>NC_140768.1:268792726-278792726 GCF_044657685.1 Stegodyphus dumicola | reverse complement strand
GATCGCAGAAGTTCTTCCGTATCTCGCGATGCTTTTTTCTGTTAGCAACCGATACAGTGCTTGCCAAAAATATCTGATTACGGAGTTAATGAAAGACGTGCTCATGATCCCGGCTATGATTTCCACGAATTTCTAAGGGTTCGTGAATTTTTGGAGTACATGGAATTAATATTTCACGGTGACTTAAATGCAGTCGGTATCCCTTATGTAAATGAGTTGGATCTGAAGAATTAAAATAAATTTGATGGCAGTAAGCCAGATTTATATTCTCTCCTAACACTATCAAGTTAATGAAAAACGTAATATGATTTACTATATATTTGGCATTTAATAATATTTTATGATGTATTTTATTTTCTACGCACATACACGCATAAATATTTAGTATTCCTACGACTTATATAAGTAAAATGTTCTGTAAACTCTCTCGTATCTCTAATTTAACGCAAATCGAATCTGTGTACTGCTTAAGCGAAACTTCGCAAGAAATTGCAATATTTGTTATAAAAGTTTGAAAAATGGTTTTAAAATAATAATAAAATAAAATTACGCCAAACGGGCCTTTTTTTTTATTATTTACAGACACATATACGTTTTGAGAGCATTTGGACTAACGACAATTTGAGCTAACAACATTTAAAAGCATCATATCTTTAAGAATTTCTGATAAACAGTCTCGCGAGCTGGATATAAAAATATTTTATTCCGCACAGTGTGTTGCCACTGCTACCTCTGAAATCGTTGAGTTTTTAATAAAAAATTCGTTACAATTTTACAAAATATGAAATAGATAAAAAAAAAACTCGAAATTCTAAATTGGGACTTTAAGGTTCCATGTTCCGGTGGAGGACTATGTTATTCAGAATTTGATGAATCTAAGTACCGTTGTTTTCTCACAATAAGAAATATATATTTCTCACAATAAGAAACATACATACATTCGTGCAGATTCTTCATTATTTAGTTTCTTTAAATATAATAAAGGGTGATAATATTTGGTGGCAGCAATTTCAAAAGTGGAACGTCGTGTATACTGAAACGCCACAGAATGTAACGCCTTTTGGGCTAAAAAAAAGGTCTTGTGACAATTAGTTTGGTTTTGTAGTGGAAGTGTCAACACTGGAGGTGTTAAAAAAGAAATCTGTTCTTTAGAAACTTCTTCCCTTCTCTATGAATTCTGAGGGTACTGCGGGGTCATTAAGTTGTCATCTTGACACTGGTGTAAGCAGAATCTTACAAATGTAAATTGTAAAGCAGATTGTGTGGTTACATACTTTTTGCCATCGTAGCTGGCCTTGTAGTTAGACATATCAGAATGCATACGTATGCTAAAACTCTCGAGTCACTCTGTGTTCGGATGTCGACACTCTCTTGTATAAGTTTATGTAAAAAACTAACTTTCTCCTGGATAATAAGAAAACTAGAAGGTATTCGCTTCTGTATGAGATCCTCGATCCAGTCACTCTCGGAATATAAATTTCTCGAAGGTTACGCACGTTATGTCACTTTTAAACCGACGCCTTATTTAACCCCTCCGCAGTACCATACTCACCAGACGAGGTGTTGGTATTAATATAAGATCCGTGACCTTCCAAATCTTATTCCCTTAAGTGTTTTTGATCAAAAGTAGGGTGTACGATTTCATTGGCGTTCGGATACTCGAATGATTTCCATGACTCTGTGCAGATTGTACTTTTGTCATTCCAAGCCTGACGGGATAAGCTATGGAAAAAATACGTAGATTAACACCTCAATGCATGTGAGTAATTTCGAACAAGTATGGTGTATCTGATAAAAATATTGTTAGTGTAAAATTCAAGACATGAACTAACATTTTGAGCGTAAGATTTGTGTCCGAATCATTTTCAAGCTGTTTCCACCAAATGTTACCGCAGTGTATTATAATATAAAATTTAAATAATGAAAAATCTGTATGTAAAGTATAGAAATACGATGGCTTTGCTCTACGCGAACAGGCAACCTCTAATTAATAATCCGAAGTTTTAGTATCTTCCCCGTAGACCAGTACTTTCGAGAACATTCGAGCATATTACGTAACCGCTCCTATAAATGAAGAACATGCGCCATTTTGCGTGAGAGACCGCTTTCTCCCTCTGCTGCTGTTAATACGTAATGCTGCTGCTCTTCTCATCTGCCTCCCTTTGTTCAAATATTATGACGCAGTGAATTTAAAGTTAATCTTATTTAGTAAAGAATAACGATTTGCCTTTTAAATTGAATAAAGATATGAATCTATAAATTTAAATCCTTCTGTGCCGTCATTGGATGCCGCCTTACACTCAGCCACAACAATGTCTGGAATCCTGATGTGACCAGATTGCCAAGTTTCACTCATGTGCCCGACTGCCACAATATTACATATACGTATTGAAAATATAAAAAATAGCACGGCTTTGCTCTTTTCGAACCAGCAACCTTTAATTAACTTTCTGCAATTCAAGATCTTCCCCCTAGACCAGTATTTTCCAGAATATTCGTGCCTATTACATAACCGCTACTATAAATAAAGAATGCGCGCCATTTTGCGGACAGAAGCTCCTCTTTCCCTCTGCTAGTAAGATCTATGCTACTACGCTTCTCATCTTTCTTCCCTTTGTTAGAATAGTTATGACACCAAAAGCCTAGATTTCATCGTATTTAGTTTGAAACACTATTTGATATGCAATTAGGAGAATTTCGTCTAAAAGAAAGATTATCTGCCATTGGAATTGAATAAAGATGTGCCATTAAAAGCAAAATCCTTTTGCGTCATCATTCTGCTGCCTTAACACTCAGCCACAGCAGTGCCCGGACTTTGATGCCAAACCTCGTCATTTCATGTCCACGACTGCTAAAATATCACATGTATGTGTATTCCTCGGATTATGGAAAAACGACAACATCTAGAGCCATTAAATTTTTATTACACGTAGGCGTCCACCCGGAAATGCCCAGTTCGAAGCCTAAGTTTTGAATTTCAAAATTCTTCTTAACCGCCGCCCAGACGGTAAAGTGGTTAGGGAAGCCCTACTGCGATATTGAAGGGCCCGGGTTCGAATCCCAGAGAAGGCATGGTTGTAACTGTCCGTCTCCTAGGTGGGCCATCATCGCCTATTAATTGCCTCCATAATAAAGAGACCACCACATTTGGCCTTGTGTAGATTAATGGACTGTGTTACGCTGTAAGCGTTCACAATCTGCCATTGCAAAAACAAAACAAAAAAAGTTTTTAATCCAAAAAGGCAATTTGCCCAGAAGGACTATAAATTTCGTTTTGACATTTTGCGTTGATTCACCAAAATGGCGAACCACCTTTGAACTTGTTGCCACCAAATATTAGAGCCCTATATTATATTTAGAGAAATTAAATAATAAAGAATCTGCGTAAATGTATGTATATGTTTCTCGCATTGTGATAAAACAACGGTAACTAGAGCCATCAAATTTTGAATAACGTACGTCTCCACCCGAATATGGGCATCTGGAAGCCCAAATTTGGAATTTGTTTTGCTACCTGTTTCATATTTTGTAAAGCATTTATGAGTTTCTGATTAAGAAACTCAACAATTTAAAAGCGAGCAATGGCAATACTGTAAGGGGGAAAAAATAAAATAAAAAACAAATTTCTCCAGCGCGCGAGACTGTGTATCGAAAATTCTAAAGACACACTCTTTTAAATATATTGTGATATTGCTGTTGAATTGAATTCCATTGTTTAATACGAAGAACATGATATTTAATAAATAAAGATGACACACAAAACGTTACAAAAACGCGCCTTTTGGCGTAAATCTGAAACTTTCAGAATTTTTTTTTCTTTTGTTTTATTTATTTCATTCTTTGTATAAATTTAAAGAATTTTTGTTTGACGAACTGAGCTATCTGAAAGCGAGAAGTGGCAACACTGTTCCAAGTAATACATTTTTGTAAAGCATTTATGAGTTTCTGATTAAGAAACTCAACAATTTAAAAGCTTGCAATAGCAACACTGTAAAGAAAAAAAAAAATTCTCCAGCGCGCGACACTGTGTATCGGAAATTCTAAAGATACACTCTTTTAAATATATTGTGATATTGCTGTTGAATTGAATTCCATTGTTTAATGCGAAGAACATGATATTTAATAAATAAAGATGACACACAAAACGTTACAAAAACGCGCCTTTTGGCGTAAATCTGAAAGCTTTCAGATTTTTTTTGTCCGTTTATTTCATTTTTTGTATAAATTTAAAGAATATTTGTTTGACGAACTGAGCTATCTGAAAGCGAGAAGTGGAAACACTGTTCCAAGTAAAATATTTTTTATCCGCTGCGGCCCAGACTGTTGCCATTCGGTTAAATGTAATATATTTATTTTTCAATTGTATATTTGAAAGCAATGTGTTGCTACTACCGGATTTAATATACTTTTACATTCCACGCCTCATCGTGTTGCCATTCAGGAAAACCTGTAAGATACTTAACTTTCAGGTTTAAAGTTTAAGAATAATGAGTAAGGAATTAAGCGATTTAAGAGCAATAAACGCAGTTCTTTAAAATATTTTTCTACTTTTCATACTACTGATTTAAATAAAAATGCTTTAAAAACAGGAGATATATGATCAAAAATATTAATTTTTTTATGAAATGCGCTAGCTGGGCTCATTAAAATCAGCTTTATTTCGTTTTTAGTGTAGTGAAGTAATAGAAAACCTCACCTGCTTATGGTATTAAGAGGAAGCAAGAATTATTTAAAATGAACATTTTATTAGAACTTCAGCTTAACAATTTACATAACTCGTGTGGACACAGAACACCTCAGATGTTTGTGGAATTAAGACAACACAAAAGTGAAAGTTGAATTTATATATTTAAAATGTGAGATTTAGAAGACAAAGTCGACTTATTTTTGCTCAAGCTCGTGACTCACGCGCTAGCAAAGGCTAATGCCAATTCATATATATTCATAAGCTCGGGGAAATCTTGTAGAGCTCCTCAGTGCTGACTGAGAAAAAGGTTCTATGTATGAGGGGAGTTATTTTAGATGGGGTCATTATACAGTCCTTTATAGTGTAACAATTATTTATTAACAGGTTTAAGTTGCACACAGACATTACAGTTAACTTTAAGAAAATTACAGAGCAAGAGTCTGTCACAACCTATCAGGTTAATCACTTGGCTTTTACTAAAGTACTTCCCTGGTTACTCACCAGAGGGCACCCTCGTTGCTACAGTTAGACTAACAGTTCATATTAGCAGCATAGTTTCCATTAAAGGATTGGTTACCTACGTTAAATTCAATTCCATTCTTGTATACATTGAACAATTTGTAACAGCCGAAGTAAATAGAATTGGTAGTACAGACAAAATAACAGACTAGTTAATAAACCTAAAACCTTTAAAGTCATAAGAAATAAGGGTTTTTAATTTCATGGAAAATAGTATTTTTCGTATAATTACTTCAGAAACTGTTACAGTGGTACTGGAAGCACTATTTGGAAAAAGAGATCGGCTACTCACATACATTTTTTATGACAAAATTGGCTTGAAAAGAAAAATTATTTATTAAGATTTTTCAATTCAAATCTGAAAATTTTCGCAAGTATTTTATTGTAATGCCAATTTAGCCTCTTTTTATACACTGGATGCGTTTTAGAAATTATATTAGGTTGGCAAAACAGCAATTTCGGTTTGCACAAATAGATAGCATTATGCTAGTTTTGCTATTCAATCTCATCTTTTTTGTATAGAAAAAAATTGAGTTTCACCTCACATTAAAAAACTAAAATTACTTCTTTACCAACCCGTTATTAACAACAATATATAAGGCAAACTATAACTTTTGCGTTTTTAAATTTGAGTGGCTTACATCCGAAAGGCCCACTATTCATTTGTCAGAAATTTAGTAGAGCTCACAATTGAAACGTAAATAAACTTAGAGGTTTTTATTTTTTATATAACTCTGAGAAAATGTCTTGTAATGTTTTTAAAATTTCTGTGAAAGCTTTGTTTTAGAAAGCTATTAAATTTGCTTTCTCTTATTCATTTTACTGATAGATAACTGAGACCTTGTTAAAAATTTCTGGCGAAACAACGCCTACTCACTGTAGTTCCTAGCAAACTTCTATGACATTTAATCTCTTTTCAGTAAAACATTATTACTTTAAGTATTTGTAGTTTGATTCAGGGAAGGAAACAAATTGGGAGGGAAAAGGCCTTGGATTTAACAGAGCTCCTCAAGTTACAAAGTACATTATGACAAACAAACCGCTATACCTGAAATCGTATCGATCATTAATTATTTCCAGGAAAATTCCCTTTATAGTTTTCTTGAAGGTGGTGTCAAATTTTCGTGAAATATTTTCTTAGGAAATCTGTATCTCTCTTTTTATTGGAAACTGAATCCATCCTGTGAAAACCATTTTAATTTTTGATTTAACAATCTGCTATACAATGTTTTTAGTGACATTTGTATCTATTTTCTGGTCAAGAAAGCGAATATACTGATATTAGTTTTTAGTTTGCGTGAGATGTTAATAATCTAATGGACAAATTCTTAAATCATATTATAAGGTATTTCTCCCGCCTTCTTAGCGTCTCTTCGCGGTGTAGTGGTCTGCGTGCTGGGCACGTATCTAGAGGGTCGAGGTTCGATTCCCAGCGAAGGCATTACTCACTTTTCACATTTCCTGCTTCCAATAAACCTAATGTCTCTACAATATGTTTTAATTCATCCCATTGAAAACGAAGCTTACATATGTTTATTGAATTGCAAGTGAGGGACTGCGCGGTAAATCTAATTTTTTGGACACTTCGTGTTGATACACAAATGTATATTTATCCTCTACTGGAAGGCAAATTCTACTCTTACAAGACACACAAAATCTTTAATTTACCTTCCACATGCCTGACAAGAATTCACTTGCCAAAAATGTTACACAGGATATTTATGTTTCAAATCATAGCTGCTTAACAAACTGAAAGACTTATCATCAATAAACTTTGTAGATTCTTCAAAGCAGGAGACATGAAAAATAAGCAATGCTGTCGTTGGGATTCGAACCTAGATCTCTCGACTACCCACCGAGTGTACTCACGAACCTGGATCTTTCGACTACGCACCGAGTAATCTCGCCACGAAGGCGTGCAGAAAGGAGGGAGAAAACAGTTTATATACTCACCCTTTTAAAAGAGGAATAGGGGACCCAGTGGCCAAATCCTGGTGGTGAAGAATCATCATCCACCACTTTTTAGTTCGGGCGCCACTGAAGTTTCATTACGTTATTTTGAAGCAGTAGACGTGAAAAATGAGCAATGCCTTCACCGGGACTCGAAGCTGTACCTCTCGAATACGTACCTAGTGTGCTACCACTAAGGCATGAAGAAAGAAGGGAGAAAATGCTTTATAACTTATGCCCGATAATTTTTTTTTGTTCCGTTGATTTTGGTATGTTAATATAACACAGTACCCATTTTAAGAAATTATTAAATCAACTTATACTACAAATGTGTGTCTACAACTGCAAAACATTGTCTGGGAAATTCTACAACAAACCCAATTAAGAAGAAAATATTGCTGCTGGAATACTACATTATTACAAGCAGAACCGTTGTAATTAAAATCACATTAACCATTATTAACTATTATTTGTCGCAAATAATATTATTCATTTTCAAAACAGTATAACACATTTATTGTATGTAGTAACACATATACCATTAAACAAAGCTATGTAAGTCAAGTAAGTCTATATCTTGGATTTAGATAACAGGCCTTACCTCTTCAACACAGCGTCTTGGAGATGCCGTGATAACCAAAGCACTGCTGCCATCTCCCACTTTTATTTCTCTGTTTGGCAACAAAATGTAACGGATGTGTAACGGATTTAGCAGCAAAGAAAAGGAGAACTGTTTTTCTCTAAAATATTCATATATATAATTTGAAATTCTTCAGTGTTAAACATCCTATTTCCTGTATAAGGTACGTTATATTCTTCATTGGTAGCACACCCGTCATATTTCCTTAAATTCATCTTGGGTAGAGCTTGTCTCTTATTTCATTAAAGAATTTTATAACTTAAAAACTTATTTACGAGGCTTTAAGAACATTATCTTTCATCGACTTACAGGTATATTTCGATCTCACAAATATGTTCGCCCTTTACCGGACGGGTTTCATTTTCGGATAGTGGAAACTGTCTATTCGATTTCTGATTTTTCACAGATGGGTCATCATTCTTGGCCTAGCACGAAATTGCTTACCGTAAATCTATTTCTGTTCGTTTGCTTCTCATAATACCCTGCCATTTATATAATATCTTATTTTTACTATTACATATATCGTGCTCCCAAAATTTGGTTTTAAGAATATTTGCTTCCTGAAAAACTAATTATTTGAAAGAAGAAGGTATCCTTTCTCCTAGACAGGTAACCTTTATATTCTCTGCCATAATCTCAAGAATCCAAGCCAATGTAGTATCCAGTAGAATCATTAGGTTATTTTGATGCTGGATAGGGAAAAAAGGAGCAACGCCCTCGCCGGAACTCGAGCCTAGATCTATCGAATACTCGCCGAGTGTGCTAACCGTTACACCACGAAGGCATGCAGAAAGAAGGGAGAAAAATTCCCTTTTTTAAACGGCGACTGGGGATTAGGGGACCCAATCGCCAAGTCCTGGAAGTGAAGAATAATTTATCCACTACCTTTAGTTCGGGCGCCACTGTAGAGGGATTAAGTTATTTTTGGAGCAAGAAGACGGGAAAAATTAGCAATGACTTTCCCGGGACTCGAACTTGGAACTCACGAATTCGCGCCGAGTGTCCTAACCATTAATTACACCACGAAGGCATGCAAAAAGGAGGAAGAAAACACCGTATGTCTTTTTGAAAAGAAAAAGTACTATTCTATACCTTCTTAGCACTTTATATAAGGTATAAATAATATAAGGAAGAAAATAGAAACCCTGAAACTGAAAAAACTCATAAAAGAACTGCAGGAAAATGAAAGGAATTTTCCAAGAGGACTTAAACAACATTCTAGTTGAAATGGAGAAAATAACAAAGAGGAACTTAAAGATAAAGAAATAATATATAGACTGTATAAAAATAAAGAGATATTACAAAAGAAAGAAGTTCATTAGAGAAGATTCTTCAACCAAAATTTGTGTAATAAGTTATGTTAATAATGTGAATAAAATTATTGCATAGACTTTATTTGTAAATCAGCCACAATATACAGCAATGTAAAAATTCAAGAATGATTAATAAATACTAGGCAAAGGCGGACGTGGGCAGAATCGATTAACCGTAATGGTAGAAGGATGGTGCCCACGTCCTCCGTTACTACTACTACTACCCTAGGTCTTTTATCGATATTATTGGTAATAATATTTCTTTACATTATTAATGGCCTAATGCATGGTAGCTTTATTAATGAACTAGTAACTCTCAAATCAAAACCATCGCTTTTGCCTGTTCTGTATATCCCTTAAAGGAAACAAAAAGCGTTTAAAATGTTTTCACAGGCCTGAAGACATATACAGACGCTGTTCACCCATTTTTAGACGATTTTCGTTGAAATTACAGAAATATTTTGTCCCAAATTATTTTTATACTTTAAATGCTGTATTTGATAACCCTTATTCTTCACCATCTTCATACATCGTAATTTCCACCGTAACTGCTTTTGTAGTATCGGAAGAGGTATTTTATCTCATTGCTTTCGAACAGCATTCCAAAGTCTAAGGAGGTTGTAGGTCGACGTTTGGACAATTCGTTTTTAAAAGTCAAAAAGCGTAACATACCATAGGGGATACAACAGGAGATTTAGTTGGGATGTGAATGAAGGGCATTTTCTTGCTCCATTTTTTTTTTTTTTTTTTCAATAAACTAGCAGTAGATTTTCACGTGTGGCTTCTTCCTTTGCCTCGATGCAGTTCTGCTGATTGATCACACTGTGTGTAAATAGAAGGTATTTAATATTTGAAAATGGGTTTGAAATATCTTTTTGATAATATGTGGAGCTGATCTTAACATTTTTCTGCCCTCTCTTTATTTTTAATTTACCGTTTTATAAAAAGCCAGTAACAATCATAAATCCCTTAGAAAAATCTTTCTTTAAATTAGTTGAACTGAATTTTAAGATTTTTTCTCCTCTTTGATGATAATAAATGGACTCTTTTCATTGCAGTCATTTAAGTACACCCAAGGTTCGGCTATTGTGACAACACTTTTCTATTTTTATCCGAATAAATATTTCTTATAAAGAATTCTGCAGCGCGTTCTGTATTCAGCGATATGTCGTCAAGAAAGACGATGCACATTATTTTTTCAGCCTTTTTAAGATTCAAATAATCATTAATCACTTTGTTTACAGTTGACACTGAGCATTTTAAGGATTTTGCAAGTGTCCTTCGACTTAATAGATTTTCTTTTAACCTTAACCTTTACAACATTCGAATCATTTCGTTTTTTCCTCCCCTTTTTTCCATTTGAAGAAATTTTTCCACGTAAAGTCAAACTTTGTCGTTTTATTTTCCCTTCTTGTTGAAAATATTACATATCATAGCTTTAGATGTCGAAAAACCATGGCTTTTACTGCGTTTTTTAATAACTGGATGCGAACAATTTTCTTTGGAAAAAACACAAACATAGCCTTCTATCCACGGCTCCTTTAAAAGCGACATTTTGCATGAAAACAAAACCGTCAAGTAGCAGACGATAATTTATACTTTAGAAAATATAGTTGCAGTTTAAAAAAATTCTTGGCAGAAGTTTTTTTTTTTTTTTTTTTTTTTTTTTTTTTTTTTTTTATAGCAAAGTAAAATCATCTAAAAAATATGTGAATGGCTTCGGCACCCCATTCTTCACAGCACCGAAGAACTTTTGTTATGCCACTTTCTTAATGTAAATGCAACTTTCACTATGAAAGCATTTCATATTCGCAAGCATTTCAACGCAGATATTGGAAATATTTCTATGAGCTTTAAAACATATGTGGGCTTACTTTTCGTTCCTCTGAGGATGGCGTTATTAATGAGCAGCTATCAAAACCAGTGTTGGCAGATCCTGGACAAGGGTGAAGCAGTTGCCTCAGCTAAGAAGGGTGATAAATTAGCTACGATATTTTAAAAAATATATTAAAAGAATAAATTATGATCGTTAAATTTCAATTTTGAAATTTACCGAAAAGCATCGTTAGCGCATTTAAAGCAACAAAAAGATCATTATATTCTTGAGCTGAGCACTTGCGAACTTTCGTGCTCTTCTTTAATCAGATAACCAAACTAATTAATTTAGTTAATTTGTAGAGATTTATTTTAACTTTAGTTGTTTTAATAACTAAAGTTAAAATAAACGTCCCAAATTAACTAAATAGCTAACTTTAGTTATTTTTATTTTCGGAACAAGCCTTTTCTTTATTTCCTTGTTTTCCACCTACCAGAATGAGTTTTCAGAATCGCGTTTTATGTAAATGAGGTAAAAACCAGTATTTAAGTTGAAATCTTGTTCACTTCACGAGGAGAGATTTCACTTTCGATATTCAAATATAAAATTTGCGCTGCAATTGAAAATCCCGCCAGTTGTGAGGTGCGGTCTGTGATACGATTTTTGGTGGCAAAAAACCTAAAACCTATGGAAATTTATCGGCAAGTGTGTGAAGTGTACGGAAACAACGTAATGAATGAAAGTTCAATCCGGAAATGGTGCATTTAGTTTTAAAATGGTCGAACTAACGTTCACGATGAAGAGAAGAATGGACGCCCTAGCATTGTGACTGACGATCTGGTCGCTAAAGTTGATCAAAAGATTCGCGAAAACCGCCGTTTCACAATAACGGAGCTTTCGCTTAATTTTCCACAAGTTTCACGGATTTTGTTGCTTGAAATTGTCACACAAAAGCTAGGCTAACACAAATTTTGTGCAAGATGGGTGCCGAAATTGCTTACCATAAAAGGTCAGCGAATGGGGGCGACATTTCTGGAGGCCTACGACAGACATGGTGATTCATTATTGGATCGAATAGTAAGTGGAGACGAGACGTGAGTGAGACACGTGAATTGTGAGACAAAATTACACTCCATGCAGTGGGGGCACACAATTTCCCGCAAAAGACCAAGAAAATATTTGCAAACCTTGTCACCAAGGAAGATCATGGCGACTGTGTTTTGGGATAGGCAAGGTGTGCTTTGATTGATTATTCTTGAACGTGGTGCCACAATAAACTCTAAGCGTACTGTCACACTTTGGGACTGTCACACGTTGTGCAACCTTAGGGGAACAGTTCAGAACAAGCGCCGAGGAAAGTTGACGTCCAAAATTTTGTTTTTGCACGACAATGCCCGACCTTACACGCCAAACCGCACTCAAGAACTCCTTAATTCATCCCAATGGGAAGTTTTTCCTCATCCGCCCTATAGTCCCGATCTTGCCCCTATTGATTTTCACTTGTTTTCAAGAATGAAGAACTGGCTAGCAGCACAGCGCTTTGACGACGACAAGGAGCTGCGGGTGCGCGTCACTGAGTGGCTGAGATCGCAGGCGGCAGAATTCTATGACGAAGTAATTTCAACGCTCGTCCACCTTTATGTTAAGTGCCTCAATTTGTTTGGTGACTATGTAGAAAAGTAGAATTTTAGTCGCTCTTTCTGATGTATATAATGATTATTTTTTCTTGTACTTAGATTCTTTTTAATTCTAAAACGTTCCTTATTTTCTGAATAGCCTACGTATATATATATATATTGTAAAACTTAAAAATTTAAAATTTTTGATTAATAAACTCTATGATTCGAAAGCGAATAGTAGCAACACTTTTCGAAATAACGCATTTTTATCTCCAACGCGCAAGACTGTTGCCACTCGGAGAAATGAGTGCGAAAACTAGTGTTTTCAAAGTTTTTAATTATATATCGGCCGATAAAGTAGTACGAAGAGTGGAACAGTCGAAATGGCTTTCCACGAATTCTTGAAATCGGGAATAATGTATTTTATGTTTGGCAATGCTGTTTTTATTTCATTGCAAAACTTGGAAATTTTTTATTAACAAACTCTAGGATTTGAAAGCGAGCAGTGGCAACACTTCATGAAATAAAGGAGATTTTTATCTTCAGCTTGCGAGACGGAAAAATGAGGGCGAAAATTAGCGTTTTCAGAGTTTTTAATTAATATCTCTGACTTTAACTATTTTTTGTAGGGGGGGGGGAGAAATGGACGTCGAACTTTCCCAGGACCCATAAAAGAATTACAAAAGGTTTGGTCCCGAAAGCTGTAGTAGTGACTGAGTTAATCTCGAACGAACAAACACACAGACATTTTTCTTTATATAGAGAGATTAGATTAGTTTCTTATTTTCTATCTTAAGTTAAAGCCAAGTGGATGATTAGGCCAAGAGGTAAGTCCGAGAAGGGGCCGTCTGTGAAATTATTTGAGTTGCAATAAGGAGTAAATTTAACCTTTCTTTGGACTAATAATTTAAGTACGCGAACTCAGCGGCTATTCTTACACAGTTCTTAAGTATTCTAGCTTTCAAGGACTATAAATTTAGCTATAATATTACAAAATGTTAATGATTAAATATTTAAAGTGAGGCAGAAAAATCATTATTATATATTTTAGATGATTTTAAGTTCTTTTTTATTATGTTTTCGCAAAATTCAAGTTTATATGAGTATCAAATGGTAAGTCATTGTAATTAGCAACTTCTTTAAGCAAATCAGTATATAAATTGGCATATTACCCATGAGGAATTTAATACTACAAGAAAAAAAAAGGTAAATAAAGCCTTCCAATAAAAAATTCCAAAGATACAAAAAATGCGCACTTAACAAAGGGATTAAGCCTATTATCTGAATCTCAGCAAATGAATTGGCTGCATGGGTTCGTGGTTTTCCCTCCAAGATTAATGTAATTAAGAGGCATTTTCGCCTAAAAATTCCTCGGTGAACGAATACCTCTCCTTATATAAATAGTCCTCTTAGGCTTTGCATATTAAATGAAACAAACAAACATAATAGAAGGAATATCTTTTTCTTTATGGAAAATGATATAAAATATTCTTGAGAAATGTAATAATTTAGCTTTAAAGGTGAATATATCAATAAAATATGACGAGATGTTGGAAAAAACCCAGCTATCAAAAATAAATTTATGAAAAAAATTATTTTGTCAAAAAAATATTATTTAGTCTCGTAACTAACGTGGATATATCAAAAATTATACAAGCTAGCTTCCGATTTCCGAACGCTAACTCGTTAAAGATTTTTTTTGTTCTTTATTTTCTAGTGGCGGGCTCTTGACTATACCGGCAATGGCCACTCCTAAGGCTCGATAGGGTGGGCTCTTTATTAGGGAGGCACCTAATAGGTTGGCAACCTTTTCCTCCTGTGAATTGACAGACAATTTACATTCATGCCTTCTCTGTAATTCGAGCCGGGCCCTTCGGTATCAGTCAGGCTCCCCTAACCACTATACCGTCTGAGCGGCAACTGGTTAGAGATTCATGTCTTTTTAGATTTAAGTATTTTAAAAAGAAGTAGCTTTTAAAATTGAATATAAAGTCAGGTATTCCATCAGAAATGTTTAGTTTAAAAATCACGCTATTTTAACAATTATGGTATATAAAAAAAAATATTTTTTTTTTTTAGATAGTTCAGTAATGCAGGCACTAATGATATAACGAAAGAAGCTTCCGAATACTTAAATTTAAAATAATAATAATAATAATAATAAAATCTGAAAAGTTTAAGATTTTAAATTACGTTCCAAAGGGGCGTTTTTTTAAAGTTTTGTGTGTCACCTTTATTTATTAAATATCATCTTCTTTACACTTAAACCATGAAATTCAGTTCCATAGCAATGTTGCAAAATAATTTTAAAATGAGCATATCTTTAGAATTTCCGATACAGAGTTCCGCGCGCTGGAGATAAATATTTTTTTTTTTTTTTTTCCGTAGAGTGTTGCCATTGCTCGCTTTGAAATCCTTGAATTTGTTAATCAAAAATTCGTTAAAGTTTTACAAAATATGAAATCGATAATAAAAAAAAGTTTCAAATTTGGGCTTCCACATGCCGGTATTAGCAGTAGGATTACGTCATTCAAAATCCGATGGCTCTATGTGCCGTTGTTTTATCACAATGCGAGAAATAGACATACATTTATGCAGATTTTCCATTATTTAATTCCTTCAAATATAATGCAGGACTCTAACATTGGGTGGCAACAGTTTGAAAAGTGAAACGGACATTTATAGTGATTCAACACAAAATCGCAAAACGAAAACAATGTCATTCAGGGACAAAGCTCCTTTGGACTAATAATTGCACAATCTTCTCTTGGCAACAAAAATCTTTGAAATATCATTATTTTCTGTAGAATATAAATTAAATAATAAAGTAAATTCTGAAAATTAATTAATTTTATCAATATTATTTCGTTAAAAGCAAGAAAAATTAAATTAGAAAAGAGGTAGAACTTTAAAAATTAATGTAATATTTTTATATTAATTATAATACTATTTATAATTATTCCAATGTTTTTTCTACTTACCAAAAAGATGAAATTTCTTTTTAACTTTTATGCTTAAAAATTTTAAATTATTACACGTATTAACTGGTAAATCACCCTGAGGCTCAAACTGGTAAATCACCTTAAACTAGTAAATCACACTTGGGCTCAAATGAGCTCTGCTGTTGTTTCTGTGACTTATCTCACATTTTCTGAGAGTAACATCAAAACAAGCCCACGAAATTCATCGTGGCAAAGAGTGAAAGATTGCGCTTGTCATTGGCAAGAGCCTTGAACACCATACAGATAAGAGTACGACTTTAGTTCCGTCCCCAATTTTGATAGAGAGCACCCCGGAGGGACCGGTCCGAGGATTTCTCACTACTCTTCCCCTGCCATGAACCTATCGAGAGGACTTTGGCTTGGCGCATATTTAGTGTGCGCCCATACCATGCAGACATTATACATTTACAAACATCCATATCTTCTCCGAGAGTCGAACCCGGGCCCTTCGATATGGAGTCAGTCTTGCTAATCACTGTCCCGGGTGGGCGGCTAAACTGAGGACTGCTGCACAGAAACCAAACAGCGTACTACAGAGGGAAAAAAAGAGCATTTCAATCTGTGCTGTCGATATTCAGATCTGTTTCCTAGTGCAATTACCAAAGAAGTCTTGAAGACCATGGTAGACATTTCAAGCACTGCCATAAAAAGAAATATTTTACTGATACCAGCTTCTGTGATATCCTTGTATAAAAATACGAACATTGTACTGTAACTGAAATTTCCTTTTATTTCTATATTTTAAAGTTGCAAATACGTTTCTGATTTTCTCAATCTGGCTGTTTCCCTTGATGCATTTTGGGTAATTCAAATACGCTGAGAATCCTGAATTGTAACATCAAGAAACTCGACGTAAAAGGCTACGCCCTGCCTTTTATATCAAGAAACTGTTAAGATAGCATCTTCTGCAACCTTATTTTCGTCCCCTTTTCGCTTAATTGCATTGGCTCGGAAGGAAAAGAATAAAAATCGGAAGGAAAGCAAAGTGAACCATAAAAGAACAGTAGGGTCCTTTGAAGCAAAATATTCAGAAGTTGCTTGTTTCCGTGGCCGAGTCTGCAACGCACCGTTGCGTTCCTCTTCCTTTGAATCAAACGAGTCCATTATGCATAGGAAATAACGCGAACAGAGGAATGAAAATTAATACTGTGGTTGTTTTGTAATTCCCCTCTCTACTTCTCTCACTTTCACACGCATCCTTGATTTTGCAGCTTGTAGTTCACGGTCAGTGTGACGATGAATGTGTAATACCGAAGAAAAATATTTAGGGGCAAAAGGGGGAAAAAGCAGACTCAAGGCGCCTGAGATGTTTAATTTTTTTCAAACTAGAGCTCCGTTGCTGACGTTTGCAGAATTTTTTAGCAATCGTTTATTGTAATTCCATTTGATGCAAAAGGCTACATTTTGAACCATGAAATTAGTATCTTTATCTGTTTCCATATATTATTATTAACAAATTTCACTAGATTGTGAAATACCTTTAAATATTTAAAATATTATTTTTAACAATTTACTTAACTCTACTGATAATATAAAAATCTCAAGGAAAATGCTTATAAGAATGAGACTATGAGCTTTTTTCCCGCGAATTCGTTGGTGTGCTGCGGAAAAAGTTATTAATTGTGTAAGTGTATCATGTGCTGTCAACGTTTTTAAATTTTAAAAAAATGAATAATTTTAAACAATGTAAACATCTCTAAGATGTCCTCGGCTGCAAATTCTAATATAATTCTCTACGGGTCATAGTATATCTGCTTATAAAAAAAAAAAAAAAAAACAAAGTTTGGATGTTTTTAAAGACAGCCAACTTTTCTAAGACGTATTCGGTTGCGAATTCTTATATAATTCTCTACGGATCATTGGCTTATGAAAGAAATTCATCCAATTCGAGATTCGAACCAATAATTGCATTGATCAAGTCTGGGTACTTTTTTAAAGAACCCTTTCCCTGCAAAGCCTTACAGGCGTACCCTTATTAGGCATCGATGTCCTTATGCATTTTTCTATCTATTTTTTAGCTTTGTCAGAGGTAAAATGAGCTGATCACCCTGTTAATACAGCGTTTCGCCATCTAATAGTTAATTTAATCGAATGCTGTATGGCTCCCTTTAATTTGAAGAGTGTCTAAAGCCAAATTTCAGTTTAAAAGTTCCAACCTTGAAGCAACTAATATTAATCTATGATATTTTTAGTTCTATTCAGGATTCTATTTCCGGAGAATGAGCTGGCTATATGTACATTTTTGTAATTTTCTTAACGCTTAAAGTGAATGTCTCAGCTTGCTTCCTTAAAACATCCTCCACGACAGCATCTTTTTAGGGAGAAAGCCATTGCATACTTTTATCGTAATCGACTGAGTATACGTAGCATTCGTATGGTCTGACAAACAAAGATTTCTTTTATTTCTAGCTTATTATAACATCCTAATGTAAGCAGTGTGATATTATTTGGTTACTTTTCTAAATTATTTTAGTTATAGCTAAGTAATCTATAAGAAGCATTTTCTCTTTAAAAAATCCGCCGTACAAGCATCCATCTTCTTTGGTAGTTCTTACATGTTTTACTATAATGAATTAAATAAGCAATAAAAAATTCGAAATTTTGTGGACTTTGACATTTACATTTGTCAAGTTGTCTTATGATGTTAAATTCAGTATAATTTAATTTAAGAATTAGTCTAACCTTCTTGCACAACCGGACGAGTTCTCGTTTTGTCATTACCTTTCAGCTCTAAGTAAATGCAATATTTTAAAAGAATTTAACAGAACTTCGCCGAGAAGAAGTCGTTACGTTATATTAAGCAGAAGATGTGAAAAAATGTGCAATGCCCTCGCCGGGACGCGAAACTTTTTTTAATTCTATGTCAGTCTGTAGCGATATCTGCCATGAGACATCTGGCAGCCCAATAAAATTTAGCCTCGGTAAAGTTGTCAGAATTTAAAGTCATAAAATCAAGTGCAGTGCAAATTGTCAAATGAAGAAAGCCCATGGCTTCACCCGACACACAAAGAGAACAGACATCATCAGCAACTACACCAATGCAGTGCAAGTGTTTGTATAAAAACTCATGGCATTTTAAAAAAGTAGTTACAGCTGGCAACTTTTCTGTTTTAGGTTAGGATAATTGATACGATATGTTATTGTCACATTAATTCTTTTACTGATTTAGAAAAAAACATTTGCAGAGACATTAGGATTTTTTGAAAGCAAGAGGCATAAAAAATGAGCAAACGTCTTCGCCGAGAATCGAACCGCGGACCTCTGGCATACGCGTCCAGCGTGCAGACCACCACACCACAAAGGCATGCTAAGAAGGCGGGAGAAATGCCCTATATACTTCCGCTTCTAAAGGGCGACTGAGGTTTTTAGGAGACCCAATCGCCAAATCCTGGGGCAGGAAAGATGAAAAATGAGCAGTGCCTTCGCCGGGAATCGAACCGCGGATATCTCAAATACGCGCCCAGCGTACAGACCACCACACCACGAAGGCATGCCAAGAAGGCGGGAGAAATACATTATACGTTACATTGCATTCATTTTAAATCGTGACGTCAAACGTATTAACATAAAGTGTCAAAAGTTTTTGTTTTCTGGTTTGGCAACAAAAAAATTATTTACGACTTGGTTGTTGCTTGGAAAGAATGAACTGATTTTATTCATACGGAAATGTTTTAATGCATTTTATTTTCAAGTGTACATAAAACTTATAAATTTTGTTTTCGCCGCCACCCACTAGAAGAACTAAAATTAAGTAGAAATTAAAATTAAGCCTAAGTTAAATAATCAGCTGAAACTTAACGGAAGTAATTAACGCGAGCTGGCTTCTAGCCTTACCACCGACGGCAATTAATATGCACGGACGTAAAACAGCAAGCGGAAATATCGACGGAACAACGTGGCCGAAAGGCAGAGCATGCTCTGTCTGAAGTAACTCAGACCCCATCTTAAGTAGTTGCATAACGTGAGAAACTGAAATATCATTCTGGCAGAAAATGAGAAAATAGAAAAGTGATTAACTGAACAAAACTGGTTAGTTTAAAACTAAACAAATCCTTACAATACTTCTTAAAAATTGCGTTGTCTTGCCGATTTATCTGCTGAAACCACATAGTAGATGTATCTTTTCTTTCTACCTTCTTAGAAGCCAGATAATGGTCCAATTAATATTTTGAATTTATACTTCTCACTAGTTTAAGTTACATAAAATTAAATGGCCCAGTCAGCGTTTCGTTTCATAACTCACGTCAAACAGTTATTAATTAATAAAAATTATAAATGGAACAATGATATTTATTAGTAAATCACAAATCAATATCATTGAATGATCTCGAATGGCAGCAAAAATAACCTCAGTTTATTTTAATTTATTTAACTAGCCCCTCAGTGAAGTGAATAAATTCGATTTTCTGGCGCTGTAAAATCTTTTAAAATGGCGAATTTTAAAATTAAATACCTCAGTCGATTTTGCTCGAACATTTTGTACTTTATATTTTTAAATTAGTGTAAAATTTTCCTAAGTATAAAGACCCGAGAACGTATAAAAATTAGATTTCGCCAATGGTTGCAAAATTCATATTTTTAAGTTCTAAAATGCCAAAATATGAATATGAACATTTGCATTATTTAAAACATTTTTGTAATTGGAAGTATATGTTACGATACTACAGGGTGATCAGCGAATAAGCCCTTATTTCAAAATTAAATATCTCTGCAACAAAGATCGATAGAATTATGCGGTAAACTGTACGTTTATTAGCAAAACTGTAAAAATGGTGTACGAAAGTTTCTAAAATTTAGTTATGAAAATCGTTAACAGATGGCGCTCTAATGGCAATGACCTATCTAAAGCCTTTAAAATGTGCTTGGAAGTCGAAAGTGATCAGTACAACTACTGGTTAATGAAAAGAGGCTACCTTAGAAAGTGAAATAATGTATTCCATTGAACAACGTGTATTTTGCTTCTGGAATTTCACCAATTAGAACACAGTCCTACGGCAACACTGGACTTCGAATGGACTGCCAGCGTCGCTGATGATCGAAAGGGAAATGTTGGGCCTAAGCAAACAATAGTTACCCCTGAAAATGCAGCCAAAGTTTCTGGATTTGCTCAGCAAAATCCTAGGAAAAGCATCCGACGGATTGCATCAGAGACAGGTTTGAAGTACACGAGCACACAAAATATATTTAAAAATAGCCTACGGCTGTTTCCATACAAAATTCATGACCATACCCATGAAAGCTGTGCAACAAAAGGTTGACTTTGCGAATCAGATTCTAACAATGATCGACAACAACATATTTGATGTGAGCTTCACAGATGAGGCAGATTTTCGTTTGAATGGAATCGTTAATAATCAAAACTGGAGATTTTGGAGTACCGAAATATCCTCATTTGTGTGAAGAAAAAGCACTGCATTCGCCTAAAGTTATGGTATGGGCTGCGGTTTGCGCCAGAGGCATTATCGGACCCTTTTTCGTACGAGAAAACGATAACTACTGACCGTTACGTTACAATTTTTGGAACAATTTGTCAGCACTCAACTAGCATTGGAGGATCGATCAGGTATCGACTGGTTCCTGCAAGATGGGGCTCGATCACATCGAACAAATAAAGTTTTTCACTTTCTTCATGAATGTTTTGGGAATAGAGTAATTGCGTTAGATTATCCTCAATTTACTGACACAGGAATAGCTTGGCCTCCATATTCTCCCGATCTGAGTCCTTGTGACTTCTTTCTGTGGGGCGCATTGAAAGACGCTGTCTATCGAAACAATCCTTCTACTCTAGATGAGCTTGAATCGTTGACATTGCAAGACGTGATGTCAAATTTCATTGTTCGTTTACGCCACCTTATTGTTTCGAACGGTAAACATTTTGATTGCAGAGGCTGCTTTAGTTTTTAACTAATTTTTTTTATTCCTTTCAGAGAAAGAGTTTTCTGTGCAGAGCGCCATCTTTTAACGATTTTCGTAACTAAATTTTCTTAACTTTTGTACACCATTTTTACAGTTTTGCTAATAAATGTACAGTTTACCGCATAATTCTACCGATTTTTCTTGTAGAGAGATTTAATTTTGAAATCAGGGCTTATTCGCTGATCACCCTGTATATATATATATATATTGCGATACTATTGGAAATATACTACATTGCAATACCAATGGTTGCGAAAATAAAAAGACGGGTAAGCGCTTCCGTAGACTCAGTGTACAAAAATATGTGTTAGAAATAGACATATAAGAGTATGTAAAATTATTTTGAATATACAGACGAGCTACGATATAATACACTTAATAAATAACAACAAAAAAATTTCATGCAAAAATACATAAAATTAGACATTTGCTGAGTGAGGGGTATTAGATGATGAAAGGATAAGGTAGTTCTCAGACAGCAAAACCTTTTACTGATGATGTGAAGTTCTCCCATAGCTGAAGACACAGAAAAGAGAAGAACGCCGCCGGAGTAGGTCTTTGCCCTGGTGTTAGTACGAGGATGGTTGGACCAATGTTATTACGAGGATGGTTCTTATTTTTTCCCCGAAAACTAATTCATTAATTGCGTAACTTTGAGGATTGATTTTCCAATTAATAAATATAATAAAATACTATGGGAAAAAACGTAGGAGAAGAAAGGCATTTTAGTTGTTAATTTTTTTTTTAAAAAAACTTAGAAAAAAAATTACTCGCGAATTTTTTTTTTTTTTCAGCTTAAAATCATTTTGCCTTACAACACCTCTTAATAATATTCATAAAAAATTCTGAAAAAAATCATTCAAAGCTACCGAGTCGTCTTAAAGCAAATTTCTGTTTACGAGCTTGATATATTTGTTCCCAGAATTCAAGAAGTTTGATGTACATTCTGCAAGAGATTATTTTCCAATGCTAGACAGGTTAATGTATTCCTTCCCACACGTTAGAAAACTCTTCTTCCAACACTTGCAATCCAACGAATACTTTATCCCAGCTATGCAGTCACCGATTCAAAAGTACTGAACTCTGTAAGCAGATAATCCTCCAGCGATTCTTTTAGCAATGCGTAAATAACAGAAGCCAGATGTCACCACGCGCGTTGAGATAAATGGGTCCTCAAAGATACTTTAATTAATGGCAGCGAATCCGATACCGTTCCATCTTGGCGACAAAACAAAACCAGGAGTGGAAAGCAACCCTCCTGAAGTCAGAAAAACAATGCTCCCGCTTTACAAAGTCAGTAAGATGGATGCGAGATCGCTATTCCATCCTTTTTGTTATAAAAGAGAGTCAAAAGCTTTCATTGATGGACATTACAGATTGGATGTTAAGAACACCGACTTCTTCGTTAATGAGAATTTGGGAATTTTATGAGACGTCGGAAGAGAAAATCACCCAAGCGTTTTCGCCAGTCAGCCTCAACTGTTTGATGAGCAAAAGAAGTAATCATTATTGTGAAAATTTATTTAATACGGGCGATGGAACATTTTCGTTCATGTTTGGTAGATAACAAAGGAAAGGCATTAACGCTCTTTCGTGACTTCTTTTATTGGTATTTTGTTAAAAAAAAAAAAAAAAAAAAAAAAAAAAAAAGTTTATAAATAAAAATTATTTTCTGTCATTAATTAACTAACGCATCGTTTACAGGCAAACGTAGCTTCGTTTTAGTTTTCAAAGTATATCAAACTTTTCCCTTAATATTGTTGCGTGCGTAAGGGTTCGTTTTAGATTCTATGCACAAGTCCGATAATAGGTTCAGAGCTCTGGAATTTTCCTCATAGATATTCGTACAAATGTTAACAATATCCCGCAGTATAATCAGTAGTTATACTTCAAACTTCTAAAAACGTTAAACTACAACGGAAAGCAAAGCGCATCTAAAGAGAAATCTAACTCGGATTTCTCAATTCAAGCGGAAATAACAACTCACAACAACCGTAGCTAAGCAACTGAACTGAGATGCTCTCTATCTCTGGTTTTTTTTTTATAGTTTTCAACCGGTCGCGAGATATTTCTAGCTATTTCTGCTTCTCGAGATTACTGTAAAGCAATAAGAGGTGGGAATTACGGTTACAGCTAATATAGTGGTTAATTACATTTATTCAATCTCCGTATTTGTCTGGCGCTGTATTGCACGGGGAAATTCAATAGTTTTAATTATAATCCTACTAAAATTACGTATCTAAATAGAAAATCCGTAAAAATAGTCTTTTGAAATATACCAACTAATAACTATACGATGGCTCCAAAATAAGAAAGGACTAACAAATTTTTCATATTAGTTTCACTTTTTCAAATTCCTTAATACTTCGTTCTAAAAATTAATACTTTCTATACTTTGTTTTACTTTTAATTTTTTTTAATTAAAGATTCCTTAAAAAAATTCCCAGGAGAGTATATTTGTTTTCCTATTTTTAAAAATTAAGTTTTCATGTAAGATATGCATGCACACCAATGTTAATCTAAGGTATTTCTCTTTTCTACTTTTATAAAAATCGTGTCACTTATATAGTTTAAAAATTATATTTTTTATGACTTTATTATCTAGCTCCTTACTCAGACAGCTTTCAGTCTAGCGTGCTTTAACAGAATGTCAATTTTGCTTGAAAGCCCGTTGGAAAGACTTGCTGCTTGCTTGTATGTGACTTAATCTAAATCGAAGAATGAAATATTAGAAAAATTCGCTATGCTCTGTTTACATACGAGTTTCGAGCTTAGCGTTCTAGAATACTCTGTGTTCTCATCCTAAGGGTACGAATGATGAATACGACATGCAAAGCTGATACCGCAAGTGGCTAAAGAAAAATTACGTTTCTAAAAGAATAACTAAACAGAGATTTTGTTTTATAATCGTAAGCTGGAAAAATGACAACCACCATTTCCGTGGGCCCAAAGCATATCACTTCATAAACTGTTACGTAATATAAACAATAAATCGATTGCAAAATTTGTAACTATACAAAATTAGAAATTTTATAATAAACTTAAAAATTTGTTGCAAAATGTTATTAAGGCCTTTAGATGAAAAATAGTTTATTAACTTATTAATTTAATGCAGTGTTCGACAATGCGCTTTTGCGATATCAAAGATAAATAAAAGATTTCAGTACTTTTCCGTTTTGCCGGCGCAAGCGATAAAGTCGCCGGTAATGGTACAACCGATGCCAAATGAAATATCCTCGCTGGTAACCTTTTACTTTAACTTTTACATTTTCAAAACAAGTCGCAGCCAGTTCTTATCAGATTAATTGTTTCTTTCAATACTGGCATACAATCACATAGAATTTTTACCAGACAATTCAATTTTATGTCCTAAGGCCATTCGCGGGCGGTAATTAAGTCAATTAGGATGCAATCACACCGCTCACCCGATGGCGAAAATATAGAAAAGGCAAAGTCAGGAGTTAAATTCATCAATTCTAATGAGAATGCACTAGCGAAATAAAGCACTGCGGTTTTACAAAATTTCTGAGTAAGGTATTCGTACGAATTGAAATAATGCTTGCATTTAAACTTGTATTCCAAATTAAGATTTAACTTGAAATTAATGTAGATATTTACTGAGAGAATTAGATTTTTGTAACTTAGTTTACGTGAGATGAGATCACTTGGGGTCTCGTGATATGAACCGGCGAATCAGGGTGTTGTACGATGAAAGCATAGTGAATTCTTAAATTAATGTCTTTTTACAAATTTATTGTCTTTATTTATTGGCTTTTTTACAAAATTTTAAACTAAATAAAATGTTTATACCTTCAAAATAAAAAATTCTTACAACTAACATTTGTCAACATTTTTTATGCGTATACTATGTGTTTTCGCCAATAAAGTCTGCTTGGCGAGATTTGCGCCGGCGAAGCGGAAAAGTACCAAGATTTCTTTCATCGACGATTGGCAACAACGTTTGCTTATGTCCAACGTGGTTTTACTGAAGCTGTAAACAATAATCCTCTTCGAAGTTAAGAAACTGTTAAAAAATAGTCACCTATATTATATCAACAAATATCTCGGGCTGCGATCCCAATAGATCCGTGTATTTAGAATTATATTTCAAATTTTTGTTAGATTTTATAATAATTATTAGTTAGCTGCTTAACTCATGGTTCAGATTAACTGAATGAACATTTTATTCTGAAACTTCTTAAACGGAAGAAGTATTTAACTATTGAGAGATTAAATTGAGAACACGAACATGTAAAATAAGTGTTTTAAGAGGAGACATTTCTTAAAGGATTTCTATTGTGTATGTATATATGTATATACATATGTAAATATTTACCATAGAAAGGAACAGAATATGTAGTGGACTAAGAATCTCTCGAGTGAAATTTATTAAATTGTTGTGCAAATGCGAATAAATGCACATGCTTCAAGTTCAAATCTAATTTACGCCGTCTCGTATCTGTCTAGAAAGGAAATGAAGGAACTCTAGTTTTCCTACTAGTGGTGAGAATCCGGTAAATGTTCCTCGGGCGTTAGATATAAGATTTTCCTTTTTCTTAAGCTGTTAAAGGCTTCTTGTAAAATATTATTCTATACCTTGTTCCTGGCATTTTATAGAGCACAAAATATGGAGTATTTAAACGTTAATGTTTTCCTTTAAAAGTAAATTAATTTAATAAAGCTGATGCGGTAAAATTGTGATTACATTTGTAGTTTAAAGGGGACAGTAGTATCAATGGTTTAGTGTTATACTTTTCTTTAGAATTAGTATGATAAAATATCTCTCAGCTCAGGAAGAAGTTAAGTTTTTCAGATTTACTTCGTATAATAAACCTATGCAAACTGAAGCATAAAAACAAACTGGAAAATTAATATCTCGAGAAATATAAGAAACATCCCTCCCCTCGTCTACACATACATCTTGAAATAGGCGTATTGTTCAGCCATCAACTAGTATAAAATTTCACAGCCTAGCCAAAAAATAGACAGTACATTAAGTCCATCAACTCAAAAAAAAAAAAAAAAAAACTGAAAGGTTTCAGATTTTAACGGTTGCCTAAAAGGGTCTGTGTTAAGGTCGCACTCTACCAGTCTTCTGTTACACTCACTCCTACTGAACCACTTTTCTTTTCTTGTCTTTTTAGCTTTATTATTAAGCATAATTTCCTTCGCACTTAAATCATGTACAATTCAGCAACAAAATTACAAAATTTTTAAAAGCAGCATAGCAGTATACATTTAGAATTCTCGATGCAGCGTAAAGTGTTGGCATACATTTTTCCGTTATTTCCAATCTTTTCTCAGTTCATCATATCAATGTTCAGTTTTCCTACTAAGATGTCTTAGCAAAAAAATTTTTTGTCTTCTTACTATCAGCGTTTTTTTTTTTTTTTTTTTTTTTTTTTGTTTGTTTGTTTGTTTGTTTGTTTTGTTTCTTTTTGTTTGTTTGTTTGTTTACTTTATGTATTAAATATCACGTTCTTGGCGCTTACGCCACATATTTCGATTCAACAGTAAAATCACAAAATATTTAAAGCAGCATCTCTTTAGAATTTCCGACACACAGTCTCTCGCGCTGGAGATAAAGATGTTTTTTTTTTCTTTTTTTAGTACAGTGTTGCCATTGCTCGTTTTGAAATCGTTGAGTTTGTTAATCAAATATTCGTTAAAGTTTTACAAAATATGAAATAGATAATAAAAATTAATCAGAATTCTAAATTCTGTCCTTCAGGTGCGCATGTTCGGGTAGAGGACTAAGTCATTCAAAATTTGATGGCTCTAGGTACAGTTGTTTTTCCACATTTTGAGGAACATGCATACATTCATGCAGATTCTTCATTATTTAATTTCCTTAAATATAATACAGGGCAATAATATTTAGTGACAACAATTTGTGAAGTGATAAAACGCATTTAAATAATTCGACGCAAAATGCCGTTTCGACACTAATAACCCATTCGGATCCAACGTCCCTTTTTAGACTAAAATAAAATAAAAAATCATAGACATGACTATGTGCCGATAACTGGCGCAGGAAGAGAGAAAAGAATCTACACCGGTGTTCAAAGTTAAAGAACGTTCACATTTGGTAGACTTATCTTCAGACGGGATGCCCAGATTTAAATATAATTTTGCATAAGCATAGATTGATATTGGAGAGTCTTCCAATCTTCACATTTGGTAGTCTACTAAGTCAAGACTCTTTGTGTAGACTTAAGCGAATTATCGCTATATCTAGATAAATAACAGAAGCATAAGAAGGGTGAAAATAACCCTTTTATTAAGAACTCAATATAGTTGAATAGAATGCATTTTTTATGCTTACAAAACCAGCCAGCATTTATGCCGTGACTCAAAAATAAAGAATTTTAAATTAAACTAAGTTAAATCTTAAGATAGCCGAAAGGCTACACAGAAATTATTAGTGCGCAAGTCAAGTTGGCTGCAACCTATACCGGCGTGAAAAGGACTATTGGCGAGAATAAAAGCAACGCCGATGACGTACGTAGAATTTCAACTAGTAACGTGGCCTTCAGCAACCGGAACATGCTCTGACTAAATAATCAAAAATTCCCCTTTAAATACTATCTCTTTTCTAACTCATTTAAATAGCTCGCCCAGCTAAAATTTATGTATTAGCATTAAAATGGAAAAAGAGAAATGACAGTATAGATAGATACTAACATAAAGTAAATGGTTAATTAAATAAAATAATACTTTACAATATAATACGTACCATGCAATAATCGTGGTACACATGCATGCCATGCCCAAGGCTCATAGGCGCAGAGTTCTACAATTGAGGATGCAAGATTGAACAACAAAAAACCAGTCTTATAGGGGATATAGTCGCTTCCAACAGTCATGCAGTTCACACAAACTAATTTCGTACTGGAAATGAGGCAGTTTATGAGTCTCTGTGGCAGTCGGTGAAATTCCTACAGCAGTGCTGTTTTCAAGTCCTGAAGAATTTTGGGAAGGGAAAGTCGAGTTCCGATTGCCAATTGGTTCTAGACATGTTCTATAGATTTTTAAATATGGAGATCTGACTGGCTATTCCGTCTGGTTAATATTCTCGTTTTTTTTTTTATGAAAACGTCTACCTGATTATGCCTTCTTACATGAGAGCTGTTATCCTTAAATGAAATGAAGGCCTACTGCAAGAAAAGAAAAATTACTGGAAAGATGACGACAGGGCTCTAAAGCCTGTTCCCTGTATTTTGTAGCAGTGACAGGGCTTGAGTCAAAGACACGAAAGCTTCTGCCTCCATTCAAAGCGATGCTTCTCCAAACATTGAAACTTCTGCCGCCATTTTGGTCCTTTTCTTGAATATTGGTGGTCTGTTTTTTTTCCATGTGAATTTATGTGAAAAATCAATGTTTAAGTTGAATCGTAACTCATCTCTAAAAAGAACGCTTCCTTCGCTGGTCGCTTAGTCCAAAGTCGATTTTATTTGCACTATGCTAAGAATTTCCTGCGCCGATGAACCTTGCGCACCATCTTCAAGTACGTACACTGCGTAAGAAAAGGGATAGTTCTATATCTCCTGTTCTACTAGGCGCGACTTAGGATATATATTAGATTTATATATAACATTGTTCTAATATAGGTATTTTTGATACAAAACCGGTCTTTTTCTGAAATGACATGACATTTGTTTTCCACATTTCGATTCTACGACTCAAGTTATGCCTAAATATTAAATTTTGTTAAATTTGGTGCTAAATTTACGGAGAAATTCAAAAATTTATCTTGGCACTTTTTTTTAAGTTTGCGCCAAGAAAAATTCACTTGGCGAACTTTTTAATTTATAGCAACCTATTTTCCCTTACCCTTTTTTTTTTTTTTTTTTTTTTTGTGTGTGTGTGTGTGTGTGTGTGTGTGTCTATCGGAAAAAAGGTCTATCGTTCATACTTTCAAATAATTTTAATAAAGTGCGTAAAACAGATTTGGCGATATTATCGCTTGTAACAAATTTGCTAAATTTCGAAACGCTCTAATATATAAATTTACATATATCTTTGGAAATTTTTAATTAAAAAAAACCCTGAAAACTTTGAAAATAATCTTTTGCAGGTATGCTAAAAATACATCTACTTTAAGATGATGGTAAAAATTTTATAGGTTATAATTCAAATACGTATATTTTGGAGCTTTTTTGTAATTAGTAAAACTGTTTCGGCTGCTTGTGTCACGTAATTAATACAAAACAATTGTTTTAGAGTTTTATAATGTTTCTTATAGAAAAAGTATTTAATATTTGAAATTTGTAGTCTAAATTCTATTTCGAGGCGTTAAATAGTAACTGGAGTTTCCAGATTATAACTCATTTTCTTTTTGGCTGAGGCTTTTGAAATTTCAAGAGGTATTTGCTGAAGTAATTTTTAAAAGGGATACCATTTCCTGTCAAAGATTTTCAGAGCTATTTCTTACGGTGCTTCCGTTAGAAGTACGTTGAGGAAGGTCAAATCAAAAGTTAAACATGCTGAAAAATAAATGCATTTTCTATTTAAAACTTCAAAATAGGACTTTAAATAACGGTCTTAAAAACAGGTAGCTTTCATTAAACTGCTAAATTTAATTCTTCAGTTGTGAACTTTTAAATGCCAACAGTTTTAAGAAGAAAATTAAATTACTTTAATTTCTGAAGAATTATAATATTATATTCAGTAATAAATTTTTCGTGATTAGTTTTTACTTTTGCAGCAGAAGAATCTTTTTTTACCCAATTTGCAAGGCACTACAACTTCGTAATCGATATTTCCTCCCTAACTCGACGAAAAAATCCCAACACTCTAAGACAAAATCTGATCTGGACACCACATGACTTCCACGTACTCCTATTAAGTTATACACACTTTTTGCTGCACTTCATTTAAACTTGTTTCCTCGAATTTCAGTTCTCACTTCGCAGAATACATAAAAACTCAAAACATCTTCATTAAAAATTATAAAATACAGAAAAACATAAAACACAAAATACAATTAAAAAGTTTAAAAAATACAATCAAAATTAGAGTTTCGACGAAAAACGAGCCATTCGGCCAGCGGGCGGTAAGACTAATTTTTCGGTGCACAAAACTGCAAGTTTACCTTTGGTCTCACTCGGCAAAAAGACATTGATGTTGGTGCAGACACTGAATTAATTCACTAATCCACTAAGAGTTTCAAATGTAAGCAAATGGGGCTTCGTTAGGCTTAGTAGCACTTAAACCTTTAAATTGTTACTAATTCTGCAATTATTGCATTCACATTAACTAAAGGCATAAAAACCTTAACCGGAACATAAGAACAACACAATTCAATCTCTTTTAAAGCACCAAAACTATTGCGGCCGATTACAACCGAAAAAAGAGGTGAAAAACTCATGTTATAGAAGTTCCATATACAAAATTTCAACATTCTGAAGCTAGTCGTTTTTGAGTTATGCGAGTTGCATACATACGTACTTACAAACGTCACGAACAAATCTCTTCTGAAACCATTTTAAATCCACTTCACTCAAAAACAGCGTTCAAATGGATTCGAGGGCAATGAAAATAGATATTTTCGTTGAAATATGGTACCCTAAATTTTTCGCGATTGCAATACTTCCTTTACTTCGTACAAAGGAATTTAAAAAGCCAATTTTCCATAGTATCTCAGTTTTTTTCTGCTGTACGCACAGGCATACAAAATGTAACGTTAATGTCATTTTCAAATCTGGGAAAGTTTACAGAATTCCAGAACACTTTTCAGGGCACGTTTTATAGATGGATACGATACTAATATCCGGAACTGCCCTTCTCAATCCGGTACGTCTGCTTACTTTAACCAAGCTGCATCATAAGCCATTACCTTTTACGATGTACGGAAATAATTCTATATTCCTTTATTCCCTCATTTGTTTTTGTTATTAAATCCTGCAAAACAGTTTCGCATAGACATTTCTCTTTCCTAATTGGACATTTATTGTCAAATCAACTTTCTCCAACTCTCAGAAAGCCAATAATCAATTACCATAATAATCTCATTAAGAATCTAATTCAAAATAATTGACCTTCTACAAGCAACAAAATAAATCCGCTGTCCTCATTGGTAAAAGCAATAAAACCGTCGCCAAGTGAAGGGATAAAGTACTTGTAAATGGCAACACTTTCTTTGCATTTATTTAAGATTTCAAATCGAGATTCGTTATCATAAATGACGTTATTGTTTTCGAGGACGTCGGCCTAATGACCACCCGGCAGGAATGAGTCATTAATCATATTTTCTTTTTTCCACTGTTTCTTTTGTTGCACTTTACATCTCAATTCTTGAGTCGGATGTCTTAAGCGAAGACTGCTGTTGTTCCCAGTTCGCATCTGTATCACAGGAGAATAATGGCTCATTATGTATTCATCTACAGATCGTTTACAGCGGTGAGTTGCGGATAGCAGTGCTTCAGACGTGAACATGGTCGTTTAATAAAAATCTTCGTGCATTGTTTTATTATTTTTATCGGAGGTTATGAATATGTATTGCTGATTACACAAGCATTTAATTGAATGAAAAAAAATTAATTAGATAATGGCTTTTCAGCCCAAAGGGCGTTAACCCAGAAGGGCTATTAACTTCGTTTTGGCATTTTGCGTCGAAAACTTTAAAAGTCTGAATCGCTTTTCAAATTGTTGCCACTAGATATTATTGCCCTGTGTTATATTTAGAGAAATTAAATAATGAAGACTCTGCATAAATGTATGGTATATTTCTCGCATTGTGATAACAGCAGTACCTAGAGCTACATCAAATTTTGAATAAGGTACGTCTCCACCCGAATATGAGCCTCCGGAAGACCAAATTTCGAATTTGTTTATGATGGATTTCATATTTTGTAAAACATTTATGAGTTTTTGATTAAGAAACTCAACGATTTCAAAGCGAGCGATGGCAACACTATACGAAAAAAAAAATATCTCCAGCGCGCGAGACTGTGTATCTGAAATTTTAAAGATATGCTCTTTTTAATTTATTTTGCGATATTGCTGTTGAATTCAATTTTATGGTTTAAGTGGGAAGAACATGATATTTAATAAATGAAGGTAACATACAAAACGTTAAAAAAGAAAAGTTAAATTTATTTAATTTATTTAATTAAATTTAAAAAAAATTTTTAGCATAGCATGCCCAACAAAGAAACAAAAGAGTTTTCTTTTATCAATCGTTGTAAAAGTATATTGCTCATCACTGAGACAAAGTGATTCATTTTAAAACAATATCTGTATCATTTAATTTTATTTTGCAACAATTACTCTATAAGGTGAGTGAGTGAGTGAGTGAGTGCACCGCTATGATGGCTTCCGACCACGGACATGAACCAAACGGAATTATATACCATCACGGCGGGGAAGTAACAAGGTTGAATATTATATACTAATAACAGTTTTTACATATTGATAACTGCAGGCACTATGCGTTATTCTGGTTATCTGCTTTAAGTTCTGAACATTTGAAACATAATATTATTCACGGTTGTTTCTGCTTAGGCAGTGTCTTGAGATTTTCTCTATTTTATCAAGGGCTATTCTGCTTTTGAGTGTGTTAGACGTCCACATTGCCCAGGCAAAGTCCGCTGGTTTCTTCAAGTGCCAGGTTCTTGTATGTACACAATGGAAGTAATAATGGTCCGTGTCGCCTTCCTCTCCGCATTCGCAGAAAGGAGTATCCCTAAGTCTGAATCTGTTCAGGTATACTGGGAATGGTCCATGACCTGTCAAGAAATGTGTTAGGCTAGCACAGTGGGTCTTTATTTCCACGTTAACTTTTGGCAGTAAGCGAAATGTCCTTCGTCCTACCTCTGCCTCTGTCCATCTACTTTGCCAATTTTGTAGCAGACTAGTCAAAGTTGTTCGCTTAATATGAGACCAAGGAAGTTTAGTTGGTCTTTCTAATATATCCGTGCAACTCTATAAGGTGTTTTCTCCCTCCTTTTCGCATGCCTTCGCGATGTAATTGGTAGCATACTCGACGCGTATACGAGAGGTCTAGCGTTCGAGTGCCGAAGGCATTTTTCACGTCTTCTGCTTCAAAAGAAATCTAATGATTCTACAACTCATTGAGATTTGTTAGTATAATTAGTAAAAGGTGCTTTGTAATATCATATGAGGTACACCTTTCATTGTAAAATTTCTAATGTATACGTATTTCCGGTTTTCATGGTTTCCTGCATAAAACATATAAACTAAATTGCCGTTAATAACCTTTGTAGTAAAAGAAATAATAAATTAATTAATTGAAAAATAAAAACCATATCCTGCAATTATCTAATTGTTTTTTCAATTTTGCTGAAGTAGTACAACTCAGTTAAATTTTCATCATTTTCTAGTTACAAATTTTTGCGTCTGAAAATCAACTACAAAAGCAAGCATTCGATCTTTCAGAGCTGAAATATTTTTCAGTAATGTTAGATTTCATTTAAAGGTAAAGATATAGTTAAACTGATTTTAAATTACTTAGTCTGTTTAATCAAATATTTATTTTATAAAAAAATAAAAATAGCTGAAATATTTCATTAATAGTAATTTTGTAACGCAGACAATGATTTTAATTTATTCTGCCATACATAGATGTGATAATATGTGCCTACTCTTTCAGCATATTTCTCTCTCTTTCTCTTCTTATCATAAAGTATGTTCCCCCCACGTCTTTTATCCGCATAATTTGTTCACTTGAAAACATAAACATGTTACGTAAAGATTACTATTTGTTGTATAACTTCTTCTTTCCTTTGATGCAATTATAAACAAGAATGCAGATGGTTCTCATAAAAATCGATCAAGATACCTATTGACATGGAGAAAAACTGTGTTATTAGCGACCGCAATAGCATATGTTTGTAATTCAAAAGGAAAGAGAATTCCAGTTCGAGCTAACATTGATAACAGCAGCATATACATGGATGTCAACTCTCACTTTCAAATGTCGCTAGATACACCTACAAAAGTAGCTAGTAGCTAAAATTTAAAAAAAAGTATAACCCATATTCCATAATAGGTTTTGTTATATCAGGATCAATGTTCCTTCTAACCTTCTTCGGGAACATGCAAGGACCTGACTCGGAACAGAGAGCTTACTAAAGCTATGTTCAAAATTGTGGGAAGTAAACAGGATACACAAGAAGGGTATACAAAACCCTTTATTTTTCTCTATTTACAATGACTTCCGTACTTCGGAATACACCGACCCGCTACTTGGGGTCAAAACGTAAAAGTATAAAAATAGAACTAAACTCTAATTTAACTTTAGAATAATAAACGTGGAAGATTGGCCTTATATTAACAGGAAGCGTATGTAGTACAGAGAACTGTGAACACTACAATACGTTTAAAAATTATCAAGAGGATTAAAACCTCTGGCCTGGACGGCAACCAGCAACTGCGTAACTTCTAAGGTAAGCGGCCTGCTTCGACGCACTGCTTCCTCTCTCTCGCTTGGCAAAAAGCCACAACTGAAATACTTGGCGTTCGCCAGACAAACTTTGCATAAAAACCTTAACGCTTATAATTCTGGCCGGAAGTAGAAAATAAGAAGTGATAGTAAAGATTTAAAATAAAATAAACGTTAGTAAAACTTAAGATCCTTACATACTTCCCGCCAGAGTTAATTAGTTTGAAACTGAGGTCTAAAACGACCTTGTTGAAAACTTTTAGCTCTAGAATCTAACGCGAGGCCAATCTTTTACAAATATTTTTTCGCTAGAAACTAGAAATTTAAAAGAAAGAAATTTTTTACAATAGCAGCTCCCAGGATACACAATTTTTTTCATCTGTACTGCATCTAGACAGGAGCTTTTATTCAAATCTGGTTCCTTCCAGAGATCTGGAAGGAAAACTAGTTTAATGAAATGTTACACAATGAAATGGCAAGTAACATGTATAATTATACTTCTCTTAACATTCTTATTTCATTCATGACTATTTTAATTATCTCTCCCCGTGCTCTCTGACATGTGCTGTAAAAGAACACCAAACACGAATGTGTTTCTGTCTACGTGTTCCACACTTCCTCCTACAATCAAAACACTAACGTGTTAAAATTCAACATGGCAAGACCTCGTAACACACCCTAATTTCAACTCTAAACCCTGAGGTACTATTCTGAAAGTGTCTAACTCTGAAGTGTAGCGTCAGAGAGCCTAACTACATCATTCAACCTTTAACACATATTCGTCATGATTTAGTCTTTTTACAGTCACACGAATAAGAAAAACTTTAAAATTCACTTTTACCATATCACGGTATTTCTTAACATTTAAAATAACAGTTCACATTGTATATAAGAACATATCAACATGCCGTTAATTTTACACATTTGAAAACATACGTTAGTAGTACATTGTTAACTTCTATTCTTTTCAAAGCAAGTGCCAATTCTTTCTACATTGAAATACTACATTTCAAAAAGTCTTTCAGACTAAAACTTCTTTCTTGCTAGAATGTTTTAAATAAAATTTATACAATAACTTTTTACAATATTTAAGTCTTTACACAACGCTATTATACATCAACTTTAGTTTTACGCGCGAGTAATTGAAAAACATAATACCAAAATCGGTAACAACTCATTTCTCGCCCTTTTGGCGATAAAGGTAGACCTCGCATGAGGTAAAACTTCTTGAAATCTGCCACTTGCAGTAAGAATGAAAGATTAACTTAAGTTTGCAAAGTAACATAAAATTTTACTTATCTTTGTGATATTCGGACATCCTTTTCTGGGCCCAGTCCTTAAAGGTATTGCAGATAGTAGTTTGATTTATCCTCCTTCTTGTACGGGCTCGCCCTTCAGTGCCTTCCTCTGGAAGCTTCCTTTTTTCACCAGTTCGGTCACCCTTGAATACCTTCTTTTTCTCCTCTGCTTGTGGTCTTGGCCGTTTGATGGCAGCTGGTCTTGGCGGAACCGGGAAACTTCTTTCGTGTGCCTGCTTGGACCTCGTTGCTGGCCGTTCAAATTTTCCTTGTAACTTTTCCTCCGCCGCTGATGGCCCTTCCGCAGTTCGGCGACATTTGCTGCGGAGAGTCCTGTCGGATGAGTAGATCTTCCGTTTTAGAGGCGGGTTATAGTTGCCGTCATTTCTCCTGGTTCTCTTCACATACGTCGTCCTTCTCCCTTCTTCATTCTGGGGGTGTTCGTGAACTCTCTTTTCTGGACGGTGGAACGGCTTCTTTTTCTTGCTACCTTCAACTTTTCCGCGGGGAAATTTTCTTTTCACTTGCTCCTGCCTCTTAATGGCTTGCCCTTGTACTTGTCGTTTTTCCACCTCTGGAGCTTATGCCTGCGGTGTCTGCCGTGCCGGATCCTGCAAAAGAGCTGAAAATATTTGCATTTTATTACGATCAAAGTAGGGTTTGATTTGATCAATGTTTGCGGAGCAGGTTTTACCATTTCTGGCTTTTAACACTACTACAGCGTGAGTTATTTTTTCTATAACATATGGTCCTTCAAATCGTGGAAAAAATTTGGCAGTCTTATCTTCTGGGGCTGAAGAAAGTGAATGCTTAATTTTTAAAACTTCATCCCCTACTTTATAAGTTACTCCCCGTCGTTTCAAATCATAATAGAGCTTCTGTTTTCTTTGTGCTACTTCCGTATTCTTCTTTGCTTCCTTAATTAGTTTTTCTATATCACCCATTTTAAATTCTGGGGCTCTTTGTTGCACATAAAATAATTTATCTAACGGCGTTATAATCCTTCTGCCTAAAAATAACTCAGCAGAAGTTTTGCCCGTTGTATCATGTTTTGCGGTCCTAAGGGCGAAAGCAAATTCATTGACATAGTTATTTAAGCTTTTATGAAAATTTTTAACATAACTACGGATAATTTTCACTATATTTCTATTGACCCGATCCGCTATATTTGATTGCGGCCGATACGGGACCATTTTTAAATGACGTATGCCCAGTTTTTGGCACATGTCTTCAAATACATTACTTACAAATTGAGGACCATTATCCGATATAACTTTTAGGGGCGCCCCGTATTTTAAAATATATTTATTTAAATTAGAATCAGTAACTAATTTCGCGGAGGCTCGTTTTAAGGGAACAATTTCGGTCCACTTACTAAAATGATCAACTATAACAAGGAGATAGCGACTTTTATTTAACTGACTTTTTGGGAAAGGGCCCAATAAATCGATGCCAATTATTTCATTTGGAAATTCGGATTTAATACTATTTAGAAACCCGGCCGGGCGGAAATTAATATAATTAACTGCTTGACATGTTGGGCAGGACTGGACATACGCCCTTGTTAACTTTTGTAGTTCAGGAAAATAGACTGCCTCGCGTACGCGTTGGATAGTTTTCCGAATACCAGCATGAGAAGCTAAAGGGCTGTCATGGAGCTCCTGTAGGATATTTAATCTAAGACTAGCTGGGATAACAGGTCGAAATTCGTTGTTGGAATTCGTAGTTTTTGTATAAAATAATAGACCATCTATTAGTTCGTAATGGGCCGCCCTATTTCTTATCGCCACAATATCTTGGTGGCAAAAATTTTCAGGATCCTTCAAATACTCATAAATGCTTCCAAACTCAGGATCCTTACCCAGTTCGGTTATTACAGTTTCTCGGAATTTATTGTACATGCTGTGAGCATTGCCACCTTTACGGTATTACCTTGGTCATCTATTTTAATTCTTGATAGGGCATCTGCTACGATATTTTCCTTTCCGGGGGTATGCTTGATTACCAGATTATATTCTTGCACCTTTAGTGCCCATCTTATTAACCTTGGGGATAAATTTTTCCCTGAGTACAATCTAGTCACCGCCGCATGATCAGAGTACACTGTTATTGGCGCCTTTCCAAAATAGACTCGGAACTTTTGCACTGCTAACAGAACTGAAAGTGCCTCTCTCTCGGTCGCGGAATAGTTTCTTTGTGTTTGATTTAAAGTTCGGCTAAAAAGTGCCACGGGCTGCTGATTTTGCGAAAGTACCGCTCCTACCGCATAATCCGAAGCATCCGCTGAAATTTCTAAATTCTCATCCTTTTCAGGAAATTTCAACACAGGGGCTTGCGTTAATGCTTGTTTTAATTTTTCGAAAGCACTATTGGCTTCGGCCGTCCACGAGAATCTTGCCTTTTTCCTTTTTAATTTTAACAATGGCTCAGCGATAGCTGCAAAGTCTTTTATAAAGGACCTATAATATGAACAAAGTCCTAGAAAAGAAGAGAGCTTCTTTGCCGTGTTTGGAGTCGGATACTTTTGTACAGCGATTATTTTTGATTCGTCTGTCTCGATTCCTTTTTGAGATATTTTGTAACCTAAATATTTTAATTCAGGGGCTGCAAATTTGCACTTTTCGACATTAACTTTTAGACCGGCCTCATTTAATAAAGAAAACACCTGTCTTAAATCCTGTACATGTTGGTCGAGATTTTCACTAGTAATAATGATATCGTCTAAATAGATAAATGTGGACTTTCCAAGAACAGGTCTTAAGACAATGTCCATGCATCGCTGAAATGTTGCCGGGGCCCCTGAAAGGCCAAACGGCATACGCAAAAATGCATAAGTGCCAGACTTGGTTATAAAAGCAGTCTTAGAGGCACGTCCTCAGGCCTAAGCCCTATTTGAAAATAACCAGTCGTTAAGTCTAAAGTCGTCATAAATTTGGTTGATTTTATGTTCCTTAGAATTTCTTCAATGATCGGTAACGGATATACCGGATATTTCGTTATGGAATTTAATTTACGGTAATCAATTTCTTACATAAAACCACCGGGCTAGCATAACTACTTGAGATGGGCGTTATGATCTTTTTACGTAGCATATCGGTAATATGCCATTCTATAATTTTTTCCTTATTCTTATCATACCGGTGGTTATTGGCCAACTGGCATTGCATCTCCGGTGTCAATACTATGGTTAGTAACCTGAGTAAATCCTGGAATATCACTAAATAACGAAGCAAATTCACTTACCACTTGTCGGATTCTTACTTGCTCGTCATTAGGGAGGTGGTCAAGTTTTAACATTGGCGGTTCAGCCTTTTCTGCACGGACTGGTTTCATTGTCAGCTTAAGGGACGCTTCATTAAAATCCAGTGTTGCTTGTGCGTCTGAAAGAAAATCTATTCCTAAGATTATATGCGCTTGCAGATTCTTTACTATAAAAAACATCACCTTTACTTGTTCGTCCTTGATACCGATGTATAGTGGTAATTTACCTATGCACTTACATCTTTCTCCTTGCGCAGCTAACACTGTCGCATTATCCGAATTATATATGCGATATTTACGAAAATACTTCCTAAAAAAATCTTCTGCCACACAGAAACACTGCGCGCCTGTATCCAGGAGTGCGGTGGCTGGGATATTATTCACCAACACTTCAATCTTCGGAAGAGTCAAATTTTTCACCATTACTGTATTTAACTTGAAGAGGGGTTTTCGTGACCTTCGGATTTCCGCACCCTCTCGTCAGCAGAAATCCGTTTTAGTTTAAATTATTTTTCCTTTCCGTGCTTTCCTTCTTTTTCCACTGGCCTTGAGACTTTTTTCCTGGATTGCTATTGAACTGTCGACGTTCTCCGGCTGTTTTTGAATGCTCGGGTTTCCTTGCCCACTGATTCGCTTTGCTTCCGTAGCCGTGTGCTTGAGTTTGCTGTAGTCTTGGCGTACCAAATTGGTTTCGCTGTTGATATTGGCGTCTTCTTTCAATGTCCGCCGTTCTTCTACTTTCAAACTGGATTGCTAGCTCAAATAACTTTTCCAGTGTAGTCGGATTTCTTAATTCAATAAAGTCTTGCACTTGGGGCAGTAACCTCGGCAAAATCACTTGAATTATTTCAGGATCCGGACGGTTTCCATACAAGAGTTTGAAGACGTGAATTTTTCTTAAAATAAAGCTTGAGAGATTTTCGATTCTTTGTTGATATATAGTGAAAAGTTCCGTTTCTAATTTCACACGATCCCTTACAACAGGGAAGGCTTTTAGTAGGGCAGTCTTGAAATTTTCGTAAGTATAGGTGGGACTTCCTGCTTGACCCAAGAGACTTCTCTGGGTTGAACATTTGAACCAGTTAAGCGCTTGGCCCCTCAAAGCGCTGGTAGCTAAGGTAACTTTTTGAAACTCGTGCACGGGGTAGAGCATGAAGTGGTCATCCAATTTTTTCCAAAAAACTGGTTACCGGTGAGTTTCCATTAAATGTTGCTTCTGGTTTCATCGAAGCGCGCATGATCTGGACGATGTAACCAAATCCTTCCAGGGCGGCAGCTGGCATTTCTGGATTCTGAGCCGTTTCTGCAGGCAGCACAGGTTCTTCTTGAAACTCGGCCATGGTTATTCTTCTTCGTTGGGCGCCACTATCAGGATCAATGTTCCTTCTAACCTTCTTCGGGAACATGCAAGGACCTGACTCGGAACAGAGAGCTTACTAAAGCTATGTTCAAAATTGTGGGAAGTAAACAGGATACACAAGAAGGATATACAAAACCCTTTATTTTTCTCTATTTACAATGACTTCCGTACTTCGGAATACACCGACCCGCTACTTGGGGTCAAAACGTAAAAGTATAAAAATAGAACTAAACTCTAATTTAACTTTAGAATAATAAACGTGGAAGACTGGCCTTATATTAACAGGAAGCGTATGTAGTACAGAGAACTGTGAACACTACAATACGTTTAAAAATTATCAAGAGGATTAAAACCTCTGGCCTGGACGGCAACCAGCAACTGCGTAACTTCTAAGGTAAGCGGCCTGCTTCGACTCACTGCTTCCTCTCTCTCGCTTGGCAAAAAGCCACAACTTAAATACTTGGCGTTCGCCAGACAAACTTTGCATAAAAACCTTAGCGCTTATAATTCTGGCCGGAAGTAGAAAATAAGAAGTGATAGTAAAGATTTAAAATAAAATAAACGTTAGTAAAATTAAGATCCTTACAGTTATTCTTCATTTTTTAAACTGAATCTTCATAAAAATATAAATAATGTCCCAATTTTTCTGCGGACCATCATAACGTTTTCACGGACCATCGGTTGGCGACCGCTGGTGTAGAGCATTTATCTCAGACTCAAGCACTAGGACCAAGTGCATGATCTGAAAGCAGCTGACGTGCCGCAATTAAAAAAGTTAACAAAACAAACTTTTTAAACTTAATTTTAAAAAAATACTATATATTTGTCAAAACACACATATAAAAAATGACAAAGAAAAAAATTCAAATTTACACTTATTTTCTGCCTAATATCTAAAAGAACTTTCTATAGTTCACAGTTTGTAATTCAAACATATTGACAGCTAAATATTAAAATTTTCAAATTGGATTTATTCAAATAATTGTAACGTATTGAAATAACTACTAAACAAATTACTTTTAATTTAAACTGGAAAGAAACATACGAAAACTTATCAAAAGAGAGAGAGAGCCAATTTAAGAATAAACAATGAAAACCATGTGAGGATTTATTTGTTTAATTTGACTAATAGTTAAGTTCTAGTTAAAGCAACTTTCCTCTCATTCTCATTTTCACCCGCGCTTTCCTGCCACATCGAATAGCACGCGTGTACTCCAATTAAAGCAGAAAGAAGTGCTATTAAGCGAAGCTTGTGGAAGGCGATTTTAGAGCGTGTTATGCCTGCTCGAAGCCTACTCTATCCATTAAGCTTGTTTCCGCCGGCTTCTATGAGTCAGAGCCTTCCTGCGCGTTTAAATTATACTGTAAGCCGTTAGGGTAGTTTGATTACATTTTATTTTAAGTTCAACATTACTTGTTTGAGTTAGACATAAGTGTTAGCTTATATAAACCCAAATGGGATCATCTGTTCAACTATACGTGATTGAATAAAGGGTTCTTTACAACCTTTCTCTGACTTTGTCTGTTGTTGACAAGACGTGGAAATAATTCCTCATATAGTTTTCCTAGAGCTCGTTAGTTCATGCTCCCGAAAAGAGCGAGGCGCTGTAACCTAAGTAGTATAAGAATGGGAATTCTGCGGCAAGAGAAGCTGAGGAGCTGAGGGCGTCATTAGCTACGCCCCCTGGTGTGATGTCATCGATGACTTTGCACGCTGTCACGCCCTCAGCTTCTCTTGCCGCAGAATCCCCATTCTTATACTACTAACCTATTTTCTTTTGTTTATTAGATTTTGCTATGAAGCATACAAAAAAGATACATATTTGTACGTAAATAATTATGAACTCCTTTGTTTCTTTCTACACCTTCCAGTTACCGCATATCATGGCGTTTCGATTTTCATAAAGCTTACGTGGAAGAAAATTACTAGAATGTATCTTCATCACTAATTTGCAGATACTCATTCACAGTCTGTTTCTTTTCGTAGACTTACTAATTTCAAACTACGGGAAAAATTTATCGCATGGAAATGTACTCTTAAAGAAAGCTACTATTATTCTTTTTACAAAATTGGTAACTGAGGATATTTGTCTTTTGCAAAGTGCTAATAAAAGTCAGACACATTTGTATCGTCATAACTTTGAATAAGATTTATATAATAGCGTAAAAAAATAAGCTCCCTTTCTAGATTTTCCAAAACGTTACTCAAATTCAATTTTTTAGTAATGAAAATGGTGTCGAATAAGATTCGAAATAAATGGAATTTAAATTTTTTTTTGTTCCAATTCTTGTTATAAATCTGACGATCGCCTACACAGACGGCTCTTCTGACTCCAATCTAAACAGAGGATGAGCGGGAGTCTTTTTCATCGGACCAGACGGAGTGCAGAAATGCAACAGTATTCCTGTTGGGAAAATCGCCTCCAACTATACATGCGAGCTCGTCGCCATCAAAAATGCTCTGGAGATTTATCTCTCTAAAGAAGACCAGAGTTCCAAGGGCATCATCATCTTCTCTGACTGCAGATCAGCATTGCAAGCGATCCAGAAGGGCAAATGTCAACTCAGCCATCAGATCATTGAGCTCACATGATGCAAGATCTTTGGGCAGCAACAAAATCATTGCTGCCCAAAGATCTTGCATCTCACAATGAATACCGGCTCATGTAAATATTTTTGGTAATGAGAAGGCCGATGAGCTTGCAAAGGCATCCCGCGATTCTCCTCAGCCATCCAACTGCCTAACCCTCGTTGATGCAAATGCAGTTGCCAGCCAAAGACTAATCGGTGAAGTTAAAGGAAACTCCATCCCGGAATTGAACTGTGACAGAGCCATATCGACTATCATAGCCATACTTAGGACAAATCACTTAAAGGGGACGAGGATTTCTGCAGACGGACAGCGTAGTTACAGCAGCATTTGTCCTCATTGCCCAGATGACATCCCACTGTCTCGCCATCATATCTTCAGCTGCCCAGAAATGCAGGCCAGACTGTTTAACATCGGCATTGAAGAACCAGTGGACCTACTTTATACTGATAGAGCTGCCGAGGTCGCAAAAGTTGTCTTTGATAGCTTCGAAGCTATATAATTGCACTTTGTCATAGACACGACATCATCATCATCATTTAGGAAAAATGGGTTCGTAAGCTGCATAAAATTGCTTCGAGGGCTGCCAGTTTCAGACCACTGGGCGAAGAGAGAGCTTCATTTTTCATTACAACTCAAGCGATGTTATAATACGCACTTTATTCTTGCAAACTAAAAAGTTCATATTCATCTTCCATTATATCTTCAGGCACAACATCGAATTCTGTTCCATCTTCGCCATCACTGTTACTCTGATCCGTAAATAAATAATCATATTCTTTTCCATCTAGATTGCTAGCTATACTGCAGTTTTTTAATGATTTTTTAATAATATCGGGTTTAATTTCCTTCCATGGTTTTATTATCCATTGACACACTATTTCTAGACTAGCGTGACACATTTTTCTTGTCCTTTCCTTACCTTCGATATTCGCTTCAAAATCGCGGCTTCAAATGAATACAAAAAGCTGAAACATCTAACTCCTAATTCCGCGAATTCATTCGGGTCGCAAGAGCATTCTTACCCCAAATAATGTCCCCCAATTCTCAAAACTCTAATATAACCTTCTTGTGAACATCTGCATTGAATACAACGCACTATCTTCGCAGAATTATTTACTCCGTCGAGCAATATCCCCCCACCCACATTGCTCCCCTTATGACTTGACAATTCAGTATACCATTGTTCGATAGCCTGGAGAAAATCTTCGAATGAATGAAAAGAAAGAGCATTGCCTATGTGTCTTTCAAGTTTCTTCGTAAAGAAAAGGGTGCTCATTATGTGACGAATATACCTCAAAATTAAAACAAAATATACTTTGAAATTAAGGTGCCAGTTATCGCCGGAATATACGGTACTTTCCTTTTTGTTTTCTATTTATCTTTAAGCAGGCTTTAAATTTAATTATCCGTAATGAACTAAGATAGTCTGGCAGCTGTCTTGCTGAAACGGTGCAGAATCTGAAATCTGTAAATTCCATTCAGTATTCGTTTGAATATTAAAATATGCTAATTTAAATCTTCGGATTTTTAAGTCTCGCAGATGGCAAAGTGTGCCGTTTCCTTAAAACGGTTTGAAATATGACCTTCAACATCGTTGCCATCCGTCATGTCTACAATAATGACACGCGATTAATCAAGAAAAAGAATGTGCATTTGACAAGCTGTTATCATAACCATTAATTCTCCAACAAATACGAATGCTGTGACAGTTCCAAGCTCCAGTATGAAAGCTGCAAGTGCAGAATGCTCTGATTTGTTGATAAATGGCCACCCACGTAAAGTTAGGCTCATCTTCTGGCATGACTGCGGCATTGCGAAGAAGATACAATTAGCTTTGCCGGAAGAATTTAAAAAGAACATTGATAAAAATCGACGGCGGAAGTACTTCTGGCACGCGTTCTTCGATTTCGAGCGGTCGTTTAAGGAAAAGAAATCTCATTAGCTGTCACTAGGTGGCAGGTAATTCTTTAGGCATTTCAAATTAATTCGTATACTTAGAAAGTGAATGCACTATTTAAGAGTTTACGTTTAAAGAATAGAAAGCGTCTTTTAAAAGAAACTGGTGGGATAAAATTCGAGTCTAGTAACATTTTTTGAATCTACTTGCCAAACGAATTATAATAGGTGCCGCTTGATTGTGATTACGTTTGCCCAAGGCTGTTTTGATGGCATCAAAAGATGAGAAAAAAGGCCCTGCATAACAGCAATAGAATTTAATTCAATATCAATATAACGAGAAATATATAAATAGGTACACTGCGGAAAAAATAGAAAAGGGGAAAAAATGAAGAGAAAATCTGAAAGGTTTTAGATTTTAAATTACGTCCGAAGAGAAGTTTATTTAACTTTTTCTCTGTTGCTTTTATTTATTAAATATCACGTTCTTTGCACTTAACTCATAAAATTCACTTCAAGAGCAGTATCTCAAAATAGTTTTAAATTGAGCGTATCCTTTAGAATTTCCGATACTGAGTCTCTCTCGCTGGAAGTAAAAATGTTTCTTCTGTACAGCGTTGCCATTGAATGAGCGTTGCCATTTGAAATCCTCGAGTTTGTTAATCAAAAATTCGTTAAAGTTTTGCAAAATATGAAATCGATAATAAAACAAATTCCAAATTTCAAATTTGGTCTTCCGCATGCCCATATTCATAGGAGGATTACGTCATTCAAAATTCGATGGCTCTATGTATCGTTGTTTTGTCACAATGGGAGAAATATACATACACTTATGCAGATTTTTCATTATTTAATTTCTTCAAATATAATGAGGACTCTAACATTTGGTGGCAACAGTTTGAAAAGTGAAATGGACATTTATAGTGAACCAATGCAAAATCGCAAAACGAAAACAATAGTCCTTCAGAAGCCCTTTGGACTAAAAATAAATAATTAACTAATAAAATTAAGCATCATGTGCAGAAATAAATAAAAATTAATAATTTGCTTTAAGTTATGAGATGCTTAAACAATACACTAAAATGTATGGCAACTTCTAACACTCTATCGGAAATTATAAAGATCTGCGTTTTGATTTTGCGAATTGGATTTTATGTGTCTTAGTGCGAAGAACATGTTATATAATAAGTAAAGTGCACACACAAAACGTTAATTATAAAAAGACAAAAAGAAAGTTTCGTAAGCCATCAAAAAAAAAAAAAAAAAAGTTTTTGTAAGCCATCTTACTAAGAAAACTGAGCATTGATATTATGAACTCAGGAAAAAAAAAGGGGGGGAATATATACCAGCAACCTTAACACAGCACAAGAATTCTAAACATATGCTGCTATGACGCTTTTAAATTTTTTGTGGTTTTGCTGTTGAACTATAGAACTGTGTGTGGCGTAAATATACAGAAAACGATATTCGGTCATAAACTATAAAGACAAGAAAAGGGGGTTAGTAGGACTGAGTGAAAGAGTAGAATAGTATACTGCAAGCTGAGAAACAGCGTAAATAAAAACCTTAACAAACTCTTTTAGGCGACCGTTAATCTGAAATCTTTCAGTTTTTAGCCCAAAGACCGTCAGAACAGAACGGCTATTAATTTCGGTTTGGCATTTTGCGTTGAAAACTTTAAACGTCCGTTCACTTTTCAAACTGTTTTCATCAAATATTATCGCTCTCTGTTATAGTTAAAGAAATTAAATAATGAAGAATCTGCATAAATATATGTATGTTTCTCGCATTGTGATGAAACAACGGTACCTAGAGCCATCCAATTTTGAATGACGTAATCCTACTGCGAATATGGGCATCTGGAAGCCCAAATTTAAAATTTGGAATTTGTTTTATTAGCTATTTCATATTTTGTTAAAATTTCATATTTTGTTGTTTTTTTGTTTTAAAGCTGTTAAACTTTAAAGAATTTCTGATTAACAAACTCAACGATTTTAAAGCGAGCAATGTCACCACTGTACCGGAAAAAAAAAGCCGATTTTTTATCTCCAGCACGCGAAAGTGTACCGGAAATTCTAAAAATATGCTGTTTTGATGTTTTTAAATATTTTGTGATATTGCTGTTGATCGAATTTTATGTGTTTTAAGTGCGAAGAACATGACATTTAATAAATAAAGGCAAAACATAAAATGTTAAAAAAAACACCCCCTTGGGCGTAATGTAAATCTGAAAGCTTTGAGATATTTTTTTTATTTATGTATGAATTATTTTATCCTTATTATAATCGTTTATAACTGAATACAGCAACCAAGTACAGTAAACCTCCTTGACAGCAACAAAGAATTTCCTTACCGCTCTTAATATTCGAATAGTGTTGTTGCTTTATTTGTAGTTGAAGGAAGAGGAAGGTAACAAACAAGTTTTCTTCGTTTGATTGTTATAATGCAAATGGCTCTATCCTCTTTGTATAAAGCTAAATGTGCATTGCTTTTTGCTAGTAGTATGTAAGTTTTGCTTGTTGTTCTGTCTGCATTGCTATGCAATGTTGTGTTCTATCCATGCTTATAGAATGTAAATCTGTTGTCAAAATTGCTTAGTTGAAATCCTTGTTTAGATTATCTTCGTGATTTAGTTATATATTTAACCTTAATGATTTTACAGTCACGTTTCCTTCTAAAATAAGACCTTTGTTTTACACATTCGCATGCTTAAAAACGTTCGTTTTGTAAACTTTTAATTTTCTTGTATTTTTAATTGTGCGTAATATTAATTAGGACAAGAATTGTGATCTCTATTTTAAAAAAAAGTTGCAAATATCTTTCACATTTGAATATTTGTTTCGGAGGGGGGGGGGGGGTTAAATGGTTTATAAAAATTGCAGCCAAGCTGTTTGTTGACTAACCCCTTAACGGCGACATTTCTATGCCACTTGCCAATTTTCGTATTCTATTCTGACCATATTAAGCGATTTTACTTTAGTTTAAAAGAATTATTCTGTAACATTTTGCTCGTATTAATTGAAATTTTTATCACAATAATCAAAGTATTTTCCATATTTCGTGCACAAACTGGCCTGACTTCGGCAATTCAGTAAGAATATACGAATAATAACATTAATCGCAGTCTATTGTTTGTGATTTTTAACCGAATCCGAATAATAACATTAATCGCAATCACATTAAGCTGCATCTATTGTTTGCGATTTTAAACTAAATTCTTATTCCACTTGTTTCAAGATTATGAATTTTTCCCTATCAGTTAAAATTGAAGATTCCTCTCGTGTGAGATTAAATATGGTGGGAAGTATAGATATAACAGAAATACGAGAGTACGTATATACATAGCCCATCATCCCGACCGAAAGAAATTTCGCTCGGGATGATGGATAAAGAAAAAAAAAATCTCTCTTTAGTTGGATATGGTGAGAAAAAGAGCTCTTTTTAGTTGGATAATCAAGAGACTTAAGTTACGCTATTTGGCTCAAATCATAGTTGAATGGATATTCGTTTGTCACAATTTTTTATGTTGCATCTCCATTTTTTATTTCCAAATCAACTCCCACATCATATTATATTAGCGAACTTTAAATCCCAAAATTCCGTAATTTTGAAAATATTCCACTGCTTGCTGTTGTCCTGTAGATGGCAGGTCCCAAGCGTTTTATAGTTTTTGATGAGAAATGGAAGTTTAGTCTAAAGAAATAGCAATTAACTTACATCCTTTTTTACGGTCCGTGCGTGTTCTCGTAAAGTAAGTGGTTAGCAGGTCAAACTAACAAGTGAAATGTCCTTAATTAGAAATGCGGCGAAAGAACAGTAGATTTTTCATATTTCGCGCACCGAAAAAAAAAAAAAAAACTTATAGTCGCTACAAGTCGACATTTTATTTTTAATTATAAATAGAAAACTTGATGCACTTTGGCTCCTTCTCCCACCCAAAAAGCACCGTTTTTTCTTCAAGATCAAATTATCATATGTTTAATCAATAGCTTACCTCCTTAAATTAATTACTATTCTGACGTGGCCCGCTTTTCAGTAATCTTCTTTTTCACAATTCGTTCTTTACATTTAATGCAAAACTCTGCTTATTAGAGTCCAGTCTTCGTTTTGTACCGATATTTGGAAATCAGTCACTTTAAATAGGCTGATTGCATGAATTCTTCTCATCGACATTCTTAGATACAAAAGAATTCACATAAACAAATAAAATTCAATCCCGCATGTGCAGCCCATTCTTCAAAAAGAGTCTTAGGCACAGTATACGTTGAATTACTGATTTCAGTGTTGGTGCAATAGTGGTTTCATTATATACTTATGTATGGGAGGGGAGGTTATATGGATTATTAGAGCAAGCGGAAAGTAAAAACTAATCTACTTTATTCACTAAACTACAATGATGATATGAAAAGAGTTAGATGTAGTATTTACATTGTAGCTGGTGATCCCACAAGGATAATGCAGTTTACACAAGGTTTCATGAATAGTTGGCATCCCACTTTGCATAGTCCTTGCAGTTAATCTCAGGGATCAAGTTAAGGATTCACAAACGTTGGCCGGATACCATGACACAACTGACAGGCTATATTTCCTCTAACGCTCCTCGAAGGCTCATTAGCGGTAATCTCTGCTTTGTGGTTTCAAGCTTTGGATCCGAAACTAAGACACGTCTACCTCTGTCCACATCTGGAACTCTTCTCTGCTCATCTCTGGGCTTCGAGGGTAGCAACTCGGATGACACCATTGTGTAAGAGGCGTGCTTCATACATGTATGTTGGAGGTGTCAGGTTTCCTACGTCTATGGTTTGGATCATGGTTTGGATGAATAGATTCGTAAGCGTACTCTAGCGATTAGACCAAATCATGTATCCGAGAAAATATATAGCAATTTTGCAAGTGAGCGAAACTGCTACACAATCCTCTACTTGCGCGATATTTTTCGAGATGGCAGTCGCTGCGCAATACAGCCTTGTTGTGAGGGATTATTACAAGTCAAATCTTGTTGGGATGAAGTCATGTGCAAAGGTCTGTGGGAGTTAATGAGAGAATGAGCAAGCCGCTGAGTTAAGAGGGAAGTTTGTGAGCTCAAATACGTGAGGGTGTGTAAAGGCGGTTCTAATGCAGATCAGATACGATTCTTGACATCACTGAAACTTCCTGCTGCATTGCTTTTGATGCTTGCATTGCTTTTGATGATTCTAGAAGAAGAAATCTTTAGTCTCAGAGTTGAATTTCAGATATCCACCGGCTGTCCTCTGAAATAGAATTTTGAACATTAGGTGGAGGAGAAGCCCTCAAAGTATTTATACCCAGCTGAGACACGGTCTGTTTCAAATTCAGGATATGAAAGATCCTTCTAGTCAAGTAACTCCCCAACAACGCTCGCTCAGTAAAACGTTCTGGATATAATTATCAGTTCAAGGAGAAATTATGCTAAAGACTCAGGTCGATCAGAAATAGCATACGGTACTACGAAATGGTTTAAATTCTTTACAAATTTATCATCTTCTTTTCGTATTACTTCCCTTTTGGCTCACTTTATGTACACCGAAGAATGCCGTAAATATAAAAAAACATTAAGAAGAAAAAGAATGTTTCCCAAAGTTACTGCAAAAATCTTCAAACACATAACAACAAAATTCGAATTAAAAATATCATACCCAAATGTAATATCTTTCTTTAAACTTCACGTAATAAACTAAATCAGAAAATACAGTTGCAATTGTTGAAAGGGGGAGAGGTTTGTCAACAAGCATGTTTTTCGAATATAGACGCTTATTTATTTTTATTCAAAGAAAGGAATTTATTGACTATACTACCAATTAAATGTAAAGCTTTTCACATAAACATTCCATTCTTAGTTTCAAAGAAACGTAAAACTAACGTACAATAAAAAAAAAAAAAAAAAAAAAAAAAAGAAAGAAAGAAAGAAAAGAAAAGAAAGAGAGAGAGAAAAGAAAATAACTTTTTTAAGGAAACGTAAAAATAACGCTTTTCAAACGTAAAAACAAGGCTCTTGTATACGCTTCGTTTACTTATGCAAAATATAACAACAACAAACATGAACTTTGGTAAATAAACATCCTGGTGCGTTACAATAGCAGAAAACAATGTCCAAATCAATATTCGGCAAAAGAAAAGAAATGTGGCTCTCCAACTCCCATTCATCCAAAGAAAATGGCACATCCATTGCGAAAGTCATTATGTTAAGTGCCGAGAGCGAGTGCGGAGGAAAGAAGCTTTCCAAGCAAAAACATTGTCACTGAATGATAAGGAATGCTTTCCGGGAATGAAAATCTTAAAGAAAAATCACCACCTGCTAAATTACGATCTAATGTCGCAGCTTGGGGGCGTCGTAACTGTTTCCTCCTTTGTCGCCTCCGAGAAAAATAAACTAGCGCTTTATATCTCTGTCTTTCAAAAGTAGTCTTGCAGAATAGTAATTAAAGTATGTGAAAAGACTGTTTAATTTGAAAGATACGGCGGAAGTTTGTTTAGTGTGAAGTCTTAGTTTCAAAGTAGTTTTGGCTATAAAAAGCAGAATTTTCCATTGCTGATTTGATTTTTCGTTTCGGATGGTTACATGGTTCATAATGTATTTTTTAAATAATTCTTTGAAGAGTCTCTTCAATAAATGAATTCTCGGAAATTATAATGCGTTGAAGTTTTTAATTGTTATACAAAAATACACCTAAATGATTGAGAAGTCAAACAAAGGTAGCCTTCTCAATCACTTATGTTCATTTTTATTGAAAGTTCATTTTACTGTCTCATTTTTATTGAAAGGATGTTTATTACGAATGTACAAGAAGTAAATAAATAAAGAAAGAACAAATTGTACTGAAAAATTCATGCTATAGGTTTATTTACGACTGTAGAAGAAGTCAGACAGTATACATTATTGCAACATCTTTGAGTTAGACAAGGTTAACGAAAGACTTCAGGTTTCAATCTCTAGGCAGATGCAAGAGAGGAATTCCTAAGGAAAATAACCCCGAATGTAATCTTATTGCTTACTTAACAATAAAGTAATAAAAAATCTGCTAAAATATTTTTTTAATTTGCTTAATTTTTTCAAAATAAAATGTGCTGTAATTTTAAATATCACTCCAAATAAAATGTATCATAATTTTTTAATTTTAAAATTTGTTTATAAATTGTACTTAAAATGTTCAAAACTTTGTTTTTGAAATTTATTAAAATTTCAAAAAGATGCGCCATGTGTAGAGTTAACGAAACTGGGCTCGTTGTGGGTCTCCCTCAGTGGAAGAACACGCATGCGCGAAGCTGCAGAACTGCAGCGAGTATACACATGAAAATTATAACACTTTTTTTCTAATCAAACTGAAATGAATTCTGTAACAAGTGTACAATTTAAGAATATAGTAAACTCTCGGTTAATCAGGGGCAGATGAACCGGATTGCGGATTAAGCTGATAATGTTCTTTCTGTTTTGAAATTTTGTTCTTGTTTCGAACACAGATTTAATTCCCACAAACAACTGAATTTGGAAGGTTCCTTTATGCTATATAACCAGTTATTTTACACTGGATCTTTACTGTTATTTCTCCCTTTCCTTTCCCGCCAGAATACAAATTATTTTGCGTGTATTTCAGGTGAGGATTTTAGATTGTAAGCCAGAGCGTGTTCTGCCTCTCAAAGGCAGTTACTAGTTTCTCAAAGTTACTAGGTTCTACATCAAATAAAATATGTAGTCTTCGGCCCTGCATTATAATTGCGATAGTTGTATATCTACGCCGGTGAAGTTTTGAGCCAACTTCACCTGAATTGATTTGCGTAGCTTTTGGCTACTAGCTAATTTAACCTGGGTTTGATCGCGCTGGTTATGACACACCCACCCCCTCCGTTTTTTCGCTGTTTCTCTCCAACCTTTTTTTTTTTTTTTTAAATGGATGATTTTTCTTGTAGCTGCCGTTAAAATCATAACCTTGGAAGGGAAGAATAAGGGAAAGAGTTCTATAAATAAATATCTTGTAATCGCCACTGCAGGGTATGTCACACCCAGCGCGAGCATTACTGTTATAATTCTGAGTACTGGTAGACGCGCTGAAATCGTACTCTCATCATGGCGCGTTTTCGAAGTTATTGATGAAGAAATGCGACATTTAAGAAATTTACTTCATACTGTTTCTTCGGGTGAAGAAAGTCTTGAGAAAGGTAATGAGTTTTCCGATAATGAAGAGGCGGATGATGAAGAAATTTACAGAATGGCTGCAACGTATTCAAAAAAAAAACAAGTCGTTGCCTACGGCTGTTTTTTTATTCCATGTTGAACGTTGCTGCAATAAATGCACGGATAATTTTGTTATCAAAAAAGAATCCACCTACTGGGCATCGAGCCCGATGCTCATTTCTGAAAGTACTGGCATTTCAAGTGATAGAAGATTATAAGAAGACAAGAAGTCACATAGCCATGCTCCTACAAAGCCTAAAAGTAAAACTAGGCAACAATGAAGCCGATACACCTCCCGCTAAGAAGGTAAAGACGACATATAAAGATGTGCTGAATGCGGGCCCGAAAAAGACACAAAAGCTAAGTTTGTCTGTGAAAAGTGTGAAAAACATGTACGCATGGAACATATGGCATGCATTTGCCGAAAATGTGCAAATTAAAGCTAAAGTTTTTAATATAGGTTTAAAACTATGTTTTCTCTTACACATTTTTGTTCTTTTTTATTTTGTGCAGATTTAATGGTAAAGAGAGGAAGAAACCGCCCTGAGTATGTAAAATGCTAAGGATTAATTAAAATACTAAGGATGTTCACCCATTTTTAGACGATTTTCATCGTAATTACAGAAATATTTTACCTAAAATTTTTATGTTTCAAATAATCTTCATTATTTTTATACACCGTAATGTCTAAGACAATAAGCCTTTTCTAATACCGGAAGAGGTATTTTATCCCAATGCTCTCGAATAGCTTTGCAAAGCATAAGGAGATTGTAGGTAGACCTTTGAACAACCCACTTTTTAGCAGTAGTCCAGAAGCGAAAAAAAAAAAAAAAAAATTGGTGACAGATCAGGTGATTTAGTATGGATATGAATGATAGGTATGGCCTTGATATCCCATTCTTGTTCCATTTGTTTTCGGGAAATTAACAGTCGAGATTGATGTCTCTCTGCTTGCTTTGTCTTGATGCAATTCTACTCATTGATGGCACTGTGGGTAAAGAGAAGTATTTCATATTTGAAAATTGGGTATAAAATATGTTTTTGGAAATATGTGGAGTCAATCTTAACATTTTTCTCCACTGCCTTTATTTTTAATTTGCCGTTATGTGAAAAACCAGCAATAATCATAAATACCTTCGAAAAACTTTCTTGAGATTGCTTGAACCAAGTTTGAAGACTTTTTCACCTCTTTGATGATAATAAATGGATCTCTTTTTATTGCAGTCATTAAGTATACCCGAGGTTCGTCTATTGTTGTGCTAATGTTTTTTCACTTTTGTCCGGATAAATGTTTCTCTGCAGCGCGTTTTGCGTTCGATACGTCGCGGAGAAACACGATGCGCATTATGTCATTTTGCCTTTTTAAGGTTCAAATCACCATTAATCACTATGTTTACAGTTGGCACAGAGCATTTTAATAATTTTGCAAGTGTCCTGTAACTTAACAGACTTTCTTTGAACATTATGAACATTAAAGATCTTACTTTTGCATCAAACGAAACAATCCGTTTTTTCCTTGCATACGCATTTGGAACAATTTTTCCACCTTAAAGCTAAATTTTGACGTTTTCTTCCTTTGTTGTTGACAACATTACCTATCGTAGGTTTAGGTATCGAAACACAACGTTTTAACAACGTTTTAATAATAACTAGGTACGAATAGTTTCCTTCGGAAAGAACACAAACATAACTTTCCATCCATTGCTTCTTTGAAAGCGACATTTTGCGAGAAAACAAAACTGTCAAGTAGCAGACGATAATTTATACTTTCAAAAATATAGCTGAAGTTAAGAAAAAGTTCCAAGCAGAAGATTTTTTTAAAATTTTTTTATTTATTTCTTTTTTTTACAGCAAAGCAATATCGTCTAAAAAATGTGCGAACTGCCTCTAAATAATGAACCAGAAAAATTTCAGTAATATACAAGGCGGCTCACGAAGTATCATACATATTTTTAATACATATCTATTTATCTTCGAAGGGTTACAAAATGAAAGTATTGTTTGCTTTCTGTGCATAGAAAGTGAATGTAGTGCAGTAATGTGTTCAGTGTGTATTCACCATTTTGGTTCACAAGCTCTTCCAAGTCAATCTTTGCTTTTATCACAATCTCATGGCACACATCTTCTAAAATTGCGCTGGGCAACTGCACGATAAAATCCTTGAATTGCTTCATTGCAAGTTTCCTTGCAACATGTTTATCTTTCAAAAAAAATTTATCATTTAAGGTTTTAGAAATATGTTTTGTAAAATAATGTTTATAATTCGAAGCATAAAATAAGTAAATTATGAGCTGAAAAATATACAAAAAGAAAAAAGAAAAATATACAAATATACAAAAGTAACAAGTAATGATTTTTTGCCAAAATTTAAATATTAAATGCTATTAAATCGTTAATAATTAAATGAGATTTCAATTTCGTTTGGTAATGCATTAAAGGAAAACAGGCGAAGGCAGTCTGTTTAAAGGTTGGCTTTCGTGAAGAACTAATATAAGGAAATAGAATAAAGAAAATTGGATGGTATAAAGGTTACACATGAGCAAAATCAAAAGGCATTCATGCAGCTTGCCGTTTGCCAGAATTAGAACTACCACTCTTCATTGGGTTTATCCACATGGCCCCTAATGAAGAAATAAGGTTTTGATTACGATTATTTCCTAAGAACTTTTGTTATTAATGAACATTACTACCGTTTTCGCTTCCTTATACAAAGTAAAGGAAGTACTGTAACCGCGAAAAATTTCGGATGTCATATTTCAATCCATTTTGACCGCTCTGGAATCCATTTGAACGATGTTTTTGCGTGACATGTGCATACGAACAGAATAAACGACTCTTTTTCCCAAAACGGTTTGTAAAATGAATTAAGAAAAGATTTTTCGTAACATCTGTACGTACGTATATACGTATGTATGTAACTCGCCTAATTTAAAAAGTATTGTTAGTATGAAGTTGTGAGAAAATTTCAAAGGTAGCGGAAATAATGATGGCAGGTTGAAGATGAGCCCCTCTTGAGTAATCTCATCGTGAGATGACAGACTTCTAGTGCGTTTAGTAGTGCATGGTGGAATCCTACACAGCAGTCAACATCTAAGTGGTTCAATGCAAATAATTTTGAAACTTTAAATGCTGTATCAAAAGACTGAAAGATTTCGTAACAATAACTACAAGTAAAATCCCTGTTCTACAGAGCCAGTTTTTTTATTTGCTCCAATATTCAAAAAGATCTAACAAATTAGAAGCTACCTACTGTTCGAAGAATGTTTCTCCGTTTGAAGGTTCAACGACGCACGAACTAAGTGTCATGAATCTAACAAAACAAAGAAAAGTATTATTTATTCATAATTACGGTAAATAGCTGCAACTGTAATTTGTATGCCATTACTCTTCAAAGAGTAAATGGACATTTCCTTTGGCGAAAGCAAAAAAGAATAAAAAGGAAAAGTAGATACTCTCATCGTTTATTTCCAGAGATGTTGTGTCTATCTACCAAACAGCTAGTCTGTTGTGGTCCTATCTACCAAAGACCATTAAATAAAATAATATATGCATTATATGCAAAACATGTTTTCTGCACTTTGCTAGAAGGAAATGCTACATAGTTAACTAGTTACTCAACATTGTCATTGAACCGTAATCTCTTGAAACATTCTTTTGACCCCCATTACCAAAAACGTTGACAGCTGGAAAGTTCTAATTTTCTATATGCGTGAATGCAAAGTAAACCTCTATGTATGCGTCTTTCGAGAGACCGCTCAAAAGAAAAAGGTAACGAGAAAGACGTATAATCGAAATATTTCAGCTGCAGGGTTTTAACATTAATATTATTCTACTACAGTTATACTAATGCTATTTCTCAGATTTAATTTTATAATTCTGTTTTTTTTTTTTTTTTTTTTTTGTTTGTTTGTTTGTTTTTGTTTGTTTAAAATAGCCTAAGTATTCTTTAAAATTTTTAATACTTCATTTTTAAATTAAAAAGAATGTAAACTATACATTATTAATTATAAATTGTTAGCGACTAGAATTTATTTGGCTGAATAAATAACTCTTCCCCCCCCCTCGAAAAAATTCAAAATGTAGATTTATAATTTAACAAAGAAAAATATCTTCAGTTGTCACTGATATGCCGTTTCATTCGGAACTTTAAAAATGGCGATAAAAGAAAAAAAAAAGGGGGGGCAAACGATGGTCCACTGTAAGTAATGCACTAACAGAAGTGCAGAAATGATTCAACGTGAGAAATAATATGCTTAAAATGAAGCTTACAATGTGATACTTTCTAATAAAAAAAATTACCTCGAGTATAATTTATTACCCGTTAGTCAAAACCATCTCATTCCTATCCCTCCCACGCTTATCGTCTTGGTGTAAACGGTTAGCATATCCAGCTAGTAAAATGTTCTATTTGTCACTCAAGTCTTGGTGAGACCATAGTTGATTTATAATGTTTCCTGCTTCCAAAATCTTAATAATCTCAACAATGGCCTCCGAACTAAAAATGTGGAGACTAGAATCTGGATTTTGTCGGATTTGGCTGCAAGGGCATTTTTGTGTTTTTCCCCATGTTTAACGTGTATATAAACCAGTCTGCTTTAGAAAAACCTCCACGAAGTCATCCCTTCCGTTAGGCAGATAACCCTCGAGTTTTTTTGCCATTTTCAAATAAACCAAACCAAACCGAATCTGAGTCCAACATCGTACATTTGCTTTAGACAAAAGTTTCTTCTAGATATTATTTGTTGTTTAGAATCAATTAGTAAATGCAATTATTTTCAAATTAGTTTAACATTCCAGGTTGAAAAGTGTAATTCATTAACGTTATACCAGTAAAGATAAAGAATATAAAACCTTTAGAGGATATTTCTTAATTACATAAATTTGACAATGTATTCGAAATAATAAATGAAAATACAGAGAATTCTCGCTAAGATTACTCCCTACCGCTCCCGAAGATTTTAGCCTTATGTAGAGGTGGACATTTTACAGAAAAGATAATGAGTATCTTCTATATTCTTAGAAATACTGATCACTTTCAGAGATTTTCGCCGTAGAGCCATGGTTTAGAGGCACGCTTTAGAGGCCCCCAAAAACGAGAGGGTTTTTTTTTTTTTTTTTTTTTCTTTTTCTTTTTTTTCCCCAGTTTCATCAAGGAAAAATAATCTTCTTCTCAGGAATTAGTTTCAAGAGCTTGAACATTTCGAAGAAATATATTTTCCAAATTTCATTTTGAAATGATGTTTATTTAAACATATGTTCTCGTTTTAATTAACTTCAAGTGACAGGATGCACAAATATGCTTAAATATATCCTAGAAATGTAATAATACTGAGCTTGTAGGAGATGTAGATTAAGATTTAAATTGAATAAAAATTCAATATTAAGTAGCATATCAGTTCCTGTGAAGTTAATTGCAAATAAATTTTTTATTCTAAACATATTTAAAACTGAGAATTTAATTTCAGTTTCGAGCTATTCTCTACTTTTTTGCATTTTTTTCATATTTACGAATATCTGTCTTTTTAAGCGAAATATTAAAATACAGCTTATTGACTCAACGCAGAGTTTAGAGATGATAAATATCAAAGCAGTACCATCAAAATTTGTAAATTAAATTTAAAGCCAACATTATTAAATAAAGAGAAAAACCAAAATTCATACTTTGTCACGATTTATATGTTATTTTTACATCATGATGAAAATTCAATGAAAACTTAGGCATTACTTCCGTAATTTTCTGTTATTTGACTGAGTCATAATTATTATATAGTGTAAAGAATAAACATAACTTAGTCATCAAAAGTACATTTAGTTAGTACATTTAACTACGACGAATGAAATGTGGAAATGAAATAAAAGAAAGGAAGTCAGGAGAAACTAAAGAAGGAAATATACCAGTATAAGAACTATCCGTATAAATGTAAAAATCCATAAAAATCCAATTTGAAGCTACAAGGGATCAATTAAATTTAATGAAAACTAAAATGTCTAAACCGTGCGTTGCAAAGCATTTTCTACACAAATAAAGCTTGGAAAAAGGACCTTTCAGAATAAAAAGATCTACAATCCTGTGCAAGAAATGAGCCTTTATATACAAATACGTGCCCACAAACTTAATTACAGACAACAGAAAACCTGAAATTATTATCCTAAAAAAGCAAAAAACACACAAGTAACTAATAAAACAATAAACAAAAGCAGCAGTGCGATCATGGGGGTTTAAAGTTTTACAGAAATTTACATCTTGAATCACCAATATTGTCTTATGGGGGGGGCTGAGTGCTGCACTTTTAATTTTCTGAACATAATTTAGTATTCCATGTTTAGTGCGTATCTGTGTTAACTCTTGAAATAACCGCTTTTCTGCACTTGGCTTTGATTTAAAAAAAAATTCTGAAAAAAAAAAGAAAAAAGTTAAAAATATGATTTTTTTTATCATCCCCCCCCCGAATTATATGAAAAAAAAAATAACCTAAAGATTCAAGAATTTTAATGACGCCTTTTATTTGTTAAATTTAATTTGCATCTTCTTAATAAATAGGTATAAATGTATTTTTAAAAACTGCACTTTTTAATTTTTTTCAGTAGTTGGAATTTTGAAATTTTGCTTTCATTCAATTAGAAATAACTTTCAATCAATAATCAATAAGAAAATTTTTACTTAACATTTTTAATTTATTTTTAATTTTTACTTATTTTTGTTCTCATTCTTATACGAAGGATTGGAGAAATTCTAGAACATTTCACTATTCGTATTCGAGAAAATTTAGAATTCTCTCTATCTCTAATAAATGTGTATAAATAACATTAATTCTTACGTGACTAGCAAAAATAGATTGTTTACTATTCTGATCAACTAAAGAAAAGTTACCATGCAACTTACTATCGCTTCTAAAATTATGTAAATGGAAGCTTACTGCCGTTAATGACTTCGTGTTCCAAATTACATGATAAAAAATAAGCCAGAGTGACACTTTGAGAATAATGTATGAATTATACATTGTACTAGCTTCTAGCTTTCAATGAAAACAAATCCATTTAAACTACAGCACTTACTATATTATTTATCATCTTACGGGGAAGACTATACTTTGAGTTAGCTCACGTATTCTAACGCAAATTGCGTAGCTGAAGCAAAGTTAGTCCTGATTCATGAGTCATCGGATTTCTGAAATATCTTGGGATCTACCATCTGCAACTGCCAGGGGAAATAAAAAGTTTTTTTTTTTTTTTTTTTTTGGTTGTTGTTGTTCAAAAAATAATAGTAATAATAATAAAACTTTTACTTTACTTGCGGCGCTTCGAACCAGTTCAGCCTCAGCGTCAAGAACTTAATCAACGGCTTGAGCTTTTTGGGGGGTGATCAGCCTTTGAAAGAATGCCATCGAAGATACATGCATTACATTATTTTAGTAACCTGAGGTCTAAAGAGTTTTTTTTTACCCTTACTGAGTACCCTGACACCCCTCCATTCTTAAGTGGAAAAGACCATATGTCTGTAATTACATACCTCTTACAAGCCGTCCTGTTCTTCACTCTTTGATTACATAGAGGGTTCTTAAAAGAATCTTAAAACATTATAGCAACTTTAAAATACAAATTGTATATCTTTAATGAATGCTATTTAGGTGTGTATATAAATTCGACCAGTGTCGAATTTGAATCTGCGAATGGGATTTTAATTTTGATACATTATATCATCAATTATGTTCTCTCAACGGTAAAGAACTTTGTTCATGCCGCGCTATGTTGCTCGTGGTTTTTTATAAGTGGTGATCAATCATCAGGGACGAATAGATAATATTCAGTACACGACTGAATACTCTTCGTTGACCTTTTACTCTAGAATATTTTTTTTGAGGGAGCATTTTCTACGAGATATTACTTAGCGTAGCATTTAACTTCCAAGAAACGTTTAACAGCTTCGTTTATTTCTTAATTTTTTATGAAGTCTTTAATTTTCTGTTCCTAACAATCAAGGTTATATTCTTCACTTTAGTTGACTATTTTTAATGAGATTTATTATGAGAAAAAAGCATTTAGATTACATCCAATTCAACTCACGTTCTAGAAATATATTACTAATGATAATACTGAATACGATATAACATTCCCTACTTATTATTAGCAAACTTCCAATCCGCGCAAGGGATCTTCCGCAAATTAAATTTGATTGTAGCTTTGAAGTTTAATACATAAAAGATACATTTTTAAAGAAAAAGATAAAGACATTTTATGCAGATACACTGGAGTGAAAAATGCCTGTTTTCAATTTCAACGTTTGAAGCTAATCTCCGTGAAGTTGCCAGTCAAACATTGCTTGTTGGTAATAATTAAAAGAACTATCTATTTTAAAAAATGTAGGTTGAAATATTGAGCTCAAGGGAAAAAAAATTAAAGCATTTTTTTTTTTATTTCGTTCAATATGTTTTAACTGTTTTGAATTCAAAAACCGAACAATGAGACGTTACAGCTGTTTCTTCTTAGCAATAAAAAGTCTACTTGTCCAACTATCTCCCTTGTTAGCCATATTTGACACCTGTGAAATAGTTTTCTTCTTCCTAAAATGAAATCTTAGATTAAAGGACACAAGTTAAAGAATATGTTAGCAGTTCAAAGAAACGAAGCATAGGGATTTTATAAAGAGTATTCGAACAACATTTCAGAAAGCATCGTGATTTCTCGGTAGCATCTAGAAACTTTGCGAAGCTATCAAGATATAACTGTCGTTAGAAAGAAGGAATATAGGTAGCTAAATAGTGATGAAATACTTGTCTTAAATCTCAGAATGGATTCAATCCAGAAATTTATGTCTGGCGTTTATTTTTACCTAAGTGTAATGAACAAATTGTGAAATGGAAACTATATATATATGTAACGTTTTACTTTTGGCGGAAGATAAAAACAATCACGTTCTGGTCATGGCCGAAAAATGCTGCTGCGTAGCTGCTTCTTTTATCATAGATTCTGATATTTTTGTAGTTTAATATTTGTAAATCAAGGTAGACAATTTCTTTTTGCTGTGGGCTAGTATTGTTAAGGCAAGTTGGATATATATTTGCTTATTCTATCTTATTAAAGTTATTGCTTGTAATAATGTCATCTACGTATCTGTAAACGTTTGGAAAATAATTACGTTGATCCAAATTCAGTAATATGTGAAATTTATATTCTTGTGTGAAAAGAAATAGATTACAAATGGCGGATGAGCTGCTACAGCCCATTGGTATTCCTCGTACTTGTTTTAAAAATTGATTATTAAATTTCATATAATTGTTAAATAATCTTAATAATGTAAATATATTAAGATATTGGATACCTTTATTCTGGGCGCTTGCTGTTTCTTCTACTATAAAAAGTACATTAAAGAATCAATTGGAATAACATACTCCTTTTTAACAACCCCTGTGTACATATTTGGCATTGGTTTCTGTTGCTATTCGATGCAGCGTAGAATTCAGTAAGCGTTCAGAGAGAGATGTATCTGCGAGGATGTACTGGAAGATTGTTAAGGGATTGTAAGAATGTACTTGTAGAGACATTAGGATTTTTTGAAGCAGCAGACGTGAAAAATGAGGAATCCCTTCGTCTAGACTCGAATCTGGACCTCTCGAATACGCGCCGAGTGTTCTACCGTTACACCACGAAGGCATGCAGAAAGGAGGGGGAATCTCTCTCATCACATGTTCAGAGTTCTGACAGGGTAGCAAGTTTTATGCACAAACAGCTCACTTCACAAAGGTTTTTAAATGATGGATTTAGAGTACAGAATGTTTTCAGAAGGGTTAAAGAACTCGAAGTAAATTGCAAAGAATATACAGGACGAACCTTCGAAATGGCGCTAAAGTAATATTATTTTGAAACGTTGTCTAGCTGTTACATTTTTCTTCCTATATTCCGTTTTCATGTGATAGGTGGTAAAAGATACACAAGAATTCATTGTTATCCAATTAAACAGCTCTTATGATATTGGCCTAGTTGATACACGTATGCAACATATTTACCAAAGAAGAAAATATATAAGCTTTGAGAATCTGAAAGAAAATTAGTTTCAGTGCCATAACTTCCGGAGGTAGTAATCATATTGATATTGGTTCATCAATCCAAAGGCGGCTGGCAGACGTTGCAGGAAGAACATTTTATAGTTCAATAGATATTTTACTGTTCAACATGTAAAGTATGTAATACACATGCTCTAAGCAACGCGTACCGAGCCAATGTATGATTATGTAAGTGTAATAATAATAGTATACCTACTTGGTTTTATGCTAAGGAATCCGTTTTGGTTGGAACACTATGTAATTCAAATATATAAACATCTGGAGACGGAATGGTTATCTAGCTTTCTTAACAAATTATCAAAAGCAGCGAAACCTCTAGTAGGCCTTTCGCAGTTACTGCAGACGATTCTTAAACCACCACCAGATTTCTGCTGTGCAAGACAGAGGAAACAACCCCTCCCCAGAAGTGTATCCTCTCTTTCGTCGCCTAATGAAGCCCCCCCCCAAAACCCTCGTTAAATGTTGCGGGTACATATGCGCAACTAGTCACTGAACGCAACTACAGTACAACTCCAATTATTCGAACTCCGACTATCTGAATCGTTTTCAGAATTTAAGAAAAAAATTAAAACGAAAACGTAGTATTGGACAATCAGCGATTTCAGACATTAAAAGGAGCAAACCTACATTTTTAAACTCCGTGTCACTAATTGAAAACGAAGATGGAAGTTCTTCAAGAAAATCAATGCAGCACCAAACAAAAATTTAGAAGATGTCGTTTTCAAGTGGTTTTAGCGGCAGCATTCTATGGGAAAGCCAATTTCGGGTCCGATTCTTTGTGAAACAGCTAAGATCTTAGCTCAGAAGCTTGGTTGTTCATTCTGTAACTACTGGCTAAGAAATTTAAATGCAAGTACGGTATCCGTCAAACAGCTTATTTTGACGGAGATGTTCAGCAAGCAATGACGGATGTTCAGCAAGCACTTGTAAGTACTGTAGAGTAGGCTATATGACATGTAAGCAAAAGTTTTGGTTTTTCATTTTAATTAATTAAAACCTATTTTTCTTTAAAAATAGTTTTTTTCTCTCATTTTCAACATACAATAATTAATTAAAGTGTACGTAGACCCTTTCTTCGGAAAAAATCCAGTTATCCGAATAGGGTTTGGTCCCAACTAATTCGGATAATTGGAGTTCTACTGTATTTCTTCTACAAACTTTCCTTCAGTGAAACACATTTCTCTGAAAAATTTTCTGCAGCGACACGTGTGCTGTATGTGGTGCCAAGCGGCAGGATCATGATGCAGGCTTAACTAAGTTCACTGTTAAAATTAACTTCCTACTTTTCATGTCGCTTCCCATTCAGTTTGCATAATTTTGATGGAGAGACTTTATGATGGCTCATCAGAATAAGGTTGAACTTAAAATTAAATTTGAGTAAAATTTAAAAGATAATTGTCGAAACTACATATCATCCAACTTAACTCAGAAAATGCAATTTTTCCAGTGTTATCCAATACGCGATTAAATGGTCTTGCTGTTTATTGCTCATTAATTTATCTTTTGATTCAAAAGGTGAAAATGAATATGGAAAATGCTTCTTGACGTTTTCCTAGACTTCCACTAATTTTAGGAAATTAAAAAAGATTGAGGATAAGAAAAAATTAAAATGTATTATATTTAACTGAAAAAAATGGTGAAGTTACTTATAGAATGAGTAATTACAGCTTTATGGATTACAGCTGATTTTGTTGACACAAGCATGGCCTTTTAATTGCGCATATTCTTAATATCATGAGTCAAATGGAGTCTCAGTTTTAAATCTTAGAAATTAAGCTATAAAGTTCAACTGAAATTGATTGGATTATTAAATTATAATAAAAAGCATAAAAAATTATCGTCCTCAACTCCATCCTAGAGCACCCTTTGAGTTGGGATCCTGGGGTCCAGTACACATTGTAGAGATATTAAGTTCTACGGAACAAAAAATGTGAAAAATCGGTTATGCCTCACCATAATTCGAACCAGAGATAGTCTATTACTAGTCGGAAGTGCTACTACTGTTTATACGTTCGGGACGAATGCGGTAATTCTGTATATCGTTACCCTTACCACATGTCTGGAGGACTTTCGTATAGACTACTTGCTCTACATTCTTCAAAGACGTTACAGTCACAAGCGCCTCTGATATATCTGAGATTCGATATTTTGATATTTAGTCGGTATACTGGCCTGCAGCATGTGATAGTGTTCCTACTCTTGCCAGTTATTGAGAGAGTCCCATTAGGGCCTGACCTGTGATGCAACCGTAAAGAATATTTTCCATAAAAGATGAGTACCTGATGGGGAGAGAACAGATTGAAGCGCTTTGCTTCGAAATATAAGACCGGGAAGGTATGGAGACGGTTCAGTGTCGATGCTGGTAGTCTCTCAGAATTCGCGTATTTACAAAGACACAACATCAAACTGAATAGCTGGGGTTCGAACTCAAGTCCATCAACGTCATAGACCAGCCTTCGAAACTCCTTATGCCATTTAAGACACATAATTACACTGAACAACAAATTTTAGAGTATTTCCAGTATTCTTTACGCTAAATGTATTTCATGGGAAATGCGTGGTGTTTAAGATGAAAACGGTTTTGAAACTGAGCGATTAGTTACAGTTCTAGAGTTAATTAAAAAGCAGCAGCAGCAGTTTACAGTCTAATACCACAGAGTAAATTTTAACCCTCGAATAAGTAGAAATCATATTAAGTGTACCATTTGTTGAAACTTAATCTTTAATATTAAATAAAATTAAATTCGACCCAAGGGAAAAAAATAAATTTCGAAAGCTTCCACATTTTTTTTCTACATATCTTCTTTTGAACGTAAAATGAAATTAGGAAACACTGAAAATATTAGAAAGTGCATTATCATTTGAAAAAGAAAATTACCAATTGGATAAAATTTTTAAAAATACTGAAAGAGTGCTAAAATCCATATATTAATACCAAATTTCATCATTTCTGTTATGTTTCATTTTTGGTGAAGATGATATTTTCCATATTAGTTAGAAATCTTGCAATCGATGTAATTTTATGGCGCTAGGAACATATTTTACGTTTAAAATAACACTTGCTGTAAAACATTATTAAAAAGTATAAATAAAACTTCTTTTTTAAATAATGCATTTAGGTTTACGGTTATCAGTTTTACGGCAAAGGTGTAAAAATTCAAGGATCCCCCCCCCTCTCAAAGAAGTACTCTCTACCTTATTCTGAGAAACTTTGCAATTAGTAGGCATTTTTTTTAATTTTTATAAATATATTTACGTTTATGTTAAGTATGACAGCGAATTAATTTCTTTTCCTAATGTATTTTTTATTATTTATTTATTTGAGATGTGTAATGTAATAAATTTAAAGTCTATTTTTGCCCAGCTCGAATTTATGGCCACATATTGATTTTCGAAGTGTTTATTTCGTGTATAAAATTCGGAATTCTGAATTTATCAATGCTTAAATTGCGTGAACATTTCAGTTGCTAACTAAGATATAGCGGAAAATCTCCTTATAGGTTTTGGCGATAATTTTGGCACCATTTGGTGATTTTTCGGTCTCAGCAACTTTACAATATTCTGAAAGTTTCCAGAAATGCATTTTCGAAAGCCTCCATGAGATTTTTTCCAGAAGGCCGGTCAACACATTATATATGGTTGTGTTTGCGATGTGTTTAAGTCAGTTTAGCTCAGTTCAGAGAAATAACCAAGCGATTCTGAAGAAAATTAATCTTGCAGCCACATTCTTTGAATACAGGATTATTATTCTTTTACGAAGAAGAACTGTAAGAGAAGATGAAATAATTTAATTATTTTGAACACATGATTATTATTCTTTTACGAAGAAGAACGGTAAGGGAAGATGAAATAATTTATTTTGCTTCTCAGATTTTTCCTATAAATTCTTCGGCGCTGGTATTGTCAAGAAATGTTTTCTAAGTATCGTGAGCGAAATTGATGATCATGTATTTGAAATACTAGCCATTTGCGCAGCCAGCCTTCGATCTGGAAAAAAAATAAAATGAAACATAAATATTTTTGCCATTAAAATTAAAGTAAATTAAAAAATAAAAATTAGAAAAGAAAAAAGTAGCAAAACTAGACATTGATGATTTTACTGAAAAGTAAAGAAGTCTTAAAGAAATATTTTTATTCGAAAATATGGGAGAATATAGAATACAGTTTAATATTAAATATGCAAACATCTAAATAGAACATAGTATGCGCAGTTCAGAAATATAAAATTTCAATCAGCAGCGACGTTTCAGTTCCAATGAAGTTACAAATGGTCCTTTCAAGAGCAAAACTGGCATTCTACTAAAGAGAAAAATTTATGAACAGAAATCTTAAATGAACTTATAAAAAATCATGGAAATTTAACAAGTATTTTTTTAATTCGAATCAAATCGAATTATTACAAATTAATACGATGTCTTTGGTTTAAGATGGCACATGTAATTGTTTCTGCAATGATTAGCTTCTTAAAATCAACAATCAAAAAATAATTTTTTGCAATTTTTTTCGCATTTTGTGATCGCTTTTTTAGTAATCATAAAAAATGAGGTCGAATACATATTGTTTGAAAGCTAAATGCCTGCAGTTTATGATGCTATGCAATTTGAATACATGCAGTGATAAAATACTCTCTTTGGGAGTGAAAAATATATAAAAAATTCGTTAAATAAATAATTCGGTAGTCGAGACGCGTTGCAGAACGATAAGTGTGTTCAAAATTTTCCTCGGTACGACGCGCTCACATACTCATTTACAGATTCTTCATTATATAATAGTAGAGATTAAAAATTTTTTTCTTTTCTTTATTTACGCCACATATTTTAACATTTTTCAGTTATTAGAAATCAGTCTTCCAAAAATTTTATACTTGTAGCCAGTACTTATTTTCGTTTCATAAGACGGTGTTACATATAATTGGAGACACGCGCAAACAATACTAGGTAAGACAAGAATCTAATAATGATATGTTTAGGAAGATACTTACGCTGCCTGACCTGAATTCTTCTATCAAAAAATGTTACGCCCTTCCAGCTGGTATATAAAAATTCCAGATTCGTCAAATGCATTTCGTAGAAAAGGGGACCAGTGTTGGCCTTCTGAAGTGGTGCTTAATCATTATTGGCCTTGAATAGTTACTTTAGGCTTCTAGTGAAACAGGAAGTTTCATTGTATAACTAGTATTTTAAATGCCTGGAGTTTCCAGTTGAGTACACCCGCTCAACAGATAAAGAGGAGCATGGAATTTCCTCACAGAAAGGCCAAACGATACCCAAGTCTGAGGTTCCTAACCTGGGTTGACTATTTCAGGGTGTTCGCGATAAATATAACTTAAAAAGCTGATAAATAGATATATTAATGTAATTAAAGTTTGTGAAACAGTTTCAAAGAATCATCCAAGAACTAGGCATGCGCACAAAATCACAGAATGATATAGCATTGTTCATTGCAATGTATTGTGTTATCATTTTTTATAATGATAAGTTTTGCTGTGGGTATTGTTATTTTCTATGTTACAAATTCTAATTTGTCTTACTTAAAATGCTAATGCGTTTTACAATGTGAAGATCAATACCAGGTACTATCAGGAACATATTTTATTCTCAGTTTCAAAATATGAAATATCTTCTCTTTATCCAGTGCCATCAATCAGTGTAACTGTATCCAGACAAAACCAAGCAGCCACACGCAAAAACACACTGTTAATTTCCTGGAAAACAAAAAATGGAACAAGAAACTAATCTCAAGGCTTACTCATATTCCTATTAAATCTCCGGATGTAACACCCATGGATTTTTGCGCTTTTGAACTTTTTAAAAAGCGCATTGCCCAAACGTCGACCTACAATCCTCCTTGGACTTTGGAAAGTTGTTCAAGAGGCATGGAATAAAATATCATTTCTGATATTACAAAAGGCTTTATTGTCTTTGAAATTACAGTGTCGAAAGGTAGTGAAGAATAAGGGTTGTCTACAAAACGCGTGAGATTTTTTTCTATCTTTTAGAGCTGGTTAGTGATAATAAATCACAGTTAACAAGTGACCGTTTCATGCGTGAAAACTGTAATTTTTATCTCTCTATCCTGTCAGAGGTGTCTTCCAAACACACACATACGAAAAAAAGGGCGATCCGATGAAAAGAGATTGTTTCAAGACAACTGGGGAAGTTGACAATTTTGTAATGGAAAAAAGACATTCTTCTTTCATTTGTTTGAGTTGTCGTGTGTTAAGTGTTATGTTAAAAAATATAACATTGCTTGTCATTTTACCGAACACAAATCATTCAATGATATTTTTCCAAAGACTGGAAAACTTTCAGATTTTATATTACGCCCAAAGAGACTTTTTTTAACGTTTTGTGTGTTACCCTTATTTATTGAGTATCATGTTCTTCGTACTTAACCACATAAAATTCAATTCAACAGCAAATATCACAAAATATTTAAAAACAGCATATCTTTAGAATTTCCGACAGGCAGTCTCTAACATTTCCTTAGCTGTCACCTATATAGTGCTCAAGGCTATTGCCATTCTTGCACTGCTTGCTACAGTGAATGTGTGGACTTGCTCTGATGTAACTGTTAGACAAGCGAGATAAGTCACATCAACAAATCTTTCTCGACCTCCATAAGATTTCTAACTTGTCTGGAAAGAAAATTCATATCTAATGATGCAGTTCTAATTACTCAGTGAATTAAAGCTACATTTCGTCTACGCATGTCATCCTCGTTACAGTTAAAGTAAAGATAACACACAAAACCTTAAAGAAACGCGCCTTTAGACGTCATTTAAAATCTGAAACCTTTCAGGTTTTTAATAATTCATTTCATGATAATTAACTATTCAATTTTTTTTATGTATAGTACTATTATTTATATTTTCGCATGCATTTAAATGTATAGTGTCTATATACTATTATGTATATTGTTGCATGTAATTTAATGTATAGTGTCTGTGTACTATATAGTAATGTATATAGTCGCATGTATTTTAATGTATAGCGTCTGTGTACTATTATATATAGTGCTATTATGTATATTGTCGAATGTATTTTAATGTATAGTGTCTGTGTACTATTATGTATATTGTCGCATGCATTTTAATGTATAGTGTCTGCATACTGTTATGTATATTACCGCATGTATTTTAATGTATAGTGTCTGTGTACTTTTATGTATAGTACTATTATGTATATTGTCGCATGCATTTTAATGTATAGTGTCTGTGTACTATTATGTATATTGTCGCATCTATTTTAGTGTCTGCGTCTAGTATTTCTTTGTACAAAAAATTGACAGCTTTCTATAAAATAATTTTCATATTTCGAACTTCAGTTTCCCTTCAGTACCTGCTATGCCGTATCACTTGTTTTAATTTTTCAGAAAAGTTCTTGCTTTTCAAATTACTGAGTTATCCTGAACTCGAAAGAAAAATTCTCATTTTCAATCACTTCCATTAAAAACAATTCACAATTACAACCAGAGGGGAAAATTGATAATCAGGGAGAAAAAGAGAGAGAGAAGAAAGAAAAATAAAGAACTTTGATTCTCTAACATCACACAAAAAAGTTTTATATCCTAAATGTAGGATAAAAGCAACAAGAATTTCTAAAACTTTGTATTTAAAAATAGCTGTATTAATTATTAAAAAAATTAGAAATTCTTTTTGATTCAAATGTTTCCAAAGATCTTTTTATGCACTGGAAATAAATAAATTTTAAAAAAATTTTACTTTAAATATTTCTTAACTTTCAAAAACTCTTTTATGACTGTAAAATGTTTTAAAACCTAGTTTCTGCCCTTGAAATTTTCTTGAATTCTGTATTATCCCGCTTCCGCTCGTTGTTTAAATTATTTAGAACAGTGGAGAAGCTGAAACAGAGCTGATAAAATGTAAAATAAACAACTCCGAGTACAGTTTGGAATGATACGCATAGCGCCATCTATTATCCAATTCCTGACAAAAATTGCAGATACTTTTCTCATTCTGAAAAATTATTTTTAAATAATTTACCTTGAATTGAAAGTTAAAAGGAACAAAAAAATTGTTTTTATTTATTTAGTGTTGTTTGTTCGCCTCTGTAAGCACGGAAGATAAATAAATAAATAAATAAAAATTTTTAAAAATTCTGATAGGTTTCAAGTTCTAACAGTCGCCCAAAAGGACTTGTTAAGATTTTTAACACTCTCTCGGACCTCGCACTCTACCTAGCACCTTTCGTATTTTTTTATATTTTTTACAGTTTCTTCTAAATTCATTATATCAATATTGAGTGTTCTTACTAAGATTGCTAAACAACTTTTTTGCCTTTTTATTATTAACCTTTTATGTGCTTTATTCATTAAATATCACGTTCTTCGCACTTACATCACATAAAATTCAATTCAACAACAAAATCGCAAAATGTTTAGAAATAGCATATCTTTATAATTCGCGATAAGTTAGCATACATATTTTTATATTCGCTATATTGCCCACCAGCGGCCGAGCGGTAAAGTCGCTGAACACTGGTGGTTCGGTCCGAGGTTCGAATCCCGCGAACGGGCTGGCTGCATGGGCGTTTTCGTGGTTTTCCCCATGTGTAACGTGTATACGGGCCGGTTTCCCTTAGAAAGTCCTCCACGAAGGCATCCCTCTTCTTAGGCAGATAGCCCTAGTGTGCTTTGCCATAATTAAATACACACACACACATATTCGCTATATTATTTCTTTAAAAACTGGCTCACTCGGCCAGCCGCCTAAAATAATTATCGTAGAAACGAAATTGTACATAAGGATTTTAATGAGTCCAGCCAATGTAATTTCGTAAAATTATTGCATATATCTGATTAGAGATCTCATGATTTTAATACATATTTATTTAAATCAATCACATTAAAATTAAAAAAAAATATTTTTAAGAATTGTGTTTATAGCTTTTAAATCTCTTAGTGTATTACGCAGTAAACTTCCAGATTAAATTTGAAAGTATCTTAGGCTTTAGTGAATGGCGACAGCTTGCTTTCTTCATTGCTAAATCAAAATTAAAATATAAATATCTTATATTTTTTCAGAATGGCAACGGTATCGAGCGCTGAATTTAAAGATGTTTTATTTCGTACTTGTGTTGCTATTGCTAGCTTTCAAATTGTTGAAATTGCTCATTAGATTTTTACAAAATATGAAATAAAAAGAATAAAACAAAGTCGAAATTCGTCGTTCGGGCTTCCAGGTGCACATGTTCGATGGAGGTACTATGTTATTCAAACTTTGATGGCTCCAGATACTGTCGTTTTTTCACAATGCGAGGAACATATAAAAATTCTTTTTTTCCAAATAGCATTCATTGGCAAAATAAATAAAAATATAAAGAAAATATCAGTTAGACTGCAGTTTCATCAATAGTAATATAAAGAATAAAATATAATTTTTTTGCAGTTTTTTAGTGGCTAAGAACATTAATTCTACTGAATGCAATAATACAGAGATAATTCTTTTGGATAAAGAAATTTATCTGAGGCAAAGCATATACACTTTTTATCTTTTTGTGCTTAAAACATTTATGCTTATTGGGGAACAGTTTTTTGGATCTGGCAGAGGGAATTTTTCGATTCGCCCTTTTCCATTTCATCGTATTGTCAAAATCGCCGATTCATCTCCTGCTATCTCATGTCACCAACCCTTACTCACGGAATGTTTCCCGTCTCATCTGCCGCTAGTTCCCTATCCCCTCATCAATAACGTCTGCTGAAGGCCGATTTTTTTTTTTTTTTTGATTCATTCCCTTTCAAAACAGACCATTTTTAGAGATATTACATGATAAATGGCCGTTCATTTGTTTAACTTAACATTACGATACCTAATATAATATAAATTTAGAATAATGCACAGGCGTAAAATGCAATTCTATTTTCAATCCCATGTGTTTATTCTAAATTTGTCATTTGATATTTTTATGCATATCTGTTTAAGACGTGATCATGAATTTAACGAAACCTGAATTTATTGAAACCAAGAACCATTCAGTAATAATTTCGAAAGTAGATCATAAACATAAAAACTAAATTTAAAAAACCTGATCACCACATGACTTCCTTGCACGGAATATTAAATAATACACATTTTTGCCTGCCTTTCATTTAAACTTATTTTCTCGAATATATTTCTCATTCAATTATTTCAGTTATCACAGCAGCAATTCGGGCAGCAGGGAAGGAGGCAGATTTTTCGGTGCACAAAACTAAAAGTTCCACTTCACAAAAAGATACTCAAGTTGCAGAAAGACTTAATTCACTATACTCTTAAATTTCAAATATAAACAAATATGGCTACTATGGTAAGAAAACTTAGGCTTAGTCGCACTTAAAAAAATTTTTAATTGTTGATAATTCTACAGCTATTGCATGCAGATAAACTAAAGGCACAAAAACCTTAACCAGAAGATAAGAACAAGATAATTTAATAATGTTTAAAGCAAAATGTGCACAATTTATGTATGTAATATTTTGGCAGTCGGGCACATGAATGAAGCTTGGTAGAAATGATGACACAGAAGTTAATTGTTTTGATTCCACATCTTTATTCAATTGAAAAGCTTATCATCACTCTTTACTAAATAAAATTAAATTCAATGCGTCATAATATTCTAACAAAGAAAAGGCAGAAGAGCAGCGGCACAGGTCTTAGGTCTTAGCTGCAGAGGGATAAAGCGGTCTTTCTCTGACGCAAAATATTGCGAGTTCTCTACTTATAGAAGCGGTTACGTAATAGGCTGGAATGTTCTCGAAAGTACTGGTCTAGGCGGAAGATCCTGAAATTGCATCCTGAAGTTAATTAAAGGTATTATATATATATATATATATATATATATATTGTAATAATAAAAGTCCATAGTCAAGAATACACTTAAATTTCTAACTGCATGTTCTTTTCATTTTTAATGGAGACGGTCTCTTATTTGAAAGTACGTGGAATTAAATACACAGCCCCGTAGTCAAGTTGTTTTTCCCGCCTTTTCTACACGTACAGTTATAGAATGTTCTGGAGATATTTAAAGCGAACTGGAATGGCTGACGAGGCTGACGTCATTTCTTGGAAGTTCTGCCTTTCCAGAGGCTATAAAAGGACTCGCAAAGGAATATTGGGGTCTTTTCTTTAATAAAACGATGCAGTAAACTTCATACAAAAAGTTATTAGTAATTTTTCTTATTTACTCCGGAAATATGATTTTTGTAACTGCTATTTCTCCTGACCAATAATAAATATATTTCTTCACCAATCTATTTATTCCGGACAAAAGTTGGTACATCACATATATATATATATGTATAAAAAGGAGCTAACAGAGTTTTTTCTTAATCTGAAAGATTTTTAATTTTAAAATATTTTCTTTTTATGCATAGTTTCCTAAATTTTTATGTTCTTGTACGAAATAAAGGAAGTATTAAGTGTCAGTTTTGTGCACCGAAAAATCTGCCTTCTTGCCCGCTGGCCGAATTGCTTGTTTTTAAGTAAGAACTAATTTTAATTGTAAAAGAATATCATTTTTTACTATTTAAACTGCATTTAGTGTTTTATTTTTTTTCTGTATTTTACAATGAAGATGTTTGGAGTTTTTATATATTTTTTTTTATGCCGCGAACTGAGTACTAAAGTAATTGAATGAGAATTATGGCTCTAATCAAATTCGAGTAAATACGTTTAAATAAAATGCAGCAAAATTTGTGTACAATTTCGTAGGCCGTAGAAGGAAGTCAGGTTGTGTGTATATCAAACTTTTTGTTTTTAGAAAACGAAAACCACTTAATTAGGATTTTATATTTTGTTTTTGTAAGAAAAAAATTCTTTAGTAAAGTTTTTATACCATTATTAATTAGTAATATTTGCTCCAAGATATTGGTTATAAATGGCGGAATACTTATCTGAAGATGGTTTCATTATATTCAAAATCTGTTATCAGATCCCTTTTCTACGATTCTTCCTATTGGCGGAACAGCTTCTAAAGGCTTTATCTCCTTCGTGGTTTTAAAAAAAGTGCTTCTGTCACCAGTATGATAAATAAATCTGTGCTTCACGCTCCATCTAGTGCAATTATAGTTTTCATCAACTAAAACTATCTTAGAATAACGCCATCAGTTGGTCTTCTTAGGTTTCTCCCAACCTTCAAGTTCGTATATTACTTGAAGGTTACTTTAGGATGAAGATATGGTTATTTTGAATATAATTGGCTGAGATGTTTCAAATAAATTTGTCATTCATATCTCGGTCAGCATTCATTAAAGACTCTTTTGCTTCTTTGATGTTAGTTTTATCACCATTTTTTTTTCTGACGATGTTCTTTTTTGTTCAGCTTTCAACACCATTTTTTAACGACATGGCTCGTTTGCTTGGGTTTGATCGTTGTCAATTCCAAATGCAAGTATTTCTTCAATTTGAGAAGAATTTAATCTCTATGTAATATTTCAACACAACATATAACGAGAAAAATTAAGCTTCTTAATTCTCAGCAATATTTAGAGTTGTCAAAAACTACCAGAGTCAGTTCTAAGAAACATCACTTAGAATCAGCAGCCAAATTTAAAGTTCCACAGCCTTTTCTACCGACTATTGTTTTTATATACAGTGAATTACATAAAATTTCAACTCGGATGAAATGCTGTCGTTAGTCGTTTGAAGAAATTTTTTTGGATTGTTTCTAATCACAGCGAAAAGATAAAAGTCGTCTCTAAGATGCTTGTTCTATCATTACGAAGTCTTAAACTTTCTTATATTTAGTTAACTTTAGTTTTCACTGTTATACGTTTCTAAGGTTTATTTTTATCGTGCGAAGGAAGAAGAAACTAGTTGGGAGTGTTGGCCAGTGATCAAAGAATCAGAAACAGTCGTAATAACTCTTATGTGAGAGTTGAGACTATTTTAACAGAACGTTACCGTCGTCTGAATTGCCTGTACTGTATGTTATTCATGTATTCAACATTCGTTTGCATCTTTTTCGAAAAAAGTAAAAGAATAAAAAAGCTTAACACTCTACACACACACACACACACAAAGAAAAAAAAAAAAAAAGGAAGAATTTTATATTTCCCTTTCTACTGAAATTTAACTTACATTTTTTACGTCTCGAAATTGCGGCTTAGGATATATATTAAATTTATATATCGCAATTGTTCAAGCATCGGCATTTTGACACAAAATTGGACTTTTTCTGAAATGACATACCGATCTTTTTTCATAATTCTATTCTACAGCTCAAATTATGCGTAAATATTAAATTTTGTAAAATTTGGTGAAAAACGTACCGAGAAATACAACAATTTATCTTGGTGCACTTTTTAATTCACTTAGCAAATACTTAACTTCTGTTAACCTATTTTCCTTTCCCTTTCATTGTGTTGAAAAATAGTGCATCGTTTATTTTTCCATTCCACCTAAGTCTTCATTTTAACAAAGTGCGTAAACCACATTTGGCGTTATTATTGCTTAAAACAAATATGCCAAATTTCAAAACGCGCCTGTATGTAAAATTTATGCATAGCTCATGAAATTTTGAATAAAAGGCTTCAGTGTTTTGCAGGTTTCCTTAGACTTACATCTACTCTAAGATGATAACAAAAATTTTATAGGTTCAAATTGTTTTTTTTTTCGAGAAATGTGTAAAAATTACTAAAAAAATACAAATTTTAAAAACAAATCAGAAAGCAGTGGCGAGTTTTATTTGAATTGAACCTAAATTTATAACTGTGAAAGAAGAAGTTAAGTAAGTTTAATAAAAAAAGAGAGATTAATAAATATTATATACAAAATTCAACTAACAAGGAGAAGATAAAATTTTGAGAGCTAATTTTTAGAAAACTATGGGTGCGAATTTTACAAAACTTGGCATTTGGCATATTTTAAGTCGTAGAATCAAAATGTGGGAAACAATTTCCCATTTTATGCCAGAATATCTATGTCTATCATATGTAAATCTATATCCTAAGTAGCGCTTTCGAGACATGAAAAACGCAAGTGAAATTTCGTCAATCATCCCAGTAAAACGGGAGATATAGAACTGTCACATTTTTTTTCAATGTATAATGGTTCAAAGAAGCTAACTGGCAAATCACTGTATACAGCTTGTTGTTGTTGTGACTTATCTCACATGTGTGACAGTAAGATCACAACAAGGCCTACAGAAATTCATCATGGCAAGGAGAGCAAGATTGCACCTGTCCTTAGCAAGAGCCTTGAACACCGTACAGGTGAAACGATAGTCCATCGAAACTGGGGGCTCAGTTCCACCCACAATTTTAATGGAGAGCACCACGGTGGGACCGTTTCGAGGGTCTCCCACTCCTCTTTCTTTACAACCAACCTCTCGAAAGAACCTTGGGGTAGCCATATATTTAGAGCGAAACCATGCCGCAAAGACATTATACATTTACAAACATCCATGCCTTCTCCAGGATTCGAAACCAGGAACTTCGGTACCGCAATTGGCTCCCCTAACCACTATACCATCTGGGTGTTTGTGTTCAGCTTAAAAAATAAAATCCCAATTGTGGAGAATTTCTTCCTTTTTCCAGCATGCATCGATGGTGTAACGTTAGCACATTCGACTAGTACTTGAAAGGTCCAGGTTCGACTCCCGGCGAGGGCACTACATATTTTCATATCTCTTGCTTCAAAATAATCTGATAACTACGAGTGTTCACTCTACGAACACTTGTAGAGTCATTAGCCAAGTACTCAAAAAACCTCAAAAGAGCACATTAAATTAAAGGAAAGTAATTAAATTACATTAAATTAAAGAAAATATTAAAAGAAGAATAAAACATTATTACATTATCACAAATGAAAGAAACTAAGTTATGCATGGCATTAAAGAACAACAATATTTACAATGCGTTTAAACGATATATGAGTTCAAATTCGCATCTGGTTATGTGTTGAATAAAAACAACTTATAAATAATATGACATCATGTATTATCATAACACCACTCTATTTTTCTTCTGGATTTTTTCCTTAGACAGTTTTGTTTTACATTAATGGTTTGGGATTGTACTTTTTCCATCTTCCGTAAATATGCGGCCGCGCCCACTGCCGTAGGCTATCTTTTTCCTTTTTGATGCATTGTCATATTGAACTCCAAAAGACTAAAGTTTGTCTGCCACTAGATTCATATTTTATCATTCGATCATTGTTAATTTATTTACTACTGCTAAAAATAATATGCCAAGGAAATTTAATCCAAAAAGTAAAATTGTAATTATAGAACACTAAAAATGAAAATTAATTGTAAAGGGTGCCGTGCGCAGGAAATGGCGTCACTATTCTTTAATAAAATGCATTGTCTCTTCAAATTTACATTTCTTACATTACAGCGCATCGCGTACTGTTTTTCTTTTCCTTTTAGTATTCGTTATTTCCCACATCCCAAGAGAATTATATACATTTTTTTTTCTTTTCAGATTATTCGTTATCAGCCATTTCGATCATCTGCGCCATCTGGACGACAAGGCTGTCACGACCATCGAAAGACTGAGTTCAAAAAAAAAATCAAGATCGTCTTCATCCATTACTGACGACATCATGACCTTCGCGCATGGTCTGAAGAACTCGTTAATGCTGAAATTAAACAGAAAATCCAACTTTGTAGTATAATGAGCATACAAGATCATTTTTGTGATTTATTTCGGTTGAAAAGTATATCGCTTCTTATACAATTAAAATGGAGCAATAAAAAATGCAGTTCTAAATACAAAGTGTATGATTCTACATTTTTAATAAATTATTGTCTTCCACTTTCAGTAAGTTGTTCTTCGAAATTAGTTCGAAATAAGATTTGATTTGATTATGGCCTTTCTTAGTACTGCGAAAAAATGCTTATTTCGCTTGGACTGATTGCATTCAGTCTGCTAAAACCTGACACATACACACTTTTTTTTCTTATATTTGTTCATAATAATCTAGAAATGTGGTTGGGTTACCGCTGTGGGTAAATGGCGGCAGGTGGCCATTTAACGCTTCTGACTCCATATAATGATTAATACATTTGTGAGCTTGCATATACTCACTGCATTTTTGAACTCAAAACATATTGTTGCGTTTTTCTTCTTTTCTGCCACCAGTTGTTACGTTATTTTCTTCCTTTACGTTCGTACGGGGTGTGTGTGGATTTGGAGTGAATAACGACGACACTTGATGAAGTATCGAAACACACTTTAATGAAGTATCGAAATACACTTTATTAGCCAGTGCTAATCAGATAGCTTCAAAACCACGTTTTACAGTCGTCGATGAACTATTATAAACACGCTGACACGATCAGCGACACAGCCGTCAAGTTATCAGGCTATCACGGTGAAGACAGCTTCCTGCAAAGCAACCGACACTGCTTTCCGGAGTACAGCTCCAGACTCTGCTTGGTCGTTCTCGGAACTCCACGTACTCTCGAGACTCTCCACGCTACAACTCGCGATGCACTCGACGACACACAGAGCATATTTCCCGAATCCTTGTTTCAGTCGTTTCCGGAGCTCAACAGGCTCTCTCGACGATGCACTAACCGCGATACTCTACGAGACTCTTTCGGTGCACTCAACGACCCACTCGGCACTCGCTGCCCGGCTATCAACTCGATCGACTCCGCAGGGATTGACTCGCTAGACGAGACACACTCTCGATGAGGTACACACATTAACTGACTGCAGACCAGCAGGGTTTATATAACTTTCGGCTTGTGTTCGGGAACATTCTGGGCTAAACCGGTAAGAATTCGTTTCAGAAGGTTCTCCTACCGTCCATGGTATATCGCCAATTTTGTCGTCAAATGGGCGATTTCTCGCCAAATGTGGCAACCCTGCCTTCCTTGCTATTTTATGGCAACCTTAAAACTGCTTTGCGGGGAAGCCATCTCACCGCGCCTGTACATTTCGTAACAATATTTATTACAATTACAAGAAGCTGTATTACACACACACACACACACACACGAGGAGCCTGCTAACGAAGATCTCTCTAGTCGAGAGTTCAAGAGCATTCTGGCATGATGTGCCGATGGAAACAATTGTCTAACTGAATTAGCCAAGCCTCCTTAATTTTTTCAATACTATTTTACATCCTTTGATTCGTTATATCTGGAACGATATCAGAGGAAAAACAAGATCATTGTTTCGTCAGCCCTCCTGAAATCAAGAGGCTTTAGCGACAACGCAGAGTGACAGGGCAACTTCCTACCTAGCTATGTTACCTTAACGGAATTGAGTGCCGTCTCGCACGAAAGCAGTGCACCATGTTGCGACCCCACAGAGCAACGGCAGACAAGGCAGTACCAGTAGAATCCCTTCCGAGACTTACTCTGTCCCGAAAGCCCTCGGGCCTTCTGTGAAGTCTGTTATTATGCCCTCGTTGTTGAGATTGCCTAGGTACAGATCCTATCCAGTACTTCCCAAGAATTCTCCTGAATCAACCTCCGAGGGGAGGTTTTGGCAACGACGCAGTGCAGAACGCTAAAATCTTTTGACACTGATCGTGAAATTATGTCTCTTGTACTGTCGACTGGAACAAATTGATGTCAGACCATGTCTTGTGTCATGTCGTAAAAATCTGAAAACAGTGACTTGCGGGGCCCGCGCGCGCGATTTTCTCATATCTGTGTGGTCCGCCGCATGGCGCTAATTTAACCACTCCATCTGGTGCGCGATACTGATTAAGATCTTTAAAATATGAGTGTTAAGTTCAAAGTCCAATAGTTGGCGCTGCAATAAAAGGGGTTGCGCCGATTGTTTAGTTTAAAATACTAATGGATTTGGCATTTCATTTGATTTAAAATCAAAATTTTCTCAACGAGTTATAAATCGAAAACGTTTCATAAATTTCCGTTAACTAGTAGATCTTTCTGATAGATTTCTCTTCCATGCTTCTTGTAAAACAATTTTCAAAAACAGCATTACTGGGCATGTTAATCCAGTGGGATCATAAAGGCTATTAATTATTCACGGTAACTATCTTTCGGTTGCTGGTTTGGTCTAAACACTCCAGTTTCTTCGTAAATTCACACTGCAATTCATCTGTCAGGCTGTTCCATTCAGACTGACTGTAGTTTGGTTGGTGTCTTCCCTCTCTCCTGTACGTGACCAACAACGTAAATCTAATCCTGTCATTTTTATTTTTACTTTTGTTCGTCCCTGCAATTATTGAAGCTCATTTTCATCTTCATAACACGTGAGTAATTAATTTAGAAGTCAAACCACAAAAGTCAGCGTTACATTTGCAAATTTTCACAGTACTAGTTTCGATGGTTTTACCGAATCATCATTCTCAGCTGCCAAAGCGCAAAGGAACGAGATAAGATACAGTGATTAGATAAGATAAGATAAGAATAGCTGGACAAGAGATAAGCTACTTGCACCATCTATTGATGTAACGAGAACTAAAACACAATTTCCTTAACCCTCTGAGCGGCACGCGTTTTTGGATCTGCCATGAAGACCTGTATTCAAAGATACTTTATTAGCTAAATTTGTATATTTACTTACTTTAGGCTCTATTGTCAAACTTACATTTATTAAGATGATATTTATATTGTTAATGAAAGTGAGAAAGCAAAATATCATAATTTATAAGCTAATATATAACAAATGACAAAAAATCTCACGACCGGACAAAGCCTACCATTACGCTCAGAGGGATGCTGAAGGCAAAGTTGGATTGGTGAAACTAAGAGAGCCTTAAAATTTCGCATTAAGGAATGTGAGGCATATGTTAGAAAAAAGGAAACACGGAAGTCTTCTGTTGCCCAGTATTGTTGGTCCGAAAATCACACTTTAAATTTTTTGCAGTCAAAATTATTCAAAAAACATCTTTCATTGGAGAATTGGATTTTCTAGAGGCGTTTCATATTAAAAAAAGTCTTTCTGTTTTAGTTAACGACCTAATTCCATCCACCTTTGACTTTAGCCTTTAAGGGAATTATAGTTTAGTTCTGGCTTCATCTTTAGATAGCGCCAGTAGTTTAACTCCTGTTCAGCCATTCTTATCTTATCTAATCACAATATCTTATCTCGTTCATTTGCGCTTTAACAACTGAGGAAGATGGTTCGGTAAAACCATCGAAACTAGTCCTGAGAAAATTTGCATATATAACTCTGATTTTTGTTGTTTGACTACTAAATTAATGCTTGTTCATCGTGTGATTTTATCTTACTCGTGACTAAGTTATCAGTAGTAAGAGATCGTGAGTAACTGATAACTTGTGAGTAAGTTATCAGTTAAGTTGAAGCCTTCTTTTAAGACTTCAATAATGGACAGCAAGTCTTCTCTTGACGGGAATAAAATGGTGGCACTTAATAAGAAAGGGCTCGAAGTGAGGAGAAACCAATCCTCAATGTCTATACCTTTTTACAATTGTGCAATTAACATCTTCCCACCAAAGCCAGTTCTAATATGTAATAAGGGTGGAATTAATGGTGTGAGACTCGGTTCAGCATGCAAGCTATCGCTATATCTTTAAAGATGTATCAAAAGCCCTGCTGATTTTGGTAGTAGCACTCGATATTTTGATATTCGGTCGGTGTGGCAAATAAAATACACTTGTCGATTAGTATTAGTACAGTTTTACTTTTTCAATTATGCCTTTTCGTTGCCATTGCAAAATTATGATAAGCCTCCAGAATACTAACTTTTTTAACCGATTAAAAAAGTTAGGCAATGTTGCCTTAGTCTCAAACACCCACCTTGGTATCAAAATCATAACACCAAGATGGGTGTACAATAATCTAGAATAATGCCACTTCATATGTTGATCTGTAAAGGTTATGGTTTCTTGGAAATGACACGAAGTTTCTTCATCTAAAAACTTTCTTAGTTTGGCTTCAATCCGATCGAATCTTCCTTAAGACTCCAGATCTCACGTATTTACAAGATTTAGAAATAGAGGAAAATAAATAATACTCTTTTAAACTAAATAATATTTCCAGAAGCATCTGTTTTTCCCCAAAATTAAAGCCTTAAATTAAATAATTCGGAATCAAAATAAAATTTAAATTTCCATAAATCATAAAATCATTCACCTAATTTTTATAACGCTATCCGGTAATTTCTCTACATAACATTCCTTTCCCCTAAGGAATTAAATTTTGGTTTACCAAAATTTAGCAGACAGACACTTCTTGAAATACCATGACTCATACTGTGCAATAAGGCTAAAGGATAACATAATGTAACAATATTTCACACGACTCCTTGGTAACAGTGACGTTACTGACACATTAAATTTCAAGTCCAAAATGTGCAAGTAAAACAACAAGATTAATCAAAGCAATTACTAATTAAAATACTCAAGGAAGATCATTAAAAAACAATTAATCAAAACATCAATTAAATCACTTAATTAATTAAACCTAGAAATACTCAGAACACATACAAAAATAAAAATAAAAATAAGGCGTTAATCACAAACAAAATATGTCTAAGATCAATCAATAATTTTATGACAAAAAGAATTTCTCTTTTTTTTTTTTTTCAGTTCATTGCATCACATTAGTGTTGCAGTCTTTGTGTGGCCACATTTCTGAACGTTTATTTATCTATTCATTCCTTTTCAGTCCATTAATGTAAACAATTTCACCTGAGGTCGAACACATTCTACTATTGCGACAATTTCTGCTGAGCACAATCATGGAGTACATTAAATGAGTACGGAGTTGTCAATGCAAGCGAGGGAAAACCCTGTCGTTAGAAATCATTGTGTTAACAACTCCCCCCTGCAGCCTTCAACGCGAGAAAATGAAAGCAACCAACCCCGGAATGTGAACTCAGCACCACAATACTCCTTAGTAGAGGAACTTGACCTTAAAAGAAACCAGATTTCACCCTCCTACGTCTCACCTTCGACCAAGGAAGAACAATCACTCTTTCAAAGTTGAAGAAGACTTTATCTTTCAATTTTTCCCTTACGATAGATAAGCCACTGAATGTGTTCGGATACTCACACCCGAAGAAAGAAATAATCTAATCCAATTGTTCACACCAAAAAAAAATGAAATCAATAAAAATAAGATAATTAACGCGCCGCAGATACATAAAATACATTCCTGAGAAAATAAACACACTAATAATTCAAACACTTCCAGATAAAATATGTCACATGAACGTATTCAAACAAGGAGTAAAGACCCCTAAGTACTACGAAATTGAATAACTTCCAAGATTGAATCCCAAACAATCACGTCTAAGAACAGAAGCGGCCTGATCAGGGCCCAGCATCAGAAAAGAAAAGAACGTTACAACACAAGGAACCTCGGAACCAGCCGAAAATACCCCACACAAAAAAATCAGAAACAAAGAAAACGTGATTGTCCAAAAATTCAATCCAATCAAAATCAATTCCGAAAATAGCATCCAGAATACGCTGTGCAAATACCAATTAGAATTTTATCCAATACACACAAAAAATAATAATAATAATAATACAACCTAATGTATATACAAAATAACGTTTGGCCAATAATTACAAACAGATACTACCAAGATACACATATAGACATAAAATGAAAATACAATTAAACTGTAAAAAGTTCGTACATAATTCAAATGAGCAATGAGATCAGCGATACTTAAAAAAAAATTTAAACTGCAATACCTAAACAAATACACAAATAGTCATTATGTTAAACCATATCAAGTCAAAAAATATTTCACTGTAATTCAAATCAAGCCAAAAAAAAAATCAACCAGCAAGAGTGAAGTGTCACTAAAAAAAAATTCAAACTTCAAGATAAACACTAGTGAGTAACAACACCATATTTAAGTCCCCTTATTAAGACAACAAAAATTTCAGTAATTCTAAAAAACCCTTAAGTCCACAAAAAAAATTTCAACTAGTCAAAGAAATCAATCAAAGCTGGACTGAAGCACGTTACTAGAACACTAAATAAAATATCACAAATCAACAAAGTGTTCAAAACAACCCCCCAATTTAGGCAAAAACTGAGATCTATTCTGCATCAGACTTTTTCAAAACGTTGTATAGTAACCTAAGTAGCAGCCTTCAGCAACACCTCCACCCAAACAAAAGAAACAAAGTAACTCTTTACCGCGTCCATGTAAGCTGAGAAAAGCGCTGTATTATAAATGACAGACTCAAACTTTACGTATCAAGCAAACCTCCAGACACGTTAAAAAAGAACATAAGATCTCTTATCTCGGAAAGAAAAGTGCGCTGACCGAAACGTTACAATCCTGAACCAACACAATGAAAGAGATACAACAATAGATTTCTCAGATAACAAGTTCCTGTTTGCTCCCCGGTGTAAGAGGTCAAGTGCCACCATGAAGTGCAAGTATTTACAAGAAAACGAGCTTTCAGGACATTACAACTTCACGCAAGACCTAACTGCAAGCAACAAATGCAAAGTTCTCAAAAGTGCTAAACTAAAAAAAATACTCATAACTCGTAACTCAAAAATCCCTAAAAATCACACAAATGAAATCCATAACTCAAATTCTACTATTTTCCTATGACCACAGCAATCTCAATTCTTCCACAGAAACTAAACATCAGAGAACTTACATTTTACGGACCTTGGCAGAAACCACCAAAACAAAACAAAAACCTGATACAACTATCTTGATACTACCAATTCAAATACAAAACTTAAGCCAAAACAAGAATTAACCCCAAATTCAGCAACAAGTCCAACCAAGAAAGAAAATTCAATAACTCAGATCAAATCTATTACGATTCACTAGCAAATTCAAGACAAACTTCTTGTAATCAACAGAAAATTCCCACACATGAGTACAGAGCATAAGTAACTAATCTTCTCAAACTTATTTCAAACATTTTCACAAAACAAATTCCCGTTGTCACAAAATTCTCATTAAAATTCACTTTCTACAATTCACAAGACTAAATTTCTACTGTTTAAACAATTCTCACATGACAACTCTTCACAAACTTAAACTCAGAAGATAACTAATCTCAATTACTCTGACTCATTAAACTAATTAGAACTTCACTCAAGCTGAAGAATTCAATCCAAAAAAAAAAAATTAAATATTCAAACATCACTATTGCTGATCTCAGGAAAAAATCCAAATCTAACCCATGTTAATTTTAAAACAGAATTTTGCAATTGAAAAACAATCTTCAATTTTTTTAACTCATTCATTTGTATCATTATGCCTTAAGAACTTATAAAATTCATTGCTCCATACTAAATTAAATTACTAACACATTACACAATATACTGGAATCATATCAAAACAATGTAATCAAAAAAATAATAAGATACTTGGTAAGCTAGATAATCATGAAAACATTACATACATTTCACAAAATATTATTCAATTAATTCAAAAAAATCAAAATTTCTCTAACGTTACCCCTCACAATTACACATTTCACAAGATTCTAGGTTAAATAAGTAGCAAAAACACAAAACAAATTTCTAGCTACGCATAGCTATGGCTTGTCTCATTCAGTAAAATAATTAGAGTCTTTAATCTCTTTCTCTTAGAAGTGCTCAAAAAATGAGTCCAGTTTTTAAAGACAAGCACTCGAAACTTTATCCAAGGATACACAAATAGCATAGGATTATCGTGAAATAATTCATTTTCCATCTTGTATCATAAATCAGTACGTCGAAAATCAAAAATACACATCTAGAAAACACTCAAGGATTTTCAACAGTAAAAATATACAGTACCTATTCTCCTACATTAAAAATATATATTTTTCCTAACTTTAAAGTTCAATTCTGTGTGCCTAACGTTAAAGTCCAAAATTCCTGAAATTCACACACATTTTCAAACTTTATCACTCTCGTATTAACAAATAAGCAAACACAAATCAAAAACTCTAATTAATCCTAGCACATAAAATTTAACACCTTCTTAAAACAGTAAGTTATACGAAATAAATAAATTCACAAAATCAGTTACTGATTCGATCCTTCACTAAGCAGAGGTCACGGCACCAATGTTATGAAGAACAGAAGTTTCGTGAGAGGATCGTATAAACACAAAAAAAAAATATACACTTATCTGGTGTAGGGACATCTTGAAGCGGAGGACTCTTATCTTATCCCGCGTTGATGTCGGCCGGGCTCATCTTGACACTGGTTCTAAAAATGTAGACCCACTTCACTACTGTAGAACAGAAACAGGAGCACTGCTGCCCAGGACGGCTATCCGCTTGGTCCTGAAAGTCCTATGTCAACACGCAGGTAACTCGTTCAAATTTCGCCGGTCAGAAACGTTGTTGCTAGGAAATTACGGCTCGCCTGTTCTTACTCATCCCAAGAGCAAGCTTCACGGGTAACGTCCCAAGTAAGTTCCAGAGTAACATCCACAAGTCCAGCCAACCAGTAAGTGCGCGAGTCCAAAAGTAAGAGTGTCCAGAGTAAGTCTGTAAGAGAGTCTCGCCTCTTAACCAAAACGCGGCCGGGGAGCATATTTGCCGCTCCCCGCCGGAAAACACCTCTCGGAGTCACTTACATTTTGTCCAGCAAGCCCAAAAATCAGCGAGTCAGTCCGAGAGTCAGCCAAAAGTAAAGTGTATCCAACTCAAATTTCCTTCTTGTCCTTCACCAAACGGGCTCCCACTATGGCTTCACTTATCGCCCCCTTAATTATGGCAAAATCTTCGTTTTCAACTCCAGAATGCGGAAATAAGGGTGATCGCGCATGCGCGCCCTTCTTCACTTAGCCAACAACCGGACCCTCAATCGCCAAAACCTGAATGACTTACATTGAAAGACAAGTAGCAACCTTTGACCTTTCCGTCACGTACTTTCCTCTCTTAAGGTCAACTAACAATGAAAATTCTTTCTCGAACATTCTAAAGCGCCCGAAATCATGACTTGGCGAAAATTGCCTCCCTTTCCCTGCTTCTTTCACAATGAATAAAAGTTTGTACAAGATTTAGAAATAGAGGAAAATAAATAATACTCTTTTAAACTAAATAATATTTCCAGAAGCATCTGTTTTTCCCCAAAATTAAAGCCTTAAATTAAATAATTCAGAATCAAAATAAAATTTAAATTTCCATAAATCATAAAATCATTCACCTAATTTTTATAACGCTATCCGGTAATTTCTCTACATAACAAAATCTGTATTTGGTAAACTTTAAGGTTGCAACATTTTCTTTATGTTGTCTGCTTAGGATACACCATCCAAATTTTGTCTCCATAGCAGAAATTCCTGATTTCAAAGCATTTAATTGCCTAGTGAGATTTTTTCAATTGCATCAACTGCAAGCAACATCTTAATAAGTGGCTCAGCTGGTCCAAGGTCAGGTAAAATTATTCCTTCTGAGGGAAGCTTCAATCAGTTGTGGATATGGAACTCTTGGCAACTTTGTAAAAGCACTAGCTGAACTAGTACCGATACCATGCAACAAAATTTCCTTTTAAAGCTTTCTTAATTGCATATCATGTCTGCAATGAGCTGCTTCTGCAGTTCTCACTCTGCTAAAACGTGCTTGCCGTAAAATTTCTTTCCCAGAGAGCGGTAGTTTCGATTCTTTTGCAAACTTTTTTTCTATAAAAGAGCGATGAGAGTCATCATCCAACAATACTGCTACATATCTCAGTTTTCCTTTATGTCGGTCTCAAGCTATATGACAGATTTTAATTATGCAATTTTCGAAAATGACTCCATAGAAATCATGGAATTCGTATTAGCTCCAGCAGTTTTCGAATCCTTTTTACTTAATTCTGGATACAGCAGCGCATAATGCCTTCTGTTACATATTATGTATTTTACAAAACTTCGGCATGATTTTGCCATGTGACCAACTTTTAAACAGAAGGGAAACACCTTATCAGTGTAAATTCCTATTTCTTTTCTTGTATTCAAATATGTACAGTTTTTACACTGTCCTAGCTGTTACGATTTTTGTCGCAAAATAGGCAATTTATTTTATATGGTTTATAACTTGAAGATAATGCAGACATTAGAGACGATGCTGAAGGCATGCCGGCCTCTTTTAGATTTTAAGTGATCCACCACCCTTTGGAATAATTCTCTTCAGAAGGCGGATAGCTATCAGCTATATCTCTAGCTCTTGATATAGGCTTCAACGAAGATAACATGTATTGAAACTTATCCTTTACTTTCAAACATTTATCTTCAGAAATACGTGAAAATTGTCCAAAGAAAGCTACCCGGTTCCTAAGTATTAAATCATATTCTTTTTAATCTAACTCTAGAAGTACTAAATTATGTTGGATATTCATTAATACACTTGAATTTACACAATCTATAGAATAACTTTTAAACTCAGTTTTTTCAATGTCTGTGACTTTATAGGTATTTTCACATAAAATCGGAATTTTTCTGAAATGATATAGCATTTTTTTTTCCATATTTCGATTCTACGACTCAAATTATGCCAAACTGCCAAGTTTTGTAAAAGTCGCACAAGAAGTTTTTTAAAAAATTAGCTCTCAAAATTTTAGCTCCTCGATGTTAATTGAATTTGCTATATATTTATTAATATACTTTTTTATTAAACTTACTTGATTCCTTCTTCCAGAATTTGAAATTTAGCCTCAATCCAAATATAATTCGCACATTTTTTATGATTTATTTTTAAATATTTTTTTATAAATTTTTCGTAAACAATTTTGAATTATAATCTATATAAGTTTTTTATTCAAAATTTCTTTAAGCTATATGTGAATTTACATATTGGCGCGTTTTGGAATTTGGCATATTTGCTATAAGCGATAAAAATGCCAAATGTGATTTACGCACGTTGTTAAAATTATTAAAAAGTATGAACGATTGTAAGGATCTTAAGTTTTACTAACATTTATTTTATTTAAAATCTTTACTATCACTTCTTATTTTCTACTTCCGGCCAGAATTATAAGCGTTAAGGTTTTTATGCAAAGTTTGTCTGGCGAACGCCAAGTATTTAAGTTGTGGCTTTTTGCCAAGCGAGAGAGAGGAAGCAGTTGAGTCAAAGCAGGCCGCTTACCTTAGAAGTTACGCAGTTGCTGTTTGCCTTCCAGGCCAGAGGTTTTAATCCTCTTGATAAATTTAAACGTATTGTAGTGTTCACAGTCTCTGTACTACATACGCTTCCTGTTAATATAAGGCCAATCTTCCACGTTTATTATTCTAAAGTTAAATTAGAGTTTAGTTTTATTTTTATACTTTTACGTTAGACCCCAAGTAGTGGGTCAGTGTATTCCGAAGTACGGAACTTATTGTATATAGAGAAAAATAAAGGGTTTTGTATACCCTTCATGTGTATCCTGTCTACTTACCACAATTAGTGAACATAGCTTTAGTAAGCTCTCTGTTCCGAGTCAGGTCCTTGTATGTTCCCGAAGAAGGTAAGAAGGAACAAAGAACCTGATAGTGGCGCCCAACGAAGAAGAATAACCATGGCCGAGTTTCAAGAAGAACCTGTGCTGCCTGCAGAAACGGCTCAGAATCCAGAAATGCCAGCTGCCGCCCTGGAAGGATTTGGTTACATCGTCCAGACCATGCGCGCTTCGATGAAACCAGAAGCAACATTTAATGGAAATTCACCGGTAACCAGTTTTTTGGAAAAATTGGATGACCACTTCATGCTCTACCCCGTGCACGAGTTTCAAAAAGTTACCTTAGCTTCCAGCGCTTAGAGGGGCCAAGCGCTTAACTGGTTAATAGGCAGAAGTCTCTTGGGTCAAGCAGGAAGTCCCACCTATACTTACGAAAATTTCAAGACTGCCCTACTAAGAGCCTTCCCTGTTGTAAGGGATCGTGCGAAATTAGAAACGGAACTTTTCAGTATATATCAACAAAGAATCGAAAACCTCTCGAGCTTTATTTTAAGAAAAATTCACGTTTTCAAACTCTTGTATGGAAACCGTCCGGATCCTGAAATAATTCAAGTGATTTTGCCGAGGTTACTGCCCCAAGTGCAAGACTTTATTGAATTAAGAAATCCGACTATACTGGAAAAGTTATTTGAGCTAGCAATCCAGTTTGAAAGTAGAAGAACGGCGGAGGTCGAAAGAAGACGCCAGTATCAACAGCGAAACCAATTTGGTACGCCAAGACTACAGCAAACTCAAGCACACGGCTACGGAGAAAAAGCGAATCAGTGGGCAAGGAAACCCGAGCATTCAAAAACAGCCGGCGAACGTCGACAGTTCAACAGCAACCCAGGAAAAAAGTCTCAAGGCCAGTGGAAAAAGAGGGAAAGCACGGAAAGAAAAATAATTTAAACTAAAACGGATTTCTGCTGACGGGAGGGTGCGGAAATCCGAAGGCCAAGAAAACCCCTCTTCCTACAAGTTGAATACAGTAATGGTGAAAAATTTGACTCTTCCGAAGATTGAAGTGTTGGTGAATAATATCCCAGCCACCGCACTCCTGGATACCGGCGCGCAGAGTTCCTGTGTGGCAGAAGATTTTTTTAGGAAGTATTTTCGCAAATACCGCATATATAATGCGGATAATACGACAGTGTTAGCGGCGCAAGGAGAAAAATGTAAGTGCGTAAGTAAAGTACCTTTGTATATCCGTATCAAGGACGAACAAGTAAAGGTGATGTTTTTTATAGTAAAGAATCTGCAAGCACATTTAATTTTAGGAATAGATTTTCTTTCAGAAGCACAAGCTACGCTGGATTTTAATGAAGCGTCCCTTAAGCTGACAATGAAACCAGTTCGTACAGAAAACGCTGAACCGCCGATGTTAAAACTTGACCACCTCCCTAATTACGAGCAAGGAAGAATCCGACAAGTGGTAAGTGAATTTGCTTCGTTATTTAGTGATATTCCAGGATTTACTCAGGTTACTAACCATAGTATTGACACCGGAGATGCAATGTCAGTTCGTCAGCAAACCATACCGGTATGATAAGAATAAGGAAAAAATTATAGAATGGCATATTACCGATATGCTACGTAAAAAGATCATAATGCCCATCTCAAGTAGTTATGCTAGCCCGGTGGTTTTATGTAAGAAAAATAATGACTATCCTTTGACGCATCCAAAAAGATGGAGATTCGCTATTGATTACCGTAAATTAAACTCCATAACTAAATATCCGGTATATCCGTTACCGATTATAGAAGAAATTCTAAGGAACATAAAATCAACCAAATTTATGACGACTTTAGACTGGTTATTTTCAAATAGGGCTTAGGCCTGAGGACGTGCCTAAGACTGCTTTTATAACCAAGTCTGGCACTTATGCATTTTTGCGTATGCCGTTTGGCCTTTCAGGGGCCCCGGCAACATTTCAGCGATGCATGGACATTGTGTTAAGACCTGTTCTTGGAAAGTCCACATTTATCTATTTAGACGATATCATTCTTACTAGTGATAATCTCGACCAACATGTACAGGATTTAAGACAGGTGTTTTCTTTATTAAATGAGGCCGGTCTAAAAGTTAATGTCGAAAAGTGCAAATTTGCAGCCCCTGAATTAAAATATTTAGGTTACAAAATATCTCAAAAAGGAATCGAGACAGATGAATCAAAAATAATCGCTGTACAAAAGTATCCGACTCCAAACACGGCAAAGAAGCTCTCTTCTTTTCTAGGACTTTGTTCATATTATAGGTCCTTTATAAAAAATTGTGCAGCTATTGCTGAACCATTGTTAAAATTAAAAAGGGAAAAGGCAAGATTCTCGTGGACGGCCGAAGCCAATAGTGCTTTCGAAAAATTAAAACAAGCATTAACGCAAGCCCCTGTGTTGAAATTTCCTGAAAAGGATGAGAATTTAGAAATTTCAGCGGATGCTTCGAATTATGCGGTAGGAGCGGTACTTTCGCAAAATCAGCAGCCCGTGGCATTTTTTAGCCGAACTTTAAATCAAACACAAAGAAACTATTCCGCGACCGAGAGAGAGGCACTTGCAGTTCTGTTAGCAGTGCAAAAGTTCCGAGTCTATTTTGGAAAGGCGCCGATAACAGTGTACTCTGATCATGCGGCGGTAACTAGATTGTACTCAGGAAAAAATTTATCCCCAAGGTTAATAAGATAGGCACTCAAGCTGCAAGAATATAATCTGGTAATCAAGCATACCTCTGGAAAGGAAAATATCGTAGCAGATGCCCTATCAAGAATTAAAATAGACGAACAAGGAAATACCGTAAAGGTGGCAATGCTTACAGCATGTACAATAAATTCCCGAGAAACTGTAATAACCGAACTGGGTAAGGATCCTGAGTTTGGAAGTATTTATGAGTATTTGAAGGATCCTGAAAATTTTAGCCACCAAGATATTGTGGCGATAAGAAATAGGGCGGCCCATTACGAACTAATAGATGGTCTATTATTTTATACAAAAACTACGAATTCCAACAACGAATTTCGACCTGTTATCCCAGCTAGTCTTAGATTAAATATCCTGCAGGAGCTCTATGACAGCCCTTTAGCTTCTCATGCTGGTATTCGAAAAACTATCCAACGCGTACGCGAGGCAGTCTACTTTCCTGAACTGCAAAAGTTAACAAGGGCGTATGTCCAGTCCTGCCCAACATGTCAAGCAGTTAATTATATTAATTTCCGCCCGGCCGGGTTTCTAAATAGTATTGAATCCGAATTTCCAAATGAAATAATTGGCATCGATTTATTGGGCCCTTTCCCAAAAAGTCAGTTAAATAAAAGTCGCTATCTCCTTGTTATGGTTGATCATTTTAGTAAATGGACCGAAATTGTTCCCTTAAAACGAGCCTCCGCGAAATTAGTTACTGATTCTATTTTAAATAAATATATTTTAAAATACGGGGCGCCCCTAAAAGTTATATCGGATAATGGTCCTTAATTTGTAAGTAATATATTTGAAGACATGTTCCAAAAACTGGGCATACGTCATTTAAAAATGGTCCCGTATCGGCCGCAATCAAATATAGCGGAACGGGTCAATAGAAATATAGTGAAAATTATCCGTAGTTATGTTAAAAATTTTCATAAAAGCTGGGATAACTATGTCAATGAATTTGCTTTCGCCCTTAGGACCGCAAAACATGATAGAACGGGCAAAACTCCTGCTGAGTTATTTCTAGGCAGAAAGATTATAACACCGTTAGATAAATTATTTTATGTGCGACAAAGAGCCCCAGAATTTAAAATGGGTGATATAGAAAAACTAATTAAGGAAGCAAAGAAGAATACGGAAGTAGCACAAAGAAAACAGAAGCTCTATTATGATTTGAAACGACGGGGAGTAACTTATAAAGTAGGGGATGAAGTTTTAAAAATTAAGCATTCACTTTCTTCAGCACCAGAAGATAAAACTGCCAAATTTTTTCCACGATTTGAAGGACCATATGTTATAGAAAAAATAACTCACGCTGTAGTAGTGTTAAAAGCCAGAAATGGTGAAACCTGTTCCGCAAACATTGATCAAATCAAGCCCTACTTCGATCGTAATAAAATGCAAATATTTTCAGATATTTTGCAGGATCCGGCACGGCAGATACCGCAGGCACAAGCTCCAGAGGTGGAAAAACGACAAGTACAAGGGCAAGCCAATAAGAGGCAGGAGCAAGTGAAAAGAAAATTGCCCCGCGAAAAAATTGAAGGTAGCAAGAAAAAGAAGCCGTTCCACCGTCCAGAAAAGAGAGTTCACAAACACCCGCAGAATGAAGAAGAGAGAAGGACGACGTATGTGAAGAGAACCAGGAGAAATGACGGCAACTATAACCCGGCTCTAAAACGGAAGATCTACTCATCCGACAGGACTCTCCACAGCAAATGTCTCCGAACTGCGGAAGGGCCATCAGCGGCGGAGGAAAAGTTACAAGGAAAATTTGAACGGCCAGCAACGAGGTCCAAGCAGGAACACGACAGAAGTTTCCCGGTTCCGCCAAGACCAGCTGCCATCAAACGGCCAAGACCACAAGCAGAGGAGAAAAAGAAGGTATTCAAGGGTGACCGAACTGGTGAAAAAAGGAAGCTTCCAGAGGAAGGCACTGAAGGGCGAGCCCGTACAAGAAGGAGGATAAATCACACAACTATCTGCAATACCTTTAAAGACTGGGCCCAGAAAAGGATGTCCGAATATCACAAAGATAAGTAAAATTTTATGTTACTTTACAAACTTAAGTTAATCTTTCATTCTTACTGCAAGTGGCAGATTTCAAGAAGTTTTACCTCATGCGAAGTCTACCTTTATCGCCAAAAGGGCGAGAAATCAGTTGTTACCGATTTTGATATTATGTTTTTCAATTACTCGCGCGTAAAACTAAAGTTGATGTATAGTAGCGTTGTGTAAAGACTTAAATATTGAAAAAAGTTATTGTATAAATTTTATTTAAAACATTCTAGCAAGAGAGAAGTTTTAGTCTGAAAGACTTTATAATTAAATAATTAAAATAGTCATGAATGAAATAAGAATGTTAAGAGAAGTATAATTGTATATGTTACTTGCCATTTCATTGTGTAACATTTCATTAAACTAGTTTTCCTTCCAGAGATCTGGAAGGAACCAGAATTGAATAAAAGCTCCTGTTTAGATGCAGTACAGATGAAAAAAAATTGTTGTATATCCTGGGAGCTGCTATTGTAAAAAAAAAAAAACAAATTTCTTTCTTTTAAATTTCTAGTTTCTAGCAAAAATATTTGTAAAAGATTGGCCTCGCGTTAGATTCTAGAGCTAAAAGTTTTCAACAAGGTCGTTTTAGACCTCAGTTTCAAACTAATTAACTCTGGCGGGAAGTATGTAAGGTTCTTAAGTTTTACTAACGTTTATTTTATTTTAAATCTTTACTATCACTTCTTATTTTCTACTTCCTGCCAGAATTATAAGCGTTAAGGTTTTTATGCAAAGTTTGTCTGGCGAACGCCAAGTATTTAAGTTGTGGCTTTTTGCCAAGCGAGAGAGAGGAAGCAGTTGAGTCAAAGCAGGCCGCTTACCTTAGAAGTTACGCAGTTGCTGTTTGCCTTCCAGGCCAGAGGTTTTAATCCTCTTGATAAATTTAAACGTATTGTAGTGTTCACAGTCTCTGTACTACATACGCTTCCTGTTAATATAAGGCCAATCTTCCACGTTTATTATTCTAAAGTTAAATTAGAGTTTAGTTTTATTTTTATACTTTTACGTTAGACCCCAAGTAGCGGGTCAGTGTATTCCGAAGTACGGAAGTTATTGTATATAGAGAAAAATAAAGGGTTTTGTATACCCTTCATGTGTATCCTGTCTACTTACCACAATTAGTGAATATAGCTTTAGTAAGCTCTCTGTTCCGAGTCAGGTCCTTGTATGTTCCCGAAGAAGGTAAGAAGGAACAAAGAACCTGATACGATGACCATTTTTCCGCTCGTGAACAAAGAAAAAAAGGAAAGGAAACTAAATCACTGTAAATTAAGAAGTTTGCCAATTGAATTATTCTTGGCACTAACTGAAAAAATGGGCCAAGATAAACTTTTAAATTACTCCATGAATTTCTCACCAATAATTACAAAATTTAACATCTAGCCATAATTTGCGTCGAACAGAATCGAGATATGGAAAAACATTGGCCTGTTATTTCATAAAAAGTCCGATTTTGTGTCAAAATACCTATGTTAGATCAATGTTATATATAAATCTAATATATATCCTAAGCCGCGCTTTCGAGACATGAAAAAAGCAATTTGAATTTCGTCAATCGGCCTAGTAGAACGTGAGATATAGAAGTGTCCTTTTCTTTTTGCGCAGTGCACATACGTATGTACGTGTCTATTTACACATAGACATAGACGTATATACATACATACACATTTGCATACGTACATGCATCTCTGAAACCGGTCCAGATAACAGAAGAGTACCGAATTGTTCTTCGACACGTAATATTTATCTTTCACAATCGCGGACGCCTCTATTTTATGTTACGCTGTTTTATTGAAGTGCAACAATAAAAGTGCATAGAAATAAAAGTGCAACAATAAAAGTAACCTAGCTTAAAGAATGTATTTATTCATAACTAGCGGAAGTACCCGATGCCAGTTAAGTTAGATTGAGAGTAATGTATCTAAGAACAGAGAGAACGATACCGCTGTAATCCTTCTCTAATAACGATGCAAAAAATAACATTCATAGCCATACATTTTTCAGTCTGATGCGATATGGAACCCATATAAAAAATTTCGATAGAAAAATAAACGAATTCTCTCTCATTATATCAGAAGAGTAGCTCTGATTGTGTGGCTGTGAGTGGCTTGCTGGGCTACCTCGAATTTTATTGCGTACACTAGAGCGCTTTTTAAGTCCTTCATATCTACCATTCCTAGAGCTTTCTGTATTTCAAGGTCCGGAATGCCTTCGAATAAAGTATTGCGGGGACAGGGTTTTCCTTGTTTCTGTTGGTTCTGTTGGGCCGAAAAACCGAAGTTCAGCCTTTCCACTTCCGTGGCGAGCTCCTGGAGTGTTTTCGTTTGTTTCTGTTGACGGGATTTTAATTGAAGTCTGCTGTAGTCTTTTAAACACGTCTCCCCAAAGCGCAGCTCCAACGCAACGCACAAGCTTCGATATCTAGTCTCTGGTTTTCTGGAAGAGTTTGAAGAATATCCGCAGCGTCTACTTTCAGAGAAGCGGCGACATGACAGGCCTTAGTTTGGGAATCTCATCCGTTCGCATCCGCCACTATAGAAAATTATGTCTTATATACTTGCCAGGGTGTCTCCCCTTCAAACGTGGATAGCTTCAGTGAGGGACGACAGGCATGGATAAAAATTTAAAACCATCCGAATTGCTCCCTGCCGTCGCTACGAATTTCTTTAAATTATCAACTTCACTGGCAACTACAGAAACCCTGTCATCAATTTGTTGTTCGATATGTCCTTGAACGACAGAAACGTTTTCTTCAATTTGTTGTTCGATTCGTTGTTGGACGGCTGAAACTCTTCCTTCGATTCGTTGCTCCACAGAAGAAATTCTCTCTTCTGTTTGTTCTTTCGCAGAAGAAATTCTTTCTTGGATTTCCCCAACTTCATTTTAACAGCTTCTATTCTGCCTTCCATAGCCTCAAATTTGTTTTCTTTCATACAGGTAATCAGGCAATCTCTGCTTTAACTGATTCCAGACCAGCTTCCAACGTTTTTTAAAGTATTCCTGTCCCGCTTTCATTTTCTTTAACAGAGTTGAGATGGCCCCTTCTATCTTTTCTTAGAATGCAGCAAATGCAGTCATCAATTGCCTGAATTGTTCTTCCATCCCTCTTGCAATTGGCATTCAAGACCTCACTCCTGAAACCAAAAAGTGTTGTGTACAGATTCGTAATAAATTGAATGCACAAGTCCAATGAAAAATGAATAACATTTATTCTTCTCACAACAAATAAAACAAAATGCTGAAATTTCTTCGGAGATATTTCTACAATATCGGAATATCTTACAGTAGTATATTTGAAACTACTAAAACGTTTTACAGAACACAATACACAGAGAAAGGAATTACCGCGAATTCGCTACAATCAATAACAGCAATAAGTAATAACTACTGAATTGAGGTGTTTTCCTCCAGCTTTTATAAGCTTTTTAATCATGCACGAGAATATTATCGTATTTTCTCGATTTATCTGGATAGAAAAAGCAATTACGAGATATTTATTTATTAAAATGTTATTTATTTATTAAAATGTTAAATGCGCGTGCTCCTGTATTTTAATTTTTCCGGCATAGCTTTCTCTTCAAATAAGTCTCGTGCTGCATTGCACGGGAATATGAAACAATTTTAATAACAAATTCTACTAAAAATAGCTAAATAAATACAAAATCTGTAACAATAATTTGTAAAACTTTAACAAATTTTTTATTAACGAACTCAACTATTTTAAAGCAAGCAATAGCAACACTGTACAAAAAAAAAAAAAAAAAAAAAAAAAAAAAAAAAAAAGTTATCTCCAGCTCGCGAGGCTGTCTATCGGGAATTCTAAAGATATGCTTCTTTTAAATATTTTGTAATACTGTTGTTCAGTTTAACTTTATATAGTGCGAAGTACGTGATATTTAATAAATAAAGGTAACACATAAAACATTGAAAAACGGCCCTTTGGGCATAATATAAAATCTGAAAGCCTTCAGATTTTTTTAAATTATTATTATTATTATTATTATCATCATATGAAGGATTCGAGAGCTTCAAAAATTTTTTAGAATTGGAATTCAAGAAAATTTAGAAGTCACTCCAGCTGTTCTGATATAATTAGTTGATTCATGTATTAAAAATCCTTCTTCGCGGCGCTAAACTTTTCACGTAGTTGACGAATTGAGAAATTACATTTCATATTGATGTACATATGCTATGTTTGTTTAATAGTCTCTGCAATTACCAAAGAGTAAACTAATTTCTTTCAAAATTTACTTTTCTGAACACAGTTTCAGTAATTCAAATGATATTGGATACATTGTAACTTCAGATACTTATTTCCATTCGTCGTCGAATAAAATTCAATGTGAGTGACGATAGATTAAAGCGAATTACTTCTTCTCTAGCAATCAACTTCTGAAAAATACGTCTAGGCCTATGTCTGACGCAAGCATCACCATGGAGATAATAAATCGGCTGAAAAGATGTAATACGGAACGTTACTAAAAAAATTTTCGAAGATGGTTCATCAAAGCCTTAGAATAATATAATAAAAGCGAGAATTAAAGGAATATGCAATCGAATATATAAACTCGTGTTCGGCGTATGCATTCATTCAACCCACGATATTAATAGATGACGCACATTCGGAAGAATAATAAATAAATAAATAAAGCAGAATTAAGGCGAGATTCCGGAGTCAAGAATCGTCCAGAGGGTTATAATACCCTTTAAATCTTGCAATGTTACAAACATCTGCTTAATACCTTAAGCAGATTAATTTGAAAATTCTGTATATGATTCGAAGCTGGATTTCTTACTTCTTAACGTAAAATTAGAGTTATATATTCACACAAAAAAGCAGTAATTTGAAGTAGTTTTTCAATAAAATATGAAAACCTCACTAATAATACAAGAATGATATCATTCCTAGCCGAAACATGTACATCAGCAAAATTGGAAATATTATTTCTTTCGAATAAAAGTGCTTACTTAATTAGCCCAAAGTAGCCCTGAAGGGCTATTAGTCTTAAAATGGGATTTTGCGTGGAATCACTGCTGAAAGCCTGAATGAGTTTTCAGATTGTTGCCACCAAATATTATCGCCCTGAATTATAGTTAATGAAATTAAATAATGAAGAATTTTCAGAATGTGTGCCTGCTTTTACTGTGAAAAACAACTTGTTTTACTGTGAAAAACAACTTGTTGTTACTGTGAAAAACAACGCTAGCTAGATCAATTTAATTCTGTATAACGTAGTCCTCCACCCGTATATGGATACCTGGAAGCCCGAATTTCGAATTTTTTTCAATTGTGTATTTCATATTTTGTAAACTTTTAACGAATGATTTCAAAACGAGCAATGGCAACATTGTATGGAGAAAACACATTTATATCTCCATCGCGTGAGACTTTCTACTGGAAATTCTGAAGATATGCTCTTTTGAAATATTTTATTGTGTATTTCAAATTTTGTAAAACTTTAACGAAGTTTTGATTAACAAACGCAGCGATTTCAAAGCGAGCAATGGCAACACTGTACGAAAAAAAAAAAAAAAAATTTAACTCCAATGCGCGGGACTGTCCATCGGAAATTCTAAAAATTGGCAGTTTCTAAATATTTTTAGCCAAATGAAAAATTAGTCCAAATGCTCTCAAAACGCATACAGGGTGTCCCAAAACGACTGCATAAACTCTGCACAGCTAGATGCCTCATTGGGAGTACCTAAAAACTGCCCAAAGAAACGTTCCTGTACGAACCATAGTTTACGAGAAAAATACGAAAAACAAAGTATGACGTCACTGCGGATGAAAAAAAAAAAAAAAAAAAAAAAAAAAACCACTTTATTGGACATATCAACAACAGTATTAGCATCTCTTTCCAGACGATAATGTTTAAAACGTTCGCCGCGCATATCGCGTCATGCATGCGCGCGCGTCGTGGACTGACGTTAATCTGCCGTTAAACTTGGTATTTAAAAGGATGCATCTTGCAGCTACCGGTAGTCTTCTTATGGTGGCCATGTATTCCGTTCGTGACTACTGCGACATGTACTTTATGTACGGCAGATGTAATGGAAATGCCTTACGAACTGCTAGGGAGTAGGCCCGTCGATATCCGTCCCGCCGTCCTCCCGATGTCAACGTCATCCGTAGGCTGGACGACAGACTACGAAATACGGGAAGCGTCTTGTCAACAACCAACCTTCACGATGCTGGAAGACCGCGGAGCGGCCTGACGGTAGCACAGGCGGATGCAATACTGCAGCGGGTAGAAGAGACGCCCGAGGTAAGCACACGCGCATTAGCCCATAAGATGACTTCGAGTAAAAGTACTGTGCACAGGCTTGTACGATCTGAGAGGCTACATCCATTTCGGTACACAACCGTGCAATGTCTAAAACCAGATGACTTTCAGAAACGCGTGGCTTTCTGTGAATGGCTGTTGTAGCAACAGAACACAGATAATGGTTTCATTGCACATATCCTGTGGACCGATGAATCATGTTTCACTCGTGATGAGGTATACAACCATCACAACAGCTATATGTGGTCTTAGGTCAATCCGCATGCAGTCCGGCCGCAGAAACATCAGGAAAGTTGGTCTCTTAACGTGTAGGCCGGCTTACTCGGAGATCGCCTGCGTGGACCATATCTGTTGCCTGAACGGCTCTCGCGATAGTCGTACTTGGTGTTTCTCAATGAGGTCTTAACCGAGTTCCTCGATAACATACCATTAGCGGCAATACAGGGACTTTGGTTCCGGCATGATGGGGCTCCTGTACGTGATTGGCTGGATATGGAATACTCCGCCTGCTGGATCGGACGTGGGGGTCCGGTTCTATGGCCGCCACGTTCGCCAGATCTTACACCGTTGGATTTTTCCTATTCGGGCCATCTCAAGGAACTGGTGTATCAAGACGTAGTGACAACACCAATGGACTTAGTTGCTCGTCTGTATGCTGATTGTACTTCGGTGGACCCCGCGATGCTGTAACGTGTGATGACAGCCATTCCACGGCGTGCTCAAACCTGCCTTGACATGCACGGTGGACACTTTGAACATCTGCTTTAAACTGTTCATATACTGCTGTTGATATGTTCAATAAAGTGTTTTTTCTTGCACCGCCAGTGACGTCATACTTTGTTTTTCGTATTTTTCTCGTAAACTATGGATCGTACGGGAACGCTTCTTTGGGCAGTTTTTATGTACTCCCAACGAAAAATCTAGCTATGCAGAGTTTATACGGTCGTTTTGGGACACCCTGTATGTGTATATTAAATGAAAAAAGGGCCCCTTTGGGCGTAATATAAAATCTGAAAGCTTTCATATCTTGTTTATTTATTTCATCTTATTTATTTTGCTCTCAAAACGTATATGTGTATGTTAAATGAAAGAAAGGCCCCTTTGGGCGTAATATAAAATCCGAAAGCTTTCATATCTTATTTAAATATGTCTTGTCAAGGAGGTTTAGAACATATCATGAACGTTTTCGAAATAAGTTACGCCTTACAAGATAGATCTTTCTAGCAGGAAAGTTCTGAAATAAAAAACTGCTAGTTAGTTTGCTTATCTAGACTTGTAGGCTCTTCTATATAAATCAGCATATTTTTTAAAGCAGCATGCATGTGGAGAAAAAAATACAAAAACTATGTATAGAAATATACACAGTGAATAAGAAATATGATGACACGTCTCAACTAAAAGCAGCATATTTACGCAGCGTACACACGGTGTCCATAAAAGTGTATATGAGGTATTTATTTTCACAACTGCTGGTCGTTGACATATACTTCTAGTTGAAAAAAAAATTTAAATGATGTAAATATTCAAGTTTTGACCTTTTTAAATCTAAAACGTCAGCTTTTTACTAAACTCTTTTCATATCTCTCCTAGTCCATATAGTTATATTCAATAAAAGGTTTTTATTCAATCAAGAAAATGAAACACAAAGGTTTAATTCCCGTACGAAAAAAAAAAAATTCATTGATTTATTATTTAATTTCGAAATCAGGCATAATTTTAGATTTTCACTACCAGGTTTGCCTGGGGGATCCGCTCTAAAGTAAAATAGAATAATTCGAAATCGTCTTTTTTTTTTTCCTCTAATCCCATTCAACGGTACCTTTTTGATTTACCTAATGTATAATCTTCTTCAATTTGTGATTTGTTATATTTGGTATAATGAAACCGTTTTCACACATATAATTAGTAACTTTCCGAAATACATTAAGAATGTTCCCATGCAGTTTCATTATTTCGTGTTTTTAATCTAATAGTCATGGAAAAGGTTCATTGGACTAAAAGTTTCACTTTTTATTGAGGCAAATAAAGTTACGATCTGCTTTTCACCAATACTGAAACCAATCCCTTGCTTCCTACAATATAAATTATACGAATAAGATGTCTGTTTTATAAAAATTATATAGAGGTTTATTCGCACAATTTTCAGACGATTTTCCTTTATTTGCAGAAATATTTTACCCCAAATATTTGTGTTTTAAATGTTCTATTTGATGATTCATCACTATCTTTCTGCACCGTAACTTTCCAAGAAAATACAGCCTTTTATAGCATTGGAAAAGGTATTTTATCCCTTCTTGAATAGCTTCCCAAAGCCCAAGGAGGGTTGTAGATCGACACTTGAATAATCTGCTTTTTAAAAGTCCAAAAGTTCAAAAATCCATTAGTGACATATCAGAAGATTTAGTAGAAATACGAGTAAAAGCTAGGGCCTTGAAACCCGTTTCTTGTTCCCTTTTTTTCCAGCACATTTACAGTGGATTTTGACCTGTGGCTGCTTCTTTGTCTTGATAGACTTCTATTGATTGATGACAATGTGACGTGTTCAAGAGAAGATATTCCATATTTGAAAATTGGATATAAAATTTGTTCCTGGTAATATGTGGATTTGATCTTAACATTTTTCTACACTCTCTTTAATTTGCTGTTATATGAATAACCAGCACCAATCATAAATCCCTTCGAAAAACTTTCTTTGGATACTTTTGGAACCATGTTTTAAGATTTTCCCCCTCTTTTAGGATAATAAATGGATCTCTTTTTAATGTAGTCATTTATATACACTCAAAATTCATCTACACTACAAAGTCTTTAATCCGGACGTCCATAATCAGGAATGATCTATAATCCGGACCTCAAAGCTACAAACTTTCTACGCTTGCGCAAATGCGTTTACGCATGCGCATAATACGTTTACGCACGCGCGTTTAATGCATAACGGACGGTATAAGTTAGGCTAAAATTATCAAATTATCTATTTCAGTTAATGTTGCAGACTGCGTTGTTTTTTAATCTTCTAATTGGATCCGGCTTATTATTTTTTGCAGACTGTTAGAGCACTTTTATAAAATGTAAGCGTGAACTTTCGATTATGTCAAAAAGAGTTTCCGATTCTGGAGCTGCCAAAGGATCTACAAAGCGAAAGCATGTTTCGATGTGCCACTTCCGAAAGTGAAGAAAGTGACAGAGAGGTTATTGAAAATATAAAAATTTCGATTGACAAGTTAGTCGGTATTCTCGACACAGTAACTACAGGACTTGAACAGTGGAACTGAACAAGAAATTATGTCTGTTTATAGAATTAAAGAGAAAGTATTAGCACAAAAAACGGAGCAACTTAAACAATTCACATTGAAAGAAATGTTTAATAAAGTAAACAAATAAATATTAAGCTTTTTGGTAAATTTTGATATCCTTTAGATCATAATTGCTCTTTATTTCATAAATTACGGTTCCATATTTTTAATTTTATAATTTCTGCGTGCCATCTTACCAGATTTAAATTGATGATCTATAATCCGGGAAAACACCCTAATCCGGAATCGCCGAAGTCCCGACGAGTCCGGATTAAAGACTTTGTATTGTATTATGACAACGTTTTCTCGTTTTTCTCCGGATAAATGTTTCTGATTAAGAATTCTGCAGCACGTTCTGCGTTAGGCCATATGTCGCGGAAAAAGACGATGTACATTATGTTTTTCCCATTTTTATGGTTTACGGCAGCATTAATCACTTTGCTTACAGATGACACTAGGATTTTAATGATTTTGCAGCTGTCCTCTGATTTGGAAAATTTTCTGTTGACATTAAAGGTCTTACCTTTGCAACATTCGAAATATTCCATTTTTTTCTTGAATATGCATCTGAAATAAATTTTCCAACTTGTATCAAACTTTTGACTTTTTTTTTCCCCTTTCTTGTTGACAGTATTACTTATTATAGCTTCAGATATAGAAAAACCACAGCTTTCTAGAGTTTTTTAATAACTAGAGACGAATAATTTTCTTCTGAAAAAGCACAACATAGCCTTCCATCCACTGATTCTTTTGCATTTTAAATGGAAATAAAACTGTCAAGTAGCGAAGGATAATTTACATTTTAAAAACTATAACTGCAGTTAAAAATAATTCCAATCAGACGATTTGCTATAGCAAAATATTAGTTTCTAAAAAGTGTTCCAATAGACTCTGTATTGATCAATACTCTTCACTATACTCTGCATAACACCGCTCGTCACTTAATCTCTCCACATCATATATCTTTTCAGAACTTCAGTTTTAGTTATATATAAATACAAATTATTTCGTTTTTCAGTTTGTATACTGTTGCATGCGTAAGGATTCGTAATGGATTCAATGCACGAGTCGATAAAAAGTTAAAAAAATTTATTAACTTATCCCAAGAAATAAAACAAAATGCTGAAATTTCCTCAGAGATATTCGTACAATATCGCAATATCTCACAGTAGTTATATTTTGAACAACTAAAATATAAATAGAACTCAGTTCAAAGCAGAGAAGGCTAATCCGATCTCATCGCGAATTCGCTACAATCAACAACAACTAAGTGAATTCAGATGTTTTCCTCCTGCTTTTATAAGCTTTTTAAATCATGCGCGAGAACATTCTGGTAATTTTTATTTCTCGAGTTTTCTAGAAAGCAAAAGCAATTACAAGATATATATTTATTAAATGAGCGTGTTCCTGTATTTTAACTTTTCCTGCGTAGCCTTCTCTTCAAATAAGTCTCGCGCTGCATTGCACGGGGATATAAAACGATTTTAATTACAATTCTTCTAAAAATAGCAGATTAAATACAAAATCCATAACAATACGAACCTTGAACATAATAATCCAATCTATTTTAACCTTCGCAAAGTGTTAAATAGTCGGATTTTCATGGGTGGATTGGAATAAAAATTCGACACCAGTATCGATAGTTCAGATTTTATTAAACTCGGATCGATATATGTTATCGAACACGAATCATTACAATGCCCTCATCGAAGACGTGTACTGCCATCTAAACATAACGCAGGGGATTCTAGTTCATCAAATGGTGGACTTTCGTTAAGTTGAAAAGCTTGTTGCAGGCCCCAGTCTGTCTTCAGATGGTGACTCGGTAATAATTACTTTGCGTACAAACTCTTCACTCAGCACTGAAGAGGACATGACCACGTTCTTGGTATTTCCCAGAAGGTGTGTCTGGCTCCGTAAAAGACTGGCTAGCTTCTGCGATCTGTTGAAGCAGACTCATTCTGCTAGTCACTGGCCGTAAAGGAACTGCTCTGCCAGGCGTCTATACTGCGTTCTAACTTTGATACCACCATTTGACACACTCGAGAGAATTCAAGGACGTTTACTTGAGATTGATCAGTCTCAGGATCTTCTAATGGCACTCCATATCACTTCATCGAATAAGCGATAACGGAAACACATTTTAATTGAAATCGACGAATTTCACAGATTTGGAAACCATTCACTTTTACGCTTTCTTAAAAATCGCATCCGTTTAAATTTTAGTAACCTCTAAATGCTTATATTGCATTTACAATTTCTCAAATTATGCATAATATAACATCAAATATCTTTTATATCTACTTTGAATTATTACAAAACTCATGTTTGTAACTTTAGTTCTGGACACCAGTGTGTTCAGGCTAGATTTTCCGATTGTAACGCAAAAGTACGAGTATTAACTGAGGAAGAATAGCAATCATCATATAGCGTTAAATACTTTATGTGTTTACTTGAAACACAAACTACAAAATTAATGCATCACGATGACAAGTAGTAAATATAATCATCTGAAGTAATTTTAAAACAGTTTCCTCCTGTTTAGCGAAAATGACAAAGTAGATGCTTTGATGAGTTGGCGGAAAGGATGCCAATGTCCTGAGGTAATGCAGGAAACTGATACACTTGATGATACGGAATTTGTTTTAAATGCAGAAGGTTGATACACTTTATGATACGGAATTTGCGTTAATAAATCTGTATTTCCTGATGCGTAGTGTTTTCATTTTTCACTGTAGAATATCTTATAAAGGAATTTGCATCGGGTCTTTATCCCAGTTCAGCGCTTTTCTTTCAGATGGTGGTCTGAAATTTACTACATACATTTCCTATCGCAATCAGTTCTAGCCATCTTCAGGCCAGTGCTGAGATAGAAAGCTATTTCTGAAGCTATTACTTAACCTAAGACTTTTTATGTGGTCGTGCCTTATCATCCCCAAATATTGCGTCAGTACCTGTTTCAGAAATAACAGACTACATAGCCACACAGCGTAGCATTTCGTCGTCAGAACCAAAATTTATTAATGAACCGGCAGCTGTATTATATGTTAATTACTCTTTCTGTCCACACTAGGAAAAAGAATTTTCTTTTTATAATGTTTATCGCTCGATATTTGAGTTTCGTATTCTTTCCATATCAAAAATCTTCAATCGCCATTTTGGAGATTAAATCCGGATTTATTCTAAATGAAACTTGATTTCACATATCTCTATTCCCATTTCGATGTTCTTTCTCTGAATCTTAATGAGGTGTAATATGAAACAGTGACAAATTGATAGAAACAGCAAATGTTCTCAATAATTATATGCTTTCATAAGGCCTGTACGAAATGCTTCTTGAGATATGGGTCTTCTTTTACTATCAGAGAACGTCATAGTTATGTTAAACTAATGCTATATATAAATCTAATTTATAGCCTAATGTGCTGCTTTCGGGACAGGAAAAACGAATTTAAATTTTATCAATCAGCCCAGTAGAACGGGAGCTATAGAACTGTCCCTCCCTTTCTTTCGCGCAATGTACATGTAGAAATCTAATTTTTGTATACTCATTTCTACTTGATTTTTAAATCTACCATTTTTATATCCGGCGTATAGTACGCATTCTTAAATTTCGATCTTAAAACTTTTGTATTCAAATTGCTCGTTATACGCAGGTACTTCAGTTTATTTTCTTAGCGTCAAAATTTTAACTGAAAAATTAGCGGCTGCGTCCTACAAGAAAAATGGTCATTCTTCACATTGACATTTTCACGGTTGCTTAACAGGTACAAAGTGTGACCTTTCGGAATCATTACAATCCGCAAAGTAAGGCGTGTAATGTTCCATGTGTCCCCACATTATTTGCAGCCACGGACGGTATTATACCCCTGTGGGTATCGTTATGTGGTAAGTCGCATTTCTTTAAGTTGGCGTGTTGAATACCAGTGACTATAGCTTGACTAGCGTAATACTCGACATGAGTACGTTCGATTGCTAGAATGTAGTGTTAAGAAGTCATATGTATTCAACAGACTACCCAGTTCTAGCACACATGGACAAATACTTTCTAAGGAAGTTGTTTATCTCGTATGAGCGGGAAAAATCTTAGCGAATTAAGTTCAGGAAATCTGGCTGGGCAACCAATGTGGCCAAGAGTCTCACTTTCCAGATAATCATCGACCATCTGAGCCTACGTGGATGAGTGTTGTCGTCGGTTAACAGGAATCTATGACCAACTGCATTCCTGAAAAGTCAAACATAGAGTTCTAAGATCTCCTCTCTATACCTCATTACAATCAGAGGGTTTTTATCAAACATATGCAGGAGTGGGGGGCCGTCCAACATAATGCCTCCCCAAACCATTACTCCTCCCCCTCCTAATGATCCTTTGCCCTGATGAGAGAGGGTTGGTATTGTGTTCCAGGCTCTCTACAGGTACAGGTATGCCAAGAATCGGTGTCCAGGCTGCATCTTAACTTATCTGTAAAAAGTACTTTTGTCCGCTGAAGTCTGATTCAAGACGCATGTTGTCTGCACCATGCTAAACGTGCTTTCTTGTATGCTTCAGTGAGTGGAAGACAAATAGCGGGTCTTTTGGCATACAGCTCTGTCTCATAAAACATTTGGGGAGTTGTAGACCGTGAAATTCGGGTACTAGTAGCAGCGTACAGCTCACGTGAGAGTTGTGAAACTGTAGCAGTCCTACGCGCTGCCAGAGTGCCAAATAACGATCCTCATTCGTCGTTGTGAGTCTTGGTCGACATTTCCAATTCTTCTGGATGTACAATAGTGTCCCGAAACTGTTTCTACAATAGACGACACTGATTATTACATTGAGATCTGTAGCCATCTAGGCTTGTGATTGTCCTGTCTCCAACCTACCAACAGTTTTCCCATCTCATTCCGTAATCTATATGTTCGCGGCTACCCATTTTATCTGACACTTTATAAAAGTTACGCAACTCTTACGAGGAGCTCGGCGAATGTCCTGAAGGAGTACGAGCACACAAGTCGGCGAAAATTCCTTGTGCGCTTATATCTCCTCTACAATCACAGCTCCGCAGACATGCACATGTACGCTTACATATTCGACTCTAAATATTTGCGTAATGCTTCGGCATAATTAGTACATTTTTTTCAATATTTTTTGCAAAAATAGTCATAATTTGCAAATTCTCTTAATTCTGCACATGAGTGTAATTGTGGTGCAGGCATCAACTCTGCTACTTTCCCAGTACATTACCATGTTGTAGCGTGACTTATCTATACTTTGCGGAAATTTTTAGTTAGATACGTGATCTTTGTTGACTAGAGAATATCTCAAATCTCACAGAAACATTAGTTTTGTCAATTATATGACTGCAAATACGGCAGGAACTCTTGCCTTTTATACGCCTTGTTCTGAGTGTTGCGGGTGATAGCAAAGTGTCACAGTTTGCACGTGTTACTTCAACCGATGCTTGATCACCCTTGAAGTTTCACAGCTATTGTCATCGGAAAGCCTGATAGTTTTCCTTATTAGAAAAGATAACGTTTTAGGATTTAAAAAATAAGGCATTCAGAGGCTTATCCTGAATTTTCATAAAGAGCATGCTGCAGAAAGAACACCGAATATTTCAAAATTATATTAATAAATGAAAATTAAAATTACATTATTAACTCATAGGGCAACCCTCATTGCAAAAGAACTTGCCAATATAAAATTTAAAATTAGACAAAAAAAAAAAAAAAAAAAAAAAAAAAAAACTTTAGCTTAATGTAGATGTCTTTAAAGATTTTTTTTCTTCTGCAGAAATGTTTTTGCCGGAGAAAAAGGTGAACTGGTGTGTGATCGCCCTTAAGAGTTAGATTTATCAAAAATCTAGGTCAAAATTAAAAATTAAATCTGCTTTTTCGCCTATTTCTAAACGATTGACTAAATTCGAAAACAAGCTGCTTGGTGACTGATTCCCTTACTTGGTGACATTTCTCTGTTTTTTCGGCAATATTTAGAATCAATTTCTTTCTATGTTTTCGTATACAAGCGAGCGGGGGTTTCGTAATTCGATAACAATATCCGAATGATAACATTAACCACGATCACATTAAGTGGCGTTTACTGTAGCTCAGTATCTCCTTAGAAAATGTAGATGTCAAAGTTCATTCGAATCCTCTAAAAAATAATGAACGACGAAAACTACTTAACCAAAGACATGCACTTATGAAGAAAAGGAGAGAAAATACCTTGAAAAATGTTTCAAAATTGCGTTAAGAGGTAGAATACTTAAAAGAGAAAGCGTATTCCATTAAAATAAAAACAGGAAAGTGCTGCTACTTGGATTAAATAGCAGTGCTGTCAGAAAGAAGCCCTACATGAATAAGGTAAAAAGAAAACTTCTAGGACTTACTCGGGAATGCGCAAATAGAAAGCTCTGATTCGAAGAAAATGCAGTGCGGTGTTATAGAAGCACGTGACTGTAAAAATGTGGCTTGGAGGAAAGCAGTTACTGATTTAAAGACATAAAAGTTAGATCCAACATTTCAGAGAATTTAATTTAATCCGTTGTATGGCGTCAAATGTGTCATACTGGAAATCAGCAAAATATTGATATAAATATAAGCGTAATAATAAGAAAATTTACATATTTTGAAAAGAAATTTGGAAACAAGTACATATTAACTAGGAAGTGGATATAATTATAAATCTGACTGAATAATTATTCAGAATACTTAGCAGAAATTGTTCGAAGACACTAAAAGAAAACTGATCCTTAGGTCGGGAAACGCGACAGCGCGCATGACGCGGGGTGGGTGTTCTATAACAGTTCGTGAGCTCCTCAATTTGTTGGGTGTTTGTGTGTCTCTTTAAGCTCCCCCCCGGGGGGTGACTCAGGCGAACGCCTGAGAAGTACTGGTTAGGATCTGTACCTAGACAGTCTCAACCTCGGGGGCATAATAACAGACTTCACAGAAGGCCTGAGGGCTCTCGGGACAGAGTAAGGCCATGGCCAACAACAGGATCCTGTAGTTGGCCATGGTAAGGCTCGGCAGGGACCGTACTAGTGTTGCCTTGTCTGCCCTTGCTGTGTGGGGTCGCAACATTGTAGATTTATCAAGGGCGCCTATTAGGCCGCATTAGGACGGAAGCTGTCCCGTTCCATCAGCGTTGTCTTTAAGCTTATTAGAAATGTAATTTTTTGCATTAAGTTTGTAGAGTCATTAGGTCTTTTTTGAGGCAGGAGGTGTGAAAAATGGGCAATGCCCTTGCCGGGGTTTGAACCCTAGACATTTCAAATATGCATCGAGCATGATTGCAGTTACACCACGAACGCATGTGGTAAAGAAATACGTTATACGCTTTCTCCCTTTTAGAACATAGAAAAAATAACCTGTGAGAATAATTTGATTGATATTATATGTAGTGTGACTTACTTTTTATTATTATTATTATTATTATTTCTTATTTTTAGTGAAATTGGATGAATAATTAATGCTTATATCTAAGCCTACTTAAGCTCAGTGGGCGTGTTTTGCATCAACTCCGAGCTTTCAGCTTGAAGGATTTTGGATTCATTATTGCAAGTGTTCCGACACTTTGATAAATGAAGATCGCCTACTTTTGGGTGCAACATTTCTTTTAAGTCTTTTTGCCTTTCATTGTGCTTTTTTTGCGTTTGTACTTTTAGGGTTATTTTGATTGCACAGTCACATATTATGATTTCTCCCTTATTATTTTATTGTACTTAATTAATTAGAGCCCTTGAAAACTACTTTTTGAGTAGAAGTTTTAGGCCACGCACATTTTGCAAAATCCGATCATATTTAGACGCTTTCTTGATTAGTTTTCAACATCTGATCTCCTTTCACACAGGGCTCACGCAAAGATTCCCCAACACGATCTATTTCGAGCATTTTTTAGTCAAAACCACAAAGTCCAACGAAAGATCTCTCATCTACCAGGCTCTGTCACATACTGTGATTCACGGATAGTATATTAGAAGATTTGGACAGATGCAAATTAAAAAGAAAATTCAACAGTATAGAAGTTAAGAAACTACAGGGCTTCATTAACGATATCGGAGACTCAGCAGAAACTAGTTATAGCTAATAAAGAAAGCCTGCTTTACGCAAACGGAAGAACTTATTTTAAAGCAAAGAAGTGAAGGGGAAGGCTCAGGTGCTGGGCACTTCATCAGGCTCCTCGGCTGGAAAGCCGTATCCTGTGTATATCCCGTTCTAGTTGCATATCTTTTTCTGTCATATCATGGCATAAATACTTGGGCGAAGAGAATTCCTCATGATAAGCAGTATGGCGTGATGTTCGTTGAATGAGCCTTACGCATAAACGCTACGGGCATTTAGTCGCGTTCGTATCAGGGGAGCAAGACCTAAGTGTTGCTGCTTCTACGATGTCCGACACTCAAATATTGGTGGAGTGGCATAGAGATGGTCGAAGAGGTGGAGGGAGGAGCTACTGCTCACGTGCGCCAATGATTGGTCTGAAAAGAAAGTGCACAATCTTGTTTGTCAGGCATTGGTTGGGGGCTGGGCTGAGCTAAAGTAAATACTTATTGGAGGTATGTTTTAATGTCAGCACTGTGAATAAGATATCAGAGTTACAAAACTAATTATATTAAAAATATGAGGCTAAAGTTATGCAGAATGCAATAAAGTGAAAGGACCATGTTCTGAGATAGTCTGTGGCCTAAATAACTATTGTTTACGGTCGGACTAGTGAAGAGATATAAATTGAAAAAAGTGTGCAAAGTTAAATTAAAATTTGGTTGACAAACTATAATAAGTGTCGGAGGACAGCTCCTGGTCTCTTCTTGTTTTCCTCAATTGTGTAGTCATAGGTCAATCTGGGGATGGAGCTATTGTTGACTTTTTCGATATTGTTAAAAAATTTTTTTGCAGTTTTGGCAATACAGATGCTTATGCTGTCAATATTCAATTCATTGTGTATGGCTTCGTTTCTAAAATACCAGGGACTGTTAGTAATTAATCTTAGTGTAATATTTTGGCATTGTTGGATTTTTTGCATATGCGTTTTACAGACATAACCCCAGACGGGACAGGCGTAAGTAATAATTGGTCGCAGCATGGATCTGAATACATGAAGTTTGTTATGAATAGATAAAACAGAGTTTCGGGCAATTAGGGGGTTGAGTAATGCTTTAGTTCCCCGAAACTTATTCAGGATATGTGTGATGTGTGGGGCCCATGTGAGTTTTTGGTCCAAAATGACACCAAGGTATTTGACTTGCTTGGCCCAGGGGATGGTGACTTCATACATCTGAAGGGTGATGTTCAGATCGACGATTCTTTTTTTTTTGTAAAGAAAACTGCTTCGGATTTTTCCACGTTTGTTTTAATTTTCCATTTTATCATCCAGGACTCTAATGCATGGATGTGTTCTTGTAGTGTATGTACGACTGCGGCCATGGACGCATCTTGGTACAAGATCGCAGTATCGTCTGCATAAAGTGCGAGTGTAGTGTTGGGGTGGTGTGGGATGTCGTTCGTATAAATTGAAAATAATGTGGGCGAAAGTAAACTTCCTTGAGGTAAACCCGCTAGAGTTGCTTTCCGTGTGGAGTGCGTATTGTTATATCGAACGACAAAGTGTCTATCGTAAAGATAGGAATTGATGATGTTTATGATGTAGTCTGGGAATCCCAGAGTGAGTAATTTGTAAGTGAGGCCCTGTAACCATACACAGTCAAAGGCTTTCGAAATATCGAGAAAGAGAGCTCCTGTGATTTGCCTCCTCTGGAAGCCGTCAGCCATCATCTCAGTGACTCTGTAGAGTTGGTGGGTCGTGGAGTGCTTCCTTCTAAATCCATATTGCTGTGGTATAAGGACGTTGTTGTCCGTTAAGAAGTCTTCAATTCTTTTTAGGATAACTGCTTCTGCAATTTTGCTGAGTGTTGATAGTAAGCTGATCGGTCTATATGAAGTAGCCAGGGTAGGATCTTTTCCTGGTTTTAAAATTGGCGAAATGATACCTGTTTTCCAGTTGGTCGGAAAATACTGGAGGCGGAGCATGGCATTCAGTAGTTTTGTGAATTTGCATATCATTTTAACTCCCATTTCTTTGAGCATTTTATTACTGATTTTATCAAGTCCAAGGCTTTTTCGATTTTTTCTCTTCTCGATATAACTAATAACCTCTGATGGCATGATTAAAGGAGTGTTGTTTGTGTGTGGTTTTTTTTGGAATTGTGTGATGAGTGATGCGACTGTGAGTTCTGTTTGGGGGTTAGATATGTTGTGAGTGCGAAATTGAGAAGCGTAGTGATCTGCAATAGACTCAGCTTTCTCAAAATCAGTGTAAGCGGTCCCGTTGGGGCCGTTAATGGGCGGAATATTAGTGTTGCGTCTTTTGAATTTAGAAACAGCGTTCCACAGGGAATTATCATCCGTGGAAAGTGATTCCAAATGTTTGGCCCAGTCAAGTTGTGCATGTTTTTTGAGTAGAGTCCTGACTTGCTGGTTCAGTTGATTTAAGAGTGTTTTGTCCGTAGGGCATCTGAATTTCTGCCACTGCTTACGGATGTGGTTCCTTCGTCTGATCATTTCTCTAAGTATCTTGTTCTTGTACCGTTTATCTTCTCTCACAGTTTTACTGTTCTTCAGCAAAGCATCATGTAGTTCATCAGTGAGCTCTTCCGTGAGAGCGTCTAACTCATCCCTCGTCTGTATCGTGTGGGTAGGGTACTGCGTGTTGTTGAGAGCTTTGGCATATCCTGCCCAGTTTGTAATAAGGGCTCGTTTGTGTGGTGTACTATAGGAGTCGGTAGTAATTTCAATCATTACCGGGTTATGGTCTGATGATAATTCCGTCAGACTTTCTACATAACTGGGTGGATTGATATTTTTTAAGATAAAGAAATCCATGACTGACGGTCTACCTATCCCATAGTGCGTTGGTTTTTCCGGAACTGCGAGGTGAATATTGGCCGCTTGGGCGATGGTGTGAATGACTTTTCCGTGTTGGTTAAAATCCCAGCAGTTCCACTCGCGGTGGTGTGCATTAAAATCTCCACCTATGATGACCCGATTGTTTGTGTTTAATAAGGTTTGCAAATCTGTCTTGACAGAATTTGTAGGTGAGTGTATTGGGAAATAGGTGGAGATGACTGTGATTGGTCGTGAAGTGTTTGGCGTGAGTGTAATAGCTAGGGCTTCAACTGCTAAAAGCTGTGGTAATGTTAGAGCATGATGAGGGATGGAGCGCTTGATTAAAATAAGCAGCCCTCCTCTTGCGTTGCCTCTTGGAGCATATCTGCCTTCTGTCGGTCTGTCCCAGCGATGCGTCACGTAGTTGCAAGCTCTGAAGTAGTTTTGGGGGCCAAGCATGTGTTCTTGTAGGAATACAATATCAGGGGAAACTTCATGTAAAAACTCCTTAAGCTCGTAAGCTTTTGGGAGCAATCCATTTGCGTTCCAGGTAACACAAGTTAAATGCATATTATGGTTTTGCTGATACATTGTTGTTAATTTCATTTACTATTTCATAGAACATAAATAATTTATCAACAGGGTCACTTAATTCTTTTAACTTTGGTAAATAAGTTTTAAATATATTATTCATTAATCTTATATTGTTAATTCCTAAAATGCTATTAAATTCGGAAATATTTTTCATGAAACTCAAAAACTCGGAGCCTTGTGGCTTCTCTAGATTATCACTTGAAACATTTTCAACAGATTTGTTTACATTAGACATGTTTAAATTTTTTAATGCATTACTCAGATCAGTTAACTTAATGCTTTCACTGTTTTTACTAAGTGCAGCAGAAGCCGATTTAAGGACTGGCCTAGCCGGATTTTCTGCGAATAAATTCGCCTGGTTTTTAGCATGTCTGCAAAAGAGATTCCTTTTTTTTACCATATTATCCTTTTTTGGGGGATTGATTTTATTTTTGGGAAACTTTTCGCAGCCACGGTAGGAAGCCACGTGGTTTTTTAGGCAGTTGGCACATTTCGGTTCCTCCATTTTTCCTTTCGTTGGACAGTCCATCGTTTTATGCTCTTCTGAACATTTCACACAACGTGGGGCAAAATGACAATTATCTGATGAGTGGTGCCATTTTTGACAATTATAACATTGTGGCACCTGATTTTTTGAGATGTATTTTTCCACCGTGACCGCGAAAAATAATAAGTCACTGACATTATAAATTTCCTCTGCAATTTCATTTTTAATAACCTGCACCAAAAAGAGAGGCATTGGGGCTTTAGTTCGTCGTCGTGTGAGCTGGGTTACTTTGCTAATTCCAAATCCTTTGGCAGTGAGGGCGCCGGCAATATCATCTGTATTTGTGGTTATGGATAAACCCCTAATAACCACTTTTATGGGTCTAGCGTAATTTGCACTTATAATATAATGCTCCACTTTCTTTTCCAGAAATAATGCCGTAAGCATCCGGTGATCGTCAGCTGTCCTGGGGTAGAACTTTCAGAAGTTCCCCGTTCACTTTTCCTAAGAACTTAGCCTCCGTTTTCAAAGATAAATCTTTTAGAAAAGCCTCGTGAGTTAATTTCCCAGGGTTAACCATAATTGGGGGGATAGTTTGGGTATGATTACTAGTCGGCTGCTGCTGCACTACCTGCTCATCTGGGGTAGCAATAATGTTTACATTATCAATCTCAGCACTATCATTAAGAACATTAAATCTATTAACATTTTCCAAAACAACAGGAATTTTTTCAAGTTTTTGTTGTTTAGCAGTTTTACTAGGAATTTTAAATCCATCACTATCCATTAAAGCAGAGTTACTATTTTTTTTCCTTTTGTTTTCAAAATTTTTCCGTTTAAGATTAGGGTTAACAGGGGGGACAATGCCTGAAAAACAAGAAAAATCGCACTTACTTCTAATATCCGCCGCTTGTGCTTGAAGAGTTAGCAGATTCTTCTTCATAATATCCGTGATGGTGTCGGGATCCGAGACTGGTCGAAGACGTTGGCACGCTTTCATCGCTGTCTTAATTCCATCTATTTCTTTTTCCAAATCCATTAGTTTTTCACGGTAATAATCCATATTCGTTTCATCAATCTGAGTGTGCGAGGGAAGTCCGACGCAGCTCTCCGTAGTGGTAGTCGCCGCTGATGAATCACTAGTATCCATCCGTGCGCCGTCTTCGGCTGGGGTACTCGCTTCCGTCGGAGCGCTCATGGCACGCAACCTACACGTACGAGGACGATGGACCGAAAAATGTAGTGAAGGGGAAATGACGCGACTCATTGTGGAGGAATCTTCCCGTACCAAACAGCCTCTCATGGTTGTCAATTGAGAGAACCAGGCTGAAACATACATGAGACTAACGTTTCATACGCTGAGGTCACAAAGTGTATTGAAGAGCTGCCCATTCATCTCGAAGCAGATACAGGACCATGTTCTGTTTCTAAAGCTTACGGATAAAGAAAGATCCCAGAGCAACTGACAGCCCAGTTAGCAAAGAACTTAAATCCAAAACTTCAACACGGTCTGAAGGACACACCATATCCAGCCTCTCACTGTTGTCAGTTAAGAGAACCAGGCTGAAACATACATGAGACTAACCTTTCGTGCGCTGAGGTCGCAAAGTGTATTGAACAGCTGCCCATTCATCTCGAAGCAGATACAGGACCATGTTCTGTTTCTAAAGCTTACGGATAAAGAAAGATCCCAGAGCAACTGACAGCACAGTTAACAAAGAGCTTAAATCCAAATCAGCTAGGAATTAGACTAAAACATCAGAGCTATCCGCTCTAAGGAACTCCTGATCACGAAAGAAGACATAGTTTTACTTCAACAGTCTCTGAAGGACACACCACATCCTGCCCTCTTCCTACAGAACAATCCGTCTCTAGCGGTCATTGGATAAATTGCTTGAGAGACTTACTCTAGGAAGATTAAAACGTGATCTATACAGAACTTCTAGAAGGTAAACACGTTCAATTTGGCTTTAAAGAAGGACTTGGATTACGTGTTGTATAATTTTGAAATAATCAGAAACAGCATTCTTGCAAGAGGCAAGTACAGGGAGTAATCTCGCTTTACGTCAGAAGGGCGTTTGACGCCCTTTGGTGACCACATATACTCGTCTCATTGAACTACGTGGAAGTTAATAACGACGTCATTCGAATAATTAGCAGCTGTCTGTCGTAGCGAAAATTAAAAGTCACCACGAAGACTTTTTCAGAAGAGATTCAGAGAAATCTTGCCTACAAGGCTGTCAAAACTCATTTATTTGCAATTCTCAAAAGCAGTCAAGTGGGATTTTTTTTTAATCTACCTTATTAAAATTCTAAATAAGATTCAAAACGAAATTAGTGCTAGTACTGAGTCGGAAACGAGATTTTATCTTGTAAAGTTGAAACAAATTAATTTTACAGAAATGGAATTTTTAAAATATACATTAAAAGTCTGCACATTATACAAGCGTTTATAAAATGCGATCCTAGAAAACATCTGCATTTTATATGATTACAGATTACTTCTAGGCTGCAGCAGAACCTTATAAAGTAACAAAAATCTGCATTCATTAAATAAAAGAAGTTATTAAGAATTTCCAGGATTTCCTGCTATTATTTTCTCATCTTTTTCTCCTGCGAATTAGTCTTTCAAGGTTGCATTCGTTTTCATTTTACTTCTTCGAACCCATTAAGGAAACAACACACGAAATTAACAAATTGCATTAGGAAAAAATATAAATTACATAGCTTTAAATATTTTAACGAATTTCGTTTCGAGCATATTTTCCGCGCATTTTCTTGACACTTACGCCATATACGGTTCAACATCAAAATTACAAACATTCTAAAACATACATCAAAATTACATACATTCATAGTAGTATACGCTCAGAATTCCGGATGCAACGTTAACCGGATGCAACGTTAACGTGTTGGCATACATTTTTCTTTTTCTTTTTTTTTTCCTCCCCCCCCCGTCTTTTCTCAGTTCATCATATCAATGCTCAGTTTTCTTAGTAAGATGGGCCTGCAAAATATTTTTTGTCTTTTATTATTAACGTTTTGTGTGTTAACTTTATCAACCCAAAAAGGACTTAAGTCTCGAATAGGATATTAGTCTCAAAACGGCATTTTGTGATGAAGCGCTTAAATGCGTTGTATCGCTTTTCAGGTTGTTGACACCAAATATTATCGCCCTGTATATTATATTTAAAGAAATTAAATAAGGAATGCATGAATGTTTTCGCATTGTGAAAAAGCAACGGTACCTAGAGCCATCAAATTCTGAATAACTTAGTCCTCCACCCGAATATGGGCGTCTGGAAGTCCGAATTTTAAATTTTGAACTTGTTTTATTACCTAATTTATATTTGTTAAAACTTTAATGAATTTTTGATTAACAGACTTACGATTTCAAAGCGACCAGTGGCAACACTTTACGCAACAACATTTTTATATCCAGCGTGCGAGACTGTCTATCGGAAATTCTAAAGATATGCTGTTTTTAAATATTTTGTGATTTCATTCTTGAATCGAATTTTATGTGACGTAAGGGCCAAGAACGTAATATTTAATAAATTATGTAAACGCGCAAAACATTAGTAATAAAAAGAGAACAAAAAGTTTTATAAAGTCATCTTAGTAAGAAAACTGTACATTGATGTCATTAACCGTGAAAAAACTGAAAACAAAAGGGGGCAAGTGTATGGCAGCATTTTACGCTGCATCGGGAATTCTAAGCATATACGTCTATGCTGCTGTTAAAATTTTTGCAATATTCTGTTAAATTGTACAAAGCGTAAGGGCGAAGAAAATGCTGCTTAATGAGAATGCTTAAAAGACAAACAAAAAGGGGTTAGTAGGAATAAATGTAACAGCATACTGGCAGACTGTGAGCTCAGCGACAGCGTAAAATTCTTAACAAAACTTTTGGGTGATCGTTAAAATCTGAAACCTTTCAGATTTTTTTTTTTTTTAATTTTTATTATTAAATATCACATTTTTGGAGCTTACGCCTCACAAAATTCGATTCAACAACAAAATCGTAAAATATTTAAAGACAACATATCTTTAGAATTTCTAACAGACAGTCTCACACGCTGGAGATAAAAATGTTTTATTCTGTACAGCGTTGCCTCTGCTCGCTTTGAAATCATTGACTTTGTTAACTCAAAATTCGTTAAAGTTTTACAAAATATGAAACAGATAACAAAACAAATTGGAAATTCAAAATTGGGGCATACAGGTGCCCATGTTCGGGTGGAGGAGTACGTTATTCTAAAATTAATGGCTCTAGGTACCGTCGTTTATTCCCAACGTCAGAAATATACTAATTTCTTTAAATATAATACAGGGCGATAATATTTGGTGGCAGGAATTTAAAAAGTAATTCGCCGTTTATAGAGAAATGAGCAAAATGCCGTTTTGAGACTTTAAGCTCTTCTGAGTTAACGCTTCTTTCGGCTAAAAATAGATAATACAACAAATTCGAAATTTAAAGTTCGGGCTTCCACGTGCCTATGTTCGGGTGGAGGACTATGCTATTCAAAATTTGCTGGCTCTAGGCACCGTTGTTTTTTACAGTGCGAGAAACATATATACATTCATGCAGATTCTTCATTATTAATTGCTTTAAATATAATACAGGGCGATAATATTGGTGGCAACAATTTGAAAAGTGATGCTACTTATTGAAATGCTTCGATGTTGAAATGCCATTTCGAGACTGATATAACGTAATTTTGGCGCTTATAATTCAAAAAGAAATAGTCATGTCTCACTTTAAAAAATCTGGTATATATATATATATTTACCTTTTAAAAAATCTGATGTGTACATCACATGACTTCCTTGTACGGAATATTAAACTATACGCATTTTTTTCCTGCATTTGAACTTATTTCCTCGAATTACATAGGAGATATATTTCTCATTCAATTAATTCAGTTCTCACTTCTCGACAAGGAAACAATACATGAAACCTGAAAATATCTTTATTAAAAAGTGATAAATATAGAAAAATATAAACATAAATAGAGTTAAAACAATTTAAAGAACAAGTTTTACAATTAAAATTAGAGTTTATATGCAAAAACAATCAATTCGGCCAGCAGGCAAGGAGGCAGATTTTTCGGTGCACATAACTGAAAGTTTGCTTTTGGTTTCACTCGGCAAAAAGATACTAAAGGCGTAGAAACTGACTTAAGTTGTTGTAGACGCTAGGCTGATTCAATATATGGGATAATTTAATAACTTTAATGATAATTCCAGAATGGATTAAGCATGATTTAATTCACAATAATAAAAGAAAATGTTATCTTTGTTGATGCGAAGCTTAGTGTCTCTAGATTGGCAGGAAATTCTGCTAAGTTTCTAAGGTAAACAAATATGGTTACTACAGTTAAAACGTTAGGCTTAGGCGCACTTAAACAACTTTTAAATTTTTGATAATTCTACAACTAATTGCGGGAATGTTACCTAAAGGCATAAAAACCTTGACCGGAAGATAAGAAGAACCTAATTCAATCATTTTCAAGGCAAAAATGTACAATTTACTAACATTTAAGAATAAAAACAAACTAAGCTCAATGAGCCGAGTAACGGAGTGGGTATATATATATATACACTTTTGGTGCTGCCGATTGCCGCCAAAAAGGGAGGTGCACAAGTAAATGCTATAGCAGTCTTATATGCAAAATTTCATTGTTCTGAGGCTATTCGTTTTTGAGTTATGCGAGATACATACATACATACGTACGTATAAACAGACGCCTTGAAAAAATCTCTTCCAAGTCCATTTTAAATTAGTTTTGTAATTCTTTTTGGGAAAAAGAGTTCTTTATTCTGTCTTTACGTACATATGCCACGCGAAAACATCGTTAAATTGCATTCGGTAGGGGTCAAAATTGATATTTTTGTTGAAATATGGTACTTGGAATTTTTCGTGATTACAATACTTCGTACAAGGACAAGAACAAGGACGTAATTCGTACAAGGACGTAAGTAAAGTTACGAAAATCTGATGTGACCTGCATATAACCTTCCGCCATTTTAATCAATGGATTTGGCGGAGCAACAACGAATTTAGGAACGAAGACAGAAGTCAGTCTGGTTTAAAAGCTCCAAGAGAATAAACTAAAGTGGAAAGCACTCAGTTCGTTTAGTGCAGGAAATAATTATTTCTAGCTATTGTTGTGAGTTAACGGTTCTTATTGGATCTTTCATACAAGCAGACGAACAATAAGAAAAACGAGATTCATTTGCATTTTCAAAGCCATTACGCTTAAAACATTCGGGGGGGGGGAGTAACGAAATTTAACTTCAGTAGTGATGAAGATGAAGCAACAGGAGGAAATGGTATGAATTTAGTTCGAAAAGCACTCTGAAATTTAACAACGTTGAAACGTTAAAAACACATAAATTTATAATTCCAAAATAGAAGTAAATTGTCAAGAATTTCCATTGAGCTAAAAAGCTTTTACTGATTCCTACTTTGCATTATTTTCAGACTGACTATTTTAAGGACCTGTCAGACTCAGAGACAGTTGAAGAAACACTAGCCAGGCACAACTCTTCCTGAAACTCATTCTTGTGGAGTTAGCTGGAAAAATTACTTTCTGACGCAGCATTTTATTTGTAGATCCAACATTTTGATCATATCATGGTATTGGTTATAATTCAATCAGTCTCAAAGAAGGAAGAAAACGACTTGGTATCCTTTGCGGCTAATGTGAATTATTTGATTTTCACTTGGCATTCAGATCAAGTTACCAATTAAAGAGTGTAGCCTACCCTCATGAGTAGAATTCTAGGGCATGTTAGAAATGTCTGAGATTTGCTGATAGGCCTTTTATTGGCTGGCTCACTATTTTACCAATGGACTCCTCCTCTAATTTTTACTTAATTTTGACTAAGACCATTTTATAACTTTCCTTAGAGGAGAAGAGGATTTCTGGAACTTTCTTATAATTTTGTTTACAATGAGTATTATACCCAAAACATTGTCTGACCTACAATCAGGCCAAGCCTGATTTATGTCTATCGGGGGCCACAGCCTTGAACACCATGCAGGTGACAGTGCGATTTAGCTCAGTTGAGCCACCAATTTTGATGTAGAGCACCTTGTGGGGGGGGGACGTGTCCGGGGGTCTCCCACCCCTCTTTCCCTACCACTAACCTCTCGAGAGGACTTTCAGCTCGCCGCATATTTAGAGTGTCCCCATGCCGTACGGACACTATACATTTACAAACTCCAAGCCTTCCCTGCGATTCGAACCCGGGCCTTTCAGCAGAGCAGTCAGCGGCGCTAACCACTATACCGGTGGGGCGGCGCAACACATATGTACACGATGTAGTCAAACAACGTTCGAATAGAAATCGTAAAACTGTTGTTACATCAGATATCAAATTCTTCAATATTTCAAATACAACTTTTCGTGGAGTTGAAGTTCAAAGCATTCGTTAAAACAGAATGCGATTATTGCAGTTTTAGTTGATTTGTATCATCAGTAACACCTCATGGTAGCTCTAGGTGCCATACTTCTAATTTTAGTGAGAAAATATAAGGTTAAAGTGTAGAGACATTAGGTATTTTGAAAGCAGGAGTGATGAAAAATGAGTAACGCCCTCGCCGGGAATCGAACCACAGACCTCTGGAATACGCGCCCAGCGTATAGACCACTACAATGCTAAGACTGCGGGAGAAATACCTTATAAGCGTTTCTCTATGTAATTCTTGAAATAATTCACAGCCTGTTTGTTCTACGCTTGCTTTGATTTTATGAGATTCTAGGAAAACATAAAAAACCTGAATATACACACCTTTTGCGGGGTGGGGAGAGAGGAATGAAATTTGATTGAAAAGGTGAATTATGAAGATTCAACAGCTTTAGTTTTCTTCAATTACTAAATTTCATGAGAGTAATATTAATAATTCTTGATAACAAAAATAACATACACCAAAACTATAGTAGCCAAAAAGTAAATGCGTGAATATGTAATTAATGCATATTTTTTTTTTCTCTTGGAAAAAGTACGTTCACCGTTTTATAGGTAAAAAAGTATAGGATTTTTATGGTAGTATAATGAACAACAGCCGAGAGTCGGAAACTGATATTTCAATCCAAATTCTGCTTTTCATGGCTTGAAAAAATTCTTTCATGGCTTTTCATGGCATTTTTTCTGCTTTTCATGGCTGAATTGGATTTTCGCGTTATCCTTGTGTAAAGGACCGGACCTATTCAGACCCTGTTGAAATAACTCTCAATCTGTCGTAACTATATCTAGAGTTCTAGTTACATAGTAAAGAGATTACGGTCTTCGATTAGTAGTTTGAAAGCAGAAATTCGTCCACTCACATTATTGAAATTAGGTTCCGATTATCTTCTGCTTCCTTTTAATTGGATGAACTAAACATAACACTACTCTAACAGCAACATTTTAGATTGGCAAATCAATGCAGTCCTCTCACTAATTCTACAGGGTGGCCGGAAAGTCCCTTTATACCTTAACTAATGCGTGTAACAGTCTAAGATCGTAATATATTTAAGATTTGGAATTTTCCATCCTGATCATTGAAGTGGCAACAGTGTTCCTCACGTATTTTTAACTTGATTGCCGGACGACTGCCCGTGGAGTAGAATAAAGTCTGTGCGTTGAACCAGTTCATAGTCTCTACGTTTGGGGAAGTATAATGGCTGAACAGCGACTTCACTTTGGAGGGGCGCGCTTCGGAAACACAACAACGAAAATATAACACAATGATGGAAAGGTATCGTGAACGATTCGTCAAGGGGCCACCAAGTCATCAGACTTTGATCGTATGGGAGAAGACGGGGATGACTGATGAACACAGCTTTTTGGTCTGTACTTCATTGAGGTTCCACGACCCAGGTTACTTAACTGGAGATGCTGAATGACTGACTGCTTCCTTAACTTCAAAATGTGGGCTTCAAGAACACGGTTCTTTACCAACACGATGGAGCTGCTAGCCACTTCGCACTTGCTGTTCGTGAAGGCCTGAATCAACTGCCAGTGAACAGACGTGAGTCCCGAAATTTACCAGCCCTTAATCCTTGGCCGCATTGAGGTCTGAACCTTATAACACCAATGTCTTGCGGGGATCATCAAATTATGCGTCAGGAAGAAGCGGTACATGGACAATGATGATGGGCGGGCAAGTATGCTTGAAACCTTCCAGCATGTGAGACAGCTGCTAAAGCGGATGAAAAGAAGGACTTTAGGCATATCAAGATGTGCAGGGATAATGGTGATGCACATACGAACATTTTGGATAAGTAACTGTAAGTATTCTTAAAGTTACAATGATATAATTGCACATGTAAATGGACTTTCTGGCCACTTTGTGCAAAAACACGTTTTTAGGAGATATTTTGGGTGACTCGAATTGGTGTCTTAAATCTTACCATAAATGCGAGGCACAATATCTTAAGTAAATGGCGATCGCGTGTTGGTCTGTTACTCATCCCGTACGCTTTTTCTTAGCCGCTCTAAATCTTTTAAAAGGCAACCTATAAGAAAAATGACGAAAGCTATCAGTAAAAAATGGTGAAATCATACCAACTAAGGACTGAAAGAGAATGATTTCACCAATTTTCTTTCATTATGACAAAGAATCAAGATCCTTAAATTTTGGAAATTACCTTTTTCATGAGTTTTAGTTTATTTATTTTTTCTTTTTTTAATGTCAGCTTTACCTAAGAGCAATTTTACCTGCGAATAGTTCTGCAATTTAATCGTAGTAGGAAGATGTGGCAACAGATGACAGCATCTGACAAAATTGATTAGGGCAGTGTCACTACTCAATAACTAAATCATGAATAAAACTGTTTATAGTCAGAGCTTGATTGCTAGTTAGGATTCTACCAGTTTTTCTAGATTTTGGGAGATTTATTATCATTCTATGAACACTTATAATCTGTTTTATTTTCATGGAAAACAAAAGAAATAGGTATAGAAAGCCAGAGCCGGATTTAGACTCGATAGGGCCGTAAGCTATTTGAGATAGGGGGCCTTTATAAGTCTGTTATAGTATATTTAAATTTTTGGGGCCCCCTAAAATGTGGAGACCCTTAGCTATACCTTGTGTAGCTTATACATATCCTGCACTGTAGAAAGCTTTGAAAAAAAGAATGTTGTGCTTTAAACATGATGATTATATCTCACTTACATTGTAATTTAAAAAAAAAAATTCTTTATTTCAAAATTCTATCAACTGTTTATTCTTCGCGTATTTACTCAAAATATCTTGTATTAATCTAGTCCTTAAATTATTTATTTTAATATAATATGTAGCCTGCAGATGGCGCCACAAAACAGAGAAAAAATTTCTTTTTGCCGCACTTGTTTAATAAAACAAAACTAGTCGGGCAGATGTTTGTTTTTAATTTTTGGACTAGGGCTTTTACGTACGATATTCTAGCATAGGCGTGTGCCATGAATAAGAGAGTGGGGGTAGTTACCTAGTTCTCAGCCCTCATCATTTGAGCTCTTGCGATTCTTAATTTGACGTATGCAGTTTCGTTTTCATTCAGTATTATTCAAATCTATGGTGAGTCATGTTCGACTAATATAAATACTTAATTTCGTTATATTTTTTAATAATGTCGATCTACATGTGCTACCATGGTTAATATTGATTTAATGAATACATGTGGATGTTTGATTTTTTTATATTATCCCCATAAAACTGCCGCTAATAATATATCAGAGAAAATTGTGCGTTGAAAATGCTTTCGTATGTATCATTTTTCTAATTCTCATGAGTACTTGAATGTGATTTGATATTTTACGTTAGAGATGTAATATTTCAAAATATTAACTCAGAAAAAAAAAAAAAAAAAAAAAAAAAAAAAAAAAGAAAGAAAATTTTGCCGTAATAATTGAAATTTATGCAGTTAACATATGCATATTTTATTCTTTGGAAGAACTTGTTATTACACCACAGCATAACATAGTATTTATTTTTTTTACAGAATGGTTCGTAACTTGTTGCGTATTGTTTCGAATATTGTAGCAATTACAACAAAATAATATCGTTTTTACTGCCACTCACTGATTTCGTATTTATATAAAAAATTAACTACGTCAATTTAACTTTACTATTGTCAGCATATTTAAAACTGTAGTACTACTGTTTGTTAAGTTATTCTATATCGAATAAAATTAGTAAAAACTTTTCTTAAAAATATATTATTAAAAGGCTATTGGGGATACATTATCGAATCAGAAAGAAATTCCAAACCTTTTTTCCCCAAAAAAGAATAGAGAAAAAGGAAAAAATGCTTATCAATTTATAAAGTTTCTTTAATATGCAAAGAAAAATTTTGTACGAAGAAATACTTGTTAGGTTATTACATTCTTTGTTGTGAAACTAAGAAATTTTTAATTACAGCTACCAGCCTTCAGATGCCAAATTAAAATTAAAACATATACTACATGTATTTTATACTGTTTAAAAAAGTTATTATATTAGTATTGTAAGTATCATGATTAAGTACCAGAATAAAAAATGTCCACCATGATCTGTTTATATTGTCTGACAGTGTATATAAAATTAGTAAATGCTGTTAAAATTGTTAATTCATTCTAGGCCCATGCAAAATGGCAGAGTTCACTGGCAGTGAGTTCAAAGATGAGTCCCTTGAAAATAAGAATGCTATTTCTTCTCCTCAGGTATAGTTTCCATCAGGGGAAGGGATCTACTTTTACAGCTTTGTAATTATTCCTAACTATATTTTTTCTTTCTGTAATACTTATTACGTCTGTTATACGTATTTAAATTGATTCTCTTCCCTTTATTTTAAGCTGTATTAACCCACAAGATTTGGAATAAAACTATTCCTTTAATACTATTAGTATGAATGTGGGCTGTATCTAGTAAAAATTTAAAATATCTTCTTTAATGGAAGTAATATCTATATATCACAAAAACAGTGTTATAAAGGTTGTAAAACAGTATACTTATTTTATTTAATTCTTAGAAATTTTTTGTTTATTCTTATTGCAAGTCTTATTGCAGAAAAGTTCTTTTCTATCTTATTTTAATTTAGCTCTTACACATTTGTTATTTATTCTAATTATGTTCTTTTCCATATGTTATGATTTATCTAAGCACATCTGCATTTTTCATTCTGTTCATTCATACCATATAGATTTTAGATTTTATTAGGTTACTGTGTTACTGAAGAGAAAAAAAAAAAAAAAAAAAAAAAAAAAAAACACTTTTATCTGAAGTTAAATATAATACTATTGTAATATTAATTGTATATCTATCAATAATCAATAATATTAATTATATATTTGATAAGACAATATTGTGAATAGCAAATATATAAGACGTAAATGTGAATAAATTAATATATACTACCTCTTAAGTGATATATATATATTAATATTTTAAATTTAGCATTAAGCTGAAATATAAAAACGTTGAACCTTAAGATAAACCAATATATTTTTATGGAGCAAATTGCTACATTTGAATAATAGGAATTAGTACAGCTTAAAATGTTGTTTTGATAGGGAAAGTGATCTTGTTTTGTCTGTAGGTATAATTATAGATATTCTTGTTTATTTTTTCAAAGCCAGGTATTTTATTGTACTTGTGGGCAATATTTGCTTTTGCATTCATTGAACAGAACAAAGTTATACGAATGAAAAATCAAAATTATGCCGATGCTAAAAAGTTATGCTGATACTGTTTAGATGTTCCTCAATGTTTTGTATTTCATTGTTTCGCAGACATGTGCTTAGAAGTAAAATTTTCCAGAAATCCATACATTGGGCAAAGCATTGCAATTTCATGAAATCTGTCCATAGCAGTCCAAGCCTGCAGCTTCTGTTGCTTTTGATAGATTTTTTTATGACAAATACAATTTAGAAAGAAATTAAGTTTAATGGTTAAATTTGTGTGTTTAGTGTAACGTTAAAAAATGTAATTAGCTTAAAAGCCTGTTTGTTTTTGATATTATTTAAATATGTTTAAATCAGAATATCCATTCTGTCTAGTAATGACAAACTGCTTTATAAGACTGTATGCATTACTTATCAATATGTGCCATGTCTGAAATGAATAAATTTGATTGTTTGATATATATCTATCAGAAAATAAAATTTAGCTGGTAATAAAAAGTAAAGTAATGAATCTTGTGAGAAAGAATTCAGTTAAATTAAAATAGTTATTTTAGACAATATTGAAATGAATGTAAAATGAAAAAAAATTTCCTACTTTGTTCTTTATGAGCATACTTTAAATTTTTTACAGGCAATCTTGTATGCCAAATATGCTTTGTACTTCAAATGTTTATTTACTCTGACCATATTCATTACTGCTTTTATTGTCACTTTTGAGCTCACATTTCATTTGCATTATATTTTGTTGGTGAAATTGTTAAGCATTATTTAGTTTTTAAATTTTTTATTCCTTATCTTTTTCTCTTGCTAATTCTATATTGTTTATACCTTGTTGCAGCATAATTACGTATTGATATTATTTTGAAACATTATTTAGATTGGTATTTTCTTCATCTACTTGGTAATATATTGAATTAAATTGAGTTTATTAATTTGGTTTCTGAAATCGAAGAATCGAAATTTCACTGTAGTAGAAAAAGAAGATGGAACAGGATCAGATATCATTAATTATTAATGATTATATCAACAAAAGACTAATACCTTTTAAAAAGTGAGCCTTTTTTCCCATAAAATCATCAACAATTAATTTAAAGTTTTTCATAAGGAATATTTAACTGAAAATAAACTTCTATTGTTAGTATAATTTTCTAATTATAATCGTTTTTATTACTGTTTCCAGGGAGATAATCTCGGTAGTTAATATGCATGTGTATATTCCCAGTTTTGTATTATTTTGAAACTGCATAATTAATTTGAAATCTGAGCTTCTCATCTAAAATTTAAAACTGACCCACATGAATCTCATTAAAACTAGATTTGTCTCACCTGCTGTATGTGATGAAATTGTGTGAGAGGTTATTTGCTCAGTTTATTGTTTTTGACACTATTTAAACACGGTGTGTGTTTATGAACAGAAGGTAATGATGGTAACTATTTCTGTAATGAAACTTTTCATTTTTTTTTTCCTTCCAAGACTAAGCAAAAAGATTTAAAGAAATGTTGTTGCATATGTTAACAGTTTGGAAAAGCACATTTCAAAGTAAAATAACTTAATGCTGCATGGTAAAGATTATAGGTTTCTGGATGGGATCGAAAGTGTTTACAAAATCTTCTTGCAGTTGTTGATGATTATCACGGTCAGTCTGAAAATAATCTCCATAAATGATTTCCTGGTGAATAGCAAAACACAATTAGAAAATAAATAGGAAACTTGTGCAACATTGTGGTTTTCCTGAGAAAATGAAGGCACATTGTAATTCAGTATACATCTCTTATGTCTCAATGCCCTTACACCAACAGGAAACCATCTGTTGGAATGAAGAAGGAAAAATATTCTTTCTATTCATCTATTCATGCAGTACAGACTGGATATTGCCCTCAGAATGTATTTAGGATCCAACAAGTACTCTTTCATGCACCCAGAAAGATGAAAATCAAAATAGTTCTTGGTTTTGGAAATAATGAGGATGTGGCTGTACTCGAACTTCAAATCTTGCGATGGCATGATGTTGTATGAGGCCTGGGATAGTCTAACTGGAGATGGATGTGTTTGGATATGTGACTTCCATTGTATGCTGCAGATAGCTGAGCTCATGGAAATTTTCTGTCACAAGGACTTCTGCTGAAATTCATAGTTTGGTTAGCACATTGTGTGGTTAGCACATTTGGTATAAGAATTCTCTATCTTATACCAAAACTTAGCATCATGTTTCCTATAGATGACTGCATATATGCATTTCCTTTGGCTTTGGGGAAATGTAAATGGAACTTTAGCAAAGAGTTGTGATTATTCATTGATGTGAAATGCTTCCACTAGTAAAAGACTTATATAAAAACATATTTTTTCTTCACATTCATATCTGTCTAGAAGTATATGATTTTATTTTACCTCTGTTGTGCAAATCTGAGGTATCCACTTTGCACACTTTTTGGCAGCTCAGCCATTACAAATGACATACACTAATTTATGATTCATGTTTATTGTTGTAACCATTTCAGTGACAGTAACACATTCTTCCAGATAACAGTTCTGAGTAGTTTTAGTTTTATCAGGAATCGCAGATTTGTGTGAGCAGAGTGGCCGGATTGAAGAGCATTTCAAAGCTTATGACCTCATTTTTGGAATTTTTCTACAAATTAAGCACGTAGATTCATGATATACAATTCTTATCGTAAAACACTGAAGCAGTGAATCTTAGTGGATTAAACCAAGATTCATGATGAGATTTTCTGCATTAACATTAAAATTACTTTAAACCTTATGCATACAAAATTCATTTATCCTGCATAATTATATTTCAGTATAATTGGAACTTGACTTGGTTTAACCTTTATGTTTGACATTTAACATACAATTGCCTTCTCAGTGGCAAATGCCAAACTGTTACAAAACCATCCTTAATAACTATTTTACATTAAACTTGTAACTTATATATATATAAAAAAAAGGTTTGAGTGTATTTTGTCAAATGAGAATAAATTTATAAATGTATGAAGCTTTTCTGAATGTCATAAACTGCAAATACTTCTTGACACACATTGTGGGATGTTGCAGTACTTCAGTGTAATGCAAAGCCCACAGTTGTGACATATTTGTTCATCATTAACCACTTATTGCATATTTTTTTTATTATCAGGTTGCTAAGCGGCCCGACTTAAAGCCAGCCCCAATCTTGTCCAGTGCTGACTCCATCCGTGGCAGAACAAGTTCCTTAACACATCCTGATAGTTCTTTACACTTACCTCAAAGACAACAATACATGTATAGTTCACCATATCATGCCCCTTTAATAGAAGAATCCTCTCCTTTACACAGAGATCATGTAATACATGAATCTGACAGGCCAGGAACTCCAGCTCTGGGTGAATGTGGTGACTTGATAATTGATGGTGCACCACAGCTGCAGTATGGTAATCCATCAGACGATGTACATAGATATGCAGATGGTTCTCGCTATCAACAGCGTTATAATCACCACTTGGATAGAGCCTTTCCTGGTAAGTTTATATTTATTTACAGTCATTATATTTTTATTCAATATCATGAACAGTATAATGTTTATTGGAGAAGTCAAACAACAAGAACCAGCATTATATTTGTAAATTTTGCAGGACTGGTTTAAATGGTTTAATAACAGAACCTCTTCCTCAGCTGCAAAAGTGCAAGTTAACGTAATAAGGTATGGTGATAAGATAAAAATAGCTGGAAAGGAGTCAAGCTACTGGTGCCATCTATTGATGAAACAAGAAAACTGAAATGTAACTTCCATAAGTCTGAAGGTGAAGATAAATTGGAATTAGAGTCATTAACTAGAACAGAAAGATTTCTTTTTTTAATGTGAAACTTTTTAATGTTTCTAATTTACCAATGGAAGATGTTTTTAAATAATTTTGGCTGCAGACAAATGGAAAATGGGATTTTTAGACCAACAGTGCTGGGCAATAGAGGACTTACATACTTCCTTTTTCCTAACATATGCCTCATATGCTTTAATTTGGAATTTTAAGGCTCTCTTTAGTGTGACCAATGTAAATTAAACCACATTGGCAAGGAAATCATGTAAATACCCCAGGAATTCATATGCAGAATGGGGTCCTTACGTGTACAACTAGAAATTTTATTGATAGGAGAATAAATGACCTGAAAGTTAAATTTCTGTAAAATATGTGCAATTTTATAGATAATCAATGGAAAGAAAGGAATATCAGCAGAATTCTTATATTTTCCTATTAATAAAATTCCTAGTTACATACTTAAAGCCCCCATTCCAGATATGAATTGCTGGGGTATTTACAAGATTGCTTGCCAATGTGGTTTAACTTACATTGGTCAAACTAAGAGAGCTGTAAAATTTTGCATTAAAGAACACGAGGCATATGTTAAAAAAAAGGAAACACGTAAGTCCTTTGTTGCTTAGTGCTCTTGGCCCAAAAATCACACTTTCCTTTTTTTTTTTTTTTTTTTTTTCTTCAGCCAAAATTATTCAGAAAACATCTTCCATTGGTGAATTAGATTTTGAGGCATTTCACATTCAAAAAATCTTTCTATTCTAGTGAAAGACCCTAATTCCAATGCGTCTTTACCTTAACCATTTCAGGAAATTATGTTTTAGTTTCCTTGTTTCATCATTAAGTTTATATATAGCATCATTCTAATATAGGCATTTTGAGACAAAATCAGACTTTTTCTGAAATGACATGCTAATTATTTTCCATATTTTGATTCTATGACTCAAATTATGCCTAAATATTAAATTTTGTAAAATTTGGTGTGAAATTTACGAAGAAAATCAAAAATTTATCTTGGCGCATTTTTTTCATTTTTTACACCAAGAATAATTTACTTGGCGAATTTCTTAATTTATAACAACCTAGTTTCCCTTGCTTTTTTTCTTTGTAGACAAGCTTGTCCAGTTGGGAAAATTGTTACCCATAGCACGACATTAGTTAAGCTGTTTTCACAATTTAAATGTTGATCAACTCAGAATTACAAGATCTTTAACTTTACACAGGTTAAAAACGTTTACAAATATAATACCTGGCCCCAAATTCAATTATCAAAAAGTATATACCAAAATTATTACATGAAATACAGCAAATTAATAAATAAAATCAATACATAACATTATAAAATGGCACAAAAAATGCAATCAAATAAACACAAAATTTACAGCAATATGATGTTCGTGAGATATTGCAAAGCCAAGTTCATATAAGTAGTGCAACACATTGTTCAGAATGTAGCTTTAACAGAAGATGTAACAAATTTTCGTTATGTAATAAGTTTTTGCTCTGAAAAAGAATAAAGTAAATGATAACAATAACAACATTTTAATAAGTAGATGAAAAACTCATAGTATTTGTCATATACATTCCAAGTACCTTATTAAAAACCGAGCTAATCGCATAGGACATTTTTCTTCATGTAATCGAAATGTACAGTGTGGAGTATTACAATCTGTTGGTGATTAATAAAATTAAAATCTATGAATATTAGAATAGTGCAGAGTCCTGCACAAATGGGCAGCTCCCTTCATAGCTTTAGACCACTGCGTAAAAGTATCGACCATGTACCCTACAGTATATTGGGGTTGCTCATCTAAATCAGTGGTCTACAAACTGTGTTCCATGGAACCTGAGGTTCCAATACTCGGACACTGGCATTCCTCAATATTTAAAAAATAAAATTGGAAAATAAAATTATAAAGGACTCGCGCTAGCTGACTAGTGTCTATTAATTAACTAAAAATAGGATGCTACATTTAGTTATCCTTTAAAATGAGTCAGAAGCTTGGAACTGTGGGCTGCCGACATGTGTAACTCAACGTCAATAGTGACATTCTTGCTGAATACCCAGTTTTTCACACAGCTATAAGCATTTTAATGTCATCGAAATAAGGTATTTAAGTGATAAATCTTTATGAATGTACTTGGCAACAAAAACAAAATAAAGAAATTAAATGCAGATTATGAAATGTGATTGTAGGTAACATCAATACAGCTAGACTTTCACAATTTATGTAATATAATGCAAGTACACCTCAGTCATTAAAATAATGCACGGATATGTAAGATCCGGAGCATGAGTTTTAAGAGTAAATTATATTAATTTTATGTTACATTTTTTTTTAATAAAAAGTACAATACTTAAATGGACTTTATATAAAGTACCTACTACAACATATTGGTCAATTTTAAATATTATTTTAAGATATATTTTTCTAAGGGTATGACGGGGTTTCCTGTAAAAAACCTAGAAACCTCATAATTCTAGTCTCATCCTCATAGTTTTTCTCGAGTCAATAAAGTTTGAGACCACTGGTCTAAATGAAAGATCTACAATCTGTGCCTCTAATCTGACATCATCTTCTAAGAAACTGCTTGAATTTCTTTTGAGAGTATTTTTCTTGGAGCCAGGGTATATGTGTCCTTGTATTTTGTAATGCGAAGTGTTGTAATCGCAAAATTTTCGGATATCATATTTCAATCAAAATATCCATTTTGACAGCTCTCAAATCCATTTAAAAGATGTTTTTCTGTGATATCTATACGTATGGACAGAATAAAGGACTCTTTTTTTTTTTTCCAAACCAGATTGTAAAATGGATTCAAACGAATTTTTTTGTGACGTCTGTACATACGTTACATACTCAAATTTATATAACTCGTATAACTCAAAAGCCGTAGAGCATTGAAATTTTGTATATGGGACCCTATATCTATATATATTTATATATATGCATGAGTTTGGTGTGGCCGATTGCGACGAAAAAGGGAGGTGCACAAGTAGGTGTTATAGCATTCTCATTTACAAAATTTACTAACATATAAGAATAAAAAAACTGAACTTATTGAGCCATTTAACACAATGAGAATATATATTTAATTGTGCATGTTTTGCTTTAAAAATGATTGAATTATCATATTCTAATGTTCTGGTTAAGGTTTTTATGCCTTTAGTTAGTTAATCTGCATGCAATAGTTATAAAATTTTCAGCAGTTTAAAAGTTTAAGTGGCGCTAGGCCCACTTAAACTTTATGATGCCGCTATTTGTTTACACTTGAAACTCTTAGTGGAAAAGCGAATTAATTCCTTTGCTGCACCAACATCAGAGTCTTTTTGCCTAGAAGACCTAAAGTTAACTTTCAGTTTTGAGGACCGAAACTTTGGTCTTCCGGCCCGCCTTCTGGAAGACAAAATTTTCTTTCAAATTGTACTTTTAATTGTAATTTTATTTAAACATCATCTTGGTGTTTTATGTTTTTCTGTATTTTACAATTTTTAATGATGATGTTTTGAGTTTTTATGTATTTTTGCCTTGCCGATCTCTAATCAAATTTGTGGAAATATATTTAGATGAAGTGATGGAAAAAATGTGTGTAATTTAATAATTCGCATAAGGATGTCATGTGGTATCTACATCAGATATTTTACATTTAGAGTTACATATTTTAATAAGGGCTTGGCATATAAATTTATTTGTTTTTATTTCTTCAGGAAAGTATGAGGAACCTGTAAGCATCCTTCAAATATTTAGAGTAAAACTCTTTTTTTAGTGATAGGTTTTTTTTTAATGGCCTTTTGTTGAGGGTTCATGTATATCATTCTGTGTCTTTTAAAGGGGTGCATTATTTGCTTGAAAGACATAACCTTATCTAAGACTTCTGGAGCTGTTGGACACTAACTACTTCTTAGTCAAAGAGTATAAGGAAAGGATATTCTGAGAATGAACTAATAAGTGATGCCTTTGCATTTTCATAAGCATGCTTGGAGTTTGCTAGAAAGATGGATTGCAGGTAACTAGTGGGGGTCGCAAATAACTTTGAGTTGAGAACAATTTCAAAGATGAATATAATTCTGATATAAAAGTATGCCCGTTCTTGTGAAGAGTATGCATAACCTTTCTAATTACAGGTTTTATGCATATTTATAAATATATGCATGCACCATGTCCACAAAAGACCGTTATTTTCGCAACTGTCGGTCGTAGACTTATTTTCCATTATAAAATATTTTAAATGATTTGGTATGTCTGACATCATTTTCAAATTGCCTCGGATAGTCGATTAATGAATAAATTACCATAAATCAAGGTTGATTTTTCCTTTTAATTCCCATCAGTAATATTCTTTTGTCCTTACTAGTGTATAGTATTCTTTCACTCATATTTTTGTATTTTTGTTACAATCGGTGTGCTGGAAAAAAGAACCAAAAACCCAGCTTAAACTAGTTTCTAACATAACTGCAGCTGAACGCTATACTCACTAGTAAAACAAACAGCACAGAGACAGGTGTAGTCTGAGATGCAGCGCTCTTGTTTTAAGTTGCGAATACTCTCTCACTTAACTCATATTCTCGCTTGCTATTTAAACTCACTTAATTAGCATTTCTGGTGAAATTGACGGTAAGCAAGAGACCAGAAAGATTTAACTTACGAAGTAATATGTTTTTTAAAGCAAACCTCGGAAGCTTTAATTAGAAGCTTTTAATAATGAGTAAATTTTTATTACTATCAGGAGCCGATTTACAAAGCTGAAGGCCCGGGGTGGAACTCCTTATGAAGGGCCTAGTCATATTACTACCTTGTACGAAGTAAAAAGGAAATATTGTAATCACGAAAAACTTCGAGTATCATATTTCAACGAAAATATGCATTTTGACGGCTATCGAATGCAATTTAACAATGTTTTTGCGTAACATCTGCACGTAAGGACAGAATAAAGGACTCTTTCTCCCACCCAAAAAAATTATAAAACTGATTTAAAATGAATTCTAAAGAGAATTTTTCGTGGCTTCTGTGCGTACGTACGTCCCTCGCATAATTCAAAAACGAGTAGCATCTCTAATTTCCTATATTCTAAAAATCTAAATAAAAGAAATTCATTTAAAATATTGCGTAAATTAGATAATGTAGAAGAATTTGGAGCCACCTCCTTCCTGGAATAAAAGCCTGGAGCACAATCAAGCCCTGATTATTATTAATAAGAAGGATTTGAGAAATTTTCGGGACTCACGTTTGGATTCGAAAAAGTTTAAAATTCATAACACTTCTTACAGATACAAAATCCTAAAATATTTCCTAATGATATAGACACCCCAAGACAATCAATCATCCGCAGTATGAAATTGAAAAAGATGTTTAAACATGCTAATAATATCTTACATTTCTTTCTTTCAATTTCAATCCCGCAAATAACTTTCAAGAAATGCCATTGACATCGTTAAACTTAACAACTTAACACTTATTTTACCATTCTTTCCTATGAAATTCCTCTCTTGCTCGGTTCAGTTGGCGCTTAAAATAGCATTTCTTGGAGGAGGAGCGAATACGTGTTGAAGGAATGAAGGACTTAACTTGTCAGCTGCGAAGAGTTCTGCAAAACTTCAAAATTGAGGCTGTGGTGCTGGGAACATCGGTTAAACCTAAGCGTTCATCGCTTGCGTAATGAATGTGAATCGCCATTCGATGAAATATTGAATCTTGCAGTTATTCTTTGACGATTTTAGTGAGGAATTTTCACAGATTCTTGTAGCGATAATAAAGCAGGACGTCGACAAGGAAGATTTTGATGGAAATTGAAAGTGTCAGTGGTTAAGAATAAGCTTATTTTCAGATATAGATTTCATAAAAACAATTTAATTTTATATATTTATTTATTTATGAGAAAACATTCCTTTAATGTAGCTTTCGTTTCAGCATAGTCTGATATTAATAATCTTATTAAAAGTCGAATTTAATCTTAAAATAATGAAGAAATAGGGGAACAAGATGAAATTTATATATCCATGTAAAGGAATTTTTAAAAAGGAAGCTGGGAGTACGAAATATCTGAAAAATATTTAATTGTCTTTTATTTGAAGGTTTTTTTTTAATTGAATAAATATTGCTAAGTTTAAAAAAACCCAATGATTATCCGAATTTGACTGAGACTTTTATAAAAACGTAATTTTTGTATTATTTCTTACTAGTCATTTTCCAAATTTAACTTTTTTATAAGCAAATTCATGCATTGTATAAACTGGTATGGTTAAATATGTATACATCGTATTAACTATAATGAACCCTACTAAAGCAGACCCGCGATTTCAAACAATTTTCATTTTCTGTAAAGGTTATCCTTAGGCAGCTGACATTCAGTAGTGGTGTTTGTGCAGTTTTATAGTTTCTTTCTTAGTGTTCTTAGATATCGGGATCACTTACAGCAGTAGTCATCTTAGAGACTTGATCGCCACTGGATTATTTACTATTCATTAGGTTCGATTTCAGTTAAAGTTCACTGATAAAGTTTTCGATTTCGGTACAGTTGAATAAGATTTTAAATTTTACTTCTCATCTTTCATTATTCATCTGTAATCCATCAATCGGTCAGCGGCTAAGACCCCTGAACACTGCTAGTTCGACCGGTCTGAAATTTTGGGGAATGGACTGAGTGCATGGGAATTTTTATGGTGTTCCCTCAATGGCAGGCACTGGCCATTTTAGGCTTTGGCCTCTACTAAGGCCAGAAGTGGTGGTCATTTTATTCTGGAGGCTCTTAATAGGCGGCCACCGTTGCCTCGAAGTTACAGATAGTTTATATCCATGCCTTTTCCTGGGATTCGAACCCAGGCCCACACTTTCCTGTCTGGGCGGACCGCTGTCTTTTGTGAATGCAAATCATTTTCTCTTAGAAAGTTCTCTTACCAGCGATGGAGCAGTAAAACTGCCGAATACCATTGATTCGACCAAATTCAAATAACGACGAACGGGCTGTGTATATCACAATTTTCTCGGCTTTCTTGTCTCCTTGGAAAGAAATGCAATTTAGACAGATTTTTGTTTGTCGTAATCAAATAAGCATATCATATAATCTCCCATAGCTATAAATGTGAAATAAACATCTTGGCAAATGGTATGAAATTAAGTCCTTAAAAGAAAATGCAGGAATTAATGCATGTAATTAATCGAGGATAGGCGAACTGAGGCAGAAAATTGGCAAAGGAAAGGCTTAAAAAGGATAAATTTTTAGTAAAAAAAAGAACAAAGGGCGTTTTTAAAAATTAAAAATTGTTATGTAAATGAATTGCCGAAATTATAACGAAAAATTTATATTAGTTTGGTATTTTTGTAATTAGCATATTTTCTTTTAGATTGACGATAATCCTGTCTGTTTATGCAGAAATTTAAAAATGAGCTGCACACAGTTCATTTTTAATAAAATCTTTGTCGCTCATTGGAATTCTTTTTAAAAAATATTCCTCACTTTGAAGCGAAGCGAAGACAGGTGAGATTTTACGAGGTGTTTGACGAGTATGTTTAAGGAAGCAAACAATTTGTAAAATCGTGCTGAATCTTCGTATAACTGGCGTTTGACTTAAAGGAAATAATGCAAAATAATAATAATAACATTAAATCTGCGAGATATAAAATATTCATTTCCAATTTTTTAAAATCAACCTTTTTTTAAGATTACATACATATTTTGTGGCTTACATTCATAGAATTGACTCTGCGAAGCATCGACGCCATCATATAATTGACACGAAAAAGAAGCTTTGAATATTGCGCTTGATATACATTTGTCACTAGCACTGAAAATCATCACAGGCAAAGGGATTGACACTGTAAATGGTCTACATCGGCATATCATCCACCATCATTGATGGGCGGAGCTTACTCCAACCTTGGCTTCGTGTTACTCCTTGCCTGACCCATTTGCATTCCAGCCGTCTGCCTTATAGGATGCATCTCCACCAACTCAGCACTCTACTTCATTTACTTGCAAATCACCCGACTGCTTCTCGCACCATTTTGCTATCGGCAAGCTTCTAGACGATGATTTTTAATTCTTCAGACTTCTATGCTTTGTTACCTCTAGCTCCTATCTACTGATGTCTTTGTGAAATGCTACTGCTTTGCTGCATATCATACGAACTCTCTACAATACTCTACTATCATACACTCTCATGCTCTACATATTCTTGCTTATCATGCTATCATCTGTTCGAAAATCATGCAGCTACTACACTGAGTTAGGGCTACTGCCTAAGAACCCACACCTGAACGAATGTTCAATCGAGGCTTCAATATCATCCACCCTAGGTAGAATCGAAGCAAGCATAGGATTGCTATTGTGTAAAATTAACATTAGCATAAGATCGACACTGCCAGGCAATAAATATCGGCCCATCGTAGACAAAATTTATTGACAGCAGGAAAAATTTATATTAAGAGGAAGCCAATAGAAGATAAGGTCAAGAAAGAACGAGTTTGATTAAATTATTAGTTTTTTAAAGTACCTACGTAGGATCAATACTAGCTTATCGTCGAAAATACTTTTTGAGGTGTCTGATAGTTTGTTGATCTTGTGCTACATTCCCTATTTTATAACGGAAACAATTGATCTCAAAGTACTATTTTCTAAAACAGTGATTTCTGGAATCTTTATCCAGAAACTGACTTTAATGCGTCGGATTTACGCGGCAGAAGCACGATGTACAGTTGCTTGTTAGTATTGCGGAAAAAAACTTTAAGGAAGAAAAAAGGCGGTTCAACTGTTATTTTTCCCTATAACAGAAATTAACGGTTAGATAAACAAACACTGGTATTGAACGCCACTTTCAGAGATGACCATCTCCACAGAAGACCGAAATTTTCGGAATCCATTTGTAACCATCTTAATGTGGCTTCAATGTATATTCACATAATTTGTGCAGTAATGAAGTCTAAACGGTCGCATATACTTTATGTGCTTTTCGAAAAATATATCCAGATGATACTTAAATTTTTAATATCGGCAAATATTAAATAAAATTGGAGGCATCGATTTTTTTTTCTTTCGAATTTTCTTAATGTTTCTGACATAAAAAATTGTACCAAATTAAAGTCGAAGATATTATTTTTATTACTACATTCTAGTTAAAATGTGGATTACTTAATAATTAAGGATGACTGTTTTTCTATATTTTCGTGTAGAATCATTCAGTAAGTAATCGTAGATTACTCTGCACGTGTACCAGTAATTATACGATAGCGAAAAATATTTCTACATTCTGAAGTAAGAACACGTATGGAAAATAAATGTTACTGTATTCAAAATGTAAGAAAATTATTCCTTAATGATTGTAACATCCTAATTCAGATAATCGTTTCTTCTTTCAAGAGACTTCTTTTACCACATTCCCCCTTTTTCTTAAAAAGAAAACATTCCTTAAAAACCGGCATTTACATCCCAACAAGTGATTTAGAAATCAAATTTACTCAAGCGTAGAAGAAGAGAAAGACGAGCAAAAGAAAAATAAATTGCCCTGAGTCATCCAGCATTGTTTTCAGTTGTGCCTACAACTGTCAGAGAATTTCCTTTTACTGCTTTTAATGACGCAATCCAAGTAATTTGAATTTTTATTCTTTTATTTTCTAATATTCGAGGTCACTGAAATTGTTTTGATCGACTCTTCCTGCTGTACTTTCACCTGTCGTAACTGCATAGTGCTGCAGTTCGCTAAAGTTTTAAATGGTAAAGGAAATTTTTTTGTGTGTGTTGATAGTATGGTTTGCGTTCTCGTAGTGCAGTCTCATAGTTAATAATGCAAGGTCACTGCCACGTGGGTTTACATAATTTTTTATGGTTTTTGAAATTTTTAGAGCATAGTACAGGAATATGGCTAATTAAATTCACGTAATGTCTGAAATACTGAAGAAATTTTATTTCCTGTGTCGTTTCTGGCAGGGGTCTCAAACTCAGATCCTATGTGGGCCAAATGCGTGATCTGAAAGCAGCTGATGGGTGGAATTTTTTTTTAACAAACTGAATTTTTTTTGGACAAAATATTTGACTAAATTACAAATATTAGTTACTAAGTATTTATCAAAATACAACTAAACAGTAATAATAATAATAAAACAAAGGAAAAATTCTAATTTGTATTTATTTTCTGTCTGAAATCTAAAAGCTGGGATATGCAAGAAATTCCGTTTGGTTACACGTTGTAATTTATTGGCAGTTAAAATATTAAATTTTCAGACTGACATTTATTTCAAATAACTCATAATATGTTGAATTAAGCACTAAATAACGTACTTATAAATAAACCAATTAGGAAATATTTCCAAGGTGGACATAATTTGAGATTAAATAATGATACTTTTTTTTAAATTTCAACACCTCGTGTTCCTCTAAGTATACCATGAGGTTCACGCAAAAAGTAAATAACACTAACAAAACAAATAAGCAAACGTACAATAGCATTCTATATGGGAGAAAGTTTTGAAGGAAAATAATGATAAAAGAAAAATGGGAAATAAAAAATCTGAAAGTTTTCAGATTTTACATTACGCCCAAAGGGACCTCTCTCTCCCCCCTTTTTTTAACGTTTTGTGTGTTAACGTTATTTTTTAAATATCATGTTCTTTGCACTTAAACCATAAAATTCAATTTAAGAGCAATATCGCAAAATAATATTTAAATGAGCATATCTTTAGAATTTCCGATACACAGTCTCACGCGCTGGAGATAATTTTTTTTTTTTTTTTTCCATACAATGTTGCCATTTCTCGCGTTGAAATCGTTTAATTTGTTAATCAAGAATTCGTTAAAGTGTTACAAAATATGAAATCGATAATAAAACAAATTCCAAATTTGGGCTTTCATATGCCCATATTCGGGTGGAGACGTACGTTATTCAAAATTCGATGACTCTAGATACCGTCGTATTATGACAGTGCGAGAAACATTTATACATTTTAACAGATTCTTCATTATTTAATTTCTTTAAATATAACACAAGGCGATAATATTTGGTGGCAACAATTTGCAAAGTGAGACGCCGTTTACAGTGATTCATCGCAAAATGCCAAAATGAAATTAATAGCCTTTCGGGCTAATAAGGTAAAAAGAACTCAATAATTTAAATTGCGAATGAAAATTGAAAATCTATTCTCTTTCATTTATTTATTAATTTTTTCCTCGTCGTGTATAGAAAAGTTATGTATATTTGTATGTAAATAATTATAAATTTCTTTATTTCTCATTATAACTTCTACAACACCTGATGGCATTTTGATTTTGATAAATTTTGTAACCGTGGGAAAAAAATTTCTAGAAACTAGCTTCGTCACAAATTATGGATGTTCATTGGCTATTCTTTTTTTTTTTTTTCTTAATTAAGTTTCAACTGCAGAAAAACTATTCATTTATAAATGCGCTCTTAAAACAAAGCGATTATTCTTATTGTAAAAATTCGTGATTGAGGTCATTTATTGTTTGACTAGAATAAATAAAACGTAGTCAAATTTGTTTCTTAAAATCTTTGAGTAAAGATTTACTCCACAATATGGATTAATTAGCAGCATTTGTATATTTTTTGAAACGTTACTCGCGTTCGTTTTCAATCCTAATGAAATAATGTAAAAATGATCCCATATCATTAAAACCTTAACTTTTTCTTCAAATTCTTATTATAATTTTGCTATTTAATTTATGCAAAATGTACTCGCGGACAGTATTAAATTGCCTCGGGAGCTGCACTGATTTATGCTATATCTTTTTATGGATTTTGCAATGGTTAAAGGGGAGGGTGCTAGTTTAAAATTCGGTTAAGAATTTTGGCCACTGAATTCTAATGAAATGAAATTAATTATGTTCCCAAATCTTTAGTTTTAGAAGTTTAAATTTTGCTGCAATTTTGTTCGCCTAATTATTTTAATAAGATCTGACCAATATTTTGACCTGTTGTAAGAACTGTTTTTCATAAAATTAACCGATGTGTTAAAGATAAGAATTTTTTCCCGGTGGGGGGTTGGTGAATAGATATCAAAGAATTTAATATTTTTAAATCGAATAGAAGTCTGAAGATTTTGCGCGCGTCTTTTTGGATTATTCCCCAAGTTTAATTTTAAAAAGAATCTCTCTCTTCTTGCGTTAGAAACATCTTTTTGGCCCACCAAGCTGCCGCGTCGTAAAATCGCTGAACAATGTTAATTCGACTTCGTTTCAAATTTCGGCAATGAATGCGAGCTAATTTTCCTTAAAACGTTCTCCATGAAGGTACCCCTTTTTTTGGGGGGGGGGGCAGATAAGCCTCGTGTGCTTGGCATAATCTAAATAAGCTTTTAGGAATTGGCAATAACATGTTGATGAAGTATTGGGAGACAAGAACTTTATTTTAGTAAAACTAAACTCTTCATCTAACTTTTTTTCCAACTGTGAAGATGTGCTGAAGGAGCGATAAGTAGATCTTTCGTGGCATTTAACGATTTTGCCTTTATTTTTAACAGCTTTATGGTACTTTCTCTCCTGTATGTGTTACTTTGTCACGTACTTGCTCAAACCAGAGATTTATATAAACTGTGCGTTGTAGGTTAAAACCAGAACGTTATTTTAACTGAATATCTAGACAGAACTTTTTCCATAGGCATTGCCGCTTGCCACAAGAAGCCGCGCATAGAATAGAAGGCTACAGAAGCCGACATTAGCAGAGTTCGGTTAAGTGTTAAAAAGATTGTTTTCCTCCCCTGTTCGGGTCGTAGATGTTTAAAATTGAAATTCCTTCAATAACTGTCCCTTAGCAACTAGTCGCTGTATTCGATAGCCGACTTAGGAATCAGATTTTTACTTTGTTACCACAAGTAGTGGGTGATAAAATTTCTGCGTTAGATTTTACCTTAAGTTTATTTTGTGTTTTATGTTTCTGTTATTGTTGTTACGTATGCTCACTTATCTGACGTAGAGACGAATTCCTCGTGGCAAGGCGTGCTAGATTACGCCTGCCAGCCTTGAGCACCATTCGGATAACAGTCTGATTTAGCTCAGTTTCGCCCCCTATTTTCATGGAGAGCACCCCGGGGGAGAAGCGGGGCCAAGTCTCTCCTACCCCTACCTTTCCACCAAACCACATGAGAGGACTTTCGGCTGGCCTCATATTTTGAGTGTCGCCATGCCGCACAGACACTATACATTTACAAACATCCATGCCGTCTCCGGGATTCGAACCCGGGCTCTTCGGCACGGCAGTCAGCGACGCTAACCACTATACCGGTTGGGCAACTTGTGTTTTATACTAAGCATTAACAGAGACGATAACTTGTCAATCGTGAGAGGTAACTTCGTAGTATCTGCGTTAGGTTTGATGGCAAGAAGGTTTTAGTTGTCTTATAGATTTATATCTTAAGTGGGCTGAATAATCATCAGTGTCCAGTAATGCGGACCGCAAAGGAAAAACCATTTTTAAACTTCATGGTGTATTTAAAAAGTCAAATACATAAAATCTTACTTTATACTGTAATTGTTTAAAAGAATAAGAGGGATATAAAGATGGATACCTATTATTTCTTTCCCGATACCTGACATTTTTTTTTCCCTGCAGCCAGCTTTCAGATATCTGTTTGAACGAGTAATTTTCAGAGCAGAGGTCAGATGAATGTCAGTTAATCTAACCTCGCTGGAGACTTGTTCCTTTTCAACGAAGCTATAAATCACTTACAGTGCAAATTTGCCGTTGCCTAAGAATCACGCATATAAATGTGTATATAAAATTTGGAGATACCCATCCTCATTGAATCTTTGCTTTAGAGTTCAGTCGCGCTGAATTTCTGTTAGTTCCATCTGTAAAAAAATCCATGAGCTAAATATTTTTCTAAAGAGTTCCTTATAGCACCCGAGATTTTATATACGCTTTGATATTTGGTGAAATTCCAATTTATAATAATATGTTATAATTATATATTTTTATATTCTCGAGAGGAACCGAGGGCCACCTGAAAATGAGTCAAGGATCTCTTGAGTCTCGCATGCCGCGAGTTAGATAAGCTTTTTTAAAATTATTCTTTGTTTCTCCCCCCCCCGAGGGAAATTATACTTCTGACTACCGAAATCAAGAATACGAACTCTTCACTTTGGAAAGCTTGCACTTAAAATGGAACTTCTGGAAAAATCCAAGGAAATGAATTCATTTTTCCTGTAGGGTGTAGGCTAGTGATGAATCCCCTTAACGAATGGGTACAGATCTTGCATCGACCTTCCCCGTCCACTCCGAACTACTTATTTACTCTTCAGCGCTTTTACCTACTGTTACCGCTTTGTCACTGTGGGTGATCGTCAAACGCTGCAATATTGGCCTTCAAAGGACTAAACGTTGCTATCTGATAAGAGAAAAAAAATTTCTCATAAAATGTGTTATAAATTGGTTGATGAATCACACGTACACACATACAAAAAAGAAAAGTGTGGAAATTAACATTTAATTTACCAAAAAAGTGACTAATAACTTTAATAAATTGTAGAAAATCGTACAAAGCGGTAATTACAATTATTATTACTTCAGTAAATTTTTTCCCGTCTTTTTCAGTCCAACCATACGTTAATAATTTTCCACTATAAACCATTTACCACAGAAGTCATCCTTCAAAGCCTTCTCCCCCCCCCATACGGTCCCTGGTTTTCCACGAATTGAGTGTTACATTTCTGCTTGTGATAGTTTTTGTTTCAGAATGCAGAGAAATGTGCGGTGATGATAACAGAATAGTGTACAGGTATTTTTCGCCATTCTAATAGGCTACACACGCATGAGTAATGCTTTAGTTAAATCTTGCAGAAATTCTAGAAGAGATTATCAAAGATGGCCAAAAACAGTTTCATTTTATGGTATCTTCAACTGAAGTTTCTCCCCCTCCGTTCATTGTATCCGATTTTTATACATTTGGAGGTTCGATCTTGCCATTTATAATAACATATATAGGAAATTGAATGGACCAAAAGATTCTTCTTTATATCTAGGGTTCGTTATAGCGGGGCTAACTGTATATTCTAATTTTGAAATAATAGTAATTTTACTCACTCAATGTTTATGTTAATTCTTATGCAGGAAGCCATCCGTATGGAAGTACATATTAACAGCTCATCATATTAATGCCGTTCTTTCATTCCTTCATCAATGAACTCTGTCAAGCGAGAACCCAGGCTGTGAGTCACCGTTTACATACATAATTAAGGAGCGGTAATGAGTTTTTTTAAAAATATAATCACTCGTTTTGTTATTTTCTTTTAACTATGTGTCGTCTAGTTTCTGACTAGTTGGGAACAGCAAATGAATCCGCTTGTTTCTGCAGTCGGTCGGTGAAGATAATGGTGTTGCAAAGGAAACTCATTAAGTCCTCGATGACATTCGACATAGGTTCATATTTTTGCAAGGTTAGTTATGCCCTTCATGGAATGTAGGAAGTGGAAAGGATCTAGAGATGTGGAAAGAATATTATATAATTGCGTTAATGTTTTGATAAACAGAAGTTTGCATGCAGCGTGGTAGATCTAAATCTTGGCGTATGAATTTGGTAACTTTTCCATAAATAACTTCGAGCGGGTCTGTTGTTTTTGAGTATCATTTGTGCGTGGATAGATGGGACCCGAGATATGGAAAAGTACCTGATTGTGCCATATGGTGTTATTGAATACGGTAATATATGGTATTCAGGTACCTGATTATGCTATATGGTGTTATAGAAAACAGTGGACACAAAGAATTCTAGCAAAGGAATGACAAAATTTGATTTGGAGAGGTTATGTTATGTTTTCCCTGACTGTTATTGGAATATATTGCTCACATAAAATGGACCCATCAGTGGCCGAGTGAATAAGATCGCTAAACACTGGTGTTAAACCCGTTTCGAATTTGCAAAAAGCCGGCTGCATTGGTGTTTTCATGATCCCTTCCCCGTGTGTGTAACGTAAACTGAGTCGGTTTCCATTGCTTTCCACAAAGTCACCCTTAGAAACATAGCCTTCGTGTGCTTTGGCATAATGCTTCGTGACCACTTGAAAACTTATGTAATAAAGAGGACTCACCAGTGGATTAGTGAATAAGACCACTAAATATTGGGGCTCGAGCCAAGTTCGAATCCATTCGAATAAGCCAGCCGCATAGGCTTTTCCGTGGTTTTCCTAATGTAAACATTAAGACGAGCCATGTTTTCTTTACAAAGTCCTCGAATGCAGATAGCTGTCGTATGTTGTGGCATAATCGGCTATAAAAGCAAATAAACGCATGTTAAAGGCAACAAAATTCCTTACCTTCCACATGTGTTGTGATAATAGGTGGGATTTCTTGAATAACGTACCTTTACGACATATAAAATTAAGATGATATCAAATTTTTCTCTCCCAAAGGTGGTGAGGAGAATAAATGGGATTTTTTTAATATGGTATTTTCTCATTTTTAAACTAAAATTTCTTTGTATTTTGTGGATCTAAAAACGGATTCATGAGGAACCTGAATATTCAAATTGATATACACTACTAATTAAAATATGCACAAATTACATTAAATATAAAATTTGCATAATAATTCATAATTACAAAATACATTGTGTTGAAGATACAATGCATATCATATTTTTAGGGGTAGTTATTTAGACTCATAACAGCTCAGTTGTGAAATGAAATCGACAAAAAAATAATCCCACATGCGCGAAATAAAATTTATATAAAGAGAAGCCTAAAGGAACCGATATTTTCATGGAGAACCTTCTAAGAGAAATTGGTTCGTATTCACGTTAGACATGGGAAAAATTGCGAAAAGTAATGGTGCAGCGTGTTCGTCCACTTAAAATCGAAACGGCAACGAACTTCGAGCATTCAGCGGTCTTAACCATTACCAGAAATATTCTGACACGGTAATTGTATTTTAAGGGATAATCGATCGCTTTGAAGTACAGTGCAATATATATATGCTCTTATCTGCTTTTGTAAATGGACGTTTTCCTTCCCTCTCCTCTCTTGCCAGTAATAGTTATAAGAAAGAAAAAGTATATAATGATTTTAATGGGTCCAGCTACGTTTAATTACCTTTAAACCGCTTACTTTATTGCTCATTCAACTTCCCAGATTAATTTTTAAAGTATCTCAGGCTTTATTGAATGGCAACATGCTGGCGCGTGGAAAATGAAAGTATTTTATTTCCGGCCACCGCAACACACTGCTTTTACCGAGATGAGTTTCTTAGTTAAAATTAAAAAATAAATATCTTATATTTTTCCGAATGGCAGTAGTCTTGCGCGCTGGAGATAAAAATATTTGATTTCGAACTGTGTTACCACTGCTCATTTTCAGATCGTTGAGTTTCTTAATCAGAAATTCAATAAAGTTTTACAAAATATGAAATATTCGAAATTCGGGCTTCCAGGTGCACATGTTTGGGTGGAGGACTGTGTTATTCAAAATTTGATGGCTCTAAGTACTGTCGTTGTTTTTCACAATGCGAGAGAACATGCAGATTCTTCATCATTTAATTTCTTTAAAAATAATACAGGGCTATAATATTTGGTAGCAACAATTTGAAAAGGGAATAGTGAAATTTATAGTAAAAAAACGCTGAATCCATTTCGAGACCAATAGTCTTATTTGGGCTAATAATTTCATAGATCAACAATCAGAATACGGTTCAATATCAATACGGAATCTGTTTCGGAATACGATTTCCACCCAAAAGACTTATCATGAACGCTATAGTTTTGGGGATGAGAGGGGAGGAGATGAGAACAAATTTTAAGTCAAAATTGTCACTGGTACCACGCATTCAGTAGCACACTAAATAGCACGAGAGGAAGTTTACAACATTTATTCGTTTGCGTTTCCGAGTATATTACAATTACCGATAATGATGTAACAATTCATCATGAACGAGCAGTTACACATCTGCCTTTAAAATATATCAATGTACAGATGTTAGCTATATTGATGCTATAGGTGCCATCGATTGGCAAAAACGTGAACTAAAATATCTCCCTACACACGTGAAATTCGCCTTTGTCCTTTTAGGTGCAAATCACAGTCTGATACACCTATTTGTAAATTTCATATGATTTTTAAAAAAAGTGCTCATATTTATGTGGTATTATTCCCGTTTTTAAAAAATCCTTTGTGTTTTAAAAAATTGGTGTATTAAAAGTAATTTATGAAGTAATAGAGTGAACCTGGATTCGAAGAATTTACGCTTATTTGATGTATGTATAAGACTGCTGGGTATTAAAAATGCAACGTGAATACAATCCAGTTTCCTGACGAAGACATTCTTTCCCTTACGGAGATAATCCTCATGCGCTTTGTCATATTCCAGTCACCTGTTTCCTACCTGATGTACATACCCTTATCATCTGCAAATAAATGAAGTAAGCGCGGAAGTATATTTTATGCAGTTAGAGCAGCTACTTCAGATGGAATCTCTTTTACTAAGAAACGGCAGAAAAAGCATGAAATAAAAATTTGTCCTATTTACTTTATTGCATTGTGTCTTCCCGTTACCTCGCCGTGCGTGTTCTTGGTGTAAGAAGCTCTCACATAACCGCATTCTCTTAAAAAAAATCTTGCAAATGGCTTTTAGGCACTCTACAAGCTGTAGTTTCGGACAAAAATGTCCACTCCAGACCTTGTGGACCTTATTAGGTATTCGCTCCAAAATTGGAGAGCTGTTAGCTATGCAATGCTACCTTACTAGATCTCACCCTGGGGACCTCTCCCCTTTTGCACGTGCGAGTTTGTGGGAGCAAACCCGTAAACCATGTCTACTCTTCGTCACAGATGGCTGAGAACTTGGCGTTGGTATCGATTTCTGTTCGTGTGGTTTTCTGCATGTCGTATATAGCATACGTTTTTCCGTCATTTCAGCTGTGGAACGTTGATTGAATCCATCGATTTAGGCATTGCATGATAAATGCTTTCGGCATAATGTTTGACTGTTCATTTAACCACACAACCACAACATCGCATTGCTCGCAAAATATGTCCTCCATTTTTACTTCCTTGTACGGAGTAAAAAGGAAGTATTGTAATCGCGAAAAGTTTCAGGCAGCATATTTCAACGAAAATATCCATTTTGACCGCTATCGAATGCAATTTAACGAAGTTTTTGCGTGATATCTGTACGTAAGGACAGAATAAAATACTCTTTTCCTTCAAAAAATTATAAAACTGCTTTAAAATTAATTCTAAAGAGAATTTTTCGTGGCGTCTGTACGAACGTATGTACGTTCGTATCTCGCATAACTCAAAAACGAGTAGCTTCAGAACGTTGAAATTTTGTGTATAGGACTGCTATAACATGTAGATGTGCACCTCGTATTTTGGTTGCAATCGGCCACACCAAACGTATATAAATATATTTATATATATATCCATTCTATTACCCGGCTCAGCGATCTCAGTTTCTTTACTCTTATATGTTTGTAAATAGTACATTTTTTGCTTTAAAAATGATTGAATTATGTTGTTTTTATCTTCCGGTTAAGGATTTTATGCCTTTAGTAAATCTGTGTGCAATATTTTTAGAATTATCAGCAATTTTAAAGTTGTTTAATTGCCGCTAAGCCTTTTTTTAATGGCGGCCATTGATGTTTACATTTGAAACAGGAGACTAGTGGATTTGTTGCCAATCTAGAGAAAATTAGCTTCGCAACAACAAAGATAACGCATTCATTTATTACTGCCAATTAAATCATGCTTAATTCTTTCTGGAATTTTTTCGAGGAAATAAGTGTTTGAGATTTACTTCGTAATTTTTAATATAGATATTTTGAGTTTTTATGTATTTTTGCCTTCTCGCGATGTGAGAACTGAATTAATTGAATGAGAAATACTCAATCGTCTGTGAAAAACTGTTTCTTTTTCGTTTTGTTTGCTTAATTTCTTTTATACATCCTTCTAGCTTTATTATAGTATTTGAATAGAACATGTGTCAACGATTAGATAATTCTATTCTTTAAATGATATAAATTTTGTGCATTATGAGTTATAATATGAACGAAATATATAATTTAACTGTTATATAATTATTGGATTATATAACAGTTAACTTAGTTTCCGTTATATAATTATTATATAAGTTAACTGTTATATAATTATTAATACTGTTAAGTTAATCTAGCGCCAGAGTGTCGCCATGGTAAACAAATACTAGAGTGAATTTTAAAGAATGCGTCTATTCTATTGTGGTTTATGCGCTGTCGGCGAAGTAGATTTAATTCAGTCCAATAAGTTTAAATGAAATGCAAGAAAAAATGCGTATAATTTAATATTCCGTACAAGGAAGTCATGTGGTGTACACATCAGATTTTTTTAACTTGATTTCTACTTTGTTTCCGTAAGAAAGTATAGTGTTCAGAAGATGCATGCTGTATATTTTGGTTCCTGTCTTATGGCATATTTATGCATTTTTTCTTACTTTCGATAAAAATTGAAACACTTTCACTCAAATTGTTTTATTTATCAATAAAAGTGAAATTATGTTTATGTCATATTACTCTGGGCTTACATCTAGCCAGAGGTGTGATCTAGGAATTTCAAATGTTACTGAAAATTCCTGGCAGTTCTACAAAAAAATAGTGTATGAAGCAAAAGTGAATTTAAGAACATTTCTTTTGCGAGATATTGGCAAAGCGGATAGTCTTTTAAAAAACTGATAAATTTGATGCCAAAACACCCGTCACATATTAAAATAAATATAGAGCAGCGGTTCTCAACCTTTTGACTAACATGTAGTCCTAAACAAAAATTTAAAACCTTTAGTACCACCACTACATTTTCCAATGATTATTTTTCAGTTTCTAAATAGAAATATTGGGGGGGAAAAAAAGAAAAAAAAAAATGAAAGCTTTCAGACTTTATATTACACCCAAAGTTTTTTTTTTTTTTTTTTTTTTGAACGTTTGTGTTACCTTTATTTATTAGATATCATGTTCTTCGCACTTCAACCATAAAATTCAATTCACCAGCAATGTCGCAAAATCATTTTAAAATGAGCATATCTTTAGAATTTCTGATACACAGTATCGCGCGCTGGAGATAACTTTTTTTTTTTTTTTTTTTTTTTTTTTTTTTTGTATAGTATTGCCATTCCTCGCTTTGAAATCGTTGAGTTTGTTAATGAAAAATTGTTTAATATCGGAGAAAATATGAACTATATAATAAAAGAAATTCGATATAAAAATAAAAACGAAATATTCTTGAGTTCTTACTTTTCTTTCGTGAACCTGAAAATGAACTCTCTCTTTAAAAAGGTTGTTTCTTTTATCGAAAGAAAATTTTCTTTTTGACGTTAGCTCTTTTTTGTGAAGACCGTGATAACTCACGATTTCAATCCTAATAACAGTTGATCCCCGTTTAGCAGAACCTTGGCTTAAAAAAAATTCTGAAAGTTTTCAGATTTTATGTTACGCCCAAAGGGCCGTTTTTTAACATTTTGTGTGTTACTTTTCTTTATTAAATATCATGTTCTTCGCACGTAAACCGTAAAATTCAAATCAGCATCAATATCACAACTTATTTAAAAGAGCTTATCTTTAAAATTTCCGATGCACAGTCTCGCGCGCTATAGATAATCCCCCCCCCGTACAGTGTTGCCATTGCTCGCTTTGAAATCTTCGATTTTGTTAATCAAAAATTCATCAAAGTGTTACAAAATATGAAATCGATAATAAAACAAATTCCAAATTTGGACTACCATAAGGCCATATTCTATGGCAGATTACGTTATTCAAAATCTGATGGCTCTAGGAAATAATTTTGAAAATTTTCTCCAACAATCATTCTTTTGTAGTTGGCTGTTTGAACCATAGTGTATTTTTTTTAAAAATACATAATGCAGCCTGTATAATTTCTTATACTTAAATATAATTTTAATGATCCTGCTTGCTGATTTCGTGTCTGAAACGTTTCGCAACACAACAAAGTGTAAGAGGTTTATAATGTAATTTATTTTGCTATTTATTAGACTATATAAAAACGACCAAACTGCTGTTTCCTGATGAAGGACAGTTTAAGTTACGTTTTGAGCCATCGTGCCACACAGTATGCCACATTTTTCAAATATTTAGGAATGTCACCTGGAATAATAAGCACGCCTTCTTTCAAAATGTGTGATATTAACTTCAAATAACCGTTGCGTGAAGGTTGCTTTAAGATAATAGGTACATGAAAATATTTAAAAATTTGGAAATTGTTTATGTTAATCTAACCTCGAGTTGCAGAAAAAAATACGTATTGGGTATCAATAAAGATTGAGAAATTAAGCTATCACAAGAATTTGGCATCCGAGGCATTTTGTTGAATGATCTCTGGGAATTTTTTTTTTTATTGAAGAATAGCCAGACTTGTTCTGTGAGCTAAGTTATTCGAAAAGTTGCCGAATATTATAGATCATTAATATGGAATGAGACAAAAAAAGTATTGGGGCACAACAAACTTTCAGATAATTTTTGAGAAAGTAATTGAATATTTAATCTAAACGAAATACTTTTCTTATAAGCCATATCTAAGGTTTAAACAAAATCAAAAAGTAATGAAATTTATGAAGAAGCGTCAGATTATACACTTCTTGTTTACAAATGAGAATGAAATGCCTGAAAAAGTGTTGGGGCACAAAAAGCATATTTTTATTTTAAAATATATTTTTATAATGTGTTGGCTGTTTTTTAGTACTTATCTTAGTGTTCTGGGAGTAAATTTCCTGACAGAGATTTTCTTCCATCTGATTCCCATTTTGTAATGAGTTTATTAATTTCTATTAGAATAAGTTTAAATTAATTTCTATTAGAATTTTTAAATTAATTGATTCTCTCTTGCGAATAATTCCAAATATGCTCATGGGATTTAACCTGTTGAGTATATTTTCATAGTAGTCTGGACACTGGGCAGGCGTTCTCATTACATGTGGACAGTTATGTAAAGAGCAGTTTGCAAATAAGAGGATCACTGTCCTGATTAAGTTTGTAATGCGACATTATTAACTTTTTTTTTTTTTTCGCTGCGATTTAAGTTTTGTTTTAAAATACTTGAGTACATGAATTTATTTATTTTGCCGTTGGTAAAATGTAATTTCCGAAGCCGCTGCACCGAATTTCTCTAAGGATTAAGGTTCTTCATTTCAAGTTCAGTACAAAACCCTTGCCGCACTATTTGCTTACCATCAACAGCAAAAATATTGAATTTATTTTCATCTATAACTATAATCAAATTCCAAAAGTCTTTGAAGCTCTCTAATATAGGGCTTTCGATTCGCATTACTCGAAAGTAATTATCTTCTAGCTACTCGGACATCGTCTAAAAGTATTCCCAACAATTTTCATAATAGCAGACTTGCTAAACATTCGTTGAATTTGTAAAGCCCATCAGTGGCCGAGCGGTGACATCCCTGAATACTGGTAGTTCGAATTCGACCTCGGCTTGATTCCAGGTGAACGGACTGGCAGCGTGGCCTTTTTAATGATTCCCCCCCCCATGTGTAAAGTGGATACGAGGCAGTTTTCCTTATAAAGTCCTTTACGAAGGGATCCCTCCTCTTAGGCAGAAAGCTGTCACGTGCTTTACCATAATCAAGTAAACCAAATCATGGTTGGATTTCTAAAGTCAATTCGATTGCATTGATTTTAAAATTAAAAATATCGTTTCTCAAGATTCGATTTTCTTGGGGACCGGTGAAATGCCTAAGAAACCCTGTTCAGGATTGATTTCTAGTAAATTTGTTGTACGGTATTTTTTGAAGCTACATTATGAACAATGAATTGCTTACATTCAGTAGTTCGCCAATTTTTCTCAGAGAATTGTCGTGATTCCAGTGAGAAATTATGTTAGTTTACGTAAGTCAAAAGAATTCTGAGAATATTTTCGACTCGCGTTAAAAAAATGGCTCCCAACTTTCTAGGTTTTAAAATCCTCCTTCTAGGCATTTTACAGTAATAGTCTAAGAGAACTGACTCTTTATCACGTTTGTTACGTAATGCCGTAATTAACTCTTAATGCCGTAACTCTTAATTTTGTATTTAAACACAGCATACTTAAAACGTTTCATTTATTTATTAGTGTTTAGTTGTTCATTGTAATAGATTCAGCATAGTATTTAGTCAAAGAAAACAATAAAAAATTGCGTTTGGAAACTGAATTTTTATCACTGTTTTCGAAAGTTTCCCTTTGCCCCAATATTTTTTTGAACCATCGTAAACAGCAGCCACTTAGTTTTCTCCCAAAAGCTTCTGCAAATGGAATGTCTTTTAGGCAAAGAAAGAGATTATGTGCTTAATTTAAATAATTAATACTAGCGGAAGTACCCGATGCCAGTTAAGTTAGATTGAGAGTAGTGCATCTAGCAACAGAGAGAACGATACCGCTGTAATCCTTCTCTAATAACGATGCAAAAAATACGATTCATAGTCATACATTTTTCACTCTGATGTGTTATAGAACTCACATAAAAAATTTCGATAGAAAAATAAGCTAATTATCTGTTATTATATCAGCAACAACGGTAGGCAGTTTTTAATGATTTTCGTCTTTCTAATCAAATGGTCGTAAAAGCTCCATCCAGTATTTCACCTGTATTAAGTTTAGTCTGTTAAATGTGGCAAAAAATTTACCATAATTGATCAGAAATCAATAACGCGAACAAACACACACACACAAACAGACATTCTTCTTTATATGCATAGATTTTGTTTAAAACTTACAAATGTTTGATTAACAAACTCTACGATTTGAAAGTGAGCAATAGCAACACTTTTCGAAATAAAGCATTTTTAGACTTAGACAGTTCTATATTACCTAGCAGGTGCAACGTTGCCGGTTCCTTAAATTAAGCCCAAGGGCACATGACATAATGAATTCAGGAAATGGAAAACATCTCGGAGGATAAAACGGAGAAAGGAAAAGTGAGAGGGGTACCAAAAGGAAAAAGGCCAATGGAATCTAGCAGGTGGAGCATTTTTATCGAAATTTTTTTATTTTTATATTTATAAAGCAACTCGCGAGACTGTTGCCACTAGGAAAAATGAGTGCGAAAATTAATGTTTTCGGAATTTTTAGTTAATATCTCGGCTGATTAAAGTCGTACGCAGTCGAAATGGCTTCTCATGAATTTTTATAATCTGGAATAATGTATTTCATGTTTGTTAATGCCATTTTTATTTCATAAAATTTTTTTATTAACAAACTCTAGGTTTTGAAAGCGAGCGGTGGAAACAATTTTCGAAATAAAGCAGATTTTCATCTCCAGCTTGCGAGACTGTTGCCACTCGGAAAAATGAGGGCGAAAATTATCGTTTTTCCGAATTCTTAATTAATATCTGATTTTAGCTACTTGTTTTTTTTGGGGGGGGGAAGTGGACGTCAACCTTTTCCAGGCTCCAGAAAAGAATTGTAGAAAGTTTGGTGACGATAGCTATAGAAGTGACTGAGTTATTAGAGGACAAACACACGAACTTTGTTCTTTATATACACTGCTGGCCACACAAATTGCAGCACCAAGAAAGGCAAGAGATATCACAACAAAATTTATTTAGTAGATAACATGTTGACCAAGTATCAAATGATTAAATTTATAGACTTCTGTGAAGTGTGGTTCCTTCCAGAATCAGTAGCCAGAGTAGCCGCCATTGTTGGAGATCACCGCTGCCACACGCCTCGGCATTGATTCAGAGAGACTTTGGATGTGTTCTTGGGGTACAGCAGAACAAGCAGCTTCTGCACGTTCCCAAACTTGATCTGGTGTGACAGCTTGAGATGTAATCTGGGTCAATCGTTCAGCAACCATGGACCACATGTTTTCTATCGGCGAAAGATCCGGAGAGCGAGCCGGCCGGGGAAGCAATTTAATTTGGCGATTGACAAAGAACCCTTGGACAATGCGTGCCACGTGTGGTCACTGCCATGCGCACAATGTTCCTGTCATCATGTGAAGTGGTGGTGCACTGAGGTGGATGCAATCGAACACGTCGGTCCGTCGTACCCTCCTGCATCCAACGGTCATATATCCGCATTACAGTTGTTTAGTTTCGTCCAACACGACTACCGATTTCCCTGAAAGATAATCCACACTCTCGGTAGGCCACTACCCTTCCTCTGTCGAACTCGAATACCTGATCAAACGATGATCGCTGTTTACTATTAGGAATAATTGCTTTTTTTTAAAATTTATTATCTGAATATTTAGACTAAGTGAAAATAATGATTAAAGAATTCGATTCGCGTCCGAGTCGAATTCTTCCGAATCGAATCCGAAGCTTGGAGTTTTCGGTTCTCAGCTGTGTTAAAATCATAACGCTATATAATGCAATGTAGTTGAGAATTGAAGATGTCTTGCGTAATGAATTTAACCAGCTGCCACGTGCCGCTATTTCGAAGACGAAAATTTAAAGTGTGTGTAATTAAAAAAAGGGGGGAGAAGAAAAAACTAAGGTGTGGTAACCTTTTATTCATCATCCATTTAACACTGTGAAAGCGTGTATGCAGTTTTTGCAAATGGACCAAAGCCATGATTTTAAAAAAAATTTAGAGGAGCGGCTGTGTTCTAGATGTAAATATATCTAGCCTACAATCCTCCTTTTGTTTTTTAGAATATGTCTGAGTTACTTAAATTGAATTAAATTTTATCTCAGAAATTCGATCTCACTCATCATTTAAATTGCGTTTGTACATCTCACTCGGAAAATTGAGGACATTCAGGCAAATGAAAAATTACAATTTAAAACCAGAGAAAATGTAAACTTTTCCTAGAAAGTCAATAAAGTAAAAAAATAAATAAACAAATAAATAAAATTAAGGATTAAATATCTCAAGCAATAAAAAGCTATGTTTTAAATAGTAACCAATAAATACAACTTGACAGTCTTGAAAAGAAAACAAGGTGTTACTATAATTCTTATTCTTCTTGTGGAAAATGTTTTATTCAATGCATACAGGGTGTTTCAACAACAATTCGGTTTAAAACTTTCAGGAGAGATCGAGTACACCTGGACGATGGAAAATCAAAAAGTAGTGCATGGTCAGAAACTGGTAGGTAGGGACAACACAACAAAACGCAAGAAAGGCTGGACACGAGCAGGGTGAGAAAACATGTTTATTCTGCTCAGTGCAGCAGAAACCGAGAAATGAAAACAAAAACTGACAGGAATTGTCATCAAAGAAAGAATTAAATTTTACGACATCGAATTTACGAGCCGGACCGTGATGCAAGCCTCATATCTTCGGCGCATGGAAAATCTGATGTTATGGAAAACACCTGGCTATCCCGGACCTCCCCAGCAGCTGCCACGATAGTGCAACTAGTTCCTTAGCACTGTTTTGTACATCAGAGTTTTGACGTTTCCCCAGAGAAAGTAGTCAAGTGTAAGCGAAGTATAGCGATCTTGCTGGACAATGTACCAGACCACCCCTGCCGAACCAGTCTTAAGTTGCATTCAGGTGGAGATTAAGTTGCATTCAGGTGGTGGAGATTAAGTTGCATTCGTGTGGTGGAGATTAAGTTGCATTCAGGTGGAGACGCACATCAAGGCTGTTAATATATGCCAAAAATTTAACATTCTCAACATTTTAGCTGCACTGAGCATAATAAATATGTTCCTCCTGTTCGTGTCCATCCTTTCCTGTGTTTGTATGGTTATTAACGCGTCAGGAAAGCGTTTCCAACCATGCATTGCAAAGTGATTTTCCATCGTTTAGGCATAATCTATCTTTCCTGAAAGTTCGTAACCGAATTCCTGAAACCCCCTGTGTATAATACAATTTTATTAGCGAAGAGCTTTCCTTTCCATCTGTTAGTGAGCTGTTCTTTGTTCTTTTGTTCAGAAATCTGACATACCTCTGTAGAAGTGTAATAAAACAACAACTTTAACAAAAATAACGTAATTGAGAAGTCACTACAATGTCTGATTATACTTTATAATAAATAACGATATCAACTAAATTCTTTTTTTCAATACAGTGTAATTCTTAGATCTTCACTTTTGCTTTGAAACATCATAGAAATCATATTTATTACGAACGATGTACTGTGATATATTTTGTTTGTAGAATATTTTTTGAAAATTTTCTCCCCTTCTACCAGTCCACACGAGAGGACTTTCGGCTTACCGCATATTTAGATTGTCGCCATACCGCACCGACACTATACATTTACAAACATCCATGTCTTCTCCGGGATCCGAACCCGGGCCCTTTGGTACCGTAGTAGGGTATAAGTGTTTACTGTATTTTCAATATGAAACATAAATTCGTCGTGAGGCCTTGAATCTATTATCTTTGTTCAGCGTTGTGTAATCTCTAATTTTAAGTTTTTAAAATTCTGTTCAATCAGATTTCTTGCCGATTAGCAGCAGTGATATTATTCTGTAATACCGAGTTCTGCAATTATGTTTGATGGAAAGCAATAGACCTTTCTTTACCTGCTCTGCCTTAAGAGAACTTAAAAGCTTTTGCGCCGAATCTTTTCTTTCCATTTTGCAGATCTCCATATAGCATTGTTTATGTTTTTTCCTATCGCAATTATTCTATTTCATTGTATACAGCCATTGTTGAATCCTGTCGGTTGCAACACTGTGTACATTAACGCAACAACTTTAATTTTCCTCAAACGTTTCCAAGGTTAATCAAGTAGATCAAGTAGATCCTGACTTTTCATAGCCAGTTTGGCTATGAAAGTTAGGAGTTTTTATAAATGAGGAAATTGGCAGTTACATCAGCACCTTTGTCTTCGATTGTCCCTGATCTATCATTTCTTTAGTTCAGTTTCCTTTTGAATACAGTTCAATGACTCTCCGTCAAAGTATATCATATTTTTCAATGCTTTTGAAATCTAAAGTGTTATTTCCACTGCTGCATCCCCCCCTTCAATGGATGATGATTAAATCTGCCGAGGGGTATTGATCTGAGAAGCAGTAAAGGCTCATTTGGAAGCAAGTGGACACTAAGAACAAGCCGGGGAATTTGGCTATCTAAGTATTTTGAAACGGACGTTTAAATATTCACTTTTTTACAAATATTAGAGTAACTCAGCTTTTCAAGAATCATATCAAATGATGCCGACTGATTTGTCACGCATGTTGGTCCAAGTTATATGTAGATTAATTATTATATTCGTACATATCAGTCTGAAATTCTGAAAGCAATACCACAAGTTTTGAAAACATGACGTATAGCACTCATATCCATTATGTGTAAGTGACTTTTTTTTAATGCCCAGAAGGGTTATTAGGCTCGAAACGGCATTTTGTGTTAAATCACTTAAATGCGATACATCACTTTCAAATTGTTGCCACCAAATATTATCGCGCTGTATTATGTTTAATGAAAGTAAATAATGAAGAATGAATGTTTTTTTTTTTTTTTTTTTTTTTTTTTTTTGCATGAATGTATGTATGTTTCTCGCATTGTGAAAAACAGCGGTACCTAGACTCATCAAATTTTGAATAATATGATCCTCCACCCGAACATGGGCACCTGGAAGCTCGAATTCGGAATTTGTTTACTGTCTGTTTCATATTCGCAGTATGTACACATTCTGTAATACACATTCCACATTCAATTTCGAGCCTCGTGTTAACATCTGCTTTCAATAGCCACCAACTTGCAGAAATAATGTTACTGACATGTTTATTATAAGTACTGGGCACCCAATGGAATGATGTGTTATCGTAAATCGAAATATATAATATCCGTACAATGCACGAATGTAGTGTATGCAACGAAATATGTAATTCATGCAACAGAAGCCCCTAATGAAAGTATGTACATTATGTATTATGGGAACTGAGCATATTTCTGCACAGCACTACTGCTTTACGCACACCTTACTATGTCTCATATGTTTCTTCTGAGTGTAATATTTGCATTTACGTGCTCTACGTGTTTCCATATGTATTCTATGTGTCATGATATATATTCTCGTGTGTGCTCTTATGTCTTTATGTTACGTAATTACGAGTGTGTTTTTATGCTTTTACGTTTAATTTTGTATATCTATGTGTTTCAGCTTATATGAGTGTTTTAGTGTTTTAATGCTATCCTTTATATTCTTTTTAAGTTACTTTGTGTTATTAACAATGTCCTATGTAAAAACTACCCGACATCTAGCCCCTGTATGGCCATGTAAACTCCTGGTGCAGCCTCACGGGGCTCCAGCGAGTTGCTTCTTCGAGATAGTGGAGGACGTGGGACATATGCCTGTTTACCTATGTTATACGTCAGGCGTCCCCGTCCTCCGTCACCTGTCACCTGTCTGTTTCATATTTTATAAAACTTTAACGAATTTTTGATTAGAAACTCAAATTTTCAAAGCGAGCAGTGGCAACACTGTAGGGAATAAAACATTTTTACCTCCAGCGCGCAAGATTGTCTGTCTAACGGCATTTCTAAAAGTTTGCTGTTTTTAAATATTTTAGCTCAAATGCTGTCGGAACTTGTATGTGTTTGTAAATGGGGGAGGGGGTGAAACGGAGAGCCTTTCAGATTTTTTTCCTTTCTTTTTTAAAATTATAATATTTATTATAATTTTTTATATATAGTGCGTTTTTTTTACCCTTAACTTTTGTAGGCCTGTATCGAATGCTTCAATATTTTTCTTATTTTCTACAGTTTCATGTTAACTATTAATTTGCGACGTCTTATTTTAACACATAATGAACACTTTTGTGCTTTTAGTAATTTATAGCTTGGAAGAATAATAATTGAATATAGATCTTAGTCCGAATATTGTAGTCAAAAAGATTATAATATTCAGACTAAGATCTAAATTGAAACTAGAACTGATTTTTTTTTTATATCAATCAATCAAGACCCTCTGAAAATACGATCATCTGAAACATCGAACCTTATGTACCAAATCTTCGATAAAAAAAAAAAAAAAAAAAAAAAAGAACTTAGAACTTTATGTCTCAAGAACTTTTGATCTATTGAACTTTATTCAACTATAGCACTTTCACTGAATATTGAACTATTGAAATTTATTAAAATTAAATTGAAATATATATCAGAATTAGCTCAACGTAGCATGTAAATGCAAAGAACACTGTAAATAACTTTCAGTGTCATGTAAAAGCATGCAAAAATATCACTACATGTAAAAATATTCATTGTAAAAACTCTGTGTTAAAGGATCTTCTCAATAAATAATTTCAATTGGGTGGGCTTTTTCTGGTAGATATCACCTTAGGTCGGAAGCCCTCTCAGTGGTGCAAAGTGCAGTGTCAGACTGGTTATGTATAACAAAAAATTCAATTTACACATAATTTATGTGATATGCATATAATTATGTGTCTTTAAGACTTCATTATGGTAAGTTCATATTGTTCTAAAAATTCTTTAAGAAGGCATGTAAAAAATATTATATTACTGAGTGGCATTCATAATTATCATTTCATATTTTGAAGTATGCTGTGGAATCATTTATTAGCTTTACAATATTTCTAATATTTAGTAGGAGTAAGCCAGCGTCTACAGAGAGCATCATTCTGTTATGGTTGTCCTAGAAATAGCTTTCCATTTTTAAGCAAAATGCAGCACTGCATGTTTTGTATTTCCATGCATGGCTTTTAGACGTCTTTTTTGGACTGCAGAATGCAGAAAAGCTAAGGTTTGTTTCCTTCAAAACGAATTTTTAATGTCTGCTTAAATCTTTAAATGCCATGCAGTAGGCTGTTACTACGGTAATTTGCCTACGTGACCACCACACATAGGACAGTTAGGATTAAAGGTGGTTAATGTAATTTATCGCCGTCTCCGAAAGGCTTTGAATATTTAACTACACTTTCAGTCATTTTGACGAGAATAAGAAGCCGTAAAAATTTAACAATCTCTTTTCTACAAAACTGAATTGACGAGAGAAAAGATTAGGATCATTTTATTGAACCGTTATAAGGGTAAAGTTCAATGTACTCAGGCAAGACTATTTTTAAAACATAAAAGGCTTAATGCTCAAAATTCTAATTCTTCAGCGAGGGGGTAGATGTTCGATTACTATTATAAAAATAATACATACTTTTCAACTGAGCTACTGTGTATAAATCAATATATCTTTACTTAGTTTGATTTCTGAATAATGTCAATTAAACTTTTAAAAATGCAGTATCCTAACTAAAATTAAGATAAAAAGCATGTATTCTGAATCCATTTCAGATTGTTTAATCCTAAAGCATTTCTATGAATGAAAAAAGTTCGATGTGGACACCACATGATTTCCTTGTACGGCCTATTAAATTACTTACATTTTTTTGCTGCATTTCATTTAAACTTTTTTCCTCGAATTTCATTAGATGTATGTTTCTCATTCAATTAATCCAGTTCCTACTTCGCGGCAAGGTACATAAAAACTCAAAATATCTTCATTAAAAATTGTAAAATACAGAAAAACATAAAACACTAAATACAGTTGAAAAAAATTTTTTTTTTACAATTAGAGTTTCTACGCAGAAACAATCAATTCGACCAGTGGGCAAGAAGACAAATTTTTCGGTGCAAAAAACTAAAAGTTTGCTTTTGGTTTCACTCGGCAAAAAGACACTGAAGTTGATGCAGAAACTAACTTAATTCACTATTCTGGTAACAATTTCAAATGTAAATAAAAGGCGGCTTCGTTAGGTTCAGTAGCATTAAACAACTTTTAAATTGTTGATAATTCTACAATTAAATTCATGAAAACCTTTTCAATCACTTTCAAAGCAAAAACTGTACAATTTACCAACATATAAGAGTAAAAAAATGAGCTCATCGAGCCGGGTACCAAAATATTTACATATATATACTTTGGATGCGGCCGATTTAAGCCAAAAACAGAGGTGATTAATTACACGTTAATAGCAGTCTCGTATACAAAATTTCAACGTTCTGAGGCTACTGTTTTTTGAGTTAGGCGAGTTACATGCATATGTACCATACGTACGTACAGCCGTCACGAAAATATCTCTTCTGAATCCATTTTGCAATCCGTTTTAGGAAGCCCTTTATTCTGTCCGTATGTACAGATAGGTCACAAAAACATTGTTCAAATGGATTCGAGAGCGGTCAGAATGGATATTTTCTTTGAAATATGATACCCGAAATTTGTCGCGATTACAGTTCTTTACTTCGTACAAGGAAGTAAAAACTGTGGAAGATTTTTGAAATTGAAAGCTTTTTAAAATCCGGGCTTTTGTGCTTTGGCAACCAATAAGTTATATCCACGATAGAAGGTTTGCAGAGAAGGAGTAAAAGGCTCCATCATATTTAGGAGTCCAGACATCTTTATGGCCGGACGAACGTATTTAAAACGTATTTGAGAATAGAAATTTTAAACAGGAAGGAGAAGAGGGATTAAATGTCCAATCTCGGTTTGTGATGTGTCCAATGTGTCCAGTCTCGGTTCTGGAAGATTTTGCCTATAATTTGTTGATGGTATTTTCTTTAAACTATAAATATATAGAAAGCGTTTTACATGATTTTAAATTGTATAATGTACTCAAAAAGGTCTAAGAATTTCTATAAAAATAAATGGGGAATACAGAAATGTACCTGATATTCAATGACTTCGCGTAAATTTAATGATAACTATCAGCAGAGTTTTTTGTGAAATTTAATAAGGTATTTTTTTTTATTTTTCATGAAGAAAAACATCCTAGCGAAAGCTTTAACCATCGCGTGAACTGTCTTTTTAACTAAATCGATTTTATTCGCCATGGCTGATAAATTTATTTAAACGTAGTTTTGTTTAATTGAATAGATATTGAATATAAAATCAGTATTCTATTATGAACAGCCTATTTTTTTGGGGGGGGAGGGTTGTTATCATTATGAATGCAATCTTAAAAATATAGTGCTGTTATGTGTGCTACTATGGACAATATAAGGAAGTGCTGTCGAGTATGGGAAAATTATTCAATTGTGAATGACAGTATACATTTCAAACTTAAATTTTTTAACACTAAATTCTTCCGAATCAAATGCAAATGAGTCAAGCCTGCTACAGAGATTTTTCAGACTTTTTTAGACGATTTTGCTTTCCTATATATATTTATTATATATATATATTATATATACAGTGCTTCATAAAAGTGATGGGTCACTAGTGCTTTACAAAAGGAAACTGTAATAAAATAAGTTTAAAAACATGTAAAAATTTTTTGTGGGTGTGTTTCATACTTAAATTTAGTAACAATTATTACATAACATACATTTCCTCAAAATATTAAAATAATAATTAATAAAAATACAATTGTTTAGAACGGAGCAAAAAATGGCTCACATAAGTGATGGGACACCATTAGATACTACTACGTACTACAATAAAAATATTTTTGGGAGTTTTATTTTTACTCAAAAGCAATTAGCAATAATTTATAAAATCGTCTGCAGTCTTTCTCTCCAGTTTGTTTTGGAATTTTTGTGTTTTTAGCTCTATGCAGCCATGAATGATAAACGAAAAGAAACTTTGCCTGAAATTCGAAAATTAGTTATTAATTTGCATATTGAACTTGAAAAATCTATTAGAGAAACTGCTGAAACAGTTAACATGAGTCATTCAACAGTTTTCAATATCATTAAACGATATAAAAAGAATCATATGATTCAGGATAAAAGAAGACCTGGCCGACCATCAAAGCTATCCAATGGAATAAAGCGAATTATCGTTCGAAATATTTAAAAAAAATCCAAGAATGAGTGCTTCTAAAGTTGCTGCTAATTTACAAGCATTATATGGAGTAATTGTTAATTCTGAGACTATTAGAAGAGTAATTCGATCTACTGGATATCACGGTAGAGCAGCCAGGAAAAAATTCTTCGTAAGTGAAAAGAATAGAAAACTCAGACTGGCTTTCGCAAAATCCAACATAAATAAGAATTCTGATTACTGGAATGAAGTTATATTTGCTGATGAGAGTAAATTTAATATATTTGGTTCTGACGGTAGAATCTTGGTGTGGAGAAAACCCAAGGAAGAATTTCACAAACAGAACTTGGTGCCAACAGTAAAACATGGTGGAGGAGGAGTTATGGTATGGGGGTGTATGTCGTCCGCTGGAGTTGGTAATCTTGTTTTTATTGACAGTATAATGGATCAGTACAAGTATATTGACATTTTAAATCAAAATTTGAAATCTTCAGCACGAAAATTGAACCTTCATAACTATTTTAAGTTCTACCAGGACAATGACCCCAAGCACAGTGCTTTGAACTTTAGACTCTGGCTGCTGTATAACTGTCCTGAAATAATAAAAACACCCCCACAATCTCCACAATTAAATCCCATAGAGAATATTTGGCAAGAATTACAATCAAGAATTCGCAAACACACCATTTCTTCAAGACAACAATTAAAATCGGTGCTTCAAGAAGAATGGGGTAAAATCACTCCAGAAATCACAAAAAAATTAGTCGAATCCATCCCAAGAAGATTAAATCATGTTTTAAAAGTAAAAGGAAATCCAACAAAATATTAAAACCTTTTAAAAAGTAAAATTTTTGGATAAATATTTGATGGAAAAGTAAGTGTCCCATCACTTTAGTGAGCCATTTTCTGCTCCGTTCTAAACAATTGTATTTTTATTAAATTAATATTTTAATATTTTGAGAAAATGTATGTTATGTAATAATTGTTACTAAATTTAAGTATGAAACACACAAAAAATTTTCCATGTTTTTTAAATTTATTTTATTGCAGTTTCCTTTTGTAAAGCACAAGTGTCCCATCACTTTTGTGATACACTGTATATAATAAAAAAATGTCTGCCTGGGAATTCTTCTCTTAACTGCAACTATACTTTTGAAGGTGTAAATAATCGTCTGCTACTTGACAGATTTGTTTTCATACAAAATGGCGCTTTTAAAGAAACTATGGATAAAAAGCTATGTTTGTGCTTTTTCCAAAGAAAATTATTTGTACCTAGTTATTAAAAAGCGCTTTGAAAGCCATGGTTTATCGATATCTAAAACTACGATAGGTAATATTGTCAACAAGAAAGGAAAAAAAAAAGGTTAAAATTTCGCTTCACGTGGAAAAATTGTTCCAAATATGTATCCAAGGGAAAAAAGGAATGTTTCGAATGTTGCAGAGCTGAGCTTTTTAATGTTAAAAGAAAATCCGCCAAGCTAAAGGTTAGTTGCAAAATTTTTAAAATGCTCAATGTAAACTGTAAACAAACTGGTTAATGCTAGTTTGAATATTAAAAAGGCGAAATGTGCTTCGTCTTTCTCCACGACATAGCGCCGAACCGCAGAACGCGCTGCAGAATTATTTATGTGAAACATATATCCGAACAAAAATGGAAAAATGTTGTCACAATATATGAATCTTGGGTCTATTTAAATGGCTGCAATAAAACGAGATCCATTTATTATCATCAAAGGGGAGGAAAAAGTCTTAAAACATGGTTCAAAGAATCTAAAGAAAATTTTTCAAAGGGATTTATGATTGTTGCTGGTTTTTCTCGCAACGCCAAATTAAAAATAAAGAGAGTGGAGGAATATGTTAAGATCAACTCCACATATTATCAGAATCATATTTTGTACCCGATTTTCAAATATGAAGTAACTACTTTTCACACACAGAGCCATCAATCAACAGAAATTGCATCAAGACAATGTAAGTAGCCATCGAACAGCCGCATAAACGGCCTAAACTATACATCATTATGTTAGATGGTAGTTCTTGTACAGTGTCTCACATAAGTGATGGGACACTTGTGTTTTACAAAAGGAAACTGTTGTAAAATAAATTTAAAAAACATCTAAAAATTTTTTGTGGGTGTGTTTCATACTTAAATTTAGTAACAATTTATTAACAATTACATAACATTCATTTTCTCAAAATATTAAAATATTAATTTAATAAAAATGGAATTGTTTAGAACGGAGCAAAAAATGGCTCACATAAGTGATAGGACACTTACTTTTCCATCAAATATTTATCCAAAAATTTTACTTCTTAAAATGTTTTAATATTTTGTTGGATTTCCTTTTACTTTTAAAACGTGATTTAATCTTCTTGGAATGGTTTCAACTAATTTTTTTATGATTTCTGGAGTGATTTTACCCCATTCTTCTTGAAGCACCGATTTTAATTGTTGTTTTGAAAAAATGGTGTGTTTGCGAATTCTTGACTCCAATTCTGGCCAAATATTCTCTATGGGATTTAAGTCTGAAGATTGTGGTGGTGTTTTTATTATTTCAGGACAGTTATACAGCAGTCAGAGTCTAACGTTCAAAGCAGTGTGCTTGGGGTCATTGTCCTGGTAGAATTTAAAATCGTTATGAAGGATCAATTTTCGTGCTGAAGATTTCAAATTTTGATTTAAAATGTCAATATACTTGTACTGATCCATTATATTGTCAATAAAAACAAGATTACCAACTCCAGCGGACGGCATACATCCCCATACCATGACTCCTCCTCCTCCATGTTTTACTGTTGGCACCAAGTTCTGTTTGCGAAATTCTTCCCTGGGTTTTCTCCACATGAAGATTCTAACGTCAGAACCAAATATATTAAATTTACTCTCATCAGCAAATATAACTTCATTCCAGTAATCAGAATTCTTATTTATGTTGGATTTTGCGAAAGCCAGTCTGAGTTTACTATTCTTTTCACTTACGAAGAATTTTTTCCTGGTTGCTCTACCGTGATATCCAGGAGATCGAATTACTCTTCTAATAGTCTCAGGGTTAACAATTGCTCCATATAATGTTTGTAAATCAGCAGCAACTTTAGGAACACTCATTCTTGGATTTTTTTTTTTTTTTTTTTTTTTAATATTTCGAACGATAATGCGCTCTGTTCTATTGGATAGCTTTGATGGTCGGCCAGGTCTTCTTTTATCCTGAATGCTAGGATTCTTTTTATATCGTTTAATGATATTAAAAAGTGTTGAATGACTCAAGTTAACTGTTTCAGCAGTTTCTCTATAGATTTTCCATGTTCAATGTGCAAATTAATAACTAATTTTCGAATTTCAGGCAAAATGTCTTTTCGTTTATCATTCATGGCTGCACATAGCTAAAATTCCAAAACAAACTGGAGAGAAATACTGCAGAATATTTTATAAATTATCGCCAATTGCTTTTGACTAAAAATAAAAACCCCAAAAAATATTTTCATTGTAGTACGTAGTAGTATCTAATGGTGTCCCATCACTTATGTGAGTCATTGTTTGCTCCGTTTTAAGCAATTGTATTTTTATTAAATTAATATTTTAATATTTTGAGAAAATGTATGTTATGTAATAATTGTTACTAAATTTAAGTATGAAACACACCCGCAAAAAAATTTTACATGTTTTTTTTATTTATTTTATTACAGTTTCCTTTTGTAAAGCACAAGTGTCCCATCACTTTCGTGAGACACTGTATATATTTTATCATTTTCAACTATTTAATCTAGATTTTGTTTCATCTTTATCATCATTTTCATCTTATTATGGACGTTGCCCGGTACCAAGGCTACTGACTTTGTCATCATTAAATTCGTATATCACGTGACTGTATACTTCCGTATGAATATATAGGCACTTTCGACTCAGACGAAAGCACAAAAATTTCTGGGACTTGCATATATTGTTTTATATTTTTACTGTACGATACTTTGTCAAATCTACGATAATGTGTAAAAGGTACGCCATTGCGAAAAGATATGTCAGAGTTATGCCTGACGATATGTAATTGCTATTATTGTTTATCCAACGAAGACTTCATCCGCGGCCGATAAATGGCGCCACGCCTGATGAACTTCTTCACCACTGAAGACTTTGCACTTTTATTATAAGTGCACAGGATTTTTCCATTTTTATGGAATTTAACGAACTTTTACAGGTCCTTGGGGGAATGATAAACTTGCAGTGGTAAAGGCCTTCGGGTCGAACACCACTTAACGAATAATGATCTCCGATCTCCAGTGTAAGTAGCCACACGTCAAAATCCACTGTTAATTTCCTGGAAAAAATAAGTGGAACAAGAAACGGGTATGAAGACCCCCTTCACTGACCACCAACTAAATCTCTACTACTAATCTTCTACTAAATTTCGATGTATCACACATGGATTTTTGCGTTTTTGGTTTTTAAAAAGGAGATTTTCGTTTGACTTTGGAATGCTGTTCAAGAGGAATGAGATAAAATACCTCTTTCAATATTAGAAAAGGCTTCATTGTCTTGGAAATCAATTAATTGTAGAAAAGCACGGAAGAATAAGGGTTATCAAACAGAATATTTAAAACACAATAGTGTTAGGTAAAATATTTCTGTCAATGCAATAAAAATCGTCTAAAAAGTATGCGAACAGCCTAAGTAAATCACATGTTCTTTGCAGGAGAAGCGAAATTTGCTGTGGAGACGATAATAACATCATTTACTATGTTGCCAACACCCTTTTAGTGGAATGATGGTCAGATTTTACGTGTTGAGTTTCTGGTTCGAGTAAGATGAGCCTTGAAGGTCGAATTACTGCTTGCTGTATTTGCTAGTGGTTAGATAATACTGCATATTTATTTAAACTAGACATGAAAAAAAAATCGAGTAGGAAGTGAATCATGTGCATCTTGTGTAAAATGTGAAGATGATTGAAACTGTATTCAAAATGATACAGTTTAAATTAATGCATTTCGTTTTTAACTTTCGATCATATTTTTTGTTAAAAAGACAGTTCATGACCCCTGTCTTCAGATTGATTGAGTTGCTAAACTTAGTTTCATTTTTAGGGAGAACCAAAAAATGGTTGTGCATTACTCACTCCACAATATATAGCATATATATAGCTGATTCGGAAGTGAAAAATGTGAAAGAAAACTAGCAGTAGGGGTTCTATTTGATAAATGGGGGATTTGTCATATTCATATGTTCTTATTTTCGCCCCAGTTCCGCTGCCGTTGAAGGTCTTCAGGGAGGCAGAGGAAGCAGCTCCAATCTTCTCTTGGATTGGTACCTTTGGGAAAGGGGAGGCTTTTTTAGAAGTGACACGAGAAAAGCTTCCCTTCTTTCAAGAATTTTCTTTCACTTTCGGAAACTTGCTGAGAGGGATAGGAAGAAGGGTCTTCAAAAGTAATCCGCAGAGTATACGATTTTCTCCTTCTTTTTATTTTTTTTTTTTTTTAAACCCTGCAGTCTGTAAAGATAGAAGGAATAACATCTTCATCACGCTTTAGATATGTTGGTCATTTATTTGTTAACATTGTTTGAGCATAAAATATTCTTTTACTATAATCCCGAAATCTGCACTGTATTTCAAAACCTGGAGGGAAATCTCTTCGAAGTATTTGTTATTTGCAGTTCGTATATTTTCAGCCCTGGCAAAATAGAAAGTGTTTCCACTTGTAGAAAATATTTGTTGCAAGCCTCGTGCGCTAGTGATCTGTTGAAATAAATGCATAGCTATGACTTGATCGATAAAGTTCTTTTCTGTAAACAACGTTAATTGAAGGTAAATTAATATCATAATTTTTTATTTCTTCTGCCATTTGGCTTTGCCGTGTTGAACGGCTCATTTTAAATACATAATATTATACACAATGTCTTAATTTCTATGTGACCAATTCATTAACTAGAAGGCTATCGTAATTGCCTAACTTACAGTTATTTAACGTGTTAAACTAAATTCGACATACCTAAATCAGATTGCAGTATATATATATAAAAGAAAAATTGTGTGAATAAAAGTTATAAATTAGCACTAGTCCTTTATTCTCCCTTTCTGTTCTAAAAATCGTAATAACTTTTCTGGACTGCGTCATTTCTAGATCAGTCGATCTTGCATTGCTCGCATAACGCTAATGACGTAGCTAATTCGGAACCTCAAACGCAAAAGTTTGAGAACTTAAACCTCTCTAACCTAGACCAAAACGTTCTCTTGAAGAGCCTCCATAATGGATAATTGCGCAATTTCGCTTCAGCTCATTTGCTGTCAGGAAGCTACTTCGCTCCCTTTGCTTTGTCGTGCTGCTACCTACACCGTTATTTATAAATTTTTTGAACGTTTGTCAGTGTTCTCGAATCTACATAATCTTGTGTCATATATTTTTCTCTGTACTGATCTCGTGGTTGTCCATGGTAATTAATAGGCTAGTTGCTTGGAACCTCAGAGTCCCGCGGAACACAGTTTGAAAATCACCGCTTTAAATGTTCATTGCCATTAAATTCTCCATGTTTGTGTAGTGAGTTAAATTTTAAATTATTCCCCTTTTTAAAACATGCTTATTGCAAAATTAAACCTTTTTATTTCTGGGGTAATTTCCCGCATAAACTGATTACTAGTCATTATAACAAAAACGATGTCATTTCTTTCTTTCTTCTTCTTTATCTCTCTTTTTTCTTTTTAGTGTTTTTATTTTTAGGCGCGAATCTCTTTCCATTACGATCATTATACCACTTTTTCTTAATAGGATTTAAAAAAAGGGGGGGGAGAACTGATTACTTTAAAATAAAAATCACTAAATCACATAAAGTATACAAAGTGAACCAAGAACACTCTTTATAACAACCATTCGATGCGCTACGAATTTTACCATCAGTTTTTGATGTTTGGATTATCATCTGCGAGAATAAGCAGCTGTTCTTACTGTAGTAAAGCTTTTCAAGCCTTTGTGCCCCAGCTTTATGATTGTCTCTTAAGTCATGGCGGAATAAATATTTATTTCGTTTCCATTGGAATAAAAACGAAATATTCTTGAATTCTTCTTTTATATATATATATATATATATTTTTCGTGACCTGAAAATGAACGCGTTCTTTAACATGTTTCTTTCTTTCTTTTATCGAAAGAAAATTTTCTTTTTGAAAGCATGATATTGGATTAATTAAAATCATTCTCACTTTATTTATTAAATGTTCTGGCGCTATTTTTGACTGTCGAGATTTTTCACTTACATGTCGAATAATGATATTAAATTTTTACGTTAGCTCTTTTTTGTGAAGACCCTGATAACTCACGATTTCAATCCTAATACAGTCGACTCCCGTTCGGCTGAGCCTTGGCTTAAAAAAAAAAAAAAAAAAAAAAAAAAAATCATCTGAAAGTTTTCAAGTTTTATGTTACGCCCAAAGGAACTTTTTTTAACGTTTTGTGTGTTACCTTTATTAATTAAATATCATGCTCTTCGCACGTAAACCTTAAAATTCAGTTCAACAGCAGTATTACAAAATATCTAAAAACAGCATATCTTTAGAATTTCCGATACACAATCTCGCGCTCTGGAGGTAATTTTCCTCTCCGTACGGTGTTGCCATTGCTTGCTTTGAAATCATTTGAGTTTTTTAATCAAAAATTCATTAAAACCTTACAAAATATGAAATAGATAATAAAATTCCAAATTCTAAATTTGGGCTTCCTAATGCTGTATTCGAGTGGAAGACTACGTTATTCAGAATTTGATGTCTCTAGGTACCGTTGTTTTTTCACAGTGAAAGAAACATACGTTCATGCAGCTTCTTCATTATTTAATTTCTTTAAATATAGTTCTGGGCTCTAATATTTGGTGGCAACAATTTGAACCGTGAAACGCCGTTTATATTGAACCGACGCAAAATGCCAAAACAAAATTAATAGCCTTTCTGGGTAAATTGCCCCTTTGGGCTTTTTTAAAAAAAATTTTCTATATTTCAGAATCATGAAACTTCATCATCATCACTGATCATCAACGGAAGGAAAAGGAAAATTCATGTGTAATAATGCCTTTAACAAACATTCATGTGTATAACAAATGTTGTCAAAATATTGGGACATGTTTATGGAAGGGAAGAAAGAGATAGGTCACTTTTGCTGCACTTTTTGTACAGATTTCATTTTCAGTATTTTGCAAGGAAAAAGTTATCTGATATTAAAAAATCATTTTCCCCCTTAAATTTACTATGCTGCTTAAAGAAAAATGTAATACTTTGTGGAAAAGTTTCAATTAAAAAATAAAATTCATCTTGATTCAGAAGTATTGTAATTCAGAAAGTTGTAGATTTCAATGTACGTAATCTAAAATATATAAATATTGCACAATAAAAAACAAAAAAATTCTAACTTACTATATTGCGTAAATTTGAAGTCTATGATTATTGTTGTTAAGTTCTCCTGTAACTATTGTTCCTCATATGTCATTTATAACTTATTTTTTCCATTTCTAATGTTTGCTCTTTTCCTTATTTACACTGCACTATTTTTGTTTTGAATTGATTTAATCTAGATATCCTAGATAACTAAGGCATCCGACTATGTTTTAATCATCGATTTTGATGAAAATTTTCAAAAAAAAATTTAATTATTTTGTTTTAATTAAATTTTTACATTAAACTTCCTAAAGCTACTTTAATTTTGTCTCTTCGTTCTTTCGAAGCAGAATTATGGTTGTTCTTATTCTACGCCTTGAATCGAAAGTTTCGGTTTTAAGAAACCTGAAGTTGATGTCTAAAGGTACACAGACTATTCTAAATAACTTTAAAATGAGAATTTTTCGTTTGATTACTTTTGGCGGTGTTCACAAGATGATTTTGAATCTTTTCTATTTGTTAAGTGCCCGGGAACAAGATCAGTTTTGCAATTTAATTATTATACTTGGCAACATTTTCTTTTCCTTTTGTTTGTGTTTGCATTACATTATACCTGTATTTTTTTTGAAAAACTTGATTTATTTCAATTTTTCTGTTACGGAAAAAAACACTTTAATTTAAAATATTACTATAGTAATTTTGTGAAACTTTTCACAAATATTCTATGAAATATTGTGAATTAAATTGACTAAAAGTTTAGGTATATATTATTATGTAAAACTTTTTCAGACAATTTTGTAAACGAAAACAGAGAAATTTCTGGGAAAATAGCTAGTGTAGTATACTCGAACACGTATATTTAATAGACATTTTACTTTATCACTTAGATTTTAATTTTTTATGGCTTAATGAATATAAGAGTCAAAAATAAATTAGTAAAATATTAATATTTTTACGGGCATATATATGGTAATCCTGAAATTTAATACATTTTCCATTAAAATGTAAGAAAAAACCGAAAATTATACTTTCATGATATGTTTAACACCTTTCTCTTCATTCTCTGCTAAATAACACCAATAACAGATTTATTTACACTATTTTATTTTCCAAAATTTGGGTGTCGAATGTAGTCGGATATCAACGTCTACATTGCTCTTTTGACAGTATAGATAAATTGCTGGTATTAGTTTTCGGTTAATTATAACGTGAGTTATTCTTCTTTCCTGCGTTTTTTAACTGTCCTCGGATTAACCTTGATTTTGAGTTAATCGTGGTCATCGTGTCCGATTATATCCTGGTTAATTGGCCGTTGGCTACAATGGCATAGTCCGTTCAGTTAAATTACACTGCACTGCAAAAGTTAAGGAACAGCATGTTTTTTGTGTCTAATTTGAGATTAATAGATTAATTTCTATTATTCTATAATGTGTTTACATGTTTTAATGTGTTTACATGTTTTAATGTGTTTACATGTTTTAATGTGTTATATATGTGCTCTTATATGTGTTATATATGTACTCTTATATGTGTTATATATGTACTCTTATATGTGTTTTACATGTGTCTTTATCTGTGCAACTATAAGTGTATATGTTTGTATATGCTGTAATTTGTGTCTAACAAACCAAGATGTAACAAATCATTCGCCTATCGATCAAAACTAATGTATTCTTAAGACGCCCCTGTATAGCCATGCACAATTATGTAAAATTTTTCAATAAACTCCCGAGTTGGCCTCATGAGGCTGCAAGGAGTTGCTGCCACTAGATAGGGGAGGGCGCGGGACATATGCCTGTTTACCTCTGTTAAACACCAGGCGTCCCCGTCCTCCGTCACCTGTCTAATTTGAGAATGCACCAGAAATTTAAAGGACATATTCACTAAACAGTTCTTTAATGAATGCGACGTAGAATGTTTCTAAAGTTCAACACAAACATGAATTGCAATAAAAAATTGCACTCTTGGCAGAGAAATCCAGTCTTGGAGAAACAGTATATTACAGTTTTTTGAGTAAAAATGGAGTGGTAACATTACAAAAATGAGTTCTAATAAGGAATGTGTCCGCCCTTAGCTGGAATACATTGGCAGCAGTGTCGTTCCATGTTATCAAGTAAGTTGTCGGTCAGTGAAATGGGAAGCAAAGACCAGACACGGAGTAATCTTTGTTCAAGCTCAACTAACGACCTTGGAGGAGGATTTAAAGCAGCAACCTGTCTCCCAAGGATGCTCTATCGGATTCAGGTCTGGGGGATTGAGTTAGCCATTCCATCCGCTCCATACCGTGATCCTCGAGATCAAATCCTTCAGTCAAACTCATTTCTTATTAGTTTCTTGCATTTTTAATTTGTACTGCCATTTATGAAACTGGAAGTGTCCTCTTCTAAACCATCCCTTCCCTCCCAGAAGCAAGAGTTTAAAAATTTGGTTTCGTTTACCTGAGATTACATTCAGCAGAAATTTGACTAGCGAAGGAATGGAAATAATTCTGTTGCCAGTTAAGTTTATAGAAAAGAAAAACTGATTTCCAAAAAAGATAATGAATGATATGAGCATGATAAAGATAACCTAAATGGAAAATAACCATGATATGAGGATAATTAATTTGTATTCCTCTAAAACCGTATTTTGAATGAAAAGATTCTTATTTCAAGTGATGTAGATACAATCGCAATCGTTTTAATTGTATCTATTGAATGGACAGACCTTAAGAAGTCCTTAGTCCCGCATGACAGAAAAGGAATGGCGATGTTCAGATGAGAGACCGGAAGTCTTTGTAGCTAGCTTCTTTTTATCTCTATTTCGGAAAAGTCGAGATTTATTATGCATGCACAGCATTTAATATATATTTTTTATACAGATGGGGAGTTTCTAAGGGAAAATAATAATGAAAAATATCTCCTCCTACATTTCTTTCACAGCGCATGATTTTTCTATTCATTTGTAGTCTCTCCCTGATCTGGAAATTGACGTCTATCCCCCCCCCATCTTTTTATCGTTATTTTGTCTCGACGAGGGGAAGCCGTGAGAAAGACGCGAATGGAGAGTGTTTTGGTTTCTATATTTGGCGCGTTAACGCTACTGAGCTAACTTCATTTATACGTTTATATTGACTCTGAAGTTTGTTTTGCTACTAGCGCCAAGTGTTATAGTTATATTTGTATTGCGAGTTTAAACTGATTTTCCCTTTTATCCTAAAATCAAAATCACATTATATATACAGTTCTGCGCAAATTATTGCAGATTTCTGAAAAGCTTGTTGCTCGAATATGTTTTGCTAATTAAGAGTGATTTTGCGACAATATTATACTTTTTTTTGAGATATATATATAGATTTTTTTGAGAATCGAAATTTTCTGGTTTTATGAAATTTATTCGAAAATTTTGTCTGAAAATTATATACAATCTTCGTAGAATTTATTATGATTTTATACTTGCGTCATTAGAATGTTTGATTCGATATCAGTCATAAACACTAGATTGATTATATCATTTTAAAACGCACTGTATATACTGATCCCAGAGCTAGATTAACCATTATGCAAAATAAGCACGTGCTTAGGGCATCAAGAAAGGCGGCATCATAAAATTGTCCGTAGGTATGAGTGGGGGAGGAAAAAAAAAATAACCGCAAGACTTTTTCTCGTTGCCGGTTTCACCATGGTATGTATGGTGAAGCTAAACTAAAATCAAAAGAGAGAAGGAAGAAAAAACTGACGTGAACGTATGTGGGGATACCAAAAATCTTTTAAGTGCTTGGGGCCACTGAAGATCTTAATACGGCCCTGAGTGGATCAGATATCATGTCAACAGTAATTAGAAAGTATCAAAATGTGTCCAGAATCTTTCTTAATATGTAGAGCTTCTAATCTGTTAACTTTATTTACAAGTTAAAATTACAAATTTCCGGTTCAAGTGTCAATTAAGTTTAGCTTTCTGATAAAAAATTTAAAAATTAAGCAAACATATCCAAAGAAATTTATTGAAATAGCACAGTATAATTTTAAAATTTCATAGGCACATACTATTTGTAACGTTAAATTATAAACGTGAAATCTCGTTCATACAAGTTCAGTAATTAGAAAATAAACCTTTCCCTCCGGAAAAAAAAAAAAAAAAAAAGTTAAATTTGCTTTTTGAGTAACGAAGAAAAAATTATTATCGAAGATTATCAGAATAAATCAAAAGTTTGTAAGGAAAGTACAAAAAGTAAAAGAAAGGTTAGTGTGCTGAGGGTACTGATAGCAAATCGTGACTTAGAAATAGCGTACATTTTAATCCACAAGAGACCGTAATTAATTATATGTAATCAGAAATGTATAAGAATTCTTAAATCCTTTGCTAAAAGTAAATTACTCTGTCTTAAACTAAATCTAATCTTGTGTTTCGTATTAACTTGTAAAGTCATTAGGTTAATTGGAAGCAGAAAAGATGAAAAATATGCAACCGCCTTCGCCGGAAATCGAACCACGGACCTCTAGACTACCGGCCCAGCGTGCTACCGTTACACCACGAAGGCACGCTAGGGAAGTGGGAGAAATACCTTATATATTTCCCTTTTTAAAGGGCGGATAGGGTTTTAGGGGACTTAGTTGCCAAATCCTGGGTGCGGAGAATCATCATCCACAACCCTTTTAGTTCGGGCGCCACTTGTAGAGTCGTTAGGTTAATTGGAAGCCGAAAAGATGAAAAATAAGCAACCGCAATCGCCGGGAATCGAACCACGGACCTCTGGAATACCGGCCCAGCGTGCTACCGTTACACCACGAAGGCACGCTAGGAAAGTGGAAGAAATACCTTATAAACTCTTGTCGAAATCCAAGAATAATGCAAACGAAAACAAACAGCATATGCGCTGTAAAAAAAAAAAAAGAAAGAAAAAGATATGCGTTTGGTTTAGTTTATTATGGCAAAGCACACTAGGGCTATCTGCCTAAGGGAAAGGGATGCCTTCGTGGAGGACTTTCTAAGGTAGACTAGCTCGCATATACGTTACACATGGGGAAAACCACGAAGACGCCCATGCAGCGAGCCCGTTCGCCTGGATTCGAACCTAGGTCTGAACTACCAGTGTTCAGCGATTTTACCGCTCGGCCTCTGGTGGGCCCAAAAAGGATATGCGAAAGCGCTGAAGAGACGAGAGAACGTAGAATACTGATTTACTTTACATGAACGAAGGAAGCCAGATTAAACAGCTTAGAAATTCTGATAAATTATAAACAGCATTTTTTCTATGTGTGTTTATTAAACTTGCGAATTTATCGTGATTTTGAGTTAATTGCAAACATCGTCATAGTATTTCAGCCTCTAGTTCATTGTATGTACTTGTTATTTGCCAAACGTTTTGGAAGCTGATTCCCATACGAATTTGTCAACTTTTTATCGAACCCTTTTGCAATTTACGTGCGAAATAAAACGAAAGTAATCTCTAATCTGATTTTTATGTGTTTTACGATATTTATTTTTTTAGTTTACGTATGTATCACCCTAATTTTGTAAATTCTCCATTGGTTGAGCAGCCGTCGGATTTTCAACATTCCAAGAAAATAATAAATTCTCTAACCTGGAAATAGTAAATTTTATGGGGGGTGGGGGGAATTTCGACTGCGGTGATAAATTTAGCTTTCGTCAAAATTGTGATTTAAAAATAATGTCTTCCAAAATTTACAAAAAGAATAAAAACTTCCGTCAGAAAGAAATGTTTTATTCCACCAGGTTAGCCATGCTTAAAATGAAAACACCGTTATAAATTATACTTCAGAATGAAAGCTTTTATTCTAATAACACATTTGCAGCTGATTTCGTTTCAATTACTTCCAGTTTTGCAACAAACATAGAATAAATGATTTTTTTCTTCTTTTCTGTATGTAAAGCATTATACCACATGCACAGAAACACGCACGCACACACACATCTATATATATATATAGAGAGAGAGAGACTAACCACTGTACCGGCTTGGCGGCTAAGGTAACTAGATTGAAGGCTTTAATAGGCAAACTTGATGGTTGAAAGTTAGAAGGTCTTTCTTTATTAATCCGAATTATCTATCAATCCAGATAAACTTCATCCATCAGTTTCTAATATTCTTAAATTGTTATTTTTAATTTTTAGTTTTACTACTAACTTTAATTTCACTTGTCGCCATAGATTTTACATAAGCTCTCTTTCCAAAAGATTGAGTTGAAGTAACCTGAGGAATTTTAAATTAAACAAAAACAAAAAAACAAAAAAAAAAAAAAAAAAAAAAAAAGTCTTAGATTGGCTTAGATTTTGAGTATAACTGATTTCAAAGGCGATCAGGCCTAGATCTTCTTCTTCTTTTATATATATATATATATAATTTTTATTAGCCCAAAGTGCGTTAGCTCAAAAGGGCTATTAATTTCTTTTCACATTTTGCTTCGAAAAAGTCTGAATCAGTTTTCAAATTGTTGCCACCAAATATTATCGCTTTGTGTTATATTTAAAGAAATTAAGTAATGATTTATCTGCATAAATGAATGTATGTTTCTCGCATTGTGATAAAACTAAGGTACCTAGAACCATCAAATTTTGAATAACGTGCGTCTCCACCCGAATATAAGCATCTGGAAGCCCAAATTTGTAATTTGAATTTGTTTCATTACCTATTTCATATTTTATAAAGCATTCATGAGTTTTTGATTAAGATACTCAACGATTTCAAAGCGAGCAGTGCAATCCTCTAACCGCCCCCTCTCTTAAAAAAAAAAAAAAAAAAAAAAAAAAAAAAAAAATTGCACGCGAGACTGTGTATCGAAAATTCTAATGATATGATCTTTTTAAATTATTTTGCGATATTGCTGTTGTAATTGAATTTCATGGTTTAGGTACGAAGAACATGATGTTTAATAAATAAAGGTAACACACAAAACGTTAAAAAAAAAACGCCCCGTTGGGAGTAATATAAAATCTGAAAGCTTTCAGATTTGTTATTTATTTTTTCTAAAAACAAAATATTTTTCTCTTTAAGATGAGGATTGCATGCTTAATCAACCTTCTAAATGAGTGTAATTTTATTCAAAAATTGATTGGAGTCAAAGGTTTTACGTTATATTTTTGTAAGGCGTACAAATTTTAAAATATGGGCCGGGGGATACTATAAAATGTTAGAATACAAGTTTTTTTTAAACTCTTTTTAAAACAAAATTAAAAATGCCGAAACATGAATATTTGTGTTATTTAAATCGTTTTTGGAATTAGAAGTGTAGTAGATTCTCGTATTAACGGTGATCATGTTAAGCACGACGTCCACGATTAACCCAAAAAAGGTAATTCGACTGCAGTCAGAAAAAGACAAAGGAAATCGGAATACGAGTAACAGAAAATACTGTTAACAGTTTACCTTATATTTTTAAACGGTTTTATCTGGAGAATGAGTTTATTTGGTTACGTAAATTAAATCAGCATTAAAAACAGGAACACGCTTCAGAACAGGAAAAGAAATACTTTTGTACGTGTTTCGCTTGTAGTTCGATAAGAATCACAGAACAGAGAAACAGAATATTAATGGCTGTACAGTTATTTTTAGGATTTAACAACTTATTTTCAATGGATGATTTAACAACATTTACATATTCCAGATTATGTTCAATTAAGTTTCGTATGTTGTAGATAAAACAAGTTCCTAAATATTGTAACCACTACTGTTGTCTCGCACATTTCCTTCTCCATTTTTCATTTTCTAATGAAATTCTGTTTTTTTCTGATGGTTTGTGATAGTAGTTTTTCCATCCTTTCGGAGTAATACTAATATACTTAACCATTTTCACACAAGGACTGGTTAATATACCCCTGCGGTTAATCAGGAGTCGAATGTAAATGTCTACGACCTGTAGTTCCGAAAATAAAAGATCCCGTAAGGGCTTTTAGGGACAAGATGTATAATATGTATGCCCCAGTCAGCACGCTGAGAGACCGAATAGCTAAAACCGTGGAACACTGATAGCGGATAACTCCGTCCGGGCTGCATAATTCACAAGCGCACATCAGTATCGCCACTGAGTGCCCACCAGCGGCCGAGCGGTAAAGTCGCTGAACATAGGTAGTTCGGTCCGAGGTTCGAATCCCGTGAACGGGCTGGCTGCATCGGTGTTTTCCCCGTGTGTAACGTGTATAGGGGCCAGTTTCCCTTAGAAAATCCTCCACGAAGGCATCCCTCCCCTTAGGCAGATAGCCCTAGTGTGCTTTGCCATAATTAAATACACCACATCGCCACTGAGTATCAGTATCTGCCACCGTATCAAAGTGGACTATTGGGACCAACCATTCCTCTTCTGGAGCTGAATCTTTGAAACTGCATATAAGCGCTTCTTGTTGTTTACGTTTTATTTTGCATTTTTATTCGCAGTTGTAAATGAATGGCGTAAATGTGCTATCCATTTTAGGAGAAAATCTGGTACTGCTTTAATTTTATAAATTTGTTTAATCGTCAACTTTTCACGAATGGATATTCGGATTAATGTTCGTGGCACATCATCGCTCTTTATATCGAGAAAATGACTTAAGGTACAATTAGCCTCAAATATTATGCATTTACTAACACCTGTGGATTAAGAGAATTCCAACTGTATAATTTTTTTATTGAGCCTAGAGTAATTGAAAATGTTAATGAATGTATTAATTTTCTTATCTCAATGCTTTCATTCCTGTGATTTTGAAAGTGTAAGATTCAAAATATATATTGTGTAAATGATCCGATTATACTTACTGTTCAAAATTACATATGAATTAATTAAACGTATTCGTTGTGGGTAAGATAAATTCATTCTGATCGAAGACTATTTCTTGTGCAGGCAGTACATTTAAGAGTGAACAGTTATTAATGTGAAATTCAACACACTAAATGTGTAGGAATGCAAATTAAGAAAGTTCACTTTGAATAAAATTGCGCATTGTGTATTATTATAGAACATCTTTTTCATATAGATTGCAATAAAAATACCAAGACATACTATTTACATACATGATTATGGTTTTTATTTGATCTAACTTCGCACTGAAACTTTTCACAATAAATGCACGGTACTTTAATTGTACAGGAAATTGCGTGGCAAAACATTTTCAACCATCTTGCTTAAAAGCGCGGCAAAGGTCTGTGAAATCACAGAAATATTACCGTAAGCCCGTTGGCCCATTCTAGAAGCTATATCGTGTGTGGCGATACAGATTTGCACTTACAAAATATGCGTCCACATGTCATTTTTATAGCTTTTCCCATGTGTAACATGAATGCAAGTTAATTGGCGTTAAATTATCCGCGAAGGCATCGCTCCATTAGCCAGGTAGGCATAGTGTATACTTTGCTTTAATTGAGATAAACCAAACCATTCCAGTAGAGACGCTTGTGAGTTACAATTTCCAATTGCTTTTGACAAGAGATTTAAATTCTTAAGCTTTTATGATGTTGCTTTTATTTAGTTTGTTCTCTCTAACAACCAACAACATTCTGAGCATCTTTTGTAACTGTTTCATGAAAATGTGCAAACTTAATTGCCATTTATTACGATATCATTTGAGTATACGACTGTTCGAGCGCCGCCTACTGTTTAAAGAAATATTATTTATGAAGTCCGGTGAATATTGAAAAAGAAGAAACAGAGCAATATCTACTGCACACCAATCACGTATTGTATAAAGTTGTTTCATTATCCACTGTCCAATGTAACCCAAGCAGACTATTTGAATTGTTTTACGATCTTCTGTCAACAATGCAACAACCTATTTGTTTGTGCAATTTTATAATCATGCGTGACTTGAAAAGTTAATGTGAAGCTTGTCATTTGTGATTTTGGTACAGTAAAATATAGATCTTTCTTCACTGTGTAGTTAGCTGTAAGTGATATCCTTAGTCCATGCTCTCAAATGATTTGAAAAGAGGTGCCTTCGATCTACTTTTCGTAATTCTCGTTGAATTTTTAAATAATCTAATTTAGCTTCAAGAACTCTGCATCTTGAGAGGAAAAGAATCAGAATGACTTGTTGCGGTTTCGGGAATTTCTCTTTTCTAAATTTTTGCGTAAATATTATGCTTTGAGTACAACATGTTTTGCCTGATTGAAATCGTCTTGATGTCTTAGATGGTAAATTGAATCTATCAGTTTAGGTTTGAAACTTGCAATTCATTATACTTGAATTATTCCTCATAATATAATTTCGGCTTAAGTTTCGTATAACATAAATTCATGCAGAGCCACTTAGAGGGTATTTATACTGATCTAAACTTCAGACTTCGATTCGAATCTAATAAAACTGTAATTTTCTTTTGTGGAACCTTTAAAACTATATATATATATATATATATATATATATGTATATAAAGAGAGTTTTCAGGTATGCGGAAAATGAAAAGAAAATCATTATTTCCAAATAACTTTGTTCATAAAAGTAGAATTCAAATAAATACAACAATGGAAATAAAAATATTATTTAATAAATTATTTTAGATGTTTAGTTTTGCGGTCCACCTGGTATTAAAAAATTCTTTTGAATTTTGATTTTTAGTTGTGGAACTTCTATAAGAGATTTGCTTGGAACCCCGAAATTCCGTGGAACACATTTTGGAGATCATATCTTAACTAGGAATGGTTAAAGTTTATATTTATCTGACGCTCAAGAGTTAACGTCAGATAAATTTCTAAGCAATTAATTAGAAACTATAAGTTTTTTTTTTTTTTTTTTTTTTTTCCATTTCAGTAAGGGAAAATTATTTGGCTTTAGGTACATTCTGACTGTTACAAGAAAAAATATTAGCTGGATATGGACTCGAGGTCTCTTTAGGTCAATGTCAGACTTATATCATTTCAAAGAATACGTGCTGGCCGTTGCCGCAGACTTTCATAAAATTAATATTTAAAATCTCAGCAATTTTGAAAACCTTTTGTCATGAAGCTATCAGATAATGGTTGAATGATTTTAAGACCGCATTCGAAAATAAATTTCAATGATTTAAATAAATAAATTATTGCGCTTCCACGAGTTAATTTAGATAGCTGTTACAATGACCAACGCATACTCTAGGAAATTCCTTGGATCTTACAGTAGTTTAAATAAGTTATCGTGAGTCAAAATGTTCTTGACTTCTTTCAGCAAAAAAAATGTGTAATGTTGTTCTTTATATAAATTGTAAGCTGTATAAAGCGCCTGAATGCCACTAAAATAAGTACACTCCATTAAAAACAAATTTATATAATAAATTTTAGAATTTATATAATAAATTCTTTGTTTAAATTAAAATTGAATTTATATTATAAATAAGAATGTATAAATAATTATATATTATTGTGAAAACTGTGCATGATCGTTTAATTTTTGAGAGAAAATGAACAGAATAAACGCAACGTACTCTGATATAGTTTTCAAGAAGTAAAAAGAAAGGGGGGAATGCAGTTATTTCTTCATTATTCTTGCGTGGTATAGATTCATTTAATGTCTCTATATAACCCACCCTTCGAATTCCAGACAACTAATTGTCGTCTGCTTCTCACGAACAGGTGGCAAGTTATCTCACTCGGTTGGGTTTAATGTTCTTTTTATCTTTTCTTTTGGTTTGCACGGATGCCTTGTTTCGTTTGTTGGTTCTATTGCTGGGATGCGAACGCGGAAGTTCTCGTTTTTGGGATATTGACTAACTAGATTTTAGGGAAAATAAAAAAGTAGAGATTTTAAATTTAGTTATACTATCTCCTTCTCGTTCGGTATCATGTTAATTGCGACTTGAATTCCGAAAGTAGTAGGTTAGACAGATAGTATTTGCCCCTCTTTCTCCTTTTGCTAGATGTTTACCGGTTATTCACGTGTTCATTAACCTCTTTATAAAAACGGTTCGGATACAGAAATCGCAATTTCGTATTGCAATAAGAAAGATACGATTTATTAAATGAGAAAGAAGAATAAATTATATGTAATTTTTGCGGAGCTGTCTCTTAGGAGTAATTGTAACCGGTAAAATTTTGGCCTCACTGTTTTCGACGCATTTACGTGGTTTAAAGAAAAATACATATAAAGAGCTAAAGTTCTGATTTTAATTTTCAGTAGCCTTAGTCTCTCTCTCTCTCTCTCTCTCTTTTTTTTTTTTTTTTTTTTTTTTTTTTTTTTTTTGCTATACCTAAGTCGTTTTTCTATTCTAAAAATAGTAACATTCTTGTAATAAATCTCTGTGAAGTGCTTCATTTCAAAACTGATCCCTGTCATATGATTCTTTTATATATAACGCCTAAGACGCGTGTATAGCAATAAAAAGTCTTTTTTAGCCGACAATAAAGTTAAATTTTGCAATCCAAAACTCAAATTAACTACTAGAAATCAGCCGGAACTATAACTTCTCTAGCATTCATACTGTAATCTATACTTTCTCCTCAGCTTCTGTATCCTGCTGGTACGCCTTCTTCTCTTTCTGGCTTCAAATATGTTATAAAAATATGAAAAGTAGAGATGTTATCATTTAAGAATAGGCGCATTTTATAGATTTGAGCCGCGTATTTTGTACTGAAGAATGTTTTGCGAAGAATAAAGAAGTTATTCAACAGGTTACGAGTAATGTTATTTCTTTTTATGCACAAATGTCGTCGTTTTCTACATCAGTAATTTCTGTTTTCCGGCTAAGGTTAAAAGCAAGTTATTTAGTGGTTAATTGAATATATTGGAAACACCTGCAATGAATGTCAGTCTAAAAATTTAATATTTAGCTGTCAATGTGTTTGAATCCCAAAGTATAACCAATAGAAATTTCTTGCATTTCTTTAGACTTGAATTATCAATAATTGAAATTCAGTAAATTAAATAATCATTAATTGAAATTTATTTATTTATTTATTGGTTTTGGTATGTTAAAAGTGTTGTTAAATTTTCTTCAAAATATTCCGGCCCGTCAGCTGTTTTCAGATCGAGCATTCGACCAGCATGCAATTTGAGTTTGAGACTGTTGTTCTATGTTGTAATATCAAAATTTTGTTATAAATATACTTATTTTATTTCGTAATAAACAATCCCAGATTTATACTTCAGATCTGGCTCTGATAAAGTGGGCATGACGGTAGAAGGTGATTTCAACGCCCCTGGTGGAAAATTAAAGAATTATCAAATCGAACTCTTTGATTAAAAGAGGTGGATGAAAATGATAAATAACAAAGTTGTATACTATCATTTATCTAACAAGACCGCCGGAGTTACGCAACTGTGGCTGGTAAGATTCAGAAAAAGAAGCCCCCTTCCATACAAGCAACAGCCATTCCCAAGCAAAAGCCTTCTGAGCACGTTTTACTTATCAAGGGGAAAGATTCAGAGCGCACGCCAGATAGTGTGAAAGCGCAAGTTCTAAACAACATCAAACCTCATAAGCTTGGCATCAACATACAGCAAGTGAGGGCCACGAGATCTAAAGAACTCTTGATTAGGTGCAAAGAAGCCACACACCTGCACAAACTTAAAAAAGTAATTGAAGAGTCTAGCGTGCTGACAGAGCACTTAGAACTAAGGATTCCCCGTCCGTTTAGGAGCTCTCTTATAGTATTTGGGGTACCCTGTGACATAACGGCAGACGAAATAAAAGCAGCATTTGAAGATCTTTTGCCAGAAACGCGGTCGCCAGTTATCTTTCCAAAAGGCCCGAGACCTAGGGACGAAACTACCTGTAATTGGATACTGGAAGTGACAGCAGATTTCAAAGACAGGCTTCTCGACCACAAGCGGGTTTATATTGGATTTACTTCCTGTCCGTTTAGAGAATACGTAAAAATAACCCGCTGCTATAACTGCCAAACCTTTGGCCACCTAAGTAAAAACTGCAGATTCCCACCAGCCTGTACTAAGTGCGGAAAAGGTCATTTAACACAAGAGTGTACGGCAGAAGAGGAAAATTGTGCGAATTGTGTTCACTCCAATACGCATAATAGCACAGACTTTGACGCAAGTCATCCGGCAAGTTCTTCAAAATGTCCTGTGTACCGACAGGAACTGCAACGAGGCAGCAAAACACAGCAACAACGGATGTAGGCAGTAACCAATTCCGCCAACAAGTCACAGGACTCAGGTTTCTCCAAGCAAACCTGCAGAGAGCTAGATCTGCAACACTTAACTTCATGGATATTATGACAAAGGAAAATGCCGATATCGCCCTCATACAAGAGCCGTACTTAGCACATAGTCATCTGCCAGGAATTCCACCCACAAGCAAGACGTTCCAGTCAACCTCTCAACAGGCTGTCATAATTTATAATGGTCCGCTATCTCCCCTCCTTACATCTCAGACGCAACACTCAGTTACCATTAAACTAGAGACAACTACGGGACACCTTCAAATTACTAATGTGTACTTTCCACCAAGTGAGGAATTAGATCCACTATTAATAGAAATCAGCACTGTCGTCAGAAAAGGGAACAACCAAATCTTATTAGCAGGTGATTTCAATGCTTCAAGTCCCTTATGGGGGGCGCGAGTGGAAAACGTAAGAGGCAAAATGGTTTTAGAATATGCAATGACAAACAGATTAAGCATCATAAACACGTCAGACTCACCGCCCACCTTTCGCACTATAAGGGCGGAAGGTTGGCCGGATTTAACCATGGTATCTTCCCAATTAGCAAATCAAATGTCGGAATGGCATGTTATGGACATTCCCTCTCTGAGCGACCACAGAATAATCAGCTATCTAATGGGCGCTCAGTTAACTTATACTCTGAAACAGAGGTTCAAGACAGCTTATGGAGGACATCAGAAGTTCCTTAATTTGCTTCGTCCTTATGTAGGTCAATTGATTTTCAACTTCCAAGCAAGCAACACCATAGACGGACTGGATGATGCCTACAGGCATTTAATTGGAACCTTAACAAGTGCAGCAAAACAAACGTATAAGAAAAAAACACCCAGCCAGAAGAAAGAACTTTCCTGGTGGAATGACAAACTAACGGCAAACAGAAGCAGAGTTCGGGCGCTCAGAAGACTGGCACAGTCAGAAACAGATTCCATACAAAGGGACCAAAAAATGCAGACGTACAAGAAGGCACTTGCGCAATACAAACTACAGATAATAAAGGCCAAATCCGACTCCTGGCAGGAACACTGTAGTAGAATACCGGAAATTTTTGGGAAAATACAAAAAATCGCCGCAGGTAAGGTCTTTAGACCGACTCAATTGACTGCGAATGTGGCCCCTGACGCACCAAATACAAGAAATATTCTTTCGGTAATACTGAAAACGGTTTTTCCTTCAGATGATCCCGCCAATGACTCAGAAACGCATACATTAATAAGGACGCAATTTCAGGAAAAATTCTGGTCTTCCATAAATGGAGACTATCTCCCACCAACAATAGAGGAGGTAGACCTAATCATAAATGGTTTGGCAAGGAAAAAGGCACCGGGGCCGGATGGCCTAGACAATATAATACTCAAGGCATTGCATAATGAGTTTCCAGAGCTGATCCACTCAGTCTGCAAAGCATGCTGGAAAGTAGGACACTTTTCGAAAGATATGAAGCTGGCAGAGATCGCTCTGTTTCACAAAAAGGGGAAAGATCCCTCGGATCCGACCTCCTACCGCCCGGTAAGTCTCCTTCCCACAATTAGCAAAGTTCTAGAAAAAATCATTCTAATGAGGCTAAATTATTTCCTGAATAAAAGTTCAGTAATTAATAAAAAACAGTATGGCTTCCGTGAAGGAATATCTACGGAACAGGCAGTAGCAGATCTCCTGAAAGTGCTGAAAAAGAACAGAGAGGAAGACAATCACTCAATAGTAATATCTATTGACATAAAGGGAGCCTTCGATAATGTCTGGTGGCCTGATGTAACAAAAGAATTAGATTCAATCAACTGCCCAATTCAGATCTTAAAGTTGATAAGGAGCTACCTTGAAGACAGACAAGTCCAAGTAACTACAAACGATGGAATAATCCAGCATAAACTGGAGAAAGGCTGTCCACAGGGTTCCTGTCTAGGGCCAACCCTGTGGAACCTAGTAGCTAATTCAGCGTTCCAAATTTTTGAGATGGAGAGCGAAATACATCTGCAGGCTTTTGCGGATGATTTCCTTCTAGTAACTTCGGGAAGAAAGAATATCGAGAAAATTACACAAAATGCACTAAATAGGTTCTTAGAGTGGGCACAAACACATAAACTTACCATCTCAGCAGAAAAAACTACCATACTATTTATAGGGCGTAAAAGAGTAATGAAAAGAAATCCTACCATTAGACTCAACGGTAGCTCAATAAAATGCTCTTCAAACATAAAATACCTAGGATTTATCCTCAACAATAATCTCTCTTGGATTCCCCACTTAAAAGAACTCAGGAAAAGATGTATCGCACTCACAAACACAATGCTACGCACAACAGGACTGCAGTGGGGAGCACCATCATGGGTGCTTAAGAGGTGGTACCAAGCAATAACAGAAAGAATTGTTCTCTACGGCGTAGCGATCTGGGGAAATACACTCAACGTAAGCATGCGTAGATTACTTCTGTCCATGCAAAGACTGCAACTCTTGCTCATCTGCAAGGGCTACAGAACTACTTCAACGACAGCTCTGCAGGTTCTAGCAGGAATTCCTCCGCTAGACCTGCAAGCGGAAAGGGAGTCGTTAATTGCAAGAGTGTTAAGGCTAGGTGAGGATGGAGTTCTATGGGAACAACACCACTTTGCTGAAGACTTTGAAAAACACAAGCCAGTGACTCAAGGACATCCGGCTGAAACACATCTAAAAAAGTGTATTCTAGGCCACTATGTGACACCAAAAGATAACCACACAGCTATATTTACAGATGGCTCAAAAACCGAGACGGGTACTGGCAGTGCCTTCTGCGTTCTAAAACGTAATACAGCTGTGTATAAATGGAAAAGAAGACTTGGCAGTAGGAACTCAGTATTCCAAGCTGAGCTGGCAGCACTTAAAGCAGCAATTAATTATGTGAAGAGGAACAGACTTCTCCACATTACTATTTACAGTGATTCTGCCTCTAGCCTTGACGCAATCAAAGGTTACAAAAGTAGAAGCCAGTATGTCCAAGAAATTAGAAAAATCCTCCTCAGTCTTCCACCATCAGAAAGGCCATGCCTCACGTGGGTTCCGGCTCACGTGGGCATTAAAGGCAATGAGGAAGCAGACACCCTGGCAAAAGAAGCGGCAAAGGAGGTCTCAAGAACAGAACTGCCAGATAAATTACCTAGGTCTCATCTCAAAAAGATCACTCTAAAACAACTGATAGACAGGTGGCAAGCCAGATGGGACACAGCAGATACAGGAAGGAGAACGTATATGTTCTTCCCAAAAACAACGCTAGAGTTAAACTGCAATAGTGGTAGTCAGACACAGTTTTATACAGGTCATGGCCCATTCCTGACCTATCTGCATAGATTCAGCCTGAGTGACACAGAAAGATGTCAATGTGAAGAGGTGGGGGATCCAGACCACTACGTCTTCCACTGCACAAACACGGCACAGTACCATATAAGAAAGCCAAGTCAAGCTTACTGGCCACAATGGGCGGCAAATATGAGAACAAACAAAACAGCAAATACAAAGCTACAAGCGGTAATCAGCCATTGTCAGAGAAAGTATTCTCTAATACGACGATAAGTGTCCCCAAATAGAAATAATCAAGTGCTTAGCGCTCTGAATCATAAAATGTATAAATCACACTAAATCAATCTGGGCACACACCTCGAACCTCTCAACCCAAGACTAACTTAGATAATTAGGACTATGGCAACAACCTGCCTATATTCTTTATAATGTTTACTTTTGCAATTAATGTACAGGTCTAGGACTCGCAAGACCAGATCGTGCCAGTAAAATCTTCAACAGCAATGAGTTTTTCCTACACTTACTAATCGTGTATTTAAATTACAAGTTTGTGATAAATAGGTTCAAGAAGGGCAAGGTCAACTTATGTTATCACCTCAAGTTTATGAATGATATTATTATTGGTATGGCATTTTTGCCTTCTTAATTTTAATAAATATTCAACTTTTTATGCAAATCTTAGGGAAGAAATATCTGTATTTATGTGATCAATTGCATGCTTGAATCTCTTCCCTAGTGATCAGCATTACGTGCTTAATTATGTTTTGTATAAATTATGTGCATGTTCTAAGGTGATAAAACTAACTATGGAATTAATGTAGGTAAGTTTCTCTTTGTAATTATGTATCAGCATTATGTATTCAAGTGTTTGGAATCAGATATCAGTTTTACTGAGTATTGTGCTGTACTTTTCTGTTTATGTTCACTTTAAAGTACTCAAGTCTGTATTTATTCCTTCTCAGCATGTACTATGAAGGTCAGTTCGTACTTGGCTAGGATTTAGACTACATAGCAGTACTTAATGATCAGTTTTATGTATTATGCTTATCAGTTTTATTTTTAATTTTCATGTATTATGTATGCATTTTTAAGTGTTATGTATGCAGGCATTAGGGATCAGCTTTCTGTATTTCTGTACTCAGTATCATGTTAGTTTTTCACTTTAATATTCAGTTTTGTACTTATGTATGTATTATCCTGTCTGCAAGTACTACGAAAGAAAATGTAGGTGAATGGTTCAATTTGTAAAACAACTACAGTTTAAGTATGCACAAAGAACTAAATTATGCAGGAATTTGTTATCTTAGTGATAACAGGTACACAATCTTTTAAATGTTCTTACATAAGAGTCAGGCACATGGAAAGTAAACTGCGTTAAATTATGTTTGGGCGCTAGGATTTTTTTAATCATCTTTTAATCTCTCTCTTTATTATTTATTTATTTTTTATTTATTTATTTTTTTAAGTTTACTATGTGCAATAATTTAATAGGTTACAACTTTCCTCCATGCAGGACCAACGATTTCACAGAAGCCCCGTAAAGATATGACGGTTGTGTCACGATAAGCACCCGCATGTAGACATTTAGCAAGTCCAGAAAATCCACGGCAGTTAATTTTTCAGGCAAAGTCCTTCTATCTTTACTTTATCTAACACAAGTTTCTGTCTATTCTAACAGCGATTCTTAACAGTCTTTTGATTGCTTCTTTGCTTAATTTTAAGTAGTTCCTAACAGGATACTCTTTCCCCGTACAACAACATCCAAGCTTATATGTAGACTATATGAGGCTCTTAGCCGTCTATTCGGCTGCGTTCCCGGAGCAGGATGGAGCAGAGAGTAGATGGTTTCTGCCAGGAAGATAACACACTGTGAGGCTAAGGCCAGGTCAGTGGTCTTCCTTGGTGGCGCTCACTCACTCACTCACTATCATTTATTTAATTGTGGATCGACATCCAAAAACCCATTAACGTGCAATGATTATTTGTTATACATCATGGAATCGATTATAGAAATTATTCTTTAGCCGGAAACGCGGTTGTAGAAGAATTTTTATCCTGTGCGATGGATGTCATACTTGCCCAGAATTTCCCTTACGTGCTGATTTATTAATCCGCGTGTCTCCGTTAGGCTTGGGGTAGAAAGACATATTTCAAGATAGAATCTTTGGAATCTCGCAATTAACTGAATATTTGGGAATCTCGCAATTAACTGAATATTTGGTCTAGTAACCTGTGGCAAATTTATGAATTAGTGATATGTTAACGCGTCTTTTTGAGGTGAAAAACTGTGCTGATTGGACTACGGGATATGTATCGATAAGGAAACACCTTGTAGACCGCCAGAAGATCATATTACGATTACACTTGTCATAAAGTGTTATAATCTCACAATACTGATGAAATGAATGGCATGCCAATTAGGAACTTCGAATATGGTTTACATATTCTGCAGTTCAAATACTGCGCTTTATTGCACAGTTGGCTGATATCACCTCCGACTCCGCAATCCTCATAAATCTTGTATTCGAGTTGCACTGTGGGCTCAGTCTTTCTATCTTCCGATAAGGCATGCGGCATGTGAATCAACGCGTAGACGATTGTTGCAAATTTTGGAACACCATCGTATTTATTACATATGTTAGAAATACCACCGTATTTAACGGAAGTTTCTATATAACCATGCTTGTATGTAATCAGTGTCTTCTCTGATTCGTTTACATCCGACAGCGTGCAATTCGTAACTATTAAAAAAAGAGTCATTAGAACTTATTAAATCGAAATTTTAGTTCCGACTGAGTCTTGAATTTTTTTTTTTTTTTTTTTTTTTTTTTTTTTTTTTTTTTACCGTGGGATTAGAAAGAAAATGCAGGGTGTCCCAGAATTGTTTCTGTGATTACAAATAATCATAAGGCACAAAATATGACACGTAGGCAAATACTTTTTATCTTGAATTGCATGTAACATGTTCAAGTTTTGGTGTGCATACTTACTGTTACTTTGTCTGTTGGATTATATTGCTCGTTATGTCTTTACTGTTGCCATGCTGTCTGAGATTGAGAATGATGCTGACTATCTGAAAGGTATCCTTTTCTCAGATAAGGCTACATTTCATTTGAATGGTGGTGTCAATCGGCACAATGCTAGAATTTGGGAGTGCGAGAATCTCTGCGCTGTGTTTGAGACCGTCAGAGTCAGCCCTGAGCTGAACGTGTGGTGCGATCATATGCATTATAAAATCATGGGACCTTTCTTCTTATGTTAAAAAACGGTGACAGTCAATACCTATCTTGATATGTTGCAGTTATTTGTTGTGCCACAATCCTCTCTGCAACTCTCACGTTACAGATTCTTGGCACCATCATTCTTACACTTGCCATTACATGTTTACTAATTCTTGCATTTCAGATTACACTCAGCTCGACTGCTTTCTGGCCTGCAGTTATACTTTAATATCTAAAATTAAACAAGAATTAACTCATAGTATAACTTCAAATATTAAATATTATTAATTTATAATTACAAAAAAATTAATTATATATCAATTAAAGGTTATTTCCTTATACTATTCGAAAAGATTAACTTATTCTATATGGGGTAGTGTTTAGGCACAGGTACCCGGGTGTACCAAAACACCGCCCTACTGGAAGCAATAAACCAGATTCAGAATATTCTGGACTTAATTTTATAGCAAGATAGTGCGTCACCAGATTGGGAGTTAGATCATGTAGGCCTATTTGGATGCAACATTTCCGGGAAGATGGATTGGGCGTAATGGTCCCATAACTTGGCCTCCACGATCGCCAGATATAATACCACTGGATTTCTTCTTTTGGGTTATGTTAAGGACCAGGTTTACCAGTGAACGATATCGTAGCATTACGCTTCAGAATTACTGGAGTCATAATATCTATTCCTCACATAATGTTAAACAACACATTGGTGGAATTGGAATATCGCTTGGATATCCTTCGGGCACCGAAAGAATCGCACGTAGAAATTTATTAATTGTGTGCACAAAAACTTGAATATGTTACATGCAATTCAAGATAAAAAGTATATGCCTAAGTATCATATTTTATGCTTTATGAATATTTCTAAACAGGGAACGATTTCTGGGACCCACTATATCATTCTTATGAGAACGACAAAATTCTAAATAGTTTTCTTGATTCTTTCTTCAAGAATTCCCAAATCTAGTCCACATATCATCACTGAATTCATTTCTGCTGTATATTTATAAATCTTATTATCTATAATGGTTTTTAAATTATTCCCAAGTAAAAATACTGAATTTTTAGTTCATGTTATTTTTATTTCTATTGTTTACATATTGTTTATTTACATATTTAAAATGATACAAAACTTAACTCCGAACATTTTACTATAAAGAGGAAATAATAACATTATTTTTTGACATTGAAACAAATTATTTTAAAATTAATTTCACTATGTGATTAAAAAAAACCTGTGAATTATTACTTATAAATCTGAAATTTAATTGACATAAATACATTTTAAAATAATTCCCGGTTGAGATTATTTATGAGGGAATAATTAAACATTTCTCCTTCCCTTAAGAGGAATTTTTTAATAAAATGATTTTCAAGTTTTAGAGTGAAACACTTTTAATTTATTAAAACGTTATTGTACTTCAGAAGTTTACTGAGTTTGTTTGGTGCCTTTTGCAATTTCGGTAAGAGTTTTAATGCATCTCAAAGAATCCATTCAATTTTTTAAACAATTATGATTTAAAACATAAGAAATTTAGTGTTTTGCATTTAAGTTCAGTAATATTAATAATGTGTTAAAGTGCCTCAGAAAACAGATACACACAACTATTTTGTATGTAAGATCTGAATCGCTATATCGAACTTAATTATGCGAAAACGAAAGATTCGTTTATATTCGAAATATCTATAAATTTATCAGTTTTTCTGATCAAGTTGTATTGGGTTGTTATTGCTTTAATTCTTCATACACTCTGATAATCCACAATCCTAAGAATTGTTACCATGCCATGTTACGGAAGATCTTGAATTTATCTTTCGAATTGCATTGCGTTATTAATCCTTTTGGAAACTTATTTAAAAATTATACATTTATCTTCTAATACTTTTATCCATATTTTGTGTTTCGATATGTAACTAATGTTGTTTATACACCTGTATAATTGATATTTTTTTTTTGAAACTTCAGTCTATTTGCTTGATTCTCAAAAGTAAAATATTTCGAGTCCAATTTTAAAAATCCGAATCGTGTTTGCAAAAAAATATATAGAAATAAAATAAAAATTGTGCCTTATAACTATGTCTGATGAAATGCATTAATGAAAGAGTAAAATTTACTATTAAGATGTGTGACATCTAATTTTTTGTTGCATGCAATTCATTTTCTGAATAATGAGCTTATATAAAGCAGGGAAGAAGATGGGGAAGAGAAGAGATTCCCAGAGAGGGGGGGAAGTCAAAAGCTATCATGTGCTGACTGAAGGAGAACAATGGACACAGAAGAACATTGTTAGGATTTTCCTATCTTCCCGAGTCATAAAGGAACCGTTTACTTTAATGACAGTAATAAGAGACAAAAGGATAGTGTTTTGATTTCAGTTAATATTCTTATCTTTGAGGCTTGCTTATGGTTGCCATTTTTAAAAGGTGAAGAAATACATTTTTCAATGAAGTCTTTAGAACTGTTCTGTTATTCTAATAATGGATAACTTTCCCAACTTTTTAGAATTCAAGTGGAGCATATCTTTCTTAACTTAAATAAATAAAAATAATCTGATGGTTGCCCCGCTCCGCCCCATAGGAAAGGGGAAATTAATTAATTGCCCATTCTCACTTTAATATTAAGAAATAATGTATAAGAAATAATGTGTACGTACGCAGACGATTCTCTGCATTTTTTATTTCCAAAGAAAAGTAATGTTAAAAGATATTCTGTTTCTCTTTTCCGCTTTATTATGTGTACTTGCTTAATTATTGTATTTGAAGTTTGCCATGAATTTTTTAGTAAGGCAGTTGAAATTGTTATGATATTACTTCTGTATAGCTCTTTTTTTATATAAATTCGTATATTTTCAGGAGATTACTTTACTTTATGATTAGGTATCTTTTGAGAACTCTCTGTTGTCTAAATTTTATGTTTAGTTATACTGATTGTGATTACTGTAAATATCTGTTCACAAATTTGATTCGTTTCTGAAAGCTGTTCGTACTCGAAATTTTCGTAATCCGAAACTACTTTCCTCATAGGAATTAATGTCAAATGGATGAATCAATTCTTGGACCACATATGATGGTTACTTATTTAAACTTTATAATATTACTTTGCGTACTGTCGTTCTGTTAAATATCAAGGTACAAATTATACCGATCGCTCGAAGTTCTAAAATTACAACGTGTCCCAGGAAATGTAACAAAATAACTTACGCAAATTTTTTGCCAAGACCTAATAGAAAAAATATACCATCGAGATAACTGAATCTGTTTGGCCTATAAAAAAGGATGTTTAGATGTGATTTCGATGAAGAGTAAAGTAGAATGCTTTATGTAGAAGATCGTAGCATAAAACGAATGAAAATTATTAAATCTAAGACATAAAAGATAAACATAATGTTAAATAGATAAATTAGACGAAAACTTAATTTACTTTTACTGTAACTGTAGAAAGTTATGAGAAAAAAATATTTTTGGAGATGAAGGAGTCCATTTGATAAAATCATCCAGTAACTGTCTTCCTTTAACATTTTTTTCTCCTGTCTCGTAGCGCCGTTTGCTGTACTTGAAACACACTGTGCTTCCCTTTCACTCAAAATTTGTTCCTTGCGATATGTTATCGTCTTTAAATTGTTTAACCGATTCGTATCAGGTTTTCTTTTACCATTCTGATTTACCATTTTTATCTGTCAGTTGTTTAGAATCATAAAGGGAATGCAATAAAGATAATATTAAAGTCAGCTACCAGATAAACGGGTGCAGATTAACTGCGTTGATTTTTTTTAAGTTTGTTGATTGCGGAATGATTAAAAAAAATTACTGTAACAAAACATCAGTGTTAAACAAAAAACAATCTATGGAAAGTACAAAAGGGAAGAAATAAATGCATGGAATAAGAAAAATGGGATAAAGGTTTATTATGGTATTTGGAAGTTGTTTCTATCCACAACAATACGTACTAATTTAATTACACTTAATGTTGGATGCATGATAAATTGTATAGTGAAATTAAAAAAGGTCTAACCGACATTTTTACTCGAATTTGAAAACATTGGTGGTGTTAAGTTCTGTGTCTTGTGGATATCGTTCTGCGATGTCGTTTATTCTTTTGTTATTTACAGTGTGTTCTTTTTGTTTTAAACACGAATTTATTAATCTAAACAAATGATTTGTTTTCCAGATTAAACTTTTGGGAAATTTAAGTAAATGAATAGTAATATTTTTCTGTTCATTATAATATGGGTTATTTCTCTTCCCTGTGTGTTTTTCTTTTTAATTATTTTAATAACCCTTGGATTAATCATAGTTTTGGAGTTAACCGTGGAAGTCCTTCTGTGTGTTATCCCGATAAATCAGACTGTATTTTAAATGGTAAACCCAAGGAATCATTATTTTTAAACACATTGTTTGTAAATAGTAAGAGATTTTATTTTTACATTTTTAAATTTATAAAATTTTGGGACCAACTTTAATAAAAGTAATCCAAAAATATATGTATTCTCACATGATGATTAAAAAAATTAAATCTTTGAAAATAATTATATAGTAGTAATCTTTTGGGGAAAGTCATCAAAAAGATAAAAATAAACGTATTAATTTACGATATTATTAATACATTTTTGAGAAATGCAAGTCAGTTTAATTTAGTGAGTATTAACTGCTTTAAAGTCTTAACATAAAAGCATCCACGCAAGCTCTTATGTACTTTAATTTGGCGATGCATCCATATCGGCGACTTTTTCCTTCGCCAATGCCTTGGCAACCCTTGTTCATCTGTCTCTGCTGCATCAGAATCAAGAAAATCAACGCCAAAGCCAACCGGAGTCGTTCTCCTAGTGCCACGCTCATTGCTCTTGAGCTTCTTTTGCTTCATTTTGGTTTGATTATTTTGATTCTGCTACCTTCCTGGACTACAACCAGAAGCCCAAAGAACGACTTCCTTATTTTGTGACAAATGCAGAAATGCTTCACTCTTAGTTGCTGTGCTTGTTATTGTGTGTTGTTAGCAAAATGTGTAGCTGTTGATTTGTGAGCGTCTTTATTTGTTTGGATATTTTGCCACTAGCCATTGTGGATACATTCATGGAAGGATTCTTTGCTGAATAAGTAAGTGAAATTAGTATATGTCCTTTTTGTCATCGGTGTATTTTTATGAATTTGTTTTCCGAAGTTACTGTCAATTTTTATTTTTAGTATTTCTTATAGCTCAAGAATTTTTACAAAATGGTGTCAGAAATGTATGACATCGTATTAAAATCTACCTCTTTTCATGTAAATATGTCCTTAAATCAAATACTTATGTTTATTTGTGCTGAGACCGGCGTTTATTTTCAATAAAAATAGCTGTCAAGGTATTTTTCAAGTATAAAAATGTTATATGTTTGTTTTTTAAACAATCATATATATATATATATATATAATAATTATAAATTCATGGTTGTTGGTAATTTAAAAATAGAATGCATTTTTGAGAGCTTCCAAAATTATGTTAAGCTGCTTTATTTCTAAAAGTTTGATTTTTAATACTGATCTGATTCATAACTTGAGCGCATGCTAAAAGTATTCGTTTGAATGCCCATCTATGTTTAAAAGGCTGTGAAATTCAAAACTTTAAATCTAATATACTCAGTATTGTTTTTTTGGCCCATTTATTCAGGTTTTTATATGAAATACTTTATAAGTTTTTGTTGCTTATAACATTTACTAAAAACTTGATTTCATATGAAAATTTTCTTACAAAATATTAAACTTTTTTTAATGTAATAACAAAATATTTATGAAAAGCGCTATCTATTTAGTCCAAAGAAATGTTTTTAGGACTTTGATTATTAAGGTATTAAACTGGTGTTCAGCGCGAGAAAATAATAAAAAAATTAATGTTTTAAAAGTTAAAAAGAAAGGTGTTTAACTTCTTATCGTTCTTAAGAAAGAATTAACATTTTCAAAAAGGAAAGTAAAATCCTTGTGATTTTTCCATTTATTACGTTTAGATAAGTATTTAATTTAAATTAATGGACGATTTAGAAAAGACGAACATTAATCCAATATTGTTTCTAATCGAAAAACCTAAAAAGGCACTTTATTCGTAGAAAATTTATCTTATGCTTTTTAAATGGAGACTTAATTTAATTTAATTTTTAATGGCTTTTTAAATGGACATTTCTAAAGAAATGAATTTAAAATGTAAAATGTTTTTGTAATATTCAATTATACATGTAAATAACTCTTAAAGTATATTTTCGATTTGCTGCTTAACTTTAGATTCTGCTCATGTAAAATTTAAGAAAAGCGCAGATTATCTTTACTCCTATAAAGCTGAAATTTTATTCGTTTTATAGAATGCTAATGATGAATGGTCTAACATCTTACTAGCAAATAGAACTGCCCAGTAAATTTTTAACAGGTGAATTAAGGGCACAAACTTCCTATGAATTTTCCATAGATATTGTTTACATGAGTGCGTAATGGTTGACATTTTCTTGCTTCACATTGCAACCTTTGTTGTTGACTTCATTCGTATGCTATTAATAAATCTGTAAACGAAAGTCGTTTTTCTGCGAAGATATTTACAATATTAGTGTTCTAGTGAAGCCGTTCAAAATTAAGAGAAAGAATTAATAAATAATTATGTATAGATAATAATGTATTTTAAATTCTTAATAATAGTAATAATTTTAAATATGTTAGTTGCATAAAATGTGACTTTTGTAAGGCAGCATACTTAGTTTTTTTATTACTAATTTTGAATTGTATATGTTTACATCACTGTCAATATGAAGTATTGAACAGATTGCATTTGTTATTTTTACAAATTAAAATTTGTGAATTATGTGAATTTTTCATTTGTTCACTTGAGATTGCTTCATAAATACTGGAATGCAGAATATCAGAAACTGAACCGCGCCTAAAACCGAAATAAAATGCTTTGGGCTGCATGAAACAATATTCTTATTGACATATACCAATGTTGTTGTCGAACTGAAATAATTGTTATATGGCCGATTGCAACAAAAAAGTTTCATTCAGAAGTTCTATTCAAAGGGACTCCTCTTTATGGACAAATAGCCATACTGTGTTTTGGACCTATTTTGACTCATGGGTGCATGTTAACCAAGGGCTTATCTCATGAAGAGATATGTCTGCATAATATAAGCAGAACTTTTTCGCACTTTCAAAATATGTGATCATCACATTGTCTGTGGCAAATTTCGTCGCTGTAGCAAATCTCTAGCCAGTCTAAGTTTCGTCGTTGCACAGAGCACATTCCTGATGTTGTTTTCGTGCATCTACAGTTTACATTTCTCTTCTTACACTTCTGTAATTTTCATTAAGTAATGACGGGAGTAATTATGGCTTAAGCAGTGATGGGAGCAATGATGGAAGTAATTGTAAACCATTTATTCTCACCAAACTATTAATGATTATTGCTGCAGGTCGACATTTACTATTTAATCTGGCAACAGAAACAAACCGATTTTTTCAGACGACCATTTCCAGCTCCAAACTACATCTTTGAATTAATCAAGCCGATCATTGGTTGCTTCGCAGCTATTACATCATCTCATTTTCCGTTATACTGTGGCATAACCAATTTTCACAGGATTAATAGTATGGAAAGCTTATGAACCGACTACACATTTATTTGGCTACCGGCGACAGCAGTAAGTGAATTAACTCTGCTGTAAGGTACATTTTGCAGCACTTGGTTAATAATGTCAAAGTAAAATGTCGCTATTTATTGTGTGGACACATTGCCACAGATGTCCCGATTGAATATGAAATTTTTGAGCCGTGCCTGAATACTTTTAGCAGATAACATGTTTCAATATATTTTATATAGAAAAATAAGAAATTGAGTCTAGCTAAGGAAGCATTCATCCAACTTTCTATGAAATCACAATTTATATACAGTTAAAAAGAGCTTTTACGCTTTTCGAAACATCCATCAATATTTATTTATACTTTAAAACACATTAGGAGGATCAATACTTTAGCAGCTTCTTTTAGCATGTCTTGCAAATAATTCGCTGGATCACAGTCAGGGCAACTTGGTACCGACAGCAGTATAAAAGTTTTTCTCATCCTACTGAATGCTAATTTCCGCCAACCCTTAGTGATGTTGACTGCTGTAGCATTGGGCCCAGGTTTGAATACTGGAAAAGGCATGCATGTTTGTAGGCGTAAAACAAATAATGTAAATCGGACTTCAAATGTCTAAGGTCTTGAAGTCTTTGCAACACCATATTTGTATATATATAATTGAAATGTGTTCGCAGGCCGCATAAAATTACTTTGGGGCTAACAGTTGGAGAATACTGATCTAACATGTAACATGCATCATTCAGGATTTAGGAGTGGGTGGGCTATGCATACTAGAACACTATTTTCCACAACACTTTTAACTCCCACTTTGCAACCAAGGAATGTGGCCTGAAGTTGTTTACTCTATGAAAACCAGACCGTTTTTATAGTGCAGATAGATAGCAACAAACCTCATCATTTTAGATAGTCTTCTTTTTTTTTCATCTTATTTCATCAAGGCTCAGCTGCCGATGTTCCTTGATTCATGTAAGATGTGTGTGGCCGTCGTCTTAAGTACCTCGTCCGTGGGGCCTCGGCCGATGAAAGGTACGACATATGATGCTTGTAAAAATTATACTTCTGTCGTAGTGTGGATGAGTTGTTTGATAGTTATGAGTTCCTTTCTGAAATTTCAGTTTTGACACCTAAGGTATAAAATCAACTGCATATAGTTGACCCAGTGTGAGCACGTCTGTTGTTTGCTTCTTAGTTATAGTTAATTCAGTTCGGATATATCCTTATTATAATATAGAAGGGAAGCTTCCAACAAATGTGGCTATTTCTGAAAAAATATGAGCATGTACCCTCTGAACTCCAGCTGTTATCTGCTCGCGGCTAAATTAGTTAATGTAGGTACATTTCCACTTACTAAGATAACATTTACTTATTATTTGAGTAGCTAATATAGGTACTCACTTTAGAGCAGCTGCAATAAATATCATTACCACTTGAGGTTATAACTGTGATGTGTAAAACACAGAATATTCCCAATGAAAGCTGACTTTTATGTTTTTGTATCTGCGCATGTTCAATTCTGAAGTTAATTTTAAAAATGGCTGTGTAGCAGGAAACCAAATGAAAGCTTATAAGTAAGTAAGTTGTACATTTATACATTGGATGACTATAAAGTTTAATTAAATGTATAGCCCCGTACTTAATTCATCTTTATATTTATTTCAAAGTTTGAAATGTAAGTTTTATGTAATGTTTCGTAGGATCACCTATGATATTTTTGCTTAATAAATTTAGGAATTTAATAAATTTAGAAAATTAGTTTCCAACTTCATAAATTTAGAAAAGTAATCTGAAGCCGTATTGCATTGTTGAACCGTATAATTTTTTGGAAACATTAAGACATAATTTCTTAATTCTGGTTTTTTAAGTGTTGATTGAAAAATATGAAGCTAATCTTTGCGCTAGTTTTATTTGGATTTGGGCTATACTCATGTATGGAAACATAAGTTTTATAGAGCTACTTTTGGGAAGGGTTTATTTCAAAGGAGAAATATTTCTTATCCGTTTTCAGAAAAATCATTTCGGATAATTTTTTTCAACATTATTTCATGCGATTTCTCGGGAAAATAAGTTTTTACTTTAATTGAAAATACAGTTTAATACTTCCAGGTTGTTTCATTGATTGCCAGTTGCGGAAAAAAAGGAGGAAATAATCAGAAAGATCCAAGTTTTAAAAGAATAGTTTAAATGTATAAAATATGAAGTGTTTGCGCATCTTTTTTGTATGTTCTTGAGTAGAAATGTTTTATGTCCACTTAATATTTCGATCAGAATTATGAATTTGTGGAGTAGCTCCTTTGATTTTTGCACTTTATTCATCAGTGCTTTTTTTAATAAACAAAGTATTGCAAGAACTCTGTGAACTTATTTTTGTAGTAGTAGAATACGATTGCTGCTGTTAGTTTTGTTGCATAGAAACTGTGGTGCGCTTAATTCACTAGCATGATATGAGCTGTGGTATTTGGAGATTGGTAGCTGACCACAATATTGCTAGAATGGGATTGTCATTTTTAATGCGAATCAAAATGTTTTGAAAAGTAAAATAACTGGTATTTCATACATTACTTACTAGTGAGAAAATGTGATGAATGATGTAAACTTAGTAATTATTATTTTTTTTTTCCTGGATTACACGTTTTGCGGTTAAGTATCGACAAATATCAGTACATTGGTTCATATGATTTCTTGTTTTGGGAAATATTGGGTGAGAAATCATAGTTATTATGCATTGAAGCAAATTTACACACATGGGCAAAATTAAGAGAGTTTGCATATTACGTCGAATTTCTGAAAAACTAATTGGACAGATTTTAATGAAATTTGGTATAAATATAAATTTATGACAAAGAAAGAGATATATTTTTCAAAGGTAATCGCATATACGCGTGATTATCAGTAAAGCTCATAGTGCTGGGATGTCCAAAATCTGCATGTCCAAAATCTGCGTAATCATATCTAACTGAAAATGAGTTTAACATGGGGTATGGTCCCCTCTCGTTATCAGACAGGTCCAGCAACGAGACGGCAGTTTATCAGCCGATTCCTCTCCTGTAGCAAGGCAGTTTTCAACTTCTGGACGATTCTTGGAGGGGGAGGGGGAATTTGCCCACCCCCTCCGAGAATCGTCCAGAGTGTCCCAGACATGCTGTATAGAGTTACAGTCAGAAGATTTGGATGGCCAATTCCTGCGTAGAGTATCCTCGTTTTCCAGAAAATCGTCCACCTGTTGAGCCCTATGTGGGCGAGCGTTGTTGTCCATTAGCAAGAACTCGGGATCAACTGAGTCCCTGAAAATTAGAACATAGGATTCTAAAATTCCTCTTTAGCAGTCAGAAGTCTCATAGCAGAGAGCCTTTGCCAAACACATGCAGGGGTTGCGGCTGTCCAACATAATGCCTGCCCAAACCATTACACCTCCACCACCGTAATGATCGCGCTAAAAGTGCCAAATAACGATCCTCATTCGTCGTTGCGTATCTTTACTGATCTTGTCCAGGTCTTCTCGATATGGGTAGTGTCCTGCAACTGTTTTCACAAACTGCAGACGACACTGGTTCTAGGCTTGTGATTGGCCTGCCTCCATTCTACCGACAGTTTTCCATCTCATTCCGTCATACATTCGTGGCTACTCATTATTTACTCTACTCTTGCGAGAAACATGGCGAATGTCGTGAAGGAACACAAATCGTCTAAAACTCTTCGTGCGCTTAGTATTCCTTCCGCGTTCACAGCTCCCTAGACAGGCACGTGGACGCTTATGTATTCGACTCTGAATAATTTCATAATTCTTCGGCGGCATAGTTAGTACCTAGTACTTTTTGTAAAAAAAAGATATAATTTGCACATGAATGTATTAAGCCCCATACTACTAAATGAGTATAAAATCTTTCAAATTATTTAAATTTTTTTCAGAAAACCTGTACATGAAAATTATTAAAATAATTTGAATTAAAATAAACTCATTATATATTAGTATACTTATTAAACGAAAGATGAGATTCCAAATACTTAAAATGTGTCTTATTATAAAAAATATGTTTATTAAAACCAACATTTACGCCTTGTAACACCTTAAAAACATACTGTAGTTTTCAGGGAACTTTGAATTAAAATAAAAGATCTGGTTGCTGTAACCCTTCACATTTGTCCTTCAAATTATCGCAACACAATGCTTATCGTTAACAGATCAGCATTTAAAACATTACGTACTTAAAATATTTTCTTCATTTTCCATGCGAGCAAAATTATTAATAAAATATTTACTAAAATTATTACTCCCATATAAAAAGACAGTTTTGCTACGAAAGTTAAGAGATGAGTGAGAGGAATCTAGAAAAGGGGGCAAAATATAGTTAGATCTACAGAAGGCTTTAAAATGTTTGCTTGCATTTAAAAAAAATTGCAGAAGCAGACAAGCCCCAGAACATATACAGAACCTTATTCTTAGCTTGACCATATCAGGTTATACTAATTGCTACATCGAATGCATAATCATTGAGTTATGGAACAAGGAAGTAATGCTACACAGCATAAATTCATATTACCGTTATGTTTGCAAAGCTGGAATTATGGAAATAGGTACCATACGTAATGGCAGCTGCTAAAATGTATTCAATTGTCATGGCTTTTGTGTAGCAGAATGTAAAAAAGGATAAAATATTAGTTAAACTGTCAGATCTAGCGCTAATAATATAGGTCTAACACTAATGTACAGAGGCTGTTCGCACATTTTTTAGATGATTTTGGTAAGCGGTAATAAAACTTCGTTTGCTGCAAAAGTAATTTCAATTGTACTATGTTTTTAAAAGTCAAAATTATCGTCTGTGGCTTGAAAGTTTTGTTTTTATTCAAAATGGCGAATTTAACAAAGTAGTGGTTCGAAGGCTACATTTACGCTCTTTCCGAAGAGAAATATGCATACTCCGTTATTCAAAAACGATGTGAGAGTCATGGTTTTGTGATAAATAAAGCGTCGATAGGTAATATCATCAACAAGAAAGGGAAAAAAAAAAAGTCAAATTGGAGCCTCAAGTGGGACAAAAATTCCAAACAAGTATCCAAGGGAAAAACGGACATCTTCGACTATTGCATTTAAAACATTACGTTGTTTAATGTTAAAAGAAAATCCCCCTAGTCAAAGAACAGTTGCAAAATCATTAAATGCTCGGTGTCCACTGTAAACAAAATGATAAACGTTGATTTAAATCTTAAGAAAGCGAAAAAACGCAATGTGCATCGTCTTCTTCCAAAGCATATCGCTCAACGCAGGACACGCTGCAGAATTCTATATGAGAAACACTTAACCCAAAGAAAAATGGAAAACAATTGTCACAATAGATGAAGCATGGATTGATTGTGACGAAAAAAGAGCCATTTATTATCATAAAAGGGAAGAAAAAAATTTAAGCACTTGGTTCAAAGAATCGAAAGAAAGTTTTTCTAAGGGATTCATGATTGCTGCTTTTCTTATAATGGCAAGTTAAAAATAAAGAGAGTGCAAAAAAATGTCAAGATTAACTCCAAATACTATCAGGAACATATTTTATCGCCAATTTTTCTGAATGAAATACCATCGCTTTACCCACAGTGCCATCCATCTGTGAGATTCCATCAGGACAAAGCTAGCAGTCACACATCAAAATCCACTGTAAATTTCCTAAAAGAAATGGAACAAAAAACTGGTAACAAGGCCATACCCTTCACTGATATCCCTACTAAATCTCCTGATGTGTCACCTATGGATTTTTGTGCTTTCGGACTTAACACAAGAATTTTATGTAATTTAGTTTTGTGAATACAATATACATCGTCTAAAAAATGTGTGAACAGCCTCTGTAATATTTGAAAGTGAAATTATTTTCCGGTGTTTGTTATTCGGATTATAGTCTGTTTTAAATTAGGTTCATTTTCTATTTTGAGCTAATACTTTTTGTCTTCGCTAAGTGACATCGCAAGAAATATATAAGCGCATTTGACTTGAATAAAATCTTGTAAAAACAGTAAGTCTGAAGGAATATTCTATTGATTTGTGTTTTGTATCTTTAATTTTGCTTTTCTTTTGATTAGATTTGTTTTCATCTGATAATTAGTAATTCTTTTTTAAACCAGATTGAGTAGTTATTGAAATAGCTATACCATTTTTATTTATTGTGTACCATTTATTTTATTTTACACCTTTTCTTTTTTTATTTTATTTTACAACATTTCTTTTTTTTTATTTTATACCATTTATTTTATTTTACAACATTTCTTTTTTTTATTTTATACCATTTATTTTATTTTATAACATTTGTTTTATTTTACACCTTTTTTTTTTTTTTTTTAATGCCATTGAACTGTCCGAAGCAGAATTAAATGTGGCCAGACCCATTTAAATATAATTTTAGTAATTTGATGAGGTAATCACCATTTCTGTGCAGTTTCTCTTCTACTAAAAAATAACAATAATTTAAATAAAAACACCTTATTCTCTGATTCTCATCTAAAAATCCGCTTAAATATCTTAACATACATTTTAATATGTTTGTGGAGTATGAAATGTGTAAGAACAGTTCCTGTTTGAAATAATATATATATATATATATTGACCATTTTTCCTTGAGGAGTGCCGAAGCAGATAAGAGTAGCTTATCAGTCCTTTTTCCTTCTCTTAATTTAAAAACACAGAAGGCCAATAAAACAAGGCCTTTGTAATTTAATTTTATGAAAGCTAAAAATTTTTTTTTAAATCATTATTTCTTGCGAAACACCTAGCAGCATACTAGTTCCGTAATCCTAGTTGAGAAGACTTCTGTGATCTATCAATCGCTGTTGGTGAAATTCTCTTTTGTGATTCAAATCCCTGAATTTATCAGAATATGAAGAAATGTTATGAAAAGAGCCTTTTTCTTTTCTCTTTTCCCTATTCTCCCAGTCTTCTTTCGAAATTTCTGCGCTACGGGAAGTTCGTCCTTTATCAACTAAAGATCCGCTTTCAGAATGATTGAAAGTTTTCATTTTTTATAGTATTCTTTTGTTTGTTTGACCTCTTTCGATTTCATTTTTGATTATCCGAGGTAAGTCTTTGTTTAATTAACCTCTTTCCTGGATCAACGTTATTTACTTAACGTGCGCTTTTCTAATAATAATACCGATAGCGTATACCACAGAGTTATGTGTTCTGTATTTAAAGAGAATGGTCATGTGCCATAGGATAGCAATAATGGGTTTGTTCGTTTGTGTTTACTTAACTATGTGATATTTGTGAGAACTGAATTACTAGAAAGCAGTTCTCGTTTTGGTGCATTTTTATGTTAAAGAGCGAGGAACAGGATTTTGTATACAGTCTGTAGGAGCCTAAGTAAATATACAATCAACACCTGATTATCCGATTAACCGGGCTTTTGTCTTTTGTTTACTGAGGAATAATGAAAAAATTACTGTGGCAAACAATTAGCGTAAAACAGAACTACCGAAAATAGGAAAAGGAAAAATGCTTGACAGCAGTGGCAACAAATAATGTCATACTAGTATTTGGAAATTGCTTTTATCCGCAACATTATGTAATTTAATTGTACATAATCTGGAATATATAGGCACTCTTAAATCATCCTTTAAAGATAAACTGCTCAATCTTAAAAGTAAATCTGACGTATAGCCATTGTTTCGTATTGATTCTTATCGAAATACTAGACTAATTTAAACAAACGTAGACAGTGTGGGCATCGCGAAGTGAGGAAGAAAAATAGGGAATTTTCTCCTTGTGTAACGCGGATACGAGCCAGTTTCCTTTAGAAAGTTCTCGACGAAGATATCCTTTCCTGTAGTCAGATAGTTCTTCTGCGCTTTACCGCAATTTAATAAATCCAAATCCGTAGATAAATTCAGTAACAAAAAGGATTCACATTTGCATTCTAGAGAGGGAGAAAACTTCCAATGCTGATACAGTTTACGTAAACAAATGAACTTATTCTCCTGATTAAACTTCTTGAAAATGTTGGTAAATTATTAATAACGTTTTTCCGTGAAGTATTAGTTACGCCATTTTAATATATTTTTTAAATGATTTATTATGTGTAAGCCTTTTGGCATTACATGGAAAGGGGGCTTTTTAAAGGAAACTGACTGGTATCTACGTTACACATGGGAAAAACCACGAAAACGCCCATGCAGCCAGCCCGTTCATCAGGACTCGAACCCGTACTCAACTACCAGTATTCAGTACTTTTTATCCCTCGGCCTCTATTGAACCTTATTTTTAATTGTCATCGGATTAACTGCTGTTAACCGTCGACGTCGTTCATGGCATTACCGCTTACTCGGGAGTTCACTCTATATGCATAAACACAGTTTTTTTTTAATTATAGTTCTACTAGGAGATTAAAATTTACTTTTAATTACACTATATTTTTAATTTTAATGAAAATTAAAAACACTCTCGGATGTTGAAGCCGTATTGTTTGTGTGGTACTGATGCTAAACATACAAATAAAAAAAAGAAAATTGTACTGAACTGATCTTTAGTTTTCTGTACTATTTTCAGTGTTATGTCACTAAAAATTATAAAAATTATTTCGCTGAAATTATTAAAACAATGTTTAAACATCTTCTGCTATTTTAATAACTTATCACTGAGAGAGAGTAAGAACGAGTTATAAAATTATGCTCATACTTGCCTGAAATCTTTAAATTTATTGGAAACTGGAATGTTATAACTTTGTTTGAGTTGTAGACATTAGGTATTTTTTTAAAGCAGAAGAGATGAAAAGTGAGCAACCCCCTCGCCGGGAATCGAACCACGGACCTCTAGAATACGCGCCCAGCGAGCAGACTACCATGCCACGAAGGCATACTAATAAGGCGGGAGGAATACCTTATAGAGTTATATGAAATTCATCATTAAAATTAAGAAGTTTTATTAAAAAAACACTGTAATAAACTCCTTGCTGGACAGTGAGAAAAGTATTTTACATAGTATAGTATCACAAACGTGTCTTCTTAACTGCGTTCGTGGTATCCATCCGTGGCAATCAGCTGATGTCTCATCAGCTTTTCTGCAGCCTGTGGTACGGTTAACAAAATATACAGGATTTCCCAGAATAACTTTCTTTGAACTTCAGTAGCAGGATTATTAATAACAACAGTATTAAATTTTTGGGTGTCACGTATTCTGGAGTTTAAGATGTTCAAAATGGCAGCAGTAGATCATCTGCAAAGCTGTAAAACAGACTGACACAAATGCAAGAGGACACCAGAATTTTACCATTGATGGTACAGCAAAGTCCCACCGCACTAATTGTTCAGGTTCGCCCCAGTTTTGATGAAAAGCGCTTTGGGAGATGGTTCGTAGGTCTCCCATTTCTTTTTCTTTACCACCAACCACTCGAGAGCACTTTCGGCTGGCCACTATTTCGAGTGCCTCCGTGCCGCACAGGCACAATACACTTACAAACAAAGCAGATTGACTAACAGCAGATATAATTTCAACGAGAAGGGAAGCGCAGTTAATTTAAATCGAAAGTCGCATGTCATTCCATGTCTGTGACTTCGTGGCGTGCACATCGACAGTCTGCAGCATTATCCTCACTGTTCATCTGTTGTTCAGATCACATGTAATTCCTTCCTTCTCAAGCTTGTTACTAATCCTATAATGGTTACACGTGACTGTCACGGAATATTAAGGTCGTACACATTGTCAGTTTTCTGATATTTAAAGAAACTAAATAATGAAGAATCTGCATGAATGGTTCTCGCATTGTGAAGAAACAATGGTACCTGTGGCCATCAAATTCTGAATAACGTAGTCCTCCGACTGAACATGGGCACATGGAAGTCAGAATTTTGAATTTGTTTTATTATCTATTTAAAATTGTGTGAAACTTTAGCGAACTTTTGATTAAGAAGCTTAATGATTTCAAAACGAGCAATCGCAACACCGTACGGAAAAGGGGGGGAATCTCCATGGCACGAAACTGTGTATCGGAAATTCTAAAGATATGCTCTTTTTAAATTATTTTACGATATTGCTGTTGGATTGAATTTTATGGTTTAAGAGCGAATAACATGATATTTAATAAATAAGATAGCACACCAAACGTTAAAAAAAACACCCCTTTGGGCGTAATATAAAATCTGAAAGCTTGAAGATTTATTAAAAAAAATTTTATTAGTAGTATTTTTTACTGCTGACCGTCAGTTTCCTGATATGTGCATATATATATTTTTTTTGCCAATGGCAGATTGTGAACAGGGTGGTCTCTTTATTATGGAGGCACCTAATAGGAAGGCCACCGTCGCCTCCTATGAAGGGACGAGCAATTACAACCATGCCTTCTCCGAGATTCGAACCCAGGCCCTTCGGTATCGCAGTCAGCTTCCCTAACCACTATACCGACTGGGCGGCACTCCACGTTAACCTCTTACCTGACGATTTACTTTCAAACCATTCGCAATTATCTGTATTAAAAAAATTTTAGATTTTGAAGCTTTTAAATATGTCGCTGCTCACAAGTTAGGCAAAGAAATTGTATTCGTGCGAGGTTAGTTTGCATTATATTGTGAGGATATATTCTTAATGGCTTTTATTAATTTCTTAGCATGTGTAATCGCATATTTAGTTCAGCGCTGCTCCGTCTGTAGAACCGTATATAATTAGTAATGATGTAAATAATTTAAATAAATAGAGGCAATATTGTGTAGTAATTTATTAAAAAAATAATATCGATATTAAGAATATTACGTAGAATAACAAATAGAATGTATAAATCCTTTATTTATTATTCTATCCTTTATTTATTATTCTAGGAGATATTTTTAAGTATCCAGTATAAAAAAACAGTTGCGTGCGCACGAGCTCGTAATAGATGGAATACATACAGAACTGATGATAGCTTGTTGAAATTTATTTTACGAAAAAGAACACTTTACTGTTCTGAACTTTTCATAAAAATACTTGTACAACTCTTCTCAGTATCACTGTGTATGATCAGTAGTTACGTTTCAAACTACTAAGAACGTTAAACACAACGCAGTGCAAAGCGCAACTAAAAAAAATCTCTAATACCTTCCATTTCTCAAAATCATTGGAAGGCATATAGGTCAAAGTTCCGTATAGAGGCCGGATACAGTTACAGTTACAAATAGGTATCAATTACAGTTATTCAATTGCAGTACTAGTTATAGTTATACAGGGACCGAACCCACATTTCGCCAAGCCTGGCAACTTTTTTTTTAATTTCTTACCAAATTTGACGGCATATATAAGTCGCCCAAACCATTGCCAGCTTTATAAGGACATTGAGTAAATGGGTATCTCGCCAATTAGCGAGATAGCCATTTACTCAATGTTAAAAAGTCCTTGTAATCTTACTTTTCCGGCAAACCTTCGCCTCTTCAGACTTTTCATGTTACATTGTGCAAGATACTACAGTTTCACTAGAATTGTTTACAAAATTTGGAACTATAATATTGTGCCTCCCACAGCTTAAACACCGATCTTATATTTTTCCAAATGTGTACAGAGGATGGCCTTATCTCCTGTATAGGTTTTTGTATTAATATATTGTTACGTTTGTTATTATAAAATAATTTACTTATTACTTTCAAATTGCTTAGTTTATAAGACTGTACAGGTATAACATAGAAAATAATTCAGTGCCTCAGGAAACGACAATAGCTGTCTGTGAATCATTTAAATGGGTAATAAAAATCAAAGTTCAAATTAATAAAAAGGTAATAATTGACTTGAAATATTTCAGTTTCTTAAGTAGCAATAAACTAGTTAAATTTAAAAGAACCCGCACTTTTGCTAAAAAGTTCTTTCGAGGCTGCATAGAAGATAGAGGTGTTACGTTTTATATAGTGTCATTGTTTTAGCGGCGAAGGTAATAATATTGTAGTCTCTTCTAATGTAATTGTAAGGAATTTTGTTGAAATTTAGTAAATGCTTCGCTAAAAATGTTTCTAACGAAAAAAAAAAAAAAAAAATCATGTTTATTATTCACATTTGCATTATGATATTGAAGTGAGTCGTTCGATACTTTAAATCAGGGTTTCTTAAACTGTGGGTCGCTACCTCAAAGGGGGTCGCCAAAAATTGTAGCAGTTTTGATATTTCTTTAACTTATAATAATTTTACAATTACCAAATATTTTTACACAATGAATCTGAAAATAAATAAAGATAAGACAATACAGATAAAGAAAAAAACGAAAACGTTTCGACGCATTCTTTTTATAATATAAACGTTCATTTTCCTTGCTTTACTTTGTCATTTCGTCTGTTACTTATTTAAAATTTTCACATTGTTCTTTGTCTTAAAATTAGAAATTTAAGTTAATGACCTAAATCTGCAATAGTATATGACTGTACAAGTGAAAAAATTGACAGTTTCACTCACGCGTGTGTCGGATTTGCGCAATATTTATGGGGGTCCCACAAAATTTTTGTGAATATTATGGGGGTCCTGGGGGTCGCGAAAAAATCTCAGTGATTAAAGGGGGTTCGGACTAGAAAACGTTTTAAGAAACCCTACTTTAAATAACAAAAATGTTTACTACTTTAATTACATTGTGGAGTAAAATAATTTCTTGCACATTAAAGCAAAAACTATCTTGCAGCCGAGTGCGTAGAAACTTGGTGTAAGAAAAAAGTATTATAAACTACAGTTATAAGTCTGTCACTTTAAAACTGGAACTTCAAGGTCAGTTTTCTCCGACTTGCATCGTAACCATGGTAACAACAGCTGCGAAAAATGATTTGAATCCCCTAATTTTTTCCCCACTTCTTTCCCGGCGTGTTTGGCTTTGTTAAAAGCGAACGAGCTGAGGTTATCTTGAACAACAGTCTGAAATAAGGTAGAGAAAGTAAATGTGTGGTGATGATGTCATGCGTCATGGGCATAACTGAAAGAGGGTCTTGCTGCTCTCGAAGTGCATATTTTAAATAAACAGACTATATTAGGGAAAGATGTAACTAAAATTGTTAATTACATACTTTAAAAGTTACAGCTTATTGATCATTACTATATTACTTTTTAAAATAAAAGAGAATTAAAAGGCCTGCTAGTGTACGATTCGTTGAGAGCGCTGATATTAGTGGTTTGATCCGGGCTGCAAACCCGTTGAACAGGCTGGCTACATAATTGCCATGAATATGAGGTATCCAATAGAACATCCGCTGCGGAGATATTTCACCCCTTATGCAATTAAAACTCACGTAATTTGCCATATTCGACTAAACAAGAGCAATGAAATATTCATAAAAGTTGTTTTGTAATACTACACTGCTGACCACCATAAATGCAACACCCTGAAGGAAGCATGCAAAAAACATGAAATTTATCTGCGGAGGTGAGATATGCAAATAATTAGAATTTCAGCGCAGACGCACATCACGCGCGCCTGTGGCGCCAAAGCGCTATTTGAGGCTTGGAGTTTCCGACGATTTCAAGTTCGGCAATTGTGTTTTTCTTAAAAAAAAAAAAAAAAAAAAAAAAAAAAAAAAAAAAAAAAACGATCAATTATGCCTCGTAATAAACAGCGAGCATCGTTGGATCCGAGTTCGACAGAGGAAGGATAGTGGCCTACCGAGAGTGTGGATTATCTTTCAGTGAAATCTGTAGTCGTGTTGGACGAAACCAAACTGCAATGCGGATATGTGACCATTGGATGCAGGAGGGTACGACGGACCGATGTGCTCGATTGCATCAATCTCAGTGCACCACTTCACGTGATGACAGGAACATTGTGCGCATGGCAGTGACGGATCGCTCAGTCACATCACGAACCATAGCACAGCACGTTCAGTCTGTAACGCATCATCCAGTGTCTGCGCGTACTATTCGACGCCGTTTACAGCAGAGTGGTCTGTCCGCTAGACGTCCATTGCTTCGTCTACCCTTGACGCAGAACCACAGAGGTCTCCGCCGCCAATGGTGCGATGAAAGAAGGATATGGACGGCATAATGGAATGAAATTGTCTTTACTGACGAGTCACGCTTCTGTCTGCAACGCCACGATGGTCGGATTCGAGTCTGGAGACACCGTGGAGAGAGGATGCTGAACAGCTGCCCACACTAGTCCTGCACCGGGTATTATGGTATGGGGCGGTATTGGATATCACTCTCGCATTCCTGTAATACGCATTGCCGGTATTTTAAACAGCCAGCGCTACATCTCCGAGTTGTTGGAGCCAGTTGTCCTTCCTCACCTTCAGGGCTTGCCCACAGCTATATTTCAACAGGATAATGCGCGATCATACGTGGCACGCATCGTCCAAGGGTTCTTCGTCAATCGCCAGATTGAATTGCTTCCCTGGCCGGCTCGCTCTCCGGATCTTTCGCCGATAGAAAACATGTGGTCCATGGTTGCTGAACGATTGACCCAGATTACATCCCAAGCTGCCACACCAGATCACGTTTGGCAACGTATGGAAGCTGCTTGGTCTGCTCTACCCCAAGAACACATCCAAAGTCTCTTTGAATCAATGCCGAGGCGTGTGGCAGCGGTGATCTCCAACAATGGGCGGCTACTCTTCTACTGATTCTGGAAGGAACCACACTTCACAGAAGTCTATAAATTTAAACGTTTGATGCTTGGTCAACATGTTATCTACTAAATAAATTTTGTTGTGATATCTCTTGTTTCTTTCTTGGTGTTGCAATTTTGGTGGCCAACAGTGTATATGCAATTCTCCCAGTGTTCTTCAATGAACGGCGGGAGTTCAAAATACTACATGCAATGCACTTTTATAAAATGTCGGAAAATCAATTTAAAATCTTCTATCTTAATACTGGCAACAGTCTTAAAATTGGATAATTATGAGGGAAAGGTAATTATTTTCTGCCACAAGATTGCTACTAGCTATGAAAACTGGCAGTTTGCCAAGCCAGGTGCTTGATTGATGTTGTGATAGCATAATGTAACGGAGCATAAAATTGGAAAGATTCGGCTGTTGAAGTGTCTTACGTCAAAGTAAAAAGATAAAAAGTAGGAATAATCATACATAATTTTTAGCGTTTAATGTTTTAAATATTGTTAGCGTAAAGACTGTATGCACACAGAACCGATAACAGTTTGATAAAAATTTATTTTATCCAAAGAAACACTTCACAGCTCTGGAACTTTCCATGAAAATAGTTGTACATTTCTTCACACTATCGCAGAGTGCAATCAGTAGTTACACTTAACTACTAAGAATTTTAAAACGCAACGCATTGCACAGCGCATCTTAAGAGCGAAGCTAACCCGGAGATATCTCAATACTCCGAGCTCACGCAGAACTAGCAACTAACAACAGCTTAGAAACTGACGCTGTCTTCGATCTTATACAGCTTTCACCCATCCGCCAAGGTATTTCTAGTAATTCTGCTTCAGGAAGTTATTGGAAGGCATATGAAGACCGAATACGGTTACAGCTACATAGAGGATCAATTATAGTTATACAATTACAATACCCATTACAGTTATACAGGAACAAGAAACAAATGCCGCCAAGATCGGCGACTTTTCACGATTTGTTGCCAAATTTGGCAACCAAAAACTAGTCGCCAAAGCTGTTGCCAGCTTCACGATATCTCACCAAATTAGCGAGGTAGTTACTAAATGTTAAATAAACTTTCCCCTCTGTTCTTATTTTTCTGGCAGAGTACCGTCTGTCTAGACCCTAATGTTATATTATATAGAAAAATGTAGCAAGATCAGATACAATTTCACTAAAACTATCTATTTGTGTACAAAATTCGTAACTATGTCTTTTTTTTTTCCCCCTCCTCTCTGTGTGTGTGTTATATTGTTTTATTACGATCTCACCATCAATATGTCGACATATATAGTAGTATATGTATATTGTATCATATTGTATCTGTATTTTATTGAATTTTCCACAGGTGCTGTTTCATTATCATTTAGTTTTTTTATGAGAAATTTTGTATGGATTTTCCATACGCTAAGTACAGTTATTCATGGCGAAGCTGTTATGAACTATTAAATAAATTAATGCATTTTTGTATACGAGTAATATGAAACCTCAGTTTATACTGTGTAGTCTTGTAGAGTCATTAGGGTTGTCGAAGCAAATAATATGAAAAATGAGCAGTGCCCGTACCGGGATTTGAACTATGGACCTCCCGAGTTCTAACCGGACATGCTTCTAATTATACCACAGAGGCGCACAATTTTATATCTGAAGAGTAGTAGTGGATATGTCAGAATTTTTATGCTTAATTGAATAAATAGTCATTCTTCCCTGAATGCAGTCTCGTGATAGTTTGCCATATGACTTACACTTATATAGGCATGAGACTTCGTTGGCTCAGGCAAGGCGTCTTGCTTGTGTCGAATGGAAAGAGAGTAACAGCGCGCGGTCTTGCAATGCAGGGAGACAAGCTGTGCTGAAATTTCAACCAATCATCTTACATAAGTGCAGCTGTTTGTAACTTCGACCACCTGGCATTCCTATTTAATCTGTAAAGTTGAAACATATTATTTCTCGATTTTTTTCTTTTTGAGACCTTGGCTAATTTATTCAGATAATAAAAGACCTAAAGAGATTTTTTAGTTGTCTTTACATACCAATCTTCTCCAATAATGTTTATGTATTTTTCCAGCAAGTTTCTGCGAAATATTATGTTTACAGGTGTTCCCTTAAAATGTCCTCCAATCAATGGCAAACGATTTTTCAGCAAAATAGTAAGTTATTACGACAATTCTTACGTATGCTTTGCCCTTTACAGTAAAGTTTGCTGACTTCTAAAGCGTGCCGATTAGAAAGCTTTTGCTCAGCTGTTCGTTGGTTGCAGATATTTTATTACATCTCGTTGGCCTCGTTTGAAGTAGACAAGAATAGAGGTGGAAGATAGAGTATCCTTGGCCTGTATTATCTACATACACATCTGTGATTCTTTCTATTCTCTTTAAGATTATATTTAATAGAGCTGCGATTATTTTAATAACTCAATCGTTTTTAATTTTCATTATGATAGAAAGTACTTTTATAAAACTTCGAGAGTATGGTGAGTGAAAATTCCAAAAACTGGAGTAGAAGAGATTTTTTTTTCCCTTCCTTTTTTCTTCTCTGCATTTTCTTTGTATAAAGTGATCATTAAATATTTTCTATCTTTAATCATGGTGGTCTAATGATATGATGGTATGAAGCTGATGATGAGGTATAATATCTTGACCTGAGTTTTTCATTCTAAAATTTCATAAGCACTTACATACATGGATTACTTATGTTTACTGTTGATAGATATTTATTACGCATTTATATAACGTATCGTTAGTATTCATACTGTATACCGTTTGTAATATTTTATTGGGTGCTGAACACTGGTAATTTATTTGGTGGAACACTGGTAATTCGAAGCAGATTCGATTCCCGATAAACGAGCTAGCTGCATGGGTGGTTTTTCCCGTGTGCAATATGAGCACAAATCGAGGATCCCTCGAAAGCATCCTTCTCCACAGGCAGATAGTCCTTCTGTGCTTTACCAAACAAACAAACAACTGTTGGATTTTCGTTCATATTTTTTGTATAGAAACTTTGTGTACATATAAGATCTTCATAAAAGTTGTGCAGCTAAATATCTCTTGAATTCTTCGTTCTAAACTCATAAATCCAATTTAAGTATGCCAATTAAGTAATATAATTGCTGGTAGTACGGTCGGAGGTTCGAATCTCGCGATGGGGCTGGCAGCATGGGCGTTTTCGTGGTTTTCCCCATGTGTAACGTGTATACGAGCCAGTTTTTTTTTTTAGAAACTCCCCCACGAAGGCATCTCCTTAGGCACATAGCTGTCGAGTGCTTTGCCATAATAAAATAAACCAAAAAGAACCAATTTAAATAACTAACCGCTTGCGTTGTCAGCCGTCTAAAATAGGTATTATGAAAAAGAAAATATATATATGTATATATAATGATATTAATCTATTCAGCTAATGTAATTTCAGTAATAATGTAAAAGAAACTGCATTTATTATTTTTAAATCGGTTAGTTTTCTTTTTAATTAATTAATAACAGAATTAATTTTTAAGAAAAAATGAATGTCTTAAGATGATTAAGATATCTTAAGCGTAATTACGCTTTGATGAACGACAACACATTGCAACGTGGAAGATAAAAATACTTTAATTTCGGGCAGTGGCAACACATTTATTTTAAATCACTGAGCTTGCTGACTGAATTAGAAAAGTATATTACGTTTTGTCGCGTGTATAAAACACTTCTTTTATATCGCTGAGTTTTCTGATTAAATTTGAAACATAAACATCTTCCCGAGTGGCAATATAAAGGCTTTGCATAGCTGAATTAAGCCAAAAGTTCCTTAAATTCGCATAAAATCTGAAATAAATAAAAATTCGAAATTAAAATTCGGACTTCGAGTTGCACATGTATGGATGGAAGACTATGCGTGTTCAAAACATGGTTGCTCTAGGTGCTGCACTTTGTCGACAACGCGATTAAATTCAAAAGATAAATAGAAATCATCCTTTTGCTGAATGGCAACACACTTCTTTTATATCACTCAGTTTTCTCATTAAATTTCAAGCATGAATGTTCAACGTTTTGTTAAGTGGACACACAAAGATTTTATTACATCGCTGAGTTTTTAATCAAAAGTTTCTTAAATTTGCACAAAATACGAAATATGTCAAAACGAAGTCGAAATCCAAAATTCGGACTTCGAAGGGCACATGTATTGGGTGCAGGACTGCGTGTATTCGAAATTCGGTTGCTCTAGATGTCGGCGTTTTTTCACAATGCGAGGAGCATACCATTCACTTTTTCTTTAAAAAAGACTCATTTTCTCTTATGTGCGATAGTGAACTAAGTTATACCTTATCTTAGAATTAGTTGTAAAGTAAGATAGCATATAAAAAATTTAACAGCATAGTTATACAAACAGTATAATTGTAGCTACAGACTTTTATGAGTATGTTACCTGAAACTGCAGCATTAAAGGGTGAATGTCTGGTTATTTAATTTGTATATTCATTAATGGCAAACACGTCAGGTCTGTTGGTTTAAGACAGAGGATATCTTCGTAGAGGACTTTCTAAATTAAAGAGGCTGGTATGCATATTACATAAGAGGAAAACCACAAAACCCCGAGGAGAGATGATGGACCAAAACGAAAAAGTGCTTATCATCCACATAAAACTATGAAAAAAAATTACTATTGATACAAACATTAAAAAAGAAAGAAAGAAAGAAACATATGTATAAATCAACAGTAAACGTGGAGAGGACTTTATTAAATATTAAATGTAAGAAAAAAGATTCGAAAACTCGTATTCTCGTCTTTTGGATCCTTGTAAGGATTCATCACATTCTTCATTGCGTGTTGTCATGATGTAATGAGCCCACCAGAAAGCTGGCGAAAGATCGATAAACACTAGTAGTTCGGCCAGGGCTCTAATTCCGGCGAACAGAGTGTCTGCTTGGGAGTTTCCTCCATATGTAACTTGAATATGAAGCCGTTTCCTCGAAAACTCCTTCACGAAGGTATGCTTTCCGTTAGAAAGATGGCCTTTGTATTGTTTGCCATGATCCAAACTATCACTCATGGTGTAAGCAGTCAGCAACTGAAGGATGCATGGTTCGAATCCCGGCGAAGTCACAGTTGATTCGTTGCATTTCATGCTTCGAGAAAACCTTGTAATCTGTACATCCTAACCTAAAAAATTATTAAACATTTTAGCGCAACGCTTTAAAAACTATTAATTTTATTGAGGTCCAGTTCTACATTTGTCGTGATTTAGATAATTTGTAGAAAAATTGGAGAGGTCTGAAATGCTATTCTAATATGTTTTTGTCTAATATCTTAATATTGTGTAAACAAATCTCGAGATTCATAAGTTTTATTTATGTACCTCGTTTACTAATTTTCTTTAGTATCTTTCTAACAAATGTAGATATATTTTTTAATTAATTTTCTTTTTGTTTTTCATTAAATGCAGATTTCAAATTATCCTTGAATTTAAACCATTTAAAATCAAAAACAATTTTTTGTAAATTACTCTTATTGCTATTATTATATGAACAATTCAAGAGATTCAATAATCTTTTAGAATTCGGATTCGAGAAAATTTAAGATCCTTCTTACCTCTAATTTAAAACATGTCATCGAAATTTAAATGAATAAGGCCCTATTTTCTCTTGTAGTTGTATTAATTGTAAATTAAATTTTCAGTAATAAGTTACATGTAGATATACAGTTCAAGCAGTGGTTTCGAAATAAATACTTTAAATATCCACTACCGTTATCAGTTTTCATTTCAGTAGCCGTCTCCTTGGCTTTCGCTTTTACTGTGTATTTTCAAGTTCGTGCGTATACGTGATATCATGTTAAATGCATTTCGTGCTAATTTTTATGCGTGTACTTGGCCACGCCCTAAGGAAAATGCGTCACAGATGTCGGTCTTTCTGATAGCTTTTAATTACTTTTAATTTTGTTCGTATGTATTTTTAATATTGCTTTAACGGAAGACTCAACTATAATTAAGTAATCTGAAATTTTTTATCTAATTTTTCTCTAAAATAGACGTATGTGAATTTAATATATTATTAAATGTAAAAAAAAAGCATGGTTGAAATAATAGTTCTTTTGCCACTTTTTAATTAATTAATGAGTTAAAATGCATAAATAGGTAAAATTTTGTGGCCAAGGTACTCGATAAAGGCGCTAGAAACCTTTATACTGATACTAGAAATATTGACAAAACTACTAAGTTTTGTTACCATCGAAAGTTATAAAAATATTATTAAGTCGTTTGTATATTATTTTTCAGCTGCTCAATTGCTCAGTTTGGTATATTGGTAAGCGGTCGCGGAAAACATTTCGAAAAGTTTCGATGAGGCCTTTTTTCTTCAGACATCATAAATGATTATTAATGCATGAATTAAGCTTAATAGTAAAAATTCAGATTTACTTGTAAATATTTTTCTTGTACAAGTAAATACTGAATTCATGAATACAATTTTAATATTTTTTTCTGAATTAAAGGAATTTTTTATTTTTTGTTCACACATAAACTACAGCTTATACAACATACATGTAGAGCTGCAACTTCTGGATAATATAGGAATAAATTTGATCTTTTAAATAAAACCTTTCTGTTACCACCTAATTTTTTTTTTTTTTTTTTTTTTTTTTTTTTTGCTGCTTGGTAAAAGTTAAGCAGAAAATCTCAGCTGAATGAATATTTTATCAATTTCAGTTGATAGTTAGGGTTGGTTGATAGTTGGGTTCAGTTGAGATGGTATTTATTATCTGCTTGAAGTGCTGATGAGGATTGAACCATCATTATTTTATTGCTAGATGTGTGAAGTTCTCGGCAGAACATGCGTAATATCGAAAACTATGGTATATCGAGTTGCGTTTATTAGTAGAAAAGTGTTACGGTAGTATGTTATTCTACGTGGTATTCATTAGTTAAGACTCTTATGCATATGCAGCGCAAATTAAGCATTCAGTTGAACCGACAAAACCAACTCCCATTGTGTAGCGGAAGTGGCGCTTAATTGAAAATGCGAAACAGCAATTAAAACCTCTACGCTTACTCGAAATTGCCAACGTGACCGTGAATGTAATCCTCCGTTCAATCTCCGCCAACTCTCCGTTTGTAAACAATGGCACGTATTCAAGAACCTGAAGACAACTGCAACTGCGAAGAACCTCCACCATCTATCGATTTTTCTTCAGCTTCTTTCCCCCTTCCCATTTTTACCTGCCACCCCGACGTAGGGTCACTCCGACATAAAAATCGATACTTTTATAAAAGAGGAACTTACGCTTATTGGTTGTGCAATGGGGGGTTGAGTGTCTGCAGTTATTTTCAGTGGTTGCTCCGAGTACACACCAGGTGATTTTATTTCTTGTTGGCTACAGAGAGAGAACATAGAAATGAGGCAGCTGTAGCATTTTGAAAGTAATGAAAAGGAGATACTTTGGCGTCTTAATTTAATTCAGCAGTGAAGCAAAACACATGAGAAAGACTATAAAGAGAATGAATGTCATGTGCGGAATAACTTATTTAAGTAAAAATATAGTATAGCATCTCGAAATGCATGCATTAAAATATTTTTTAAAGGGTTCATTCTGTGAACAGTTTTATTTTAGGAAAAAGGGGATGTAAAAATAAATATATCTGGGCAGATTTTTCTGCTGACCTAAAAGTTAATTTACTGAAAGTTTCGAAACTACACTGGTGTTCATAACAAAGAGAATTTCCTCATTGGGTCGATTATTATCGATTAATAAATCTTAATGAAATTTGGTAGGGACTTAAGTTGATATAATATACAAAAGAAAAGCACTATACAAGCTGTAATACGCTTACATAATAATGTACTCGTATGAGACTCATTGCGCAAGATGATCCTAAATAGAAGCTACAAGATAAAGCAAAAAAAAAAGGAGAGTAATAGGGAATATGGTGCCATCTAACAGTCATACAGCTCTCATAGTGTGATTTTATGCAGGAAATAAAGCAGTTTATGAGTCTGTGTGGTAGTGAGTCTTACATCTGCAGCAATGCTGTTTTCATGTCCTGGAGAGTTTGGGAAGGGGAAGGTGAGTTGAATTGCCTTTAGATCTGAATACGATTTGGCCACTGCATCCGGTTAACCCTTTCCGGCACGCTACCTTTTAAAGTTGGAGTTTTGATTTAAAAAAAAAAGGTAGGCAGTCTAATTAGGCCTAGAGGAGTACACAAGTAAAATTTTGTGAAGATAGCACTTGCAGTTTTAATTCTGTGGGTGTGCCCAAAGTGGGCACACTGATTGAATAGAGCTTCGAAAAGAGTGCTGAAACGAGCATTGTTGTCAATAAACTGACCGATGAGATGCGGAGAAACAAAGAATACAAACTCTCAGTTGTCCTAGATGATCGGTGAGCCCGGTCTGGGCACACCTAGGGTTCGCCGTTTGATTTTAGGCAAGATTTTAAGGTAAAATTTTAAAACTAATATAGAATAAGGAGATTAGCATACAGCCAAAAAGATAGCATAGAAATTTCTTTTCAAACAATTCCTTTTATACCCTAAAAAAATCTGGAAGGTTTCTTTAAAAAATAAGGGTCTTAAAAAACAAAACATGGCTAAAATGTATGGACTGGTTTGTGTTGAGCTGCCATCTACTATAATATTCAGAGTAATCTATAGTAACCTATAAATCCTTTTTCATTCAATTTTTCTGTGCGTACAGAAGGAAATTTTTAGGTGTGTCCAGACCAGATACACTGTGCCGCAAAGGGTTAAACATCTTTGCATTCCAGAAAATCATCAACTAAATTAACCCTATTTTGTAGAACTAGCCATGTCTACAAGTTTTTCAATGCTGAAAGTACGGTAATAAAAGTCCGTACTTTCAGCATTAAAAACGATTTTTTATTTTATTTTATTCGACTAAAAACAGCTTCACTTTAATTTATGCAAATAATGTTATGAATTGGCTCCGTGCCGATAGTGAAATATGCAACTGTTTTCTAGAATACAAATTCTTCAAGATTTTGTAAATAAGATCTCCCGTTTCGAAAAATTAATGTTGATTAAATTGTTCCATGTCAATCTGAGTAGCAAATTTTGTAACTTCGTCTATTTATATCAGAAACCTTTTCTAAATTGATATTTCATTTTTAAGTATTTAAGTATTTGCCTCTTTTAATTTGTGTACGACTCCTGAATATTATCTCATACTCGCGGATAAACGTGAATATTTTCTTGCATTTTTTGCAGTTGTGGGTGTTATATCTACATCTAATGGTTGTGAAAATCAAGGCCCTATAATAACTTTTATCGTATATTTGTGTATAATTAAATCCTTTGCTGACAATTTGTCACAAGAAGGAAGCTGCCGATATACATATGAATATGTACATATATGTATATATATGTAAACATTATATATATATGTATGTATATATATATATAATTGAAATAGAAATTGAAAAGCTAACAAGTAATGTGACGTGTCATTCTTACGATTATATATTCTTATGACTTGCATCTGTCTGCAATTTTTAAATAACAATAATTTTAATTTTCAGGTTCTGAAAAATAGTAAAACCTCACTTGCTTAAACACAATGTGGTTTTCAACCTTTTGCCTAACGCGTACCATCTAAACAAAAATTGAAAACCTTTAGTACCACCACTACAAAGTACTACTACCACCACCACTCTTGAACAAAGCTCAGATCGCATAAATTCACGAGTGTTAGAGAAAAAACTCAATCAGGATGTTAAGGTTTTAATTTTTGAATTTAATAGTTAAAAACATCTTGCTTTTTGCACCTATTTTTCTCTTGCGTACCACCGGTTGAGAACCCCTACCATAAGTCATGTTAAAACTTTTTTTCATATACTGATTAAGGTCATCAAGGAAACTTTTGGTGCACTGGAGCATTAAAAAAAATCGGAACAGAAGGCTTGAACGTCACTACTAATTATCGCGTTTATTTATGGCATGTTCGGAAATATGACAATGACACTTTTCATTTTCAGATCGCCGTGAAAGATTAATTTTTTCTTCCTGCTAATAAAATTTGGCTTTCGGAGTTGAACTTTTGAATGCCATAACATGTTTAGATTCGCTGCTACACGGCAAAAACAAACATTTGTCTCCCTGAAAGCAGGTAGTCAAAACATTTATTTTGAAAGAGACTACATTCTGTATTGTAACTTGATTGTCAGTTACACACAGTCAGTGGTGCGGGACGTGCCGTGAACTACGGATTTATGAGGATGATTATCGGTTTTTGCGCGAATCGGTTGTGGCTTCCAGCAATAAGGAGTTTTGGTTGCGAATTGGATATTTCACGTTTCGTTGCGTTGAGGTAAAAATTGTTCTTGAACCTTTCAGTTGTTGGTGGTCGCTGATCTGATGAATGCGTATTCAAATTTAATTTTTGTGTGCTGTCGCATTTGTGGGTCAACAGTTTTTCGGATAGTGCTTTTACCAAAGATTACAGCACCGCATAGTCCGAAATGAAAACTTACAAGAAAAATTGTTTTCAAATAAATTTGCCTCTCATTCTTCAGATTATCGGTTTAACACCGGAAAAAGTGTCAGGGACTAGATGGTTTTCGGTCTACGTCCTCCCCATAAGACAAATAACATATACGTGAAGAATGGTTTATTGATTAATTGATTAATAATTGGCAATTCTCTAAAATCAAATTTTTAACAAATTTAAAATTACATTTTTTTAAACTTCAAAATTAATTTTTTAAATTAATCATTTTTTTTTTTTAACTTCGCAAAAGCATGATTCTAATCTCTACATATAATAAAAGAAAGAGTCTGTCTGTGTGCAAGTGTGTCTTTCGTTCGTGCTGCGCGTAAGCTAATAAACCCAGGGCTACGAAATTTGGTACATCTAGACAAGAGTCAGTGTATCTCGAAGCGATTTTTTCAAAATTCGAATCAGATTCATTCTTTTAGAAATGTAGTTTTGGTAACAGTTTTCATTCGGTGTTTTGTATACTGGACTGCTGTCTGTTGAAAATCAGCACTGTTGCCACTTGGAAAAATGAGGGCGATAATTCTGTGCAGTTTTTAAATTTAATGTTTCTCTTGGATACCGGACGTTTGTTGGGAGAAGGCAACGGGAAGTTGGTTAATTTATTTATTAGGATAATTAATATTTGTATTAAGGGATTTTAATTTTTTTATATGTAATACATTTTTATTGAAATGTGTGTCTTTATTAATTTTGATAAAGTTGTTCTGTAGAGTAAAATTCAGTGAAGTTTTTAAATTTAATGTTTGGTGTTCCCTCTATTCATTTTTCTGGTACATTGAAAAGCCAGACGGAGGCTGGCCGCATAGCTGCTAATATTTTTTATAAAAGACGAGGAAGCAGTTACTGCAACTGTAAAGCATTTTTTGCAGTTGTTTATTTGTTCGTTAACATGGCAATTGCAAACTTAATTTCATGACGTCGTACTGAATATTTTATACGAAGTGCAAAACTGCGTTTCTTTCATTGATTCTTAATGTTTGCTTTGTACAGTGTGCATTTTCTTTGCTTCCGTTCATCAGACGTAAGAAATCAAAAACTTCAGATAACTGAAATGATCTGTCAGTTGCAGTTATCCAAGAGAAAAACAATGTACTAATATAAGGTAGTTCTCCCGTCTTCTTAACATGCCTTCGTGGTGTAGTGGTCAGCACACTCGGCGCGTATTCGAGAAGTCCATGGTTCGAGTCCCGGCGAGGGCATTGCTCATTTTTCGTCTCTTCTGCTTCCAAAAAAACTAAAGTCTCTACACTAAAACCATCACAGTGAAATTATGTAAACATTTTGTATTGCAGTATATCAACTGTAAACAAACCTCACTGAACGGGCGCGCGTTGAAAATCTCCAAATGTGGGTTAGTGAGTTGCTCACTAACAAGATGATGTTACATCTCAAGTAGCGATATCATTCAATAATATGAAATTTAAATTTATTTAATTATATATGCTACAAATTTATTGTAAAAAAATGACATAGCTGTAACACTGGATTTTTATTCGGGAGTCCGAGAACTCCTAATATCATTAACAATTTGTTCAAAACTTATTGCATTAATTAATTTATATTTAATAAGAAAAAAAATTTTAAATTCCAACAAAAAATTTTAATTCGTACGTAGATGTGATTTGTAAACAGTTATTTATGTATTTATTTCCTCGCATTGGGAAGTATTTACACTTAAATATATGTGATATACTAAATCTCAGAGTTGTAAAGATTCTTAATTATGCATTTTGAACTTCGCCGAAATGCAGATCAGATCAGCAGAAAACTATACAGATATTATTTTAATAAAATATCAACTGTTGCTATTTGATAAAAAAATTCAAGATATTATCCTTTGCATGAAATGAAAAAAAAATCATATAGCAAGCGTTGCTGTCTATTGTTTTAAGCAAAAAGATTGCAGTCCAAAAATGTCATATTGCAATCTGACATCTCGAAGAATTTACCATTAAAATTTCAAAAATTCTAAAAATATAAGCATCGTAATGTTTACAAAAATTACAGTCTGACTTAATATGCAGATTTTAGTTTAACGCTTAAAATAGTTTTAAGCTAAAATTTACGGTACTTTTAGCTGCGCGAAATTAATGTGAATAAAATAGAAATTATTTGAATTTTCACAGACTAATGATGGAAGGTTAACTAAAAGGAAGAAAGCAAGCAAACAGCAAAATATGAAATTAATACAAGTCGCAAAACAAAAATTAAAAGGGGTTAATAATTCTTTTGGTCTTTTTTAAGGAGTAGCCAAGGAAGTTAATAGGTTATTCTTCTGGCTAATATATAATTATCTTATCTGTTTTTTGAAAACGATAAAAATAATTTTATTAGCTGCTCCTTAAAAAAAAAAAAAAAAAAAATATCAACAATTAATTTTTTGTTTATGATTTAATATAATTTCCTATTTTGACGCTTGTTTGCCTTTTCCTTGTAATTTAAGCTATCATTATGTAGGAAGAGAAATATGCCCCTGTAAAACTTAAAAATTAAAGGAAACAGCAAACCTTTTTTTGGCGTAAGTTTTTTAATTAAAACTCTGCCAACTTCGAGAGCGAATGGTACAGATCATTCTTCATCAGAAACAAAAAAAATACTATGAAGAAAGGAGGAGCAATGACCTCCATGGTATATCAAGTATAATGGGTGAATCAAAGTTAACACGAGCGTAATGTCATCTGTTGAATAAAATAGTAATGAACCATGATAATAAGATATTAAAATTTCAAAAGCTTTAAGAAGGATTGGGTTGGAATTAATATCATTAAATAACCAGATAAATTTTTGTGAAAAGTTTCGAGGAAATCCAGTTCATGTGAAGAAGGTTTGTGAATCCAGTTCATGTGATAGTTTTTTCAAACCCAAAGTCAGAATTTGGATAACAAATTATGACTTTAGGTCTACTTTGGTTTTTTTTTTTTTTTTTTTTTTTTTTTTAGTAGTTATAATTAGCTGTCGAAAATTTGTTTATTTTTCCGTTTGGGATAGAAGGATTCGTGTTCCTTGACATAAAATTTTAATGCTCTTTTAGTTTGGCCATTACATCTCAAACCACGCTGACACGATATGTTAAAAGTTTTCCTATGAATTTAAAGTCAGAAATGGAATCTTGAAGAATCGAACAACGGATTTTATTGGTAGGTGAGAGAACGACCTAAAAATTGAACTTCTGAATAATCCGTGCAATTTTGGAACTAATAAAAGGATGTATTGGAATGACGGCAAGGTTATTAATTTTATTTCTAACAGCGAAATACCATCTCTGATAGCAAGATGAGGTATTACGTGCCGCATGGAAAACTATGTTGTCCTTCTCCCGATCGAATCCAAACTTTGAAGCAAGATGAAAGTTTTCTAGAAGATTTAATAATGACCATGAAAGAAAATCCTAAATGGCCACTCATTTTGATTGTGAACTTTGGAAAGAACTTAAAAGCTAGTTTACTTAGCAATTATGTGGAACTAGTGATTTTGGAAACCGAGTTGGGAATATATGAGAAGGTTTTTTTTTAACTGTTTTAGATTTCGATAGGTCAGAAGTTGTTCCAATTCCACAGCTTTCAGCCATCGAGGCCTCAGCTATTTCACTCATTACAAGCACTAATACAACATACGTTTTTGTCTCCACATACATTCCACCAGCACGAAACCCTCAACTTGTCCGTATGGATCTGCAGGTCTTACTTTCACTTGGCACACATTTTATTATAGGTGGAGACCTTAACGCTAGACACCGCGCATGGTACTGCTGTAATTCAAATGACATAGGACGTGTAGTTTTCAGTTTCCCCAATACGGTGAATCTACGCATAGCAGCTCCTAAAATCCGAACACGGTATACTGCCCGTTCCACAGGAATTATCGACTTCTTCCTGCTCAGAAATACCAGCGTTCCGCTGGATATTTCTGTGCTGGATGAACTCTTTTCTGACCATAATCCGGTCAGAATGATTCTGAACATTAGCAGTTATACCCCACCAGACACAAGAATCTTTATTACTGACTGGCGAAAATTCGCCAAAACTCTAAACAACACACAGTACACATTACCAACAGCTCATACGAGGGATGACATTGATAGGTTAATTCAGAATTTCACCACTGAAATTACTAATGCCTACTCCAATGCTCAGAAAGAAGTTCCCCAAAGACGTGCTCATAGAAGTACAGAATTACAGCAACTCATAAAAAACAGAAATGCAGCCAGAAGGCAATTCCAGAGGTCCAGAAACAGGGAAGACAAGCAACGCTTCAATCGCCTCTGTAACGAGGTCAAATCTCTTTTAAACACTCAAGCACAACACAACTGGACCAGATACCTCCAGGATCTTACTACTGATGATAATTCACTGTGGAAGGCGGTCAGGAGGTATAAAAAATGCAGCAATAACATTCCGCCCCTTAAAGGGCCTCAAGGAATCCTGTACACAGAAATTGAGAAAGCAGAACTCTTAGCTCAGCATCTGGAATCTTAATTTCGCACAAACAACATTCATGATTCTGAAACAGTAAACATTGTTCAACAGTATCATTCCACCTTCTCCACAAACCCACGCACAAACAACATTATTCCAACCTTACCTTCAGAAGTCCTTGCAATCATCAAAAAACTCAAAAGGAAAAAGAGCCCTGGACTGGATACCATTACCAACGACATGATTAAAAAACTCCCGGTTAAGTCTGTTTTCATCTTCATCAAGCTCTGTAACCTCATACTAGACTGGCAGTATTTCCCACAAACCTGGAAAACAGCTAAAATTGTACCTATTTTAAAGCTAGGAAAACCTGCTGCAAAGCCTGATTCTTACAGACCCGTATAAAAAAAATAACAGGAGGTCTCCTTCATTGATATTGCCAAGGCTTTTGACAGAGTCTGGTTGAATGCTCTCATACACAAATTACACGTTTTGGGATTCCCAGAATACATCATAAACATTACTAATTCCTACCTCACAGGTAGACACTTTGTCGTTCACGTTTCAGGAACAAACTCTACTTCACACCCTATCCTTGCAGGGGTTCCTTAGGGGTCCTTGCTCGGACCAACATATTTTAATATTTACGTGAACGACATTCCCACAACACTTGCTATGTATGCAGATGACACAGCGATCCTAGCACAAAGTGCATTTATTGGTCCAGTTATCCAACGATTACAAAATTAATTGCTGTTGATGTAGATAAAACAAAGGCTGTCCTCTTCACAAGACCAGAATTCGAAGTAACCTGCAATTTTATAATCAAAGTATTCCATGGGCCAAGCAAGTCCTTTATCTTAGTGTGATCCTCAATAATACTCTTACATGGTCCCCACACATCACTTCTATTATCCAGAAGTTCCGAGTTCGTAAAGCACAACTGTATCCCTTAATTGCTCGGAACAGCGTATTATCAATAGACAACAAGTTACGTATTTACAAGTCCATTCTCAGACCATTACTATGTTATGCAAGCCCAGTATGGGCACACACAAGGAAAACAAACAGGCAGAAGCTCCAAGCATGTCAGAACGTGATCTTAAGACAAATAACCAGTGCAGGCTGGTATATCAGAAATAATCAGATACATCAGGAGATAGGTGTAGAGCTACTTAGAACACACTACTACATATTAACAAAACATTTTCACGTCAAGCAAAATATAATTGATAAGTCTAGCATAAAAATCTGTAATTATGACTAATAACTTAGACAATATGGATAGGCCCTTGGCCCAACTAAACACCATGATTATGTAACTTTCTGTTTTTAGTATCATCGGATTGCATGTGCCTTCATTTTTTATGTTTTTTCAAGTATCTTCTGCACCGTGTCTGTATTTATGTTATTTGTAATTGTGCTCACTGTATATATTCCTTACGTCATAAGTGAGTTTTGTATCTATAAATGGATTCAGATATTTGCATTCATACTTACCATGTGTTTATCCCAGCGTCACCAGTTCGCCTGCCTCTGTGCCAATCCTTCTTACAGCTTGACGAATTTCCCATTACTGCCTAAAATGAAAATTAATACTTTAGTAATATTTAATGAAGACAGTAGCATATAATTAATTTATTTATTTATAAGATATTATAAAAAAGAAATAAAAAAATTATCATAACTAGCAACTAATTAAATGCTTAATTGTAAGGTTATCATCCATCAAACTTAGAAGCTACCAATATATTCTACAGGGAGTAGAGCCTAGGCTCAGGCACCCCGGTGTAGCAAGCACCGTTTCACAGAAGAGGTCAGAAGTTGAAGGATCTTTAGATATCGATCTATATGAACCTTTCAGTTCCCTTTAGAAACTAAATCCTCTCTTTCCTAATTTCTGTATTAATCCTCAATGAACTTGATTTCAACACCACTGTTTACTGCAAAACTTTTCTGTTTGTTTTTCTCCTCATGCTAAATCATATCACTCTGCTAGACGTCTTTTTAATCTCATGTATATCGCGCTCTTAAAGTTTGCTTCTCAGAATCGTGGCTTTTAAATGAGCTCAATTATTTAAAATTATTTGCGACTGACAGAGGATTTTGTCAGTTGGCCATTGATAAAGCTTCTAGGAAACTTTCATCGTGCCATCAAAGAAGACACTTCGCTGTTAGAAATACCATTAATAACCTTGACGTCATCCCGTTTCCTCTTTCTATCAGTTACAAAATTGCCCAAATTCTTCAGAAGTTCTACTTTTTGGTCATTCTTTGACCTATTAATAAAATCCATTGCTCGATTCTTAAAAGATTTCATCTCTGGCTTTAATATATTTGGAATTAATAGCACGTCGAGGCAGTGTGGTATGAGATATATCGGCCAAACTAAAACAGCCTTAAAATTTCATGTCAAGATAAACGAATCAGGTGTCTGAAAAGGAGAAATAAATAAATCTTCGAAAGCTAATCATAGCTATTTTGATTTTTTGCGTCTGCAAAAATGATCCATAAAGCCTCTTCAGATGGTGAATTTGAAACTTTTCACAAAATTAATCTGGTTTAGTTAATGATCTTACTTCCATTTCAGCCTCTAAAATTTGTAAAATATTTTTAAAATTCTAATATCTTAATTTTTCATAGTTCACTGATATTTTCCTCAACAAATAATTCTGTAATTCTGCGCACGTGTTCGCTTTGCTTCACCCATTGTTCTTGATTTAAATACGGTCATCTTTCCTCCTTTTTTTTTTTTTTTCTTAGTCCAAAGCGATTTGAATCCCGAAGGACTATTAGTTTCGTTTTGGCATTTTGCGTCGGACGGATAAATGTCGGTTCACTTTCCAAACTATTGCCATAAAATGTTAGAGTCCTGCATTATATTTGAAGAAATTAAATAATGAAAATCTGCGTAAATGTATGTATATTTCTCACATTGTCATAAAATAACGGTACATAGAGTCATCGAATTTTGAATAACGTAATCCTCCAATGAATATAAGCATGTGGAAGACCAAATTTGAAATTTGAAATTTGTTTTATGATCGATTTCCTATTTTTTAAAACTTTGACGAATTTTTGATTAACAAACTCAAGGATTTCAAAGCGAGCAATGGCAACGTTGTGCAGAAAAAACATTTTTATCTCCAGCGCGTGAGTCTCTGTATCGGAAATTCTAAAGATATGCTCGTTTTAAAACTATTTTGCGATATTGCTGTTGCACTGGATCTTATGGTTTAAGTGCGAGGAACATGATATTTAATAAAGAAAGGTAACACACAAAATGTTAAAAAACGCCCCTTTGGACGTAATTTAAAATCTGAAACATTTTAGATTTTTTTTTTTTGGGGGGGGGAAGAATTTTTTTTGTCCTAATGAAGAAAGATCTGTGACTGATCGTCCTGAAAATCGATAGAGTTTTAATTAAAAATTTACGCTAAAATAAGGTTGCTGTTTTGCCTAATTTTAAACTACCGTGAAAATTCAAATAATTTGTACGAATGTAATAATTTAATTGTTGATGATGGAGACCTATAGCGATGTAGTATTAGTGACAGCCGGTGGAATAGTGTTTTATTGTTGAAAAAACAGTTTCTTGGAAGAAGCTATTATTTTTAGGAAAGACAGAGGAAATAAGAAACGAAAAATGGAGGGTTGCGGAACTACTGCAAATTAAAATTAGAATTTTAGCTTATCTATTTTTTTCCTACACATGTGTGTTTAATTATATTATATATGAAAACGAGGGAAAAATGTGTTAATTATATTTTATATTTGTTGTTAAAATGTGAATAATTTTAACGAATCAGTTGCAGGGGTGTTATTGCAATCTTTCACTTTGAAATAGTTTAGGTAAAATTTATAATTGTGTTTTCATTTAATTTTTTTTATATGCAAGTCAAAAAAGTATTGAAACGAAATTAGAAATTTCTTTTGGAAATAGGTTTCGGAGATACATGATTTATTAAATCATTAATTTTATGTGATAAAGTTGTGGCTAAATTTATTGCGGAAGCCGGAATGTTTTTGTTCAGTATCCATAGATTTCGATATTTCTAATTTACAGAGTATATTATTTTTCTTATTCTCGACCAGTGTTGAGTTAATATAGAATTTACGAAATTGGAATGAGGTATATGTGATTTAAAAAGTAATATGCACTTTAAAATAAACTGTCATAAAATAAACAATTTTGATATCCCATTAGCATTTTTCTTCCCCCCTGTCCATAACAAGTACATAAAGATTACAGATACAAAATATTTTAAAATCCTAGTTTAGAGGTTGTGTCTTTGTTTATCTTTTCTTTTCAATCTTAAAACTGCAATTGCTGTTACGGGCCGTTCGTTAAAACTAGCAAGAATTAAATGAATCTTTAAATTTCGTTTCCGAAATACTTTTCTTAGGAATGTATCATACAGAGATGGTTATCTGCAACGCGTATAGTTTTACTTGGCTTCGACGATACAGTTGCCGGATGTGTGATTTACATAACCCGAGGCCCAAAATAACACATCAGTCCCCGCGACGTGTTCCTTGTTGGCATCAGCGGCAAAGCTGTGTGTCAGTGCACTATTTGCGTAACTGGAAGAGAAAACTTCTGTGGGAAATTTGGTAACCGTGTTTAGTTATAGCTGTGTAATTAGAAAAAGTAAGCAAAAATTAAGAAATTTTCATTTAGAAAGTTTCTGTAAGAAATCGTAACATCTGTTGTTTTCATGGTTTATGTTTATACGAAAGCTCTCGTAATCTAAGTTAGATATAAAAATAATAGCACTTCTGAATAAAAATTATGATCTTTTTTAAAAAAAATATTAGTATATGTGTGGACAAGATTTGGGTTATGGCAAAGCACTTGAGGGTTATATGCCTAAGGCTAAGGACGCAGTTGGGTAAAATATGATTGCATTTGCAATTACTTTTTTGGGGGGAGGCGTAATTCAATTAGATCATACAATTACTTTGTAATATTGCAGTGTAATTGCAATTATATGTAATTTAATTTCAATTATAATGTAACTGAATTCCGGTTAAATTTTAATTATAATTACAGTGTAATTGTAATTACTTTTGACAACATAGCTATGAACTCTGGCGGGAATCTCGCTTGAAGATTCACGGTTTTCTATCATAATCTCCCTCTTCCCTGGTAGATCTTCGAATCTCCCGGTTTTTAATTTTTAACTTTTGTTCAGGAAAACGTTTCCCAGAAATAAAGGAAATTTATTGAAATAATGAAACTTAAATTGCCTAAATTCCATTCTCCCATTCAAAGTGATTTTCAGCATAATTTCTTTTATTAAATTGTATTTGATCTGAATTCTGTTGGCTATATTATAGACATTTATAGAACGTTTTATGAAGGTATAAGGTATTTTCTCCCTCCTTCCAGCGTGCCTTCGTGGCGTAACAGTAACACAGTCGGCGTGTATTCTAGAGGTCCAGATTCGAGTCCCGATGAGGCCATTGCACATTTAAAGCAAAGTTTTGGTGCAAAGCATTTTAAAACGACATTTTGATTCTTCGGCTGTAATAGTAAGCTGGAATTGGGGGCAAGAAACTTCACCTTGATGAACTCAAATTCCTGCAATAAGTCGCCTTTGAGGTCTTGAGGTTGAACAGGTGCATTATCCACAAGCAGCAAGATTGTGATTGGCAGATTCTGTCATAAAGTACATCTTTACTGCAGGATAGAAGACCTTATTGATCCAGTCACCGAACACAATACCCAAGCTTTGTTACTGGACCTTCGCATAACTGGCTTCTCTGCGTTTTACATTTCTCGGAGTGATACTCAAGCAGAGACCTGATTTTAAAATATCCATTTGGTTAGTACACAGCAAGAAGGTCTTTCGTGGGCTTGTGATCGGAAATTGCATTCTCTTTAATGTAGGTCCTGTATGGCATCTTTTCCCCAAAGATCCCCCGAGTTACCTCAGTTAAAAACTTGCTGAAGCATGAAAAACTGAAAACTTGGAAACCATGAGCTTCTAAAACTCAGCAGTGAAACTCTCAACTGCTCTAACGTCGTAACTCGCAGGCTGTTCATGCTTCGCAATATTATGATTGCCATTTCTCCTTTAAAAATTGCCAAACCATCTCCTACCTACCTTGAAACCTTCTTCGTTTTCTGTCTATGTATCTGGAAGTTTGTTTATGATATCGAGGTACAAGACTCAAAGCTTTTTCTCAAATAAAGTTTTCAGTCTTATTATTGCCTGCTAGTTGCTTCTCGTTTATGCAGACAAGAAGCAACTTTTGTCATTCAGAGTATTTACCTTTGAAGTCTCAGAACATTTACCTTTGATATTGTCATGATTCCGTTTACTGTAGCTAGCCTCCTTGTTACTTTTTTGTCTAATATTATGCAAATCTAGGACGTACCGTTCGTATAAATTCGTGCGATGTAGGTTACTGGCATATCTCTTTCGTGCTTCTCATTGTCTTAACTTGCACCATAATCATTTCCTTCTTGTCACTTGTTTCGTTTTTTTAATCGTTTTCTTCTTAGGGGCCGTTGTAATAACTAAAGAAAAATCATTACACATGAATGTACAAATGAGATTTATGCACTTAAACTCGGTCACAATTTCATCATGTTGACAATGTGAGTGAGGCATACTGGCTGAGACAGTGTGTGAAAAATGATTATCTACAATCCTGGAATAAGGGAGATAGAAAAAAGCCATTACACATAGCAAAAACCATGAAACCTCTCATGCAGCCGACCCGTTCGTCGGAATGTAAACTCGAGTCGAACGACCAATGGTCCACCAGCCTTCTTGTTGTCAGTTAACATCTGAGTTGATCGTTCAGTTACTTGGAAGCAGTTCCAAAATACTCAATAACTTTGTAATCCCGCCAAGTCTTTCTGATGCAATTTAGTTTTTTTATATGATATGTGCTGATTCATCATGGTTGGACCATTATCTTTGTAATTAATGTTATTGTAGACGATCCATTTTGCATCTCTAGTGATAATTCATTTCAAAACAGAATCGATTTCATTACGTTTGAAATGTCTATCCCAAACATTGATTCGTTGTGTTATGTGAATTTCTTTCAATTCATGCGAAATTCAAATATCGAGCTTCTTAATTAGTTCAAGACATCTTATGTGATTTTTCAGTTGTTGTGTGTGATACATTTAACCCTTTTACATTCTCTCGCACAGTTATATGACGGTTCGATTCAATTATGGCTTTAGTTTCATCATTGTTAACTTCAGAAATTCGGCCAGATGTTCAAGTGGAAATTCTCCAAAATGAATTTTTTTAAACCAATTCTGACACATACGTTCTGTTAAGCAATCAACACCATAAATTTCACATATGTCTCTGTCAGCCTCAGCCGCTTTCTTACCTTTATGAAAATAAAAAATAAATAAAATATGGCGAAAATGTTTATTTTTTGTACCCCCTGTTAAAATTGATCTTAAACTTGCAGTTGTGAGCAAAAATATACAGAATTTGTTTCTATAGCAACCTAAAAGTGTCAGCTGCCAAATCTCAAAAGAAATAAAATTATAAGATTGACAGAAGAATAACAAAAAGGAACTTAACGCTATCTATTTTTACAAGCCGAAATTACTTTCCTACCAGTTCAAAACCAACCAATCTTACACATTGTTCTAATTTGAGTCACTGTCGTTGACAATAGTTCAAGTTGGTTAAAATACAATTAAAAAATAAATAAATAACGCTCATTTATTAGTGAACTTGAAGTAATATGTGATTTATGGAAAAAATGTATGAATATGACTAACATCTGTTTTTGTTTGAATACTCTTTTTTAGTTTGTTATGCCTAGCCATTAGAAAGGAAAAATAAGTTAATTTTCATTCGTTTTTGTTTGATATGAGTAAACAGTCATGTTATATAGAAATTATAGAGCAGTGTGTTTTAAGAAGTACTATCACTTCGTTATCATTTAGTTATTTTACATTGAAGGTTAATCATTTACTTATTTTACATTGAACTTTCTCCGACTGACAAACAGGAGTTTGCGGAGGTGTTATGGGTCGTTGTTGCTATGACAACTTCATCTTGAGAATTTGTGGCAAATGGTACCACCGTTTGCAGTCGATGGCGCTTAATGCTTGAATAGAGAGAGGGTTTATGTAGGTGTTCTTAGCATTAACTCCGGAAAAAACATAGCATTGAATTAAAAGAAGGGGAAATGATGGTGGATGATTAAGAATGTACCTTGTTTTCCCTTCCCCCCAATCCTCGTCTTGTGAAACAATAATTTTGTTTAGCAAATATTAAAAATATTTTCTGTCTTTCTTTGTTTATCATTTATTGCTGTGGAAAAGAAAATTTTTGTTTCTAAAATAATAAATTACACTATGATAATTTCTAAACTATAAATGGTCTTCCAAATTTCCTAATTGTGAGTTATTAAAAAAAGGGAGAACGTTTTATATCTGTAAATAAAGTTAATTCTGCGGTGAAAATTTTGTAAGGCTCTTTTCAGTTGGATGTATTGATAATTCATCGGAAAAATTCTAAAAATCGGTAATATAGCAAGAAAACTTTCTTGTTTACAGTATTTAAAGGGTCTCCGAGTATAAATAGTGATATATCATGAAGTTTTTGTGAAATATGCATAATCTGAAATACTCGTAGATTCAAAGTACTTTTATTTAATTCAGTCAACCTAAAAATATCACGAAGTATATTAATATTTTTCCATATGTGCACCATCAACAGCACGACGTTCGTAGCTATAACCAGTTTCGTCCCGTACTCTAACAACAACATCTGGTATAAAGCTCGAAATTGCTTGTGTGATTCTTTTCTTGAGATAGCCAAAATTGTAAATTGTTATGTTTTTCATTGTAAAATTCATTTTTGACTAAGCCTCAGAGGAAAACTCTCGTGGGATAGAATTAGATTTTCATGTGTGCGGTTTATTGGTGAAGTCCACATCTGGGAATTTATCGTCCTGGAATTCATCGACGATTTAACTTCTCTCGCACAATGCTGTGCGTGTGATTCGCAAAATTGGGAGATACTTCTTAATCTTGTTAAAAGATTTTAGGCATCTTCCATTTTCATTTATGAGAACAGATCTATAGCAGCATTTCTCAAACTGTGGTCTACAGACCACAAGTGATCTTCGAAGCCTGCCCATTTGCAAAAATGCGATTTCCTAAATTTGCAAAAATGTCGTATTATTGTAAAAATTATTTATAAACGAAATTGAAAAGACACTGACATACCGTTCAGATGCATTCTCGAAATTAAATGAATTAAATCACTGTCTACACTGTCTTTGACTGTTCTTAGTGCCCACGAGAAAATAAAAGGGTTTAAGAGGAAACTTGGTTTGTGAGTGCGTTATGTAAAAAAAGAAATGTTTCGCTACTTCCAACCTTTGTTAGTAGAAAATGATATTTAAAAAAATTATGCATTGAAATATGTTTGTATCTCGAAATTCTGAGATTCCAGTTAGAAATTTAATTTCGAAGCTGTAAATGTTCTTGGTTTCCTTCCATTGCGATACTAAAATAACAAACTGGCATTAATTGAAAGCGAAAAGTTAATTGAACTGTCGAATGACACTGGACTTAAAATGAAATTCAAAGAGGAACTATAATTAATTTCTGGACCTCATTATCTCTGAAAAATGGAATAATAAACTGTACAATGGTGCTTAAAGTTATAATTCAATGCCCAGGGGCGATACCCAGAGTCTCAAAACGACATTTTGCGTCGGTTCATTATAAATGTTCGTTTCACTTTTCAAATTGTTGCCACCAAAAATTACAGCCCTGTATTTATTATATTTAAAAAAATTAAATAATGAAGAATTTGCATAAATGCTTGCACTTTCCTCGCATTTAAAAAAAACGGTACCTAGAGCCATCAAATTTTGAATAACGTAGTCCTCAACCCGAGTATGGGCACCTGGAAACCCGAATTTGAAATTTGTTTTATTGTCTATTCCATATTTTGTGAAACTTTAATGAATTTTTCATTAACAAATTCAACGATTTCAAAGCCAGCTATGGCAATACTCTACGGGGGGGGCGAATTATCTTCTTGGCGTGAGACTGTCTAGCAGAGAGGCTAAAGATATGCTGTTTTTAAATATTTTTAGTCCAAAGGGACTGCAGCCCAAATGTTACTCGAACGTGGATGTGTATATAGAAGAGGGGGGAAAACTCCTTTGTGCATAATATAAAATTTGAAAGCTTTCAGTTCTATTGTTATTATTATTTTATAACAAATTAATACTTAAATGAAGGTGATTAGGCCCATTATTATTGGAAGAGAGCAGTACTTTTTTTTAACCTTGTTGACTAAAAATATTTTAAAAGTACATGAACAATCATTGTCTGAAAACAAATGTGTTTCTAGTCGTGTAGCTAATTATTTAAGAAAGAAACTCGGGCGTGATGAAACGGAGATAAATTAAAAGACTGTATGTATCTTTTATTATTATTATTATTTATATATTTGTTTCGAGAATCTGTCATCTAAGGGCCGCGAAATAGCATTTTGGCATTTTTAAAAATCGCAAAATACTGCTGTATCACGTATCGTTGATTTATATTTTATGCATATATTTATGCATGTTTATATATTGCTTACCTACAGTATTCTAGTGTATAAAGTTTTTACTATAATATAGTCTTATATGAGCATATTTTTTATATTGTTTAAAAAAAAATCTAAAGAATTCGAGGTTGACAAACCTTTCTTTTAAAAACATTTATCTTTCAATTTACATTTGCTTAACAAACTGAGCGATTAAAATTAAATAAATGCATTCGTTATAATATTTATTTTTTATGTTTTAATATATATATATATATATATATGATTAATAAAATTATTTCAAAAGAATATAGTAAAGTTAAATTAAATTTAAATAATTCTCTTGCGCCATTGCTGCAAGGAATGAAATTTGAATTTAACAAACATCCTCTATTCGTAAAAAGCAAATTTATGAATTTAAATCAATGGAGCTTGTTTGCATGCGGTTTGTAGAAGCATTGTAATTAATAAAAATGCTTTGAATGCCAGAAGTTACGTATTTCGGTGCACAATAATTGTTTGTTTATTCCGTTTTACGTTTGGATGGTATCATTGCTTTTGAATTAATGCCCTCAGAGGTAATTACTGCATCTGACATGCTGGGGTTGCGCGAAATAACAAAGCTATGCATAAAAGAGTTACTTTTGTTTCTACCAATTACTCAGTAACTCATAAAAATAACCACATATTTGTGTGATTATTTTAGTTATGCTCTGAAGATTATGTAAAACTGCAAATTTCAGTTGTAATTCATAGTAAACGGATATGCGACTTGACTCTTCCAAAGAAATCAGAGTATTAGGACATTTGTAGCCTCAGTTACTAAATTATTGGGGATATCGAAAGGTACTGCACCGAACGTCATGATAGCATATTAATAATCTCAGAAAAATATCTTCGAAACGTTTGTGAGAAGAAGCGGCTGTTGAAGCCGCAAAAAAAAAAAAAAAAAAAAAGAAAAAAAGAAAAGGTAACTACCAGGCTTAATATGCATATACAAGAAACTAGTTTCGACACCTACATTATAAAGGAAATTATGAAGCAGAATAGTCCCAGCACAGCCACTATCTCTAAGCCTCTTATTTCGCAAATAAATGCAAATATAGAGACTACAATTGTGTCAGGAACATAAAACGTGTGAAGCTATTCAATGAAAACGAGTATTCTATTCATGTAAGACTACCTTCGCATTGTTTCCAACCTAAGGACAGATTTATGTTCAGAGAATGCCAGCAGAAACTTGCTGTTAAAAAAATATTCCAGACTGTCTGCTTCTTGCAGTAAAGCATAGTGATGGTTCAGTTATGCTTTAGGGCCGTTATATCATGGTTTGCAGCAACTCCATGCATCACCTAATAAAAAAGAAAGAATATCTTTGATCATACAATTATTTTAAGCGACCATGCCCATTCAAAGCGCATACATTGTTTCCTACGACTAAATCTGTCATTCAAGTTAACGCTTCCATTCATCAAAGGCACACTGTTCAGTCATAATTTAAAGACTCGGTCCTTGCCGCCTAGACATGAAAGTGGTTAGTGACTCTTCTGACTGCCTTACCGAAGGGGCCTAGCACGATTTCCGGAGAAGGTATGGATGTAAATTGTCTGTCCCTTTAGCATATAGCACCACTGAGCAGGCTTCCGACCTAAGATTATCTAAAAGATTACCAAGCGGAGGAGGCAGTGGTGGCTCATCTATTAGGTGCCTCCATAAGAAAGTGATCAGCGCTTTCGACCTTAATAGAACCGACCTATAATGGCTAGTGCCCGCCATTGGGGGGGAAAGCAATAATAATTTAATAGTTTAAAGAATGTGAATATAATGTTGCGCATCTTCTGTGGCCTGCATAACATGATATTTAAATATCATTGAAACACTGCGGTCTATGCTGAAAAACAGAGTGAGATCCAGTTCTTTCTTCCGGCATCTTTCAGAGAAATAGAGCAGTTTCTGAAGTTAGAATGGTATAAGATGCCTATCACCACTACTTGAAATTTGTATGCCTTCTTATACTATATTAGGTACACAATTCTTAATATTTTTAGGTGTTTTCATTATTTTATACTTCCCCCATATATCAAATGATAAAACTTATTAAAATGGATTTCTGTGCATGTAAATGTTGACTTGTGTCGAATGGAAAGAGAATGACAGCGCGCTTTTACTCTGTATCAGATAAAAGAATGTCTGGAACAACAAAAGGAAAATATGAAGAATCAAGATGGTAGAATGGAATATTTCACTTAGCCGCCATCAGTCGGCGAAGAAAGATGAAATGAATGAAAATAGACCAGCAATGTGAAAAAAAGTTGGATCAGTGAGGTAGTAGGTACTTCAAATAATTAACAAAATGTTAGGTTAGAATATCCGAAGGATATTTGTGTTTTGCTCTAAGAAAAGGTGAGCATCGCAAAGAGCTGATACAGCTGTTTACATATGTAAATGTTAGAGATGTTTTCATTTTATTTACTTTCGGTGTCTTCGATACATTTCCATTCAACGATTACACTCGGGACTATCAATAAAATTCTATCTGAAGATCATTTTTGAGTTTCGATCCAAATTTTTCAATAACCATTTTTGATTAGGTTTCATTTCTTACAGGACTGCATAAGCATCTTTGTGTTTTTCCCCATGTTTAGCGTGAATATGAACCATTTCCGTTAGAAACCCCTCCATGAAAGTGCCCTTTCCTTTAGACAGAGCGCCTTAGTGTGCTTTGCTGTAATATAGTGTATCCAGTAATCACAACTTAAAAGTGTTAAACTGTAATCTGAAATTTTTGAATTGCGGTTCCTGTTGAAGTCTTGTTGCCTTTTTTTAAAAGTTTTTCTGATGTTCACATGTGTTCCATATGTGATAGTATGAGTATGGAACCGTAATATATAACAATTTCAGTATGAACATTATGAGTATTTTTCTTTTTAATTAATTAATTTAAGAGGAAATTATGAAATAAAGCTCGCGCATCTTCATATATTTTACACGTACTGTGCCGCATTCTGCGGTTTTTGCTTGCGGTTCGGTAATGTTTTGTGGTCTGTCTGAGAGGAATGTTTTGCTAATAACAGGGTACTGAAACTTATATTTTACAATTATTTTATTAATTGTAGTTATTACATTTTGACTAATAGTCTAGATACAATTTTTATTTTGAAAAGTAGTTGTTCTTTACAAGTTCGCTGGTATTTAAAAAGGTCTCTCAGTTATTTGATTGAATGTCACAGTTTCTGATATATTTTTATTATTATCATTACAGAGTAGTAATTTTTCTTTTTCAGGTGTCATTCCTAGAGATCCTAATCTAGTCTATCCTTCGACTGCAGCTCCGCCGACTTCGCCGTCGCAGCTTTACGCCTTCCTTTTGCAGCGAAATATTAGGTAAGAATCTTGACTGGACTCTTGCATCTGTTTCCTGCGATTTGTTAATCAAGTCCATTATCTAAATGATAATTTAAAAATTCGTTTGTATCTTATTCTCACCGGATTTCGTAGTAATTTTAATTCCTAATTTAAGCCTTAAAATCTTGAGAAGTTTCCGCAAAAATTACCAGTTTTCAAATTATAACATTAATATTCTTAAATCATTATAATAGTAAGCACCTGATCTCAATTTAAAAAAAAATTAAAGTAAAAAAAAAAAAAAAAAAAAAAAAAAAAAAAAAAAAACTGAAAGGACTCTGTTTTGTGCTCTGACTGAGCCCGCAATGCAACTTTTTGGGGTCTTTTATAAATTTATTATTAATCATCACTTTCTTCGCATTTACGCCACATAAAATTCAACAGCAAATTTATAATATTTATAAACACAGCATATCTTTAGAACTCCTGACAGAGTGTTAAGGTCTGCCTTACAATATTTTACATTCTCTCTATTATTACTTTAAAGTTGGCGATTTGTGGACAACATTTTTTTATTTGTGTCAGCATGCATTTTTTTTTTTTTTTTTTTTTTTTTTTTTTATATTCGCTATATTATTTCTTTAAAAACAATGCATGGCGATAATATTCGGTGGCAATACCCTTTTATTTGTTTTCTCCTACATTCTTTTATTATATTCTCTATATTATTTCTTTAAAATTTTTAGATCTAAAGTGGTAGTGTCCATTTGTAAATTTCGATATTTGCTTCACTTGTCTAACGGCTAACTTCTTATTTCTTGACAAATTAGCTACTGTGTTAAACAAGATATTCATTTACAACCGACATTATATTTTTTACATTGCAAGTTTTTTAATTCTCAAGATCATTAAAGTAGAACCTAAATCAAAATAAAATTGCTGATTTATTCAGTTGTAATATTTTATCCAATTTAAAATATTTCATAATATTATCATTTCAGTGAATATAATATTGTTGATCCTTATTAGTCTTGAAGCGTTTATACTTGTATTATCAAAGGAAAGAGAATGGAGGTCACATACGCACATTGTACGTTTGTCAAACTAAATTTAGCTGTGATCAGCTTAATGTAGAACAATTAATTATGTCACATATCAAATAAAAGAATGAAGAATTGTTCATCTCGCCAACACATATGCTCGAAAATGATATGGTGAATCCTTATTAAAATACATTAATTATCCAACAATGTCTGTGCTTGAACCAGATTTAACTGAGATCGGCAACTGTCAGTTCTTATCTGGAATTCATAGAACGAATCCAGCATATTACAAACAAATGATCTACTTTTTTATCTCTGAGTACACGTCTTTCTTTATTATTTTTGTTTTCTTAAATTATTAAATTGAAGACTTCAATTGTAATCATTTTCTGGATTACGCAATGAGCATTGCAAGTTGTTACTTACAAGCTTTAAACAGGTTGGAATTTTTATGTAATATTTGCAATTGTGCGTGATTGACACAAGGAATACTCGAGAAACATGTAAATGAAGTAATTATAACAATTTTAATGTCATAAAAAATTAATATTATAAGAATATAATTGGGAATTCATTACATTATAAATACGAGGGGTGTTTAGATGTAAATAGGAATTTTTTAACTTTATCGAATTGCAATGAAACAACTTGCATAGTGTGCTTCTATTTAGTCATCTACCACTTCAGTGCACTTGTTCCAGCGGCCAGAAAATTTCTTAATTCCAGAAGAATAAAAATCTTTTGACTGCATGTTCAACTATTTCTGCACAGTGTCAGTAACCTGCTCATTAGATTAGATTTTCTTTTTTAAAAATTTTGTAAATGAATCGAAGGAATGAAAATCTATGATGTTAAATCTGGACTATGTGGATGGGTGAGGCATGACTTCCCATTTTTATTGTTTAACTGTAACTTATCTTCTTTCTTTGTGACCAGGCCTAAAAAGGCGAGGAACCCGCATGGCGCTCCCTTTGTTAAATTTAAGGCGATTTGTAACTAATGTTTCCACATTACCAATTTTATGTTCGTTAGCAGTTTCTCTCACACTGGTTTTCCGATGGAACCGAATTAGTGCATCAGCGATAGTCAGGTTGTCTTCATTAGTTGAGATTCTGTCGACGGTTGATAATACTTAAAAAGAAAAGACACTCTTCGCGAAACGGACTCGAGGAATTCTGAACAGGAATGATTTCTTCGAGAGTTATAAATCTAATTATGATTCGTTACGCAAAGTTTTTGTGAATTTCCTGCTCTGACTGTTGACTGCAACCAATAGAGATGATGAAAAGAGAACTAGCACTACTTTACCAAGTTTTACCATATATGTAAATATCCTGAATGAATCCTGATTACGTTGAACTCTTTACAGAAAATGAGTAAAATAAGTAGCTGCACCACATATCGCAATTAAAAATATTGTAAATATAAGAGATTTTCTATTGCTCCAGCTTGAAGGATAACTGCAACTGGTCTTATGTCTTATACAAACATCACTCATCCGAACAGTCAAGTTACCCAAATAGTTGGGCGAACAAGTGGCTGAATGGAAATACGGCTGAAGTACATCAGTCGACAACGGAGCGGGGGGGAACTAAGGTTAAATCCTACTCAATCGGCTGACAGCGTGGGTGCGTGATCCATACAGCCAGCCTGTTCAAAGTATATAGGGTAATTCAAAAGTATGTGGCAAAAATGTAGAGGGGACAGAATTTTCAATGAAATGTGTGTGTGCGAAAATGGCGCTTTGAGGTGATACAGGGTGCTTTTGAACGGTAGATAAAAGCGTTCTGCTGGCATAAATCCTCATTACCCGTGCGTTTTAAAACTGTACGAACGCGAAGCTTCTCGACCAGCATACGCATATGTAGCCATTATATTTAAGGAGGTGCTCGGGAATCGTTCTCTGTTTCTCCTGTGCAATCACTATCAGATAAGACTAATATTCAAAAGAAAAACAGGCGTAATGTTCTTATTAAAGATGTTCGTATCTTTTTCTGAATAATTATCATTTGGATTAAAAAATAAATGCAGTTTTATGAAACTCAGTATTAGCGTAGATACTGCGGTTTAGATCGCAGTCGTTAATCCCTGTTAATATTTTGTATGCAGTCCTTGATATATTTTTTTGGGGGGGGCGACCGTGTGACTCCTGGTGCATCTCTTCATCTCGGCCATACCGCCCGATAGTTTGGGTAATTTAGCTATTCGTATTTTATTGCATTTAATAATTTCTCTGAAATGGTAAACTTATATCATTAATGTCTGTTTTGTTAATTTCTAGTAAATGCTGTCAATATGTAAGGAATTATCACATTTCCTTATGCATGGTGTGGTGTCGTGATGTAAATAGTTAACATTACCTGCTAGCAGTTGGAAGTTCCATTTCTCGAATCCTGACGAGAGCGCAGTCGATTTTTCACGTCTTCGAAAAATTTAATGGTCTCTACAGTGACGCAGTAATTAAAAATGATGTCAAAGTGGTGATGAACGATAATTCATTACCACTTTGATTTGGTGGACTGGGTCTCGTGCCTCTCCTCAGTCGTTGTTTACGTGAAAGAGAATGGAGGAATTATCACATTCCTTTAAACTTGCTATCATAGTTATAAGTGATTAACATTACGAGCTAAAAATGGAAGTTTAAAGTTTCGAAACCCAGCGGAGTCACAATTAATTTTTCATGTGTTCGACTTCTGAAAATTTAACGGTCTCTTAGAATCCTATTCTCATTCCTGGTCTCTTAAAATTCTATTCGAGAAATAAATTTCTTAAGAATTTCATACTAATGGAATTTTTTAGAATTTTATTACTCAGAATTCCTGCTGTTCATTTAACATAAACAAACTGATTTTCCCCCTCCATTTTATTTTCAGTACCACAAAATGAATTTTAAATTAATAAATTGCCAAAATTCCTTATATGCAAATTTGACTTTTAACTAAACTTTTAAGTGGTGTATATTTACTGTCCCCTCCCCTTCCAGTGTCTGTTTCTTATAAAGTAGGATAACCCTAAGAAAAAAAGAAACATTAGACACAAATTTAAGAAATGGAGTCTTGAAAATAAATAAATAAATAAGAACAAAAATATCGCCGTATTCCCAGTTTCACTGAATAGCATCCCAGTTTCACTGTAGAAGAGTAATATGACGTCATAGTTCCTCTCCTCTCTACTTTATTCTTTGCGGTTTTCCATAATAAAGTATAATTTATGGATTAAGCGTCATCATAATCCTCTTTTTCTCTGTCTTTTGGTCTATCCTGTATTATTGTGAATGTAGTTTACTAGATGCATATTCACTGGAATGATAAACGTGTAATCTTTAACCGTTTCTGAAGTCCTTCGAATACTCCTAAAAACCATTTTCATGATGTAATCATTGCTTGTTCTGCGTAAAGTTGCATTTCTTCTCCCATTCCGGCCAATTTTCTTATCATTCAGTAAGTACGTGTTGGCATCTTAAAAAGATAATATGTTCAAGAATAGTTCCCAAACCATTGCCTTTGTACATATGAGTACGGATTTTTATTATTGTTGAAATGCGTCTTATCATGATGCATTTTGATAACTAATGTAGCCACTAAACATGGTAATTATATCATTGCATGTAATTATCTTCGACTGAAATCGAAAAAGTCTAGTATTAAAGAAATTAAAATATCCTTTCGATTATTAAGTGTACTATATTAAAATGTAGTATGTAGTATATTTTATAATCTTGTGCACTACAGTAAAACACACAGGCTTGCGTATTGTATTAAAATATAATGGACTGTGCCGATTTACGGAATTGGAAACCCGAGACAAAAGCCCACACTGAAACCCGTCCTCCCTTGATTCCTCTCAGTGTGGTAGATATAGTAATTGTTACGAATAACATTAAGCATTTAGTGAAATAACCTAATAATTTACTGTTTTTATTTAAAGTTATTTAGCCATAAAATACGTTTACTCTTTCTATATGTTTTCATAGTTTATAATGTATTATGTGAAATATAAGCTTATGTGTTTTAAACTGTGACTGGGATTTTTCCTCTAGAAGTGGAAAAGAGACTGGGATGAACAGATGAGCCTAAAAATTGTTACTGGTTTCATTACAAAACTTAACAATTAAATTACTGAGATAAGACGAAAATAATGTAATTAAATTTTTTAACAATTTAAAAATAAAGTATATGACTGTGTATGCGGTAATCAAAAGACCCTCGTATTCACTTGACAACATTAGCTTCAAATCTAACTAATGTTGTAACTAAAATTCAAATGTAACTAATATTTTCCGTAAACAGTTGCACGGAGGTATGTAAATACCATGAACACCGCATTGCTGGAAACGTGGAACTTAATTCCCAAACTGCGAGCGTGGAAACTTGTCGTGATATGTTTGTTCAAAGCAGGAGAGATAACAATCCATATTAAGTTAAGCCTGAAGTTTTTTCCCCCGAGTTATTCTTTATTTTTCTGAATTCTCCTAATAACATATTGTTATATGCTACAGCTTTATAGGATATGTAGTTCTTTTAAATTTTTTCCTTTATATTTATATGCTATGCTGTATTATTCCAAACAAATTCAATATATATATATACAAACAAATTCAATATATATGTATAATATAGTGGAACCTCAAGATACGAGTTTAATTCGTTCCAGCATTGAGCTCGTATAACGAATTTCTCGTATCTTGAAACAAACTTCTTCATTGAAAATAATGAAAATCCAGTTAATCCGTTCCGCACCCCCAAAAGTATCAACATAAAAATCAATATTTCTAATAAATAACACAGGTAAATAATATAACCATAGTTTACCTTTCTGTCACCGACCTTTTAACTGCTTCTCGTTAATCCACACCAACAGCAGCTTCTTGCAATCTTCTAGGAGTTTTGGACGGTGCTTTGAAGTAACAGTAACTCCTTTGGCTACATCAAGTTTCTTAATATCTCCCTGCTTCTTCAGAATAGTGCAAATCGTCCATGTGAAAAGGCCGTAAGTCTTCGCCAGTGCCGGTCACTCTTACATAACGCTTGTTTGTGTATGATTTCTTTCTTAATTTCAACAGCCACTGCTTCCTCATTTTTCTTTGTAGCACTACTTGAGGAAAAAAATCTTCTTGGGAGGCATCGTCTAATAATTATTTTCATGTTAAATATAATAAACAATTGACTCACAAGCGCAGAAACACGTTGATCAAAGAGCACCAAGTAATCTGAGAGGCGATTCCCCGAGTCGAACACACTTGCCATTGCTCGCTTTGAAATCGCTGAGTTTGTTCATCAAAAATTCTATAATGTTTGACAAAATATGAAATAGATAATAAAAAAAATTCCAAATTTGGGCTTCCAGATGCCCATATTCGAATGGAGGATTACGTTATTCAAAATTCGATCTCTCTAGGTGCCGCTGTTTTTTCGCAGTGCAAGACACATACATACATTAATGCAGATTCTTCATTATTTAATTTCTTTAAGTAACACAGGGCGATAATATTTGGTGGCAACAATTTGAAAAGTGAACTGACATTTATAGCAAACCGACGCGAAATGCTAAAACGAAATTAATAGCCCTTCTGGAAAAATTTTTCCTTTGGGCTAATAAAAATTAAAAGTCTGAAAGCTCTGGTAACCTTTTTTTAACGTTTTGTGTGTTACCTTTATTTGTTAAATATCATTTTCTTGGCACGTAAACCATAAAATTCCAGTCAAAAGCAGTATTGCAAAATTATTTAAAAAGAGTATATCTTTAGAATTTCCAATAAACAGTCTCGCGCGCTGAAGATGAATTTTTTTTTTTTCCCTTTCGTGCAGTGTTGCCATTCCTCGCTTTGAAATCGTTGAGTTTCTTAATCAAAAACTTATAAATGCTTTACAAATTATGAAATAGATAATAAAACAAATTTCAAATTTTGGCTTCCAGATGCCCATATTCGTTTGGAGACGTATATTATTCAAAATTTGATGGCTCTAGGTACGTTTGCTTTATCATAATGCGAGAATTATACATACATTTATACAGATCCTTCATTATTTAATATCTAAATATAATATAGGGCGATAATATTTGGTGGCAACAATTTGAAAATTGATTCAGACTTTTAAAGTTTTCCACTCAAAATGCCGAAAATTAATAGTTCTTCTGGTATAACGCCCTTTGGGATAGACAAATTGTTTTGTAATAGTAAGGTAACCTTGAAAACTTGTATAAAAAAGCTGCAGTACAATGGTAAAATGAAAAAGCAGTAAAATTCTTTTAATAACGGAGTATTGTTTTAAATACATTTTTAAGCTGCATTAAATACTATTATGTGAAGTTAAGCGTTATAAGGTATTTCTCTCGCCTTCTTAGCGTGCCTTCATGGTGTGGCGGTCTGCACGCTGGGCGCCTATTCCAGAGGTGCGCGGTTAGCGGTTAGATTCCCGGCGAAGGCATTGCATATTTTTCATCTTGCCTGCTTCCAAAAAGTACCTAATGCCTCTACAGTGGCGCTCAAATTAAAAGGGTGGTGGATGATAAATCTCCACACCCAGGATTTGGCGATTGGGTCCGCTAAAAACCCCAGTCGCCGTTTAAAAAGGAGAGTATATAAGGTATTTCTCCCGTTTTCTTAGCATGCCTTCGTAGTGTGGAGGTCTACACGCTGGCCGCGTATTCCGGAAGTCCGCGGTTCGCACCAAGTAATCTGAGTAAATCACCAAGTAATCTCTCTTGTTCGATTCCCGGCGAAGGCGTTGCATATTTTTCATCTTGCCTGCTTCCAAAAAATAACAGCGTAAAGAATATTAAAGCGTAAATGCTACATATTTTCAAAAACAAAATATTAATGAGAAAATAACGTTGGAACTTTGCAGTACAATAAATAAGCGTACTTAGCCAAAAAATTTTTTTTTTTTTTTTTTTTTTTTTTAAATCAGATTTTGCTTTACTTTTAGGCGCAATTCACTCGATTGTTAAATTTTAAGATGTGAAAGACTACAAAAGTGATTGCCCCAAACCGGATGAAAACATTAATACATAATTACAAAAGATCAAAAATTGCATACAAGAAAAAATAAAATGTATGTATGTTACTTCTTTTTTTAAATATTAAAGAATACAAACATCTATTGAATCGAAAAACTCCGAATGCTTGTTATAAAGGTTTCTTGCCGTGTGTTTGGTCGCTGCTCATTGTGTGTTCCATTGTTAGCAACGAATAAACGATATCGCTGTGGCCATCTTTAATTAATCATTCGCGTGTTCTGAGCTGCTGCGGTGCGTCAGTATTGAGCGATTAACCTCCATCATTATGACTGCGCGGTTGTTGGTAATTATGCTAATGGCTTCCTCTTAGTCTTCCTCTTGGTCTCTGTGGAATTTTTGGATTAGTTGCTGCCACTGCTGCGGATAACTACTGATATCATGTGAAGATGAACGTAGTTGGCATAGTAAAAAGAATTTTTGTTTGTTTTGTTTTGTTTTAGACTTGAAAGATTCATTTTAGAATGTGTTCATTATTCTGATATTTTAATGAAGTTTACATGGAAGATTAAAAATAAACTCCCTTCGTATTAACCGTGCCTTGCCTGAAGAGCAGTTAAATTTGTTTATTGCGGAATGCAGCAAAAATTACTATCACAACTGCGTAAACAAAACTATCGGCAAGAAATTTGCGTGAGAGGCCAGCAATGACAGCAAATGATATACTAATATTTGGAAGTTATTTTTATCCTGAACAGTATATAGTTTAACTGTACGTAATCCGGAATATGTACACATAATAAAATCATTTGTTAAAATTAAATTGCTCAAATGTAAGCGTAAACCACGCGTAGAACCATTAATTTTCTGTTTCACATTGAATCTCATAAGGTACTTACGTATAATCGCAAACACCTTAGTAGAAATCCCCAAAGGTTCAGACTATACCAAACTCTGTTAACCACACGCATAACAATCATTCAAGCAACCATGCGCATGACAAATATTCAGTTTCGAACGTTGCCATTTCCGTATGCGTTCTTTTTCTTCTGTTCCATCGTTTTTTATAGAAAAATTGTGATTATTTCTTATCTTAAACTCGATTTTAAAATTTGTACTTGTAGGATTTTCCTATAATAGAAAGACAGGTTGAATTTCTGCAGGAATGTATTATTTTGCCACTAAAGGAACAATTCTTTCTCAAAGCGATCGCTACGAAATTTCCTCCACAACAAAAACAAAAACCCGTTTTGTAAGTCGGTTTATTGGTTGTCTTTTGGAATAAATATATAGTTGAACCGTAGGATATGTATGTCTGTAATATATGATTTTTTACGATAAAAGTAACTGTTCTTTTTCTTCCATAAAATTCGCCAAACTGCCCCAAGATGGTTGCGATAGCGCATAAGTATCTCTTATCGAAATGCAGATCTAATAAACAAACACCTCTTTGCTTTATTTTGTTTTGTTATTAACATTAACAGATTTATTTATCTTCCAGATTAAGCTGCTTGAAAGTGCAAGCAAATTATTACTGATGTTTTTCTGTTAATTGTAATGTGAGTTGTTTCTCTTACTCTATAATATTGTGGCGTTTTTGTACGGGTTCATGGATTTGGAGTGATTAACAACAACACTTGATGAAGGATGAAAACACTATTAATTAAGCAGTATTTTTCAGGACAGCTCCAAAAACACGTTTACAGTCGTCAAACAACTACGACAAGCACGCTAAAACGATCAGCGACACAGCCTTCAGGCTGTAACGGTGGAGACAGCTTCACGACAAAGCACAGCTCCCGACTCGGTTCGGTTGTTTTTGGAACTCTACCTACTCTCCAGACTCTCCGCTATCAGACTATAACGGTGAAGACAGCTTCACGGCAAAGCACCAGAATACAGTTCCCGACACGGTCGGTCGTTTTCGGAACTCTGCGTACTCTCGAGACTCTCCACCCTACAACTCGTGATGCACTCGACGGTACACGAGAGTACAGCTCTCGACTCGGTGGTTCTCGAAGCTCAAGACAGTCTAAGCTAAAACTCGACGATGCTCTAACTCGCGATACACTGTCTCGATGCACCCGGCACTAGACTACGAGACACTCGCTCACTAACTGACTGGACTATTAACGCACTGCTACTCCGCGTGCAGGCAGACTTTATATAACTTTTGGGTTGCCTTCGAGAATATTGTTGTCCAGACCGGTAAGAATTCGTTCTAGAAGGAACTGTTCTTGGATTAACCGTAGACATCGCTCCCTGTTGCTCTGTGATAATCGAGAGTTAACTGTATGTATATGAGATAAACTTGTCTATGAGTTATTATCCTTTCGGGCATTTTGGAATTACTGTGACACAGTTAATAGTCGTAATTTAAGTATTTTTTGTAAAAATCACAAATGCATTTCTTCTTAAACTTTCCATGGATGCATAATTTTGCGGTTTATCAGTTATTTGTATTAATGATGGAAAATTAAGTTATAAATCCATTTGTAACGGCAGAAACGTGATATATATGTGAATTATATCTTTAGTCCTGATTTTTAATTTAATGTATTATCAATTATAATTTTGTATAGTGGATTTCATAAAGTGAAATAGATGTACTATATATGAATTTCATATCTGCGTTTAACTCAACTTTTAACAGACGGCACCAACTCGTGCTTTAAGAAGCGAATGTTATGGCTTAATACAAAGAAAATGGATTAACTAAGAAAGTAAGTTAGCTTAACGGCTTCACAATTGGAATAACGCGCGAGCTGGCTCTGACCTAACGTCAGCATAAACAAGCCTAATGGCAAGGATAACCCACCGCCGCAGACTACTATTCTCAAGAAAATCAAATTAGCAACGTGGTCTTAAAGCAGACAAAACACGCTCTACCCTCTAAAACCTTCCTTTACGTAGTCTCTTCTTTCTACCTTATTTGAATATCACGTGAGCTAGGAATTTACAGAAATTTAAACGTGAACTCTACAATGTTTACTGTTCTAATGCTGCAACTCAAATCAAAATCAACTTTATTTTCCATTAAACTTATTATTTTAATTATACATGTGTCATTTAAATTACTGTGATTAGGTAAATTTGAGTTATATTAAAATTCGAAAATAATATTAATAATGAAACTAGTTATTTTTGACGATTCATAGAGTTTAAGAATTAAATTTTAAAGGATGTAGTAGAATTATAATATCCTAATTATCCTATATCTCGTTTTATCTAACACGCCACAAAATTCTCATTCATCCTATATATTATTATAGCTGTAAATATTTTTTAATCAAATCATATTACTAAATTTCTTGAAAAGCAACTTGTGATACTTTATAGAATGCATTTTAACACTTCTTTTAATATCTGGCGGTGGTCTTTTTTATTATACAGTCAAAAGTCGTTAATCCGGACTCGTCGGGACTTCGGCGATTCCGGATTATCGATTTTTCCGGATTATAGATCATCAGTTTAAATCTCGTAAGATGGCATGCAGAAATTCTAAAATTAAAAACATGAAACCGTAATTTATGAAATAAAGAACAATTATGATCTAAAGGGTATCAAAATTTGCAAAAAGAAAAAGCTTAATATTTATTTGTTTACTTTATTAAACATTTCTTTCAATGTAAGTTGTTTAAATTTTGCTTTGTTTCATGTGATAATACTTTCTCTTTAATTCTATTAAACAGACATAATTTCTTGTTCAGTTACAAAGTTCCGCCGTTCAAGTCCTATAATTGCTGTGTCAAGAACACCGACTAATTTGTCAATCGAAATTTTTTTGTTTTCAATAACCTCTGTCACTTTTCTTCGCTATCGGAAGCGAATTATAATGACGAGGAACTTGTTTTAAATCATATCAAAGACGGAGCATATCGAGATGAAATACTACATTTGGTAAGGAATTATAAGCCAAATAAAATAAAAACATCTGCGCTAAAGATAAGGATAGTGCTGACAAATCAACTTCCAATTCATTACGCGCCCGCCGCCGAGCAGCGTGAAATTGATAAACAGATTTCGGATTTCAAAACATACTTTCGCTTTAGATCCTTTACATATTAACAAATATATATCGGAAATTCTATTTGATATAATCGAAAGTTTAAGCTTACTTTTATAAAATTGCTCTTACAGTCTGCAAAAAATAATAAGCCGGATGCAATTCGAAAATTAAGGAACAACGCAATCATCAACATTAACTGAAATAGATAATTAGATAATTTTAGCTTATACGTCCATTATATATAAAATGCGCACGCGAAAACGTATTCTGCACTTGCGCACACTCCTATGCGCAGTCGTAAAAGGTCTTACGCGCACGCGTGAACGCCTCTGCGCATGTGTCAACGCGGCGCATGCGCAGAAAGTTTTTAGTTTTGATGTCCGGATTATAGATCATTCCGAATTGTGGGTGTCCGAATTAACGACTTTTGACTGTACAATATTTGTACACTACCCAGTGGTTCGGACTGCGTGTTGCTTCGGCTTGAGGCCGCCGGTAAATAGTATTCCAATGCTGCTATAGTGATGATATTCACTTCGTGTGGTTTTAGAATCGGACCATCGAGGTTTTTATGCTGTGATATAAAGAGCATCTAATGGACATTACACAAAGCATCATTTTTAAAAAGTGGACGTCAGTTTATGAACAGTTTAAAAAATTGCATTCAAGAAGTTATTGCTGACAAGTTCATATAGGTATAAAATTCTTTCAGGGGCCAAATTGTATTGGAATTTACCCGTGAGGAAAATTTTTACTGAATATCTTTTTTGCGACAGTACACTGTTGACAGAATTTGGCGGCTGAGATGTAATTAACTTTTGGATATCATTCAAAGATGAATTCATGTGTGACATCACGTTCGGACAAAATGGGGTTTTCGATGGTCACTGTGATAAAATCAAATAAGATGAGAAAAATCTGTATGGAGGAAGAAATGAGACTTGCTGCGTGTAGTTTGACTCAAAAATTTCAAAAGACAAGTAATGCAGAAAGCTCACCCTTTCCACTAAATGAGGTTGATTTATACAATGGTATGATTGTTCAAAATATGTGCTTTGTACAAAATATTTCTGGATTTGAAATAAGTGTTTCATGTATATTTTTAATTTAACTTATTGCATTAACTGCTGTTGAATAGGCCTGTGTTCTGACATTGGACCATTTTTCAATAAAACTACTTTCCTAGTGCAAGCCTAAAAATATAAAATTAATGTGCAGTAATTTTGTCTATCTATTGCGGCAAGTTTGTAATAAATTATGGTTTTTTTATTTAACAGGTTATAATTTATAAGTGATCTTCAGTAATTATGTGTTACCCGATATTTTCGGTTATCTAGCCAGAATTGGGTTCCAGTTCTGTGGAATAAACGGAACTATACCATAAAACATATTTGAGAAAGTGAATATAGCTTTTAAAGTTTTTGTATGACGTGCATTAAACTTATTTTTTGCAAAAGGTTCATCAGATTTCAAAACACTTATTTCCAAAAGTATTACATATGCATTAATAATTGTAAATGAAAAGAACCAGAATTCTGATACTACACATGTTCTAGGTGTATTTTGATAGTCACACGAGATATGAAACTCATTTAAGCAGTTGTCGAGTTCGGTCCTTACCTTTTATAGCATTTCCTTATTAGTCATTATCACTGTAGCATTTCTGCCTTACTGTCTTTCCATTGTTTCATCAGACACATTTTATCACCCCGTGGTTTTCACTGGCACAGACAGTTAATGTTCTTGAAATGGCGATACCATTACAGAATGCTCTGATGATGGTCTTGAAATTTTTACAGTATTCCCTACTAAATACGTTGCGCTGCAGTAAAAGACAAACATGTTTCATATTCCAGTATACGAGTAAATGAGCAAAAGAAAAAGAGAGAAATATTATTCTGCATTGTCGCCATTTTTAACGCATAGCACTCCCACTGCCTTTTGGTATGTCAAACGGAAACTTTCGTGCTCTCCCTTGATATGTACCGCGTGAAATCATGAGTTTCTGATTTTTTACATGCATTAATGAGAAATAAAATACAGTATTTTCAAACCCGACAAATCATTTACAATAACCGTGCATAATTTTGTAAATTTTAAAGCTTTCAATTAAAATTTGAGTATGAGAAAATACAACCCTGATTGGTGTAAGTTTTATTTTAGCAGAACCGCTTAATGCAATTCGAACACGATCGCCTTCTTCAGTTACAATTAAAAAATAGAAAAAAAAAAGTACCACAGAAAGACAGATTAACGAAATTTCGAGATTATACTAATAACTAAAACGCTTCCGCTGAAATAAAACCCACATCAATCAATATTGTACTTTTTTACACTCATGTTTACTTACCTCAGTTATTCAAACAGAAAGACATGAAATTTCGACTAGATACTAGTAACTAAAGCGTTTCAACTGAAATGTAACCTACATCAATGAACGTTGAGTATCCTTATACTCAGCTTTACTTCGCATATCATTCTTTTTCATTTGATTAACTGAGATACTCAATAGCAATGCAACTACGCACTCATTATGATCTCCATACTAATCCGTCAGAGGACTGATTTTAAATGATATTCTGTTAACCGGAAGCTCAAATGTATTTTAACGATTTCCTTTGCTTTAAACAAAGCATATATATATTTCACTGATGCAGAATTTGCGTGCAGAAATCTGTTATTAGCTAATAATCGGCTTAATGGATAACCATTATATCGCAAGAACACACGAGGAAAATGTCCGAAATTACTTCAACCCTCCGCCCTCTTGAAAGGTGTGGATGGAAGTGAGACGACTTTAACTTCACCAGAGTGTGAGGAACGAATTCCTAAACTAATTCCAGCAAACGTGTTCAGTGTTACTGATATCTCAACTTTCTCTTCTTAAAATATCATCTGCCTACGAACAGAATTTTCTTTCCAGTTAACTGTTTACTTTGATCTAATGCGCATCTGTTTTTAAAGTTTCAAAAGCTGAGCAAAGAATGGGAATCTTGGTGGGAAGCTTGAAAGCAAAAATGTTCAAACAAATTGTGATAAGGAATGTAGCTTGGTGCTTTGTTTCTGAGCCTAAAACAACATGGCTATTATCTACTTGGACTGGAAAAATTCACAACGATTACAGGAACTTCGATTTCAGAAATCTGTAAAGACCGTGTGCTTGACCTTTTTTCATTGGAGTGGAATAATTTACGAGGAATTAGTCCCCAAAACAACAGACGGTAAACTCCATATTTTACAAAGAGATGTCGATAAGATTTTTGAAGAGAATTCAGCACGGTGGGCTTGAAAACGTTCGAACAAACAACTGGTTTTTGCTTCACAACATTGTGCTGTCACATACGTAATTCCATTCTCATCACTAGCATACAAAAGAAAAATGTGACAGTTCTAAATCAGCTCCTTAAATCCCTGCGGACTACTTTCTCTTTCCTAAACTGAAGTCTCGCTCGAAGATTATTATTTTAATAGTATTGAAGAGATTATTAAACCGTAACATGAGACTTAAAAACAATATTCCGAGAATTCTACGACGGAATCGAGAAGCTATACGAACATGCCAAGCGCTGTATAGAATTTACAGAAGTTTTCACAGTAAAGACTAAAATTTTCTTACTACTTAAAATTTATTCAATTTAGTCTTAAAACACTGTAGACGCAATGCGTCTTTCCTTTATTTGCTGAAATCCGACTGCTTATATCTGCATTAACTGTCATACTTCAAAACCGTAGAATATGTATGCTCTGTCTGTAAAGACTATTAGATTTTTCAGAGCCTAGAAACAGAAGAAATCAAAAACGCCCCCTGAGATTCCGGCCACGGATTTTCCACTTGCTGGATGGACGTACTGACTACTTACACAAGGAGAATATGCGTGAGGGAACATAATAGTTCTTTAGAAGTTCACATACAAGTGTCACTTATAAATGTATACTAGCGGGCAAGCCCGCCAGCTGAGCGGGCTGAAGCCCGCTTTTCATTGTTCAATGTTCATGAGTTTCCATTGTAATTTCGCCGTTATTCAAAAGTTGAACCGAACTACCAGTGTTCAGCAATTTTGAGCAGTCTGCGTCCGCTTTGTTCACCTATGTATGGAGAAGATACTGCATAAACGATACACATGCGTAAAAGCAAGAAAACACCCATGGAGCCAGCCCGTTCGCCGGGATCGAAAGTTGGACCGAACTACCAGTGTTCATCGGTTTTGTGCTGGCTGCGCCCGCTTTATTCACATATGCATCCAGAAGACACTGCATGATATACACGATACACATGCGGAAAATCACGAAAACACCCATGTAGCCAGCTCGGATTCGAAACATGGACCGAACTACCAGTGTTCAGCGGATTTGAGCGGGCTGCGCCCGCTTTATTTACGTATCCGTCTATTAGATACTGCATACACAATACACATGCCTAAAATCACAAAACACCCATGCAGCCAGCTCTTTCGCGGGTATTCGAAAGTTAGACCGAACTACCAGAGTTCAGCGCTTTTGCTCGGGCTGCGCCCGCTTTATTCACGTAGGCTTCCAGAAGATTCTGCATACAGGATACACATGTGTAAAATCACGAAAACACCCATTATTCGCGTATACGTCCAGAAAATACTGCATACAAAATGTATACAAAATGTTTTGCAGAAAAGTAAAGAACGTTTCCTAAGTCTATCAGGACTACTATTTCTTCTTATCTGTTTAGCAAACATACAGGTGACCTGAATAGAACCGTGAGTTTACTGAAAACTATATCCTAAGCTACTGTAGAAGATATGACAAGGATAAGAAGGGTTTAATTACCCTTTATTCTCCACAATTTACAGGTGCTCCCGCACTTCGGGATACAAACACCAGCACTTGTGGTCTGAACGTAAGAAAATAAGAACTACAAACTAACTAAAAGTAAGAGCTAAACTCAAATATTTTACACAGACTAGTAACACTAAGATTGGCCTTTTAGATTTTTATGCATGTAGTACGCAGAATGCTGGAAAACTGCAATACGTCGTCGATAACTAAAAGACTAAATTTCTGGCCTTAAAGGCGGACAACAACTGGCTGAAAGCGCGCCTGAAGTAAAGTGGCAAGAAGTTTCACTCTCTCTCTCTCTCTAACTCTTCTTGGCGAAAAGCCACAACTTAAACACTTAAGAATTTGCAAGCACAATTTGCATAAATAAAACTAACGCGTTTATTCTGGCCGGAAGTGGAAAATAAGAGAGGACAGTAAAGTTTTAAAATAAACGTTAGTAAAACTTACGATCCTTATAAGTCTACCTAATTTTAATGCCATTGCATTGAAAGAATGTTATTAATAATTATCAGTGTTTTTCTGCTGATGTATCTGTTAATGATAAATACGTATATCTCTTAAAATCTAATTTCAATTTCCATTCCCCGTTCTACTGCTGAAATTTATAAACTGATGTCTCCTTTCACTATTTATACAATTTCTTCCGTATTTTATGTGCGATAATGCAGCTTATCTGTATCAGAAAATTTTTAAAAAAATCGATTAATTGATGTTTTTGTCTCAGTTGCTAAAGTGTTCTGCAAATGATTGCGAAGCGTGGACATTCAAAATTTGTTCTTCACGATATAGAACATCACTTTCTCGTTCAATTTTCTCCTTTCTTTTTTTCTTCTTTTATTTATTTATTTTTATTTTATTTTATTTCACCCTCTACTAGTTCCTCCTCGTTTTTGCAATATCCTGAAACTTCTCACTCATCCTGCATTCCATCTTTCAAACGACGGTAGCGTCCTTGTTGCTTCTATTTCTGTGTTTCAAAATCTCGCGGCTTCTGCTCTTTCCCTTCCTTCATGCTTCGTTGCCTTCCCTGGTTTTGGAGGCTGTGTAAATCATATGGAAATAATTTCCCACTTCTTATAAATTCTTCTGTTTTGACAGTCTTGTGAAGGCCACGGTCTCACTGAATAGTCTATCAGGGTCAGGTTCTAAATTGCCTGTAAACTACCATTGAATCGGATTTTAGCATTTCCATTGCAGATAAGTCGTTTCCAAAGGATAATTTAGCCTGATTTTCATTGATTTGCATCATAGTTTTCACATGAAATGGTTTTTCTTCCTTCGAACGTTGATTATAATATAACAAAATTTCAAATTTGTGCAGCCGATTGAAATTGGCTCTTTCCAAGAAGATTTTATGAAATGGAAATGGCGATATTATTGTTTAATTTAAAAATGCAGAAGGTGATATATAACGTACTATGTTTTAACGAAACCTTAATTTTTATTAAAATAAGCATATTTTAGAAATTCCTGTATATGCAACTCCATTTAGAGTTCTGTTAAATGAGAAATTCTACAACATTCTACAACAAGACAGTTCTCAACCACTTATACATAAAGTCCTCCAGTATCTGAATGAGCGTCTACCCCATCGCTGGAAACGCTATGTTATTGCTTTGTTGGCCAGCGAGATCCCCAGATCTAAGCCCTTGGGATTTTTTCGTATAGGGTTTTGTTAAAGGTAAAGTGTTCGTGCCTGCATTTACCCAGGACTTGCAGCAACTGAAGTGCTTGAATCATTAACAAAGGATATTGTATCACGAGTGTTGCAGGAATCGGAATACCGCATAGATATTGACGTGTCACCGGAGAGGCATATATAGAACATCCATATAAACATGGATAACTCTAGTTTCACTGTAAATATTATTAATATCAAGATAAAGTAATTGCAGTGTTCACAGGTATGCTTTTTTTTTTTTTATCCCATTCAATATGAAACACCCTGTATATTAAGTCCGCTGAAAGTTTCACCTTCCGGGCTTTCAAATCAGTAGTAGTTTCATTGCGATGCCAGATGAAAGGGAGCCGGATATGCATTCCTATTTCTCGCCTTTTTGAGTGAACTTGCTTTTGTGTGATCCTGATACAAATCCGCTGGGGAAAGAGTGGAACCAATTCAGCCATCAATCACATCTTTTCATTTCCACTGCATTTTGAGGGGGCTGGAGAACTTGGGCAAATTACTAACGGCTCATTTCTCAAATCGACAAGTCTGTCTAAGAGGAAACGGTGAAGTGGTTTATAAAATTAATAATTAATTGTTTGTTGATATAATGCGATGTTATGTAGTAAGGAAGAAATCTTGTGAAATGAATATAAGGGGAAAATGCATCACAATCATTTAATATATTTAAAAATCAATATTTTTTCATATATAAAATTTTTATGCAGTAAGTGCGAAAACTCAGAGCGAGTAAAATGCAAGTACACACACACACACACCCAAAAAAAAAAACCACAACTATCAAAAATATATGAACAGAAAATAAGAAGCATGTTGAATATTTTGAACTATGTGATATAAACATTAAATTAAACAATTTTATGCCAAATGTTAAAAAACTTCTTGAATACATCAAATGTAGCCATCACATAAAATAAAATCGTGTTGTTGTTTCTCTCTCTCTCTCTCTCTCTCTCTCTCCCAGTTAGAAGATATGATTTTGTTTCTGAAAACGTGTGTAAATTTGAAAAATCATACAATAATACAAAATAAAGCAAAAATTAAGTAAACATAAATCTAGTGAAACTATTTTTCAAAATTTTTGTTCATATTCGTAATGTAACTGTCATCTATATAATTTGTGTGGAATTATTTGTATTATGATTTTGTTTTATTCTAGTATATATTACAGAGAAAAATATTAGGGACTCGATATAAGAAAACCATTTCTTTAGAAGGGGTCGATGTAAGAAAAATCTTCGAAATCTTGATTCTGTATCAGTATATATTACATATAGAAATCCTACTTAACTTTTCTTTAACAGAATTTAGGCTACACTGTGAACTGAACTTAACCCTGTATGTCTATGTCCCAAATTACTTTATTTTTTGAAAAAAGAGTTGGTAACATTTTTATTATATTTTTTATGCATGAGAAATATCTCACATTAAACTTCAAAAAACGTTAGTTTTTCACTCCCCTCCTTTTTTTTTTTTTTTTTTTTTTTTTTTAATTTAAAATTGGAGCTTAAAAGTCCCATTGGGATATAATTGAGAGATTTTTATTGATGGGACTTCAAAATCCCGTAGGGAAATAAAGGGTTAATATGTTTTCTTACGACTAACGCGGCTTATATTTTGTTATATAAACCATATCTTGCCATTTCTGCAGAAATGTGCAATAAGCATGCGTTTTTTAAAAATTCTGTTCGCATGAATTTACCTAACGACAAATAAATATTAATGTTCCCCCAAGAGAAGACAATCGAATGCAAAATGCGCGTTTTTCTGTATAGTATAAAATACAGCAAGGGGAAGGAGAACTGATTTTGAAAAGAATTGAGTTAACTGATTTTCTGATTCAGCATAGAAGGTTGATGCCTTCTGAATATCGCAGCTGGAGTAGATTTCATTATACAGCTATACTCTTGCTAAGCTATTATCCTCTATCATACAGCGCGTTATTTTCCCGCAGCAGATGTGGTGAGCTTACTTTCTGTTCCACTTCAAACGTGATCTAATAAATATGATTCATAAACAGGTCGGTGGGGACCAGGAACCATATGGCTTCCTGACATTGTTACCATGTGAGGCAGGTCTTCTATTTTCAAGGCTGCGTCGCTGTTAGTGAGGGTTAGAACCCCTCAAGTCCATGAAAACCAGACTGTAAATTTGGAAGACTAATTATTCGTTTCATCGGTTAAGAAGTTTACTGTTTGCTTTTATCTTTGAAATACAGAGAATCCTTGCAACTTTTTGAACGATTTTGAACAAGTTAAATAGCTGAAATTATCAAAACTTAAAAAAATAATTGGATACAGCTTTTACATCGAGCAGTAGATAATTATACGGATTTAAAAAAATTAAAAAGTAAGAAAAGAAAAGGAAATCTGAAAGGATTCAAATTTTAACGTTTCACCGGAAGATTTGTAAGGGTATTTTAGGCTCTCGTTGAGCTCATAGTTTACTCATCTGCTCTTGGATTCACTCCTGCTAAAATAACTTTGTTTTTATAATTAAGCATCATTTTCTTTGCACTTAGCGCCACGTAAAATTTAACAACAAAATCATAAAATATTTAAACACAACATATCTTAACAATACCTGATAAAATGCTAAGTGCTGCCTCTTTTTTAAATATTTGCTATATTATTTCTTTAAAATTGGCGATAACATTTGTTGGCAACATCCTTTTATTCGTGCCGCCATGACTTTTTTTTCCTTTTGACTTTTGACTTTTCTGTAGTATTTCTTTAAAAGTAATGCATTACGATAATATTCGGTGCCAACACCTTTTTATTTGAAAAGTGATAAGGATAAAAAAAAAGTAAAGATCGAGACTGATAGCATCTCTGAAGCTGTAAAATAAATAATTAAATAAAAAAAAACCTGCTATTGCCAATTTGGTGTCCGCTGAAAACATCGCGGACGAAAACGTCGCGGAAAAAACAATGCAAGGCGAAAACGTCGTGGGAGAAAAGGAAGGAAGGAAAAAGCATTGCAGTTTTGAAACATCGCCGCCTAAAATAAAATATCGTGGTAAAGAATAAAGCACCTACAAATCGTCGCATGACACGGTGACATCGCCAAGCATGCGTTTCTCAGGCTTTAAAGGTGATTTGTGACTTTAAGGGATTTGCGGGCGAAGAAGAGAATGAGGAGTATTTTTGCTTTTATGCTTTGCATTTCTGAACGTATTTTTCTAACTAATGGATTTTTGCAGTAAAAGTGGGAGGGAAATTAATATTACTTATAGCACTTAGTAGAATTTAAATCTATTGAAATATTATCTAGCTGACATGTTTCGTCATAACTAACAAATCCACGGCCGACTCTATAGAGTTGGCTGTGTAACAAATCGACATCCAAACGATTCACTGCATGCCAGACAGGAAAATGTTAATGACACTTGAAGGAGTTGAATCGAATAAACTCAAACAAAACAGGGGTTGATTATCATTAAAAGACTATCAGATTAACAAAAGTGGAAGAAAATAATTTTACAACTTGATAACAAATTAATCAATTTTAATATAGGTACTTCATGCAGTTACTAATCTTCCTTTTTCTAATCTTTTTTAAAAAATAAAAGAAAATCTTTATAAAAGATATTAAAAGTTTAAAATTCTATTAACTTTTTATTAATTTTCTACTCATTTGCAGTTTTTGAATGCTTTAATTTTCTTGCTCTTTCGAAAAATCTTTATTGTTTAATTTGAGATACGAAGTGTAAAAAGTGGTAATGTTCCTCATTCTTTATTTCTCTCACGAATCATTATGTGGATATGCTTTAACAACTTCTAAAAAGCATATCATTTCAGAAAAAGTCCGATTTTGTATCAAAATACCTGTGTTAGAATAATCCTATATATAAATCTAATATACTATAGCCTAAGTCGCTCTTTCGAGACATGAAAAACGCGATTTAAATTTTGTCAATTGGCCCTGTAGACCGGGAAATATAGAACTGTGTACTCGTACATTTTGCACCAAAAGGGGGTTTCGGCTCAGGCAAACATTGTTCGCACGTAAGTACCCGCGCTTTCGGCGCTACCCTGGAGTAACTATGTCCCGATTTTCGATTTTGTGATGCTTCTAAAGTAATTGAAGATGGAAAAGAATAGTTGCATGTTATAAGCACGATGAGGCAATAATAGGCATAACCAGTAGGTAAGTCCAAGACGAATAAAGTGATGAGTCGACGGATACCAGTGTGCTACGGTTGTAACCGATGAGGCGGAGTGAAGTGCAAATAAGGCGATAGCGAGTCAGTGCAAAGCATAAAAAGGAATGCCAGTAATTGCATGAAAGTTACTGTGTGACATAAGTATGTAGCTAAATCTAACTGACAAACTCAGCAAAGAAATGTGGGGAAAATACACAAAATGGCAAATGAGGTGACATAAAAGCATACATAGTGGTCAACATAAAGTTCAATATATATGGAAAATAACACAATTACATGAAATAAGGCATAATTATACAAGATACCCATAAAATAAGCAAAAAGCAAAGAGTTATCGTTTTTATTTATTTATTTATTTATTTATTCAAAAGGCATTTAGTTAGTTCTGAGAGATTTCTCAGCATCACAAGCGGTCTTTTTCTGTTCGCCCTTAAATTGTAATTGTAATTTAATACCTGAATTCTGGGGTTTTGAACTTGCGGCATTTTATTAAAAAATCTTTCAGCAAGAGTTGCAATGTAATTTTGAATTTCAGGATGTTAAATTCTCTGTGGATTGCCGAGTTCCTAAGGAACCACGGACAATGCACTGCTTTTGTACAACATACAGTACAACATTTTGCAAAATTTGCAACTTTTTAATAGATTATCACTTGCATATCCCCAGACAGAGCAGGCATAAGTAATAATGGAACGTAGCATGGCTTTGTAAATGAGTAATTTGTTGTCAATAGAGAGAACACTGTTCCGAGCAATTAATGGGGCGAGTGTACGTTTACGTACTCGGAACTTGGTAATGAGCTGTGTGATATGTGGGGTCCATGAGAGACAATGATCGAGAGTAATACAAAGATATCGGGACTGCTTGTTCCATGAGATTGGGTTATTGAGCATGTTGACATGGATGCTGTAGTCGATATTCTTCTTCCTTGTGAAGAGTATCGCATCCGACTTCCCCACATTGATCTTAATTTTCCACGCCAAAAGCCAGTACTCCAGTGTGTGGATGTGATTCTGTAATGTTTGAATAACTGAGCCGTGAGATGCATTTTGTGATAGAATTGCTGTGTCAGCAGCATACGAAGCTACGGTGGTATGCGGTGTTTGTGGGATGTCGTTCGTGTAAAGAGTGAAGTAAAGGGACCCTTGTGGGACCCCAGCCCTAATGGGCCTGTGGGAGGAGATTATGTTGTTGACACGAGCGACAAAGTGTCGATCCATAAGATAGGAATAGGTGATGCGTGTGATGTAATCTGGGAAATCCAGGTTTATGATTTTGTGCATGAGGTCCTCCAGCCAGACACGATCAGAGGCCTTTGCCACATCCAGAAAGATGGCAGCAGTAATTGACTTGTCCTGTAGACCTTTCGATATGAGCTCTGTAACACGATATAACTGATGGACTGTTGAGTGCTTTTTTCTGAACCCATGTTGTTCAGCTATCAGAAGGTTGTTTCCATTCACATGGCTGAGTAGTCGCTGCTGCATTATATATTCAGCTACCTTGCTGGTAGAGGATAGCAGACTTATTTGTTTGTATTACACAGGTTTTGATTGTGGTTTTCTGGGTTTTAGAATGGGTGATATAACAGCTGTCTTCCAGGGTTTGGGGAAGTGTCCAAGGTATAGCATGTCATTGATGATTCTGGTATGTTTGAGTGTCATAAGAATTCCCATGTTCTTCATCTTGGAGTCGGTCAGTTCTATATCTTCCGTTTTACTGGGCCGACTGACGAAATTTACGTTTTTCATGTCTGGAAAGAGCGAATTAGGCTATGGTATGTTAGATTTATATACGTATAGGATTATTCTAACATAGGTATTTTTATACAAAATTGGACTTTTTCTGAAATGACATGCCGAATTTTTCCCATATATCTATTCTACGACTCAAATTGTGCCAAGTGCGATGTTCTGTATCTCAGCAACAGTTTTTTAAAAAATTAGCTCATAAAATTTTAGCTTAGTGTCAATTGAATTTGGTATATATTTATTAATATCTCTTTTTCAATTAAATTTACTTGATTCCCTTTTTGGAAATTTCGGTTCACTCCAAATAAAATTCACAGATATTTTATGATTTATTTTTTTAATTCGTATTGTTTAGTAATTTTAGATGTATTTCTAGGTATACCTGCAAAAAATTATTTTATTTTTAAAATTTTTATTTATTTATTTTTTTAATTTTCCAAGATATATATATTGGTAGTTTTTGAAAGTTGGTTTATTTGTTATAAGCGATAATAACGCCATATGTGGTCTAAGAACTTTGTTAAAATTATTCGAAAGCATTATTTGAAAAAACGAACAATGCACCTTTTTTTTTTCCGCTCGTGCGCAATCAAAGGGGAAGGAAAATAGGTTATCATAAATTAAGAACTTCGCCAAGTGAATTATTCTCGACGCAAACTAAAAAAGCGCTTTAAGATAAAATTTTAAATTTCTCGGTAAGTTTCTGACCAAACTTACCATTATTTTAAATATAGGCACAATTTGAGTCGTAGAATCGAAATATGGAAAACAGTTGGTATATAATTTCAGAATCCGATTTTGTGTCAAGATACCTATGTTAAAATAATGTCTAATGTATACATCTTAAATCGTGCTTTCGAGGCATGAAAAACGCAAATTAAATTTCGTCAATCGGCCCCGTGGAACGGGAGATGTATAACTGTCCCGTTTTTGTATGTGTGCAAAGTGTACTTTAATTTTTATCACGACCCCCAGACGGAGAAGTGATTAGTGACTCTGACTGCCGAACCGAAGGTCCCGGGTTCGAATGCCGGAGAAGGCATAGATATCAATTGTCTGCCCCCGTTGTAGGAGGCAACGATGGCCCGTGACCACCGCTTCCGGCCTTAGTAGCGGCCAACGCCTGCCATTGGGGGGGGGGGGGGTATTGTTGAGCTGTGTCCCATGTTAAATAGATTTTTCAGTCGACCGCTTATGAAGCTGAAAAGAGTGTACGTCCTTCAACAGAAATTCACATTAAAACAAAATTTAATTTTCTGCATATTTTGAATCTGACTCATCAGCTTCACCTACGACTTTTATCGTTTTGTGAACACAGCTGTTTTTACATCCAGAAAAGGCGAGATAAATTCAATTCGAGAAGCTGAATCCGTTATCTCAACAGAAGATTAGCATAAGGCTATCTAAAAAACTCTTTATGAATAAAGTGGAGTTGCCGTTTGAAAGTTCCTTAGTCAACAAGTAGTAATTTAATGCGTCTGTTGCCATAAACATCATGTATCATTTTTTCTAAAACAGCCTTTGTTACAAAGATGAAAGATAATTTCAAATAACTTTTCTTTCCCTATAACAACATTGTATACTTCTAAAAATGGCAGTGTATTATGAATGATTCGTTTGGAGTATTTTCATAGCAGATATTTTTAATGTAAGTAATTTCGGTAATATACATTATGAAAATACTGCTAAATAATTATCAATCGAATTACAATTTATTATAAATGTTAAGAAAGCAATACAACAGAAATACTAAATTCTCAATCCTGCTTTTCGAATAATAAATTTAACGTTTATTCATATAAATAAATGTAAAATATAAATAAGAATTTTGTTGCAGAAAATAGGTTAAAGAAGATTTCTAACACCCTGAAGAACAAATGTTTTCCATTTTGGAATGAAACCTTATTGTAACAATATATGAAATTTTTACCATTAAGATTTTTCCTTTATCATCGAGAATTTAGCACAACATTGGTTACAACTTAGCCATTTAGAGAGAATGTGTATTCATTAATAACATTTTGAAACTTTTTAATAGCGACGAGTTTTACTAACCTGCATGTAATAATATTACTAAAGTTTAAAACCTTAACTTCAAAAATTCCCTTCAATACCTTTATCTCTACACTGCTATCTTTATCAAAAACAGAACTTGTGATAACAATAACATTCTGAAAACAGAAAAGAGGGTGTTCACACACATTTAGAACGATTTCGGAGCTGTTTAATGTTTAAAATTTAAACAGTATTTTTTGTTTTAATGTTCGACCATCCAGCCTCTTTTCAGGACTGTAAATCTGCATCGTGATCTCCATGAAGGGCTTTTCATAAAATTTCCTGGGGTGTTGATTTCCGTATCCTCTTCTACTCTTTCCAGAGGCCATCAACTGTAGAAAGAACGCTTTTCAAAAGACCAGAGGCACAAGGTGAAACATCAGGAGACTTCGCAGAAGGACGTTGAAAAGATTGCAGGGTTGTTACTATTGTTTTTCGTTAACCAGTTATTTTATATTTTGCATCTTTACTATCACTTCTCCTTTCCGTCTCCCTTCCAGATGTAAAAATGAAGTGATAGTATTGTTACGAAATGTATAGGCGCTGTGAGATAGCTTTCCCCAAAGCAGGTTTAGGGTTGCCATAAAATGGTAAGGAAAAACAGAATATATTTGGCGAGAAATCGCGCATTTGGCGACAAAATTGGCGATATGCCATGGACGGATGGAGAATCTTCTGGAACGAATTCTTACCGGTTTAGCCCATAATGTTCTCGAACACAAACCAAAAACTATATAAACCCTTCTGGTACGCGGAGAGACAGTGCGAGATAATTAGTGTCTCGAGTTAGTCTGTGCGGAGTCGATCGAGTTGACAGCCGGGCAGCGAGTGCCGAGTGGGTCGTCGAGTGCACCGAAAGAGTCTCGTAGGTGTATCGCGGTTAGTGCATCGTCGAGAGTGCGTTAAGCTCTGCGAAGCGTAATGGCAAACCGCACATTGAGTTGAACAATGTTAAACGAATTTCGCTTAATGCGCATGCCCAAAATAGAATTTAGAGCAATTACAACTTTGGCGTAATTTTAAAAGAAGCTAAATACGGTGTATGGTAGATATTGTGTTATCTGGGCGTAAACAGTTTGGTGTTTTAAAACTTGTTAGATTTAAAGTTACTTCATTATTTAGAGTGTAACTATCGATTGTAAACTACGCAAATTTTCGTTTAAGAAGGATTACAAGACAGAAAACATTACAAGATATGTTAGTTGAATGCTTATGGATTATACTTCTAAGAATAAAAGCAGTTGAATATTTACCATACGTTCTATTCGTATATACTTTAACAAATTAAGGAATAAGTCCAGTTTAAATTACTGAATTAAAGCCAAATAACTGACATTAAATGTAATGCTTATGAACAAAATATACCAAAATGAGATGAAACAGAAGCACACGCAACAAATTTCCGTAGTACTGCAATTGTAAACAGTAAAACCAACATGACTACCGGGCTTGTGTAGTTTTGCTTATACTTAGTTGCCAACGGTACACCATTGAGTATGCACAGTAAGCGAAATTCGTTATCATTGATCAACTCAATGTGCGGTTTGCCATTACGCCTCCGGGAACGACTGAACAGAAGAGTCGGTAGTTGTGCTCTGTGTGTCGTCGAGTGCATCGGGAGTTGTAGCGTGGAGAGTCTCGAGAGTGCGTAGAGTTCCGAGAACGACCGAGGAGAGTCGGGAACTGTACTCTAGTGCTTTGCCGTGAAGCTGTTTTCACCGTGATAGCCTGAATGCAGTGTCGCTGATTGTTCCAGCGTGTTTATAGTAGTTCTTCGACGACTGTAAAATGTGATTTTGGAGCTGTCCTGATTAATATTGTCTAAATAAAGTGTGTTTCGATACTTCATCAAGTGCCGTCGTTATTCACTCCAAATCTACGAACTCCGTACGAACGTGAAGGAAGAAAATAACGTAACAACTGCTGTCAGAAAAAAAGTAACAGTATTTAAAGGAAGGTTTCGGGAGTTTAATTCAGAGCATGTTCTACCTCTCAAGGTCACGTTACTTGGTTAGCAAGCTCATAATATTGTATTATTCAGCTTTACACTATAGTAGCCTATATTTAACTTGTTACGTCGGTTAGTTTAGAGCCAACTTCCCGTTAAATCAGCCCTTGGCTATTAAACTTAATTTCAACTTTGAATTTGGATCTACTGCTACTGTACGTTTCATCGCCACAAGTGGTTAGCTGATTTGTAAACACGAGTCGTGCATTTATGTCCCAGTTCTGATTTAATAAGAAGGCTTGTTTTAAAACCTTCTTAAAACTTTGTAGTTCAGTACGCACATAGCGATAATTCGCGTAACGTGTGTTGGTAGTTTGATATTAGTTTATGCTACCAAAACAAGTGAGATAAAATGCATATATGCAATACATGTATGAGTCTTCATTTTCTCAAGGAATATAGTGGTATTTTTCGCAGTATGATTTGTTGCTTTGTCTTGATGAAGTTCCGCTCTTTGAAAGTCACTGGAATAAAGAAATTGAATTTTTTCTATAAATGTCGGACGTAAAGCTTTCTGTTGATAGTACGTTGAGTTGATTTTTAATATTTTTTCCCATTTTTCTTATTTTTAATGGGTCATTGTGAGAGAATTCTGCGATAATCATTAACCCCTTACTGAAACTGTCTTTGCATTTATGTAACCAGGGATTTGTACACTTTTTTCTTTTTATTTCCGATAATAAAGAATTTTTTTTTTCTTCTTTTGTTTGCAATAATTTGGGTAAACCCATGTTTCATCAAGAGTCATGTATTTCCATATATCTCCTGCTAAACAGTTTTCACACAGACATCTACAAATTGTTCTGAGTCTTGGCAAAAGCTGGTAAACAATATGTTTTTTAGTTTTTTTAAGTTGTAAATCGTAATTTATTATTTTATTTATTTTTGCTGCAAAAGTTTTTTAAGATATCTATAGATCATCAATTTCTGATACCTGCGTTGGCGAATTTTCTCTTGTTACCAACGGTTTAACTTTAGAAATAGTACATACATTTTTCTAGTATTCGTTTGGAGTCTTCTTTCCATGTAGTAATAATTGAGGATTTTTCCCTTTTCTATTAATAATGTTGCTTCTTTTGCACTCAGAAATTTTAATACTGTGCATTTTACAACGTTTTTTAATTGTGGGATAGGGATATTTCTCTTCGAAAAGCACAAAAAACATATCCTTCAATCCACAGCTTGTTTTCATGCGACGTTTTGAATGAAGAATAGATTTAAAAATAGCAGACGATAATTCTCATTTCAAACAATACGCTATTGCCAGAAACTTTTATTATTTATTGAAATCATTCTAAAAATATGTCAACACCCTCTGTACATCGATAGCAATCATCTGGCTTTCTTTCCTTTTTAATGTTTTTAAAAAATAAACACTTGGTTTCATTATATAACAGCAGAGCTTACTACTTTTAAAGGTACGTCGTAAACATCTTTATAATTATATGCCGGTCTGTATTTTAGGGGAATTCAAGAATCTTAAAAGTTCTTATTTAATACAGTCAAAAGTCGTTAATTCGGACACCCATAATCCGGAATGATCTATAATCCGGACCTCAAAGCTACAAACTTTCTGCGCATACGTAGCGTTGACGCATGCGCGTAAGACCTTTACGGCTGCGAATATACGTATGCGCGTGCGCAAAATACGTTTACGAATGCGCGTTTAATGTATAACGGACGTTATAAGCTAAGCTAAAATTATCTAATTCAGTTAATGTTGCAGATTGCGTTGTTCCTTAATCTTCGAATTGGATTCGGCTTATTATTTTTTGCAGACTGTTAGAGCAATTTTATAAAAGTAAGCTTGAACTTTCGATTATGTCAAATAGAATTTCTGATATATATTTGCTAATATGCAAAGGATCTACAAAGCGAAAGTATGTTTCGAAGTCCATTAAACAAAAAGTGGAATTGCTGCAAAAAATGGATAAAGGCATATCCTTTGTTTATCTAAAATTTAACGTTTGTTTATCTTTAACGCCGCGGCGCACAATGAATTGGAAGTTGATCTGTTAGCACTGTATAATTCCTTACTAAATGTAGTATTTCATCTCGATGTACTCCGTCTTTGATATGATTTAAATCAAATTCCTCGTCATTATAATTCGCTTCCGATAGCGAAGAAAGTGACAGAGGTTATTGAAAACGAAAAAATTTCGATTGACAAATTAGTCGGTATTCTCGACACAGCAATTATAGTACTTGAACAGCGGAACTTTTAACTAAACAGGAAATTATGTGAAACGAAGGAACTTAAACAACTTACATTGAAAGAAATGTTTAATAAAGTAAACAAATAAATATTAAGCTTTTTCTTTTTGTAAATTTTGATACCTTTTAGATCATAATTGTTTTTTATCTCATAAATTACGGTTTCATATTTTTAATTTTATAATTTCTGCATGCCATCTTACCAGATTTAAACTGATGATCTATAATCCGGAATCGCCGAAGTCCCGACGAGTCCGGATTAACGACTTTTGACTGTATACTTATAATAAGTTTGTATGAATATATATTTCTATCATTTAAATACAAAAGTCGATTTCGGCTTTTTGATGGATTTGCACCTTTTATTGCGAGCATGCCGATTTATGATGTCTTACAGCTATTAAGCTATGATCTGAACGGTCGAAGTGCAATATTTTTGTCCTATTAAAATAAGTAAATAAAAGTTGTGTTGATAATTATTGTTTCGTCTCTTTATTAAGATGGTCCTTCATTTATTATTTTAGGTATTATTTTATTTATTACTATCAATTTTCCTGCGGAAAGAAAATTATTTTCCAGAACGCGTATAAAATATTATAAAAATACATAAAAATGGAGAGGACCAATAATAGAAAAAAAATTGCTGAGTAAAGCAGCAAAGAAGATAATTTCTAATTGTTTTCAAGCACAACCATGTAATCAGTGAAGAAACGTTACCTTCTAGAGCGCTTAATCTCGTAGTTTGATGCAAAGTAAAGTCCTGATCTTTGATGTATACCTTATTTACTCGCATATTTACCCCTCTTTTCCTTTTAATTTTACCGCTTGAAAACCGGAAGAAGTAAAATACGTGGTGGTTAATATTTCTGAAGAGGGGACTTAAATGACAAACATAGCACATTAAAAAGGACAAAATTATATATTTATATATCTAAAGAGAGAGAGAGAGTGAAAGAGCTTATATATATATATATATTTGTAATAATAAAATTCCATAGTCAAGAATACACTTAAAATTCTAACTGTATGTTCTTTTCATTTTTAATGGCGGCGTTCTCTTATTTGAAAGTACGTGGAATTAAATCCACAGCCCCGTAGTCAAGTTGTTTTTCACACCTTTTCTACACGTACAGTTATAGAATGTTCTGGAAATATTTAAAGCGAACTGGATTGGCTGACGTCATTTCTTGGAAGCTCCGCCTTTCCAGAGGCTATAAAAGGACTCGCAAAAGAATATCGGGGGTTTTTCTTAAATGTCATGATGCAGTAAACTTCATACAAAAAGCTATTAGTAATTCTTTTTTATTTACTCCGGAAATATGATTTTGTAACCTGTATTTCTCCTGTCCAATAATAAATGGATCCTGTTTTTAAACTTATCGTCTGATAATTTAAGCTACGACTACATTTATGATTCTTCAACAATCTTTTTATTCCTGACAAAAGCTGGTACATCACATATATATATGTAATGTTTCAATCAAAATTATAATTTAAATAAGCAATAGCCCCTTAATTCTTCATTTTAATTTTGACATTTCCCCTTTCTGTCCTTATATAGTAATTGTTTATAACATATCGATCTAAACTGTGTCATTTCAAAATTAATACATAAAGCAGCAATGCAGTTAAATTTTATCCAATCCCTGAATAGGATTTCAATTCCAAACCGAAACCTTTCTCTTAAACTAAGCCACCATACTTGATAACCATGCACTTTCTGCTTTCCTTCACTCAGGTTAACATGCGTCGCTGCTCGTTTCGGTGTGTTGTCCATTATGTGAAGATGGCGAAGGACTTCAAAAATTGTGATGCGCATATTGCACCCGTAATGATATGTGAATCAGATACTGCTTCCAAAGAGCTGTGTTTTCTTATAATAAAAATTAATGTGATGAATCTACGGCTACGTCTGTCTGCAAGTGTCATCCCTCCATCTACGCAATAACAACTTCCTCAAGTTACCATCTTCTTAATAAACCATCGTCAGTCCACTACAACCATCTAGCTGAATTGCTGCTGCGCCGTTCTGTTTTTACCGCAAAAGTATCAGAAATGTAAATGTTACATTCTAGAACAAGCACGATTAATGTGTGCCAAATTACTTGTGGCCATAAATTGTTTAACCACACTAAAAGAAATATTATTTAAATTCGGCTTGTCTGCGAGTCTCTGCATTTCTATGCATCCATCTTCTAGCTACAACGCTACCAACATATCCAAGTTGTGCTAATGAGTCATCATTCTAACGATGCAGTAAACATCTCCAAATCATATATATTTTTGTAACAGGATGATTGGATAGGTAGCCACAATGGATTGGTGATGGCTCTTTGCGGTGTAATAGCTTGCAGAGGCTTTACTGCATTGTTAGAGATACATTACGAAGAAAACCAGAAGTCGTGTCTGAAAATAATAAGACACAATTTCTTTTTTCAACCCTTAAGTTTTCTTTAGACATTCTATATCAAACGTCATCTTGGGGGCGAGATGCACCTGACGGTTTCGTCTATCTTACAAACCTTGAAACAATGAATAAAAACATAGCAAAAAAAGCGCACATTGCCAGCAGTAATCGGGAAAAAAGAAATGCGGAAAAGTAGCAGTGGTATTTATAATAAAACGTTTCTTTAATCTGATTGGCTGAGAACTTATCTCATTGCAGCATGATTAAACGGATTAATTTTGAAAGACGCAGTCTAGAAAAATTATTATAAACAATTTAGAACAAAAAGGGAGATAGCCGAATTAAAATGGAGTATTAAAAGGATAAATTTAAATTATTAATTTGAGCTTCATATTTTTTATCTTACAAATATGTATATATATATAGTAAATTAGGTAGAGAGGTAGCTGTAATAGAATTGGAGAGGTTTATTGCATAAATAGAATGAGGACACTTGCAACCAGACAGCTTTTATATAATTTATTGCAGGACAATTAATTCTTGAGACACATATTCTTATTCACGCATCGTCATGGGCGCAGTATTCACCCAATCTTCATAACATTCTTTCAGATTTACATACGATAGATAATAGAAAGAGAGGTAAGCGAAAGCATTCTAGCATGAAGCAGACAAAGCAGAAAAGTGCGTAGTTTAAAAGAAGGGTTTCAGTTCTTTAATAGAAATCTTAATCTATGACTGGATAAAAGATATATGCAGTGGGCGTTACATAAAGTTATGTGATGCGGATTAATTTTAAAATAACGTAATTTTGATTGATATAATTTTAATAGTTATTGTTTTCAGGATAGAAAGATGAAGTATCCAAATTAAAATGAGGAATAAAAGGGCTATTGCAAATATAGGGAGAGGCAGAGAGATGCAAATAGAGATACAGATATAGGATAGATAGATCCTTGCTTTCTAATTATAGTAAGTGATTGGAGTTGAAAATATGCGGTATTAGTCTGCCATCAGTAGTATGAAAGAAAATTAGTATTCTTATGATTTACTAGCCAGCTAGTTCTCCTGGGTTCAGAAAATGCTAAAATTTTATTTTAGTAAAAGAACAGCAAGACTTGATTGAAAAGGTAATTGATGAAGTTAGAATTTCCTAAAAAGATATGAAACTTTCATCACACCATGTTTAGCTTTGCCACTCCACCAACGCATGGGCAGTGTTTCAAGAACAGCAGGAAGCTGCCCGCGAAGGTCAGCTAACGCAAATGATTATACTATATAAATATTACAACATCCAGTTCCGGCAACAATATTGTGGGGAGACTGTCTTAAATCATCCATTTAAGTCAGTAGAATAAAATCAAAAATAACACTGAGTTAAAAGAAATTTTTCTCGTTTTTAAATTATGTCTTTTGTCTTTATTACCTAGTATAAACTGTATTTGTGACTCATTCAATGTATGGAAATGCTTTTAAGATTTATTCAGTATATGAAAATGCTCGTAAAACTTATCTACAAATATCCTTTTCATCTCTGTATTATTTAAACTGTTCTGAAATCTACAAATTATGATCTAAAAATATAAAAAAATCATTGACTTTATGAAGTTAATGTAATTGTTTCATTTCATGAATCTACAGGCTTTATTCATTTTTAATAAACGTTATACTGAAGTCAGAGGTTGACTTAAAAGTCAAAATTTGAAAAGCAGAAATAGGCAAAAGTGCTGTATGAATGATGCCTCACTAACAGAAATAAATACTTTTGTGTTTCATTCCCATCAGCGAATGTGCAAAGTGAATCATATGGCCGTGGTTTCAAACTTATATTGCATGCTTGTCGAATGCAGGTCTATCTATTCGCTTATTTGGTTGTCAGCTTGATAAAAGTTTACAATCGCGTGATATTTTGGTGAATTTTTCGACGCCAAGAAGGAATGTATCCAAGACGGCTGTCACCTAAAACAACGCTGAAAACGTATGTCAACGTCGGATGACAGCAGCACATACTACAACTCTCTAATATAATTTGTGTAGTGCGGAGATGAAACCTCTCCTTTCTGGTCCTGATTCCCGCGACGCCACAGAACTCAGCAAAGTAGAAATCAGAAATTTCATCTCCCGCTTAATCGGGCTCCAGATGCCCTCAGTAGTGTTGGTTTCGGGGTCATTATTACATCAGAGAATGATCTGCTAGTACATTGGTACACTGCAGAAGAAAACTGCTGACCCAATTATTTCAGCCTTCCATTTATTTCCCAGCATTTAAATATCCTCTCTGCAGATGCTTTCTACTTTCACTACGCCACAACCTTGGAGAGCCTAGAAGAGCAGACTGGCCAATTACACATAAAAGAAGTAACAAAGGTGTTTCAAAATTTCCTTCCAAAACAGACTCTGACAAGTTTTTTCCTGGAACGTCCTCAACCGTGTTCGGACGGAAATTGCAGCAGTGTTTTAGAAGTGGCAGCAGAACACGCCGACAGCATTTTACAGCATAAATAAGTATACATAGGGTTCTCCTCATGCCCATTTAGAGTCAGACGCTGCTTCAATTGCTAGGAATTTGGTCACCTGAGCAGGAATTGCCGATCCACACCAGCCTGTACCAAGTGTGTCAAAGGGCACCTTACTGAAGAGTGCATTTCGCCAGTAAGAGACACACGCGTCACAGTCCCTTCCAACCGGATAGCTTCAGAAAAGAGTCGTAGCTAGGGTTTTCAGCGCACAGGGACAACTGAAGATTTCGTGCCACTTACTGCTTGCCAAGGATGGAAAAAATTTAATTCTAAAATGTCGTAACATCAGTTTGGCGCTCCTTGGATTCTGCACCCGGGGACAGATGCCTCCCCTTGCCCCCCTCTAGCTACGCCCCTGCTTCAGAATGATCCACTGACAAATACTGGAAACCTTAATTTCCGAAGCGGTCGTAGGCTTTCCAATAGTCGGAGATAATAATGGTTCTAGATAAGATTTTCTGAGATATCACCTCCAATAAAGTAGATTTTGTAGAAGCCTCCACAACCAAAATGTTGTTGTGGCGTTTTTGAAATTTTGAAATTACCAAAAGGTACCCTACTAGTTGACCACACCAAATAAAATAAAATTCAATTCAACAATAAGAAACTAGTACCAATAAAAATTTAACATTGCGTTGTGTTTATTCCGGATTAACCCTTAAATCAATTTGAGTAAAAGACTGGTAAAAATCATGAACACACAAAATAAATTTAACCCGTGATTGATCTAGAAAAACTTATTTATTTAACTATTAAAGCAAATTATATATATATCCATTAGTTAAAAAAAATCAAAATATATTCAACAAAAGTTGTACTATTGTTTTACACATCCAACATTTCTGAGCAATTATTTCTCAGTAACATCCTTGTAGATTCCTCTGAGTAACATCCTTGTAGTTTCTATTAAATATACTATTTCAAATCTGGTAAAACATACCAAAAATAAACTATAAATTTAAGAACAGTACCCTCCCCGGGGAGAAAAATAATAATAAAAAAAATTTAACAAGTTACACTTTCCACTTCACACAGAATTGATCAATACAAAAAAAATATTGCATAATATTGCACTCAATACCATCATTTAAATGCTATTATTGCACATAATAGTTTTTATCATTTATTTTATTTTTTTTTCTTTCTTTTGAATAATAAAATATGGTTTAACCGGATAAAGTTAAGTAGTGACACACCTTTACACTTCTACAAACAAGTTCGTCCTGAGAGGAGCAAGAATGCTCTAATACAGGCACTATTACTAATCATCCTCACCAATGAGTAACTCAAACAAAAAAAAAATTTAATTAAATAATTTCATGAAGAACTTCTTTCTCTTAACTATTAAGTTAAGTTACAATAATTTTAATAAGGTTTTAAATCTTTATTCAATTTAATGCTTTTACTAAATCGATACACCAAAGAAAAATGATTTCTATAGAGTTATGATAAATGTCAACTACAAAAAATTTAAGGTTCAACAAATTAAGTTAATTCAATCGTTTTAATTGCAGAAATCTATAATATTTAACTAACCAAAAATTAAAAAAAAAAAAAAAAGAACTTATCTGTTTGCTGAGTAGCAGAAAAAGTCAAAAAAAAAAAAAAAAAAAAATGTCCATTGAAGCTTATGAGGAACGCTGGCAGCCTGTTGAATGGAAAAAAATGTTCGTCGAATGTATGGAGTCATTACGGTCGCCGAGAGTTCTAATAGATTTTAGGATGAACAAATGAGGTTCCAATACGGTAAGATAAGTGAAATACAGTTCCGGATGTGGAGATACGAGGAGATTATGGTGAACTAATGAGGATCTAAAACGGCCAATAAGTGCATACAGTCCCGGATTGGAGATACGAGGAGATTAAGAGGAACTAATTTTCAGACAATTTTCTGGACATCTTCAGCGGGAAACGACGAGTCAAGATCTAAAGGGGGTCCAAAAGCAACGGTGGTAATTTTACGCTCCATTTCAGAGTATAGCGACAATCAGACAGTTGAGAACTGGGAGCACGCATCATTTTTCATAGATCGTTTTCTGCTTTAAATTTTTTCTTGAAATACACAAACACACACGAAAGAAAATAAATTGAAGAAGGAATTTTGAATTTTTGCGAAGACATAGATGCTCATACCTACGGCCCGCGCTCAAAGCGCTTAGCCAAGAGGCCCGTAGTTCCATCTGAGCCAATATCCATTTTTTCGGCGGAATCAGCTGTCGCCTCGGACCGCATCAGAAAGCAATTCAAAAGTGCAAAAGGAGTGTCAAAAAGTCACCTCGTCCCCCAAAACAACCCGTTAAAAGGGAGCGCGCCGGAACTCCAACTTGGCACAACTTCCTCCTCGCCAAAAGTTAAACCAGTTGCAACTACAGCATTCCTTCATGTTAGCAAACTCGCCAAATCCACCACTTTGAAACCTCAACGGAAATTCTAAATCGCCATGACGTCGCCAAATGACCACGCCTAAAGAAGAGGGGAAACTTGGAATTTCAACAACCCTGCAAGCCATCCCAACGAGGGAACGCTGAAACTCGAAAAAAAGCGACTATTTTACCGGAAAAGGGTAAAAACTTCCCCCACAAGAGAAATCACCATGAAAACGGAAAAAAATCTACTAATTAAGGCTCATAACTAAAATGCAATTAAAGTTATGAAAACGAAAGTTATGTCAAATTAAAGAGCTAATTTTTCTGCAACTAATGATATTAAATACTAAGAAATCAAATTAATTTTTGACATGAAAAACTGAATTTATTACAAGAAAATTCACCTAAATCCATTGTCTGATCGTAGAAGATTGAAGACGCAGTTCGCGTAAACTCGAATAGCCGAAATAGATTACACTAGAATTAATAAGCCAAATAAAAGAATATAACGAAACTTGTTGTGTAGCTCATATTTTGAATAATTACAAATTAAAATTTTGATTTTTATGAATCAATTATATTAAATTCGCTACACAACAATGTTATTTTAAACATACTTCTCTGTGGAAGTAAGAGAAGAACGATAATTTAGAACCAGCCAGCTAATGGAAACCAACGATCGATTAACTGCACTTAAAATTCCAGTAATTCAAAATGCATAGACCTCGATTACTAAATTGAGAAGATCCAATCAGATTAAATTTTAAAAATGCATTGGGAAACAGACTCGATTTTGAATTACCAGAAAACCAGCACTAGTGCCGATATTTGGCGCCATTCCAAAAAGCGTTCTTTTCTACGTTAAAACTGTTGTATTTAATGCGAAAATACACTTCTCTCATTAAAACTATTTTATTCAGTTGTATTTTTTGTAGAGGCCGAGTTACTTCTCCCACCACTTAAATCGACGTCAGTTCCTCTGCGATTTAAGTGGTGGGACAGCAAATAATTCACTGAGATGTTACGAATAGTATTCGAAGCCATTGAACCAGTTGTGGAAATATGTGCTTCTATTTTATATACTATCTTTTACACTGCATCTCCAGATGTTTTCATTGATATGTAGGTTTCTTTAACAGCCAGTTTTGCATATACAAGTGTCAGGTAAAAATAAGTCTGTCTTGGAAGAAATGTACAGCATCTTTCTCACTTCTCAGTAAACATTTTTATTGAAAAAAAGACTCTTTTTTAATAAAAATCTAACATTGCTTTTAATTTTATTTATTGTCAATATTATCATTATCAGGAAAAGAAAGTATGGTTAACAAATAGAAGAAGTAACTTCTTGTGACAAAAAAAAAATTATGAGTGATCATGGATTGCTAATATTAAAATTTAAAAAAAAAAAAAAGAAAAAAAAAAGAAAAACAAAAGAGGAGAAAAAAAGGAAGAAAGAAGGGGGAACAATAACATGTATTTTACTCAGAATTTTTCTCATCATCAGCAAACTGTAATTGGTTATTGTTAGGACTGTCCGCCATCTAAAGCTGATTTGTATAAGTGATTATCAATAATCTTGATGCCATTTAGAAAACTTAATACTAATAAGGAAAAATGGAGTTCCGTTATTTATTGCAGTAGAAATTTTGTAATACAGATTTTTGTTGACCTTGCAAACTGTTCGACCGACTTTATGCCATTTGTGAAGAACACACCCTGACAGCAATTCTTACCCCAAAAAATTAAAGTAAGTATCTAAGCAAGAGATTTGAATTTGGCGCCTTTATTTTATTTGGCAACACTGTATATTGCTTCACTTTGCCATTCAGGCGGAACATAGGTTTGTTTGATTGTGGAAAAGCACTCGAGGGCTGTCTGCCTAAGTGAAGATATGCCTTCATGGAACACTTTTTAAGGAAAACTGGCTTGTTTTCACTTTACACATGGGGAAAATCACCATGCAGCCAGCTTGTTCGCCAGGATTCACCATCTAGTCGGTGACATAGATGAATTTTAATATTTTCGAATGAGAACAATTTTCAAACAATTAATAAAAATAATGTTACATTCGCAAAAGATCTTCTTTTGAAATATGAATTTGAAGATCTTGAACTATTGCTAAAACAACAGTATAGAGAACTAACAGGTGAGGAAATTGAGCCAAAAAAACATTAGCTCAGAGAATTTATCTGAATATTTTAGTGCTAAATCAGCTTGAAAGTTGAAAGCCATGGATCCAAACTTTAAAAGATTTATGAAAGTAAAAAAAAAAAGGCGAAGGTCTTACCTTCCTAACCTGAAATTTATGATGAAACGAAAAAACAAACAATTCAGACAAAACTAACAGTGTTTTAAAAAAGCCAGAACAACGAATTGAAAGTACAGTCGCAGCAACAGTCATAATTGATGACAGTAATGTTTCTAATAGCAATAGTGCAAGCAATTAAGAAGACAATTTTGTTCTGTAAGTAAACTTTATACCTATGTAGTAATTTATTCATTTGATTTTTTTTTTTTTTTTTTTTTCCCTATTATGTTTTATTACTATTATTTATGTGATCCACCCTAAGGCAGTATACGGGAGGGAGGAATGCCTTTGTGAGGACTTTCTTAGGGAAACTGGCTCGTATTAACACGTTACACATGGATAAAACCATCAAAACACCTATCCCGTTCACAAGATTCAAACCTTGAAACGAACTACCAATGTTCAGGGACTTTATGACTGCTGATGGGTCATTTCTTTTTATTAAGACTGAGAAATGGCTCGTCATTTGGAAGTAAATGCAGCTCTAAGTCAATGATTTTCTGTATCTTTTTATGTGCCAGGAAGTTGAGTTTTAAATTGGTATTAGTCAAAAGATGCCGTATGTAAGGACACAAAAGCTATTATCATGGCTTTTTATCATAATTTTTTTTTTCTGATCATTTATATCACAAACTGCAGTTTTCATAATTTTACAGTTTATGCTTATTGAAAAATTGATCTTTATACCTGCTTTCTTCCTAGGTCGTCAGAGTGCCCTGTTATTGAAACTAGACCACAAGCATATGGCACAAACCCTGTAGAATGGAATCCACCACATATTTACCAAAATAAAGCCATACATCAGGTATTGTGTAAATAATTGCTTTTCCCTTTATATAGTTTTCTACTCAGTTGTACTGATATGCAATTAGTATAATTGTGTTACAATTATGCATCTGATTTGAGCTGAAATATATTTTCTTCCTTTCCAGAATGATCACAGACGGGATATACGGGAAAGGGAAAGATTGCTTTACCGTCACTACAGTAACATACGTCACAGATATGAGCAGTATGGTGAACGAAGGCCTTTCTTGAATCAAAACTACACTCGTCTTCCTTATAACATGGTTCGAATAAAGAACACTGTAAGTTTAGCCTCTGTACACTTGAAAATATTTTTGCCATGTTTAATACATATATCAGAGTGTTGTGGTCAAGGCTTTTGTCTGACTTGAAAATGCAGCAAGAAAGATGGGCTTAATCATTATTGAAGACAAAACAAAATTTGTGATTGCATCTAATAAAACTGTTGATTTATCCCTCTTGAAGATAAACAGTTATCTCTTTGAAACCATAAAACAATTTAAACATCTGGGCACATTGATCACAAGTTGCAATGATATAAAAATTGAAATAAAGAATGCAATATTTATGGCTAATATATGTAACTATGATCTTAAAAAACAACTTAAATCCAAGTTAATCAGCGTAAAGACTAAATTAAATTTATGGAAAGCTTTAATAAGGCATGTTGCCATTTACAGAAGTGACTGTTGGATACTTAACAGAGCAGAGAAAGACCCGATTTCCACTTTCCAAAGAAAAATCCTAAGAAAGGTCTTTGGACCAGTACAACAAAATGGTATGTGAAGGATTCTTTATAATCATGAACTATATGGAAAATACTGGAAATATGGTGAAAATGATATTGTGAGACTTGTAAAGGTATCTTGTATCCATGTGTTTAGATATGATGATGCATTTCCAACCAAAAAGATAATCTTTTCGAGAATTGAGGGAGTAAGACGGAAAGGAAGACCACCCACTAGATGGATAGATGATGTCAAGCAAGATTTAAGGTTATTTGGAGTTAACCGATGAAAGGCTATTGTGCTGAATTGGGTCAGGTGGAGAAAACTTGGAGAGACAACCTTGGCCTGTAACAGGCTGTGGAGCTTATGAAGAAGAAGAAGAATATATCAAATTCCTTTATTTATCCAATTCCTTTATTTAATGCTAAAGTCATACGAGTAATAAAAGGATCAAGCTAAAATTTTTATAGTAAAATTAAAAGTTTAATATACATGTAATTTTAAAGCCTGTTAATTTTTAATGAAAAATTTTCATATAGAAAACATCAATATAAATAGATAACCTAAATCCATATTTTTATATATATGACAAATAAGTGGACACGAAGGATCCAGATTTTTGTACTTAAGAGGCCTCGGTTCTCCAAATGTTCTATGCTTCTGTCTTTTGTATTACTAATCAGCCTTCTTTCATCAAGATAAGAGATGGAAATATGCAATGTGTTCACAAAAGTTCTTACCTTTCTTTTTGCAACCATTAATTGTAGACTTCCAATCACTATTATGTTTTAAATGACATTGAAAACTCCTAAACATGAATATTTTTTCATGTTTCGGCATTTTTAAATTAAAAAAAAAAATCAATTTTGTAAAAAACCATAAAAATGCAACTCTTTATGTGGTATCCTTGCTTCTATAATTATATGTAGGAAATTTTTATGCTCATTTTAAAAAAGAAAACACAAAATGTTTGACTGCCATATGATAGCAACCAAATATTTAATTTTACAATCTGAGATTTTTGACATCATTTTCGACTTGCATTGAGGAGTCAGTTAGTAAAATAAATTGGAACAATCGAGGTCGAGTTTTTTCCCCTTAAATGTCATGTCCCAAATATAAACTAGTAAATCAGAAAACTCTTTTCTGACTTATCAGTGTATACTATTATTTAATTTTAGTTATTATACAAGTAATTTGTAAGTTTTAAAATGCTAAAAGCACATTATTAATGTTCTCATGGAATTTTATTGCTTTAGAATCATATCTAATGGCCATGCAAAAAAAATTTATTAAACTAAAAATGTTTTTCATTTTTAATTAATGAAAATAATATGAAATGGCTATGTCCAATACTGAAACCTGACATGCCAGTGTTTTCAGAGCACAAATTCTATAAGATTCTGGGATTAAATTTTACTCTTTTGAAAATATTTATATTAATCAATACTTTTAATGAAAATCCACTAATAATGCTTAAGCTCTTATCATCAGAAACCTTTCTTGAAACTAACATTTTATTTTTAATTACATTCTAATGCAAATATTTCACTTATCAACTTATGTACAGCAACTGAACACGTTTTCAAATTTTTAAATTATATGTCAATTTTCATCATATGGGAGTCAAATGTTTTCTATAACAAGCATTAAAATTTTCCTAAGTATAAAGACTGAGCTATAGTATAAATTTAATTATTTTTAGAAAATTATTATTATTATTATTATTAATTTAAAATTCCCCAAAAATGAATATTTACATTATTCAAAACATTTTTGTTACTGGAAGTGTATGTCTACGTCTACAGTTAATGGTTATGAAAATAATTGCTACATAAAAAGCATTCTTAATAATGATACTTTAACATGTAATCAGTCTTTACTATGTTTCATATGCAAATAAATTGTATTATTAATTAATAGTTTATTTAACACCACTTAACAAAAAAGGAAGAAAAATTAATCACCTTAAAATCATCATCTACATGATAAAAATTTATATGAACAATGCCACAAAATCATCATCTATCCATGATTAAAATTTGTATGAGCAATGTAAAAAGCAAAGTTGTTATAATCACAAAGTAGTAGAGTCACGTTTATTCGAATAAGCCAACTGTAGAAAAGGACAAATCAATACATTCTGTTGTCTCTCATACAAGTAGCTGTCAGATACTTGATCCTCTTGTCTGTCTGATGCTTGTATCCGTCAGTTACAAGTAGTTATCTGATATAAAAGTATGGGTAGTTGTTAAGTATGGTAGTTTCCTAATGAAAAAGTTAATGGGCCAGAATTTAAAAATTTTTATTAAAAAAAATTTAATAAATTTTAAAATTTGCTTAATAAGTATTTTTCAAAACATGCTTAAACACTAGAAATAATAATATATCAAAGGAAAAAAAGTTCGAACTTTTATTTATTTTCTATCTGAAATCCATGTTTCTGATACCTGCAAGATATTTTCGTTGATTACCCTTTATAATTCAAATATATTCACAGCTAAATATTAACTTTTCAGGCTGACATTTATTTAAAATAGCTCAACATTTTTAATTAATCATAAAATAACTAGCTTTAATTTAAACTGAAAGAAATTATGAAATTTTGGAATGAAAATTTTCCAAGTAGGAGACAAAAGACAAAACCTGAGAATAAATAGGGTAACGGAGACTCTCTTTTTCTCTGAATTATTAAGTTTTTCTTTGATGCATAAATAAAAATGCATATATTTGTATGTAAATAATTATAAACTTCTGTTATTTCTTACTACATCTTAATGGCATTTTGGTTTTGATAAAGCTTGTAGTCTACGGGGGAAATTACTAGAAATTATCTTTATCACAGATTGTAGAGAACTCATCAGTCGCTTTTTTAAATTAATTTTCAGCTATGAAAAAAAAGCTGTTTACGTTTGAATGCATTCCTGAACAAAGTGATTATTCTTTGTGTAAAAATTTGCAACTGATTTATTTTTTTACAAATACTAATAAAAGTTAATAAAATCTGTATCTCCAAATCTTTGAAGAAAATTTATATTGCATTGTAAATTAGTTAGCTCCATTTATAGATTTTCTGAGGCATTTTTCACATTAATTTTAATAGTAATGAAAATAATGCAACCTCAGATTACAAATAATTTAAATCTTAAAATCTTTGTGATGTCTGTTGTCTGCTGCATCAACAATCTATATTATTACACACGCACACACATGCTTGCATGTTTGTATGAATCTTCAATTTTTAAATTATTTTGTATGACATATTAAAAATGTCATGACATATTAAAATTTCGTATGACATGTTAAAATATTACTTAGGAAGTTAATAATTAATGTTACTAAAAGCCTATGATATATTTCAGAATGATGATAAAGAAGTCAATGGTGTGAATGGATATGCAGAAGATGATGAAGGAAATCATGAATGTCATGACATAAGACATGAATCTCTGGTAAGAGTAATCCTTTTAAATATGTCTTGCCAAATTAAATAAAATGTTGTGATGAAATAAAATGTGTAATTAATAATGCAAGTGTAATATTTCATTAAAAAATTCATTTAAATACATTATATGTTACACTAAAAGTTTCACTATTCGGAAAGCTCAAGAAATGGAGAATGATGGTTGACGGTTCCAGATGGTTGAACATATAAAAAGTGCAGTCCATAGTAGAAAATCCAAATTTCATGACTAAAATTATAAAAACAATCATTTTATTTCTTATCCACTTGAATATCAAAAGCGTGCAAAATTTTGAGGGAAAAAAATTACATTTCAAACATAAAGGCCAACATATTTTCCTGTATAAACCTTAAACTTGCAAATGTAAAACATTTAATGTGATTATGAAATACGGTTGACTACGAAAGTTGGCAGAGATTCCACCAAACTTGCACCAGTCATTCTACCAGAAGTTTGAAAGAACTGATTGCACTTTCTTTAGTTAGATAACCAAGAGATACAAGTTACAGATGTAATTTATAAAAACCTGAAATAGCTTCCTACAGTTTCATTACCTTTGTTTATTCATTTTCAAATAAAAGCACTTATGTCTTTCAAATAAAGGTATTTTCAAATAAAATCATTCATTTTGAAATAAAGGCATTATCTAAAATTGTGCATTAACACATATTTATCTCAATGCCAGGATAGGCATATTTTTTATTTATTTATTTTATTTTTTTAATCTGAGGGGGAAACAATAAATAGCATTTAACTTCACAAAAACAATGCTGCTGATTAAGAATTAATCAGGTTTATATAAAACCAAGGCTAGAGCCCCTATGAGAGAGAATTGGTGCATTCTACTATTTTTAAGCTAAAGGTAAGTGACTCCTTCTCATCTCCAAAGTCTTTGAATCAGATACACTTTTCTACAACCTTTCATTGACCAAGCCTCTCAGTTAAAATATTACTTAGGAAGTTAATAATCTAATCTGTTATATAATGTTAATTTAAAATAAAAATAATTTTAAATTTGTTTAGAATATTGTTTGACCATTTTGAAAAAAACTAAATTTGCACTTTATGTATTTCAAAAAAGAAACTAGGATATTAAGCTCTAGCTACATTTATTCTTACTTCTAAACTGCACCTACCAGTCAACTTGCAGTGCATGTGCGGATCTAGTTGTAAACATTTAGCAAACCTCAAGGGTGCATATCTTTGTAAATTGTAAAAACTTAGCTTAATTCCTATTTTCTTATTACTTTTTTTTATACCACTAGCCACTTGCATGGCTAGCTGCCTAAAATAATAATTGGAAATTAAAAATTAAGCAGTGACTGCACGCTTAATCTATCTTTTACAAAGATTATGATAATTGGATTGTGATGTAATGCTTATCCATTATTAGCACTAAATCACACCTTTCGGCAACAGTTTTTGTTTGTTTTGAGTTTAGTCCTGTACATGCTTTATAATGGTTCTATTAGTCTCTTGTTTGCTTAATGTTTCGTTTATTTTATTTTATTTTATTTATTTATTTATTTTAAATTTTAAAATAGTCCAGTTACTTGAGCTTTATAGTTATTTTAAATGGTCTGCCCTTTCCTCTATATGAAAATATGCTCTTGAAATTCCAAAAAAGAATACCTACAGCTGGGGAAATTAAAATAAAATTTTCATGAATTTATGAGCATGAAAGGATTTCCAACTAAAAAAAAGGCAGCTATTATTTTTGTTCAATATGGTTTTATATATTTAGTTCATTCATTCAACTCAGTTATGAGAGTAACAATGGACTCTTCTGGAAAATGTGCCTCTACTGATCATGTTATATTGTGTACAGATAGAATATTGAATATTGTTTGATTAAATGTATTTTAGGCTCTCTGAAATTATAGACCTATGCAGCTACAATTGTTATTGAAAGTTGGGTGTGGGAAAATATCTCTTTCAGTCTAGTACTATTTATTTTTATTTAGTTGAAATACATACAAATAAAAGAAGTTTATGAACTAATTAAAGAACATACTGCATTTCTTTGAGGATATGCAGACTGACATTTACTTGCTGACATAATGTATTTATTTCTTTTTGCTTAAAGAACAGTAGTATAAGTCTGATGTTAGTGTAATATGTACAGGAATATTTAAAACTAGAGGAACATATTTCTAAAATGGGTAGAGCACACCTAGAAAGCTCAGAATCACATAGCAGTGCAGGGTCAGAAATGCAATCCTACTGAGATAGGGGGATATTATGGACTGTTGGCAGGAAAACCATCGACAGGCACCTGCAGAAGTGTTAGGATAAAAAATATGAATACATCGTGATGGCAGATTGACATTTAAACAACGTGAAATTAAATCATGACTTTCCTGATGATGAAGCACCCTCAAACTTCATAATGTGGTGTAAGGAATGGAATCTTGGATGTTTTAAAATGGCATTGTGGCTGTGGTGAAGGTTCAATGGATGTCCAGTAAATTTTGAAATGTCCAAGATTCTGTGCGGTGCCCACGTTACAAAATTTTGGCTAACTTCATTATCAGGAAAGGCACGACCTATTTTAAGCTTATAGTCTTTAAATGTCAATTTGGGATCATTATATGTTCATATTTTCTATCCTAATACCTTAGTGGGTGGCTGTCGATAGTTTTCCTGCTACAGCTCCTAACAACCCCCATTTCGTTAGGATTGCATTTCCGACCCTGTATTGGTATGGATTCTGAGTCGTCTGGGCATACCGTAGCCCTCCTAGAAGTTTGTTCCTCTAGTTTTGAATAACCCTGTGTAATATATCAAAGTGTCTGGAAACTACCAAACTTGAATCATAATTTATAGAACATTACAGATGAAAATCTTGTACATAAAGGAACAAAATGTGGCCATATTGTCAAATATTGCCGTAGATATTTTAGTGGATGAATTTTTGTCTTATGTTTTCTAAGTTGAAAATGAATTATTTAAAATTTTCATGAAAAACTTCATAAAATTGCTAAATTCATTTTCTGTAATGTTCATTATTCTTTTTTAAGAGATTTTTATTTGTTTGTGTGCATCATATAATTTTGGATTAATTTTTCTTACTGCATCTTTTTTGTTCTATACCAAGTTCAGCTTCATATTACCATGTGAAACATCAAAATATTCATACCTTAAAGTTGCAGTAAAATATATATTCAGTTGCATTAGTGATAGACTGAGATATCACTTGCTTTACTTAATAAAAATTTGAGTATCAGGGTCTAAAGTTTGCAGTTTAAATTATAAAATAGAAGAATAGATTAAAACAATTCTTTGATATTTAGACTTTTGAAATTAAGTTTTTATTCTGTATTATAATTTTTTGTGTTTGTTTTATACATATTTAAGTGTTTCTCGTGTGTTTTGTGTTTGGCTTTAGATGGTAAATTGTTAAAGATATTTTTAGATACTTGAAATGTCATCTAATTACTTTGGGATTAAAAATATAAATGTACTGATTGTTTTAAATTTAAAGTCAGTTCAAGATGAACATGATTTGCTTTTATTTTATCAGAACTCTGAAAATCCTATTGCATCTGCTGAAGGTCATCATCACAATGGTACATCACAGATAGGTGCGGCAGAAGTTCCAGGGGCTAGTGACATGTCTTCACTTGGTGCCATTTATCAAGGAGAATGGCCTATGCACAGAGGTCAGGAATTCTTGAATCTTTTTCTAAAAGTTATGGTATTTTGCAACATTATGTAAAAAATATTTACTCTTATCCTGTTTCCTGTCCTAAATATGAAAGTGGTGATGCAATAAATGAAAACAGTTAATAATTAATAACTCCCTCAAATTTGGCTTTTTAATCGTACCTTTCAGAACTTAAGTTATGCAGTGTGAAATAGAATGGTATTTGTCATGTTACATAATCGATAACTGTCAAACATTGCTTTAAGAAGTCTAAAATAAATTAAATTGATTGTGTGCTTGTATATATTCCATAATATATATATTCCATTGTATATATTCCATTGATGGTCTTTAATATTTGCCCCTGTTGTAGCACTTTGGATGAGTGGGCCAAGCTGTATTGGTGAGAAGGATCCATTAGATGGTTTTGGTGGTGATGACACTGAGAGTATAATGAGCTTCAGTTCCAGTACTGCAACTATGAGTTCTCGCAGACCACATACACACCAACTTGGTACAAAGGTAAAACTCGCAATCTTTCATCTCATTTGTAGTTTTATATTTTCTTTAAATAATTATTTGGTCAAGAAAAATTGCCAAACAGAAATTTAAATAAATCAAAATACTCTAAGTGACTTTCTAAGGGAAATTGGCTTGTAGGAATATTACACATGGGAAAACCATGAAAACGCCCTCCAGACAGCCCATTCATTGTAAACCGTTAGCGTCGAACACTGGATTGAACTATCAGTGTTCAGTCACTTTACTGCTTAGCTAGTGGTGGGCAAAATTTAGAAATGTAGGTCAAAAGAATTATTTTATTTCACTGTAATATTATGCCAATTATTTATTTCATTTAAATATCAAAAGTTTCCTTGAACTGATTTCCTCCTTTCCTGTTTCCCAGGTAAACATTCTGAAAATTAAGAGAGGGTCAAATAATTAATTTCTGAAGAACTTAGTAAATTTTAAAGTATGAGCTGTTTTTACTAGTTTTTCTACTGTGAAATATTTATATCTATGTGTATTTATATGTAAATAAATGTATACCATATAGTATTATGAAATATTGTTAAGACGAACTTCGCTCTTCAGATGGACTGGACTGCATTCTAAATTAACAATATAGTTTTTGTAATGTATAAAGTATATTATATTGTTTCAATATCGAAGGTGTTCTGCATGTGCTTCTAAGGTTGTATCATTAATATACTCATATTACTGTTATGATGATGAAGATACACTTCCGTAATGTGTATGTGGCTGATGAAAAAGACTTCATGTCTTTTTTCATGTATGAAAGTGCTTAGTTTTTCTATAAAATGACCATAAATTTAGGTTTGAATTTTGCCTTAATTAATATTCAAATTAATATACTTCCATTCCATATATGTGCATGTATTACCATTGGTAGTTTGAAGATGGAAAACATTTTGGTTTTACTGTACAAAATAAGAAATTTTTTCTCAATTGAATTCAAAATAATAATTTTCTTTTATTTCAAACATCAAGTATAACACAATTCTAATTTTGAATCACACATAACTTGCTATCATAGTTTTGGCTTTGAGTTCTCAAAAAAGAAACTTGAATATCATCTGTCTGGCAATCTGTATGATGTATCTTAAATAAATATATGCTCATGAATGAAAATCTAAAGCAACTTCAGATTTGATTTTGAAATGTTTATTTGATTAAATAACTTTTGCAAAGAAAATTAGCTTTAGTTTGCATTATGAATGTTACTGTAATTTCCTGTATATAATCTATTAATTCAAGAAAAAGTGTTAAAATTCACAGAAAGTCAAACACTTTTAAAGTTGTAACATTCTTTTATGTTAATTAACCAGTTATTTTATGTTTTGAATCTTTACTATCACTTCTCCCTTCCATTTTCATGCCAGAATGCAGATTTAATTCACAAGTATTTAAGCTGGGGTTTTTAGATTGTAAGACAGACCATATTCTGCCTCTTGAGGCCATGTTACTAAGACTGTGAGATAAGATTTGCAGTCTTCGACCTTGCATTATAATTGCCAATAATTGATATCCATGCCTGTCAGTTTTTAACACACACATTAAACTGATTTCAGTTCAGCTACTAGCTTAGTCGGATATAAATAATACACTTGACTTACTGTATTTAAGTTAATTACTCTATTTAAGCTGTATTGTAAACACAAGGTGGGGCTTCTTTTCTTATTTAGTTTTAAATCAAAGGTCTTTTACATCTTTTGCAAGTTTCAGTTGTTACTTAGAGATTATTCCCATAATGTCTACCAAGAGTTTGGATACTTTAGATGATTACAAAGAACACTAAACTCTAAAAAGCATGTTTAAATCTTGCATTGTGAATTCTACTTTTTAATAACTTTAACTACTTTTTAATGGTCCTTTTGTGTGTAGAAGGGATCAAATAGGTGCTGTCAAGTATCTCATGGGTGTGTGTCACTATATACAAATTTAGGTATTCACTGACAGTCAGATTGTAGAGACATTAGGTATTATTTTTGAAGCAGGCAAGATGAAAAATTAGCAACGCCTTCGCCAGGAATTGAACCACAGACCTCTGGAATACCGCCCCAGCTTGCAGACCTCCACACGACGAAGGCACGCTAGGAAGGCAGGAGAAATACCTTATATACTCCCCCCTTTTAAAAAGCGACTGGGGTTTTTAGGGGACCCACTTGCCAAATCCTGGGTGCGGAGGATCATCATCCAACACCCTTTTAGTTTGGGTGCCAGTGTAGTGACATTAGGTATTTTTTGAAGCAGGCAATATGAAAAATTAGCAATGCCTTTGGCAGGAATTGAACCACGGACCTCTGGAATACTGGCCCAGCATGCAGACCACCGCACCATGAAGACATGCTAGGAAGGTGGGAGAAACACCTTACAAGGTCTTCCAAATCTTGTGTGGACAGCGAATCACTATCTAGATCAGGAGCTTGTCTGCTGGAGCTGTGTAAAATATTCATAATAAAATCAGTTTTTTTTTTTTTTTTTTTTAAATAAGTGGCACAAAAGATTCAAGATGGTTATCAAACTTTAAAGATTATTTTGTCAGAATGCTTTGAAAAGTGAAACTTGAGTCAGATTCTCCCAAAATGCACAGAGCTTTTTTTAACTCAAATCCTAAGTTGAATTGTTCTAAAATTTATAGTGAAAACTTTGTGCTTCTTCTTACATATATAATTTAAATTATATCTTTTTGGTAGAATTTATTTCAGATGAAAATGTAAGGGATATTTTAAATATGTAGAGTATCCTGAAAGCTTCATTTTATTCATGGAATTTGTCAGTGTAAAATAGTAATATTTTAACCTGTTCATAACCTAAATGTTTTAACTACTTTGTCATGTAAACTATTCAAGAGATAGTTTTTTACTTCCCAAAAAAAGAGTTCATTAATTTGTTTTAATTCCTCTAAGAGTTAGACTTACACTTATCTAGTCTGTGAATAATACAATCCCTGAGCAGTAAGACCATTAAATATTTATAGTTTGACCCAAGTTCAAATTCTTTTCAACATGCTGACTGCATTGCATTTTTAATGCTTTTCTCCAAATTTAATGTGAATATGGGCCAATTTCCCTTCAGGGAAGAGGGGAACCTTCCAAGACATTGTTCTCCTTTGCATTCATTATCTGCCGTAATTCAATTAGTCCAGTTTGATCCCTCTGGGGCAAAAGGATTCTTTTGTGGGAGGTTTCTTAATTAAAAACTAAGGATGCCATTTGAAAGTTTTAACTTCTTTGTTGGGTTTATGAAAAAGGAAAAGGAAATTTTTGCAGTCTTGCACAAAATTTCTTCTATAATTGTATTTTGACTGTATAAAGCAAAGTGTGTGATATTTAAAGAGTTATTCATAAGATTTGTTGATGTAAGTTATCTTGATCATGTAATTAGTGTTCTTTGCTCTACAGTTTGTAACACTATAAATTTTATTTTACTTCTGTGAGTGTTAGCAAAGTATCATCTGATTTACTTTACTTAACTTTTCTAAAAATCATTTTTGACTTCTAAATCTGAAGCAAATTGCAGTTTAGGTGTTTCATCTTTATTATGAAATACATCACTTGTTAAAACTGGTGTGAGGCATATGGCAGTTACTAAAATCTCATTGCAGTTTTTTAGTAGCATTATAAGCCCAGCTTCTCATTTATACATGTAATTAATGAAATGTTTTGAACTTTTTCAGAATACTTTGCTAAACATAGATATTTAACATATACTGAGTTATCAATGCACAATCGTACCAGCATTAACTAACACAGTCAAGATGTTATATGTCTGAGCATGTTGTTGACAATCATTTTCTCTTAAATAATATCTTTTTTACCTATTCCCATATATTATCATTTTAGGTTGAAATGGTGTATTCCTTACTGTCCATGCTTGGTAGCTGTAACAAGGAGGACATGAGCCGAACACTTCTGGAAATGTCCAGTAATCAGGATAGCTGTATTGCCATGAGGCAGTCAGGTAGCAATAAAATTTATGGCAATTTTTATTCTGAAACTTCTGCTTTACTCCTTTTGTATATGCAAATTATTTTGCTTTTGTAGGTTGTCTGCCACTTCTCATACAACTTCTTCATGGAAGTGAACGGGATCAGGTAACATCAGACCAGAGAAGTTCTGAGAATGTTAAATGGGCAGTGAGAGAGGCACGGCAAAGAGCTAGTCAGGCATTGCATAATATTGTGCATGCTCATCCAGATGATCGTAGAGGAAGGAGAGAAGCCAGAGTATTACGCCTTTTAGAACAGATAAGAGATTATTCTGATTTCTTAAGAGACTTAGATTCCAGTAATGTGGATTTCTCTCACAATGGTAATTGTGTTAAGAGTTTTGTTCCTACTATGATGTGTTATTTAGAAAATACTCTTCTTCTCTTAAATATTGAGAAAATACAGAGGTGCTTTGCTTGATTAATGTCACAACAAATGTTGGTACTTCTCCGTTTCACCGGCACAAATCTCGCCAAGCAGAGTTTGTTGGTGACAATATACAGTATACACATAAAAAATGTTAACAAATGTTAATTCTAAGAATTTTTTATTTTGAAGGCATAGACATTTTAATATGGTTTAAAAATTTGTAAAATGCTAATAAATAAAGCAATAAATTTGTAAAAAGACATTAATTTAAGAATTTACTATGCTTTCATGGTTCAACATCCTGATTCGCCAGTTTGTATCACATGACCCCAAGTAATCTCATCTCACGTAAACTATGCTACAAAAATTCTGTCAGTAATTATCTATGTTAATTTCAAGTTAAATCTTAATTTGGAATACAAGTTTAAATGCAAGAATTATTTCAATTCGTACAAATAGCTTACTCAGAAATTATATAAAACCACGTGCTTTTACTTCATTGGTGAATTCTCATTAAAATTGATGAATTTAACTCTTTATTTTGCTTTTTCTATATTTTCGAGTGAGCAGTGTGATTGGATTCTAATTAGCTTAATTACAGCGAATGGTCTTAGGACAAAATTTAACTATCTTGTAAAAATTCTATGTAATTGTATACAAGTATTGCAAGAAACAGTCAATCTGATAAGAAATTACAGTGGCTTGTTTTGAAAGTGAGGCGTAAAACGTTTCCAGCAAAGATATTCTGTTTGGCATCAGTTGTACCATTGTTGGCGACTTTATCGTTTGCGCCGGCAAAACGGAAAAATACCCAAATGTCTTGTATGATAGACGTGCACAAAAACCAAAAAATGTGCTGCTTAATGAATACTGCTCAAATAAAAACTGCATGCAAATATTTTAGCGCATTATCAAGGCAGTAAATATTGAATTAAATTTGTTTGCTTTTTCTTTGGGCAGCATGAAAACACTGAAAATAATCTGTTCATGAACAAAGATAATAAGCTAAGACTTTGAAGAATTGCAAGTCTCTTTGAATAGTAATGAGAGATAATCTGTCATGGAATTTGTCAGTGTAAAATAGTAATATTTTAACCTGTTCATAACCTAAATGTTTTAACTACTTTGTCATGTAAACTATTCAAGAGATAGTTTTTTACTTCCCAAAAAAAAAGAGTTCATTAATTTGTTTTAATTCCTCTAAGAGTTAGACTTACACTTATCTAGTCTGTGAATAATACAATCCCTGAGCAGTAAGACCATTAAATATCTGGGAAGAAGTTTTTCTAGTAGAAGAGCAGCACAAATTGTGCCTTTCTAATGCAACCGTTAAGTATCTTTGATGAAATGGGAACAAATCTAACATAAGCCAAGCAGTGACATCCCAGTCAAACTGAAGTGAACAGAGTGGCAAATATTTTCAACTATTTTTAAGATTGTCCTCGGAGGAGGAGTGGGTAGATAACTTTTTAAAATCAGAACTTTCCCCAAAGGGAAAGGAGGTTAAAGACACTACAGTGTTCCATTTCATAGCAAAAGCTAGAAATGTATCTCAACTAAAATGGCATGACTAAATGCAGTAGATTTGGCTTAATGGGCTTTGTATCTGGCCATATGAGGGGAAAAATAGATAAATGCCTAAACTTCCAACATTTATAACATTTGTAGGAATGTTAATGTGTATTTGCATGCAATTCTTGAAATTTTCTTACACTATTTCAATATTTTAAATAGAGATCAAGAACTGATTGAAATTGGACTTGTAATGAACCCAGCATAACAAAAAATTTTCAAAACAAATGCTCTTCTCAAACCAGTTGTGTTCATTATGTGAAGTACCATTGTTCTTTTTTCTGTAAATTTTGCAAAAAGTTACATTTCAAACTTTTTAACTTTTTGCAACAATATAAAAGTGTTATTAGTTCTAATTTGAAATTAGATTTTTTAAAAAATATTTATTAGGTTTTTTTTTTTTATTATTTATTTATTGATTTAAAATTTGCTTTAAACTTAATGATAATGAATATCCATCATATTCTTGCCTAAAACAGGTTAAATTGGAGTACACTAAACTCTGACACTTTTTTTGCATGAAAAACTTACAATACAATACATGTTAGCAGGGGTGATCAATCTTTTCAAAATCAAGAGCCCAATGAAAAAACATTGTTCGTAAAATGAACTCCATTAGTGAAGGGGGGAAGGAATCACATCGCAGGTGCATTTTGGGTGTAAAATTAGCCATCCCTGCTCTAAATTGTTTCTTTATATACCGCCCCTCAAAAAAGATATTGATTAATGCAGATCATATTTATTTAAAAACTGTTTAAATGATACTTTAAAAAAATCTTCAATTTTATTCTGTACATGAGTCATGAGCTTGGTGGTCTTTACAGATTTCAGCAATATTCAGACAACTAAATGATAAAGCCATTCTTTCTGCTTTTCTAAATTTCCCAGTCTCTTGCATTTCTTTGAATCTCCTTTATATATATATATATATTCTTTATTGTTAAGGCAATTGATATTTTAATTTCACCATTTTTCTCTCTTCTACATTGGCTTGAATTCTGCTAGTGGTAGCGGTAGCATTGTTATCACTGATATCAAAACCAGATTTCTTTATGATGAAATTATCCATCACCTGCAATAAAAAATATGTATAAAAATGTAAAATTAATTGTTATTATGAAGGGTTTATGTAAATTTATTTAGCTCAAAAATTGAAATGATACAATTACTGAAAATTGGCAGAGTAAATCACATCGATTTCTTAGATTTAAAATGCAAATTGCTCAGGCATACCTAAGTGTAACACTGTAAAATTGAAAGTGAGCTGTCTTACCAGCAAAGAAAAGATTTCTGTTTGCTTAGTAGAAGCGCACAGCACTGTTTTTGCTTAGTAGAAGCACACAACACTGTTAACATAAAACTCAGAATCGGTTCTTGCCAATTTAATCCTTTTGTACACTCCATTTCCTATTCAAGCCCTTTTTCTTTTGTTTCATGTTTCCATATATCCAATGATGATTGCTTACAATCTTCCTTCTTGGATGACAGCAAATAGACTCTTTCTTAGATGATTATTGTGATATAACTTGCTTGATTTTTCTGTGCTTTTATTAAGTCAAATATTTGATGTCATTTATCATAGCAGTTTAGTTATTTGATGTCTATTAAGTTTGTCCCATCTATAACTAAAATCTTTAACTGTCATTTGCATTTGTTGATTACAGTAGCATATGAAAATTATTCTATAGTGTATCTCTAGAGACCACAGATTGAGAACCACTGCATTATATTATCCAAATAGCCAGCACTAATTATAAATAAAACTTATGTATTGAAAAATTCTTTTAGTATTGCACCTTTAGCAAAAACGCAATGCATAACATTTTAAGAATAAAAACCTTTTGTAACTTAGTATTGATAACAGTTTTCAGGTTTGCTAAACTTCTTTGCAGTTTTACCAAATGCATAGCTCAAGTATATTTTTACATTAAGATATCTGATGCACAGATTTGAATTACTTAATTTTTTATAACTTTTGAATGAACATTTGTTAGAATGCACATACATGCACTTGCTTTGTCTGTACTGTAGTGCTTAGAAGCACTGGGAGATACCCTCTTTTACATCTGTTGTAGACAGGCCATTTCACCATTTTTAGTAACTTGTTCAAAATGTTGACTATTTTAGAGATGTTTGATAAGAGAGAACACTGGGGAAAAGGGAAGATGTTTGGCAAATGGGTCATTATGGCATGACAGGAATCTATATCTGACTTAAAAAAAAAAAAAAAAAAAAAAAAAACCAAGCTTCTTTGCTGAAAATATGACATGGTATCAAATAGCAAAAACCTTTTTAGTCTCTTTGCTCTAAAGCACAAATTAATCTATTCTGGATGATTTCACTTCATAAATTGCTTTTGCTAATGGCATCTGACAGTTAAATTCAAATACTGTAAGTTTCGCATACACAAAACCACTTTTCCATTAATTTTTTAACCCAGAAATACCCTTTAATATCTTCAAATCAAAATCCCTCCCTTTTGTTAGTATTTTTTGTAAAAAAAACCTGTAACAAAAGGAAAAAAAATAGTCAAGCAGTTAAAATTTATTCTATGTACTATTATTAATTTTATTTTATTGATTTCCTAGAAAATTTGGATCTTCATCCTGGACCTGCAATAGCAGCTCTTATGAAACTGTCATTTGACGAAGAACACAGACATGCTATGTGCCAACTAGGTATACATTTCTTATTTCTTGTGCCTAAAATAGTTCATTTAAAATTCGTAAAGGTATTGTAAAATTCGATGAAATCTCTTATGATGACTTTTGAAGGTGATCATTGTTTCTGAAAACATTAATAAACATCAGTACAGTAAACCCTTCCAAATGTGGGTTTATGGAACGTGATTTTGTGTATACACATTATCTTAATTGTATCTATTTAATTTGTCCAACACAAAAATTTCGATAGTATATGGTACGCCATAGACCTGTTATATACTAGGCCGAGCATCATCATTCAAAACCGGGTGAAAAAGCGGCACAGGAATGAGCTGCAGGAGTTTGGGCATGAAATGGAACTGAACCCAGACTTTGGCGTAATATCGCCACGGCTGGCGATTTTTTCCCTTCTTTTCTCTCAGTTCGAAATGCGAACTTAGAAAGATGTCATTTCGCAGAAGCTGCTGTTGAATTTGCAGAAGAGGTTAGATCAATAAATAAAAAATTAGCCAAAATTAATAATTTTCCTAAAATTGGACACTTTATTTTAAAATTTAGCAAGATAATTTTCATGCTGTAGAATAACATTTTGTAATATAATGTCCATCGGCGTCTACAAAATTAAAAATAAAATTAAAAAAAAAAAAAAAAACTGGAGAGAATAAACTAAATTAATAATAATCTGAAATTAAAAATACAAAAATTTCAGTGATAGATTCAAATGCAGAATGATTCTTGATGAATGTTTTTTAGAAGGTAAAATTTAAATAATGTTCATTAATTTTAAAAAGAAAACTATTAAAGTTTTGAAATTTAACTGCTATATAATGACTATTTTATTAATAATTAAAAAATTCTTAATATTAAAATAAATGCCGGAAACATGATATAAGAAAGAAAATATGTGATTGAAAGTAAACATATTTGTTATATTTGGATGCAAGAAAAGGGGATAAAATAAGGTCATTCATGTCAAAAAAAAAATCTTAATTTTATGCAGTTCTTACACAGTGTATTACATCGACATTACCAACTGTTAAATACAGTCAAAAGTCGTTAATCCGGACTCGTAGGGACTTCGGCTATTCCGGATTATCGATTTTTCCGGATTATAGATCATCAGTTTAAATCTGGTAACATGGCATGCAGAAATTATAAAATTAAAAATATGAAACCGTAATTTATGAAATAAAGAACAATTATGATCTAAAGGGTATCAAAATTTACAAAAAAAAAACCTTAATATTTATTTGTTTACTTTATTAAACATTTCTTTCAATGTAAGTTGTTTAAGTTGCTTCGTTTTCTGTGATAATACTTTCTCTTTAATTCTATAAACAGACATAATTTCTTGTTCGATTACAAAGTTCCGCTGTTCAAGTCCCGTAATTGCTGTGCCGAGAATACCGACTTACTTGTCAATCGAAATGTTTTCGTTTTCAATAACCTCTGGGTCACTTTCTTCACTATCGGAAGCGAATTATAATCACGAGGAACTTGATTTAAATCATATCAAAGACAGAGTACATCGAGATAAAATACTACACATAGTAAGGAATTATAAGCCAAATAAAATAAAAACATCTGCCCTGAAGATAAGGATAGTGCTGACAGATCAACTTCCAATCCTGGCGTGAAATTGATAAACAGATTTCGGATTTCAAAACATACTTTCGCTTTGTAGATACAAATTACATATTAGTAAATATATATTGGAAATTCTATTTGACATAATCGAAAGTTCAAGCTTACTTTTATGAAATTGCTCTAACAGTCTACAAAAAATAATAAGCCGGATCCAATTCGAAGATTAAGGAACAACGCAATCTGCAACATTAACTGAATTAGATAATTTTAGCTCAGCTTATATCTCCGTTACACATTAAATGCGCATGCGCACAAACATATTAGCAGCCGTAAAGGTCTTACATGCTCTCGTAAACGCCTGTGCGCATGCGCACAAACATATTAGCAGCCGTAAAGGTCTTACGCGCTCTCGTAAACGCCTGTGCGCATGCGTGAATGCGACGCATGCGCAGAAAGTTTGTAGCTTTGAGGTCCGGATTATGGGTGTCCGAATTAACGACTTTTGACTGTACATACATTACTACAGCATAAGCAAATACATACAAAGAATATATAAACAAACGCATTTAAAGCAAAGTCTGGTGGCGTATCAAAAATGTCGCCAAAGCAGAATACTAACTAAAATTATATATCATATTACTAAAATTTTAACATTTTTTTCAGAACACAGTTATTAAAAACACACATATATATTAAGATACTTTTGTTTAAATGTTATTTCAAGTATGCATTTATTATATAAAATTAGAAAATCTATTTTTATTAGAAAACAGTAAGTAGGTTGAATTAAAAAAAAACCTCTACATTTTATAAAAAATAGGTTTTAAAACAGTAGAAAAAGCTCACCTGTGAAATGTTACTCCTCCACCTTTCACATATCTGGAATTACATCCATATGCGGAGCACGAAAGTACCATTTTTGAAGTCCGAAATAATGTGTGTATTTGCAAAACACTTGCTTCTCACAAATTCTCCATAGAACTATAGTGATAAGGAAGATCCGTGGGAAATACAATCTGGGAACTGTTCCATATGTCCCTGAGTGGGAACAGGTTCCCATTCCTGTTCCCACTCAGGTTTGCCATTTCTCTCTCTAGTACATTACAGCTCTATGTGGTATGCTGCAGAGCATCAGCCACATTGTTATAGGTATCTTTAATGACTGCTTTGAGAATTTGTTTATTAAAGAAGTCAAACACTGCTTATAATAACAAAATGTGAACTTTAAAGTTCTCCTAATGCTCACTAATATTCCAGGATATGGAGCTGAAGCCTTCACAACATTGCATCCAAATGTAGAGGTTGTATCTTCTGCAGAACACCACTTCCTTAATCCAATCAATGGATAAAGGAATCATAAAAACATTCAAAGTCTGTTACATCAGACATGTTTATATTGCTGCAAATAAACAATAGACAAAGGAAAGCACGCTACACTAATGCCATTTTAGACATAATGTAAGATAAGACATTGCATAGAAATGATTAAACTCACTTGAGAACAAGTGTATTCATAAACTATGAATCCTTGTTGGCATCAGCTCCAGCAAAAAGTTGTTGACAGTTTTATAGGATATCCATCGATAGAAAATGAAGCTAAGGAAATTGGCCACATTGCAAAAAGCAATAGGCAGATAAGTGTTTTAAGATATAGAAAAAGGAGAAATCAAAGAATTAGTCGAGAATAATGATCATGAAATGACAAATGAGAATGTATGATTTTACAACACCAACAGAATGCAAAAGCAGCAGTAGTGAAGAAGATAAGGAACTTTTAAAGTGCAGGAAGTTAAGTTAAAAAGGGAACAGGAACTGTCTTGATTTTTTAATGGAGAGTGACTGTAATGAAGAAATAAGAGGATACTTTATGGCATTTATTTAAAAAATGGTGTGCAATCCTTACCACAAAACACTTGAGTTGCATCAGGCATTGTCCTGAGCAAAAATCACCAGCTGTTTTTGAAAAGTAATTTTATCATGTGCTTCTTATTCAGTAGCAATAGAAATCCTTTCAAATAACATTTGTCTCACTTTCCCCTTTCAGTTATGATAGTATTTATATTTGTTTAAATTAGCATACTTTCTTAATTGTAACTATACCTAAACCAGTTTTTCCATAAAAAGTTAATTTTGTAGAAAAGGATTTTGCTATATGTGCTGTATGTTAATGATGTAAACCCCACATTTGGCAAGGGTTTACTGTTTTGAGCATTACCTTTTGAAGTTTAATCTTCGTAGGAGGCTAAAATCATCTGGAATCTTTATTGCCCCCTTTTTTAGAAAAGGTTCATCTTATTATGAGGAACATTAGTGAATAAGTTACAAACTGCTGTGGGATAATCAGAAGTAACCACAAGTAGCATCTAAAGCTTCATCAGATAGTAATACAATCATATTTCATGTTGATTCAGTGAACAACACAACCAATCGTTGGGGTTGTGGTTATGCAGTGTGGAAATTGCTATAATACTGCAACTTTGGATTTTCAATTTTTCAAAAACAACCAGTTCTGCTAAACCCTAGTACAGTAAGACCCCGCTTAACGCTGTTTCGTTTAGCACTGTTTCGGTTTAGCGCTCTTTTATTTCAACCCGGGGATTTCCCGAAATTGCTCGCAGCGCTAGGTTTCCAAATAACATATCTGAAACAGTGTAATTGTGTTTCTTGTTTGGTGCAGTGCTGTATGGAAGCATTTTTATCATTTGAAGCATTTGTTGACATTATTGTAAGTATAAATTTATATAATACTATAATGATTACTACAGTGGCAAATATTATGATCTTTAGTTTTTATCATGGGTGATAATAAAAAACAAGAAAAGAAAGCAACCAGAAAAAGCATTTCACTGGAAACTAAAATGCAAGTAATCAGAAGATTAGATTCTGGTGAACATCAATCTCAAATTAGTGCTGCATTGAATTTGGCAACTTCAGCAATAAGGGCAATTCTTAAGAATAAAGAAAAAATACTGTCATCGGCAACTGCAACTACATCAAGCTCTGCAACTAGAATTACCCGTTTTAGAAATAACATTATAGAGTAAATGGAAAAACGACTGTCTATATGGATTGATGACAAAATTGAACGCAATATGCCATTAAACCAATCTATCATAACGGAAAAAGCTAGAAGAATTTTTAATTATATTCAGGCTGAGGCAAGTGGCATAAGTGAAACTTTCGTTGCTAGTCGAGGATGGTTTAATAGATTTAAACATCGAAATAATCTTCACAACATAAAGATTACAGGAGAAGCAGCAAGTGGTGATACGAACACGACGGCTGAATTCCCAGCGACATTAAAATCAATAATTGAACAAGGAAACTATCCTCCAGAATTGGTGTTTAATATTGATGAAACAGGCCTGTTTTGGAAAAGAATGCCAAAACGAACATTTGTATCCTATGAAAAGAAACAAGCATCAGGATTTGAAGCTGCAAAAGATCGCTTAACACTTCTACTGGGTGGTAACGCAAACGGAGATTTCAAATAAAAACCACTACTAGTTTACCACTCCAAAAACCCAAGATCAATGAAAGGCGTATCTAAATCAACTTTACCTGTAATTTGGGAGTCTAATAAAAAATCATGGATAACTATGAAAATTTTGGTTCACTGAACATTTCTGCCCGTCTGCTAAACGTTATTGCTAAATTAAAAAACTTGAACAAAGAACACTACTATTAATTGATAATGCTCCAAGCCACCCAACAAATTTATCAGACATAACAACATGCATTTCAGTCAAAGTGGTTTTCTTGCCACCTAACACAACTGCCTTAATCCATTCAATGGACCAAGGCGTTATATCCAATTTTAAGGTTTATTACTTGCGGTGAACATTTAAGCAGATGTTTGAAAAAACAGACGGAGAAGAGAAGTAAGCAATCAATAAGAGAATTTTGGAAAAACTACAATATCATGAATGCTGTAGAAAACATAAACCTTTCTTGGAATAAGACAACAGAAAGATCTTTGAAAGAAGTATTGAAGAATATTTGGCCAGATTTAAGTAAGAGTGAAGACATTGGAAACTCTGTCGATATGGATGAAATAGTGGAATTAGTGAAACAAACTGGTTTAGATGAGGCAAATGTGGAAGACGTCGAAGAAATAGTTCAAGAAACAGCAGCTAGTCTTTCTAATGATGAGCTCAAGGAATTAACTGAGCAAGAAGAAAACAAAAATATTGATCGTAGTAATTTCGAAGAAGAGAAAAAAGAACTTTCAATGGCATTTGTAAAAAGGAGTTTGACCACTATAACTGAAATTATGGACCTATTTCTTCAAAATGATCAAAATTTTGACAGGAGTTCAAAAGCAAGACAGGGTGTTATAGATGCTTTATCCACTTATCAACAACTTCTAACAGAATGCAAAAGGAAAATGCAAACTACATTAGATGCCTTCTTGACAAAAAGGCAGAAAATTGGAAACACAGAATAGACTGAATGATCTGACTGAGAATTTTATTTGTTTTTATAAGTATATTCGTTTATATTGTTTTTATTTTTGTAAGAAATAAATGTTTGGTTTTATTTTTATTAAAAAAACATTATTAAATTTAATACCTAACCAATTTTCTATCCATCTTCCCCTAACCCCATTATTTACATGTTAAGATAGCTTCGTTTAGCGCTGTTACTCTCTATTTTGATGGAACATATCCCCGCGTTAAGCGGGGTCTTACTGTATATAGTTTTATCATGATAAGGTCAGGATTTGTGTAGGAAACCCAAACCCTGTTATGGAATCCCATGTCCCAGCTTAGTTCCAAGGGATTTTTTTCATTGGTTTATTACCTTGAAAACTCATTTTGACAGTACATTTATTTTTATTTTTTTAACTATCTATCGATAAAAATAATCATTATACTCTTTTTTAACATTTATCATGGATGGTATTAACATTAAGCAAATCAACTGTATATGGTTACAGAAAGATATGTAAACACTTGGATGCAACAAATATTAAAACACTCATACACTGAACAAGATAAAAATCTCAATATTGGTGAAGGATATATGAAAAAAATAAAACACATTGCTGCTTAAATATTGCATGCAATGTAATTTTATATGGCCATTTGTAACCCATTTACTATGTATGTCGTAATTTGTAACCTATTTACTAGGTATGCTGTGATAGGATTAATGTATGTTTTAATAGGAACATGGAGTTTTTAATTCTTTGTTACAGTTGTTCAGTTACACATTCAATAATGTGTTGTTTGGTAGTCGACGTACAAAATATTTATAGTTGAGCTGCTTAAATGTGTATTTAATTTAATTATACAACATGTTAAAGCATTTTGAATGTATTTTTATGTTTATGTGCTTCCTTTTTGGCAAGTCTTGTGTCTATTAATTTTAATATCTTTCTTCTTTTAAGTCTGTTTAAATGACTGGAGAGATTACGTAATTTTTTTTAAAAAAGTATTTAATTTAAAGTAATTTAATATATTGAGTAGCATTGTTAAACTAGGCGTAGACCATAAGAAATGTACAAGATAAGAGTAATAGAGTAATAATTACTGGATATAAAATAACATTTATATGTCCATGTTAAAGCACCTGAGTAATTAATGTAAACGTCATATTTAATTGAGCCCTAAATATTTTGGTGTCTTTTGAAATAACATAAGAATGATTTCCTGGTAGCTTTGCATCTGGTATCTGTAAGAAAATTAATCTTCAGTTAAACTACAGCAAGCTAAAAAATCAAAGAAATAGTGCTAAAATTTTGAGTAATCTGTCATTCAAATTATTAGAATTTTTAACAAATCCCTCTCACAAAAACATCTAAAACTTTATTTAAATATGCAACTAAAATTTTCAATGCAAGTTGGATATTATATTACATACCTTAGAGATGAAAATTATTTTATTAAAATATGATCAAGTTTTATTAATTGTATATTTATATAAAAAATGTCTGTGTTAAGTGACAATTTTGTGAAATCATACAATTCTAATGGAAAATTCGATAGCATCTGTTCTCTTGAAAGCAGTAATAGAAGTTAAAAACTTTCTTTCTATTTGGTAGTAGTTATTTCTCAATAGTGAAAATATTGCATTAAAATATGAATAAAAATAATCTAGCAAAAATAAAAGCATCAAATAAAACTGTATAATCTCAAACAAATTAGTTTTTCATTAACCAAAATGAAAATATGGTTAAAATGAATTCCAGATTTTCAGTAATAGGGCATAAAATGGTAATTGATGATTTATGTGACCAATTATGGTGACCAACTTATTGGTGAGAGATAAAAAATTACTAACTATTACTAACCCTGTTAAAACATAACACTAGATTAAATTTTATATTTCAAATACACTAGATTTAACACTAGATAACACTAGATTAAATTTTATATTTTAAATACAATATATTCGAACTATCCAGAAAGCTCATTTCCAGATACATTAAAATTCTGAATAATCGAATGTATAAGAAATGGAATTCTCAACAGAAAAACTAAATGAATGAGGGGGGTGGATTGTGGTGTAAAGAGGAGTAACTAAAAGAGTAATTTGTAACTAAAAAAAAAAAAAAAAGAGTCATTTTATTTGTCCTCAACTGGAATATCAAACTTCTGCATTCAAATTATATGAAATTTTAAAAGAAAATAACACTTCAGACATAGATACCATAAGACATATTTGAGTATGAAAATCCATCAATCATGAAAACTGATTGAGATCTTACCAAACTTGCATCAGTCATTGCATTTAATTGTATATCTTGTAATTCTGAATTGATCAATGTTTAAAATATGGAAATGGCTCAGTTAGAAGCCAAGATATAGGCAGAAATTCTCCTTGCACCATTTTAAAATTTAGCCTGCAATAATATAAACCATTCTTATTAGTTTATAATTTAATGTTGTGCCTACTATGTTTACATTGGTTATAGAGAAACTATATACATTTTTAATTTTGGGGAATTTTGACTTCTTAAAAAAAACTGTCATTACATACTTTATTTTATCAGGAAATTGTGAATCAAAATTAAAATATCACATATGTAAGATTTTATTGCATGTCTACTATTTTTGATAAATATGCTTTATGAATATTTTAATCACAGGAGGTTTGCAAGCCATCGCAGAACTGATTCAAGCTGACCATGAAGTGCATGGAAATACCAGTGACCAGTTTTGTGTCACCGTTCGCCGCTATGCTGGAATGGCTCTTACTAATCTGACTTTCGGCGATGGAACAAATAAAGCTCTACTATGCTCCATGAAGCCCTTCATGCAAGCCTTAGTAGCACAGTTACATTCACCAAATGAGGACCTCCGGCAGGTAAAGAAGATTCAAGTTTTTATAAATATCTATCAGTTATAACAGTTAAAACATTTAGTAAGAAAAAATGGCAGATGCTACATTCAAGAAAATTTAAATTAAGGTGAATATGCTTGTGAAGAGAAAGTAATAGCATGGGTCCCTTACTTCCATGATGTGAAAGATATCATCAGAGTCTGGCCTGCAACTTAAAGACATTCATATTTAGGCTTATTCCTTTTTCTATTTGTTAATTTGTACTTTCAGGTTCAGAGTTCTCGTTCATCCCATACAAGTGGAATTCTGCAGATCTGATTTCTTTATATTTTTTATTGTTAAACTCTGATTTGCTTGAAATAACTAGTCTTATCCTTAAGCCTGCAACACAGATTTTCATCCCAGCTTCTGTTAAAAACTCAGAAGGCCAAATGGAATACAACAGTAATGGAAAATAGAATTTACTTTTAAAATCAATATCAAATACAGACTAAAATCAATCAACGTAAAACAACTTCCTCTTCCTGCAGGAATAACTGGCATTATAAAAATTCAAATTATTCTCAGTTACAATTATACACTTAAATTCTAGAACCTGGCTTGTTACATACTGCGGTAAATTAACTGCTAAACAGTTGCCAAATACAAAATCGCCAGATCATAGATTATCACTCATGCCAGCTTCAACACAGAAGAGTTTGCTTTAAACTGACAACTGATGCCAGTCCTGACTTCTGTAACTTAAAATTTTTATTCCATTTTAAACATCTCTGATTTGCATATTTTGGTGAAAGAAGATGAAGTGGAAAGAGTATAGAATAGATCTTAACATAAGCAAAAATGTGTTATTGTTAAATAAAACCTTACAAAATAAAATCAGAGTAGTCCTCGATTTCAATATTTAACACGTAAAGGATTACTTTCGCATGAAACCTAAAATATTACTGCTAAAAAATATGCTTTTTTTAAATATTTAAATATCCACTCATGTTTATTTAGTAATTTATTCCTAATTTATTATATCTGATTATGCTGTAGGATACATAGCAATTTAATATTTTAAATATTTTGGAAACAAAATTATCAACATGTTTCTGTCTGAGTTGTTACAAATTAGGAAAAAATATTATCGAAAAAAGTTTTATACAAAAATCATTTAGTCATTTTTGCTGAAGAGAAGACTTGCAGTAGAACGCTAATTATTTAATAAGCAGAATTGAATAGTGGTAGGATAACAGAAATATTTTGCTGCTGTTCTGCACACGTTGGGAGCACTTCATTTGGTTCTGCACACGATTTTATTTTCCAGTCACCACCATTATTCTTTCAGCAACCAAATTGAATACAAATATTTGAACTCATTGCCCTTTATCGATCCTTTTCAAAGTCTCAATTGTCTGATTACTAATAATATTGCTTTATTCTACTTTTCTTTGATACTTTGCAGAAGAAACATATGCTAGATTAAAACTTGAATAATTGTATGAATGGAACAGAATCAGGCAATCATATAAAAATGGTGATATGTTTCTTATACACCCGAATTATTATCATCTCAAAAATTTGTCTTATTTTCTGTGTTTCATATATATTTACATATGAACACAGAAAATAAGACAGAATTTTTAAGGTAATTTAATTTTATTTAGATTTTATCTATATATATGTAAGAATTTTTTTTATATATTTATCAAAAAGATTACCCTTTATCCTAGGAAAAATTATTTAGGGTATTAATATTGGTTTATTTTAATTGGTAATAAAATGTAAAAACTGGAAAGTTTTTTTTTTCCCCTAAAAAGCGTATTAAAGTTTTAAAAAAAATATTTATGGAAGAAACAAATAAAAACTATTAATCACCTTCTATTTAATGCTTCAAACAGAGCTTTTCAAGTGGTTAGTATTTAAAATATAAAACCCAGATGATTAATGTGTGCTGAACACACGTTTTATTCTTCCTGCCATTCATTATGTGATCCAAACTGCTCCTAATTAATTGTCCATAAATACAAATTACTATTTCTAAAAATCTGATAATGACAAGAGCTACCCTGATGTGCTTCTGCACGCTACAATAAGAACAAACCCATAATCAAACTAAATTGAAATGCAAAAATGATACAAAAAAAGAATTTACATAGAGGTGAAAACCTTCAAAAACTTTACATAAAAGATATGAAAGCCTTATTATTTTTAATAAAGTATGAAAATGCATGAAATATTGTTTTCCCTATTCTGTCAATTTGCACCTTATTTGAGCTTGACTTCTATCAAGATTTTAAGATGATATTGTGTCTTTTCTATATTTAGTGTATTGCATTATCACTTTCATCTGTTTTTAATAACTTGAGATCTGTGTGTTGAGATATTTGTAATCACATTCTTACTGGTTAAAAGGAAGTATAGCTTTGTGTCAAGTCCAATACATTCATTAGCTTTCAGCCAGGTCCGAGTTATTCTGAAACTTAATCTCATTCTTTATGTTACTTTTGATTGGTTATTTATTGTGTCTTGTTTATGATTTGTTAAACCATGATCTGTTGTAAAGTTATATTATATGACCTCTGTTACCACTTATTGCTGCTTAGTATTATTCTGCCTGTACTTATTTATCTGTGCTAGTGCTTGTACTTACTTATTTCTGCTTGCATGTAACTCTGCGTGTATCTCTGCATATCTCAGTAATAAACATTTGCTTTGCGAACCACGGCATTTTCTATGTTTAACAGCAGAGCGTCGTTCCTTTAAAAGTTAGAATTCGCTGATAGTTCCCTAACTGAACCTTCAGTGTAATAATTTATCGTTCGCGTGATTTTGATTTGGTGTATTGTGAATGATGGCTTTTTCCGGAGGTGAAAGGGAAGCTTTTGGTGTAGCGCCATTTGACGGTGTTAATAACTTTACTGTTTGGTGTCGAAGAGTTCGAGCAGTATTTACAGCAAGGGAATTGGATACGTTTTTGGAAACAGAAGCAGTTGCGGACAGAGTTGCAGATGTTTTGAAATCAAAAAAGGCTTATGCCTTAATACTTCTAATGTTATTGCTTCTCTTCAACGTGAAGACACGGCATGTAAAATATGGAAGAAACTACAAGCTACGTATAGCGCTAAAGGTGCAGTGAGTCAAATTTTAACGCGTAAACGTCTAGCTACCATAAGGAAATCCAAGGATGTGTCAATGAGACAACATATCGACAGCATAATGAACCTGGTGAGTAGTCTACGCGTCTCTGGCTCTGAAGAATTGTGACGCGTCTCTGGCTCTGAAGAATTGTGATTGTGAATCACTTATGTTTGATTATAAAAATGAAAATAAGTATTCTAAACCAAATATAGATAACTCGGTTTTTATTAGTGCTCGTAAAGACTTGTTTTGTAGTTATTGTAAAAGAAAAGGACATTCTGTTAAATTTTGTAGGAAAAAGAACTGCATCTGTCATAACTGTGGGAAAACTGGTCATTTTAAAAGTGAATGTTTTGATAATTCTAAAAAGCAGGCAAATTCAAATAGTAATAAGTATGCATCCTCTGCAATATCTTTTATGGCTGGAAATCTTGTGCATGATCAATTCATTATTGATTCTGGTGCAACTTTTCATATGTCTTCTCACAAGGAATGGTTTACCTCAATTAAGCCTAAGACTGGAACTGTTAAGTGCGCGTCTAAGTCGGCGGTTTTAGAAGTGGAAGCAATTGGTGATATTTGCGGTAAAACTAAGAATGGTGTTGAAATAATGTTAAAAGATGATGTTTCCGAAATTAAACAGACAATTAATTTCTGTCAAAAATATTGAAGCAGCAGGTTTGAGTGTAATTTTTAAAAATGAAATAGTTTATATTGAAAACAAAAACAAGCGTTTTAGATTTGGATACTTGGACAAATGCGGACAATATTTTAGTGATTTTTCACCAAACTTATTTACAGCTTTAGCAGTAAAGAATGATGATTTATGGCACAGAAGGTTAGGACACTGCTGTGATCAAAAATTAAAACTAATGAATCTTCCTGTAAAAGAATCCTTTTGTGAAGTATGTGTTCGTGCCAAACAAAGTGCTTTGCCTATAGGAAAGGGTCCTCGCATAAAAGAATCCAAACCGCTTATAACTATACACACTGATATATGTGGTCCAATAGAACCTCAAACACTCCATGAGGAAAGGTATTTCATGACTATAATTGATGACTATTTGAGATTTATGGAAATCATACTGCTCAAAAGAAAAAGTGACATTGCTGATGAACTCAACCTATTCTTTAAATTGAATCCAACTGTTACAAAACTGCGCTGTGACAATGCGAAAGAATATGTCAGTGGAGAATTGCATGAAGTTGCTAAAAGAGCAGGTGTAAAAATAGATCCTGCACCTCCCTATACACCTTTTCTAAATGGTGTTGCTGAACGAGCAAATAGAACTGTACTGGAAAAGGCTAGAGCAATGATACTTGAGGCAAAATTACCAAAATTCCTTTGGGGTGAGTACACACACACAAGTGAGTACACAAGCAGTACGTACGGCTGCTTACGTAAATAATCGACTCCCAAATAGTTCAATTGAAAATCGTGTTCCTTATTTTTTGAAGTATGGTGAAGATCCTGATTTAACAAACATTCCTGTATTTGGCTGTGATGCTTATACTCTAGTGCCACCATCGCAAAGAAAGAAACTAGATGAAAAATCTGTCAGAATGATATTTGTAAGTTATTCCACGATGGGATATCGTTTAATGATTCCAGAAACAAGACGCATCATTGTTTCCAGAAATGTTAAATTTAATGAAGAAAAGAAGAAAGTAGAAAATCAAAAATATATTTCCGATAGTTCTGATTTGAGTGAAAATGACAATGATGACATTAAAAATGAAGACAAATCAATTTCAGACACTGATAATGGCGAATTAAATGCTGCAAATAAGAAGGAGGAACAAAGAAAATCTTCAAGAGAAAAGAAACAGCCAGTTAGGTATCCTGATCCTGAGATTTACCAAGTAATGTTTGCACAAGACACTCTGACATTTGAAGATATTGTAAATCTACCATAAGTAGAACAAGAACCATGGAAAAGAGCTATGGATGAGGAATTGAAATCTATGGAAGATAACAACGTCTGGGATCTACAAAGTTTACCCCCTGATAAAAGAGCTATTTCCTGCAAATGGGTACTACGTAAAAAACGAGATGGAACTTACAAAGCTTGTTGCTCGTGGCTTTATGCAAAAGGAAGGCATAGATTATACAGAAACGTTTTCTCCAGTGATTAGTATGTGCTCTTTACATTTAATCCTGGTAATTATCAATAATGAAGGTTTGCAAACTTTTACTTTAGATGTCAAGACAGCTTTCTTGAACGGTAAGATAGATGAAGTCACCTACATGGACCAGCCAAAAGGATATGATGATATGAGTGGTAAGAAATGTAAACTTAAAAAGAGTTTATATGGTCTTAAACAGTCTCCTCGGCAATGGTATCAGAAATTTTTTAATTTTGTTATTAAATTAGATTTTAAGCAATTGGACTCTGAACCATGTATTTTTATCGGAAATTTAAATTGTAAGAAAGTAACTGTGGCTCTTTATGTAGATGACTTATTAATTGCAGGTTCAGATGTAAAAGAAACAAATATTATAATATCATTGTTATCAAATGAATTTAAAATGTCAAAATCTGAAAGTGTCTCAGAATTTTTGGGTATTAGACTGAAATTTGAGTCTGGTTGTTTGTATTTAGATCAGAAACCATATATTGAAAAATTACTTGATAAATTTAAAATGTCTGATTGTAAAACAGCCCAAACTCCCATTAAACCAAAATCTACAGCAGCTGATTTTCAGAAAAGAAATGCATTTCATGGCCCATACAAAGAATTAATTGGATCTTTACTTTACTTAGCATATATCACAAGGCCAGATATTGTGTTTGCAGTAAATTACTTAAGCCAACTGCAGGAGCATCCTACTGATGTTGCCTGGTGTGCTCTAAAAAGAATTCTTAGGTACTTGAAAAACACCTTAAATTTAAAATTGATATACAAAAAGGGTGATTTGCAAAGGGCAAACTTTTGTTTGTATGTAGATGCAGATTGGGGGGAGATACTCAAGATAGGAAATCAATTACTGGTTACTTTATAATGTTTTCAAACTGTCCTATTATGTGGTGCTGTAACAAACAAAAGTGTATTGCACTTTCATCAACAGAAGCTGAAATAATTGCTTTATGTAAAGGTATTCAAGATGTTTTAAGGATAAAAAAAATGTAGTAAATGAAATTTCCAGTGTTAAAAATGTTTATATTTTTGAGGATAACCAGTCATGTATCAAAAGTATTGTTAATGAAAACTTTTCAGGTAGGTTGAAACATATAGATATAAAATTAAAGTTCACTCGTAAGACTGTTAAGGAAAATAATATTAGAATTGAATATGTACAATCAGGTTTACAAATTGCAGATATGTTAACTAAGGCTTTGTCGAAAACAAAATTCTATGAACTGTTATCATTGAGCTGTTTAAAAATTGTGTAATTATTTTATGTTTTGTATAATGTGCGATTAAGGGGAGTGTTGAGATATTTGTAATCGCATTCTTACTGGTTAAAAGGAAGTATAGCTTTCTGTCAAGTCTGATACATTCATTAGCTTTCAGCCAGGTCCGAGTTATTCTGAAACTTAATCTCATTCTTTATGTTACTTTTGATTGGTTATTTATTGTGTCTTGTTTATGATTTGTTAAACCATGATCTGTTGTAAAGTTATATTTATGACCTCTGTAACCACTTATCGCTGCTTAGTATTATTCTGCCTGTACTTATTTATCTGTGCTAGTGTTTGTACTTACGTATTTCTGCTTGCATGTAACCCTGCGTGTATCTCTACATATCTCAGTAATAAATATTTGCTTTGCGAACCACAGCATTTTCTATGTTTAACACCGTGTGTATAAAGTCGTTCATCACGATATAACATAACATAACATTAGTGGCACTTCCTTCTTAAGAAAAGAAGGAAAAGAGCTTAGGCAATTTATTACATAATGATCAGAGTTGTTTATGAATTGATAAAAAAAATTTTAACTAAAGATCTCCTTAATACTATAGGAAGGTTCACAAGACTGTTTATAATAAATAATTGTTTAAATATATTTTATTGGTTTTCTGGAAAGTGTGTGACCTATTATTTGTTTCTGATTAAGAAATTTTGTATATTAGGATATTTTTATTTATCTGTACTAAAATGATAATATTTTTGATAGGTTACAGCAAGTGTATTGCGTAATCTGTCTTGGAGAGCAGATGCTTCTAGTAAGCAGATCCTCAGAGAAGTTGGTGTTGTCACCACACTTATGAAAGCAGCAATGGAAGCCAACAAAGAATCAACATTAAAGAGCATATTATCTGCATTGTGGAACCTTTCGGCACATTGCAGTATGAATAAAGCTGATATCTGTGAGATAGATGGAGCTTTGGAATTTTTAGTTTCCACTCTCACATATAAAAGTGCTTCAAATACATTATCCATCATTGAGAATGGTGGAGGTATTCTTCGTAACATTTCCAGTCACATTGCTGTGCGAGAAGATTATAGACAAATTCTAAGGAAGCAAAAATGTCTCCAAACTTTGCTTTGCCATTTGAAATCTCCTAGTCTTACCATTGTAAGCAATGCATGTGGAACTCTGTGGAACCTATCTGCAAGGTGTGCCGAAGATCAACAAGCATTGTGGGAAATGGGTGCTGTTGGCATGCTTAGAAATCTGGTTCATTCAAAGCATAAAATGATATCAATGGGCAGCTCTGCAGCACTGAAAAATCTTCTTGCTGCTAGACCAGAGGGCATAGGAATTGGTTTGGGACCACATACTGAAAATGGACATCATCTCAATGGAGGGACAACTAATATGCCCAGTTTACTAGTCAGAAAACAAAAAGCTCTTGCAGCTGAAATTGATGAGAATCTCTCAGAAACCTGTGATAATATTGATAGTCCTAAAACCAGTCCTACTCCTTGCAGTGATTTTGCCAAGAAATTCATGTATGAAAATACTGGCATAAATTGTCTGGATCGGAGACCTCAGTTTTTGTCGTACTTACCTGGCAGAATGTACCACAGCATTAATGGACATGTAGGCTCTCCGATTCGAGTTCCTCGCTCTGAAAGCAAAGATAGTCTTGGAAGTACTCGCTCAGAACCACCTCACTATAAAGCACAAAGAGAAAGATTTAAAATATATATTAATAATAATCGGGGTATGATGCTAGATAGTAAAACTGTCCAAGAAAAACCTACGGAATGGAAAGAAAGAACTAACTTACCATTTGAAGGTAACAGTAATGTAGTTTTACAGTTGTTTAGGCATTTACAAAATGGAACGAGTTCTAATACAGTTCTGGATGCTGCTAATCAAATTAAAAAAATTTCTAATCATGACAATAAACCAGCTGTTAGACCTACTACTTTGCCACAACCAAAAAGGGGTGTCTGGAATGTGCGAAATACCAAATATGCAGGACAAAATAGTTCTCATAATGGTTTGCCTTTGTTGCAAAATGAAAATGGCTTTGCAAATTCAGAAACTAATGGTCATGCATATGAAATTAATCAAATTGATAATCTTAAGCCTAGTGAAACATGTAATGGTGTTCAAATTAATAATCTTCGGGAAATTCCAGGAAACAGGCGAATCTTTACCAGTAGGCATGACTCTGAAACATCATCAGATGCTGGAAGAAGTACTCTTTCATACAGTGGATCTACATTGTATGGAAACATACCTGATTCTAAGGAGCAAGAAGAAAAAGCCAAAGTTAATGTTGTGCTGAGGAAAAAGAAGACAAATGACACTTTATCATCATCAGCTGTCATGCTAAATAGAGGTAAGACTGTAACAATGAAAAAATAATGCTTATGCAATTGATATTTTTAATTGTAATTACTATTTAATGTGCCACATATTACTGAATATAAGTCACTCCATGTAAAAATTGACAGGTAAGATTTTACTGCCAAAATTAAATACCCATTTATAAACTGAATGTAAAATTGCCCTGTAAATACTTGTATGTTTTTACCTTATATATGCAAGATTAAAAAATGTAAAATAAAATATTTTTAATTTTCAATAGTCATTTAACTCTTCTTTATAATTTGGGTATTTCCCCTTTCTGTCAAAAAATGTAACATGTTTATATTAAATTTCTCTGAATTGCATCGATGCTTACATAATGCTGATGGTGCAAGTACTTGCATAATGATTCAACCAATAATTATGTTCAAAATTGTGACCTGAAATTTTTAAAATCAATCACAGTAATGTTGAACAAAAACTCAATAATTAACTTACCCTTTTAATGGAATTTGGACATTCTTTTCCCGCTTCTCTGTTCTGCTGTCATGCTTTATGCTATTTCTCTTTCTTGTTTCAAATAAATTAAGGATGTATGAAAAGACACAAAGTAGTTGTCAGGAAAGAGTGCATGTATTGTGCCAGCTTGTCAAGAATAAAATTGTATTAAATCGGCCACTGTAACTACTGATGTCTTTATGCACCATCGCTGTTACATTAAATTATTACATATATGTATCCAAAAAGGCAAATAGCTAGGTCATCTAATCTATCTAGTCGAACTAAAGCCAACTGCCAGTCACCTTCAGCTTCCATTCAAAAGGTATTAAAAAGAGGTAGCTAAAATGTTGGGAAAATTATTGTCGAAGCCTTGTTTAGAAAGTAAGAGACATAGAATAGTAACCATAGAAATGTAGGAGATTATGATGTTATACCTTGAGAGTGATGAATTAAGCAATGCATATTTCAGTAAATCAAATACTAATCCAATATGGAGCATTGGGGCTTTTAGATAATAAAAACAAAGGCAGTAAGAATAATGAAATGTGTATTTATAGCAAATCATGGTTGGTTTCATTCATTCAAAGTCTGTTCAAATGTAAGCAGCATTAAAATAATGGATGATGTAACAGTAATGCAGTTAAGAATTTCTGACATTATGGTGGAAAAGCAACTAATTGAGTAATCTTTATCATAAACTCTTAATAAATAGACATGTTCTTTCTTGGTGTCATGTTATTTGCAATAAAATTGCAATATTTTTCATCACAATAATAACACATGACTGATAAAAACACTGATTTTCAATTGTATTACAACTTAAAACCAAATTTTTTTCACAATATGTGCTTCCAAATTAGAATATGATGTACTAAAATTAAAATGTCCTTTCTTTTTGTCATGGTAAAAGGTGGTTCATACTAAAATTATTTCAAAAGAACCAAAATTAGCTTTCTTGAATTCCTACTGAAGTTAATTTTGTATTTTGTAAAATGATTTCCAATGAAATATCAACAAATCAAAGTGCAACTCATAAAGTTGGATAAAAAATAATCACAGATTATTTCATGACTTATGTATTCTGTTCATCTAATTACTTTAGTTTTTAGAACATTTATGCTTCAACATTTTAACTCTGGTAACAACATTTTAACTCTGATATTTATTCAACTGTAATTTTTTGTATCATGACTTGGATTTGAAATGTAGAATTAAAATACAAACTTTAAAAAATTATTAGCATACATTGCACATATGTGTATTTTTCTTCTTCAGAAACTGTAACTGATGAATCTGGTGTTGATCAAACACCCTTGATGATATCTCGATGTAGCTCCTTGAGTTCACTTACTAGCTGTTTCCAACATTCAGCACGAAGTTCATGGGTCAGTGATGTAAGGTAAGAATTTTAAAATTAAAGAAAAAAAAACAGTATTCATTCAGTTAATTGAACTGTATTAAAATTAAAAACTTATAATACTGAGATAACAATAAAATAAGTACTGTATGAATTCATACATGTGGAATAGAAATAAAAATATCTTATTTGTAGCTATAATAAGATAATTAATTAATTTTAGATCTGTCTTATAAAGTATAGAAATGTAATAATGAAAATGCACTAGGCAAAGCCATTTTCAAAGTTTATCTAGTAATTTAGATCCAGTGAAATTTTCCACTGCTATAGACATCATTTTACATCATTAACTGAAAACTTTCTAGTTTAGATTATTATTATCATTTTAAGTTTTATTACTTTATTGCTTAGTGATTTAATGTTAATTATTATGATAATTTGTTCTTGCATGAGAGGTGCCTCTTAAAATTTTTGAAAATGTATGCTAAGAACTTTATGTATGTTTGAAAATACATCGTTTGAAAATTTGTTGTATATTCTGATACTGTTCTTTACAGTTTTCATACTGACTAGCTTCTTTATAAATAACATGAAATTCTTTGTTAATTCTGTATTTTTTTAGTTAGTTTTTGTTTTATATGTAATAAAAGTCTCTTAAATTTAAACAATAGGCAACTGACATAAATAATATGAGTTGATATATACTGCTTGCATAATATAAGCATCCATATTTTGCATTATTCTGCAATACATACATTTTTAATAATATTATGAATGTTATTCAATGATTTTGATCTTTCTAAAAGGAATTTCCAAAGGTGCTACAAAAGTAGATTGAGAAATACAATTAGAAATACTCTCTCCATCAAAATTTGTAATGTTAATAAACATAGGAAATAAATAATACCCCTTTTAATATAATTTTTTTCATTTACAAAAGATATACGAGCTTAACCAAACATTATATATATAAAATATATAATAACTGTATTACTATGAGTAACAAATTTAAGATATGCAACTTTCAAATTTGACATATAAGTATTCATTTGTTACCTTACATATAAATAACTCAGAATTTTGAAATTATTAATCATATTAATCTGCAGTTAACTTTATCAAATATAAATAACTCTGTAAAATATGAAGAAATTTGCATTAGTATCTATATAAGTTTTTTTTAAAAAAGCATCTAGAAATATACCATAAGCATCTGTTTTTGTCATCAGTTGTCTTCTATCATATTGAATCCAACTGAAGAATATTAGGTGTGGTTCTCAAACTTCCTTGGCACTCAGCCATATTACCTTATTATTAATGGAAGAAGAATCAATACTTCTTCCCATGCTCTCTGTATTCTTCATCCTTTGCTTGAGATGCATTTTGTATTAAAAGGAGTTTGTGATTTTGCAAGTGTTTTCAAATATATTCTCAAGTAAATTGTTTATCTACTTTTTCAAAATTGTTATACATTTCATTTATTTTTTAAGAATTGATGATCAGATAGCATTATTTTATGCAATAGGCATATATATTTATCAGTATTGATGATAATAATAAGCATCTTGTTTCTTTTTTAAATACTAGTTTTATATAACAAAAATTTGGGTCCAAATTTTCAAATTATTCTTTTAATTTTTTGTATTTCTGTATTTTTTACTGTGGATAAGCTAGCTTTTATTTTTATTTGGAAAATGTTTTTGTAGGAGTTAATAAAAATTATATAAAATATATTTTTAATTAAAGCTAGTTTCCTTAGCTTTCATAGGTGCATTTTCAATATATTTGTGAAATAAAGTAACTTTCTTATTAAAATTTTGTTTGCTGAGCGATAAAATCACAGAATATTGGTAGCTCGACCAGGGTTCAAATCCCAGCAAATAGGCTGGCTGCATAGTTGGTTTTCGTGATTTACTCTATTTGTAATCTAGTTTCTCATGAAAATCTTCCACGAAGGCATCCCTCCCCATACACAGATAGTCCTTGAATTGCTTTGCTTTATCAATTAACCTAGTCTTTTTAAATTTACTAAGCAAACTAATTAAAATTTGTGAATTAATTTTTTTTTCATTATTTCAGTCAACGTACAAGTGCAGTAATATCTCCAACAGATCTACCAGATTCTCCTAGTTGTGGTATATCTGAAGAAAAACCTTGTATTTCTGAATTTACTGACAAAATTCCAGATGCTGATGCACATGGTCTGATACGACCAAGACCAGCTTGGCCTATGAGTTCTCAGCCATCGTCTGACTCATTACCAAGTTCTGTGAAGAGAATGTCTCTGGAAAGTGATGTTTTTGTTGGAAATGATATATCACATTTTAGTTCTACTGCAGACCATTCAGAAAACAGTGAAATCATGGTTTCACCTGATTCCTCAAAAACACCTCCAGCTAGACCACAAAATACTCCAGTGTCACCAGAAAAAGAATTATGCTCAAGTGGTGAAGTAAGTAATAAACATTATCATCTTTTCTCTTTTTCCCAATTATGTTTAATATAATTATAGTTTTTAAATGTAGTTCTGTAACTGGAAAATATGAAATAGATAAGTTAATAAATGATTTGCACCAGTATTTTCAACTTTTGCCTTTCCAAATGCTGTTTGATAAGTCCTCAATGAAAAAATGCCTTTGACAGAAACATTTTTAATGAAATAGAATTATTATTTTTAAATGCATTTTCCAAAACTAACTATGGGTTTTAAAATTTTACTTTAAATTATATGTGATCCGTCTAAATTAATGTTCTTTTGTATTTTGTTAACTAAAACAATACATGGAGGTCAATATGAGAGAAAAAAATCTCTTGAGGTCACTTACAATTTATTTAGTACAGTCAAAAGTTGTTAATACGGACTCATCGGGACTTCGGCGATTCCGGATTATAGATCATCAGTTTAAATCTGGTAAGATGGCATGAAGAAATTATAAAATTAAAAATATGAAACCGTAATTTATGAAAAAAAGAACAATTATGATCTAAAAGGTATCAAAATTTACAAAAAGAAAAAGCTTAATATTTATTTGTTTACTTTATTAAACATTTCTTTCAATGTAAGTTGTTTAAGTTCCTTCGTTTCATGTGATAATACTTTGTTTAATTCTATTAAACAGACATAATTTCCTGTTTAGTTAAAAGTTCCGCTGTTCAAGTCCTATAATTGCTGTGTCGAGAATACCGACTAATTTGTCAATCGAAATTTTTTTGTTTTTCAATAACCTCTGTGTCTCTTTCTTTACTATCGGAAGCGAATTATAATAATGACGAGGAACTTGTTTTAAATCATATCAAAGACGGAGTACATCGAGATGAAATACTACATTTAGTAAGGAATTATAAGCCAAATAAAATAAAAACATCTGACCTGAAGATAAGGATAGTGCTGACAGATCAACTTCCAATTCATTGCGAGCCGCTGCGTTCCCTCTGCCGAGCAGCGTGAAATTGATAAACAGATTTCGGATTTCGAAACATACTTTCGTTTTAGGTCCTTTACATATTAGCAAATATATATTGGAAATTCTATTTGATATAATCGAAAGTTCAAGCTTACTTTTATAAAATTGCTCTAACAGTCTGCAAAAAATAATAAGGCGGATCCAATTCGAAGATTAAGGAACAACGCAATCTGCAACATTAACTGAATTAGATCATTTTAGCTTAGCTTATACCGTCCGTTATACATTAAACGCGCATGCATAAACGTTTTATGCGCATGCGCACATGCACATTCGCAGCCGTAAAGGTCTTACGCGCACACATAAACGTGCATGCGCAGAAAGTTTGTAGCTTTGAGGTCCAGATTATAGGTGTCCGAATTAACGACTTTTGACTGTACTATTTAATATGAGTAATTTTTCATTTTTTATATTAAATATTATAATATAGATGTTTTTATTAAATGAAAATGCATATACTAAAAATTACTTCTGTCTAATACTTTACAACGATTTTTAGTTATAGCATGAAATTAATATGTTGCATTATTATTGATTTCTTAGATATTTCTAAAATAATACTCATTTATATTTAACTAGTAAAAAGTACATTTTTACTATTTATTGTTTCAAGATTTAGAAATTTTTTTCTTTTCTTTAAATTATCAATAGTATCCATATAGCATCCATAAACTGACCAGAGTATAGTACTTTTCTTGAACAAAACATAGCAATGTAATGAAAAATGTTATGCTATCATAAGTAACTTTTTATATTTTGTGAAAAATATCTAAAAATTTTGTTTTCATGGAAAATCACTGCAAGTGTGTTTCACAATATTGCCATGCTGATATTGTCACCATAATTAGAAGTGATAATTCACAACTTAATTTGGACATTTTTTAACTCTTCAGTTTCATGGTATTTCTTCCCTTTACCTTTTTATATTGAAATGTTTTCATGTGTTCTTCATTAATAGTAGGAAATATTGATTGAAAGCCACATGGAAGTAAATATTCATATGATTTTGGAAGTCCACATGAAAGTTAGAATTTTTACTTTCACCCTCCCTTCTTTCTTTTTACAGATGACTTTAGGCTATAATAGCTGTAAATATGAATGTTGATATTTTAGTTATGTTCATTAGAAGTAGAATCCCTTACTGTGTGCAAAAAATATTCAGCCTTGAATGACTGTTATTAAGCAAATATTTTTGAGTTGGTTCACTAGTTTTTTAATTGTACTTTTTCTAAAACTATTTAAAATGAAGTCATTAAAAATCCTTGCATTAAATTTTTTTGTAAATTCATATTTGGTGTGTTTCCCATTGCAAGCCATGCATATGAATGTAGAGATAGTTCAGTTACAATAACAGACAGAAGTCGGAAGACGTCATCAGTGACTGGCTTTGTAACTAGTAACATTAATGTAGCAGTCAGATGGAATAGGAAATTTAAAATAAATTGCAATTATCTGTTTTAATCAAATGGCAGGTTATCCTGAAAAATTGAAGAAAACCATAATTTACTGATATGTTTTAAATGCATCCCAAATAAAGGAATGTTTTCGTAAGCCCTCTGAGTGTTATGGGTTTTTCTCTGAAATTTCAAAGTACCCCAAAATATCATGAGTAAGTTGTATTTTCTTGATTATAATTCCAAAAGAACCCTCTCACTTTCTACATGGACTTGTTTTCTTCCAGTATACATCCAACCCAAAACTGAATTTATCAGGATCATGCAGACATTTTCATGCATAACAAATGAAAAAGCCATCCTTCAATACAGAATTTTACATCCATAATGCTCAGAGGGTTTTAACAAGAGTATAGTCTACAATTTATTTTATATTTATTTTATGACACAAAATATATTAGTGCTATTCTTTGGTGCATAGAAATAGTAAAATACCTATTACATGTCTACATGAATAGAAAAAATTCTTGTAATGTAACTGATGATAACATTAATTAAATTTTTGAGTTGCTATGCTACAGTCAAATAGTTCATTTTTTCCTAATGTTTTAAGTTACAGTAATACTGTATATGTTGTAAAAAAATCTTAATATCTTTTATTTAAAAATGTATAAAAATACATTTCCTCCCTCTAGAGTTTAACTTCTCAAGAAAATAATGAAGACCCGAATCAGGATGGAATGAAAGATCACGAAATGCCTTCTACTTGTGTTAGTTTAATCAGCATCCCAAATAATGCTAGTGAAGCCCACCACAATAACAGTATTCTTCATTCTAAAGTTAATAATTTGTGTTCTTCATTCTCACTTTCACGCAGTGGAATTCCTATCAAGTCAAGCTGTCAAACACGACTAATACAATCTTTTCCAAATTCTGCAAGACCAGATGTCACTTCTATTGTGGGTACAACGCCACTAAATTCATTGAGTAAATTATTTAACCAATCTAAACTGGTGAATTTGCATGGCAAAAATTATATATCTAATTCAACTGAAGCTATCTGTGATGATAATGATAACCTCTTATTCAGTTCTGGGAATATTGAGACAGTACAAATGAAACAGCAGAATTTTCAGTCTTGTGATTCTAAATCTGAACATTCTGTAAAGCCAAAACTGAACATTCCATCAGAAAATACTAATTCTCGGACGAATACTTCACAAGCTTTTGAATCAAAATGCCTTAGTGTGTGTAAAAAGTACCCAGCCTTGAGTCACAAGTCTGGTTTTGGGCAGAGTGAACACAGACAGGCAGATGCTTTTGCTGATCAGATATCTTCTGGTTCAAGATCATCAGCTGAGGAGCATGATGGATTCTCTAAAATGAGCACTTCAAATAATAGTAAGCTGTATATTTCATAAAATTATGTGTGTGATGTTACTATCTCAAGTACGTGGGGTTACCCAAAAATAACCAGAATTGGCTTTTAAGCAAGTATACTTAACATTTATGTATTTGAGTCCCTTTCAGAGTGTACTTCACCAGCATTATTAACTTTACCCTGTGTTTTGCCCATTTTTGGAGACATGGAAACAGTTCTGGAGTTCTTGACATGGTATATTATTTAATGCAAGCAATATAGTTTCTTGGCCTCATTTCACTCACTGAACTTTTTTAAATAATCAGACTGTTTTCTGAAATTGCATTCTTTGTTGTAGAAATAGAACAAGAGGAATATTTAATGAAAGAGAAATAAACACCAACCTTTCTCTTCCCTGAGAACTGTTGGCTGACAAAGTTTCTTCAGAAATCTGGTGAACTGTCTTTCAGTGATCCTCATTTGTAGCCTGTTTTACTTTCTCAGTGTTTTCCTAATTGCTGCTTATCAGTGGATATCCAAGTCAGCAGTCTTCATTTGATATGTCTCCATTTTTTAGAATGTAAAATTACTCTTACACTTGTACTTTTCTCAAAGCATCATCTTTAAAGGTTTTTCTAAATCATAATAAATTACAATTTTTCTCCAAAAAAAAAAATTCACGCATATTGTAGATTTTTTATGGTCATATATCTTAAAAATGGCAGAATATTGTGAGCAGGAACAGTCACGAATCGGCATCAAGGAAAAATCACTTTATTCAGATTGTTATCAGTTGGCAAATCGGCATAGGAAATCTGACTTAACAAGGTCTAGCTGCATGATGCATAATTACAAAATATTTACTTGCAGTGTTTTCATTCTAGTTATTTTTTGAGTCCCCCTACTTATAATTAGTTTCGTTTTTTTAATGGGTGCCTGTTTGATTTTAAATCAAAATGTATTAATTATGAAATATTAATTTGCGTACCAAAAATAAAAAAAGATAATTATTTAATTAATCTTTTTTTTAAGTTGTATTCAGCAATTTTTAATGAAAAAATTGAAAAATTTGAAGTATAGAGGTAAAAGTATTCCTCATTCCTTTTCGTTCTGAAATCATTATGCAAACATGCATTAAGTTTTTTTAAGCATCAAAACACATCTTTGCAATGTTATCATCATACAATGATTTGCAGGTTCTTTACTTTTTACCATATTTTTTTCTGTGATGATATTTTAAAACTGCCTGTTTTAACTGTTCCATTTTCTAAAACGATGTTTTAGAACTGTGATGTTTTCTCCTTGCTTTCTCCCATGATGTTTTGTATGATGACATTTTCCCCTTGCATTGTTTTCTCCATGACGTTTTCATTGTAATCATACCATTAAGCTCTATATAAATAAAATGTTTATTAATTGCAGAAATAAATACTTCAAAAGCAACGGAGCTAATAAAAAAGTATAGAAAAGCTATTGGTATAAAATGTCTGTAGCACATTTCATTAAAATATGTAATTAAAGTAGAGAACTAAAAATACTCTTCTTGGGACTTTGTATATTATTAAAGACCTAATAGAGCTAAGCTTAACTACAGTTTTCCATAAAGACAATCAACATCCATTTCATTGGATGCTTTTCAAATGAAATTTAAATAAGATAAATATAATTCAACTGTAATCAAATCTTTAGTCATCTACTAGGAAAAATACTTAAAAAGACTTAAATTATGTTTAAAAAGTGAAGCAACTGGCTAAAAGTTCAGGAACAGACATTTAAGCATTGATGCGACTCAAAATTTTGCAATTTTATTAACAATTTAAAATTGTTATCAAACTCTGAAAAAGCATATAGCACATGATATTTCAAAAATCCTTTTAAATGGAGTATGTGGATTTACATGAAGAAAAATATCTAAGATTGCAATTAGAACAAAGTTAAGCATATATTTTATTTGATATATGATCTCAGAAAAATAATGACATAAAGCACATTTAGCTAAAAGAATAATAAAACATAGAGTAGTCACTGGGTATATTTGTAAGTTTACATGTATTTTGTGATATAAATTTTCAGAATGCTTTTTTAAAATGTGTGTCAAAACTTTAATGTATACATTTTCCTAAACCATTAAACTCATTAAGAATTAATTTATGGTGAAATATGAAATTCATATATTGTATTTAGTTATCTGAATTTCTTTTATTAAATTATTAAATACTAAATAGTATTATTTTATTGATATTTCAGGCCTATCAAGTAAAACAAAAACAGCAATACCTCAAATTATTCGTGCAGAAAAGCCTGTCTGTGATGGTGAGCAACATCCTAGACAACTTCACATCAAATCTCAAAATTTGCCTGTGTATGTGGGAACTACCACAATAAGCAGTAAACAGCAATCTGAGCAAAGTTCCACACCGCAAGAAAATACTAGTTCAGCTGAAGAAAACATCTCTGAAGACATTCTCAGTACCAGCCCGTCAGCCTGTGATGAGTCTGAAGATATTGATACAGACAAGCAAACACGATTGCCTTGTGGAAAGTCTGGTGAACCTCCAATTCGAAGAATCAAATCTAAGAAGAGTAAAGCTAATAGACGATCAATGGAAATACGACCTCCTTCTGAGCAATCAAGTGAAGATGATAATAAGAATTCTTTTAATAGAATAAGCGATAGTAATTCTATATCTGTTGGCTACCATATATCTGTTCCATCCAGTGAAAGTGAAGGAAAAGTCAAAGAAGATCAAAGAACCAGAGAAAAAGTCTCACGGGGAATAATCCCTGATCTTTTAGAAGGTGCAGCATTTCATGATGAACTGTCTAATTCTCATAGGTCTCAAAACAATGCTGAACGATCAAACATACCTAAAGTGATGACTGATTCAATGGAATTAAGAAGAGGAGCCTTAATGATTGCTGCTGAATTAGAAGAGGGAATTGATGACTGTACACATAGTAGTACTAGTTTTGATTTAGAAAATATGAAACCTCCATCTTGTATGGGTGAAATGAGCATGACTAGCAGTGGGCTTTCTGATTTGTTATCTAATGGTAATGGTTGCTATATAAATGGTAAACGTGCGATTGATCGCAGGAGAAATATGAAAAAATCTAAAAAACTTGGAGGTAACCATAGATTTGTTTTGAAATCTGTGAGGCAAACATTAGTCAGCAATTTAGATGTTTCAAAACAATTAGATAAAATCGATAAGCCTATTTCTGCTTCTACATCTTTTGAAAATATAAGCATGCGAAGTAGTGGCACTTCAGATCTTATTGATAATATTAATCCTCCCTCAATATTAGATGATATTTCCATGACAAATAGTTGTGCTAGTCTAAATAGTATAAGTTCAGATATTCTAGAAAGTAGATCTCAGTCCTTAGCAGATCCTAGAAGCAACTCAGAAATGTTCCAGCGGCTCAATGCTGCTGCAGCAATGGTACAGGTGTATTCACGAGAACTTTCTAACATCATGACAGGCAGTATGAAAAGCAGCTGTAATTCAGATTGCTTGGATCTTGTGAAGCCACCATCTATCTTCCAGGATATTGCTGAGGTAACTGTTGAAGATGGTACAGAAGTGGCGTCTGATCCTTTAGTGTCCGATTTTGAATTCGAAGAAGAACTTCCTCATGACGATGAAGCATCTGTGCCATCAACAGAAACTGTTCATTCACCATTTCTACAAACCACAAAAAATACTGATGGTAGTATAGAAAATTTAAATAGCTCTGTTGATGGTGACAGTCTTATGGACAGAGAGCACTTTTCTGTAAAACGAATAAGCAGCTTAGCTCTTGAACCACAAAATACAAGAGTGATTGACATTAGTCATAACAGTATTCAGCATCCTTCTTCAACTACTATTGGTAATGAAGAGTCGTCATGTATGCTTAATTTTGATGCTGATGATTCCTGTGATGTTGATGAACGCATGGATGAATGCATTACATCAACCCCATCACCAGCAGTTCGAAGAGGTCCACGAATTGTGAAACCAATTAATCGTGAAACTGTACGACAAATGCAAGAAAAGAAAAATGCAGAAAAATCAGTTAAAGCAATTCGTGGTAGAGCAACTTCAAGTAAACCAAAAAATCTCCTTCAACAAGTTACAAGTGCACACATTGCTGGCTCTAATATTAAGATAGCTGGAACTAAAACATCTTCTCCTTCAGTCAGTGGTGTTAGACCAACCAGAACATCAGCTCTGCGTGCATCACAAAATAAACAACCTAATATTCGAGGAACTAGTGGCAGAATGTCTCCAAGATCATTTTTGAGTAAACCACCTACTACTAATTTGCGAAATTCTAATAGAGTTAATAAGACGGTAATTGTAAATTCAAATAATCATGCACCTGTAGATTCAAAAACGAATTCCAGTCAGTCAGAAACTAAAAGACCCCATCCACCTGTTAAACAAGGTACATTTACCAAAGAAGAAACAAATCCAAAAGTGCCTAATCTTTTATCACCTGCCTCAGATATGGATTTGCCTTCAGAAAATGTAGTTCAGTATTCTGATGATCAAAATAATAATGAGAAACTGTATGGCATAGTAACTTCTGTTACCAGTGGATCTACACTACTGGACAGGAAGATCTCATTTGCTTCTGCATCTGCTGCATCATCATCAAATCGCAATTTGCAGAGGAAACTTAGTGCTCCAGTCCAAAGGAAAAGTGGGGAAAGGACTGGAATACCACAGTCTCCTAGTTCTCAAAGTTTACCTCAAGAGGATCGGAGCAGCAAAAAGATTACAGGTAAATTAGTTATGCACTACACATTACTCTTCACTCTGTAATGTTTGAATATTATCTGTTGGTATATGTGTATGAAGACAACTACATATATTCAATAGTGATCTATGAAAATTTTAACAAAAGTCTGCTTACTTTATCTTACAAAAACAAAATGCAAAATTCTATTAAATGTTTTACTTTTTACAAAAACAAAAAATAGGAATAATTGTGCATAAACAAGAAAACTAAATATTTAAAACATTTACAATTAAAAAAGATCACAATGTATCTAAAAATTTAATAAAATAACAATTTAATTATGTGGCACAGTTTGTGCCAAATCTGTCATGTGTTTCCTTTTTCTTTCACATCAATTGATCATCCAAAAGGTTGCAAAACTGAGCAGTGATTTTTGAAAGAATTGTTCACCTAAAGTTTAGGATTGAAGTCTCTTGAAGATTTCCCATTTAAAGAGATTGTCATTAAATCTAAAATATTATACCATGAAAGATCTTCATTTTATGAAATAGTTTGATACCCAACAATAAATTCACTGAAAATAAACAGCACTTTCTAGCAACCAATTTGAATTTTAGATTACTTACATTAGTACATTTGTACATTTGACAAAATTTAATGAAGCCAGATGAGGCACTAATTCTCGGAAACAGGAAGACTAGTGTAAATCAAAATATGATAAGGAGATGCATGATGTGTTTTTCTCATAAATAAACAAGCAAATAAAAAGGGCAAAGAATTTGCCAATTAGAGATAAATTTGGTACTTAGATATTAATGCAACCACCTGGGTAGAAGTGCCAAATTTTCAGAGTCTGCCAAGCTCTGGCAACCATGCTGATAACCATTGTTTCAAGCAGTGCTGCCATTTTTATATATGTTCTGTTTCATTGTATTCTGAGTTCAAACAGTTTCATAAACAAATCATGATATTTTTGCCTTAAACTTCGTTTTAAAATATCAACTGTGGGAATTTGCTTGCAGTGGAAGAAACTGCAGTAAAATTATGCAGGAATACAGGATTTTGCTAAAACTTTTCTAAAAAGAATAATGAAGAAATGCATTGCTTAGATAGCCACTGTTGCCAAGGGTTGCACAAAGCTGAGTCTGTGTAATTCTCTGATTTTTTTAAGCAAAAACAGATCACTGTGTACTTCAGGAGAATAATAATAATTTTTTTTTTTTTTTTTTTTTCAGAAAGATTTGAAGAAGAATGTGTTTTTACTTTTTATGTATCACGTAATCCTTATTAAATAATTTAAATTTGTATTTTAAACCTCTAAAGTATGTTTCTTTTTCACTGTGATAATGTTTACCGACTTAAATAATAAAAATAATAAAATTACCGACTTAAATAATAATAAAAATCAGTAGTTTGGAAAACTCTAAAAAAAAGTTTGAAAACCACCACCTTGCACCCAAAAAGTAGCTTTTACCTTTTCATCTGTAAAAAATCACTAAATTGCTCAAAGGTGTTTTCTTTAATATGTAAGTACCGCAAATTTAATAAAGGGCTCACACAAGCCCCTAAAACTCACCACTGCATATACAAGATATATACTGATGCCTTGAACAATAAATATATAAGGTATTTCTCCCGCCTTCCTAGCATGTCTTCATGGTGTAGTGGTTCTGCACGCTGGGCCAGTATCCAGACAGAGGTCTGTGGTTCGATTCCCGGTGAAGGTGGTTGCTAATTTTTCATCCTTCCTGCTCTCAAAAAATACCTAATGTCTCTACAGTGGCACCCAAACTAAAAGGGTGTTGGATGATGATTCTTCTCACCCAGGATTTGGCGATTGGGTCCCCTAAAAATCCTAGTCGCCCTTTGAAAAAGGGTGAGTATATAAGGTATTTCTTCCGCCTTCCTCGGGTGGTGTAGTGGTTCTGCATGCTGGGCCAGTATCCAGAGGTCCGTGGTTCAATTCCCGGTGAAGGCGGTTGCTAATTTTTCATCCCTCCTGCTCTCAAAAAATACCTAATCTCTCTACAAATACAATATATCCCATAATAGCTGATTTTGCTGGCCACAGATACCCTATATTGCTGCTATTCTTACATTTATGAATAGATGCTATTCATAAATGTAAGAATACAAATTATCTGAACCTAAAGTACATCAGAATCAAATTTAATGAAATATTATATTGTGATGGCAAATATATATATATGTTTTTTTTAATCAGCTTATTGAAAATTGATCTAAAATTTTTACTGACACAAGAGAGCAAATAAATAGAGAAATCATTCTGAATAAAACCATATAAAAATATGTGTATTGTACACTAAAAATAGCTAATGTAAGTAAAATATCTATTGACAAGCATAATATAGATATTTAATTTCTCTCTTGAGAGTATGAAATGCATAGTTTATAATTTTATATAATCATTACAGTGCTATTATATTATATCATTCTTTTCAGAAAAGAAAAGTCCTACCAGTGGCAGTTCTATAGGAAGAGGATCTTCTGTTGTAGGCAGCAGAACTACAAGTACAAACAGTTTATCATCAGTGTCTTCCAATAGTTTGTCAGTCAAAAAATCTAGTTCTCAAAAAGATGTGCCAAGCAAAATATCATCAATTTGGAAGCGAAGTGAAAGCAGCTCTTCAGCAAACAGTCCTGTTACTGATAATTCTAGTGTTGAAAAAAGTACTCCTAGCAACTTCAGGAACAAAATCCTCACTTCTAAAAGTGCTACACTTAGGTAACCACATATTATTACAGTTATTCGCATATTGAAGCCATTAACTATTTTATTTTTGTCCTCATAGAGATCTGCAACTTCCCAAGCTGTAAAATAGAGGTTACATTACTGTTGACTTTTTTAAAACTGTTCTAGCTTCCTGATTTTATGGTCAAAATTAATTTTTTAGAAATTTTTCAGTTTTTTATTATGTTACTAAATATTTTGCCAACTTGTCACCAAATCTGTTGCAGGCATTGAGCTCATCAGTTCATTCTTTTTTATTGGATCAAAAACAAAGTCTACCTTTTTCAGAATGAGAAATAAAGTTACTGGATATTGGTAGTTCAAATCTCAATAAATGGGCTAGCTGCATGGGGATTTTTCCCTATGGTAACGTTGGTAGAGTCAGTTTACCTTGAAAGGTCTTTCATAAAAGCATTCTTCCTCATGGGCACCTAAGCCTAATCTTTTTGGAATATGAATTCATTTATTGTATTCATCAAGTTAGGCAACTTATCACCATTGAGATTTTTAAGATTAAACATACAAAAATTTTGATTTGATGATTTTTGAATTTCAAGCCAAATTTTTAAAAAATGATATCACAATGATATTTTTAACATACGATACCATTAAAATAATGAGTATTATATGGTATCCTTAAAATAAAACTTTTTTTATTTCTGTCTGCCATTTCTCAAGCTAGGTTTACCTCATCTGTCAATTTCTGAATCTCTTTGATTCTGAAATTTAAGCAAAATAATAAAGGCTATAATGCACAATTTATGAATTACTTTTTAGCTAAAGAACTGATGATGATGATGATGTCGTGTCTATGACAAAGTGCAATTATATAGCTGCGAAGCTGTCAAAGACAGCTTTTGCAAACTCAGCAACTCTATCAGTATAAAGTAGGTCACTGGGTCTTCAATGCCGATGTTAAACAGTCTGGCCTGGATTGCTGGGAAGCTGAAGATGTGATGGCGAGACAGTGGGATGTCATCTGGGCAGTGATGACAAATGTTTGTGTAACTACACTGTCTGTCTGCAGAAATTCTCATCCCTTTTAAGTGATTTGTCCTAAGTCTGGTTATGATAGTCGATATGGCTCTGTCACAGTTCAAATGCGGGATGGAGTTTCCTTTAACTTGACCGATTAGTCTTTGGCTGGCAACTGCATTGGCATCAACGAGGGTTAGGCAGTTGGATGGCTGAGGAGAATCACAGGATGCCTTTGCAAGCTCATCGGCCTTCTCATTATCAAAAATATTTACATGAGCCGGTATCCAATGTAAGATGCAGGATCTTTGGGCAGCAATGATTTTGTTTGTGAGCTCAATGATCTGATGACTAAGTTGACATTTGCCCTTCTGGATCGCTTGCAATGCTGATCTGCAGTCAGAGAAGATGATAATGCCCTTGGAACTCTGGTCTTCTTTAGAGAGATAAATCTCCAGAGCACTTTTGATGGCAACAAGCTCGCATGTATAGTTGGAGGCGATTTTCCCAACAGGAATACTGTGGCATTTCTGCACTCCATCTGGTCCGATGAAAAAGACTCCCACTCCTCCTCTGTTCAGATTGGAGTAGGAAGTGTCGTCTGTGTATGCGATCGTCAGATCTTGAGTTAAGGTCGTGAGTTCCTCAATGGTATGGTCACCCTTTTCTTTGATTATTGCGGTGGGATCTTTCTTGGTACAAGGCTGTAAGAGATTTAAATAAATTTTTGTTTGGGGGAGAGGGCACAGAATGTTGTGGAAATTTTGAGAGTCTCATATTTGAGGTTGATGTCATTTCTGATATCTTGGTCATGTTGGAGGGTTGAGGATCTCTTAAGCTTGCAATTGTCACTCCATGCCCTAAAGGTTCTACTTGAGATATGATGTTCAGCAAGGGTTTGTATTTTGTTGGTAAATTTAATTGTTATTATCTGCTCTCCAAGGGGGCGAGGTCGCATTCCTTTTCAATTTTGATGTTATTCGTTGATGAAACAGCTCCAGTGATGATTTTAGAGGCCCTATATTGAACAGCGTTGATCTTTCCTTTAACAGTAGGCCTTGCCGATGCCCATATGGGTGCTGTGTATTCTAGAACAGGCCTGACGATGGAAGTGTGAGTATTCTTGAGGGGTTTTAGTCTTAATCCCCAAGAGGCACCACAAAGTCTTTTAAGGATGTTTAGCTTTTTCAGTGCCTTTATTGAAACATGTTCAAGGTGTTTAGAGAATCTCAACCTGTTGAGAAGACACAAAAGTTTGTTTTATCTGGATTAATTTTAATATCTTTTGACCAGATTTCAATGCCTTTCATACAGATATTTAGAGCCTTTTGTGAGACTTCGAGATTTGAGTGGGTGTGCATCATCGGCATAACAGGCAACTTTGATTTCTTTACTGATGTGGGGGTCAATCGTATTCATGTATAGAAGAAAAAGAAGAGGGCTAAGTACGGAGCCCTGAGGAAATCCCGCCTGGGTATAGTGAGTGGTGGAGAAACTGCCATTAACCCTGACTTTAAAGCTTCTTTTCCTTAGAAAATCATTAATCCAGATTAGAGCATTAGATGTAATGCCTGTATCATGTATAAAGTTGATCAGTTTCTGCCTCCAGACTCTGTTGAAAGCAGTAGAAAGATCAAGAAGAACCATGGTGGTTTTCTTATGGGGTTTGTTTTGAAAGCCGTCAATAATCAATTGGCAAAGGTAGAAAAGCTGATCGACAGTGCTGTGATTGGCTCTATATGCACTCTGATATGAGTACAAAATGTTGTTCTCTGTGATCCAATTCATCAGCCTAGAGTGAATAATGGGCTCCATAAGTTTGCATGGAATGCAGGTGAGCGAGATAGGTCTGTAATTAGCGCAGTTACTTGCAGATTTTCCAGGTTTTAGGATGGGAATAATTACAGAGTTCTTCCAGGATTTGGGTAACTTACCAGAGCGTCATGAGATATTAAAAATATTCAGCAAGTCTCTTTTGGCATATTCACCAAAATGTGTGATCATTTGTCTGAAAATGAGGTCTGGTCCGGGGGATTTCTTTTGATCCAGGCTATTTATTGCAGATTCCAGTTCCTCGGGATCAAAGTCAGATGTGAAGATGCTGTTATCGGTCGTTTTCCTGCTTCTTTTAATAACAGATAGGTATTTTTTATTAACTTTTTTGTCTCCTGTCATATACTGCAGTTTGCTAGAAGCTTCGTAGTGCTTAGTAAATAAGTTTGCTATTTCTTTGTTTGTTCTGGCATTTGAGCCGTTTGTGGAGATCACATTCGACTGAGGTTCTGCCTTTATGTTGGCTGCTGGACTGCTTGAGTTGTTTAGAGCCTTAATCGTTCCAATATTGGGACGTTCCATTTCTTGGGTCAAGTTTTTCGCACAGCTCTGTCCACTTCTCTTGTTTGCTAGCTGAGATGGCTTCTTCCACCTTTTGAGTTGTTTAGAGCCTTAATCGTTCCAATATTGGGACGTTCCATTTCTTGGGTCAAGTTTTTCGCACAGCTCTGTCCACTTCTCTTGTTTGCTAGCCGAGATGGCTTCTTCCACCTTTTGACTTACTTCTATAAGTTTACATCTTATCTCCTCACTGTTGTTGCTTTGGAGTTCTTTACTGGTTTGGTCTCTTTCCTTTATAAGTGCCTCGAAGTTATAATCCTTCCAAAATGGAATCCAATCGTCCTTACGCTCTCCTCTAGGGATGTGATGTTTTGCTGTGATTTGGATGCGGCTAGTAAAGAGAGAGAGAAGTTCCTCAAGGTTACTACAGACTGTTGGTTCAGAGCATAGGTTCTCAAGTTCTCAGGTAAACCCAGGCCAGTCTGCTTTACGGAAGTTCCATGAGCGCTTGGATTGCGATGGACATTCTTGGTCTATTGAGAAGGTTGTAAGAGCTGGGTAATGGTCACTGATGGCAGAATCTAAGACTCTCCAGTTTGTTCTGTCTGCTGAAAGGTGGCTAATGACGGTGATGTCAAGTGAAGCCGCTGTTCCATTTGCTCTAGAGATGTAGGTATTTTCTCTTGTGTTGAGGATGGTTAAGTTCAAGTCGTCTGCTAGGTCCTCAACTTGGGTTCCTTTAGAATCCAGCAAATTGCTGCCCCAAGAGGGGCTTTTGGCATTGAAGTCTCCCAATATGATTTTTGTCTCTGAGTTTGAAGATGCCAAATCTTGAAGGAGGTCTGTATCAATAGGAGAATTGTTGGGATGGTAAATATTAATCACGGTGATAGTGTGCTCTGGAAGAAGGACATTTATTGCTTGAGCCTCCGTGCTGGTATCTGACAGGAAAGTTGAAAGGACTTCTACAAATTTAATTTCTGGTGTCTTTACAAGAAAAGCTATTCCTCCTTCGTTGCTGTTTGGCCTGTCCTTTCTGATTGTTGTGTACCCTTTAATTTTTAGACTAAGTTTTTGGTTAAGGTTTGTTTCCTGCAGGCAGGCAACATGAATATTGTTGGAAAACAAAATGTCTGAGAGTTCAGCCAATTTTCTCTGGGTGCCATTAATATTTAGCTGTAGAAAGTTCACTGTCCTCGTAGCTAATTTCTGGACGTGTCCCCAGACTGCAGGTCGCGTCGCATCGGCTGCCGTGGACGCGGTAGCATGTTGACTAGCAGATATTGCACAATTCATAGAAAAAGAAGCTGCCAGAGCCATGAAGAGGTTGGACTTCTGCCTGTTGGTCCACGGAAGGTATTTTATTTCCCTCCTATCACCCAAGTATAAACCTATGGAGGCATTCCCCGATCCGCCACCTGGGGACGTGCTCTCTAGGGGTTACAGGCTCCCCCGACAGAGCTAAAGAACTGATGTAATTATGTAAGAATTCATTTTATTTGTCAGATTTTTCATATTTTATGATAAGTGTTTCGCCTATTAAAATATTTAAATGTATGTTAATATTTTATAGAAAATTTTCCTTACACTTTTCCTGAATTTGTTTAAAAAATCTTATGATTTTTCAGTCTTGTGTAGTTAGCAGAAATGAGGTTTTAAAAACAAAAAAGCCATGTATCATGTAATTAATGTGGTATCTCTGCACAGATTTAAAATAAATTATTATTTATTATTTTGATGTTATTAAATATTTTTTCCATTATTTATTACAACCATCCTAAAATGATGATTCAATTCTGATCACCAGCTAAAGAAGGAATTGAACATTCTTCAAACTTGTGTGGATCCAGTAATCATTTAAATGACAAAAGGGTGATTATCTATTGGTGGCAAATTAAGAGAAAATTGCGAATGAGTAATTTTTCTCAGTCATATTGCCTCAGTTTTTTTAGCATGCGAGATTTAACATTGGATGGAATATGTGATTTATCTTTTGTTACTCAGTGCTTTTCCTTTTTTATATAGTATAAGTGGAAAAAAAAGTCCTGAGCCTGTTCAGCTGTTAGCAGTCCAGCTGTAATGGCAGCTCATCATAGATATCACCATTTGTATCTTTTTGAATTATGAGCAAAATCATCCTTCAGGGAGATATTGTTTCATGTATGAAAAGCTTTTTTATTGCTGTCAGCTCCATAATATATAACAGTGTTACTCACTGTTCAAATTCTGTTTTTTTTTAAATAAATTCTTTATTATAACTGTCAGAGTTGAGAAATATAGACATCCATTCTTAGTTTCAGATTCTGATAATTCATCAGAATTTCATTGGTTTAGCTTATAAACTCATCTTTTGAAATTTTGGTAAACCACTGAAAAATGTATTGGGCATTACTGGTATAACTGCATTGTATCAGGTATATATCAAACTCGGTACCTCAGTGGACCAAAAAGTCGTCATTTTACAATAGTGCAAGCCACAAGAAAAAAACAATCAATTTAATACTCAATAATTTATTTAAAAAGTGAGTAAAGAAGAAAAAAATTCATCTAGTACTCTAGTTTTTTGAAGTGTAGACGGAATGTAAGGAAATGCTTGTTTGTTTCTTTCCAACACCTAGCATTTTTTTTTCTTTGACTGGCTCTCAGATGTCCAAAAACAAGCTGCTGGTACAAGAAATTTTCAAAAGTCAGATGAATGTCAGTTAACTTAAATCTTGTTAGTGGTATTGTTCCTTTTCTAAGTGAAAAAAGCTGTTCACACTGATATGTACTCCCAAATATTGATATATATGCAGAATATGCAGCATATAATGCAGAATGCAAATTTGTAGCTTTCTGGGGACCATGCTAGTGGCTGTTTAAAAATTTTGGGGAAACCATTTCACTGAATTTTTCACTTTAGAGCTGAGTTGCAATGAATTTCTATTAATTCAATCTGTAAATGGGTTGGCACTTTCTCCTAAAAATATATTTTTGTAAAAAGATCATTTTAAAAGCACTTTTTAGCACCCGAGGTTTAATATACACCTCGATTTTGGACAGAATTCCAAATTTTATTAGTATACTTTTTGTGATTTCAGGCGGTAAACCAAGGATTACAGAAAAACGAATCAAGTATGACATGCCTTGCATTACATCATCACCAAATTCCTATGAATGTGTTGATCATTTTAGGCTTTTCTAACTGAAAATGGCTCTTCACGTTAATTAACACATACAGTTCATAAAAAAATAAACAGTTGCGGCAGAATTCGAAGAGCAGGGTATTTATTTGCTGAAATTTTGACTCTTAAGTTTAAGAATTGAGTTAAATTGTTAGATTATGACAAAGAACACAATGGATATCTCGCTAAGAGGAAGATGCTTCTCTGGTGGATCTTTTAAGTAATTATTGTTTGTGTTAAACATCAAACATAATAGGCTTCTATTCATATTATACATGGGGAAATTCACAGAAACTCCCATGCAGCCAGCCCATTTGCCATAATTTGAGCCCCTGTCAAACTATCAGTATTCAGCAGTCTTTTCACTCAGCAGGTAGTAGGTGCCTGCTGTGTTTAAAATTTTACAATTATTTCCATCTGCAACTAAATAATTTCACATAAATATAAATTTTATAATGTTATCTTTATCAAAGGATAATTTCTTTTTTTTTAATAATACCAGGTAATCTGCATAAAAATTAAAACTACCTCATTATTTGAGTTGATGCAAAAGGAATTTCATCAGCCATCATATTTCATAAGCATAGTTAGAATGTAGAATTCTTACGGTACAAAAACAAAAATTTTCATCTGTTTCTTATTTTATGTAATTTAAAATAAATATACAGTAAACCTTTCCGTGATGATCAACTTTGAATATAACTGGTATTTCAGAGAACAGAAACAAACAATAGTATTAAACATAGCTCTCTAATGTAACAAATTCAACAGATGAAAATTATCTGGAACCATGGATGTGGTTATAGAAGAAATTTACTTTATATAGAGAGAGGGAGACAGAGAGAGTGTTTCAGAAAAGCAAACTTTCAGGAGAGATAGAATACATTTAGACAATGGAAAAATACATAGCAGTGCTTGGTCAGAAACACTTACCTTGTGCATAGTGACGACACAAAACGTAAGAAAGGACATGAACAGGGTGAGAATAACATTTATTATGATTAGTACAGAAAAACCACGTAATGAAAACAGAAAAAGACGATAGTCATCAAAGAAGGTGTTCGAAATTACGACCCAGACCATGATGCAAGAACCATGTATCATGCATCTTTCGTGTGTGATGCAGATCTTCCATTTGCCGGAGATATGAGGCCTGCATCATGGCCTGGTGTCATAATTCGGAACACCTTCTTTAATGATGACTGTTGTCTGTTTTTCTTCTTATTTGGTGATTTCTGCTGTACTCAACATAATGAAACATGTTTTGTCACACTGTTCGTGTCCTTCCTTTTTGTGTTTTGTGTCATTACTAGTGTGTGAAGAAAGCGTTTCCGACCTTGCTGTAGGATTTTCCATTCTAGGTGTACTCTATCTCTCTTGAAAGTTTGTAACTGATTGCTACAGCACCTTGTATATAAAATGTATATATACACTGACTACCAATAAGTATTTGGACACCTATGCAAATGACGATATCTGCGGTCCTAAGGTACGTCACGGACTCCGCCGGTATATATTGTGTAGGAAACAGCATCGGCTTTAGTCGCATGCAAGATGCCTCGCAGTTCGGAGCTCTCTGATTTCGAGCAAGGTATAATTATCGGGTATCACCAATGTGGCCGATCCTTAAGGGACATATCGAGCGATCTGAAGTACCCAAAATCGACAGTGGCCTTTGTGATTAAGAAGTGGAAGGTAGTGATGATTGTCGGAATGTGCCCCGAGTCGGCAGACCAATGAAACTGGGAGATAGAGACCGACGAGTGCTATCCAGAGAAATTCGGAAGAACCGCACGCAATCGATGGCCCTCATGTGAGAGGAGTTTCAACAGGCATCCGGGAGTATTGTTTCAATGAATACCATCTGTAAGGAAGCACATCTGCTTGTTTTCATCGTCTTGCTGCTGCCCATAAGCATTTGATCACAAAGTCCAACTGTGCTGCTTGGTTAATGTGGTGCAGAGCACATCGAAATTGGACCGTAGATCAGTGGAAACGGGTTCTTTGGAGTGATGAATCAAGGTTCACCCTTTACCATTCAGATGGCAGGGTCTGGTTCTGGCGTCTACCTGGAGAACGTCTCCTGCCAGAATGCATTGTGCCAACAATCAAGTTCGGCGGAGGTGGAATTATGGTCTGGGGGTGTTTCTCCTGGTATGGGCTGGGACCCTTGGTCCCCATTCATGGTAAGCTCAACTCCAATGCCTACTGCACTATTTTGGATGACAATGTGCTTCCTACGTTGTGGCAGTTTTACGGGTTGGACCCCTGTTACTTTCAGGACGACAATGCCAGTTGTCATGTTTCGATGTTAACCAAGGCTTGGTATGGTGCCAATGGAGTTCATCGAATGGACTGGCCTGCCCAGAGTCCAGACCTGAACCCTATCGAAAACCTCTGGAACGAGTTGCATTGCCGAATTCAGGGGTGCACTACCCATGCAAAATTGGTGAAGGAACTTCTATGTCTTCTCCAAGCCGAGTGGAAGAAAATACCACTAGCTGTCATACAAAGACTAGAGGAAAGTATGCCCTGGAGGGTCCACACTGTAATTACCTCTCGTGGAGGCTCTACCAACAATTGATTTTGAATAAAGTTAGTTTTTCTTTTCTATCACAGGTGTCCAAATACTTATTGGTAGTCAGTGTATATATATATATATATACACACACAAGGTAAAAACAGAAAGGTAATAAATAAGTCTGATTACTTATGCAGGACCTCATATTACCTTGTTGCCTTCTCTGCATGTGATTAGGTATTATCTCTGGTCTTCAGCCCAGATTTTTACTCCCTCTCATGTTTACTCCCCACCCCTGAAATTGCTGAAAATGAGAGGTGTTTTGGACGATCTTGTATGTCTGAAACAATGGAAATGTGGTGAGAATTAAAAATCTTATGCTGTCAAGCAACTGACTGATGGTGATCATCATTTATTAATGTTGAGTTTAATTTTCAATCATTTGACAGTGCACAAAATTTTTACGAAATAATCTGACATAAGGAAAATGTTTGCCAGCCTAAATTAAATACCTTCAAACAGAAAGTGTTTTTTTTTTTTAAGGGGTGGTGTGATTGCTTTTTCTGGAATGCATCCAGAGTGACTCGAAACAAAATGTTCAAATGCAGGAGCCGCATCCAAAGCAACTCACCACATCCTATCAATATATATATAAGAGCAAATTTGAAATCAAATCAGTGATGATCTGCTTTTTCAATAGTCAGAGGATCATTCACAAGAAATTATGGCTTTATTCTTAAACTGAAATCAACTTTAATGCTATGAAGTTCTCATAAAGGCCCAAAAAAAGAGTTGCTTGCAGGCTGCCAAGAATTTGAGGTATTTGGATATTGTATTGCATGAATGCCCTATGCATTAGCATACAACACTCTCCATTTCTAATTTTTATCTTAATGAGGCATTTCAGTAGTTTCTTATCATTGCAAATGATCTGAATCTATATGACTTATTTATCCAGATTAAAAATTCATTCTAAAAGCTGCCATTTTTAATTGGAGAGAAAACGGCGTGCAGAAACAGACAACTTGAAAGTTGTAATGCCTCGAGCATTACAAGAATTGCTCCAGAATTGGTACTGTTATTTCTAGCAGTGTGTTAACTTTCCAAAACAAATGGTTTGAAGGATGATACAGTGATTTTTAAATTTAGAAATATATACCATTTCATGAAGCTAATCTTATTGCTTTTTTATACACCTTACAATGATGGTTGAAATAAATTTACAATAAAACATAAATCCTTTATAACTAAATATGATACAAAATGTAGTTCTTACAAAATTATGAAAAAATTTAAACTATGTTATTTCATGCAGCTAAGGATCTTTAGGATTTCAGTTATTTAGACTTGTAGTTATTCTCCTGTATATGTAAAATATAAACTTAGTTGATTTTTGACTAATCTTTACATAATTAAGATACAATCTTTACATAGATAAAAAAATTATATTATTTTATCAATTAATAAATTACTTGCTTTTTTGTGTGGGGAGAGGGGGTAATTCATCCTGTGTTATTTCGTCATTTATCCAAGAAGATGTGTTCTAAATAAGTAATAAAATGTGAAAGTAAAATGCCTTTTTTTTTTACAATTGTGTGACTTTGTTTATTTTCAGGAGCAACAGCGTTACACTTCCGTCAACAACACAAAATAGCATTCCAAGAAGTTCAACCTATGAAAAGTTATCAAGAACTAATGGACATCTAAATGAAAATGTAAAATCCCAAAGTAAAGTAGCTTCAAATTTAATAGAAAGCTCAAAGCCTAAACAATCTAAGCCAACTTCTACAATAACTAAAACATACACAAAACAAAAGGCATCAAGTACTACAACAAAACCGTCTGGAGGTGCAAGAATAGTTAAACCAGTAACTCCACGTCCCAAACCAAGCGCAATAACTTCAAAGACTTTGAGACAGTCTGGTAGTTTCACTCCTTATTCTGAATCCCGCAGCTACAGCTTATCATCAGGACCACCTGCATGTCTTTCGATAGGTAGAAGTAGCAGCAATTCAGATTCTAGAGTTTCTATACCTTTGGTAACAGCTCCTTTTGCATACACAACACTCGCAATCTGTGATGAATCAAAGTTAAATGAAAGCAAAGTGGAATCCAACAGTACAGAAAATGGACAACATTTAAAAACTATAGTTGATGGTAACACTTCTTCGGCAATGAATGGGAATAGAAAGGATAGTGAATCAGAGGATAGTGACAAGGAAGGTGTATGAAAGAAATAATATGCTTTGCTATTATTTTTAATTTATTCTGAAAGTTTAATATATGTCTTGCATTTATTATTATTATTTAAGACATAATGATTCTGAAGTGATTAAAATCTTGCAGTATAACTTTTTAAAGTATACTAAAAATGCTGCCAATTTTTTACTAATTTTATTATCTTTTGTTCTTCCATTTGTTGTGTGACTGCTGAGCTACACAAGAAAGTAATAGTTTATTTCATTACCACAATAATTTGTTGGGACATTTTTTTAAATGTTAGTGAACACAGCTCTGAGATTGTACATATTAAATACAAAAGATGTATATTGGTTTTAATAAATGACAAATTTCACCCTCTTGCAACATATAATTTCAGTAATAAAAGGAGGGTGTTCATTGGAAGTAATACAAAGTCCGCCTTTTCTTGTCGAGAGCAAATATTGTTTTGCTGTTAAATTAATGTATAAAATTTAGCTTTCCATATGAATAATTAAAAAGAAGAAAAAAAGAAAGAAAAAGGCTCTGTGTTACAAAATAAAACATGAATACCTCTTCATTTTTGGAGGAAGAGTATTATTCTGAGCAGTTTCTGCTTAGAGTAATATTTGCTATCTGTGTGTGCATATTACTTGGATGCATTTGTATCAATTGGGAAATATTTCACAGTTTACACTTTAAGATCAAATTTAAATTAGTATTTTAGTAATCATAGCTTTAAAATTTATCCACTTTATTAAAATTGTCATTACAGTTCTTAATTTAAATAAACATGATTAAATTACATATTTTTAGTTGATGTTTTCAATTTATTAAAACTTAATGCATTTATTGATGTAGAATTTTATTTTGTTGGTTGCTTGAGTTGACGAAAAGCTATTTTAGTCACATTTGAATTAGTGAGATATTTATTTGTAAGTCCGAGGATTTTGTAACAGGGTTGGACAGCTATTAACTGTAATTAAAAATATGATTGTTTAAAATATATTTTCTTCATGTAAAACTGTAAACGCAAAGTGAATGTAAGTTGCATATAAAAGAAGCATTTATAATGTATGAAAGTTTATGCATACTTATCATTTGGAAATTCCTTAGTCTTTGCTTTTATTTATCATGTATGTGATTAATTAAAGCTGCTAAAAATTTACTGATTTTATACTTGCCATTGTATTTTAAGTTATCAATACTTCCTTCTGTGCCCCTTTTTTGGGGGTAAAGGGCAGTTGAAAAAGAATGCAATGTAAGACAAGGTTACTTTAATTTTGTGAAATGTTCATTCTTTCTTAACTTGTTAAGAATAAATTGAGACAAGCTTAGTGCTGGTTTTTTTAAAAGATTATTCTTTGATGAACATTCAGAAAAAAATTATCCTTTCTTCAATTATGCAATTTAAGAAACATTTTTGTTGCTAGTTTTATGATTGAATTTATTAAAAGTTATGAATTGTAAAGAAGAATAAATTTAAAAGAGCAGACTAAAAAGTGGGAAAGGATGCCTGCATTCAATTTCTCCTCTAGCAGTATGATATTTTGCGATAAATTTTAAAGTCTTTGGCTTTTATATAAATGTAATATGTGGTTTAATGTAAGCTTAAAAATGTAAAATAGAAAAAGACAAATTTTGGATGAGCAAATAATTTTCTTTCTCTTGTTTAATAAATTGATGATTAAAACATGCTTCTCTGTTTTTAAGTTTAACCCTGTTGTGATTCGCGGGAGTTACCTTGGGATAAATAAACCATCGTGGTTATTCGCCCGGGTATACTCAGTGTCTTCAAATGCTTAACCGTTTGAGTCCGGCGAAGCGCTATTGCGCTTCACTTCTCGTATGCCAAAAATACGGCGCAGTGCGATAGCGCTTCTCTTGTTTTGTATCAAGAATGCAAAGACGCTGCTGTTGGTTAGTATACTTTATGCAATTATTGAGAGCAGTTGTAGTGATATCAGTAGCAGTTGTTTTATAGGAATTGGAAATTGTTTTAATTTTTTTACCAAGTGTTATACTGATAATTACGAAATAACCCATGTCAAGTTCTGATTCATTTGAAAGTGACTATGTTATGAGAAGGAATAATGAAGAGTATAGTAATGACCTTGAAAGTGATAGTGGAAGTGACATCATCATTCGTTCTAAGAGATTACGAGTTATTAGTGATAGCAGTGATGATGATGAAGTAACTGCAAGTACCTCCGATGTCGATATTATTGATGAGTTTTTACCCGTGGATACAATTTTTTCGAATGAATCGAATACTTTTTCTGAAGTACCTGGACCAAAGCATGCCCCTCCTCCTGATGTGAAACCAATTGAATATTTCAATAATTTTTTTTCATTTTTCTATATTTTTTTTCAATTTTCAATAATTTTATTTTTAAGTATACTAACAGCAGCATTCTCGATACAAAACATAAGAAGCGCTGTATTTTTGGCATACGACAAGTGAAGCGCACGCCGGACTCAAACGGTTAACATATGATTATCCCAAGTGCTACAAGTAAATATCTCCAAACTGTAAAGCATATCCCCCCTACTGCATTTAAGTAACCATTAGCAATCAGCGCTACAAAATATGTAACTGCAGGAATTTTCCCTTCTGTTGGTTTGGAGTAGGCATATGAATTACATTTTCTAAGAATTACCTACTTCTAATAAAAAAAAAACACATTATAGTTATAAATAAAAAGAAAACTTTATTAAATAAGATTAATCATAACAAGCCTTACTGCATTCTACAAAACCACCACTCTGTTGGTTTGGAGTAGGCATATGAATTACATTTTCTAAGAATTACCTACTTCTAATAAAAAAAACACATTATAGTTATAAATAAAAAGAAAACTTTATTAAATAAGATTAATCATAACAAGCCTTACTGCATTCTACAAAACCACCACAACCTCACTAGATCCCAGATACACTTTTCCTCATTTAACTCATTCTTTTACAATTTAAGAAAATATCAATGTTGCCAAGATATTAAAACTTAAAATTATACTTTATATACAAATACTATCACCACCTTTGGATGCTTGCGATGCTTTAGAAGTTATTCGGTTGTCCACACTGCAGGATTGCAGTTTAGCACAATAGGTTCCCTACTTTGCAGAAAAAGAGAATGCAGAATCATGCAGGGAAGCTAACTGTATTTGAAGTGGATGGGCAAAATGTTTCATTCATTTCATTGAGCTACTATTTAAGGGTTTAATTGTCTATATTACTCTTGTTCTGTAAGCGGATAATGGTAACTTCTATTTATATACTTAATGATGAATATAAATAGAAGTTACCATTATCCACTTACAAAAGAACTAAGAGCATATTGCTAGAGAGGGAAAAATTGAATCAAAGATCATACTATTATATCTAGAATAACATTATATCTGAAATATCACATTCCTTTCCATATTTAAAGGGTAGCTACCAAAAAAAGCCTACCAAAAAAAAAAATTTAGGTTGTTATTGGCATATTTTATGACCCATTAGCATATTTGGTAAAAACTGTTTTGACAAAAATTGTATTAGTCTATAAAATATTTTTGATTCTGAAACACTTTCATTTTATTTTAAATATCTTACGGAAATAATATCTGAATTAGTTTTTTTCTTTCTGTTGCTTTAAAATGGGCACTTCAAGATGACATTTTAGCTCTTTATCTTCTGTAACCATGGTAATGCTTGCTGCTAAAGATGTCCCTGAATTCACTTTTCCCCACCTTACTTACATTTAATGTTATAGATAAGCAGTGACTTGAAATAACTGAGCTCCTAAATGAATAGGGAAATCTTTTTTTTTTTTTTTTCCCCAGTGAGGAATGATTATGCATGTAAGACACAGCTAAGCCTACCAAATTTTTAATGAGTAATCATGCTTCACTGAAATAATTTTTGATGTGAAAATGTGGAAGAGTTCTATGACCTTGGGGTTTTGGTTGCTTAATTTTTGGCAGCCTCACTGACCAAACGGCACTTGCTCTAGGGAACAGAATGAAATATCGGCAGTGCAGACTGAAATGCTCTTTTCCCTCTGTAGTACACTGTTTCTGTGCAGCAGATCTCAGTTTGACCCCCAAATGTGATTTGCCAGTTTAAGGACACTGAGGCACTTATGGCACCACACTTCTAACCTTACTAACAGATGGCACTGTAAGACGACAGTAGCTGCTAATGCTGAAGTATACTATAAATTGATTGAAGCAAATAATCTGCTTAAGGAAGGGATGCCTTCTTGGAGGGCGTTTTGAAGAAAAATTATTTATATTTATGTTCTGTGGGAGGGAACTTTTAAAAAGTAGAAACTTTCAGGAATGGAAAGAAAGGAATTGTATCAAGCATGTAAACCTTTTTGATCTTCATAAAAATGAGCTCGAAACCAAATATGTGCTTTTGTTATATTTTTTAGTGGAATCTTTGAGCCTGTGAGTTGTGATAATTTTCAAGACTTTTTACAGAAAACAGTTACACAGCCTTGTTTTAAAATAACATTATAGCAATGAGACAGCTAAATAAATTTTTACTATTGATAGAATTGCCTAGTAGTAAAATCTTAATTATAAAACCCAATTCTGTAAATTTATTGCAAATTTAAAACAAAATTTTATCAACATAATTGAAATATACTGCAAATTTAAAACTAATTGCAAAAATCTTTGATGGTTGTTAGTATTTAGCAATGATTCTGACTTTTACTATCATATTGAAAGTTCTGTGTGAAATAACCCTAACAGATCTCAAGATTATGGTAAAATTTGATGTTATATTTCTCTAACATTATTTATGTTTCATCACATTTTAAATTTACTTTGTTGTAAATTCATTAATAACAAAAGCTGGCATCTAGTACTGAAAATTCTTTGCAGCTGCTAAATATGATGACATATTATGTAGTCAACTTTCTACAAGGCCTAATATCAGAAATGATGTCCATGATTAATATTCAGAATTTCAAAGGACATTTGAAAAGGAAGAGGAATAATCCATGTTATAATTTTAAAAGGAAAATATTATATGCAGTTCACTTGTATTCTCAAGCTGTTTTATCTGGAAAATAAATTCATTTAATTACGATTTTTTTATTGTTATTACAGAACAATTGGAAAACTACTGACTTCACACATTTCTAGACAAAGACCAGTTAATCAGGAGTTGGTTGAAATAGATAAATACAAAATTTGAAAATTGCAACAGAAAAGAGCATTTATTCAAAATATGTGCCTGAAAATATTTTTTAAAAATTCTTTGAAAACCATAATAAATAAATTTATAATATAAAATTCCAAATTTTGGAAGTAATCATCAAGGAAAAAATCATTTATTAAAGTACATTAAGACTAGTTATGTCTTAAAATATGTTAAGAATTTTTATTCTCAGAATATCATTGCCTTATGTATTAAAATTCTTATTCCTGTTGAAAATGTGCCTTTTGTTTTCATATTATTTTTGCCTATGTTTCAAATTTTTAAAAATAACTACATATATTTTTTATAAAAGTTACAAATCATATTATTTTCCATTTCTGACATTATACTATTACATTTAAGAATTTTGTTCTTAATAAAGGTATATCAAGAATTTTCTCTGTCTTTATCTATGACAGAGTTGAAAAGTCTCAGATTTGCATTTAATGACAGTGAGATAGTTTGTTATTTCTAATAAACAAAATTCTATCAAAATGTAAACCACATTGCAAAAATGCCCAAGTACCACTTTCTGTTTAGTTCAAACTATGCAAAATTTTAAACTATGATCAGTAAACAAAAGTGTATCATCACTGAACTACCTGAAAATTTTTTTATTATTCATTTAAAAAAAGAGAAGTAATTTTTAATTAATATTTTTGATAAATTAGCTGTTATATATCCAAATGCGATTTCATTAAAACATTGTAATTATAGCATATAAATGAGTTTGTAATACTGCTTTCAGCATCAAGAACTTTACAGAGAATTTCAATTTTTCTTATACCTTTCATTTTTATCTCTGTATACTATTCGTATGATATTGTGCAAAACAGTTTTGCTACTTTTGAAAACAATAAGAAAGAGGAGAATCATGTAATTAAAAACTGTACATTTGAATTATCATCCTCTCTGTTTCCTATATTAACATGTGCCATGAAATGTTTTTCTTTCTCTACATCATACATTTGAAAGTTTGTTTCATTATTTTGAGATATTATTGTATATTTAATTTGCATATTTTAATTGCATTTGATTATTAAATAAATGAAGTTTATGACACCATTAAAAAAGTTTTTATTTATGAGGACTATTTTACGTGTAATTATTGTGATATATTAAATAAAAAAAGGGAACACAGATTTATGTAAGCATCTACTAAGTGACAGTTGCCTTATTTGTAAGTGTTACTTTTTCTTAAGTCACAAATGAAATATGTAATAATTTAGGCTTTTGTAATTAGATCAGAAGAACTGAATTTTGAATAACTTTATTATCTCAATAAATTTTTTTTTATTTCTGAGACCTTTAAAGTGTATTTTGATACATGTAGCAGTAGCATGCCAAATTGCTCTTTCTGTCCCATCAGCAAATTCGGGATTTCATTACAGTTCAAAAGTTATTACTAGTAATAGTTGAAAAGAGTCTTACATTACTATTTAATGCTATTTACAGTATGTGTAGCACGATAAAATAAAAACTTAACTAGGAAAGGTAATATTTCCATATTTAAATACTGCATGAGAAATACAGCTTACTTTATCCATGGAAAGAGTATTTCAGAATATATCCACCATAACTAAGCTGATGCAGTAAAATAAATGTTCATCTTCCAATAAAAAACTTTTCAATTTCAGCTATGTGTATATGACAAATACAAGCTAAATAGCATTTAGCATTTGTACCTTCATACTGAGATTTAGGTTATCCCAAAATATTAGAAGTAATCATCACATTGTCTCCACCACAAAAATCAACCTATCATAATATTTGATGCAAAAGTATTATACAGTCAAAAGTCGTTAATCCGGACTCATCGGGACTTCGGCGATTCCGGATTATCGATCGTCAGTTTAAATCTGGTAAGATGGCATGCAGAAATTATAAAATTAAAAATTGAAACCGTAATTTGTGAAATAAAGAACAATTATGATCTAAAGGGTATCAAAATTTAAGAAGAAAAAAAAAAAAAAAAAGCTTAATATTTATTTGTTTACTTTATTAAACATTTCTTTCAATGTAAGTTGTTTAAGTTGCTTCGTTTTATGTGATAATACTTTCTCTTTAATTCTATAAACAGACATAATTTCTTTTTCAGTTACAAAGTTCCGCTGTTCAAGTCCTATAATTGCTGTGTCGAGAATACCGACTAATTTGTCAATCGAAATTTTTTCGTTTTCAATAACCTCTGTGTCACTTTCTTCACTATAGGAAGTGAATAATAATGAGGAGGAATTTGATTTAAATCATATCAAAGACGGAGTACATCGAGATGAAATACTACATTTAGTAAGGAATTATAAGCCAAATAAAATAAAAACATCTGCCCTGAAGATAAGGATAGTGCTGACAGATCAACTTCCAATTAATCGCGCGCCGCGGCGTCCCCCTGCCGCAGAGCAGCGTGAAATTGATAGACAGATTTCGGAATGGTTAGATAAACAAAGGATATGCCTTTATCCATTTTTTGCAGCATTTCCACGTTTTGTTTAACGGACTTAGAAACATACTTTCGCTTTGTAGATCCTTTACATATTAGTAAATACCGGGTGATAAAAAAGTCAGTATAAATTTGAAAACTTAATATATCACGGAATAATGTAGATAGAGAGGTAAAAATTGACACACATACTTAGAATTACATGGGGTTTTATTAGAACCAAAAAAAAGTTTAAAAAATGTATGATTTTATGCAGGATGGCGCTCCACCCCATATTGCTAGATGCGTGAAAGATCACTTGCGCGCGTCGTTTGGTGATGATCGTGTGCTCAGCCGCCACTTTCGCCATGCTTGGCCTCCCAGGTCCCCAGACCTCAGTCCGTGCGATTATTGGCTTTGGGGTTACCTGAAGTCACAAGTGTATCGTGATCAACCGACATCTCTAGGGATTATGAAAGACAACATCTGACGCCAGTGCCTCACCATAACTCCGGACATGCTTTACAGTGCTGTTCACAACATTATTCCTCGACTACAGCTATTGTTGAGGAATGATGGTGAACATATTGAGCATTTCCTGTAAAGAACATCATCTTTGCTTTGTCTTAATTTGTTATGCTAATTATTGCTTTTCTGATCAGATTATTGCTTTTCTAATAAAACCCCATGTTATTCTAAGTATGTGTGTCAATTTTTACCTCTCTATCTACAATATTCCGTGATTTATTAAGTTTTCAAATTTATACTGACTTTTTGATCACCCTGTATATATCGGAAATTCTATTTGACATAATCGAAAGTTCAAGCTTACTTTTATAAAATTACTCTAACAGTCTGTAAAAAATAATAAGCCGGATCCAATTCGAATATTAAGGAACAACGCAATCTGCAACATTAACATTAATTAAATTTATGTCCGCTGTTGAATTTCATGACACATTAATGCAGATTTTAAAGACCGATGAAATTCTTCAATTAAGTCATTGCTTTACGGATGATACGCAGTTGTGCTTATTCGTCGCATTCCTAGAAGTTTCTTTATTGTTGTAGCTTGAATACAGTACAAAGTCCGAAATCCGGACCCATCGGGACTTCGGCGATTCCGGATTTGGGATTTTTCTGGATATTAGATCATCAGTTTAAATCTAGTAAGATGTCATGTAAAAATTATAAAATCACGATTTATGAAATAATGAAGTATTTATGATCTAAAGGGTATCAAAATTTACAACAAAAAGCTTAATATTTATTTGTTTACCTTATTAAACATTCCTTTCAATGTAAGTTGTTTAAGTTTCTTCGTTCTTTGTGCCAATACTTTCTCTTTGATTCTGTAGACAGACATAATCTCTTGTTTAGTTACATTATTGAAGTCCTGTAACTGCTGAGTCAAGAATTCAGACTAACTTGTCAATTGGAATTTTCTTGTTTTCAGTAACTTCTCTGTCACTTTCTTCACTATAGGCAGCGGTATTTTCTGGATCTAGAACAGTGGTTCTTAACCGGGGGTGCGGGAATGTATTTTTAGGGGTGCGGGAGAAGCCGTTACCTAACCATAAAAATTATTAAATATCATTTATTAAATTTCTTATAATAAAATATTTGAAATCTGCAATAGTGTCCCCAATATTGAAGCTCATAAAAATTTGTAGCACCTAGCTCACTTATCGGCAAAAGACACAGGAAAGAGCCGGTGCCGATGGATGTATACACTACACTACGAAAAGGCATGAAACGCTACAAATGAATGCAAACAGGCAGCTAGGTGATGGAGAAAAGAAAAAAACTTTGTGGGAATACAAGTGGAGAACGTTATCCCAGCTTGCACATGTGCTAAGTTCAATATGTGCTACTCCAATGGAATCTATGGATTCACAGATTTGTATCTGCATCTACTGCGCTTGTGTTAGGTTGAGTCGAGACAACTATTGTGTCAGCGACATATGTATTCTGTATTCTGACTTGTCCAGAAACCTCTTGAGACTAATACATTCTTAATTACCTGTTCAAGCCGAATAGAATTCAGTAATATTACAAACGTAAGAACATTATATATATTATATTACATTATTTCTAAATAATTAAATCGATTATAGTGAACCCCACTATGTCAAAAAAACGACAATGGAATGATAAGTATGCCGGTTATGGATTTACCTGCACAACCGAAAAAGATGGCACGCAACGACCACAATGCATCTTGTGTTCCAAGATATTTTCAAAAGCAATCTCAAACCATCAAAGTTATTAGAGCATTTCAACAATCTGCATGGTGGCGAAAAAGCACATAGCATGAACAGCTTTAAGTCAAAGAAGGCTCGGTTTGATACCAGTGGAACTATCCTAAAATTATGCCGACCAGCAATTCAAAAACCTTTATTAGAAGCGTCATATCAAGTGGCATATTTATATGAAGGAAAAAAAAAAAAAGAAACCTCACACGATTGCTGATTAAACCTTCTGCTTTAATTATTGCTAAAATAGTTTTAGATTCGGAAGCACATAAAAAAATCCAACAGATTCCATTATTGAATGATATTATATGATCGCGAATACAAGATCTCAGTGAAGATATTTTAATGCAAGTAATTGAAGACATAAAAATCAGTCCACTAAAAATAAGCATACAACTGGATGAGTCAACTGATGTTGATAATTGTAGCCAATGTTTGGTATTTGTCAGGTATGTGAAGGAAAAAGAGGTGATAGAAGAATTTCTATTTTGAATATTTATATTTATATTTGAGTCACTGGAGGTGAATACGAGAGGAATTGATGTTTTCAATCGCATCAAAGTTTTTTTTTACTAAATATCAATGATTGGCTCAATATGCACTGATGGAGCCCCAGCAATGTTATGTAAAAATTCAGGATTTTTTCCACACATAAAAGAGAATTACCGGAAGTTATGATAATGCATTGCATGTTGCATCGTCATGCACTTGCGTCGAAAGCATTGCCAGAAAGTTTAAAACAACATCTAACTACAGCAGTAAATGTAGTAAAATACATCCGAGGGCGAGCGCTTAATCATCGCATTTTTCATGCATTTTGCGAAGAAATTGGTGCTGAACATACTGTGCTCCTATATCACACCGAAATACAATGGTTATCTAAAGGTTGCATGCTTAACTGTTTTTGAATTGCGTGAGGAAATTATTCAATTACTGACTATCAAAACTGTTATTTAGTAAAAGATTTTGAGAGTAATGATGCAATGCTGAGGCTGGCCTACTTAGCAGACATATTTAGCCATTTAAATGAATTGAATCTATCAATGCAAGGATTTGGTATAAATATAATATCTAGTGAAAAATTATCTTCATTTATCGCAAAATTAGAAATTTGGATACATCGAGTAGAAAAGGGGAATTTTGCAAACTTTCCCTTGCTTGATTCTGTTATTGTGAAAAATGAAAAGAATACAATTATACCCGACATTGTAATACATTTGAGACGATTGAGCGAATCATTCAATGGATATTTTTCTATCGGAAATATTACCAAAACTCAAAGATAGATACTGGATCCATTTCTATTTGACTTAAATTTAATGGATGATAGTGATCTGAAAAAAGATAAACTTATTGAAATGCAAGCAAGTGGACATGTTCAAATGGAATTCGAACAATTAGAATTGCAACAATTCTGGTGTTCACAGTTACAACGTTATCCAGAGTTAGCGAACGGAGCATTGCAATTACTCTTACCCTTTGCTACCACCTACTTGTGCAAAATGGGATTTTCATCGCTTTTGCATATAAAAACTAAAGCGAGAAATCGCTTAAATGCAAGTGATGACTTATGCGTATGTCTTTCAAAAAAGGAACCTCGCTTCGACAGTATAATAATGAACAAACAACAACAGACTAGTCATTAATAAAAATAATATTGTTTTGTATTTATATAAAATGCACGTTTTTCAATAAACAATAAGTTTTGCAAAAAAATGTATTTTTCTAGACTAAAAAAATTAAAACACATTTTTCAATGGGATGCGGATAATATTTTCTGATTCAATGGGGTGCGACTCACTAGAAAGGTTAAGAAACACTGATCTAGAACCATACTCAGATTTTGCCATTCATTAATTGATTGATGATTAAGAAGCATTGTTATCACAATGAAAAACGTATATCATCATTTATTATCGCTTCTCCACATTTCTTTACAAAATCCATTAATTGGAAAATTTCACCTTTGTTTTGCAATATCCGAAAACCTTTAAAATTAGTGGCTATCGTCATCAAATTAAGCTATCCTTCACTATACATATTTGGCTATGCATGATGAGCTGGGCAACTAACAACAAGTTGTCTCGTTAAATTTTATCTTGCTTCCATTGTGCACTGAGACAATTAAGCCTGAATTGTATTAGTTATTTATCATACTTATGTCTATTTCTTACACATGCTTAAGGCTTATCAGAATTCTGAATAAGCAAATTCCCACATATACTTAAGCCTTATTGAGGGCCGCCGCTACATATCTCACCGCCTAATGCAGTCTCTGTGGGTCCTAAATTCTGCGACCCGGTGCAGCCATATGAGCCTTGGCGCTGGTTCTGGGTTTATGTGAATAGCAAATCAGTTATTCTTAATTCAAATAGCCCTAAATGTAATCTTTGGGTCTGAGTCAATAAAATCTTTTTTTTTTTTTTTTTTGTAAATTTTTCCCTCAACATTTTTTAGCACATTTAACTTAAATCTGTAATCATCGCCAAGCGTAATGTCAACATAAGAGGTTACCGTACTCCTTTATTATTCAATTAGTAACATAAAAAATCATTTAGGCATTCCTACGCGAGTCGTTACTCAAGTTGTCATGTTTTCATAAACATGCGGTGATGATAGGAAAGTATAAATACTGATTCGCCAGGTTGGGCGTGATATCAACGATGTATCTATGTGGAATGTTTCGCTTTGAGATGTGTGCCAAACAGATACACAACAATGGAGCCAAATTACTGATCATACAAATTTATCCTAAAATGATTGTTTCTTCAATAACAATGTATTTTATTTAGTGTTGGAGTGAAATTAAGAATCGGGTCTTATTAACGAGAAGCTAGACTCGCTGTACCCTTATGTAAACTAGCCAATTAAATTAGAGTTCTTAGGAAAATCAGATTGTGGGCGTGGTCTTCTGTTACGTGACGCGATAGTCCTTTCGCATTTTCAAGTATTGACTATCTGACAGTTCTATGTTTGGTAGTGATTGAATGAGTATGGCATGTCTTCGAAAGAGTGTGTGCTTTGTATGTAGCACAAAAAAGTTTTAAAAATAGGGTATAACCACAGAGTATGAACTTTAATACTCCTTAGAGCATTTAAAAATTTATAATCATCGTCAAGCCTAATATTAGCATAAAAGGTTGCCATACTCTTTTTATTCAATTAATGATATAAAAAAAGTTTAGACATCACAGCATGAATTATTGCTTTTGTGCGTGGGCACCATGGGTACTATGGAAATGATAGAGCACTTTTTTTTACCTACATATGTTTACATTTAGCCATTTATTAGCATCCCAAAGAGTTATTGGATTTTTTTTTTATTATAAGAAGCTTTTATCTAAGTGGAAATGAAGAATATATTTCATCTTTGAATGCTAAGGAGCCCAAAACGTTCTTTCCTTTTATTTACCGTAGACTGCATTCTGAATCGGTCCTCTTTTTTTAATCTGATCACGGTAAATTTGCAAGTTAACAGTTTTGTTTTAATCCAATATAAAATAATTTATGCGAGTGTTTCAAAAAAGGACATCAAAATGTGGAACATTGAATTTTTTCCTGTCCTATCTTCGATGGCCCTAGATTATACTTGCAGAACGATTCGAAAAAGCTTGGCGCGACCTTGCTCAGGGATATAAAATAGCTGAATGTTTCAGTTTGAGATGTATGCCAAGTAGACAAAGTAGACTACGGAGCCAAATTATTAATCTCACAAATTTATGCTTACATGATTGTTTTTCCAGAAGGCATATTATTTAGTGCCCAAGTGAAATTAAGAATCAGAATTTTTAAGTAAAAATTTTCACATGTATTATTATTGAAGGAAAAATCAAATGCGCATGCGTAAAGCATTTTTTAATATTACCATCAAAACGTTTTAATTCTAACTTAGAAAGACAGAAATTTCGCTTGGTTTCATTTACTACACTGGAAATATCGCCCTTTCTTTCAGTGGTTGATAACATTAAATCAACTTTTGTTTTCATAGCAACCCACTGATTTTGATAGCTTTCCATTAAATCCATATCATTAGAAAATTTATCTTCATTAAAATTTTCCATTTCTAGCCATTTTACTTTAACTTTTTCATCTAACTGAAATAATCTGTCAGCTTTATCTTTAACTATATTAAATACAGATATCAAATCAATCTTACTGCTTCATCTTTTAGAACAGTGTCCACTTCTTTCAAAGAAGTTGTGAAATATCACCGTAATTGTGTTCTTTCCCATTTTAAATTATCCATAATCCTGTTGCGGACACCAGTATTTTAAAGTATTCGAAAATAACTACGGATTTAATATGAAAAACACTTTAATTGCAGATATTTACAAAAATTTAGAAGCAGTTATTCTTACCAAAACGATAGAGCTTATTTTTTAAAACATAAAACTTAAACAGAGTTCAGTTGACAAGCTGTGTGCTTCCTTTCATCTGGAGCGTTCTCTAGATGGCAAGCTATAGTTGCTTCTAGTAAAAATGGACTAGGAGAAGCACCAAATACCACTCTATAATGTCGGAGAGTGATTATTTTTTCTCGTCTTGATAAATCATTAATTAATAAAAAAAAATCTGAAAGGTTTAAGATTTTAAATTACGCCCATACATACATTTATGCAGATTCTTCATTATTCAATTTCTTCTAATATAACATGGCGTATTTGATGTCAACAGCCTGAAAAGATTCAGAGTGATTCGACACAAAATCGCAGAACAAAAACAATAGTCCCTCAGAGACAAATCCCCTTTAGACTAAAAAAAGAAAGGAAAAAAAAAAAATTCTGAAGGGTTTCAGCTTTTAAATTACGTCCAAAGGGGCTTTAAAGTTTTGTGTGTTATCTTTATTTATTAAATATCATGTTTTTTGCACTTAAACCATAAAATTCAGTTCAGTAGCAACGTCACAATATAATTTTAAAATGAGCATATCTTTAGAATTTCCGATACACAGTTCCATGCCCGCTGGAGATAAAAAGGTTTTGCTACAGTAACTTGCAAGTAATAATTGTTTATATAGAAGACAGACAACAAAGTTGTAATTAAAGGGGGATTGTGTTGTTTATTGAAAGAGTACAAGAGTAGATTTTAAAATGTTTATACATTCACTAAATTATTCATTTTTTGATTATATGCACTGTTTGCATTGTAACATACTATTTGCCTTATTAATTTTTACTATCAAGACTGTGAACTTTTGTGTTACTTTACATTTAATGAAGTTATGATCTATTATTGATAAATAAAAAATATAGAAGTTTAGTCACGCAGCTGAAAATGAAATGTAAAAAATATGCAAAACAATAACTAGTTCAAATGAAACCTAGATAATGCACTAATTTTTAAAATAAATTAGACATAAAAAAGACTAGAATTAAAAAATGGCTCGACAGAGTAATTTAACCCTTTCTGCAGTGACAGTTAATGTGTTAAATCCTCATTTCATATTTTTGATAACTCATGCAAAATTTATATATACTCAGTGTTTTAAATTACATGAAATACTATTCCAGGGTATTACTTAACTCTATCAAATATATATGTATGCAACTTAATTTAGATAGTGAAAACGCATTTTGGCTTTATGCACACTTTATATGCATAGCATTATAAACTGTGCATAAATAAATAAGTAGCATAGCATATTTATGCTATGATATATGCATTATAAAGCGAGCATTTTGGTTCCATGCTCACTTTATATGCATATTATCAAATCTCGTTGAGAATAAAACATTATGACCTCTTTATACTGCTATTTTTATTATGAATACTTATGATTACAGTAATATTCATTTAAATGTTATTCACATTAAAAAAAAAAACCTGAGAGATCTTCCATTCCAAGCACAAAATCTACAAAATGATAAAAACAACTCTATACCATACTACTTTTTATTTAAAATAAACCTATCAAATCTCATTAAGAATAAAACATTATGACCTCTTTATACTGCTATTTTTATTATGAATACTTCTGATTACAGTAATATTCATTTAAATGTTATTCACATTTAAAAAAACTTGAGAGATCTTCCAAGTACAAAATCTACAAAATGATAAAAACAACTCCATACCATACTACTTTTTATTTAAATAAAACAAAAGTCAAATATGAGGTTTAATAAACCTATATTTAAGTTACTTCACTTCATATTCAGAAATTACATAGCATTACAAGGAATGAATTGTAACTAGACATTTAAAATTCAGGGCGCTGTTCCTTGAACTTTGAATAATCTATGTCCTTCTTAACTTGGTAAAGCTGTAAAGAAAAGTAATAATTAAATTCCTTGTTCATATAACCAAATAAAGTAAAAATCACATAATAAAGTCACTAATTAACTACTCAAAAACATTACTTTTTTAGGGAAATGTGAAATTATAATACAATATCTCAATATATAATCAATAGCAGTAAATATAAAAAGTTAAAATTCACCATTACAGAATAATCTGATGCTATAAGTAACAAACAAAAACAAAAAACAAAAAATGCAGTTGTATCGCAATTTCCAAATTTAAAAAATCCCACAGTTTTGGTTGGTACTATTCGGTTTCGAGGGCCGTAAAAAATCGCCAAACTATTGTTGATGCCAATGTTGCCAAAAATAATTGCGGCAAGAAAAGAAGTATATAGTAAATAACTATCTAAGATTGATGTTTTAATTTAGATGAAAGGTTAATTTCATATACATTTTTATTATTATAATTTATATGAAAAAGGCTAAACATGACTGAATGGAAGCATAAGAGTAAATAACTAGTATTTCAGATCATTATTATAATTTATATAAAAATTGCTAAACAAAACTGAATGGATGCCTGCATCTCTATTTCGCTACCGACTTATCGCTAAAGCATAATTTCTTCTCGTTGGTTGTTCAAACGTAATTTTCCATAATGAATGATGCCTTTTCTTTGAAAATATTCTTGGTAAAGTGCAGAATCACTCACTTGTTTGCCGCTTTTTACAAGAGTAAAAACAATTGGATTTTTGTCAATTTCTTTTACTTTTTAAGTGAAAATAGGTCGATGTGTACATAGATAAAGCCAAGGGTGTGCGCAGTTCTAGGAATTTTTGTGTAATTCTAGGATTTTTTTCAAGCGAAAATAGGTCGATGTGCACATGGATACCGAGTATGTACAGTTCTTAAAAACGCGTCAAGCAGTGGGTGATTCTGCACTTTACCCTAAATTCTATTGCAGACTTTTCGTCATGGGCAATTCCCAAATTGTTAAATCCATAGGATATCAAAAAAAAGATTTAAAATCAAAAATGGATTTAAAAATGAAACTAGTATTTCAATCGTGTCTTAAAAAATATAGAACTATATAAACTTACGCAATCTGAAATCAGCGCGTAAGCTAGATTTGGCGAGCTGTTAAATGGGCGCATTTGCTGGATTTGGCGCATACATTTTCGCTGCAATTTTTTTACGGTCCTCAAAACGGAATAGTACCTTTTGGTTTAACGTATTTACTTTAATATTTATAAATATCGTATTTGCTTGCATATTCCCCCAATCTTTTTTTTTTAATACTAAAATTATCATTCCTACAGGGAGCAGTTATATGAAAACTTATCAAATTTGCAATTGGATATTGAATAGACCTATATTTAATATTACTGTTTTTTATATTTCAGGTCAGTTAAGTTATTTTTCAACACATGCATTTATTTATTTATGCGCTTCACTACTACAAATCAGATATTCACAGCAGTAAATATATAGCTGCTAAGACTTGCACCACTAAAATTGAAAAAATCAGCTTTATTTGTGTTCTGTACTTAATTATATATTACAGTAACCTTTAATGTGTAAACATACGTATGACACCATTGGTTCTCAACCTTTTTTTCTCAACAATCAACCAACTAACCATGCACCTTTTTCACTATTGCTAGACTATCATCCCACTCCTCCTTTCCAAAACTCAAAAAATACATACCCATTTCTTTAAATTTATATTATTTTTTAATGTGCTTATAAACTGAACAAGAAAAGCATAAAAAATTTTGATAAATAGCAAAACTTGAATAAAAGCAGTTTTTCATATTCTTAAACTAAAACTTAATATTTAACAAGTAAATAAAAAAACTGACTGCATTCCCCCTGAATCTACGAAATCCCCCTCTATTCCCCTAAGAAATATTTCTTTCCATATCCTAAATATAGATTTTTTTAATGATACTTATAGGCCAAAAAATTACATTTAATGCTATTTGAATTAAGAATAACTGATTCATTTTTCACATAAACACAGAACCTGCACCAGGACTTGTATGGCCACACAGGGCGGCAGAATTTAGGGGCAACAAGATATTTGGAATTTAGAGAAGTACCGAGCAACAAAATTAAAGGATGAAAATGTTTTTAGAATTTAGGGAAAGCACTGCGATCCAAAATTTAAGGGTGGCAAAAATTTAAAACTTAATAGCTTGGTAGCAGAATTTATGACCCACAGAGACTGCATCAAGCAGTAAGATATCTAGCGCCTGATAACTGAATGGGTCAGACAGCGTTGCAGCGAAGGCTTGCCATCGACAGGTCAAATGCTAATGGCACAAGTTAAGATATTTCACTAAGAAATGAACTTAAAAACTGAGTACACATATTCGACAGGCTGGTTAAACAGATTTAAAAATCGCCTTGGTATAAGATAATTAAAAATTTCAGGTAAAAAAGCTTCAGCTGATACAGAAGCTGCTGAACTATTTGCAGGTGAATTAAATAAACTCATTAATAGTTAAAAGTTATCTTCAGAACAAATTTACAATGCTGATGAAACTGGTCTTTTCTGACAATATGTACTGCAAAGTATCTTGGCAACCTCTATAGAAAAGTGAAAAGTGTGTGAAAGATTCCAAAGTGAGACTAGCAATTTTAGCATATGTAAATGCAGCAGGAAAGCACAGGTGTAAACTGTCCGTAATTTGGAAAAAATACACGACCTCGAGCATTTAAAGGAGTAAAACGTTTCTCATTATATATCATGCAAATAAAAAAGCATATATAACACAAGCCTTAATGAACAGTTGGTTTAAAATCATTTCATACCTGAGGCTCGACAGAATTCGGTTGGTTTACCCGATAACACAAAAACTGTTTTGATTTGTACACAACTGTTCGGCTCGTACTTCACTTAAAAGTTTTAGTGAAAGATAATGTATTCATATTATTCTTTTCTCTAAATTGTACGTCAATCATTCAGCCTATAGATTTCGGAAAAGTGCGGGTATTAAAATGCAAACATAAAGCAGAACTTTTAAAATCTATGTTCAATTTCTTGAATAATGGCAACACTATTCAAGAATTTAAAAAATATTTTAGCATAAAATCTGTTTTGTGGAGCATCGCTAGATCATGGAAGGATGTATATCCAGATCCTTTAAAAAATGCTTGGCATAATTTATGGCCAGCTAGCATATTTCATGATGAAGTTGATGAATATGATAGCCCCAAATGTGAAGGTTTTCGAATATCGCAAACCAAAGGTTAAATTTTTCAATTAAAGGATTTTTTTAAAGAAATGTGGAGGAGCTGTAATAAATGCTGATGATCTAACACAAGTTTTTTATTGCAATGACAATGCCCTTTTTATCAATCAATTAACGGATGGCAAAATCTGTAATATGGTTTCTAGATCTACAAAATACCGCTATCCATACTGAAGAAAGTAGTTATTGAAAACTAAACAATTTCATGCTTTTCCCTTATATATCTGTTGATTATATAACTAGACAAAGATCAATCTCTTTCTTCAAATCAAACTTCTGTCTGAATGATTGAAGCAAGTTTGGCAGGTCCCTAACAACTTCATGATTTAATGGAAAAATAAGTAAGTACTCCCCATTCACTAGTTATTATGAAAAGAGCTACATATACGACACAGAATAAATATGGCATAATAACATTTTAAATCTATTAAAAAATTGTAAAGTAGAGCAAGATATATTAACTCATTATAATGTAATTATATAACATTTTAAAATTATTCATTATATTGTAATTATATAACATTTTAAAATTATTCATTACATTGTAATTATATAATAAGAGATATCTACTCATGGATGAAAATGATACACAACTAAGGAATATTCTCTCTTCAGCCAATTATTTTACAACTGTGCTGATCACTTACTTTTACAGCTTTTAAAGGCCAGATTAAAATTTATATGCAATGATCATTTACATTAACTTACAGGACAAGACACAAGTGTTAGTTACAAGAAAAGGAAATATAGATCACCAATAATTAACATCAAATGTGTAACTGAGGAACTTAAAGACTTAGTTGAGAAATAATTTCCATGAAGTTGTAACAATTACTGATAAAAATGTTTTTAAATAAACATAATATTTAGAACGAATAGAGATAAATCACGCATTGAACAGAAAAATTATATACTCAAAACAGAACTGAAATGAGACAATTCTCAATTAACGAGTCGATCAAAATGATACTAGTGGCCATACGAAGGAAATAATGGTGTCCTCTTCTCATTAAGTCAATGAGATAATTTAAAATTTTAATTAATTTGAACAAAAGATAGTCCTGAAAATCTTTAAAAAAAAATTCTGGAATATTTTCAGTAACCTTAATTCCTAGTATGTTTGTACATTTTGAATTAATTCAGATCCACACTAATTCAGCTGACAAAGCTTTTCCATAATATTCAGAAGATATTAGTTATTTGATGTCATCAAATTAATAAAGGATAACAAAATATACCTTGTATCTTTTATCAGCATATTCTTGCCAAGGCTCTGGGTTAGTTTTCCTTCTCCAACTGAAAAATTAAATTTGAACACCACATTTTTATTTCCTTTTGAAATAAGCTTTATACAGATTATCAGAGTGAAATACACATACATCACAGATGCCCATATGAACACAATTTTATTTATAGAGAATGAATGATTACCACTACACTACGTACCTCAAAAGCAGAATTACATTCTGCTCGATAGCTAGAATTATATACACAAAGATCATAGTCAGAAGGTGTTGGATACTGTTTTCTCACTTACACATTTCTGTTAAAATTTCTCATTGCCATGCTCTTTTACAATAAATTCTTTCCCCCATCACCGGGTTCTCCTCCACGATACCCTTTCTGCCAAATTATTTCTAACATCTCCCAGTGAAGGGTTCATATCTCTGACAGCTACTGCTTACTCCCAGTTCCAAAAACTATTTTACACTTTTCTGAGGATTAAGACGTTCTGTGCTTGAAGTTTTCTTACTTTTTTGTGTACACAATACAGCATTAACAACAGTTTTTTATATCGAATTATTACATATTTTTATGACTATTACTTAACTCAATAAACATGTGCTATGTTCTAAAATTTTAAGTCATCTGATAACTACCAACCTATTTAAAGCATTTTCATGATTTTATAAAATAAATTAGACTTATGCTTGTTTATGTCATTTATTGTGCTATCCTTGTCTTCAGGGCAGATGTTTTTATTTTATTTGGCTTATAATTCCTTACTAAATGTAGTACAGTACACTCTTGATTATCTGCGGAATTAGGTGACGCGGCCGCCGCGGATAACAAAAAATGCGGATAATCCGAAAAAAGCTAAAAACGGGTATAACAAATAAGAAAACAGTCATTCAAACTTTGAAAAATTGTTTTATGTACAATAAAATGTAAAATAAACAGTAGGAAATGTTTAACTAACGCTTAATATTTTAGCTTATTACGCTTAATATATTCTCCCCGTGAAGTCCAATTTCTCGAATTCCATTTCGCTGCTTAAAACGAGTCAACCAGCCAGAAGACGCATCAAAATTTCCTTTCAGGCCTAACAACTCAAAAAGATTTTTGCCTTCGCCGCAATGATAAGACCATTTACAGGAGTACCCTCTTTTCAAACAGAGCTAACCACTCTGTCAATGCTGTGTCTAGCTCATCAAAGGTAGAACCCTTCATAGTTTTTTGCATTTTCATTGCGGAAGCACTGTCCAACATTCATGCGAAGTTCACCAGTTTGTGTTTTTGTTTAGAATGTCACGCACTGGCGATTCCGTAATCCAATTCCATCTGCTGCCTTGTAGCGCCGTTTGCTACTTTGGAAATTAATTCTAGTTTTTGCGCAATTGTCAACACAACCTTCTTTCGTTTTCTTGACATTTTAAATCGGTAACGAAAAACACAAAACCAAAAAGCATAAGCACTGAACACAATAAAAGACAAGAAATTAACTCCGACCGGTTCGCAAACACTATCAGGCTTAAACTAACAATGGCGAAGTGGAAGTGTCAGTAAGATTAAGACGAGAGAGGGCAGTGGAGCGGGCACTGCAAGAGTGAGTAAGAAATCACTTACTCATCATAGTTGACGGTTCCGAGAAGGCCGAAGGGAAGGTTCCGAGAAGGCCTAGGATATTTTTGCAATAAATAAGCACGATGTTAGCAAATTTAACGTTTCACTCAGTTTTGTGAACATTTTTATTTTCTTTGTTTTACGCTTGTAAAAAAAAAAAAAAAAAAACTTTGTGCGGCAGGCGCAGATAATCGGGAGTCTACTGTATTTCATCTTGATGTACTCTGTCTTTGATATGATTTAAATCAAATTCCTCCTCATTATATTTCGCTTCCGATAGTGAAGAAAGTGACACAGAGGTTAATGAAAACGAAGAAATTTCGATTGTCAAATTAATCGGTATTTTCAACATAGCAATTATAGGACTCTTGAACAGCGGAACTTTGTAACTGAAGAAGAAATTATGTCTGTTTATAGAATTAAAAAGAGAAAGTATTATCACATAAAACGAAGCAACTTAAACAACAACTTACATTGAAAGAAATGTTTAATAAAGTAAACAAATAAATATTAAGCTTTTTTTTTTTGTAAATTTTGATACCCTTTAGATCATAATTGTTCTTTATTTCATAAATTACGGTTTCATATTTTTAATTTTATAATTTCTGCATGCCATCTTACCAGATTTAAACTGATGATCTATAATCCAGAAAAATCGATAATCCGGAATCGCCGAAGTCCCGACGAGTCCGGATTAACGACTTTTGACTGTAGTTATGCAAGTCTAAAGTTAAAAATTTGGCCAGAAAATTAAAATCTTAATATTTTTAAGTAGTTTGATGATATGAGCCAGCTAAATATACTTAGATAAAATACGGGTGAAGCTTTTGAAAGTGATTTAAATTGAATATTTTTATTTTATGAAACAATTTAGCAAATATAATACTCATACGCAAACTGCAACATGCTGTAACTGAACTATAATGTTACAAAATGATGTAACTCAGCTGAAAAAAAAAAAAAAAAAAAACTGAAGCACTGCGACTCAGAATACAGTTGCATTTTTGAAATTATATTTTATGCTTTAGATAATATATAGAAAAAGCATGCTTCCTCCTATGATAACAAGAATCACCCCCATACACACACACCTTCGATTATTGGACCCCCAAAGGACCCTTTTTAATTCTTTGTAAATATAGGTTTAGTTCTTGTGAAACTGTATTTCTAGCTGCAGCCCCTTATAAAATGAAGTCCAGTATTTTTTTTTTATTATTCAACTATTCATAATTAATTTTAAAATTTATTAAATTTTTATTTATGTCTTTACATTCTATTGAATATTAATTATTTAATAGTATAATTATAAATGATTTTACTATTTTAATTATTAATTATTTTAATAGTTACTTTATTTCTAGGATTATTACTATTACCTTTCACTAACCAGTTATTTAGTTCTAGAATCTTTACTGATAATTCTTGTTTCCGTTTCCCAACCAGAATGCAAATAAGGTAGATAGTATTTAAAAGGCAGGTTTTGAGAGTTTTATTCAAAGCATGTTCTGCTTCTCACGGCCACATTAATAGGTTGGGCTAGCTCAGACAACACTGTATTAGTCAGCCTTGCAACATAGTTATCAATGTTTAAGGCAACTTGTTAATTTGAATTTTGTAAGCTTGGACTTGTAGATAATTTAAATTTGAATTTACTATTCTACGTTATCTCATCTAAGCAGCTTGCAAAGTTTGTAAGCACATGTCATGAAATTATGTTTAAATTGGATTATTTAATTATGGCAAAGCACATGAGGGCTATCTGCCTAAAGGGAGGGATGGGTTCGTGGAGGACTTTCTAAGGGAAACTGGCTCGTATACACATTACAGATGGGGAAAACCATGAAAATGCCCATGCAGCCAGCCTGTTCGTGGGATTCGAAACTCGGACCAAACTACCAGTGTTCAGCATCTTTACTGCTCGGCCACTGGTGGGCGGAAATTATGTTTAAAGTTCTGATTTAATAAAAAGGTTTGTTTTAAAAACCTTCAAAAGACTCTGCAAATCTGTCCAGACACAGCAATAATTTGCTTAATGTCTGTTAGGAGTTTGATACTAGTTTATGCTATCAAAGCCAAGTCAAACTTTATATATTTATTTATTTCCCAGTTCTCTTTTATGTCTGCCATTCACAGAGCTCCAGCACTTCGAATTTTAAAAGTTAAGCCCTCGTCAAGACTAAAAACCTGAATTACTCAGATGTACATTTTCTGTAAATATACAAATTCCAATGCATTTTTTGTATTTTTGATACAAAGATTAAATACAAAGATTGAATTTTTGATACATTAAAGAAAAGCATCTATTGTTTTTGTTAATTTGTTAGAACATTTCATTAACCAACATAAGAAACTCAAAATTAAGAAACAAACTCAAAATATGATAATGATTCTTACCTAACTTCTGGACTCTTAAGTGCTAATCTTGCCAAATATGCAACAGATAAAACCATACCTCCACCAAGAATGACAAATAAAGGTATCAACTAAAATGTAAAGCATTAAAATACCATCAATCTATTATATGATAATACAGACATAAAAAAGTAATAATTATTATATAACAATACAGAAGTACAATAAAAAAACCATCAATATCGAGATATTCAGTATAATTAATTTATAAAGCGCAAGTTATATTCTACTCTTAAATGTGATTGCTTACATCAGGGCACAGCCAGAGATTTTCGGCCCTCAGGCAAAACTTAAGTATGTACAGGGTGTCCCGTAAATGTTGCGACAAACTTCGGGGAGAGGTAGAGCTTATAAGGATTAAGAATTGCACAGGAACCCATGCCCGGATCCGTCACTGTACACCGCCAGGGGGTGCTGTACAGGGGAGTGCTAGTGGAAAGCGAGGATTGCCTCATTCGACCCGGCAGGCACCATACGAAAAGCATGGAACGCTACATGAATGTAGAGCTTGCAGCTTGCATACATTCACTTAGTGTACAGCATAGCTGAGAGTAATGGATGAGCCGCAGCACGCATTTATTGAGAATGTTTCCCCGACAAACATCAACCACACCACAGTTTGTTTGCATGTCTGCATCAAAATTTGTGTGATTACTGGTCATTAAAAAATTGCAGGAGAAGTGAGGGCAGGCCACGATACTCGCTCAGTCGTTAAGGAAGAAAGTGTGTTGGATACGGTGAAGAGTAATCCAAGGACCAGCGTATGTGCCACTGCCTCTCAATTAAGAATGTCTCATACCAGTGTCCAGCGTGCCTTGAACGTAGAGTCCTTCCACACCTTTCGACTCAGGGTTCAGTTACTGCTCCCGGATGACCATCCTGGACGCCTGCATTTCATACAGTGGTTTCTGCAAGAAAGTGCCCCGATGTTCACTTCCCAGCTTATGTTTGTTCATGGATGAGGCCATATTCGATAGGGATGGCATATTCAATCACCACAATCAGCATTTGTAGGCTTAAGAAAACCCCTATGGTGTGTGGCACCACGTGGCACAACAATGCTTCAAAATTAATGTGTGGGCGCCTGCTCATTTTGGACTGGATGTTCATAGCCATTTGAACAGATCACTCCTGCAACAATGGATTGGACATGGTGGACCAGTTCCCAGTCCCCCACGCTCACCAGATTTATCAAGCCTAGATTTCTTTTTGTTGCGAGGCCATCAAAAGTATCGTGTATCACCCTCCTGTTATGTCTGAATTGGATTCGTGGCAAGACTCACCTGCACAGCAGCTACAATCAAAGAAAAAACTCCCGGTGTGTTTGAACATCTCCTGCAATCAATGGTCCATCGGTGTCAGGCATGTTGCAAACTTCAAGCATTTGTTGTAACATTCAAGCTGTCATACACCATTTGTATTCACGTCCAATAAATGTTTCAAATTAATCCCTCTCTTGTTTCCTTTCCCATTTTCTACCTCTGCTACCACTTACCCCTGACATTTCCAGGCATGTGTTCCTACACAGAGAGAAAATGAAAGTATATGAAAACTTTTTCACTCAAAGAAAGAACACTGGATGTATTCTTTACTGACAATAAGTTTTCAGTGGAATGTGCACAGAATCAAATGAATCTTTTGTAATGCTGCACTAAATCAATTGACAAAAACTTTATTGAATGTCACAAAAGAAAATATCATAGAAGGAAGTATTATTTGTACTGATTACTGGAAAACATGCAAGTCAAGATGCTGGCTTTGAACATTTTACTGTCAAACACAAATATAATTTCATGGACCACAAAAGTGGATGTCATACATAAACTATAGAGCCCCAGAATTTTATTCTATGCACAATGTTATTATTAAATATTAATCTACGATTACCAATCAATTATTCTTGTATATACAGTACAAAGTCTGAAATCCGAACGTCCATTATCAGGAATGATTTAAAATGCCGACCTCAAAATCACCAACAATGTTTTTCTTTAGGCTTTACGCATGCGCATTTGATAACCCCCTTTCCGAGCATAATAAAACATTTGGAGAGTCCCGATTCTTAATTTCACTTCGATACTAAATAAAGTGCATTCTTATTGAAGAAACAATCATTTTAGCATAAATTTGTAGGATCAGTAATTTGGCTCCATTGCTGCATATCTGCTTGGCACACATCTCAAACCGAAACATTCCACATACATATGTAGTTGATCTGATGCCAAACTGGGGAATCATTATTGGCTGATCTTTGGAATATAGTAACTGGTAGTTTGGCGACATTTTGGAGGCGATAGGTTACTACCTAGGACTTTGGTAATTATGTGGGAAGTACTCAGTTCCGATTACGCATTATTTTGCGTGAGGGAAATGAGAGATCATGAGATATGTCATGTGACATTAATAGACGAATTACAGTTCTTTAATCAGAAAAGGGGAGAAATCTGGAAAAAATCTGGAAATTTTGTATTTAGCTTTATTCTATGTTGTGTGAAACAGTGTTGGTTAATTTTTGGAACCCATGGCCGTATCTAAAGTGAATTCGAAATGGGTATTTAGTGGGATTGAAAGGGGTAGTAAGAAGTGTTTTTTTAAGGTTGTGCGAGATAGAAGTAAAGATTGCTTATTAAGTTTTATTAAGTCTGTTTGGAGGATGAAGGTTTTCAACATCTTCCTGTGAACTATAAGTATGATTTTAAAGATCCTGAAATAGGCTCACATACGATTGCTTTTTATTTAGCGGAGGAAATAAGAAAAGTGTATCCGCCACGTAATCAAGATTCTGAAGACGATTAGGTAAGTTAGTATTTTTAATTATTTTTATGCATTGTTCTAAATGTAAAGAGTAAATAAAGTAATATGGTATTATTGGAAAATTGTTATTAGCAATGATTTAGTTTAAAGTAATTAGGATTGTAAGCTAATTTTTATTAATTTAATGTATGTGCTTATTTGTATTTTAAGTAGTGTTTTTGAATTTAATTATTAGTTATTTTGTGAATTATATGTTTGTAGGAATTTGGTATACGTTTGAATGGAAGTAAATGTGCATGGAAATAATTTAAATATTTGACACTAAGTATTTGTAACCATTTGTAATGTTTGCGGTATGAATTAGTTGGTGACGTTTGTAATATAATAGACAATGTAGAGGTAAAAGTTTTTGGATATTTTATTTATTTTATACGTGGAAATGTTCATATTTGGAAAGGGTATATACTTTTTCGCGATCAGGTAACTTCATATATGTTCTTTTTACCGGGTTTAAAGATTCAGTAAATTGTCATGCATTTTCATGAAAATCACGAAAAAGTATATACCCTTTCCAAGGATGAACATTTCCACGTATAAAATAAATAAAATATCCAAAAACTTTTACCTCTAAATTATCTATTATATTATAAACGTCACCAACGAATTCATACCGCAAACATTACAAATACTTAGTGTCAAATATTTAAATTACTTCCATGCACGTTTACTTCAACTGAAACATATACCAAATTACTACAAACATAAAATTCACAAAATAACTATCATTTAATTAAAATATCACTAAACAATGTACTCGTCGACTTATTTTTACTTAAAAAAACATCCCAGAACTGCACAAAAATGGCATTGCGCACACTCTTCACTATATCCATATACACTGCTTTTTTCTCATAAATTAGAAAAATTTCACGAAAATGCATGAAAATACTCAACGTATTCTACTCAAACGTATTCCAAAATACTACAAACATATAACTCACAAAATCACGATCATTAAATTAAAATATAATTAAATTAAAAAACACTACTTAAAATATAAATAAGCACATACATTAAATTAATAAAAATTAGATTACAATCCAAATTACAATTACAAATTACCTTACAATCCTAATTACTTTAAACTAAATCATTGCTAATAACAATTTTCCCAATAATACCAAATTCCTTTACTTCCACCTTACATTTAGAACAATGCATAAAAATAATATCCTCAAATAATTAAAAATGCTAACTTACGTAATCTTCTTCAGAATCTTGATTACGTGTCCGATAAACTTTTCTTCTTTCTGTTTCAGGATCTTTAAAATCATGCTTTTATTTCACAGCAAGGTACCAGGTAAAATAAATAACTTAATAAAACATCTTTATTTCTATCTCGCACAACCTTAAAGAAACATTTATTACTACCCTTTTCAATACCACTAAATACCCATTTCGAATTCACTTTAGTTACGGCCATGAGATCCAAAAATTCACGAACACTGTTTCACACAACACAGAATAAAGCCAAATACAAAATTTCCAGATTTTTTCCCAATTTCCCCCCATTTCTGATTAAAGAACCGTAATTCGTCCATTAATATCACATGACATATCCCATGATCTCTCATTTCCCTCACACAACGCGTAATCGGAACTGAGTACTGCTCACATTATTACCAAAGTCCCAGGTAGTAACCTTTATCGCCTCCAAAATGTCGCGAAACTACCAGTTACCATATTGTAAAGATCAACCGAAATTACCTAATAACGAAAAAGTATATACCCTTTCCAAATATGAACATTTCCACGTATAAAATAAATAAAATATCCAAAAACTTTTACCTCTAAATTATCTATTATATTATAAACGTCACCAACAAATTCATACCGCAAACATTACAAGTACTTAGTGTCAAATATTTAAATTATTTCCATGCACGTTTACTTCAACTAAAACATATACCAAATTCCTACAAATATAAAATTCACAAAATAACTATCATTTAATTAAAATATAATTAAATTCAAAAACACTACTTAAAATATAAATAAGCACATACATTAAATTAATAAAAATTAGCTTACAATCCTAATTACTTTAAACTAAATCATTGCTAATAACAATTTTCCCAATAATACCAAATTACTTTACTTCCACCTTACATTTAGAACAATGCATGAAAATAATATCCTCAAATAATTAAAAATACTAACTTACCTAATCTTCTTCAGAATCTTGATTACGTGTCCGATAAACTTTTCTTATTTCATCCGCTAAATAAAAAGCAAGCGTATGTGCGCCTGTTTCAGGATCTTTAAAATCGTACTTATAGTTCACAGCAAGGTACCAGGTAAAATAAATAACTTAATAAAACATCTTTACTTCTATCTCGCACAACCTTAAAGAAACGCTTATTACTACTCCTTTCAATCCCACTAAATACCCATTTCGAATTCATTTTAGTTAGGGCCATGGGATCCAAAAATTAATGAACACTGTTTCACACAACACAGAATAAAGCCAAATACAAAATTTCCAAAATTTTTCCCAATTTCCCCCCTTTTCCGATTAAAGAACCGTAATTCGTCCATTAATATCACATGACATATCCCACGATCTCTCATTTCCCTCACACAAAATAATGCGTAATCGGAACTGAGTACTTACTGCTCAAATTATTACCAAAGTCCCAGGTAGTAACCTTTATCGCCTCCAAAATGTTGCCAAACTACCAGTTACCATATTCTAAAGATCAGCCAAAAAATCTAGTGTTTCACCCCTGCTGAGTTATGTCAGTGCAAAGGTTTCTGAAGTTAGAGGAAGCATTAGAACTATTAAATAGTTTAGATTCAGTTGAGAGTGATGCTGAAATTGCTGTGTTACTACCAGTGAACTAACTGACGAAGATGAAGGGGATGAAAATGAAGTAAATACTGGTGAGATTATTATAAACGATGTTACTGGGTCTCTGGAGGTTATAACTGGAGATAGTTTCCAGCCTGAACGGTCCACAAGCTCTAGTGTTTCCAAAACAAAGAATAGAAAAAAGGCTAAAAGATATCAGTCATCTTGGATAAAGAATAAATCGCCGCAATATACAAAATGGAAAACACAGGATGAATCAATTGCAAGTGACTTGCTCAAGCAGATGAAAACTGCATTGAAAGATCAGAGCTTTTTCAGCAGTTTTGTTAAAGTCTACAATCTCATTGTAAAAGAAAATGTTCGATATGCAACAGATGTAAAAAAACGAACACAATTTCTTGACCACTGCTAACGAAATACATGTTTTTATCGGAATTTTGCTTCTAACTGGTTATTATTCAAAAACCTGTGAATGTGACTACTGGTCAGATGCTGAAGACCTTGGCATTAACCCTGGTAAAAAATGCCGTCATGAAATCGCTTTCAAAAGTTGAAATCGTATTTACACTTTGTGGACAATGGAACTGTCAGTCAGCATGCCCAGGATCGATCCTTCGAAGTAAAACCTTTGTTTGACGTATTCAATAATAATTTTATGAAATTTGGCCACTTCTCCGCAAATCTAAGAATCGATGAAATGATCGTCAGGTATTACGGTACGAATAGTCTGAAATAGTTTACCTGAGGCAAGTTAATCCATTTTATAGATAAACTTTGGACTCTCTGTGGAAGCGAGGGATATTGTTACAATTTTTCTCTCTATTGCAGTTAAGAATCTGATGCAAGAAATGATACTCCTTTTGGTACTCAGGTTGTGATGAAACTAACAGAGAATATTGTGAATCCTTCAAGCTACACTTTATATTTTGATAACTTTTTGACTAGCATTGATCTTTTGAAAAGTCTTGGTGAACAGGGTTTTTGAACTACAGGAAACATACGAGAAAATCGGATAAACCACGAGTGTCCTTTAGACAAATCCAAGTCTATGCAAAAGAAAAAAAAGAGGCATGTCTGATTTTGCATTTGACGAGAAATCCAAGATTTTCCTGGTGCGATAGAATGATAATAGTACTGTCACTGTTGCTCCAAATTTCTTGATGTGATTTCTTGATTGAACCATTCTTTGATGTGAAGAGGCGAGTACGAGGACACAAAAATAAAGTTAACGTGAAGATGCCAAATTTGATTAATTCTTACAACAAACATACGAGCTGTGTGGACCACCATGACTTGTTGGCTGGACTTTATTCCATTAAAATTCGTGGAAAAAAGTGGTACTGCCCACTTTTTATATGTTCACTGGATATGGCTAAGGTAAATGCCTGGATAATTCACAAAACTGAAGCCCTAAACTTGAAGGAGTTCCGAAGAGTTGTAACAACAGTTTATCTAAAAAAAACTGCGATAAGAACAAAAGCTAGACCTAGTATCTCGACTGTACCTTCTGATGCAAAAGAAGACAGTGTTGGTCATTTTTCACTAAAGCGAGAAAAACAGCGTTCTTGTTCCTCTTTTCTGAAATGCTCTGCAAAATCTACCTAAACTAGTCTATTTGGTTTATGAAAGCAATTTTTCACTATGCTTTAATACCTTGTTATGCTCTTCGGACTTGTCCCGATACCCATATGGCTGGATAACATGAACAAAACAGGCAGATTGGTTAGATTACACTCCATCATTTGATGGTAATACTACTATACTGCAGATGGGCCAATACATGAAAACAAAAGAATTCATTACACAGCACTGAATTAGGCTGCCATGGCATTCAGTTTTATTACTAATTTTTTACATTATTTAAAATCAAGATATGAAACTCTTTTATAATTAATGTAATTTATTTGCAAAATTTAAAATTAAATTTGTGCATATAAAATATCAAAGATGGACTCTGCAACAATTTTCAAATATTGGAAAAGTGTGGGCGTTTAGGCATTGCCTACTCTTGACATGTATAGCTTAGCTACACTACTGGTTTACATGCTTGAATAGATAAAAGCACCATATATCAATGACACAATAAGCATTTCTTTTAATATGACGCTCTGAAAAATACCTATCCCTGACTGAAAACAATGTTCAGTATCATATCATAAAATATAGTTTTCATTTAAGATTTTGAAAAAGAATTAGTGCAAAATATACATTACATAAAGCAATATTTTAGGCACATAAAGTGAAATAGTTTAAACATAGAAATGTAATTAAATATAATATAAATTCAGAACCTGATGGCAAAGAAATTTATATAAGGTCTTCATGTGTCTGCCACAGAAAATTCTGAAAAGCAAATATATACAAAGAAAACATATCAACTCACGTAGTAAGCAGAATCTGATATTACATTGTTTCTGAAGCTAAACGGCTAATAACTAACACATTTTAATTTAGTAATACTTTTAACACTAAAAAAAAATTTTTTTAATTTAGTCATGATTTCTTACGATTCATAAACTACTGAGAAAATGGAAGAAGTTTTGAATTTTTACAAAAATAGTACAACATTCTCAACAAAACTTTATAAGCATAAATATTGCTCGTTGGGGGCCTCTTTTCGTTTTATTTGAAAGGCGGAATCCAATGAAATTATCAGAACAAAAGTTTTGAATTTGTACAGTTATACAAAATTTTGCCATGATAAATTATATTTAATTATTTATCATGATATAAATTAGAATTCTTTATTTTCCCCATGATACTGAAAACTACGCAAGATACTGAAAAACAGCTTACGCATTAATGTGATACTGACCTTCAAAGACCTTGTTCGTTACATGCTATGATTATTAAATGCTCAGTATATAATACTCACTGAATAATGCTTCTTTAAGCTCGCTATTGTAAGTCCTTTCATCATTTTGAAGGCCTTTAAAATATTACGATACTCAACAAATTTCGAATAACACTATAATCTTCTCTGCTACAAATTCGACAGACAGACAGACAAAGTCTTCTTCTTCTTCTCTTTCTTGAAGCTTGGCTTCCCTTTGGAACTAACTCTCCCTCCAATTCAGGGGTGAACGTCGGTCCGAAAATCAAACCTTAATATTTAATACTTAATACTAATACTTATGAGTCCTTTAGGATGTATTTGATAACAAATTTGCCTAGAAAATAATATCTCCAAGGTTTCTTATTACAATGATTTAAAAGATCAGCTAAGAGGTCAATATTGCTAATTTTCATCTTCATCTTCTTGAGCATAATGTTTCTGGCACTGTCGTACTTTCTGCAGTGGAGTCACAAATGGCGAATTCGCTCTACGATACCTGTGCAACAGTTGGTTCGTGTCCAACAGATGTAATCTTATTTTACTAATTACTAATTTCATTTTCTTATAGATGTTTAATCCTTTACTCCGCTCGCAATGAACATTACAGTAGCTGAATCTGCGGCCCGTGTGAGAAGTCCGCCAGCAGTCGACTTGCTCTGCCTTAATAGCATTCTCGATGAAACTACACGCATCCTCTGCTGAAAAATCCCCCGAGAATCTTTTCGCAACTTTGTCCGCTCTTTCATTGAAGCCTATACTCTTATGGCCAGGAACCCAGATGACAGTGAGGTGATGAAAAGCCATAATCCGCTCGAAGAGTTTAAGGATGAGAGAGTTGAATCTCCTATGAACACAGCTCAACACGCTAACTACTGACTTGCTATCTGTAAAGATAGCAACCTTTTCGCTTGGATTCAGTTTCTCAAGAAACTTACAAAGGGCCAAAGCCTCAGCTGAAAAGATGGAGCTTCTGCTGTCTATGCACTGGCTGACAATCACCGCGGTTCGATCTACGTCCGCAATACTAACTCCTGTATCAGACTTGGAAGCGTCTGTAGCGTAAATCTTAAAACCTTGATTCACGTAATCATTAATAATGCAGCGGGAAAATTGCTGTATCTCCACATCTGAGAGATTTTTATTCTGGAACTCATACTCATTTATTTTAAAACGACTCTTTACTTCATCAGAAAAATCTTGCTCATTGTTAAAGGTAATCTCTTGCTGAATCGCTTACTTACCTTCACTTGCTGAAATCTAAATCGAGATTACATAGCTTGTTTTTAACACACTGGCTAATGTGCTTACGTATTTTACCCCACTTGCATCTTTGCAAACAAGTTTTCAAACTATCCGCAATGGGAAAGGCTGCTGACAGAGCAATATTCTTTATTAGAAACTTAATTGCGGTGATGCATCTTCTCGTATCTAAGGTGAAAACGCCTGCTTCAACATATAACAACGAGAGAGGGGTGCTCATAGGCGCCCTAAAAGCCAGTCTTAAGGCGTGATTATAAACAATTTCAATCTTTTTCTTATTTTGTTGAGAGGTAGACATGAGGAGACAGCTGCCATATTTTATTCTTCCTCTTATTGTAGCATTTGCAATATTAACGAGATCTACTTTTCTGGCACTTCACCCGGGGCTGGCGATGAATTTAAATGCATTCAGCATTCTTTCCAGTTTCTGTACTATTTTATTTACATGGACGTTCCAACTCAGTTTACTATCAAACCACATTCCCAAAATTTTAACATGACCTTCCGTGGTGATGCTAACACCATCAAGCTACAGTAGATTCTCTTCACTACTCTTTGTCCCACCGAAAACGATCGATTTACTTTTCTCTGGGGAAATGCATAAGTTCCACTCTTTAGCCCATCTGTGCACTTTAAACAGCGCGCGCTGCAAATTACTCACTAACCTGAGGAACGAGATACATGCACTGTAGGGGAATATGTCGTCCGCATACACGTAGCAGTCGACATCAACATGGATAATTTTATAGATATCGTGCATGAAGATTATGAAGAAAATTGGAAACAAAATGCAGCCATAAGTGACACCGCTGATAAGCTTATAGCTTCTTGAAAGGACTCCTCTCCACTTTACTCTGATTGCTCTCTGGTTCAAGAAATTAGCAATCTGGAGGACACTATTCCCTTTAACACCGAATTGCATAATTTTATAGAGCAGGCCATCATGCCAAACTGAATCAAATGCAGCTTTGAGATTAAGGGCAACCAGCTAAACAATTTTCCTTTGCTTCCTGTGGTGCAGGATGCTACTGAACAATTTATTAAGCAGGACCAGGCAACTTCTATTCGGAATAAAGCCATAATGGAGCGCCTTCGCTGAATCCTCGGAAGTAATCTATTGAGAATCATCCTTTCCATCACTTTGGCAAGAATTTGCATTAACGAAATTGGTCTGTAACTGGAAACCAGCGCACTGTCGCCCCCAGGTTTCAAAAAAGGAATAACAATAACTTCTTTCCAATTATCAGGAATCAGACCCGAATTCCATGAATTGTTGCAGGCCTCAAGGAGCGCTTGCTTGCAATCTTCAGATAAAACTGTAACAGCATATCTTGTTAAGTCATCTTGTCCCGGAGCAGAGTTTCTGAGACTCCTGATAGTTTATGGAGTTTTGAACTTCAGAAGGGGTTATTAATACGGCTACTCTCTTCGTCACTAAAATCCAGGGGGGTGAATTTTTGAATAGTGAATCTTGAATAATACTTAGCAAACACTACGCTCTGCTCTTCTGCAGACCAGGTGTGGCCGTCCTGGTGCTTTAAGATATTGTTCGAGAAATGGATCTGACTTTTTTTATTTTGGATATTTTTAACTATCCTAAATAAATTGCCATCCTTTCTGTTATGACTACAAATTTTTTCCCAATACAGCCTTCTCTTGATTTTAATGACCCTCTTAAGGTAAGCGTTCCATTTCTTGTAAGAGATCCAGTAACCTCTTAAAAGATGAGCTTTAGCGAGTCTAAGGCCAAGAATATTTTATCTTGGCCTTAGACTTTCTAGGCCCTTTCTGGCCAAGAATGAAGTTACGTTCTGTGTCCCACCACGGACTATTTTTGCGTTGAATCGCAATTTTTTTTAAGTTTCTCTTTTTTCGTGGCGCTCAAGATGCGGTTGATATTTTCCAGGTTTTTTTTCTTCTGGGTGCAGAGCCCTGATTCTGTAATTGCTTTCTGTAGCGAACTTCTTCCAGTCACAGTGAGCAATTATTCTCTTTGCCAGCAGCAGGGGAGTTGTTATCACTTATGAGCCTAATTTTTATAGGGTATTGGTCTCTGCTAAAGGGATTAGGAGAAACTTGCCATTTCAATTGACCATAACGCTCGGCTGAGCACAAAGCGATGTCAATGCAGGATTCGATTTCTCCGGAACTTACATGGGTGGGCTTCCCAGTGTTTAAAATGCAAAGGTTGTTGTTACACCACTCCAAAAGCACTCTATTGCCTGCTGACAGCCTGCTTGACCCCCAAGCCGGGTTGTGACAGTTAAAGTCTCCTATGATAATAAACTTGCTGGGCAACGTAGCCAGAACTTTATCCCACTCTTTCACACTGAACTGGCCATTAGGAAGGTAGACGTTGATCACTGAAATATCAGAACTATTTGCTCGAAGATCAACTCTCATAATTTCTCCTTTCGCTATATCATAACTGCTATATTGTACAAATAAGCTTGCCCATTGTTTCTTGATTGGCAATCATTAGCACCCCGCCTTAGTAAGAGCTTAATCTATCTTTGCAAAAAATAACTTTATCAGGTAAGTAAAAATCGTCTAAGGTCTCCTGCATAATTAAAACATCACAGAAAAATTCTTTCCTGCTAATGATAAAGTTTCTTTTTTTAGAGATGCACCTTGCATGCCATGAAGAAAACGTAAGTCCCATCGAACTAGATGAGAAAAGAAAGCGAAGAGAGAAGCAGGAAGGGAAAAAAACTCATATTATGAATAAAGTCACAGTTTCTAACCTTGGCCAGATTTTTTTGCTTTTGACAAGTCATTTGTCAAAACCAAAGCAAGCATTGCTTTGAATACAAGCCTCCCTTGTTATAGACTCGGACTTAGAATGGGGCTTCTTGCCCTTGCTTCTTACTAGTTAGTTCTATTTCCGTTCCGGATCACTGTCGAGTTCAAGCGCTCTTTTACCAATATGCATTGGTAAAAGTGAGATATCAGAATCCCTAGTGCATTCTGATATATCACTCAACTTTGTATCGAGCTCCTCTTGCAACTTGTTAAACATGCTTTCATACTTTTGATCCAACCCTGCTAAGAATCTTTCGAAAGAATCAGCCTGCTGTTTTAAAGCATTTCAAAAGATCCTTGCAAAGCAGCAATTATTATTATGCCCAGCAAGTTTATTATCATAGGAGACTTTAATTGTCACAACCCGGCTTGGGGGTCAAGCAGGCTGTCAGCAGGGAGTAGAGTGCTTTTGGAGTGGTGTAACAACAACAACCTTTGCATTTTAAACACTGGGAAGCCTACCCATGTAAGTCTGCCTTGCTACAGCCTGCCTTGCTTCTACCACGGGAACATGATGGTCAGCACTATATTTGAGAATGCTGCCCTCTTCGATGTATTTGGGGCAATTCTTCAAGGGTGCTTCATGTGAGTTACTGCACAACGCGCACTTGATCTGCACACTCTGGCACTGTGCCCTGGTATGATTTTCGCTACAATTGCTACATCTTACTATTCCTCTATAGCTTTTAATCTCGTGACCAAACCTCAGACATTGAGGACATTGACTTGGATTATCATAGAACCTTGTAATCCTATGTCTTGTCAGCCATACTTTTACATGTTCTGGCAAGTGATGTCCTGCAATAGTGACAAGTACTCTTTCTTTTTCTCTTTTTGTACTTCCGATTGAAATTACATATGCCTTAACAACAGATGGTTTAGGATTACAGTCAAAAGTCTTTAATCCGGACTCGTCGGGACTTCGGGGATTCCGGATTATCGATTTTTCCGGATTATAGATCATCAGTTTAAATCTGGTAAGATGGCATGCAGAAATTATAAAATTAAAAATATGAAACCGTAATTTATAAAATAATGAGCAATTATGATCTAAAGGGTATCAAAATTTACAAAAAAAGAAGCTTAATATTTATTTGTTTACTTTATTAAACATTTCTTTCAACGCACGCATGCGTAAAGCATACCTTAAGCATAGCCGAAATTAGAAAATTGCAACCAGAAAACTATTTGATTTGTATTTGTGATATTTATAATAACGAGGAATTTGATTTAAATCATATCAAAGACGGAGTACATCGAGATTAAATACTACATTTAGTAAGGAATTATAAGCCGAATAAAATAAAAACGTCTGCCCTGAAGATAACGATAGTGCTGACAGATCAACTTCCAGTTCATTGCGCGCCGCGACGTCCCCCCCCACGCGCAGAGCAGCGTGAAATTGATAAACAGATTTCGGAACGGTTAGATTAACAAAGGATATGCCTTTATCCATTTTTTGTAGCAATTCGTTTTTTGTTTGATGGACATCGAAACATACTTTCGTTTTCTAGATCCTTTGGGAGCTCCAGCATCGGAAATTCTATTTGACATAATCGAAAGTTCAAGCTTACTTTTATAAAATTGCTCTTACAGTCTGCAAAAAATAATAAGCCGGATCCAATTCGAAGATTAAGGAACAACGCAATCATCAACATTAACTGAAATAGATAATTAGATAATTTTAGCTTATAACATCCGTTATACATTAAACGCGCACGCGAAAACGTATTCGGCGCTTGCGCAGACGCATATGCGCAGTCTTAAAGGTCTTGCGCGCATGCGTAAACGTCTATGTGCATGCGCGGAAAGATTTTAGCTTTGAGGTCCGGATTATAGATCATTCCGGATTATGGGTGTCCGAATTAACGACTTTTGACTGTATAACATTTAATTTGTTTCCATCATTGTAATTATCTTATAGTGTATACAAAGTGGTTAAATAATTAGTTTCCAAAGAAATAAACTCCAGGCCATTCAAAGAATTTTGAAGTAACCTGAAGAGTTGAAAATCGGAGAGGGCACATGATCTAATAAATATAGTAGGGCAACACTAAACATCTCAGCTATACTCAATTAGTTTTTAATCTGACTTCGAATGTAGAAAAATGTAGATCCAAACACTGTCATGGTGGAAAACAATACCTCGAAGACTGGATAATTCTGGGCATCCTGCTTCTATCTCTGCCTTTAAAACTACCATTTGGAGAAATTCCCCCCCCCCGGATTTATCTGATTTGGGGGCAACAATTTCTTTATAGTCCTACCATACACAAAGCATTATTTTTTGGGGGGGTGCAACTCTCTCTCCATATTAGTAAAGGAGTAGCTTATTTCATAATTTTTTTCTTGTAATATTGTTCTATAATATCCACGTCTTATCTTCAGTAACGGACCATTTAAGAAAAGGGCCCGGGCCCTTCGGCATGCCAGACAGAGACGCTAACCGGTATACCGGTGGGAAGACTCAGTTTAACTTAACAAATTTAGCTTAAAAATTTTTCCAGACTCTTAAATCCTTACTTATATACTAACAAGTTCAACAACAGTATTAAAAAATGGAGGGGAAGCTTCAATTACAATTCTGTTGCAGCAATCCAATATATGACTAAACTGCAAGTACAATAGAACCGGTAACAACAGCACCACGCCGACTTTAGATAACCGAATTTGTATTTTTACAACTTACACTGAAGTGTCAAAAGTCATAGGATAGCAGTATGCAAACATACAGATGGCAGTAGTTTTGCGTGCAAAATGTATAAATGGGCAGTGCATTGACAGGGCTTTCACTTGTATTCAAGTTATTCATGTGAAAAGGTTTCTAACATGATCATGGCCGCACGACGGGAATGAACTGATTTTGAACGCGGAATGGTAGTTTGAGCTAGAAGCATGGGACATTCTATTTCAGATTAATTCAACATTCCAAGATCTACAGTGTGCCGAGAAAACCTGATTTCAGGCATAATCTCCCATCATGGACAAGGAAGTGGCCGACCGCCTACTCTTAATGATCGAGACCAACGATGTGTGCGTAGAACGTCAGTGTTAACAGACAAGCAGCACTGCGTCAAATAACCGCAGAAATCAATATGGGACGTCTTGTAGAACAGTGCAGTAAAATGTGTCTTTAATGGACTATGGCATCAGAACACCGAGTCGAGAGCCTTTACTAACAGAATGAGATCACCTGCAGCGGCTCTTGTGGACTCTAGACGAAATTAGAGTTCGAGTGTGACGCAGACCCTCCCCCGAAGCGATGGACCCAAGTTATCAATAAGGCATCGTAAAACCCAACGAGATAGTATACTGGTAGAGAGCGTATTGCAACCTTCAACCGGTTCCAACATTAGTGTCACGTGACTGCTGCGCGAATTCCGAAAGTCCGGAAATACTTTACATTGCTTTCTATGGGACGAAAGACTGCTGCTCTGCTTGGTCACATAAAATTTAAGTAAAAATGGTTATTCGCTGCAGCGCCTACGGATGTAAAGAAAGTTTCGTGAAAGGAGGACTTGTAACCTTTCATAGGTAAGTTAAAACTGAATGATTTATTATTTTATTTTCAGTACTTTTGTCATTTTACTATCTCTGTTGAATTGGTTGGAAAGTTTCAGCCATATTGTATAAGAAAATTGCCGCCGTATATGACATTTTCAGCATGTATTATTAGCATCAAAATGTATTAAATACTGTGACACTATTTACTGGAATCACCCTTTACAAATAATTGAATTTTATATGTTTTTTCCGTGTATTCCGTTGAAATAGAAAGCTGCGCCAATTGGCGTTAACTTTTTTTCGCCAAGTCGTACGCGTTTTGATTTCATAAACAATTACTGCCTGCGATAAAAAAAGAAAAATGCTATTATTAGCATTAAATTATTGAGAAAAGATTGTGCGATATGTTTACTTTGTTAAAAAAAAGCTGAAGATCTTGATTCATGCAACATTGAACATAAACAGTTAAACAGCATTATTTAAAAAAAAAACAGATTACTTTTATAAAGCTCAATGCTTTATCATTATTTTCTATAAAATCAATTAAAATAAAAATAACCTGGATTATAATTCTTCATGCATTAATCTACGATGCGGTTAGAAATTTATTGTAATTGAAAAAATGTGATGTGAAAAACTTACCATATTTTAAATAGTATTTAAAAAAAAAAGGAGAGTGAGAGAATTTTTAACTGTAATATCGTTTTGATCCTAATAATAAATACTGAGTTGAAGTTTGTTACCGTTTGATACATATTCAATATAAAATATTTGTTATAGTTAATAAGTATTGATCCCCGCCATGACATACATATGAGTGTGGAAATCAGTAATTAAGATTACACTATTTTGTTCCAGTAATATAATCTCAAGAAAAGAGAGTGCATTATTTTGTTCCAGTAATATAATCTCAAGAAAAGAGAGGCAATCAATGGCATAAATACATATAATACAATGTGATTTTCTTTTTCTCTTTAGGATGCAATGCATTAAAATTAAACGAGATTTTTTTACCTTCTCAAATATTATAACAGTAGTGCAATTAATTTTTTAACGTTATTCAAAATTAAAGTTTCCATCTCAATTTTTTATTATTTATTTTAGATTTTCTTCCTAAAATTATTTAACCTAAACATCTTAAACAATGGTGCAAATAATTTAAAGCGATTGTTAAAAATATAGATAAAATATTCAGGAAAAAGGGAGTTAAGTTATATCTAAATATAACTGTAAAAAATCGAACAACCTAATTCGAGGCCGTTGTCTGCTGACTGCTAGCAGACGGAAATAAAAAGCACTACCTGCCATATCAAAAGCGGGCCAAACTGGCGATGAACAGCCTAAGCTATCACTCCCCAAGAGCGCCAAGAGCATTAGTCACGTGGTATATGTTGGAGACACCATAGCAGACGAATTCTCTGTGGGTGAGCCGTCTACCTGTTATATGAAGTCGTTGGTGAAACCTGGTGTAGGTTCCATAAAGGTGTGGACTGTTTTTTCATGGCATGGCCTGGGTCCTGTTGTCTAGCTGAATCAATCATTGACTGGAAATGGTTATGTTCACCTACCTGGAGACCACTTGCAGCCATTCATGGGCTTCATGTACCCACACAACAATGGAATTTTCATGAATGACAACACGCCGTGTTCCCGAGGCACAACTGTTTGCGATTGGTTTAAAGAACATTCTGGACAATTCCAACGAATGATTTGGCCACCTAGATCGCTCGACATAAATCCCATCGAACATTTATGGAACATAATGGAGAGATCAGTTCGTGCACAAAAACCTGCATTGGCAACACTTTCACAATAATGGATGTCTATAAAGGCAATATGGCTTAATATTTCTGCAAGAGACTTCCAACGACTTGTTGAGTCCATGCCACGTCAAGTTGCTGCACTTCGCCGGGCAAAAAGAGGTCCGACACAATATTATGAGGTATCCCTTGACTTTTCACTAAATTGCTTTGTTATGCCATCTGTAGAAATTGCAACATACGAAGTCGGACGACGGTGTTTTTGATCTACTGGCCAAAATTAAATAATTTTGAAAATCTTGCCTAATTTAAAATTAAAACACTAACATGAGTTTATATTTTAGAGAAAGAATATTAAACAGCATGTTAAAATAAGAATATTTAATATCAAATTACGAATTTCTCACTATAAAGGCATATAACAGGGTGACCAAAACCTTAGTACAGTAGGAAGTGTATGCTAGGATTCAGGAATTTTCGAAAGCCGCAAGCAAGATTTTCTAAGAGTCAGAATTCTTTATTTACATCGTTTTAAAAGTAATGAAACAGATTTTTGTGAAAAGAAGCGTTTGAAGTAAATTAATGAGAATTCCACTTTTTTTAATGGGTAATTAATGTGGCTACGTACATATACGTATAAATAAGAATTTTCATTTCTCCTACTGAATCCTCTCCTTAACTTCGGGATTAAGGAAAATTTGTTCTACAATATATAAATTTGAAACTATTATACGATGCAACGAAATATTTTTTTTTTTTTTTTCACATAGAATGCTAGTAACATTAGAACAAATTTAAGAAATTCCTCTAGCAAGGAGTGCATCTTTGTTGGTAACAACCTTGAGCACCATACAAGTGACACTAAGATTTTCCCGAGTTCTTCCTCGAATTTTGATGGAGAGCATCCGAGGGTCTCCCACCCTCTTCCTCTACCAACAACCTCTCAAGAGGACTTTCACCTCACCACATATTTAAAGTGTTCCTATGCCGTACAGATACTATAAATTTACAAACATCCATACTTCTCCTGGATTCGAGCCCTGGCGCTTCGATCGGCAGTCAACGTAGCTAATCACTATTCCCGTTTGAATATTTTACAGCACATGGGACCTGTCTGCTGAATGAAAGGAATGCCTTCGTGAAGGACTTTCAAAGGAAAATTGGCTCATATATATGTTCTTCAAAAAAGGAATATTGTTTGAAAATAAGATTTTTCCTAATTCTGCATAAAAATAATAATTTATTTTTTCCCATACAATTAAGACAACGGCCCACATACTAAAATCAAAATCTAGGCTTAAAAAAAAATTGACTTAATTCTTTAGATGCGAATTATCGGTTACATTTTATTTTTTCTTAAGAATGCGACATTCATATCCTAAGATTCCGCTACTCTTTGAAAAAGGGTTGAATGTTCAAAACTCAAATTTTAGAGCTATTTATTATTATTATTATTTGAACTTTTAGAATCTCTAACCTATGAAATCGTCGAACATTTATAACTCAAAACGTTGGAGGAAAGGTTAGCTTTATTGATTCACTAAAGAAGGAATGCAATTTTTATAATTTTACTCGTCTCTGAATCACTATAGTTAACCTTTGACTGTCTTGTGTGCCACACTGTTTCCGCATGGCATTCAACAAAATCTGCCAGAATTCTCTCTTAAATAATTGGTGTGCTGCTGTTTCTGGAATATTCTTGATAATTTTAGACGAAAATAAAATATCCTAAATAGCTTTTGAATGTAAGAACTTACGGCTTAGTATATAAATGCTGCGACGCGAACGTAATTCTCTTTGTCTTCAGATAAAAATACGGTTACTGGATTTTGAACTGTTAATTGAAACTCGAGCTCTTACTCAAATGTTTTCCAAATTATATTCAGAAAATTGAACATTAAGACACAAGACTTCAATTACATATTTCATTTACTTAATTCCTTTTTATTATGACTTTGAGTAGAATTCCTTTTTCATTAAATTCATATGAAGAGAATTTTTAAAAAATGTATTATTATAACAGTTTTTCATAAAAAGCAGATTTCATGCTTTATTTAAAAATTTTTAACATTGAGTAAAAGTTTATTTATTTACTCTTATTTTTATCTGAAGAATTCAAGAGATTTGATATTCGAAAATCTGATGAATATCGATTTGATATCGAAGTTTCGGATACAAATTTCAAGAAATTCGAGATTCCTTTTATCTTTAGCTTTTTGCAATCAAATTTAAAAAATATACACATACTCCTATTATTTTCTCTGAAGGCTTTGAGATATATCACCATAATGTAGGTTCATTAAAAAAAATAGAAGCGAAAGGCACTAACAAATCAAATCATCCCTTCCCCTAAGTATGGATTTCATTATGAAAACGCCGATTAGGACAAATCATGACAGCTAGCAGATTCACACAAATACTTCGGCCAAAATTTCTTACAGATGGTGTATGTCAGATGGATATCTGAAATGTGCTTTTACTAATGACAGACATTTTCCAATATATTATGGAAGATTTAATATCAAATATTGTATATGTCGGTGTTACAGATCGGAAGGCGATACTGCCAATATTATTCTGGAATTCTCTCCGCAAAGGATTATCAGCTAACGATCCAATAAAAAATTTAGTGCTACCAAAAAAAGGAAAAAGGAAGTCGATTATAAATAGAGGAATGTTAATACTGTTTGAAGAATTTTATCGATTGTACATAACGAATGCCACATCGATCAGGGTAAACTTTTTTGATGTTTGGCCAGCTGAGTTTTAGATTTGGTGTCGCCACAAATTGACAGATGTACTTCAATACATCCTACAATAAATCTTATATCAATTCCGGGTACCTGTTAAGGAGCATGCATACATTTGAAAATCATAGTTGAAGATTTTAAACAAAAGCAAGTATTCAGTTGAGGTTTCTTGATATGAGAGTTCGTTTGCATTTCTCTTGAATGCCATGACTGTAGAAAATCAAACACGGTGCTTCAAAACTGGTACTTTACATAGAAAAATTCCAACAGAATTTTTCAGTCTGGTTGAAGTGCATAGTAATCAAGCAGTAAACCGTAGAAAAGTTTTCCGTTCTTCACTCTTTCGTGAAGAATATGTCTGACGTTAAAGAAGATGGAAGGTCAGAAAGATTAGAAGTATTCAACAGAAGAAAGAAATGTGATATTTGTAACGGGCTGGAAAATGCTAACATCGATGAGGAATTCTTATGGTTCTTCCTGATCTACTTTTGGGAGGGTGTCTCACTTTAACACTTTCAGTGTTCTCAATGGAAAAGTTGGGAATGTTCTGACAGATATGTCACTTTTTCTAGAAGCCTTCAAGATATCAACATCAGTTTTTGCTGACATTTCTAATGGATAATCTTGGAAAAGGACGTATCCTCTCACCCTTGTAGTTTCTTACTCTCGCAACACCGTGTTTTCCAGAAGAAATTTCTAAAATTATTACAAGGGGCCAGTCGATGCGTCGAACATGATCATCCCCAATTAGGAACAATATCCCCAATGCTTAAAACATCAAGATACTCATTTCTAAATGTTTGCCTACTTCATGCGTTTTATCAAGGAAGATCGGTCTACGTTGTCAAGATCCGGAGTCTCACTATTGCTGCATCCATGAATAAACATTTCAGGTGTCAATGGTACCAAACCATGTGAATCATCTTGTATGTAGGTCAGTCCGGGCAGACAATGCTTGTAAGAAGGTCACCTTGTTTGGTTGGGTTGGGGTGAGAGGTACATTCTGGTGATACCGCTTCTTTGAGGTGAGGAATGGTTAATTCCGTAACAATGTATGTAGGTCAGCTGTCTAGAATTGAAAAGTAAAATGTTCAGATGCGTAACGCCAGAAAGGACATCATTAAGTTGGAAGAACAAGGTGCCATATTAAACGACCTGATTTTCTGAAATTCTTATAGTAACTGCTTGGAATATCTTGGAACGGATAGTTCAATTCAAGAATATTAAAAACTTTCATTGGGTTACATTAAAAAAGGAGATTTTATGGAAAAATCTTAATATATTAGTAACCATATTCCAAAAATTTTCTTTTTGATGAGGTGTCATTGGTATAAAGATACGTTACTGATGAAAAAATTAAATGTTGGTTGTCTACAAATGTGGACACAGACAAAAAATGGACGGAGTTATTCCTTCATTTTAAACAAAATAATATTCCTTATGAAAATTGTAGAACACACGCTCTCCCTTCCAGGAACGAATGCAGCAACAGGTGTTTTTGCTAGTATCAATAAAATATGGACAACTGAAAAAAACGCAGTTGAACATTAAAATCTGTATTAAGCCTAAAATATAATTTGACCAATTCATGTAGGTAATTTCACAACATTTTAATAAATGTTCCAAATCTATTGCAAAGTATTCACTCGGATAAAAAATATAACCGTGAAAGAAAATCATAACTTTTTTTAAATAAAATATTAAATTAAAAACAAATATTCAAATTATTTTTTACAAATATTTTTAGTTACCAATAGTTAATATATTTTTGCATATTTATAGACAAGTACAGTCAAAAGTCGTTAATCTGGACTCTTTGGGACTTTGGCGATTCCGGAATATAGATCACCAGTTTAAATCTCGTAAGATGGCATGCAGAAATTCTAAAATTAAAATATGAAACCTTAATTTATGAAATAAAGAACAATTATAATCTAAAGGGTATCAAAATTTACAAAAAAAAAAGCTTAATATTTGTTTGTTTACTTTATTAAACATTTCTTTCAATGTAAGTTCTTTTAAAATGCTTCGTTTTATGTGATAATACTTTCTCTTTAATTCTATAAACAGACAGAATTTCTTGTTCAGTTACAAAGTTCCGCTGTTCAAGTCCCATTAATTGTTGCGCCGAGAATACCGACTAACTTGTCAATCGAAATTTTTTCATTTTCACTAACCTCTCTGTCACATTCTTCATGTCTTTATCCATTTTTTGCAGCAATTCCACTTTTTGTTTGATGGGCATCGAAACATACTACGATCCTTTGGGAGCTCCAGAATCGGAAATGCTATTTGACATAATCGAAAGTTCAAGTTTACTTTAACAAAATTGCTCTTACAGTCTTCAAAAAATAACAAGCCGGATCCAATTCGAAGATTAAGGAACAATGCAATCATCAACATTAACTGAAATAGATAATTTTAGATTATACCGTCCGTTATACATAAAACGCACACGCATATGCGCAGTGGTAAAAGGTCTTACGCGCATGCGCAGAAAGTTTTTAGCTTTGAGGTCCGGATTGACTTTTGACCGTATATAATAAAATATATTTTTGAATTATTAGTCTGCTTTCATAACTCAATCATAATTCCCATTTCATTTGTCCCACTTTGTCTCAATTAAAATGTGGTCACTTTAGTCTAGAGATTTAGTAAATAGCAGGCAGAATTTGTGTCAAACAGCATAAGTTAAAATAAAAAGTTATGGTCATAATCAGCATAATTCATAACCCAAAAGACTGAATGTTGTCACCGCTGCTGCTTGTCTAGAGAAAGACCTGCTGATTCGAACAAACCTGAAAGGCCTGGTGTAGGCACAGTTGAAAATGAGGCTCTTTTTGATGCAGTTGGTGTCGTAACCCAGTTAATATACTTTAAGGTTTCAATAAGCCATGAAATCACCAGTGATGATGAAGCCTCACTAGATGCAAAGAATAAGTTTTACTTGAATTTTTACATTTTTATATTTTATCTTGTGACCACAAATGAATATTAATGAAAGACAATAACTCACTTTAATATGTAGACATAATTTTTAAAGATAAACAGTTATAAATTAGGTAATTAGATAACTTCAGTCATTATGGATTTACGTGTCCACTATTAAATTTTATTTTTTAACAAAGCCCTATTAAAATCAAAATCTAATAAAATTTCAGTTAAAAATACACATAATTTATGACAGATTCTTAAAAGATATTAGAACACACTAAAGACTAGAAAAAACATTTGTTTTCTTACAACACTCAACAAAATATTTATTTTAAGCCTTACCAAACATTTTGGCTAGTTCATATAAATTTCCTTCTCTTTAAACATCTTTTCTGACAATTAGAGATTTGTCTCAATATGCAAACCAATGTTCTTGCTAGTTTCTGCATACTTTTATCTCCTAACTTGTCAACCTCTCCTCTCTATAATGTACCTACCTACCTATGAGGTTTACTCAATCTGGTAAAAGTTAAATAGTCCAAAATCCCAGACAGATGTGAAGCATATTATCGCTGTCTGAAAGTAACTACAATATCAGACAAAGGTTTAATTAAGCCTCTTATTTAAAAAAGAACTTAAAACATAAAGGCATGTTCTGATGCTAACAAAATCAATTACAGCTGTGATAGTGGCATAATTAAACAAGAATCAAATTCAAACTAAAAATGTGGATTAGTGATCAAAGATTATACAATTTAAATTTAATCTGGCTCAGTAACTATCATACGAGAAACTGGAAATTATAGTAAAGGCTGAAATGATAAACAATTGGGTCATTTATATAATAATCTGCACACATCTTGTGCCAGCTATGTGTATGGTGCATTAAGACATATTAGATTAATCTTTTATATTGTAAGTTTTCGATCTCTTTATTAATAAAAAAAATCCCCTTCCATGTGATAAGATTAGAAGCATTTTTGATATATTCCATGCTTGTCTAATAAAAAGAGAAAATAGAGGGAAGATAAACATATTAAGATTCTAGTATTAGAAGTAAAACATTTGTTTTTATTGTTCTTCAAAAAGTAAGAAATTAATTGCAAACTTTCTGTAAAATACATCCATTGTGTTGATACCATGAAGACATTTTTCATTTTGTCACATATTTCCCCAATCGTTGCTCTATAAATCTTGCCTTCAAAGCTACAATGTCTAAAATCCTCAACAAAAATTATCCCTACCAATTCTGTAACAGCAAAAGTTTGAAAAAAGTGTAAAATTAATTTTACAGAGAAAACTGATGCATATTCTAAGAATTCTCAAATACTCCGAGACAACAATTACATGGGAAAAACTCTTACCGTGAAAAAATTACATAGCTAATTTTGCTTTTCCCAAAAGCTGTTTTGTAAATTGCAATTTATAACATAATATTTATTCTTCAGATTCAAAATATTGTATAAGTTGCCAAAATGAAACTTTATAATATGAGAGTGAAAAATAAAAGTTTTATTTTAAATATAATTTCAATATATTACCATTATTTTAATGAAATTTATCAATGTTCCAACGTTTTTAAAAAAATCGTTGAAAAATGCTGAATGTCTGAATTAAAAATTTCCTATAGGAACTGATCTTAAAATTGGCAAAATGTTGATAAGTCACCAAATTTAGAACGTTTAATAAAAGAATTTGCACGGCCAAAAACAAAGTTATTTAAGAGCACTTTAATAGAAAAAATGAATTTCGCTATGCTTACATTTCACTTCTTGCTTAAAACCTTGAGTATCTTATCATTTATATTAGAAATAGAAACAAATTACAATCCATGATTCCATTCAAAACCATTCCAAATTACATCCAAGATTCATTCATATACATCAGTGAATCCCCAAAAATATTCCTCCAAAATGGGAGTCGTAAAAACAGAAATTTCAGATGATTAAAATTAAGGACCTTCAGCTGATTTTGCCCAAAACTAAGGACCGTACAAATCCTGCAAAAGAGATATGTCGTTACTTCTTACTAGACTGATGCAAGTGGTTGAGAGACTTTGGACCAGAATTTAAATTGTGGTCAAATCCTTCTCGACAGTTAAAAAATTTGAATATAGTAATTAAGTAACTGAAGATCTCTGCCTTGGATTACAAAGTTAAGAGCTACAACTGATTAGAAGATGCAGATTTTACCATTTTGTGCTCTATAACTAATAACCGGATAAATCGAAATATGTTCCAGAAACTTAGCACTCTTACAGAAAATATTCATAAAATATGAATCTAGATTAAATTTCAAAATATCACATCCCTCAAAACTGAAAGGAAAAATATTCAACTTGCTTTGAATATTTTCATAAAGTACTTCTATAACTTTACAGACAGGGGCTAATCAGTATTCTTTAAACAACTCTGAAGATTTAGGATCATTTTAAAAATAAAGAAATGCTGGGATTATAATGAATATAAAGTTACACAATTATGGATTTAGACTCTAAAGATTACTTGATGAAACGAGTGGCTCATTAAATGCAAATTTTTTAAATTTGGAAAAAAAAAAACCCCACTATTTTAAATATACAGACATTTTCAAGAATGTATCTTTTAAACTCCAAATTTCAACACCAATCTGTATTTCATGTACCCCATGGATTTTCAAATTAAATTGTGATTGGTTATTGCTTCAGGCACTTTTCATGTACCTACCTACTTATTAAGACAGTAAATGGCAATTTTCAACTATGCATAGGTGTGTCGAAGTTTTCATTTGGCATTATCCTGTTTATTATGTATGTATATAAATAACAGATACTGATAACATAAATATGTGAAAATCTGCATGCTGTAATGTTTCAGTCAAACCGTAATTTAGTTTTATTTCTCATGCAGCTTATTTCATTAAATCATTTAAATGAATTAAAAATACATTTGCATACTATTTGAAAACTCTGAAATATTAAGAGGTTTAAAGAATTCAATGTAGTACCAATTGCTGAAATTCTTAAAAATAAAAATATTGTAATAAAAAATCGGTCTTTTAATTTGCTAATTAATGCATTTTTGTTCAGTGGATTACCTATACAATTTTTTTATTATTATTCTTTACATTTGCTTAATTAAATCTGCAAAATTTAGAATTGATGAAACGAAACAGTAATTTTATAAATATATTTTTAATGATGTTAAAGAATTCTACTTTAGTATTTCATTGAAGAAATAAAACTAAAAAGACTCATTTATGTTAATAGCATATCCTGAAAAATTACTACACAATACAATGTTAAAAATTGCATAGAAACTTTTGTAAATAATTCTTTAAAATATTTATTAAACAATCTTAATTGCAAATGAATAAGACATTTACACACGTTTTTCTCTGGAAGTCTCTGGGAACTTAACTCTTACGCATTATTAAAAACAAAGATACCAGATAGTTAAAAATGAAACCCCTGCATTCAAATCTGAAGCAAAGAAAGGCTCAGAAGACTTTGCAGCTAACCATGCAGTGTTATCCAGCTGGCTACGACGAAACACGACCATAGTATTCTGCCATTTTCCACCAAGAAATATTGCTGGTAAATAGATGTGTCGGGCAAGATTCAATTTTTTAGGAATGCACATTTCGTTAACCATTGTGTTTGAGAAAACAAATCTTTCAACTAATTAAATATTCATGAACATTAAATAAGCAATCACTAAATGTAACCAAAACTACTGAATAATTAAAAAAATAAATAAATAAAAAAAAAAAAGAGGACAAAATCGTTGCAAATTATGCTTTAATGATCTTATGTGCTCATGTATACAAATTAGAATGTATAAGTATTGGTCCTGCAGTAGTTCAGAAATCAGCAGATCTAGAACTCCTCATCTCCTTCATCCTCAGCACCTTCAGTTGAATCAATTCCAACTTCTTCATAATCTTTCTCCAGAGCAGCTAAATCTTCTCGGGCTTCTGAAAATTCACCTTCCTCCATACCTTCACCTACATACCAATGGACAAAAGCTCTTTTGGCATACATCAAATCAAACTTGTGATCCAGACGAGCCCAGGCCTCAGCAATAGCAGTGGTATTTGAAAGCATACAGACAGCTCTCTGAACCTTTGCTAAATCTCCACCAGGTACAACAGTAGGTGGTTGATAATTGATGCCAACCTACAAGATAAATATTTTAATTTATTTTTAAGAAAAGGAAAAATAAAAGGTTATAGTTAACATTTATGAAAAAATTTAGCAACTGATCTTAACAAGGTTGATCTGATTATGACAAAGCACTTGCTGGCTATCCTCCCAAGAAGAGGCATGCCTTCATGGAGGACTTTATGGAGATAGCAAATGTTTAATACTTTTGGGATGCACATTAAACACATTTGAATAAAAAGAAATGCATCCTAACCTTTGCAAGAAAAATTCTACAATTTTGTTCTTGCAGTGTAAAGCTAGTAGAATTCTACATAAAAATTGTAATCTGATTTAATTAAAAAATACAGATTTGATTTACAAAGAATTATATAAACAACTCTGTTTATGAGACATATGAATAAAAGCAAAATTAGTTTATAAAATAAAAATTCAGCAAGAATATTTACTTTGAATCCAGTTGGACACCAATCAACAAACTGAATGGTACGCTTTGTCTTGATGGCAGCAATAGCAGCATTGACATCTTTTGGAACAACATCTCCTCTGTAGAGCAGACAGCAAGCCATATATTTTCCATGTCTGGGATCACATTTTACCATTTGATTTGCAGGTTCGAAACATGCATTTGTGATTTCGGCGACTGTGAGTTGCTCGTGATATGCCTTTTCAGCAGATATAACTGGAGCATAGGTAACCAGAGGGAAATGAATTCGAGGGTACGGTACAAGATTGGTCTGGAACTCTGTTAGATCTACATTCAAAGCACCATCAAATCTCAGAGAAGCAGTAATTGATGATACAATCTGGCCGATCAATCTGTTCAAGTTGGTGTAAGTAGGACGTTCAATATCAAGATTCCGGCGGCATATGTCATAAATAGCTTCATTGTCAACCATAAATGCACAATCAGAATGCTCCAAAGTAGTATGAGTTGTAAGAATAGAATTATATGGCTCAACAACAGCAGTTGATACCTAAAAAATAGTAGTTAGTTATACAACTGGACATAACTTGTATTTATTAAAATTTAAAGATGAACCAACATTTACACAGCAAACAGCTTTAAGGTAATTAATATTAACAAAATATTAAAACATATCAACAATGCTGAATTATGCTAATTTCATCAGCCAGGGTTTAAGTCCCATCATCTGTTTACTACATTCTGCTATTACCTAAGCATGAAAATATTTAAAAGACGCAACTTTTTTTTTTTTTTTTTTTCCTGCTCTTTAAAATATCACAGCCAATATACTGACATTTCAATATCTAAACATATAATCTAGGATGATAGTATTCATCAGTAAAAACGACAGAAAATGTTATACATCTACAAACTTGCAGTCAAGGATTTAGATTGAAGTTCTACTCAACAATCAAACTGCACCTAAAAGGTTCTTAGATCACCACATTTCAAATTGTCGTATCTATAATGCACAAATTTTGAATGCTGCGCAACTTAGAAGATGCAGATACCGATTGTTACAAATTCACATTTTCGCAGTTCACATACATTTCGGCACATGGAAATTAAATACTTTTAAAGAAGAAACAATGAACATAACTGAAGTACCATAATGACAGCTCCATTGTTTTAAATCTCGCTAACTGGAAGGAACACTTTAAATTTTCTTGTGTCATATGCAGTGTCCACAGTAATGAAAGGCAATATCTTGCCTTAGCATGCAAAGAAACTACTAAGGTGAGCAGTTACAAATAACTGCAGCTTTAATAGCCTTAATCATTAGATCTACACGACTCCACCTAAATTTTCATCTTTTAACAAACCATTTCACTATTATATCAAATTGCTTACCATTTTTCGCAAGATTGCTTATTTAAAAAAAATCCTTGATTCTTACCAGTCTCTACGTTATCTCCTAACTTGTTAATGATTCAACAATATGAACTTTGAAGAACAATTTCCTTCTATTTTATACTCTTCACCTTACCATAAAGAAATAAGACAAATTAATGATTAGCACAATTTATAACAACTTTGCTAAAACTTCTTTCAGAAACTTTACAGCATTTGTCATCTTGTTTATGTTTCAGAATTAAAAATGATACTTTTCTGTTACGGCGGCGCAAATCTCGCCAAGTAGACTTTATTGGCGAAAACACACAGTATATACATAAAAAGTGTTGACAAATGTTAATTCAAAGAATTTTTTATTTTGAAGCTATAAACATTTTAATGTCTTTTAAAATTTTGCAAAAAAGCCAATAAATATGTGAAAAGACACTAATTTAAGAATTGACTATGCTTTCATTGTACAACATCCTAATTCGCCGGTTCATATTATGTGACCCGGAATGATCTCATCTCATGTAAACTACGCTGCAAAAATCTAATTATCTCAGTAATCATCTACATTAATCTCAAGTTAAAATTTTAATTTGGAATACAAGTTTAAATGCAAGAATTATTTCAATTCGTACGAATAGCTTACTCAGAAATTAAAACCGCAGTGCTTTACTTCGCGAGTGCATTCTCATTACAATGGCTGAATTTAACCCTTGACTTTGCCTTTTCTATATTTTCGCCAACGGGTGAGCAGTGCGATTGCATCCCAATTGACTTAATTACTACCGTGAATGGCCTTAGGGCATAAAATTCAACTATCTGGTAAAATTATGCAATTTAATGGCAGTATTGAAAGAAACAATCTGATAAGAAATGACTGCGCCTTGTTTTGAAAATGTAAAAGGTTACCAGCGAGGATACTTCGTTTGGCATCGGTTGTATCATTACTGGCGACTTTATCGCTTGCTCCAGCAAAACAGAAAAGTACCTTAAAAATTTACCAAGTTCCCTAAATAGAAAGTAATGTCACTTTATAATACGAAAGGGGAAATACCAAATGGACTAGACTCGCGATTACGGGCCAGTCACTAAGTGAGGAAAAATCTCGCAACTTATCTTAGCTCAAATTATGCTAAGCTACAAAAACCTTTATGGTAGATTTAAACTTTCTGAATTTATTAAAAGACCTCGATTTAAATGTAAATCGCAAGTGCAAGAATATTGTGAACACATTGTTTTCTACTACTTATTATAAAACCAAATAATTACATATTTAAAATTTTTTACTATTATGTGGCTCATGATTCAGATAATCTCAATTTTAATTTTCCCTCTTCTTTGGCTTTGATTTAATGTTAAGTTTTATCTTAAGTATGAATTCCTTATTATTTATTGCTCATCTATTGCTTATAACAATTTCTGTGATAAAACATTTTACACTTTTTGGCTGCTGCACGACAGATATGAAAATTTTTAATCTTGTAAGATAGTTACCAACTTTATAGAACAATTTAATCTATTCAATAAGCAATTTAATTATAATTCCAAACTGAGATAAGATTTGGAAATTCTCTCCTAATCTTTCATATTTACAAAATAGTTTGATTACATATTAACTCACCTGAGGAGCAGGATATATAGCAAATTCTAATTTAGATTTTTTGCCATAATCTACAGAGAGCCTTTCCATTAAGAGAGATGTGAATCCTGAGCCAGTGCCACCTCCAAAGCTGTGGAAAATGAGGAAACCTTGTAACCCTGTACATTGGTCAGCTAATTTACGGATGCGGTCTAGGACAAGATCTACAATTTCTTTTCCAATTGTGTAATGACCTCGAGCATAATTGTTTGCAGCATCTTCCTTTCCTGTGATAAGTTGTTCAGGATGAAAAAGCTGTCTGTATGTGCCAGTTCGGACTTCATCTACTACTGTTGGTTCCAGATCAACATAGACAGCTCTTGGTACGTGTTTTCCAGCTCCGGTCTCACTAAAGAATGTGTTGAATGAGTCATCACCTCCACCGATTGTCTTGTCACTAGGCATCTGACCATCAGGTTGGATACCATGTTCCAAACAGTACAATTCCCAGCAGGCATTGCCGATCTGGACACCAGCCTGGCCAACGTGTACACTGATACATTCACGCATGATGAGATCTGAGTAACAATACCTAAAATTGAAAACGATATGCCTTCAGTTAAAAGATCAACAACTAAAGGTAAAAATTTCATTACTTTTCACAATTAGATAACATTTACCCCACTAGAAAAGTCTTCTAAGAATCTAATGTCATTCTTTAAGCACCTCACTGGCATAGCAGTTATACATAAAGCATTTGGTCTAATTTTGTTATACCATTCAATTCAATTATTGGGGGAAGTGCAGAATCACCCACTGCTTGGTGCATTTTTAAGAATTGCACAAACTCGGCACTACTGCACACATCTATTTTCACTTTATGGGAAGACAGAATCTTGAATTTGTTTTATTATCGTATTTTACATCATTTTATTCACATTTTTAAACCTTAAAGAATTTGTGATTAAGAAACCAATTTATTAGTGAGCAATGGCAAGACTATAAAGAAAAGTATTTTTATCTCTAGCACACGAAACTGTCTATTGGATATTCTTAAAAAAAAAAATAAATAAATAAAGAGGTATTTATGCTTTTTAAATTTATATGTAAATGGAAAGGATAAAGTATCCCCCTTTGGGCATAATGCAAAATTTAAAAGCTTTCAGATTATTTTTTTTTCCTCTTTAGATTACAGCATTAGCAGTTCCATATTAAACGAGTTTGCCACTAAAGACTATGACAGAAATAACAAAGCATTATATCTAATTCTTGCCAGCTGTAAGCCACTGACATTTACTTTTGAAAAAATATCCCAAGGTTATTTGCTTCCGTACACCAAGAAATTTTACTTAAGATTGAATTGATTCAGAACAGTATGCTGCCCCCCAAAATACAACTGTTTCATGATTCTGGAAAATTATCATATTCTCAGATTATGTTCATACCTGCCTACCTCTAAAGATAAAAATTCAGAAGAACACGAAGAATTAATATCATGCTTTGATATAAAAAAATAAAAATTTATACAAATAGAAAAAAGAAAATTGTACTTACATTAGTAAATCTCAATTAAGTAGTAACTAAAAAATTTATTAGGAAACATAAAACAAGAACTTAATGTTATACAAAAAAATTATTACAATGAATTTAAGAGTGCATTTTTTGGCTTTAGCCAATAATTCTTTGAAAAATTTCCTGTCATAACAATTAGTTTCCTCATAACATTTAGCAATTAAAATGTTTTCTAGTTTTTGGTGAAATTGAAGAACGAAACATGGTTTTGTTTTTCTTCAAAACACTGACGACTCTCTCGCACTCAGCCTTACTGTGTGGAATTACGAGAATAGCACATAAAACTCTTGCTAGTCTATCAGCTCTTTTTATTCTTTTTAAGGTACCAACGAGGACATCAAGTCTATCTTCTCCAGAACTGGCAAAGTCTTCAAACTGTGCAGCAGAAAATTGGTTCTGTCGTTCATCATCATCAATCACAATTAATTCATTTTGTTCTTTTTTGAGGAAATAGGCTACACCCTTTTTGTCACCCACCATGACATGAGCATTATCTGTACCAAATGAAATGCAGTTTGATATTGGGATGTTAAGTTGTTTCAACTCAATTACCAAGGAGGCAATATTCCCCCCCCCTAGCGTCTCCATTTAACAATGGAAGACGCAAAAGACGAGTTTTCATTTCATTAGAAACATCGCAGAAATATGTGACAACGATGGGGTAAAGCTTCCAATCGCTGTCGTTGCTGCCATCGATTGACACCGAAAATGCTGAATTCTGGAATGCAGCTATCGTTTTACTTTGTGCATCGCAAGCAATTTCGTTCACAATAGAAGATGTTTTCGTGCGAGCACAAGCACATTTCTGAGTAATCTTGGAGTCGGGAAACATCCGTCTGAAAAGTTGACCGGCGTGATCGGCAGCACTTAGCGGCACGTTGTGTTCGATAAGGAATGCAGTAAACACTCTGCCAAAATGACATCGGCATCAGAATTCATAGCCGAATTTGAAGGAGAAAAAAAAAAAAAAAACATCACTTTCTTTGACGTTGTCAAAGCCAAAGCATTAACTTCATGCTTTTAGACTCAACATGCTTCACAATTCGTTTCTTCCATCGTGACTTATTATGAAGTCGCACATGTTGCAAAATGCATAGTTATTTCCTTTGAAGGATTCTTTAATTGTTGGAAATTCGGCTTTGTAGGCAGGCCGAAAATATTGAGAATGCGGTTTTTTTTAACTCATTTCGTAACAACGACGTATTAAGAAAATTCATAGCACGTGCCCCCCCAAAAAAACAATGCGACAATCCACGCTCACTGAGTAATTCCCTTGCTGCTGAAGCGAACGCAAAAAAAATAATCCGGCACCCACAAAGAAAAAAGTTCAGTGCATTGGATTGGCTGGTTAAGCAGCGAGTTGTGAGAAACCGCAGGTTACTGGATTCGAAGTAGTCTGCAGTTGGCGGTAAAACACGATGCAATTGGCGAATATTCTAAAATTTCGAGAAAAATCACTAAAAACACTTGAAAAAGGAAAAAAATTGTAAAAAATGGATTATGATCATAAAATTGTAAAGACAAACGCATTTTCGTAAAAATTCATAAAAGTTGGCAGGTATGTATGTTACATGACACAGCAAGGAAAAAAATGACAATAGCATTTTTTCCATTCTCTTCAAAGACTATTTCAAGTATCATCATGACTTTCAAAAAGCAAATTCAACACAGCTGAAACCTTGATGTTGATATATGCATTACGGATCCAACATAACGGCCTCTTGTAGAAAATATTTCTGCACAAACATCAGTGTTCAAAATTTTAATATTGAATGATGACGTTTGCTTTACAACTCAAAGATAACATTTTTAACATACCTCATGCAAGTTTTAAGCTCTGCCACCTGCAGCACAGTATGACTGGCAGAAGTTGACAACATACTCTTACAGCTAGAAGGAACACAATTATACACAAATTGCTACTTAGCACTTTTCATTTGTAGAATTTTACCACCATTTTTTTTTTGTTATAAACCCCACCTTGCAAATTTCTTTATTCAAAACCAAGCTATATTTAAAAATACACTTTAAACTTAAGCTTTAATACAAATACATTTTGCAATTATGTAAACTGCTTTCCCTACAGACAAAAGTCAAATGCTATATGGCCATGTTAAACAGTAAAGACAGTTGACATTGCAATTTATATCAATGAGATGCATTGCTACAATATCAAATCAAATGTTCTGCTCAGATCCACCATTTTTGAATTGGTCAACTTGTGATTAAAAATGAGTTATTTGGTATCTATAATTTAAAAGCACTACACACACATTTTAAATCTATGGAGTAATTTATCATGTTAGCTGATATGCACCCGATTTATAATGAATTTACTAACAGCTCTCGTAAACATTTAATGCTTTGTAATTTTAAATAACTTTGCAAAAGTTCACATTTTTCTAATATTAAAAACTCTTAATGGTAACTTGTCTCAGGCAGACTGCTATTTGAAATTTCATTTTAAGCAATAATAAGATGAGATTGTGGAGGGAGGGAGATCTTACCTACCACGTTTTAAGATAATTTATGTGGGATTCCGTTGTGTCGCCACAAATACGGAATATAAACTTTATAATGCCAGCTATATAAAGCAGTTCAATCTTTTAAACAACCTAAAGTTTATAAACAGAGAAATAAAAATACGATTTAACAGCTTTGGAAAATAAAAATTAAGTTTTGCTTTGGTTTACTGATTTCAAAGTAACTCGATTAATTAAAAATTAGGAGAAAATAACTTCCAAATTTTAGCTATGTGAACAGTTTGGGAAAACAAATTCACCATAGCTGCAACCAAGACATCATTAGTCCTTTTATTTTAAGTAATGATCCAATTTTTAAATGTTAACAATGCAAATATTGAAAAATGAAACATATGCAGGTTACTTATTCTAGAAATAACTATCAGATTCAAATGCAGTTTCATGGAATAAAAAATGTTAACTGAAATATGCAGAGAATTGCAGGAATCTGTGGTGCACACGGATAACTTGAAGGACAGAGTGAAAAGGTTGTTACAACATATTCTCAGGTTAGAGTATCATGAGATGTAGAAGTAATTAAGACTTCATTTTTAGAAATAACAGCAAAATGTTTAAATACACTGAACTGGAACTATAAGGACCATTTGAAAAATGCACAGACCTTCTCTCAAATACTGTCGAACAAAATATTTACAAATAATCAACACGTCTTTTGAACAAGAAAGCCGACAGTAACACTACACGTGGTGATTATAAAATAAAAATCCCTCGAGACATGAATTTTGCAAAATACATTCAGAAAATATTTCATTCTGAATACCTCAGGAAAATTATAATCAGAAAGTCAATTCTATACATTAGGTGTTTATGATTTTACACAAATATGAATGTCGCTGTGACATTTGCCATCTCAGCCACATTTAAGCTTAGTTCTAGCAAGCTGACCATTAGTGTTTTCCCCTGTAGTTTTGACACTGATACAAACAAAGTGTACATTTAAAAGGATGGCATCAGTCACTTTAATTTCGTTTTGTTTTAAGAGCCTTGATATTCCGAGCATGCCAAGAGGATCAATGCTCTGACTTCATCTTCTACAAGCCTTCGTGACATTTAAATCCTTATTCCCGTATAAAAAAGATTTCTTCTCACGCGTTTATACATCAACGTGATTAAAGATAGCATACTAATTCCTCGCGCTTCAGAAAGTTGCTTAAGAAATAAATCATGCAACTTATGTTACTTTGTAATATACATGAACTCGCAAATAAGTCAATTTGGGCCGAACTTTAATTAAAAATAGTATCAGCTAGTTTAAGATTTACAATAGCACGTTAGGAAACTTTATCCGAAACGATATTCGACTTAACATCCGAACAGTACAATAAACGTTAGAATCTCTGAAGACAAATGCTAATAAATTTATTTTTAATGATTTAGCTATACTTCTATATTTAAAAACTGTCAGATCATAACGTATCGTAGCCAACGCCCTTGCTTGGTTGGCATGGCCGTTGCGACCGCCATATTTGACGCCATTTCTAACGAATCCAGAAGACACCGCCCTACTACTTCTTTTATCAGACTTACTATTCCAATTAAAACATACTTCTTTTATCATACTTACTATTCCAAATAAAGCAAACACATCAGATCCGATATGACAGTTACAAACACTAATCGAAATATATAATTTTTTTTTTTTTTTTTACATCTAAATAGAATTTATATTTATTCAGCCGTAAAATATTCCGCCTTGCTGATAATTTACTAAAAAAGGTCTATCAAATTATTATAATTTTTAAATAGAATAACGTAATAAAAGTCATAATCGTTATGGAACTTGTTTCTACTATATGAATCACTCGCGAAACAACGACATTTAAAATCGTACGATACGATACAAATCAAGATATTATTTTAATAATTCAACTTATATTACAGTTGTTACAAAATGATACATAACATCACAGCATGAAAATGTACTTGATGAAAAACTCACCTTCAACGGTAAAAAAATGGTATTTAAATATGCAGGTTTCACACGAGAAATGCTACGCTTCTCGTTCCGCAAACCAAAGTGGCGCGATCGGTTGAGCAGAAAGGTTTTGTCAAATTTTCCGGCCAATAGGATTTCAATTCGTTGCAACTCAAAATGCGCCACCTTTACAATTTCAAATTTGCATCCGTTAATATCCCTTACATGGCAGGAAATTCAAATTTAGAGCAACAGAAAAATATCAGTATCTGACAAATACTGTTTTATAATATTAGTAATAATAATCAAGTAATTTTTTTTAATTGATATAAAATTTTTATTGCACTAATTTTAGAAGTTAATGTTCCCTAACCGTTGTATAATAATCATTTTAAAATAACTAAAATATCTTTAATTTTACTACTGAAATCAATGTTAAATTGAAAGAAAACTACGCTCTTATATTTTATCACTTAGTTCGTTAATAATCATATTTATATAAAGTAACTGCTGTAATCTTTTTTAATCTCTGATACAGATCACTTGTACGTTTGGCGTAACGTATTCCATCCACTCATTCTCATATTTTAACTTTTGTGCACAAGAGAGGTACATTGCGGGGAAAAAAAATTCTGAAAGGTTTCAGATTTTAAATTAAGTCCAAAGAGCGTTTTTTTAACGTTTTGTGTGTTACCTTTATTTATAAAATATCATGTTCTTGGACAAGGGAGGACAATTCTATATCTCCCTTTCTACTGGGCCGACTGACAAAATTCTACTTGCGTGTTTCACGCTTAGCGCGACTTATGATATGCATTAGATTTATATATAGCATTATTGAAATATAGGTATTTTGACACAAAATCGGACTTTTTCTGATATGAATGAATTTTTTCCACATTTCGGTTCTACGATTGAAATTATGCCAAACTAACAAGTTTTGTAAAAATCGTACGAGTAGTTTTTAAAAAATTAGCCCTAAAAATTTTAGCTCCTCATTGTTAATTGAGTTTGGTATATATTTATAAATATCTGTTTTTTTATTAAATTTATTTGATTCTTTTAAATTCAAAATTTAAATTCATTCCAAATAAAATTCACCCATTTTTTATGATTTTATTTTTTTTAATTCGTATTTTTAAATAATTTCTATAAATTTTTCGAAAAAAATTTTTAATTTATAACCTATACAAATTTTACTATCATCTTAAAATAGATGTATTTCTAAGCATACTTGCAAAAAATTAGAAATTTTTATTCAAAATTTTCGAAGATATACATAAATTTATATACTGGCGCGTTTTGAAATTTGGCATATTTGTTGAAAGCGATAATAACATTAAATGTGGTTTAGGGACTTTGGTAAAATTATTTAAAAATAGGAATTTTCCGCTTCTGCACAATGGAAGGGAAAGGAAAATAGGTTGCCATATATTAACAAGTTCGCCAAGTGAAATATTCTTAGAGCAAAATGAAAAAAAATGCGCCAAGTTAAATTTTTTAATTTCTCCTAAAATTTCGCACCAAATTTTAGAAAATTTAATATTTAGCCATAATTAGGGTCTTAGAAAAGAAATATGGAAAAAAATTGGTATGTTATTTCAGAAAAAGTCCGATTTTGTGTCAAAATACCTATGTGCACAGTGCTAAAAACAGTGCTAAAAACAGTGCTATATGTATAAATCCTAAGACGCACTTTCGAGACACGAAAAACGGAATTTGAATTTCTTCAATCGGAACTTTTGTGAATAGAACTAGCCTTTTTTTTTTTTTCTTCCCCTCGCAATGTACATAGATTTGATATAAAATACAAAAACGTCTCTTAGCCAGATTGACACACACACACACACACACACACAAAAAAAAAAAAAAAAAAAAAAAAAAAAAAAACTGGAAATTAATTTAAAGGAGTCCTTTGGTGGCTGCTCGAAACTTAGATTCTTTAATATTTTCCACATACCCTTGTACACTTTAATTGTGTACCCCCATGGGGGTCGCGGGACCTGTAGCAGGGGGTCGCCAAAATTTTTAGCAGTTTTGATACTTCTTTAAATTATTGTAATAATTTTACATTTACCAAATATTTTTACACAATGTATCTGAAAATAGATAAAGATAAGACAATACAGACAAAGAAAAAATGAAAACGTTTCGACGCATTCTTTTTGAAATATAAACGTTCATTTTACTTGCTTCGCACGTGACGCTGTCATTTCGTCTGTTACTTATTTAAAATTTTCACATTGTTCTATGTCTTAAAATTAGAAATTAAAGTTAATGACCTAAATCTGCAATAGTGTATTGCAATACAAGTGGAAAAATTGACAGTTTCATTCACGCGTGTGTCGGATTATGGGGTCCCACAAAATTTTCGTAAATATTATGGGGTCCTGGGGGTCGTGAAAAAAATCTCAGTGATTAAAACGGGTCGCGACTGAAAAAAGTTTAAGAAGCCCTGGTTTAAAGAGCTGTATTGACGGCTGCATGAATTTGGCTGCGGCATTGGGGGGTCAAGGCGATCTTGATGCCTGCGTACACGAACTACACACCTACAACTGCTCTGTCGATGAACAAAACATTTGTGGCATATTTTGATCAGTTTAGTAGTAATACACTAGGAGTTCCAAACCAGGGGTGATTTTATAGTGTCAAGGGGGATCACCTTATGTGATCAGCCTTTTATTTACCTTTTAAGTATTTAATTTTAGTTTATGAATATAAATAGCGCTACTATATGGTTTTCAGTTTTTTTAAAGGGCTTTTTTTTTCCGTATTTTAAGCCATTCTCTATGTAATAATTTGAGCACCTGTGTCGTCTGCGGCTTTCTTCAGTTCATTACTATTCTACATTTGCGAATTTTTCGTTTCTGTGAATATAAACATCCACAACAATGTTTTAACAACTTCTGTGAAGGAAATAGCACTTTTATTTAACTGTAATTTTCAAAACTTATTAAATTTTGAAAGCTGTGTGTTCCAGGTTTAGTTTGGTTTAGTTGATTATGACAAAGCACACCAAGACTATCTACCTAGGGAAAGGGATGCCTTCGCGGAGAACTTTCTCAGAGAAACTGGCTTGTATACATCTTACACATGGAGAAACCATGAAAACGGGCATACAGGCAGCCTATTCACCTGGAATCAAATCCACGTCGGAACTACCAGTGTTCAACTATTTTATCGCTCGGCCGCTGGAGGACATGTGTTCCAGGAAATAACTTCCAGTTATCGCAGTTAAATAAATACATTAACAAATGAACTGTGCCTTTTAATCGTTATTTGGTACATATTTATATGGCTTTATCTAGGCTACAAGTTTATTTGCTGGTTTTCTTCAACTCGTTTGAATTATAAAACTCAACGGACACTAATTTCAGAAAGCATATACAGAGAAGTCGTTTCTGGTGACCACCTCCATAACAGAACCAATCGCCTAGAAAATTATCAGAAATGTGAGAATAAAAACAAACATTACCTCTCTAAAAAAACATTATCTTCAGATGACCAAAATTACTTCGAACATTGGGTGGTCGTTTTAGAGAGGGTTATCTGAAAATTATTTATTTTCATGTATGTTTCTTGAAATTATTCTATAAAATGGGTAGGCCAATATTCGAATGATCAAAAGCTATAAACACTAGGAATTCGATCAAGATTCTGTTTCTGGTGATTGAACTACATTCATCATTTTTCTCATGTGTAACTTAAACATGATCCAACTTCTGTTAAAATATCCTTTACAATGGCACCCTTCTCTATAGGCAAATAGATATAATGTACTTTACCATAATCAAATAATCCATTCCGATTAAATATACATAACTGCACACGATAGTTACATTTAGACTTAATAATAACTGTAAAGAAGTGTCATATCTTAATAATAAAGTGCTATTTTGTATTAACATTATATCATCTTTGTTTAGACGAGTTATTTTTATAACTGCGGAATCCTTGAAACAATATCACTGCGGAATCCTTGAACATATCTGAGGGCCTTTACCTAAAATAGATTCATATGATATTTTATATGTGATTGACATTTTCACTGCAAGTGTTTTTGGACTCCCAAGGGATTTTTCATGGAATATACTAGGTTGCGGAAAACTCCGATTGAGAAATGCCGGTTCAAATAATTTTATTCAGTTAATTCGTTTTCTTTTTCGACCCAAAAAAAGCTATTAGTCTTGAAAAACGAATTTCCGTTGTTTTATTTTTCATTCAAGTCTGTTGCCACACGAAAAAGCTGTTAGATATTATTCTTTCATGTTTAATCTGTCTGTTACTAATTAAAAAACTAAACTAATTGAAACCAATCAATGCATATCGTAAAAATATTATTAGTGCAAAGGGGAGATTTGCCCTGAAGGACTATTAATTTCATTTTGCCATTTTGTGTCGAAAACTTTAAAAAGGGAAAGACTGTATCACTTTTCAAATCGTTGCCACCATATATTATCGTCCTGTCTTATATTTAAAGAAATTAAATAATGAAGAATCTGCATGAATGTATGTATGTTTCTCGCATTGTGATAAAACAACAGTACCTGCAGCCATCAAAATTTGAATAACGTACTCTTCCATAGAATATGGGCATGTGGAAGACCTAATTTGAATTTGAAATTTGTTTTATTATCGATTTCATATTTTGTAACACTTACACGAATTTCTGATTAAAAAAAACTAAACGATTTCAAAGCGAACAATGGCAACACTGTAAGGGGGGGGGGAAATTATCTCCAGCGCGCGAGACTCTGTATCAGAAATTCTAAGGATATGCTGAATTTAAAATTATTTTCCAAGATTGATCTTGAACTCAATTTTATGGTTTAAGTGCGAAGAACACGATATTTAATAAATAAAGGTAACACCCAAATGTAAAAAACGCCCTCTTTAGATGTAATTTAAAAACTAAAACCTTTAAGTTTTTTTTTTTTGTTTGTTTGTTTGTTTGAATGTTATTGATTTAAATTAAATGGACTTAATTCATGATAAAGCTAGTTAAAGCATTAAATATTTTAATAGAATTACGTTTCATACTTTTAAATATACAGAACATGTATAACGTTCTCATGTTATTTTAAATGCATATTCGTCTAATATCCCATAAAATGTTTCGCTATTCCACGTGGGCCATCTCTATCATGCTGATAAACCATATTAAATTTTAAAAGAGCTCTTTTGGGGGCTATCCGTTAAAATCTGAACCCTTTCGATTTTTTTAACGTCCTTGTACAAAGTAAAGGAAATATATAATCTCGAAAATTTCGGGTACTATATTTCAACAGGAATATCTATTTTCAACATTTCCGAATCTATTTGGATGATTTTTTTGGGTGATTCTTGTATGTACGGACAGAATAAAGGACTCTTTTTCTCAAAAACGAATTGCAAAATTATTTAAAATGGCCTTTTGTCATGACGTCTGTACGTACGTACGTATGCATGCATCTCGCATAACTAAAAAAACGATTAACGTAGAAAGTTGAAATTTTGTATATGGGACTGCTATAACATCTAGTTATGCACTTACGTTTTTATTGCAGTTGGCAATACCAAACGTATATAATAATTACTCTTACCCGGCCTTTATTTTCGCAATCATTGGTCGTAGTTATATACTTTCAATTACAGAAATATTTTAAATGTCGAAAATATTCATGTTTTGGCAAAGTCAAATTAAAAAAAAAATTTTTTTTGTTAAATATTGAAATCTCATATAATAACAGGTTATATATGCAGTTTAGTCCAACAAAAAATATCTACCAATACTAATAACAGTTTATTGTTGCAGCAAAAAATGTGTATAATCTCCGATAATTTACATTCCCAGCAGGCTTTAGACTTTCCGAAAACTGGAGTCACCGCCTTTTCTTATTACTCATTACAATTACGTTAGAGCAAACATTCCCTAACTCGGCGGTTGCTATGGTTACGTGCGGCGTAGGAAACTAAACTCTCAGCCACAGATGTTACTGAAATATCTCTGAAAAAAAGGAAAAAAAATTAATATTTATTTAAATTAATATTTTTGCGTTTTGACGTGTTTATTTATCAGCTTAACGCCAAGTTTCAAAACAGAATTTCATTAATAATTTCTGCAATAATAATATTTAATATTTTTTATGTTCCTTTAGGTTAAAATAAAATATTCCCTAAGTAATAGAAAAAAAGGGAATAAAATGGCAAGTAAATGCTTTAAATTAACATAAGACCTAATTCAGAAATACGAAAAATATTCAAAATAATTTTGCAATCTGATTTTTCTGTTACCTGCTTAGCATGTGAAAAGTGATGTGATTTACCATTGCAATGCGAACCCAAAGAGTCTATCAAAACGTAAACAACGAATTCATTTCCTTCTTTCCTCTCAATAATGAAAAATAATTATTCGCACATGCATATCATTAGGGGCAGTCTAGTCTGCTTTTATGAGAAATGAGAATAAAGACTTGTGAAGAGACATGAGAAATGTTGACTTGTGGCGGGTTTGAATTCCCGAGAAGATTGGGTGCTACAAAAAAGTCATTTTTATCGCCATTAATGGAGCATTTTATTGAGACTGCAAGCCTCTATTTTCCTTTATCAATATTGTAAAAAAATTGAGCATACAAAACAAATATTAAATTAAAGTCTGGCGTGTGCTAAAGTAAAAAGGAATTTCTTTTGCACTCATTTTAAAGTTTTATGATGCTTAAAAGAATGATGAGCCAGATCTTTTTTGTTCTCTGTAAGAATTAAAAACTTTCCAAATTGTAAATTTTAGTCGATGATGTATATATATCAGTTTTAAATAATAAAATTGATAGATTATAGCTATACACAAAACTGATACATAATCAACCTATCAAATATCGGATTTGTAGCGCACCTTAAATAAGTTTCTTGTCTAGAGATAAATATTAACAAATCTTCTTAGATAGCAGATTAGTTTTAACTTTCAAATTTACCATTTTAGGTAAACAGTTCTAATTTAATTTAAACAATTCTCTTTATTAAATCTAAAAATTGGATTTTTTAAGTGGTTCTAAATTCACATTAATATTATTGCAATATATTGTCGTATTAAGCTTTCCATTTTTAGTCATTATAAGTTATTTTAAGGTTATTTAACTTTCTTACAAAGTTCATATTTTAATATTAGGAACGTTTAAATATTTATTCTGTTTTCCAGTTACTCTACCTGATGTACTTTGGCATACATTTAATTTCTAATACACATTTAATTAATCAATTGATAATTATGAGCGTCTGCAGAATTTTCATAATTAACAAAAAATTTCGAATTCCCTTATATTCATAGCTTGGGATTTTGAGTTCCCTTTTTATCCATTCCTTTTTCATATATTGTTGCACTGTATTCAAGTTTTCATTGTATGTGGAATTTATATATTTTGTATTGTATTTATGCCAATTTATATTTAAATGATAGTTTTTACAAATTCTTGCATCATAACTCTAGTTAAGAGAAGATATTTCTAACACCTTGGTAAAGCTTAATCTTCAGCATGCAGCTTATTTTCTAACCTAGTTTCAGGCTGAATTATTTGTAAAATTAATTATTTGAAATTATTTGTTAATAAAGATGGTCGCTAAATCACGCTAATAATATTTCTAACTGTTGTAATTTATAATGCAACAAGTTCATGTGATTTATAATAGAATTCATTTATAATTTTTTCAGCAGTATTGAAATTCACACTAATATGTGATATGTAAAACTACAATTTCATTTACATGTTCAGATTCCATTTTAACGGTTGAAAGTTTCTAGGTGAAGAGTTACGTTAGAACTAATAGTTTAAGAATTGGCCTCCACAAATTCAAGCTACAGAATATAAAAATCATATATTTCAGATTGCATTTCTATAAAGCAATGCAAAACGCTAAGGGAAGGGGATGGAATTGTTATGATATTATTCTATGAAAAACTAAAACGTAGTTACTCAGTAAGATTTAATAAAATGGAATTAAACTAGGTAAATACGTATTTAAATATTATTGATACCAGACAATTAAAATGTCTAAACGTAGAAAGGGGTGATTGATATTAAAACTAGCTTTTAGCATTAAGAACGCCATATCGAGATTTTTCCACATACTTAATGAAAAATATTTAAATGTGTAAAATATATGTAACAAACCATGAACGATGTAACTTTATACCCTCCTTTTGAGACTGGACTAGTCTTAGAAACTTAGTACCACTCCCCCTTCCCCCCGATTTTGAATTTTGAATTTGCCGCCAATGGCAAGGAGAGAAAAAAAAATGTTGTTGCTCATCCCCAGAGACTAGCAGGGCTAAATCACGTCCATGACATTGTGCACCTTAAAGAAATCTAAAAACAACAACTACGCAGTGATTCTGAAGCCGTCTTGGCATAAAGGTGCATTATCTATTTCCAACTGTAGTAGTATTCTTAGTAAATGTTTCATATTTTGCTTCCAAAGTAAATATTTTAAAGTTACTTGTCAATTCATTATTATAGGAGCAAATTCCCTCCCATGTTGCCAAAAGTGGCCCTAATATGGGCATTCGACATGTGATGTTCCCTTTAGCTTGTAATAAAGAGAGAACTAAGGTCACAAACTCGATGAATAGTAGTTAAGTACACTGCTCATCAAACTGTAACAAATCACAAATATTTCTGTCCTTATTTTGTGGCTGGACTGGTCGGGCAGAGCTTTCCTGCCCCTAAGTTTTGAACTTCGATTCTACAGCTGTTGGCGGAAAACAAAAAGACAATTAGGCAGTGACTCTTGAGCCGCTATGGTATAAAAATGTGTAATTCTGTCCTCATCTGTAATCGTGGTCTGTACACTCTTGTATTCTTCCTGCATGACAAACAAAATTTGGTGTGAAAAAACGAAGTGAAATAATAATGCAAGGAAATTTCATTCACCAACATAATATAGAAAGCTACGTTGCCCTATGTTCTGCAGCGAATTTGTTCTAAAGATGTAGAGGATGAAAGACGCGTAATGAAATTATTTATCAAGATCCCAAAAATTTACTAACTTTATCCAAAATATCTGCATTTCAAGAAAAGCATTATTGAAGTTTTAAATACACCCTTCAAGATTTTTCCATAAATTGATATTTTATTTCTCAGTCTTTTTTAACCACTCAATTTAAAACCTGAGAAATCTTTCCTGTCAGGATGCAGTCCCAGGCGCGGTTACAAATCCAAGACAACCCGAGTCTATCTTTATAGCTGGTTATTCAATTTAAACAGCATTAAAAACAGAAAATAACAAAAACAGTTATTGCATGCTGAAGAATTTATGCGATACTCGAAATCGCAGTTTCAAATTTTAGTTCTAAGTAGCCTGACTTGACATAGATATTACCTCTCGGGTTCTTAGTCAACCCCATGGAGCATACTTGTAGCATAATTATACCAAAATATATAACTATTAAAAATGCGAACATAATTTTCCAAAGTGTTATTAAGAAATTCTTACTTTTTTAAATGGTTTGCTTTGTAATGATTAGTCACATTAGTAATGATTTACAGGATAAAAGATAAAATATTGCTAAGAAATGCCCAGCCGCGGTAAGACAGCTTCCCCGCAAGACGGGTTTAGGGTTTCCAGAAAATGGCAAGGAGAGGCAGGGGTGCCAGATTTGGCGCTAAATCGCCCATCAGGCGACAAAATTGGCGATATGCCATAGACGGATGGAGAACCTTCTGGAACGAACTCTTACTGGTTTGGCCAGAATGTTCTCGAAAGCAGGACAAAAGCTATATAAACCATGCTTTTACGAGAAGTGTCTCTCGTAATAGAGTTGATTCTCAGTCTAGTGTCGAGTTGGTCGTGGAGTGCATCGAGAAAGTCTCTTAGTGTATCACAAGTTAGTGCATCGTCGAGTCTATCATGAATGTCTCGCCGAGTGCATCGCGAGTTATAGCGTGGAGAGTCTCGAGAGTTTCGAGAATGACCGAACCGAGTCAGGAACTTTCGCTGTGAAGCTTTCTTCACCGTTATAGCCCCATACCTTGAAGGCTGTGTCACTGATTGTTTCAGTGTGCTTGTAGTAGTTTTTCGGCGATTATAAACGTGTTTTTGGAGCTGTCCTGAAAAATACTGGCTAATAAATGGTGTTTTCATTCTTCATCAAGTGTTGTTATCAATCACTCCACGAACCCGTACGAATGCAACAATACATTTCTTCAAATCCACGAACCCGTACGAACGCAACAATACATTTCATCATAGACTGGCAGCACCTTACTTAGTTAAAATCAAAATCTATATTAAGCTTATTACGAGTCAGCTAAAAAGTAATTTCTTCTTTCATTTTTTTTCAAGATTTATGCATTAATCTTAAACAATCGTCATTTTGTTTATACTTCTGCTTTTTATCTTTTATGTGAATAAAATATAAAATTTGTTAAACACTTCAATAGTTTAGTGTGATTAATGTTTTGATTCAATGACTACCATTTCGAAATAGTATTTAATTATTGCTCTCATATTCAACATTTGACTAATACCTAAGGAAAAATAGGTAAGGAAAAATATGAATAATTTCAGAAGTAATTTAAATAAAAAAAAAAAAAAATCTGAAATGTTTCAGATTTTAAATTACGTCCAAAGGGGCGTTTTTTAACATTTTGTGTGTTACCTTTCTTTATTAAATATCATGTTCCTCGCACTTAAACCATAAGATCCAGTGCAACAGCAATATCGCAAAATAGTTTTAAAACGAGCATATCTTTAGAATTTCCGATACAGAGACTCACGCGCTGGAGATAAAAATGTATTTTCTGCACAACGTTGCCATTGCTCGCTTTGAAATCCTTGAGTTTGTTAATCAAAAATTCGTCAAAGTTTTAAAAATAGGAAATCGATCATAAAACAAATTTCAAATTTCAAATTTGGTCTTCCACATGCTCATATTCGTTGGAGGATTACGTTATTCAAAATTCGATGACTCTATGTACCGTTGTTTTATCACAATACGAGAAATATACATACATTTATGCAGATTTTTCATTATTTAATTTCTTCAAATATAATGCAGGACTCTAACATTTTGTGGCAACAGTTTGAAAAGTGAACCGACATTTATGAGTCCGACGCAAAATGCCAAATCGAAACTAATAGTCCTTCGGGATTCAAATCCCTTTGGACTAATAATTTTAGACCTATGTTATGTTTTTTCTCAGACAAGTCCATAGCAAAATCCTTCCTACCTAAGTTAAAATATTTCTTTTGCAAAAAATGAACCTTCCAAAAGAAATTTCTGTTGCAAATACATTCTGTAGATGTAGAATTATTACAATTAGAATTTCCGTAGGTGGTATTAGTTATTTCTTACACGTATGACTTTTTGTTGTACATCGTACTAAATTTTTAAAGCGTTTATTTTACTAAAATGTACTTCGCAGTTCAACATTTCCAATAAAATGATCTAGTTACACATGACCACATCAAGATTTTAACGATTTCTTAAAATATACATTGCGATAAAATCACATACTATTCTCATCGTTCTTCACGCTTTACGCTCTACTGAAGCCCATTCGCTTGAACAACCTGAAAGAAAAGTGCAATCAGACGATAAATAATCTAAAGCAACTTGTTTGTATTGTTCTGAAACTATTGCACAGAATTGTTTAGGCTTATCAAAGTATGGCGAATTCAGAATGAAATGTGGGAAGAGATAGAAAGTTTTTGATCTGAAGTTAGATCAAAGAAACGTATTATAATGAATTTTCATTGCATTTATCAAGCGCAAAGCTGGTAATCATGCATCGAAATTTTTTTTAACATTCGGCCGATACTATTCTTCTTTTAACCGAGAAAGGAAGTGAAATATGAATCACTGTTTTCTTTGTCTTTTCAATGAATTATGTTTAATATTTTCTCAACTACATTATTTCATCATAACGATAACACGAAGTTGAGCGAAAAACACGCAATTCTACCGGCTCGTAAAACATTTAACTCTGTTTAGTGTTTTACGTATGTTTTATGTGTTAAGCAATACTTCTGTTGTCTGAGGTTAAATTGAAAATGTAAATTTATTTTTAATTTGCATCTAGAAAAAGCGATTTCTGTAGAAAAGTTGTTGAAATGGTTAAAACCATGGTTGAATTGGTAACATTTACATCAGTTTTAAATTTAGTAAATGATTTAAAAATAGACACAACATCATACACCCCCCCCCCCAAAAAAAATCCGAAAGGTTTCAAATTTTAAATTACGTCCAAAGGGGATTTTTTTAACGTTTTGCGTGTTACCTTCATTTATTAAATACCATGTTCTACGTACTCTAACTATAAAATTCAGGTCAACAGCAATATTGCAAAATAGTTTTAAAATGAGCATATTTTTAGAATTTCCGATACAGAGACTCACGCGCTGGAGACAAAACTTTTTTTTTCTGCACAACGTTGCTTTGAGTGTGTTAATCAAAAATTCGTTAAAGTTTTACAAGATAGAAAATCGATAATAAAACAGATTCCGAATTTCAAATTTGGTCTTCCACATGCCCATATTCGTAAGAGGATTACGTCATTCAAAATTCGATGGCTCTATGTACCGTTGTTTTATCACAATGCGAGAAGTCTGCATACATTTATACAGAGTTTTCATTATTTAATTTCTTTAAATATAACACAGGGCGATAATACTTTGTGGCAACAGTTTGAAAAGTGATTCTCCGTTTGTAGTAAATCGACGCAAAATCGCAAAACGAAAACAATAGTCCTTCAGGGACAAAGCCCCTTTAAACTTAAAATATATATATACATTTTTACTTAGAACTAGCGAGACAGTGAATTAAGAATTAAGAATTTAAATCGAAAAGACTAATTTATCTAAGAAAATTTACGCTTCGAACATACAGATGACGTATATTAGATTGAAGGTGGGGAAACGCCGGCCTAAAGACTGAATGCGATTCTGTTAATTCCTTAATCCATCCGGTTATGGAATTCTGTGCAATGGCATTTTACCACTTTCCTATCAGATTTTGCGTTCAAACTACCGAAATCAGCAGTACCAGCGTGCATGTGTGCATACATATGCATGAATATACTAGTGGTCAACTTAAGCTTAGAACCGAATGTATGTTAGAAAGTAGGTCCGTCAAAGAATATAGTTCAATCTTTAAGAGCTTTAATTTAGAAATTAAGCAATTAATTGTGAAAACTGATGAGTACTTACGTATTAACAGAAATAGCTTGGCATGATTTGGCGATTTTTTACAGATGAAGCGATAGACATTACTATCCGGCTGCAAGTTTGTGGCTTTTGAGCTTTTTTTTTAGAAAGACGCTCACCTGTCGATATTTATAATAGGTTGGTAAACATATGAAAAGAATACATATTTTAGCAGCGTAAAATATATATATTAATTATTAACCATTTGGATACACATTTATTTGAAAATTGTTTTGCACTTGAGCATATTTAATCCTTTGGCTACATTTGACGTATCAGTACGTCATGTATTTGTTTGGGCAAAGCAGCACATGTCGTTCTAATACGTCATAGAAATTGAGACTAGATTTAGGAACTTCATTCTGGTTTATATCAAGGTAATTACTATATCTATTGCAAGAGAGCAAATAATTTCAGTAGTTTGGTGTACCTTGTTTGGGATACCCAACCCCATAATGACAGAAATAGAAAATATATTTTATCAAAGTGATAACGACAGTTTTAATGAAAGTATTGATTCCAGGTACTTCAGAAAAACCGCTTTACATCAGGCAAATTTTCTTTTTCTTTCCAAATCCATTCATCTAATTTTTCCCGAAATGATTCACTATCACTGCTTGATAAGCGTCTTTGTACGCCTTTTACGTCTTAGAATAATTTTACTATCATTATCACTTTCTAGTTCGATATATTCTTCATCATTTTCATTTTGAAAATCCTCTTTATTGCTTAAAAGATCATTATAAAATTCTCAGGTTCAAGATCACTTTCATTAAACCTGCCGTTATCACTTTGATAAAATATATTCTCCATTTCTGTCATTATGGGGTTGTGTATCTCAAACAAGATTCACCAAACTACTGAAATTATTTGTTCTGCTGCAACAGATACACATTACTTTGAAATAAACCAGAATGAACTAGCCAAATTCGTCTCAGTTTCAATGATGTATAAGAACGCCATGTTCGTCTTTGCCCAAAGAAATGCATGACTTACTGATACGTCAAATGTAGCCAAAGGGTTGAATAAGGTTAAATAATATTTTTAATATAATACATTAAAAAAAATTAAACGCTTACATTCTTATTCAAATCTTTCTGTAATTTTTTTGAGCTATTCTTTTCCCGAAATATACAGCGATCTGTTTTCGTTTAAAAACATTAAAGAATTGCGAAGACTCGGCTTCGCGCAAACTTCGGCAACAGCGGCTCTCCAAGAAACGCATTTACTCGTCGTTTCCTTCAGAAAATTTTCAGCAAAATTCTGTATTGCTGCTGATTTTTGCAGAATTTTCACTGCAGTTTCTTCCATTGCTGGCAAATTCCGCAAGTTCATATTCTATATAAGCTCACATAAACTTAAGGCAAAAAAAATATCGCGATTTATTAAAAAAAAAAGTTGGTGTACAGCAAAAGAAAATGGCTATGGTGGTTGCGTTAATATGTAGATACCAAATGCTGAGATCAAAAGACTGATCAGGAAAAGGAAGCTTAGGGAAAGAACATTTCACTCCTAATTTTTACTTAAAAATGAAACAGTATACATGTCAGTCATTTGATGACCGGAACGGATTTCGTTTTTGGCATATTTGATGAAAATTCGAATTGTTTGTATCCCTCGCTCATTAAAAAAACAAAGTAATCAGTTATTCCCGACCTAAAGAATGGAAAGCGAGGCCGTCGTGGCTCCGTGTTTACCGCCTGAGGCTTATTTTAAAGTAAAAAGTATAAAAATAAGCGCATAAAATGCAATTTTAAACTGTAACTTTCATTTAAAAAATTTTTTTTTACTGGAGTGGGCTGTTTCTCTTTTCTGTCATCGCATATTGATAAACAATAGGAGTACCGCAAACGATTGTTACACAAGCATCATCACACCTTACGAAGGCCCTGCCAGCATGCTGCTTTTATAAGCCTGTGGTTAAAAGTATTTGCCCGCCTTTGGTTTGGGCACTTTTTTGTGTGTGTGCCCATTTTACTCCGCATTTTTTATTCTTCATTCTTAACGTTTCTAATTTTAGCATCTGTAAAATTTTGCATATTTTATAAGCCTTTCACAGCTTAAGTGTGCAAACTGAATTTCCGATAAATTGCAGAAATTTTGAATTCCTCATTTATAATATAGGTCAGGGTTTCTTAAACGTTTTTCAATCGCGGCCCCCTTTCATCACTGAGGATTTTTCGCAACCCCAGTACTTCATAATATTTACAAGATGTTTGTGGGACCCCATAAGCATTGCGCAAATCCGACACACGCGTGAGTGAAACTGTCAATTTTTTCACTTGTACTGTAATAATATACTACTGCAGTTAATTTCTAATTTTTTTTAAGACATAGAACAATGTGAAAATTTTAAATAAGTAACAGACGAAATGATAGCGTCAGGTGCAAAGCAAGGAAATGAACGTTTATAGTATAAAGAGAAAGCGTTGAAATGTTTTTGTTTTTTTCTTTATTTGTATTTTCTTACCTTTATCTATTTTCAGATACATTGTGTAAAAATATTTGGTAATTGTAAAAATATTATAATAAGTTAAAGAAATATCAAAACTGCTAAAATTTTTGGCGGCACCCTGCTGCAGTTCCCACGACGGGGGTCACGACCCACAGTTTAAGAAACACTGATATAGGTGATATCAGTGAACAGTTTTAGAGTAAACAGTTAAATTGTACAGAAAAACGAATGTCTTGTGTGTCATAATCATACTTGACTTGAAACGCTACAATCAAAAGCGATTTTTGACATTTGTTATTGTTATCCAGAGACATAGGATATGGTATAATTACTTTTAAAGCATTTAATTGGAATTTTTTTATTTACGGGATAAAGTGGCTAACCCTTTCTTAAAAGTTTCAGAGTTCATCATTGAGTGATATTATTTCCAACATTCTTGAAGTGAAAAACGAAGAGAAAAGAAATTATTCGATCCAGACTAGCCGGCGCGGCAACGCACCGGTACTCTCCAACCCAAGAACAGAGTTGACTCAACTGAAGGTCAACGAACGTAATTCCATCGATCCGGCTCGTTTCGGAAAATTCTGGGAGTTGTCTGAGAAATCAAATGTATTTCTCTCTAGAATTTCGTTGCTCATTATGCACAAACGTGAAACTAGAAACGTGGAAACTCATTTTAATTCTTGTTTAGAAACTTTTTTTTTTTTTTTTATTCGGAAATTGTAGAGAAAGGTTTCTATTCTTAAACCCGATGACGACATCACGATGACGTTTGAAAGCGGAAATTATGCCATCGCGTGACTGCGTGATATTCGCGGTTTTGGTACTGCAATTCCTTTTACGGTCGTTTATTATTCAAAAGTTTCATCGTTATTTTATTTTATGTAATTTACAGCTTCATGTACAGGTTTTTAAAAAAATGCAATAACATTCCTCAGATTTCTGTTTAACTTCTTAAAGTATCAAAAACTGGCGCAAAATACACAAATCCTTAAAAATGTCATTTAAAAATACACAGTCCTTAAAAAAATTTTAAAACAAAGGCAGATGTTTACTTGTATATATTTAAGATATGCAAATGTATTTTTTAGAATTAAAATTTATTTATTTTTTATGCACAAATGTTATATAAACTAAATAGGAATTTTTAAGATTTTAATTTCTAAAAACCAAACTTTTCTGAATCACAGAGTGTAGGAAATCACATAAATATTTCAGATGCAGATAATTTCAAATTAAAAAAATTTGCAATCGCTATCGTTTTTTTCGTTATTATTCTTTATATTTTAGATGTATACGGTAACGTATAAGTATCCTATGGGGGGGGGGGGAGAACTATCTGTAGTAATACTTAATATACGGTTTAAAAAGTATCTTTTACAGTTGTACTGACGGCGAAGTAATAATACAGCTTGTTACTCCATTTCTTAAATGCAGTACCCACCGCTCATTAAAATCACTTTTGTTCCAAATGATTTGAGTTTATTAAGCGGCTGAATTTAATGGACGGTGATTTGTGTATTGCAAACAGTGATATCAGTTTTAAACCTTTCAAGTAAATAATAACTAACAATTAATTCTTTAATTTATCCTAAAATAATAATTAAAAATTAATACTAAAATGAAACTATTTACTCAATTTTAAAATTTCTTTTTTAATATTTTATAAAAATACTTTTATAAGTAGGTTTTTCATAAATTTTTAACTTTGACAAGTATTTGTTATGCCCATTTTTGTTTCGAAGAGTTCATTAACAATGTTTCAATTGTATTTCCATTTCGTAAACCTTTTGGTAGCATTTTTCATCAGCAATTTTCAGTTCAAGAGTTTTCCTTAGAATTTTCAGTAATTTTCTATATTTGATTGACACTGGCATGTCATTTTCTTTTGTAAACATTTTACTGTCAGTTTCTGCAATTTTTTTAACTTACTGTATTACAAAATTTTACACACGTTTTCTTAATATTGTTGTCAGTTTACACATATTCTAAAGATGAATCTTCATAACTTCCCTCTCTGATGTCTGAAACTTTCGCTATAGCTTTCAGTTCCTCTGAAATGTCTATATAAAAATAGGTAGTTTACAGAAAATAGGTAGTTTATAAGTAATATTCTTAACCTTTTCATTCTTTTTATTTATTATTGTTTTTTAGAGTACAGTCAAAAGTCGTTAATCCGGACTCGTCGGGACTTCGGCGATTCCGGATTATCGATTTTTCCGGATTATAGATCATCAGTTTAAATCTGGTAAGATGGCATGCAGAAATTACAAAATTAAAAATATATAAAACCGTAATTTATGAAATAAAGAACAATTATGATCTAAAGGGTATCAAAATTTACAAAAAGAAAAAGCTTAATATTTATTTGTTTACTTTATTAAACATTTCCTTCAATGTAAGTTGCTTCGTTTCATGTGATAATATTTTTCTCTTATTATTTTCTCTTATTATATATACTTTCTCTTCTTCTATTAAACAGACATAATTTCTTGTTTAGTTACAAAGTTCCGCTGTTCAAGTCCTATAATTGCTGTGTTGAGAATACCGACTAATTTGTCAATCGAAATGTTTTCGTTTTCAATAACCTCTGGGTCACTTTCTTCACTATCGGAAGCGAATTATAATGACGAGGAACTTGATTTAAATCATATCAAAGACGGAGTATATCGAGATGAAATACTACACTTAGTACGGAATTATAAACCAAATAAAATAAAAACATCTGCTCTGAAGATAAGGATAGTGCTGACAGATCAACTTCCAATCCGCACCGTGAAATTGATAAACAGATTTCGGATTTCAAAACATACTTTCGCTTTGTAGATACAAATTACATATTAGTAAATATATATCGGAAATTCTATTTGACATAATCTTTCTAATCTATCATAATCTAATAATGACGTTTCTGCCCCCACCCCTCTGCCGCAGAGCAGCGTGAAATTGATAAACAGATTTCGGATTTCAAAACATATTTTCGCTTTGTAGTAAATATATATCGGAAATTCTATTTGACATAATCGAAAGTTCAAGCTTACTTTTATAAAATTGCTCTAACAGTCTGCAAAAAATAATAAGCCGGATCCAATTCGAAGATTAAGGAACAACGCAATCTGCAACATTAACTGAATTAGATAACTTTAGCTTAGCGTATAACTCCGTTACACATTAAACGCGCATGCGCACAAACATATTCGCAGCTGTAAGAGTCTTATGCGCTCTCGTAAACGCCTGTGCGCATGCGTGAACGCGACGCATGCGCAGAAAGTTTGTAGCTTTGAGGTCCGGATTATAGATCATTCCGGATTATGGGTGTCCGAATTAACGACATTTTACTGTATTCTTTTAAGAATATTTACTTAATATGAGTTAACTATTTTGTTAAGCAAATATTTAATGTTTATATACATTTTTTTTAGTTTTCATAATTAAATGTCAGGTTAATAGATATAATGATATATTGTGAGCACCAGGCCTTTTTTGCCAGAATGTGCTTGGACATTCTACTCAACCACAGTCTTAGTGGTATGGTGTAATGCCGAAACATGACATTTTAGAAAATCTGCTAAAAGTTATTCTGACATAGTAATGGAATAAATAGAATAACATTCTTATATGAACGAATTAGTTGAACTCATGCCAAAAACGATGAAAATTGTAATTTTATTAAAGGACGAAATAATGTCCAACGAAATATTGAATGATCCGTAATTTTCATTGTTTTATTAAATGTAAGCTGTTGTTCAAAGCATTCGAAGCACTTATGTAAGTTCATTTTCAGAACTTTGTGAATAAATTGTTATTTTTACCAAAAGCGTTTTAAGTAATTTTTTTCAAAACAAGTAGATTTCAAAATAGATAATAAATAGCATATGTGATAAAAACTGTCATTTTGCTAATACTTAGTAACTGATATTTAAAAAAAAAAGGGAGGGTGGAGGTCCGAAAATAAATATGAGCAATGGTATCATGTTTAGCATACTGTTCAACACTTCCTATCTTTAAAGTTCCTATTTTTAAAGTTAGCACCATAGAAACTGAAATTTTTGTCAAGACCCGTATTTTAAATTTCAAGTGAACATCTTAAATCAATGAAGAAAAATATAATATGGCAAATATATATATACTAAAATCGAAATATACAGCAAAAGTGATAAGTAAATAAATAAACAGATAATATCGGAAATATAAAAATGTGTTTATGTTAATAACAGTTATTTTTTCTGATTATTATACAAGGCGGCCCATCAAGACACCTCAGATTCTGCACAGCCAGATTCTTTGCTTGGAATACACAAAATATGCCCAATTGTACGACACGCAGTTTTCGAGATAAATGCGAAAGAAAAGTAGGACGTCATATCCAGTAGAAGAGAGGGAAAAAAAAAAAAAAAAAAAAACTTTATTGGAAACATGAACATCGATATTTGCATATGATCACATAGGAAATGCTCAAAAATCCATTCCGCATATCGAGGCATGCATGCGCGCGCCGTGGATTGGCTGACTGCACAAGTTACAGCAGCGTGGTGTCCACCAAAAGTACATGCAACATGAAGGCGAGCAACCAGGTCACTCTCTGTAGTAACTAAGTCTCGATAGACTAGTTTCTTCAGATGGCCTCCTAGGAAGAAATCGAAAGGTGTCAGATCTGGTGATCATGGCGACCATAAACCAGACCTTCCACGTTCAATTCAGCGATTTGGGGATTCTGCATCCAGCCAATCACGTACAGAACATTATCACCATGCGAAGATGACCGGTAGTTAATAGACGTAGCCTTTTAAATAGGATTCAAATGACTGCTTCATTCCGCGGAACATCTTATCTAAATATATGCAAATAAATATGTTCATGTTTCCAATAAAGTTTTGTTTTCCTGCACCGGATTATACTGTCATATTTTTTTTTTTCGCATTTTCAAAAACTAAGGGTCGTAGAGGTAGACTTCTTTGGACATTTTTTTATGTATACCAAGCGAGCAATCTGGCTGTGCAGAGTTTGGGCGGTCTTGATGGGACATCCTGTATATCTTAAACTGCATTCTCGCCTGCTAGAGATCGATGATTTAATAGTCAGGAATCCTTGAGTGACATATTAAAATAAAATATGATTTGTTATTTAATTTTATTGCGAAAAATATAATAAAATTTCTATGCAAATTAATGACTAGTCCGGGAAAATGCATATCGTATGAAAGAGGTTCTCATGCTCTTCAAGTTTTATAAAACGCTTGCATGTAATATATCTAGCTTGCATGTAATATATCACCAGAAACATAAATTCAACAGTACTAAAACTAACAACTTTGTCATGTTACGAAATTTTCAGAATTTAAAATATTGCATGTTTTAGACTTTTTTCAGTCTCATTTAATTATTTTTATCGGTTTACATTTACACATGAGCTTCATTAAATGTTGATGAGATAAATAAATACGTCGAGAATGTAACGTGACATGTTCTGTGTCACCAATAGATGGCACTGTAGTGCTGTTATCTTGCTAGTTGAAGATCGAGAATGTTGAACGGTACGTAATCATGTTTCGATGTACCATAAAATGTATTCTGAAAAAATATTTTTATTTATTATTCGTGTACAAATATTGCAGTTAATTTTCTAAAGTATCAAAACAAGTAAGTCAACAAAGTGAATTCACGATAATACGCAGAAGAGAAGACTTCTAGCATATAATTCATTCAATCATATTTCAAACTGTTTTTAATTATATGAGTTCTTTTCTTAATTAACCTTAAACATTTGATCTCACTTGTATTAGATTTGAGTTTTCGAACTATGTGTGGATTTTGAAATGATAATTACTGTCTATGAATGCACTTGTTATAATTTCGAGAATTTACTTAAAACTGTAATGCATAGAATCAGTATCAGAATATTCGATAAGATTAGGCAAAATAAGACCAAATGTGGACATATTCTGAATTATTTCAGTACATTTGGAAATAAAAAATATTAAATTTAGCTGACCTTAATTGTAATTTTTTTTACTAATGCACACTTTTAGAATATGGAGGTAATTCTTCATGGGGCATAATGCGGTTTTTGCATTACTGCATACAAAGCGATGAAGCAGTTGGCGTCAAAAAAAAAAAAAAAAAAAAAAAAAAAAAAAAAAAAAAAAAACACAACTGGTTTATTTTAATAACGTTTACTTGCTTTGTTTTGTAAAACGTAAATGTGTAAAGAAACACTATGTAAGTAAAGCATATTATCGACAATTTTTTTGTAAAAATCTACTTTTTTCTAGTTCTATAAACGAGCGCTTCTCAAACTTTTCTAAAGCGGAGACAACTTTTATAAATTAAAATAATCTGCAGATCACCTAGGCTTTCGAAAACATTTTTTTATCATATGTTGCTACCAGTGTACTTGTATTTTTAAAATACAATTAATTAAAATTAATTTAACTTCATATATGGAATTAAGTTATTAGGAGAAAATTTATACTTGTTTTAATAACTCAAAGCCATTTAAAAATTTGGATAATCTTTATTGCGAAATGAAGTAAAATAAAAATGAATAAGTAAAAGGTAAGAAACAGTTCAAAACTTAATCCAATTGCACCCTGATAGTAAGTAGCAAGTAATGGTAAAAATCGGAAATAAAAATAAAAAATGCGTTTGAAATTCGTCCCATATTGAGTTCGGAAAAAACACCACGTGCGAAAACCGAAGAAAAGAAGCACAGTGGCAGATATCAAGAAATAAGGGGAAAATATGCCAAAACTAAAAATGCAAATGAAAAATACATCTTTTGCTGCATCGTCATCAGGAGGGTTGTGCGACGAAAGAAGTAAATAAAGAAAACAGCCTGTGTCTGAATCGGCAAAGACACAAATTAAAAGTAATAAATTAATTAAATAAATATTCGTATTCTCATTAACGAGATGAGGGAGTCTGCCGGCTCGTTCTATGTTCCACATATATGTTTCATGTTTGGATGTATGTTCGTAAGACGCACCAAATTCTGCTATAAATCCCTCTTTTGTTACAAGACTAGAGTGGGAAATAAGTTCGTAAATAGGGCAATTGGTCATATACTTCGTAAAATGCTATAGACACACACTGAGAAAAAACATGGAAGACGGTTGTCACATGCAGTTTCAAACTCCAAGATTTTAAGCTGTTAATTCAAGTTTTAGTTTTTCTCTTTTTTGGAAATCTGGAGGGACCACAAACTGAGAAACGCTGCTATAAACAGTTATCATTTCACACAGCATAAAGTTTTAAATTTTAAGTTTTACCAATAACAAAGGCCGCTGTGGGAAAGAATACATCGAGCTCTAGTAAACTATTGTCGATTTCCATGAATTTTTTAAATTGTCTTACAGACTTTTATTTTAAAGGGTGTACCACTGAAAATGAATTGGAGAGAGGTAGGATGACTCCTAGCTGACCAATTCAAGTCTGGAAGAAGAGTTATCATCCACCATTTTACGTGAAACATTCTGAATGTAAGTTCTATTTAGCTACGAGAAAATAAACCAGAAATGCTTTTGAAGCTATGTATTACCATTACTTTCTTCCCTCTTTAAACTGTTATGTTTTTACCTTATCTCTCTATTACTGAAATAGTTATTGAAATGCAAGACTAATTTTTGAAAGTACATTCACTCATAATGCCATCTTCTATTAAGCCAGTCCTCACTTTTTATTTTACATTCTTTTCTTCAAATCTAGGTTTTACACGGTGCAACTTCAAATGCAAGAAAAGGGAAAAGTCAGTTGATCTGAAATTTTTCTGGACTGTAAGGAAGAATTGGTTGTTAGACAATGATTTAATATGGGGTTGAGCTTGACTGGTCTGTACGCGGCCGAGCACTGTCATCAAAGAGCAACATATTTTCGGCGGACATTTTGTATTCTTTATTCTGAATTTCTCCGGTGCAGTTTTTTTTAAGTCTTAAATGTTGACTTCTGAATGTATAACGTTTTGCCTCGAAACAAAAAAGATTCCATAACCAATAGAGCCCACCAGCGGCCGAGCGGTAAAGTCGCTGAACACTGGTAGTTCGGTCCGAGGTTCGAATCCCACGAACGGGCTGGCTGCATGGGTGTTTTCGTGGTTTTCCCCATGTGTAACGTGTATACGAGCCAGTTTCCCTTAGAAAGTCCTCCACGAAGGCATCCCTGCCCTTAGGCAGATAGCCCCAGTGTGCTTTGCCATAATTAATACACCATAACCAATAGTTTGTTCCAAAATACCGCATACATGAACTTTCCAGTTGTAACCATTTTTTGAAATATTTGATTTGAAGTGATCCGGAGTACCTGCATTCCATGGATTAATATTTCAGTTCTGAAGTTGAATAAGATATCCGTATTTTGTCTAAAATTCTGAAAAATTCCTCGCCAAAGGATGTCGAGTGTGAAAGTTGAGAGCGGTGTCATATGATGATTTTGAACCATTTTCGGTAGTTCAACCGATTTTTGATAATTGGTACAAAAGAGTTCTTGATATTCTTCGAAAGTACATGGAAAACAATGACTGTGGCGCGCCTATCTTCGGGAATTTTTCAATCAGACACCATTGTCAAATTACCTTTTACAAGCGATGGTTTGCTACTGTTTTGATAATTATGAATTCATCAGGAGATTTACCCTGTTCTTTACTGGAGTCATTCCCTCTACCTTTTGCCATTGATTCAAACATGGAATGCGACCTATAAATTTATCAATTTCGACGGGGAGTGTCAGCAATTAACATGTTTCTTCAATAAAAGGGGGACTGAAAGGGTTCAGATTTTAATGGTAATCCAAAAGGTTTGTTAACTTTTTTACGATTTTGCCGAGCACGAAAGTCTGCTGTTACACTCATGTACTCACTCTTGCCAACCCATTTCCTTTTGTCTTTTTAGCTTTATTATTAAGCATAATTTTCTTCGCACTTACGCCATATACAGTTCAACAGCAAAATCACAAAAATTCCTGATGCAGTGTTAAGTGTTGACATACATTTTTCTGCTTTTGTTTCTGTCGTTTCTCAAATCATATCAACGTTTAGTTTTCTTAGTGAGATGGCTTGCTGGCTTGCAAAATTTTTTTATTTTCCATTTATTATTAACGTTTTGCGTGTTAAGTTTATTGATTAAATATCATAGTCTTCGCATATAAAATTCAATTCAAATTTAATGGTTCTAGGTACCGTGCTTTTTTGACAATCCGAGGAACATACATGCATAGATGCATATTCTTCATTATTTAATTTCTTTAAAAATAATACAGGCTGTAAAATTTGGTGGCAAGAATCTCAAAAATGATACAGTCGTTTATAGTGAATGATGCAATGCGAGCCCTGCGCAATAGATAGCATTTAGCATTTGGCAGGATTTTTCAGACAATATGAAATTTTAGAATAATATGAAGAACACATTTTTCAGTCTTTAGAAAAAAATTAATTTTTTTCTACGAGTCGAAAGAAATTATTGTACATAAGTATTTTTTAGCACAGTGTTTTATGTAAAATATGTTGTCAAAAGGAATTTAATTCCTCAATTTGCTTTGTAGTTTGGGCACTAGATATGAAGAAAAGATGAGTTCGAGAACGAGGAATCGTTGAAAATGTTACCGTGTTCTTGCTTAATGTAGAAGCTGAAATATTTGATTTATCGACTCGAAGTACTGATCAATATATCTTAACAGAAAGGAAAATCTTAATTATTTACATATGCATTATTATAATGCGAAAACGCTGACGCATCAATAAGATGCTAATTGTTCCATTGCGTAAGATGTGTACTGTCTTCGCGTGTTGCCCTAAATTTTTTTGAGTGATAATGGTTTTGGCATAAAATATTTTGGACGTTTATGGTTTTAAATTTTAATTTAAAAATCAACATCCGTATTTTGTAATCCAAAGTTTCATGAAAAAATAAAAGTAATGTTCAATGACAATTTCTACAGCTGTGTTTTCCCACTCAACAAACTTTATTAGTATTATTGTTATAATTCAGTTTTAAAATAGATCTTGAAAATTAATATCAAACATAGATTATGGTATTCTTTCACGGAATATTCTTTTTAAAGTATAAGTATTTTATTAGACCAAAGGAGCTATTTGCCCAGAAGGGCTATTAATTTCGTTTTGTCATTTTGCGCTGAAAACTATAAACGGCGAATCACTTTTCAAATTGTTGCCACCAAATATTAGAGCCCTTCATTATATTTAAAGAAATTAAATAATGAAGAATGTGCATAAAGGTATGTACGTTTCTCGCATTGTGATAAAACAACGGTACTTAGAGCTATCAGAATTTGAATAACGTTATCTTCCACAGAGTATGGGCATGTGGAAGCATTAATTTGAATTTGAGATTTGTTTTATTATCGATTTCCTATTTTGTAACACTTCAACTAATTTTTTATTAACAAACTAAACGATTTCAAAGCGAGCAGTGACAAAACTATACGGGGGAAAAAAAACTTCCAGCTCAAAGAGACTCTGTATCGGAAATTTTAATTATATGCTCATTTTAAAATTATTTTGCGATATTGCTGTTGAACTGAATTTTATGGTTTGAGTACGTAGAACATGATATTTAATAAATAAATGTAACGCAAAAAACGTTAAAAAAACACTCCTATGGTTTGAGTACGTAGAACATGATATTTAATAAATAAATGTAACGCACAAAACGTTAAAAAAACACTCGTTTGGACGTAATTTTAAATCGGAAACCTTTCAGAGTTTTTTTTTATTTTTTTCTTTTTTTGTGATTAAGTGTTAATTTTTTTTAAATGTCGCTAAAATGAAGTTTTCATTGACTTTATATTTAGATTTATTTTTTCACCTCGAAACAAAAATGTGTAGTTTAAAAAACGTCAGTAAACTTTTACATATTAAGAAAATTTTCCGAAAAACAGAATGAACAACTTTTTGTGGAATATTATTGGTTATTGAATGCGCAAAAGATCAGCAGTAACTGTTTCATATTTTAACTGCAAGATGGATTTTTATAAGTGTAATTCTATCCCTTCTTATTTTAAGGTAAAAGAAAAGCTTGGGAAGAAGGGGAGCTTTTCACTCAAACAAGAGGCTAATTTAAGCCTATCCCAGAGACAGAGGGTCTGGGCATTTTTCTGCCCCGATTTTTAAAAGAAGACTGCAAGGCATATGGAGAAAAGGGAGTTATTATTAATGGTTTCTATTTAGGAAAGCAAGCTGTATCATTTACTACTTAACAGCTGCAAGTAAAATTTCCATCATTCCTTACGCCAGCTGCTCGCGCTGAAATATCTTTCCCTTCTTGGCATTTTACAGAAATTGACTCAGGCTTTCAGAAATAAGTAAATAGCAAATGCCCGAATACAGGGTGATTAAAGTCAAAACTCTTATTGCAGAATATTTTAAAAAGAAGGTTGGCAAGATTTTTGCTACTAAAAGTGCGCCATTGTTTTAAATATGAAGCGTATGGTACCAGAAGCGTATGGTTTAATTTTTGAAAAACTAATTGAATTACTAATTTAATTTACTAATCACAATTTTGAAATAATAAATAAACAAAATAATTATGTTTTGAAATATGCATGCTTATAGATAGTAAAGATTATGCATGTATGTGAAAACTCAAAAGTACGTAATTAAAAAATAACACAGAGTCAAACTAAACTAAAACTAATTACAATTTTCATAAATTTAATGCCAAATTTAAGCCTTATGTTAATTTAGTAGAATAGAGGATATAATTGGAATTACCGCTCTTAAGCTGTTCTAATAGACATTTGTAAGTCTGAATATTTTGATTTCAAATGTATCATAATTGAAACTAAACATTCACACTTTTAAGTAGTTGAATAAAATACGATTATATCTTTAGGGCAGATTGTCTCAAAATTAGGCAACTACATAATTTTATCAGCTAAGTTTCAAAGTATTATTATTCACTTTCAAAATAAGATAATTTTGCAAGATTATTAGTTCCAGTTCTAGGCTGTTGGTGTTATTAAGTAGAAAATATTAAGAAATTATAGCAGGCACGTTATCTTCAGAACTACTGAAAGAATTTATGAAAAAAAAATACAAAAGGTTTTAATTCCACTGAATCAACACATCTGGAAGAAAACTTTTATAATATTAATAGATAACTTTTATATACGATAATAGAAGTTTCATTTTCCTGAGTAAAAGTTCCATTTGTTTTACATTAGAAAATGTGATAATGAATTTTTCATTAAATGAGATTTCAGTAAAGTTAACGAAATATTATGCGATACGAATGCATTTACTTCACTCATTATATTAGCGACGTGATAGCCTTCCTCTACAGTTTGAGATTTAATTTGCCGTTGTATCAGCTAAACATCTGAGACCGATTAACCAACCCTTTTTACTTCCTTGTACGAAGTGAAAAGAAAGTATTGTAATCGCGAAAAGTTTCCGGCATCATATTTTAACAAAAATATCCATTTTGACCGCTATCGAATGCAATTTAACGATGTTTTTGCGTGACATCTGTACGTAAGGACAGAATAAAAGCCTCGTTTCCTCCAAAAAATTATAAAACTGCTTTAAAATGAATTCTGAAGAGAATTTTTCGTGGTGGCTGTACGTACGTACGTACGTACACACGTACGTATGTATCTCGCATAACTCAAAAACAAGTAGCCTCAGAACGTTGAAATTTTGTATATAGGACTGCTATAACATGTAGATGTGCACCTCGTATTTTGGTTGCAATCGGCAACACCAAACGTTAAATATATTTATATATATATCCACTCTCTTACCTGGCTCAGTGATCTCAGTTTCTTTACTCTTATATGTTTGTAAATTGTGCATTTTTTGCTTTAAAAATGATTGAATTATGTTGTTCTTATCTTCTGGTTAAGGTTTTTATGTCTTTAGTAAATCTGCAAGCAATATTTGTACAATTAATCAACAATTTAAAAGCTGTTTAGGTGTGGTTAAGCCTAATTTTTAAATAACATGGCGGAAATGTTTGTTTACATTTGAAACAGCAGAATAGTAGATTTGTTGCCAATCTAGAGAGACCTTCGCAACAACAAAGATAACGCCTTCATTTATTATTGCGAATTAAATCATGCTTTATCCTTTCTGGAATTTTTTCGAGGAAAAAAAGTGTTTAAGATTTACTTCGTAATTTTTAATATATATATTTTGAGCTTTTATGTATTTTTGCCTTGTCGCGAAGTGAGAACTGAATTACTTAATTGAGAAATACTAAATCGTCTGTGAAAAACTGTTTCTTTTTTTTATTATTATTTGCTTAATTTCTTTTATACATCGTTCTAGCTTTATTATAGTATTTGAATAGAACATGTGGCAACGATTAGATAATTCTTCAAATGATATAAATTTTGTGCAATATCACTTAAAATATGAACGAAATATAACGCTGTTAAGTGAACCTAGCACCAGAGTGTCACTATGGTAAACAAATATAGTGAATTTTAAAGAGTGCATTTATTCTATTGTGGTTTATGCGCTGTCGACGAAGTAGATTTAATTTAATCCAATAAAATTAAATGAAATTCAAGAAAAAAATGCGTATAATTTAATATTCCTTACAAGGAAATCATGTGGTGTACACATCAGATTTTTTTAACTGATTATAAAATTCGTCTTGTGGGTAGTATAAATTCTTTTACGTCTCGTTAAAAGAACGACCCATTGCTTTGGCACTTTAACTCAGTTATCACACTTCAATATATGAAGAAAGGCCCAAGAAATTATAGTCTTTATCTTCCAAAAGTAATTTTAATATTCTGAGCTGTAGTGCACTTGATTTTAGTGTAGAATTAATTAATCTCTACATGAACTGAAATTACATTTTCTAATCCATAATTCTGTGCCTAGAAGCTTCTGATGTCAGTACGCAATAAAGTTAGGAAACACTGAAATAGTCTCATGAAAAGTTAGTGGTAGGAGAGGAGGAAATAATTCTGCTTCAAAAAGTGGGAGCTCAACAGCGGCTGAGAGATAAATTTGCTGACCATGGTAGTTCGACCTAGCTTCAAATCCCGATGGACGAGTTGATTGCATGGACATTTTCGTGGTTTTCCCCATGTGTAACGCGGATACAGGTCAGGAAGTTCTCCACGAAGGCAGATAAGCCTTGACGTGCTTTGCGTCATCATACAAACTAAACGAAACCTTCAAAAGTGGAACGGAACTTTCTCTTTTCTCAGGTGTAGTTAGGTTGCTCTTTGAGATGCGCTTTGAATAACATATTGAAGAAGTTAAATTCTTGTCCAATGTCTGCAAATGGCTTGCGTAAAATGATTTTAAATTTTGAAGAATCTGTCGACATCAAACTTGGCAGGGGATGGGAACCAGTCGACGGCTAAATAGTAAAAAATGTAGCAATGTGCTTACCAGAAGATGGTTATAGATGTAGTTTTCCAATGCACCTTTGTAGCTTTAATAATGACTATTTGCTATGTCATTCGCGAATGTCTGTTACCTTTGTATAGTTTTCCACTACGATAAACCCCCAATTATTCTCGAAGCGTCAAATTTTGAAATATTCTTCTCCTTTTTGTGAACATAATTTCTGTTTACTTAATGCAACTTTGTTACTCCCCAAATTTTTTACAAAATTTTAGACCATCTTGACCACGGAAGTATTATTTCAGACTTTTTTGAAGTATGAACTTGAATATAATCTTCTTGTATTTGCACTACTTCCATGCTAGTTCTCCTCAAAAGTAATTACGCATTTGAAGTACTATTTGTTTAAAGGCCCCGATAAATCTGATATACTGCCATTTGAAGTTAACTTTTTTGAGTAAAATTCAAATTATTCACTTGACGTACTCACAGTGAATGAATTGCTCATATTTTTATCACATTCATGTCTGAATTACTTAACCTACTTCATTTCTTTATTATCACGTTAATTATTTTTGATTCAGCTCTCGAATTTTCTGCGTTCAAGAATATCATTCCTGAAAGTAGAAGGAATGCTTGAAAGAAGACAGCTCTTAAATCGGAAAACCATTATTCCAAATGTTTCTTGAAGGTAAATTTTTATATAAAACTAAGAATAATTAAAGAATAACCGTGGATGGACTTAAATCTTCAAACTGTAAAAAATAAGAACTTATTGCTAATTAATCCGAAAGAATATAGAAAAAGATCTTCCCTTTTAGAGCTACGAGAAAAACCACTGAAAAGAGAAGTATTAAAGCGAGTGTTCCAAAACGTGATACATTCACTCTTACAGAAATACTAACGCTTGTCCTGTTGAAAATATTTCAGGATTTCTAAGAAACTTTGGCGTTTAAAAGAACACTTAGCTAAAGGAAATAATTTGAATAACAAAATAAATCAAAGGCTATGATTTATTAAAAATAGTATTTTGAAGTTTCTGCCCTTTAGGTTGGTGTGGTATATTTGATTACTGCAAAGCACACGAGGGCTACCTCGCCTAAGGGAAAGGAGGCCTTTGTGGAGCACTCTCTAAGGGAAACTGGTTCGTATAAACTTTACACATGCGAGAGAAAACGCCCATGCAGCCAGTCCGTTCGCCGGGATTCAAAACCCGCACCGAACTACCAGTGTTCAACCACTTTACCGCTTGAGCACCGATGAACTCCTGGTCATCTGGGATGGGCTAATCTTTAGCGATTGACGTCAAGTTCAATATTTTTGGAGTTGATGGATAATGTTATGTTTGGTGGAAACCTGAACGAAATCAACTTTCTGAAAGAGTTTCAAGAGTTGATTCAGTACTTGTAAAGGTTGACATGGCTGTAGGAAAGTTTAGAGTCAAGAAAATAAGTGAACCACTTAAATGTAAAAGTATTTATGTAAAAAATGGAAAAGAATGACTTGCCAAATAAAGTTGACTGTAAATAAAGCCATCGATAACCGGCGCAGAATCACAGTCACAGTGATAGTGTTGAGTTATTCAAAGCTCTTCTGCTAAAATAAAATACACGCCAGTTATCATTTGTCTTCTTTGAATCAATACTGGATTTTGTTCATTTATTTTTATTTTTCTATCTCTAAATTTGGAGTTATGTTTCAATGCGTAAATTTAGAGAAGATTCTGAAAAGACCGTGTAATTTACGTGCCTTCATTGAAATTATTACCTAAACTTTGATCTTCTATCTCTTGTGTTAAAAATTTTATTCAAAAATTCATTTTAAACGTTTGAAAATTCGAAAAAATGTAAAGAAAACTTATTTTAACTAAAGTATAAATTATTGTAAAAACTCTTGAAAATTTTCCATTTCTGATCCATATCGCACACTTTAATCAGTATAATGTAGTTTAAAATGTGTCATATATTACATACATACATTAAAATCTAGTAACCAATAGAAAATATATAACATACTTATACATGTTAAATACACGATGCAAAGCATTTTATCATGTCATGTAATTTTCACTGATACTTCTCAGTTCTTCTAATAGCTTGATCATACACTCAAACACACTGCAGTTTGATTCTTTAGGTAAAATCATTATCCATTTTATCATTAAATATATATTATGCACATAAGCCAAATGATTATAATCATTGCAAGAATGCTGTAAGCCAGGGTTGGCCAAACGTCATGTCGGTAAGAGCCGTACATTTGAATTCAAGAATGTTCGAGAGCCGCATCTAGATTTTCTAAAAGCCACAAGTTCATATTTACATCATTATAGAAGTAGTAGAGGAGGATTTAAATAGAAAGAAATCCCTGATAACTTTGTAAAAAGAGTCTAAACTAATTAATTACTTCCTTTTGGAAATATGGTAAGTTTTAGCTTACCATATTTCATACATATATTTTATATGCATGAGCCGCACAAATTGCCTGCGAGAGCCGTATCGAGCCGTATCGGGCTATAAGCTATGAATTGCTTTTTGTTTGGCGTGCCCGTTATGCTTGCGACAGAAAATCCTTTGGAGAACTTGTGTGTTTCACTTTTTCTGTGTTTCTTTTGATGTGGATGTCATCGTTTAAAAGGTGATTTTACACAGAAATGGGCTTCCAGGAATTTGATGTTCCCTCCAGCGTACGGAAATTAAGTAATAACCTGGATTTGATACTTGGTAGGTGACGTCATAGATGTCCTTATACGTGTACACAACGCTGATTGAAGTGACGTCATGAACGCCGAATCCTTGAATGCTTGCTGATAAATTACCATGACCAGCTGCTTTGGTCAAAACCTGGAAGTATAAATAAAAAAATATAAAGGGATTATCTGTACAGAATTGGAAGAGAAATAGTTTGCAGAATTATTTCAAAATCATTTTAATTCCGAGAAAGACAAACTTTTTTTAAGCTGCGCACTGCTTCGTTTTTGTTTATTTTTAATTTATTCGTAACGCATTCTTTTCAAAAATAAGTAGTTAAAATAAGATTTATTTCGCATCATTCAAATATCAGATAACTATAAAACAAGAACTAATATAGAATATTTGCACTGCGCGGAACTTTACAGAAGGGATGTCATAACCACAAAGGGCCATCATAGAGTATCTCGTACACAGCGCGTGGTTGTGTGATATGCTGATATGCAAGCCTGAAAAATCCATGTGGGAGGCGAAGAAGGATACAAACATTAAATTTGTCAAAAAATAGGTTCTTCCATGATGATGCAGCTGGGAGTTTTGCCAGTGTCTTTATGTGATAGCAAGTGTTACTACGGACAGCGGATATATGGAAAATGATATACCTGCAGGTGATCCGATATCATTCAGATAAGATAAATGTTAGGGAAGGATAACAGCGTGTACCATGCAACTGATAAAAATGCACAGAACAATAAGAACCAAAGCTGTCTTCACGATAAAGATTACCCCTCTGTACAGATTACCCCTCTGTGTAGTACAATCTAAGTTAACGAACCATGGGACAAAAGTTCTATTCCCCTTTCTTACTTTCCGGATCCCACATCCTGGGAATTTTTTTCTATTTTGTCTTGTGAAACTACAAACTAGGACATTGATGCTTAAACTTTTCCGAAGAAACTGGTTATAGCTGACGAGATATAGATTGGTGTTCAAAATCAAGAGAATTTTCACGTTTAGTCAATTATCTCCAATAAATAGAAATATTTTATGCAACAGTCATAGTATACACGCATATCATTCGTAAGGTTCATCGGCGCAGGAAGATCTAATACGGAGATTGCAGCATCGAACAAAAGAGGAGGCTAACAGTGGGCATGGTCCCTTCTAATAGAAATATAGCTCTCGCAACGTAACGTCATACTGGAAATGAAGTAGTTTATAAGTTTCTGTGGAAGTTGGCCTCATTCTTGCAATAACGCTATTTTTAAGTCCTGAAGGCGAGTTATAGTTGCCTTCGCAAGAGAATCCCAGTATTGTTCTTCAGTGTTTAGGTCTAGAAATCTGATTGGATAGTCCACATTATATCATCATTTTCCAGAAAATCATTTAGCAAACTACTCCTTTGTAGACAAGCATTCTTCAAAATGAAATGAGTCCAAACTGTATCTTTGAAAAAGCGAACACAGGGCGCTTAATCTAGTATACTTACAACATGATCTACTGGTTTCGCCCCATTGAATTCTGAGCACAAAGGAGTGCGCTTAGCACAATGCAGAGAACATCAACATTGGAGCAAGCAATTAGTGAGGAATCATTCTTTCCATAGATGAATTCGTATTCAGTTTAACCACTTATTCTCGATGTACATTATCTGAAGATATCAAGAGACCTGCTATTGCACCCGAGAAAGGGACCACAATGGTAGCAGAGATTTGGTGGCCTTGGCAGGCATTATGTTGGATGGGCGTCAAGACCTTCCTGTCTTTGGCAGAGGCTCTGTGACAGCTGCAAGGTATAGGAAAAATATCGTATGGCGTTATGTACTCTTCAGCTGGCCATCAGTTAATTTTCACAGAAGATAATGCTCGTACACATTGGGCTAATATAGCGTAAAAGATTTTCTGGAAAGTAAGGATACTAACCGGATGGCTTGGGCAGCCAGATTTTCCGTCTTGAGCCCTACAGAACCATCTGGAAAGCACTTAGGAGAGAAACTGCAACTCATCTAGCCTACAGTAAAATTTTTCAAGGCCCGAGAAAAACGTTGCTACAGGAATGGGACTAATGACGACAGGGAGTCAAATGCCTCATTTCACTATGAAATGACGTTGTGAGAGCTATATACTTGTTACAGAGGACCAGACCATACCACTTATTAGCCTTCTTTTCTGTTCGGTTTTGCAACTTCTGGTTTGAACATTTCTGTGCCGATGAGCCTAACGCACTACCACGAGTGTATGTCATAATTGGTGCATGATATATTCTTTTGTATTATATCAACCTATATCCACATTTAATTCCATTAAAATCTGTTCATAAGTTCTGAAGGTAATCGACCAAATGTGAAAATTCTCTTAATTTTGAATTTCAGTCTAAATGAAGAATTTAGACTGCTGTGTGTCCTTATTAGATGCTGTGTATCCTTACGACATTATCGACTCATTTTGTAATCAATAGGATGATGCTGAGTTACACTGTGGTTGCTTACAGCATAAGAACCGACCTATCTGATTTGTGAAAGGTCAATGATAGCTGTGACAGATTATTAACACCAAGGGCTCCAGATCTCAAAACCATGATAGTTCTTCAGTTGAAAAAGAACAAAACTGTTACAACTGATAAACTAAGTCATTAAGATGTTCAGAAACATGGAATACTAGATTCGTTTGTGAAGGGATTCATCGGAAATGTTTTAAGGTGTGCATTTTCACAATTATATTTTCAAATCTTATATGTCATGCTTGTAGCAAATTATAATTCATCATAATTCAGGGCTTCCTACAAGTGAAACTCTGTACAGAATGAAAATATTGTTAATAATTTCCTTTTGATAGCATAGTTCACAACTTGAGTTTCTTTCAATAATAATTGCCATAAATATAATTATCTCTTTCATTCCATTTAATATACAGGATGGTTATAGTTAAAGTTCCTCTTTGGAATGGTAATAAAAGGAAAACTACTGGACTAAATTTGATCAAACTTGGTAATCTTGTAAAGGAGGTCATGAGAATTTGTTTGCCGAAAAAAAGTTCAAAAACTCACCACCAGGGGGGAATGGCGCTGTATGAAATATTGTTAAACGAAATAAGACAAGTCATCAGTTAAAAATGTGTTTAATCGTTTCTGAAACGTGCTACAAGGTATGTTCAATGTGGCGTCCACCATTTGCCGAAAGCAAGTTAAATCGTATTACTTGTATTCTCAACAGCAGGTCTTAGTATATCAAGAGGAATGTCACGGACATGTCGGTGTATCACATTTTTCAGTTACGCCAAATTGTTTAGATTATTTGCATAAATAATTTGCGAATAATCCTGCCGTAAGCCAATTACAAGCCATTGCGGTTTTGTCTCACCCCACAAACAGTTTCGTTTTAGAAACGATTAAAAACGTTTTAAACAGATATCTTAATTCTTAGGGCCCAATTTCAGGCATCAAAAATCACAAATTAGTGATCTGTAAGAAAACGATTCCAGAATGCGCACACTTTTGCGAGTAATTTGCGATCTCACATTTTCTAATCGCTAATATGTGGTTTCCACGGATGAATTTCTTCGTTAGACGAATGGCGCACTCGACTTTTATCACCTTTAAATGGTAATTTTGTTTAGGTCAGTGTTTCTTAAGGATATACAACATGTTAAACCCGCGTAACAAAAGGTTAAGTTAGATTGCGACCCTTATTTCGTTTAGCAATATTGCATACAGTGCTATTTCCTCTCTGGTGGTGAGATTTTGAACTCTTTTTTCCGCGGGAAATAAATTCCCATGACCTTGTTTACACGATTACCAAGTTTGATAACATTTGGTCCAGTAGTTTTCCTTTTATGACCACCTAAATGTGGAACCTTAATATAACCATCCTGTTTTCAGGAATTAATTATTTGTACGGAAAGGATATAAGCGCAGTATTCCCCCACCCCCAGCAAATATTGCCCTTCTTAAATTAATTACTTATATTATGCATATTTGTTTTAAATGGATTACATTACTAGAAAATTAATTAATGGTCTTCTGAGAGCAAAAGCAATGAATATTCTACTCGTATTTAGAACCGCTTTTCGATGTACCAAAATTACAAAAACCCATCTCAATTTTTTTTCCTCAGCCTATCATACATAATAAATTACAAATAATGTAATAGGTCTTCTTACATGAATTTTTTGAATTTCAAGTATTTCATCTACAAAGTCTTTTCTGAGAATTGAAGGAATTAAACGATAAATCTTAACTGTGCTTTTTGACATTCTAAGCAACTGATATCTGTGATCCATTTCTTGACTTTATATTTAAGAATTCCAAACAAATGTCTTAGAATATCTTATATCGTCAACAGAACCTTTCTACACGGCAATAAATGATAAAAGAATTGTAAAATTTACCGCATGAAAGCCTGTACCTGAAACTTATTTTTTACAGCTACATGCCCGTAATAGGTGGCAATTCCAAAAACTTTGCACTCTGAAGGATATGATTCAAAATTTTTGAACTGGGATTTAAAAAATTCCGAGCCAAAGGCCGAAAATTCGTCATTTTGAGTCAAACTGCTAATGAGCGTCAAACCTTTGACAAGACTCATATCTCCCCAGAAGGTGGACGGATTTTCTGAAATTTCGTCATCAATGTATTCGTCTTCTGTGGATGATTTGAAGTGGTCTGTGGAGGAATCCTCATCATCCGTGAAGTATTCTGCAGTGTTAGTCTCATTTGAAGGTGAAATACCTTCTTTGCTCGAATTCCAAAAAAGACTTTGATTTAGATACTCTTCATTAAAACCATTTGTATCTTCATTTGAGACTCCAACAATTCCCGGATCGCTGAAGCTTTTCCTTCGAGTACTGGGTGAAATGTCTTGAGACATGGAAAATTTTTCATCCATGTATTTTTTGCTTGAAATTCTGTCTTCGTTGTCTGAAGAACTGCTTTTTGCAGGGGTATGCAAAACTGGCTCAGCAGGTAATGATTGATCCAGGCATTGCATTCCTGTAAACATAATATTGAAACTTTCATTATTTTTGAAAACAAAATGAATTTTAAAACGCCAAAAAATTCTAAAGAGAGCAAGGTGTTATCTAAAACCTATGCTCAATAATTACATAAAAATATTTTAAAAGATAATATTGCTTATCACACACACTGGGCAAAGAATTAGAAACTAAAGATCAATATTTTATTGGGCCACGTTTTGAACGGATAACTGCTCTGACTCTTTTGGGCATCGAGTGCATTTATGTACAGAGAATACCATGCATTGGTTATGCAGCTTCTTAGATCTGTGAATTAGATAGAAGATGAGCATGCTGTCGGATGCGTCTTTCCAACATATCCCACACATTTTCTATGGGGTTAAGATCCGAGCTATGCGGTGGCTAGGAAGGTGTTGGGAACCTGACTAATGTTCAGCGAACCAATTTTGAGCACTTCTGGTACGATGTATAAGAACGTTATTGTCCATGAAGTATCCATCGCCATCAGAGTAAAGATGTAGCATTGCAAGGTGCACTTAATCTGCCAGTATATCTAGGTATCACATGGCTGTTTGTTTACCCTCGAGGAACACCAGAGCATTTCCATGCCAGAAGAACATGCCCCATATCATGGTATTCCCACCAGACCTTTGCACAGTGCGAATAAGGCAAGATGGATTAATGGCTTCATGGGGTTCTTTTTAAATTCGACGTCTTCCTTCAGTGCAAAATAAGGTATAGCGTGATTCATCCGACCACATTACTTACCCGTTTGAATCCTCAGATGTCCAGTGTCTTCTTTCTCGACACCACTGCAAATGAATTCTTGCATATCGGGCAGAAATGAGTAATTTTCTGACAGGCACTCGACTATGCATTTCTATCCTCTGCAATTCTCTGTGCATGGTTCGGAATGTGTTGAAACTGAAATGAGTTGGAGAGAGCCTCGGTTGACGATCTGTGCCAGTTGAAGCACAATAGAGTTCCTGTTCTGTCGTACAATTTGTCGGATACGCCGCCGATTACTCTTTTGGAAAACTGTAGTCGAACCGCAATTACGTCTTCTAGAGAAGGCCTGTGCATTGTGATTTCAACTTTTAAAAACCTTTGATATGGCTGCTTTTTAGAACCCAGTGAGATTTGCTGTGTTCGAAATAGAGGCCCCTTACTAAACGGCCACCAACAAAAAGCCCTTTTTCAAATGGAGAACGATTTGTCGTTTTTCCAATTTTACTTCATTCATCGTGAAAAGCACTCAGGGTAAACATGCAATACACCTTATTTATATATTAGCATTCTAACCACGTGTAAAACAAATTTGCATACTTCATCCCTAGCTACGCATTCAAGTGAAAATCTCAAAGGTTTCTAATTCATTGGCCACTGTGTGTATATCACAAACATCTAAATATTGCTCTTTCAGTCCTTAAAGGAAATTAACTTAAACTGCGCAAAATACCTCGGGTAATGTATGACCTATTATTCATTTTAATGAATCTAATTTTCCGTTCCAGACTTAATCACAAAATTTTGAGTTTTAATCAGTCCATTTAGTATGTGCTTATTTTAAGGTTTCTTGGAAACAAAATGTGTCATTATTGTAATATAATACATTGCGTTAGAATGTTCTGGGGTATGATATAAATGTGATAACTGAAAAATATTTCAAGTAAGCAGAGGCTGTTAGTACATTTTTTAGACGATTTTCATATTATTTAAAGAAATGGTTCACCTATACTTTTTGTGCTTTAAATGTTCTGTTTGACAACTCTTATTCTTCACTGTCGTTTGACAGTGTAATTTCCAAGACAATAAAGTCTTTTGTAGTATCGGAAGAAGTACTTATACCAAGTCCAAGGAGAGTTGTGTCGACATTTGGATAATCCGCTTTTTAAAAGTCCAAAAGCCAAAAACTTATTGAGCACAGAAGATATAGTAGAGATATGACTGAAAGATATGGCCTTGATATCCATTTTTGTTCCACTTTTTTTAGGAAATGAACAGCGGATTTTGACATGTGGCTGCCTGCTTTGTCTTGATGCAGTTCTATTGATTGATAGCACTGTAGATAAAGAGAAGGTATTTCATATTTGAATATGTTTCTGATAATATGTGAAGTTGATTTTAATATTTTCCTTCACTCTTTTTAATTTGCCGTTACATGAAAAACAAGCAATAATCAAAAATTCTTTTGGAAAACTTTCTTTAGATTCTTTGAACCATGTTTTAATATTTTTGTTATCCTCTTTTATGATAATAAATGCATTTCTTTTTATTGCAGTCATTTAAATACACCTAAGTTTAATTTATTGTGACAACATTTTTTCCATTTTTGTCAGGATCAATATTTCTCATAAAGAATTCTGCAGCGCGTTTTTCATTCTGCGATATGTCAAGAAGAAAGACGACGCACAATATATTTTTTCGCCTTTTCAAGATTCAAGTCAGAATTAATCAGTTTGTTTACAGTTGGCGCTGAACATTTTAATGATTTTGCAATTGTCCTTTGACTTGCCGGATTTACTTTTAACAATAAAGATCTTTATCTTACTTAAAGATTGCAGCATTCGAAACATTATGTTTTCCGTATCTGGAACAAATTTTGTACTTGAAGCCAAACTTTGACGTTTTCTCCTTTCTTATTGACAATATTATCTATAGTAGCTTCATATATCGAGAAACCATGGTTTTCACAATGATTTTTAATACCTAGACACGAATAACTTTCTTCGGAAAGAGCATAAACGTAGGATTCCATCTATTGCTTATTTAAGAGCTACATTTCACATGGAAGCGAAATTCTGAAGTACCAGTCTAAAAATTGTATTTTCAAAAAACACAAATTTCCAAGAAGATGATTATTTTTTTTTTGTAGCGGAGCAAAACGTATAAAAAATGTACGAACAGCCTCTAAACATTATCAGAAAAATGAAAAGAAAAATAAGCATTTACCAAAAACAAAACAAACCAACAAACAAAACAAAACAAAAATTCTATGTTGATGAATAATTAGGACAAGCAAAGTCATCTGAAAGTAAATTTACATAATAGGTCTTTTGTTGCAAAGAGACAAAGATTATTTTTATCGCTCAGTGAATTTTTTCTTACTTATGTTAAGAAAATTATGTGAAATAATCCCTACTGTATGGTACAGAACAAAAATGAAAATAACAACTACACCATTAAAACTACTATAATAATAACATAACATAAAATATTTATTTCGCAGTTAATGAAAGTTTTTCGACATAAGCGTTCAATTAGTCAGTGAAAATATTATTTTCCAATCATATATGATAAATAATTATCAAATCATAAAATAAAGGTTTGCGTTTTAGAAGGTGCAAGAAAATGCATGATTAAAGATCTTAATTCATTTGTCAGCTGGAGCTTTTAGGTACTGGAGACTAACTAATCGAAAATAAGAACTATTTGTAAAGAAAACAGTGGTAAAATTGCATTAAGGATTTTTAAGCGTTACAAATTTAGTGTACAAAGGCTTCCTACACGTTTTAAATGACTTTAATTAAGTAAATAACTGAAACTAAAGTTTGATTGCTTTAATACAGCAAAGCGAGCGATAGCAATTTACATTAAGCGAGGTGATGCCTTTTAAGAAGAATTTCTGAAGGAAATTGGCTTGTAATTACAGTACGCATAGGGAATGAAATTAAAAAGAAAGCGATATGAGTCATAAGTTACTGTCCGCTGGAGTGAGAGTTTTTTGTTAGCACAAAATCACAACAGCTTCCATAAATAAATTTTTGCTGGAAGGCTATGATTTTACATTTCTGAAAAAATATAGTCTTATTTTTTAAAACGATGTAGGAATCTTGGAATTAAAATATCTGAGGCCATAATAAACAGAAAAAAATCCATAGTCAGCATTTTTTAAGGAAATAGAGCTAAATGTTTATCGCTCTCCTTTCCAAAAAATATGTATTTCAAAGGGATTTCAAAAATTAAATCGGTGGTCCTCAAAGAGGATCCTTCTTCAGAATGGGTAGTAATAGCAGCTCTTAAAATGTTTGCCTCTACCACGAGTAAAATAACAAACGATGATTTAAATTAAAATATCTGATTTGAACAGCACATGACTTCATTGTACGGTCTATTAACTAATACACATTTTTTGCTGCATTTCATTTAAACACATTTCCTCGAATTTCATCAGAAATATATTTCTCATTCAATGAATTCAGTTCTCACTTCGCAGCAAGGCAATACAAAAAAGCTCAGAACATCTCCATTAGAAATTATAAAATACGGAAACAACTAAAACACCAAATATAGTTAAAATCAGTTAAAGAAATTTTTACAATTAAAATTAGAGTTTTTACGCAAGAACAAGGAATTCCTACAAAGGGCAAGAAGGCAGATTTTTTGGTGCTTGTCCCACTGGGGAAAAAAAAAAAAAAAAAAAAAAGACACTGGAGTTAGAGCACCAACTGACTAAATTCACTATTCTACAAAGAGTGTCAAATGTAAACAAATGGCCGCGTCGTTAGGCCTAGGGCCACTTTTAGTCTTGATAATTCTACAGCTATTGCAAGCAGATTAACTAAAGGCATAAAAACTGTAACCGAAACATAATAACAACATAATTCAATCATCTTAAAAGCAAAATATATACAATCGACCAACATATTACAATACAAATTCTGAGCTCACTGAAGTGACAAAATGGGAATTTATATACATTTATATATGTCTGGTACAGCCAACTGCAAAGAAAAAGGAAGGTACACAACTAGATGTAATAGCAGTCCCATATAAAAATTTCAATATTCTACGGCTACTCGTTTTTGAGTTAGAGATACAGACATACGTATGTACAGCTTCACGAAAAAGTCTCTTCTAAATCCATTTTAAATTCATTTTAAAACACGTTTTGGGAAAAAAAAAAAAAGAAAAAAAAACCTTCATTTTGTCTATACATAGTTCATATGGATTCAACAGCGGTCAAAACGGATATTTTGGTTGAAAAATGATACCCGAAATTTTTTGCGATTGTAACACTTCCTTTACTTCGTATAAGGAAGTAAAAATATGAAAAGAAATTGCAGTACTGTCTTGTGAGATATATGACGCAGAGTTTAATATCAGATATAAAATTCCTTACAAAATCATTTTTCCCAAGAAAAATGGAAATTAGTTTTCAGCATAATAAAGCATAGCTATATTCAAATGACTATAATAAAAGTTGATCGGTTTACTATAGTAAGATAAGAATTTGGATTAAAAGAAAGTTTCAGGAAAAGTTTTATGATACTTGCTGATTTTCCATGCAAATGAAAAGAAAACAAAAAACCCAAAATTAAGAAACATAGAAATAAAATAATAAAAAAGCATCATTAAAATAATGTTTTGACTGCGATATTAAAAAAATAATCCTTCGTTTTTCATACACAGAATATAAAAGAAGGTGAATGCCGCAAAGACGAAGTTTAGAATCACGTCAAACATCTACGAATAGATCTCTAGCGAAGTCTCTTGTTGTGACGTCACTGCATAATTGTGCTTTCAAACTGTTAGCAACAGCATTTTCCACATGTCGATCAAAAAAAAAATTGGCTATGGAAATCACCACAAGAGGAATGGAACAAAGATTCTCATGGTAAAAATTTAAGAAATGCTTTTTTTTTTTATGAAATTCGAGGAGTGTTTGATAGTTCAGACAAAGGACTACTAAACTAGGAAGGTGAATAATAATATTTGTCTTATAAAAATGATTGTTGTGACTCATCAAAAAACCTAGAAAAATGGTCTAATACTCTGTGTAGCTGCAAAATAAGTTAGCTTCCCTTTAAGAAAATTATTTATTACATGTGTAAATTTAAAATCTTTCATGTCCGCAGACGATAATTAATTAAAATAATTTGCAACAATTGCAAATTATCCATCACAATAAATTTTGAAAGGAAAATGGAATTCAACCGACAGCACAATGGCGCTGTGATTTTCTATGATTTTAATGTGGGGCTAAAAAACAAGAAGAATGCTATTAACATCTATAATTAGCATATGGGAATGAAGCTGCATCTCATGTCACTGTATTCAGATGGTTCATAGAAATTCACAGACGTCGAAATTCTCTTCTGGATGAAGAACACATAGGAAGACCATTGCCAGAGATCTCATAAAATGTGTTGCCCATACGAAAAATATTGATCAATGATAATCGCTGTATTACTAAATGATAGGAAGGATTTTAACATTGGATCCTCAGCTATACATAAAATTATTTGTGAAAAACTATATGAAAAAAATTACATTGGCTTTGGGTCCCTCGTAAATTAACAAAACACCGAAGTACTTCAGAATCAGCAACGAAACCCTAAAACAACCTAATGATGGTAGACACCACATTTCTAAAATCGTAACTGGTTTTGAAACGTATATACCGTTTTTGTTTTGACTCTCCAACACCACAAAAATGTAAAATATGGGTTTTGGAAGATGACCTGAAATCAACAATGGTGAAAAGACAACAAGCAATAAAAAAAAGTAATATACTCACCCCCCTTTTTTCTTTTTCCACGGTCAAAAGTACAGGAGTGATCAAATCAATCAAGTTAGAGGAAGATAAGTTAATCAAAGTTAACTTGTTCATCACTAAGTGTCTTCTAGAAATTCTTTGAGACATGAAAATTAGGGAACACATGCTTCACCATGATAATGTATCTTCTCATTCAGCTAACTTGACACTTGAATTTCTTCAATAAAAACATATTTAAAGTGACAAAACATTTACCTTAATCTGTTGATCTTGCTATATGTGACTTTTAGCTATTTTTTAATCTTAGGCAAAATTTATGTGGCCGTCGTTTTCATCCGGAAAATGAGACTGACGAGATTATAAAAGCATATTTTTCATCTCTTCAAGAAATGGATGGTCTGAAGCATTTTATTTTTGGAAATTCACTTATAAAAGGTGCACTGATGAATTACCTAGAATAATACTTAGTAAATTTAATTTGTACCGTTTAACTGCATCTGGAAAATTTTAGATTTTCGTGATTCTTACTTTTAAAGAGTCAAAATATAAATGAAAAAGCATTTTATATTAGATTTTTTTTTTTTTTTTTTTTTAATTTCTAGTGTGTTACGTTGATTTGAATAATGACTGAATGTAGATTTTTAATTTTAAAATTTTAGAATTTCTGATTATTATTTAGAATTTCGAATAATTAAAGAATTAGAATTAAGTTAGTCTGTTCTCTACCTGCAGCTACTTGCAAGTATAAGTAACTGGAAACTTTTTGAGAAATCTCTTTCACTTTCCGAATCTGAACATACAAATCATGTGAAGTGGATCTCAATTAGGCCTAGAATGGAACATAAAGAATTTATAATAATCAGAACCTGCGCAAATGAGGCAAAAAAGCAGTTTTCTGTTATACAGAAAAGGTATAAACTTCTGATCAAATCGATTACGTTGCTGGTTTTTTTTATCACCAAAGCTAGATCTGAAGTAATTTGAAAAACTGAAATAACGGACAGAATAAAAGATAGCAAAGTTGTAGGATTCTCCACTGTCTAATTCTAAGTTACCGTTGAAAGTGAAGAATCTTAAGAACTAATAAGCGAATAATCGCTTAATTTCGTGTGACAGGAAACAACAAGATAGAAGGGTAAAATAACCCTTTATTATTCCAACTAAAGTTTAACAAAACTCCATCTTGGAGTTGTACGTACAATAAAGCCGACATTTGGGATTGAACTTAAGAGACTAAGAATTAAACTAAACTAATCTTAACTAAAGAGATATAGCCGAAGCTATCAAAATTCTAACAGAGTTGGCCCCTTAACGCTAATTAACTACGAAGCTATCAAAGGCCTAAAGTACGGCCGAGCGTAATAATAGCTTACGAGAGAGTAGCCTAAAAAGGCGGACGCGTGCAGCCAGAATATCTGGTATCTCTCTCCCTAAAACAGTAGAACTTCGCGGTTGAATACTGCTCTTCCTCATTAGCATTCAGACGTGATTCTAAAACTACGTTCTGGCCGAAAGTGGTAAGTTGAAATTAAGAATCGACAGGAAAGGATGTTTAACTCAAAATTTAACTGTTAATAAAATTAACATAGTCCTTACAAAGTGATCGTACACTTTTTAAAAAATGTGCAATGTCATCGAATGAAGCCACTGAAATTTTTGTGCTCATAACATCATTTGAAAAGAAATAATATGACCCCAAAACTGGACATCGAAGTTATAAATTTTAATAAGAGTATTCTAAATATTATTTTTAGGTTAAAAAGAGATTTCAGTCGGCTGATTATGATTAAAATACTTCATGACTAAAATGATATGATAGTTATGAGATAAGAAATCATTTTACTTCTGGAATAAGGCAATGATTATGCTTCACAAGACAATCATTATGAAACTGAGACAGATTTTTAACTGTAGGTATATTTTTGATTTGCTAACAGCTTATTAAGAAATTAATAACATAAGGAACTCTAGAGGAATTTGACGTGTTGCGATATAAAGTAAAATTTGTAAGGTTCCATACGTGGTTCAGGACCATGTTTGAAGTCAAAAAGTTTGATTCAAGGCCTAAAACTCGGTACAATAAAAATTAGCTACTTCGAAAATAATTTGAGAAAACAATTAATCAAATTTAATATGAGAAAGTTGGTTATTTTGAACAATTATTCTCGAGTTCTACAAACCACAAGTTGCAGTTATTTATAATTTGTAACCAAATAAATTAGCAAGATTTTTTGCTTGGTCTTACCTTTTGAAGCGTGTTTAATTCAGCAGCTATCTGTGAAATATTGTTTTTTTGACTTGTTTAAGCGTGGTTTGAGTAATGAAATATTTTACAAAATTCTTTAGGAAAAGCTGCAGATAAAAAATTGGAATGCTATATGCTGATTGTGTTGAACTATATATTCATCGTAAGCTGGATACTGGTTTTGCATGTTTTGTCAATCGTACTATTTAAATTATTTGATATTTAAAAAAAGAATGCCAGAATAAATTGTAAACATTCATCACAAGCAAAGACATAAAGTCACACATAGTACAAAACAGTGAGGAGAAGATGACAAATAAACATAGAATATAAGACATACCAATAAACATAGCAAAAGAATCAGAGATTACTAAATGGTCTTGGGCAAATCGCTACCTGAGCTGTAAGAATCTGCAATTTCATCGTGTTCCTCCTTTTCACAATCATTACACTTTTGTGCTTGTGTCAAGTCTGAAGTGCAAGGAAATTCAGGCTTCGAAGGACTTTCAGGAAAATCATTGTAATTTTCATTAATGTTGGTATTTTCCCAAAATTTCACTTTGTCCTTGATGCCTACGAGATTTGTCCTTGATGAATATCTCAAACTATTTTTTGGCTCATTTTGCTCCGTTGTCGACAGAGTATTTTCCCATTGTAGGATTCGGCTTTTGACTGGACTGGAATCTTTGTTGATTTCTAGAGGATCAAACTGTTTGAAATGAAATTGCTTGAGAGGTAGTAATGTATAGGTTTTTAGCTGTGGTTGTTTCGATAATTCTTTTTTTGAATTGTTCTCACAAAATGTCAGCGTAGCCTGCGACTGCGAAAGAGAACATTTTTGCTCTTTTGCATCATTTTTATCTGCCCAAGTTCTGTATATTGAGTGCTCTTCTAAACTCTGAATACCACCTTGATTTATAGATGCAGAATTCGTAATTTCGAAATCCGTTTCATAGTTACTGTTTGCAAGGAAAGAAGTGGTTTTACCCACATCTACATCTGGCGAACATTCATTGCACTCAGGTTTGAGATTGGTATTCGAAGGGGGAATATTCATGTGGCATATTTGTTTCTGGTGTTCTGTGGGCAAATAAGGATTATTTGTATCAGTTACAGAATGTTCCTTATTATATGCAACGGAGCTAGAATTCGACGACGTAATACCTGAATACCTTTTCGAAATAACTAAACTACAAGCAGAATTTTTTTCTGAAAGTAAATTCTCATCGCAGAATTTCGACTGCACTATAGTATCTTGACCTGAAAATGTAGAATATACATCACGAAAGGTCTTTTTCATTTTAGAATTACTTTTCTTGTTTTTAACCGCGGATTTTGCAACACTATTATTATTTTTCAATAGATTAGGGTCTTTGCTGTTCACCGCGTTTTCACGAATTTCTTTTCTATTATCTAGCTGAAACTGAAGAACATGTTTCGATTGTTTCTTTCTGTGCTTTTTTACATTTAATGCTAAATTCAGACTCTTATTTCTAATAATTCTCTGCTTAGCATCCCTTTTCTCAATGAATGAACTACGCTGTCCACAACTGCTACAAATGTAATCTGCCTTAAATTTCTTTACGCACTTTTCAGGATATATTTGTTCGTAATTATTTAGTTCAAAAACTTGGCACTCTGCATCTTTTTTGGGGAATTTATGATGCTCATCTGAAGCATGACTTTTCGCAGAAAAGTCAGCCAAGACAGAATTCTTTTCAAAATTCCCTTTTGAAATATCGTCTGCATTTTCTGACGTTTGCTCAGAAATTGCAGAGACAGGAGTTTTGTCACTTTGATGACCAAGATCTTGTCCCATGATACTAGAAAGAGATTTTGTTGCAGCTAGTTCTTCGTTATGTTTACTTTCGACATTTTCAAATTCTTCAGGAGAACCTATATAGTAATTCTTCACACTCTCATCTTCTGCATCTGAATGCTCTATGGCGGAATCAGGTTCTTCATGCATCTCCACGAGGGAATTAGCTACATCTTTATCATAAAACGATGATCGATCTAACACCTTATGCTTTCCTTCAGATATTTTTAATGCAGAAATTTTTCTCAGTTTCATTTCATCACAAATTTCATTCTTTCCAGCTGGACTTATGCTAAGAGATCGAGTTCTTGTCTTACTATGAACTTCTGGATCAGAAACTTCAACGCAAAATTGACGAATAACACTTATCTTGCGTTCTGCATCTCCTGTAAAACCCCAGCTGTTTCTTCTGGTGTATAATGGAGCTTTTTGGAAATCATAATCCATTTTCAAGAGAGCAGGAGCCAAAGACTCGATGTTAGTCGCGTTAACAACAATATCTTTACCTTCGATTTTAACTATATGTCTCAGGACACGTTTATTTATCACTTTCCCTATACGTTCATTTCTTTTTCCATAATCTTGAAATCTCACTGATGATCGCCTACAAACTGAGTATTCTTTGTTATTAGACACTGACTTTAATGCTGATTTCAAACGTGCTGTGCTACCACAATGAACATCTAAAGTATCTTCGACTATTAATATGTAAGGACTGTCTGAGACATGGTGGCCTCTCCATAAAATACTAATCTTGTGCTGTCCTTTCTCTACAGGCATATAGCCTATATTTATCTGATTTTTACAAATCTCATATTCGAACGGTATGAGGCTTGGTTCTTTCTCCTTTTCTTTATCTGATTCTATTTTTGAATCATTATATACACATTCAGAATATGAAGAAGAACGTTTAATCGATATTTCAGAATTTGAAGCTTCAGATATTTTCTTCTTTTTAGGAGAACGTTTTGTAATTCTTTTACTGCATACGGAGTTTGTTGGACCACGGATATCTATGACAAAATCTAAGTCCGATAAAGATCCGTAGAATATTTTGAAATTTGCAAGTCGTCCTAGGAAGGCAACTACCAAGCCTGTCCCTTTCACAATGCAACCTTCGCTACTCATAGACGTTTCGTGATTGTCATTTTCACTTTCATCTGTTTCGGACGTATTTTCCTCACTTGTTGATTTCGAATCAGTTGCTTCTTTTAATTGAAGAAGGATGTCCAAAAGTTTCACGTCAGAACCCTCCACACATGTTACTATCTCTTCCACAGAAATTTTCTGAAAGAAACAGAAGTGTTATTGTTCATTCGTGAATTAAAAAGACAGTAAAGAATGATTATGAAGAATAATAAAAAATACATATAAGTACTTTCATATTCATAATATTATCAGTGTAGATCAAGAATTCAGATGTTATTGTTTCAAATGTTACACGTTAAAACATTTTTTTTTAATTAACTAGACCTCCATGGTTTCAAAGAGTGATTACTTTGTTTTCCTGATAGTTGATTTACCAACAGAAAATAACAAAGTTGATTGTCTTTCAAAAGCAAGGCTAAAAAAGGACAAACGTATATAAATATATTACTCAAAAAGTACTCAAGTACAGAATTAAAAAAATTGAAAAAAAAATCTTATCATGAAAGATTACTCCCATAAATTATCTGTAATCCAAAGGTATCGATCCGTTTAAAGAAAATACATTGATTATCATCAAACGTGCAATAGAAAGGACGAAAACTATGAAAGCCGCATTTATTGAACATACTTACCGTATGTTGATGTGCATAAAGCATGAAGCAAGCTCAAAAGAAAATTCCGTTAGACTTGCCAATTTCAAAATAATCAATATTTCCTGTAACCGTTACAGGCGACAATAAATAATGCTGCACGGTCAGCTGGTGAAACTAGGAAAACTTCTTATGAGTTTAGATTATGTCAGTCTATATACATTCGATAAGATTCTAAAGTTCATCCGTGGCAACGGAAAATGATGTTTAATACGCTAGCCGACAAGAAATCGTAGATCATACATTCTGTTTAATACATTGCTGGCCACCCAAATTGAAACACTAAGAAAGACAAGAGATATCACAACAAAATTTATTTAGTAGATAACATGTTGCCGAGTATCAAATGATTAAATTTATAGACTTCTGTGAAGTGTAGTTCCTTCCAGAATCTGTAGCCAGAGTAGCCGCCCCATTGTTGGAGATCACCGCTGCCACACGCCTCGGCAATGATTCAAAGAGACTTTGGAGGTGTTCTTGGGGTACAGCAGACAAGGCAGCTTCCACACGTTACCAAAGTTGGTCTCGTGTGACAGCTTGGGATGCAATCTGCGTCAATCGTTCAGCAACCATGGACCACATGTTTTCTATCGGCGAAAGATCCGGAAAGCGAGCCGGCCAGGTAAGATATTCAATCTGGCAATTGACGAAGAACCCTTGGACAATGCGTGCCACCTGTGGTCGTGCATTATCCTGTTGAAATATGGCTGTGAGCAAGCCGTGAAGGTAAGGAAAGACAACTGGCTCCAACACCTCGGAGATGTAGCTCTGGTTGTTTAAAGTACCGGCAATGCGTACTAGAGGAGTGCGAGAGTGATATCCAATACCGCCCCATATCATAATACTCAGTGCAGGACTAGTGTGGCGGTGCATAGCGCAGCTGTTCAGCATCCTCTCTCCACGGTGTCTCCAGACTCGAATAGGACCATCGTGGTATTACAGACAGAAGCGTGACTCGTCAGTAAAGACAATTTCATTCCATTCTGCCGTCCACACCCTTCTTTCATCGCACCATTGGCGGGGGAGACGTCTGCGGCTCTGAGTCAAGAGTAGATGAAGCAATGGACGTCTTATGGACAGACCACTCTGCTTTAAACGGCGTCGAATGGTACGCGCAGACACTGGATGATGCGTTACAGACTGAATGTGCTGTGCTATGGTTCGTGATGTGACTGAGCGATCCGTCACTGCCATGCGCACAATGTTCCTGTCATCACGTGAAGTGGTGCACTGAGTTGGATGCGATCGAACACGTCGGTCCGTCGTACTCTCCTGCATGCAACGGTCACATATCCGCATTGCTGTTTGGTTTCGTCCAACACGACTACCGATTTCCCTGAAAGATAATCCACACTCTCGGTAGGCCACTATCCTTCCACTGTTGAACTCGGATATTTGATCAAACAATGTTCGCTGTTTACTACGAGGCATTTTTTTGTTCGTGTTTTTGAAAAAAAACCACAAGAAAAACACAATTGCTGAACTTAAAATCGTCGGAAACTCCAAGCCTTAAATAGGGCTTTGAAGTGTCGCCACAGGCGCGCGTGATGTGCGTTTGCGCTGAAATTCTAATCATTTGCATAGCTCACCTCCGCTAATGCATGTTGTAAATTTCATGTTATTTGCATGCTTCCTTCAGGGTGTTGCATTTACGGTGGCCAGCAGTGTACAAACCAAAGAAAGCTTAGACTATGGCAACAGTGAAAGGACGGCCATGTAGGTATTATTAGACTTTGAGTTCCATACGCAATAATGCATCATTCTCTTGCTACATTTTTTCTTATCAGCTAACATAGCACTCATAAGTACCTTAGTAGTATACTGCTATTAGTGAAATTCTTAGTAAAATTTCTCGTAACAGGCATTTAATTAAACGGGGCTATCAAAATAAGGATACTTCTGGGCTATGAGATTAAAAAAAAAATGTAATGAGATAACAATCTGTCAACATTGTCAAGCCATGGCTCATGCCCATGCGACTTTAGAATGTATCTCCCCCTCTTCTAGTATTCCCTACCGGCTCATTGGCTAAGGGAGATAACGTGGCTTGCTTCGTAAGTCGCACAGACGAAACCCGGAACTCGTGCTATCATCAAGGTGCATTGGAATATGTACTCTAGGCCACGCGGTGCTGCTATGGCTATCCTCGCAAAGCAGAAGTGTTCTCACTTTTAAGTTAAAACTAGGATTGCGAGAGAAAATGGAGAGAGGATACAGCATTAATTAATGGAAGAAATTCAAAGCTATAATCACGATATGAAAATTTAGATGGTGTTTGCCTTCAAAAGATTAGAAGCAGCTTGTATATCTGGACGAATGCTGTAAAAAAAAGCAAAGGAATTACAGAGCAGAATAAACAGGCAAACCGAATGTGAATTTTCCGTTAGATACTTCAGCCGATTTAAAGAAAAGTAAGGAATTTACGAGTAAAGATATTTCGGGTATTTAATCTGTGCTTCGGAAAACTATCCAAAAGGTTTTAAGCAGAGCAAGGACCGCGTAACTGTTATAGCATGTGCAAAAGTCTGCAGGTATGCGCGAAATAGAGTTATTGGTCATAGTTAAGTACTGCTACCTACAGTGTTTCAAAACACGTACAAAATCTGCTTGCCCGTTATCAGTTACAAAAGAATGCTAAACACTTTCAAATATATATCAGAAATAAAAGATTGCATTTTACTCGTAAACTCAAATATCGGGAAAAAAGTCAGTGCCATTCTGGTAGGCATAGCTAAATTAGATGACCAGTATTATATCGCGATATATACCGTTATATTCGCAAGGAAATTTTTAATTCGTCTTATATATGGATTTTTAGCTTTAGCTGAATTTTTGCAGTAAAATCTCATTTGTCAGCTTATGCTTTGATCGGCATATATTCGGAATTAATTATACGGTAATTAATAATTGAGAAATTTCTAAATCTCTAGATTTGGGGAAATAGTCTGTAATGTGCTTTTAAAACTAGAAAAAGGTATAAGAAAAAGGTACTTTTAGAAAAAGGCATAAGTCATCAAAATAGAAAAAAAGTAAACTTTTAAATATGCCCATCGTCAAAGTAAACTTTTAAATATACCCATTGTCAAAGTAAAATATGTGCGGAGAAAGAAGATAATTTCGATGAACTTAGACTATCAGTGTTGTATCTCCTGTTATGCACTATCAAAATTAACGTATCACAGGGAATGATTTTAAAAGTCATTCCAATCATTTGTTGTAGGACAAAAGGATATGTAGAAATTGAACACAAATGTTTAAAAAAGACGTATTATTACCTTTTTTCTTTATAAGTCGAGTAATGCTAAAATATTGCTGCGCAAATATGCACAAAATTTAAAAATTAGAGCATTGCATTATCTTCGTTTTGAAGATATAATTATTCAAGTATTCAAGTGGGTGTGGGATTTACTCTTGCGAATATGTACACTTCTCAAATTTTTTCATATGATAAATAAAATTGTTAATTGAAGCCTGTGGAATCAAACACCATTCTGCTTAGAGGACAGATCTGATTTTCCGAAGAAATTTTCGAAAAGGAAAACTGTTGCGCGTTAGAGTGCAGGCTTAGGACATTCTATGCGTGTTCAATGGAACTGAGACCAGGTGAGTATAATGGCTAAATCATTTAACACAAGTTTTGTTCTGAAGGTATTCATTCACCAGAGTAGAACGATAAAGTTGAGCGTTTTCGATATCTAGATTTTTCATTTTATGATTCTTTCGCTTTCACCTAGATACTTAGGCTTTTCCATTTATGCTTCGCTCGCCTTTCTCTAAATTTTCGTCTTTTTAATTCGCCTAAATTTGCCTTTTTTTTTTTTTTTTTGTAAATACCTAAACAACAGTAGATTTTTATATTTACTAGTATGTAATTACCGTAAATAATTACACTCATAAGAAATGCTATGGGGTTTTAGGTGAGAATTGCGATGAAATTTTCAAGGTTGTTCAAGTATATAAAAAAGCAATAGGTGCAATGTATAGCATTCCGCACTTGCCAGAGTCGTAGCTAGGGTTTTCAGCGCCCAGGGACAACTGAAGATTTCGCGCCCCCTACTGCTTGCCAAGGATGGAAAACATTTAATTCTAAAATGTCGTAACATCAGTTTTGATCCCCTTGTATTCTGCGCCCGGAGACAGATGCCCCCTCTAGCTAAGCCCCTGGCACTTGCCCTCAGTTTCCAGAAGAAGGCAATGAATATAACATACCTAACCATTATTACAAGTTACTGTGTAATAAGGAGCATTCCTGGCAGATGGCATTGATGACTAGTGCTTAACTAATGTGGCATAAGAAACAGGCATGTCGATTGCTAACGAATACTGTTGTGAAACAATAAAAATGTTGCATGATTAGCAAAATAGCTTGTCATCCTCAAACAAATATCATTCACGAACGTGGCTCAGAATTACTCAACAGATGATATTGTTACGAATTTTGTACATAGATAGGTGGTTTAAGTGCAGTTATATGTGAAATTATATTTTTCCGTGTAATGTAACGCGAAACAAATTTTAAGAGAATGCTATGCTGGAAAAGTAAAAGTACAGGGGCAAGTGCATTTAACATTGAGTAAATGGGTATCTCGATAATTTGGAGAGATATCGCCAACGGTTTTGGCGATTTATTTTATTGCCAAATTTGCAAGAAATTGTCAAAAGTCGCCAAACTTGGCGACATTTTGGTCCGGTTAATGTATCACCATAATATGTATTGAAATTGAATAAATGTAACTGACCTATGTTACGCTAATAAATGTAACGCTATGTTAGGTGTAACCGTAATTCTACCTTCATATTGCTTTCCAGTAATTTCGAGCAGAAAGTATTAGAAATATCTAGGCCTGTTGAAAACTATTTAAGGCCGAAGAGAAAGCATCTGGTATCAGTTGCTTAGTTATTGTTGCAAATGGTTAGCTCCTCGTGAACTGAGATATCCGAGTTAGCTTTCTCTTTAGATGCACTTTGCATTACGTTGTGTTTAACGTTCTTAGTAGATTGATGCGTAACTTCTGATTCTACTCTGTGATATTGAAATTGCCCATATGAGTATTTCTGTGGAAAATTTTAAAACTTGGAAGTGTTTATTTTTATAAAATAAATTTTTATTAACCTATCATCGGATCTGTGTGCATTTAGTTTGTTACGAACCAGTACACACGGGGGAAAAAAAAACGGAAAAAGGAAAAAAAAAATCCAACATACACTGAACAAGAGCTGTAGTTGTTTGAAGCAACAGGAGTATTCAGTATCAGTTGCCCCCAAACGCACGACAACACTGAGGAAAATATCAGAGCTCTTGAAGCGGGAGGTACACTAGAATACAAGTGGTATGAATCAGCCAGCATCTGTGCATCGTGTTCCGAAGTGTTTGACATAGGACTCGCCATTTACTGGTAAGTGAAATCCAGTAAATATTTCCTTATGCATATCAAACGCTTCTTCCGTTCCGGACTAAAGTTACTGTAAAGACATGTGTAACAGTTCTATCTCTGAGTTTAGTACTATGATTGCCTACATAATTGCTGTGAAAGCATTAACTCTGCTTTCAGCCCTGCCTTCTCTCTCCACATTATCACATCGTGGAATGAATAAGTGATTGCTGCAAATGATAGAATGCCTCAAGTCTCACAGACACATTACGTGTGCCAATCTATGCCTGCAAGTATTGCGGGCTCACGTACTACTTTTGCACTACATTCTGGGAATTAGGGGCGACTGCGAAACTGCCATGCTTTGCACTTATCATTAAACTCACATGCTTAATCACCTCTGAAAGTTCGATTCTTATGCGGATATCCGATAGCTTTCCTCAGTGAAATTTTAATTCGTCTTTGCTGAATTAGCGCCACTTTTATAATTATTTTTGCGTTTAATAGCAGAAAATTCTTTAAGTTAATAATTTTGCAAGCTTTGCACTATTTTAACAACTTTTATCATATAATTCAAAGGGAGACTTACCGGTACAATGCCGAAATGACGCTCTAGTACGTCAAAGGCACGATAAACATTGCGCAGCCCATAATTAATATCCAAATTCTGCGCGTCTGGAAAACAGCCAGGTTTTAATTTATTCAGCAAAGTACAGAGTACAACTCCATCTCGCCAGCTTTCGGAAAAGTCTTGTGGTATTCGAGGTAGGTATAGTTCGAGCCAAGTCTGCACTTGTAAGCTTTCGCTTGAACTGAACCAAAGTTCTGAAAGCAAAATAAGATATATATGCATGATATTACAGTAAGAATTTAATTATAAATGTAGTAAGAAATGCTGATGAAATCTGAAGTTTTAACTATGTACGTTGGTTAGGCACTGCTGAAATGTACGGACATCTGTGATTCGGATTGAAATATCAATGAATACATTCCTTCTGCCGTTTAGTGGAAATGAACTATTTTGTGCATTTTAAGGTGTAAATATACAATAACTAAAACTCAAGCAGCCAATAATAATTTTACAGCAATATTAACTATCCAATCAAAATGCTTTGAGAACCAAAACTAACTCAGTTTGACTTGGGATTTTATCCTAAACATTACGCACTTTCTCTCTACGCTTTGCCTTAGCTGGACTGCAGTCTGTCTGCTTCTTCTCTTTTGTTGCAAATCTATCAAAAATGTAAGCCCTTTGGAACAGGCACATTTAATGTGCCGACTTGTGTGTAGCCGCAACGTGTTGCTGAAAATAAAACTGAAGATTTAATCTGCCTTTGCCTCCAATTTCCTGGTCATTATGAATTAACACTTCTACGCCATCAAAATTCCTGTTCCTGAATATATTACATATACAAGGTTTATTAACAGATCATTTTTATGTTAAATCTTTCCTACATGAGAAATTTAATTTAAGTGAGAAAATGTTGGCAACTTCTACCAAAAGCGCATGAACTCTGAGATTTTACCTGCTTTAGATCTGTGCTGATTGTCGGGTTTTGGTTTCTGAATTTGAATTTAATTGCATTAAAAGACAATTAGCATAGCAGCCAGGTCTCTAATTTGATATTGTTTCGTAAATTAATGAAATATTATTGCATTAATATAGAAGCCAATGTTAAGTTTTCTGTTAAGCATTTAAAATTTTGCAACTTCAAAGCAAAGTGCAAATAAGTACTGTTATTTTTACGCTTGTTGTATTTTTGTATTATTAGATTCTATGTTAAAGACGAGACAAGAATAGTCTGGATGTCTAAAAAACTGTCCGTGTGTTCAGATTAATAAAATTAGATTGTAACTTTAAATATAATACTTTTTCTCGATAGAATGAGATTATTCAGAAAAGAAAAGTTTGCTTTAAATTAGAATTACTTAAGGATACTGAAAGTGCTTTTTTTTAAATTTGCTGCATTGAACTATATAATGATAGGTTTTTTATCCAGTATTTTGTACATGGTAGTGAAAAATATCATGCCGTAATAAAAACCACAGTCTTAAAAGAATCATAAGCTAAAACTAACAGTTAAATGAGAACATAACAATATACATCCAAGGTTCCATTAGCTTACGATTTTAAATTAAAATAAATGAAATTTATTAGCCTGTCCATAGTTTAACTTTTGTTGAAGTAACTTCCACAGCGCTTTGAATAGAAATTATTTCATAGACATTTTCAATTAGTAGATATTCAATCAATTAATCAGTATTCAGTCAATCTAATACAAATCTTTATAAGTAAATAATGCATCTATTAGTCTCGATTAGTAAACAACGTATCTAATCTCTATTAGTAAATTTATGTTGGTGCGTTGCACTGTGGAAAAACGGTAGAACCTAAAGTCACAAATTTCGAACATGCGCTAGTCCTTGTACGCTTAAATTTACTTTTCAAATTTAATATATCTGTTACTGAGTAACAAACTAAGCGATTTAAAAGCAATAAACTTAATTCTCAAAAATATTTTTAACCTTCTAATAAAGTATCTTTTTGATTTAAACAAAAAGGCATTTCAGTCATAATATATTTTATTATTATTGTTTTTTAATATGCCATCATCGCTTGTGTTGAATAAAAGTTGAAGAAAAGAGGAAGGGAAATCTGTGACAAAATGTTTGAATAATTTTGAAAGGTTAGTTTGAAATTTAAAATCAAATTACCATTTAAACTTGATAGATTTTGACGAATAAAGTGCTTCAATGAAATCTTAATTTTTGACTCAGATGTTTAAATGCATCGGTATTCTGATTTAAAGTGGCAAACATATTTTTCGTAAAAATTAAAAATAGCTACCATACATATTTTAAAAAATAATGTCATATAACAGCGGTTTTCAACCTTTTGACTAACGCGTTCCATATAAACAAAAATTGGAAACCTTTAATACCACCTCTACAAAGTACTACTACTACCACCACTCTTGAACAAAGCTCAGATCGCATGAATTTACGAGTATTAGAGAAAAAAGCTCAATCAGGATGTTGGGGTTTTAATTTTTGAATTTAATAGTTAAAACTATCTTGCTTCTTTGCATACCACGTATTTTTCTCTTGCGTGCCACCGGCTGAGAACCGATGTAATATATAATTTAGGGAAAAGTCATGTAATGCAAGCATCTCATACTTGTTAAAAAGTTAAAAGAATACATTTTTTAAGAAAACACGAAAGTAACCAGTTTCCGAATTTGTGAAATTCGCTGTAGAATTGTGTTTCTTGTAAGAAAAATCACAAGACTGACTGATAAGTTAATATGAATTCTCGCAATCGGTTAAACCAAGAATTTCTCAGCTTTTTATAGACCGCCTTAATTACATGATTATAAGTCGAAAAAATGCTAATGTAATTTTTAGAATGTTCGTTTTGCAGCGTTTATAATTTTTTAAATTACATATTCTCATCCTGATCTGTAAATTCTACGTAAACTTGACATTCGTAGAAAAACATAGTAAATTTCACCAGACCTTTATTACGCCAAAATGATGATAATATAATGTCCAAATTAATTGGGACAAAGCGATTTTTCGTGGTTGCCAGAGGTCTCTCAAAGCAATTTTAACTGCGTAGAACTAGTTTAGACGATAAATTAGGATTATTGCGCTATTTTAAGCCTGTTCCTGGGAGAAGAGGAAATTACTTCAGCTTGCTTTTTAAGTACATTTTGCATTCGTTCATTTTAGTGAAATAAAAATGGATATAATATCTAGAAAAAGACTAAAGATTATTTCACTTAATAATCATACATCCTTGAATGTAACAAACATTGCTTCCGTTGTCCGTACTGGAAAATCGAGCATTTTTCGAATTCTGAGGAGACACAATGAAACTGGATCATTTTCTCCAGAATGGAAGACCAAATGTGGAAGGAAAAGGGAAACAACTCCAAAATCTGATCGATTCCTGTTTCGAAATGGCATTATTCATCCAATAAAAACTAGCAAAGATCTTAAAAGAGATATATTAGCTATTGGTCCTTCAAACGTGCAGCGTAAATTTCTCACTGCTGACTGGAAGGCGAGAAAGCCTATTAAACAATAACTTTTGGCACATAAAATGAAGCAAAGCGGTTATTGTAGTAAAAAAACTACAGATCTTGGATCACAAATGGCTGGAAAAAGGCCATTTTCAGCGATGAGGCTCATTTATTTGTTCATGGGTGCATATGTAATGTCCTTAGATGAAGGAAGGGTGAATCAATAAGACCTCAACATAGCCGACGAACCATGAAATACTCTCAAAAACAAATATTTTGGGATTTCCTCACTACAGAAGGCATTGGAAATGTACTTCATATTGACGGAATGATGAATTCATTGAAGTAAATAAAAGTTTTAAAACATAGGATTGTGCCATTCTCAAAATCCTTTGCAAGGACATTTCAATACGACTTGGCTCCAGGCCACAATTGAAAATCTGTCAGAAGATTAACGCTGGAAAATAAAATTGCTGTGCTAGATTGGTCTGGAAATTCACCAGACTTAAATCTGATCGAAACCTTGTAGCACATTCTCAAGGAACTTTCTTCAGAGTAAATTTTACGATAAACAGCGCATGATTAAGAATGCTATAAAGTACGATTCCATGATAAAGATGTAATACATGTATCAGTCAATGTCTAAGCGCGCATTAAAGAGGTCATTTGGGGAATAAGAGGCTATGTTTCCTATTAATTTTATTACTATCTCTATATATAAAAGTATGCAGCTAAGTTATCAAAATATTTCTTTGTCCTAATTAATTTGCACATTATAGTATAGCAAATCACGTTTCTCAAAATTTAGAAAGAAATAAGAACTTCGAACAAAATCTCTGTTTCCTCACTCACACACATATAAGCAATCCACTAAAAATGAAACAATCGTTAAAAATTATACGTTGAGTAAATCACTTCAGAGTGAGAGGTTTCAGTTTGATTACATTACTGCAACCTATTTCGTTTCAAATTATTTACATTTTAATAGTAAACATAAAATACCATTAATCAGTTTTTTCCACTTTTTTATATACAGTGTAATTTTGAAGTAAAATTAATTTTTGAATTGAATGTACAATGCAGTTATTTATTATACTAATGATTTTTAATTTACTTTTTAAAGCTGCCCTCAATAAATTGCTGCGACCACATAACTTTAAAATTCAATAAAGTGATAAATTCATAATTTGTTTTTATATTTAGTCACTGTTTGTCGTGCAACTACTTTTTCAAATATTTTTCTGCTAAATTCACCCCTCCAAAAAAAAAAAAAAAAAACTTTCTCCGTTAAGAATAAGATTTGCTTGAAGATTTATTCATTCATAAAAATTTATCAGCTACAATTAAATTTTAATTACAGTTCTATGCAACGAAATTGTTTAATATTTATAAATTTTAGAAATTTTGTTCTACGCTTTTTCTTCTCTTTGTTTTACGCAATATATGAAGCTACAATTATTACGTTAATTATTTGTTTATGTTGATTTTTTCTGCTTATTTAAGTCTTGAAATTTTGGCAACAGCACATAATAATTTAATTCCTGAAAGACTTGTGTCCGACTCTTATGAAATACATAAAACACTTTTTTCATCAAAATTAACTTTGATTTATGATTGAATTTTGTTCGGGTTTTAAATACTTGCTCTCTGAAACAGTGGAGGGCTTTGCTTTCAGTTCCGCTTTCGTCGGCTTCCAAAAGAACACAGATTAGTTAATGTATTTAAGATGCAAAGTTTTTGAGTTTGAGAAAAAGCTTCTGGCAGTTATCGTTTGCAATTTCGTTATTGCTTCTGCCAACAACTGAATCGAATCAGCTGTAGCTTTGCTAGCCGTAACTGTTCGCAAAAGCTGAAAGTCTGAATCAAAGTTTATAGGCGTGCCTTTCCTGTGTAAATTAGGTATTTAAATTTTACTTTCACATTTGTTCTGTTCTCCCGCAAGCTGCAGAGTTTTGTTTTTATTATTATACAAATTGCGTAATACCTTCAGGCTGCTGATTAAATAAAGAGTCAACTGTAAATCTTCCTTTGAGTTGGAGTTAACTGCAAATTTAAAAATTGAAATTAAGGCCAATATATTTTGAATGATTTCTATTTCCTAAATTACTGCGGTTATTCAAGAAGTTTCTTCAAATTGCTTCTACAATACTAAAATTTCTTCTTCAGTAATAAAATTTATGCATTATTAAAAGTAAAGATTTTATTTTACTTTTAGTAATAGAGAAGTTTATAACTTTCATAACTGCAGAAATTTTACTCTGCTTTTAGTATTCGAAAAACGTTGGATATTACAAAAAGCAGAAGGGCACCCAGAATCCCGTTTTCTCAGAATTTTCGCATTTTAAAATTTTTTTAATGAGAAATAAAAAAAGTGCTGAGAGTATGAAAATTTCTTCAAAGTTATTATTATTGATCCTGAATTAGAAAACAGAGGTAAGTTATTGCAATTTGTACTAATGAAGTTAAAAATGAATCTTTTACGTAATCATAAAAATGACGAGATATTAAATTTTCAAATGAAAACTCGAAATAAAAGCAATTTCAGATATTCAAAGAGTTCGTTTTACTTTATTTTTCATAATAATATTAACTTCCTGTAATATAATAAAAAATTCCGCATTATTAAAATGCAGATCTTTAGCTCCTTTTGTACCAAAATATAGTTTGCATTTGGAACTGAAACACTATAGCATCTAAGCAATACCTAATACCTCTTTTTTAGGTTAAATTTAGAACGGTCAGTTGGCATGTATTTGCCACAAAGAGGTATTTATGAATTTTCCAATGTAAAATATACATTTTATGCCATTCAGAAAGAATTTACCTAAAAATATTTTGTGTATTAATCACTAAAACATTAACTAACGTTTTTAAAGATAGGCTGTGTCAAACTGTCAATGTCAGGAACAACGCTTCTCGCTACTTAACAATAAATTGAACAATTCCATTACTATGTATGCTTAGTAATTAGTTTCTTTTTCCCATTCATCAATACAGAATGATCCCATTACCATGTATGCTTAACAATTAGATTAATTTTTTTTTCAGATATTACAATACCATGGTGAACAGAATGATTCCATTACCTTGTATGCTTACTAATTATTTTAATTTTCTCATCCACCAATACATAATGATTCCATTACCATGCATACTTAGTTATTATTTTGTTTTTTCCATTTACCAATACAGAATAATTCCATTACCATGTATGCTTAGTAATTATTTTATGTTTTTCATTTACCAATACAGAATGATTCCATTACTATGTAAAACATGATAAGAAGAATGATTCCATTACCATGTATGCTTAGCAATTATTTCATTTTTTTTCTATTTGCTAATACAGATTGATTCCATTACCATATACGCTTAGTAATTTATTTTTGCCATAGCAGAATGATTGCATTACCATGTAAACCAGAGGGAAAGAATGATTGCATTACCATGTAAACCAGAGGAACAGAATGATTCCATTATCATGACAAACAGAATTCCATTAACATATTATAATAATAACTTTATTTTATTTTTTTCCCATCAAAATTAGAATTTTTGGATAGTTCAATGCCACAATTTTAGATTTGTTTGTGAGATTTATCTATTCCAGTATCAACGAAAATCTGTATCATTTTTGCTTTCGTATTCAACTTCATATTTAACATTTTCGACAATGAAAATTATGGGGCGAAATTAATTAATGCAACTTGAAAATTATTTTTAATTTAATTATCATCCATCTGTAAGATGAGCTTGGATAGTATTACTTTCGTATAATATTTCATACTTTTTATAAATTTTTATGGTTTTAGCACATTTACCATCACATCTAATATTTTGTTCTTTCCGAGTAGCAACAATAAATAAAATAACCTAAGTAGTAAATCTAAATTTAGATACTACATTTGGTTAAAATCGCTTCGGTTTTTAATTTCATTTATAAGAAATAAAAGGAAAAATAATATTGTGAAATAATTTATGAAATTTAACTTGTTATAAATAACACTAATTGAAAATATAGCTTCAGCAAACATCTTTCAATTTTTTAGAAATAGAAAATATGCATTCTGTTACGAGAATGGAAGTTTTTTTCAAATGCCTTCAGATGAGAATGAAATTTCAGAAGACATTAAAACACTATAAGATGAAATAAAGAGGCTGTTCACACACTTTTTTAGACAATTTTGCTTTGTTGTAAAAAAATCTTCTGCTTGGAACTTTTTTTTAACTGCAGTTATATTTTTCATAAGTATAAATTATCGTCTGCACCTTGACAGTTTTGTTTTCACGAAAAATGTCTCTTTTAGAAGCAATCGATGCAAGGCCATGTTTGAATTCTTTCCGAAGAAAATTATTCATCTCTAGTTATTAAAAACGTTGTGAAAGCCATGGTTTTCGATATCTAAAACTACAATAGATAATGTTATCAACAACAAAGGAAAAAAAAGGCGTCAAAATTTAGCTTCAAGTGGAAAAATTGTTCCAAATATGTATCCAAGGTAAAAACGGAATGTTTCAAATGTTGCAAAAGTAAGGTCTTTAATATTAAAAGAAAATCCGCCAATTCAAAGGATAGTTGCAAAATCCTTAAAATGCTCAGTATCAATTGTAAACAAAGCCATTAATGTTGATTTGAATCTTAAAAGGGCGAAAAAACAAAACGTGCATCGTTGTCTACGACATATCGCCTCGCTGCAGAATTCTTTATGAGAAACATTTATCCGGACAAAATGGAAAATTGTTGTCACATACACATAGACGAATTTTGAGTGTATTTAAATGACTTCAATAAAAAGAGATTGACTTATCAAAAGGAGAAAAAAATCTTAAAATATGGTTCAAGGAATCTAACGAAAGTTTTTCTTTGGGATTTATGATTGTTGTTGGTTTTTCATATAACGCCAAATTAAAATAAAAAGAGTGTGGAAAAATGTCAAGATCAACTGCACGTATTATCAGAAACATATTTTATACCCAATTTTCAAATATGAAATACCTTCTCTTTACAACAGTGTGATTAATCAGTAGAATTGCATCAAGATAAAGAAAGCAAAGACACGTCAAAAATCTACTGTTAATTTCCTAAAACAATTAGAAAAAGAAACGGGTATGAAAACCATACCCGTCAATCACATCCCTTAGAAATCTCCTGATCTATCACCAATGTATTTTTGCGCATTTGGACTTTTAAAAAGCGGGTTGTCCAAATTTCAACTTAAACTTTCTTAGATTTTGGAAAGCTGTTCAAGAGGAATGGGATAGAATGCTTTTTCCGATGCTACAAAAGGCTTTATTGCCTTGGAAATTACGGTGAATAAAGATAGTGAAGGATTATCAAGCAAAACATTTAAAATAGAAAAATTTGAAATAAAATATTTCTGTAAGTAAATGAAAATCGTCTAAAAAGTGTGCGAACAACATCTGTATTTGTCCACCTATATTGTGTTTTTAACGACGTCTTCAAATTAATAGGTAATTTTGATAAAGCATTCAATTCCATTAGTTGATCCCAGACGTTAAGCACTAATCTAACTTCTTTTCTGCAGATTAAACATTTAAAAAGTGAAATCTACTAAAAATAAATATTATCAGTTTTTTTTATGAAAGAATAAATGTAATTTTCCTGTTAAATAAATGAAATATCTATAATATACGAAATTACATGTAAAATAACTATAATATCTACATGCAAACAGGAAAAAATAATCAATTAAAAACGCAAGTTTTATAATCCTGACTCTTTTCTTAGTATATTAATAATTTAGCAGTTTTGCGTTGATTTCAGCAATTATATCATCATAAAATACATTAAAAAGAATGAAACAAAAACAACTATAAATGTATTATTCTAATACTTTTTTTTCCTTGCAAAAATGCAATTTATTTTTGCTGGGTGGTTGACCACATGTTCACTTTTGGTGTATTGTGGAAGAACGTATAAAGCTACTCCATCAATAAGTGGAATTAATGTAATGAAAAAAAAGAAGTTGAATGATGGATGCATTATTTAGATTATACAATGTCAACGAATAATGTTTATTTCACACATCTTTATATATCTACTACGGTTGCTATTTATATTTCTTGCCGAATAATGAAAAAATAAATGTTAATGATCGAAATAAGTTTTATTTATTTTTAAAAATATTCTCCAGGAAGAATAAATATATTTTTGAATGTGTTTGAACCAATTTTCGAAGCACCTTTTTCACACCGATTGAGGTAACTCCAAAACATGCGTTTTGAATATGCATCAATCGCTTCTTCGAGTGTAGCGAATCGTTGACCACGTAATTTATTTTTGACGTGCAGGAATAATAATAATAAAAAGAGTCATTGGGTGCCAAATCAGGGATGAACGGTGGATGACCCACCAGTTCTATGTTTTGAACCGTCAAAAATTCTTTTGTTTGAGACGATGTGTGAGAGCTTGCATTGTCATGATGAAGAAATGATTCGGTTCTTTTTCTGGCAACCATTTGCTTCGATGGGCTTCTTCCGCAAACAACTTTTGTTGGATTGGGCTTGTCTTGGAAGACTCATATAGCCGACAGTTGTTTTGTTTAGGACTTATGTGCATAGATCGATGATTCGTCACATATTTAGATGTTATACACAGCCTTTGATGCACCATGAACGTTTTTTTCCAATATTTCCTTGCGCCAATCGACACGAGGATTCTTTTGAGCGTTTGTCAGATTATGCGGAATCCAACGCAAACAAATATTTTTTACGGACAAATATTCATGTAATATCTTATTGATGCTTATCATACTAATGTCCAAAGATGCCTCAATCTGGCGGTGTGTCACATGGTGATCTTACTTCATCAGTTCACGCACAGCAACGATATTTTCTGGCACAACAACCGATTTTGGAGGACCTTCACGGAATTCGAGAAGCGAACGTCGACCATGATTGAATTCGGTATACCAGTTTTTTACAATGCTGTAGAAAGGTGCTTTATCGCTTTTTTTTTTTTATAAAGAATGAAGGTCACCGAAGCACTTTTGTCTTGATAATCTACTTCGAAAGTTACGAAAAATAACCGCGCGAAAATGTTCACGAGTCAAATCTATTTTTTGTCTGAGATTAATTTTTCAATTTATTGTAAACAACACAAATCACGCTAAAATGGCTAAACGTTCTGAAGAAGGTATGGTTAAAAATTTCAGACTTTCGATTGGAATCGTCTGCGGTCGCCTACCAAAGCTTACTGCTGCCAAGGCCAGAAATATAAATAGCAACCTTCGTAATCATATCGTTGGTCAATATTCTGTCAAAAATATCTCAGCGAAAATCATTATCCGTAGACTTTTCGGTGATATTTTGCTAATAAATTTTTCTGTAATTTATACATTCAGCCGGTTTTCAACTAATTTTGTCATTCACAAAGTATAATAATATGCTTTTCTTAAATATTAATTCAGAAAATTATGACATAGGGTAAAGAAGTTAATCTATTTAAGTTTATCTAATGTAAGTTCAATTTTCGATAAGCCTTCTTGGAAAACACAAAGAGAATCTACATTTTTATCCTGCTACGAATCCTAAAAACTTCCCTTTTAATGAAAAATAAAATTTTATAAAATTAATTATTCAAATAATTAATTCATTAAAAATTAATTTTTCTATGTATTTATGTTATTTTAATATCGCTGCACCAAAAACAACTATTACATGGTTCTTAATTTTTTTTATTATTAAGTTACATAATTCATCATAACTGATTACCTGAAGTGGAAACAAAAAATACCCTCTGTTTCACTCCTATATTTTATTTTCTAAAGCTTTGAATAATTATATGTTCAACCACTCAGTTTTTCTTAAAAAGCAACTTTAGCGAAAAATCACGTACTGAAATAAATAAGACACTGAAAAACAAAAGGTTTCATCAAAATTTTCGGACACTTTTCCATATGTATTTCCTATTTCATTATTTTACCCAAAACATTTTTGATAAACTTTAAGTGTATTAGAGTCTAATAGACATAACTGCGTATTATCAGTTTAGAAGCAAATTCAATTCTTTCATCATACGTGTTTGAGATACCGTTCGTAAAGCCCGAAAGTGCACAGAACAAGTACTATTTTTCATTATATATGAAATAAGGACAATTTACTTACTTGTTATCTCCCATAATCGCAGGAAAGTAAAATATATTTCTTGGAAGATGTTCACTGTCACATCCCAAAAGGATAGCCACATTATAACCAAGTCCGATTTTCGTCGTTTCCTTTCCAACGCAGGCTTCGTTTCGACTGCAGAAGAAAATCGAAAGAAAAATTGTAAGACTCAATGAGCTGATTGCATCACAATTACCAATTGCTAGAGTTTTTCTTCGGTTACTGTAGCTGTAGTACTTTGAATTCATTCTCAATAAAAATAAAATTCGTCAACGTTTTACACCGAAGAGTTTTACCAAAGAGGCTTTCAACAAATAAATAATACGAAAGCGCGACATCTTGAAACTAAGAATTTCGAAATCTATCTTTTGATTGAAAAATTTGTTTTGTTTTTTGTTTTGTTTTTAAATTTGATTTATTATTGTTATTTTTATTTGAGTATGCGTATGTTTTTAGTTCAAAGGGATTTGAGTCTCGAAGGCCTATTACTTTTGTTTTGGCATTTTGCGTCGGACTCCTATAAATGTCGGTTCACTTTTCAAACTGTTGCCACAAAATGTTAGAGTCCTGCATAATACTTGAAGAAATTATATAATGAAAAATCTGCATAAATGTATGTATATTTCTCGTATTGTGATAAAATAACGGTATCTAGAGCCATTCAATTTTGAATGACGTAATCCTACTGCGAATATAGGCATCTGAAATCCCAAATTTGGAATTTGTTTTATTATCCATTTTATATTTTGTAAAACTTCAACGAATTTTTGAGTAACAAACTCAACGATTTAAAAGCGATCAATGGTAACATTTTACGGGGGCGGGAACCTTTTTATTTCTAGCGCGTCGAACTGTGTATCGGAAATTCTAAAGATAGGCTCATTTTAAAATTATTTTGCGACATTGCTATTGAACTAAATTTTATGGTTTAAGTGCAAAGAACATGATATTTAATAAATAAAGATAACACACAAAACGTTAAAAAAACGCCTCTTTGGACGTAGTTTAAAATCTGAAACATTTCAGATTTAAATTTTATTTATTTATTTATTTTATTTATTTTTTTATTTTTATTATTTGCTAGCAGAAGTATCCAATGGCAGTTAAAGTTAGATTGAGAGTAATGCATCTAACAACAAAGAGAACGATACAGCTGTAATCCATCTGTAATCACGATGCAAAAAATACGTTTCATAGTCATACATTTTTCAGTTTGATGCGATATAAAACCCACATAAAAAAATTCGATAGAAAAATAAACTATTTCTCTTTCATTATATAAGTAACAATGGCATGCAATTTTTAATTTCGTCTTTCTAATCAAATTGTGGTAAAAATTCAAGTTCCATCTAATATTTCACTTATGTTCAATTTTAGTCGATTAAATGAGGCAAAAAATTTATCATAATTCATCAGAAATGAATAACGCTAACAAACACATAAACAGACATTCGTCCTTATATATATCTATACAAGCTGCCCAAAACGGGGTATTGCGTATGATATGTAATGCCCCCTGGTACATTCGGAATAGCCAAATTCGTAAAGAGTTAAGAATAGAGGATCTTTGTGATTTTTATTGCCGCCTATCTAGGGCATTTTATAATAAACAGGAACTTCTGGACAATCCTGTGGTTGTTAACTATTGTTATGATACTAGGGACCCCAATTTCAGTAAACGCCCAAGGGCGATCCTAAATGTTAGTAATATGTAATTTTGTATATGTCTTATGCAAATTGTTGCTCGGATTCTTTATTGTATATTGTTCTTTTTTCCTACTGATTGCATTTTATTTTTACTAGTGGCACTAAGGCGTCGCACTTCGTATTTTGTTTCTCTTGTGTGTACATGTATTCTTCTGTGAAATAGTTGTTAAAAAATAGTTAATTATGTATGGATTAGTAATTAGGTACTTAGGGAAAAAATATGTATTTATTTAATTATTTAGCACATTCAGTTATATTTCTTATAATTCGAAACTTTTATCATGTTATTCGATGAGGGGTAGGGCTATGCGCCCAGGCACCCTGGTGGTTAAGCACCGCAGTTCAATGTATGTATATATATATATCTATAGATTTTGAACTTAACAAATTTTTAATTAGCAAAGTCTAAGGATGTGAAAGCTATAATAGTAGTAGTTTTTTTATAGTAGTAGCAACATTTTTATCTCAAACGTGCGAGACTGTTGCCATTCGGAAAAATGAGTGCGGAAATTAATGTTTTCGGAGTTTTTAATTAATATCTTGGCTGAATAAAGTCGTACGCAGTCGAAATGGCTTCCCACGAATTTTCGGAATCGGGTATAATATATTTAATGTTTGGGAATGCTATTTTTATATCATCTAAAACTTAGAAATTTTTTATTAACAAACATTAGGATTTGAAAGCGAGCAGTGGCAACAACTTTCGAAATAAAGCAGATTTTCATCTCCAGCTTGAGAAACTGTTGCCACTCGGAAAAATGAGGGAAAAACTTATCGTTTTCCCGAGTTTTTAATTAATACATCTAATATTTTTTTTTTTTTTTTTTTTTTTTTTTTTAAGTGGACGTCGACCTTTTTTCAGGCCCTAGAAAAGAATCGTAGAAAGTTTGACGACGATAGCTATAGTAGTGACTGAGTTATTAGAGGACAAATAAACAGACCTTCTTCTTTATATATATAGATGTATGTAAAATAAAGAATATGTAAAATAAGATTCTTTACATTTAATAGCATCTTAAGTTTTAATTCAAGCGCAATTGCGCTTTTGCATCTGAGGATCGTGGTTCGGTAAAACCATCGAAACTAGTCCTGTGAAAATTTGAAATATAACGCTGATTTTTGATGTTTGACTTCTGAATTAGTATTTGTTAGGCGTGTTATTCAGGGTATTATTCGGCGTATTATTCGTATACCTTCAGGGATAATAGAGGAGAGGAAACTGTATTAAGAAATGTGATTATTGAGTGTTAGGGTCAAATGAAATAAGAATAATATTTTTAAAATTAATTAACCTTAATATCATTTTTGTGAGGAAGTTATTTACAAATTATTTTGAACTCGTATATAAGCCGATCTCCAAATTTTAATAGAAAAACATTTGTAGTCTACATCCGGATTTCACGACGCTCCATGCAAGAGCAAAGTCCTGTCAAATATTAGTCTTCCGCTGACCTTTTTTTCTTTGACGGAAACATTCATGCTTTTTATCACTTCCTATATTTAGAGTTTTCTAGGAACAATTTAACCATGCATTCAAGAAACGAATTTTAATACTCAGTGAGCACCTTAAAACTTTATTTTTCCAGCATATTTTGAATAATAAAGCTTAAACAATTCATTCTGGATAATGAATGTTTTATATTAATGATTTAACTAATCATCCCAATCATTGTTTCTGTACTTAATTCTATACTTTATTTCTGTTGAGACAGGCAATACATTGAGACAGATTTTTTACCTTAAATAAGTTCCCCCAATGACATGAAAATGTTTTTAGCTGTGTGAGAAATATTTGGGTCTTCTGCATAAATCTTGAACCAAAAATTTAGGAGCTTGTCTTACTTAAATTTCGATTTGAACTTCAAATCTGTTCATTATGTCGCTAAATCATTCCCCGTTTCCTTCATTGGCAAGCCTTTTGATTTAACGTACGAACGAAGTACTTGAACAAACAAAGTTTTATCAGTCGTATTACTTAGTTTTCTCTTCTTTTCTGGAAAATATTCTTTTGTAGTTTTCTATAAATGAAATAGGTGATCCATTGTATAATTTTTAATACTGTTGTATAAATGCAATTCATTTTCCATTAGAAAACTGTTTAGCTTTGCAAAGCATGGAACTTCAATCTGTTTGAAATGTATCGTATATCGAATTTTTAATTTGACTCGCGAATCTGTGGGTTTGATTTCTGGAATCCTGGAATTGAAATACAGTTTGAAGACAACTGTACTAAATTGTTAGTTCCATCATATATAGAAACAATAGCCTCTTATATGTTTTAGAGTATAACAAGCTATATGTTAAAACAATAATTAAACCAATGATATCAAATATTACATTCCTGATATTCTTTTCTTTAAAATGGCTTTTTAAGCTATCAATGTTGTAAGGTTTATCCTACGTTTTTAACAGTTATCTTTAGTTAAAGCTACTTTCCTGTCCCTTCTAATTTCAGCTTACAAATTTCCTGCCAGAGTGTGCTTTTAGAATCACGATAAATGCAAATGAAGGAAGAGCAGTACTCAAGTCGAAGTTCCACAGAGATTCTGACTAGCGAGCGTTTGCTTTTTGGCTACGCTCGGCTGTATTTCAAACCGTTGATAGCTTCGCCGTTTAGTTAGCATTTAGGCGCCAACTCCTGTAGAATTTTGATAGCTTCGGCTATATCATTTTAGTTAAGCATTGTTTAAGTTTGATTGAATCTTAGCACTTTTGAGTTCAAGCCCAAGTGGAGGCTTTCTGAACGTCCTGAGAAAAGGGCCATCTGTTAATCCTTATTTTGAGCAATAAAGGGTAATTAATCCTTCTTGAGTTTACGTTCCTGAGCTAAAGCGATTATTCGCTTACTAGTTCTCAAGGTACCACACACATAGCTATAAATTCTAGGTTGGAACCCTATAATGTAATACTTTCGCTGTTTCGCAAGCTACAATCAACAGGCATAGTTAGGGCAAAAATTAACATGAAAATTCAGGGAAAGCAATAAATAACACACATTAATACAAAGAATGTAATTCTTAAAGATAATTCATTACAGAATATTTACTCAGAGTAAGAGGGAGAAAAAAAAGCGTTTCAGCATATGCAAATAATGACTGGATTGTATTCTAATCGGGATCGGCAAAACGTATTCAATCTTCATCATTGATATTTGTTTTGCTGTACATAGCATTGGTTCCAAAGCCTTTACTGAAAATGTGGATAAATATTCATGTATTCGTATTCCATGCTAAATCTAAGAAAAAATTTAAAATGTTAATTGTTTCCTTCCTCCAAATTTCAAACTTGAATTTATCGTAGCCGATAAAGCTTTTGCTACTAGTCTATATTTGATCAATAAAAAAATATGTTTTCAAACAACGAGGTCACAACAAGGAAGTGATAACAAGCTACCAATTCATGTGATACTTCAGTTTTGATAACTTATCAGCAAATAAGTGATACACGTTGAAAGGTTATCATAATTCTTGACGTGAGAAAGATAAGTGCTCATCTTTTAATGGAATGCATGGCCCCTGTCTATTATTAAAATTCTTATTGTTATGGATTGATCCTATCACTGAACATAAACTTCTGGAATTTGACTTCTTGTAATCCTTTTGTTTACTGCGTCATTCAAATTCTACCGTTATTTAATGTACTTTAAAATTATTTGCTAAATCCTTTGTTAAATTTTAGGAAGATCCCAAAGGGTTACTTTTTTATTTATACAGCAATTATGTTTTCCGGTATTTAACATTGTAGGTATTTAAAGTATTTTATTTAGGTATTTTAAAGCTGGAGACATGAAAAATGAGCAGTGCCCTCGCCGGGACTCGAACCACTGTCTGCTCGATTACGCGTCGAGCGTACTGACCACTACACCACGAAGGCATGCTAAGAAGGCCGAAGAAATGCCTTATAACATTAGGTCAAAATCTGAATTTTAATTAACACTTTCAAAGTAATTCGCAATTGAAAATATTTCTTTTTCCATTTTGTTGCAGCTTTAAATACGTGTAAGCCTATGTAAAATATCATCGCACGACTTTCTTGTATGGCCTGTTAAATTTTTATTTTACTCAACTTTATTAAACTTATTCCCCCAAATTTCATTAGAGATATATTTCAAAACATACAATAACGCTGTTGAGTCATTAGATTATTTTGAAGCAGATCCTGGTGGTGATGAATAACTGTTCACCACCGTTTTTAGTTCGGGCGCCACTGAAGAGATATTAGGGTTTTTTTTTGGAGCAGAAGGCTTATAAAATGAATGTCCTCGCCAAACTCGAGCACGGACCTGTAAAGAGGGAGAAAATACCTTGTAATACATTAACGGTGAGCGAGAATCAGTAGATGATTTTTGCTTTTTATCGCCATCACTATTTGGTCTATTTATTTTTACTAATTTTTTGTAACCATTGTTTGCGTTTGTTGTTCGCTTTTTTTGTCTTTGGTGTTTCCTTTTGTCTAAATGTTTGTATTTGTTCTTTTCTTTCACTTTTATGTTTTTAATTATTGTTAACACATGATTATTTTCATTTAGTTACTTCATGTTTTACTTATTTTCCTTTGTTGAATTGGGCGTGGCCTGTTAAGACAATAAGGCTAATTTGTTTGGTTAGGTGGATCAGGCTGCATCCCACTTCTGGTACCTTATAATACATAAAAACTCAAAACATCTTCATTAAAAAATTACCGAAAATACCGAATTAAAGTACGAAAAACCTAACACCAAATGCAGTTAAAAAGACCTAACATTTTTTTTTTATAATTAAAATTAGAGTTTCTACTTCAAAACAAGCAATTCGACCAAAGGGCAGGAAGAAAAAAAAAAATCGGTGTAGAAAATTGAAAGTTAATTTTTGGTCCCACTGGACAAAAAGACATTGACGTTGGTGCACCAGTTGTTAATAATTCTGTCGCATGCAGATTAATTAAAGGCAGAAAACCCTTAACCGAAACATAAGAACAACATACTTTGATAATTTTTAAAGCAAAAAATGCACACTTTATCAACATATAAGAATAAAAACTGAACTCCCGAAGCCGGGTAACAGAGTGGGTGTATAGTATATATATATAGAGAGAGAGAGAAGGGGGAGAGTGCATATATATATATATATATATATATATATCATCAAACGTATATATATATATATATATATATACACGTTTGATGCGGCCGATTAAAATAAAAAAGTGCACAACTACGTGTAATAGCTTTTCCATTTGCAAAATTTCAATGTTCTACGTTTACTCGCTTATAGTTATGCTAGATACATACGTATGTACGTACAGACGTCACGAAAAAAAATCTCTTCTGAATCCATTTTAAATCCATTTTACAATCCGTTTGGGAAAAAAAAAGGTCCTACTCTGTCCGTACGTACAGATGTGACACAAAAAGCTCATTCAAATAGTTTCGAGAACGGTCAAAAGGGATATATTCGTTGAAATGTGATAGCCGAAATTTTTCGTGATAACAACACTTCCTTTACTTCTTACAAGGAAGTAAAATTTCATGAAGAGCAATAGTTTTCATTAAATACAACTTATGCAATGATTAATTAAGTTTAAAATTAATTAACTAATAAATAAATTTATTTATTTTTCGGGAATTTAGATACCAAATATTCTCGAATAAAGAAGTTTGTACTTCTAATTTCATGGACAGATAAAATATCATGGTCATATTTACAGAGGGTTATACAAAGTGACATTTCTCCATTCACTTTAAAGAGCTTTCGGAAATGAATTTTGATGATGCAAAATTTAGATAACATTACCCTTGTGTTATCTAAATGTAACAAATCACGTGAGAGCTGTCTACCTAAAGAGAGGAATGTCTTCTCAGAGGACTTTCTAGAAAACACTGGTTAGCATTTACGTACACTTGCTAACCATTTGGGAAATGCTAACCATGCAGGCAGTCTACTCGCCCAGATTTGAACCGGGATCGAACGACCATATTCAGCTGTCTTAACCACGCGGCATTAGATAGGGCTGCAGAGTAGCAGGGAAAACTTTAATAGTATATGTTACCTAGAACCGTTCAGTTTCTTTCACGTACTTTCAAATAATCAGCAGCAAAAATTTTAGATGTATGAATTACGGAGGGAAGGACAAAAGAAGGGGAGGAAGGATTCAATGTCAGAGACTGAAAAAAATTAGAGTTTGAAAAATCTTGTTTATTTGATATTAAAAATATCATCATAATTAAAAAGTATTTCTTGAAGACTATAAATAAATTTTGGCATTGACCACTATAGTTCGACCGCCTCATCCGCGACCATGAGCGCAAACATGCATGCGCCATTCGGGCCGAGTTATTTTGAAAATAGGGTGGAAGACTGTGGACTTTCTTTCACTTGAGCATATAGATTCTCTCTTTCCGGAGTGTTCACGTGACCTTTCACTTCGCAGCAAGTAATAACGCCCCTTTTGGACGAGTCTATGTGTTTTGGCAGAATGCCAGCCAAGGTTGCGTTTGAGACGGTCGAACTATATCTCTTTAAGGTTACCAGGTCAACAGAACACCAAACTCATCTGGAATAATGATTGCCGTGTCTTGGAGATTTCATTATACATAAAAATCGGAAATTTACAGAATAAAAAAAAATAGAGAATCTTGCAGAATCTGAATTAAGACTAATTAATACTTTTAGTATCATAAGGACTGATAGCATAACTACTTGAAGGCCTTTTTTGCTGTTAATTCATAATGTGCGAGAGCCATTTAGCATGAACAGAACTACAACATACATTTGGCTTTTATCCGAAATTTCATGGAACTTCCAAAACCAAATGTCATCAAGTGAACAAACACATCTAAGATACTAAGTGCAGCTAGCTTTCACTTTACACAATGTTACATTTTTCTCAATGCCCGATCACGTGAAATAAATTTTTTATATAGTGAACTGCCAAAAACATTTATTAATGTCTGTCACATTCACACATACAGTGAAACACAGGAAAATTACGTACAATGGCTATATTTTAGAAGTCTTATTATAGCCCGTAAGAAATGAATAGAAAAATTCTCACTGAAGTGGTCATTTGCCTATTGGTGCTAAGTGGATATTAATTTACTACATTAACATTACGTTATTTCAATTCTGTGAATATAATAAAAATGCTTTTTTTCTCCGTCTTTTTGCAATTTTTCTGTTACCGTCATCTGAATCTTCCTCTGAAGTTTTAAAATGCCTTCTTTTGAATCTAAACAATTAATGCTATTCAGATAGGAATGGTATTTGTCAGTGAATGATCCCCTGTCACTTTTCTTAAGGAAACTAACATGTTTTGGATGAGAGATTCGAAATTTCAAACACAATGATGAAGAGCAAACAGTGTATAGGAACCTCATGAACAGGTAAGCGAATATTCGCTTTAGTTCAGGAACAGATACGTAAACTCAAGAAGGGTTAATTATCCTTTATTTCTCAGAATAAACGCTTTCCGAAACTGAATTACAATGAAAGAGCTTAAAGAAGACCTTCTACAATTCCGAATGATTTTGGCGGACGAGCGGTATATAGGTTGAAGTTCCACTGACTTCATTAGAGAGCTCAGAGATACTGACTAGCGGGCGTTTGCCTTTTCGCTACACTCTCTACACTCTATTACTAGGCTCGGCCGTATTTCAGGCCCTTGATAGCTTCCGCCAGGCTAGGTAATATTTAGGGCCCAACTACTTAGAATTTTGATAGCTTTGGCTATACCTTTGTAGTAAGTATTTTTTAAGTTTTATTTCTTTTTATTTGAGCTTAAGTCCAAGTGGAGGCTTTTTGTATACGTTCTGAGAAAGGAGACGACTGTTAAACTTTTATTCTGAGAAATAAAGGGTAATTAACCCTTCTTGAGTTTACGTACCTGTTCCTGAACTAAAGCGAATATTCGCTTACCTTTTCAAGAGGTTCCTATATACTTAGCTGCTAGATAAAGGTTGGAATCCCACAAAAATTTTATTAAAAAAGAACTTTGATCATAACTGCACTTCTTGTGCTTACAGAATCAACCACCACTTGTGGCGATGTAACTAAAGTAACAGTCAAATTCAAATCTAAAACGCAGATAATCAAAGAGTATACAATTAAATTTAAATCTAAGCTAGCTCAAAAACTCTAATGTCTAAAGAAATTCAAATACCGGAAGCAATAACCTAAAGCCGAATTATTACAAATTTATCCGAGCCGGCAGGAACTACGTAACTTGCCTATGAGAGGCAGAAACATGCTCCTTCTTACAATCCAGAAAACTCAGCTTAAATATTCTTTAACTCAGTTTACATTCTGGTGGTGAAACGGTAAGGAAATGTTATGGTAAAGGTTGAAATTCTAAATAACTAGTTAATTTAAATAATAGTTCTTACAGCTTCCTTTATAAGGATTTTAAGTTTTTACTAACGTTTATTTTATTTTAAACTTTGTTATCCTCTCTTATTTTCCACTTCTGGCCAGAATAAGCGCGAGTAGGATTTTTATTCTAATGAGTTTTGCAAACTATAAAAGTTATTTACTAAGAAGTGGCTTCTAGCCAAGCGAGAGAGACAGTCTTTATGCTGTCCTGCTACGCGCATGCTTTTCAGTCGGTTCGTGTCTGCTTTTAAGGCCAGAACTTAGTTCCTTGCTGACATAATAGGCATATTGTAGTATTTGCTTCCAGCTCACTATACATACGCAGTGTTAAAATGCCAATCTTCGAGGTTTTGGTCTCTGTGAAGCATTTAAGTTTAATTCTTATTTAGTTAATTGTGAAGTGAACATTTCTTATTATTTACGCTTAGACCAAAAGTGTTGGTCTCTGTATCCCGAAGTGCAGAAGCGGCTGTACGCTGTGCGAAATAAAGGGTCAAGTTAACCCTTCTTAACTTTTTTGTTTATTCCACGCACACACGAACATAGCTTGGGTAAGCTTCCTGTTCCCACACAGGATTGCACTGATTCCCAAGTCAATTAGAGGGAACAATAGCCCTGACACCTTATTTAAAGCTGTTGCATGTTAAAATTAAATTTCCTTCTGTTTAAACAATGAAAGCTTGGTCATCTAAACTATCAAAAACTGTTTTTGAAAAACGACATTAATTGTTAGTATTGAAGTTTTGAAAACGTAAGTTAGCGATAGAAAACTTTATAACAAATAAAAATAATATTAGCAACTGAAAGTTTGCAGATCAACAAAGAACGAAAATGAAAATAAAATACAGGACAAATAATTTTGATGCAAACCAAGCTACATTTGAATGTTTTAAATGTAAGCAGGTATTACAGATATGCATTTTAGGCACCGCCTGGGCCTACAAGGTCTCGGACAATGGATATAGATTTTGAGTTATTTCTGAGTCATCAATAACTTCAGATAACCTAATTTTCTATCATAAAAACCAAGAAATGGTTCCTGAGAGCATCTGAAACGACTCAGTGGCTAAGTTCCAAGATTATCTTAAGCGGGCCCTGGTTTTAGGTGCTACAAGAATCAACATAATCTCAGCTAATGAAAAGTAGAGGATGTAATAGTTCTAAATAGACGGCTTTAATCTGTAATATCCTAACTTCACTAGAGTTCCTTGAAATCTAGATTACTGAAGAACTATGTAGCGGTTGATAGTGTAAGTAAAAACTCCGGAGATAGATTAAATTACCAACTCAAGATGAATTAACAATTAACAGGTAGCCCTTCTGGAGCGTACCAAGGAACCTCCACTTGGGCTTTAACTAAAAATAAAAAAATATAAAACTAACTAACACTGAATAAAATTAATCAGCCGAAGCTGTACAGAATCAATTCGCATAGTTGGCCTTTAAGAATCACCGGCGTATACTAACAGGCACGTATTAGGTTCGGCCGTAGAACAGCAAGCTTAAACTAATAGCAACAATTTGGTTGACAGGCAGAACACGCTCTTCTAACTGAAGAGAATACACCTTAAATACTCGTTTTTACCTTATTTGCATAACTCATAATCCTGAAAACTCATTCTGGCAGGTAAACGTGGTACGAAACTAGAGGGTTCAGGTAAACTTGGTACGAAACTAGAGGTTGTTTAATTTGGAACAAATTTAATTATTTTTAATTTGTTCCAAATTAAAAATAACTATTAGAAAAATAAAGGCCTTCAAATCTTTCAAAATGTTTAAAGAGAAATCTTGTTCGATGTTTCTCAAACAAATAAATATTCAAATAAAATTGTCAAATCTTATTCAAACAAATCAATATTCTACAGAAATCTTGGAATGGTAAATGAATAAAATGTTGTCATGTCGAAAGAGGAGACACTTTTAACAAAGGTTTAACGAGTTTCATATCAGAATTGGATTGATTCAATCCCAGAAAAATTTTGGTGATAATTAATAGTAAGGACAGCAAAAAAAAGTTTTTGAAGAAGAGAGTAACCGTTTTATTTGCCTGTACTGCAATGAGAGAAGTCGATTTCTCTTGATTTGGTATGCCTGTAGCAAAGATTGAATGACAGGTAAGGAATGGGTGAAGCTTGTAAATAGACATGATTGTATGTTGGGTGTAAACAGCAATTAATTAGCCTCACTTCCTATCTCCTGCCCAATGTAAGAAATTTCTTTTCTAGCCAATGAGGCATTATATTTACAACTTACTGATTAAAGTCAGGCATTCAAGTTAAATTACTCCATGCTGTAAAACAGGGGTACGAGGAATGCAAATCCTCAAATGAAGTTGCTATGTCTAAATATTTTAAATGCCATAATGTAGATAACAAAGCCTTTGAAAAAAGTGCGCATCTTGCAGTTCTTAAATGCTTCGGAAACATTCATTTCCTTTAAGAAACTTCTTATGACATCGGCTATGGTATTTTATGTGCTGACAACTATGACGTTGGTGGCCTTTTAAAAGTATTCAACTTTTTTTTAATCAGTTGCTTTAAGATAATACAAATATAAATTGTGAAGGAATTTTGAATTTTGATAATATTGTATTATAATGCAATAGTTGAATAGATCTCTTTAAAAAAAGAGGTTTGCTAGTTAGATTTTAATACACATGGTGAAAGTGAAAATGACTTTGTTTTTAATAACGAGAAAATAAATAAATAAAATTGTATTTCCTTCCGGTTTTGAACTTGTACACATGTGCAAGGAAATGAAACTGCAAACTTCTTATTGTGCCTTGGTTTGTTTAATGCATTAAAAAATATTGAAAGTTTATGTTTTGAAAATAAATAAATGTTAATAAAAGTATCAAAGGATTTCTCCCTGAAAACTGCATTTTAGGACATAATTTCATGCTATAAAATTGATAGTGCCTCTGAATACATCATAGGATATAATCCCGATATTAGTACATTAACAGTTTCAAAGCTACCCGGTCTAACAGATATATGCTATGTTACAAATGACAAATTTGTGTTTGGCGCGTATAACGTTTCAGATTATGAACCAATAAATTCATTACTACCACAACTACTACTGCTTTAATTAAAGCTTTCTAGGCGTGTTTAATTTCATATGTAATTTTACATTATAATCTTGGACACATCAAGGTAATTAATAAAACTGAATGTTATACCAAATCTTCTAGCTATTAAAATTAAAATTATTATAGTTTGACTTCATTTCTTTTACTCATATTGTTCATTCAAATAGCTAAAATTTTAGAATTTAATCATGAAATTTCAATTAAAAAAATTATGTTTTATTTTGCTTAGTAAAATAATAACTTCCATGAAATTTCTAATTTTATTCATGGTAGCCATGGTAGCCATGGGAAGCCCCCTCAGTCCCATCCTGGCTGATATCTACATGCATTATTATGAATCAAAATTGTTTGAAACTTTAAACTTCCCGGCATGGTTCCGCTACGTAGACGATACTTTTACCCTGTTTGAAGGTAATAAAGATGATTTAAATAAAGTTCTTTCAACAATGAATTCTATTGATCCTGCTATTCAGTTCACTTTTGAACTTGAGACTTGCAATTCTCTTCCGTTTCTCGACATTCTGGTCACACGTAACACATCCAACTTCAGTACTACAGTTTACCGTAAACCTTCATCGGTTTGCCTTCCACCACACTTTAAATCATGTCATCCGACTAAACAAAAGTTAGCTTCATTTTATTCCTATGTTTTCCGTGCTCTTCAAGTTTGCTCCTCCAAACTAGCCCTTGATGAAGAACTAAATTATTTAAAAGCAATAGCTATTGACAGGGGCTTTTCACCCAACATTATTAATCAAGCAGTTAAAAAATTCTCATCTCAACACACTAAAAGCCACACTCTTATTTTAGGAGATTATAAAAATTTTGTTGTCATTCCCTTCTTTCCATCAATTAGCTATAAAGTTGCACATATTTTGCAGAAATTTAACTTTCGGGTTGTTTACTCTCCCATCAATAAAATTCCAACTTCTATACTCAAGGACCCCATTCCGGATATGAATTTCTGGGGTATTTATAGGATTCCTTGCCAGTGCGGTTTAATTTACATTGGCCAAACTAAGAGAGCCTTAAAATTTCGCGTCAAAGAACATGAGGCATATGTTAGAAAAAAGGAAACACAGAAGTCTTCTGTTGCTCAACATTGTTGGTCCGAAAATCACACTTTCAATTTTTCTGCTGCCAAAATTATTCAAAAAACATCTTCCATTGGTGAACTGGATTTTCTAGAGGCATTTCACATTCATAAAAACCTTTCTGTTCTAGTTAACGATCCTAATTCCAATCCAAATTTGCCTTCGGCCTTTAAAGAAATTATGTTTTAGTTTTGGTTTCACCAACAGATGGCGCCACTTGCTTATTCTTGTCCAGGCCTTTCTTATCTTATCTAATCATTATTTCCTATCTTGTTCATTTGCGGTTTTGAAGCTGAGGATGGTGGTTCGGTAAAACCATCGAAACTAGTCCCGTGAAAATTTTGTAAGCATAACGCTGATTTTTGTTGTTTGACTTCTGAATTAGTATTTATTCGGCGTGTTATTGTGTCTTAATTCAAGCCGTAGTTCAGTAGATCACTGGCAAGTTCGATACTGGAGAACAATGCAGTGTGAGCCATCATACCATCCAGAATCATCTCATCAGACTCAAAGTGTAATTTACGAGACCGATCCAACGTCAGAATACCTTTTAAATATGAAATAAAGCAAGATGTTTTGCTTACATATCTGAAAACCTCGTTTCTATACTAGAATCGCAGATTGAAGGAAACGTTGCCAAAGAACGACTACTTATGAGAATATCAGTGCTCGAGGATTCAAAGCAAGTTTAATAACACAAAAAGAAGGCAAAAACAAGAAAATTGCTGATAAGGGAACCTTTATTCGTAAATAAAGCAAATGAACTAGCAAATCTAATGGAATTATTTTTCAGCCTCTCACTGAAACTGATTTTACCACATACTTTTTAATTCGAAGGGCTGGAAGAATTTTGTTAACGACGACGAAGAATTTTGTTAGTCTCTAATTAAATTAACGAAAGTCAATTGCATTTACTTAAATACATATACAAGCGTTTCAGAACTAACAGAATAAATTTTAAGAGGGATAGAAAACAATAACAAATAATTTTGTAAAATGTAATCATAGGAGATTGAAAGCAAAACCATACACATCAGCGAGCATTAGGTGATCATAAAATATTTTGTTCATCAACCTTAACTTTCTGTCAAAGAAATACTAGACTAACATATGAAACTCCACATACGCAATAAAATGTTAGGCAATATTTTCAAGCTATAGATTTCGACGTCAGATGAATAATGTCTAGATAAGATCTTGAAATGACTCAATAAATGACAATTGTTTAAGCATCAGGTAAAAGTTCATCAATAAAATAATTGCCCAAGTTTTAAACCAAGTATGCAATAGAAGTTGCATAACTATACTCGTTTGCAATCGTAAAATTAAAAATTTACTCGAAAATTTAGTCTATAAAGATTATTCTCGACTCTCATGAGATAAATATTAAATTAATATAAAGATTATATCTAATAAAATATAAAGATTATTCTCGACTCTCATATATTTGACTCTCATGAGATTAATGATCGAAATCTGAGTTACAGATTATTATGAAACTAGAAAAAAATATTACGAACATATGTGAAATTGAGTGATATTTAGAGCGTTGTCAAATTTGTGGAGTTAACTTCCTTAACGTAATCTTCCAAAAACTTTGCATTATGTTACATAACAAGCATTTATCCTCCACTTGATTCGACAAGCACTGACAATTAGCAAAAGCTTATTTTATTTTTTAATCATCACGAATTTAATTCATGCAATTAAAAATAAATTTGATTTTTAATATATCTGTTACGCCAAATTCTAGTACCAACATTTTGAGAATTTGAAAGAAAATTTACTTGAGTCTACATTACCAAATGTTTAAAATATTAACACTTATTAATCTAGAAAAACTTTATGAGCTAATTAATTAATAGCGATGCTATTAATTATTGAACACTGAGTTTTGGCCAGTTAGCAATAAGGATGAGAAAAAGGCTATGTATATTTATTTTTTTGTGAGGAATTTGAGAATAATAATAGAACTTATTTCAGATTTGTTATTTGGATTAAACTATTCCTTATCCGAAGACAGGAGCAAAGTCAAATCTTACCAGGGACAAACAAGTGTGTCAAACCATTTATAAATAAAATGGATTCCGACTAGCAATAGCAAATGGCATTTCGGTATCAAGAAGTATTTCTAAAAGTTCTGTTCTAATTATGAAACATAATTTCATCATTTAATAAATACATCCTTCCAAGTATAACAGTTTGAAAATTCGTTTACATGATTCATTCATTTGATATTCTTTCAACGGTTTATATCATATATTATATATTGATTTTTTTAAGTTTTGCTAAGTGTTGGTGAGTTATTGTATATTTCGAGAGCCTTGGCCATGAATACATGTCTTTGATAATTATAAACATATGAAGTACTATTTAAGAAGAATTAATTATTAATTAATTAATTAATTAATTAAGAAGGTATTTTCTAACGTTACATGCCAGGTTTTCGGAACAGAATCATTTTTTGACGTTAAACATGCCTTGAGCAGCGTCTTTCCCGTATTTACGGACATATGCACTACGTTACGTATATTTGAATTACGTTATGTATCCGCAAGTGTTAGAGCGAAACATAAAACGTTTTCCTTCTACTAGTATTAACAGTTTTCAGAGTGTTATCACTAGCCAAAAAGTAATACCTTTATGTTACCTTTCTAATTTAATGTCTGTAACTTTTTAATAAGCTAAGTAATTTAAAAGGGATAAAGACTTTTTTAATAATGCCAATCTTTCGTTTATTTCTTTGAAAATATATCAAGTAGACATCTAATTTGCAACGCAAACCATCTATTAATTTTTGTGAACATATGCAGCTTTGCTACTACTGAAAGATAATTCTGACGCCATATATTACCTCACTGGTACAAAATTGCTTAGTTACACCAAGAAGGAGTAATACTTTTTTTTTAATGCAAAGTAAATTTTTGTTTTCTAGTTGCCATAAAAGAAACGTCTGGTTGACAGTTTTCTACTTTCTTGGCCACAGATTTTCAAACTTTTATTCTCTATGGAATTTATTTTTTGAAAATAATTTACAAGAAAAGTTATAAAGTAAACTCCTAACGTAGAAAGACATAACTTTAAATCTTTACACTTTTAGGTAAGTAACAGCCTCCTACATTGTTTGTTCTTATACACTATTTAGTTCGTTTCCTGTCTAATAAGAAACAACCATAACGTTTTACATAATTTCATTCTAGAGGCAGATTGTCTATATATTTAAATATCACATTCACAAATTTAGTTATAAAATCTTCTGTTTTTTATAAATAAAAACTGATAAAAAATTTCTCCAGCTAAATAAGCACCTATTACACTTTTATGAAGAAATACAAATTACAACAGAAAATTTACAGTTTGTGGTTACAGTTTCCATATACTAAATAAGTTTATATGGGAACTTGACGGTAATAGTTTATAATTTAGTTTTTAGTATTGGCAACATTGCTGTTATTTACTTATAAATGATTATAGAGTCCATTAATAATGAAAGTTTTGCGTTTTGAAATGTTCTGGCTATGGTGAGTATTCTTTAATAATGTTGTGTTCATTTGTTTCTTTCTAAGGATTATTTTTAAAATGTTTGATACTTAGAAATGTAAAACTTTAAAAAGTATGTCAAACTGAGCAGGGATGTCAAACTCATAGGTACACTTGGGCCAAACAAACAAGGTTTAACTTTAGGCGGGCCGAAAAAAAAAAAAAAAAAAAAAAAAAATCAATATTTATAGAAACGTAGATTTATGTCGAATAATACAATAACAAACATATATATATATATTTATATAGAAAAGAACAAGAAAAATTTAATGTTTACGTCCTGATACTTGACATCTCTTCTCTGCTATTATCTTTCCTATTTCGGGAGAAATTTTGTTTGCAGTGATAACTTTCAACGCTGACCCAAGGTGAGCATCATTAATACGGTTTCTAATAGGAGACTTATTACCTTTCATGACTGAAAATAACTGCTCGCACCGATAAGTGCTACCAAACATGGAAATAATTTTCGAGTATTTTCAAATCTGGCTGGTAAATATTTGTAAAATTCAGGCACGCCCACTTCAATGAATTTTGCTTTCAAATTTGAGTTGCATTGAATCTCGATGACCTCCATTTGCATATGGCTGGGTACTGAGTCAATACATATTGAGAAAATCGAAGGAAAAAAAAAATTGTCTTCGAGGGAACTAAAATCATTAAACCTCGTTTCAAATTCAGTTGTTAAATTTGCAATTTTTTCTGCGTATTTTTGATACGAACAAGTATCATCTAAACTTGATTTTCTCATGCTGCACGTCGGGAAGTGCGTCAAATCTTCATTTTTAAGTTGTTTTTCCCAAAGAACTAGTTGACATTTGAATGCTTTAATTATGTCAAACATGTTCGTAAGGATATGATCTTTTCCTTGTAACGATAAATTTAAATCGGTTAAGTGTTTGGTTATATCAATCAAGAAAGATAAATCTTGTATTCATATTGGATCGTAAAACAAACTTACGTCTTGATTTTTCGTTCTTAAAAACTGACATAGTTCTTCTTTCGAATCCTAGAATTGTTTAAGAATCTTGGAGCAAGATAACCAACGTACCTCGGTATAGTAGGACAAACCCGAATATTCACTAACTCACTTAAGAAAGCAGTGAATTGACGCTGATTTAAACCTCGAGATCTTATAAAATTTATAACTTTTTTTTATATATGACAAAACATTCTCCATATTTATTACTTTCGTGCATAGAACTTCTTGATGTATAATACAATGCATATGATGAATGTTTGGAACCGTTGAATTTCACTAAGTTTTTTTCTTAGTAATGCTACGAAGCCCTTGTTTTTCCCGATCATTGATGGAGCGCCATCTGTAGCTACAGAATTTAATTTTGCCAAAGGTGGATTGCATTTCTGCAGAAGTCCAAAAACACAAGTAAATATATCTTCTCCTGTGGTAGTACCAGGCATCGGTATTAGTTCCAGTAATTCCTCAAAAATGTTAAAATTCTTGTCACAAGAACGAAGAAACACTGCTAATTGAGCTTTACCACTAATGTCCGTGCTCTCGTCACAGGGCAATGGAGAAACTTTCGAAACTACGTAGATGATTTTGCTTTGATCTGATCACTTAAATTCGCGACTAAATCAGTAACTCTTTCCGCAACTGTATTTCGAGACAATGAAATTGATTGAAAAGCCTTCACATTTCCAGGACAAACAATTTCTCCAACTTTCATTAGGCATTCCTTGATGAAATCACCGTCAGTAAAAGGCTTCGAATGTTTAGCTATCAACTCGGACAAGACGTAGCTTGCATGTACCGCCGCTTCACTTTCTTGCAATACTTTACTAAACATGGACTGTTGCTTTTTCACTCCTAACTTGAGCTCTTTCAACTTTTCTTCTCTCATTAATCCTTCGTAATTGTTATATTTCGATTTGTGTTGTTCGTAATGACGTTTAAGATTATATAACTTTGGTACATTAATAGTATTATTACATATCAAGCAGATTATTTTATCTTTTATTTCACAGTAAAAATATTCTAATTCCCATTTTACTTGGAATATTCTATGTTCGTCAGCGATTTTTCGTTTAATTTTACTACCACTTGGTTTTGATATAGACATACTGAATACAAAGGGCTGAAATAAACACGGTTAACGTTAAAAAGTTAACAAAAATTTATTCTTTCCACAAGAGATATATCAAAATGCTGAAATATTTCTTCAAAAATATTCCAACAATATCACAAAATGTCAAACGTTTCGCAAAAATCAATTAAAAACAGAGAAACTAATTCTATCTCACAGCGAAATCGCTACAAATCAATCACAGCATTAAGTAAACAAACAGTTCGCTAGAACTACAGCTACTACTGAGATGAGTTGTTTGTTCTCGGCTTTTATAAGCTTTATAATTAATTTCTCGAATATACTGGAAACATCTATAAATATCTGGATTTTTGTGGATGGCAACAGCAATTACGAGATATTTATTTATTAGGTATTAAATGCACGCGCTGTTCTATTTTTAACCTTCCAAAGCAGCTGTCTTTTCAAAAATCGTCTGCGTTGCTAAGGCAACATGAAGCAAATCTAATAAGAAATACAAATATTGCGATATTTAATTTTTAATAATTTTTGTTTTTTTATTTTTTTCGATATACATCTGTAGGGAAAAAACAATACTTGGTCTATATGTATACAAATTCTTAAAATTGTCTTAGCAATAAACATATCATAAAATACTTTCGAACGAGAACGTACATTTACAGTAAAATTTTACTGGGTTTACAAAATAAAAAAAATTATTTTTTTCTGAATGGAAGAGAGATCAGTACATATGTTATGATTTTACAGCAATTTGTTTTAACTTTTATCCATAACTTCAAGTTAAAGAAAGAATTTCATATGCTATGTCGATATGAAATTTTGTTAGTAATGAAAATCAATAATATCATTTTATATCTTATCACATGAAACGTAACATCTTTCAGATCTTAAAGGCAGTATTCATATTTTTCTCAATTATTTCAAAGATAAAAAATATTATGAAAATATTCCGGCAATTACGTTTAAAATTCTTCATCTATTACTGAAGTTTTATTTGGATGGGAAATATTTCTTACTACCTTTCAGCTACTGTGTTTTTATCTTCCTGCATTTTATACATGAACTTTATTTTATTAGTGAATGTATTAAAAATATACATTCACTAATAAAATAAAGTCTATTTCTCTTAATACTTTACGTAGTGATAAATACTAATCAGCACTTATCTTCTCGTTGAATAAACAACAGATTTTTGATAACTCCTTCCTAGATAATTAATTCATTCATTAATTTGGATATTTAATGCTTTTTAACATCACAGCTACAAAACTGTTTTTTCCCCTCTTGGTAGAAAATTAACTGTTAAATCACTTGAAGTTATAATATTGATATTCTAATTTGAATTAATGAAGTTAAGTTTGATATACATCATTTTCGTTTACATCGTTAAGTTTTTTACACTTTTCTCTTGCAATTTGATTTAACTTTATTTTATTATATGGAAAATGATATATGCAAGATATTTCATATTAATAAACTGTTATTTACCTTTATAAGTCGGTTTCTTACTGGATGCCATACTTCATGACCGAAACAAATTCCTTTTCAGTATTTGATGTGCTTTTACAGACGAATAGAATGCCAAAGGAGGATAGTATTCAAGAATAGCAGCATTAATGTATTAGCCATTTGATAATCTTATAAAACATGTTAGAATAGTAGCAACTTATTCACTGAATTAACGCAAACTAACTTCTCGTATTTATTGTTTCTCACTTTGAATATCAGGTAATTACGTTGGATCAGATAGTTTCACATTCAATCTCTCCTCTGTTTCCGCTAAGAAGAACGGGAAATGCTAGTTGTATGGATGGGGGGAGGGGAGAGAAGCTTCCGATAATCAAACTAAAAACGAAGCGTTATCTTTTAAAAGTGTTGAAATCACGTAATCATAAATACATTTATCTCTAGGCTGATGATCTACGTTCGCTCGAAGTGAGATCATGTATTGTATTTTAATGAAGTCCTTTTGAGACGTTTTACTGTTTTGATATCCGATGTAAACGGGAATAACAGCATGTACATACAGTTCATATTTTTAAAATTTTAGGTGAAAAAAAACTTTATTGTGTTTAGTCGATCGCAAGAAAAAGCGTATTTCAATCATATTTACAACGTTATACTAAACTAGTAATTTCCCGATCTCTAAAGAATCAAGTAATGCTTCAAAACAAAACGACTAATCAACGTACTTGTATCCTGTCCAACGTTCAACCCTTGTTTGCAATCCCCAGGGATCTGTCTCAGATAATTTTTGTGATGTGTTAATACTGATGTTAACTCTTGCCGATTGCTCAGAAAGAATTAAATTTTTTTGACTATCCGATGATCTCTCTCAGATTATTTTAATTACTCTCATTTTCGAAAACATTCCTTGTAAGCATAAACTTCTTAATTAGTTGAGTACATCCACTCCACACACATTTTTGCTATTTCCCCTTCTTTCTTCTTCTCCAATTTTTTCACTTCGTCTTACTGAATAATAGATTCTGATGTTACCGCTAACGATGGGGTTAAAGTTTACAATAGGGTGCCCCTTGATATTTTTGGCGATCAAAAGTACTAACCTCGTGTGTTCTTGGCTACTTCTGACCGTCAGCTTCGGATGATTGCTGCGCATACATTATATGCAAATCATGTAATCCCGGAACTGATCCTCCTTCTCCTGACCCCGGTATTGGCGACCAATACCTCAATGGTATTGGTATGAGCGCCAGTTTTGAGTGCCTTTCTCGTGACAAACTCTCTCGTAGCCGTTCAATTAATCCCTAAGCTTGACCAGATGCATATCTTTCGTACAGACTTAAACATTCATAGCGACAACTAATTAAATCTTCATTTATGCACCAGTCAGTTACCCTTTCGCTCTAAATCAGGGGGGGAGGACGAGTATTTATCTTACCAAACATATTTCTTTCTGTAAAGGACGGGACAATGATTAATTAGAATCAACAGCTAACGAAAATCAAAGGTCAGTTAACGGCAATTAAAATTCTAACAAATCACGTAGCCCGCAATCACTAAAACAAGAATTTCCAATCAGATTAATTGGATGCCGACATGCTTGCCGGTATCTGGCGTGAAATTGAATATCGACTTGATATTTTCCGTGCGACGAAAGGGGCACACGTGGAAGTTCATTGACAAAGGGCATGAAACGTTTTGAGTCTATCTAACCATTTATGTTATTAATTTTAATCTATCTTTATTATTTTATGAGTTATTAAACATCAAAATGGGTCCGGGACTTTATAAACACCCTGTAATTTTCTCGGTTTATGATTAGCAAGCTATATCAGATTTTCGGATAGCAGAAAAAGGTTTTATAACTAACTTAAATTGCTACTAATAAAATTGAGTTTGTTCACCTTAAATCTTTCTTCAACTGTGGCTTTAATAGCATGTTTTTATTACATGAATTTCATTTCCTGGCAAAGTGTCAATTGTTCCTATAAGGTGGGTTTTTTTTCCAGCTTTATGCGCAAGCAATTACATAAGAAGAAAAAAAAATAGTGATAATAATTTACATATATCATAGCAATTTTGTTATCGCTTTTTTAAACAGCTCATTTTAATACATGATTTTATGTTTTGAATCTTGCTGAACAGCTCAACTTAGTGAGAGAATCCTATCATTTCTTTATGATCTTGAGAAACCGTGTGAGATCTGATTAGAAGTACACACACAAAAAATGTGTCAGTTGCTTTAACAGGAACGACAACTGAAAGTACAAATTATTAAACAAGTATGAGTTTAATATTAAAGCTGAAGAGATGATCGTGAAATTTGTACAGGTTGCAGGATCTCATTTCTGGAGTAGCCAAACACACTAAAAGAGGTTGCTTCCTACATCAATGCTTACTTTTTCTGAGATATTTATCTATCCTGACATATAGGGAGTATCTGCCGAAAACATCGCGGACGAAAACGTCGCAGGGAAAACAACACAAGGCGAAAACGTCGTCATACAAAACATCGTGGGAGAAGAGAAAGCAAAGAGAAAACATCGCAGCTCTAAAACATCTTAGTCCGTGGTACGTGGTACACTGCGAAAAAAAAGGGGGGACAGTTCTATATCTCCCTTTCTACTGGGCTGATTGACAAAATTCATATTGCGTTTTTCATGTCTCTAAAGCACGACTTAGATATATATTACATTTATAGATAGCATTGTTCTAACATAGGTATTTTGACACAAAATCGGACGTTTTTTAAAAACCATACCAATTTTTTTTCGTATTCGATTCTACAACTCAAATTATGCTTACATATTAAATTTTGTAAAATTTGGAGCCAGATTTACGGAGAAATTCAAAAATTTATTTTGGCGGAATTTTTTCAGTTTGAGCCAAGAATAATGCACTTGGCGAACTTCTTAACATGTGGCAACCAATTTTCCTTTCCCTTCCATTATACAGGAGCCTAAAAAAAGGCACCTCGTTTCTACCTTTTTACATTGTGCATGAGCGGAAAAAAATAACAGCGTTTCTACTTCCAAATAGATTTAGCAAAGTGTCCAAACCACATTTGATGTTTTATCGCTTTCAACAAATATGCCAAATTTTAAAACGCGCCAGTATATAAATTCACGTAGATCTTAGGAAATTTTGATTAAAAAACTGTAATTTTTTCAGATATGCTTAGAAATACGTCTACTTTAAGATGATAGTAAAAATTTTATAGATTGTAATTAAAAATGTTTTTTAAAAAATTATAAAATATATTTAAAAATTACAAATTTTAAAAATAAATCATAAAAATGTATGAATTCTATTTGGAATGAACCTTAATTTCGAGTGTGAAAGGAAGGATCAAATAAGTTTCATAAAAAAAAAAAAGAGATTAATAAATATATGCCAAAATCAATTAACATTAAGGAGCTAAATGTTTTAGAACTAGTATTTTAAAAACTACTCATGCGATTTTTACAAAACTTGGTACTTTGGTGTAATTCGAGTCGTAGAATCGAAATATAGAAAAAAAAGGATATGTTATTTTAGACAGCCCGATTTTGTATCAGAATCCCTATATTAGAACAATGCTATATATAAATCTAATAAATATTCTACGTTGCGCTTTCGAGACACGAAAACCGCAAGTTGAATTTCGTCAATCGGCCCAGTCGGAAAGCGGAAACTATTTCTTCCCCCCCCCCCCGCAGTGTATTTATCGTGGTCGAAAATAAAGCGGTTCAAAAACATCGCAGTTTAAAAACATCGTCGTTGAAAATATCACAGTAAAAAAAAAAAGTATCTACAAATCATCGCATGATGATAACATCGCACACATGCGTTTTCAAGTTTTAAAAGTTGTAAATGCATGTTCGCTTAATGATTTGGGAGCTCGAGAAGGAAAGAGCGATTCTTTTACTTCCATATTTCATATTTTTGTATGAACTAATCAATTACTGCGGAAAAATAAGATAAACTTAAGCATTTAAAAATAGAAAATTAACGCAAATTATAGAACTTAATAGAATATGAAATTTGCATAGTTAATTAACAAAGTCAATAAAAAATTAACCTTTCTTTATAAAGTTGTTTTGATAATTTTCATGAAAAATGCAGTCTAAAAATGCTTAGTACAAGGAAAGTAAATAACTGCATAAGGTTTCCTCTATAAAAATTGCTTAGTTAATTATGAAATTATTTTCTTTTACATTTGTTAATCTAATACTGTTTTAGTGAAGATTATATCTTTGTGTCCATTTATTCTTTAAGTGTCGTTAACATTTTCACGTATGGCGGGCAATCAATTTTGTGGATGTCTAGTTAAGATGAAAGTCTGTTACGCTATATGTCAGTATGGGATTTGAAAAACGCATGTGTACGATACTATCGTCATGCGATCATTTGTAAGTACTTTAATTTTTACCTCGATATTTTCGACGAAGATATTTTTAAACTGCGAAATTTTTTAACCGCTTTATTTTCGACCACGATATTTTGTACCATGATGTCTTAGAACTGCGATGTTTTCTCTTTGCTTTATTTTCTCCCACGATATTTTGTACCATAACGTTTTCGCTTTGCGTTGTTTTCTCCGCGAAGTTTCCGTCCGCGATGTTTTCGGCTGTAACTCATAGTAGGGTAAACTACGAAATTATTTTACAACCACATAAACACTAGCCGCCGCATCGCAGACAAGTTTTTCTAACATTAAATTGACAAAAGCTTGTTTGTATCAAGAAAAATTGAATTCTCTTACATTTGTGTACATAGAAAAATGATATTGCCCAAGAATTACATTACGAAAGGGATATAAATTTACAGTAGGTTGCATTTATAATAGACTGCAAGTGCTAAAAATGTTGTGTTTTTAATTAACTAAATAAAGGTTGTATAGAGACATTAGGTTCTTTTGAAAGCAGGCGAGAGGAAAAATGAGCAATGCCTTCGCCGGAACTCAAACCACGGACCTCTCGAATACGCTTCGAACGTGTTGACCACTACACCACGAAGGCATGCTATGAAGGCGGGAGAAATACCTTATAAGTGTATCATGATTTGTATGTTTTTTGTCATGATGTTAAAGATACACAGGTCGCTAAAAATGCTGAAGACGGGTCTGCTAATAGAATTGATTCTAAAAAATCTCAAGTCAAATCGTGGTGACAAACCACAGTTATTACTCTAACCGGATATCATATGTTGCGATTTATTCGTCTAAGTGAGTACATGAAAGCGGAAGTATTCAAAAGCAAATTCCAGATCATTTACAAAGATTTAGGGAAGGTAATTCTACAGACGTTCAGCGGATATAAGCAAAATTCTAGGTTTAGCATCATAGAGAACATTTAAATAACACCATTTTTAAAACTTAAATGATAAGATTCTGCTTCGGTATGAACTTCCCGGAACTTGATCAGATTTTCTGGAAATTCTAGGGAATGTTATTTCCGTGGAATGATCATGTTAACTCAGGAATTTGAGTGGAAATATTTGTATACTTGAAATTTACAGGAAACAAGAGAGAGAGCAATAAAATATTGTTGTGGTCATACGAATTCGCAATTGATTGAATGCACACAATCCGATGATACGCTGATAAAGTTTCTTTAATCAAAACACTTCAGAGTCCTGAAACTTCGCTCAGAAATATTCGCACAGGTGTTCGCAGTAACGCAGAATACAATCAGTAGTGACATTTCAAGCTACTAAGAACGTTAAACACAATGTAGTGCAAAGCGCGGAACTCCCTCTGAGCTAACAGTTGAAAGCAACAACTGAGAGCAGTTGCTATCTCGGGCCTAATATAATTTTTTACCTAGCCATTATATTTATAGTATTTTCTGCCTCTCGAAATTACTGGAAAGCAATATGAGGCTCGAATTCCGATTATGGCTAATATAGTGATCAATTATATTTATTCAATTATAATACCTATTACGGTAATACAAGGACTGGTCCAAAATGTAGCCAAATTTTGGCCACGTTTGGCATCAAAAATTAGTCACCAAAATCGTTGCCAGCTCGGCAGTAGCTCCTCAAATTACCGAGATACCTGTTTACCCAATGTTAAATAGACTCGCCCCCTGTATTCTTACTTTTCCAGCATAACATGTCTGTAGATTTTTCATGTTACATTTTGCAGTAATTTCTTATATAATTGCCCTAAAACCATTTATCTATGAACAAAATTTGTAATTATATATATAATCCTGAGAGAAACTGGTAATTTTAGCTTATAAAAAGCAATGATTGACAGTATCGATTAAGGCACTCTTGATGAAATAATCTTTTGTGATATCGTGTCACTCGCAGATTATCCATATGAGAAAGATAATTTCTTCACTTATTATTTAATATTTTCAAGTATTCTGTAAGTTATTTTATGTTACAGACTCGTCTGTTTTCTCAACGTATGCAGACAGTTATTTTATGTCAGATTTTTTATTATGCTATTTTACGTCAGATGGCTCTGAGCTAACAGCTAACAACAACTGAGAGCAGATATTCATTACACTTTAGTATCTAGAAGAAGACAAAACGTCATTGTCTGCTGTTGCTTCTTTTATAAAGTTACTCTTCGTAGCTGCATCTGCAACAAAATCCAAGTATATCAATAAAAATTTCCATATAACTTCTTCTAAGATTTCATTTTTCTTCCTGCTAAAATCTATTAGCAAAACGTGAGCTGTTTTTCTGAAAAGTATTACTAAAATCAGTGATTTCGTTTATCAAAGTTCGCATCATCCTCGTCTTCAATATTTAAATGGGTAGACGCGATAGTCTTAGCTATATTTGTCTTCAAATTTAAGTGCTGAATAAAATCCCCAATCTGCTGCTTATTTATAATGCACACTTTTATTTCTCGTAAATGGATTATTTCCTGCTGCCTTGTAGAAATATATAATTTTTGTTTCATTCACACGGCGACAAATTTCTATACCTTATCCATTCTGTTGCCTTAAGAACTATATAAGGTATTTCTCCTGCCTTCTTAGCATGCCTTCGTGTTGTAATGGCCAGCACACTCGGCGCGTATTTCGAAAGGTCCGTGGTTCGAGACCCGGAGAGAGCATTGCTCATTTTTCACATCTCCTGCTTCAGAATAACCTAATGTCTCTACAACTATTACATTATCTTTGTATTAAAATATTAAGTGAAGACGTATTCCGGGAAACACTGAAAAATATTTTAATTCCAATGAATGAAAATTCAACTAGAAAGTAATGAGAATCAGAACAAAATGAAAAAGAAATCTTAATGCGAAACGATATACTACCACGAAACCACATGTACCCCAAATGCTATCTTAATGAGTTAGGGATAAAAGGATCCCAAATTTTGACATATGTTAAATTAAGTTTGGAAAAGTTGATATAAAGGTCTTAGAACAGAATACCCATGATTCTGCAGAGATTGCTATAATGGGTTTGATACAGCAGTTCACTAAAACACTATGGGAGTTAACACTTTTGCACTGAAATAATAAACTATACATTGCGCATTATTCGTAAAACTGTGCAGCAGAAGTCCGTTATTTCGATACATTCCGAGTTTTAACGAAGCCAGATTATGACTAAAATTACATAATACAGACAAACGATATTTTTCGTGTTACTGAATTAAAAAATATTGAACACAGTAATTCTGAAAATAGATATAATGTGTAACGCTTACTCATAAATAAATTTATTCAGAGTTTAATTATACTTCATCAGTTTTTATTTTGAATTCAGCGATACTGCCATTGCATGAAGTCTTTCTAAACGAATTTCGACTATTCAATTGCTTGAAAGATTCCATTCATTATTTCAGGAGGGAAAATGATTATATGAAGTGTGTATACTGATTTTTTTTTCTAATATTATATTTTTAGATTTTTTTCCACCGAATTTCCTAAGCGCATTGCACCTCAGGTTCTTCTAATCGGGGTTACCTGAAGTGCCAGTAATAGCGGGATAGAGTTCCTGCTGACGCTGGCCTATTAACGAAGTATCAATCACAATCAACGCTTCACTAGCCTAAATTAACAAAAAAAAAAAAAAAAAAAAAAAAAAAAAAAAAAGAAGAACCTATCAAAAGTAAAATTATAAGGTCTAAATCTTCTTAGCTTTCACACAATATGAGTAGATCTACTTGGATATCAAACCTTTGTGAATTCTCACACAGGCGGGAAGATAAACACAACAGGGAAATGGTATAAAAGACCCTTTGATTATTCTCAACATTTTTAACGGAAAGGCACAGACTTACGTGGATACAACAACACCGACTACTTGGAGTGAGAACTCAAATCTAATTTAACAATAAATTAAAATATAAGAGTAATGCTAGACTACACAGTTCAAGTTTAAACCGAACAGGCTGACTCAAAAATCTACACCGGCGATATACGCAACTCAACATTAAAAATGCAACATCAAGAAGGAGTGTTCAGAAAGTGATGAAACTCGGCAACCATAGAGAGACAGTAACGAACAATAAGCAATCTTTATTTCGAAATTATATGTATAATACAGATCGAGAACAGGGTAGGCTCAGTAGGTTGTAGAACCACTTTGGACGGCGATACACGAAGGAAGACATCTAGATGCAGAGTTAATGAGACTACGGAGGGTGTCCTGAGGAATGGCTCTCCATACCCTGTCAACTATTTGCCACAGTTCGTTTTCTGAACGCGACAATGGCAGAGTTCATACATGGCATCCAAACGCATCCCAAATGTGTTCGACTGATGAGAGATCAGGAGAGAACAGTGCCTATGGAAGAATCTGTATACCTTGAGAAACACGTTGGCTGATGTGAGCAGTGTGTGGTCGCGCGTTATCCTGTTGTTATAAAGCACTGGGTACTTCCTGAAGGTAGGGGAGTATCACTGGCCGCAGCACATCATCCACGTATCGTTGGGCCGTCATAGTGCTCTGAATAGGAACTAAAGGTGACTTGGAATCGTACGCAATTATGCCCCAAACCATGACGTCGCGTTATCGCGCGGTGGGCCGTTCCCAAATTGCTGACGGATTGGACCTGTCTCCACATCGACGTCACATTTGCACGCGGCGAATATCATTGGAGAAACAGAAGCGTGACTCCTCTAAGAACACGACCCTGTGCCATTCCATTGTACACATCGCTCGAGCCCGGCGCCATTGCTGACTTTGGCTTCTATTATGTGGAGTCAATGACAGTCTTCTTAACGGACGCTCCGAGTACAGGCCACTAGCCACCAATCGAAGGCAAATGGTTCTGATTTATATGGGAACATTAAGGTGTCTTGAACATGCTGCAGAATGGAGGTAGAAGTGGCTTGCAGGTGCGTCACCGCTTGTCAGCTGATGCATCGATCCACGCGTCTTGACGTTATTTAGGCTGCACAGATACCATCAAACTTACCACATTTTTTTGTTCCAGATATCGTCGCCACAGCCGGTGCACTGTGGACGCGTCTAAGCGTGTGTCAACTGAGATTTGCCATGTGGAACAACCTGCCCTTCTCAGTCTGATCACCATGCTCCTCCTTAACTCGCCTTGCTTCCGTTGACGACAGCATGGCATTCTTTGGTATTACACGCGTCCTCTGAGACAAGAGCTAATTTTCTACGATGACTTCCCTAGCAGAAATAACGGCACGACAATGGAACATTCTGTAGTTCCCTTCCCTTGTAGCTTTTCCAACGTGTGCTGGAGAACTGCTCATTTCACATCATTCACATAACTCAATGACGTGCGTCTACCCTTAAATTTGCATAATTTTGGTGCCACTCCTTCTTGGTGTCACATTTTCAATTTCGGGTGGTGTACTATCTAGGCGGCCAGAATGTATAACCTCTACTAAAATTAATTGGTGGAGAACAAAATAGCAAACGTGCACTTCACAAGTGAAATCACGCTCTGTCTAACTTTTTTGTTTCAACCGTTTAAGTACTCTTCACCTACTTAATTTGAATCCTGGCGAGGAAATGCGAGGGAAATAAGAGATTTCAGAAAAGGTTCAAAAATTAAAATAACTGTTAGTACAACCAAACAGAATCCTACATCTTCCCCCTCCAGAATTTAACTATTGCATAAAAAAGCTTAAACGAGCCTTGAAAAAGATATTTAAATTTTAAATCTAATCACAAATTTTAAGTATTAACTTTTCTTAATTAAATTTTTACAGACGAAACATCGTAACCGCTTCCATAACAATTTCTAAACTTTTTTGTGTCGACTCTTTCCAGGGACCTGAAAGGAAAATATTTCAGAGCGAGTTGCATACATTTAACATGTTTACTTAGCTTCTTTTTTCACCCAATTAGATGTATTTCATTTAACATTCACGTAGGGGAACTTTTACTCATGACATTTTTTTCAAAACTTTAAAACCCACCCCTGCTTTCTAGCATCGTGTACTGATATGAGAGCGTGTGTTCATGTAAAACGTGTACAACACTTTCTTCTAACCAATATCCTACTTGATAGCATCTAGACTTCCGAGACCTCAGAATTACACCCTATGTTCAACACTCAGTCCTGAGGGGCTAATTCTGATGAACATTAACTTGTTGCTGACTGGAGAGCCTAACTTTAATTTTCATGCATTCTCAAGTTGTATTTTATTTTTAGCGTGCATTCGATTATTAGGTTGACTTAAATCTTTCATCCATGCACATTTATTTCCTTTTAAAAGAATGCAAGAATATTTATGGCATTAATACAATTCACAAAAACTGTTATATATAAATTTTTTGTACTTGCCTTTGCTGAAAACAATTTCATATTAATTACATGCAACAAAATTTTCCAGATTAAAGAGTAACGAAGTTACTCCGCTAAATTGAAACATTTCCTAACTCCGTCTCATAGACTAAAAGTGAACATCTCCTTCTTATTTAACTTAAAAATAAAGTGCTAGAAATTCATAAAGCTTTTTGTTTAGCACAAAAATAAAATTGTCCGCTATCGAGACAACAACTAAAGAAATATTTTAAGCCAACTTCGCTTTTAAAGTTAAAATAAATTTAAATAGAGTAAACTTAAATCTGCATTTTTAGGGTTGTTTTTTTTTGGGGGGGGGAAGTCGGCTATCCTTTTTTGTAAAGATTGGTCTCAAGGAGGAAACTCGCTGATCTGCCGGACCAGTAGTCTCTGTGTTGGAACGCAACTGCTCTTCCTTGTCCATCGGCTCTTTGGAAAATGTTGACTTAGTTCGCAGAAGGGGGTCCGCTGCTTCCAAAAGAACATTTTGCGCTGGGCCGGTTGGTCGGAAGGTTGTTCTAACGGTCGCTTCCGTCGCGCATACTGCTGAACAGTACGTTCAATGCCCTTCTTTCTTTTCAGTTATAATCCAGATCGGAGGTTCCTTGACTGATGCTGCTTATCCTTTAGCCGTTCGCTGTATTTTGCTGTTGGCTCACTTTTACTTCGGACTGTTGTTGATTTGTACCTCTTTCGCGCTTGCCCCGGGCTGTTTGTGTTAATTTCTTTTGACAATCGAATAGTCTTAGAAAGCCGTCCGGGTGTCTGGCTCTGCTGTCACCTGTTTCCTTATGGCTCCTCGTGTCTACATCATTTGATTTCTGTTTTCACCACTCTGGACTCCTTCCTTTTTTTTTTTCTGAAATTACCATCTTTGACGTAGAAGGTCCATCATTCGTCTTTAGCGTTGGTATTTCCTTTCCGCCAAAAGGTTGATTCCTGCAAAATATCATCTTTGAACATTTGTACGTCAGCACGGTGTTTTGATATATTTTGACTATATGTTTTACTTTATATGTTTTGACTTGATGTACGTTTGTGATATGTTTTGACTTGATCTACGTTAGTAGTAATGTTCTCTCCACTATTGCTTTTTAAGTAGCATACCACACCACAGATTTTTTTGTATTGTGAAAGGTCCTTCGAATCGTGGATAAAATTTGTCATTTTGTTCTTGTGGCACGCAAGACAACGAATGTTTTATTTTCAACACTTTATCCTCGGCTTTAAAGTTAAAGTTCTTTCTTTTTCTATCATAGTATAATTTTTGTTTGCTCTTGCAATATCCGAATTTTTTACTGCTTTGTTAATCATTTTCTGAATGTCAGTTAATTTAATTTCTGCCTCACTTTTCTGCATAAAGAACAATCTGTCCAAGGGATTAATTATTTTCGTCTCCAAAAATAATTCTGACGGAGTTTTTCCGGTACTGTTGTGTTTAGGTGCGCTTAGTGCAAAAGCCAACTGGTTCACGGAGTCATCCCAGCGACGGTGGTACGTTTTTACATAGCCATGAATAATTTTCACTACATTTCTATTTACGCCTTCTGCGATGTTAGAATTTGGCCGATAAGAGACCATCATTAAGTCGGGTATGCCAAGCCCATAGATCTTCAAAAATTTCACTAATGAACACAGGACCGTTGTCTGATATAACTCTCAGGTGTGCACCATATTTTAAGATATATATATTTAGAAAAGAATCAGATACGGGTTTAACTGAGGCTTTTTTAAGGGGGACTATTTCTAACCATTTCGAGATGTGATCGACAATAACGAGTAAACATCTATTTTCATTGCTTTCACTTTTTGGATACGAACCTAGTAAACCTAGACGGGATATAATTTATTTCGTTAAGTGATTGGCATGTATGGCAGAACCTGACTTATTCCGGAAGAAATTTTTGAAGTGGAGGAAAAAAGAGCGTCTCGTGTACTCTTTGTGCGTTTTTTAATGCCAAGATGACCTGCATTAGGTGCATCATGTAATTCTTGAAAAATGCTAAGCTGCAAACTGGCTGGGATAAACGGTCTTAATTCACCATTCTCATTTGTTACTTTAACATAAAATAAGAGATTATGAATTATCTCACAATTTTCTGCTCTGCTTCTAATAGCTACTATGCTAAATATTCATAAATATGACTAGATTCTAGATTATTTTGTAATTCAGCAATGACACTTTCGCGAGAGCCCAAGATATTCCTAAATAAAACTAGATTCTAGATCAGTTTCTAATTCAGCAATGACACGCGAGAGCCCAAGATTTTCGATGTTAACCTAGAACATTTTATTTCCTTGTCCTCTTCGTCTAATTTTATTCGTGATAAAGCATCAGCCAGAACATTATCTTTTCCGGGTGTATGTTTGATTATTAAGTTGTATTCTTGTATTTTTAAGGCCCATCTGGTTAACCGCGGGGCAATTTTTTTCCGGAGAATAATCGACCCACACTAGCAGGATCCGAATATATAGTTATCAGTGCCTTGCCAAAATATACTCTAAACTTCTGCACGGTTAAAAGTACAGCTGTCTATGTAGCCGTGCACTTACGATGAGTTTAATTGAAAGTTTTAGAAAAATAAGCTACGGCTAACCATTTTGCATCAAAATAGCGCCTACAGTATAAACCGAGGCAACCGCCGGAATTTCAATGTTTTTGTCCTTCTCCGGAAATTTAAAGTCGGCGCTTATACTAACGCAGTTTTTAACTTCTCAAGAGCCGCATTAGCCTTAGCTGACCGAGAAAACCATACTTTCTTTCGCTTTAGTTTTAACAGCCATTCGACTATCTATGCAAAATCCTTTATGAATGTTCTATAGTAAGAATACATGTCCCAAAATGAGACTAGTTTCTTCTCTGTCTTTGGTGGCGGTAGTTCTTTATTGCAATTATTTTCGAATCTTCAAATTGTATACCCCTTTGAGAAATTTTATAGCCTACGTACCTAAGCATATTTGCTGCAAATTTACTTTTGGCTGCATTTACTTTTAAACCTGCTTCTCTTAATAATGTGGAAATTTCTTTTAAATCCTTAATATGTTCATTGACATAAACTTTAAACTTTTAAAAATGTCTTTTTTCGATTCTTGAATATCATGAGCGGAGGACAAATTTTTCAGCGATCATTTGTTTTTAATGTTATTGCCCCTGTGTTTAATTTAAGAGATGTCAGATGACGAGTTTAGAAAAACCCTTCATCTCACATCTCTCAAATCAACATCAATCATCTCACATATCTCAGCAAATCTTAGTAAAAAGTGAATGATTTCGTGATTTTTATGGTTTAGAAAATTTATGGTGAGATAGAAATTTGGCACAATTTTTGGATAGACGAGAAAATAAAGTTGAATAATATGATAGAGTTAACATTGAAAGACTTGTTAACCCGCGGGAAAGCGCGTGGGGTGTATCATACCCCATCCCTACATAAAAGTGAAATATTCCTAACTTGTGAAACTAAAATTCTGTGCTGCATTCAGTAGCTGAGTTTCTAGTTGTGGTTGACTTTCAGAACCGCTTTTTCTTTGCCTGTGTGTTTCAGAAAAAGATTTATCGGTATTTTGTTGGAACTGGGGTATGACACACCCCACGCGCCTGTCCGCGTAAGTGTTTTTCTGACTGAATATTTAGTTCAGAAATTTATTTCTAGAGTGTAACAGTAAATATTTCTACTCGCAAGTGATTTTAAAGTACTTGACATTAAATTCTTAAAAATTTCTAACCTCATTATGGTAAAAAGAATGATTCCCTATGAGTTGAAGATGCAACGCCTGTGAGATTTATTAGAAATATTTGAAAGCGATGAAGATTGCATTTCGGAAACTGAAGATGAAACTAGGAATATTTTCTACACTGTTTTTGGTTTCGCAAAAGATAAAACATTAATTCCTAATGTTCCTAAAAAAAAAAGGAAAAACTATTCTTATGCTTTCAATATTATATAACTATCGTACTATAGATGGTACTATTGGAGAAAATAAAACATCAGGAATTATATGTTTTTATAATATGACTAAAGTAGCAGTGGATATGGGGAATGAAATGTCAGCTAGTTATTCAATTGCCAGTATAACAAGGAGGTGGCCAATGGTAATTTTCTTTCCTGCACTGAATATTGCTGCAATAAATGCTTGAATTATATTACATTCAACTGCTAATCCACCAACCAGAAACAGAAGTCTGTTTTTGAAGGACTTAGCATTACAATTAATGAAAAAAAGTATTGAACAAGGATCTCAGATTAAAACTTTACCAAGAAACTGAAGTACTGCATGCGAAACAAAAGCAAAAGTTTCGACGAAGAATTAAAACGAATACACGAAATTTGAAACAACTAAGTATAAAAGATGTGATAAAATTTTTGCCCTCGCGCCAAGGACAGAAGAACGTGAATGCAATGTTTAAAATGTGAAAACATTCTGTGCCAAGAACACATGAAAGTATTTCGTTCAAAGTGTAAAGAAATAAAATAAGCATTGTGTATTAGAGATGCAATGAAACTTAGACGCGCCCACTCTAGTAACTTTTTATGGTGCGACTTCCGCCGGGTTAAAAGAAACAACGATTGTTTTCCTTGCAAATGATACATGCTGTTTTTATTTGTTTGTTTATTTGCTGTTTTTATTTGTTTTATCGATGTACTACGAGCACTTTTGAGCTCTGTTTAATAGTTTGCGTCCTGTAAAAATCTTAACTGCGCTCAACAGTGATAATCGCTTAAATGGACTAAGCCAGCGGTTCTCAACCTTTTGAATAACGCGTATCATATAAACAAAAATTGAAAACCTTTAGTACCATGACTATATTTTACAATGATTATTTTTAAATTTTTGAATACCAATAAAAAAAAAAAAATCTGAAACCTTTCAGATTTTTTATTACGCCCAAAAGGCCGTTTTCTAATGTTTTGTTTATTAAATATCATGTTCTTCGCACTTAAACCATAAAATTCTATTCAACAACAATATCACAAAATATTTAAAAGAGCATATCTTTAGAATTTCCGATACGCAGTCTCGCGCGCCGGAGCTAAAAATGTCTTTTTCCGTACTCTGTTGCCATTGCTCGCTTTGAAATAGTTTGTTAATAAAAAATTTGTTAAAGTTTTACAAAATAGGAAATTAATAATAAAAGAAATTCCAAATTCCAAATTAGGGCTTTCAGATGGCCATATTCGGTGGAGGATTACGTTATTCAGAATTTGATTGCTCTAGGTACCCCACGAATCAAAATGCGATAAATATACCTACATTTACGCAGATTCTTCATTATTTAATTTCTTTAAAATAACACAGGGCGATAATATTTGGATGCAACAATTTGAGAAAATGAAGCGAACATTTACGTTTTCAACGCAAAATGCCAAAACGAAGTTAATAGCCCTTCTGGGCTAGAAAGAAAAGAAAATCTGAATACGTGAATCTGAAGTTCGTTATATCAGTACTTTATCCAATTGCAATGCGAAATAATCAGTGTTTTATTTTTTGAATAGGTGTCTTTTATGGAATTTGCCATTTCATGAATTCGTTGACTTTCAGTTCAATTTCAGTTTCAAGTTGGAATTCTGTATCATTTGATAAAGGAATATTATTGCGCTCATTAGCTGCTTTTTCGTTGAATAATGTTAAAACGATATCTTTAGCTGGTGGTAATATACGGTTTTCTCCAATAGTCTTATCCTGCCCAGTCTTATCAATTTTTAGGCTTACCAGGTAATTAACTTCTAAAGCTTTTTCACTTGAAGTAACAAAACCTTTCATTATTTGTCTACTATTTTTGAACTCCAATAATTTTCTCTTAAAATATTCTTCAGATTTATGCTTTAAATTGGCATGCTTAGATTTAAGATGTCTTTTAAGAAACGATGATTTCATACTTTGATTGGATAATAGTTCAACGCAAACACATTGAAGTTGAAGGTCCATTTCATCTCCATTCCAAATAAATCCCAAATGATAAATAACTTTCATTATATATTCTAGAAATATATATATATATATATATATATTTTTTATTTTCAATATTCTTAGTGCTAGTAGATTGTCCTGGATCCATGACCTGTGAATTGTCACTTTTCCGGTTACTCAATCCTAGCTATTTTAAAATTTTGAAAAATCTAGGTTTGTTTTATTATTTTTTCACAAATATTTAAATGCACAATATATTAGGAGTTCTTCAAAAACAGACGACGATATTCTCAAATCACGTAGAAAGGTAAGGAATACAAAGCAACAAGAAGACAAAATACCTGCTGTCAGAGAGAGCAGACCGAGGTAAAAAATGATTATCATTGAAAATGGAGCAACATGAGCCCGGAAATGGCGACATAAAGTGCTAACATGCTAATAAATCAATAAACTCTAAGAGAATTAATGAGATACTATTATGTTTTTCATAGGAACCTATTTTTATTTTCTATTAAATACAGCATTCATTTCTATCACTACTTTTAAAAACATCATTTATGACATACACTGGTGTGCAAAAATTAAGGACGAAGTCGAAAAATTAGCATATCAGCTGAACGAAGAGACAGAGCGGACAGAAAGACCAATCAGGAGATTAAGTAAGGTGATGTACGGTAGCACATGCGCAGATATGCAGGTAGACGTAATGGCGGAGTGTCTGAGTAGTATAAAGCATGTTGTCGGTGTAAGATCAGTATTCCTGGCAAAGAGATTGCACGCCGTATAGCAGTTAAAATCACACCGAGTTGCTGCCTCAGCGAGAAACGGAGAATAATCAATCTGTTAGACGACATCTGGATGCTTTTACCCGAGGTCGAATCATTGGGAAGTTGGAGGAAGGCCGCAGTGTGACAAGTGGGGCTGCAGAGTTCGGAATTGCTCACAACTTCGTTTCACGACTTTGGAGACAATTTCAAACTACAGGAACAGCTATCCGGGGGGGTTAGTAGTGGTCGTCCACGAGGAGGAACCACACCCGCAGATGACCGGTATATAGCCTTACAGGCCAGAAGAAACAGGCGGCAGACAGCGGGAGAAATCGCTAGACACACGACACAGGCGACTGGACGACCGATATCGCGTTTTACCGTGGCCAGAAGACTGCACGGTGGTGGTCTGTTTGCACTACGCCCTTTACGGTGTGTACCTCTAACGCCTGCCCATTGGAGAAGGCGTTCTCTGTGGTGCCGGGAACACCGGAATTGGAGGGACAATGAATGGGGACGAGTACTCTTTACAGATGAGAGCAGATTCAGTCTGAGTAGCGATTCTCATCGCATATTCATCTGGAGAGAGCGGGGAAGCCGCAATCATCCCTGGAACATCATTGAAAGGGACAGGTATGGAGGTGGCGGTGTTCTTGTTTGGGGAGGCATCATGCTTGGTAGTCGTACAAACCTTCACATCTTCGACGCAGGTACAGTCAACGGGACCCGTTATTGTAACGAGATTCTTCTTCCATATGTGCGTCTTTTTAGAGGCGCTATGGGTCCGCAGTTCGTTTTCATGGACGACAATGTCATCGCACAGTAGCTGCCGAACAGCTCTTAGAGAGTGAGGATATTGAACGTATGGATTGGCCGGCACGATCTCCGGATCTCAATCCCATCGAGCATGTATGGGATTTTCTAGGCAGACGCTTGGGAGCTCGTACCTTACCACCAGTAACGAGCTTCGATTGGCGCTGCAAGACGAATGGGCAGCAATGCCTCAACAACTCATTGACACCCTCATTCTCAGCATGGGCAGACGCTGTGAAACCTGCCTAACAGTCAGGGGAGATCATATCCTCTATTAAAGACCGGATGTTTGTTGCTGGACACCCATCACAGGGATGTTTCGGCCTTCAGTCGCATTGCGCTCCATGCTACTTCTTCAATAAAGCTTCTTTTTATCCCTCTGATTTCTCTTTTGGTAAGTGTTGCTTACATTACTCATGTCCTTACGTATTGGGGATCTTACCAGGGCCGGATTAAGGGTGTCGTAGGCCCTAGGCACTCCAGCAGCGTAGGCCCCGAAATAATAAACATTTTTTAACTGAAATTGACCGCTAATATTAAGTAATAATTTTGTTGTAGATATAAATCCGAAAATGTGATGATGCGGTAAAATAACATTATTTTATTTTGGGATTTTAATGTTTTTATTTTTCATAGAGCCATTTTCAATAGCCATAATTCCAGAATTGAGTTTATCTGCAACAATGCAACTTTTATATCTACCAAATTCCATGCAGAATTCCAGGGTTTTAGTACATGAACATGACAAGACATTAGCCGCCGGGAAAACCTCTCGGACGGGCACATGCGTTTGACACAGTTGGCCACGTTTCCATGCCTACTACCAAACGCTTGCGCGCGATCGAGAGGTTTTCCCTGCTGCTAAGGTCTTTTGTTTTAGTAGCTCAGTTGTGTAATAAGTTAATATGTAAACACAACGATAGAGCGTGTATGCCTGTGCTTGTATTTAATCATGCTCAACCCCAAGTCAATCTTTAGTTTAAAAACTGGAAGTTAAATTTATTATAAGTAAGGTAAGTAAAGGAAAGTTGTTTTTATACTCTACTTATTTCAACCTAGTTTTTGATTCTGGAATATTGCTTCATTCCATTATAAATAATAGAATTTTCATTTTATCACTTCTTATTAGTATAATAGTCCGCCGTAGAATGCAGCACAATGCAAGGAACTTTGAGTAGGCCTACTATGGGGTGGTTTGGCCATACTATTGTAAAAAATCTCCAGTAGTAGTCGTAGAAATAGTACAGTCCAAATCACCTTTGGAATAGCTTAATTTTAATCCATACTCGTAAATCCGGGTTTCGTTTTTACAAGTTTAAAATGCATTACTTAACAAATTTAAAATAACTTTTTAGCTTTCTGATAGCATAATAAAAGCGACGGGCGCAAACTAAAATGTATATTTAAAGGTGACGAGAAGAAGGAGAAAACAAGTTTAAATTTTAGTTTGTGCGTGCCCATCGCTTTTATTATGGTATATCAGAAAGTTAAAAAATTATTTTAAACTTTTAAACGCAATTTATAAAAGCTTTTTTTAAATATTTTTTTTTAGCGAAAAATGTCTGATGGATATAAAAGAAAACACCAAAGTGGACATGAAAAACGCAAAAAGAAAGAGAAAGTGAGTGAGTCGCTTAGTAAAATTAAAGTTTCTTTATTGAAATATGTTAACATTTCTAAGGAGACAGAAGATAATGCAGATGCGGTAGATATTTCCTCGATCGAGGTTAGACCTAAAGAAGCTGAGGCTTGTTGGGACTCGCAAGAATGTTCAACCAATAAAACTGAGACTGTCACAGAAGACGAGGCTGACGGGGGTTTACGAAATTTTAACGATGCTTCCAAGCAGGTGGTGCCTGAATCACTACCAACAACATCAGCCTCAAGTATTTTCAGTTCTGATCCAGCACGGTGGACAACCATAAGCGCAGATCTTATCGATTACTTCTCTCGTAATCACCCTGTGCAGAAATTGGATATAAATTTTAAGTTATACGCCACTAAATTTGGCGAAATAATGAGATGTCCATCACAAGATTATTTTTTCAGAAAACTGAACAACAATGATATTATAAAAAGGGACTGGTTGATATTTTCCGAATCTACTGGCAAGTTTTTTTGTTATAAATGTATTTTGTTCAAATCGGACCTACCTGGAAATCCAAACCTGTGTAACCAATTCCTTACAGGCTTTAATGACTGGAAAAACGCACATTCGAGAATTTCAAGTCATGAAGTGTCAAAAGAACATTTTGCATCTATTTCTGCTTTAGTGAACTACCAACAAACTAGAAAAATTGATGAGACGTTTGATATTGTCAAGGAAAAAGAAAGCACATATTGGACAACGGTTTTAAGAAGAGTAGTGGAAGTAATTAAGTTTTTGGCCGAAAGGGGACTAGCGTTTAGAGGCGATAATGAAATACATGGTGATCCTAGTAATGGCAATTTTCTTGGGTGTATCGATCTCTTAGCCAAATTTGATCCGTTTTTAGAAGAACATGTAAGAAGATACGGTAATCCAGGCCGCGGAAAAGTATCATATTTATCCTCCACAACGTATGAAGAACTAATAATTTTACTGGGGTCAAAAGTATTGGAAAAAATAGTTACAGAAATCAAAGAAGCCAAGTATTATGGAATCACTGTGGATTATACACCTGACGTTAGCCATACGGATCAACTCTCAATAGTTATTAGATATGTCTCAAAAACTGGAGATATATATGAAAGATTTTTGATGTTTGTTAAAATAGAAAAACATGATGCCAAGTATCTTTTTGACACTCTAATTTCAGTTTTAGAAAATCAGGGAATAGACCCAAAATTTTGCAGATGTCAGTCTTATGACAATGCGGCTAATATGAACGGAGTGTATTCGGGAGTACAAACTAGATTTAGGGAAATCAACAGCGCAGCCACTTGGATACCATGTGGAGCTCTTGACCAAGTGTTCTTGGTTGGGTGGGCTGAGGGCTGCGCCCCCGTTAATTCACCATGTGGAGCTCATAGTCTTAATCTAGTTGGCACAGCGGCGGCAGAAAGCTGCTTAGAAGCTGTAAAATTTTTTGAAATTTTGCAATCGCTCTACAATTTCTTTGCAGCGTCCCCTCAAAGATGGTCTAAACTAAGGTCTTTGGGAAGTAAAATTTGACTTTCAGAGACCAGATGGTCAGCACGTTATGAGGCTGTAAAAACATTATGTGCCCATTATGATGATATACGTGGTATTCTTACAAATATTTCAACTAGTGAAGGTATGAAACCTACAACAGTGATTGAGGCACAAACCTTAATCCATCAAATGAATACTTTGGAGATGGTATTACTCACAGTTATTTGGGAAGATCTACTAAAACACGTCGATATTGTAAATAAATCTCTTCAAGAACCTGGCATCGAGTTTAACACGATGGTGCGACTTTACGACAGTTTAATTCAATATTTATCTCACTGCAGAACTGAGGACATGTATAATAGCTATTATCTTAAGGCAAAAGCCCTTGCACCAGATTCAGAATTTAAAGAATCCGAAACTAGAGTTCGTAAGAGAAAACGACAGTTCGATGAAGGGCCAGATGAGACTCCCTCTCGCAGTGCCAAAGATTCCTTTAAGATTAATGTTTTTTTTATTGTTCTGGATGTGCTTTGCGCTGAAATGACAAAGAGACGCACTGCGTATACCAGCCTTTATGACACATTTAGTTTTCTTACGGATAATACACTGACCGAGGACATTATCAAGGTTAAGGCTCAAGCTCTGGTAAAAATGTATCCGTCTGACTTAGAAGAAAACTTTGTTGATGAGTATTTGATTTTTTCAAATTTGTACCCCAAAACCACCTCTATAACGGATCTCATCAAATTACAAATAAAGGATAAACTTGTGTCAAGTTTCCCAAATGTTAATATTGCATTGCGCATATACCTTTCGATATTGGGTTCGAATGCAGAAGGAGAAAGATCATTCTCCAAGTTGAAGCTTATAAAAAATTTTATGCGTTCAACTATGGGTCAAGAGAGAATTTCGTCACTGGGCTTTCTGTGTATTGAAAGTGATGTCGCTCGCGGCATTAATTTTGAAGATATAATACACGAATTCGCTGTGTCAAAATCCCGAAAAAAGGAGTTATTTTAGGATCTACTTAGTAAACCAAACGTTTTGTATTCGTATTTTTTGTGTATTTGTATTTACATATATTATTTTGACCTTCACTATATAATAATATAAAAATGTTTATAAGTTTTTGGGGTATTTTTATTTCAATATATTTTTTTTCAAAGCCCTAAGACCTTTGGCCTTCGTAGGCCCTTTGGCCTTCGTAGACCCTAGGCACGTGCCTACTGTGCCTAATTGGTAATCTGGCCCTGGATCTTACGGTATTAAATGTGTTGATTTGGAAAGCTTTTGTACAAAGTTATATTGAAAAAATCGTCTCGTCCTTTATTTTTGCACACCAGTGTATTTTGTTATGTCTAAGGCTAAAAGAATATTTGTGAAACGTACAAGATGGAAGAACCACGAAAACTGCCATGCAGACAGATAGACCTCTCCTTTTGCTAAAGTCTATAAGCGGCTATTGACCTTGAACAAAGCACAGATCCCATAAATTTACGAGTGTTAGAGAAAAAAACTCGATCAGGATGTTGGGGATTTAAATTTTCGAATTTAATAGTCAAAAATTCTTTGCTTCTTTGCGTACCACCTATATTTCTCTTGCGTGCCACTGGTTGGGAACCCCTGGACTAAGCTGATTGTTGAACTTACAGAAATAGAGATAAAGAAGGAAATACAAAAGAGAGTTTTTTTTTTTTTTTATTAACTTACACTAGAGGAGGGATCGGCAACCTTTTGAGTCGGAAGAGTCAAAAATTACAATTTACAATATTTCAAAGTTTCTAAAGAGCCACAAAATTTTTTCTTGCCAACAATAAATAGTACTCGCATAAATAAAATTTTTTGATTATAAAAGAATAATCTATTTATTCATAAGAAAAAGTATCTATTCATAAGAAAAAATACTATTTATTCATACATAAAATAGTGTTTTTCACAATAAATTAGATAATATATATATATGGCATTATTAGATAATTACTTATTATTTAAGTAAAAAATTAAAACTATTAAACATTTACTTACAACACTAACTTGTACTTCATTAACAAACAATTGAGCAAACAAATTCAGTGGGAGCGATGGTTTCGCGTGGTTATTCAGGTAGAAAATTTAAACTTTACTAAACAATATAACTTGCACTTAAAATTTAAAAAATAATAATAACATACATCTGAGCAAACAAATTCAATGGGGGCGTTGGCTTTGCATGGTTTAAGAAAGTTTGGATAAATTTGGCTCATAATTTGTTGTTTTTAGTTTCAAACACGACTCTAAATTTTTATTTGTGAGTTGGCTTCTTACTTTACTTTTAATTATATTCATGCAAGAGAACGCTTGCTCTCACGAATATGTCGATCCAAAGATAGTCAGCACTCCAAATTCCAACTTCTTCACCTCACTGTAGCAATCTGGAAGACTATTCCATGCGTCGAATATAAGTGCCTCAACTCGCGGCATTTCTTTTAAAATTGTCCGCTTTTGTTGCCTTACGTAAATACTTTTCTGGACCTCTGACTTTTCCAACTTGCTTTTCTACTCTGTAAATTTTCCACTCCACAAAGCTTTACTTTTAAAATCGATCAATTGCATTTCTAGAGATCCAGTATCAATTCCAAATGGCTCAATGTGGATTTCATTACTATTTGTGGTGAGAGGATTTACTATGAAGGCTAGAGTGGCTTTGTTGGTTTTGAATTGCTCAAATCTGTCAGCAAATTCATCTTTAATTTTTTTATAACTGTGCTGAAGTAATTTGTGTCAACAGTTGCACTGGTTTTATCGCGATATCGCTTTAGAAATTGAAAATGAACTAATTTAACGCTCTGAATATCTTCTGCAAAAATAATTAATTTTTCTTCAAAACAAAGCCCACCAGCGGCCGAGTGGTAAAGACGCTGAACACTGGTAGTTCGGTCCGTGGTTCGAATCCCGCGAACGGGCTGGCTGCATGGGTGTTTTTGTGGTTTTCCCCATATGTAACGTGTATACAAGCCAGTTTCCCTTAGAAAGTCCTCCACGAAGGCATCCCTCCCCTTAGGCAGATAGCCCTCGTGTGCTTTGCCATAATTAAATAACCCAATAATCCAATCATAAAAAAAAAACCAATTTTTCTACCAAAAATAGGCTGGGTTTCCTTTTCCCTGCAGTTTTAGATTCAGCTCATTTAGTTTCGCTCACACCAGCGGCCGAGCGGTAAAGTCGTTGAACACTGGTAGTTCGGTCCGAGATTCGAATCCCGGGAACGGGCTGGCTGCATGGGCGTTTTCGTGGTTTTCCCCATGTGTAACGTGTATACGAGTCAATTTCCCTTAGAAAGTCCTCCACGAATGCATCCCTCCCCTTAGGCAGATAGTCCTCGTGTGCTTTGCCATAACTCAACACACACACATTTAGTTTCGCTGTGATATCCATCATAAAGTAAAATTTTTGCAACCATTTGTCTTTCTCTAATTCAGGGTGATTAATGCCTTTTTAATTTAGGAATGTATTTATTTCATTCAAGCAGAAAGCAAAACGTTTCAACACCTTACCTTTGGAAAGCCATCGCACTTTATTGTGAAGAAGGAGGTTGGAATACTGAGTCTCCATTTCGTTTAAGAATTCTTTAAACTCTCGATGGTAGAGTGCTTTTGACAAGATGCTGTTAACAATCTTGATTACCAAAATCATGACCTCAACTATTTCGGCCGGAAATGTTTGGGCACAAAGCGCTTCTTGGTGTATTATGCAGTGAAACGTAAGACTTTCGTGGTTTATTTTGCTCTGAAGAAGCGTTGTTGCCCCTTTATTTTTTCCTGTCATACTTCTGGCTCCATCAGTTGCTATTGAAACGATTTTATTTAAATCGATCTTATTGTCTTCAAGGCATTTTTGCACGGCTTTCGCTATATCTTCCCCTCTTGTTTGTCCCGAGAGCAGTAGCAATCCTAGAAGTTCTTCTCTTTGGACCTTGGGAAGACATATATCTGACAAAAAGGCCAACTTGTGTCGTGTCTTTTATGTCGCGAGACTCATCTATAACAAGTGATAAGGCAGAAGAAAGTTGAATTGCAAATATGTTACATTTGAAGACATTTTTGCTATTCTATGTTGTACTGTTTTAGCGGATAGTGCCAAATCTTCGATTTTGTTCACGATTTCTGGTTTGTTTTTGGAATCACGAAACAGTTCTTCAGATGTACGTATGAAGCAATCTTTGACATACTCACCATCTGTAAATGGTTTGCCTGTTTCTGCAATTTCTAGTGATACAGCGAAGCTTGCCAGATTAGCATTACTTATAGATTGCGTCCAATTACATAACATGGAACTAGATTGCTGCTTTCGCTTTTGGAGTTCGTCGACAGCTTTTTTCTTTCTTTGCCAGCTGGATATTTACTAGCAAACCGAGCATGTTTTTTAGTGGAGTGTCTCTCTAAATTTGATTTCTTATTGTGTGCGAGTTTTTCGTGGAAAATGAGACAAGTCGGAAGGCTATCTGAGTTGCAGAATGAAAGCGAACGATTCCGTCCAATCCCGATTGAATTCTCGATGCTCTTCTTCAGTTCTTCTCTTTTTTTTTTTTTTTTTTTTTTTTTTTTTTTTTTTTTTGTAGATGCCATGCTTGCGGTGAAGCTGTAATAAAGATAATTCGCTTCTAACTCTTTTACTTGAAACAACAAACTATACGTCACAGCCAAAGCACTGGTGAAGACGCCAAATTGTCTTACATCGAAAGAGAACTAAAACCTACATAGAAACATCCGACGACGGCGTCATTCGAGAGCTTCCGACGTACTGACGACAGTGACTACGCATGTCACGGGGGATGGGTGCGGTGAAGGCTAACTACACTAGCGAGAGTAGTTTGGGTGAGAGCCAAGATGGGTCAGTTTAACTGAAGGGGTGTGGGTGAAAAGCGCGGATATTTTTTCCTCTCAGAGGTCGGGGGTTGTTTAGGGCTTTATCTTACAATACTGCACTCACACCTACATCACTGATAGATATGCCCACTTCCGCCCCAAACTGGATGTTTACATAAATCTGAAATACGTGGTCGGACAGTACAAGTGGCTGAGAGATAGAATCAGTGCCTAATAATCATTAATCGATTCAGAATGATTTTTAAATTTTTTTTGATAAAATAAGTAATATTTGCGTATAAAACTAAAGAGCCGCAGCTTCACATCCAAAGAGCCGCATGTGACTCGCGAGCCGCAGGTTGCCGACCCCTGCACTAGAGCAATTTTTCTTCAATCTGAGCTAAGCCCTTCTAGGACTTCCTGACTATTTCGATTGTCATTTCCTGAACTAACTTCTGTTACTCATGTATTTGAATCCTCTGTTTATTTGCTCGTTTATAACAAAGCACATGAGAGATTTCTGCTTAGAAGACATATCTTCATGGATCTTCATGGAGGAGAATCTAAGGAAAATTTTTTCACTATACTTGAAGAAAGCCACGAAAGAGTCATTGCAGCCAGCCACTTCATAGACATCAGAACCCTTGGACCGAACTAGTAATACTGAGTTGTCTTCTTTCATTCGGCCACTCGTGGGCGTATTCGAGTCCAATCCTAATTTAGATTTTTCAGTCTGGTGTCGTTTCCACCGCTAACTTGGATCCTAGCTATGCTCATGGTTAAATTTATTTGATTTCAAATATATTGAATGGACGGATGTAATTTATATCGTTTAAACACTTGCTTAGACACTGCAAATTATTTTAGGACATATTTGTCAGAAAATTAAGTTTTTAAAAAGAAATTTATAATGATAACTAGAATGCTTAACAGCTGCCGTGAAAAATTAAATCGGATCCTTTTTTTACATAAGCTATTGAACGAAAGCGTTTAAAAATAAACACTCGGAGACACGTATTTATTTAGAATTCATTAAAACAGATTTATGCAGATAATAAATAATTTATTTCCTGCAAGTAAAACCTAAGAATTATTTAATATTCAGGCCACCGTCATTACTGTCATTATTTTTCATATGTTTCGAGCTAAATTTAAAATATTTCCCTGAAACTGTTTCCAGTTTTATTAGCCGTAAGTTATCGAGATGCAAAAACAGTAACTGTAATTGCGCGTAAAAAGTTTTTTAGACCAGGGTTTCTTAAACTTTTTTCAGTCGCGACCCCTTTTTATCTTGAAATTTTTTCTCGACACCCCAGGACCTAGGATGTAAACATTATTATTTACAAAAATTTTGGGGGACGCCATAAGTATTGCGCAAATTCGGCACACGCGTGAGAGAAACTGTCAATTTTTTCACTTGTACTATAATATACTATTGCAGTTTTTAGGTCGTTAACTTTAATTTTTAATTTTAAGACATGGAACAATGTGAACATTTTAAATAAGTAACAGACGAAATGACAGCGTCACGTGAAAAGCAAGGAAAATGAACGTTTATATTATAAAAAAAAATGCGTCGAAACGTTTTCGCTTTTTTCTTTGTCTGTATTATCTTCTCTTTGTCTATTTTCAGATACATTGTGTAAAAATATTTGGTAATTGTAAAATTATTACAATAAGTTAAAGAAATATCAAAACTGCTAAAGTTTTTGGCGACCCCTGTTGCAGGTCCGCAAACCCCTTTGTGGTCGCGACCCACAGTTTAAGAAACCCTGCTTTAGACGATGAACGGCGATCTCAAAATGAAGAGTAGTTCGTAAAGCTGTTATTTACTCGTAAGGGTTTCTTTTATATTAGCATGCCTTGTCTTCCCATTAGTGCTCAAAATTATTCTAAATTCCCTTATTATAGTGCCATTATCCATGGTGACGATATTTATTCTTATATGTAATGGCTTTTATATATATTTATTGATATATATACTATGCCACTTTTATATCATTAGGCTAGCTTCTTGAATTATACCTTTTATGTTTAAATTTAATCTCCTAAATGTGTTTATGTATATAATAATGCTACGGCATCTATATATTTCAAATTTAAGTTAATTATGTATACTTAGCGTTACATTTCTAATCAGAGGTTTTTCGGGTTTAGACACATACACTCTATTTATTATCCATAAAGGCGCTGCGAACGCAAACGATGGAGGCAGAATCTTAGCAGAAGTTGGCTTCTCAACTACACTTTTAACTGTTATGTTACTGGACCATCAATCTTTATTTCCCTCCGATCATCATATCTATTCAGCTTTATCAAACACACTCCCTGCACATATCTGGGAAGCACTGTTTATTGTAAATGAACACAACCTCCTCCCCTTTTGATAACACTCATGGACTCAATCGTATTTTTAGGAAATTTTCTACTTCTTTTCCTTTTCTTTCAATAGGCCCTTTTTTTCTTCTATATTACTAGTACTCTCCTCTGAAATACGAGCTAGCTTTCTATATACATACATTGAACTGCGGTGCTTAAGAGTAAGTTTTGAGAATTACGAATGCTGCCTTTTGACAATAGATGTTGCTGACCGTTGCCCTGGATTTCTGACGTCAGAATTATGTGTTGCTATCTTTGGCGAAGTTTTCGCTCATGTTAAAATACAAACTCTTGGCACCATATTTTTATTATGAATTTGTGCAATGTAACAAAATATTTGCAAGTAAAACAAACGTGACAGTATAAGAAACGCATTCTGGTAAGTAAGGATTCTTTTTATTCGGGGTTAGTATTTTTATATTGTCCATATTACGTACTTTTCATCAAAATTTTTTTAATCATATTAATTCGAATAAATAAAACTTTTATGGTGAGTAAAGATCGTTTGGCCTAGCATGTGTGTTCAATGCAATTAGTAGTGAAAGTGCTCACGCTATACTGATATTTAGACGTGTTATTTAATTTTTGGTTGAAACATTTTCAGTTACCGAATATTTTGAAATTAGGAAATTACATAATTCATATAGGAGGAGACATTAAACAAGATTTGCTTCTTAACATGCAAGAAGTTAATGCTATCTGTTGAATATTTAAGTTTTATCATTATAGCATTTAAGAATTATATTGTCTCCAGCAGTTTTCGTAAACTAGCAGTTTGTTTTACAAAAATGCTATTTAAAAGCGATGTAAATGTAAAAGCTAGTTATTCATAAACTGTTTGTTAACTGGACAATATTTCTTTCTATTTGTTAATTCTTTGTTATGTAGTGATTGCTTGTAATCAATATTATTTGATAATCAGATTAATTTTTACTTGCTATGTGTAGGCATTAATTTCTGTTCATTTATAGTTAAAAATTAGGTAAACTGATGCGATATTTTTAAAGCACTTAATAACATAGTTTATTTGACCTTTATCAATTAGAGAGATCATGATTTTTTTTATGTGTTCTTTTGTTAACTTTTATTTCTTATAAAATGTGTTTATTCTATGCACACAATGTACGTTTGTTTTCAGAAATAGCATTTAAAATTAAAATGAAAGCTATCATTAATCAGCACTGTCAGTTTAGTAATTTTTACATAATATGAAAGTATTCTATATGTTATGAATTTGCTTCATATATAGCAGGGGTCTCCAAACTTCTTTAGCCTGCAGGACATATTACCTCTTTTACTATCTTTTGACGGCCAATACGTAGTTAATTCATCACTCCGTGGTGATGTAATTTAATGAATTTGAAGGGTGCCAGGGTGCCTGGGCGCCATATTATGAGAAATATAACTGAATGTGCTAAATAATTAAATGGGTAAGAGTTTAAATTCATAATTGCTAATAGTTAAATACATATTTTTTCCTTAAGTACCTAATTACTAATCCATACATAATTAACTATTTTTTTAACAACTATTTCACAGAAGAATACATGTACACACAAGAGAAACAAAATACGAAGTGCGACGCCTTAGTGCCACTAGTAAAAACAAAATGCAATCAGGAGGAAAAAAGAACAATATACAATAAAGAATCTGAGCAACAAATTTGCATAAGACATATACAAAATTACATATTACTAACATTTAGGATCGCCCTTGGGCGTTTACTGAAATTGGGGTCCCTAGTATCATAACAATAGTTAACAACCACAGTATTGTCCAGAAGTTCCTGTTTATTATAAAATGCCCTAGATAGGCGGCAATAAAAATCACAAAGATCCTCTATTCTTAACTCTTTACGAATTTGGCTATTCCGAATGTACCAGGGGGCATTACATATCATACGCAATACCCCGTTTTGGGCAGCTTGTAACTGCCTTCTCAAACTTTTGCACGAGTATGCCCAGACGAGGCATGCATAACTAAGAATTGGACGCAACATGGTTTTGTAAATGAGCAACTTATTATCAATAGATAGAACACTGTTTCAAGCAATTAAGGGAAAGAGAGCTTTCTATATACTTTTCCTTCGCACCTAAGCTTGATTTTCGCCCATCAGGGCAGAAAGACTTAGCGGGTGCCAAAGAAGACGTCTGTCTGTTTATAAACGTTTCATTCGGTAAATGGCAAGCATAAAAATCTTGACAGAAGATACGCACAATCATTATGAGCTTTTAGAAGAAGGTTCTGCTCTAAATTATTTTATTTGCTTATTTACTCTATATGACACTTTTAGCTAAGCATAATTAAAATTTTGGTACATCATGAATCATAACATTAATCACAAAAATCGTGTATGTAAAAAACATAAACTGTGTGTGCAAAAAATCATAAATAATTTCAGCTAGTAAACTCATTTTCTATTTTCTTCGGAATAAAATTTTATTAAGGCCTATTGTAGAAATCAGTAGAAAGTGAATGATACATTTATGAGACATTTTTCTTTATAAGTAAATTTCGTAAGAAAATTTTTTTTTATGCACCACCCAAACATTATAATTAATTATAAAATTCTGCTTTTGGTATTACTTTTTATTATAGCTGTGATAAAGTTAGGTGAAAAATGCGGTTCTTTGTTCTGAAACGGCCTACACATAAGCCTTTGATGGCATTTGAGATTTGCAGTTTACTGATTAGGCGAATAAGGTTCCTAGTTCTGGTGAGTAAGCGCAATTCCCGCTTTAACTATAAAGAGCCGAAAAATCTACTATTTGTCAAACAAGTGCATGAGAGAGTCTTAATTTATACATTGCTAACTTTTCAATAAAAATTGGCAAATAAAAAAATTTAATGAGTATTCAATAGGCTTTTACAGTTGGATAATATTTATTACATTTTATGAGAAGCATTTTCTTTGATTTTTTGAGCATATATTTGTAGTAATACATTAAAATACAAGTTGATAGTATGTGTATATATGACATTCGGTGCATTATGTATTAAAAGCACTATTATTCATAACATTATTTCATTATGTTTTATTTTTTCAGTTTCTTAAATATATTCATTGTATATGCCATAGTCATTATTTTTACTTCAAATATGTAAATTTAGTTTGCTAGAAATTTCATTAATTAAGACATCATTGATGAAAGCTTCAAAAATTTATTTTTCTGTAAGTTTATACCCTCTAAAAATGATTTGACATTTTCTGATTAACTGTACTATAGGTTTCAGCAATTGTAAAATTGCTGTGATTTTGGCATATTTTTCAAGCATACATATAGCAGCAGCCAATCCAAGTATATGTGGATACACACATGTGAGTGTGCAACATAGATTTACACACATTATACTTAATCATTATTTTGCTAATTAGAGTTTTCTCCTGAGGGCTTTTTTTTTATCTTTTATAAATCATAATGGGATTGGGTTAGAAAGCACTAGCTTCCTTCAAAAATATGGTGTTTTACCTAACAATAGAGGTTATGAAAATTAGCATTCTATGAAGCTGTACTTCCTAAATAATATTTACATTATTAACAAATTTTTCGAATTCTGTTCCAGAAAAGAATTATATTTTTGAAAAATTATGTACACAAGGATTTGTAAACCATTTTCAAGAACAGATAGCAAAAAATGCAGGAAATTCTTGACATAAACTTCATTTGCATACAGCCAGTTTTATACTGCATTTTCAGGGATAAAACCATTTCACAATGCGTTAGTGAAACTGGAGTGTGAAAAATATTGATGATTCCATTTTAATCCCAGTGTTGATGGTTGGTGATGCTTGATGATTTCAGTGTTATTTTTAATGAGCTATGCTACATTAACTATGTAGGACCCGTCATCAATGGCCGTATCAATTCATGCATATGTAAGTAAATGTTGCCTTTTACCGGGTGGAAAAACACTTTTGTAATCCACTATTGAATCTCATAATAAAAAAATTGGAGGATGCTTAGTTGTGGTAAAAGTATATTTACGGGTACCTCTTGGCGAAAATTGGCAATTTTTGGCGGTACATGAATACCGAGTTTGTGCAATTCTTTGACTTGTTATTTTGGCATTGTGTAGCGGCAATTTTAGCACCAAAAATTGTCGTTACACAAAGACAAAGTAACAAGTCAGAGAATTGCACAAACTTGGTATCCATGTATACATTGACCTACTTCAAAAAACTTCACAGAATAGCACAAACTAGGCATTGCACACTCCCTTTATCCATGCACATGTGACTTATTTTTACTTTAAAAAAATCACAGAATTGCACAAACTTGCCATTGCGCACTTCCTTGACTTTGTACACATCGATATATTTTCACTTAAAAATCAAAGAAGCTCCCAATTCTAGGTAAAAGTATATTTACAAACATTCAGCTACTCAGGTTACCATAAATGAAACAACAACTTGGCGATAAATGAAACAACAACTTCATAATACATGGGGTACCCTCCAATCTACTCGAACCTTAGTTGTATATAAAAAAGTATAGTGACTTCAGAAATCTATTTAAATTATTTATATTAGGGTTAAATAATGTAAATTTTAATTTGTATGGAGCATCAAAAAGCTATATGAAAAACATTGCATCATAGTTTTTGTCCCATTTGACCATTTCTATTTAATATTACTAAAAAAGTATTATAATAACATTATAGATATATTACTACAGACCAAACAGATTATATAAAGAGACCGCAGAATTTTTGTGCAAGTAATTAGTTTTATTTTGTTTTTATTTGTAATGTTTATTTTTTGTTTATTCGGAAGATAAAAAATCAAATGTAGATATTTGTTATTTATTTGGTATTTACGGAAAATCCCGTCGAACACAAGAGATGGCACCAATTGCGCCAAACCAAAAAAACCCATTTACTAAATACAAGAAAAAAAGTTATATTCTTATTTTTCTTTCAAATGTATTATATTCTCATTTATATTTAATTTTTCATTAAAAATTTCCATTATTTATTATTAATTAGACATACTGTAAAAGCAATTATTTTTGCTAGGTTTTAATTTTCGTGTGAAAATATGTCACGTGAAATACACTTTTTCGCTATTCAACAGCATGTTCTTCTGTTGTGGGCAGCTCCCAAATTCTAATCTTTTTTTTTTTTTTTTTTTTTTTTGCAAAAATTTGTGATAGAGGGGAAAAAAGGAGTCTACTCAAGAATAATAATTAACACATGTAATCAATGTTACACCAAACCCAGCATGTTTGAAGAAGGTGTTTCAATTTTTGGCGAAAAATCGTGTAGTTTCGTGTCTTTTCTTTAATAGGCAAAAATGATGAATGGGATTTTCCGGAAGTACCTATTTATAACTTAACTTTCCCAACTCTTTCTAAATTTGGCATTCCTTCTCCTTTTAGTACCCTGTAATGGTTTGGTAAATACAGTATTAAATTTTACAAAAGGTATTTAAGGATTTGATTTAAAATTTTGATTGTATTTTTTAATATTTCATTACAGATATATTAGAGTATGCTAAACAGATTGGAATAGATGTGGAAAATGAAAAGCATTTGATGTGGATTGCTGAAGAAGGTCTTGCTGCGAAAGTTCCTGAGCCTTGGTTGATTCTGTAGGTTTTTTTTTTTTTTTTTTTTTTAAAGTGCAGTAATTTATAGATGAAATCTTTATTTCTGCAAACTTGTAAACTACATGATTAATTAAGCAGAAAACATTTATGTTTGCTTCTATCTAATCAAAGCTTATAGTGATGTTTTGAAATCTTTATTAGCCAAATTCCAAATTAGACAATAAATCCATCACTACTTACTGTATATTAGAGAAGTTAAACTTTGCTAATTTAGAACGGTCTGCAAAATTGCATTGCATTCTTATTTTAAAATGATTGTACTTCTACAGTTTATTTTTTTTTAAATTAATTTTCAGTTCGAGATTTAATGTGTAGTTTTACTTGTATAATAGATTGACATACAGGTTTTATTGTTTTATGTATCTTTCTGTTGTAACATTATAATGTAACATAATGTGTATTTATCTTTATGGAAATTTAAATTGTTGCCTTTTCACACATAAGCATTTTTGGTCTACTGTGACATTCTTGATTTTTTCCCCTATAACTGCATAATGCAGTACAAAGTCCACAATCCGGACTCGTTGGGACTTTGGCGATTCCGGATTAGGGGTTTTTCCGGATTATAAATCATCAATTTAAATATGGTAAGATGGCATGCAAAAATTATACAATTAAAAATATGAAACCATAATTTATGAAATGAAGAGCAATTATGATCTAAAGGGTATCAAAATTTACAACAAAAACAAAAAAAAAAAAAAAAAGAAAAAAAAAAGAAAAAAAAAAGAAAAGCTTAATATTTATTTGTTTACTATATTAAACATTTCTTTTAATGTAAGTTGTTTAAGTTGCTTCGTTTTTTGGGCTAATACTTCCTCTTTAATTCTATAAACAGACATAATTTCTTGCTCAGTTACAAAGTTCCACTGTTCAAGTCCTGTAATTGCTGTGTCGAGAATACCGACTAACTTGTCAATTGAAATTTTTTCATTTTCAATAACCTCTCTGTCACTTTCTCCACTATCGGAAGTGATATTTTCTGGATTTAGAACCATACTACAGATTTTGCCATCCATTAATTGATTAATGATTGGGCCATTGTTGTCACAATGAAAAATTTCTGTTATATCATCTTCATTTATTACCGCTTCTCCACATTTCTTTACAAAATCCAATAACTAGAAAATTTCACCTTTAGTTAGCTATGTCCGAAAACCTTCAAATTTGCAGCTACCATCTTCATCGTCCTCACTATGAAATATGGTAGCTGGCCATAAATTATGCCAAGCATTTTAAATGTATCTGGAGACACATCCTCCCAATGCAATGCAGCGCAATGCCTGCCAACACAATGCAGTGCATGCGTAAAGCATACAAAAAAAAAAGTTTGTGGCTTTGAGGTCCGGATTATAGATCATTTCAGATAATGGATGCCCAGATTACGACTTGTACTGTATTAAATATAATAATAAAATTTTTGATCAAATCTTCTGGTGTTATAAATGGTATGTTAAAATTTATATCAGCTGCAAAATACCTCAACTGTCAAACTATAGTTACTATTTTTATTTCTCTGTGAATATTGTTAAAGTAATTTAAAATATGCTGCTGTTTTGGGTAAAATGAGAAGAGAATTATGCAAATTTGCTTGTATATTAATATTATATATTTAAGTTATTTATCTCTATGTAATGTTTTAAATGTAAAAAAATGTGTCATACTATTTTAATGATGTGCATTTAACGAGAGGTTTTCCAAATGTATGTTTATGTTCTCTCTTTTTTTGTTTTCGAAAACCTTCTATGATTTTATTCAAAACTTTGGCTTTAAATGACAATAACTCTTAAATATGTTATTATAATTGTGTATTATTTTGTTGTATAGGAAAATAAAAATAATACAGTAATAATATCTAAAAATTTAATACTTATACATACATAATATATATAATATTATTGAGCCTAGTATCACAAAACCTTTGTGATGATATAGTGATTTTGATGTGTGTGTGCCTTTCCATCAAGACAGTAGCAGTGCAGTACGAGATACTGTTAAGAGTAGTGTAAAATGTAATCTGATCTAATGATACCAATCAGATGTGTGTGTTGAGAGTATTGCAGTCATGATATACGTGTATATATAGATAGTATATGTTTGTATTCTTTATTTGTATGTACTGTTTTAAATGCAAAAAGTATGCCTTCACTTAACAACTTAGTGGTGATTGATTTATTGGGCATCTGAAAGTTGAAATATTTGCAACGTATATAGATCATGAGGCATAAATTAGTAATAAAAATAGTACACGATAAAAAATAATGCAATCTGTGGAACAGTGTCAGAATGTTATGAAGAACAGTTATGAAGATTTAATGTGTGAAATTTAGAAATGTGACCAGTATGAAATTTGTGTTTATTATATCAGTATAATCTGATTATCTGCACATCATGTTTTGGCTTTTTCTTGTGATTCTGAATATTTTGCTTTATATTCAAATATACAATATAGGTGTGTTCACATGTAGTAAGCAGTGGTGTATTTACAATTTTTAAATGAGTTTTATTTTATATTTTTAAATATTACAGATCTGATGATAAAGATAGAATCTTCTACTATAACAAAAATACTGGTGAAACATCTTGGCTTCATCCTTTAGATAAAGAATACTCTGCCTTAGTGTCTGAAGAAAGAACACGAAGCAAAAGTCTACTGTCTTCATCTTCAGACTGTGGATTTGAGTCTAAGGTAAGTAGTAATTTAATAATGCATCTGTAAATTTATACAGTGGCTTTTTTTAAATGGTTGGAGGAAATAATAATTTTGTTTTGCATTTTTGCATGGAATGCTGTTATTATTCAAGTTCCTTACAGTTACAATGCTATAATTGTAATTTTTCTAAAAATTATATGCATAATTAACACTGTAATGAGTAATGATAGATATAAGTTAAAATTATTAAATATTTTGGTACTTTCTGACCATCTACACTACTGGTGAAAAGTTGCTAATGAGTTGGCGACTAAATTTTGGTCAAGCTAATATTTGAAAGGCAGCAGCTGTTTTGAAAATGGCAGTGCATTAAGAATTCCATAAAAGTACAATGAATTAAATTTAATAACAAGAATGCAAGAAACATTCGTAATGAAACACTTATGTTTCTCAAGAAATCTTTTTGTAATATTTTAATTCTGTTCTGCTTCCCATGTACACAGTAACCTGTTTTCATTTAAATAAAAAAATCAGAGAATTTCATTAATTTGGCATTGCACATGCTGTTGTACTTCTATGTACACAATGATCTGTTGTTCTAAAAAAAAAAAAAAAAAAAAAAAAAAAAAAAAAAAAATCAAAGCATTGCATAAATTCAGCATCACATACAAATTCCAGTCGATGAAATTTGATAAAGAAGTGTAACTTAATGGAATGCAAATTTTCTACTGTTGGACAAAATGCCATATTTACGAAGAAATGCAACACTTTCTTTTTCCTCGGCTGGCAAACTCCACAGCTGAGTTATGATTCTTTATAAGTTGAAAAAATAATGTACTTATTGCAAAAACAAAGTAGTAATCAGAAAAATAATCATCAGCTTTGGAGGTTGAAATCTAATCATTCAAATACCTGAGTTGTTATGTGAATACATTTTAGCAACATCATAGGTTGCCTGTTTTGATGATATAGTGCTTTGCTTCATGAATATGTTTCATGGAGTTGCAGATAATCAGAAAAATATAATATTTCTTAACAAAATAAGACCATAAACAGTTGTGTTTGAATGAAAATTTTAATTAGATTAATTTTCTAAATATTATAGTTAACTCCACATGAAATGTAAATTCAACCATATACTGAGTCTAATTTTTTTAGTATGAAATTATGCCCTAATCTGTTTATTTGTGAAAAAAAGTCCTTTAAGAGTATATTGCAAGAAGGAAGTTTCCTTTTTTAAACTGCTTTTATGTAGCATCACATAGCAAAAAGTTATGATTGTGACTAGAGTGCAAATAAAAGGTATGTTGAATTTTTTTGAGGAAAATTTACTTATAAAGACGAAAGAATTGCTTAATATTCCAGTATTTATGCAAATTTCATTTGCATAATTTTTTAAAATTAATTTATTAAAAGTTTAGATATTTGTATTTTTTAGTAGTTTATTCATAGAATCTTTCAGCATCATACAAATTTTAAATGACATAATCCATCAATATATGTATAGGTATTTAGAGATCAACTCAGTGTCAGAAATTTTACAGTCTATGATTTTTTATTAAGAATTGTTTATATTATAAATATTTATCTGCTTTTAATAATGAGAAAATGGGAAAAAAAAGTTTGTTTTAAATCAGTTAGAAATGTCTGGTTAAAGAGTTTACTAGTTCAGCCACTTAAAGAACTTAGTGTTAGAATTTCTGTATTGATTATGCCATTTACTTCTTTATTTTTTTAAAAGTTTGGTTAAATAAACTTTTACTATACTTTAAAAAATTGATAATCATCAGCATATTATTTCATCATGTGTGTAAGGTTCACCATAATGTGCCGAGTTTGAATACTGTGTTTGTTAAACAAAACTGTTTAGGGTTTTCTAAACAAAGGCTATTTGAAACTGTGTGCATAAATGGATGACAATTGGTTGTCACCAGCAGCTCATTTCATCATAAGTAATGTGGATATGAGCAAGTTTTCCTCAAAAAGTCGTCCACTAAGATATGCCTACCTTGGATACCAATCCAAAGGTAGGCATATAACCACCTTTGGTGGTCTATAAAGGTACCATAAAGGTAGGCATATAATTACCTTTGATAGTCCACCTTTGGTGGATATCCTTATATGCATTGCCATAATTCTCCCCTCCCAATTGAAAATTGTGTATTATATATGTACATTCAGCCTTCTAGTACTGGGATAAAACTGAAATGTATTTACTTGCTTTTATTCACTGATAAAAATTTAATTCTTTTAACTTCAAAATTGCATCTTTCCTTGTCAAAAGTAATTTTTTTCAGGGGAGGGGTATGTTGAAAAGTACTATCATATTAATTAATATTTGACTGTATAAAATTTGGCTAATAGTTGATATAAATTTTATGCTAGAAAACATAAAATTAAAAGAAATAGAAATATTTGAAATTAGGATGCATCTAGAATAAACTTGCATACTTATAAATTCAGAAAATTGCTCTCCTCCATAACCAATTAAGTTATATTAAATATTTAATGAAATATAAAAAAAATATTTTTTACATTTTTCAGCAACTCTAGAAATTAATATTTAGAATTATTAATGTATAGTTATTTCCCGCAGTAAAATTCAGTTTCATTTTGTTATGAGTTGGAACTATTAATAAGATGTTGCACAACTGTTAAACATTTGGATAAAATGCTAAAAACATATGGAGCCAATCTGTATTTATTATTATGTTATTGACATCATAGTTTTAAGTATTACAGTTTTAGGAATATTTTTTTTTTTCATATTATTACAATTACTATTATTTAAACAGTGCTAATATTATGTCACTAATTTGTGAAAGCTGGTAGTGCTAACCATAGTCATTTATACTCTACCCATCATGTGAAGAGCTCTGAGTAGGCCTGTTGCTCAGACACATTAACAAGAGAGATAATATGTTTAAAACTTAAATTTAAGTGTTGCATGGTTGAAGTCTTTGAGATGTGAAATGTTTTTGATGACATATTAAAAACATTTGTGGGATTATGGCAGTCACAAACTGAGTATTTGAGATGTAAACATGTTTGTTGTGTATGTTCTTAATTTTTTTAAAAATAAAACTTGGTGATAACATTACATAATGGGTGACTATGTAAGTAATAGGAGCAGTAATAACCAGGAAGTCTCATATTTTATTGTTTCATGATAAGCCAATTATTCTTGGGTGCAGTTTCAGTTGCATTTGTGTAATTTCTATTGTACTTTACCACTTCATATAAAGAACAGTATTGCATAATTAAAAGAAAAAGTTTTGCGTTCTGTCATTTTTATGTGTCTGATAAATATCGGTCTAAAAATAGGATTTATTTTAAAATTAAAGTCATTTATTTCATTTCCTCACTAAGCAAAGATATATAGTAAAAATTCATATTCAAAATATTGTGTGTATTTTGTAGTCAATCATTGGAGATGTATGCTCGCTACAAAAAAAATCAGGGAGGAATTTCTGATTTGAAGGTTTGTGAATTGAAACTAAGCACTCTTTCTGCACTAGTGATGCACGTTTTTGCAATTTTCTTTGGCACTAAACCTTTTAAAGTTTTCTGAAATTATATCGATAAGCAATTACATGATTATTATATATAGTGCTACATTCAAAAATTTGCATATTTTTTAAGTTGCACTGTTTTATTTGCACCTTTTCCTCCCCCAAACTCAAAATAATATAATAAATCATATGCATTCTGCCCAGTTTAAGTCTAATTTCAGCCAATATATGATTAAAGGAATTTCAATTAAACCAAATTAGATAGATTTGATTATTTAATTTGACTAGCTAGATTATGATTGTCCTTTCTTTTATTTTAAAATATTTATCACAGTTTTTAATCAAATTGTCTGCATGAAGTTCCTTTTCTGTTGATGTTAAAATATGTAAATGTCCTTATAAAAAATAAAAGTGGTATATAAAAATAATTAAATAATAAATAAAATAATTCTTTCCAAGTTGTTATAACTGTTAAAGTATGTATTTCATTTTCAAGAAATTGTTCAGTATTCTACTTGATATGTGATGAATGTTTTATTTTTATTAATGGTGTACTGATACAGAAATGATATTTGCATCTTTAGGAAATATCATTCCATTATTCAAGTGAGTTTAATTTTAACTGATACAGTCAAAAGTCGTTAATTCAGACACCCATAATCGGAATGATCTATAATCCGGACCTCAAAGCTAAAAACTTTCTGTGCATACGCCGTGTTGACACATGCGCATAGGCGTTTACGCGTGCACGCAAGACCTTTACGACTGTGCATATGCATCTGCGCAATCGCAGAATACGTTTTCGCGTGCACGTTTAATGTATAACGGACGGTATAAGCTAAAATTATCTAATTATCTATTTCAGTTAATGTTGATGATTGCGTTGTTCCTTAATTTTCGAATTGGATCCGGCTTATTATTTTTTGCAGACTGTAAGAGCAATTTTATAAAAGTAAGCTTAAACTTTCGATTATGTCAAATAGAATTTCCGATGCTGGAGCTCCCAAAGGATCTACAAAACGAAAGTATGTTTCGATGTCCATCAAACAAAAAGTGGCATTGCTACAAAAAATGGATAAAGGCATATCCTTTGTTTATCTAACCGTTCCGAAATCTGTTTATCAATTTCACGCTGCTCTGCGCGGGGGAGGGGGGAACATTGCGGTGCGCAATGAACTGGAAGTTGATCTGTCAGCACTATCGTTATCTTCAGGGCAGATGTTTTTATTTTATTAGGCTTATAATTCCTTACTAAATGTAGTATTTCATCTCGATGTACTCCATCTTTGATATGATTTAAATCAAATTCCTCATCATTATAAATATCACGAATACAAATCAAATAGTTTTCTGGTTGCAATTTTCTAATTTTGGCTATGTGTAATGTATGCTTTACGCTTGCGCGCGTTGAAAGAAATGTTTAATAAAGTAAACAAATAAATATTAAGCTTCTTTTTCTGTAAATTTTGATACCCTTTAGATCATAATTGCTCATTATTTTATAAATTACGGTTTCATATTTTTAATTTTATAATTTCTGCATGCCATCTTACCAGATTTAAACTGATGATCTATAATCCGGAATCGCCGAAGTCCCGACAAGTCCGGATTAAAGACTTTTGACTGTATTATAATTAATATATGTACAGGGTGATTATAATTAAAGTTGAGATTTTCAAAACACTCTAACTATTAGTGAGGCAATGGAATTTTGTTTGTGAAGAAAAAAATAGCTCCAAAATGTGCCGATAGATGGCGTTGTCAGGGTTCACATTGCTCTTGTGGAGGTATGCACATTTCTAAGACTTGACATGTGCACCGCAGACATAGCTGTGATAAAATTCCAGAACAATAGCGGAATTTGTAATGCTTCATCGTGACTGGCAAACAAGGATCGCGCTCTGCTCGTTAAGCTTTTCGATCAGACCAGTGACTCTGTGTTAACAGCTATCAGGAAGTTTTGGACATTAAAAGGCATAAAATCTGGCTCCATGACCACTTATGGCCTGCAGAAAATGATGAAAATTCAAAGAGACCAGTTCGTTTAACATGAAACAAGGTACAGGATGAAAAACAGTTTTGGTGGCGGCAGTGGAAGATGTGGCCACAATGTTACAAGGACAGAAGAACAGTGAGGCAGGAATCAACAGTGCATGGGAAACTGGAACAAATATTGGATATGCCTATCAGCTTGGGGCATAATGTCCTACGGAACATCTTACACTGTTATTTGTGCAAGATAACTCATGTGCAGCAGTTGCCACTTGCTGACCTGAAAACACGTGAATAATTTGCACAACAATTTCTTGCTCGGAGGGAAGTGGACAATGGATCGCCAGGGAACATCCTGTGGTCTGGCACAGAGTACATCCTATGAAGCCCATTTCCATTTGCAAAGTTCTGTAAATGTGCAAAATTGCGGGATATCAATGATCGAGAATCTGTTCCCACTACAGCCATTACCTCTTCAGTCTAGAAGGTTCCTGTGTGGTGCAGAATATGGCAGCATTTGTCATTGGTCCGTTCTTCTTCGAGATCACACCCGCGGGTCCCATTAACTGCATTACTGTCAAGCAATATGAAGCACTTTTGCGTAACCATGTCCTTCCAGCAATTCAGCAACATCAGTGTATGGATCGCATAATATTCATGCAAGATGGAACTCCTCCAGATGTTTGTACTTGTGTGAAGCACCCGAGCCGCCATTTTCCAACAGGGTGGCTGCCATGCTCCCCCAATGATATGTTACCCCAACTCATATGATTTTTGGCTTCGGGGATCGAGGAATGTTGTTTACAGTGGGTGGATCAAGAATCTGCACAACTTGAAGGCAAGGATAACACAAAGCATTCATAGTGTCAGCACACATATTCTCCGAACTGTTGTGGAACGTGCCATTTTGCACTTCCAACTTGTAGCGGAACAAGGCGGAGGCCATATTAAATAACTTGTGCATTAATCATCTGTAAGGTGTTTGTTTCATGAAGCTCCTCTTTTTCCTCTTGTTACTATTGTTGTTTTCGCTGTACACATGTATTTTTTAAACTGTCCTCTGTTAAGATGTCTTTTCGCCTGTTGTAAACTGCTGGAGTCTAACGTTTTCTTTCGGCTAACAATATTCTTGTGTTTAACAAATCCGTTTAAGCCTTACAACTGATAGCCCCATCTATCAGCACATTTTAGAACTATTTTTTCCTTCGCGAAACAAAATACCATTGCCTCACAATTGTTCTGGTAAAATATCAAGTCATTATGACCGGTAGTTTTAAAGTTAGAGCGTTTTAAAATCGCAACTTTAATTATAATCATCCTGTATAAATATATATATATATATAAAAAATATGCTATAAAAATGAAATTTTTAAATATTATTTTTTTTGATAATTTATATACTATTTTTAATGTAATTGCTCTGAGCTTTACAAATGGAATAGGAGATGAAGAAATTTTCATATAGGTGTGGCAAACTTTTTTCATTATTTTTTAAATGAAGTCAATTATTGCACTACATTTTGTGTAATTCCATATGTTATATCTTGAAGCAATATCCGATAGAATTAAGTATATGTATGCCTATCTAATATTCTAATTTATAAAGTTTGAAAATTGTTTGCTTTCATCCAACCATTTAAAGAAGTCACTGAACACGATCCATGATGGATCTCAATCTTCTGGGCGATTTTCTAAAGCACCATTACCACAGGTATATTTTCTTTTCATATGCATGTACTTTTATGAGTTATACAAATTTTCTATATTGACAAAGCCGTATTTTTCAAAAATTTTTTAAAAATTGAAAATAATATAGTTTTTACCTCACATTAAGATATTTTTAGTACTTCTCAAAATTACTGGAAAACAATATGAGGGGCGAATTATGATTACAACCAATATAGTGATCAGTTACATTTATTCAATTACAATACCTATTGTGGTGATACAGGGACTGGACCAAAATATCACCAAGTTTGGGGATTTCTCACCAAATGTGGTGACAAAAATTAATGGGCAAAACCGTTGACTTTTTGTCAAATTACCGAGATACCCATTTACCCAATGTTAGACTTGCCCCTGTATTCTTGCTTTTTCAGCATAGCTTATCTCTAGATTTTTCATGTTACATTACACAGCAAAATACAGCAATTTCACTAAAATCATCTATCTATGTACAAAATTCATAACAAAATATAATGTTGAGATTAATTGGTAATTTTAGCTTATAAAAAGCAATGAATGATGGTTTCAATTAATGCATTTTTGATAAAATAATCTTTTATTATTATGATGACATAAAGATATTATCCAATGATATCATTATGTCAATTATTATCCAATGATATCATTATGTCATCATTATGCATATTATTCATATCAGGAAGATAATTTTTTCCTTGTAATTTAATATTTTAAAGCAATCTATAAGTTTTTTTATGTTATAGACTCATTTGTTTTCTCAGTAGACAATTATTTTATGTTGGATTTTCTCAGTACGAACATGATCTTTGTGTTATCTGCAAAAGAATTCGTATACACTGAATGATAAATTCAATTATATTAAATATTAATTTTGTATAATTACAGCTTAGGGCATTATGGTGTTATAAAAATTATTGTAATAATGTAAACCATATTTCAGGTAATTTCTTTGTAATTTTGTAAGATTTGTTATGAAAATTTTATAGGGTATTGTGTATGAATCCAAGGCCATTTATTTCTCATTTTATTTAAGAAATGGCGAAAGAGTTCTATATTAAAAAAGTTAAATATATGCATATATATGTAACACTCATTTATATATTATTTTCAATTTCTGTCCAGTCTTTTAATATTCTAGAATATGCATGATGTTTTAAATCAGTGGTTCTCATCCTTATTTTTCATGACATGCTGTCCTTTGTAATGAATTCCTGTGGTATATCATAAGTAACATACTGCAGAAGAATCAGGTTTGCACTTGCACAGTTTACTTTCAGCAATAAGTTTTATTTTTCTTGCAGGCTTGCAATCATAATGCCATTTTGTTTTTGTTCTGATGTATTTTGTGGTTGATTGTTAGCTTGACTGGCACATGTTCTATGCGTTATTTTGTAAGCTATGTTTTTTTGTTCATTAATGAATGTAAAAACAAGAATGGGAGAGACTTCTCTTAAATAATCAGTTTTTTTAATTAAAGCAGCATCCACAAGTTGGATATGCTTGAACTCTACCCCAGTTGTAAGTGAGAACAGTAGCTTGGATTCTGAAGGTCTCATTCCCTCTCATGATATGACCATTGTGTTGAGAGGGCTTTCATCTCAACATTTTATAAAAGCTCATGTATTGCAAAGACAGTATATGCTCACAATTGTTGGTAACAAATGATTTACTTTTTATTGGAGTTCAAAGTCAAACATAATGGCATTCTAAACAGTCATTTCCTGCTAACTATTGCACTATCTAGGGCAGTTGTCTCAATTAAACAGAAAATGTGTGCAGGTTTGACTTCAGTTTCAGTATAAATTGAACTTTCAAGTAAGGAATTATAAATTCAAATTGCTCATTCATATTTAAAATTTTTTTGCCGTAATCCAAGAAACCTTCTATTAAATAAGCATCTAAAATATTTTTCTGCTACTTTTTTGTAATTAATATTGAATAAAATTATTTAATTATTATTATTATTTATTTTAATTTTACCAGAAGTATCACAATGTTTCAGAAGTTATGGGGGGCACGTAGCAAAATGTATTGCAACACACTTGTTGAGAACTATTGATTCAAATCCTAAATAAATTAAATTAAAAGATTGGTATATATTGTTTTCTTGTATCAGATTTGATTTATAATTTTTCTTTAACACATTAAAAATAACTTATACGTGCATATACTGTATATAATGACTTTATTACTTTTCTTTCTAGTTATCCTCTCTTGCTGATGCTCCTCCTCTGTCATCAAGTGGGAAAAATACAGTGAGTTTTCATATTTTTTAAAAATATTTGCAAACCAAACCTTATGGTATAAGCTATTTTTCAAAGTGTATTACATTAATTATTCTTTTTAGCCATCCTCTTTTAAGTCCAGCCAGAATGAAAATGCTTCCTCAAGGAGCAAAAAAATTGAATTGGGACACTTTGAAAATAGGCGTGGTACTCAGTTAGCACCTGTACGATTGAACAACTTAAAAATGCCTGTGTCTAGCTCACAGAAGTCTGGTACTGGTATGTCTTTCATGCCTAAGGGATCTGCTCTGTCTAAAAATATTAGACGTGCTAAGGAAGTGCCTGCTCACAATGACAGTGTTTTAGAAGAGGAAAAAAACAAAAGTGTATGTTGTAATTAAATTTTTATAATTCAGTACAATATTTCTCACATATTTAAAAATTTTTGGGTAACTGTTCTGTATCAGTATCATAAAATAACTTGTAATTTTTGTTTATATCTAACTATCTTGCATAATTTTATGTAATGCCTTCCCTACCAATTATTGTGCTTGATTCAGTTGTGTTGCTACTGCCAGTATGTTGACTGGGATTCATATGTCTTGAAGGGGGATGCTGACTTAACAATTTTAAATCTTTTTCTGTCCTTTTTGGTTTTTTTGAATTAGAAAGTAACTGGTTTCATGTCTTTCATAATACAGCATTTCTTTTATTTTTTTATCAGTGCATAAGGTATCACAAATAAGGCAAATTATTGTAAATTGACTGATTGATATTTTTATTGTGTTAGTGTTCAAGCAATCTTGATTATTCTTATTTTACATTTTATCCAAAAAATTACATGTTTGAAAAACAAAACTTTAAAATAATGTATTGTTTGAATTTAAAGAAAGTTTTTTCCCCTTAAAAGTTCATTTAAAAAACTTTAAAACTCTTTAAAAACTTTTAGGAATTCGTGTTTGAAACTTTAAATAAAAAAATATTAGGATACTAATTCAGAAGTCAAACAACAAAAATCAGCGTTATACCTACAAAATTTTCACAGGACTAGTTTCGATGGTTTTACCGAACCATCGAAACTAGTCCTGTGAAAATTTTGTAGGTATAACGCTGATTTTTGTTGTTTGACTTCTGAATTAGTATTTATTCGGCGTGTTATTGTGTCTTAAATATTAGGATATTTATAATTTGTTACTTATGCATTAATTTTTACATGAAGCCAAAGCATATTTACTGTGACTTATATTAAAGTACAGTATACAGATCATATAATTTTTTTTCCTTGTGAAAACACTTTATCATAAGAAATAAAATATATCATAATCATATAATAAATCAATCATCATAAAAAATATATTGTTGTAATGAGCCTTAGCTGTATTAAAAATTTTTTTAAATTTCTAGCAGCAGTTTACTTTATTAAATCATGCTGATGTCATTTGTCTGTTATTATTATCTATATTTTATCTATTATTGTCTGTATTTTATACCTTACAGTGAATTATTTTTATACCAATGATGTGCAGGTAAGAGCATTTTTTCCAAACTTGATGTTCTAGAAATAAAAGCCCTTTGCTCTAGGAATAAAGTAGTTTGTAATTGCATCTGCTATAAGATAACACAGATAACATTACAATATACGAGTCAACCAGAAGATATAATTATGTATCGGAATTAAGTATGGACCAAAAAACAATTTTCTATATGTTTATACATAGTATAAGCAGAGTAGCATCATTTGTAAATTTTTTTGTTGTTTGGATACTTCCTAGTGGTAGAACTAAAAAAAAAAAAAAAAAAAAAGATTTAAAGACTTAAAGGAATTTATGACTCTATAAAATATTTTATGTTTTATGTTTTAGTACTTTGATAATGATAAAAAAAAGTTAACTCAATTTTTATAGTGTAAACTAATGAAAATTATTTTTGTTCTGTTTCATGAAGTTTTCAATGCATGGAGATTATAATGAAAGTGAAAATTCAGATGATGGTTCGAAATATTCATATGAGGTATTCATTTATTTTATCCGTATCGTTATGAGTTTTGTTTCCCAACATGTAAATTTTCTGTTTTCTAATATTATGTAAGACTTTATTTTTAGAATTTTGTGATGTGTGGCAATAGTTATGTTAATCAATTGCCACATATAAATATTTTAATTTTCTACAAATCAGTTATTTTTTATTTAGTGTGTAAGTGCAGTTATCTTCCAAATTCAGATGTTCAGTTTTTTTTATACTTTTTAGTTACACTAAAACTCTATTTATATATTAATTAATTATTATTATATTCCCCCAGTTAGTATCATATTTATTATTATTTCATTGATATAATTTAGTTGGTTACTAAATAAATATGTATATTTTACTAAATTTACATATAATTTGTATGCATGGCAGCAAGTAAGTATTATTAATGGAATGATTTATTTTATATATAATAATAATGAAAAACAAAGTGTGTAAATAACGTTTTAGACAGAGATTGATATAAAAGTCACACATTTTCTTAATTCAATAAAGTCTTTTTCAAATTAATTTGATTTTGATGTTTACAGTTTACTGTTACTCTTAGCCAAAGGCTATTAACAAACTTGTTTCACAATCATGTTTTAGCTAATCATAATAATTTAAAATTTTAAATTTCAGAATTTTAAAATTGCTTAAGTTATAATTTACTTTAATCATACATCTTATAAATATGTATATATTTCTTATCTATGAAGCAGAACAACAGAGACAGAATATCAAAGCAATTTAGCATAACATGTATTTAGTGATTATATAAATGCAAATTAGAACTAGAACTTAATACATGAGAATTAAATTTTCAATAATAATCGTACACAGAACTAAAATGATGTAGAAAGGAATGTTAATTTCTTCAACAAATAATCTTGCTTTCTTGATAGATGTAAATCTGTTTTTATGTTGTAGAATCAGTTATTTCTATACACTATCAGAAATATCTGGGCTTTGCTTTATTGAATAATTCTCAGTATGTCTGATTTAAATTTAAGTGATTATTTTGAGTGCTTTTAAGGTTTGGTTCATTTAATTATAGCAAAGCACACTAGGGCTATCTGCCTAAGGGAAGGGATGCCTTCATGGAGGACTTTCTAAGAGAAACTGACTTGCATACATATCACACATGGGAAAAACCACGAAAATGCCCATGCAGCCAACCCGTTCGCGGGATTCAAACCTCGGACCGAACTACCAGTGTTCAGTAACTTTACCACTCGGCCACTGGTGCGCCAGTGCTTTTAAGCTGTTTAAAAATTGCTTTTCTTTTTAGTCTATGCGATTTATACTTGTTTTTAAAATCATTTAAAATCCAGAGAAGCATATTAAGAAAGAATTTGTCTGAGACTGACAAGGTATCAAAAGAAACGTTAAATAAAATTTATTGTATGAAAAGTATAATGTATGAAATTTCAGGAAAGTTCACTCTCAATTTCATTCCAGTGTATTTTTTTTTAAATAATTTTTGAAGATGCTTCATTATTTGTTCTTTTTTATTGTATAAAACTTAATATTAGAGAAATGGTTTTGTTGACTGGATGGTTATTAGATGAATTTACTGACCTTCTAAGTGGCATGACTTTTTAAATCTGCTCATGGAGACCTATATTTAAACAAGATTAAATGCTAGATTTGTATAATTACTTATTTTAATCTTCATTTTCATACTATTCTATTCATTAAGATGGTGTATAATCATTAAAGAAAATATGAAAGCTGACTATTTTAAACAGCTAATATATGTAATGCAGAATGTAAGAGATGAGAAACGTAATTTGATCACTTATGAAAGCAATTGTGGCACACAGAGGATTAATAAATGACATTTATATTCTTCAACCACATATACAAAATTTTTATTCCACATTTTTATTTAATCAAGTTAATAAGTGCAATGAAGCTTAAAACTATTTATTAAAAACTAGTTCTTATTTTGCTTAAGTTATATCACTTTTTAAAAATAAAATTTATAATTTTTAGGAAACAGATTATGAAGAAGAAAAAGATCCTCATGGCCTAGACCCATATGATCTTGGAGATGGATCACAGTTATCTCCCATATATTCAGCTGATGAGTCTCCTGAGGTAACTATAAAATAATGCAGCGCATAATTGAAGTCTAAATTCATTAATCATTCTTAATTTTGTTGTTATAAATGACACAACTGAGATATCAAATGAAATTCTTAACACACTTTTAATTGCTTAGTACTATTAAAATTGTTATGCATAGTGTTATATATAAATTTTTATATTATATAAATTTATGTGTTATATATAAATTTACATTATGTATGGTGTTATATATAAATTTTTATGCACATATGATTATATATGGGCAATAAAGTTCAAAATATTTTTCATTGGTGTAAAGCAAGAGAAAATAATTTGGTAACATTATCACTTTTAGTTCTGGGAGCATTTCAGAGCAGTTCAAAGAGATGGGCATTCTAGTACACTAATGAAGAATTAGAACAGCAACTTTAGGCAGGACTGAAAAATGCAATCTCATTTTAGGTGCAGTTTTGTCTAATCTTAACCTTTTGAAGACGGGATGGCCATTATAGTGGCCATAGAGTCCTCTCTTTGAAAAGATGAGGATGTCCACTTTCGGGGCCATGTCCCTCATTTTCCAGGCTGAAAAGTGGGGTGAAATGTCAAATTTGAAGTCCCTGGGGTTTTAACCACTTATCTCTTTCAAAGGTCTTCCTTTTGGGACATAGATGCACCTCTCTGAGAATCCATTAAACTACACATAAGAATCTTTGTTGCAAATAGGAGGTAATTTCTTAAAGGGGGAAGCATTTGGTTCAAGATTCCCCGTCCTTTGGTAGCTTTTACTGCTACCAAAGACCTGTCCTCAAAAGGTTAATTGATGGAATCATAGTATTAATGATTTTCTGGTAAGACAGAAAAAACTGTATGTGATGCTAATGTGTAATAGTAGGCAGTATTCAGCTTGTTGCTACTATCGGGTCATTGCTCAATAAGGTTAACATCTGATCAATAGAATTCAATGTTATTTGAAGGTTAATCCAATGTTATTTTTCTTATGAGTTTTAATTTTGTATTAAAGAAAATGACATGTTAAAATATATTCTATTTTTTCTCTTAAAACAGTTAGGTACTTCTTTATTATTATATCTTCTGTTATATAAAGAGTTTATAAACTCTTTTCAATGGACTGACTAAAATAGCAATTCTCCTCAAAGCTCTTTGCAATGTATCACCAAACTGCTAGTAGTCTTATCAGTGATTGCTTATAGTCCACTTGTTCACAAAAAGAGCTTTGAATAGGATAACCTGTTTGGTGTAATCTGTCATCAAGAGGACTTTTGGCACTTTTGAATAACAGAGGCTTATAAGGAAGTATCCAAATTTATTTCTCACATGTAGCCAGCTACCTTGGCCATGCATTTCATAGTGAGCTATGTATGTAATACTTATGTGATAAGAGTTTGTGTCAAAAAACACATAATTAAAAGTTTGCAGCATTCTAAATTTTTTACTTTTTAAATTCTTTCCTCTGCTTTTTTTTTTTTTTTTAATTTTTTACAAGGTTGTCTATTATCTGTCCAGTAGCTGCCAAATTTGAATTTTGATTTAGGTATGATTATTGAGTAGTTTGGAATATACTTTGAGTAATAAGTATACTAGTGTATATTTATAATACCTTATGTAGAATACCAATCTAATATAAGACATTATATTATGGAAGTGTAAAAGCTATTGTATGAATTAGTATCCTATTTCTATTTATAGGCCTTTGATATAAATTCCCTAGTTCAGCTAGGAATTAAAGGACCGTCTAAACTTGATGTTCCGTCCAAATCTTCAAAGCTTTTAATGAACAATGAAACCTCTCCATCGCTAAGTTTACGAAAGATGGGACAGCCATCATTTCTGTAAGTTGTATGCTGAAGCAAAATGTTTGAATTATAGTCTAATAGTAATATTCTGTGTTATATAAAATTATTTCATCATATATAACCTTGGATATTTTAACTTAAAAGCATTTTTAAAAATAACATTTTTGTTCAAGTTTTATTACGTTTAGTTTCTTAAAGTACTGCTGAAGAAAGGATTTTATATAAAGTTTTACAAGTTTTTATTTTAATTTCAAATTTTCCAATGAGTAGTTTGGAAGCAAGCTCAAACTCAAAATATGGAATCAAACTCAAAATATGGAGAGTAAAACCCTTACTGAACACAGGAAGTTAAGTCATTAAGGCATTGTGTATATAGGGAAATCATGTTCCACAAAGTTAACTTTCTGCTGAAAAAAATGGGTTCATATTAAGAAAGTATGTATTATTTATATAAATCCAAATATTTTAATTAAAAGAGGAAATGAAACAAGTGTTAATAAGTAGGTACATGATACAATTATTTTTTTGAATAGCTAATGGCTTCTTTTGTTTGGGACAATGCTGTATGCAACTCATTAAATGTTTCGTTGCAAGGAGTACAGCGATTTTCACTACTGCTCATAAAGTGTCCTCTTTTTTATTAATTTGGGCTAATCTCCATAACAGAATCATGGAATTCATTTAACTTCTTTTACGTTAAAGGCTTTTTATCTTCTTCTTTATCACTGTTTTCACCATCAGCTGGTGTAATAAGATCATCCAAATTTACATTTGTGATTTCAAGTCATCATTTTTGATAAATTCTTTGATTTTTTCTCCCTCCATACGTGGAAAACCCTTGCTGAATATTGTTTCTGCAATTTGTACGAATTCTTTGACTTCATTTTCAGTCAGTGGAAATCCTTTAAAATTATTGACAACTTTTGGCCAGAGTTGATTCCAGCAAGCATTCATTGTTCATGTAATCACTTATTCCCATTTGAGATTAATCATTTCTATGCAGTGTCTTATGTTGACTTGCTTCCAAAATGTAATTAGTATGTCATGCTTTCCTTCATCTAGTGCTTTATTTGCAGAGATATAAACATGCCTGACATAATAGGCTTTGAATGTTTTTATGATTGCTTGATCCATTGTTTTTATCAAGGAAGAGGTATTTGGCAAAATAAATAAAACATCTACATTTGGAATGCAATGTTGTGAGGACTTCAGCACTTTTGTGCCCTAGAATATTATCAAGAACTAGGAGAACTTTAACCAGGTTTTGCTGTTCTAAGTAGTAATGTTTGACTTTACTGAATGAACTTTCAAACCAGTCATTAAAGAGGGCTTTTGTTACCCAAGCTTTTCTATTCTGCTTCTGCACAATGGACAGCTGCTTAAAATTTTTTCTGTGCAATGCACAAGGCATTTTAGATTGATAAATGAGCAGATGTTTATATCTGAAGCTGCTTGATGAATTTTCACAAAAAAGCAAATTGAGTCTGCCCTTAAAAGCTTTAAAACCTGGGATAACCTTTTTGTGTCTTTGTGATGCTGGTTTGTTGTTCCATTCACTTATAAAATAGGCCCATATAATCTGCATTGGGGATGTAACCATTATCTTCAATTAATTAAAAAAAATTGAGGTCTGAGTTTTTTTGCTTCTTAATATATAGAACCAGCTTCTCCCTGAAGCTTTACATTGTGCAAATTAAAATGACAAAGCTTTCAAGCTAACCTTTGCTTGCTTGATAGTCAATTTTCTCTAAAGTTTGGCTGTTTTTTATCTAAAATGAAAGAAAACAAATCTAAAGCTTTGTTTCAAATAACAGCACAATCCACAACTGAATCTTTTTTTGTTTACTTGATTCTCAATCTAAACTATTAACATTTTACCATCTTTTCCAATTGAGGATTTCTTCTTGAAACGTGAGCTATCTTTGTCAAAGTATCATCTGAAGCTTTGACACTAAGCTGAATCTTATTTTCATTTTCCTGTATTGTTCTTATGTTTGATTCATTTATAGCTAGTTCCTTTGCAGGAAGTGGAAAACATTTAGCATTTTTCTGTTTAACTAAAATTTAAATTTTCTGAAGAGAATATCAAAACTTTGAATATTTTTGCTGCTTTAACATCTTTATTTTTCCTTTTAGATGTTATATTGAATTTTTAAAACAAAAGATCTAAAAAGGTCAAATGAGAAGAGAATTAATGCTTATAAACATGTGATTGCAGCACTAATGAAGTGAGTGAAATGATAGCCTCTTGGCCTGGGTCTTTTAGCGGGCGGACAGCACTAAAACAGGATTGCCGTATCTATGCATGAGTAGACAAATAAGGTTATGCTGTATACAATGATCAAGTTTTTCGATGTCACTAATAGAAATGTCTGAAATAAAATACAAAAGATACAGTTGCTTTTGAGCAGACTTATGAGTCGGTGGCTCCACATGCTGAAAATTTCTGTTCGGGAAAGTAAAACTTATTGTATAGCTGAAGTTTGTTAAAGAGTAAGGGCCTTATCATTTCTATCGACGTGCACGGCTAGGCGGGACATTTCCAAGAAACGAGATTCTCATAGCACTGCTTTAAACAGGAGGCTTCTGAGAAATGTTCCGGCTATGTGAAACATTTTGAAACTTTTCCGAAAATGTTCCATCTGGAGCCATGTTCCACGCATGTTCAACCAATCAGACAAAAGTTCTGCTTCTGATGGATCATGAGTAATTTTCAATATGACGATGGCTCTCATTGTGAAATCATGGACAGTGCAAATAGATGCTGATTCAATTGAAGAAATACGGAAAAAGCCATATATATATTGTTTTGTTGTAGTATAACTGTGTAAGTCATTTTTAAATGTTTATATATTCATTAAATTTATAATCGTGGAAATTTCAGAGTAGACAATATTTTATGATGTGCTATTTCTGATGATTTGTTTACAAAATATTTGTCGCCAAAAGTTCGCCAAATTTGTTGTATTTCATGCTGATAGTGTGAAAAGAATGTTATTGTTATATAATAGAATTTTTAAAAATATGTTTGTATATGCACGACTTTACTTTTAAATAACTCTGCTAATTACTTAACTAAATTATTAATTAAATTTAAATTGCATAATCAGTGATTATGTTAAAATCAGCGAATATGTGTATTTATTAAAACATAGACTATGTAATAATGAGGATACACATTAAATTTGTATGCTATTATCTTCATGTTATTAATGAAATGCTTTTTAGATTATAAACACATTAAGAACTATATTTTTATTATAAATGCTCATATTGAAGCATTGGAAATTTATGGATTTATTATTATAAATGATGAAAAAATTTGAATATACATTCATTAATAAAAATCTTATTCATTATATTAATACTAATAAACATACATCAACAACTTCTAAACCATCGCATCTCTCTCGTTATGTGTAGGTGAATATGTGACTTATTAGATGTGTGTGTGTATATATATGTATATATATATATATGTATGAATACAAAAATGAACATTGCCAAAAAGTTTATTTGAAATTACTTCTAATTCACATAACGATTATGTAATTATCAGCAAATGTAGTCATCATTTCTTTGCACATTATCATGGATATGGAATACACAGTTGAAAATAATTGAGGTGCATTTTGTGCATTAGGCTAGTCATTAAAATTCACCCACTTACACACAACCTTTGCATTTGTAACTGTACCTGAGAATTTAAACAAAAAAAAATTGAGCAAGTAACTTTTATGAAATATTTAACATTTTGGAATAAAATGAAAATGTTTGACTCATCGCAAAACAAATATCTATAAATTGCATTATATCATGTACATAAAAGTTATTAAATAAATATATGGATACAAAAATAACTATTTACAATAATAAAATCAAATATATACAACCGATCATTCCAAAAAATAGGACTTCTCTTTGCATGCTTTTTTCTCTTTGGATTTTCTAATTACAAGGACATGTAGCAAATAACATGGATGTGGGATATCTTAATTTTCTGCAATATCATCAATGAAAAATATTTTAAAACATGAAACTAGATCTTATTTATAAAGCAAAAAATATTATAAAACTCGTGCATTATAATTTTAGTAATTTTAAAAACATTATGTGGTTTTCTCTTTTGGTTAATCACTTTTTTCTTAAAATAGTTGAGTTAGTAAATAATTCTCTAATATCTGACAATTATCTATTATACATTTTCTGCCAATTTTCTTTTCAGTGTATCACTTGCAGCATCTTCCATAACTTTTTATTGGACTCATAAATTTATTGCTTTTACTTTGTGTTTTGATGATGTCATAATCTGAGGTCATTGGGGCATCTTAAATTTAAGTTCATAATTCAAGAAATTGAGGGGGAAGGGGACATGCACTGAATTTTAAAATAAACTTGATTGATGGCAAGATAGCAACAAAACAAATGAAACTGCTTTGGTACCAATGTAACAAGTCAGCATTCAATAGTGGCTTATTGTTTGTTACAAGTTGGGCAGATAGGTAGCAATAATATGACTACAAATAGTTTAAGAAGAATGTGATGAATTTTTTTAAAAAGGCAGTATCATAGTTTCTGAATCAAGTCTGTGTTTTAAATATGCCTCTGATCTAGAACTAAATTATTATTCAGAAATGCTTAAATACTATTTTCCATAATATATTCTTGATATAGTGAGAACTGGAAATTTAATTCCTTGATTTATTTAACTGTTAAAGTATTTAAATTTGATTGCAAAATTGGAATTTTTTTGTAGTTTCCTTAATATTTAATAGTCTTAACATAGTTAAGAAATTGTCTTTTATAATAATTGGTACTTCCTAATCATCCACGCATCTGATTTCATCTTCTTATGGAACTGTTGTTCTTTTAAGCATATTTCAATTTGCATACGACAACAGTCAAATCATGCATGTGCATACCTCACTTTTGTTTGAATAAACATGAATACACATGCTTTAGGTGTAAAGAAAGAGATTGGTTCGAAGAAATCTTGAAGGCCACAGCTGTATCCAACAATTGTAAAGATATATATGTCAGCTACATGAAGTTTTGTTTTCTCTAATAAAATAATTTTTTTTTCTTTAAAGTGCTTCTTTATTGTTATTTATGAATAGATTAAAAACCATGAACTGTAAAAATAGTCACATAAATTCTTTACAAGTCACAAAATCGCCAGTTAGTTGGCAATTCATGGGGATGCAGATAATTAGGAAACATTGAATATTATAATTATTATTTTTTTCATTTTTAATTATGTTTTCTGAAATCATGGTAACTTTGAGAGATAATCCTTTTAGGGAGATGGTTGCAACCATGGCAGGCTTTACTGTATTTAATGAATGCTTTTATTTGGTATAATGTGAGCATACTTTTTTTTAGGAAACCTTTGCAATCAACAGCAAAAAAGAAAACTGAAAAAAATTCAAAAAGTGTGAAAAAAGGAAATGCTGGTATAAGTAAATATGAAGAAAATCCGAGAGATATTGGAGATATTGAAAGTAAAATATCCACTATAAATGAAGAGCAGAAGGTAATTTTAGAGAGTATCCAAAGAGAGTGGGCAGCTATGCAAGAGGAATTAGAAAAAGAAGAAAAAGCCAAATATGAGCAAATGGTCAATGAGAGTACTAAAAAATTAGAAGAGGAAGAAATGAAAATGAGGTATGTATATAAGATGCTTATAGCTTTTTCATTTAATTTTGTAGAGCCATCAATTTTTTTGGTGTTACGATATGTGAGAAATCAGCTATTACCCTCCCCATGATTCAAAGTGCAGATCATCTGATTATCAGATCAGCTACCAAGTATGCTATGAGTACACTCATGGGGAAAAGCAGTTATTCCTTATATTTTACTGCATTTAAAAGGCAACTCAGGAGAGAGGAACAAGATCCAGTGAACTTAATCCAGGTCATGAGAATTATCATTCACTAAATTTGATTGTCACTGTAAAGATGATTAGATTTTCAGAACTGGGAAACATCTGTGTCCTCGCTGGGATTAAAATCGCAAATCATCTGATTGTTAGTCAGGTGTATTATCTGTTATACCATTAGAGCAGGGCTTCGTAAACTGTTTTTAGTCGTGACCCCTTTTTATCAGTGAGATTTTTCCGTGACCCCAGGACCCCATAATATTTGCGAAAATTTTGTGGGACCCCATAAGCATTGTGCAAACCTGACACATGGGTGAGTGAAACTATTAATATTTTCACTTGTAATGTACTACTGCAGTTTTAGGTCATTAACTTTAATTTCTAATTTTAAGACGTAGAACAATGGGAAAATTTTAAATAAATAACAGACGAAATGACAGCATCATGTGCAAAGCAAGTAAAATGAACGTTTATATTATAAAAAGAATGCATCAAAACGGTTTTTTTTTTTTTTTTTAGTCTGTATTATCTTTATCTATTTTCAGATACATTGCGTAAAACTTTTTTGTAATTGTATTATTATTATGATAAGTTAAAGAAATATCAAAACTGCTAAAATTTTACCCCCTGCTGCAGGTCCCGCCACCCCCATGGACGTCACGACGTACAGTTTAAGAAACTCTGCATTAGAGCAAGCATGGAGGAAAATGATAATTCCTTATAAGTCTGTAATATTGTTGCATGCTCTCAATTCAGACACATCTCTTTAAATAACTATGCCATATGATGAGGAAGAACTTGAAATTTTATTCCTGATTAGGATAAATAATGGTCTGCTCAGGTAAGACAATCAATTAAGATAGCCCAAGGAAAATACAAAGGTTAAGCTAAAATTCTTTTTAACTTGTGAGAAATATCACAAATCATAAAATCGCTTACAGAGCAAAGTAAGATGCAGTAAGTTGAGAAGCACAACAATCTGTTACACACCAAAACAGACTACACTGAAATAATTCAGCTACAGTATAGGTTCATACTTATACCTTTCTTTGTTCAAGGATGTTGGAAGACACAACTGGAATCTCTGGGAAAAATCAATTCTAGGGCTTGAAACATGCATTTTTAAAAAAAATTTCCAGAATATTGCCAGATTGGTGACAAAAATTGTCATTAAAATAAGCCTTTGCAGAATGTGATTTCACATAAATACATCATCTTAATTATTTCCATTTAATTTGTCCAACACTAAAATTTCACATTTGTGATTCATTTATTAACAACCTTGAATGTTGCTGACATCAGATCTGGCCAGAAATTATCAATAAAGAGGCAGTTATCACTTAAAGAGTTTCCATCAATTGAAATAGATGCTAAAGAAGTCATACAAGTTACAAAAGCAGTTGATAGGGAAGGAATTTTGGATATTGAAGAACAAGAAGTCAAACAATTAATCAAGGAATAAGGAATGAGGAATTGGATGTTCTTATAACCAGCTGACAAGATGATAAAGCATCTTTAATTTACAAGAAGCTATAAACAAAGTATTAAAAAAAAGCATAGGAACTGTCTGATTCTACAATGTAGATTAATCTAAATTAAGAAAGATGACAATACTTAATGAGTTGCATAAAGAAATCTGCATCCCTTACCATGAAGCTTTAAATGAGCTGGGTTAGTCAGTGCCCTAAGCAAAACTCACCAGATTGGAAAAAAAAAAAAAAAAAAAAAAAAAAAAATCTTATGAGATTCTTATTAAACTGTAATAAAAATCCTTTCAATTAACATGTTCCCCTCTTAATTAAAATGATATTTAGGTTTGTTTAAATGTAACTATTTCCTTAATCTGAATTATACCTAACATGTATTTCCTATAAGAAGTTAACTTTATGGAACACAATTTTACCATACATGCAAGGAGTTAATGACATAAACTGTACATTCAGCAAGGGTTTGGTGTAGGACCGGTATGGGATATTTGTTTATATACCTGGTGTTAATTGAGTTCTCTTTACAATGTCAACACCAGTGAACTCAAAAGTTATTCAAAATTATACATGATAGCCATAAATTTAGAATTTCATGAAAATAAAATGCGCAAGTGATCATAAAGTTTACCATGTAAATTGAAATAAACAAGTAAAAAAAAAAAAAAAAATAAATAAATAAAATGCCTATCACTTAAGTTCTGATCTTTTAATTTTATTAATTTTATAAAATAAAAATTTATATAAATACCAAATTATCAACACATGAACCTGAATATTTGCATTAATTACAGCATTATTTCATTTGCAAAAATGATACTTGTGATGTTGGGAAAAATCGTGTGTAATTTAATATTTAAAAAAATCAAGGTTATACATGCTAGAACATGCAACCAATTGTTAAAATTGCTGCATTGCTGTATTTGTCTTTACTTCTGAATGATAATTTACAGTTGTTACATTGTGTTTAATTTCAGTTTAAATTAGTTTGAATTAAAAAAAAAAAACCTTTTATATGGGCATAGAAGGGATTTTTAACTTCTTTGTGGAATATATTCTGAGTATATATATTTTATTCTTTTTAACTTTAAATAGTACCAAATTTTTTAGATTAATTTCTTTTGATTGTACAGAGAATTAAATTTGTTCTCATTTTACCACATTCAAATTAAGTTATTACCATTCAGCATGAAAGATGTAGTAGTGCAATGAAATATTTCTCTGACTTTATTCATTTTCATACTTACTTAGGAAGTTAATGAGAAATGTAAGAATTTTGTATAATTAGTGACTTTTAAAAGTTTAGCTTAAATTTCTGATCTCTTTCTGGTATTTTTTTATCAGTTTCTGTAAGAAGTACCATAGTTAAAAGTTGGGTGAGATAATAAATGATTTTATCTACTTTTGCCATAGAATTTTATAGTAAAAGTTCAAAACAAATCAAAAGAAATCAAAATCAAAAGAACCAAAAGAATTACTGAGATTTTATTTTATATCTCAGTTTTAAATTTTATTAATTGATGAACTTGATTTATTGAACTACAACTGGCAAAAACATGAACATATATGAATTGCTGTTTTCATTTAAATTTTAACTTATTTTGTAAAATCATTTGTAATAACTTTTTTTAAAAATCTGATTTGATTTATGTATTTAGTGTTAAGGAAATTTTGTATATTTTATCATGTGCTTATAACCAAATTTTAACAAACTTATACACCAGTTAAAATAATATAAATTTATTTATTTTCAATATTATTTAAAATATTAATCCAGTTTCAAAATAATTATAACATTTGTATAAACATTTTAAGGAAAGAAAATTCAGCAAAATTATCTGAATTAAAGAATGAACTTTCAAAAAAACTGAAAGATGAAGAAAATGTTAGTGAAAAGAACCTTGAGGAACTTAAGAGGGCCAACCAGGTAAAGTACAGTGAAGAGGAGCAGAAGTTTAAAAAGGAACTTGAAACCCTTTCTGAGAGCTTGAAAGCAGAAATGGAGAAAATGGAAGAAAAAGTGAGGTTATTTTTTATTATAGTTCGACCGTCTCAAGCGAAATCCTGGTTGGCATTCTGCCAAAACACATAGACTCGTCCAAAAGGGGCGGTATTACTTGCTGCGACGTGAAAGGTCTTCTCTTCTCTGGAAAGAGCTATGTTGGAGGGAAAGAAAGTTCTCATCCTTCCACCCTATTTTGAGAATGATTCGGTCTGAATGGCTCATGCGTGTTTGCATTCATGGTCGCGGATGAGGCGGTCGAACTATACTTATTTTTAATCATTGTAAATATACTATTTTATATTTTATTGGTCTTGCTAGCTCACAGAAAAGATATAGTTTGCTTTTAGTGCTTAAACTCGGAGGATGTTTTCAATCCAGCTGTTAAAATATTTGAAAATGTCATTGTTACTGTTAAAATTTGAAAATGTTAATAACAATAATGAAATAACATTTGAAAATGTTAAAATAAATTTTACTGTTAAAATTTGAAATTTGAAAATGTTAAAATATTTATTTGAACCTCAAAGGTTTGTGGTTCAAAACTAGTTGACAGGAACTATGATTCACACAACTTTTGCAGATAGATGGTGCCACTATCATAAACGGCCATAAATGTCTAACATAAATGCTAGTTTTCATAGCTAACAAAAATCCTTGCTACAAAAGAATTTTTGCAAATTAGCAGTTTTAATGCCATCGCTATCCCTGGAATTCCTTTTTGATGTGTCATCCAGTGAATGTAAAAACAAGTGACTAATAAAACATTCTAAGGTCATTACTTTCATTATTGAATAGTCCCCTCAGTTTATTGAAATTCACTGATGTGCACTGATGAAAACTTTCAATCATTATATGGCTTATAAATTTTTTAGTAAGAGGTTAGTAAATTAATTTTTGTACTGATTAATGTCTATAGATTTAAAATTAAATTTATTAAAATTGAATGTGTGATTGAAGAGGAGGAAAAAGGTAAGATTCCAAAAATATGATGAATAAGCCATTTGACCAGTATTGGCTCAATCTCTATATATGTAGAGTATGAAATAAATAAATAAAATCTCTCTCTCAGTTCATTTAATAGTGCAATAGTCTTTCCATCATTAAGTGGGAAAATAATAATATTCAGGGAATATTATCTTCATTTCATTCATTGCCAACAAATATTAGTGTCTTTAACAGCTGTAAAATCAGTTTATATTGCAGTTTTGTGAAATTAGTATAAAGCTTAAAACTTATTATTATTCATTTTCAAAAGCTATCTACAAATTGTCTGGTAAATTAATTTTCATGTACATAAACTATGGTTTTAATATTCACAGTCTTGGAAAAGAAACATTAGTATTCTCCACATACATAAAAGGAGATGCTCAGAGAGGCCCTAATAAATTCCATACATTGGTTTAAATTTTCTCTCTTAACATACGCCTGAAGAAGTGAAAATCTTGCAGTCTTTAGTGCTGCCTTCATGGGACAAAACTAAAATCACGCTTTAACTAGATTGTTTTCTGCACTTAGCATAAATGGCAGATTTCAAGTGATCCACCAATATTTTCCCATCCACGAGCATAGTTTCTTACAATGCGACAGAAATTTCTTAGTTCTTCAAGAAAATCTGTTAAGTTTCATGTGACAGTATTATTACAATAGTATTGTTATGAATTATATATATATGTGAATAATTTTAGTGAAATTATATGTGAAATCATGATATCTTATGCATAATGTAGTATGAAATGTCTTAAGAGGCGAAGTTCTGCTGGAAAATAAGATTGCAGAGGCAAGGCTATTTAATATTAAGGTAAATGGCCATCTCCCTAAATTGGTGAGATATCACCAAACTGCCGATGATTTTGGTGACTAATTTCTGTTACCAAGTTTGGTGAGAAATCACCAAATGATTGCCAAGTTTGGTGCAATTTGTTCTGGAGCTCATGTAACTGCAATAATTGATCTCTATATTTAACTTTATCTAGCCCTTTTTTGTAACTTTAACTGTATATGCTTTCCAGTTATTTCAAGAAATGGAAAGTAATGGAGATTTCCTGGGGCCATGGGAAAACTATGTAAGACTGGAGAGAGCTTCAGTTCTCAAATTTTAGTTCATAGCTGATTTTGAAGAGCTTTGCACTGTGTTTGGATGCATTTTGCATTGTTTAGATGCGCTTTGCACTGTGTTTTGCTTAATGTTCTTGGTAGTTTGAAGTGATAACTACTGATTGTGCTGTTTGATACTGAGAAGAGTTGTATGTGTATTATTATGGAAAGTTCCAGAACTGTAAAGTGTTTCTTTTGGTAAAATAAATTTTATCAGGCTATCATCGATGCTGTGTGCATTCGATCCATTGTGAATCTGTGTGCATGCGACAATATTATTTGGTCATCTAAGAAACAAAACCCACATTTCCAAGTAAAGAATCTAACAAATGATGACATACTTAATTTCAAAGGTTGGTGGCCACAATAATTTAAGAAGACCGCCAGGGATTTTGAAAAAGAAGGTTCTGTGACCTACAGTTTAAGAAACCCTGATATAGCTGATTGATAGTTTTACATATTTATTTATTTTTGTATGATGAAAACTTTGATTTCATTTATTAAATAAAAAATTGTTTTAATACAATGCCTTGATATAACTACCACACCTTGTTATACTAAATAGTTTCTCTGTACTCATTTTCAGTTTCTTCGAGTAATGCAACAAACTCAATGATTCAGAACTGATAAAGTTTATTATTTTAGTTATTGTTTGTATAATCTTATCCATCTGCAAACTTTTAGCACCATATTTGTGACAAATAAATGTGACCCATAGGCTGTCCGCGTTGACCCAACCCAAGCGAAGATTGATTCTATTCCGGTAATTTAATAGTCTGTTGAAAATTAGAATCAGAAATACCCCAGATTAGTAAGTCTTTCTTTTCCTTTATTTAGTTGTTCTTTCTCCGAATACCGACAGGTGTTGATTCCAATTGCGTAATATCACATATGGAAGAATAACGCCGCACGTATTGCGCAATAACGTTTGCGGTATTTTGCATTGATAATTAATTTTGATGTTCAGTTTGAGATTTGTTTATGAACACTTAAAAGAGTTTTACTGTGCTTTCTAAGCAGAATATTTCTCAGTTCCGTTAGTTTTTGTATGATGCACATATCGAAATGTCAAAATCATTTATTTAGCCTAAATTTAAATCTAAAGAACGGCTACAATCTCCCCCACTCCTCTTTTTCCAGTTACTATCCGGAAAATTCGGGAATTTCCGAGTATGCTGGTTAGTTAAGCTTTTACTGTTAAAGGATGACTGAATGAAGCAATTTCCCGTCTTCTGATTTCAGAAATGTGCCTCTTTTTTCTTAAATTACTTTGCTTGGGATATATGTTAAGGGAAAACTGTTATGCAATGAAAATTTAGAAAATGTTCAGAATTTTGATTTACGTTAAATTATTTAAATATTAATATGAGTGGAAAAATAAATTGTATTTATTATTAGGTGCCAAACGAATACAATTAATATGGCTTATTATTATTTATTTTCTATATTTTCAACTGAAATATCATCCATTAAATTTTGTAATATAGTTTAGTTCTGCATAGTTTTTTTTTTTCCTCTCATTGTAAACTAATTCTGTAAATTGAACTGTCATTTAAAATTAAAAAAAAAGTTAATTGTTTTCCATCGTTGAGGTAATGCTCATTCTCTTAATAAATATTGCATTGCTCATATTTTAAATTACAAGTCTAATTTTTCTTTTAAGGTTATGCAGTTGTGTATAATGTAATTAGACAGGTGCTTATTTTTTCCTTAAAATGTGCTTGAAAAGTGCTTATAGGTGCTTATTTTAACTAAAATGTGGCTATGAACCATGTTATCTTTGTAATTTTAGGCAGTAAAAAATGTTTTTAAAAATGTATGTTTAGAAATTGAAATGTCAAGTTAAATTTTGGGAAAAAAGAATTTTTTCTATGCACATACATTTAGTAAACAGTAAAATAAATAAGAAAGTCAAAATAGTGCAGCAGTAAAAATTATAAGTCTTAACCTAAGATTATAATATTAAAAACGATACATATTTAGGGAGTTTCAGGTTTTATTTTTGTTTCTAGAAATTCATTATACTGTACATGTATGATTTTAAAGTTTAGCTTAATCAGTGTTTTTAGAATTACATGTCTTAAACTTGAAGTCTAATTACTTATCTTGTTGTTATGTGCAATTTTGTATGATAGAATTTCTGCAGCAATAAAACCTTTTTTTTTTTTTTTTTAAACTGTTTCTGCACAAGAAATTATTTTATGCAAGTTGTTCTATAGTCCTTTAATTTAAATGTATCTGTGTGTGTTTTCAAATAAAAATTCTGTTGAATTATAATTTTAGATAACCTTAATAAGTGATTCCAAAATAATTAAAAATTTTACGGATAAATAATAAAATTTTTGTATCAAACAATTAAACCATTAAGATAAAAAAATTGAGATTTCAACAATCATTTAAGTAAACTAAATGTGTTGATAAAGTAATTGATGAAATTTTCACATGAAACAAGTAAATCAGTAAATTGTAAAAAATGATTACCATTTAATATTTCATTTTAAATATATTTCTTGTATTCCTGTTTTAGTAATCATTCCTGTTTAGTTTTTTCTTAAAAAAAAAAAAAAAAAAAAAACTGAGTGTTGGTATTAACATCCTTGAATTAATGTAAAATTCTTCTGAATTCTGCTAATAAATTGCTTCTGAATGTATACTGCATATATGTAGATTAAATGTGTATATATATATATTGATTATTTTTTATTACAATCTCATGTTGTATTTTAAGATTTTCTTTAAACCCGTCAGTTTTTAATGTGTTACCTTCATTCACTTTTTTTTTGTTTTTTTGTTTTTATAACCATTTCCCAGACATAGAAATAGGTAGACCTTTATAATTTTTGGAACTAAATTTATATTTAATTTACATTCCAACCTTTAACTGCATTATGAGTTAGATATATATTTTGAATATATATGAATTCTTTTGATACTCATTTTAATTATGCATGTATTTATGTATTTCAGTTGAAGATAAATTAGATTAAATTTAGATTTCTCTTTTAATATTTTTATTTTAAGAACACTTCAGAGATTAATGAAAGAAGGAAGGAATTAGAAGATCAGCTGGAAACAGAAACTGAGGAACTCAAAAGATTGCATGAAATTAATCTAAAAAATCTCAAAGAATCTCAGGCTGCTGAACTTTCTATGCTTGAAAAGGCTCACCAAGAAGAACTGATAAAAATTAAAGCTGCTGTTTCAAAAGAAAGCACTGAAGTTAGCATTGAAGTAATTATTAAAACTGTTTTATTATTTGGATATGGTATAGTTTGGAATATACAAATCTGTAATGTATCTGGTCTATTAATACTGTAAAACTTCTAATAGTTACTATATTTCTTAAATAACCACTCTGAAAATAACTAGTATTTCCAAGAACATAAATAAACTTTAGTATTGAGTATCATTGATGGTTATCTTTTTCAAATGGACCATCTCGGGAGAAACCCAAAATGCTTTCGGAACCTTGGATCCTTAAGGTCTTAAAATGATTATACTGAGCGCCGCCTGAGATAACCACTGACCTGACTTTGTTGTAAAAGTCTTACAGTGTTAGTAGTCATCCTGGCAGAAGGGAATAAAAAATCCTCCGTGTAAAAATATACATATAAATATTGCATGGGCATAAAAGGCCTGTGTATAAGCATAGATATGTTAATTACAATCATTGTCTTGTACAAGTTACATATGATAGATACATAAAATCATGACAGCTATGTGTACATTTAGACATTATATGAATTCATATTTACAATACTTTTACTGAGATAGTCAAAATTAAACTTGTAATTCATTTACACATTGACTGGATTTTCAATATCATTTAAACTGCTTTACAATATTATTTTTATCAAGTACATATAAACTGGATAGTAATATGCTTATATTACAATAGTTTTGCTCTTACAGTCCTGTTATTATTCTACGGGGTGAGTTATTTTCCTAGTGTTGATATTCAGTTGTTGTAGTATTTTGAATTGCTATTAAAATTATGCTGCGAAGATACAATTCTCAAGAGAGGGGGAGAATTTCTTAGTATCTTGCTGAGCAAAGCCTGATTACCTCCTCTATTTTAGTTTTCGTCTGCTTGTTGCCGCGGGTATTCTACGCCCATTGCGGCCAGTATTTACTGCTTGGCATTTTTAAATGAAGTTTATTGGTTTGTGGGCAGTTGAAGAGGAAGTGATCTGCATCACCTACTGCACCACATTCACACAAATCTGATGCTCGTATGCCGAATCTCTTAAGATAATGTGGGAAGGGACCATGGCCAGTGTAGAATTGAGTTTGTGCTCCGCTGTATATATTAACTGAGCACGTGACTTTTGGAAAGAACTTGTAGGTTCTCCTCCCTGTGCTTTCCCTTTCCCATCTTTTCTGCCATTCTTGAAAAAGGCTATTGAGCGTAGTTTTTTTTTAAATAGGATTGCGGAACACTTACTGCGTTTTCCAATCTACTGGAGTCATTGGCAGCAGATTTCGCAAGCAGGTCCGCCGCTTCATTGCCAGTAATACCCACATGAGCTGGAACCCAGATCAGGATAGGTCTGTCATCTGGTGGGATACTTAGAAGAATTTTCTGAATATCTTGCACCAAAGGACTCCTTGTCTTGTGCCCTTGGATGGACTCCAAACTTGAGGCAGAGTCGCTATATATGCTGACCTTTAATCCTAATTGATATTTTGCCAAATTGATGGCTGCTTTTAATGCAAGAAGCTCTGCCTGAAAGACGGTATCTTTGTCTGCCAGTCGACTTTCCCAAGTTTTAACCACTTCTCCTTCTTGGAGTACACAGTAGGCGCAGCCTGTGCCTTTTTCCGTCTTTGAGCCATCTGTATAAATAGCAAATGCCTTCTCATTTGCCGGCGTGTATTGCATGTATATTGTGTGCGATAAATCAGTATCTGCAAGCATGATCGGCTTGCGCTTCTCATAGTCTGTATGGTAGAATGTCTTTTGCCACAGAAAGACGTTATTTTCTAGGCGCAATGTCCTTACTAATAGCGATTCTCTCTCCACTAGAAGGTCCAGTGGAGGGATACCCGCCAGCACTTGCAGTGCCGCAGTTGGGGATGTTCTATAACATTTGCATATGATCAAAAGTTGCATTCTTTGTATGGTGAGAAGCTGTCTTCTCATATGGGCAGTAAGCTTCCTTCCCCATATGGTAGCCCCATATAATATGATCTTTTCTGAGATTGTTCTGTACCATCTTTTGAGCATAGTGATTGGAGTGCCCCAATGAGGTCCTGATGTTCTAACCATGGAATTACTAATTTGATTTATTTTCTGCTTAAGCTCTTTAATATGCGGTACCCAGGAAAACCTATTGTTAAATATAATACCTAGATATTTAAGGTCAGTGACCTTTTTTATAGACTCCATTTAGCTTAATGTTGGGAATCCTATTTCGCGCTCCATGCTTACATATAAACAGTTGTTTAGTTTTATCTGCTGAGATATTTAATTTGTGCTGATTTGCTCAGCTTGCAAAAGTATTGATTGCTTTTTGTGCCTTTAACTTAATGTCCGTGATACCAGAAATGACCAATAAAAAGTCGTCTGCGTACACCTGGATACCCACTCCTTGCTGTTGGTCATAGAGCGCAAAGGCTGTGTTCGCTACAAGATTCCAAAGTGTAGGTCCCAAGCAGGAACCCTGGGGACAGCCTCTTTCCAACTTGACTTTGAGTACATCATTGTCCGTTGTAACCTGTATCCAACGATCCTGCAAGTAGCTGCGTATAAGATTCAGGATTTCCTTTGGGCATTTGATGATGTCTAGGCATTCGACTATGTCTGGCCACCACAACGAGTCGAATGCCCCTTTGATGTCCAATGAAATAACCGGTGTGTCCATATTGTTGTCTTTGTTCTGCCCTATGTTATCTAGCAGTTGTTTTAAGGCATTATCTGTGGACTTTCCTGCGCAGAAGCCATATTGTTTTTCGTTTATAGACTTGTTCCTGCACATGTGGAAATTAAGGCGTTTCAAAATTACTTTTTCTAAAATCTTACTGATTGAAGGCAGTAAGCTTATGGGCCTATAAGATGCCGTGTCTGACGGATCTTTGCCCTGCTTGTGGAAGAGTGCAATTTCGGCTAGTTTCATGCTTCTAGGGAAGTGACTGAGTCGCCAGCAGGCTCTGCATAGTTTTGGAAACAAACCTGGGAATTCTTTGTGAATTTCTTTAACAATGATATTATCTATACCATCGGGACCTGGTGCTTTTTTGTCTGCTAAGGCTTTGATGATATTATGAACTTCGTGGTCTGTAGGAAGAGTAATATCTCTGTTGCTGCTTTTCCAGCTTTTCCTATTAAACTTCTGCCTTATTTCTCTGTGAGTTACTAAATCAAATTCCATCTGGTCTTTAACAAAGATTGTTTCTAGGATAGTGTTTAGAGCTTCTGTTTTGCTTTTTGCATCTTGTTTTACTTTAGCGGTAAGTTGTAGGGGTTGAAAAACCTTATTTGTGGCTATTTTCTGTAATGTACCATAGGTTGCTTGCACATTACTGCAGTGCTTACGCCATGACTCTTGTTTCACTGCCTTGATTTGCTTTTTGTATTGCGCTAGCTCCTTCCTGTAGCGTACCAACTTTAATATTTTCTGTTCTTCATCATTCTCCGCTTGCATCTGCCTTCTTAGGGCTCGTATTTTGCTTCTTCTTTGCTTGAGGTGGTTGCTCCACCACGATGTAAATGTTTTCGGCTTAATAGCTTTAAGTTTGTAGGAAGCTCTTGCTACCTGAGATAATTTAGTTATGATGAAGTCATATGTAGAATTCAGCTCCTCTGGGGAGTCGCAGTTATCCAGTTGTTCCAAGATTTCACTCACCCATGGCCTGAAGTAAAACTTTAAAGTAGTGTGCCCTCCGTAGCAGGTCTTGAAACATCTTTTTGTTAGGTACATGAGTCTACTATTAATCTCATATTGAATTATACGATGGTCACTCAGAGAGGGTATGTCCATTATATCCCAGTTGTTTATGTGCGCTGACATTGATGATGAGACAAATGTGACATCTGGCCACCCTTTTGCTCTTCCATTGTCAAATGTAGGCTGAGAGTCTTCTTTATTTATTACTGTCATTCCGTGAGCTATTGCATATTCTAACAATTTCTGTGCTCTGCGATTTTCTGTTTGTGCTCCCCATGAGGGGCTGGTGGTGTTAAAGTCACCAGCCACTATGGTATTCTGGAATGTTCGCAGTACGGCTGGGTTTAATTCCTGTAGCAGGCATTCAATTTGCATGTTTGGGGGGAAGTAAACGCAAGTGATTGTTATTTTCATGTTGGAGGATTCAATCAAGATTGTTACTGTGTAATCTGTCGTATCCAGAAGCAATGGACTTAGAGGGCCGTTATACAGAATGGCTGCCATTCCCGTACTGGAGGCGTAGGATTTACTTGTAGAAGGTTGGCCAAGAAGTTTGCCGTCCCTCAAGTAAGGTTCTTGTAGGATTGCCAGGTCTGCTGTACTGGAGGACATCACCTCCATGAAATTGAGTGTGGCTGCTCTTGCCCTTTGGAAATTGCACTGTAAAATTTTGATGTTAGACCGATCTTTGTTGTAAACTTTCTCTGTTATTGAGTGAACTCCCTGGCTGAGCTCATTCTCGCCAATACTTGTCTGTAACATGGACATTTCGATGCACTTGCTGGATGTTGTGTGTCAAAGGTGCTACCTGTCTTCTTGTTCGCGAGGCTGCAGTTGACACAGTTGATGGTAATTGAGTCACACTTTTCTAACAGGTGACCTTTACCACACTTGGAGCAGGCTGTATCCGACTTGCAGTAACGTCTAAAGTGCCCAAATTTTTGACAGTTGTAACACCGTATCACTTGGAGATATTCTTTGAAATTGCAGGCGCAAAGTCCAATGTAGATTCTTTTCTTTTCTAATAACTCTTCAGCCTGTTCCATTGCAACACCCACTAGCCAATGGCAGGTGTTATCCTCCTTTGGGTAGGAACGAATAGGGAATATAAACTCTTTCGTGTTACTTGGGAACAAGTTGGAGAAGGCCTCTGTGATATCTGTAGCTGTACTGTCCTGTGGCACTCCAAAGACTATTATGGTACGCCTAGGAGGTCTGGGTACTCTTACACTTAATGAGTGATCTAATTCCGGAATTTCACTGATGGCGGTCCTGAGTTTGTCCAGGTCTGTCTTCTCTCTACACCTGATGAGTAGTTCCTGTGAGCGCGTAGGCCTTACTTGGACGACGTTAATCCCCACTTTATTAGGCTTAATGCTACTCACTAGCTGCTTCTGAACACTTTCAGTAGTGTGACTCGTGTCTTTACTCTTAATAAGGAGAACGTGGTCAGGAAGCTTTGTGGCTGGAGAAACTTGTTTTAGTCTTCTGCGTCTATTAACCACAACGGTAAAGCCTTCGTTTGCTGCTACTTCTTTTTGCTGCTGCCTGTCCTCTACTTCCTGTGCTGGTGAAGTTGCTGCTACTACCACGGTTCCTGCTACAGATGCTGCTTAAAGCTACATATGCTGCTACAGTTCCTGCTACACATGCTGCTTAAATAAATAATTTCTGCTTAAAGATGGATATTTTTATCATACATTTTATGAGAGAACTGATAGATTCACTTTGCTTACAGAGGAAGTCATGAAAATGTGGAGCAATTAGCCCTATAATTTCCCAATAATTAAATTTGGTCTGAGTTATAGATAGTTTTTGACTATAATGACTTGGTTCACTGATGGTTTTATTAAAATTTCTATGGTTTACGATATATTCATATAGAAATAATTGCCTTGAACTTAAAAAAGTTCAGTGCACACAAGTCTGTTAATTAATACATTTCAAAATTCCTTAAAATTAAGCATTTCTTTTCTATCAGAAGTAATAAAAAGTATGTTTAAACATAGTGATTACTGGCATTAATGAATTAAATATATGCCAGTAGTCACTGAAATTCTTTTATGATATTAACTGAGAAAATTAAAATTTTCTGCTATATTTCATGATGAGTTATGGACCCCCAGCAATATTGGTGGTGATATATATATATGACTAATTTGGAAATTCTTCAAGTGTGCAATAATATTATTCAGAAATTTCATGTTTTTATGAAAAGAACTAGATATTTTATAATGTAATTTTCATTAGGTAATTAAATATAATTATTCTATGATTTTTTCTTGTGTACACAAAAATATCTCTATTTCTTGTATGTATATTTGCAATCAGTATGGCCAAAGTGATGTATTTGAGAAGATAAATAAAAATATTATTTATTTTTTCTGTAGCTACTGTTAAATAACTACGTAGCACAGTACTTAAAAATGTGCAAAGTGCCTTTTAATCCGGAATATTTTTGTGTAAATATGCATTATAATTTTGACACATGAAAATAATGGTTTAAACTTTGCAAAACAGCAAAGCTAAGAAAAAAGGGCATAAGTAAATATTTTCTATAAGAATATAAAGGAATGTATATATGTTTTTGACCTTGTGGAAAAACAACAGTACCTAGAGTCATCAAATTTTTAGTAGCACAATCCTCTGCCTGAAAATGGGCACTTGGAAGCCTAAATTTGGAATTTGTTTTGTTGTAAAATTTTACTGAATTTTTTGATTAAAAAAACTCAACAGTTTCAAAGCAAGCAGTGGCAGCAGTGTAAGGAATAAAACATTCTTATCTCCTAAGCACGAAACTGTCTATTGGAAATTCTAAAGATATGCTATTTTAAAATATTTTTAGCCCAATGCGGTATTAGCACAAATGCTCTTGAAACATATATGTTTCTTTAAAAGCCCATTTGAGCGTCATATAAAATCTGAAAGCTTTCAGATTTATTTTTATTTTATTTATTTCTTTTTTTTTTGCGAAAAGGGAGAAAGAGATTTTGAAAGCAGTATCTAAATTCTAAAGATATGCTATTTTAAAATATTTTTAGCCCAATGCGGTATTAGCACAAATGCTCTTGAAACATATATGTTTCTTTAAAAGCCCATTTGAGCGTCATATAAAATCTGAAAGCTTTCAGATTTATTTTTATTTTATTTATTTCTTTTTTTTTGCAAAAAGGGAGAAAGAGATTTTGAAAGCAGTATCTCACTTAAGTACATGCTTCATGTATACACAATAAAATTTTTTTCATAATAAAGTATACAAAAAGTCCACCTCCATGCTGAAAAAACACAATCATTTTATGAGCTTAAATCTATATGATCAATAATTTGTTGGATCTACAGCCACATTTTTGCTTGGCATACATCTTAAACTAAAACATTCTACAAAATGCTCATCGCTGACTTTATACTTACTGAATAGCTGATATCAAACTAGCAATAATTTATATTTTTTTTTTGCATTCATCATCTCATGTTTATCAACTAATGGCAGCTTCAGAAATGACTCCGTGATATCCAAAATCTTTTTTTTTTTTTTAAATATTACTGATTTGAATACCAAAAAACATGGTAAACTTTTATGTTGACATTATGCTGGGTGACCATTACAGACTTCAGCCATCTGCATTGCAAGTATTGAGAGAAAAAGAAATTTAACAGAACTTTCTTTCCTTATGCAAAAAAAAAAAAAAAAAAAAAAAAAAAAAAAAAAAGTTTTTATTTTTAAATGATATTTATAGGCCAAAAGATTACATTTAGTGCTGTTTGTATTAAGAATAACTGATTTGTTATTCAGGTAATAATTCAAGTATATGTGAGAATTTGATTAATTTGGGACTCTGATAAGCCTTATTGCATAGGCAGGAAGTAGATGTAATTATAATAACTAACTAATGTAATTCAGGTTATACTTTTGCAGCATGCGATAGAAGCATTACAAAAATTTAGTGAAACATGTCTTTAGTTGCCAATCTCATGATGCATCGCCAATAATGTGTAGCAGATACTAGCTGAGCATTAAGCTATGCCAAAATGAGATACTACCCCAAAACTGTAGTATGGCTGTAAATGTAGAAAATACTGCTACTGACAGTGAAGAAAAGTTCCAGAGAGGTTGCTGAGGAAGAAAAAATTTCGATTGACAAATTTATGGAAATTCCTAACTCAGCAACTACTGTCTTGGGTGACGGAACTTTGTAACTAAAGAAGAAATTATGTGAAACAACTTAAAACAACTTACACTAAAAGCAATGTCTAATAATGCAAGCAAATAAATATTGAGCTTTTTTTGTATATTTTGGTTCACTTAAGATTATAAATGTTTCATTGGTTCACAAACAATTATTTCTAATTTTTAATTTTATAATTTCTGCATGTGTTCTTACTAGATTTAACCTGATGATCTAAAATCTGAAAAATTCCGAAATCTGGAGTTGGCAAAGTCCCGATAAGTCCAGATCTCGGACTTTGTACTGTATGTGCTATATGCTTATATGCCGCGTATCTATTTAATGCAATTTTATTTTTAAAATGTTCTTTGTTATGATAAATCACTTTTTAAATTTTAAACCATATTTGTTGAATGAAAAAAAAGCTTAAATCTGCATCTATAAGATCTAATTCATTATTATTATTATTTTAATTCTAGGTGGAAGAAAAAGAAGTACCTAAGATAGAGGCTTTACAACAAGAAGATGACAAAATACAGAAATTACTAGCAGAATTGGAAGAAAAATATCGGAGTTTGTCAAAGGAATATGATACATTAACAATGAAAGTTAGTGCTGAAAAAGAACTTTTATCAAAATTGAATGAAGATACTACTGCAGCTCGAAGTCGTTATGAAGAAATTCAAGACGAAGTTGAAAAAGCAGAAAGTGATTTGGATAATTTAATGTCAGAAAAATCTGCCTTGATTTCTGAATTAAATATTCTGAAAGATAATATCAATAATGAAAAATCAAATTTGCAGAATTTAGAACAAAAAATTGTGGCATCAAATAGTGGAAAATGTGGGAATTCCAATAAATTTGTTGATAGCAGTGTAAATACCACACTTCTGTGTCTTGCCTCTTTGTGCCAATTTACCCAGACTTCTGTTGATTGCAAAGATGCATCTAGTCAAATAAATTGTATTGAAATATTTAAAACAGATATTTCCTGCCAGACAACTGATGAAAAACATTTCATGGCTGATAAGAAATGCCAGGTAGAATTAGTGCCTTGTATAGAAAACACTACAAATATAACTAAAAATGAAAGTGTTTTTACCAATGTGGGGGAAAATTTTAATGTTGATAAAGCTAATAATAAAATTCTTGAAAGTGCCTTAAATGGAATTGGTAAACAAATGGAATCAAGAATTAAAAATATTGAAGAGCAACTAATGTAAGTTCTTTATATTAAGTAATAATTGTTTTTGTTTGGTTAGGTTTATATTTCATCTTGGTTTTAATTAGCACTTCAAAAATTGCATTATAGATTTTTTTTTTGTTTCTTATTCCTTCCCCTAAAAATATTATTTTTTCATTAATTTCTCTTGAAATAGTTAAAATTCAGATAATCAAAATATATTTTGCTCACTTTGATAATTAACATGTGGTGCTATTCTATAACAGATATTTTCTTTTATGCAATTCTAGAATTAAATGAAACATTATGTAAATTTATTAATGCTTGCATTATGCTCACATTTTTGTATGTGGACTGAAAATTATTTACATAATTTATCTTTTTGAGTTATATACTTTAAAATGTTATTACTTTTTATATATATATACAGTTCTTTACATTTAGAAGCATATGAGCAGGTATTTCTTATTACAAATTTAAGCTGCACATTTTATTTATATTTTTAAGATGTAAAATTAAAATATGTAAATGTAAAATTAAGATGTAAAATTAAAAGTATGGATTAAATTCAATGTGAATGATTTAACAACTTACTTCTGCCAATCTCCTACTTCTATAGGATCAAGTTCATAAATAATTAAGTTCTCAATAATCAGAATGAATTTTATAGTAGATATTTTTAAATACCACTCTGAAATCTTTTTTTTTTTTTTTTTGTTGTTATTTTTCAAATTTTCCAATTTTAAAATCTTACTGGGCATAAGTTTGATATGGCTGTTTTTCACTATTTTGTCCAATTTGAAAATCCTTCCATAGCCTAAGTTCAGAGAAATACAGTAATTAGTTATTCTTAAATGAGAAGATATGAGCATCATACAGGTAATAAATATAACTGAATAGAAAAAATTAGTTTACTGCTTATTGTCTCCATAGAATTTTTAACGCTGAGTAGTAAGATGTATTTAAGTTAGTTTAAAAAAAATCTGATGTGGACACCACATGACTCCCTTGTACAGCCTATTAAATTTTACATTTTTTTGTTGCACTTCATTTAAACTTATTTTCTGAAATTTTTCTTGGTTAATTACATGATCCTTCAAGGCAAGATGAAAAGGACATAAAAAATTGCAAGTTTTGAAATTAAATATCCTGGTCAATTTTTGATGTAATGAAATCAAACTTCTTATAATTTTATTTTTCATACCGGGTATAACACTTTCCCAAATATTCATATAGGAACCAGGAAATTGCATTAAAAGTTAAATTTTGTTATTTGTAGAAAATTAATTATTTTTTAAATTTGACATTGCCAAAATATAAGTATTTTCATCATTTAAAACACTTCTACAATTTGGAATGTAGTATAACTGTGAGCAATGATCACAAAAATGAAGATCGGGGAAGAACTTTTAAGAAAGATAAATGGGTGGGTTATATATGTGGGGGGGGGCAGTTCTATATCTCGCATTCTACTGGGCTGATTGATGAAATTCAAACTGCATTTTCCAAGCCTCGAAAGGGCAATTTATGATATATATTAGATTTTGTATATAGCTTTGGTCTAACATAGGTATTTTGATACGAAATTGGACTTTATCTGAAATAACACACTGATTTTTTTCCCCATATTTTGATTCTACGACTCAAATTATGCCTAGATTTTAAGTTTTATCATTTTTGGTGAGAAATTTATGGAGAAATTGAAAAATTTATCTTTCTGAATTTTTTTCCGTTTGTGCCAAGAATAATTCACTTGGTGAACTTCTTAATTTATAGCAACCTATTTTCCTTTCCTTTTCCTTAATTGTCCACGAGTGGAAAAAAAAAATCATCGTTCACTTTTGTTATTATCGCTTATAATAAATACACCAAATTTCAAAATGCACCAAAATGTAAATTCACTTATATCTTAGGAAATTTTGAATAAAAAACTGTAATTTTTTTAGGTGTACTTAAAAGTACATCTACTTAAGATGATGGCAAAACTTTTATAGGCTGTAATTCAAAATTTTTTCAAAAAGTATATAAAAATTATTTTAAAATACAAATTTTAAAAATAAATCATAAAAAGTAGGCAAATTTTCTTTGGAATGAACCTAAATTTCAAAATGAGTGGAAGAATCAAATAAGTTTAATAAAAAAATAGATATTAATGAATATATATCAAATTCAATTAACATGGAGGAGCTAAAATTTTGGGAGCTAATTTTTTAAAAACTGCTTGCGAGATTTTTACAAAACTTGGCAGTTTGGTATAATTTGAGGCGTATAATCAAAATATTGGGGGGGAAAAAATGGCATGTCATTTCAGAAAAAGTCCAATTTTGTTTCAAAATACCTATATTAGAACAATGCACATATAAATCTAATACATATTTTAAGTCACATATTCAAGACATGAAAAAATGCAAGTTGAATTTTGTTAGTCGACCTAGTAGAACGGGAAATATAGAACTATTAATTTTTTTTATGCAGTGTACATATGTATTTAATATATGCTGTGTGAGGTTCACATCTTGGTGCAGCAATAGCTAACTTTCACAGCTGACAGGATAATACTAAGCACCAATACAATACAAAGTCTGAGATCCTGATGTCGAATATCTGGAATGATCTAAATTCTGGGCCTAAAAGCCACCAACAACTTTATTTTCATTTTTTTGTATACTTTATATGTGCACATTTGAATCCCTCCTTCGCGCACAATAAAACATGAGGAGAGTCTCGATTTGTAATTTCACTTCGGCACTAAATGAAATACCACATTATTGAAGAAACAGTCATTTAGCATAAATTTGCATGATCGAGAATTTGGCTCCAATCCGTATCTGCTTGGTATACACCTCAAACTGAAACATTCTACATAGATACATCATTGATTTTACACCTACTAACATTTTATATTCCTGATGCCAACCTGGGGAATTATTATTTATTATATTTTGCTTTCATCACCAAATGTTTATCAACACATGACAACTTGAGTAATGACTCATATAGCAATGTCTGACATTACGCTTGGCAATTATTACAGATTTAAGTTAAATGCACTAAGAAATGTTGACAATGAAAAATTTAACAAAAATTTCTTTCCATATGCTAAAAATAGATTTTCTTAATGATACTCATAGGCCAAAAGATTACATTTAGTGCTATTTGAATTAAGAATAACTGATTTGTTATTCACATAAACCCAGAGCCCACACCAGAGCTCATCTGGCTGCACTGGGCGGCAGAATTTATGGAAGACAAAGGGAGATGCTTGGTAGCAGAATTTCGGACCCACAGAGACTGCATCAAGCGGAAAGATATTTAGCGCTGGCCCTCGATAAGCCTTAAATACATGTGGGGATTTATTTATTCAGGACTCAGCCTTAAGCATGTGCAAGAAGAAGTATAATAAATAACTAATACAATTCAGGCTTAATTGTCTCAGAGCACGATAGAAGAAATATAAAATTTAGTGAAACAATTTGTCTTTAGTTGCCAATCTCATGATACATAGTCAAATATGTATAGTGAATGATAGCTAAATTTTATGATGACAGATGCAAATTTTAAAGGTTTTCAGATGTTGCAAACCAAAGGTGAAATTTTCCAATTAAAGAATTTTGTAAAGAAATGTGGAGAAGCAGTAAAAAATGAAGATTATATAAAAGAAGTTTTTCTTTGTGATGACAATGCCCCTCAACCATCAATCAATTAATGGAGAGCAAAATCTGTAGTATGGTTCTATATCCAGAAAATACCACTACCGATAGTGAAGAAAGTGACAGAGAGTTTATTGAAAATGAAAACATTTCGATATTAAGCTTTTTTTTTTTTTTTTTTTTTGTAAATTTTGATACTCTCTCTCTCTCTCTTTTTTTTTTTTTTTTTTAATTTTGAAGCATTTGTGATTTTTGATCATGAATGCTTCATTATTTCATAAATCACAATTTCATATTTTTAATTTGATAATTTCTAATGCCATCTTACTAGATTTAAACTGATGATCTAATATTCCGGAAAAATTCCAAATCCAGAATTGCAGAAGTCCGGATGAGTTCGGATCTCAAACTTTGTATTGTATAAGTTTTTTTAATTGAGTCATTCTTTTTTAAACACTCTGTATTTACTGTACTTGTTCTAGCAGTAAAAATAATGTGATGTTTTCTAGAGTATTATATTAATTTCTAGAGATGACAAAATAATAAAAATTATGCCTGCCATCTGTACTGGATAAGTAATAGAACACTATTATGAAACATACATGCATATTTATGCTTGAAATCTGGGGAGATTTCTGTGGGAAGACAGTGTTATGTTTCATCATGTTATGACCTGTTCTTATTTAGCATGGCTTTTACAATTGGTAAACTGCTTATTTCTGTTGCATGTATAATGTATTTTGGCTGCAATAAACTGCAGATACTCAGTTGATAGCCATAATGATGTCAGAAAATTTGAAATATTGTTTCAAAACTCTTAATTTTTTCCTGTAAATATATTCACTTTTTTACTATCCTGTCTGTACTATACTGATTCAGCACTTTTTCTGTCAGATTCTTGCAAGAAAAGTTAACTCCAATCAACACCAGTCAGTCTTTCAAATCGTTCAATCCACCCAAACACTCAGATTTCACAGAAGTGAAATATCAGCCTAACCCACCGGATGTAAATATTCTTCACGATCTTGCAACAGATAAAGTATCTCCACCACCATCTTCCAGCAAGATTCCATCTTCTAATCCTGTGCCTAGACAAAGTAAATGCATGTGTGAAGATGGAGATCCTGAATCTTGTGAAGTAATGCAAGCGGTCAAAAATTCTGTTTATCAACTGAATGATGTTCTTAATCTGAGTTTTGATCCCACATTTCATACCAGTAGTTTGGTATATGGATTTAGTCCTTTTTCATATTCTAGTCCAGTTGAAAGTTTTTATGTCCAGTTTCAAAAGCTACAAGCAAAGCATCGTATTACAGAACTGAAGCATCAGTGTGAAAACCAAACCATGAAACAGTTTAAAGGCTCCTCAAGTGAAACAAGTATGGTAAATTATGTTTAGATAAATGTTATGCTATATTTTCAAAATACTGCTTTTTAAATTTAATATTGTTTATAATTTATTAAACAGTTGAGATTTTTATCATTAAAAATTATCATTGTTTAAGGTTACATTGTTATCACTTCACAATCAGTTGAATTTAATATTTTTCTGCAGAAATGGTAAATATAAAAATTAAATCTATGTTGTGCTGCATCTGATTATTCCAATAAATATTTTAATCCATTTTATAATAATATAATATTATTTACCTAAAAAAAGAATAAAAATAATGAAAAATTAAAAATAAAAATCTCTTCTAAATTTCTTTTCTGGTATTTAAAGTCTTTTTCTTTTCCACCCTTTTCTTTCTTTCTTTTTTTTTAAAGAATATTAGACATTGATAATAATTCTGCTCATAGAGGACATTGTTTTAAAAATTTAGTTTTGCTGTTTATTAGTATTACTTTTGTGTGGTATATTCAATGGTATTGTATTATTTTTTAATGCTAAACCCAATTTGTTAGAAATATAATAATGAATTGTTAATAACTTAATTAACTGATTTCTAGTCGAGGCATAAGGCAAAAAGTATATTAATGATGTATTTTTTCTCAGTTCTAAAACCATTTAACTAATAAAAAGTTTATTTATTTTTTACCTTTTTGTAGATTGGTTGTTTATTGATTATGGTAAAGCATTCAAAGGCTATCTGCCTAAGGGGAGGGATAGCTTTCTGGAGGACTTTCTAACCTTATTGTAAATAGGCTCATAAGAATGTAGTTCATTATGCAAACTTTTGAAATGGTTTACCAGTTCATAGAGCTATTTGTTCATACACAGCAGCTGTTGTCTTTTTGGCTGCATTCTTTGATTGATTATTATGCGAAATAATATCCACCTGTTTACTGTAGAATATTAAATTTCTGATTGTAAAGCATTAATTACATTTCATACATTTTTATCAAGGGGGAGAAACAGTTATTTTAATTAATATTTAGCATTAAACCTTTCTCCCTGGTACTTATGTATTAGTGCAACTATCTAAGTCGCCAAATTCTCAGAATATACCAAACTCTGGCAATCATATACATAAAACGTCTTCAGATTATTCTCTTCAGTCTTCAATATCATAATTTTTGTTCATGTTTTCTTTTTTGCTTATTCCAAGTTCCAAAATTTTTTTCCCCTTAAATTCAATTTTAAAACATGCACTTTTACAATGAGTGCAATAAAATATCTGCAGAAATACAATATTTTAAGCAAAATCCCTCATAGGAACAATAGTGTTAAATCTATTCTTAAAGTGATCACCACAAAATTTTGATCACAACTTTGTGTGTGTGTGTGGGGGGGGGGGAGACCCACTTGTAAATAGGTTTATTGGTTGGTTTCCGAATAATACCTAAATATTGGGTTTTAACCCTTTCTGGCACGCTATCTTTTAAAGTTGGAATTTCGATTAAAAAAAAAGACAGTTTAATCAGCCGCCAAGAGGAGCACACAGGTAAAATTTTGTGAAGATAGTACTTATCGTTTTAATTCTGTGTGTGTGCCCGAAGCGAGCACTCTGAATGGATAGAGCTTCGAAAAGAGTGCTGAAATGAGCACTGCTGGGAAGTGTATAAAAGCGTAAGAGATTTTGCCTACAATTAAAAAACACCATAGATTCTGAATACCGTTAACAGATTCAGTATTACCCAGGGTGTGCGATGGGGAGGCCTGCTACTCTACACCCCTTAAAAAAGCTCTTCTTGTTTATATGATGATTACATGCATATGAATGGAAAAAAGTGACTTGAGTATATGATATTTACATTATTTACATTTAATATTACACTTTCATATATTTTTTTTCATGGTGTACTTTTAAAAGAAAGTGATACCACCTTTGAAAAGCACAACCCAATATTGCATGTTTTACATATGTACCAGGATCCGTATCAAACTCACTATCTGAAAGCAATTCTTGTAGCACTTTCAGTGCATCAGAAATGGTCAGCCCTCTCCGATCCGTTTGGAAAATAATTAAAAATTCGAAAAAAATAAACTAATACTATATCTACAATTTGAAGTTATAATCTATAAAATAAAATTAAATAAACGTCTACTACTCAAAACTAATAAATGTAGTGCTAACAAAACTTCCTTGAGCCAAAGCAAAAGAGAAAAAGAGAACTAACTGCTCTAGTGAAAAACCAAAAAGCTAACTGATAAAATTACCCCTGACCTTCAGAAAATGATCCAATTCCTTAGTTGATAACAAAACCTTCCCCCCCCCCAAAAAAAAAAGAAAAAAGAAAAGAAATGAAGAAATAGAAAAACAGGAAATGAAACACAGGTGTGGACCCACCTTTCTATTATGAATGCACTGACCGATGAGCTGCAGAGGAACAAAGATACAGTTGCCTCTCAGTAAAATAGTGTCTCAGTGAGCCCACTCTGGGAACATCTGATGTTCGCCATTCGATTTTAGGCAAGATTTCAAGGTGAAACTATTATAGAATAAGAAGATTGGTATACAGGCAAGAAAATAACATAGAAATTTCTTTTCAAACAATTCCTTTTATATCCTAAAAAAATCTAGAAGATTATTTTGGAAAATGTGTGTTCTTAAAAACAATGTTTGTCCATTCAGAGTAACCTATAAATCCTTTCTCATTCAATTTTTTCTGTGTGTGCAGAAGAAAATTTTTAGGTGTGGCCAGACGGGGCACAACGTGCCGCAAAGAGTTAACGAAAGTTTCCCACCATCGAAAATATTGTCTGTGCAAACAGTTTGCGTTGGTGTTTTTAATCATATTTTGTCAAACGAGTTTTGGCATTTGAAAGAAAGAGACTTGCTTTAGAACACTGGGTTGTGAAATCTGTAAAAAAAAATATCGTCATCATTAAGTACAAGGTGTCTGAAATGAAACTATCATACTACCAGATTAGAACCATTGTTTACTTCCACAATGTCAGCTACAGAATGTCACTAAATCATGTGTACACTTTAGGTACAGATGATTGTATCATATAACACTCTGAAGGTTTAGTACCGAAAGTTAAAAAATGGGGAGTATGTCATTCAAAAAGCAGAGGACTCTGGCCGTCCTACTGATGTTAATAAGGCCAGCCTGTGAGAACTTGTGGAAGACAATCACTAGCAATCACTTGAGAGCTTGCTAATGCTTTAGATGTTAGTGCCATGTCCATTAATCATTATCGATGCAAGGAGAAAATTCTGGACCAGATCATCACTTGTGATATAAAGTGAATTTACTTCAACAACACAGGGCAAAAGCGGGTTGGTCTGCATCCGGTGAGCCCGTCGGCAGCATCACAAAGCACAATTCGACTAACAAAAAGATCATGCTCTATACCTGGTGGAATTGCCATCGTATTATCCACAAAATGTATCTTTAAAAAGATAAAATCCTCAACAGTAAGGTTTACAGCGAGAGAGCTAGTCTGTGTTGACACTGGTATCAAGGAAAAACTTCAAACTGACTTTCAGCACAAAAAGATTATGTTCAATCAAGATAATGCAAGACCACAAGTGTCTGCATTCACCGGTTGAGCTTTGTATGGAATCGAATGGGATCTTTTGCCACACCCATCGTAGAGTCCCAAAATTGCTCCTTTGAACTTCTATTGTTTTTCATGCCTGCAACTACATTTTGTTGGTGCTATCTTCCATTCTGCACAGGATGTCTAAAATGAAGTTTATCTGTTTTTAGTCTCACAGCCAACAAATTTCTGGACTGAAGGCTTTGAAATACTACCAAAACATTGGCAGAAAATCATACTGGGGGGGGGGGTGTGATTACTACTGCATTAAAGATACTGCTTTCATGTTTTTTTTTAACTTTATTAAGAATGTTTTTTGGCCGATAAATTTTTGTTACAACTAGGTAAAACATTAAATATGTATATAATAACTTGCATTTACATAATAAATAATTTTATTTTTTATAAGTCATTATTTTTTCTCCTGTAAAAAATTGCCAAATTATGTCAATGTGGTTGCACTAACATGTACCTTTTTTCTTCCTTTATCATTAAATACCTAGCAAGTTAGTATAAGTATACATAATTTCAAAAGTCTTTTCTGGACTTCCAGATCCAATGAAATAATTACATATTTTGTAAATTGTTGGTTATTCATCTATTATTTCTTCTATTTTTACAAAAACTGAAAAAGTTCCTTATTAAATTATTCAGAAAATTAGCTAAAATGAAATATTCTATCTTAGTTTATGTTTACATTATCTGCAGTTGCTCTTTTATAAGATATTAATTTATAAGATATTAATATAAATGTCTTATGCTTGCAATTCTCCTTGAAATGGCTATATATATATATATATATAGTTATTTATTATTTTAAATTAAAACTAAACAGGCAAAGTTTGATAGAAAGTTAAAATACAAGGGACAGCCAAAAAGTTCCTGGAAGTTTGTTGCAATTCTCTATTACCACAATTGTAGGTACATATTTACTTAATTGTCTTCAAAATAGGCTCATTCAAAGCATACACACTTTCTCCAATGTTCCTGCCATTGCTAGAAACAATGATGAAAGTGAAGTTTTGGTATCTTCCGAAGTTTAGCAATTGTGTTAGTTTCGATACCCTCAGTGTCAAACCAGTTACCTTTGAGGCCCATTTTGATCTTTGGGAAGAGTCAGAAATCTGATGGCGCTAAATTAGATGAATAGCAAGGCTGGTGAAGGACTAGAGTATTCTTTTCTGTGAGCCATGTTTGCACAACAATCAATGTGTGGGAGGGAGATTATCGTGTTGCAGTAACCATCCTTCTCGACATTTGGCCAGAGGTTTTCTTTGGAGTCCCTTCCTCAGTTTTTTTATAAGTGTATAGATTTCATAAATAAATCAACATTGTGCCAACTGAACACTACATACTCCTGCCTTCAGTTACACAGCTGTCATACTGCCTGTTATGAATTCTGGTTGTAAATAAATATGGTGGAGTAAAACAAATGAATGAATTATTTGTGGTGATAAAGAATTACAAGTTCTGGGAATTTTTACTACCCATTGTATACTAAAATTTAAAATTTAATAAAAGTTAGTGGAGTATATTAGATTAACTTGGACTGAGTCGAAAAAGTAATTAGTAAAAAAATAAAAATACACAATAATCAATATAAAAAGAAAAAAGTAGTATTATCACTGCTGAACTCGAAATGTTTTCAAGAGGAAAAAGAGTTTGATGCTAGCAAAATCAGTTATTTTTCTGTTCATTTTGAATTAGCTGAGGCATTGAAATAATTTTTTAAAAATTGTTTGTACCTCTGAACATTAGAAATGCCTCACCTACATAAAAATTTTGCTAAAACAAAAGTAGAACAGCTGTAACAACTCTAAAAGAATAACACAATCACTGACTGAGCTAGCTAGCTACCTGGTTGGCTGGCTAGATGGATGGAACAAAGAATAATGAGTAATCAAATAAAAAAAGAATATGTATGTAACTCTCTTATAAAAGATTGCAAATATTTTAATATAGCTATTGATATATATCACATAAAGAACAGCTAGAATTCTTTGTGCTAGTGCAGTGTTTATGCAGTTGCTATGAAACAGATTTATTTTAAATTACACCTTAATGGTTTATATTTAAGTATTCTATTATTATGTCGATTTAGTAAACTATCATTTTTTCATATGTATATTATATACTATACATATATTTCATATATTACATACTTCATATATATACATATGCATATATTAAGATATCATATATAACAGTTTAGTAATATATACATGCCATTTTTATTTATTTCCTTTACATTTTCTTTCACTATAATTTCTGTAAGATCTGTTTATTGTGCTTGATATATTTTTGAATTGTATTAAAATTACATTTATTTGTATATTTATAAATTATAGGCAAAACCTCAACAAGCAAACCATCTGAAAATGATTTTATTCGATCATCACTTTATACTCCACATTTCAATCAAAATTTACTGTAAGCTGATATCTTTTTCATTTACTTTTTCCATTAATTAAGATAGTTATGAGTATTTTATGAAAATAATCTTTCAATTGCTTTAATGACACTCATTTATAAACTGTTATATTTTTTAAGTTAGAGTGTAAAATTAATTTTTATAAATGCATGAAATAGAATTTTCAGTTTTCTCTCTCTGTTGTATTAATAAGGAATATTTGTGTTTTCTTCATTAAAAATTATTTTAATATTTATAATTTATTATGTAAAAAATTATTTTAATATTTATAATTTATTATGTAAAAAATTATTTTAAAATTGTTGCTATTAAAATTTTTCTTAAATAATGAAAGAAAATTTTTTTGCTTTCATGTGAAGCATTAATTATATTGGTACTCTTCATTGTTAATGGGGTGACATTTAGCGCCAAACATAAAAACTGCTTTGAAATCTAACTAGAGGGTGGCAAACATAAAATATGTAAAGCTTTATGAAAAGATTTAGATGAAAATTTTCTCTGTTACGGTACTAATGTACACAGCTATTTGTTTTCCCTTTAAAAAAAGCAGAGAATTGCAAAATTTGACATTACACACGGACCTGACATTGTGCACATTAAACATTGTGTGACTTATCATAATGCTGTATAAAAAGGTTACCATATGTGGTACTCTGGTATACATTTTTCAACTGGTGCCCCATTAATAAAAACATACTCAAATATTTATATCATATACTTTACAATAAAAGCAGAGCTGTTTAGTTTCTGCTAAAATGGTTAAAACTTGCATAGGGAAAAATATTAGTATCTGACAAAAACTATCAAATAACTGAAAAGTGATCAAAGTACTCTAACAGGGTTCGTAGCGGTCCTTATAAGTGCTTATAAGTCCTTATATTTGAAAATAAAATATAAAGGCTCTTATAGGTGCTTACTTTTTCTTTAAAGCCCTTATTTTTTGTTTTTAGTGCTTATTTTTTGCTTTTAGTGCTTTTTTTTTTAATGAATGCGCTATTTTTCCCCGTACCAAAGCCGAAACTAAATAAACAACTTTTCTTATTAATATGGAATGTCAGATGGTGAGTCATACTCCTGGAAATAGCTTTTCCCCCTTTCTCTGCATTAACATAACCTTTGGTGTGCAAGAAGAGTAGACAGGTGCCCGTCCTTCTATTGGTCAAAGAATTGCGAAAGCAGTAGAAAATTGCGCTACATTCGGCGTTCTTTTCCTCCCACCCAAATACTATACACGTTTGAATTTCTATCAAGATCTTAAAAATTTGCATTCTCGTTCCGCTTGGTCAGTTCATATTCGTGTTTATTATGATCGTTATGCTTATATTATGAGCATGTATGAATGTTTATAATAACATAGTTGCAGTAACTGCTGAAGCATAGTAAACTTCCAAAAATGGTTCTCTTTTAACACAGATTAGCTTTCCAAGGAATAATATTCGGAATGGCTTAAATAAAGGGAAAGTAATCGAATAGTCAAAATAATTTCATTTTTTTAGCCAATATATTATACAGTACAAAGGTTGGGAGGTCTCTCCGCAAAATCTTGAATATTGAAACCGTTACAGTTCGCTGCAAAACAAGCAACGGTCCTTTTTTTTTTTTTTTTTTTTTGTCACTTTTGATTGAATAGGACTAAAAGTTCTGCAGTCTACCAACCCAAGCGAAGAATTATTCTATTCCAGAAATTTAACGCCATCTGTTGAAAATTAGAATGAAAAACACCCCAGTTATTTAGTTCTTTATTCTCCCAATACCGGCAGTTGTTGATTCCGATTGCGTAATATCACGTAGGGAAGAATTACGGCGCACATATTGTGCAATAACGTTTGCGATATTTTGCAGAGATAATTAATTTTGATGTTCAGTCCGAGGTTTGTTTATGAACACTTAAAAGAGTTTTACTGTGCTTGCTAAGCAGAATTTTTTTTTTACTTTTGTTGGTTTATTTTTATATGATGCACTACAGTCTAACCCCCCTCCGCTCCTTCAAGTTACGCTCGACAGTCCGGATATTCGCCAATTTCCAAGTGTGCGGGTTAGTAAACCTTTTACTGTTAAAGATGACATGACTGCATGAAGCAAATTTCTGTCTTCTGATTTCAGAAATGTTCCTCTTTTTTACTTAAATTACTTTGCTTGCAGTATCTGTTAAGAGAAAACTGATATACAATGAAAATTTAGAAAATGTTCAGAATTTAGATTTAAATTATTTAAATATCAATATGAGTGGAAAAATAAATTGTATTTATTATTAGGTTCCAAGCGAATACAATAAATATACCTTATTATTAATTATTTTCTCTATTTTGAACTGAAATTTCATCATTAAATCTTGTAATATAGTTTAGTTCTTCATAGTTTTTTTTTTTTCTCTCATTGTAAACAAGTTCTGTAAATTAAACTATTATTTAAAACTAAAAACAAACAAACAAACAAAAAAAAAAAAAAAAAAAAAAAGTAATTATTTTTTATGGTTGAGGTAATGCTCTTTGTCTCTTAATAAGTACTTCATTTCTCATATTTTAAATTACAAGTCTAATTTTTAAGGTTATGCAGTTGTGTATGATGTAATTAGACAGGTGCTTATTTTTTTTTCTTAAAATGTGCTTGAAAAGTGCTTATAGGTGCTTATTTTTTTAACTAAAATGTGGCTATGAACCCTGTCTAAGAAGTAAAGAGAATCATCTTTTAAGTTTCGCTACAGTGTTTTCAAAAGTTATTCAAAGGTCATGTAATAGCAGTTAATCACCATTTAAGTTCAGTCAGACTTTTTTTTCAATGAAATAGTGCGTAGCAAAAAAACCCATTTAATTGCTGTATAAATTAAAATTATTTAATTTAATAAATTAAATAAAATTAAAATTAAAGCAAAATTAAAGCAATTTCTCTTTTTTTTTTTTTTTTTTTTTTTGTGTGTGTGAATAAATAGAAGCTGTAAAATTTTCTTTCAGGCCTAGCACTATTTGCAGGAAATATCACCTGTGCAGTTATGCTAAAAAGAATTATGAAATATTCATTTGCATTTGTTTGCTTTAAATTAGATTATCACAGATTCTGTAACATTTTGTTGGAGAAATACATATAAGTATTAGATAAGAAATTTCTTATACAAAATAAGATCTTGTATAAGAAAAAAAAGCCCGTTATGCTTGAAACATTAAGATTGAGTTTGTGTCGTCAAACTAAGCTGCATGAAATTCAAAGGAAAGTTTGGTTCTGGGATTTGGTATGTTTGATCCAATAAAAAAGAACTGGATCGTCTCTCAAATTGTGTAAAAATTAGTTGATGAATCATAAAAAGATAACATTATCACATTTCCAAAAAGAAATTAAAAACAACTCTAGTTAGAAATCATGTTAACCCTTTGCAGCATGGTATGCCCAGTCTGGGCACACCTAAAAATTTTCTTCTGTACGCACACAAAAATTGGAAGAAAAGGGATTTATAGGTTACTCTGAACCTTCTTTATTTATAGTAGATGGCAGCTCAACACAAACCAGTCCATATATTTTAGCCATGTTTAGTTTTTTGAGACCCTCATTTTTCAAAGAAATCTTCCATTTTTTTTTAGGTATAAAAGGAATTGTTTGAAAAGAAATTTCTATGTTATTTTTTTTGGCTGTATGCTAATCTCCTTATTCTATATTAGTTTTAAATTTTTACCTTGAAATCTTGCCTAAAATAGAACGGCAAACCCCAGGTGTGCCCAGAGCAGGCTCACCGATAATCTAGGACAACTGAGAGTCTGTATTCTTTGTTTCTTCGCATCTCATCAGTCAGTTCATTGACAACAGAAAGGTGGGTCCACATCTGTGTTTCATTTCCTGTTTTTCTCTTTCTTCTTCTCTATTTTTTTTTTTTTTATTTATTTATTTTTTTTGAGGGGACGTTCGGTTATCAACTAACAAATTGTTGGGGTGATTTTCTGAAGATCAACGGTAATTTTAGCAGTTAGCTGTTTGGTTTTTCACTAGAGCAGTTCTCTTTTTCTCTTTCACTTTTGTTCAAAGTTTTGCTAGCGCTACGTTTAATTTTTAATAGTTCTGAGTTAATAATTTTACACAGTAATTTAATTAACTTAAAAGTCCTGGTTCAGGTGCATCAGTTATGTATCCTCATATGAAATGAACATTTATAATAAGTAATAATTTTATCCATAAAATTTCAAAAATACTGAAAATGAACATAAAAAATATTGATAAATTTACCATTAACTTTTACTTAGTTTCTAGGTAGAAAATTATCTATAATTTTGTACAAGTGTGATGCAGATTATATAAAAATTTTATCTATATTTTTGTCCCCAAATTGAAAAGATTCTATTATTCTACAGTTTATGCCAATACAAGTTTATGAATAATATGCATTGCAGTTGGTATCTGCTGTAGTAGAGAATTCATTTTCTGTGTGCTGAATTTCATTAATACTTTTTCATCAGCATTAAAAGAAGAATGTGGTGTTATAAGATCATTTGTCATTTCACGATCATCGCTCTTCACTAATTCTTTGCTTTCATGTTCTTCAATATCTAAAAATTCTTTGCTGCTTATTGCTTTTGCAGTTTGCATTATAAGGTATTTCTCCCGCCTACTTGTCGTGCCTTTGTGGTGTGGTGGTCTGCACGCTCAGCGCATAATTGAGAGGTTGGGGTTCGATTTCCGGCGAAAGCGTTGCATATTTTTAATCTTTCCTACTTCCAAAAGATACCTAATGTCTCTACAGTATTATTTTATTGGCTTCATTTTCAATTTATGGAAATCCTTAAAAAATTTTAACAACTTTTCATACATTTTAAAATTGACTATAGTCATTTAAAATAACGTTAAATGTAAAGGGAAATGGCCAAGATCAAAATATTAGTTCATTATATCTAGAGGTCATTATAAATGTGGTTCTCTATAGCAGGGTTTGACTGTGTCATGAAATAATGTCCTAGTTTTCTCTTCCTCACTAGACAGTACTGATGTGAGCAAGCAATCCTTGTTGATGAATTCACTTGTTCCCATGCGAGTTTAAACATTTATGTGTAGTGTCTTATGTTGAAGTGCTCCCAAAATACCATTAATTGTCATGCTTTCCTTCATGTAGTGCAATGGTTCTCAACCTTTTTTGCCTGCACCTCTTTTATAATTGCTAAACAATCATTCCCCATCCACTCCTTTCCAAAATTCAAAAAATATGTATACATTTATTTAAATTAAAATTATTTTTTAATGTAATACTTTATAATTTAAATGGAAAAGTATAGAAAGTGTTGATAATATCAAAACTTGAATAAAAAATTTTCATATTCATAAACTGAAACTAAATCCTTAACAAGTAAATATAACTCTAACCACATTCCCCTGCTTAGACTATGAAATTTTCTCCTTGCTGAGAACCTCTGGTCTAGTGCTTTATTTGCAGTGACTTATGTTAATAATGCTTTGTTTGCATTACTAACATGTGTAGTATAATAGGATTTGAATGTTTTTATAATTCCTTGATGCACTGATTGGATTAAGGAAGTGGTGTTCAGTGGAAGGAATGACGCTTTGGAGACTACATTTGGATCCAGTGTTCTTTGATCTTCAATACCAAGCCCCAAAGCATTATCAAGAATTAGGAGAAATTTTAAAGATCAGGTTTTGCTGTTCTAAGTAATCTTTGCTTCTTTAATGAATCAATTTTCAAATCAGTCATTAAGGAGGACTATCACTATGTGACTGACACTCTGCATTGTTCATAGTTGAAACATAGTTTAAATTCTCGTATTGTACAAATTAAATTGAGACAATTTAGATAACACATATATGCAAAATTATATTTCACAAGTCTGCATTCAGCAGATATTTACTATAATATCTTGCCCCAGAAGGTTAAGATAATGAGCAGAATGCTTAAGTCATAAGAATTGAAGGCTTGTCTTTTCTTTCTCAACTTTTTCCTTTTTCTTTTCTTCATTTTTCTTTCTCAACAGTTTCATTTTATATTTATTATCTGTTATAGTAACCTCTATTTTATACTTTTTATTTCTTTTCAATTTCTGTTACTGCTGTGTTGTCTATTTGCAGTCTTTTTTTTAAATATAATTACGGAATTAAAGAAAATATATTAAATTCCAGGTAGATTAATACCATTAGCAACAATAGGGGGAGGGATCATAGATGTAACTGCACAAATATTCTGACTTCAGTTTGTTTTTTATTATTATGATTTTCATGATGGATTTAAACTCAGTTTGCTTCTTAATGTTAATGATGTTTGGTCTTAGTAAGAATGATGTTTAGTCTTCTTAATGATGTTTAGTCTTAGTAAATTGATCATTTTGTAAAGCACAGATACTTATTGGCAGGAATGACATATATTACAACTGCCAAAGAATTTCACTACATTACATCAAAGATCAAATACATTAAAAAAGGACTTTTGCCTAGTATAATAAACTCTTTCAAACTGATCCCCTATGTTGAAGCTTTGTGTTTTTTAGGTTCGTTTTCTTCCTTTTGTTTTGGTTTCTTTGCATGTGAAGCTAAATTATCCTGGAAAAAACTATGTACTTTCATAACTTTCTTGTTATTAACATTACACTTGTTTTGGTGTTCTTTCATGCTATAGCATTTAGCTGTAACAATTGCAGTCAATTCACTTTACTATAACCTTTTTTAAAATTTCTTTTTACTCATCAAAACCAAAAATTGGATCTACTGGCCTTTCAATGCCTGAATCCAATATATCATTAAAAGTATCATGAAATTGCATTCAAAATGTCCTTTTGACAAAATGACTCCCTAAATCAGATGTAGGGAACCATTTTACCATGAGAGGCCACATTTAAATTATGCAGTGATCAAGGAGGCGGCATAAGTTGATATATCTATAAATACTTTATATATTTCAATACTTTTGTGAAATTATTATAGTTTTATCACTTTATTGCATCATAAAGAAATAATGCAATAAACCTTTAAGTCATTTATTAAAACAAAAATTTAAAATTTAAAATATATTTGTATTCACATAAGGATAATAACTTATGATAAAATTAATGTTTAATAATTTTTTTAATAAACAACTGCATATATTTAAATACTGTTTCAAATAAAAATAATAAAGTAGAAGTATTTCTCAATAAATTTATTACATTATAAAGAAAAGCAATAATATTAAATTATACAAAACCAGTATAGCAACAGTATGTAAAATAATGTTAAATCCCGATGGAAAACTTAATTTAGTGGGATATTTGCATTTGTTTCTTGCCTGAAAAGTAGTTGAATATTTGGATCAAGCTTCATAATGTGCAGTCTTAATAGATCCTCAAATTAGTAGATTTTAGAGATAAAGGATCATTTGCAATTTGCTTTCTTAAATTAATTTTATTTTTTGTCATGAGAGAAAATGTCGACTTCCAGCAGTAAGTATCTGAAAAGTAAATGGTGTGCATATCCTCATAGGCATGGATATTCAACTGCATTTTTACAGATTTCTATGGGAACCTTTTTAGTGTCAAAAAGAGATTTGAGGATATTATTTCTTCGCAACTGAAATAACTCCATTTATAGTTTATTTAGAGCTTTAGATATATCTACTAAGTATGGTTCAAATGTCAGTTTCATAGCAGAAGTGTACTCGTCAAAATCTGAAAATTTTTCAGTATATACTTCCATTAAAAAATCCAAGAGGCATATTCATTGAATGTTTTATTTTAATAGTTTTGCTCATTCAACATTTTTGCTTACTCTGGGAAGTGTACTGCAGATATATATGAGCAAGAGAATGAAAATGAAGGAAAATTTCTGTTTGTTGATTGTATAAGGGTACATTTTAATGTATTTTTACTAATCAACTCGAACTGATATTTTGTATATATACTTATTTATCTCGTTAATGAATTTGTTTGTTTGAATGCTTTTTTAAAAGTAAATAAAAAAATTTAACAGTCCCACAAGGTTCATGCAAATTTCCATCTAACTATAAAAGTGGTATCAGCCTGTTTTTATGTAATTCTTTTCTTGTTTCATTAAATTAAATTATTAAGGGTAATAAAATTTCTCCCTCTTTTCAAGAAAAAAAGATGATGATGTTCTAGCAAGAGCTCAAAATATTGTATTAAGAGAACAAGCTAGATCAAAGAAACAGCAACAACAGTTTATGGAACCATCTGTTTCTGAAAATCTTTTACATCCTGTAGGTACTTTCCTATAGTCAGTATTTTGTTGATAACTTTGATAATAGATTGCTTATATTTGACTTTTTATTAATCTTTATGTAGAGTATTTTTTTAAGTAAGTAGGGTCCCATAATAAATTTCAATATATTTTTTGTATTTTGTTTTAATTTTTATCTGTATAAAATAATTTTATCAAGGATGCAAAATTGATTGTTAGTTTTATAATTCTCACTTAGCAATTTCTCTTTTATCCAAATTTTATAATGTTCCTATTATATTCTTTTTAAAAGTTTATATAACAAATACATCAGAGTTATTATTTTTGTGGTATAAATCTTTGTATTACAGTGGGTATATAAATGTAATAGCATCAGAATTATTTTTGTAATGCTTATGTAATTTGCAGAGCCAAAATTTTTAAGCATATATATTTTTATGGTACCTTTTCTTTGAAGTAAGGAGCTGCTAATCCAATTTCTTGTTAATAGTGACAAGAATGTTTTATCTGCAGAATTCAAATTTTCTTTCTGCTTTTTGAGCTTATGGAGAAAATAAGCATGAATTTTTTTATCTTACAACTGCTATAAGTATACTACATTGGTTTCCAAAAGTTAAGCAACAAATTGAAAAATCATGATAAATCAGCTAAAAGTGGTATGTTACCAATAAAAAATTTGGGTATGTTACCAATAAAAGCAAGCTTCATCAAGTAGCATTACAAACGAGAGAGGCACTGCCATCACTTTATATAAGTATGATACAGCTTAAAAGTCGGTTGTATAGGAAGAAATTGCTATTCAAAGAATGACAATATATTAAGCAATTTCAAGAAAGCCAAAGTGTAAAAATGAGTTCGAGTTGGCATTTGTCAGTTTAAATGCCTACCATTCTGTGTAAGCTGATTGTGGAACCAATTTCTAACTGCTGGTTCAGCCTCTGAAAGAACTACCAAAGATTAGCCAAGAGCTACCTTTTATAAACAGGTCATATTTACAACTTAGTGTATATCAGCTTTGATCTGTGCTTATTTTTGCTACAAGAATTACAGTATGAGCCATGACAATATGCAGAGGGCTGCATAAAAATGGTCTCTGTGCTAGGCGACATATTTGATGCATTTCGCTTACTTCCCATCACTGGAGAGAGTGTTTGAATTGGGCATGTAGTCATGGAAACTAGACTGATAATCAGCAGAAGTTCATTCTTTTTCTGTTCGCTGATAAGTCATGTGTTGCTTTACATGTGTTTACATATGGAAAGAATTAACACTTAATATCTTTCATCTAACATATGGGGAAGTGATACCCATTCAGGAGGTAGTGGTTTTGTATGCAGAGGAGTATTGTCAGATGGGCTGTGTATGCATTGTCACATGGAATTCTCTCAAAGACACAAAGACCAACATACTGAATTCCATTGTTCATCCATACGCTGCAACAATTTGTGATACCTTCATTTTGTAAGCAGATAATGCCTGCCTTCACACTACTCACCTTGTGCACCAATTGCTTGAAGAGGAAATTATTTTTTCTGGAAATTATTTATTATAGGGCAAATGGAATGGGCAGCATGCTTATCTGACCTTAATCCCACTGAGCATGTGTGGGATGCTCTCAGGAAGCTTGTTGCTAGCCACAAGCTCCATCTAACCTCTATGGGTTTAAAACTCCTTTTCATGATCAGTGGGCATTGCTGCCCATGAAGCTCGTTGACAACATCATAAACAGCATGTGACTTTGCTGTCAAGCCTATATTTCTGTTAGGAGTGATTATTCTCACTACTGAGAAATTTTTTTGACATTTATTATGTGTGCCCGAATTTAAGAGATTTTATGTTCCTGTTCATATCACAACAATGCAAAAATTCTTTATAACATTTTCTTGTGTTTTTAAGTTACAAGTGATATAATAAATATTATCACTAAGTTTCATCCAATTTGCTTACATACTTTTTGAATTACTATCAGTTTTCTCTTTGCTGCTTAATATTTGAAAACCAGTCTATATGATAAAAAATATCTTCTGTAAAGTAGAATTATCATATTCTGAGGTATAAAAGTCAGGGCAATAATATAGTCTTGTAACATAAAAATGAGAACATCTTGTCAAACAAATGCTCCAGATCTTAAATAAAATCTTACAAATTTGTCCAATGAATGAAAATGATAAAATTTCAAACGGTTCATAGGAAGTCAGTTTAATATGCTTTATATTTTGATACCTGTTCCCTAAAAATAACATAATCTAACTATACATATAAAAATCCATGTAAATTACTACAATAAACAAATATTTAAACAAATTTCAATCATTCCTGTTTTCATGAAAGGTAAATTCATTTAAAGGCCATGAATCTGTCATTACTGATGTAATTTACTTTAAAATAACCAGACGTTTTGATGAACATGAATTGAATACCACATAACTGAAATGATCAAAGTTATATTTTTTATAACTCCATATCAAGCTCATTTCTGCCTTTAGACTTCTGCACTTGAATTGCAGAGAATAATTTTTCCATGTTAATATTGTGGGAAAGAATGCCAAAGATCTGTATAATTTTTCAGGAGCTCAGAATAATATTTTAAAGTACCTTTTTGGAAATTCAAAATACTGAGCTTGCTTTCTATGAAATGATACTGTCTTAGTTTTTTTCATTTTTGCTTGTAGCTATAAAATTAAAATTGCAGGATTCATTCAGCTGTCATCAATAACTATTCCTTTACCTTTCCTTTCATATTTATGATGGATTCAGCTGTACCTGAGAATATCATCTGTTTAAAACAAAAAAGCCCTAAAATGGCATAATTGATGTATCCAAGGATTGGATTGGCTATTGTGCAGAATTTTGGTAGCATTTGTAAATGCTAATTGTTCCTTCTGTAAATCCTCTGCTCTTCTCCTTTGATGTATTTAATTTCTATCATTTAAAAGCAAAGTATTTAAAAAATCACAAGTTTAATTTTCAGGTATTCACATTGATATTTGATTTTGAAAATTTCTTCTAGACGATAATTCAGTTTTTGAAAATGAGACATATGGTAACCCCAACATAAAGTAAATTTAATTAAAAAATGCCAAACCTTTTATTTTTAATCTGCCAAGCAGTGAATGGCTGAAACCATAGAATATTGGTAATTTGTCTGGGAATATATACTGGGTGACTGAACAGACTGCCGGCTTGTAGTTTTCATGTATAACATGATTTTGAAGCAGTTTTCCATAAAAAAAATTCTCCTTGAAATCATTTCTTCTTGATCAAGTAGCCCATACATGCCTTGCCTTAACTAGAATACATGGATTGTCACAACCATAGCCCTTTTTAAAATTGGTGCTTATTTTATTGTCTGAAAGTTGGCTTTATTATCCAAAAGTTAGTCAAAATGATGTTTTCATATCATTTCAGTAGTGATGTTTATTTATTAATTTTAATTGATATCTGTGCTTTTATTATGGGGTGTTAGATTATTTCATTTATTCAATCTTAAAGGTCAAAATTCTGTATCTACTGTAAACTTAATGTAATGAATAGAAAAAAAAAATGCCATCTGGCCTGTTTCATATTTGGCATTAATAACCACTAAAGCTATCCAAATGGTATAGTAGTTAGGGAAGGCTCACATCATTGGATTCAACTTAGTATCTAAATTGGTATGAATATTTGTAATTATAGTGTTTTTGTAGATCGAGGACACTTATGATCTGTTGTGGAAAACCTCTTTTAAGAGGCTGGTGGTAGAAGAAGAGAATAATAGACCTTCTGATTCCATTCCTTAGTTCTCTGTTATCAAAACTGAGATCGAGTTTAAACATGTCGATGGTCCATGTGTTGTGTAATTAAATTATATCATTTCATCCTGTTATATGAAATTAAAATCACTTTCTTCAACTCCTGTCTCATGAGGCACAATTGTATGAACTTTGTTTCATGCATGAGTATTTTTTATTATGGTAATACGGTAGGACACCTTCACAGGATAAGGAGCAGTGCAAAACTGACTGGAATGTAGTCATGGAAACTCATTATTAAAATACATAGCATGTTTTTTAAGTAAGGGCCGTTTTGTTGTATACACTAATAGGTAGTGCGCATGCAGCAACGAGTGCTTGTGTTATGTCTCGGCATTCTTTGGAAACAACTGTGCTCAGTCATAGCTGTGTAGGTAACCTGTACGATCTTTAAAATGTTCAAGCTTATCGAATCGCCCACCCTGTGCAAGGTACGGTCAGTGATACGTTTTTTGACAGCGAGAAACCTGTCTGCTGCTGTAGAATCTGAAAATAAATTTGATTTTTGAAAATTTTCTTTCTTTTGGTTTCTATTTTCAAATGGCCCTTACTTTAAAAACACCCTCATGGCTAGTACAAGATCTAAGAGATGGAATATAAATCATGGGAAATAATGCCATGCAATTATGACTTCTGCGCTTAAATTTAAAGACAATTTTTTCTTTACATCTATTATTAATAAAGTAATAATTAGCTAAACCCAGACTTATCTATTAGACTAATAGCTAATGAAACACTATTATTATTACTACTATTATTAATACCACTGCATCTTTCATGGTTCATTTTTTTTTTTGATTGGTTAAGAGTTTGCTTGACTGCTTCACTTTCAGAGTTCATACTTTGTTATAAAGTAAAGTTTGAGACATTAGTGAGTTCAGAAAAATATTAGGGTTGCCTAATGAGCACTGCCATAGATGAAGCATTTTTAACTACACATATCAATGTACTGTAATCTTTAACTTTTCCAGTCTACCAGTTTGCATTTCAGATACTGTTACTTCAGCATTTCTATTTCACAGTTACAACATTTAATACTGATAATGCAGTGAAAGCAAGAGAACAATTCTCCAAACTGTAACAAAAGTATAATATACAACATCTTGTTGTGGTAAAGCGTGCACACATACAAAATAAATAAATAAAATAAACATGACATGTATAAATAACTGCATAAAAATACCTGTAATTTATTAGTTTAAGACTGCAGTATTAGCTAAAAAAAAATCTGTTGTTATGCCTCTTCATATAAAAGTGTATTGCGGTAAAGGACAGCTGATTGGAAATGCAAAAATCGCTTTTATTAAATACGTGTGCACTTATTTAATTTGAGTAACTAAACTACAAATAAATTTTGTTTTAATAAAGTAATAATTAGGAAAGAGCACTAAGAAGTGGAAATCCAAAATTTGGAATCATCAAGATTGGTTTTAAAAACAGCCACTTTCATTTCTATTTTGATAGTGGCCAATTTTAATGTGAATGAAATACATACATCTACCAGACGAGTTTTCTTAAATTTTATTAATTTAAACAACTATTTATTCTGATTACTATTTATTATTATTTTTCTTATAATTAAAAAAAAAACTTTCATTTGAAATAATGTTATTGAAATTTTTATTTGTTAATTGAAAATTTTATACCACAATAGTTCTGTATTTATGCTGAAGATGTTATAGTTCAAAAAAAGTTTGAATTAATAATAGTCTTACAGTGAATATGCATTAAATATTTGTCACATATTTTAGGAAAGACATATTATGGCAACTGACAATTTTTCTCAATCAGTGCAATTCAATGTATCAAGATCTTTTGGTGGCTTACCCTCATCTTTTTTAAATTTTGGTAAGAGAAAAATCAACATTTTCTGAATGTATTGATTTAATGTACAGGGTGATTATAATTAAAGTTCCACTTTGAAATAGTCATAAAAAAACCAAATGTTATCAAACTGGTAACATTGGACCAAATGGGTATCAAACTTGGTAATCGTGTAAAGGGGATGACAGAATTTATTTTCTGCAAAAGAAAAGGGAGTTCAAAAACTCACCCCCAGGGGGATAATGGCACTGTATGCTATATTGTTAAACAAAATAAGGGTCGGAATCTAAGTTAACTTTTTGTTACACGTATTTAACTCTTAAGAAAATTGACCTAAACAAAATTACCAATTAAAAGCGATAAAAGTCAAGTGTGCCATAACTGAACCATTTTTCTTTTAAGAGCTATCAATAGCTGGACATGTTACATACACTGTGACTGCAGCTCGCTTAGCATCAATGTTAAGGCGTTTCGTGATGCCTGAACTACAGCAATGTGGCATTTTAGACACCGTGATTTTTATGCAGGATGGAGCCCCACCACACATTGATACATGTGTCACACAGTTACTTAGAAAACATTTCATAAATGAGTGGATTATAGGCCGACACTTCCCCACTTCTTGGCCACCCCGGTCACCAGACCCTGTGACTTTTGGCTATAGGGTTACCTCAGAAGCACTGTTTCTCATGGCAATGTAAACAATTTGGTGGAATTGAAAGATACGATACACTGACATGTCCATCCTGATATGCTAAGAGCTGCTCTTGAGATTGCAGTAATACGATTTAACTTGGTTTCAGAAAATGGTGGACACCACATTGAACAGGCTTTGTAACACATTTTAGAAACGATTAAACACATTTTAAACCGATGTCTTCATGTCTTATATCGTTTAACATTATTGCATACAGTACCATTTCCCCCTGGTGGTGAGTTTCTGAACTTTTGTTTTTCATTGGAAAATAAATTCTCATAACCTCCTTTACACGATTATCAAGTTTGATAACATTTGGTCTTGTAGTTTTCCTTTTGTGACCATTTGTGGAGCATTTTTTGTGACCAAAGTGGGGCTTTAATTATAACCACCCTATATATTGAGGTTTTGTTGAAAAACTATATGTACATAATTTATTGTAAATAATGTTAAAATTTTATCTAAAAGATACATTGGTATATGATTTGCTAGAAAGACTACCTCAGCATTTTAGAAAATCTAATAAACTTAACTTTATAGTAAGTAAAATGTTTCCAAATGCTGCTGTGTGTAGCTGATGTTTTTTGAAACATTTGCAGCCGTTCTGGATTTTTATTTCTTGTTCCATTACATGTTTTGACAAGATATTTTACAAATTGATACTTTTATTTTCTGACCATATAAAAAATTAAATGCTGCAACTTATTTTAAGGAACAATAGGCATGGGATCTAGGATCAATTTTTAAGAACATGAGACCTTATAGCTACTTTTATTTAACATACTGCATAGATATTGTTTTTTTCTCCATAAACTTCACAATATATCATTCAAGATAAAATGTGCCAAGTAACAACAAATTGATAGCATACACACACACATTTATGTGTACATATTTTTTTGATAGTAGTATATATAATTTCAGATAGTAAATGTCAAGTAACAACAAATATGAATATACACTGCTGGCCATTAAAATTGCAACACCAGGAAGGAACTCCAAATCACATGAAAGGAAGAAGAAGTTAGCATATGCAAATGATTAGTATTTCAGCACATTTAGATGATGCAGGAGGGAGAAACGACATCTGAAGCACTGCATAAAAGAAAAGTTTAGTAGATTTCTCATTCGGAAAGTGCTTTGTAAGGTTGTAGTTTGCTCAGAATATCGTGCTATGCCTCAAATTAGAAGAGGAAATGCTTATCAGCAAGTTTTGAAATTCAATAGAGGCAGGATCATTACCTATTGAAAGTGTAGATTATTGTTCCGTGATATCGCCAGTCACACTGGTTGACATCCCACCACTGTCATGCGAATATGGAATCAATAGATTGCTGAGGGTCATACTGAATGGTATGCAGGATCTCAAAGCCTTCCCATGAATAATGCCATAGAAAACAAACATATTGTGAGGTCAGCCCTGCAAAACCATATAACCACATTACGCACCGTTAGTCAGGAAATGGGCATGTTTGCAGCATGCCCAGTATCAACTAAGGTGTAAGGTGCGTTGATGTTTGCAGCAGCGTGGACTATCAGCAGGGTGACCATTACTTCGGCTTCCCTTAACAATGCAGCATAGAGAGAGATGGCAACTCTGGTGTATCATTTATAACAAAGCTGGGTACAGGAGTGGCACAATGTTGCCTTTCCAAAAGAGTCCTGGTTTCTGCATGCAGTATTCTGATTGCCTGGGTGTCCGAGGAGACCACACGTCACCTGCTTGTGTTCGATATTGGCATAGGGGCCCTATACCTGGTGTGATGGTTTGGGCAGCCATCGGGTACTCAACATGCACATCTCTAGTTCTGATCGACGGTAATTTGAATGCAGATCAGTACGTTTCTGACATCTTACATCCAGTGGTTGTGCCCTATTTTTGAGGCCCCCAAATGCCATGTTCCAACAAGATAGTGCAAGACCACATGTTTAACGTCGTGTTCTGATGTTCCTCGATACGCAGGGTATTCAATTGCTGCCTTGGCCTGCAGGTTCTACATATTTGTCACCCATTGAAAACATATGGTCATAGGTTGCTGAGAGACTGGCCCGTCACCCCTCTTCAGCTAATATGGTTGATAAAGTGTGGCATAGACTTGAAACAGCATGGAGTGAGTTGCCCATTTCTGTTATCCAAGCCCAATATGACTCCATCCCTAATGGGGTAAGGGCCATTTTAGCTGCCAGCTGCTTCTACTAATTTCACACCTCTATAAACCTCCAAAATGCTTACAAATTTAATCATTTTGCCTTCATGCCATACTGTTTATGTGCAATAAATATCTTTTTTGTATTTGCTTTGCTTCATGGTGTTGCAGTTTTAATGGCCAGCAGTGTATATAATCATTTAACAGAACTACAATTTTGGCTTAACTTAATTTTCCAGTTTGGCATCAGCTTTCTTACTTGAGTAAAAGATGAAACACCTTCTCATTTATTAATTATTGTTCATTGAACAGGAGTTGGTTTGTTCTCCTTGAAAAGTCAACTAATTTCCGATCAGTGATGATAATTACTTGTTATATTAATTTATTAATTATTCAGTGTTTTCTGGTAAAACCATGGTGTTTTAGTTTGAAAATAACGTTGTAGTATGTTGAAAATAATGTTTTAGTAGTTTCAATAACAGCTGATTATCACTATGTGATATTTTAAACATTTGTACAAATATCTCCAAGGAAAATTTCAACATTCTGTTATATTTTTTTTTTTTATAAGAATAAATTTTATTGGATTTCTGCATTCAGTCTATTACGAACCCGTATGCATGCAACATTATATTGTATAATATTCTAGTAGATTGCACCATATTTGTTCCTGATGAGTCCATAGTAAATCTTAATTTTGTGTGTAGATTTTATTAATTCATATATTTTTTGTTGTGTATGCAATTATCATTTTATTTGGGGATGGAGATATTGATGATGAAAGCTAGTGCATAAAGATGTAGTTGGAGTCATAGTTGGTTGGTGCAGTTCTTTATTTTTGACATCAGCAAGATGCATGCCTGTTCTTTGATAATTTCATGTGTACTTTTCATATATTTATAGCTATACATTTGAAGGATGGAAGAGGAATAGTGGACTATATGTTACTAGAAAGATAAGCTGAGATGAATAAGTATACAATATGCATGTTAATGAGGAATAGTTACATTATTATTCTGCTTTATTTCAATCAGGTGGTTTTGGTTTGTAAGTTCTGTCGTTATTATTAAATAAAAATCTTTTGTTATTATGTAAGTACATGTGCCATTAGCAGTATGTAAGGATAATATAAGAGGGAATAATTTTGAAATATTACAGCTCCTTGAGATTTATTGTAAACATGTTACAGTTTTTAAGACACAAAGATAAAACAACCAGTTAAAAAAGAAAAAAGGCTATTACAGATATTAGAAATTAAAATTAGTTATTTATTTTACATATTCTTTATTTCACATGCATGTTTCTATGGGTAATTCCAAAATTCATCATAATTTGAAAGTGTCCAAAAGGTCATGTTAAGCTTTTGCCAATTGGTCAGGTCAATTTTAGCTTTTGCAGTTGATATACGTATTATTTGGTGGTTTAACAAAACTACTTTAGTTTCACTGTTTTTTAGTGCTGTTTACACTTTGTTAAAGCTTCTGATAATCTACAGTAGTATGAAATTGTAACTTAAACTGTTGTGACTTCTGTTGCTATTTTTGCTACAATTAAATAATAATCTATAGCAGTGTGGAATTAAATTCAATTTCTTCACCAAATAATCTGTAATTCTAGTTATTTTCAATTTCTGTGAAAATGTAAAATATAAACAAAGATCATTAAATGCTGAAAGAAATTGTAATGATAAAATATTTTCCTTTAATGCAGAGGTTCTAAATTGAGGGGGGGGGGGGTTCTACATCTCCCTTTGTTTGTTCCTTTCCTATTTTTTAATGTTATACAAAGACTTTTATTATAAATTATGATTCAATAGCAAGCGCTGGTAAAAATATTAAAAGTCATAGTGACTTTCTCAAAGCAGACTTTCATAAAATTCCAAGAATTTGATATATTTTTTAATCTGAGTGTTTTATCTCAATGGGAGTTTGCTGGGAATTAATCATCTTGGATTTTTAATATAATCAAATTTTGAAGACTTTAGGGTTGATTGGAGCATTTTTTATGCGTAAATTTTAGAATAGAAATTAGTTTTCTCATGTAAAAATTAATAATTGTATTGAAAATTAAAATATACTGTGAATTTATTAATTTTTCTTTTTAAGAATTTTTTGTAATATTTGATACAAAAACTTTCTTTTCGTAAGGGGCTTTTTTTACAGAACTGGATCCTGAGACCGATTATAATAGATGGATGGCAAGATTAAATGCTCTTCAGCAGAAAATAAGAAGCCATAAGATGTTTTAATATTTTTTATGAGAACATGACAAAATGAACACTTTGTTTTTGAAAATGAATAAATTAAAATAACACTGAAAATATGGCATAGGACGTGGGAATATAAATAGGCAATAAATATCCAAAATAATATTTATGATTAAATAGAATATTTTTTTTTAAATAAGGGTATAAAATATTACCCATTTTTGCATATCTTTTTGTGAATTCTCGCTTAATTAAGTGTATTTTAGGAAGATTATTTGAATTTTTTTTAAAACTTCTGTTGCTGATATTTTGTGTATAGAATAATGTCTAGTCATTTAGTGGCAAGAAATAAATTATTTATTTTTCTAATTTTGATACAAGAATTTGTTAATTGGGAAAAAAGTTTATAAAAAGTGTATAAATGTATATGTAAATATAAGAATTTTCCTTTGAAAATTGATTTTAAATTTGTGTATTTATTTACAAATTACCTGATAAAATCATAAGTATTGTGCTTCATAAAAATCAAATGATTAATATGTAACATAGATTGGTGTTAAATAAAAATCTTTTGTTATGATTTAATATCCATCCTATGCAATTAACTTTTTGCATGGTATTATTTTTTGTGAAGCTAAATGCAAAATGTTACTTTATAAAAATTAAAATGGATAAAAAATCATTTGCTATTTCAAATTTATCTTCATTTTCTTAAAAGGTAATTCATAGTGTTACCTTTTTTTCATTTTAAATGAAGCTATTTTAAATAATCTAATCATGTAATTATGCATTTTATGTAAAATATAATATTTATTCTTTTTTTTTATTTTCATAAATGAAAATATATGTAACATATTATACATAGCTTTCTAGCATACATAAATATCAAATAATGTTCAAAATTTGCATTTGTAAGTGAATATTTTTATAATCCATACTGACATTTATTATTATTAAGATTTTATTCTTTCAATGTTTCATATGTACACATTAAGTAAAATAGATATTGTTAGGTGATAAGTTTTGTGATGGATTATACTTTTAATATAAAAAGAGTGAAAATATATCTTGTTGCACAGATTGTTCCATTGTGTTATATATTTGCTTTCTTGTTATTGATTTTCTTTTTAATGAAGAGAAGGGGTTGTATGTAAGAGTGCATTAAAATATTTATCTGATTCATCAATCTTTAACCAATTAATTTATTTACAGGTTTTAAAATAATTAAATACTAATGCAGAGATCTATCTGTCTCTCTCTCTATCTATCTATATATATATATACAAAAATCTAAATTATAATCTAAAAATAAAATAATAAAAATGAACAACCAAAATTAAGAAATTAATATTAGAATTAAGTGTAAAATTTAAACATAAACAGAATAAATCAGTTGAACATTTTTAATGGTTTTGAATTAAATTTTATTTTCCTTTATATGTGTGTTTGTGTATGTATTTGAAAAATGCCTTCAAAAAGCTTAATTGCTGCAATGATATGTATAAATTAAAAATATTTCAAAATATTATCAATGAGGAATTTTGGTGGAAAACATGCCTATCTATCATGATAAAAAAATAAAAGAAAATTTTTGATATTTTGAAAATGCATCAATTTGTACAAATAAGTAAGTATATAAGCAGTATTAAAAATACATTCATTTTAATTTAACCAGGCAGTTCTTCAGATGAAATCAGAGCTGAATGAATTAGAATTGAAATATTCTGTTTTTAAAAATATAGTCTTTTTATTGATAACTTAAATATATTTCATAGATTATTCAAAAGTATCAGCTGTTTCATCTTTAATGAATAAATAGTAGGTAATTGTTAGGGCTGATTTTGCTGTAGATATATTTTATAAAATGTTTTAAACATATTATGATGATAGTTTCCCTATGTTTATATGAATTAAACATAATTGCATTTTCTGATATATAGATCAGTAAATGGTGTAATTCTGTGCTTATTTACCTTTATTTTTTTAATATGTTGCCATTTCGATATAGCGAATGGTAACTGTTAATTTAAAGAATTCCTTACAGCATATTAAATTTTGTTAAGCAGTAGGAAGTAAAGACTGCCTCAAATTTAGTTGTAAAATTTAAGAAATCCCCCCATACAGTTTTGTTTACATATTTGAGTTAAGTCAAAATATATTAATTCATATTAAAACTTGTATATTCGTACATGTTGCATGATTTTAGCAATATGTTTGAGAACTAAAGAAAAATACTAAATTAACAGTTGTAAATCTATAATATAAATATAATATATAATCTATAATGTAATCACTTTAATATAAATTTAATATAGCTAAGGAATTTTAATGTAATTTTTAATAATTTAAAAGTGTGGTAAAATCTAATCTTTTAATGAAATTTTCACATTAATATTTATTTGTATTACTTTATTGCTTATAATGAACTAAACATTTTCCTAATATAAAAAGATTTATGCCACTATATGTGATACTATTATGTGTTATCTTTTAGGTTTTCCAAAATAAACTGCAAATATAATTGTAAAATATTTTGGAATTTTAATACTTTAAATTTATTGTTTACTTCTTGGAACATGTATATTAATTGAACAATTTATCAACTATCAATTAAAAAAGCATATTTATAGAAAATAAAAATGTGTATAAAAAGTCTCTGGATTGTGGATGACATGATTTATGGTATTCTGTATTTACAAATTAGTTCTTAATTCTTGCATGTGTTTGATATCATTTTTATTTTAACTTTTCTTTGGGTCTGTGTATTTACTTCGCCATGTACTTTGTGTACTTTTAAACCAAACTTTGGAAGTGAATCAAATTCTGATTTTTCTGCAACCACTCAGTCCTATCCTTCACCATCTTCTAATTAATACATTAATTTACATGGAAGAGAAATCAATAATTAATGTTAGTTAATCTACTTACCGCAAAACTGTCCCTTTCAGTTAATAAAACATTAAAAGTACTTTTTTTGCCTATTTACATATTTCTTCTGTTTTCTACCTAATGACTTGTTCTGTTCTTGTTTAAATTAAAAGGATCAGTACAATGGTTTCTGTAATTTATCATTATAGTATGGAGGTAGTATTATCTTGATATTACATTATTATTAGTTCCATATATGAACCATTGTATTACAGGGTTCGTACGGTCCTTAAGAGTCCTTAAGTTTTTTGGATTCGATTTTTGGTCCTTAAAAGTCCTTAATTTTGGCCAAAACCGGCAGAAGGTCCTTAATTTTAATCCTGTGAAATTTTTGTCTGTTTCTACGACTGCCAATTTGAGTGTGAATTAGCAGTTCGGAGGTATATTTTTGGCGATTCACTAATATATATGGTTATTTGAATGGGTCATGATTTCCTATTTCTAATATAAATGGTGGGATACTCGAGTTTCTGAGCAAGAAGTGAAACAAGTATTTCGAAATTATTTCACTTTTTCTACTGAAGAGCTCTTAAACAACTTTTCGCTTTTGGGGATGTGAATTCTTTTATTGAACGGCTCTAAATTTGGCGACTTATCAACATTTTGGCGATTTTTAAGATCAGTTTCTATAGAAAATTTTAGTTTCCATGATTTGGGAATTTTTCGACGATTTGTTTTTAAACATTCTAACATTGATAAATATCATTAAAATAATGGTAATATATTGAAATTATATTTAAAAAATAACATATTAATTTAAAAATATCTTCTTTTTAATTTTTCACAATAAGAGTTTTCTCATGTAATTTTCTCGGAATTCTCAGAATATGCATAAGTTTTCTCTATAAAATTAATTTCACACTTTTTCCATCTGATTTTTTAAAAAAATATTTCTGGCTGTTTGCTGTTACAAAATTGGTAGGCGTAATTTTTCTTCCGGACATTAGACATTACAACTTGGAAAGTTTAGAAGGATTTGAAAGCAAGATTTATAGACCCATCATTCCAGAATATTTTAGAAAATTGTAACAAAATGAAAAATTTCTCTATGGTATTAACATGTAATGGATGTATTTTGCAGAAAGTTTGCAATGAATTTCTTACTTTTTGGAGAACATCTGGAAGAACAATGAAAACATAATATTTGAATGCTTTACTTCTGATACTAGAATCTTTTTCTTAACATGCTTTTCTTCCCTTTATTTTCTCTACTTTTCACTAGACAAAATTATGAAAAATATTAAAAATGCTTCTAATCTTATGACATGGACAGGCATTATAGAAAGGAATTTTTTATTAATAAAGAAATTGAAAACTGGCAATTTAAAAGATTCATCTAATATGACTTAATGCATCATACACAGGTCTGACGCTAGGCATTTTCCCACCTGGTGCAATCACATGGAATATTAAACTTATCTCTGTAGATCCTAAATTTTGCTGACTAGTGCCTTTCTAAATTCTGCTTCCAGTGCCTGCTCTAAATTCTAAAAGTTTTGCCATTTCTACATTTTGTTGCTCGGTGTGTCACTAAATTCTAAAAATTCTGCCACATTAGCTCTGTAACCGGCCCTTTCCACATATAGTATTTCCTATTTTTCCTGAATGTCCATATTACTAATGAAATAAAATTAGCAGCTTTTTCTATGCATTCTAAATGCATGTAATTGTTTTTGAGTAACAGAAATCTTTAATTAAGTCAAAAAATTCTAAAATGAAAAGGAACGTGTTGAAGAAAGAAATTGAGAACATACAGAGAAAGAAAATTATTCTTCAAATATATATACAGGTATCATTATGTAAATTACCCAGTTGTTTATAATTTCAGCCTTTACTATAATTTCCCATTTCTATTTCCTCCCCAGAATGCAAATCGCTTAAACAGTTTTTAAACTGAGGTTTTTGGCGTGTAAGACAGAATGTGTTTTTAATGTCCACTTGCTCGTTGCATTAGTTCCTGCCAGCTCTGATAATTTGCAACTTTTTGTCTTTGCATTACCACTGCTGACATTTGAATTTGTTATGACGATAGAGTTACTGAGCCAGCTTAAATTAAAATTAAATTGTATAGTCTTTGACCACTAGTCCACATTTTTTTGTTTGAATTTGATTGTTCTTGTTTAATTGCATCACCATAAATTGCATTTGAATTGGTTAGCATAAGAACACACCTTTAAGTTCTTTTTAAATAAGAGGCTTATTTAAACATTTGTCTGACTTTGTAGTTACTTTGAGACATAGCGATAACTTGCTTCATGTCTGTCGGGAGTTTTTGGACTATTTAACTTTTACCAGATCAATTAAACCCTCATAGGTACATTGTGAAGAGGTTGACAACTTAGGAGATAAAGTACGCAGAAACTAGTCAGAACATTGGTTTGTGTATTCAGATTTTTAATTGTTAGGAAAGATGTTTAAAGAGAAGAAAATTTATATAAATTAAGCCAAAATGTCTGGGAAGGCTTCAAATTAAAAAGATGCATAAATATTTTGTTGAGTGTTGTTGCTACAAAACATAAATGTTTTTTAGCTACAAAAGGCATTAAAAGCTACAAAACATAAATGTTTTCAGAGTCGTAGCTAGGGTTTTCAGCGCCCAGGGACAACTGAAGTTTTCGTGCCCCCTACTGCTTGCCAAGGATGGAAAACATTTAATTCTAAAATGTCGTGACATCAGTTTGGCGACCCTTGGATTCTGCGCCTGGGGACAGGTGCCCCCTTTAGCTACGCCCCTGAATGTTTTGTAGCTTTTAATGTATAATTATCCTAATATCGTTTAAGAATCAATGTCATAAATTGCATGTATTTTAAAGTGTGAAATTTTATTAGATTGTGATTTTAGTAGGAACTTTTAACAATATTGTTAAAAAATAAGTAAAATTTAATAGTAATCATGTAAATCCATACTGACTAAGGTTTTCTAACTACCTAATTTAATTTATAACTAACTGCTTACTCTTAAAAATTATCTCTGCATAATGAAGTGAGTTATTGCCTTTCATTATTCCTTAGCGTGGCACAAGGTTTAAACACAAAAATGTAAAAATTCATGTAAAACTTATTCTTAGTATCTAGTGAGACCTAAAATAATACAAAGCAACTTAGTGTCACCTCTGGTGCTTTAGTGGCTTATTGGAAACTTAAAGTATATTAACTTGGTTACAACACCTGGAACTCTACATGGAGCTACGACACTAACCGCAACAGACAGAGCCCAACTAACTTTCAAAACTAGGTAACCGTGCCCACATCAGGCCTCTCTTTTGTTCTGATCAGCAGGTCTCTCTCTACGTAAGGAGCAGTGGTGACAACAGCCAGTCTTTTGTTATAAATTATTCTGATTATGATTTTACTTCTCATTTTAAACTATGACGCTTGACACAAAATCTACCTGCTATTTACTAAACCTCTAGATTGAGCAAGTAATGAGACATAAAAAAAAATCAACATGAAACTAACTATTAGTAAAATGTGAATAAAATGTTACTTATGTTCTTTCAAATATACTGAACTATTGTAAGTCTAAAATATTTAATGCTGTTTGATAAATTTCATAAAGTATATTTTATGCTCAAACTAATTAATAATTATGTTAATTAAGTTATGTTTAATTATAATGCATCCCACTTATGGATCTATATTGTTTTTTGCATGGTATTACAAAAGTGAAGTTCAGGCACAGATAATATTTTAAGTGAATTTATTAATTTGCTTTTTGCTCATAGGTCCTTAATTTTTTCAGTAATGGTCCTTAAAAGTCCTTAATTTCCATGTGCAGAAATGTGTACAAACCCTGTATTATTGTTAGTTTGTTAGTAGCATATAAGCACTGTCATCTGAGATCCAAATTATACACAAACAAATTATTATCAAACCTAAAGATGCTCTTAAAAACATATTTCTTTCACAACCTAGAGATTACTTGTATTACATAATATATAATATGCAGTGGCATATCAGATAAATTAATTTGTGTTTTTGTACTGATTTCTTAAAACTATTAATATGTTGTTAGACACAAAGAGATAACAGATGAATATAATTCTTTTTTGTTTACTGATAAAATGACTGTAATTACTATTGCAACTAGTTAAAATACTTGAGCTGTTCATCAGTTTGTAATTTTTTTTAACATACAGATATGTCATGTTCATTTTCCATATTGAATGTATAAAAATAACACTTAATATTTTTTTAAGTGCATGTGATGATATATGTCTAATTTTTTGCTCTGAATATTTTTACTGGCATAGTTTTTGGAAGGACAGGGCTCTCATACTGTTATGTCATGGAACTCTTATGCATAATTAGTTACATATTTTGATGGGAATAAAAATAATCATTTTTATAATACCATATTATAATTATATAACAAACTGAGTGAGTTTCATGTAGTTTACTTTTTCAGTCAGTTTATACTGAAGCCATTAAAATCATAGAATATTTAATGTTATTCTAGTCATTTTTAATAACTATACTCACTAGAGGCTTTGTATATACATTCTGCTGTTTTTTAAAAGTCATAGTAAATTATTTATTTTTAAATGTTTGTATTTAATTTTAAATACATTTCATCGTTTAATAAAGCAAAAGTTTTAAATCTGAATAGATGTTACATATATATTACTGCAAAAGACAGAAATTAGAGAATGTTGACACATACAAAATATATTGGTGAAAGACCAGATATTTGGTTATAATCTTATCCATTTGGACCATAGTATATATTGACAAGCACAGATATTTGAGAAACAACAACCTTAGAAAGAAGCAACAAAAACATCAAAACCTCTGTTCTTCCACGATTGAGGTCACATAGATCTATTTGTTAGACTTGCACACACTACTATTTTATTTACTGAGTTATTAGTTTTTTTGTCTAATACCCTAATTTATATTGGATACATAGTCACTAGCGAACTGTGATCTTTTTTTGTAAAAATCATGTGTGTTAATTTGCAAGTACTGTATATACCCGCGTATAAGTCGACCCCCCCCACTTCGACATAAAAAATTCGTAGAAAATAAGAAACCCGTGGATAAGTCAACCCCCCACTTCCGAAATCAATCAAGAAAAATGATCGTATATGGTAACCTTCTAGAATTTGTTCCGGAAAAGATTCGTGTACGTAAAATCTATCTGCATTTTCCCTTTTTAAAAGTTAAAAGAAATATTAAAAAATGTTCAGTTATTGCGTGGGCTATTTTTTTAATTAAGACACAATAACACGCCGAATAAATACTGATTCAGAAGTCAAACAACAAAAATCAGCGTTAATTCACAAAATTTTCACAGGACTAGTTTCGATGGTTTTACCGAACCATCATCTTCAGCTGCAAAACCGCAAATGAACAAGATAGGAAATAATGTTTAGATAAGATAAGAAAGCCTGGACAAGAATAAGCAAGTGGCACCATCTGTTGGCGAAACCAGAACTAAAACATAATTTCTCTAAAAGCCAAAGGCAAATTTGGATTGGAATTAGGATCGTTAACTAGAACAGAAAGATTTTTATGAATGTGAAATGCCTCTAGAAAATCCAGTTCTCCAATGGAAGATGTTTTTTGAATAATTTTGGCAGCAGAAAAATTGAAAGTGTGATTTTCGGACCAACAATGTTGAGCAACAGAAGACTTCTGTGTTTCCTTTTTTCTAACACATGCCTCATGTTCTTTGACGCGAAATTTTAAGGCTCTCTTAGTTTGGCCAATGTAAATTAAACCGCACTGGCAAGGAATCCTATAAATACCCCAGGAATTCATATCCGGAATGGGGTCCTTGAGTATAGAAGTTGGAATTTTATTGATGGGAGAGTAAACAACCCGAAAGTTAAATTTCTGCAAAATATGTGCAACTTTATAGCTAATTGATGGAAAGAAGGGAATGACAACAGAATTTTTATAATCTCCTAAAATAAGAGTGGGGCTTTTAGTGTGTTGAGATGAGAATTTTTTAACTGCTTGAAAGTTGAGATGAGAATTTTTTAACTGCCTGTAAACCCTCGATTCCAAAGATTTTGGCTCCTATCGAAAAAGCTTTCAAGTTCAGTAAAGTTTCAGATTCACAGAAAGAAATGATTAGGCATCTTATCGCTCATAATGTGAAATTCAATAATAAACCTTTGAAACCAAATCTAACTGCGAGAGAAAGAGCTACAATGCGCGAGATTCATTCTAACCCGGATATTGTCATTTCAAAGTCCGACAAAGGTGGCCAGATAGTCGTCATGGATAAGAACACTTACATCGATGGTGTCACTAAACTCTTAAACGAAGGACCATATAATCCGATCCCTAAAGATCCTTCACCTTCGGACTTATCCAAAATAAAAACTGCGATCAAATCTTCGCAAATCATTTCAAGCAACTTAAAACATTCGCTTATCCCATCTGTTGCGAATTGTGCCAGATTATATGCTCTTCCCAAAATTCATAAAAGTGGTATTCCTTTCCGCCCTATTGTATCAAATTTAGGTACTGCCTCGTATCCATTAGCTAAATATTTAGTTTCTAGATTTTCCACTCTATTAGACAATAACATTTACACCATAAAAAATTCAATAGAGTTTGTAAAAAAGGTTAAAAACATTTCTCCTCGTAATTTACTCATGGTTTCTTTTGATGTAAAATCATTATTCACCAATGTCCCAGTGGAGGGTGCATTAAGATGTCTAGAAACCAGACTTCGCGAATTTCATTTCTCTTGCATCGAAATTGATGAGCTAATTTCTCTCACTCAACTCTGTTTGAAACAAACACATTTTGTTTTCCAAAATAAATATTACAAGCAAACTGAGGGATTAGCCATGGGTAGCCCCCTCAGTCCCATCCTGGCTGATATCTACATGCATTATTATGAATCAAAATTGTTTGAAACTTTAAACTTCCCGGCATGGTTCCGCTACGTAGACGATACTTTTACCCTGTTTGAAGGTAATAAAGATGATTTAAATAGAGTTCTTTCAACAATGAATTCTGTTGATCCTGCTATTCAGTTCACTTTTGAACTTGAGACTTGCAATTCTCTTTTGTTTCTCGACATTCTGGTCACACGTAACACATCCAACTTCAGTACTACAGTTTACCGTAAACCTTCATCGGTTTGCCTTCCACCACACTTTAAATCATGTCATCCGACTAAACAAAAGTTAGCTTCATTTTATTCCTATGTTTTCCGTGCTCTTCAAGTTTGCTCCTCCAAACTAGCCCTTGATGAAGAACTAAATTATTTAAAAGCAATAGCTATTGACAGGGGCTTTTCACCCAACATTATTAATCAAGCAGTTAAAAAATTCTCATCTCAACACACTAAAAGCCCCACTCTTATTTTAGGAGATTATAAAAATTCTGTTGTCATTCCCTTCTTTCCATCAATTAGCTATAAAGTTGCACATATTTTGCAGAAATTTAACTTTCGGGTTGTTTACTCTCCCATCAATAAAATTCCAACTTCTATACTCAAGGACCCCATTCCGGATATGAATTCCTGGGGTATTTATAGGATTCCTTGCCAGTGCGGTTTAATTTACATTGGCCAAACTAAGAGAGCCTTAAAATTTCGCGTCAAAGAACATGAGGCATGTGTTAGAAAAAAGGAAACACAGAAGTCTTCTGTTGCTCAACATTGTTGGTCTGAAAATCACACTTTCAATTTTTCTGCTGCCAAAATTATTCAAAAAACATCTTCCATTGGAGAACTGGATTTTCTAGAGGCATTTCACATTCATAAAAATCTTTCTGTTTTAGTTAACGATCCTAATTCCAATCCAAATTTGCCTTCGGCTTTTAGAGAAATTATGTTTTAGTTCTGGTTTCGCCAACAGATGGCGCCACTTGCTTATTCTTGTCCAGGCTTTCTTATCTTATCTAAACATTATTTCCTATCTTGTTCATTTGCGGTTTTGCAGCTGAAGATGATGGTTCGGTAAAACCATCGAAACTAGTCCTGTGAAAATTTTGTGAATTAACGCTGATTTTTGTTGTTTGACTTCTGAATCAGTATTTTTTTAAGTTTTGACGTGTACACCTGTTAACAAAAGTATTTCACGAATGAACAATAACTATTATAAAGACTTATACGTACGTAAAAACTATCTGCATTTCTCTTTTCTTGGCGTGTTGGCGAAACTTTTTTATTGCTCGATATTGATTGGTTGTTCAGGGGCCGAAAATTCTTTGGTTTAATCAAAACTTACTCTAGTTAAAGTATGAAACTCTGTGATTAGTTCGTCACATAATTTAAGTCATGAAATTACTTCAAGTAAGTGACTTTTTGATAAGTCGTCCAATTTGAGTGCGGGAAGAAAACAACTGCATTATATAAAGAAATTTTTGAACTTCCAATTCTTTTAATTTTTTATGGCCCCATGTATAAGTTGACCCCCCCACTTTGAAGTCTTTTTTTTGGTCCAAAATATCTTGACTTATGCGCAGGTATATACGGTAAACAAAAGACAATTGTTTAAGAAAAGTACTCTAAAATACTTACAAACATAATGACTAATTACAGCATTAAAGCCAAGAAAAATGAATATATAGTATTTTGTAACCAGTAATGAATTGTTCAGTATACTCAAAACTCACATCAGAATAGGCCATAAAAAGAACACGCATGCTTAAAAATTGCAAGACAAATACAAAACAAGTTATATAAAAAAAATTTAATTCCTACTAAATCAACAAAGAAAAATTTTAAAAATACAAAAAAAATTTAAATACAAATTTTTTTAAATTAAAAATTTAAAAGTGAGTTTTTAATATATGATTAAAATTTTTTAATTAAAAATTTAAATCTCACATTAAAATTTTTTGTGAAAAAACATATTAACATCAACTGTCATCCACTACAAGTGTAAAAAAGTGTATTTGAACTTGAGTAGATGAATAAAAAGTATTTTATTAACTATTGAAAATTTGAACTAGATATAGGGAGAGTGTGAACTAATAGTAGGAATTTAAATATTACATAAGAAGTTGAAATGTTGGATTCAAACTTATGTGAATAATGGGAAATGAAACATGAAATATAATACACTTAAAAAGGTATTTATGTGAAACAATGTTCAGATCGGAGTTAAACACAAGATGTCAGGTTGATATGATAAAACTGCAGTCATACAGGGATGATGAATGTAAGTTCACAATGGTATACCAAATCCATTGAACAAAGTTTGTCCTATTACGACCTCTAAAAACTAATACAGTATAATCTCACTTTAACTTTTTTGAACATTTCAAAATGTTCAGTCTCTTTCTACCTTTAAATACCAGTAGATTGATGTGCTTATTATACGTGATTTCAGAGTTGAGGACAAAACCAAGATATTTGGAATTCCTCTTGCACTGTAAGAGGAAACTTAATGACTTAAGGAACTTAATGTACTTAAGGAAAACTTAATGTACTTAAGGAAATTTTAGAACTATAACTATGCAACTGCTTGTTTATGAAGAATCCAATTACAGATTTAATAGGATTAAAACAAAGTTTGTGATCCCTGGTAAAGTCCTGAATTTTCTGAATTTTGCAAGAATTAAATTGAATTTCTGGATATTAACATCGATTCTGAAAATTCTTTCTTAATTTCATAAGTGAAATTGAGGAGAAATGATAACCTCATATATATCATCAGCTGCCAGTCAAAATCATTAAATATGTATTATTTGTTAGCTTCAATTGCATCCATTTTCTATTTTTCAGAGTTTTGCACTATGGAAAAAACTCTCTTAAGAATTTCCCAAAACTCTCTAAGAATGAGATTGGTCTCTCCAGTTACCTTAAAACAATAATTAAAGAATGCTTTAGAACTTTTTTAATTTGAAATGACCTTATAGTTCACGGGCTTAAGTAAAGCACTGGTGTTGAGAGGCAGAAACTGGATTTTGATTAGTTTAAATTCTTCAAGGAGTTCATCTACTAGCCCTGGAGTATGTGCAGGAGTGTTTTCCATAACAGTCAAGGTACAGAGTGGCAAACTGATCTTAAGCACATATTTTTTTTACAGGTGGACCAAACACATCAATGACGCAGTCCATAAAAAGGCCATTGTCACCAAGCCTTGTTGATGGATCTCCATAAGACATTTAGTCTGCTTTTCTGGACTTTATATTTTGTGAAGGCTCAGAGATTGCCTGAATAATAAACAAGCGGCAATTTAATTTTCAAACCACCACTTAAATTTGCACAACTCAACAGTATGAGACAGTCCTTTATTAGCTTTTGGGGCAGCAATTCCTTCTCTTCTGCTGTAATATAAGTTTGCTTTGACAACTTTCCGAGAAAAGACTCTCATCATAATTAAAAAATGTTGTGGCAGATAACCTTAAGAATTCACAAGCTTCTTGAATATGTTGATGAAGTTCTCGACTGCCTTTTTGTCTGAGCTTGCTGCTTTTCATATGTCACAGTACTGTAGGTGCCATTCTCTAAAACTACCAATGGCTTGCCTTGAATGCTACTTTTCTGTATGTTGGTGACTTTGCCTTGTTCTTAATGACAGTAGCAAAAATTAGTTTTGACTTCTCACGAATTATGTTTTTGTTAATAGTGTCACTTTGCATTTGCTTCTTGATCCATATGAGAAGCAGTATTTCAAAATTGCCGAGAGGACATGGCTATTGCATAGAAATTCTTGTAACACCCTTTGAAGCATCAATCTCTTTCATCTTGTCCTTGTTTATTAGAACAGTGCAAATCATTGATGTAGACTAACTATATAATGTGTAAGCCAAGCTCATACATTGTTCTTGCTTCTCAAGGCTTTGACATTTGACTCGATGATTTGGCTTTGTGGCGTTTTCTTTGGGAACAAGTATGTAAGCATGCCTAAACTTTGCATTAAAAAGATAGACAATGATGTGTCGGAAAACAATTTTCACAAGCAACAGTAAGATATTTGCTGAATGAGTGCTAAATATAGACTGATAGCCAAGGTTCAGGCACAATCCTACATGTGACATCTGCATGTCACTCATTCTGTGAAACATTCTCATCAAAGGAGTTACTATTTACATTTTGTTTTGCTCATTATACGCATCACTCATGGGAGAGCATTCATTAAGCACTTCCCATAATGAGGTTTTGACTATATACCTGAAGTAGCAGCATGCCACCTTCTTCAAATATTTTTCACATTTGGTGCTTAGCTATATTGCATTCAGATAATGGTAGGGAATTCAGTAACCAAGTGATATTCAAAATATGCACTACATGGAAGGATATTAAGATAGTTCACAGAAAGTCTCGCCATAATCAAATGCAAAGCTCATTTGAAAGGGTTAATCAAGATATATAGAATATGTTAGCTGCATAGACGAATGATAATGATACAGATAAATGGTTAGATAAATTGCCAAGAACACAACCTGCCATGAAGGAATATGCCAAAGTCTTCATGGAGCCTTCTTTGGTGTTAAATCAAAAGGATGCACAGCATCATTATCATTACACAGTGAGCAAATCATAAATAATGAAACTGAAGAACAGCTTGAAGAAATTGTTAATACTTTTGAAGAAAATCTGAACAGTGACCATAATCATATTCTATATTGCATCCATTTTCTATTTTTCAGAGTTTTGTTTCAGCTTCAGTGTATTTGTCTTATGATTATGATATATACCATAATCATAAGAAAAATACACTGAAGAAATCTGCAACCTACCATGCCTTCATATCAAGCACTGAGTCAATAACACAAGTTTATTTCTATAAAAATGAGAGTTATAAAATAGAATCTTCTAAAAAAAAAAAAAAAAAAAAAAAGGGAAATTTCTTGCAGCTCAAAGTGGTGATACCATATGAATACAAGTCTTTGATATCAACTGTGGTTGTACCAGATGCACAAACTGTGTTGATTGTTGTTGTTGCAACGGAGACTGCGGTTTTTATAAATTAGCAAACAAAAATTGTACCCTCAAACACCTTTATACCTGTAGTCAGTTCATAATTAGTAAAGAAAAGCTACTTTTAATACCTAAGATTTCTTCTAAAGAAATGTCACTGAGAGAAGCAGCTTTAACTAATTCAAGAAGTACAGGGCTAATCAATACCTGTAGTCAGTTCATAATTAGTAAAGAAAAGCTACTTTCCATACCTAAGATTTTTTTCTAAAGAAATGTCACTGAGAGAAGCAGCTTTAACTAATTCAAGAAGTACAGGGCAAATTAATACACTTTGCAGCAAAAAGAAGTATTCTATGACTAAATGCAGTTGTGAAAGCAAGAGACTTTTGAGCAATTAAAAGTGTCAGTTTAAGCTGTTGCAATAAATAAGATTGCACAACATTAAACATATAATTTATGTGTTTATGATAAGTTTATTATTGGTATTATTATTATTTTTTTTTTTTTGATTTAGAATGTACTGTTAATTTTTGGTTCAACAATTTATTTAGTATATTTTCTGTTATGTAAACTCTCTTAATTTGACATATAGTATCATAATATGCTTTTATTCAGAATTCACCATCTGTACATGCTGATTATTGACATTTGCTAATGTAACAAATACTATCATGTATAAAACATGAAATACGAATGTGTAAAGAATAAACATGACTCAGTATTATTTATGCATAAACATTATTTATACCAATAAAGGGGTGCAAAGTTCCAATTTTTTGTCTAAGAAGCACATTTTGCAATATTATTTTAATAAAGAAATAAGCATAATCTACTCACTGAATTCAACGTGGACTGGATTTAAACAATAATCTTTCTTGCCAGAAATTAAAAGTTTGTTTTATATCTCAAGCAATTTAAAATGCAGAGCTGGTTTTTTTACAGTAGACATAATCGTGATGTCCTCACCAAAACTGATTAAAATATATCTTTTTTATCACTATTCTGTTGTTTAGAAATACATATCTTTGATTGTTATTCCATTGCTTTGGGTTAATTATACAGCTAAAATCAGGATAACCCAGATCGCTTTTCTGAATATCATCATATCCACATCAAAGAATTTTCAGAATGGATGTTAATATCCAGAAATTCAATTTAATTCTTACAAAATTCAGAAAATTCAGGACTTAACTTGGAATCACAAACTTTGTTTTAATCCTATTAAATCTGTAATTGGATTCTTCATAAAAACGAACAGTTGCATAGTAATAGTCTTAAAATTTCCTTAAGTAGTCACCTCTTACAGTGCAAGAGGAATTCCAAATATCTAGGTTTTGTCCTCGACTCTGAAATCACATATAATAAGCACCTCAATTTACTGGTATTTAGAGGTAGAGACTGAACATTTTGAAATTTATCTCTGACTGCAACTGGGCAGCTGACGTCAAGAACCCAAGGACAACTTGTATCTGTTTTATAAGACCCATTCTTGAATATCAAATCTATCATGTCACCTCAGTTGCAAATCTTCAAAAACTGGAAAGAGCACAACTGAGTGCAGCATGCCTTACTACAGGACTTCGCAACAGTACTCCAGCTGATATCGTTCTCTATGAGGCTGATTTACAACCCATGCGGCTGAGAAGTATCTCTGATCTTACTAAAAACTTTAGCAAACTCTTAAGTTTTTGTGAATAACATTGTACTGTAATCCTTCTGAGTAGTTGGCAAAGTAATCAAAGATTAAAAAGGAATAATCCCCTTAGATATGTGAAGAAATTGGATGTTTTGACATCTCACGAATCAATCTCTATCAACAGGTATACTGTTGAATTTAATTCTTTAAAACCCATCACATTTCATATGGACTAACTGCCTTATCTGTTTTTTACATGCAGAGTTATTGACTACTAATATCTCTCAACATCATGAATACTTAAGACAGGCTGCTCTGGAGGTGATTAACAGTATACCTGTTGAAGCACTTCTGATATATAAACAGATGGCAGTAAGAATGAACATGGACAGTAGAGCTTTTGTTAAATTTGGCATAAAGGAAATATCTCTCAAGTGTAGAAATATGAACTTCTGTTCAGTTTTCAGCAGTGAATTGATTGCTATTGATATGGCGTATGTTTTTAGGGTGACAATTATCTAGGGCAATCTGGATTCTTATGGACAGCCATAGTGTTATCCAGTACCTAGATAATTGGAGAAATATTAGACCTGAGAGGAATTAAAGTTATTGCAAAACTCAAGTCCTTATCCAATTCTTCTACCCTCCATCTTCAATAGATACCATCTCATATAAATCTAAAATATAATAATATAGCTTACAGATTAGCAAAGGAGGGTACTTCCATGCCTCAGTTTTATGCTAAACCTTTGACCCATCTTGAGCTATAATTGAGAAGAAAGGCTTTAATCAACATTTCTTGGAAACAACCACCGACACATTCATAGTATTATAGTGCAGGTCCTGTCACTGCTACTGATTTCGAGGGTGACAGGAAGGACCAAATGATTCTGGCTCAGTTGATTTCAGGACATTTAAAGACCTGCAGATTTTCCCAGGGTACTAAAATATTCTCAACTTGTACAAAGTGTAAAAATCATGAAGCTACTGTACAATATCTGCTTAGTTGTATTTCCTTGGTGTGTGAAGACCTGTTGAAGAGACCTAATTTGATGTTGGAAACCATGAAGGCAAAGTCGACCAGATGGTATTAATGGTTAGGGGAGCCTGACCCTGTAATACCAAAGGGCCCGGGTTCGAATCCCAGAGAAGGCATGGATGTAAAATTATCTGTTCCTTCATAGGAGGTAACGGTGGCTGCCTATTGGTGCCTCCACAATACAATGGTCACCGCTTCTGGCCTTAGTAGTGGCCAATGCTGTTATAGGCAAGTGCCCACTATTTGTTAAAAGAAAAAACATGAAGGCAAATGAACATATATATCTGATCTGATTCAGATCAGAAGGATTATCAAGAAGAAGAATAATTTTTAAAAATGTAAAGCTTTTAAAAACAGCTAAGATAATAAGCATTTTTGAAAATGTACTGAATAATAATAAGCATAATGTAAATAATAAGCATTTTTGAAAATGTACTGAATGATTACTTAAAATACATGAAACACAAGAATTGCTACTGATGCCAGTGAACATGTTAATTGATTCTGAAGCTTCAAAAAATTTCAACTATGTACAAAGAAACTAAATCAGTGCCATTTCACAAAAAATGAATTTGGGAGGGGGGCATTCCTGCCCACAATTAATTTAAAAGACTATTTTTTTTTTTAATCAGTGAAAGGACTAGTTCTTGTGAATTCAAACTTCTGACATTCAGTGACTCAACTGAAATGTGCAACAAACATTCTAATTTTTAGAGAAAAATCCAATGAATTTCTTTACTAAAACATTCTAATATTTTGAAGAAAATCTAATCAATAGAGAAATTCATTAAATGAAGTTAAGTTACCTTGTATCTGAATTTAAATGAGTGAAATTTCATTCAGTTTTTATATACAGTACAAGTGTTATGTCTAGATCTCATCAGATGTTAGAAGTGTTATGTCGATCACATAATGATCTAAAATCCGGACCTTAAAGCCACCAACAAAATTTTTTTAGAAACATTTTTTTAATGCTTTATGCATGCACATTTGATTTTTTTCTCCTGTAAGAAATCATGTGGATAATCTCGATTCTTAATTTCACTTTGGTACTGAATAAAATACCTCGTTATTGAAGAAACAATCATTTTAGCATAAATTTGTGTGACTAATAATTTGGCACCATAGCTACATATCTGCTTTTCCAATCAATGGATTTTGTAAAGAAATGTGGAGAAGCGGTAATAAATAAAGATGATATAACAGAAGTTTTTCAGCGATGGCAATGTTCCAATTATCAATCTATTAACGGACGGCGAAATCTGTAGTATGGTTCTAGATCCAGAAAATACTATTACTGATAATGAAGAAAGTGACGAGAGGTTATTGAAATGAAAAACTTTCGACTGACAAGTTAGATGGAATTCTTGATGCAGCAATTACAGGACTTGAACAGTGGAACTTTGTAACTGAACAAGAAATTATGTCTGTCTACAAAAAGTATAAGCACAAAAAATGAAGCAACTTAAGCAATTTACATTCAAAGAAATGTTTAATAAAGTAAACAGATAAATAATAATCTTTTTTTTTTTTTTTTTTTTTTTGTGTGTGTGTAAATTTTGATACCCCTTACATCACAGATGCTTCATTATTTCATAAATCATGATTTCATAGTTTTAATTTTATAACTTCTGCATGCCATCTCACTAGTGACCTAATATTTGAAAAATCCCAAATCCGAAATCGCCGAAGTCCGTGTTTGAATCTCCGACTTTGTACTGTACTTCATTGTGCATAGTCAAATTTAAGAAAGTTCTATCAAAATATACAGCATAATAAACATCCATTTCAACTGTTTCGATATAAAAGACTGTTGTTCATTCTGTGAATTTGCATCTGTATGATGGTATTTACAATTTGGAGGTATCTGATTAGTATGCTGTTTTCATTTTACATTTCAAGATATGATACCTTTAGATACATAAATTGCATAAAATAGAAGAACGTTTTAGAAACAGTTTGACTTCATCAAAATTCCCATTTCATTCTTCATTCCCCATTCATTTGAAATACAAAATAACACACAGAATTAGTGATGTGATTAAATTATTTAACATGTTTGCTGTTTAAAGTAATGGTAATTATACTGTCTAAATAATGATATAAATTATTAAAAAAAGAGATATTAATAATTTAATCTCAACAAACAAGCTGCTGAACTAAAAATAGTTTAGAAAGCAGCACTGTTAAAGTGATGTGAACTGGCTGAATTCCATTACTACATGAAATGATCTGTAATATTACAGTATCATACTCAAAAATATATATTAATCACAAATAAGATTTGATAAGTACAGTTTTGGTATATATCTTTTCGAGGTGAGATTAAACTTTTATAATTCTAGTTCACGATTTTTCAAAATTTAATTACATGAGCTGTTCCTAAATCATTCATGGTTGATCTTTACATTATGGTAACTTGGCATTTTTTTTGGCGAAAATTTGGCGACCAACTCTCCTACAGCAACCCTCTATTTTTTTTTCCCGTCGCCATTTTGTCTTCACGAAGTAAAGACATGTTTCTTTTCTTTTTATCTACTGAACACTTCTTCCAACAATCTACTAGCCGAATTACACTTATGCTAGAAATTTTATCTAACAAAACTGCTTAATCATGACAAATATTCACTGCAAAATTGGGAAAAAGTGCACAATACCATACTCCTTACGCGTTTTTCAAAATAACACATACACATAAACCATGTACACGCCGACTTATTTTTACTTAAAAAAACATCCCAGAATTGCACAAAAATGGCATTGCGCACACTCTTCACTATATCCATGTACACTGCTTTTTTCTCATAAATTAGAAAAATTTCACGAAAATACATGACAATTTTCTCAATCTTTAAACCCGGTAAAAAGAACATATATGAAATTACCTGATCGTGAAAAAGTATTTACCCTTTCCAAATATGAACATTTCCACATATAAAATAAATAAAATATCCAAAAACTTTTACCTCTAAATCATCTATTACGTTATACACGTCACCAACAAATTCATACCGCAAGCATTACAAATACTTAGTATCAAATATTTAAATTATTTCCATGCATGTTTACTTCAACTTAAACGTGTACCAAATTCCTACAAACATAAAATTCACAAAATAACTATCATTTAATTAAAATATCACTAAACCATGTACACGTTGACTTATTTTTACTTAAAAAAACATCCCAGAATTGCACAAAAATGGCATTGCGCACACTCTTCACTATATCCATGTACACTGCTTTTTTCTCATAAATTAGAAAAATTTCATGAAAATACATGACAATTTTCTCAATCTTTAAACCTGGTAAAAAGAACATATGTGAAATTACCTAATCGCGAAAAAGTAATGAACATTTCCACTTATAAAATAAATAAAATATCCAAAAACTTTTACCTCTAAATCATCTATTACATTATACACGTCACCAATGAATTCATACCACAACCATTACAAATACTTAGTGTCAGATATTTAAATTATTTCCATGCACGTTTACTTCAACTAAAACGTATACCAAATTCCTACAAACATAAAATTCACAAAATAACTATCATTTAATTAAAATATAATTAAATTCAAAAACACTACTTAAAATATAAATGAGCACATACATTAAATTAATACATACATAAATACCCATTTCGAATTCACTTTAGTTACGGCCATGGGATCCAAAAATTCACGAACACTGTTTCACACAACACAGAATAAAGCCAAATACAAAATTTCCAGATTTTTTCCCGTTTTCCCCCCTTTTCTCCGATTAAAGAACCGTAATTCGTCCATTAATATCACATGACATATCCCATGATCTCTCGTTTCCCTCACACAAAATAATGCGTAATCGGAACTGAGTACTGCTCACATTATTACCAAAGTGCCGGGTAGTAACCTTTATCGCCTCCAAAATGTCGCCAAACTACCAGTTACCATATTGTAAAGATCAACCTCATTCATTATATATTTACAAACTATACAAATTTTTTTTGTAATACCAATATGAAATTTAAATTTCATACATGTGAATTTTTTTTAATATATATTTAACAAAGAGGCCATTTTTATTTTTTGTAATTTTTAACAATAAACAAAAAACAATTTTTTAAAGTACACATAAATTAATCTAATTATAAAAAAGTATGTGATTATATCAAAAAGTTCAAAGACTAGCTCCGTTGAAAAAAAAACTGCATTACGTAAGTTAGAACACTATCTTTTTCAAATAGTCACCTTACATAACAATACACTGGTTCTAGCATTTCTGAATATGACCAAGAAGTGATTTTGCATAACTAGTATACAAGCTTTTATAATTCACACCCAATCTGGTCACTAATGATGATCTTGGATGCGGAAAATAGATTAGCCACAACATGCTCATGAATTAAGATAAAATAACACGCAAACAAGTATTAATTTAGAATTCAAACAACAAAAATCAGCGTTATATTTGCAAATTTTCACAGGACTAGTTTCGATGGTTTTACCGAACCGGCATCCTCAGCTGCCAAAGCGCAAATGAATGTTTTGACACATTGCAATGTGATGTTCTGTTTGTTCAGGGGTCAGCAATCAGATGCTAAATGTGGCAGCAAGATGTCCTACATTTAATTTCAATGACCGAATTATTTTTACTGATCTTTAGTGGAGTGCCGCTTCCTTTCATCAACCACATGCACAAGTTTCTGAATTTGTTTCACATTTTCAGGGGTGATGCTTATAGAAGATATTCTCGATTGGTCAATTTCAAAAGACATTCCCCTGTCTCTGAATACCTGTGCCACTGAAAACACTATCTCATTAAAGTTAGCTTGCCAATACATATTTCGATGTCTTTTGGCCAGTTTGTCCATTTTTATGCAAAATTTCAAGTTCTCTCATAGTTCTAGCTTTTAATACATGATGTAATTTCAGACTACCATACACAAATACACGCCACCATAACAACTTCTAGTGGTAATACTGAATGCCCCTCACCTAAATTTTACCCCTTTTCTATTTCATAAACCAAACCCACAAAGTATGAAATCAAATATGTTGAAATGCTTTAATTAATAATTTGCTTTATACTGCCTGTTTATTGCTATATATTAACTTGCTTTGATTAACATTCCTAAAAAATGAGTTGGCTCAAAGTTGTCAAAATATCACTTCCTTTCACTATTTTGTGATTTTCATTTCATGTTTGCATTTTGCACTAAAGAAGAGAGATAATGCGAAGAACATAACTTTGGACTCATATGCAAATTAAATAAAAGTTCTAAAACTTTTTTTTTCTTATATTCTTATTAAATGTCTCCCACCTGAAATGAAAATATTCAGTCATTATAATGTTTTAAAAGAACTAGAGCAGCATATTTTTTATTGCTTTATTATATTTCCCATATATACCATAACATTAAGGATTACAATTAATTGTGCCTAGGTTTACAAAATTCTAAATAAAATTACTTCAAAAATATGAACATTCTAGATTGCAGCATCAAGAAATAGTTAGTACAATATTTAAAACAAAACCAGTTTACTGAAAATAATAATATGAAGGAAATGTTTTTATGTCATACAACAGATTTGTATAACAAAACAGTAAAAATATCAGACAGCAGAGAAGGAAACAGCAGCAAACTAAAAGTAATCGAAGAGCAATCTAGACATAGAAAATCTGATTAACTTGTTGTTCATCTGACTGGAATCCATTCATCAAAGATTTCTTTATATTTTCGTTTATTCTGCACGAAATCTTCCGGATGTAATTCTACATAATGTCTTATGACAGCATCTCTTTCCATCCATTTTCTGTCCAAAAACCGATCAACATAATAACCAAACACAGCACCAATTAATCCGAGTGCAATGTGTCGATGAATTCCAGTATAAAAAGGTCGTTTAATGTAATAATTTTGAGCTATTGGGAGTGAAATACCTCCAAGAGCACAACCTACAGGGTAGAAGGCTTTTGAAAGTATACTTTCTTTCGGTGGAGGCATTATAATGCACTACATACAATAAATCACCTTTTCGCTGTTTTGTAAATAAAGGTGACGGTTTTCAGTTAATACGTTGATTTAATACATTATTACTTGCATTTTAAAATTAAAATTTAAATATGTATTTATAAACAGGAGTAATTTAAAGCATAAAATTTACCTAAATAAGAAACGATATAAAACACACTACCTACTGCAATTTTGGTTGATATTTTTATTCTTAGTAAGTAATCAGCTATTTAAACGAATTTTATTAAACATCAAAAGTAATTTAATATGTAAAAAATATGCAAATAGTTCACTGTATAAGAAATGCTACTTATTTCAATTCCAAATATTCATAATTTCCTTCTTAGCTAGTTATCAATTATTTAAACTAATTACATCAAGCTTAAGCCCTAACGCACTAGAAAATAGAAAAACACAATTTATTTATAAAATAGCTATACAGTACTATTTTGTACAATGTAATAATATTTCGGGTTAAAAAAAAAAAAAAAAAGCGATAAAGCAAGTTTCTATCGAATCTGGCATTCGGTTTAAATCCAATGTTTTCGATTTTGAAATTACAGACACCAAAGTCCTCACCTCCTTTCTTCTTGCTCAAAAGCAGGATTGCTACAGAAATTACAGAAAGCGGATTTGTATAGAAGGAATTTGGTAATTACTTATCTCGGCTGTGAAGAGGAGAATGTTTGTTGCTCGAAGTATTCAAGCTGATCATAAAGATCTCATACATGATGTTGCATATGATTTCTATGGCGAAAGGTTGGCTACATGTTCTAGCGATCAGACAGTTAAGGTAATGTTCAAAATTATTCGAATGGAAATAAATACTATAGGTTTTTAAAGTGCATGTTAATCATATAGCTCTACCGATTGATGTTTTGAATGCTTTTTCCTGACAAATTTGGTATTTTAAAACTGTTCTTTTGATTTTTATTTTACAGTTTAATAAAGTTTAGGTACGAAATCTTCGAAATTTTACACGGCAGTATAAATAAGTTTATAAAATATTAATACCAAAAGTATTATGGGCAAGTTAAATTTTTTAATGATTCACTTGGCAATAAAATTGAACTTAACAAACGTTTGTGTGAAAACTTGACACACCAAAGTAAGCTTAATAATTGCTAAGTTGAACGAAACTTGATTTTTCTGTTATTTGAAAAGGCTGTATATTTGAGGAGACATTTTTTATACAAATTGAGTAAAATTGACAAGCTGAAACCGATTGATTGATTTTAAGTTTTTTTTTTTTTTGGTATGACACTTCTGCAGAGGCAAATGAGTTATTATTTGATTTATATTATTTATATGAATTGAATAACTTGGTTTTAGTAGGAATTTTTTTTGGTGCTTACGTAAGATTCTGTGGTCTGCAAAATCTGTCATGATGCAGTGCAATTTCGTGCCAGTTATGGGTATATTTATGGGATGTAAGAGCGTACTCACAGGCCCGCGCCAAGCCTAATCGGTGCTGTCGTGCAAATGTCTAGCGAGCTAGTGCCTTTATGTAGTGACGATATTAAAGGGACATTTCTTATGGTTAACATTTAAAATAAAGCATTAGTAACATAATAATATGAAAAACCAAAAAAAAAAAAAAAAAAAAACTTACGTTTTATCTTTTGTCTAAGTTTGCAAACATTTTGTACTTTGTTAAAACCCGCACTCAAATATATTTATTAAAAGAGTATACGTACATTTATGTTATAAAAAGCCATCCAACCGGTATAGTGGTTAGCGTTGCTGACTGCTGTGTCGAAGGGCCCGGGTTCGAATCCCGGAATAGACATGGATGTTTGTGAATGTATAGTGTCTGTGCGGCATGGGGACACTCTACATATGTGAGGCAAAAGTCCTCTTGAAAGGTTGGTGGTAGGGAAAGAGGGGTAAGAGACGCTCAGACCTGTTCCCCCAGCGTGCTTTTTATCAAAAGTGCGGGCGGAACTGAAGCTAAATCGCAGTGTCACCTGTAAGGTATATGACAGTCATATCTTTCACTCCTTGCCACGAAGAATTTTGTGGGCTTGGGCTGACTATGGGTCAGAAAAGTGAGCATTACTCAACAACAACAATATGTCGTAAACAAGTAACACTGCAAGCGAAGCGAAATAATATACTAAACGTATTGGATAAATTGCTATTCACAGTGTAGTTTATGACAAGGTTCAAACTGTTGTTATAACAGGGCACAAAAAAGTGCTCTAGGGCTGATATCTGGAGATATATTCAAAATTATTTTCTGCACATCGCTATGTTGTTGAGTCAGCAAGACAGAGATGTCTTCTTTTGCACCCTTAAGTCTCTGCCTTCAGGGAGAAAAGTCAAATATAACTTAGAAAGGAAAGAACATAGAAAAAGAGCAACTTTTTTTGAGAAAAAAAGTAATTTTATACACTAAATATAAAGGGGAAATATAAAAAATAAAGGTTTGAAATATACAAAGGAAAATGCATAAATTATACAGGAAAAAATTATGGATATGAGGTAGATATAGAAGATGATAAAGTGGAATTTAATGTTATTACAAGGGTAAATCAAAGATAATCATAATTATGTATATCATATTTGTGTATTCTGTTGTTCATTAAAAGTGAACTGTAAGGTAACCTGCAATTTTCTCAGCTAAATTTAAGAAACTTCAGAGTGATAATCTTGACCAAATCCTTTTATTGATTTTTCAAACATAACGTTGGCTGAAAAATGCCGACAGAATACAGCAGATTCAGAAGCGCAACTGAAAGAACCTCTGCCTTGTTGGAACTCCAGTAATTCCCAGCAATCTTGAAGCTCCAAACGCAGTGTTATTCTGCATAGAAAAAGGTAATTCAGGTATTAAACTAAAAATTATTATCTTTCGAGAAGAAAGGATTGACATATTCACGGAGTACCACTGAATTTAAAATATACCTGTTTGAGATTTGAAGTGAAGCAAAAACATACAAAGTATTCTGAAATCAAAAACTGTCCATTTTTCGATTTTTAGCTATGTGGAAAACCGAAAGAAAATGTTTCGTTATTTCATTATGTCTTAAATACATGTTTTAAATTTGATTTATTTGCTATAATAAACAAAAGAGTACTACCACCTCCTTGAATTATGTGGTATTGATCTAATAGTTCATATATCTTCCAAGCAATGGTTTAAGATATACTCACTTTTTCAGAAGTAAGGTAAAATATTTCAAATAGTGACTTTCTGAGTGTTTTTAAGAACAAATGTTTTATGCAAGAGTTCTTATAATAGTTTTTTCTACTTCTGTTTTTACTTCCACTTTTTCTGTTTTTCACTTTTCCCTAGATGTCGGAAGAAAAACAGAAAAAGCTGTCTGAGTATTAGAATGTAATGAAGAAAAAGAAAGTGAAAGAAAGACTTAATAAACCAGAACTTTAAAATTACTCGGATTTTTCCCAAACCCAAAGAATACCCAAGCTAATGCTACTAGCACTAGTTGTCTATCAATGTCTCAGCTACCATTGAAACTACCAAAAGAACCTAATAATCGGAAAGAAAATGTTTTCACCTGGGAATTATCTTTAACTTCAAGTCAGCCGGTTGAAAAAAATTAGAAGAAATAATGTTGAAATCTACAATTTCTGCAGTAGGTATGCATTTGCCTGTATCTGATGATTCCAGATTATGTTAAAGTCCATTACTGCCATCTCAAGTTCAAGCCTTAATAAAAAAGTGGTCCTGGATAATACCAAAACCTGGTTTCGAGTTTCAGTTTCCCAAAAGACAAAAATGAACGTACATTTTTTTATATGTACTTTTGTCGAATCTTGCCAGACAACGAAAGAGTTAATCCGATTTCTTAGAAAGATTACGAAAGAATAAACCTGTTAATTCGGAATTTCGAAATTTATTAAAAATAGAGACTGAGCATTGGTGCTATGTTATTGAAAGAATTATCTATGCCATTCCAGTTTTTGGCCAAACAAAACTTAGCCTTCCGTGGTTCCAGTAATAAATTATTCGAAAGAAATAACAATTTTTCAAAATGCATAGAAATGACCACAAAATTTGACACTATCATGTCTGTATATATTAATAAAATTCCAACTTAAAAATATATGCTTCATTATCTTGGAGATAAAATTCAAAATAAAACAATTAGCTTATTAGGGGATAATATAAAGCAAATTATTATAAATAAGGTCAAACAGGCAAAGCAGTTTTCTATTTTACTTGATTGTTCTACTGATGCCAGCCATCAAGAGCAGATATCAATTTGTATGAGGTATCTTAATTTATAAAATACAGACATGATTATTGAAGAAAGGTTTTTAGTATTTTGTATTGCAACAGATACGGCAATTGCTCAAACATGACAGGTAAACAGTTTTCGAGTAATTATGTTTAAATCGTTGCTTTTCCAAATCAAAAAGTTAACCTAAGTTTTAACATACTATGTACACTTACCTTTTTTTATGTAGAAAAACAATAACAACAAGCAATCTCAAAAAAGATAAATGTTGTACAAGTTACTACGATTGCAACGGTAGACACAAAATAAGGATTAAGCAGTTTGTCGAATGCGTGTACCCTTGCATACACATCGGCATCAAGTACTTTCATGTTCAAAATAAGACAGAAGAGAACACAAGAGACGAACTCCTGCCCTGGTTATAACTTTTGGTCAAATAAGACTGTGTGCTAGGAGTGTTTCAAAATATTCTAAGATTGCTATTAATGAACATCAATCACTCTTAAAATGTAACTTTTAATTGTACAATATTTGCAGATCATTAATCAAAACATGGTGGTTCACTTATCTAACAAATCTATATGCTTCGAAAATTGAAATCCTTTAAATAGGAACTGAAGTGTTCCTTAAGTGTGCGAAGCATCTAAACATCCATCTATCGAGCTGCCGGTGGAGAGTCTATGGAAATTCAGAAGGCACGTCGCGTTTAACACGCAACGCTAGCTCCATCTGTCAATTAAAATAATTTCCACACATTCCCCACCTGAACTCTGCCAAGAGTTCACATTAATCTAACAACAATCAAATTTATATCAATAAGTATTTTAACATATAATTATAAAACAATTAATAAGTATATTAAATGAATAGAAAATATATTCAAACTAATCATTATACTAAATTCTAAAAAAATGTATGTTAATCATCAAATACAATTTGACACTACTTCAGTAAATCTAAACTATTCTTAATCTAATCATATGAAACTAAATTAGCAAAATAAACAATTGCATAAAACATATTCAATCTTATTCATATTATTAAACAATATTTTTTTTTTTTTTTTTTTTTAAAGTTCTAAAGGATATAATAATTGAACTAGTCGTTTTATTATTGTTTCATCAGTAGTTGTTAGTTCACAAGAACGAACTTTGTTGTCACGACCATGAAAAATGTTTATCACTCTGCCACAGTTCCACAAAAGTTTGCACTTATGGTTGCCTTCGATTAATAACAAGATCATCAACTTTTACATCATAATAAGCATTAGGATTTTTTAATTGATGTACTGTCCGAAGATCCATCAAATATTGTTTTTTCCATTTAGTCCACAATTGTCTAACCCAGGGCAACGCGGCGCCATGGCGCCCCCGATCGATTTTTAATGTGCCCTCGCTGGACTAATGTAAATGTATGATAGCCAGAGCGATTTACTTATTCTTGTCAAACGGCGATATACAGCAAGTACTGTCTGACCACGTATTCCAGATCTATGTAAACATCCGGTTTGGGGCGGAAGTGGGCACATCTATCAGTTATGTAGGGGTGAGTGCAGTAGCCCGGTAGACACTAAATGTCCCCTGACCTTTGATTTCACCCACACCCCTTAGACCTTCAAGAGGGAAAAATATCCGTGCTTTTCGCCCACACACTCCTTCAATTAAACTGACCCATCTTGGCCCTCAGCCAAACTGCTCTCGCTAGCATGGTTAGACAGTAATCAGTTGAGTTTAGGATTGTGCAGAGATTAGCAGTTTGCTAACCTTGAGCGTATCTAATAACACGCACGTATTTTTTGTTAGTGTGTGATCGTATTTCAAATAGACCACGCATAGACCGTGCATTTAAAACTACCAAGTAATCCAAAATAATTCTTTTCTTTCAAAACCCTTCATGTAAAAGAAAAAGAACATATTATTTTAACGATGAATGGGAACATCTATATTGTTTCGTTGATTACAAAGGGAAGTGTATTTGTTTGTTGTGTAATAATAGTGTTGTGATTCCCAAGAAAAGTAATATTGAACGACATTTTAAGACCGTTCATACCAATTTTGATAGTGACTATCCAATGAACTCTGAAATTAGAAGAAAAAAAAATTTTTCTTTAAAATCTTCAATAACTAACCAGCAAAGTTTTTTTACTTAACCACTGCAACAACTTTAAGCAGCAACGATTGCATCATATAAAATATCGCATTTGCTAGCTAAGAATAAAAAAACCATTTATAGATGGAGAATTAGTGAAAGAAGCCACGTCAGAAGCTGCTGATTCATTTTTTGAAGAATTAAAAATAAAAAGGAAATAGTTTCGGCTATAAACACGTTGCAGTTATCAGCACGAAATGTTAGTAGAAGAATTGGAGTAATTGCGGAGAATTTGGAGGCAGAATTAGCAAATGATATGGAAAATTGTATTTTCTTTTCGCTACAGATGGATGAATCGGTAGACGTGACAAATATATCACAATTAGCAATTTGCGTGAAGATGGTATTTTCTGATTTTACAACAAAAGAATAATTCCTTAAAGTTCTGTCATTAAAGGGAAGCACCAGAGGAGAAGATATCTTTTCTACTTTTAAAAAGTATATAACAGATGTAAAATTACCTGTACAAAAGTTATCGTCAATTACAACAGACGGGCACCAGCAATGACTGGTAAGAAAAAAGGATTTATTGCCTTATGTAGACAGGATTCCTTATTCCCAAAATTTATTTCTTATCATTGCCTCATGCGCAAAAACAATCGGTTTTCAACACGTATTTACGATAGTAACAAAAATTATTAATTCCATAAGATCGGGAGCTATGCAACACAGATTGTTTAAATTACTTTTAGAAGATGATGATGTTCAGTTCACAGATCTTCTTTTACATACTGAAGTGAGGTGGCTGAGCAGAGGTAAAATATTTGAGCGGTTTATCATGCTTTTGCCACAAATAAAGGAATTTATTGCATCAAGAGGCGAATTTTACGAGCAATTAGAAAATAAGGATTGGCTAATCGACCTCGGATTTCTGACAGATATAACGGCAAAGTTGAATGAATTAAATGAAAAAATACAAGGGAAAAATCAGCATATCGCTGACATGATTAGTGCAGTAAATTCATTCAAATGCAAGTTAGTGTTGTTGAAATCCCATCTATTGAAAAAATCATTATCACGTTTCCCAAATATAAAATACACTGTTGAGAGTTTAAATTTGAATAATGAAAATTTTACTGCTACATCATATTTAGAAGTTATAGATAAGCTAATAGAAGAGTTTTCTTCCAGATTTGAAAATTTTGCAGCATTAGAACCCATTCTAAGATTTTTCATAAATCCATTCAGTGTTACTGAAGATGATGTCCTTGAAATAGTTTCAGTGTATTTCGAGCTTCATAATATCGAAGACCTAGAATTAGAAATAATAAACTTGCAAAGTGATATTATTTTAAAAGCGCATAGTAATAATAAAATGTTTTGGAACTTAGTCGATGAAAATAAGTATCCTATTTTAAGGAAATGTGCGCTAAAAATTTATTCATATTGTGCAACAACATACAATTGCGAGTCTTTGTTCTCAAATATGAAATATTTGAAATCAAAATACCGAACAAAGCTTAATGACTCACATTTAGATAATTGTTTAAGGACCGGGAACTCTAAATATATCCCCAATTACAAGAAATTAGCTGAAAATATGGGCACCCAAGTTTCACACTGAATTATATGTATCATTATGTATGACACCAACAAAATAAAGTTATAAAAAATCTGTTTTTTTATTGCCTATTTATACCTGTTGATTATCTGTACAATATCCGCTCTCGGTGATTTTCAAATTTAGTATTGCACCCTTAAGGACAAACAGGTTGCCGACCCCTGGTCTAACCAATAAATCTTGGTAAATCTTTCTTTTGGTCAGAGAGGACTTTGTAGAGCCATCTTTAACAATGGAGTTAAAGTTAATAGGTAATGTAGAATCTTTGTTCCAAAAAATCAAGAAATTGACTGGCTTCAGTAGCAACAGTTCCTTGTGGTCATTGTATACATATGTCAAAGGACGAGAATTCAAAACAGCTTCCACTTGTGCTAAAACTGTTGACAATTCTTCAAACGTTAAAGATTTACCAAGAATTTTCTTAAGCACTCTTTCACTGATTTTACTAATCTCTCATAAAAGCCTCCCCACCAAGCCCTTCATTCTATTATACACTTCCAACTAATTCTTTCATTCGACAGAAAATCTTGGAATTTCTCATTCGACAATAGTTCGGAGAAATTTTTGAGTTCCTTTTTTCCCTTTTTAAAAGTTTTTGTGTTGTCCGAATAAATTACTCGACAATTGCCTCTCCTAGACGTGAATTTTTTGAATGCCATTAAAAAACTAGTCATGTTACTGTCATGAACCCTAACTAGCCTAAAGCAGACATCGCCAGCGATGACTCCAGTCCTGTAAAGACTGATTTTAAACACCGTGGCCGAGACTGCCTAGGTACAGATCCTAATCAAAAGCTTCCCAGGTTTTACCTGAGAGGGGCATTCAAATAAGACAAGAATTTTCCTGTTCAGGCAGGCAGCGAGACAAACTGCTTTTTTAATGATTGCCTGGTGCTTTTTTGACTCGACGCTATCGTGCACCTATTGTCGGCGCGGGCCTGCGTACTCATAATATCTATGCTTTCATTTAGTGTAAGCTCAATTGATTCTCGGTAAGCCGCTTAGTAAAAGTTTACTATTGGGTTGTTTTTTTGCGATTCTTTTTTTTTTATGCCAAGATCAGTGCCAGGAAAGCACAATTTCAAGGTTGCCGCTAAACAAAAGCCAATTTTGATATATGTTACCGGCAAAGTATGAAATGCCGGAGCTATATATGTTATTGGCAAAGTACGAAATGCCGGAGCTATATATGTTACCGGCAAAGTATGAAGTGCCGGCACTCTATATAATGCCAGACCATTTTAGGCAAATTATGAAATATGAGAATTATTATATACTTTCCCTAGGCATTGTATAGAATACCTACGCATTCTGTAGAATGACAAATTCTCTTTAGGCAAAGTATAAAAAAAAAGACTTCTAAAAAAATTTGAAAGGTTTCAGATTTTAAATTACATACAAAACAGCATTTTTTTTTAACAATTTGTGTGTTACCTTTATTTATTAAATATCATGTTCTTTGCACTTAAACCATGAAATTCAGTTCAATAGCAATGTCGCAAAATAATTTTAAAATGAGCATATCTTTATAATATCTGATATACAGTTTCGCGCCCGCTGGAGATAAAAAAGTTTTTTTCCCCATTAGATTTTTTTGGAATCGATTTTTGGTCCTTTAAAGTCCTTAGATTTTTTGGAATCGATTTTTGGTCCTTTAAAGTCCTTAATTTTGCCCAAAATCAGCTAAAGGTCCTTAATTTTAATCATTTGAAATTTCTGTCTGTTTTTATGACTGCCATTTTGAGTGTACATTAGCATTTTGAAGGAATATTTTTGGCAATTCACTGACATATCTTTTGAATGGGTAAATGGGTTATAATTTGTTTCTATTTCTAATATAAATGATGGGATACTCGTGGTTCTGAGCAAGAAGTGAAACATAAGCATAACGAAATTAAATTTTTCTAATAAAGAGCCCTTAAACAACTTTTCGCTTTTGGTGATGGGAATTCTTTTATTAAATGGTTCTAAATTTGGCGACTTATCAAAATTTTGGCAATTTTAAAATCAGTTTCTATAGAAAATTTTTAATTACGAGACAGAATTTTTCGACGTTTTTTTTTAAAACATCATAACATTGATAAATTTTGTTAAAAAAATGGTAATATATTGAAATTATATTAAATAAATATTAAATTTATTAAATAAGCATTTTATTTATATTAAATAAACATTTTATTTTCCACTGTCGTATTATAAAGTTTCATTTTGGCAACTTATTATACAATATTTTGAATCTGGATAAAAAAAAAAAAAAAAAAAAAAAAAAAAAAAAAACAAGGTATAATGCACAATTTACGAAACAGCTCTTAGCAAAAGCAAAATTATCTATGTAATTAATTAAAAATGTCTTCTTTTTATTTTTTTCATAGTAAGAGTTTTTCCCATCTATTAGAGTATTCGTCTCAGAGCATTTAGAATTCTCAGAATATGCATCAGTTTTCTCTATAAAATTAATTTTACATTTTTTCTCTCCCCCCTTTTTTTTTCCAAACTATTTCTGGCTTTTTGCTGTTACAGAATTGGTAGGGATAATTTTTCTTTAGGATTTTAGACATTGCAGCTTGGAAAGTTTAGAAGGATTTGAAGGCAAGATTTATAGAGCCACGATTCTAGAATATTCATGAAATATGTGACAAAATGAGAAATGTTTCCATGGTATCAACACGTAATGGATGTATTTTACAGAAAGTTTGCAATGAATTTCTTCCTTTTTGGAGAACATCTGGAAGAACAATGAAAACATAATATTTGAATGTTTTACTTCTGATGCTAGAATCTTAACATGTTTGTCTTCCCTTTATTTTCTCTACTTTTCAATAAACACAAGCATGGAAAATATCAAAAATGCATCTAATCTTATCACATGGGCAGGCATTGTAGAAAGAGATTTTTTATTAATAAAGAAATTGAAAATTTACAATTTAAAAGATTAATCTAATATGTCTTAATACACCATACACATAGCTGGCACTAGGCATTTTCCCACTTGATGCAATCTCTGTGGATCCTAAATGCTATTGCCTAGTGCCTTTCTAAATGCTTCCAATGCCAGCTCTAAATTATAAAAGTTTTGCCATTTCTAGATTTTGTTGTTCGGTGTGTCATTCAATTCTAAAAATTTTGCCACATCAGCTCTGTAACTGGCATATATATTTCATATTTCTTCTGAATATTCATATTACTAAAGAAATAAAACTAGCCACTTTTTCTGTACATTCTAAATGCATTTAGTGTTTTTTAGAATAACAAAAATCCTTAATTAAATCCAAAAATTCTAAAATGAAAAGGAAACGTGTTGAAGAAAGAAACTGAATACATAAAGAAAATTATTCTTCAAAGATATGTGCACTTATTACTATGTAAATTACCCAATTATTTATGATTTCAGCCCTTACTATAATTTCTCATTTCTATTTCCTCATATGATAGAGTTACTGAGCCAGATTAAATTAAAACTAAATTGTATAATCTTTGACCACTAGTTCACATTTTTAGTTTGAATTTGACTGTTCTTGTTTAATTATGTCACTGTGAGCTGTAATTGATTTTGTTAGCATCAGAACATGCCTTTATCTTTTAATTTCTTTTTTAAAAAGAGGCTTATTTAAACCTTTGTCTGATACTGTAGTTACTTTCACACATAGCAATAACATGCTTCACGTCTGTCGGGGGTTTTGGACTATTTAACTTTTACCAGATCAAGTAAACTCTCATAAGTATATTGTGGAGAGGTTGTTGAAGAAAGAAACTGAATACATAAAGAAAATTATTCTTCAAAGATATGTGCACTTATTACTATGTAAATTACCCAATTATTTATGATTTCAGCCCTTACTATAATTTCTCATTTCTATTTCCTCATATGATAGAGTTACTGAGCCAGATTAAATTAAAACTAAATTGTATAATCTTTGACCACTAGTTCACATTTTTAGTTTGAATTTGACTGTTCTTGTTTAATTATGTCACTGTGAGCTGTAATTGATTTTGTTAGCATCAGAACATGCCTTTATCTTTTAATTTCTTTTTTAAAAAGAGGCTTATTTAAACCTTTGTCTGATACTGTAGTTACTTTCACACATAGCAATAACATGCTTCACGTCTGTCGGGGGTTTTGGACTATTTAACTTTTACCAGATCAAGTAAACTCTCATAAGTATATTGTGGAGAGGTTGACAAGTTAGGAGATAAAGCATGCAGAAACTAGCAAGAGCATTGGTTTGCATATTGAAACAAATCTCTAATTGTTAGAAAAGAAGCTTAAAGAGAAGGAAATCAATATAAACTAGCCAAAATGTCTGGAAAGGCTTCAAATTAAAATGACGGATAAGTATTTTGTTGAATGTTGTTGTTACAAAACATAAATGTTTTGTAGCTTTTAATGTGGAATTATCCTAAGAATGTCATAATAGTACTTAATTTCCGTGTGTGAAATTTTATTAGATTTTGATTTTAACAAATATTGTTAATTAAGACACAATAAATATTGTTAAAAAATAAAATTTAATAGTGGCCATGCAAATCTGTAATTACTAAGTTTATTAAACTACTTAATTTAATTATTTATAACTAACTGTTTACCCTTAAAAAGCCTTTCACTAACACTCACAGTGGTCACAAGATAAACTACAAAAATGTAAAAATTCAAGTAAAACTTTCTCTTTGCATCTAGTCAGACTTAAAATAATACAAAACAACTTATGACCTGTGGTGCTGTAATGGCTTATTGGAAACCTAAAGTATATTAACTGGGTTACAATCCCTGGAACTCTACATGAAACTATGACACTAACTGCATCAAAAAGAGCCTGACTGACTTTCAACACTTGCCAACCGTGCCTACATCAGGCCTTTCAGGTTTGTTCAAATCAGCAGGTCTCTCTGTAAAGTTTATTGTATTCTGAAACTTATTAATAATTATGTTAATTAATTCATGTTTAGTAATAATGTATACTACTTAGGGATCGATTTTATTTTTAGGATGGTATTACAAAAGGGAAATTCAGGCATAGATAATATTTTTAATTGAATTTATTCAGTTCTCATTTGCTCATAGGTTCTTAATTTTTTTTCATTAATGGTCCTTAAAAGTTCTTAAAAGTACTTAATTTCCGTGTGCAGAAATGTGTACGAACCCTGTAAAACAAATTTCAAATTTGGTCTTCCACATGCCCATATTCAAAGGAGGATTAATTACATCATTCAAAATTCGATGGCTCTATGTACTTTTGTTTTATCACAATGGAGAAATATACATACATTTATGCAGATTTTTCATTATTTAATTTCTTCAAATATAATGCATGGCTTTAGCATTTGGTGGCAACAGTTTAAAAAGTGAAACGGACATTTATAGTGATTCAACACAAAATCACGAAACAAAAACAATAGTCCTTCAGGGACAAAGCCCTTTTGGACTAATAAGGATAAATAATTTAAAAGACGTTCTTTCTTCAAAAATACAAATGTAATTTTGAAAAACTACTGAAATGGTGCCATTAAAAAACATTTATTCGAAATATGTAAAAAAAAAAAAAGTATTGCGAGATGATCTTGATACAATATAATAATTTTGTATTTTCTATTTGGCTGAGATAGGGAATCAGTAAGCTCTACCTGACATTGAAAATTAAATTCAGAAGCAATCATAAGTTTCACAATAGTGTCCTTTTTAATACTGTTTTTTTTCTGGCAGGGCTCACAAAAGTAGTTGTACAGTTCAATATCATTACGTACAGCGTTTTTTTATTTGGTTGAAAGTTCCTTAAACATTCTGTCATGTTGTCTGCGTCCAGTACTCAAATGATTTTTCATGAAGTACGAGAAATAACTCAGTGTCCGTGATGTAATACTGTATAGTACTGATGCTTTCTTTAACAGGATAAATTAATGTAATTTTGTTTCCCACTAACACTACATCCAAGCGATTTAGCAGTAGTTACGTAATTCCTTCTTAGTAGTCATTTTGGCCTTTTTACATCATTTAACTTCTGGTAAGTAGTTGGGTCTTCGAAACGAATCAAAAATGTATTTCATACTTTGCCGGTTTGTCATTTGGCATTCTACATAATGCCTAGGAAATATGTGAAATATGAATTGTTTCATACATTGCCGGCTAGGTTTAGGCATTATATGCAATGTCTAGGCATTCTATAGAATGCCGGATTTCAAACTTTGCCGGTAACATAGTAATACGAGATGTTGTATGTTATATAATATGTGTGTTATATGTAATATATATAAGCATGCAATTTTTTTTAGAATTGTTTCATAAGTTTCAGCTGAATGACATTAAAAAAAAGACAGTTTCATCCTGGGTAATTTTTGGTAAAAAATCGGTTTAATAATTAAGCTATTAAAGTTTGGACAATCTTTATCTTATTAACTAAAAATTAAATAAACGTTAGTATTCATATGAATGAGATGGATGAACTTGGTGATTCTTGGGTAGCTGATCAGTATTTGGTTGTGTACTGGTAAGAAGTGCTATAGTCATAGTACTTTAATTTCTCCTTTGTTGTTAAGATTAGAATGTGATGGCTGTAGGTGGGATAACTGGTAATAAATTTCATAATATGTCCATCATCAGTGAAAAAGTAATAGATAATTGCTATGTGTAATTTCCAAACTCAGATTTTTAACTATAAGTGGTATACACAGTTAATTTGCATTTTATTTTTTGTCTTTTTGGAAATCTAGGAGGAGCACAAAAGCAGGCTTTAACCCATTCACAACGGCATGTAAACACTCTGCAGACGGGTGTGTCATATATGCATCAGTCCCAAATGTTGCTAGCACTGGTGCATGGCACGCTGCGTTGCACTGGTGCAATAATTTAAAAGGTAATCTCGTAAGAGGATTAGGTGCTGATGCATATATGATACACCTGCCCTGAAGCGGTTAAGAACCACTTATGGTCCACAGACTGAGAGACATCGCATTAGTTCCAATTCTTCCCTTGAAAAATTTTACACAGACTTTTTCACCTTGCATTTTTGTGACTATACTAATACAAAATGATCTTTTATTATAGATCACAGCATAACTGTTTTTCTGTGTATGTATTTTAGCATTCTTCATACATTTGGGGATGTAATTGCTGACTTCTGGTAAAATATTTATTTGGTGATCATTATAAAACCAGCAATCAATTAAATATGGTTGCCTGTTCCAATACTTAAAATAGAGGCTTGTCTTTAGTAACATTCAAATGCCTTGGTTTTCTGATTCCCTCATTCATTAAAATTCAATACTTTTAGAGGCTTTTTCTTCAAACTCTTAATTCTGGAATGTTAGTGGCACTATGCTAAAACTCCACAAACTTGAAGAATGTGTCTGAGAAGGGCCTTTGATATTTTACTTGTCCAGGAGACCAAACTCCATCCAGGAAGAATTCTCAAGCTTGCGGACTGCAATTTTACCCTAATGAGAGACACATTCTGGTCTTCTTGAAATGCTTTACGATGGCATAGGGGCCTACATTAAAAATAATGTACCACATTTGAAGAATCAACACATCATGTCTGAACAAACATGAGGCGACAGTTATTAAAACTTTTATTTCAAACTCACTCTTCTTAATCGTGATCTCTGCCAATCTTCTTTCTCTACATGGGTAAAGTGTTAATTTTCCAGAGGAAAATTTTAACGAGCTGCTCAGTGTTATTAATGCTGGTGACTTAAATTTGTCATCACCAGTATTGACGTTATAATTTGTCCAACCCAACTAGTGCCGTTTGTCTTTATAGCCAAAACAATGAGAGGACTAGCATATAGGAATCATAATCAAGTTCATACTAATTTTTTAGCTTGATTTTTTCACATTATGTACTTGTACCTCAATAAAAGATCTTTTTTCTGTATGAGCTAATACTGTCATCTCAACTTCCTATCCAATACTTGCAGGTATATTTCAAGGGTCACTTGTAGGGCTTACTATTCAATATTTGTGTTAATAACATACTAAGTTCACCTAGTGTCACTCTAATCCTTTATGCAGGTGACACAACCATCTTAGCTCTGTTCATGATTGGGTTATCTGGTATCAAATACTCAAATCTCTTCAGTCTCTAATTCTAGTTCATTTGATGGAAAATCAAAATTTATGATACCGAATGTGCTATCATGATCTTTTAATATCTGTATTCTTGTACCCTACAATTAATTAAAAAAATTTTGATGGTTGCATCCTGTGGTGTAGTAGAGTTATCCTAGGTTTAAATTCACTCTGGCTTCTTCACACTGAATCTATTCTTAAAAAAGAAATAGGGTCAAAACCCAATTATATCATTATTAGCCTGAAAGAGGAATGTGCCAATTAAAAACAAAGCTCTTTTGTATACATCAGCTAGCATGTATACATATACCATATAGGATATTGCTGCAAAGACTGCACTAAACTTCAAGCTTTTTAAAGTAAAACTCTCTGGTTAGTTCTAAATGCAGCTGCAAAGACTGCACTAAACTTCAAGCTTTTTAAAGTAAAACTCTCTGGTTAGTTCTAAATGCAGCGTAGTACATCTATAGTGATGTGATTTGTTTGGACCTTACATTAAACCAATTGACATTTTAATTTATAAAAAAATAGTTAAAATTTATTTTTTAGAATCGAACAGATTGACTAATTGTGTACTTCAAGACTCCCTGTCTATGACTCGGCACTCTTCAAAGGCAAAGCAACTACGAGGGTAAGTTGAAAAATAAGTTGTCCCTGTCGACTGTGGTCAGAGTTGTGTATGAAAGTCAAAAAATAGAATGAGACATTAAAGATATGACATACCTTTATTTTTCCACATAGGTACCAAGTACATTGAGACATTTGTCATATCGCTTGATAAGCTTCAAAAAGCCCTCCAGGAAAAAATCAGGGCTTTGCATATGGAAGAAGCGTTGAACGGCTATGGGCGAAAGGCGACACAGCAGGAAAACGCGCAAGTCACCGATACACCATTGGGTAGAGGTCGCTGCAAATCAAGCAGATGGCGCTGTTGCAGTGCCTGCGCAAAGCGGAGACCAGCCTCTCATTTGAGCCCCGGTAGGTATGGAGAGAAGGTGCGTTTTGAATTCGTGGTCAAAGGAGGAAGTGAGAGCGGTTATCTGCTATGAATGGGCACGTGAAGTATCAGGAACAGAAATTCATAACCGCCTCGTGGAAGTCTATGGGCCAGGTGTGATGTCGAAGCAAATGGTGCGGAGATGGTGTCGCACATTCAGTGATGGACTTCAGCAAGTCGAGGACATACCGAGAGCTGGACGGACGCACATGGCCACTACAGATGCAAATGTCAGGAAGGTGGATGACATGATTAGAGCGAACCGGCGTATCACCATCGATGAAGTAGCGGAAGAACTTGGAATCTCACATGAGCAAGCTCAAAACATCATCCATGACATTCTTCGATACAGAAAAGTGTCAGCACGATGGGTGCCCCGACAGTTGACCTCGACACACAAGGAACAACGCATGGGGGTCAGCCTGGAACATCTCGTGCGTTACCATGAAGATGGCAATGACTTTCTGTTTCGGATTGTGACGGGGGATGAAACGTGGGTCCACCATTTCACGCCAGAATCGAAGGCCGCATCTATGGAGTGGAAACATCCGTCATCACCTGTCCGAAAGAAGTTCAAGACAACTCCCTCTGCAGGTAAAGTGCTCCTCACAGTTTTCTGGGACGCCCAAGGAGTTTTGTTGGTGGACTTTTTGGAGGTTGGAACCATCAATGCTACGTGCTACTGTGACATCCTGTCGAAATTGAAAGAGGCGATTCCGAAAAAGCGGCCTGGCCTTCTCACATCTGGCGTTCTGCTGTTGGATGACAATGCCAGACCACATTCGGCGACGGCAACGCAAAACCATATTGCAACTCTTGGTTGGGAGCGCCTACACCATCCGCCATACAGTCCTGATCTCGCACCAAGCGACTTCCATCTGTTTCCGCCTTTGAAGAAAAATCTCTGGGGAAGGCGCTTTGGAAGCAATACTGAAGTGAAACAAGCCGTTCAACGCTTCTTCCATATGCAAAGCCCTGATTTTTTCCTGGAGGGCTTTTTGAAGCTTATCAAGCGATATGACAAATGTCTCAATGTACTTGGTACCTATGTGGAAAAATAAAGGTATGTTATATCTTTAATGTCTCATTCTATTTTTTGACTTTCATACACAACTCTGACCACAGTCGACAGGGGAAACTTTTTTTTCAACTTACCTACGTATATTGCATCATTGGTCAAGAATATGGCATCTTTCCTCTATCTCTCAGTTTAGAAGAAATGCCATCAGATGATGCTTCATTTTAGAAGAAATGCCATAAGTGATAGATACTGTTCTTGGAGCTCCTGACTATGCATCTTAATTGCTATATCAGTTGCTTGATTTCTTTTACAACTATTTTTTGCTGTCAAATATTTACTCACATACCTGATTATTGCTGCATTTTGATTTTATATCCATATGATTAGGATGGCTTTTTGTAATTAACTATCATAATATTAATTTTAAAATTTTCAGTTAGGTATGTTGTATATCAGCATTGCTTATCTGATCTCGGATACAACAGTATATTAGATTCATTTTTGCATAGGTCTTACAATGATTGTTGAAAATAATATATATCATCTAGTTTTCTCAGCAAATCCAAATTTTTATAATTCTTTCTTGCAGCCAAATGAACAAATAAATATTGTTGTGTGCGTACGGGTTCGTTATGAAATGAATGCACAAGTCCGATGAAAAATGAACAAAAATTTATTATTATCACAACACAAATGCTTAAATTTTCTCAAATTATCATGCAGTATCACAATATCTCACAGTAGTTATCTTTTAACTACTTAAATGTACAATAGAACGTAATTCAAAACAGCTAAAGAACGCTAATCCGCGAATTCGCTATGATCAACAACGGCAGTTTTCTAAACAACAACAAACTAAGCAACTACTACAAACTGAGATGTTTTCCTCCTTTTATAAGATTTTAAAATCACGCGCTAGAATTTTCCAGTACTTTCTCGAAATCAAAAAGAGATATTTATTTATTTAACGCACGCGCTCTTGTATTTTTAATTTTTCCGGCTTAGCTTTCTTTTAATATTCGTCACGCGCTGCACTGCGCGAGAAATAAAACCATTTAATTTATAATTGAACTAACACTAGCTTTTTTAAATACCAAATTTGTAACACTATGCACATTTGACTGTTTTTGCTGTAAGCAAATGAGTACAGTATAACCCAATTTAAGTGCATAATTGGGAATGCAACATTGCTAATCATGAGTTGGCACATTTCTGAGGTATGGAAATCTCTCAAGATGTTATTAAAATATATGTAACAAGAAGTATAAATTTTAAACTGCATATTAAAATTTCAATTTGTCGCAGTTTCATTTTTTAGAAATTGATTAAAGTAAGAATTTTAAAATTAAATATATGTATAGTGATAATTATTTTTAATTGTATAAAATGAAAATTTAGTCTGATAACAAACTTGTAGAAATAAGTTAGTTTGACAATAAACTTGTATTGAGCATTTCAATAAAATCTATGGCATCTTTTAAAACCAATTGGTTCTAATGTGCTTCAGTGTGTTTGCTACTGGACAAAAAAATTTATAAATGACATTATGTAACCTTCAAATATATCATTTGTTATTGGACAGAAATTCTCAACATTAGTCTTCATAAATATTACTTAACTTTATCAAATATATCATTACGAAATATATCATTACAGATCTGGGATCTAGGAGAAGATAAGCAATGGCATTGTACTGCATCATGGAAGGTAATATATAGCTAATGTTTTTTACAATTTTCAGTACTTCTATGTTCAACTGTTTTCTTTGTACATGTATTTCAGTCAGTTATGAAAAAATAGCTAATCACTAAATTTCTAATTGGAAGAAAACTACACTAATATAAAATTTAGAATTAGGCAAGAAAGCAGTTTTGGAATAATGCATGTTTTAAATAAAAATATCAGTTTATATTTATAACTATTAGTTTATTGTATATAGATCTCTAGTCTTCAAGAGCAAAAATATTTTGATATACTGATTTTATATTTTTATAAGCATTTAAATACATTTTAAATTGTTTATAAAGATGATGCAGGCTTGTGGTGTTTGCTGAAATAATGGAATAGATGAGATTATTGCAAATTTATAGCTCTCTTTCTTGAATAGTGTAGTATAGTAAAAGTATCTGTGTAGTATAGTAAAAGTCTAACTGGCATTCAATGAGCCAGAAGGCTCATGTGCCTGAAATACTTTATAATTTTAGGAAAAAAATTTCCCTACATGAGAGATTTGTAATACCATTATAGAGCTTGTAATACTATTAATACGTTTTTGTTGTCACCAAATGATGTGATTAGTCTATAAGCATGCCATCCCAATACAATCAATAAGGAGTTCATTTTGGTTTAAATATAAACTTGATTAACTTTTGATAAGTTGGGTTAATTTTTGTAAAGAAATAAGTTCTATTTTTTCCCTTGCATTTTGGGGGGAAGGGGAAAAAAGAGATTAATATTTGGGACTGCAATAAGTGGAGTATTTTCAAATTTACAGGATCTGGGCATAAAAAAAAACCACAATACACAACTTTGAAAGTGGATAAACAGTGGCAATGCAACATAAAAAATTACGATAAGTTCATTTAAGCTTTTATATGCTATATCAATAATTTATCACTCTTTATTATCTAACTAAATTGTTCCGTTCATTTAAACTTCTAACAGCATGAATGATACTAATTCAGAAGTCAAACAACAAAAATCAGCGTTAATTTGCAAAATTTTCACAGGACTAGTTTCGATGGTTTTACCGAACCATCATCTTCAGCTGCAAAACCGCAAATGAACAAGATAGGAAATAATGTTTAGATAAGATAAGAAAGCCTGGACAAGAATAAGCAAGTGGCGCCATCTGTTGGCGAAACCAGAACTAAAACATAATTTCTCTAAAAGCCGAAGGCAAATTTGGATTGGAATTAGGATCGTTAACTAGAACAGAAAGATTTTTATGAATGTGAAATGCCTCTAGAAAATCCAGTTCTCCAATGGAAGATGTTTTTTGAATAATTTTGGCAGCAGAAAAATTGAAAATGTGATTTTCGGACCAACAATGTTGAGCAACAGAAGACTTCTGTGTTTCCTTTTTTCTAACATATGCTTCATGTTCTTTGACACGAAATTTTAGGGCTCTCTTAGTTTGGCCAATGTAAATTAAACCGCACTGGCAAGGAATCCTATAAATACCCCAGGAATTCATATCCGGAATGGGGTCCTTGAATATAGAAGTTGGAATTTTATTGATGGGAGAGTAAACTACCCGAAAGTTAAATTTCTGCAAAATATGTGCAACTTTATAGCTAATTGATGGAAAGAAGGGAATGACAACAGAATTTTTATAATCTCCTAAAATAAGAGTGTGGCTTTTAGTGTGTTGAGATGAGAATTTTTTAACTGCTTGATTAATAATGTTGGGTGAAAAGCCCCTGTCAATAGCTATTGCTTTTAAATAATTTAGTTCTTCATCAAGGGCTAGTTTGGAGGAGCAAACTTGAAGAGCACGGAAAACATAGGAATAAAATGAAGCTAACTTTTGTTTAGTCGGATGACATGATTTAAAGTGTGGTGGAAGGCAAACCGATGAAGGTTTACGGTAAACTGTAGTACTGAAGTTGGATGTGTTACGTGTGACCAGAATGTCGAGAAACGGAAGAGAATTGCAAGTCTCAAGTTCAAAAGTGAACTGAATAGCAGGATCAACAGAATTCATTGTTGAAAGAACTCTATTTAAATCATCTTTATTAGCTTCAAACAGGGTAAAAGTATCGTCTACGTAGCGGAACCATGCCGGGAAGTTTAAAGTTTCAAACAATTTTGATTCATAATAATGCATGTAGATATCAGCCAGGATGGGACTGAGGGGGCTTCCCATGGCTAATCCCTCAGTTTGCTTGTAATATTTATTTTGGAAAACAAAATGTGTTTGTTTCAAACAGAGTTGAGTGAGAGAAATTAGCTCATCAATTTCGATGCAAGAGAAATGAAATTCGCGAAGTCTGGTTTCTAGACATCTTAATGCACCCTCCACTGGGACATTGGTGAATAATGATTTTACATCAAAAGAAACCATGAGTAAATTACGAGGAGAAATGTTTTTAACCTTTTTTACAAACTCTATTGAATTTTTTATGGTGTAAATGTTATTGTCTAATAGAGTGGAAAATCTAGAAACTAAATATTTAGCTAATGGATACGAGGCAGTACCTAAATTTGATACAATAGGGCGGAAAGGAATACCACTTTTATGAATTTTGGGAAGAGCATATAATCTGGCACAATTCGCAACAGATGGGATAAGCGAATGTTTTAAGTTGCTTGAAATGATTTGCGAAGATTTGATTGCAGTTTTTATTTTGGATAAGTCCGAAGGTGAAGGATCTTTAGGGATCGGATTATATGGTCCTTCGTTTAAGAGTTTAGTGACACCATCGATGTAAGTGTTCTTATCCATGACGACTATCTGGCCACCTTTGTCGGCCTTTGAAATGACAATATCCGGGTTAGAATGAATCTCGCGCATTGTAGCTCTTTCTCTCGCAGTTAGATTTGGTTTCAAAGGTTTATTATTGAATTTCACATTATGAGCGATAAGATGCCTAATCATTTCTTATCGCTCATAATGTGAAATTCAATAATAAACCTTTGAAACCAAATCTAACTGCGAGAGAAAGAGCTACAATGCGCGAGATTCATTCTAACCCGGATATTGTCATTTCAAAGGCCGACAAAGGTGGCCAGATAGTCGTCATGGATAAGAACACTTACATCGATGGTGTCACTAAACTCTTAAACGAAGGACCATATAATCCGATCCCTAAAGATCCTTCACCTTCGGACTTATCCAAAATAAAAACTGCGATCAAATCTTCGCAAATCATTTCAAGCAACTTAAAACATTCGCTTATCCCATCTGTTGCGAATTGTGCCAGATTATATGCTCTTCCCAAAATTCATAAAAGTGGTATTCCTTTCCCCCCTGTTGTATCAAATTTAGGTACTGCCTCGTATCCATTAGCTAAATATTTAGTTTCTAGATTTTCCACTCTATTAGACAATAACATTTACACCATAAAAAATTCAATAGAGTTTGTAAAAAAGGTTAAAAACATTTCTCCTCGTAATTTACTCATGGTTTCTTTTGATGTAAAATCATTATTCACCAATGTCCCAGTGGAGGGTGCATTAAGATATCTAGAAACCAGACTTCGCGAATTTCATTTCTCTTGCATCGAAATTGATGAGCTAATTTCTCTCACTCAACTCTGTTTGAAACAAACACATTTTGTTTTCCAAAATAAATATTACAAGCAAACTGAGGGATTAGCCATGGGAAGCCCCCTCAGTCCCATCCTGGCTGATATCTACATGCATTATTATGAATCAAAATTGTTTGAAACTTTAAACTTCCCAGCATGGTTCCGCTACGTAGACGATACTTTTACCCTGTTTGAAGCTAATAAAGATGATTTAAATAGAGTTCTTTCAACAATGAATTCTATTGATCCTGCTATTCAGTTCACTTTTGAACTTGAGACTTGCAATTCTCTTCCGTTTCTCGACATTCTGGTCACACGTAACACATCCAACTTCAGTACTACAGTTTACCGTAAACCTTCATCAGTTTGCCTTCCACCACACTTTAAATCATGTCATCCGACTAAACAAAAGTTAGCTTCATTTTATTCCTATGTTTTCCGTGCTCTTCAAGTTTGCTCCTCCAAACTGGCCCTTGATGAAGAACTAAATTATTTAAAAGCAATAGCTATTGACAGGGGCTTTTCACCCAACATTATTAATCAAGCAGTTAAAAAATTCTCATCTCAACACACCAAAAGCCACACTCTTATTTTAGGAGATTATAAAAATTCTGTTGTCATTCCCTTCTTTCCATCAATTAGCTATAAAGTTGCACATATTTTGCAGAAATTTAACTTTCGGGTTGTTTACTCTCCCATCAATAAAATTCCAACTTCTATACTCAAGGACCCCATTCCGGATATGAATTCCTGGGGTATTTATAGGATTCCTTGCCAGTGCGGTTTAATTTACATTGGCCAAACTAAGAGAGCCTTAAAATTTCGTGTCAAAGAACATGAAGCATATGTTAGAAAAAAGGAAACACAGAAGTCTTCTGTTGCTCAACATTGTTGGTCCGAAAATCACACTTTCAATTTTTCTGCTGCCAAAATTATTCAAAAAACATCTTCCATTGGAGAACTGGATTTTCTAGAGGCATTTCACATTCATAAAAATCTTTCTGTTCTAGTTAACGATCCTAATTCCAATCCAAATTTGCCTTCGGCTTTTAGAGAAATTATGTTTTAGTTCTGGTTTCGCCAACAGATGGCGCCACTTGCTTATTCTTGTCCAGGCTTTCTTATCTTATCTAAACATTATTTCCTATCTTGTTCATTTGCGGTTTTGCAGCTGAAGATGATGGTTCGGTAAAACCATCGAAACTAGTCCTGTGAAAATTTTGCAAATTAACGCTGATTTTTGTTGTTTGACTTCTGAATTAGTATTTATTCGGCGTGTTATTGTGTCTTAAGCATGAATGATGATAACTTTCATGTGTAGCAGGATATCATAGCAATTGAAACAGATTGCTTTTTATGGCTAAAATGTACTTTTGTTTTTCAAAATCTTATATAATTTTAAATGTAACCTTCTGATATTTAATTTGGTTGTAGAGTCATTAGGCTATTTTGAAGCAGGAGACAAAAAATGAGCAAAGTCCTCTTCGGGAGTTGGACCTCTCAAATATATACCAAGTGTGCTACTGTTACACCACAAAGCCGTGCTGGAAAGAGGGAGAAAAAGGCCATATTTCAGGAAATTTATTAGTAAGGGCATCAGCAACAGTTAAAGATTTCCATGCGATTTAGCTAGTTGTAGACTCACATAATAAAATATTACATAATATATAGTGCCATTCACCTGCAAATTATTCAGGGAAAGATGAAAATAATGCAAAAAATTAGTTAAACTCAAAAGTATAATTTTGATATTAAAACTATCCATAGGACAGAGTCTTTTAAGAATGTTTTACATTATGTTCTTCACATTATAATATGCTACCAAGGATATATCATCCATTATCTTTGGCAGGTTTGGTCATTTTATGAAAAAAAAATGAGGTTTTTAATTTATTTTGAATGAAGCCTTGAAGTTCTACTATTTTTTGCACAAAGAGATTTATTGTTTATCTTTTAAATTTAATCCACTGTCAGTGCTTAATACAGAAAGTTAAAAATAATAAATGCTTTTCTTTAAAATTAATTTTCTTTATTTTTTAATAACTGATACAATATTTAATGTAAACTTGTGAGAATTCTTCATAAATTTTACTGTTTCGATTTACTGTTACATTTCGATATAAACCCTTTCCTCTCATTCTAGGTTTTTCGAAATTTTATGAGCATTAGCTGCAGTATTTTAATTAATAAAAATTTTAGTACTCTCCGATTTTCCATGCCTCCTGCCAAACAGTCATGGAAATGTATTCCTGAGGCAAAGAAGTATGTTGCTAAAATAGTTATAAGGCTACTCATGATGGTACTAAAAGATATTTATGTGGCAACCTAGGCCAGTTTTAGTACTAAAGTTTCCAATTTTTTTGAATGATTGCTCTTGTATGGAATTCTTAGTCTGCCTTACTTTAAAAAATTGCTGCTCCTTTCCATTGCAAAATAAAATTTTGGAAGATACAAATTTTGTTAATTTAATGGAATAAATCTTGTGTAATATTTTATAAATAAACGCTGTTACATATTTTGACAATAGATATGCTGTTAGGTACTTACCTGTTATTAGTATCGCATTCAGAAATATATGTATGTATGTATATGTGTGTTTGTACACACGCATATACATGTATGTGCATGCATACATTTTTGTATCCAGTCCTGACAATAGAAAAGGACCACTTAAAATTAATGAGTTCAATAAATTATGTTTATTGTATCATTTTTTCATAATAAATGAACAAGTCCTTTCTTATTAGCATTATTTAATATATTATTATTTAAATAGAGTCGAAAGTATCACCAAGTTCATATTTACTTCTAATATGTATTTTGTGTGTGTCATATTTTTGGACAAGTTACTGCTTTTAATATGGCATCAAAAGCATTTTTCACATTCCAAGGACTTCTATGACATGAACTCTATGATGTAGGACTCAAGATGCTGTATGGTGAGCCGAATCTTGTTGCTTTTTATTCTGCTGCCCAACAGTCTTTCAACATTTGTGTATGAGCAGGTCTTATCTAGAAAATGAAATTTAAATTCCCAGTAAAATGTGTCTAATCAGTTTCTTTCACTTTCTGTGTGAAATGCTTGCTAACAGTCTGAATGAATCATCTTTTGTACATAATTCACTGTTTTTGCAGAGAATGTGTTTTCTAATAGATGAAACCTGAATGAGAAAAAAATTTCCAGTTTGGCAGCATAATCTGCCTATATCAAGTATTGTGGAAGAAATATGCCAACTTTTTTTTTTTTTTTTTTTTTCCCCATATGAGCTGTCTTTCTTCAAAGAAACGTCTAGCATCTTTGTCAGTCAGTAAGTAAAAATATTTTGGAAAAAGAGAAATATGTTAACCTACAGAATATTCAGCTGAGTGAGCAAGTTATAAGTGATCATGAATTGTTAACATGTACATGAAAAAAGAAAATAAGATAACACATGACTTAGTTTGTGCTCTTCGCACCGTGAGAAAACTCTAAGTGATCATGATTATGACATAATTTTGTGATTTATTGATAATCTTTTCGTCGTTTAAAAATGGGCCATATACAGTACAAAGTCCGTAATCCGGACTCGTCGGGACTTTGGCGATTCCGGATAAGGGTTTTTTCCGGATTATAGATCATCAATTTCAATCTGATAAGATGGCATGCAGAAATTATACAATTAAAAATATGAAACCATAATTTATGAAATAAAGAACAATTATGATCTAAAGGGTATCAAAATTTACAAAAAAAAAAAAAGCTTAATATTTATTTGTTTACTTTATTAAACATTTCTTTCAATGTAAGTTGTTTAAGATGGTTCCACAAAAAATTCAAAAAGTTCCTTTTTCGTGTGTTATATGTAGTAGACTTTCCAATGCCGTACTTCTCGCATAATTTTTAGACGGATAAGCCTTTATCCATTTTTTGCAGCAATTCCACTTTTTGTTTATTGGACATCGAAACATGCTTTCGCTTTGTAGTTCCATTGGCAGCTCCAGAATTGGAAACTCTTTTTGACATAATCGAAAGTTCAAGGTTAATTTTTATAAAATTGATCTAACAGTCTGCAAAAAATAATAAGCCGGATCCAATTAGAAGATTAAGGAACAGGGCAATCTGCAACATTAACTGAAATGCCTTAGATAATTTTAGCCTAGCTTATACCATCTGTTATACATTGAACATGCATGTGTAAACACATTATGCACATGCGTAAATGCATAATGCATTTACGTATGTGCATAAAGTTTGTAACTTTGAGGTCCGGATTATAGATCATTCCGGACTATGGACGTCCGGATTATAGACTTTGTACTGTAATAGTAAGGAAGTATTCATGAATGTTAGGTAAATCTATAGTTTTATCTTAACCATCTTTTCCAATGAAAATATCTATTCTTTTGGTACTTTCTGATTGATTGTCCACAGTCTTACCAAAATATTACAAAAATGAGGCAATTAATGAAGCAGAGCAGCATGTTGCCAAAAAGTATTTTATGTGGCAACCTACAGAATTGGTAAAAAGTATTCAAGTCTTTTTTTTAGTAGTATTTTTTCATTAATTTTAATTACATTGTTAAAATTATTATTACATTGTTTTTGCTGGGACAGATTGTAGAGTTTGCTGGCTGAGAAAAAAGAAAGCACTGCATTTCTTCAGAAATATGCCATTATGTCCAAGAATAGAAAATGTAAAAATTTGAAGGTGTACTTTTTAAACGACCAAATTTTTATGAAAATACAATGTGAAAACTTCCGAGCAAAGTATTAGAATACAAGTTAGAAACTAGGTTGAAGATAACTGTAACTCATTTACTACATTATTCCCAAATATGACGATTGGTATAATGCCTCCGAGAAGTATGCATGTTATCTGCAGAAAAGAACATAAATAAAGGGTGTTACTGGATGCATCTTTGAAATGGATAACTCAAATTAATATTTTTCTCCAAGATTGTGAATGATTTCATGAATTCTCTCCAAATGGAGCAATGAGTTTGTGAATTTTACGTGCAGGGTGTGAATAATCAAAAAGTACTTTTCTGTTTAATCTTCTTATTTTTGAACTCAAATAAAATAATTTTGTTTAGAATAAAATTTAATTTTCTATATTAATTATTTAGAAATTTGAAAGCCTATGTTGTATCTTTTACTGTAGACTCATTGTGGATCTGTTTGGAAAGTAACTTGGGCACATCCCGAGTTCGGACAAATTATTGCCACATGTTCCTTCGACAGAACTGTAGCAGTATGGGAAGAATTAGGTATGAAAGTATAGTAATTCTCTCTTTTTCTTTATTATTAATATTAGAATATATATAGCAGTGAATTTTTCTGATATGCAATAGTTTAAATTTAGGTAAATGGCATATTCATTTTTCTAAAAAGATTATCATATTTAAAATTAATGTCCATGTTGAAGATATAATGGAGATGCTAGTTCCAATATATTCTTTTTGATGCTTTTAAATTTATGTGGCATCAGTAAGTATGCACCAAAATTCTTAATGTGGTAACTTGTTTATTTAACTTTTTGAATAGTTATGCAATCAGTATGAATAATTGGAAAAAAGGAGCATCGATCATCAGTCCTGTAATTTTCCTTTCAGCAATTTCAACTGCTTTTTTGTTAATTAAGCAATTTGTAACTGTCAAATGATGAAGAAAAATTGTGATTAGATTTCTCGAAGACAAAGTTATCATCATATTAGAAAACTTTTGTCAGAAAACCATAATATGATGTTGGTTTTTACTACCATTGGAACACTCTTCTTGTGCTGCAATGAAAGATCATTTTGGGAAAACAAAATGTTTAAACAGATACTTGTTCGAAATTTCATATACAGTACAAAGTGCGTAATAATAACAAGTGGGGAGAAAGTGCTGCGTAAAGAATTTTATCAGATTACTAATACAGTTAAAAGTCTTTAATCCAGACTTGTCGGGACTTCGGTGATTCCGGATTATAGATCATCAATTTAAATCTGGTAAGATGGCATACAGAAATTATACAGTAAAAAATATGAAACCATAATTTATGAAATAAAGAGCAATTATGATCTGAAGGGTATCAAAATTTACAAAAAAAACTTAATATTTATTTGTTTACTTTATTAAACATTTTTTTGAATGTGTATTGTGTATTTAATATTGAGTTATGAAGTACACTGTGAGGCCTCGTTATGAGCCTTGTGAGGTATCCTTTTGCAGAGAAGTGGGGGAAGGGGATGTTGTTACTTACTAAATTAGCCTTCTGACCATGGGTACAACATTCGTAATAGTATAAAAAAATTCTTACCCCTTTATCTTGTGAAACTGATCACTTCATTTTTTTCTGATACGATGAAAACATTCCCCATGTAACAGGTGAGCACATTATTTATGGATCCCATGTTCGGAGGGTTAAAATGAAAACAAATCATTATTTTATTTCAAGTTACTTTCACACTATTTTTTTTCCTACTTATTTTAATGAATGATCGTTATATGGTAAGAATTTTTTTGCTAAAATGACTTATAATGATGTACTTGATTATACATAAGGTGCTGCTTAATGCGATCACATCTGTCCATTGCTGTTTTTGATACATTAATTGAATGATAGCATTTCACAATAAGAAAGAAAAAAAAAAAAAAAAAAAAAAAAACACCCTTCTAAACAGAACAGAATTTAACTATTTTAATATAAATATAACTAGGAATATAAAAATGGGTACTTTCACAGGATTTTAATTTAAAAAAATCTGATGTGTACACCACGACTTCCTTGTACGGAATATTAAATTATATGCATTTTTTTTTTGCATTTCATCTAAACTTATTGGATTGAATTAAATTTATTTCGTCATTAGCGCATAAACAACAATAGAATAAATGCACTCTTTAAAATTCACTATATTTGTTTACCATAGCTACACTCTGGCCCTAGGTTCACTTAACAGCGTTAAATTTCATTTATTTTTTAACTCAGAATGCACAAAATTTATATCATCTTAAGAATTATCTAATCATTGTCATATATTCTATTGAAATACTATAATAAATCTAAAATGATGTATAAAAGAACTTAAGAAAAAAATTTCACAGATGATTTAGTATTTCTAAATTAATTAATTCAGTTCTCACTTCGCGACAAGACAAAAATACATAAAAACTCAAAATCTCTATATTAAAAATTACGAAGTAAATCTTAAACACTTATTTCCTCGAAAAAATTCCAGAAAGGATAAAGCATGATTGGCAACAAATCTACTATTCTGCTGTTTTTAATGTAAACATTGCCGCCATTGCAAAAGGCCTAGCGGCACTTGAACAACTTTTAAATTGTTAATAATTCTAAAAATATCGCATGCAGATTTACTAAAGGCATAAAAATCTTAACCAGAAGATAAGCACAACATAATTCAATAACTTTTAAAGCAAAAAGTGCCCAATTTACAAACATATAAGGATAAAGAAATTGAGATTACTGAGCCGAGTAACATAGTGGATATATATATATATATATATGTAAGATATAACAAAATATGATAGCTGTTTCAAAAAAAAATAATTGACGACCTCAAAATTAACGTTCTAAATTTGATGATCTACCCCTAAATTCATCTCTTCTCACAAGTTCCAGAGTTTTCTATCTTACGTAATGTTTTAATGGAGATACCTCTTGTCCAATCAAATTAAATCTAAACCAAAACTGTGAACTGAAACTTCCCACTCCCAGCCTTTTTCCTATCAAAGTACTATAACCTTTCCCTTTTTACCGCATAGCTTTCCTGCTGGCAAGATGCTTTTAAACCATGCTGCTGCTGCTTACTTACTTAAGATGACGTTCTAATACAAACTGCAATTTATCTATTCAAATATTATTAAGAAGTATCTTGTCTGAAAAAGGATTATTTGATATGCATGGAAAAAATAAAGATTGTGATTTTTCAAGATATGTTGTGCTAAACTGCGTCATCATGCTTTCCACTCTGGCACCTTCAAGCCACTACGGTCTTCTCGATCATCTACGCAGTATCGTAAGCTGTTGGGAGGTCTACTGCTTTCATCTACGCTTTAAAAATCATTACATATTTATAACGACTAGAGTGCCAAGTGATTGTGGCCACAAATATCAGTTGCAAATAAAAATGGAATTAAAACTGCCTCGACTGCCAAGTTCTTTAGATATTACCAAGTTAGCATTCCTAGCATACTACGCAATCAAAATTCGTCTTCAATATGGATCTAATCACGCATTTTCAGTGTTCCGTCTTTTCCTTGTGCTTTTATTATGACATATATACATATATTTATATACTTTTGGTGTGGCCGATTGCAACCAAAATACGAGGTGCACATCTGCATGGTATAGCAATCCTATATACAAATTTCAATGTTCTGAGGCTACTCGTCTTTGAGTTATGCAAGATACGTACATACGCACAGACACCACGAAAATTTCTCTTCAGAATTCATTTAAAATCAGTTTTATAATTTTTTTAGGGGAAAAGAGTCCTTTATTCAGTCCTTACGTACAGATGTCAAGCAAAAATATCATTAAATTGTATTCGATAGCAGTCAAAATGGATATTTTCGTTGAAATATGCTGCCTGAAGTTTTCCACGATTAGAATACTTCCTTTTTACTTCGTACAAGGAAGTAAAAAGGCAAAAATTTGTTTATGTACTGTTCATAATGTTTCTGGAATTATTTGACCCATGCTTAACCTCTAATGTGGCATCTCTCATTGAAAGAGAGCATGGTAATGTAAAATTAGAAATTGGACACAAAATGCAACCTCAGTAGATGTTTTCATGTTGTTTTTTTTTTTCCCTGTCCAAGAGCAAGGAAAAAAGAGGCATTCTTCTGAAAAAAAAATTTTTTTTTTCTCCTGAAGGAAAGGAACCGTGCCAGACTGCCCTCAAAATTGATATCAAACTAAAGGTGCTTAGTTTTAAATGATTGATTAAAATCAAAACCAAGCTCTCTGGTGACATAATAATTCTTTACATGGTGACATTTTTCTGTCACTTGACAATTTTTATGGTACTTACATATTAGCACAACCACCTTGGGTTTAATTTTTCCTTAATTTGTTTTGCAGTCTTAATTTGTTATTCTAAATTTAATTCACTTAATGTTTTATTCAACTTAACGCTTTATCTGCAGAATAACATGCCGACACCTCCCCACTCTCTTCCTTTCTCCTCTCATTCCTCTTCCTTTCATTTTCGATCCATAACCTCTCCACCCTTCCCTGACCACTTTCAAGGTTTTTAGTAAATTCTCTTTGTTTACACTCTTCTTACCTTTCTCAAAGACTAGCTTTGTTGAGTTGTTCACACATGCAGTTGTGCTGCTCATTTCCATGGCAACCTTGCACATGCTGTGTGCCTGCAGTTCCCTCTCCTGACTTCTGCTCGTGTGTTACACTGCAAGTGGATTAATTGCCTCTTTTTTTAGATTAAGTACAGACTGTTATCACTCTTGTCCCTGAGGAACCTCTTAACCAGCTCCTTTCTTCAAACCACAATGGTTCCCATAATCCCTTTCATTTTAGTGAATGCTTTCTCTTTTTTTGTTTATTTTTATTAACAACGATGTGGAGATAATTGCAGTTATCTTGCAGAAATACTCTGTAATCAGAATGCCTTGATCCTTGGTCTCTGGCACAGTTTGGTGGTTTTTTACAGAAAAAAAAGATTCAATGAATTTACAATGCATATGGATGTGATTACCTAAAAAATTTTTATGCACAGCATGTTTATACACATGCATATTTATACACACCCTAGGATGTTTTATTCACATGCTAGAGTTTGGTGACTACTGAAAATTTGGCAATTTTTACTTAGGTGGTTGCGATAACATGCAAATACCATCTTTAAAATCGGTTCTGACCTTATTTGGGACTTTACTTCAGTTCAAAAAATTTATTCTATACTATTTTGATCATATTAACTTGGATTGTTGATCACAATTAGCAAAGTAATTTCCATGTTTTTGTATGCAAATGGGCAGGCAGGATTTCAGTAATTTGATTATAACATCCAAATGATAACATTAACCACAATCACATTAATGGGCATCTACTGTAAAAACTATAATTTACTCATTCTTTTAAGCATAACTCTTATTATTAGTAGAGTTGTTCTATTACAGTCTAGTATTTCATTCTGCATATTGAATTTTTATTATTAATTTTTTCTTTGATTTTAGGGACATTTAAAAATTATTAATTTGGGCAATGATTTTAGAAAAATTCATAATTTATGCGGTTGTGTACTTCTAATCTCCCTTCCCCTTAGTTACAGAAAATCATATTTAAGAATAAACTACTGCTATTTATTAACTGCAATAGTTTTGTGTAATATTATCTTAGAATGGCAAAGATAAAGAGTTGCTTAAATAATTCACTATCTGAACAATTAGCATCTCATTTCTCTTATTATCTGTGTTTTTTATAAAAGAGATTGAAATTTTTGTTTTAAGGAGTTTCTAATTCCCAACCGTTGTATAATAATAGAAAATAAAGAATCTAAATGAATAGTTCACAAACTTTTTAACTCATGGCATCCCTTTTAGAGTTAATTTACAGCACAACCTTTTAAGTGTACTTTGTGTCTTACAAGTTAATAATGTTATATTGGGAAGAGGGGTAGATAGTAATGGAATTGTGAAGCAAAAAGATACCTAAACAGTAGTATGATATATATGCAATGAAATTATTTTAAAAACTTTGAAATTTACAGTAATATCTTGGTTTATTCTCAGCTACCAACCAATACCCATGGTTATTTTGTCAAAATTAAGCCAAAAAAAAAAAAAAAAAAAAAAAATTCAGAGTTTAATAAATCAAACGATTTGCAATGCAACAGATTATTGGTGAGAACAACAATAAATCAGATACATGCAATAAATACAGCTCTTTTAATTTAATCATTATATCAAATTTAATTAAAATGTATATTCAACCATTGTTTGTGAATAAAAATTTTTATTATTCTTTACAGAGAACAATTTCAGTATAATTTTAGAATCAGAGTGCACTGTATTACAATAATAGGCCTAAATTAAAAGCAATATAAAAATAACATAGAAACCTTTTTAAAGACACGCATGTGATTGTAATTTTTGGCATAGTTTTCTCTTTGTGATTGCAGATGAATGTACTTGTATAAATGGAGAATCTTGTTGCACAGAGGTGTGTATTCGAGAAAGGCAGCAATATGTTTTGCTTTCTCAGACAAATTATTGACTTAATCTTTTCAGTACAGTCAAAACTCGTGTAAACCTTAGTTTTGAAATACAGGTTTTACTTCGCTGTGGTTTTCAAACACAGTTTTTAGTTCAATGCCAAACACTTCAACTCATTTAAAGCTTTCAGAGCTGTTGGAAAATACTATTCGAGCAAGTCTTTCAAAGTGTCAAGATGCTTATGAATATTTTTCTGTAATTTTTCTTAAATTTTGATGTTATTTTCATTCACGAAGCCTTTTGTAAGAGGAAAGCAATCAGTATCTTCCTTTTTCATGCACTCCAACCAGTGCATGAAAACGTTCCTCTTAAAAGAAGACACTCAGGCATTTGCATAAAAACTGTGACATCTTTTCTTTACAATCATAGATTGATTTTGTTCATTTTGCTAATACTGTTGACTAAATATTACAGTTCACATACCCAGGCTTTATCAGAAATGTCTCTGCTCACAGTTCAATCAAACATGCCAATGCTTCAAGACAAGCAGCTTATTCAGCACTAAGGAGACTCATGGTGTCTTTCCAGTCTATACACTATAGTTTGAAGAGCCTGTTTTTAAGAGGTCATGATTTTATTTAGTTTATGATTTTTATAGTGTCATTCAATGCTATCAAAAGCTCTGAAGGCATTTTTCTCAAGTATACTTGATATTTTTACAAATTTTGTACTTAGATAGGTAATTTTAGTCCATTTATATGTGAAATTGTATTTTTCGGTGCAATGTAATATAAGAAAAATCTAAAAGAGACAAGCTATGCCAGAACAGTAGGAATACAGGGGCAAGTGCATTTAACATTAAGTAAATTGGTATCTAAGTAATTTGGTGAGATAACACCAAGCTAACAATGGTTATCGCAACTTATTTTGTCGCCAAATTTGGCAAGAAATCGCCAAAAGTCACCAAACTTGGTGACATTTTTGTCTGCTCCCTGTTATTACCATAATAAGTATTATTATTGGGTAAATGTAATTGACCACTGGGTGTCCGCCGAAAACATTGTGGACGAAAACAACGCAAGGCAAAAATGTCATGGGATTAAAGAAAGCAAAGAGAAGACATCACAGTTCTAAAATATCGTGGTCGAAAATGAAGTGGTTAAAAAACTTTGCAGTTTAAAAACATCGTTGTTGGAACTATCATGATAAAAAATAAAATACCTACAAAGCATCATATGACGATAACATTACACAGATGCATTTTTCAGGTTTTAAAAGTAAGTGCATTTTCGAATAATGATCTGGGACGCAGGAGGAAAGAAGGATTTTTTACTTCTATATCTCGTACTTTTGAATAAACTAATAAATTTTGCTGAAAAACTAAGAAGGAAACTTAATCATTTAAAAATTGAAAATGGGTAGAAAATTAATTCAACTCTATAGCACTTAATTTTAAATTTGCATAGTTAATTAAGAAAGGTTATTAATAAATTAATCTTTTTCTGTTATTATTAATGAAATTAATCTTTTTTTATATAAAGTTTTACTGATAATTTTTCATGAAAAATAGTCTAAAAATGTTTAGAAAAAGGAAGATGATTAACTGCATGAGGTTACCTGTATAAAAATTAATTGCTTAGTTAATTATCAAATTATTTTCTGTCATGTTTGTTAATCAGTTATTGTTTTAGAGAAAATTATATCTTGTTTTGTTTCCGTTTATTCTTAAAGTGTTGTTAATATTTTCACCCTCTTTCATTTTAAAATCATTATGCAAAAATGCATTTACAACTTTTAAAAACAGTAAAATGTGTGTGTGCAATGTTATCATCATTCGGTGATTTGTAGGTACTTTATTTTTTACGACAATATTTTCGACGACAATGTTTTTAAATTGCGAAGTTTTTTAACCCCTTTATTTTCAACCACTTATTTTTTTACCACATGTTTAGAACTGTGATGTTTCCTCTTGGCTTTCTTTTCTCCCACGATGTTTTGTACTACACATTTTTGCCTTGCATTGTTTTCTTCACGACATTTTTGCCTGCAATGTGTTTGTCACAATGTTTTTGCATGTAACCGACCACTGTGTTAGCTGTAATTTAATTCAACCCTCATATTGTTTTCTAATAATTTTTAATAAGCCGAAAGTACTAGAAATATCTCAGCAAGTTGAAAACTGTATAAGGCCAGAGAGAGACCATCTGCTCTCAGTTGTTTAGTTATTGTTGTTGTGAGTTAATTCAGTGTGAACTGAGATAGCTCCAGCTTTCTCTTTAGGTGCTCTTTACATTGAGTTGTGTTTAATGTTGCTAGTAGTTTGAAGTGTAACTACTGATTGGAGTCTGTGTGATACTGTGAACAGAGATACTGTGTGATACTGTGTGTGTGTGATTGGAGTCTCTGTGATACATGTAACAGCATCAATGAAGAAGCAATGGTTGCGGCTACATTTCTTTGCCTTCAAATTTAGAAATGGCTTCAGCATTATGACCTAGCATTGCATATGCATTATAAGTTCATGTATCTGCTCAGGTTTTCCACAGTATTTCATTTCACAAGAATACATTCAAAATATTTAATATTTTTATTCCTGATATGCTTACTAATTGGCAGTAGTTGCAAAGAAGAATTGCTTTGCAAGTAAGCCTAGCAAATCTTTAAAACTACCAACCTGGTGTTTTGTCAATTCACCTATTTGCAGTGCAAATTTGGTACACTTGATGCAACTGATAACATCAGTCATATTGCTGATTCATGAAGCAAAATTATTATTTGACGAATGGGAATAATGTGGCTAGAATATAGTACTATAAAATATCTAACAGTAGTATGAGCATATTTTCTGAATTTAACAATGTCACATTTTATGATATAACTGTTTTATAGGCATTTTCAAAATAAAATTACTTACCTCATTAAGATGAGGGTGAGGAAGATCCTGCTGTTTCTGTTAATCTGAATTGCCAAAACCATGTCAAGTCTGTCCATGATTAAACCAGATTTTACTTTAAACAGCTTTTGAATTCCACCCCTCCCCCCAACTACTTCTACATCGTGTCCTTGGGATTGCTCATTTTTTTTTTAAATTGGAGATTTATTGGCAATGTGTAAGCAGGCATTAAAAAAAAATATATTCATCCATGTAATACTGATATTCCAAATTATAAGCATTTTTCTGTTTATCATTCTATCAATAGAATTTAAATTCTTTTATTTTTTCACTGCAAATGCAGCATTCCTGTATAGATTAAGTGTCAGTAATAGAGTTACGTACCTTCTCATCAATCACTCAAAAAATTAAATCATGTCTGATTGAAATTGATAAACTAATCTGACGTCGTTTGCTAAATTAGGTGCGAAATTGAACTTGCAAATTTCAGCTCAGAATGTAATTTCTATTTCTTTTTTTAAAATTTTTATTGTACATTTTGTTACTTATAATTTCATCAATTTTAGTTATATTATTATTATTTTTTTTGGAGCAGCCACAGAGCCCTTATGAAATTTAAGTGAAACCTGGGAACACAGATTGGAAACCATTGTTCTAAATTATTTACTTATATAGTATAACTGGATATCAAGATTCTCCTGTATCATTTTAAATGAATTTTTATGCAAAATGGTACATTTATTTGCTTTAAAAATAAAAGCAAATGAAAATTCTCATTTCTATGTAATTAACATTTATAATCATAAATTGCACAGCCACCTATGATAATAAATATAACTTATTCTCTAAATGAAACCTAAGCATAACAGAAAAAGTTAGAATTTGAGAACCAGTACACTAAACCTCTCAGCTTTTTGAATAAATGGCTCAAGACCCATGATTCATGTTTAAGGTATAAGTCAGATATGAAAGAACTTCAGGCTATGACAGTTTTGCTTACATAATACCTTTAGTAGAATTGTACAAAATTAAAATTTTTGTACATGTCTTTCAGAAAGAAACTGCAAGGAAAAAACTGTTTTTCTCAGCTATGTTAGTAAAGAAACGATTGTGAATTAAAGTTTCCTTTGCATAATTAAATATCATATATAAAAGTTGTTAAAAGTATCAATGCATTTAATGTCAATGTATTTAAACTTTTGAATGTAAATTTTAAAAAAAATTTTTTGTAGTATTATTATGAGTTTCAAATTTCCATTTACAGAATTGCTAAATTTCAAAAAGTTGATTTTAAGATCTGAATATTGTTTTATGGTAGTGACATCTATGCTTTACTCCAAATCATGGTTAATCCGGCAGCAGTTAAAAATAATAGGGAAGAAAATTAATTCATATTACAATTAATAGAAAAATATTATTAACAATTTGCCTGTATTTTTAAGCAGGCTGAAGAGTTTCCTATTCCTCTTTTTCTGTCACCCATCTCAACACTATTTTACATAATAAAAATAGAAATGGGTTCTGTTATTTGCATCCAGTATATCAAATGCAAATATATTTTGTTAGCTTTCCTTTTGTTTAGCATAATTAAATTCCATTGAAGTGTTATATGAAGTTTTACATGAGGCCAGTAGTATTTGTTATTTTCTCATTTTTATAATCGAGCTTTATATTTGAATAGAAGATGTAAAATCATTGTAAAATTTCAAAATGATTATTTTGTTTATCATGTATTTTTTAATAAAATATTCGTATGTTTTATTATTATGTAGGTCCCGAAGGTTCAGTAGGCGAGAAATCCCAGTCACAATGGGTAAAAAAAATAAGCTTAGTAGATAGTAGGACACCTGTTACTGATGTTAAGTTTGCTCCAAAACATCTTGGTTTGCAAATGGCCACTTGCTCAGCTGATGGTGTAGTTCGAATATATGAAGCACCAGATGTAATGAATTTAAGTCAGTGGTCTTTGCATCATGAAATTCCGTGCAAACATCCTTGTAGTTCAATCTCTTGGAATCTTAGCAGGTACAGTTAGTATCTTACATGTAATTTCATATTTAGTTAATTATGTCAAAATCTGTTATTAAATAACTATGTATGACAATAAAATACTTTATTAAAGTTTCTGGTTTTTTAATAATATAGGATTATTTTAATTAAATGTATCAATTTATTGATGTTATAATACGATAATATTTATTTGTTTATTGTAATAGTATGGTTGACCACGCTCGCAAAATATTTATGATATCAAACAATGTAAAGTTATTTGTATACTACTGGAAAAAAATTAATGCATTTTTTTCATTAATTATATGTATATTCATATTTAATTAATTATATTTCGAGCTGTTATTAGATAACTAACCATGTATAACTAAAATACTTTATTTAAATTAATATTCTTAATAATACAAGATTATTTTAATTAAATGTATAAATTTATTGATGTTATAATACTATAATACAGTCAACAGTCGTTAATCCGGACTCAGTTATAATAATAATATAACTCAGTCAACAGTCGTTAATCGGGACTTCGGCGATTCCGGATTATCGATTTTTCCGGATTATAGATCATCAGTTTAAATCGCGTAAGATGACATGCAGAAATTCTAAAATTAAAAATATGAAACCGTAATTTATGAAATAAAGAACAATTATGATCTAAAGGGTATCAAAATTTACAAAAAAAGCTTAATATTTATTTGTTTACTTTATTAAACATTTCTTTCAATGTAAGTTGTTTAAGTTGCTTCGTTTTATGTGATAATACTTTCTCTTTAATTCTATAAGCAGACATAATTTTTTGTTCACTTTCAAAGTTCCGCTGTTCAAGTCCTGTTAATTGCTGTGCCGAGAATACTGACTAACTTGTCAATCGAAATTTTTTCGTTTTCACTAACCTCTCTGTCACATTCTTCATGTCTTTATCCATTTTTTGCAGCAATTCCACTTTTTGTTTGATGGACATCGAAACATACTTTCGTTTTGTACGATCCTTTGGGAGCTCCAGAATCAAAAATTCTATTTGACATAATCGAAAGTTCAAATTTACTTTTATAGTATTGCTCTTACAGTCTGCAAAAAATAATAAGCCGGATCCAATTCGAAAATTAGGGAACAACGCAATCATCAACATTAACTGAAATAGATAATTAGATAATTTTAGCTTACACCGTCCGTTATACATAAAACGCGCACACGAAAACGTATTCTGCACTTGCGCACATGCAAATGCGCAGTACTAAGAGGTCTTACGCGCACGCGTAAACGCCTATGCGCATGCGCAGAAAGTTTTTAGCTTTGAGGTCCGGATTATAGATCATTCCCAATTATGGGTGTCCGAATTAACGACTTTTGACTGTATTTATTTTTTTATTGTAATTAGTTATGTAATTAATCAAAATTTATTTTCTATTAATAATAGTATTGTTGACCAAGCTTACAGAATATTTACAATAACAAACAATGTAAAGTTATTTGTATAGTACTAGAAAAATGTTAATGCATTTTTTCTCATTAATTATGATTTTATAGTTATTTAAAATAAATAGTGATAGAAATAGATGAAACATAGTGAAGAAAAATCTCTTCAAATAAATTGTTATTTGAAAGTTATTAATGATTTATTGAAGACTTTTGTTCTTTGTGTTCTGAAATGGAGGTAGGTTTATCTTTGGGATAATGTCATACTTTAATTAATACTTATTGTGAGTGAAAAATAAACAGTAGTGATTACAAAAAGTGAAAGACATTTTCAATACAAGTAGTAAAGCTTATTTAGATAAACCTGTTTTCTCTCCATAAAACTTTAGGCAGTGCAAACTGCAAACTTTATTAAATTTTTATTATCTTGGTAACTAGTAGAGCTTCATATCATATTCACCCCATTTTTAAATGCTTTATTAGAGCATAGAAATTTAAATAAAATTGGGATTTTATGTATGTGTGTTCATCACTTACTCTGTTTACTTGTATTATTTATTGAAGGAAAGCTAGATAGATACAAATTGCTTTTTAATCAAAATGTTTTAAAATTGTTAATAAAATATTATATTTTGCTTTATTTTATGCATACAGAGATGATTTTGGTCCAAATATAGCTGGAGTTCTGGATTTAAGATGTTTATATTTCCTATATATAATATTCTGGTAATATTGTAATCAAAATTATATGTGACATGTCATATTATAGATATGTAATCTTTGTGGACAGTAATGTTGAAGAAGTCAATGATTAATTAAAATGCAGAAGTGACAAAAATTTTTAGGAATTCTGGAAAAGTTAATCCATTAAGAAAAGAATCTAAATCATTCTGAAAGATGCATTTATAGAATTTAGATTATATGCAAAAAATGTTATCTCTAAAGAAAGACCTCTTTTCATCGAATTTAATTAATATTTATTTGTTTATTGTAGATTGATGCTGTTCTGCATGATGAAGCAATTTGATGCTTTGATGAAATTAACAGATAGTTTGATGAAATGAAAGCTGCTTTGATGAAATTAACAGATAGTTTTCCAAATTCTTTTTTAGAAGATGAAAAATTTTTTAATTATACCAAGAAGTCAGAAACTATCAGTTTTATATTCATTTGTCACATACAGATACAGAAGATACAGCACAGTCGCATGCTGTAGCTTGAGCAAGAGGAAATAATTCAATCCATCACGTAGCACAGTCTTCGACAATGAAGATCCATTGTTTTCCAGTGTCAGTTTTTGGCAGTGGCCCAAACAAATCAATAGATATTATCTCAAAACGTTGAGAATAGACAGGAGTTCTTAGCAGTCCAGCTGGCTTTTGGTTGGTAGCCTTGTAGTGGTTGCATTCAGGACAGCTTTTCACATAGTCTGATATGTACGTTTTCATACCAGTCCAATAATAGCGTCTGGCAATTCTTTGGAATGTTCGTTCCTCTCCATAATGTCCAGCCATTGGATCATCATGGTGCTTTCGCATGATTGATTCATACTCGGCAGTTGGAATTACTAATTGGGCCTCTTCTGAATCTGAGTCAGGGACATATCAGTAGAGAACACCTTGATTCATTAAGAATCCCCATTCAGTCCAGTTGGCACATTCTTCAGTTTTCTGAGTGGATTTGAAACTTTCTATAATCTTTTTTAAGTCTTCATCTTTAAGTTGAGATTCCCGCATGTCTTTAGGACTTCTTGTGGGCATGTCCACTACAGATATATTTGAAATCTCGCAAGGTGAAACTTTATGTTTGGAGCTTGGACGGGACAGCTTGTCAGCGATGACGTTTGCCTTTCCAGGAATGTATTGTACTTTCAGGTTGAAAGACTGAATTTCAAGCGCCCATCTAGCAAGTCTTCCGGTCGGAGACTTGAGGTTCAAAAGATATTTTAAAGGTTGATGATCGGATGCTATCATTACTTCCGATCCTTCAACGTAACCGCGGAATTTTTTCAGGGCCCAGACTACAGCAAGGGCTTCTCGTTCAGTCGTCAAATAGTTTCGCTCAGCCGGAGAAAGCAGTCGACTGGCATATTTGATAAGGTGCTCTTTAGACCCTTTCCCTTGAAGTGAAACGGCTCCAAGAGCATAATTGCTTGCATCTGTTCGTAGAACATACGGTTGAGTTCTATTTGCTTGCTTCACAGGAGGTGTTATGAGGCAGGTTTTTAGAGTTTCAAATGCTTTTTGCTGGTTGAAACCCCATTCCCATTGGACTTTCTTCTTCGTCAAATCAGTAAGAGGTTGTGATATTTCCGCGAAGTTTTGTATACATCGTGTAAACCAAGAACATGTTTGAAGGAAGGATTGGAGTTCCTTGATGTTTTTGGGAGGTGGAATTATCTAGATAGAGGAAACTTTTTCTGGATCAACTTCGATTCTTTTTTGTGTGATCCAAAATCCCAAATATTTCACACGAGAAGAAGCCAAATGGCACTTCTCTCTGTTTGCTTGCAGTTTGAAGAGCAAAAGCCTTTCGAAAACAGCTTTGAGATCGGAAAAGTGTTTCTCGAACAATTCGGACAGCACGATTATATCGTCCAGATAGGTGAGAGTTAGGATGTTCTCAAGTCCATTGCGAAAATGGTCTATCAATCTTTGGAATGTTGCTGGGGCATTCCGAAGACCAAAGGGCATTCGTAAGAAACGATATTTTCCGAAGGGACACACAAATGCTGTCTTGTCTTGATCATCAGTATGAATCTTCACTTGGTGATAATCTGCACGAAGATCAAGGGTCAACATGAAAGAAGTAGGTTTTCCCTCATGTAACAGGTCATCCATTCTCGGAAGTGGGTAGGAATCTGGAACTATAATCGTGTTCAATTTCCGGTAATCTATGCAGAGGCGTACTGTTCCATTAGGTTTCGTTATTAAAACAACTGGGGATGCATAAGGGGATTCGCATTCTTCAATTATTCCTTCAGATAAGAGCTTGTCAATTTCTTGCTTTAAGATTTCTTTCTTAGCAAGGTTCATTCTGTATGGTGGTACAGCTACTAGTTTCCAGTTTTAATTCGATGTTCTATGAAAGGTGTTGCTTCTCCCGCTGGTTGGAAGATAGTTGAATATTGACTCTAGTTAATTTCATTGTGATCTTTGATGAGGCAACAGATGTTGTCCTTCACATTCTCTTAACAGTACAGTGTCAACTTCCGACGTACATTCGGTTCGATCATTGAATTTAGAATCATTATCAATAAACTTTTGTTGCGGATTATTGTGGTAAAACCCCCAATGATTTTGTAGATCTAAAACAATTCCAGTGCTTCTAAGAAAGTCCGATTCTAAAAGTGTCCTATTACCCTTTGCTGAGGGAAGCGCAAATAAAGTTATGTGGAATGATCTTCCTTCAATGTGAATGTCTACCTGGGTCATGTCGACCTCTTCGTCCCTTTGAATACCGCCCGCAAGAGTGACCTTCATAGTTTTTTTCTTAAATTCTGATCCTTGTTCTTTCAAGGAGATTGTATAATGTTTCTCCCGCTATAGTGTGAGTAGCGCCAGTATCAGCACAGACAATTCCCATAAATCCGTTGATTTTTACTCTTAAAAAGTCATGTGAGGTGTCTCTACAGACACTGTATGTAAGGTTATTGCTTTGAAGTCGGCTGATTCTTTACTTAAAGAAGAAGAGCAGGTTGGACACTTAGTCTTAACGACGCCTGATTTTCCACAACCATAACAACTAACAGTTGGTCGATCTTCTCTCGTGCCAGAATTCCTTGTCGCTGAATTTGTAACAATTTGAGGGTTATATTTATAATTTTTAGAACCGCTATGTTGAGACGGCTTTGGAGTGTTATTACTGATGTTTCTACTCCTGATGTTTTTAGCTTCTTCATATAAATCTAATTTATCAGCCAGTTGAAGCGGATCAGTCCACTTGGACCAATGATCCACAAAATGTTCTCTATACTCAGAAGGGGATCGTCTTTTAATTTGGTCTGATATCATCAAATCCTTTAACTTCTCAAAAAGTATTGACTTTTAATTCGCCAATCCAGCCATCAAAGAAATTTCTCAAATCGAAGTAAAAATCTCGCCAAGTACTATAAGGACTTTTGCGATGTTGCGAAAATAACTGTTGAAACTTTTCAGCACTCAATTTAAAATGCTTTCAGAGAATTTGTTTAATATTGTCATAACCTTGTGCATCACCAGCAGATTCCTTTGCAATCAGTTTTGCAACGTCATTAGGTAACAAACCTAAGAGATGCACTACCCATTTCCCTTGAGGTATGTTCAAAATTGTTAGTTCCCTTTCAAATAAAGTTAGAAAAAGGCTCATGCCATAACTTTTTGGATTAAAGTGAGGAATTAAAGTTTGTAATTGTAACTTAGGGATATCTGTATCAGTGAGTTTCAAAGCAGGTACGGAATCCTGACTAGCACTTAAACTAGCTACTTGTATTTTCAATTTCTCAAGCTCGTGCTTGCGTTCTTCTATCTCTTTCCTTTCGTTATATTCATGTTCCTCACGCTGTTTTCTTCCATTATATTCGCGTTCCTCGCGCTGTTTTCTTTGGTTAAATTCATGTTCTTCTACTTCTTTTCTTTCCGCAATAATGCTAAAAAATAGATCTTTAGTGAACTCTTCATTATATCCCTTACTCATTAAAATGGCATCCGTAATATCAACTATTGTCATTTGTTCCGTAACATTCACACCAAGTTCCTTTGCTAGAACACACATATCTTGTTTACGTCCTTTAGCAAAAAACGACATGATGACGTGTTTCCACTTAAAATGAATTCTTTGATGAAAAAAAAATTTTATTGTGGCACTAACTAGAAAGTTGTAATGAGGTCACCTTACTCAGAAACTATTTTTAGTAATTTTACCATAGAATAGCACTATAGTAAAGTTAGTTGTATCAAAAGTGACAGTCAAAATAATATATAAGAAAGGACTCTCATCCTTAAAATAAAACATTTTACAGGGTTTAGAAATAGCACAGTTTAAAAAACATCGATAAAATACTTTTCCGTTAATTATTTCTATTCTCAAAGAACAGAATAAAATATTCATGAATAGCTATACACATATGAAACTAAAAGAATTACGCACATCTGAAACGTATATCAATCAGTATAAAAAAAATAACATTTTATCAGGAAGAATCATACGCTTCCTTAAATCATCAAATATAAACAATTTTCAGTGATGTAGATGTAAGCGGAAATGGAAGAAAAAAATATCAATAAATAAAACCGTTATGGAGGCGCAAGGGTAATAAACATGTCACTGCGTCACTGGTTCGTCAAGTGAAGCTCAAATAGAAACTACATTTATAAGATTGAATACATTCAGCATTAACAATTTGTAATACTGAATTTTACTCATAAAATGCCTCGCTTTGAATATATTATACCTTTTTATGTTTTACCACATTTATCATTTCGAAACAAAACTGAATATTATGATTATGCAGTTCTAGAGCACTCATGTGTAAATAGAATGAAAGAATTTCTTAATCACTTCAAAATGATAAAATATTCATGAAAGATACACATATATACTTTAAGAACACAGTAAAGTATTTTTACATTTTCATATTTAAGTATTTTCACGTTTTCAACATTAAGGGTTAACACATTATAAAACCTTAGTGTTTAAATGCAAAACAAGTCATATCATTAATGACAACTATTTGTTGCTGATAGGCCATCAGAATGGCACACAGGGGGGGGGGAAACTGACGGGCGAGGTATCTCCTTTCCTAAAGTTTTAGGTATTAGATCCAGTGGATGTGGCTGCAAGTACCGCTTCTGAAAAAGAAAGTGAGCAAAAGCCAAGGAAAATTCCCAAAGCTAAACATTAACATTGGGCGTCACTTTTTAGATAGGGTCATAGAAGAGTCCGGTATAGTGCAACAAATATTTATTAACAGGTTTAAGTTACACACGGACATTACGTTTAACTTTAAGAAAAAATTCCAGAGCAACAGTCTGGTACAACCTATCAAGTGGGAGCCTTGGCTTTTACTCAAGTACTTCTCTGGCTACTCACCAGAGGGCATCCTTGTTGTCACAGTTAGTCCAACAGTTTACGTTAAGGCATTGGTTACAAAGACCTTTATTACTGATACCTGGCTCTAAATAGTGTCAATACTGAACCATCTTTCCTATAAGTCATTGGTTACCCTTCTCACTCTCTTCACTCTCTAAAGACTATGGAATGAGCGCATCTTTCCCAGTGTATTGAAGAAAGCTGTTGTTATTCCCATATTTAAGTCTAGGGAAGACATGAAGAATCCCTCAAAAGATTGGCTCATTATGCTTATGAGCCGTATTTGCAAAGTATTTGAAAAAAATGGTATACCACCACTTAGTTTGTTATTTGGGGGCTGGATCGGAAAACATAATCTCACCTTCTAGAAACCACTCTTAGAAACAAAGAGCGAACTGGAGCAGTTTCGTTCTCTGTTGTTGTTTTGGAGCGGTTGCTATAAAAATTTTCACACTTATTTGATGAGGCCTCAAGGTTGACTCAGGTGGTAAATCACACAACAAAAACTGGAAATCTGCCAAGCTAAACCCTACTGCTCTGATAAGGTCAAGGAAGAAATAATCAAACAACATATTGCAGAAATACTAAAGAAAACAATTATAGTCCCCATAAGTAGCCCTTACGCTAGCTCTATAGCTCCAAAAGAAAAATAATCTCCCACCTACTGATTTTAAAGCATAGCGTTTTGTTATTGATTATAAGAAATTAAATAGCATAAAGAAATCTTGTTTACCTCTTACCAATAATTGAGGAAATAATTTTAAACAATCAAATCCTTAAAATGCTGGATAACACTAGACCTCGCCTTTGGGTACTTTCAGATATGTGCGAAACCAGAGGATATGCCAAAAACCACTTTTGTTGCCAAATCAAGAGTTTATGCTTTTTTTAGAATGCTGTTTGGCTTACATGGAGTACTTGTCACATTTCAAAGAGCTATGGATATTATTCTAAGGCATGTTTTTGAAAATCAGCATTTGTTTACATAGAGTATGTAATAGTTACTAACTAGAAAACTGATGGACATATTCAGGATTTACACAAAGTGTTTTTGGTTCTACAAAAAGCAGTGAAAAAAAATTAATGCAGCCAAAGAACTTATGTACCTAAATTACCTGGGCTGTAAGATATCTCAAAGGGGAATTAAAATGGAAGCTTCTAAAATCTTAGCTATCAGAAACTATCTCTTACCTAATACAGGAAAGAAGTCGACCTCATTTTGGGGCTTGTGCTTTAGTTATAGGACTTATCATTAAGATGAAATATTTATAACAGATACACTATTAAACTTTAAAAAAAGTTCCTGTTCACCTGGTTGGCAGAAACAAACATGGCATTTGAAAGCACCATTAATTCAAGCTCCCATCTTGAAATTTTCTGAAGCAAACAGTACATTTAAAATCTTTGCAGATACATTGGATATTGTGGTAGGAGCCAAGCTTATGCAAGACAGACAGGCAGCTGCATATTTCAGAAAAACATTTAACCCAACTCAAGGAATTATACCACTACTGAGGGAAAACATTAGCAACATTAGCAGTCCTTTTAGTACAGAAACTTTGAGTGGGTTTTGGGAAGGTTGCAATTGCTGTGTTTATAGACCATGCAGCTATTGTTCATTTTTGTTTAGTAAGTATTTAGTTTTTGTAAGAATTTATCTCCCAGACTGATACAGTGCATCCTTAAATTGCAAGAGTATAATTTTTAATATTTAGACATACTCCCGGGAAAGAAAATGCTATAGTGGATTCTCTATCAAGAATTAAACTAGATGGTGAGGAGAACAAAGTGAAATGTGCACTGTTAACTTAAAAAGTTTTAAATTTTCAAGAAGCATTTATTGAAGAACCACAGGCAGACCCAGAGTTTAAAATTTATGCATATTTGAAAGATCCTGACCACTTTGAACACCATGATAATGACAGATATTAGCAACAGAGCTGCAAATTATGAAATTATTGAAGATCTTTTATTTTATTACAAAAATAATATTACATTAAACCAGTTATCCCATTGAGTATCAGATTAAGTATTTTGCAGGAACTGCATGATGTGCAAATTTTAAGCCATTTCAGAATAAGAAAAACATTTTAGAGAGTAAGGGAGGCTGTTTTGTTTTCCACAGCTACAAAAATATATAACTGAATATATCAACTCCTGTAACATTTATTTGTCAATTAGTTAACAATATTTATTTAAGGTCACCTAGTACCTAAATAGCATAAAAGCTACTTTCCCTGATTAATTAATAGGAATTGACCTGTTAAGTTCCTACCCACATCGTGAAAAAAAATAAAATTGCTCGTAATCACTGATCATGTCGTAAAGTGGGTAGAAATAGTTCCCGTCGAAAGAGCGTCCACTAACATTGTTGCAGATACATTTTGAAATAAATTTATATTAAAATATAGAGCTCCATTTAAAATAATATCAGATAATGGAAAATTTTCGAGGATGCATGAACGTTTCTGAACATTCAGTAGCAGAGTAATAAAGCATTGCATCACTTTAAAATTAAAAAATATCAAAATTGTTGTCAAGAATATCATAGCATAATATATCATAGCATAATATAACAATTTTAATAGATAAACATATATAATGTTTATCTATTAAAATTGTAATATTAAAATGGTAATAATGTTAATCTATTAAAAAAAAGGATTACAGCCATTTCTCTGTTTCTGGCTTCCAGTTGGGGGGGGGGCATCCATTAACATCTTCCGTGAAATGAACGAGCGCAATACAAAGTCCTCTACAAGAAGTGCATGAAAAACCTGAATGTGGCAGGTAACTTTCTTAATGGAATAATGCTGAGTTCTCAAAATAATTGTTTGAGTTGCATCAAATTCTAGTTTATGTCTTTGTGTTAGAACTTCTGTCTTATTTTATTTCTGAATAATATTATCCAGCACATATTTTGTTCAAAATCTGTTGACCAGTAACAATAACAAATGGAAGAGAAATAAATTGATGCTGGCTTCTGTTATACCTGCTTTGTGGAATTTCTGCTGAAACTTATTCTGGGTTTTAATTTACTCCTGACTCCAGACTAAAACAAATTTTTATTTGTCAGCATGATTCCCATTACAGGCAAGAAAAACAATGTCTTCAGTATTTTGAAGGAAATATATCAGGATTTTTTAAATACTCCAAGTTTTTTAGTTCATGTAATATAAGCATGTATCTTCACAATAATACTAAACTGAATCTGATGATAGTAATAAGAACATTTATTCTGACCATAGTAGTAAGATCATTTATTTTGAATACTGATTATGTGCCTATTTGTATTACTGAGTACATATTTTCAGCCATTGTTCTGAAAGAATATTAACAACTCTAAATGAAGAGGAGAAGCATTTATCTTATTCTGGAAATTTGAGGAAATTTTTAGATAGTATATTTGTGATAAGATGTTCAGGATTTACCGAAAGATATGGTCATTTATTACTTGGCTGTTTAAATTTGCTAAGTCTATTTTTATGATGATGTATGAAAAAATTTACTTTAGTTTATTATTTAGAATTTTCTAAAATATTGAGCAAGTTGATTTTTTTATTTTTATTTATTTATTTATTTATTTTTTGTAGGATGCATCCCCCAATGATTGCAGTTGGGATTGATGAGTCTCAGCAAACTGCTGGTGGCAAAGTAGTTCTTTGTGAATATAATGAAAACAGTAGGCGCTGGCTTCGTGTTGAAACATTACCAGTCAATGATCCTGTGTATGATATAGCCTTTGCTCCAAACCTAGGACGATCATACAACCTTTTAGCAGTAGCAACAAAAAACTTACAGATATTTATTGTAAAGCCTGTAGAGTAAGTAAATTTTTTTAAACACTTCCAGCATCCATTTATACGTTAAATTAAAGCATTATTTAAAATTTCTTTGAAATTCAATTAAAATGACTATACTTCTAACTATAATTGTTATTAGTTACTTCTTCTATAATACTAATACTTCCTACTATAATTGTTAATGAAGCTTGGTAACAGTACTTCATTTAATAATATAACATTTTATAGCAATTGCGTAGATGAAAGACCTATTTGGTCTTAAAAATTTTGCGCATAATGCTGCAAAAAGATATGAAATAATAGTAGTAGGTAGAAACATTGCAGCGATCTTGCTAAAAAGTTACCAGGAGCTGTACCTCCACGAAATATTTTAACGTAGTATTACAACAATAAAAACTAAGAAGAAATTTGTTACCTACTACTATTATTATTATATATATATATATATATATATGTACCCACTCTATTACTCGGCTCTGTGAGCTCTTTTTTTTTTTTTTTTTTTTTTATTCTTATGTATTACTAAATTGTGCAGTTTTTTTTTTTTTTTTTTGCTTTCAAAATGATTGAATTATATTGTTCTTATTTTCCGGTTAAGGTTTTTATGCCTTTAGTTAATCTGCAGGTAATAGTTGTAGCATGATCAACAATTTAAAAGTTCAAAATCGTAAAAAACAACCTTATATTTAGCGTAGGTATAATGAAACACTCAATCGATTTCGAGAGCAGCTAAAGGTCCCTCCTCATCAGGAGAAAGAAATACATAGAAAGAAGAAAATAGGAATCACAGAAACACGTGGTGCTTATCAGCACTGCACGTGGTTATAACTAGATTTTTAATCAGAGTTGCACTGGCCGCCTACTTTTACTGAGCCAGGCTGTCTGATCAAGCATAAAGAAATATTAGCGAAGTTAAAATAGGGAGCGAGGGGCAAATGCACATTACGCTCAAAATCTGAACTTCAAATAATGGAAAGCAACCACTGAACGGATTTTTATACCCTCTGGTAGTACCAAGTGCGAGGAGGTAATGCCATCTATCGGCAAAAATAATTGAATTAAGACAGTAGAATTTTAAAGGCATTAGGAAGGACTGGATTGGACTTCAAATCATTAACTAAACTTTCTAAATCTTTGTGAATGTGAAAAGCCTCAAGAAAATCCAATTCGCCTATTGGATGAAGCCTTTTGGATGATTTTTGCAGACCCAAAATCAAAATTATGGTTAAAAGTCCAGCTATGATACGCTATTGAAGACTTGTTAATTTCCCCTTTTTTGACATAAGATTCATGTTCCTTGATACGAAACTTCAACGCTCTTTTTGTTTGGCCAATATATCTTAAACCACACTGACATGATATACTATAAATTCCCCAAGAATTCAAGACAGAAATGTAATCTTTTAGAATCGAAGGGTGAATTTTATTAATAGGGGAGAAACCGACTTGAAAATTGAATTTCTGGAGAATCCGTGCAATTTTATAGCTAACAGAAGGATAAAATGGAAGCACGACAAGGTCATTGATATTATTTCTGACAGTAGAATGTCTTCTTTGATGGGAATCTGAAAATTTTTTGACGGCTTTATCAATAATCACGGGAGAAAATCCACGGTCAATCGCAACTGCTCTCAAATAATTAAGTTCATTGGTAAGCAAAGATTCAGAGGAACAAACTTTTAGCGCGCGGAAAACATAATAGTAAAAAGAAGCCATTTTTTGCTTAACAGGGTGGCATGACTTGGCATGGGGTGGTAAACAAACTGCAAAGGGTTTACGGTACACAGTGGTGCTAAAATCGGTTTCATTGCGGATTATAAGAATATCGAGGAAGGGGAGGGAATTGTTGGATTCAATTTCAAGAGTGAATTGGATGGCTGGATCAATTGAATTCATAATAGATAGAATCTCAGATAAATCCTCTTTATAACCGTCAAAAAGTGCGAAAGTGTCGTCAACATACCGAATCCAAAGACGAAAAGATAATTTATCAAATAATTTCATCTCAAAATAGTGCATATAAATGTCAGCAAGTACCGGACTGAGAGGATTACCCATTGCCAATCCTTCAACTTGACGAAAATATGCATTTTGGAAAACAAAGTGGGTTTGACTTAGAGAAACTTTAGTAAGCGAAACCAACTCATTAATTTCAGTATGTGTGAAGTGAAATTCCCGAAGCCTAGTTTCAAGACAATTTAGTGCTCCTTCGACCGGAACATTAGTAAACAATGATTTGACATCAAATGAAACCACAATGGAACGAAGTGGGGAAATATTTCTAAGTTTATCAATGACTTCAACAGAATTTTTTACAGTGTGAATATTGTTATCAAGTAGAGGAGAAAATCTGGAAACTAAATATTTGGCCAAAGGATATGAACCAGTACCTATGTTGGAAACAATTGGTCGAAAAGGAATACCGGTTTTGTGGACTTTTGGAAGAGCATAAAGTCTAGCGCAATTAGTAATAGGCGGAATAAGTGATTTCTTCAACTGAGTTGGCAGAATGTGGGAAGATTTAATAGCACTTTTTACTTTCATGAGGTCCGAAGTTGAAGGATCTTTAGGGATCGAGCAGTATGGGCCTTCATTTATCAATTTAGAGACTCCAGTAATATATGTGTGTTTGTCCATAACAACGATCTGTCCGCCCTTATCAGCTTTAGAGATAATGATATTAGTATCAGAATGAATTTCATGTAAGATCTCATTTTCCTTTTTGCTAAGATTAGAACCCAAAGATTTATTGTTAAAATTAACGTTATGAGTAATTAGGTGGCGGATTTTATCCTTCTGCGTTTCCGAAATTTTCGAGAATTTAAAGGCTTTCTCTATAGGGGCGATGATTTGAGGAATTGAAGGTTTGGATGTCTTTGAAAAGTTGAAATTATATTTTAATACTCTTAACTGATCCTCCGAAAGATTCCTATTGGAGATATTAACAATGGAGTTAACGTTTACAGTGGGAAGATCAGCTAGATAATTGGGACTATCCGACTGGTGTGTGAGTTTTTGGAATTTAGAAATGAGCACATTTTTATGCCGTTGACAAACGGTATCGGTTCTAGACCAGGATGTATGTTCAAATGAGGAAAAATTTTCAGTGGAATTAGCAATTTTTAAATGGAGGTAATATAATTCAAATTCAATTTTAGATAAACGTTTGCGTGTGTCCCTTATAATGTGACGAAGAAGTGCCAATTTGAATTTATGCAAAATTTTTGAAACGTGAACGGAAGCTTTAAGGCTACATTTCACATGTATAAATTTGGGAATGAAATTTTGATGTTTGCATTTAAGTAGAAACTGTAGATGATTCAAGAATTTCGTACGCTTAAGGCGTAACTTACAAAATCGGTTCCTGTCAGTGGACATATTGTGAAAAGGGCACAAGCAAGAAACAAGTGAACAAAAGAAATGTAATTCCAAAAGTCCAAACAAGTAATTACTTATAACATGAAAAAAACACCAATAAATAATGAAGACAATTTTCATCAACAAATCACAAAAACATTCCAAAAGGAGAGAAACATTCAATACTGAAAACCAATAGCCACGTGGAAAGAAGCAACGAAAGTCAAAATTGTGCACATGGTAAACCGAAAAAATATAGAATTACCTCGAAAATGCCGGTTGATAGCATAAACCAAATCCAAAAAAATGATGGCCACATGGAAAGAAGTAAATAAAATGGTGCACGTGGTAAAACAATAAACAGTAAAATATTCTCGAAAATGCCGGTTGATAGCACAAACTAGACTAGAAGAGAAACACGCTAATGTGACAATCAAAATCGTAAAAAACAACTTTATATTTAGCGTAGGTATAATGAAACACTCAATCGATTTTGAGGGCAGCTAAAGGTCCCTCCTCATCAGGAGAAAGAAATACATAGAAAGAAGAAAATAGGAATCACAGAAACACGTGGTGCTTATCAGCACTGCACGTGGTTATAACTAGATTTTTAATCAGAGTTGCACTGGCCGCCTACTTTTACTGAGCCAGGCTGTCTGATCAAGCATAAAGAAATATTAGCGAAGTTAAAATAGGGAGCGAGGGGCAAATGCACATTACGCTCAAAATCTGAACTTCAAATAATGGAAAGCAACCACTGAACGGATTTTTATACCCTCTGGTAGTACCAAGTGCGAGGAGGTAACGCCATCTATCGGCAAAAATAATTGAATTAAGACAGTAGAATTTTAAAGGCATTAGGAAGGACTGGATTGGACTTCAAATCGTTAACTAAACTTTCTAAATCTTTGTGAATGTGAAAAGCCTCAAGAAAATCCAATTCGCCTATGGAAGAAGCATTTTGGATGATTTTTGCAGACCCAAAATCAAAATTATGGTTAAAAGTCCAGCTATGATATGCTATTGAAGACTTGTTAATTTCCCTTTTTTTGACATAAGGTTCATGTTCCTTGATACGAAACTTCACCGCTCTTTTTGTTTGGCCAATATATCTTAAACCACACTGACATGATATACTATAAATTCCCCAAGAATTCAAGACAACTCAGTTGAAGAAATCACTTATTCCGCCTATTACTTAATTGCGCTAGACTTTATGCTCTTCCAAAAGTCCACAAAACCGGTATTCCTTTTTGACCAATTGTTTCCAACATAGGTACTGCTTCATATCCTTTGGCCAAATATTTAGTTTCCAGATTTTCTCCTCTACTTGATAACAATATTCACACTGTAAAAAATTCTGTTGAAGTCATTGATAAACTTAGAAATATTTCCCCACTTCGTTCCATTGTGGTTTCATTTGATGTCAAATCATTATTTACTAATGTTCTGGTCGAAGGAGCACTAAATTGTCTTGAAACTAGGCTTCGGGAATTTCACTTCACACATACTGAAATTAATGAGTTGGTTTCGCTTACTAAAGTTTCTCTAAGTCAAACCCACTTTGTTTTCCAAAATGCATATTTTCGTCAAGTTGAAGGATTGGCAATGGGTAATCCTCTCAGTCCGGTACTTGCTGACATTTATATGCACTATTTTGAGATGAAATTATTTGATAAATTATCTTTTCGTCTTTGGATTCGGTATGTTGACGACACTTTCGCACTTTTTGACGGTTATAAAGAGGATTTATCCGAGATTCTATCTATTATGACATCAATTGATCCAGCCATCCAATTCACTCTTGAAATTGAATCCAACAATTCCCTCCCCTTCCTCGATATTCTTATAATCCGCAATGAAACCGATTTTAGCACCACTGTGTACCGTAAACCCTTTGCAGTTTGTTTACCACCCCATGCCAAGTCATGCCACCCTGTTAAGCAAAAAATGGCTTCTTTTTACTATTATGTTTTCCGCACGCTAAAAGTTTGTTCCTCTGAATCTTTGCTTACCAATGAACTTAATTATTTGAGAGCAGTTGCGATTGACCGTGGATTTTCTCCCGTGATTATTGATAAAGCCGTCAAAAAATTTTCAGATTCCCATCAAAGAAGACATTCTACTGTCAGAAATAATATCAATGACCTTGTCGTGCTTCCATTTTATCCTTCTGTTAGCCATAAAATTGCACGGATTCTCCAGAAATTCAATTTTCAAGTCGGTTTCTCCGCTATTAATAAAATTCACCCTTCGATTCTAAAAGATTGCGTTTCTGTCTTGAATTCTTGGGGAATTTATAGTAGATCATGTCAGTGTGGTTTAAGATATATTGGCCAAACAAAAAGAGCGTTGAAGTTTCGTATCAAGGAACATGAATCTTATGTCAAAAAAGGGGAAATTAACAAGTCTTCAATAGCGTATCATAGCTGGACTTTTAACCATAATTTTGATTTTGGGTCTGCAAAAATCATCCAAAAGGCTTCTTCCATAGGCGAATTGGATTTTCTTGAGGCTTTTCACATTCACAAAGATTTAGAAAGTTTAGTTAATGATTTGAAGTCCAATCCAGTCCTTCCTAATGCCTTTAAAATTCTACTGTCTTAATTCAATTATTTTTGCCGATAGATGGCGTTACCTCCTCGCACTTGGTACTACCAGAGGGTATAAAAATCCGTTCAGTGGTTGCTTTCCATTATTTGAAGTTCAGATTTTGAGCGTAATGTGCATTTGCCCCTCGCTCCCTATTTTAACTTCGCTAATATTTCTTTATGCTTGATCAGACAGCCTGGCTGAGTAAAAGTAGGCGGCCAGTGCAACTCTGATTAAAAATCTAGTTATAACCACGTGCAGTGCTTGATAAGCACTACGTGTTTCTGTGATTCCTATTTTCTTCTTTCTATGTATTTCTTTCTCCTGATGAGGAGGGACCTTTAGCTGCCCTCGAAATCGATTGAGTGTTTCATTATACCTACGCTAAATATAAGGTTGTTTTTTACGATTTTGATTGTCACATTAGCGTGTTTCTCTTCTAGTCTAATTTAAAAGTTGTTTAAGAGCAGCTAAGCCTAATTTTTTTACCACAGCAGCCATATTTGTTTGCATTTGAAACTTGGCAGAATAGTGAATTAAGTCAGTTTCTGCACCTTCAGTGTGTTTTTGCCGAGTGGGACCAAAAATAAACTTTGTTTTGTGCACGAAAAAAATATGCGTTCTTGCCCTCTGACCGAATTGCGTGTTTTTGCATAGAAACTCTTAATTTTATTTGTTAAAATTTTTTTAAATTGTTTTAACTGTATTTGGTGCTTTATGTTTTTCTATATTTTTCAATTTTTAATGAAGGTATTTTGATATTTAATGTATTTTTGCCTTTTCTATGAAGTTAGAACTGAATTAATTGAATGCGAAATAATATCTTTAATGAATTTCGAGGAAATAAGTTTAAATGAAATGCAGCAAAAAATGCGTATAATTTAATATTCCGTACAAGGAAGTCGTGGTGTCCACATCAGTTTTTTTCAATAGTTGGGGATTAGTTATATACTTCATTTTGAGTAATACTGTCATTTCTGAGAATGTATTATTTAAAGTGATCTGTTATTTGTGCAATTTAAAGGTGTATCCAAATATTTACGGAAAAGTTTTGTAATGTATGTTAGATTCCCCCCCTAAAGTTTTTCACATATTCTCATTAGAATTTCATAAAATCATATATTCAGGGATGACTTTTAAGTGATAAACACCAGTATTTCAAAAATATCTTTTTAAAAATTGAAATACATAATTGTATTTTTTAGCATATTTTAATACAGAGACCCCTTGATTTCTTAACTGAATTTCATAAAGTATCTGAGAGGTAACACATCCTCTTAAATTTACTAAGCCTTATGTTTGGACTTTTTTTCCCCCCAATCAGACAAATGCAGCTGCAAACAACTTCATTTTCAAATCTTTTCATTAGAGCAGATGTATGCAAGCATAAATTTTAATCTTATTCTTATAGATATCATCAAGAATAGTGCACATTTTTTCATGTGAGTCTTTGGATGTCAGTTAGTCTTTTTTAATATGCAAGGTTGTGTTATATCATAGTACTCCTGATGCATTCATTTATTGATATTAATCCTTTGCCAGATGTGAAGATACTCATTGGGAGTGAAACAAATCAGTTAGGCATATGATTGCCTCATCTATTGATATTAATCCTTTGCCAGATGTGAAGATACTCATTGGGAGCGAAAAAAAATCAGGCATATAATTGCATCATTGAAGAACACTTAAAACCAAAACAGTGCCTGAGAAACTAAACCTGATTTTAGATTAAGTACTGAATGTTGCAAATTATGTAAAGCAAAGAACTGAACTAGCTATTTAAGGAATATGCATGATACAAATTCAGTAAAATCATGAATAGCATTTTGGTAGGTAAGGCAAGTATTCTAGAAATATGTGTTTTAAGCTTATTGTTTTTTCCCCATGTAATTAAATGAAAAGTAGTTCAAAATGGTGAGAATAGCATCATTAATTTCAAAAGTATCCAGGTTTTGTCCTTGCTGATTAAATTTTGAAAATCTCTGAAATTTATTTAAGTTTGTTTCAGTCTCTGAGTGGATGAAAAGAAATATTTCAGGGTATGGTGTGAAGTGTTTTAGTAGATATTATGGATACTGTCTATCAGATTTTGCTCTAGAATTAAATTGAGGGTTCTAACCATCTGACACCAGCTTTTGGATAAATATACACATAGCAAATTTAGTATTGAATTAAAAATAAGTTATTTTTGTAGTTTGTAGCTTTTATAATGTATTCAGAATAGTTAAATAGAAGTGTAGAATTTATGCTTTATCTGCAACAAATTGTATGTATGAATAATATGTTGTTTTTATGTCCTAGTGATCAAACTGGAACTGGTGTACAGGAAGTCAGTTCAAAGTATGAAATTAGGCAAGCAGGGCAATTTGATAATCATAATTCACAGGTTATTATTATTTTAAATTTTATTAACATTTTCCTTTTCTTTTTTGTAAATTATTTCATGTAGATTGACCAATTGCCAAGTCTAAACGCTTTTGCTGGCCTTGCTGATTCTTTAATTTACTTCTAAAATTACTACTAGTTTAGTGTAAAAGACTGAGAAACATAAAAACAGCATGTGTACTTTTTACTAATTTTTATGTTTTAATAATATGAAAGCTTATTTTTAATTAAGTTCCAACAAGTAAAACAAAAACATTTTTTTCTTAACAAATAGCATAACGCAAGTATATCTTTTTCCTCATAGCTATTTTATTTTCAAGCTCTTTGGAATTTAATTAAAAATCAGTTTCATTTATCTACTTGAGTTATTTTTAATATATTCATGTACTTATTATGTAATTTGCAACCTTGGTAAATTTTTAAGAATTTTTCACCATTAGTATACCTAGTGTGTTTTTTAAGTAAGGGCCATTTTGTTGTATACACTGATAGGTGGCATGCATGCGACAATGAGTACTCGCGTTGTGTCTCAGCATTCCTTGGAAACACCTGTGCTCAGTTGCAGCTGCATACGTAACCTGTACGGTCTGTTCTGTGTCTTTTAAAATGTTCAAGATTATCAAATTGCGTGCCACATGCGAGGTACCATCAGTAATATGTTTTTTGTTGACAGGAAACCTGTCTGCTGCAGAAATTCACTGGCAGATTTATGAAATTTATGGAGCTACTACCATGAGCGAAGTGTATAAGTGTTTTTTGCAAAGTAATTTCCAAAGTGTATAAGTGGGCCGGAGACTTTAAAGCTGGCCACGACAACGTTCGTGATGAGTCCTGCTCCGGTCGCCCATTTGTGATCATAGACGATGTGGTGGCTTCAGTTGAAATGAAAATTCTTGAGAACTGATGCTTCACCATAAGCACTCTTTTAAACGAATTTCCTGAATTGTTTGAAGTCAGTGCTGTACAAGATTGTTTCTGAAAAGTTATGGTTTAAGAAACTATGTTCCCATTGGGTTCCTAAACTCCTAACAGAGGATCACAAAAACAAAAGATTCGAGTGTTCGCTGAATTTTTTGAAGAAGGTGATGCCATGATGAGTCGGATCGTAACGGGAGACAAAACATGGGTTTCAGATGTCAAGCCTGAATGGAAACGACAGAGCATGGAATGAAGACACACACACTCTCCTGTAAAGGGTCAAGGCTAAACAGACTGTATCCCAGTGAAAGATTATCACATCCATGTTTTGGGATAGGCACAGTGTTTGTGAGTCGACTTCATGCAATGCGGAACTACCATAAATGCGGTATACCTACTGCCAACCCTGCGAAAGCTACACAGAGCGATTCGAAACAAAAGGAGCAGCAGGCTGACAGAGAGAATTTTTGCTACTTCATGACAGTATAAGGCCTTGCACCGCAGCTCAGACCTGAGCTTCATTGGCCTTTTTTGGCTGGGAAGTTTTGGACCCCCACCTAGAGCGCAGACTTTGTGCCGAGACCTTGCCTTGTTAGTTTATATACCTTTAAATCCTCATGCACTAAAAAGGCTTAAATAAAAACACCTTACCGGTTGGTTTTTAAAGTGTTTTGTGCCAGACATTGAATGTTATTTAAGGCAGAAAATTTTCAGCTTCAAGGCACTGTTACTATTAGATAATGCTGCATGTCACCCACAAGATTTGTGAATGTCAAAATACTGTTTCTACCTCGTACAGGGTTGCCATGCTACCTGGAAAACTGGAAAAAGTCAGGGAATTCGAAAATTGACCAAAAAATTCAGGGAATTTAAATATTTTAGTCAAAATCTGGAAAAGTCGGGGAATTTCATATGGCGATCCCCCCCCCCCAAAAAAGCTAGGTTTGTACCAATGTTGAAAGCGATCGGCCAGCTGGCCTGAAGTCAATTTTTGCAGCTCCAATTAGATTGTCTTTTAGAAAGACAAAGCAAGCGCAATGAACTGGAAGTTGTCAGTCAGCACTATCCTCATCTTCAGGGCAGATGTTTTTATTTTATTCGGCTTATAATTCCTTACTAAATGTAGTATTTCATCTCTATGAACTCAGTCTTTGATATGATTTAAATCAAATTCCTCGTCATTATATATATCACAAATACTCATCAAATAGTTTTCTGATCGCAATTTTCTAATTTTGACTATGCATAATGTATGCTTTACGTATGCACGCGTTGAAAGAAATGTTTAATAATGTAAACCAAGGATGTCAAACTCGCGGCCCACAACAAATATTTTTGCGGCCCGGCCAATATATCGGCAAATAATAATATATAATAATAAAATAACATATTGACGAAGAAAAAAATGAAATGTTTACTGCTAAGTAATTAACGATAATTTATTCAGTGTTGTTAGATTACTCACAGTGTACAAAAAAACTTAGTGAAATTCACGGTTCAAACATTCATCATATGCATTGTATTATACATCAAGAAGTTCTATACACGAAAGTAATAAATATGGAGAATGTTTTGTCATATATAAAAAAATTTATAAATTTTATAAGATCTCGAGGTTTAAATCAGCTTCAATTCACTGCTTTCTTAAGTGAGTTAGATAGTGAATATTCGGATTTGTCCTACTATACCGAGGTGCGTTGGTTATCTTGCTCCAAGATTCTCAAACAATTCTGGGATTTTAAAGAAGAAATATGTCAGTTTTTAAAAACGGAAAATCAAGACGTAAGTTTGTTTTATGATCCAATATGGATACAAGATTTATCTTTCTTGGTTGATATAACTAAACACTTAACCGATTTAAATTTATCGTTACAAGGAAAAGATCATATCATTACGAACATGTTTGACATAATTAAAGCATTCAAATGTCAACTAGTTCTTTGGGAAAAACAACTTAAAAATGAAGATTTGACGCACTTCCCGACGTGCAGCATGAACAAATCAAGTTTAGATGATACTTGTTCGTATCAAAAATACGCAGAAAAAATTGCAAATTTAACAACTGAATTTGAAATGAGGTTTAATGATTTTAGTTCCCTCGAAGACAACTTTTTTTTGTTTTTTGTTTTCTTCGATTTTCTCAATAAGTATTGACTCAGTACCTAGCCATATGCAAATGGAGGTGATCGAGATTCAATGCAACTCAAATTTGAAAGCAAAATTCATTGAAGTGGGCGTGCCTGAATTTTACAAATATTTATGAGCCAGGTTTGAAAATACTCGAAAATTCGCATATGAAATTATTTCCATGTTTGGTAGCACTTATCGGTTTCGAGCAGTTATTTTCAGTCATGAAAGGTAATAAGTCTCCTATTAGAAACCGTATTAATGTTGCTCACCTTGAGTCAGCATTGAAAGTTATCACTGCAAACAAAATTTCTCCCGAAATAGGAAAGATAATGGCAGAGAAGAGATGTCAAGTATCAGGACGTAAACATTAAATTTTTCTTGTTCTTTTCTATATAAATATATATATATATATATATGTTTATTATTGTATTATTTGAAATAAATCTACGATTCTATGAATTTTTTTTTTTTTTTTTTTTTTTTTTTTTTTTTTTTTTTTTGCGGCCTGCCTAAAGTTAAACCTTGTTTGTTTGGCCCAAGTGTACCTATGAGTTTGACATCCCTGAAGTAAACAAATAAATATTAAGCTTTTTTTTGTAAATTTTGATACCCTTTAAATCATAATTGCTCTTTATTTCGTAAATTACGGTTTCATATTTTTAATTTTATTATTTCTGCAAGCCATCTTACCAGATTTAAATTGATGATCTGTAATCCAGAAAAACCCCTAATTCGGAATCGCCGAAGTCTCGAAGAGTCCGGATTAAAGACTGTACTGTATTGCATTCTTGGTATTAATTCTCACCAAAATTATTAGATGATGTCTTGTTTGTGTACTCGTTAGAAAAATGTAAAACCTTTAAAACATAGCGTAGGTGCAGTGTATCAATTTTTCACAAACATTTGGAAATTGAAGAAATTAGCCAAAGTACATGGTGATTTTCCAACATAACTGGTAACAAAGGAAGTACCAGTTAATAAAACTGTTACATGACAACATGTTAATTCTGCACTGTTCTAAAATTTTATTTAATCTTGGTAAAATTTTGCACAATTCACCTTGAACTAAAATAGAAGAAAAATCACTGTCTACTTGAAATTAAAAAATAAAAAACTATTCCCGTCATCATAAAAGAAGTTTCTTCATTCTGTGTAAAGCCTGGATTCTTAGTTTTATTCTGGACAAACCAGAGTAGACTATCATAAAATTGAGATCATAAAAAATATTAAGATTTTGAGTATATATTTGAATATGTATCCCTTGATTAATATAGTTATTTAATCCTTTGATCAGGGCCACTCAAACAGGAGAACGATATTCCCTAGCTTTCCTAATTTTTCAGGTATGTTTTAAGAAAATTCCAATCTATCCGTGTAGTGTGTGTTGGCTGTGCTGAGGGTAAATTAATTATGGTCTGACATGAAATATTTCTGTGTCAACAGTAAAGCTTTATGTTACCATTTTTCAAAGTATAAGATAACTTATGTTTCAAATGTAACCGGGAAACTTGGTGATATAAAAGATGTGTGTTATCACTCGTAATACATTTGTCTTTGGAAAAGTAATGTGTTGCTACTGTATGATACATGGTATATGTATGTATAAATTAAAATATTTTAACTCCCATGTGGCAGTGTTATATCATTCAGCGTAGCATATGTAATTTTTCTTTCAAATTTTTATTGTGTTATTAATTAATGGAAATTTACACACTTGAACTTCAAAACAAGATGTAGCTGGCTGTATACATAAGATTTTGAAAAACCAACCTATCATTTTGTGAATATATATTATATATTATTAATTATATATTATTTGATAGAACCTAGTAAATAATATATAATTGCTGAGCAATCACTTCAGTAATATTATGACACTTGCTAAATTCTGAAAGGTCAAAAAAGCAGTTTTTTAAGTATATATAATACAGTCAACAGCCTTTTAAGTATATGTAATACAAATTAAGTGTAATTTTTTTGTTAGAATTGAAGACCCCCACCCCACTTTTTTTTTCCCTCCAAAATTTTAATCTGTGCTTTCCTTTTGTCCAATAATACTTCTTTATCTTTATTATCACATAGCTTTTTTTTTTTTTTTAAAGTACTTGGTGATATGCACCACAAACAGGTATGGCATATTGTAACACATCAAGAGTTATATTAATATTCATCACACCTCCATTAACTTTTATGGCATCATGAGCAGCTGCATTGCTGTTAAAGAATTTTCCTGAAGATTTTCTATCAACATATTATTAACTGAAAATCCATTTTCTGCACTTGAATTGCCATCTGATAAAATTGGAACTAGTTTTACAACACTCCAAACCTCTTCAAAACTTGATTGTTAATCTAGTCCTTATAAAAGTGATTAAATCACATTGCAACATAGTTAACAAAATTGTCTTTCCAAATACCCTTACTTCTGATTAACAATTCTTTAAAGTGCACTTTTGATTTATCTGCAACCACGAAAGTTATGCATTCACTTTCATACAGTATATGCAGTAACATCTTCATCCTTTTCTCACATAAAAATTCATTATATGTAATGAGCTTAATCAAGAACTGTATTTGATCAAGCTATATTTAAATGGGCTTCTTTTAACTATTTTTGGTGATAGCTTAACGAAACAGTACTGCACTGAGTTCTGAATTCTCATTTCTTTAAGTACCTTTATTGCTGTCATCAAATATTTTCTGGAACAGAACAGCTGCATCATTAAACATATTATAAGAAACGAGAACAAACAAGTTTCATAGCCCATAGCAATTCTGCAGCCAAAATGTTGTCCTTATTTTTGAAGGAGTTTAAATTTGAGGATTAAACAACTTGTACCAGAGACTGCTGTGCTTCAGAACTGTTTTTGTCTGTATATAAAGTTTAAGAAAATTTTTTGAGTCCATCTTCATAGAAATGATTTTCTTATGCTTTACACTGTCTACATGCCTTGTGAATTCCTTTCCTTCCCATGTTATTAAGCATAATATTTTTGGGTAAAACATGCATCTTTCCATGTTAGGAACTCCTTCAATAAGTTGTAAAAATAAACTGCACTGAGATTAGAAGCTGCCCAATCTGAATTAAAAAAGTATCTTTTTTTGCAGACGTTTTACAGCTAAAGGAAAGAAAGAAATCTACTTGATGATATTTTTAAATAAATTAAAGTATTTTTCATTTATTTATCAGCATACGCAAGTAAAAAATATGTACACTAAATTTCATGATTGTATGTCATCATACTACTAGAATTAGTTTCATGAGTATGGCAGAGAAAATTGCCTGAAATTTGATAGTATTATTAACTAATATTAAGTAAATTTAGAAGGAAGAAGCCACATTAAATGATATGAATAGCATTAAAATAAATTACTTAAAGATTAAAAATTGAGTTACAATAATCAGTGTTATTGGCGAATACATTTACAGCTAGTTTCTCACCTTCACTCCATGCCAATATCAGCAAATATAACCAAAACATAATGCTGATTGAACTTGAAAATAAACAATGAGGCTTTGCTTTTCCTGCATCAGCACATGATTGGCATCTGAGACATCACTCCACACCATGTGCAAGAGCATGATTGGCTCTTCAGCAACAACACCAGTCACGCACCATTGCATGATCGGCAGCAAATATATTAATCAACATCTGAACCAGTGCTGATGCCAAAGTCAGTGCATCCTATGAGGTCCTTAAATGGTTAACCTAGATGCCAGAGTATTATTTTTTTATTTTACTGCAAAATGGCAAATAAGGTATTTATTAAAATGGTTTAAAAGATTATGTTCTGTGTGAGAATGAGAGGATAGAGCAAAATCATAAATTTTAAGGTAAGAAGAATTGATTACTTATTTTTACTACATGAAGTATAATTAAGACACAATAACACGCCGAATAAATACTAATTCAGAAGTCAAACAACAAAAATACATGAAGTATGTAAAAAATCCTTACTTCTGATTAGGGGAGCACACATTATTATATTTAACGCATTTGTTTTTAAATTCGGCCTGAGTTCTGCTGCCTTTTATTACTTGAAAATAAAATTTTAAATGCGAGTTATTTAAAAAATTGAAACAACAAACAAACACACACACACACACACACACACACAAAAAAAAAAAAAAAAAAAAAAAAAAAAAATCCAAGCGAAAAATAAATCAGTATTTTATCATTTACCAGACAAAGTCAGTTTTTTTTTAATGTAATTTATGAAGTGTCAGATTTTCTTGTTTAGTTTCGAAGTCCGATAATCATGATATATCAACGCCACCAACTGTTAAATGACAGTTCAATTTGATTTTTTTTATGTTGCACAATAGTATTATTCAAAAAGCATCAATAGACTTCTCTTAACATTAAAAATGCAGTGCATGAATTCTTGTAATTTTAACAAGCAAATGCAATAGAGTGTTAAGTAAACATACATTAAAAAAAAAATTTTTTTAATAATGTGTAAAAGATTACAAAGTTTAACTTACCAGATTTTTTAATTGGAAACAAAAAAAAATGAGCTCTCTGAACTAGGAGACGGAGTCTTCTTTCGCGCATGCAAATCTTTATATTCTGGAGGTTACTGCTTTGCCTTTCTGAAAGACAATCTGATTGGTCTTGCGAAAAATGACTCTATGCCAGTTACCCGAATGATGTTCGTGTGATACATTATTCACCAAGAAAGTGGTCGCTTCTAATATTGGTGTGAAAATTCCTCTTTTGGAGATTACCGTGTGAAATTCTCTGACTTTTTTAGTCAGTTTTCGAATTCCCTGACTTTTCCCAGTTTTCCAGGAAGCGTGGTCACTCTGTTTGATGTTAATGCATACTTAAAAATTAAGAAAATATAATAGTCAATGATAAATTTAAAATTCATCTTACATAAAGTGAATTATTAACATAATAACATGTTCAGTTTTTATGTTAATAATTCACTTTATGTAGAGCTGTTTTTTAAGAGAGATAAAGAATAATTAAGAAAAAATTCATGAAGGGTAATGTAAATGCATGTTCCAAGCAGCCAAAGGCTTGGCCTCAAACCCTAATGTTTCAAAAAAGGCTATGAGTTAGTGATAGTTTCTTGATTATAATTTCAAAATGGCCGTCCCACTTTGTACCTTAACTTCTTTTCTTCCAATATATATACTAACTTAATTGTGTGGGCACATTTCAAAATGCATGTTTGTGTACTTAAAAATTATATGACAAATATTTTTTAATGTAATGCTTGGCCACTTGGAAGGTTAATGTAAGTGCTTGGACTTGTACTAATCATAGCACTTTTTCTTGCTAAGGGTTTATTGGCTGTCACTGAAAAATTTTTAATTTTTTCTTAGCTAACAAGCAAAACGGCTGTAGATCTCTGCAAACAAGCAAGCTTTAACACTTAGTTGAGGTTGTATTGATAGTTAATGCTGTCATAGAAATAGATTGTACCCATATGTTGAGTTATTTTAAGAAATATGATTTAAAAAGGTATTAAAAGATTATTATATGTAATTTAAGCATAGAATTTTATCATATGCACCCACGCATTGTCACCACTAAATGTAAAATTACTTCTGCAATGCTGTCTTTTATGCGTGCCATTTAAAAGTAAATCAAAATAAGTAACAATATGCATTATTTTGGTATGAATCTAAATATATATATTACAAATGAATTTATTACAAGATAGTTACAATGATATTATTGCAAAATATATGTTTCAGAATGTTATTTGTGTCTAATATTTGCTCGAAATGAAACTTTGTCATCCCAAACCACATACATTTACAGCTAGTTTGTCACCTTCACTCCATGCCAATAACAGCAAATATAACCAAAATAAAATGCTGATTGAACTTGAAAATAAACAATGAGGTTTTGCTTTTCCCGCGTCGGCATGTGACTGGCATCTGAGACATCACTCCACACCAAGTGCAAGAGCATGATTGGCTCTTCAGCAATAACACCAGTCACGCGCCAGTGCATGATGAGCAGCAAATATATTAATCAACATCTGAACCAGTGCTGGTGCCACTAATGTCAGTGCATCCTGTGAGGTCACTTTGGGCGGCAGTAAACCTAGTGCTAACCCTGATCTGGATCCATTGCTTGCTGATACAAAGAAATATATGTATTACAAATGAATTTATTACAAGATAGTTACAATGATATTATTGCAAAATGTATATTTCAGAATGTTGTTCGTGTATAAATCTTTGCGTGAAATGAAACTTTGTCATCCCAAACCACATACATTTACAGCTAGTTTGTCACCTTCACTCCATGCCAATAACAGCAAATATAACCAAATACACATTAAACAATTCTGAAATATTTAATCCATTATTTCAAGTGTGATCTTCTTTAGAATGTCGTCTACACATTCATTTAGGCTTTGTACACTTTATGGATCAGTATTGGAAAGGTCATTGCCCTCAGATCTCTCGAAAGTTATTTTTATCATCTTCCGCCTCAAGCTGATCAAAAAGAATATCTTCCCAATTGCAACAAGCTCTTCACAATGCTGCTCAGAGAACATTTCGTGATGTTTTCATATTTTAATGTGCCAAATTTGAAGCTATATTAATTACAGTATTTGTAGCATGTACAAAGGGATTTTGGCAATTTTACAATGTTAATCAAATCTAAGCCAAACCATGTTAAGTGAGGAATATCTATATTTACATTAATTATATTTTCGATTTTATAAATAATAGTGTGTCTTTCTGGGACACTTAGACTAATTACTTTTTGAGAAATAAACTGTCAGTGAAATTATGTAAAATTTGTTAACCATTTTAATGACATAAAACTATTCAATGATTTTAACTGCACTTTAACTAACTATATATAATAATATTAACTATTTAAAATGCATGAATGATTAAAATGTACAATTTAATAATATATTTTAACGGATGGAATTTAAATTTTAGGTTTGGCGTGTTAGCTGGAATATAACTGGCACAATTCTTGCATCATCTGGTGATGATGGTTGCGTTCGATTGTGGAAAGGTAGATACTTTAGTTAGCTATTACATGTAACGCAAAGGAACATTTTTAAATGTATTGATGTAGTTTTCATATCTTAGCCTAATTAAAAGTTTTAATTAACTGATTCAGGAGCTAAAATAGTACTAAATTAAATAATGAATTACTAATTCGTGTATTTACCATTTCCTGAGTTAATTTAGCTTTAAAGCAGAGCACTCGTAATTCACTTTTAGTGTGAGCAATAAGTAACTTGCACTTATTCTGCTTAAAAAGTGGATTATCCTTTTACTTTGTGGAAGCTGCACAGTTAGAGTAGACTGAAGGGTACCCTTGTATTATCTTGAAGTTGTTGTTTCAGTTATCGCCATGTTGTTGTTTTGTTTATCGCCAAGTTGTTCCTGAGTAGTTGAATGTTCCGTAAATGTACTTTTACTTAGAACTGGGTGCTCCTTTGATTTTTCAAGTGAAAATATATCAATGTGTACATGGACAAAATCAAGGGAGTGCACAATGCCAAGTTTGTGCAATTCTCTGATTTTTTTGAAGTGAAAATAGGTCGACGTGTACATAGATAAAGTCAAGGGAGTGTGCAATGCTTAGTTTGTGCAATTCTGTGATTTTTTTTAAAGTGAAATAGGTAAGTGTGTAATTGGATACCAAGTTTGTGCAATTCTTTGACTTGTTATTTTGTCTTTGTGTAGCGGTGATTTTTGGCGCTAAAATCGCCGCTACACAAAGCCAAAATAATAAGTCAAAAGAGTTTCACAAACTCGATTATCCATGTACCACCAAAATTCACCAAGAGGTACCTATAAATATACTTTTACCAAACTACATTTTGTACTTGTAAAAATTATGATTAATTCTAGTGCATTTACCATGAAAGCTTTTAATTAAATAGCTTGCATTTATTCTTCTCAGTGAATTATCCTATTACTTAGGCGTGTAAAACTATATTATGTACTTGCAAAAAATAGTCATAATTTTTAATGCAGTTAATACACATTTAACAAGAGCTGTTATTTTTTAGGTTATCTAATGATTAGAAAAATCTATTTTCATAAGATGTATATTTCAAACTGTTTTAGAAAAACAAGGCTTTTGAAAATTATTTTTCAGTGTATGGCTAATTAAAAAGTCATGAGCATCTAGTATTTAAAATTAACTGTGATGTGTTTTATTAGATACTGAAAGTAATTTTCTTATCTTTTGCACATATTTACTGATGTACTGTTATTCCAGAACATCCGTGAAGATTCTTTTAGGAGTTGGCAATAGGAGGAAAGAATATAAATCCACTGGATTTTATTCCATGCAATCTCTTTTTCCCCCCTCAAAACTGGGTTCAAGCTTGTAAATCAGTTATATTGCTTGGATCACAGGTTCCCAACCTTTTTCATATCACACACCCCTAAAAATTTTTTAATATGTTCTCAACTCCCTATAGCAGCTTAACCCCTTAACTGCTTAAGACGTGTGTAAACGTTTTCAGGGTTTCCTTTAAAAATGCTTTAGACGTCTTTATACGAATTTAAAATCGTTCAAAAAATTTTTAAGACGTGTATACTCGAAGCCCAAATTTTGCCAAAAATGCTTAAGACGTGTTTAAACGATGCGCTGTGGTGTTCTTTCCCGTACCTTTCTGCTGGCGGTTGTCAGTTGACACAAAACGCTTAATAGGGTGTGAAGTCTCTTTGAAAGGAGCACGAAAGAGTCCTGAGAGGGAAGTATCATTGTCAGAGAGCAGGTATGTGTTATCTGTGTGCCGACTAAAAGTTTGTGAATGAAGATAAATCGTTTTACAACTGTTTGCCTTGTGGTACTTAATACAAATGAAAGTCAAACAGTACCAGACGTTGTTATAGTACATTACCGAATTTTAGTAGAAACAGGAAAAAATAAAAATTGTAACAGAAAATTCCCTTTTGATTAACTTATATGTTATACAATAAAATATTTTATTTTTGTATTAAAAGTTGATTACAATTTCTGATTCATCAGGAAAAAAATATAAAATGTTGCAACCAGCTTTCTTGTTTGACCCCGTTATTCAAATGCGCGTTATTATAATGGTATATTCTTTGTTTTACTTTCTGAAATGTTAAAAATGTGCTTTCAGCATGCCTGAGTTTTGTACTCATATGTGTGGCTCTGTGTCCCGTAGAAATGGCGAACTGACATATAAAAATTTTATGAATGTTGAAAGGAAGATATTCTACTCGAAAACTTAATTAAATGGAATAAATCAATATGCCGAAGGAATTTCTAGAAATATTTGTTTTAAAAATTTTATTATTAAGATTTTAAATCAAAAATGTTTTAAAATCTAAGGGAAAAAAAATACGTATTCCTTGAAACTTTTCTTTAAAGAAATCTATCGGTATAAAATCGCTTAAAATTAATGGAGTGTAAGTTAAGTTAAACAGTGTATGAAAGGGTTAGATATACTGCGCACAAAAATTGCAGTCAGAAGAACAATTACCTAAAGAATTAAATTAATTATATTAAAAGAATTTCAAATAAATGAGAAAATAAATTAGCATCTCTCCAAATGTCAATGCTAACAGCAAAAGCACGAATGAAAGTTATTCTTTAAGTTTCGAACTTAATTCATCCGTCCGTACGCAATGATTTTGTCTTTGTGATTATTTTTCATATAGATACAACAAAAGGCCGCCAACGACGTAGCAGTAAAATCATTGAATACTACTAGTTTGAAGCAGGTTCAAATCCTGGCAAATGGATTACCTGCATACCAGTTTTTGCGAATTTTTGCTGCCCATGTTTAATGTGGGGGGAAAAAAATATGAGCCAATGTCAGTTAGCGTTTCATGATGATGTGCCTTGACTACGACTCTTCGCTTGGGATTGTGTTTGGTTTGGCTTATTAGATAATTAAGCACGCGAAGGCGATCTGCCTAAGAGGAGGTATGCTTTCGTGACAGATTTTCTAAAGGAAACAATCTTGTACTACATAGAGTTAAAACCATGAAAACGCCTATGCAATCAGCCTGTTCACAGGGATTTGCATGCGGGTCAAACTACCAGTATATTAAGAGATAGCCCTCGTATAGTTTGCCATAAGCTAAATAAAATAATAATTAATAAATAAAACATTCTCGAAATCACTTCACATTACTGAAATGGCAATAATTTCGTATGCCATTTCAGTATACCTGTGCTACCATTTTCCCTCTAATATGAAATTCTGAGCTTTTTCGTTACCGGACAGCCCACCAGTGGCTGAACGGAGTCTAACGGAACAACTGGGGTCCGGGGTTTGAATCCCGGCAAACGGGCTGGCTGCGAGGATGTTTTTTTAGTTTTCTATATAGTTCTCCAGCAAAAGCATTCTTCACATTAGGTAAATAAGCCTTGAGTACTTTGCTATAATCAAATAAACCATTATCCATAGCATGCTTCAAATATTTTTCTGTTGAAAAGTGCATGCGCCAAAGTTGGCCTCCGTTGAATGAAGTATGTTGTTTATTTTTTCTTTTTTTTATATAACAATATCTTGTTTTCAGATTCTGAATTATCAATAAAATATTTTTAATAATATGCAATTCTATTTTGTTTTTTGTTTAATGAAAAATTAATTTAAGCAACAAATTTTTTACGTTTAGAAAATTTTCGATTGTTGAAACGAGTTGCTGTCAAAAGCGCATCTTCTCGTTGCTGCATATATTTATTTAAAGAAAACTGCTTGCCGTGTGTACTTTCATAATTGAAAAGATCCAGAGAATTTTCAACAGGGAAATAAAGTTATTAATTTTATTGAAATTTGTGGATTCTTTGTGTTTTGAGGTAAAAGTCAAACCATTAGATTTGTGATGACCTTAAAATAAGGGTACATAAAATCAGGATTTTGCGGCCAGATATTCCCAGCAAAATATATTACAAAAATTTATCTATGTAGAATTAATGTATATTCCATTTAGTATTTGAATTTATCAGTGTTATTACACATCAGTTTATCAGTGTAAGTTATATCGAGATTTAGTTATGTTCGATATAAGAATTTTATTTTGTTTTTATAAATCCGATTTGTTTAATAATATTATATTTATTAAATACTATTTATTAGGTTTCCAAATCTGTCAAACCCAATCATTGGCCTCCTGGCTAAGATCTCTGATTACTGCTAGTCTGACTCATATTCGAACCCAAACAAATGAACTGGCTGCATGGTTGGGTTTTGTGATTTTTCCTATGTGTAACATGAACATAAGTACATTTTACTTAGAAAGTCGTCCACAAGAGACATCCAATTCCTTCGGCTAATAGATCTCGTTTCCTTTGTCATACTCAAATAATCTAAACATTTGTCAAAAAGACTAACAGATGCATATAACAAAATAAAATTAAGTAAATGCATATAACAAAGCTGAAGTAAATGTATATAACGAAAAAAAATGAGGTAAAAACAGATTTTTAATCATTTTTAATACAGTAGTTTTTAAATTGTGTTTTCAAATTTTATTTCATTTTTACGTATGTACACTGCTTCCCCGCCCCCAAAAAAAGGGACAGTGCTATATCTCCCGTTCTACTAAGCTGATTGACAAAATTCAAATTGCGTTCTTCATGTCTCGAAACCGTGACTTAGGATATATATTAGATTTATATATAGAACTATTCTAACATAGGTATTTTGACACAAAATCGGACTTTTTCTGAAATAACATACCAATTTTTTTTTACATATTTTGATTCTACAACTCAAATTACACCTAAATATGAAATTTTGTAAAATTTGGAGCGAAATTTACGGAGAAATTCACAAATTTATGTTGGCACTTTTTTTTCAGTTTGCGCCAAGAATAGTTCACTTGGCGAACTTCTTAATATATGGCAACCTAGTTTCCTTTCCCGTAGGAGGGAAAAAGTCACCATCGTTCCTTTTTTCCAAATAATATTCTTTATATTATATTTTTAATTATAACTGTTTTTATTTTAAGTGATTTTTCTTTTTCGAATTTCATTTTAATTGTTTAAGTTGTATGGTTTTTTTTCAAATAACTTTTTTTTAAAAAATTTCTATTTACCTATTCGAACTGCGTAAATAAAGGTGCAGCGTTTATTTTTTTTCAAATAGTTTTCTTTATGTATATACTTTTGTCATAGTTATTATTTTAGGTAATTTTTAAATTTTTATTCTTTTATTTTAATTTTTCGTGTCGCATTGACTCTTTAGATAATTGTTTTAAAATTTTCTATTTATTCCTTTGAACTGAGCATTTTAAATATAATTATTAATATAAATTTTCCAGAATTTGATTTTATTTATTTGAATTGCATTTCTTTCGGTAGAATACTTTGCAACCCAGACTACGATACATTTGAAATCTGCATATATTAAAAGAGAAAATACAGTAAAGAACAGTTAACACACCTTTCAATGTTCTGTTCAGAAAAGGTATATATAAATAAGAGAGATGTATAACCGACATTTTAACTTAGGATGTCTTGCATACACTGCTTTAAACAGTTTTATCATTGTGCCCATTGCTTTACACAATTTTATCCTACATTTGGTTTCTTAAAATGTTATTCTATTTTAGTCAAATATTTTATTTTTGAAATTGCAAGAATCAAATATCATAAGATTAAAAGGTTTTAAATTTTAAAAAAATACAAATATTAAATTTTACGCAAAAATTTATTTTTTCTTCTCTTTTTCTTCAGGCATTCTACTTTATTTTTGCTCTTTTTCTTTAGGCATTCTGCAAGTATATTAAAAAGCATCTAACTTTTCGAAATATCTTGGTATTTCTGACAATCATTTTAAATAAAGTTATCGCCTTCCATTTCATTAAGGCCCACAAACTGCCGAGCGGTAAAGTCGCTGAACACTGGTGGTTCACTCCGGGGTTCAAATCCCAGTAAACGGGCTTGGTTGCATGGGCGTTTTCATGGATTTTCTCATGTGTACCGTGTATGCCAGCTGGTTTCCCTTAGAAAGTTCTTCACGAAGTATTTGGTCAGAGCCTTTATCAGTCGTTAGAGGCTAAACATTTTGAAGGTATGAGATGAAAGGAAAGCTTGGTACCCTCAAGAGGTTTTGGTTTATTTAATTATGACAAAGCACACTAGGGCTATCTGCTTAAGGGGAGGGATGCCTTCGTGGAGGACCTTCTAAGGGAAACTGGCTCGCATACACGTTACACATGGGGAAAACCAGGAAAACGCCCATGCAGTCAGCCCGTTCGCGGGATTCGAACCTCGGACCGAACTACCGGTGTTTAGCGACTTTACCGCCCAGCCACTGTCTCATCAGGAGGGGGAAAAAAAATATCTTTAGGTGGCATCCACATACATCATTGGATAAACCCATGAATCTTCAAATAATTCGACTGAGAAAATCATGGGATTCTCCATTTATGATATGATATGATGTTCTATAATGTAATTTAAATTTATACAACCATATAGTCTAAAACCAGTCACTCTTCACTTTAATATGCAATGATATCGTTTTTGTCTTTTCTGTTAACACAAGCTCAATTGATGGTATTTGCTGGTGTACACTACATCTAATGTCTTTGAAGTATCCTGAAAGTTTATTCAAAAGCGTCCAAGTTTTTGAAACATCTTGGTATGTCTGACAGCCAAATTTCCCTGCAAATTTTTACTTACTTTTCTCCCTAATTTTCTTCTTTCCTTCTACAGTTATTTTCAGTGCTCACACAAGATTTTTTTGATTGCTAGATTTCCATAAATTTTGCATTCTTGTCAATTTTTTAAAATATCAATTGCGTCAACTGTGTTTCAGCTGAAGAGAGCTTTTCATTTTCTAGACATTTTAACTACAAACAAAGTTTAAAACGAAGTCCAAAGGATAAATATTTTAATTAAAAGATTTTTGCTAAATGACAAAGAAATAAAACAGTCCAGCAGGATTTATTCTGTACCACCAAGTGACCCAATTCTTATATCAGCTGAAATAATTTAAATCATATTTAAGATCATGTTTTTTTATACAATCTATAACGTGAGAGAAAAATTAGCTTCTTAAAACATTTTTTCTAAGAGGATTAATGTAAAAGATTATATTTATATATATATTTTTTTAAAGCTGGGACTTGAACCAAATTGTCAAATTTTTAAAGTTTAATTTACATGGTGGTTATAATTAAAGTTCCAATTTGAAATGGTCACAAAAGGAAAACTACCGGACCAAATGTTATCAAACTTGGGAATCGTGTAAAGGGGTTATGGGAATTTATTTTTCGCGAGAAAAAAAAGAGTTTAAAAACTCACCGCCAGAGGAAAAATGGCGCTGTATACAATATTGTTAAATGAAATAAGACATGAAAAACATCTGTTTAAAATGTGTTTAATAGTTTCCGAATTGTGTTACAAAGCATGTTCACTGTAGCTTCAAGCATTTTCTGAAAGCAAGTTAAATCCTGTTACTGCATTCTCAACAGCAGCTCTTAGCATATCAGGAGGAATGTTACGGACATATCAGTGTATCACATTTTTCATTTCTGCCAAATTGTTTAGATTATCACCATAAACAGTGCTTTTGAGATAACCCCATAACCAAAAGTCACAGAGGTTGAGGTCTGGTGGGAAGAGGGGAAGTGTCGGCCTATAAGACGTTCATTCGTTAAATGTTACCTAAGTAACTGTGCGACACACATGAGGTGAGGCCCAGCCCTGCATAAAAATCGTAGTATCTAAAATGCCACGTTACTGCAGTTCCATGTATCATGAAACATTTTAACATTGACTCTAAGTGAGCTGCAATCACAGTGGTCCACCTGTCGACTCCTCTTCAGAGAAAAATGGTTCAGTTATAAAACTAGCTGTCATTCAACGCTAAACGGTGTGGAATGACTGTTATGCAATCGAATGCAGTAGGAGAATGCAATGGAACTAGATAGATAACATGAGAGATTTCTTTGGCCCAAATCGATTAAAAGCATTTTGAATCAGTATCTTCATGTTTTATGGCCGAACTCAGGCTTCAAAAATTACAAATTAGCGATCTGTAGGAAAATGATTTCCAGATTGTACGCACTTGTGCAAGTGATATTTGCGATGTCACATTTTCAAATCGCTAATTCGTAGTTTCCACGGACGAATTTCTCACTTACACGGATGGCGCACTTGACTTTTATCGAATTGAATGCCTTTAAATGGTAATTTGCTTACTTCAAAGTTTCTTAAGTGTATACAACATATTAAACCCGTGTAACAAAAGGTTAAGGTAGATTCCGAGCCATATTTCGTTTAACAATATTGCATACAGCGCCATTTCTCCCTTGGTGGTGAGGTTTCGAACTTCCTTTTTTTCCTGGAAAATAAATTCCTATGACCTCCTTTACACGATTACCAAGCTTGATAACATTTGATTCAGTAGTTTTCCTTTTATGACCGTTTCAATGTGGAACTTTAATTGTAACCACTCTGTATGTTATTAAATTTTAATTTGAAGCTATGCATTTGATGTATACCATGCGTACATTTTTCGCTTTTATGGAAAAATAAAGAATCGAAGCAAATATAGTTAGGATAATGGACCAAAACTGAAAAAATTTCTCCTCCCTCCGAAAATCAAATATTGAAGCTTTGACCTTGAATTTATTGGAATACCGAAATATTTAATTTGACTTATCTTCTAAGTTCTAGCTCCGACAACAATTCCGAATTACTTAAACTGAAGTAAAAGATTTAGTATATATTCACTGTATGTTAATAAAATAATCAGAGTGTAAAAATAGGTTATAGAATTTACGCTGATGCAACTTTTTGTCTGAGTGCACAACATGTAATGGAAGAGAAGGCTTGTAGAGGTCTGTTTTTGACATGCCTCTAAAAGTAGATGTCATACTCCTTTTGTCTCTTCAATGTCAAAAAACTTTCCTTTCAGAGGCAACTTTAGTTTTTGGGAAAGGAAAAAAATCACAGGAAGACAAATTTGAAGAACATGCAGGACAATTGAATATACATACTTATTTTCGGAACACAAGCAGTTCTCCGACTGGTTATTGAATAATGAAAACGTGCATTGTCATGCAATACAAAACATTTGGAATAAGTTTTCTGACTGAAATCGTAAGATTAAAAGTCATCTGCTTAATTCACAGCCATTTACAAGTCAACTGCTCGGGCAACTGTAGAATCGTTTTGATCCTGAGCTTGTAAGACAAACCTAATATCACTGGATTTAAACACTTCTTTAATCTTCCGAGAATGTTCCTTCTTTAGCTCACTTAATATTCACTTAATATTAAGATTCACTGAATATTCCAAGAATATTAAGTGAATACAATTATTGCAAAAGAAATTGAATATTCATTTGCACTACAGCTTGGTAGTTTACTAACGAGTTAACAAAAATTCTGCTTTTTGTGTCTAAGAATGCAACAATATTTTAAATATTTACAAATAAAATATTAAATTGGAGATTTAATTGGAACCTCACCAGTTGCCTAGCATTTGAAGATTGTTAAATACTAATTGTTTGTTACGAAGTCTACCCCAGGCTGCATGGTTAGTTTTCGTAGTTTTCTAGGTTCTCTTTACAAAGGTTCTCTATGAAAGCATCTTAATCAAATAGCTCCCATGTACTTTCTATGTTCAAATAACCAACTAACCTAGTTTAAGCACGATTTCCAAGTGACGTTACTATCAAAACCCGAATACTTATTAAAAATCATGTAGCTTGCCAATCAAGAGTAACATGAAAGATACGGCGGCAATAATTGAATTGCTGTTACGGTACGCTGTTTCTAAACTTAGATGGTCATTCCTTAATTAAATAGCCCACCAGCAGCCGAGCGGTTAAGATGCTGAACACTGGTAGTTTGGTCTGAGGTTCGAATCCTGCAAATGTGGCTGGCTGCATGGGCGTTTTCGTGGTTTTCCCAATGTGTAATGTGTATACGAGCCAGTTTTCCTTAGAAAGTCCTCCACAAAGGAATCCCTCCCTTTAGGCAGATAACCCTCGTGTGCTTTGCCATAATTAAACAATCCAATCCAATCCTTAATTAAATATAATTGATTTGTAACTTCTACTAGAGCTGACATTAAGAATTGAAGCGTAAATAAATAATATCGTGTGCAATCTTGATTAATATAAAATTAAAAATATTTGCATAGAAAAATATTTTCATTCAAACAGAAAGTTTTTTGAAATATTTGCAATTTCTTTATAAGAAGGATTTATTAATAACCGTAATAATTACTTATTATATTACTTATGATTAGGATTCAGTTCTTGACAATTACATTCTAAATTAGAATTTTAAGGATATAATGAAAATACGCTACACACAAAAATACATTTTAGGATAAAAAATTAGTTGATTTTTTATGTTTTAAAACTTCTTAAATTCATTTAATAAACATCGTATCCTCGTTGTTAATTGAATCCAGAATCTTGGGTGTCGTTTATATAATTATTCTTGCTTGTCCACAGAACCTTCTGACTTATCCAGCCATTAAGTAGCTGCAGATCATTTCTACATAACCATTGAACTTCCATTAATTCAGTCTCTAGAGGGTTGTATGTTTATATCATAATTTGACTTTTATAAAAATGATTATTCTAAATCTTATGTTTCTATAAAATTATACCATGCTTTAAAAATATGGATGATAGTATCAGCAGCTCTTTCAGCCACTTCATAAGCAACAGTTTCTTTAGAAATAAATTATGCAGTTAATGTCATAAAATATTTTCATAAAATTCAAATAAACATCAAACGAAAATTCTCAGTTATAGACAATTCAATTTAAACAAAGTTAAAGTAAAGTAGCAGACGATAAAACGCCGAAGGTAAAAATTTACTCTTACGAAAATTTACTCTTATTTTTTTAAAAAAAAGGAAGAAAGAGAGAAATTAAAAAAAAATAGTTAAAAATTTGAATAATATCTGTAATTTAAAAAAAAATAGCTTTTCATATAGTATTAATAAATATTTATTATGCATCATTGAGGGAAAATATTTCATATAATTAATTCTCCGTAAAATTTTACTTGAAATTTAAGGTTAAAAATAGCTGTGGCAATTCACTGTAACAAAAATCCATAAACCACATTTGGCATTATTATCGCTAAAAAAAAATGCCAAATTTCAAAACTCGAAAATATGTAAATTCGTTTCAGATTTTTTGAAATAGGAGTTCTTTTGTTTTGTGGCACTAAATTTGATGATTTCAAGATCAGTTTGTAATATTTTAAAAATTTATGTGTTTGTGCTGTGATAATCGTTAGCTCACTCTGTATAGTATCTGCACAATAGCAAAGTACTACGTAAAAAAGTTTTTTGTTTGTTTGTTTTTTTGTTTTACTGTAGCAGTTGTTAAAATAAAATAAAAATGGATGTTCGGAAGATTTGAATGTGTTTTTTATTGAAAAATTTACTCATGTTTTGTTTTGAAAGTTTGTCATTAGTATGCAAAATTTTTTATTCAGAGATTTGCAAATTTTTGGATGTTTTTTTTACAGATATAATAACATTGATAAATGTCATAAAAATAATGATAATTTAAAATTATATTTAAGAAATAATGTTAAAATTAAATATTTTTATTTTTTCATGTATTACTGTAAAGTAAGATTACTTTTCATTTTTGTGACTTAGGAATATTTTCAGTTTGAAAAATAAACAATACTGTTGTAAATAATAAAGCACAGTTTCTGAAATGCTTTTGAGGATAAAACAAAAAAGCTACTATAAATAATTAATTTCATTTGTTTCCTTTAATATTTTTTCATGATGAGAGTTTTTCTCATGTAATATTGTCAAAATATTTAAATTTCTATCAGTTTTCTTGAGAATTCACTTTGCACATTTCATTTCTAAATTCTTCCCACTCCCCCCAAAATCATCTAGCTTTTTGCTTCACACAATTCATAGAGATTTTAGACCTAGCGGTTCGGAAGGTTTAGAAGGATTTAATGGCAAGATTTATAGACCTATAATTCTAGAAAAATGTGACGAAAGGAAAAATGTCTTCATGGTATTAACACATAATAGATGTGTTTCATAGGAAATTTGTGATGAATTTCTTAGCTTTTGAAAAATTTTTGGAAGAACTGTGAAAACAAAATTCTTTGAATCTCCTCCTCACTTTATTTTCTTATCTTTCTTCCTGACACAAGCATTGAAGCAAGCAAGCAAACTGAAAAGCAGCAATTTATTAAAAAATTAATCATGTATGTCCCAGTGCATCATACATACCTCAGTGCCAATCAATCAATATCATTAGTTATAACTGCTGTAAAATGTTCTTAGTGCTTTTTTAATGGATATTTTTTAGAAATAAAAAATTATAATTGTAACCATGTAGGTCTATTATGATTAAGGATAGCCAGCTAAATAATTTAATCATTTGCAACTAATTGCTTACCCTTAAAAGTTATCTCTCCATGTTAAGGTGACTTATTTCCTTTCCTTAATCCTTATTTTGGATGTACGATACAACACAAAAATGTAAAAATTAACATTAAACTTTATTCCTTACATCTAATGATATTTAAAATAACAAAAAGTAGCCTATCGTCTCTGGTGCTTCAACAGCTTATTGGAACATCATATTAATTGGATTATGACTCCAGCGAATCTACACTAAGCTATGACACTAACTGAATTAGGCTAAGTGCAGCTAACTTTCAACACTAACCGTTTCTGTTATGAATCATGTTGATTATTACTTTACTTCTCAATTTAACTTATGCTAGACATAAAGTCTCCATAAGCCTTTGGACTGAGTGAGTACATGATGAAGTGAAACTTAAGAAAGAATCACTATTAAGTTAACTGTTAGTAAAATTAAATAAAGTCACTAATCTTCTTTAAAGTATATGGGACTTTTATAAGTGTAAAACATAAATATCTCAAGAAATTTTATAATTTAATGCTAATTACTTGAGAAAAATCATGAAGTTAATTTTAATCATGAATTTGTTTTATAATAAAGTTAAATATTAAGTTTAATAATAATGCATCCTTCTTCCAGGTTTATTTTATTCTTACAAAAGTGATATTAAAAAAGTGAAGTTCAGGTGTAGATAATTGCTTTAATTTATTCAGTTCATGTTTGCTGATAGGTCTTTAATTTTATTCATTGATTATTCGTATGTGATTAAATTTATTCATTGTAGGTCCTTAAAAGTACTTAATTTCCATGTGCAGAAATTTGTACAAATCCTGTAAATATAAAATTATAATTGATACATATAGGAAATATGCAGCAGTAATTGCAGTAATGATGCTGTGATACATATAGGAAATATGCAATTACAGTCAAAAGTCGTTAATCCGTACTCGTCGGGACTTCGGCGATTCCGGATAAGGGTTTTTTCCGGATAATAAATCATCAGTTTAAATCTGATAAGATGGCATGCAGAAATTAAAAAATTAAAAATATGAAACCGTAATTTATGAAATAAAGAAAAATTATGATCTAAAGGGTATCAAAATTTGGGGGGGGGGAAGCTTAATATTTATTTATTTACTTTATTAAACATTTCTTTTAATGTAAGTTAAGTTGCTTCGTTTTATGTGATAATACTTTCTCTTTAATTCTATTAAACAAACATAATTTCTTGTTTAGTTACAAGGTTCCACTGTTCAAGTCCTGTAATTGCTGTGTCGAGAATACCGACTAATTCGTCAATCGAAATTTTTTCGTTTTCAATAACCTCTGTGTCACTTTCTTCACTATCAGAAGCGAATTATAATTAGGAGGAATTTGATTTAAATCATATCAAAGACGGAGTACATCGTAAGGAAATACTACATTTAGTAAGGAATTATAAGCCGAATAAAATAAAAACATCTGCCCTGAAGATAAGGATAGTGCTGACAGATCAGCTTCCAATTAATTGCGCGCCACAGCGCATCCTCCCCCCCTGCAGAGCAGCGTGAAATTGATAAACAGATTTCGGAATGGTTAGATAAATAAAGAATATGCATTTATCCATTTTTTGCAGCAATTCCACTTTTTGTTTGATGGACATCGAAACATACTTTCGCTTTGTAGATCCTTTGGGAGCTCCAGCATCGGAAATTCTATTTGACATAATCGAAAGTTCAAGCTTACTTTTATAAAATTGCTTTAACAGTCTGCAAAAAATAATAAGCCGGACCCAGTTCGAAGATTAAGGAACAATGCAATCTGCAACATTAACTGAAATAGATAATTAGATAGTTTTATCTTATACCATCCGTTATACATTAAACGCGCATGCGCACACGCATATGCGCAGCTGTAAAGGTCTTAAGCGCATGCGTAAACGCTTATCAACGCGACGCGTGCGCAGAAAGTTTGTAGGTCCGGATTATAGATCATTCCGGATTATGGGTGTCTGAATTAACAACTTTTGACTGTATAATGTATTGAAATATGCAATAATAGCTACATAAATAAAACTACTCATTTTTTTATTCCTACTCATTACAAATGTTACATGTGTCCCATTGGTCACACAACAGATGTCTAAGTGATAGTCAGCTATTCTGTAGTATGATCTACTACAGCTATTCTGTAGTAGTGAAATCCATAAATTCTGTAGTATGATTTCTCAGGTCTCCTGATTTAATGCCTTATGACTACTTTCCTTTGGGGTATCTTGACAACTATGTTTTCGTACATATCCCTACTGCTTATGATACTAGTTAAGAAAGCTTAAAGAATGCACTGCTACTGTCCTCATCATTCAATAATGAAATGGTACTGAACTTGATTCCACACTTGTCAATGAGGCATGAATGGAGCACTCGTAATGTGTAAGGAAAATTTATCTAACAAATCATTCACTGTAATCATTTGTTCTAATCGTTTGGACATATTTCTAACAGTATTTTTTTCACTTTTTAGCTGCTTTTATTTACAAATAATAAAAGTTACTGAAAATGAAAAATTGTTGTGTTTTTACTGCATCTCCCATCCAAGAAACAAAGCTATGTATAGCTATTTTTGTGTAAGATATTATGCATCTGTGATAAGTTGAATACTAAAAAATCAGATTGCAAAAGCTTTTTTTTTAAACCTTTTTTTCTTACCATTAAAACAAAATCCTACAAAATATAAAACTGAATGTTCCTTTTTCCAGATTTTTTAACGCAGTTAATCAAAGTCTTGAATATTAAATCATGTAGTAAAAATTATATTTATTTCCCCTTTAGCTTCATTTGGAGAAAAATGGAAATGTCTTGCAACTTTAAAAGGTGATGGCACCACTGAAGTAGCTGAAAAGCAAATTAATAATGAATCTGAAACTTTATCAAAAATGGATACTTCAGGTATTTCTGTTCCTACTGCTAGGTACTACAAACTTGGCCAAGTTAGTCATCTAAAACAAGAGCCATGGCATTAATTTATATTTGTATGTATTCCTAAACAAGAATTGTAATAAATTTGTAAAGTTTTATTTTGGTTGTATGATACATTATTGTATTTTTTTAAATACATTTGGAAATGTTACCCAGAGGTCGAGTAGTTTTTTTTTTTTTTTTTTTTTTATGTAATTGTCATGTTAAATTCTTCTTCTATATTGTTTTTTTCTAAGAACAGTTTTTCAGAATTCATATACTACAAACTTATTTGAGTCTCCAGTTAAAGTAGAACTTTATCTGAAGTTCCTGATAGTGAATTAGAAAATTTGGATATCTCATTAGTGCTGCATTGGTATTTTTATGAAAGTTCCCCACTGTCTGTTGATAAAACTTGTACAAGAATGCATTGACATAAAGCTGCGTGTGTCCTTATGAAGATAAATTTTTTAATTTGACGACAGACACACACACACACACACACACACACACACACACACAAAAAAAAAAAAAAAAAAAAAAAACAGACTTCACAAAAGGCCACTTGGGACACTGCTATGCAGGTGCACTTTTAGTTTGCCATCTTGATCAATAAAGCTAATGAAGATTTTACTTGTGTAGTAGTGCCTCAGTATAAAAGTGCGGGCACTTCCATGTCGAGGTGGGCCCATTGGCGGCCGAGCGGTAAAGATACTGAACATTGGTAGTTCGGTCTGAGGTTCGAATACCGTGAACGGGCTGGCTGCATGGGCATTTTCATGGTTTTCCTCATGTGTAACATGTATACAAGCCATTTTTCCTTAGAAAGTCCTCCACGAAGGCATCTCTCCTTTTCGGCAGATAGCCCTCGTGTGCTTTGCCATAATTGAATAATCCAATCCATGTCAAGGCATCTTTGTGGAATTTTCTATCCTGCCAAATGATGGCTGACTTTCATAAAAGTGCCATTACCTTTACCATGGAGCACCAGTCGAGGGTTCTCCACCATTTTTAAATTTCCAAATGATTGGAAGCAATTCTTTATTTTCCCTTTTAACACTGTGAGATTTTCTGCTTGATAAACTATCATTGGATTAAATTTTAAATCACCTGCTAAATTTTCATCAGAAATGTTGTTGCTTTTTACTGGGTTTATGTGCAGGGGTGAGTGATTCTTCCTTTAGTAAGAATGTACGATTAGATATCCCTCCCTCCAAAAAAAAGTACATTTCATCTATATTGGAGCATTTGACCATATTCTCTATCAACAATAATTCTGGATAATGAGGAAATAAATTCTTTTGCAACATTTTTAACTGTGTTTGCCAATTCTCCAGTGAATTTAATATTAAGTGAAGAATACATCATTTTAAGTTTGTTGAACCAGCCGTTACTTACTGGAAACATCCCGATAAAATCTTTTGATGTAGGCTTCCAATCTTTATGCAGAATCGGATTTGACTTAGACATTGTTTTGATGTTGATCTATGGTGACAAATATCTTTCCATTTCATTCATCATTATGGCATGTCTTTTAGGAACAGTCTTTGAAGCTCTATTTCCAAAATTCTAAATATAGGTCTTAATTTTATTCTCTTTTTTTCCAAAACTGATCAAATTGTAGACCTGCTTATGTCATACGAAAAGTCAACAAACAAAAGATTCATCATTTTCAGAATGTGTAATTATTTCCAACTATGTCCCGATCATGTGAAGTTTATGAATCCTTCATTTCATTCTTTTCATATCAACGCTGCAGTTCCTCCATCACTAGGATGCCCGCATCGCAGATCGGAAACTTAGTGACATCATAACGATTTCGAGAAATCTGTTGCTCAAGGAGGCAGTGTGTAAGTGAGCATCAGCTACTGCATGGGAACTTTTGCAATATTGATAAAAACTAAAAAAAAAAAAAATTAATTTATAAAAATATGCAAAATTCCAGGGCCGCCTTTATTCCATACCATTAACATTTACTATATTAGTGCTCAGAAATACAAGTTTTATATTTTCACTACTATTCAAAATTATTTCATTCATTTTTCATATTTACCACATTTTCATAATAATTCAGAGGTTTTTAACAACAATCCAAAATTAATATTTTTAATATATTAAATTTTAATAAACTTCTATAACTGGCATGTTTGACATAATTTGAAAGCTACTAAAATTTATTGAACATAATTATTGAAAACAGAATTGCTAATACCATACATAACATTTGAATTTTTTATTAATTCCATAAAAACAATCTACATCTTCAAAGTACAAAAGAATAATAATTATTGCAATTTTCTGATTAAATCCTAAATAATTAAAATAACCGAATTAATTTCTATAAATTTTTTGAAGCAGAAGTACTTTATTTTAGCACAATTTAATTCACTTGAAATAAATATACTCTTGACTATAAAAATTATGACTGTCATGAAAAACGGATGCCAATATCTCGCAGAAGCGGTTCAGTGTAAACATAATTGACCATGGAGTCACTGATACGTTGATATTTAAAACTCTTATTTTAGCAGTCATTTTTGGATGGTGGATCAGGAAACGTGGCATTGGTTTATTTTCACATTTTGCTTGAGGTTGGAAGTGAAACCTTGATTGTGGAGTTCTTGGACTTTGCATAGTGATCTGTGGTGACAAACAGGCTGCAAATAATGACTTTTAGAATTTTTTCTTCAGGACGTTGGTGTGCATATGATTAAGATTATTTTGTAGATTTGTCTTGCGTATAAATCTACGTGAGTCGGGTTATTGACATGTAGTTTGGATCCTAAGGATTTGCAAGAATTCAGCAACCTTAGTAGTTTTATTGATTGCAGTAGGTGATACTGCATAACTGCTGGCGATGCTTTCCCCCCCTTTTTTTTTTGCAATGTAGAGAGGTTGAATAGTTTGTTGATTACATAGTTCTGTGTTTTCCTTATCCATATGTTTATTATTTGTTCTATTTTAAAGTCCATTAAATCTATAGTTAATTTTTATGGAAGGTTCTGTGGTTATTTGGTCGGAGTTACTTGATCTTCAGCAATGCTGTTTTCTTTGTTCTTTGAAGGAGAATCTTGTTGAGCTTTGATGAGTGCATTAATCTTTGTTTCGAATTCTTTGATTTTTCCATCTCTGCATTCAGTTTTGTTGTGGACTTGGTATTCAGCAAAGTGCCATGCTCTTTCAGCTGTTTGTATTTGTACTTGTTTAAGTTTTGAGTGAAGTAAACTAGGATCAGGGGAGATAAGAAGTTGTTTTTCTAGAGATTCATTTATGCATCATGATTTCTGGACTGTTGAGGGAAGGGCAAGGTGTGGTATTGTGACAATATAGTATTTTTCTAAATTCGTCATCTGCGAGTATATCATTAAAGAAAGTTGTCAGTGTGATCCCTGATTATTTTATGGAGTTGCAGTTTCCTGAATGACAGTAAAAATTAAAGCATAGGTGAGCCTCTGAACGTCGCACTATACTGGGGTGTACTTTCCATAAAATCAGCGATGGAATTTGAGAGTTCTTCTAACTAGCACTGACACCCTAGCTTAGAAGGGTATTAAAAAACTAGCAATCCTAAAAAATCCTTTCTGTGGTTTCTTTAAGATTTTGGCTCAGCAATAGCAGCAGCAATTCATTAGAAATGTTGAAAATAAAATGAGAAAAACAAATCAGACAGGTTTCAGATTAGCAGTCATCTAGAAGGGTTTGTTAAGGTTTTTTACTCTTGCTGAGCTTGCAGTCTACCATTCTGCTCTTGCACTCACTTCTAATAACCTTTTTTTTTCTATCTTTTTAGCTTTATTATTAAGCATAATTTTCTTTGCACTTAGGCCACACACAATCCAACAACAAAATCCCAAAATATTGAAAATTTCCCAACAGAGTGTTAGAGGTTGGCATGCATATTTTTATATATGCTGTATTATTTCTGTAAAAAATAGCTACTTGTGCAACTAGCCACCTAATATATTTATGATAAAAAAGAAAAATATATAAAAAATAGAAGATTAGAAAGCTTTCGGATATTATATTACAATCAAAAAATTTTTTTAACATTTTATATGTTATCTCTATTAAATATCATCTTTGTCACACTTAAACCACCTAAAATTCAATTCAACAGCAATATCATAAAATATTTAAAAACATTATATCTTTAGAATTTCGTATGCATAGTCTCGCACGCTGGAGATAAAAATGTTTTTTCCGTGTAGTGTTGCCATTGTGAGTTTGATAATAAAAAATTCATTAAAGTTGTACAAATGAAATAGGTAATAAACAAATTCAAAATACAAAATTCGAGCTTCCAACTGCCCATGTTCGGATGGAGGACTGTGTTATTCAAAATTTGATGACTGTAGTTACTGTTGTTTTTTCACTATGTGAGAAACATTCATGCAGATTCTTCATTATTTAGTTTCCTTAAATATAATACATGGCGATAATATTTGGTGACAACAGTTTGAAAAGTGAATCAATGCAGAAAGTGAAATGACACAAAATGCCATTTTGAGACTAATAGCCCTTTCAGTCTAACACCCTTTTGGGCTAATAGTGATTTCAATGAGTCCAGGTAGTGTCCTTTCATAAAAATAAGGGATATTTCTAATTAGACATCTCATAATTTTAATTCATCTTTATTTAAATCAATTGCATAAAAAATTAAACAAATATTAAAAGCTTTGTATTAAAATAAATAATAATCAATAATAATAATAAGCAAATATTAAAAGCTCATAGCATTAGCAACGACAACAGTGAGCATTACCAACAACAACAGATAAAATTTATTTTTCGCCACAGCACCACATTGCTTTCGTACAGCCAAGTTTGTTATTTAAAAATTGAAAGATTATATTTTTACGAATGGTGACAGTCTCGTGTGCTGGAAATAAAAATGTTTTATTTTGAACAGTGTTGCCACTGCTTGCTTTCAGATCTTTGAGTTTGTTAATCAAAAATTCATTGTTTTACAAAATATGAAATAAATACTAAAAGAAATTAAAAAATCAAAATTCGGGCTTCCAGGTGCACATGGTGAAGTTGAAGACTACAATATTCAAAATTTGATGGCTCTAAGTTTTGTTATTTATTCACAATGTGGGGAACATACATATATACATGCAGATTCTTCATTATTTAATTTGTTTAAATTAATGCAGGGCTATAATATTTGGTGGCAATAATTCGGAAAGGGAATACACCATTTATAGTGAACCGACGCCAAATCTCATTTGGAGACTAATGACCCTTTTGGGACTAAATTTAGAAGAAAAAAAAAAAGATACCAACATTAGAATTTTTTGAACAAAGGAACAGTAAGTAGTACAGCGTAATATAGTGTGCAGTAAGCATATATCGCTTTCTGAAAACGATGCGGTTATATATATGTATAAAATCCTAAAAAATTCTGAAAGCTCTCAGGTACAGATTTTACATTATGCCCAAAGGGGCATTTTTTTAAATGTTTTGCATGATAATTTTATTTATTAAATATCATGTTTTCCGCACTTAAACCATAAAATTCAGTTCAACAGCAATATCACAAAATAATTTTAAAATGAGCATATCTTTAGAATTTCTGATAACAATCTCGTGCGCTAGAGATAATTTTTTTTTTTTTTTTTCCATACAGTGTTGCCATTGCTCGCTTTTAAATAATTGAGTTTGTTAATAAAAAATTCATTGAAGTTTCATAAAATATGAAATAGATAATAAAGGAAATTCCAAATTAGGGCTTCCGGATGCCCATATTCGGTGGAAGATTAAGTTTTTCAAAATTTGATGGCTTTTAAGTACTGTTGTTTTATCGCAATGCGACAAACATACATACGTTTATGCAGATTCTTCATTGTTTAATTTCTATAAATATAATGCAAGACTCTAATACAGTGGAACCTCAAGATACGAGCACCTCTACATATAAGAAATTTGAGATACGAGGAAAGTATGAGTGAAACATTTGTCTCTAAATACGAGCATTGACTCAAGTTACAAGCAAGGAACCAGGCTGTGGGTATGAGTGTCACGTTTCCCGACACAGGGAGTCTCCTTGTCAGTTCACTCAGTATTCTGTGATCTACGTGTTTGTGCACCTGTGAGTTAATCGTTTTTTACATTTAACGTGAAAATGATTATTTCACGATGCTTCCCAAGAATATTGTTGCTTCAGGTAGTGCTGAAAGAAAAAGAAGTAAGGCATGGCTGTTGAAATTAAGAAAGAAATCATGGATAAACATAAGCATTGTGTAAGAGTGATGGAATTGGCAAAAACTTATGGTCGCTCGACGTAGACTATCTACACTATTCTGAAGAAGAAAAATAAGAAACTTCATGCGGCCAAAGGAGTTACCGTTACTTTCAAGCACCATCCAAAACTCCTAAATGATGTTGAGAAGCTGTTGGTGTGGATAAATGAGAAGCAATTAAAAAGCGATTCGATGTCGGAAGCTATAATTTGCACTAAGGCTAAGAATCTGTACTTGGACCTTCTTTGAAAAACACCAAGTGCATCGACTGAAAATGAGATTTTTGAGGATGCGGAACGGATTAACTGGATTTCCATTATTTTCAATGGAAAAGTTTGTTTCTAGGTACAAGAAATTCGCTTTACGAGCTCAGTGCTGGAACCAATTAAACTCATATCTCAAGGTTCCACTGTATTTGGTGACAATAATTTGAAAAATGAACTGACATTTATAGTGAACGAACGCAAAATGCCAAAATGAAATTAATAACCCTTCTGGGCTAATAATGAAACAAATTCCAAATTTGGGCTTCTAGATGCCCATGTTCGGATGGAAACATATGTTATTCAAAATTTGATGGCTCTAGGTACTGTTTTATCACAATGCGAGAAACATACATACATTTATAAAAGATTCTTCATTATACACAAAAAATACTGGCAGTTTCTTGTCAAGTCCATTTGTTTTTCGAATAAACTGAGTCACTTTAATAATCGGAAGATCATCATTACAAAGTTCATTCTAAATATCTTGAACATTTGAGTCTTCGGATAAGCCGTGAATGAATAGCTTAATTGGGGAGTTTTTTCAAGTCTGAATATGCTAAATTGGGTCTCATTTCTAAGAAATACTGCTAGTGCAAGCTCGTGGCTAGCAGTATTATGGAAGACAATGGTAATTTTATCATTAGTCAGGATACTACTAAATCGTTTCACACCATGCATTTTAAAAAGGCTCTTAATGTTTTAACATAAAACCTCCGGTTGAGGATATACGATCGTTGGCACTCTTTCTTTACATTTTTCAACTGCAACATAGACAACTTCGGAATGGTTAGCAATACAGGCTGCACTAAATTCTGATTGGTTGTCCTCGGTGGTAGTAGGATGCTCACTGTATATCGTAGTTTCAGAAACAGTATCTGCTTCTAAGACTTTGAAATATTTTTTGTAGAAATTACATATAGAGAGGTAATATTCTTGACAGAAATTTCAGCAGGCACAGACGGTGGATTCTGTACCGGTGACTTCTTGAGGACTTTGGAAGGTGTAACACAACCAGCTGCATCAGATTTAGTGGTAGCAATACTGGCATCTGTATAACTCTGAAAGGTTTCATATTTTACATTACGTCCAAAGGGACTTTTTTTTAACGTTTTGTGTGTTACCTTTATTTATTAAATATCATGTTTTTCGCACTTAAACCATAAAATTCAGTTCAACAGCAATGTCGCAAGATAATTTTAAAATGAGCATATCTTTAGAATTTCTGATACACGGTTCCGCGCACTGGAGAAAAGGTTTTTCTTTCTCTGTAGACTGTTGCCATTGCTCGCTTTTAAATCGTTGAGTTTGTTATAAAAAATTCGGCAAAGATTTACAAAATATGAAATCGATAATAAAACAAATTCAAATTTGGGCTATCAGATGCCCATATTCGCTGTAGGATTACGTCATTCGAAATTGAATGGCTCTAGGTACCACTGTTTTATTACAATACATTTATGCAGATTCTTCAAATATAATGCAGGGCTCTAACATTGGGTGGCAACAATTTGAAAAGTGATACTCCGTTTATAATGATTCGACGCAAAACGAAAACAATAGTCTTTCAGGCACAAAGCCCTAAAAAAAGGAAATCTGAAATATTTCAGATTTTAAATTATGTCGAAAGGGGCGTTTTTTTAACATTTTGTCTGTTACCTTTGTTTATTAAATATTACGTTCTTCGCACTTAAACAACAAAAAATTCAGTTCAAGAGCGTTATCCCAAATTGTTTTAAATTGAGAATACCTTTAAAATTTCTGATACAGAGTCTCGCGCGCTGGAGATAAAAATGTTTTATCTGTACAACGTTGCCATTGCTCGCTTTGAAATCCTTGAGTTTGTTAATAAAAAATTCGTTAAAAGTTTTACAAAATATGAAATCGATTATAAAACAAATTTCAAATTTGGGCTTCCACATGCCATATTCGCTGTAGGATTACGTCATTCAAAATTCGATGGCCCTGTGTGCCGTTGTTTTATCACTATGCGAGAAATATACATACATATATGAAGATTTTTTATTATTTAATTTCTTCAAATGTAATGCAGGACTCTAAAATTTGGTGGCAACAGTTTCAAAAGTGAAACGGACATGTATAGTGAACCATCGCAAAATGAAAACAATAATCCTTCAAGACAAAGTTCCTTTGGAATAAAAAAAAAAAAAAAAAAAAAAAAAGGACAGTTTTATATCTTTCTCAAAATTCCACTGTTTAAATTTCTTTTTTTGTAATTCACAACATTTGATTTTACTTTTGGTTTTGAATTTTACTTTTATCTTTGTCTCTACGGATGACGAAACATGAATTGAGTAATTGAAGAGTTAGGTTTGGGAAAAACTTCCTCTTGATAAGTCTGACTCCTGCCTGCTCAACAATTATTCACTTATGCAATTTTCAGGAATAATAAATTTCAATTTTTCGGAACAATATATTTTTTCATAATTTTAGATAAATGCAATTAATCTGCATATACTCTTAGAATTTAAATGATATTGTAAACTAGTTCGCAGCAATAATAATTATTTTTATTTATTTGCAATTAAAACTTCTTAATTAAATTTTTAATTTTAATTTTATATTTGCTTTATACAAATAGAGAATATTTGTTAAATTAAAATTTCATACCTTGCAGCAATGGCGCAAGAGAATTAATTAAATTTAATTTAACTTTACTATTTTCTTGTGAAAAAATTTAGATTTATATATATAGCATTGTTCTAATATAAGTATTTTGACAAAAATTGGTCATTTTCTGAAATGGCATGTCAATGTTTTTCCATATTTCGATTCTACGACTCAAATTATGCCTAAATATTAAATTTTGTAAAATTTCGTGCGAAATTCACGGAGAAATTCAAAAATTTATCTTGGCGCATTTTTTTTTCAGTTTTCGCCAAGAATAATTCATTTGGCCAGCTTCTTAATTTGTAGCAACCTATTTTCCTTTCCTTTTTACTTCCTTGTACGAAATAAAAAGGAAGTTTTGTAATCGCGAAAAATTTTCGGTATCGTATTTCATCGAAAATATCGATTTTGACTGCTATCCATTGCAGTTTAAAGATGCTTTTGCGTGACATCTGCAAGTAAAGACAGAATAAAGGGTTCTTCCCCCCCCAAAAAAAAATTATCAAACTGATTTAAAATGAATTCTGAAGAGAATTTTTTGTGGCGTCTGTGCGTACATATGTACGTATCTCGCATAATTCAAAAATGAGTAGCCTCAAAACATTGAAATTTTGTATGTAGGACTGCTATAACATGTAGATGTGTACCTCATATTTTGGTTGCAATTGACAGCAACAAAAAGTATGTAAATATATGTATATATATATATGCACTCTGTTACTCGGTTCAGTAATCTCAGTAATCTTTATTCTTATATGTTTGTAAATTGTGTATTTTTTGCTTTAAAAATGATTGAATTATTTTGTTCTTATCTTCCAGTTAAGGTTTTTTATGCCTTTAGTAAATCAGCATGCAGTATTTTTAGAATTATCAACAATTTAAAAGTATTTTAAGTGCCTCTAAGCCTAATTATTTTTGCCATGGCGGCCGTGTTTGTTTACATTTGAAACAGTAGAATAGTAGATTTGTTGCCATTCTAGGAAAAGTAAGCTTCGCAATAACAAAGATAACTCCTTTTTTTATTATTGCGAATTAAATCATTCTTAATCCATTCTGGAATATATTCAAGGAAATAAGTGTTTAAGATTTACTTCATAATTTTCAATGCAGGTATTTTGAGTTTTTATGTATTTTTGCCTTGTTGCGAAGTGAAACTGAATTAATTGAATGAGAAATACTGAATCGTCTGTGAAAAACTAATTCTTTTTCTTCTTGTTGTTTCATTATTTATTTTACATCGTTTTAGATTTATTATAGATATATTTATTATAGATATTTATTATAGTTATATATTTAATAGAACATGTGGCAACGATTAGATAATTCTTAAGATTGTAGAGACATTACATAAATTTTGAAACCAAGAGAGATGAAAAATTAGGAACTGCCTTCGCCAGGCATCGAACCGTGGACCTCTGGAATACGCACCCAGAGTGCAGACCACCACAGCAATAAGGTGGGAGAAATATCTTATATACTTCCCCTTTTAAAGGGCGACTGGAGTGTTTAGGGGACCCAATCGCCTAATCCTGGGTAATGAGAATCATCATCCAACACACTTTTAGTTCGGGCGCCACTGTAGAGACACTAGGCATTTTTTGAAAGCAAGAGAGATGAAAAATTAGCAACCGCCTTTTCCGTGAATTGAACCGTGGACCTCTGGAATACGCACATAGCGTGTAGACCACCACACCATGAAGGCACGCCAAGAAGGCGGGAGAAATACCTTATAAGATAATACAAATTTTGTGCATTCTAAGTTAAAAAATGAAGGAAATGAAACGCTGTTAAGTGAGTGTCACTATGGCAAACAAATGTAGTAATTTTCAAGAGTGCATTTATTCTATTGTGGTTTATGTGCAATCGACGAAGTAAATTTAATTCAGTCCATTAAGTTTAAATGAAATGCAAAAAAAAATGCGTATAATTTAATATTTCGTACAAGGAAATCACATGGTGACTTCCTTGGTATTGAAATTGGTATCTTATTTCTGTACACATCAGATTTTTTTTTTATTGTAAACGAGTGGGGAAAAGTCATCGTTTATCAATTTCAAATAATTTTAACAAAGTGCGTAAGCCACATTTATTGTTATAATCACGTATAATAAATTTTCAAATTTTCAAAGAGCGCCAATATGTAAATTCACGTATATCCCAGGAAATTTTGAATAAAAAACTCTATTATTGCAGGAATTCTTAGAAATACATCTACTTTAAGATGAGGGTAAAAATTTTATAGGTTATTGTTCAAAATTTTTTCAATAAAATTATTTAAAAATACAAATTTTAAAAATAGTCATAAAACATGTGCGAATCTTATTTAGAATGAACCGAAATTTTGAATTCTGGAAGATGGAATCAAGGAAGTTTAATAAAAAAGAGATATCAATAAATATATATCAAATTCAATGAACATGGAGGAGCTAAGATTTTGAGAGCTATTTTTTTAAAAACTACTCTTGCAATTTTTACAAAACTTGGTAGTTTGGCGTAGGTTGAGTCGTAGAATCGAAATATGAAAAAAAAAATTGGTATGTTATTTCTGAAAAAGTCCGATTTTGTGTCAAAATACATATATTAGAACAATGGCATATGTAAATCTAATACATATCCTAAGTCTCGCTTTCGAGACATGAAAAACACAAGTTGAATTTCGTCAATCGGCCCAGTAGAACGGGAGATATAGAGCTGTTCAATTTCTTTTTCTTTCTTCCCTCCCCCCGCAGTGTAAATTGATAGTAAAATGCTGCATTGTAGTAATACACGACAGAGACGTAGCTGATCAAACCGTGATTACCAGTACAAGCGTCGAAAAGCACAAGTATAAATTCTCAGTATTAAAGACTGGAGACTGAAGCAGTGGCGGCTCATGGCTAAAATTAGTGGGGGTGCTGTTCCAAAAAAATTTAACCTTTGTTTTAAAATAGTCTAAAAGGAAACAAACATTTATAAAAAGAAAATTTATTTTGAAACGTCATGAAAACTTACAAGAAAAAAATTAAACATTTCTTAATTACTTTAACCAAAATTGTTACAGTTCAATGTTTGTCTATTCATTTAAAAATGAAATCCATTCTTCTTGTTTTAATTTGCTCGAAAAGATCAATAATTTTCTCCTTGATCTCTGGATGACAACTGAGGAAATTTTTCTTTATTGAAAGCCATGCAAACGCATGTAGTCTTTCCGAATTCCTAGTACTTCTTAGAAAAGTTTTCATTCTTTTCTATGTTGAAAAGCAGCATTCTGCCTCTGATGTAGTCATGGGAACTCTCAAGAGAATTTTTATCAGTTTCGTAATTTCTCTAAGAACATCTAGATTATTTTCGATGATAAATTTCAGTAGCTCAATTAATTTGCAGTATTCGTGGATATCAGACCTACAAGAGAATACTTTTAGCTCAGTTTCAAGCTTTTTTTTGTCAATCATTAGATATGCTTCACTGGCCAGTACTATTTCTTCTGTAGAATGTTCATTCATAAAACTAGCGAAGCATTTCTTGTTTAACAATTTAGCAGCTGCTAAGTGTTTAGTGGAAGAATATCTGCACATTATATCAATACATAGTTATAAAGTCACATATTTCCTTAGCTTCTGCCATCAGTGTCTTTCAAAAATTCTCACAGTACTTTGAGTTTCTTAATTCTAAAGTAGCAGTTTTGAAATTTGTTATACTCGTATATTCGTTAACTTTAAACACACTAATTTCTCTGGATTGCGTTTAGTTGTATATTATTTCAGAGTTGCCAACTCTCCCGATTTAGGTGGGAGACTCCCGATTTACAATATATTTCTCCCGACTTTTTCTTATTCTTAAAATTTCTCACGATTTTTATGGAACTTGGCTTAATACTTTGTTATATAAACAAAACAAAACAAAACAAAACAAAAAAAAAAAGGTGATTTTGGCAGTCTGAAAGCAATTGAATTTTCTCTAGGTTATATCTAAAACAAAACCTTGCGAATTAGATAACTTCTGCTTTGTAAGTGAGAGCAGAGCATATACGTATCCAGAAACGTCGTTCTCCAGTTCTCCAATGGGGGCATCGTGCTCCACTACGTGTCATCTGGCATATATTAATTAGCCAATGAGGACAAAGCAAGCTGTTATTTGGATGTTCTTTAGTTATTTCGGTCATTTTGTCCTGAGTTGTTTGAGTATACGTGCCTTAGGGAAATAGTTTTAGAAATTATCATCTTTTGTTATGTCTGCCAGAAAGGTGAAATACTCGTGTAGGTTTCAAAAATCGTACACAGTTGACTTTCCATTATTTCCTCAAGGAAATGTAATAAATTTGTGATGTGTACTGCCTGTCGTTGCGATTTTTCGATTTCACGTGGTGGAAGGGCGGATGTTCTCAAACATGTGCGTACACAAAAACACAAGAACAACATGAGTTGTGTTGAAAAAAACGAAAAATAAAATTTTTCTTCGGAAACAGAGGACCAAAAAGTTGCTAATGCAGAATGTCTGCTGATGGAATTTTAATAGTGAGCTGTCTAGAATTATGTTGGCCATCTTGACAGTTCCCCATAATAATGCAGAGTGTGAGAAAATTTTCAGTATTGTTGCGAAAACGAGGACTAAATTTAGATCTAATATTAGTGATGACACATTAGAAAAGCTTTTATTAGCAAAAGCAGGCCTACGTGGCAATTACTACGAACAAAATTATGAAGTTTCTTTCTTAAAGAAAGCAAAATCTGCCACTGTTTATAACATTTGTACGAAAACTAATTAAAGTGGTTTTCTTTTTTCTTAATAGATGCAAGTAATAAAAATGTTTTTTATGTGTAAGGTATTTTTGTGTTGCTGGCATTTAAGAATTAGTTACTATTTAAAGTTAATTCATTATTAAAAACTATATTTTCATCATTTAAAAAGTCTTTTTAACATTGTGAAAAACCTCCCGATTACTTAAAAAAATCTGATTTTTGAGTGTCATAGGTTGGCAAGTATGTTATTTAAACATGAGGCATCTGATAAAAAAGCTCTAACCAAAACGTGAAATTATCACCATTTAGATATTTTAAAATTCCTGTTGCTTTTGCAATAGAAACAATTATTTCATTTGTTGTCGCTGTTTTGCATATGATGTTGATTGAATTTCAGTTAAGGCAATTTTTTAAAGGTGCCAAATTTTCATGAACTCTGTTTATGATCCGTATGATAAAGTTCCACCTTGTGGAGGAATACCACACGCGTGGAGTAAAAAGAAATCACGTTTCCAACAATATGCCAGAATTTCGGCACTGCAAGAGCGACAGTGCTATTCTTGCGTGCTGCTTTCTGTGTGCGCATGCACAGAACAGCTAAAAACCACGTAGCTGGAACTGTGAAGTTCGCAGTTCCAAAGACTTTTCTACCTTTCTCACAAAGTGGGGGATGGCTACTGACATTAAGCTTAAATATTATGTATTGTAAAAGTATAAAGAAAGAATTAAAGACTAAAGGGCACACTATACTAAATATTAAAAATAATAATAACTGGAAATAGGGGGTGCTGCAGTTCCACAGTGCTTATTAGGAGCCGCCACTGGACTGAAGTGGAGAAAGCAGATGCTCTCTCTTTTTTCCTTAAATAGTTTTCAACCGGCCCCGTGAGATATTTCTAGTAATTTCTGCTACTGGAAAGAAGTAAGAGGATGGAATTACGGTTACAGCTAACATAGTGGTCAATTACCTTTATTCAACTTAAATACAAATTCCCGAGATATCCAATTACTCAATGTTTAATGCACGTGCTCTTGTATTTTTACTTTTCCGGTATAGCTTTCTCTTAAAATTTGTCTGACGCTGCATTGCACGTAGGAACACAACAATTTTAATTTGGATTATACTAAAATTAGATATCTAAATACAAAATTCGTAACAATGTTGAATTGAATAGATTTAAAATTTATTAAAGTACTGAATAGCTTTAAAATTTATAACCATAACTGCTCAAAATGTAAAAAAGAAATCTTTAGTCACGAATCATGCATGCAATTTTATACATTTGCAATCAGTATGTGTGAGGTCGGCTTCTGGCAGTATAAATAAAAATTCTAATATACATTTTTACTTCCTTGTACGAAGTAAAGGAAGTATTATAATCGCGAAAAATTTCGAGTATCCTATTTCCAGAAAATTTCTATTTTGACAGTTCTCGATTCCATCTGAACGATATTTTTGCGTATGTACGTACGGATAGAATAAAGACCCTTTTTTTATAAAAGGGATTTAAAATAGATTCAGAAGAGATTCTTTTTGTCTGTATATACATATGTATGTATCTCGCATAACTCAAAAACGAGTAGCCTTACCAAACGGTGAAATATTTTATATCGGAGGACTGCTATAGCATGTAGTTCTGCATCCCTCTTTGTGATTGCAATTGGCCGCACCATACACGGGAAAAGCAAAAATAATGTATATTACGTTCAAACTTTAAATCGGACTTTTCATTGTTTTCTTTTCGTACGTTGACAATGTTTTTCGACTTGCAATAAATATCAATAATTTGACGATCTTTAACAAACTGCGAAAATGCAAACATACACCCGATAAGCAACTTTTCCATTATTATTTTAATACACAGTGTTCGACGTTGTAATTTCACGTGATAATATATTTGTTTAAAATTCTGCATATTATTCCAAATTTGTGGATTTTAACTTTGTAAATATGCACAAAAAGAGTATAACGTCATTTATGTATTTAAGAAATAGTGAAATAAAAGCTGTATGTTATGCTCATTTGCTGTAAAAAAATTTTTTTTTTCTTTTATTAATACATTCATTTTTTTATTTAAATTATAAAATAATGAATATTGTCTGCTTAATAATGTATAAGGGTTTGTGATGCTGGGTAGCAATAAAATCATTTGTGTAAACGGTAGAATGAAAGAACTTTACATGTAAACTAAAATTTAAGAAAATTGTTAATTGTATTAATGCCGAAGCTTAAAATTCTTTGGAAATATTGAAGCTGTCTGAAATTCAAGTATGCGAGACTGGGATGTCCAGTCATTTTAATAAATGGTAGAACTGATTATTCTGACATGTTAATTTAAAATAAACAATTTAATATACACATTTTTAGTAAAACCAAAGTTTCATTGTTAAATATCTAAATTTAAAGTAAAAAAAAAATTAATGTTAATTTGGAGTAATAAACAATTGGTTATTTAGACGCATGGCAGTATGTAAGCTGTAAGCCATGTTCGGAACAGACGGAAAGAAGAATGTGGACGGCAGAATGGAATGAAATTGTCTTTACTGACGAGCCACGCTTCTGTCTGCAACACCACGATGGTCGGCCATGTGTATCTTAAACGAACCAATTTGAGCTACATTTGACCCCCCCCCCATTACTCAAAAACTACACTAATGGCCACCCAAATTGCAACACCAAGAAAGACAAGAGATATCAAAACAAAATTTATTTAGTAGATAACATGTTGACCAAGTATCAAATGATTAACTTTAGAGACTTCTGTGAAGTGTGGTTCCTTCCAGAATTAGTAGCCAGAGTAGCCGCCATTGTTGGAGATCACCGCTGCCACACGCCTCGCCATTGATTAAAAGAGACTTTGGATGTGTTCTTGGGGTACAGCAGACCAAGCAGCTTCCACATGTTGCCAAAGTTGATCTGTTGTGGCAGCTTGGGATGTAATCTGGGTCAATCGTTCAGCAACCATGGACCACATGTTTTCTATTGGCGAAAGATCCGGACAGCGAGCCGGCCAGGGAAGCAATTCAATCTGCGACTGACAAAGAACCCGTGGAAAATGCGTGCCACGTGTGGTCGCACATTATGCTGTTAAAATATGGCTGTGGGCAAACCCTGAAGGTAAGGAACGACAACTGGCTCCAACACCTCTAAGATGTAGCGCTGGCTGTTTAAAGTACCGGCAATGCGTATTAGAAGAGTGCGAGAGTAATATCTAATACCGCCCCATACCATAATACTCGGTGAAGGAACAGTGCGGCGGTATACATAACGCAGCTGTTCAGCATCCTCTCTCCACGGTGTCTCCAGACTTGAATCCGACCATCATGGTGTTGCAGACAGAAGCGTGACTCGTCAGTAAAGACAATTTCATTCCATTCTGCCGTCCACATCCTTCTTTCATCGCACCATTGGCGGCAGAGACGTCTGTGGCTCTGCGTCAAGGGTAGACGAAGCAATGGACGTCTTGCGGGCAGACCACTCTGCTGTAAACGGCGTCGAATGGTACGCGCAGACACTGGATGGTGTGTTACAGACTGAATGTGCTGCGCTACGGTTCGTGATGTGACTGAGAGATCCGCCACTGCCATGCGCATAATGTTCCTATCATCACGTGAAGGGGTGCACTGAAGTGGATGCTATCGAACACGTCGGTCCGTCTTACCCTCCTGCATCCAACGATCACATATCCGCATTACAGTTGTTTGGCTTTGTCCAACACGACTACCGATTTCCCTGAGAGATAATCCACACTCTCGGTAGGTCACTATCCTTCCTCCGTCGAACTCGGATACTTGATCAAATGATGATCGCTGTTTACTACAAGGCATAATTGATCTTTTTTTTTTTTTTTTTTTTTTTTTTTTTGAAAAAAACCACAAGAAAAACACAATTGCCAAACTTGAAATCGTCGAAAAGTCCAAAACTTAAATAGCGCTTTGAAGTGGAACCACAGGCGCGCATGATGTGCGTCTGCGCTGAAATTCTAATCATTTGCATAGCTCACCTCCGCTAATGCATGTTGTAAATTTCATGTTATTTGCATGCTTCCTTCAGGGTGTTGCATTTACGGTGGCCAGCAGTGTATTAGAACTAGAAACTTGCAATTTTGTATATCTAATAGATCTCCCTTGAAAACCTAGAATCCCACATTCCATTAATCTATCTCTTATAATTATGAAAAGTGTTATTTTTATCATTCACTGACTGACTGAATCTTCAAAAACTTAGGCCACTTGTAAATGACTTAGATACTTGAAATTTGGCATTAAGGTAGATCATTAGGCGTATACAAAGGGAACACATTTAAAACTTCAGAAAATTACATTATTATCTAGGTTAAACAAAATAATAGCCATAAAGAGCATTTGTCAAAGTCACCGACAGATGGCTGTGCACCGATCGTCGATTTTCACGTCATTCAGATGCTAATAAACTTTGCCAAAAGTACACCTGTTTATAAGAAATGAAATGCTAACGCAGACGTAGAGTGCAGAACCGGCTCTTTTTGCTTCCTTGTACGAAGAAAAAAGGAAGTATTGTAAACGCGAAATATTTCAACGAAAATATCCATTTTGACCGCTATCGAATGCAATTTAACGATGTTTTTGCTTGATATCTGTACGTAAGGACAGAATAAAATACTCTTTCCCTTCAAAAAAATTATAAAACTGCTTTAAAATTAATTCTGAAGAGAATTTTTCGTCGCGTCTGTACGAACGTATGTACGTATGTATCTCGCATAACTCAAAAACGAGTAGCCTCAGAATGTTGAAATTTTGTATATAGGACTGCTATAACATGTAGATGTGCACCTCGTATTTTGGTTGCAATCGGCCGCACCAAACGTATATAAATATATTTATATATATATCCACTCTGTTACACGGCTCAGTGATCTCAGTTTCTTTACTCTTATATAATTGTAAATTGTACATTGTTTGCTTTAAAAATGATTGTATTATGTTGTTTTTATCTTCTGGTTAAGGTTTTTATGCCTTTAGTAAATCTGTATGCAATATTTTTAGAATTGTCAACAATTTTAAAGTTGTCTAAGTGCCGCTAAGCCTTTTTTTTATGGCGGCCATTGATGTTTACATTTGAAACAGAAAACTAGTGGATTTGTTGCCAATCTAGAGAAACTTAGCTTCGCAACAACAAAGATAACGCCTTCATTTATTATTGCCAATTAAATCGTGCTTAATCCTTTCTGAAATTTTTTCGAGGAAATAAGTGTTTAAGATTACTTCGTAATTGTTAATATAGATATTTTGAGTTTTTATGTATTTTTGCCTTCTCGCGAAGTGAGAACTGAATTAATTAAATGAGAAATATTCAATCGTCTGTGAAAAACTGTTTCTTTTTTGTTTTGTTTGCTTAATTTCTTTTATACATCATTTTAGCTTTATTATAGTATTTGAATAGAACATGTGGCAACGATTAGATAATTCTATTCTTTAAATGATATAAATTTTGTGCATTATGAGTTATAATATGAACGAAGTATATAAGTTAACTGTTATATAATTATTGGATTATATAACAGTTAATTTAGTACAGTTAATTTGACTGTTGTTAATTAATTGCTGGCAATTAAGTATTAAATATAACAACTGAAATACATACAGAAATGTTTTCGAGTGAAATTTTAGATTCTTCCTGTGTACTTCCTTGTATGGAATATTAAATTATACGCATTTTTTCTTGCATTTAATTTAAACTTATTGGATTGAATTAAATCTATTTCATCGACAGAGCATAAACCACAATAGAATAAATGCTTTCTTTAAAATTCACTCTAGTATTTGTTTACCATAGCGACACTCTGGCGCTAGATTCACTTAATAGTATTAATAATTATATAACAGTTAACTTATATAATAATTAAATAACGGAAACTAAGTTAACTGTTATATAATCCAATAATTATATAACAGTTAACTTATATATTTCGTTCATATTATAACTCATAATGCACAAAATTTATATCATTTAAACAATAGAATTATCTAATCGTTGCCACATGTTCTATTCAAATACTATAATAAAGCTAGAAGGATGTATAAAAGGAATTAAGGAAACAAAACAAAAAAGAAACAGTTTTTCACAGACGATTGAGTATTCCTCATTTAATTAATTCAGTTCTCACTTCGCGAGAAGGCAAAAATACATAAAAACTCAAAATCTCTATATTAAAAATTACGAAGTAATCTTAAACACTTATTTCCTCGAAAAAATTCCAGAAAGGATTAAGCATGATTTAATTGGCAATAATAAATGAAGGCGTTATCTTTGTTGTTGGAAGCTAAGTTTCTCTAGATTGGCAACAAATCCACTAGTCTCCTGTTTCAAATGTAAACATCAATGGCCGATATAAAAAAAAAAAAAAAAGGCTTAGCGGCACTTAGACAACTTTAAAATTATTGATAATTCTAAAAATATTGCATACAGATTTACTAAAGGCATAAAAACCTTAACCGGAAAATAAAAACAACATAATACAACCATTTTTAAAGCAAACAATGTATAATTTACAAACATATAAGAGTAAAGAAACTGAGATCACTGAGCCGGGTAACATAGTGGATATATATATAAATATATTTATATACGTTTGGTGCGGCCGATTGCAACCAAAATACGAGATGCACATCTACATGCTATAGCAGTCCCATACACAAAATTTCAACGTTCTGAGGCTACTCGTTTTTGAGTTATGAGAGATACGCACGTACGTACATACGTTCGTACAGACGCCACGAAAAATTCTCTTCAGAATTAATTTTAAAGCAGTTTTATAATTTTTTTGAAGGAAAAGAGTATTTTATTCTGTCTTTACGTACAGATATTACGCAAAAACATCGTTAAATTGCATTCCATAGCAGTCAAAATGGATATTTTCGTTGAAATATGTTGCCTGAAACTTTTCGCGATTACAATACTTCCTTTTTACTTCGTACAAGTAAGTAAAAAGGAAAAACTGAGAGACTTTCTCAAGATCTAGTGTTCAAGACTGTGTTTCCTGACATCGCGGAGAAGGAAGTTATTGAACTGGTAAGGAAGTATGGTGCTGATAAAATGCTGAAAGCTACAAGGGAACAGGAAACAGGATGCCTGTCTACCTAAATCTTACTTAAACCTTTTTAACTTAATTTTTAATGTATCTAAGTTCGAGATTTTTGTCTAGTTAATTTTTGACATCATTCGCAATAGCATAATTGTTCTACACGGGGTAGGACATCAGCCCAGGCACCCGGGTGTCTTAAGCACCGTTATACGGCAGGTCTGATATCACAAAATGAATGTAAGCAGCTTCAAATTATAAAAGCGTTGCTGTTCAATAAATTTAAGTAACGAAACAGATGCCAGATGCAAATAAACAATAGAAAATAAAAAAAAGGAACGTGAATCTATACTTTATATACATTTTTAAAAGTTATTTTATAATTGGAAAAGTCAAATTTTTTAATGTAATTTTTTGACAATTAAAGCTTTCTAAGTTAGAAATCCGATATCAAAGAAAGTAATAATTTTTTTTTAAAAAATGATTTGAAGAATATTATACATTCCTAAAGCTATGAATAAAGGAACTGCTATGGAACTTGCCATCCGTTAGATCTCATCTCTTTTGTCGGTGACACCGAATGTTGTTTCTCTCGAACGTGGCCTCTTTTTCACATTTATGTTGTTGTTATTATTTTCAGTAGAAAATACTAAATTACTCGTAGTATAAAATTCGAGAAAAAGTGTGATTTTATGAGCTTAGTCCCATCCATTTTGGACTTCACTAAGCTCCACCTTCGCAATTTTGTTTATGCAGCGTATTCTGAGCTTTTACCGAAAATTCTCCTCCATAAAAGTATCATGAATAATGGGTCTTTTCATTCAAACTGAAACGACGAGTTTTTCAACGCTACCCTATTCTCGTAATATCGTATCTTGATAGTCATTAATCTTTATCTTTTTTTAGGGGGGTGCGAATTATACATATCTTTTATAGATAAATGATGATTTTTGCCCCTATTTTTTCGATTTGAGCATGCTTAAATGATCATCAGATTGGCTTCTTGATTTCTAAATCATCATCCATTGTGCTTACAAATGCAGTAAAATTTGTGACATTTCTAAACAACTATGCTTACGCTAGAAACTGACAAAGTAACATCAAACTGACACAATACAGAATAACAATCGAAGTGTCAAATACAATATATTTGTGAACTTCCTGTAAAGTGCAGGTGCCTCCATCTAAACAAAATAATCAACTGATTTTGTCTATCTTTTGCCAACAGATAAAAATAAATTCCCGTGCTCACAACAGTTATCATATATTTCGACGCACATATATTTTGTATTAGTGAGGCCCTGATGCGAGGAAACATGCAAATCTCAAACTGAAAATTATTACATTTACCGTTCTGTGTTTTAAATTATTAATATCAACAGCTTCATGTGATAAATTCTCATAAATTATTCACTTAACCAGTCTATTTGGTTATCATTATTAATAACCGATTAATAGCATTGACCTTAATATCGTAAATGTAATGCATGATTATGGCCCCACTATTGAAAACCATGATCTGATGTATTCTTTAGCAGCCGAGTTCAAGTGAAATTCAACAACTATCATCTAAGTTCTACCAGTTATAGGAAATAAGATTAAAATCTAAATCAGTGTATGCAGTTCAATTTTTGGCAGTGCCTTACGTATATGTCTTACCTTATACATATTTCATCACGAGCTCCTTCTACCTCATATTTTGCATTATTTCTTTTTTCATTCCATCCTTCTTTTGGTACAGAGGTTATTTGTGTAGGAAATGTTTAAAACATGAAATTTTATAGCGGAAGTGCAACGTTTTAGAAAGAATTACGGGGAGCTGATGGAAAGGAATATTTTTTCGCTTTCAAAGTAATAGTCAAGCTCTCAAAGATCGAGTTTAGCATTTCTCAAGAATAATGGTGTAAGCCAATTTTTTTTTCATGTTTTTTTGCCATAATGTTTGCTAGAACGATTTCTAGAAGCTGTCTGTCATCACTCAGAAATGAATATTTGACTGTTGTTAATTAATTGCTGGAAATTAAGTATTAAATTTAACAACTGAAATACATACAGAAATGTTTTCGAGTGAAATTTTAGATTCTTCCTGTGGCCACATCGCAAGGCTATTCAAATATTCTAAAAATAATTTGTGTGTGAATTTTCATAGATTCAAACTCGGATCTTCACCGGAAATAGTCTGAAATGCTCACAACACCATGCACCTGACTATCAATTTTCTTTTCTATTTTGGAAAATATTCTGTTACTGCAATATACACGGATAAAAGTATCGTACTTTCTTTGCAAAATTTTCTAGAGTGAAAATTTAAATATTATAAAGATTTTCAAATTTGAATTTAGAAATGTGTTTAGTGAAGTCTTTCCAAAAATTTTCAACCGTTGGTTTACGCTATGATGCATTTATCAACTACTCGTCTCGACAAGAATTGCTGTATTTCCCTTGTGGACTGTCCCATAGCTAGTCTTCAGAGTGTTGCCATTCGAAATGTAAAGATCTTTCGTTTTCTTTCAAATTTAATCAGCCTGTAAATGCTTAATACAACTGAGTGATTTAAAAAGAATAAACATACTGCTTTAATCAAAGTCTTGCCTAGATGTTTTTTCACCTGAGGCTAAGAGTATTAAGTTCGTGTCGATACTTAAAACCAAATAAATTACTGTATCTTTTATATGCATCGAAAGTAAGTTTGTTAAATCATTGTAGTCTTGTAATATTTTAATTATAGCTTTATATATTAAAAATTGTACAAACTTTGATTTAAACTTTTTAAGTTAAAAAGAATACTTTTTTTAATAAACATCAGATAATGAGCATAACTGCATACTATAATTAAATGCAAAAGTAATGTAATTAAACGAAAAATTACTTAATTGTAGCGAAATAAAGGAAGTACCGTAATCGCGAAACATTTCGGGTATCATTATTTCAACGAAAATATCCATTTTGACCGCTATCGAATGTAATTTAACGATGTTTTTGAGTTATATTTGTACGTAAGGACAGAATAAAGGACTCTTTTTCCTAAAATGGATTCAGAAGAGATTTTTTTCGTGACCGTCTGTACATACGTACGTATGCATGTATCTCGCATAACTCAAAAACGAGTAGCCTTAGAACATTTAAATTTTGTAGGACTTTTTTTCTTTTTTTTTTTACACTGATGAGGAGGACTAATGACCAGGCACAAGGGTTTTTGCAGTATGATGTCCGCCCTGCAGAAGCCATAAAGGTATTTATTAAGTCTAAATTAAAAAAAAAAAAATAAAGATTACAGAGTCACATCTAGATAGGGGATACAAAGGACTACCTTGAATACATATGACATTCTTGATTGCATAGATTAAAAAAAATACTTAGAAGTACAGAGCTGCATTGATACAAAACTGCTTAGGGTAAAACAAAAACAATAAAATTCAAGACAAACAATGGAATTTCAAGCCTGCAGTTATACATCACACTGACTTACTATTATACAACTATACACTTACTATAATTTCGCACATTACTAAAAAAACATATTATGCAATATATTACTAGAATACTGAACAACACACTGACATAGTAAAGCTGATGCTACAAGTAAAACACATCATATACACTGCTCGTATCAGAAAAGTAGACAATTCTGTACATGACGCTGTACTGTAACTAATGAAAAGAACACTAGGAAGGAAGAACACTAGGAACAACTTTGGAAGCGGTCACAGTGAAAATTAGGAAGATAATATATTGTAACAGAGCTAGACCGCTGAGTCAATTCAAAACATTAAAACCAACAATACATTTCAATACGTATTTATAAAGTTCTACACAACCAAGAAAGTCTGGTTCAACACTCCTATTATACATCACACTTACCATTATACAACACTAAACTAACTCCACATTAATGAAATTACTCCCCATTAATACAAAATAAATTATACAACACACTTAATGGAATACTGTACATACACTGAAATGAAATGGCGAATATTACAAAATAACAATCAATATACAATGTGCTTATCAGAAAGTTGGCTCTGCGGCTACAAATATTTGTTAGAAACTGTTACATTTTGCACAATACTAGAAACTGTAACAAAACATTTGCACACAATATTTCATGGTACTAGCCGAGAACTTCTATATATGTATTTAGTATTATACTGCAAACTTATTTGAAAACATAATACAACGCACTTACTACTTAACAGATCAATACACTAAGACAATATGTAAATTGAAATACACAGAATACAATACACAAATTAAGTAAACACAATAAAATTTAAAGATTAATAATGAATAGAAGCTACACTGAAGTACAAATAGATATACACTGATTGTGGTAATCTGCATCTAGGAGGTAACCCTTTTCAGCAAAGTTATTCATGTACTGCACTAAACATGGCTGTCATGCATATACGTAACATAGGTACAATGACATGCCATTAGAGTGTCTGAAATTGTCCTAATTTGAGTAGTTGAACATTATCGTATATAGTATGATACCAAATTCGTAAAGTAAGAATTATGAAAGCTACTGATCTTCTGTGGTTGTTGGTTGACATCTTCAACATGTCTGCTGTACCAGCTGTTGACGCCACTTCTGTTCAACAGAATTCACGAGCACAAATGTCCATCACTCGATGAGTCTGATTAAATGCGAGCTTACTTCTCTTGAGGGTGGCTGACCACCCGGATCAGTATGCTTTAGTGGGTTTTTTAAATGAAATGGTGTCGTAAGAGGGCATTCGAAAGCAAAGTGATCCGGATCACCTAGTGTTCCACATCTATAACTGTCTGAAGTAGCAAATCTGAAGCGCCGTAAGTAGGTTGGAAATGGTCGTGTCCAGTAAAGATGTGTGCAAGATAAGCACTACTAGTGACCAGATTCAGACCAACTTTGAGGAAGAAACGAAAGGTTCTGTGGCCTGTGGTGGAGTTGTTCCATCTCTGTTGCCAAAATTTTAACATTTTGAGTTCATTAATCTTTTTTAAATAGGAAACTGGTGCTTTTAGAGGTGTTTCAGGCATATTCAAGTTGTTAGCTGCTAGCTCAGCAAGCCTATCGGCCTCCTCGTTTCCAGCAATGCCTACATGCGCTGGAACCCAGCTCAGGTACGGTCGTTGGGACTCGGGGATCTGAAGTAGAGTATCCCTAATAATGTGGACAGAAACCGCTTTGCTGCTGAGTTCTTTAATGGCCAGTATGCTCGCTGCTGAATCATTCAGTATTCTGACTGGTCCTGTTAGCTTTTCCTTAATATAATCTAACGCTGCCTTAATTGCTACAAGTTCCGCCTGAAATACACTATTGTAATCTGACAGCATCTGTGACCAGGTGTAGCTGATAGTATTGCCTCGAATGACGCAGAAGCCGCTACCTGTGCCAAGCTCCGTTTTGGAACCATCGTATAAAGACAAATTTCGTGCCTAGCCGGAATTAAGGGCTATGTGGTGACTTTGCCATCATAATTTATGTCCGCCGGATGTCCTAGGGAACGAGGGGAATGATCCTCGTAATCACGAGCGCGGTAATGGGTGCCCCACAAGATAAAATCTTCCTTTATGCGTATGATCCGTGCTTGTCCAGTCTCCCTCTCCACGACATGATCCAATGGTGGCAACCCAGCGAGCACCTGCAATGAATCTGTCGAGGTGGTCCTATAAGCTTTAGTAATCATGAGGAGTTGAAGACGCTGAATAGAATTGAGTTTCCTCCTCAGGTATCCATTGAGATGAATACCCTATACTGAATATCCGTACAAAATCACCTTCTCTGTTATTGTGCGATTCCAGGTCTTCAACATGTCTGGTTTAATGCCCCAATACATGCCAGTAGTTAGTCTCATGTTATTGGTGAGAGATACTACTTTTTGGTGTATATTATGCAAATGTGGAATCCAGTTGACGCGGTTGTGTATGATGACACCTAGATATTTCAACTGGGAAACAGTCCTGACTGGATGACCTAATAATCTGATAGTTGGATTCCGTCTCAGTGGACCTTTACTCCCTATGAGTAATATGTTAGTTTTGGACGCTGAAATTTTCAATTTGTGATCGGCTGCCCATTGTACAAAGAGGTTCAGTGCCCGCTGTACATTTTCCTGCAGTCTGTGTCTTCCAGTGACCAAAAGCAGAAAGTCGTCGGCAAATGCCTGGATTTTGACAGTCTCATCATCATTGTAAAGATCAAATATCGTGTTGGCAACCAGGTCCCATAAGACTGGGCCCAGGCATGAGCCCTGGGGACAGCCAAACACCAATCGTCGTTGAAGTTGACCATTTGACATTGTTGTCTGTATTTGCCGATCAGACAAACTGCTGCGAAGAATCCTGAGGATTTCAATCGGGCACTGAATTTAGTCTAGACATTCGATCACATCTGGTCACCAAGAGTGAATCGAATGCCCCTTTGATGTCGACCGACACGACTGCTGTGTACAGATACAAATCGTTATTTCGGTTTTCCTTAATTAATTGTGTCCAACAGAGTGGTCAGAGCATGCTCTATTGAAGTACCCTGTTTAAAACCAAACTGAGCTTCGTGTATTATATTTCTTTTAAGATATTTTGAGTCTGCTCAGTATTACTCGTTCAACTATTTTACTAATGGCTGGTAGCAGACTGACAGGTCTGTAGGATCTTGGATCATCGGGGCCTCTCCTGATCTTTAGAAAGAGAACTATCTCGGCTATTTTCGTAGTTTTGGGGAAATGATCCAGTCTCCAACATGTGCCGCATAATTTAATCAACAGCTTTGGGCATGCTTGATGCACAACCTTGATTAAGATGTTGTCAAGGCCGTCTGGGCCCGGTACCTTGTTATTGACTAGGGCCTTGACTATTCTGTGCAATTCTTTTGGCGTTGGCAGCTTCGAGTCAGTTTCGGTCGTAGTCCAATTACAGTTATCATAGTGTTCTCTGATGTCCGCCTGTCGTGCTGAGTCTGTCTCCTGTGTGTCATTGCGAAAGATAGCTTCAAGTATGTCGCCCAAAATTTCTTCGTTAGTGGTGCCAAGTTGCGAAGCTGCTAACTGTACATAGGACTGCTATAACATATAGTTGTGCACAGCCTTTTTGGTTATAATCAGCGACTTTGGTGGGTGTATATATATATATATATATATACAGATATATATATATATATATATATACACCCACTCGGCTCGGCTCGGTGAACTCAGTTTTTTATTCTTATGTGTTGCATAAGTTATTGTGCATTTTTGCTTTAAGACTGACTGAAATATGTTGTTCTTATGTTCGGGTTAAGAATTTTATGTCTTCACTTTATCTGCATGCAATAGTTGTAGAATTATCAGTGATTTAAAAGTTATTTAAGTGCGGCTGGAGCCTGATGACCAATGACCAATATGGAGCAGTAATATTGGTCATTGGTCATCAGGATACAATAGACATTTAGCACTTAAAATATGCTTTTACCTATATTTGAAGATTTTGCCCGAGAGCGCTGGCATTATTTAAATGTTTAAGAGTACAGGAGTGCTCACGCCGAAAAGGCAAATTCCATGGGCGAGTGCCGCCACTAGAAGATTCTTTTTAACAGTTGTAGGGGGAACTTGAAATTTAAGCTTGAGAAACAATTAAAAATTTACCATTTTGTATTGTGATTCGCCTTTGGAAAATATGTTCAATAGTTGAGGCATAATTGACACATTCTCTTAAATGGTGGTATTCTGAATTTTGCGTTTTCTGGAAAAGGTTATGGCAAGTAGAAAGTGTGACATCATGTATGGAATCGATCTTTACTTCTTTAAGTATTTGCTTGTATCGAGCATACCACTGGGCGTTCAAAATCATCCTTAATAACTTATTTTGGAAAAGTTCTCATTTTTTACGATAGGATTTTAGCAACTGTGCTCCAGGCTGGCATACCGTATAATAAAATGGGTCGAATCATAGTGAGATATAGTATACGTTTTGTTGCTATGTGAAGTTTCGAGTTTCTTCGTAGGGAAGGATAAAGGACAATAACCCCTGCGTTAGCTTTTCATAATGCATTTATAATTTGTTTTTAAACAATAGTTGTTCGTCAAAAGCACACCTAGGTATTTAATGGAGCTGTTAACTGGTATTTTCACCTTATTAATTTGAGTATCAATCTTAACAAAAGTATTCTTTTTATACACTCATGTCCATAAATTAAGCATAATGCAAAATCAGGCAAAAGAAGAGTTAGAAGCAAAACAAACTTGACTTATTTCTAAAGCTTATTTACTAAACAAAAGGTAAAGAGCAAAAAAAAGATGTTATATGTTTGATATTATTAAAAAAATTAGCGATTTTTTCTCCCTGGAGCAAATTACAAAAAACACCTATTTACAAAAAAAAAAAAATATTACATGGTTGGTATGATTGTTAATACATTGTATGTCTCCCAGACGATGCAATACAGTCCGTACAACGCCTAGGCATGCTGAGTATCATATTATCGATCTGATCTTGGGGGATATTACACCACTCTAAAAGCAATGCTCTCCGAAGTTCCGGTAGACATGTAAGAGGAGGTTGACGGGCTGCAACTCGTCGGCCAAGCATGTCCCGCACGTGCTCTACTGGATTCAAGTCCGGTGAGAATGCTGGCCAGTCCATACGGGTGATATCCTCCCATTGAAGGCATTCGCTTACGATGTTTGCACGGTGAGGACGGGCGTTGTCATCCATAAACACAAATTGTGCGCCCATGGCGCCCCGAAACAAACGTACATGTTGTTCCAGAATGACGTCCCGATAGATTTGTCTTGTCATGGTTCCAATTTGAACACGCAGGTCAGTTCTGGAACCCAGAATAATTCCACTCCAAACGAGCACTCCTGCACCACCGTAACGGTGTCATTCAATGATGTTTACTTGGTGGTAACGGGTACCTGGAGCTCTCCATATGAACGTCCCGCGAGAATCAGACTGCAAGCTAAACCTGGACTCGTCAGAATACATCACAAAAGCCCACTGTTGCGGTGTCCACAATACATGCTCTCTACTCCAGGCTAACCGCAGGTGACAGTGAGTTGCAGTAAGTGGAACGCATCTGACAGGTCTACTAGCATATAGACCAATCTGCTCTAAGCGTCTGTACACGGTCTGCCTTGAAATTGTCGTACCAGGTGGCTGAAGAGAGCTGACGAGACAGGTCTGAGACTGTGCTCCGCCTGTTTCTTTTGGCAGTAACTGCCAAATACCGGTCCTCATTCGGCGTTGTAACTCTGGGGCGACCTGTGCTGTAACGTCTACTCACATTACCATCATCTTGGAATCGTTGCCAAAGCCTGGAGATGACACTCTGGGCAATTCCAAGTTCGTCTGATACTTCCAGTTGGGTACGCCCACATTCCAGACGGCCGATAATTCTACCACGTAAAAAATCATCCAAATGCGTCCTTTGTGTCATAACTATCCAGTTATTGCATTGAAATGCTTATAAAGCGCTTGCGAACAATTTTACTTCTTTGCCTGTATTCCTTGTATATCACTCTCTTACACTCTCGTCATTGTGACGTACCATCGGTGTCATCTGGTTACTTCCTGAAATTTACATATGATTCTTGAAGACGTGTATAGTGATTTTACAGGTGATATATTTATTTTAGAGTTCGAGTTCCGCGTGACTCCGAATTATCCTTAATTTATGGACATGAGTGTATCTTGTAAAAATAGTGACGTTACACTTATTTGGGTTTAATTTAATTCTATCATCTTGAACCAATGATCAGTGATGTTAACTGCGAACTTTAGTTTGTCAATAGCGAGTTGCGGTTTTAAAGACTTCGTAAGAATGACAGTATCATCAGCATATTTAGCGATTTTTGCATTTAATGGCTGCGGGATGTCATTTATAAAGATGTTAAATAGGATCGGCGCTAAAATGCTTTCTTGAGGGACGCCACTTTTGATGATCTTTTCTATTGGAGAGAGACTTTCCAATTCGAACTTGAAATACACGATTTTTTTTAATTAGAACTACATTAATTTGATGAGATTGATACGGAGAAGTGCTTTTTGTATTTTGAAGAGAAGGCCGGAAGGAGCAGTCATATTTGTTTACATTTGAAACTTACAGAATATTGAATTAAGTCAGTTTCTGCACCTTCAGTGTCTTTTTGCCGAGTGGGACCAAAAGAAAACTTTCAGTTTTTGCATTAAAATTAGGTTGTTAATAAATATGGCCGTATTGCTTGATTTGGCTTATAAACTCTAATTTTAATTGAACAATTTTTTAAATTTTTGATTGTAATTTTTTTTTTAAAATTGTTTTAAGTGTATTTGGTGTTTTATGTTTTTTCTATATTTTTGAATTTTTAGTTATTTTGACTTTTTATGTATTTTTGTCTTACCTCGAAGTGAGAACTGAATTAATTCAATGAGAAATTTATCTCCAATTAAATTTGAGGAAATAAGTTTAAATGAAATGCATTAAAATGTGTATAATTTAATAGGCCATAAAAGGAAGTCATGTGGTGTCCACATCATATTTTTAAATTTAATTCTTCTTTCTTTTCACAAAATCAAATCATCAATATTTTTTTCAAAAACTTCCTAATTTCTTAGTTTATATTCCATAGCCATATTTGAAACTTTTTCTTGACTAAATGAAAATTTTACATAATTTTTTTCTTATTTTAGTTTGTTGAAGTTTTTATTCCCATTAACAGCAGTGAAATGTTATCATTTATAAAAAGTAAAACGAAAGTGATTATACATACGAAAATGATTAACGAAAGTGATTATACATTATTTTGTTGGTGACACTTAAAGTGTGAGGCATCCATGCTCCACATTTCTGAACTCTGCTCATCGAGTGAAGATGCTTCTTCACAGTAGTGTGGGAGCAATCCATTGTCTCTGCGAGTTCCTTTGTTGTTTGACGCGGATTTTCGTGCAAAAGGTGGTTCAATCGCAATTCATCGAACTCAACTGGACGGCCAGAACGAGGTACATCTTTGAAGTTAAAATTTCCCTTTTTGAACTTTGCATACCGATCACGGGCATTCTAGCACCCACTCCATACAGAGCACAAATGTTGCGAGCAGCTTTTGCGGCCTTAGAACCTTTATTAAATGCAAAAAAAAAAAAAGGAGGTTTCTAAAATGCTCCTTCTTCTCAACTTGACATTTCATATTAATGATCGGTAAATAACAAGAAGATGTATCTTAGTAACAACGAAACATATATTTAGGTAAGAGCAGGTTCGGACACCTGGACGGCTTACATAGACTAGTCGGGTATATTTAGGTAGAACAATATATTCTCCTTCGTATGATGTACAACTTCGTGCCGAAAGTATTTAATGTCATACAGATTTTTCCAATTTAAAAATACGGCGGGAACTTAGTTGCCAAACCAATGTAATTATAATTTTTGACTGCGAAATTTCTTTGCTTTCTCTTGCTTTCAATATTATATTTAGTGCAGATAATATGCACAAATTTGATTTGCTTCAAATTACTATCATTTTCTGCCATCACAAAGACTAATCATTTCAATGTCTTTATATAAATTCATATATAAATGTCTTATATAAACTCGATGCAATAATACAACTGTTCAGTAATAATAACTTGTAGAGAAATTAGGATTTTTCGGAAGCAGGAAAAATGAAAAATCGGCAACCGCTTTCGCCGGGAATCAAACCACGGACCTCTGGAATATCAGCCCAGCGAGCAGAACCACTACACCACGAAGGCACGCTAGGAAAGTGGGAGAAATACCTTATATACGTCCCTTTTTAAAGGGCGACTGGGGTTTTTAGGGGACCCAATCGCCAAATTCTGGATGTGGAGAAACTTCATCCAACACCCTTTTAATTCGGGCGCCACTGTAGACACATTAGGATTTTTTGGAAGCAGGCAACATGAAAAATTAGCAAACGCCTTCTCCGGGAATCGAACCACGGATCTCTGGGATACCGGATCAGGGTGCAGAACCCTACACCATCAAGGCACGCTAGGAAAGTGGGACAAATACCTTATAAACTAACTGAAAAACATCTAAAATATGAGAGGTTGAATTTTCTGTCACAGTTTATTTATTAAATAAATTTAACTTAATTAAATAAGTTTTCGGTTTTGTTTGGTTAATTGATTAAATCAAAATAGATCAGGGAAGATCTGTTTAAAAGGAGGATCTTCGTGGAGCTCTTTCTAAGAAAAATTGGCTCTTATTTATGTTAGAAAAGAATAAGAAAACACCCATGCAGCCCACGGTTTACCAGAATTTTAGGGCGTCTGCTCGGAAAAGGTGTCGTTTCAGGGAAAAGTATAGTAATAAATTTTTATTTCAGGTTGTTAATTAAGCCGCAAAACTTTATTACATAGACCACTCTATCAGCGCCAGATTGAGGGTCCTGTTTCATTAGCCTTCGTGGCGTGCCAAAGGAATCATAATATTAATTTATATGCTTTGTTTTCCAGCCAATGAGCTCTCAGTGCTCACGGCAGTGATCTTACTGACTTGGCCACTATTGCGCATTAAAAAAAAAATAATTCCCCGAAAATCTAGATATTTTTAACGGTATTAGAAACATGATTTTAGTTTCACGTCATTTTTTCTTTACTGTCAAGGTAATTGCGTATGAAGAAGGCATTGTTAACTTAAATGACATCCTTTGATAACAAAAAGAATGAAACACGAAACAAAAATGATAAAAATTTTAACTAACAGCCTTTGATTAAAAAAAAAAAAAAAAAAAAATGCAAAAAATGAGAGAAATACGAAATTTCTTTTAATATATTCGACAGCGAGTTTTTTAAGATTCAATATGCTGCCATAGTTTTATTATGCTGTGTAACTATATTTGTTCTAAAATTTTCGAATACATTGCAAGATATTCATTCTTTGTAACAGATATGATCAAACTGAGGTTGAAGACACACATGCGAGTATTTTTCCTCTTAAGTGCGACTCCTATTATAACGAATAGTAATTTTACTGTCCAAATATTAGTATAATTTGAAATTGAGATCGTGCTTTTTAGCAATCAATTTTATCACCTCCTTGTACACGCGGAATCAAGAAAAATTCCGCGTGTCTTTTTTTCAACGAAAATATCCACTTTGACCTCTATCGAATACAATTTAACGAGGTTTCTGCGTAACATGTGTACGTAAGGACAGAATAAAGGACTCTTTCTCCCCAAACAAATTATAAAACTGATAATGCATTCAGAAGAGATTTTTTTCGTGGCGCCTATACGATCTCGCATAACTCAAAAACGAGTAGCCTCAGAACGTTGAAATTTTGTATATAGGACTTCTATAGCATGCAATTTTGCACTTGTCTTTTTGGTTACAATCGGTCGCACCAAAAGAATATAAATATATTTACATGTTTAAGGTTACCAGAAAACGGCGAGGGAAGGCAGGGTTGCCATATTTGGCTCGAAATCATCCATTTGGCGACATTTGGGAACAAAACTGGCGATATGCCATAGCCGGATGGAGAACACTCTGAAACGAATTACTGGTTTGGCCCAGAATATTCTCAAAGGCAGGCCAAAAGCTATATAAACCCTGCTTGTACGCGAAGTAGTAGTCTAGTGTCGAAGTGTCTCGTCAGTGTATCAATTGGTGAGAATTGTATCAGAGTTGGTATGGCGTTGAGGCTATTAATTGTGTCGTAGTGTGCATCGCGAGTTGTAGCGTGGAAAGTTTCGAGAGTACGTTGAGTTCCGAGAACAATTGAACCGAGTCGGGAGCTGTACTCTAGTGCTTTGCCGTGAAGATGTCTTTACCGTTATAGCCTGATTGTTTCAGAGTGTTTGTCGTAGTTTTTTGATGATTGTAAACGTGTTTTGCGAACTGTGCTGAGTAATACTGGCAAATAAATTGTGTTTTGATACTTCATCAAGTGTTGTCGTCAATCACTGAGATGTTGTAGAGAGATGCGAAATGTAGGGTTGCCATAAAACTCACACACATATAGGATGCGTAATAGATGAATGGAAACCGCAATTAGCTGGATATTCACCACATAATTTATTTTCTTGATTAATAATTTCTTATGACGCATATTGTCCTTTTAATATCATATGGGGGCGACAAGCACTCCACAATTCTACTCGTATGTACCCTTAGTATATTTTGAAACAATGAACAATGTAACGAAGCTGGTTCAGCAAGGACCGATTAGAAAGTGAATGCGCGCTTCAGAAGGGTTTATATGTGAGATAACAAAGCTTTGTTAAAATTTTGAACGGCAACTGGACAACATCTTGCGGCAATGCAGATGACATAATGCGGGGGGAGATTTTCAGTGAAGCAGTTTAGAAAAAAAGTTATTATTAGTTTTAGAATAGAGAGGGGAAGTACCCAAATTAAAAAAGAATAATTTAGAGCTTTATATTTAGAATTACTAAAATCGTAATGACAGTCTTTTATTAAAGAATTTGAGATTCACCGTTGACTTCACCGGTGACATGAAAACATTTAGATAGATGATGATAGTACATATGTCCTTAGCTGGACAACTTTTAGTTCTTCATGTATCCTTTTATTATAAATATACCAAAGGAAATCTGTCATTGCTGTTAGATTTGAAAGTATAAACTCATAGTGGACTGGTATAACACAGCATGGGATGTTGAATGAATTTATAAATGAGTAACTTATTATCAATAGATAGGACGCTACTTTGAGCAACTAGGCGCTCCAGCTTTACGCGCTCGAAACTTCTAGATAATAAATATAATGTGTGGAGGGGTCTATGAGATAGAGTTTGTGAGGATCATCCCAGATAAGAGAGTAGTTCCGTAATTTCTTAACAAGAAATAATAGGAAACGAATATGATTCTTGTTCATTATTTATTATTATTCACTATTATTATTATTATTCATTTTCTTTTTTTTTTTTTCCTTTGAATAAGACAGGCACTGTTTTGTCGATGTTGATTTGGATTTTCCAGTTCTTTACCCAGGTCTACAGTAGCTGTATGTGATTTTGTAAATGTTGGATGACTGGATTAAGAAATGCACTTTGAGCAAAGATTGCTGTGTCATGAGAATGCAAACTCTTGCAATGCCTTTGAAAGGCTGTAGGCGTTTTTTTAAACAAGGAAGATGCATCTTTTCAAACACGTTTCATAAATTTAGACACAGAACATTTGAATTTTCAGTTTTTGTGCTGTAAAGGGGAAGGCTCTTATTTATGATTTCATTTATTGCATTATTTTAATTCAGTTTTCTTTCAACAGTTTTATTATTCATTATTTTGTCTCAGTTTAAAATGATAGCCTGATTATCGACCCAAAGATACCCCATGAAGCCATAATTTTCATTTTTGATGAACTATTTTCATTTTCAAAAAAAGTAAAGATAGGAAAGCATTGAAAATATAGCAACACTGTCGAGAAAATGAAACGAAAATCATATTTCATTGTAATTAAAAAGTAAACAAACAAAGTTTAAAAATACAAAAATAAATGTTCATCTTATTTTGAATAACAATAAAGATATGAATTTTTATTTGTATAATATTTTTGTATTATTTAGTTAATTATTTTAGAGCTTACTTTTTGCGGTTCAAAAAGTATTCAAATATTCTTCAGAGTTTGACTTTGACTTGAGGAATCTCTAGAGAAATTGAATGGGACTTTAAAATTCTGCGGAACATAGTTGAAGACTAGTGGTTTAAATTAAATATGCATTTGTTTACTCGTATTTTAAATTTCTCAAATTTTATCTCGCATATTTCACGGAATACGGTTTCTTTAATTAACAACCTTACATATTACAGACTTTTGCAGCTTCATTCGTAAGATTTTATCGCATCTAATTTTCCAGCTAATGAAATTTCCACTCACAATTTACTCCAGCACAAACATTTACAATAAATTCCGGCCGACATTAATACTTAATCCAGCATAATGTGAATAATTCTAAAATAAATATTCAAAGAAGTTTTGTTGCGTTTTAAACTAATTTACAACTACAGATAAAGAGCATTATAATCCAACTGCGGCGATAACAGCGAAATGCAGTTAAACTACTTTACAAACAAACAGCATTTAATTAATGATATCCTGTGATTATTTTTTTCTTCCGAACTTTATAAATGTTTGTTCCTACTGATATTTGAATACATTAGAATCAACTTTAATATTTTTCCAGCGGAAAACGTTCAGATTTTTATTTAAAATTCTTATTAGTCAGATAGATATTTGTATTTTTACTTTCTTGCACGAAGTATTGTAATCGCGAAAAGTTTCGGGTATCACATTACAACAAAAATAGTCATTTTGTCCTCTCTCTTATTATTTGAAGGATGTTAGCGAGCGTTTAGTGAGCTCAGTGTTTTATTCTTTTATGTTGGTAAATTGGGCATCTTTTGCTTGAAAGGTGATTGAATTAAGTTGTTCTTATGCTACGGTTAAGATTTTTATGCCTTTAGTTAATCTGCACGCAATAGTTGTAGAATTATCAACAATTTAAAAGTTTAAGTGTCGTTATGCCTAATGTGGCCCCCATTTGTGTACATTTAAAACTTTTAGTGGAATAGTGAATTATGTCAGTTGGTGCACCAACTTCAATGTCTTTTGGCAAGTGGACCTAAAGATAACTTTGAATTATCTGCAGCGAAAATTTTGTTATCCTACCCGCTGGCTGAATTGCTTGGTTTTGCGTAGAAACTCGAATTAATTATACCAAAAATATTTTCAGACTTTTTTCAATTGTATTTGGCGTTTTAGTTTTTTGTATTTTACAATTTTTAGTGAAGTTGTTTTGAGATTTTATGTATTTTTGCCTAGCCGCAAAGTGAGAACTGAATTAATTGAATGATAAATATATCTCTAATGAAATTCAAGGAAATAAGTGTAAATGAAGTGCAGCAAAAAAACATGTATAATTTAATAGGCCGTACAAGTGGCCGTAAAACTTAATATGCGGCGACCACGTCAGATATTTTCTGTTTAATTTGGAATAGTGTAATTCTTAATCAATAAGGTGATAAAAATCAATAATGACAAGGGATCATAATAACATATTCCGTATGTATAGTACACCAGAAATTTATATTAATTTAATTAATAATAAATTTTACTCAACATCCTATGTAAGATTTTTATTGTTTTTATTAGCTAATATAATCTTGCGCTGTACAGGTTCGTAGATATCTTAAGGGGACATATGACATAAAAATTTTGAAATGTTCAAATTTTCAATTTTGGGCTAAAAAAATAAAGTAGCCTGAGACGATTCCAAAAATATATAATTTATCCATGTTTAGAAATTTTAAGACCCAAATCTTTCATTAAAAAATGTAAACAAACACTAGCAAACCCACCAGTTGAGAAGGGACAGATGTCTGATGTGGCAACAATAAAGCCATATCAGATAGTAAAAAGTACGTTCATAAACATTCTTTGTAAGAACCTGTTTTATTAGCTGAGAAGAAGTCTCTTTGACAAAAAACTACTGTCAAATCGCATTCATGGAAGAAATCAAAACCCAACGCTCAACCGATATAGTGGTTAGCGACGCTGCCGTGCCGAAGAGCCCGCGTTCGAATCTCGTAGAAGGCATTGATGTTTGTAAATGTATAGTGTCGGTGCGGCATGGAAGCATCCGAAATATGCGACGAGTCGAAAGTTCTCTCGAGAGGTGGATGGTAGGGGAAGAAGGTGGGAGACCTTCGGACCCGTCCACCCTGGGGTGCTCTCCATCAAAATTGGGGTGGAACTGAGCTAAATCCCACTGTCACCTGTAAGGTTCTCAAGGCTGTTGCCAACGGCAGGTGCTCCTTATGCTGTTATACGTCAGAAAAATGAACAACAACTCAAAACCCGAATGAAAGTTTTAGAATGAAAGTTTTAATAATTTGCATCTGGATACGCATACCAAAACCCGTTTTTATGAGTGACATCTATTAAAATTAAGTTTATTAGATGCGGTAATATGTTTTAATGATAGTGCAGAAAGTCGCAATAAATAATGGAATTATCGGGAATACAACCAGGGTTTTTATACGGTAAAGTTTTTGCGAAAATAGATTGCGATAGAATTCGTGAGGCCCATCTCGCTTACCAAAAGCTTTCTAAAATGGCTAGAAAGAAACACAAGTTAATAAAACAAAAATAACTAAATGCATAAATGCCAATTCAAGATGATTATGTTGCAGGAAAATGTTAAAATAAATTTTTTTATCAATTATTAGTGTTTAATTTTTTTTTCAGTTTTTCTTAAAACGTGTTTTTTTTTTAACTTTCGGTACACTTTTCTTGAAAACTATTCAGCCTAGAAGGTTTAAATTTTCCACAGTTGTTTACCTTAACTACTTCTTTGAAATTAAGCAGGATATAAAATTTATGATCATTAGTTTTGGATATATTAAAAATTAAACAGCATTTTTTTCTATGATTTTCAAAACATTTACTAATTTATTTTTAATACTTTTTCTTTTTAAGTAAAATGTAAAATACTGCTTATTATTCTTAAATGATATGTTTTTAACCATCATGCAAAATCTGAAGGAATATGATGCAGTATTTTTTAAGAAAAGTGTACTGAACTACACTTTTCTTAAAAAATACTGCAACTACATCATAAGATTCGTCAAAGGTAAGAGAAATTAAACAACTGGTTTTTAAAAATATTAAACTTTAAATTTACACTTTATGTGTTTTATATAATCTAAAAGCTGTCTATTTTAAATGGGGAAAAAAAAAAAAAAAAAAAAAAAAGAATTTAGAGTATACGTTTATTTTGAAACTCGTTATACCGTAATAACCTTTGTCCCGAAATAGTTGTATTTTGCAAGTCGATATGTCACATGTCCCCTTAACAGCTGTGCCAGAAGACCAGGAAGAAACTGAAACTTTATTGAAATAAATAATAGCTCATATAGAACGCTAAATAACTCAAGCAGAAAAACAGATATAAGCAAATTCTTTTTAACAGACGAGCATTTTCGCTGACCTCCCAAATCATTCAGAATATTAACCCAAATGAATCACTTATTTGAAATTAACTAATTGGGTCTAAGCCGCACACAACACCCTGTTTATATGGCTGCTCAAGGGAGCATGGTAACCACTTTTTCAAGTTTAGAGCGGGCAAGTTGCTGTTAGAGTTTATAAGGTATTTCTCCCTCCTTCCTAGCGTGCCTGCGTGGTGTAGTGGTTCTGCACGCTGGGCAGGTATTCCAGAGGTTCGTGGTTCGATTCCCGGCGAAGGAAATTGCTCATTTTTCATCTCTCTTGCTTAAAAAAAAAAAAAAAAAAAAAAAAAAAAATCCTAATGTCTCTACAAGCTTCAAAAACGCATTTTGCAGGAAAACTCCAGGATTTCACCAAGTTGGTGATAAATTACCAATCGTCTCCCGAGTGGCGAAAAAAACCGTCGCCAAGACTCGGACGAATGGTTTCACATGTGAGTTAATTATAGTTCAACCATCGACAGATTCAAAGTGAAAAAGATCTACAAATCAATAACAGAAATACATAAAATATCAGTAAGCGAGTAAAACAAAAATACATAGCAAAATTTTTAAGTATGTATGAATAAATAAATTCAAAAATAAATAAAAATCATACGCAGAACTACAAAAATATATAAAAACCTAAATAAAAAACAATAACATTAAAACATTTACGGCAATATATTTCGAAAAATTGTTATTGTATATGTATATGTGTACTCTGTTAACTGCATTGCATACAAGTAAATTTATCTTCAATGCACACTTGAGCACAAGTTCGCGCAAATAATGTTTTTAGTAGCTGTAGTGTTTCTATTTTTAGTATGCATTGGCACATTCATTAGTGATTTTGCATGCTCCGAGAAAAAGAAAATCCGCTCACAATTCCAAGAAATGGAACCATTTTGTCTAATTCATTGTTCTGGAAAACGCTCATTTATAATATATCCTGCAGAATCGTTGGAAAATGTGTTAGTGCTATTTTGCTCGAAAAATTCATGCGATATGAGGAAAGAAAACAATTTAAGAGCGGTTAGATACACATCCGCCGTTGGTAAAGTAGCCTGGAAATCTATTTACTTTTTTCTAGTGACTACTACTTTCCTTTGGCACCAATATATGTACATTTCATGTTTCTACTATTTAACTCTAGATAGCGCAACCCGCATTGGCACTATGCCAGATGGAAAGCTTTTCTACGGTGGTTTCAGGAGTTCAGAAACAGCATAGCGATCTTAGTCTTTGTTAAAAAACATCTCAGTGATGACGTAACAAAAGTGACTTTTTCTACCATTAATATTGACATTAGAGCTTTTGAAATGCAATTACTGGATAAAACAAAGATTTATGAAGTTCTAAATTTGAACTCCTTAATGCTGATATGAAATGTTGGAGAAAAATAAATGTGATCTTAATTCACAACACAAGTTGTCTGCTTTGAAAGACTGCAGGAGGAAGATATGATAATTTCCAATACTTGGAATAATATTACTGAATCGTATCATCAGTTAAGAATACTAGCATCTGCTGTTCTTTTGCTGTTTGGCTCTATGCGAACAATTTCTTTTAAACATGAATTTTATTAACTACTTGGTTGGTTGGGTTGGTGTCGTATCCTTTGAGAAGTCAAATGGATACATGCGTGGAAATCACTGCTTTTGCCAGTTCTACTATTTTTTCACTACACAGCTCTCCCTGGAAAGGGAATCCCTCCAAGCTTTGCAGATCTGCAAGTATTGCTGGACAGATGGAGATGTGTTCTCGAGAAAGCTCCTATTTTCTATATGATCTGGTATCATCTTCATTAATTTTCATTCCTGGTCTTTGTGATTTCTCTGTTTGCATCAATCTTACATATCTGACGGTTTTTCTTAATAGCGTTTTCTTTGAGTCTATATCTGTCAATGGCATTAGCATCTTCAAGAGTGACGGGGATTAAGTTGTTGAGATTTCTTGCCTTTTTAGCCAGTTCATCGGCTGCCTCGTTTCCATGTATTCCAACATGTGCAGGTATCCATTGCGTAATGCAAGTCTTTCCCGTCTGGTTGATTGTTTCTAGGTGTTGGTGTACATCCTGGATGAGTCTTGAATGTCCACCCTGGATGGTCTTTTTTTTGTAGATATTTCCTGAAAGACATCAATAACTGACTGACGTAGGTAGAAAAGTTGATCTTCTGTAGCGTGATGTTTTCTGTATGCAGTTTGATAAAAGATCAATTTCTTAGTCTTAACATGTTAACCCATGATTCGTGAATTATAATACGTTCCATAATTTTAAGAATAGTAGTGAGTGCAATGGGTCTGTAATGTTTTAAAATCAGTGGCCAGTTTCCCCGGCTTAAGCAGGAGGACATAATGAATGTTTGCCATTTTTTGGGAAGCTTTTCCGTTTTCATGTTGTGTTAACTATATTCAATAGATATTCAGTAGCTATCTCGTCTAGATGTTTCACCATTTCACCAAAAATGAGATCGCTATCAGGGGATTTCTTATCATTAGTATGCGTAATTGCTGCTCTAAGCTTTTGGCAGGAAATAGCTTGAGTATAGGGGTCATCGTTTGAATATCTTTATGCCTCTAAGAGTAATTTCCTAACCGTTCTATTCGTTATTTTGTTTTCCCTCTGGAACTTCAATTTACTAATATTTGAGTAGTGCATTGCCAGCACATTTACCTCTCCTTTATTTTTGTCCGCTGATGAGGCAATGATATTTGATCTCTGAGCAGTTGGAATTGAAGAGTATTTATTTAGGGCACTAACAACCCTCCAGTGTTTTGCATCTTTTCTCGGATTCAGGTAATTGCAGAAATCTGCCCATTTTAAGCGTTTGCCTTTTGCTATTTCTTCCTCAACGTTTTTAGTAGTCTCAGCAAGTCTATTTGAAATCAGGTCTGTGTTGTTCGTTTATCCTATCTCTCTCCTCAATTAGTGAATCAATGTTCATATTGTTGCAATATGGGACCCATTGTTTTTTCCGTTTACCTCTAGGTATATATCTCTTTGCTGCTTTAGTAATATTTTAACATCAAGATTCCAATTTTTGAATGGAAGTTCATTCTTGTACAGATCTTCCAAATATTGTATAAAGCCAGTCCAGTTTGTCTTTCTGAAATCCCATAATCTCCTTCGTTGCCTTCGAGCCATAATGATAATATATATGAAGCCTTAAAAGAAAAGAATATTTGCGCATTTGTTTTGACTCAATAAATGAGTTACAGAGTGCACAAAACCCTTAAATAATTTAATCGATCTACTATATTTTCATAATCAGAAACAAAAGTTCTCAACCTTGTAAAAGCACATTTAGTAATGTTTGCTGCATTGTAAAATTTATTTCTTATTTCTAAATTTAGTCATTTTCTGTCGAAAGGGAACGCAATTTAGTTATCTAAAGCGTTTTTATTGCGCAAAATTCGAATGCGATTTCAAAAACAAAATGATTGGGAGCTTTTAGAAGCGGATATATTATCCGCATTAAAAATAAGAGTCATTATCCTCTTTCAGAAAAGCGCTGCCTATAAATTTGCTCTGGTCTCCCAAAGAAATTAAAAACAAAGCCACAAACTAATAGATGAATTTAAAAAGAAAATGGCACAACTTCCATTTATTATTCTTAAAGACGTAATCTGAGACTGTGATCAATTTGTCAACCTCAATTACTCGTTTCAAAAAAAGCAAAATAGAACCTATACATTTTCTTTTTCTTTTTTTTTTTAGTCCTGGAATGTCGTCGATGAAGCAAAGTTATTTTCTTTCGCATCAATTAATTAAATTAAACGAAATTAAATCCGCATTGCTTGATTCTTTTCGTTTTAGGATTGGCTGTTATCGTCTGCATTTTCAGTTCATTTTATTTAAATATCTATGTAGAGCTTCAATAATAGCATTTTTATTGTGGGAAAAGGAATGAAAGAATTTCAACATATTTGTCACATTTCCAAGTGCTTTTTCATTTCTCGTTTAATTTCTTTCAGGAGTGTTATTAGTCATTAACAATAATGCAAAATAATATTAAAAAACTTTCTTTCCTTGGACGGAGGGGATGCGAAAGAGTTTTAATTTCTTTGGAATTCTAGCGAATTTAATTTTTATAGTTTGTCAGAAAATGTTTGAAGCTTCTAACTTGCATTTTCAGGAATTATAGGCGTTTCTATATGTTCTTGGACTGTACTAGTCAGAACATCCAGTTGGCAAGCGTGAAAGTTTTGGGTTCGAATCTCTAAAGCAGCATTGCTATTTATTCCTGCTCTTTCTTTTTCTGTATCAGAAGCAAATACGAACATCAAACAAATATAAAATCTAGAAACTTTATATATAATATTCTAACAAAGTTCAAAGAAGAGTTTACTGTTGAAAAGTTTTGGATTTGACAACTGGGTACCCTAATCCCCAGTCGCTTTTTAAAAGGGGGAGTATATAAGGTATTTCTCCCGCCTTCTTAGCATGCCTTCGTGGTCTAGTGGTCAGCACGCTCGGCGCGTATTCGAGAGGTCCGTGGTTCGAGTCGGCGAGGGCATTCCTTATTTTTCACTTCTGCTTTCAAAATATACCTAATGTCTCTACAAAGTCAGTTCGAGAGCCAGGAGAATTTGAACCCAAACCATTCTGCAGCAAGTACAGAATAGGCGATGCTAGAAACATATTTTATTAATTATAACAATGCTGCAGAGCTTGGTGAAAATTGTCAGACAGATGTATTACAGATTATGTGCAATAAAAAGTATATTATTTAAGTAGCGTATTAAAAAAATTAAACCAAAGATGACCTTCAAGAGCTTTGGTCGTCAGTTATCTCACGAATTATTTGTGATTAACAAATGAGTAACCGACATAGGCGAGGTAATGTACTAAATTTAGATAGCGTTTAAATTATAACTGAACAGAATTATATTGCTGCTTGTCAAAGTTGTCTGTTACCAGCGACCTACCAGTTGAAGGTCAGTTGTTACACGAATTTTTAAAAGTTGTCACCGATGACTTACAGGATGACTTACAATGAGACAGATTTCAGTGAATTTAATTTAAACACAGTTTAGTTGTGCCTTTCAAGGCAGAGATTACCATTGCCATGAAGACTGAAAACTCAAATCAACACATAAGTCACTCCTGTACTGCAATGAGGTAAATTTATATAAATTTTAAAATTAAGAGGAAGCACACCATTGCCCATCAGGGTTGCTGGTCATTGGTCACTACTGGTTGAGGTTCATTAAAACTCCCTTCAGACGGTGGTATAAATGTCATAGAGGCATAGTCATAAGAAATAAAATGCGGGAGTTCCGTTCACATCTGTGAGACGGGACCTAAGCCGTAGCCAATTTAGAGAAGCTAAACTTGTGCATGCGTGGATGTGTCTATAGCTTTGCTGTTTTGTTTGCCTGCTCAATAGGTTTCGCGCGTTAGCTCTGACTGATCGACTCTTATAACAAGTTGACATAGGTTGAAAACTTCGAAATTTATGCCAAAACCCTTAACCAGTTTTTATGACGTAGCAAGGTCTGGTTACCTAGCAACGAAGCTCGTCTTAAACCAGTTATGACATTTAAACCACCGTCTGAACGGAGCTTAAGAGTCACAGGGTAATGGTATGGAGCAGTATCTTACGTATGTATAACTTTAAAACCGGAATTAAATCGAAATGCTGAGGTGTCTGTGAAAGCTATCTTCCAGTACTAAGTTACAGGTTGAGAATCATTGCTCCGCAGTAGTGTTGATAGACAGATGTACCTCAGTAATGTGGAGCAGTTGAGCAAATTCAGACAGATTTAAAAGTTAAAGTGTAAAAAGAAATATGCCAGTGCCTGTAAAGACTTACTCATCATTTGCCTGCCGAGTGATGTTCATTGGAAGTAAACTCACAGATCACCTGTGTGCAATAGAAGAAAACATTTCAGCGAGTTTTAAAAGTAAAATTAAAGTGGGGGGGGCCTTCAGAGCAGTTGGTCACCATTAATTTATAGCAACTAGTGGTTAACCTACATGTCAGCCCTTAAGTCAGCAGCAGTGCAGTAAATTATGACAGTTTGAAACCGAAGAATATCACTGACAGTTTTTAATGGACACCACACCGGCAACCACAAGTTCCATATTCATCGGTGATTGTCGAGATCTTGGTCATGGGTAACCTGCGGATTTTCAGTCACCAATATGCGGAAGTGCAATGTAGTTTGCAATAGCAAGACTTAAAAAAAAAAAAAAAAAAAAAAAAAAAAAAACAATGGATGAAAAGTATTTGGCAGAGTAACGTAACGTAACTCTTAAGACTTAGTTTCAGACTTATCTATGTCAAAATCTTAATTATTATGCAACGTCAATAAGATTATCTTATTGGCAACAGCGTGCAAGAAAGTAATACAATCAGACAAATGTTGCGTCAATCATCATTAATGATGTTCTACTCATGTATAATATATTCACGAAATTTATGTCATTTTAAATACATTTATCATCGTAAATCCATATGGTTTGTTTTCACCAAATGATAACGTGAGTGATGGTTGACATAGCAACAGCAGACTTCGAAGCTTACATATTTCGTCCTTTGTTTGTGTTTGATTTGGAGTAAGATAAGTAAAACATGGTTGATCATTACCAAATTTCGGTATGATGAATAGAACTACTGCAATAATATTTACCATACCGCTTTTCAACGCAACAGTGTTTAAATGGAATACTCGAGTCTTGCTTCTCTAAACCTTCTTATTATCATGTTATAATAGTGCATGTTTGTTTGGGCCAATTTTTCTATCTGATAACAGTTGCGTTTTGAGATAAATAATGTAAAAACGACGTATTAAATATTCTATTATTATTAGTCCAAAGGGGCTTTCTGAAGGACTATTGTTTTTGTTTTGCGATCATGTGTTGAAAATTTGAAAAGGCTGTATCACTTTTCAAATCGTTGCCACCAAATACTATCGCCCTGTATTATATTTGAAGAAACAAAATAATGAAGAATCTACAAAAATGTATGTATGTTTCTCGCAATGTGATAAAACAACGGTACCTAGAGCTATCCAATTTTGAATGACGAAATCCTACTGCGAATATGGGCCCAAATTTGAAATTTGGAATTTGTTTTATTATCGATTTCACATTTTGTAAAACTTTAAAGAATTTTTGATTTACAAGCTCAACGATTTAAGAGAGAGCAATGGCAATACTCTATGGAAAAAAAAAACCTTTTTATCTCCAGCGCGCGGAACTGTGTATCGGAAATTCTAAAGATATGCTCATTTTAAAATTATTTTGCGACATTGCTGTTGAGCTGAATTTTATGGTTTTAAGTGTAAAGAACATGATATTTAATAAATAAAGGTAACACACAAAACGTTAAAAAAAGTCCGTCCCTTTGGACGTAATTCAAAATCTGAAACCTTTCAGATTTTTTTCTTTTGAAATACGTTCTCAAAGCAACTTGTCATAATTCTATATGATAAAAATATAATGTAACAAAAATGATAGATTGTTATTAGTAGAAGTTGTTACAAATTGGGTTTGGACTAATAGATTGTCCTACATTATCCTAAACGAGATAGTTATCAGAGAGCTCTTGAAGGAGTACACTGAGCAAATTTACTGTTTTGGCTGAAGGAAGAACTAAATGAAATCAGTTGAATAAATGTGGGAATTTTTTTAAGTTTGTTGCGTTTAGAATATGAGATCCTTTGTGTTTAAATTTTCGACTATTCGTGTTCGAGAGGTTTTTGAGTTTAGGAAAAGCCCACCAGTCTTATTCTTGACACACAAATTCACGACACTGAGGGCATCAAATCAATATTGACTTCTGTTTTCTCCAATAAACACTCCATATATTTGGGAAGAAAATAAAGGATTTTAATAGCTGCTGCCTATATGGCTGTTTACAAATACATTTAAAGTTCCGTTTTCATTAATATTAACGGCGCCTAAGTGTGTCGCACTGCTCTTCTCGAATCGCATCACAGTCTCTTTCTCCTTCCGCTGTTCTTTTCTTTTTCACTGTTGCATGTTCACTCAAAGTTCTGTGTTGCCAGGTTCGTTTTGGTTCATTCTGATCTCCCAACACCTGTAATTATAAACAAGTCACTGCCTCTTGCGAGATTAACACAGCATAAAGATCAAGATAAAACTTAATGCCACTCGCAAGGTAATGTATTGCTGTAAGTTTTGCCTCAGACCCTCGAATGAGCGAGCAAGGTGGCTAGTAAAAGTTAAATCCTATTCAGGGAAATCTAAGAAGTGAAGCGAAAATAGTTCGGATACAATTAGGCTGCTGTCAAACGCTCTCTCATACCTTCAAATACTCTGTTCTTATATACGTTAACTAATTTAAATCGAAGTGAGAGTCGATGATATTGGCAGTACGTAAGAGTAAATGGAGAGAGAGAGAGAGATAGTAAATAGAGTAAACATTGGACTAAATATTTACTGATACGTCTTGGAATATTCAAATTAGAACAATTTTTGCAGTAAAAAATTCCGAAATAAAAAATAACATAAAATCTTCTACACTCTTATACAGAACGCGAAAACATACCATTTCGAGTCTTAGTGCTTCTCGATTCCACGTTTTGTTTTACCAGACGAAGATACATAAATATAATTTCGCCGAGGGCAAAAAATCATTCTTGACATTCTTATGACCTCCCTCTCCGCTATGATTGGTAAGGAAACGTGACAAGACGATACAATTCCCGTCATGGAACATGACTTTTATCAACAAACGACTAAAGAGAAACCGAAAAAGAAAATTCTAATGGAAAAAAAAATTCTTTAGAATGAAAAAAAAAAAAAAAAAAAAAGGAGGGGCTGGAGGGAGAATCTTCGAGCATTTAGCTGAGTTAAAAAAATCGAAACAATGGGAAGAATGGAATAAGAGAAATTTCCCCTCTGCAGACGATGTTATAGATTGGATTGGTCTCAGAAATCGTTTGCTTTTCCCTTTTTTCTCTTGGTTTATTTTTACTTTCCATTCCTGTCTGTAGTTGTATAATCTTCTTTTCCTTTTAAAAATGAGACACTATCTTTAAAGTAAGCCCTGTTCTAAAAAAGATCTTTTTTCTTATTAATCTAACGGAGCTCTGCAATCAAGAGGATTGAAAATCAAGGCCCTTTGGATAGTACGTAGTTTATTTTCGTAAATTCAGTTTAAAAGAAAAGGGAAAAAAGCTTCTCTAGAAGATATTTTTGATCATTAAATTGAATTGGGGGAGAAATTATTTGAATCACAGATTGATTTCAGTTTAATTCCTGTTGAATGAGATATAACCGATCGGAACTCAAATGAATATTTGGGGTTTAAATAAGAATTTCGTTCACAAACCAATTTATCTTTCAGAAAAAGAGATGTGTTAAAAACAGCATGAAAGAATAATTCGTATCAGTTACTTAAAACTAAGATAAATTACCAAATCCTTTAAATACTGTAACTGAATATGAAAAATGCGGTAAATGAATTTTTTACAGGTGAAACAGAATAATTTATATCAGTTATTAAATTCTTTAAGCAACTGATACGAATTTTTCATCTTGAGCTATAAAGAAATTTATCATAATTGTTTATAATGACAGTTTAGGCTTAATAGCCTACACGACACTTTTGACAGCTTCGAATTTCATTCGTTGTAAGTAAAATAAGTAATACAATGAATTAAAATCCTGAGGCGAACTGATAAAATAAATGCAATTTATCCTAATATATCTAAATATAATTAATAGTACAGAAAATAAAAATTTTAAAAGTGACCAAAAAACATTTAAAATCATACGTTAAATTTACTTAAAATAAAACTTAAAAATAAGAAAAAGATTATACTATCCCGGAAAACAATTTTTAAAGAGAATTTAAAATTGATTTTAAAATGATTGACGATGAGAAACATTAAATTTCGAACGAAGCAAGATGAAAACAAAAGTTAAAATTTGTTTCATATATTCTTTTGAAAACTTGAAATTTTATCTAAAAATATTTTTTTAAAACTAGATATATTTTAATTATTCAGATTTCAATGTCTCAAGTAGTCTTATCAAGGAGTAATAATTTGAAATAATCAAAACCCGAATAATTAAAGTTGTTTGGTTTATATGATTTCAGCAAAGCCTCGACGGCTATCTTCTTAAGGAAAGATGCCTTAGGGAAGGACTTTCTAAGGGAACTGGGCTTGTTTGCACGTTACACACAAGGGAAAAGCCACGAAAGCATCTATGCAGCTGCCCCATTCGTGAGTTTCGAATCTAGGACTGAATTACCAGTGTTAAGTGACTTTACCGATCGGCCGCTGGTGAGCTCGAACAATTTTAGGAGTTCGAACTTTGATAGTTTCGTTCTACTGGAATTTCTGAGCAAAAAATTATTATTATTATTATTATTATTTACAAATGGCGGGCACTTGCCTATAACAGCACTGGCCACTATTAAGGTCAGAAGCGATGACCATTTTATTATGGAGACACCTAATAGGCGGCCACCGTTAGCTCCTATGAAGGGACAGACAATTTTACATCCATGCCCTCTCCGGGATTCGAATCTGGGCCCTTTGGTATCGCAGTCAGGCTCCTCTAACCATTATTCCGTCTGGGCGGGGGGGGATACTATACAAATTTCTGCACTACAATAATTTTACCCATACGCAAAGAGACAAATAAATATCATTACGCAAGTTCAGTACTGGAAAAATATAAATTAATTTGCAAAATTAAAATTTAAAAATTACAAAACATTTTAAAATAGTACAGTGAGTTAAAGTAAAAATATAGGGAAAAAATGTAGAGAAAATCATATATTCTTGCCTAGATTGCGACAATTATGCAGGTATACAGCTTTATCAAACATATTTGTATGCATTTAGTCACTAATCGAATACGTTCTCAGTCCTTTAACCTCAACTGCTCGAAAGAGGGCGCCGGACAGACTCGAAAATTACGGAATAATGGACTAATGCAGATTACCCACTGAAGTACGTTGGCACCTAACATTCACCATTTTCTAAAATGTATTGTCTCCATGTTCCAATTATCAATGCTGGCCTTATTGTATTTGGCAGTTTAGGCAACAATTTTTTTTAGCGTTCTTCCGTATAAAATTAAAATAGCGAAATCATGATAGAAAGTTTCATAAAAGATGCTTTTTGCAGTTCTAAAAAAATACTGATAATTCGGTGCAGCGCCGCTCTGCTCCAGTGTGGGTGGTCGCCGAATATTGTCTTCTCTTAAAGTAACTTATGGCTAATTATCCCGAAAATATCAGCACTCCACGGGATCGCATTCGAGCTGCATAAGGCAACGTGAAGGAGATTATTACGCCCGTACAAAGCATGACTAAAGTGGCTTAAATTGATTATGTGTTGTTGCTAGTTTTTGTGAAGAGGTGTGTAGCATTAGATGAAAATGAACCAGATCTAATTAACCTAACTGTGCTGATTAATTTTAATATATTTTTTTGCTCTCAGTCAAATATCGTTAGTAATCAGGTACCTCAATTCTCCTTGTGGATTTTTAGTTTTTTATTTCCTCTTTTGGTTTACTAAATTACGAGAGTTTATTGAGATTGTGGACTTTCTTGTTGAAATAGAGTCCAGTAACTTGTTAGGGTTTACACTTTTTTAGAAGCGCACGTTTCTTCAATTATGATACATACCACTACAATTGTAGAAAATTTATGCTACATTTTATATTATTCTTTATGTGAATACGGAACCAAACTGAGAACCATCAGCGGCCGAGATGTAAAATTGCTGACCAGTGGTAATTCCGATCTGGGTCAGACTCCAGGCGAATGGGCTGGCTGCCTGGGCGCTTTTGTGGTTTTCTCCATGTGTAGCGTGTATACGAGCCAATTTCCCTTAGAAACTCTCTACGAAAGCATCCCTTCCTCCAGGCAGATAACCCTAGTGTGCGTTGCTGTAATGAACCATACCAAACCAAACTTGAACGAAACTGATTCAAAATTTTTAATGACATGGGTAATTGCGGTATGTGTTAGGTTAATCGGTATAGCTGTTTTTTCAAATTGATGACAGAAATATAATAATACAGTATCTCAATAGAGCGACAGAAACGGAAACCAGGTTTATTTTTAATGTACTTTCAGCAACTATAGGATCTCGTGATATTTTTATCGCATTAGTACGCTCAATGGAATTGATCATCGGGACTCACCATCGGGAAAGGTTTCATCATTGCTCCTCACTCTCCGAGAGTATTATCAAATCCGACGCCGCATCATTTACGCCATAATTGCTTTTACGTTAACCTTCTGCTACAAATTTTGAACTTCTTCATCTCAAAATTACATGCCTACAAGGACTTTTGATATGCCATAATTATTGCTCACCTCAACTCACGATCTACAATATTCGAAAAACAGATTGCTTATTCGACTGGGATAGGGTTTTTAAACCAGGTGCCCAAAAAACTGAACGTTGTTCACGAAGCGAAAGGGTTTTAATCCACTAGTTCTTTGCTTAAATGATGTATTAACCTTACACACCAGCTTGAGACCATCCACATTGCAAAAGTACGCTGCTCAACAAAATTAGTAAAGCAAAACAGGCAACTGCTGGTAAATATGCAGCACATTTTAAAAGTATTTTTAGGCATATGACAAAAAATAAAGAAATGTTGATGAAGATAACAGCAACACATGTAGTTCCATAAACATCATAACTACTCACATCTTTCAGAGATGACAAAATAAGCATTGGCGAGCTTTGTAAAATGTAAAGCTTATGGTCACTTCGAACGAACAAGATGGTTTTTCACCTATAAGGCGCAATCAATGAATTTGTTTAGCGGATTCTTTCCCACTTCAAGAAGGGTATTTTTCAACTGAAAGTGGATCCATGGAAGTTATGATCTAACAGCATTCCTTCTGCTTAATGTGTTCCAAGCCTGTTCTATCGGATTCAAACCCAAGGAGCAATGCGGCCATTCTGTAAGTCCTATTATTTTCCCTTCCAGCATTTGTTTTACAAAGCTTGTTGGGGTAGTGCTTTGTCATGCATAACAAAGGCTGAATTAAATGGCATTGAAAATCCAGGTTTGGAAAGTATCTTGAAGCTAAACTCAGAATCCATAGAAGACAAGCAAACAAAAGAAATAGTTAAGCAGCTGGCCATTTTATCAAGCAAAATTAAGTCACCCTAAATTTTAAAACCATTCTCCTTTGGAATTGCATTGCTTTTTTCAAATTTTGCTGCTACTGTATTTTATGAGTACAATTCCTGTACAAAATTTTATTAGCACATTTACAAAAATTACATACAAAACTGGAGTGTTCTTCAGAATCAGTGTCTCAAGGCACATTCACTTGTCCTCAAATAAAAACAAATAAATCAAAACTGCCAGAAAAAATATCAGCTTTTCCCGGTCGTTTTTTCAAATTTTCGTCCTAATGCAACAGAAAAAAAGTATGTATATATTCCCCTGAAATACAGACGGTTCATCGTTGAAATGGACTCAACCAGGAGATCTTCCCAGCTTCAAAGAACCACTCTTTCCTAACGCATCTCTGGAAAAGAGAAAGAAACTGGAATTCCGGTCGGAACGGAGAAAGCAAATTGAAGTCCCTCCCTCCACTTCCATCGAATCTTTCGAAAGTGGAGGATGGATTGAGCATCCACTTTTTTCAAGAATGATGAATATCTGGAGGCAGGAAATGCCAATATTCCTACCCGCATCTCGCTTTTCATTGAAGGACGGGAAATACCCCGCGGGAATCATTCCGAAAAGAATCGGGGTGTTGCCAGATAGCAGCTTTGCTCATGAAATTTAAACTCCCTGATCTGCAGTTTGTGCGTGCTTTGTAGATCGATGAAACAAGATACGAATAGCGTGACAGTTAAAGACAGGTAAGACAGTTTGGAAAACATTGATGACATGCGTGATCAGTTACATAGAATTATGATTTAATTGTAGCATAAAAGAATTACCGAATTTAAGATTTACATAGGTTTCGAATGGACATCAGATCTGTTTCACATGCACTTAATTTAGCTAAAATTTATGGAGTGGCATCCTCTTATTTGAGAAAGGATGTTAATCAATTAGAGAAGACAATAGAAAAGAGGTTAAATAGGATGTGGTCCAGATTTCAGGTTAAGGTTATTTTTAACGGCTATTGATTCGAGGGTTTTTTTGCCTTAAAAGAGTTCTATCCGTGAAAATATTTTAAAGAAAAGTAAAAGAGATATTCACTTTACAACGTCTCATAATCCTAAGTAGGATTAACTAACTACACGTTAAAAGACTTGTAGGGAATTTTACCTAAGTCTTATGTACGATAAACTCAAGAGAAGGTGTAAAGAACGCGTTATTAACTCAAATTAATATTCATAGACGGCACTGACTTGTGCTTACAAAAGTTAACATTTTTTACTCAACTCAAAAGGGTAACGAGTAACTTAAAATTGAAAGTGTAAGTTTAGCCTAACGGTTTCACAGGTTACTTAACGCGCAGGCTTGCTCTGACTCGAAAGTCGGCGTAAACAAGCCGAATGGCAAAAAGCGCTCAACGCCATAGAAATTTAATTGCTAGTAAATCAAATATAGCAACGTAGCCTTCACGCTGGCAGAACACGCTCTAAATTCACCGAAACTTTTGCTTAAATACTAATTTCTTTCTACCTCATTTGCATAAACGCGCGCTAGATCATTTACATTCTGGCAAGAAAGCGTGAGTTGAAAGCAAGGGCGATGGATAGGTTGCTTCAAAATAAAATAAACTGTTAAGTAAATTAAATAAATACCTACAACTTTATATGAGGGAAAACATACAGCCGGTTCCTTAAGATGTAGTAAAGGAATTCGCGAAGAAGTACATCTGTTTAGAGATCTAGATCTTGACAGCAGGAAATGTGAAACAACCTTTTTAGCGTTTTTCACAGAAATAGCTTATCAGCGGTCTAGTGGATGAAACCGGAGAACAAATGAACACTAGTATTTCATGGCCACTTTGAATCCGCAAAATAGGCTGGCTACATGGGCGTTTTCGCGAATTTCCGCGTCATAAAACTGCTGTGAGACTTCTTTCACCACTTCGTCGAACACAGTTTTTCGAGGAATCTTTGCTTCTAGAAATTTTACATAATTATGTCACATAATCCTTCCTTTTTTATTGAGCTGTTTTCCTTAGAAAGTCTTCTACTATTGCACTCCCTTACGCAGGGAGCAAATGTTTGCCTGGCCGTCATTTATTAAACTTGTACAGGCATTAGGTTTTTTGAAGCAGGAGATGTGAAAAGTGAGCAACACCCTCGCCGGGACTCGAACCTGGACGAATACGCACTGAGTGTACTATTGTTACAACACGAAGGCATAGCCATGCCGGAAGAAGGGAGGATATACCTTATAATACTTCCCCTTTTCTAAAGGGCGACTGAGGATCAGGGGACCCAGTCGCATAATTCTGATGGTGAAGAGTTATTTCCACCACCTTTTAGTTCGGGCGCCGTCTGTAGAATCATCATTAGGCTCTTGTGAAGCAGGAGAGATAAAAAAACCCTCGCCGGAACTGGAACCTTGACTTCTCGAATACGCGCCGAGTGTTCTACCGTTACACCACGAAAGCATGCTGGAAGGAGGGAGGAAATACTTTATAAACTAAATCGTTTGATTGGTTGACCTACGCGAAACACATCGTGGAACGGATTCGTCGTGAAGTATGCGGCTGGAATAAGCATGCAGCGAAATATGTTTTACCGCAACAACTAACTGCGAGAAAATCCGTTTATAAGAACACTTTCATATTGCATCTCGCATACGTTAACGAGTTCCATGGAGGTATCCCTGGCTTGATAAGACAGCTCTCAGACTTTTTACCTCGATTAAATCAATGAATCAATCACCAATCATCATACGATCGCATTCATTTAGAAATGATCTCTTAAAGGGATAACCGAATGACAGCGAAAACTTGGTTTTTTTTGAGTTTTAAAACGAAACAAAGTATGCAGTCAACATTGACTAGTAAAAAGCTCCACTTTAGAGGATAATAAGGCTATGAAAAAACGTTTCTTAGTCCTGAAACCAGTTTCGCTTTTTTTTTTCTTCTAAGCTCTTGTTTTAAATTAATCATTTCGAAACAAAAGCATTCGAAAAAATGCTGAATAGCAGTCATTACTCGATGGCATAATTAGCCAAAATTGTATCAGGACTGCAACTTAACAAATATGACTAGTTTTTTTTTTTTTTTTTTTTTTTTTTTTTTTTTTTTTTTCCGTACCCCAAACGGCGTTTGCCCAGAAGGGTTGTTAATTTCGTTTTGGCATTTTGCACCGATTCACTATAAACGGCGAAACACTTTTGGAATTGTTGCCACCAAATATTATCGCCCTGTGTTATATTTAAAGAAATAAAACAATAAAGAATCTGCATAAATTTATGTATGTTTCTCTCAATTGTGATAAAACAACGGCACCTAGAGCCATCAAAGTTTGAATAACGTAATCTTCCACCGAATATGGGCATCTGCAAGTCCAGATTTAAATTTGGAATTTGTTTTATAATCTGTTTCATATTTTGTAAAACTTTAACGAATTTTTTATTAACAAACTCAACGATTTCAAACGATCGATGGCTACACTGTAGGAGGAAAAAAAAAACATTTTTATCTCCAGCGCGCGAGACTGTGTATCGGAAATTCTAAACATGTGCTCATTTTAAAATTATTTTGTGATATTACTGTTGAATTGAATTTTATGATCAAGTGCAAAGAACATGATATTTAATAAATAAAGGTAACACACAAAACGTTAAAAAAAGTCCTTTTGGGCGTAATGTAAAATACGAAAGGTTTCAGATTTTTTTCCTACTGAATTAAATACAAATTATTTTACAGCTGTGCCGATTGTTACCGCTCTTTTCACTATACAGAATATAATCCAGGAACTACTATTAATCTGAAGTGCCACGGACTACTAAGAGTTTCATATCAAAATTGTAGTAACTTCGGAATTTCACTAGATGAGTCAAGAAAATTGAAAATATGCTTAGACAAGAGCAGAAGTTATCGCTAATGTTCAGAGCTTTTACTTATTTATAATACGTGCCTGTACGATTAAGCAGTAAAGATTATTATAATTTAAGAAGTTTTAAGCAAAGCGTTTCAAATTTAGGGCAGTTAAAAATACTGAAATATTAAAATTGTTGAACGTTGTTCAGTCAGTGCTTATCGCCTGATCACTAGAATATAATTCAATAGAGTAAACATTTAGAGCTAATGCAGAAATTAATTAATTATAACTTAATTAAAAATTAAGAAATTTCCTAATTTTAATTTTAAATTATGGCAGTTTGCCGATAGATTACATGAATAATAAATAAAGTTTAATAATTTTAAATTTGGTTGTATTCCATTTTCTAGTCTAATAATGTATTGAAAGCTAACTTGGCTCAACCGTACCTCTGGTTGGTTGTTGGGGGAAATTTTTTAGAAAGTTGAAGCTAAGCGTGAAACTATTAATTCTTAAGCTTAGTAACTCGAGATTAACAAATACGACTAAGTGTTCGCAAATTTATAAAAAAAAAAAAAAAAAAAAAAGAATATAAATAAGCTTAACAACAACAAAAAAAAAAAAAAAAAAAAAAAAAAAAAAAAAAATGCGGTAGTTATATTCAAGCGAAAGAAATATGATACGAAAGAAAGATGCAAAAGAAAGTCAAAACTTAGGCACATATAATAGAAGAAAAACTGTGAAGAAAAAACATAATAACAAATAAAAAATGCGTGTAAAATATTTAAATTTAAGGCTGACAAATAATAGCAAAGGACTGTTGGTAACAATTTCAAGAGTGTTGATAATGAAAATATGGGTACGTTTGTTAAAAAAAAATGAATTGTTACTAACCCTATCAACTTTTATAAATATTTCATAGTAAAGCAATATAAATCCTCTAAAGGTATTTTCTTTAATTTTTATAGTTAAAAGTTGTACAGACATTAGGATTTTTCGAAGCAGGAGACATGAAAAATGAGCACTGCCCTCGCCGGGACTCGAAAGACGGACCTCTCAAATACAAGCCGATTGTGCTGGTCATTACACCACGATGGCATTCTAAGAAGGCGGAAGAAATACCTTATATACTCTCCCTTTTAAAGGGCGACTGAGGATTAGGGGATCCAATCGCCAAATCCTTGCGGTGGAGAATCATCAGCCACCACTTTTTCAGTTCGGGCGACACTGTAGAGATATTCGGATTTTTGGTGCTGAGAAACGTCAAAAATGAGCAATGCCCTCGCCGGGACTCGAACCTCGGACCTCTCGAATACGCGCCGGGTGTGCTGACCATTACACCACGAAGGCATACTATGGAGGCGGGAGAAATGCCTTATAAAGCTTATTGGAGAAAACTAAGTAGCAAAATTTTAAAAAAATATCAACGAAAAAAACCACTGAACTATCAAGAAAAACCGAACAAAGAAAACAAGATGTTAAAAAAGGAGGTCGGAACGAGAATTCAAGGATCACCAAAGGAGATAAAACACATCCTTCGAAAGAATTTATGCAGGGCAAGTTTTTGCAGAATAAATATGGGACCAAAAATCAAACAAAATAAATTAAGCAAAAATTACCGGAAAGAGTTCAAACAAATCATAAGCATACAAAACGAAGACAGAAGCAAAAATAAAAAAACAGGATATTAAATTAAGAAAACGTAATTGGGTATTTTGAATAGGGGAAAAAAGCCTTCAGTGTCTGAATGAAAGGTAATAGCTTTTTGTCCGCACTTGTAAAGGTGCAGTTCAGTGAAACAATTCAGGGACTGAGCAAACTTCTAAAATTATTCTAAAGCGGAATCATAAAAATTAATTTCAAGATTCATTTGAAAGGAAGTAAATAATGGTCTCACATTGAAAATATTTACTAAAAATATATTTCATTTCTCTGTTTCATTAATTTAAAAAATTTAAATTCTTTAATTTCTAAGATCCTGATTTTTTATAGAAATAAATAAATTTCATGTCAATTTTGAAATTGAATGCGATATCACTGTTCTTTTCTTTGACATTCTGACTATACTAATAAATTTGATTTTACACTGTTATTAATTGTAATCCTTTTTCTGTTTGCTTAAAATACGTGCCATTCATAATTAACATGAAATCATATCGCCTGCTAAATTAAAAATGGCTCAAATGACTTCTTTTTGCTCTTACGTATATCATGATTCTAAGGTTTGTTCTCCAGATTCTTTTCTTTCTCAAAAACTCAATGATATGAAATCAGTTGCCACTAACATATAATTTTATCTCTCAGTTATTGATAAAGTTTTTCCGGTATATGCGGAAAACATCGTGGATGTAAACGTCGCGAGAAAGCAAAGCAAGGTGAAAACACTGTCTTACAAAGCATTGTGGGTGAAAAAGAAAGCAAGAAAAAACATCACAGCTGTAAAACATCGCGGTAATTTCATTTTTAAAAACATTTTGTTGCTGTCTTATTTTAGCGTTCTATCAGTTACAAAATTGGTTGTATTCTTTATAGTTACAAAACTGCTTAGAAGTTCAATGTTCTGGTCTGTTTCTAGTCTATCGATTAAATTCGTTATTCGGTCCTTGATGATCTCCTCTCTGATTTTAATTTTTTTGGGTATTTATAATATAGCTTGTCAGTGTTGTTTGATATACCGCATATACCGCCTATTCCGGCATATAACGCGCACTTTGTAATACAAATATACACTTTATAATACAAAATACAAGATCGAAACTTATGAGCGTGCGTTACACTCCGGATATAAAAATAATAGATTTAAAAATAAGATAAAGATGATCATGAAAAAGTTAGATTTCTACATAAACTACTTTTAAATGCTATTTCTGGCAATTTTCTGGAACCAAATTTGCAAACATTCCTCTAGGATAGGCTATTTCTCTACGCAAAGCTTATTTATTTTTTTGGCATATTAATTATTCTAGTATATGGAGCTTTCACCAACACCAAACATCCTTGCTGCAGCACTATTTCCATCATCTTTCGCAAACTGAATGACTTTGCATTTGAAACCAGAACTATGTTTGTTTCGCTTGGCAGTAGCCATATTTACTACTCAAAGAAACAGTAGAACAACTGTATTTCAACTAAAACAAATGCGATTTACTAAAGCCTTCGATGTTCACTCCAAAATCACAGCTTCAAACGACTAACATCTGACTCCTATTCCGCGATTACATTCGGGTCGAAAGTATTCGTATCCGGAATTATGTCCTTCTTTTGTAGAAACCCCAGAATAACATCCTTATGCAAACCTGCATTGAATACAATCTATCTTCTGTGCAGCAGTATTTACTTCCTAAAGCATTTCCCCCTTACACATACTGTCTCCTTATTGCTTGTGATTTCAGAGTACCATTGTTCGAAAGCCTGGGAAAAGTCTTCCAAGGAATGTCTTCAAAAGCTAAAAGCATTACACATGCTATCTTTCAGAATTTTTCGTAAAGGAAAGGGTGCGCGTTATACGGCGAATATACTTTAAAATTAAAAAGTGCAGTTTGAAAGTGTAGATGCGCGTTATACACCGGTTCAAGTTATAAGGTGTATAGACAAAGTGGTCAGAGCCAGCTTGCGCGCTAGCTATACTCTGAAGCCGTTAGGATACAGTTAATTTCATTAGTTCACCCATTGTCTTTCATTTAGGCCAAAACTAAACTATAAGCTTCTGTAAGCACCAGTTAGTGCCGTCATACCCTTTCCCTCTCTCTCTATGGTACTTACAAGACATAATGTTAAACTCGCCAGTTGTCTTTTACAGTTCTGGTCTAATTTTATGCTTTCTAAAAAGGCCAGACCCTATCTACTTAAGTATTGTAATCAACGCAATCAATTTCTGAAATCACCAGTTAGTGCCGTCACACCCCTTCCCTATCTCTGTGTGTTACTTACAAGACATCATGATAACTTACCAGTTGTCTTTTATAGTTCTGGTCTAATTTTATGCTACTTAAGAAGGCTAGACTCTATCTACTTAATTATTGTAATCAACGTACTATAAGTAATATCGTTACGAAATGTCCAGCTGCAGTTCCACTTGAAGCGGGTTTAGGGTTGACAGAAAATGGCAAGAAAAGACAGGGTTGCCAGATTTGGCTCGAAGTCGCCCATTTGGCGATATTTGACGACAAACTGGCGATATGCCATAGACGGATTTAGAACATTTTAGAACGAATTCTTACCGGTTTGGATCAGAATGTTCTGGAAGGCAGGCCAAAAGCTATATAAACCCTACCTATACGTGGAGTAGCAGTTTACTCTATGGAGTTGATCTTCAGTTTAGAGTCGAGTTGATCGTCAAGCGTATCGCGAGTTAGTGCATCGTGAGAGTGTCTCATCAGTGTATCTCGAGTTGGTGCATCGAAAGTGTGCATCGTTGAGGCTATCGTCGAGTGTATTGCGAGTTGTAGGGTGGAGAGTCTCGAGACTACTTTGAGTTCTAAGAACGAAGGAACAGAGTCGGGAGCTGTACTCCAGTGCTTTGCCGTGGACCTGTCTTCATCGTTATAACCTGATAGTTGTATTGCTGATTGTTTCAGCCTGTTTGTCGTAGTTTTTCGACGACTGTAAAAGTGTTTTTGGATCCATTCTGAGTAATTCTGGCAAATAAAATTGTGTTTTCATTCTTCATCAAGTGTCGTCGTCAATCACTCCAAATCCATGAACCCGTAAGAAACGGATTATTTTAATTCAATTACAATTCATGGTTTTCTAATTAAAAATTTTAAGTTACATTCTTTAAGGACCTGCATTATGTTATTCTTAAAAAACATTTTGCCGTATTCATTAGCTTACATTTGTAGTCAATGAAACAATCATAATAAACGACTGAAAACTGCGGTAAAAATGGCAGGAGTATAAAATATATTGAATTTGTTGGAAATAAGTACTCGAAGTTTTAATCATATTGATAACGAGCCCAAAAAATTCAAACTGCAAGTTTAGTTCGGAAATAATGTACTAGCTTTGCAGCATCATTTGCAAACTTATATTAACTTAAAATAGTTTTCAGTTTATTTTATAGTTAATAATACAGCTTTCAGAAGAAAGAACTTAAGAAGTTAAGATAGAATTTAAAGATTATATCTTAAAACTTTGCAACGAAGAAATGAGAGAGGCACAGAATTTCTTTACATTCAAGCTATTTGCAAGTGAAAATTTTATACAGAAGAAAAAAGAAACTGACTGATACTTTTCGTGTCAGATGGTCATTACAAACCTAAAGATAACGACTGTTAAAAAAAAGACCTCATGGAAAAAAGAAAAGAAATATGGAATGTTTAGCAAGGTGTCGCTTCTGGGAGTGCATGCCTCGTCTCAAAAGATGGATTATCCTCTATCACGCCAAGGAAATCCATTTCTGCTAATGGTCAAGATGGATTAAACGGTCACTGGGACAGCCGTTCAAACACTCATATTATTAAGAGCTTTGTTGTCAGTTTTTGATGAGGCGTGGATCGCTGTATTGTGTGCTGTCTTCTCAAACATTTGCCGTTGCTGAAGCTCTTAGGGCTCCAAGACTTATTAAATATTAGTTCCAAGCTCATCATATGAAGTAAATATTTGGACATTATCCCGCTATATTATAACGGGGGTTATGTAAAGGCAACTGCGAAGAATAGAACAGTGCCTTCTTTTTTTCCAATGTGTGCAAAGTTTGGTTTCATTTATTTGATCACGGCAAAGCACTCAAAGGCTATCTGCCTAAGGAGAGGGATGCCTTCGCGGAAAACTTTCTAAGGGAAACTGGCTCGCATTCACCTTACACATGGGGAAAACCACGAAAACGCCCATACAGCCAGCCCGTTCGCCGGGATTCGAACCTTCGACCGAACTACCCTTTTTCACCGACTTTACCGTTCTACGGTTGGTGAGCCTTTAATATATGCAAAGATCTTTGGATTTCGCTGATTACTGCAACAGCGGGTTGAGCAAATTTGTTCTTTTTGTCCAAATATTTTGTGAAATTAATAAATAATTACAAATTGGTTAACTTAAACTTCCGTCTGTGCATCCAAAATTTTGAGATAATGTAACACTATATGCAGTCTCAAATTTTAACTTCTGGTTATATTTCGTCATTTCGTTATACATCATCTGCTGTCAATTGTCAATGCTACGATACCAGGTATTACTTTCTCGTTTGTATCTTCCACTTCCAGTATCTAAGCAGTTTTTCCTTACGCTAATGGTTTGTGATAGTAATTTGTGTATCACAGCACCAATGTAAAAGTAATTTTTTCATCCATACCCCAGGAAACAAGCTTACCTTTCCTTTTTAACACAGAAGCCTATTAATTCGCGAGACCAATTTTGATTAATTAGATCTCAGATTTGATTAAAATTTCTCATATGCTCATCTTTGGGCATTTAGAAGAGTTCACGGGTAGCTAAATATGTAAAGCGGCAAAAACGTTGGGGATTTTTCTTGGGTTCGCGGAACAACTAAACAGATTTGTTTATAATGTTTCTGTGGTCTTCCTACGCTTAATATAAACTGAAGCTGACCTTTCGGAAGTTATCGCCAAAATTTCGTCTTCCCTTAAGAAGACAGATTTTAATTGATTTGACAAAATAAATTTATTTGATTGATTTTATGCTAAATTAATTTAATGCTGCGCTTGGATTAAAAATTTAGAAAGCTATGTTAAAAAAATATGGATTTATGTTTCGCTTTCTGAATACTTTGTGTAATATGCGGTTTAATAAATTTTATTAAAACAACAAAGAATTCTACTGCCCTTCAGTGAACATTTTTCAAAGATTGTCCTAATTTCTCATTTAGATTGAGATATGCAGTCATCTTTTGTTAAAAATGAAAAGTATCACATGATAAATTTGAATTTCATTTTGAAAACTGCAGAACTTTCTTTTGTTTAGCTACTAGAAATGCATTTCGATTGAGAAACTGAATGCGGACATATTGAATGAAATATCTAAACGGCGCTTAAAAATAAATTTATGCAGGGCTATGATCCTTAAAATGTAATCATTCTTATGCATAAAATGTTAATCATAAAAGAGATTGTTCATTTGGTTGCCAAATGTATGATGTGTTTTAAAATCTATTGTTGCAATGTATACGTTTTTCAGAGAATAGTGGTACAGTAGCATGCTGTTTAATGAATTAGTGTGTTTTCAACTCAGTTTTTTGTAAGAGCAATGATAGCATAGTAATTGTAGCTCAATATGCTGCTGCAGGAAGAAATGCGAATGCATGCGTTGAGTACTGTGACACCTTATGCATAAAAATTATATTTCATCCTCTAAATATGTTTTAAATATATACAGGTGTTTTTTAAAGCATAATATTCATTTTTATTAGAAACTTTTATTAGAAACTTGTTTTATGAAATTGCTATGTATGCTTAAAAGAATGTTTACTGATTATTCTCCTAGAAAACTATGTTTCGATACATAAATCATTTAATTCTAAAGAGTTATAAACACGATTTTGCCTGCTATTAATTATTATTTTACTGTAAATACATGCTGTGAAATAAAAAATAATTGTCTAAAATAAACTTAAAAATAATTGTCTAAAACTTTAGTTCTTACTAAATCAAATATTTTTGCAAAAACATAAAATGAAAATATATATATATATATTTGTGTTACATCGAGCTGCAAAGAACGTTACTACCGTCAAATGTTACGGTTTCATTCCTAGGAATTAGGAGAAGTTAATCTTTTAAGCGAAGTGGTTTAATACGCTTGAGATATTATTATTATTATTAGAACAATATAGTCATTTGTGAAGTTACCGAAAATAATATTCTTCAATACGGATTTAGTTAATAATTATCGAACATGTAATTTAGTATAAGAGGCCGGAGAGTCATTAGGTTGTTTGATGTTCGAGACGTGAAAAATGTGCATTGACCTCGCCGGGATTCGAACTCCGGACCTCCCGAATACGCGTCGAGTGCGTTTCAAGTTACAACACGAAGGAATGCGGAAAGGAGGGAGGAAATATCTTATATACTCCGCTTTTAAAGGGCGGATGAGATTAGGGGACCCAATCGCCGAATTTTAGTGGTAACGAATTATTGTCCACCACCTTTCGGTTCGGGCGACACTATAGCTTCATTAGAGTTTTTTTTTATGCAGAAGAAATAAAAATGAAGAAGTGAAATATGCAGATAATAATCCGTCTTTACCTCAACATTTTCTTCTAAATCCTTTATCTCACTTAAACAATAAACTAGAAGATCTACTTGACCTCTGGAAATAGCAATGGACATTGAGAAATACAGGTAGAAGAACTTTCCTATTCCTACCTTTACACTCATGAAAATTATTATCCTCCAACAGAGCAGTCACCATCTTTCTCACCTCACATTGTCCTTTTCCAGAATATCTTAATAGATTCGGTTTCCATCACTCAAACCTATGTATCTGCGGACACACTGGCACTCTTGATCACTACCTCTTTAACTGAGAAATCACAGAGGATCTTCACCTCAAGCCGTTTACCACAACTTCAGCACAACTCTGGTTCAGACAAACACTAAAAAGCAACTTCCTTCGCAATAAACTTCTAAATATCATAAACTATTTATCTATCAACTGTGAAAATTTAAAAGCTCCATAAAAATGATTGAACAAGGAGATTCTGATCTAATTAACAATATTGTTAAACTATGCGCTCCTACATATATAGACTTCTACAATATATGGACTTCTACATATGGATATTCTACATAAAGACATTCTTTCACTCTCTTCAAAACATGGACTTTTACATATAATCACATGGACTAGTACACAGACTTTATATTTTTTATTTTATGACTTTATTAATTTTACTACATATAGACATTATACGTATGGATATTCTACATATGAACATTTTACAAGATATGAACTTTTACATGTGGTCTTTTACATATATGTTGATTTCTACATAGACTTTATATTTTATTTTTATTTTTATTTTAAAAGTTATCTATATTGAAAGTTATATTATGTATTCAACATTTCTAATTAGTTATGTTTTGTACACTAACCAATTGTAACTTAATTTAGACACTAAATTGTTTTAATAAATGCTGAGCTTCAGATGGTGGATAGTACCCATCAATAGAGCAGACAAACCGAAAGTCTAAATGATGGTGCGGTTGCTCTACTGATGATCTTCTGTACGTGCGGACAAAATAAAGGACTCTCTTTCGCAAAAAGGATTGTATACTGGACTACTTATAGCTTCAGAACGTTGAATTTTTGTATATGGAGCTGCTATTGCATGTACTTGTGCACCTCCCTTTTTAGTTGCAATCTGCCACACCAGACATATATAAATAAATATATGTGGCGAACAATAGAAAAGAGACGTAGCAAATGTTGATGACGTAGAATGCAGATGGCATATTAAAGGGAAAGAATTCTGATTGCGTACTATGCTAATATGTTGAGTTCGTAATATTTATGAAACTTGGCAGTCCAGGCGGATTAAATTCCCTTTTTATTTAAACTGACATTTGCGTCCACAATTCGCTTGGCACTCTAATCGTGCCTATTTCCAGAACATTTACATTTCTGATACTGTTGCGTTGAGAAGACGCATAGCGTCCAAGAAGCGCAGAGGTTCAAGCTAAAAGTGCGCATTTATCCAATATGGCAGTCTGTTAAGAAAAAAGTTTTGGTTAAGAAAAAGGTTTCAGTTTTAAGAGTTTAGATTCCGGAATAACTACATCACCAGCGTTACACAAGCACTGTGGCATAGATTTATCTAGAAATGACGCAGTATAGAAATGTTATTAATTTTCTTTTTTGGAATAAAGAGGAAATACCCAGATTAAAAATGAGAAAATAACAACTATTATAAAATTTAATTATAAAGCTGATTTACATATGTTTTATCTTATATATATATATGAAATAAACACAAGAAAGAGACGGAGCACTGTTGATGCATACGTAGATCCATATTGAAGAGGAAGAATTTTGATTGCGTCGTGTGCTAATTATGTTGAGTTCGTAATATCTAAGAAACTTGGCAGTCGAGGCAGTTTTAATTCCATTTTTATTTGCAACTGACTTTTGTGGCCACACAATCACTTGGCACTCTAGTCGTGCCTATTCACAGAACATTTACATTTGGGATATTATTGCGATAGCAAGCAAGAGAGCGAAATTACATCCTAGCACGGAAGAGAGCGAAGCTGAAAAGCGTAGTTATGTACGATAGAAGCACACGAAGGGAAAAGTTTAGGTTTGAAGTTAAAAAGTTTCAGTTTCCAATTATTACGTCATCAGCGCTGCGCATGCCACGCAGAATGGAATGATCTAGAAATGACGCAATTCAGAGAAGTTATTACAATTTTTAGAACCGAGAGAGCGAATTAAAGTTTTACGGTTAGTTTAAATTATAATTTTGATTAACATAATTTTTGGAGTGGAGATAGACAATGTGAGAATAAAACTTACACTAATGAATTCGGTTTATCAAGCAGAACTATACGCATTGACAGAGGCTTTGAATTGGATTAATAAAAAAAATTAACAGTTCGATGTTTTATAAATATTTATACGGATGCCCTGTGTGTGCTTCAGGCATTCTCCCAACTAGATCATAAAAATCGACTGATTAATGAAATAAAAGACTTGTTTAAAAAGGCTAAATGAAAACGTATTGTTAAATTACACTGGGTAAAAGCACACAGTGGAATTGTCGGAAATGAAAGAGCTGACACCCTTGTTAAAATGGCGGCTTTTGGGGATGGGACGGATAATTTTGATATCCAAGATTCAAGAAAAAAAACATTGCTGAAATGGAAAACTGGATTTATACAGAATGGAATTTTTGTTGGGAATCGTCTAATAAGAAAAAAGAGTTAATGAAAAATATAAAGTTAAATAAGAAGATGAATATTATAAATAATGTTGATATAAATCGGGTACTGACTAATCATGGGCGTTTCCCGGCTTATTTTAATCGGTTCCATCTACAGAATAATTTGAGAATTTAAAGGAAGATTTTAAAAGGAACTATTCAAATTTGAAAGATTTTGCAAAGACAATAATGAAGATTATAAATACGAACAAAGAATTGGAATTCGGCACTGAGACACAGATTTTGGACTTCATATGTTTTTTCTTATATTTGTTTTTTAATGGCCAGTCCCATTTTTTGAAAATATGGCCGACTTATTCCGGCTAGGAGGATCGGGGCTGTGCCCTTATAATAATAGTAATAATAATATGCCCACTCCGTTACCTTGCTCGCAGAATTTTTAAATTCTTATATGTTGGTAAATTGTGCATCTTTTGCTTTAAAAGAGATCAAATTATGTTGTTCTACTGTTCTGGTGAAGGTTTTTATGACTTTCTGCATGCAGTAGTTATAGAATTATTAACAATTTAAAAGTTGTTTAACTGAAACTAAGCCTAACGAAGCCGCCATTTATATACATTTGAAATTCTTAGTAAAATACTGGATTAAGTCAGTTTCTACATCAACTTCAGTGTCCTTCTGCCGAGTGGGACCAAAATTAAACTTTCAGTTCTTTGCACCAAACTCGGCCTTCCAGCCCTTTGCTCGATTTGCTTGTTTTTGCGTAGAAACTGCACTTTTAATTCTAATAAAATTTTTAACTGTTTCTTTTACTGTAGTTGGTGTTTTTCTTTATTTTACAATTTTTAATGACATAATTCTGAGTTTTTTTTTATTTTTTTATTTTGCTTTGCCAAGAGGTGAGAAAATTAATTGAATGAGAAATATATCTCTCATGATATTCGAGAAAATAAGTTTAAATGAAATGGAGCATAAAATGTGTATAATTTAATAGGTCGTATAAGGAAGTCATGTAGTGTTTGTTCACATCAGATTTTTTAAGCTTAGCATCTCCATTGTTTGTTCCATTGGTCTGTATTTCTGCTCAGTTTTTACAGACCAGATGAAAATTATAGCATTATATGGATGACAAAATGTATATTTATTTAAACAGCAACAAGCCCCCGAAAAAAAAACTAGCTTTAATCCTCAAGTATTAATTCTACCTATGATAAATAAAATTATTTGTCATCGTAATAAAATCTTATAAGTAAAAAAGTCACCACAAGCAATTTTATTGAATTACTTTTTCAAATCATGTATTTATTTTCTGATATTCGAATATGCAAAAACTAGCCTAAAAATTAAATCTTTCATAAGATCATTTGCATCTAAGTCGAGTTCATTTCAGATTTGTTTAATAAATTTGTTTAAACTGAGTTGCACAAAAGTAAATACAATATCTTTTAAAATGAACTTAATCATATTGTACTTAAATCCAATAAGATTTAAGTAAACACGCTTTGCCATTGTTTGTATTAAACCGTGCATCTTTTGCGATTTGAAAAGAAGCTACGAACAAACATCTGCTGTTTTTCTAGGACTATTTAGACATACTGCAGACATTTCAGTATTCTTAATATTAAGCATTATTTAAGGGCTCTTTCAATTTAAAAGAGTTAATTAATTGAATACTGCAAGTATTTGTAAAGTTTCCAAAAGTAAAGAAATTTTTATTCCTCGTTTATACAAGAGCTTTGGAAGAAATTTTAATATTCAGTTAAGTTTCAAATCAAATACGCAAATACAGAGTTTAATAAAATGCTAGGGCATTAAGAGAGTAAAATGCTAATGTGAGGATATTAAAAGTATTTGCTTCGACAAACAGTTTTTGGAAACACGGTTATGAAAGGATTTTCTAGTTTAATAAATGAAAAAAAAAAAAACGTTAAAATTGTCTGAGCAACTGCGATATTTAATCGCCAAGATTTGCCTGTGATACAGACATCATTTACCAGGTTAATTAAAAAATGGTTGTGTAAATATTTGGTTTTCTGTCGACACCATAAGAATCGATATTAAATATATTAACTTCTTGGTTGATAAACTACTTTAGCTCTTTCGTGGACTTCTTTTGAAATTTTCATTACGTAATTCATCATCAGGAATTTATTTTGCAACTTATGCATTACTTAACGTGTTTGATTATGTTTTTCTAATTATTTTGAAAATGTGTGCAATTGACCTTTGTAGACAAATAACTAGACAAACAAAAATTAATCTTCTCGTAGATACTTAGACTGTAGAATTCGTAATGACTCAGAAACTTGGCAGTCGAAGCGGCTTTAATTCTATTTTTATTTAAATTTACATTTATGCCCACAATTCACTTGGCACTCTAATCGAGCCTATTTTTAGAACATTTACATTTATGAATATGATTGCGATAGTAATAGCATGTCGAGCGAAATGAAATGACGTTCAAGCAACAACACGGTTACAAGCGAAGTAAGCATTTATCCAATGTGGCAGCTTACTAAAGAGAAAGGTTTTGGTTTACGTTAGTAAGGTTTCAGTTCTCAGAGTTTACGTTCCGAAATAACTACGTCATCAGCTTTACGCAAGCTTTGTGGCATAGATTCATCTAGAAATGATGCAGTTCAGAAATGTTATGATTATTTTTAGAATAAAGAGGAAATAACTAAATTCAAAATGAGGAATTAAGAGGCTGTTATCAAATTAAATTATAAAGTTGATTTATATATTTTTTATCTTACATATTTATACCCACCTTGTTATCCGGCTCAGTGAGCTTAGTTTTTTATGCTTATATGTTGGTAAATTGTGCATTTTTTGCCTTAAAAGGGATTGAATTATGTTGTTCTTATACTCCAATTAAGGCTTTTATGCATTAGTTAAACTGCATACAATAGTTGTAGAATTATCGACAATTTTAAAAGCTGTATAGTTGTTACTAAACCTAACGAAACTGCCATTTGTTTACATTTGAAACTTAGTAGAATAGTGAATTAAATCAGCTTCTACACCAACTTCAGCGTCTTTTTGTCGATTGTGACCAAACGTAAAAGTTCAGTTTTGTCCACCGAAAAATCTGTCTTCCTGCACGCTGGTCGAATTGCTTGTTTTTGCGTAAAAATTTTTTTTAAATTGTTTTTAACTGTATTTGGCGCGTTATGTTTTTCTATTTTAAAATTTTTAGTGAAGATGTTTTGAGTCTTTATGTATTTTTGCTTTACCGCGAAGTGAGAACTGAAGTGATTGAATGGAAAATATATCTCTAGCGAAATTCAAGGAAATAAGTTTAAATGAAATGCAGGCAAAAATATGTATAATGTAATGGGCCATACAAGAAGTCATGTGGTGTTCACATAAGAGTTTGTTTTCATTATCAAAATTATTGGTCCCAGAAAAATCTGCAAATGGAGCTAATTAATTTGCATTAGTATATAAATCTTACTCAAAGTTTTAAAGATTTGATTAGCATTTTTTATTCTTTGTCAAAAAATAATATACTCTGTTGCGAATTTTTGCAATAAAAATAATCGCTTTGTTTAAGAATGCATTTTTTCGTGAAGTTTTTTCTCATAGTTGAAAATTTATAAGCCAATAAAAAGAACAGGGCTAATGGATTAGCATCTATAATTTTTAACAACGTTGCTGGTAATTTGTTCTCCCTTTTCTTCCCAATTACAAATTTTGTCGACATCAAACGCCTTAAGCTATAGTAGCTAAAAGCAATAAAAATGAAGAAGTTATACATTATTTCTTTGAAGCCTGCAAAAATTTCATATATACGAGGGCAATCCTCCCAAAAAAGGTCTCCTATTTTTTGGGGACGTAGAGAAAGTTTTAATACGGTTGTTGGCAACACTGTTGTGAGTGGGTGGTGCCTTCTCCGCTACCACATAAGCACGCAGGCGCTTAGCTCGGATGCTCAGTCTTGGCTTGGCAGCCATTCGAAATGGAGCTCACGATAAACGTTACCGCCAAGGGCGAAGTGCGCGCAGTTATTCGATTTTGAACGCAAAAGGCGTTAAACCGGTTGAAATTCACCGCCTATTGACGGAAGTGTATGGACAGTCGTGCATGGATGTCAAAAGCGTTCGCAAGTGGTGTAGAGAGTTTACAGCCGGTCGTACTGAAATTCATGACGAAGAAAGGAGCGGGAGGCCTTTCGTGATTGTTGGGTTCGTATTCTTTGAGTTTCGCGATTGTTGAGTTCGTAAAATGCGTAAAGATCGGAAGATCATCTGGATGCTCCTGAAGCTCCTCAACACTTCCTGAAGGGCATGGCGGCAAGCTGGTATGACATGGGCATTGTAAAACTGCCACAGCGTCTACAAAAATGCATCGACCGAAATGGCGATTATGTTGAAAAATAAAGCATTCTTCAATCTTTAAAGTGATGTAGCAATTATAGAAAATATACTGTTCTTTGTATATCTAAAAATATAGGAGACCTTTTTTTTGGGATTGCCCTCGTATATATAGCATACAAATATATATAGTTTTTTCTGTATGTTCAAAGAAAATTTAGCAAAAGGAAGAAGAAAATAGGTGCCATTATTTATTCTCAAGTTTCGTGTCATCTAGAATGCATTCGCAATAGTTTAGTGCAGGGATTCTCAACCGGTGGTACGCAAGAGAAAAAAAGTGGTACGCAAAGAAGCAACGTATTTTTAACTATTAAGTTCAAAAATTAAAACCCCAACATCCTGATTGAAGTTTTTTCTTTAACACTCGTACATTTATGCTATATGTTCAAGAGTGGTGGTGGTAGTAGTATTTTGTAGTGGGGGTATCTAAAGGTTTTCAATTTTTTAGATGGTGCACGTTAGTCAAAAGGTTGAGAAACGCTGGTTTAGTGGTTAGTTCAACCCATTGTAATTATTTGAAATAAATGTCAATCTGAAAATTTAATTTTTAAGCTATCAAAACGTTTAAACAACAGCATGTAACCAACAAAAATGTTTTACAGATCCAAAAACTATAGATTTCAGACAGAAAATGAATATAAACTGAAAATGTTTCCCTTTGCATCATTGTTATTACCATCTATGTATGTTTGGAGCCGCCCAGACGGCACAGTGGTTAAGGGAGCCTACTGCGATACCGAAGGGCCCAGATTCGAATCCCGGAGAAGGGATGGATGTTTCTACATGTAGAGTGTTTGTGTAGCATGGGAAGAGGGTGGGACACCCCCGAAACAGTCTCTCCGGGTGCTCTCCTTCGAACGAACGAACTGAACGAAGTCGTACTGTTACCTGTATGGTGCTCAGGGCTCTTGCAACGACAGGAGCAGTGTTGCTTTTCTTAACACGATGAATTTCGTGGGCTTGTTACTGTCAGACAAGTGAGATAAGTCACAACACAACAACAGCATGTGTTTAAGATACAATAACAATATAAATTTATAAGATTAGATAAGTTTTCTTATCTAATCATTATATCTTATCTTGTTCATTTGAGCTTTTGCAGCTGAGGATGATGGTTCGGTAAAACCATCGAAACTAGCCCTGTGAAAATTTAACAATATGACGCTGATTTTTGTTGTTTGACTTATAAATTAACAGCATGTATGTTTGGATAAATACTTGTTAAATAAAATCAGCTAAAAATCTTGTTTTGTTAAAAGGAACTTTACATTTTGGTTAAAAGAAGAATTCGGCCTGCATATGATTCGAGTTCGAAAACTCCCAAGGGAAAATACGAGCCATGTTCTGCTAAACTACCTGCCTTAAACTAATGGGCGATGAAGTCTTAGAGCTTAGCTATCGCCATTTAACAATTAGTGTTACTGATGCAGAATTTCTTACATCATTTGGGTTCTGACATGCAATTTTAAAAGGTCATTTGCTCTTGCGATGCGTCACTTTTCGAGACTGGTGAATTAGTGGGTGTCCGCAAAAAAAGTGGAACTAACCTGTTAGGCGGGATATGAACCCGAAATGAACTACTAAATTACCCAAAACCTAAACGCTGTTGGGAAATTGTTGGGAGCTTAGAAACCAGAATGGATTAATTATTTACAACTGTTTCTTTTCAGCATATTACTCGAAAATGTCTTGAAACTGATATGTATAGTCACATGATGTTTTGCATTAAATAATGCGACTTATTAAAGAAAAAAATTTTCTTTCATTATTTGAACAAATGTACAAGGGCTGGACAAAAATATGGAAACACCTCGTAAAATGTATATTTGAATGTATAAGGTATGTCTTCTGGTTTCTTAACGGGCCTTCGTGGTGTAGTGATCTGCACGCTGGGCGCGTATTCCAGAGGGCTGCGGTTCGATTCCTGGCGAAGGCGTTGCTCATTTTTCATTACTCCTGCTTCCAAAAAGTGCTTAATGTCTCTACAAACTGAAATGTATATTCTTGCAAAAGTTGTTGGTGGCGCTGATGTGTTTGCTTACTAACGCCACCTGTACAACATCCTAAATACGGTGCAAGTATCATTCGTTATCAAGACAGTGTTCTTGGCAGTTGTGAATGCTTCATGTCGGAGCTAAATGAATTCCATGGGCAAATGTCGGGGCTCGCATGATAGGTGAATTCGTAGCCAAGGTATCTGAAGCGTTTGGCGTTTCAAGAGGCCCAGTATCTGATATTTGTAACTCAAACAGGAAAATCTGAAGAACTGCATCCGCTAAATCACAGGGCGAACGAAAATTGTGTGTTGAGTGGTCATGACAGACGATCATTGAAGAGGATTATGATGACACGTAAGAGGACTACTAAAGCTTCAAAAGTGATTGATGAACTGAATCGCTCCCGAAATCTGTTAGCACAAAAACGATGCGAAGGGAGATCCACAAGCAGGGTATTTTTGGGCAAGCGATAATTCAAAAGCCACTATCAGTGATCGAAATGTTTGCAAGAGGAGAAAGTACTGCCAAAGTCACAAAACGTGCACTATGGAGCAATGGAATATCATTTGGTCGTTGAGTCTTGCTTTACACAATTTCCGACTTTTTGGCGAGTTTACATCTGACAAATGCCGTTCCAAGCGTATAATAGAGACTGTTTGCTGTCGAACCGTGGCGGACGTTCGTTCATGGTCTGGACAGACACATCGTGGTATTCCATAGGACCCATCATTACTATGCAAGGTCAAATTACTGCCAAGCATTTTGGCTTGACAGTAATTTTACCATTTTTACCATTTTGGCTGATCACGTTCATCCCTTGGTACAAATTTTGTTCTTCAGTAGTGATATCGTATTCCAAGACGACAGAGAACTCCTGCTCACTCAGCTCGCATTATCCAGGACTATTGTTCTGTGTATGAGGGTGAACTTTCACATCTACCATGGCCACCTCAGTCACCAGATATCAATATTATTGAGCCATTGTGATCTATTTTGAAAAGAAATCTGCGTGAGGGCTATATATCGCCAATATCATCAACTGAACTTGCCAATTTACAGGAAGGATGGTACAAGATTTCCTGGCAAAGCAGGCAAGATCTCTGTTTATCCATTCCAAGAAGACTGCAAGCTGTTTTCAATGCCAACGGTTTTCCTACACTGTATTAGTCACAGCAATATGTTTTTATTTCGGTGTTTCTATATTTTTGTCCAACCATGTACTTCAGTGCATCTTAAAAAGAATATTTTAATCAACCTTTTAAAAATTAAATAAAACAAAATTACTCTCATAAAGGAAAAAATTTCAGAAACTTAATTGGAAAAATTTTTGATATTCAAAAGCATTAATTCGTTATTTTATGACATAAATGTTCACGAAAAAGCTTATTCAAGTATGCAAGTACTTTATTATTTGATCCGTAAGCATTCAAGCATGGCGATATTCTTGAGCTTGCAAACGAGCAAAGCAAATTTCTCGGCAGAATATTAGCAGCCAACATAATGATGAAAGTAATTTTTAATTTATTTAACAAATTATTTACTTCATTCGTCATAATCAGCGAGATTAAAATGGGCTGCTTACTTGAGAAAAGGAAATTTTCATAATTATCTGTATCTGATACAGCAAAATTGATACAAGTTTAAACAGTATGTTTGGATTTAAATTAATTTGCTTTCATAAACAATTGAAGTTTTATATTTTGTACGAAACTAAATTAAATCAAGTTAGAACGAAAAGAAAGAATTGCCCTTTTCTCCGTTACTAGAAATAATCATTTTTAATACCCGTCTTTTTGGAAATGCATTTAATGGTAGACGAATTGTCATAAATTGTATTTTCATTTAGAATAATGGGAACACAATCTGAAACAAACAATCGCTTTTGATATTCGAAAAAGAAATGATCTCTAGAGACTAAAAATTGCCACACCATTTGAAATGAATAACAACATTTTCAAAAACAGAGCCTTACATTATCAGCGATGACATCATTTCGACTCAACTGAATGAGTTTTAGGATTGATGATTAAGTTTCTCTGCAATGGCAGCATTCCGGATGTTTTATTTTTTTCTTTAAATCTTCAACTCTGAACAAAGATATTATGTGATTAGTTAGAGCAAGAATATTGGATTGAATGGAGAGTTTTTCTCCAACTCCTACTGTGATTAATGGGAAGAGATGGCACGCCTGACAACGGAGATTAATGGGAATTAAAACTCGGGCCATCAATCATTTTTGCGCTGATCGAAATATTACTACATAAAGTTGGTAAGGCTCTGAAGTATTCTGAAAAATTTTCTGCATATTTCAAGTTGGCTACAGAAATAAATCAAAAGTTACTTATTTCAATGACTCTTTCGTTAGCTTAAAGAGAGGGAAGTTTACATAAATAAATACTTCACAAGTTTTAAACTGCTTTCATTAAAAAAGAATAAACGGTACCTATATATAATTAAATTTTGTCACATTAATTGTCATATGTAACTTAAATATTCATCAAGATACTTCATAAATTCATGCGTTTTACAGTTTGAACTCTGGCACAAACAAGTGTTAAACTATATAAACGTTAAACGCTCAACAGGATGGATAGAATTTGAACGCCTTTCCTATTGAATGCATGATTGGTATTACAAGAATAATATTTTGATGTCCGCTTTGTTAATCAAGTACAAAATAACCATTGTCGTCACTGATCACCATAGGCAACAATAACTATTGTTATAATTTTCAGCGTAGCATAAAGATGTATCTAATATTCTTTACTATTATATCTACCGAGCTGTGTGGTGACATGATCGATATATTCTCCACCATCATCGATGGCAGCAAACGGTAGATGTTTAGACCGCTAATCATTGCACTATCACGGACCAAACATTTGGCAAAAGCGCAGGACAGATTAACAGAGGATCATGGTTCGTTCGTTGTTGGACATGTGGTCGTGCATTCCTTTTGATGAATAGTTCCAAAGATACCTTCTCCGTTAAACTAATGATGTATCGCTACCTATTTAAAGTTCCAGTAACTCATATAAAGCAACAGCGGTAAATAAAATCAAAGAGTTCATCAAATTCAGAATTTGCAGAGTTTTGCATCGTGCACTTCGCTCTAAATCTTTCAAAGGAATGATACATGAATCAAGTCTTAAGGAATAATGGCTTACGAGTTATTCATTCATGAATGACGTTATTGGAACTGCTGCATTTGTAGAGCCTGTGTTAACGTAACAATGACCGCTTAGAAGAGATGTTCTGCTACTGCAGGTTACTTATTACAATGTGCGCGGTCAGTGACTGTATAAAACACTACATCAGTGTTGAAATGTTTCATTTAATTGCATGATTATTCATAACCATGAATATTTTTACGATGTCCATGACCCATTGTTTACGTTAGAGAACCATTTATACATAGACCTTCTCATACCTATGTATTCGTCTCCCTTCAGTTTGCTGAAACCATATACTTATCATCGTGGTTTGATTTCATACAACACGACTACTGTGTTCTCAGTATTAAAACCCTCTTTCTGACAGTGTTTAAACATTCTTCGTGCACATAGATCAAATCTAGTTGCATTACTATCCCGTTCTTCAGTGCAGCAGACTAAATCCTTCTACATGGAAGGCTTGTCAAAAATTACACTTTTATTACTTAACCTTATTTTTACCTCTTCTTATATCTGTTTTAGAGGTTCTTACTCTCAGACGCGATCTGAAAGTGCTTTGCATCTTTTGCATGTTCTGTTATCCTGGTTATATTATGTATACTGCGGGGAAAAAAAGGGGGGGGCAGTTTTGTATCTCCTGTTCTACTGGTCCGATTGACGAAATTCAAATTGCGTGTTTCATCTCTCGAAAGTGCGACTTTGGATATATATTAGATTTATATATAGCATTATTCTGAGATAGGTATTTTGACACAAAATCAGAACTTTTCTGAAATAACATATCAAGTTTTTTCCATATTTCGATTCCACGACTCAAATTATGACTAGGTATCGAATTTTGTAATTTTTGGTGAGAAATTTAAAAATTTATCTTGGCGAATTTTTCTCAGTTTTCGCCAAGAATAATTCCCTTCGTGGAATCCTTAATTTATAGTAATTTGGCTAAAAATATCACAAAAGAATCTCCTTTCTGAAAAACGAGAACTTGTGCTAAGTAACTTCGAAAGTCCCAAATCTCTTACATAAAACTAACGACAATCTAAGGCTAAATTTTACTTAATTTAAACAGTAGCATTCACTCGAGATTTCTATCGAAATGTAAAATTTTGTAATTAAATTCATGGAAAGAATATTCGAGAAAGTAAGACTCAGATTGCAATTTTAAGTTGGGAGTTCCTAAAATTTTTAATTAAATTTGAGTATGAAAAATGAATGATATTGCTGACAGAATAACTTATCGGAGTTATTGGAATGTAAAAATATTCTTCTGAGCAAAACTTCTAACAAAATTAGAAACTTTTTCTTCTAAGTGAATGAGCATGCAAGGAACATCGTCAAATTTATTCTAAATTTAAAATATCTTTTTTATTGTTATCTTCCTTCTAATTTTATTTTTTACGTGCCTTGTAGCTGTCGTTTTAACACAAATTACAGTTAAGGTAATGAAAAAAAATTTCACGTGGTTCAAATATTTCTTGTTTGAAGCTGTTACTTGCACAAACCTATCTAATAATCAAATTATACTACAGCGTAAAAACTAAATTAAGGTAGGATTTTTTTACGTCAATGCAGATAAATGCTTTCTATTTAAAAACTATCGCATTTTATGAATAATTCTGCCATGCAGAAAATGCTAATGAAGTATATTAGGCAATCTTTTCCTTACCTTTCATTTATGACGTTACTGGAGTTTGTGGTTTTTCACCATTATTTCATTCTCTCTTTTTTTAGTTAATTCCTCAAAAGGACCAACTAGAAAAGGGAGAAATAAATTTTTATTATGCAGATGATATAATGAATTAATCATGAGGGAGCAGAGTGATTAAGGAAAGTCTTGTAGGAACATATTTGTGAAACTGACAAGATGTAACGCCAGATTACAAAGACATTTGAAAATAAGACAAATTTATTCGCATAAATTTGGGCTTTAATTATTAATTTCTATATGGCTATAATAATTTAATTCTTTGTTTGCATATGTTGTTAGACACTAGAAAAAAAAAGTATTTTAATTTGCAAGGTATCAGAAGTAATGCAAATTTCAGATCTTTCCGTTACAGGGAAATAGCGACAAGCAATTTTATTTAAAAAGATACAACGAGGAAAAAATTATTCATGCTCTTGTATGACTTGAAAACAATAAAAAATTTTATGAAGAATTTTTAATTTAAATACGATGATTCATATTTAAATACTTGAAATTATCACTTAAAATATTTCAACATATATTTAACACAACATAAGTAGACATGCAATAAAAAAATAACATTGTATACTGAGACTGTCTGCTCATTTTTAGACGACTTTGCTTTGCTAAAAATATCGCCTGCTTGCAAAAGTTTTTTTTTAACTGCAACTATGTTTTGGAAAGGGTAAATTATCGTCTGATAATTGATAATTTTGCTTTTCCTGTAAAATGGAGATCAACAGGCTGTCATTCGCACACATAATATTATGTAAATGCTTAAAAAAATGTAAAACATTTTAGTACTCGGTGAAGTGTCCTTTTGCATTGTCAGTTGCTTAAAGACGATTAGGCATCTGAATTTACCAAACTGAAGCCTAGTTGTCTGTTACTTGTTTCCGATTTTTATGCTTAACGATTCTTTATGTCGTGTTTATTTGATATTGAGAACGTCAGAACGTTCTCTTTTATTTATTTCCAAATATGTTCCACTAGTTTAACGTCTGATGTCTATGCTGGAGTTTCCAGAATATGTAGTGAATTGCATAGCAGACGCATTTTCTCAGTTCAAACTTTGTGTTCGGGTCTTTCTGAAAGCCAAACTTTCCATAAAGACCTAATTTTGCACATTTTGTTTTGAATTAATTTTAAAAATGTTCAAATAACCACACTGATTCAAAACACCACCAGTTATGTACACGTTTCCAGCACCATTTGTCAGCCGCGATGGGGGAAATAAGATGAAAATCTTAAATTGAGTTTTCTGAAAATACTTGATCTAAGTAAAAGAAAAGCTATTAAGCTTTCAAAAATGCCTAAAATGATCTTGCATGCATATGGGTTAGTAATAGATTGGATACACACAGAACCGATGATAGCTTGATAAATTTAATTTTTATCCAAAGAAACACTTAACTGTTCTGGAACTTCCCATGGAAATAGGTATAGCTCTTCATAGTATCTCAAAGCACAATCAGTGGTTTTCACTTCAAACTACTAGGAATGTTAAGCACGACAAAATGGAAAGCGCATCTAAAAGGCGAAGCTCTCCGAAGTTTGTGTGCGTTAACAACTAACAACTACAACTCAGGAACTGATGATGTCTCTGGTTTATATAGTTTTCATCCGGCCACCGAGATATTTTTAGTACTTTCTGCTTCTCGAAATTACTCAAAGGCATATGAGAACGAAATACGGTTACAGTTACATAGAGAATCAATTATTATTCAGTTAGAATATTCATTACAGTTATACAGAGAGCAAACCAAAATGTCCCCAAATGTTTGCCAGGTTTGGCAACTTTTGGCCATTTCTCGCCAATCTGACGGTAAAAATTAGTAGCCTAGAACCTTTGCCAGCTTAGAGATATTTCGCCAAGTTAGCGAGATAGTCATATACTCAATGTTAAATAGACTTGCCCTTGTATTTTTATTTTTCTGTCAGAGCATCGTCTCTCTAGAATTTCATATTACATTTATACAGAAAAATACAACAGTTTCACATATAACTACACTAAAATCATCTATCGTCTATATACAAAATTTGAAACAGTCTTACGACGTCTAAAGCTTTTTTATTGAATTGTTATGTGTACTAATAGCATGTAACTAGTGTATGATCATAGGATCAAATTGTTAATATATTGGCGAAAAACATATAACCTTTTTTAGTTCCGTTTTGCAATTCTTTTTGAAAATAAACAGTTACTAGGAATTCGAAATCTGTTAAAATATTACCTGAGCGGGAAGAGATTACAATTAAATCTGAAATAATGCTTGCCTTCGAGTAATAAATAAACAATGTTATTACAAAACAGTTACTGCATTTAAAATTTTATCCCTTCATAAAGTTTTTGTAGTTATACACTACTCGTCAAAATTGAAGGACATTAAAGGAAATAAAACATTATAGAGTCTCAGCTTCTTGGGAAGCATAAACTAGTTCGAGACTCAAGCTGAAGCTAAGCGACTTATCGCTATGTCTAATAAGACAGAGGACGTAAGAAGGGTGTAAAATACCCTTTTATTAAAACTCAGTAATTTAACAGAAGGCAGTTCTTGTGCTTACAAAACCAGCCAACATTTATGGCGCAACTCAAAAGTAATGAATTCAAATTAAAACTACGTAAGTTAATTCGGAAAATAGCCAAAGACTACACAGAATGAAAAATGCGCAAGTTGGTTGAAACCTATGCCGGCATGACAAGAGTTAATGGCAAGAGTAATGCAATGCCACAGACAGGCTGCTATCAAAAAGTTTAAACTAGTGACGTGGTCTTCAGCAAGTGGAACATGCTCTGATTAAAACATCCCCAGAGAAGCATCTAATCTGAATCTCATGCAGCTTATATTCTACTCAATGGAAATTTAGTAATTGTCAAACAATGACCCATGAGGCTAGGTGGGAACAGATTAGACAGACATCGATTTAGAACTTAAGTATGTTACGTAGTTACAGAGAAGAGTAAAATAATCGCTTAAAAACACAACTATTGAACTACTGCTGCTACATGATACAGAAGCAAAGAGTTACATTAAAATCCAAGCGCAAGCATGCAGAATAATATATATATAAATACAATGCTATATAAAGAAAATAGAATATTCACATATGTAAAAGGAGGGGAGAAATGTTTCAATGACATTATAAATTGATCAACAGAACAGAATGCATTATAGCTCAGTAAAAGAAAATAGTTACAATACTGCTACTATAATACACAATTTTTTATGTCACATGATATGAGAATCTCAACACAGACAATTATAAGTTATTAAACAGATACTTTTGATTTGTATGGATACAGGTAGAATGCTTAGTACTATACATTAATACTTAGTACTACTCATAGTATAAAATAACTGACAATACTACTCTCATAATACGATATACTATAAAAATACGGTACAATATACAGTTTAATATATATAACTCAGTACAATACATAATATAGCATACTCGTTAAACTATATATATAATTTACAGTACAACTATTACAGTAATTCTCAATATAAAACTCACTATGTTTCTTAGAATGCAATTATAGCTGTACGATCTGGTACATTCAAATTGCTTTAGGGATAGCTAGAGATGAAATAAAAATATTGTGTTAAACGGCAAAATGCATTGAAGACAGAAAAAATGTGATGGTCTTAAGAAAAATAAACGTTATAAAACTGTAATACTGCGAAAGGATAAAGCTGGATACCTGGGGTTGTTAATTTTAGGGCTACCCTGATTTTACGAGCAGCTGTTTAGTTATTGACGGTGTTATCACTCCAGTCTAGAGGTAATCTGCAGAGAGACATTTTAGGTAACTATGATATACCTAAAATGTCTCTTTACTGTATACGGAATACAAAATGCAATTACATGAATAGGGGGCAGCGCTCTAGCAATTTGATCGAGCATCTCATTGCTTGATATACTATAGTGTTTTAGTTCCTACCATTAAGAAGGTATTTCTCCAGCCTTCTTAGCATGTCTTCGTCGTGTAGTGGTCTGCACGCTGGGCACGTATTCCAGAGGTCCATGGTTCGATTCCCGTTAGAGCGTTGCTCATTTTTCATCTTTTCTGCTTCAAAAATACCTAATGTCTCTACACGATAAGTGTGAATGGCGTTTCGAAGTATTTTAAAGAAACTGTTTGGTGATTTGCTGTGCAGGATGATTATTGAAATTTCGACAACATTCGACTGCAATACCGAATCTATATACAGAGCCTATATATATGGCATAAACGTTTTGTACTTTTTGCGTTAGAGATAACCTATGAAATTTCCAAAATTTCAGCTTTAATGACAGAATTATATAGACTGAGTTTACTCTACCACGTTTAAGAAAAATTGTTTTACTGAAAAACACAAAATGGGCTTCCAATCCTAGGGTCGGATCTTCTGTGAAACGAGTGGCAGCTGGTGATTTTGGGAAGATATCCTCGAAATAATTGAAGAAAGTAGGATTAGTTGTAAAGATGCTGGATGCCTCTCGAAATATTGAGCACCCCACTCTCCTGGAAGTACAATTTTCAGATCCTTGAGGAACCAGACCTCTGTATTTGGTCATTCATCCTATATTATGCTTCATTTGGGTTTTAGACGGCATATTAATTTGGAAAATCCATTCAGATGATATCTCCTTTCAAGTATTTTGACAGCAGAGATGCTAGATGAGGAGGAGCATTGTCATCCATTAACTACATTATGGGCCAATAACACCCCTAAACAGCTTGCATGAGATTCCAAGACTTCACTTACATATCTGTGCCGGTTACAAAACTTCTCTCAAAGATATTGTTACGAAATGTCCAGGCGCGGTTAGACAGCTTCCCCGCAAATTAGGTTTAGGGTTGCCATAAAATGGAAAGGGAAGGCAGGGTTGCCACATTTGGAGAAAAATCGACCATTTGGAGACAAAATTGGTGATATGCCATGGACTTATAAAGAGCCTTCTGGAACGAATTCTTACCGGATAAGCCCAGAACGTTCTCGAACACAAGCCAAGAAATATATAAACCCTGCTGATACACCGAGTATCAAGTGCGAGATAGTTAGTCTCGAGTAAGTCAGTCCGTACGGAGTCGATCGAGTTGACAGCCGGGCAGCGAGTGCCGAGTGGGTCGTCGAGTGCATCGAAAGAGTCTTAGTGTATCGCGGTTAGTGCATCGTCGAGAGAGTGTGTTGAGCTCCGGGAACGACTGAACCGAAGAGTCAGGAGCTGTGCTCTGTGTGTCATCGACTGCATCGCGAGTTGTAGCGTGCAGAGTCTCGAGAGTACGTGGAGTTCCGAGAACGACCAAGCAGAATCGGGAGCTGTACTATGATGCTTTGCAGTGAAGCTGTCTTCACCATTATAGCCTGATAACCTGAAGGCTGTGTCGCTGATTGTTCCAGCGAATGTATAGTAGATCTTCGGCGACTGTGAAATGTGACTTTGGAGCTGTCCTGACTAATAATGGCTACATAAAGTGTGTTTCGATACTTCATCAAGTGTCGTCGTTATTCACTCAAAATCTACGAACCCCGTACGAACGTGAAGGAAGAAAACAACGTAATAATATATTACTGAGTAAGGCCATAGCTTTATTGAATATGATTACAATGTCACCATTTTAAACGGACCTCTTTGAAAAACTGTTTGAGTGGGATACATACCAATGAATTTTCTTCACGTAATGTCCAACCTTGTGAAGCCTTCGTGCAGCTGCGAAACAGTTAAGTTCAGTTGCTGTAGCAACTTGAAAAGTTAAGACGATTAGCTATTTCTGACCAGCAAATAAGAAAAATTAGTTTTTCCTTTTCAGGACTCGAACAATAGGCACTTGCTAGACGGATGTGTTAAGCATTTACATCATGAGAACAGACATGACTGAATGCGATAATTCTTTTCTTGTTGTTTAAATGGCGACTAGACAAAGACACAAGCCAAAATCGACCAAATCATGTGTTGCTAAACATTCATTCCATCACATTTTAGTTCGGTTACAGTGTAAAGAACATAAGGATGTTTGGAGAAGGAATCTTAAAAATCATCTGTGCCCTTGTAAGGATTCGAAGCACGGATCTCCTATTTTCTAGCTGGCAGAGCAAAACGTTTATACAAAAAGAGCATGCCATGGGGGTAATAACACATTTTCTTATATTTTTTTCACCTAAGGGGCAACTGTGGGGTAACTAAGGGGCAACCTAAGGGGCAACACAAGAGCTCCAGCCGTTCAAATACAGACAGTGACAAGTTATTATACAGACATTTTAATTCGACGGCACTGCAGAAATTATTATCTTCTTTTAGGTGCCTCGAGATTTGAACCACAGATATTTCTTCTAAAAATTGGACATTTTAATCACTTACAACACGGAAGCACACGAGAGAAAGGGTAGATGTAGCAATTCCGTACGAATCAGTATCCACAGTCTAGGATATTTAATGTAAGTGGTAGCTTTATAGTACTAGTTTCATCTAGTTTCGCATGACTGTGACTTTCGCATGAATTCCATTACGTCAACTGAAACAGAGAGGTACTAACAGTCAGTTTAGGATACCAAAAGTAGATAAATATTTTTGTTAAAAAATTATAAATTAACTGTATGCTATATTACGATAAATAGCTTGCGTATGAGTTGAAGAAGTTAAAAAATAAAAATTGCCTATAATAAGAAATTTTCGTGTCGCCTACTAGGTATGACGATTAGTATTTCTTGGGTGTAATTTAAGAGTTAGCGTAAAGGTTTATCTTACTCTTTAAAGGTCGATTCGTTTATCTTACGCTTTAAAGGAAGATTCAGGCCTTGGATATTTGTGACTGTAGCGTAAGTTAAGTGAGATAGTCCAAGTTAATTGTCCTCTTAGTGAGATTAACAGTGGAATAGGAAAGTAACAAGATCTTAATTCTGTCTTCTCTAGTGTTTGTTGAAAGTTTCTCTAGAGCTGGGCAAAATCCTACTGGTTCTTGTGGTGTTCAAATTTGAACATATGCAAGGATTGTGTTAATTTTATTAACAGTTAAATTTTAAGTTCCTTTACTGTCAAATTCTTAACTTCAACTTACTACTTCCGGCCAGAACGTAGTTTTGGAATCACTCTGAATACTTAGTGGGGAGGAGCGGTAAGGTGAAGTCTACTTGCTGAGTTAGAGAGAATCAGAGTTTCTGATTTGCGCGCGTCTGTCTTTTGGCTACTCTCTTTCAAATCTGTTATTACGCTCGGCCGTACTCAGGCCCTTGATAAGCTTCGTAGTCAAATAGAGTTAAGGGGCCAACTCGATTAGAATCTTGATAGCTTCGGCTATATCTCTTTAGTTAATCTTAGTTTTAGTTTATTTCTTAGTCTCTCAAGTTCAAGCCCAAGTGTCGTCTTTTATTGTACACTCCAAGACGGAGTTTTGTTAAATCTTATTGGAATAATAAAGGGTTAGTTACCCTTCCATCTTGTTGTTTCTTGTTACACGAACTTAAGCGATTATTCGCTAACTAGTTTTTAAGGTTTTCACTCATAATTGCAAATGCTCAGTGATAAACCCCACACATCAATAGTGGAAACATTTTTATTCAGGCTTTAATCATTAAAGCCTTTTTATCAACCATAGTTATAGAATTTCATAATGAAACACAAAACACACTGTTCATAAAACTAAAGGATAATCTGAAAATGCTCTTTGATTAAACTTTTCAACAGACATCCAAAGGCATAATTACTTATGTTAATTATCTGCAACTAAACGCAAAGCCGGATTCCAGCATATAAAATGAAATATTAAATTATACAACTGAAAACATGTTAACGTTGCTTAAAATTAATGTAGTCTCTTCAGTGACTAATTCTATGACTCAACGATACCGTTTACTTGAAAGGCAAGTTAATTCGTGGACTCTAGGAGAAAGCAAATAGAGGTCGCTCAAGATCTGAATATCGCTCAAAATACTATATAGAGAATTTGACTCTCTTTTCACGCCTTGTATCAGTTTTTAGACAGCCTCGTCAAGAACGGCTGAGAGCAACTGCTGAATCCAAAGACCATTTTCTGTCATTGTCGGTTGAAGAAACCGATAGTGAAAGAAAACGTGAAACGTCTGCAAGAGCATGCATTGATTTTAACTTGTCAAGTTGCTACAGCAACTGAACTTAACCGTTTAACAGCTGAGTGAAGGTTTTACAACGTTGGACGTTTACGTGAAGAAAACCCAGTGGTATGTATCCCACTCAAACAGTTTTCCAAAGAGGTCCGTTTAATGTGGAGATCCGTTTAATCATAATCAATGAAGCCAAGAAGAATGGGACAAAACTGTTTACTAATAATAGAAACAATTGTGAAATCCTCTATAAGTACTGGGTATGTGGTGTATATCTCACGGAACATAATATTTCAAGCCTCCTCACGTAAGATGCAATTTCCATTTACTTCTGAGTTTGTTTTATTTGGTGCATTATAATTTTTATTTTAGGTAGAGCTCGGAAAACATTTGTGACATATTTGCGGGAAAAATATTATTTAAAAATTTTTTTATTATTTATGTTTTATGAATATCAACAAGGCATGAATCTTCCGCAGTATTCTGCTCAGCCACCCACCTAGTAGCCACAAAATTCTACTTGTAAACATTCTCCTTTATTTACCGAAATAAGTCAATTTCCTTTTAAATTCTCAATGTATTGTTGCACTGTTACTTTACCAAAAATATAAATTCAGAGCCACGTGCTTAAAGTTCTTTTCTCTTTCGAGGAAAAAAAGGACAATAGCGTCATGTTTTATGGAACTCCTTCGCATGGAATCATTCTGGTCGAAGAACTCACGGTCGTGGATACCTTATCTTTGCCTAATTCCTCTTCACTTCCTTGAAAGGGATCTTCGGCATTTTTTCCTTTCCCCCTTCTTTCCCTCCGCATCATTCTTTCCATAATTCATATCTAGAGGTCCCTTTCGCTTTTTCCTTTTCTTTGGTTTTCCGTTTTCTTTCGTCTTACTCCTACACCTTGCAGAATTCTGTAGCTTGCCCAGCATTTGCTGCCAGTGTCTTATACCACTTTTTTGTTTAGTTTTTTAAGGTTTACTTTTCGTGTGGCGGCGGAGTTCAGACGTTAGTTCCCGTTTCGAATTTTCACCCCTCACCGAGTTTGTCCCTTGTTGATTTTCTAGAGTGAAGTGGATTCCTGCCTGTCACGTGACACCCTTCGGTATGTGATCAGAATTTTAGTTTCTAGTTACAGCGTACCCAGCTGGGTACAAAAATGAGGTGGGGTAAATTTCACTTCCCCCCCCGCGAAGCATAGTATATGCATAGGTTTTCATTTGATGGAAGTTGTGAGTGAAGTACTGTACTTACAATACCCAGCGGTAAAGTAAGCTATGAAAATTTGAAAGGGCTCGAATTTTATATTATTAAAACAAAATATCAAATTCTAATTGAATGTTTTACTTTTTAAAAAATAGAAAACATTGGTGGCACACATTATTTTATCTTTGTTTCACTTCAGTTGATCTTCCAGAAGGTTTAAGGCCGAGCCATGATTTTCACAAAAAAAGGTTTAGGATTAAAAACTCCTTTGAAGGCTTCCCGATTTAAAAGATTGTCATTAAATATGAAATACTTTTTTTAATCTAATGGCGGGCTCTTGCCTATTCGACATTAGTCACTCCTAAGGCCAGAAGTGGTGTCCATTTTATTGTGGAGGCACCTAATAAGCAGCCACCGTCGCTTCCTATGAAGATGCTTTCTTTGGGATTCGAATGCAGGCCCTTCGTTATCGAAGTCTGCTCCCCTAACTACTGACCAGTCTCGGACCTAAAGAGTCGGACATTCCATCAGCTCCTAAGAGTATGGCAAGAACGATGGGATCAAGCCCTTACAGGGAGACGTGTTTACAATCTCATTCCCAAGGTCAAGACAACAATCCAAACTAATAGCAATTACATAACGTATTTGCTCACTGGTCATGGGCCCTTTCCTTCCTACCTCCGCCGCTTTGGCTTGAGAGAGAATGGTAACTGTGAATGCGGGGAGGAGGGTCATCCAGATCATTTTGTGTTCTCCTGCCCACACACAGCACTTAACAGCCTCAAGCAACCAGGAGCCAGATTCTGGCCAAATTGGTTCCAGAATCTACAAAGTAGCAGAGTTGCCCAGAGGAAACTGAAAACAATAATTGACGACTGCACTAGCAATTACTTTTCTGACACTGGAAGATAGTAGTCATAAAAGTCTGTATAAGCTAGTTCAATATGTCAGCAACAGAGTATGTGATATGTATGTACAATATGTAATTTTGCATTTATGCCGTGCCAGGTTTTCATACATAAAGTTCGTACTGTATCTGAATGCTGTAATGTATCTGTACATGTTTATATCTTTTATTTATGGTAACTAATTTATACTAAGGATCACGCGTACCTCAATGGCACGCTTCTTGTAAACGTTAACTATCATGATAACGTATATGTATGGGTGTATATATCAATATGAATGAGAGTATGTATACTTTTATTTGTTTCGGAATATCTATGTAAGTGTGTAGTATATATCTGTATATGAGTTTGTATTTATATGTATATACATATATTTTGATTGTACTCTTCTTCAAGTGTCTTGTATGCACATGTATATATTTCTTTGTACATTGTTGTACTCTTCTTCGAGTGCCTTGTATGCACATATATATATTTCTTTGTACATTGTTATAGTCTTCTTCAAGTGCCTTGTATGCACATGTATATATTTCTTTGTACATTGTTGTACTCTTCTTGAAGTGCCTTGTATGCATATGTATATCTGTTTTTTGCATTTTATAAATGCCGTCTGCTCAGCTGGGGCTGCCCAGCTGCCCAGCAGGGCTGCGGCCTGGTAGCTAGTGGTTGACTCCCGCCGAGTTGGTAACCAATTCTGCATGGATATATCTATACTATCTATACCTGGGTCGGAAGCCAACCCAGCGGTTTACCTCCCCTAACTACTATACTATGTGGGCGGCAATATGAAATATGTTGCGCATAAAGGAAGATCTTTCTGCGGAAAATATTGTTTAGCGAACAGAAAGTTCGTTCAGCTTCAGCGAAAACCATCATAACAAATCCCAGAAATAATTTGCTTTTATTTCATACTTTGACATAAAATTTAATGTTTACATTCTTTTTTCTTCTTCTGGATATGGACATGTTGCTTCTATTTTCCATCTCTGGCTAATAAACATTAAAAAAATCACTTTTAATTCTTTGCCGTTGAATTCTCCTTCCTTTTAATTTTTAATTTTAGAATTACTTTGAAACCATAATATATTTTACAGACATCGCGAGATAGTTCCGTAGGTTTTCTGCTGTAATTTGTTGAATTTGTTCTTGAGTTTGATCATCAATCCTTTAGATGCCTTTGATTTTGAAAACGAAATTAATTTTAGATTAAAAACACCCTTAAAAACGGAGACCTTTCTTCGAAATAGAAAGACTGGTGTCATTTAAACTATGATAATGACAAGCAAGATATGTGTTTTTCTTGGAATAAATAAACAAGTCAAGAAAAAGTATAAGAGGATCATAAATTAGAGGAAAATTTAACAAAATGCTCGTGGAAACCCTAGAGCAGCGGTTTTCAACCTTATGAGTAACGCGTAACCATCTAAACAAAAATTGAAAATCTTTAGTACCACCACTACTCTCGAACAAAGCTCAGATCACATAAATTTACGAGTGTTAGAGAAAAACTCAATAAGAATGTTGGGTTTTAATTTTTGAATTTAATAATTTAAAATAATTTCCTTCTTTGCGTACTACCGGTTGAAAAGCCCTGCCCTAGAAAAGTCATCACTGCATATACATTACGATACATAGATCGCAAAATTACAGCTAAAAAACACATTTTAACATTCGTTGTTTGTGCCCAGAAAAATAATCTTGTAATGTGAATAATATACCAAAAACTTCATATCAGTAAACCCTGCATGTTGGAATTTAGGAAAGTTCGAAAGCCACAAGTAGACTTTGCATAAGCCACAAGATCATATTCACATCATTTTAAAAGCAATGAAACAGATTTTATATGGAAAGAAAGGTCTGATTTTAAACAATTATTAAATGTCACTTTATCTTCAGTATGTGACGATGCGTCGAGGACAACGCAAAGTTTGCGGTGTCTTGGTTTTCTTACAGCTTACGAGAAAAGTACTCTTTTTCACTTTTTAAATACTCCCTTTCTATCACAGTTAATCTATCACAGCTTTGTAATGCTCATGAAAGACTTTGTAATGTACGTGCAATGCTCACTCTTAAATAGGCGCCACATAGACTGAAATCCTTTCTCTGCTACCTTAAAAATTCTCCCTTAATTCCCCTATATGTTTGTTTCACGGGAAGCAAGCCGTATATCCATTGTTCTAAAATTTTACGAATAATTCTAGAAATTTTCTAAAGTAATTTCTATAAATAACATCCTCTAAGCTGTGAATGCCATAAGATTTGTTTGAAATTCCCAAAGCTTCCAATTGCCCTTAACTCATCAATCCCCTAAGTGTGGTCATATTAAAAGTGGCATGAATAGTCTGAAGTGACCTTCAACATCATTCATTTTTGGAAATTAAACGCTGCTGCTGCACATGAAAGAATATAATTCTTCCCTGTCGGTACTAAAATTATCGGGTTTTTTTGTTTACTATTTGCTAATCTGCTGTACCTAAACTGAAGTGCACGGCAGTTGTGCCAGTTGCTGTTATGCAATACTTCAGCAATAAAAATCTCAAAGCAAATTTTTGTCAAAATACAAAAATTTGGGTGATTACGATATACCATCCAAATTATCTATTTTCAAATTACTTAAAATAAAGATTGTTCAGTATATGAAGAAAACTCAAAAAATTAAAAGGACAGACACCCAAATTAAAGTTTGAGGAATCAGTTTTCCGTTGGAAAGAAGACTTTAAATGTGTCAAAGAGTACGTATTTTAGACAAATAAATAACTTTTCCCAGGAATCTTAAAAAACATTCTTGCTTTGGCTGAAAAGTTTACCGAAACGTTTTGTAAATGAACAATAGTATACTTGAATAAAAAACGCAATCTTTTTTCTTTTCTTCTTCTTATTCTCCTCTTTTTTTCCAAATACAGTTAGAGGAAGAAAGTAAAATAGTTGATTTCGGAATGAGAATGTTGATTTTTTTTTAAGTGAAGAAATATCCGGGTGCTAATAACTTTTGGAAGAATGTCAAAAGGCTTTGTAAAATTGAATCAAAATCCTTTCCTTTTATCCAATAGTTTCCATTTATCACATTTTAACACGTCTTTTTCAATAACGAGAAATCCACAAAATCCGGTAACGTTTGCGTTTAAACCAGGAAACCAGAGTGACTTTAAAATTTCATTTTATGAATACCGTTTATTTAATTTAAAAAAGTACTCAGCATTCATTTTTAAATCCTATTCCGTACTTTGAATAACGTTTCTTTAGACAACAAATCTGAAAACATGGAGGGTGAACTTCATTTAATAAAAATGAAGTTATACCTACTTTTTAAAATTTTTACTTTATAAGGTAATTTTATTTAAAATTTTTATATAGCCCTACAGGGTGTACATTTGTGCGTATTATAATCCCCCCATTTCTTTAATTCAAATAATTTTAAAACATCCAGTAAGAACAAATAATGGAGTCTTCTGACAAAATGTTTTAAAACACACTTTATAATTTAGATTTCCTGTCGCATATTTAAAAATAGCTACTTCAAATTTCCAGCTTTTGTTTTGACGTTAATTTTTTAAAGAAACTTCTTTGGAATAAAATATTTTATTCGAAACGTTTCAGTTTTCTTAAATTAAACATATTAAGAAATCAAAGGATTCTTAAAAAGTTCTAATACATCTTTTAATACTACGTATTATCTGAAGAACTGACGGATAGATTTTAATCAACATGCTATGGGCATAGGCTGATAAACGTACACACACACAGAAAATGTAGTATACGGCAGCCATGGTACACAAAAAAGATCTTGCGTAAAGACGTAGAAAGGTCTACAGTCCTGAGGCTAACGGAGTATTGCCTCTTCTAACTGTCATACAGCTCTTACAGCAGGACTTCATACTGGAAATGAAGCAGTTTATGAGTGCCAGTGGCTGTTGATCCTACTCCTGTAATTACTCTATTTTCGTGCTATTACCTGGAGGGTTTAAAAATGGAATGGCGAGTTGCAGTTGCGCTTCTTGGAACTTTCCAGACATGTTCTGTAGGATTTAAGTCTGTAAATCTGGCTGGCCAATCCATTCATTTAATGTCCTCACTTTCCAGAAAAATCATCCATCAGATTAGCTTTATATGGGCGATGGTAGTCCACAAAGTTCAACGAAGGATAAACTGTACCATGTCAAACATAGGTCTGTAAGATCGCATCTCTTTGCCTGAACACCCATGCTTTTTCGCCTCGTTCAACTTCTGCGTACAAACAAACTCTTTAGATGGTGCAGAGGATACTGTGAACCAAGCATGAATGAGGAAATCGTTCTCTTTGCAGATGAGTCACAATTCAATGAAACCATTGATTCTCGAAGGAATTTAATTTGCGAAGGGCCAGGCACGCGCTTCCTGCCCGTAAACATCCTGAATTAAAAGGACCAATATGGCAAAGAAGATTTGATGGTCTGGGCAGGTATCATGTTGGATGAGCGCACAGATCTTTATATCTTTGACATATGCCGTTTTTAGGGATGCAGTTAAAGCTCAGTTCATTTTTATGGACGATAATGCTTGTGCATCTATGCTAATTCGCTAGACGGTTTTCTAGAATGGCAAGATGTTAAGCAAATGGATTGATCATCTAAACGTCCATACCGAAACCCCATAGAAATATCTTCGATGCTGTTGGGAAGGCAACCGCCATTCACCATTTAACACTCAGAACCCTCCAGGACCTAAAAACAGCGTTACTGCAGGAGTAAGCGTGACTGTCAAACATTGAAGGCCAAATCTTCAGTATGAAGTCATGTTGTGAGAGTTTTATGATCATTAGAGATGATTACATCCTCCATTAGGCCCACTTTTGTTTTGTTACAAGATTTATTTAACACCTTGCTGCGTTGATGAGCCTTACGCGAGATCATGCGTCATCTTAAATCAGTTTCATTAATTAAAGTTTGTTTAATAGTTTTTGTGATTATCAACTTAATGAGGATATTTCAATTAATTGACACCAGTGTATATTTTTCGCATACAAAATGGCACGCAAAAATTCGATTTGCTTCCGTTCTGCAGCCAATATGTCAAACACAAACGAGGACAAATTTTTTTCTAGATTCTTCTACAATAGTTTTTTGAGCAGTGTCTTCGTTACTTAGTTGAGTCAGTTATCGTTCGAAAAGGAAGACGATGATTTTTCCTCTTTACGGTGAAATTTTAATGCTGCTATTTGTTCAGCATTTCGAATACGTGATAGCAGATATTCATTGGATCAAAGCAAACAATAAAATAAATAGGAAATTTTCTCCATAAACAAGCAATATTTTAGAAGAAACAAGTTGAGATATCATAGTAATAAGTATTGTCAGTTATCCTTTGGTGTGTTACTTGGAATTCGTTAAAAATTTAGAAACTTTTGTATACGCATTGTGTACCGAAGATCATTTGCACTTAATGAAAACAATTTTCTATTTAAATGTTCTCGTTTGTATTTGGAGGTAAAGATTTGGCATTTTCAATATAATTGTCTGATATTGTTTTATTCCGATTGTAATACAAAATAAGATATTTATATTGCAAATGACTCATAAGATTAATAGATGGCTCAAAGGTTACGCAAATCGACTTTCCGAAGGAAAATTTTCGTATCAACAAATTGTAAAGCGGTGTAAAAATAGAGATTATTGCCTTTTAAGGAAAGATATTTTTAATTTATTAAATTTAAAAGGGAAAAAGTGTCCAACTGAAAGTGAAAAGGAAGAAAATGACCTCAAAGCATAAGACTGTTCGAAATGCGGCTGAATATTAAGAAAATGAAGTCTCTGATACAGGAACAAAACCTGATTACTCAAAAATACATTGTATCGGAAAGGAGAATATCATCTGGCACTGTCAGGAAAATCTTTCATAAAGAATTGAAATTAAAAGAAAAGATGGTTAAATCTATTGTCAAAGCATATTGCAGAAAGAAATACAGATTATCGAAAATTATATGAAAAATACCTAGCTGATGGATGATAAAAGAAAATTTGTGGTAACACTTGGTGAGGCATAGGTATAATTAAGTACCTGTAATAAAAAAGATTCATTTTCTATTTCTCAGTATACCGTACAAATGGTACCGTTTGAAAGTGCTTCGTCAACGTGCAGTAAAGTTCTCAGCGGAATTTATGATAATTATACGATTTTGTTACAAAGGTAAATTAAGCCTCAAGTAAAGTCTAAAATTAATTCCTTGTAATATCAGTAGAATATTTTAGCATCGCGTTAAGGGAAAAAAACTAAAGCCTTATATAGAAAGGGCATAAATAAAGTTGAGCTACATACGAACAAAGTCTCTCGCCTAAATCAACTGCCGTTTATTTAGCAAAGAACTAATCAGAAACAGGAATAAAATATATCCTATTTAATGAAATACCTTCAAAATCACCTGAAGCTTCTCTTATGATATTTTATTGTGCTTTTGGTTTGATAAAACAAGCCTTATAAAATTTTCATCCAAAAGTACTGAATGGTCTTTGGAAAATAACCCAAGAGGAGTGTAATAAAATTGACATGACGGGGTAAGAAAAATTTTACTTTTAGGGAAAATTCGAGCTAGAGCCCAAAATAAAAGCTATAAGGTAGAAACAAATTGCCGAAAGAAATACGTCCTTTATCCATAAAACTTAATTATGAAAATCATTTCCATAAAGGGCAAACGACGTTCTGTAGACCTATGGTAGACGTAATATGACGTAAAGGTCCAAAAACTTTTGGAAAGGTTTAGACATTTTTATGGTCTAAAACGCTTTAAACAAACACATCTTTTAATTTAGTACCAAGTATTATGTATAGGTATAGCATTATAGTATTTGGTGCTGATTAAAAGAATACATAAATCAAGCATTTGTATTGCTAAACTAGATATCTCATATTTTGCAATTATTCTCGCCATGTATTCTTCGGCTTGGTTATTTGTCTTTGCGTGCTGTGTTTTCCTTTTTATCGATCTGAGAGCTTTCCGAAAGCTCATCAACCTTTCCATGTTCTTAGTTTTATGATCTTTATCCCCCTTCCCTTGAGAATACCCGGCTTCCGTTATCTTGATCTGATCTTCCCTCATGTTCTCGTTTTCCTATGGGGCTTCCTTTTTGAATTCTTGAAAAATCCCTTTTAAGTGAACGATCCTTAGCGAAAAAATGTGCGTTGCATAAACATGTGCGTTAGTATCAGCTACTTAAAAACATTTGACGTGTTTTTGTAAAGAACTTTTAACCAATCATTATTTTTAGATATATTTTGCTTCTATTTTCAAGCAAAGATTACGTTCACTGTTGCCATTTACCAAAACCGAGCTTTTCCATTTAAAATAATATTAAAAATAAAAAAGCAGGCGATTTCACTCTGCAATTCTGCTACAGGAATTTTGCCAATGATTTTAAGAACAGCTTTAAAATAAATTTTTGTTATTTGTTAGGAAATCGGAGCTATTGCAATATTTTTTGCTGTTGTTAATTCAAACATTTTTTCCGAATAAATTGTATAGTAGAACTCTGTAGCTTAAAAAATACGTATTACATGGTGTAAATGTCGAGACTTTCATTGATTATATTTCTGGAAAATTTGAGTGAGAAAATTGATTATATTTCTGGAAAAGTTTTTTGACGAACCACTGAGAAGAAAATGCTACTTTCTAAAGTACTAGATGGTAGATTTTAAACTAGTGAAGAAACACGTTAATGTGAAATTAAATGAAAAGGATTTTGAATAAAATTCTCTTGTTTTCTAGGACGATCTAATTTCTCATTCTCATTTTCAGTAGCAAATATATTTTGCAAAGTTAAGAAGAGTGACACCAGTTTTGTTCATGTGGACGCGATGGGCGGAACAAGCTGAAAATGACGCTGGACCTTCTGTCGAGGAAATTAGCAATGAAGCATTAAAAACAGTAAGATGGTTACAATTTTGAAAACATTGGGAGAGAAGTGGCTTGCAATTCATGTCATTTATAATGAAAATAAATTTTTGTGAATTGAGAATCTTCAAGGAAGTCCAGTTAACTGATTGGAGGAAAGAAGCTTTAGGGATAATTTTTGCAGAATATAAAGTCAAATTTGTGATTAAGTGCCTAATTATGATAAGCTATAGATTAGCTATTTATTTACCCCTTCCGAACATAAAAATCATATTGCTTGACATAAAATGCTAAGACTCTTAGTTTGGCCGATAATATATCGAACCATATTGACCAAATAGCCTAGAAATTTTCAAAGAATTAAAATCAGAGATAGATACTTTAAGAATCAATAAATTCTGAGCTTTATGTATATCTACAGAATTCAGTTTCGACACATACGTTATAAAGGGAATCTCAAAACATATTCACGGCAGAACTGCTATCTAAAGACCTCTTATGTCAAAAATAAATGCAAGATAGAGGCTAAACTGAATTTGTCTAAAAAGAGGGATGTTGGTTTATACAAACAAGTCCTGGTTTCAGACGAGTCAGTCTTCACACTATTTCTCACCTCGGAACTATTTCTTACCTCATATGTGCTAATAACACCATATAAGCTTATGATTCAGAGTGCATCTTTCAGTAAAATACGGTACTGATTGAGTTATGCAATGGACAGTTATATAGTGGTTTGTTGAAGATCCATCTCCAAACAGCACAGAATAAATATCCCTTATTTACATAGCCATTTGAAGCGATCATGTCCAGTGACGGCGCAGAAATTGTTATTCAAGCGTAACTGCCATTTCGAAGAAGATAACGTTTCTTTCGTAAATTGTTACGTAAACTGAAACACGCAAAGACAAAGTACACATCTTCTCAGTCTTACAAGCACTAATCATTCTTACCTATACCAGACTTTAATGTCTGTTGGGAGGATGGAGTGAGGTTCAGGATCTTTCTCCAGAATCTGTCAAAGGACAGGAGCTGTAATTAATAGAAGAATAATATGAAATATCAATTACCAGCATTCAGAAATTATATGCCTTCGTTTCAAAGAGACTTTAAGCAGTCTTCGTTTCAAAGAGACTTTAAGCTCTTCAATATAAATGTGCTCATATAATTCTTAATATTTTTAAGTGTTTGCATTATGTAGGACAAAAACTGCAACCACCATATTCTTAAAATGATACCTTTCGGGGAATATTTAAGTCATCGGAGAAATTCTATTGCAAATGATTAACTTCTATTTTACCCCAAAAAGATGTCTTTAAGCGAGTTTTAGAAAAATCTAAATGCTAATAATATACCAGAAAAGTAAATATTACAAAAATATGTATGTGAATCTTAATACAGGCTTTTTACAGTAATTTTGCGTATTCTCCCTATTTCGTATTTTGTCAGTTATTGCAAATATACATACATATCGTTGTGCGTACGGGTTCGCAATAGATTGAATGCACACAAGTCGATGATAGGTTGATAAAATTTATTTTATCAAAAGAAACATTTCAGAGTTCTGCAACGTCTTATATAGTTTTCACCCGGCCGCTGAGATATTTCTAGTATTTTCAACTTCTAGAAATCAGTGGAAGGCATACTACGGCCAAATTACGGTTTTATCTAATATAGTGGTAAGTTACATTTATTCAATTGCAATATTTATTACGGTGATATAGAGACCAGACCAAAATGTCGCCAAATGGTCCCAAGTTTGGCAATTTTTCACTAAATTGGGATACAAAAATTAGTACCCAAAAACATCGCCAGCTAGGCCATATCTCGCCAATTTAGCGAAACCGTTTACTCAGTGTTAAACACACGTGCACACGTATTCTTACTTTTCCGGCAACCTTCACTCCTCCGAATTTTCAGGTTTCATTATATATATATATATATATATATATAAAAGAGAGAGAGAGAAATTACATATAATTGCTCTAAATTCATCTATCTATGTACAGAATTCGTAACAATAATTTCAACTTTGATTGCTTTAGATTATGGAGTGTTTTAATATATGTACTCTAAATACAAGGTTGTTATTGCGATTTTGATTGTCACATTGGCGTGTTTCTCCTTCTATTGTATTAGAATACGTACTCATTTTCAATGTAATTTTAATTACTTCTTAAGTATTTATTTTTAGCTTGCCTTTTAGTTTTATACACTACTTTATAAACACTATACTATATTTTTATTTAGTATAGTGTGTATAAAGTAGTACTACTTTATAAAAAGTATACTGTATTTTATATACACTATATTATTTTATATACACTACATTTTATACACACCATACTATATATTAATATATATATAAATCTTGGAAACATTCCCCAAATTTCACAACTTCAACCCTTTTGAAAAAATAAATATCACAACATGAAATAAATTCATTTTTTTTGTTCTTTTAGCTGAATAATAATTCTAGATAATGTTTTTGATTCCAAACACATATATTTAGTATTCATATAAAGTCTGAAAAATCCAGCATGTTCCATACCAAAAGAAAAAAATATTATAAAAGAGGGGAACTTAGCATTTAACCGTCTGGATTTTCGCATCTGAAATTCTAAACTACAATATCAAATTTTTAATCATAGTCTTATTAATAAGAAAATCATAGCAATTGAATAGATATAAATAAGAATTATTTCTTATTATTTATACACTTAGAGTATTTGTTTTCCTAATTGTTGTATATTTTAATGCTCTATCAAGAATCTGAATTTTATTTTCCCCTCTCTCAAGTAAAAACTACTCGTGGCTAAAATATGCTAAGTTTATTAACTTTATTCCAAACTTCTAAATAAAAAGACTTTTATCCTTTTAAAACTCCGACCTACATTAATTACTATTTACTTAGAATTTAAAAATTAAGCAACATTTTCCTATGTTCAGTTTGGAGATAATTTAATCAGTTTTCGTCTGCGTCCATGAAAGCTGTTCCCTTTTCAAAGCTCAGTAACACTAAATTAAAGAAGAAACACATTATTAATGCAAACAAAGTTCTCAAGTTTGGGATTTATGAAAGGTAACGACAAAGATATAATTAAGATATATTCCTTCATTGACGATTTTATTAGCAAAAAGTTGCATTTTATTCGTATAGATTTTAGTAAGATCTTTTGAATTACAGAAACCAGTCCAAGTTTTATTCAAAAAGAGTTTTAAATAACTCAAAGAACTGTAAATATTTTATATTTATTATAATAAGGATTAAAATTCTTTACTATAATCTATTTGAACATTATCCTAAATTCTTTTAATCTGCAGCATAATGAATGCTTTAAACAAACTGGTTTTAGTAAGAAATAGAAATGTGATATTGCGTAGCACTATAAAATGCAAAATTTGGTGATACGACATGAAATCTACTGGGAGCATTGAATTATATGCTTTGCAAGATTTCAAAAATTTGCATAGCTACATATAAATAAATCAAATGATGAGAACATAAAAGTAAGACTAAAAAATACGAATCTTTATTTCAAATAACTGATAACAAAATTGCTAAAATATTACAGATATTACGATCAACATTCTTGATAGAGCACATTTAGGATATATTCCTATATCCTAAATGTGTGAATGCTTTTAATGAATGGCAGAACAAAACTCACCATACGCTATTCATAATAACTACTTAACATCAGGCATTATAATTCATCTGGAGTAGCCTGAATGTTCTCCTCTTATCACACGTCACCATGTACTGCTTTTGAATCGCTTAGCTTTTAAATCTATGACAGACAAATTACATCTAAAAGTTAAATATCTTGCGCTTCGCTTTGACTAATGGCGACACACTGGCGCGTGAAAGATAAATTTGTTTTGTGCAGTGGCAACACTTTCCTTTGGAATTTCTGAGTTAGTTGATTAAATTTGAAAGATAAATATTTTACGCTTTGCAGCAATGGCAACAGCTTTTTTTTTCATATTTCAATACTAAAGATTGTAAAATATTTTAGACTGTTTTCGAAGTCAGAAAAGTGAAGAAATCTGCAGTGTCCTCGCCAGGATTCGAATTCCAGACTTCCCGAATATGTGTTCAGTATGCTTCTAGTTACCCAGTTACACCACGAGTACACGCGAAAAGAAGGGAGAAAATACCTTGTATACGTTCCATTTTTTACAGGGCGAATGGGGATGATATTCTCCAGATTCTGGTGTGATGAATTATCGTATATCAATTTTTTACTTCATCTGCCATTGTAGAGTCATTTAGAACTTTTCTGAAGCGGTAAAGTGAAAATCTTCGCAATGCCATCATCCAGGTTCGAACTCCGGACCTCCCGAATACTCGTCGAGCGCGCTTCCAGCTACCCCCCCCGAAGGCATGTGGGAAGGTTTGGTTTGATAGATTATGGCAAAGCACACTAGGGCTGTCTGCCTAAGGGAAGGGATGCCTTTGTGGAGGGCTTTTAAGGAAAACTGGCTCATATACACATTTACGCAGGAGGAAAGCCACGAAGCGCCCCCACAGCCAGTCGCCTGGAGTCGAACGCAAGTCATAACTACCAGTGTTCAGCGATTTTTATCGCTCTTCTGGTGGTGGTCCCATGCGGAAAGGAGAGAGAAAATACCTTATAACTGGATTCGGAGACTTTCTTCCTTAGATTTTTTTTGTTCCACTAAAATTAAGCAACAGAAAGAAGTTGCATTAAATACATGATAAATAATTAATTATGTTAGTAAAAATGAAATATAATTCTTGTCAAAATACAAAACTGCACACTTCTACAAAATTTAAACTGGGGACGATAATCACGAGCTCAAAATGTTCAAATATTGCAACTTCTATGCATTTTAAATCGCAAAGAATAAGTTTTAAGATGTGAAAAGAAAATTAAACTGCCCATTATTAGAACTGCATCAAAAGATGATATTTCATGGGCAATGTTTTTAACGTAGATAGCTAAAGTTGAACATGGGACCTTAAAATAGCCGTTTCTTTTAATAGCTGAATTGCAAGCAAAAGTTCGAAACGCTGAATCGAATAGTGCGTATATGAGATTTTATTATAAATTCTCATATGTGGGTTTTGATATGTAAATCGAGAAAATAATCCGAGTATATTTGAACTTCATAATATGTCGCATGACAAACTTGAATGATGTTTTGGAGAATATTCATATATTATTTACAAATTGGTGGGAATTTTTTGATTGATTTACATGAATAAAGAAGAGTTAAACGCGTGCTCGTCTATCATAAAAAATCTACAGTTTTATTAAGATCTTGACGCAATTTGGCACACTTTACCCACCAAACAAGAGGAAGGTCATTCTCTACCATACCTTTGTGCTGTAATGGTAGCACACTCTGCGTGCATTCGAGAGGTCCACGTTCGAGTCCCGGCGAGGGCATTTTTTAAGATTTCCTTCTTTAGGATAACCTAAGGTCTTTACAGCGGCGTCCAAACTAAAAGGCGGTTGACGATAATTCGTCACCACCAGGATTTGGCGATTGGTCCGCTCATCTCCTGTCACCCTTTAAAAGGGATTGTATATAAGATATTTTCCCTCTCCTTTCCAGCATGACTTTGTAGTGTAACGGTAGCGTATCCGAGAGGCCCAGGCTCAAGTCCCGGCGAGGGCATTGGCAATTTTCCCGTCTCCAGCAACAAAATAACCTAATGACTTTGCAATTTAACGAACGTTTGATTAAAAATTCAGCGATTTAAAAGTTATATGTTGCTTTTCTGCAAAGCATGAGATAATTATATTTCAAATTTAATCGAAAAACTCGGCGATGCAAAAGAAATTTGTTGCCATTCGCAACATATTTGCCTTTCGAATTTAATATATAAACTCAGCTATTTAGGCCGAATTAAAATACTTTTATCTTCCACGTTGTTGTTCGGGAAGATATTTCAAATTTTAATTAACAAACTAAGCGATTTAAAAGCAATAAATGCATATTTTTTTCAATTATTATTAATGACCAGCTGGACTCGTGAAATTAATCTGGCTGAATTCATTAAAATTATCTATATACGCAAAGACGAGAGAACGTTTGTTTATTTGTCTATGTCTATTCATGAAAATCTACATGAAAATTTTGATGAAATCATTTTACCCACTTGAGCTTTAAAACACAAGGAAGATTACTGTCTACATAGGATTTCGAAAAAACACTCCACGGGGCCTAGTATTTATATTAGAACAGTGCGTTCACAGCACTCATCGTAGATTCACGTCGCCGTTGTTGTGCTCCTACTGTCAGTAGCAGTAATACATAATAAACAAAGATTTTATAATTTTTTTTTGTAAAAAATAAATATTAATATTCCTACTTAGTTCACAAATGACGTCAGCCATATTAGTTTCATTTCGCCATTGCGTTCCTGCTAGATGTTTAACTAAATCTGGTAGATGGCAGCATATTTGTTTACTTTTTAGAGCAGTACAGAACCTTCAAAGCAGAATTTAAGCGCCCTTTCTATCAGTTTTACGCGAATATTTCGTAATAAGTAAAGAAATCGGGTAAATTGGATGGTGAATTTCAAAAAGCTCATTTCTGAAGAAAAGACAAAACCGATTCCGTTGCATAGCGCCGTGTTAGTTCTACATGTTATTCGAACGTTGTAAAATTTTGCGCTCTTCATATTCAACCAAAATAGGAGGAAAATTACTGTCTACCTGAGATTTCGAAAAATTAGCTCCATCCCCCTAATTGAAGCCTTTCACTTTGCATAAATTCCAGGCAATGTCGGGTACTTTAGCTAAATTGTTAATAATTATGATTTTTGTAATGTGGCATATTGTTTTCATACATTTATTTATTTAGTACATTTTGTATAGCAATTTTACGTTTATTGTGTATTTTATATAATTTAAAATTTTCATTATAAGGTACTAAAATTACAATTACTCTGTTCTTGAATTTAAGTTTTTCACTGTTTTATGAATATGAACACCCATGAAATAGTTCCTCCCCCACCCCCAAGAAAAATCTACTTGTTCTAAGATGTGTAGATCTCTAGAACCAAGGAATTTTACCATTTGATGAGATAATATTGCGTAAGATTTCACACACACACATGTGCACATTCATTTCTGCCTTGCTAAGTGATCGCCCATTCTATTTAGTTAATATCACGTGCTTGAATTGATCTCAGATTTTCTGTTAACTACGGAATATGCAAGATAAAATATGAAAATTATGTGCATCGTATTGGTGTTCATCTTTAAGACTTCATTTGCTCAGAATGCAGATCTTTCGCACAATAGTTAAATGTTATTTCAGGTACTTTCCATTTAGAGTAAATATTCGTTCCTAAATATATTTTTAAAAGCATCACTAAATTCTTAATGGTTCCGTTTCTTTTTGCCACCTTTATTTACACAAAGAACATTTCAAGAAAATAATATTTATACAGGAAAAAATTTACTATATAGAGATAGATTTTAAAAAAGCAATTGCAAAATACTAAACAGAATCAGGATCAAAACATTATCCATCTTTCAGGAATGTAATCTCTTAAAAACACCCATAGAATCTTAATTCGCTTTTAGATCTTCCTTGTAAGAAAATAATAACAATTCTTGTTTAGACGTGCCAGTCGCTATTATGAGTTCAATATTCTTTATCTATTTCATGATCTTATTTCTTTTCTTATTATCAGCAATTAATCATATTTATAAAATAATATTACGTAATATTGGCAAATGTGCCAATTCTTCCTTTTAAAATTTTCTTCTCAAAACTCTGATAAATATGCTTTGCGAAAAAAACCAAATTTATTATTAAGGACTCCATTATCCCAACACATCAGTAAACAAATTATTTTCTTGTCTTATTTTATGAAATCATAAAGACTCTAGAGGGTGCAGCAGCGATAGGAAATGAGCTGAGTCCAGAATAATAATAGGACAACATAAATCCACCTCCTGGTGGTCCCGTGAGCATATCCGAAAGAAGACCACTTGCTGGGGGTAGTAAAGGGGAACGGAAAGACAAACACAAGCATGCAAACTCCATATCGGATCGATTTCTGAGCTCTCCATCGAACATGAAATATTGAGGACTTACTGCGAGTTTTCCGATGTCTTAGCTGAAAGAATATAATTCCAGAGTTTGTTGATGTGAGAAGTCAAACATAAATCTGCAATCCAAAGACTTGTATTAGGACAATTAAAGTCGAGACCGTTTTGATCCAAATCCAGACATAAATGCAACATAAAAGTCTGAGATATATTTGTGCCTATTCCCATATTTGAAACAATAATCTACGGTCCTCGAAGTATTTCAGAATCTGAGACATTTTACTATACTCAGACTCAACAATATTTATTTTAGCAATCTCTTGATGATTTCAGTAAGAGATAGCTTTCCAAAAATTTTCTCTTCGGGATTATTTCCAATATTATAGATAGATAGATAGATCTAAAGTTAAAGTTAGGAAATGGGTTTACATTTATATGGAATATAATTTTTACTTTTCGTTTTTAAAGTGCTATAAATAAAAAGGCGATTTTAAAGTCAGTATTCTACAAAAGTAATGCGTTTTTAAAATTAGGTAAATAAATCAACTTTGGATTGTGCAGATTTTGAATAAAACTCTGTATCAATTGTGACGATCAGACTGCTCCTCTTCTTCAGAAGCAAAAATTTCTTATAAGGATGGAAAAACAAAAACTGTCATTTATAATTACACCAATGAATGGAACAAAATTAAAACAAATTTAGCGTCATCTGATGAAGAGAGCGGTAATTAAACGTGGAAAAGCTAAGATGTTAGAATTTTTAAAACGTTGGGAAGGTTTAGATTGGAATTAATATAATTAATTAAAAAATCCAATTAAATTTTCTTAGAAAGATATTGTAAACATTGTTTTAAAAACTGGAGAATTATCGTGTCTGAAACGCACGGCACACCTCAACTTTCTTCTGGAACGAAGGTTTTGGCTTACTGTAGACTTTCGAAAACATCAGGTAGAAAAAAAAGTGTTCGCTGATATAAAGCTGCTGCAAATGTCTGATCGTGTGAAGACAAATTTTGTAACTTTTTAATCAGAGCTGTATCCATGTATTTTTTCACTTGAGGCAAAGAATTTAATATGCGTCCCAGTGCGATCAAAGTAACTAGTATACTTTCAAATACAGCAAACACAACTATATTAAATCATACACAAACTCTTGTACTGTGTATTGTTTAATCCTAACTTTATATCCTCAGTAAAATTATAATGTAATACTTCATAATTTTTAAATTGTAGGGCTACACTTGCTCGGCATTGCTATTTTAGTCAAATAACCCAAGTAGGCGTGAAGCGAATTATCACTCTGCCTGGGTACAAAGATAGTGCCTTGAGAAGGTTGAACAAACTTTTTTATTAGATCAGAATTTAGAATATAAAGACACTCTACTGTACCACAATTTCCATAATTCGTGGGGATGCAACATAAGATAAAGCAACCCAAATTAAATAAAATTATGAACAGTAGTCAAAGCCTACACGATTAAATATTACTAGAAGCTGCCTCACTCTACCGGAGCGTCAGAATTAAAGTGTCGGCAGCGATAAACCGCAAAGCCGAATAATTACAACTATCAGAGCTAGTATGAAATTAACAACCTAGCCCTCACGCGATGCCAGGAATTTTCTCTATCTTAAAATCCCAAAATCTGAGTTTAAATACTGGTTACTCATTCGTGCGAGGAATACGGAACGGGGAAGTTATAGTAAAGGTTGAAATTATAAATAACTGGTTAATTAACATAAGATCCCTTACGAAATGAAAAAATTAACAGACAAATTTTGGATAAAAAGCAAAATTCTTTGAATTCGTGTAAATAATATTAAAATTAATTACAAAAGTTTTGCTTTAATTTTCAACATTTTTTTATCGTTTATTTTTTCTTGCTTTTAATGAAACAAAATCGGATTCTGTAGAAAATCTTCTTCTATTCTGTAGAAAAAGTAATCATATTTGGAACTCTTTTTAAAAAATTTCTTTAAGTAAGGAAAGATTTACGTAATTTTGAATTATTTTATATGTGCTAAATTTTCTTTCTACTTCTTAAAAGTAATCTTTTCAATTGGGGCAAATTTGAAAATATTCTTAACTTTATTTTCACACTGGGAACTATTAGTGCACAGAATTATTGAAAAGCGTAGTAAATAACTTTTGATAAAAGTTCTTGAGCATTTAATATCATTTTTGATAATGTAAGTTACGAATACTAACGCCTTTTAAATTACAGCATAAATTTTTCACCAATTCGTGGAAATCAGAAGCTATCTTGTATAAATTTTCATATCACCGTCATTTTACCAATTAGATTAAAATATCTATCAGTTCGAAAAAATATTTTTCTGAATATTTTTTTAGTTTAATTGATTTTTTTATGAAATGAATCTTGATAGTCTGATTTATTAATATTCTTTTTGTTTTCCTTTTTAAATGTTTTCATCTTTACAGGTACATTTTGAAATTTCTCAAAAATATTTTCTCCCACTTTCTGTTAAAAAAATCCTTTTCTTATATTAGTTTGTTTAATTCAGTATGGCAAGACGTACGAGGGCTAACCTTTTAAGGAAAAAGAATGAACTGACACGTTTACATTTACACGTTACACATGAGGAAAACCATAAAAACACGAGTTCAGTCAACGCATTTTTCAAGATTCTATATTAGATTAATCCCTCTAGTAAGCGTGAAGTTTAAATTTTTTTATTGCAAGGCTTTTTTTTTAATATTCAGGGTGGCCTAAAAGCTCATTAACATTTGAAAATTCAGTAATTCTCTGAATAATGTAGGTATAGAGGTAAAATCTAAAGCACATGTATGGCATGTCATGAAGTTTTATTGAAAGGGGGGGAAGTGCTTAAAACGGTAAACAGATGGCGCTTTATATGACAGCAAAAGCAATAACTAGCATAACAATTGATTTTTAGCAAAGCTATGTTTTTTATAACAGATGCTCAACATGTCTATCGTCATTCACCAACAATACCTGTAGTCGAGGGATAATGTTATGAACAGCACTGTACAGCATATCTGTAGGTATGGTGAGAAATTGCCGTCGGATGTTGTCTTTTAGCATCCCTAATGAGATAGGACGATCGCGGTAAACTTGCGATTTAAGGTAACCTCCACAACCAATAATCACACGGACTAAGATCTGGGGACCTGTGAGGCCAAGCATGACGGAAGTGGCGGCTCAGCACGCGATCCTCAACGATGTGTGCAAGAGATCTTTCACACTTGTAGTAGTATGGGGTAGAGCGCCAACCTACATAAAAGTCATACCTTCCAACAGGTGATTATCTGCCAGATTAGGGATGATGCGATTCTGTAACATATCAGCCTACCTCGCACCCGTCACACTGACATTTTGAATAGCAGAACTACACATTTCCTCGAAGAGTTACGATCATGACTGATGTGATAAATCCACATCACATCGTGACCAACACCCGGAGGCGAGGATAGAAAAGTGAAAAAGGTCAAAATGGATTTATTCTCTCTCTCGCTATAGCTCATTTCATACAGAATTCTCGTGTGTCATCACTGACATTTTGCTACCCATCGCCATAAATCGACACTTTTTCCCTTTTTCCTTTTGTTTTTGCTTTCAATAAAACCCCATATCATTTCAAGCATGTGTGTGAATTTTTGCTTCTTTACCTACATTATTCCGTAATTTTTAGATGGTTTCAGATCCTTTCAGTATTACTTTAAAGAATAAAATTTTATACAGATTTGCATAAAGACGGTATTTTTTTTAACCCTAGTGTAATGATTTATCATTCGATACCATATACAGGGTGATGCAAAAGTATCTGGTAAAAATTTATAGGTAGGTGGAAGAGACTGAAATAAGCAGATTTTGTAACTGAATGTGTGTGCGGACATGGCTCCTTAAGATGGTTTAGAGAGTTTGGGCGGTAGACAAAAACATTCTGCTGGCGTTTAATTCTCTTTGCCGTGTGGATTAGGACCTGTACAAATTCGGAGCTTGCCGGTAAGCACTTTTATCCGTGCGTCTGCGGATGGAATTGGAGAAGGTGTTCAAAGGAGGCGTTCGGGAATCATTCTTCTGCACCTTCTTTGGGTAATAAGGTATTTCTCATCCTTTCGTAGCATGCTCTCGTGGTGTAGTGGTTCTGCACGCTGGGCCGGTATTCCAGAGGTCTGTGGTTCGATTTCTGGCGAAGGCGGTTGCTAATTTTTCATCTTTCCTGCTTCGAAAAAATACCTAATGTCTCTACAAGGTATTTGAAGCATTGATTAAGGGAAAATATACGAGTGTGCAAGTGCTCAAGAATGTAGGGTTCTTTTTATTGCTTTAAATATTACATTTTAAAATGATGCTTCTAAACATGTTTTCAAATTAAAAATTAATAATTATAGTTTCTTTTTTCTTTTTTAAATAAAATTTCGCTCCTTTCCTACTTTTTACCTCCTCCTACTTCTCTTGGGGCTCTTCTTGTTATTAATGCTATGTTTAAATATAGTTTTGTGTTCGTCTTCATGTATCCTGTTTACTCTGGAATACTTGTTTTGAATTCTAATTCAACATATTTATGAACAGTCACCCAGGAAGAAATGCAGAAAGAAAACAATATTTCTATTGAAATAAAAAGGGTTTATCATTGAAGAAATAAAATATTAAGTTATTTCTTTAAGATGGAATATATGCCGGGAGAGTGAACTGTATTTTATGTCATGTGATGTTATTTATTTGTAATACATTTGAATAATATTTTGATATTCAATTTTATATTGAAATTCAATTTGTTTTTAAAGTTAACTATTTAACAAATAAAGTGAAATGATCAACTACCGATGATTTGCTTTTTTCGCTTTTCGAACATAGAATTTTGATGGGGAATACAGCATATTAACGTGCATTTTGATGTAAAATTTTAAAGTTCTAGTTCGGCCGATATATGTTAAGCTATACAGACAACGTATGCTAAAAATTCCTCAGCAGAGCTTGGGATCTTATAAAATGCAACTTCAGATAAAAATACATTGATCTTCCAATCCATATGTTTCATACAGAATGAACATTTTGAGTGTATTAATAGCTGTTGCTTGTTTGACGTAGTCGGCCCAAGCCCACGAAATTCCTCGTGGCAAGAAGCGCTAGATTACGTCTGTCGTTGGCAACGGCCTTGAACACCTAGCATGTGACAGTGCTATTTGGCTTAGTTTCGCCCCCAATTTTGACGGAGAGCACTCTGAGGGGACGGATCCGAGGGTCTCCGACCCTTTCCCCTTTCAACAAACGAAACAAAAAAACTTTTGGCTCGCCGCATGTCTAAAGTGCCGCCATGCTGCACCGACATTATACATATATAAACAACCATGCCGTCTCGTGGATTCGAACCCGGGCCCTTAGCCACGGCAGTCAGCGACACTAACAACTTTCAGTTCATATATGTCGGTTTAAGTGCCTCTAAATCAAAGACTTGTCCCCAAACTCGATTTTAGATGCTAGATACGTAAGGTTTATCACCACTACTTTACGCGTTAGGGAATCTCAAAAGTACTGCTATTTTATCAGGCATTATATGATTTATTTATTATTCGAAGGCTGGTAGGTATTGCTATTCGTGTTGCGTAACATTTTTATTTACCTTTCAAGAGTATATTTCTTAACTAATTGCAACATTTTAAAGCAATATATGTGTTACAATAAAGTGCCGTTTATGTCTTTCAGGAAACCATTCAGAAAAGAAGATTAATCGAAATTTTAATTTAAAGTACTGTGCGTATATTTTAGTTTTAAAATTTGAATACAATAGCTATACTATTGCTGTATCAGTACTGTACTAGTATTTTTATTCCATACTTTTGCTATATTTTAAAAAGGTCGAGATGTTTCCTTTTTAAAATTGTATAAATTCAGAAAGTATAATATTGAAAATAGAAATAAGAATGGCTATACTTTTATTTGCCCATTTTGAAAGTTCAGTTGCCCATTTTGAAAAATACTTACATAGCACGTTTTCCAGCGAAAGATTTCAACAGAAATGCAGATTTTGTTACATAATATGAAATCATAATTTATGATTTTTGTTACATAATATGACTCTGTTACATAATATGACTTTGTTACATAAGTGTCATCTGTTTATGCCATTTGATTATGCGTTACTATTATTAAGTGTCATCTGTTTATGCCATTGCAAAGCAATATTCAATTAAACGTTTGAAACGTTTTCTCACTAGTATCATTAGAAATGAAACTTTTGAGTGTATTAATAGAATGCATTGCATTTTCAAAAGACAATGATAATAATTTACCCTTTTCTCTTCATTTCTTTCATTTAATTGTTTATCCAGACATCTATTTTCAGGCAATTTTTCGACTGTTCATATAGCTTTGAAGTCTTTAGTCTGGTATGACAGTTTATATATTTTTCGAAAACAATGTCTGTTTCAGGAGAGTCTTCCTTTTCTTTCACAATCTCAATTTTTTTATCGTTCTCTCTGTCAACGGTTTCGACTAACTCTAGATTTGAAAACCCTCCTTTAACAATTTTGACCCGAATTAAAGCCAGAAAAAAAAACTTAGAGCCTCATGTACAATTTTTTTGTATTTCTTGCAGTAATTTTCTGAAGGGCAAAATAAACTAATATCTTTTTAATGAAAAGTTTAAAATCTTGATTATGCCCAAGTCTAAAGATTGCAATGCAATCGATACATTGGCGGATTCCCCCTTTTTAAGAAGTCTCTGCTCATTTTTGAATCCATTACACTGACTGACTGTGCATCAATTTAGAATCTTACATGGATGAGGTAGTCAACGTTAGAAATGCCTTTCGTACGACATTCATGAATTTTATTGGAGAAATGCTTCAACCACTTTTGATCAGATTCATTTGAGATATCTTTGGGTAACTTGTCATGCTATAAGTTTCTATGGTTAAATTTAAAGTAGCCACCCAGCTGTAAACCAAGCGTCTTTCTCATTCAGTAGCAATGATATTTAATGTGGTTTCTTCGCTAGCATAGAACCGTTCACTGCAAAGTTATTAATAAATCTTCGGAGCGGAAGCCATTAAAATTCAACTGTACTCTAACCAGGATTTGACCCACCACTTACTAGCTGTATGAGCTGACGCTTACTTCCCGAAAGCATGAAAGTTAAATGCAGCAATTTCTTACAACTATCTCCTTTAAGAATGGCTAGGAAGAGGTGAGCTATACCAGTCGAACAAATCCAGCTAATGTCTAGTTACCGTCCACCATATTTCTAATTTGGTCACCTCTGTAGGGACTAGGTTTTACGGAGCAGATAACATGAACAGTCAGTTTTACCTTCGTTGGAAACTGAACGCCGAAACTTCCACTCAGTAAACCTAGAAACTTCCTTAAGTCTTTAACAGTTTTCTGTTTCTTCGAAATTTAAAACTTTATCTACTTTTCAGGTAAATGTTTACTTCCATTTAGTTATTAAATAGGGTAAAAATTCTACATCAGAAACACCGAAAACACATTTTAAAGTATTTAATTTTAGACTCTACCCATTTAAGTTGTGAAAAACTTTTGAAATGTGTTGTTTGTTGTGTGTTTCATATTCTGAGAATATAGAATGTCATCTAAGTAAAGTATGTAAGAGAAAGCTAGTCCTTATAACACTTCGGGAATGAAATGCAGGAAGGCTTGAGCAGCATTTTGAGTCCAAAATTTAAGTTTGAAGACTCAAAAAGAACAAGACGGTTAATTATTGCTGTTTTAGGTATGCGCTCATCATAGTCGGGTATATGATGATAAATTCCATGCAATATCTAACTTAGGAAACACTATTTCGCAGTGAAGTTTATTGAGCGAAATCTTGTATATGTGGACTTAGGATATGAATGAAAAACTGTAACTGAATTAAGTGCTCTGTAATCTCCAACTGGTATTATGTCAGTAGGCGTTTTATGTGCTGCACGTAAAGGTAATGGACCAGTTACTTCTAGGGATCAACAAATTCTTTGTTTAAAAAACATTCGAACTCCTTTTTTTGCTTCATCATAAACTTTGGGCGGATGCCTTCTTGATTTCGAGGTGGACTGGTTGTCCTTTAGTTTCGATATAATGAATGTGTTATATTTGATTGATTTGCTATTAATACGAATTTTGTATTTATATAATTAATTTTAGTAGAATTATAATTAAAATTGTTGCATTTACACGTGCAATGCTGCGCGAGATAAATTTTAAGAAAAAGCTATACTAGAAAAGTAAGAACAGAGGGGTACGTGCATTTAACATTGAGTGAATGGTTATCTCGGTAATCTGTATTGAAACTGAATAAATGTAATTGACCACTATGTTAGCTGTAACCATAATTGCATCCTCTTATTGCTTTCCAGAAGTCTCGAGAAGCAGAAATTTCTAGAAATACCTCGCGACCAGTTGAAAGTTATAAATGGCCGGAGAGAGAGCGACTCACTTCAGTTGCTTAGTTACTGTTGTTGCAAGTTCTTATTTCCGCATGAATTGAGAAATCCGAGTTAGCTATCTCTTTAGATACGCTTTGCATTGCGTTGTATTTTAACGTTTTTAGTAGTTTAAACTTTAACTACTGATTATCGTGATATTCTGAATACTTGTACGAATACCTCTGAGGAAAATTCAAGCGTTCTGATATATTTCTTTTGATAAGAATAAATTTTATTGACCTATTATTGACTTGTGCATTTAATCTGTTACGAACTGGTACGTACGCAACACTATATATAGCAGAATTAGTTAGTTCAGGAAATTGTCTAAGTATTTTGTGACATACAGAACATTCAAAAACAGTCTTAACATTCAGTTAAGTGTTGGAAGTAGCAAGAATCGTCAATTTGTCAACGATTTGTTTTTGCATAAATTAACTGGTAAGCTAAAATGGGCATGAAGGTCAGCTCCTGTTATGGAAACTGACGCATCAGCGATTATGAAATCCCACTTAAAATTTCGCCTGAGATCGAAAGTTAAAAGTTAAAGTTCGTACGCATTAATTTTAGTATTATTTATGGCAAATAGTTCTAAATTAATAGCACTAATTTCTTTTCCTGTTGGCACAGGAATACAGGAAATGCCACTACTAATTAAGAAGATATTTCTTGTTTGCATTTTTATCGTATGTGTGTTATCTGTTTGAAGTGTTTGCTGCTATTTCAGTACAGTTCATGATTTGCTTTGGACTAGTAGCCGAATTTATTTTCCTGACTCAAAAATACACGGAGAAATACACTTACCATCATCAGCTTTGAAATTTTGATGATAAAAGCAGTAACCAGTGCTGGCTTTATTTATGTAAAAACTACGTTACCTACTTTTCCAATTATTACGGGTATTCTGTTGTCTTAGCGTTTCATTGTACAGTTTTTATGACAAAAGTTTAACTTGCTTAGTGAGATTCTCAGTTTGTTCGTTTCATTCTGACTTTTGTATTTTGTTCAATATTTGATGCCGCACAAATAGTTGGTTGTGCATTGTTTGTAACTTTAGAAATTTTATTTGCTGTTTGGGCTAGACGAGTTAAATCTTCATCAGAAACCAAAGCATTTTCTTCCATATTTGAAAGGAACTCTTTGTATATACAAGTATTTTAGGAAATCATCATATATTTTGTTTAGAATGTTTCATTTGCTTCAAAGGGTTTTTGTCCCCTAATTTTAAATCCGATAAAAGTTTACGGATTTATTGAAATTCGGAATATTGAAATATTGCTAGTAATCTGTTTTTTAAAGACAGCTATTTGTCATTTTTAGGAACTGTTAAGATTATATCTTAGGCATGCGTTAAAGTTAACGGTTAGCTCGACTAAGTGAGCTCAGTTCTTTTTATTCTTATATATTGGTAAATTTTTGCATATTTTGCCTTAAACGTGATTCAATTATGTTGTTCTTATGTGTGCGTTGCGGTTTTTATGCCTTTAGTCAATTTGCGTGCAATATTTGTAGAATTATCAACAATTTAAAAGTTGTTTAAGTGCAGCAAAGCCTATTTTTTTAATCATAGCAGCTATTTTGTTTACCTTTGAAACTTAGCAGAAGAGTGAATTAATTATTTCTGCACCTTTAGTGTGTAATTTTAATTGTAAAAACTGTTTTTAATTGCTTTAGCTGTATTTGATGTTTTATGTTTTTCTATATTTTTCAAATTTTAATGGGGATGTTTAGTTTTTATGTATTTTTGCCTTATCGCAAAGTGAGAACTGAATTAAATGAATGAGAAAAAGTCGGCTATGGGAGGGAATCCAAGTGCTGTTGCTCGCAGAGGGAGAAGCTAAACCTGAGTGACAGGCGGAATTAGACAGGAAAGTATCAAAATGACAGACTGAGTAAAATTTGCACTGATTATCTTCACTCTCGCGGGGGGGGGACACTTTTGATAGCATCCTGCGCAACTGTCCGTGTCGCTAGTATCTTGAGCCGACATTGTATATACTATTTATACAGTACAATATACTAATATATAGTATACATATAGGATAATTATAATTTCTATGTGAGGTGAGGAAACAATATGGCTAATTTTACTTTATTAATTTTAGAGAAGTTACTTGGGAAAAAAATCGCAATGTATGGAGTTCCGCCTGTACTCAGCTACAGCTATTTGTTCTAAATTTAAAAGTCTACTGCGAAGTCTTTTCACTTGGTGTATATTTACTAAATAATTTTGCCGCATTGATCCAAATTTTGCCCTTTTTGCAAGACGTGCTTCATCAAGACCTCCCCCAAGCCTCTTAAAAAGAGTATGAAGGGGTGGATTGTGAAAGATTCATGAATTACATCACCCCCGAAGGGATTTTTCTGCGTCGCAGAACACGGAGTCTATAAGTAGCGCCCAGATGCATGTCGGAGTAATTGACTTCCAATTGACAAGAAGGGGCTTTAGCAGAAAAAAAAAAAGGTGGTTGTTAGCCTACTCGGATGTTAGGGGAATGAAGCGGCTTCCCGTAAAAATAGTAAGAGTTTGTCAGGATTTTCTAGGGATTTCCTGCTAGCGGTTCTAGGAAGAGAAAGGATTAAATATCAAGCGTTCTATTTATTTATTTATTTTTTTCAGGTTGTCTACATAACCCATTACGAGAAAACTGCAATTGGTTTTTCGTAATTCCGTGAGTGCTTTTGAGTAAACATCCGTGCTATTAACAAAAATACATAAAAGTGAATTCTTTAGTTGAGAAAGAATATAATTAAAACAAAACGATTTCAAAAATCCTTTTCAGTTTGTTTTAAAAATGAGGATGACATGTTTATAAGAATTTTCAAGTCGATGGTAAATCTGATTTTTTTCCAGAACTGTTTTCGTTTTGAACAATCTCATAACATGTTAGATAAAATAAAATCATGTTTTGTAATCAGTCTCAAGCCCGTCTAAAATATACTATTCCATGGAAGACAAAATGTAAAATGAAACAGAAAATACATAAATTATATACATGCAAATGTGTACACAGCTTACAATGTCGGATCACTGTTCAAATTGTTGCCACCAAATATTAGAGCCCTGTATTATTTTTAAAGAAATTAAATAATGAATAAATGAAGAATCTGCATAAATGTATGTATGTTTCTCGAACTGTGATAAAACAACGGTACATAGACCTATCAAATTTTGAATAACGTAATTCTCCTCCGAATATGGGCATCTGGAAGCCCAAATTTGGAATTTGATAGTCCAAAGGAGCAATTTGCCCTGAAGGATTATTTATGGTTTGACATTTTAGCAGTTTTGGCATTTTGCGTTGGTTCACTTTCTGCGTTGTTTCCCTTTTCAAATTTTTGCCACCAAATATTATCGCCCTGTTTTATATTTAAAGAAATTAAATAATGAAGAATCTGCATAAATGTATGTATATTTCTGTCACTGTGATAAAACAACGGTACCTAGAGCCATCAAATGTCGTACGTCTCCACCCGAATATGGGCATCTGGAAGCCCAAATTTGGAATTCATTTTATTATCTAGTTCATATTTTGTAAACATTTAATGACTTTTTAATTAACAAACTCGATGATTTCAAAGCAAGCAATGGCAACACTGAAAGGGAAAAAAATTATCTCCAGGGCGCGAGACTGTGTGTCGGAATTTCTAAAGATATTCTCATTTTAAAATTATTTTGCGACATTGCTGTTGAACTGTATTTTGTGGTTTAAGTGCGAAGAACACGATATTTAATAAATAAAGGTAAAACACAAAATGTTAAAAAAGCGCCCCTTTGGGCGTAATGTAAAATCTGAAAGCTTTCAGATTTTTGAATATATATATATATATATATATTAATTAATGTTTAAGTTTCATAGTGTTCTACGATTTCTATTTTCAACTTTTTGAATGATGTCACTCTTTCTAAATGTATCCAAACATAAGAAGAGACAAAAAAAAGAAAAACTGTGTTTAGTCACGCTTTTTTGCAGCTATTTTATATTTTATAGGAATTTTCCGTTTCGATAACCCTAAAAAATTAAGCCATATCGTATCTTATAATTGTACATCGCTCCAGTATTACGATTATTTGTCATTACGTACGTTAAACATTTTGATTCGTCGAACATTATTAGTGAAAAAATATCTCTCAATATTTGAATAATAAAATTGTCATATTTTGAGTTACTCCAAATATAATGTGCGTTAAGCAAAAAAGTTGTTTTGAAAGTTGATAGAGTGCATCTTATTTAAAGTGGAAAATAATTTTTAATTTAATATTATATGGTGTCCTTATGCTGATATATATCACTGTGCTAAAACCAGTTTTAGCGACTACATCAATTTTCTGTTGTGTCTCTAAGTAATTAACTCCGAGTTAGGGCTTGAGCTGATTCATGTAAACAAAACTGCCGATGTTAGCAGAGAGTAAATTTCACTCCAATGACCGCACGCAGCAATAATATGCCTTATTGATTGTTAGGGAAACAGTAGGTATATTGCATTTACACCATGGACATACTTAGGAGAAGTAAGTAGCGCTTATATATCAAGACTCAATCATCACACTTGCACGAGATTTCATCTCACTTATGGACTTTTCCACGTTATGATAGAAAATTATTATGATTTTCTATCATAATAATATCATATAATCTATAAATTAGTTATGATAGAAAAGATTGCCATTTTCATACGAGTTCCATACAGGATGTGGTTTTTCACCCGGGCGCCTGATAACAAGTGTTTCTAACACCTGAGTCTCTCTCCAACGACTTATAGGTTTCATATAGGTATTATAGTCTCTCTCCAACGACTTATAGGTTTATAGGTTTCATATGGTGGACATTAACTATCCAAGATATCGATTCGATTTGTAAACAGGTGGGTTATTGTATACTTCTTCGTCACGCCCGCCCATTACAATACAAGGTTTAATTCGCTAGAGCAGGCTTCGGCAACCTATGTCTTGAGGGTCATTGAGTGACTCATTTCATAATTTCAAGTGGCCCACTTGAGTTAACAAAGCCTATTATATAGAAGTAAATTATAAAGCATAAATATGAAACGAACCCTTGAAGAATACATAAAAAATTAAACTGGAAATAAATAATAGAAAAACTGAAAGCTTTCAGATTTTGTAATATGCCCAAGAAGCAGTGACAGAATTTCAAAGAAAAACCGATAAGATTGGTAACGCCGATCCGTAATTCATAATTTAAAAACATTGGCTTAGCCGTTTTGTCAGCATTCGATTCAACTTATAAATGCAAGCGAGTATTTTCACACCTGAAATTTATTTTAAGTAGGAACAGCAGAAGCTTAACTACCGAAAATTGAGATGTTTGTATTCGTGTTAAGACGACTAGCCGTAACCCAGACTTGACTAAACGGACATCACAAGTTCAGCATCAGAGGAGCCAATGATATCGAACAGAGAAATCAAGTTCCTTTAGTTATGTTTATTTTTATAATAATTAGAACTATAATTCTAATTTTTATAGTTTGTTCAGAGTTTAAAACGTATTGTAATTATTTTCTCAATGAATTTTTTCTTATTATACACACACACACACACACACACACACACACAGAAAAAAAAAAAAAAAAAAAACTGTTCTAAAACGAAAATGTTACTGACTCCAAACGTCGTCTTTATACGCATATTTTGGTTGAATTTGAGCGGCAGCCAAAAGTTGTCGACGCCTGGTCTACAGCCCTTTCACAGCCGATGTCTAGTCTAAAGTCTGGCCTACAGTTTCCACAGTAGCGTTAGATATCCCAGAGCTCATTTTAGGTCCGATCTAGGACCAAATTAGCGGTTCCACTAATTTACCAACGTAGGTATGATATTTCAGCTATATTTTTAAATAGATCGAAAACCTCAGATATCACTTATGAGTTTTAACTAGCTGTTATTCAACTACTATTTCTTGACGACGATAGTAAGCTTAGAGAAATTTTTACCGTCTCCTCTAACTGCTCTATATTGCAACTTCAATAACAATTCAAAGAAAGGAATAAAACCTAAATATTTATTCTGCAATTCATAAAATTTAAAAAAACATTTGAGTTTAATCAAAATAGATAAAGATAAAATCTTTAACTATGAAATTTTAGCTTTACAGCTGAGTCATACACAATTTCTGTTAATTCAAATTCTGTTACAAATTCTGTTTTCGTCTTCAAATGTGTAAAGAATTTTCGAATCACGACGGCGGGTTTGCTGATCTTTTATATCCCTTGCTCCACAGTAAACGTAACAGTAACGTTTATGAAGTGTGCTGCCACTTTCTTAATGTCAGTTGAGGAAATAGTTTGTAAAAAGACTGTTTCGAGGGTTTATTTTAGTACCAGAGGTTGTATATACGTTTCGATATTCGATGGAATTCTATTTTGTATTAGTATATTACACCTATACAATTTTAGTTATTTTATCGAAGTGAACCGAGGGTCACAGAAAAATGATCAAAGGACTACATGCAGCCTGCAGATAGCAGGCTTGAAACGCCTGGGTTAAAGTATTTACAAGTTTAAATTTAGATTCTAGCCACCTGGCTCTTCTATTATAACGTTGTTAACATATTTTCAAGTAGAAGAAAACTCCTTAACTGGTAATATTGTAAGGATCTTAAGTTTTACTAACGTTTATTTTATTTTAAATCTTTACTATCACTTCTTATTTTCTACTTCCGGCCAGAATTATAAGCGTTAAGGTTTTTATGCAAAGTATGTCTGGCGAACGCCAAGTATTTAAGTGTGGCCTTTTTGCTAAGCGAAAGAGAGGAAGCAGTGAGTCAACGCAGGCCGCTTACCTTAGAAGTTACGCAGTTGCTGTTTGCCTTCCAGGCCAGAGGTTTTAATCCTCTTGATAAATTAAACGTATTGTAGTGTTCACAGTCTCTGTGCTACATACGCTTCCTGTTATTATAAGGGCAATCTTCCACGTGTATTATTCTAAAGTTAAATTAGAGTTTAGTTTTATTTTTATACTTTTACGTTAGACCCCGAGTGGTGGGTCATTGTATTCCGAAGTACGGAAGTTATTGTATATAGAGAAAAATAAAGGGTTTTGTATACCCTTCGTCTGTATCCTGTCTGCTTACCACAATTAGTGAACATAGCTTTAGTAAGCTCTCTGTTCCGAGTCAGGTCCTTGTATGTTCCCGAAGAAGGTTAGAAGGAACATTGAACCTGATAGTGGCGCCCAACGAAGAAGAATAACCATGGCCGAGTTTCAAGAAGAACCTGTGCTGCCTGCAGAAACGGCTCAGAATCCAGAAATGCCAGCTGCCGGCCTGGAAGGATTCGGTTACATCGTCCAGACCATGCGCGCTTCGATGAAACCAGAAGCAACGTTTAACGGAAACTCACCGGTAACCACTTTTTTGGAAAAATTGGATGACCACTTCATGCTCTACCCCGTGCACGAGTTTCAAAAAGTTACCTTAGCTACCAGCGCTTTGAGGGGCCAAGCGCTTAACTGGTTCAAATGTATAGGCAGAAGTCTCTTGGGTCAAGCAGGAAGTCCCACCTATACTTACGAAAATTTCAAGACTGCCCTACTAAAAGCCTTCCCTGTTGTAAGGGATCGTGCGAAATTAGAAACGGAACTTTTCAGTATATATCAACAAAGAATCGAAAACCTCTCGAGCTTTATTTTAAGAAAAATTCACGTTTTCAAGCTCTTGTATGGAAACCGTCCGGATCCTGAAATAATTCAAGTGATTTTGCCGAGGTTACTGCCCCAAGTGCAAAACTTTATTGAATTAAGAAATCCGACTACACTGGAAAAGTTATTTGAGCTAGCAATCCAGTTTGAAAGTAGAAGAACGGCGGACGTCGAAAGAAGACGCCAATATCAACAGCGAAACCAATTTGGTACGCCAAGACTACAGCAAACTCAAGCATACGGCTACGGAGAAAAAGCGAATCAGTGGGCAAGGAAACCCGAGCATTCAAAAACAGCCGGCGAACGTCGACAGTTCAATAGCAACCCAGGAAAAAAGTCTCAAGGCCAGTGGAAAAAGAAGGAAAGCACGGAAAGGAAAAATAATTTAAACTAAAACGGATTTCTGCTGACGAGAGGGTGCGGAAATCCGAAGGCCACGAAAATCCCTCTTCCTACAAGTTAAATACAGTAATGGTGAAAAATTTGACTCTTCCGAAGATTGAAGTCTTGGTAAATAATATCCCAGCCACCGCACTCCTGTATACCGGCGCGCAGTGTTCCTGTGTGGCAGAACAGTTTTTTAGGAAGTATTTTCGCAAATACCGCATATATAATGCGGATAATACGACAGTATTAGCGGCGCAAGGAGAAAAATGTAAGTGCGTAGGTAAAGTACCTTTGTATATCCGTATCAAGGACGAACAAGTAAAGGTGATGTTTTTTATAGTAAAGAATCTGCAACCACATTTAATCTTAGGAATAGATTTTCTTTCAGACGCACAAGCGACACTGGATTTTAATGAAGCGTTCCTTAAGCTGACAATGAAACCAGTGCGTGTAGAAAAGGCTGAACCGCCAAGGTTAAATCTTGACCACCTGCCTAATGACGAGCAAGATAGAATCCGACAAGTGGTAAGTGAATTTGCTTTGTTATTTAGTGATATTCCAGGATTTACTCAGGTTACTAACCATAGTATTGACACTGGAGATGCAATGCCAGTTCGCCAAAAACCATACCGGTATGATAAGAATAAGGAAAAAATTATAGAATGGCATATTACCGATATGCTACGTAAAAAAATCATAACGCCCATCTCAAGTAGTTATGCTAGCCCGGAGGTTTTATGTAAGAAAAATAATGATTATCCTTTGGAGCATCCAAAAAGGTGGAGGTTCGCTATTGATTACCGTAAATTAAATTCCATAACGAAATATCCGGTATATCCGTTACCGATCATAGAAGAAATTTTAAGAAACATAAAATCAACCAAATTTATGACGACTTTAGACTTAACGACTGGTTATTTTCAAATAGGGGTGAGGCCTGAGGACGTGCCTAAGACTGCTTTTATAACCAAGTCTGGCACTTATGCATTTTTGCGTATGCCGTTTGACCTTTCAGGGGCCCCAGCAACATTTCAGCGATGCATGGACATTGTGTTAAGACCTGTTCTTGGAAAGTCCACATTTATCTATTTAGACGATATCATTATTACTAGTGATAATCTCGACTAACATGTACAGGATTTAAGACAGGTGTTTTCTTTATTAAATGAGGCCGGTCTAAAAGTTAATGTCGAAAAGTGCAAATTTGCAGCCCCTGAATTAAAATATTTAGGTTACAAAATATCTCAAAAAGGGATCGAGACAGACGAATCAAAAATAATCGCTGTACAAAAGTATCCGACTCCAAACGCGGCAAAGAAGCTCTCTTCTTTTCTAGGACTTTGTTCATATTATAGGTCCTTTATAAAAGATTTTGCGGTTATCGCTGAGCCATTGTTAAAATTAAAAAGGAAAAAGGCAAGATTCTCGTGGACGGCCGAAGCCAATAGTGATTTCGAAAAATTAAAACAAGCATTAACGCAAGCCCCTGTGTTGAAATTTCCTGAAAAGGATGAAAATTTAGAAATTTCAGCGGATGCTTCGGATTATGCGGTAGGAGCAGTACTTTCGCAAAATCAGCAGCTCGTGGCATTTTTTAGCCGAACTTTAAATCAAACACAAAGAAACTATTCCGCGACCGAGAGAGAGGCACTTGCAGTTCTCTTAGCAGTGCAAAAGTTCCGAGTCTATTTTGGAAAGGCGCCGATAACAGTATACTCTGATCATGCGGCGGTAACTAGATTGTACTCAGGGAAAAATTTATCCCCGAGGTTAATAAGATGGGCACTCAAGCTGCAAGAATATAATCTGGTAATCAAGCATACCCCTGGAAAGGAAAATATCGTAGCAGATGCCCTATCAAGGATTAAAATAGACGAACAAGGCAATACCGTAAAGATGGCAATGCTTACAGCGTGTACAATAAATTCCCGAGAAACTGTAATAACCGAACTGGGTAAGGATCCTGAGTTTGGAAGTATTTATGAGTATTTGAAGGATCCTGAAAATTTTAGCCACCAAGATATTGTGGCGATAAGAAATAGGGCGGCCCATTACGAACTAATAGATGGTCTATTATTCTATACAAAAACTACGAATTCCAACAACGAATTTCGACCTGTTATCCCAGCTAGTCTTAGATTAAATATCCTGCAGGAGCTCCATGACAGCCCTTTAGCTTCTCATGCTGGTATTCGAAAAACTATCCAACGCGTACGCGAGGCAGTCTACTTTCCTGAACTGCAAAAGTTAACAAGGGCGTATGTCCAGTCCTGCCCAACATGTCAAGCAGTTAATTATATTAATTTCCGCCCGGCCGGGTTTCTAAATAGTATTAAATCCGAATTTCCAAATGAAATAATTGGCATCGATTTATTGGGCCCTTTCCCAAAAAGTCAGTTAAATAAAAGTCGCTATCTCCTTGTTATGGTTGATCATGTTGATCATTTTAGTAAATGGACCGAAATTGTTCCCTTAAAACGAGCCTCCGCGAAATTAGTTACTGATTCTATTTTAAATAAATATATTTTAAAATACGGGGCGCCCCTAAAAGTTATATCGGATAATGGTCCTCAATTTGTAAGTAATATATTTGAAGACATGTGCCAAAAACTGGGCATACGTCATTTAAAAATGGTCCCGTATCGGCCGCAATCAAATATAGCGGAACGGGTCAATAGAAATATAGTGAAAATTATCCGTAGTTATGTTAAAAATTTTCATAAAAGCTGGGATAACTATGTCAATGAATTTGCTTTCGCCCTTAGGACCGCAAAACATGATACAACGGGCAAAACTCCTGCTGAGTTATTTCTAGGCAGAAAGATTATAACGCCGTTAGATAAATTATTTTATGTGCAACAAAGAGCCCCAGAATTTAAAATGGGTGATATAGAAAAACTAATAAAAGAAGCAAAAAAGAATACGGAAGTAGCACAAAGAAAACAGAAGCTATATTATGATTTGAAACGACGGGGAGTAACTTATAAAGTAGGGAATGAAGTTTTAAAAATTAAGCATTCACTTTCTTCAGCACCAGAAGATAAAACTGCCAAATTTTTTCCACGCTTTGAAGGACCATATGTTATAGAAAAAATAACTCACGCTGTTGTAGTGTTAAAAGCCAGAAATGGTGAAACCTGTTCCGCAAACATTGATCAAATCAAGCCCTACTTCGATCGTAATAAAATGCAAATCTTTTCAGATCTTTTGCAGGATCCGGCACGGCAGACACCGCAGGTACAAGTTCCAGAGGTGGAAAAACGACAAGTACAAGGGCAAGCCAATGAGAGACAGAAGCAAGTGAAAAGAAAATTGCCCCGCGGAAAAATTGAAGGTAACAAGAAAAAGAAGCCGTTCCACCGTCCAGAAAACAGAGTTCACGAACACCCCCAGAATGAAGAAGGGAGAAGGACGACGTATGTGAAGAGGACCAGGAGAAATGACGGCAACTATAACCCGGCTTTAAAACGGAAGATCTACTCATCCGACAGAACTCTCCGCAGCAAAAGTCGCCGAACTGCGGAAGGGCCATCAGCGGCGGAGGAAAAAGTACAAGGAAAATTTGAACGGCCAACAACGAGGTCCAAGCAGGATCACGACAGAAGTTTCCCGGTTCCGCCAAGACCAGCTGCCTTCAAACGGCCAAGACCACAAGCAGAGGAGAAAAGGAAGGTGTTCAAGGGTGGCCGAACTGGTGAAAAACGGAAGCTTCCAGAGGAAAGCACTGAAGGGCGAGCCCGTACAAGAAGGAGGATAAATCAAGCTACTATCTGCAGTACATTTAAAGACTGGGCCCAGAAAAGGATGTCCGAATATTACAAATTTAAGTAAAATTTTATGTTACTTTGCAAACTTAAGTTAATCTTTCATTCTTACTGCAAGTGGCAGATTTCAAGAAGTTTTACCTCATGCGAGGTCTACCTTTATCGCCAAAAGGGCGAGAAATGAGTTGTGACCGATTTTCGTATTATGTTTTTCAATTACTCGTGCGTAAAACTAAAGTTGATGTATAATAGCGTTGTGTAAAAACTTAAATATTGTAAAAAGTTATTGTATAAATTTTATTTAAAACATTCTAGCAAGAGAGAAGTTTTAGTCTGAAAGACGTTTTTTGAAATGTAGTATTTCAATGTAGAAAGAATTGGCACTTGCTTTGAAAAGAATAGAAGTTAACAATGTACTACTAATGTATGTTTTCAAATGTGTAAAATTAACAGCATGTTGATATGTTCTTATATACAATGTGAACTGTTATTTTAAATGTTAAGAAATACCGTGATATGGTAAAAGTGAAAGTAATGTTAAAAATTTGTTATTCGTGTGACTGTAAAGACTAAATCATGGCGAATATGTGTTAAAGGTTGAATGATGTAGTTAGGCTCTCTGACGCTACACTTTAGAGTTAGCCACTTTTAGAATAGCACATCAGGGTTTAGAGTTGATATTAGGGTGTGTTAAGAGGTCTCGTTATGTTGAATTTTAACACGTTTTTTTTTTGATTGTAGGAGGAAGTGTGGCACACGTAGACAGAAACACATTCGTGTTTGGTGTTCTTTTACAACACATGTCAGAGAGCACGGGGAGAGATAATTAAAATAGTCATGAATGAAATAAGAATGTTAAGAGCAGTATAATTGTATATGTTACTTGCCATGTCATTGTGTAACATTTCATTAAACTAGTTTTCCTTCCAGATCTCTGGAAGGAACCAGAATTGAATAAAAGCTCCTGTTTAGATGCAGTACAGATGAAAAAAAAATTTTTGTATCCTGGGAGCTGCTATTGTAACAAATTTCTTTCTTTTAAATTTCTAGTTTCTAGCGAAGTGTGTTTGTAAAAGGTTGGCCTCGCGTTAGATTCTAGAGCTAAAAGTTTTCAACAAGGTCGTTTTAGACCTCAGTTTCAAACTAATTAACTCTGGCGGGAAGTATGTAAGGATCTTAAGTTTTACTAACGTTTATTTTATTTTAAATCTTTACTATCACTTCTTATTTTCTACTTCCGGCCAGAATTATAAGCGTTAAGGTTTTTATGCAAAGTTTGTCTGGCGAACGCCAAGTATTTAAGTGTGGCCTTTTTGCTAAGCGAAAGAGAGGAAGCAGTGAGTCAACGCAGGCCGCTTACCTTAGAAGTTACGCAGTTGCTGTTTGCCTTCCAGGCCAGAGGTTTTAATCCTCTTGATAAATTAAACGTATTGTAGTGTTCACAGTCTCTGTGCTACATACTCTTCCTGTTATTATAAGGCCAATCTTCCACTTGTATTATTCTAAAGTTAAATTAGAGTTTAGTTTTATTTTTATACTTTTACGTTAGACCCCGAGTGGCGGGTCATTGTATTCCGAAGTACGGAAGTTATTGTATATAGAGAAAAATAAAGGGTTTTGTATACCCTTCGTCTGTATCCTGTCTGCTTACCACAATTAGTGAACATAGCTTTAGTAAGCTCTCTGTTCCGAGTCAGGTCCTTGTATGTTCCCGAAGAAGGTTAGAAGGAACATTGAACCTGATAATATTAGCGTAAAAGTCGGACATTCACAGACAAGCTTCACTACGGGTCGTTTAAATATCCAAACCGCTCTCCTAAACTCAGATTCTTGCTGCTATTAAAATGTTTTCATTTACATATTATGGTGGACAGACGAAATAGTAGAAAGTAGGACAGGTTTTTAATATGTGCATTAAAATAATCCTTTCGATCAGTAGCTTACATTGGATAATTTCCTGTTCTTGTGTTGTGACTTATCTCGGTTGTCTGACAGTACCATCAGAACGAGCCAACGAAATTCATCGTGTCAAGGAAGGCAAGATTGCGCCTGTCGTTGGTAAGAGCATCGAGCACCATATAGGTGACCATACGACTTTACTCAGTTACCCCCTCTACCACCACCACAATTTTGGTGGTGAGCATCCCGGGGGGGGACTGCTCCAAGGATTTGCTATCTTCCCCTACTAACAACCTCTCGAGAGGACTTTCGTCTCGGCGCATATTTAGAGTGTCCCTATGCCGCAGAGACACTGTACATTTTCAAAAATCCATGCCTTCTCCAGGATTTGAACCCGGGTCCTTCGATACCGTAGTAGTCTTTCCTACCTACTGTACTGTCTGGGCAGGTAGATAATTTCTTTATATATCCTAGAAACACATAATATCTTAAGACACAATAATAGTCATTTGTTGTTTGAATTCTGAATTACATATTATCTTTGATGAAAGGCCTTCTTTCGGTGTGGCACACACTTTCGTGTATTTCCTTTGTCCCCCACTGTCTTATTTGCATTTCTTTTCTTAGAGAGAATCTATTTTAGTTGATTGGTGACTATTGGATTAAGAAAGAGCTCTTTTTCTAACAAAATCAAACGACAAACACAAATATATATTAATAACTTCAAACTCATAACTAGCAACAACTTTCTACTCCATTCCTTTCGGAAGTGAGGAAAAACTCTTTCCCGAGTTCTGTCTGTTTGTTTCCAAACAAACGCTGTACAACTTCCAGCCAAGCGCTGCAATTTCTATTGCTTTCAAACCGGTAGAAGCAGTTCTTCGCTTGATCTGGACTAAGCTCAGTTGAGATTTGCAATCAGCAATAAGCTTTTTGTTTATTTGTGCTAATTATTATGTTGTAGTTTTTCATTTGTAAACTATTAAATAACATAAATTTACTTTTTTGAAACATATGAAAAATGTTTTCATTTCGGAAAAATGTTTTCATTTCGGAGAAAAATGTGAAAATTTATTCATTCAGCTGGGCAGTGTACCCAGCACGCAGCATCAGGATATTAAAGCTTTATAGTCACCTAGATAGTAATAATCCTCATTAGGCAATATAGACATTAACAAAAATATTATTGAATGGGAAAAAGGAAAATGAAACTTATTTTAGGAGATTATGAAAATCACTGATCTATAATAGACAAGAACACGGTTCTTTTCATTTTCACTACTACAAAATTCTCCCGCATTTAATATATTAACGCTCGATATATTGACAATAAATAAGCAATAAAAGAGTCAAAACAGAGGTTAATTTGGAAGCTGTCTTCTAATTTCGCTTAAACAATCATTTTTAAATCGTTTTCTTTCTCTGTAAAGTTTTAGATATTATCGATGGCACAATAACTCAAAGAAGTTTCCATTTTTAGAATATTAACCCCTCCGGCCAGTCTTTTTCCTCCCTGTCTTCTTTAGTTAATAATTCGAATGAAAAAGCCTGATCTTTCCAGCGAAAGGAAATAAAATAAAACTCAAATTCCCTCTCCTCTTCGAGTAATATCTAATAACGCCATGTGGGACAACATCAGAAAATTCCCTCAAGGAATCCCTGTGGGGGAAAACAGTCTAACTTATTATTATTGCTCGACATAACTTCAGTAGGGGGAACACTTTTGATGAGATTTAGAATTTGTTATTCCCGAGTTGTTTCTGCAAAACAGAAGAACGTTCTTTACTTCGAAGCAATAATTTGTTGCAACATTTTCCCTCAAATGAATGTAGTCATGAGCATAATGAGAGGGCTTTTTTTCATTTGTGGGAGTTTAACTGGTGTTTAGAAGTAGGATGATTATTTTGGGTTTAATCTGAAAATATATAGTGGAAATATATAAAGACTGGAAACTGAAGATAAAGAATTTTACCATTAAATTCACTCTAAACATCGATCTAAAATTTAAGTATTGTCGAAAGGTTTTGTAATATTTATTTATACTTCACTGCAGTTTTGTTTCTGTTATATTTCTCTCATGCTATGTATTTTTTTAATTTATGTATTTGCTTATTTTCATATCTTGATAATTTTAATCTAACAATTTTAGTGTGGGTTTTAATTTAATCTAGTTTATTGTATTTGAATTTGAAAGTGTTTATTCATGTACAGTGCTTTCGCTTCTGTAATTCTGAACCGGTCAGCTTTTAAACTGGGATAATAGCTTAATTAGAAATCAAAATAGAGGAAGAAGTTCTTCTAAGAGTTCTGGCACGACATTTGGTGATTCATCGTCAGCTTGGGGATATTCTAGAAGTTTCTGGAAAGCGCATTTTTGAAGTTGTATGAGCAAAATTTCACAAAGCTTTCACAAGCACTGGGCAACCGTATCAATTCGGCTGCTTTGAATGTGAGAGTTAAGAGATTTAGCGGAGTTATTCAATTCAGAATTGTGCGATTACTGATTTAGAGTTAATCTGTGAGTCATGTCGGTGATCTACAATATTTCTCCTGCAATAAGGAGAGTTTTAATTGAAGTTGTGTTATTCATTTCAATATGGTTTCAATTTCTTCCTGCTCATCTGACGTAGTTATTAAAGATTGTACGAGTTCGTAGCTAGCAACAGTATAAGTAGGAAAAAGAACATAACTAAGCACGTAGTTTCACGCTTTCCTTCAATTTATTGTGATGATTTAACGTGTCTCATAAAATATTTTACTCTAAATTTCCGGATAAAATTGATGTTTCATACATAACATCCTTTGCATACCTATTATAGGAAACTCATAGTTTACATAATTTTCACGTTTAGAGTCAAGTGACATTTTGAACGTTGCACAAACATTAGTTTCATTAAAACACTTTTCTCAATATTTTTCTGCATCCTTTTAGAAGGAACGAGCCGACGTATGTGACCTAAAGATGGGTTTACAGGGAAATAGTCTCTTTCTTTGTAAAAATGTGTTCATTGTTCAAACAGGTTAAGGCGTTTTAATTAATACTTAAACTTGTCAGTGACACCGCCTCTTACGTACTAAACATCCTATTAAGTTATAATGGGCTCTTCAGATGTCTGATTTTCATTTAAATCTTCATTTTGAAATTCCTTTTTAAGTGCTTGTTAATTCATATAGCTGATATGGTATTAAATTAATTCAATGATTTGCTCTATATTATTTTACAAGAAGTATTATTATATGCTATATGTACAATGTAACGGCTGTGCAAGAATTTTTAAGCCTTTACTTAAAATTCTTACATTAGTTTTGTCCTTTAGTTCTGTTTTTGATTTGAACTGCGGATCAATTTTGACTAATTTTTTAATCTTTACTTAAATTTTTACTTAAGTTTTGTTTTTAACTTGTGCTATGAATCAATTTTGGCGACCTTATTAGACTTGATTTGGTTTTTATAAATAGTCGTTGCATAGGAAGACGACGAAACACATTATAGATTAATACAGTACATTAAAAGTACATTAATTATTGTAAACTGATGGGAAATTGATTTGTTCCCCAAGTCAATTAATTTCAGATTAATAAAAATAATTGTTTCAATATTTACTAGTAACATAAAATTTTTACTTTTAATGAACTTTTTACTTTCAATAGATGATTTTTAAAAAAAGTTTTACTAAACTATTTTATTACAGTTCACTATTTTTATTCATCTTCATAAATTGTTTCTCTAGGAGATAATTCTAAAACTACTTTAATAAATATATTCACACATATATATATATCCATTCCCTCATCCGGGATAAAAGTCCTTCTCGGGCCTTTATTTTCACAATCATTGGTCGTAGTCATATATTTCCAATTACAGAAGTGTTTTAAATGACAAAAATATTTTGACAGTGCTAAATTTTAAAATAAAGTTAACGAAATATAATGTTGCCTCTCGGTTAATATACTTAATTTGGGAAAGTTTCGTACTCGTTATGAAACAATAAAATAATAAGAGGTTTGACTTCTTTACGACAAAACTTGACAGTGATATTCAATTCCAAAACTTGCAATTTTTGATGTCATTTTCAACTTGCCAATTTAATAAAATGGCTGTTATTCAGCCTGTAAGATATGATTAAAGAAGCAATAATAAATATGATTATTTAAATGTAAGTATCTGTTCGTAATTATAATGGAAGTTTAACTGGACCCTAAACAGTAGTTAAGCTATTTTACACAGTGAAATGTAATAAGATTAAGAACAAGCTTCGAATTTCCGATGAAAAGTTTTGATAAAATTTTGAAAAGAAGAAATAGATTTGGAAAGCAGAAATAGATAGCAAAATTTGATCACTTAGTATGCCTCCAAACACTTTTATTTATATTCACCTCTAATTAGGGTTCTATGGAATTGAGCTCAGAGCTCTGAGTATCTTTCCTAGAATTAATTAAACATTCGTCAAATTCATAGAAAATATTAAATTAATCAAAAACAAAGTTGAAATTCAAAATTCTGGCTTCTATGAGCATATGTTCGGGTGGAAGTCTACTCGTGTTCAAAATTTTCTGACTAAGTGCTGCCGTTCTTCCGCAATGTGAGGAACATGTAAACATATAGTGACTCCCAAAAGTGTTTGTACACCTACGAGTTTCAATGAAATATTTCTTTATTCATTAGTTAAAATTAATATTTGAGAGTGTGAAATTTTAGTAATATCTATAAATTTCTCTTAACAAAAATATATTAGTTATTTTATGAATATAGTGAAAGCTATTTTTGGAAAATAAATAGTAAAAAAATAACAGAAAAGTTACCCCACAAATGACTCAGTACACTTTAAAAACATCTGAACATATTAGAAAATATACATTTCTAAATACATAAAATACATTTCTGTTAGAAATTTGTAGGAAATCTTGCAGTATTTATGACAGCTTTCAAACTTCTCGGCATAGAGTTCACAAGCTTTTGTGTAGGGGGGTAATATCTGCATCAATGTCCCTCCATTCTTCCACCATTCCTATTAGTTCGGTTTTCGTTTGTATGTTGCGTCTTCGTACTCTAACCTCCAATTCTCTCCAAACATTAGGTATTTTTTCTTACATTAGGTATTTTTGGAAGCAGGCAAGATGAAAAATGAGCAACACATTCGCCGGGAATCGAACCACGGACCTCTGGAATACGCGTCTCACTCGGAGCTTCCCTAAGTTCGAGGCCCTGAGTGGTAGTTACGACCCTCTTTTCCCCTTCACAAAGATTTACCGTATTTAGTTGATGGCATTGTTTCCAGTACAGTTCTTCCTAACACTTACAGAATTTTAATGATTTAGTTTTTTATACTTCATTACTATTTTCTGCGAAAGATGGCACTACGTTTGTTTTCTCTTTACTCCATTCATTACTTTCGATATAAATTGGTAGTTGCTTCTCCTGTTTTTGGAAAAATATTTTTACTACTGAGAAAGAGGTAGTTGTGTTTGGTCGCCCTAGAAATACGTAGGGTTTTAATTAAAATTGTGATTTTTTTGCCAAGTATGAACCCTTAACCTTCTTATGCTGCAAGGCTCTCGTTCGAAATAGGAAGGTGAAAAGCTTATTTTAAAATCATTTAAGTGCATAGAATGTAAATGCAGGGAATTTCAGATGAATGCAGTTTGATTTCGAGGAGCTCTACAATAGCATTTACCGAAAGCGCAGCATGCTGAACTTAGCCAACATAAAACGACTGCTCATATTTTAATAATATTCTTCATTGAGTATGTATGAGTTCAATATTTTACTGCAGATTAGCACGTTATTTAACTCCACATAATATGCACTCTTGTGAAGGCTGATGATTAACGTAGAAGGAAATAATTAACATAAAATTGCCGTGTTACTTAAAATAAACTTTTCGAATCTTAACTTCCTTTTGCTTTCAACGAAGCAAATATTTGTTATATTTTGATTTATTAATGAATAAGCAATTATAAAAGGAGATGCTATATCAATTTTTATTGGATAAAAGGAGATGCTATATCAATTTTTATTGGATGCCAACGAACCTTCTGAAGAAAAAACGCAAACAGAATTTTTAAAAATATTTATCAAAGACATCAAGAATTAACAGTTTGCATTATTTCTGGCTAAATATTGCTATATTATCATTCCTGAAGTTTGATAATAATAATATAACAATGAAAATACCATTGGGTTTCTCTAAGAATAAATTATTTCGGGAAAATAATAGATTTACAATTATTTTATTTTATAGCAAAACTTATTTTTATGGCTTAAATGAAAACTTTGGAGAAGATCATAAAGTTGGTTTCATGGGCAGTTTTTTATTTACCCATTTGCGTTTTACCAAAATTTTATGCACCACTCTCTTTATCCATATTTTAAACTAAATTCGTGCCTGTTCTAGTTGTAGAAAGACCCCGGAACCGCCGCGCGAGCCTTTCAAAATGAGTCTCATAAATCTTATGAGACACAACTCTCAAATCCCAGACTGTCAACATTTGCTACACCTGAACTAATCACTCTTACTTGAGAAGAGGCGAGGCAAGTTCAGTTCACCGTAAACTCGTAAAAATTCGAATCTCTTAAAACCACTTTACGGCCCACGCCTGGACGCTCAACAAACGCTTCTTCTTCATAACTTCCTTCCAAACGTGGAATTCCACTTTCACTTCGAAATGTTTCGAGGCCAAGTTATGAGACCCTGAGATGGCAACTGTCGCTTCGTTGTCATGGAGACGAGAGTTTTAATGCTTCGCAATGGAGCTCACCTTTGCGAGCATTGATCGTTTGCTTGCTTTTATTTATTTTTACCTTCTTTTGCCTGGGAAAGGGGAATGTAGGAAGGTTTTTACACGTTTCGAAAAGCTTTCTTTCGAAATGCCCCTCTTTCAATGTATCCCCCACTATACTCTCACACATTCGAACATTAGCGCATCTTGATCAGCTCGTTAAGTGAGAGTTTATTTGTCTAGGGAAGACATTTTTTATCAGTTTATCAGTTTAATTGAGCAAATATTTTTCCTTCAATCTCAAACTTGAAATTCAGTTTCACTTCTTAAAACTTTTCATTTTTTAATATTACATTTCGTTTCGAGATATCATAATTTCATGACAGTTTCGCTTAGACATCATTCTACTTTAAACAAATGTATTAATTCTAAAATATTTCGGAGGTCTCGGAAAAAGGAATTTTTGAAGCAGAATTGTATAACATCTGATATTAAAATTATGATAATTGTAATATGTGTTCATGAAGACTTGTACAAAAGCATTTTACTCATTTTTACAACCAACGTTTCGAATTGCAACTGATCTTCCAAACAAAGTTGCTTATTTATTAATTGATTCGTTTGATTCTTATGTTAAAATAAACAGTTATTATGGTTTTTATCTTTAATTTAGCTTCTTCTTTTCGTATTTCTCACAATAACGCAAATTAGCCTGTAGTGTGTTTATGGTGAGGGCTTTTGGATCTCGAGTTTTCTGCGAGAGTTTTCTGCCAGTCGGTGTTTTAAAATTCTGCCAGTTCTAGCTAAAAGCAATGATAACTGGATTTGTTCTTGAAGCCGATACTTAAAACTTGCACGCCAGTAAGTAAATTGAGCCAGCTTGTAGCTTAGTATTAAACTGTGTAGTCTCAGATTACTTTCAACGTTTAAATTTATTTGGCTATTATTACGTATTTACTTGCATCGTCACAAACGTTGGTTATCTGTAGCACGAACCGTGCCCTGTTTTGTTAAAAGTTCACTTTAATAAAATGTAATGGCGATAACTCGCTACCTGTCTAGTAAGGTTTATATAGGACTAAAGTTCAGAGGACAAATATAACCTCGAAAGTGACGCGCGAAACTATGAAAATTAGCCAGGATTAAGAATTATTAAACCTGCTGACATACTAGATTTCAATTAAATACTTTCATTTGCAGCGAAATTAGCACGCTGCAAATGCAAGTATCGTATATCACAGCCAATCACGATTAACTGTCAAAACATATACTAATTGAACAATCGTTGGAGATATCAGGTATCTCATGGGTTTGAAAATGTTTATTTAAGTACTAATACGAAACGTTTAAGAACTTTCGTAGGGTAAGTTTTGAAGATATTCGTGTTTCTGTAACTGAAAGAAGACGATTGGCAGCTAGTGAGCTCTGACACGTTATCAGACGAACCAAGGTCAATCAAAGTTGTCACTCTTTTCTTTGACATTGTTCATTCAATGAGCAGTTCCAAACAACTGCCTGGAGATATGTGTCCGGTTTACCAGGGTTACACCCCTTCTGGAAATCTATATACTTCTATAGCAACCAATTGGAATCAAGACCGACCTCCGAAGGTGTCATAACCGTAGTTGTAGCCAGACTATATTTGTGAGTACCGTGCACCGAAAGCTTAACATGAAAAAAATTGTACTCCCTAGTATCAAGTGCTTGCGTTCAACCAACCTCGTAGTCTAGAGAGGCAAGATTGAATTGGTTTCTGCAACATTTCCTTCAGGCTGTTTCATATTGGCGCAACATTTTGTTCACGTACGAGTCCAGATCTGGCCTCAAATCAGATGATATGTGTGCAAGGGTCTAGAGAGAACGAGGCACACAGAATTGGGTTTACAACATTATCAAATATCGCGCATTCAGACGTTGCAGCATCATGAAGTGAGCTAGAATTTTAAAGGGATATCACTCTCGAAAGCAGACCTTAAAAGTTTTGTCAAGGCTGTGAGGTATATGTACAAGTAAAAATATGGAGGACCCCAGCGATGTGCTATGGGCCAACTGGTAGACTGTCAGGTATCGGAATGAAATCCTAACCCCACTGAGAGAAACTTCTTTGCAGAAGTTAGACCTAATTTCCTCCTCATGGAGACTAATGCCTGTCCCCATCCATCTAATATCGTGATTGAGTACCGGGAGAGTGAGGGCGTTTCTCGTATGGAGAGGCCGTCGTATACCCTCGATATTTATCCCATTGAAAATCTTTTTTACGCTGTCTCTGCATGTTGACATTCTCCAGAAAGTCTCAGAGAGTTGGAAAGTGCTCTGATAGAAGAATGACCATTGCTATCATCTGTGATGGCTGATCACCTCATTGAAAGTACGAGCAATCGCTGTAAAGTTTGTGAGAAGGTCCAGGGTAGTTACATATCTTATTAATGTAAGTTTATGTAAGATTTGTTTGTTTATTTTTTATTTTAAACATAAATTTTTACTGGTCCAAATGTGATGTCAACTTATAATTCACGAAATTTCTTTATTGTTTCTGCCTTTGTGTATAACGCTTGTTTTTATTTTCATGCGTAAATATGTTTGGAACCTTAATCAGCAGTTTTGTGTTAAAGCTCTGCTTTTCCTTCATTTTTGATTTTATTGTTACATGCCCTTAAATTTTGGAAATATATGCATATATATTATCTAACTATTAACACTTTAGAAAAAGAGAATTTGGAAACAGAAGGTCCAGTTCTCTAATGAAATCATAAAGTTAGTATTGATTGATTTTTCCTTATACAAAGCTAGATGATCATTCATAAAATTATGTACATATAAGAATAAAATTAGTAATGATGCGTAAAAAGGAAGATAAAAATAAAATACATAATAAATAGAAATAAATTAAAAGGAAATTTCAAATTCGTGTAAAACCGAAACCACACAGTAATAAACAAAAAACAAATAAAATTAATCCACAAATATTCTACCTTTCTCCTTTTAATTTCATACGAAAGAAGCGAAGTTTTAAAATAATAATAGTAATAACAGTAATAAATATAATCAATGGATAATGAAATGATGAGCATATATTATCAGAAGGTGGTTAATATACAATTCCATTAACTATTTTTTTATATTACCAATCCCCTCCCTAAAATAATTTTTAAAACATTTTATCACGATCAAATGCCAAAATAAATTTTCTAATCTCAGTAAACTGACAAGAGTACACTTATAACTTCAGACGAATTATTACAAATATAGTTTTTTAATTACGGCCTTATTTAAACGACGACAAGATTATGGCCAAGATTTAGTTAAGAAAAAGTTCAAAACTTAGTAAACGGGTAACGTGGTAAACGGGTTTAATACTCCCAATAAGAATTTACACAGCTAATATATTTACTTCCCTTTCGCATGCTTGTTGTAGAGCGGTAAGCAGTCATGGCTTTGGATATAGCTTTGAATCCTGCAAGAAATATGTATATTTGTAAGCGTATACTTTCTTTCCGATATGGACGTACTTAACATACTGTCAATTCGAAAAGTCCTTTTGAGAAGTTGATGGTAGAGAAAGAGGTGGAAGGGACTCTCTTTCCTAAGGACATTATCCGTCATGATTGGTATGGAACTGAGCAAACTCGTACTGTCATCTATAAGGTGCCCTAAGCCTGAACCAACGACAGGCACAACACTTGCTTTTAGTCCTGATAAAATTTATGGACCTGATCTGGCTGTAGGTCCAGATTAGAAGGATCAGAAACAACAGCGAAAAAACTTATCGCATACCATTTGTGGCTGCCATATCTCGGTAAATGTTTTTTAATGTAGCATTAAAAGCACTTTCTTGTTTCAAGAATTTCCACCATGCAGCCACTAAACTCACAACTTTAAAACTAGCATCCCTCTTGTTAAGGGACAGTGCTGAAACGGCAACTTATAATTGCATTTATGATGGACGGATTATATGTGACAGAAGCTAGAACAGCTGGCTGTTTGGCGACGACTTGAGAGAATCTGATGTTATTTCTATAGTAGGCGGCGAAATAATAAGGAAATACCTCTTTCTCCAAAGAAATTTGACAAACTGTGAATCATAGATAGAATGACGACGAATGAGAATTTTTAAACAAAAATAAATGGCAAAAGCTAACATACACAATACTATGTACAAAAAAAAAAAAAAAAAAAAAAAAAAAAAAAAAAAAAAGAAGAAGAAGCAGAAAAAAGCAAATTTTATTATAATTACAGCAAGGTGGCTGAGTGTCTAGACTAGTCCGTGGGAAGCTTGTGAATTTAAAATCACTTTTTATAGGCTATAGAGCCAATCTTACTCCAGCTGCCATCATATGAGAAAGAAGGGAAATATGTATGAAGTATGTGATGAAATTCTAGGGAAACAAACAAGACCTTAAATATCTTATTTCAAGGAAAATTTCATTAACCGTATAATGAATGTCATTTTAGTTTTAAACTATCCAGTTTCGCTCAGTCACTTAGCTTTTCTGTCTTTCTCTCATTTCCATTTCCTGCCAAAATGATATTTTAGTTTCGCGTGATATGGAAAATAGGGTAGAATGATACTATTTAAGCTGGTGTCTGAGATTCTTCAGAGAAAGCGTGGTTTGCCTTTCCACTACGTTGTTTCACTCAGTTAAGCTTGCTTGCAATTTTACTGCTGTGCACTTTAATTACCGGTTTATGTACGTCGGTGGTAGGGCTAAGAGCCAACTCGCGTTAATTTTCTTTGTGCAGCTTCGGCTGATTATTTCTCTTAGTTTGAATTTTATATTTCTATTTGAGATGCAACCAAAAGTGTTGGCTAAGTTTGCAAGCACCAGGAGGGTCGTCTGCAAATTCCTTCATGACTTCAGAGTCTTCATGAATAAAAGAGTCTTTTCATCTTTAGTACGTTTCGTTATTGATATAGTATGAACTCAGCGAATAGTCGCTTCATAGTTCAAGTAAAGATATAGCCATCAAAATAAAGTTAATTTATCTAGAATCTTACAATCGTTTTGTTCAGATCATTTATTTTGCATATAAAATTTTAAAGTTTTATGCGATTGATTCTCTAAACATTTTTCAAGTTCCTGATTCAATAAAAAAAAAGATTAATTAAACATTCAAAAATTTCAAAATTCACGTTAAAATATATTAAAAAAGTATTTCGAAAGAGCAAAACCTGAAGTTATGAAATCTAATAATTCTATATGTTTAATCAAACAAAAATAGTTTTAACTGCATGTGAATACTTCCATTTAAAAGTAATATTACAAAATTTCCTTCATAAACATTCTCTGCATTTTTCACTTGAAGAAACGAAACTTAAATAATTTTATTCTGGGTAATATTCTAAGCAATTCTTTTAAGCCATTACTCTAGAGACTCATTTTACCGAACGGAAATAAAAATAATAAAATTCTCCAAACATTTCACAACCGTAAATATAAAACAAAAGTAAAAATAGTTTCTTAAAGAACTGAGAATTAATTGTAAGTTTCTTTTTTTTAGGAGCAGTTAAGGGTAAATACCCGTAAAAGTACCCGTCACTTCCTAATTAGTGACCTAATTGGTTAGGGATGTAATTATCTTGCTCAGTGCAGAACAATTGCTTTTACTCGTTAGAAGAGCTTTAGGATCTTACGTGAATCCAGAAAACAAATGTAGAAAACAATTTATAACTTTAACTTCGAGGCATTATATTGTGTCATAAGTAAACGAAATAAAAAAAAATATGTACTTTTTGTTTTATTTATTTTATTAATTATGCTGAATAAAATTAACGTTAATTATTTGTATTATTAACGAAATGTAAAAATGCTACAATAAAATATTACTTTTTTTAATTTAATAAATGATTCTTTATTCACTTAATAAATAATTAATAGAATAATATTTTATTATTAATTTTTAGAATAATTTTTATTTTAAATAAAAATAGGAGACTTCTCGCGATATATCTGCATTATTTAAAATAAATATTCAGTTATTTTAGAGAGTCTCTTAATAAGAAAAACGAAGCCAGAAAATTGTTTTCAATTCAGAAAAGAATTAATGTGGCTGAAGCGAACAAATATTAAATATGTTGGCCAATATGATGTAAATTGCCAAAAAATCATAAATTGACCCGTTTAATTATGTTAGACTACCATATTCGAAACTTACATACTGGAGCACAAGTTTTCTTGCATAGTGTTAGACAAAATGTTGTTTGGCCGATAAGTGGACGTTATCTTCCTAGAAGGATCATAAGAGAATGCGTAACGTGTGCTAAGGTAAAACCAGTATTGCTGGATCAAAAGATAGCCGCACTAGTGTTGAGATTTGTGGCCCTTTTGGTATAAATTATACATATCAGACGAAGGCTAAAGATTTATGTGAAGATAGGCTAAAGATAAAGTGATGAATGGCGTGAACAAAAACACCGGAACAAGTTTGTGGCTGTCAAGTCCCAAGCTTATATTATAATCTCGTAAAGAATTATCTCATTTTCTTAACGTATCTTCTCGTGGTTTAAGTAATTAACTTGCCCAACGTTCAGAACACGAAAATCCGTATACTGAAACACGGCAAGGGCACATTTGAAGTTTTACTGTTTCTGACTTTGAAAAAAAGTAATCATCTCTATAATAGCGCACAAATTAAAATGCGGTTGCATTATTTAAAATCTGTATTTAATCGAAAGGTTTCGTGCCTCTTTTCATTCGCCTTTTAATTGATGAAAATGTAAGGAATTATCGCATTCGTCGATGAATTCTATCGTAGTATAAGTAGTTTGAATGTCCAGCTAGCAATGAAAAATCCATTGTTTGCAGCAGAGCCACAGTTGATTTCTCACATTTTTCTAAATCCATAGCAGCGTAGTTGCTGCCATAGGGACGCCTGCACTAAATATGAAGACGTGCATTTCAGATTGGATTTAGATGACGGGACACTTTGCCTCAACATAGTCTTTGTTTAATACGGGAGAATGTAAGAAATTATCGCATTTACTGCTGGGATGTCCTCTCTGTGTATGCGTTTAACAAGCGCTGGTGACTACGAAATATCTGTGGTTCAAATCCTATCGACAACACGTTTGGCTTATCACATTTCTTGGCTGGTACTTCTGTACATTTCTTAAGTTTCTAAATAACTTCAGATTCAACCTGTACACATATACACAAAACAAGCTTCTGATTTTAATTGACAGTAATCTCTTTTATTCTTCATTTTAATTTGCGTACTTCCCTTTCTGTCCTAAAAATAGTAACTACTTATCATATATCAGTCTAAACTGCGTAACTTCAAAATTAACCCGCATCCTACTATCCTACGTAACACTGCAGTACAGATACAGTTTAACCACTCATTTTTAAACTTTTTATCTCCCTACACTTCTTCTGAATACGTAATGCCCCTTCTCGCTTGCCTGCATCAAAGTAACAAGTCGCCGCTCGCTTCTGCCTGTCATCAGTTCTATGTCTTAAGATGTAAGCTTCCGAAAATTATGGGGTGCATATTGCGCCTATAATGATGAGTGAATCAGATTATATATCTACAAAATTGCGTCATCCAGTAATAGAGTTATGTTGAATATACGACTACTGCAGTCTGTTTGCAAGGTGTCATTTACGCAATATAACTCTCCAAGCTATTATACCAACATATATGTAGAAAGAGAGGGAAAGGCTGCATTTTCGTTAAAAGTTGAATGTTTTACATTCAGCGAAAGATGCCTTCTGTTCGATATGATGGTTAGTCGAGCTGATTTCCAGTTTTCTGAGACTGCATTGGACTTCCTTTGTGGATGCAGTATTTGTCTACTTTTTGTGGTGCTTACTGACCGACGTTCCTGGTACTATAATTTCTAACAATTCCGACCACAAAATTTCCAAAGACCTTCATTGACTGGGTTGAAAATTATTTTTTTCCTCAAAATTCAGTGAAACCTCTTTAATATTGTAAGGTATTTTCTACCTTCCTTCTGCATGCCTTCGTGGTGTAACAGTAGCACACTCGGCGCTTATTCGAGAGGTTCAGGTTGGAGTTCCAGCGAGGGCAATGCTTAATTTTCAGTATTCCTCCTTTAAAAAACTTAAGGACTCTACAGTACCACCTGAACTAAAACAGGTGGTGCATGATGATTCTTCACCACCAGAATTTGGCGATTGGGTCCTTTAATCCCCCAGTCGCTCTTTAAAAGGGGGAGTACACTAGGTATTTTCTCCCTCCTTTCTGCATGGCTCCGTGATGTAACAGTTAGCACAACGCGTATTCGAGAGGTCCAGGTTTGAGTTCGTGTGAAGGCGTTGCTCATTTTTTGTGTTTCCTTCTTCTAAATAACCTACTGTCTCTACAATATGACATCCACGGATTTAGACAAATTTGGTTTTATGTGTAAGTGGTCGACTTTGAATGCCTGTACGTTATGAATAGTTGACTCTGCCTCTGCGTTATGTTTAATAACATTATTCAATTATATTATCAGAAATACCGGTCAGTTTCAAGATGGTTTTTTTGCGGAGGTGGTCATCATGTCGTTGTTGTTGCTAATGCTCACTTGTTTGACCTATAGTCAGCCCAGACCCAGGATATTCCTCGTGGCAAGGAACGCAAGCTTACGCCTATCGATGGCAACAGCATTGAGCACCATACAGGTGAAAGTAGGGTTAGCTCAATTCCGCCCCAATTTTGATGGAGCGCACCTGGGGGGAGACGGATACTAGGGCCTCCCACACCTCTTCCCTTACCACAAACCTCTCGAGAGGACTTTCGGCTCGCCCTATGGTCTTCGTAATAGCATTCCTTGCATTTTATTTCCCATCGCTTTACTGTAAATGTAAATGATGTTTTATTGGCATTTTTAAGGAAGAATTCTAAAAAGACATAATCAAGGGAACAGGAACTATGGTAAACCATAAAAGCCAAATCACTCGTAAAGCTTTCAGCAAAATCGCTGTGTACATCACCGCGCAAATTTACGAGAGTTGTGTATAGTATCTTATCTACTTTTTCCTAATGCGAAAATGACAATCAAAAGCCATTCATTCCTCTCAGAGTGCCATTCATCTGTGTATCGATAAGCATTACGCGTTGGAATTACGGCTTTCCTAATAGGTATTCACTGAATCGTAACCAATTTTGTATCACTCAGCGTACACAAAAATGACATTATGACTCAGATAAGCGTTCTTGAGTAGTTATTAAACTCCCATCAACGTTCACCGTTCATCGATTAGAATCAGCTTTTGTTATGGTGTGTAGTTTGAATGACAAGATGACTGTTCATTGTCACTTCCCTGATATCTAAATGAACCTTTTGCCACAAAGCGCATTTATTTATTGAGTACAATGAAATAAATTAAGCAACTCAGCATGCAAATAGATCATTAAATGAGACGAAAGTAAAGCATTTGAAGGTTACTTTGCGATGATCGGGAAAAGAGTAATTGACAATGTTTTGAAATATTTGTCGTATTTTATTATCTGTGCTAAGGTACAGGGGCTGTTCGCATATTTTCAGACTACTTTGCTTTTCTACGTAAAGCAGCGATACATAATATTGTCAAAAGGAAAGGCCAAAAAAAAGTTTGCCTTCAAGGATAAAAATTGTTCAAAATACATATCCAAGGAAAAAAAGGGTATCGTTTAAATGTTGCAAAGGTAAGAACGTTAATTCTGAACAAAAATTCGCGAAGTCAAAACACAGCTGGGTAATTATTAAAACGCTCAGTGTCAGCTGTAAACAAAGTGATTAATGCTAATTTGAATATTGAAAAGGCGAACAAATGCAATGTGCATCATCTTTCTCCACAACATATCTCCGAAAGAAGAACGTGCTGCAGAATTCCTTATGAGAAACATTTATCCAAAAAAAAAATGGAAACATGTTGTAACAATAGATGAATCCTGGGTATATTTAAATGACAGCCATAAAAAGAGATCCATTTATGATCATCGAAGAGAAGCCAACAATCTTAGAACAAGGTTCAAAGAATCTAAAATACGTTTTTCTTTAGATTCTTTGAATAATATTAATTATAATATAAATCAGAAAACCACATATTATCCAGAACATATTTCATACCCAATTTTCAAATATGAAATATCTTGTCTTCACTCTCAGTGCCACCAGTCAGTAGAATTGCATCAAGACAAAGCAAACAGCCGCATGTCAAATTTTGTTAATCTGTTGAACAAAAAAGGAACAAGAAACGGGTATCAAGGCCATACCGTTCCCTAATATCCCTACTAAATTTCCTGATGTACCACCCACGAATGTTTGTGCTTTTAGACTTAAAAAGCGAATTGTCCTCTCCTTGGCCTCCAGAAAGCTGTTCAGGAGGAATGGAACAAAATACCGCTTTCGATACTCAGAAATGCTTTATTGTCTTGGAAGTTACGATGTAAAAGGTTAGTGAAGATTAAGAATTGCCAAATGGAATATTTAAAACACAAAAATTATAAGTATAATATTTCTGTAACTAAAATGAAAATCAGAATAGAAGAGAAACACGCCAAAGTGACAATCAAAATCGTAATAACGACCTTGTATTTAGCGTACATATATTAAAAAACTCAATCGATTTCGAGAGCAGTTAAAGGTCCCTCCTCATCAGGAGAACGAAATTACTAGAAAGGGGAAAAAGAAGAAAAATAAAGCATCGGCAAAGAGTATCAGAAATCACGTGGTCGTTATCAGCACTGCACGTGGTCGTAATCGGATTTTAAATTAGAGTTACCCTGGCCGCCTACTTTTACTGAGCCAGGCTATCTGATCAAACACATAACACATAGACTAGAACGCAAAAAAAAATCAGCGAAGTCAAAAAATAGGGAGGCGAGGGGCAACTGCACCTTCACGCACCAAGTCTGAACCTCGAATGAGGACCAGGTCTTTACCATTCGAGATTCAGAATTAATTCAGAAGAATTAATCAGAAGATAATAAAATTCTAGTGACATTAGGTCATTTTGAAGCAGCAGAGATGAAAAATGAGCAATGGCCTCGTCGGGACTCGAACCAAGGAAATCTCGAATACAAGCCGAGTGTGCTGACCATGACACCACGAAGGCATGCTAAGAAAGAGAGAAAAATACCTTATATACTCCCCCTTTTAATGGGCGACTGGGAATTAGGGGATCCAGTTGCCAAATCCTGGTGGTGGAGAATAATCATCCACCACCTTTTTTAGTTCAGGAGCCACCGTTGAGACATTAGATTTTTGGAAGCAGAGACATGAAAATTGACCAATGCTCTCACCAGGACTCGAACCACCGACCTCTCGAATACGCGCCGAGTGTGCTGACCACTACACCACGAAAGCATGCTAAGAATTCGGGAGAAATACCTTATAAAAGATTTATTTTGGCTTTAGCTCGAAATGCAGAACTAACACAACTATTACATAACAAATTTCTGTTTCCCTCGGAATTTGAGGATTTAAAAGTATAACAATGGAAGATAACGATGATTTAAAATCTTTACAAATTTATGGTTCAAATTTAAATCTTAGCTACCTGGCTGTGCTTTTCCAAGAACATTAAGGAATGCGACGGATTCCTTAATCAGAGAAGCGACGGATAATCATATGGGAACTTCATTACGGCCAGGTGAAGTGGTCAAACCTGTCTCCTAAATTCACATTCCTTCTCCTACTTAAAATTCCTCTCATTTATATATTCTGGTAAAGTTGCGGAAACCAATAGAAGTATAAGACAGATTTTTAATATACAAAATAGCGTCTTAATGAACTTTGAAAGGGTAATTTTCTTTAACTAAAAGACTAATAAAACTTGATTTTTAACAATTCTTCCGACCATTACTTTTGCGCTAATAACCCCTTTTCCCCAGTTTTGGGGAGGGCATATATCGGGTTAAATGCAGTGACAGTAGAGGCATTTTCGTTCAAATTAAAGGTTTTAAAAATATTGGCAGTGATTACACTGTAATACCTATTTTAACCCCATTTTCAGCTGAATCAATTTCAGCTGACCCCATTTTCAGCTCGATTTCATTTTGAATAAAAAACATATTTATTCATCTAATTATTATACATATTTATTCATAATTTTACTTGGAGAAGAAATAAAAAATATATAAATTTGAAAGCTTAGAGATTTTACATTATACTCAAAGGGGCGTTTTATAACATTTTGTGTGTTACCTTTAATAATTAAATATAATTTTCTTCGCACTTAAACCATAAAATAGAGTTTAACAGCAATATTGCAAAATAAATTTAAAATAAGCATATCTTTAGAATTTACGATACAGTCTCGCGCGCTGGAGATAAAAATGTTCTTTTTTCGTAGTGTTGTTATTGCTCACTTTAGAAGAGTTTGTTAATTAAAAATTCGTTAAAATTTTACAAACTATGAAATAGTAATAAACAAATTCCAAATTTTAAATTTGGGCTTTTCAGAGTGAAATTAGATTTATCACTGCAGAATATCCTACACTTTCTGATATTCATTAAAAATAAAAAATTAAGAAGTTATTTACAAGAAACGAGCACATTTAATCTTTATCTGGATAAATAAATAAAATAACTTACGAAATTAATTGTTTTTGTTATGTATCAAACTTTATATCATCTTTAACCGCAGCGTGTTATGGAATGTTTGTACGAAAAATGCTTAGCAGTTAGTGCAAAAGTATGTTTGTATAGCTTTTATCATTTCCGAGTTCGTTTTCAAAAGAAAACTGTAAAAAAAATTCAGTCATAAAGATTTGTTTCTGCAGATAAAATTTCTTTATTAGCTTATCTTCTGGCGTTCTTTCAAAAACTGTAATGTTGAACTTTTACATACTGGACAGCTTCAATTAAACGAAGTGCCTTTGCATAATTTTCTCATAACCTAAGCGAATTTCAAAAACTCTACTTTACTTTTAGCGGCGAGTTTTATTTCTTTCCGTTCTTGGTGTAGGATGTTTTTATCTTGTCAGGTCGTCAAAGAAAAGAAGTTCCATTCTTCTATCTTCCCGTTCTTTTTTTCCCCAGACAAACTCGTCTGCTGAAATAAGATTACTGCTAAAACTTAGCCTCGGGGCTAAAAGCCTTTTCTCTGGTTGTTGATAACAACTTCAACTTCTATTCTTGCATCACTTAGTGACGTCAACAGCGGCCAAAAAATCAGTATGCCCGCGAGAGAACGAAGTTACCGTTCATAAAAAAACGTAGCGAAGCGTATAGATACAAAATACGTGTTTATTCGCTCTAAAGGCATTTTTTATTTCTGTTTTTGGTTCCAGATGAAATCGTTGGGAATGTTGAGGAGTCGGAATACTTCTCTAGGGTGGTAAGTAAACAAACAATCTTCAGGAAGTTTCTCAGAAACTTTAGTAAAATGCTGGTGTAAACTGTCGCGTATTTTTTTATACTTCAGAGTTTTTGCAGTAGGCGAAGAAATTTTATTGGGCATAAGTTTTAAAATTAATACGAGCATACCATGGAAATTAAAGTTTTCTTGAAATGTTTTCATCTTTCTGTTCGCTATTTAGAACATACAAAAATATATTATGTGTTCTTGCTTTATGTTATAAGGCAGGAATATTATAATTCTTATTTGCATTTAATAGAAGCTTTCCTGAAAAAATAAGTTAATGTAACTGTGCTTTGACCAAACCTTTGTTTTAAGAATACAAATGTTAAAAACTGGCAAAATACCACTTTGTACAGTGATTTTATGTGAAAATTATTGATTTGTTTCGAAAAAGCTTTATTTTTATTGCAATTTTTTCTGAATCCAGTTAGCTATAATTCTCAAATAAAAATGAATCTGTGTTAGCAGCTTTAAATCTTGTAAAATAAATTTTATGCATTTCTCTATATCAAAAAGTTCCAAAATTTTCTAATATTATAATGGTTGGCGCTAAGATAAAGTGAGAGAATGATTCTAGTACGTCCTGGCGAACAAGCTGCTTCCAACCACTGAGCTACTGAATTCTACTTCAGTTTTCAGATAATTTCTACCGAATGAACTTCGATCATGTGACATAATGGATTAATAATTTAATAACATAACAAGGTTTGTTTTTTGTTTCACCGATGTCTTTTAGGTGAGATATAACACAAACAACAAAGAGCAAAAATATCGTTGAAGTGAAACCCTGCACCTAAAAGACTTCTACTTTTAAATTAGTACCACTGTTACGGCTTTGACTACATGTAAGATTTGATCTTGTCCTCTTCCGCGCAATCAGACGATCTTTATAAATCGAATTGGCAAATAAATACAAATACTATCAATCTAAAACAAGAACTCGAATGACTGATTTTCATGGCTTAGTATAGATGTATACTTTAGCCATTCTCATTGACGGCTTCCCTTACATTTTCTAGAATTAATTTTGTTTTACGTATGGAAATTATCTCCGCAGAAGCTAATTCTTCAGATTAATTGACATTTCGTGATTTAAATAATTAAAAAACATTTTGTTTCTCTTTTTGTTCAGTTACTGAAAACTGTTTTTGTACAGAACAGTGCGATATTTCTTTCGTAACAATTCGCTAAAATATTTTTTAAATCTAATTCTTATTTAGTGATTCCCTACATTGTTTTTATTCAATCGAGTCTAAAATTAATGAATATTTAGGAAATTTATTGTTTCTCTAAATGCACTGGTTCAAAAAACCATTCACTTTGATTAAATCGAACATATAATCAATAAATATTTCACTTCTAGTAGTTTCCGAAATGCATTCGTCCAGAAATCCATTAATTTCAATAAATCGAGTATAAAATGAATGGATTTTCATTATATCTCTCGGTTTCTGAAATCCATTGGTTCATAAAAATCCATTCATTTTCATGAAGTTAGGACAGATCCAACGAAGTTTCCATAAATCGTTTGGGAAACAATGGATTTAATGGAGCTATAATTCGGAAGCTAACGGATTTAATGGAAATCCATTGTTTTTATACTGTTTTAATGGAAATCCATTGCTTTTATACTGATTTAATGAAAATAAATGTTTTTTGACAGTGTAAAACTGATGGATTTGATGCAATTTTATTCGTTTCAGGTTGAGAAAATTTACAAAAGTAATAAAACTTTTACAGAATTAAAGTTTTTTTTATTGAAATATTTTAGCGATATGTATGCTTAAAACATATAAGATGAACACTGGTAGTTCGGTCCGAGTCCCCATGTGTAACGCGTACACGAGCCAGTTTCCCTTAGAAAGTCCTCTACGAGGTCATCCCTTCCTTTCGTGTAGGGCCTAAGGACGAAGCACGTAAATAATAATGATAATAAAAAAAGTACAACAGCCAGATAATATAAATAAAAGTTTAATTCATTCTAAAACTATCAAATTCGACATCTTGTTCGTTAGAAGAACGGTTTAAATAAGTTTAAGGATAATGCACGGGACGATGCAATATTCCGCAAGCAATGCAGCAAATTTCTTACTGCAGCTAGTTTGTCCGTCCTTAAGAAACCTTTGCCTGTAAAAGTTGTTTTTCCGCGGATTTTTGGATACTGCAGAAAATAAAACGTCACAATCAATTATTTGAAAATAAACGCAGTGTACTTTTTAAGTTACCCACAAATCAGATAGTATATTCAGAAAGTTCCCTAAATATTTTACTATCGTAATCACATTTTAAAAGGTCTATAAGTTTGTCTTTTTTCAAAAATTACTGCAGTTGTCGGTATGATTTAAGCATAAAAATAAATCTAGAGTAACATTAATTTAAATTTAATTTGCTAAATCAAAACGCAATTCAAATGGCGAAAAACGATAATTTATCGCAAATAGTGATAGTATTTTTCAGTAAAATTGATTTTTCTTTGCTTGAAGCTTTTGACTTCAAGAGAATTATTATATCTTTAAGAAAGGAAAATAAGATTATGTATTTGGCAGAAACCATGTATTACCATTATTCAATGTATTGCCAAAGAATTTTATCTCCTAAGAAAATTTTATTTAATGAAGAATTTTAGAGATTATGTAATTAACCATTTGACTTCAGTTTTAATAGCTATGATGCTTCTGCCCTTTCATCAAAACTTTCATCAACACTTATCCGTATCTTTTAATGTGTAAATTAATTTAATACTAAATGATACTGTCACGTAATCTGCTTGTAAGCTTGTAAGAGTTTATTTTGTATACAAATTGTAGTTGTTTAAATTCTAAATCATTCAATGTTTAAATTGGGAAAACTGCTCATCTAGAAGCCCAACTATGAAACTATACTTTCCTAACAACGGGCTTTGCAGAGTTTTGCCAGCTTGGCGATTTTTTTATAAGTTTCCAGGAAATGCATATATGAAACAAAATGAGTATTTTTCTAGAAGATCTGGCAGCTCTTTGTATACATATATATATCGATATATATGTATGTATATATATGTATCTTTATATACATATATATTTGTTAGTTATTTTAATAGTTAGTTATTTCAGAGACTTCATTGGATTAAAGCAGTAGGCTGAACGAACCCTTTTGTGTTTTTTGCTGTCGTGTTCACTGCGGTGAGTTACATCCGTAATTTGTGATATATCTGCTGGGCTGAAAAGGAAATGTCTTATCTCTGTGCTTTCTCTCCTTCAGTTATTTACAGCTGTTTAATTTCTTGGGTACTCTTATTAACAGCAATAACTTTGCCGTTCCTTCCTGACGCATATGGAGCAATTATCGAAGAGATCTCCAGGAGCCTATAGCTGGTAATAATATGTTTAAATTCAAAGTATGATTAGAATTCATTTATTCATTCATATCTACGTTGTTTATATCTATTAAGTAATATTAATATTTCTACAGTCTGTTTTTAATTGTTTACATAACAAAATAAATTTTGATCAGTTGTTAAACTAGTAACATTAAATAACAGTATCTATTGCAAATAAGAGAATAATAGTTTCAACTCCTAACTAAAGTAATATAACATTCTGTTGCTTAAAAAAATCAAAATAATGCGACGGTGACATCTAAACTAAACGAAAACACTTAAATACAATTATTGCTTTAATTGTTGATCTACGCTAGTTTATTACGGACATAAGCCGAAACTAAAAGACAAGAAGGTTGTATTCAAGTTTTTCAGAAAGTTCTGGAGCTGGAGTGTTATGTCGTTTTTGAACTTAACAAAAAAGGTACCCTACTAGTTGACCACAACAAATTAAATAAAAACTCAACAATAAGATACTAGTACCAATAAAATTTAACATTTGCGTTGTGTTTATTCCGGATTAACCCTTAAATCAATTTGAGTAAAAGACTGGTAAAAATCATGAGCACACAAAATAAATTTAACCATTGATTGATCTAGAAAAACTTATTTATTTAACTATTAATGCAAATTATATATATATCCATTAGTTGAAAAAAAATCAAAATCTATTCAACAAAAGTTGTACTATTGTTTTACACATCCAACATTTCTGAGTAATTATTTTTTTAACATCCTTGTAATTGCTATTAAATTTAATATTGCAAATCTGGTAAAACATACCAAAAATAAACTATAAATTTATGAACAGTACCCTCCCCGGGGAGAAAAATAATAATAATAAAAAAATTTAACAAGTTACACTTTCCACTTCACACAGAATTGATCAATACAAAAATTATTGCATAATATTGCACTCAATACCATCATTTAAATACTATTATTGCACATAATAATTTTTATCATCTATTTTTTCTTTTTTGATTAATTAAATATGGTTTAACCGGATAAAGATAAGTAGTGACACCTTTACACTTCTACAAACAAGTTCGTCCTGAGAGGAGCAAGAAAGCTCTAATGCAGGCACTATTACAAATCATCCTCACCAATGAGTAATTCAAACAAAAATTCAATTACATAATTTCAAGAAGGACTTCTTTCTCTTAACTATTAAGTTAAGTTACAATAATTTTAATAAGGTTATAAATCTTTATTCAATTTAATGCTTTTACTTAATCGATACACCAAGGAAAAATGAGTTCTATAGAGTTAGGATAAATTTGTCAACTACAAAAATTTAAGGTTCAATAAATTAAATTAATTCAATCATTTTTACTGCAGAAATCTATAATATTTAACTAACCAAGAATAAAAAAAAAAAAAAAAAAAAAAAAAAAAAAAAAAAAAAAAAAAAAAACTTATCTGGTAGCTGAGTAGCAGGAAAGTCAAACAAACAAAAAAAATGTCCATTGAAGCTCATGAGGAATACTGGCAGCCTGTTGAATGGAAAAAAAAAATGTTCGTCGAATGTATGGAGTCATTACGGTAGCCTAGAAGTTCTAGTAGATTTTAGGATGAACAAATGAGGTTCCAATACGGTAAGATAAGTGAAATACAGTTCCGGATGTGGAGATACGAGGAGATTAAGAGGAACTAATTTTCAGACAATTTTCCGGACATCTTCAGCCGGAAACGACGAGTCAAGATCTAAAGGGGGTCCGAAAGCAACGGTGGTAATTTTACGCTCCATTTCAGAGTATAACGGCAATCAGACGGTTGAGAATTGGGAGCACTCATCATTTTTCATAGATACTGCTTTAAATTTTTTCTTGAAATACACAAACACACACGAAAGAAAATAAATTGAAGAAGGAATTTTGAATTTTTGCGAAGACATAGATGCCCGTACCTACGGCCCGCGCTCAAAGCGCTTAGCCAAGAGTCCCGTAGTTCCCTCGGGGCCAATATACATTTTTTTCGGCTGAATCAGCTGTCGCCTCGGACCGCCTCAGAAAGCAATTCAAAAGGGCAAACGAAGTGTCAAAAAGTGACCTCGTCCCCCAAAACTAGCCGTTAAAAGGGAGCGCGCCGGAACTCCAACTTGGCACAACTCCCTCCTCGCCAAAAGTTAAACCAGTTGCAACTACAGCATTCCTTTATGTTAGCAAACTCGCCAAATCCACCACTTTGAAACCTCAACGGAAATTCTAAATCGCCAAGCCGCCGCCAAAATAACCACGCCTAATGGAAGGAGAAACTTGGAATTTTAACAACCCTGTAAGCAGTCCCAACGAAAGAACGCTGAAAACTCGAAAAAAGCGACAATTCTACCGGAAAAGGGCATTTCTTCTCCCACAAGAGAAATCACCAAGAAAACGGAAAAAATCTACCAATTAAAGCTCATAATTAAAATGCAATTAAAGTTAGGAAAACGAAAGTTATGTCAAATTAAAGAGCTAATGATATTAAATACTAAGAAATCAAATTAATTTTTGACATGAAAAACTGAGTTTATTACAAGAAAATTCACCTAAATTCATTGTTTGATCGTACAAGATTGAAGACGCAGTTCGCGTAAACTCGAATAGCCGAAATAGATTACACTAGAATTAATAAGCCAAATAAAAGAATATAACCAAACTTGTTAAGTAGCTCAAATTTTGAATAATTACAAATTAAAATTTTGATTTTTATGAATCACTTAATTATATTAAATTCGCTACACAACAGGAGTAGGAATCTAATGTAACCATTTTGCATTCTATAAGGCAGTGAGAAGAGATACTACCAATTTTGATGGTGAAGTCGAAGCCATATTTATTGCTCTGAATCATTTAAGCGCTCGAAAGAGTTATTTCGTCCGATAGTAAAGCCGCTTTTCAGACTATCTCCAACAATAAATTTTAAATTTCTGAATGAATTTACGAATGTAGGGAAGATTCTCAACACTCTGGCTGACTAAATTGTCTTCGGGTGGATTCCTGCTCATTGTGGTATCGAGGGAAATGAAAGATACGATTTCTTGGCAAAGAAAGGAATGACGTTTCTGCAGACCTCTAATAACCATATGACTTTTAATTCTGAAAAACTCATAATAAATTAAAATTTAATAGGAGGTTTGCCTTCTACCTATCAAATAAAGCTAAGCAAAAGCCTGGGAGTGTCTCACTAGTTTAAAGCCAGTTATTCCAGACTTTTCCTCGTCCTGTAGCTGTGAAGTTATTTTGTCTTTTGACTGGACACGATTGTCTGAATGCCCATCCTTTTAAAATTACATTTAAGAACTCTTCTGTCTATATACTTTGTAACTCTGGACAGTCGATGGATAAGGAGCATATTGACGAAGGCACTGCAGGTATTATCTTTCAATTCTAATTTGCTTAAGTATTGGGAAGCAAGATCAAGACTAATGGCTTAGTGAGCAAATGCCTGACATTTGTATAAATAAATAAATAAATCTTATTTTTCTAAGTGTTCAGTTGGTTAATTTTTTCAATTATCAGTCTGCGCCTTGATTTCCATGTTAAAAGGGCATTTGATGACTTTAACATGCATATGTTATTAATTTTTGTCCTTTAATTGTTTTAGGTTCAACGTCTAATAGCGTCCTTTTCGAAGTTCCGAAAATACAGTAACTTATTTGTACTATATAATGAAACTTTGCTTGGATGTTTTAAATGAGTATAATTTAAATTTCTGAATGAATTTACGAATGTCTTACAAAGATCACTTACACTGGATATTTATTAGGAAATGTTGATGCATTTTCCATATTCTGGTGGAGATCAATTTTTTTAAATGGCATGTACAAAAAACGGGATTGATTTCAGGTTTATTAAAGACCGAGTATTATTACAAAATCTTTTTTGAAACTTCCTTTAAACTCTTAAAGTCTTCAGGTCTTTTTTTTTCTTTTTTAAGGTTGGTCCCCTCATGGCTTTCTGCTCCAGTCATTCAACTGTAATCACAGTTACACTCACAACTAATAACAAACAAATAACAACCAACAAACTGTAAAAGTATAAAAAATCTATAAAAATATAGATCTATAAATATATATATATATAAATCTCATAACAAATCTATAAAAATATAGAATCGGAACAAACTGTCATTTTTCAGACAATAAATGATTTTTGTAAAGACTTCTACTTCTGGTCTTACACTCGGTAGCACATCTTGGAAGAAGACGATAAACTCTGTATTTTTTATTAAAATATTTGTTTGCATTTTCATTCACAGTGCAAACATATTTCAATAGCTGATGATATTGTAATGTCTAAGACGTTAAAATAATGGAGAATTATTGTACCAAACATAACGGCTGACCGTAAAAATTATCTTCAAATAACTGGCGAGTTATTACTTAACCATTAAGACACAAAATAAAGATTAATTTTAAAACTATAATTTATGTTTTAAAATGCGTGCTATATTCGGCTTAACTATTTGGCATTTTATTTCTTGTAGAATGCAGTGACTGCCTACTTCTTTTTGTTGTAATTGGTATTGTTTATTCTAATCTTAGACATCTTAATTCCAAGATTACTACATTATTTTGTATTAAAAATGAGAACAGTTTTGTAGAGTCCCTGGGTTATTTTGATGCAAGAGACATGAAAAATGAGCAATATCCTTACCAGGACTCGAACCTTCAGCATATGGACCTCTCGATTGCGCGCCAAGTGTGCTACCATTACACCACAAAAGCATGCTGGAAAAAAAGGAGAAAATAACTTACATATTTCCCCTTTGAAAGGGCGCCTGGGGAGTATGAGAACTAAACGCCAAATCCTGGTGGGGATGAATTATTGTCTATCACCTTTTAGTTCTGGCCTCCACTGTAGAGACATTTGGTTATTTTAAGCAAGAGGTGTGAGAAATGCGCAATACTCTCCCCGGGACTCCAACTTGGACCAGTCGAATGCGCGCCGAGTGTGCTGCCGTTACACCACCAAGGTATGCTGGAAAAAAGCAGAAAATGCGTTATAGTTTCTTCGCAAAGTGTATTAACATAGCCTTGTATCAAAAACATATTTGCATGAAACCTCTTGTTGTTGTTGTTGTCTTGTCCATAATACATAGAACAATGGTTGCCAGAGGCTACTCCGAAAAGAGATTGGACTTCTATTTCCCACCCGCAATTTTGAGAAAGAGCACCCCGGGCGGGGATCCGGAGGTCTCTCACCCCTCTCCCCTTCCACTAATCCGTACGAGAAGACTTTCGGCTCGCCGCATATTTAGAGTGCCGCCATGCCGCAACGACACTATACATTTACGAACATCCACATCTTCTCCGGGATTCAAACCCTGGCCCTTCGATACCGTAGTAGACTCCCCTAATCACTATACCGTCTGGGAAACATGAAACTTCTTGAACTCATGAAATGTGAAACATTTTGAACTCGTTAAACGTTTGATTATACCAGACGGTAATTTATCACTTAGTAGAAAAGCTATTGCCATCATTTTATGGATCGTTAGCTTCAGTTACTTTAAGTCTCTCTTAACCATTCAAAAATGTGTCAGTAATTTTTATTTAAGTTTATAATACATAAAGTGCTTGCTTCACAATAATTGAAGAATTAAGATCTCTTAAACATTTGGTCGTAAATTTGTGGTTACTATTTAAGAAATGATTCTGATAGTATAGAATTTCAGAGCAAACAAGTGAAATAATCACAATAAAAATTTTTTTATTATTGAAGAGAGTTAGATTAGATGCAATTCAGTCCAACTCATGTTTTAAGAATATGGTTATAGAACTGTATTAAAATAAATAGATAAATAAAGTAGGAAATATTCATTTTTAGCAAATTAAAAATAATTAAAGAAATGCAAATCTAAAAAAATTGTATGTTACATTGTCAAACGTAAATAACTTAGCAATCATTCTCTTTCATTTTCTCTAGCTCTTTATGGAACTTTTCTTTAACAAGAGGCTATTTTAATTCTGGAACTCGTCACCTAGAACAAACATGCTAACTTCATGATTAGACGAGAGGGAGCGGAACTTCAGAGCAGAACCTTTTGTTTTGGGCGATCTCTCATCTGCATCAGCAGTTGAGAAGTGATGAGTTGCTTTGTGCCTTGGGCGATTAAGTCACGTGATTTAGGGTCTCTAGTGACCAGCGATAAAGGAGATTTTACCTTCGTTGTCCTTATTCTTGAACGGAAGAAGTCCTAATCCTTGAGTTTGCTTTATCATTACGCAATCTAGGAGAATTTGGTAACAAATCTGACGGTACGCTTGGAAGTTGAGTTATTTAGTTGCTCTATTTTCTACTTGAAATGCTACTATTTCATAAGGAAATATACGTAAATTTCTTTTAATCTTCTCGTCATTCTAGTTTTTCTATTATTTATGTTTTGTACATTTGTTAATAATGTACTTAAATTAATCTAATGCATTAAAAAACATTTAATTCATTTGAACATGTTAGTTTAGTTTAGTTTAGTGACGGAGGATGTGGGCACCATTCCTTTACCGTTATGGTTAAAACTTGAACATGTTATAAGGTATTTCTCCTGCCTTCGTGGCGCGGTGGTCTGCACGCTGGGTGGTTCACCGTGGTTCGATTCCCGGCGAAGGCGTTGCATATTTTTCATCTTGCGTGCTTCTAAAAATACCTAATGGCTCCAGAACTAAAAGGGTGTTAGATGATGATTCTCTACACCCAGGATTTGGGGATTGGGTTCCCTAAAAACTCCAGTTGCTCTTTAAAAGGGGGAGTATATAAGGTATTTCTCCCGCCTTCTTGGCATGCCTTCGGGGTGGGGTGGTATGCACGCTGGGGGCGTATTCCAGAGGTCCGTGGTTCGATTCCCGGCGAAGGCGTTACTCATTTTTCATCTTTCATCTACACTGTCTAATCCCTCTTCTCTACAATGTTAAAAGCACCATTTGCCTTTGAAGAACTTTAACTTCTAGATGACATTTGGGATTAGTATTGTTAGAATATTTTATAACTATTTGTGTCTATTAGACTTTTTTTAAACTTTTGTGTATCGTTTTAATGTTATGTTGTGTTTCTAGTTATTCATTTATATATTGCATTTTATGTACTAATTACAGAATACATTGTTTGGGTAATTTTCTTCTGTTCATTTACTGTTTCACTGATTTTAAAAATGCGCAAATAGCTTGTGTCGGTCCTCGGAAAACGTTATTTCGGCTGCTGAGTACAGTGAATTCTTTTATGGTGACCGTCTCTAATAAGATGACATGGATATTGATCATGATCTCTCTAACGAGACCATCTGCACATGAGAAAGACGTTGTCTAGAAACACAGATGGTAGTCTTCAAGATGAGTTCAATGCATTTATGAATTCGAATATGTGGCTGCTAGTTTGACTACGCTATTTGCTTATATTATGCACTTCCACTGAGATATAATCGTTTTGTTATGTAAGTAAGACTGTAAGGAATTATCTCATCCTCATGTGCATGCCATTGTGGCGTAAGCGGCGAACAAGTCTAGCTAGAGAAGGAAATATCAAAGTTTCTAAACTCGATGTGGGCACTGTTGACGTTTTCCACTATCTAACCATTGAAAGTCTGTCAAGAGATGTATTTCTTTTCACTTGCTTCGGGAGCATACTGTATCCTGAATAAGAACAGGGAACTTACTAAAGCTCTGTTCCAGATTGCGTGGAATAGACGACACAAGCAGAAAGGGCACAAGCAGAAAGCAGCTAAACCCTTTATTCTCTATTACTTTACAGGTACTCCTGAACTTCGGGAAACAGAGAACAACCACTTGTGGTCTGAACGTAAAAATATAAAACTACTAACTAAAACTCTAACTAAAAGCTAACTTTGAATTAGTATACAAATGCCTAGCACTAAGACTGGCCTTTATTTGAAAGGGTACGTATGTAGAATGCTGAGCTTCTGAAACTACAATACGTTTTCAAATATCAAGGGGGCTAAACCTCTGGCCTTAAAGGCAAACAGCAACCGAGTGAAAACTCGTAAGACTGCAGTGGCAAGCGGCTCGCTTCCCAAATCTCCTTCTCTCTCTAACTCTTGGCAAAAGGCCACAACTTAAATACTTGGGCGTTAGCAAGAAAATTTGCATAAACAAGTTAAAGCATTTAATTCTGGCCGGAAGTAGAAAATAAAAAGTGATAGTACAGTTTTAAAATAAAAATAAACGTTAGTAAAACTTAGGATCCTTACAAACCTAATGATTTATTCAACGAGCGTGTTAATTATTTTTAACCATTAAATTGTTTTAGCAGAAAATAATTTAGCTGATTTTAAATATTAAAAGTTTAATTTTTTTTAAATTCTAATCATTTTAGATTTATTAAAATTAAGAAAAGGAATTGGAAAAAGGATTTCTCAAAACGCTGAGTGAAAAGAATTTAAATTACCTCATAACCTGTATGAGATAACAGGAAGTTATCTCATACTCACATTTTACGTTAATATATCTTTTGGGCAAAAACTGCTTTTCCTCTTTATTTTACCAACGTGCCGCCATTATCTGTGGAATGAATTAATAACGTTTCTACCGAATATTTGGTTCTTTTCACTTTTTTCACTAACAAAGCAGTAAATGTCGTAATGGCCTGTTTTATGCCTATTAATCTTTATAAATAGAAGACATTTTAATAACTTTAAAATGTGTTATCTTGCTTCTAGCTCTGATGAAAAATATTTCCTTTACATGCGCTTTATTATGTTAACAAACAAATGCATAAATTGCATTCATGGCAAGTAATTTTCTTTCAAAATTTCATAAAATTTCTTTTAATACATGAAAAGAGTATTATTATTTTAACTTTGGAAGATTTTAATAAAATTTAATTATCTAACCACGGTTTTAAATTTCTTGTCTGTGCATAAAGGGAGTCCGTCTAGAAACTGAAAGTATTTCATGCTACTATTTTAACATTTCCTATAGTAAAAATTTTATTAAAATTTTCAGAATAACTAAATTTACAGAAAATGTCTTTAACGCCATATATAATATAGTTCTGCTATAAAATTATTGCTAACTGTTAAGCTATTTCGAAATTCTGTGTTTTATTTATATTAATTAAATTAAGGAAAGAAAGTCGAGTATTTATAATTTAATTGTTTAAAATTAATTATTGTATAATAATTAATCTAATTGTCCCAAAAGGACAATGCTTTTGGGACAATGAAAATTTTTCATCAGGAAACATTCTTCTGTAGGACAATTAGGGTAGAAGAGAATTTTACGTAAAATCATTATAGATGCGTAGTTTTACTTTTCATTCGAGTTTGTTGCCATTCGGCAAAATGTAAGGTAATTTATCTTCCAAACTGAATCTGTCTGTTGTGGATTAACAAATTAAACTATTTGAAAACAATAAATACAGTTCTTAAGAATATTCATTTCTTAGTTTTGAATAGGATTTATGTAAATATTAAAAATGCATTTAATTCATGATCTATCTAATTAAAATATTCAATATTTTCATGGAATGACGATATAAATTTTTTGTTATTTCTTTCATATTTTACAAAACTTTAATGAATATTTTTATTAACAAAAGCAAAGTTTAGAAAGCGATCAGCGGCAACTCTGTAGGGAATAAAACACTTTTATCTCCACCTCCCCCCCCCGAGACTGTCTGGCGAAAATTCTAAATTTTGTTTATAATTTTTTGTGATTTTGCTGTTGAATTGAATTTTATATGTCTTAAATACGAAGAACGTGATATTTAATAAATAAAGTTAGCAAACAAAATGTAAATAATAAAAGGACAACAAAATTTTGTAAGCCACCTTACTAAGAAAGCTGAACATTCATACGATGAACTAAGAAAAGACAAAAAAAAAAAAGTAGGTAATGTTTGCGAACACTTAACACTGTATCGAGAATTGTGATTTTGCTGTTGAGTTATATACAATGTAAATGCGAAGAAAACGATGCTTAATGATAAAGCTAAAAAATCTTATGTGTGCACCACATGATTTCTTGTACGGAGTATTAAATTATACGCCTTTTTTTCTGGCACTTCATTTAAACTTATTGAATTGAATTAAATCTACTTTATCGATAACGCATAAACCACAATAGAATAAATGTACTCCTTAAAATTCACTATATTTGTTTACTATAGTGACACTCTGTCCCTAGGTTCACTTAATAGCGCTACATTTCAATCATTTTTTAATTCAGAATGCACAAAATTTATATCATCTTAAGAATTATCTAATCGTTGTCACATGTTCTATCCAAATACTATAATAAATCTAAAACGATGTATAAAAGAAATTAAGCAAAGAACAAAAAAAAAAAAAAAAAAAAATAGAGAGAGAGAAAAGAAACAGTTTTTACAGATTATTTAGTATTTTTCATTCAATTAATTCAGTTCTCACTTCGCGACAAGGCAAAAGTACATAAAAACTCAAAATGTGTCTGCATTGAAATGTATTAATTTTATTAAATTTATGTCTGTATTGAAAATTATGAAGTAAATCTTAAACACTTATTTAGTAGAATAAATTCCAGAAGGGATTAAGCACGATTTTATTTTCAATAATAAAAGAAGGCGTTATCTGTGTTATTGCGTAGCTTACTTCTCTAGATTGGCAACAAATCTACTATTCTGCTGTTTCAAATGTAAACGAGCAATGGCCGACATGGCAGAAATTATTAGGCTTAGCGGCACTTAAACAACTTTTAAATTGTTGATAATTCAAAAATATTGCATACAGATTTACTAAAGGTAACCTTAACCGTAAGATAAGAAGAGCATAATTCAATCATTTTTTTAAAGATAAAAATGCACAATTTACAAACATATAAGAATAAAGAAACTGAGATCACTGAGCCAAGTAACAGAGTGGATATATATATACTTTTATATTATATACTTTTGGTGCCGCCGATTGCAACCAAAATACGAGGTACACATCTACATGTTATAGCAGTCCTATATACAAAATTTCAACATTCTGAGGCTACTCGTTTTTGAGTTATGTGAGATACATACGTGTGTACGTACGCACAGACGCGACGAAAACTTCTCCTCAGAATTCCTTTTAAATTAGTTTTACATTTTTTGGGGGGGAAAGAGCCCTTTATTCTGTCCTTACTTACAGATGCCAGGCAAAAAAACTGCATTCGAATGCGGTAAAAATGGATATTTGCGTTGAAATATGATGACTGAAACTTTTTGCGATTACAATACTTCCTTTTTACTTCGTACAAGGAAGTAAAAAACAAAACAAAATTGGTTATCAGGAGTGATCGCAACAGCAGACTAGTGGACTGCGAGCTCAGTGAGAGAGTAAAAAACCTTAACAAACGCTTTTGGGAGAAGTTAAAACCTGAAACCTTTCAGCCATTTTTTTTATTTTGTTTAAAATTATTATGTTGTTATAACTGTTTAAAATTAATTTTGTTTTTGTTAAGAAAATTAATATGCAATAAATACTGCTGTAGTAAAATTTTTATTGGAAAAGGGTAACTCGCAAAGAATTTTTTCCGGTGAACACAATACTTTATAGACATCACGGAAAGATTTCTTAAGAAACCTCAAAGTGTTACACTTGAAAACCTTTAATCATATCACTGATTTTTGCTTCCTGATAATGCGGCATCGTATATTTTCATTCTCGTGAAGCAGTTTCAAGCAAAGGGCTTATACCATAATTCTTAACCATCCTCTTTATTGTCTAGACGTTTCCGTAAATTAAATCTTAACTCAAATATTATTATTTTAACAACACTAAAAATGTTAAAAAAAACTTTAAGGAGAGATTAAAATAGCATTCTAAAATGTGAGTTCTATACAGGAACCAAGCCGCTATACGCACATATCGAGCGTTGTTTACAGGGTGAATCTGAATAAGTGGGCAAACCTTAGGGGTTAACAGAAGGCAGCTATACAAGCAATATTCGGCATAAAATGTATAAAATATCTGTCCTCTCACCCAACGGCATTTTCTACCTTAGATTACTGAGGGGATTGATGGTTATACGAGCCACAAAATTTTCAGGGCGATCGATCGGTCGAGGTGGTCCCACAGCTCGGCCACTAAGATCACCGGCTCTCTCATGTTTGGCCTTTTTCTTGTGGAGCCATATAAAGCCTAATCTTAGAGTGCCCCATTGAAACACTGCATCGAGAAAAAGAAATATGGAATCCATTGAAAGAAATATGGATCTCGCTCTGTTGCCGGTGATAATCTGAAAATGCCTGGTGTCTTCGCAAATGTGAGTAAAATTTTATTCCGCAGGTGTGAAGCCTTCATTACAGCTGTGGAAGGTCTTTTGAGCAATTTCTATGAGCTTGTTCTGTTAATAAAATGCTGCCTGAAGTATCTCCTCTGATTGTTGTGTTAATTCTTTAAATGTGACAGTGGAAAGCTACCCTTTAACTTCTTACCGCTATCCTTTCCGACCATACATTGTATGACGAATATTGCTCTTACAGTTACCTTCTATCATCCCCTAAAGTTTTGCCCACTTATTCAGATTCACCTTGTGCATTCAGAATGATTGTATACTGAAGATCATAAAGTAAGAATGTTGAATTCTTCACTTTTGATTTTACACGAAACTAGCCCTAAAACTTTGTACACGCACTGTGTATGTTGCACATAAACATCTATCGTCGCTAACCGATGCCAAAACCGGCAGCCGATTTCTCCCAGTATTTCCTCTGCAGGGAAGAACATCGTGACCGAAATGAAAGCTTCCTCTACGAGTGTAGTTGCAGATATTTCCACGAAAAATCAATTTGAAACCTTAGATGCAGTTCCCTCTACTGAGATAGAAATAGATTGCAATGTTGAACCTTGTCCTTAAGTTGACAGCCAATCGGAAGTTAACCTCTGAAGACAGCCAATCAGAAGTTATCAACACTGTGGTTGATCCTAGCAAGGAAAGTGTGCCTCCGATCATCTGCCCGAGACCAGAGGTAACCTGGAAAGAAGTCCGAAGCTTATTCTCCAACTACAATGCAGCTAGCTACATTGGTGTATTAACAAGAGATAAGATTACTATTATTTTTGACTCTGCTACCAACAGGGAATGCGCCTTTACTAACTTTCTGAAGAAAGAAATACAATTCAGTACCTTCACACCAAAGAAAGATGCTCCCCTTAAAGTTACAATCAGAGGACTTTCTGAGGATTCTGATGACGATGGTATCAAGAATGAAATTTTTGCGGAAGGTTTTCCTATCATCAAAGTTTCTTAAATGAGAAACTCAAGGAAATGAAGTCAAGCTTCCAGTTTTCTTCGTGGCGCTTACTCGAAATGATTCAGGTCGCAGTATTTATAAGAAGAAGTTTACTCTGCTTCTTAAGGTTAAAATGCGAAGATATAGAACAAATCGCAGCTCTGTTATGTGCTTCCGTTGCCAAAGGTTTGGACATGGCCATGGACAATTATTTTGTAACAATAAGCCTAGAAGCTTGAAGTGCGGGAAAAATAATTTGATCTACACTTGCGATCTCCCAAAAGAGGAAAACCCGACTTGGGTTCTTGTAAACAAAGTTGTAAGTCACGTTGCCCGTTCAAGGAATTGTGAATTTAATCCTAAATTACGTACAAAATTCTGAGAAGTTAAGCCAGTTCCGAACGAGCTAACGAAACTGTTAAAAATGCTTCTAAGTCAAGCAAGAAATCACGGTAAAGAGTGCTCCACTCTCAGTGAGCGAAACCATTCCTGTGACTGATTCTTCCATTGGAACTATTCTGAAAATCTTTGCAGGACGTTATCAGCAAATTTCCTAACTTCGCTGCTCAATTTAAAAAGTTGAAATCATAATACGAAAAGCAACTTGCTCTGTGTCTTGTGGACATGTTTGAAGGACTTGAAGTTTAAACTTTCACATTTCTAATGTACGATGTAATCCTCTAATGTAATTTTTTGTCATGATTGTTTTACTGTCAGCACCCTTACGCCACAATTATTTCAATTGAACCGAGACACAGCTGGCAAATGAGCGAACTAGTCACGGCATTAAAAGTCATGTGATTTCATGTCATCTGCTCTCAGTTGTTTAGTTAGCTGCTGTTGTTATTGTTGCGAGTTTAGCGTGAGATCGGATTAGCTTTCTCTTCAGATGCGCTTTGCATTGCTTTTTTTTAAACGTTCTTAGTAGTTTGTTGTGTAATACTGATTATATTATGTGATACTGTGAACACTTGAACGAATATCTCTGGGGAAAATTCCAGAGTTCTGAAATCTTTCTTTTGACAAAAACACACTTTTTTATTAATCTATTGTCGGACTTGTGAATTTAATCTATTACGATTCCGTACGTACGCAACAATATATAAATCAAACTGCTCATGTAGAACTGTACCTTACTATTCGTCAGCTTGAAGACAAGTTTAAAGCCTTATGCCGCAATAAAGTCTCCAATGTGAAAAATGTCAAGATATTCAAGGGAAACATTAAATTTTATAAATAATTGTTTTTATCCCAAAATCGGAGAAAGATTATCAAAGATGATGAATCATATCTTATTTTGATCCTAATCTGAGTAGTGTAATGAGTATTATGATTCAGAATTTTCTAGCTGTTTAGCTATACACTTCAGAGTACAGTCTACAGGAAATTTCATAAAAGAATTAACGGTATGACATACCATGGACAGAAAGAGATGTTAAATCAAACCAATATTGTTCAGAGAACTGTAAATGGCCTCATACATGATAATTAAAAAAAGGTTGATTTTTGCTTTCTTAAACGACAACAGCAAAGTGAAGTCATCTTATTTTCTCTAGGTTTGGTTCGCACTCATTTTACAAAAGGTGTTGTAAACTATTTGAAAACCAGAAATTTGATCTTGTGTTTTATCATATAATGCCCCCCCCACGTACTTCAAACCAAAGAAACCGAAAGTTTCAGAACATGATTTAAAGTAGGTGCTCTAATATTAAAAATCGGATGTGGCCAACACATGACTTATTATCGCCTATTAAATTATACACATTTTTTTCACTTCATTTGAACTTATTTCTACGAATTATTCTAACTTAATTTACTGATCCCTCTAGGCAAGTTGAAAAGGCATCAGAAACTGCAAATTTTGAAATTAAAAATCTCGGTCAATTTTTGTGCGGGAGTCCAACTACTTATTATTTTATTTTTCATAATGAGTATAAAAGTTCCCAAATATAAGTATAGGAACCGAGGGACCCCATTTAAAAGTTAAATTTCTTTATTCGTCTACAATTTTTTTCTTATTTAAAACTGTCAGAACATGAATATTTGCGTCAAGAATTTAACTTCCAAAAAAATCTACAACCACAAGAGTTAAATTACTACAAGCACACTTACAGATATATTGATGACCTTATTACAATTAATAATTTTAGTAAAATTGAACACTCCGAAATTTATCCAAATTGTCCTACACTTAATAAAACTAATAATTTACAATATAGCATAAACTATCTAGATCTTCAAATCATTAACTACAAAAAAATTTTACTTTTTGACAAAACAAGAAACTTCAATATCAATACTAAAAAATTAATAAATTGGAATTCCAACATATCAAAAAAAGTAATTAGCAATACAATAATAAATCAAATACAACGAATTAAAAATATCTGCACATATACAATAGATCTACAACGTGAAATTTTGCTCCTTATTAAAATTCTCAAAAATATCTAATACCCGATCAATTTATTAACAATTGCCTTAAAAGAGCAGGCGTTAAATACTCACTCTAAATCATTTAACTGATAGGGATATGATAATTTGTTCCTAAACCTGAGAAGGCGGTATAAGTTGGATGACTATCAGTTGAAGGATTTGTATATAGTGTAATTACTCAGTTGTATATATTGTAAAAAGCTGTTACTAAAAAAATGGGCCTATTTCATAATCTTTAGTCTTTCAAATAGCTCTTTGACAATGAAAATTCCTTTTTTCCTTTCTTAAAATCTTAATCGTTTCGACACGACAATTAGCCAGAAATTAATTAATTTCCATTCACACGGTTTCACTCAAATAAGAACTCCACAGAATAAATCCCTCAAGAATTACGAGTCCCACCCACTACCATAAATTACTTCACCCAAGTCTTACCGACTGATATAATTCACAGCCCCCGCTGCCGCTAAGAATTTCCGGAAATACTACACTTCTGAGTCAGACGCGAAGAGAACACTTTGCCCACTCCCCACTAGAAAGAACGTAAGTTAATTAATACTTTTTCTGGCCTTTATATCTTCATGTACCTTCACTTTTCTTATTATATTTTTTATTTTTATATTATTTTTTATTTGTTTTTACAAAGTTTGCATTATTTATCTTATATTTTATAATTTTCTAATGTTTATTTCAACTACTTTGAATTCTATTTCATAATGACAATTTCCAATGTTTAATTTTTACAAATAATATTGAACTCAAATGCATAAACACGAGGGTGTCGGGGGACGGTTACTCGAGCATTATCGAAATTTACTGCAGAAATTGATTTTCACTCAAAATTGAATTGGCTAAAATGCTTAATAGGAATAAGTTCTCTGAATATCAGCATTGGTTCATAATCCCTTCTATTCACGGAAATATTTGACCAGACTTGAATTGCCGGTTTGGCTTAGCCTTATTGCTCGACTAAAGACGAAACACAGCTAATCACTTTTGAGTTATGTTAAGTTCATACTTACATAAATACGCATGTACAGACGTGACGAAGGAATCCCTTTTGAAATCCATTTTGGGAAAAAGAATCCCTTATCCTGTTCGTATGTACAGATGTCACACAAATGGTGGAAATGGATTCTGGAACGGTTAAAATGGATATTTTCCTTGAAATATGGTACCCGAAATTTTTTCCGATTACAACACTTCCTTTACTTCGTACAAGGAAGTAAAAAGAGTCTAAACCTTTGCTCAATTTCAGATAATTTACTTTCGACGTTTAAAGTCAATTTCCCAAATAACAAAAGAAGCATGCATGGATAGAAAACAAAGTAAATCTTCATAAGATATAAAAAAAGGAATTCACGCAGGAATAGAATGCGCACACTGGAAAAGAACAAATTAAATAATATCCCGTAAGTTAAATTTTTCTGCGAATCGCAGAATAAGCTTTTAAAAAGTTTGTATCTCTGTTTTGTTTCATTTTTAGTTTTTTACTGAGTATTTTATTTTGCCTTTTCCTTAAACCGCATTAAATCAAAATGGCGTAAAATATTCCACTTTAAAACAGAAATGTGCTCCTATTCTCTTTTTTTGAAAATTTACGAAGAAATGACTTTTATTTACTTTCCTACAGTGGCAACAAATATTTCTTCACTCTGCGAACGAAGACAAGAAGTGCATTAACGCAAGCATTGGCAAAGGTAACTCATTCAATTGGACGTAGAATCCTTGATGAACAATATAGCATTGAAGCAGCGTTGCTATAGAAACTCATTCTTGTCCGCAGATTCGAACGAGACAAGCGGAAACAGCCGTCTTGGGAGCTATAAATTGGTTAATAAGACTGGTGTAGCGTCTCGTTAGCCGTTAGGGTTTCTTATGAGAAACTTGGCTGACACCGAGTCTTTCCCTAGAGCCCCTAAATGAGAAATAAATATCCAATATAATGCTTCTTTAAAAATTTTACGCCTTTAACGTGTTCTGGTGGTTTAAATTGAAAAGCGGAATCAAAAGGGAAATCTCGCTTAAAAGTGCTGTTTCAGAGAAATTCGTAATTTTTGTGAAAGGAAGATAACAAAGAAAAAGGCACAGTATTGTTTTTCCCATTTAAGAAAAGCATCTAATATGTGTACTGGAATATAAATATTTTCAGCATGAAATATATAAATGTACTGAAAAACTGATGTTTTGTAAGGAAAAATACTTCTTCATATCTAAGTTATATAAGCAAAAAAGTATTGAAACTTTTCTATGATGACAAATAGTTGTCCTTACAACGAATTGCATTGAATCAATAAGATCGATTTTTTTGTAGGGTCTATATATATTTCTTAGAAATTCGAGGTTATCCAGTTTCACGAGTCTAATTTCCATATCTTTTTATGCAATGAGCTTGAAAGCTTTTTTCTTAATTAATACACGACGAACAGAAGTCAAAAAACAAAAATCAGCGTTATATTTTAAATTTTTGAACTTGAGACATGCAACTCTCTTCCGTTTCCCCAGATTCTGGTCACACGTAAGACATCCAATTTCAGTACTACGGTTTACTGTAAACCTTCATCGGTTTGACTTCCACCACACTTCAAATCATGTCATCCCACTAAACAAACCTTTCTTCATTTTATTCCTAAGTTTTCCGTGAACTTCAAGTTTGCTTCTCCAAACTGTCTCTTGATGAAAAACTAAATTATTTAAAAGCAATAGCTATTGACAAGGGCTTTTCACCCAACATTACTAATCAAGCAGTTAAAAAATTCTCATCTCAACACACCAAAAGGCACACTCTTGTTTTAGGAGATTATAAGAGTTCTGTTGTCATTTCCTTCTTTTCATCAATTAGCTATAAAATTGCACGTATTTTACAGAAATTTAACTTCCTGGTCGTTTATTCTCCCATCAATAAAATTCCGAGTTCCATACTCTAGGATCCCACTCCGGATATGAATTCCTGGAGTATTTACAGAATTCCTTGCCAGTGTGGTTTAATTGACATTGGTCAAACTAAGATAACTAAGCGCAATAAGAGAGCCTTAAAATTTTGCTTTAAGGAACATGAGGCATATGTTAGAAAAAAGGAAACACAGAAGTCTTCTGTTGCCCAGCATTGTTGGTGCGAAAATCTCACTTTCAATTTTTCTGCAGCCAAAATTATTCAAAAAACATCTTACATTCGTGAATTAGATTTTCTAAAGGCATTTCAAATTTTAAAAAATCTTTCTTTTCTGATTAATGACTCTAATTCCAAGCCATCTTCGCCTTCAGCCTTTAAAGAAACTATGTTTTAGTTCTCCTTTTATCAACAGATGGTGGCAGTAGCTTAACTCCTGTCCAGTCTTTCTTATCTTACCTTATTTAATCACTATATCTTATCTCGTTCAGCCCACCAGCGGCCGAGCGGTAAAGTCGCTGAACACTGGTAGTTCGGTACGAGGTTCGAATCCCGCGAACGGGCTGGCTGCATGGGCGTTTTCGTGGTTTTCCCCATGTGTAACGTGTATACGAGCCAGTTTCCCTTAGAAAGTCCTCCACGAAGGCATCCCTCCTCTTAGGCAGATAGCCCTCGAGGCTTTGCCATAATCACACACACACACACACTTATCTCGTTCATTTGCAGCCCTCCAGCGGCTGAGCGGTAAAGTCGCTGAACACTGGTAGTTCGGTCCGAGGTTCGAATCCTGCGAACGGGCTGGCTGTATGGGTGTTTTCGTGGTTTTCCCCATGTGTAACGTGTATACGAGCCAGTTTCCCTTAGAAAGTCCTCCACGAAGGCATCCCTCCCCCTTAGGCAGATAGCCCTAGTGTGCTTTGCCATAATTAAATACACCACACCACCACACACCGTTCATTTGCGCTTTTGTAGCTGAGGATGATGGTTCGGTAAAACCATCGAATCTGGTTCTGTGAAAATTTGAACATATAACGTTGATTTTTGTTGTTTGACTTCTAAATCAACAGCTTTTCTTTTGCTTTGAAACGTCGATAGAAAACAATTCATTTGGCTAAAATATAAACCAGAAGAAATTTTCATAAACGGTTCGCGTTTCCTTTTAAATGAAAATAAAAGCCCTCACCATCATCGAATAAATCGAACTCTTTATCCATTAAATAAAATCAAAAGGAAAAACATGTAGACTCTGTACTTTGATTTAAAATTTTACTTTTAACATTAAGTTTCATTTTTAATGCACATGATAATGTTCAAGTAAATCAAAATCTGCACCTAAAGTGTATAATATAAAGTAGTTAAGGTAACAGGAGTGCTCGATCTACAATCATTACAGATCTATAGATCAATACATCTATTGCAGTACTTGAATTAATTTTTATGAGGTATTTTCTCCCTCCTTTCTGCATGCCTTCGCGGTGCAACGGCAGCACACTCCACGCATACTCGAGAGGTCCAGGTTTGAGTCTCGGGAACGCCATTGCTTATTTTCTCGTCCCCTGTTTCAAAATAACCTAATGACTAAAATATAAAAGAAATATATAACAGTCTAATTTTACTGCAATTACGTTTTAAAATTTGCGAAAAAAGATCCAAATTTTAGAATTTTACTGATTATTAGAGATTAAACACTTCTACCATTGTGTAGTATACTACAAAGTGATATCGTATATTTATGATATGTGCAAATGTAATGATATAATATATACAGTGTAGTATTTGAACTGCATTATACGTATGAAATAATAACGTATACAATAAAATATATTATATACATTATTTTATGTATATAATATATGCTACATAGGAACAATATATATACGGTTCTACAGCATATGATACTATATATGATATAGTATCATATGCTGTAGAACCGTATATTAAGCTGTTAGTATCAGTGGATTTGTAACGGTAACAAAAAATACTGAAAACATTTTTTCATATAATCAAATTTAATTCTTAATTTATGCCCCGCAGTTTTAAAATTCAAGGAAACGTTTTAGGAAGTTTTTAAAAAAATATTTTAATTATTATAAATGTATTTAGTAAAGATTGCACTTCACCCCCACGTATAAATTTGAAACAATGTACAATTTTTCCAACGTAGAATATTATGCTACAAACAAAAATTTGATGTATTCTTTGCCCATCATCTGAGCTTTTAGAAAGCCATCAGAATAGCTGTATGATATTCTTGAACACGTTTTCTGATTTCCCTCAAACTGAAAACACTCAGCTATGAAATTTTCTATCCAGAGTCCAAACTCCCAAAATTTCAAAAATGAAATCATCATAAACTATTCCTCTCCTACATCATTCTACAAAGGGCGTCATTTGATGAAACGTTTCGGGAAAGAACATCAAGGTTCGATTTAACAAAATGCGAGTACCGCTCATTCGCATTTTGCGTAATACGTATAAACACCAAAATGAGAAAGAATAAGACGAGCGAAAGAGAACATTTCTCAAGAAAAGCAGTTCCTTTACGTACTACATTTAAAAACTCACGATATGCAGTTGCCTATTCATAAATCACACGGCAGTAATCACGGGAAAGATTTTTAGGACGGAAATGGGAAATTTTCCCATGTCATTAAGGGAAGAGTTTAAGGAAATGGGCTTTTTTATTAACATTCGTAGCGAGATAGACGAACTGTTTCGTCTTCTTAAATGTTTTAAGCACATAGTTTTAAAGAGATTACCCGGATTGTTTTGTATCAGAATACAGAACTAAGCGCAATATGTAATTATTTTTTATGCTAGAAATTAAAATTTTCATTCAAAATATGCTATTTTTGAATCAATACAAGGCTAAGGTGTCACGAACTAAAGTAGGTTGGTTTGGTTTATTCATTGCGTCAAAGCACTCGAGGGCTATCCGCCTAAGCGGAGAGATGCCTTCATTGAGGAACTTCTAAGGAAAACTGGTTCGTATACACGATACACGAATACGTTTATGAAGCCAGCTCCTTTGCCAGAATTCAATCCTGGACCGAGCTATCAGGGTTCAGTAACCTTACCACTTGATCGCTGGTGGGCCTGAACTAAAGTAAGAATAGATTTTTAAGGATGACTTCCCAAATCTTCGTCTTCATAAATTATTTGAATTGAGTATATTCAATTGCCTATTCATTTTGTCATCATTATCATTTTGGGAAAATGGCAAAGAAAAATAATGTCCGATGAATAAAACTGTCGCATGAAGTTAAATTCTACGAATATCAATTATATATAAGAGTTATTTAATTTATGATATTCAATGGATTGGTTAGATGGACCGCTTTTGCAACAAGCATGGTCTTAGCTTTCCCTGTTCAGATTTAATTCAAACATTCCTTTACCTTAAAATCTTCTTTTCAAAGATTCACTTTATGAATGCAATTCGTGATAAAAAACACATTTTAAAAGAAAAAAAACAAAATCTGAAATGTTTCAGATTTTAAATTACGTCCAAAGGGGCGTTTTTTAACATTTTGTGTGTTACCTTTCTTTATTAAATATCATGTTCCTCGCACTTAAACCATAAGATCCAGTGCAACAGCAATATCGCAAAATAGTTTTAAAACGAGCATATCTTTAGAATTTCCGATACAGAGACTCACGCGCTGGAGATAAAAATGCTCATATTCGTTGGAGGATTACGTTATTCAAAATTCGATGACTCTATGTACCGTTATTTTATGACAATGTGAGAAATATACATACATTTACGCAGATTTTCATTATTTAATTTCTTCAAATATAATGCAGGACTCTAACATTTTATGGCAACAGTTTGAAAAGTGAACCGACATTTATCCGTCCGACGCAAAATGCCAAAACGAAAGTAATAGTCCTTCGGGACTCAAGTCCCTTTAAACTAACAAATTATTATTATTTTTTTCGCATTCTTTCTGAAATTCGTAGATATTTTTGCAATTTACGCTAGCGTTTGAATTGGAGGTTATACTTGAAACACCATATCTTATCACAAATGATAACGTAAACAGAGAATTTCGAAGGTTGTTCTGCAATCTTAAAAAAACTTCTAGTTTACAAATACAACTTTATAAATACTACTAGTTTCGAAGAATTTATAAGGTTTCATTTGAATGGAAATGATACTTCGTTCAAATCTTTCCTATTCATGTACTGTTTCACCTACTTCACCAGAAAATGTAAATGTAAATAAAGTGATTTTAAATAAGAGCGAGAATTTACGCTGAAAGAAAGGGTTGATAACTAAAGCATACCGTGATGAAATTCTTTGTTTTAGATTCTTTTCAATACTGTAAAGCGAGCTAAAGTTGTCTTTGATTTAAACTCCATGAGAAATAGAAGGTTTGAGAAGGCAGGTTGTTAGGATTTAAATTTAAAACATTCTGTTGCAAACAGTTTGAATTATTTGAAGTGCAAATAATTATTTTGTTTTACATTATTGTAATTAATTTGTGCTCTGAGGCTGAAAGTTAAACCCAGGACGGTAAATTGCCCCGCAGTCTAAGAAGGTTAGATTAGTGTTTATGTTAAGGCAGAGTTTAAATTTATCGTTAAAAAGCGAACTTGTAAACCTATACCTTTTCTTGAGCTTCTAATAATCAGCGGGAAGCAAAATATTTATTTAGATAATTTTTTAGATAGTAATAGTGTCGCTTATTTTTTGATTAATTCATTGGATTTTGTATTCTTCTGAAGTCTTTCCGATGAACTGTCTTTCCCCTTATCCTTAAAATGCATAAGCATGCGGTTTATCAATGCAAGAATCAGCGAAAACTTTTACAAAGTTCAAAACAAAGAATATTACTCACTTTTGTTTTATTTTGGTTTTAACTATGTTACTGTATCTATTTTTATCAGCATTTTACAGAAAATATTTAGCCCATGTCTTTTGCTAAATTTTTAATAAGAAATTCAAAATTGTGCGATAGAACTAAATTTTTGTATATATCCGTGTTCATTGGATTGTATTTAGATTTTATGTACTTATGTAATGTTATGCATAGTTTTTAATTGTTTAGTTAGCTAGTTATTTTTATGATATAAAAATGATAAATTATAAAATCATTTCATAAAACAAAATCTGTCAGAGATTTTTATCAGTCTACCAATGCTAGAGACCGTTAGCATTGCATAAATGTTTAAATCTAAATAAGAGCAGAAAAAATAAGCAAAGTTATCCGTGTATATTTCTTATTGTTCAAAGTTACGTGAACTGTAGTTAAAAAGTTTGTATGAATGCCAGAAAAGCAAAACTGATTTGTTCCAATTAAAAACCATAGCTTCAATGAATGGGTACTATAATGGGTTCAATAGACAATTAATCATAATACATAAGAGAAAATATTCTCCTTTTTTTTTCGCTAAAAGAATAGTGAAATGAAAAATGTTAAATCAGGTACTTAAATCGTGAATAAGTGCGAATGAATGAAAACACGTCCGTATAACTGTGTACATATATTTTACGTAAACGAACAATTGAAAAATATAAAATCAGGTACTACATATATTGTGAAATTATAATATATCCAAGGAGAAATATGAAAGGTATGATTCTTATGGTAAGAATGAAGTTGTGAACTTTCGAAACAAAACGAAATTTTTCTTCAAATCTAGTTTTCTGGAAATTTTTTGATAAAATTTAGAGAAAAGTGGTCTCGGAAGTGGAAGAGAACAATTATTTTATAAACTTTGCACAGGTCCGTACTGCGAAATATTGAATTGATTGTTCGTAAAGTTTTCTTTCCGGTAGAAAATGAAACCCAAAAGGAATTATAAATATTTGTAAACACCAGTAATATTCAAAACATGATGACTTCACTAATTCTGCTAATATGAGCGTAAACTATACTTGGGGAAAGAAATTTCTAACCACTAAGATAAATTAACTATTGAACAACGTATTGTTTATTGCTGGCCACTTAAGGCGAGATGCTGGACGTATACTATAATGCGATCTTCAAAAACCAAGCAAAATGGAATTCTGACCATGATATAAGATGCTAAAAAACTTTACTTCATTTAAAAATTTTTATAAAAATTTCTAACTTAACGCTCAAAACTGGTTAATTTATAAAACTTTTATTATGTTCATTTCATTATTTTATAGGCTCTACAGTAATTAACCTAATTAATACGCAACCAATTAAGCCACTTTGGAATAAATACAATGCTAACCCCCAGATATTAATACAATATTAAAAAAATTATGTTAAACACTATGCCCTTTAAAGAAATTCAGTGTGTTACCCTAGGGGGCCCATGAATTCGTCTTTGGATCGTGACGGAAGATTTTCATTTTCAGTTACCCCAAGACAAAGAAAATCTCAGCTTTTTTTCATTTCCCGTTAATATGTTTCCAGTGTATGATTTCATGTAGGTAAAATTTTTCTTCAAATCTAGTTTTCTGGAAATGTTTTGATAAAATTTAGAGAAAAGTGGTCTCGGAAGTGGAAGAGAACAATTATTTTATAAACTTTGCACAGGTCCGTACTGCGAAATATTGAATTGATTGTTCGTAAAGTTTTCTTTCCGGTAGAAAATGAAACCCAAAAGGAATTATAAATATTTGTAAACACCAGTAATATTCAAAACATGATGACTTCACTAATTCTGCTAATATGAGCGTAAACTATACTTGGGGAAAGAAATTTCTAACCACTAAGATAAATTAACTATTGAACAACGTATTGTTTATTGCTGGCCACTTAAGGCGAGATGCTGGACGTATACTATAATGCGATCTTCAAAAACCAAGCAAAATGGAATTCTGACCATGATATAAGATGCTAAAAAACTTTACTTCATTTAAAAATTTTTATAAAAATTTCTAACTTAACGCTCAAAACTGGTTAATTTATAAAACTTTTATTATGTTCATTTCATTATTTTATAGGCTCTACAGTAATTAACCTAATTAATACGCAACCAATTAAGCCACTTTGGAATAAATACAATGCTAACCCCCAGATATTAATACAATATTAAAAAAAATTATGTTAAACACTATGCCCTTTAAAGAAATTCAGTGTGTTACCCTAGGGGGCCCATGAATTCGTCTTTGGATCGTGACGGAAGATTTTCATTTTCAGTTACCCCAAGACAAAGAAAATCTCAGCTTTTTTTCATTTCCCGTTAATATGTTTCCAGTGTATGATTTCATGTAGGTAAAATTTTTCTTCAAATCTAGTTTTCTGGAAATGTTTTGATAAAATTTAGAGAAAAGTGGTCTCGGAAGTGGAAGAGAACAATTATTTTATAAACTTTGCACAGGTCCGTACTGCGAAATATTGAATTGATTGTTCGTAAAGTTTTCTTTCCGGTAGAAAATGAAACCCAAAAGGAATTATAAATATTTGTAAACACCAGTAATATTCAAAACATGATGACTTCACTAATTCTGCTAATATGAGCGTAAACTATACTTGGGGAAAGAAATTTCTAACCACTAAGATAAATTAACTATTGAACAACGTATTGTTTATTGCTGGCCACTTAAGGCGAGATGCTGGACGTATACTATAATGCGATCTTCAAAAACCAAGCAAAATGGAATTCTGACCATGATATAAGATGCTAAAAAACTTTACTTCATTTAAAAATTTTTATAAAAATTTCTAACTTAACGCTCAAAACTGGTTAATTTATAAAACTTTTATTATGTTCATTTCATTATTTTATAGGCTCTACAGTAATTAACCTAATTAATACGCAACCAATTAAGCCACTTTGGAATAAATACAATGCTAACCCCCAGATATTAATACAATATTAAAAAAAATTATGTTAAACACTATGCCCTTTAAAGAAATTCAGTGTGTTACCCTAGGGGGCCCATGAATTCGTCTTTGGATCGTGACGGAAGATTTTCATTTTCAGTTACCCCAAGACAAAGAAAATCTCAGCTTTTTTTCATTTCCCGTTAATATGTTTCCAGTGTATGATTTCATGTAGGTAAAATTTTTCTTCAAATCTAGTTTTCTGGAAATGTTTTGATAAAATTTAGAGAAAAGTGGTCTCGGAAGTGGAAGAGAACAATTATTTTATAAACTTTGCACAGGTCCGTACTGCGAAATATTGAATTGATTGTTCGTAAAGTTTTCTTTCCGGTAGAAAATGAAACCCAAAAGGAATTATAAATATTTGTAAACACCAGTAATATTCAAAACATGATGACTTCACTAATTCTGCTAATATGAGCGTAAACTATACTTGGGGAAAGAAATTTCTAACCACTAAGATAAATTAACTATTGAACAACGTATTGTTTATTGCTGGCCACTTAAGGCGAGATGCTGGACGTATACTATAATGCGATCTTCAAAAACCAAGCAAAATGGAATTCTGACCATGATATAAGATGCTAAAAAACTTTACTTCATTTAAAAATTTTTATAAAAATTTCTAACTTAACGCTCAAAACTGGTTAATTTATAAAACTTTTATTATGTTCATTTCATTATTTTATAGGCTCTACAGTAATTAACCTAATTAATACGCAACCAATTAAGCCACTTTGGAATAAATACAATGCTAACCCCCAGATATTAATACAATATTAAAAAAAATTATGTTAAACACTATGCCCTTTAAAGAAATTCAGTGTGTTACCCTAGGGGGCCCATGAATTCGTCTTTGGATCGTGACGGAAGATTTTCATTTTCAGTTACCCCAAGACAAAGAAAATCTCAGCTTTTTTTCATTTCCCGTTAATATGTTTCCAGTGTATGATTTCATGTAGGTAAAAATAAGATTTCATTTTGTTATATTATTAAATAAGATATAATTACTTATTTGTACCATCCTGTATAGTCTACTAAGATCACTGAAACAAAAAGCTGGTTTAGAAAAGTTGGAGATGGGTAGTTTCTCAGAAATTACTGATTCTCTCTTGCTTTCCATTGCCGTTTCGGTTAACCGAGGCTTCCATTAAGCGCTATTTTTAAACACTAAGTTTGGCTAAATGTTATTTGTTCGATATGTATTATCAGTATATGTGGCTTGTACTATCTGAAAGCTTATTTTATGAAAGATGACACACTGGGAATTTCCGTTTATCTGATTTTGATTTAGTGTAAATTTTGCTGCTACTTGACAACTGCTGCTATCTTCTGCAAGTAACAGAAAGAATAATACGAATTTTCTAGGGAAGTTTGTACCAAACCTTTAATTCTGTATGGATCTAAAGTATTTATAAGAGTAATAGAAATAGTAATATGGATTGGTAATTAAAAATCTTAGTAACTAACAATTAGATTTACTAGCTTTTGCTAAGGAGTATGCATATATGGTTCGGCAAATGAAAAGTTGCTGACTGTGCTAAGAGTGTGCGCTACTTCCTCACGAAGGTATTACAAATATAGCCTCCACCTCATCTGGTGCTACTAGAGAGAAACAAATTTGTGACGTCACTCAACATGAAATAACCCTGCGTAATAGTTCCTGATTCCCCTCCAGTCGGATGACATGCGTATTTGATGAGTGTATAAGGTATTTTCTTCCTCCTTTCAGCATGCCTTTGAAGTGTAACGGTAACATACTCGACGTGCATTCGGTAGGTCCAGGTTTGAGACTCGGCGAAAGCATTGCTTATTTTTCACACCTCCTGCTTCAAGAAAAGTCTGTACAGTGGCGCTTTAACTAAAAGTAGGTGGACACCTAATGTCTCTACAAGTGTAATGTTTGAAAATGATGTTCCAGCTAGGAACTGTTAGAATAAGTGTCGTGGCCGATGACTGTGGGTTCGTTTTACTGTTTTCTTCTCAGCATTTCGCTGGCAGACAGAACAGCACTGCAGTGATAGGATAGATCCACTATCAACTTTATGAAGATAAGGACGTATAACACCAGAGTGATCAATTCTTAGGTGAGTTAAAAGAATCTCCTCGCTCCGGCCTCTAGTTGCCCTCTAGTTCCTTCTAGTTCCATTCTGGGTTTGACGCTCCTTAATTTTTCATTAATGTGGACGTCCCATAATAGCTTTCATTTATTTATTTTTTTTCGGCTGATATCTCTATGATATAAGAGTTATAAGAGAACGACGATTAGTGGGGAATTCCATCTCAGATTTTGCTGTGATATCCGCTAGTTCGTTTCCCTTTATACGAACATGTCTAGGAACTCAGCAATAAAGAATTTAGTATCGCCAGGTGGTTAAATTCTGGCTGAGTCTTAGAATTTCAACAACTACAGGATTCCTGGCATCAGAGAATGCTTCTAGAGTATACTTCAAGCACTGTATACTTCAAGCATTCAGTACACACTATAAACATTTTCCTACATAGCTCCGATATGCAGGAAAAGGCAAAATACACAATAGTCAATTCCGAAGTCAAAAATGAGCAAGCCGCCTCATGCAGTCGTCTTCCCTTCACATGATTTCCAATCACAAAGTATATTCTGACATGAATGGTTGCTTTTGAACCATATGTATAAACATGAAAGCAACTTCTGTACCTATGCCTGTGCACAAGAAAGAACTGTTTATGAATGACCCCGTTAGCACTTTTTTATCAGATTAATGGAAAACATCAAGAAGCTGAATTTACGCATTCTCTCAAGGTGGAGTTTCAAAATGTTTTTCAGGTTGGGGATTTATGTCACGCTGTCATCAATCAGGGAGTAGACTCTTCTGAGGAAGAAAGCCACACATGATGGTCGCGCTTCAAATAAGCGATCAAACATGTAAACACACAAAGAGATTTTGCTTGCATGGTCCGTTTGCGACAATATATTGAAATAATGATGGATTGACAGATGTATGTTCGCACCGTAACTGAAACGATGTTTTAAAATAGTCAACACACTGTCTTTTAACAGGAAATATTCAAAATTCTTCAAAACATATTCGAACATGACCATAGTCGAAAATGAATCAGAACATATTCGAAAAACCTCTTGAATAGGATCAAGTTTCAACAGAGTAGAAGACCTTACCAAGTCATAAATTGCGGAGCCATAGTCCACTTTATAGTGAATTCGAGCTTTGTAAACAGGAAGCATAGCGCAATGATCCGCACCCCAGGATGTATTCGCAAGCAGTTTGAGGAGGGTTGGAATTTTAAGGCATTTCTTCCTCAAATATAGTATATGGGGAAGGAAGGTGAGCTTTCGATCTAATAATCACTCTTAAAAATTTCATTTCAGATTCAATACAGAATCAAGGAACCTTCAAGGTACAGATCAGAATCAGAATGGGCATTTCGTTTCATGCAATAGTGTATACAAATGTTCTTTTGACTTGAGAAATTGAAACCATGTTGACTAGACCAGCTAACGATTCTGTTAATCGCAATCTGCAATTTTCGCTCCGCATATGTAATGTCTGCAACTTGACATTTTATCTGGAGTTCATCAACATATAATGTACGAAAAACAGAGAAAGTAAGCTATTCTAAATCTTAATTTATTTTTAGACTGAACGGTATGATAGTTAGGACACTTCTATGAGGCACACCTTCTTTCTGAGAGAAAACGTCTAACAAAGCATTATTAATCCTTCCTTCGAGTGTCTTAATATGAACATTGACATGTTACCACGAAAGCATCCTATTGTCTAAGTATCATAAAGGTCTCAGAGAATACCAGATCTCTAGGGTCTATGGTAAACTTTAAAAATATTGAGACCAGATTTTTTTTTTTTTTTTTTTTTTTTTTTTTTTTTTTTTTTTTTTTTTTTTTTTTTACGAAGGCATTTTGCATGGAGGTTTCAAAAACAAGAATATTATCTAAAGTTGCTCTTCCTTTCCGAAAACCACTCTCATATGCGGATAATTTATTTCCCTCCTCCCCACATAGGCAGTGGGTTGTTTTCCACTTTTTTTCGGACATTTTATATACCCAGTTTGTAAGAGTGATCGGCTGGTAGTTTGAAGGTCTCCCTGTATTCTTTCCTGGCTTAGCAATAGGGGTGATAACAGCATTTTTCGACGCACTGGAGATGTTCTCTTTCCACACTATATTGAAGAATGTCAGAAGCACTTTCAATGACTTAAGGCGAGATGCTTTAACATGTCTTAATCACGGACCTGAGCTTTATGTGTCTTCAACGGTTTTTTTTTAACTCCAGCATAGTAAAATTCCTTCTGTAAGAATCTGAGTTGAGAGATTTGAAAGAAATGGGAATTCTTTTCAAAGCGGTGTTTGACACGAAGAAATGCTGGTGCGGTAACAACAGCAAAACTCTTCCCTATTGCATCTGGCCATCTTTTCCCAGAGTGGAATGAGAGTGGTTTCTGTACATTTATGTTGCTTTCTTTGCTCTTTCGCATACGTGTTTGCTTGTAGAGGATATGATAGAAGACACATAAGGCATCCAAGAACCCCTCTCGTTCTCCTATCGTGCATGTCGTGCATTTGCCTTAGTTTTTAAAGGCCAGGAGATTTACTGAAGTGGAATACCGGAGAAACCTATACGAGGGTTTCCTTAGTAGTTGTAAAGTCTCTTGGCATGGACACCTATAAACGTGCATTTTCTTTTTTATTACAAAATTATCGGAAATAGAAAAATGATCAGTATTATGTAAATCATTTCCAACTTTTAATTTGCAAAAGGGAAACAAAGATGATGAGCAGATAGCGAGATCAATGTTGCGTAAGTTATTCGTAGTTTTGGTGGAAGTAAGTTTGCTCTCCGTTGCTAAGGAGACATGGGAAATAGTGACTGAGCATTTCCTCAGTTTGCCTATCATTCAAGTTTTTATCTTTACTTCCCCAAAGAGGTTTGTGGCCACTGAAAGAACTTAGATTAGAAGAACTGATTAATTAGAACTTTTAATTTCAACTGTAAAAATTGTTTTTTAACTATTTTAATTGCATTTGGTGTTCAACAGTTTTCTGTATTTTATCTAACAATTTTTAATGAAGATGCTTAGAGTTTTTATATATTTTTGCCTTTCTGTGATGTGAAAATGAATTAATTGAATGAGAAATGTATCTCTAATGAAATTCGAGGAAATGAGTTTAAAAATGAACTGCAGGAAGAATGTGTATAATGTCCATACAAGGAAGTCACATTTGTCCACATCCGATGTTTTCGTTCCGTCATGGGTAAGGCCAAAATGCAGAACAATATGGAAATATTTATTTTACTTACAAATGTTTTATTAAGCACTTTTGTAATGCGTGGATTTACACCCCAGATAAATTCACGTATTCTTCGAAGTCTGTAACCGATTTGATGTGCTCAGAGTTTAATTTCTTTAAGGTATTTGTCTTTGATCAATATAAATGCGAAGATACTTAAGAGATTTCACTTCCGTTTTACGAGCTGCCCTGGTTTGTGAATTGTCGTAAACTGAAATTTGGAAAATGAAATTTTTAATTTATATTTTTGCAGAAGTTTTTGGGATATAGGAACTGTTGCTTGGCCGATTGTTTGGAGGAGCGAACTCAAGACTGATAAACATATGAAACGGTTGAAGTAATAGACGAAAACGATGTCTCGCCAACTTCCATTATAATCGATGTATATCTAAACATGGTCCCTTCCCTTACCTCTTACTATGAGAGAAACATCTTGTCTTTCGACTATTGCATTTGCAAAGAAAGGGGGAACACTTAGGCACTACCTCTTCTATTAAGACAAGCACATCACAGTGGTAGACCAATTTTGAAGCCGTTAGAATTTCTAAGGTACTTGATAAACACTCCAAAGCTTTATAATATGTTCAGCAAAATTGCCAAGCAGATTTCGAAATAGGGCCAAGATACATACGAGCAGTAACTGTCACGAAAAATACCCCTGCCTTAGGGTATGTTCTCTTCAAAAGTAATAACTGTTTGAAAATCCTTTTGGAGAAAGAGAACGTTAGTAATGTGTTGCACTGGATCAGTAGCACCGCGAGAGAATACTTGGATCACCATATAGCACAGTCCCAAAATCCGGTATACTTATTCCTGTTCTGTTACGTTAGTGCGTTATCGTCTGTCATTTTCAATATCATATGGCGAAAAATGGCATCATTACGTAGTAAAAAAATGAAACTACTGCTCTAAATTACTGGGTCTCATCCTTCAACGGAAGTGGCAACATTATTTTCTTAGTATTTTTCTTTTAAGTTAGATCTGTCCTCCCAATCCCCAAAAAGAGCTAATAGCTTTAAAATTCTACGGCTTTTTATGTTAGCACACCTTTACATCTGGACTTAGAGAAAAAAAGCCTAAGTATTACTTATCCTTATCACCACTCAATAGCTGTTCTATGTATATAAAGAAGAAGAAATATTAGAGAAACTATTATTGAGCTACAAAATTCGTGTAAAAGAAAAGGAAATTTACATTAATAAAGATACTCATAAATTTTGTAAGGTAGTTTATGTTATTTAACTAGTTATTATGGTTTAAAATTTTACTATAACTTCTCTTTTCCGTAAGTCCTCACCAGGATGCAAATTTAAATAAAAGTGCATCTAAGTAGACATTTTGAATGCCTTTTATATATCGTCTTTAGCCATTTTGCTAGCCAACTTTATACCCAACAATAAAGTCTTGAATTAGTTTAAATATACCAATTCGTGTGGTCTGAGACTACGATACCTTTCATTTAAACTTTCAAGTTTGTTATTTTAAATATCGCAAACGGCAATGTGATGTTGGTGCGTACAAGCCACTGTTCATTTCAAAAGTTAATAAAGATGTTATTTAAACTTTTTTAACATTTACAAGCCACTGTTCATTTCAAAAGTTAATACAGATGTTATTTAAAACTTTTTTAACATCTCTCTTCTCCGGGAAAGAGAAGACTTTCACGTCTCAGCAAGTAGTAACGCACCTTTTGGATGAGTCTATGTGTTTTGGCAGAACGCCAGCCAAGGTTGCGTTTGAGACGGTCGGACTATATCTCGATTATTTTTGTTCTTTATTCTCGTCTAGGTGCATGTTTCTGTTTCTCATTCTCATTATCGCAGCTGAAGAGAAGTTTTCTAATTAACCTTCGATAGTACATGCCCACAAACCTGTTCTCGTTGCTCTTTATTAGTTTCTTTAACAAGTCCTTTAAACGTTAAACATTATCATATCGTGACCTACAAAACGTTCTCAAATTGGTACAATTCATAAAATTAAAGAAGTAAATAAGCAATAAAATACATGAGGAAACTAAGGAAAATTGCCTTCTTCGTTTAAAAGTGCTCTAACATTTGCTTTTGATTAACAGCAATTTAAAAAAATCTGAAAGGGTTCAGATTTTAACGATCACCTTAAACTGATTGTTAAGGTTTTTTGCGCTCTCGCTGAGCTCGGAGTCTACCAGTCTGTTGATACACGCACTCTTAATAACTCTTTTTTTGGCCGTTTTAGCTTTATTAAATTATTAAGCATAATTTTTTTTGCACTTACGTCATATACTATTTAACAGCAAAATTACAAAAACAAAAACAAACAAACAAAAAAAAAATTAAAAGTAACATAGAATACGTTTGGAATTCTCGATGTAGCGTTAAGTGTAAGTATAAAAAACAATTTTATAATTTTCTTAGTCTTCTCTCAGCTCACTATATCAGGGTTCAGTTTTCTTAGTAAGATGGCTTGCAAAACTTTGTCTTTTTGTATCAACTTTTTATGTGTTAGCTCTATTTATTAAATATTACGTTCTTCGCATTTGCGCCACATAAAATTCAAGTGCTTTCAGCAAGAAGGGCCCAGCTCTGCACTTTTAAATTTTCGAAAGTGAAAAAAATTCATAAAAAATCTGGAAGCTTTCAGATTTTACATTGCATTTTTTAACGTCTTGTGTGTTACCTTTATTTATTAAATATCATGTTCTTCGCCCTTAAACCATACAATTCAATTCAACCATACAATTATCACAAAATAATTTTAAAATGAGCATATCTTTGGAATTTCCGATACACAGTCTCCCGCGCTGGAGATAAAAATCTTTTTTTTTTTTATCCCATACAGTTTGCCTTTAGTCGCTTTGAAATCGTCGAGTTTGTTAATCAAAAATTCGTTAAAGTTTTACAAAATATGAAATGTAAAATTCAAAATTCGGGCTTCCAAGGGCACATGTTCGGGTGGGGGGCTACCTTATTCAAAATTTGATGGCTCTAGGTACCGTCGTTGTTACACGAAGATTCTTCATTATTTAATTTTTTAAAAAATAATGCAACGACGATAACAGTTTGTGGCAATAATTTGAAAAATCATTCGTCGTTTATAGTGCAGGACGCAAAATCCCCTTTTGAGAGTAATAGCCCATTAGGGTTAACGCTCTTTTGGGCTGAAAAATGAGTAAACGTGGAGCACTAAATAGCATTTTAAAGTTCGAAAGAAAGTATCATTTTATATGATAGATTAAACTTTCTCATATACATTTTAGAATGATACTCATTTTAACTGAAACGCATGAACATATCACTTTAAACTTGAAGCAAGAATCGAGTTAGTACTTCTAATGCATCCAAGGGAGCAATTTGCGAAAAGCTGTAAAAACGCAACGTTCCTGTTCTAGGCAAAAATGTTGATTATACGCTTCAAGAAAAGTAGCGCTGATATCTCTCTTCGACTTTCGCAAAATGCCAATTACGTAAACTCGCGAAAAAGATGGTGAATGAAAAGAAATATTTCCAGGACTTAACGAAACTGAATAAGATAAGAACGAGCTTTTTTTCTCCAGATAATGTTCGTGAAAATTGGATTCATGTTAAATTTTAGATTTAACTTGCCTATATATAGCAGCAAATTGGAAGACTTTCTTCTAGATATAAATATGAAAAGTCTTAGAGTTTAGGAGTTTAACCTGCGCGCTTTAATGTTCTGCACAATTTTGTTAAGCTATTGTAAAAAGTATTTTTAAAAACTACCGTAAGACCTTTTTTCTCTAAAAAAGACATTTATTTGTGATATTTTTATATTACCCCTCTAGTAAAGATTGGAATACCTAGCCAAGATGGAAATTAAATTAGCAGACCTTTCTACTCTCCACCATTAGTGATTGGGTGGTTGATTGAGTACACAAAAAGTATCTGTAAAACGGCTGATGCCTTCGTGGAGGACGCTTTAAGAAAAAATTGTCCAAATTCAGGTTACCCATGGGGAAAACCAAGAAAAATCACATTCAGTATTTTTTTTTTTTTTTCTCTGAGAAATTTTAACCCGGCTCAAAATAGTACTGTTCAGTGGCTGAGTGGGTAAACTCAGCCACTGGTAGTCAACATAAATTTCAGTAAGACATTCAGACGATTCGTTTTCATTCCAGTTACCCTATATAATGAAAAATCTTATATTGTACAAAATATTGTTGCGACCTACGATTTGCACACAGCAAAAATAACAGTTGTGAATTATTAAAGAAGGACATAAGGCAAATTCTTCTCAATAAGCAAGAAATATCGCAGGCTAATGATATGACTTACAGAGTAAACGCTAAAAACGCACTACAGCTAACCCCATGGATAGTATTTTTTCGGAAGTCACACGGAACTGACCGGCTGCTGACTGTCGGAACCACATATACTGACTAAATGTTGTTGCCTGGCTTTCGGGGAGACTCAGTCCTAGAGCTTCGAAAATGCATTTATCTAAAGCTTTCAAATAGTAACTAAGTGATAAGAAAAAAGCAATAAAAGCCGGTCAGCAAACTCCGTCGGGAGAATTTTTGCAACATGGCTAAAGGTTCTACTTTAACTATTTTCACAACTTCAACTATTGGTGCATTCGTAATCTTAAGATCTACAACTCTGTATAACCACATAAACATGTGTACACTAATTACATGGCCGAAAATTTAATTATACAGAAATAAGCCATAAAATTGTAACATAAAATGCAATAAACAAAAACAATACAAAACATTACAACAGTATCTAAAACAAGAGTGTAATCAACTGCATTCAAATATTTACAGCAATTTATAATAATATGTTAGGGCTGTGTTTTTGGTAAGGATTCTGAGTAAGTAATTTCATGGGAATTAATTTTATGGAAAGTAAACGTTACACAATGATTTCAGACAGATAGAGATAGAGGCTAAGCCAGCATCTTTGTAGTACCAGAGGTATTGCTGAACCTAGCTAATCGTCAAGTTTCTGTCAAAATTTTAAGGATCCGCGGAGGTTCTCTGAGGGTTTCCCACTTCTCTTCCCTTACCTGTAACCTCTCAAGAGGACTTTCGACTCTCTATGTATTCCAAATGTCCCCTTGCCGCACAGACACTGTATAGTAAAAAACATCCATACCTTCCCCGAAATTCAAATCCAAGACCATCGGTAATGCAATCAGCGTCAGTCAATCAGGCTGAGCAGTGGTTTCGCTCCACTTGGGAAGGGGTTGCTCGTTTGACTCGTACGTTATTCAAATTCAAGCGTTTTCGCCGTGGCACTCAGTTTATCTTTGGGCGCCATATTATTTCTTCAGGAAATGGAGGACTTTTGCAAAAGCCTATTACTACAATTTGGTTGGCGATATTTGCCAGTACCTTGCACTGTGAATGAAGGTTGATGTTTTTGGTTCATTACATCAAGCATCCTGAATACTCTTAGGTGATGGCATAAAAGCTCGTGCCATCCAGCTGAAAGCATGGTCGGTTGAGATATCCAGGTCTATGATAGCAAAACTCCCTGAGTTACCACTGCGGCGAATTTTGAAATGTCGAGTGGAAACATTACTTTGGAAGTTTTTACTTGTATATTGAACGTCATGTCGTCTCATACCTCTTAATCGCTCGACTTGCATGGCGTCAGCTTTTAGATTGCAACTTACACAAACAGCGCATACCATGTTTCTTATCTTCGTTTGGTTCGCCACGGAACATTAAATGTAACTGTTAGGAAATACACTTATTTTCCTTTATAATACAACAAATAGCATTATCTCGAGGATAATTTATATTAGATTAGCAGTGTCAAGAGAACAATGCTAAATTATTAATAGTTCTAACAGGTCTTATAGGAGGCATGAAACTGAAACAACAGAAAATATTGATAGCAAGATATCCTTCCAAATAATGAGATTTGAGTTGAGAGCAGAATCTGGACACCCGTGTGGCTTACTTAGACTGTTCGAGTCTAGTCCAGGTTCCGCAACTATCCGGGGCAACACCTCATGGGGCCTATAAAGGCATACATTGGTCCTGTATACATGCTTACATAGTTCATAGTACATGCTTATATACAAGTAGTTCATAATACATAGATCTTTCATAATGCTTGCTTACATAGTTCATACATATACATGCTTACATAGTACATAGTTGCTTACATAGTTCATACATATACATGCTTACATAGTACATAGTTGCTTACATAGTTCATACATATACATGCTTACATAGTACATAGTTGCTTACATAGTTCATACATATACATGCTTACATAGTACATAGTTGCTTACATAGTTCATACTTGCTTACATAGTTCATAATATATTGAGCCTGTTACATAATACATAGTTCATAATAATTTTCATTGTCCATAGTACATACATGTTTCATAATATATACAGTGGGCCGTAATACATACATGTTTCATAATATATACAATAAAAATAGAATGAAAAAAAAAGATAGAAGAGAGAGAGAGAAGAGAGATTGACAGGGAACTACACCACACTGCACAAATCTGTTCCCAATTCCTCCAGTTTCTGCATTATCTTGCATATTTTAATGCGAAATGCTGGCTGTTTGATCAGATTACTCTTATGAGAAGTTGCCTGTTCCGGAAGCTGCACATGCCACTGTGCGGTTAGAGGGCATTGGGTCAAGTAACGGTCTGGTTTACCAATGCCTCCCCAGACGCAACTTTCGGTATTTGCAATTCCTCTCTCATAGTAATAGGAGGGGAAAGGCCCGTGCCCCATCACAAATCTCGTTATTTGTGGGGATGACTCGAGACGATCGAGCGAAACTTTATGGTAATATTCATAGGTCTTCCTGCTTTGTTCAATAGAGTCCCATTCCCATTGCCACTGGTGCTGAGCTGCTGTCCTTGTCACTTTTTTAAGGTGAGAGCACGGGAGTTTGGTAATTACGCATTGTGCATCGATATTGTGAGCTGCTTCTTTTGCTAGCCTGTCGGCTTCCTCATTACCTTGAATCCAAATAATGAGAGAAGTATGGTGTGCATTTGGTGTGTATTTTAATTATGGCAAAGCACACTAGGGCTATCTGCCTAAGGGGAGGGATGCCTTCGTGGAGGACTTTCTAAGGGAAACTGGCTCGTATACACGTTACACATGGGGAAAACCACGAAAACACCCATGCAGCCAGCCCGTTCGCGGGATTCGAACCTCGGACCGAACTACCAGTGTTCAGCGACTTTACCGCTCGGCCGCTGGTGGGCAATAATGAGAGAAGAACAAGTTTGAAAGTGCTAAATATCCTTGTCGTAAATCTTCGTAAAATATACTTCTTATGTTATTTTTCATTAACAATAGAGTGGCAAACAAAGCCGGATATTTTTATAAAGCAGGTGGATTTTTTAAAAGTAATAATAACATTATGTCAATACAAAAGAATAATACAAAACTATTATAATATGCATAAAATAAATCATAAGACAAAAATAATAAGAAATATAAATAAATATATATAATACGACACATTCCAAACATGTTGTTAAATTCATACAATGGAAACTGACGTGTGTCATTCTACATATAATCACTGAGAGTTGTTCCTTCTCGCACCGTGTTGCGAGATTTTACCAATTCGCTATAATACCACTTTATTGCGCAATGAATTGATCACAATATCCAGGCATTACTTTCTGGCTTTCCCAAGTGCCAGGTGCCGGTGTTAGGCACAATCAAAATAGTTCTTGGCCTCAGTCACAAAGTGAAGACTCCATTGTATAAAGTTGCTACGGCATAAAAATTGACAACACCATGTAATCAACATCCACATACTGTAGACAAGGCTTATAATTAGCAGCGGCGCATAATCAAGAAAGAAAGGATTTTATTAAAATATTTTTTTTGAATGCCTTTCTTATTTTTCTTTCTTTCTTTTTTTTTTTTTTTTTTTTTTTTTCCATAGCCTCGAAACCGGTTTTTGATTCTCTGATTCGGTCATGTCCAGCCGAAAGATGTCGATCCTGTGCCGCGTCGGCTCTGTTCCGAATTCCGATTTTGTTGACGAGTGTACTTAAAGCATAATGATTATTTTACTAACTGAAAATTTTACTTTTAGGGGGCAATGCAAGAATTTTGGTTTAACCCTATTAGATTACTTTTCACTTTTAGGTTTGACATAGTTTCCTACCTTCTAAATATTAGTAATTTGAATCTGAATTGATAGACGTTTAACTATTTTTAAAACCGTTATCAAGATTTTTAAATCACGATAATATATTATTATCTTTTTTTATTATGTACTTGTGAGACCTAATTTTCTTGGCTAACCTACAACTAGACCAGACCTATAAAATGACAATTAGGGAGTTATTATGTGCCTCGTGAGTACCGCGGACGCAGAGAAAGAGTGTGAAAGAACCCTTACCCCCCTAAACAAAGTTAAACAGATGGCACCAACTCGTATTTATAGAAGCTAACAATTTTGGCTTTAAATCAAATATAATGGATAAAGTCAATGAAATTTAGGTCTAGCCTAACTGTATCACAGTTGACTCTGACTGAAGTCGGCGTAAACAAGACTAACTGCAAGAATAACAAATACTCAATTTTAATCGCTGGGGAATAAAAGCTAGAAACGTGGCCTTCAAGCAGACAGAACACGCTCTGATTTCACCCTCCTAAACTTTCCTTTAAGTTCTTCCTTCATTCTACCTAATTTGAACATCGCGCGCGTTGGAAATTTACATTCTGGAAGGGAAAAGAAATGAGGCTGTATAGAAGAGTAATTTAACTTAAAATAAACAGTTAGGAAATTAAAATGAACCTTACAAGTAAACAAAATACATCGTATAACGCCTACAACGGGTGTTCTAAATGTAGACAGTTTCGAAAAACGCAAGCCAGTAATTTAAGAAAAAAAGAAAGATTAACTCATAAAACGCTTAAAAAACAATATGTTTTTTAAAATGACTGCACAAGAAATTTCTAAGCCACGTTTATTCGTAACCAAGTACATAGGATAAAACGCTATTCTTATAGAAAATTTAAGTCTAGACGTAAACGTAAAAGACCCAAGAATAAATTCAAAGACTAAATCTCAGACGACAAGGCAGAATCTGGCCGGCCATTACAAAACATCCCGCATCTCCTCGTCTACAATGAACTGCAACAGGCGGAGCGAAATTTGAATTTTTAATGCAACAACGGAAGTCCTTGAAGACGACTACAACCTACGAATGCCCCTCGTAAGAAAATAAAGAGCACGTGACAAGACACCTAAAACGATCCCAGCCCGAAGATGAAATCCGAAACTGAAAAGCTCGTGCGCCACTCTTGACAACTGCTGGTTTAGCGATTCATTTTTTATACATGCAGTATTAAGGCTGAGCTGAGATGGATCCTGAATTCAGCTTCTTGAAGGAGCGAATTTTTTGCCGCTTTTTGCTTCGGGCTGTCATCTGAAGAGAGTTTAAGGAATATCGCAATGACACTTTAAGTGATTTTTGTTCCAGCGAAGGTATTTTGAGAGAACTGCATTTGACATTTTCTAGGAGTTAACCTAGCAGCTCCACAAAAGGCTTGACAACGAAATTGAATAGAAAGTGTGTCATAAGTTTAAAACTAAGGGAGCGAGAGTTAAGTGATGTTGAAAATTAATCTGGGCATCAAACGAAAGTCTTGGTACAAGCATATTTTTAATATAACCTTGTCTGATTTCATAAACGTGAGGAGTTTAAAGGTAGAGAAGCAAGCATTTGTAATGTATTTTTAACAAATTATACATATGTATATATAAAAAAAATGGAGTTTTTTTCAGCCACTGAAGGCAAAACTCTCAGTTTTGTTTATGCTGGAAATCTCACTTAGGATCAACTCTTTTAAGCATTTTCAAATTTGGAATTATATATTTAAGCATAATGTTTCCGAAATGTTAGCTTAAAACCACAAAACAGTTTCTGTTATTTTACTTTTCGAAATCAACAGAAATTTCTTTCTTTTTTTAATTTACCGTCAGAAACGTCAATATTAGCGTCTATAGTATCTTTCCAATGTTTTAACATGTCTTTCTAATGCTTTAAGCGATTATAGAATTTTACATTATGCATTTATAAATCACACAGTCCGATAAATATTGCTATTCCAAGAAGCGTGAGTTCTTTAATTTAATAATCATGTCTGCTCAGATTATTGCCATTCAGTGTCACACAAGATCTTCAATTTATCTTTCAAATTATCATTGAAGTTGCCTAAAAAATTTGAGCAACTCAAATGTAATAAAATAGCATTCTAACAATTTTTACATTATTTGTCATATTGCATTTATGTTCATTCATGGATAATGCTTGGTAGATAGAATTGCAGCTCACAGATGATGCCTATAGAATAGATAGAACTGTAGCTCATGGATAATACGTGTATGTCTTTTGAACGGTAAACATTTATTTTAAACGTCAATTATAACATCTATCAAAACGTATATATTTACTACAGCGCTACAGTTATTCTCGGAAGCACTAGGAGTATTGGTATTTTTAAGAGCAATGTTTTTCAAATTTTGTCGAATAACACATAAGATTATATTTTTTGCTTTTGTGCAATCCCAGCTATTTTCGAAAGATTATAAGAATTGAAAGGCTATTTCTAGCTACTAGCTACTTAAGCTTTAACTCTCGCCTATCAGTGTTACCTAAAAGATTTTTTAGTTTAGCTAGCAATGAAAATTACGATGCTAATTTTCATTGCTAGCTAAACTAGTAAATTGTGAAGGCAGAATAAGTTAAACAAATAACCTTTATTCTACCTCAAGGGTTCTTAAATTGTGGATCGCAAACCCAAGGGGGTCGCCAAAAATTTTAGAAGTTTTGATATTTCTTATTATAATAATTTTACAATTACCAAATAGTTTTATACTAGGTATCTGAAAATAGATAAAGATAAGACAATACAGACAAAGAAAAAACGAAAACGTTTCAACGCAATTTTTTTTTATAATATAAACGTTCATTTTCCTTGCTTTGAACGTGACGCTGTCATATCGTCTGTTACTTATTTAAAATTATCACATTGTTCTATTTCTTAAAATTAGAAATTATAGTTAATAACCTAAAACTGCAATAGTATATTACAGTATAAGTGAAAACATTGACAGTTTCACTCACGCGTGTGTCGGATTTGCGCAATACTTATGGGGTCTCACAAAAGTTTTGTAAATATTATGAGGTTCTGGGGGTTGGGAAAAAAATGATAAAAAGGGGTCGCGAATGAAAAAGGTTTAAGAAACCCTGTTCTACCTCATCGCTTGAGAATCTGAAATTGAAGTATTATTAAACGAAATAACAGCTAGAACGTTAAAGATAAAACAAATCTAACTGTGCTATTAAATCTATTAAGGTTACAAGCTCTAGGTAGAACAAATAAATCTTCCTTGTACGAAGTAAAGAAGTATTGTAATCACGAAGAATTCCGGGTATCATATTTCAACGAAAGTATCCATTTTGACCGCTATCGAATGTAATTTAACGACGTTTTTGCGTAACGTCTGTATGTAAGGACGGAATAAAGGACACTTTTTCTCCAAAAGGGAGGAATTATAATAGTGATTTAACATGGATTCAGAATATATTTTTTTCGTGGCGTCTGTACGTACGTATTACAATGCTTTTTATTTTTTAAAATGCCAAATCTGCTGAGTGAAAGCTCCTCGAAGAATTTTCTTTGGAGAGATTTAAAAATCCTTTACCAGTGGATTGTCTAAAGTTGATGTTAGAGGTCCTGCATAAATCGTTCATTTCCATTTTCTTTCCTAAAAATTATCAAACCGATGTTGTAATCCTCATTTTAAAATGTGAAGCGTTTTTCTCCTTTCAAAACTTGTAGAGAATTTACCATCTATTTTAATAGCTTTTTCTTCAGAAAGTTTCTCTTGTATTGCACTTGGATGTAGCCGAGAAAAGTGGTAAAAGTCTTCTTCTGCTATTCTTGTTCGTACTTGTATTTGTTTCCTCAATATCCACCCAAATTTCACATTCCTCAATAGTTCGAGAATTGCATGTCCTTCTTTCTTTTTGCTCATTTATTTAAAACCACGCATGCTGTAAAAGATTCCTTATAATTTTTGTGGAGATGTTTATAGACATCTTCAGCAGGTGCACAACATCAAGGCTGATTTCTTTGTTAGCTCATCTGTTCTAGCATCTAAATCTTCCATATTGTGAACACATATAAAGGGTGACAATACGGAAGGAGTGTTATAAATGAACTCCCATATTGTGAAGGATTGATGGCTATATCTCAAGGCTCTCTTTCATTGCTATAATCAGCCATTGATTACACGACTGAATTACGGAAGTGTTTTTTTCCCTAAAGAATCCAACTTTCGTACATGCAGTATATAATTTCAGACAATAAACTAACCATAATGAGAGTGACATCAGAGTTGTTCGCTGGGTAGCTGGCCCCATAAAAATGTTGTCATTCTTTAGTTCGTAATTTCGCTACGAAATTCATTTCTTAAAGCTGTTAATATCATCCATGCCATATATTTAGCATTAAAAAAACGTCAAATATAGTATTTTTTCTTTGTTATCTACTGTAAAGACCCTTATTTTCGCGACGTTTAATTTTCGAGATTTTCGCGAACCCGTCGTAATCGCGAAAATTAAAGCCTCGCGAAATACTTTTATTTTTCCACCTCAAATAATAATCAAAAATCAGAAATTTTTCTTCATATAAAATTCGCGAAATTTTCAGCTTGCGAAATCACCGATATAATCATTTATGCGAAAATTACGGCCCGCGAAAAGATGTGCCTTTACAGTATTTTATGAACCTTCGTACACCAAACCTTCGAATCTCAATAACGTGTATAAAAAGATAACATTTTTACCAGACACTGATAAAAACCTTGAATCAAAAAGATTTTAAGTAAAGATTGGCAGAACTTGCAAAAACCAAGAAATGTATATTGGTCGGAATAAAAATCAAAACAATGTTCATTCTGTTCCACGACTGCAAAGGAATTATGTGTAAAACTTTTGTCCTGAACGGACAAAATATTTCCTGTCCCTGATTTTTCACAACATTGCTCGGAATATTTTTTCAAAAACGTACATATATTCTATTACTCGCTGCTATTCATTGGACTTTTCTCTGCTTTCCAGAAATAAAAGCATTATTTCAAATGTGCAATTTTAATGATGTATCTACTAACTGAGAACTCTTTTTCTTAAACCTCATCCATTTTTGTGCTTGTCAGCAACCATTTTGTCCACTTTTCTAAATATATAAAGCAGTGAGTAGATTCGGAAGCGACTTTCTAATAGATTATATTATAATAGATTATACTCTAAGTTAGTAAACCGCTATAGCAGCTCGTTAATTGTAGAGTCATTAGGTTCTTTTGAAGCAAGAGACGTGAAAACTGTGCAGAGCCCTCGCCGGGACTCGATCCTGGATCTCTCGAATACGCGCCTAGTGTGCTACCGATACACCACGAAGGCATGCAGAAAGGGGGGAGAAATTACTTTATAGACTCCCCCTTTTAAAGGGCGACTGAGAGTTAGGGAATCCAATCGCTACATCCTGGTGGTAAAGAATCATCATCTACCACCCTTTTTAGTTCGGGCGCCACTGTCGAGTCATTAAGTTATTTTGAAGCAGGAGACGTGAAAAATGTGCAGTGCTCTTGCTGGAACTCGAACCTTGACCTCTTGAATACGGGCCGAGTACACTTACACTACGAAGGCATGCAGAAAGGAGGGAGAAAATACCTTATTTATATTTTATATATTTTTAACCATCATCAGTCTCGTTATCATACTAAAATTTTTATACATATTCTTTTCCATACCTCTGTTATCAGCAGCCAGGCTTAGTGATTACTGTATTTATAAGTTGCGTCCCCAGGACTGTCAAAGCATAAACAAAAGAGTAATTTAAATATAAAAATGAAACCTTTTAATTCAAATAATAATAATTTCAATGGTCTCAAATGATCCCATTTTGCGCAAATAATGAATTCACTTCGATCGTTTTACTAAATGATTGATTATTCAGCCTATTTTTACCTTGAGGCATTTCTTAACAATGCTAATTGAAATGAGAGCACTTGACAAACAACTTTTGCATGTGAATTTCCGTTTTCTGTTGAGGATTATTTACGTATTTCCTACAATGCTTCAAGGTCAGGGCCTCAGAGCCACAAATAAAATTATTTATTCATTTAATTGCAGATTCAGCTAAAGATAAAAAAAAATACAATCTACTATAGGTATGAAATGTCAGAACTCGAGCGTTATTAAACACCTTTCAAAAAGACAATTCTTGGGCTCTGAGTCATCTCCAAAACGGCGCCACCTGGTGTCTGCTTTGGAAACATGAGGTGGTTGTTTCCGGACGTGACTGACTAAAAAGGGCGTGAACCTTTTATGCTTAGAATGAAAATGTTCCTGAGTCATTCGTTCGCAGATGGTTGAGCACGACTCGAGGACCACATCGAGTTTCAGACAAATGGGTGGCAACAATGGAGAGAAAAGAGCACTGAGATTATCACTTATAAAACATTTCGCATTTGGGAGATAATCCCAGCCAGATGAGCTCATTTGTAGTCGTAAGTAAACACAATCTCTCGTATGAGAAGGACCGCATCGCTTGGGGCTGGCTGCTGTGAGCGTTTTGTCTGAAAAGTAATCGTTAGAAAGCAATGCTATCCATCATATTTATCTTAGAAATGTCAGATTTGTGGGAGTCGTTCGAAAAATACGTAGTTATTAAGCCTAAAAGCATTTGCATATTTAAAATAATGAAATAAGTCTCATTCTTTCTCTTTGTAGAAAAGAATTTACTGGTTCAGTTTTGCAACAAAACGGAAATTGCGGATTCCGTTAAATTTAAATAGCAACAAGTTTAGAATAGGAAACATACCTTTCCTGAGCTTTTAGTTTGTAAATTCAGAAACCTTACATGAGTGGTAGGTTTAATGCTGCTGTGACAAAAAATTAATCCGAGGGCACAGCTTTAGTATAGCCCACCCGGAATTTTAACTAAACAAATATCGCCAAGAGCGGCGATAATGATTTGATGTAGTAACCCATACAATTCGCCAAACGCAATGTAAACAAGAGGATGAAATTACGGTTACAGCTAATATAGTAGACAGTTAGATTTATTCAATTTCAATACAAATTACCGAGATATCCATTTACTCCAAGTTAAATGCACGTGCCAATATATTCTTACGTTTCCGGCGTAGATTTCACTTAAAATTTGTCTCGCGCTGCATTGCACGGGGAAATACAACATTTTAAATCAGAATTCTACTAAATATCTAAATACAACATTTTTAATCAGAATTCTACTAAAATTAATATTTAAATACAGTCGAGAATAAAAAACGATAATCATCATCACAATTCGTAATACTGTTTTCGGGCTAAAAAGATATTCGAGAATAAAATACGATCTGTTGTGCGATTGTTTAACGTTCAGTTCCCGTGGAAAATACTATTTTGGATATATTTTTTGGCTACTTTGGAGGTGAGATTTTTGTATTTAGTTATGGCTTGCTCTAAACCTGCTGTTAGCGATGTTGTATTTAAGTATCAGGAGATTTTAAAGGAAAATTTAAGGTGGGAGTTTTCAAACAAGCGTAATAGTTTGGGAAAGCCAGGCATTCCAAACAGATATTTTATGTATGAATTAACAAGAGAATATGAACTTTTTAGAGGATTTTTGATGGATTGTGGTTTACTGAAGGATAACGTTTGTTGTGAAAAATGTAAGATACCATGCGGGTTAGTTAATCAGGAAAAGTCATCGAATGGTAGTATTTGGAGATGCAAGATGTGTAGGGCTGAAAAATCAATTAGGCGAGGATCTTGGTTCGCTTGTAGTAAGCTCAATTTACAGGAAATCTTTTTCTTAACATGGGAATTAATTAAGGGTACGGCGTCTAGTAATATTGAAGAGGATTTTGGCTTTTCTTCTACGACTTTAGCAGACTGGCGTCAATTCGTTAATGAACAAGTGTTAGATTATGTTGAATTGATGTCAAATAAAATTGGTGGTGTAGGCAAAGTTGTGGAAGTAGACGAATCAAAATTTGGTAAAAGGAAATACAACAAAGGGCATTATGTCGAAGGTCAGTGGGTTTTTGGGGGTGTAGAGCGTGATTCTGGAAAGGTGGTTTTAGTGGCTGTTCATGAGCGGAGTCAAGAAACTTTAATTGCATTAATTAAACAATGGATAGAGCCAGGCACTACTATCATCTCGGATTGTTGGAAAGGTTATAATCACGATGTGTTGACTAAAGAAGGATTTAAACATTTAACCGTTAACCATTCACTGAATTTTGTTGATCCAAGTACGGGCGCTCACACCAATACAATCGAAAGCACTTGGAGACACGTATAAACACGTTTCCCAACATATAATAGGCAAAATGATGCGTCTTTCCACTTAGCTATGTTTATGTTCGAAAAAAGTTGCTATGAAAAGAAAATTGATTTGTGCAATGCATTTTTTGAGATTATCAGAGATGTAGATTGAGAAAATTTTACTTATAACCTTTAGAGTGTTTTCATTTCTTAGTAGAAAAAAAGAAACATTGAAACCAAACCAAAATTACAATTGTTGAAAAATGGCAAGTGTATAAAAAGAATGGAAAAACATTAAAATTAGGAAAAATAAAAAGGTTAAAAATATTCTTAAAATATGTAACAAAAAATTTCCATAAATTTGCAATATTGCAATATAAGTGTATACATAATCAACCATTATAATAGTTTTTTATGTAGACACTTAAATTGCATCGAGTGGAGTGACACGTGAAACAGGGTCCTCGTCCCTCACTCTGGAAACTGTGCATTAAATATGATTGCACAGGCTAATGGTTTCACAAATTTAATTTTTTTGTTTCCCCGGGGGGGATCTCGTAAATTTGTTTTTATTTTCTTTTTATAGCCTGTTATTTATGGTTAAAATTATTGACTCAATCCTGGAATAGGCTGCCCCAGTCGATACGTTTTTTACTTGTCTTAGGCTTGGACACGCCTTTTTATGACGTAATATTGTTACATTGTTACGCCTTTTCTTAAAAATAAGTTATACCTAAGCTATAGCTTCTTATTTAAAGAGTTATTCGCGCAGCATTTCTGAGTATATGAGCAATGAAGAGTTTAACAATGTCTTAATTTTTAAGTTAAAAGAGATCACTATGTACATGGGCAAAGCCAATGTAGTGCGCAATGCCGAGGTTGTGCACGTTGCCATGTTTCTGCAATTTTAGGATGTTCTTTTAAGTGAAAATAGATCGATGTGTACATGGGCATAGCCAATGTTGTGCGCAATGCCGAGGTTGTGCGCGGTGCCGAGTTTGTGCAATTCTAGGATGTTTTTTAAGTGAAAATAGATCGATGTGTACATGGGCATAGACAATGTTGTGCGCAATGCCGAGGTTGTGCGCGGTGCCGAGTTTGTGCAATTCTAGGATGTTTTTTAAGTGAAAATAGATCGATGTGTACATGGGCAGAGCCAATGTTGTGCGCAATGCCGAGGTTGTGCGCGGTACCGAGTTTGTCCAATTCTAGGATTTTTTTAAAGTGAAAATAGATCGATGTGTACATGGGCAGAGCGAATGTTGTGCGCAATGCCGAGGTTGTGCGCGGTGCCCAGTTTGTGCAATTCTAGGATGTTTTTTTAAGTGAAAATAGATCGATGTGTACATGGGCAGAGCCAATGTTGTGCGCAATGCCGAGGTTGTGCGCGGTGCCGAGTTTGTGCAATTCTAGGATGTTTTTTTAAGTGAAAATAGATCGATGTGTACATGGGCAGAGCCAATGTAGTGCGCAATGCCGAGGTTGTGCGCGGTGCCTAGTTTGTGCAATTCTAGGATTTTTTTATGGGAAAATAGATGGATGTGTACATGGGCAGAGCCAATGTAGTGCGCAATGCCGAGGTTGTGCAATTCTCTAATATTTTTAAGGTGGGAATAGATGGATGTGTATATGGACACCGAGCTTTGATGTTTTTCGAGCGAATACGGATCGTTGTGTACAAAGGAAAACGAGATAATGTGTGATGACGAGCTGTGATATAACGTATTTTATATGCAATGTTTAACATATCGTTTGTGTATTTTAAATTTGTATTGTTGTTTTAATTGTGAATTATATTTAAGACATTATTTTTCATTTAAATTGTAATTTTAATTTTTTGGTTTTGATATGTTTATAATGCTTTCCGACTTACGATATATATCGATAGCCCAACGATCTACTCAACAGTAGCAAAACTGTAAACTTTGACCCTATAAGTAACTTTTACCTCATTATTATAATACGTAGTGTTTGCAATCGTAATCGCACTTGATAATATGAGTTCTTTGATAATACAGTGTCTCACAAAAGTGATGGGACACTTGTGCTTTACAAAAGGAAACTGTAATAAAATAAATTAAAAAAACATGTAAAAATTTTTTGTGGGTGTGTTTCATACTTAAATTTAGTAACAATTATTAAACATACATTTTGTCAAAATATTAATTTAATAAAAATACAATTGTTTAGAACGGAGCAAAAAATGGTTCACATAATTTATGGGACACCATTAGATACTAACTACTATGTACTATGCAACAAAAATCGTCTGAAGTAAGCAATAAAAATATTTTTGGGGTTTTTATTTTTACTCAAAAGCAATTGGCAATAATTTATAAAATCGTCTGCAGTATTTCTCTCCAGTTTGTTTTGGAATTTTTGAGTTTTTTATCTCTGTGTAGCCATGAATGCTAAACGAAAAGAAACTTTGCCTGAAATTCGAAAATTAGTTATTAATTTGCATATTGAATGTGGAAATTCTATTAGAGAAACTGCTGAAACAGTTAACCTGAGTCATTCAACAGTTTTCAATATCATTAAACGAAATAAAAAGAATCATATGATTCAGGATAAAAGAAGACCTGGTCGACTATCAAAGCTATCCAATGGAATAAAGCGAATTATCGTTCGAAATATTAAAACAAATCCAAGAATGAGTGCTCCTAAAGTTGCTGCTGATTTACAAGCATTATATGGAGTAATTGTTAATCCTGAGACTATTGGAAGAGTAATTTGATCTGCTGGATATCACGGTAGAGCAGCCAGGAAAAAATTCTTCGCGAGTGAAAAGAATAGAAACCTCAGACTAGCTTTCGCAAAATCCAACATAAATAAGAATTCTGATTACTGGAATGAAGTTATATTTGCTGATGAGAGTAAATTTAATATATTTGATTCTTACGGTAGAATCTTGGTGTGGAGAAAACCCAGGGAAGAATTTCGCAAACACACCATTTCTTCAAAACAACAATCAAAATCGGTGCTTCAAGAAGAATGGGGTAAAATCACTCCAGAAATCGCAAAAAAATTAGTCGAATCCATGCCAAAAAGATTAAATCATGTTTTAAAAGTAAAAGGAAATCAAACAAAATATTAAAACCTTTTATGAAGAAAAATTTTTGGATAAATACTATTTAATGGAAAAGTAAGTGTCCCATCACTTATGTGAGCCATTTTTTGCTCCGTTCTAAACAATTGTATTTTTATTAAATTGATATTTTAATATTTTGGGAAAATGTATGTTATGTAATAATTGTTACTAAATTTAAGTATGAAACATACCTACAAAAAATTTTTACATGTTTTTTTAAATTTATTTTACTACAGTTTCCTTTTTTAAGCACAAGTGTCCCATCGCTTTTGTGAGTGTGTGTGTGTATGTGAAGCATTGCTTAGTGTTCCTAATTTGTAGTATTTATTTTTTATAATATTTTCTTTCATTGCGAGAAATTAAATTTTTTATTTATTTATGTGTAGAATTCTAGTATGCCTGCCTATAGAGAATATAATGTGATTTAGGAATTTAAGAACCTGTTTTTCATTAATGTGAAGTTTAAAATTTTTAGAAAATAATGAAAATTGTTTACTTCCTGGTATATAAGGGATTATGTTGTTACGTAGTAAAACGTTAATTTGTAAATATAATAAAATTGATATGTTTCAGAGTATTAATTTAAAAAAAACTTTTTTTATTTGTATAAATGCTAAAGCTTAACAATCTTTGAAAATACTGAAGCTGTGTGAAATACAAGTATGAGAGACTGCGACGTTCTTTATCGTTGTAATAAGTGGTAGAATTCGCTTACTGTATCATGATAATTTTAAATATAAACAATTTATTATACTTAGTTTCAGTTGCGCCTAAGCTCAGAAATGTAAATTTAAAGATTTACAATAATAAACAAATCATTATCATCTAAAGAAGCATATCTTTAGATGTTAATTTACAATAATAAACAATTCATTATTTTTTTAAAGAGAAAATAGAAATTACGCGTAGCATGGAGAATACATTGTGACGTCACACCAAATTATTTATTAAAGGTGAAATAGCTAAAGGTTTCCGGTATTGTTTTTAAAATTACATCCTTTTAATCTTAATCATTTTTATTAATCTTTTCTTAATATTTCTTTCTCTTAAAATCGTGTATAATAGTCGTAAACTTATTTCTATTATCCACGATTTCTCGTGAAATCAAGATGGCCGCCATTTTTTGAAACACGGAGTTTCGTCGAAAATCTGTATGGCAACCACTTTTCAAAACAACGTATTTCATGTGCTTTGGCGCCAAACCAAATTCGCCAAACTTTGAAGGTGGGCTATACTAAAGCTGTTCCAATCCGAGTTCTAGAACATGCTTGTTAATCATTTATTTCATTTTACATGAGTGTAACAAAATGCAAAATGAGGAGCATTTGCAGAAGGATAAACTGGCGTATTCTGGCTTGGACAATAATTAACTTAGTCATATAACTTTTAAAAATGTTATTTCAGATGCCAAACAAATAAAACATAGTAATGAAAACTGCATTTGGAAAACTTCAGATTGAAGTTTAACTTGTCAGAGGAAATTAATTGTGTCATTAAATAAATAACAGAATTATTTACAAAGTTAATACTTTGATGTTAATAAAATTAAAATACAACTAAAAAAAACTGAAGAGTTTCAGATTTTAAATTACGTCCAAATGGGCGTTTTTTTAACATTTTGTCTGTTACCTTTATTTATTAAATATCACGTTCTTCGCACTCACAACTATAAAATTCAGTTCACGAGCATTATCGCAAAATAGTTTTAAATTGAGCATATCTTTAGAATTTCCGATACGCAGTCTCACGCGCAGGAGATAAAATTTTTTTCTGTACAACATTGCCATTACTCGCTTTGAAATCCTTGAGTTTGTTATTCAAAAATTCGTTAAAGGTTTACAAAATATGAAATCGATAATAAAATAAATTCCAGATTTCAAATTTGGGTTTCCGCATGCCCATATTCGCAGTAGAACGTCATTCAATATTCGAGGGCTCTATATACCGTTGTATTATCCCAATGCGAGAAATATACATACATTTATGCACATTTTTCGTTATTTAATTTCTTCAAATATAATGTAGGACTCTAACATTTGGTGGCAACAGTTTGAAAAGTGAAACGGACATTTATAGTGAACCAACGCAAAATCGATAAACGAAAACAATAGTCCTTCAGGGACAAAACCCTTTAGACTAAAAATCAGTTTTGAAAGCTCTGTAATTAGTTTCTGCAATTGTGTTTTAAATTTTAAGCTTTAAAAATAGGAAAATATCAAAATAATAAAACGTGTAATTAACGTTTGAGAAATATTATTGATTGGATAACGATTAAAGAAAAATTTGTATTTATTATACCGTTATGATAATAAATATATGATAACAATAATCTATATATAATATATAGATTATTGTAAAATATGATAACAATAATCTATATATTACTTTTTATTTTTTATCATTACCATATGATTTTATTTTTGACATCAGCAAAAGTGTACACAAAACTAGAGTTAGAAAATGTTCTAATATTTTTTAGAAATGTACTTTAATGGAAAAATTTCTAAAAATAATGGAAGAATTTTTTAAAATGGAAGAATTTAACGGAAGAACTTTTAGAAATGTACTTAACAGTGGCATAAAATAGCACCAGTTGTAAAATTTTATTAAAATTATATGTAAAATTATTTTTAAATGATTCATTTTCTAACGTTAATGAGCAATGCACTTCATATCAAAATCATGAATATCATCACAGGCGGGGAAAGGGCTTTTGGCCTTCCTTTATTGCAATTTTAAGTTAGAACAGATCTTAAAATACATATATAATGTAATAATTAAAATAAAAAAGCTATTATAATAAGGCTAATTATATTGCCAGTTGTAAAAATGCAGCCAACTCAAAAAACGAACCAAAAGAAAAAAAATTTTTTCGGGGGGGGGAGATGTTATTCGGAAAGGAGAAACATTTAGGCTTAAAATTTGATTTTTTTTTTTACATTTGTGGAAATATGCGTTGGGATTAGATATGTATTCAATTTCAAAAAGTACTTTTTTTTCCTCTAGCGTTGTTTGTCATCATATAGCGTAAGCAGTTTTATATTAAATGTTCAAAGTGAGTCGTCTGTGCACTAATAATCAATCTAAGATCAAAAGTGAGTCATCTGTGCACGAATAAGTCTTTTAGGTATAAGTACGGTAATGACATTTGTTTACGAATCAGTTATAAAAATTTATCATCAAGGACAGAAATGGCTCGGCTTAATTGATTATGGCATAGCACATTAAGTGTATCTGCCTAAGAGGAGGAATGCTTTCGTGGAGAACTTTCTAAGGGAAACTTGCTCGTATGAACATTACATATGGGGAAAACCGCGGAAAAGCCTATGCAGGCCGCACGCTCGCCTGGAATGGGACTCATGTTGGAACTACCAGTGTTCACCGATTTTACCGCTCGACCGCTGGTAGGCCTCAAAGACATAAATACGAATTATATGTAAAGAATAATACTGAATACTCTTCTATTTTATTGGTAAACAATCCATGAAAACACAAATTAAAACAATTATAAAAAATCCTCTAAAGGGCCATTGTTTTTAGTTATAATATTGACAGAAAAAATAATTAATTGGCAAATTAGACGCAATAAACTATTTCTGATAATATCGTTCTCGAAAATAAACGCATTTTTTCTACAGAAAAATCTACGTTTGTACTTAAGAAAAAATACTTTAAATATAATAACAATTTAATAAATCACTTAAATTAGTTCATATTATTCATTCATAATTTAATACAGCACTTAAATTAGTTCATATTATTCATTCATAATTTAATAAAGCACTTAAATTAGTTAATTTTCCAACATAATAGTTAGAGTTTTTATGCAATACCTTTACTCACACAGAACAGTGGGTTAAAAAAAGTTGTAACTCAGCAAATAATACACGAATTACTATTTTATGAGAAAGGACAAATTATGCAATAGACATCTTTAGAAAAATATTAATTTATTTTCGAGGAAAAATAAGGTTATACATTTGGCAACAGCGTATATAAAATGTGTATCCTGTGAAAGCCATTTCATGAATAAGTATGATTTTCAGTGATCATCTATCTGTATTCAAATAAAAAGTAATTATATGCGTTTTGAATCTAAAAAGAATAATTATCTGTTGGAAAAATATTTCTTTAAATTCTACACTCATGATTGAAAAACTTTTAAAAAACTAAAATATTTTTTCAAGGATTTTTTTTTTTTAAATTTCACATAGGCAATTTTCTACCAAATGTAATATTTAACTGCAAAAACATTCATTAGTTTACAAAAAATTAATTTCAATGCACTGGAATCACAAAAATGTTTTTAAATTTAATTTATTTAATATATTGTTTTGTAAAAAACTGCAAAAAATTGTCGGTTCATTCAGTTCTTATATAACTAAATCCTACTGATCATGTCATAAACTATATAAATATAGCGAAATAATAATTTGAAAGGCTCATGAGAGTTAGATATTCCTTCAACACGAACGTCGTAAAAAATAAGTGGGGAATTATGTTATAACTATTGAAGTATCTCTAGAGTAATAAAAAATACGTTGAAACTACCTGTATTGCAGGGGGTAGTCTTCTTTGCATGTTCTATACTTATCGTTTTACATGCTATCTATGCCTCTGCCTCTAGTGCTGAAGCCTTTTGTTATGGATAACTGTTACATGATGAATGAAGCAAGGGGAGTCCCAGAACACGCACGGTTCATTTACAAACACTTTCATTCTTTTTTAACATTATTTTTTTCGTTTCGTATTTCCATTTTGTGCTTCGCCACCTCAACATTAACAACAAAAGTGCAGAGGGGCGGGTACAATTTAACGAGATTGTGTTCAGTATTTCTTTCTTTTTTATGTTTTCTTATCCAATTTACCTATCTTTTCTTCTTCCGTGTTGCTAAAAAAAGACATTGTAATAAATGACTGGCAGATTTTTTTTCGTTGCGTGTTGGACTTGTAATATGATACTTTCTGATGCAGACGATGCTATGGTGTAAATTTCCTTACCGGTTCGATGTGTGTTATGGCTTTTGCGCTTATTCCAACAGCTCTCACTGATTTATCGATGTAAAAAAAAAATCGATTCTTTTAAAGTACTTTCTGGTGCGCATATTTTATACATACAGTGAATTTCGTTTATAAAAAAATTAACTTAGTATTAAAACGAAAAGTAAAGGTAAACAAAGGGTAATTCGTAAAATGCAACTAGTAAAATTAATTTAGCAAAATTTGAAATACAGGATGGTTATAATTATGTTGACCCTATTCAGATCCCTGTAGAACGCGTTCCGTCTATCGGATTTTGATGAAACTTGGCATGTACGTTATATGGACTATGAGGAAAAGATTTCTGCAATAAAAAAAAAGTTCACATTTTGACCGCCAGATGACAATTTTCAAAACTTCCTTCTGAAAATCAGTCAAACCTCTAAACAGACTTGCAGCCAGAGCCAGAAAATCATTCTGCGTGTCTTTGTCATCGTTAATTATGCTTTACGGGTAACATTTTTTTATCAGACTACTGTCTTCATGCAAGATGGAGCAACTTCCCACATTGGGCGTCAAGTCAAAGAACTGCTTCGTGCTAACTTTGGCGAGAATCATGTAATATTCAGAGCTTTTCCGGATGCCTGGTTTCCTTGTTGACCCTACTTAAATCCCTGTGATTCCTGGTTGTTGGGATTCCTGAAAAACGGCGTTTATGGAGGAGGAATTATGACTTTACCTGAGTCGAAAGACAGCATTACTCGCCATCTTCCTGAAATCCTTCGAGAGTTATTTCGCGATACCATTGAATATGCTTTCGACACGTAATTGGTGTTAATGAAGCACTCATTGGGCACATTCTGTAATTGAATAAATTTTAATGATTCTGACAGATTTTTCGTCCTTCTTTAGTCCTTCCATAATTCCTCCTGGTGGTCAAAATTGGAACCATTTTTTATTGCAGAAATCGTTTCCCCACGGTTCATATAACATATATACGAAATTTAATCAAAATTCAATACGTAGAACGGGTTCTAGAGTGGTCTAAATAGGGTCACTTTAATTATAACCAACCTGTACTTCAGCTGGTATTTCATCATACAGAATATCGATTAATCACAAATTAGCTTGTGACTGTTATTTTTAAGTTTTAATAACAGTCGAATTAAATATTATCCAGTATTTCTCAACTTAAGACACAATACTGCTAAGATAAGGAAGTTTTAGTAAGAGATGTAGTTTAAAAGTGTGAGGTTCATCTTAGTAGATATAGATGAGTAGATATAGATACTCATCTACTAGATATCTTAGATATAGATGTTCTATGAGATATAGTTTACAAGTAAAAGGGTCAAGCCTATTGGAGCTTGCGCCACATCGTGGTTGTTTCTGAATGAGTGTAATTTCTTTTCATTGAATGGCTTTAGTTAGGTAATGATTGTGATATTGTAAGTGTTTAGGTATAGCTAAGAATTTAGGTATAGCGCATCCGAACAGTGTTGTAGTTTTCCATTTAAGCTCATGTCACAAATAATTTGAATATTAGTAGCTAAGGCAAATTGTCTTGTCTTGTGTTAATACGTAACATTAAGTTAATTGGTTTAGTTTGTATCATTAGTTAGTTCGTAAACCACTAAAAGTGAATTACTAAATAGTTAAGACACAATAACACGCCGAATAAATACTGATTCAGAAGTCAAACAACAAAAATCAGCGTTAATTCACAAAATTTTCACAGGACTAGTTTCGATGGTTTTACCGAACCATCATCTTCAGCTGCAAAACCGCAAATGAACAAGATAGGAAATAATGTTTAGATAAGATAAGAAAGCCTGGACAAGAATAAGCAAGTGGCGCCATCTGTTGGCGAAACCAGAACTAAAATATAATTTCTCTAAAAGCCGAAGGCAAGTTTGGATTGGAATTAGGATCGTTAACTAGAACAGAAAGATTTTTATGAATGTGAAATGCCTCTAGAAAATCCAGTTCTCCAATGGAAGATGTTTCTTGAATAATTTTGGCAGCAGAAAATTTGAAAGTGTGATTTTCGGACCAACAATGTTGAGCAACAGAAGACTTCTGTGTTTCCTTTTTTCTAACATATGCCTCATGTTCTTTGACGCGAAATTTTAAGGCTCTCTTAGTTTGGCCAATGTAAATTAAACCGCACTGGCAAGGAATCCTATAAATACCCCAGGAATTCATATCCGGAATGGGGTCCTTGAGTATAGAAGTTGGAATTTTATTGATGGGAGAGTAAACAACCCGAAAGTTAAATTTCTGCAAAATATGTGCAACTTTATAACTAATTGATGGAAAGAAGGGAATGACAACAGAATTTTTATAATCTCCTAAAATAAGAGTGTGGCTTTTAGTGTGTTGAGATGAGAATTTTTTAACTGCTTGATTAATAATGTTGGGTGAAAAGCCCCTGTCAATAGCTATTGCTTTTAAATAATTTAGTTCTTCATCAAGGGCTAGTTTGGAGGAGCAAACTTGAAGAGCACGGAAAACATAGGAATAAAATGAAGCTAACTTTTGTTTAGTCGGATGACATGATTTAAAGTGTGGTGGAAGGCAAACCGATGAAGGTTTACGGTAAACTGTAGTACTGAAGTTGGATGTGTTACGTGTGACCAGGATGTCGAGAAACGGAAGAGAATTGCAAGTCTCAAGTTCAAAAGTGAACTGAATAGCAGGATCAATAGAATTCATTGTTGAAAGAACTCTATTTAAATCATCTTTATTAGCTTCAAACAGGGTAAAAGTATCGTCTACGTAGCGGAACCATGCCGGGAAGTTTAAAGTTTCAAACAATTTTGATTCATAATAATGCATGTAGATATCAGCCAGGATGGGACTGAGGGGGCTTCCCATGGCTAATCCCTCAGTTTGCTTGTAATATTTATTTTGGAAAACAAAATGTGTTTGTTTCAAACAGAGTTGAGTGAGAGAAATTAGCTCATCAATTTCGATGCAAGAGAAATGAAATTCGCGAAGTCTGGTTTCTAGACATCTTAATGCACCCTCCACTGGGACATTGGTGAATAATGATTTTACATCAAAAGAAACCATGAGTAAATTACGAGGAGAAATGTTTTTAACCTTTTTTACAAACTCTATTGAATTTTTTATGGTGTAAATGTTATTGTCTAATAGAGTGGAAAATCTAGAAACTAAATATTTAGCTAATGGATACGAGGCAGTACCTAAATTTGATACAATAGGGCGGAAAGGAATACCACTTTTATGAATTTTGGGAAGAGCATATAATCTGGCACAATTCGCAACAGATGGGATAAGCGAATGTTTTAAGTTGCTTGAAATGATTTGCGAAGATTTGAACGGAGAATGCAGTTAACCGTCATAAAAACACCCTTGCAGTTAAATTCGAAAAACTTCTTTTACAGTCTTCCAGTTCAAGTAGTTCAAAAAATCTTCCCATTGTAAACATCAAGCCAATAGTTAATATTTCTAATGTTAGTCTTTCAGAAGAACAAGAGAGAATTCTAAAATATAATTTTAACTTCTCACAAACCTGTAAACCCTCGATTCCAAAGATTTTGGCTCCTATCGAAAAAGCTTTCAAGTTCAGTAAAGTTTCAGATTCACAGAAAGAAATGATTAGGCATCTTATCGCTCATAATGTGAAATTCAATAATAAACCTTTGAAACCAAATCTAACTGCGAGAGAAAGAGCTACAATGCGCGAGATTCATTCTAACCCGGATATTGTCATTTCAAAGGCCGACAAAGGTGGCCAGATAGTCGTCATGGATAAGAACACTTACATCGATGGTGTCACTAAACTCTTAAACGAAGGACCATATAATCCGATCCCTAAAGATCCTTCACCTTCGGACTTATCCAAAATAAAAACTGCGATCAAATCTTCGCAAATCATTTCAAGCAACTTAAAACATTCGCTTATCCCATCTGTTGCGAATTGTGCCAGATTATATGCTCTTCCCAAAATTCATAAAAGTGGTATTCCTTTCCGCCCTATTGTATCAAATTTAGGTACTGCCTCGTATCCATTAGCTAAATATTTAGTTTCTAGATTTTCCACTCTATTAGACAATAACATTTACACCATAAAAAATTCAATAGAGTTTGTAAAAAAGGTTAAAAACATTTCTCCTCGTAATTTACTCATGGTTTCTTTTGATGTAAAATCATTATTCACCAATGTCCCAGTGGAGGGTGCATTAAGATGTCTAGAAACCAGACTTCGCGAATTTCATTTCTCTTGCATCGAAATTGATGAGCTAATTTCTCTCACTCAACTCTGTTTGAAACAAACACATTTTGTTTTCCAAAATAAATATTACAAGCAAACTGAGGGATTAGCCATGGGAAGCCCCCTCAGTCCCATCCTGGCTGATATCTACATGCATTATTATGAATCAAAATTGTTTGAAACTTTAAACTTCCCGGCATGGTTCCGCTACGTAGACGATACTTTTACCCTGTTTGAAGCTAATAAAGATGATTTAAATAGAGTTCTTTCAACAATGAATTCTATTGATCCTGCTATTCAGTTCACTTTTGAACTTGAGACTTGCAATTCTCTTCCGTTTCTCGACATCCTGGTCACACGTAACACATCCAACTTCAGTACTACAGTTTACCGTAAACCTTCATCGGTTTGCCTTCCACCACACTTTAAATCATGTCATCCGACTAAACAAAAGTTAGCTTCATTTTATTCCTATGTTTTCCGTGCTCTTCAAGTTTGCTCCTCCAAACTAGCCCTTGATGAAGAACTAAATTATTTAAAAGCAATAGCTATTGACAGGGGCTTTTCACCCAACATTATTAATCAAGCAGTTAAAAAATTCTCATCTCAACACACTAAAAGCCACACTCTTATTTTAGGAGATTATAAAAATTCTGTTGTCATTCCCTTCTTTCCATCAATTAGCTATAAAGTTGCACATATTTTGCAGAAATTTAACTTTCGGGTTGTTTATTCTCCCATCAATAAAATTCCAACTTCTATACTCAAGGACCCCATTCCGGATATGAATTCCTGGGGTATTTATAGGATTCCTTGCCAGTGCGGTTTAATTTACATTGGCCAAACTAAGAGAGCCTTAAAATTTCGCGTCAAAGAACATGAGGCATATGTTAGAAAAAAGGAAACACAGAAATCTTCTGTTGCTCAACATTGTTGGTCCGAAAATCACACTTTCAAATTTTCTGCTGCCAATATTATTCAAGAAACATCTTCCATTGGAGAACTGGATTTTCTAGAGGCATTTCACATTCATAAAAATCTTTCTGTTCTAGTTAACGATCCTAATTCCAATCCAAATTTGCCTTCGGCTTTTAGAGAAATTATGTTTTAGTTCTGGTTTCGCCAACAGATGGCACCACTTGCTTATTCTTGTCCAGGCTTTCTTATCTTATCTAAACATTATTTCCTATCTTATTCATTTGCGGTTTTGCAGCTGAAGATGATGGTTCGGTAAAACCATCGAAACTAGTCCTGTGAAAATTTTGTGAATTAACGCTGATTTTTGTTGTTTGACTTCTGAATCAGTACTAAATAGTTGTTGGATTTTGAGTTAAATTAGTGTTGTTTTGACACTTAAAAAAATCTGAAAGCTTTAAGATTTTATATTACACCTAAAGGGTGACTTTTTTATTTACATACACATACAAGTTTCGAAAACATTTGAGCTAAAAGTATTTAAAAACAGCCTATCTTTAGAATTTCCGATAGACAATCTCGTGTGCTGGAGATAAATTTATTTCCGCACAATGTTGCCATTGCTCGCTTTGAAATCTTTGAGTTTATTAATTAAATATTCGGTAAAGTTTTACAAAATTTGAAATACACAGTAAAATATTTAATACAACGTTATGATCTCTGAGTTTCATTTTCCAGTTGTGCATTTGTCTTTCATCTGTATAAGCCAAAACAAAACCCACAACCTGTACCTTTGTTAATTTTACAACGATCTGTATAAAGAACTGAGGGAGTTCACGTAAGAGACTCGCAAATCAAACTATAGTTAATATCATAAAGTCCACGGTCACGTGGAAGTTTAATTTCAGGATGTTTATAATCGCCCCATACATAGGTGTGTTGAAGTAAGGCAATAGTATATTGGATTCAAACTGCACGTACAGGAGCTTCTTCTGTTTGTATTATACTAGATGAAGAGAAAGACTTTTATTGAGTAAAGCAAATTAATTTTCCAAGGAAAAACAGAGTTATCAGAAGAAAGTTTTCTTAATAAGCCAGAAACTTCTCAGGTCACCAAAATCACTCACAGAGCTGCGTTTAAAACAGTAATCACAGAGTAGAATAATTAAGATACAATAACACTCCGAATAAGTATTAATTTAAAGATCAAACAACAAAAATCAGTTTGTTGTTTCACTTCTAAATTAACACTTAGTAGAAGTTCAAGAAGTTTAAGTATTTGGAGATGCTTAAATACTTTTAAGCATCTCAAATAAATAATTTTCCTGGGTTTACTGGCCCTTATTTATAGGGTTGCTGAAAGTTAAAGACATGTACTTGAGCTCAAAACATTTGCTCAAGAACTCCGTGCTTAAATACATAAATTAATTTGCATCCTGGTAGGAGTTGACGAAATTAGAAGAGGTACTGTAAGGATCCTAAGTTTTACTAACGTTTATTTTATTTTAAATCTTTACTATCACTTCTTATTTTCTACTTCCGGCCAGAATTAAACGCTTTAACTTATTTATGCAAATTGTCTTGCTAACGCCAAGTACTTAAGTTGTAGCTTTTTGCCAAGCAAGGGAGAGGAAGGAGTTATTGGAAGCAAGACGCTTGCCATTGTAGTTTCACGAGTTTTCACGCAGTTGCTGGTTGCCTTTAAGGCCAGAGGTTTAGTCCTCTTGATAATTGCAAACGTATCGTAGTTTTAGCAACTCTGCGTACTACATACGGACCTTTGTTAAATAACGGCCAATCTTAATGCTAGGCACTTGTATACTAATTCAAAGTTAGTTTTAGTTAGAGTTTTAGTTAGTAGTTTTTATATTCTTACGTTCAGACCACAAGTGGTTGGTCTCTGTATTCCGAAGTTCCGGAAATACCTGTAAAGCTAGAAAAATAAAGGGTTTCGTATACCCTTCCTGCTTCTATTGTCTACTTCTCAATTTCTTGAACATAGCTTGAGTAAGCTCCCTCTTCCGAGTCAGGACAATTCATGTTTCCAAAGCAAGTCAAGAGGAATACAAGTCCTGATAGTACTATAGGCAAATATTAAGATACCTGAACTAATTAACATAAAACTCTACAGTTCGACTCAGAAGTAAAAGATTTAAGATAGTGTAATACTTGAAATAAACATATTAACTTTCTGCAAATTCAAAATGAAAGAAAGTGAACATAAAATCACTATACAAAATGTGCCGAATAAAGAAGTACAAATACACGCTAAATACACACTAAATGTATTAAAGTAATTATATAACAGTATGAAAATAAATAAAAGTAAAATTACAAACAATAAAGTACAATTAATCACAATATTTAAAAAAACGTAAATATTTGACTTAACGCTGAAACGAACAAACAAATATCTGGATGAAACGGTAATAAGAACAAAGACTATCATATATTTACATTTCGTAGCTTCGAATATTTAAAGTGTGTCATTTATAATTTTGTGTGTTGTTCTCTGACTTAAATCACTTGTAGTGGTCAGCACACTGAGCCGGTATTTTAGAGGTCCGTGGTTCGAATCCCGAAGAAGGCGATGCTCGTTTTTCATTTCTCCTGCTCCTAAAAAAATACCTGATATTTCTACACACTTATCTGACAGATATCAGAATAAGCCCTCGAAATACATAGTGGGCAAAGATGTATTTCTGCATCTTTGCCCTGCACCTGACTTGAGCACCATACAGATAGTACGACTTCGCTCATAATTTTGATGGAGAGCACTCCTGGAGGACGTATCTATCCCTATCAGAAATCTCTCGAGAGCCTTTCGGCTCGCCATATATTTAGACAGCCCACATGCCGCAAAAACACTATACATTTACAAATCACATCAGTGAACTCTGAAGACAGTAAACGGTTCACGGCTTGATCTGTCTGCATGGTATGTTATGTATATACTTAGCTACTTAGCAGCAAAATGCGAAAGATTATTTCTAGCTTTGAAGGGAACAATTTGCTTGATCTCCGTGAATACCAGTTAAAAACGTATACAGACTCTGAGCCAGAAGGCCATTCAAGGGGCTTATGTGTAAATCCTATAGTCAGGTGCAGCGGACTCTAATTTCAATGGGATCCTTCCCACTCTGGAAAAACAAGTAACAAAACGCCCCATGCCACTCTTGCCACCAAGCCTGTTGTGCGTCACTTTAAGTTTAAATTTTAAAGCAGAGCTGAAACGATGGCGACATGACTAGGTCTCCGATACTACCGATGAGTATGCACCGTTTTCAAACAATCTTTTCTTATTTTTGTAGTTGCCGTTACCTAAATAAATTTGGTGTAGATCTGGTTTTATGAGTAAAATCACAATAAAATAATGACTGGTTTTTCATTTTGCATTTAAAGTATACGCAGTACGGATAAATTATCAAGGCTTGAAACATTTGCTTTTCTGAGAATGATATGCATTATAAGGTATTTTTCCGCATGGCTTCGTGGTGCAATTGGAAGCATACTGAACGCGTATTCGAGAGGTCCAAGGTATGACTCCCGACGAGAGATCTGAATATTTTTCACGTCTTCTACTTCAAAAAAAAATCTAATGACTTTACAGGATGACCAAAGAGTTTGAAGTACGACAAACATATATGTATAGTTTTATGGGTTTCTTCAGTCGAAGAAGTTTCAAAACCACTACTCTAAAATTACTTACCTAGGTCAACATTGTCAGTATTTGAAACTAGCATTTTCCCAATACTGGGTTTCGGGAGTTTTCCTTTTTTGGTTTGTTTTTCAAACAGGGAGCATTTGAAGGGGAACAACTTGTATTTTTATGCATGCAAATATTTATAACGTTGTTAGTCAACAGAAAAAAAGTGACAAGTAAAATAAGTTTCAACTTTTACACGGTGAACTATTCCAAACACGTTCTCTTTCACAACAACACTCTTTTTCTATGTTCATCCTTCTCTCTCTGTGCGAGTAAATTGAGTTATTTATTGAAAAGCACTTTTAAAGACGGTACTCAAAATAAAACTTGTCTCAAATTCGCATCGCTGGTGTTCGTAAAGGATGGACCGATTTAAAGGCAATAACAATTTTATGGAAAATTGGACTTTTATACTGCCTAAACCATCTCTTTCACAGCGTGATGGGAGGGTCCCTATCACGTAGACGGAAAGGAACAAATATTTTTTCTTGCCAAAAAGAAGAGGAAAGAAAGACGAAAAGATTTTTCTCCTTCACAACTTACTTCCTAAACTATTTTCGCCATCAGTGATTCGGATAATAGGGTACTATGTTTCGCTAAAGAAAAATACGAGAATGGGGATTTTTACGCTCCTGTTTCCTGGAGAAAGGTCGTACAAAAGAAGAAGAAATTTTTCTCTGCCGGAAAAGGGGCATGTGTACGTGATATTTGTGAATGCCGGTTTTCAATAGGTGCAGAAGGACAGGGTAACAAAGGGCTTGTTTATGATTCCTGTAAGGGTTTATTTTCGTAAAGACCCTCTGAGGCTTAGAACTGCTATTGGCTGAGTTATGAATTTTCTAAATATACTTTGAGGGTATTATCAAAATAATTCTGATGAATTATTATAAATGTTAGCAGACATACGTGATTCGCAACTTTTACTTGAATAGTGTTTCGCATCATATAGGGAGTTTATGAGGTATTTTCTCCCTCTTTTCTGCGTGGTGTAACGGTAGCACACTCGTCGCATATTCGAGAGTTCCAGGTTTAAGTCTCAGTGGGCACATTGCTCATTTGCCATGTACTCTTGCTTCAAAAAATCTTAACGATTCTGCAGTGGCGCCGGAACTAGCAGGGGGTGGATGGTGATTCTTCACCACCAGGGTTTGGAGATTGGGTTCCAAAATACCCAGTCGCCATTTGAAAGGGAGAGTATATAAGGTATTTTCTCCCTCATTGCTGCATGTCTTTGTCGTGCAACGGTTAGCACGTATTCGAAAGCGCGTATTCGAAAAGTCCAGGTTCGAGTCCCAGGGAAGGCACTGTTCCTTTTTCATGTATCCTGCAGCAAAATAACCTAATGTCTCTACAGGTTATTGCTTCAGACAGCTGAGCTCAGTTCTATAAATTATTATTCAAAACTATAAATGAAATGTTCTAAATGAATACAAAACCTTCAAATCAAACAAATTACAACTGATTACAACCTCATTCAGAATTTACAACTAAAATACAAGGGACCTTTAGATATCAGCAGGAATTTTCATGCTTTTCTCTTGCAAAAAATTCAACTTAATTATAACTGATTAAAACAAATGCAGACTAAATTGAATTTGTGAGTAGTAGTGCTAGTTTCTCATTGCATTAACTATTTTAGTTGTAATCAGCACACCAGGACATGAGGTTCACTGGAGTGTTGCAATAAGTATCATCTCTAGATTTTTTGATTAACGAAGGTTTCATTTGGCCTCATATTTATTCCAGATTTAAAAATGACTTTGGAGGTGTGCGTCTCTCTTAATATATAAAAAGTATGTCTGGCGCAATTCTTTAAAAGAAGGTCGGTGAGAGATAAAAGTGAACCAGAAATCAAATGAGCAGGCTATTGATGCTGTAGAAGAATGGGTCAACATGAAGTCAAAAGAATTTTATTCTTTGGAATTAAGAAGCTTACTGACAGCGAAATAAGTGTATTGCAAAGACAGGTGACTTCATAGGAAAACGGCGAGAAAGTTTTTTCGTTGCTCTTAATTTTACCTGGAACTAAAGTAAATTGATTTCGAAGAATCTCGTTTACAGCAGGAGTTTAAATTTTTCGAAAAGTTAACAGCGTCTGTAATCCTCCTCGAATTTTCAATGCAAATGTATTCAGCATCTGAATCATCGTGAGCTTTCTCACAGATACAGGGCGATCATAAAATAATTTCAGAAATTAAAGACAACATTGCGAGCACGAAAAACAGAGAATTTCTTGCAACTTTTGCAGGCTAATTTAAAGTGACATGTATTCATGATACATGAAATAATGTGTAGAATATATATCACTGTTGTAATTGACGTAATATTATCTCAAAAGCATTCTATATAGACACCCAGAACACACTCTGTGTGGGAAAAATGTCATAAAGATTTGGAACAGTGTAACTAGAACGGAAAACAGCCAAGTTATTAGTTTTTTAGTATAGAGACAGCGGCATAGGCCAACAGGAGCCAAAGACAACGCGAAAAGGACTAGTAAAGATGAAAAATAAACTGTATGGATTTCGATATATCCTCCACTGCTATTAGGGACACACAGCATATGGCCAAACAGAAGAAAACAGTAGCCCGACGCACATGAACTTGGATACACCAACTCTATAATACTTTCCTTAAACCACTCAATATACAGGAATTATTCCAATAAATTGATCCAAAACCACAGATCTATTCGTGTTAGATCATAGGAGTTTGGAGGTGATGAGGTAATAGGAGAAGATACTATTACCGAAGTGATCTTCAAGCAGCCGTTTTTCATTCATTTCACATGTGGTAGCATGAAAAACATAACGTGTCTCCGGATCGAAAAGCCTATGCTTAGACCTAACTTGCATTTGCTTAATTTAACTTTGTCTGTATGACAAGACTATCTTCACTGAGAACATAGTATGTCTGCTAGTTTCCTCCTTCATCATGCTTCCATGATAAGGAGATACACCCTGTACATTTTGGCTAATATGTACGACCGGTGGAACAGCTGTTCAACATTGGTATCTGTCTCCTGCCGTAAATTGAGTAGAAATTGTCGTACTGTTTGCATTGTACGTAGCATTGTAATCTTTCGTGTAACACAGTTCACGATTTCACTACATTTGTTTACATGGACCTTTTCCGTGAAATCCGTAAATAGAATAGAAGAGCGAGGAATGCATAAACTTTTGCACTCAACAAAGCTTTGTTTTACATGGAGTGTTTTATCTGCGAATCATTTTTTTTAATAGACAGCACTATCCATTTTTAGGCTTTCGCCACTACTAAGGCTGGAAGTGATGGTCATTTTATTATGAAGGTACCTAATAAGTGACCACCGTTACCTCCTATGAAGAGACAGATAATGTACATCTATTTCTACTCCGGGATTCGAACGCGGACCTTTTGTTATCTCAGTAGGTTCTCCTAACCACTATACCATCTGTATCTGCGAATCGAATAGAGGTCTTCTATCACAGATGTTGGCTTTCTTGTTTTTTTTTATTATTTAAAGATCGCTGTCTCTGTTGCTTTTTGTTTTATACACATCATTTCGCATCTTATGCTATTTCCCTTTATGTAGAATCTTGCGCCATTGCCATTATGAAATCATGAGGTTTGATTTAAAAATTTTTTAGAAACGATTATAATAACTGTAATTATGATACGCATTTTATTTCTGTTTTCGTATAACCTAAGCTTTTGTTCCTCTGGCTGATCTAGCAAAAGTTGGAAGGATTCCAGTTATTTTATGACCACCCTGTTTGGTTTGGTGGTTGGCGGCATCGAATGATGTGTCTCTATCGGGTTCGAATCATGAAGATTACATGGATATTTGTAGGTGGTGTATTTAATTATGGCAAAGCACACTAGGGCTATCTGCCTAATGGAAGGGATGCCTTCGTGGAGGACTGTCTAAAGAAAACTGGCTCTATTTTCTGAATGTGTAATACTTAAGCAACACGGGAATCTTAAAATACCATCAAGCTGAAAATCATCACGAGAGGTTGGTGATAGCAGATAAAGAGCATGAGGTCCTGGAATCTATTCTTCGAGATGATTTTTCATCACATTTGGATAGAGTTTGGCAAGCTCATTCAGTTATCTATAAGTTCCCAAGTTCTTAGCTAATGGCAGGCGCAACCCCGTCTTGATCTCAGTAAATTTGTAGACTTAATGTAAACTATGTTCATATTAGAAAGATAAGTCACAAAGTAGTGTTATTGTTAACGTTAATCTTACTGCAGTTCCTCAATCTTATTCGCATCCCTGTTCGAAATTTTTCTTTACGTATTTATAAAATTATATTAATTTTATCATTTACACATATATATTTGGATACACAATGATATTTGGATTGAGCGAGTAATTTAACGAGAAAGGATAAAAGAATAAAACAAAAGACTAACAGTTTGCAAAGTATCTAAGTCTTGCAAAACCGGAGGTCCCTACTTATCCGTATAGTTTTTTTTTTCTTCTTTTAAGTCTATTTAACATTAAGCTTGCAATAAATTTTCTGTTGCCATAATCGATTTTTTTTTCGTTTGTAAAAGTAATATAAAAAGATTTATACATATATATATGTGTGTGTGTGTCAAAAAATCCGAGCACTCAGAAGAATTGTAACATAACGTAAATACCTGTACGTGAGGAATGAGGAGACAGAGACGAAAGAAAGATGAAACCCGGATAGCATTAATCATCATTCATCAACACTGAGTCCATAAAGGCTACTAGCATCATATTTAACACCTATAGCGTAAATGCACGAGGTTGTAGGTCTGACATATAATTATTCAAAGATTAAATGCTGCTCACCAGCGTTTGCGCTGTATACTTTGTAACTGCTCAATAAAACACTTCTCATCGTGAGATGATGTAATCGGTATCATTAACACGTAAAGTAAAACTTGTGTAAAGATGTTAAAGTACTGCTGCATAAAGGTGTGCGGTTTATCTATTCCTTTTTAACTAATAGTTAATTTTTAGTACTTTCCTATCACTCTCTTTTCATCCACGCTTTTCATGCCAGAATGTAAAAGATATATTGAGTTTTTATTCAGATTAAGGTAGAAAGAACTGCTATTTAAGCAAGAGTTTCGGAACTGTTATTTAAACATGAGCTTCTAGCCATTCGGCTTGTCTCGCCGGTTTTTCTACAAACTAGAGCCTTTCCTGCACTTTAAATTATTCTGTGAGCCGTTAGGCTTGTCTACCACATTTGAATTTGTTCCACGTACGTATTTCTGTTAAGCCGGAAGTGCTTGGCTTGTGTAATCCCAAGTTGGGTAATTGTGAATTTTGTGTTCGAATACATACACCCTTCTTCTGACTTTTGTTTTGTTTCACAAAGCTAGAAGATACTTCTTGAATAGTCTTTTTTAAAGTCTGTAGTGTATGCTTCCTTAGAAAACTAAGTACCAGATATCATAAGCAATTCGTGCACAAATTGTGATGTCATGAGTAATGAACGTATACCGCTCCCCAATGACATAGCATGAGCAGCACCCGCCAGGTCTCTTTGACATCCAAATACTTCCGTGAAACGAAACCCTGATTTATCACTGAGCGTATAATGCATCAAAATGAATATAAAAGCAACTGCTACATTGGTCCACGGGAGAGAGTAAAGAGTAAATTTTACTATTGATGGTCCTGAAGATAATAGTAGACATCAACATTGGAGTATAGCCTCTGGGAAGCTTCTTGTAATTGCGCATCGCGATACTGCATTTCCAAATGATATGGGCAACCGTTTTTCAATGCAAATAACATATCTGCTGCTATAAATGTAGCAGCCCTCAGTATTGCCTCAGTCGTATTGCATGGTTTCTTATAGGAGTGTTTATACTAATCTGGCTATGACGTGATGCAGTAGATGCCTTTTGCCTTTTATGAAACAGCTAATGAATTTCTAATTATAATATGCTATGCGTTTAGTGCTACTGACCCATTAGCACAACCTATCCGTTTCCCTTAACTCGGTTAAGCCGTGATAATAATTTAAAATTGTGCAAACAATTAAGTTTAAGATAAACACTGTCCTACCTTTTCCTTGCTCCTCGTCACATTTATCAACTCATGCCGAAAGATTATGCAACTTAGCATGCTAAAAGGAATTTAAAAATTAGGCAGGTTACATACATCTCATGTCCATACTATCTTTGATAACTGCAGCTTATAGAATGAACGCCAACATGTTGGAGAAAGTTAACGTCATAACTGAGCGGAAATCATAGCGACAAACCGACGTACAAATTGTTAAGTGCTTAGGAGATAAAAAAACAACCAGATGAGGTTATAATATCCTAGCTATAAAAGAATTCCTTGAAAGGTAGAATATTGAAGAACTATGTAGCGACTATTCGCTGAGTTGGTGCAACGTAAGTAACAAGTTAAAAGAAGGGTTAAAATACCCTTTTATTACAACTCAAAATAAATGTGCAAAAGGCCCCTCTCCGGCGCACAAGCTTCTTGTGCGCCGGAGAGTGCTGAGATGGGCTTTAACTCAAAATAGAAAATATAAGCTAAGACCAGATAAGTCTAAATCAGACGAAGCTGTACAGAATCCACTCGAGGAGTTGGCCCTTCTTTCAAGATCACCGTAGGCTATCAGGCATATATTAAGTACGGCCGTAGAATAGCAAGCTTAAACTAATAGCATCAACGTGGCTGAAAGGCAGAACAAGCTGTCATTTAGTGACTCAGACTTTAGCTTAAATATCCGTTTCTAACTTATATGCGTAAATCGTAATCCTGAAACTCATTCTGTGAATTCTGAAACTCATTCAATCTCTCTCATTCTGGCAGTGAAATGTAGGTCAGAAACTAGAAGGTAAAGGAAAGGCTTGTTCCAAACTAAAAATAGCTATTAACAAAATAAAGAAAGTAAAACTCTACAAGACCCATCTCTTACAAACTCTTAATCCTCAAAAACACGTCATTTTAATTTTGTTTCTCATTATCACTAAGTTATTGACTATTTAGTATGAAATAGGTTTCAACTATCGGACACATAAATTATTATTTAGTTTAATCTCTGTTAGTGGGAAATCAATAAATAGCTTCGTACCACAGCTGACACCCAAAAGTAGTAGATTTGTAGGCAGCTGAGCAGGAACAGTTTAATTGAAAATTTATAAAGCAACCTTACTCAAATACTTTCAATTATTTGTGAAGTCGTGGTTTGGGTCTTCGAAGCATTCTCATTTGCTAATGGAAATAACACTACCATAAAAAAGTCCGATCCATACAAAACGGCCGAGAATTGTATACCATACTAGCTGTACCCGCCCGGCGTTGCCCGTGCATTTAAAAATTGCAGATAAGTGAATAGCGCAGGAATAGTAGTGTAGGACATGTAGACTGTCTCTCTCTCTTCCCCCCCCCACAAGCTACAAAAAAAGAAATGAATTGTAATTAATCGATTTAATGTATCGTCAAAACAGCAAACTAACGCTAGAATAAAGAAATCAATTGTTACAATCGAACGTTATTTGAAAACAAATAATAATATCAGTGAGTCAAAAAAACCGTGATTAATTAATTATAAATAATTTTTTTAAAATTTTTCTAATTCAAAAATCGAAAATCGGGCTTCGAGGTCTGGTGGCCAGCCCCTTTGTGCTTCCGTATAAAAAATTCCAGGTCCCTGCGTGCGATAGATTTGGCTGGAGAGCTCGGTCAGACAGACAGACAGACAGATAATTAATTATAAATAATTTTTTAAAAATTTTTCTAATTCAAAAATCGAAAATCGGGCTTCGAGGTCTGGTGGCCAGCCCCTTTGTGCTTCCGTATAAAAAATTCCAGGTCCCTGCGTGCGATAGATTTGGCTGGAGAGCTCGGTCAGACAGACAGACAGACAGATAATTAATTATAAATAATTTTTTTAAAATTTTTCTAATTCAAAAATCGAAAATCGGGCTTCGAGGTCTGGTGGCCAGCCCCTTTGTGCTTCCGTATAAAAAATTCCAGGTCCCTGCGTGCGATAGATTTGGCTGGAGAGCTCGGTCAGACAGACAGACAGACAGACACATTCCACTTGCTTTTATTATTATAGATGTATGCTTGGGTTCATTTTTCCCGCCTCTTTGGACATGCTTGGATATTTCATTGATTATGTGTGCTTTACCTATATTACTTGCATATATAGCTAAGATTTACAATCAAATTCTGATTTATTAGAGGCGGATTAACCGGATTGTAGGCCATTCCGGTTCTATCTTAAAAATGGTTAATTTGTTCCTTGAGAAACAATGAAGATAATTACTATCACATACCATCAACGTAAAAAAGAAAAAAAGCCTGTCTACGAAAAACACAAAAAGGGAAAGTAGATACGTGGGAGTAGCATTAGTGATAGTTATTATGTTCATTCTTTCTTTATTCAAAGGATGTTCATTTTTGTTTTGAACACTTCATTTTGTTCTGAACATAATTTAAATTACCAAATTAACTTATTCATTCAGATTAAACTGCTTGAAAATCAAAGCAAATTTAACCGTAATTTTCTTGTGTTTTATAATGTACAATAGTTTATTCCTCTTTTCCTGTATCTTTTAACAATCCTCGGATTAATAGTGATTTTGAGTTAGCCGTGAACGTCGTTCCCTGTGTTACCCCACTAGATCAGGAATTAACTCTATTAAGATGTGAAAATTCACGATAGTGAAGGAATGATTTTTCTTGACAAGCGAAATTGTTTTTCTTTCATCCGAAGTTAACTGTACTTTATAAAGCTATTAAATTAATTTGAATTAATGTGTGTTGCATATTTATTCATTCACATTAAAGGTAATTTATAGTAAGGTGGTCAATATATCAAACATCTTAATTTAATAACATCTCATAATATTAATATGTTAATATATACGATTCAACTTGTAAATATTAACATAAAACCAGTGACGTATTGGATATAGGACTGTTATTTGCACACTAGGCTGTAAGGATTATGTTAATTTTATTAACAGTTAAATTTTGAATTAAACTTCTTTCCTGTCAAATTCTTAACTTCAACTTACTACTTCCGGCCAGAAAGTAGTTTTAGAATCACGTCTGAATACATAATGAGGAGGAGCGGTATTTAAACCGCGAAGTTCTTCGGTCCTAGAGAGAGAGTTACTAGATATTCTGTCTGCAGGCGTCCGGCTTTTTAGGCTACTCTCTCGTAAGCTATTATTACGCTCTGTCGTACTTAGGCCCTTGATAGCTTCGCAGTCAATTAGCGTTAAGGGGCCAACTCAGTTAGAATCTTGATAGTTTCGGCTATATCTCTTTAGTTTATATTAGTTTTAGTTTACTTCTTAGCCTCTTAAGTTCAAATCCAAGTGTCGGCTTTTAATGTACACTCCAAGACGGAGTTCTGTTAAATCGTATTTGACTAATAAAGGTTTCATTTTGTTGTTTCTTGTCATACGAAATCAAGCGATTATTCGCTTATCAGTTCTTAAGGTTCTTCACGTTCAGCTGTAACGTAGGATTACAAGTGGAGAACTCTAGAAGGTGGAGCACTGATTAGCCAAAAAAACTACTTATTTTCTAAAAGCATGCTTATCAGTGTAAAGTTCTTTCTCCACACGAATAAAATGTGATTAATATCATTACGCATCAGCTTTAGCGCTTTGCATATTAGAAGTGTTTTTTGAAAGTGTGCTTTGCAAGTGTGTTTTGAAAGTGTGTTAGTTGCAAGTGTGTTTTGTGTATTGTTTCAAGAAATTAGCTAGACTATTTCTAATATTTACCATGGAATTTCTTCCGTAATCATTATGTTTAGTTTATATAGCCTATCCTGGCAAGCAGGTCTAACGATACTATCGTTTAACTTCTTTTTTAATGACCTTTAAGAAAGATTTGCCAGGTTTTGTTGCATACAGCGAAAAGAGAAATTTTAGAACAAAAATAATATACATAATAACTACTATAGAACGCCTATTCTATCCTCTAGCATAGAGTTCTTCACGTAAAAAAGCAACAATCAATATATACTGAAAGACAGAAGAAGTATAAAGGATCCCAAAATACTGTTAACGCTCACTGGGAATTAATAACCTACTTAAGTAAAGGGACTACTTTTCTTTTGGGAACTTTGTGCGGTTTCATCCAATGCGTGCAGTTCCCCATAGAAAAGGATTGCAACTGCGAGCATCAATAGTTAAACGCTGAAGCTAAACAAAGGAGAGGGAAGGTGTATTCACGAGAGCTACTTTTAGTCCCTTCAAAAAAATGATTTGCATGTCATTCAAAACCCCCCAAAATTAATGAGCCATGCACTAGCATGATAGGGGAAAGCATCAGGTAGAAAAGGGACGTAGGCGTTTAGTTGACCTCCCGATGCACAGGCGTTTTGGCAAACGTCGCTGTTAAAGATTTAAAGTTATAAATATCCTCACAGTTTTATTTTAGTAGTCTATTTATCGCGTATGAATTTTAATAATATTGAATTAAAAATGTGTTCGAGTGGTAATTCATCTAAACGTGTACAGTATTATTCTAATTAATAAATGAACAGAATCTGTTGATTTTTTTCCCTACTTAATGCTGCCGTTTTCTGTTCAAAATTGTTCTCGATTTCGTAAGGCTGAAAATATTTTTTCAGATCAGAAATTCGTTCTCGAAGTTTGAAGAAATGGTATATCCCAGAACCTGTTACATTTCAAGAGTAACTCTTTAACTTCTAAATTTCTGCAGCTTTATTTGCATCAAATTTTTCGTAGCATTCTTTTAATATCCGAAATAGGAAGTTATGTCAAGCTGGTATTAAATTAGAGGATTCACTTAGAGCTTTGCGTACTTTTTATTATCATAATACTGTAGAAATACTAAGAGGTCATTAAAATCAAAACAGATAAATTCTGATTACTACATGTCATATACAAGATTACATCGTTATCCTCTAAATTTAAATGATATCCAAAAAAAAGAAAATCGGTTTTTTATCTTACATTTTTTTTTCTCATTGAAATATAATCTAGAATCAGAACAATGAATCCCAAAAGATGGAAGTAGCCTGAAAAATATCTTTCAACACACTGCCATCACTACACTTGAAAAAGTTAAGTTTTTTAAAAGAGAAACCATTATATTGATATATCAATTCTAACTCCTTATCTACTGATTTGAAGATAACGCGCGCACCTGTCCTTATTTCGCAATTCATTTTATTGTTGTTTTTGTTTTTCATGAAAATTCATTTCCTATCTTCCATGGAAGGCTGATACAGAAATGAATTTTATTTCCTCTCTGCGCAACATAGTTGAGGTCGTTTGCGAGTTGACGATTGGTGATTTCGTTTCGATTATCCCGACAAAAGAAGCAACTGGGATGCAATTGTAAAATGCTTTTTATTTTTCATTCTTTGTGAGATATTGTTATGGATGATAGAAAAAAGAATTTAAAGAAGAATGGAAAAAATAAAGATCTTTTTAGTACTTCTTTTGTGTTCCTTATGTCATTTTCTTTGAAGTATGAACAAATACGCAACAAGAAGAAATTCTCGATTTGTCGTACTTTTGTCATCTGTCGTCACTCAATAACGTAAAAAAATTATTTTTTCTTGCCCCTTTTTTTCCTATGTCTTATTATCTATGGTAGATAAAAGTATTCCAATACAAGGAAAACTGCAAATGGACTACGTACGTTTGAATTTATTATCGGATTATTGCTTGTAAAAACGTTCTTAACGTTCTTTTTTATCCAATACTTCTGTTTATGTTTCGTAGGTTACTTTACGTTGCGTTAAGTTATATGCTACCAGGCATGCATAATCATTTGTCCTTGCAAATGTTGCCACTGCGCCAAACATAAGGTCTCTAACTTCTCGCAAAGCCTGTTTCTACAGTGTTACCATTTGGGAAAAAGTAAGACTTTTCATTTATTTTCAGATTTATTCGGCTTCAAACTGCTTGATAAACTATGCTATTTAAAAGCAAAAAACACACTTTTAAATAATTTAAAATCTTATTTAATTTTTAAGATCTCACTAATTGATACAAGTTTAAGCAAATTTGAGATACAAAATATCCAACTGCTAATTCTTAATGACTATTTCCAATTTATCTTGTATTGGAAATAGTCATTAACAATTCAGATATTTTTTTATTATTCAGAAACTGCTTGACATCATAGTTTATCAAGCAGTTTCTTAATAATAAAAAAAATATTTCCAGTGCTATTTATCACGTAAAAAATCCTTTATAAATCAGGGAATTTATAAACAATATTATAATTTTCTGAAAAGTTCCCCAATTTTAATTTACGAACGAAGAAAAGAAAGAAACATTAATAATAATGACCATTTACATATCGTGTTGTAATAATAAGTAATTTGAGTCGTATCTCACTTTGTTTTGTGTGTTCTTATTTCAGACTGCAAAAGTGCTAACTTCAGAGGAAGTGCGAAATAACTTAACTTTTAAAACAGGCTTTGATAGAAGAGGTTTAATTGATATACGATTCTGCTGAGGAGCTCTCGCAGTAGAGATGTCCCCAAAATATTTGCTTCAGAGAAAACTGTTTTTTTACGTGATCGTTTTTTTTAGCGCTAATAGTAATGCTTGCATCTCAGTTTTGCTGCAATAATCATTTTCTTGTAGAACACCTTTTCTTTGTTTATTTTTTTAGATTATTTTTTACTCTCAGTTCCTTAGTCTATCAATTAATTATTATCCGAGATATATTTGTTTCCAGTCTTAAATTTGCTTAGCATGCGGATTGAATTTTAAAAGTCAGAGCCTCTACTGCTTTGTCTGTGTCTTCCTTATTACTGAGGGAATGAATGATGTCGAGGATATTTTTAGTTTCGGCTTTCATGACAGCAATAAACTCCTCTTCTTTGTTCTTTGCGATTTTAAAACGTTTTAGAACATTTACGGAGGTCGGATTTGAAAAGTTAAATGTCGGACTAAGAGATGTTATCCAGGATTCTTCTGTTGTCGAGCTTATTTGCTAGGTGACAAGAAGCAAGTGTCAAATCGGTCAAACCACGTCCTTCACTTGTTTTAAAAGAAGGTACATTTACAGGATTACAGTGAATAATTGGGTTATATTTATTAATAAAGTGTTTAAGTTGTCGGCCTCTTTGGGAGGTAAATTAGGAGCCCCATAACTGAATTTGAGAGTTAAAGGTTTCTACAGATGACATGTGGGGGTGGAGAATTAAATCATTATTTAATCGTTAATTGATGAAGTTCGTCTAAGGTTGAGGAGATTTCTTCGACTGGAGGGATGTAGAAACTTTGATTAACAGTTGAAAATCCCTGTAATTCAATGAGAAAGTTACTATACCTCTGCTGGATTTTATTAGAATAGGATTAAATGGAAAATGTTCTATGAGAGAGACAATCTCTCTACTTTGCTCTCAGCGCAATGACCTCTTTTAGGATAGTGATATTTTTGTAATTTAATTTAAAAAGAACTGCCAGATGCTGTTTTCGATTTTGCATGTTAATTTGAAGAAACTAAAAGTTGCTTTTGCCTGGAATTTACTTGAAGAAAACGGCACTGGGAAGACGATGACGCGTAGAAAATGTTGCTTGAGAAGGCTGCGTATCTGAATTAAAATCCATTATACGTTTGAGCTTTTATTTTCCAAACTTGTTTCTGGTATATCTGACAAATCGGGGCTGTGGCTGAATAATTGATATAAAAATAGCGTGGTTTACATAGCCGTTTAACTTTCAAATGATGCATTTAATACTAGTCGCAATGCATTTTCTCGAGTCAAGGCTTCCTGCGCAGTATCTTTTATAGAATAGTACTCGAATCTACACTGTCTAAGAAAGTGTTCGTAGTCTTGATAATTGTTGCATCGCTTCATGCCGTTACATTCAGCCTTTCTGAATGTTTGCCATACATAGATTGTTGTTTTAATATCAATGAGAGGCGAAGAACTGCAGATTAATTACTGATACGAATGATATAATAAGAATTTCGAAGGCGAATACAGCATTTGATGGTTCTTATACGAAAGCTACTGTAGTTTCCAGTAGTTTACGTCGGTGGTAATTTGATCTTGATTTCACACAAAATTGATGACTGCTTTTCGTTTATATTTTAATGAAAACACCAGAAAGATATATTACAGTAATACCGCATCATCGCAACGCCGAACCGAATGTTACATAATATAAACACAGAATATTTTCTTTTGGCGCAACAGCGCCCCTTGTCATGAAAGGTTGCAACAGTTACTTAATGAGTTGGCTGATGTTTTAGATTTGGATATTGGCTCTATTTGAAATATAGGAAGATTGTTTTTTTTTTTTTTTTTTTGAGAATTAGTTTAGCTGTTTCTTTGAAAACTTTGGATTGGCTCTAATGAGTTGACAGAGGATTTTCTTAATGATATTTTTATTTAGGCATTTGTATTATATATGGTATAGTTATTTAATTATAACTTATAGTTATTTAGTAATATTTTTCTTACATGAGTTACAAATGCCAATCTCAGAGCTCCAAAAAGGGAATGCATCATTAGCAGTTGAAAAGAAATGTGTTTAGCCGCCGGACAGAAAGATTTGATACTATGGTACACCAACCTATTTTGGCTGAATTTGTTTTCGATTCGCTGCAAAACTCTGTAGCTCTTGTTAGGCTTGACACACATATACTTTTAAAATGTTCATAATACAGTCATTTACAAATTGAAAAAAACTATATTAAAAGATACGAAAACGCTTAAAATCCACGACGCGAATAGAAACACATTATTATGCAAACACTTAATATAAGTCTAAAAAACGACAGCTCACAAACTGTGCAGCTACATCGGCTGGTATTCGCAGAACATTAGTGCATATGTATAGTAATAGCAAGAGGGAGGATGCATGATCTTGCGGTTGTTTCTTCAAAATAACGCTGACATAACACTATGTTCCAACGTACAAAATCCATAAATCGGCCGACTTGTTGGAAAGACTTCTGAGGTGGCCGCAGGTCATGAAACACTGGTTCCTGTGCCGGAGCCCTATTCCAGTCTAACAAGATATGTGATAAACGTATCATGAAAACATAACTTATAAATAATATAATAATGTATAATAAGCAGCATAGTCCTTGTAGCAAGTTCTTGTAGGGTGAAAAAACGATGGGAAAATGTTCGTAAAATGGCTATACGAAATGAAGCATATCCGTCGATATCAAAGCTTGTATAAAAAGCACTGGTGGAGGAGTGGGAGCGATGAGATGGGTCAAATGGTATACGTCCTTTGAAGATTTAATGATAGGCAGGCGGAAGCTTAGCTGTTGCCTGAAAGTAAGGAAAGCACCAGAGCACAGAAAATTACAGGCTTGTTCCAAATAGTAACACAAACAGGAATAACACGTGTTATAACAGTATACAAGTAAAATGAATAAAAGCACAACAAATGAATATAATAATCAGTCTAAATGTCTAAGAATGGCTCCAGGCCATCTTGTGAAAACTGCATGATAAGGATCATAATTTAGCATTGGAATTAAGGGGTTATTAACCCTGGAAATTCTGTTAATTTTTTTTTTTTTTTTTTTTTTTTTTTTTACTGTTAGAAAGACTCCAGCAAGAGATGCACCCAAAAGTAGGCGGAGCTTCTTTTAACAAAGGGCTCTAAAACTAGAAATCGCGGTGCACTAAAATCCTTCAAACAAAAAGTTCGGATTTGATGCAAAACACACACTTAACCTAATTAAGCTTAGCTACATGAAAGGCAAAAGCGTTAATTATTTTATTAATTCCACTCAAAATAAAAAAAAATATTAAGCGACACTAGACTGAATATCACTTAAATTACTTTTAACACACAAAATTACAATTTAAATAATCTTATAATCATAAAATAAAAGCATAATTTGATGAGCTCACCAACTTCCACGTAAGACCCACCGCGTCTTACAGTTTTCTAATTTAAAGTAAAGCTTATGGTGGAGGTGAAAAAAAGCACAGTTTTCTAGAGTCAGGTGTACTTTTTCGGCACAAAAGCTTTATTTTAGATTAAAAAATTACGGTTGAAACATTATCAAATAAAAGGGGTATTTTTCATTAACGAACGAAGCAAGAAGCAAAATTGAGTAACCAAATTATATAATTCTGTTTATCTTCTTACGTCTATTTTAGTTAATTTTTAAAATAGCATTAAAAGTCTAAGCTTTAATTTTATTTAAGCTTTAATAAGCTAAGCACTTGAGCTAACAAATTTCTTTCATTCTTGGCAAATTGTTTAGTGTAATTCTACTCTCAGATTGAATCTATTTGTTCAATATGATTTCTACTTTCACATCTGAACTGAAAGTTTGCGAAATTTTTATTATAATATTGCTTTTAAATTAATCTGATTTTTATTATTTTTCAACTGTCACCTTTAGATTTTCAAATTCGTAAGATATTTGTTTCGGAAATAGGAGGAAGAATTGCATCAGGTGCGTAAGTAGAGAGTCTCTAAAATTACCAGCAGATCTACTTAGAAGGCGATATCATGACTTTTCGAAGTTAATTCAGGAAATTAATGGGAACTTCTGAGGATGCGGGCTATGTCAAATTGAAATATCTTGAAAATATTCTTGTGCTATGTGGGTTCATTTATTATAGCTCCTTAACTTCCGCTGAACATCTAATCCAAAGCTTTGCAACCTTTTTGAAACAGGTATCATACAACCAGCTGCAAAATTGTCGTCCCAATTTTAGAATAAAATAAACAAACTATTTAAAAAGAATTATTGAATATGGGACACGTAAACATGACTTAGATTGTAAGGACCTTAAGTTTTACTAACATTTATTTTATTTTAAATCTTTACTATCACTTCTTATTTTCTACTTCCGGCCAGAATTATAAGCGTGAAGGTATTTATGCAAAGTTTGTCTGGCGAACGCCAAGTATTTAAGTGTGGCCTTTTGCCAAGCGAGAGAGAGGAAGCAGTTGAGTCAAAGCAGGCCGCTTACCTTAGAAGTTACGCAGTTGCTGTTTGCCTTCCAGGCCAGAGGTTTTAATCCTCTTGATAAATTTAAACGTATTGTAGTGTTCACAGTCTCTGTGCTACATACGCTTCCTGTTATTATAAGGCCAATCTTTCACGTTTATTATTCTAAAGTTAAATTAGAGTTTAGTTTTATTTTTATACTTTTACGTTAGACCCCAAGTGGCGGGTCAGTGTATTCCGAAGTACGGAAGTTCTTGTATATATACAGAAAATAAAGGGTTTTGTATACCCTTCGTCTGTATCCTGTCTACTTACCACAATTAGTGAACATAGCTTTAGTAAGCTCTCTGTTCCGAGTCAGGTCCTTGTATGTTCCCGAAGAAGGTAAGAAGGAACATTCACCCTGATAGTGGCGCCCAACGAAGAAGAATAACCATGGCCGAGTTTCAAGAAGAACCTGTGCTGCCTGCAGAAACGGCTCAGAATCCAGAAATGCCAGCTGCCGCCCTGGAAGGATTTGGTTACATCGTCCAGACCATGCGCGCTTCGATGAAACCAGAAGCAACATTTAACGGAAACTCACCGGTAACCAGTTTTTTGGAAAAATTGGATGACCACTTCATGCTCTACCCCGTGCACGAGTTTCAAAAAGTTACCTTAGCTACCAGCGCTTTGAAGGGCCAAGCGCTTAACTGGTTCAAATGTATAGGCAGAAGTCTCTTGGGTCAAGCAGGAAGTCCCACCTATACTTACGAAAATATCAAGACTGCCCTACTAAAAGCCTTCCCTGTTGTAAGGGATCGTGCGAAATTAGAAACGGAACTTTTCAGTGTATATCAACAAAGAATCGAAAACCTCTCGAGCTTTATTTTAAGAAAAATTCACGTTTTCAAGCTCTTGTATGGAAACCGTCCGGATCCTGAAATAATTCAAGTGATTTTGCCGAGGTTACTACCCCAAGTGCAAGACTTTATTGAATTGAGAAATCCGACTACACTGGAAAAATTATTTGAGCTAGCAATCCAGTTTGAAAGTAGAAGAACGGCGGACGTCGAAAGAAGACGCCAATATCAACAGCGAAACCAATTTGGTACGCCAAGATTACAGCAAACTCAAGAACACGGCTACGGAGAAAAAGCGAATCAGTGGGCAAGGAAACCCGAGCATTCAAAAACAGCCGGCGAACGTCGACAGTTCAATAGCAGCCCAGGAAAAAAGTCTCAAGGCCAGTGGAAAAAGAAGGAAAGCACGGAAAGGAAAAATAATTTAAACTAAAACGGATTTCTGCTGACGGGAGGGTGCGCAAATCCGAAGGCCAAGAAAACCCCTCTTCCTACAAGTTAAATACAGTAATGGTGAAAATCTGACTCTTCCGAAGATTGAAGTCTTGGTGAATAATATCCCAGCCACCGCACTCCTGGATACCGGCGGGCAGTGTTCCTGTGTGGCAGAAGATTTGTTTAGGAAGTATTTTCGCAAATACCGCATATATAATGCGGATAATACGATAGTGTTAGCGGCGCAAGGAGAAAAATGTAAGTGCGTAGGTAAAGTACCTTTGTATATCCGTATCAAGGACGAACAAATAAAGGTGATGTTTTTTATACTAAAGAATCTGCAAGCACATTTAATTTTAGGAATAGATTTTCTTTCAGAAGCACAAGCTACGCTGGATTTTAATGAAGCCTCCCTTAAGCTGACAATGAAACCAGTTCGTACTGAAAACGCTGAACCGCCGATGTTAAAACTTGACCACCTGCCTAATGACGAGCAAGATAGAATCCGACAAGTGGTAAGTGAATTTGCTTCGTTATTTAGTGATATTCCAGGATTTACTCAGGTTACTAACCATAGTATTGACACCGGAGATGCAATGCCAGTTCGCCAAAAACCATACCGGTATGATAAGAATAAGGAAAAAATTATAGAATGGCATATTACCGATATGCTACGTAAAAAAATCATAACGCCCATCTCAAGTAGTTATGCTAGCCCCGAGGTTTTATGTAAGAAAAATAATGATTATCCTTTGGAGCATCCAAAAAGGTGGAGGTTCGCTATTGATTACCGTAAATTAAATTCCATAACGAAATATCCGGTATATCCGTTACCGATCATAGAAGAAATTTTAAGAAACATAAAATCAACCAAATTTATGACGACTTTAGACTTAACGACTGGTTATTTTCAAATAGGGGTGAGGCCTGAGGACGTGCCTAAGACTGCTTTTATAACCAAGTCTGGCACTTATGCATTCCTGCGTATGCCGTTTGGCCTTTCAGGGGCCCCAGCAACATTTCAGCGATGCATGGACATTGTGTTAAGACCTGTTCTTGGAAAGTCCACATTTATCTATTTAGACAATATCATTATTACTAGTGATAATCTCGACCAACATGTACAGGATTTAAGACAGGTGTTTTCTTTATTAAATTAGGCCGGTCTAAGAGTTAATGTCGAAAAGTGCAAATTTGCAGCCCCTGAATTAAAATATTTAGGTTACAAAATATCTCAAAAAGGGATCGAGACAGACGAATCAAAAATAATCGCTGTACAAAAGTATGCGACTCCAAACACGGCAAAGAAGCTCTCTTCTTTTCTAGGACTTTGTTCATATTATAGGTCCTTTATAAAAGATTTTGCGGCTATCGCGGAGCCATTGTTAAAATTAAAAAGGAAAAAGGCAAGATTCTCGTGGACGGCCGAAGCCAATAGTGCTTTCGAAAAATTAAATCAAGCATTAACGCAAGCCCCTGTGTTGAAATTTCCTGAAAAGGATGGGAATTTAGAAATTTCAGCGGATGCTTCGGATTATGCGGTAGGAGCGGTACTTTCGCAAAATCAGCAGCCCGTGGCATTTTTTAGCCGAACTTTAAATCAAACACAAAGAAATTATTCCGCGACAGACAGAGAGGCACTTGCAGTTCTGTTAGCAGTGCAAAAGTTCCGAGTCTATTTTGGAAAGGCGCCGATAACAGTGTACTCTGGTCATGCGGCGGTAACTAGATTGTACTCAGGAAAAAATTTATGCCCAAGGTTAATAAGATGGGCACTCAAGCTGCAAGAATATAATCTGGTAATCAAGTATACCCCCGGAAAGGAAAATATCGTAGCAGATGCCCTATCAAGAATTAAAATAGATGAACAAGGGAATACCGTAAAGGTGGCAATGCTCACAGCATGTACAATAAATTCCCGAGAAACTGTAATAACTGAACTGGGTAAGGATCCTGAGTTTGGAAGCATTTATGAGTATTTGAAGGATCCTGAAAATTTTAGTAACCAAGATATTGTGGCGATAAGAAATAGGGCGGCCCATTACGAACTAATAGATGGTCTATTATTTTATACAAAAACTACGAATTCCAACAACGAATTTCGACCTGTTATCCCAGCTAGTCTTAGATTAAATATCCTTCAGGAGCTCCATGACAGCCCTTTAGCTTCTCATGCTGGTATTCGAAAAACTATCCAACGCGTACGTGAGGCAGTCTACTTTCCTGAACTGCAAAAGTTAACAAGGGCGTATGTCCAGTCCTGCCCAACATGTCAAGCAGTTAATTATATTAATTTCCGCCCGGCCGGGTTTCTAAATAGTATTAAATCCGAATTTCCAAATGAAATAATTGGCATCGATTTATTGGGCCCTTTCCCAAAAAGTCAGTTAAATAAAAGTCGCTATCTCCTTGTTATGGTTGATCATTTTAGTAAATGGACCGAAATTGTTCCCTTAAAACGAGCCTCCGCGAAATTAGTTACTGATTCTATTTTAAATAAATATATTTTAAAATACGAAGCGCCCCTAAAAGTTATATCGGATAATGGTCCTCAATTTGTAAGTAATATATTTGAAGACATGTGCCAAAAACTGGGCATACGTCATTTAAAAATGGTCCCGTATCGGCCGCAATCAAATATAGCGGAACGGGTCAACAGAAATATAGTGAAAATTATCCGTAGTTATGTTAAAAATTTTCATAAAAGCTGGGATAACTATGTCAATGAATTTGCTTTCGCCCTTAGGACCGCAAAACATGATACAACGGGCAAAACTCCTGCTGAGTTATTTCTAGGCAGAAAGATTATAACACCGTTAGATAAATTATTTTATGTGCAACAAAGAGCCCCAGAATTTAAAATGGGTGATATAGAAAAACTAATAAAAGAAGCAAAAAAGAATACGGAAGTAGCACAAAGAAAACAGAAGCTCTATTATGATTTGAAACGACGGGGAGTAACTTATAAAGTAGGGGATGAAGTTTTAAAAATTAAGCATTCACTTTCTTCAGCACCAGAAGATAAAACTGCCAAATTTTTTCCACGATTTGAAGGACCATATGTTATAGAAAAAATAACTCACGCTGTAGTAGTGTTAAAAGCCAGAAATGGTGAAACCTGTTCCGCTAACATTGATCAAATCAAGCCCTACTTCGATCGTAATAAAATGCAAATCTTTTCAGATCTTTTGCAGGATCCGGCACGGCAGACACCGCAGGCACAAGCTCCAGAGGTGGAAAAACGACAAGTACAAGGGCAAGCCTATGAGAGACAGAAGCAAGTGAAAAGAAAATTGCGCCGCGGAAAAATTGAAGGTAACAAGAAAAAGAAGCCGTTCCACCGTCCAGAAAAGAGAGTTCACGAACACCCCCAGAATGAAGAAGGGAGAAGGGCGACGTATGTGAAGAGAACCAGGAGAAGTGACGGCAACTATAGCCCGGCTTTAAAACGGAAGATCTACTCATCCGACAGAACTCTCCGCAGCAAAAGTCGCCGAACTGCGGAAGGGCCATCAGCGGCGGAGGAAACGTTACAAGGAAAATTTGAACGGCAAACAACGAGGTCCAAGCAGGAACACGACAGAAGTTTCCCGGTTCCGCCAAGACCAGCTGCCATCAAACGGCCAAGACCACAAGCAGAGGAGAAAAAGAAGGTATTCAAGGGTGACCGAACTGGTGAAAAAAGGAAGCTTCCAGAGGAAAGCACTGAAGGGCGAGCCCGTACAAGAAGGAGGATAAATCAAACTACTATCTGCAGTACCTTTAAAGACTGGGCCCAGAAAAGGATGTCCGAATGTAAGGTTATTTTTTACGATTTTGATGTCCGAATATTACAAAGATAAGTAAAATTTTATGTTACTTTGCAAACTTAAGTTAATCTTTCATTCTTACTGCAAGTGGCAGATTTCAAGAAGTTTTACCTCGTGCGAGGTCTACCTTTATCGCCAAAAGGGCGAGAAATGAGTTGTTACCGATGTTGGTATTATGTTTTTCAATTACTCGCGCGTAAAACTAAAGTTGATGTATAATAGCGTTGTGTAAAGACTTAAATATTGTAAAAAGTTATTGTATAAATTTTATTTAAAACATTCTAGCAAGAAAGAAGTTTTAGTCTGAAAGACTTTTTGAAATGTATTATTTCAATGTAGAAAGAATTGGCACTTGGTTTGAAAAGAATAGAAGTTAACAATGTACTACTAATGTATGTTTTCAAATGTGTAAAATTAACGGCATGTTGATATGTTCTGTTATTTTAAATGTTAAGAAATACCGTGATATGGTAAAAGTGAAAGTAATGTTAAAAATTTGTTATTCGTGTGACTGTAAAGACTAAATCATGGCGAATATGTATTAAAGGTTGAATGATGTAGTTAGGCTCTCTGACGCTACACTTTAGAGTTAGCCACTTTCAGAATAGTACCTCAGGGTTTAGAGTTGAAATTAGGGTGTGTTAAGAGGTCTCGTTATGTTGAATTTTAACACGTTAGTGTTTTGATTGTAGGAGGAAGTGTGGCACACGTAGACAGAAACACATTCGTGTTTGGTGTTCTTTTACAACACATGTCAGAGAGCACGGGGAGAGATAATTAAAATAGTCATGAATGAAATAAGAATGTTAAGAGAAGTATAATTGTATATGTTACTTGCCATTTCATTGTGTAACATTTCATTAAACTAGTTTTCCTTCCAGATCTCTGGAAGGAACCAGAATTGAATAAAAGCTCCTGTTTAGATGCAGTACAGATGAAAAAAGATTGTTGTATATCCTGGGAGCTGCTATTGTAACAAATTTCTTTCTTTTAAATTTCTAGTTTCTAGCGAAGTGTGTTTGTAAAAGATTGGCCTCGCGTTAGATTCTAGAGCTAAAAGTTTTCAACAAGGTCGTTTTAGACCTCAGTTTCAAACTAATTAACTCTGGCGGGAAGTATGTAAGGACCTTAAGTTTTACTAATGTTTTTTTTATTTTAAATCTTTACTATCACTTCTTATTTTCTACTTCCGGCCAGAATTATAAGCGTGAAGGTATTTATGCAAAGTTTGTCTGGCGAACGCCAAGTATTTAAGTGTGGCCTTTTGCCAAGCGAGAGAGAGGAAGCAGTTGAGTCAAAGCAGGCCGCTTACCTTAGAAGTTACGCAGTTGCTGTTTGCCTTCCAGGCCAGAGGTTTTAATCCTCTTGATAAATTTAAACGTATTGTAGTGTTCACAGTCTCTGTGCTACATACGCTTCCTGTTATTATAAGGCCAATCTTCCACGTTTATTATTCTAAAGTTAAATTAGAGTTTAGTTTTATTTTTATACTTTTACGTTAGACCCCAAGTGGCGGGTCAGTGTATTCCGAAGTACGGAAGTTCTTGTATATATAGAGAAAATAAAGGGTTTTGTATACCCTTCGTCTGTATCCTGTCTACTTACCACAATTAGTGAACATAGCTTTAGTAAGCTCTCTGTTCCGAGTCAGGTCCTTGTATGTTCCCGAAGAAGGTAAGAAGGAACATTGACCCTGATAAGATAAAAGTGCAAGTTTTTGCTTTTTCCATACAGAAATGTTTTTTTCTGTAATTAAAAAATCTGATGTGGGCACCACATAACTTCCTTTTACGGCCTATTAAATTATTCACAAGTTTTCTTGCACTTCACTTATATTAAATGTGGTTTAATGAGTGTTTTTCAAAGAAAGTTCTTGATCATTTCAGCCTACGCATTTCCAGTGGGTCTGAAGATTATTAATCTCTGTTTAAAGAAGTTTTTCCTACCAAGCCTCTGGATGCATCTGGATAATATCGTCACCGTCGTGAAAAATTTTAAAAAACATTTGGAAAATATTAGGAAGCTGCTTTACAAATTGACAAATTGAAGGAAACCATACTAAAATTCAGTTCCCCCAAATGTTAATTGTTCACACAGTAGGTGTCTTGCCTAGTACATGCCATCTCCGACGAAGTTGTTGAAGAAAAGGTTTCGGTTGTCAAATATTAAAGATACCCCAAAAATGTTCATCAGCTGAGAAGTTTTCTGGGGCTTTGCACCTACTATAGAATATTTTAGAAGGATTTTTTTTAACGCAATGACTTCTTCACAAACTGACAGACAGCAAATAAAAGGACAAAAAAATGTGAAGATGCATTGACAAATTGAAGAAGGCTTTAGAAGATGCGACAATACTGACGTCAACAAACCGCTGCTGCGTCATCAGGAAAAATCGCTCGCCGTAGTTAAAGCTGTCGAACATTTCCATCACTGCAGAAAATTCCTGCTCTGCACAGTTCATGCATCGTTGGCCTGCCTTTCAAATTCCAAGCGTCCCTAAGGGTAATAACCCGCTGGATAGAGAGACTCCAGGAATATGACAATAAATTATCGGTTATTGCAAGAGATCATCAGATGAAAAGCCCAAGGCCCTATCTAGAGGATCCTGCCAAGAAAGCTGCCGATATTATTCCAAGGTCGAAGAAAAATACGAGCTGCTTAATCCGGTCGTAAGGTAAGATACGAATTCTAAATCGTGTTGTGCCAGAAGTTCGAATTGGATGATGGTACATCACTGGATTTCCAGGTTGAGTGCCTCTTCAGTTACATTCCGATCAGGGAAGGAATTTTACGTCGGCAGTAATCAAAGAACTCTGCAAACTACTCGGCATTGACAAAACCCAAACGACGCCATTACATCCCCAGTCGGACGGCATGGTAGAGAGGTTCAATCAAACCATCCTTAATAACCTCTCATTAGTGGTTTTCAGAAACCAACAAGACTGGGACAAGAGGTTACCTCTGTTTTTACTTGCTTATCGTAGTGCTGTCCGTGAGACTACTAGCTATTCTCCGTCCCAGATGCTCTTCGCTCGTGACCTTCTTCTGCCTTGCGATATCTTGTTTGGTCGCTCTCCGGATGTGTCCTCCGCCCTATCTTCATCGCCTGAGGAGTATATTGAAGATCTGCAATCTGAAGTAATGCACCGTTTTGCATGACAGAGAGACAACTTGACGACGGAGAAGATGAAGACTCGCTACGACATGAGAGTTACAGGACATCAATTAAACGAATGCGGCAAGGTATGGTTGTGGAATCCGACTCGACGGAAAGGATTGTCTAAGCTACAGTAACTTTGGGATGGTCCTTACACAGTCCTAAACAGGTTGGACGCTGCCGTAGTTCTGATCCGTAAATCATCACTTTTTAAACCTAAAATCGTTCATTACGATAAGCTGGCCCCTCACTATGCCACAGTAAGTAGTCCGCATAGTGTATATATAGTAAACAGTATACTATGTGTATATAAAATTTGACATTTATGCATTAATTTATTGATTTAGTATTTGATTTATGCTATTTACTAAAATTATTGTGTTAGTTCTGCATTTATTTTTCTTCCTTGTGATTATGGTATCCTGTCCAGAGATTGTATTGCCTGGGCAGTGCAGTCCTTGAGAAGACGAAAATGTTACGAAATTTTACATATGTAAGTAATTTTAATGAAACTGTAGTATTTTTTATATAATGTAACATGAAATGTTAGAAAGAGAAGAAGTTTTATGGAAAAATAAGATTAGAGGTAACAAGTTTATTCAGCATCATGTAAATTGCTATCTCGCTAAATTGGCGAGATATCGCCAACCTGAGGGTGGTTTTGGAGACTAATTTTTGTCATTAATTTTGGCGAGAAATCGTTCAAAATCGCCAAACTTGTCTACCATTTAGTAACATTTCGGCCCGGTCCCTGTATAACTAATTGATACTGTAACTGAACAGCTAATTGGTTCCCATACGTAACTATAAACGTATTCGGCCCTTAGATGTAACTTTAATCGTATATGCCTTCCAGTAATTTCGAAAAATGGAAGGCAATAGAGATTTCTCAGCAGCCTGGTGAAAATGCTGAATTAGAAGTATTGAGATATCCGTGAGAGTTTCGCTTTGTATTGCTTTGTGTTTAACGTGCTTAGTAGTCTTAGTTGTAACTACTATTGTTCTCTGCGATACTAAGGAGAGCTTTAAGGGGTATTTTTGTGGAAAGTTACAGAATTGAAAAGTGTTTCTTTTAGTAAAATAAATTGTATCACGTTTTCATCGGTTCAAATACTTTGAGAGCCCGTACGCATGTAGCAATATAGTAATTATTATTGGTGTGACGCATCATAAGGTTATACATGCTACAAATGGCAGCCAATGACAGCAGTATGGCATTTGCAACGCTGTAGAATAGGCTGAAAAACAGTGGATATTATTTCAGAGTAAAGGGAAGCACAAGTATTATCAGACAAATGTCTCATACATCCCGTGCCCGTGGCTTTGTGGCGCACACATTGAAAGTCTGTTACATCGTTCCTACATTTCATCCGCTATTGTTGTCTTCTGCTGCAACATTCTTTAGATCCCACACAGTTCAATCCTGTTTAATCTTGTCACATAATATCGTAACTACTATGCTTGAATATCAAATTCTGTTCTTCATTGCCTTTGCTACTTGCCCACATTATCAGCTTCCTGATAATACTTTAAAGTTCAGTTTCCTTGCTTTAAAGAAACGCGTACTCACTTCTGTTTAGTGTACCATGGTGCCTGCTTTCTAGTCAGCTATGACAGAACTAACACGCAGCTGTGACAGAACTAACATTGCAGCTTCGAATACAAAATACCTACTCAACATGTCTTTAATAATTTTCCTGTTGCTAATGTTTAAAAAATATAAAGTCGTTAAGAAATAATATGTGCAACAACTCATTATTTTACTCCAGAATCAAATACTTTTCAAATTACCGCACTGCGTAATTAAACAAATAAGGGCTGATGAAAGATGCCAAATTGTTTTTTGCGTAGTGGTAAACTTTACTTCTTCATTTCGCAGTAAATACACAAGAAAGTTCCTCTTTCCGCTCTAATTCTATCGACCTAAGAATTCTCTCCCAGGCGACCTTTATCCTGGCCAGGAAAACGGAAACTGTTATGTCCAGGAAAACATTACAATTTCACTTTATTGCTGGCTCGTATGTCGTAAAACCTCTATTACTTACCGCACAAAATATCCCTCACTTCCTTTAGAACGAGCACTTTTCTTGTCGAATATTCCTCTTTCACTCCTCCCTCCAGCATTCCAAATCACATCGCTTGCAGAATATATTCTTCAATCGATACTTCGGGACATGTTCGAACGTGCCCCATTCGAATGTAAATGCGCTCCAGAAAAAGAAATTTTTGCATTTGAAAGAGAAACACGGAGGTGATGTGCACTTTTTTGGAACGACACTAAAACGAGAAAATTCAAATCAGAGACCATATTGTACTCTTTTGTGAGCTTTAAAGAAATTGTTGGCAACACTTCGAAGCAATGAATAAATAAGTTCTTAATGCTTTAATGGTTATTTTAGATAGTGATTTTTAAGCAGCGTGTACGACAACAGGGAATTTTGTGTATTGAAAATGTTTGCGTTTTCAATGTGCAAGTTTTTTCACTTTTTAATGGCCTATTTCCATTTTTAACGATATTTACATTAAATAATTTGTTTTGACGGTTTACAGATTTATATGTCAAAGTTTTATTTTTGTCTTGCATGTTGTAATAATACAATGACGATAAGCATTATCTAAGCACAGTTTACGATTCAATAATAATGTGATCCTTTTCGATGATTTCAAGATTACAACGAAACTATTTCCTGTCTGAGCAAAGAGTTTCATGCTCTCATTTTATATATACTTATATCATTACGTAGAGTCATTAAGTTTGTCGATGCAGAAGACGTGAAAGATGTACAGTGTCCTCTCCAAAATTCGAACATCCGACCTCCCGATAGCCAGCCGAACATGCTATCTAGTTGCACGACAAAGACATGCGAAAAGGAGCGAGAACATAAACCGCATGTTCTGTTAAATATTATATTATCTAGGCTATATTATCTCTGTAATTCACAGTTTCGGTGGTGTCCAGATGAATTTGCCTTTCTATTGGCGGCCAGACGGTATAGTGGTTAGGGGATGTAAACCGCTGAGTTGGCTTCCGACACAGGTATACTTGATATATCCATACAGAATTGGTTACCAACCCAGCGGGAGTTAACCACCTGCTGTCAAACCGCAGCCCTGAGACGCCCCAGCAGAGCAGACGACATTTATTAAATGCAAAAAAGAAATATACATGTGCATACAAGGCACTTGAAAAGGAGTACAATCAAAATATATATATATATACATATAAATACTAACTCAGATACAGATATATACACACTTATATACATATATTCCGAAGCAAATAAAAGTATACATACTCTGACGCATATTCATATACTTTATCATGATAGTTAAAGTTTACATGAAGCATGCCACTGAGGTACGCGTGATCCTTAGTATAAGTGGTTAGTGGTTAGGGAAGCATACTGCAGAACTGAAGGGTTCGGGTTCGTATCCTGGAAAAGGCATGGTTGTAACTGTCCGTCTCTGCATAGGAGACAACGGTGACCACCTGTTAGGTACCTCCACGATATAATGTCCACCACTTCCGGCTTAGAAGTAACCAACGATGAATAGACATATGCCTGTAATATTTGTCAACCACTGCTCCGCGAGATGGCCACTAATTTGTTTCCTGCGTTCTTGCTAAGAAGCGATCCTAATTTCCATGTCTTGAGGTGTTCTGGAGTTCCTTCGCAATTCAGCTGGCATTCAGCACCGAAGTTCCATTAATTTAGAGTCGTACACTTGTCACTTTTATTCCGTCTCAATGCATTAACTTGCCTGGTTAATTCATCAAAATGAGCAGTCACTTGATCTATTGGCTCCTGGCTACTGGCAGCTGTGATTGGGTGCCGATCTTAAAGAGTGGCTTGCTGGACTGCCTCGAAATTCATGGCGTACATTAAACGCAAGGCTTTCTTTATCTCAGTATCTCGGATGCCATCGATGAAGATACGGCAGAGACAGGATTTCCCTTTTTTCTGATGAACAGTCTAGAAAGGCGAGATGAGACTGCCTTTCAAGTTTTGTGGCGAGCTCTTGGAGTGTTTCTGTGGGCTTTTGTTGACGAGAAAACTGAAGGCCTGCTATAGCTTTTTAATGCAAAAAAAAAAAAAAAAACAGAGGCAACAGAATCGAAAACATCGCTTCTTTAAACTCGGCCTCTGGTGGGTGAAACGTAATAGTACATATCAGCAAACCTAACTGTCTTGGACAGTTTTTAGAATTTTTTTATTTTAAGCTCTGAGTCTTATGTAAGTGACGTACATAAAAAATATTACAGATCGCTTCCAATTTGCACCTTTCACGGTTAAACTACACATAAACGCAGATGAGTATAACTCTGAGAGCATACCGATCAATGACAGAAAGTTTGGAAGTTTATACAAAGAGCTTGTAATTTTAGAAATACTTTTAAAGTTCATTTCCGAGAACTTTTGACCCTGTGAACTGAAATGAAAGAATAATTTCTCTACTAGCCGAAGGATTTAGACGCATCTTCAGTGTGTTAATAAATTAATTTAACTATCTTTGCTGAGTTGTACTGAGTATAACCGTTCTGGAACTAAACCGAAAAGCCAATAATCACAGAAATAGTAGTTAAAGTTATATTAAAATACTGTGATCATAACCGGTACCTAACTGATGCTTTGTAGATCATTCGCAGGATATTATCCCAGTAGCATACATACAATTCCAACATTCTTTTTAAATTGGTTCTACATTCATTGTGTATAGCAGTAATGATTTGCCTGACCTTGAGAAAGGCTTTATAGTCTGTACCGGAAAGATGGGCTATGGAATATCCGAGATCGTGCAGGATTTCTGCTTTGCTAAATTTGCGATGTCAAAATTTTCTCGTGTTCCTTGCATTATTGAGATTTTCGCTGCAGTAAGCATTATTAGTTTCACCGTCATGTTCTCCTCCCATCGGAGCTTTTAACTGCTGCCATAAATTTTAACACTTACTAAAACAAATGAAATGTTACTTACTCGCCTACATTTAATGAAATAACTACAAATTAAAACGTGGTTCAAGCGCAAAATGCTCTTGAAAATATTAACTTTAACTTTTACTTCCTGTTCTCTGTCCGAGTTGGAAGACAAGCACCTTCTAATGCCATATATTTACTCTTCGTCACAAAAGACTGTGCCCCAAAATTGCTTCATTAGATTATAGAATAGTACATGCTTGTAGTCATGGTCCAATGAAGACATTTCCAACTTATGGTTTCCCTAGAGTTAAGAGTAAACTACTCGTAACCTGGCTGTAAGTCCCCTTTAAAATAGGAGAGGGTTCTGTTTTGGTATATTGCTTATTAATGCGCTCTGAGTTCATCGGAATGAAGCAATCGTCTATATTTATACTCAATAGGAACATTCTTGCAAGTAAACTTCATTCCTTTATAACTTTCAAATATCCTTACGGTAAAGGAATATTCCAGCAAGAAAATGCACTATGTCATCACACCCTTGTTATGAACTTCTTAGAAAATTTAATATGAACAAGCCCAATACCCTCTTAGCTATGGGTTTCGGTCAGCTATAGTCTAGGGTGTGTAAGCCCAATATCATCTAACGCAGCATAGCTATTGTCTTTCAGAATTTGTAAGCATTATCTTTGAAGAACGGCATCATCAAATCATTAAATCAACTTGTTGCTCAATATTGGGAGCTCGATATAGGCCAACCATTTTATCTCTACCTATAAGATAATGGCAAAATTTTCTCTGTAGTCAGCTAGTGTTTTTAGAAAATTCCGCATAAATTATTGACTTCTAACAGCATCGATGCAGAAAACTGCGCCAAAATATAATCTTCAATAATTCTGTAAATCGAAAAAAGCTTTACAAACTTTTTCGCTAGCCAACTTTGCACAAAAGTATAATTCACTTAACAATGTTAGTGAAAATATAAATTTTATTCTCTGACATATACTTTTAGCCCAAAGTGAGTTAACCCAGAAGAGCTATTAATTTCGTTTTGGCATTTTGCGTCGAAAACTTTTGAAAAGTTTGAATCATTTTTCAAATTGTTGCCACCAAATATTAGCGACCTGTTATATATTTAAAGAAATTAAATATTGAGGAATTTGTATAAATATATATATATGTTTTTTACATTGTGATAAACAACGGAACTTAGAGCCATCAAATTTTGAAGAACGTACGTCTCCACCCGAATATGGGCATCTGGAAGTCCAACTTTGGAATTTGTTTTATTATCTATTTCATATTTTGTAAAGCATTTATAAGTTGTTGATTAAGAAACTCAACGATTTCAAAGCGTGAGATGGTAAAACTGTGCAGGGGAAAAAATAATTTTATCTCCAGCACGCGAGACTGTGCATCGTAAATTATAAAAATACTCTCTTTTTAAATTATTAGTCCAAAGGGATTTGTGTCCCGAAGGACTATAACTTTCCGTTTGGCATTTTGTGTCGGACTCCTATAAATGTCGGTTCACTTTACAAACTGTTGCCACAAAATGTTAGAGTCCTACATTATATTTGAAGAAATTAAATAATGAAAAATCTGCATAAATGTATGTATATTTCTTGCATTGTAATAAAACAACGGTATCTAGAGCCATATAATTTTGAATGACGTAATCCTCCTACGAATATGAGCATGTGGAAGACCAAATTTGAAATTTGGAATTTGTTTTATTATCGATGTCATATGTTATAAAATTTTAACGAATTTTTGATTAACAAACTCAAGGACTTTAAAACGAGCAATGGCAACACTTTGAGAGGAAAACAATCTTTTTATCTCCAGCGCGCGGAACTGTGTATCGGAAATTCTAAAGATATGCTCAATTTTAAAATTATTTTGTGACATTGCTATTGAACTAAATTTTATGGTTTAAATGCAAAGAACATGATATATTTAATAAATAAAGGTAACACACAAAACGTTAAAAAAACGCCCCTTTGGACGTAATTTAAAATCTGAAACATTTCAGATTTTTTTTTTCTTGCGATATTGAATTTTATGGTTTCAGTGCAAAGAACATGATGTTTAATAAATAAAGGTAACAGACAAAACATTAGATAAAAGCCCCTTTGGGCGTAATATAAAATCTGAGCTAATTTTTTTTTATTAGCCATCTTGGTGTAAATGGCATTTTTCTCCACTAAATCGCAATCTTAAGGCTTTTCAAAGTAGAATAGTTTAATATTAATGTGCAGTGATATTAATATTTCCTTTTTTATAGTTTAATGCTTTGACCCAATAGCTTTTTCAGTGTTTATTTTTATAGACCGAAATCTCATTCTTTACACTCTTGCTAATTTACGCGTGAATTTTAAACAAGTCTCTCTAGAAGGCAGAATTATTAATCTTGTTTCTCAGCCTTAGACCTGTAAGTCAACATCTTTTAATCAAAAGAAAATAAGTCCAACAAGAACCTGAAGGAAAAGTATGAAAAACAAGCCAGCCATTTCCACGGAAAATTTAACCTAATCCAGCGGATGAGATTCAATAGAATATTTAAAGCATGAAATTCGAAATACTTTTTTTATGCATAACAGAACTTAAAGCTAAATTTTTGTTTTATCACGAGTCTTTGAGTTTGGGATTTGCAAGGAAGCAAGTAATGCATATAAGTTAGGCGGGTAAAAAGAAGTTTGAGGATTTGGTGAAAGAAACGCTACCACCCATATATATATATATATATATTTAACTTATAAAATCGACTTGCTACGCCAAACTTAGGGAGCTTCCGCATTATAAAGCGCGAAATGGTTTCTTTCTCAAATGGATTTTAGATTGGTTGTTGAATTTCATGAAAAATAAGTTTGAAGAGATTAAAACCTCATATTCTAAAATGAAATGAAAAGGTACGCGAAATTAACCGTGTTTTACGTTCAAGAACTTAAAAAATTCTACTCGAATCAAGTTATTCCCTGAAAAAAACTTTAAATCAGTAGAAATAAAAAACCGAAAGCACTTACTTGGATTTCTACTTTTTCATGACGTCAGTTTCCTATTTAGTACACATTTCATACGCGTGCAAGAGCAAATATTTTTATTATTAACCAAATTCAGTTTGATTTTTTGATGAACTGATACATTTCATACTATAGATTATAAAAATTAGATATTTCTCTAATTTCATACTATAGATTATAAAAATTAGATATTTCTCTAATTTCATACTATAGATTATAAAAATTAGATATTTCTCTATGCTTACTCGTGTAGTGTAAGTGGCAGCATGTCCAGCTTTCTGAAGGAAAATTCAGGCACTTTGGATCAAAAATAAAGTATTTTATTAGGAGAATAAGCATAGCTTATTTACTACAACGATCATCACATTGCGAGTGAATTCAGAGCTAATGTTGGCGTATAGCCAAATGTTCATGTATTCATGTAACAGTGCTTTCCACAAATGCGCAGAAGTCGTAGAGACATTAGAGTATTATTTTAGATCAAGAGACGTGAAAAATGAGCAGTGCCTTCGCCGGACTTTCAGCATTTCGATGCTACCCGTATGTGTGGGGAAGGCGTGCTGTAAGGAAGGAGATAAAACATTGCAAAGGTGGGATAAGGAGTATTAATTTACTACAGAGGTAAAAGCTTCTGAACACTGATAGTTCAGTCCGGGGTTCGAGTCCCGGCGAACAGGTTGTCTGTATTTCGTAGTTTTTTACAATGTGTAATGTGGATAAGAGCCAGTTTCCCTTAAAATGTTTTCTACGGGGCATCCCCCCTTGCCGTGTAGTGCCTAAGTATGGAGTATTTATGTAATAAATAAATAAAGAACGTCAGTACATCTCTGGAAAAGATAGATTAATAACACCCCTTTGGGATGATAAATTCTTAATAAAAATGCCTCTAAACTTATAAACACTGTATTTACAACAAATACATAATTAAAATGCATTAATAAAAGTGCAACGGGCGCCAGACGGAACTCCAGGGCACCAGTGGGAGACCACGGGCTAAAAGGACATATTCCCAGTGATTACTATTGTGTCGGAAGTGGTGCTTAGCGAAAGATGACATTTTGCTCATTCTTAACATAGAATGACTATATAATTTTACAGACGGGAATTCCAGTTTTTATCTACTCTGCCGTGTCATCCAGTTTCTATCTACTCTGCTACACATATCCAAGAAATCTGGCATGGCGGTATATAAATCGTCATGCCAAATTTCTTGGATATGTGTTAATAACGGTTGCTACTTGTATCATTTCTCATAAGGAGTAGCATTTTAAGTTCTTTCTTCTATAATCTGTTTTGCAGGCGATTATCTCTCACAACATCTTCATTCCAATAATTGTTTGGAAGATTAGCTCCTTTCAGCGGCATGCTGGTCATCTCAATTTATGTTCGGTTCTTTTTTTTTTTTTTTTTTTTTTTCAGCAACTCTATTTTTTGAAGAGAAAAACGAAGAGTTTTCTCATGTATTGCACCATCTCCTTTAGCAGGTTTTCAATCCTTACTCACATATTCTTCTCCTCGATCAGATCTCAGTTGTTTTGATGCTATCCAAAATTGCGTTAACACTTGTTTGGTGAAATATGCTTTACATTCTTGAATTTCTACTTTCTGCTTCAGAAGGTAAACTATTGCGTATTTAAAATTATATACTGTTAGAATATATCTGGCGTTATCTCGAACTAATGTTTGTATTGATCTGAAAACATCAAGATTGCGCTAAATCGAGGATTATGTAAGTTCGTGGATCAGACTGCCAAGGAAATTGCTCTCAACATGCTTTGGTTGCAATACAGTACTCGCAAGCCAGTAAACTACAGGAAGTATTCATGTTCTTCGGCCATAGTTTCTTTATACATTATGAAAGTGTCTGCTTGATTTCTCTGGTGTAATTTTATTTGCCAATCAGAAATACATTCGGCATCGGTTTGTCTCGTGAGAAGAACATGTTCACTTTTTTTAAGAACGTATAAGTCTTCTCTGATATAACCAACATCTATTATATTGTCATTCTTAAAATATGTTATTCTGCCCTTTTAAAGTTCAACGCATATGCATAGTAACTTAGCGTCTTTATAGATAAAAATTTTCCAGCTAGTTGTGGAACAAAAGAATTTTTATCCATATTCCATATTTCCTCATTTTATATATTTTGGTACTTTACCGTGCTGTTACCCTTTCCCCTGACTAAATAATGTATTTTCATAAGCTAATGATATTTTCACGTAAGAATTGAGTTACTGTTAGAATTGATGAATTGCCTTTTATCAATATATACGTAAAGTCTGACGAATTGTGACATGTGATTTGTATAGATCACTCATGGAGGTTAGAATAGATCAGTAAGAATGGCGCCACAAAATTGAAGCCAAGTAGCGTAATCAAAACAATATTTTTACTTGTTTATTTTGAAATAAAAATTTTATTATTACATTTTTATTATTTTTCCTTTATTACTATTTTTTATTATTATTGTTATTTTTCGTATTATTATTCCAATTTTTTTATTATTATTGTGTAAAGTATTGCCTCATGAATTTTATAACTATACTTCTTTTGTTGTGTGGCAACAGCTCTTCTGTAATTCTTAGATATATTTCTTTTTAGTGTGTGGCAACAGTGATTCTGCAATGCTTTAAAATTAGAGCACCGTTTTTGATTTTGTAAATGAAACATATTATCTCAGAACATTCTTTCTTTAAAAATACTATGTGAAATAAATGTTTTGTTTTTGAACTTGGATTATACAAACGTTATTTTGTTTCAACACAAGGAAATGTTAGCAACGTGACGTCAGTCTTATACCCGCCATACAGCGTTAGGGTAAGACTACAAAAGATATTGCTAAATAAAATAACACTGAATTTGAAAGCAAATATCAATTTCTGCAGGCTCAAAAAAGTGTTTTTAGGCATAAATTTGCATAAAATACTATTGAAACTTCCAGTTATCTTCCAGCTTTTAACCTTGTATATATTTGAGTTAAAGTTACCATTTACACACTTTCACGCAACTAGATTTTAATAAATTTGAAAAGGTTTCTTGCAATCCTTGTGATTTTTCTATATACTAAGTAGAAAATCTTTTATGTTAAGTATTAAAATTAGAACTGGGAACTTATAAACATTCAATATTGAATAGCTAACATGCAAACAACGTTGATTAGAATATAAACAAAGTCAGCATGGCAGCGGCCATGATAAATAGTGACGTAACATATACATATGTACCGAACATATGGAGAAAGCTTACTCCCTCTATTCTAACCTCCATGGGTGCAGCAGTAATCCTACAAATTATTTATATTGGAAAAACCATGATGATTAGAAATTTGCCTCGCTTCATTAATATCCCGTGAATTCACAGCTGCATTCAGTAATTACTTTTGATTATGCTTAATTTCCATTTCGTATATTTCCTGCAATCAATCTTAACGTGTCCTAATTCCTTTCAAAAGAAACACTTTATTCTCGTCAGTTGCCATGTTACATGTAGAAGAAGAACACGATTTTAAAGTGTTATTTCCGTTGTCTATAAGAAATTCTTTCGTTTCGTTTCGGCAAATATGCTCTTCTAGCAACTTATTTTTAACTAATTATTATTAATTAATTTTTAACTAATTAACAAACTATTTTCAGCCTAGTTTCTAAAGCTGTTATTAACGTGGCATAATTTTCAGATAAGTTTCTTAAAATCGATTCAATCAAAAGCAAACTCAGACATCTTTTTAGCTAGAGCTAATAACTTATCAATCAGTAGCTTCCATTTTCATTAGATCATTGCCCATTTGGTTGTTTTTTTGCCATAACGCAAATTAACAAGTCTTTTCAGATGTCCACCTTTTTCGGATAGTGCTGACTTTTCGGTACTGTTAAAGTGTATTCTATATCCCTTTCACAGCCGTACACCTTCGAATATCCCTAAATTGATCGGACGCGGCTGTAGGAGTTTCAGTAAACGTTCTATAGTGTTCTAGCGTTTTCGTCTTTTATAATCCTTCTTTGGAAATGGAGGTTCTGTAGGTATAACTTCTCATAAATCTCTCTTAATTAGCAAATATTTGACTTTTCGAATTTCCATGTACAATAATTTCAGTTGTTCAGCTTTACGATGAGGATGCGACTTATATTCAAAGCCGCCTTTTCTAGAAATCTTTGTGCAGCCAGGAAGAGGCGAAGTCATCGATTTTTAATCAAAATTGCTGGTGGTAATACTATTAGTAAAAAATATAATGTACGTTTTCATAATTAACATTTATTATCCGGAATCGGATTGTTTAAAAAAACTGTGCTTAGTTCAAAGGACTTTTGTTGAACACTGGGACCTTGACGTTTTTGTAAAAGTTAATCACAGTGGATTCAAGTAAAGCGTTTTATTAAGAGAATAAGCAAAGCGTATTTATTACAGAGATCATCACATTTTGAGGTCAGAGTTAGCTTTAGCACACATACAAAATACACACAATCACACATACATCACTCTCAGAAAGAGAAATTATTCATTGTATCCCAGCAAATGCGAGGTTAAAACATAAAAAATTCAAAACTGTAGCCTGTTCTTTAAAATAGGCCCTTCAAAGACATTTTAGCTTCTTACTAGACTGGTAAACATGGTAACGAAAACTTTAGTCGAGTCTCTCTTATTTTGTTTTCACTCCATTTATGCTTACTGTGTTTCCCTTCTTGAGGAGAGCATGAATGAAGGCTGACGTTAGCTACTCTCTCAGCTGAGACAGAAAAAATAAATGTTGCTTGATTATGACCAATTATCATTATGCTGCGCGTCATGATCTCAAATGAGGGAAGATCGTAAAGAACTTAAAATGGTTATATTTAAAATAACAGACTATTGCAGTGTAAGATCCGTGGTTCGTTTCCCGACACCTGATTTATTACGTTCTCCGATTTTTTAAAAAAAGGGAATGTTTATATTATGACACCTGAAATAAGATGTACTGTAGGATAATTCATTAGATATGCTGTAGGATAATTCGTCAGTACCTGGATTTAGTCGACTGGATCTTGTGCTTCTCCCCAGCCATTTTTAAGTGGTAAAGAATACAAAGAATTTTGGTATTGTCTAATGTATTCTATCGTCAAGTAAGTAACGGTATATTGCTCTTACAATTGGAAGTTTCAAGCATCGAATACCGAAGAGAGCATAGATGAATTGCCCCACTTGCTTGTTTTGGTAGCATGGCCAACTAGTATCGAAAGATCTATGGTTCCAAATATTAACGAGAGCATAGGTCATTTATCACTATTTCTGGCTTTGATAGCACTTGCCGTTAGCACTAAAAGAACTATAGTTCAAATTATGAAGAAGGCACAGTTTAATTTTCACGTTCTCTGACTTCAGTAGCATATGCAACCAGCATTGGGAGATCCGTGGTTTGGATTCTGGCCAGAATATAATTAATTTATGACGTTCTCTGGTTTCTTTAATACTTCCAGCTACCAATGAAAGGTCCATAGTTCTCTGGCTTCTATAATACTTCCAGCTACCAATGAAAGGTCCATAGTTCTCTGCAAAAGAATAGTTGTTTTATCTGGCTTCGGTAGGACTTTCTGGAATACCATGGATTTGATTCTAGATACATCATAACTGACTTATCATGTTCTCTGATTCCTGTAGGGTATTCACCTAGCAGTAAAAGATTATGGTTTGAATTCTAGAAACAGCATAGTTCATTTAACACTGTTTCTAATTTCTGTAACACTTCGAGTTAGCCCTGAAAGGTCCATAATTCGAATTCAGGCGAGATCATTATTGATTTAGTCCGTTTTCTGGCTTCGACAGACCAGCTATCACTGGGAGATTTCTGGTTCAAATCCTAGCGAGTGGATACATAATTTATCACATTCCTTAAATTCAAGAAAAGCGTAATATTATTTGTGTAATGATGACTGAACTAAAATCTAGCAATGGACAATACGTGGCTCTAATCCTGGCGTGGAATAAAGTATAATTTAATGTTTTCTGTCCTGAAATGTAGCTACTGACTTCATAAGATTATCCGTACGACATTTTTCAGCAGCTAATTCTTTCACAGCGAAGACACTCGTAACGCCCGTGCATTCAGACAACGGAAGATCACCTGCACGCCTAAGTCTATTTCCTACCCGGTCCTTTCACCCATCACGTTAGTGCATGGTTTGTTGGTTTCGTGAGTTGTTATATGATATGCCAATCATTCTTTTGAAACGAATAAAAATGCTCTGATATTTGAAAGCACTTTCTCTCTCCTTTTCTTAGCATCAACATTTAGCTACTGATGCTCGCAGTTGCAATTCTATCCTAAGGGGGAACACAGTGGTTGAAACTACACAAAGACTCTAAGAGAGAAGTAATCACTTCACTTAGGCAGGCTATTGTTAATGCTGTAGACAGAGGGGAAGGAAATATATTTTAACAGAAATTCGTATACACGAGCGTTTTAGATATTTGAAAGCAACAAATTTTGACCTCTCTCGATGCGAAAGAGTTAAAAAATAATCTGGCGAATCAGTTTTCAATTGCTTAATTTGTAGAGACATTAGGTATTTTTTTTTTGGAAGCAAGGAGAGATGAAAAATTAGCAACGGCTTTGCCGGGAATCGAGCCGCAGACCTCTAGAATACGCGCCCAGCGTGCAGACCACCATACCATGAAGGCATGCCAAAAAGGCGGGAGAAATGCCTTATAAATTTTCTATTTTTTAACGTCATGTCATGTTAGCTACCGCAGGGTTAATCATTCGCGTGGGTTGCAAACTGCCAACTCTAACCACTATTTCCAAGCTTGTGGCAGAAGCTCTGTAATATACATGCATAAAGAATTATGTAATGAGCAAATAGCTTCTTACCTTTTGAATTATAACACCACATTGCATATTAGCGTAGTATACGTAATTTAGCGTAATATTCGGAATTCCAAATTCGCGCTTCGAGGTGCGCATGTTTGGGTGGAGGACTACATTATTCAAAAGTTGATGGCACTAGGTACTGTTGTTGTTTCACAATGCGAGAAACATACACACACTCATGCAGATTCTTCATTATTTAATTTCTTTAAATATAATACAGCGGCGATAATATTTGGCGGCAACAATTTGAAAAGTTATACAGCTCATTTAAGTGCTTCGAAGAAAAATGCCGTTTGGAGACTAATATCTCATTCTGGACTAACGTCCTTTTTGGGCTAATTAATAGTTTCAAGTATTTCTGTAATAAAATAACTATTTACCAATGAGCCTAATATAGACTATTAATTTTTTGAAGAGGGAAATACGAAAAATCAACTTCCAAAGCTAGCATTCAACCACGTATGCAGTAATCACTTTTACCAGGTGATCGTGTACAGTGGAATCTGGTAATTCCTTACATTCTCCCCCAACTTAAAGAGCAACTGCTAAGAGGCACGAGGCCTAGTCAGTCAAATCCAGATGGTGCCAGTTGGCCTCCACCATAGATTATTTCGAGTGCCACTGTAAAGACTATTTTGATTTTTCAACACCAGAGAACATGACAAATCAATGTTGCTCTTGCTAAGATTCGAATCACGGATTTTCCAGTTGCTAGCTGGAAGTATTGCCCACTTACACCACAACAGAACGCACAGAGGAGGGCGACAATTCCTTGCAAACTAACATTTAATTAAAGCCTCGTAACTTTAATTACAGCCACAAGCACTGCTGCAAAAATTAACTTCATCGCAGTAATTAATAAAAGATGTTTCAAACACATATACTTGGTATTTAGCAACAAAATAATCGTTTGGAAGCCTCCTGGCAACAAGTTTGCGTTACGCTGCATCTCAACGGATCCGTGCGGAATTCGAACGAAATGGGTATCAATTTCCATTCTCGTCCACGAACTTAAACTGCAAAGAAAAAATGTGTACAACTACGCATGCGCATTACGACACCAGCAAAACGACCTGGCGCTAGATAAGAATTTCCATTATGCGAGTAAGGTTTAATAAATATACAAGAAGGGACGTATCTGTAGTAATTTTTCCTCCTTCTTTGATTGGAACACATAAATCACAAGAGAGCTTTCTTCGTACTTGCATGCAGTTGACATGTCTAAGTCTGAAAAGTCTCATTCGTATGCACGGGCTTGATTGAAGTAGTAGTAAATATCCATTTCTCTCAGAAAATCGGTTTTTTTTCCCCGCTCTTTTTCTTCTTAGCCGAGAAAGTTTGAAATGATCTCTAAAATGTGCGTTCACTGGGAAGTGAATGCTGTTCTTAGATAAGGAAGGATATATATTATGCCAATATATTTCAAGGTTATAGCCTTTTCAGATCTTAACTCCAATGTGGAAAAGGGCTAGATTTTTTTCCCCGTGTTGTTGTTGTTCGATCCGATTTCATGAAGGAGGGGCGGAATGTTTTCAATATTTATTTGGAAAATACTTAAGTGCAACGCAGTTATGTAAGATCGTATCCAGTATGCAAAGCATAAACCTTAGGAAGCATTTTCGAAAATAAATTCGTTAGTTACATTTGTATTCAAAATCTTGCCACTTATATCAACTTTATGGGTTTCTTCGAGATTGAATCTTTAAATTGGTTCCGTTTCAAAACAGTAAATTAATTACTGAAATGGATTCTGAAGCAATTTACTGCGAAGCAAATAGATTCGCAGAAAATATAGCCAAGGAAGGTCAGATGGAATAGGAGCACAAATAAGCAATATCTTTTAAAAACGAGTTTTATGTGTTTAACATAAAACAATGGTTTACAATCTTTATTGCTTTATTCCCTCTTAGGGTCAATGGGAATTACCCAAATGTCAAAACGTCGTTGCTCCACGTAATTATTATTTATTTTTATTTAGCGATGCCATTCAAACAGTAGATAAAACTGAAAATGAAAAAAAAAAAAATATTTTAGTACGCATTAAAATTGCATAGAAATTTAAGATTCATTATACTTAATTGTACTTTATTTATATTTAAATTATTATATTTCGTAAATATAATTAAGGAAGCATATTTAATTATTTCATTTCACATACATGATACTTATAGAAAATTTTCTTAGTCCTTTTGAGTCACGTGATTTCTAACATGCCTTAGTTTTGCTTTCACAGCGAGTTTTCTCTTAGTTTGATTCTATCAATTCTAGCGGAATTATTCCCTCAGAGAGAAATTCTTCGTCGACTGAAATCTTCTGCTATGAAATCGGTCAGTTTGTTCTGAGGTCATATGAAAAAGAAATCTACCCTGCCTATAGTTTTTTACTTTAAAATAGGCATTTCCAAGTCATAAAGACTCTTCTCTCATTTACGAAAGTAACGTGTATCCTCTTCACAATAATTAATAATGGGGCAATTAGTGGCAGGGTGTGTCATCATCGTGTGCCAAGTACAGAGCGGGTATTAAGACATTTTAGCTAATTAAAGGACACGGCTGTCTTCTACAGCTGCCGTTACCATGGTTGCAAGGCAGGCCAGGAAGGAGAAAATGATCTTGAAGTGCATATTTTAAAATAGCATACAGTAAAACAGGCAGTGTCTTTTATGAATAATCAGCATTCCTTTAATTATAGCTGGTAGCTGATGGATGAGAGTACACAAAGGTGCCAGTGCTTTACTGTGAGGTCAACAGGTATTGCCTTTCGGAGGCAAACTTTTGTGTACACAACGCTGTTAGGGTACAGCTAAACTAGTGTTGCATTTTAGGGCGTCATTAAACGTCTAACTTTTGGAAATGAGTAGTTTTCCTTTACCTTTAAGGTTTGCCTAAAGCCAATTATCCACAAGACAATGATATCATGTTGCGGACAAATGCAATAATTTCTGAATGGTTATCATGCTCTTCTACTTCTTTGGCGCCCGTCTTCATGAGATCTATAGCCAATTGAATAAATCTGGTTCATGATCTTACTGCTGTTATCGCGATCACGACCAGAAGAATTTTCATGTGGGAAAGTGTCATGTATTGATTTAGCGGAAACACATATTCACCTTCTCTTCCTTTATAAGCCGGGCAGTGTTATAGCAGTTATTGTTGTCCATATTGTTGTCCATACACGACATATTGATTTCTTTATTTCGTAAGTCGAACTAGAAGTTATCTATATAATAAATATGGGTTTAATATTTGTTGTCCATTCACAGCACTGTGTTTTTAATGACCAGCAATATATGTTAAAATAAAGTATGCTATGTTTTCCAAAGGTGTGCCTTGCAACTATATCTTATACATCAAGTAGAATGTATGAGATCCTATTGCGTGCGTTCGTATTGGGTTGGATGAACACAGAACCAATGATAGATTGATAAATTTCGTTTTCGCAAAGGAAACACTTTATAGTTCTGGAACTTTCCACCAAGGCACTGGTACGGTTATTTTCAGTTCGCAGAGCACAATTACACTTCAGACTGCTGAAACCGTTAAACACAAGGCAATGCAAAGCACATCTACAAGGCGAAGTTCTCGCAGATATCTCAATATTCAGAAGTCAACCCTCAACTAACAACTGAGGACTGATGCTGTCTTCAACATTATATAGTGTTCCCCCGGCCGCCCAGAAATCTCTATTACCTTCCATTTCTCAAAACTACTGCATATACGGTTAAAGTTACATGTAAGGGCCGGATACGGTTTAGTTACATATGGAGATCAATTTCAGTTATGCAGTGACAGAACCAATCACAGTTATACAGGAAACCACGGAATGAGCGGCTGTTCAGCCTGAAAGACTTTCCGCTTTTTCTGTTTATTTAGCGGCTTTTATTTAAAAAAAAAATCTTTGGATACAAAATTTTGATATAATGGTAATATAAATGTTACAGAGAATTTTTTACACTTTTACAAAGAACATTACATTTTATAGAGATTTTTCTGCGAAGTATAAAATTTTGTTACAGGTAAAACACTGGTGTTGCAAAGGCAAAATAGATGAGCAGAGATGGTAGTGAATACTTTTGACATAAGGTCTGAGATTCTGAGAAGATTTTACAAATCTGAGAAAGTATTTGGCAAATTCTGAGAAAATTAAACAGTTTAGAGAACTTATGTAATAAAATTAAATTATGCTACAAAAATAAAAATGAATCTAATAAAATAACGAACTAAATAGAGAATTATACTGCTTTCAGGTTGTCGCTGTTTATAATAAGCTAGTTCATTAGAATCTGAAGAATTACAGTTATACAGGGACCAGACCAAAATATCGCCAAACGCTCGCCAAGTTGGACGACTTTTGGCGATTTCTGTCAGAATCTGGCGAAACAAATTAGTCGCCAAGACTATCTCTAGTTTAGTCATATCTAGCCAATTTGCCAAGATAAGCATTTATTTCAATATTAAATGGACTTGTCTCTGTAGTCTTAATTTTCTGGCAGAGTTTTTGTCTTTTCAGACTTTTCATGTTACATTATAATATAAAAGATACCGCCATTTCCCATATTATTTTACTAAAATGACTTATATATATATGCTGAATTTGTAACAATATAAATGCAAGAGCTATTTTAGAGCAATAGTCGTTAACTGTTGGTGTTAAAATAAAAAGGGTTAGTATTGTTTTTACCACTGATTATTCATTTGTATTTTTTATATCTTTTGTAATAAAAAAAAGCTTTCATACTTTTGTTTATGTTTACGTATATATTAACGAGTTCCTTTCATAGTGTAAGCGTTTATTTTTGAATTCAACAAATATATCATCTAGAAAATATCCGTGAATTATCCTCCAGGGCCTCTCTTTTGGAAATTTTATTTAAACATTATTTTTCTAGAGTTAACAGCATTCTAACTTCCGAAAATGTATCAAGAGAAATGAAAAACCATCATCTATGAAACAATAAAACTATAATACAAGAGATATCTTACATATACAAAGCAATATTCATAGGAAGAAACATAAAGCACAAGCAAAACAAAATGATAACGCAAATTAGAAAACTTAATTGCAAATGAAAAAGCGAAAACAAAACAAAAGAATTTCGCAGAGTTTAAATTAAAGCGCATTTGTTTAAATATAATCGTAAAAAAAAAGAAATATTGCATAATTATTTTAATCAGCTGAAAGCAACGCATATTTTTAATATTCTTTTGCTTACAAATCATCCTAAAAATCTCATACTAACAAAACAATAACGGTAATTCTTTAATTTCAGTTACATTTATAAAATTAAACAAAAGAGGATTGTCAAACTAAAACCAAATTTTTAATGTTTTTTTTAATAGTATAAGCACAAATGGATGTGACAGAGATAAAAACACGCCAAAGAAATAAAAATTCATTTTTTTGAAATTGCGTAACTGGATTTGGTAGGAAGCACAAACGACCTCGGCAGATAAAAGCTAAATTCCATTAACTGAGTCTTAAATTGAATTTTATTCCGCAAGACAATGCATACTAACAGGATACTAACCTCGTTCCCAAAGCATTGTTTGCAGATACTGTTTAAAATGAAAACCACGTTAAATGTTTGTAGAAAGAAGCTATTCGTATTATGCTCTTATTGGCGCATAAATCGGATAGGATTTGAACGGTTCAGATAAATATGCTGAGCTCTGTGAAATCCAGAATAGAATTCTTAATTAGTCTAGGGATCATTCTATGGCGACGTTTGCTTGAGTTGCCTACAAAAACTTCTGAAGATATTTACATTAAATATGTACATCAATCCGGAATATGTGACAAACATTTGAGGACTTTGTGAAACGTTAAAATTCGTTAAATGCTTCATTTGAATCTGTTGACATGCAGCTTCCCTTAACAAAAGAGAAACAATTCTTTAGAGTAGGTTGCGGAAACTTTGTTCAAAGAATACTTCATCCCTGAGCGAAACGCGTAAGGAAATCAATTAACAGAGTGTTGAAATCTTTTAAATGAGTCTAACACATTTAATGTTTCATTCGTTTCAAAAATGTAGCTGTAACCGTATTCATAATTCGAGTAGAAATTCTTTAGTATTTATTATGCCAGCCTATTCCATATCTTATAATATCACCGTACATGGTTTCATTTAATTTCATTAACTAGTTATTTTATTTTAATTTGCTTTTCTGTTCTTGTTTCCCATTTTCCTGACAGAATGTAAATTTCTAACTTGCATGCGTTCAAATTACAAGGTATTTTCTCCCTCTTTTCTGCAGGCTTTCGCGGTGTACCTGTAGCAGTCTCGTATTTGAGAGGTTCATGTTCGAGTCCCGGCGAAGGCATTGCAGATTTTTCACGTCTCCCGCATAAAAAAAAAAAAATTCCTAATGACTCTACAGTGGCGCCCGAACTGAAAAAGGTGAGAGACGATGATTTTTCACCGCCAGGATTTGGCGATTGGGTCCCTTATTCCGCAGTCGCTCTTTAAAATGGGAAGTATATACGGTGATTTCTCCCTCCTTTCTGCATGTCTTCGCGGTGTAACGGTGGCGCACTCGGCGCATATTCAAGAGGTCCAAGTTTGAGTCCAAGAGGTCCAGGTATTATTAATTTGATTCTCTTGAAAGCTGTAGTCTGCGGCGTTGCGTTATTCTCGCCATAAGCCTTATCACTCGGACTTTAGCTCAGAGCCAACTTGCGCGACGCGCTTCTGTATCTGTCTTTAACTTACATTTACTTAGTGAAGTCAATTTCAATACTTTTGATTTAAGCATGGCTCTCCTGTAAGCCCGAGCGGTGCCTTCTGTTAACTTTTATTTGAGTTAAAGGGTCGCTTACACTCTTTCACAGCCTCTGTTTTACTGTACAAGACATAGTGATAATTCACTTTAAAAGTTTTGTGCATTTGATGTTACCAAAGAAGAAGAAAATCTATAAGCGTTAAGCTTCTAAATTTAAGCGTTAAACTCTGAGAAATTTATAAGCGTTAAGCTTATAAATTTCTCAGATAAAGAACTTTATAAAGATAAAGAGATTAAAAAAGATAAACTTTATAAACGTTAAAGAGCTTTATAAACGTTAAGCTTATAAAGCTCTTTATCTTTTTCTATACTCTCTGAGAAAGATTCGCTTGGCTTCGTTGCATGGGTTAAAAGGGAAAAAAAGCAGTTTTGCTACAATGATATATATATATATATATATATATATATATATATTAATTGAAAAAGAAAATGTAAAGCGAACTGGTAATTCGACGAAAGACCTATCTGGCCTCAAAAACTTTTGCGCATAATGCTGCAAAAAGATTTGAAAGAATAGTAGTAGGTGGGAACATTGCAGCAACCTTGCTAAAAAGTTACCAGGAGCTGTAGCTCCACGAAATGTGCCAACATATATATGGCGATTAACCATTGAAGGCCCAGTCATCGCTTATAATCGATTTTTTGTTAATGACAAAAGCCAAAGAAAACAAGTGCTTTTGAGCTAGCTGTAGCATCAGTACTGCCAGAATACTGAAAACGAGAACAACGTATCAAAAGTAATACAGCTATAGTTGAGAAAACTTGAAGGGAAGCAAGCAGCCGATTCATATTTCATTCTCAGTATTTAACTGCTAAAAATAACCTAACTGAATTATGTAATAAGTAACGTAAACTGAAATGTAATATAATGTAAATAAAATAATGTGAGTAAATTATTGAAAATAAATAAAATAACAAGGCAAGCTTCTCACTAAACCTTAAGCACCAAACATTTCTTAAGTCCATTTTGTTTAGGTATTTCATACTTACATTTTATGCAATGTTGAAATTAGTCTCTCGTGCTCGAGGTTAAAAAAAAGGTATAAATCATTATCATAATCTGCTTCCGAAAATAACATATGCATTGATTTCATGAATTTTCTTTTAAAATTCGTTTAACTCACCCAAAATGTAATATAACTTAAAAAGAAATTCAAAATTCAAATATCGATCTTCGAGAAGCACATGTTCGAGAAGCACATTACGCATATTCAAAATGTAGTGCTCTAAGTCCCACTCCCATTCCACAAAACAGAGAACTTCCATACTCACAGATTCTTCAAATTTTAATAATTGGTCACTTTCATAGTCAGCGTAAGTTGCTATTATATAAAATAAATAATATATAATCATTTTAATTAATCTAGTTAGGGTAATTCCATCAGGTTCATCTGGTGTAACTTCATAAAAATATTTGATCATTCTAACAAAAATGATTGATTTTGAATTACTTTATCTTAATTAATCTCTTCGCAATCTCTCCAATCTTACGATTCTAGAGTTTATATACCATACAAATTATAAACGAACTTTAGCTCATTTTATTCTTTCTTTAATATGACTCCTTTTAATTATGCTGCAAAACGGCCTGGTATCACAAACATATATTTTATACCATTTTATTATTCAGTGCATAAAAGAATCTTATTGTTTAACAAGTAACGGAGAATGAAATATTGAATCATCTTATTCTTTTCCTTCAGATCTTCTCAACTATACATAGTATATTGTTTTTGACATGTTAATCTATTTTGCAGTATAAATTGGCAATATTTATATGAACCAAATTTCGAATGTTTCTTATCTCCCCCTCTTTTTTCTTAAGAACTTTATAATAGGCGACACGATAGTCGTTTCGTATCAATCATCATATATATTATTTTTGTAACAAAATTTAGAGCTAATTTTTAAAATCTACTCGTGCGACTTTTACGAAGATTAGATCTTTGTGTCGTTTCAGAAAAAGTCCGATTTCGTGTCAAAATATATGTGTTAGAACAATGCTATATATAAATCTAGTACATATTCTAAATCGCGTCTTTCGAGACATGAAAAACGTAAGTTAAAATTTCGTTCCATCAGCTCAGTAGAAAGGAAGATACAGAATTGTCCCTCCCTCATTTTTTGTGCAGAGTGTACATGTTGCCAACCTATCGTATATTTCGTAAATCGTGTAGCAAAAATTCAGTCAAAATTGAAAATTATCTATAAAGTGTGAAAATAGTAAAATAGGAGTAATAAAAATGTAGGAACAATAGGTTTCACTTTCTCAGTTCTCTAAACTTTTGGATATTCATATCGTTTGGTGCTTTTTAACAGCGTGTGGAATTTTACTTGAATTCACAGTTGAAGTAACCATTTTCAAGTAATCCCAAGATTTTTTTCTTCTTATGTGCATTCTTGCTTTAATGGATAAAGTACAATTTCTTATTTCAGGTACATAATGAAAAATTGACTACTTTTTTTGGGGGGGGGCTAGTTTTAAATTAAAGTTTCTCATCTGAGCTTAGCTGCGGAGGAAACTGAAAAGGATATTATGTATGATGTTAAAAATGAACTAGAGAAACGATGATATTCGTCTGAACTTTAGCGTTTAACAGAGAATAACTTCCAAACATTGCTAAACAATTTCGAGCCGGCCACCGATTCTATAAATTTTATTTCTTAATATCGGTATTCGGCTCGGAATTTCGTCAAATTAAACAAATAAAAGTAATATTTTTCAATTCTTTAATATAATTAATTATTATTTTAAAACATCATTTTTCTGATCGAATTATTTATACATTACTTTTAATACTTGTACGAGTCGATCTCCGAATTAAGTAGCAAACATTGCTGAAATTTCTTGGCTTGCACACACAAACAAAGAATAATTAATAATTTTGGGCCCTGAAAGTGTTTTAAATGGGTAGGCAGCACATTAAAAAATCCAGAATGGCAATTTACATATTTAATGACGGTCTTGGTATTTAAACGAGTTGAAGACCGGTCACTGAATTAAATGAAAACTTCATCGAGTTAACAAATAATTCATAATCTATATACATCATAAAAATATGATGTGGGCAGCACATGACTTCCTTGCGCGGCCTATTAAATTATACACATTCTTTTGCTGTGCTTCATTTAAACTTATTTCCTTGAATTCTTCGAAATTGAATAACCGATCCCTCCATATAAGTTGAAAATAACATTAAAAGCTTAAAATTTTGAAATTCAATATCCCGGTCAATTTTTATCGTTAAGAGAGTCAAACTTCTTATAACTTTATTCGTAAGAAGTATAAAATTTTCCCGTAAGTATAGGAACCGGGAGACCACATTAGAAATTCTCGTTATTTGTCCAAAAATTAATTTTAAAAAATCTGAGATTTCTTAAACATGAATATCTCGTTATTTAAAACACTTCTGCAACTCGAAATATATGACTACGACTAATCATTGCGAAAATAAAAGCCACATAAGGAGTTTAAAGCAGGGTAAGGGGGTGGCTATACATATTTCGTCGATACGTCGTACTGCCCATTGCAATGAAAAAGAGATGTTATAACACAACTAGATATTATAGCAGTTTCATATATGAAGTTTCAGTGTTCTACGGCTAATCGTTTGAATTATGTACGTACGTACGTAAACACAGACGTCACGACAAAATCCCTTTTAAACCCATTCTAATTCCATTTCGTAATCAGTTTCAGGAAAAGGAATCCTTTATTATGCGCATGCATAAAAACGTCATGGAAAATATTCGTCCAAATAGATTCGGCAACGGCCAAAATGAATATTTTCTTTGGAATATGATACTTGAAATTTTTCACAGTTCCATAATTCCTTTACTTTGCACTAGGAAGTAAAAAGAATATCGAGAGCTTCAATAGGTCTTGAGACAAGCAGAATAAAAACATGTGTAGTGATTGGAAAAAAAGTGATGAATGGCAACAGCGAGGGAGCAAAATTTCATTCTCCGTTGCCATTCATCATTTACAAAAGTAACATTTTATCTTGACTACCGTCAGTCTGTACGTCTTTAAGTACATGCAGGCAACATTCATCTGCGAGACTTAAACACTAAAATGATTTTTAAAATGCTGTAATTAATGACCTTCAGCAACAAATACCACAAACTAAACTTCGCTACTGCTGTTAGAGGATTTTCTTCCTGTTTCAAATCGCCATTCAAGTAAGTAATGGCTGTTGCTAGATTCTGCTTCTTTTTTCCCAAACAAACAGCAGTTTTCCGAAAGTAACTTTTTGTTTGAAACGAACTTCTATAAAAGATGAGCGGAGTTACTTTCTTCGATTAGACAAACAGAGGCTGCTAACAAGATGTGAAAGTTTCTGACATGGATCAGAAGCTAAATGATGTCATTAAAACTTCCTTTTTGTGTCTTTGCTTGCATTTTCGGGTACACTAAATGAATTTTCTGTAACAGATCATTATTTATCTTCTCTTCACGGTAAAACAAATGGCTATGATTAACAAATTGCAGCTTCTTTTTAATGACGGCTTCTTCAGAACAATAGCACATTAATAAGAAGATTTTAAAGTATTGTTAACATCAAAATAAGATGTTTAAGTTGCTAGAAATAATAAGATACAAATAGTTTCGATGAAATAATGTTACGAAATGCAATTGGAAGATCGATTTGTTACTGAATCGACAACCTCTCTGCCAGCAGAGAATTGATGCGGAAGTTCTAAATCCGGTTTCGATTCTATGACGATTTTAATCATGTGCAAGTACCTGGCAAATAAGAATTTAATGAAATTTTACCCTCGTGATCTTTGCTAATTGTAAGACATGCCTACTTTCCGGAAATGTCGCTTGTATGCCGTTGTTGATACAATGCGATATCGATCATATCTTAGTGCCAATTCTATGTACGCTGTCGGCCCTGTGTTAGTGTTTATTCAACATAAAGTCGACTGTGTATTTTATTCAGCATCGATCGTGTGATTGTGTAGATCCTGTGCAACCGACAAAATGTGCAGAACTTCTCTTACTGATTATTACATAATCATCCCAAATTGCTTTCTTTTATCGTATCCATGCTATACCCATGTCTATATTATACTAATACGATTTTACGACTTTTCGACGTTACGCACGGTCGATCCTTTGAAGTACAGAACCTGTGCGGTGTCGATTTTACTGAGTGTTAAACCTATGAATTTAAGCTCAATATAGTGTGTTTCAAAAGGATTGCACAGAGTATTTCTCATTGTGGGATTGTAGACTCGTGAAGCCAGTTTAAGAAAATGGATCAAATAATGTACGCCTTCTAATTGCAGTAATTGTTTCATGACAACTTTCATTAAAAATATATGAAAAATAACTTTTAACATCGCATGAAGATCTATGTTAAATGTTTTAGTGAATTGGATTATTAAATTTAGGCAAAACGGAAGAAAGCTCCTCTTTCTCTACCAGCAAACTCCTCACAGAATTTGCGGCTAGACTGATTTTTAAATGCTTTTGCACACCGAAAACATTACAGTAAAATGGTCCAGAACTTAACCATATTCTAAACGGGACTCAGTGGCGTGGAAATAGTCACCTGCTGCTAACCAGCGTTTTATATCGGCAGCATTAAATCTGGGAATGCATATTTCCAATAAGATACATTTTATATTAGGAAAAATCATAATTCAGAGGTTTCATATTGTAGAGTCATTAAAAGTTTTTATGCTGGGGACGTAAAAACATGCAGTGCCCTCGCCGGGAATCGAATCCTGGACCACTCGAATACACGCCGAGTATGCTTCCATTTACACCACGAAGGAATGCGGAAAGGAGGAAGAAAATACCTTATAATATTATCATTCAACAGAAATATTAAATTTCGCAACTTTGGGTTCAATTTAATTTTGTTTATATGACCCCTAAATGATTCTTTTTCCCGAATGACAGTACTTTAAGTCACATAATTTTGATCAGAACACTTTTGTGCATTATATACGAGAATGTTTTTCTTCCTCTTACATACTTTCATACTAGACTAAACAACAATCACTAACTGGAAATTCTTTCCTCGTAGATAATACGTATAAAAATTAAAATTTCGTATTTCAATTTTTTCGTAAATAAAGAACTTTCATAAAGAGCTTCACGTTACCAAAATTTTCTAGTCTATAAGCTTACTTAGATGATTGATTTTTTGCAGTAAAGTAACGGCGTGTGTTACAGATCTTACAGGATTTCCAGAAAGTGGCAAGGAAAAGCAGTGTTACCAGATTTGGCCCGAAATCGCCCATTTGGCGATTTGCCGAGAATTCTAGGACGAATTCTTCCCCGTTTGCCCCAGAATGTTCTAGAAGGCAGGTCAAAAGCTATATATACCCTGCCTGTAAGCGGAGTAAGAAAGTATCTTGAGAGTTAATGTTGAGTTCAGTAGTAGTATCTTGAGTTCAGAGATTAGCTGGAGAGCGATTGACCGAGTTGGGATCTGTACGTTAGTGTTTTGCCGTTATAGCCTGATAGCCTGAAGGCTGTGTTGTTGATTGTTTCAGCGTGTTTGTCGTAGTTTTTCGATGACTGTAAAGTGTCTTTGGAACTATTCTATATAATACTGACGAATAAATTGTACTTTGATTCTTCATCAGATTTGTCATCAATTACTCCAAAACCACGAACCCGTAGAACGCAACAATATTATTTATTTCTGACGAATTTCTCTAATGTATTACAGAGTGTATAGTTTTATTTAACCGTAACCAGCTATATTATTTTCTGTTTAAAAAGAATAAAGCATAAAAAACAGGGTTTCTAAAAACAAGCAGTGGGGTTTCGTGAGGTCTCTCAGAAATATGTATTATGAAAAATACGTTGTAAACACTTTTTCTTAGTTGATTTAATTAAAACGATTATGGGCTTATGTTTTTGCAATACGCGCAACCTGATGTTGCACCTTCGGTTTCAAAATATACATCTTTTTTATTTCAAATAAAGCGAATGAAAATGTCTGATTTGTGTATCTTATTTCAACAGGATGAAACACCGCCCCATTTTGTTATCCACGTCCGAGGTGAATTGAACCTTTGATTTCCAGGACAATACATTGGCTGAAATTGACCCATCTCACGTCCCGCTATAGTTTCGACTGCGTATCTAGACATCTGTAATCGTGATCTTACTGCACCAGATTTCTTCCTTTGAGGCCTTGTCAAAAATTAGATTTGCAGTAAAAGAATTGATAATTTTGACCACCTCAAAAACACATCAAACAACCAACCGCAGACGTCACGTTAAACCCTCTAGTCCCAATGTGGGCGGAAATTGAATATCATTATGACATTTGGCGTGCTATTAATTATGCACGTACTGAAACTTCTTCATTTTTTTCGTGATCATTTTGAATAAAAGTACTTTTGATTCATTTGAGATGATATACTCTTCGAAGAAACGTCATGGAATCCCACTATTCACTGACGAATAGATTATACAAATACAAATGTTTTTGCACCGTCTTTTAATAATATCTGTTATCTTGGCCTTGTGGACAGTGATCTACACAGTTTAGTTTTGTCAGTGCCATTACGAAACAGATAATAAATTCCAGGAATTAAGTAAAACAGTAACCTCTTGAGTAAAAGTTATCATCTCTGCTGTACGGTATGCTGTTGATATATGCATCAGCAAATTTTGTGAATTAGACTTTACAAATTTCAGACAATTTAAATTTGCATATCTTACGCATATGTGATTAAATATTTCTTGTCATCAAAAACCTAAGATGGACGTTTGATGATGATTAATGAACTTACAAGTTCTAAACATTGAATATTTCAGTACGATACCTTACAAGTGTCGCCCTGGATTCAAACTGTAAGTTTTAATAGTTCATATGTGTAAGCAGATGTTATTATTTTCAATATTTTCAATACTGGAAATCATTGCATTCACTACTGAAAATATTCAGGCTTTAAAAGTAAACATTTTGTTGTGTTTTGCGTGATACCTTTCAATGGTAGTGGGTATTACGCATTGGCAGTGTTATATATCCCTCTGTAAGATCTGTCTCTTCTATTCCACATAAACTAAATTAGATCTTAAAATGAACCTGGCGAATTCTTTCACAGTCGTAAATGCAGTGCCACAGCACAGATCTTGGCGCTTTACAATAACACCGTCAACTTGCGGTGAAATTTAAAACGCAGAATTACGCTAATTAGAATAGAGCTGGACTAGCACCTTAAGTTATGTCTAACTTTGGTTGACTCAACAAATCCTAACAGGCATGAGGATAATCCGAAATGGCCAAGAGGCGTACTAGCGTAACAGCGAGATAGCAATGAAACCTGCGCTGGCTAGCGAAAACATGCTGTGAATAAACTCAGAAATTCACCCGTTTAAATACTCACTTCACTTACCTTTAAATTTACATCCTGGCGAAAAAAGTGCGAGAGGAAGTTGAGGAGTTCAGGAAAGGTATTAAACATAAAATAATTTGTTATGAAAAATAAGGGAAACCCTACACCTTCTTCTAGCATACCTTCGTGGTATAATGTTAGCACACATGTTAGTTCCGACAAAGGCACTACACATTTTTCACGTCTCCTGCTTCAAAATAACCTGATAACTCTATAGTGGCCTTCGAACTAGAATGTGATTGACAATAATTCGTTCCCAGGATGGCCAGCAGGATTTGGAGATTGGGTCTCCTAAACTCAGTCGACTTTCAAAGGGGGGTATATAAGGTATTTTCTCCCTCCTTCTAGCATACCTGCGGATTATAACAGTAGCACAACCGGCGATTTATTAGATAATAGCGAGGCATGTAAAATGCTCTTTTTTATTGACACCAGAAATATTTCTAGTTAACTCTTTTCAAATATTTCGGACCATTACAGTACGCTAAGCTACCAATCCGTGCAGCTTGGCCAAGTTTGCAATTGCGAGAAACATAATCATCTTTATTCTATCTTCTGCAGGGCCTGGCAGATAGCGCAAATAGGTTATTTTCAGACTGTTACTATTCGACCTGATGTAACACCTTTAATTTATCTTTCAGATTTAATTTACCATTACTGCTTAACAAACTAAAAGCTTTAAAAGCAATAAATGCACGACTGCAATAACTTAAATACTTGTTTTGCTTACTTAACAATATACTTAATGACTCAATTTAAAATGCATTTAATTTGTAATATACCCAGCTTACGACTATGAGCATCTGCAACATTAATTAATTAAACATGTTTCTAATACTGTATCTTACGTACCTTGACACGAAAACTTTCTTTCCCCTTTCCGTTTTAGATAAATACCATATAATGCGCTCGACAGTACAAGCAATGCAAATGCTTTAATTCATAAATACTTATTTACCTGATGATAAGCGAATACTCAGTGGAAACAACACGGAGTTTTCCATGCTCTTATCATGTATTCCGGGTTTGTGAAAGTTGCAAATTCAGAAGTATATGCAGAAGTCTTTCTGATGTAAGCCAAATATTTGAATCTTCCTCACGTTGCCTTCAGAGACAGAGAAGAGACGAGAAACTGTTGCATATTTTGGAGAAGCAACAGAATGCAAAATTTCCGATGCATGAAACCACTTGCCTGCGCTTCACCAAACGCCGTATCCACCCCTTCAAAGATGTATGTATTGCACATAAGGGACGACGAATGGAGGAAAAGTCATTTCAAGGTTGGTTGAGAATAAGGAGAGACATGCTTGTTGATTCGTGGAAGACTGAATCAAGACACAGCATCTTTTTTGTTTTTTCTTGGAGAAGGAGGGTTCTTAATCAGAAAGTATTGAAATTCAGATAGTAGCGAAAATAATGTTTCGAGTGTCACTGGATCAAGTTTGGCATTCTTGGTATTTAAATGTTCATGGTAGATGCTTCATATCATGGTAAAAATTTTTCCGAAGAGTGAAAATAGCAAAATATATACAGTCTCCCCCAGGCACAGACATAATATATTTTGCTCGTGAGTTTAGTTGAATAATCTGTGTATACATGTATATTGTTGTAAATTTAGGAAGCATTTGTGCTATTCGTGTTTTGTTATATATCATTTTTTCAGTTGGTCGATTGCGAATTCTGCTAAAATTGGAAATATTGGCATTTTTTGGAACTTTTTTTGGGAAGTAATTTTATTATTTAATTCATATTTATTATTTACGTAATATTAAACAACTTTTCGTTTGTTTATTGTTTTCATTTCATGGATATCGCTTCCTGACAAAATGGAAATTAGAGAAAAATATTTATTGGTAGCCTCGAGGGCAAAAGATAGAAGGATATAAGTACACAGTAAATCATAATTTAAAACTCCACCTAACCTATAGAAAATAAAACAAAGCTTTTCGAATTATCAGATTTGAATTTAGATTGTTTGATGAGATTCGAACATTAATCAAATTAAAACTATTCAAAAATCTACTTCGACAAGTTATCTACTCAGCCAAAATTTAATTGCAACTCTAATTGCCTTTTTATTATATTGCAATTATTGCTGCATTCAACGCAATTTTAATTACAGGTACAGGTAGAATTGCGCGGGACACCAAAATCTCACTATTAGTCATGCAGGTATAATCCAGCTACACTAAGTGAGCAGTTCCACCTCAGGTTTGAGGGAAAATGTCAGAGGAACACCCATCCCTCTTCATCTGCCGTCAACCTCTCGAGAGGACTTTCGGCCAGCAGTACATTTGACATAGACATTATACGCTTACAATGATTCATATCTTCTTCTGGATTCGAATCCAGGCCATTTGGTACTGTAGTTAGCGTCGCTAACCACTGTACTGGCTGAGCGGCTGTTTTAATTAAAAAGTAACTATATGTAATTAACAACTTTGTATTCAATTATTAGCACTATAAGGTTGTAGAGTCCATCTAACGGGGAGGTCACCATTGGGTCTGCCACTTCTGAGCCTTGTGGAGATACTTCTTCGTCGGCCATCAGTTTCGCGTATTAATTCGGGCGCCAGTTTAGAGTTCAGGTGGGTTAACTTCTATCTGTGTACTGGAGTAGCAGGAAACTACACAGGAGAAGTTGTACACTTTATTAACTCTTTAAAATTTACAATGCGTCAACTCGACGCTAACAAACTTCGCCTCTACTTGGGCGATAACCGAAAGTCAGATAATTGAAATTAAAAGTTGAAATGTTTAACAAGTAATAAACTAACCTACAGGGCTCAGTGAGATCCCGAACTTCAACCGCCTTCTAAGTTAGTGGCAGCAAAGCAATGCAATTAAGCCACTTGAACCAGCAATGAGCAAACGTACTTGCGGCAGACACAGCAGCTAGAGCCTAACTCTCCCCTTCTCCTACCGAAACTCGGTTTTAAACTACTTCCTTCGAAATAGAAAATTTGCATTCGTTCACGCGCGCTACAACATTTAACTATTCTGGCATTGACAATTAGGAGAATGAAGACTTATAGAAAAGTTTCAAAGAAAACTCTAAATTATTAGTTAAATATAAATCCCTACAAGGTAATTATCTCGCCTTCCTAGCGCGCCTTCGTGGTTCTGCACGCTAGGCCGATATTCCAGAGGTCCGTGCTTCGATTTCCGGCGAAGACGTTTGCTAATTTTTCAATTTCTCTTTCTTCTAAAAATACCCAATGTCTCTACAGCACACTTCTTAAATTTCAAAGATAAATTAAAGATCTTATGCTTTGGCGAATGACTGAATTCTGAGAATTCGCTATGCGCGAAGATGCAGGAAAGATAAATAAAGGTTTCATGTTCCAAGCAGTCTCAATATTCGCCGAGGCCTATATATAGATAAATTCCGTTTATCTCATCCGTTAATTTTCGAGGTATGATCGTAATTACGGATTGTATTATCCAAGGAAAAAATTTTACATAAGTAAAATATTACAGTTTCCTCGATATATAAGTATAATAATGCTCGATTTCTAATAAATTTCAGTATAATAATATTGTAACTGCAGTTAATACACTTATTATGCGATTATAACTGTGTTTTTTAATTATATTGTAGTTGTATTTATATTGCAATTATAAATACTAAATTTGCAATCGTATTGTTATTGAAATAATTTTAATTACAATTAGATTGAAATTGTGTGATTTGTAATTATAATTTCACTGTAATTATTGTGTCATTATAATAATTGTAATTATTTGTATTGTAATAATGATAATTATTTGTATCATTGTAATAATTGATCGTTAATTTTTATAATTGCAGTTACATTGTTATTGCAACCGCAAATGTATCGCAATTCAAGTACACTGAAGGAAAATCTTAAAGGAACAACAATGAAGAGGTGTTTTGTTATTATTTCTGTAAAGTCCAGTGAAATATAGTTGTTTGGCAGCTCAAGGTAAACATTATCATGTAACCCAATGGGATTCACTTCTGCTACACAGAAATATACAAGTTTTTTTTTTGTCTTTTGACATGTGGGGAAAGAAATGCATTCGGATGCTTATTTGCCCATGCTACTGGGAGCAGATGGAGCAGTAGAATTACAGAACAGATTTTAACATAAACAAAAGTGTATTAGTTAAAATAAATCTTACTAGGTCACTCAAAATAACAAAAAAGTTCGGGTTACTTTTGCAAAAAAAAGGGAACAGATTTGTATTCTGACAGAAAATAAAATTAATGGAAGTTTCTTTCTCACTAAAAAAAGTTGTAATACAAATTGTGCACTGTGTGCAAGAAGTATATAAATGTAAATGAATGTGGATTTACTTAAAATATCATTTGGAGAAACCTGGTGTCGATCATTCCAAGTAAAACAAACTCAAAGTTTAAAAAATTCTGTCTCTTAGACAACTTCCGTATACCTTTATATCATTTTTTTGAAGCACAGCAGAAATTACAGAATTTGATTCTCAAAAAGCTATAGGAATTGATTGAAAGTTCTTCTGCGTTTCGCCAATTAGAGGAGAAGAGTGGAGAGTAGAAAAAAGTAATCAGCAAAAATAGATTGAGAAATTGTCTTGCGTTTCGGATTGAATTTCGAAATTGTCATTTCGAAATCGAGCATTTAAACGATAAAAAAAGCATTTGCAACGAAGAGGGGATTTTTCAAATGAGGAGATTTCACTTCTGGTTTCTGCTCAATCGTTTTATTGGCGGGGCTTTCCTAGGAAATAGATTCTGTAATCGTAAAATTATGTTTCTTATGTCTTTACAAGTCTTTACTCAAAAGACATTGTTTATATCATGGCTTTAATGCAAAGGTTGGTATGAAATTTGTCTTAAATCCCTAAAAGTATATATTTGTAAAATTGTCCCGGATAACATAATATACTTTACATTAAAATACTATTCTTAAACTCGCAGAAGATTTATATGCCTATTATTCAACCTAATACTTTTTCCCTCATATTAGTGTGATTAAAATGTATCGTGAAAGCTTTCATGACACATCGGATGTGGCCAGCACATAACCTCTCATCAATCGGAATGCCAACAAGCTTTAATTCAACTATAGTTTCGATTGGTTGTTTGTAAATAAAATCTGGTTTAATCAATACTAATTAATAATATAATATCGGGTTTTAACGAAATTTTACCGCCACTGCAAATATCGTCTGAGCAAACAATTCGCATTGGTGCCTATAATCATATTTTGTCAAGCGAATTTTGGCATTTGAAAGAAAGAGACTTGCTTTAGAACACTATATTGTGAAATTTGCAAAGAAATGTCGTTATCATTAAATAAAAGGTGTCTGAAATGGAACTATCACGCTATCAGATTAGAACCATCATTTACTTCCAGTGTTGCAAAACGTCAACTACAGAATGTCACCAAATCATGTATATAGCTTTAGGTACTAATCTTGTATCATATGACACAGTAAAGGTTTGGTACCGAAAGTTCAAAAACAAGGACCATGCCATTCAAGAAGCAAAGCGCTCTGATGTTGATGAGACACGCCTGCGAGAACTTGTGGCAGAAGGTCAGTATGCAACCATTTAAGAGCTTGTTAAGGAGATACACATTAGTGCCATGTCCATTAGGTGAACTATGCATCGCATAAACGTGAAGTACTAGTTAAATCGATGCCGCATGAGCTGACTCAAGCAGATAAGAACAGACGTGTTAGGGCCTACACCAATCTGTTCGAATATCAACGCAAGGACCAAAGTTTGGTCCGGATCGTCACCTGTGATGAAAAGTGGACTTGTGATAAAAAGGTGTTCGTCTGCGCTCGGTGTGCCAGTCCATAGCGTCACAAAGCGCAATTTGACTAATGAAAAGATGATGCTTTGTAACTGGTGGGATTCCCTTAGTATTATCCACAAAGAGTACACAAAGAATTCGTAAGTTCTACATTTTTGAAACTTTTAAACGTTGTTTGAGTTTTTACTTTTTTTTTGTTCTAATACCTCCTAGAGGTCAGTACTAATCTATTTCTAATTGAATTTCCCCCCTCCCACCCAGGTTTTATGAACACTCGCGCCATTTTACATAAGATAGAAGACAGAGAGAGATCTTCAACGTCTACTCAGCAGAAAAAAAGAAAAAAAAAAATGGTTGTGAATTGGAAAGACAAGAAGGATATACGTTTGATGAGTGCAGCCCATAATAACTCGATGTTTGATGTTGAAACACAGAAAAGAACTGTAAAAAAGAAAGCAATAATTGTAAACAATTACAACAACAAAATGGGAGGAGTTGACCGCCTGGATCAGATGTTATCAAATTAATCCTGCTCTTAGAAATAAGCAGAGATATTATTATTTTTTTTTCCATTATGCTTTATTTGCTTATAATTTTACTTAATATTCATTTACATTCATCCACTACAAAAGTTATGTATGTACAAAGAAAACAACATTACACGTTGTGAAAAACAAAGGGCCGCTGGGGAGAAATTTTCGCGGACAGGCGAGGACGGCGAAAGGGTTAATAAAAGCTAACTGCAAAATATTACGAGGCCCAATTGGTGAATGTTATAATTAGAATATCTTATGTCAGATGGATTGACAACAGCTTCATACTTGGCACAAGGCGTAAGACAAGAAGGATATACGTTTGATGAGTGCAGCCCATAATAACTCGATGTTTGATGTTGAAACACAAAAAAGAACTGTAAAAAAGAAAGCAATAATTGTAAACAATTACAACAACAAAATGGGAGGAGTTGACCGCCTGGATCAGATGTTATCAAATTAATCCTGCTCTTAGAAATAAGCAGAGATATTATTATTTTTTTCCATTATGCTTTATTTGCTTATAATTTTACTTAATATTCATTTACATTCATCCACTACAAAAGTTATGTATGTACAAAGAAAACAACATTACACGTTGCGAAAAACAAAGGGCCGCTGGGGAGAAATTTTCGCGGACAGGCGAGGACGGCGAAAGGGTTAATAAAAGCTAACTGCAAAATATTACGAGGCCCAATTGGTGAATGTTATAATTAGAATATCTTATGTCAGATGGATTGACAACAGCTTCATACTTGGCACAAGGCGTAATATGAGTAAAATAAAAATGATGCCACTTAAAAACGTGTTGCGTAATAATATGCGCAGGAGCTAAATAAAAGATAAAAAAGAAATAAATAAAAATTATTCGAAGTTAAATGGTAGCCTAAATTTCCTTATAAGTAATGTTTTACGACGATATAACTAAAGATAAACTGAATGAGTGTGAGAAGTACCATTCTAATATTTCCTTGGCTTTCAGTACTAATAAAAAGCTGCTATTTTTAATTAATGATTTTAATTCCAAATCTTTTTATCTTAAAGAATTTTAAAACTTCATCTTATATTATTTTATCTGGCTTTAACGAAAGTTTTCCACCAAAAAACATTCTTAATGAAGTTATAAAAAAAACCATGAAAGCAGTACCTTTAGTGCGAACAGTAATCACCAATCTATGATTTTCTGCCAAATGTTTGGTAGTTTTCAAAGCCTTCAAACTTGGTGTCACGAGTCCAAAAACAGGTAAACCTCATTTAGGACGTCCTGTACAAAATGAAAGATAGCACCAGCAAGATGTAGCTGCAGGTGTGAAAAAAGGTAGAAGTTCGAAGGAGCGATGGCAGGCCTATATGGTCTGTGTGGCAAAAGATCCCATTCGAAGTCCGTACAGAGTCCAGCCTGTGAATGCAGACAGATGTCTTGTATTATCTTGAAGGAACATTACGTTTTTGAGCCGAATCTCAATTCGGGTTTTTATTTTAGCTGAAGGTCATTAAATTAAGTAATACTACTACTTGTATAATTTTGGTAAAGTTTAATTGTGTGTCTTAAGTATCAGAGTATTTATGTGAGTTCATTTCCAGCATTTTTTGAAAAATTATTTGATTTCTAAACAGGATTTGAATGCCATTTTTGCAACAAGCAAATTTGAAAGCAATAAATCAGAGAACGTGTAAAAAAAACTGAAGTCGGTTCCTTAATATTTAATTGATGTCTTTTCAAATAAATTTCAAACTCCAAGGCGTCTGAAAATAAATGCCAGTCAGTGTAAATCTTTATACGTTACAAAATACTAATCGTTAAAAATAGTACAATGTTGCAAAGGATTCATGCAGATTACTTTAAGATCTACGCGAACAAAACTGAAAAAACTTTTATACGTTTTATTTAAATGGATGCACATTATTTAATACAGGAAAATATATTCTTCACATATAGAAACAACTTTAAATAACTAAAGATAGAAAAAAAGAAGATAAGACAAATTCTATTTAAAACACTAAGAAAGCACGATTTTGAATGAATCACTGGAACTAACTGTAAACAGTGTGTGTATTAATAGGGTTGACCATCACTTCTGGAACTTTAGGAAAATTCTGTGCTCATCTACTAATGTTTAAAAATGCGTTTCCCGGAGACTCAGAACGTGTCACCAGTGTCTAGAAATCGTCAGGTATCTCCAACCTTGTGACGAAAAAGCACATGAAATAAATATTTATAAACAGAATAAATAACCATAAATCTGATCAAAAATACATATTAAAATTATTACACAAAATTCGCAAAATAGATGAATAAATTAATAAAATCATAACTTATCAAAAATAGATCAAAATCAAAATGCAATCAAATAAACATAAATGATTTCATAAATGGGTAACAATATTCAAAGTGTTTTTAGCTTTTACAAAGTATGTTTGGAAGAAGTTTTCGAGATTTATAAAATTAATATAAATAAACATTTAATCATTAGAATAGTAATTGCTTACATTGTTTTCCACCAAATGCATTTCATTTAATGCACACAACTAACACTGAACTGCATTAAGCACATTAAGATGCAATTATACATTTATTGAATTCCCGATAAAAAATGCTTCGTTAAATTTAAACTCGACGGAACTTCAATCCAAGGCAAACAAACGCACAACACTTTAAAATTGAATTTATCATTTTCCTAGAAGCTACAATTCTCCATTCGATATGAATACAACATAAAGAAATTGATGTTCAACAATGAAGTCTTTGTACTTTGACGAAACAGAAAAAGAAATATTCTAACTTATTATTTGAATGAATACGAAGGAAATGAAAAATGAACAGCGACATCTTTCTTGGATTTCTACTAAAAGAGTAAAAAAACTCCAAAAAAGCAAACGCAAAATTCCTCGCAAATATCATTAACTTGCTCCGTTTTCCTTTTAAGGATCATGTAGCTGTCGAATTTTCTAGACTTGGAAAAGATGGTAGCTATTGTTAAAACACAAAGCATTAAGAAACGAAATTCTTTTTTAAAGCAAGAAGACGATACTTTTTTTTTATTCAACCAGTGTAGAAAAGAATGAAATTTTTATTTCTTCTTCAGTCTATATTTGAAGAATCTGCAAGCATAAATATGTTTCGGAAAATTAACTTACGGTGATGTACTGCAAAGTAATAATACTCTTTCGAACTTTGGAATAAATTGCATTCAGATTTTACTCTTTTTCCCACTTTCTTTCTATGAAAAATGTATGTTCTTTCTAGAAATAACTCAAGAAGTGTGCCCAACTTTCCCAGCATGGAACCTGATCAATCATTCTGAAATACTGGAAAATGCAACTAAGAATTAATTTCGTATGTTTGAATATGTCTCCTTTCAGTAAATTTATTTAGTTGTTTTACATTATTAAAAAAAGAATTCAGATTTCTTTGCTTGTTTATTAGATAATGTATAATATTATAATGAATGTAAATAGTAATTTATGACAGTAGTAATTTAAGTAAATAGTAATTTATGACAGTCTAATTGATTTGCAGTAATTTTTAAAACTAGCACCCTTTCTTAACTGTTTTACTTTTTAAACGTTTCTAGTATTTCTATTTCGAGTTATAAGTTACGTTACTCATTCTAACATTAATCACTTATTCCGCTTTGCAATGCGGCAGTTCCGGGAAGTTTTGCCGTTCTATAACAACATTTTTAGTAGTAGCTTTCAAATTATGGAAGTGTTTAAGTTATCAGTATAATAAGCTGAGCGATTTAAAATCATAACGTAAACGAAAGTTTTTGATTAATTTTGTATTTATACTTAGAAAACTTGTTATTGTTTTCAGTCGCAGATAAAATCTAATCTATTATAAACACGCATTCTTACCCATAGAATATGCGTAGGATCTTTTATCTATCTTCAGTATTTATAAATGAAGTTTAAAGGTAATGTGGGTCCAACTCATCGGCAAGAAGACATGAATTCTACCAATTAATATAGCCCATCATCGGCCGAACGGTAACGTCGCTAAACACTGGTAGTTCGGTCCGAGGTTCGAATCCCGCGAACGGGCTGGCTGCATGGGCGTTTTCGTGGTTTTCCCCATGTGTAACGTGTATACGAGCCAGTTTCCCTTAAAAAGTCCTCCACGAAGGCATGTAGTCGAAAGACCTTTTTGGCTACTGGAATTAAGAAATTTTCGGGGGTTTAGAAAATATGTTCTGCAATGTCACGTGACTACAGAAAAATAGTTTTTAGTCGTTTCACTGCATTCAATAAATAACGTTTATCAGAAATACTTCTGCTTTAAACCTACCTCGTTGAATAATATTAAGAAAAAAAAAAGAGTTAAATGGAAATGCAGAAGATACAAAGACATGAAAAATTTCACCACCAAAGTAAAGGATAGTAAAAAGAAAGTTCTTCTTTTATTGAAAAATTCCCTCTGCGTGCCCTAAATTTACAAAGATTAAAGGAACAGCGAGCGAGCGAGTAAAGAAAAATCTCTGCTTTCGACTCGCATCCAATCAAGTTCAGATGAGAAGAAAAATGAGGCCGAATCCATCGCACTTCGTAATGTTTCATCCTGAAATGTCGAATCATGGGGGAAATGAGTGGAAAAAGAAAGTTCAGTGACTCCAGATAGAGTGGGTGGGAAAATATTCGAAGCAATATTCGCTCTAAGGAAAAAAAAAAGGATTCAGGAGCCTGCTCCTGAGGTAGCAGGTATTGATCGGAAACGTCTCATCAATCATAGACACTCCTCCTTGAGGAGTGTTGAGAAGCAACCGTGATTTTTGACTTCATTGTGAAAATGGAGATCATGTCGCCTATGAGGAAACCTGAGAATTGGGGTTTAAGTGGTTTACCAGGAAAATTTCCCAGGCTATAGAAAGAATTTCCAAGTCCTAGAATTTCTCTTTGGCTTGCCAATTAGGTGTATACTTCCAGATAACGAGGTCTAATGTCTGTCGCAATAAAATGAATGTCTCAACGAAATGAGTCTCATGAGCATTTCTAGTTTCCAGAAGTGTATAAGACTTATGTTTATGGTATACATATTGTAGGTTATAAATAAATAGAGTTATTTCATTTTTATATTCTTAACATTTCGAAGAATCATTTCCAAATATTATTGTTTTTAAGAGACATGCACGATGAATACGGTGTTTCATTTATTTTCGATATTATAAAATTGCAAAAGATTAAATTTAGAAAAGCGTAATAAATTACATTTAAAAGTAATTTTATTTGGACTTCTTGACAGCATTTTGCTGTGCATTTTATTTTTTATTATGAACGTCGCAAATCAAACAGGTTTGGATTAACCTGTAGAAACATTAGGTTATTTCGAAACAGGATACCTGAAAAATGAGCAATATCCTGGCCGTGACTCGAATCACTGCCCTCTCGAACACGCATCGACCACTGCACCTCAAAGGCCTGCTAAGAAGGCGGGAGAAATACCTTATAAACCTATAAATGTTCTGTGCAAAGCTTCTCTCTCTAATAATACCAAGAACACATGAAATCTACAACATGGAAATTATAGGAATTCAAAAACCAATGAATGCAGCCTTATATTTTTATTCTTCAAAACTCATGAATGCTTTACACTGCATTGAAAAAGGTCTGCAGACATCCATTAGACGTATTTGTTGTACTGAAATATGAAGGTTTCGGATTGTTGTTTTAATCTTAATTCTCTGGAACAAAACTTCCTTATAAGAACTGTTCCGTTTGGCTTAAATATGCAATGTGAGGTCTAGTTCTGAGATTAGCAACTTTATTTCTTTCTTTTTAAAGTACTTTAGGTTTTACTTTGCACATTTAATATGTAATTGTACAAATTGTTATTAGCCCTAATTCCTGTAAAATAATAGCAAAGATTTTAAAATATTACAAGAATTGTATACGTTTTAAATGTATGAAATTTACGCAGTTATAATAAAATTCTGAGGAAAGTAAGATTTAAAAGTGAACTTTAAATCTGCTACGACATCATAAAGAAGGTTTTTGATATTATTTTTAATTAAAAGTGTTTGCAGATTAAAAAAAGGAAAATAAATATTTCGCTTTCTTTTTAAATAAAAAATAATAAACTCAATTAAAAAAGAATTTTAAATTTACACATTTTTCTTTTTGCATTTTTTGTTTGAATGTAAAATGTTACAAAGAGAAGAATAGTAATATATTAAAATAAATATCACCGTTTGAATTAAATTTAAAAAAAAGTAGGGAATAAAAATTACATTTGGTTCAAAACATTAATGAAACTTTTAAACAAAATAAAACGTCAAAGCAAAATTCTTAAATGATTATGATTTATGTTACATTTTTTGCATTAATGCTATTAATTTTTATAAAACAGAACAAAGAGCAGAATATACCTTGGCACTTCAGAAAATGACTGAAACTTTAAAGTATAGTCCAATTCACATTTTCTCAACATTTAATGAAGATTTTTACTCAATATGAAAATGAACGACAGGAGTATGGATATTTACAGGACAGTTGTCACAATAAAGAAATGTAAAAAGTTCTTTCATCTTTATAACGTAGTATAGCTTTTTTATAAATCATATATTGTCTTGGCGGCCTCGTCTGAGTTTTGTTTTCAAAAAAGTAACAAAACAAGTCGAACAAGATGCACCGCGCTCTGTCGGCCATGAAAGATGACATCCTACAATAATGTATGGTAATGTGTCATGCGATTTTATGAAAACAGAAAGTCTTCAATTCGCGAAAACATGTACGCTCAGAAAACATTAAATTAAACCTCTAACATCTCAGAATGGAATTTACCGTTAAATAAGTGAGAGAAAGTCTACTGTTTCCAGCTTATAAAACTAAAATTTAAGTGTTAAATAAGGTTAAAATTTAACATACCAAGAAAAAGGTTTTGGGAAAAATTGCAGTTTTATTGAAAGCTTTGGTGATTCTTTCCACATTTTCATGTTGATCACATAATGGCAATAGAAAAATAGCATCATAATAAACAAACCATTTGAATTACCATTGAGATTTGAATGGAATTAATAAAAAGAGAAATGCTTAGAGAGCATTGTGATATACACTGGTGTGCAAAAATTAAGGACGGTTTTTTGAATATAACTTTGTACAAAAGCTTTCCAAATCAACACATTTAATACCGTAAGATCCCCAATACGTAAGGACATGAGTAATGTAAGCAACACTTACTAAAAGAGAAATCTGAGGGATAAAAAGAAGCTTTGTTTAAAAACTAGCATGGAGCGCAATGCGACTGAAGGCCAAAACATCCCTGTGATGGGTGTCCAGCAAGAAACACCCGTTCTTTAATAGGAGATATGATCTCCCCTGACTGCTAGGCAGGTTTCACAGCGTCTGCCCATGCTGAGAATGAGGGTGTCAATAAGTTGTTGAGGCATTGTTGCCGATTCGTCTTGCAGCGCCAATCGAAGCTCCGGAATCGTTACTGGTGGTAAGGTACGAACTGCCAAGCGTCTGCCTAGAAATTCCCATACATGATCGATGGGATTGAGATCCGGAGATCGTGCCGGCCAATCCATACGTTCAATATCCTCACTCTCTAAGAGCTGTTTGGCAGCTACTGTGCGATGCTGTGCGATGCTGTGCGATGACATGGTGCATTGTCGTCCATGAAAAGGAACTGCGGACCCATAGCGCCTCTAAAAAGACGCACATATGGAAGAAGAATCTCGTTACAATAACGGGTCCCGTTGACTGAACCTGCGTCGAAGATGTGAAGGTCTGTACGACTACGAAGCATGATGCCTCGCCAAACGAGAACACCTCCACCTCCATACCTGTCCCTTTCAATGATGTTCGAGGGATGATTGCGGCTTCCCCGCTCTCTCCAGATGAGTATGCGATGAGAATCGCTACTCAGACTGAATCTGCTCTCATCTGTAAAGAGTACTCGTCCCCATTCATTGTCTCTCCAATTCCGGTGTTCCCGGCACCACAGAGAACGCCTTCTCCGATGGGCAGACGTTAGAGGTACACACCGTACAGGGCGTCGTGCAAACAGACCACCACCGTGCAGTCTTCTGGCCACGGTAAAACGCGATATCGGTCGTCCAGTCGCCTGTGTCGTGTGTCTAGCGATTTCTCCCGCTGTCTGCCGCCTGTTTCTTCTGGCCTGTAAGGCAATATACCGGTCATCTGCGGGTGTAGTTCCTCGTGGACGACCATTACTAAACCCCCGGATAGCTGTTCCTGTAGTTTGAAATTGTCTCCAAAGTCGTGAAACGATGTTGTGAGCAATTCCGAACTCTGCAGCCACACTTGTCACACTGCGGCCTTCCTCCAACTTCCCAATCATTCGACCTCGGGTAAAAGCATCCAGATGTCGTCTAACAGATTGATTATTCGCCATTTCTCGCTGAGGCAGCAACTCGGTGTGATTTTAACTGCTATACGGCGTGCAATCTCTTTGCCAGAAATACTGATCTTACACCGACAACATGCTTTATACTACTCAGACACTCTCCCATTACGTCTACCTGCATATCTGCGCATGTGCTACCGTACATCACCTTACTTAATCTCCTGATTGGTCTTTCTGTCCGCTCTGCCTCTTCGTTCAGCTGATATGCTAATTTTTCGACTTCGTCCTTAATTTTTGCACACCAGTGTATTTATTATTAAGAAATATCATCATAGTCAATAAGTTTTATTTATTAAAAATTTTATGTTTTATGCAGTGGCAACGCTACTTAGGTTGAAGAAATAAGAAACGACCTGGTAGGATAAAGTTAAGGGATAAAACACGACATGACTGCCCTCAAATTGTAAAGATTTCACTAAAGGCAAAGATATTTTTAGCACCAAAATTAATAATACATGTGAGATTTTCATTCCTTAATATTCTGAAAATTCCATTTCATCAGTGGAAAGTAACCATCCAAGACTCTCTAGCTTTGCATTCATTTCAGATGAAGAAAGGAAAAGGTTGATCTGTATCTCTGATGCTGTTGCAACAAAAATGAACAATACCAAGATACCGTATGATGTCTCGTTCCTTCTCTAACCATATTTCATCTTTTTTCTGATGACATTTTTCTAAAACTCGCTTTGTCTCCACAAAACTGATTTAAGCACGTTCTTCTGTTTTCTACTACGAAAGGAAAAACTAATCTGGAGTTTATGGTAGCTAACTTTCAATAATTCAATTTTCTAATACCTTATGCGGTATTCAGTGTAAATCTGGATATATATCAAAAGCTTAAAAATTAGAAACTATGCTAATTAGGTATACATGTTTCTATTAATATAATCTGCTATAAATCTAGTTAAATTTTTATCAAATCTGGTTAAATGTTTATCAAACTAATAGGAATATTGACATAAAATCTTTTATTAGATTGTAGGGTTTATATTTATTTTAACTAACAGTTATTTTAAGTTTAAACTATCTTTCCTGTTAAGCCTTACTTTGCCCTGGAATTGCCAATGCCAGAGTATATAAGTTTTAGTAGAACGCGCAAGGATTCAAATTATCAGCGGAAGTATTCTGAGTTAAATAGAAAGGAAACGAGTTCGAAGTGTGCTTTCTTGCTTCACGAGTGTAGAGGTGTCTAGTTAGAAATTGAAGAACCACGCGTTTCGGCCTGTGTGCTTGCCTCGGCAAATTGTTAATCTTTCGACGTAATATTCAGAGTTTTCTGAATTATCAGCGGTATTGTAGAACGCGGTGAGGTCAGTTACGTTTAGAGAGCCTCGTAGTTAGTCACTTGTTATTATCTCTTTTCATTTTCTTATTTTTATTTTACCGCCGGGTCGGCGTAGTTTGTGAGCGTCAAGAGCACGCATTTGTAATTTCTAAAGTTGAATAAAAAGGGTCTTAAACCCTTCTCAAGACTCTGTCTAATTTCCAGTTTTCAGCAGTCACCACTTTGTTGCGTGCAGGTTGGAAGCGCGCAACTTTACAAGATAATACGGCATAATTATTTTTATGTAGCTTTTATTTTGTAATACTACCTGAATTCGACAATGATAAACTTATGCAAGTAAAGAATAACAGTTGAGGATTAGAGCTAGTGGATTTTTCTTTGACTGAAAATTAGGATAGTAATCGCGGAAAGCGGAGCCAGATTGTAGGCAATAAATTTAAACTTTTATCTGCAAATTCTGTATCAACAGTCATTACATAAGTAATCAGATTTTTCAGTCACTGTCACTACTGCAATCGCTAAAGTGTGATGAAGCAAGATTAGCTCCCAAATTCCATAAAATCTTTTAATTTACGTTCAATGCTAATTTAGGTTGAAGTGTACTCTTTTAAACCTTAACGAGGTATGTATTCGAAGTACCATCTGTGACTATGCTTAACATATGATGAAACTAACTTATCCCAAATTCTGCCATCATATTTATGGATCGATAAAGTTTAAGATTCGGTAGGAATTTGACGGCTTGTTATCACTATCATTACTTCTGTCATGACTAATGCTAAAACTATATTCTCCAACTTCACCTACATATACTTCCTATTTATTTTATGCAGCTGTGTTCATTGCCTCTTCGCGCACCATTTTCGAAATGACAAATCTTTAGTTCATGTTTCCTCATTTTCATAGATTTTCTCATATGACACAGTAATGAATTTCCTTGTAGATTAATATGCTCTTTTAGACATTGATCGGAAAACTAAGCATTGAGATTTCAAGAAGTTGCCAAGAAATACCAAAACAAGTAATTACCACTTTTTTAGATCACGATATCAAATTTTACAATGCGAAGAAAACGAGCCATAAGGACTATTTACATTCACACAGAAATCTTAGGATCTATTAATTTTCTGTTATTTGGAAAAACAACAATTCCTTCGCAACATTTTCCCAGGCATTGGTCGTCTTTATAAACGTTGCTTTACTCTTGATATAGTGTATTTGGGTATTTTGGGTTTTGGGTTTATTTGGTATATTTGGGTTACTGTTAGATAAAATGATGAACTAGAATAAATTGATCTTACAAATGGTACTTATGTAGCCTGTAAATCAGATTAAAACTGTGCATGCGAGATTTAAAACGCATACATTTATATGCAACATAAACATAAACGAGGGATGCTCAAATATAAATAAGATTTTGGGCTCTATTCTTGTAAAGAATTCAACGTAATCATACCTTATTCGAAAATATACGCAGATTTGAACTTGTGAACTTTTTTTCCCTGTTAGATGAAATCAATATGTCGGAGCAGAAGGTTTACAAATCTGTTGGCCAGATTAGATTTCTGACTAACGAAGCTGCTATTCTGTCGCAGTTTTTTTCGAATAGGGTGTATCATTGGTGCGAGTCTTTAAAAGAGGGAGGATGAGGGTTGGAAATGAAGAGCCTTCTCTTCCACCGATGCACTATTTCGGGTCTATCGGATAATCCCTTCGAAAACTTTGTTACGAAATTTAGTATAAGTGTTAGTGGAGTGCACACATTACTTAAATATCGTCTTAAACTGAGTAAGTTCAGAGCCAGATGTTTTTATCGTATTTTAATGCTTGAATGCAAAAATTGATTGCAATCATACAACTTCTGAAACATTATCAAAAAGGACAGCGACAAGTTTTTTTTAAACATTATAGTAACCTACGATGAAACGTGGATATATTATTTCACTCTACAAAGTAATTTTAGAAGATCTAAAATTTAATTTCATGTGAAGGTTATTGATGCTATCAAAGAGTGAGTCAACATACTATCAAATGATGTTTATTTTTCTAGAAACAAGAAACTTACATCGTGCTGGTTACGCAGAACAAAATATTCCACCGTATTTAATAAATGAAGTTTAACTGATAAATTTCTGCTGTTATTTAAACGCTTTTCGTAATATCGTAAATAGATATTCAAAAAATAAGCAATTTCGGTATGTAATTTTTGTTTCAATTTTAAACAAACTCGTGCCGTAGATAGTAAAACGCTATTTGAAGTATAGGGCTCGAAGAAGTTTAAAACTTTGATCCTTAAAGCCCTATACGTTTTTCTGGTAGTGACAAGCTGAATTTGTTACACGATTAAAAAACAAGTTTTTGCAATGATAACATCATACTAGTCGTTTAAACATCAAGGGCTCTTTTTCTTATAATAATAATAATAATAATTTGAAATGTGATATAGTCGTTGCTGTTTCGAGACTAATAGCCCACCTGGGCTGAAAATCTAGAAACCTGAATGGCTTTATTTTACGCCCAAATATATACGTATTACAAAGTGTTATTTTGTCCAAACTACTGATCACTGCGATCACTTAGATATTGGCGAAACAAATACATAGTCTAGTTTATATTAATAGCCGCTAGATGTCAGTTGTCTTCTGTTTTGCGTGGTAACCGTCACATGTTTAAAATGACTACTCCGCAGCAGAAATCATTTTCTGTTTTCGAGTTTGCGAAGAGCAATTCTGTGATTACAGTGCAAAGACACTTCAAGTTGAGGTACCAAAGTGATCCTCCTTCGAATGGGTGGAACATTCGCAGATGGTATCCACGGTTTGTAAATACAGGATGTGTATATAAAGGAAAGAGTCCTCCCCGCACTCGTGTTCTCGACGAAAATGTTGCTCGAATTCAAACTGCTTTCCAACGTAGTCCTTCAAAATCAACTCGTCTTGCCAGTCGAGAGTTATAACTGCCTACAACAACAATTTGGCGTGTTTTGAGACGTCGGTTGGTTATGAAGCCGTACAAGTTACATTTGTTACAGGCTCTGCGTCCTGATGACAAACGCAAATGTGTGGCATTTTGTAACGAGATTATTGACGCTATTGACAATGATAACACTTTCGCACAACGCATCGTGTTCAGTGATGAAGTGGTCATGCAAACTAACACAATTTTCGAATTTGAGGCCTACAGAACCCACATGCAGCCATTGAATATTTACGAGATTCGCCCAAAATCAATGTGTTTTGTGCGATATCCTGATCATCTGTTTAAAGCCCATTCTTCTTTGATGAAAACACGGTTAACGGTCAGCAGTATCTCGCTATGCTACAAAACTGGTTGTTTCCGAGGCTATACGAAGACAACTTCATTTTTCAACAAGACGGGGCACCCCCTCACTGGTGTCACCAAGTGCGTGATTATCTGAATGAAACTCTACCGAACCGTTAGATTGGTCGTCAAGGAGCTGGCGACTTAGCATGTCTCAGCTGGCCTCCATTGTCACCGGATTTGACACCCTGTGACGTCTTCCTGTGGGGTTTCATTAAAGACAACGTTTATATACTACCAATCCCACAGAACCTGGAAGAGGTGAAAAACCGCATCCGTACTGCCGTAACATAAGTGACGACGGACATGCTTGCCCGAGTATGGAAGGGATTTGAGTATCGATATGATATTGCTCGTGTCGCTGATGGAGGACATAGTGAACATCTGTGACATCTGTAATCTGAACTTGAGAGATTCGTACATATGTGTGTAAAGTTTCATATTCGTATGCCATACAGTTTAATAAATATATGCATTCGAAATGCATATATTCTTTCTGAAACACGCTGTATTTAAAAACAGCATATTTATAGAATTTATGATAGACAGTTTCCCCCGCTGGAGATAAAAATATTTTATTCCCTACAGTGTGTTGCCACTGCTCGCTATGAAATCGTTGGGTTTTTTAATCAAAAATTCGTTGAAGTTTAAACAAAATATGAAATAGATAATAAAATAAATTCGAAATTCAAGATTCGCGCTTCCAGGTGCCCATATTCTGGTGCAAGTCTACGTTATTCAAAATTTGATAGCTCTAGGTATCGTTGTTTTTTCACAATGCGAGAAACCTACATACTTTCATGCAGATTCTTTATTATTTAATTTCTTTAAATATAATACATGGGGGATAAAATTTGGCAGTATCAATCTAAAAAGTGATACAGCCGTTTATAGTGATTTCGAGGATAATAGCCATCTTGGCTAATACCCCTTTGGGCTAAAAAAAAAGGAAAGAAATTTGATGACAATGTGATTAAAAAACGAAACTTGACAAGAGAGAGTTTATTTGGTCTTCCAATTTTAATTGTTTTAACAATCTCAAACTTTGTATTAAAAATGGGATTGAATAACGTAACCTAAATTCTTCATTACGTAATCAGTCGTAGTCATTACGTAATCATTCCTTCTTTAATATGTAATCTAAACCCTTCATACAGTAATGAGAGCAAATAAATAAATAAAAACGGAAGATTACAATGATGATGAGAGTTTAATAGCAGCACCTGTTATGCAAAATATAATTGAGTTCAGCCCGCATTAATAACTCAATAGTGAGAACGCTTTATAGTATTCTCACTATTGAGTCAGATTCTTAGATTAAGTAGCAGTTGGCCATTTAGGAAATCATGATTGTTGCGTTGCTCGTCACATTTGCTATGATTGGTGAGTAAATTTTCAAATTCTTAATATAATTTGTTTCAGGAAAATACGTTATCAGTTTATGTTTTACCGTTTCATAGAGGAATGAATTTTCTTATTTTTTCATTAAATTACGTAAGAAAATAGTAGAAATAATTAAGTATTAGAATCGTCAGTCATCCGATATAACACATGATTACCGGAAACCAACGGATTTTCGCTTTCCAAATTCTACCTCGAAAAGCAAACACCCGAAGGTGTTTTTGATAAAAAAAAAAAACCCGAAGGTGTTTTTGAAAACCGAAGGTGTTTTTTGTTTTTGATAAATGTATGTTAATAAAATATTTCGTTAATATATGTCTGGTAGTATGTTTACTGATCCTCTTTCGTGCATTTGTGCAAATCATTCAGAGTTAGCCGAAAAGAAACAGACATACTAAATGCTTTGCAAATGCAAAAATATTTGCTTTTATCTGGAAGGATTTAGTACTATTTTACAAGAGAAGACTTTATGTTTATGACCGTCTTCTTTCGTTTGTTTTGTCACGTGGCAAGCATCACATAAGCACTCTTGATGCACGGACATTATAAGAAAGGTATTCTTATGAGGTCTGTATATTGATTTGAGTCGAGCTATATGGCCTCTAATCAGGCAAGAAGAAGCTATAAGGTATTTTCTCCCTCCCTCCAGCATGCCTTTGTGGTATAACGGTAGCACACTCAGCGCGTATTCGAGAGGTCCAGGTTCAAGTTCCAATGAGGGCATAGCTTATTTTTCATGTCTCCTGCTTCCGAATAACCTAAAGACTCTACAGTGGCGCCCGAATTAAAAACAAGTGGTGAACTTTAATTCATCACCATCAGGATTTGGCGACTGGGTCCCGTAATCTCCAGTCGCCCTTTATAAGAGGGGAGTATATAAGGTATTTTCTCCTGCCTTCCAGCATGCTTTCGTGGTATAACGGTAGCACACTCGGCTAGTATTCGAGAGGTCCGGGTTCGACTCCCGGCGACGGCATTGCTGATATTTCATGTCTCCTGCTTCAAAATAGTCTAATGACAACAAAGCATTTTCAGACCTGTAGCCAAAAGGGTGCCCTGAGGGTCTTATGCACCTCCTTCCCCCATGTCGTAAAGTGGGAGCTAAACATAGAGCAATTTAAAAACTTCTGACGAATAAGAGTTCTAAACTATTTTTATTAGAAGTATTTTTAAAACTTTTATGCATTGATTTCACACATGATATAAATTCGACTGATCAGGAAGGATTTAACACAAAATTCAAAAGCTTCCTTAGTGGCAAATATTTGAATTATAAAAAGCAGAAAAATAACATTTTCTACACTTTCAAGAAATCTGAATATGGTAAAATGTGAGTGCGATTCCTTGATCACAGAACAACAGCATTCATAATAGCTACTGTCAATTTTAACCCGTTGGGGGTCTCAGTAACCAATATTTTTCTCGCGCTACCGCTTTTCAAAAGAATTTAATTCCAGGAATATAAACTGCCTCTGAGTAAATCCAAGAAATATTCGTGATGGGATTATGTTCGGATAATCTTAATTAATTACCTTTTCTGCATTAAATCATGTTTCAATTTGAAATCTATAAGTAAATATAGGGGGAAAAGTTGATTTTAATTTAAATAAATTATGAAAATTTTTACTGTTTAGTATTGCAAACTTTATTTTATTTATATTTTATTTGCAGTAAATTTTATTTTCTTTTATTTTAGTATCATAATAATTTTTATTTTTTTTTCAAATATTTCATTTTGTCATCTTTCTGATAAATCTAAATTTTTCCAAATTCAGAACATCATTCAATCATTTTTTCTTGAAGCCATAGATTTTTTAAGTATCTGTTAATTAACGAGCCTTCTTTGCTTACATTTTGTAAGAGTTACTATAGTTAAGGGTTAGTTTGTGGGAAGCAACTCATCCACCTGACCACAAGCTGCCCTGTGGCTTAATTTGGCTGCCCTAGTTACAGGTACAACACAGTACATACACTAAAGTAGGATTCCCACAGCTGATCGATTATTATCTACATAATACATAATCTTTCTTGATAAACTGCTCGCCTTGTCAAAATTTCAGAAAGCCATTCCATATTAAAAGTTTCATTTATGATAAAATCTTTTCTTAAGTGGGCAGATTTCCATGAAGTGTTTAACATCTCCTGTTGCTTTGCAGCAGCCACAGAGGTCGGAGTTTTGAAAATTAATTATTTTAAAGTTTGCAGGAAAACAGCCATGACCTCCTAAAATTTGATCTAAATCTATGTCATTATATGTTTATTGTTGCCAGTCTCATATAGTTTTTATTTTTATCGGACACTTCTCTTTCCATAATTTGTAGGTATAATTCTCCATTAGGGTCGCGGCCTTTTTCTTCAACCCCTGCAAGGATTCAGGGTAATTTTGGGTAGTAGCCTCTTTGGCAAATGCGCTCGCCCTTTCATTTCTAGTACCGATACGTCTACGATGTTTTCAGCTGTAATCGTATAAGAATAAGAATATCGAGCGAAATTATTATTCAGTAAATGCTGTAAGTACAGACTGATTTTTCAACACAAAATTTACACTTTAAATTTCTGATAAGCTTTTTATAGCCTGCGACTTTATGGGTTATAATGTGATATACATAATTTCTACTTTAATATAATGAAAATTTATGCTTCATAAAAATGTAATTTTTCAAAAGTGCATGTAATAACAATAAAAATTATTCTAAGAAGTAATTTATCGATATGATATGCATTTGATGCTTAGGATCAAACTGCAGTTATGACATATGTAGAGTCATTAGGTTATATCGATATTGCCTTTGTGTTATATCGATATCGCCTTAGTTCCTACTGTGTTCGTGAAAGGCAAAAGCTTAATCGATCAGTTTACCGTTAGTAAATACTTAGGATTTTAGAGGTAATGTAGTCTATTAGGTACGTAGTTTTAAACTTAAAATCTTATTATTTTGTTTTGTGTTTTGTGTTAATAGTAAAATATTTGTTATGAATGGTATGTTACGATAATGCAATGGTTAGTCTTTGAGTTGAATATTCAGTTTAATTGCACATCACAGGAGATATACACTTATAATAAGACATGAAGTCCTATATCTTATAAGGTATTTCTCCCACTTCCCTAGCGAGCCTTCGTGGTGTAGTGGTTCTGCACGCTGAGCCGGTGTTCCAGAGGTCCGTGGTTCGATTCCCGGCGAAGGCGTTTGCTATTTTTCATCTTTTCTGCTTCCAATTAATCTAATGACTCTACAAGTGGCGCCCAAACTAAAAGGGTTGTGGATGATGATTCTCCGCACCCAGAATTTGGCGACTAGGTCCCCTAAAACCCTAGTCGTCCTTTAAAACGGGGAGTATATAAGGTATTTCTCCCACTTCCCTAGCAAGCCTTCGTGGTGTAGTGGTTCTGCACGCTGGGTCGGTATTTCAGAGGTCCGTGGTTCGATTCCCCGCGAAGGCGTTTGCTATTTTTCATCTTTTCTGCCTCTAAAAAATTCCTAATGACTCTACGTTCTTAATCTATGCAACTAATTGGTTTTCTGTCTAAACAATAGATATATCATATGCATTGCATCCGAAAACAACATTACGTATGAAAAGAAATTCATATGCTTTGTCTTCCTAAACTTCAATTTTAAAAGTACGTGGAGCCGTTTAGGTACAGGAAAAAAATGAAGACTGGCTTTCGGCCGGAGAACCCGGATGCTCAGTGAAGCGAATTATAAATCAGCGATTCCGCTCCTGTTCATGTAGTTAGTTTCCCTTTTGTAAAAAGTTTACATAAGTTGTATAACGGGTTGTAAATAAGCGGAGAAGATTAATCTGGGTGTCATTAACTGTGTACAAGACACGACATCGGCTACAAATAGATGTTGCAAAAGTATTGTGTTGTACACTTTGCACTAAAATAAATAAAAAAAAAAAGACATTACTATATCTCCCGTTCTACTGTCCCAATGGACGAAATTTAACTTGCGTTTTTCATGTCTCAAAAGCGCGATTTAGGATATATATTAGATTTATATATAGTGTTATTCTAGCATAAGTATTCTGACACAAAATTGGACTTTTTCTTAAATTTTATATCGAAGTTTTCCCATATTTCGATTTTACAACTCAAATTATGCTGAAGTACCAAGTTTTGTAGAAATCGCTTAAGTAGTTTTTAATAAACTAGCTCTCAAAAGTTAAGCTCCTCGGTGTTAACTCAGGCTTCGTATATATTTAATAATATCTCTTTTTTTATTACACTTACTTGATTACTTCTTTCACAGTTGGAAAGTTAAATCCAATCTAAATAAAATTCGTATATATTATAAGATGTATTTTTTAATTTGTATTTTTTAGTAATTCTTATAAATGTTTCGAAAGCATTTCTGAATTATAATCTATAAAAATTTTACCGTCACCTTAAAGTATATGTATTTCCAGGCATAGCTGCAAAACATTAGAGTTTTTTATTCAAAATTTCGAAAGATATGCGGGATTTATACATTGACGCGTTTTGAAATTTGACATATTTGTTATAAGCGATAATGACGTCAAACGTGCTTAACGCACTTTATTAAATTTATTTGAAAGAATGTACGATACACTTTTTTTCCGCTCGTGCACAACTGGAAAAGGGAAATAAAAGTGGGTTACTATAAATTAGGAATTTCGCCAACTGAAATTTTCTTGGCGAAAACTGAAAAAAGTGAGCTAAGATAAATTTTTAAATTTCTCGCTAGGTTTCTTATAAAATTTTACAAAATTTAATAAATGAGCATAATTTGAGTCGTAGAATCGAAATGTGGAAAAAAATCGGTATGTTGTTTCAGAAAAAGTCCGATTTTGTTTCAAAATAACTATGGTAGAACAAAGCTATATATAAATCTAACAGATTATCGTGCTTTCCAGACACGCAAGTTAAATTTTGTCAATTATCCCAGTGGAACGGTAACTCTCCCTCCTTATGGTGTGTGTGTGAAAGGTGTAACTGATAAACAACAAACTTTCAATATGATTAAAATATTGCATGCCTGAAAACGAAATAAGAATTCAAAGTAAAACTACTTTGCACGCACTATTTGATATGCATTTCCACTATTAATAAATAACGAACTCAATTAACTGAACAAAATTAATAAATAATGAGCGGAATTAAATTATCCTTTCTAAGGACTTTAGAAACTTCTAACATTTATTACCATAATAATTGTTGCTAAAATTCATTAAGATGAAATGAATAACGCATACATCAATGGACATTTACATTTGTACCCATTTAACATAGACGGACAATATAGATCTATTAATTTACCGACAGTGATTTTAGCAAACGTCTTCAAACAGTATCTTTTTTCCCATAAATGTGAATTTATTCACATAAGATTTAAAAAGGCAGTAACTTAAAAGAAATTAACAGTTAACTGCTTGATTTTATTTTTTTACTTTTCATTTTTAAAACCAGATTGTTCAAAGCAGGATATAGTAAATCGTGGCAAGTTTTCACTAACTCACGATATATCTATCCTAATTTTACTTATTGATGTCAAAATAAACTGCGCAGTTGTAGTGAAATAGTTCAAACTACTGAAGATCGTTTAAGGATCTAAAAAATCTCGTAATTCTTTTTGCGTCCATGCATTCGTTGGTTTCGCATCTATGATTTACTATGATTCAAAAAAATGTATTTGTTTAAATTGATTAAAGGCAAAGCATACGAGAGTTACTTGTCTAAGCTGAGGGTTGCTATTTAGAGCATTTTCTGATGGAAATTGTCTGTATATTGTCTGTAAAAGCCACAGAAGCACGCATGAAACCTGTCCGTACGCTGATATTCGAACCAGCATTGAATTATTAATATTCAAAGGTACTCCACTGGTAGACTAATACACTTTTGAAAAATGAATAAAAAATTGGGTTTGTAAAATACAAAATGCGCACCTAGGTAGTATAGATTATAAAATAAAGAAGTGCTATAATATAAAATATTGTTGTAAATATTTGTAAATATTTAATTCCCTTTTGATTGTATTTTTGTCTTTCTCTAATTGTTTTAGTTAATTGCTTTACTTATTTATTTTATTTATGTATTGTTATTAGAACAGTATTTTGTTGTTTATTTAGCGTGTACTTAAGTGTTTGATTGTTGTATAGAACTGTATATCTTTTAACTGGTGGCAATAGTTTTGGAATTGCAAAAGTAACTCAGTTAAAACCCGATATTTAGACAGTTTCGTTCCTAAGGAATTTTGATGAAACTTTTCGTCACCACATTGGCAAAATTTGACGATTTTACCATCTTGAAGACTTTTTGGACGATTCGCGGAACACATTTTTGAAGCTCTACGACCGATTCTTCTAGAAGTTTCTAGAGCCCCTGCTTCAGGGTATAAATAAGGGTCAGAGAGCTGCGAAACTCCTTTGTGAAACAGTTGCGAATCGGCTATGAGACTTATCTGTTAGCTAAACTGGAGTTAGGATTTATCCTAACAGTGATTTAAGGAACTTAGCGGTTTTTTCCCCTGAGCTAAGCGGTTTTTTCCCCTGAGCATTCTCGTTTTCGAGTTATTTCCAGATATTATTGTGCTGGGTGTATTGTATATTGCGCTTATCTTCCTAATAAATTGTTTATTTCTTTCTGCTTATCTGAACTTATTATTTAAAAAAAAAACATCAAATATCCAGTAGCTGACAGAAAATGATGTCAGAATTTGAGGTTTCTCTAAATACCAATAAGCAGAAAGATGGAAAAATAACTGAAAGCTATATTGGAAATAATAGCCGCAACTTCTGCCAAACAAAGAATTATATCGACGGAAATGCAGCTGAGATGAAAATAGACCTTGATAGAAGTGAATGCTGTAGAAATGAAGAATTCCATCGAAGCAAATGTCGATGAAATGAGGAAGATGGAAGCAGGAATAAAAGAAGATACTTCGCCAAACTACTTTCTTCAAATTTCTTCTGTTCAAGGCGGAGATCAACAAAGGTGCGTGGAAATAGAAATCAGCAGTTTTCCATCCCTTATGATAGCAGATACGGGAGCAAATGCGACTGTTCTGTGAGCTGATATAACTAAGCGGTCGAACGATCACCTACTGTATACGGCTTTATCTTTGGACCTACAAGACGTGAGTGGAGAAAAAATGCCAGTGCATTGGAAAAATGATGGTGCTCATCAAGTTTCATCCTATGCATATGAGCACATATTCTATGTGGCTGATTTAATCGATTCGTGCATTCTCAAACTTGATTTTCTGATGAAGCATGGATTTTTCTTAGATGTCAAGAATAATGAATTGCTCACATTTAATGAAGAAATACCTATGTTTGGAATAGATGAAACTCATATGAGTTGCTATAAGATAATTATTCGTGATAATATTACTATCTCTCCAAGAATAAAATGCATCATCAGCGGTGCAGTGAAAACTCACCAAAAGTCGCTCTTCGGGATTACTGATTTGCCAAAGGAAACTACAGTTTCGAAAGGACTTCTAATTTGACTGCCCCTACTGTACTTAGGAAACGAAAATGTGCCTGCCAACATAAGTGACAAGCGTCGTGCTTTTATGAAAGGAAAGGAAATTGTTTCATATTTTCCTGCGGCAAGTATCGTACGAAGTTCGGTCCATTGGAAACAGAGTTCGCCCGAATTAAAAGATTTAATTCAGAGTACAGAATTAAATGCTAAACAGATTCAAACTGTAAGTCGTTTAGTATAGGAATTTTAAAATATCTTCTCAACTTCGCCTAGTGACGCTGGTCACATGAATGTTAGACTGTATAGGATCAACACAGCCACCGATAGATGTAAAGGAGTTAACGATGGCATGTCGACAGAGAGGGAATTCAAGGAAGGAAATCAGGTCTGGCTGTACAACCCGAAGTATCATCGCGGGATTTCTCCCAAGCTGCAGACATTTTAGGAAGAGCCCTACCGCTTAATCTCGAAATTGGACGACGTTGTAGTGCGCGTACAAAGAACTCCTTCTTTTAAACCTAAGCTAGTGCACTAGAACAGACTGGAACCTTATTAAAGTAATGAGAATTAGTTATCCCCGGTACTAAGGACTGTACTGCCCAGGATGTGCAGTCCTTAAGAAGAGGGCTCATATTATAAATATTTGTGAATATTTTAATCCTTTTTGATTGTATTTTTGTTTTTCTTTATCATTGTAGTATTTTGCTTAGAATGGTAATTTTATTGTTTATTTTAAAGTTAATCTACTTTGTGGCCATATGTCTTACATTTAACTGTTTATTTGTTGCATAAAATTTTGATAATTTAATTCTGCTTGCAATAGTTTTGGAACTGTAAAAGCATCTTAATTAGAACCTGAGATATAGGCTATTCCGTTCCTAAAGGTCCTTGGCGAAAATATTTTTATCCAAGTTCGCAAGAGCAATTTCTCGGAAACTTGGCGACTTTCTAGGAGATTCGAGACAATACATTTTCAAACTCTTCAACCGATTCTTCTAGAAGTTTCCAGAACATCTGCTTCAAGGTCGGAGAGCTGGGGTCGCTTTTCCAAGCTCGCAGCAAGGTGGGAGAACTGGGAGCTCATTTGTGAAACAGTTGCGAATCGGCTGTGAGACGATTAGCTGAACTACGAGTTACGGTTTACTCTGAAAGTGATCTTAGGAACTCTTTACTTCATCTGTTGAAGAGGAATATCAGCGCTCTCCTTGAGTTACTTCCAGACATCACTGTGCTGTGTGTACTGTTTATTATTGGACTTGTTACTCAAAAAAACATCAACGATCCAGTAGCTCGCAGCAATATGCACTTATGGTTGAGTTGTGCTCATGAGCCGATCTTCCTTTGGTAATCCGGTCTATAAGCATCATTACATGTGGTAGATATGGATAAGCGTTTCATTGCCCTTACAGCGTTTCAACAGAAAGCATAATTATATTTTATTCTAGCTTTCATTGAAACTTTACATGTAAATGTAGTAAATTTCGATTGCTGCATCTTTTCATGAATATTAGTCTGAAATCCCAAATCATTAACTTCAATACAGTTAAAAGAGGAAACAGAAATTATACTGCCTACAGCTCAGAGTACTGAAACGGGATAAGATAAACTTGAAAGTTTGTTCAAAAATATAAAAATCAAACAATTTTTGCTTAGTATCTTGTAACTGCAAACTCTCCGTATTTACTGGAGGAAGTTATTCGTAAAAACTAAGTTGAGCAATACGAATCAGTATCATTTGAATCGTTCTTGTTCGGGATAGGAAAGCATTTTGCTCTCAAGATCCTGCGTTAGAGCTCCATAACTTTTGACACGAAAACGAGTCGGAAACCTCATTGCGATACCAACACGTGTTCGCGAGAGACCTGACGTTTCTGACAAGTTCCCGATATATGCGTTGAAATTTCGAGGTATATTGTCACGGAATGAAGTGAGTTTCGAATGCTTCCTATGACATTGTAAAAAAATAGACATGTCTAATATACACATTGCATTGTCCTAGCTACATTGCTACGGCTGCCTTTTTTATGCAAGTTCCTGCATAAGTTAAAAATAGCAGAATTCTGCCTTACATTATTTTCTAGAACCAAAGGAAACATTCTTGAATTAGTAAAAACTTAGGCAACTACAGTCTATTCCTTTTTCCAGGTTTTCTCTTATCAATAAAAAATTTTAGATACTTCATTCTTTGGTTCCATTTGTTGATGCTGATGATATTAACAACGACTCTTCCTGTTCGATCCGTTGTTCTCTCACTAGATATCACATGGTTTTTCAAAATGTGATAAACATACCTACATACACACATTTAGATTCTTCATTAGTTAAGTTTGTTAAAGAGAATACAGGGCTACAATATTTGGTGGCAACAATTTGAAAAGTGATTTTCTTTTTACAGTGAGCGACGCAAAATCCCGTTTCGAAAATCAGGCTAACGCCCTATCCGTCTAATAATAAAAAAATGTAACGCTATTCAATGAAAATATTAGATATTTTTAATTAGATACATCGCGAATTGAATACATTGTATTCATTCAATATTATTCAAAAGTAAAGCATGAATATCCTTAATAAGTGCATCTATTGCTTTCAAGCAACTTAGGTTGTTAATCCACAACAGGCAAATTCAATTTAAAAGATTAATATCTTATATTTTGCCGAACGGCAAAAGACTAGAATGAAAGGTGGAACGACGCATTTATAGCGAATCGACGCAAAATACCATTCCGAGACGAATAGCCTTTTTTGGGCTAAAAATTATGTCAGACACAAAAAACCGAACGCAGCCCCCAACATAGTATTAAGTTGCTTGCTTCAGTTATGTTTGATACAATACGCCACGTCAGTCACATTGGATACAGCAGTGTATAAGAAAAGTGACCGATATAAATATATCTAACGTTAAAACCGAAATGTGTTGTCGGTCACATGTGATCTTAGCAGTCCCGAAGATTCAATGACGCGTCTGTCGCATATTCCCAATACGACAGTATATGTAAGCTTAGATTGTTGGACAGTTAGGCGTCTAGCAAACAATACAAGGTCACAGTTAAATGGACACAAAACAATTTATAATGAATAAATAAGTAAAAATTACATAAACACAAGCCAGAAAGAATTAGGAATATCTACCTCCTAAAGGTATTTTCCGTAAAATTAGCTGCAAAATATGTAAAGTAGGTAAACTATAGCATTATTCCTGAACATCCGATCTTTGATGATGATATGAAAATAATTTAAGCCATGTCTGAGTTAAAATAACACGTCGAATAATGATTATAACAAGAAACAGCGTAATATTTCTTAAATTTTCAGAGCTAGTTTCGAAGGTTTAAATACAGAACTTATTCAGTTATAGAAGTGCAAATGACGAAAGAAAAGTCCGATGAGGACAGGCTTTTCTTTCCCCATTTGCACTTTTGCAAGTGAAGAGGAAGGTTTTGTATTTAAGCCTTCGAACTTAGTCCTGCAAATTTAGGAATATTACGCTGATTATTGCTGCTTTAGTACCTCTAATAGTTTAATTCCTAATAATTATTTCTATTAAAAGATTTATCCATTGTATTTTTCTCTTTCTGTGCCCTAAAAAGGCGAATATAATTTTAATTTACTTGAATTTTCTCTGTGAATACGTCTATCCCTAACTCTGAATGGTAAAAAAAGATGGTTTCTTTTATTTTTCACAATTCTAAATAACTAAAATGTATGCCGACTGTAGTTTTTAGATGACATAAATTTTGATTACTTTTTCAGATGGTTCAAGTTCTAATGTAGCAGATGAATATTTGGACTCCATCATTGGCGAAACTTTGGAAAGAGAGATTAAGAATATGAAGCTGGATCCAGCGCCTTTGCCAGATTTTGGCATCCCTTTTAAACAGATTGGTCCAATACCTGTGTCAGGAAGAGTGGATTACCACAATGGCATTTTCAATGGTCTTTCCCGCATTCGCAGATTCAGGCAGTGCGATGGTCCTTCCATTAACATTAACGAAGTCAAGATGGAATGTGTGATGAACTTCTTTGGCATGAACACTGTCTACGATGGCAAGGCAAGAGTAGAACAGTTTCCACCAATACCATTCCAAGTCACTGCGTACATCAATGAAACAATTGTCCGATCCGCAATAGCCGGGCAACCAGCAAGTCTGAAAGGACAACTGAAAGCTTTTGAAATTGAAAAGTTTGGTGATATTAACGTCAGGCTATCAAATCTTGGACCTTTTCAGTATATATATAATATTGTGGAGGAAGAATTTAGGGAACGAGTAAGAGAAGAGATAATTAGCATTATAATAAGTCAATTTCCAGTTGCTTTTAAAAAAGCTATAACACAAGCCAGACTTCCAGGTTTAGGAGGCAGACGTTGATTATTTCCTACCGATTCCTACCAACGATCTATAAAAGGCAAAGAAGTCTGTAATAAAATCTCCCGATTATATAAAAAGGAGTATTTACATAAAAATTGAAAAATAAAATATGTGAAATCAGTTTAAATGCATTAAAGAAACTAAGGATAGCTTAAATTATTTCAGTAATATTTTTGTTGGACTAGAATAAAAACAGAAGATTTCTTGATTTTTATTTTAATGGGTGAACATAGCACACGCAAGTTCGCTTCAGCTATCATTTTAAAGTCTCTTTTTTTTCAGAATACTTATTTTAATGATAATTAATACAGGACGCATTTAATCTGAATTTAATTACCTCTATTCTTTTTCCATTTTTGAATTACTTTTGACAGGTATGCATAAGGTATTCATTAACTTAGTTTAATACTTTAAAGTTTTCCTCTAACAAATCTACATTAATTATAAATAAATAACAATAAAACTGGTGTAATAGGAGCATATGACGACCCCATATGAAATTTTAAAATATCTGAGAATACATAATTAATTCGATTGTATCGATTTTAAGAGATTTGATAAAAATTTTCCTTGTTAGCCCAAGTGGGCTAGTAATCACGAAACAGGATTTTGCGTTGAATCACTATAACTTGTATATCGCGTTTCAGACTGTTGCCAACAAATATTATTGTTCTGTGTAATTTTTAAATAAATTAAGTAATGAAAAATCTGCATGAATATATGAATGTTTTTCGCAGTGTGAAAAAACGACGCTACCTAGGGCCATCCAATTCTGAATAACCTTGTTCTCTACCCTAACATGTGCACCAGGAAGACCGAATTTTAAATTTCAAATTTGTTTTATTATCTATTTCATATTTTGTAAAATTTTAACGAATTTTTTATTAACAAACTCAACGATTTGACTCAGCGACTTCAAAGAGAGCAATGGCAACACTGTACGGAATAAAATATTTTTATCTCCAGCGCGCGTGTCTGTCTAGTATTGAAAATTCTATACTGCGAGCTTAGAGACAGCGTAAGAAAACTTTAACAAATTGGGCAACCGTTAAAATCTGAAACTTTTCAGATTTTCTTATTGAGTTTAATAACATTACATATCCTCAGATAAGAAGTAACATTCTATTGCTATTCGTAAATGAACATTCAAAGATGTTCATAGTTTCAAAATATTTGTTTACCTCAAACAGAAACTTCTAGGAAATATTTTTAAAAGGCAGTTAATATCCATCTTTTCTGATTTCATTCATAAAATACTGCATCTTTATAAAACATTTTCGAAAGTACCTTCACATTTTATTTTTGTCATATTATAGAATCATTAAACTGTATTAACATTTTCATTAGCTTTGCATTAATTTTGAACCAAATAAAAATTATATATTTGCGAACCATGGTTTTCTGACAATATTTGTATGAAATGTGGTTACTAGTAACGCTAGTTAGAGGCATTTACCTAAAATCGTGAAGCTATATTCCTAATTTAATACTCATTAAATCTAGTGCTATAAAGCTTCTCGTTTCTATTATGAAATGCTCATTTTAAATATAGCCCTTGAACTGGCATATTAGACTCCAATAATAAGATTTTTTTTCCAATAGCGGGCACTTGTCTATAACGACATTGGACACTCCTAATTCCAGAAGTGGTGGATATTTTATTGTGGAGGCACCTAATAGGCGGCCACCGCTACCTCCTATGAAGGGACAGACAATTTTACATCCATGCCTTCTCCGGGATTCGAACCCAGGCCTTTCGGTATCGTAGTCAGGCTCCTCTAACCATCATACCGTCTGGAGCTGCAAAATAAGATACATACATATATGAGCTAGCTGCACAATATTTTCATGGTTTTCTCGAAATCTAACACAAATACCAGAGAGTTTTTCCTAGAAAGACCGCATTGCTTTCCTTAGGCAATATCCCTTGAGTGATTTTTATTAATTACTTGCCCTTTTGCCACATTTAGGTTTTGACTAAATCGTCTTTTCTTTTTTTTCGACATATTCTGCTGTTTACAAAAGATAAGAAAAATATTACTATTTTCATGATTTATTAAATTTATTAGCATTTTCTAAAATTAAAATCGTATACTCGCCTGACAGTGTACCAACTTGCATTTTAATATTCAAATTGCATTTAGCATTAAATATTAAAACTTAACAACCTCTATGCAAATAAAACTAGTTGTTTAACGAGATGGAAACGAAGCACATAAATTAAATTTTTAATTAAGGCCTCGGGTCATTCCGTTGGGAAAACTCACCCAACCTTCCCCTCTTTTAAATCTGAGCAGTTAATCACCTTCACTTAATGTGACACAGACATGAAGCGGAAGAGAACATGGGTCCCTCATTTTGTTATCGGACTCAGCACCTAATGGAGCATCTGTGTGACTGGCAGTTTAATTATCCGTGATGCAACAATAACTTGAAAGCCGAGAATAATTCATTGATTTGTTGTAGAATATATTTTCTTTCGGGAAGTCAAACCCGGCTGCATAGTTACTGGAACCAGAAAGATACAACATCGAGAAAGAGGATCATCAAAATTCGAAACCTTATTACTATAAGATAAAAGCTTCCTGTTATACTGCTTTGAGAAACGAAAGAGGCGTTGTAATCTCTTGCAAAATTTAATTACGTTTTCATAGCTTGCAAAATAAGGGATGTATGCTGTAAAGTAGTTTTGCACAGCACACAGCAGACGAGGCCGCGAAGAATATTATTAACTCACAAACTCTAAAAATGACTGTAATGTAAGTCGATCAGTCGTTATTTAATAAAGCTACATCGGCGGTACTTGTTTAGGGTGGAAAGACGCGCTATCAGTATGAATTAACGCAAATATGTTCGCGAAGATTAAAATTCGCTTATCGACGGCTGTAATTATGTTTAGAATATATAGAAGGATGTTAGAATGAAACTAACTCCGAGGAAATAAATTTATGTCAAAGTAATCACAAGGCCTTAATTGAAAATAGGAAAATTGATGGCGTAAATGGTAAGCAGCAAAAGATGTAATATTAGAATTTATAATTTGCAATTATGGAAATTAATAAATTGCTTTTAAAAATTTCTAAGCAAATTTCATTGAAAAATATATCATATATACAATATAATAATCATCATATAGATTTACAGACGCAAAGGAATTGGTCGCTTTAGAGATTCTACAGCATTCCTGAAGAGATTCTGCTGAAGTTTCTTCCACCGCAGGTAAATCCCACAGTTGCTAATTTTAAAATTGAATTTAAGACGAAAATGATCAAGATTTGTCTAGAAAAAACATTAGAACTTGAAATATAACAAAAAGAAAGCGTTAAGAAAATGGCCATGTTGTTTATTAAAACTAAAGAATTGTTACGCGTAAGACTGCCTGAAGAACTGTTGCTAGAGTTAGACATGTTGCTAGAGTTAGACGCATTCTGAAAATTTTGTTATTTCTGTTAATATGGTAGAGCTAATTCGTAAGTGTTTTATTTTTTAGCTAAGAGAAATATGTTAATTAAACCGACAGCTGGTCGGGAAGTATTAGATATCAATATTACCTATTTTGTTTTCGTCATCACTACTAATCACCATTAAACAAACGGTGTTTCCCTTTTAGGGAAATCATCTTCTGCGTTTTCTTTAGCAAAATGTTTAACTTTGTTTTTCCAAAAAAGTTTTCATTTTTGTTTGGTTGTTTTTGACTAATAGAATTTTGCATTTGCTATATGTAGATAAGCACTGGTGAAATGTTTTCTTAAACTTTGTTCTTCTTTCAGTAGAAAGGTTTTATAAATTAAACTAAATCTGAATACTAGATAATCTTGCTAAATTTCTGATTGGGTTTTCATCCCGTTTCTTATTATAATCCATACAAAAGTGATAGCAACATTCGTATAAAAGCAATTAAAACGTTTCATAACATTGTTACGAAATGCTCAGCTTCGGTCAGATAGCTTCCGCGCAAAGCGGTTTTTAGGGTTCCCAGATTTTGCGCGAAATCGCCCATTTGGCGACAAAGTTGGTGATATGTCTAAGTCGGAGCGAGAACATTCTAGAACGGATTCCTACCAATTTTCCCCAGAATGTTCTCGAAGGCAGGTCAAAAGCTATATAAGCCCTTTCTGTACGCGGAGTAACGGTGTATCTAGGAGTTTATCTTGAGTATGTTGAGTTCAGAGATTAGCTCGAGAGCGATCGACCGACTCGGAAGCTGTACTTCAGTGCTTTGCCGTGAAGCTGTCTTCATCGTTATATCCTGATAGCCTGAAGGCTGTGTTGCTGATTGTTTCAATGTGTTTATCGTAGTTTTTCAAAGACCGTAAACGTGTCTTTGGAACTCTTCTGTATAATACTGGCGAATAAATTGCGTTATGATTAATCATCAAGTGTCATCACTCACTCCAAATGCACAAATCCACGAACTCGTAGAACGCAATAATATTTTGCTTGAAGGTATACAGCTAAAATGATTAACAGAGGTGGAATATCCTCTGCTTGTGATCTGAGAACACGATACTAGTTAGCTTTAAATTAAAAATTAAGAATCTGATTACAGTGCTAACTCACCTGTTCATATACTACAGTTTCGAGTTAAAATGAGTGCTAACTCACCAGCAATCAACACAGCAGTACCAGCATTGGTCAGTATCAGAGAGCTCTAGGTCTAAGATGCCCAAACTCTATTCTATAAGTTTCAGTTCCAGCTTGTTAATTAAGCCAATTTAATATCAATTTCTTCTGCAATAGACATAAAATAAGAACTTCACGAAACATTCAACGCAAAAAAGTTATATCTAAAATTAATCTTCCAATCTCTCATTTAGAAAATGAAACTCAAAATGTTTGTCTCAATAGGTCACAATTAATTATTTCTTCTTCTTTCTTTTATGATGTTTAATAGATAAATATCTTAATTATGCTAAAGATAAATTATCTTAATTATGCTACTTTTTAATATGCTACAGTGTAAGGTAATAGTAGTGTTCTGTCTTAGATACTTGATAAAGGCAATTGTTTCGCCTTTGATGAAATTGCGCCTTTGATGAAACTGTTTAGAAATGCGGTGTTATAGAAAAAAAAATGGTTCTTAATTCTGGAGCCATTTTAGAATGAAAACATGTTAAAGGAATGTCATGTTATGCAAGTCCTATCTCTATGTGAAAGGAAAACATTTCTAGAAACATACATAAGAAAATATAGTTTGCAATTTACACCTTCAGATTGATCTTTCTTTAAATTTCTTGAAATATTTACATGCATCTACATTTCCTTCACAATTATATGTATGAAAACAAACGTAAAATAATATAATTGGCAGTTTTTCAGAAATTTAAGTAAGAAAGAAAAATGAAAACTTGTTAAATACGAGCTTCAGCAAGTTTTAGTAATAGCTAAGAAATAATAAAATCGAAAGAAAAGAACCTTCATGTTAATGTCTAACTCCGTTCAAGGACAAGAGATACAAGAAGAATCAAAATGTATTTTCAACGGATTTAGCTAGAAATAAACGAAGCATTAAATACAGTATAAGACCGTAAAATAAATACAACGCCAATGTGCCGATATAACCTATTTTAAAAGAATATCAGTTTTTGAAGGAATACTATTGTATTAAATCATCAAAAAAGCTTATAGCTTGTAAAATATTAAATAATTAAGAGCTGTAATAATTAAATATTGGAAGCAGGCACAGGAACAGGTAAAAATAGGGATGGCACCAGAGGACAAGAGGACCTTCCCATACTAACTCTAATAAAAAAAAAGTTTTATGAGAGTTTATAATAATAAAAATTGCACGTATATATATATATTTATATGCATGCAAGTTTTATCTATATATATACTAGAAATCTCGGCTCAAATTCCCGGAGCTCAACACGCTCTCTCGACGATGCACTAACCGCGATACACTAAGACTCTTCGATATACTCGACAACCCACTCGGCACTCGCTGGCCGGCTGTCAACTCGATCGATTCCGTAGGGATTGACTCGCTAGACGAGACACCAACTCGATGGTAACTAAATCTCCGCGTACCAGCAGGGTTTATATAGCTTTAGGCTGGTGTTCGAGAACATTCTGGGCTAAACTGCTAAGAGTTCGTTCCAGAAAGTTCTCCATCCGTCCATGGCACATCGCCAATTTTGTCGTCAAATGTCGCCATATATGGCAACCCTGCCTTATCTTGCCGTTTTATGACAACCCTAAAACTGCTTTGCTGGGAAACTATCTCACCGCCCCTGGGCATTTCGTAGCAATATATATATTATGCAATTCTTATTATGGGAAGGCTTTATCTGTTGGCCCATGGTACATCGTTGGTGCGCCCCAGATTTTTACCTGTACCTGCTTCCAATATTTAATTATTACAGCTCTTAATTATTAATAATATTTAGAACAATTAAATACCCAGACAATTAAATATTAAAATAATTAAGATTAGACATATAGAGCTTCTACAGAAAGAGAAAGCCTATAAGGTTCCTGTGCAAATTCTGCAGAACTTAAACTGGAAGAACAACACGCCATTGTAGAATTTAAAATTTAGGCAAAGAAACAAATAACTATAGATTGAAATACATTTTAAAATAAAACTCTATCAATTACTGAGGCAATGACACATAAATCCTTTAAGGAAATCAGTAGACATCGAGGAATTTTTTACATTTTATTAGTTGTTTCTCGATAGATAGTCATTTTCTTTTTGCCGCGCCAATTTATTCATTGTAAATACAGCTGTTGCTCCCCTCGTCTTTACAAAAAAAAAAAAAAAAAAAAAAATTGTTCGCTCCTGTATAAAAAGGACCTACGTCTAGTTGATCTCGAAATAAATTTTATTTAGAGTTTTACTCAGAATCTACTCCAATTTAAGGTATGTTATTTAATTTAAAGTCTTGTGAAGGCTATAAAATATAACAGATAATAAATGTACGCCCGTGGAATAGTTAACCTCAAAGACGGAAAATGATTGGCTGCTTGTTCTTCATAGAAAACAATAACATTATGAATCAGATCAAGCTAATATCTAGGTTTCGGATTTACATTATGAATAACCTAAAACGAGTGAATAAGTAATTAATGTGAGCTTATTTTAAAAATTAGAATTTGGTAAACGAAATTGCTATTCATTGAATGTCTACTGCTCACGAAGGATACACTTCCAGGAAAATGGGTAGTAAGCACTTTCTGTTTGAATAATTATGTTTCAGAATAACATATGCAATACAATAAACAAAATTAAAAGTTATCAATTTAATACTAAAATTTACGTTTTAGGGATAATTTATGATTTAAAACTCATAGGCATTAATTTAATCAAGGCACAGGTTGAAACACTCAGCATAAAATAAACAGAGAGTAAAAGACTGCAGACAGTACACCTCTAGACTACAAACCTCTACATTTCATGAATTAAAATATTTAAAAAAAATAGTACAAATCTAATGAGATTAAAGCAAACGTATTACAGACAGCATCAAGAATGAGAATGAAAAAACATGCAACAGAAGACCAAAGAACCAAAAGACATACAGAAATTGGAAAATGCTTTTAAAAGACAAAACAAGATAGGTTGTGTTGCATGCTCATTAAGTAAATAAACTTATCTGAAAATGTGTATTTGCTTTACAGAAACTAATCGTACCTCTTTGCGTTTCGTATATCATGTGTTATTTTATTTGGTGCTTCCATGTTTTGTTTTTTGAGTTTTTCTTGCACGATGAACTGTCTGAAATAGATAAGATTCTTTTGGTACTTTTAAATACATAAAAAAATTCAATATTCGGTATACACTTTTCTGCTCTATAAATAGTGTGCTTATTCTCTTTAGGTCACTTACCTTACTTGTCAGTATACAAGGCAATCACTTACCTTGTATACTGTTATATCACTTATCTTGAAAAATTAATCATAAAATCAAACCTCGATTTCAAAAGTGCGCTAACATTAATTTGCATGAAACGGTTACCTAGATTTTATTTGTTTACATAGGTATCTAGATAGCATACGTAACTGTCATTGTTATATCTTCTAGTATATTTTCAAGAAAAAATAAAATATTGGGTTAAAAATAGTATATTTATCATGAATAAACTTTATTTTATAAAACAAACTGAATATGAAACCATTCTACCAAATGAACAAAACGTATCCTTTATTTTAGAAATCAAACAAAAAGAATTACTTTAGAAACAAAGGGATCTATATTAGAATGATATTGAAAAACTTTAACACTCAAAATTATGCATAATTTGCTAAAAAATAAATTTTCAGAAGAGAGTTTAAATCTGCAGATAATATATATATCAATGAATAATTATTTTTTAAGTTGCAATTGTTAAAACTTCATAACAATTAATTGTTTCGGACGAAAAGAATATTAGAGAAATAGAACATAAGGGTAATAGAACTCGAGGCAAATACTAATTAGAGCTGCCCTCGTTTCTTTCGAAACTCGCCGACGACCTAAATTGTAGATATTCCATGTTTAGGAACAAATTCTTCTACATCTTTTTACAAAGCTTCTGGTTGGAATCTCTGTTTCGAAATATTTGTATCGAATAAAAAAATGTTAAATAAGCTCCTGCAAAACTTCTTACTTTCAACTAAATTACTCGCTCAAAAGTTTTCTTCAAAACAATAGATCTAGTAAAAATAAAAGAATTCCCTTTAAAAGTTCATCTTTTGGTTTCGAATCAGTTTGACTTTTAGGAAATCTATCATTCTTACACCTATGGGGAATTTAGAACAACATCCTACTCTTCCTTTTTTTTCCTTTCTGTAACCTTTATACATGATTCTAAAGTCGATTGCAGAAGTTTCGAACATTCATAGAGTACAAAGAATTTTTCTTTTTTTTTCCTGTTGTTGTTTTGAAAAGATTTCTTTTCCTTTTTAGACAAGGATTCTCTGTTTTGATTTGGGGGTAGTTCGAGGAAAGGAGAAGGAATGAAAAAATGTGGCATGGAGAAGATATCACGTTGTCGTTCCGGATGAATGAAACGAACATTGGAAAGGAAGAAAAGTTTTGTAAGTGATAGCGTCATTTGTTAAGAAGCAACCTCCCTCTCTTCGGCAAAAAGCTTGAAAGACAAAAGGCATCATTTCATTCTGCAAATACGAAGCTGCTTAATTACTTTCTTAATGAGAAATCTTTAATTATTTCTCATTTTTGGATACTGTGTTAAATCAGAGGAAGAATGTGGTTGCTTACAAATTTACATCTCATGCAGTTTAATTTCTCTGTGCAATTAATTATCGCATATTCCCAAATGCAAGCCTATGCGTGTGTAAGCCAAGAAGTAAGATTTACTAAAAAAAAAGGCAGAAAATCTATTAGAGTCATTAGGTTTATCGATGCAAGAGATCTGAAAATTCGCAGTACTCTCTTCAGGATTTGAATACTGGACCTCCCAACTGCTTGCCGGATGCGCTATCCAGTTACATCACAAAGGCACAGGTAAGGAGGCAGAAAATATCTTACATACTTCCCCTTTTTAAGAAAGACTGGGTTTGAGGGGACCCAGTTGCCAAATCTCTGCGGCCACCTTTTGTATTTCCAGCTCCATTTGTAGAATTTATTAATGAAATAAAGGTTTATTGATGCAGGAAACGTCAAATGTGTGCACCTTCCTTGCCCAGACGTTCCGATTGTCAGCCGGACGTTATATTCAGTTACACCACAAAGGCACGCGGTAGGGAGAAAGTTTGTACTATTAAAATCTGTGCACGTCTGTTTGTTTGTTTGTAATATCATCTCCTCCAGAACGGAGGGGAGTTGAGGTACCCACGGATTCCAAATATTCGTGGGAGGCCATTTCGAGCATTCTCATCTTCCCACGACTTTAATCAGCAGAGATATTAATTCAAAATTCTGAAAACGTTAATTTTTGCACTCATTTTTCCGAGTGGCCAAAGTTACGCGAGCTGGAGTTAAAAATGCTTTATTTCTAAAAACGTTGTCACTGCACGCTTTCAAATCGTACAGTTTGTTAATTAAAAATTCTTAAGTTTTACAAAATAGTTTTACAAAATATAAAATGAAAATAACATTTCCAAGTATTAAACATATTGCTATTATATAAGGTCATATTCTGAAGTTGAAGACAGCACACGATTGCAAGTGACGTCATTTCTACGTCGAAACGTTTTCGTCAATTTCAGCATTTTAAGTAAATAGCTTGCTGCTGTCAACTTTTCTCTTTACGGTTATTTTAATTGATACGAAATGTTACTGCCACGTTAATTCTTTTATTAATATTGAGAAAAATTTGTAAATTGCATTAAATTTAAATCATGACGTCATACGCACATCCGAAGTGTCAAAAATTTATGTTTCCAGTTTTGGCAACAAAACAATTATTTAGAAATTGGTTGTTTCTAGGAAAGAATGAACTCATTTCATTCATTCTGACATGTTTTTATGCATTTTCTTTTCAGGTGTTCATAAACCCTAAATTTTGCTTTGGCAGCAGCCCGCTCATACAGGGGCTTGCCCGTTAGTACCTGATAACCTGAGAACCTGTATGTAAGACAAATTTAAAATCCCCCTGTAAATTTAGCTCTGGGTGTCATTAAGGGTGTGAGTAATTCTGCGTTTAAATTTATGTAATAGATCAGGCTGAAAGAAGGGCCAATTCCTCTTCGGTTTCCATTTAAAAAATACAGTTGAGGCTATTACAGAACGGGCACTTGCTAACATTTCATGTTCCTCAATTTTTCTGCTTTGGGGCGTGCGTATCATTTAACATTTTAGAAATATCGTGGGGAATTTTACTTTAGTACATGGTTGTGGAAATCATTCTCAAGCGGTTACAAGATGTTTTCTGTTCAGTTGCGCTCTTGCGTTTATTAATAAAATTCAATACTTCATTTTTGTTACGTAATGAAAGATACTCGAAGAAGACCAAACTGTCACTTTTGTTGAGAAATGATATGAAACAGAACTGAAGGTGATATTTTTATGATGCGGATGGCAACTATGTTCATAATGAAATAGGAAACATTGACTTACATCCTCTAGTAGACGGAGATATCTGATAATGGCAAGAAAATTTCGAATTAAATACCAATATCAATAACTCTAATGACTGTATATCAGGATTAAATTAAATTAAAATACTTTTTCAGTCATTTAACATATAATATGATTTTGTGACCGATTTCTTATTAAATCATTTTGAACTAGTATGTATGAATAGACCTTTAAATTTCAAAACACTGCTAAAATATGTTGACTCATATAGCTAAGTATACAATCCTTTTGATTTAAATTATTTCCTGTTTTTTTTTTTTTTCCCCCTCCAAATCAGGCCTATCTAGATGTTGAAAACTCATTGCTAACACAACAAGTAATGAATAGAGATGATAAATATAGATGTTTTAAACTACTCGAAGTATTTTTTTTAATTGTTTTTAGTTTCTTTGAAATGGTTTTTATTGGAGCCACGACAGCTTTAGCTGAAAATTTCTTCGATTGGAAATCCGAATACCTCAGTCATACCAAATAACTTTTTGATTATTCATATTTGACTTGCATTTGACTGTATTTGGTTTAATCATTAATACCTGACCGAAACAGAACAAATTGGATTTATTTTAGTTAATTCATAAAGCTAGAGTTATGAACTTGTTAACCTGTGCCTTCTTCTCGAGGTGACAATGGTTAGCACTTCCAAACAGCAGTTCGAAGATCCGTGGTTCGTATGTCGGTTGATTTTTCATGTTCCTTCCTCTGATACAGTTAATGATCTATTCAAATTTAATAAAAGTTAATTTTATTTTTAACTTCTGTTATGTTACTTGACAAATCCTTCATTACTCTCGAGATTTCAGTCATCGACAGATATTAAGTCCAGCCTTGCAGACAAAGTAAACCTCGGACCTTCTAATCCATCTATAAGAATAATCGGAAAATGAGATATAAGAACATAAAATTTTAGCCTATTTTTTCTGTTACAATGGAAAAGTAAAAATTAATCATTGTGAAAATATTATTGCCTGTTTACAGGTTCATAGAGATCTCTTCAAATGCGTATGAATAGGAAGACTTGAAACTTTATTCAGACAAACAATAGCTATTACAGCAGGATGAAGTGTCATAAACAGCTTAAGTAAAAACAGAGGTAAGGCAAAATATTTCTAACATACGAAGAACATCGCAAATTACCAAAATTACTCACAAAGTAAAATCGAATTACTGAAAAGTTCAATATTGTGGCAGGACTGTTAAAATTAAACTACTGATCTAACCGAAGCCGTTTACAGCCTCCTATTTATAAACTGCTCAGCGAAGATTTCTAGAAGTTTCAAGAACACTCGTTCCTAGAGCTTTGAAATTAATTTGCCAGAAATTTTTAGAATGTTTTTGCGACTGGCGCGAACTTACGAAATGTTTTTCGTAGGAAGGTCTTAGTCCATATTTCCACTTCAACTTGAAGTGTCTTTATAATTCGAATGTCAATCAACTAGGAATTAAAAGTTTTCTACTACTATAATGCGATAGAGATATACAAACACATTAATGTGGTCACAAAAGTTTCCAATCCGGAATAAAATATAGCATTTAGAAGTGCGAAGCTCTGTCTAAGATAAGCAAAAAAGAAGTAAAAAAAACTATTGATTCTGACGAAGATTAAAAAACAGGGTCTTCAAAGATATTTTAAAAGATAAAGTTTGAGCTTAGAGATAAAAAATGTACACTTTAAAAAACAAAATTCTTAGAAAACTAGATAATGTCACATTATAAAAAAACTTAAAGTATAGAGCGGAAAGCAGTTAAAAAATGTAAAGTTTAGAGCATACAACTAAACAAGGAATCTAGGAAATTGGAAATAAAAAGTAGAATTTGTCAGGCACCCTGAAAGTCTGAAGAGTTGACAACAGTAAAGGAGAAAGAAGAACAGCTATAAAGTAATATAGAAGTAGGAGCAGTACATACGAGAAAGTGCTAAGTAAATTTTATATGAGTCTAGTAAAGCAGAAGTACTCATGCGTATGAGGCAGCTACTAAAGTTACATACGAGACGAACGATCCATGCACGAAGTATTGGAGATTTCATATTTTTAAAAGTTGTGTAATTTAAAATAGAAGGGCAGGTATTGGGATACAAAGAAGAGATAAGAACTATGACTAAAGAAATTTTCCAGACTAAATTTACGCTATTGTATTTTTATATTATTACTTGTATAATTGTATAACAATGTCTTAAAAAGTATAGGTATTTCTTATCCAATGGATTAATTTTAAGGAATGTTAAACTTTGTATAAAAAAGTGTGCAAAGCAAGCATAACAAAACTCTCATACTCATGACTGATGCACATTATTATGTGCGGAAAACCAGAGGCTTCACTAGGATCTTGCATTGCATTGTATAGCACCTAAATTAAAAAATTAAAAGTATATCTATCAATTAAGAGGTTTAATTTTAAAGTAATCCAAAAGAACAACAAACAGTTCAGATTGAATTCCTGATAATTAAAATCCGAATAACTGTATGTAAGTACCTTTTAAGAATACCGGAGTATACTGGCATTTACTTTATGCATGTAGTTTTGTTGAAGTTTAAATTCAGAAAACGCCCCAATTTCTGTTTCTATATTTTGGTTACAATTTCCAGTTAACTGTAATAAAACCAACTTTTACGATTCTTAATAACCTAACTCAGTTTTCATAAGTACCATTAAGTCTTGCAGTCATTTTGAAAGAAACCTAAGAAGAAATGAAGATCTTATTTTTAAAGTTCTAGTGTAAAATATGTAAACAGAACATAACTGATGATTTAAAAATAACCGCCATTCTCTTTCATCTTCAGATGAGCTGAACAAAGTAATTGCTGTTTCCCTAAAGAAACAGACAGCTTAGAAAGGAAGAATCACTACACCTGTGAAAACATTAACCAATATAACAATAACAATAATATTACTACGTTCAATAAATTGAATGCCACGTATAGAACATTTGAAATTCCTGAAAAACTATACATCTCTCTCCTTTGCCACAATAAACTACGACTTACCGTGAAGAGATTCAACAGACATCTTGGATAATCCCAGATAGTCCTTGATTCCTAATTATGGCCGCGACTGTGTTCTGGGTAGGATAAATATTGGGATTTTTAAAGCAATAGCTAATAAAGAGTAAAATGACAACGTTAACTTAATACAAAGGAGGGAAATAGAGCAAAACTTTACTAATATTTTTACTAGATTTTAGAAAAAACAAGTATTTTAGAGATCTTAGCGGGTAATTTTCTTAATGCATCTTTATATCATCTGCATGTTCACACCAGACATATTGAAGAATAGTATAGAACTTTTCAATAATTTGAGTATATTTGTTGATCGACTTCGCTGCTTCTTCATTTGTTTTTACGTCTTTGCGTGTTCTTGTTTGTTGCGTTAACTTACTTGTCGCTTTCCTGAATTGAATTTTCTGAATTAATGACTGAAATTAATTTTCATAAACAGCCCTACTGGGCTTTCTTGAAATAAGGTAACTCTAATTATCAAGAACTTAACTCATACAATCAACCCATTGTAAGCATATACTAGAAAAACATTTTCTCCCCATAATTGACGGTTAAAAGGAAAGAAGATATTTTTTATGGACCCAGAATTAGATTTGCAGAGTCATTAGGAATTTTTGAAACATTAGACGTGAAAAATGTGCAATGCCCTCGTCGGGACTCAAACTTGGACCTGTCAAATACGCGCCGAGAGTGCTAACCATTGCACCACGAGGACATGCCAAAAGGAGGGAGAAAATGCCTTATAGACTTACCAGTTCAAATGCTGAATGGTAGGCTGTATATTCCAAAATGTTTCCAAAACCTTTTTCGAAAGTGCAAGGCAAAGATTTATTAAAGTTATTTTTTATAATGAATGATCTTCTCTAGTTACAAGAACCCATGGGTTTTAAATCTTCATTTTTTGGTTTCACTACTGAGGTTTTTAGTGAGCAGTTTTAGAGCAATAAACAATGAGCTTAATGAACATTTTCTTCGCGGAATTTTTATATCTAGAAAGATATTAATGCTGCTGGAGTTTCAAGAAGTTTTATAATTTTTTCTACACCCCTAAGTGATAATGCTGACCAATGACCGAGTGGATAAAAACTCTGAGCGCTAATAATTCGACTCACATTCAAATTCCGACAAAAGAACTGGCTACATGGCTTTCTCCGTAATTTTCCTCCATACATAACTGAATAGCCCACCAGCGGCCGAGCGGTAAAGTCGCTGAACACTGGTAGTTCGGTCCGAGGTTCGAATCCCGCGAACGGGCTGGCTGCTTGGGCGTTTTCGTGGTTTTCCCCATGTGTAACGTGTATACGAGCCAGTTTCCCTTAGAAAGTCTTCCACGAAAGGCATCCCTCCCCTTAGGCAGATAGCCCTCGTGTGCTTTGCCATAATTAAATACACCACCAACACACACCACCATAACTGAATACAAGGCAGTTTCCTTTTGAAAGTTCTTCATGAATGTATCTTTTTGCTTAAGCACATAGTCTTCGAATGGTTTGCCATAATCAATTAGCCTAATATTACATTATGCATTCCTCAGATCAAAGACAACGGAAGCCCGCCAGCGGCCGAGGGATAAAGTCCCTGAATAGTGGTAGTTCGGTCTGGGTTCATATCCCGACAAACGGGCTGGCTGCATGAGCGCTTTCCTGGTTTTCTCGATATGTAACTTGGATATGAGCCAGTTTCCCTTAGAATGTCTTCCACGAAAGCATCCTTTCTCTTAAACAGATAGGCCTGGAGTACTTTACTATAATTAAATAAGCTATAACAAACCAAGGACAACAGAAATTCGTACTACAATTTATGCGTGCACACATAAATTTATATCAGCATGCTAATATAAAATTTAATGCGTTCACGAAACATCATTGTGTGATAAAGAAATAATGATTACTTTCTTCAGTTCAGCAAAATAAATATTGTAATGCTTCTGTTGCTTGAATTGAGCAGCAGAAATGCATATTTTTAATTGTGTGACGAAAGATAGCATAATGTTATTTAACAGTGATAATTAATCTTGCGAAATATTTTGAAAGTTTTAATAAAAATGCTCTTTTAAATTTTTATCAGAAATTCCAATCTAAAAATAAAAAAGGCTTCATTATATAACAATAATTTCTTAGTGATTTAAGAATTATTTCTATCAGTGGAAGCTGAAATAGCAAATTCAAAGTAAATAATCTTAATTAAAGTTTACTTTGTTACCAACCAGCAAAATGAACTTTAAATTAACATTCGCGAGAAAACATAGAAAATCAAAATACTCTCTACCAATTTTATCAGCTAAGGAAGTATAAATAGTTTACTACTATAACCCTTACAAGACCTGGTGGCGCGGTGGCTAGCGCATCGCGCAGCACCACTACAGGTCTGGGGTTCGATTCCCGGGCTGAGCTAGGTCGGCTCAGCGTTTCATCTCTTGATTTTAAACTTGATTAATTATTGAAAGTAACTTTTGTTGCAATGTATCAATATTTTGCATAATATTGTCTGAGCATTCAAAATTCAAGCATTAACCCTCCGGCTGAATTTATTTATTTTTAATATTGATAGCACATTTCTATTAACTCGAAAATTTTGCAAAACATAAAAAGGACATTCTCTCTGAAACGTTTATTTATATGGAAATTCTGCGTGAAATATTTCACACACAAATCGTTGATGCTATTCTTCTGATGAAATGAGCATTTTGGATTAACCCAATTACTTTATGCAGCTTCTCGATGAAATGATTATCATATCGTTATGACAGAGAAATGTAATCCTTTTCCATGCAAGTTAAAAGGTACTCCTTTACTGATCTTTATCGTCTGAAATATTTAAAATTTACTGTTTCATTTAAAATACGTGTATGCAAAAGCAGAGGTGATTACTATTCTTAGACATATTTCTTCCTTCTGAGATGGTCTTTATTTTGTCCACCTCAAAGCGGCAAGAGTCAAAAAAGAAAAGGAAAAAAAAAGAAAGAAAACATAGCCAGAATAGAGAACAAAAGACAACCGGGAAACAATGGATTTATTTATTCATTCATGGAAACAAAAATCCCTGCGGAGGGGAAAAAAGTCGCATCTGCAGATGTGACTGACAACGAGAAACAGGCAGGAGGAGAAGGGAGAAAGAAAAATACACGTTTTGATCTATCTACCTTACCATTCTCTTTTCCCCAAAGACATGCAGGAATAATCTTAAGTCTGGCCAAAGCTATTGGCTCAGAGCTGGCATTATGCATCATGGGTACGTTGCCCTCATCCCTTTTTAAAGGTTAGAAAGACATTTTCAGGAGAAAAAAAGCATTTTGAAGCTCGTATGGGTTAGCTTTGGTTTCCCAGCGCGTAACGCTTTCGCCACGAAGAAATGAAAAACTCGCTAAGGCATTCACTAAAATCGTAATAGTTCATTACTCTTGACTTTGGGTTTTATACTTAAGGTATACCGCACGTCTTTGATTTTGAGACTCGCCGCACCCCCCTCTTTAAACTTCATTAAAAATAGGTACATGTTTTAGAATAGCTGGTTTTTTACAATGCAGACATTTCTTATAATTATACAGAAAGAATTAGTTTTTTACTAAATTACTCATTCAAACAGATATATTATAGTCTCAGTTTATCTCAATCGATTTATTAAGGCATTTGCAAGATATATGAAGTTAAACGTTACTTGGTTTAATATAAATACTAGTCTAACTTCCTAAGATTATCGGGTGAATATCCGTCCGTTTTATTCTTTCAACACCAGAAAAACTAAAAGATTTTTTACAGCAGTTTGAAGATATGGAATCGTAAACAAAATAAAACTGACTTCCGTTTGTTGCACAGGCTGGACGAACAACAATGATTCAAATTAATTGCAACGTTTAAATACTAGCTCGTAGAATCACCGTTAAAGGCACAAAAGTGTGTGTATGCGTGTGAGGGGGTGTTGTTTTGCTTTGTTTTTTCTCAAATGGCGGATATTCTAACCGTTCACGGACGGTCACTACAAAGGCCGAAAGTGGTATCACTTTATTGTGGAGGCATTTACTAGGTGGGCCACAAAGCCTTCATTTACGCATTCTGGTGGAGTAGATAGAAAAGAAGCTACGCAGGAATGATTTTTTTTAAAAAAAATTCTTGATTTAAATTAACCTTGCAAATGTAAACTAGTCCTGTGAAAATTTTGTAAATATAACGCTGCTTTTTGTTGTTTGACTTCTGAATTAGTACTTGCAAATGTATTTTAGCTTTTATTTAAATCTCTTCTACGAGTATATGTAATACTACAAGAAAGGGATGTGTCCCTAGAATTAATGGCGTCTTGTAACCGAAGGAATACGGTATGCTTTGATTCCAAATGATAAGTTTCTCACTAATGTACAAGACATTAAAATATTAACCGTCTGTATGAAATACAATAATATTCTCTTCATTGTAGTTATTATAAAGACAGCGTATTTTTAATCCTGCATTGTATAGTATTATAGGATTCAATATGAAAATAATATTTCACTTCTTTACGTTGGGTCTTATTAAATGTAGCCAATTTCAACAAGATGTGTTTTTTATTAATTTTACTTTTCTCAATTTAAATCATTTGGATAATAGCCAACAAGAATAGGAAGACAGATAATTTGATTCTCATTCGAAATTATCAGGAAAACATTATAGTAATTGCTCTAATAAGGCTTATTTCTAGCATTGGAAGAAAACGTTAAAATTTACATTAGACATTCAAAACCATTTTAAGCAGGATGATGCATCATTTTCTTCATTTGTGAAAGTTGTTCTTTTCGTTTATCATTAAAACACTTAGATTTAACCCTTTTAAATGACTTGTCTTCTTTTGGCAACAGAGTGCCGTTCTGTCCATTTGTAGTGTTTATCGCTGTCGGCTAGCTTCTGATGTTATTATCATCTGGTGTCATCTGCAGGGGAAACTGTTATGAAACCAACTACAAATTATAAGAAAAAAGTCAAATGTAAATTGGTTTTTACACATAATGGTTATAATAACTAATTACAATAATATGATGTAAAGTACACAGCACTCTTAAGAGAGGGAGGTATATGGTTATAACGCGCACTAGAAATTTCGACTATATCGGCACTTATTGCATTTAATTATCATAGATGAATGATTATTGCAAACGTTCGTACGTAATGATAGGGGCATTTAAAATTAGTTTCAGTTAAACGTGAACGATCTACTTAAAATGATTATAGTCTACATGCAATGGCAAACATAAAGTGGAAAAATTCTCCGGAAGTATGATTAGATAAAGTAGTCATTAGCATGAACATCTGAACTATAAACAGCGATTTAACATACCAACTTGTGCTCAGTTTATCAAAACGAAAGGTTTAAAATGCTTAATTCCTATTTTAACAAAGAGAAATATTATATATAACCAATAATAACAAATCCGTTTTCAAATTCTAAGATTGATAATGAAGAATGATCAAATTTCGAAGTATTATTATGTAGTTCTTCAAGTATCTTTACAGAATGTCTAAGGCGATTTGAAGGAATGTTTTTTAAAATTCTGAATATTTTCCTGTAGGGAGTTCTTTCGCTCTATCGATATTTCATTTCCACTCAACACTCAGTAGTTTGTTAACACCAGAATGGCAACACCTCGGCAAAAAGTGCTCTACAATCTCTTCCAAGTATTCGGCAGTAATTTCGAAAGTTTCAAGCTAGTGGACATTTTTGCAAAGAAGCAAGTCCTGGATGGCTACGACGTTTGGAGGACAACGTGGAAAGTCTTCCTTGGATAAGGAAGTTGGGCTTCCAACTTAAGCCATGAGCTTCAAACAACAATTCATGAGCTTATGATTCTTGAATCCATTTGAACTCCTGTAGCACAGAAAATTAAACTACATAATAAGTTGAACCCTTTTCATGCCCAAATTTGTTTTCTTTAATAAAATTCATAAATATAACGTTTCAAAACATAGTTCTATGCTATCAATTCTCTTTTTTAATAATCCCGTATTTCAAACATGCTTAGGTTCTGCTTCGGCTGGAGAGCAAAACTTTCGTGGTCTAGCCGCAGTAAATCGGTTGTCTTTTAATTGGTTAAAGAAATTACAGCTAAGACATTTTGCATAGTTTAATAATTTTTATTAATTTTGTAAAATTTGCATCAAGCATTTTATTAATTTTTCTGTGCTATCTACATTTTTTGGAAAGAGAACTTTGACATTATGCCAGAATAGCGATTCTTAACTTTTGTTATGTAGAGAAATTATCTGATAGCGTTGTAAAAACTAGGTGAATGATTTTATGATTTATGGAAATTTAAATTTTATTTTGATTCTGAATTATTTAATTTAAGGCTTTAATTTTGGGGAAGAACAGATGCTTCTGGAAATATTATTTAGTTTAAAAGAGTATTATTTATTTTCCTCTATTTGTAAATCTTGTACAAACTTTTATTCATTGAGAAAGAAGCAGGGAAAGGGAGGCAATTTTCGCCAAGTCATGATTTCGCGCGCTTTAGAATGTTCGAGAAATAATTTTCATTGTTAGTTGACCTTAAGAGAGGCAAGTACGTGACGGAAAGGTCAAAGGTTGCTACTTGTCTTTCAATGTAAGTCATTCAGGTTTTTGGCGATTGAGGGTCCGGTTGTTGGCTAAGTGAAGAAGGGCGCGCATGCGCGATCACCCTTTTTTTCCGCATTCTGGAGTTGAAAACGAAGATTTTGCCATAATTAAGGGGGCGATAAGTGAAGCCATAGTGGGAGCCCGTTTGGTGAAGGAGAAGAAAGAAATTTGAGTTGGACAGACTTACTTTTGGCTGACTCTCGGACTGACTCGCTGATTTTTGGGCTTGCTGGAAAAAATGTGACTCCGAGAGGTGTTTTCCGGCGGGGAGCGGCAAATATGCTCCCCGGCCGCGTTTTGGTTAAGAGGCGAGACTCTCTTACACACTTACTCTGGACTCGCTTAGGCACTCACTGCTTGGATTCGCTGACTTTCGGGCTTGACGGACTTGTTGACGGAGACTGAGAAAAAACTTGTGGGTGTTGCGAAGGAGAAAGGAAAAGATTTAGTCGGCATCGAGCAGTGCTTCCGGCGGGGAGGGGCAATTATGCTCCCCGGCCGCGGGTTTTCTCAAAAAATGCGAAGAAAAAAAACTGTTGAGCGAATAACAAAAAAATTAACAGAGACTTGGGTCTCTATCTGTATCGGCAAAAGTCAGGACGATGTTCTCTGAACTCCGACTTGAAAACAGAAGGAATTATGTCACCTTAGACAACTGGAAGCCTGCGTTAGCCGTTCTCTAAAATGCCTAGCTTAATTGTCTACGTTTTCCTTGGTGGAGCTGAGAGTCTAGGCAGACAGCCGTGCGGTGTAAGCTGTTCTCTTGCTTCCAGTGGGAATAATTGTCTTCTATGGAAACCAGTAGCAGGCGTAAGATTTGACGGTATAGCTGATGTAAATTATTGTCGTGCCGTTCGAGTTTCTGGCTTGCGGATTTGCCAAGTGACGTAAGGATAGAGCTAAGATATGAGCTCTCCTCCACTTCAAGATGTCCACTCAAGATAAGTATTATTTTTTTTTGGTGTGTTGGAACTTTAGGCAAGTTTTTTCAAAAACGTCCTTAGCAGTAAAAACAACGTCGAATCTACAATTTAACTCTCAGGCCATAAATTGTTTCCCTTCCCTTTCTTTTAAATCACCAGACAAACCTTAAGTTTTTTTTTATGAATTTAAATGAACAGACTCTCAGATGAGGTTAAGATTTTTCTTATTGTGTTGTAATTGAATAAACTGATATTTAATCTGGAACCTCTTACAGTATGTTTTCTTTATATATTTAATATGAACTTTTCCTTTATATCTTGTATATGTTTTATGTTTTCGATCCTCTCACGGCGCGGTCCCGGAATGCATTTTTTTCACAACGCAAAAATGCTGTACACGTTTCACTATACGATCACTCCCTTTAACGGCAAGTAGTTTCATATTTAACATTTAACAATATAGGAATTTCAGATATAACTGGTACCTAGAAGTAAAATTATTTAACCTTGGTGTCGAAACTTATTTCTTCATAACACTTTGGCTATTTCCTCCTAAACGAATTAACCAAATTTATTTTCTCCGTTGCACACTAAAAAAAAAAAAAAAAAAAAAAAAAAAAGTTTATCATTCTTCGCGAAGCATATGTAGGAGTTAACTAATCTTAAAAGTCGTAACTCGATCTCTTTTAAGTATTTAATCGAAATTTTCTGGAAGTCATGATTTTCGAGATTCGTTCTTTTGGCTTGGCATCGTGGCGTATCTTTTTAAGCACAAACTAAGGATTCTTTTTTTAACCTTAAAGCTAAAAATTAAAATTTTAACAAACTTAATTTAGTTAGCTTATGACAAATCCTCGATTTAAACACATTTCTAGGTTAAACTAAATATTTTCTTTATAATATGTACATTTGGAAAACGTCTATGGCATGATATTTCTAATTTAAATCTTGTATTAAGTAAATATTGTTTGACAAAAAAGTATTTAATGCTTATTATGAATTTACTTCTTACATGAAAAAGAATATTTCGAAGAATGGCAATCAAAGTCTTAGAGGCCGACACTTTGTCTACATGATATCTCTCGGATGCTCGTTCCGAAGCCTCATGGGAGTAAAGTCGCCCCAACCACAGCAGCCACGAATTACCGAATTAAAATGTAATCGTGATCGTATTTCCCTCTCGCAGCTGCGCGGTAGAGGTGGCAATGGGAATATTCATGAAAGGTTATTAATGGAACGAATGAAGTGGAGGGTCTCTTTTGGAAAACGCCACGAAGGGAATTCGGTTGGTTTATGATTACAAAATGCATGTACAAGAACATAATGATTCACAGCATCGTCTAAGTGAGAGTGACAATATAATATCTTTTTTTGCTGTTAGAGACCGTAACCAGATCCATTGGCAGATGGCAATGTGTAATCGTAGGAAAGCATTTAACAACAGCGATTTGCTTTCCCTATTAAATTTGAATTTAAAATAGGTATTACATGAAACTGCATCCGTATATTTAGATTTGCTCGCTTGTCTGCTCTTTAAAAGGGTAGACGAAAGCCAGCATAGTTTACCACGTGACACAAGTCTCGAAATTTTCTAAATATGCCTTCTTATCACTTTCACGCTAATATTTTATTTGTTATATTTTGAGACATCTCTCTTATTTCATGAGAGAACTCCCTCATTTGCCTCAGCACCGTCATGCCAGTATATACTGTGTAAAAACTTAATTTGTATATTTTTGTTACGTTAAAATTTAGTTTATATTATTATTTGGTAATGAAAACCATGAAACTGACTTTTCTTCTTTCCAAAAATTATGCATTTCGTGGGAAAAAAAAGAGAATTAGCTTTTTTGTAGTTTTTGAAAGCACAAAAAGAAAGTTTTGTAGCACGTTTGAAAATGCGCTGTGTTTTGTATTCAGAAGTAAAATATAATTTAGAATAATATTCACATTAAATAAAATGTTTAAGTACCTACGAAGTAAGACCGAGGTTTAGGTTTTCTCGAACCCAATATGTGTCAGCGGGATTCGAATTACGTATCTTCCAGTTGTCAGCTCGACATATGCTTACACATGAGAATACATGAGAACACATCAGAATGCTTACACATGAGAGTGTACTCGGAGAAATGCAACGGATACTTACTTTCACTTTTAGTTAAAGGGCAACTAGGGAAAAGCATGAGACCCAGTCGACCAAATCCAGGCAGTGATGAGTTATCATCCGCGATATTTTAAGTCTGGCGTTAGACATTTCAGACCATGGAAACATGAAAATCCAACTCTGACGTTACCGGGATTTGAACTATTGATATTCCGATCGTCAGATGGCAGAATACCTTCATCACGATAGCATTCATGGGGAATGCAATAGTTCTCCCGTCATTCTTGAATGTCACTGGAACACCAATAATATTGCCCAAGGTTATTGAGTCTTTTTACCTCAATATCTCAATATCTTAATAATATCTGTTTACCTTATCTGTTTGTTGGGAGCATCGCTGTTAGTTATAATAGATATAACTTACATATATGCTCCCCGCTATCGAGTTATTTTCATCTGGATCATTGACGTTATTTTTTTTCATTTTATTGCTATCATTGCTAGTAACCAATCATTAGTATAATTAGTTAATGCTAATTATACTAATGATTAGTTAATAGCATACCCAGCTCACCATATAGGGTTGCTAAAAAAGTAATTTCCGTTTTTTAGTGTGAAATAAAACTCGTTCTTTTCCTATTACAAAAATTAACTTGAATCAGTCAGGTATCTTCCATTCTGTTCGATGACTTTTCACCACCTTTCTGGTAACTTCCTTGCTCGTAGAAATGATCTTTTTCAGCAAAAAACTCAATTTAGTGCGATTTAATGTCATCGTTCCATTCTGTTCGATGACTTTTTGCCATCTTTCTGGTAACTTCATGATTCCGTGCTCACAGAACTGATCTTTTTCTGCAAAAAACTCAACCTAGTGCGATTTAATATCATCGTGGTTACTGAAATTTTTACCATTTAACAAATTCTGTAAACTTCTAAATAAATGATAATCTGATGGTGCAGAATCGGGCCTATATGTGGATGCAACAATACTTCCCAACCAAGCTCCAATAATTTTGTACCTGTTTCTAAAGTTGCGTGAGACCTCGCATTGTCTTAGTGGAACACGATTCCTTTATGAAATGCCAATTCTGACCTTTCTCTTCCATTGCTTCCTCCAAATTCATAAGTTCTTGGCAGTAAACATCAGAGTTGATCGTTTGGTTTCTTGGAAGAAATTCAAAATGCACAACGCCCTTGTAATCCAACCAAATTGACAGCATGCTATTTTTTGATACAATTCAGCTTTCGATATGACTTGCGCGGATTCTTCATGCGTGCACCATGGTTTTCTTCCATTGATGTTGTTGTAGCTGATCCATTTTTCACCGCCAGTGTTAATTCGTTTTAACAAAAGGTCGATAGCATTGCGTTTGAAATGCGTATAGCAAATATTGACTCTTTGTGTCAAGTGAATTTCTTTCAACTCACGCGGAACCCAATTATCGAGCTTCTTGACGATTATAAGACAGCTTATGTGATTTTCAGTTATTTTGTGTGATACATTTAACTTTTCTACAGCCTCTCGCACAATACAATCTCTTTCTACAATATGACGATTGGATTTGATTATGGCTTAAATGTTTCATCATTTACTTCAGAAAGCTAGTCATCTTCAAGTGAAAAATCTCCAGAAAGAAATATTTTAAATCAGTTCTGATGTATACGTTCTGTTAAGAAATCAGCGCCATAAACTTTACGTATCTGTTTGTGAGGCTCAGTCGCTTTTTTGCCTTTATGGAAATAAACATGCAAAATATGTCGAAAATATTTATTTTTGCACCTCGCTTTAAAGCTGATCGTAAACCAAAAGTTATGAATAAAAATACACAGAATTTACTTCTGTAGCAACCTAAAAGGGTTGGCTGCCAAATCTCATAAGAAAACAAAATTATAAGATTGACACAAGGATAAAAAAAATGAAATTATTTAAACTAATTGAACTAATTAAAAATATAAGATTAATTTCTGTTTCTATTGTCATGGTGAGCTTTCTCCCATCAAACAAATAATGTCCATTTTTATTTTTGACTCATAAGTAAAACATCGCTATCTGAACACATCGGTATTAATTTGAGCTCTACAACCAAACCTTTATAATGTATATTCTCTCTCCTTTCCGCATGCTTCCGTTGTGTAAATAGAAGCACACTCGACGTGTATTTGGGATGCCCGGAGTTCAAATCCAGGCGAAGGCATTGCTGATTTTTTCAGTTTTCTGACATCGAAAAATTCTATAAGACTCTCCAATTGGACCCGGACAAAACAGTTCTGGACGATAATTCGTCATCACCGGGATTTTGCGATTGTGTCCGCTCATCTCCAGTCGCCCTTTAAAAGAGGAAGTATATGAGGTATTTTCCTACTCCTTTCCGCATGTCTTCCTGGTGTAATTAGAAGCACGCTCGAAGCATATTCGGGAGGTTCGGAGTTCGAATCTGGGTGAGGGAATTCCAGATTTCTTCGATTTCCTGACTTCAAAAAATTCTAAAGCTTAATGACTTTGCACCATTTTGCTATTGTTTATTCAGCTTTCGAACCTATGGCAATATGCGTTCACTGGCTCAATGCAAACGATGAGGCGCAAAGAAAATTCTATTACATAGATTATAATTTGGAAAAAAGCAAGTTGAGATGACATAGTAGTAATTGTTGTCAATAATCGTTTAACAGAGGTTCTCTCAAATGTGTTAAAAGGTAGTTAGTTCTAAGATTTTGTGCCAATACTGTGTATTTTGCAATAGCACCCTCTAGCAGTATGCCTTCCAAACATGCTGCGCTATTTTTGTAACATGTTTCTCACCATCTCAGACCTTGAATTTTGCCCACTGCCTTCGTCGCTGTTTTCTCTATACCTCAATTAATCTCCGGACATAGCCTTTTTTTTTTTTTTTTTTTTTGAGGGGTAAAGCATTTTCCCCCTGGGGATGTGAGAAATTAGAATTTCTACATCTCTGTACTTCGGTACTTCGTAAGGTTATAAGGTGTTTTCCCCGCCTTCTTGGCATGCCTTCGCGGTGTAATGGTCAGCACGCTCGACGCGAATTCGAGATGTCCGTGATTCGAGTCCCGGTGTGGGCATTGCTCATTTTCCATGACTTCTGCTTCAAAATAAGTTAACGTCTCTACAGTGGCACCGAACTGAAAAATGTGGTGCATGATGATCCTTCATCACCAGGATTTGGCGATTGGGTCCCTTAAAATCGCATTCGCCCTCTAAAAGGGGGGCGGAATATATAAGGTGTTTCTCCCTCCTTCTTGGCATCCCTTCGTGGTGTCATTTCTGCACGTTCGACACGAATTGCAGAGGTCCGTGTTTCGAGTTCCGGGGAGAAAATTGCTCATTTTTCCTGACTCCTGCTTCAAAATAACCTAATGTCTCAATAAGTTGAGAAACTAACTGATTTCTTTCAAAGTGGGCAAAATAGTGTAGAATGATAAAGTTCGGCACTGAAAGGTATAAACCAAAAGCTAAACGCAGGTACAGGTTTAAGGTTTCGGCTCCCCAGAATTTCACCATTGGTTCCCCATTCACTATATAACTCCGCCCAAATGTTGATGAAGACCAGAATTCCAATGGTGGACAGATCCGAAAGGGACAGAGGACATCCATCCCTCTTTCCCTATCACAAAAACCCTCGAGATGGCTTTCGATGCGATATTAAGTGCTCCATGTCACGCAGACACTATACACTTACAAACATTTGCGTTTTCTCCGGGATTCGGACCTAGGCTAACGATACGGCAGCCAGTATCGTTCAGGTTATAGTCGCTAAGCTATTATAACAATAGGGTCGGATAAAGACAAATGCTTCATTGCTTAATGCATTAATGTTTAAAGTATTTCTCCCGCCTTCTTAGCATACCTTCGTAGGGTAGTGGTCAGCACGCTCGACGCGAATTCGAGAGGTACGTGGTTCGAGTCCTGGCCAATGCATTGCTCATTTTTCATCTCTCTTGCTTCAAAAAATACAAAAAATACCAAATGTCTCTACAATGCTATTGAAAACTTTAGTTCTTCAGAGCTTCAAACTCACAAATTTCAGCAAATGGTAGGCCGCTCATTGCTAGTGCTTCAACAAATCTGAATCATGAATATTCAAAACATGAACTAGAAACCTGGGCCAGATTCTTCTTTGGTTTCAAATCCGACGTCTTTAACTGACGCCGAAGTCTCAAGACTATTTCCCTTCAGGCGCAGCTCAATCTATATTTAACCATCTGAGGGAAATGAAATTGAGTAATCTCACGAGATTAAAGGAAGAAAAGAATCTTCCGAAACTTCACCTAGCTTGTCACAGTGGGGAATGGGAATGGGAATTTCCGATCACCCCCCTTCCCCGCAAATGAAATATCTTCCTAGACAACTGCAAGCAGATAGATGGCTGTGTGGGAAACAGATGGGAATGTCAGTTCTCCCTATTCCGGTATTCATCAGAAAGAAGAGTTTCCATTTTTTAGTCCGTCTCTCAGGCCGTTGAAGTGCGAGTTCCAGAAATCGAAAGAGGAAATTCTGAACAGATTATTGGATATTCTTCATTTATTTATGCTAGAGAAGCAATGAAATTCCTCGCTTTCTATTTTTAGTTATCGTCGAATCTGGGCCTACATAAACTAGATAGCTAGACGTTGATGTATAATCAAAATATTGTCTATTGTGTTCCAAAATAGGATTTCTGTGGCTTGACGGAATTATCCATTAAACTCTTTCAGTGAAAGATTGAGAATGAAATCCAAACTAAATGCATAAGAAAAGACATGATAGCCATAATTTTATAAACTTACAGTTTTAATAAAATATGTAAAAAATATTGAACTTTCCTAGATAACAAGTTATACTTGCTAATTTATTTTAAATTAGTTGTACTAGCTAAACTAACTCATTTTTGCACGTTTTCGTCGCAGTATTATAACTTTAAAAGAAGAGTTAATGAGTTAAGCGAGAAAAGTTTTACGATATGCTTTATTAAAAGTTTAAATTATGACTTAGAATGCTTTCAGCTGCTATTAATTTGTCCACAAATGCTAACTTGAACAAACAGTTGTTTTCTTTTTTTTTTTTTTTTTTTTCAGAACAACTGACCGCTTCTGACTAAATTTCTTTTGCCATCCAGAAAGTATCCTCCTCACCACACGGCTACTAAATAACATCTTCAAACATCTTTAAATACTGAGACATCCAAAGATAATGCTGATGTCTGTTTACCGGGGACATGCACTATTTACAAAGTTTGCGGAAAATTCATGTCATGTACTGAAACTCGTAGTAATTGTATTTAGCTGTTAAAGGGATTTACTTTGTATTGAAGAAATATATGAAATAACATCGTGCGGAACAAATTTAGTGTAGTGCAAATGGATATGAAGGAACTTTAGACTGTTTAACGCGATTTAAGCATTTTGATCAAAGAAATGTCGATATCTTTGAACAGAAATAGATCTCTTTCCTACCATTACCACAGATCTTTCCTCATCTGACTCCTTTGCTGTCCTTCGTTCCAATACTCTGCGAGGTCAATTCTCTCAGGTGCTTCAAGTAATCCAAAACGACGTGAGGTCAGTGTATTATACTTACCAAAAGATGTAGGGTAAGGTTGCGTGAGTCATTCCACCTAAGAAAAAAATAGATATAAATCGTAGTTTGTCTTACAATCCAGAAGCCTCAGCTTAAAGTGCTTTTTAACTCAATCTACATTCTGGTGAGGAAACGCAGAGAAGGCAGAAATTATAAATAATTAGTTAGTTTAAATAATAAGTCTTATACGAGGTTTGGAACTTTAATAGTGGCAACACAGCTGAAAAAACGCTACGCAACAAAACCAAATAATATCGCGTATACCACACGTAAACTACATACCTACCTTACCTCTCAGCAAAAAGACTCGTCCTGCCTACTTCACGCGCATGCGGAGTGACACGAAGAACGAATCCTTTTATTAGCTCGCGGTCTAAAGTAAATGTTGTCAGGATGTTTTCAAAAAAAGAACAACGATGTTGGATAAAAATTGAATGTGCCAGAGGTTGTACAGCACGACAGTGTCATCAAGGGCTTCAAGAGGCTTGCGGGGAATCTGTATTTCCTTACAGAACCGTAGCAAGATGCGTGAAAGCATTCAATGAAGGACGCCAAAACGTGGCAGACATGCTGCGGCCAGGTCGTCCGAGTGTCAGCGATGCAGACGTGCAAGCTGTTGCCGCACTAATGGACATGATGTACGTGTGAGTAACACGTGCATACGAAAATATCCCTAACATTAACTAGGAAAGCCGAAATCTTAGTTAAGATAGACATGTTATAATTAATAATCAAATTTAATAAGGAAAAGTAACAGTTGCCGGGTACATTATAACGGCTTAAGAAATTCAGAGCACAGTACAGATGCGAGTACACAAGTTCACATATCTCGGCGAAAACAGAGATGCACACATTTGTTGAAGTAGTTCCACTTGACTGCCGGAGAAAATTCTTCTCTCCCCGTCAGCCTGTAGGTTTTCCAAACGGGTTTACTGTTTCGCCAACTGGCGCTTTTCTGTACAGTTTTTAAGTCCGTATCGCCTGTTTGGCGCTGCCGCTGCATACTCCTTCCGCAGTGTCAACGAAATGTGACATACCGATGCGGGGGTCGGATTAATCGTCCAGAACGGGTGATACAAATGTCCGAAGTTTTTTTCACACTCTTGGAAGCAACTTGAGAAGAGTCCATGGTTACAAAAGCGGGTTTCAGTCTATCTATGGAGATCGTTTGCTTAGTCCCTTTTATTTCGAGATCAAACGTTTTATCTCGTCTTTCTAGCACCTTAAATGGTCCATCACAAGGAGTTTGAAGTGGTGCACAAACACATATGTGGACTTGTGAAGGCGTGGATGAATGAAACATGTTCGCTGGCCGTGGCTAGAAGTCGTGGTCGGGCGGACACTGGCAAAGTGAGATTTTAAATCCTCCACAAACTGTTTGGGGGACGCATCCGGAGGTGTCGGATTGAAAAATTCTCCTGGGAGACGGATAGTCTTTCCATACACCAGTTCAGAAGTGGTTGCTCCTATGTCCTCTTTGAGAGCGGCGCGGAAACCCATCAGCAGCGTTGGAAGGGCAGCCACCCAGTCACTGGTATCGTGCGCTTTTAAGGCAGCTTTCAAAGGACGGTGGAATTCCTCGATCAGTCCATTCGCCTGTGGGTGGTACGGAGACGTCCTGATCCTCTTGATTCCCAATAATTGGGAAAGGGGCTCGAAATAAGCCGCTTTCAAACTGTCGCCCTTGGTCGGTAGTAATAACAGTCGGACAACCAAATCGAGTAATCCAGTGGTCATAGAAAGCCTGTGCTACTGTGCGTGCTGTTATGTCTGGTATGGGTACTGCTTCGGGCCATCTAGTAAATCTATCTATCATAGTTAGACAGTAATAATTATTTTGAGAAGGAGGTAGGGGACCAACAAGGTCAAGGTGGACGTGATCAAACCTCTGTGATTGGTCTGGAAACTTCATTAACGGGGTTCTAGTATGCCTGCTTACTTTTGCTTTCTGTCACGGAATGCACTGCCGTGCCCATTTCGCGCAATCTTTGCGGATGGAAGACCAAACAAACCGTGAACATACTAACTTTGTTGATGCGCGAATGCCGGGGTGAGACAAATTGTGCAAGGTGTCAAAAACTTTCTCACGGAATGCCGGAGGAATGTAAGGACGGGCGTTACCTGTTGACACATCACAATATATCGGTAAGCTACAATTCGGTAAGGTAAGTTTTTTGAGATGTAGAACGTTTGACTCTTTAAGCAATGTTTGTAATTCTGGGTCAATTTCTTGCATTTTAGCGATTTCCTCATAGTCGATAGGGTTAGGCATGCTTATTGCTTCTATACGCGAAAGTACGTCGGCAGCGATATTCTCCGAACCTTTTATATGGCGAATTTCAGTGGTGAATTGTGAGATAAAGTCTAACTGCCTAGCCTGACGAGGTGAACACTTATCCAAACGCTGTCGGAATGCATACGTGAGCGGTTTGTGATCGGTGGTTAAAGAAAAGTTCCGTGCTTCCAACATATGCTTAAAATGCCTAATAGCAGCATAAGCTGCCAACAGCTCTCGATCATACGCACTATAGTTCCTTTCCGCCTGCGAAAGCTTTCGTGAGAAAAATGCGAGAGGCTGTAAATTTCTATCAACTATTTGTGATAGCGTTCCACCGATCGCGAAGTCTGACGCATCAACCTGTAAAACCAACTGGGCATCTTTTTTCGGGTGTGCCAAAAGAACAGCATTAGCGATTAGCTGTTTGCACTTTTGAAATTCACTCCGCGCTTCCTCAGACAAATTCAGGATTGTCTTATCATTTTTCTTAGCCCCTTTTAAATACGAAGTTAAATGTATTTGATTCTGGGCTACGTTGGGTAAAAATCGACGGTAAAAATTTAAAAATCCTAAAAATCTCTGCAAATCTTTTACCGTTTTCGGAAGTGGGTAGTTAAGTATCGGTTCCACTTTGTTCGTCAGAGGCTTGGTACCATCTTCATTGATTATATGGCCTAAAAAAGATATTTCCGGAAAGCCGAAAACACATTTCGAAGCGTTAATTGTCAATCCATATGAAGTTAATCTTTCAAAAACAGTACGTAGATGAGATTTATGCTCATCTTCCGTATCACTAAATATCAAAATATCATCTAAGTAGACGTAGGCGAATTTTAGATCTCCAAGAATTTCGTTCATAAACCTTTGAAAGGTTTGAGCTGCTCCGCACAGTCCGAAATTTAAAGATGGAAATTCGAAAAGACCAAATGGGGTGCAAACTGCAGTTTTCGGTATATGATCTGGATGGACTGGTATATGATGATATGCCCGAACGATATCAATTTTTGAAAAAATTGTCTTTCCGCTAAGCGTATTATTAAAGTCTTGTAAATGCGGGATAGGGTATCTGTCGGGTTCGGTGCACGCGTTTAGTTTTCGGTAGTTTCCTACTAGCCGTATGTCGCCCGAACTTTTAGAAACTACATGAAGAGGTGATGACCATGCTGATTTTGATGGTCTACAAATACCTTGATCTATCATAAATTGAAATTCTTTTTTTACTGCTTCGTATAACTTAGGGCTTAACCTACGCGGTTTACTGTGCACAGGAGGACCGTTTGTTTCGATGTAATGAACCGTACTATGCTTTACTCTACCCGAATCGGATTTTAACTTCAGTACTTCCGGAAAGTCTTTCAAGATTCTGTGATATGGTGAATCACCAGATATTAACTTTACCGAAAAATAATTTTTAGAATCGGAAAGAGAACCAATACGAGTTAATTTCGTAGTATTATCGATAAGCCTACCTCGTTTTAAATCGATTAAAAGATCAAAATGCCTTAAAATGTCGGCTCCTATTATAGGCACTGGTACATCGGCGATTAAAAACTTCCAAGAAAAGTTTCGTCTAAGTCCTAAATTCACAGTTAACAATTTTGTTCCATACGTAGAAATTCTGGAATTATTCGCGGCAAATAATTGAAGCGAATCAGGATGCATTTTCTTAAACTTAGAAGTCGGTGTCACACATAAAACATCCGAGCCCGAATCAATCAAAAAGTTTAAATTTAATCTGTTATCGTAAACATGTAAACGACATGAATGCGCGACTGCCGATGAATTTCGATCGACAGCCGCTACTACTAGTTTTCCTGGGCCGTAGTGTTCTGAGAAAAGGAACAAGGTGCTCGACATTTTCGTGCATTATTACCGAATCGCGAATGAAAATAACAATAATTGTTCACACGCTCTCGGGAATGCCCCCGCGAAAAACTACGTGCTGTGTTATGTTGATCCCGGGGGAAATTATTCCTCGTTTTTCCGCGGGAGAGTCGCTCGACTTGTTTACTTAGGGCAGAGATTTCACTCCTTAAGGCCTTAAGCTCCTCGAGGGGGGCACCAGAATCGTTAGGGTTTCTGGGGGAACTCGCCGAAGCTGCCTGGACCGCGAACACGCTGTTGTTCGTTGGCGTGCGCACTTCAGCTATCTTATCAGCCATTTTTGCTAAATTGTCTAAGGATTCCGAACTTATTGATAAAATGGCATGCACCTCGGAAGGTAACCTTTGCAGCCATAATGATTTTAAAAATTCGTCAGTTATACAGTTTCCACCTAATTCTCTCATTTTTCTCAATAAGTGAGATGGTTTGTCGTCCCCTAAATGCAATTCGGAAATAAGTCTGCGTATTTGCTCGCTTTCCGAATCTGAGAATTCTACTATTAACCTAGCTTTAAGGGCATCATATTTAGCCGTCGCTGGGGGATTAAATAAAATATCTGATACTGCGGAAAGAGTTTCAGGGTCTATCGAAGAAACTACGTGGTTGTATTTTGTACTATCGCTACTAATCTTCGCTAAAGCAAAGTTACTTTCAACTTGAATAAACCAAAGTTTAACATTTTTTTTCCATAAAGGGGGGATTTTAACTGCCACGTGTGAGATTTGTGGCTCCTGAACCGCCATATTCGATTCCTCGTTGGTTTGGCCTTCCGATCCTGGCATGGTTGCCAATTATAAATATATCGTAAATCGTAAACTTAATGTTTTGCACTATACCTTATCAAAACAGTATCAATTTAGAATAAAATAATGAAGACATTCAACATCTCAATAAAAGCGTGAGCACAAATATTACCCAAAGATCAATTTTAAACAATCAATAATTAAATTAAAACTATAATTTTAGAGCAAAACATATCACAAAAACATAATCAAGACCAATCACAGATAATTAAAAAAATTTGACCACATACCTGTAAATCCTCCTTAAGTGTGATAAACCACGTGTAATCCGTACGATAAAATGAGGAGGAAATAAATAGGGTGGAGCCTTTATCAGTCATAAGGAAGAGCATTGGCATCAAAATAAGGCATATTTTTAGTTTTTTAACAAAGATTGAGACAGATAGTCATTAGGGATCGAAACAGAAGGAGCGAGGGACAGGGTCACCAATGATGTACGTGTGAGTAACACGTGCATACGAAAATATCCCTAACATTAACTAGGAAAGCCGAAATCTTAGTTAAGATAGACATGTTATAATTAATAATCAAATTTAATAAGGAAAAGTAACAGTTGCCGGGTACATTATAACGGCTTAAGAAATTCAGAGCACAGTACAGATGCGAGTACACAAGGTCACATATCTCGGCGAAAACAGAGATGCACACATTTGTTGAAGTAGTTCCACTTGACTGCCGGGGAAAATTCTTCTCTCCCCGTCAGCCTGTAGGTTTGGCAAACGGGTTTACTGTTTCGCCAATTGGCGCTTTTCTGTACACTTTTTAAGTCCGTATCGCCTGTTTGGCGCTGCCGCTGCAGACAGTGATCGCCGCCAAACGATTCGTCAGCTGGCCGGACAAACAGGATTAGCGCATACGACTCTGCTGCATATTCTGAAGGAACGCCTGTCCATGAGAAAAATTGCTTCAGGATGGGTTCCACATCAATTGACGAAAATGAAGAAATGCCTACGATACGATGCTGCCCGAACCCACCTGGAGCGCTATGAGCGCTAAGGAGATGCTTTTTTACGCCGTATCATTACGCTGGATGAGACTTGGGCCCGATCGTACCAGCCAGAACTGAAACGCCGATCAAACGAATGGCGTCATCACGGGTCACCACGACGTTCGAAATTTCGTCAGAACCCCAGCAATGTGAAAGTTATGGTGATTCTCATGTACGACTGTGATGGTGTCATCCTAACGCATACCGTTTCCCCGCAGCAGACCGTCAGTGCGCAGTATTACTGCTCATTTTTAGAGCACAATCTCTGACCAGCTTTGAGAAAAAAACGGTGACACTTTCTGCAGAACGCTCCTCTCATTTTGCATGACAATGCTCGGCCGCATGCAGCGCAAGCTGTGACTGATTTGTTGAAGCGATGGGGCTGGGAAGTGCTTTACCATCCACCATACTCCCCAGATCTAAGACCTTGTAACTATGCCTTAATTCCTAAGATGAAGGAACCACTTCGTGGCATTCGCTTCCAAACTGTTTCTGAGATTCTTGCGGCAGTAGACCGGTACATTCAAACTATCAACAAAACAGGCGCTGCTACAGGTATTCTGCGACTTCCACATCGTTGGAAACGGGTTGTACACAATGCTGGCGACTATACTGAAGGACTGTAAAACATGGTGACATGAATCACGTTTGTATTCCTTGTAAATAAATAGTTGCCACTATTAAAGTTACTCAGAGAAGGCTGAAATTATAAATAACTAGTTAGTTTAAATAATAAGTCTTATATATTGGTTAAGGCCGGAGCTGTGAGACTCGTGCTGACCGAAAGGACGATTCATCAGGAACTGGTTTTAATGTAGTACATAACTGTACTGATAGTTTTTCTCTTCATCTTCATCTATGCCAGACATTTAATCTGGGATCAGTTTAATGATTATCTTATAAGAATTGTGTTGTTTTTATCAATGCAGTACGAAGCACCCCTCTCTAACAGTGTGATGATTTTCAGAATCTTTTGCTGTCTGGCTGTATTTTACAAAGAATGAATTTATTTCTTTTCTGTTAGTCTTTCATATTACCTGTTAAGTTAACAGGAACAGGAAAAAGCGGACGGAGTACCAGAACTTCGCCTATGAAATCTGCATTAATCTATATTATTTTGGTTGAATTTTTGTAAAAGGTGGAATTATTGCTGACTGTAAATAACTCAGCTGATGCTCAAAATCTCGGTCATACTGGGTCGGGAAGGGGAGACACTTGGCTCAAAACTGAATCCAAAATTCAAATAGATTGTTACGAATTGTGTACTCAGATAGGTAATTTTAGTAGAATTATAGTAAAATTGTTGTATTTCTTTTGTAACATGAAAAATGTAAAGAGTAGGTATGCCGGAAAAATAAGAATACAGGGACAAATGCATTTAACATGGGTAAATGGGTATCTCGGAAATTCGGGGAGATATCGCCAAGCTGACAAAGGTTTTGGCTAGAAATTGCTAAAAGTCGACAAATTTGACGACTGTTTAGCGATATTTTGGTCCGGTTCCAGTACCACCGTAATATGTCTTGAAATTGAACTAATGTAATTCACCATTATGTTAGCTATAACCGTAATTCCATACTCGTATTGCTTTCCAGTACTTTCGAGAAGCAGAAAGTGCTATAAATATCTCTGCGGCCGATTGCAAACTATGTAAAGCCGTAGAGAGAGCATGTGCTCTCAGTTGCTTAATTATTGTTGTTGCGAGCTGTAGTTCGGCGTGAACTGAGATAAATCCGAGATCCAACTCTCTTTAGATGCACTTCGCGTTGCATTGTGTTTAACGTTCTTGGTAGTTTGAGGTGTAACTACTGATTCTAACGTGTGATACTGTGAACACTTGTACGAATATTTCTGTGAAACATTTCAGAGTTTCAGAGTTAAATTTCGGAGTTCTAAAATATTTCTTTTGATAAAAGTAGATTTTATTAACCTATTATCGGACTTGTGAATTCATTCTATTAAGAATCCGAACGCACTCGACAATCGCAGTTGAGTAATGGTGCCATCGTTTAGAGTGGGTACCAATTGCGCTACTGGTGGGTCTAGTGTCCTTAAAGTACTGTTCAACTAGTGTCCTTAAAACTTGTAAATGATCTTGAGAAACGAAATGAGCTCTGCACGTATTGCACCACAAGGCAAAAGACCTCCCAGATTATACGTAGTTTTATTTTTTGACTACGTGCGTTGATTTGGTCATCGAGCTGTCCAATATAGTAAATTAATATAAAAGAGATAAAAATTCTGCAGAAAGGATTATTAAGAAATTTGCTTTATTAAAAAAATATGTCAACACGGATCTGGACATAGTAATGTAATTAATGAAACAACTTAAATGAATATATGCGTGCAAATTAAAACTCCCTATGAAATTATTAAATAATTAGTATTATTTATATATAATTCAGAGCAATCATTCGGAATAATTCTGGCACTCCGAAAATAAATCCCTGAAATTCTAGAAAGTCTCAAATCAGAGCTGCATTAACGAATATCATTATTTTCGTCTTTTAACTGCCTAGCTACAACAATTTAGCACTTAATTAATACATGCCATAATATATATTTTTAATGTGAAAATTCATATTCAGTGAAACCTTCTTATGACCAACTATGATTCAGAGAACTTTGACTTTTGCGCAGGTCACCGCCTTAGAAAAGTGTTGTTTCGAAATTTATTTCTGTTCTTGCAAATACTGATGGCATTCACCGATGGTTATCTAAGAAAACTGGTCATCATAAGAGTGTTAACAGTATATTTATTATTAGAAGCACTGAACATTCAGAGTTAGAAATCTTTCCTTGTTAGTTAAGTCAAAATATTATGTTTGCATTTCTAGTGCTAACAGGTAACTTATTATTATTTCAATCTGCTAAGCTAGAACATTAATCTGATATAATTCAGTGCGTATTTTACCACCACTGTTTGTTTAAGATATAAATTTAAGCAATTATCGACAGCTCTCGTAGATGATATTGATCTTAGTGACTTTTCAGGCTTCACAACAGATAGCTGAATATTTCAACTAGACCAGTAATATTATCCATGAAAGCGTTCGGTTATTTAGTTCACAAACTTTTAACATTAATGTAGTATTAAGTATTTCACAAGCAGATTTAATCCGCCAGCTATAAATATCAAACACCATTATTTAATTAAACCATTAGTAACAAACGAGCAGTTGAATAAAAAATTAATTAGAATCAGAAAACCTATGTTCTAATAATTCCACGCACACTTTCATTAAATTTAAGCAGAATGCCAGTTTCAAATTTCAAATTCGCATTAATCAAAATCAAGCGTTATTTTCAGGCTTGGATCATAAATTATGCGCTTCTCAGTTTTGAATTTCAATTAAATAGCTTATGAGGTTTATCTATTAATTTTTAAATAATAGTTTATTTTAAGTTTGACTTTCGTATCACTCTCTCTTCTCACCCACGCTTTTCATGCCAGAATGTAAACGAGATAGCATGAGTTTATTCAGATTGAGGTAGAAAATAGTGCTATTTAAGCAAGAGCTTCGGAAGTTAGTTTTAGAGCTATGCAGATGACACCGCGTTAGCTGTGAAATCTGCAAATGTAAGTCACGCATTCAAAAAAATTCAAGATCTCATTCCTTCGATTGAACAGTGGTGTACGCAATGGAAAATCCAAATTAATGTCTCTATGTCACAGCTCTTGATCATTCGGAAACGCAAAAGGAACGCTCCGATCAAAAAGCAACTTACTTTATTCAACGAAACTATTCCGGTGGTTTCCCAGGCCAAATATCTTGGTGTTTTATTTAATGACTGCCTTACTTGGACACATCATGTTAATAATGTGCGTGACAGGGCACTTAAAATCATCAAATGCTTATATCCAATTTTTGGGAAAGACTCTTCACTGGACCTGAACAAGAAGAGACTTATTTATCTCTCTGTTATCAGATCAGTCATGACTTACGCTTCGACGGCATGGATAACTATCTCCGATAAGGATCGTGAAAACTTCAAGTGGTACAAAGCAGATACCTTCGCATCATTACAAATGCCTATTTCTATGTACGTAACAAATGTCTTCACGACGACCTTAAGATCGGACCTTGGGCGAAGTTTCTCAGAAAACTCAATGAACGCTTCTACCAGGAAGCACAAGAAGGTAATATGATGAACCACTTTGAACTTTTCAATTACGAGATTCTTCAAGAGGATTGGCATCTGCGCCCATTTTTGGCTTTCATGCTCAGCGATAACCAAAATTTTCCTACATAAAGCTTAAATGTGCTTTCACATCTGTGTCTAAGATCTCAGCTGAACCTGTGTATATAGTGTTATGAAATAAATGTACAGGCGCGGTAAGATGGCTTCCCCGCAAATCAGTTTTAGGGTTGTCATAAAATGTAAAGGGAAGGCAGGGTTGAAACATTTGGCGAGAAATCGCTCATTTGGCGACATTTATCGTGGTTAGTACATCGTCGAGAGAGCGTGTTGAGCTTCGGGAACGACTGAACCGAAGAGTCGGGAGCCATGCACTGTATGTCGTCGAGTGCATCGCGAGTTAAAGCATGGAGAGTCTCGAGAGTACGTGGAGTTCCGAGAACGACCGAGCAGAGTCCGGAGCTGTACTCTGGTGCTTTACAGTGAAGATAGTATTTCGACCGTTATTGCCTGATAGTGTGAAGGCTGTGTCGCTGAGTTTCAGCCTGTTTATAGTAGACAATAAAGTGTGTTTCGATATTCCATCAAATGCTGTCGTCGTTATTCACTCCAAATCTACACGAACCCTGTAGGCACATGAAAGAAAAAAATAACGTAACTGGTGTCATAAAAGAAAAACGCAACAATTGGTGTCAGGATTGGGATTTGCGAGTGAATGCCAGTGACCCGCCTGCAAAGGAAAGCCGACTTTGATGGACTTCTTGGCTGAGATGAAAGCCGGACATGATACGGTCTTTTGGTGTATTTAATTATGGCAAAGCACACTAGGGCTATCTGCCTAAGGGGAGGACTTTTTAAGGGAAACTGGCTCGTATACACGTTACACATGGGGAAAACCACGAAAACACCCATGCAGCCAGCCTGTTCGCGGGATTCGAACCTCGGACCGAACTACCAGTGTTCAGCGACTTACCGCTCGGCCGTTGATGGGCCCCGGACATGATACGAAGAAAGCTAAACTGAAAGAGATGAAAGCCGTACAGGGGGAGATAAAGGCTGAAATCAAAGCCGGACTGAAAGAGATGAAAGCCAGACTGGAAGAGCAGAAAGCCCGACGAGAAGAAATAAATGTCGGCCAAGAAAAGTTTCGAAAGCAACTTCCAACAGATGAAAGTCGAGCTTCCAGAAGAAACTAGACCCATAAAAGACGACGTGGAAATGAGACAAGTGGCATTTGAAGAATCAAAGGATGAAGAAATGAAAGAAGTAGCTAATGAACTGTCAGAGAAAGATCCAGAAATGAAGGATGAAATATTTAATGATATTAGACATTAAATATAAGACAGATATCGAAAAAGTGAAGAAATGAAAGACGGAAAAGAAGTTTTTGATTCTCATGTGCTTGAAGTGGAGATGGAAGAAAGTGAAAATGCGACTATCAAGATCGTAGAAAGTGTATAAGGTATTTCTCACACTTCCCTAGCGTGCCTTCGTGGTTTAATGGTCAGCCCACTGAGCTGGTATTTCAGAGGTCCGTGGTTCGATTCCCGGCGAAGGCGGTTGGATATTTTTCATCTTTCCTGCTTCCAATTAACCTAATTTCTCTACAAGTGATAATGAAGTTAGAGAGTCCCAGTTGGCGAGAGTTGAACCATCTGAAAGTGCATGTGATGAAGAGAGGGGAGAAGCTGATATACAGCTTAGGCAACTCCAGTACTGAAAGAAAATTCAACCACTTTGCGAACTATGTGTGCGTCTCATAGTGCAGGTTGTGCAGACAAGGATTTGATTCTAAACCAGGATGCTTCTGTTTGTAAAGAATCGGATTCCGTTCATGACTCTGATGCAGAATTTGAAGCTGGTTCCTAGGAAACGGGGGAAAACGAGTATATACCAACTGGCTAAAAATACCGAGGTGAACTGTATGAATGCTGCGAATGAACTAAAGAGTGATGAACAAACTGTTTCAGATCTTTCTGTGGATGAAAAGTCGGAAAGGATTAAACCTTCAGACTGGATATGAAAAACATAAATATATCTAAGAATTGCAGTGGAAGAGTATGTGACCCGGGTATAACTTAATGAAAAGACTTAGACTAAAATTCATTCTTAACTTTAATTTGCATACTTTAAAATTGTTATGTGTTTAATTTGTGTATATAACTTGTACATAGTATAAATATTTGTTTCTTTAGTTATGTTATCTGTATGTTTTAAAACGTAACGAAGTCGAACGAAGTCTCTGCTCGAAATTCGCAATAACCTGCTTGAGTTAGTCTGTTGGAATCGAATTTTTCACTCTTGGTAATGTAATTTTCAGCTCTTCCATGATTTTTGATCGATCTCTGTAGACTTGATCTTTAACATATAAAACGAAAAGTCAGGGCTACAGATTCCTATAGTAGGAATAAAACCATCCATCGCCAGAGCGATTCGGGAAGCCTTTTGCGACCACACGATTGTGGTAGTGACTTCTGAATAAGTCCGAGACGAGTCCTGTTGAATGTCGAGGATCTCTATCCTGCTGAAACCATGTGGCTTGGATCAAGTGTTCGTGGTAGGTATTAGAAAGGAATCGTATTCTCAAGAAGTGAAGACAGCATTAAGAATTCACTGTCTAGACAAAAAGTACTGATCCAAACTGCCATCTACACACAAACCGCACAATCCAGACAGTGACTTTTCGTGGGTGAAGAATCTTGACAACAACAAATTCTGGCTTTTGGCTACCCCAAATCCAATAATTTTGACGTTTGACTTAGCCATCCAACCAGAAGGGCCTCATCAGAAAAAACGATATCTGCATAGCTGAAACTAGTGTTGATGATTTCGCACATGATGCTGGGGAACTCCAGTTGTTTTTCAATAGCATTTGAACCGGGAGGTTGTCCTAACTGAATTTTTTAAGGGAAACTGCCAAGATCTTTGTGAGCTATTCTTCATGCTGCTGTGCCTGCACTGACATCAAATTGTTGAGCCAAGTGTTGAGTTAATGCCCCTTTCATCATTACTGTTTTGACAGCGGTGACGTTTTCGGGCGTCTGCCTTTTTTCCCGTTTTCATGCCCACTTTTTCATACTGAACTTGTTCTTTCAGACTTGGTAATTAATGCTCTTAACATGCGTGAAGATGGTTTTGTCTTCGGCATTAGACCACTTACTGAATTTTTCGGCAGGTCCTTGGACTCCTAAATAATAATTAGGTGTTCAAGAGATAAAATGTTTTGACTAAAAATCACTCGCTTCAGTAGAATATCGGTATATTTTGGTGAAAGCAAAGTATTCTTCAAACTAACCAGAGTCCGTAAATAAGTTTCATTTGGCTGGCTGCACATTCGTACGCAATTTCGTACGTCACTGGCTCTACTAGTTGAAGATTTATCCAACTAAAAATTTCACTATAGCCTGTGAAGCGCCCTGTACTTTATAGTACTTAAATAAATTTAGAAAATAACTCATCTATTTTATGATACCTGAAAAAATTTTCCAGAATTAAATTTGAAAGATAATTTATTGACTTTTAAATCTGCTTGTGAATTAGCAGAACACAGTGAATGTGACGCTTTGTTGAAAACAGAAAACGTGATTGTGAAAAGGATAAATTAAAAATAAATATTTCTTTTTTATACCTGACCGATGTGAAACAAGTATGAGTGATATTTTTAGGAGATACGTTTAATTTTACTGGCACATTTTGTATGTTAAAGGTAAGCGACGTGTTTTCTGTGATAGAATCGTACAGGAATTATTACAAGATGTAACACCCAGCTGTACTGGGTGCTACAAAATATTTATGTAGAAACATGCCTAGATTTTCATATGATCAACAAGAGACTTGAAGCAGTAGTTTAATATTAAATAACTAAACATTTAACATAAATATTACACATTAAATTAACGTACGAGTAGATAACAACTGCGTCGGAGGAAAACGACGACGCGGCAAAGACGTTTCACGTGAGGCGTTACTTATTTTTGACTCGAATTCTGTTAGAGATATCGTTACGCTGTTGGTGAGTAAACGCAAATTTACCCTAGAGTCGTCGCAACATTAATTGTAATTCTATATTGTTCAATCCTAAAAGCATTCAAAGCGTTTAAATTCCTTTTTCTTTTTTCAGAGTAGCAATTTTTAGATTCGTAATTTTGGTCAAGACGATATATAGTATAAATTCAGAGCGGAATTTTACTTGGAAAATTTTTTCTACATAATGTATGCCGTAACGCCTCCATCAACTTGTCTACGTATGCCCTCTGGCAGGAAGAATGAGGCAGTACAAACTACATATCTGCTCAAGTCGGGAAGATTCAGCAACAAGCAGAGTTTTAGGCAATCAACGCTTTGCTGTTAAATTTTAATTTTCATTTAAAGCCTGTTGTGCGTATTTCTTAATAAACTTACACCTCCGTACAATTCCATTAACATTTATAAGAAGAACCAACAATTCGAATAAGTAAAATGATCCCCGTTCATTTCAGTTTCATTATGACTCCAAGTGGAGGCAGACTCTATGTCTTTCAAGAGACAATACACTTAACCACCAGCTGAGTTACTGTATCGCCTGTTATATGACTATCGGCATTCGTACTCAATTGGTAGAGCATTCTATTGTCGCTAGGCCTAGGCAAAAATCTCTATCACCCAGGGTAAACATCCACCTAAAAACCACTCTCGCCCTGGATCAGAGAATGGCAAAACTAATATTGACAGCAGTTATTGATATTGAGAGAGATTTTGAACGCATAATAAAAACGAATTGTGGAAATTTTGTACATTTCAATACATTTATTTTCCAAATACAAGAAAAGTAAAGATTTAGGGTTACGAGAAAGAATTCAACATGGTTATTACATGCCTTTTAACCCCAAAGGGGCCATTCATCTCGGAATGGGATCTTGCGTCAGTTCATCATAAACGGCGAACCACTTTTAAAATTGTTACCACCAAATATTATCGACCTGTATTATTTTTAAAGTAATTAAATTACGAAGAGTCTGTACGAATATATGTATATTTCTCGCATTGTGAACAAACGACGGTATCAAATTTTCATATAACGCTGTTTTCCAGTCGAACATGCGCACCTGAAAGCTGGAATTTTGAATTTCGAATTTGATTTATTATCTATTTCATATTTTATAAAATTTTAATGAATTTTTTATTAATAAACTCGACGATTTGAAACTGAGTAGTGCAAAAACTGTACGGATTAAAACGTTTTTACCTCCAGCGCAAGACTTTCAACAGACTATCTTTAGAATTCCCGATAGACAGTCTCGCGCTCTGGAGATAAAAAAATTAAAAAAAAATAATAATAATAATCCGTATAGTATTGCCATTGCTCGCTTTGAAATTATTGAGTTTGTTAATAAAAAATTCGTTAAGATTTTACAAAGCATGAAATACACAATAAAACAAATTCGAAATTCGGGCTTCCAGGTGTCTATAATCGGGTGGACGACTACATTATTCAAAATTTGATGACTTTAGCTACCGTTTTTTCCAGTGCGAAAAACATGTTTATATTCGTGAAAATTCTTCCTTATTTAATTTCTTTAAATATAATACAAGACGATAATATTTGATGGCAACAATTTGAAAAGTGATTCAGGCTTTTATAGTCAGGCAAAATCTCATTTTGAGACAATTAGCCCTTTTGGGCTAACGACACTGCATCTAGAATTCTAAACATAGGCTGCTATGCGTCTTTTAAAATGCTTTTAATTTTCTGTCAGATTGTATATGGCATAAGTCAGGAAAGAAAATGATACTTAATAATAAAGCTAAAAGGAAAGGGGAGAAAAATAAAGCTTAGCAGGAGTGCGAGTTCAACAGCCAAGCTGGTAGACTGTCAGCTCAGCAAAAACGTAAAAAAAAAAAAAAAAAACGGTAATAAACCCTTTTGAAAACGTTAATATCTGAAGCCCTTCAAATTTATTATTATTATTATTATTATTAAGGGTAAGTTAAATTACAAAATAAAAACACCAAATTATTGCTTGAAATTACTCTCCTTGTCTGCACTGCCGACTTTTCATGTCAAATATGGGTTGATATAGCCTTCTTTTCAAAGTATATCCCACTCATAAAACGTGGTATTGAATGGATATATTTCTCAAATATTTGATTTTGAAATTACCTCAAATACTAGGGCAGAATTCCTGAAATCAGTTTGCTTGCATTTCCTGAACAACTAAACTGGAGAACTGCACACATTTCAATTCATCTTTCAAACCTATTACAGAAATTTTGCAATATGCGTGGTAGTGGTGTGTGACATGGTATACGGAAGATGACGAAGCCGATTCCCATTTATTATTTGAGACATTACGTTACATGATTTGCTTGCATCATTTTGAAACTAACTACGATAGACAGCGCACCAAATGCAGTGGACAACAAAGGAAATATTGCAACCAGTATTGTCAACAGGTAACGTTAGGTTCCCTTTACTAACTGGATTACATCCAGTATTTATGAGTAGAAAATAAGGAGCCACTTATAGCTAGATCATTCTCGAAAGGCTTTGCAGACACGGGTGGTATCTGCAAAGTTTGAATATTAATCTCGTTGAGCTGTTCTACTAAGCACATATCAGTCGGTATCCTGTGTACATTTAATAATTCGAAAGATAAATTAATGTTTTCACACAGTATCCGCAACTTTTCTGAAAAATGATGCCATTTGGTTGGAAAGATAAATTTAGGATATTATACCTCGAGACTGACAACGGTTATCAAAATCGGAAATCAGGTAGCCCAAGATTTCGAATAAAAGTTTGTTCTTTAAATTTTTTTAAAAAGTAATAATTTTAAAATGAAGCAATGCAAAACATCATAAATATGTTAAACAATAAATTATTCTGTTGCAGTTAAGTAACAAACAGTATTAGAAAAATCTTATACTGAATACAGCAAACCTTAAGAAGTTGGCAAATTTAATTGTTGGATATATTGTAAGTTATATATATTTTATTTTACATCAAATATTGGATGTATTATTAAAAAATAAATAAAGATTTAAATTGGTAAAAAGAAATTTTATTGTTTTTAAATAGCTTAGTTTTGTTGATCAGTAGCAAAATGATTAAATGCGAAACGTACATTAAAAATCGTATGCTTTGCTTGTTAAGCTAAATATAATTAGTTTTTAAACTACGCCTAATTAAATATTCTGACGCCTATTAAATTTCCCCCAAACATGAGGTGAAGTTGGAGGAAAATTTCCATTGCCACATGAAGAAAAGAAATTTCCCAAAATCATCATTGCCACAAGGTAGAAATGGAAATATTGAATTTTCCGTCATCCAACATGTCGGGAAAACGTCACATTCAGGAATCACGGAAATCCAAAGTTTTCAATGTCACGCCCCATTTCTGCGACGTCACTTCTACAATCCGCGGAGCTGAGCTTATAAGGTATTTCTCCCACCTTCTTGGCGCTTTCGATGTGTGGTGGTCTGCACACTGGGCCGGTATTCCAGAGGTCCGCGGTTCGATTCCCGGCGAAGGCGTTGTTAATTATTCATCTTTCCGGCCTCCAAAAAAAATCCTAGTGTCTCTACAGTGGCGCCCAAACTAAAAGGGTGGTGGATGATGATTTCTCCCCACACAGGATTTGGCAACTGAGTCCCCTAAAAACTACAGTCGCCCTTTAAAAGGAGGAGTATATAAGGTATTTCTCCTGCCTTCCTAGCATGCCTTCGTGGTGTGATGTTCTGAACACTAGGACAGTATTCCAGATGTCCGCGGTTTGATTCCCGGCGAAGGCGTTGTTAATTTTTCATCTCTCCGGCCTCCCAAAAAAAAAAAAAAAAAAAAAAAAAAAAAAAAAAAAATTCGTAATGTCTTTACAAGCTTACTACTCACTCTGTCTCAAAATCATAAATGGAGACATCATCATTATTATTAAGCCTTTGGAATGTCGCCAGCACAAACTTTAAAAAAAAAAAGAAATTACAGAATTTCGGATCCACAAAATTTTCTTATTATTCAGACCTCAACCAAACTAAGACGAATCCTGCTGAGAAATCCTCAGTGATATTTTATCTTCAGCATAGAGACTGCACAACATTAAAATACTTATATTTTGACGAATACATGACATAGTTCCTGTGCAAATAAAATGAAATAAAATAAATACTAGTTTGCAATCATTGATATGCTAAAGTAATTTTAAAACAACCTCAAAAAATTCTTAGCCTTTATTTCAATATTTCTTTGAATAAAATATAAATCCTCGAAACCCACAGTAATCCTCCTCAACCCTCCCCCTCCGCAGAAAAAGCCCGGTTATAGAGCTGATCTGACATCCAATAAGATTTTTGCTTTCTTTGAGCAGTTACTGTAGAAGTGCTTCTCCTCGTATTATTCGCCTCCTCTCTTATTTATAAGAATCAAATTTGCAAAAAAGAAATTTCATACCCGCATTTTCTCACGTATTCTCCTAATACGTGTTAGTAGGAAGGCAAAAATGAAATTTTTCAGCTACCCTGAATTTTCTTCGCTCAAAGTTTAAAAATATCGACACAGGGATTCTTTACAACAAAAGTTTTCCTAAAATAAAACTTTTATTTTCAAAAAAGAATACATCGCTAAATTCAATAGGAAATGGAAAAATAACGTGAAAGTAACATCTATTTGCTTTTAGTAACCAAGGAAACATACGGGTCTTAAGTCCAGTATTATTTATTTGAAATATGCAGTGTTCTGTTCATTGGTATGTAAGATCAGAGACATTATGACGGATTCCGTTTGTTTCCTGAACTCAAGATGTGTATTTTGCCAATATATTTCCAGTTATTTTATTTATCATTTACGTATAAATTCCCTGATTGGACAGGACAGGAAAATGCAAGGAATGAGTCAAACAAAATTAGTCAGCTAGATATTTTCTCTAAATAGCACCAAATTAAGGTCCTTGGAAAACATATTAGGTGCTACATACACAGTCCTACCAAAGGTTGATTGAAAAATACTGAGACCGTCCTAATATTCAAAGGCTGATTGAAAAATACCGAGACTGCCCTTATATTCAAAGGGCTGCCCTTAATTGTTTTGCCTGGTATTAGATGTGGCAATTCTGTACTGGGTTTTGTCAAGTTATCTTGTTCCTATCAAAGCGTTTGAACTTGCAATTGGATAGGCATAGAATATGAACCCCGGCGAGTGGAGTTCTAACTACAAATGTCCATTAAAAATAAATAATAAAAAAATATCTAAAAGCTTTCAGATTTTATATTACGCCCAAAGGGACGCTTTTTTAACATCTTGTGTGCTATCTTTATTTGTTAGATATCATTGTTAGCTTTGAAATGGTGGAGTTTGTTAATGAAAAATTCGTTGAGCTTTTACGAAACATAAAATAGATAAATAATGAAACAAATTCCAAATTCTAAATTTGGGGTTCCAGACACCTATATTCGATTGGAGGACTACGTTATTCAGAATTTGATGTTTCTAGGTACAGCTGTTTTTTCACAGTGCGAGAAACATACATACATTCATGCAGATTCTTCATTAATTTCTTTAAATATCATGCCGGGCGATATGATGACAATTGGAAAAATGCAACGCCGTTTATAGTAAACCAACGCAAAATGTCAAAACGAAATTAATAGCCCTTATGGACAAATTGTCCCTTTGGGCTAGTAAAAAGTAAAAAGGAATTTTCATGCTTAGTTCTTGTAAACAGTTCAACACTTTGAAAATGTGCATATATCCAAATTTAGCACCATGGGTTTTCATGTCTTCAGTCCATAAGTCTAATAAGAAAATTACTGAAGCTGTGCAAGAAAGGGTTAACGACTTTTTATTCTTTTGGAATTAAGAAAGTTCCGGGACAATAGAACAAGCGTACTATTGACAAGCGAATGGGTGTTACAGTTACGTAAGTTGCTTCGTTGTATTGAAAAAATAAAATTTTGTTGATAAATTCTGGTTTATGTTTGAGTGTTGTTGTTTTGCGACTTATCTCACTTGTCCGACAGTAACATCAGACCAAGCCTACGAAATTCATATAGCAAGAACCGAGAACGCGCGCAGGGATGGCACCTATTACGGTATGGAATTCATGTTTAAAAATGTGCCTCCTCCAGAAATAAAATTGGCTATGACGACTGTTATCGTCTTTTATGTTCACCAAAGTCTGTCCTTCCGTCACTCCATAAATCATGTTCTCTGCCTCGTCAAGAATTTTTAAACTGCTTCATACATTTCTTTTTTGAAATGTTAGCTTAAAAGAAATGATATAAATGGTAGTTTATCTAGGAATAAAACCAGTAGAAAAAAAAATGGGGAATTTTTAGAATCAACTATAAGCTGCAGAAGATTGAAAAGAAGAGGTAAACATCGGGTGAGGTTTAGAAATAAATAACCATTCGGGAGCTTAAAATAAAGCTGAATGTGAATAAAATATGTAATGCGATCCAGAAAGAAAAACGAGCCAGTTTTGCTAGACCTGAATGAAGAACAAAAAATCTAAAACATTTTGCAATCTAACGAAATGCTGAATCAGAGAGAAACACTTCATGATTTAAAAAAAAAGAATGGAAATACTGTAATATGAAAAATACGAACTCTCTGTAAGATGACCATCTACGGTTTTAAACGATTGAGGTCTTCTGTCAAGGTGATTGTTTTAGATAGATCGTATTAAAAATTAAAATGTATTTATGCTGTCATAAATAGAGATTACTATCAGAAATGGTCGTCTTTTCGAAGTGATCTCTTCGAGAAGATTCATTGTACATATAAATACACTTTTGTTTATCTGGTGCACTTGATAAAAATACACTTAGCATTTAGTTTAAAATTATTGCTATTTGTAATTACATAAGCAATGTTATAAAATTTCAGATAATGGGAAATTCAGAGTTACTCTACTCTCTGAATGATGATTACAGATGCATATTTAGAAGAAATCTTGAAAAAATTGAAGGAAAGAATTGAAGAATTGAAAGAAGAATCATTGCATATCTTTAAAAAAACGAAACGAGCTAATTAAATACGCTTACATGGAAAAACCTACTCTAGTTGCTGTCTATTTTAATTCTGATATGCATTAATCTCAATTGTCATTATTTATTTTGTTATTTTTCCATTAAGTAGCATTCTTTCGCTTGAAATGAAATTATCTGATAATAGAATCCGAAAGCTGACCATTAAGAACTCCTTACTTAAGCATTATGAACGCCAAAACATAGAATTTTAATCAACTGCTAATGATTCTATGGAACAAAGACGTGACTTTTCTCCTATGATTTGCTTAGTAAACCTCATTAGGAAATGGAAATTCAGAATTTCCTCAAATCTCATTTATTCTAAAACTTTTCATTAAGAGAATAATAATGATTCCTTTTGTGAATATGCTATTCTTCGAAATTAATCTTGAAAGCTTAGTGGTCATCTGAGTACAAAATTTAAAGAGTTTCATAAGTATTTAATTTAGTGAGATCAGATTTGAAACGAATTAGAATGAAACCCAATTGTTTCCATGATTATGCTTAAACGTATTATAATTACATATTTATCATTATACGCCAATACGAATGATCAAAATTATTCTTATATTTACTTTATAATTCATCATTAATTGTCTATATCTTAACTCTTGCACTTAAATAACTCCGTAGCTGGAACATTAGAGTATTAGAGGAAACATAAAAAGTAATATGAACGGGATTATGCAGTTCATATGCTCGTATTTTCACAAATGCATTCTATGAAATGCTATGAAATTCATTCTATGTTTCGAGTACCGGATTGAGGATCAATATTAAGTAAGGTCAACGGATTCTGTGGCAGCATACATCCGACATGACTGCATCAACACTGTTTTCCATCCTGTTCGGGAAAAAATATTACACAGGTGCAAGCATCCTCAGGCGATGTTGAAATACCTTGAAGTTCAGAACAAGCATTTCAAACGCCAAAATTAATTTGTCGAACTAAAAAGCTTAGACCCCTAAAAAATAAGACAATCAAAATCGACCGAAGACGAGGAACAAAAGTAAATGGTTTGGATAAGCTACAACAAACATCGGGCTTATAAGGTATTTCCTCCCTCCTTTCTGCATGCCTTTGCGGTGTAACGGCAGCACCCTCGGCACGTATTCGAGAGGTCCAGATTTGGGTCCTGGTGAGGGCATTGCCCATTTTTCGTGTTTCCTGTTTCAAAAATCCTAATGAATGTGTAGTGGCGTCTAACTAAAAGGTGGTGGATGAGGATTCTTCACCACCAAGATTTGGCGATTGGGTCCCCTAAACTCCAGTCGCCCTTTAAAAGAGGGAGTATATTTTCTCTCTCCTTTCTGCATGCCTTCATGGTGTAACGGTAGCACACTTGGGGCCCTTTAAAAGGGGGAATATATTTTCTCCCTCGTTCCTGCATGCCTTCGTCGTGTAACGGTAGCACACTTAACGCATATTCGAGAGGTCCAGGTTCGAGTCCCGACGAGGGCATTGCATAATTTTCAAGTCTTTATGCTTCAAAGTAACCTAATGACTCTACAGCCTTGCCGTAAAAAATGGGACTAGAAGCAAATCTTAAGAGTTCACAGAAATATTCTGCTACCAATAATGACATATCAGCTTCATTTTCCAAATAATCAAAAAATAAATTCAAGCAATAACACATATAATGCCACAATAACAATAAATACTGTCCTTCAAACAAGATTTTACTGATGAAGATACTTCAGATCAGAAAGTAATTCGCAATTGCGTTATCATTCCAGAAACAGCAGAAAAGTCTCATTTACAATAAAAAACATCTCATACATAATCACTTAACCAGGGAAAACGCTCCGTCTCGATAAGCTTGATAACCTGATCACAAAACTTATTCATGCGTCAACAAGAATTTAATCAAGGACTTCAGCAACAAATGTCTTGAATTACACACTTTTCCCATTTCTTTAAAAGTAGGTCAGATTTTTCTATTTGCTAAAGTGAGATCCCAAATCCTATAAAAGCCAATAAATCTTCTTCCAGCTCTAAAAAGACTTTTGAAAAGAGTAATAATAAGAAGACTCAGGTATCACTTCCATACAAAGGACTTCATAAGTGCTCACCAATTAGGCTTCAGAAACTAGTGCTCGGTATTTCATGCAGCAGATGCTTTATTGGAACAAATAAAATCCCAAGATCCAACAAAACAAATCAGCAGCCATCAGCTATTTTATGCTTGTATTTAAAGTATGCATTTGATTCGCTTTTGGTGCCTGCGGTTCTACAGGCTCTCAGAGTGATTAATTGTCCCAAAAATATCTCTACCATAATAGCGGATTATTTACAACAAATAAAAACATAATTTTACAAAATAATAAGATAATCACTACTAAAACGTCAAGCGACTGTCTCCAGAAATCTCGCATGAATGCAGACATTTTGAAAATCACATCAGGGGCCCTCACTATCTAAAATATTCGTCTTCGTGGACGCGGACGATGTAGTGTTCGTTACCGCTGGCGCAGTAAAAATCCTTAAAGCTCTTAACTGCAGTAACTATTAATTCATAAAACAGCCAAGAGAATTCTTAAAAGCATAACATTAAAAGTATAAGAAATTTGTCTCCTTCCTTTGGTGTAATTGGAAGCACATCCAACTAACAATCGAAAGGTACGGTGTTCAAATTTCGGCTTATTTTTCACGCAAAATTATCAAAAGGCTGATTTTTTTATATTTCCTATCCGCAAAAATTATAAGAGACTCCAAGATTATAAGAGACAAGTGGTGTCTAAGCCAAAATGTGGACGATTTTAAGTCACCATCTGGATTTAGTAATTGGGTGTCTGCCTTCTCAGTAGCATTTTAAATGGAAGAGAATGTAAGAGATTTTGCTCCCTTTTACCTCATGCCTTCGTGGTGAGTAATTGGATGTAGGCTCCGCTAGCAATCGGGAGGTCGAAATTCAAATTCTAGCTAGAAAATTGCTGTTTTTTCTTGTTTCCTGCTTTGATAAATATCTAACTGCCCTGCAAATATAGTAAATAGGAATCAAAAGAGTTACAAGATTGAAATAGCTTGGTATTATATCCGACCCAAAAATTATATTTCATTTCTCATCTATAGGGCATTGATTTACGCAGTGCGGCAAAAGGATTCACACAATGCCGCATGCAAAGTTACAAATGCAGACTTAAATCCTAAGTAATAAAAATCCTATTAAAAACGGGAATAACTAGTATGGTAACATACAGTGCAGCCATACATGCTTTCCTATGAATACAAGGAAACTGAGGTCTCTCCGTGCCATTAAAGGATCATTTGTGTCGCAAATTACTAGAGATTTTTAAACGGCGTAGCACTAAACCCTCTGAGAGGGGCTAATACTCTTAATTAACAGAAACTGTGGCCACTAGAATCCTGCAGGTTAGTCAACAATTAGAATGTACAGGTCAAACCTTACCTATCTTTTTAATAGTACTATTATCTAGTCTTATTAATCTACGGTATACTTTAGTACTTTTATTATAATGGTAGTCATAGTATTATGTTTTTCCACTTTTTCTCTACGTATGATTGTTGTATTGTACCTCCTTTGTATGATTGAGTTATTTATTTTCTTCTGTAAGCATCGTAGCATACTTTGTGGAACACAACGAGCTCTGCATTTTGTTTCCTTAAAAAAAAATCTTATCCCGAGTCAATACGAAAAAAAAAAAACAGGACCGTATGATAAACATCCAGCATTTTCCTACAATAGATTAATATTCTATAGATTTAAAAGGTAAGAAAAATAAAAGAAAATAGCATATTCTGAACCATGATCTTTAAAACCCTGTCCATGTTAACCTAAAATAATGTTGCGGCGTGTGTTCAGTGGAATCTGATGTATAAGTAGTTGAGTCTGAGGTGCAGGAAATTTCATTAGAAGAAAGTGAGGAGGACAATATTATTTCGATTATCCGCCAATAAATGTTCCACGCCTTGGTATGAACCATTTTCTGAAACATCTAAATTTACTATTACTTTTACGAAAGAGATGAGTACAGTTTGCCCTGAAGTTACTAGGCATTTTCGCAGTCATCTGTCACATGAATGTTTCATCAGAAAAAGATCTGAGAGTTCAGTTTTTTAAGCTACAGTACACTAATTTATGTGGTACTGTAGTATTTTTTATAACAAATATGTATCCTTTATCAGAAAAGTTCCGGGACAAAGTAGAAAATTGAATTTATCAAGTAATGATCCTAGCAACGTAGTCCCCTTAGCTATCAATACACAACTACCAATGTTTCTGGAGATCTTGGAAGCAAGCAGGGAAATCTTCAACTGCCACACTTGCAAGGTCATTTGTCTCAGCCGATTCGATGTCTGCAACAATCTTGATGAAGCTCTCCTTTCGGTCACCTTTTCACTCACGGAAACAAGAATCTCATGACACACATCCCGATTCAAATTCAGTTCTTCTGATATAATACGTACAATGCAATATTGATTCTACACAATATTGATTCCCGTGTAGTTACACGACGATCTTCTTTCAATAACTGCCTTACACACTCCAGGTTTGCATCGGTATGTGTAACAGATGGGCGACCAGCTCTGGGATCGTCTTACACTGAATCTCTAATTTCACGAAACCATTAATGGCACTCGAAAATACGACTCCTTGAAAGTGCCTCACCTGCATATGCTTGCTTAATCATGTTCACGTTTTATTAGGTGTTTTTACCGAGCTTAAAGCAAAACTAAATATTCACACTTTGCTCGCAATCAGCATTCATTGTGTCACCTTAACGAATGCAACAACAACCCGAACAATCTAGTAAGTTGGGTGGAAACATGGCCAAGGTCATGTCAAGTTAGAGTACATACCAGGTAAAATAAAAACAACATTTGTTCCTTTTCAGTACTACAAACTCAGAAATAAAAAAAAAAAAAAGTGTCCTGGAACTCTTCTGATAAAGGATGTAATATAATGTAGTACGTGTGTACTTGCATATTGTGGAAAAAACTATTCCATAAATAAAATTTCAGTCTCCGTTAACACTAATGTTTTTAACAGAAAGTCTTCTTTTTTTCAATCCTTGGGATTCGTGTTTTAATGAGGGTTTTCTGTAGTATCAGTTTTGTGCAATATTGATTCTACACAATATCGATTCCCGCGTAGTATTGATTCTGTGCAATATCGATACAATTAAATGTTAGTCTATTCCAAATAACCAGGCAGGATGAATAGGGAAACCTGAAGCATCAAGCAATAATAGATTTTACAAACGGAGATCTAAACACAGTTCAAAGAGGAACAAGAGCTAATGCTGTTATTTGACCCTTTGCCACTAATTAAAAATTAAGGACAACTGTGATTGAGAGATAAATCGCTCATAGTCAAGAAACTCAAGTAAAGGAATTTTAATTAATTATAAAAATATAAAATTTGTGCTTGAATGTAGGAATTTTATGAAAATTTTTAAGTAATGTTAATTTCTAATAAAATGTTTATTTCTAAGAAATGTTAGATCATACGCCTGGCAACAGCGATTTTAAGAAACGAATCATTATAACAGTGCACTCTGATAAAAATGATTTTAATGCGAAATGTTTTACGATGTCTTATCTCGCGTTTTATCGTTAATACCAACCATTTCTCATTAGAAGGAACTCAGCGTAAGCCATTCCGCGGAAGATTGATAGACTTCGCGTGCTGTGTCGTAATAAATTCTACCCATCAAAACTGCTCACCTCGTTTCGACTGAACAAATACATCAATTATTTATATTTATGATAAAGAAATCCTAATTCTGTGGCACAGTAATGCAGGGAGAATTCAATATATAATTTCTCGAATATTTTCAGTTTCTAAGCTGACTGTTTAACTTACCAGTTAATTTACGAAAACAAATTTAACCTACAATTTTTTTTCTTCGAATACACTTTGGATTTGTAGATTTTCTTTGTCTATGTTGTACACTAATACCTAAATTATTCTTAAAAGTATATTAATTTAATTGTACTTCACTAAGAGTTACATTTTAAATGTTGGTAAATTATCGTTCAAACTATGTATACAAGTTATATAAAATTTACTAACTTTATTTGACCACTCTTAGCAAGTTAGTTATAACTAAAGCGAGAATTTACCGAAGTAAAGGATCGATTGCAAAAACTAGTAACAATAATACGATTTGCTTTGATATTGTTGCGAATTTTGTACATAGATAGATGATACAAGTGAAATTATATTTGAAGTTGTATTATTCTGCTTGATGGAACATGAAAAATCTAGAGAGAATACAGAGGCAAGCCTATTTAACATTATGTAAATAGGTATCTCGGTAATTTGGCGAGATATCGCCAAGTTAGTAACGATTTTAAGTTGCCAAAACTGGCAAGAAATCGCCCAAAGTCTCCAAATTTGCCCACATTTTGTGACATTTTGGTCCGGTCCCTGTATCACCATAATAGACTGAATAAACATAACTGATTACACTATGTTAGCTGCAACCATAATTCGACCCTTATTATTGCTTTCCAGTAATTTTGACAAGCAGAAAGTAATAGAAATATCAGAATATTTAAATTTGGTAGCGCGCGTGAAGTAATACAAATTCTACTTTGAGAAGAAAAGGTTTAAATGCTGAGTTCTAGAAGGGGAAAGCTAGAGAGTGTGGGCAAGCGCTGTACTTTTGTAGCGCGAGCTTCTGAATTCCACGTTTATTGCTGGTTATTGTGTCGTAAGTGCTATTACTTTGCTGCCACTGTAGATTTCGACGCGGTTTTAGATAACAGGATTATCTGAGCCCTGTAGAGTAATTCTACTGCTTGTTAATATCTTCGTATTTTTAGTTTAGTTCTTGTTATTTGACTGGTGAGACCAGGTGAGACGTATTTTGGTAGCTTTAAGTCGGCGCATTGTGAATTTTAAAGAGTTTAATAAAGGGTTCTTTTTACCCTTCTCCTGTATAGTTCCTATGCATACTTCAGCTGTAACATCAGAAGATAAACAAATAGATATTACAAATTGTTTAACTGGAACTAAGCCTAACGAAGCCGCCGTTTGTTTATATTTGAAACTTTTAGTGGAACAGTGAATTAAGTCAGTTTCTGCACCATCACTGTCTTTTTGCCGAATTGGACCAAATGTAAAAAACTTTCACTTTCGTGCGCCGAAAAATTTGCCTTCATTTCCTCTATCGTACTGCTTGTTTTTACGTAGAAACTCTAATTTTTAACCTTTTTAACTGTATTGTAAAAATATTTTTAACCTTTTTAACTGTATTTGATGCTTTAAGTTTTTCAATATTTTTAATTTTTTATGAAGATGTTTTCAGTTTTTATGTATTTTTGCCTTGCCGCGAAGTGAGAACTGAATTAATAAATGAGAAATATATCTCTAAGAAATTCGAGAAAATAAGTTTAAATGAAATGCAGCAAAAAATGTGTGTGATATAATAGGCTGTACCAGGAAGTTGGGGTATCCACATCAGATTATCTCATGTAGCTATGTGTGCCAGTGTCCTAGAAAGATTTTAATTCTAAAAACTACGCCTTTTAACTGCAGGTTACAGCGGTCTCGTACAATGTCAAAAACTTGCTCATTAAACTTGAATTTATTTGCAATTGCATGCCTATTCATTTCTTGTAAGGAATAAAGTCATTCACCTGTGCTTCATCACAGGTTACTAAAGAGAGTCTAAAAACTTCTCGTTATCATTTACGTAACCTTGCAGCAGTTGTGTAACTACATCCATTCTTCTTCCTTTGCATCCAAGCATGAAAAGAGGGGAACCCACTTGGCGCTAAGGCAATCTGTAACTAATATTTCCAAATTGCAGATGTCTATTTTGAGTTCCTTACCAATTTCTTTGACGCTACTCTTCAGTCGATCCGAAACAGTACATTAATGTAGGCAGCTTCTCTATATCTTTTGAGAGTTGCGGGAGTATGGTATATTTTTACGTGCCTCCCCGCCATGTTTAAAAGATCTGCATCAATTATATTCTCTGTAAGGAAAAATGAATTCACCTCCAAATTGATTTTAAGTGTTCAGTAACTCTGAGATCTTCGTTAGTCAAACATCTAATGATGATCTGATGCGCAATATTGTTGTGAATCTCGTGCCGTGACATTTAAGCTACTTCGACCAGGGGGGTTATGAAAAGAGAAAAGCGCCTTGCTTATTGAAAACTTCAAACGTGTCGGATAAATCAGTCCAAAGATCCCTCAAAAACTTAACGAATGTAAAACTAAAAATTGAATTATGTAAAAATTCAGAAGGTCCCAAAAACTGAATGCATATAAAAATTCCAAACTGTCAAAGCAAACCTTTTCTAAAAGCATTTGTAATTCGTATAATTTTGTAACAAAACTCTCTATAAATTGGAAATTTACAATAAACTGCAGTGGCAGGTAGTAGATAATTGCACAGTAGCATATACAGCTGATAGCTGCTCACTTTGTGGTCTCTTGTCCTGTCCAAAGATCCATTATTACATTAAACTATTTATAAGAATGAAGCATGGAATTTCATGCTTATATTTAAATATTGCTGGTACATTCAAAGTAACAGCAAATGGCTTTATCCCTGCGATCTCGAATGTGGCTTTCTCTGAATGAAGTTGACTCTGAACTCATTAATATCAAACACCTAAAATTAATATTAAAAAATTGGAAAAAGAACCACAGTAATGATTCCAGAACCCTAATCAGAATATAATGCCTACCTCTTTCCGCCTACTGGTTACAGATTAATCATTCCATTCATAGTTCGGAACTGTACACATTATTTTTCCATGCTAATTTCTCTCAATACCCGCTGCTTAAAGGAGAGGAGAGCGGTACTCATTTAAGACGCGGAGAAAAGGGAGCATTACCGTCTGAGGAGTATTTCAGCATAATGTAAGCACCATGACTAATTTTCTCAGTGGCTGCGAAAGAGAAAAGAGTTTGTTTCACGCATCTCAAAATCTGTTGCTTAAAAGCAACGAATAAACAAATAAGAATGTCTTCTCCGTCGCTTAGCAACAAACTACGCATTCTGAATTGCCGAGCGCGGGCTTCCCTGGGGGTTGGGGTGGAAATTTCGAAGATATATTTCTTTCGCTTCTTCTTTTTGGAATGTAAACGAATTTAATTCGGTTGGAGGCAGTAAGTTATTTATTGCTGCACATCAGTTATCGTTTTACGGCGAGCATCTAATCATCAGCAATTTATGATATAGGGAGCGACGTTGATTTATGTTAATAAGTGTTTTTAAATGAGGTAGCATTTTTAATGGCTGTTGTTTGAAAAGGGAAGTATATGCTTTTGGATACTGCTGCATATGCCTAATAAATATTGTAGAAATTCCTAGACACTTGAAAAAATATATTAAACATCTCTAAGACGACCACAACCGTTGGTTCTGGCCATTTGTAGAAATGGAAGTCTTAAAGACATAATATTCAAAACGATTATGATCATTTATGTTATAGAGTTTCACCTTCTGCACTAAGTTGAGACTCCGAAAGACTAAAGCGAATTATCGCTATGTCTTCCAAGAAAACATGTAATGCAAGCAAGATATAAAAGACCATTTTATTAAGAACTCTAATAGTTAACAGAAGGCACGCCTTGTGTTTACAAAACCAGCCAGTATTTATGACTTAACTCAAAAGTGAGGAATTCGAATTAAAATTATGCTAAATCTTAAGTTAGCCCAAAGACTGCCCAGAAATAATAGCGCGCAAGTTGGCTCAAACTTATACCGGCGTAATAAGCACTATTGGCAAGAACAAAGTAACGCCGAAGACGGACACAATCCCAGGATGATTCGCTATAGTAGGATTTTGTGGCCTTCAGGGGGCTGAACTCGGGCTGTGACTAATCCCTTCCTCTTGAAGGCTTCTCTCTTTCTACTTCATTTGAATGCACGCGAACTAAAATTAGCATTCTGGCATTAAAACGGAAGAAGAGAATGACAGTAAAGATACTTAATGTAAAATAACTTGTTGTATAAAATAAATAAATACCTTACAATGTTCTCAGAATTATGGTCACCTTCAGAGATAATTCATCATAGGGAGATTGTTCTCAGGAGAGGGTTTATAATAATTTCAATACCTATTTTTTAAGGGTGATTACTATGTACAATAAATTGCATTTATTCTTATAAGTACAACTTAACCATGTTTAACTTTTTCTAAAAATATATGTTTACTTAACGTTTACTGGCTTCTAAAGGTAACCTCCGCTAAGAGTTACTTCTTAATTGTTTGGGAGTTAATCCTTTGATTACAGTCAACAAGTGCAAGAGTCCAACAAGCTATTTGCGCACTACTAATGGGTTACAGCTAAAATAAGTAGTAATAAACAAAGGGTTGATTAAATTTATCGGCATTTGCTGATAATATGTAAGACGGCCTTTCTTAGAAATTTACAGCTATCACAAACAGATCCTCTATAAAAAGGACACTTGGATTTTTGTCCTCAGCTAATCGTTTGGAGAGAAAGCGGGCACTTACCAACCTCAGACGGAAAAGGGACTGAATATTAATGTGTAGAGACATTAGATATTTTTGAAGCAGGAGAGATGAAAAATGTGCAATGCCCTCGTCGGGACTCGAACCCGGACCTCTCGAATACACACCGAATGTGCTAACCGTCACAGCGCGAAGGTATGCAGAAAGGACGGAGAAAATCCCTTATACACTTCCGCTTTTATAGCTCATTAGTGACTGCAATTAGACTTTCAATAATTTATTCTTAATTATAAGGTTTTAGAGAATTCTCATTTGAGAAAATAGTATTCAAACAATTAGACCAAAAGCTAGTTATCTCTAGCCTTTTATTATTTTTTCAACCTGGTCCATTCTTTATATAAAAGTTCATATTTCATAATGGAAATGCATTAATGCTTATGCGATAAGTTCTATGTACTGAAAAGCGGAAAATAAAATAAACTATTAATTTAATGCGAGTTTCATGTTTTGTATACAAAGTTTTTTTGCTAGCTGCTATCAAAGCAAAATTTATGAGCGTTATGTACACCTGAAAAAAAAGTGCATGAAAACGTTTCAATATGAATCAGTTCATTCTTTCTAAGCAACAAACCGTAAATAATTTTTTGTTGCCAAACCAGGAAACCAAATCTTTTGACATTTCAGGTTAATACGGATGACGTCATGATTTAAATGTAATGTAATGCAACAGCGTTTTCTCAGTATCAGTAAAAGAATAAACGTGGCAATAACCATATCATGTGTTAGCCTGAAACAAAAAAAAAGTTGCCAACAGCAGCTATTTATTTAAAATGATTAAAGAACAATTTTCGACGTTAACGAAGAATTTTCGACATACAGTGATGTCCCATGCAATCGCGTGCTGTGTTCACCGTCAGAATGGGACCTTATATAATAATATGTTTAATGTTTGGAAATGGTTATTTTTATTTCATATTTTGTAAAACTTACCAATTTTTAATTAACAAACTCTACGATTTGTAAGCAAGCAGTGGCAACGCTTTTCTAAATAAGCAGATTTTTATCTCCAACACGCGAGACTGTTGCCACTTAGAAAAATGAACGTGAACTTTAGCGTTTCCAGAGTTTTTAATTAATATCTCGGTTGATTAAAGTCGTATGCAGATGGGAACAGTCGAAATGGCTTCCCACGAATTTTTGGAATCGGAAATAAAATATGTAATGTTTGGCCAAGCTAATTTTATTTCATATTTTGTAAAACTTATAAATTTTTTATTAACAAACTCTACGATGTGAAAGCAAGCAGTGGTAACGCTTTTCGAAATAAAGCAATTTTTTATCGCCAGCGTGGGAGATTGTTTTCACGCGGAAAATGAGTGCGAAAATTACCGTTTTCTGAATTTTTAATTAATATCTCGGCTGATTATAATCGCATGAATATGAGAATGGTCTAAATGGCTTTCCACGAAATATTGGAATCCGGTGGTACCTCTCTCAAAACTCAACTCCCCGCCCTTCCGGAGGAGATAATGCCGCAAATAAACAAACAGACGCGCACAGGTTTTTTAATAGCATAGATTGTATTGTTATTATGTTATTGCTATTATATAAATTATTAAATTCAGTCTTCTAGCTTGAAATATTATCCTGATATATGTTAGTTTGAAATATTATCTACATTTAAAAAAAAACTAAAAGATTTCAAAACAAAGACATAAAATTTCGGACTATTATAATATTGAAAATAGAAATGAAAATGCAATTCTTCTACTAGTAGAATAATTTTATAGCGCATTATTACGGGGAATTTTATTCGAAAGGAACATAAAAATTACTAAATGAAAAAATAACATAACGATTATAATAGAAATTTAAAAAATAATAAGAAATTTTAAACGACATTCGCAAAAAAAATCTGATATTCGAAAAATTATAGAAAATAAAATTCAGGAAATTAATCGGAAAAATTTGCATAGAGATAAAATTCCTGCTTTAGTCATTATGCATTCTATTCTATTACTTTGTCCCCAAAAGCAAAGGCTGAGTAACGAACTCAACAAAAAATAATTCTTTTGCTATTAAATTATGTTAATTTAATATATAAAATATGTCATATTTAATGGAGTATGTTGCTCATAGGAAATTTTAACTTTGAAATTTAGTGACATGATACTTCTGCATTTCTTAAACGTTTATTTTGAGAAATTTTCTTGGGCAAGATACCTAATCATATTGTTCTTAATACCTTTACTAAGTACATATTTCTGACGTAAATTTCCGAAATTTCTTGAACCCTCTGACTGGCAAAGAGTTTTGCTAAAAAAAACTTTCCCAAAACAGCCATGAGAAAAAAGGTATTTTTCTCCAAAATAACGCTGGTATTTTTCACCCGGATTTATGTACTTTTAATATATTTTTTTAATTTCTTGGATATATTTCAAGATTGCACACATATATACTTTCTTAAAGGCATCACAATATATACTTTCTTAAAGACATCACAATATATACTTTCTTAAAGACATCACAATATATACTTTCTTAAAGACATCACAATATATACTTTCTTAAAGACATCACAATATATACTTTCTTAAAGACATCACAATATATACTTTCTTAAAGACATCACAAAAAGTATTCTAGGCTGTATAACCCTGGTACTTTATACCTGGATTTATGTACTTTTAATATATTGCCTTAAATTTTTGGACATATTTCAAAATGCACACATATATGTACTTTCTTAAAGATATCACAAAATGTATTCTATTCTAGGCCGTATATATAGGGCATTAGGCAATATATACGGCCGATTCGGTAATGGCGGCATTTACGAAATTAGATATTGTGAGGTATTCTAAATGACTCCACTCATATTAATCCATATGAGGCTGTTTCTACTTTAGCTATCGATCGCACTACCAGCCTTACTAAAATTTCCTGAAACTGTCGAAACATTCCTGGAGGTATTTTCCCACTTTCGCTTAAAACTTTTAATAAGTGCTTATTTTGATGCGAAATCGGTTAGCATGAGTTATCCAAAAACGTAGCGATCTGGAATTTCTCTACCCATATTAGTTCATACAAAGGGGTTCTACTCCACTGGCGATCGATCGTAATGTCACCTTATGGCTCTATTAAAACCTTGCAGAAATTGTTGAGACATTACTTTTCAATGTCTGTTAATGTCTCTGCGCATTAGGACGACAGCTTCTGGGACGTACTACGCTATTTTAAAATCAAGGAATGCAAAATAAGTTATTACGAAAACTCCATTTCACCTGTTCCTAGTGTTGCCATGGTACCCAAGGGACTCGCTTTGCAAGGAAGGGGGAGCACTGCGTGCTGTGTTTTATTGCATTCATTCTGGCAAGACTCAGGTGAAGGCATTCGATGTTCTTTTGAACGGTAATACTTTACTACTTCCAGTCACGCTTGGAAAGGGAAGGGGAATCCAGGAGTTTTCTCTCCAGTAATGATGTTTTACGGTGGATCAATACCTTCCAGTAAGTTGGGGGTGGGTTGCTACGCGAAGTGTAATTCCGTCACATACTATTCTGAGGAGACCGTTAGGAAAGACTGGAATAGGAACATAAGGAGATATGCTGTCCTCTAAAGATCGTTATGTGCTTTAGAAACGGTGTCCGAAAGTTTAGATTTTAGATGGACACTTTTGTGGTGTCATGCATTTTAAGTAAAAAACCGTTAGACAACAAGAAGACTGTGATAGGACATTTCATTTGAGACATGCTTTTAAAAGTTAATTATGTTCTCTCTCCACTGGAAATAAAACTATTTAAAAATATTAATGAATCGTTTCATTCCAACTAATGTTATTTCCATTAGATAGAAAGGATTGCTAGATCTAAAATTATTTACATGAATTCATGTTCAATAATTTTGCAATCATAATTTTTTCTTATACAATTTTTATATTTTTATCATTAGAGTAAATTATGTTGATGCTAAGACAGAATTTTTGAAGTTCCATCTTTTGGAAGAACGATTCTGACTTCGGGTTTTTTCAAATTGTATCTCAATTTATAATTTCTATCATCACAACTGATTTAACAAAATTTCATTCTTCAAGGGTAACACTAGATTCGAAGATGTTATCATATATTAAGGATGTTATTCGTAATTCCCCGAAAAGGGTAATTAGTCCGCTCTTAAAATTAAAATTCTGGATCACTACAGTCTCAGGCAAGTCTGATGATTTGAAATCATTGCATTCCGAAGTGCGAGTTGTACCAAGTGAGATTTTAGCAAGTCTCTCTTGGTCAATTTCTCCTACTGATAAGTAATCAAAATGTGCCAAAAGATCAAGTTCACGTAGCCAAAACAGGTACAGAAAAACTCCGCCGATCATCTGTGATGATGGCTACTGATGAACGTAGAATGATGGGCCGCCCGTTTGTTTTAGGTAAAAAGACCTGGCTATGTTTTCTTAAATTACCTAGTCTACAGTAAATAGAGGTGCTCTTTGTTCTCTATCAGCAGTAAAGAACAAGAGCAGCCAAAGTTTTCTTGTTGATTGCGATGCATCAGTGACTGTCTCCCTAGAAAAAAATTAATTCACTCTTTTCCATGTTAAGAGTTTCTGAAATCCATACTTATGGAGTTAAAAATTTAGAATTAAATCTAGGTATACGTAAAAGGTTTCGTTTTGCTTTTATAGTAACAGATGTGTCTCATCTCATGATCGTTATCCATTTTTTAAGAGATTTGGTTTTCTAGTGGATGTTAATATCGCGTGCTAATAGATAACATGACTTATCTTAAAACAGATTCTCAAATTCTTACTTGTAGCGGATATAATTTCGCAGGCGATGAGGATCTGAGCTTCTGGGGATCTGAGCGAATCTTCGGCGCTTGCAGCACGCAGATTTTGTATGAAGAGAACTACACTCGAAGCCATCTGTTAAGCGTATAAAACTAAAGTATTCTTCAGTGGCCAGAGAAGAGAAGAATTTACCTATGCATTATAGGGCCAATTTTAAACTACACATCTCCAGCCGGATCGGGAATAATAAATGCTTAGAAATTCTTGGATCTGCCATACCTCTTGTGACTGATCGATCTACGCAGATATTCAGACTGAAGTACTTGATGTTCCTCTGGATCTCAGTGCAGCCATTTAGGAGAAGACAAGAAGTTTCACATTGCTTTTACTGGCATTCTACCACACACAGTTTGGATGCAGACACGAATCGAAGAGCGTGAAATGCGTTGGCATTCACCACTCGACACTCTGCGAAAACCCCAAATCGGACCACCTGTTTTGTTCCAACTTTTGTCAAGCACAGACAGGAATTTTTAGACGTTGCCCATCATATCCGAAAGCAGCGCTCAGCACGTGTTAGAAACGGTGTGAAGTACGCTAAATAGGTAGCTGTAGCCCACTCCGAGGTTGATGACTGACCAAAACCTAGAGGGAGCCAAAATTTATACTGGAAAACGTATTTCATCTCTAGCAATAATTAACGACTGAATAAAGCCAAAGTTCTGGAGGCTGCTTAAGTAGCAGTAGATCAATCCAGGAATTTCGCAGTGCGTCATGGTTAGATTAACACAGGCGGAATGCTCCCTCATTAAAATCGCTTCTTGAACTTCATCAATTTTCAGTAGAACAGGATTCGGAATTTCGCAGTGCGTCATGGTTAGATTAACACAGGCGGAATGCTCCCTCATTAAAATCGCTTCTTGAACTTCATCAATTTTCAGTAGAACAGGATTCGGACATTTGTCTTATAACGGAGACATATGCTAACCTATCTCACTCCTTTAAACTAGCAAATTACTCTGCGTATCGTTGTCACAGACTCCACAACTGTGGCACTCATTTACGTGAAAATGAACTTATCTCTACGAATAACTCCACTTCAAGGACTTCGAAGCTGTGAAGTCCTTGGTTCCTTGGACATAAAACTCCCAAAATATGTACTCTGAAGTCTTCAATACCATCGTAATGTCCATCAACAGTAGACATAGCGTGAAATAGAACTGTTATCAGATGCCGATGAAAGTCGTAATAACATCTGAAACTTTTTGCAAGAGTTTTTTATACGTGCGTATTTTAAATGAATCGTTTTTGATAATTTTTATTACAATGGCCTATAGTGTATTTTAAGGGAGATCAAGACGCGTACTATAACGCCTGTAATCTTTTGAAATAAAAACAAATTATTCAAAGAGGAAAATTGCACATTAAATAATTTGTGCTACATTTTCAATCCAGTAACGATCTAACAGAGAAAATGACTGTTTTATTAGCCGATTATTTTTGCTCGTCATCATATCCTTAAAAAAATAATAGAAATGCACGAATAGAAAATTAAACGGTTACAAATAATCACAATGAACCGCAATTCGTTAAAATAATCAATCATTACGCTACCTCTCGTGATGAAGAAAAGTACCTACAATTATTTTGATTACGTACGACAATCAAGAATAATTAAGTATACCTTAGCAAAGAAAATATAAGTACAATCTTTTAGAAAATAATAAAAAACGCAATCATAGCAGTTTTTTTTCTGAAGGTTATTTAATGGAACTTAATTTTCTGGAAAAATTTTCCAAAGGTTCAGTTTTCAATCATTGCTCTCATTATGCAATAAAAAAAAAAAAAAAAAAAAAAAAAGAGAGAGAGAGAGAGTTCGCGTCTCAGTATTTCAGGAATTGAAAATGATTGGCCACTCAAAACTCGAAAAAAATAACTGGGTATTATGGGTAGTAATTCATTTCCTGAAATATTTCTTGGAAAAAGATCTCGAATAATAAATGCCCCAATCTTTTTCATCTCCAAAATTTAAGAAGTTTTAAGCTTATAAATGTCGACAGATCATTTACTATGCATAAAAACGGAAATTTGTAAGGATTTAATGGCAGCGTTTACGCTCGAACTATAAATTATCTAACTATACGTAAGGAGCTCTGAGTGAGTTATGCATGCTTTAGGTTTGGAATTCTAGCGTTAATAGGATTGAGTTGCTGAATATTAAATCATTGATTCAGAATACAAATTAGTTACCGACGCCTTTGGCCATGTTCCACATTCATGTATCTACCCTGTTCAAAACTTACAGTTTTTGATAGAAAAACTTCTATAATTAGCATCATTTTCTTTTCCGTATCATGCCACCACCCTTATATTATATTCAACCGGAACAGTGGTTAGCGACACTACATAAGGGCTAGGGTAATTCGGCAGAAGGCAGGGATGTTTGTAAATATATAGTGTCTCTGCGGTATGGGGTACTCTAAATATGCGGCTAGCCGAAAGTTGTCTCAAGGTTGATGGTAGGAGAAGAGAGAGAAGACCCTCTGACCCGTTCCTGCCCTCGGGTTGCTCTCCATATAAACTGGTGTGCAAAAATTAAGGACGAAGTCGAAAAATTAGCATATCAGCTGAACGAAGAGACAGAGCGAACAGAAAGACCAATCAGGAGATTAAGTAAGGTGATGTACGGTAGCACATGAGCAGATATGAAGGTAGACGTAATGGGGGAGTGTCTGAGTAGTATAAAGCATGTTGTCGGTGTAAGATCAGTATTTCTGGCAAAGAGATTGCACGCCGTATAGCAGTTAAAATCACACCGAGTTGCTGCCTCAGCGAGAAATGGCGAATAATCAATCTGTTAGACGACATCTGGATGCTTTTACCCGAGGTCGAATGATTGGGAAGTTGGAGGAAGGCCGCAGTGTGACAAGTGTGGCTGCAGAGTTCGGAATTGCCCACAGCATCGTTTCACGACTTTGGAGACAATTTCAAACTACAGGAACAGCTATCCGGGGGTTTAGTAGTGGTCGTCCACGAGGAACTACACTCGCAGATGACCGGTATATTGCCTTACAGGCCAGAAGAAACAGGCGGCAGACAGCGGGAGAAATCGCTAGACACACGACACAGGCGACTGGGCGACCGATATCGCGTTTTACCGTGGCCAGAAGACTGCACGGTGGTGGTCTGTTTGCACGACGCCCTGTACGGTGTACGGTGTGTACCTCTAACGCCCGCCCATCGGAGAAGGCGTTCTCTGTGGTGCCGGGAACACCGGAATTGGAGAGACAATGAATGGGGACGAGTACTCTTTACAGATGAGAGCAGATTCAATCTGAGTAGCGATTCTCATCGCATACTCATCTGGAGAGAGCGGGAAGCCGCAATCATCCCTCGAACATCATTGAAAGGGACAGGTATGGAGGTGGAGGTGTTCTCGTTTGGCGAGGCATCATGCTTCGTAGTCGTACAGACCTTCACATCTTCGACGCAGGTTCAGTCAACGGGACCCGTTATTGTAACGAGATTCTTCTTCCATATGTGCGTCTTTTTAGAGGCGCTATGGGTCCGCAGTTCCTTTTCATGGACGACAATGCACCATGTCATCGCACAGTAGCTGCCGAACAGCTCTTAGAGAGTGAGGATATTGAACGTATGGATTGGCCAGCACGATCTCCGGATCTCAATCCCATCGAGCATGTATGGGATTTTCTAGGCAGACGCTTGGGAGCTCGTACTACCTTACCACCAGTAACGATTCCGGAGCTTCGATTGGCGCTGCAAGACGAATCGGCAGCAATGCCTCAACAACTCATTGACACCCTCATTCTCAGCATGGGCAGACGCTGTGAAACCTGCCTAGCAGTCAGAGAAGATCATATCCCCTATTAAAGACCGGATGTTTCTTGCTGGACACCCATCACAGGGCTGTTTCGGCCTTGAGTCGCATTGCGCTCCATGCTACTTTTTCAATAAAGCTTCTTTTTATCCTTCTGATTTCTCTTTTAGTAAGTGTTGCTTACATTACTCATGTCCTTACGTATTGGGGATCTTACGGTATTAAATGTGTTGATTTGGAAAGCTTTTGTACAAAGTTATATTGAAAAAACCGTCTCGTCCTTAATTTTTGCACATCGGTGTATTGCTCGTATACTGCGAATTGTAAGCTTGCAGTATATTGTATGTGTTTTGCATAATAATTATACTATATTGTTAACTTAAAGCCCTCATCAAATTAAAATCGCATTTGTACGTACGTAAATAATATGTAGTAAATATCTTATATATATTTTTTTAATATTATATATTATTTGTATGTCATTCTACACAGCGTGATGATTAGATGTTATGTATGAATAGGTATTTAACTGTATACGCCGTAGAGATATAGGTTAACTGGAAGCAAGAGAGATGAAAATGAGCAACACCTTCGCCGGGAATCGAACCACGTACCTCTAGAATACGCGCCCAGCGTACAGACCACTACATTACGAAGGTATGCTAAGAAGGTGGGAGAAATACCTCATATACTCCCCCTTTTTTGAAGGGCGACTGGGGGTTTTAGGGGATCTAATCGCCAAATCCTGGGTGTGGAGAATCATCATCCACCACCCTTTTATTTCGGGCGCCACTGTAGAAACATTAGGTTAATTGGAAGCAGGAAAGATGAAAAATGAGCAGAACCTACGCCGGGAATCGGATCACGGACATCTGAAATACGCGCCCAGCGTGCAGACGACTACACTACGAAGGCATGCTAAGAAGGCGGGAGAAATACATTATAACGTTATGCGCATATTGCACGCGTATATTGCACGTATATTGCAAACTGCAAGTATTTAGTATATTGTATGTGTTCTGTATTTTAATTGCATATTGTTAACCAGAAGCGTGTATTGTACGTGTATATAGCGTATATAGTAGGTGTACTGTATTCTATTAAAGTGTATTGTATTTATTGTATATTGTATACATGGCATGCAGCGAAGCACATAGTATTTATCTGTCAAAATTACATGGGACTCAGTAACTAGAAACTTCAAAGAAAAAAAATTTTTGGTATCATATTAAAAATTTGAATGCTCAGTTAAGTTAATTGAATTTGATAAATAATTGAATGCGAAAACGAAACCTGGGAGAGGCACGGGGAATCGTAACGATTTGTAATCTCTGAATTAGTAATTACTGGCATCATATTGACTATTACCGGCTTTACTACGTTCGATTCAATCCTGATTGTAAATTGTCATCAATGATAACCTCACACCCTTTTACTTTACTTTTTTAAATTAAGTTACAACTTCTAAAACAAACTTTCGAATTGATGTCTTAGTTTCTCTAACTGAGTAACAAATGATCACTGATTAAGTACATTCATCTGTCGACTCTATGCCTACCTTGGCGGAGGAAGCTGTTAGCTAGTAGACTTTCCGCCGAGGCAGGCATTATTCCGTTCGGTTTTAGCCTTAGGTCGGAAGCCTCCTTGGTGGCGTTATGAGGTGCTCTCGATTAAAATTGGGGACGGAACTGGTGTCCAAGGGTCTTGCAATAACAAGCGTAATCTTGACTCCTTCCCAAGATGAATTTCATGAGCTTGCTCTTACTTCGGAAACCTGATCTGATGTTGCTGTCGATCAAGTGGGATAAGTCAAAAAACAGCAACAATACGCTACGTTATTTATTAAATAAAGAGATTTAATTGTCGATATTAGAAAGTTTATAGACTAGCTATTCTATTTTTCAAATTTTACATAATTGTCGGTTATCTGAATAAGCACAGAACATGCTATCTTGACAACGGTTAACCATGTACACTGCGAAAAAAAAAAGGGGGGGAGAGAGACATTTCTACATCTCCCGTTCTACTAGGCCGATTGAAGAAATTCAAGTTGCGTTTTTCATGTCTCGAAGGCTCGACTTAATATATATATTAGATTTATATATAGCATTATTCTAAAGTAAGTATTTTGACACAAAATCGGAATTTTTCTAAAATAACATACATTTTTTTTCCATATTTCGATTCTACGACTCAAATTACGCCAAATTACCAAGTTTTGTAAAACATCGCACGAGTAGTTTTTAAAAAATTAGCTCTCAAAATTTTAGCTCCTCGGTGTTAATCGAGTTTGGTATATATTTACTAATCTTTCTTTTTTTATTGAACTTATTTGATTCTTTCTTTTACATTTCGAAATTCAGGTTCCTTCAGAATAAAATTCACCTATTTTTTATGATTTATTTTTAAAATTTGTATTTTTAAATAATTTTTATAAATTTTTCGAAAAGATTTTTGTATTATAATTTATAAAATTTGTAACCATCATCTTAAAATAGACGCATTTCTAAGCATACCTGCAAAAAATTACAGTTTTTTATTCAAAATTTCCGAAGATATACGTGAATTTAAATATTGGCGAGTTTCCAAATTTGGCATATTTGTTGAGAACGATAAAATATCAAATGTGGTTTAGACGCTTTGCTAAAATTATTTGAAAGTAGAAACGATGTGACTTTTCAGCTCATGCACATTGTAAGAAGGTAGGAACGAGGTGCCTTTTTTTCCGCTCCGGCATAATAAAAGGGAAAGGAAAATGGGTTGCCATATATTAAGAAGTTTGCCGAGTGAATTATTCTTGGCTCAAAGTGAAAAAATTGTGCCAAGATAAATTTTTGAATTTCTCCGTAGATTTCGCACCAAATTTTACAAAATTTAATATCTAGGCATAATTTGAGTCGTAGAATCGAAATATGGAAGAAAATGGTATGTTATTTCAGAAAACTCCAATTTTGTGTCAAAATATCTAAGTTAGAACAATGCTATATATAAATCTAATATCTATCCTAAGTCTCACTTTCGAGACATGAAAAATGCAATTTGAATTTTGTCAATCGGCCGAGTAGAACAAAAGATATAGAACTGTCTTTTTTTTGGGGGGCGAAGTGTACATATTGCTTACATTCTTTGTCACAGGAATTAGTTATAGACCAGAATAAATGTACTTAAGGATTAAGGAGCCTTTCAGTAGGAAATAACGGTATCTGACAAATAAATGGAGAGTGAAAACAAATATTTGCAAGGTAGTTTCCATGTAGCCAAATCCATGTAAATATTAATTCAGAAGTCAAACAACAAAAATCCATGTAAATATATTAACATATTTTCTTTCTGCCGCAGACTTTATTAACATGCGATGTATTGCAGTAACAACCATGATATGAAACAAGTTGTATGCAGTACTAAATTTAATTGTTTCAGTTTTGTTGTAAATAATACACATATTTATTTAAATAATCTGTAAGATAGCTCGACTCTAAACCAGTATTTTTCAAACTGTGTTCAGAGAGACCGAGAGGTTCCATGAGTAAACTCCAGGGGTTCTATGTGCAAAAAAACTCTACGTATGACATATGTCAAAAAGAATGAACGATGTGCACTTAATTGCAAAACTAAATAGTAGATTTCCTTATAGAAAATTAATTACATTTAGAAGGCAATGTTAAAAATTACATAATTGAGCATCTTTTTTCGGTTTAAGAAAACTATAAAATAACATTTCTCAGAAGAGAAAACTAAGTATGACTGAATAAAAAATTTCCCTTTAGTGCTGCGTTAAATCAGAAAGCTTGCCAGTGAAGAATAGGGAACAACCTTTCGACATATCGACAGATTCGATGTCGATTTAAGAAAGACATCTAAATTTTTGGTTGCAGATTCTTGCAGAATACCTAGAAGCTTCTCACACAGCTATAAACATTTTAATACCTTTCGGAGAAACTTGTTTAAGCAAAATAAATCTTTCTCAGTGTATGCGGCAACAAAAACACAAAGTAAAGAAACAAATAAAATTCAGAATATGAAACGCGACTGCAGATAGCACCAACAGAACAAGACTTCCGACAGTTTATGCAGAAAAATGTTAGCACACCCCACTAAATATAATGCCACTAAAGGGTAGGTGACATCTGGGGCACTTACTTATATATGTATGTAACTTACATTATTTTTATATTAAACTTATTTAATAAAAGGTACAATGCTTTTCTTTGATCCTCTTTACTTCAAGTACCTATAACATATTGATCTACTTTAAATATTATTAAGGTAAATTTTTTAAGAGCAGGGGGGTACCCCGAAAAAACTTTTCTAGGGCTTCCGTTGACAGAGCTTGAAGACCATTGGTCTAAACACTAGTCTAACTTTCTTTGCCTGACGGACGAATTATCGTCCTGTCATTACCTTCAAACTTCTAAGATTTAAATAAGAGCAACGGAATACAAAATAGAACTAAACATTTATTTTCAGTTACAACTTATTAACTGCCTTTGCCTTTGGTTTTTTCGAAATGATCTGACAGCAATAATACAATTTACTTACAAGTTCAGATTCAAAATCTAATAGCCGGACTCCGCTACTACTTCACTACTAACTTAATCTGAATCAAAGAGAATTTCGCCAGTTCACTGCACAACGCTAAAGGCAAGTAGCAAATACCACAGCCTAAGGTCAGCAACTCACTCTCTCTATGTCACTGAAATGATAAGGAATTATTGCATATCCCTGTGCGTGAGCTCATAGTATAACTTTTTTGTTGTTAGCATGTCCAACTAACAACTGGAAGATATACGGTCCGAATTCCCACTAGGAATAACTGATTTGTGGTGTACCTACACCGAGAAAGAAAGAAACCTATCGTCACTACAGTGGCTCTCAATTAAAAATCTGGTGTAGCCTAATTAATAACTACCTGGATTTGGTCGACTGAGATTTAATCCTTTGAAGTCCAAAACACCCGAAACACTTTTTCATTAAAACGAACGAAACGGCCAAGATTATGATGTTGTTTTCTTCACTCCCCCTAAGGTATGCAGTGGCAGGTGTAGTTTCCTCAAATACACTGTATCAACTGTATCAGCTTATTGCAGAACAGTTTGTTTATTGCAGAGCAGCTTGTCCTGAAAGGCTAATGGAAGCTTCTTTGTTAGGCAGTAGAAAGGATATCATTCGAAATCTTCTGAGCTGTTTGTGCGTTAATTAATAGGAAGGGGAGGAAATGAACGGTACATGTAATGAACAGAGATGACGTTTCGTATTTTAAGCATACAGGTTAGCGAAGGCTTCGGTTTTCCATAGGTTAAAGTAGGCTCTCTTTCAATGGGAGGGTAGTATAAGGAATTATTGTAGTCTTCTAGCGTTCTTTCGTGGTACAAGTGGTAGCACATACAGCTGGATGCTTAAAGTTCCGTGGTTCGAATCCCGGTGGTGGTACAGATGATTTCTCGTGATTTCTGTCCTCCCCCCCAAAAAAAAACCTATTGTTTATACACGCTTATTTCACGTTATTTAAGCCCACTTCATTTACATTTCTGGCAAAGTGTAGACAGTTGAACATGAATAATATGTTAATTAAAATAAACTTTGTACAGAATTGTAGAATCACAGAATTTCTAATCTAGTAACAATTTCACAGAATGTGTTTGGCGATGTGCTTTTAAAATGTGTTCGTTTATATATATATATATATATATATTATTTACTAGTTTTTTATTAGAACTAGTTTTTTTATTAGAACTGTATATAAAGTAGTGTGTTTATTACTAGTTTTTTTTTATTAGAACTGTATATAAAGTAGTGTGTTTATTACTAGTTTTTTTATTAGAACTGTGTATAAAGTTCTAATATCAGAATTACGTTTTTGTAATTTCCTTATTGTATTTCATAATCTAATTTATTTTTAGCAAGAAATTACGGATGAAGTTGTGAGCTTTCGAACTCATCATGCAAAAATATCGATCTAATCTAATCTCCAGAATTCAATGTTCATTTCTTAAACACATTCCAGCCAAATATGCGCTTGAAGAAATTTCCAAGCATATCTAATAAAAATACACATACATTACCATATTAAATCAGGAAAAGAAAATATTATCGTTTCAGTTACAAAGTTTTACGGCAAACTATAAATAGTTTAGATGGAGCTGAACTTCATTTTACTTCCAGTTTTCTTGTTCACTTTCAGTTTTTCTTCTTCAATTTTTTTTTCCATTTTTATCATTTTTCCATCCTTAGATGTATTTTTCTTCCGAAGGATTTTATGACGGATAGCTCGGATTTATAGAGAGATATTAAGCAAGAAGCATCTTAGAAAATTAGTTTTTTTTTATTATTTTTATGTTACTGATTGCTGTAAAGTCGGTGCTGGTTAGGGGGGAAAAATTAGATCCATATTTCATGAGGTCTTAGTCTTTGGAAGATTGGAAGATCTGAAGTAAATTTCATAATATTGAAAGAAAAATGTATTCATGTACTAGTGAACATTGAAGAAGCAGGCTGATGCAGTAAACTGATGTAAAATGTTTAAAGTACGTCTCGTTGTTGATTACGACTGCGCAGTTTTCATTTCATAGAGTAGACTGATTGCATGTAGACTTTTAAAAGAATAGAAGTTACAAGATGGGAAAATTTATTACACTGAGTGCACCATTAAAAAAAGCGCGTGTAGAACTGTTCACTAGAGCATACCGTCGCCTTCCGAATACTCGCATTGTGGACGAATACATAGTGGTGCCCCGTCTTCAAAGTGCAGGCACTTTTATGCAAATCTGTCAACCTACGAAGACATAGATGCTTTCATAAAGAAGCATAGCATAAAAGTGTCCGTACTTTTATGCACGTAATTTCTAACTTTAAAAACAGCTTTCATAAAGGTGAGATTACTTTTGTGCCAGGACCGTTAAGCAAGTACCATTTTCATTTGTTTTGCAAATCGGAATAGCAAATCAAAACACATCTTTTATAAGCATAAAGGGTTCAAGCACTTATTTTAAATGTATTGATTACGATGATTTTTTTTTTCTTTTACAAGTTAGAAACTGATCATCATTAGGGTGCAGGCACCCTTGTAAAAGTTTCTGTCTCTTCGAACAGTAGCTGATTTGCATAAAGATACCGGCACCTTAATGAGAGGTTTGGTTTGGTTTATGTGGTTGCGGCAAAGGCTGGAAGGCTATCTGCTTGAGGGGAGGATACCTTCGGGGAGGACGTTCTAAGCAAAAGTGACTCGTATACACGTTATACATGGGGAAAACCACGAAAACCACAATGCGGCCTGCCCGTTCGCGGGATTCCGAACCTTAGACCGAACTATCAGTGTTCAGCGACTTTACCGCTTGACCGCTGGTGGGCCCTTTATAACAGGACATAGGCGGCATTCTCCTTTTTAGAAGCATATCTCAAACTTGTTTGCCGAGAAGCTGTTACAAGCATGTCTCGTATTTCTTTGGATATTAGTTACTGTATAAAATATGTAAGTTTACACCTATTATTTTTCATTAAATAATTAGTTTATGTTTTGGATCTTTATTATCACTTCTCGTTCTGTTTCCCTACTAGAATGCAAACGAGTAAATGAGATAGTATTTAAAGAAAGGTTTTGGAAGTTTCATTCAGAGCGTGTTTCTGACTGTGTATGCGCACGTTACTTTTATCCCCAATTCTAACTGCTTGGATTTCTCGGCTTTGTATTAATTACTGCCGATACTTGAACATCTATCCCGGTTGGGTTCATGAGCCAAATTTGCGTTACTAATTTGTGTAGTTTTTTACTACTACCTTATTTGAATTTAAATTCACTATTATTTTTAAGTTATTTCGCCATAAGTACTGGCTGAGTGTATAAGCACCAAGTGTGCATTTTGTTTTACTTAATAAGAAGGTCCTTTACTACCTTCCCAAGTCTCAGTTGTAAACTTTAGACTTAGCGATAATTCGCTGTCCGTCTACCTAAAGTTTGGATAAATTTTATGATGGCTAAGAAAATCAAATTTTATAAATATTCGTCATATCGTAACAAGTTTCGATTTTGGAAAAAGCTATAAATCAAACAGAATGGAGTCGGATGAATTCGCACGATGATTTAATTACGTAATCGCGTTTTTAGCTGTAAATCTGTCACATGGAGCACATTTTGATGTAAAGGCACAATCTTCGCAGAAATCTTTCTCATGACCAGTTCTAGTGAAATTATAAGAAATTTTAACATTCTTCAGGTGCGCGTTCTCATGGTGTTAGTGTTTACCATGCCCACCTAGCAATTAGAAGATCCGAGTTTTAATACTAAGTAGAGGATCTTGCCGGCTTCAATAACATATAAAAAGGTATATAAAGTGGCCCCCAAAACTAAAAAATGTGGTAGATAATATCTCGTCGCCACCTAAATTTGGTGTGTTAACTCTTATACACTCTTGCAAAAAAAAAAAAAAAAAAAAAGGCGGGCGTTTCTATATTCCAGTTCTGCTGGGCCGATTGAAGAGATTTAACATGTGTTTTTCATGTCTTGCAAGCGCGACATTTATATATACCGCTGTTCATTTATATATATCGTTTGTTGACATTTATATATACCGCTGCTCGTGTCCAAATAGGTGTTTTGACACGAAATCGTATTTTCTCAACCGAAATATCAAATTTTTTCCATATTTCGATTCTATGATTTTGATTATGCCAAAATACGAAGTTTTGTGAAAATCGCGGGAGTAGTTTTTGAAAAATTAACTCTCAATGTTACTTGTATTTGGGATATATTTATTAATATATCTTTTTTTACTAAACTTACTTGATTCCTTCTTTCAAAATTCAAAATTTATGTTCAATCTAAATTAAATTCGCAGATATTTTCAGATTTATTTTTAAAAAATTTTATTTTTCAGTAATTTTTATAGGTTTTTCGAAAACACTTTTTAATTATAAAAGTTTTACCATCACTATAAAAGAGTTGTATTTCTAGCAAAACCTAATTTTTCTTCCATTCCTTTGAAACCATTTCTGCAAAAAATTAGAATTGCTTACTCAAAATTTCCCAATGTATATGTGATTTTATATACTGACGAATTTTGAAATTTGGCTTATTTGACATAAACGATAATAACGCCAAATGTGGTTTACTCACTTGATTAAAATTATTTGAAAGAATGAGCGATGCACCTTTTTTCCCCTCCTCCACAATGAAAGGAAAAGGAAAATAGGTTACCGTAAATTAAAGAATTTCTTCAAGTGAATTATTCTCGAGGCAAACTGAAAACAAAGTTCTCCAAGATAAATTTTCTAATTTCTTGATAAGTTTCTCACCAAATTTTACAAAACTTTATATTTGGGCATAATCTGAGTCGTAGAACCAAAATATGGAAAACACATTGGTATGTGATTTCACAAAAAGTGTGATTTTTTGTCAAAATGTTTATGTTAGAACAGCACTATATACTCTACGTCAATAACGCTATATATATCTACTATATACTCTACGTCGCGCTTTTGAGACATAAAAATACGAATTAAATTTGGTCAATCGGCCCAGTAGAACGGAAGATATAGATAGAACTATAACCCCCTTTTTTGTTTTGTTTTATTGTTATAGTGTATCTCTTCCCAGTTTTTTTTAAGACGGAAAGAATGTACAAGTTGATGCACTTTTTCATTCTTCTCTCGTGGCGTATTATTTAGTGTGTCCAGCTAGCAAATGAGAGAGATTTGTGTTGAATGCCTGAAAGGGTCCCGTTGAATCTCGTTTTATGTTTGTAAATAATGTAATAGTTTGTAGAAAAACGTTTAACTGTTTCATCTGTAATTCTTCAGCCATCAGCAGTGCATTTAATTGTGTGTCGGCCATAACTGCTATTGTTAACGACTGTCATTGTTATTTTCTTATTGTTACTACTGTTCATCTGGGATCATCTGCAGAATAAACTGAACCATCTTGGAATGTTTTATGCGAATCAAATATTCTGTTTTTTTTTTTTTTTTTTTTTTTTTTTATCCGTGGCATCTTCATAATATGCTATTTTTAATGCTTTTTATATTTCAGTGGTTCTTTTTCCAATTTCTGACTAAATGGCATAAACTATTACTCTCCATTTTTATGATGAAATATATTCAAGAATATTTATTACTTTTCCAATGACTAACTAGCACCTACTTCTATCAGGCTGAAATTTATGTATATATTAGTTCAGACATGTTGAAGCAAGAAATAATCACCTAATTTTAATATAGTTTCGTCATGATATCATGAAGATGCCAAACCATGATTAAATTTCCACCACCTTTTTCAGTGCAAAACTTTCCAGTAGCTGGCATTAAATAATATTACATGAGATTGCATCATTGCTGAAAGCTATGAGGAATAGAAAATTTGCTAAATAAAAAGAGAACAGGCATTCTGTTTTTATTCAACTGTTCAATTCAAATTTTCAATTCAAACAGACAAAAGGAATCAAAGAAACGATCTGTAGAAAAAGATTTTCCAAAGTTCCACTTGCCCTCCGATAATACGTTCTTCCATTCTCCTATTACAGAGACTTTACACGGAGGCCTTATCAAATATTTAAGGAGTTCAAAAACTTATTCCAGCTCAGATCACTGTACTACCAAATTAGTCTGGGTTGCTGTAGGAATGCCTCTGGTAATGATAATTCCCTCATCAAAGATTCCAGCCATTGAGGAAAGATTATATGGTGAGCACAAGGCGAGACTCAAATTAGACCATGATCCTCCCGGGTGGTTGGTGGTATTGAAAAAAGGGTGGTAGACAGCCTCCCGGGTATTCTTCCAAAAAATTAGGGCGAAGATGCACAGTTAGTGCGGTGGGTCTACATTTGTATAACCTATGGTGAAATTCTGGTGTCCCGCCCACTTATACCGGTACTTGTTATTATTATAACTATTATTATTATTATTAGTCCTATTATTATAACTATTATTATTATTATTAGCCCTATTATTATAACTATTACTATTATTATTAGCCCAAAGGACTTATTGGTCTTGAAATGGGATTTTGCATCCAATCATTATAAATGTGTCGTTTAACTTTTCATTCGAGTCTGTTACCATTCGGCAAATTCAAACTGAATCTGTCTGCTGTGGGTTAACAAACTAAATTGTTTGAAAGCTGTAGGTGCAGTTCTTAAGAATATTCCTTTCTTACCTTCGAATCGGATTGATTTAAATATTTAAAATGCATTTAATTCATGATCTATCTTTTTAAAAGGATTCAATATTTTCATAGAATGAAGTTACATATTTTTCTTATTATTTATTTCCTATTATTTTGTAAAACATTAATAAATTTGTGATTAATAATGTCAAAAATTTGACAGCGAGCAGTGGCAACACTATGCGGAATAACACATTTTTATCTCCAGCGTGCGAGACTGTATCAGAAATTCTGAAGATATGCTGTTTTTGAATACCTTGCGATTTTGTTGTGGAATTGAATTTTATGTGGCGTAAATGCCAAGAACATGATATTTAATAACTAAAGTTTATAAACAAAACGTTAATAATAAAAAGACAAAAAGATTCCGTAAGCTATCCTACTAAGAAAATGATATGATAAGCTGAGAAAAGACTGAAAAATAGAAAAGTGCTATGCCAACATTTAACACTGCACCGGGAGTTCTAAACATATGCTGTTATGATGCTGTTAAAAATTTTGTGATTTTTCTGCTGCATTGTATATCAATCTTGTTTAATTTTGATAAGTAGTATATCAGAATAATGAGCTTTGATGTTAGAAAGAAAGCGTAGTCTAAGTGCCAAATCCAATGATCAATCGCACTGTTTGAGATCTGTGACACGTTTCGTTACTAGACATTGCTTGACAAGAATATAACTGTGGGACGGCAGAAATACTGCCATGGCACAGTTACTGCCGTAGTACAGCAAAAGAAAACAATTATTAAGTATTTTCAGGCCTAATGCTCTGAATTCTTTCTAGTAGTCTATTACGTCTTTATAAATTACCTGTCCCTCGAGAACCAATTCATAGGAAATTAGGTACTGTTCTGTTATCAGTACCGGTTACAGAAATGTATGAATGTATGCAAATGTGTATGTATGCATGCGCATATATGTGTATAAGTATATACACACATACATTCGTACTTACGTACACACATGCATACATGAATGTACTTATATACGTACATACACGCAAACGTACATACATTTCTTTATCCGGGCTTGATAGCAGAACAGTACCGGAAATGATCAATTTCCACTCAAGAAAAGCTCTCCAAAATGGTCTTTGGAGTTCATTTCAGAAAATGAAGTTTCTGTGTTTGAGGTCACCCAAGCAGAGGAAGCCGTTTTACCTCAGGTTTAGAAACAAAGCGCCAAGTTTCATCTTTTCTCCCAATTTGTTTGAAAAAGTGAACACTAATTCCCTTTTTGAAGCAAAACTTGAACGCTTTTTAATTCATAACATCAGATGTTCAATGAATCAAAGCAAACGGTTAACAGTAAAAAAATTTCCGTTTATAAGCCGATGATAATTTAGAATAAGCAGGTTTCTTTAGGATATAAACTAATTTCAAATCCTAACAGACATTTAGCAAACAACCTTCATGTCTGAAATTAATTACAAAGATTTCAAAATGTTTAAAACAGCTTTTTTATTAAAACAGAACTTGAACGTAAGTGCACGTTTTGTGCTCAACAAAATCAACCTCCAATTGTGGCGACGGAATTAAAGTAACGGATAAAATTTGAAACGTAGGCTAGAGTCAAAGACTATACAATTATGTTTACATTGTATAGTCTCGGAAAACTCTAACCGTAGTATCAGTTTGAATCTCTGCAGCATATAAATCAAAGCCAAATAATTAAAAACTGATCAGAGCTGGTGGAATTACTCAACGTGGCCTCGACAGATAGAAACACGCTCTATTTTATAACCCCCAAACCTCAGCTTAAATACGTTTTTAACTCATTTAGATTTCTGGTGAGGAAACGGAAATGAGAAATTATAATAAAGGCTGAAATTATACATAGCTGCTTAATGCAAAATAATTGTAACCCTACAAAATGCTGTAATTTTTTTCTGCGTGTTTGACGGAAATGGTTAAAAAAATTATTCTTAAAACTTTGTACACGAACTGTGTATGAAAACTCAGTACGCATATCAAATTGAGAAAAAGCAGCTACAAATTCCTCTTACAGGTAAAAGTGTTAGAAACTTCATTTAAGATCGAACAGATATAACTCTCAAAAACTAACCGACTAGAGCAAATTATAAAAAGCTATTGACAATTCATTGTAAATACATAAGTTATTAAGAGGGATGCATTGCTTAAGAAGAAGTCAAAAAGGGAGAATATTCAGTACCAAGCAACGGATGGACATAGCCTACATCACCAGGACTGCCTCCTCCAGCTGAGACCAGGCCTCTCATTCATATCATTCATATTTCGTAGAGAAAAATTCGTAGATAAAACATCAATTTCGCAGATAAAAATACATAATTATATAAATGCAAAATATGTAAATAAGAATAAACATCAAATATATAAGTACATAAGATGAAGGATATACATAAAATACATAGAAATAAAATATAAAATTAAACATAAATATCATAAAATGTCATATTATGAGATACCACATCATAAATATCATAAGATATCATAAAGTATCATATGATAAAGTTAGAATTTTCAAATTTAGAGACAAAGGTAAAACATAAAAATGTATAATGTGTAATGTAATGTGTCACACAAAAAAGTTTAAAAAAAGAAAATAAAATAATAAAGATAATATGTTTTGTTTAGAGTTAATGCGTCATTAAAGTGCTCATGAATAAGAATTCATCTGAAAGACATCATGATTTAAATTCACATATTTCATGACTCATTTTTCTTTAGACACACAGCAATTACGCGCAGTGGCTCCTTTCTCAGTTCAATTTTGCTGCCATGACTATTTTTATCTTACAATAATTGCAAGGTCAATTTCATATTTTTCTCTGACTATGAGACTAAATAGTATTTATTTTTCGATTTATCGACTAATTACTGATAGTCACAAAAATCAGAATATATTTCGTGCATTTCATCTGGAACAGCATCAGTTCTGGGTTAATTATACCTGAAAATTACACTAAATAACAACAGCTGCTATTCGGTTAGTGAAAGATGTTCATACTTATTCATTTATGGTTCATGAGATCACGTAATAACAGGCCAGGCGTAGACGCCGGCTGCAGATGATTGAGGTATTGTGATAAACGATTAGAATGGTCTTTAAAATGCCACTGGAATCAAATACAATAACAAAATATCATTTGAAATGAAATGCATGCATGCTAGATTTCTTAGAAAGCCTGAAATGTATTTTGGTATTGTTGCAATTTGGCAATTTTTTGAAGAAGAAAAAGAATATTAATTTCAATAGAAGAAAGTTATTTATTTCATATCATACATGTTATTAGGTACATATTTTAAGTTCACTTCGGTATTTAACCCAGAAAACATTATTCCAGTCTACCACAGTGTTACCGGTTATTTCTAACTCTTTCGAGCAAAATTTAACATCCATCAACTCTTTACTCCAGCAGTATATAAATATAGTGAAGTAAGTGGCAGACGACTGTTTTCGAACCAGTTACCGCTTCGAATGCCGACGTGTTCGTTACAGGTTTCAAGTTGCATTTCCAAAAACGTTGCTTTACATACTACATTGTGATATAAATACAACATCATCAAATCCAAATTTGAACATTCTCGCCTTCGTGGCAAAATATTACATTCCTGGAAAAATTTCACAGAACATTCTTCGTTTGCACGCAAATTCGACAAGCGCATACTTCAAAATTCAGCTGAAGACCAAAAATATCGCAATTTCCCTACACCAATGTTTATGAAAATGCAATAACAGGAAGGAATTGTCGGAAATGAATGAAATATATTCCACATATTACTGATAGTGATACAAATAAACGTTCAAATGGACAAGACAAATATACAAAACGAACCCTGGAAATCAATATTTTATGTCTCCGGCACGTTGAGCGATGAGAGCCTGTTCACGTTATGGCACTGAATCATATATGTTCTGAATGTAATCCTGGGGAACGGCATTCTATATGGCTTCGACTTGACGCCAAAGTTCAGTGTGCCTTACCAGTTGTATGCGAGAATCGTTGACCGATGAAATTCCAGATTGAAATGCTCAATGGGCAATATATCCGGGGTATAAGCAGGCCATGAAAGAAGCGAAACCTGATGTACTCTAAAGAAAGCTTGTACAGTCTGAGAAATATGTCCACGGCCTTTATCCTGCTGAAATATAGTTCCCGGAATGCGTCGAAGGGAGAGAACTTCTGCTCTACAATTTCTTATATAGAGATCACTGTTGAGGTTGCCTTCAGTCAAGCAACCTCGCCATTTTTGTATTTCTTTTTGGTTGTATTCGAAGTTCTAATGCTTTTAAAAAAATCGTGATATTTTTTACCTTAGTTTTTAAAAAATGAGCTTGTAAAATTTGCCAGCAATGGAAGAAACTGCGGTGAAACTTCTGCAAGAATAAATAAATTTACTGAAATTTTGCCAAAGGCAACAACGAGGAAATGCATTTCATAGATAGCCCCTGTTGCCGAGATTTGTACGCAGCTGAGTCTCCGCAACTCTCTGATGGAGTTTTTGAGCGAAAACAGATCACTGTGTACTTCGGGAGAAGAATAGCGAGAAAATGACACTAAAATTTGAATAAGAATATAAATGTTTAATTTTTTTAATTATCACGTAACTCTTATTTAATAATTAAAATTTGTATTTTAAATTGCTAGCATATGTTATCTCTTCATATGTTGATAATGTTTACTGGTACACTCTAAATATCAACAGTTTTGGAATCGTTCTTAAAAAAAAAAAGGCACCAAAATCACCAAATTACACCCGATAAGTAACTTCTGCATTTTCATCTGTATAAAGTCACCAAATTGAGCCAAGGAGATTGCGTTAATATTTAAGTACCGAAAAAAGAAACGTACAAAAACCGAATTATAAAAAAATAAACGCAAATATTTGCAAAAATGGAAAACAGTATCAAAACATGAAGCAAAAAACTAAACTTCTAATTACGGCAACTCCTTAAAGATATTATTAATATATATAGATAAATAATAGCATTAGGTTGAAAGTTTAGACAAAATCTTCGCATGAGTTCGAAAATAAGCAGTTTAAGAAAAGAAAAAAAGTGTGAAATATTTTGTTACAGTACATTGTTTTTAAATTCATGTATTTGGTTTTAAAATTTGTAGTCGCTAGTTGTGGCATATTATAAAAAATTCAGAATAATTAACACAGAGTATAGTCAAAACTCACTTCCAAACAATGAAACACCCATGTTAATTACGTCTCCCTTTTGATACACAGCCTTTAGCCTTAATCGGTTTAAACACGATAAAGTGACGCGGTGTTTATTTAGATAATCCTTTCGAACTCTTATGTCATTAATTCGTAATATAATTACAGAAAACTTCGTTGATTACTTGAAAGCAATATTAGTATCAGAAATAATGCAATTTTCTTGCCTCCAGAGAGTTAGCAAGCTCAGTAACGCTGGTATCAGAAAATGCATAACAGCAGTTTAAAACTTTTCTGTCTTATTTTGGTTCAGCTATCAGGTATTTTTCTCCTTCTTTGTCTCATGCCTTCGTGTTTAAACTTAGCACACTCGGCGCGTATTCAAGAGGTCCAAGTTCCGGTACCTGTGAAGGAATTGTACATTTTTATCATCTCCTGCTTCAAAATAACGGACTGACTCTACAGTGGCACACGAACTAAAAGGTGGTGAACGATAATTCGTTACCACCAGGATTTGGTGATTGGGTCCCCTCATCCCCAGTAGCCCTTTAAAAGGGGGGAGTATGTAAAGTATTTTCTCCCGCCTTCCAGTATGCCTTCGTAGTGTAACAGTAGCACACTCGGCTCATATTCGAAAGGTCCCGAATCGATTCCTAGCGAGGGCATAGCACATTTTTCATGTCTCCCATCATCAAAAACCTTAATGACCGTACACAGCAATATTGTACCATTTTTCAATGGAAAAAGATTGATTTTCAAGGTATTTATCCCGCTTTTTTAGCATGCCTTCGTAATGTAGTGGTCAGCATGGGGTGCGTATTCCAGAGGTACGTGGTTCCATTTCTGGTGAGTGTGTTGCTCATTTTTCATCTTTCATGCTTTTAGGGAAACCTAATCCCACTCTTAGAAAATTATATCCTAAAACAATATTCAAGGCTTGGAAAACCGAAGCCTTCGCTACCTGTATACTTAAAATATCGAAACGTCCATATCCGTCCATCAGCCGTCCCGTTCGTTTCCTCTGCTCCCTATCCATTAATGCACAAAGAAGTGTAAAGTTTTCAAATGACATCCTTTCTACTTCATAACAAAGAAGCTTTAATTAGCCTTTTTGGACAAGCTCTCTACAGGTGAGCTCTCTACAGTAAACTGATACAATATAATTGGGGAAACTACACCTGCTACTTCACACCTTAGGAGAAGGGAAGAAAACAACTTCGCAATCTCGGCCGTTTCGGGCAGTTGTGGTCGTTTGAATGAAAGGTCTTCTCGGGTGTTTTGGCCTTCAAAGAATTAAAGAAGATCAATATGTCATAGGTACTTAATGTAAAGACAATTAAAAAAAATTGCAGTTTTTATTTCAAAATTTTAGGGCGAAATTAATGTAATTTATTCATTAATAGCATTAATTTCTGCTCCAGGTGTCACCTTCCGCTTGTATTAGTTTAGTGCCAGGAGTGTGCTTATAATTTTTTTGCACAAACTCACATTCTGTATTTAATTCTTTCCTATATTTTGTTTTTGTTGTCACATACGTTGAAAAAATATTTTTTATTTAAATATATTGTTTCGAAATTCATAAAAATGCTTTAGCTGTAAGAGGAATTATTCTTTTATAGTTTTCTTCAATTGAAAAATGTTCTGCTTTGCATAATTTTTAACACTTATAAGGTATTTCTCCCACTTCCCTAGCGAGCCTTCGTGGTGTAACGGTAGCACGCTGGGCTGGTATTCCAGAGGTCCGTGGTTCGATTCCCGGCAAAGGCGGTTGCTAATTTATCATCTCTCTCTGCTTCCAATAAACCTAATGACTCTACAAGTGGCGCCCGAACTAAAAGGGTTGTGGATGATGATTCTCCGCACCCAGGATTTGGCGACTAGGTCCCCTAAAACCCTAATCGCCCTTTAAAAAGGGGAGTATATAAGGTATTTCTCTCACTTCCCTAGCGTGCCTCGTGGTGTAACGGTAGCACGCTGGGCCGGTATTCCAGAGGTCCGTGGTTCGATTCCCGGCGAAGGCGGTTGCATATTTTTCATCTTTTCTGCTTCCAATTAACCTAATGACCTTACACACTGTCGTCTAAATTTAACTCACTTTCTATTAAAAAATTGTTTTCCTGAGTAATGAAACATATTGTTACGAATTCTGTACATTGATCATTTTATTGAAATTATAACTGAAATAGTTGTATTTTTCTGTACAATTTAACATGAAAAATCTAGACAGAGGATGTTGTGCTGGAAAAATATGAATACAGAGGCAAGTCTATTTAACGTTGAGTAAATGGCTGTCTCACTAATTTGGCGAGAAATCCCTAAAAGTCGCCAAGTGATCATTTGGCGACATTTTGGTTCGGTCTCTGTATTACCGTAGTAGGCTATTGCAATAGAATAACTGTAATCGATTTTAGATGCTCTGTAACGCTACTCAACCTGACTTCCAGTAATTTTGAGAAGCAGAAAGGATAAGAAATATCTCGGCTTCCGTATGTAAACTATATAAGACTGGAAAGGGCATATGTTCCTGTTTTTGTTATTGCTGTGAGTTGTTATTTCAGAGTAACTTCAGAATACCGAAAGCTTCGCCTTTTAGAGGCGCTTTGCTTGCGTTGGGTTTAACGTTCTTAATAGTTTGAAGTGTAACTACTGATTGCACTCTGTGATACACGAATATTTCTGAGGAAAATTCGTTAACTCTGAAATAAATTTTATCAACTTTTCATCAGACCTGTTTGCATTCAATCTATTACGAGGCCGTATGCACGCAGCAATATGATGATACGATGGCGTATGATGACCACATATTAAGTTTTAAAATTAATTTATAACTAAATGTATCTTTGTATTTTGTTAGTTAATAAACACTAGTCAAATAGTGTGAGCACTTTATTATCTTCTTATCTAACTTTTATTTTGACTCGCAGAACCCTGAGTTTTTACTCGAGGAACCTAGGGGATCCGCGGGACACATTTTGAAGATCACTGGCTTAGTTTGTCATTAGATCTGTAACAGCTTTCTATTATTCACTTTAAAAATTGATTTGAATCCATGGTACAGATAAGCCTAATGGAAATTAACTTGCTTTAATTAGAATTAAGAGTGACAGTTAGATTGAATTTTCCTTTCCCGTTTATTTAAATGATGTGTGTTATTTCTCGTAATTACTATAAATCAAGTCATTTTATTGTGATCTTTATCATTCTGTAACTAACACATATTTGTCTGTTATTATTTTCGTTTCCAAATACAGTATTTTGCATTGTATTTTAGCTTATTTAATTCTAAACTTTTCTATTATCGCTTAAAAGTTCTTTGAGCCGCCCAGACGGGATAATGGTTAGGAAAGCCTACTGCGATACAGAAGAGTCTGGGTTCGAATTCCAGAGAAGCATAGATGTTTTTAAATGTATAGTCTCTATGTGGCATGGGGGCACTCTAAACATGCGACGAGCCGAAATTTCTCTCGAGGTTTTGGTGGTAAGGGAAGAGGGATGGAAGACCCTAGAGCCTATTTTCCTGGGAGCTCTTCTTCAAAATTCGGAGTCGGAAATGAACGAAGTCATACTGTCAACTGTATGGTGCTCAAGGCTTTTTCAACGACAGGCGCATTCTTGCTCTCCTTGCCATGGTGAATTTTATGGGCATGTTCTAATATCACTGTCAGGCAAGTGATATAATTCACAACAAATGTTCCTGGCTTGAAATTTGAATCAGAGTTACAGTAAGTGTTTGTAATGATATAGAAAAACATCTCACAACGACAACTTATTTAAAACGAATGACCAAAATTTCTGAGAATATAATTAAGAAACGGTAATTATATTCTCAGAACATCACTATCAGTTGTGTTCTGTAAGGCGGCCTCCTCTACAAAAAACCAAAATTGTTTAAATCCGTGGATGATCGCCGTAACGAAGTTTCACTAGTTAAAGACATAAAATAGCACTATTACGGAAAATCCTAACAGTCATCATAAAAATATTTAACTCTTGACAATTTGAAGAATCCCACTTTTAGACTCTCAGCGAAATTTAGTTAAATTTCATTAGTTCTGCAGTATATAATCTAAGTAATCTGTAGCTCTAGTAAATTTATTATGTAGTTTATAAATTTAAGCGTAAACCAGTTACAAATGACTTTAGTTGCTAATCCTGACGATGCATTTATTATATTAGCCATTTGTTTATTACTAATTTATTTCAAATACACACCTGCTTCCTAACAGCTGCCCTAACCATTATTTACTTCTAACTATGCATAAAGGAAGTTAAAAAAAAGGGAAATAATTTTTAATTATTTGATCCATTCAGCAGCTGCAAAAGTTCCTATTATTTGGTCATAGGCTGAAGTTTCACAAATCTTTCTGTTTGCTAGTTAGATTCAGATTTGTAAAATCATCTGAATTATTACAAGACTCCACGTATTCTAATATCCGGAACGGATCATTGATTAATTTTTAAAAATCAATAAACATATTATTTAAAAATCAATAAACATATTATATCGCAGACGGCGTCGAAATTTTAAGAGAGATGGAACTCCACGTCATAAATCCGCCACTGACTGAAGAATGACAAGATAGAGAGTGAGTGTAAGAAATTTCCAAAAATTATATATGTCATCCAGTTCATGATTATTAACTCTACGTATAGAGGTGGGCATAAATAAAATTACTACGTCTACCTCCATACATAGAGTTAATAATCATTATTATGGTGATAGTATTTTACCATTTTAATCTCTCAAACATGTTCTTCAATTGCAGTACGCGTAAGAGGAATGTAACTCTGAATATTTTTCGGAATGTTGGTAAATGACGACATCAACTGAATAATATCCCTCATCTAAGCTTTTTGAAAATGTAAGCTGAATAATGCTTTGCCAGATATATAGTATACCAGTTCGCGATTTATTTAATTTATTGCGTAGAACATTTGTAGGAGCTTATTTTACTGAACTTAAAACACAGGAATGAAAGAAAATTAACTATAAATTACGGAAAATCGAATAATTGATCAATTATTCTTTCCCGTATAAGAACTGGTTTCTTTTATAATCGATAGGGTGCATAGCAAGCAGACAAAGAATTGTCGCAATCTAGCGTGCATATTTTCATAGAGTAAGTAGTAACACGTCGAACTACAACTGAAGGATACATAGTTCAAATTTCAGGGATGACATAGATTCCAGGCATGACATTCCAAATTTCATGGCTTCGAAAAATTCTAACAGACTCTGTAGCAGCCCCCGAACTAAAATATAATGACGTAACATACGAGTGTGCTGCAACCCTCCTGGACAATAATAATCGGCCTCATGGTTATCTCAGCACACCTAACACAATTGAAAACAAAAATACTGTTAAAAACATCAAATCAAAATTTCCAGTATTGTCTATTGCCATTTAGAAAGTTAATTAAACCTTCGCAAATCTTTTCTGCGACAATAGAATTCTTTTACGTTGCCATGTTTTTCCCTAACATATCGCAATAATACGCAGTCTTCCACAAATGTCGTGCATTGCCTTCAGTACTGCAAACTTTATTTTGCAAATTAAATCTTTTCAGGTACTCGGGAAGCGTCCGTGAACAGTAATTATTCGATTGTAATCAAAATCGCATATCATTCTCACATTTTTAGAAACTTCAATCGTTCAGCAAATAATCTTTCCTTTTTTTTTTTTTTTCAGAATGTGTCATTTCTCTTTCCAGCACTCATAACATACTTCCTTGATTTTATCAATAACAATTCTTTTTGATGTCTGAATATCGAAAGCATCCCGGCATTACCCATAGCGGCCTCTTTGGCCAACATGTCGGCCCTCTCGTTTCCTATAACACCGATATGGGCTTTCACCCAGTTCATTTTCACTTCATGTATTTTCTCAACTTTTACAAGGAGATTCTTTTATATATGAGGCCAAAATATTAGTGTTATCAGCATCTGCTAGTGTTTTCTAACCAGACAGTGAGGCTGTATATATATTACATATATTACATATATATACAACATATAATATATATATTAAACATATATATATTAATATATTTTTTTACAGTCAGGTTTTCATCAATCTATTTAAGAGCAAAATATGATAGCAAAATATTAATGATACTAAAATGTAGCGGATAGTAATTCGCCATCGCCACTTCCTAAAATTTGATAGATTGGGTCTCCTGCTTCTCTCGTTTTTTGCAAATATTTTACGCCGGCAGTTTTCGTCTTACATATATCGTTCTAACACCATTTGTGATTTTTCAATACGCTGATCAATTCGCGTAGGAAAAAAAAATGTTGCCATTCGAAAATTTCGAAATTTTTCTACTGTAACCGTAACTGTGAGAGCTCTACTGTTTTAAATGATTGGATTCTGCATTGCTAGGCAGAAGAGTCCACATTTTTTTCTGAAAAACTGAGAAAGAGGCACTACACTATGACCATGCTCTGAATCAGTATATCACAGGGCACGGTCCTTTCCCCACCTACTTCCATGACAGAGGCATGTGCCCCACGGATCTCTGCATATGTGGCGAAAGGGGTGACCCTGATCATTACATTTTTTACTGTCATCTAACAGTCGGCAAATATCTGATTAAGCCTAACAATAATCTAATACTATTTAAGAAATATGCAATAAAGAACAGACACCTTAGGGCCAAAATCAGAGACGTTCTTATACATATCCAAAGACTCGGACTGGATATTTGTCATATCTAATGCTTATTCATCTACATATGTTACTAAACCATATTTGTCTTTTTTATTTTATTTTATTTTATTTTATTTTATTTTATTTGTTTTTATTTTTATTTATTTTTTATTATTTATTTTATTTATTATTTATTATTTATTATTTATTAATTTCATTTTAATGTTTCAACAGTTTCATTTATCTACGCAATGCTGATGGACGGGAGTTTCCAAAGACTTGCTTATTATACCTTCCGCCTTAGAAAAGACATTTGCTCTTACATTTAGGCTTTTGGAAGCATCAGTTGTTGAACTTTTCAAGGACAGTCTTTTCTCAATATGATTTGTGTACACTATTAATACCAGAACTCAGTTATCTCAGAAAGTCCTCTCAAGTGGTTGATGGTAAAAAAAGAGGGGCGGGAGAACCTCGGACCCCCCCCCGGGGTGTTCTTCCTCAAAATTGGGGTTGAAAGTTTAACAGTTAGCTAGGTTCAGCAATACCTCAATTACCTGTGGTACTACGGAGGTGCTGGCCTATCTACTACCTGTACCTGTTTTAAATCATTACAATCTCGAGCGCATACCTTTGAAGAACAAGATCTGAAATTTCATTTCCATTAGTTGAGCGGATAGACCGCTAGGGAATCGTTTTTTCTTTTTTATGACCACCATGTAGCCATTGGGCCAATGTAAACCATTGGACTGAGAGTCGTCTAGGATGACCACTGGCCTGATTTGTAAAATTCTTGCAGTGTCAAGAGACATCCTGGCAAAAGAGATTATTTCTTCCATATATAAATATAAATATTACATGGGTATACAAGGCTTGTATATAAACACAGATATGTTAATTACAAACATTGTCTTGTGTAAGTTACATGAAATACTTTGATGTAATTATGACAGTTATGTGCACATTTAAACATTATTTGATTTCATATTTACAATACTGTTACTGAGATAATCACAGTAAGCTCGTAATTCAGTTACACATTAACTGGAGTTTCTATGTTATTATTAACTGCCTTACAGCATTATGTGTAACAAAATGGATAGTAATGAGCTTCCATTACAATCGTTTTTGCTCTGACAGTCCAGTTACTATTCTACGGGGCGAGCTATTTTTCTAATGCTGATTTTCAATTGTTGTAATATACTATCTGGCTTAGTCTGGGTAGGGAGTTACGTGACTCAGTTTTCTGATACCTTAGCTGATTTGCTTGGAATAGTTGCAACTGCTGTTATACCTATCAAGGGAGTGTCTGTCTTTGTTACTGTTCAGCTACTTGGGTACTGCTGTTGTAAGAGATAACTACACTAATCTGCTGCTCCGTTATCTGCGAATTGTGAGTTCAATGTACTCCACTTTTGTAAAACCTCTCTCCACCACTTTGTTTTGCTATTGAAATTATGTTGCGAAGATCCAATTCTCAAGGGAGGGTAGAATTTCTTAGTACCTTGCTGAGCATAACCTGATCACCTCCTAAATCTTAGTTTTCGCCTGCTTGTTGCCGCAGATATTCTCCGCCCACTGGGGCCAGTATTCACTGCTTGGTGGTTTTAAGTGCAATTTATCTGTGTGTGGGGCAGTTGAAGAGGATCTGCATCACCTACTGCACTACATTTACATAATTTTGAGTCTCGTTTAGCGAATTTCTTAAGATAATGTAGCAAGGGAGCATAGCCAGTGTACAATTCAATATGTGAGCCGCTGTGTGTTTTAATTGAACATGAAATCACTGGGCTGAACTCCTTACGTCTCTAAAAATATAAATGAGGAGAATCTACACATTATTCCTGAATTCATTTCTTCGGATGAGGTTCTTGGGTTACGTTCATTCTAACACATTTATCTGAATTAAGACAGTCATTGTTAAATAAATAAATATGACATCTACAGGAGGTTTAGCAAGAGTGGTAAACAAATTTAATGTAAGCTAAGCAACAAGAAATCCTGAGTTGCTACTATTTCTTTTAAATTCATTTGCATAATATTATACTGTTGGTTTATCTCTCTTTTAGCTTTCTTAAATAATTTATAGCCACTTAATAAATTAAAACTGATAAGATTCCAGAAATTAAGATTTTAGCATCCCCGCTTACAGAGATAGCCATTTGAATAAAACGCGTCTTAGGGATTGGTCTCCTCGAAGTTTTCTTTTATCGAATTTTCTCTAAATCAGTTTTGATACATCTGGGAAATCAAGATTGGTGAAACCTTCTTACTTTCGGAAGCACCTGATAGAATTTGCATTCTAGAAGAAAATCGAATTGTTTTTAGTGTTATTTACTTTACTTGTTATCAGTTTCATTTCTGCGTTAGATGCTGCTTCGGTGGAAAATCAGCTTTCTCTGTTCAACCACTATCGTGTTAGATTTAGTCACGTTTTACCTCGAATACCCTCGCTGCGAGAGAAATTTGTTTCGGGAAGCAAATTGCCCAAAAGCTGAGGAAATGAAAACTGCGGAAAAGGGAAGAGCCAGGTGTCATGTGAGTTGTGGGTGGGGAAGGCGTGGTTGACACTGGAAAGGGGATCGGTATCAACCGGTGAGTCATATTTTCGCTTTTGCGGCGACTCAAAGGCACCTCTAATTAAGGAAAAAGAAGATGACGGGGCGCCACTTACCCCTGTCGTGATGCCAGCTAGCTATGCCATTTTTCTCATTTAAATTCGGTGCTTATTCGTAAAAATTAACTGAGCTTAATTCTTTCCGTTTTTTTTTTTTTTTTTTTTTTTTTTTTTTTTTTTTTTTAATTTGAAATACTTGAAGAAATATCCCTCATGAATAAGACATGTCTCGAAATCTCCGTGATATTTTTATAAAACAACACAGTTAAATAAAGTGCGAAGCCTATTTTTTAATTGAGTTCTGATTTTTTTAAAGTACGGTCTGCTTCCGATAATCCGGATTAAAACCGGAAATGACGTACACGGTTAACTCGAAATCCCTGTCAATCCGAGGATGGTTAAAAAAGTACAGGAAAAGGAAATAACCTATATTATGATAAACTGAAAAAAACATACTTACCTGTACTTTTAGGTAATTTAATAGGCTCTTTTATTTAAATAAACAATCAATATTCGAAATTCTGTCTTTTTCATTGTCTATTCTCGATGGCGCCTCTCACGTTCTTTTTCTGTTTCTTCTTATTTCTGTATAAGGTATTTTCTCCCTCTTTCCTGCGTGCGTTCGTGGTGCAACGGCAGCACACTTGGCGCGTTTCCAGTGGTCCAGGGTTCGAATCCCGGGAAGGGCATTGCACAATTTTTTCTTCTCCTGCTTAAAATAACCTAATGTCTTTACATCTGTTTATCCTTGTTTCATCCTTGTTTTTATTTACTTTATTCCTGTATTTTTAATAGAATTGTAAAACAGAATAGTTGACTCATTTTTAAAACTGTACAATTTACTTTCATAGGAGGATTTAACAATGTTTATATATTTCCGATTTCGTAAATCTACATTTTGTCAGGTTGTGGATACAAACAACTCCTGAATAGTACACATCATCTGCTGTCTCTTATGTTAACCCTTACCATTTTTTTTCCCCAGATAGTTTTGTTTTATGCTGATGGTTTGTGATATTAATTTTTCCAACGTTCCGCAGTAAAAAAAAATCAATCATCATAATAATAATTTTCCCTTCTTTCTAAAGGAAGAAAGTAAAAGTACTGTAATCGAGAAAAAACTCTGGTATCATTTTTCAGCGGAAATATAAATTTAAACCTTCCCGAATCCATTTGGAAGATTTTTTTTTGCGTGACATCTTTACGTACGGACATAATAAAGAACTGTTTTTCCAAAAACAGATTGTAAACTGAATTTTAAATAGATTCGAAAGGGATTTTTTTCGTGACGTCTCTGCGTATTCACGAATACATGTATGTATGTATGTATCTCGTTGAACTCAAAAACGATTAGCTAAAGAAAGTTGAAATTTTGTGTATGGAACTGTATAACATGTAGTTGTGCACCTCCCGTTTATACTTAAATCAGCAGTACCAAACTTATATATATATATATATGTAATCCATCTCTTACCTGGCATAAAAGTGTTTTATTTTCTCAATCGTTGGTTGTTCTCATATACTTCTAAGAAGCGCTTTAAGAAAGAAAATATTCATGTTTTGGCAATGTCAAATTAACAAAAAAAAAAAAAAAAAAAAAAAAAATCGGCAAACAATGAAATCTAACTTTTAATGCTGTCTTTCCTGATTTCTATGCTTATGTTCGAGAAAGTTTCGTACTCGCTATGAAATAAAATTATAAGAAGTTTGACTCTCGCAAGACAAAAATTGAGGGGGATATTTAATTTCAGAGTTTGCAGTTTTTGATGTCATTTTCAACTTATCTTAAGAAATCGGTTAATTAAGTTAGAATAATGCGAGGAAAATTATAATAAGTTTAAATGAAGTGCAGCAAAAAATGTATACTTTAATAGGCAGTACAAAAAAGTCATGTGGTGTCCACATTTTTTTTTTTTTTTTAAGAAAAAGATTCTGCCCCTTGGTTATCAGTATTTAACTGTTTGCCTCATTAAAATTCTTATAATATATTATCTCTACTCAAATCATTGCTTTAGGCAATGGTTCTGGATAAGAAAAACTCAATTTTCCAAGCTAATATGTGGTTTGGGATTTATCAATAAGAACTTGACATTATTGCCCTTTTCCACGAATCTTCCGTAAGAACTTCTAGCAAATAAACAGTTGTGTACCATTCGGCACTTGTGGACGTTTCCTCTGTAACGACTGCTTTATATCTGAGTGAAGAACGAGGCAATCATTTATTTGCAGGGCTCCTTTTGCCGATTTAATCTTTCAAACATTTTCGTGCATCACTTCAAGCGCGTCTTCTCCGCAATTGTCGTTTCGTAAAGAATCTATCTGCAACAAAGCTTCATGCTTAACAGCAAGGTAAATACCCTTGACGGCACCACTGTCCTGGAGCTGAGGAGTTCGCCAGCGGCCGAGCGGTAAAGTTGCTGAACCCTGTTAGTTCGGTCCGAGGTTCGAACGCCGTGAAAGGTCTGGGCGCATGGGCGTTTTCGTGCTTTTATTCACGTATTTCCCTTAAGAAGTCAACCACGAAGACATCCCTCCCTTTAGGCAGATAGCCCTCGAGTGCTTTGTCATAGTCTAATAAACCAAACCAAACCTGGCGTTGAGGTATTGTTGCGTTAGGCATTCGCTTGTTCTCTTCATTTGCTTCTGGGATGGGAAATATATTTTTCATAGAAAATTATATAGATCAGTGAATCATTATAAATATTCTTAATGAAAACCTGAAAGCATGTGTTTATTATGCAGCTGTCGTAAAATTATCAAACCTCCTCCATATTCTCCGGACTTAAACACTATCGAACATGTATGGGTTAAGTTGAGGAAAAGAATAAAGAAACATGATATTTCTTCGAAAGCTCTATTAAAAGTAATTCTTACCGGTAAATGGAATAATTTTATATAAAAGTATAGAGTCTAACTCTCTTTGGCAATATAAACTGAGGGAGAACTTTGGAAGACTTAAGCGAATTATCGCTATGCGGTGGATTTTAGAACATAGACTTTGGAAAGGGTGTAAACTGTAAAGGGCTCTTTTATTAAAATCAGTAAATTAACAGAAGTCACAGACTGTGCTTATAGAACTAGCTAACATTTAAAGGGTAAATCAAAAGTAACGAATTTAACTAAGCAAATCGTAAAGGCTACACAGACAGAATGCGCTAAGATCTAATATCGGCCAAGTCTAATAGCGAGATTAACACAACGCCTCAAAAACACTTTTATTAAGAGTTTCAACTAGTAACGTGATTTTCAGCAGGCAGAACACGCTCTAGTTCTACAATCTAAACCTTTCCTTTAAATACAATCTCTTTTCTACCTCATCTTTATACGCAAGAGCTAGGAATTAGCATTCTGGCAGGAAAGAATCAGTACATCAAAGGACATCAAAGGCGTAATTTTAATCAAAAGGTGTTGAACAAAATGTTGAATATCTCGTTAGTTTCGTGTTTTTACATTAAAGTTTAACCAAAGTGTGCGAATGGTTACGTGAGTTCAGAACTTTTTGAATAACTTATTTCATTTGCCAAAAACGTTTTTAGAAAATATTTCCAAAACAAACAGGTTTAAAAAACGATGATCGCTTCTACTTGTGAAAGTTATTCCACTAATATTTAGTAACTGATATTTTCAAATTAATTTGAAAAACACAAGTGTTCCAAAACAAATTTGTCCAGTTATAAGTGGCGATAGTAAAAGAATATTCTTTTGATCTATATTTTAGATATATATTACAATATCAATTTTTTTATCAGAATCCTATTTAAATGAATTATCAACAAACCATTTAATGTAGAAATAAATGCTTCCATTCTAATTAGATTTAAATTTGTTGTTAAATTTGTAGGTAGTAGATGCCATTTTATACAAGCGTGTCATCGGATTTTATTTTGCCAGTTTAGAATTTATTAGTATTAAGTGAAAACAATATGCTTCATTTGTGTTAAAACGTAATATTTTATTATTTAACAAATAATTATATTATTATTCTTGATACTGGAGTGGCATCGGCACATTTGATATCGTCTGTATTTTTTGCATCTTCTTGTAACCGTTGCTATGCAACGTCAGAAAATGTTTTAAAAATTCAGATTCTTCAAAAAGTTTAACCAGTAGTAGATGTACTATGAAAAATTTGTAACTAAAAGATTGCATTCAAACTATCTATCGCCGTAAATTAAAAATGAAATTTATGTTTCACTAAGACGATCATCTGTTATTTTGTTAAATACTGAAAAATACGTTACAAAGTATTTGATACAGTAAATTCTGTCAGTGTAATTCCTACACATAACTTGTATTTTCCTGTGTAGTTTTTTTTATCAGATATTTATATTATTTTTGTTATTAAGTGAGAAAAGCAACAATCCCTCACAGAAAATCTGCCTTTTTTTTTTTTTTTTTTTTTTAATTTGAAGATCGAAATTCTTTTAAAACCGGTTATAGACGCAGCTAAGGAACTGATGGTAAACATGACTATGTGAAGAATAAAAATAATGATACAAAAACTAATTCTGCTAGAGGAGAATAGGGGAAAACAGAATTTATTCTCTACCTTAACCGGAAACTCTTGTTTTTACAAAATCGTAAAACTAACTGAATACAAGCAAGCACTCTTTTAACTGCTGTCATAATAAAGTTTTAGCTCTCCATTTCTTTTAAAACGTAGCTACATTTGAATTGTATAACGTGAAAGTTAAACACGCAATACAAAAGCATCCTGTTAATATTTAAATCTTTGCAAACCTCATGGCCTTCCCCTAAACAGACGATAGACATATGCGAGGTTTGTTTACAACTAGGAGTTGTCGACTTGCCGAATCTGGTTCAGCATGATTGGTCCCCTTCGGACAGATGTGCTTCAGGGAAGGTGTTCGGTTTGGCACATTTGGCGCTAAATCGCTAGAAGTGCAAGCAGAATAAATATGCACGTATTAATCAAAAGCTAAGTTTGGAAGATACTACTTTTCGTAGACTAACTGATAGCTTCTGATTTACGTGTTCAGAAGAAATGGCTTATTTAAAAATTGGTTGAAATATAGTATCTATCATCTTACTGTTTTAAACAATTCATACACTAGATTTTTTTTTTCAAGTGTTGTTTCACATGTAACGCTTAAACCACCTAAAATAGATTTCGGCGTTCCAACCGATTTCCTAAGACGATACAGAATACATCAGAGATGTTCAATATCAACACTTATTTTTCAGAAATATTGTTTACTTTTAATGGTGGTCGCCATAACGGGTTTCATTGTATTATATATGTAGCAGCTCCCTCTTACGTATATTATCTTTATTGTTGCTAAGTTTAGTTTTTCTAAATTGGCAACAAGAAAAAAGTAAATTAAAAAAGTTTGCTTTGATGTTGTAACCCTAACGTATTCTTTTATTATTGTGAATTAAAATATGCTTAATCCAACCTGCAATTATCATTTTAGTTATTAAAGTATCCCATGTATTGATCTAGCATAGCGTCCACAACACATGCATTTCTGAAAATATATTGTGCTGTAACTGGAAATGGAATTCTCTTTTTAATGTTACAGATTTAAAATAAACACAATTATGGAGAATATTGTTACTCTGCTTCAGTTTTATATTAGAATAATCATTCAATTTTTCAACGTTTTAAGCATCTTTCTAAAAATATAGTTTCTTTGAATAACTTTTTATGAGATATTACCAAAATATTTTCTTTCGAAAGTTAAATTTTCCCGCACATGTTTGCATTCTACAATATTTCCAAACGGTGAATTCTTCAGAAATTCGAAATTCTTCAGATGATTTAATTTTGCTCTCAGTATTTCAAGTAGATCAGAAGTCTAAAAATTCTTTCATTAGTCAACTTTTTTTAAAACTTCATGAGTTTTAAATAGTCTTAAAAATTGAATTAATTAATTATTATTAATTATTAATGGAAAATTGAATTCGTAACTACGAATTACGAATGAATTATTGTTCACTGGGATCATTGAAAATATTCCTTATGCCAAAAAAAAAAAAAAAAAAAAAAAAAAAAAACATCTCGTGACTGTTCGGAGCTGCATTTATAAATTGCTTGTCAAGCATGTTTTCGCTATCCATGAATGTTTACAGAGGCATTTTCTGGGATATATACTGGACGGACAACGGACAGAAGTAAGATATATTTCGACCTATGTCATCCGCGATCATGAGAGCAAACACGCATGCGCCACTGGGACCAAATATTCTAAAATAGGGTTTGGAAGGATATAAACTCTTCTTACTTCCATACTGAAAGAATACTGTTGAAAGAATTTTTATTCCATATTATTTGGATGCTCCAAAAATAGGAGAAATTGACATTTATACAAACGGGTCAGGTCTGGGAGACGTCATTGCTTTCGCATGTGTTATATATTATTATGGAACAGAGATTGAGAATAATAAATTTAAACTCAATATTTATAACTCAGTTTATCAAGCGGAAGCTTTGGCTATTTTTTATTCACTGAAATGGGTTAAGACGACTCTTAAAGGGAAATGTGATATACATATTTATTCTGACAGTCTGACAGTTCTTCAAGCTCTCTCACGACCTGATCAAGACAACCCTTTAAAGGTAGATATTAGAGAATTATATAAAGACTTGAGACAAGATCAAAATATTGTGTTTAATTGGGTGAAGGGCGCACGTTGGACATTTTGGAAATAAGAGGGCGGACGCACTGGCCAAGGGGGCAATTACCGATGTTAATGCTCGTGATATTGATGTACAGGGATCAACAAGGAAAGCTGTGACTATTATGAAAAGTTGTATTTATGATAAATGGAGGGAGGAGTGGGAAAGGTCTGATCGAAATAAAGGTTATATGAAATTTGTTAAACTTAAGAAAGGTTTATGTTATTCAGACATTGACGTTAACCAAATCATTACAGGTTATGGCCGTTTTCCTTTCTATTTTAAAAGGTTTAAATTATAAGAGTCTGACATCTGTGATATCTGTAAAGAACCGGGCACTGCGGAGCATTATGTGGAAACATGTAAATATTTTACTAATAGCAGGAACGAGTTTAACACAAATAATGTTTTTAATATATATGATATTTTAAATGATTTTAAAAGACTGAAAAAATTTGCCAGGAAAATGAGGGAGAATATTAATCATGATAAGCTGGAAGTAGAGATTTAATTTGGATTTTTTTTAGTTATATATTTTATGTCTGTTTGTTGAAGGTGTTGTTTCTAGCTTGCTCTGGCGCAGCCCGCAAAAAGGCCATAGGGCGACGCAAAGTTTGGCAGGAGGGTCGGGCTGCATTCCTCATATCATATCATACTTCCATATAAATTCTCTCTTTACGGAGAAGAGAAGACTTTCACGTGAGTTTTCACGTCGCAGCAAGTAATAACGCCCCTTTTGGACGAGTCTATGTGCTTTGGCACAATGCCAGCCAAGGTTGCGGTTGAGACGGTCGAACTATATTTGGATGCGGAGCTATCCTGCACGATCTGGGAGGTCTAGTCACTCTAATTTACATTCAAAACCAATAACTGATTTAGGATAAAACCTATTTCCTAAACAGTAGTTGAAAAGTACGGTGTGTTCTATTTTTTTTGCAGTGAATGAGACCACAGGAGTGAACATGCATGATTTAGGCAGTTGTATTTACAAGATACAGTTGAACTCATTTCCCAGACATACCTTCAGAATCGTTAGATTTATTTCGGAGTCGTGAAACTTGATAAATCAGCGATACCTTCGCCGAGATGCGAACTCCGGACCTCCCGATTACCAACCGGACGTACTTCCAATTACGCCACGAAGACACACGGTAAGGAAAGAAAGGATTCCTTGCAAGCTTATCCGGAAATACAATACATCGGATCAATTATTCTCCTTTCTATGCCAAATAAAATTTATACTTTTACTTTATTTAAACGTGTTGCAAATTTACGTTTACTTCCGCCTTTCCGCATACCTTCTCGGTGTAATTGGTTGTACACTCGATATGTGTTCGAGAGGTCCAGGTTCGAAGCCCGGCGTGGGCATTGCTAATTTTTTACATCTCCTGCTTCAAAAAAACTTAATGACTGTACAATTTTTATTTTTTTCCATTGGTTTAAATAATCTAAAATGGTAACAGAGTAAGTCTTTTTATCTGTAATCCATCCCCGGCCCATAGGTCAGAACTAAAACTGGCTAAATATAAAAAAAGATTACATTCCAGCGGATGGCCAACTTTTTTCCCAACTAGCAGGATTTTTTTTTAATTTTTATTTTTTAAATAAGAGTATACTCCTCATTAACAAGAATAATAACGGGCACGATGTCTATGGTCCTAAAATATGATACCCGAAATTTTTCGCGATTACAGCCTTCTTTTGCTTCGTACAAGGAAGCAAAAATTCTGCACGGCATTAGTAACTTATGATGATAAAAATATTTATTAACTTCGTTTCTACTTAAATAACGTTGCAATTATTCATACTAGTTAGATATATTGTTTAAAAATTAAATTCAAAATGTTAATAATTAGGAAACAAGTTCGTTCTTTTAAACAGCTTAATTTCTTAAACAATTATAATTCGAAAGATAAGCTAATGGTTTTATGTCATGTTGAATGACAACATGCTAAAAATACGCTATTTGCAGGGTCGATTAAGATAATTTGGGGTTTTGGACATAGAGATTTGTTCCTTGTTTTGGCAACAGAAAACAAAGGTTATGAAGAGCTACAGAATGATTTGAAGACTTCCTAAAACCTGAAGCCCTAGGCCAAATTTTTGGGTCTAGGCCTATAATCAGGTCTTAGCTATTTGCGACACCACGAGAAACTTAAAAATCTTGTTCTCATTTAATAACGTAATTTAACATAAGCTGACAGTCTAAGAGTATTGAAAAGGTTCCGCTAAAGCTAATGAAAATTACACTGAATAATATTTAATTTGTTTCTTCTGGATCTACTGGGAAATTTTCGGATTGCTTTTCATCTTGCTTATTTAACTGGTCGAGGTCATGAGGGATCGGCTTTTTTACATGATGGCATTTCCCATTCATTGATATCCCATTCATTCTATGTAATGAATTAAAGTGGCTATTGTTGCGATTGATAATGAAGTAATGTTTGTCACGAAGCATTGTTATCGAAAGTTCGTAAGTTATTCAGATTCACTGTCTTAAAGTTTTAAAAATTCTATCTAAATGAAAAATATCCCTTTTGTATCGAAGTTAAAAGCTAAATAACTCTCAGAAAATCAAAACAGTCGGAAACTCAGTACTACTGCAATGTCAGGAGAAATCCAAGTGTTATTTCCGGTTTGGCCATTTGGTGGCTTTCAAGAAATTATCATCGAATGCAAAGTTCTTGAAAAGAAATGGTTAAATAAACAATCAACTCAGACATGGGAAACGCCTCATGTAGTTGAAGGGTTATACGCGGGGTGGGGAACTATTTTGCATTTCATTTGTGTGCCTTCATTTCCGTAGATTGTACATATATTCTGAGGTTTACCGCAGTTGGATGAAGTGGCTGATACCAGGCGCTACATGTAATGCGATATTCAAGTAACGTGCATATGTGCGATAAAGGTTCAAAGATAAATTAAACACAGAAAGACTTTTTAGCTTTAAATAAAATAATAATAAAGCACGTCGCATTGCCGCACATTACTTTATCTTCCTCGCATAGAGGATTCTAAAGTTTTTGTCAAAAGACGACATTCAAATAAAAACTGTTGCAAAACTGCGCCATAAAATTTTGCAAATTGCAATTCTGTTTTTCTCAGAAACTCTTTGAGAGGGTTTAGTGGCACTTCCGCACGGGATATTTCTGTATAATAGAAATCAGGGACATTTTCGCATGAAAAACATTCATTAATGGACAGTAATCGTAGTTTATATAATTTAGTGGCACTTCGCGCAAATTACTCTCCGTGTTTATTTTTCAATAAACTTGGGATGGTGATGTCGATTACTTACTTTAGTTTAACAATATCTTCATATTATATATTGTTTAAGGGGTATCAGCAACCCCTATACCGACAATGTTTAAATTGGCCATTTTCGATGCACCTTTTCTCAAAATCTGCTATAGATACACGCTTGAAATTTGTTGCGTAATTAAAGTATACCTATCTGTTTATACTGAAATGAGCTTTTGAAATATTTTGAATTTTAGAATAATTTACAGAATATTTTGTTAGGCATAGTAAAATTTAGCACTTTTCTCACACAAACAAAATTTTTAAAAATTTGTTCTCTTAGTTTATACCAAAAGGCTCATTTCAGTAAATATTAGGAAACCTAATAAATAAGCCATAAAAATTTTAGATACCTGTGAGCAGTAATTCCTGAGAAAAGATACATCGAGTATAAAAAAATCACGTTTGGAGAAAAACGCGTTTTTATATAAAAATCCTCATTTATCAAAGCATTCGATGAAAAATTAAAAGTAGGTTTTTTAGATTTCTAATTTTCATAGAGATTAAAGGATTGGATTTTTAGAAAGATAAAAGTGTAGAGAATTCGAAAATGCAAAAATCCGGAATCACCATTTTTTTAAAGATTTTTGGGTTCCAACACCTCTTAAGGGCTTTATTTTACTTTAACCAATTACTTTTAGTTTTATTTTTACTTCCTGATTTCAGTTTCCTGCCGGAATGTAAATTTTTATGACGCAGTATGCTAATATAAACGTGTTTTGGAAACAGTACTTAAGCTGCGTTTCAAGAATTCGAAAAGGAGTAGTAGCGGAGTTAATTCCGATGTTTATGCTGCGTATTTGAAATTAGCTCTCTAGTCGGTGTTAGACACCTTTCAGTTTATAGTGATATTTTTAGGCTCGGCTTTGCTGTATGCACCCGATTTAGCGTTTAGTTAAGCTAAGGAGCCAGTCGTAAGCCATTTTAATTTAATGTGCATTTTACATTTTTATTTTCTTTAATTTAGTTAACCACAAGTGGTGGTGAATTATGAGCACCATTGCATGCGTCTGTTTAAGTTTAGTTCAAATAAAAAGGTTATTTAAACCTTCTTCTGTAGCATTTGTTCTTCAAGATATAGGGACTATTCGCTACTTCGTCTTCTACGTAGAGTCCACGTTGTATGCTTCCGAAAAGAACACACCGCCTCTACAATTGTTACGTGCATTTATGTAAAGAATGATAAGTATTTTAAATACATCTCGTAATTTCTATTCTTCCTTTATCCAGGCTTTGGGCTGTCATGATTAAAAAACTCATGTCCCTCATGATTAAAAAAGAAATCTTAAATTTTTGTTTCGACGGCAAAGTTCCTCTTAGTCGTTGAAAGAAAAATTTAATATTCTTGTTGTTAATCATAAGTGTCTTGTATTCAAAACACAAACTATTATTTTTCATATTCAGTTTTTGATTATATATTTTTAGCTATGTTTTGCGATGAATGCTAGAACATTTAACTTCTTTTTTGTAATATTCGTTGCTTCTAACATAATTAAGATACATCTGATCTTCTTATCCACCCGAATGCGTTCTTTCTGTGGCTTCTTTCCAGAAAATTTCACATCTCCGCTATTGATCTTATAGTCACTGTATTTTAAATTCCTTTGACTGTTTTAGTGAGCTGCTTGAACAGTTCAGGTCTTTGCATAAGCCCGATGAGTTTTTGACTTCTTTTCTCTACAATAGTTGGTTTAAGCATCTCTTATCATAATTTCGCAATTTCATCTGAACATTTTCTTTAACCAAACAAAATATCAAAGAATTCTCTTAATTTATGTTCACTGTATCTTCCTGTTAGTGTTACTTCCTGTCATCCGCTAGCTGTTGAGGTGATCGCGTTGTCAATTTGCTTGCGTAAAAAGATATTACATTCATGATTGTGTTGGAAAATAAACGAGATATACAATAGTAATTGCACCTTCTTCCAAACTCCTTTTTTTCTTGTCGGAGGGGGGGGATATCCTCCAGCCGCCGCATTTTATTCATCTGCTGAGCACCGATGTATTTTTTCCCTCCTTCCAGCATGCCTTCATGGTGTAACAGTAGAACACTCGGCGCGTATTCGAGAGGTCCAAGTTCGAGTCCCACCGAGGGCACTGCACATTTTTCCCGTCTCCTGCTTCAAAATAAAAAACCTAATAACTCTGTGACGGCGACCGAACTAAAATACCACCAAAATTTAGCGGTTCTATCCCCTAATCTTCAATCGCCTTCTAAAAGGAGGAAAATATAAGGTATTTTCTCCTCCTTTCCATCATGACTTCAGGGTGTAACGACAGCATACTCGGCGCGAGCTCGAGAGGTCCGAGTTCGAGTGCCGGCGAGGGAATTGTTCAAATGTAACATCTCAACATCTCCAGCATGTTCATATTTAATATCTCAACATCTCCAGCATGTTCATATTTAATATCTCAACATCTCCCGCATTTAAAAAAAAAAAACCTAATGATTCTACACCTTCTAAGGATACAAGGATACACTGCCCGTTCCTACATCTGAAAGTCCCATTCATGAAATAATGTGTGCCATGTTTCAAAACCCGTGTTAATGTTTTCGTCTAAAGCAGCGGTTCTCAACCTTTTGAGTAACGCGTACCATCTAAACAAAAAATGGAAAACCTTAGTACTGCCATTACATTTTACAGTGATTTTTCAGTTCCTCAATAAAAATATTTTTAAAAAATATTTTGCCACTATCACAATCTATTGGCTATTTGTATTAATAATATGCACACATAAAAATATTAGATTGAGGTTGGTTACCATCTTAATCATCAAAATTTAAGTTACAATACTTTAATTCTAAAATTTAGTATGAAATTTAGGCCTGTTTAAGGGAGATCAATTTCTTTATGTCTGATCTTATTTCACTTCATTTTAACCATAAATTAGGATACACTTTTAATTTTCTTCTGTATTTATTTTTCAAATATAACATGAAAAAAAATTCTTGTCCACACAATTAGGTGCTGCAAAAAGGTGATAAAAATTTAATAGCTTTATTTCAAATACTTTTAAATTCTTTTTTTCGGTTCCAAACATTAACAAGTGTTATTTTTTTAAATCTTGGGTTAGAGTTCGATCACAGGAAATTTCTATCAAGCGTTCTTTTTTTTTTCCGAGATTTTGGAATTTAATAGTTAAAAATACTTTGTTTCTTTGCGTACCACCAGTTGAGAATCTCTGGTCTAGAGATTATGTCTTTGGTGTTGTAAGGAAATAGCTTGTGAAATCAGTAGAAACAATTAAATCATTAGTACGATCTATTTCCTGCATTGTTTCTTGAGCTTTTCTCCGTATTCTGTAAAGAGATTAATTTTGAAATGGTGGTATATTGATTAAAAAGTTATAATTCCTACAAAAGAGTCCACTCATTTAAGAAAAACTAATTAATGGAGTTATTAAATAATTTTTAGTATCAAGACATCTTTTCTAATTCGTTTACATGTGTTCAACTGAGCGTTAACTATGGTTTCGGATACATTAGACGTATACATATCTTCTTTTACTGTCGAGTTTGCTTTATTTTGCGTCGCCATCCCCTCTTTGTACCTTTTATCTTCGCATTTATTACGTCTCCAAGCAGTGCTTTAAAATTTATATTAACACGAAAGTGTAGATGTTGACGGTAGCTGTGGACTGCACTTCAGATGTTACGATATTGGTGAATACGATATCTCGTAGAAGGCAATTCATGTTACATATTTTTTTAAAGTACGCCCGAAAAAGCTAAAAAAAACTAAAACCACTGAGACCAACCATCACAGCAGGAATGGACATTATTAAAAATATTCTGTGAATAATCATTGGGTTATAGATTGTTTGTGATCTAACGTGGGGAAGTGCCACTTGTTCCTGATTAGTTACGATTGTTAGAAAACTTCATGCATTACTCACACCTAGGACTTGCGAAAATGCCATGCGCAGAAGTATCAAATCACCTGTGGGAGAGAAGTCCACAGGTGGTCGTTAGCGATACTTCGGTAATGGGAATTTTAATCAGCATGGAATGCTTCACGGATGATCAGCGCGCTTTTTACTTGAAACACTTTTGCAAAGATAATCGCAAAAGTGTGTAATACCCCTTTAGCATAATGACTGTGTATCCGTACCATTATCATTTATTTACATTGCACTATGATTTAAAAGTCTGTGCCTGAGTGTTAATTTAATTAAAGCATGGGTTAGAAAATTCGAACAAACTAATTCCACTAAAGCTGTGAAATAGCCGCTCAACCGGGGTCATGGGTGACTCTGACTGCCATACCGAAGAGTCCGGGGTCGAATCTCGTAGAAGGCATGAATGTTCGTAAATGTAAAACGTAAATGTTCGTAAGTTGTAGAAACATTAGGTAATTTCGAAGCAGAGACATTAAAAATGAGCAATGCCCTCGCCAGGACTCGAGCCACGAACCTCTCTAATACGCGCCAAGTATGCTGACCACAGGACACCACGCCGAGGAAGGCATGCTAAGAAGGCGGTAGAAATACCTTATACACTTCCCCTTTTAAAGGGAGACTGGGGATTAGGGGACCCAGTCGTCAAATCCTGGTGGTGAAGAATTATCATCCACCACCTTTTTTAGTTCGGGCGCCACTGTAGAGACATTAGGTTATTTCGAAGCAGGAGACATGAAAAATTTGCAGTGTCTTCGCGGGGACTGGAATCTCGGACCTTACGAATACGCGCCGACCGTGCTGACTACTACACCGCGAAGGCATGCTAAGAAGGCGGGAGAAATACCTTACAAACTCCCCGTTTTAAAGAGCGGCTGGTGATTAGGGGACCCAGACGCAAAATCCTGGTGGTGCCGAATCATCATCCACCACCTTTTTTCACTGTTTGGGCGCCATTGTAAAGACATTAGATTATTTCGAAGTTGGAGACATGAAAAATGAGCAATACCCTCGGCGGGACTTGAACCACTAACCTCTCGAATACGTGCTGAGTGTGCTGACCACTACACCACTAAGGCATGCTAAGAAGGCGGGAGAAATACGTTATATAGTGTTTGTTCGGCATGGGGCACTCTAAATATGCGGCTATCCGAAAGTCCTCTTCAGAGGTTCTTGATAGAGGAAGAAGGGTGGAAGACCTCGGACTAGTTCTCGCTGGGTGCTCTCTCTCATAATTGCATGGAGGTAGGAAGTAAGATGGAATGGCTCTGATCAGTTTCCCCCATACCCTACTTTGAAGTACTGGCGATCCCTTCGTGGTGACCAAAACATTGGGTAATTTACCAAGTTCAATGGGTTTTGACACGATCGGATGTAAATATTTTGTAATTACGTCGTAAATATCCTACATATAAATGTATATATTTTCTTTTACTACAATACTTCAGAGACCTAAGTATATGAAAAGACATTTTCATATACTTAGGTCATCTAACTTAGGTTTTTAAACAACATTTCATTCTGAACGGAATTAATGCTATACTTTTCACAGAACAGTTTGCTCAGAATGGTTTAATTTGAATGAAGTACTTTCACAAATTTTCGTTAATTACATTAGAACTTATTTTAATGTAATTTGATTTTATTCGGTTAAGGATTACAAAAATTAAGATCAAAGTCTATTGTATTATTAATATTAAAATTATGCATTATTTTTTTTTCTATTTATAGAGCTTCTTCCTAAAATACTTTCTCAAATATGACATTATTTTTTAGCTTCTGAGGCATGTTTTAAATCGAAAAATATAAGTCAATTTATAATTAATGCTCTATTCAGTCCATTTCAAATTAGAGCACCTTTTATTTTAATAGCGAAATAAGTTAAATAGTACTTAACTTTCTCTGAATATTTCTGAAAGAGAATAGAATATGGATTTTTTTAAATATTATATAAAACTTGTGACTGAGTTATTATAAAATGTAAGGGGAATAATTCTTTTAATTATACTCTTCAGATTTTTTCCCCTTAATTTCAGCAGTACATATTTCAAAACTCTTCTTAATTACTTTAAGTACGCATCTCATAGAATTTGCTTTACAATACCTTTTAACAGATTGCTTTCCAGCACGAACAATTCTTGTTTAAATAGTTTTATAACGTATTTGTCAACAGGATTTCAATTTATGTGTACAATTCAATGTTAAGGCTATTATATATGTTTAGAAAATATTTATAATCATTATAATTTTAGATAGATTTAATAATTAGATTTCTAGTAAGATAAATTTTAGTAAGATTTAATAATTAGATTTCTAGCAAGATTAATTTTAGTAAGATTTAATAATTAGATTTCTAGCAAGATTAATTTTAGTAAGATTTCTAGTAAGATTTAATAATTAGATTTCTAGTAGAGTAACTTTCACAGTTGTTTATGAGTGAATAAATGCTTCATTTCAAATACATTTATAAATAATTTAATTTTTATTTACTTATTTTGTTAAAGACAGATGCATGATTTTTGCAAGCACATGCATAAATACCCATACATATATCATATTTTCATTTCCGGCATGTGCAAATCTTTAATTTTCATTCACTATATTTTTCGAGTAAAGTAATTTACACTAATTTAATATATACCCGAAAGTTTTACATGAGAAATATGTATAAATATAATTTGAATAAATTAATTTAAATTTTAAGTGTACCGTAAGGTATTTTTCATTCTTTGAGTGCCGGTTTGGCCACTCCTTCCTTTCTTACCTCCATGCATAATTGGAGGAGGGACTTGGGCTTTCACCTAGAGGGTACTCTAGGCTCTTGCCAACGACAAACGCATTTTGATAGCTTGCCACGATGAAAGTCACGGTCATGTGCTGACCATTGTCAGACAAGAGAGATTCGTGACAACAAGCGGGAAAATCCCGCTTTCGGCGAAGCCAAGGAAATGTGCAAGACGTTAAAGCCCTGGTTGTCCTGTAAAGAACAACGAGGGGCTGAAAGAATTTGAGGGCTATGATAAGAGAACCTGGATGAAGTAAGATGATGCCACATGCCTTTCCTCTTGTCTGTACTCGGGACTAAAAAAATGTTTTCCAAGTAAAGTCATTTCTCGTGACGATGACATCCTATGGCCTGCAAGGAATCATGATCTTTCTCCGGCCGACTTTTTTATGGTAGTATTTGAAAGTCGTATATACAAAAATGAATCTAAAATAATAATCCATTGAAATAGAATATTTCTGTCGAAATAGTCGCAATTCTACGTGCCATGAATCAGTTTTTTTCCCCAAATACCTATGTCGTCTTTTGTGAAAGTATTAAAAATGAAGTAAAAATGAAGGTGGACATTTATATGATATTATTTTTGAAAAGAAAATTCCCGGATGTGTGTATTCTGATTAACCCTGTTAAAGTAATTAAGATAACTTAACTACATTTATTTTATTTGATTTTCAAAAACCCAAAAATGTACAGATCACCCTATAACTTGTGGCACTGGCTGCTATGGGTACATAGTATAGACACTTTGAGCGTACACTGTCTACCCGTGGCGGCCAGTCTGAAAGCAGAGCTTTCTCGTGAAAGCTTTCTTAGGCCGAAAGAGGGTTAAACTAAAAAGTAGCTGGTATTTATGAAGGAGTGAGAAATGTTATAGAAAAATTTTAAGATCAACTCCACATATTATCAATAAACCTGATTTGTGTATTTTTTACCTTACATATTCCGCCCCGCCCACCAGCGGCCGAGCGGTAAAGTCGCTGAACACTGGTAGTTCGGTCCGAGGTTCGAATCCCGCGAACGGGCTGGCTGCATGGGCGTTTTCGTAGTTTTCCCCATACGCGCCAGTTTCCCTTAGAAAGTCCTCCACGAAGGCATCCCTCCCCTGAGGCAGATAGCCCTAGTGTGCTTTGCCATAATTAAATACACCACCATATTCCGCCCCTTCAAAGAGAAAAAGCCTATTTCCTCTTTATTATTTTATTCTAACAATATTAAAACATTTCTGGACTGCGCCATTTCTAGATTAATCTCTACCACAAAGCTTACATAACGCTAAGGACGTAGTTATTTTGGAACCTAGACTCAGAGAACTGAAACCTTTCTAACGTAAAACGAAACCTTCATTGTTGAGCTGCCATATTGGATAAATGCACATTTCGCTTGTATCTCTGTTCCTGCGTGGACGCCATTTTCTGTCACTGTGCTCTCTCTTTCCATCGCAATAATATTCAAAAATGTAAATGTTCTGAAAGCAGGCACGATTAGAGTGCCAAGTGAATTGTCGCCACAAATGTGGATTTAAATAAAAATGGAATTTAATCTGCCTCGACTGTCAAGTTTCCTCTTCATTTTGGATTAGCATTATACGGCTCAGCATTGCTACGTCTTTCTACTGTTTTCATTATATATATATTCGGTTGATTTTTTGGAGCAAAATCTTGCCTTTTGACTTACATTTGGAAATATACGAAACGTCTTTGACTTGCTGAACATAGTCAAAAAGAGGCTAAAAGCCTAAAAAATTAAACCAAATATTATGAAAATAGATAATGTGATGTAATTGAAACAATAATCAGTTTTATTCTTAATAGATTTGTTTGGATATAATCTTAATTGTAAAAAGCTTTTATTTATTATCATAACATACAGCATACAAGAGTTATTAAATTTACAATAATGATTTCTACTTCCGTTGATTATTTTTCATTGACCAAATCTCTTTTTTCTCTGCCCCCTCCCCTCTCCAGTCTTTCTCTTTTATCCAGTCGTTGCAACTACTTCACGAGTGCTCTTTGTATCACATTAACGTGATCGCATTTGGAAGGTTTCCAGAGATTTAATTTCTTTAATGGATAATTTTGTTCTCTTCTTTTAATTTTCTTTCTTTTGCTTTAGAGCAGCGTAATGAAAGCAAAAGCTATGCAGAGGATTTGAAACAAAAGCAGATCCTTTTCGTTTTAGGAAGTACCGTCCTGTTAAATTTCGATGAAAAATGCTTATTTTATGCAGTGTTCCACAGCTGAGATGTAGCCGAAGGAAACGGAGGGAGAGGAATTTAAGTGCAAGCGCATTTAATGGAAGTATTAAAATATTGTAAAGATTAATGGATGAAATGAATATGAAAGAAATACAATTCTGCATATCCTTCCGTCTATGCATAATATGCAGGAAATGATTAATTGGTTTATATTAATAATGATCAACTAATATTACTAGGCTATTGCAAATGATATGCCTAATTTTAAAAACGATTGTCAAGAAGAGAATAAAAAGAAGAAAAATATGTGTAATCAAAATAATTTCCAGCTACATCAAAGTATTGTTGCCAACGTGTGTAAAGTCACTTGAATTACTTTTATAAAATTTTATAAAAATAAAATGCAGCATTTATAAAAATACTAGCAACTATGAGGTCAGACTTAGTCTGACTTTTAAATTTACTGGAAAAATGCCTGAAGGGAACACCAAACGTCAAATTTAAAAAATGCGCAAAATTTTACTCTGCAGAACAACTTCATAAAAAAAAAAAAAAAAAAAAACCTCACAAATTTAGAAAAAAATTTATTACATATAACAAAATTACAATGAAATAAGCAATATCCCTTAATACAAATATTAATTATCCTAATAAATAAGTTAACCAACTTCCTGTTCCCTTCTCTCAACAAACGTCCAGTATCCAAGAGAAATATTAAATTTAAAAACTGCGCAGAATTATCTCCTCCATTTTTCCAAGGAGCAACAGTACTGATTTTCAAACAGTCAGCAGTCCACTATGCAATTGAATGAAAAACTGTTCCAAAACCACATTTCTAAAAGAATGAAACTATTCAAAATGACGCGATAAAATCGAAAAGATAAAATAAAAAAATCTGATTCTAATTTTGAAAAAAAAAAAAAAAAATCGCTTCGAGGTGCACTGGCTCTTGTCTCGATACACCTATATACCATGTTTCGTAGCTCTGGGTCTATTAGCTTACGCGCAGCACGAACGAAAGACGCACAGACTATTTATTTTATTACATGTAGAGAAGAGATAACTATATAGCCGATAGACTATCAAAAGAAGGTACTTCTATGCCTCAGATTTATACTGAACCTTTGACGGTTACAGCCGAAAACATCGCTAACGAAAACGTCGCGGAGAAAACAATGCAAAACGAAAACTTCGTGGTACAAGACATCGTGGAAGAAAAGAAAGCAAAGAGCATCGCAGTTCTAAAACATCGTGGTACAAAATATCGTAGTCGAAAATATCGTGATAAAAAATAAAGCACCTACAAATCATCGCATGAGGATAACTTCGCACACATGTGCTTTTTAGGTTTTAAAAGTTGTAAATGCATATTCGCATAAAGATTTGGTAGCGCAAGAAATATTAACGACACTTTAAGAATAAACGGAAACAAAACAAGATATAATTCTCACCAAAACAATATCAGATTAATAAACGTGAAAGAAAGTAATTTGATAATTAAACTAATTAATTTTTATAGAGGTAAACTCATGTAGTTATTTATCTTCCCTTTTCTAAATATTTTAGGCTTTTTTCCCCATGAAAACTTATGAGCAAACTTTATAAAAAAGATTAATTTATCCATGACATTTGTTAATTAACTATGACAATTAAAAATTATGTTAAGTGCTATAAGTTGCATTATAGGTATATCTACTCATTTTCAATTTTTAAATGCTTAGTTTTTTTTCTTTATTTTTCAGCAAAAATTTATTAAAAAATTTTTTGCTAAATTAAAAAAAATTTATTCAAAATATGAAATTTAAATGTAAAAATATCCCTCTTTCCTTTTGCGCTCCTAGACCATCATGCGAAAATGCATGTACAGCTTTTAAAACCTCAAAAACGTATGTGTGCGATGTTATCGTCATGCGATGATTTGTAGGTACTTTTGTTTTACCACGGTATTTTCTAGGACGATGTTTTTAAACTGCGAAGTTTTTGAACCTCTTTATTTTCCATGACGATATTTTGTACCACGATGTTTTAGACCTGCGATGTTTTCGGAGGTCACGCCCTTTGACCTGACTTGAACTCTAGAAGAAAGGCTTTAATTAACAACTCTTGGAGACAGCTACCGACACACTCATGGTATTGTAGCCCAGGTCCTGGTACTGCTATTGGTTTCAAGGGTGGCAAGAAGGACCGTATGGCTCTGGCTCGGTTGACTTCAGGACATTTAAGGACCCTGATGAATTTCCGTGGTACTAAAACTTTTCCCACTTGCGCCAAATGTGAAATCCATGAAGGTACTGCACAACATCTACTTAGATGTGTTGCCTTGGTGTGTGAAGATCTGCTGAAGAGGCCTAATTTCGTTTTGGAAGTTTTGAAGGTGAGTGAACTTAATGCATCTGATTTGATTCAGATCAGAGGGATCAGTAAGAAGATAAAAATCAGTGTCCGTGGAAATTATTCCCAATAAAATGATGCGTCCCATTTCTTCGGTAAAAAATAATTCAGATGCTGTAAAAAAATCTGTGTTGAAAATGTCAGAACAATATGGATGATGATGCAGAAATTTTGCATCCCAAACCGTTAACAGTGCTTTAAATGGTCGGGCATTATCTTTAAGCAATAAGACTATTCTCAAGCGCTGTTGCTTAAGGCACAAGTTTTTATGTATTTGCTGCATGTCTGTACAATACCGAGCTACGTTTAACGCTTCATTTTGTATAAGGAATGAATATTCAACAACTCCATTACGGCATCATCATATAATAAGTATCTGTTTTGGATACAAAGGCAACTTTGGAGTCCATTTTTAAGAGTCTTTCATTCTCAATCAACCACTAAAAAAAAAAAAAAAAAAAAACGACGATTGTCCTAGAATATGCATTTCTCATACGTGATCAGTACAATTCGTGTGCAGGAACCATTCTTTACATAGTTTTAAAGAAGAAAACCACACTTCCAAACACCGTGCTCTTTTAAGGTCCAAAAAATTTCTCATTTTTCTTTTCCTTTGCGTTTTTTTCATTTGCTCGTTCCAATAAATTTTCCTCTGCCACAATTTTGGTATGAATTGTTTGGGTTGTAGGATAACTGGACACTAAAGTTCAAGAAATAAAATAACCGATCATTCTCAGACAACATTCAGCACTTTGTTGGAAGCTCTGAACCACAAGAATCATTTATTTGGCTCCCAATTAAGCCAAACGTTTTACACTTTTATTTTTAGTTTCAGAAGTCATATTCTTAATGGCGGACAGGAGCACGATATATCCACTGTTTTTTATTTGAAGACTTTCTTGTGAAGTGGCATATACCACTATTTAATATTTTTACAAATTTTGTATGGGGTTATTTCTGTTTTTGATGCATCGTTAATCATCATAATCATCATAAGTTTATTGAAATTTAAGTTTATTAAAATTATATGTAAAATTGTAGTGTCTTGTAAATAATGTAATATGAAAATCTAAAGAAGTGAAGCTTTGTTTGAAAAATAAGAATACAGGGGCAAGTCTATTTAACATTGACTACATAGCTATCTCTCTTAATTGGCCAGATATCGCCAAGCTGGCTATAGTTTTGACGTCAAGCGACCGTTTGCAGAAATTTTGGTCCCGGTATAACTGTAAAAGACCGTTCTCACTAGGGTTTATCTGAGCTAACAAAGACAACTGACTCAGCCGACCGTCTCCAAAACTAATTTTTTTTCCCATAGGACAGGCAGCAAGTTCAAAAATCTGGACTGCAGGCATAGTCGACACATGGAACTGACTCCGTTAGCTCAGATAAATCCCAGTGGAAACGGCCTTTAATGGGTATTGTAGTTGAATAACTGTAATTGATCGCATGTGTAGCTATAACCGCATCCGACTCGCATATGCCTTCCATTAATTTCGAGAAGTAAAAATTACTAGCGGTTTTTTCGGCCGGGAAAAATTAAAAAGTTCCTACAAAAGTCCTACAAAATTATTTAGAAATCCTATTCATAGATTCAGAAATAAACCCATTTTATGGAATACATTTCCAATGATCAAACTTCTTAAAAAAAGATGCATAATTTTAAGGAAATAGTCTAAAATGGGATCGAATTTATCATACAAACCCTGCAAAGCATAAATTTTAATTTTTAAACTAGTGATAATGTTTTAATTACTTAATAACAAATTATTCTTTACCTCTGCTGAAATAGACAGAGGCACGATTAATACCCACGTTTTCAAAAATTAGAGGGGCTTGTTAAAAATTTAATATCGGAATGCCGCTTTATTTAATCGCTTTATTTTATCGGAATGCATCGTTAATCATCATAATTAGTCCAGCTGCCTTTGAAGCAGCTGTGTCTGCATTTCTTCTAAAAGCTTTGAATTTAAGATTTTAGTAGCAGTAGAAAAAAAATTCTACAATCTGTAAATTCGTTCTACAGTACCTCTGCGAATTTTACATCCAAACATTTGGAATAGTTTATTTCTAACTAATTCAAGTATAATTAATATTTTACTAGTTGGAACCTTTAATTTATGAAAACCACATAAAAAGGTATTTTTAGAACCTTTCTACACACAACATCAAAAATGCTATGTAAAATTTCGCCCCTTACTTTGAGAAACTCTGTAACGCACTAAGCCTGATTATCTGAATTTTAACTACACAAACTGTATAACTGTATGAGCAAGCCAGGTTCATGATTAAATTGTAAGTCAAAGCAATTTAGAAAGGAATTCTTATTTTCGAAGATAGAAATACTCGATAAATTTGAATATGAATCTGGAATAATTGGAAGCAGTCTGATAATTTGATCTGAATATGGAATACCTCGGAAGACTTCCTATAATCTGAATGATCTAACCTTAAACAGAAAGAGTTTGGCAACAGATTTGCAAAGCTGTTTCTCTTGTGAAACGCCAACCTGTTATTTGAGCTGGTTTGGGTACGTGTTTTGTGATATTTGCTAACTTTTACGCATATTGGTGACTAATTAGGAGCTAGCTTATGTAGATATTAAATATATTTATTGTGTCGCCTTCTTAGCATGCCTTCGTGGTGTAGTTGTCAGCACGCTCGGCGTGCATTCGAGAGGTCCGTGGTTCGAATCCCGGCGAGAGCATTGCTCATTTTTCACGTCTTTCAGCATCAAAAATCCTAATGTCTCTACAGTGGCGCTCGAACTAAAAAAGGCGTTGAATGATTCTCCACCACCAAGATTTGGCGATTGGGTCCCCTAATATCCAGTCGCCCTGTATTTCTTAAAGCTCTAGATTGCAAGGTAAAGCGGTAGGTCGTACAGTTATAAGGTATTTCTTCCGCTTCCCTAGCGTGCCTTCGTGGTGTAGTGGTCAGCACACTGAGCCGGTATTTCAGAGGTCCGTGGTTCGATTACCGGCGAAGGCGTTGCTCATTTTTCATCTCTCTGGCTCTAAAAATAATCCTAATGACTCTACACAGTAGTCAAGAACGTTCGTTTTAAGAGTCAATTGAATGTATTCAGAATGACTGCTAAATCTCAATGAAAAGAATTCTATACAATAGAGAAAAGAATTATAATTATTTTAATATTAAATTTGCTTATAATTCTTTTTTATTATTAATAATAATAATCCATATAACTACGTACCCACCTCTAATTGCATTGCTTTAATGTTAAAAGAACTTTACGACTTGCTCATTAAACTAAAGCGTTGTACATACAAGAATTGTTATTTAAAAAATATTTTTCGCTAAATTTTTTATGAGAGAAAAAATGGCATTCCAATTTTACATTAAGCCGGCGAAAATTACTCATGCGTGTTATTAACAACAAAAAGCGGAGAAGGCAGTCCAACTAAAAATTAATTAATGAATATTTATAAGATTTTTGTTCGATAAGCTTAAAGACAAATTAAAATTAGCATACCCAAATTAATGATGTCTCAGAATAAATTAGAGGGAATGGCATAATCCCGATTAAGGTAAGGGTAAAAAACTCGGAAGTTTAATAGTGAATTAGTCCGAGAATTAAATAAGATATTCATAGATCTTTAATTTGAAAAATGTTTTGGATACATTTATCACAAGTGATTAACACGTAGTTATTAATAGTTAAATTATTAATTCCTTGCGAATATTCTTCTCTCGGTAATTATTTTTCCAGTACAGATGAACGAAAAAAAAAAAGTGTCTCATTTATCCCAAAATCAAATATTAGCAGAGCAAAGAAAAGAACAGAAAAAAATTTAAACTGATTTCTCCATCAGAGAAGAAAACGCTTGATTAAATTGTTGGAATTTTTTTAATTACGCTTCTCTAAACTTAAGTTTGCTGTGAGCAGCTGCAGAATTTGGAATATGCATGATGGTCTTTTTTCTGCTTTTTATCATTTGTAGAACAGATTTAAAGCATTACAGTTTTCTAAATTATGGGTCGTAGGATAATATTTAGCTAGTCGCAAAAAGTTTGGATTTTGCAGTTTTGTTATGCAATTATGGGTTCTCTTTTGTTGAAAAAGGTCTAGGAAAAGGCATGCAACATGTATGAAACTTTGCATACCGTGAACTCCCAGTTAACTGGGGTAGATTAACCGGACTGCACATTAATTAAACCTTGTCTAAAGAATGAAAATTTGTTTATCGGAGAAAGATAGAAAAATTGCTATAAAAATATCTCCTTAAAACGAAACGGTATGCGGAAAATACAAAAAGAAACAGGCAACGCGTGCAATAACAATGATAGCACATTAATGTTATAGTTTTATACTTAAATTTAATGATTAAGTGTTAAGCAAAGCAGGTTTAGGGTTGCCATAAAATGGCGAGGGAAGGCACATTTGGCGACAAAATTGGCTATATGCCATAGACGGATGGAGAACCTTCTGGAACGAATTCTTACCGGTTTGGCCCAGAATGTTCTCGAACACAAGCCAAAAGTTATATAAACCTTGCTGGTACACGGAAAGTTAGTCAGTCTGTGCGGAGTTAGAGAGTCCATCGAGTTGACAGTCGGTCAGCGAGTGCTGAGTGGGTCGTCGAGTGCACCGAAAGAGTCTCTTAGCGCATCGCGGCGGTGAGTGCATCTCGAGAGAGTGTGTTGAGCTCCGGGAACGACTGAACCGAGGAGTCGGGAGCTGTTCTCTAGCGTATCGTCGAGTACATCGCGAGTTGTAGCATGGAGAGTCTAGAGAGTACGTGGAGTTCCGAGATCGACCGAGCAGAGTCGGGAGCTATACTCTGGTGCTTTGTAGTGAAGCTGTCTTTACCGTTATTGCCTGATCGTGTGAAGGCTGTGACGTTGAATTTCAGAGTGTTTATAACAGATCTTCGAGGACTGTGTAGACGTCTTATTGGAGCTGTCTTGAATAATAACTGGCACTGGGCAATAAAGTGTATTTCGATACTTCATCAAGTGTCGTCGTTATTTACTCCAAATCTACGAACCCCGTGCGAACGTGAAGGAAGAAATTAACGTAACAATATGTATGTATGTATGTTCTATATAAATTTTTCTATAAAAGCAATGATTTTTTGTGTTCCGAAAAATTCTTCAAACTGCACAAAAGGTGGTTAGGATAATACTCCTCTGTTATATTTGCAGTTATTTTACGTATCCTTCTGAATATTTACTTCATTATAGACCAACGTGTTTGAAATTGTAGGTAAATTGTGGAGAATATTTTTATGTTACTTATACTATATGTTGCTCTTCTTTCGTTTGATTTTTAATAGTCCCCTCATCATCCGTGATTATCAGTTAACCGTTAACGCTCTGGATGATATTACTCGTACTCTGATAAATTAGAAGCTGACTGTATTTGAATGTAACTGTTTCGGACGTTAGTCTGCTTTGTACAGAAAACATGCGTGAAATGATGTCCCCTGTACAGTAAATGTCATGTTCAATTGCAAACGAAGTTAAAGCATCTTCCGATCTTTCGGCATGATGTAACATTTTGAAAAAAAAAAAAAAAAAAAAAAAAAAAAGAGGGCCTTTGAGCAAAAAAGGCCTGGCTTTCATTGACCAAATCAGATGCTTTTCAAGCCATAACCACACAAAACAATGTGATGGCCAATCTGTGGAAGGTATTAAGGCAACTATTTTCTTCCAGGAATGTCAGTAGGGCTGGAACAGCTGTACGTGTTTCGATTTCTATTAAAGTTCACTAAATAGTGCATTTTACATCTCAAACACAACTGAAATACATGCAATTTTATGCGAATTTATATGAATGTATTGATATTTATTCGTAATTGTTAATAATTAATAAAAATTAACTAATTATCAAAAAATATGTTTAATTATAATTATTTAATTACTATATAATTTATTTTAAAAAATGTCTTCTCACTCTCTTCTTTTTTTCAGGGCTGTTGTACACACATCCCGTGTCAGAAAAGTTTCAGAACAAAGGTCGTAAAAAACTGAAACTTGCGTTTACCAAGTAATGATCCTAGCTGCTATCAAAGTAGTCCTCTTGGCTATCTATACACAACTGCCAATGTTTCTGGAGATCTTCGAAGCAAGCAGGGAAATCTTCAACTGCGACGCTTGCAAGTTCATTTGTCACTGCAGATGTCAGCAATAATTTAGATGAAGCTTTCCTTTCAGTCATCGTTTCACTCACGGAAACAAGAAAGAAAATTAAAATAATTTTTGACACAAATGTGGAATCAGGTCTGGCTTTATGCAATAGTTTAGCAGAAATTCTTCGTCTTTCCTCTTTTTATTCATCTGTTAGTAAGTGAGGGACGATTCTTGCATTAAGTTTCCGTTTCCCTAAATCTTCGCGTAAGATCTTATGACACACATCACGATTCAAATTCAGTTCTTCTTATATAATATGCACAGTTACAGCACGGTCTTCTTGCAATAACTTCTTGCAATCACGCTCCCCATTTGCATCGGTGTCTGATATAGACGGGCGACCAGCTCTGCAATCGGCTTGCACTGAATCTCTGCCTTCACGAAACTTTTTATGCCACTCGAAAACACGACTTCTTGAAAGTGCTACGCCTGTATATGATTGCTTAATCATGTTCCACGTTTGACTAGGGGTTTTCCTGAGCTTAACGCAAAACTTGATGTTCACACTTTGCTCACAATCAGCATCCATTGTGTCACATTAACGAATGCGACAACAATCCGAACAGTGTGTTACCTAGTTCAGCCCTGCTCGCTACTAAATTTGCGAGGAAATGTGTCATGTCATGTAAGAATACATGCCAGGTAACATAAAAACAAAATTTGTAACTTTTTTAGTACTGCAAACTCAGAAATAAGAAAAGTTGTCCGGGAACTTTTCTGACAGAGGATATACATAAGTCATGAAAATTTGCAGCTGTATGCATATACATTGTGAAGCTAAAACCTTTTGCAACAGCTGAAATAACGTACATGTATTTTTTAAGGAGTAAAAGTATAGCAAAATTCTTTTGGTTCACGTGAGACAAGTGGTTAAAGTTTGGAACATATGATTTATACTAACTAATATTTCGCGAAATTTTACGCCTTTGCATCAGCTGAGTTGCGGATTAACCATATTCTGTTTAGAAGGAAGTTTGCTATTGCAAAAAGATGTATAAATTACTCTCGCAAACATTTAGCGTTAAATAAAACTGTCTATAGAGAACAAAAAGAGAAAAATAAAAATGCTTGGTATAACAGCAGAGGACGTTTAGCTGGATGAACTCTGGGGGGAAGAGGGGAAGAGAAATGGAGCTATAAAAAAATGAGAAGAGAAATTGTAGTTAGCTCGCCAAAAAGTTACCAAAAGCTGTGGCTCCAAGAAAAATCCATCATATGCATACTCATATAAAAAAAAAAAAAAAAAAAAATCTGATAGCTTTCAGATTTTATAATTATGCCCAAAGGTTTTTTTCTTTTTTTTTTTCTTTTTTCTTTTTTTTTTTTTTTAAATATTTTGTGCTTTACCTTTGTTTATTAAATATCATGCTGTTCTCGAGTAAACCAAATGAAATTTAGTTCAATAGCAACATCGCAAAATATTTAAAAACAACATGTCTTTAGAATTTCCGAAGAGTCTGGCGGAAATATTTTTTTTTTTTTTTTTTTCCGTAGAGTGTTGCCATTGCTCGCTTTGAAATTGTTGACTTTGTTGATCAAAAATTCGTTCACGTTTTACAAAATATGAAGTAAATAATAAAACAAATTCGAAATTCAAAATTCGGGGTTCCAAGTGCCCTTATTCGGGTGGAGGACTACGTTATTCAAAATTTGATGGCTTTAGGCACCATCGTTTTTTCACAATGTGAGAATAGATTCTTCATTTATTAATTTCTTTCAATATAATACAGGGCGATAATATTGAGTGGCAACAATTTAAAAAGTGATTGGCTGTTTCTATTGAAATAACGTGAAATGCCATTTCGAGATTAAAAGTCGTTCTGGGTTAACGCTCCTTTGGGGTAAAAGAAAGAAAGAAAGATGTTGTTTCCTAATATTACTTAGAGCTTAGTTTATTCTCTTTGATTTTTAGTATGGGCTATTCTTGTTCCTTGCTTTTTTTTTTAGTTTAATTTAATTTTTTTTAAATTACTTTCGGCCGACTCGTGATTTATGGATGTCGTGTAGGTCTTAGTTTACTTGAATACGGCATATTACGCGAGATGTATCTACCAACATTAACACCGGAGTCAGAGCCCTTGCATTTTTCAGCCAGCGTTTTTCAGTTTTTAATGGAGGTATTTTATGTACTTCTGCCTTGCTGTGGAGAACCGAATTAACTGAATGAGAAATGCATCTGTAATGAAATTCGGGGAAATAAGTTTAAATGAAATGCAGCCAAAAGTGCGTATAATTTAATATTCCGTACAAGGAAGTCATGTGGTATACACATTAGAGATTGCTTTGACTCTAAAGTTTGTTTTGTAAGAAATAAATAAAAGATAGTCTTCTGTTATCGGGACCTAATTCAGAAATGTATGTATTTATGCACGTGTGTATGTACGTATGTATGTATGTATGTGTGTGTGTGTGCGTGTATGCACACACTGCATACGTACGTATATGCACACAATGCATACGTACGTATATGCATGTATATATGAACACATACATACATGCATACATATATATTTCTGAATCCGGTCCCGATAACACAACTGTACCAAAAAAAAGTAAATTAACATTCTCCTGATTTTTAATATTACTTACTGCAGTTTTTGAAGAACTGGAACTAGATTATTGATTGTTTTAACTTTTGAGTCGGCATGTTATCTCGATGTCCCAAGTAAGATCGTATTGCCAAAACGTTTTAATATCTCTGCTGTATAGTATGATAATTAAACTCCTTCCTGTCATTTTGCAGTTTCATTTATCAAAATGATCTGTTATAAAATCTTGCCAAATTTTCGAATCAAAAATACAGCAAAAATGGCGATAATATGGGTGTGATGCTGTATTTCAGTAAATATGGTAGTTATTTTTTGATGGTAGAGAGAAGAAATTTTTTCTTGAAAGAGGGAGTGCAGAGTTAGACACCACACTCTACAAAGTAGCAATAGGTACTTTCTTCTCTTTTTAAATTTCTAGTATTAGCTCACACTTTCCTTATATGTTGTTCAAAATTCAGTCGTTAATAAAATACTTTTTATTCATCCATTCAAGTTCAAATACATTTTTTTAAACTTGCAGTGGATGATACTTCATGTTAATACAGTTTCTTCACGTATTAAAGTCAATAAAAGCAATAAAATGCATATTAAAGTCAATAAAATGATGTCATTGATTTTATTGATTCATTAAATTAATGAATTGATTAATTTCATAATCAATTCATAAATTCTTTAATGAATCATTCAAATCTATTTAAATTTATTTAATGCGAATTAAAAAAATTAAAATCAGTTAAATTTTTCTTTGCTGAACTAAGTAGGAATAAAAAAAATTATATTACTTGCTTAGTTTTTGATGGTTTGCTATCATTGACGTCTTTTTTCCCCCTTTTCTTTTTTTCAGTTTATGCTTAAATTTCATATTTCTGCTTCACTTCAGCTGTTTTTTTGTTTGACAGTTATCCGATTCTGATAAGCCTTTCCTTTCTTTTTCTTTTTTCCTAAAATATCCGAGGTTACTTCTGGATGAGCAGATAATCCCAAAGAACAGTCCCGAAAACAATATTTCTCTTTCATGACGCTGAGGAATCAGACACCTCATCAAAACGCCGCTTAATTACATGCAGTAATTACAATGTTGGTCTAACTATGTTATCTCAACTTCAAAACGCTGATGCATCATGTTCTCCTGTCACCGCAAAAAAAAAAAAAAAAAAAATTAGAGCAGCCTACCGACCCAGAACTTGAACTTTAAATCCATTGGCGACCCGCGAAAAACTTCTCTTGGCGCGCATCCAGAAAACGGGCGCCGAGGCAACCAAGGATCTTCGCCAAGAGAGGCCAGAAACCCTGCCAGACATTCGGGCGGCTTGAGCGCGGGGTTAACGGTTCCTCTGAAGCAGAAGATAGTAGAATGCCGACCTGGACTGATCTGTAGTGTGAGAAACTCTGGGTGAGAAGATCGCCGCTTGGATTATTATGCCTTTGGAACTTAGCTTATGATGATTTCATCACAGTGGGTAGGTGTGTTGTTGTGTGGGACAAAGAAAATTTAAATATGAATTTAGCGCCAGGACTAAAGATATTGCGCTGGCTGTCAAGGATTTTGTTCATCATCTGTGCATGGGAGATCATAATAACAGGTAACTTTTTATGCAGTCCTGGTTCTCTTAATCGTATGTAAATTAGTTGTGCCATATCAGAGCTTGGAAACAATTAACTGTAAATCATAATATATATTTATACATTAAAATTTAAAGGATAAAGTGATTAATGAATAACAAATTATTAATTAATTCAAGCGGTGCATTTCTTTTGAACTGGAATAGTGCTGCTAGATTGATCACTCAGATGAGCCTGATCGTAGTGATTAGATCACATTTTTTTCGCTCAGTGTTGTTTGTATTTTCTGTTACAGTTGTGACTAAATATGCGTGATATTTTTGAAGAATATTGTGTTATTTTTATTATTAGAAATTCTATGATAATCACAATATGTGTGAAATTCACGAAATTTCCGATTTTTGCTTTTGAAGAAATTGTTTCCTGGTTTCCAGGATATTGATCTAACTCCCTCACGCCAGTGATTCTTCGTGTTTTCAGTCTTCTTTTGTTTTAATGAAAGTGCTAGTCAGGAAGACATTTATATTTTTCTTTTCATACTGAACTCCAAGCACTAAAGATAGTAAGACTTTACTGCCGCGTAGGTGTGGAGATATTAAAACGTAACTTACTTATGAAGGCATTTTTACATTACTACATTAGATTGTTTATATTATGGGTTTTATTATATGCTATGGCTATCAAAGGATGAGAGGCCTTCGTGGAGGATTATATGAGGGAAATTTGCTGATAGTCATCGGGGAAACTCTCGAAAATTTCAATGCATCCGCCCTATTTCCCGGTATTTGAACCCGGGTTACACTACCCGTGTTCGGTAGTTTGACCGCTTGAACACTGAGAAGTATTTCACATCTTAGAATAATTTTAATGTTATGTATGGCTTTTGTGAGAGAGCGGTTTGATTTGTGACTTCTTAAGAACATTATTGTATTCTCGGATCAAATTCCTGCGATTAGTCCCTGCATTTATAAGTATATTGCTAAACCGTAATGATACATTACGAGTTGCATGGCTTATTCAAATTGTGAATAATATATTATTGTATTGTGAGATAATAACGTAATTATTTATAACGTGAAGACGCTCAAAAATTTAAAGAACTTTAAAAAAAGTGTGTATCAGTGTTTCCATATAAATGTGTTGGGATACTTTCACCTGGGTTTTGGGAATACCTTTTATCCGGCATCCTGTATAACCGGATAAAACCTTACCTGTTTAACCGGCTGTGCTTTCGTAAAGAATTCTTTTTGTAAATAAAATTTCTTTCACCGATTTATGGCAAAAATACAGTAGATACATGGGTCCTTCCCGTGGTGCATTCTCAGGGGATTCTAATTGCCAAAACAAATTTTATCGCTCCCAAATTCTTCTGATGCGTGCTGTTCACGCCGGTTCTGGCGTCGCTCTTTTTCATACACAACGCATACTTTATTCAAAATGCTTGCTTGTTTGTTTAATCGAAGACAACGAAGCACACGACGTGTATAGAAGTTAGTGACGTCGACTGTCGTAACGAAGGGCCGGCGTTCGAATCCCAGAGAAGACTTAGATGTTTGTAAGCATATAGTGTCTTTACGGCACTCAAAATACATTAATTAAGTTACTCAAAATACTCCCCCCGGGGTATTTTCTTTTGGAATTCCATCTGGAGACGGAGTTTACCTAATATGCCTAATTTACCAATATGATTCATATTTGCCGGCCTTGCCTTCAACCTATAAATTGTAGCTTATGTTTAAGAACAGAGATGGCATCGAGGAGAGCATTATAAGATTAAAATTATCCCGCATAAAATTATCAGACATTTCCAAATCGTGTGCTTAACAAGATAGTTTCAGCGAATGGAAAGGAGGGGAAACTAACGCTACTTTGAAGCATATCTTATTAATTCTAACAACTAATATTCTTGAGGTTTATCGTTTGCTGACATGTTTTACAGGCAAACAGACATCACACTAATGATTTTGGTCTTCTGTAAAGCTGGTCGCCTTAGAAAATTTGACTTTCGGTAACGGTCTACGCCAGTGTTTTATTTATTTCTTAGAAATACTGTCTTCTTTTAGAGGTAAACGCTACGAGAGGTTTCAGCTACATTTATTGTTGAAAATTCACTATGTTTCTACAGTTCTTGCCCATAAACAGAGTTCAGTTATTACAGATTTGATCGAAACTTAATTATGCTGCTTATACGAAAACCCTCGCTATCTATTCTAGTGCTGTATTCAGACTTTTCTGATATTTCATACCTTTCTAAATGTAATATTTTATTGAATAATTTGTTATCAGCTAGGTATCGTCCGTGAAAATTTTGTTCGGAAATTAATATTGTCCAGTCCATGTAAATTTTACAGTATTTTCATGACGTGATCCATTTGACGCTCATTAGATGACCTAATTTTATAAATCATCTGATATTCTCTCTCTCTTTTCGTTTTAAGTAACCAAAATGAAAATGATTTTAAGAAAACAATTTTTTTAACGAAACTAAAATTTAAATTTTATTTACTGAATGTTTATCAAAACATATATTAATAGTAATATTAATGATATTATTACATATATTAATAATAACAGTAATATAAATTGCAAAAAATGCAGTTTATATTTATTTTATGTATTTTATCAAATTTTATTATTTATTTGAATATATTCATATTTCAATTTATATTTGTTTATTCGTTTCAGCAAGAAATTTCTGAAGGCTACACTTTGTAATTCAAACGTATTGACCGCATAATATTAAACTTTGAGCATGACATTTATTTAAAATAATTTGATATTAAATAAATGAATATAAAAAAAATAATAAATTAATAAATATAAAAAAATATGTTGAATAAACGATCATATAACTTCCTTTTAAAATAAACCAATACTGAAAAATGTCTCAAGTGAAACATAACTTGAGAATAAATAATGAAAACCTATTCTCTTTTTTTAGTCCAAAGGGACAATTTGCCCTGAAGGACTAATAATTTCGTTTTGGCATTTTGCGTCGAAAATTTTAAAGGCTGTATCACTTTTCAAATCGTTGCGATCATATATTGTTGTCCTGTTTTATATTTAAATAAATTAAATAATGAAGAATCTGCATAAATGTATGTATGTTTTTCACATTGTGATAAAACAACGGTACCTAGAGAGATTAGAATTTAAATAACGTAATCTTTCATAGAATATGGGCATGTAGAAGCCCTGATTTGAATTTGAAATTTGTGTTATTATCGATTTCATATTTTGTAACACTTCAACGAATTTTTGATTAAAAAAACTAAACGATTTCAAAGCGAGCAATGGCAACACTATAAGAAATAAAAATTATATCCAGCGCCGCAACACTCTGTATCGGAAACAAGATGTCTCTGTATAGATATGCTCATTTTAAAATTAATTTGCGATATTTCTGTTGAACTGAATTTTATAGTTTGAGTACGAAGAACATGATATTTAATAAATAAAGGTAACACACAAAACGTTAAAAAAAACACCCCTTTGGATGTAATTTAAAATCTGAAACCTTTCAGATTATTTATTTATTTATTTTTTAAATTTATTAATTTTTTTCGTACATGACCAGTAAAAAATAAGATATATTTGTAAAGATACAAAAAAGTAAATAGAAACTTACTTTTGAAATGCTAGAAATAGTACGTACTTTTTTCGAATATTTATTTGGATTAGAGGTCTTTCCATGTAAAAATAACGATTGACGACATTTCACTTTTCGATTAAAATTTTTATTTTGTTCTGAGAAATATTAATATCATATGTTCTCATCATCATCACCATCTCAGAAGTTTTTGAATTGCGATATAAGAATATTTCTTATTTTATTAAATGGCAAAAGTATATCCTTCGATCGACAGCTTATTTATATCCTACGTTTTGAGTGAAGAATAATTCCAAGGTAGCAAACGACATTTAGCGATGTTTCCCATTTCAAATCATACGTTCTGCTGCCAGAAATTTTTATTGCATAATATTTAAACTTTGTAATCCTTTATCGAAATCTTTCAAAAAATATGTTAACACCCTCGGTATGGAGAATTCGGAAATAATTTAAATACACCTGTAGTCGTGACTATAACTGCATATGCAGTACATTTTTCAATTAGAAATGTGGAAGTAGAACTAGGAAAAACTATTCTTTATTTGCCGTTTGCTTTCAGTATTGAGGAATATTTTAGATAAAGAATAGTGTTGGACCACCATTTCACGTTTTACAACATTCTTCTATTCGAAGATATTTTTTATTTTCACGATCATAGTCTAGCTAATATTGTTTCCATTTTCAATTTTTTCTTCTCTTCCAAATAGGGTAATGTTATCTTATTGTAAAAAATCAGTTAGTATATGTGTATATAAATAAGAAACAATATTCAGTTTGATTTACACATACTATGGAGAATGAAATTGGAAAAGTTTACTCGCCTTTTGTATTACTGTAAAGTTTCCGATGAATTTTGATGTATGTTGTGAAAATATTTTCGTATAATCATTCATGTGCAGCAACTATTTTCTTCATTTCAGTTCATTTGTATGTTAAAATTATCAACAACAAATTTCTTTGAATTTTTTTTTCATTTCTCTTGGGACAGTGAGTCGCTTAATATGTGTTCTCTTAGTTTTGTATTCTGCAGTAAAAATATTTTTTAAATACCATTTTGTGCAACTACAATAGAATATCCGTGTTGGAAACAGAACTTCCTTGAAAAATCATTATCTGATGTGTTTTAAACTTGTCAGCAATTTGGTATGATTGTAGACAGCCTCATTGAATGTCTGGCAAGGCTGAATTCTTAAGACTTGGATAACATGATCAGATTTTTCCGAAATACCAAAATTGATAAGACAGTTATCTAAGGCTGAAAAGAAAGAGGCCTGTAGGGATTTTAACACGGGACCCGTTTGCAAATCTCGAGCTTTAGTTGCATACGTGTTTTAAACACGAGAAACATATACAAATCATCTTTGTACCTGTTACAAAACGCTTTGTTTCGAAACTATATGCTGGCCATAAGAAATATTCTTACACATTCGCCATTAATAACGTCCTGCAAGAGGCTTGTAGTTCTGTTAGCTGCACGTGAACTTGGAAAGTTTCATGAGATCAACCATTCAGTGAGTGATGTTAAAATGCCACCAGATAATGAATAGGTTATAGGATACCACGACATGAACTACGGTGATCATGGGACATTATATAAGATTAGAGGAAATAAGGAATTTCTCTTAGATGCCAGAATTTGAAAGTTCTTTATGATCTATATACATATAAAGAAGAAAGTCTGTGTGTTTGTCCTCTAATAACTCAGTCACTACTTTAGCTATCGTCACCAAACTTTCTACGATTCTTTTCTGGGTCCTGGAAAAGGTCAACGTCCACTTTTTTCCAAATAAAAGTAGCTAAGATCGGAGATATTAATTAAAAACTCGAAAAACGATAATTTTCGTCCTCATTTTTCCGAGTGGCATTTTCTGGTTTACGAGCGAAGAACATGATATTTAATATATAATGGTGACACACAAAACGTTAAAGCAAAATCTGAAAGTTTAAGGGTGGTTTTTTTTTTTTTTTTTTTTTTTTTTTAAAGTTTATCACATTAATGTTCAGTTTTCTAAGTAAGATGGCTGACATATTTCTTTTTTTTTTATTTTTTATTTTTAACACTTTATGTGTTAACTTTATTTATTAAATATCGTGTTCTTCGCACTTATGTCATTTAAAATTCAATTCAACAGCAAAACCAGAAAATATTTAAAAAACAGCATATCTTGAGAATTCCCGACAGAGTGTTAGAGGTTACCATACATATTTTTTGTATTCGCTATATTAGTCCTTTAAAAACTGAAAAAGTATATGATGATTTGAATGAGTCCAGCTAGGGTAATTTCGTAAAAATGATTAATATTTCTCATGATTTTAATACATGTTTATTTAAATTAATCACATTAAAAAGTAGAAAAATATTTATAAAAACTGTGTTTATTGCTTTTAAATCGCTTAGTTGATTACTCAGTATCCTTTCAGATTATATTTGAATGCTCCACCGAATAGGAACACGATGACGCTCGGAAGATATAAGTATTTTATTTTTGGCCGCAGCAACACACTGCTTTCATACAGCCAAGTGTAAAATTAAAACTAAAAGATAAATAAGATAAATAAGTACTTCATAGGATCTTACGTTTTTCCGAATGGCAACAGTTTCACACGCTGGAGATAAAATATTCCATTTCGAACAATATTGCCACTGCTGGCTTACAAATCGTTGTGTTTGATAATTAAAAAATTTAGGTTCCATAAAATATGAAATTCAAATTTCGGGCTTTCAGGTTCACGTGTTCGGGGGGAGGACTACGCTGTTCAAAATTTGATGGCCTTGGATACCATCGTTTTTTAACAATGTGAGGAACGTACATACATACATTCATGCAGATTCTTCATTATTAATTTCTGTAAAAATAACACAGGCGATAATATTTGGTGGCAACAGTTTAAAAAGTGATACAACGTTTATAGTGAACCAACGCAAATTTGCATTTCGAGACTTTCAGCCCCTTTTGAAGTAAAACTACCTTCATCCTTTGGGTTTAAGTGAACTGCAACAAAGAGAATTAATTACCAGTGCTAGTTTTACATAATCTGATTCATTTTTAACTTAAAGTTTAGACTTAACTTCCCCACATGTTTTGTACAAAATACACGAACTAAAATCGTCTTCCTTTTATAAAAATATCCGTTGACGCGGGTAAGATGCGTGACTTCAGCTATTACCAGAAGAGCATTTGCATTGTAGAATATTACATGTGTAACCATCATTTCCCCCACAAATAGGGAAATTTCCTTTCGTTAATTAATATGAATTTCCCCGTGCTTTCAGCATTTTCTTTTTGCAACAAAGTACCGTCACTAAGCCTTAGTTACCTAGTATTTATTTCCGGTTTAGAGCAACGTATAATGAAAAGGCATCTCGTTTGTTTCTGCTATAAATTCACTTAAATAGTTGCGGAATTCGCTAAAAGATATTCCAAAATAGTTACTTTATCTGTTGATCGCAAACATATATTTCCAGTTATAAAGAATTTCTTAAAATAAGGTGTAGAATTTTGCGAATGCGGTCTCGGTAGTGCGGGTGAATAGTGCTCTGTCTGTGAAAAAGTTGCAACTTTTTATAGTGTTCAAAGGAAAGGACCGATTCAGAATAACTTCTTTTTATTGTTTAGTTAAAAGCAAAAGGTCTGAAAAATAAAGAGACATATTCAACAGCGAATTTACTGGCGCAGAATTATTTACCTTGCTTTTCTAAGCTTGTAGTCAGGTCTTTTAGAAAGGAATTGAGAATGCAGAAGGAAAAGAAAGGTTGTTTCACTTGACCAGTTTGACCACTACGCTAAATGTGTGCTTATTAATGCATAGATATCAACAGAAAATCTGCAGATACGGCTAATGTGAAAACGACAGCGTAAAATTATGATTAATGCACAAATATCGGAAAAAATAAATTTTCGGGGCGTTAAATCACCAACAGGCAGTATATGCTGTTAAGAGTGTAACTGAAATAATAATAAAATTTATATACATTCTTTAGTTTTTCTTTCAACGAAAAAAGCTTGGGATATTTCTTTTTTTGGGGGGGGGCTTCTTTCTTTCCTTTTTCCTGTCCCCAGAATCATTTTGAAATTCCTAAAGCTTTTAGAAATATGGCGAGCTGTGTTTTTGTTTACGTGAGTACGATAAAGCTGACAAGAACTACCGTATTTACGCGAATCTAATGCGCATCGTTTTTGGCCAAATGTAGTATTCAAAATTGGGGTGCGCATTAGATTCGATGGCGCATTAGATTCGAGTGCAAAGTTCGCCGATGACGTCAACCAAATTTCTAGACTACGTTTACCGTTACATTTATCGTTGATACATTATTGCATAGAGGATACAAACTGCAGAGTACGTAGTCACGAAATGGAGGGCAAACAGAGAAGAATGTCATATGACGCTACTTTCAAACGTAAAGTAATTCTTTATGCTGAAAAAAAAAATGGCAATAGAAAGACAGGGAGAGAGTTCAACGTAGCTGAGAGCAATGTTCGCTTGTGGCGGCAACAGAAATTGGCACTGTTTGCAACTAAAGCTAGTAGAAAGAAATTCACTGGCCCTCGCAAAGGAAGACACCCTAAAATTGAAGAAAAAGTTTTGGAATTTGTACGTGAAAGGAGGAAGAATGGACAACCTGTGACTAGTGACACCATAAGAAATAAAGCAAAAGAGGAGGCTGAAGTTCTTGGAATACCGAAACAAGAGTTTAAGGCTAGCCGTGGATGGGTGGATCGGTTTATGAAGCGGATGGGTTTATCTCTAAGACGCCGTACAACAATATGCCAAAAGCTTCCTGCAGATTTTGAGGGAAAACTACTAACATTTCAGCGGTATGTCATCACACTTCGGAAGGAAAAGAATTTTTCAATGGGGTAAATTGGCAACGCTGACGAGACGGCAATTTGGTTTGATATGCCTCGTAACTACACCATTACGGATAAGGGGACTAAGGAAGTTATCATCAAAACTTCGGGATGTGAAAAACAACGCGTAACAGTGATGCTGGCAATAACAGCAGATGGGTGCAAACTTCCCCCTTTCTTAATCTTCAAACGGAAAACATGTCCTAAAACCCCTAAGAATGAAAAGCTGTTCCCAGATGATGTCCTGATTCGAAACCAAGAGAAGGGGTGGATGACGGAATCATTAATGCTTGATTGGCTCAAATGTATGGAAACGCCGTCCCGGTGGGCTCTCTAATCCACCATCAATGCTTTGTCTGGACGCATTTCGTGGTCATCTCACCGACGACGTAAAAAAGAAGATGCACAGCCTAGGCAGTGATCTTGTTATCATTCCTGGAGGGGTTACATCTGTGTTACAACCCCTGGACGTTAGTATAAATAAACCTTTTAAGGGGTACGTTTAGGCGGAGTACGAAAAATGGTTTTGTGAGCCAAACCTTGTATTGACCCCCGACAGGAAAAATTAAGCGTGCTGCACCGCACATTGTTGCACACTGGGTTTCTGCTGCCTGGAAAAGCATCAAAGCACCAATGATTGTGAAATCTTTCAAGAAATGCTGTTCAAATTCATTGAATGGCAGTGATGATGACGTGCTTTGGAACGCCGAGGATGACGATGACGATGATGAGGAAAGAAGAAATGAATCTGCTTTGGACGAAAAGAGCTGCGAGGATTCCAGTGATGAAAACATTAGTGAATAAAGACGTTTACTATTAATCACTGATTGTAGAAACTGTTAGCTAGATTGAAATGTTACGATTTATTTCATGTTCATATTTTACGATAGGTACCGTATATACGGTAATGCTAATTAACAATGATTGTTTCACATGACAAAAGCCCACTAATAGGTTAATTCTATGTTCTGCTACTTTATGTATAAATCCATTGTTGTATAAAATATGGTATCTAAATTTAAATAAAATTATCATACCATTAATTGATAGTTTATATACAAATCCATTGTTGTATAAAATAAGATTCAATAAATTCCTTATATCATTGATGCGCATTACATTCGCCGACAAACAATTTTTTTATTATTTAAAGTTTTAAAATGGGGATGCGCATTAGATTCGCATAAATACGGTATCTGCCTAGGGTGGGGGAAGAATAGCTTTGTAGAAACTTTCTAAGGTTAAAGCGGCTGATAGCCCACTGGTGTCCGAGCGGTAAAACTGAGCACTGGGGGGCAGTTCAGTCGTGTGTTCCAGTACCAGTGACGGGCTGGCTGCATGGGCGTTCTCGTGTCGTTTCCCCGTGCAATAACATGGATACACGCCAGTTTTCCTTAAGAAGTCCTCCAGGGGGCATCCTTCTCTTCCCGTGTAGTGTTGAAGCAGGTAATAAATAATAATAAAGTGACCTTGGTGTACGTTACGCTGTAGAGTCAATAATGTTTTTTGAAGGAGGAGATATGAAAAATGTGCAGTGCCCTGGACGGGACTCAAACTTAGACCTCTCGAATACGCTCCGAGTGTGCTACCGTTACACCACGGAGGCATGCAAAAAGGAGGGAGAAAATACCTTATAACGTACAAGGAAAATCACAATAAACTCGTGTAGCCTAAAGAACTCAAGGCGAACCAACAGTATTTCAAGGCTTTAGCATTGGTCAACACACTTCCACGTAAATCATTTTTGTATGACAATGAACATAAAAACTGAAATCGGATAATTTCTATTACTATCTCGATACATGGTTTTTGGTGTGAGAGTTTCTTGCAAGGAGGTGGAAGTTAATTTATTTAGACAAATTCAAATTGTAGACACAAAGCATGTATGCATTTAGAAGAATACATTTATAGAAGTCTTTCTAAAGGAAATTCCTCGTATTAACGTTATGCATGCGAAAACTATACCAATTCTATACAGCCAGCCCATATACGATATTTGAAATCGGATCGAACTATCAGTGTTCAGCGGTCTTCATGCCACCGATGGGCCATATCACTTATATCATTCTACTTGAATTCCATTCATTCAGTTATATGATCTTCGCTTATATAACTGTTAGAGACATTAGGTTATTTCGAAAGCAGAAGAGATGGAAAATGAACCATGCCCTCTCCAAGACGCGAACCACGGACCTCTCGAATACGCGTCGAGCGTGCTGACCACTATACCACGAAGGCATGCTAAAAAGGCGGGAGAAATACGTTATATACTCCTCCTTTCAAAGGGCGACAGGGAATTAGGGGACCTTTCGAATACGCGCCACTACACCACGAAGGCACGCTAAGAAGGCGGGCGAAATAACTTATAAACTGAAGTCATGTTAGCAAAGTTTGCTTATATATTCCATTGCCATATGCCATACCATGGCCTTCATTTTTATTCCACATTCATCATAATTTTCGCATCGCTGTTTCCTACGGGCTGTTTTTCGGACGCTGCATCCAGAACGTTTTGGTCAAGAAAAAATCATATCGCGTGCATTGTTCTTTCTTACCTTCCTAATCCATACGTCTAAATTTCCCTCGTTTTTATTTACAAACGATTTAACGCCAAAAATAATTTCAACGTGGCTGATCGCTATTATAGCTTCATCGGCAAATCCTTCCACTTTCAGATAAAAGGGATCAGTTTCTGTCAGCCATGTATAAGCGTTAAGCTTTATTTTATGATTTAGATGTATGATTCACGGCATCAAAAAATCGTTAGCTTCTTTCAAAAGGTTTTTCAGCTTCTTCGATATAAGTCTAGTAAACGTTTCATGCAGGGTCAGACTAAAAGTTTTAGAGGCCCTTGAGAACTTCAAAGATTTTAGTAGACCCACATACACTTACCCCATTCTTTCTCTCTCAGTCTTGATTTATTTGAAACGTACATCTATCTATCTCATTATAAAACCTGCAGTGGCAAATTTGTATGGTGGCCCGTTTCCTGCGTCTCAATACCATTTTTGATGCCGTCTTTCTTTTATGTCCTAAGCGAGTACTTATTTTACTTTACCAACTCAGGTTTTGGGGAATATTGCACGAATAATTCGCAAACGGATAATCAAGAATTCTGTATCACCTTAGTTCTTCTGTGTCTCTTTGCCACTTTCTAGTTGTTTTAGCAATATTTTACCCTGTTTGTTTATTATTATATTCAAATTAAGCAAACGAATAATCATACGTAGCGTACCTAAAATAAGAAAACGGCTGAAGACGAGATTCTTGCTTCAAATTGTAACCGAATTCTGAACACAAAGGACTAGTTCTTGTAGGACAGTTTCAAATATTATTTCACGGAGTAAAGAAATAGTAAGAAAATTGAAAGGACTTTATTCATTTATAGATTGTAATATAAAATTGTTAACTAGGGATGGGACATTCGAATCTCTGTAATCTTGAAGAAGGAATTGAGATTCAAAACCTCAAATCTCATTTTTTCCTTGTTTTTGAAACCGTCGAATCTGTTAAATATATTTTAAATATTTTAACTCAAAACTTCAGAAAGATTAATTTTACTGACGTCCAAAGTATTCATTAAACGAAGAACGCAACTCTTGCAGTTCACTAGCACTCACTGGATTATGGAAATCACGTCGTGGAGTACTACACTGGGTTTTGTTGGGCCAATCTTCCAGAGTTTTCAAATCAGTGGCGCGCACTTTCTGGAAACCTTTGGAGACTTAACTCTCAAACCATCTTTATAGTTCTGGAATAGATAACTTATTAGTACTAACCAATCCTGGATGTCTCCAGCAACTCATGTTATGGTGTAAAACTGCTGCGCGGCGCAAGCAACTCAGGATATCCATCAGTTATTCAGCGATTAAAACGTAAACTATTAATTGAAATTTGAACTGTTTCTGAAATATATTTATCAAATTATGTTTACAAAATGAACCACAAGATTAGATTTTTTTATTATGTACTTCATTTAATTCTTCTAAGCTAACTGACCTCGTTCAAAAGGCCGATTTGGGCAAAAAAAAACTGAAATGTTTTTTATTTCACGTTTTTAAAGGCCACACTCTTAGCTATCAAAAACAACTTGATATGTTTATTAGAAGTGGAGACATACCAGTTTTTCTGAGAGACGACAAACCGGAAATTATCCTTTGCCACCGCGGAAGTGAAAGTTTAAATGGCAAATTAAAAATGGAATTTACGCCCTTTTTTTTTAATGTGATTTGTTAACTAAATATGAGCATTTCAATTAGTCTGGACAATCTGGCAAAGTATTTTTAGTATGAATTTTCTCGTTTTCGTTTGGTTCACTTGTGTAGTAATGTTAATCAGAGAACTTAAAATGGGATTTTTGATTTGTTTTTTAATCCAAAGGGGCAGTTTTCAATAAAGGACTGTTAATTTCGTTTTGCATTTTGCGTTGAAGTGTCGGTTCACTTTTCAAATTGTTGCCACCGAACATTAGAGCCCTGCATTATATTTAAAGAAATTAAATAATGAAGAATCTGCTTAAATATATGTATGTTTCTCGCAGTGTGATAAAACAGCGGTACCTAGAGCCATCAGATTTTGAATAACATAATATGGGAAGCCATCTAATATAGAAGCTATGTATATCTAATATGGGAAGCCATCTGGAAGCCCGAATTTGAAATTTGTTTTATTATCGATTTCATATTTTGTAAAACTTTTAAGAAATATTGAATTAACAAACTCAACGATTTGAAAGCGAACAATGAAGACTGTGTATCGGAAATTCTAAAAATAAGCTCATTTTAAAATTATTTTGCGATATTGCTGTTGAACTGAATTTTATGGTTTAAGTGCGAAGAACATAATATTCAATAAAAAAGGTAACACAGAAAACGTTAAACATATGGTTATCTCATAACATATTATTAAATAAAATAGTAAAAAAAATTTTAAATATGAAATTCAGATTCAGATTTTATATATTTTTTTTACTATTTTATTTAATAATATGTTATGAGATAGCCATATGTCGACAAAATGTTTGTAACAGTGATCCGTTTAAAAATTTCTGCGGATGAGAAAGCTTATTTAAAAACAGCATACCTTTAGAAATTCCGATAGACAGGCTCGCGCACTACAGATAAAAATGTTTTATTCCGTATAGTGTATTATCACTGCTCGCTTTGAAATCGTCGACTTTCTTCATTAAAAATTCTTTAAAGTTTACCAAAATATGAATTAGGTAATAAAACATATTCGAAATATTCGCACATATTCAAGATTTGGACTTCCAGGTGCCCATATTCCGGTGGAGGACTGTGTTATTCAGAATTTGATGGCTGTAGGTATTATTGTTTTATTGTTTTTTCAGAATGCGAGAAACATACATACATTCATGCAGATTCTTCACTATTTAATTTCTTTAAACGTAATATAGGACAATAATGTTTGTGGCAACAATTTAAAAAGTGTTACGCCGTTTATAGTGAACTCCTTTGGCCTAATAAATTGAAAAATTAAGTAGTTTTCCGAGTATAAATCAGAAATTAGCGGAACGGAACAAGGTCTAATCAGAACAAATATAATTCTTTCAAATGTGTAGCTGAAGTCTGCTTATTGGAAAAATTGCAACAGCTCACCGTATATCTTTAATTTCACTAATAAGTATAGCGAAGCCTTTCATGGCGATAACCTTTCAAAGTGGATAATATTTATAGGAACATAAATGAACAGTGATTTTGAACATTATCGACAGTCATATCCTGTGAGGCGACCAGTTTCATGGAAGATGGAAATTGTTTGAAATCTAATAGTTCGATTAATTTCATTGTTACAAGTGAGCAACTAAAAAAAAAAAAAAAAAAAAAAACTTAAACCATAAAACTCAGTTTAAGAGCAATATTGCAAAATAGTTTTAAACTGAGCATATCTTTAGAATTTCCTTCACGCAGTCTCACGCGCTGGAGATAAAAATGTTCTTTCTGTACAACGTTGCCATGGCTCGCTTTGAAATCCTTGAGTTTGTTAATCAAACATTCGTTGAGGATTTACAAAATATGAAATCGATAATAAAACAAATTCAAATTTCAAATTTGGTCTTCCACGTGCCCCTATTCGTAGGAGGATTACGTTCGTACAAAATTCGATGGCTCTATGTACCGTTGTTTTATCACAATGCGAGAAATATACATACATTTAGGCATCATTTTTCATCATTTAATTTCTTCAAATATAATGCAAAGCTCTAACATTCGGTGGCAACAGTTTGAAAAGTGAAACGGACATTTAATAGTGAAGCAACGCAAAGTCGCCAAACGAAAACAATAGTCCTTCAGGGACAAAGCCCCTTTGGACTAAAAATGGGCAATGCCCTCACCGAGATTCGATCCCTGGACCTCTCGAATAACGCGTCGAGTATGCTTCCAGTTACACCACAAAGTCATGCGGAAAGAAGGAAAAAATACCTTATAAGTGCATTAATTCTCTGAAATAATGCGACTAATATTCCAAAATACTTCTTTGCTCCTTCTGTTGCCGAAATTGTCTTGGCCGAGAATGGTTCGGAAAAATCTGCTTACTTTAGGTTTAGATTAATGGTATATGAGCTGATTTCGTTTCAGATGTTTATGAGGCAGCTGCTGTTTTGAAGCTAATTTGAATCAGCTTGACGAGGACCTACAGCTAAGCCAAAATTCATTGAATATGTATATCGCAACGGGGTTCTTTGAAGATCTGTAGGGAAGCATAGCATGTCTCCTTTTCTAAAGCATTTGTAGTCTTTAGTGTTCTGAGTATATAATAATGATGATTTCTTTATGGATGTCTACCCATCACATTTAATGCTTGAAGAAACGGCAGAAATAAGTAGATAAAATCTACGTGTCTTTCAGCTTTGGATGGGAGGATGGCTGGTATCAAGCTGCTAGGAATTTGTTAAGTACTTTTAACTAATTGTTGAAGGAAGTCAAACAATTTTTCTGCTGGTAGTTTTAATATCAAAACGTATTTTCCTCTATTTTTATTCGAATCTGAGGCTTAAGAATAAGAAGAATATACTCAAAGTGCAAGTAGATTCGCTAGATATGTACAATTATTTTAAAGCAGAGAATGAATAAGTTTGAAAGCTTTAAACTGTGGTAGAGATGACATCTGTTGTCAAATTTCTAAGGTTATGAAGAGACTTAGAAATTAATTGTGTGATGTTGTTTGTGACTTGTCTCACTTCTCTGATAGTATAACATCTGATCAACTCCACGAATTTTATTGTGGCCAACAGGCAAGGGGTGCACCATTGGGTGCCTTAGGCCTTGGTTACCTTACAAGTGACAGAACGACTTTCACCAGCTTCGTCCGAGTTTTGAAGCATTTTCCTCGGCGGACGGATTTAAGGACCAGTTGCGAGATAGACGGCTCCATCTTTCAAGAGCTTTCGTAATTCCAGAAGGGAAAAGGGTCTTTCGACTACATTGCACATCTTTGTACAGTATTAATAATCTGTTCATTAGACTTGAATTTTCTTGCGATTTCATTCTTGTTTATTTAAATTGTAGAGGGGAATAATCCATCTACGCTGTATTACGGATTATTGCAGGGGTGGGCGAAAGCTGGCCCCCGGGTAGAATGCGGTTCTCTTAATTGCTTATTCCTGCCCCGTTATGAAATTGTGTGCAACGAACCTGTGCATTTTCGTTCCTTTCCTACCCAATTTTGTACGTCAATTATCAAAATGAGAATCATCGGTGCACATCTATTGTTGCAGTGTATATGCGCATATATACTACAATACATTAGGTATTGTAGAAAGTATGTGCATCCACTAAAGAATATAGTTCTACCATTTCTAGCAGCTTTAATTCAGAACTTAAGCAATTAAATATGAGTATTTTTGAAGAAGACTTATCAGAAAAGAGAACTTAGGGAAAAGAAATTTTAGTCGTAAATTTTTAATTTATTAAATTATTTTAAGATGAAACAGTACATATATGTAAATTCTGGCGAAGCTCCGAATTGGCATTAGCAATAGCCCAGCAATACTCTCTTTCTAAGAAAAGCAATAAAATAATCAATTACCCCCCGAGCTGAAGAAAGGAAGGCAGTTGTCATGGGAAGCTCAGTTCGAGTTTCATCGTACACCCAGAAAAGGGGGAGGGGAATCTTTGCTGATTAAACTCGCCAAATTTGGAAAACAATTACTAGATTATCCGGCATTATTCGAGCAATCGGGCATTTACGAGTGGTTAGTGCGTACGGATAACTTAAACAACGGAAGGAATAGCTGTGATTTTGTCCTTGTTATTTTGACGCAAGTTATATTAGTTTGGTTGGCATCGGCCCACTATCTCCCGAGCGGTAAAGCCGCTGAACACTTGTAGTTTGATACAGGGTTCGAATCCCGACGAACAGGCTGGCTGCATGGACCTTTTCTTGGGTTTCCCTATGTGTAACGCATATACGAACCAGTTTCCCATAAAACGTCCTCCGCGAAGGCAACCACTTCTCATAGGCAGATAGCCCTCGAGTGCTTTTTGCCATAACTAAATAAGCCAAACGATCGCAGTGAGAACAGAAGTAGTAACTTAGTAAGTTGCGGAACTCCATTGGTGAATATTCTCATGCAGAGTCATCTTAACCTCGTACTCACCATCTTAAAATAAAACGTATGAAATTAAGTGCGTCAATTGCTATTTTAAAAACTATTTTTTAAAAACTTTCTACGAAAGCGGGGTGTTCCCCTCTTCTCACCTCGTCCTGGCAAATGCTAGAAGAACCGCCAAAGATAGTCACACAAGCACAATTGTACCTTGCGACGACCTTATGAGCACGGGCACTTAACATGCCCATGGTTAAAAGCATTTGGCCGTGGTTGAAAAGCGTTTTTTTAGCCCGTGGTTAAAAGCATTTGTCCAAGCCATGCTCTAGAGTCTAAAAATTTGTCAACCTTTTCATAACGCTGCAGAAATTAATCTTCTTCCTTTGTATTCTAGCATTAAAAGAGGTGGAATCCATCTCTCGTTCATTTTGCTAACTATGCAATGAATTTCAATTAATGCTTTCCCTCTGCCAATTTCTCTGACTTTTCTCCGATGTGTGATTCAATTTCAACTTTCATCTGGTCTTCTTTAAAAATACCTGCTTCAACCATGTAATCTAAATTTAGAGCTCTCCAGACTGATTTTTAAGTCTCGAATAAATCTGACAAGGACATATTCGTTAGTCAAAATTTAATGATTACATCTAGCAAAAGTATTGTAAAGTCGAATTGCCGCTAGTAATCACTGGTTCAAATATTATGTGTTTGCCCAGTAGGTCATGATTGCATTACACTCTTGATAAGAACGAAACCTGAAATTCTAGTTTATATTTTAACGTTTCTTGTGGTCATAATGCATCTTTGTAACGCTGAAACGAATCTAGAAGTTGTTTCTGTGGATGTTGTGCAATGCATATATATCGCTAGATTAATGGGGCAGGATAACTAAAACGACTGTGCTCAGTTTATAGACTTGACAGAATGGTTTTCTTATCACAATTCAGTTTAATATTTGTGTCACGTCTCATAGCCTTTCCTTCTACAAATCGGTCTGAACTTTGGCAGCGATATATTTTACTGTCGTCAGAACTCTTTGAAAATCTTCCGAGTATTATAAAATACGATGAGTCGTGTAGTGGTTGCTATAAAAGAATAATTTAATCACACCTCATATTATGTTCACTAATTTTAATATTCTTTCCTTTTCGTGCTTTGAAAACCGAATGTTTCCTTCTCGCTGTTTGTATCAGTTATCCCTTTTTGTTGTTTAACACTTATTACTATGGTAGAACTGCATATATTATCACAATAATATCACACATTATTATTTTAATTTTATGGCCTATATTCGAAATATGCGTTCATTTTGTAAAGGGAAAGACATCTCAGGGCATTCTTGTAAGAGAGAGAAACTACCTTATATACTACCTTTTATAAAGTATATAAGGTAGTTTTTAGGTAAGGTATATAAGGTATATAAGGTAAAGTATATAAACTACCTTTTATAGGGCGACCGGGGATTGGGGGACCCAGTCGCCAAATCCTGGTGGAAGAATCATCATCCACCACGTTTTAGTTCGGGTGACACAGCAGAGTCATTCGTTAAAAAAAAAGTAAGCTGGACTCGAATCTAGACTTCTCGAATACGCGTCGAGTGTGCTTCCGTTACAGTACGAAAGCATGTAGAAAGGCGGGAACAAATACCTTATACGCTTTTGAAACAATTTCAAAATCTTCACCCCGTGGAAGATAAATATACAAATTTACTTAAGGATGAACAACGCTGATGAAAAATATGCACCAGAACGCTGTTTATCCGAACCTTTTAGAACATCAACATTTCGTATGAAGGGTTTTTTTTTTTTTTTTTTTTTTCAAGATAAAACCGTGGTAACTGTTTTTGACATTAAAGATAGAAATAATTACTCGTAGCATTGCTAAGAAAAATATCTGCATTACAAAATATATTTATCTAAGAATAAACCCTGTATAAGACGATCGCTTACAATTCCAGATGGTCGTCTTAATGAGGAATTCTCCACGAAATAGTTCACTGTATTTACATGCATATTCTTTAAAATAATGAAAGTTCTTTTGAGATACTATTTAAAATTCAAAAGTTGACGTTGATTATATTGAAACTTGCTGTACGTTCGATTTCGTAGATCTACCTAGTTTTGATAATGAGTATCTATTTTTTTTTAATATTATTTTCGCAACAGTGAAATGTTTATCTGAGAATCATACACAAAGCACCAAGTTTCGTCTGGAGTCGTTATTTGTTCGAAACATTTACCTATTTTTCCCGCTTCACAGCGAAACTTTATCGCTATTCTTTGCTAATAGATATTCACTGAATCAAAGAAAACTATTAACTGCATAGAAAATTCTGTCCGCAAGCAGACGATATTTTAGAGGAAGCATATTAAGATCTCTTTGTTTTACACTGTATGGAGGTTTGCTAGAATTTGTTTAAAAAAATAGTTCTGAAACTCTGTATTCGAGAAGGAATTAGCATTATCGATTAAATAGTTTGGAATATGTATTGTCAAGCAGCAATTTCTACAAATTTCAAACTGCAGAGTTACAAACTCTAAAAATGGGGACATTCATAAAAGAAACACATGACATAAAACCTTCATTGAAATTATATTCGCTCTCTTTCTTCCGCGTTCTAAATATGTCCTAATGGCGTCCGTGAAGAAGCGTTTGAAGAAGAAAATATTTATTCTTCCAAAAATGGCTGTCTTGCAAAGATGCGGCTTTAGCGACAAATTAACTGCAACAGTCCTCCATGGGTGATCCTTCATCTGAATATCATTAGCGACCCATTTGCAATTTGAGAGCGAAATATAATTAAGTTAACTGGAGAGTCTTTACCTTCATCCTCCCCATTAGCCCGCAACGTACGGTGGTGGATGCGTTAATAAGAAGTTTGACATGATTTGCTGGCAACACGATCCTGATCTATTTTAGAGTGATTTGGAGGAAAGCGGAAGAATGTTTTCTTTAAGAATTATAAAATTATGGAATACATGTCGAGAACGATTTTGATTTTTATTGCCTGTGGATTACATAAAAATGGAAAATTTCGGTACTTAAAATAAATTGAATAATGCTCCGTTCTTGATTAGCCGGTATAATGTGGAATAATTGAAAACTTGAATAAAACGGAAGCCTGGCTTTTAGATTAAAAACATGGATGTAGTATTTTTACCAGCTAATGAGTAGAATAAGTTTTAACGTTCCTCTTTATATTTCGATAAAGTACTTTATTTATTCAATAATCAATATATTATTGCAATTACTATGAATTTAATTTAAATAATTTAATAGTTTCCTGGTCTGAAAAGTGTAATAAATCTCTATAGTGGCGCCCAAACTAAAATATGATGATCAATAATTCCCACCATATGTATTTATTTAGTCGACTGGGTTTTGTGCCTCTCCCAAGTCATCCTTTAAAAGGGCATAATGTAAGGAATTATCACATTCCTCTGTCCATGCTGTTGTGGTTAGCATGCCTAGCTAGCAAGTGGAAGATGAGTGGTTCGAATTCCGGCTAGGGTATAGTTAAGCAATAGAAAAGTATTGTACTTATTACATGTAAAAGTTCTGCCGTATAATGCAGAACATCGATTAACCGGGACTTGAATAATCAAGAGATTCCGTTATGGCAGTTCCGCTCGCTCTGCTGTCTTAGAAAAGATGACAAAGGTGGAGATAAGAGGCCGTCCTGGCCTTGAGGATGGTAAGTCACTTTGGAGTTTGATTGTGGTTCGGTTTTTGTGGCAAATAAACGTCTAACCGTCCTCAATCACGACGACCATTCGTGAATGCGTTGCGATCCCGAGAGCCTATCAGACACTGGCAACACGAAACATTTCAAATATCCGAAATTATCGTAAAGTTGCACTTATGCGATAGCGGTGAGGTGTTTAACTGCTACGGAACAGACTCACGACAGTACCCCGAAATTACGTATCGACTTAAAGAACACTGGAACACTCAGAGCAGCGCTTACTCATCTGAGTTAATAGATGGCATCACGAACAAACAGCAGCAGTCCAAGCAGCATCTGCGAACGAGAGTCCAGGACTGCCACATTTATATTATAATTTGATCATCTTTATAATGACGAGTGTATATGCGAAGAAAGACGCGTAAAAATGTACACTGCAAATAAAAACTGTGTCATATATTTCCGAAATTCTGTAAGTTTATTTATTTGTAATTAGGTATTATAAAATACATTTATAACTTAAGTATTAAAAGTTTTATCTAACTTCTGATTTGCGTAGATTGGTCTCTTTAATTATATAAATAGTTAAAGATTTTGATATTAAAAGTGTCTTTGGTGGTTAAAACGTTCGTATTTTTAAACATAGGTTTTTTTTTTTTTCCAAATGACTTCCCAAATAAGTTTCTAGAGTGTTGCTATTTCACTTGATGTAAGACCGCTAATTTACCTTTCAAGTTATAAGTGTAATATTGTTTAGTAATAACTGAAATTATACTCAGTATTGATAACAAAAATCTTTATTTCTTTAATAATGTACTTTCAGCTATCGATTATCCCGAAGGGGGGATGGATTAATAAGATTCTGTCTAAAATAAGGTTATTTATTATCGCAGGACGACTGGCAAACTATTAGCAGTAAAATAAATTATTATTAATAATAATAATAATAATAAAACTGTCTTCGGGGGGTACAGAGCTTGTTATAATAGCAGTGAATGCAAATTATGTCTGCCAAATCCATAAAATTAAAAAATTTCACTCGCATTTGAATTCAGTGACATCGTTGAAGTAATGTTGTAAATATTTTTCTTTAGTGCCATTTAAAAGTTTGTTTCTTCATTTCCCAACTATGTCTGTTTTTTCGTTATTTACAGTGTATTCGTTTGCAGTAAAATATGGATTTATTTTATGCTACCAAATGAACCTATTTTCCTTGCTAAGCATTCCCGTTAAAGGTTAGGTTATTTAATTACGGCAAAGCCTCGAAGAGGGCTATCTGCCTAAGGGGAGGGATGCCTCCGTGGAGGACTTTCTAAGGGAAACTGGCTCGTATACACGTTACACATGGGGAAAACTACGAAAAAACCCATGCAGCCAGCCCGTTCGCGGGATTCGAACCTCGGTCCGAACTACCAGTGTTCAGCGACTTTACCGCTCGGCCGCTGGTGGGCCCCATTCCCGTTAAAATACATGTAAATTGTTAAAAGTATTTTTCTTTTAATTCTATTACTTTTTTTTTTTTTTTTTTTTTTTTTTGCGTATTTTTGAGCTGGCCTTGGATTAATGGTGACTTTAAATTAACTGTGCGCATCACCCTCGGTATCACCCCGACTGATCGGGAGTCGACTGTTGTTACATGACATAATTTAAAATGCATTAAACTTCCAATAAATCCAGTTTAGAATTATGAAAATGTGCAGCAGTATTATAATTGATACGATTTTTCTAATTCCATATATTCCATATTTCGGCACGGAATTGTTTAGTTTGGTTTATCTTCTCGCTCGCATTAATCTAATTCGGTTTACAAATTACGTGTTATTTATCCCTATTTACAAAAGGGCCTGTTCTTGATCTCCAAGACACGACCTAGAAAATATCTCAAAATTTCAAGCCCACCAGCAGCTCTGAGCGGTAAAGTTGATGGACACTGACAGCGAACGGGCTGCCTACATGGGCGTTTTCTTGGTTTCTCTTATGACTAATGTGTATACAGGCCAATTGCCCTTAGATAGGCCTCGAGTACTTTGGCATAATTAAATAAACTAAATGAACTATACGGATATGCTATATTATATTTTGTAGCTTGAAAGTTGCTGCAGTAGAGTAAGAGGTAATTTTGTTTTTGGCCTTGTAGGCCTGTGCAGCAAACATAACTTTCTGACATTTATCAAAGTCTTCTTAAGTTTAGTCAATTTAGCGAAACCTTCGTGTTAGATAGAAGCTAAAAATCTATATTGTTTTGAGAACTTCAAAATATAAAACTTTATAACTGGTGGAGCTATTAGAATTTTGAACTCGAGCAGCTACTAGTCAGTAGTACTTTGGAAAATTTTCCAGTTTCATAGAATCTGAATTTTTTTCGCTTTTTTCCGTTATCTGATGACATTACTTTCATTTCATTAATAACCTTTTTATATCGATAAGTAAAAAATATATATATATATTTATATAAAGATAAAATATTGAATTTTCTATTACGCCCAAAGGGGCATTTTTTTCCATGTACACATACACACACGTTTCGAGAGCATTTGGGCTAAACCCGTTTGGACTAAAGATATTTAAAAGCAGCATATCTTTAGAAATTCCGATAGACAGATATAAATGTTTTATTCCGTACAGTGTTCTTTGAAATTGTCGAGTTTCTTCATCAAAAATTCGTTAAAGTTTTACAAAATATGAAATAGATAATAAAACATATTCAAAATATTCAAGATTTGGACTTCCAGGTGCTCAAATTCCGGTGGAGGACTGCGTTATTCAAAATTTGAATGCTCTAGGTATTGTTGATTTTCAGAATGCGAGAAACGTATATACATTCATGCAGATTGTTTATTATTTAATTTCTTTAAAAAAATAATACAAAGCGATAATATTTGGAGGGGGGACAATTTCAAAAGTGGTACAACCATTTATAGTGATTTGACGTAAAATACCGTTTCGAGACTAATAGCCCTTCTGGGTTAACATACCTTTGGTCTAATAAATGAAATAAAATTTTGTTGTCTTTAAAGCGGAGGGCGGTATTTTTTTTTTTAATCTTTAAGTCCCACCCCTCCCCCGTCCTTTTAAAATTATGTTACATTTGCTTAGATCTGCTGTCAGTTATTATACATTCAAGAACTACTCATTTTCTAACGCTGCAGTTCTTAATCTTATCTTTATTGAAAGTGGATTGGTAGCATTGACCTCTATCAAGTAACGATGAACGATGCAATAATTCATCATAATTCTATAAAGAAGCGAAAGAAGATGTTTCACTTGAACACAAAGTTATAAATGCATGTTTTTTTTACTGTCAGAAATTTTTTAACACCTCAAAGAAGTTGTTATTTTTTTTTCAGTACACGATTTTCATGGTTTAGAGAAAGACAGATTGTTGAAATACTTACTGTGGAAAATGGTTTTTGTAAACCTTGTGAACAGACGATAAAAGTGAAAAAAAAGTGCGCCGCGAAATCTTGAAGTAATTAAATTTTTCTAGCAAAACTTTCCTGCTGGCATTAATTAATGATAAAAATTATATCACAGCAAGTTTTTTTTAATTGTTTATAATTACAGTTTGAGCAATTTTTTAATATATAGTATTTTATGTTCTTTATCTAACGTTTCTTCTCAATGTTAATTTAATTTCGTATATATTTATTAATATCTTTTTTTTTTTTGTTAAACTTATTTGATTCCATCTTTCACAGTTCGAAATTTAGGTCCAATCCAAATCAAATTCACAATATTTTCTGATTTATTTTTTAATTCGCATTTTTAATAAGTTTTATAAATTTTGCAAAAGCATTTTTGAATTATAACCTATAAAATTTTTGCCGTCATCTTAAATTGGATGTAATGTCTTGCCATACCTTCCAAAAAATTAGTTTTCTTTTTTTATTCAAAATTTCCCAAGATATATGTGAATTTATATATTGGCGTTTTTTGAAATTTGACAAATTTCTTATAAATGATAAAAACGTCAAATCTTGCTTACGCGCTTTGTTAAAATTATTTGAAAGAATGAACGATGATGCCCCACCCAGAGGGAAAGTTCTGACTGTTGCTCCCGCGTGCACTCACACGTCTTTCGAACAATTGAGATCTGTACATCACTGATTGCTGATTGACGAACAACTGCTTCAACGTTTTAAGTCCCTATCACATATGCCCCGTCGAAAGGGACGTTTTTCAGGACCCGCACGTTTCCACGAAACCTACGTAGCTAGGTTAGCATTTTCACTTACTAAACAGACTTTAACTCCAAACAGTTATCGGTTATCGCTCAGATTGGGATCGCGTGATCCTTCAGAAGCAGGACTTTCGTCTGATTGGTCTTGATCTACGCGGGACACAGCTACAGACGGAACATTTTCGGTGAAGTTTCAAAATATCCTGCGTAGCCAGGACATCGTTTCCGTACCTAGGCGGGACTTCGTTTCCAGAGAAGCTATGTCTTATAGGAATCCTCCCGTGTAAACCAATGCTACCAGAATCACATTTTTCAGAAAAGTCCCGTCTAGCGGGCACCGTCGCTAGACGTGATAACCCTTCTTGTGCTCGACTTGTTTATGGATTTATTTTTCCTGCTGTCATCACCCCGGTGCTACTTTTAATACTATGGCGGCTGCCTAACAAACTGCTGTATTGAAGGGCCTGGGCTGGAATCATAGTATGGATGCAATTTTCTGTTCCTTCATAGAAGGCAACGGTAGCCCACCTATTAGGTGTCTTCACAATAAAGTGACCATCGATTCCGGGCCGTAATTGTACTCAGTGCCTATAAACGACTAGAGTCCACCATTGAAGGGGGGGGGGATTTCGCCACGTGAGTTATTCTTAGCACGAGCTGAAAAAAGTGTGCTAAGATGTGTTTTTAAATTTCACGGTAAGTTTCTTACGAAATTTTATAAAATTCAATATTTAGACACTAGTTTGAGTCGTAGAATCGAAATATGTGAAAACTCGGTATGTCACTTCTGAAAAAGTCCGATTTTATGTCAAAATACCTATGTTACAACGATGCTATATATAAATGCAACTATGCATCGTAAGTTGCTCTTTAGAGGCATGAAAAACGCAAGTTAAATTTCGTCAGTCAGCCCATTAGTAGAGGAGCTATAGAACTGTACCCCTGCCCCGTTTTTTTTGGTCCAAGGTATCATGTTTTGTGCATCATGTAAGATAAAAACTAAATACTATAACAATCGGATTGATCATTTCATAAAATTGTTATAAAGGCAGAGATAAATAATATGACACTATTATTATAAGGCATTTTCTCCCTCTTCTCAGCACGCCTTCGTGGTGTAATGATTAGCACACTCGGCGCGGATTCGAGAGGTCCAGGTTCGAGTCCCGGCGAGGGCACTACTCATTTTTCATGTCTCCTGCATCAAAAAAATCATAATGTCTCTATAGTGGCGCCCGAACTAAAACGATGGTTGATGATCATGCTTCACCACCAGGATTTGGCGATTGGATTTCCTAATTCCCAGTCGTCTTTTAAAAGGGGGAGTATATAAGGTACCAGACGTGGGCGCAGGCCGAGCCACCTAACCAATAGGTATATAAGGTATTTTCTCTCTCCTTCGTGGTGTAATGCTTAGCACACTCGCGCGCATTCGAGAGGTTCAGACTCGAGTCCCGGCGAGGGCATTGCTCATTTTTCATGTCTCCCACATTTAAAAAAAAAAAAAAAAAAAAAAAAAAACAATGCCTCTACAGTATTAACAAAATTAATTGATTCGGCGCTATATGGAACCGTGTTATTTTAGATTAAATTGTTTCATAATTTTGAAAATTGCATGTGATCTCTATTTTGGACTCCAGATCCAATGTTTCCATTGGTAGTTGATTTCAAGAATGGAAACTTCTCGTTATAAATTTATACTATGACGTTTATAAACATATGCGAATTCTGGAAATTAACATTATCCAGAATAATTATGAGCATAATTATTTTTGAACTGTTAAATGCGGTATTCAGTTCTATTCGTGTGACACGCATGGCACCATCGGACCAAAGTGACAAAAACAAAATAAAAAATAAGCTTGGAATTTTTTATAATTCTTTTGGCTGATACTTATCCATAATTTAAATTTAAAAATATTTTTTGTATTATTTTTAATGTTGCCAAATATTTTTGAAAATAGGTAGTGAGGAAAAATTGAATAATTTGACATTTATATTTTGTAGTGGGTCACTTATGTGTTATTATTACTTAAATATTATTTCTAGTCTAATAATTTAATTATGACGTAAAATTTATCTGATATATATTGAGCAGAAACTACGAGTACAAAAAATATTACATTTACAACTGATATCAACAAACAAGTTCAGACAAGAGTATATTTGAAGTTAGTGTGAACCAAGTATCTTCTTGTTGCAAAGACAGAACCAGAAAGAAATTTGGGTGTGGAGTAGATCTGTTTTCCTTCTTAAGTGGTCATAATACTAGGTTAGGCTGCATCTCACCCCTCCGAGGTGACTTCTTGAAAAGTTCAAGGTCATCCCAAAAGGCAGAATTTGTTTTTGAATTTAGTCTCGGTTTCTGTTTCTTTTGTTCCTTCCCTCCGGCTTGCATGGGAAAACGCAAAAAACATCGAACACTTTTTTATGATTCATCTGGTATTTTTTTCACTTGGGCATTTGCTTTGGAATGCACCGTCCGAAACTCACCCGTAGGCAATAATGCGCCTATCCCAAACGTGGTACCCCTGAGCCTTCTTAAAGACACTACTCACGACGATTTGTTGACCCTTGGCTTTGTGTTTTTTTATCCCTATTCGCTTCTGCTTTGTTGGTTTTAAAACAGGAGCACAGATCAACATATGGCAGGTTCCAAGTCAAAGTACTGTGAATTTTTTATTTTTCATTTTTTGGAAGAATGCCTGGATTGAATAGCGCAGGAGTTCGCGCCAATAAAAAAAATATTTAGCTATGCTGATTCGCTGTCCGTGGTTTCAGCTATCCGAAATTCATTGCCACCCAAAAAAGGAATTTGAAAATTAACGGAATAAATGGTGGAACGCGCGTCATGCAAGAACGCATCATACTCAACATCCTAAACGCATCTAATACTATTTTTCTACATTAGTTCTAACTCTATGACCGCTTAGCAGCGGCCGACCCGTAAAGTCGCTAAATACTGGTCATACGATTTGGGTTCATCGTTTTTGTAGTTTCCCCATATGTAGGGTGGATGCGAGCCAGTTACCCTTTGAAAGTCCTCCGTGAAGGCATCCCTCCCCTTAGCTCTAGAATGCTTTGCTGTAATAAACTAAACCGAACCAAACCAAACCACACAAGACCACACAAGAGACACTGTCTAGAACTGGAAATGAAAGAAAAGAAAATTATTAGAATTCCTAATCCCCTCTACTTCTAATTTTATAAAAAAATGCATAAAATATAAAAAATTTTTAAATACTGAAAAAAGTATTTGGAGGCCCATCCGAAAGGGGGAGGCACGATGTCTGCCGTGACGTAAATCAAGTCCTGCAAATTGTCGGAAAATGTCAATAGTAGTGCAAAACAAGTAGTTATAATAATAAAGAAGAAAACTGTTGTACTTAAACAAAGGGGAAATTTCCCGGATAAGAATGAAGTGCTTGACGTTATACGTTTTCTGGCGAAGTCGTGTGATCGGTGAAGCTGCGAAACTTTCAACTGCAGCATTTAAAATTTTTATGTGATATGTTGAAAAAAAAGATGCAGAAATGTTCCGTACCGCTACTTTTCAATAGCTCGTGTTTGAGAAGAGTTCGAAACATCATTCGGTTTCTTAAAACGTCAAAATTTTAAGCTATTATGAAAGATAGAATTTTTGAAGTCACAGCTTAAATGTAATGCACAAAAAATGCTCGAAAGCGTTTTTCTTGGAAGAATCAAATTAATAAATTACTTTTAAATTTAATTTAGAAGATTATTTTTAGCCCAAAGGGCAATTTGTTCAAAAGGGCTATTAATTTCGTTCTGGCATTTTGCATTGATTCACTACAAACGGCGAAACACTTTTTAAATTGTTACCGTCAAATATTAGAGCCCTGTATTATATTTAAAGAAATTAAATAATGAAGAATCTGCATAAATGTATGTATATTTCTCCTAATGTGATAAAACAGCGGTACCTAAGGCCATCCAATTTTGAATAACATACCTCTTTACCCAAATATGCGCATCTGGAAGCCCAAATTTTGAATTTGATGTATTATCGATTTCATATTTTGTAACACTTTGAGGAATTTTTGATTAAGAAACTCAACGATTACAAAGCGAGCAATGGCAACAGGCAACACTGTACAAAAAAAAAAAAAAAAAAAAAAAAAAAAAAAAATCTCCAGCGCGCGAGATTATATATTGCAAATTCTAAAAATATGCTGTTTTAAATATTTTGTGATATTGCTGTTGAATTGAATTTTATGACCTAAGTCGAAGAATATAATATTGAATAAATAAATGTAACACACAAAACGTTAAAAAAAAGCCCCTTTGGGCGTAATATAAAATCTGAAAGCTTTCAGTTTTTCTTTTTACCCCTGGAGATGCAAATGTTAAAACTAGCGATAATTTTAATGCCATTGTTAATGAAGGTAGGGCTAGCGCATCGCGCAGCAGCATTACAGGTCCTGGGTTCGATCCCCGGGCTGGGCAAGGTCGACTCAGCCTTTCATCCCTTGATTTCCATCACTTGGGTCGATAAAATGAGTACCAAGTTCGCTTGGGGACTAAACATTGGAGGGCCTGCGATAAGCTGACCACGGTCAAGAAAGCAGATTTCGGGCACTTCATGCCTTGGCCCACTAGGGCTGTTATGCCACTTAGTTTAGTTAATGAATGTACAGTGAAGGGGAAAAATTCCCCGCACTAAGAAGGAGTTGTGTTAGATAAACGAAATATGGTAGGCGTATTTATAGATTTGAAAGATGAATGACATATATTCACGTTTCGCGCTCGGTGCGTAAGTGCGGCGCTAGTAGTGCCACTACAAGCACTCAAATCGAGTGATTTGCTTTAAAATACGCTCTGTAAAGTGTGTGAGCGTTATTTATTGTTGAGTTTTAACGAAGCGAGTTGATCGTCTTGTCAAAAGTTAAGAATGCTTTTGACAAGACGAAAAAACTATTATCAACAGTTCAGTGGATTTTAACGAGGTCGCGTAATAGGGCTACTATTACTACTGTAATAGGGCTACTACTACGAGGTCGTGTAATAGAGACACTTACTAAGTTGTTTTACTAATAAACAGAGTAATTCCGGAAAACATACCAATAGCGAAACAACATGAGCAGACAAGGTCCTTGAAGAGAGTACATGTTTTCAGCGAAGAATATATAAGGTGGAGGCACACTATTGTGCAGAATGATATGCGTCTAGATAAAAATGCAGTTAGGGCTACGAGTGTAATAGGGCTACGAGAAGATGGATTTTCTTTCCGAGATATTGCAGAAAGACTTGGAAGGAATATATCCACTGTATGTGATTGTTGGCAGCAGTGAGTGAGGGAAGTTATTGGCTGAAGAAGACTGGATTCCGGGCTTCTACGTGGCACTACTGAGAGGGAAGACGCCGTGTTCGGCGTATGACTGTGGCGCATTGTGTTCTGCGTCTGCAGTAGAATTTCGTGCTGCAGTTAGCAAAACGAACGAACTGTTACAAATTGGTTACTTGAAGGACAGCTCCGAGCCAGACGCCCTATAGCGTGCAATCCACTGACTCAACCACTGCCGTTTGCGACGTCAGTGGTGTCAGGCTAGAGCTCATTGGAAGAATGACTGGAGATCTGTTGGGTTTTCTGATAAAAGCTGGTTCTGCTTTTGCACTGGACCTAGAGTTATGGTCAGGGATGAAATTTCATATGACAGTAGGAGCACTGACGTGGTTATCTCACGCACACTGACAGCAAGTTTGTACGTCCGTCTGGTGATTCAACCTGTTCTGCTGCCATTCGTGAACACCATTCAAGGGGCTGTTTTCCAAGATGAAAACGCTTGCCCTAATACCGCCGTTGTAACCCAACATGTACTACAGAATGTCAACATGTTGGCCTGCTAGATCAGCAGATCTTTCTCCAATCGAGCATGTGCGGGACATCACTGGACGACAACTCCAGCGTCATCCACAGCCAGAATTAACCCTCCCTGTATTGACCGACCAAATGCTAGATAAGATATGAAAAAAGAATTCCTTTCAGGTGCAAACTCTCCTTCCCCTTGGAGAATATACTTATCAAATTTCGAAGCTCTAGAACTTACCGTGTCTACGCTTTGATATACGCACGCCTGTCATTAATTTGCAAAAACTGCATAAAGAAAAACTTCCTGTTATTGCTGTTGTTGTTGTGACTCATCTCACTTCTCTGACAGTAACATCAGAACAAACCCACGAAATTCATCGTGGCAAGGAGTGTAAGATTGTGCCTGCTTTTGGCAAGAGTCTTGAGCACCATACAGGTTATTACTGTAGGTAGTATGTGCAATGTCAACGTGCATTTCTGGAAAAGCATAAAGGGAAGGCATATCTGTAAAAGCAAAAATTTCATATTAATTCTTTTATTGCAATTGCTATTTTAGTCCTAGAATTAGTCCTTCAATATTCCAGTGTATGCCTGTACTGCAAAAGCTCCGACATTAAAAATAAATAAATAAATAAATAAAATAAAATAAAATGCTAAACATAAAAATTGAAATCAAATGCACTTAATCGATATCACCAGCTTTTTGTTCGTACGATTTGCCAAACATGTTAGTGTTTCTCAGAGCCTGTTTAATTTCAGTGCGTCTTTTTTTCTCGTAAATTATTTTTTCTTCTCATTTATTTTTCGTTTGATCCAGTCCTGAGACATTATTAAAAGGAAAAATTTAATTGATTTGCACAGTTCAGATAATCTCCAAGCTTTAATTAAAATTCACTGCTTGTATTAAGCGTTGCCATAAAGAAATAAGGAGAGAGATGAGAAAAAACAAAAAGATATACGCATAAAATTCATGAGAGTCCGTTGTAGCAGCATTTATGCCGTTGCCAATTATTTCCCCTTAAAGATCAAACGAGACGTCAATAACAATAAAAACCGAACGGTTCGAAAAAATATATTTAATTCTTTCTTTCCCTTCACCTCGACCGTTCGAACAAGAGCTGTGAGTGTGAAACTCCAAACGCCCTTTGAATGATCGATGCTAGCTCGATCTGTCTTCCCTCTTTTCTTTTCTTTTTTTCCCCCTTTTTTCGTATTTTTCTTTTGGTTATTTTCTTTTCCATTCTTGACAGAGCGGCACGCGAGAACTCTCAGCGCATGCGCTGGCGTTTCGCACGCTCTTCTAGTTGTGGATCAATGACAAGCGTGTACCGAACGATATAACCGTGTCGGTAGAATAGAAGTTTTATTTTTATTTATTTATTTATCCCTTTTTTAAATGTTCGTATAATAGATTTATTTATTTAATAATTATGGGTATTTTTCAGAAGGTCAGGGTTCAACAATTGTTGCTTTTTTAGATGTGAGTAAAATAACTGGAATTTGAATTCCCAACGAAATGTAAAGGAATTTTGATTTGCTGAATGGTGTTGCTGTAAAATTACTCTATTCGTCTATTTTAAACGTACAAATGTGTGTACTTCTGCGTAAAGACTGTAGATTCAAGTATACTTTTTCTTGGTTTCTGTTTAAAAGTATAATTTCCATCTCCACTACACCCCCCGCCTGTTTTATATGAAGGATTAGAAAGTAGGACTCGGATTCTAGATAAGGTAGGATTCGTCCGATATCGATTCCGAATTACTGAAAATCATTGGAACTGATTTCGTTAAAATTCTTTAAAAGGTTTCGTGAAAATATTTTTATTGCTGAAAAAAATATGCCTATGTCTGAATGTTCATTAAACTAAATAGACAAAATTTTATTCGAAATCTGCGCGAGCCATAATTTTATTGCCCCCTCTTTTTTTTTTTTTTTTTTTTTGGCCTAATTTTAAGTATACAAAGCTATCTGAAAGTACATATAAGCAAGGCCAGATTTACGTACAAGCAACACAAGCTATAGCTTAGGGCCTCCACGTTTTGGGGGCACCCAAAAAATTAAAAGATACTATAAATAATATTAAAATATATTATAATAGACTTATAAAGGGCCCCATATCTCAAATAGCGTAGGACCTTATCAAATCTAAATCTGGCTCTGCATGTAAGACATTCGGGCATTCCTCCTGAACGGCCTTTGTTGTGTAGTTGTTCGACTCTCATTAAACTTACAGTGGGCTTTTCCCATTTCCCATTACCCTGCACACGTGTTTACACCATTACCTTGATAACACGTCAGTACACTCTTATTACGTATCTTTTCTGAAGTTTCAATCCGTATTATCTATTTCCGTTTATATCTTATTCTAAGAAGAAACTCCTCTGAAAACGTCATTTTGAGCTTAACTTTAATTCTGTGAATTTTTGATTGCCAAAACGCATTTAGAGATCTCGAGAAAATAGCAGGCTATGTCATGATGTAAACTGAAGTAGTTCTACTATCCATTTCTTCCGTACGCGCAGTCCGTGTGGAAGGGGGCACTCTAAATATGCGGCGAGCCGAAAGTAATCTCGAGAGGTTGGTGATAAAGGAAGAGAGTGGGAGACGCATCCCACCGGGATCCTTACCACGAAGAATTTCGTGGGCTTGGGCTGACTATAGGCCAGACAAATGAGCATTTGTCAACAACAACAACAAAAATTTATATTTTGTTTTCTGTTAGTTTCAAAATTTCACTACCTTCTCGATGGAAGGTCTTATGCGTCATATCAAGGAATGAATCAAGTTATCTTTTGGAATTACATTCCATATTCCAGAAGATTCCTTAAAATGATTTTGAAGCCTTTTGAATGCTGGCAATTTAATTGTATCAAATCAAAAGAAGTAGCGGATGAGTCATAATTTCTCTTTAGGGTATCTTAATTTTTTCGAACATTTTTAGGTAATATAAAATCATGCATTTTGTCAAGGTGAAATATACGCACTTTATGCTAATTAGTGATGTAGGTTTATTATAAGCATTTATTTAGTTCAATTATAGTGTTTCACTGTGAGTGGAACTTTGTCTCCCATTTTTGACCTACTTCCTGATGACGATGCAGTGTGAAGTAATTCATTTTTAAAATTCGATTTAAATATTTTTATTTAATATTTAATCGATTTTTTGCACATATAATTGTTTAAGAAACAAACTAAACATATGAGAATTTTATTTTTTACTTCATCGAATAGAGCGGGAAAAAATATTCTCATTGTAATTTGTCGGAAAATTCTAACTTAATTTCTGAATTATTGTCGAATTTTTGAAAATTTTCCGATTTTTTAGACTATTTGACACTTATGATTTTAGAATTTCGGCATTTAAAAGTGTATCGTGCATAACGTTTTGAAATTTTCATAAATTATAAAACAATTTTTTCGCCCTCTTTTAAATAGAATTTTTAAGAAAAGCTTAAATTGAGCGATTTTCTTCCCCCCTTTTTCTTAAATATGTTTTGGTCTGAACCCTGCGAAAGAAAAGAAGCGTTTCTGGGGAGAAAAAAAAAAAAAAAAAAAAAAAAAAAAAAAGTGCTTTTGTGTTTGCCATCGAGGCGCATGTAATAAAAAACTTACAATATTAGTTTTTTTATGAGTTTTTTTTATTGATCGCATGTAATTCGGACTTAAAAAAAATAAAATAAAATTTAATTTATAAAGTATTATCTCCCTCCTTCCAGCATGCCCTCGTGGTGTAACGGTAGCACACTCGGCGCGTATTCGAGAGATCCAGGTTCGATTCCCAGCGAGGGCATTGCACATTTCTCATGCATCCTGCCACAAAATAGCCTAATGACTCTAGAAATTTTAAAAAAGTTTTTGTACAATAACTTTTCATTTAAAATAAATATGATAATTAATGCCATAAAAGAAAAAAATAGTGTATCATATAGTTTAATGGGGAAAAAGTAATTCTATTTATACATTTGACATTGCAATTAAATTAATACATTTCATTAAAGCTTTTATTATTCCCACAGTAAAATTGTAATGAATTCTGTAAACAGAATTGTTTAATCTATTAGTCCCATAAAACTATATGATAAATAATTTTTATCCGTTCTCCATTTTAGATTCATTAATTATCTTACCCCTTTTAAATCAAAGCTTATTGCATAACAAGCTTTTCTTTAATTGCCTTTTACTTTTCACCAATAGATTATGGGATAGTTATATTCAGAAACAGTTCATGTTCTAGAAATGTTCATATTTCCTTCACATCTCTCCAAATACACAACATTATCTCCTTTAGCATGTTCTTTGTATGTGGTTTTTACTGCCCTGGCTTTATCAGACTTTTGACTTTTATGTTGTATACTCTTGTAAAGAATGCAGTTTCTATCCCTAGTTTCATTCAGTTTTAGTGACTATGTAGAGTTATTAGGTTTTTTGATGGAGACGTGAAAAATGAAAAATGCCCTTCCCGGGACTCGAACCCGGACCTCTCGAATACGCGGCGAGTGTGCTCCCGTTACACCAAGAAGACACGCAGAAAGGAGAGACAAAATACCTTACATACTCCCCCTTTTAAAACGCGACTGAGGATTATGGTCGCCAATTCCTAGTGAAGAAGAATTATCATCCACCACCTTTTAGTTCGGGCGCCACTGTAGAGTCATGTAGAATTTTTTTTTGAATCAGGAAATTGAAGAAATGTGCAATGCTTTTGACGGAACTCAAACCTGGATCTTTCGAATACGCGCTGGGTGTGCTACCGTTACACCACGAAGGCAGGTAGTAGGAAAAAAAAAAAAAAAAAAACAGGAGGAAGAAAACACCTTATAGCTATTCGATTAAAAAATGACTCTATTCTTTCTAACTTTAAGAGATTAGAAGTATTTCAAATTCATATTCAAAAGTTAGTTATTCTTTGGTTCCACTAACTAGTTCTTAAAGGTTTTAAAGATCAGTGACCTCAAAGGCTTGATTGGATCTTCTACCATTAAAAATTAGATTTTTCTCTATCAGTTCATATGAACAATACGTTATTCGTGGAATGACCTAATATTATATATCTAGACGGTACGTATAATTTTACTATCTTTCTCGTCTTTCAGATACTATATCTTTCACGCAATATTTGTTACAAACCTTCGTATTGTGCGTTTACAGCTAGCCGATGATTGAATTCTTTCTGTCTTACTCACAGCGTTTGGTTTTTAGTTTACTTAATTATAACAAAGGACTCGAGGGCTATATGCCTAAGTGGGTAGGAATACCTTCGTGGACAACTTTCTAAGGGAAATTAGCTCAATACACGTTGCATATAGGGAAAACCATGAAAACGCCGCTGAACCAGCCCGTTCGCCTGGATACGAACCTCGGACCGAATTATCATTATTCAGCGATTTTACCGTTCGGCCGCTGGTAAGCCCTTACACAGAGCGTCTAGAAAGTTTTAGGAATAATCATAGAAAATCGAAAGTTTAAGAAAACAAAATTTTTATGTTTTAACTTTCAGTGTATGGTCGTCGTAAATCTGTGCAACGTTTGTGATGTTTTTTACATTGAGTATATTTTAGTTTTTTATATTATTGAGTCCCTTATAGAATATTTTTCAGAATGTTCTTTAAGTCTCTGGCTACGGTTTTGTGATTTATTTCAGTGATATTAAAGTAATGACTTTTGAGGGTGAGACTTTCGGAAAAAGAATGTAGTCTGCACGTATCAGATCTGGTGAATAAGGGTGATAATTAATGCCTGTGACAATTTTGTTTTGTTTTGTTAGAAACTGTATCATGAGAATGGAATTGGGTGCCGACGCATAATCGTTCATAGTCATGGCACATATTCGTGCAGCGATCATTCGATTGCGTGTTTCCAGGCTTAACATTCTGTGTGTGCGTTCTGAATTCTCTTCAGAACTCTATCTAATTACGTCTTTTTTAAGTATGGAGTTTACTCTGTAACCTCCCCCGGGGGGGGAAGAGCTATCCCTTTCCAATCAAAACAGGTCATCCACATGATCTTTTCTAGAAATTTTTGAAACCGAGATTTATGTAACTGTGGCGAACGTTTTCCATCCCAAGCCAGTGGCCATTTTGTCTCTGTATCTTAACAAGAGCTTAAAAGAAACATCTCCATTTAACAATTTATGGGGGGGGGGGGACCACTCGATGAATGTTTTCTATTTGGATAAAGCAAATGCAGATCATAAGTTTTTTTCCCCCCAAGCTCTTTCACGGCTATTTTGTGAATAGTGTCTTTATATACGTTAAATTATAGCTACCATTCGAAGAGACAAGTGACGATTTTCGACAAAGCAAATTATTAACTACGTAGAAAATTCCATCCTTTAGAATAGAAAGCTGAGCTGTCTTAGTAATAAATGTGTGGCATAATACTAATTGTGTTCGAATTTGCTTTTAAAAATTATTTCTGAAACTTCGTTTCTCATGTATATTTATCTAAAATCTAGATGAGAATTTATCTCTTTCTACTGAAAATGCAATACCCAAAATAGCTGCTCAATTTCAAAAGGAAAGAATTTTGCCATCTTTGGATCGTTTTGCAGCAAAAAATGACTAGTATCGAAATTATCAACTCAAAATGAATTACAGTTATTTGGTTGTTATTTTCAACGTCTATTCCATATAAATACGAAATAAAGATTGTAATACATTGCAAAACCAAGAGAAAACAATTTTTTTTTAAATTCCTAATTCAAAAGTAACTGAAGTCGAAATAACAGCTAGTTTGTAAAAATTATATGTACATGGGTAAAGTGTTTCTGTATTGTATAGATTCCGTTATAAATTTAAATTAGAATAAAATCTCAAATGCTTTTTAAGTCCGTTTTAAAAGTTACCTTGTTTTATACGTCACCTTTAATCATTCCTAAGAATCATGCACCATCGAAGTTTGTTCTTCTTTTCACTTTTTGCATGATAAAAAGTGCAAAATGTATATAAATTTAAAAATATTTGTTAAAGCTAAGTGTTTTAAAAGTCACTTAATAGTAAAAATATCTTAAATTTTTACCAAAATGAATTCAATTTTTTTGTAGAGAAATTGCTCCGAAAGTATGAAATATTCTAAAGACTATTATAATGCAACTAAGTAATACTTTAGATTTTAATTTTAGATTTACATTTCATGTAATTTACATTTCAAAGTCATGATATTTCTTTTTTCATTCCATTATCTGCATATGAACATATCACATGTAAGTAATGCTTGCGAAGAATTCTCATAAAAGTGGATTGTTAAATTTGATTCTTCTGTCTATGACTGCAGAAAAATTCTTAAGTACTGAAGTTTTCTTATGCAAGAAAATAAACAAAGAAAGTGATTTTAATTTATGTCTTTTAGATCCAGCGCTTGTTTTGCGCGAAATAAAAAATAAAGAAGTTCCACCTCAGAAGAAGGGAAGGGGAAAAAAAAAAAAAAAAAAAGATTATACTCGAGCTCAAAACTCACCGAGTTTTCCATTAATCTCGCACGCAGGGACGAAAGTTGCACATGCACCCTCGAAATACGATCCTCTAAAGCGGCTGCTGCTGACGTCACTGAACTAACATAGATGAAAGACTATACTAAAAAAAAGATTTCGCCCCTCCCGCTTTTCTTTGTTCCTAGGCATGAAAAAGCTTCCGTATCGTGATTCTTTTTCTTCTTTTGTCCTTTTTTTAATTCCGTCATTTCCCCTCCCCCCTTAAATTATGGAATTTTAAGCGATGGTATAATTCGAGGCGAGCTGTCAAATGAGAATGTGAGATAGTGAAGAGAAAATGCTACTTCTCTCTTCTCTCGGAATCGAACTATTTCAAAACAAATAGCGATCCTACTTTGAGAAAAAGGATTTTTTGTTCTTATTGAAGAGCAGTCTTAGCAATTTTTTAAACATACATGGCATCTTGGAATCGCATGCCTAAACTCTACTGCCCAGTGATGAGAATCCATACAATTATTCAGTTTTTGGTGGAAAAAATGCTGAGTCCCCTCGTCCCACATATCAAACGAGCTTTTTCGTTCTGTCCAAATCTCTAATTTTTTAATGATGTTTTATACTGCTATAGCGAACTTCCAAACATATAAAAAACTGATATAAAGACACTATTGGATATCTTGGACTGAAACTTTTATTAAATTAATTTTTTTATTTATTTTCCCTTATTTTTTCCTGAATTCTTGGAAGCTTTAGCTGAAAAATTAGCAACCATTTAAGCCTTATTAGCCTATTTAGGCTTATAAAAAAAACGAAAAATAACTTTATATTGGTCTTACATCTTAACTTCCACTTTTCACTGTGCTCTAACTTTAGTTTTATGAGGCAAGTATGTTACCAATTCTTGATCTCATGTTGTCTCACTAGGGGAACTAAAAAAAAAATTAAAATGAAAGATAAATAAAATTTTCATTTCAAAAATTTCAGATTTTAAATTACGTCCCAAAAGGCTTTTTTTTTTTTAAGGTTTTGTGTGTTACCTTTATTTATTAAATATCATGTTCTTTGCACTTAAACCATAAAATTCAGTTCAACAGCAATGTCACAAAATAATTTTAAAATGAGCATATCTTTAGAATTTCTGATATACAGATAAAAAGGTTTTTATCTCCAGCGAGTGTTTACCATTGCTCGCTTTAAAATTGTTGATTTTGTTAATCAAAAATTCTTTAAAGTTTTACAAAATATGAAGTAGATAATAAAACAAATTCCAGAATTGGACTTACAGATGCCCATATTCGGGTGGAAACGTACGTTATTCAAAATTGGATGGCTCTATGTACCGTTGTTTTATCACAATGCGAGAAACATACATACATTTATGTTTTATTTATATATATTCTTCGTTATTTAATTTCTTTAAATTCTTCATTATTTAATTTCTTTATTGCCCTGTATTGTATTTAATTCTTTAAATACAATACAGGGCAATAATATTTGGCGGGAACAATTCCAAAAGTGATTTGCCGTTTATAGTGAATCGACACAAAATGCCAAAACGAAATTAATAACCGTTCTGAGTTAACGCTCTTTTGAGCTAATAATTTAAAATTAAAGAGGAAGATAAGAAGCAAGTTTTGCTCTACTCTTTCAAGCATCAAATTACGCGAAAATGGTCAAATAAAATTCACATGGATTTGAAACTGAGTAATAGTAAAATGTAATTTAAACTTAAATTGAAAAAAAAAAAATCTTTCACACAGATTCACTTAAAACTGAGATACAACAATAACCATTATCCACCATTTACCCAGACTATTTAAAATCGGACAAACTGAAAACTTAATACATACAGAATAGAATAATAGGTTCAAAAGAAAATCTCCCCCTTTCTGTTTTTCAATAAATAAAACGCAATTTAAAAAATTCAAATTTCTTTATTATGAATAATTTTTAAAAACGCATATTTATCGCAATTTCATTGCCTAGAAATTTCAAGATCGATGTTTGCAGATGTTTTTTCTTTTTCACTTTAGGTCATTTCTCTGTAGCAGCTAACTGTATCGTTTATCGTTCAGCTTTAAAGTACATTCCTATTACATTCTCTGACAAGGTTTCAATCATTCCAGTAAAATTTTAGCTGTTCGGCTTTAATATTGATAATAATGATAGTTATTCAACGGTGGGCCATAGACAGCTGTTGGAGTTCAAGAACGAGGCTTTAGCATAGATGTACACATAAACAATGTGGAACCCCAGAAAAAAGTGAAATATGCATTGTATCGCATAACTTTAAAATCTTACCTGATTGTACAATGAAAGTCCTGATTGTACAATGAAAGAAAAATCAAACACTTGTGATTAAAATTTAATCTGTGTACTATTTTCGTAGAATTTATTTTTATTTTACTTTATTTTCAAATTTTCAATTCGAACGAATGTGAATACGGTCTATCCGAAGATTTTTAAAGCCCTTCATAATGTACGCAGATTTGTAAAGCCCTTCTTTTATAGTGTTTATAAAAAGTAATGAAATTTTTTTTTCATCTAGGCTGAAAGCTCTATTAGTGAAATATTACTTAAATTACTTGTAAAATGACAGTAAACAAACAAAGCTTCCAAAGTTTATTTTTAACGGACGGTAACTATATTTTAATTTATAAAATGAAGCATTTTACCGTGCATTTAAAAAAATATTTCACTGATACGTGTGATAACATTTAATTACTATTTAAAAATGAAACGAAATATCCAGCCGTACGCGTATGGTAAATCGAAACAATTTTGATTATTTGACTCACTCTCATATTTGATGTTCCTACTTTAAACACCGAAGCTACATTCAGTATTAGTAAGTAGTTAAAGTTATGAAGATATTTGAAGTAATAAAAAAGAATGATGATGCAGATTGAATTACAGCATGTTATACAATTCAGAGGAATAATCCGAATTTCCTTTTGTCGAGAATAGCTTTATAAAAATATGATACAGTAAAAAAACTTGCTTAATTATTTATGCAAAATACATGAATGCACTGAAAAAGGCCTCTCGAAAGAGCTCTAACCTTATTAAATATACATTCTAACAGACGTAGATCGCGTAGTTTCAAACGGAATAGGTTTTGTTTCGTTTATTTAAATATGGCAGAGCACGCAAGGACTATCTGCTTATTAAAATGGGGAAGGACTATCTGCCTAGGGAAATGGATGCCTTCCCGAACGACTTTACTAAGGAAAATTCGCTTATATAACACGTTATGTGTAGGGGGAGGCACGAAAAACGTCCATGCAGCGAGCTCGTTCGCCTGGAATCGAAATCAGGACGGAACTACCAGTGTTCAGCGACTTGACCGCTCGGCCAATGGTGGGCTCAAACATAATAGGAGAGACGTTTCTTTGTTTACGTGTGGCAAGATTATTTCCATTGCAGCAACTCAGTTTGTTAAAATTTTCATTATTTTCGAAAATGCGGGTCACCCATATGCATGGGAAATATACGAAAGTCAAAACTTTAACTATCCATTAATGCTGATTGCAATATCTGTGCCTAACGCTGACATATCAAATATAAGATAAAGTTAAAAGGTCAGAATGCCGCCGTTTGCCATACATGTTAAGCTTGTTGATTCATTTCCTTTTTAAATAAAAATTAGAAGTCATAATACATATCAGTGAAACGATTTTCATATTTTCTGCTATCAAATTCAATTTAATTAAATAACGGTAAATTAAAATGAAAATGCTGTTTTCTAAGGATAAGCTTTACTGTTGTCTTACCGTTTTTTTAGTAGTATGTCGAAGACAGAAATATCAATCTAGCTGAATAAACTAATTACTAAAGGAGTTATTTATAAATCCCCGCATTTTACTTTTCCTTAACTTGTCTGGATTTTTTTTAAAAATCAGAATTACAAAGAAAAACATTTTTAGTCTTTCCAATTAAAGTTTATTTCAGTACTTAGTTTTTAAATACGATCAAATAAAACAAATTGTATTGTGTGCTGAGTAATTTCGTTTAAAACATGATCGAACGGGGGGACACGTTAAGTAGTCTGCTCTATAGAAGTTAGTGCTATTAATTAGTATGCTAATTTGGCAAACGGTCGCCAAATTTGAGCCAGTTTAAGACATCGGACTTAAGAAAAAGTTAAAGCCGGAATAAGGGGTTGCGAGATTTTAACTAAGTGGGGAGCGTTTATTTATTGCAGCCTGCTTCGATTCCCCTTCTGTGAGGGAGGAAAGAAATTTTGGCTAAAAGTTCACTATTTTCTCGATTTTCCCTCGTGGCTAAAAATCCATTGGCTAAAAGGATACCAAACTACAGAGGGTTGCAGAGAGAGAGACTACCGAGAACTGCTTGAAACTTCCAGGAATGACAACATACACCTGGACTTGCCTCTTGCAGAGAGAGACTTCCGAGTCGTATACTGATATTAAGAAATTTGATCAGTGTATTAAAAGTGGATTAAAACGAAACAAGTAGATTTATCATTTCTTTAATGTATAATATCATTTTTGTAATCGAATCATTTGCAAGTGCAATCCATACAGACCGATGATCCAGGTTTTATTTGTAAACTATACCCTAGAATTTCTCGGCTTATACAGGGAAATGCACTATATTTCAAAATGCTCAGATGTGTATCAATTTCCTCTGTGAATTTCACTTTGCGTTTTTTCCTTTTTCTTTGTTTAAAATTAATTTTTACTTTCACGAATTTGGCAAGTTTGCTTAAGTTCCCCATCGGCACAAGCGTTTTCCTTGCAATGTCAAGGCCTTTAATATCTGTTTCTACTATTCGCTCTCGGGTCCTCGCTAACTGCGTCGCCATAAATCGAAAAGACAATTTACTAGCTACTTCTCCTAACTCTGATGTATAACCGTGCCCACATTCCGACGGTCCTTGTGTATATATATCCTGCCAACCCTCTTCCCAAATGACACGTTTCTGACGGCATGGAAAATTAACTGTTATGTCGTGAATGTCCCCTTATGCTAACGCCATTAGTTGGTTCGTGGCCACTGAACGCATTCCGCCTGTCTGGGCTTGCCTAATATTTGGTGAAGGGTGCCTGGTAAAAGATGATGCGTATGGGGGTCAGTTAGTTCCACTGAACATGTAGAACCTGTGTGAGATTGCAGCTGCTGCTTGCTATTCTGTACAGAGGGTACTGCTAGTCTAAGAGTATACATAAGCTATAGTTAGCAGACTTATTTACATCGTGGTTATTAGAATTTGTAAAATTGTTCTGGTATTTAGAAAGGTGTGCTGATAAAAAAAATGAGGTATTCCGTTTGTTGCGGAAGCTGTATATGGTACCTAAAAAGGAAAAGAAGAACGCCATTGTAAAATTTAAATTAGTCAAAGGGCAACCTTAACTTGGCGTAAATGTGAAAAAGTTCTATCGATCTGGAAGAGCAATCAGATATATTAATCCCTTTTCTTCAGAAGACAAAAAAAAAAAAAAAAAAAAAAAAAAAAAAAAAAAAAAGCGAATGGGAAAAAGCATGGGATTATGGGAATAATACGTGCAAGAAAGCGAGAGCAAATGTTATGCCATCTGTCTATATAATCAGTGATGAAATGTTCAGAAGGTAAGCTATTAGGGTCCTGGAAATGTTGGGATGAGCTGGATTAGAATTAATGTCTTTAGCTGAAGGTAGTAATTTTTTTATCAAAGTGAAAGACTTCAAGGAAATTCTGTTTATCAGCTGAAGAAATTTCGAGGATAGTTTTCACAAAACAAAAAGTCAGAATTTTGTTAAAGTAACCAGGTGTCATTAACTATCAAAAATTAGTTTATTTTTCTGTTTCAAATGTAAGATTCGTGTTCCTTGATGCTGAAATTTTACACTGACTTAGTTGGGTCGACATGACAGAATTTTATTTAAAATCTAGAGGCAATAATGAAAATGATAGAATTTTCTTAAAATCTAGTCATTCACCAAATAATATTTTTTTCAAAATCTATGCCTTGAAATCAACAGCATTTTTTTAAGTGACAAAGTTTATTACATAAATATTTACTTTGTGCGAATTCTACTAATTTAATTTTATTTGTGTGAAATAAGAATGCGTGTACCGCTCTTTCACAGAAACAAGAAAGTTTTTGACAACTGCATAAACAAGAATCGCGGGAACAGGAAGACATTCTAGATATTATGCATAGCTCGTTATTTATGTAGGAGGAATATATAAGTAATAGTAATAAAAGAGGAAATCTGTGACTTTCACCAATAAGAAGAGAAAAGCAAAGTCTATGATCGCAGCGGAGAGAAATCATAAGGCATAACGGTAACAGGGCTTAATTGTTGGGTTGAACATTCGCCATATCCATGCATAGTGAATCTCTTGTTAAAGTCTTCAGTCTTTCATGTAGGAACCTTTTCGAGACGAAAACCGTTTTTTTCCAGGAATCTTCTTGACATGACACAGTAAAAGTCTGCACTCCCACTGGAATCATAGAACATAGGAATGTATTAAACAAACTCACAGGACTCTCCCTCGTAAGATTTTTGTCTCTGTGGATCTGTACGTTACCTAGGCCACGTTTGTACCAGATCTTCGTGGCATTATTTTTCAGCTCCGCGACAGCTAGGAATGTACGCAAATTCCTAACTTTCTATAAGCAGTATTTCCCCAAAAATTACTAATAAATGATTTATTGCATCAATCAGTTTGCTTCCAAATCAAGTGTTAAATCAGTTTGGGAGTTCTAATGAAAAAATGTGTGAATCAGTTTGCTTTTAAAGTGGAATCAGTTTCTAAGCGCTTCTCAGTTCTGCTAAACGCTGTAAAAACTCCTCTTGTCATTATTTTATAGATTCCTTATCAATAAATCTAACGCTGATAATCATACGTTAGGGACATTCTGAGAGCAGTGACAGTCTGACCATGAGATCCGTATGAACAGATCACTTTCCATTGCATCCGAACATGCGAGAGACTAAATGCTTATTAACTATTGCTGAGCGCCGCCTGAGATAACCACTGACCTTGTTGTAGAAGTCTTACAATGTTAATAGTCATCGAGTTATTTAATTAAATCCTATTTAATCACAGCGTGTTTGTTATATACCAAACAGGATACACAATTAATGACGATGATGCGGCCAATGATGAAGGTGGCCATGGAGAGGGTTTGACAAGAGGAAACATGCATAATTCAAAAAGTTTCCGATTCATGGTATGACTTAGCGTGTATTGTTGGATACATGTACTTCGAATAACATTGTATGTAGCATTTAAAACATGCCTGTATAAACTTGGTAATTTCATAGTATTTAGATTTGTGTAAAATGAACTATTTTTGATTGCTTTGCTGCATATAGTACACACTGAATACAGTTTTGTGAACTGATATACACTAGACATGTCCATATAGGTTGTATTAGTTTATTGTAGAGAAATTCTCTATGTGTAATTTCCTTGGAAAAATATAGTTTTCTAATTTGCTGCATTTTAGCTGTTATCTCGTACGTATTTGATGTAGCATACCGAATTATATGAAAATAGTAAAGGTTAAATAATGTTTCTTCTTGTAAGGAATAATCGCATGCTTTTGTATGTGCTGTTGCTGTGTAAATTGCAAAACTGGTAATCGAAAGATCCACGTTGAAATTCCCTCGAAGGCACATTTGTGATTTCTCACGTTTTCTGGCTTCAAAAATCTTAGATCTCTTTAAGATTCCACACTGGTTTTAGGTATGAGGAAACGAGAAATTATTGTGTATCCATCCGTGTAGTGTTCAGCTAGCAATTAAAAGACCCGTGTTTCGAGTCTTAAATGAGGGTATAGTTAATTTTTTGTTACCTGAGTTCTAATTATTCGTTATATTTAATAATACAGTGGAAATCGTTTACCACGAAACTGAGGGGACTGAAATATTTTTTCGTGTTAAAGGAAACTTTGAAAAAAACTTTTTCAACAAAGTTAAGTTTATTAGAGTATATTTTATTTAGATAGATATGTATATATGCATATATTTAATAAAAATCAATGAATCAAAAACATCCACAAGAACTTCATGAAATTTAATGCAAAATTATCAAGTCTTTTGAAAAACAAAACATTTTCTGAATTTTTGGAAAAGAATCTGATTGTCCTTTTTAGCTTTGTCTGAATTGTCTTTTTTTAGCTTTGAACAAACTTCCAAAATGACTTTGTCTGCCATAGTTGGGGCTGTACACACATTGTCATCAACTACTGCAACGAATTCTTCCGATAATACAGTAGGGCAGTCCTAGGGGCGTAGCTAGAGTGGGGCAAGGGGAGGCATCTGGCCCCTTGCGCAGAATCCAAGGGGCGCCAAACTGATGTTACAACATTTTAGAATTAAATGTTTTCCATTTTTGGCAAGCAGTAGGGGGCGCGAAACCTTCAGTTGTCCCTGGGCGCTGAAAACCCTAGCTACGACTCTGCGCAGTCCAATAATACAGAAACGTTCTCAAATATTTTATTAAATGTCGGCTTAGTTTCAATATCCTCCTTCTCCGTTTCTTTTGGCGCCAAAGAATCTGATACTTTTAAGGATCGTGCATGACGAAAACAATTTTCATTCGTTCGTACTGAATTCCATACAGAGTGCAACATATGAAGAGACAGACATGCTGAGTGCAACGTATGAACCAAGCTCAAACAAAACAGGCTCTTGTCACAGGCTATTCCGAGGGTATTTCAAAGCCAAGTTAGCCTCCTTTCTACGAAACATGTGAAACCACCTTTTAAATCTCGTCTGCGAGGCTGGTGTTTTCCGTATTTTGTTCATTTCAAGAAAGGATATCTTTTCGTGTTAAGCGATTTTTGTTTCGTGTTAAGAGAAACAAAATGCATGAAAATATATAGTAGTTTGTCGGAACCGTTGTATTATTTCGTGTTAACCGATATTTCGTCTTAAGCGTTTTTGCGTTAAACGTATTTCACTGTATTGATAATTTGGAACTTTATACAAATTCCTTTTGTATTCTTTGGTATAACGGGCACATCTGAAATCGTATTTTCTAAATGTCTCGTCAAGAGTATTTATATGTGAGTGGTAAGTGTAATATGGAGTGTTTCTAACTGGAATCAATTATAGCTCAGATTCGTTTAGGTCAAGATTATTTTGTAATAGCGCTTTTAGACTTGTAGTCATTATTTATAGCCTAAGATCTCAGAGGCCCAGATTAAATAGCTTTAATCTGATAGGTAAAAGTTCCGAAGTACGTGAAGATAAAATGTTCATGCATGTTTTGGTAGCAAAAGTGAAATTATTCTATTTTTATATAAATTTATATTAAAATAAAGGAACTAATTAAGTAATTTCAAGCAGGCATATATATTTAACTAATTAAGAATATGTAAACGCGAAAGTAAGGATAGTAATAAACAAACACTCAAAGCCGAAAAAAACATGAGTGTTGTATGTTAAACTAACTTTATGCACGTCGTTTAGAAATTTGCTTGAATTGAGCTTGCTCTAGGTTCTACTGCATTAGTACTTGTATGTAGATCACCATAGCTAAAGTACTTGCATTGCGCAAAAAATGAAACGTTTGTTGATTTTTGCATGTTTATCCTAAATACTAGGGAATTCAGTGTTACATTTAGCAAAACTTTCATGTGATATTCATATATAAAAGAACGCTTTCTTAACGTTGCGCCGTCATGAAAGTGTTAGCACTTATAAAAACTGTTGGAATTTGGAATAAAAAGAACACTTAAGAAAATGGCGACATTGCTTGACTAGAAAAAAAGATTGTTACGAGTATGGTTGGCTGAAGAATGTTTATGCGTATGGTTCCCAGAGTTTGGTAGGAATCTGGCAATTTGGCGATTCTTACTAAGGTGGCTGCTATTTGAGATAAACAAACTGTTTTCAGAATTAAATTATCTTTTATTTTCCTTCTTCTGCAATATAGTACTGCCGTCCCAAATGTCTCGGCAGTTGCAACTTAATGCATTAGTCGAGAACAACCAATATCTATCAAACAGTTATCCACTTCATCACTGAGAACATTGCCCAAGATGCACCAAAGACAGCAACCGGTTTTGCGCACACAAAAATTAGTTTCGTAGAACGTAGAAGTTTCGTCTCAATTTTTAAAGAGAACATCCCTGAGTGCGGATCCGAGGATCTACCGCTCCTCATCCCTTACCACAACCTCTCGAGAGGACTTGGGCTCGCCAGTAAGTGCAGCCATACTGCACAGATACGTTATACTGTGCATTTAATAATATTTAATACTTCTCTGGCATTCGAACACTGGTCCAAAGATATGGCAGCCAACATGCTCATTTACGATGTACCAGGGCGTCAGTTCTGCGATATAATTAAGAATTTTTTTTCCTTTTATTAACCTGAGTTACGTTTAATTAGTTTTTCTTTTACCGAAATTAGAATTTCTGCCAGTAACAAAGATGTTTAAATCGTGAGCTACCCCCCCCCCCCAGAGTTGCTGTTATCGATGCTAGTTATCCTTTCCATATTGTTTGCAAGCCTGACGCTCTAAATTTTAAAGAATTTATTGTTCTGCGTTTATCGGTTAAATGGTTAAATTTTAGATGTATTAGGTTTGAATGACCGTTTACCTCCTTTCGTTTAAACAATAGTTCAGCGAACAAATGTAACATGAACTGCTAATTTATAGCCTGCAAATGTAAAATTATTTTCCGTCAAATTACACTGCTAACCCATTGTCCTTGATGATTGTAATATATTTAAAAAGGGGGTCGCGAAAAGAGCTATTTGAGCTCCCCTCCTTCAATTTAGTCGCAATAACCTCGGTTAATGGAAAGCATTATTGCGAGCAATGGCATTCGAAGTCGTTCCATGAAATCGCTTCTCAAACATTCGCCTCCCGTAAGTGCACATAATTAAAATATTCCAACCGCTTGGAAAGGGGGTTAGAGCGAATGTTCGAATGTCCTGCAGCGTCGCCTAGTACCAGTGTTGCCTACCCCCGTCGTCCTCAGAAAGCATGGTTCTAAGGAGCTCATCGATTAGCAGTTCGATATCGGCTGGTGTCTGGACATTAAAGTGAAAGTAAAGTGCTGTTTCGTGTGTGCTGTTGCCACTTACTTCGTTTGATTAGATAAAACATTGTGTTTTCTGGTATCTTTAAAGAGCTGGGTGTTACTGTAAAACATGCAACATTTAGATTCAAGAATTCCTGTGCATTCAGTACTAAATAAAATGCGTGTAAATCATTTTCTTTTTCAAATATTTGCTTTAATATGGAATATGAATTACAATTAGACCCCTACGTACCTTGGGTGACGTTACTATGCCTTGTCTGAAAAGAGAAATTTGTTTATTGCGAAATGATCGCAAGAAAGGAACGTAAAACAAAATTCCCTGTGAGAAATTAATCAGGCCTTGTATTATAGTATTACATTTTTTTTTGTTACTCTTCTGCTTAACTGAAAGATCTGTTGTGTTGAACTTTCAACTACGTAGCATTTAGATATTTTATTGCGCTTAAATTTCTGTATTTACTGGTAATTTTAATTTCTATTTTTAACGTAATTTTTTTCTGTTTCTTATGAAATTTTGTTGCTGATATTGCACGTATTATTATTTAACAGAGGTAATTCTAATGAGATAATTCTCTGAGAACCCTAGTCTATTATTGAGTCCATTTGTGGTTTGAATCAGAATATTTAACTATAAAGAGACGTTTAATTATTTTTGTAAATAAAGTTTACCTTGAATAAGTTTTTAGAACACTGTTTCGAACTTTAAACAGACTTTCAATTTTTACTGCGTATAATTCTTAGTGAACCGATTCTTACGTATATTTGCGTATCAGCAAGTTTTTGGGTACTGTTTGGACTCCTAATCAAGCGAATAGAACAGTTAATAAAAAATGTAGTTATGAAATTAAAAATCGTTTGATTCGTAATATATTTTTGATTGCAATGTGTAGCGTGTGTATCTTTGGCTCTTGAATCCATTAACTGTGTACTTTGCATATAACTGATTGTAATCTCTTCCCCTTCCAACGTCATCAACGTCATCAACTCAATGACATTACCAACGTTCTTTTGTAAATATTATTTTTTAATGTCATTTATAACTTAGTTTTTTTTTTTTTTCATTTCTTAATGATATTTCTTTCGTTATTTACAATGTGCTCTCTTTTGTTTCGAATATTTATGTAATTCACTAACTAAAACGAACCGATTAAAATGTTTGAAAATACAGATAAATTAATAACTATTTTTTGTTAATTATTATATGGATTATTCGGGTTTCCTGTATCACTTATGAATACTTAGCACTTTTTGGTACCCTTTTTTCAGACGTTCGCAACATTCGTAAAATTTCCATTTCTTTTGTTATCCAGCAGAACCTTTTTGTCAAGGAGATGTCATTTTTGTTCTCGTTGAGCTCGTTGTTCTAACCTTCGTAAGAGCTTTCAAGACCCCAAAGTTCGTTTAATTTGAATGAAACTATTTAGATGGCTTATTATTATTCCTTTTCTAAACTTAGTATGTTTCACCATAATCAGTTTCAAGTCAGGTGTATTTCTTCAGACAACGGATTCACTGTTCGGAACGCTTATTAATGTAGGATGTCCTTCTTAATCTAGCAGTTCTTGATTGCTCTGTTGACGTTATCTTAGTTCTGTTAGTTTTCCCTCTTCGTAAAACCTTGTGTTTTTCAAGAAAAAATCAGAAAAGAGCTGCTGCCATATCGGGACAATTCGATGGATTTTCAATCATATTGGTTACTGATAGGCTGGAACAGGCAGGGTCCTCCTGGTCATGAACGTCGCCAACATTGGATCTGTGTTCTCCAGAAATGCATCGACACGGCAGTACTCGTCTGAAAAATGCTGAATAACTAAGCTCTGAATGAAAAATAAGTATCTAAACGGATGTGATAATTGAAAGATTGAACGTCACTCTATACTATCTGCATGACTGATATTCACGTAGATAATTTACAGCAGAATTTTTATCAGGGTTTCTCTGCAGTCTGTGTTTGCATCACGTCTGGAATAAGTGTATTTGTGTATTGTATCACACAGACTAAGATCTGTCTGTTATGTACACGTTAGAGGAGTTGATCACCTGCCAGTCCCCTTTCCATTAATTCAGTTCCACTGACCCATCTGTTTCTGGGGAAGAGCTCCATCGTAAAACGTACTAAATAAATGAATGGAGAAAACATAGACTCTTTTGAGCTCCTGTCCAATATTTACTTTAGGGATTGATGTTCGGGGTTAAGCCTGACCTGTCGTGCAAATTGCCTTTATTATATTGCTAGGGGCATGGTTTATGTGATCCTCAATTTTTCGCAAAATAAGCGTATCCAGCTATATTTGATGACCTTCCTTAAACCTCGGTGCAGTTTTTGATGTCGTATAAAAATGTACTCTGCTGATTAGTTTGCACAGGAGAGTGTGTTTGTAGCTGCATGATACATTTAGGCTTTTTTTAACCTTTCTTTTAGATGTTTTAATACTATTTTTGTTTGAAAACTTATCCTGCCCTGTCTAAATTTTAATAATAAACAGCTACTTGTTCTAAGTAGTGTGGTTATTAAAAAACGGACTTTCAAAACTGAAACTACATCTCATGTGGGTATGTGTCATGAAACTACATCTCATGTGAAACTACATCTCATGTGGTAAAAGTCATGAATTGATGTCCAATATCATAGCAATTTTGAAATCTATCAAATAGAAAATATTTTATTTTCTGCCTAAAATTAGTCCGAATCATGCCTAAATTAAAATGTGACGTCCCGGATTGTGCGAGGCAATTCCGAATTAGTGCAGTGTCCCGTTTCAAGGTATGTCACGGATTTTGTAAATAGTCGACATGAGTTTTATTAGTGCTGCGTTCAATAATCAAATAGTTCTGTAAGTTTCACCTATTCACCTATATAAGAGAACGTGCGATGTAGGAAAGGATTTGTGAACTAATTTTTGGATTGCTACTCAAACTGCATTTTGTGCTTACAAAATGGAGTATAGGATTTTTAATAGATCACTGTTAGAAAATATTGTAGAATGAAAAATTGGAAAACTTAATTATTTACATGAAAGCAGTTTGAGGAAGAACTATTTTAGAAGAAACATTTCAAAGAAATGTTGTTTTTAGAAAGATGCGTGACATCAGAAAATTTAAAACAGTTGTTCGAGTATAAAAATAAAATAGCGAAACGGACAGAACCATTTTCCATTAAAAAATTATGCTTATTTCAAATCTGTAACATTAGTAACTTTAGGAAACAATTGCAGCAGCAGAATATTTCTATAATAAATACATTGCAATGATAAAAGCTGTATCTCTTTGTGAAAAAGAACAATATCTGTAAGTGATAAAAGGTAACAACCAACAGGGATTGGCAAGCTATGTTTGAATGACACATCTCTCCTCAGAAGCATGAATGCTAGTAAGGAAGGTCCATTCGCAGGCGACAACATCTAGATGATCTATTTCGATGACGTTGATCCATGTCCGACTTTATCGAGACCTCAGAGAGGTTCAGTACCTAAACTAATGATTATCGTAACAATGTCAGAAATTCATAGAATGGTGCAGACAACAACAAAATCGGAGTGTCAGCAACTGACAATGAGGTAATGTATTTCAGCGAACCACCATTTACTTTTTCTCCTACCAGAAAAATTGATCTATGAAGACTGCCTTCAGCTGTGAAACACAGAGAATTGTTTACGATGGCTTGGAAAGCTGTTTTATGGCATTTCTTAAGTCAAGTCCGTTAATCATTCTGAAAAGCTGTGACATAGCTAAAAGATATCTGGTCTTTTTCCAAGGCCGTATGCATATTTCATAATACGGACAGTATTTGCCAACGCTGTTTCCTGATTCCAGGTTGATAATTTTTTGGACATGTTCACGAAGTTAATATTAGAGTCGCGATATAAATATTTGAAGTGCCAGGTTGATCTCCATATCTTCTTAATTCTTGCAAATGATAAAGGAGGGAAAAGTACCTTTACCTTTACTACTCAATTTCTATCTTTGTCTATTACGCGTCGACCTGTTGTTGCTGTAAACACTTCCAGGGATTCCAGTACGTTCCAACTTTTTAACAAATCATGTATTTTTGTAGCGACGTCAAAAGTCTTAGGAATCTCCTTGTGCAAGAAACAATTTAAATAAGAGGCTTAATGGTTGTTATTGAAATAAATCAAACCATTTAGTTCTTCGCGTAATGAAATAGCTTACAAATGTTTTGAAGTTTGACACTGACTATTTTTATATTCTCGAAGTTTATTTGCTCATATATTTCCGATATAACTGCAAGAATTTTGGAACAAAAATTGCGGCATAATTACGTATTTCACGTTCCTATTTATAACGGATCCCCCCTTCCCCAACATCTGCAATAAAAGTTAAGTACAGTTTGCCATTAGATTGTTTTCTCAGATTAAATACGAGCTTCTGACATGCAGCAGTATTTTCAGTATTTTTCGATTATTGCTTGTTACACTTTGTAAAATTCTCCTGAATTAATAGGTCATATAAAGAAGAAAACTGGAATGTGCAACTAGTACTATTGGTTTAATTCCGTAACTTAGTTAATTAGTAATGAAAGTTTTTAAATAGAGTATATTTCCAAATATAAGTCAAAAAGTAAGATTTTGGTAAAACAATTTAAAATCTATTATCATTCAGACTTAAATTCGCCCTAGGAATCCAGTTATTAGAGTGATAAACATAAATGAAGGCACACTTTGCATTATTTTCAAAAATATCGTAAAACACTTTCTTAAAAAACACTTTTTTTATTCAAAACATATATGTTATTAAATTCCTACTATTAGCTCACACTCTCTTTATATGTTGTTCAAATTTTCAGAAATGTTCAAAAATAAATACTTTTTATTCATCCACTCAAGCTCAGATACATTTTTTTAAAACTTGTAGTGGATGACACTTAATGTTAATAAAGTTTTTTCACATATTGAAATTTAAAAAATTTTTTTAAGTTTTTATTATTTTAAATGTTAAAATTAAAAAATAGTTTAAATGTTAATTTCTTAAATTTTCAATTAAAATTTTTTTGTATTTAAATTTTTTTTGTATTTTAAAAATTTTTTCTTTATTGACCTAAGTAGGAATTAAAAAAATATTTAATTATTAATTAATTAATTTTCAATCATTAATAAAATGCTTTTTATTCATCCACTCAAGTTCAAATACATTAATCTAAACTTGTAGTGGATGACACTTGATATTAAAACAGGTTTTCACAATTTTTTTTTGTTTTGTTTGAAACATTTTTTGCGTATTTTTAAAATTTTTCTTGGTTGACCTAAGTAGGAACTGACTTAAAAAACTTTCTTTTTATATTGCTTGTTTATATGATCTTCAGAATAATGAAAAGACAACTATAAATTGTGAAATTTAATTTATTATTTGATAAAATAACTTTTACAATTTTTTCCCCATTTTTTAGAAAATGTAAAGTGTGTCTTCACTTACCTCCATCACTGTAATATCGCTAAAAAGGGGCAAATAATTCGTCGTCTAGCTTTAATAAACTTCCCAGACGAGGTGGAGAAGATTGACACTTCACCTGCCAGCACCAGAAAATAAAAGCGCTTTTTGGCGCCTATAATTCCTCTTACTCATTTCTTCAAAATTTTAAGCATTTGACAACAGCGTGAGAGATTTTATTTTTCAGTTACGATAACTTTTAAACAAGCATAAGATTCCCCCTTCCCCTCAGATGCGTTTTCGTTTTCAGGTGTAACGTGGTATTTTTCATTTCTGTTGTATAGTTAAAGGTGTTCGGAGACACACGCGCACAACAACAATTTAAAAAAATGTATTACGCCCAGAGGGGCCCTTTTTTAACGTTTTGTGTGTGTTACCATTATTTCTCAAATTTCATGTTCTTCGCATTTAAACCATAAAATTCAATCCAACAGCAATATCACAAAATATTTTTAATATCTTCAGAATTTCCGATACACAGTCTCTCGCGCTGAAGATAATTCCCCCCCCCCGGTACAGTGTTGCCCTTGGTCGGTTTGAAATCGTTGAGTTTCTTAACCAAAAACTCATAAATGAACAAAATATGAAATAGATAATAAAACAAACTCCAAATTCGGGCTTCCAGAGGCCCATATTTGGATGGAGACGTACGCCATTCAAAATCGGATGGCTCTAGGTTACGTTATTTTATTACAATGCGAAAAAAATACATACATTTATGCAGATTCTTTCATATTTAATTTCTTTAAATATAACACGGGGCGATAATATTTGGTGGAAACACTGTGAAAAGTGAAACGTGCATTAAAAGTTTTCAACGCAAAATGGGAAAAAGAAATTAATAGCCTTTCTAGGCTAACGCCCTTTAGGCTACAAACTACGTATCCTGCTAGTTAACTTACTGCTCAGCAGTAAGTCGTGATTACTGCTGAGCAGTGCTACGGACGGACTTGGCAGATGGTATTATCTACGAGGTTGATAGCGGTCATGCTAACGATGAATAGAGGACGATCGCATTCACTGATTACTTAACAGAGAATAACTTCCTAGAATTGCTGCAAATTTCCTAGAATTACTGCAAAACTGATATTAAGAATTTTTATTAATGTATATTAGGATTAAAAAAAGTAACAATAATTCCGGTTATATAAGATATAATATTTTTATTATCGAATTATTTATAAATAATTTTGAACTTATGTATATGCCGACCTTCAAACTTCAGTAGCAAAATATTTACTAAATATTCTTAGCTGATACTCAAAAATATGCTATATTGTACTCATTTTGCAAAGTTAAACATAGAATCACACAGCAGAAAGTAGAAGAAAAATTTACTAATATTTGACAATTCATTAAGTTTACTAATCAAGATATCGAAGTTGAATGATAATTAATAAGTCCCTGTAGGAAGTGTGAGTGAGGCGTGTGAGCTTTCATATAATTGAAATAAAACCAGCTTCAATATGAAAAATTTATTAACTTGTTAAAAAAATCCGCAGTTTAATTTGCCACTTTTGAGATAACGGAGTTGTTCCCTTTATGGAGATAAAAGCACCGCGAAATATCACACAAGTTTGTAATCCTAAAAATGTTTTCTGCGCTCAAGAAAATTATTACTCTGGCAGTGAATGAAAGTAAAAATGCACACAGCTACCGATACAACAGGTGCATTTTATTATTTTTCCCATTTTCATCTACATTCTTTTGTCTTTGGAGGTTTTATAATGCAAGTAACCCAAGTTTCTTATCGGAGTAACGTATTTCACTATTTGCCCTCTCTCGTCAATAGATGTATTCCGGTTCAATTGGGCTTGCGCCCTTTATTATTTATTACATTGCCTACAGAAATTCACTTTATCTTAGTGGCAACGGAAAGAATGGAACTGTCTGAATACAACTTCTGCATATTCCAAAATGGCAGAGAAAAGGTAATAAATTGATTTTCGATATCCAGTTCCTTTTCCCCTTTCATAACAAACAGGAATAAATAAAAACCGAAAAAGGAGGAGTGTGTGACGAATCCCGAAAAAGGGAAAAAAAATTTCCCTTGCCTCTAAGTGGCTAGTTCTTTATAAATCTAACGGAGAATTTTTTTATTCTTTTATTGTTGTCTCTGTTGCTGTTGTTATTCCTTTATTTTTTATCTATTCGCCCGAAACCTGAAATTGATTGTTTCTTTTCTTAAGGTGCTCATTTCAATAAAACCTAGGCATTCAAAGAAAAATTTAAAAAAAAAATAAAGTTTCTGGTTTTTGGAATAGGAAATGCATTAAGGCGATGAAATGCAAGGCGATTTTAAAAAGCTATTTCGGTGAGGGATGGTTTTTGAAAGCGAAATCCGGCAGCGAAAAAGGCATCGATGTGCCTTGCCGGATAATGAGAGACCGGGCACATCCGGTCGATGGTTTAATCCAATTAGTTTTTCTTCGCTGGAAAAATCAACTTCGATGGTGGCTCGTTAAATCGTTGTTTCTGACGTGGTAGGAATATTTTCATTTCAAATAAAATGTACTTTTTTGCCATTGAAGTAGTAAGCTGCCAAAGTAGTCTTACGGAGAAGAGTGGTTTATCTGTCTAAAATAACGTACTATTTTGGGATCTGCCTCATCTGTGATGCAGATATTTCTTTTGAAAATTCTCCTTGAAGGTATAACTTAATTGACATAAACAGCCCGCTAGTGCTTTGCCATAATCCAGTAATCTCATTTTTTATATGATTTTCTTCAATATTTTTATATATGCATATATATAAGATAAATAATACGCAACTCTGAATTATACTTAGTTAGCAATAGCCTCTTAATTTCTGTTTTTGGTTTGGGAACTCCCCCCCCCTCCTCTCTATTCTAAAAGTAGTAATAAATGTTTTCGAAACTGCGCCATATCTGAAAATTAATTTCGCATCATGTTATTTTAATCTTCTGCATTGCGCATAATTTTTAGCCAATCAACTTAACGAAAATAACTATATTATTAAAATCTGTGCACGTCTCTCTATTGGTGACATCAACTACTCCGGAACGGGGGGAGAGATGAGTTTCTAGAGATATCCACAGATTTCAAAAATTCGTGGGAAGCCATTTCGACTATTCTCACCTTCGCTCAGCCGCGATTTTAATTCAAAACTCTGAAAACGATCATTTTCGCCCTCACTTTTCCGAGCAGCAACAGTCTCGCGCGCTGGAGATAAAAAAGGTCCTTCTCCATTTTAACCCAAATTCTCTAAATCTGCATCACCATGGGCTGTTTAGAAATATTAGGATTTTCTGTCGATTACCATATTTTTGCTTTTATTACTTATTCGGCAATTAAAAAAATTGAAAGCAAATAAATCATATATTGAAAAATATACCTAAGTAAGTGATTAATTGAGTGTAAGATAATTTTAAACTAAACTGAACTAAGTAAAACTTAAAAAGGATAAGATTAAAAACTAAATAACTTAAATACAAAAAAATCTGAGGTTTACACCACATGACTTCCTTGTGCGAAATATTAAATTATACGCATTTTTTCCTGCATTTCATTGAAACTTATTGACTTGAATTAAATCTACTTCGTCGATACCGCATAAACTACAATAGAATAAATGCACTCTTTAAAATTCACTGTATTTGTTTACCACAGCGACACTCTAGCGTTAGGTTCACTTCACAGCGTTACATCTCATTCATTTTATAACTCAGAATGCATAAAATGCCACATGTTCTCTTCAAATACTATAATAAATCTAAAGCGCTGTATAAAAGAAATTAAACAAATAAAAGAGAAACAGTTTATTCTTTCATAGACGATTCAGCGCCGCTTACCTAATGCGCATGCGCTGCTCTTAAGCATTTTCCTCTGTCTGAGACAGAGTGGTGACAATATTTGATGTTAATACAATACACTTATTTCCTCGATTTTCATTAGGGATTTATTTCGCATTCAATTAATTCATTCTCACTTCGTGGCAAGGTAAAAATTACATAAAAAACTCAAAATATCTTAATTAAAAATTAAAAGATATAGAAAAACATAAAATACCAAATACAGTTAAAACAATTAAAAAAACAATTCTTACAATGAAAATTAGAGTTTCTGCTCAAAAACAAGCAATTCAGCCAGCAGGCAAAAAGGCAGATTTTTCGGTGCACAAAACTAAACGTTTCTGCTAAGTTTCAAATGTAAACAAATATGGCTGCTATGGTAAGAAAAATTAGGCTTAACCGCACTTAAACAACTTTTAAATTGTTGATAATTTTACAACTATTGCATGCAGATTAATTAAAGTATGAAAACCTTAAACTGAAGATAAAAACAACATTATTCAATTATTTTTAAAGCGGATAATGCTTAATTTACCAATATATAAGAATAAAATCTAAGCTCGCTGAGCCAAGTAACAGAGATTTATATATATATATATATATATATATATATATATATATATTGTAGATTAGTTCGCAGCAGTAATTAATCATTTATTTGTATTTTAATTTCATTGAAAACTTAATTAACCTTAAATTTTCTTTTTACGATTTTACGAATAGAGAATGTTTGTTAAATATATGTATATATATAATTTATTTACTAAAGAAGATAAAGGAAATGTAACTTATGGGCAAGAAAGAAAAAAAAATCATTGAGCAATATGCAAGGAATAGTCTCAAACTACAGTGATCTTATCAGCATACCATATTTAAACGGAAGCTCTGTAGAAAAGTTTCTGCCCGATGAGTTCGTCACTTCTTTATGTACCGTTACTAAAATGATATTTGATAATGAAGATGACAGATGCCTGCTTCGAATTATCACTTTTGGAAAAATGTCGATTAGAGACTTTTAACCACAGTTGAAATTCCTGTAAATCCTGTAGAGAAGAAGACCATCCTCCCAGCGATCCTAAATTTCGAATTACGCTATCTTAAATGAAGTAATTAACTATATTTACCTAGGATAACCAAGAAATCATTACAAAGGTAAGAAAGGTATTATTCTGAGTGGTTGCTAAAACTGCGCAGAAAAGTACGTAAAAGCTACTTAACTTGCTTAGGTATAGGCAATACTTTCTGAACGCATTACACACCTGCATGGTAGGAAGTTGTGACAAGTGAAAAGGTTTACTTCACCCACCATAAAATATATACGTCCATTAGAAATCAAATTCCTTGCGAAATTCTTTGTGAAGACGTTTCTTCATCAGTTACCATACCATATCCATCTGGAGACTGTAGTTGTACCCTACAAGGAATGCAAACCCTCCAACACTCTGAATGGTGACAGTTTAGAAGCAAGAGGCCTACTCAGATAAAACATAATGAGAAAAATATTAAAATAAAATAAATTTAAGAGGACAAAAGTTCCAGGGCATTATTTTTTAAATGAGTTTCATACCATTTTTTACTCTAAAATTCACATGGCCCCGTGATTCCCAGAAAGGAATTATTTGCCATTTTTTTATTACTGAGTGGATTAGCGCATAGCACGAATATATTGGAATCGACTAATTTATCACACAAAAAATGTAAACTAAGAAATTAAACTGTTGTTGTCGTGTGTATGATAAAGCCTATTCAAATAGTGCCTGCCATGCGCGAAGATGGCAGCCCTGGCAATCTGCAAAATGTTATCATCGTAGAGGTTCGGTTTCTCAAACTAGACCTCAAAGAAATTAAATTACTTATTGGTAAAGAAATGTGTCGTTGAACGATTTGTGTTTTAAAATGCAATTATATTTTTTAAAATAAATCTATTGTTTATTGCAGGCAAGTTATACTATTTCAGGAGACAAACAGCTTCATTCGGGTCGCGAACCGCTGTTCGGCTGTACCTGCTTTAGATGTCTAGGTTAAAGATAAAAGCAAAATTGTCAGTACACACTAAATACCAACCATTAACTGGTTTGTTCAGTAGACCTGAAATTATGAATGGATTTGTTCTGTCATGTTTCCTGTGGCTTGGAACTTTTGTATTAGGGGTGCATATTAATAGGATTGAGCTCCTGTGAGCACTTTCATCTAGTCAGAGAACATCTGCTGTTTTTCATACCTCACTTAGTGGATTTAGAGTCATGCCTCATCAAACTGTCCTACAGAATGTAAAAAATAAAATAATGTTCATGGATAGGTTTATTGATTTTTATCTTGGTGAGCTAATGTTATCTTTTTTAAATAATACTGGAAACTGAAGCATTTTCGGTATTTATCTGAAATCTTATTATAGTGAACCCTCTCGAGGAGACAACTTCTCAAGATGATCTTCCGACTAGTGACAGGGGGGAGGGTAAATCGCTGAACACTGGTAGTTTGACCTGGGTTCGATTCCAGGCTGGCTACATGGGAGTTTTCATGGCTTTCCACATGTGTAACGTGTATACGAGCCAGTTTCCCTTAGAAAGTTCTCCACGAAGACATCCCTCCCCTTAGGCAGATAGCCCTAGTGTGCTTTTCCATAATTAAATACACACACCTCCTCAAATCCGTATTTGTTTGAAACCTATTAGGATTCATAGATATATATGCATAATGTTTTATACAATACGTATTATATATAATGTTATGTATGTCTAATTTTATCTCTTGCGTTTTATATTTTAATCAAACCAGTTTCCCTTTAAAAGTCCTTTACGAAGGCATTCCACCCTCACGTGCTTTGCCTTAATTAAATGAACCAAACCAGACCCAAGATGATCACTTTTGAAAGTGACCAGAATGTTTAGGAACATAAACAAATATACAACAGTGAATTCTAAAACGATGGGTGCTTGTCTTAGGGTTCGATACATTTGAAATAACCACTCCGAAAAAAAAAATGTTGCAGAATTTGATATCTTAAATATTCATCTTATTTACGCATTTTCATTAGAAAAAGTTCTGAAACGGAAAAACATTTTAGGTAAACAGTTTCAAAACTGTGGGTGGAAAGATTCCCCCAAAAAATAGAATAGCTTTTCATAGGATCTCCATGGAATAGGAATTTCATTATATAAAACACACAATGCATTTACAAAATTTTTGGACTGATTTTTATTAACAAATTACACCAAACTTGCCAAACGATAATAGACGGCATATATTACTATGACATCTCAGTTTGCTTCCCTTAAAGTATCGTCTGCTTATGAACACAATTTTAGATGTTGTTAGTTGTTTTCCTTGATCCAGTAAAAATAGTTGTCACGGATTCAAAAGCTGAACAAACAGCAATAAAGTTTTTCTGTAAAGCAGGCAAGATATTTGAAATGTTAGGTAAAGCATATGAAGATGAAACATTAACACGTTCCAATGTTCTTGATAGTATAGTACGGACGATTTTGTGGTTTGCGCGATGATGTGATGAATCCAGGAAAGGTCGTTCTTCGTAGTCTTCGATAGTGTGTCGTCGCACAATTTCGTTGTTATAAAGCAGTTTCTACCTTGCTCATTCACAATTCTCAGCTCTTCTTATTCACCAGATCTGACACCTGCGGACTGCTCTGTCTTCCTTAAAGTGAAACCTTACCTGAAAGATTATTTTAACAGCCCTGGAGAGATTCAGCAAACTGTGACGAAAGACTTAAACAGTACTCCAAAACATGAGTTCCACGAAGAAATAAAACAGCGGTGTGAACATGTCGAACTTTATATAGACTTGCAAGAATTGTATATTGAAGGCTGGTTTTTTTCAGCTGCTGATTTTGTACGAAATTAATCTTAAAACTCAGTAGACGCACTGTGCTACTATTTTTAGAATGGAATGCTGGAGGAGGGGTGGAATTAAGATAGAGAGCTAAGGGACTATTGTAAATTTTAGTTATAATTTTGACTTACATATTATTTATCTATATTTTACCAAAATAAGTTTATTGCTAGCATACAAATAAAATTACGTTGATTATTTAAAAAAATTCAAATTAATAATACAACATTGTTGCGTATGAATAAAATAAAGATATAATATAATATAATTAGTTCAAAAAGGCTTTGTTCCTGAAGGACTATTCTTTTCGTTTTGCGATTTTGCGTTGAAAATTTTAAAAGGCTTTATCACTTTTCAAATCATTGCCACCAAATACTGTCGCCCTGTATTATATTTGAAGAAATTAAATAATGAAGAATCTGCATAAATGTAGGTATATTTCTCGCATTGTGATAAAACTATGGTACATAGATCCATCCAATTTTTAATGCTGTACTCCTACTGCGAATATGCGCATCTGAAAGCCCAAATTTGAAATTTGGTTTTGTTTTACTATCGATTTCATATTTTGTAAACTTTAAAACTTTAACGAATTTTTGATTAACAAACTCGACGATTTAAAAGCGAGCAATAGCAACGCTCTACGGGGAAAAAAAACCTTTTTATCTCCAGCGCGCGGAACTGTGTGTCAGAAACTCTAAAGATATGCTCATTTTAAAATTATTTTGCGACATTACTGTTGAACTGAATTTTATTGTTTAAGTGCGAAGAACATGATATTTAATAAATAAAGATAACACACAAAACGTTATAAAACGCCCCTTTGGACGTAATTTAAAATCTGAAACCTTTTAGTTTTTAAATTTTTGATGGAATAAGTTCAAAAATTAGTTTCCTCGATTTTTTTCCCTTTTATTTATTCCGGCCGTTTTTTTCTGCTGCGAAAGAAACTTTCATCCCCTGCTTTCAGCGTTGGTCTCTTAGAGAGCTGGTCGCGTTGAGAGGATTCATTGTAATTAGAATTTCACTATACTGTTTCTTGGTTTTAATTCAAAGTTTTAATCTGATCACGCTGGAGAATAAGAATATACAAGAGTCCATTACCTCTTTTCAGTGCTTTCTCTGGCGAACCCATTTCCCGGTTTCCAGAACCCGAAATCCGGGAACCAGATATACCGGTCGACCACTTCCGACCTGGAAATCTCATCCGGGCATAATTTTCACGTCACTTCCTGCGCGTGACACGATCCTATCCTCCTGCAACATCTCCGGTTTGGTAAAGTTTCCTGAACGGGAGGAGGGAGTACGAGAGGGGTCGGCGTGCCTAATTTATGTATCCATTCAGCGTGCGGTGCTGCCGCTTGTTTTGACTTTCAGATGAAGTTGACAGTCTCTTCAGCTGTTCGGGAGGCCTCATTTTTTTGCAGAGGAAGAGGATGATCGTCTGGCTTGTTTTCGCAAAGCAGCTGACGACTATTATTATAGAGAGAATATTCTAATAAAAAGACATGAGGATATATATGATATGTAGCTCCTCCCTCCTTATTTTTCTTGTATTTGACTGATCCGATTTGTGTAATGATTCCTTCCTTTTGTTCTTTGCCACTTGGAAAACTATTTTTGTTTCCAATTGTGAATGCTTATTTGTGAATGAATATCCTTATTTGTGAAGAAAATTTCTTATCATTTACTTTGAGATATTTTATGAACTTTTGTAAGTACCTTTTTTTTTCCTTTGCACTTAAAGAAGGTAGCGTACAGATTAGAGTTAACTTTGACCAGGCGTCGCGAACAGTTCGGGATAACCCTGCATTTCAATGCATTGTCCTGCTTCAGAATATCTCCCGGAAAATGCCCCACATTCTGTTGATATTCCCAGATTTTAGACAGAACTGAGAGAAATTTTATTAGTGTGCTGCTTCTTGTAGTTATGGAGATTTTTCTGTAAGATCAATATATTATTTATTTAAATAATCAATTAGTTGTGTTTTCTAGACATATGTTTTAGGAAACACACGACGTCTGTAAGGCCCATATCACACAGCGTTTGTTTCACACAAACAACTGTTTCGAACAATTTTTCTCTCTGATTTACTATTGAAAGAAAGACGTGCGACTTTTTCCTTCCTTTCCAAAAATATTGTAAGTTGTTCGTTTTCAACCAATCAGCTGCTTTCTCTATGTTAACCCCAAAGCGATCTATTGTGATTGGCTGTTGTGTCAAAGCAGAAAAATTGTTCCAAACAGTTTTTCTTCCGAATCAAACCCACGTGTGATAGCAACCTAAGAAGACCTGTGAAAGAATTTCTACATTTCTCTTTCAGTTGCGTTTCATCCTTTAAAAATCGATAGTGAAATTGAAGAATTTTAAATAGATACGTTTTGAAATTTGTATAGAATGTAAACACTTAGAAGGAGGCTTAACGTTTGAAAGAAAATATTTTGATAAAGGATAATTATATGATATATGTAAAATCTGTCTCTGTTATTCCACAAAATTAAATTAGATCCTACAATTAGCCTGGCGAATTCTCGCACAGACGTGAATTAAATACCAGCATAGAAAAAGGGTGAAAATAACCCTTCATTAATTCAAACTAATTAACAGAAAGGCACGTTACAAAGACACCGGCCACTTGCAGTGTCAACTAAAACGTAGAATATAATACAAGTCAAACTGAAATAAATAGTGCAAAAGCGCACTTAAGTTTACGCCTAAGAGGTGAACAGGAACCTAACCGGCGTGATACTAATCTGATAAGGCCAAGAGGCTTACTAGCGTGATAGCGAAATAACAACGAAACGTGTGCTTGGCTAGAGAAACACGCTGTGAATAAACTGAGATATTCACATGTTTATATAGCACTTCACTTAACTTTAAATTTAGATCCTGGCGAGAGAATGTGAGGGGAAGTTGAGAAGTTTAGAACAGGTATCAAATTTTAAATAAATTTGTTATGAAAAATAAGGAAAACCCTACATATATAATTCAATAAAATGCTGTATTTAGAAAGATATGAAATATTCGAAAAATTAAATTAATATCCCAGTATAGAACTGAAATTTAATGATATAGAGCAATATATTTCCTATAATTACAATCATATTTTATTCATGTGTGCGGATATTAATAACCGAATTCAGCGTATTGGGAAAACTGGCAGCAACACAGTATGTGTATTTCAATAATAAATGTGGTAAAGCCTTTCATGGAGGCTACCTGTAATATGTGCGAGTATAAATAACGAAGAGTTCTATTCCTTGAACTTGAACGTTAGTAAAAATAACTGCTTTTTATGCTTGACAAGAAGACTCGACTCAGAAAGCCTTAGCAAACTTTGACAGATAAATTTCTGCTAGGGACCGGGCATTTAAATCGTGGAATTCTCGAATGGTTTTGAAATTCGTAAACTGTAAAAAATCCCTCACTCGTTTTTACCTGTTGGAATCTTAACTTGTTAAGTAATTTAATTCAAAATTATAGAAATGTTAATTTTATTGACGTCTAATTGAAACGTTCATTAAAAGAAAAGAAGAAGAAAGGGGTAGAAAACAAAATAAAAAAAGAACGGGATTGTTTCAGTTTCAGTGAGCTGGATCATGAACTTCGCCTTATGATGGTTTTCAGTACCACACTGTCATTTTTTGAATAAACACTTGTTTTGATTTAAAAGGATTTGGGATTCTAGAAAAATGTATGATATATGATTTAATTATTTTTGACAAATTTTATTGAGAAAATGAAGCCTAATATTAAAGAGTGTGCGTTTTTTGCTAAATTTTGTTTATATATTTTTAATAAATGTGGAAAAACACTTCCTAAGCTTTTATGTATTAATATCTGGGGCAACAGAAAACTCGTTAATGGCTTTATTAGTCTTTTACACCACGCGTGAAATTTAAAAAAAAATGAAAGGAATTAAAACAAGATTTCCTTAGAAAAATGGTCAAAAATTATTAAGAACTGTTGAAGACGTTTTGTATATGCTTTCATTTTAGTTTAAGCATATATTATTAAAAATGTTTCTTGTGCGTGTTATGTTTAGTTAAAATATGGAATGTGAAATTCACCCAAATACAGGTATATTTGTTCTATAAAACGTAAATTTGAAATTTTCTTTAATTAAATTTTGATAATAAATGGGAGTTTTTTTTTCTCTCCTTATATGAAGATTCGAAATTCTCTTATAATTCGGATTGGAGAAAATTCAGGATTCGGTCCATACTTCTACTAATAAAGATGTAACTATGAACGCTTTAGAATTACATGGACAGTTTTTGTAAAGTATTCATTGCTGGAAAAGATCTGTTGTTCGTATCTGTTTTAATATATTCTGCTATTCCACAGAAACGGTAAGACTGTGTTCCACAGAAACGGTAAAGTAAATTAAGTACTTAATTTACTTTGTGGTATTCAATTCACAGAAATTTCTGAAAAAATAAATGCTTTTTATGCTACTTAAGTGCTTAAAGCCTTTGCAAACTTCGCCAGAGCTGTGATACTTCTTTGGAGAAATGAAGCAACTCCAATGATGGAACACAGCAATAACTTTTTTTTAACACTCAAAAAAATGGCGACATACAAAACAAAAAGAGAGAAAACATATTCTATAAACTTATTTAAAAAAAAATAATTACATGCTTCGTGCGAGAAAATGCATGCAGCTCTCGAGCCTGCATTTCAATATTGCCAGTAAACTGTACATTATTTATTATTCACCTATTTCAAATGCACGAGAGATTAATAACGATATTAAAGCTGTTACAGAGCGTTTCTACCTTATTTATTGGCTGTTTTCCTACAGATATTGTCTCCCCTTTCGTGGATACATTCCCAACATTCTACAATCCAGCCCCCAAACCACAATTCTGTCATTTCTGTGGAAAGAAATAACTGGGTAAACACGATCTCATTTTATCCACTTTTTGTGGAGATGAATGAACAAATCTGGGAGCTAGAGTTCAGCCTCTGCCACAGATGTCTCTCCGATCATCCAAAAATAGATCTCATAACTGGCATTTTGGCTACTTTTTTCTTCGAAACTTTCTTCCTCTTTTTTTCCTTCTTGGTTTCTTTTTCTAAGAGAGGGCGTGTGGCTTTTTGCTTTCGTTCTTCAGGGTCACGGGGTTGACGTCTTGGCAGTTGAGTTAGAGGCTGAAAATTGGCGTAGAATCGGCGGGTAATGTGTCATCGGGGCCTTATTACTGTGCCGGTTTTGGAGAAGGAATTAATGATGATGCTGAGTGTGGGTTTGGGAACAAGCAAACGATAGGCCTGAACTGAAGCAAGCTTTCGCGGCTTGTTGTTTCCAGTTTCCGCTGTGTTTAGAAGCAACAAACATCGCCATCTCTTAGGTTAATGCGCTGTAGAAGGTTAACCCAAACTAAATTTTCTGTCTACCTCATTTACAATTTTCTTAGTTCTCATCGAGAAAATAGAATGGAGGTTTATGTTTTGTGTGTCTACCCACCAGCTTTTGAAATCAGCTTTCGGTTTGGCGTGTGTAACTTATTGAAACAACAAAAAATTAATACCTATCTTCTCAGAAGATGAAATTGAAAATCAAACATCGACCTAAAAAGCTATTTTTCATTTGTTATTAAATAGGTACCTTGGCTGAAGGGCAAAGAAAGAATTAATGTTGCTGAACAGTAAGGAAGTAGTTAATAAGCATGTATACTGAAAAGAAGGGATCAAGGAATATAGTACATTGTTAAGTATACAAATTCGCTTGTAAATAGAGCATTAGTGTAATCAAAACCTCAAGCACAAAAGTTTCCAACCGCAAAGAATTTTTTTAACATTTTAAACTTTCAATTCGAATCATGCCGCATGCAGGTGAGGCAAGGAAGATTATCATTCTGCTAAATCGAAGAATTTATTAAAAGAGATCTGAGGTGATTTTTATGAAAAAATTCATAAAATATTCAAATTTTAAAGTACATTGGTGATATAGAATTTGTAAAAGGTAGAAACATCTTGTTTTTAAAATGATGCGTAATATAATGTAGAGAAAAACGAAACATGTTGTTCAGCACTCATTAATCGACCCATTTTAATGTTTTAAATACGTACCCCTTGACAAGTTTAGTTTGAAATATTAAATAAGGGCGATTAATTTATTATTTTTTCATTGTTACGTTTTCATTGCTTCTTTAATTCTAATGATTACGTCACTGTTTAACAAGTTCCTGTACCAAAATGCCTACTCTAATAAATTTTCACTTTTAATATTATGACAAATTATAGATGCCCTACACCTTTTTCCTCAGATAGGATAACCAAAATTTTTAATCATTTCGAACTCAGTCTTTTAAATATACATACTGTTATTAATTTTTTATAATAGACAATTTAAAAATATTTTTAACATTTTGGGACTTTTTAGTCCAAAAGGGCAATTTGCCCTGAAGGAATATTAATTTCGTTGTGGTATTTTGCGTTGGTTCATTGTTAATGTCGGTTCACTTTTCAAATTGTTGCCACAAAATATTATCGCCGTGTGTTGTATTTAAAGAAGTTAAATAATGAAGAATATGCGTAAATGTATGTATGATTCTCGTATTGGGATAAAACAGCGGTACCTAGAGTGATCAAATTTTGAATAACGTAATCTTGCACCGAATATGGGCATCTGAAAGTCCTAATTTGGAATTTGATATTTATTTTATTATCAATTTCATATTTTGTAACACTTTAACGAATTTCTGATTAACAAACTCAACGGTTTCAAAGTGAGCGACAATGTACGAAAAAAAAAAAAAACATTTTTATGTGCACCACGTGAGACTGTGTATCTGAAATTCTAAAGATTTGCTCATTTTAAAAGAATTTTGCGATAATGCTGTTGAATCGAATTTTATGGTTTAAGTGGTAAGAACATGATATTTAATAAATAAATGTAACAGACAAAACGTTAAAAATCACCTCCTTGGGCGTAATGTAAAATCTGAAAGCTATCGGTTTTTCTTTTATTATAGTAACTCTCTCCTTTAGGGAAAAAAAAAAAAAAAAAAAAAAAAAAAAAACTTAGTTTTTAAATCGCAGAGGTCGAATGTATTTCGTTTAAAAAAGAAATGTCTGTAGTTTACGGTAATATAAGAGTTGAAATTGTGCGGTGAAGAATATCGCCTCTAGGAGTGGCAGAAATTCATTAAATTCGCATAAAGTGTGAAGGGGGGAGGAATCGAAACTCAAAATTCTAGCTGCGTTGTGCACGTGTTCGATATCAGGATTGCGTATGTTCAGAATTTGATGCCTCTAGCTGCCACCATCGTTTCACAGTGGAACGAACTCACACTCATACACACACACACACTTTATTTCATAATAATAGAGCTTACCAATACAGGATGGTCATAAAAAATACTTCTCCGATATGAACCCCTAGCAGCCTACCCGCTTTACCAACTCAAATGAAATTTCAGATATTGTTTTTATAAGATATGCGCTCGAGATTTTGATGATTTAAAACAATGGAGCTATCACGGCTAAGGACTGCAATTAAAAAATTTCGAAATTTTCGAGTGGCCCCTGCTGATTTTTTTCTTGCGCAAATTGATCAGTGCATTAAAAAACCATAAATGGTGATGGACTTATACACATATGACGCAAAATTGCCGAAGTAAAGCATTTGCAAAGAAAAGCATTGTCTTTAGTGGTGATGATGCCACATATCTTCCCGCAGACTTTATTAATATGTATACTCCAGATAAAGGGGCGGTTGAAAGTGATTTCGAGGTATTTGGTTGAGCTAATGAAGGGAATCAGTTTAGCAGATAGATTAATTGTTGTAGTCATCCGATTAACAAATGTATAACGTCTTACCAATAAGGTCTGTGACTTTTCAGGATTTATGTTAAACTTTCAAATCTTACAGTAGTCTTCAATGACGGCGAAGATGTCCTGCAGTCAGTAAACTGCACGATTCGCTTTCTTGGACCTTGAAGAAAAAGTAGTGACAAGCAGACTTACACTTACTTCGGCGTTAGCCCATCAAAAAAAAAAAAAAAAAAAAGGAACATTTTCTCCAGTAAAACTCTGAAGTGAAGACTTAACTGAAAGTGGCAAAAAGACGCGAAGCAGTTTCGAGACCTTTCCATATATTGCCGAGTGAAATGCTGATAATGCCATCTACAGCAGGAATGTCGGTGAAAGAAGTACTTGATTACTGAGTGTGGTTTGGTTTGGTTTGTTTTCATTATAATAAAGCTGGCGACCGCTAGCTGCCGAAATGAAGAAATGCCTTCGTGGTGGACTTTCTAATGGAAATTGACTGATACTCACGTTACACATGATTCCTGAGAGTGACAAACCTTGAATGTCGCCAGATTATCAGATTTTTCTCTGTATATTTGGAACTTCAAAATCACTAGGGATTTTTAAACATATTTGGTTTTCGTCGTTTCTTTCTTCGATTCATTTAGTACTTAAAGTACAATAAGTATTTCCTTTACTATTGCTTCAGGCACAGCATAGTTGAGAATGGAGTAAAAGATGGCACTTGTCACAAGCGATGATATAAAGGGCGAGAAATTTAAAATACGATAAATGAAATAATTATAAAAAAAAAAAGTCTGAAAGTTTTCAGATTTTATATTAGACCCAAAGGGGCTTTTTCTTAACGTTCAGTCTTTTACCTTTATTTACTAAATATCATGTTCTTCGCCCTTAAACCATAAAATTCAATTCAACAGCAATATCACAAAATGATTTAAAAAGAGCATATCTTTAAAATTTACGATACACAGTCTCGCGCGCTGGAGATAATTTTTTTCCCCGTACGGTGATGAAATCGTTAAGTTTCTTAATCAGTAACTCATAAATGCTTTACAAAATACAGAATAGATAATAAAACAAATTCCAAATTTGGGCTTCCAGATGCCCATATTATGGTCGAGACGTTCGTTAATGCAAACTTTCATGGCTCTTGGTACCGTTTTTTATCACAATGCGAGAAACATACATACATTTGTGCAGATTCTCCATTATTTAATTTCTTTAAATATAATACAGGGCGATAATATATGGTGGCAACAATTTGAAAAGTGATTCAGACTTTTAAAGTTTTCACCGTAAAATGTCGAAACAGCCCTTTGGGCTAAAAATATTTAGAGAGGTGCAGTTTTAGTATTATATCCCTTAGAAATTCTAAAATCTGCGTCTTCCAGTTTTTAGGATAGTATATATAATTTGAAAACTTTGTATAATATCACGCTTTCTCAAAATGGAATATATATTTTGTATTAGAAAAGTCAGGCGAGGGGTAATCTGTTTTCATAACTGAATTAAAGAAAAATCGACACAAAATAATTTTAAAAATTTGATTTTAGGAAAATGTTAATATGTAACGTTTTTTGGAAAAAGGTATGATTTAGCTATTTAATCAAGCTGAATCTGCAAAATTATAATAATGAGTATTAGGAACTCAATTTTTTTTAATGTTTTATTATTTTTCCATCAATTCTGCTTGAAAAACGTTTCATTAAACACTTTAAAGATTAAAATTACTTGATAAATTGAGTGAAAGGCTATAATTCTTTAAAGTTTTTTAATGATGCAAATATTTCCATTAGACTATTAAGGGATGTAATTACTTACTCTGGAGAAAATTGCTTTTGTCTTCTTTCACCTTGTTCCCAGATTCATTATCTTTGTTCCTTACATTTATTTTTTTAAACGAGTCACTTCATTACGCGTTGGTGTTTAAAACAGTCGTTGTACTTAAAGAAAAGTACTGTTTCTATTCTCTACAGTAAGCAAATTTACGAATTCATATCCAGTGCGATCGCAGTGAGGCGATAAATAAATAAATAAAAATGGATGAAGGGAAGATAAAAAGCAGCATTCTGCTTCTGCTTACATTGCAGTAGACCGTTCCCTTATTGGCAGAGAATGTTAACATCGGCGTCCCTTTGTCGGCAGCGCCTAATTAGGCCTAAGGCTGGCTGTTAGATCGAGAACTGATTGGGGGGCTATCCGTGCCTTATTCCCCTTGGAAATTTACCCTAATTGCCAAACCTCATTCACCCATCCATCCTATTCCCTTCCTGGCTTTCTGTGGGTGTTTTGTAATGCTGTACAGAAAAGAACTTTGCTGACAGAATATTTCCTGTACTCTAGAGTTAGTCTTTGTGGTTATCAGTAAGCTGAATTTTCAATACTTTAAGGAAATAAGAAGCCTATCTGTAACTCTAACTGATAAGAACTTACGAACTTTAGGAAGGACTTGTCTTCTTTACACAAAGATACCGATATGGCATATAGCAACAAAAATATAAAACCAAGCTAGCGTGGGCAGCCTTCGGTCTGGCATAAAAATGAAGTAAAAAATAATAAATAACCTTTGCAAAAGGTGAAGAAGTAACAATATCAAAAATCATGACTTAGCTGTTCAATGTTCCAACGGCGAGGTCCGTAGGCAAAGCGAGCAAGACTGCCTAAAACGAAGGGTTTATTAGTCTCTGTTACAAAAATCATAACAAATTTAGCTTTTAAAATACAGCGGTGAAGAAGTTTATTAGAATATAAATGTCTTATTATATATATCAGATATTATGTACTTAAGATGATATCATGAAAAAAAAAATAGAACTTCTGTAGTGTGAAATTAAACTGAGTGTTTAGTCTAACTGGCAACCACAGAGATAATAACTGGTTAACAAGTTAATCTTCCTTTACAGTGTTCTGCAGTTCAAATGCAAGCCAGGTTAAAATTAAATAAATATTTACTTATCCTCTCGTTATGGGTTGCAAACTGACAGGGGCGGATTATGACCTTTAGAGACCCTAAAGTACTTGAAATATTTCGGGGGTCCCCTGCATATGTTTACGCCAAATTTTCCTTCATTCCCTACCTCTCGCGGTTTTGTTTTAACTGCAACTTGCATTCCATGGTAGAACCGGCAAATTTTTGGTGTCCTGTTTCTTGAATAGCTAAGGGCCTTTTTGTGGTACCTCTTTCACTTGATGTCTTAAGCACGTTCTTATATTGCTTAGTGGTTAATCTAGCCCTGCAAACTGAAATGCGAAGACAACTAAAATTATTAAATTGTCGTTAATGGAAATTACAAGATGATGATACCTGCTTTAGTTGCTGAGTTTCAAAATATGTAGAGAAAAATCTTACAATCAAAACTACAACTCTAGTCTAGTTGGCTGCTCCATTACTAAATTAAGGAACATAAAAGTCAGACAAAAGACAACGTGGCGAGAGCTCCGGTAGCCATGTTGTTGAGATATTAATTTTCTACATTCAAACTGTACCACTTAATTTGCCGATAAATTTGCGTAACTTGCTAGTCTGTGCGAATATTTTCGGCAAGAGCTAAGAAAGATAGGATATTTAGCTCAAATTTAACTTTTAGAAGTTAAAACAAAATTGTGTTAGAATCGCATGATAATATTACGAGTCCGTAGGTCCGCACCTCGTGGATACCAGAATTTTGTATAATTTAAGACTTGATCACAAACCTTAGCTGAAACCTGAAGGGAATGTCTGTTTGGTATTTTGTCTTATAGAACTGAACTGTCTCTATTTCAATATTAACTCTTCGAAGTTTGATCCGCAAATTTTATATGCGACTACACGGAACAATTATTTATTTTGGAGACCCTTATTATTCGAACACATATCAAAATTATTTTACAATAATATGTAGACGAAAAAAAGTATTTACAATTGCAATTACAATATACGTTTTTAAAAGTGCATTTTTTAAATCCGCCACTGCACTGCTTACATTTAGCGATTAAAAAAATATGAGAAGTTTCATGTTCTAAGGTATTTCTCCCACTTTCTCCCGCCTTCCTAGCGTGCCTTCGTGGTGTAGTGATTCTGCACGCTGGGCCGGTATTCCAGAGGTCCGTGGTTCGATTCCCGGCGAAGGCGTTTGCTAATTTTCATCTCGTTTGCTTCCAAAAAATACCTAATGTCTCTACAGTGGCGCCCGAACTAAAAGGGTCTTGGATGAGGTTTCTCCACACCTAGGAATTGGAGATGGGGTCCCCTGAAAACCCCAGTCGCCCTTTAAAAAGGGGAGTATATAAGGTAATTTTCCCACTTTCCTAGCGTGCTGTCGTGGTGTAGTGGTTCTGCACGCTGGGCCGGTATTCCAGAGGTCTGTGATTCGATTCCCGGCGAAGGCGGTTGCTAATGATTCATCTTTCCTGCTTCCAAATAAATCCTAATGTCTCTACAATGTGACTAAAAATAGAACGTAAGATATATTAAAAAAAAAAAAAAAAAAAAAAAAAAAGAAAATGTTATAAGTAGATTTAAGCCACCTTTTAATACTCTCTGATGACTTCCAGAAAGATCGCGACTAAAAGGCAGTTACCAGTGACCATATGATGTTAAATTATAAACCATTATAAACTAAGTTCAACAGAGAGGCTAGTTTCTGGCGCAATTAAAATGGTCAAAGCTTCTAATTTTTTTTATGTGGCTCTAATTAATCAGTTACTCGTGTTTTCTTAAAAACGTTTCCATATTTTTGAAGTGAGCAACTATTAACAAACGACATTCTAATTATTTCCAGAATTACATAATAAAAGTATTGACTTTGCTGTCAATGTTGACTTTGTTGGTTTTAGTTAAATTTAATGAATAAATTTATATTTCTGAAGTATTTTTTTCTTTAATGCCTTAAAGACGTGTAGTATCAGTTGAATTGGTACGACCAAAAAGGATCTTTCGTTAGAAACTTTAATACTTCCTAGAGTAAAGCCATTGTCTTTAACAAGCCCTCTGCGCACGAGAATTTTACAAGCTGCATTCCATTTATTTTCGTTCCATTCAATTTGGACGTCGATTAAGACAAAGACCTACTTGTCTAAGAAGAAGTTCAGCAGCAGAGAATTGATTTTTGTGGGAATCTTAGGATAAGATTAAAAGACTGTCTTGTTCTTTGAAAAATGTCCCGAAAGCTCTGCACAACGAATTTTGTTCTCCTTCGTTAATCTGTCTAAGAGCGTAGCTTCTGTTCTCTTTCCTTAATCTATCTAAAAACGTGCCTTTCAGGGTTTTAAGGAAATGATTTTAATGGTTTATCCAGGTTTCGAATTCTACGTCAGTTTATGTTTCTTTGAAAGAGCAAACGAGGTTTCCTTTTTAAATTCCATGAGCTCTTCTTTATCACTAACGGTTGTTTTAATTCTTTCATAGCTCTTATATGTTATTTAACTATTTTAATTTGCATCGCTGTTTAACTCAGCTGAGTCTATCATTTATTGAGATTGCAAAAAGGAATAATTTTTTGACAAATATTATTTCTTTTTCGACTTCCAAAACATTAACTTCAACGTGACTTCAGATATCGTGCAGTTAATGTGGTTTAAAAATCGTAAAAGGAGTAAAAATAATGTGTATTTAATTTTTTTATGGAACATAGAGAAGCTATATATTAAAGTTTCTTTCACGGCTTAAAAAATTGTTGTGAAAAACGGTCGCCCGAATTAATAAAGTAACTCTTAAATTGCATTCGAAATCCAACGAACAAAAATTATTAAGGCGGAAAAAAACTATATACATCCTTTTTAGCCTTTAGTGAAAATAAGTTTCAAGATTCCCACAAAAAAATCAATTCTCTGCTGCTTAACTTCTTCTTAGACAAGTAGGTCTTACTTTGTCTTAATCGACGTCCAAATTGAATGGAACGAAAATAAATGGCGTGCAGCTTGATAAAGGACCTCTCGAATACTCTTCGAGAGTGCTGACCACTACACTACGAAGGCATGCTAAGAAGGCGGGAGAAATACTTTGTGTACTCCTTCTTTTAAAGGCCGACTGGGGTTAGGAGACCCAGTCGCCAAATTCTGGTGGTGGAGAATTATCTTCCACCATCCTTTAGTTCGGGCGCCACTGTAGAAACATTAGGTTATTTCAAAACAGGAGAGATAAAAAATAAGCAATGTCCTCGCCGGGACTCGGACCACGGACCTCTCGAATACGCGCCGAGCGTGCTGACCACTACACAACGGAAGCAGGCTAAGAAGGCCTTACAACCGTCCGAGAAGCACAATCTGAATATTTTTTTTCTTTTTTTATTGACGGAAACTTTGGCACTCTTACACCAATTCAGAATTTTTATAAAGGTATGGGCAGGTTTATAACAATTTAGCATTTCTCATAAGGGTAAGGGCACCCTCATACAAAGCCCCATTTTTTGTAAAGGTGCTGAAGATTTATTTCGTCTCCTGTATAGTTAATTAACGAGTAATCGAAACGAAAATCGGACATGCATAAGGGTTCGAGTATATCAATGATAGACGCCGGATTGCCATAAGGATGGCGACGCTCAGTTTCATGCGAGAAATTGATATTAAGTTTAAGCACGCTTCGTTATGCCGTGGCACTGTAATAAAAATTTCTGTCTTTAGCGGCCGATTTGCATAAAGGTGCGGCACTGTTATGAAACAGTCCAATGTATTGTTCAAACTGCGGACTTGTGTTCGGATATGGCCCTTTAGAAAAAAAATACTGTGTTTATATCGGGTCTTTCAAGGAGTTAAACAATTAAATTTCAATAAAGCCTTTACAGTTTTTAAATTGCTTTTGGTCTCCTCAAGTAGTCGTACGTACGTACGGAACCAAATTATTCTCAAGGGCATACACATTGTCACATCTGCACTCTAATAAAAATTTAAAAGCCATCACTTGAGTTTTGAGTGAGTAGAAGGCGTACACCCCTACTAACAGATTTCAAGGGGGGGGGAGTTATGACTCATATTTATCTCCTACAGTGTGACATCGGGGCAGGCATAGGTCGTGAGAGGGGTTGGCGGTTCACAAAAGAGGGATCGGAGCAGCTCTTTTTTTCTTCTCCTCCCACTTCCCTTGCGATTGTGGGGCGAATCAGTTTTTTTTCCTCTTTGCTTCTCAATTTCTTTTTTAAATCCTGTGGCTGGTCGAGAAGTGATACGGAGTTGACAAAAAGGATTAGCGTTGGTGTGCTTGCGTTGCTGTTAATGACAAGTTACTTTCCGAATCCTTTTGCTTTGTAAATTTTTTGGGGAACTTTTTTTTTCCTAAAGTCCCCCCTTTTTTTATTGTGGAGGAGAACAGATATGGTGGGAATGGGATTCAACGTTGATGGGAAAGCAACAGAAGTGTGAGTTTTGGTTGTGATTGAGTGCGTGTTGAGCGTGTTTGTGGAGCATTGAAACATAAATGAAAGTAAAGTATCTTAACGGTGATTTTTAACGTTACTAAAGTACCTTAACGTTTAGTGCTTCCGAAAGCTAAGTTATAGATGGGTAGTATTTACTTTAAGTTCGTAACTAGTTTTTCGAAAGTGAGACTCAGTTCTCTTCCTTCTGATTTCAAATCCGCAAGCTAGAAGGTTACATAAAATAGTTAAGAGAGAAAGAGCAGCAAGACCCAGTGATTATAAATGTAACTGCTATAATATTGATCATGTATATAACTGAAGTTTGGGAGGTCGATTTAATTTCGACTTGAAATGATTTACAAATATATTAATCACAAAAATGATATAGATTAAAAGCTGAAAACAAAAGTTGCTGATATAAAAGAATATCATTTCAGTTTTATTTAATCTTACATACATTTATCAGATTTATTTATATCGATATTCGACTCAAAATGTTTTGCAGTTTTCGAAGTCTGTCTCTACTAGAGTCAAATCTGCAAGGTATCAATGGCTTCCATTTCACCTTTAATATCTTTATCATCCGCTTCCTGTTGGCGTTACCTTCAATTGCGTCCACAGTAATACTCAGCAAAGATGTTAAAGGTTTAAAATTTGGAGGAAACACTGTCGGTTTTTGCCGCGATATCTTTTAGTAAATAATATAAATGAAGAATTTCATCTTACTCTCAAAAGTAAAAAGCACAGCTGCGGAGGAAAAAATATTCTGTGATCGTTTAAGAATGGGTATCACAGCTCAAAAGCTAAGTAAAATGGCTTCACTGTTGCAAAGCATCAAATAATGCTTGCGCCCAGAAGTTAACGGAACTAAGAAAATATTGAAATCAAAACTGCGCTTTCACTTTACATTGATTTCCTCTCTATTTATAGATCTAGGTAATGTAGACAACCAGATATTCACACAGTTGGCGATATGTATATAGTTGGTTTTATAGGGCGATTTTTAATTCGGCTTATGCACTAAGTCTCCGATCGCGTCTGACATGATGAGCTTATCTACGAATTAACTGACTTCAACCTGGGCAAAGAACTTACAGTACTTATACTTTCATTTATTACGAACAGAAAGTTCGAGGTTTCAAAAGAAAATCCCATTCTTTCTGAAAAGGTTATCCAAGCTGGAGTGTCCTAGGGCAGTATTATTACACCTGTATTGTAGCTCTTCTATGTGGCCAACTTTCCAAAGAGTATTTGCAATTACAGCTCCATGCTGGCGTGCTGTGCAGATGACACTCATTAGCAGTGAAGTCCGCTAATATTAGTCCCATGATTCGCAAACTCCAAGAGCATACCTCACATTGAAGATTGGTGCAGTTTCAGCTTCTAATTATTAAAGGCAGGAAAAGAGATACTATTATCACGAAAAATTTACTGCTTTTCAGTGAAACTGTCCCATTTTGTAAAGTAAGCGACGTATTCAGATATAATTCTGAATGAACGACTAACCTCGGCTCACTACATACAGTATATAATATCCAAAGCTAACAAAGTGATCAGTTTTCAACTCCACACTGGACATGAACATGAAGCGCGTTTACTTTACATCTCTATGTTTCGACTTATTTTAACTAAACGCTTCACCAGCTCCTGCTGTATTTACTGAAACAGATTTGAGAAAACTGTGAGTTGTTTAAATCTGATATCTGCGTATAATCACTAACGCTCACTATTTTATAAGGAAAGCACAAGGATTTTAATATTGACGTTTTATACTTTTTTTTATGTAGACTTTTAGTTCCTCAGGAAAGTGAACGAAAATTTCTTTAAAAATTCTATGAATTGTGACCATCTTAAGTACTTTATTTCACTGTGCAATACTCAATGAGGATAAATATCTACTCCCTTTTGATTAACCAGAAATTTACTACATAGTACGATAGTACTGAGCAGTGAATGTGCTTTTGTAACTATGTATATACTAATCTCACGTACATGTGTATATTATCTACATATTTATTTTCTTTACGATATTATTTTTATGTATTTTGAACTTTGTTTATTTCCCATCCGAAGTATTTAGCAGTTTCTTTGCTAGACACTCTCCCGGAAATGGAGTCAATCTTTCTCTGACCAATCCCTAGATTGAGGTTCATGAGTAACCAATAGCAGTGCGACTACTCTCGCACTGAATGTTTAAGACTGGCTTAACTACATCACGTAATCACGGCTACAACTTGCAATCCTATGACTTAAAACTTTTCTCAATGCCTTTGATAGGCCTTTCCCCTTAACACCTTTCAAGTCTGCTAGGAGAAATTGCATGTTAGGTAACATTTTGCAACAAAATCTTAGTTCTCGGATTATACGCAGATTGGCTTATATTCAGAAATAAAAGTTAATTCTTCTTCCAAAACAGCGCAAATTCAGTTTTTACTCTTCATCCAGATATGCTTTATAAAACCCTCCCCAAGCGATGCCATTAAAATTTGATTGCAGAGTTGAATCCACTTGAATGTTTTATCTGTAACTTTTTGAAGCTTTCTTCACATCAGTATTTATCGAATGAGTAACATATCAGGTATGGTACCTTTGTTTTGGAAGTTGGCAAATCTTGTATCGAACTGCTATAATAGTGACTACATTTCCATTTGCAAATAATTCATGTTTTTATTCCTGAAGGACAGCGTATTAACAAACTTTACAGGATGCTTGGGCTAGCATTTCTTTGTAGATCTTTCACCAGAGTTGGGAAACCCGGTCGAATTTGTTTGGTGGATCGCAGAAAAGTTTTTAGGTTTGAAAATACGATATTAAAACGTTTAGACAGCATAGCTAATGCTATAGCTGAATGATAAGCATGTTTCATCTTAAGATACACTCATGCGCCACCGCTCATTGGTTCTTGTAAAGTTACGTTGGCAGTGTTTCCTACTCCATTTAAACCACTTCCAGAACGTCACGCATATATGACGAACGTTGATGATGACATTGCATATGTTAAATATTGTCTAAATTGCCAAATAAATGAGGTATGATTTAGCAGTTAGATTATTAAATCAGAAGTTACATATTTAATGAGCCGTGAAAGTATCATCTGGCCTCCAAATTAAAATTGTTAATTTAAGTTTGCTGGAGGGAATGAGTCTCTCAATGCGAACAGCGACAATTTTTAAATTGTATTTTCTGAAATTTCCATAACTATAGGTTGTGATTTGCCATTTTATATTTTTTTTCCTCTGGTTACGGAACGATAAGAATCTGGCTAGTGATTGCCCATTTGGGTATAAGGTCCTAGTTCTTTGCTTTCGAGATAAGATACGGCTGTTTTTAAGGCATTGCCTTGTATATCCTTAGGAAACGTTCAGGATAACATCTTGAATTAGGTGTTATAAATCAGCCAGCTGCCCCCAAAGTGTTAGACGCAGCTTCGTACCCTTTAGCAGATGTGTAAAGTATCTTTGTCTCGTATGGGCTCTTAAAATACCATCGAGTTGAAGTCCCCTCAAATTGGGGATAAGAGAAGAGAAGCAGAAGATCCTTGGATCCGGCCCATAAAATATTCTGCATCAAAACTAGGACGGAGTTGGAGAAATTTTATCATCAATAAGATGCGCTGAGTGTTCTCCTACGACTAGAATCTAGATTTAATCTGGACTTACTTTAGATAAGAAGGATTTAGTCAGAATACTAATGTACATAAGTACTACCACAAGGACAAAAAGCAAAGACCTGAGGACAATTACACTTTTGCTCGAAAAATCAGTTACCGATTTCATTAATTATTCCTGAATTCTGAGTTTTTCAATGATGATAAAAACAAGAAATTTGAGTAAGCACTTAAATAAGCATAAAGATAAGAATGAGGCTCAGGGAATGTTTTCTTTTTTAAACTTTTTCTTTTACAGTATGAGTTTTTTTAAATCAATGTTTTCAGAGTATCTTTTTATCAGTTTGACTGTAAGTTTTTTTTTTAAATGCAATTTAAGTTTGAACTGCGTCTTGAATTTCATTCGATGGCATCCACAGTACAAAGAATACTTAAACCATCTCTACAAAACGCATCCTATCATTCGCTAACGATCAGTTTTCTTTCTTTCATCGTCTTTATGGGCACTCTGGTATTGATTTCCCAAGTGACAATGTTTAGTGTCGATAACATGCAGCCGCCAACGATGTTTCCCATCTTTCAACGACCATTTTCTTTTCTTCCCCATTTCTGCCATGCTTTCCTTTGTCCTGCCGCACAAAAGACTAAGGCCTGCAACAAAAACAGAAGGTGGACAAGAGGAGGCTTTTGTAAAACGTTTTTCTTTCCAAAAAAGAGAAAATGTTGTTGTCAAATTGCACCTATTATATATGAGATGACATCAAATCGATATGTCTTAGTTCTGCGCTTTCTTCTTAGCCGCAAATATGAATGCTTTGATATAAAAATGGAGGAACTTTTCAGGCTGTAAATAACCACAAAAAAAAAAAAAAAAAAAAAAAACAACAATAGATTCATGCTGGTTTATGGTATTCGATAGAGTTCATTAGAATCTTAAAATTGAACAGACGGCCATGAAGACTTGCATATGTAAAGTTTGAAACATTTTTCAGAATTAAATTAGTGGCATAATTGCTTAGCATTTGACTTTTAAATGTTTCTGTTTATAAACTAGTAGTTATAAGCAGACTGATTCAAAATTAATAAATCGTATTTAATACATTTCACACAGAAAGTAAACTAACTTTTATTATGAATATTTTTTTTCTAAGTTTTTGGTCTACCACGTGGTATTATGATTGGAATGATGCCACAGTTACTATTACACTGGGAATAAATAAAGTTAATACTCTTGTCAACTAGTTGTTGCTGCCTGCTAAAGTACAGTTGGCGAAACTTTTGCACGTTGGAATGGGGCTTAAACATCCTGATTGTTTCGTCATCTGAGCCATATAAGTCATGATAAAGGGCATTGTGTATTGTAGGCTTGGAGACAATGAAAAGATGTGACACAGCAGAATCTTCCGTGAATTGGGAGACCAATTATGTGTTTCCCATTGGGCACTCATTTGGCTTCGTTATCCAGACATAGGGCAAGACAGACATTTCTTGTCGATTGTAAGATTATTTGCAAGCAATTTAGCCTAGTCCTCAGTATGTATTCCATGAGAACAAAATTATTTCATAAACTAGTTCTTTGCTCCTGTACGTTTTCTCATGCTATCTATAATATTGTAGCTCATTATCAGGAAATGCTGAATGAAGATGGTAGCTACAATGAACATTTAAATGCTTTGACTAGTTTTTTGTCTTGTACAAATCCTTTACAGTTTGTAGGGCATAACTGTACTAAATGTGCATAATAATTTACTTTTCAAACAACGTAATTTTATGCATTTTCACGCTAGCTGCACTACCTTGCATTGAAAATTTGGCAAAATACGAACTTCTTAAATGTTTGTAAACTTTTGGATAATCCTGTTGCATTCAAATATTTCGAGCTTCAATTAAATTAATGTGACCTAGGTATAACTAAGAAGTTTAATACCGGACACTGTGTATTTTCAGTATGAATTCTTGGCATTGTCGTTGGACTAAGGGTTATATTCTTTCTAGAGTTGTCTGGCAAGTTGGCCACGCGTCCATAGCAACGATGATGTTATAAAATATTTACTTTGAGAGTTTGCTATGTGTAGAAATTAAAAGTTCTGGATGAAATGACCATGCAAAGAAAAACCGCCGTTAATGATCAAGAATTAAAATGAATATCAGAATAGCCGTTGAAGGGACAGCTATTAAAAGAAATTTGCCTGTTCGGCTTACTCATTACATAGATTAATATGTCCATGTATTGAAAGGTAATTTGGGGAATATGTTTCAGTCAGGTTTTTGTTTCCAGTGCTTATCTGGATATTACGTTCCAACTGCTAACACGTAACAATACTGTGGTTAAGCCTTTTTAAATTGCTGTCTGTCACATTTTTTATTTTTGCTTCATCAAATTTTTAATATATAATTTTTAATATTCACACATTTTTGTAACGATTTTGCAAAGATTTATGTACAAACAAACCTTATAATTTTAGTTTCTAATATGTTTAGTCTGATAGCTCTTTTGTTGATCTATCATATTACATCTTAATTTCCAAGATAAAATTGCTTTTCATAAAATATCAAGGTTGACCCTTTTTCTACTTCTCTTTCACAATCTTCCAGAGTCCATCTCATGTTTTGGGATGCCGCATTTAAAGAGCTGGTTTTAAAAATCCAAATGTGCAATAATCCATAGAAGACACATCAGAGAACTTGGGTGGGATGCATTTAAAGGGAATAGCTTCAATTCCGGTGTCATTTCTTATTTTTCAAAAAATAGAGCAGTCAATTTAGAGGCATGGCATGGAGCCTTTTCCTGATGGAACTTACACAGCTCTTTAAAAGGCGGAGTATATAAGGTATTTCTCCCGCCTTCTTAGCATGCCTTCGTGGTGTAGTGGGCAGCACGCTCGGCCCGTATTCGAGAGGTCCATAGTTCGAGTACCGCGAGAGCATTGTTCATTTTCCATCTTTCTTGCTTAAAAAATACCTAATGTCTCTACAACTGAATAAGAGTACTTCTTTTCGGAAAGCGTAAGAATATAGCCTTCGATCCATTGTTTATTTATCGGCGACGTTTTAAAGGAAAGTCTGTTTTTAATGCTGCAAACGATAATTGAACCTTATTCCAATTGGATGCCAGTCACGTTTGCATTTTAAAATTAATATTTAAATTTATGGAATAAATAAAAATCGTTTCAAAAATGTGTGAAAACTCTCTGAATATGTTAACGGCAGTGTATGAAACAGCGGCATTCTTTAGAATACCTAGGCATTTTATAGAATGTCTGGCGTTTTTAGGTAAAGTATGAAATTTGAAAAATAGTATATACTTTACCTAGGCATTCTGTAGAATACCAAATGCTCTTTGGCTAAAGTATGAAAAACGTCATGATACGGCTATTATTTAAAGGACGTTCATTCCTTAAAAAATACAAATGTTATTTTGAAGAAAATAATGAAATACTGTCATTGGAAATGTTTTTTAAAATACGTACAAATATTAGCAAGATGTACTTTGTGCACTATACATACTTTGTACACGATAATAAATTCGTGTTTTATATCTGGCTGACTCTGTAAATCAAAAAGATGTACCTGAAAACGGGAATTATATTCAGAAAAAATTATTATAGTTTTCACAACAGTACTTTTTTGGTTTTCCTGGCAGGGCTCATAAAGGTGTATGTCAGTATCATATACAATACATTGCCGGTCAATTTTCGGCAATCTATAGAATGCCCGATTTTATACTTTGCGAGTAACATATAGTATATACCAACTCTTTTTAGCCAAATAAATTAGCTTTAAATTGTCATGGTATGTGTTTTCGTCGTGAAAGCACTTAGGTTGCTGTGAAAGATGTATTATTTTAATTTGGAAGATGAAATACAAAACTTACGCCATTAGCAGGCAAATGGCAATAATAGCCTGCTAAATTGGCAGCTTGCAAAGTCGGTCGGTTTGTTAAACAAGTGGATAGTAATCAGGTAGCGAAATCTAACGTAACGGTAATGTGAAAGTGGAGGAGAACTGAAGGATTTAGACAGAAGTACCTACTTTCGTACAAAATTGAGAAGGGAATTTTTTTATTCTCGATTCGTTTTGTTTCTGGATTCAAGGCTATTTTCTTATTATTACTGTTTTGCTTCGGAATAATTTATCCCTTTCATTTTGTGAGTTAATTGCTCATTGCAGTGTGTATTGTTTTTGTAATATCATCAACACATTTTGCGATCTGGCAAGCTAATTATTTTGCTTTGTGAGTTTATCTGTGCATGGTAATATACACATTTTTTTGTTATATTGTTAGTAGATTATTATTAAATCCTTCGAAGGAAACCTTTTTGCAGTGTTTATTATTTTAATTTCGCAAATTTCATATCCTAGAAAAATATAAATTGTTATAATTAAAATCACATTGGAAAAAAGTGTTTGTTGCAAGTGTCCGGTGATACAAATACGCAGCTACGTCTTGAATAATTAAATCTTTTCTTTATTAAATAAGTGCGCCCATATCCATGTGACGTAATTTAATGCGGAAAACTACCATAGCAAAATGTTTTCTATACAGTTTGGCTTTACCATTTGGAATAACTAGCTTTCAGTATAGGATTTCATGTTCTATACCTCGAATTTCTTAAATTAGTAGCCTTACCGTAACAGCTTGCTTAAAATTAGTAGTTCAGAATTTCCAGAAATTTCAGGTCTTCATTTGGAATCTGCATATGAGGATCAGATGACAATTTCGATTTACTCCTATGATATTAATATTTTATTTTTTTTTTAAAGTTTTGCTAGCCCAAAAGGGAAATTTGCCTAGAAAGGCAATTAATTTCGTTTTGACATTTTGCGTCGTCCACTATAAAACGACGTTTCACTTTTCAAATTGTTCCCTAGAAATATTAGAACTGCGCATTGTATTTAATGAAATTAAATAATGAAGAACCTGCATAAATTTATGTATGGTTCTCGCATTGTGAAAAAACAACGGCACCTAGAGACATCAAATTCTGAATAACGTAATCCTCCACTCAAATATGGGCATCTGGGAAGCCCAAATTTGGAATTTGTTTAATTATCTGTTACATATTTTGTAAACCTTTAACGAATTTTTGATTAAAAAATAAATGACTTCAAGCGAGCAATGGTAACACTGTACGGGAAAAAATATTTTTATCTCTAACGCGCGAGACTACGTGACGGAAATTCTAAAGATTTGCTCTTTTTAAATACATTGTGATATTGCTGTTGAATCGAATTTTATGATTTAAGAGCGAAGGACATGTTATTTAATAAAAAAAGGTAACACACGAAACGTTAAAATCGCCCCTTTGGCCGTAATATGAAATCCAAAAGCTTTCAGTTATTATATATAATACTAATGTTCTTTTATAAAAAATTTTTTCGCCTTAAACAAGAGCTTCAATGGTCTGTTTCGGCGAAACGCGTAATGGTATTTAACCTAGTTCGAAAATCAGTTTTTTTCCCTTGAAAAGCCAATTGAGAGTACGAGTGGGTTAATTTACCATTTTTCCGCTATTTAATTATTGTTTATTGTATATTGTATTGATGCATTTTGTGTCTTCATTTTAATTTTAATTTTTTAAAATTTTTTATTTATATATTGGCGTTTTATAATCTATGTTTTTTGTACTTTCCTTATATATATTTTTTTCCGTCGATCTATTTTTCATGTGAGTTAACGTTTCACAAAGGTCAGATTAATTAATTTTTTTCGTGCATTAGCAAGTCTTCCAGCACTAAATTTGGCTGTTTTTTCGCGTGTCTACAGTTTTTTCCAGTTTTTCCAGACAAATTTCTTCTTATTTATGTAATACTGCGTTACAATATTTCGTGGAGCTACAGCTCCTGGCAACTTTTTAGCAAGTTCGCTGCAGTGTTTCTACCTACTACTATTATTTCAAATCTTTTTGCAGCATTATGCGCAAAAGTTTTTGAGACCAGATAGGTCTTACGTCTAATTACCAGTTAGCTTTACATTTTCTTTTTCAATTATATATATATATATTTAATTTAGATGCCTTAACATTAAAAAGAAAAAGAGGGCCTGGAACAAAAGAAAAAAAAAAAGACAGTGTTATCTCAGATTATTACAAAGCTGCCATAGACAGTTAGGTATCTCCATGAGTATAGTGTGCTAAAGGATTTGATTTGATTTTATTACAGCAAAGCGCACTAGGACTATCTGCCTAAGGGGAGGGATACTTCCGTGGAGGGCTTTCTAAGAGAACCTTGCATTACACATGGGGTTGGTAGATGTGATTACGGCAGAGCCGCGAAGGCTATCTACCTAAGGGAAAGGATGCCTTCGTGGAGAACTTTCTGAGGGAAACTGGCTTGTATACACATTAACCCATGGGAAAAAAACCACGAAAACGCCTATGCAGCCAGCCAGTTTGCTTGGATTCGAACCAAGGTATGAACTGGCTGTATTCAGCAATTTTACTCTTCGCAGCTAGTGGACCTGCGCCAAAGATAAATATGACAATTATGTACATATATTCCCATACAGGCATATACATGGATTCAGCGCATTCTGAAGAAATATGTGATATTTCACCACCATGTTCTGTGTCAGCAAAATTTAGTTAAATCGGAAAATGTCCTAACTTTCACATTTTTTTATTTCTTTTTCACTTTTTCCTTTGGCACCTCTCGTTTTTTCCACACATTCCAGAATCTTTTGTTCTTCCGCATGAAAGGAAATAAAAAGAAGAAAGATGAAAAGAATGCTCGTTGTTTTGTTTTTCAGACAACATTTACCGGATGATAAAGAGCAGACGAGAAAAAAAAAAAAAAGATCTCCCAGCAGCGGTTTCTTTTGTTGATTCTTTGCTTGAAGTAAAAAACGGGGTTTCTGGGGTCATTAAGAACGAAAAAAATACGCGAATCTGGCAATTTCGAAAAAAGAATTTATAGGAAAATGCGTAGCTAAGTTATTGCTTTGTGTTCTAAACACGTGCTGTATCTCACAGCGATTAAAAACGATTCTTATTTTTTGTTCTGGCATTTGATCCGCCAGATATATTGATAAAAATTCTAATAATCCCTTCATTAATAGATAATTAAATTTAAGGTTTTTATTGTATGAACATAAGATATTACTTTACTGAACGAACATTACCGAACATGGGCACCTGGAAGCCCAAATTTTAAATTTCGATTTTTTTTTTATTGTGTATTTCATATTTTGTAAAACTAAAGCATTTTTGATTAACAAACTCAATGATTTAAAAGTGAGCTTTGGCAATACGGTAAGGGAAAATCACGTTTTTGACCCTAGCCCGCGAGATTTGTCTATCGGAAATTCTAAAGATAGGCTGCTTTTAAATATTTTTCGCCCAAATGCTTTCGAAACTTGTGTATGTTTATGTAAATGAATAAAACGCCCCTTTGGGCATTATATAAAATCTAAAAGCTTTCAGATTTTTTTAAAACTGTTTCAGAAGGACTTGTTAATTTCAGAGAAAAAGAAAGCATTATTGCATGAAATAAATGAAGAGAATTTAGGATTTGAAATTCTGCTTACATGTGCTCATATATTAACCTAATTGATTTATTGGTAAGCTAGAATTTATTTAAAAAATTGTTTTTCAGGAGAAAGTTTTTTCCCCACAGTGTTGTGACAGATCTTGGTTTAATCCTAGTGTACGGTACATACGGGATTTGGCGACATTATGATGAGCAGTAAACGGTCATTTTATTGTTGGCGACAATTTTCAAAATCGCACCAAGGCAGTACCGTATAATAGGATTTTACCCAGATCTTTCTAAAGATTTACATATTTTAAATATTATTATAAAATGTGTTCACAAATTTACTTTTTTTATATATCAGTATAAAATGTGTTTAGAAACTTGCATTTCGGATTGTGTACAAATTTATGTATTTTTAATGGAAATGATAATGCGTTTATAAATCTGTATTTTTAATGCAACAGTTTAAACCTTGTTTACAAACTATTATTTTTAATATAATAATATGAAATTCATTTACAATATAAAATGCACTGTTTACAGCTTATAAATGTATATTTTTTAATGTAATAGTGTAAAACTTGTTTGTAAATTTATATTTTTAATATAACAATATACAGTGCATTTATAAATGTATATTGCTTAACAATATAAAATGTAATTATAAATTTATATTTTTTAATTTAGAGCTATAAAATGTATTTCTGAATTAATATTTTTAGAATATATGAAGATAAAAAATGTGTTCATAAATTTATGTTTTAACATAGCAGTATGTGTTCACAAATTTAGATTTTTAATAACACTATAAAATATGTTTCTAAATATATTTTATATAACCATATAAAACATGTCTACAAATTTAGATTTTTAACACTTTCCGTGCAAATTTATATTTTTTAATGTAACGAATTATTCAATATAATATATAAAAAATTATCCTTTTTAATGTAACAATAAGAAACATGTCTACAAATTTATATTTTTTAAAATAATATAAAATACAAATGCAAAATTTTATTTCTTATTATAATAATTATAGAATCTGTGTGTCTTACTGTCTTACTGTAACAATTATAGAATGTGTTTACAAATTTATATTTTACAATTTTCTTTCTAGGTAAGCTAGAAATTATGAGGAAAAGTGTTTCTTCCGGACAATACTCATTGTTCAACAAGATGGCAAGTTAAAATGCTTTTGCTTTCATTACTGGAAATTCTTTCTTTCATTTTGCAGGAATTATTTAAAACTCACGTTCACGCTTTAAATTTGTGTGTATGAGTATCTATCTGTAATTATATCGTAATTATCAAAGATAGAGTAAATATCGTAATTATCAAAGAAAATTGTATTGAAAATTAAATTGACAAAAATAAAATCAAGAAAAGGTTTATCACCAAGAAAAGTCTTTTAATGATATTTTAACTGAAAAATCGTATATGTGAAAAATAGAGTCCTTCTTATTCTTTTAAAAATAATGTATCTAGAAAAATTTGAAAAGTGATCTTGTTACTTAACAACCTGTTGCTTGAGAAAATACATACCGATTATAGCATTATTTTCTTAGTTAGCTTAAGAATCATTATGCTAATTTTCATCACTTTAATGGATCTTATTCAAATCTTATTTTCCTTTGCACTTAGCTCTTCTTTTAAATGAAGATGCCTTGGTAATTCTTCAGTAACGGAAGAGAATGTATTTTCGTTTTTACGTGCTTGTACGAAGTAAAGGAAGTATTGTAGTCGCAGAAAATTTCGGGTATCGTATTTCAACGAAAATAGCTATTTGGACCGTTCTCGAAACCATTTGAATGATTTTTTTTTTTTTTTTTTTTTTTTTTTGCTTGTCATCTACCGATTATAACCTTTTATTTCACTTACATCCAGTATTATCCTTTGGTGGGCTACCACGTATAAGTACTACGTATCCAAACCCAACATCCCCGAAACAACAAAAACAATGAACAATTTTCTTTTGACGCCCTCAATGCTTTGGCCTTTGACTTCAGTGTAACGTGCACTGTGGAGTGAACTGTTATATAAGAAATCCGAGCGTAAGTTTCTATTTCAAAACTCATTAATTTTCTAACGCTAGAGATCCTTTTCTGAAATGTTGTGAATACTCCGCATGCCAAAGTTCCGAGTCTACGTTCGAAACCCCGAAACGACATGGATGTTTGTAAGTGTATAGTGTCTTCGCGGCATGGAGACTCTTAAAATACTGTCGAACTGAAATTACTCTCGAGAGGATGGTGTTAGGGAATTTTATTTGTAGTGTTTTATTTTAAGCGAGCCTATTTTAAGTTCCCCTGTGTCCCAAAGAAATATACCGTTACAAAGATCCATGCCTTCTGCGGGATTCGAACCTGTACTCAAGGCTATGTTAGGTGGTTTGTTCAACTATAAATATACAAATAAAACTCAAAGTAAAATCTAACAGAAAACTTTATTAACCATGACTTGGGGTAATACAACCAAACCAAAATAATAATTTGTAACAAATATATATTATGCGACTTCTCCTCAACTAGCACGACACCAACTTGTTGGAAAGGTAAAGCTTTGTTGTTATTACAACAATAAAATGTATTCAGATTTAGAATAACTTTTTAGGTTGGATGGAAAGATCAGCTAACTTTCTAATACTTGGCCGAATTTTGCCAATTTTCAGGAGCTGTAACTTCTTGCTGCAGCAAGAAGCTGTGCTTGCTGTAGCAGAAGACGTGCTTGCTGTCTCAAAGAACTAATTATCTAAAAGATGTTGTCTAGTAGCGGCTTTCTTCATCAAGGCAGTGCACCAGAGAAAATTCCACTGAGTTCCCAGTTAATCTTGCATCTTATTTTTAACTTGCGTTTCTAGCCATACAACCGATATAACTATCTGGTCGGAGAGAGTAACGTGACGAGACGAAGCATATAGGAAAGAAAGCTGACTATTAGGAAAACTTAAATCGTTAATGTTACACCTGTAGCTACGACTTTTCGATCTTCTAGGAACATATCTGCTTATAACCATGCCCTTATTGCTTCCTTTTCCAACCCTAACTAACATACAGCCAGGCGCAGCTTCAGCATTTTCGACCCCCTAGGCGATTGGATGACCCAGAGGATTGGTACAGATTGCGCCAATGTAAAATAAACATAGTAATATTAAAAATAAACTGTACCTTTGGTAGAGACGTTAGGTTTTTTTCTTAGCAGGAGACATGAAAAAAGAGCAGTGCCCTCGTCGGGACTCGAACCTCGGTCCTCTCGAATACGCGCCGAGTGTGCTGGCCATTACACCACAAAGGTATGCTATAAACGCGGGAGAAATACCTTATATACTCTCTCTTTTGAAGAGCGACTGGGGATTAGGGGACCCAATCGCCACATCCTGGTGGTGGAGAATAATCATCCACTACCATTTTTAGTTCGGTCGCCACTGTAGATTCATTACCATATTTCGAAGCAGGTGACATGAAAATTGAGCAGTGCCCTCGCCGAGACTCGAACCTCGGCCCTCTCGAATACGTGCCGAGTGTACTCGCCATTACACCACGAAGGGCTGCTAAGAAGGCGGGAGAAATACTTTATGCCATTAATTAAACTGTCTCTTCTAAGAAAAACTTGCTAAGGCATTTTCGAATTGTTATTCCTAGAGTGTACTATTTATATGGGGTTAGTTTCGGGCGACATCTGCTATCCGAAACTTATTGTACTAAACAGTATGATAAGAAAGACTATTTCAGTTATAAAAAAGTTTTTCCCCCCTACACAAGAAAGAACTTTTATAGGAGACATATATCAGAAGAATTTTAGTTTTATTAATGGCTGAAGACTGTCCAAGTTATACTCTGCACGTCATAGTTAGTTCTCAAAAACATTTACAAGATATAAGTCTTTCATCAGTATTCTGTTCTTGTTTCATTATCGAACCAAACCTGCTGGGACAATGCATCGTAAAATTTCTATTAACCTATTACGCAAACCATCGCGTCTAATTTATCGTCACTTTCGAAGACAACCTCAATAAAACGTCATAGCTCTTGATAATGTACTCTGGTTGGCAGACAGACAGCTGGTTAATGCTCTTTTCCCATCCAGGCCCACTCACTAACTGTAAACCGAGAAGGACCTTGTACACTCGCTCTGACTCTTCACGTCAAGAACTAGTACTGAAAGTTATCTCAAGAGGGCGTGTTATCAGAGTACTTCCGCTTTGTATAGCTGATGGGCTTTTACTGTCAGCCATTTTTATTGCTCTCTAAGTATTTTTTCCCCTCCTTAAGATCGTTTATTTTTCTCATGTTTAGAATGGGTGCCATGTGCGAACGAGGGAGATTTTTTCATTGAGTTGAAAAGAATTTATTTTGGTGCTTTTTTATATTTTAGGATCTTGTATAGTGAGGTGAGAAAAGGAAGTAAATGTATAAAAATATATTCATACAAAATAAAAAAATATATTCATAAAAGAATTAAAAGAAAGAAGAAGAAATTAGAGTTGCAAATACAGAAAGCTGTCTGAATATCTGTGATAAACAGTCTATTTCGTTTAAGTGTGCAGTTTGTACCTAATTTATATTTTGAAAGAATAAATTTGGCGTTCATTACTATGTTGTATTATAAACAAATCCTGTCTGTTTGATTGTAACTGTTTAAATATGCATGTTAATTGTAGATATAGTTGTTGTTCACTTTTCTAAAATTTTTAGAAGTAGTTATACTTATTTCCATTAATAATGGTGAAAGACGAATTTATTCATTTACATTTAAATCATTTCAAAAATACTTTTGTTTACTTGTACATTTCAGCTTTTAGAGTTTTTTTTTTTTTTTTTTTTTTTTTTTTTTTTTTTTTTTTGTGTGTGTGTGTGTGGGGTGTAGATTAAGAGCAAGAATATCTAATATTCGCATAAAGCATGATCATAAAATTTTGTTACGAAATGCCCAGCCGCGGTAAAACAACTGCCCCGCAAAGCGGGTTTAGGTTTGCCAGAAAATGACAAATATAGGCAGGGTTTCCAGATTTGGTGTGGTGCCAGATCGCCTATTTGGTGAAAAAATTAGTGATATACCATAGAGGGAATGAAAACATTCTAGAAGGAATTGCCCCAGAATGTTCTCGAAGGAAGGTCAAAAGCTATATAAACCCTGCCTGTACGCGGAGTAGCAACGCATCGTCGCATGTATCAGGAGTTTATCGTCAAGAATATCTTGATTGTGTTTGAGCTGCTCCGAGAGCGATCGACCGAATCGGGAGCTGTATTTTGCCGTGAAACTGTCTTCACCGTTATAGCCTGATAGCCTGAAGGTTGTGTTGCTGATTGTTTCAACGTGTTTTATCGTAGTTTTTCGACTACTGTAAACGTGTCTTTGGAACTCTCCTGTGAAATACTGGCGAATAAATTGTGTTTTGATTCTCCATCGAGTGTTGTCTTCAATCACTCCAAATCCACGAACCCGTAGAACGCAACAAAATTTATAATAATAATATTTATATAATAATAAATTTATAATATAATAGGAATAATCTGACAAACCTCAAAATCTCATCAAAGGAAAAAGAGGTTGGGATATGCAAATGATTAGTACTTCAGCGCATTTAGACGACGCGAAGGGAGAAACAACACCTCAAGCACTGCATAAAAGAAAAGTTGTGTCGTGGATTTCTCATTCGGAAAGTGCTTTGTAAGGTCGGGGTTTACTCAGAATATCGTGTTATGCCTCGAATAATAAGAAAAATTCCTACCAGCAAGTATCGGAATTCGACAGAGGCAGGACTGTTGCTATCGAGTGTGGATTATCGTTCCATGATATCGCCCGTTGCACGGGTCGGCATCTATCCACTCTTATGTGAATATGGAATCAATGGGTTGCTGAGGGTCATACTGAACCGCATGAAGGATTTCAAAGCCCTCCGTGTCTGTATCCCAAGAGAACAGATTTATTGTGAGGTCATCCCTGCAAACCGTACAACCTTATCACGGACATTTAGTCAGGAAGTGGGCATGTTTCTAGCATGCCCATTTCCTGACTATGCCCATTTCCTAAACTCATATATAAACCCCAGAACTTCAGCAGTAATATATTTACTAAAATCTCTCGGCTTACTTACGGAAACATATGTTAGTTGCCATTCATAAAGTGACTACAGTCAAAAGTCGTTAATTCGGACACCCATAATCCGGAATGATCTATAATCCGGACCTCAAAGCTAAAAACTTTATGCGCATGCGCCGCGTTCGCACATGCGCATAGGCGTTTACGCGTGCGCGTAAGACCTTTACGACTGCGCATATGCGTGTGCGCAAGTGCAGAATACGTTTCCGCGTGCGCGTTTAATGTATAACGGACGTTATAAGCTAAAATTATCTAATTATCTGTTTTAGTTAATGTTGATGATTGCGTTGTTCCTTAATCTTCGAACTGGATCCCGCTTATTACTTTTTTTCAGACTGTAAGAGCAATTTTATAAAAGTAAACTTAAACTTTCGATTATGTCAAATAGAATTTCCGATGCTGGAGATCCCAAAGGATCTACAAAACGAAAGTATGTTTCAATGTCCATCAAACACAAAATGGAATTGCTGCAAAAAAGGGATAAAGACATGAAGAAGGTGACAGAGAGGTTAGTGAAAACGAAAAAATTTCGATTGATAATTTAGTCGGTATTCTCGGCACAGCAATTACGGGACTTGAACAGCGGAACTTTGTAACTGAACAAGAAATTATATCTGTTTATAGAATTAAAGAGAAAGTATTATCACATAAAACGAAGCAATTTAAACAACTTACATTGAAAGAAATGTTTAATAAAGTAAACAAATAAATATTAAGCTTTTTTTCTTTGTAAATTTTGATACCCTTTAGATCATAATTGTTCTTTATTTCATAAATTACGGTTTCATATTTTTAATTTTAGAATTTCTGCATGCCATCTTACGAGATTTAAACTGATGATCTATAATCCGGAAAAATCGATAATCCGGAATCGCCGAAGTCCCGACGAGTCCGGATTAACGACTTTTGACTGTATTTTTCAATCTATTGACCATTTTGATAGACCGGAGATTCCGTTCCATGCATAATGGGATCAGCGATAGAATATTACCTATCGTATAAGGAATATTCCTCGTTTGTTGAGCTGATCCTTCTTTATGTGTCTGATATGACTGTTGTTTTGTGTTAAGTACTAACATCCTAGACACTGACATTTAAATATTTCCACCATCAAATGTCGTATGGAGTAATAATCAGAGGAGAGTGAGGACAACTTTAAGCAACGTGGAACAGTACGCCTTTCTAACTGTACTGCATCATATAAGGTGTCATTATTTCGGCACCTTAATACAAGTAGACCGCTTTTTGAAAAGACTGAAACCTTCGTAAATATGTTTCGGGTTAAAAATAGCATAAAACCGCCTTCATAAATGTATGGGCAGACCTTTATGCCGGGGCACAACTGTACAAGCATAATATTCGTTTGTAATCAAAGTAGCAAATTAAACTCCGATTGCCTAAGCAGTCTCTCTGCATAATGGGGCTCGCAGGTTTATGATTTTAATAAGTTTAAAAATGATGAGCAAAACGAAGCTGTCTCCTTTTGCTGAGGCACCGTTATGAAGGTTTCCGTCTTTTCGTATAAACTGCTAGTCAGTGTACCTGACTAAACAGATAAACATATTTTATTCGTGTAAAGCTGTATAAGGTATTTTCAACCTCCTTCCAAGCATGCCTTCGTGGTGTAACGGTCACACACTCGGCGCATATTCGAGAGGTCTAAGTTCGAGTCCCGGTGAGGGCGCTGCTCATTTTTCACTTCTTCTGCATTAAAAATAATAATGACTTTACAGTGGCGCCCGAACTAGAAGGTGGTGAAAAATAATTCTCTTCACCACTATGATTTGGTCCCTTAAACCTCATCCGCCGTTTAAAAGGAGAGTATATAGCGTATTTTCTCTGTCCTTTCCACATGGTGTAATTGGAAGCATATTCAATGCGTATTCTAGAGGTGCAGGGTTCGAATCTCGGCAAGGACACTGTACATTTTTCACGTCTCCTGCTTCAAAATACCCAAATGACTAAACAGTGGCACCGGAAGTAAAGTTGACGACTAGGTCTCTTGATCCCCAGTTGCCCGTTAAAAGGGGGTGTACATAAGGTATCAGAAGTGGAAGCAGCCGAACCCACCTAACCAAACAAGTTGGTCTCATGGTCATAACAGGCCGCGAGAGTACATAAGGTATTTTCTGCCTCCTTCCAGCATGCCTTCGTGGTGTAACGTTAGCACACTCGGCGCGTTTTCGGGCGGTCGTGGTATGAGTCCCGGCGAGGGCATTCCTCATTTTTCACCTCTCCAGGATAAAAAAAGCTCTTCATGGCGCCTGCATAGCGAAATTAAATGTTAGAGGCTCCATTTTTTTAGTTAGAAGGGCAGTTTTCCATTTGTTACTCTAAATACATATCTAGTGCGAAAGATCGCTGGCCAGGTTTAGAAAATTTTCGTACACTTTTTAAATGGCAATGTGCTTTTTAATGGATTAATTGGATTAATCTTAAACTGAGATTTTGCTTAGTCAGAACTGATAAGAAAAAACTGCATTAGTTATAAGCTGAGCTAGGAAGTTTTTTACTAACTTCAGTTTAGCTGTTGATCTGTGTATTTATCAGCTATCATTTTCTGTGATATTTTATTATTTATGTGTTATAGTTAAGGAATTCAACCATAATCATGATGTCTGTCATTGTAAATTAGACACGTTTAATGGAAAATCTATCATAGTTAGGAAGGGATTTTAACGAAACGGGTCCATTGTACACTTTAACACATTGGCTATTGAAATTTATTTTTCCTTCTTTAACTAATCTTAGTTTAAATTACTACTGAGCGACTCAAAAGCCTTTGTTCCTTCTGTAATTAAGAAGACAACTTAGAGAAAATAAACTTCAGATAGAAAACCGTTACCGACAACACTGAATAAAACGGAAAAAAATCAATGCCGACAGAAACTTTTTCTTGCATTCCTCTCAATATATCCAAAACTGCGTCTGTGCGAGCTTAGAAACGCAAAGACAACTGAAGATCTGTTTCGGTCGAAAAGAATCAAACTGCATATTTTCCCCGCTTGGTTTTTGTTTGAAGCCGTGTGAGCTTTTGGTTCCTTTTCCCTGATCCTGTTGTTTCTGGCCGTTTTGATGTATTCCGACATAAACGATGGAGGTGGGAATCTTCCTATTTCTGGATGCTGTTGGTGTAGCGGCTGTTCTTTAGAAAATGGTAGCATTTGTCTTGATGCCTCGGTTCTTTTTGTCCCTCCCCCTTCGGGCGGTCATGTGTGTCTAATTTTAGAAGCGATCAAAAGGAATGAAACAGATCTTAAGACACTTTAAGTGCTGAAGACATTTAACACGTTAAAGAAAAAGGTCCTTGCGATACTTAAATGTGCACTGAGAAAATTCGTATGTTTATTTCTGTTATCTTAATTTATGATATGAGTGTTGTATCTATAATAAAAAAAGACATAATAAATATAAAATGCATTAAAAGACATAATTTTCTTTATACACTCTTTTGCAAAAAAAAAATCGAAGCACCATGAAGGAAGTGGTTGTTTTTGATGAAACTGAATATATGTATAGCTCATACACAGATAATCGGCTCACAATCACTCATTGAGTGTTCAAATTAGTAGTCGGTCGAACCGCCCGTGGCAGCAGTGTATGTTTGAATTCGTCGAGGCAAGAAGTGGTAAAGGTTCTTAACGTCATACTGCGACACATTCTGCCAGGCATTCATCATTTGTTGCTCCAGATCTGCGATATTTTGTGTTGCCCGAATCTGGCGGCCTACCATGCCCCAGACATGCGCGATTGGTGAATGGTCTGGTGACTTTGCTGGCCAAGGAAGAGTATCAACCGCACGGAGACAGTCCAGAGATATGCGAGCGGTAAGTGGCCTGGCATTATCTTGTTGGAAAATGGCTTCAGGATGACGTGCCATGAAGGGTAATGCAACCGGCCGCAGGATGGTATCAACATATCGTTGAGCTGTTAAAGATGTACGGTGTATGACTAAAGATGACCTGCTGTCATAAGAAATAGCGCCCCATACCATCACACCAGGAGTTATGGCTGTATGCCTTTGGAAAACAAAGGCTGATTGGAACCACTGGCCCCGTCCTCTCCAGACATGAGCACGGTGGTCATCTGCTTCAAGAGTGAAGCGGAATTCATCGCTGAACACTATGCGATGCTAGTCTGATGGCAGCCATGAGGATCGGCTGCGACACCACTGCAGACGACTCCGCCGATGTTGTGGGGTCAAAGGCAAACCTCTTAAAGGCCTTTGTAAGCGTGACCCCGCCTCAGACAAGCGCCGTGACATGGTGGATGATACCACGGAAGGTATAGATGTAGCTGTAGTGCGTTAAATAGTCGACAATGTTGGGGCGGTTCGGGCCTGGCGAACAATCATTCTATCTTGCCTCGCATTTGTGCTCGTTGGTCTTCCAGTGCCTTCATTTCGTTGGCAATTTCCTTGTAGCAACCATTGCTTCCAACATCTTTGCACAGCAGTGTCTGTACGCTGCAGGTGGCGGCTTATTGCTCGGTATGAACACCCAGCTTCACGCAACCCTACAATGCGACCACGTTCGAAGTCGTTTAGTTTTCTGTAAGGTCTTCGATATCGTCGTAATTTCATTTTTAGTTGCTTCTTTACGGAATTACAGCGGCAGCAACAAAAGAAGATAAATTTTCCGCCTCTGTTAATAGTTTTATACATTGCGAATTGCGCACTAGAAATGCGCGCTATGACTGCAATTCCTGTTCATTTTCCTTGAAACTTTGATCATTTGCATGTTCTATCAAGATGTTTTTACATACCAAATTTCATCACGATCGCAAAAGTTCTTCTTGATGCTTCAATTTTTTTTGCAAAAGAGTGTATATAAAAGGAAGAGTCTGTCTGTGTGTGTCTTTCGTTCGTGCTGCGCGTAAGCTAATAGACCCAGGGCTACGAAATTTGGTACACATGGCGCATCTAGACAAGAGCCAGTGCACCTCGAAGCGAGTTTTCCAAAATTCGAATAAGATTTGTTTTTTATTTTATGTTTTCTGATGAAATCGCATCAAATCGATAATTATATCAGCAACAATGGCATATCAGCACTGTTGCGACTCGGAAAAATGAGGATAATAATTCTATGCAGATTTTAAATTTAATGTTTCTCTTGGATACTGGACGTTTGTCGAGAGAAGGTAACGGGAAGTTGGTTAATTTATTTATTAGGATAATTAATATTTGTATTAAGGGATATTGCTTATTTCATTGTAATTATTGGTGCTAGTTTGGTAGACGGTTGCACGGATTTTTGGCGATTTACGTTGGCGCGGTTTTTACAATCGTCAGCCATCTTGAAAAACGCTGTTTTTACGTATTTTACGCATAGTAAAGTATTCGAAACTTTAAAAAAAAATAAATGTCGTTAAAAAAATAGATGGATTTTTTTTTTAATGTCGTTTTTTAAGATGGCAGGCAACTGTAAATAAATACATTCACTATGAGTATAAAATACGTAAGTAAGGTTAAATTATTACTTGTATAGCAAAGAAATAGAATAAAAACACCGCTATAAAAACATTGCGCCAACGTTTAATTGGATTAAAATATTACTTAAATTGAATATCGAATTAAAAAACGTTTAAAAGAATTAAAATATTACTTAAATTCAAATCCTTTAAAGCAAGTTTTGTAGGATATAATTATTTAACATTAAAACAACATATGTGGCAATAAATATCTTGGCAATTTTTTAGAACAGCAATCAGCAATATTAAAAAAAAAATTTTTAAATCAAAATTGCAGTATACTATTATAATGCATTACAAGTAAAAGAAAATATGTACTTACATTTTTTTGAGTATTTAACCTGTAGTATATTGATAAGTACCACAAAAAAATCGGAATCATAATTTACACATCAATGAAAAAAATTTGAAAATGTAATATAATTTAAAAAATGTAATCTAAAGAAAAAATTTTGAAAACATTTTTATAAAAATTTGAAAAATGAAATATAAGGAATTCGAAGAGATGAATAATAAAACTTTAAAATGTCGCGGTAATGCACAAATATTCAGTAACCAATCAAGGAGGTGATTACATCACGAATAGAATTAAAATCATTTAAATAATCATACATAATAAAATCATTTTAAAAAATGCAAAATTAAATTTATTTTAATATTAACAGCCATAAATAATGTTTAAAACATTAGATTAAATTTATAGGTATTAAAACCAATTACTTTTAAAGTAATGTGACGTCATTCATTACATCATCCACAACATAAAATTCCAAAAAATAATTATAAACAATAAAATTTTTATTTCAAATAAAACTGCAAAATTAAATGGATTTTTAATATTTAGAAGCCATAAATAATATTTAAATCACGAAATTTATGCATAATAAAACGCACTATTTTTTAAATAAAATGACAGCAAAGTATCGGTTACCATAACTAACTTGTCTAGCAGTGGGTTTACCATAAGTCGTATTACTCTGCAAAAGAAAAATCGCCAAAATCCGTGCAACCCGTCTACCAAAGTAGCACCTAATTATTTTATATGTAATATATTATTAGTCCAAAGGGATTTGAATCCCGAAGGACTATTAGTTTCGTTTTGGCATTTTGCGTCGGACTCGTAAATGTCGGTTCACTTTTCAAACTGTTGCCACAAAATGTTAGAGTCCTGCATTATATTTGAAGAAATTAAATAATGAAAAATCTGCATAAATGTATGTATATTTCTCGTATTGTGATAAAACAACGGTACATAGAGTCATCGAATTTTGAATAACGTAATCCTCCAACGAATATGAGCATGTGGAAGACCAAATTTGAAATTTGAAATTTGTTTTACGATCGATTTCCTATTTTTTAAAACTTTGACGAATTTTTGATTAACAAACTCAAGGATTTCAAAGCGAGCAATGGCAACGTTGTGCAGAAAAAACATTTTTATCTCCAGCGCGTGAGTCTCTGTATCGGAAATTCTAAAGATATGCTCGTTTTAAAACTATTTTGCGATATTGCTGTTGCACTGGATCTTATGGTTTAAGTGCGAGGAACATGATATTTAATAAAGAAAGGTAACACACAAAATGTTAAAAAACGCCCCTTTGGACGTAATTTAAAATCTGAAACATTTCAGATTTTGTTTATTTTTTTTTTTTATTATTATTATTTTGCTAAAATTGTTCTGCAGAGTAAAATCTGTGCAGTTTTTAAATTTAAAGTTTAGTGTTCCCTTTAGGCATTTTTCCGGTACATTTAAAAGCCAGACGAAGGCTGGCCGCATAGCGACTAGTACAGGAATAAAATGAAAAGGAAGTGCGTCATGTAAATAGTATATACTTTGGAATTTCACTTTGTAGAATTGAGATAGGTGTACAAATATGTCTATAAACGTGCAATATTTTTAAAATGAAAACAAAATATAAAAGCAAATCATCCAACACATTAAAGCAGATACGACTTGAGAGTGACGTATATTAAGTATGATTAAAAATTAAAATGCTGTTACGAATTTTGTACATAGATAGATGATTTTAGCGCAGTTATGTGAAATTGTTGCATTTTGTTGTGTAATGTAACGCGAAAATTCTGAAGCTAGATCTATGCTGGAAAAGTAAGAGAATACAGAGCAAGTCCATTTTACATTGGGTAAATGGGTATCTCGGCGTTGTCTTTTGAGGGCCCAGATGATGGTGATGATCATACGATAAGTTGAGACATCGAAGAGAGAATGGTGAGAAATGCAGGAGATGAGGCGTATGATTCTGTTGGCGAAGTGAACTGGGGAAAAATTTCTTGTTTATTATTTTTATGGCGTAGAAAAAATTAATGATTTCTAAAAAATTGTGGAAAATTGGCCGTTTATAAATTTGAAATGTTGTTCTTTGAAAGTGTTGGCTTTTGACGAACCACAGCTTTTGATGACAGTACTTCGCTGCAGCATATTGGCAACAGCGTCTTCTTCTCTCGCGAGACAGCGATATGTGAAACGGTAACTTGTAACGAACCTACATTTCTGTAAATAAATTTTACGAAGAATATTGGCAACAGCGTCTTCTTCTCTCGCGAGACAGCGATATGTGAAACGGTAACTTGTAACGAACCTACATTTCTGTAAATAAATTTTACGAAGAATATTGGCAACAGCGTCTTCTTCTCTCGCGAGACAGCGATATGTGAAACGGTAACTTGTAACGAACCTACATTTCTGTAAATAAATTTTACGAAGAATATTGGCAACAGCGTCTTCTTCTCTCGCGAGACAGCGATATGTGAAACGGTAACTTGTAACGAACCTACATTTCTGTAAATAAATTTTACGAAGAATATTGGCAACAGCGTCTTCTTCTCTCGCGAGACAGCGATATGTGAAACGGTAACTTGTAACGAACCTACATTTCTGTAAATAAATTTTACGAAGAATATTTTCTCTTGCTGCATAACATTACTTTGTGGAGTTCGTTTAGTGAAAATACATGATCGTAATTTCCATGAATAATTAAATCATCAACTTTCCTTTACAACCAAATTATGTGTAACGTTGTTAACTTTAATCTCTTTTTTCTGTGTCTTTCTGTTTAAAAAATATGACAAAATAAACAAAGAAGGTGAGTATATTTGATTGAATTTTCATATCGAAGGTAAATACGAAATCATATGCTTTGCTTGGAAACAACTAAATTAGAAGAAACAATCATTGATCGTTACTGTGAAAGAAACTTACAACTCTCGACTTCGAGATATTGGTCGAAAAGGTAAAAAACAACATACATACACACATAAAAAAGAGGCTAAAGAAGAAAAAAGGAAACCTCGAAGAAAAATAAATTTTGAAACTTTTTTCATGTCACTTTTTTTTTATCTTTTAATTTTCTTTTCTTTTCCGCCTCCCCTTCTTCTAAATTAAAAGGGTGCAAGAGCGTATCTTGATTGTACCGAACTTGAAGATTGCTATTTAACCTGGCTGAGTTTACTTTGGGAATAGAAAATAACGTGGAATAGAAAAATAACACTTGGCAATAGAAAATAACATGAATGGGATAATAGAAAATAGTAAAAACATTTCATTTTTTAAATAGTTGCTGAATATTCGTTTTATTTTTGCACATGTGAACAAGTTACACTATGATATGCTTTTTTAAGATGAATTTCCAGTTGTTACATAGTTTTGTGCTTTTATTGAAATTTACCTCATATTGAAATACAAGATGAGTCAGAAATAGAAATATGGCTACACGTTTGGTCGCATAATATGTTGGAAGTGTTCCGGGCTACGGGAAGTAACTTTGACTTTTTGGGAAAGTGATTTCAAATTGAGGAACAGTACACGAGTTAACAAAACTCTTGCATCTTTCCATCTTAGCGAATACTTCCCAAATCATGATCGATGTTGCTGCATCGGTGCTACTGCGAATCCTTCCAGATTTTCTTTTTTCAGATGTTTTCCATCGTTAAAAGTGGGTTTCTTACTATTCCTACAATCAACGGCAACGAATATGACATTCATGTCATGTTTCTTCCATCTGTAAGCCCTTACTATAAAACCAGCCACGCTGCAATTACAACAACTGCTGCTCCATGAGCACCATCTTGGCTAATGGCATGAGTTTGGGCGGGGGAAAAAGGAAATTCACTATTAATTTTTAAACTGTTTTCTAATATACTGCAGTTATTTCAGAATTGTAGCCATATTTCCCACTCACCCTCTAACAATAAAAATCTCTTTTTGAAGGCATCGATAAATTTAGATGTATTTCTTCCAACGCTCAATTATTGTTTCTTTTGATGTTAAATCACTGTTTGAAGGAGCAATAAATGTCTTGAAGCCAGACCCGAGAATTCCATTTCACTTACACTGAAAATGAGGAGTTAATTCCTTTCACGAAAAATTAGACCCGCTTCGTTTTACAGTTATTATCGTTCGATTCAAGAATTAGCTGTGGGTAATCCCTCAGAACAATACTTGGTGACATTTACATCAGTATTTTGCAAACTGTCTTTTCAGCTCTGGATGCACTACGTTGATGAGATATTCGCGATTTTTTATGATGATGAATAATATTTTGCCAATATTTTATTTGTCATGAATTTGGCTCGTCCAGCCATACGGCTCACTTTTAAAACTGAATCTGATAATTCCTTTCATTTCTTCGATAAAGCATTAGTGAAACATTTATTAACCCAAAGGGCGTTAGCCCAGAAGGGCTATTAATTTCGTTTTGGCATTTTACGCAATTCACTTTCTGCGTTGATTCACTTTTCAAACTGTTGCCGCCAACTATTACAGCCCTGTATTATATTTAAAGAAATTAAATGATGAAGAATCTACATAAATGTATATATGTTTCTCGCATTGGGATGAAACAACGGTACCTAGAGCCATCCAGATTTTGAATAACGTAACCCTCCATCGAATATGGGCATCTGGAAACCCTAATTTGGAAATTGTTTTATTACCCATTTCATATTTTGTCTGACATTAAAGGATTTTCTATTAAGAAACTCAACGATTTCAAAGCGAGGAATGGCAACACTTTACGGGGAGGGAAAAAAAACTTTTTTTTATCTCCAGGACGCGAGACTGTGTATCGGAAATTCTAAAGATATGCTCATTTAAAAATAATTTTGTGATATTGTTGTTGAACTGAATTTTATGGTTTTAATGCGAAGAACATGATATTCAGTAAATAAAGGTAACACACAAAACGTTAAAAAAACGCCCGTTTGGGCGTAATGTAAAATCTGAAAGCTTACAGATTTTTTTCTTTGTTTTTATTATTGTAATTATCTTAGAATGCACGAGATGGGCCTATATAATAGCAGCAGAGAACTTATTTTGATTAAGTGATGCCTTTCGAATTATACAAGTACGGAATTGGGGACGAGATGGTTAGCGATCAGTGAGAAGGGAAAGCAAAAAGTGAAGCTTATGTCACTGATTCTGACATATGAGAAGATGGGAAAGAGAAAAATTTTAAACTCATCTGCTTAGACCTCATGGTATTGTTGTTGTTATTAATGGTATTAATTTTCGAAAAGGAAAAAGTACTGGATTTGTTCGTAAGCCCTAAAGACTTATTAAAAAAATTAGATCTGTTAGGCAAGTATTAGAGGTGTATACTGCTTCAGGACAGTATTAGTTTAAAAAAACTGAAATATTGCGATTGTTAATAGTCGATGTTTTTAACGCATGAAATATGTAGCCATAAGAGTCAATTACTGTCTGTGCATCAACCAAGGACCATTCAGAAAAGACGTATGATCGGAACTTCAGATTGAGAAAGTGATAGATATATTTTAAAAGGTACAATTTTAATTCCGCTACCGTAATGTTGCTGTTATGCAACATTTTACGTCTTGAATTTAGTTTATTTAAAATGCTAAGTACAATTTAAAAAATAAAATTCCTTAAAATCGTAGGATCCTAAGCTGTATAATATTTATTATAAAATTAAGAACGATCACACATTTCAGTTGTTATCTTGAGAGTATATCATCACTAACACGTTTTGAGGAACATTTGAATATAGATGCAGATCTGAATTTAAACAAAAGAAAACAAAACAAAACAAAAAAAAAAAAAAAAAAAAAAAAAAAAGCCCTCAAGTGTTATGATATACCTTTGGTTTTGAATACAAAGCTGTGAGAGTGCAAAAAGACAAAGAATAGTCCAGTTAAAATTTCTTACTGGATGAAAAAGAAACGAAGCTTCTACCATCAGAAAACCCATCTGGTCAGCAGACTCCATTTTCTATACTGTCCCTTTATGTAACCTCCATGTTATCCACAGGCCGGATTTTAATCCCTGCCCAGCCTGAAATATTCCACAACTTAATCTCCTTGGTATTCCAGTTTAAAACTTCTAAATGCTAACAAAAGATAAAAATGGCATTCAAAGAAGCTATCTGAGCTGAGAAAGAAACATCAATAGACAAAATCAAGGGCAAAATATGTAACCGAAATTATACGTCATATAAATGAAAATACTTTACGATTAATAACAATAAGAATGTTTCGGGTTAAAGATGAAAAGACCTATAAATGTTTCACTACATATATGATTTTTATATTATGTAATTGCTCAATTTTTTTTTCCACTGGCCAACTGTTCAATTTCACTTTAATGCGGATATAATTCCAACGCACCGCCTTTAGTAACACTGTTCATAAACGTTCACAAAGTATCTTAAAATCTGCTTATAATCTTTTTCTGATCATTTTTGTTAAGGCACATGCAATTATTTCCAAATCTTTGCCCTTCCTCATTAAATGCGATGTCTGAAAATCATTTAGTTAAGAATTCACAATATAACATTCCTGTAATCTACGCTTGCCAAGAAGTCGCAGAGCTTTCGAAATGCCGTCTTACATCTATTTGGATTTCTACCAAATCCAGAAACGAAATGTTTGCCGTCAAATTCGAGTTCCAATACCTGAGGGCTGAAGCTGCAGCTCCAACTGCATCACTGGGCCGTTAGTCTTTAATGAAACCAAACATGGAGGAGAGCGGAGTTGAGTGAATTCTAGTCTGCGACTGCCAGAAATTTCTCCTGCATGGATAGAGGGACCAGCAGAAATTAATTCCGGACGGAGCTGCGTTGTTTGAGCGTTCGCCAACAGATAAGACACTCAGGATGGCTGGCTTATTAGCAAGCGGGCCGTGTTGACACTTCGGTGGTTTTGGGCGTCCTCCACGTGTTTGCCAATCTCTGCCAGCAGATAAAGGGATACATTTAAACGCAACCCTGGGATCTAGAATGGTGGTTGTTCGTCGGCGCGTTAGAACATGAAGTCGCTTCAGCTATGGCTCATTATCACACCAGGGTTGAGTTTAGTTGTAGATGGAATGATACCGTGAATATCGATGCATCTTCCGATGATGATAAGTCAGTGACGCGAAGGGAGTTGTGGCTTGATTTGGGTGGCTTAATATATTACGCATCATCGATTTTCGTTATCCGCAACTATGATGTGTGTTTAATAAATTAGTGAAGGTTTATTTGCGCAGGCTTTTGAAACTGAGCGATTCGCCAAGGTTTGTCCACAATTATGTGAAAATTAATTTGCGAATAATGCAGATTTTTTTCATCCCTTCATTTTCTGCAAATATTTCACACTTCTTAAGTAGAAGCTCAGCCATGATTGTATTAATTAAGAAAACGGATTTCGTGAGCTTACGTGTATAAAAATTAAACAATTTAAAGGAAAAAAGCAAGTGTAGAATACAATATATATTTTTTTTTTTTTACTACAGCAAAATGCATTCATTGGAAAAAATACTTTCATTATTGTTATACAGTTAAACGTCGATCTATCGTTCCCTGCAATGATCGTTCGCTAATTTTCGTCCCAAATGAAGGGCGAAGTGCTGTGTGTGTGTGAGCCTGATTTACAAAACTAGTGGCCTTAGGCTGAAAATTTCTTATGAAGCTCATTTGTTCTTTAATTTTTACTTCCTTGTATGAAGTAATGGAACTATTGTAATCCCGAAAAATTCCGAGAACTATATTTCAACGAAATTATCCATTTTGAACTCTGTCGAATGCAATTTAACGATGTTTTTCCATGACATCTGTACGTAAGTACAGAATAAAGGACTCTTTTACCTAAAAGGAATTATAAAACTGATTTAAAATGGATTCAGAAGAGGTTTTTTTTTTTTTTTTCGTGGCCGTATGTATGTGTCTCGCATAACTCGAAAACGAGTAGTCTTCGAACTTTGAAATTTTGTATATAGTACTGCTATAACTTGTACTTGTGCACCACCATTTTGGTTACAGTCGGCCGCACCAAAAGTATATATATATACGTATATATACCCGCTCAGTTACTCGGCTAAGTAACTTAGTTTTTTTTATTCTTATATGTTGATAAATTGAGCATGTTTTGCTTTAAGAATGATTGAATTATGTTGTTCTGATCTTCCGCTTAAGGTTTTTATGCCTTTAGTTAATTTTCAATTTTCATGCCATAGTTGTAAAATTATCAACAATTTAAAAGTGTCTTAATTTAAAAGTTGTTTAAGTGCGACTAAGTCTATTATTATTATTATTTTTTTTTTTTTACCATAACAACCATATTTGTTTACATTTGAAACTTAGCAGAAAAGTCTTTCTGCGCCTTCAATGTCTTTTTGCAGAGAGGAACCAAAAGGAAGCTTTTAATTTTGTGCCCCCAAAAATCTTCCTGCAGGCCGAATTGTTTATTTTTGCGTAGAAACTGTAATCTTAATTCTAAGTTTTAAAAAAAATTGTTTTAGCTGTATTTGATGTTGTATGTCTTTCTATATTTTTCAGTTATTAATGAAATTTTGAGTTTTTATGGATTTTTGCCTTGCCGCGAAGTGAGGACTAAATTAATTGAATGAGAAAGCTATCTGTAATGAAATTGAAGGAAATAAGTTTAAATGAAATGCAGGAAAATGCAAAAATGCGTAGAATTTAATACCGTACAAGGAAGTCATATGGTGTACATACCAGTTCTTTTTTTTTTTTTTTTTTTTTTTTTTTCCGTTAATGTAGTAGTTGCCGTTGACGCAAATTATGCAAAATATATCTTTGAATAACTTAATGTTTATTATTTTTTCATATAAAGTTATTTAAAGTAAAAATAGATTTTACCTTTGTGCATATTTTGCTTCCATAGTTTCAACTTATATCGTTGTCGTGTAAAATATAGGTTTCTTTATTTTTCTCGCTTGAAAACTAGATGGATGGGGAAGGGGACATCGAGAAAATTACTAACTTGTATCGTCGGTATTTTGAGAAGTCCCAATCTTATCATAAATATTTCTTTCTTTGCGTCACAGAATTAGCGAAGAATGATGTAATAATTCTTTCAATAAAAGTATCACATCCTGGCTACTTAGCATTTTCCTTCTTTCGTGTCCGTGAATGGAAAGTTCCGCGTATTTCTTATCTCGATAACATCATCGCAGGAGATGAACTGTCTCCAGGCGCCCTAATTAGATCTCGAATGACTACTTCTGTCATCGATTTTCGATTGAGTAATTTGTAGTTATCATATCTAATTCTATCGTAGGTATTAATATCCGATAGGCTATCGATTTATGTTTTTATTTTCGAAAACTGGATAACAAGGTTTTGTTTGAGAATGCCAGGAAGTGCGCGCAAGGAACTCAAAAAATAAAAACAAGATTCTCTTGATAGTTTATCTCTTCAATAGTTTTGCAGCTTCCTGCTTGTGAAATATCTATCGTAAATCTGTCACGTGATGTCGGTTTATATGGTATCGTATAGTAATATATCATACAATCGTATTGTATTGGATAATAGTAATGATCATACGACATCGGTTAATGCTGATGCAGAAAGAACGCACCCTTTCTTTCCCTTTATTTTTTAAATATAATTAATATTGCGTATTTTTATTTTCTAAAATAGCTTTAAATATTATGAACGCAACCAACGCAGGCTAATTTTAATGAATGTGTGTTAATTTCAACTGAAAAAGGTTGAGCACATTTAAGAGAAAAATGATGTCCTCTTTCTTCTTGAACAACTTGAGGATGTTTATAAAACAATGTTCTCTTCAAGGAGAAAAATTGCGTCTTTTATTTGTGAAAATCTCTTCGAAAATAATGGCAAAAAAATTCAATAGTAGTACCTTAAGATGTACTTAGTTTTCCTATTCTTCTAATTATGGGAAATCTATTTGAAAATGATGGCAAAAAATTTCAATGTTAGTACTTAGTTTTTCTAGTAGAGTTAGTTTTTCTTTTCTTTCTAATTATGGAAAATCTCTTTGAAAATAATGGAAAAAAAAGCTCAATATTAATACTTTTAAAAAGATAGTTTTCCTATTCTTCTAGGTATGGGCTTACAAGCGGCGTAAAGGAAAATTCACTGAACATTCACAGTTCTACGCTGTGTTCAGCAATTTTTCTTTTTAGACTGTTGTGTAAACTTCCATTCAATCAGCCGAGTTCAAATCCTGACAGATGGGCTGATTGAATGGAATTTCTCTTAGCTTATCCCATATCTAACATAAATACAAGACAGTTTCCTTTGAAAACTCCTCCACGAAAGCATCCCTTTCTTTACTCGTTCTTTTCCTTCCGTGTTTGTTTTTGCATTCAAATAACTAATTAAACATAAACTTCAAATTATGCGGAAATCGGTTGTCTGCATTTTTAATTTTCTGAAGTAGAATCTTGAAATGAATAAGCCCTAGCCTCCTTACTTCCACGTCGTGAGGTGCATATTCGAATCGCAGAATGATATAGACATATCTGATAGTGACTTTAGTAGCTTTGCATAAAGGGGGCATCAAAATCTGTCGGTATGCAAAGGGTCCTGTCGAGAAGCTGATGGCAAGGGATGAAGAGTAAAAAAATCCCCGGATTCCATTGATCCAGGGGTTGCTTTCAGCTAAATTTGAGGCGGAGGTTATACGCTAATGCAATCAATTCGTTAGTGGTTAAAATGGTTTTGTCAATTTAAAATCATCGTACTTATTTCATTCTATTTATATTATTTTATTCGATTTTTTTTTGTTATTTTTATGAATTTATTTTTATGTCTATTATTTATCAGCTCAAAGGGGCAATTTTCCTAGTAGGACTGTTAATTTCGTTTTGGCATTTTGCGTTGATTCATTATAAACGCCGAATCACTTTTTAAATTTTGCCGTCAAATATTAGAACCCTGTATTATATTTAAAGAAATTAAATAATGAAGAATATGAATAAACGTATGTATGTTTCTCGCATTGTGATAAAACAGCGGTACCTAGAGCCATCGAATTTTGAATAACGTACGTCTCCACCCGATTATGGGCATCTGGAAGCCCAAATTTGGAGTTTCGAATTTGTTTTATACCTATTTCATATTTTATAAAGCATTTATGAGTTTTTGATTAACGAAGGTCACTGATTTCAAAGCGAGCAATGGCAGCACTGTACGGAGGGGAGGAATTATTTCCAGTGCGCGCGACTGTGTATCGGAAATTCTAAAGATATGCTCTTTTAAATATTTTGTGATATTGCTGTCGAATTGAATTTTGTGGTTTACGTGCAAAGAACATGATATTTAATAAATAAAGGTAACACGCAAAACGTTAAACAAAGTCCCTTTGAACGTAATGAAAAATCTTAAAGATTTCAGTTTTTTTATTATTATTTACTTTTATTACAGTTTTGATTATAGCATAAATCCTTATAACGAATAACTTTTGAATCTTATTTCATCAATCCATGCCTTTCCTCCGAAAAAAATATTCTTAAGAAATGTACAGGCGCGGTAAGATGGCTTCCCCGCAAAGCAGTTTTAGGGTTGCCATAAAATGACAAGATAAAGCAGGGTTGCCACATTTAGCGAGAAATCGCCCATTTGACGACAAAATTGACGATATGCCATGGACGGATGGAGAACCTTCTGGAACGAATTCTTACCGGTTTAGCCCAGAATGTTCTCGAACACAAGCCAAAAGCTATATAAACCCTGATGTTATTCGCAGAGTTAGTTAGTATCGAGTTGGTGTCTCGTCTAGCGAGTCAATCCCTGCGGAGTCGATGGAGTTGACAGCCGGGCAGCGAGTGCCGAGTGGGTCGTTGAGTGCACCGAAAGAGTCTCGTAGTGTATCGCGGTTAGTGCATCGTCGAGAGAGCGTGCTGAGCTCCGGGAATGGCTGAACCGGAGAGTCGGGACCTGTGCTCTGTGTGTCGTCGAATGCATCGCGAGTTGTAGCGTGGAGAGTCTCGAGAGTACGTGGAGTTCAGAGAACGACCAAGCAGAGTCGGGAGCTGTACTATGATGCTTTGCAGTGAAGCTGTCTCCACCACGATAGCCTGATAACCTGGAGGCTGTGTCGCTGATCAGAGTGTTTATAGTAGTTCATCGACGACTGTAAAAACGTGTTTGGGGGCTGTCCTGACAATACTGGCCAATAAAGTGTGTTTCGATACTTCATCAAGTAGTATTGTCATTATTCACTCCAAATCTACGAACCCCGTACGAACGTGAAGGAAGAAAGTAACTTAACAACTGGTGTCAGTAAAAGAAAACGCAACAATATTGTTACTGTATTAGCCTAAATATAAAAAACGACTTTATAAATAAGATGTGCCTGTAGTTTTTAAGATGTTTGTTACATGACTGGTGGAATGTTGTCCATAGCCTTTTCGCATGCATGAGCCAAGATACGTCTCCTACTGAAAGATAAGGAAACGAACTACATATGATATATCTTGATGTAAAACTAAGTATGCTTTGATTTAACATAAAATTGAAAAAAAAGTGTGAAATATATCTTTATATGTATTTTTAATGTCAGGCTGTGCATGTAATATGGGTGTGATTTTCAGAAGACCTTCTTTTAAAGAAAACAGCGACTTACATTGTGTGATATAATATTTATTTTTGAACGCATTTGAAACTATATAAAATTTATGTTAATTTGCGCCTAAGTTATTATCGTTAATGTCATAACCATTAATAACGAATGTAAAAACGAGAATTGCATTATTAATGCATAAATAAAAAACACATCTACTTAGAAAATTGCATCTTTTTTCCAACTCGGATAAAAATCATGATAACAAGTTACCTTTTCCGCAAATAATGAAATATTTTCGCTTCATTCTAAGTGAAATCTGAAAGTTAATTAGCATATGTAAAGCCTTCGTCGGCTCTGCTGGTTTCTGTAAACTTTCCTGGCTAATGTAGTCTTTCGTCAGAAATAAATTTATCCATAATATCATCATTAATTTTTATAATTAATTATAAATTTTCATAAAAGAGTATATTGTGTGTATTATGTTTTCATAGATATTATTATTTCAGAATTTTTAAGTGTGATTTTTCTAATCAACAATCACGGGAAAAGAGGGGAGATTCTGTATTGCCGTTAAAAACACGTTATTCATTTAAAACAATGTTGCATTTTTTTAAAAAAAAAGTCTATACCAATTAAATACAATATTAAAAATGAAATAATTGCTTCTCATAGAGAATTTTTCAGTGTGTTCTGCTTTTGGCGATGTGTAGGAGAGAAAAACAATGGGCATTAAATTTTTTCGCCTTTTGAAGATTCAAATCGTCATTAATCACTTTGTTTATAATTGACACAGATCATTTTAATGATTATGCAACTGTCCTTTGATTTCGAAAATTTTCTTTTAACTTTAAAGTTCTTATCTTTGCAACATTCGAAACATTCTGTTTTTTCTTTGGATATGTATTTTGAAATTTTTTCTCCTTGAAGCCGAACTTTTGACGGGGTGTTTTTTTCTTCCTTTTTGACAATATTATCTAACGTTGCTTTAAATATAAAAAAATCGTAACTTTCGCAGCATATTTTAATAACAAAATACAAATAATTTTCTTTGGAAAGAAAACAAAGAATTGCTTTCTGTCCATTGTTTCTTTAAGAGGGCCATTTTGCATGAAAACAGAACTGCCAAGTAGAAGACTATAATTTACGCTTTCAAAAATATAGTTGCTGTAAATAATAATAATAATAATATTAATGTCCAAAAGGCTTTTTTAACGTTTTGTATGTTACCTTTATTTATTAAATATCGTGTTTTTCTAACTCAAACTACATACAATTGAATTCAACAGCAATAGCAAAAAGTATTTAAAAACAGCATATCTTTAGAATTTCCTACAGACAGTCTCGCGCGCTTGGAGATAAAAATGTTTTTCTCTGTACAATGTTGCCACTGCTCGCTTTGAAATCGTTGAGTATGTTGAGAAACAAGTCATTAAAATTTTACAAAATATGAAATAGATAATAAAACAAATTCCAAATTTCAAATTTGGACTTCCAAATGCCCATATTCGAATGGAGGACTACGTTATTCAAAATTTGATGTCTCTACGTAGCGTTGTTTTTTTCACAGTGCGAGAAGCATGCATACATTCATGCAGATTCTTCATTATTTAATATTTAAATATAATGCGGGACGATAATATTTGGTAGAAACAACTTGAAAAGTGAACCGACATTTATAGTGTGTAGAGTTTATATTTATTTTACCTAACCTTTATTTTAAGTTTAAACTATCTTTCCTGTCAAGTCTTACTTTCCCCTGGAACTGCCAATGCCAGAGTATGTAAATTTTAGTAGAACGCGCAAGGATTCAAATTATCAGCGGAAGTATTCTGAGTTAAATAGAAAAGGAAACGAATTCGAGATGTGCTGTTCTTACTTCACGAGCGCGGAGGTAGTTAGCCAGAAATTGAAGAACCCCGCGTTTCGGCCTGTGTGCTTGCCTCGGAGAATTGTTAATCGTTCAACGTGATATTCAAAGTTCTCTGAATTAGCAGCGGTATTGTAAAACGTGGTGAGGTTAGTTACTTTTAGAGAGCCTCGTAGTTAGAGTCTTGTTATTATTTCTTTTCAGGTTCTTATTTTTATTTTACCGCCGGGTCGGCGTAGTTTGTGAGCGTCAAGAGCACGCAATTGTAATTTCTTAAGTTGAATAAAAAGGGACTTAAACTCTTAGCAAGACTCTGTCTATTTTCCAGTTTCAACAGTCACCTCTTGGTTGCGTGCAGGTTGGAGGCGCGCAATTCTACAAGTGAACCGACGCAAATGCCAGAACGAAATTAATAGCCCTTCTGGGCAAATTGCCCCTTTGGTCTAAAAATAAATAGAGAAGCCTTTTTAAATTATTAAATAATAACTAAATAGCAACGGGTCATAACGTGGTGTAAAACAACAGTGTATACATGCCACTACAGATGCTTACACTTCCAAAATAATCACGACTGTAAATATCTACATATTTCTGGCAGTTTAACTGAATATGGCGAAAGGCGGTGGTCTCTGTGGAACGTCTTATATTCTCTCAAGTTGAAGGTCGCCCATGAGATTAGCGAAATCCTTTATTCATGTTATTTATTCTTTATGACTATGAATGTATATGCAGTGGATCGCGTGAATTGAGTGGTAAAAAAGTATTTGACTTACCTTTCCTTTGTTTTCATATCCAGTTTTCTTTGCCAAGTTCGTCTGTTCTGAACCTGGCATTCTCTCTTTTTCATTAATGCTGCGTTGATAGTATTATTTTTTATTGCTTTGTTGTAAAAAGAGTGAATTTTATTTCACTCGCCCTTTCATATAGTACAGTATGCTATATAGCACAGAAACCTACATTTCTTCATTCCTCACTCGTCTTTTGCAGAGAAAGCTGAAATGTCAATAGCATTTACTTTCTTTAGTATGAAACTTTAGTCAAAAGCATTGACTTACTTTAGCATTAAAGAGAGAACGGCGATGTGCAGTATAATTTACATTACTTTATTTAATACAGTATACCTTATTGTTATTTTATTTATTATTGGTCATGTGTACTTTGCATATTTTATCGATGAAATTTCACGGTAATTATGTACGTCTTATAAATATCCTGTTTGATGCAGTGTTTGCCATCATTCACGTATCCGCAGTAGATCTTGGAATGTGCAAGGTTATATCATCGGATTTCAAAACATTTATTTCATAAAGTATGGCAAATATGATATTAAGTACTACTTGAAATGAAATAGTCATTAAACCGTAATCTCCGATGTGTAGTCTTGTTAATGTAATAACAATGTCAAGAGGTACCTCATCTCTGGCCATACGCGTTGTATCCTATTTTCGCTGATTGTCGTCAAAAGCAACCATAATACTGTTCTTAGAACTTTTTCAATGTTGCTTGCAATGGAGGCACTTAAACATTATTTTTACATTTTTACATACATATAACATTTTTATACATACCCCAAAAGGAAAATAATCGCTGAATGATAGGTCGGGAAACCTCGTGGTCTTCTGAGCAATGTTAAATGGTTTTCCCATGTCAACTAATTCTTTCTCCACTGTTTTATAAGAAACACTGGACATTTCGGTATGCTTTCCTTTTTACTGGCAGCCAGTGTTTTGAGTTGCCGATACATTCTCGGAATGCTATGATACCTGGTGGATATGTACCGTACTTCCTTCAAAACTTAGAAAATTGCATACCAACAATGGAAAGATATTTTCTCATTCTAAAACGCAATACATTTTCTGCCGAAAATTCGCCACTTTGAAAATAAAACTTGCCTACTACACCGCCTCGGAATGGTTCGTTGTTCACGCTGAGATCTGTGCTCTGGCAGTCTCGGCTATGGGGGTATGTTACATAAAAACTGGGTTCCTACTTAACATCCTTCGGGCAGGTTCTGCAGCGGACAGGTCGTTTTCAGACTGTGGTTTGTTTGTCTCCTTCTATTCTTAATGCATAAGAGCTTGTCTTCCTTAAATTGGTCCTTAAATTGGCTGGGCTTCGAGTTTAATGGACTGTCTGTGGAACATTTTCGACGGATATGCTCTTCCGACTAATATGTAGTTAAGCCTGAATGTTTGGTCTCATAATTGCTTTTTAGCAAGAGTGAATAAATAAATTTGATTGCTTGATTAACTGATACACGATGTAAGGACGTTTGCTCCGAGCAATTCTAAGATACCAGAGAAGTTCAAACATAAAAAAGAATTTTTATGCTCTATTCTTGTAAAAATTTCAACGTAATCATAACTCACTAAGCGAACACAAACGTCCATGAACTTGCGAATAGTACTGCTAGTTTCTGTTTTTATCACGCTTGCTAGTTGTGATCAAAATACCAGTCGAATGAGCATGAGGTTCGAATTAGTCTTGTTCAGCGAATCTTCGTTAGAATTTTAGACCAATTGAAGGCATCATTTTGTCTCATTTATCCGAGACTTAAAAATCAACATATGTCCAGATATACCGCAATGGGACTTTCGTCATTTCGGTCCACTTAAAGAACTTTTAAGCGATTTATTTTTATTTTTAGCTTAAAGAATTTCTAAAATCGCCGCTGTGCCAGAATGGATCAGCATGCAGTCAAAAAACAGTTTTATCTTCTGGAATTAAGAAACTTCCTATATTCTGGGCCAAGTATGTTGCAGTGCAAGTGACTGCACAGGAAAACAGTTAGTAAATCATTTCATTGAATTCAGTAAATGAAGCTTAGCTGTCAAATTCCTGTCTATGTTTGAACGTCCTTCGTATTGTCTTTCGTTATTGTACATATGCCTATAACATGGGAAACTAACAGGATTTTAGAAAGCGACGAATCATTTGTAATAACCATGTAATATTTTACAATATCGGGTCATTACTGTATTCATTATGGTAAATACTTTTTTTAAATTTCAAGCATAGGCTAAGCTTTTTTCAGTGAGGTTGAAACGGCAAGATTAAAATTCCCCTTTCCCCAGAAATATTTTGCTTGCTGGGATTATTTCCGGCTTTTTTCTTCTTCTTCTTCTTTTCTTTGTTGTATCGTCGTCAGACTTCTCATCTCCCTACAACAACTGACAATTGTGACAATATTCATCTCAGGGTGTCACAGTTTTGAAGGGCGTTTTGCTTAAGCTGTCTCTCAGAAAGCTGGAATTGGTGGAAGCTCTGGATTTTGTGTAGGCTGGAAAGATGCTCGATTCTGTTGAATTCTTTAAATTTATTTCTCGAATAGAATTGTAACTGTCCTGTAGTTTGCTTTCAGAGTTTTAAAATGGTCGGTTTAATAATTTTTAAAATTATATGTTTTGTACTTTGAAATTATCCCTCTATTGAAGGACAAGAGTGGTATGCTTGCATTTCCTGCTGCATATAGCTTTGTACTATGAATAAACTGCATCTTTTAACGACTATAATCGGAAAAGGAATCTAAAATTAAGCATTTAAAACATACACGTGCAAAAATCGCAGGCAGAGTTTTTCAGAAATTATTACGGCTCTCATCGATATCTGGTCCCAATCCGTATTTCATTTCCTTTTACCGTGTGCAAATAAATTCGTCTTAAATGAAAAAATGAATTTTGGAACTAATTTTTCAGGGCATAATTGAGAGGTCCGCGGTTCGATTCCCGGCGAAGGCGTTGCTAATATTTCATCTTGCCTGCTTTTAAAAAAAAAAAAAAAAAAAAAAAAAATCCTAATGTCTCTACAATAGAAATAACAATATTACACAGCTCTTCTTTTTCCCAAAACGGTTTATAAAATGGATATAAAAAGGAATTTTTTGTGACGTCATATCTACACCCATCCGCTTACCTGGTTTGGTTTGGTTTATTGAGAATAGTAAAGATATAATTTATTATTGCGAATTAAATCATGCTTAATTCATTCTGGAATTTATTCGATGAAATAAGTGTTTAAGATTTATTTCGTAATTTTCAATACAGACATCTTGAGATTTAATTTATTTTTTGCTTGCCGCGAAGTGAAAACTGAAATAATTGAATGAGAAATACAGAATTGCCTGTAGAAAACTGTTTCATTTTTGTTTTGTTTGCTTAATTTCTTTTGTACATCGTTTTAGACTTATTATAGTATTTGAATAGAACATGTGGCAACGATTAGATAGTTCTTCAAATGATATAAATTTTGTGTATTCTGAGTTATATAATTCTTTAAATGATATAAATTTTGTGCATTCTGAGTTATAATATGGAAGAAATATAACGCTGTTGAATCTAGCGCCAGAGTGTCGCTATGGTAAACAAATATAGTGAATTTTAAAGAATGCATTTACTCTGTTGTAGTTTATTTGCTATCGACGAAGTAGATTTAATTCAGTCCGATAAGTTTAAATGAAATGCAAGAAAAAATGCGTATAATTTAATATTCCGTACAAGGAAGTCATGTGGTGCACACATCAGATTTTTTTATTAGGTTAAAACAATAATTTCTTTAATATCTCTTTTTCTTTCTTAAAATAAATAAACAAATGAAGCGTACATGATTTTTGCGAGCAGTTTTGAATTAAGGTATTTTTGCCAAAAAGCAAATTTACTCATTCCCGTAGGAGTACTTCTTTCAGTAGAATAACACCTTCTAACTCAGCTGTAACTTGAAAATTGCATTTGCAAACCATAGGTGTGTAATTGTTCATTTATTATTCATTGCCGTATGTGATTCCACTCACGTAGGAGTCTGAGTAGTTATTGCCTCTAGCGTACATGAGTATTAAGTTTCTTCTACAGCATTTACTTATTGATTATTCATTCTCCTTTCACAGATTACTATTATAGCTGCATTTTGCATTAAATATAACTTTTTGAAGTTTATATATAACTCAAAACAACTATCAAAGTCAAAATTAACTATCGAACGTAGCAAATGTGATAAAAGATTTTGGATATGTAAAAATGTTAAAACTAGTCTCAAATGTAAATTTTGTTATGTAAATTTTGGACAAGAGGCCACTCATGATAATTAAATTATACGGCTCTTAGAACATTGTATAATTATGGTGATTTTCAGTTATAACATGGACGTGTAGAAAATACTATTAGGTTCACGTGTAAGGAACTATCGCATCCCCCATATGTGCTGTCATGGTGTGAGTGGTTAGCATGTCCGACTAGCAGTGAGAAATTCGTAGTCTGAATCCCAGCGAGAGTATAGTTATTCTTTACATTTCGTGCTTCAAAAGATTAAACATCCCTTGCAGTGATACCCAAACTATAAAGTGGTGGACTATTCGTTATCTGCGACTATGGTCAATGGCGTTTAATGTAAACCCATTTGGGGGAGATTGTAAAGAATTATCGCATCTCTCGAGGATGCTGTCTTGGTGTAAGTGGTGAGCACGTCCAACTAACATTGGAAAATCCGTGATTCGAAACCCAGCAAATGATGATTTATCACGCTGTCTGGTTGCAAAAAGTCTTCTGTAAGGTTTTTACTCTGTCGATACTATTTTTTACTGAAGAAAGGGTTTTAATAGTATTTACAAAAATATGCTATAATAGGTCCAAACATTTTAGCTTCAGTTCAACATGTGGTTCAATTTAAGTAGCGTTTTTATGATACGTTTCTGATCACTATTAACGTGTATTTTGAAAAATGTTATCTGTGGAAAAATGTTGTTAGAGATGAAATTGAGAAAAATTTTAGAACTGTAATAGAAGGATAACCATTTAGAGATGAAATTGGAGATTACTGGAATCGTTTTAGAGCTGAGTTTGTTCTGGTTTTATATTTCCGGTTATTTTGAAAAAGGAATGAATTAAAAAGAAAACTGATGTTGTTTTATAACGGAATTTTTTTCTTTTTATATTTCTGTTGTATCTTTTATGATACTACTGTCATCTATCGATTTGATTTTACCTTTCCCTCATTCATTGTTTTGGAGAGTGTTCAAGCTGTTTGTAGATCCTGAAACACCTTAGGTTAAGTAAGATTAAATAAGATGCACCATGTTTTACTAATTTAAAGAATTTTAAATGCCTATAAAAACAAGAGAAGAATTAATGAATGCATCAACTAATGTCGATCTCTTCGATTCTACTATGAAACTACTATCATCAACAATTTATGTTTTATGCTTGGCATGTCTCAAATTGGATATTTTTTTCTTGAAATCAGATTTGCTTTTACATTCAACTTATAAGATCTAGCCCTTTTAGGCCACATGAACTAATCTAGGTCCTACAAATGAACCTGGCGAATTTTCGCACAGGGGTGAACTAATACCAGCACAGAAGAAGGGTGAAAATAACTCTTTATTATTTTCAACTAAGAACAGAAAGGCATGTACTTCGTGCTTTACAATAACACCGACAACTTTCGGTGGAACTTAAATGTTATTACATGAAGCAATTTAAGTCTAAATAGAACAGTACTGTATTAGCACGTTAAATTACGGTTAACTTAGGTTGACTCGACAAACTTAACAGGCGTGACAATCATTCGAAATGGGCTAGGGACGTATTAGCGTAACGGCAAATCAGCAACGACACGTGCGCTGGCTAGCGAAAACACGCTCTGAATAAGCTGCAAGTTCCACCAGTTTAAATACTCACTTCACTTAACTTTAAATTTACATCCTGCCAAGGAAATGCGAAGAGAAGTGGAGGAGTTCAGGAAAGATAACAAAAATTTGAATAAAAGGTTAGTTAACTAAGAGAAACCTCACTAACTGCCCATTTATGCAATTTACACTTGCGGTGTAAAAAAATTTTACAAAACCGTTTAAAAAAAAGGTTATTTTGAAAAATTTGAAAAACTAAATAATGCTTTTGTGGTGGTGGGGAAATCTTTTCATATGGATCTCCGCCTACCCCACTCATTAGTCCCTGTTATAGCACTAACTTGATAAGATATAAAATATGAAAGAAATTACCAACTTAGCCTTTTTAATTCTTAACTTTAACGTTGCCTTCAAAGTATCTATACTGCGTCACTTACATAATTATTTCATCCGCAATGATCCACAGTGATGAAAAGCTCTTATCCAATCGCCATTCAAAACTGAAACAAAGGAGCCTAGTTTATAATTAAACCAGCTACTGAATACGCAAGTTATTTTCTTCCCTGTTCTTGCTTTGCAGGCACGCAATTAATCGCTTTTCTGCTGTCATCTATTGTTAAAAGATGTGATACATGCTTATAAAATTGTGGAGATGCTATTAGCGCCTGTAGTATTGTGAAAATGAAAAATAAAAGTCCTGAGAAATTAAGGATGTGATTTTGTTTTACAAGAATGTCCAGGAATAAATTACGTGTTGCACTCGGCATGATTGTCCTCAAATCCATCATTCCATCTACGCAACCGTTTCAAGCTATCTTCTAACATAAAGTTATATAAAGGTAAATAATTACATGTACATAACTGTGCTACTGAAATGGTGAGTTATAACTAAAGTTAGAATATACAACACAAAAAAATTCGATTAACTTACAAAAGATGACGTTAAAAAATGTAGGCGATCTGCCTATTACTAGTATAACAATTGACCAATATCATATTTCTCCCTAATAACTTAAAGTCACTTAGTAATGAAATGGCAGTCGGGAACACTGCAGTCTCTGTCAAATACAGGTTCGCGCTAAATCCTCCGAGGCAGTACGGCGGCGTTCATACCGCTAGGCATAAGCTGCAGTTAACCTATCTTGCATTTAAACCTCCTTTTGCGCTCTCTTAATAAGTATGGTCTTGTATCTGAGAGAATCCAGAAGCTGTTCGAATATTTTTGGGACGATTTATAGATATATTTTGCCTAAACGTTTTGTGTTTCAAATGTTCTTTTTGATAAACCTTATTCTTCCCTATCTTTCTATACCGTGATTTACAAGACTGCTTTTTGTACTATCGGAAGAGGTGTTTTATCCCATTCCTCTTCAACAGCTTTTCCGAGTCCAAGGAGGGTTGCTGGTCGACGTTTGGTCAATCCCCCTTTTAAAAGCATAAAAGCGCAAAAATCCGTAGGTGATACATCTAGAGCAGCTGTTCTAAACTTTTTGACTAACGCGTACCATCTAAACATAAACTGAAAACCTTTTGTACCACCACTACAAAGTACTACTACCACCATCACTGTTGAACAATCTCAGATCGCATGAATTTACGAGTGTTAGAGAAAAAAACTCAGTCACGATGTTGGGGGTTTAATTATTGAATTTAATAGCTCAAAATACTTTGCTTCTTTGCGTACCACCTATTTTTCTCTTGCGTATCACCAGTGGTACGTGTACCACCGGTTGAGAACCCCTGATTTAGAGATTGAGTAAGGATATGAGTGAAGGGTTATTGTTTTAATACCCTTTTCTTGTTGCATTTTTTCTAGGAAATCAACAGTGGATTTTGATGTGTGGCTTCCTGCTTTGTCTTGATGCAGTTCTACTGATTGATGGCTCTCTGTGTGAAGAGTGGTTATTTCGTATTTGAAAATAAGGTATAAAATATGGTTCTGGTAATATGTCGAGGTGATCTTAACATATTCCTCCACTCTCTTTATTTTTAATTTAACGTTGTATGAAAAATCAGCAACAATCCTAAATCCCTTTGAAAAACTTTCAAGATTCTTTGAACCATGCTTTAAGATTTTTTTTCTTCCCTTTGATGTTAATATATGGATCTCTTTTATTGCAGTCATTTAAATGCATCCTAGATTCAACTATTGTGACAAAAACTTTTCCAATTTTGTCCGTGAATATGTTTTACATAATTCTGGAGTGCGTTCTGCGATCGGCGGTGTGTCGTGGAGAAAGGCGATGCACGTTATGTTGTTTCCCCTTTTTAAGATTCAAATTCACATTAACCACTTTTTTTACAGTTGACAACGAGCATTTTAATGATTTCGCAACTGTGGGTTGGCTTGGCGGATTTTCTTTTAACACTAAAGATCTTGCATTTGCAATATTCGAAACATTCCGTTTTTGCCTTGGATATGTATCTGAAAACGTCTTTCCACTTGAAGCCAAAAACTGATATTTTTTTTTCTTTTCTTGATGACAATATTACCTATCGTAGGCGTAGATATAGAAAAACCATGGCTTTCAGAGTGTTTTTAATACTTAAGTATGAATAATTTTGTTTGGAAAAAGCACAAACAGCCTTCCATCCATTGCTTCTTTAAAAGCGCCATTTTGCATGGCGCCTAGTTTATAATAACTCAAGTAAAACTGTCATGTAGCAGACGATTATTTATACTTTCAAATTATCTGCAGTTAAAAAAAAGAATTTCCAAGCAGACGATTATTTTATAGCAAAGCAAAATCGTCCAAAAATGTGCAAACAGCCTCTCTATATGTCACGTAAGTTAAAGCGAAGGCAGGATAATGTTTATATTATGTTTGACTAGCAGTAAAATGTAAAAATATTTGCCACATGCATAGCGAAGAAGAAATCTTGTTTCATCTCTTTAGCTTTTGCGGTCAGCATATGGAGATTTTAAATGTAAAATATGAATATATGTAATTAATCAAACAAAATACTTTATTAAATCAATATTTTATGGATTGTTCCTAGTTACAGATTAGCATATTCTAGCGAAAAGTTTCGTATACATCCCTTACTTTTCAGATATTTGAAAGTGCATTTTTGAGTGCTAATAATATCTTTTGAAGCATGTATACATCACAGTGGGAAAACATATCTCCAGTATTCTCTAGAGTCATTACCACCGTCATTTTTCATAGTTTTCATGATCCCTTGAAGCTTTACTGTCCCCACCTTGTTTCAAAACACGAAACGCGCTTTTAACAGAACGTAGCATCTTCCTATTTTCGGTAAATTTCTGATGTACTACAGCCGAGAGAGAACATAAAGAGTTATAACACACAGAATTCACCAGTATTGAAAAAAATGCAGCCATTTCGTGCGGAAGGTGCTGCTACAGACATATGACGGTAGTTCTTTCTCCCACGACATTGAAATCTGGACACTAATACGACGGGACTGTCATAGTGGATCGTGACTTACGACTCTTTTTCCCGCAGATGATGGCACGGGTCGATGAAGTTCGGCAGCCAAATGGCCCTTGGCATCTTCCCAAGGTGTGTATTAGACATATGGGTGACAAAAAGGAATTTTTGGAAAGGGATCGTGTGTGATGAGACAGGAAATCAGTTACGGATTGTTTACGTTTCAAATTTGGGAAATTAATACTTTTTGAAATGACATTTGTAAAATTCTGTTAATGATGTCAATGTGATCATAAGAGATAATAATTCATTTCCTATATTATTGAGGAATATTTTTATTAGGTAATGATTTGAATGCTTTAATTTTGGCTATATGAAAGAGTTATTAAAAATTATTAATGAGATTTCATGAGGGAGTGAAACACAGTTTGTTATTACTCTTCGTTTTCCTATGGTATTGCATCCTGATCAAGTCTTTTAGCAGTTTAGAACATAGTCAACCCTCGATTAATCAAATGCAAATATCGGGCTGTGAATTTAATGAGCCCTATCTAAAAATAGAATGTTAAGTTCCTTTATTTCGGAATGATGGAAAAATTAGATAACAAACCATCAGTGTGTGTGAGATTTATGATTTAATTTTCTCTGAAAAATAGCTTTATGTTAATTTCTTCTCCTTGTGCCTTGACTCGCCCCGTTGTTCTGTCACATCAGAGGTTTATGCAAATTTTATTGCAGACGATATAATTTAAAACTGTGATATAATCTTACAGTAATTCAGACATTAAAGCGGGGTGCTTAGGAACCTAGGGTATAGAAGTATATACTAGATTCTTCAAGAACGCTCAGTTGCCGGCATTGGACAAGCGAGGCAGAATAAGGCTTTTAAGATCTGGATGCATGTTTTTGCTGCCATGAAATCTAGTTTTGGTTCCAAGACACCATCTGGGTTTTGTTATCAGAGCCATTTGTTTTTGGAAAACGCTGCTTTGAATTTTTTAAAGGCGATGTTTGCTCATAGATGGATGTCCTTTTGCTGTTTGCTAAAAACGTTTAGGTCCGAAGTGAGAGCCTTTTAAGTTGATTCAGATGATCAGAGCAAAAATGCATTTCGATCTCAAGCATTCGGGAAGCCTTTTTGCGCAAGTAACGTTTAGAGAAAGTCTGTTGGAAAATGTTGGGCAAGTCCAACAGTTTTAGGATAAATTTAAAAATTGCTTGACATCACGAAACGGATCAAAGGTCGTTGAGTATTATCCAATAAATGTTCGATAGAATTACATAAAAATAACACCACTTTAGCTTTTCTTGTGTCTGCTATGTCTTATGTTGTAAAGTTTATGAACAACTTTAAGGAACTGGAATACGCCAGTATTTTAACACAAGCTGATATGTAATACGCTGTTTATGTTTTATTTATATCTTCCCATGCTATCATACCTTCAAAATTTATGGTAATTTTAAAGCATTCCTTCTTTTTTTAAAATACTTTAGGCTCTTAAAACCTGAAGATAAAAGAGAAATGCGAAAAAAAAATGCATCCATCTCACTTAACACTAGACCTTAGAAAATTGGAAAAAGATAAGGTAAAAAATGACATAAAAACCGTTTTATAATGAACGCAATTAAATCTTACGGTAAAAAAAATTAAAACTAGCATCTAAGTAAAAAAGTAGTTCTGTCATCTTTCATGGTTGAGGGGTTGCGAATTAATTTTTTAGCCACCAAATTAATGGACTTCATTTAAAGCTTCATCCTTTTTAATCCGTTGGTTAAACATTTTCACCATAACTTATCTTTAGAGTAAATTGATAAGGCTTAAGAAAAGAATCTAACATCTCATTTATTTGGAGTTCATTATATTGAGCTTAGTACGTATATAGCAAAGCCGCATGGAGTTCATCGGTTATTTTGAAATTTATGTGGCAGTGGAGGGAAGAAAGAAATGAACAAGTATAAAGCTGGAGAAATCCTTATCGGACAATGTGTGTGTTTATCAATGAGATTTAATCGGAATGGTGATGGATTTATTAATGTGTTATTTGCATTCGAATTAATTGGCAGGCCTTTTGTTTACTTATATCCTTTTTTTGAGGAGGAAAGGAGAGAATAATAAGAGTTCTGCCTTTTAAAAACGGAGGTAAAATACTAAGATAGTTATATTACGTGATTCACATAAAAAAATGGAATTCCGTTAAGTAAAAAAATTGCATTTTTCGTACGTAAGAAAATGTTTCGTACTCTGCTTCTGGTTTAATATAGTAATGTGTCTTATGAATTATGTGTTAGGGCAGTAATTTCATCGCATGAAAAAACTATGGTCTCTGGGTAAATAATAAAAATTACCGAAACTTTCGCGGCTTGATATTTACACTAACGATTTCGCAGTCGAGGATGTACGCTGCGGGGGGCGGAACAGTTCCGACTACTTGGCCGATTGACGAAATTCAAATTGCGTTTTTCATGTCTCGAAAGCGCGACCTAGGATATATTATTAGATTTATAAAAATATTGTAAAGTTCTTAGAATTTAAATGATATTGTAGATTAGTTCGCAGCAATAATTAATCATTTATTTTTAATTCATTTTCATTTAAAATTTAATTAACTTTAAATTTGCTTTTTACAAACAGAGAATGTTTGTTAAATTTATTAGCTTTATATATAGCATTCTCCTAACACAGGTATTTTAACCCCAAATCGGACTTTTTCTGAAATAACATACTAATTGTTTTCCATATTTCGATTCTCCGACTCAAATTATGTCTAGATATTAAATTTTGTAATTTTTGGTGAGAAATTAAAAAAATTATCGTGGCGGATTTTTTTCAGTTTGCGCCAAGAATAATTCACTTGGCGAACTTCTTAGTTTAAAGTAAACTATTTTCCTTTCCCTTTTTATAATTGCAGTGTATTCATATATTATGCTGTTCATACGAAAGTTTGATTCATTGAGAGGATCGTTCGGCAACAGGATTGTTTGTCGGCACGCAGTGGCGATTAAAATTGATTACGCCATAATGGCACTATTATGCAACTGTTCTGTACTGTCCAGTTGCTTTTCAATAGCAGTTAACTAAACAACATGCTCTTGCTGCCACTCAGATAAGTAGATCTCGATGGTGGTTGCCAGGAATGTCTCTGTAAGCGCTTATTGGTTGGCGATTGGATGTATTAACCTATAAATAATAAAACAGAAAAAAAATTGAAAAATTAGACGTGACAGATTTCATGGACTTGCTGATTCAGTGTTATTTTTATTCACTTTTTATTCATGCAAAATTCTTTTAGCGAGTTTTTCCGTACACGCTTCCTCCTTCTATAAATCTTTTTATATCTGTATCACTGATGTAGTTCTTGACCTATTTACAAATACGCTTTTCCTTCCACCCCAGTGCTTTGAAAAATGGGATGCACCCGTTCCCAAGCATCATGCATTGGAAAAATACGTGACTACTTAAATATCTTTAACAACCGATTCATTCCATTTGTACATAAGGGTACTCAAGGGTGGTTGAGAGAGGGGACGAAGTGACTGGAAACATGATTCATGGCAGCAGCGACAGAACCCTCCCATTAGAACCCAATATTCGACACCCCACGGGGATATGAAGGACACTGATTTCCCCGAGGCTAAAGGGAAGAATAGATTGGACTAAATTAATATTGGTAATTGTCTTCCTATTGCTGTTTGCTGTGAAGGGTAGGGGGAGTGATTTTGTGACGTGGCGTCTATTCATTGTAGAGCAATTTTATCCTAATTTAGAAGCATGGTCCCTAGGTGAATTGAATCCCCCTTCTCTTACAGTGCCTGTATTCCGCAGAATCGTGTACTGGCTAAATTCTTTATTAAAATTCAATTAATATGTAAACGTATTACTTTCAGAGTGAGGGAATATTCCCTTTTTGGTGGAACTAACATTCTCCATACACGCAAAGTAACCAAAAACATAACTCACAATATCACAAGATGGGAAAATATATAGCACATGATATGAGTAAAATGTATAACACGTTACAAATATAGTTGTCGTTATACGGATCAAAAAATCTAGATTTGGATTTATTAGCTTATGACAGACTGACTAAAGATGGAAAGGCCATTGTGTAGAGCCAGCCTAAGTGGAATTAGCTCGTATTCATTTTCCACATGAGAAAAACCTCGAAAACGCTCATGCAGCCAGATTATTTGCCTGTATATGAATCCAGATTGAATTTCTAGTGACTACCAATCTTATCCGCTCGAACTCTGATGACATAACATAACATAAATAAAGATGCAGTGCATTTAGTAATTCTATAACAATGCAAATAAAAGATACCGTATCATCATATATCATTATTACAACGTTTTCTATAAAACAAAAATATGTTTCAGTAAACGGACAAAGATATGCTGCATGACATAAATAAGCATGTAATAGGGAAGATATGTAGTAGGACATAATGTAATAGGGTAGATGAAATCTTAACATTTAAAAAAAAGCAAAAAATTCAGATAAATTTCCTACCGCCTACAAACTAAAGACCAAAGTTCTTAATTTGTCTTTAAAAAGGCTAATCCGGAAATTAGTTTCTAACCCAGATTGTTGCTCTTAATGATGTATAATCACAAAAATCAGTATGTATTCATGCAAAATCATTTTACAACCCATGCTGTAGATGAAATCTTGAGGAGAATACAATACAGGAAATCACAAAATCTTCTTACTGCTCTGCTTTGTCTTGACATGGAAAAGACATTTGATTCCGTCTGGTGGCCTGCCGTATTTCAAGCTGTCAGACAGATAAACATCCCCAAAACAGCTTTGTTATCATGTAAAACTACCTATTCAATAGAAGTATAATCACTCAGAATAACCGAACAGTTGAAAAGAACCATGCAAGAGGATGTTCGCAAGGATCCTGTTTGAGCATGGATCTGTAGATTCTTACCTTTAATTCTATCACATCACATGAGTGGATAAATCATACAAAACGCCTGGCATTCACAAACGACGTCGCATGCATCATCTCTCACAGAACAGGAGAACAACTCAAAAGTAATACCAACCTTTGTCCCGAAATCTTCAACTAACTTTATAACGCACAAAAACTAACAACTTCAAAGGAAAGTCCAAAGTTATGATACTTCAAAGTCTGACCAAATGATACCAAGGAAAACCAGCTTTCGAAATTAGTGAAAAGAGAATAAAGATAGTAAACAAACTGAATTACAACAGATGGAAAACTTAGCTGGATAGAACGCCTTCAAGATGTTAGAATAAAAACTTCAGAAATAGCCATCTCTATCCAAAGAACGAGGGCATATGACTAGAGCTTAAATCCTCATGTCTAGAAGCTACTGTTCATTACCGTGATAGAGAAAATTGTTAATTTCGGGGCTGCTATCTGGCTAACCCTGTGACAAAAAGGAAGAAGCAACAGAGGCGTGTCATTCAACGACCTTTTCTCTTCAACATAACAAAATCTTTCCGCACCACTGCTAACTCTGCACTGTGCGTACTTTCCGGAATACATCCTTTGTACCTTTTATCGGAGACTAGAAGCGTGTAAAACCAAAACCTTATTGCCAGGAATCAAGCTTCCTTTATACGGACTAACTTACGATCTGAATAACTTGGAATTCCCAAACTCTTCATAATTTCGGCATCCTGCAAAGTCTTCAAACATCAAAATTTACTTTAAATAGCCTATAAATATCAGTACATTTCTAATAGCATTAACAGATGACCAAATATAGATGAAAAACTGAAATCAGCCTATAACTTCCGTAAAGTCAAAAATCTAAAAATATCCTGAGAAGGATGCTTATGCCCAGAAAATACAGTTTTTCAAGCGGAAATTTTAGCAATTAAAAAGACAGCAGAAATTGAAATTAATAATAAATACATCAGCTCACAATTCAGTCAGATTCTTTTCCTTCGCTGCATGCAGTAGCAAACTGCAAACACCCTTCCCCGATAGCAGAAAAGAAAAAATCTTTCATTTCCTCCAACAAAATAGCCAAATTAAAATTTCGCTTACGCGGGTGGAAGCACGTGCAAGGAATGAAAGAAACAAAGACGCCGACTCCTCTGCTAAAGATGCAGCTACTATTCCTGCTTCTAAGATTTGAATTTAAAATGGTCTAAGTCATACAAAAAATAAATAAACGTACAAGAAAATAAATCAAATCTGGCAGAATGAATGGAATTTTGTTCTCCAGGGCAGGAGAACACGTGAACTACTCAATGTAATAAACAGGTAAAGATGTCTCAATAGCACCCGTTTAAATCAATTCATATTTGGATATGAACCCTTGCCACCCACTACTACGAAAGAAATATCTCTTCCTCAGACAACTGGATTTGCGGCGAAAGAGGATCTCCAGAACACTCCCTCTTCTCATGCCGAGAAATAGAAGCTTCGCAGTGTTAGACCAACTAACAAACGTATTCGATTTTGAAAGATATATCACAAATAATCCAAAATTTCATACCAAAATCAATAGTATTGTTAAATAAGATATTCTAGATATTCTAAGATATTCTTCTAAATAAGAAGTACATGAAAATGTTTTGGAAAGATTGCGCAGTAGCATCACGGGATAGTACCTGAATCACCATATGGTAAAGTTCTGATATGCCGTTTGCTTATTTCTGCTTTGCCCTAACGATCTATTACTCTTAGCACTTCTACCAAGGTTGAGGAAGCGTTGAGTTTTAAGGTCTTAGATTAAGGCAAAGCACGAGACGATTATCTGCTTAAAGTAGTTTTCCAATCTTTTCTGGACTCACCAATTTTTTTAGTCCAAAGGGGCTTTGTCCCTGAAGCACTGTTGTTTACGTCTTGCGATTTTGCGTCGGAACTCTATAAACGGCGAATCACTTTTCAAATCATTGCCACCAAATACTATCGCCCTGTATTATATTTGAAGAAATTAAATAATGAAGAATCTGAATAAAATGTATGTTTCTCGCATTGTGATAAAACAACGCTACCTAGAGCCATCCAATTTTAAATGACGTAATCCTACCTCGAGTATCGGCATCTGAAACCGAAATTTGAAATATGGAATTGTTTTATTATCGATTTCATATCTGGTAAAATTTTAACGAATTTTTTACTAACAAACTCAACGATTTCAAAGCGAACAATAGCAACACTCTACGGAGGAAAAAAAAAACCTTATTTATCTCCAGCGCCTGCAGAACTGTGTATCGGAAATTCTAAAGATATGCTGATTTTAAAATTATTTTGTGACATTGCTGTTGAACTGAATTTTATGGTTTTAAGTGCAAAGTAACACACAAAACTTTAAAAAAAAACGCCCCTTTGGACGTAATTTAAAATCTAAAACATTTCAGTTTTCTTTCTTTCTTTTTCTTTTTTTTTTTTTTTTTTTTAAATAGCGTTCCCTACGCTTGCTGCAATCATTCATGTTAGATATCATCTGAATGTGATCTTTGAACACTGAATAGAAGCTTTGACTGAGAACGCTTGAAAACTTTTAGTTATTTATTACATATACTCTTCATCATTAATTAAAACTCCTCACCTGATACAGAAGCAAAATGGTATAGATTTAAAGATTTCTCAAAGTATTAAAAACTTAATAAACTATGCAGAGATTATAGCAGTAGACAGAATATGCTATTTACATGTACGGGATATCACTAATTTAATATCTGTGGTCATTTTATTAGATTATTATAGAATATTAAACTGATAGTTTATAACTTTGTTCCTATGGAATTGAAAAATGGATCTGCATTCAACCTGGACCAACATACGTAAAGATTGCTTTGGTTTGGTTTATGTGATTACGGCAAAGCCTCGAGGGGTATCTGCTTAGGGGGAAGGATGCCTTCGCGAAGGACTTTGTATGGGGAACTGGCTCCTATACACATTACACACGGGGAAAGCCACAAAAAACTCTCATGCAGCCAGCCCGTTCTCGGGATTCGAAGCTCAGGCCGAACTACGAGTGTTCAGCGTCTTTGCCACTCGGCTGCTGGTGGGCCTCATACGTAAAGAAATGACTGACATGATTTAGTATGATTCTTGTAAATTAATATGCTGTAATATTAATGTAATGTATAAATGTTTAAATATAGTGTTTATTTAGGCAACCATTTTTTTCAGGCATATTTTTTCTGTCCACTTCTTTTCAATGGTTCTCGGAAAAGTCCGAGGTCTTTTAGATCTTCTCACTATCTATCCCTGGGCAATCACGTCCACTTTGGGAAACCGCGATCGAAAAGCAGAGATGCTGTCAAGATGAAAAAGGACACTACGTGTTATTTACATTACACATGCGGAAACCTATGAGCTACGAAAACACGTATGCAGTCATCCCATTCGCCGAATTTAAACCGAAGTAGAACTACCAGTATTCAGGGTTTCTATCCTCTCTGATTCACATTACACATTACTCACATTACACTACATCACATTACACACGAATTTAAACCGAAGTAGAACTACTAGTATTCAGGGTTTCTATCACTGGTGCTTCGGATTGAGAAAAGGAGAAGATCACAATAACCTGCCGTCTAAATACATCTCAGCTGTTAGTTACTGGCGACCATTTTGTGAAAGGACTGTCAGGAAAGTTTTTTTTATAGCAGTGGGTTCAACAAAATTTATTAAATGTGATAGCGGCATGAGTTAGAGGATCGTTTTTTTTTAAATGAATGTGTTGCGCTCATAACGTTATGTCACAGCTTTGTGAGTGAAGTACTGATGATACTCTTTCCTATGCTCTGTAGTAACCGTAAGTCAATAAAATATTACAGCAAAAGTTGGACAATCCGGCACGTTTAGTTATGCCCGATTATAAAATATACGAGGTTATAAAACTAGAATCGTGTATTGCTGCATTTTTTTTACTTTGTTGAATATACTGAATTTGAGACAATTTTCTCAGTTGAAGCTAAATTTTGACGTTTTATCGCTTTGTTTTGACAGCAATCTGCCGTAGCTTTAGCTATCGAAAAAACATAGCTTTTGCAACGAAAAATACGATTAATTTTCTTCGGAAAGAACACAAACATACCTTCCATCCATTCCTTCTTTAAAGCCACATTTTGCATGAAAACAGAACTGTGAAGTCGCAGACGATCATTTATAATTTCAAAAATATAGCTGCAGTTTAAAAAAAAAATCCAAACAGAAGATTTTTTTTTTCACAACAAAGCAAATCGTCTGAAAAAAATGTGCAAGCAGCCTCTATATAAACGTAATGTTTCAAATAAAGGACTTACGGAAATCGCAAAAGCAGCGAATCAGTTATACACCCTTAATGAATTAATACTAGCATTCGTAGGAATGTCGCATCTTATTGGTGAAATGGATATTTGATTGTCGAGTGTGCAGGATTACCAGACTTTTACAGTAGGAGGTTAAGTTAGAATACTTAAAACTATTTTTATTATACTGAGCATTATTTTCAAAGCTCATGAGATTTTCAGCTACAAATCACATGCAAAAAAAACCTGCTCACAGTTTGCTGGAAATTTTTATTTTTTCATCTCTTTTATAAATTTTCTCCTTCCATACCTTTGATCAGTTCGATTTATCCAAAAGAAAGAAAAAGTAGTCTTTAACATGTGTGGCTAAAACCTTTACTAGTAGCAGAAGGAGAAGAAACATTATATAAAAAAATATCAAAACCCTATTCTAGATAATCCGAAAGCAATTTCTAATCTGTTCCGCACAAAAAGGAAACTAAATTTTCTCATCTCTGAATAAAATCGAAAAGTATTTTGGAGTTTATTCGATAGGGAAATTGAATTTTTTTCTCCGTCAATGACATTTCGGTAATCTCAAGTGAATACTTGCTGAGAATCTTTAAGCTGCCTCTGAAGGCTGCGAAAATAGATTCTTTTTCTTTTTAAACCGTTTGTTATATTTTTATATTCTGAACCTTAAAAGGATTCAGATTAATTCAATTTGCTATTATTCAGAGTTTTTTACCGAGTAAAATAAAGTATTTTCCGTGTTTTAAATATTGAGGTATTAGAGAATTTGTTGCGGACTTAGTGATTTATTGAAAGCTATTTTACATTTAGTCACTTCCCGTGATGGTGTCTCGGCTAAGATTCTGTGGCTTTGTAGAGCTCTGAAATAACTCTTACTGGCTTCTGTGAGAAATGAAAAATTTTTATTCGGGGGGGGGGGGATTAATTCTCATTTTAGATTTTGACAGCGTTAAACTTGATGCAGAATGTTGACAGTTTCCCTTAACAGGAATTTTCCTGAAGATGTTACTAGTTTCAGTGAATTGGATTGGTACAATCAAAGCTTGATGAAATTTTATCCCGATTTTTCAGGATTGTATATAAACTGTTTTGCAGAATACCAAATTTTATGGCCAATATCTTTCTTCTTTACACCCTTGTCTTATCTTCATTTTGACATTTTTATCCTTCATTGAATAACTAACTTTAAAAAGGATTTTCATTATAAAACCACGAAAAGCGAGCTTCTGTGAGAGGACAGAAATTTTACATCTATGTCTTCTCCGGGATTCGAACCCGGGCCTTTCGGTATCGCAGTCGGTTCCCTGAAACACTGTACCGTCTGGTCAGCAAGTTGTACACGTTAATGCATCCATTCCATCAAAGTTACGCATGAAAATGACATAAATTCCTTTCGAAGGATATCGGATACTTTATTTTGTTTGGATCTTAGGACATTTCATGTCTTAATACGTTTTACATCTTTGTAATGCACGGAAAACATCTTATGGTACACTTTCTGCAAACTGGAAACCGCGTCTTAAAGTATCAAACGCATTTAACATATCTTCCGGCGAAGATTTTATACATTCAATCTTTATTAACCCCTTCGAGCCGGGTAGCGAAAACGCGCGCTTATCGCTGAGGCCGGCAGTGTCTTACGCGAGCGTCTCTCCAGGGCCGGGGGCTTTTTTGCTACTAAGCCTAAATCCATGAAATTTCCGAAGTATCCACGCATTGTTTAATAATGCTCTATAGAGTATTTAAACGGCTTATGCTTTATAAATATTTTTATATATATACTTTAATTACCTTATTTCTTGTTTAAATGCATATTTTACACATTTTATTTTAATTACTCACCATTTTATGAATTTTAACATTATACGTCTGAAAACTAAATATATTACTTAAAATTCTCTTTTCGTATGAAAAATTTGAAAACAGGGATCTACACACAGTCCTACGTTACATTCCTTGCACTCCTAATAACTCATTTGCCGTTTTGGAGGATTTTCCCGGGAATGTGAACAAACGAAGCATCGTCGTCTCATTTTCTTATCAGTCTCTTCTGAACAAAGTTTTGGAAAATGTCTTTCAGTTAATCTTTCAGAATCAATATCAGAATATCAGAATTTCAGAATCAATATCTGAAATATTTTGCATCATTTCTGCTATTTCATGCTCTGTTAAACATTTTCGACGCTTCGACATTGCAACGGTAAAAACAAAGAATTCACGTCTAACAAGATCTAATTATTTTCAAAAAACTGAACTGCAAACCGAAATACCCAATGCTTTAGAGCAAATAAAACTTCTCTACTTACAGTAAACAACTACCACGTGCGAATAAAGTGCGATTTAAAGAGACGTCATAAATCACGCCATTCGGAAACATTTATTTCCCCGTTTGTTTATATAATCAAAAACACGTGTATGTGAGTCATGCTTCTCTCATTTCGAGTAGAAGGTCTAATTTACATGTATCTGAAACCATATGGACATACAGTGCCATCTTGTGGCAGAAATTATAGTTTGAAAAACGTTCCAAAGTACTGGGACAAATACGTGACAGTCGATAGAGAATGGAACAATCCTCTGGTACGCCTGCGTGTCGGCCGGTAGGTAAGTGCGTTCGTTGCTGGCACGTATACGTGACAGTCGGCGCGAAGGGGTTAACATTTTCATCTTCTTCATCATCAGTCGCTTTCTGTCTACTACATTTTATGCTCTGTCTACTACATTTTATCCTCCTCAGGTGGAATTCCTGAGGTTTCAGCATTGTTATCCATAAAAAAAAAATCTTGTAATTCTCTTCACCTGCAACCGCATTATTATTCAGCTTCTCATCTCGCCCATCGTCGTCACTGACATTATTACGTTTATCAGTAGTGTCAGTAAGAACGATGAAGTGAGTATTACACATGAATGCCGATTACTTTCAGTTCCTATAGGGGCTTCTTTTGCGATAATGAATCTTAACATTTTTTTATCATCTCTTGATCCATAGAGTGCAGTTTCGCAGTAGTATTTGGAGGGAAGAAAGAAACCTTTATGGCACTTTCTTTAGCTTTGGGTTTGCTTTAAGATGTTCGGATTAATGTGACCAATACAGCTGGCTCTATGGTATCTAATTACAAAGTGCCACTAACTTTCTTTCTAGAGTTATCAAAAAGGAAAGGATATGTGCATGCAGAACAAGCCTTAAGTGCATTTAACATTAAGAGTGAGTCTGTTCTTGAGCATTGCAGACAAAAAATATAAAGGTAAACACTTTACGTAATGAAACTAAAATTTACATTTCAAAGATAATCCTATGAGGAATCACAGTTCACTACGTTTTATTAAGCTAGTCTTTAGCTTACCGATTTGGACGAGAGTTTTCTCGTCATCACATACTAACACTGTGAACAGTCAACGGCTACTGCTTCCATGGTTCCATTCTTATGATCTTCCACGCTTGTGACCAGAGTAGGCTACCGTTTTTCAGGTAGACCTCCAACATAGGCAACTGCAGGCTACCGACCGACTGACGGTTCCAGTTAACTGCTAAAACCCCTACGCTTTTCTCAAAATCCGCGTTTTTTTTTTTTTTTTTTTTTTTTTTTTTTTCTTCTGTAAGTAATTTTTATTTTTTCCTGTAAGTAAATGTTTCAGTTTTTCATTTCCTTCCATATTTGCACTAGCATCGCAGCAACTCTGCTCTGCTTGCCTCCAAAATTGTTCTCTTTTCTGAATGTTAATGTTCTCTATGATAAACATTAATAAAACAAGCCGTTTTCATCGTCCCGTACCGATATCTTTTGGTTTGCTCATTTCTATGATTTTTTTCAGTTCCCGATGTTTCCATATGACACAGTTCATTAACGTCTTTGCTTTCGCCGCATGTGATTTTTGCAACTACTTCGTGGCTTTTTGTTGAATTTCACATGAAATTCGCTTTGGCAGACTTCGTAACATTTTCCTTTATCAATGTCACTGATACCGGTACATTTTTTTCTCTCACTATGCACAGCTGTTTTAACGTTTTAACCTAAAGGTATACAGATCAACTATAAATTAGCTACAGATTTTGCTTCTTCCAGAAGAAAGTTGTGCGTGTCAGTGGTCTATCCCATTCGATCGCAATGATTCCGAAGAACTAGAAGCCCTTGGATAATTATTTTATTAACTTCACGAATGATTTACGGTAATTTACATGTAAGAATTACTGGCTACGAAAACGAATGCGTTAATGATATCATGATATTGATATATTCGGCAAATCTCAAATAAAATTCGGAGTTAATTTCGGTCAACAGCTCTCTCCTCGAGCTTGGAAAGGAAATTGCTACCGATGGTAACCGAGAAAAAGCAATGTAAGCTCGGAGAAAAAAAAAACTGAGAAAAACCTCTGCGTAAGCTAAACAAAACGTACAGTAAAAAAACTTCCCGCGAACATGTGTCGCGACGCTGAAAGGGAGGGGAAGGGTTGCTGACACAGAAGTAGCATACTACTATTCATTGATCGAATGAGAATCTGGAACCTCGCCAAATGAGGCGAGAAGCTCGCCAATCATCACGCCTGTGTTTAATCTCGCCAAGAGCAATCTAGAGTCTGCATCTTGAATTACCTTTTTCGTGTCCCATAATGCCGGAACTGCTGATTTTGTTTAATGTTGCTGAAAATTCTTACGTATCTGTCATGCCCATAATAACGGAGGGAAAAATTCCTTAATTACGATGCAGTATTCAAACCGCATATTTTCAAAACAGAAAAATCTATTTGCTTCTGTGTTTCTGAAAAAAATATTTTTCATCATGTTTGTTTTGTTTTAATTGAATGCGGTGAAGCATACGAGAGCTATTTGCCTAAAGGGAGGGATACCTCGTGGAGGATTTGCTTAGGGAAACTGGCTCTTATCAGAAGCAAAATCTGTAGCTAATTTATAGTTACGGAACTTCACTCCAGTTTCAGCAGTTTTTCAGTCACGAGATCTGAAATTTGAGAGATAATAATTTTTATCGCAGAAATCTTATATTTCCTACCAGCCTTACTCAGTAATACTCTAAACATTACTGAGTTGCCTGATATGGAATGAAATAAAAAAAGTATTGAGCTAGTAAATCTGTTAATTTTGACATTTAAATTTTCCACTCAACTAAACATCTCTAAACATAGTGATTTATTATGTTTTCAAATGACGTACGATCATGTTTTCACCCTTAACCCCTTCGCGCCGAATGTCACGTATACGTGCCAGCAACGAACGCACTTACCTACCGGCCGACACGCAGGCGTGCCAGAGGATTGTTCCATTCTCTACCGACTGTCACGTATTTGTGCCAGTACTTTGGAACGTTTTTCAAACTATAATTTCTGCCACAAAATGGCACTGTATGTCCATATGGTTTCAGATACATGTAAATTAGACCTTCTACTCGAAATGAGAGAAGCATGACTCACATACACGTGTTTTTGATTATATAAACAAACGGGGAAATAAATGTTTCCGAATGGCGTGATTTATGACGTCTCTTTAAATCGCACTTTATTCGCACGTGGTAGTTGTTTACTGTAAGTAGAGAAGTTTTATTTGCTCTAAAGCGTTGGGTATTTCGGTTTGCAGTTCAGTTTTTAGAAAATAATTAGATCTTGTTAGACGTGAATTCTTTGTTTTTACCGTTGCAATGTCGAAGCGTCGAAAATGTTTAACAGAGCATGAAATGATGCAAAATATTTCAGATATTAATTCTGAAATTCTGATATTCTAATATTGATTCTGAAAGATTAACTGAAAGACATTTTCCAAAACTTTGTTCAGAAAAGACTGATAAGAAAATGAGACGACGATGCTTCGTTTGTTCACATTCCCGGAAAAATCCTCCAAAACGGCAAATGAGTTATTACGAGTGCAAGGAATGTAATGTAGGACTGTGTGTAGATCCCTGTTTTCAAATTTTTCATACGAAAAGAGAATTTTAAGTAATATATTTAGTTTTCAGACGTATAATGTTAAAATTCATAAAATGGTGAGTAATTAAAATAAAATGTGTAAAATATGCATTTAAACAAGAAATAAGGTAATTAAAGTATATATATAAAAATATTTATAAAGCATAAGCCGTTTAAATACTCTATAGAGCATTATTAAACAATGCGTGGATACTTCGGAAATTTCATGGATTTAGGCTTAGTAGCAAAAAAGCCCCCGGCCCTGGAGAGACGCTCGCGTAAGACACTGCCGGCCTCAGCGATAAGCGCGCGTTTTCGCTACCCGGCTCGAAGGGGTTAAGTCCGTTTCTTTTGTCTTCCTCGTTACAGTGAGATGTTATTTATAGGCATCGATGATATGCGAGACAATAATTTCGTCATTTTTTAAACTTAAAGCGATGCGATAAAGGGATACATTAGCACCTTACTCTAAAGGTGTTATCAGGTATTTCCTTCCTCCTTGTTGCTGTAACGGTATCACACTCGGTGCGTATTCGAGCGGCCCAGATTCGAGTCTTGGCGAGGGCATTGCTCAGTTTTCGCGTCTTCTACTTCAAAATAACCCAATGACTATATTTCGGCGCCCAAACTAAAAGGCGATGCACAATAATTCGTCAGCACCAGGATTTGGCGATTGGGTTCCCTAATCCCCGGTCTCCCTTTAAAAGGGGGTTATATAAGGTATTTTCTCCCTCCATCCAGCATGCCTTCGTGGTGTGACGTTAGCACACTCGGCGCATATTTGACAGGTCGAGAGGTTCGAGTCTCGGTAAGGGCATTTGCTCATTTTACACGCCTCCCGCATAAAAAAAAAGTGACGCTGCGATGAAACTACAAAATTTCTCATGCGATATTTTTTATGTTGAAGTTTTGGAAAAATTATTATGTTTTGGTTTCATATTTTAAATTTATTCCACAAGCACCTTTATAGATAAACATATTTATATTTTCTTTACCGTTCGCATTATTTCTGCTTCTCTTATTCATTAACAATGAAAGCTCAGTTTTCCTGTCAGGCAACGTTTGTATATATCCCAAGATAATCAGGAAGCTTTTCGAAACTGTAATGTATAGACTTAAGTACCCCCCCCCCGAAAAAAAAGTGCCCACCCCGCTACAACTTTGAGCATGTTATCATCCAGTTGCCAGTAGAACATTTGAAAGGAAAAAATTTTAATTCTTTATTTTGCACATGTGCTGGATCAAGATCGGATTGAAAACGATGTGCAATTAATTTGCGTCTCTGAGCCTTACGTAATAGATACATATTAATTAATAAATAAATATTACGTCAAAGTCGAGGATCAGAAGCGCATATTGTTTTAAATATCCACCGGAAAACGTATTTAATGAATTAGTTCTGGTTAAAGGAGAGTAAGTTTTACGTTTATTAATTAAATCTGAAAAAAATTTTACTAATAAACATAAATGTTAAAAATATTCTTTATCTATTACATCTGAAAGGTTTGCTTTGATTTTTAAGAATTTTCAAACACGTTTTAATCATATTTTAGTTCGTTTTAATTTTCACCTTAATTAATTTGTTAATTTTGTTTTTTTAATTTATTTTAATCAAATTAAATTTCAAAAGACCTCATTTTATTTTTCAGTTAAGAATAGTATGCATAAATACCGTGCGCAATTTAAATAAGATCTATGACATTTTTAATTAATATCTTAATTGATAAAAATAAATGAGTTTCTTGTTTCATATCCTTACATTAGAATTACATAATGCTACCTCCGATTTCTCAAAATTACTGGAAGGCATATACAGTTACAGTTGCATATGGCCGGATACAGTTACAGTTTACATAAGAATAGGACTAATTAGAGTTGTATAGGGATCGGACGAAAATGTCGCCAAATTTGGCGATAAAATTAGTCGGCCGCTTTATCTCGCCAATTTGACGATATAGGCATTTACTTCAGTGTTAATGGACCTTGTCTGTGTAATCTTACTTTCCGGCGAAGCTTCATTCTCTTAGACCGCCTTGTATTATGCAAGAGATACTACAATTTTTCATGCAATTTAACTCAAATTATTTACGTGTATAAAAAACTCGTAACAATATGGATGAGGCATAAGTATTTAGATGGAGAAAGGATGGGAGATTGTGTAACTGTCTTCGTGCAGTTTGATTTTTCTAAATTCTGAGTACTGATAAATTCCGTGAGTACTGATAATTTTTTGTTCCTGGATAATTTTCGGGGGAGGGATGACTGTATTATGTTTATCATAATATTTTATTATTAAAATAAGGTTTACTAACGTTATATACGGATACAATTTCTATTTTACCGCTGAAAATATCTATCCATATTTAACTAGCATTTGTTAATTGATTATATTAAAAGAGCAAAAAACGCATAAATGTAAATAGCAATCTGACTGTGCTGATGAAAACGAGTGGAGCAGGAAATTCAGAGGAGAGGCTTCACTAGTCGTACAGTGGGGATTGCTCGTAGCCACTCCATTTATTTTTTACTTCTGCGAAAGTTACAGGCTTCCTATAAATCATGTCTGCGCTCAGAAGTTTTCTAAAGCTCAGTGCTTTAATTCGAAACCAAACATAATAAGTAGATAAATAATCATCCATAAATTCTAGTTTAGAAGACAGCTTTAATCAAACTCCAGGAATTTCGGTTGAAAACGATTTTTCACTCAATGATCTTTAACTCCTTTTAAACCTTTAACCACTTCTGTCGCATAAACGCTTCATTTACTCGCAGCTCTCTTCGTCGGTTGTCATGGCAACGGGGAAATTCCATATTGCGTATCCCTTCCATTGCTGTGGCAGAGTTAATATCGAATCATGGGAAGGTAACGTGACTCGACACGTGCGAGGCGACTGGAATCTGCTGTATTATGAATGAAATGAACGGCAGCATCCTTGGTGGATATTGACTTCCATTAAATTTGTTGTTAAAGAGCAGAGATGTTATTTCTTATTTTACAAAAATAAGGAATTTTTTGCGTTGAAAATATGTTAACTGAGCAATATTACAGTGCCAGAATTATTCAAGCTATTTAAATGTAACCTCAAATGTGATTTAATTGATTATTTAACGTAGGCTATCAATTACAGTTTGGAAGATTTTGAGAGTATTTTGAATCTTGTGAAATATTAGTAATAAAGGCTATAGGGACAGTATTATCGCATACGTTAATGGAATGAATCGTTGGATCTTCAATATTAATCTGAATATCATTGGATGGAATTGCAAAATCTTATTCAGAGTTACGCAAATAAACATTTGTAATAATGAGTACCATCAAGAATATCTTTTTTTTTTTTTTTTTTTTTCAATATTACATTAATGATATAAACAGGCACACTAATTTAAAAATAAATGGCCTGGAGACAATCGAAGAAAAAATGATTAAAATGTCTTTGGAATGCTTCATTATTGCCACTTATTAGAATAAGGGACGATAATTTTAGAAGATAAAGCATTAAATCGTTTCCTTTAAGATCGAATAATGGCATATAACGTTAGTTGTTTGGGCTATGAGAAGTCACTATACGGCACTTGCCGGCCAGCTGGCATGGTGGCAGGAGAGCTGGCTGGGCACCTTTGGGCTCTTAGCTGAATCGCAGAGAAGGCAGGGATGTTTATAATGTCTTTGCGGCATAGGCAACACTTTAAATATTGTTGCGTTGGTTGTTTTAACTATAACTGATTCACTGTACGGCACTTCCCGGCCTGCTAGGATGGTGGCTTCTCTGACTGCTAGGATAGTGGAGAGATGATTGGGCTCCTTTGGATCCGTTTCTGAGTTGCAGAAAAGGCAGGGATGTTTATAAAGTGTATAATGTCTTTGGGGCATGGGCGACGCTTTAAATATTGTTCCGTTGGTTGTTTTAACTATGAGAAGTCACTAAATGGCACTTGCCGGCCTGCTAGCATAGTGGCAGGACAGCTGGCTGGGCACCTTTGAGCCCATATCTGAATCGCAGAGAAGGCATATGCGGCATGGGCGACACTTTAAATATTGTCGAGGCCGAATATCCTCTCGAGAAATTTTATGGTAGCGGAAGAGCTATGCGGTATCATCACATCCCTTCCGCGGCGTGCTAGTCAAAATTAAAACGGAGCTTCTCCTTTCTTCCGAGACGTCATTCCCTGTGGTGCATCTTAGGCAACGTTCTTGGTGAGACGGCTCAATGACCAATAAGTATGGCCTTTCTTCACAAATGCTTACTTACCAAATCGACCAGAACGTCATTCCCTGTGGTGCATCTTAGGCAACGTTCTTGGCGGGAAGGCTCGATGACCAATGAGTTTGGCCTTCCTTCACAAATGCTTACTTACCAAATCGTACGGCAGTTGGAAGGGGGGAGAGACAGAAGCATGTCTGATGTAAGAAGTGAAACTTAGACAACTTTTCTTATTTTTAATATGTCGTTAATCACTCTTTGTGATTTGAAACTGGAGAAATCGTTTTCATTAATTCTGTATAAGACTATGTTACTACTATTCAGTGTTTTTACGTACACAAATTGATTTCGTTACTCCAAACCATTTAGGAAATTGATGAAGTTATTATTCATTGTACTCCAAATTCCAATGAAGGGAAAATGTTCTTTTCGAAAGAAAGCTGCCGTGAAACCATCCAAAATGAAGAGTAAAAATTTATCCACTATTTTATTTATTGCATTCTGACATACAATTAATGACTCTGCTATTCAACCGATGTCATATTTCATATTGCGAATTTGTCATACTTTCGTCTGTCATTACATGGACTTCATTGATGATTTATGGCATTAATTATCGCAGTAGCCTTGGGTACTGTTGATGATTAATGCTGGTTCTAGATAACCAAGTGTATTTAAATCAATTTATTTTGTGAAAAAGAAATGCTACGTATTCCAGTGAAAAGACTTTGGAATACGTAGACGAAGACGTTCTTTTAAAAAGGATAAGAAATTAGAAAGCAGTATGTGGAGTGAAATTTAGAATAAATGTATTATGAAATATTTAAATGATTTTTATTTTCTCAAAAGGAAAACGGTATTTTGCGTTGAAACACTATAAATGACGTATCACTTTTCAAATTGTTTCCACCAAATATTAACGCTCTGTATTACATTTAAAGAAATTAAATTATGAAGAATTTGCATGAATGTATCCATGTTTCTCTCATTGTAAATAAATAACGCTGCTTAGAGCCATCAGATTTTGAATAGCCTAGTCCTACACTCGAATATGGGCATTTGGAAGCTTACATTTTGAATTCCGAATTTGTTTTATTATCTGTTTCATATTTCGTAGCAGCTGTGCTTAATATCTTGTGGTCGAATTTTAAGTGGCGTAGCCACCAAGAACGGGATATTTAATAAACAAAGTTAAACACAAAAACTTAATAATAAAAAGACAAGAAAAAAATTGTCGTGTAAAGCCATCTTAGTTAGAAACTGAGCATTCATATTATGAACTGGGAGAAGGATGAGAAAACAAACAGAAAAATGTATGCCAATATTTAACTCTGCATCGGGAATTCTAAACCCTATGCTGTACTGCTATGCTGCTTTTTAAAACTCCTAATTTTCGTATTGAATTGTATATGGCATAAATGCGAAGAAAATGATGCATAATAACAAATCTAAAACCCCCCCAAAAAAATTGAAAGCCTTCAGACGCTTTCTGTGTGAACTTTAATTATTAACGCATATTTATTTGTTAACGCTTGCTGTGCGACCTTTATTTATTAAATATCATGTTCTTCGCACTTAAACAACACAAAATTCAATACAATAGCAATACCACAAAATAATTTAAAAAGAGCATATCTTTAGAATTTTCGATACAAAGTCTCACGCGCTGGAGATAAAATGTTTTTTCCGTACAGTGTTGCCATTGCTCGCTTTGAAATAGTTGAGTTTGTTAATCGAAAATTCGTTAAAGTTTTACAAAATTTGAAATAAATTATAAAACAAATTCGAAATTCAAAATTCGGTCTCCTAATGCCCGTGTTGGGTTGAAGGACTACGTTATTCAAAATTTGATGTCTCTAAGTACCTTTGTTTTTTCATATGGCGAGAAACATTCATACATTCATGCAGATTCTTCATTATTTAGCTTCTTTAAATATAATACAGGGCGATAATATTTGGTGGCAACAGTTTGAAAAGTGAATCAACGCAGAAAGTGAAACGACGCAAAATGTCGTTTTGAGTTAAATAGCCCTTTGGGACTAAGGCTTCTTTGGGCTGAAAAGCCTTAATAAACCCAACTTAATGAACGTAAAACGCTGGGAAAACCAGTGTTAAACCCTAGACCAAACATGCCTTAGTAAACCCTTTTGGGCGACTGTTAAATTCTTAATGTTTCAGATTTTTTTTTCAAACTTTTATTTGAGTTTTATTCATTAGTTAAGTTCTTATTCTCCCCCCCCCGCCGAATATCAAACATAGAAGTGTGAAGCATTTGTTGGATACAGAATAATGTTTTAATAAAATTGCTATAAACAGTAGCGTGTAATGGTTAGATGCGAAATTAGTTAGAATTTGTTATTTGTTCAGTAAAAAATGTGAGATCCGGACTCGTCGGGATTTTGGCAATTATAAAATTAAAAATATGAAATAGTAATTTATGTAATTTGGAGGAGCATTTCTGCCCTTAAGGAAATTAAAAAAAAAAGTATTTTTTTCCTTTGTTAAAGATTTCTTTCAGAGTGTATGTTGTTTAATTTCCTTCGCTTTTTGTATTAATACTTTGCTTTTAATTCTATAGATAGACATAATTTTTCACTCAGTTTCAAAGTTCCATTGTTCAAGTTCTGTAATTACCGCTTCTAGAATTCTCACTCTGTTGTGAAACGAATTTTTTCCCGTTCTCAGTAACCTCTCAGCCCCTTTTTTCGTTATCGGTAGGGATATTTTCGGGATTTAGAAACCATAATACAGCTTTCGCCGTATGTTAGTTGATTAATAATTGGGGCATTGTCATCGTAATGAAATTCTTCTGTTATATCATTTTCATTTATTACCACTTCTCCACATCTCTTTAAAAATTGCATTAATTCTGAACACTTTCAGGTATGCGGCAATAATGGACAGAAAGAACTCTAGAACTTCAACCTACAAAATATTATATCAAACAAAAATGTGGAAACAATCGTAATTCAAGTGACATAATAATATTATTGCGAAATGCGGTGAGATAGCTGTCCCCAGAAATTGACATGTAAAGGCAGGGTTGCCAAATTTAGAGCTAAATCACCCACTTGGCAATATTTGTCGACAACATTAACAATATGCCATGGGCGGAGCGAGAACATTCTAGAATCCATTCTTAGCGATTTTCTCGGGCATATACTGGAAGTTAGGGTAAAGCTATGTATACCCTGCCTGTACGCATATTTTGAATTCAGTAGTGTAGTAGTAATTAGCTTGAGTCAGATTAAGCTTGAGAGCGATCGTACCAAGTCAGCTGTATTTTAGGGCTTGGCTGTGAAGGTCTTCATCTTTGTAGCCTGAAAGCTGCGTTGCTGATTGTTTCAGCGTATTTATCGTAGTTTCTCGACGACTGTAAACGTGTCTTTGGAACTGTAATATGTAATACTGGCTAATAGATTGCGTTTTGATTCACTAATTATTCCACATCCGCGTATATCAAAGAGGGGACGTATATAGAAACAAAATTATAACTCGCATAAATATTATGTAACTAAATAAAAATTATAGTGTGCATTTTTAATTGAAATTGACATTTAGAAAACATTCAAATTCTGGAAACGCGTATAACACCACTAATTTTGACGAAAATGACCATTTATTCGGATGCTACTGTAAGCACTATGCTCTACATACGCAGATATTCGCACTAAACAACAGATTTTTTTAATAAAAGCCTAAATTTTTCGGCATCGAAAATGTCAAAAATGTACACTAAAATATACACTATAAATTTTCGGCATCGAATTCGATTGTAGGCAGACATTAACAAGAAATGCAAGGTAACTGTATGTAACTTCGTAATACGTTTCTCGTATTCTAGAACTACAAAATTTAAGGTAACTCAAAGCTCAATCTTTGGAAAAGGATTACTCAGCAATAGATTTCTTTTTTGGTGGTGGGGATGGGGATTCTTAAGCAAAATGATGTAAAATTTATGTAAATATGTATTAAGAAAATGTGACGATTATAATAGAAATTTGTAAAAAATATAGGAAAATTTCCGAAGTTCGCCACTTTATTCCACATTTTCAAGAAAACTTTACAAAAATAAGGAGCGAAATTTTTGAAAAATCTCCTAAAATTCGAGAAAATTGATCGCGAAAATTCGCGCTGCGATAAAATTAATGATCTGCCTGTTAATAAAGCCGATGCATTCTTATTTTCCATGCCTTTCCTAAATTTATTGTATTTACTTGTTATCGTAAGAAATCTAACGCCTTCAAATACTACGTATTCAAACATTCATTTCGCCTGTAGATTATCTAAAGGATTTCATTCCCGGGAATAAATCCCTGATATCTGAGAACTGGGAATACAATATTGCCGGCATTATTCTACCAGTCTCCTGAGAAATGCGTAACATTTATTGTTTTTTCTGAGCCTTCAGTGACGATAGGTGACGATGGGATAAATTGAACGGTAGGTATTTTGTTGCATAAAATCCTTCTTCTGCATAAATGTAATATATAATGGATTTTCGTTTTGTATATGCGGTCATATGGCAATAAATCAGCATATGGAATTTGTAATGCTTCAGGAATTAATGTAGCGGACTGCGGCCAAAGCAAAGTATGTAAGTTCTATGTACATACATCTGAAATGAAAATGTATAAAAACATTTCACTATGAATGAAATCAGTTCATTCTTTCCAAGCAACAATTGATTCGTAAATACTATTTTGTTGCCAAACCAGGAAACAAAAACATTTAACGCATCAGGTTAATACGTATGTCATCATGATTTAAAATATAATGTAACAACTTTTTCACAATATCAATAAATGAATTAACGTAGCAATAATAATATACCATGTCAGTTATCCTAACCTGAAACAAAAATGTTGCCAACAATAGCTATTTATTTAAAATGCTCGCATTAACGGAAACTTTTCGACATGCAATGGCGTCATATGCAATCGCATGCTTTCTTCAGCGCCAGAATATAGCATTATATAATAATAATATATTTAATGTTTTTGCAATGCTATTTTTATTTCTTATTTTGTAAAAGTTACCGATAAGCAAGCTGTGCGATTTGTAAGCCAGCAGTGGCAACACTTTTCGAAATAAAGCAGATTTTTATCTCTAGCGCTCGAGACTGTTGCCATTCGGAAAAATGAGTGCAAAAATAAGCGTTTTCAAAAATTTTAATTAGTATCTCGGCAACTAAAAGCAATACGAAGATGAAAATGGTCGAAATTCAACTTCTCGCCGATCCAGAGGAGATGATGCTTCAAATAAACAGAAAGACGTGCGCAGATCTTAATAATGTAGATTATTTATTGCAAATTCTAGTTAATTTATTTCTGCAACAATTAATAAGATTTAATGTATTACTAGCGGGAGTACCCGATGGAAGTTAAGTTAGATTGAGAGTAATACATCTAACAACAGAGAGAACGATACCGATGTAATCCTTCTCTAATAACGATGCAAAAAATATGATTCATAGTCATACATTTTTCAGTCTGATGCGATATGGAACCCATATAAAAAATTTCCATAGAAAAATAAACTAATTCTCTCGCATTATCAACAACAATGGCACGTAGTTTTTAATGATTTTCGTCTTTCTAATCAGATGGTCGTATAAGCTCAAGTTCCATCCAATGTTTCACCTATATTCATTTTCAGTCGATTAATTTGTGGCAAACAATTTATCATAATTGATCAGAAAGAAATCAATAACGCGAACAAAAACACACACACACATACAACAGACATTCTTATAGGAAATGAAATGAAAATATTCAAATTTCTTATGTTATTATATATCTGAGTACGTTTGGCGACACTTTCAGCATTTTTTTTAATATTACGATTATTTCCTGTTTATATTATGAACATTTCTTGGAAGCTTTACAATATTAGAATATGTGCGATATTGTTTTTAGTTGAAACTAGAGTCTGATAGGAATTCTTCGCTACGAAAGCGAGCTCTTTCTTCATTATTGATATTAGATATCACATGGGTTTATTTACTGGAAACGTTAAGGATAATAACGTTTCCAGTAAATTCGGTAATTTACAAGATGGTCTCTGTTTCAGTTACAATATCTAGATATATCTGTATATTGGTAAATCTTATTCAGAACAGTTCTTTATGATTTTCGGTATATTTAAAAAACCTGGAGAGTTAAAACATTTGCTACTAAAGTGATATATATAAAGATTTTAACATCTGTCACATTTCTGTATGAATATAAAAATAAATAATTTCATAAAGCCCATAAAAAAAGTCACTTCCCAGTTGATGTCGATATTGCATGTTTATTTTTGTCAATCCATTAAAAGTTTCAAACTACGTTTTGCTGTTCACGATAACATTTAAGGAATTTACTAAGCATGTTAAATTTCTTAACAGTGGATGTGTATCTTGCGTAAGCATGATGGGAAAATAAAAATGCTTTTTTTTTATTCCAAGTGTTACACGAGATTGATTGCGCATGTTCTCTTAGAGGCATTTTCTGGGTGCGCCGAGGAACGCACAACGGCTTCTTCATTGCTGTAAATCTTATGTTTTGTTCTTATTCCCTTTCGTAAACACTAAAAAATAGATGTTGAATAAATGTGATGCGCATCTGGCAACAGTCAAATGAAACGGATGAAAGGCAGATTATTAGTAGATCTTTTCGGCAACATTTCACGTCCCGCATTTTTTTTAGTCACTTTGCTGTGTCAGAATCAAATACATTTAACAAATTGAACGCTATATCATCACAATGCAAGTGACGGAGAGGTTATCGAAGCGGCAACTTCACTTGTGGTGGTTATGTTCTTCTAATTAGACAGGTCTGTACAAATAATTCGAGAAAAATTATAATTTGTGAACTTTATTGTTTTACCGCTTATTTGCTGCTGCTTATTTCTGCAATATTGTTTTGGAAACTCTATTAAATAATATTGCTATTTGTCTAATTTCAAATATATATATATATATATATTATAAGCAAGGTTGTAAGTACAATACTAAAAATACCAATTTTGGTCAAAAACTTTTGCGCAATATGCTGCAAAGGAATATATATATTGTTGTGTTTTTCTCTTCCTGACACCAGTTGTTATGTTATTATCCTCCTTCACGCTCGTACGGAGTTCGTAGATTTGGAGTGAATAACGACGACACTTGATGAAGTATCGAAACACACTTTATTTACCAGTATTGTCAGGACAGCTCCAAAACACGTTTTACAGTCGTCGATGAACTACTATAATCACGCTGACAACGACACAGCCTTCAGGTTATCAGGCTATCACTGTGGAGACAGCTTCACGGCAAAGCACTATAGTACAGCTCTCAACTCTGCTCGGTTATTCTCGGAACTCCACGTACTCTCGAGACTCTCCACGCTACAACTCGCGACGCACTCGACGATACAGAAGAGTATAGCTATCGACTCAGCACAGTCTAAGACAAAATTCGGCGATGCACTAATTCGCGATGCACTAAAAGATTCTTTCGATGCACTCGACGACCAACTCGGCGCTAGACTTCGTGACACTCGCTCAATTACTGACTATCAGCTCGCTAGACGAGGCACACACTCTGAGACACACTAACTGACTGCGGACCAGCAGGGTTTATATAGCTTTTGGCTTGTGTTCGAGAACATTCTGGGCTAAACCTGTAAGAACTAGTTAAAGAAGGTTCTCCATCCGTCCATGGCAAATCGCCTATTTTGTCGCCAAATGGGAGATTTCTCGCCAAATGTGGCAACCTTGCCTTCTCTTGTCATTTTACGGCAACCCTAAAACTGCTTTGCGGGGAAGCTATCTTACCACGCCTGTACATTTCGTAACAATATATAGGTAGGTGTGTATGTATGTAAAATACAAAATATGAAACAAAAGTATTAACAAATTACTAACTAGCCCTTTTATTTTCTGATTTTAATTTAACTATATTCCTCTTCAAAAATCCGAACTTATCTGCAATGCTGTGAACTTTTATCCAATGACCTTGTAAAGTCCAATACTTCCGTGTGAAAAACTGGAATAGTAGTAACTGCACTAAGCAAAGGGTTAAAGTACCCTTTATTAACTCTTTAAAATTTACAATGCGTCAACTCGACACTAACAGACTTCGCCTCTGCTTGGGAGGTAACTGAAAATCAGATCACGAAACTAAAATTTGAAGATATTTAACAAGTGATAGAACTAAACCACAGGGCTTAGCCAGATCCCATTACTTAAACCCCCTTCGAAACTAGTGGCAGCAAGTGAATGCGGTTTAAGCCACGTGAACCAGCAATAAGCAAACGTATCTACGGCAGAGGTGGCGGTTGTAGCCAAACTCTCTTCTCTTTCCCATTAAAACTCGCCTTTTAAATATTTTCTTCAAAGTAGACATTTGCATTCCTTAACGCGCGCTATAAAATTTAAATAATCTGGCACTGACAATTAGGGGAATGAAGGCTTATAGGAAAGTTTAAAATTATAAAATTTAAATAATCTGGCACTGACAATTAGGGGATTGAAGGCTTATAGGAAAGTTTAAAATTAAACTTTAACTTGTTAGTTAAAATAAATATAAATATCTATAACCTTCAAAACTAAAACGAAGGAGACGAGCGGCTATATACCCACTCTCTTTCTGCGCTTGCTCAAGCATGGATAAATCACGTCTCTTGCTTAGCTATATTTTCTATTATTTAAAATGTTACTAGTGTAAATAAAATTTGTTTGGCGCTTGTAGCACCTCTAGTGTTGTATCAGTCAAGAAGATATGGCTTGATAGATTAGTAGTCAAGAAATAAAAGTGCTTTTTTGTAATTATCAAGCTAATTATGCTTCCCAACGTTCCAGTCATCTAATACGCCATGTCTGCCACTTCTATCAGCACTCTGGCCATGATTTCAGAGTTAATTGGGTCTTCTTCACTAAAATTATCACATATATAGTAGATACAGGGACTGGACAGAAATATGTAAATACCTCGTAAAATGCATATTTGAACTGAAATGTTTGTTCTTGCGAAAGCTGTCGGTGGCATTGATGTATTTGCTGTCTAACTTGACCTGTACAACATCTTCAAATACGTTGCAAGTGTCATGCGTTATCGAGACAATGCTCTATGCAGTTGTGAGTGCATCGTGTTGGAGCTATAAATACATTCAAACGTGGGTAAACTGTTGGGGCTCGTGGCGATGGGTGATTCTGTAACCTAGGTAGCTGAAGTGTTTAGTGTTTCAAGAATCATGGTATCTTAAGATTTTTAACTCGCAGGAAATTCGCATCCTAAAATCTGTGTTGAATGATCATGAGGGACGGTCGGTCATTAAACAGGATTGTGCTGAAAACTAGAGAGAACTATGGCCGCAAAAATGACTGCTGAACTGAATGTCGCACTCGCAATCCCGGTCAGTACCAAAGCAATACGAAAGGAGCTCCACAAGCAGGGTATTTTTGGGTGAGCTGCAATTGAGAAGTGATCAAAATGTCTGTAAGAGGAGAAAGTAGTGCAAAAGTCATAAAACCTGGACTATAGAGCAATGCAAGACTCATTTGGTCGGATGAATCTTGTTTCACATTGTTTCCGAATTTTGAACGAGTTTACGTCTAGCGAACGCCGTCCCAAGCGTACGATAGAGATTGTTTTCTGCCCAGAGTTAAACATGGTGGGGGTTCGATCATAGTTTGGGCAATCATATCGTGGTATTCAATGGGCCTCATCATTGCTCTGCATAATCGCATTACTTCCAAGGATTATGTGACTATTTTGGCTGATTACGTCCTTTCCAAGGTACAAATTTTGTTCCCCAGTGGTGATACCGTATTCCAAGACGACAGAGCTCCTGTTCACTCAGCTCACATCACCCAGAATTGGTTTATTGAGCATGAGGGTATCTACCATTATAGTGTCATTAGGATTTTCTATAGCTGGAGACGTGTAAAATGAGCAATGCCCTCGCCGGAACTCGAACCTGGACCTCTCGAATACGCGCCGAGTGTGCTAACCGTTACACCACGAAGGCATCCTGGAAGGGGGCAGAAATACCTTATACCATGACCACTACAGTCACGAGACATCAATATAATTGAGCCTTTGTGGACTATTTTGGAAAGGAATCTGCGTAAGCGCTATCCACCGCCATTATTAACTGAACTTGCCAAAGTTTTACAGGAAGAATGGTATAATATTTTCTTGCAAAAGCGTACAAGACTTCATTTTATCCATTCCGAGAAGACTACAAGCTGTTTTGAATGCTAACGATTTTCCTACTCCGTATTAGTCACAGCAATATGTTTTAATTTCGGCGTTTCTATATTTTTATTTAACCTTTGTTTTTATATATAAACAAAATCGAAAGTTGAAGAAAACGATACGCGCTTTAAGCAGCAGTATAGAAATAAATAATACTATATATGTCAACGTTTATTCTTAAAAATTTGTATATCGGGCCTCACTTCTGAAATTTTTTAAGTCACTCAAAGGAGAAATCGCTTAACTTTGGACCTTGTATTGACATTATAAATAGTGTACTTTAGAATTTTCTGAACTACATAAGATTCAAGTTGTACACGTAGAAATATGACTGGTAATTGTTTATCGTATGTCATGCATTGCCTTCCCCCTTTAACTATGTGACAGTGCATTTCTAATATTTTTTATCATGTTTCTTCATCTTCTATATATTTTTTTGACTTTTTGCATAATTCAAGTCACTATATTCGCTCATCTGCTTTATATTCTGATGGCCAACATTAGTGCGTTTCTTGTAACAGAAAAATATGCAGTTAACTTATTCACATTCTTATGCGTCATTCTGATTTAAATTAAAGTACATTTACATGTATTATACGTGTTAAATAGAATCATGGTCACGGCACCATTGTTAAATAGCTGAAAATTATGGGGTTTTTAACCTTTTAAACTTCAACTCATCTTATCTCGCTTAAAGTGCCAGACAAACACTCAAAATATATAATCCTCATAAGAACAATCGTATAGTGATAGCACAAATTAAATTTTAAGTTCATGTTGTGAGTAACGTATGCAAAAGGAAAAACAATAACACCAAATTCAATAAAACTCCATGTTTCTTAAAAAGCCTCCCGGCTCAAACAAATGGAGGGACTTGACGAACCACACAAAAAATATAAACACAAGATTAAAAAAAATGGAATAAAATTATAAGACAAACACATTTATTAATTTTCTTGAATAACTCTAACATAAGTTAACGGGGTAAACTGATCAGTTCCCTACCATAATAATACTATGCAAAATAACACAGAATATCACACCCAATTACAGCTTACACATTAATTAAGTTAACATTCTCAAATCCTACAGTATAATAATTGTAACACTAATATTTTACTCATTTCATTTTTGACATAAAGTGTTAATCAAGGTAATTTCTTATAAGAATAAAGAAATTGCAGTGTAACGATTAATTAATTTTTTAAGCAAACTTAACCCTACGATATCGTATTCTAATTTCAGCAAACATTAAACTGACAACTCCAGCTTGGTTATTAAGAATAATCATTAAGGTAATTCAAAATAAATAAAAATACAAAATCATCACTGACTGATTCTTCCGCAACATACAGTCCTTCTAGACACAAGGAAAAGTTTCTGTCCTTTTCGTGAATTCATCTCTTAGATTTCTTAGGATTATTACAATCCATCTACTGACAGAGAAAAGTTTCTTTCCTTTTCGTTAATTCATCTCTTAGATTTCTTAGGAACATTACAATCCTTCTACTCACAGAGAAAAGTCTCTTTCCTTTTTCATGGATTCATCTCTTTAAGGAAGGTAGTCAATGACCTCCGAAGAACCGTCGTCCAAACCCGCACCGCGCCGGATACTCCTCACGGATTTTAAAATGATTCGCCTTCAACGCTGCGTTCATAACAGCAGAGAGTTCTCAAAGAATACAGAAGATACCGGAAGTAATCAGTGCTAAAAGTTGTCGGTAAAGTACTCTTGGAAATTAGCACTTTATTTTAAATCTTTCTAGAAGAAGATGCTCTAGTAGCTTAGTCAATACAATCCCGACCCACTTTGGGCCGAAGCCAGCCGCAGGGTGAAAGTCCCCGCGCACTCTTACCAGACTAAAAACGTTGCAACTCAAGTCACTCATTATCGTACTCCGCTCCGAAATCTGAATCAACAGCCGGCGCTCGCGAGAGCAAGACCCGCAAGGGGTCAAGCCCCCACACTCTTTTTCTCCCTTTCCTTTTAGCTCGAAAAATTAGAGTTCGAATGAATCTAACAAGGTGCAAGCCTCCCAGGAAATCTCGGTCTCTCCGCCTCTCTAAGTTCATAGGCTTACAAAATTACATAAAATTAAATCACACCAATACCAGAATTTTACTTTATTTAAACTGAGTAAATTACACCCCCACAACAAATCGAAAGCAAGGCAATCCGGACAATGCAGTCAAACATCTGTACTCAGAAACGTGAGAAAGTAAAGAGGACCCCCCCCCAATTAACAAGCGGAAACTGAGCTATACGAGAATCCAATTACCTAAGCTTACAACAACCCCCACTGTCTTAAGTAAACAAAATTGCAACTATAACAAATGGAAAGCAAGACGATTTTCGTTTCAGCGCTATTATTAAAAAAGGGTCACCAGCGAAGAAAGCGACAACACAACACTCTAACTGTTTCCAATGTTAGTAAAAGGCCATAAACCAGGTGTGCTCTTGCAACCGTTTCTTGCTTTGTTTACACTACAGTCTCGAAAATAACGAGCCAAATAAAGCCCTAACAACTTTCTCTTTTACCGATTACACATGGGTACAAACAAAAAAATACTAGAATAATGATAACTTACAACACATATTAATATAATTAAAATTCGTGACATAACATACGTTATATATATCAGAAACAATTTAGATTACAACGTGTAATATATTGTTTTATCGTCTGATGGAAAACTGATACAATACATAAGGTAAACAAACAACCACCTTAGAATTTCCCGCACTTTTACCTGATTTTTTAGGATCACATCCATGCGTGATACAGTAAAAAACAGTGACAGCTTTCGAATAAGAACTTTCATATTAAGGAGTAGGGAGAGGGAAGACATGCATGACCTCTCGACCCCTCATACCCATTATAAATCCCATTAGCAGTGGAAAATCTCTTCATCTCTGCCCATAAAACACTCGTTCTTCCCCTCTGCGCCCTGCACCCCAACCCCTCGGGTGAGCAGTGCGCAACAATCGTCTACCGAATCAATGAGAATTTCGTTGCATTTTAGGATGCAGGAAAATTTTCCCGCATTGATTTTAGAACATGCCACGCTTTCAACAGAAACGCCTCGTTGGGCTTTAGAGTTATGGCCTTGTCTACCCCCTTGCAAAGCTCCCCGCTTTGCCTCCAACTACAAATTGATTGCCGTATAAATATATTGCTATTCCTGCCCCTTTTCTTATGACATACTGCCGTATATTCTATCGTCTGCCTTGCTCGCATGTTCTGATCGATTGTAGTTCGACGGAAGTTTCTTCGCAAGCATGAAGGTTACAGGAGATAAAGACCATAGGAAGGGGGGCACGAAATTAAGTCCTGTATCGATTATTGCATCGGAATCGATAAATATTGGCATCAAAGCATGTTTCGCTGAATTTTATTGGCTAACATCGTATCTTGCGCCGGTACCATTTTTGCCTCAGATACTAAGTTTCACACCTTTGAAGCTTCAAGGACATGTTGCTGCAAAATAAAATGTTTAAAATATCAGCTTATCGATGAGAATGCTCTTGTTGGAGAATTTTTATTGTACCATGTAGTTTGGCGTTTGGCAATATAAATGTTGCTTTGTTCCGAAATACCCTGTAGTTGTGTGCTAAACTTTTGTTTTGTTCTGCATAATTAATCAATATCTTAAATAGTTTCAAAACCCACTTTATGTATTTCATGATCTATTATTTGCTATTTTAAAGGCGCATTAGGTCGTAATCATGATGAATTTCAAATTCAGAAAGTAGGTCATTACGGTAGCTCGCGGGTGCTAGCTGTAATTTTCTACGGCGCAGCGACTATACCTGTTCACAGAGCTGGAAGTTAAGGGTTATAGGTTATATCTATGCCTGAGACTTGTAAGGTTTCTATACATTAATTAACCAGTTATTTTTTGTTTTGCATTTTTACTGTCACTTCTCCCTTCCATTTTCCCGCCAGAATGCAAATTAGGTCGCGACTAGCTTAGGTTGCTAGCTAAGATAAGATTTGTAGTCTTCGGCCTTTGCATTATAATCTTCGCTATTGAATCTCAACGCCGGTTAAGTTGAGTCAAGTTCCATTAAATTGATTTATGTAGCTTTAGGCTACTAACTTATTCAAATTTATAGTTGATTATTCATTTAAGTCAGGTGTGGCCAACCCTTTTAGGAAGAGTGCCGGTATCTGCAAGAAGAAAGTTACGTGTGCCACTTCCAACGTTTCCAACATTACTAAAAAATTTTATTTATAGGCTGATTATGGGATTTTTACGCAAATGGCACACTTTTTTTATGTAGGTCTGAGTAGTGGATATTTAAAAATTAATAAATAAAACGAACGTACAAACTAGGGGTTTATTGTTAATAAACATTTTTAAATGTTCAGTTAGTTATGTATAAAATAAAAATGAATAATTTGAAACATTTAACTCTAAATAACTATTAAACAGTCAAGCTCTTAATTAATGTGGTTTTTGAATATGCAGTTTTATTTTACCTAGGTCAGAATTAGTTCTTGCAGATGCTAACAAAGTTAGATGTTTTAAGTGCGTATCAGTTAATTTTGAACGTATTTTTATTTTATTATGTTCATAAAAGAACATAATAAATTCTTTTATGAACATAATAATATTTTATTATGTTCATAAAAGAAATTTGTTGATCCAAATCTACAATAATATCTGACAGCCAAATCTTGGAAAATTGGTTTCTTGGTACAAATTTCCAAAATTCAGTATAATTTGGATCACTTGCAGTTGAAATAAGTTCCTTATATTTGCTTTTCAGTGTAGTATGTTGCTGCAGGTCAGTTATTTCGATTTGGATTTCAGTTGGGTAACAATTAATGTCTTGCAGAGAAACTGAAAAAGGATTTGAGAAAAGATCAGCATTATTTTTATCATCTTGAAAATGACCAAACCTAGCACTGAATGAACCCTGCAAAATGGATATTAAATTTTTAAATCCATCATAGTTCGGAGCGTTATTGACTTCAATACCTAGTTTTGGCATTAGTGTGAAATGTGTTAATCATTTTTTCTCCGAAATCAACACAAAAGAGCAAAGGTTTGTAGTGCACTTCCTTTGGAAAGCCAGCGCATGCTACATTGAAGGAGTAACTCTCCATACTCTTCTGTTTCTTCCGAAAAAAAGGTCACGAAATCTTCATCGATTCAAAGCATGAGCTCGTATTTTGTTGATACAGCGCTACGGAGTCAACAACAGAAGACAGGGTTAAGTCCTTGGCAAAAATTGCTTATTGATAGTTAATACAAAGATACTTAAAAAATTTTTATCCCAAATAATTTTCAAGCAGTGGAACAAAACCTTTTATCCTGCCAGCCATGCAAGGCGTTCCATCTGTGCAAAACTATCTAATTTTGTCCACTCTACTTAACTTCAATTACAGTCCTCACCTGTAGTTAAAACTAGTTGGCGCAAATCAACAAGTTCTTCTATAATATCAAAATTATCATTCGTGTAACGCACAAATATGCTATGTTGATCGAGGTTATACGTTTTAGGCACTGCTACACAAATTCCACGTATAAAACAAACACGCTTGGAAGTATTTTGATGCGTAAACAAAAATTTTTCTTCCCAGGCAGCTTTAAAATCACAAATTGCAATATCTTTTTCATATTTTCTTTTCGATGTCGAAAGTTTAATCATGGTAATAGAGAAAATAAAATTTTTAAAACGACGACGCTCGGCGCCAAGATATAAAAACATTTGAAAAAAGCTTAACGTCTTGCTCGGCAGTATCAAATTAGCTGAAACAGCGAAATAGCTAAAAAGAATATGCCGCCAGTTTGTCTAAATTCCGAGAACGTTTAGGAATGGCGCATCCGCATTAATTGCTCAAGCGTCGCTCGTTATATTAAATCTTGTTCAAAACTCCATGCGTATTTTAACTAAAATTGTTGAAGTATTCCGGTTTTGATACCGAAATAGAGACTTTTCAGTTTCAGGCAAAAACAACAAAGGTATTAAATTTTTAACATAAGTCTTTTGTTTTATTACAGTGATTAATAAATTAACTGTGGCGAAAATCAAAAATTATTGTTAAGTATTTCAGCCATATAATTAATTACTAAAATAAAAATGTAATGCGTACAGAATGTTTATTGAGAATGAATCATTAGTGGTTAACGACAAAAATAGAAATCCAAGCGAGATTAACATCAAGATCTTTAATTTATAATAAATATGAATTTTAAAAATAAATTTTAATTTAAAAATTTCAGAAATATATCCTACATGTCAAAGAAGAGTTTCATTGAAAGTTTCAAAAAGTAAATAATCATATTAAATTACGACATACAAAATATAGAATATATTAGATTAAGTATTAGACATTATATTAAATAATTCAATGTGTAACAAATAATAAATATATAACATATATTGTGTCGCCGAAGCGTCTAAGAATATGCTTTTTTTTATTTGTTTTGTTTTATATCATTGCAATTTATTATGGTAGTCACATCGAACTTGTATGCAACAACGATTCGATTGCTCATCGTGTGTTAAATTTTCCTGTGTAGTCCACTTCTGTGTATGTAGCTGAAATTGGAGAATAGCATCGGAGTCTCGCTGCAGCAAAATAAACCTAAATTAAAATTCAAAGAGTTATTATATTTATTCTAATGTGTTTATGTCTGTATCTATCGATGGAGTTGGTACAGGTGAACAGGTGAATGAAGGGCCGGACACCCTTTTATGACAAATCTGGTATTATCGTCCGGTATCCGCAACTATCTAGTTGAGCCAAACCCTCCCTGCGTCCAATAAGAGCCGCAATGAGAGTTTATTGACAGTAACACTAAACATACATGGTCACACAGGGGTTGCCACAAAACGTAGATTTACATAGATTTAGGTGCTTGAAAGAAGTGCGAACATGTACTGTTGGGTGAGCAGAGGTTGGTGGTTTTACGTTCCACCGCGTACACAACAGTTGGCCAGTCATACACATAATACATACCATAACATATGCATATCATAGAACGTACCTATAATTTACGTATATCCTGTTATTAAACATATATATACTATTAAATACGACAAATATTGAAAAAAAATGGTATACATGCCCCGACATATACATACCATGACATATATATCCTGGTATTTTTTAAACCTATACATTCTAGTGAATATGATAAATGTTGGAAAAGCAGGTACATACGAAACATCATGTACATACCTTAACTTACACATATCAGAATATATACATTCCATACACATATATCCTACTATACGATGAATATTGGAAAAACATAACATACGAAAAATGAGATACGTACCATAATTTATACATATATTCTACTAATTTTTAGGCTATACGTTCAATTAAAACGATAATTATTAAAGAAACTGATATATACGAATAATCATGTACATACCCTAACGTATACGTACTTATAGCAACGTGACAGTCGCGATAGCCTCAATTTCAGCTCATATGTGCAGGAGGATGAGTGCTGCAAGAACCTCAGCGCAGCCGTCGAGATTGTTCTGTAAGCCCTGATCATGGCCACTTCGAACGGTGGACGCTATTCAAAATCTTCACTTTCCTTGTATTCATGGGGATGGTCCATATCGCTTCTTCATACGTGAGGATTTTCTCCACCACTGTGCGATAAATAATTTTAAGGATATGAGGTCTTATTCCCCAGAATGGGATGAATTCCCCAGAATTCCATTGCATGTTCTTTAATATATTGGAAAATTTCTGGGCCACTGCTTTCTGGACATATAGATGAGGTAGCCAGGAAAACTCTTCGTCAAGTACAAAGCCAATGAGTTTTAGTTCCTTGACTCTTTTAACGGTACGGTTTCTCAACTGGATGCAGGGATTCCTGAGAATCGTCTGGTCGAGCTTGTGAAAAATGATATATTTAAATTTCTGCTCTGAAATTGTTAATTTCTTCTCACTATAGAGCCTGTTGAACATTTCTATGATTTCGCTACAATGCGCTTGTAGAATATCCCGACTGGGCCCTCGGACAATAAAAGTGGCATCATCAGCAAACGCTATTGCTTTTCTATGAATGTTCAGAATTGAGTTCAGCGTGGCGTTCCACCAATCTGGACCGAAACATGAACCTTGCGGACAGCTTCGGGCCCACTGCCTGTAAATGACTTCTCCATTGTGGACCGCAATGAATATTCGTTCGCTGAGGTAGCTTTTAAAAATCTGAAAGATGTTATCGGGGATTGCGGCGGCGTGTAGAGCCTCAAAAACTGCCGGCCATCACAAGGAGTCAAATGCACTTTGGAGGTCCAGGCTGAGGACCGCCACGTGTTGCTTGTCAAATTTTGCGTCTAAAATTTCATTCTTAAGGGTTTCCAAAGCATTAAAGGTTGATCTGCCAGCTCTCCAGTTTGGCTCTTAAAATGGCCTCTTTATATAAAGCTTGCGCTTGGCAGTAGGCTATGCTTAGTTCTGCCTTTCTTGTCTGATCGCCTGGTCCCGTTCTGCTTTCATTCTTCTCACTAAACGCGTACGGCTGCGGTGGGCTGTTGAGCTTTTAAGTCCACCAGTTGGCAGCATGTTGCGTTTTCGGGGCTTTCAAATCTTTTAAATTCTAAATAAGTCTTCGTCTAAGACAGTTAAAACTCCGCCGTGTCACACTGTGGCACGGGAACCGCGGGCTGGCCATCCCTGAACTAAACATCGAACTAAACATCGAATTAGAGGTAGGTCATGGAGATGTTTTCTGAAAGGTAGTACTTGCTTGTTCAAAGCTTCTGGTATTAGCGATTTATGGTTATATTGAGAATAGGACGTTATTGTTTATTAAGGCTATATAACTAGTGGTTTTATTTTTGATTAAAATACTTATATTAAAATAACTATAAAGATTTTGGCGTTCAAAATCCGAAACATTTTATTTTTGACTAAATTAAGCCATGGTTCCAAAATTCTGTGTCGAGAGACAGTTTCTAATGAGTCGCGAAAAATGTTAGAAGTGTTTTTTTTCAATTATAATGTTTGCGTATAACTGCTAATTAATTTTTCATTATGTATTGATTATTAATAATATGTATTGATTTCTTATTATTTTTTTCTTTAGGTCATTTCTATTTTCCACATCAAACTCGATTGTAATTCTGCTTACACATTCTATCCTAAAAAATAGTCAGTCAGTTTTCGGGAATGACGAAAAAATCTAGAAACTCGCTGAATGTAAGACGTAATTTATCTTTAAAACACGCTTGGACGTGATTTTCAGAATATTTACATTCAGAATTAAATTTATTTATTAATTTCAAATTTCATCAGTTTGGTGGTGATTCACAAACTGAGCAGTAAACCAAGTTCTTATTAATTTAAATCCTTATTTTTCATATATTTATCTGATAAGTATGAATTAAAATGTATTTTATTTATAATACATCCAAGCTGTAATTTTTATCAAGGTTTCCAGCTTTTTATAAAAAATAAAAAATGTTTCTAACATTATGTCTTTCGTAGCTTTTTGGGGGAGAAGGGTTAAATAATTTAATGTGTTATACATTTAATTATTATAACGTTTAATATTTAATCTAGTATATTATGTATTTAATATTTAATATGTATATTTTAATATTTACTATGTTTATTTACTTTTTGAAATTTTCAATGATAAACTCTTCTTAGAGGCTTTCAATATAATTCCGAAATTTTTATGAAATTCTTATTTATTATAAATTAATTATCTTGAAATTAATCTTTCTTCGATTTCTATTTTTTTTTTTTTAATTTTCTCGTTAACGGCTAATGCAATCATAATTCGCACTAAGCATTAGGTATGTTTTACAATTTTATTTCAGTAATTCATTGTTATATGACTGATATACTTAAGTGTAATTTTTTATTTTTGCCAGAATTAATTTAAATTTATTAATTACTGTAATATGGTAATGTTAAAAAATTTAATACCTTGGCTGTTTTTGCCTGAAACTGAAAAGTCTGCATTTCTGTATCAGAGTCTTAATAATTCAACAATTCTAGTTAAAGTATGCTGGGAGTTACATATATGTTAAAATTTTATTACTCGATTATTTATTTATTTGTTGAATATTTATTAATATATTTTGTTTCTTTGCAGGTAAGCTGGTTCTTGACTAACATTGATCTGCTTTGTGCTGAAAATTTGGATTTTATCAAGGCAAGGTTAGTTCCCCCCCCCCAATATGAGTGAGGGTTTATCTTGCTTGCCTGACTTATGATTAAGTCCACGAATTTTGGAAAGAGGGAATCCGTTGGGAAGGAGCGCAAGATTGCGTTCGTCGTTGCACAGGTATTGAACACCGTATTTGTAACTGCACAATTTTGTTCATGTCCTTCAAAGTATTTTGAGTGCCCCATTACTGCACAGACACGATTCACTTAAAACATCCTCACCTTCTCCTGGATTCTAACCCGAGCCAACCCATACAGCATCCAGAATACTAACCACTAGACCGATCAGGGTGACCTATATGTTAGATGGTTGGTCATGGTCTGATACAGTTCCAGTTTGAGAAACATAAAAGTTAAGCCGAGGACATTTCTCGTCGTGTGACCAGTACTTTTCAGTTAATATGTATGAAAATTAAAAACTTATATGGACTCTATTTTTGGATGGAGAGGTTAATGAAGTATGAAAATTAAAAACTTATATTTTTTAATGGAGAGCTTAATGAAAAACGTTGTTTTCGACAACCGAAAGGAGTAGACGATTAAAATTACTCATGCATCGTCATGCGACTAAAATCACCAGATATATCATTAATTTAAATTTTAGGGGACATATACAGTAATTTCTATGAGACAGCCACGATTACGAATTTCTGGAAGTTCTTCAATATCTTTTACATCGGAAAAGCATGAAATTTAGCATAGTCATTTGAAGCTAACTTTTGCGGAAACGCTAAAGTTCTAACATTTTATGTATTTAATAAATTTGTTTCTATAAGCGCCTCAAATCGATGCTTTTCCGTCGGATGAAAATGGTTTAAATCATGTCATTTTTACAAGAGCTCCCATGAATTATACAAATTATAAATCAGTTCCTTTTCTGATAGATCTGATGATAAACAACAACTGTGCAAATGAAATTAGCCTCTTACTGGGCTCGCAAAAATTTTTATTTCTTATATTTCTGTTGTGCATGTGAATGAATCGGGACACAGATGAAACGATGTGGAAATGTAAAAGACGTTTAAGTGAGAAGCATATAAACAGTGCTTCATTGTATAGAATCTGACTTACCGTATGGTTAGTGTAGAGGTAAACTACCGGCTAGCTAAATAGTCATTATATTCTACTAGATTAAATACATACAGTTCCATACCTTAATGTGCAAAATTCACAGATATATTCATAATTGATAATTTCACTGGGCCAATTAACAAAGTTAGCAGCGTATGCTCTTTCATCTAGTTTTAATCCTAAATGATCAAAGGAGGAAAACAAATTTTCGTAATTTCTCCTGAAATCTAAGCGAAATATCTATCAGTATTAGCTAGGTAATGTATGTTGAAAAGTAATCTAATTCAGAAAATTTGTTCTGTTATATCTCGGCGAATTCGGCATGTATGAGGACGGAATTTACGAAAGTGTTATGAACATTTTACTAATCGGAATTTTTATTGTAAGGAAATTATGTAAAATATTAGGTTTTTTTTTTATATTTAAAAAATTCTTATACGTCAAGTACCGAAGGTTTCATAAATTTATCTACCTTATTTTGAGAAACACTGTAGTTGAGAATATATGCATTGGGTCAAAACGTATGGAAATAATCTTGTGGATACCAGTTTCAAACATCTGTATTTAAAGATGAAAAATGTCAAATTTCTGCATTCTGAAACGCATTTTTGAACTTCAGCACTACCAGCAGGGGGGAAGGGGTTAAAGCCGAATTAAAAAATAAAAAAATTTTGTGCAAAATGTAACGCAAAGGTAGATTCTGCGAATATTTTTAGCGGCATTTAAATTATCATACTTAACGATGCATACAAATGCAAATTTTTATCTCTCTACGAATGGGGAATTGAAGTATGTAACAGAAATCAGAAGATTAAATATTTTCTTATCACAAATATTTACAGTACACCAGATAAGAACAAGTATTGAATCTAGACATTCGTTACGAATAAATAAATACTGGAGTTTTATATCATAATTCATGAACCAAAAAAATTTTGATATACTCAGAGTTCTTTGGATAAAATGAAACAAATGAAACATATATAAGACCGTATTAAACTTCATTTAATAAGAAAAGGTAATTTTATTTAGATGTTCAAGGGCTAGCGAAAGGGTCATTTTTAGTAAAATGTTCTCGAGAAAAATAATATTCGGGGATCAAAATAGAAGAGAAACAAACAGTCAAAGTGAAACATAAAGTTAGAAAACCAAAAACATTTGTGTTTTGGCTTGGTGTCCGCCGAAAACATCTCAATCGAAAATGTCGCTGAGAAAACAGTGTAAGACGAAAACATAGTTGTACAAAATATTTTAGGAGAAAGAAAGCAAGGAGAAATCATCCCAATTAAAAAAAAAATTTAAAGCAGTCGATTTTTTCACAGCGAAGCAAAATCGGGTAAAAAATGTGCAAACAGCCAGATACAAAATACAAAACAAATATTTACACTAATTTACAATATTATCTACTTATTTTATAGTCACAGAACATCTTGCTTCTTTCAACACCAAGAGTAAGAAAATATTTATAATTTATCTGCTTCTAAGTTCTGAATTGTTAATACAATTTTAATCTCTGCAAAAAACGTATCAAATGAATTATTTTGCCTAAGAACGTGTTTAGTTACTTTTTAGTTTAGTACCGTTACAAAAATCTATTAATCTTCATGAACCTGAATTTACAAAGTGTCAAAATGACCCAGCAACATAAATTAAAACTTTTCTAAACTTTTAATAAATGGTAATTGCTCGCTCGGTATTCTTTTTCATAGGAGAAGTAATTAACTTCTGCTTCAATTAACCAACTAATTAAAAGAGTAGGAGAAATGAAATTCTAGGCCCTAATTCACCCCTCCCCTCTTTCAAATAACTTATTCGAGAGAGTTTGTCTTTAATTAAAAATACAATGAAACCTTTTAGTCAGGAAACTTTTGCTTAACGAGACGACATCCGTAACTGTTACTGTACTTTCCTTTCATGACGGTGTTCTTTCTTTGCTTGGGTTTGTTGACAATAGATGTAAACTCATTAGGGGGATGAATGTTTTGTATCTGTTAACCCCCAAAATATAAATAAATGCAGGTGTTTCTTTGGTTCTAAGACTTGAAGAATTTAATAATGACTAGTGTTTTTAATTGCAAGTGTAATTTATGTGTTGTTGTTTGAAAGAAATGATAATTGATTCGATTTTGATTCAAAAATGTTCTTAGATACTGTCATTTTGTTTGTTTTTATTCATGTATTTTATAAAGACATTAAAAATTAGTAAATAAAGGAAACTATATTCCACTAAATAAACAAAAATAATTAAAAAAGGGAACTTTAAATTAATTTTAAATGTGTCAGTAAATTCGTATTTATTCATTATTCATTTTATTAACGTAATATACCTTTTTGCCGTTATGCATAGAAAATTCATGCCATCCTTAAGTGAAAATATTCCGCACATTTTAAAAGTTGCATATTGTTTATAACATAAGATAATTCAATCTGTAAATTGTTCTAAAAGTTCATGTTTTGTAAATAAATATTATCTGTTAATTGTCATATAAATAAAAATTCTTGCAATGTATAAATAAAGCCTTTTTTCTATATTCAATATTAAAAAGGTACGTTCATCAATAAGTTAATACATTAAATTGTCATTTTATCTTAATTCCCTGGCATTATTTTGCAACAAGTATTACGTCACGATAAATGGCATAAATGTTTTAAAAAGCAATGACTGAAAGATTTCAGATTTTAACGGTCGCCAAAAAGGGCATTTTAAGGTTTTTTTTACACAATCACTGAGCTCGCAGTCTACCAGTTTGCTGTTGCAAAAAGCCATTTTTTTAACCATTTTAGCTCTATTATTCAGCTTTATTTTCTTCTCACATACGCCGCATACAATTCAATAGTAAAATTACAGGGATTTTAAAAGCAGCATATGCTTAGAATTCCCGATGCAATGTTAAGTGTGAGCATTCAGTTTTCTATTTTTTTCCAATATTTTCTCAGCACGTAATATCATACATAATATAGTTTTCTATATATATAATATAGACACGTGCCAAACAATTTTCTGCAGAAAAAAATACGCGGCATCATTGTCTATATCTACTACAATTAAATTAAATGTGTTTCTCTTATCTTTTATAACGATATTCTTCTTTTAACCGCCCAGCCGGTATAGTGGTTAGTGACCGAAACGCCGTCGCATGGACCTCCGACTTAAGGTTCTACACCAGGGATCAGAGTTATGTTCATGGGACGGAAAAGAATCTACCAACCACCGCCGGCAGCATTCATTGAAACAATTAATATTACCATGCTAAACTGGCAATGCCATCTTTGCATTAATTGTTACATAATAATCCGTATGAAAAAATATATATACAATCAATTAATCATTACATTGTCATGGATAGGATCTGTACTGTGGAGAGTGGAACTTGTATTATACAATATATTAACCAGTCTCTAAACCCATGATTACTTCAATACATCATAACTTCATGTTCTTTTCAGTTACACACCTAATGGCTTGTGTCCTTAGCAATTTGCACACTATTTTTGCAATTATCCACAGAGTAGGCCAGTCATATCAATTCAGACATTTAATAGCCAAAAATTTAAGATGTTTTGAAGACTGTTCTATGCTCATATGAACTTAATTCTAAGTTAACTTTAGATAAATTCGAAGTGCACATTTGTTAAGTTCATTGTTCACGTAAACACTTGTCCACTTCGATACACTACTGTCATAACTTCGTGTTCTTAGCAGTTTGCACACTTCATTTATGTGTGTCCATAGCAGTTTACACGCTATGTGGCAGTTATCCACAAAGCAGTCAAGAAATTGCAGTTTGGGAAGTTCACAGTAATATGTACACTGACTGTCGTAGCGAACGGCCCGGGTTCAAATACCGGAGAAGACATGGTTGTAACTGTCCATCCCTTCAATCGAAGGAAACGGTGGCCACCCGTTAGGTGCTTCCATAGTGGAATGGCCACCATATCCGTCCCTTGTAGTGACGCAAGGCTAATGGCTAATAAATATATTCTTGTTTTCAAACTAAGGGTTGTCATTAGAAAGTTTTAAAATGTATCATTCTATTTCGTTCTCTGTGAATCGAAGTAACTAAGGGATATATTTCTTTCGTTACAAAAAATTTTACCAGTGTCGAGTCAACGACAAAAATTTGTTTTATCGCTGGAAATATCAAGTTAGCGTAAATATTTTATGTAGAAAACTTATTAGAGCGTATTGTCCTGTAACGGAAAAGATCCTAGTTAAGCAACGTTTTCCGAATATTTTTTGATAATAACACGAAATATGTTTTCTTGAAAAGATTTCGAAGGTAATACAACTTATACGTAATACTGATTGATGACTGTGGCCTCGGAATCAAAAGCATAAAATCTTAAGATTAAAATCTCTGCTTACGATTAGAACAATTTATTCCACATTCACACTTAACTATCCACCGGCTGGTGATTTTACCCCATCCAGAGTTAGTTAAGGTCATCGCAGCAGTAATTACATAATTAACGGGGGCGGCCTGTCACACACCCTCCGAATATTATTAATGAGAGTCACGCCCTCTTAACACCAAGCATAATTGAAGTGCACTTTGCGTCCTTATAGTTTTGGCCACTCTTCCTAATTGGAGAGCTGCTTTTACAAAAGCAAACGAACGGGTTGAAATCGACAATGAACGTGCTTAAGACCTCGGCAGGGAGGAAAATTATTAAATGGGGTTGAGTGGGAAGAGATCACGTTGCTGTCATCATATGTAATGGGCATTTATAGGGTTGCCATGTGTCTTAAAAATGCCAAAGAAACTGTCGATAGAAATTTATAAATAAAAATGAGTTGAACGTATATTTATTTTGATTGTATCCTTTATATTTTTCAGGACAACAAATTTTCTCTGAAATTTTGTGCTATTTTGATCAATTTATAGAATTCAGTTCATCACTTCGGGGAGCACTTTTGTAGTGAAAGTTTCTTTTTCTAACGTTGTCGCAGTCCTTGTCACTTTGAAGCCTGTCATAATCAGTAAAACTAATAATGCACTAAATGGAGTTTTCAAAAATACTTGCTTTTAATTTATGATAAAAGTTCTGAAAGGTCCACCACAAATTAGAAGACTCCTTTGTAAAACTATCGTGTATGGCGAACTTTTTTATCCTCAGTTTCTAGGAAATGTTCTGTAGAGAACTATTGCAATTTTTTTAGCGAGAAACATGGTTAATCAACTATACCCTTGTTGGTATTCAAATCACGGATCTTCCAACTGCTAGCTGGACGTGCTAACTATTTACAAAACGAAAACGCACGGGCAGGGAATGAGATAATTTCTTACCTTCTTCTCTTTGTAAATAGTGATTAGAAGAAACTCAATCAAATATAGTTGGCCACGAATCATCATCCATTGCATTTTATTTAAGTACCACTCTAAAGACTATAAAACATTTTGCAGAAAAAGCAGAAAAGAAATCAACCTGTGCCTTACCGGGATTCTAACTATTGATCTTCCATTTGCTAGCTGGACCTGCTGCCCACTTACACTACGAGAGCAAGTATGGGTAAATTTGCTGCTTACAGAGGAAAGTTTGCGCAATCCGAATATAATGAGTTTTCACACTTTTAAGATGTGAAAAGTGTGTGTATATTAATGATACTAGTTTTTGTATAAGAAAAAGGGCAGAGAAAAGTATAAGGTAATTGGATTTGTATAAGAAAAGTATAAGGTAATTGGATTTGTATAAGAAAAGTATAAGGTAATTGGATTTGTATAAGAAAAGTATAAGGTATTTGGATTTGTATAATAAAAGTATAAGGTAATTGGATTTGTATAAGAAAATTATAAGGTAATTGGATTAACACTGTTTTATCTATAGTTTTATAGAATATGCTCATAGCATCTGATTTCTAAAAGTGTTTTGCTCCTTTCTGTAACTTTACATGAATAGAAGTTTTGCTCTATCTTCACGTTTTCCTAAAATTTGTCTTTATATTACTAGCACAGTATAATATAATTTCATTTTTTCACAGAAAACTTTTCAAGGTATTTAACGATAATGAACGAAGGAATGACAATCAGCGATGAATAAGTCAACGATTTTTAAGGTAAAATAAACTATACTATAGCTCAAAGAAAACATGTATATTAAGTAGAAGTATCAGCAAGCCATTCTGTAGCACGCTAGAAGTATAATTTCCTCAAATCACCCAGAAAGTCTAAAACGCAATTCAGCTGACTTTCTTTGAGCTGAAACTCTCAGATCTGATTGACAACCGACTTGGAGCCAGTACAAGTCTATTCGGTATTGCCAAGTCTATATAGTATTGCCATGTATATGCTATTGCACAGTCTTTTCATGCGTTTTCCCGAAATTTTCAAAACGGAAGTCACAAAGTTAGTGAGAAATTGCCAAATATCGCCAAGCTAACAAAAATCGTCGCCAAGGCATGTCAAAAACGTTTTTGCTCACATCTCACCTTCAAGTTAGTTGAATTATTTTTACAATTTAAACATTATTGGAGTCATAATTGAAAGAACTACAATTCGGTTCAAGAAATAAACACTTATGCACGAAACATGTGGCTAGAAATTCAATTGCACTGCGAAAAACGCTCGCTCTAAAATTATTAACATTAAAGTAACAAATAACTAAATCAAACGATAAACAATACCACAAAAATACACAAACACAAACGACACAATCAAATAAACTTAAAATTTCACAGAAATATACATCACCATCTAATTTGAGAATTAAGGCCGGTAGAATAACAGCGAGACGTAGAGAAATCACATGGAAAAGTAGAAAAGGGGATTGGGATTGAGAATGAATTTAGTGAGTTACGGCATCGACTTTATGTGGCTCTGGCGGAGTGAAACTAGAAGAAATATATTATTTAAAGTTTTGATATCTTTAATGGTACCTTATCTTTTTTGATACCGTACCTGACTAAGTAGGAAGCTGATTTCTTTAGATATCTAGCTACGAAAATTAATGTGGCCCTTTTGAGAAACAAGTCCTACTACTATTTTACCTATGGCTAGTAAAGTATTGTTATAAATAGCCAATGTCAATATGTAAAAGCTAATCTGTATTTGTGATGAAAGCTCCTAAACTGTAAAGAACTCGTTCTTGTAGAAGTGTGTTGAACAGCACATGTCACTACTATCAAAATCCATTTTCCAAAATGCAGTTATCTTCCTTCCATGAACAAATCCAGCGCAGCTTTCTTCATGTCTTATCCGAGAATAACTATTATCCTTTTAATGACTTGCCAGCAGGATGAAAATGAAAGCACGTATTAAAAAATCATTCTCGATGACTGTTTAAGGCAATGATGGCGAACCTTTTGAGATCGGTGTTTCAAAATTCAGATAAACCGTAGCTTAATTCTGGCGCTGTGTCACACATAAAATCATCTACCTGCCTCGAATGTACCTCGAATGCACTCGAATATACCTGAGGTTAGTGCAGCACGTGTTGGTAATGAAGAGGCTCCTGCAAGAGACAAATATTTTTTGTATTATGCAATTTCTTGTCTTCATCGACGGCCTTGGAAATGCGGGATGCGTGTCACCCAAAATGATTTCGGGAGTCACTTATGACCCTTGTATAATAGGTTCGCTATTACTGGTTTAAGAGGAGCAAGCAGTTCCTGCTTTCCAGCTTTCGACTGTTGCAACGTGAGGAAAGATAATGTGATGTGACATCCTCACGGAGTTTAAAAAGCGTTTCGTCTTAGTTGTGAATCATAACGACTTCACTTCGGGTGCGTCTTATTAATAACGCTGTTCTTTTCTGTACTATAGACAATTCTGAGTGCAGCAACCATCTTATTAACCAATCAGGTAAATAACAGATTTATATCATATCTGATGCAGCATCTGTACACAATTTAGAAGTGGAAATCGGTAATAACAGTATTACTCGAAAAGAGTGCAAGAGTTGCTGTGAGGCGGAATTATGCATAAGGGCAAATAGTCATAACAGTTGAACAGCACACGTCACTTACTATCAAAATTCATTTTCCAAAATGCAGTTATCTTCTTTCCAGATATAGAATTGAAAATCATTATAAATAATAAAATATAATATAGATTTAGTTGTGCAAGAGTAGGAATCGCAATAGCAATGTAAACCATTAATTAGTGTTTTGTTCTGGAGAAAGAGTATATGAGGATGATACCTATTTACTGTTCGTGCTATTTATGTGTCCTCCATACTTTTATCCTATATCTGTTTGTCTATCGTATCCTATGATTCTGAACATACACCAACCACGCCAGCGCTTATGATCAGAAACCTTTTATCCACCCTTACGTTACTTTTTCTGTTTATCTGTTATGTTTCTGTTCTGTTATGTAAGTGTAAATAACCGCTGTTTGTTCATTTTCGGAAAAATAAAATAAATCTGGTAATTTTTATGATTTTCTTTTTTTCCAAACCGATAATAAGTAGAAAAAATAATCTGCCTTGCTCATGTGTACAGTATACTAAAATGTACCACTCTCTAGGGGTTTAATTGATTTTGGACATCTGTGGGGGGGGGTCTTTGAGAGGTCATGTTCAATATCAATGCTTTTTTATGTTGTCTGGGAATATACTCAACTTTCACAGGTAGTTCTCTACGAGAGGCTTAACTATATTTGTAAGCAGGATGTCAGGTGTACATTGAAAAGAAATAAAAATTAAATACAGTGAACCCTTCTTAAATGACTACTCAAGATTTCATATGATTTTAGTCAACTGTAGAGGTGGACATCTTAAAAAGGTTATTTATTTAAGTATGCGCTTCGGCATGTTGAGCACTTTCAGAGAGGGTCATCTACGGGAGTTGATCATTAAGAGAAAATTCATTGTATAATATACTCGAATAGCAATAATTTGTAATTAACTACAAAAGAGGATACGTAAACCAATCAGACATAACAAATTTTTCAGTACCTCGAAACCGGAAAATAATGTTCCTGAATAAATAGGAATAACAAATTTAAACAGAAAATGCTTATTAATCCGAATGGTATTCTGAGAAATACCCGCCATTATTAATTAGCACCCACTATTAATTCCTATTCAAAATAAAGGAAACCGACATGTATGGGGGGCAGTGAGGGATATATCCTAGTACTCCCCAAAGCAGCCTAAAGACCACAAACTCTAGCAGTGGTAGGCTTCAGATTAAACTTTTGTATATTTTATAATTCTATTTTGAAAGATTGTTTTCACGGATAAAATATATAGCTTTAAAGTCTTACGTCCTGTGCTTACTGACCGACAACAGCTTGTCACCAAATTTAATCCAGTGGCGGAATTATCTTTCCTTCTAATTAAGAGTTCTTTGAACACAGGTGCAGTGATCCTAAATCTTATGCTTAATGGCCTAAGTTTGGTAAGAACCAAACGTCAGAAAGGAAAAAAAATGAAAACCTTAATCACTGTTTTAATCAGAACTCTTTTATAACAAGCTGATCGCAACGACCAACCATAACAAAGCATTGCCGCTTGCCAGCCTTAGTTGCTGGGACTTGCCCCTAATGACTTTTTACGTTTCGTGGGTGTATGTTCGCAAAGGATTATGGGAGAAAAAGAGGAGGGGACTTCTAGATATCAAAAAGGATTAAGCAGGGTTCCAATGGAAGTAGTTGTTGTAAAAAAGAAAGACAAAGATCTGCTGTAATTGTCTTTCTCTTTTCGAACATAAAAGACAGGGAGGGTGAAGCAAAAGAATTCGTCTTTTGTTTTGAGAGAAGCAAACAATTACTCCCTCTTAATTGGGTATTAGCTTTTTCTTGATTGCTCTTTTAATTCTGTGCTGGGGTATTTTTATTTAACTGTGCGATTAATTAAATTTGGAAGACCAAAGAGGCTATGCAAGGATTAATTGGAGGGATTTGGGAGGAAACTTCTTTTAGTGAAGGATAAGGTAGAGAAGATCATTTGGATATCTTATTCTCGTCTCGTCGCATAGCTTTTCTTATCATCTAAGTGGAAAATTTATGTTCTATTTGGCACTGTTATTGGAGTTATTTGAAGTGGTTAAATTTGTTTTTCCTCATTTGTATGTTGTTAAAAACGAGAATACTTAACGATGTTATGAAATAATGGATGGCAGTTAAATAAACATTCTCTTATTCAGAAGTCAAACAACAAAAATCAGCGTTAATTTACAAAATTTTCACAGGACTAGTTTCGATGGTTTTACCGAACCATCATCTTCAGCTGCAAAACCGCAAATGAACAAGATAGGAAATAATGTTTAGATAAGATAAGAAAGCCTGGACAAGAATAAGCAACTGGCGCCATCTGTTGGCGAAACCAGAACTAAAACATAATTTCTCTAAAAGCCGAAGGCAAATTTGGATTGGAATTAGGATCGTTAACTAGAACAGAAAGATTTTTATGAATGTGAAATGCCTCTAGAAAATCCAGTTCTCCAATGGAAGATGTTTTTTGAATAATTTTGGCAGCAGAAAAATTGAAAGTGTGATTTTCGGACCAACAATGTTGAGCAACAGAAGACTTCTGTGTTTCCTTTTTTCTAACATATGCCTCATGTTCTTTGACGCGAAATTTTAAGGCTCTCTTAGTTTGGCCAATGTAAATTAAACCGCACTGGCAAGGAATCCTATAAATACCCCAGGAATTCATATCCGGAATGGGGTCCTTGAGTATAGAAGTTGGAATTTTATTGATGGGAGAGTAAACAACCCGAAAGTTAAATTTCTGCAAAATATGTGCAACTTTATAGCTAATTGATGGAAAGAAGGGAATGACAACATAATTTTTATAATCTCCTAAAATAAGAGTGTGGCTTTTAGTGTGTTGAGATGAGAATTTTTTAACTGCTTGATTAATAATGTTGGGTGAAAAGGCCCTGTCAATAGCTATTGCTTTTAAATAATTTAGTTCTTCATCAAGGGCTAGTTTGGAGGAGCAAACTTGAAGAGCACGGAAAACATAGGAATAAAATGAAGCTAACTTTTGTTTAGTCGGATGACATGATTTAAAGTGTGGTGGAAGGCAAACCGATGAAGGTTTACGGTAAACTGTGGTACTGAAGTTGGATGTGTTACGTGTGACCAGAATGTCGAGAAACGGAAGAGAATTGCAAGTCTCAAGTTCAAAAGTGAACTGAATAGCAGGATCAATAGAATTTATTGTTAAAAGAACTCTGTTTAAATCATCTTTATTACCTTCAAACAGGGTAAAAGTATCGTCTACGTAGCGGCACCATGCCGGGAAGTTTAAAGTTTCAAATAATTTTGATTCATAATAATGCATGTAGATATCAGCCAGGATGGGACTGAGGGGGCTTCCCATGGCTAATCCCTCAGTTTGCTTGTAATATTTATTTTGGAAAACAAAATGTGTTTGTTTCAAGCAGAGTTGAGTGAGAGAAATTAGCTCATCAATTTCGATGCAAGAGAAATGAAATTCGCGAAGTCTGGTTTCTAGACATCTTAATGCACCCTGCACTGGGACATTGGTGAATAACGATTTTACATCAAAAGAAACCATGAGTAAATTACGAGAAGAAATGTTTTTAACCTTTTTTACAAACTCTATTGAATTTTTTATGGTGTAAATGTTATTGTCTAATAGAGTGGAAAATCTTTTCACCCAACATTATTAATCAAGCAGTTAAAAAATTCTCATCTCAACACACTAAAAGCCACACTCTTATTTTAGAAGATTATAAAAATTATGTTGTCATTCCCTTCTTTCCATCAATTAGCTATAAAGTTGCACATATTTTGCAGAAATTTAACTTTCGGGTTGTTTACTCTCCCATCAATAAAATTCCAACTTTTATACTCAAGGACCCCATTCCGGATATGAATTCCTGGGGTATTTATAGGATTCCTTGCCAGTGCGGTTTAATTTACATTGGCCAAACTAAGAGAGCCTTAAAATTTCGCGTCAAAGAACATGAGGCATATGTTAGAAAAAAGGAAACACAGAAGTCTTCTGTTGCTCAACATTGTTGGTCCGAAAATCACACTTTCAATTTTTCTGCTGCCAAAATTATTCAAAAAACATCTTCCATTGGAGAACTGGATTTTCTAGAGGCATTTCACATTCATAAAAATCTTTCTGTTCTAGTTAACGATCCTAATTCCAATCCAAATTTGCCTTCGGCTTTTAGAGAAATTATGTTTTAGTTCTGGTTTCGCCAACAGATGGCGCCACTTGCTTATTCTTGTCCAGGCTTTCTTATCTTATCTAAACATTATTTCCTATCTTGTTCATTTGCGGTTTTGCAGCTGAAGATGATGGTTCGGTAAAACCATCGAAACTAGTCCTGTGAAAATTTTGTAAATTAACGCTGATTTTTGTTGTTTGACTTCTGAATTAGTATTTATTCGGCGTGTTATTGTGTCTTAATTAAACATTCTCTTTTTTGATAATAAATAAAATGAAATTTAACTTGCAAATTTGATGATTTTTGCAGAATTAAAAGGCACACCAGTAGTGCTTAGATAAAACTATTACATAAATTACATAATAAATTCGTTGTTAGGCAGTTTCTATGGATCATTTTCTATGGAGGTACGTAACTATGGTCTTCGTAAGAAACTTCAATTTTTTAATTATATTAATGGTGCATATTTGTGTTCCGCCATGGGCTTCCGCCATTTGTAATTTATGCCAGATGAGCCAAAAGAAAGCGACACTTTAAAAAAAAAACAGCACTACAGCAAGTTAAATAGCTGTAAAGAGCCGACTGAAAAGAAGATACGGTAAATACTGAAGATACTGAACAGAAGATACGGTAAATTCTCCTTAAAATGTGACGATTATCGAAGATCAGTATAAATCTCAGTACAGTCGTATGCTTTTGAAACAAGTCACTGAAGTAATCGACTGTCTTCAATGAACCAGTATTTATAAGGTTGCACCGCAATTCTGGAAGCTTCTAGAAAAATCACACCTAGGAATTAGCGTTTCTGGAAGTTAGCGGAATGTCATTAAGTTGGCGAGAAATCAAGCTGGCAAGCAGTATTTGTCGCCAAACACAGTAGGAAGGTTTCTGCCTATATCTCCGCTTCCAATTGAGCTATATTTACAAATGAAAATTCGATCGATTCAGAACTACAAAGTATGCAATATAATTCACGAAAATTCAATAACTGGGCAGAGATTTAATAGTACAAAAATGGACAATAAACTTATTACATAATAAATCAAACTAAAGAAATAAATCAAACTAATGCATAAAAAGCAAAATAGAATGAAATAAATATTTCTGTAAATTTACCTGTATGTCATAATAATTGCTTTATATATGGTAGATTGTATCATTATATGTATTATAAATTATATCAGTTAAGTATGTTATCAAGCAGCGAAATAAAAATATAAATTACTGAGAAATATATACGGAATAACTCTACGAACTAATTCATTCCTCACAGCAGTTCATAAAGCGGACATCTGCAAACTAAAATGTAACGATGAATTCCAGTTTTGTCTTCGTGTTGTATTTGCATGACAACATACGCTATCATTTTAGATTGAGTAAAACATTTTGGATAATTCTACATATTTTAGCTATAATTTTAAAAGAAGAATTCGTAAAGCTGGAGCTCCTTAAATATAAGTGTATTTATTTGGTATTTGCTGATGTGGTTACTTAAAGCATCTGTAGTTTTCATTTAAAAGAAAAAGATGTTATGTCGTACCTTACGGAATGGCATCAGTTCTCGGAAATGGCATTTTGCCAAGCCGCGTGAATAGATAAATGTAACATTGACGGCAAGCTGTTTTAAGTTCTTTTGGAAATTTAAAGAAAAGATATACTGGCAGAACTTAATAAAAGTATACCTTTCGCTCTTATAAATTTGTATGAAGCGATTTAAAAACTTTTACCTAGTCTTCTACAGTATTTAAACCAAGCATTAATAGAAAGCTATTCTGAGAAGTGTGTCTTTTATTTCCAGCAGTAAACTCTTTTCGGGCGACCATCTCCCATAGAAGACAATATCTGAAAGTGACCTGTATTTGTGAGTGCATAATTAAACATTATTGCTGTACATTACCTCTCTAAGGCGACCAGAATCATAGAACTGTGGGTTATCGTCGTAAGGGGGGGTCAGTACGTTTTAAAATGTTGCCTTTTTCTACACATAAAAAACATTCGTCTGTATGCAGAAAAATACTGATATTACAAGCTTTCGGTACATGTTTTCTTGTAAATGTACACATATCCTTTAAGCAAAGTTGCTACTAAAGGTAAGAAAAATGTATGTTTAACAGGATATTTGTTTAATAATTTGCTTTACTTGAGTTGCTATTTGTGAGAAAACTCGTTACTTTTCTTTAAAGCAGCTGGGAGGGATTTTGCATACCTAGAATGCATTTAGGTAAAATCACCCTTTTGTATGTCATAATTTGAAGTACTCACACCTAGTTATAGATTAACTTAAACGCACGTAGAGCTACGAGGTCATAGGTCCCTTTAAGTTGCATGGGTTCTGTGGTCGCCTAGTGGTTTTAGAGGCATTGCAGTAAATTGCACAAATTGCTCACACACATGCAAGTTAAACTGCGCAATTTAACATAACACACACGAATATCAAATTGCACAGTTATTTATTTATTTATTTATTTTGCGTGTGTGTGTACGACCACCGTTTCTTTTTGTGCGCGCAGCACTGTAACAAATTAGGGGGAACTTTGCACGAGATACAGTCAACAACCCAATGTAGATGATAACAAATTATTGTCAACAACATTTGAATTCGAGCCCTATCAAAAAGAACATTAGGTAAGAAACGTGAAAAATCAGTTATATTTCCACCGGGATTTGAGCTGCATGTCTCTCTTAGTCGGTAGCTGAGCTTGCTACCACTTATATCGCGAGAGCGCCGGATAATAATGCAGTAATTCCTTACAAAATTCATAAAGAAGAGTTAATGGAAAATAAATAAATACACTATGAATTAAACTGTGTAGCTTTGATGAGAACATTTCTAATAATTTATTTAATAAGTTAAAAACATATTTATTCATTTGCTGGCAACTAATCTGCTAGCGAATGAATAAAATACTATAGCTTAAGCACTCTGAAATTTATCATTACTAAGATACTGTTGCGTTTTTTTTTTTTTTTTTTTTCCCTGACACCAGTTACGTTATTTTCTTCCTTCACGTTCGTACGGGGTTCGTGTGGATTTGGAGTGAATAACGACGACAGCACTTGAGAGAATATCGAAACACACTTTATTTACCAATATTAACCAGGACATCTCCTAAACACTTTTACAGTCGTCGAAGATCTACTATAAACACGCTGAAACAATCAGCGACACGGCCTTCAGGTTATCAGGCAATAACGGTGGAGACAGCTTCACTGCAAAGCACCAGAGTACAGCTCTCGACTCTGCTCGATCGTTCTCGGGTCGACGGACATGATTAGGTATGATTCTTCTAAAGATGCTTCGCAGTAATCCTTGGAACTAACATTTAAGCATTAACTAGTACAGTAAAATGAATGCTTAAATGTTTAAAATTACTTAAGCACCACTTATTCCAAGCTTGATCATATTGCTATTTACTTTCGAATGTCTCCTCCTAATCCTCTCAGACCCCTGATCCTTTAGATCTATTCAGTGCGAGTTATAAAACTGATTTTTGCTACGTGCATGTACACTGCGCAGAGGCGGGAAAAGGACAGTTCTATATCTTCCGTTCTACTGGGCCGGTTGATGAAATTCAACTTGCGTTTTTTATATCTCGAAAGCGCGACTTAGGATATGTATTAGATTTATGTATAGCATATTATTCTAATATAGGTATTTTGACACAAAATAGAACTTTGTCTGAAATGACATGCCATTTTTTTTTCCATATTTCAATTATATGACTCAAATTACGCCAAACTACGAAGTTTTGTAAAAATCGCCCGAGTAGTTTTTAATTAATTAGCTCTCAAAATTTTAGCTCCTCAATGTTAATTGAGTTTGGTATATATTTATTAATCTCTCTTTTTTTATTAAACTTATTTCATTCTTCCTTTCACATGTCGAAATTCAGTTTCATTTCAAATAAAATTCTCTCATCTTTTATGATTTGTTTTTAAAATTTGTATTTTTAAATAATTTTTAAAATTTATTTAAAAAAATTTGAATTGTAATCTATAAAATTTTTACCATCATCTTAAAATAGACGTGTTTCTAAGCATACCTGGAAAAAGATTACAGTTTTTTACTTAAAATTTCCGAAGATATACGTGAATTTATATACTGGCGAGTGTTGAAATTTGGCGTATTTGTTGAAAGCGGTAAAACGTCAAATGTGGTTCAGGCACTTTTTAAAAATTATTTGAAAGTAGGAACGATGTGATTTTTTTTTCCGTTCATGCCAAATGTAAAAAGGTAGGAACGAATTACCTTTCTTCCTACACCGGCATAATGGAAGGGAAAGGAAAATAGATTGCCATATATTAAGAAGTGCGCCAAGATAAATTTTTGAATTTCTTCGTAAATGTCGCACCAAATTTTACATAATTTAATATCTAGACATAATTTTAGTGGTCGAATCGAAATACAGAAAAAAATTGATATGTTGTTTCAGAAAAGTCCGATTTTGTGTCAAAATACCTATGTTAGAACAATGCTAGATATAAATCTAATATATATCCTAAGTCGCGTTTTCGAGACATGAAAATGCAATTTGAATTTTGTCAATCGCCCAGTAGAACGGGAGATATAGAACTGTCCCCCCTTTTCTTTTCCCCGTAGTTTACGTGCAATCTTGCTTTGAATGACATAAATTCAATTTCTCAACTGTAGGATTCCCATGAAACATGAAATACGTCTAGTAATATGTATTGTAATTACTAAAATTGTAATATTACAGAAACGTGTCTTTACTGTATCTCGAATTCAGTATTCATTCAATTACACTCGCAATACTTCAGAGCTTTCAGACACCCATTATCGAAGCAGTTCCTGTTATAATTTCACAATTAGTTTCAGTAGTTAACATCCGTGGAACGAAAAGACCTTCATTTGTCTTCAGCGGAGTTGCCATTGTCTTCCCATCAGTTGGAATAATTCATTTAGGAAAGGCATTTACGTAATTTATGGTTGCAGCTGTAGGTGGGTATATCTGAGAATCTTCTCGGCATTGTTGAATTATGATCCCGCATCCGAGGAAAGAAGCCCTGGAGAACGAAAAATGAGGAACTGGAGGTAGGTCGTGTACCTAGTGAATGAAAAGATTTGGAAGAGTTCTAACTTTTTGAAAACTGTTGTATGTGGTTTAGTGGACTGGCTTTTAGAGTGTGGCTTTCCGAAGTTCACTAGGAACTTAGAAGTTTTTTGTAGCTCTATTACATTTGTAGCGTTGGTTTTTCTTTCTATTTCTTTCTTTTCTTTAAGACAAAGAAGCAATTTGCCCAGAAGGACTATTTTGGCATTTTGCGTTAATTCAGTATAAACGTTGATTCTTTTAAATTGTTGCCACCAAATATTATCTCCCTGTATTATATTTAAAGAAATTAAATAATGAAGAATCTGCATAAATGTGGATATGTTTGTGATGAAACAACGGTACCTAGAGGCATCCAATTTTGAATGACGTAATCCTACTGCGAATATGGGCATGTGGAAGCCCAAATTTGGAATTTATTTTATTATCGATTTCATATTTTGTAAAAATTTAACGAATTTTTGATTAACAAACTCGGGGATTTCAAAGCGAGCCATGGCAACGTTGTACAGAAAAAAAAAATTATCTCCAGCGCGCCAGACTGTGTTATCGCGAATTCTAAAGGTATGCTCATTTTAAAATTATTTAAAATTATCACTTAAACATAAATTTATGGTTTAAGGGCGAAGAACATGATATTTAATTATTAAAGGTAACACACTAAACGTTAAAAAAGTGCCCCTTTGGACGTAATTTAAAATCTGAAACCTTTCAGATTTTCTTTTTTAATTAATGCAACGTATTAATTTCTAAGAAACAATATCGTCTGTTCTCTTTAATTTACGTTTTTTTAAAACCTTTTTGCCATCAATTCCCCCAAAAGGATAATCCGCGAAATGAAGCTTAATAAGCACTAATGCTTGTTGAAATGTTATTATTATTTTATTCCCCGAAAATTTTGAATACAGAAAGCGAAATAAAGATATAACTTTAAGAGAAACTGCATGGAGTGCGAACGTCGATGAAAAAAGGTAAAGCAAAAAACGACATTTAACCGAAATTATGCATCATATGAATGAAATATTTTACTATTAATTGTACTAGCAATGAATCGGGACAGAGTGAAATGACGTATAAATGTAAGAGATATATAAACAGTGCTTCGTTGTCGACTAATTCGTAATTTAAGTCGGTTAAACGTATGCCATCGGGGACAAAGAAGTCAGAAATGGATCCTTCAGAAATAAATACCGGTCTTGAGTCACGTTTATATGTTCATCTCTCTATTTACGACTCAGTGGGCACGATGACTGAGTTAGACTTTAGTTTCGTAAAATGGGAAACCGTCGTAAATCTGATCTCAGTGTGAGCTTTTGTTCACCTAATTCATGGCTGCTCTTAACGGTTTTAAGCGAAGGTTAATTTGATGGTGTAGCTTTCTCTTTTAGCTGGGTAATTGGATTTGGGTTTCTCTAGGATCCGTCTCCCGCTCTCATAGGTGGTAGCAGAACGAGGGAGGCCATGCGGAATTAGGAAATATCCTATGTGCATTAGGGAGTGTATTCATGACAGGACAACTGTCATGAAGTTCTGTGGTGATATAATTATACCGTTTCGGAAAGGTAATGTGCGATTTCCTTTTTAGAAAATTACTAGGTAGTTGTAAAGCGATTTTGTTGATTACATTGTTTATCCTTTGTCAGCTTTGCTTGTTATTTGTCATTTATGTTGTAACTGAGTAGTGTTTAGGTTCTTGATTTGTATAATAATTTGCTGATCATTTGCAAAACGAGCCAATCGGAAGAATTTTCTCTACACCACATAAATAAAAGAGAGAAGTCTTTTAAAGAACAATTAATGCATATTATGAGGTTCTGTGAAATAATGCACTTTGATAGAACTCAAAAATGCGTAATGCATTGTACGAAAGATATTGTTTATATATGTATGTATATAGGATGTATGTTGATGAGAATCTTTCATAGAGGTTAATGAAATTTAATGATTGTAGAAATAATTCTGAATTTCTGTTTGAGTTATGTAAAACTATAATAGAGATATAGGACTGTGTAATATAGTTAATAAAGTTAAATATAATTTAAGCACGAAATTTACCTACCTAAGACCTACCTCATATGTATGACTACAGTTTAGAACTGTTTCCAGTTTCCAAACATTTAAAATGTATGTTATTATTGTTATTTACTTCAAGAAATCCTCAAAGGCTGATAATCTTAAGCATACAAAGGAGATGCATATATAGTTACCCATAGGCGTTGAAGACCGTGATGGCTTTTCCCTGTCACTCTTATTTCCTACCACGAATCTCTCGAGAGGACTTCCTGCTGGACGTAGTGCCCCCATGCCATAAAACTATACATTTGCAGAAATCTGTGACTTCTGCGGGATTCAGATCCGGGTCCTTCGGTACGACAGTCAGAATCACTAACCGTTATCCCCGTTGGGCGGCCACTTTCATTTGTTTTTATGAAACACCTCCCAAGGCATGAGTTTGGGGATTTGTTACTTATCTTCTCCTTCCATCGTTCTCTCGAGAAGCCGTTTTACCGATGGTTACCGTATCGATCAAGAAAATAATGAGGTAGTAACTAGAAAGGTACAATTATGCTAATGATAACCATCAGTATAACTAGTAACAACCAGTAGAAGAATCTGTGGGTAGATCTGCAATGGTCAGAGTTTCGAAAAGAATTCTGAAGTGCTTATATAAGGAGCCTCACCCCCCAACATCATTTGTAACTATTCTAAAGCAATATTCGCAGCGGTATTTAAGCAGCGGCTTTAAGAGTAGTAGGAGTTCCGAATTGATGTCGCGTGTTTGAAGTAGCTTTGTACGTGAATAGTTGGTGTTTAGCCATTCCCTTTAGATCATATTGATATTCGCTGTGGGCAGCAATTTTAGCGGGTTAGATAATTAAGGAGCCAGGAACGTAGCCTATCTTTCTTTACTGTGATTTTACATTTTTATTTTCTGTTCGAGTTGCTTAACCACAAATGGTGGTAAATAGTGAGAACAGAGCGGGTGTGTTTTGTTTAGTTCAAATAAAAAGGTAATAAAACCTTCTTCAGCAGTATCTGTTCTTCCAAGACATAGGAAGAATTTGCTACGTAGTCTTTTCAGTAGGGTCTACCCCTGGATGATCCCGAAAAGAACAAGGAGACTCTACCATGTATTTCATCACTGTTGTAAGGGTACAGGACCACTGTTCAAACTTGATGCTCAAAATAAATAAAATACCAAAAGAAAAATTCTGATGTGTACACAACATGGCTTCCTATAAAATATTAAATTATACACATCTTTTCCTGCATTTCATTTAAACTTATTTCCTCGAATTTCATTAAAGGTATATTTCTCATTCAATTAATTCAGTCCTCACTTAGTGGCAAGGCAAAAATACATAAAAACTCAAAATATCTTCATTAAAAATTGAAAGATATAGAAAAGTATAATACACCAAATACAGTTAAAACAATTAAAAAACAATTTTTACAATTAAAATTACCATTTCTATGCAAAAACAAGCAATTCGGCCAGCAGGCAAGAAGGCAGATTTTTCGATGCACAAAAAAGTTTCCTTTTGGCCCCACACGGCAAAAAGACACCTGAAGAAAGACTTAATTCACGATTCTCCTAAGTTTCAAATGTAAACAAATATGGCTGCTGTGGTAAAAAATTAGGCTTAGCCGCATTTAAACAACTTTTAAATTGTTGATAATTCTACGACTGTTGCATGCAGATGGACTAAAGGCATAAAAACCTTAACCGGAAGATAAGAACAACATAATTCAATCATTTTTAAAGCAAAGAATAGACAATATACCATCATATAAGAATAAAACAACTGAGCTCACTAAGCCGAGTAACAGAGTGGGTATGTATTCGAGAGTATAAGGTATGATACAGAGTGGGTATAAGTTAGGTGCACAGCTGCATGTTATAGAAGTCCTGTATGCAAAATTTCAACGATCTGAGGCTACTCGTTTTAAGTTACGCGAGATACATATATACGTACGTACGTTCGGACGCCACACACACAAAAAAAATCCCTTCTGATTTCATTTTAAATCAGTTTTATAATTGGTCCTTAAGTACAGATGTCACACAAAAACATTCGACATGCATTCGACAGCTTTCAAAATGGATATTTTCGTTGAAATATGAAACCCGGAATTTTTCGTGATTACAACACTTCCTTTACTTCGTACAAGTAAAAAACAAAATAATATATAAAAAAACAAAGAAAGAAAAATGGTGCTTAAAAAAAGGGACCATCTCTTCGAAAAGGTGGTGGTGAGATGGAAGAGTTAGTTCTAAAGCAAGAAAATATCTTTTCGAATGAAAATCGAAAGAAACTAGAACAGCCCTCTTAAAATGTTAAACTGCCATCAGTTTTTTTTTTTTTTTTTTTTTTTTTTTAATGTTGCATCTTAAAAAGTTTTAAGAAAGATCTTGTCCAAATGAAATAACGACATATTTACCTTCAAGTAAATTCTTATAAAACCCTTTCTTTACGATAGCAGAAAAGTAATTAAACTGTGTCGTTATAAATACAATATCTACAAGTCCTGTGCTTACAAGTACTATTTTCGCTAATGATGCTTCAGTAGGAAAAACCGTTATTAAACAGGAGAGCAATCTTTCTTAACGAACTGTAGATATCAGCCGTCGACGTAACCACACCCACTGTTTAAATAATCCACAGACTTTGTTCGCTTAAAGGACCCTTTGGGGTTTTAACAAATCATCTTGTCTCTAACATCAGTCGTAGATGTCTCCACGTAACTGTCCTAGGAGAAATCCTTGGGGAGTTTTAATCGTTGGACTGCGCAACGACTGTTCCTTTCTTGAAGACTTACTTTCTCGTTCTGTAACAGGAAATTGACTCACTATGAAATGCGAAAAGAAATTCTGGGATTGTGGTCTCTTGGGTATGCATACGCTTTCAAGAGAGATTTGTATGAGGTATCAAAAATTTGATTTTTCTTAAAAACTTTGCCATAAATGAAATATCAGTTAAATCTGGAGAGATCTCTGTTTTGTGCGCTGTGTTTTAGTAAATGTTATACTACAGAGGGTGTTTACACATTTTTAGAATGATTTCGGAGCCGTTTAATTAATGTTTAAAATGTAAAGCTTTTTCTTTCTTTCTTTCTTTCTTTCTTTCTTTCTTTTTTTTTCCTTTATTCGATTTGGTAGGCTTTTTTTTTCTGTCGTTTCTAGACTTAACTCTGCATTTTGTTTTCCATGAGAGAAGATCTTTTAAAATTTTTAATTTGATTTTCATTCGTCTTGCAATTCCTTGTAGAATCCATCAATGATGGTGAGTTTGCACTTAGAAAGAGCTCTTTTCAAGAGACCAAAGGCACATTTGTCCGTAAGTGAAACGTCAAGGGATTTCGTTGCAATACATTGGAAAGGTATATATGCAACACCTGTATCAGTCTTTATTTTTTCAAGGGATGAAGTGGTAATTTTCGAAGTATGACTTGTTGCTTTCACTTATGAAATTTCGCTCAAGTCATTGGGATAAAGGAATGGAATATCTTTTCGGACTTTAAATATCGGACTTACAAATTTTCTCTTCATAATACATTGAGTTGATTTTAACAATTTTTCCCGCTCTTCATATTTTTTATTTTTCGTTGTAAGAAATTCTTGCGACAGTCATAAATCCCTTACTGAAACTTTCTCTGCACTGCGGAATCAAGTTTGTACTTTTTTTTTTTAGTCCAAAGGGGCTTTGTCCCTGAAGGACTATTGTTTTAGTTTTGCGCTGAATCACTATAAATCTCCGTTTCACTTTTCAAACTGTTGCCACCAAATGTTAGAGTCTTGCATTATATTTGAAGAAACGAAATAATGAAAAATCTGCATAAATGTAAAATATTTCTTGCAAACGGTACAACAACGGTACCTAGAGCCATCGAATTTTGAATGACGTAATCCTCCTACGAATATGGGCATGCGGAAGACCAAATTTGAAATTTGGAATTTGTTTTAGGTTCGATTTCATATTTTGTAAAACTTTAATGAATTTTTTATTAACAAACTCAAGGATTTCAAAGCGAGCAATGGCAACACTCTACGGGGGGGGGGACCTTTTCATCTCCAGCGCCGGAATTGTGTATCGGAAATTCTAAAGATATGCTCATTTTAAAATTATTTTGTGACATTGCTACTCAACTGAATTTTATGGTTTAAGTGCAAAATATTTCATAAATAAAGATAACACATAAAACGTTAAAAAAACGCCCCTAACACACAAAATTTTAAAAAAATGCCCCTCTGGACGGAATTTAAAATCTGAAACCTTTCAGATTTTTTTATTATTTTATGTATTGTTGCTACAGATGCATTTAAATATTTTGCAAGTGATTTTTACATCGATGGATTTTCGATTGTTAACAGCGATTTAACTTAAGACGCATTTGAAATACCTTTTTCGCGTATTCGTTTGGAGTCTTCTTTCCATGTAGAAGTAATGATTGACAGTTTCCCCCTTTCGATTAATAATGTTCCTTATTTAGCATCTTAATACTAGAACAGGAATATTTCTCTTCGAAAAGCGCAAAAACATATCCTGAAATCCACGGCTTGTTTGCATACGACACTTTGAAAGGAGAGTAAATTCAAAAGTAGTAGACGATGTTTCTAATTTCAAACAATAAGCTTGTAGAGACATTATGTTATTTTAATGCAGGAGACGTGAAAAACGAGCAGTGCCTTCGTCGGGATTCGAATCTGGACCTCTCGAATACGCGTCGAGTATGGTAACCGTTACACCACGAAGATATGCGGGAAGAAGGGAGAAAATATTAGTGGACCCAATCGCCAAATCCTGGTGGTGAAGAATCATCATCCACCGCTTATTAGTTCGGGTGCCACTATAGATTCATTAGGTTATTTTAATACGGGAGACGTGAAAAATGAGCAATGCCCTCGCCGGGACTCGAACCTGGACCTCTCGAATAAGCTAACCGCTACACCACGAAGGCAGGCGGGAAGGAGGGGGGAAATAAGCCGTTGCCAAAAACTTTTATTCCAAAACACTTGCTTTTTTATTTTGTTTATTATTATATTTTTTTATCGAAATCGTCCAAAAATCTGTAAGCATGCTTTTCTGTTTGGTGGCATCCAAACTAAAGAAGCGTAGCATTTTTAAAGCAGACAAATTTCCTGCTATTGGAATTTATTCCCTTATATGTCTGATAGAAGAAGGGCACGATTGAGAAGCAAATAGAGTTTTTTGTTTCTTTATAAATTAAATGTTTTCTTCTGCGATTGCTTTTTTAATGACATATCAGAAATATCTGACGTTTGTTCATTTGAAGAATTGAAATTCAACAGTCAGTAAGATTGATTCCGTATTCTTTAGATTTCTTTCACTGCCTTTTGTTTTGTAGCTCTGTTTTCTCCGTAATTTGCTGCATTTGTATTACAGGACCTACAAACCTAAATATCTGGAATACATTCGAATCGCGATATCTTGGATCACTTACTGTCATTTAATGCTAAAAATATTTTTTGCATTTTAATTTAATATATTTTTCCATAGCTATTTCGATGCATTTTCTTTTAAACCTTTGCTGTCTTAATTATTTTTTTTTCCTCTGTCAGAGCAAAAAGTAAATAGTTGAAGTTCTATTTCTTTTTCCATGAAAATACGGGTTGTCCTCTAGTAGTTTAAAAAGAATCTGTAACCCTCAGTTGTCGTTTCCGAATATTTACATATGAGTGCAGCTATTTTTGCGCAGTTTGACTTTTTTTTTTTTTTTTTTTTGAAAATTTTTTGAAAATTTATTCTGAGGTGATTGCGATAATACCCAAGTACCCATTTCCGTGTGTTCTAAAAGACAAGACATCAAAGTATTTTACAAAGCTGCACGTGAAGAAATTTTTTGATTTTTTTACCTTGAATTTAATAATGAGAGCAGTCATTTTGGCAGAGTTATAAGCTAAGCAAAGAGTAATAACATAAAAGATAATGAAACTAGCGACTTGTTAAAGTTTAAAACAGGAAAATTTAGAAATTCTTTAAAAAAATACAAAATCTTAAAATCTATTTTATAAATTTCTTTGATTTCTGTACTTCAATTCCAACAAGTGGGACTTAATAAATAGTCCCATATTATGACAATCAAACAACTATCAAATACCCATCTACCGATATGATGATGAAGCAGATTTATACAAAATTATATAAGCATAAAGCAGGAGTGTCTTAACTAAAATTTTCCAATGCGATACTCTGTTATTAAATATAAGCCCTTTAAAATCAAAGTAACCATCCCTTTATTTGCGCTCGTAACACCGCACAGAGGGAATTAAGACATTTTAGAAAATTAAGGAATTCGACCATTTGCCGCAGCAGTCGCTACCGTGGGTGGGAGGCACACCAGAAGGGTCTATTCTGAAATAACATGTAATTAAATTTTAATCTTTAAAATGCAACTCTTACATAAGAATTGCTTCAAATGCTGTATTATATCACGTGGAAGGAAAAAAATATCGCGTTGTGGCATTGCCTCGTGTGTAGTTGAAATTAACGAGTGAATGTGTTTTAATCAAAGTAATAGTGCTAAAAAGACAAATAGTAATGGTATAAGAGGTGCAAGCTGAGAAAGACGTAGTAAACGGAATTTCTTCTCGGAAAGGGACGAGTGGAATGGGCTAAGTTAGTTGGACGAATAAATGGCGATATTTCAGGTCTTCAAAAAATAGCTTGATAAACAGGGAACTTGTTATCCATGTGATGGTTTTACGACTATTATCATTTAATAAGAGCTACCTGTGCTCAAAATAAAGTCCTCTTGAACCGATATATCTCAGGTCCTTTACACCACGCAACGCTAGAAAAAAAAGGGGGGGGGGCCCTTATCAAGGGAGGAAGAACTATCTACCGAAGAAGTGCTTAATCTCGGAAAATTCTCTTTTCCACGTTCCTCGTCTTCCAAGCTCGGAAACTGGATTATCTGTCAGTTCTGACAGATGCCTCGGTCAAAAGCTTCGCCAATTTTGGTGATTGCGAGAGATCTTGAGCTGCGACGGTCTCCCATCCGGCATTTTCTATCTCCAGGAAAGATTCGGTTGCGGTTATGGTATTGTAGCCTCTCGCCAGATTTATCCCTCCTCCCCTCTTCTTTTCCTACATGTGTTGCTGCTTTTTCATCTTTCCAGGTGTGCAATTCTGCGTCATGGGACGTGCGCAGCTGGTTATCCGCAATTCATCGAAATGTTTTTGTGGCAAAGAATGGAATTGTGTTGGATGGTGGATGGTCTAATCTTCGGAAAGAAAAGGGAACCCAGCGATTCGTTTATAGATTTGAAAGCATGTCCGCGATATATGTGCTTGGTTGAAGGAAAATGGTAGATTTCTATCACACAAATGCATTTCAAAAGACTCAGAATATGCGATGTTGTAGTTATACGAAGGCAAGACTATTTAGAATCCGTGTTGATGGCATATACAGTTTTCTTGTTCGTTTTAGAGAAAAGCGTATTATTAAAACGTAGTTCCCTGAGGATGGAAAGCTTGCTTTTCCCCCTAGTGGCGTGGTGTTAATCGTTTAATGATAATATTATTGTTTAATGATCTCCCAGCTGCTTATGCTGTAATGATTGTGGATTCCTAACAATCAGATCCTGAATGTGTTTGTATCGAGGAGGAAAGAATCACATTTTTCCTCCGCCATTTTCTGGGCCCTTAGGGAACCCAATAGCCAAATCCTGGGTGAGGGGAATCATCATCTAACATCCTTTCAGTTCGGACACCACTGTAGAGACAGTAGGCTTTTTTTTTTTTTTTTTTTGAAGGAGGCAAGATGAAAAATGAGCAGTCGCCTTCGCTGAGAATCGAACCACGGACCTCTGGAATACCGGCCTAGTGTGCAGACCACTACACCACGAAGGCACACCAGGAAGGCGGGAAAAATATCCCACAAGTCTAAGGTAGAGATTCTTAAACTGTGGGGTAGCAATCCCAATTGGGGTCGCCTAACATTTTAGCAGTTTTAATATTTCTTTAACTTATTATTATAATTTTATAACTCCCAAATATTTTTGCATAATGCATCTGAAAATAAATAAAGATAAGGCAGTACAGACAAGTAAAAAACGAAAAAGATTCGATGCGGTTTTTTTTAATAATAGAAACGTCCATTTTACTTTAAAAATTAAAGACCTAAAACTGCAATAGTATATTACAGAACAAATTAAGAAACTAATAATTTTACTCACGCGTGTGTCGGATTTGCGCAATGTTTATGAGAGTTCCTCAAAAGTTTCGTAAATATTATGAGGTACCCACACCAAAAAGTTTAAGAAACCCTGGCCTAAGGGATTTTGCCACTTTTGTTTACATCCAGCGTAGATTACTTTGGCACTTCTGTGCGACTTAAAAATTGGGCGGTACTCTGGTGCAAAAACCTTTATACTTATGTATAAAGATAATTTCTTTATATATCTTATTTAAAAAATAATTTCTTTATATCTCTGTTAACGTTTAACTGAAAACTGAGGAGCAAACTGGAAGAAAATTGAACAAAAAATAAATATAAGGAAATTACAAATGAAACATAATGGAGCGAAACATTACTGACTTTTGCTGCATAAACCGTTTACCAAATTTAATTAGTTTTTAAAGATAATAAAGGGAGAAAAAGCACGAAATTCATTACAAATTTATTGTAATTTATGAAGCGGTACAAAATGCTTCAGACATGTATTTTCCAATTATTTGAAATATCTGAAATGTATTATGATATTTTTAACGAAGAAAGATGAAGTGGAAGTACAGTAAACATTTTGCATAAAATATATCATTTTCAAACTTGCTAAATATTTTTATTAGTTTTGGTTTGGTTTATTTAATTATGGCAAAGCACACTAGAGCTATCTGCCTAAGGGGAGGGATGCCTTTGTGGAGGACTTTCTAAGGGGAACTGGCTCGTATACACGTTACACATTGGAAAAACCACGAAAACGCCCATGCAGCCAGCCCATTTGCGGATTCGAACCTCGAACCGAACTACCGGTGTTCAGCGACTTTACCGCTCGGCCGCTGGTGGGCCCGCGCACTTTTAATAAATAATTAAGAAACAGTACAATGATAAGTATTCAATTAGTAACGAAGGAAACTGAGTCCTTTGTATCAGAAATTAAACGTTTATCTTTTAACTAGAAATAAATTTGATATGAAATTATAGACTACTAATATTATACAAAGAGGGGGGAAAGAGCGTGGAGGGGATGCTTTCGTAGAGGACTTTCTTTGGATAACTGATTCATATTCATGTTACTTATAGATAAAACAATTGAAACCTACCATACAGCCAGACTATTCGCCTGCTTTCGAACTTGGAACGAACTACCAGTATTCAGCAGTCTTTAACCTCTCGGCCAGTGGGGAGAGAGTCAAATTTAAAAAAGATGAATTAGAAGTGTATTGTTTATTAACATTACAATAAAATAATGCATGTAATTTTTATTCAATTTATACATATTTCTTACTTCAAAATTCTGATACATGCTAAATGATTGTAAATTACATTACTGGAAAAATACAGTGCATGCACAGAAAATGAATATTAGCACACATCGAAAAAGGAAAAATTTTAAATATATATGTGCATTTATTTATGCGTATCTTTTTAACAAACATATATACTATATACTACATAAATATTCATTAAATTCATATAATTTCATTTTCAGATAAATGCATCCTTACAATGCCCTCTTGATCCGCAGACACTATACATTTATAAACATCCATGCATCTAAGGGATTCGAACGCGGGCCCTTCGGTACGTCAAACAATCGTGCTCACCACTATCCCGGTTGTGCGGTGTAAAAGCACTGTTGTACAGTTCACTGTATTCCTCTTTCACTAGTAATGAAATCCATAAATTAATAGTAATGAAATCCATAAATACTCTGTGCTTTGAATTTCATTATGAGTTCGGTGTCATTAAAAAGTTTAATTAACTAGCCTCTTTCAATGTATGACTGTTTGTTACTTTCAAATTCGTACTTGAAAGGATCAAGAACTGATGAAAATTTGTTATATTTACCAATTGGCAAATAAGTTTCAAATTGTGATATCGGAATTTCGAAATGCGAACATAATATCATTGCATAATTTCCCCTTCTATAACGAAACAATTTTCTACTGGGTAGAGAGAGAAAAAAAAAAAAACTCTAAACTTGGAAATGGTAAAAAATTTCTGTCTTTTACATAAACTAATTTTCCACTCAGACATCTTTTGTTTCTCATGGGCATTGGGATTGGTAGACAGATTTGATTCATTCACTTTTGAGAATGCCCCTGAAAGGTATATGCCAGTATAATTTGCCACATCCATAAGTAAGAAATGATGTAAAATCTTATTAATTCCGTTTACATGTAACAAAACATTTTTGTAAATCTAGGAAAATCACAAAGACAGGTTTTGAGAATCACGTATTATCCGCAAACCACAGATAATGAAATGCACAGAAATGATGTCTTCAAAGTTTATTTGGAAGGCATTTTTGTAATCTAGGGATCACAAAGACTGGTTTCGATAATCACATGTTATCCGCAGACTACAGTTTGAGAAACTTTGACCTAAACTGTTTAGCAATGAAAGTTCATGGACAGAATGATGTCTTCGAAGTTTATTTGGAAGACATTTTTGTAAATCTAGGGATCACAAAATCAGGTTTCGAGGATCACATGTTATCCGCAGACCACAGTTTGAGAAACGTTGACTTAGAACTGTTTACCAATGAAAGTTCATGTACAGAATGATGGCTTCGAAGTTTATTTGGAATGACACACACATGTTGTCACATTACGATTGGCCATGAGTGCTAAATGGTGTAATTCGTATGTCTCATGCAGTGTTATTCCATAATTATGCTATTCTGTAATTATATTTTAAGATTTGCTGCCATATCTTTCATAAATCAGCATTTTAAAGATACATTATCATTTCAATTACTCCTGTTACCTACATAAGTTTGCTAATGTGATTATTTATTATAGTTTCGCTTTTTTAATGATATTATACTTTTCTATCTTTGCGTTATTCTACAATCCACTCTTAATGATACTTTTTTCGTTTCATCTTTGTTATTCCATTAAATAGAGGGGAAAGCACTCTTTAAAATTCACTATATTTGTTTACCATAGCGAAACTCTAGCCCTAGGCTCATTTAACAGTGTTACATTTCATTCATTTTTTAACTCAGACTGCACAAAATTTATATCGTCTTAAGAATTATCTAATCGTTGCCACATGTTCTATTCAAACACTTCAATAAATCTAAAACAATGCATAAAAAATTAAGAAAAAAAAATCTGAAAGGTTTCAGAATTTAAATTACGTACAAGGGGGCGTTTTCTTAACGTTTCGCGTGTTACTTTTATTTATTAAATATCATGTTCTTTGCAATTAAACCGTAAAATTCAGTTCAATGACAATGTCGCAAAATAATTTTTAAATGAGCCTATCCTTTGAATTTCCGATACACAGTCTATGTCTATGTCTTATCACTTAGTAAGAGGCAGTCGACTATTAACGGCTTTTACCAATATATTATACTTGACTTTACCAATATATTATACTTACTTAAATGCTTGAAGAATCGAGTAAGTTGTATCCAATAATATGGAAGTACTTGTGAACATGCTGTGCTAGAACTCAAAAGATCCGATACACAGTTCCGCGCGCTGGAGATTAAAAAGTTTTTTCCCCCCGTAGAGTATTGCTATTGCTCGCTTTTAAATCGCTGAGTTTGTTACTCAAAAATTCGTTAAAGTTTTACAAAATATGAAATCGATAATAAAACAAATACCAAATTTGGTCTCCCACATGCCCATATTCGTAGGAGGATTACGCCCTTCAAAATTCGATGGCTCTACGTACCGTTGTTTTATCACAATGCGAGAAATATACATACATTTATGCAAATTTTTCAGTATTTAATTTCTCCAGATATAATGCAAGACTCTGACATTTGGTGGCAATAGTTTGAAAAGTGATTTGCCGTTTATAGTGATTCAACGCAAAATCGCAAAACGAAAGCAATAGTCCTTCAGGGACAAGCCAGCCAAATTATATTTCTGCCTACTAAAACCTTGTGTTAGATTTACATTAAAAGTTTTCTAATAGATGATAAGTGGAAGTAAGTTTCGAGCTTTTATCTTTTTTATCTGTTAGACGTAATGGATGTTAATAGCATATAGTGTATTATTTCATTAAACGGTGACCACAACTGACGCAGTGAAATGATAATACAACATCGAGACTTAATTGGATTATTCTAGCTAATTTGCTAATGGACTGATATGGAGATCAATGGAATATTCCATTCCTGGGTCTTAGATACCATTAGACTAGTACGTTCCTGCGGAGCGTTCGGATAAATGCGAGTTAATGTAGTTTTAATAGCTATAAATGCTGAGTTTACTGGGAAGAAAATGTTCAATATTTTGCGCCTAAAGCATATGTTTCATTCGATGAATAAAATTATTAATTTTACATGGATTTCGAAAATTTTGGAAGATAGTTTAAATAAGTCTATTATTGGTGTTACTTAGCAAGTTGCTACTTACATTAACCGAAATAGGTGAGAAACATGTTACTAAAGTATAATTTTTGCTCTTTTTTCATATTTTGAGTTAAAAGTATGTTAAAATATCAGGTTTAATAGTTATGTTCCCACAAAATATTTATCACTATCAATGGGCTGTTCGTCCGTTTTTCAGAAGATTTGCTTTGCTATAAAAAATGCTGTTGATTAGAATTTTTTTTTTTTTTTTTTTTTTTTAACTTCAGCTATATTTTTGAAAGTTTAAATTATCGTGTGCTACTTTATAGCATGCAAAATGGCGCCTTTAAAGAAGCAATGGATGAAAAGCTATATTTGTACTCTTTCTGAAAAACATTATTCTTTCTGAAAAACAGATATTAAAAAATGGTGTGAAAGCTGCGGTTTTTCTATATCTAAAACCGCGATAGGTAATATTGTCAAACAAGTAGGGGAAAAAACGTCAAATGAAAAAATTGTTCCAAATACATTGTAGAGACATTAGATATTTTTTGGAAGAAAGAGAGATTAAAAAATTAGCAACGCCTTCTCCGTGAATCGAACCACGGACCTCTGGAATACCGGCCCAGAGTGCAGAACCACTACACCCGCTAGGAAAGCGGGAGCAATACCTTATATACTCCGCTTTTTAAAGGGCGACTGAGATTTTTAGGGGACCCAATCGCCAAATCCTGGGTGTGGAGAATCTCATCCAACACCCTTTTAGTTCATGCGCCACTGTAGAGACATTAGTGTTTTTTTTTTTTTTTTTTACAGGCAAGATATCCTGTTTCCCAAAACCCAGATACATGGATAGATATTTTTTTTAGAAAAATTAGCAACGCCTTCGCCGGGAATCGAACCACCGACCTCTGGAATACCGGCCCAGCGTGTAGAATCACTACACCACGAAGGCACGCTAGGAAAGCGGGAGAAATACTTTATAACATATCCAAGAAGAAAACGAAATGTTTCAAATGTTGCAAAGGTAAGATCTTTAATGTTAAGAGAAAATCCGTCAAAGCAAAGGATAGTTACAAAGTCATTAAATTGCTCATTGTCAAATAACTAAACAACGTAATTAATGCTAAGGCGAGCAAACATCGTCATTCTACACGATATATCGCCGAAATCACGACATATCTCAGCGAAATTTTTTATGAGAAACATTTATCCGGACAAAAATGGAAAAATGTGGTCACAATAGATGAATTTTGGGTGTATTGAAATGGCTGCAATAAAATGAGATCCATTTATTATCATTAAAAGGAAAAAGGAATTTTAAAACATGGTTAAAAAATATAAAGAATGTTTTTTAAAGGGATTTTTGATTGTTCTGGCTTTTGATATAACGGCAAATTAAAAATAAAGAGAGTGGAGTAAAATGTCAAGATCAACTCCACATGAAATAAAAACGTAACCAATTATCAAATATGAAATACCTTATCTTTACAACACACAATCAGTAGAACTGCATCAAGACAAATCAAGCTTAAAAAGCGGATTGTCCAGATGTCGACCTACAACTCTCCTTTGGACTTTGGAAAGTGAAGAATAAGGGTTATCAAATCGAATATTTAAAACACAAAAATATTAGGTAAAATATTTCTGTAAATTAAATGAAAATCGTCCAAAAGATGTGCCAACCGTCTCTGTATATTACTTTTATTTATTTATTTATTTTGGCTTACATTTATTACGGTATAAGAATTTAAGTGGACTAAAATATAAGTGATAAAGGAAAATATCAGCATATATAATATATATATATTAAAATATAAGTGATAAAGGAAATATAAACTTGCCTGTTTGAGAACATGTCCCAGCTAATTTCTTTTTTCATTTACAAATTTGTTTGCAAAAATTTTTAATATGTGCACAAACTTGTGCTTTTACTCCATTTAATTCACAGTATTTCATCGAATACTTGTGGAAAGTTTCATAAAATTGTTATTGTAATAATTTAAGTTAAAGTATTTTTTTCATAACAGAAAAGTTGAAAAAAAATCACGGTTTTCAATAAATTAGGTTTAATGTATTTAATGCAATGTAAACACAACATAATGAAAGAAAATGTTCCAAATGTGAAAATTAAATTGTAAAACTAATCTTGTTCTAAAATGTTAAAATCATCTTTTGAATATCACCAAAGGTGTTCAAATGAAAAATTCCTCAGTTTAAAGTTATTTAGAATAGGGTGTGTCCCTTGAAACATCAACTTCCGGTTTCTTAAATAGAAACTTCTGGTTCATGGCGTTGAACGGGAACAGCCATAACTCTGCTTCTAATGACTGCAGAGATAAAATAAAAGTAGTTTTGAAAGCTAAAATAAGCTTTAAAGTAAAGTTACAAAAATATTTGAAAAACTGACAATTAGAACGTAGCCGGGTACCTTACAACATACTTAAGTTTTCATTGCTTATTCCGTATGTAAGTACATTTACTTTTTTTAGAGAGAACTGCAGATTATCCTGAATAGAAAATTATAAATCTTGTTATGACTTATCTCACTTGTCTGACAGTAACATCAGAACAAGCCCACGAAATTCATCGGGGCAAAGACAGCAAGATTGCAACTGTCGTTGGCAAGAGCCTTGAGCACCATACAAGGGACAGTACGACTTCATTCAGTTCCGCTCCCCAGCTTTGAAGGAGAACACTTCGGGGGGTGAAGAGTCCGAGGGTCTTCCACCCCTCTTCTCCTAACACCAACTTCGCGAGAAGACTTTCTGCTCGCCGCATTTTTTTCCGTGCCCGCATGCCGCTTAGACACTATACATTTACAAATATCCATGCCTTCTCCGGGATTCGAACCCGGGTTCTGATTTTCTGTTTGGTACATTAGCTGGTGAGCAGCTAATATCTTACAAGTTAATGAATGAACTCATTAACTTGTAAGAAATTTTTCCCACTTTCCTAGCGTGCCTTCGTGGTGTAGTGGTTCTGCACACGGGGCCGGTATTCCAGAGGTCCGTGGTTCGAGTCCCGGCGAAAGGCGTTTGCTAATTTTTCATCTTGCATGCTTCCAATTAACCTAATGTCTCAACAAACTGATCGTAGCTTCAGTATGTTATATCATGAACAGTTTCATATTGTAGTTATCTGTTTCCTGAAAAATTAATTGAAGAAAATACTTAGTAATAACTGAATAATAGTAACTGATTAAAAAAAGTCATATAAAAAAATCTGAAAGCTTTCAGATTTTTTTTTATATATATGACTTTTTTTTTTAATGTCCATTTATGTTTTTTCTCGTACAGTGTTGCCACTGCTAGCTTCAAAATCGCTGAGTTTGTTAGTGAAAATTCCTTAAAGTTTTACAAAGTATGAAATGGACTATAAAAATCAATTCGAAATAACGAATTCGGGCTTCCGGGTGGGACTACACGATTCAAAATATGATGGCTGTAGTTAGCGTTTTTTTTTTCACAGTGCTAGAAACATGCATACCTTCATGCAATATTCTTCATTATTTAATTTGTTTAAATATAATACAAGGCGATAATATTTGGTGGTAATAATTTGAAAAGTGAAACGAACATTTATAGTGAACCGACACAAAATGCCATTTCAAGATTAATAGCCCTTCTGGGCTAATTTCTTTTTCTTTCTTTCTGTAGTTAATTTATTTGCTTCCTCTACATTGAGGATAATTTTTGAGTTTTTATTTATAATGCATTTGTCATATGCATAAAAATCCAGCTGGTAAAGTATCTCATGCGCTTTAAATAGCTAAAAATATTCCAAATCTTTATGTGTATATATTATTAATATTATGTATATATTTATGTGTGTGTTAAAAATATTTCAAATCTTTATGTATATATATATAAACGTTTTTAATCTTTGAAAGTCTGGGGGATATTGGGGAACGAATTTACTGATAGGTCATTTTTTTTTCCATATCCGTTGCCAATTTAAATTCAAGACTTACGAGAAGAAATGTTTTTCGATCGAAGATTATAATATTAGCTTGATATACTATTTACTCAAAAAAAGTGCACGATTAGTAGTAGTGTTATGCCTTGTCTCTTTTTTATTTGTTCGTGTTTAGAAAAGTTAATGCGGTCTTTCAAGAATAAATTTAGAGAGCAGTTACATAATTACACAACATTTTTATTACACAACATTTTTCTGATTAATAGATTTGTCTTTCCAAAGAAAGAAAACGTCATTATTAAATTTGATTTTTTCTTTCAACTAATTAAAGAATAACTGGAGTTTGGCTGCATAAAAAGGTATTTTTTATTTTACAGAATCATACAAACCCACAGTATCGGCCTGGTTTCGTAATGATCTTTTTTCTTAAACTCTTTCTGTATCATTTATATTTAATGCGACCATAATAAAAATATCGAAAATGATTCATTTAAAATACGAACGTGCAAAACATCGCTTTCGGAGTTTTTTCAGTAATTTTTACGACTTTCATTGAGATCTGGCAACAAATCCGAACTTCATTTTCTTCTATCGTTTTCAAATAAAGTAATTTTTAATGAGCAAAGATGGTTATCCTTTGGCGATTACGCAAAGTAACGAATGTAGCTGAACAAAGAAAATGGTTATTTTTTCTTCTTCAATGAAATTTTTGTTGCAAAGGACATGTGTTGCATTTAAGTTGTTTCTTGTTGCATTTAAGGAGAAAACATTATCAAAAATAGTACTTAAGCAGCATACGGATGTTAAAGAAGGTGGAAGAATCCATCGGAAATTATCATTTTCTTTAACTAATGTCGACCAGATGAGAGATTTACTGCCCAGCAATCGTTGTTCAACATGATATTTTGAACAATTTCATATTTCATGTGTTTTATCAAGTAATTTTCAAACATCATTTGGACTTGCATTTTGTCAATTCTCGATTTTTTCCGAAAGCGGTCAGTTTTTTTCCTAAAGAGACCAACTCGAATATAAGGACCAGGAGATGCTTTCTCAGGGCTAGTCCTTCTCAAAACGTATTCTTATTGGTTATGAATCATGTATCTACGTTTCTGATTCAGAAGCACTTAGAAAGGTCCTCCACGAAGGCATCCCTTCCTCAGGCAGATAGCTGTGCTATGGGTGCCGTAATGAAATAAGCCTAATCAAAACCAAGTGAATGGCTCTCGAATGGCAAAATAAAACCCAAAAGAACCATGTAAAAATTGGTAAAAAATTCAAAGTAAATTTGACTGTTTCCTTCGATTTTATCAGCTGACTAAAAAGAAAATTATTAAAGTATTTTGGAGCATTTGTTTGAAGCAGTTATAGGAAGTGATCCCCATTGAGATGCCATAACTTCTCGATTTTGTATTACGCCAGAGCAGCTGCTCATAATGCCTTTTTTTTTATTATTATTATTATTATTTTATTATTTATTTATTTATTTATTTATTTTTTCTTTTTTACTTTCATTTGTTTTGTTTCCTTGAAATTTGACCCAAAATTTGATAAATTTTTAGACGATTTTCATTGTATTTACAGAAATATTTTACTAGAATTTTTGTGTTTTAAATGCTCTGTTTCAGGGGTTCTCAACCGGTACGCAAGGGAAAATAGGGGATACGCAAAAAAGCAAAGTATTTTTAACTATTAAATTCAAAATTCAAAAATTAAAACCAAACCTCAACAGCCTGATTTTTTCTCTAACACTCGTAAATTTATGCGATCTGAGCAGCTTTGTTCAAGAGTGGTGGTGGTAGTAGTACTTCGTAGTGGTGGTACTAAAGGTTTTCAGTATTTGTTTAGATGGTACGCGTTAGTCAAAAAGTGAGAACCGCTGCTCTATTTAATAAACCTTATTCTTAACTATCTTCCTACTCCGTAATTTCAAAGATAATATAGCCATTAGTAATATCGGAAGAGGTAGTTTATTCCATTCTTTTTCAACAGCATTCTAAAGTCTAAGGAAATTGGTCTTTTTTTATTGCAGTCATTTAAATATATACAATATTCATTTATTGTGACAACATTTTTTCATTTTTGTTCAGATAAATGTTTCTCATAAAGAATTCTGTAACGCGTTCTGCGTTCGACGATATGTCGTGGAGGAAAACGTTGCACATTGATTTTTTCCCCTCCTTTTTAAGATTTAAATCGCCGTTAATCACTTTGTTTACAGCTGATACTAAACGTTTTAATGATTTTGCAGCTGTAATTTGACTTGGTGGATTTTCTTTTAAGATTAAAGATATTACCTTTGCAACATTCGAAACATTCCTTTTTTTTCCTTGGATAAGTATTTGGAAGAATTTTTCCACTTGAAGTTAAATTTCTTTTCCTTTCGCGTTGAAAATATCGTAGCTTTAGATATCGAGAAACTTTCACAGCGTTCTTTGATTACTGTATACAAATAATTTTCTTCAGAAAGAGCACAAACATAGCGTTCCTTCCACCGCTTCTTTGAAAGTACCATTTTGCGTGAAAAGAAAACTATCAAGTAGTAGGCGATAATTTATACTTAAATATAGTTTATGTTAAAAAGAATTCCAAGGAGAAGATTATTTTTTATGGCAAAGCAAAGTTGTCTAAAAAGTGTGCAAACAGCCTCTGTGTAAGTTCCTTATATAGCCCCTTGTGAATTTTTTTTCATTTCCCGTTTAAAATTATCCATTTGTGTTCACCATTTTGTGTTTGTTAATGCAATGAAGGAAAATTCGCCTTTAAGAGTTCATAAAAACGAGTTTAATACATTTTCGAGGATTGGATAAAAAACGCGTAAGTATTGTACATTAAATTTTAAAGGGATTACCTGAAGGGATGCAATAAATATTGGCCGATATATTGATGTTTTTTGTATTATGGAATCCTTCCGATTACTTTTTGATTGCGGTAGTAATAAACTGTAACTGAAGCATAACCTTATGATGAACGAATCATGTACCGAAGTTTTACGCATTACATTGTAAACACTTACTTTTCTATTTCGGCATTCTTTGACATCTTCCAATATTTACTCCATTAATCTAGCGGAACTGTTGCGCCACTGGAGGCTTTCTTGGGTCGTCCAGGGTTAAAAGAATTCCCTGGCGCTCCTGGCTGCCGTCTAGAATTCGTCTCAGCGGAGCATAAGGAAGAGGGGGCCATCTGGCCTTTCTTCCCTTTTTCATTTCTTTCTTCATTCATTTGTTTGTATATTTTTTTTCTTTCGAAGAATTTCTTGCTGTTTGGTGTTGCATCGCCCTTCCTTAGGTCTGCGGTCTCGGGGGAGGACTGTAGAGGGGCGGTAGGGGTTCCGAGAAGGGGCGTAGATTGAATGGCAGTTTTCTGCTGCTTTTCCCTCATATCCAGAGCCACGCGTTATCTCTAGGGTTGCCATACGATTGCCTGGTGCAGCTGAAGAAAAATAAATGCTCGTATTTGGCTGTTTACGGTACATATAATCTGGTCAGATTATAATATGCTGCTCTGAGACAGGGGCTCCCAGCGGGGTCGGTATAGATCCTTCGGAGGTCGACGAACTTTTAAAAGGAGTTTAATGACGATCGCTGAATAATGAACCCACAAACGATCGGCATAATAATCTCATTGATTACAGAAAATTATGAATGAAATTCGTAATTAATTCTTTATTGATATAAAGCTGTATCATATAGTAAGGAAAAAAGCCATATAAAATGAATAGAGGAAAATACATTAAAATTATTTAATACATTTTGAAATCAATAATATTTTTATATATAATTTTTGGAGGTAATAAGCACAATAATATAAGAAAGTAAAACGCAAGACTCATTACAAGGATACGAAGAACACAAAACTGGAATGAGTAAGAAATGGAGAATTAAATATTTTTTAACGAGATGATTTAAATATTAAATTAACAAATTTTATGTCAAATATTAAAACATGATCCCATCAATATATCAAATGCAGCTATCACATTAATTAACGTCGAACTTTTGTGCAATTAGTTCAATCCTGTGAATCCTTTTGTGCAATCCTGTGATTTGATAGTTTTTAAATGTGGAATTGAAAATAATATCTCATATTTTACATATTTGTACGTCGCTTTGCCCTTCTGGAAATGAGACTCTTTAAAAAATGTATTTACTGAAAAGTGGCTTGTGTTTAGAATTTTAAAAGTATTTCTTAAAGAAAAAAATCTGAAAGCTTTCGGATTTTAACTGTCGCCCAAAAAGATTTGTTAAGATTTTTTTATGTTCTTGCTGAGCTTTGCACACACGCAGTTACACGCAGTTACCTGCGTGTTACCTGCGTGTACACACGCACACACGCAGTTACCTGCGTGTGTGTTTTCGCAAATAGTGCTAGGACAGGACGATGTCTTCTGAAACTTCCATTTTGTGACCGTAAAGATGAGCCCCGCCGACGTCAACGCTTATTAGGATACGAGTCCTCCACTTCAAGATGTCCACACAAGATAAGTTTTATTATTATTATTATTATTATTATTATTATTATTATTATTTTTGTGTGTGTGTGTTTGAACTTTAAGTAAGTTTTTCAAAAACTTCCTTAGAATGTAAAAACAACGTCGAATCTTAAAATTAATTCTCAGGCTATCAATTGTTTCCCTTTCCCCTTTCAAATTACCAAGACAACCCTTAAAGTTTTTTATATGAATTTAAATGAAAAAAAATGTAAATGACAAATTGAAGAATTCTCCTTAGACTCTCTGATGAGGATAAGATTTTATTTTATGGTGATGAAATTGAATAAACTGATATTTAATCTGGAAACCTATTACAGTATGTTTTCTTTATATATTTAATATGTTTTATATGGAGCCTATCCGTCTGCTGCTACTCTCTCTCTCTCTCTCCTACTAACTTTTTTTTTTAGCGCTTTATTATTAAGTATCATTTTCTTCGCATTTATGCCATATGCGATTTAACGGTAAGATTACAAAATTTTTAAAGCAGTATACCAGAATACGTTTAGAATTCCCAATGCAGCATTCTGTGTTGTCATACATTTTTCTGTTTTTTTTCGTTCATTTTTCAGTTCATCATATCAATGTTCAATTTTCTTACTAATGTGGCTTTACAAAACTTTTTTTTTTATCTTTTTATTAATAGCGTTTCGTGTGCTTACGTTATTCATTAACTATCACATTCTTGGCGCTTACGCCACATACGGGATCTGGGGATAAAAATATTTTATTCCGTGCAACGTTGCCACTGCATGCTTTCGAGTTGTTGAGATTTTTAATCAAATATTCGTTTGTTACAAAATATGAAATAAATAATATAAGCATAAAGCACTCAAAATTAAAAATAGTATTAAATTGAGAACAAGATAATTTATGTTAATTTTGATTGTTTTGTTGCAATGTAGGCCTTTTCTACGGTTTCAGTTATTAATATTAATAGAGAAATGCCTTTTCGTGTTTCCAATTTAAATTTATTTTTAATTTTGGATGCTTTATGTTTAATATGCTTCAATCTTGCAGCAATAGCTCAGGAATAGGTTAAATTTTTGTTTTTGGCATATTACTTTGTTTTTCTTTGTAAATAAACCCGATCATCAAACTCATGATTCATTTAAATTAAATTAATATCATTAAATGTTTTTTTAAATCCGTTCATTCGAACGGATTTAAAAAAACAAAGGAAAGATGAACATTATAACCAGTTAAAAATATTATTGGCAAGGTATCAGTACTTCTAAGCATTTTAATCTGCAGAATAAGTTTATTTTGTTAAGTTAATCAAATCAATGTAAAAAGATATCATTCCGTGTCTTCCAATTTCATGGTGCATTTTCACTTAAACTCCAAGCACTCTAACTTGTAAGCTGTTAAAACTAACTCTCGTTTCGAGTAATAGCAGCCCGCACGCAGCGCAATACTACAACAGTGATGCATGTTTGGAAGAAATGAACAGAGCAGAACAAAACAAAGCAAAATCCTAGCAGTGGGGTACGCAATAACACAGCGGCACAAGACGACGGAAACCTCAACCGCATGGCTGTGACGGATCGTAAAGCGTCCTCTTCTGTCTTAGCACAACGTTGAAGCACGGCTGCAGTTGTTATGTTGTCTAATTCCACGGTTCGTCGTTGTCTGCTGCAGCATAAACTGCGTCCAAGCGTTCCTTTACGGAGGATTTCCCTGTCGCTGAATCCATGGAGGCGTCTGTAATTCAGCCATGGAGGTTTTACTTCCTACCTCCATGGCTGAATCACAGACGCTGTCCGGGGGGGGGGAACAGTGGTTGCAGAGAAAATTTAAAAGTCGTCCGTCTCAGATTGGGGGGTTAACGGTAATAACGATTGACCCACAGCCTTCTTGAGGAACTTCGCCAGACCGCCTACCCCCTGCCTAATAGGGGGCCTCTTAGTTGGGATCAAGTCCGTATAGTGTCGAATAGATAGAACACGCATAACAATTATTATTATTATGTTGTGTAGAGAATTTGTCTGATAGCGTTATAAAAACTATGTGAATGATTTTCTGATTTATGGAAATCTTAATTTTTATTTGCTTTTGAATTATTTATTTTAAGGCTTTAATTTTGGGGAAAAACAGATGCTTCTGGGAATATTATTTAATTTAAAAGAATATTATTTATTTTCCTTTATTTGCAAATTTTGTACAAGCTTTGATTCATTGTGAAAAGAAGCAGGGAAAGGGAAGCAATTTTTTTGCCAAGTCATGATTTCGCGCGCTTTGTCCTTTAGAATGTTCTAGAAGGATTTTCATTGTGTAGTTGACCTTAAGACAGGAAGTACGTGACAAAAAAGTCAAAGGTTGCTACTTGTCTTTCAATGTAAGTCATTCAGGTTTTTGGCGATTGAGGGTCCGGTTGTTGGCTAAGTGAAGAAGGGCGCGCATGCGCGATCACCCTTATTTCCGCATTCAGGGGTTGAAAACGCAAATTTTGCCATAATTAAGGGGGCGATAATTGAAGCCATAGTGGGAGCCCGCGTTTGTGAAGGAGACGAAGGAAATTCGAGTTGGAATAACTTACTGACTGGCTTGTGGAACTTACTTTGGACGTTACTCGTGAAGCTTGCTCTTGGGATGAGCAAGAACAGGCGAGCCATAATTGCCTAGAAAAAACGTTTCTGGGCGGGAGCTGCAAACCTGCTCCCTTGCCGTGTTCTGGTAAAAAGGCGAAATTTGAACCAGTTACCTGCGTGTTGACTTAAGACTTTCAAGACCAAGCGGATAGCCGTGCTGGGCAGCAGTGCTCCTGTTTCTGTTTTACAGAGGTAAAATAACGTCGTCATTATGAAAACCAGTTACCTGCGTGTTGACTTAAGACTTTCAAGACCAAGCGGATAGCCGTGCTGGGCAGCAGTGCTCCTGTTTCTGTTTTACAGAGGTAAAAATAACGTCGTCATTATGAAAACCAGTTACCTGCGTGTTGACTTAAGACTTTCAAGACCAAGCGGATAGCCGTGCTGGGCAGCAGTGCTCCTGTTTCTGTTTTACAGAGGTAAAAATAACGTCGTCATTATGAAAACCAGTTACCTGCGTGTTGACTTAAGACTTTCAAGACCAAGCGGATAGCCGTGTTGGGCAGCTGTGCTCCTGTTTCTGTTTTACAGACTTAAAAATAGCTTCGTCATTATGAAAACCAGTTACCTGCGTGTGTGTTTTCGCAAATAGTGCTAGGACAGGACGATGTCTTCTGAAACTTCCATTTTGTGACCGTAAAGATGAGCCCCGCCGACGTCAACGCTTATTAGGATACGAGTCCTCCACTTCAAGATGTCCACCAAAGATAAGTTTTTTTTTTTTTTTTTTTTTTTTTTTGTGTGTGTTTGACTTTAAGTAAGTTTTTCAAAAACTTCCTTAGAATGTAAAAACAACGTCGAATCTTAAAATTAATTCTCAGGCTATCAATTGTTTCCCTTTCCCCTTTCAAATTACCAAGACAACCCTTAAAGTTTTTTATATGAATTTAAATGGGAAAAAAATGTAAATGACAAATTGAAGAATTCTCCTTAGACTCTCTGATGAGGATAAGATTTTATTTTATGGTGATGAAATTGAATAAACTGATATTTAATCAGGAAACCTATTACAGTATGTTTTCTTTATATATTTAATATGTTTTTCCTATGTATCTTGTATATGTTTTTCTTATGTTTTCGATCCTCTCACGGCGCGGTCCCGGGATGCAATTTTTACAAGCAAATGCATTAAAATTCACTATACGATCACTAAAGTTTTGTAATTAGCAAAATTCTTAAGAGTTTAGTTTCCTCCCTAAGAGGAAGTAGAAACCTCTCACGGCAAGTAGTTTCTTATTTAACAATGGTGCCGTGAAGTTTCATATATAACAATTATCACACATATTAATACTTCGCTAAAAATAATCATTTAGACCGTCACTAAAGCATCTTCCAATAAATCTGAAGTTCGTCTGCCAAAAAATGGTTGTTAATTATCCAGCATCTTTGATGCTTTCAAAAAGCCGGAAAAAGATTGTCTTTTATTCGGCCATATGAACTGTAACTGTAATCTCTATGATATCGAGCCTGTAAAATATCACGCCAATTTTCCTTTGTGGAGATAAAAAAGTTATGCAAATTCTCGCTGATGAAAAATTAAAACAAGGTACATATTCGGGGGGTCGTTAGTAATAATATATACGAAGAGGTGTGGACAGATGAGATTATATTTTGTGGGTGGGCTTAAATGTTTCGGACGTATCACAGCCAAACAATGTTATTTCATATTTTCTACGTATTTTACATGTATTTTTAACGAAACTACTTGTATACTGTGAGATTCAACCGGATCTGTAGTAATGATAAGTGGAAACTCGTGTTTTGTAAATATCGATTTTTTGTACGGCTGTGAATGTGAGCTCTCTTATACAATTGCTTACTTGTTATATTATATAACGCTGGGAATGAGATCAGACCTGAACTATATTCTAAAGCTGCTCGTATTATACTAAAAGCGAAAAAAGACCTTAGTAATTTAGAGACCTTAACAATAAATGTTAATAGTCTTTGGTGTAATGTTTACCGGAGGGCTTGGGTTTGAATTTTTGTAAGGCGTAGTCATGTATGATTATAATTTTTTTTAAATAGGCGATGTTAAATTTTTTACGCCAAAATATTTTCGAGCGGCTGGGTGAAAGGGAAGGTGAAATCTAGGCCTCTTTTAGACAGTGTGCATTTGTTCTAAAGGTGCTAGGAACTTCATGCCAAGTCCTCCCTTGCTCGAAAAGGTAGAAACCTTTATAACGAAGCTTTCCATAAAGCTACTACCTTTATGAAGATCAGTTTCCTTCTTGAAAAAGAAATTTCATATAGGTCCGGGCACCTTCAGGATCTGAAATAAAATTTTAGTTTTCCATTCAGGTTAGCAAAGCAAAATGAAATTATGTTTACTTGCGTTTGTCGAGCAGGAAATTAATATTTGCAGATTAGAAATTAATCTGTAATTAAAAAATACGGGCCACGGGGGTACCTTATCAAGGTTTCTGTCTTTTCGAACCGTGGCCAACTTGAATAAAACTTACCAACTAGAGATGAGAACATAGGCATAAGGATGAAATAGTCGTTACGACGTAGTTCCAAGAGCACGCAAGTTCTGAATTAAGAACGGAAGGGACTTCGAAGGAGCTTCCTGTTGCTGAATGCATATTATTATTCTCATCATTAAGGAGTCCAGTAAGAAAACCTTACTCAAAGGGGCGCCTTTGTTATAAAGATGCTTGCAGTTTGTGCAGGTTGCTCGTTTTTCAAATATTTAGGAACCTTGTATAAAGGTGTGCGCGCCGTCATAAATATTAAAACTTGGAAAAAGCAGCTAGAATTACAAATGTGAGGGCATGTTCATGTAGGATACCGCTATGCAAGTCCAGTTTGCCATTTTTTTATTAGTTAAACTAGCAAAGAGTAAAATAAATCCACCGCTTTATGGAAAACAACTTCAATTGTACAAGCTGCGGCATCTTTATGATAAACGTCTAATTTACATATAAGTGCCTACACCTTTATGAAAAGTGTTGAGCTGGCACAAAGGTGCCCGCATTTTGTGCAAATGAAGTGATTTTACATAAGTGTGTCATGGATTTATTTTATCCTCAGCTTAATTAATCAGTCATTAATGTTAAGAAAAGGGACTCGAATAGTGGTGTGCCAGCATAATGGTGACGACACATTCACACACATTTTTGAAGTTAGAAACTGATCTTCATTGATGCGTAGGTACATTTATCCCGGGGAGACTTATCAACATCTTTTCAAACAGTCACTGATCTGCGTAACGTTGCTGGCACCTTTATAACGCGGCATTATAATGAGTGGGTTTCAGAGTGCATCGGACTTGATGTGTTCCGGGAGAATGGGATTGGCCAGTTTGTTGCTGAAAATTTTGGAACGTGTTTGGGGATAAAAAAAAACTCTCTACGTCGTTTATTATTGTACAATTAAATACTTATTCCTTTACCGTATGTTCATCATGTCATTAACTATGATTCTGCAACACAATACATAAGATCTTCTGATACTGAAATTATGGAAATGTGCGCGGTTAGAAAATGTCAATAAATTTACTGTTCTAAAAGGAAATTTGAAAAGTATTACGGACTTGTCAAGTTTCCTGAACCAAGCGATAAAAGAGAACGCTGCTTTCACAATTTTCATTCATGGCATCCTGGCGCCGGCGTCATTTCCTGAATTTAACCTCCTAGCACGAAGAACCTTGTTTCTCTGCACCAGGCCAATGAGAAACTACAGTAACCCCCCTTTTACCCGCTCTGCTTCTAACTCTGCGGGGAACTACTTTCCTCCGCAGTTACCATAGAATTTCCCACATTTAGTTATTCGGGCGGAAGGTTAATTAGATAAGCGGAGTAGAAAGCACCGAAAATGGCGAATTAATTCTTCCGCCGAAGTGCTTGTAAAACCCCACGTTGTCGGAAAAGTTCATCGAAATCTCATCATCGCGTTCGCGAAACCGTACATGATGCTTTTTAAAGAGCACGACAATTAAAACATTTTAATGGGAGGTTGTAGAAGACAGGGCTAGAGGCTGGTAAATGTAATCCAGGGGGATTTGTTGTTAAGAGTCTACTTCGAAAGGATATGTTCCAAGTAATGGCTTTTCGCAGTCATTCGGATCCTTCATAAAAACTATGGCATTTAAAGATTTTAATGAATGACTTGTGACATTTTTAAAATGCTGAAGAAAAATGCCTTTTATATTTAAGATATAGTATTCTCTGTATGGTTTTCAATATAATATACTTACATGTTTTTATTCCTTTCAAAGATTCTTTCGCCAAAGTGCTTGTAAAACTCCAGGTTGTCGTTTCGCGAAACCATACATGATGCATTTTAAAGCGTACGACAGTTAAAATGGGAGATTGTAGAAGAAGGGCCAGCGGGGGGAGGGGCGCTGGTAGATGTAATCCAGAGGGATTTGTTGTTAAGAGTCTGTTTGGAAATGATATGTTCCAAGTAATAATCTTTCTCAGTCATTTGAATCTTTCATAAAAACAACGGCATTTAAAAATTTTAATGAATGATTTATGACATTTTTAAAATGCTGAACAAAGTTACATTTTATATTTAAGATATATTCTATTCTGTGTATGGTTTTCAATATAATACACCTACATATTCTTGTTCCCTTCAAAGTATTCTCTGCCAACGTTTCCTAATGTTTTGCCCACGGCTGGAAATAGGGAAACAAACAGTTCTGGAACTCTTAATACGGAATATTATTCAAGGCAGGCAATGCAATTTTTTTTCGTTTAAGTCCAAAGGGAATTTTGCCCTGAAGTACTATTAATTTGTTTTTGCATTTTGCATCGAAAATTTTAAAAGCTGTATCACTTTTCAAATCGTTGCCACCATATATTATCGCCCTATCTTGTATTTAAAGAAATTAAATAATGAAGCAACTGCATAAATGTATGTATGTTTCTCGCACCGTAATAAAACAACAGTATCTAGAGCCATCAAAATTTGAATAACGTAATCTTCAATAGAATGTGGGCATGTAGAAACCCTAATTTGAATGTGAAATTTATTTTATTATCGTTTTCATATTTTGTAACACTTTAACGAATTTTTGATTAAAAATCTAAACGATTTCAAAGCGAGCAATAGCAACACTGTACGAGGGGGGGGGATTTAATCTCCAGCGCGCGAGACTCTGTATGGAAAATTTTAAAGATATGTTCATTTTAAAATTAATTTGCGATATTGTTGTTGAACTGAATTTTATAGTTTGAGTACGTAGAACAGGATATTTAATAAATAACGGTAACGCACAAAACGTTAAAAAAACGCCCCTTTGGACGTAATTTAAAATCAAACCTTTCAGATTTTTTATTTTATTTTATTTATTTATTTTTTCACTTTACCTGTATCACTTAATTTTTTTTAATCCATTGAATAGCTTTTTGAGATATTTCTTAATTGTTTAATCGCTTAGTTTTATTAAATCCACACTGAATTTGAGCTTAATGGTGGTTGAACATGGGAGTTCTCCGTAGAACGTGCAATTAATTGCAAATAATTTTGTGCCTCTTGGATTCTACTCCAAGGTAATTTATAAGCTGCATTCTGCGAAAATTAATTCTACTTCTTTGCAATGTTTTGCTTATATTGTGACACTTTTTGATGGAAAGCATCATTTTTCAGGATTAAGATTCCGTGCGTGAAATTTCAAGCGAGCCATTTTTATTTGCATCGTTAGTTATTAGTGGTCGAGGTGCTTAATATTAGAAATGTGGAGATTTCATTAATTTTTAACTAAAACAATTTTGCTGCAGGGCTGTTCAAACTTAACATTTCTGCGAATATTAAATTTCTTGAAAATTGAATTATTCATTTGCTTTTCTAAAGGTAATCGTGTATCATTTTGAATGCTTATCCATTATTTTTACATCCTTTTTTACTTTTTATACATTTTTACTTTGAATGCTTATCCAGTATTTTTACAAAATCTGGATAAGCCATCTGAATACGGGGTATAAAGTAATTCGTAATAGCAATTAATATTTTACGATATCTTTTTAAATTATCCTTTGAATGTATTCTATTAAATTTGCTATTGAATTAATTGAAGCTCGATTAAAGAATAATGATGTACAACTCGATTAGTTCAAAACCAAGTCGTTTGCGTTTTTTATACTAACTTTTTTAATCATTGTTTCATTAACAGGAAATTAGTAACTAAGCCTTGTAATGAAAACAAACAATTTCAAAATAAATAACCTAAACTATCAAAATCTGTACGAGTCTGTCTGTTTGTTTGTTTGTGGCATCATCTCCTCCGAAACGGCGGGGAGTTGAGTTATGAGAGAGATACCTCCGGATTCCAAAATTTCACGGGAAGCCATTTCGATCATTCTCATCCTCGTACGACTTTATTCAGCCGAAATATCAATTAAAAATACCTAAAACGTTAATTTTCGCACTCGTTTTTTCGAGTGGCAACTATCACGCGCTGAAGATAAAAGTCTGCGTAATTTCGAAAAGTGCTGCCACTGCTCGTTTTCAAATTGTAGAGTTTGTTAATAAAAATATGTAGATTTTACAAAATAGGAAATAAAAATGACAACATTAGATATATTATTACTTGATAATATATCTAATGTCATCTTTTGATGTTGAAGAAAGCTCGCGGTTTTATCTGACGTCATTGTATGACGAAAATTTTTTGGTTAATGACAGCGTTTTAAATAAGTTTCAGTTGCTATTGGCAACTTGTTTGGTTTAGATTAAGATAACTGACACGGTTTGTTATTGCCACGCTAATTCTTTTATTGATATTTAAAGAAAATTGTTATATTACATTAAATTTTAATCATGACGTCATACGTATACGTATTAGCCTGAAGTGTCCAAAGTTTTTGTTTCCTGGTTTGGCAACATAAAATTATTTACGAACTGGTTGTTGCTTGGGCTGATTTCATTCATACTGAAATGCTTTTATGCACTTTCTTTTCAGGTCTTTTAGAACTCATGAATTTTATTAAATTAATTATTAAATTATTAATTATTAAATTAATTGCTCATTATATTTCCAGTTTTTCAGTACGTGAAATTTATAAATTTTGCTTTGGCCGTAGCCCGCTAGTAATAAATAAATACAAAAATGATAAATAAATCTCTCTTTAGATGTTGACTTGAAATATCTACCTTTATTGATGTACATTCTTCGAGTATAAAATTTCATGAGGTCTTTGCGAAATCCTTAAGTGGGTCGCTCAAGGTCCTTTCGTCTTATCCAGGACGATGGATATAAGATCTATCGTCTAATCTGATCTATCTAAAGAGCTATCATCTAATCTGATCTATCGTCTTATCTACAAAAGATCTATCGCCTGGTCGTCTTCAAGAATTTCTGATCTTACCCCGTAAGATTTCTTCTTGTGAAAAATGACGTTTATAGCTAAAGAATTCATAATCTCGATCATCTCAAGGAGAGATTCGCACAAGCAATTGCAAGTTTCATTCAAACATTTTTGCCAAGATCGAAATTTATTATCCCTATGGCGTTTGTTAATTATGCACGTATTGAAATTTATTAATTTTGTTTGGGATATTTTTGGATTAATAAAATAAAAGCAACTTTCTTTCCACTACACGTAAAACATACTACACATAAACTTCATGATACCCTATCATTAAAAATCCTCTGAAATGGAATACCAGCTAAAATTTGCTGGACACTAGAACAATAACTGGAACGTTACTAAGTTAGTCAAAAATGAAAATGTTAAAAAGTTTATGTAAACTGTAAAAGCGCCTTTTCATTGCTTCCAATCGAATTGTTGCCATTATGGGGGGGGGGAACTATCTGTGGTAATCCACTGTTATTGATATTATTTTTAATTATTGATAATAATTATTCATTTCTTCTGTGAGTGGATCCTGGTGTGAGTGATTATTAAGTTCAACAAAACTGAAGGATAACTGTTTCGACTGCCGGGGAGGGCACAATTACTTTTTCATATTCTTTTCTCAGAAAAACTAAATTTTGCAATTTTAGAAGAGGAATTTTGAAATTTGAAACTTATCATTATCTATAGGCTACCATAAGTCTTTTAATTAATTATCTACCCTTTAATTTCGGGGGTTTATATCTTTTTATTAATTTTGTGTGTCTAAAATACACTGCCGTTATTAATTTTCATGTTTTGTTGTAGCTTCGATTTTATGACAGTGATTTAATTATCTGAAAGTAATTATAGAGATAATTTAACTTCTTTTTTGGGGGGGAGGAGAGAATTAGTGCCAGTCACCTAATATATATCCTTTATGTAACTTCACCGAAAAAAGAAAATGAAAGAGAAATTTTGAAGTTACGTATAATATTACATATTGTTATGAATTTTGTATTTAGATAGGTAACTTTAGTAGAATTATAATTAAAAGTTTTTGTAATTTTCTGTGCAATGCCGCGCGAGACAAATTTTAAAAGAGAGCTATGCTGGAAAAGAAGAATACAAAGGCATCTGCATTTGACATTGAAGTAAGTAAATGGATATCTCGGTTATTTGTATTGAAATATAATAAATGCAGTTGACTGCTATGTTAACTGTAACCGTAACTCCACATTCTTTTTTTTCTTTCCAGAAATCTCGAAAAGCAGAAAGTATAGAAATATCTCGCTGCGGTTGAAAACAATTTAAGGCTAAAGCGAGAGCATCTGCTCTCAGTTGCTTAGTTATTGTTGTTACGAGTTGTTTAGTTCTGCGTGAACTGACATATCCGAATTAGCTTTCTCTTTAGATACGCTTTGCACTGCACTGTGTTTTAACGTTTTAGTAGTTTGAAGTATAACTACCGATTATACTGCGTGATATTGTGAACACTTGTACGAATATTTCTGTGAAAATTCCAGTGTTCTGATATATTTCTTTTGATAAGAATGAATTATATCAACTTATTATCGGACTTGTGCATTCAATCTATTACGAACCCGTACGCACGCAACAATATGTAATATTCTGAAAAGCGTATTAAAAATATATCCAGTTGATCAATACTCAGTGCACATTGTGCTGGAGTCAAAAGCAATCATCCATAATTTTAGATAACTAAGCTCCTCGAATTTTAGATAACCAGTTTAATTAAAATCGTTTAGATAATATGATACTTACATGTTATCCCTTCGACCGTGAAAATTGGCTTTCATCGAACCGTGACAGTTTGCGAAGCGCTAATCTTTTCTAGGGAATTTAGAAGGAATTGACGCCTCTTTATTTAATAAATTACCAATATTCGACTCGCTTCGTTTTTGTGCTTCGTAAAAGGTTAAATTAGGTTAATTGATTAAGTTATAGAGACATTAGGTTTTTTTAGAAGTACGAGAGATGAAAAATGAGCAATGCCCTCTCTGGGACTCGAACCACGGACCTCTCGAATACGCGCTTAGTGTGCTGACCACTACACCACGAAGGCATGCTAAGAAGCCGGGGAGAAATACCTGATAAAATCAAAGCAACTCGAGAGCTATAAAACCTAGACAGAGAGATGCCTTTTTTGGAGGACTTTTTAACGGACACTAGCTCGTATCAATGTTATACATGGGAAAACCGGGAAAAACAACTACACATCGAGCCTGATCACCGAGAGATTTCTTCTATTTGGTTTCGCCTCCGATTTTACGAGAAGCTCTGTATAGAAAGCTGTGAATACACATTTCCAGTAAGTAATTATTCCTCCAATCTGTTGCTGTTTTGTCAGTCATATTCAGCTGACCCTATCGTGTCTTACACGATGGTGATAGAATCCCAATATAGGGAAGAATAATCCACTGCTTGCTGTTCTGTAGAAGGCAGATTCCAAATTTTAATCCTTTATTTCAAATTAAAGAAAAAATACAACAATAACAGTTAATTTATATCCTTGTTTATATATATATATAAAACATGTCTCTTACTGAAAATCATGTGAGGTTACACCAAACTAAAGCGCATGTGTTCTAAGTGTACCTAACGTCGCGCTTATCCATAACTGGCGCTATATCGCGCCGTTTGGTGACACCTTTTAGGATCGACGGGATGACACGTAAAAGGATCTATAAATATTTTTTACTATTATTCTATCATTTTTGTTTTTAAAGGAGCGAAAAATTGGTTTTATAGTTACTGACAATTTTATAATTTTGAAATTTTTAGAGTTTTAAAGTAATGGCAGTGAAATGAACGGAAACTGTTTATAGTAGTTTAAAAAAATCCTTGAAAATCAGTAAATTACATTAAAAGTTCGTTACAAATTATAGATGATTTTTTTCCGCTTTCCAATGGGTTGATGTCAACAGAAGAATTCTGAACGCTTTATTTTGCTTTTTAAGCGAAGAGACGGATTTAGACTTAATGAGACCTTAAGCTATTTGAGATATGGGGCCATTTATAAGTCTGTCCCAAGAAAGTGGGGACCCAAAGCTATAGCTTATGTAGCTTATACGTAAATCCTGCACTGGTTAAGCGCAGATATGCGCAAGAAATTGACAAAATATCGCTTTAAGATTAAATTTTTAAAAAAGTCTAAAATTGAGTTTAGAACTGCACATCGAGCCTGATCAAAGAGCCTGATCGCTTCGATGTGCCGACTTATCTGTAAGATAACATAAACTTCAAAGTCTATAGCTGTGGACATTTCCGTCTCTGCACAATGTGAAAAATCAGCAAAAATCACATTCTATAATAAAAGCCATATGCAAATATAATATCGTTGCGAGCTCCAGCTTCGTAAATAACTGGGCAAGATGAACAAAAACGATCTGAAACTTTATTGAGATAAATAACATTTCTTGCAGATAAGATACGTAAACAGCTTTAAATAACAAAGAAGGGAAAATAGCATGTAAGGAAAAATTCTGCGTAACTCGCGAGGTATTATTGGCAAATCATTAAAATCGCTTGTTTAGTTTTCTGTGATTAGCAAACATACAAAACTTCACTTGCATAGCGGTATCCCGGCATGAAGGTGCAGCACCTAAAAGAAGTTGCTTTCTACAGGATATAAACTTATATGCGATGCAGGTAAATTGATAGTGGTGCTATCTTAAGAAAGTTCTTTCTCTTCGAAATAAAGCTGAATTGCATGAAGGGGTTCGTACTTTTGGAGCACTCTTGTGAAAAATCTCTCGTTTCGAAAGAGGACCGATTTGCATATAGATTCCGGTACATTTATGAAGAATCACATTTATGAAAGTTCTGTCTTTTCGAGCAGGGCTGAAATATATCTATGTGCTGGTAACGGAAGCCTCCTGGATATGATAACAACAGAACCTAATTTGCAGAGTTTCTGCTTGTTTTGTCTTTTGAAGCCAACCTCATTCTTTGAGCACTCTAAATCCCCAAACATTTGTTCGGAATCTAACCAGTAAATCCTACTACCCACCACTCTAAAAAAGAAATGAAATCTTAGATATTGCCAGGCTCTTCACCTTAGCTAAGGAATCTTTAAACTTAGATGTTTCTGTGAAATAAATATCTTCCCTGCGGATTCGCAAAGCAATGGTTCACATCTTATAATCCCAGATGGAGGAGGAAAAAAATTCCATCATCTGGCTAGTTCTTGATGTCTGTTGACTTTCTCTCTGGAGATCTGATGTCGGTAAAAACGAACGACGTTTTTGTGTACACTGGGAATAGTTTTCCGCTATATTGACTATGAGATCCTTTTTTCCCCTTCTTCTGTTCTAAGAAATGCATAAGGAAAGTATTAAGCGATGGGCATTTATACTTAATGTGGATAAAATTGGAAAAAGCAGACAATTTCAGTAAAGATATGCTATACAATTCAAGGGATAATATTTCGATATAATTGAATGTCTCAGCTACTGTAAGAAAATCTTTTTCAAAGTGAGAATTCTGAGCGGTAAATGGGAGAGGACATTTACTTATATGTCTCAATTTAAGATTTAGTTTGATTCGCAACTCAAAAAATATTACTTTGTAAGCATCTGGAATTTTGGTATTATCTTTTGCTCTGTTAAAGCAAAACTTTCATATAGATAATTTAAATTCAAAACAATTAAACTGATCAACTGGAACTCCAATATTTCTAAAAATGTAATTGAAAATAACTATTTCAGTCACATTCAAGAGGATTAGGAATATCTGTTCAGAAACTGAAAAAGACCTTAAAAGTGAAATTTCAATACTTATTAGCACACTAATAGATAATCACGTTCCTTCAAGTTTTATCAGTTTTTTAATCTCAGAAAGGCAGGCATTAATTCTAAAATTTAATCTTTTAGTTTAGGGGATATGAAGGCGTTATCCGAAACTTTTATAAGGAGGGTAAAGTTGGATGGTTTGGAATGGAATTTTGTGAAAACGTATAATTGTAAAATATTTTCTAAAATGTCTTTCGATTGGTGGCTGCTATACATTTATTAACAAAAGAACCAAGTAATTTCTCAAATCGCAGTTACAGCTGGATTTGCGTAAAGAATTTATTTGTTTCACTTTCTGTTGTTTTTCTGTTTCAAGACTTTTGCCAGAAATTTTAAAAATGGGTTAATACTTGCTTATGAATTTGAAAACAGCTAGTAGCGCTGTCTAGGCCTTCCATAGATCACAACCAATTTTTCTCCTGTGCCAATTTTAAATCTGCCACAGCGAAAACGTTTTTCTTCCAATTTTAAATCTGGCCACAGCAGAAACACGCTTGTCGTTGGGCTTAAAGAAGAGAACCCCAAAAGAGAAGTGTTTTGTTAGATGCATCAAGTATTAAGTTAATCGTAATTTTTAAAAAATTTTCTGTCCTTTTTTAATAATTTTATATAAGACACTATATATTAAAATGAATATTTTTGTAATTAAGAAGTAAATTGCTCATTTTTGTTAATTTTTTTGCAATTCTTTGTAAATATTGTTTTTACAGTTTGATTCTTGTGTGATTATTTCATGTAATTCTTTGGAGACCTAGTTATCGCGATATTTGAATTTAGTAAATTTAACTGAATTACAATTCAAAGTGAAGAACGTGTAGGGGAATTATTTACATGCATATGGATTTGCTAATTTTTAGAAGAATTGTTCATAATAAAAAATTTTTGAAAATTAAATATGCATGGGAGGGAGGAAACACGATGTCTGATCGGTTGAGCGGAAGGTGAGATAAGCTAATTTCCTCCCTGATGAATCGGCATAGTCTCACTGACTTCTCAGTTGTTCATATTTCTAAAATTTAAGATCAAAATCTATTAAAAAAATTTTAACTTATATTGGTTGCATTTTAAAATTGTATTTACTTTAGTTGCTGGTTCTTGCTTGACAGACTGATTACCTTTACCAAATTTACTTCACTCTTTCTGCATCTTTTAATTTAATTATTCTAACTATCTGTAATTTAAAAATTTTATTAAACTTAACTCTGTATTTACCTTTATTGGATTTGGTGCATAATTTGCACAGGGTTAATTTTTGACTTAACTTTGAAATTCTTAATTTTTCGGCTAAATATGCAAAATTTAACAGGAGTTATATTTAATGATTGTAAATATTGTATACATATTCAATCTTCGCAGCCGAGGGGCAGGATCGTAAAAATTGTCCTACTTCTCATTTGAGGATTATGTTACTGTTGCGTTCCACAGGTTCGTGGATTTGGAGTAATTGAAGACTTGACGAAGACACTTGACGAAGAAACAAAACACAATTTATTTCACCGTATTACACAGGGCAGTTCCAAAGACATGTTTACAGTCTCCAGAAAACTACGATAAACACGCTGAAACGATCGGCAACAGAGCCTTCGGGCTACAACGATGAAGACCATGATAAATCACTAAAATGCAGCTTTCTGCTCAGTTCGGTCTCTCACAGGCTAATCACTGAACTAAAAACACCACTACTGAACTCAACATACTACTGAATTCAAGATACTCTACTACTACTACTACTCTCTCCGTTCAAGCAGGGTATATATAGCTTTAACCTATTTTCGAGAACATTCCCGAGGAAAACCGCTAAGAATGAATGTTCTTACTCCGTCTGTGGCATATCGCCCATTTTCTTGCCAAATATCGCCAAATGAGCGATTTCGCGTCAAATCTGGCAATTCTACCTTTACCTGACACTTTCTGGCATTTCTTCTTCTGGCACTACCGCAGCTGGGCATTTCGCAACATTATTACACTAAATGGATTTAAGATTATATATACATATATATATATATGCGCGTATAATGCAAATCACATTAATATTTGCTAGATTTCTTTTTTTTTCTTTTTTTAAAATTTATTTATTTTTTCCTCCCCCCTTTTTTTAAATTCTCATATATTTTAAAATAATTGAAATTAATTGAAAAATAATTGAAGTAGTAGATAATTGAAAAATTATAAGATAATCTGAATTGAAAAATAACTGCCTAGAGTGAAATCATGCAATTCAAAATCGTATGTAGATTTCTTCACTTTGTAAATGCTAAGTTACAGTTGAACGTGAAGAATCTTAAGAACTGATAAGCGAATAATCGCTTGAGTTCGTGTGACAAGAAACAACAAGATGGGAGGGAAAATAACCCTTTATTATTCAAATAAGATTTAACAGAACTCCGTCTTGGAGTGTATACCGTCTTGCTTACAATAAAAGCCGAAACTTGGGCTTGAACTTAAGAGGCTAAGAATTAAAGTAAAACTAATCTAAACTAAAGAGATATAACCGAAGCAATCAAGATTCTAACCGAGTTAGTCCCTTAATGTTAATAATAGACTGCAAAGCTATCAAGGGCCTAAAGTACGGCCGAGCGTAATAATAGCTTACGAGAGAGTAGCCTAAAAAGGCGGACGCGTGCAGACAGAATACCTGGTAACTCTCTTACTAAGACCGAAGAACTTCGCGGCTAAATACCGCTCTTCCTCATTATGTATTCAGACGTGATTCTAAAACTACGTTCTGGCCGGAAGTAGTAAGTTGAAGATAAGAATAGACAGGAAAGGAACTTAAAATTTAACTGTTAATGAAATTAACATAATCCTTATAATTTAAACTTTAGTTTGTATAGATTAGATTAGATTTCGTATATTTTAGGGTTAATTGCACTTTATAATCTTTTTATTGTTTCAGTAACAATATTTGAAGTTTTAGTAGTGGGGGTGAAATGAAATAATACATGCCCACTTAACCCTTTGCGACACGCATATTTAAAATATATTTTAATCTTTAAAAAAATGCCTTAGAATAAGTCAGATGGACTTACTTAAGTGCCTTTAAGGCTTGAAAAAAATTCTGCGCTTTTATTTTTTACGGTGGAAGGTGGGATACCGTTTGTCCCACCATGCAACTAGCACATGTCTTATAGCATATTGGTGTATAGCAGGAAAAAAAAATTATATGTGGAATGAATAAACAAAATAAAGCGTGCATTCTAAAATATTCATAATAAACACACTAAAATGCATTTTGTACTTATTGCATATATGCCTGACTTGTAAAATTTTGCATATGCACATTTTGCATGTAGTATATATTTAATATTTTTAAATTTTAGGAACAAAAGAAAATATTTCCTTGAATATTATTTTAAGATTAAAATTTGATACTCGTACATATGATACTAAATAAAATATTAAAATTGGCACTTGATTCAAAAACATTTATATATGACTAAAATTGAAAAAAAGTCACTTTCATGAAACTTTGAAAAACATGTTGTTTCATTCTTTTGTAAGCATAGAGGCACTTGACATGTTTCACACATGCAAAATGTTCGTCGTTCTTCTTTCGATATGCTGCAATGTGCACATCTTCTCCTGCTCGTTCTCTTTGGCGTTTTACTTACATTTTTTAGTGTCTTTTCTGGTTGTACGAACGGGTTTTTAGTTTTATTTGAACTGGGGATTTCAGTTTTCTTTTCAGCTCTTTCTTGCCTGCAAGTGCCATTAGACCTTCTGTAACTGAGAGAAGAAAACCTTTCATTGTTTTTACATCATGATCAGGTTCGCGAACAAACTTGAATAAATGTGTTTACTATACTCGCATCTAAAAAGTAAAAAAAAAATCATGTGCCACCATTTCTTGCTTTTGCGGTCTATTTCATATAGTCCTTTCAGTTGATCAATCAGTCGACATATCCCATATTCTTATTGTATGAAATAATGCTGTTTGGGCACAGTACTTTTTTTTTTTTTTTGTCTTTCCATCTCGTTCCTTTCTATTAATTTCTTTCATTTCAGTTGCCTTTTCCAAGCAAGACAGGATAGAAACGGATCTTTTATCCTTCCATTTTATGCAATAAATTGAATCATCGCTAACTGAAAAGTCTATATTCTCTTGACATAAATTTGTCTTTTAAATTTTTGGGTAGATACTTCCGATCCATATTTACAGTGCCACATGCATAGATGGGTCTGTGTCTTTAAAAAGCGAAACAAATTATGACTACTTCCCTTTCTTCTTCAGCAATAACTTCAACCTCAGTTATTCTCTCCTGGATTTCAATTTCATCTGAATCAGAACTGACATCTGAAGCATTTGAGTCGCAATCGGATGGCAATTCAGCAAAAAGGTCCAAAGCTTCCTGAGTTGTTAATTTTTTCCTAGACATTTTAGCACATCAGAGCATACAACGGATGTAAAAGCGCGAGCAATCACGAAAAAAGTAGATGCAAAAAAGAAAAGAAAAAATAATCGTGAGTGCTGCCATCTATTGAGCGGAAATTCAAGTGTGTGGTGGGACAAATTTTAACCCACTTATTTCAACTGCAAAATTAATGTTATAAAATATTGAATACAATTAAGATTTTTGAAAATAAAGTACTTTTGAATATTAAAAAGTATCATACATATCATAAATTGTATACCAAAATTTTTAAAATATTGAAAAATGCGATATACAGGGATATCACTCTTTTGATCCTATTTTGAATATTTTTTGCTGATAAACTTAAGCCCTGGTATAGTAGTAACATCTACTGAGAAAAATAATAACTAAAATAGATTATTTTTAAAAGATTAGAAAATTTCTAACGGAAATTGCTAACTGAGAAAATAAATATTAATTAGGTGGGACATATATTGACCCACCATGCCGCAAAGGGTTAACTGCAGATTCATTTTTCCACAACGTCGTTGAGACTTCAGTCTCTTCCTTAAGCTTGCTTATAAGGGTGGAAAGTTGTAAATAAAATTTCTTAATGGTTAAAAACCATTGACCATTACCCTTGAAACATAATTCCAGCATAAATATGTCTTTTTTCTTCTTCGATTTTAATATATGAAACCTGCTGTATATCTCGCAGTGAATCTAAAATCAACCTAACGAGAAAGTATGGTCTTGAGAAATTGTATTTCTCTCAAATTCTTTAGACGTCAGAATGTTGGTTCGAAGACGAGAGCGCGGGAGGTAGGCTACTTTTTTCCTTGGATAATCGCTAACATTTCTTTGAGATGTCCTCCGGGGCATACCGCCCTTAAGTAGTCGGTCCTTTGTTAACGTCAAATTCGTTTCGAAGACAAAAAGAATGGCGGGGGAAAAGTAGAATTCCACATGGGAAAAAAAAAAAAGGCAGTTGTTTCTCAAGGAGGGGGGGATGCTTATGCAGTCACGTGACCCAAGAGAAGAATGAGACTTTTATTATTGATGCTGTGGGAGGGAAAATGACGGAAATGAAGAAAAGGGGCTAAGAACAAGGGAGGGTGGATTTTCATATTTATGATAGTTTGAGAGAAACAATAACCCTGTGTTCAGTTATAAATAAAAACGAAAACGCTTTAAACGCTATTTAATCATAAATTTCAGATGAGCGGCTCTGTTTATACTCAAGCATTGCATCGCGGCTTATGCTCAAAGCTTTGACGGCCTGGGAAGCTAAACTGGAATATTTAGAATCTTAGAGAATTTTTCGTAACGTGTTTTTCATGTTCTATTGTTTGCAATGCAATGTTATCTTTATTTGAAAAATGAGGTAATTAACTATATTATGGGAAACAGCATGTGTCTTCATTTTCTGAACAACCATGTTAAATTACACATATGTGTCCTGCATTATTAATTACCGCCGAGAAGATTCCTTTTAAATGATATCTTAATGTTATACATTTTTAACATTCTTTTTTCAATATCTGAGCACATATATTACTTATAAATGAAATGTAGTGTTCTAGAATTTAAATGTTTACTATTACTAATGTTTTAACATTATTATGCTTATTATCCTTAATTAGAACGTTCTAGTGCGTTTGAAATTATAAACATATATTTAAAACTTTATGAGGTTTTCGAGCTTTTTTTACTGTGGGGTATGCATACATCCATGTTTGGAAATGTTCTTGGTAATTAGCTAGGAAAATCGTTGATAGGCTTGTTATTCCTTGGCGAATACCGAACTTGTAAGCGCTAGCGTAAGTAACTCCTATTCGCTGAAACTTATACCACTTTACGTGAAACGTTTCTAAAATTTGTTACGTTAGCACCACATGACTTCCTTTTAGGCCTATTAAATTGTACACATTTTTTGTTGCACTTCATTTAAACTTATTTCCTCGAATTTCATTAGAGGTATATTTCTCAATCAATGAATTCAGTTCTCACTTCGCGGCAAGGAAAAATAATTAAAAACTCTAAACACCTTCATTAAAAATTGTAAAATACAGAAAAACCTAAACGCCCAATACAGTTAAAAAAAAATTAACAATTCAAGTTTCTACGCAAAAACAAGCATTTCGGCCAGCGAGTAGGGAGACAAAATTTTCGGTGATCAAAACTGAAAGCTAACTTTTGGTACACTGGCCAAAAAGACGTTGGTGAGCCAACTATTCTACTAAGTTTCAAATGTAAACAAATAACGGCCTCGTTAGGCTTAGCACCACTTAAACTTTTTTGATACAACTATTGCATGCAGATGAACTAAAGGCATAAAATAACTAAACCGAAACGTAAGAACAACATAATTCAATCACTTTTAAAGCAAAAAAAAAAAAAAAAAAAAAAAAAAAAAGTACAATTTACCAATAAACATTTTGGTGCGGCTGATTGCAACAATAATGGAGATGCACAACTAGGTGTTACAGCTGTCCCATGCACAAAATTTCAACATTCTGCGGATAACCATTTTTGAGTTATGCGAGATAAATACGTAGGTACAGACATCACCGTTCAACAGGATATTTTCATTAAAATATGGTCAACAGTTATGTATAACTGTTCATCGTTTTACTTCTAATCATCTTGCAAATCCTTTGTTAATGATTTAGAGCAAATGCACTCATTAGTACCTCATTCACTCATGATTATTCTTATAGTCAGCATAATTCTTTTGTTGTAACTTAGCTTTAAACGTTGCTTGTTTATTTATGGTGTAAATTGTCCCGCTGTAATGATCTAAAACGGGCTGTTACACAATTTTCGAGCGAAGTGTAGCGTAAAATTTTCCTTACAGATTCCCCATCGTTGGAAAATAAATTGGCGACATTAGGAGTAGATGGTGTGTGAACGAAGTGATAAAGTCGCCATTTAGCATCCCTTCCTTTTCTGCCTCTTTCCGACGTCATTGATTTTCAGAATAGCATCAACGAATGTATGTAAATGACTGGGAGAGAAGTGAATAATAAAGGCGCATGCGTCGGTGGCACGTGCACTCTTTCATCTCTACCGCTCTCTGCTTCAGGCTGTGTTTTTAAAGCAAGAAAAATTATAGTCTGCCGTAATGGTGAAATTTTGAAGCACTATTAGATGGGATGACCCGACTCTGTCATTTTCGGCTCTTTTCGGATAGAAATGCACTGAACGTCCCGTATAGAGCCACATTCATCATTCAGAAAACAATTTATCTGGCGTCGTCTGAAAACTGCTGCTCTGCGCGACTGCCTGTATCAGTAGTGCTTGGAGTTGGGACAGTACTTGGACTTTCTTGAATGGTATGCTCCGACATTAGAATAGCTTTCCATTCAGTTTATACTAACATCAGGCTCAATTACGAATGTTTTTGATTTATTGCGTCACCCAGTAAAAAGAAATATACAAAAACTTATATTAAAGTCGAACGAAATATATATGTATGTATGGTGTTTAAGATAAATATATTCGTAAATCTAAAATATATAATTTAAACTAGCTAGCAAGTTAAACTAACAATTCATTTCCCCTCTCTATTCAAAAAATAGTAATAACTTCCCTGCTCTGCATCATTTCTAGATCAGTCCATCTCATGTGACTTGCGTAACGCTAATGACGTAACTAATTCAGAATCTGAGCTCAAAATTTCCAGAACTGAAACTTTTCGCTTCATAAGGAAGAAAAACATTTTCTTGGTGAGCCTCCATATTGGATAATTGTGCACTTTTGCATCTACCTCGGATGCCGCTAAGACGCGGCTTCTCTGCTCTCTTCCTTTCGCAATAGTATCAAAAATGTAAATATTTCGGAAATAGGGACGATTAGAGTGCCAAATGAATTGTGACCGCAAGCGTCAATTGAAATAAAAACGAAATTTTATCTCTCTCGGTTGCTATTCATTATGGATTCAACATTTTACATTCTGCGTCATCAACATTACTGCGTCTTTCTCATCACACGCAAACACACCCGGCCTTATATGCCTTCCAGTATTTTCGAGAAGTACTAGACTTTTCTCGGCGGCCGGATGGAAACTATATAAAGGCCGGAGAGAGCATCTGCTCTCAGTTGTAGTTGTTAGCTGTTTCGTTCAATGCAAGTTCGGAGTATTGAGATGTCTTTGTGCGAGCTTCCTCTTTAGATGCGCTTTGCATTGCGTTGTGTTTAACATTCTTAGTAGCTAGAAGTGTCACTGCTGATGGTACTCTGTGATACTGTGAAGATTTATAGGAGTATTTTTGTGGAAAGTTCCAGAACTGTAAAGTGTTTCTTTCGGTAAAATAAATTTTGTCAACCTACATGGGACCTGTGTGCATTCAATCTATTACGAACCCTTACGTACGCAACATTATTATTCCTCAATAAATGTTGAACATGAGAAATAAATAAAACTGCTGAATAACTGTTGTAAATTAAAAGTAACTGAATTTTTGAAGTCAAAATTTAGGGAAATGAAACTAAGTTATTTTTGAATGTAATTCACCTAGAAGTGAAGTAAATAAGAATTGTTTGTTACCTTGCTTGCGAGTTTAATTATTTCTGTGCAATGTCTTATGTTGAATTTCCTGAAAAATGTCATTAGTGTGTCGTACTTTCCTTTGTCTTGTGCTGTAATGGCAGAGATGTGAATGTGCCTGGCGTAATAAGCTTTGAAGGTTTTCTTGATTCCATGATCCGTTGGTAGAATTAAGAAAGTAGTTTTCGGAGAAAGGAATACAATTTCTACGTTTGGATGCAATGTTGTGAGGGTTTCAGTATCATGTTCTGGAGTATTATCGAGAATTAGGGGAACTTTAAACATCATCTTTTGCTGCTCTGTGTAATGTTTGACTTCCTTACTGGATGAATTTTCAAATTCATTCATTGAATTTTCAAAAATTTCAAGTCATTAAAAAGGATTATCACTACGCGGACGGCGCTGTGCAGCGTCCAAATATAATTGAAATTCTAGTATTGGGCAAATTAAATGGAGATAGTTAAGATATCGCGCATACGCAAAATCAGGTTTCATAAGGATTTGGTATATTTCTCTGAGGGCAAATAAATACCGATACTAAATATCACTAATATTCATATTCTCTTGAAGCGATCACCTTTACAGAAGACAGGAATTGTGTCAGTGCAGCAAAGCTATCTGCGTGAGGCGGAACACAACCTTGGGCGATCATTTACTAAGAAAAACTTGCTCGCATTGTACATGGGGTAAACCATGAAAAACCTGCATGGTAGAATAGAAGATAATAATTTTTTAGAACCGTATAGTCTATTGAAATGGCTTCGTTTTAATACGTGAGCAAAAAAACTAAGGGTATGATTTGTTTGAAATAGTGAAATAATGCTTCCATTAATATGCTCGCCTACCCAGTCCCTAAAATTTTCTTCTCCCACAATGAAAAATCTCATGTCTTTATCTTAGGAGACGACCCCTCTGTGTTATGTTTGCATATTCAAATAAACAAACTGCATGTGGTAAAAAAATGAGGCGTGTGATAGAAAAAATGTTTAAGAAGACAGAGTTTTTTTTTTTTTTTTTGACCCCAAAGGGGCAATTTACCCGGAAGGGCTATTAATTTCGTTTTGGCATTTTGCGTTGGTTCACTGTAAACGGCGTTTTACTTGTTGTTGCCATCAAATATTAGAGCCCTGCATTATATTAAAAGGAATTAAATAATGAAGAATCTGAAATGCATATATGCGTGTTTCTCGCGCTGTGAAAAAACAACGGTACCTAGAGACATCAAATTTTGAATAACGTAGTCCTCTACTCGAGTATGGGCATCTGAAAGCCCGCATTTGGAATTTGTTTTAGTATCTATTTCATATTTTGTAAAACTTTAACGAATTTTTGATTAACAAACTCAACGATTTCAAAACTAGGAGTAATAACATTGTATGGGGGAAGGGGGAACATTTTTATCTCCACCGAGCGAGCCTGTTTATCGGAAATTCTAAAGATAGGCTTATTTTTTTAATATTTTTTGATATTGCTGTTGAATTGAATTTTATAGTTTAAGCGCGAAGATTATGATATTTAATAAATAAAGTAACGCACGAAACCAAAAAAAGCGCCCCTTTGGGCGTAATATAAAATCTGAAAGCTATCAGATTTTTTTTTTTTTTTTTTTTTTTAATTTGCTGAAACGAGTATTGCAGTAAATTTTCTTAATAAATCTGCCTTTAGAAATATTGGTAATAATTCTGCTCTATTTTTTTTTGATTGCTTAGTTGTTCGTTTTCTGATTTATTGATCATCTTTTGGGAACCATGTACAAATGCCACTGCAGATTTTTGTTTATTTAATAAATACGTGCGTGAATAATATACGTTATAGTTTTTATGCATGTTTACTGTAGCACTTATAGCAATATACCCTTGTTTACATTTTATATTTTATACGCAATATCAGTACACTTCAGATGTTTTTCCCCGATACCTATAATCCACTACTTATTTAAAATAAAAATAACATAAATGTAAAACCAGCGCAATAAATTAAGTTCAAGCTAAAAGAAGGATTTTTGTTTTAAGAGCTCAAAAATAAGATTTTTAATAATACTTCTGTGCATATATAACCAGTGAAATTGTAAGAAGATTGAAAAACCTTGTATTCTATAAGCTAAATTATCCGTTTCATTTTATTCCAATTCTCTTTTACGAGATGAATTAACTCAATTCGCGTAATGGCAACAAAATAAAATTATATTTCTATTTATAGGAGAAAAAAAATATTTTGAATGTTCACCCAGCTTTTACAAATGTAACGGAAGCAATAATTATGTCCCAAAATAAAACGGGCGAAATCAGCTCCATAAGAAAACTATCGACATCTTTATCGGGTGCCATTTCAACGTCTCTAATAAAGAAAACATTTACCCGTTGAAAAAAAAAAACTGCTCCACCTCGACAGCGGGCCTTAACAATCGATATTCTTATCTTAATCGAGTTAGAACAGCGACATCTTGTGTACAATTCCAATTAAATAAATTCTCATTCTTGCTACAGAGTGGTATTTTTTTCTTTCTTTCAGGTAAGCAAGAGAACGAAGTTTTTCTACCGAGAGAAGTTGTTCTGTAGCTGCTTCGCATACTCGAGGACTATTTCAGTTGGAAAAAGCCTGAAAGGCGAGAATATTGTTTTCTTTATGTATTAATTTTCCTTTTTTTAAACTTTTGCTTGATATTATGAAAAATGTGTTTTGATATAATTAATAATTATTTTCTTCACGTACGATAGGCATGCTGAAGGTCATGCACCGTTTTAAAAACGAAACAGTACTTAAAAGTAATTAAATTAAAGAAAAAAACTTTTCCTCGCTATCTTGTCCTTTTAATAAATATATCAAGTTTATCCCATGTTTAACGAAAGCTTAATAATTATGCTTGTCTTTGCTAGGAATTACTATATGAGCCTTAATTCTAAGTTTGTTTGGTGGGCTGCATTTTTATTTTCATTTTCAAGACAAATATTACGTTATGTTGCTAGACATGTTTGGAACCTCTTAGTTGAAATTCTGGTTGTCATTTGCAAGCGATTAAGTGCTGAAGTTTCGGATATTCTCGTATGTTTCCTTTATTGAAAAAGACATTGTTTCAGCTACAAAAGAAAATGTGTAAGCGTATTAGAATTCAGAAAAAGTGGTTCTTTTTATTATTGATGCTAAAAAACTTTGTTTCAAAAGTAATTAATGAGGCTGAGTTTTTAGATAAGTGAAAATTAGTGTTCAAAAGTTCAGTTGTCTTGCAAGTGGAAGTGCAACATAGGAAACACTGAAAAAGTTCAAGCAGGCTTGTATTGATAGTACTACTTGAATAAAAGAGTACAAATCAGTTTGATTGAGGAATTTACCATGCCCACCAAAAACGGAGAAACTCGTGTATTTATTTAATATACCAGGAAGCATGAAAAATGTGAAGTGCCCTCACCGGAACTTGAACCCTGGGCCTCTGGAATTCGCGTTGAGTCTGTTTCCAATTAGACCACGAAGGCATACGGAAATGAGTGAGAAAACACCTTATATACTCCCACCTTTTAAAAGGCGACTGGGGTTCAGAGAACGCAATCGCGAAATCCTGGTGATGACGAATTATTCTTCACCACCTTTCTATTTGGGCGCTGCTTGTAGAGTCATTAGGAATTTTCGATGTCAGGAAACGTGAAAAATGTGCATGACCTGGCTGGGACTCGAATCCTGAACCTCTCGATTACACGTCGAGTATGCTTTCAGTTACACCACGAAAGCATGCGGAAAGGAGGGAAAAAATACCTTATAAGACTCGTATGTAAATCTATAATTGAGAAATCGCTGAATGCGTGCAGTATAGCGAATATTATAATATGAGTCAAACTGCTATAGATTTTACCTAAAATAAGTAAACAATACTAGACTTTTAAGACTACTTTAATACAACAGAGTTCATTGTTAAGCTTCCAGAAACTACCACGTCTGTTGAAAGAGTATTTTCTGTTGTGAAATGTAGTCAAATTGGAATCTGGATGAAATATTGTGAAAAATGTTTCATAGATGGTGACATGTTAAAACCTTGGAAAATTGAAATTTATAATATAAGATATTTTTAGATAATTATTCATGGTATGATCGTGGAGAAATGCAGTCCATCTGTAAGGTTTCTTATGACTTTTTATTAAATTTTGTTACTGCAGAATGTTAACTAAGCTCAAAATATGTTTATACCACAAAACGTTTTTTCCCCCTACTTTGCCATCATTAAAACTTCATCCCATTTATGCAATCCTGACGTCTCGTTTCCATGAAAGGTCAGCTTAATAAAGTATAACTTTAACAATCTAATACTTTATATTTTCAAAACCATATTATAAAGTACAAAAACTTCTTTTTTAGATTTATCAACTTTACATGATGTAGATTATAAAAATCTAAATATGATGTGACTTAGAATAACTTAGTCTGTGGTGTTTTGGTATATGTCTACAACTTAAAGGGAAAGGTGACAACAAAATAATTAATGTTGAAAGAAAGGTAATCATAATTTTTAACACATCTTATGAATATTAGATGCATCTGTCTTTTGAGACATGGTAAGTTGCTTATCACTTAGATATCCTCACAATACTTTTTCCTGATGAACACTAGATGATAGCTGGCACTTATGATGATTCTGTTGATGATAGTTGTTGAAATATGTCATTTCAAAGTCATATCTCGGCATCATGGTGGAACTTCATTACGCTTTCAAATGTTAGTCATTGTCTGTCATAATGAGGAATTACAAAACACTTGGGCAGGTTTTGCAGCTTTTGTCAACCGGCCATATTTCGATTGGCATCTTCAATCACTGTATTTAATTCTGTGTAATTTCATGCTTGAAGACTACATTAAGGGCCAGTATTTAAGCTGATTCTTCCATACCAACATTCAACAGAAATTGAAAATATAAGTTTTGCTACTATAACCGAGGTGAACTACACAACTTTTAGAGCCAGTGTGAACTATCTGGATTGCACGATAAATGCTTCGCGTTTTACGAAAGAAGAGACACATTGACAGTTTCTAAAGTCCAAAAATCTTTGAACGTGTGTATTTTCATTATTTTATTTATAAGGTATTTTTCCCGCCTTCCTAGCATGCCCTCGTGGTGTGGTAGTTCTGCACGCTGGGCCGGTATTCCAGAAGTCCGTGGCTCGATTCCCGGCGAAGGCGTTTGCTAATTTTTCATCTCTCTTGCTTCCAAAAAATCCTAATGTCTCTACATATTAATCATGCTACCCTATCATTTAGGATAATAACAGTACATTGAAATCTTAAGTACTCACCATTAATTTTGTCAGAAAATCTCATCTGTTTAGAGCATAATGGAAGATTTAGAGAAGGTATGCTTAGAAAAGTCATTTTGTGTGCTTAGAAAAATCATTTTGGGAATAAATAAATGCTATCTGATATTTTAACCGGTGAAGATTAAAAAAATACCAAAAATCTACTATTTTTTCATACTTTAGTTATTAACAATAATTATCCCTTGCATATTATCTGTTCATACCTGCCACATACATACATCTAGTATAACGCATAATAAATTCGGTTTTAGTTCCGCAATTTACTAAACATCTTATTGTTGGCTGTAAATTTACGTGAAATAGTGTTTGTTAACTTGTTTTAGAATTGGTCTCTGAATGTTATTTTATTTTTCTTGCTTTTGTGTTTGTTCTTCATGTTTCCTATAATTTGCGAACTCAAGTTTATTAAAGAAGCTATTCTTCTTATTATCTAAACCATTGTTATCTAAATTATAATTATCCAAAATATTATGCTAATTATCAATTCAAATTATTATCTGATCCTTATTTAAGTTTCAACAAAAAATGATAGGAAAAAGAAGAAGCTTTACTGCTTTGTAGAATGCAGTGTTTTCACTGTAAACGTAACTTTTAGATGCCCTGGAAAAGTAAAATAATAATAATAATAAATAATAATGGTAATAATCACGGTGATTCGTTTTATTTTGTTACTAATCACGTGATTCGTTTTATTGTGGTGGTCTTGGGCCCGTTATTGCGATGTAAAATAAACCTTAATATCTTGAGACAGACCCGTAATGTGTTTTTCCAAATACTTCTGTCTAAAAGACAGTGAAATGGATATGAAATACAATTTTTAATAATATCTATTCAATTATGTTAACAATATCGGGAAAAATTTCGCGTTCGAAGTTTTGCATAAACTTTGGGGTGGCGGGCGGATGTATACTAGAAATGAAACAATAACACATAGGAGTTACTTGACTAAATAAGTGAATTTTTAACTGAAATTTAATGAAACCAATCCCGTTCTTGAAAGGTATTAAATGCTTTTATTTTAGATCAAGATTACTATTTGATTGGACAGTGTTACACAGATTTCCTTTATTAAGTAGCGCGTTTTTAAAGAAGGAATATTCTTTCTCGTATTCTTCAGGGCCATCCTCATATGTCTTTCCGTATTCAAGTAACTTAACCTAATCTATTCTCATGTTATAGAAGTTCATTAAAGCTTTGGATAACTCAAAGTTCTATCTTTTAATCTGGAATTTCTATGTGGGAAATTGTGATAGAAATTTAGCATAAAATTATTTAAGCATTATATAGTCAAACATTTCACATGTGTAATCTAAGTATATGTATTCAACAAAAATACGTTGAATATACGTATATTCAACGTATATTTCACGTTTGTTTTGTAAATTTATATATTATGTAGTCAAATATTTTCAACATTTATGGCATAATTAAAAAAATAACAGGTTAAAAACAAATTTGTATCAAGTTCGCGAAAATTTACATCGTGATAAAGCTTAATATCATGAATGGAATATGTTAATTATTTATTGCAATCAATCTCTGAATCCAATTTAGAGAGGAGAGCTTTCGAGCCATTGAAACTCTCATTTACTGTGAAATAATCCTGTCACTGAATCTCTGTTTCATAGAACTTCTGTTTCATAATAGCTTGATTAAACAATTCATTGCGCACCTTTCATGAAACTTCTCGCTCTCTAACTGTCTGTAAAGGCCAGCGTACTGCGAAATATAGCACGAAATGTTTCAAAGCGGATATCCATGAGACAGTAATCTCACAGCGACTGTCAATCTGGGCCAGGTGAAGCGTCCGAGACAGGTGCTGAAAGCCGGGAAGGATTTGTTTAGATGAGATTGCAGATTGCAGGATTTTGATCAATTCCAGCAGTTTGATTAATAGCGTTACAGGCACATCGCCGACGGCCAGCTTTGTTGATTATGTTATAATTAATTTGAAGCTTTTGAATAGATAGATACGTTATATCACCAAGCCGATGCCACCAGGTCTTCTCTGTCTGTGTTTGTTCCTTAGCGTGGGGAAATACAATCCACAAAATTGTTGGTATCTTGAGAAGAATAATGCCTGTCAGTTTAATTAAATCAAAATCGAATTTTGTGCAGGAGTTGAACACCATTATCATCACAACTTTGAAGTTTGTACTTCTGCGCAATCTTTGAAATTTGTACCTCAGTTAGTTTTGTGCGCACCATTGCAGGTATTTCTTTTCGAATGGTCTTTGATGTTTAATTTTGTGAGAAACGTTTCCAACTACTTTTGCAATGGGTTTTTCTTATCTTTCTTCTGGAGAAAAAGTTGATAAGAGTGGTTCTCACTGCTTAGAGTGTAATTATAGCATTTGCCTCTCTATACTATAATGATGTAAGTGGTTAGTATGCTTATAAAGTTCTAGTAAATTTACGTGTCCTTGTCTACTATAGTAACGTTTATGGGAGTGTATAGAGCAGCGGTTCTCAACCTTTTGACTAACGGGAACCATTTAAACAAAAATTGAAGAACTTTAGTACCAGCACTACATTTTACAATGATTATTTTTCAGTTTTTCAATAGAAATATTAAAAAAAATATATTTTGCCATTTGCACAACCTATTGGCTATTTGTTTTAAATATGCACACGTTAAAAATATTAAAAATTGGTTACCATTTTAATTATCAAAATTTAAGTTAATACTTTAATTGTAAAATTGATTGTGAAATTTGGACCTGTTTAAGAGAGGTCAGTTTCTTTATGTCTGACCATATTTTATTTAGCTTTAACGGTAAATTAGGATCCGCTTTTAATTTTGCGCTCTGTATTTTTTTCCTTCAAATATAACGTGGAAAAAAAATCCTTGTTCACACAAATAGATTGTGCAAAAGGGGAATGAAAATTCAATAAGTTTATTTGAAATTGCCTCTGAATTCTTTTTTTCGGTTCAGCCTAAAGTTAACGAGTGTGTTGTTTTTTAAATCTTCAGTTAGAGTTCAATCTAAGAAAATTTCCAAATTTCTATCTATTGTTCTTTATCTTCACGAGATTTTTTAATTTAATAGTTAAAAATGCTTTGTTTCTTTGCATATCACCTATTTTTCTCGCCTACCACCGCTTGAGAATCGCTGGCTCCTTTAAACTATAAAATAGAAGTCCAAAGAACGGGTTAAAAAGACTTTTATTCACGCAAAGAAACACAATCGGCCCCTTCTAGGGCTTACAAGAAAGCCTCTACCTGGGCTTTAACTTAAGATAGAGAATAAGAAACTGAACTAATTCTAACTAGTTAAACTTTAGCCGAAGCTGTACAAAGATAACCAACCTAGTTAACCCGTAATGAAACCTCATCGACGAATGCTAACAGGCGCATAAAAAACTACGGCCGTTCTTAGTATAGGCTTAAAGTAACGACGTAGACCGAAAGCAGAACTCGCTGTACTTAGAACTTCTGAGCTGTTCTACGGAAGTGACTGAACTTCAGCATTAAATACTGGTTCTACTTCATTTACATAAAACGCTAATACTGGAATTTCATTCTGTCAGGGAGTTAGTTGTACGTGGAAAACAAGAATTTGAAGGAAAGGGTTTCAAAATTAAAAATAACAATTAGAAAATTAAAATAATCCCTACATGCTCATTTAGCCAAGTGAAAGGTCAGCGGTTCGAACGTCGGTTAGCGAACTTTTTCATGTTTCCTATAGTGAAGAAGCTTAATGATCTCCGTAGTGGGACCCGACATAAAATACGGTGGATAATAAATTCGTCACTATCTGGGTTTGGTTGAATAGGCCTCTTCTCAGTGACTCTTTGGGGAGGCATTCCTTCGAGCGTGCTTTCGCGATGTAAGCAGTTAGCAAGGAATCAATCGGCCCAGTAGAAAGGGAAACGGAAAACTGTCATCCCCCTTTTTTGTTGTTGTTTAAGGTGTCCTGTAGGATGTAAATAAGGAACGCTATTCTCTGAGGAATACTTAAATATAAATAATAATAATAATAAAATAAATAATAAAATTGTAACGAGAACATGCATTTAATGATGATCTCACCCATTTTACTACAGTGGGCAAACAAGAAATTAAATATAAGTTCAGTACAAACTGAAGCATATTGAGAATGTGAATTTTGCATCTACTTTACACAGCTCATTTAATTCATTCAATAAAATATGACTAGTTAAATTTCTGAAAATAGCGCCGCCATCAGTTCCGAAGACTCATTGTTAAAGTTTACGTTTGCCAAATATTATTCAAGGCTATATGTTATCTTAAACAAATTATAGCTGTTCTTCTTTTGAAGGCGCTTAAATTCGGCTTGTGACAAGCTTGCATGAGGTTTTAGGATTTACCACTTTTGAAAATCCGCCCAAATATTTACATTAATGCCCGGTTTCAGGAACGTTGTGTGAAAATGATCCATCAAGACACGTCACTTTTCCGGAGGCTTGGGAAGGTGTAGGCGGCGAAGGAAAAGGATCTAAGTCGCGATTTTCACACCACACGATTCATCACCCGGTTTTCTAAACTCCTCCAACTCACGTGAGTGTAACCTAACCTCCAATTTGTAACCCTAACATTCTTTTTCTGCCATCCTCCGCCGTTTTATACGAACTCTTGCAGTTATATATCTTGTCAGCGAAGAGAATTATTGTACGCGTCTGAAGATAGAGAGCAATATCTCACACTTTTATATCGTAACTTTTTTTCGCCCTGTTTACTTTTTGCCTTCTTCTGTTCAATACAAGAGAAAAAAATGTTCACAGTAGTTTGCTTTGCTTTTATTTATTTTTCTCCCCCCTTCAAATTTTTATCTTTTAAAAGATCATTTTACGGGAAGTTGGCTGAATCTGAAACCATCACTTAGGAATTCGAGAAATGGAATATCCGGTGTAACGTGATGTGCTGCAGGAAAGGGGTTGTACATAAAATGACTTACTTTAGCATCTAATCATGGATAAAGCTGTTTTCGTTTTACGCTGTTTGCTTGCTTATTTTGTTATTATCTTTCGGTCTCCAGTTCTTGCAAGAATAAATTGAAGGAAAGCTTTTTTTATTCATTATATTTATTTATTAAAATCAACAACTTGCTTAAACGCATTTGATGAAAATTTTGTGTTTACTTCCTTAAAAAGGCTTTGCTAGGAATTTTCTCCTACCTCTCTGCGCGCTTTCGGGGTATAACTGGATGCTATTGAGGTATATTTACCGTTTTAAGAAATTAATCAGTGACTTGGGCGTCTTGGTATGCAAGATCCCTCGCAGTTGTAAACTCGTTGCAAATGCATACTTCAAGGACAGTGACTTCATGTCAGGAATTGCATTTATTATAAAGTATTATTTGATATCCCTGTTATGTATTTAATAATTCTTCAGAAAACTTATAAGCTCATATACCTGCGTTCGAAATGTCCCATTCGTGTTGTCGCTGTCACGTAGAAATGCTTTTGAGACTTCTTGGGAAAAATACCTGATGTGGACACCACCACTTCCTTTCAGAGCACAAAATTGAAAATACGTTTGCCCCATTGGGCGAAAGGGCATTAAATTGGTGCACCAACTGACTTAATTCGCTATTGTACTAAGAGTTTCAAATATAAACAACTAGCGCTACTTTTAAATTGCTGATAATTACTACTGCATTGCTGATTAACTCAAGGCATGACACCTTAATCGGAACATTAGGATCGCCAATCACGTTTAAAGAAAAAATGCACAGTTTGCCAACATATGAGAATAAAAAAGCAGAGCTCACCGAGCCGGGTAAGAGGATATATATGTATACGTTTGGTGGCGGTCAAATGCAAAAAAATCATGAGATACACAACTAGATGTTATAGCAGTCCAATGTATTCCAAAAATTCCAATATTCTATGGCTAATCGTTTTTGAGTTATGCGAGATACATACATGCGTATGTACACACGTCACGAAGAAAAATCCCTTCTGAATTCATTTTACGATTTGGGAAAAGTGTCATTTATTCTGTCTGTACGTTCAGATGTCACGCACAAAAAGTCGACTGAATAGATTCGAGAGCGGTCAAAATGGCTATTTTCGTTGAAATATGATACCCGAAATTTTTTCCGATTACAATGCTTCCTTTACATCGTATAAAGAAATAAAAACAAGCATTTATGGAAGACCAACTAACACATCGCACTGGAATTGAGAACATACTTGGCTCGGCTCTTAGCTAGCCATTTTCGATAATCCGAAATGGTAGGATGCATTTTAGGTGGCCATGACAGAAGTTGTCGGTGTTGCAAGGAATATTTTGGTCTGATTCCCACAAGCGCATGAAAGATAGAGTAGTTGCTTGAGAGGAGAATGCATGTGATATATTTTCTTCTCGTAAATTAGGATTTCTTTTTATTTGTTAGAAATACAGTTTGGTGGACGTTGTTAACGTTACTTGATCGCCTTGTACAAGTGTAAATGTATTAATTTATAGATAAGGTGTAAAAGTAGCTTTCTATGCAATATCCCTTTCTTTATAACTTTTTATGGTCAAATATTAAACCTATTTTATAAAACTGGCTGCATATTTAAAGTAGTTCTTGAGGTTGTGTAATAAAAACAATGAAACAATTACGAATATGCAGACATAAAAAAAAATTACACATATATATTCAAACATGAGCCAGAGTAACTGTTTTTATACATCTTTGGAATAATATAATTAGAAATAAATAAAATAATAATAAAAAAAAAAACTGAAATTTTTTTAGATTTTATGTTACGCCCAAAGGGACTTTTTTTTAACGTGTGTTACCTTTATTTATTAAATATCACGTTCTTCGCACTTAAACCATACAATTCAGCTCAACAGCAATATCGCAAAAGAATTTTAAAATGAACATATCTTTAGAATATCCGATACACAGTCTCGCGCGCTGTAGATAATTTTTTTTCCCTTACAGTGTTGCCATTGTTGGCTTTGAAATTGTTGAGTTTGTTAATAAAAAATTCGTTAAAGTGTTACAAAATACGAAATCGATAATAAACAAATTTCAAATTCCTAATTAGGGCTTCCAGATGCCCAAATTTGGTGGAAGATTGCATTATTCAAAATTTGATAGCTCTAGGTACCGTTGTTTTATCACAATGCGAGAAACATACATACATTTGTGTAGATTCTTCATTATTTAATTTCTTTAAATATAGCACAGGGCGATATTATCTTATGGCAACAATTTGAAAAGTGAACCGACATTTAAAGTTTTCAACGCAAAATGCCAAAATGAAGTTAATAGCCCTTCTGGGCTAACACCGTTTGGGTTAAAAACAAATTTCTGACTACCATTTGTTTTTATGTAAGTACATATGTAATTATGTACTTAATGGGATACATATTTGGAATTCCTTAGCAGCTAGGCTTATCATATTGAAACCGCTTAATCATAGAAAGATTTTTACTTTTGACGAAATATTATGTGGAGTTTCTTAAATTTGTTTAACCAATTATTTTATGTTAAGAATCTTTACTGTCACTTCTCTCTTTCCATTTTGCCGCCAGAATGCAAATTAACTCGCGTGTATTTAAGTGAACGTTTAAGATAATTTAAACAGACCGTGTTGTGCCTAGTGAAGGCCACATTATTAGGTGTGCTGATAACAGTTCCTGTTTCGGGTCGTACACTATAGCTGCCGATGGGATTTCATGCTGGTGAAGCTTTAAAAGACAACTTCGCGTTTAAATTACTATTTGTAACCTTTGGCTGATATCTATTTAAATTTAGACATACGCTCAATTTTTATTTTGAGTTCTTGCTTTTAAATGCTGGCTGATTTGCAAGCGCCCAAGTGTGCCTTCTGTTCATCATACTTAGTATTGAAATAAAGGTCTTTTACACTCTTCTCAAGTCTGTGTAGTACTTTTGAAGACTTAGCTATAAATCACTTACAGCCTTATTGAGGTTTTGGCACAAGTTGCATTTAGTAAAAGGCTTATTCCTTACAATCGTTTTGCTATCTTTCTTTTTTAAATGCAGTTTTAGAAAACAGGTGGGTAATATTTTAAGTCGTGGTACATCGAGTAGCGTAAAGCAATGAGTTCTGTATAGCATTAACTAATGCTGAAATGAATATGACTGAGTAATACTGAAAACGAGGATGACACAATATGTAATTACTTTAACACAATTTATTAACTTAGAAAAATGGTATTCTATTAATTGAATATAATTTGTACTCTATGTTTCCTGTAGTACTTAGCGTAATTGTAAATCATCAAATGCTATATACAATGCATGAGTAGTTGTATTATCTGCATGCGAATCATAGGAATACTGTTATTCTGTCTGAGAGTGACAGTCAAATATATCAAACTGACACAGCATTCGAATATTGTACATTAGCTTTCGATGAAACGTCCAAACGGAATGCAAATGAACATAGTTGTAAAGCATTTGAGGTAGTTATACACCGGGTATTGTAGAATTCATGTCGCACCACAGTCGTTTGTCTCCTAAGTTGTAGCATACATGTATGGAATTCCAATGGGATGCTTTCTAAAGCAGAACTTAAAATTAACACCAACAAGACCGCATTATGATTTGAATTATCGAAACTAAAGTTATTTCGAAAAATTGCGTTGATTTCTCAATATATGAGAAATTTACGAAAGAATACGTGGATTTCTCAATATTTGAGAAATTTATCTTTGATTTCTCAATATATTCAGTGGAGTTCAGTTCATGTATTTATTTATATTGTAATATCCATTCAGTTCCATGTATTCCATAAAATAATTCAGTTCCATTGTAGGGTTTATATTTATTTTAACTAACATTTATTTTAAGTTTAAACTATCTTTCCTGTCAAGCCTTACTTTCCCCTGGAACTGCCAATGCCAGAATATGTAAATTTGAGTAGAACGCGCAAGCATTCAAATTATCAGCGGAAGTATTCTGATTTAAATAGAGAGGAAACAAGTTCGGTGTGTGATATTCTTACTTAGCGAGCGCGGAGGTAGTTAGCGAGAATTGAAGAACCCCGCGTTGCGGCCTATGTGCTTGGCGGGAAGTAGTGGTAATCGTTCCAGTGAGCTTCAAGTCTGCTGAATTAGCAGCGGTATTGTAAAACGCGGTGAGTTAGTTATTTTAGAGAGCCTCGTAGTTAGAATCTTGTCTTTACTTTCTTTTCAGGTTATTATTTTTATTTGACTGCCGAGTTGGCACCGTCTGTAAGCGTCAAGAGCACGCAATTGTAATTTATTACGTTGAATAAAAAGGGACTTAAACCCTTCACAAGGCTCTATCTTTTATACAAGTTTTCACAGTCACCTTTTGGTTGCGTGCAAGTTGGAGGCGCGCAACGTTATATTGGCGCCGAACAATTATCGAACTGAAATGGCCGAAAACTGGATGGAAGCCGCTGGACAACACCAAGAAATGACAACGCAGTTAGAAGGATTTGGATACCTGGTCCAGACTTTGAGAGCGTCAATCAAGCCAAACGTCTATTTCGACGGAAAAAATTCGGTGTCCGTATTTTTAGAAGGTCTAGAAAACCACTTTCAGCTCTACTCTGTGCCTGAAAGACAAAAAGTTGCCATCGCCACATCAGCACTAAGAGGACAGGCCGCGCTATGGTGGAAAAACATTGGCAAATTTCTATTAGGGGAATTTGGAAGCCCGACGTATACATTTGAAAATTTCAAAAAATCGTTAGTAAAGGCCTTCCCCATAGTGAAAGATCGCGCACGGCTGGAAGCCGAACTATATAGTTTCTATCAACGGGATACAGCACAATTGACGGACTTTATTTTACGAAAAATCAAGCTAACGGATATGCTGTATGGAAAAAAACCCGATGCGGAGATAATTGAAATAATATTACCAAGATTGTCCAAGACTACTTTGAAATTAGAAACCCAAGCACATTGCAGGAACTTTTCGAATTGGCGGTGAAGTTTCAAAATCGCAGAATAGTGGAAAAAGCGAGAGGGGAAACATATTCTCAAAGTACCCGAAGGAAGGAGGAAACCAGAAATGGAAATCGCTCTTATGGGGGAAAGAACTATCAAGCTAACGCATCGAAACTCGAAGGTCAAGGCCCAAAAAGAAAATTTGAAAATAAACATCCGCGTACCCAGAAGACACAGATTGAAAGGAAAGCTTTAAACGAGTAGAGGGGCCTGTGAAAGGGAGGGTCCAGACCCCGGAAGTTTTAGAAAAACCCTCAAATAGACATCTAAATACAGTCATCGTAAAAAGCTCACAGCTACCAATTATACAAGTCCTGGTTGGCGATGTACCAGTAGAAGCCCTCATCGATACAGGGGCAGAAGGAAATTTCATGAGTGAAAAGTTCTTCAAAAAGAATTTTTTTAGGATACGACTCTTTAAAACCAGAAATACGGAAATTATAGCGGCGCAAGGAAAAACATGTCACTGCATCGGGAAAGTATCATTAAACTTACAGATAAAAGAGGAAAATCTCAAAGTATTAATTTTTGTGGTGAAAGACCTCCAACACTCTCTTATTTTAGGTATGGACTTTGTAAGGGCCGCGAGGGCCAAATTAAATTTTCAAGATAGTTCCGTGGTGTTGGAGATGGACCAGAGGGTGGTGGAACCTGTGGAGACACCTGAAGTGGACTATAGCCATCTGAATGACCATGAAAGTAAAGCAATACACCAAGTGATGAGTAATTTTTCTCATTTGTTTTCAGAAAAACCGGGAAACTGCCAGATAGTAACTCACAAGATTCAATTAAATGCCGAAAAACCTTGTAGGACTAAACCGTATCGCTATGATAAACAAAAAGACCTAATCATCGAAGAACATATTCAGGAGATGTTAAAGAATAAAATAATAACGCCCATAAATAGTGAGTACGCGAGTCCAGTCGTACTATGTAGAAAAAAGAACGAGTTTCCTCCTTCCGATAAAAGGGCTTGGAGGTTTGCTATTGATTACAGAAAACTAAATAGTATTACTAAATTTCCAGTTTACCCTTTGCCGGTTATAGACGAGATCATTAGACAGATCAAATCGACAAGATATATGTCTGCTTTGGACTTAACGTCTGGCTACTATCAAATAGCTATGAGACCCGAAGATATACATAAAACCGCGTTTATAACAAAATCGGGCACTTATGCATTTTTACGCATGCCCTTTGGGTTGTGTGGGGCCCCATCAACGTTCCAGAAAGCTATGGACATTGTTCTAAAGCCTGTCCTAGGAAAATCAACTTTAATTTATCTAGATCATATAATTATAACGAGTAGTACGTTGGAACAACACATTCATGACCTCGAACAAGTTTTTAAATTATTAAAAGAGGCCGGTCTTACAATTAACGCCTCAAAATGCAAGTTCGCAACTAAAGAACTTAAATATCTCGGTTATAAAATTTCGCAAAAGGGTATAGAAACGCAAGATTCAAAAATAAAAGCTATTAAGAATTTCCCACCTCCCAACACCGCCAAGAAACTTTCATCTTTGCTTGGATTATGTTCTTACTATCGATCTTTCATAAAAGATTTCGCTAATATTGTTGAACCACTCTTAGTAATCAAAAGAAAAAAGAGTAAGTTTACGTGGACAGCGGAAGCTAACACAGCTTTTGAAAGATTAAAAGAAGCGCTTATTAATGCCCCTGTTTTAAAATTCCCTGAGGGGGACGAAAACCTGGAAATTGCAGCAGATGCGTCAGACTATGCGGTGGGTGCGGTTCTTATGCAAAATAACCATCCGCTGGCATTTTTTAGTAAAACATTAAATCAGACACAAAGGAATTATACAGCTACAGAAAGAGAAACATTAGCCGTATTAATGGCTGTACACAAATTTCGAGTTTATTTCGGCAAATCGCCAGTAACAGTCTTTTCGGATCATACGGCTGTTGGTAGACTTTACTCGGGAAAAAACCTAACGCCCAGGTTAATAAGATGGGCTTTAAAACTCCAAGAATATAATATCACAATAAAATATAAACCGGGTAAGGAAAACAATGTAGCTGACGCACTTTCTCGTATAAAACTGGACGATGAAGGAAATGAACTTAAATGCGCTGTGTTGACTTCAAAAATTTTAGATTCTAGAGATACGGTTATTACTGAACTGAAAGCTGATCCTGAATTTGGAAATATCTATGCTTATTTGAAAGACCCCAAAAGCTTTGAGCATACAGATATCGATGCGATAAGAAATAGAGCAAAAAACTATGAAATAATAGATAATTTATTATTCTATACGAAAACAACAAACGAAAATCTTGAGTATAAGCCAGCCATCCCAGCCTCGCTTCGATTAAGCATTTTGAAGGAGTTGCACGAAGAAAAAAAACAGCGGGCCACCTCGGGGTCAGAAAGACTATAAAAAGGGTACGCGAGGCGGTATATTTCCCGCAATTATACAAAATAGTAACGGCGTATGTCAGGTCCTGCAATCAATGTCAGTTAATAAATGATATTAATTACAGCCCGGTCGGGTACTTAAATAGCATTCGCGCTACATTTCCGAATGAAATTTTAGGCATAGATCTCCTTGGTCCCTTCCCCCAGAGCGAGTTAAATAAAAATCGTTTTCTTTTAGTAATAGTAGATCATTTTTCAAAATGGATAGAAATTGTTCCACTTAAACGCGCGTCAGCCAAAACAGTCGCAGATGCATTCTTACACAGATACATTTTAAAATACGCTGCACCGATAAAAGTCATTAGCGATAACGGAAAACAATTCATTAGTCAAATATTTGAAAACATATGCAATGGACTTGGCATACGCCATATCAAAATGGTTCCGTATAGACCACAGGCTAACATAGCAGAAAGAGTTAATAAAAACATAGTAAAAATAATTCTCAGTTACGTGAGCACACATCACAAGCGCTGGGATGGCTACATAAATGAATTAGCTTATGCTTTAAGAACGGCACATCATGATACTACGGGAAAAACTCCAGCAGAATTATTTTTAGGCAGAAAGTTAATTACGCCTTTAGATAAATTATTCTTTGTGCAACAAAGAGAGCAGGAGTTTAAACAAAAAGATGTGCAAAAGCTAATTGATCAGGCGCTTAAAACCTCGGATACGGCAAGAAATAGGCAGAAACTATATTACGATAGAAAACGCCGTGAAGCAGATTTTAAAGTTGGGGATAAAGTATTGAAGCGGAAATTTTCTTTATCAAGTGCCCCAGACAATTTTATGGCAAAGCTAGCTCCAAAGTTTGAAGGCTGCTATGTAATTCAGGAAATCAAAGCGGTAGTATTTTATCTTAAGAACGAGAGAGGGGAAATCTGTAAAGCAAGTCCCGACCAGGTGAAAAAATACTATAATCCAAATGATTTTGAAATCCTTAAAAGTTTCTTGCAGGACTCAAGTCTAAACGAAATAGAAGGTCCAGAGTCTACAACAACTATTCCACCACCCAAGAAACAGAGAACTGAAGCGAGACCTAGCACTTCTACAACCCGGACGTCGGTATCAAAAAGAAAAAATAATTTTCAAACTCCAGCGTTTAAGAAAAACAAAAATACAGATGCACCGGGTAAAGAGAAAAACACCACCTACAAAGGATAGCAGGAGAAATTACACATCAAGGAGAACGCGCACACGGCCACAGAGTCAGGTGCCAGCAAGGCCGCCGTTCCGGAAACTGAAACGCCAGCAGGAGGCACAAAAATACGAGGAACAGAAGAAATTCAAGAAGGACTCCAGACCGGAGGACGTCAAGACCAGCCGTCCCAGGCAGAAACGGAAAGGCCAACAACCAGATGATTACTCCGTCAAGAGGCCAGCATGTAGAGGACGCAAAAGAAAAAGCAACGTGGACGACACTCGGAGATCAATAAGGAGAAGATTGACATCCATGAAACCTCTAACTTGGGAGCAATTTTGCCAAAAACGGATGACGGAGTTTCAAGCATCGAAAACTCAAAGATAAGTTAAAACCTTCTATAATTTTTTTTCTCTTTTGTTCCGAAATGTTATGCATAAGTACGAAGTTCTATGTTTTGACGAAAGTCAATATGTCTCGGTTGAGACTTAGTTTTGTTTTACTTTATTTAGCTAAGGCAAAAGTATTATTTTCTTTAAGTGTAAAAGCTAAAAACAAGCATTTTCTGTTGGTCGAAAGACTAATTCTGTTATGTTAAAGCCAAAATTTGGCCGAAGATAAAAATAACTTCGTATTCTTGTACTAATAAGAATTTTAGTTTCAGTGCCGCCAGCTTGGCGAAGAATGAATAAAGTAAAAATTTATTTTCTCTTATTCATTTTATGGTAAATTGTAAAAAGCATATGTATTAAAAATTTGTAAATGTATGTAAATACTTGAAGGTTATGTAAAAGTAGAATTTAGTCTAGAAGCATAAAATTGTAGATGCTAAAAGTGAATGTTTAAAAGCAATGAAGTCAAAATTTAAGTAGTAAATTGTAGATAAAGTCATGCCTTAGAGCGAAAGCCTGCATGCTTAAAGATGAATGAGGGGGAAGTTAGAATGAATGTGTTTTGTAGGGTTCTCCACCTACATTTGAATTTTTAAGACTATTAAAGTAGCTCATTGAGTTGTAGAATGTCGAGTAAGGTGTGTCTATTTGGTCGTTGAATTCTAACAAATCATGGTGGTTAGGGGAAGTGTTGTAAGACTAAAACACGAATATAGAGAAAATAAATTATTCCCGTTTGACACCACACACGGTGGAGAGCCAGGGTAAAGTTAAATTAATGCTTGAAAAATTGAATGAATGTGAAGTAAGCAATAACTAAGAAAAACGAATCGTTTAAAAACAAAAATTTATTGTGTCAAGAAAGTGTAAATTATAATGTATGTAGAAAGATACTGATACTTATTCCTTCCAGATGCTGGAAGGAAAGACCAAGATTAATTGATGAAGTCCAGGAAAAGTTGCTGTAAGAAGAAAGCTTTGTAACGATCAACAGAATTTTAGTATACAAATGGTTACATAAGATTTTTTTTTTTTTTTTTTTTTTTTTTTTTTGTGTAAACGAGGTTCTCGCCAATTAGTTCAGAATTAGAGAAACTTACAACAGGTCGTTTGTAGGACCTGCTTCCAAGTTTTCCAAATTCTGGCAGCGGCAAATGTAGGGTTTATATTTATTTTAACTAACATTTATTTTAAGTTTAAACTATCTTTCCTGTCAAGCCTTACTTTTCCCTGGAACTGCCAATGCCAGAATATGTAAATTTGAGTAGAACGCGCAAGCATTCAAATTATCAGCGGAAGTATTCTGATTTAAATAGAGAGGAAACAAGTTCGGTGTGTGATATTCTTACTTAGCGAGCGCGGAGGTAGTTAGCGAGAATTGAAGAACCCCGCGTTGCGGTCTATGTGCTTGGCGGGAAGTAGTGGTAATCGTTCCAGTGAGCTTCAAGTCTGCTGAATTAGCAGCGGTATTGTAAAACGCAGTGAGTTAGTTATTTTAGAGAGCCTCGTAGTTAGAATCTTGTCTTTACTTTCTTTTCAGGTTATTATTTTTATTTGACTGCCGAGTTGGCACCGTCTGTAAGCGTCAAGAGCACGCAATTGTAATTTATTACGTTGAATAAAAAGGGACTTAAACCCTTCACAAGGCTCTATCTTTTATACAAGTTTTCACAGTCACCTCTTGGTTGCGTGCAAGTTGGAGGCGCGCAACGTTATACCATGTATTTATTTATATTATGGAGATTACCATGTATTATTTATATTGGTAAGCAATGGAGTATTAATTGAACCCATATATTTTTAGGTTAAGTATTTATGTACAAAAGGTAATTTGTTAAAATTATCATCATTATTATTATTTTGGATAGAAAAAGGATTTAGAAGAGAATCACGGCAATAAAATTTTAGAATCCGAAGTTGCCTTTTTGCGTAATTTTAAAGGGAAAAAAACATATATTTTTTTTAAAACGTGATATTTAGTAGAGCTGTCTTTTCCATCATGTTGTTGTAACAGTGTATTAAAACTTCGAATTTTCTTTGGTAGCTTTGGGTCTTTCTGTCTCCGCGCGGTACGACACACACATGCACATACATATTCTTTCTTTTATTATGATAGTAATTCTCATACTGTGATTCTTTGACCGAGGTTCAGAGAAAGAAAAGATTCAAAGATATTTACTTCCTTCTACGAGGAAAAGGAAGTATTGTAATCGCGAAAAATTTCGGGTTTCGTTTTCCAACAATAGTATCCATTTTGACCGCTCTCGATTCCATTGTTTTTGCGTTACATATGTACGTACGGACAGAATAAAGAAGTCTTTTCCCCAAAATGGATTGTAAAATGGATTTAAAATGGATTCAGAAGAGATTTTTTTCATGAAGTCTGTACGTACGTACGTACTCACGTATCTCACATAACTGTAAAACGATTAGCCTCAGAACGTTTCATTGTCTTTTTGCCGAGTGAGCACCGAAAAATCTGTTTTTCTATCTAATTTAAATTAATTTAAACGCTAATTTTATTCGTAATTTTTTTTTATGGTTTTGAACTCTATTTGGTGTTTTAGACTATTTTTTCTGTGTTTTCTATTTTTTCTGTATTTTACAATTTTTAATGAAGATGTTCTGAGTTTTTATGTACTTTTTCCTTCTGCAAAGGGAGAACTGAATTGATTGAATGAGAAATATATCTCTAATGAAATTCAGGGAAATACGTTTAAATGAAATGCAGGAAAAATTGTGTATAATTTAATAGGCTGTACAAGGTTGTGTACTGTACAATCTGATGTGGTGTCCACATCAGTTTTTTCTTTTATGTATGTGATATGAACGTAGGAGAAATATAGTTAGTATTGTGCTTGCTGTCAGGGTACTGTGATTACCTTGGCTGTCGAAGTCGCTACACGACTTTTAGTAGTTCCTTCTTAATGATGTGATTTCTGAATTCTCTGAACTATGTTTAGTTGATCTGGATCTAACTAGCTGCAAAGTCCTTCTCTGTTCTTTCTTGTCTAGGGCTGGCTGTATGGGCTTTACATGATAACCTTTTTTCAAACTTAAGGTAAAGTTTTGAAAAATATGTCAGTCGATAAAAGTCTTCCATTATCATCAAGTATGGGGAATGTATCTGTTCTGGTTTGGATCTACATACTTATATGAATCGGGTGTTCATTATTTAAAGTCCACAAAGACTGAACATCGTTCCCTAATTCCTCTTTCCATGTATTATTTTTGTCTAGATGCAAAACAAATTATGAATGCTTGGTTGAAGATATGCAGACGCAGATTTCCCATGTAGTTTCCAGACGGAGACTTCCCAGATAGTTTCCAGACGCAAACTTCCCATGTCTAACGTAAACAGAACAGTTTCTTTCTGAAGAAAATTATCATCGAAACCATTCCTTCTTGTAGGCAGATAGCCTCATGTGCTTTGTTTTAATCGACCAACCAACTTCTATTTGGGACGAGCATGGTTATAGTTAGCATTGATAGAAAGGCAGGCCTTACCTCTGCGGAAGATTCCACTCTAGTGGTGTAGCAGTAGGTCCATTAATTAGGATTGAACCTGGAGCTAAATACACAGAGAAGTAACTGTGCCTTAGGATTAGAGAAGCTGGAAACTGGCTTCGAATAATTTTTATTTGACTGTATAGACTTATTATATGACTAAACTGGTAATTAGGTTTGGCCGCTTTAATGTAATCAGATTCCAACCGCAATAGCTAAAAAAGTAGCTAATAAAATGTACCAAATGTAACAGAAATGTTGTATATGTTTAATAAAAAACTCATTCAATACATTTGCTTGTATAATTTCATTTTCATACCAGTTTCATTTCACACCTGCAGTTTAGTTTGTACACTTGCAGCATACAAACTAAAACTATTGTAAATTCATAGAAAACAATTTGTTTGCGAAACAGAAATAAAAGTGTTAGAAAATTCATAAAAGATCCTAGAGAGTGATATTCTCAGTCAAAAGTAAATAAAATACATATTAAAACAAGTTTTAGCTTACTTTGAAAAGTGTACTGAATACTTGACCACATTTAACTGAAAATAAAATTATGAAACAATAGCGAATTTTAAATCAAAACTATTAAGGACCAAATTTAAAGCGTAATTGTCAAACTTTTGTTTGACAATTACGCTGCAATTTTTTATGTATGCCATTTCCGTTACTTCTTTAAATTATGTCAGTACAATTCTTTAAATTATGTCAACACAATTCTTACATCTGACCCTATGATTTCATATGTAGTCGCATATAACCAAAACTATTATGATAGTTAAAGAATTAAATCTACTTTTTAATGCATTTTACTAAAACTAATTAAAAATGAAATATCTTTATTTATTAAATAACATGTTCTTCGCACTTAAACCATGTAAAATTCAATAGAAGAACAATATCACAATATATTTAAAAAATGCATATCTTTAGAATTTCCGATACACAGTCTCGCGCGCTGGAGATAGAAATATTTTTTTCTGTACGGTGCTGCCATTGCTCTTTTTGAAATATTTGAGTTTCTTAATCCAAAATTCGTTAATGTTTTACAAAATCTGAAATAAATAATAAAACAAATTCGAAATTCAATATTCGGGCTTCCAGATATCCATGTTGGGGTGGAGGATTATGTTATTCAAAATTTGATAGTTGTAAGTATGTCGTTTTTCACAATTCGAGAAACATACCTTATATTCATGCAGATTCTTCATTATTTAATTTCTTTAAATAATCTTTAATTATACAGGGCGATAATATTCGGTGGAAAGAATTCAAAAGTTAGCCGTTTATAGTGAGCCGACGCAAAATGCTTTTTCTGTACTAATAGCCCTTCTGGACGAACGCACCATTGAACCAAAAAAAAGTTTTTTTACGTAAATATGTTTTAACACTTTTTTAGATCATAGAATTGGGAGGGGGAATTAGCCAATAAAAAATCTTTGAATGTATCCAGTCGCGCAAGATTACATTGAATTAAATTAAATTTCTGTTTGGTCTGATCTCATCCTTAAAATCATAGAAATGCTAAGAATAAAAAATTAACTCTTTTGACTTAAAAATTCACAATTTTTAACAGTCACAGGCAAATTTGAAAGAAAATGAATGCTTTCTGAAAAATTATCGAAATTCGGTAAATCAGGTATGCGTGTCTGAAAAAAATGTCATTTCGAAGAACATTTTTCAACTTTTCCGGTGGTGCAAAAATTAAATTCTGAGATTTAAATATTAGTTTGATCGTTAACAAAGGATATAAGAAAAAAAATTCAACCAAAAACAAACAAACGAAAAACTATATATAGAGTTTTGGAAAAACATCTCTTTGGTATTGATTTGTAGGTAGTGAATTACGAAAAATTTCTAGATTTGGTCTTAACAAACAATACTGAAACCAAGTTCATCAAAAACATGTAAAAATCAGCTTTCAAAAATTGCTAAGAATATGGTGCTATACAGTATACAAAGATCTTTTTTGAGATAATTTTGGATAAGGGATTTAATCCTTCCTCCGGAACCCGTGCACTTACTTAATCTTACACTTAAATCTTACATCTTAATGAAAGCAGATTTAAACTGCGAAAAGCAGAGGCCTTCCTTTATCCAAATTTAATGTCTGCTATTATCGTAAATGTTTCACACCTTCAGAAAGTTAAGTTCTAAAGCACCGAGCCTAAATTATGAAGCGTGGTATTAAATATCTGAATTCCTCTCACCCATCCAAATAGTGGATTTTATCAAGTTCTCTGTTGCTGGAACGCAGCCACGCACATTGACCATTGTCCAGCCTTTCCGTCCATTCCCTGGAGAATTCTCATTATATCATTACCGCGGCGCTCCTGACCGTCAGTCGCATGGAATGTTGTTCACTGGGGCTGAAGGCTTAGCGCCCGCTTCCACCCTACGCCCTGTCCACCACTCAGCAATAGCGTGTCGTCCGAGTTGACTAATTTAGGCGCAATTTGCGCCTCCAGTTGAACATCGGGATTAACTATTTGCTCTGCAGCGTACCCTGCACGAGCCCTTCTCGATGGAAGCAGTTTAGATAAAATGATCGGGAAATTGGGGCGACAGCAGTCGTTGAGGTGAACCAATTTTAGGGATCTATTGATTGACGTAATCGGCCCTTGTCTCGCGGGATGGATTAGTCGCTATTCGCTGAGCCGAAGATTGAGGAGATGATGAAAAGTTTCGTTAAAATTGTAGTTTGCAAGTGTCGGTGTGTGAATTTCTGATTTCTAAAATGAGGGATACGAAGGATGTTCGAATATAAACAAGAATTCATCATCTAAAGAGTTTCTTTATTGAATATAATGAGAATTACACATACTGTTTTCTTAAGTAGTCACCTGCCTCTGCAACAAACTTTTCCCAGCATCCAGAAAGCTTTTTAATTCCAGAATAATAAGTGCTTTTATTTTATGTTGATTCATTCGTATATAGCGTGCAAATAACCTGCTCATTAGATATGAATATCTCCCTCTCCTAACTATTCTTTAAGTGTTCCAAGAGTGTCTCGTGGTCCAACAAAACCTTGCATTATTAAGTACTTCCTTTAAGTAAACATATTTAAATTTTAATTAACTACTATATGCTACTACTCAACTATTTATTATTTTTGCTTTCTATTTGATTTTAGTTTTTGTTTCGTTTTCATTTTACGTATGTGTGTTGCTTGTCTCTGTGTATGCATATATTTATATATTATTAATAGAGATATACCCTTGGAAAATGAAGGAAAGGAAATATTGTAATCATAGCACTAATAAAAGGTAACTGTGCTGGAAAATGTATAGTTTAAAATATTGTAATTATAAAATTTTGTAAACATCACTGAATCAATAAATTACGAAAAAAACTAATTAAAAGAAAAATAAAACAATTATTGCTGATTTTATGGAAAAAAATCTAACTTATCAAAGGTAGTTAGCCCTTCTCGTTACGACCACCAATAATTATGAGATCTGACAGTGTTTTTGCTCCTTTGGCATATTTGAATGAAATTTAATCTTACACATCCAAATAAATATTCAATTAAACAAGTTCAACTTATATTAACACATTTGAAAGAAATTCCCCGACACGATCCCATAATGTTTTGAACCAAACAACGGCATAAAAGTTTCATTAAATTTAGTAGCAATAATAATTAATATAAATATGATTAATAAATTTTTAATCTTTTCGGAACAGCAAGAACTTCATAACGTAAATTAAAACTAAACTGAACTCAGTGGCGGAATAGCCATAGTGGGCCATGGTTGCAGTGCCACGATATCAGCTCTCCTGAGCATGGGCCCCGGGGTGCATAAACGTATGTCCTGGACAAATGGTAAGCTCGTCGCAGGATCCCCCTTGTTTAGTCCCCAAGAGAACTTGGTGTTTATTTTACCGATTCACTCAAGGGACGGAAAGCTGAGTCAACCGTGACCACCCCGGGGATCGAACCTGGAATTGTGGTGCCGCTGCCATGGTGCTGCTTCTCCAACGCGCTAGTCACTGGGCCACCGGCCTCATAACCAGAGCCGGATTTACGTATAAGCTACACAAGGTATAGCTTAGGCTTCCCCTCCCCCAAAAAATTAAAACATAGTATAAATAGTATTAAAATATGTTATAACAGACTTATAAAGGGCCTCATATCTCAACTAGCTTAGGGTCTTATCAAGTCTAAACCTGGCTCTACTTATAATGTAAAAATTACTAAGTCTAAAAAGTGCGAAATATAAAGAGAGATAGAGGAAAAAAAATCCAAAGCTAAAAACGAAGTTTTGCATAACTCATTAGTCTTAAACTCAATCTGCAGGCAAGCCGAACGCACGATCTGAAAGCAGCTGACTGGCCAATTTTTTTTTAAACAAAATTAAGAGTTTTTTTTTAAATAAATCCTTAAACTAAATTTTTAGTTTCATATACTAAGTAGATATCGAAACACACATAAAAAGCAATAGTAATGACGCAGAGGAAAAAATCCCTATTTATACTTATTTTCTACCTGAACTCTAGAAGTTGGTACCTGCAAGAGTTTTCTATTGGCTGCATTCTGTAATTCAAACACGTCGGTAGTTAAATAGAAGATTTCGAACTGACTTTATTTCTTACAATAACTTTCAAATACAACGACTCATTGTGTTTCGATTTTGATAAAGCTTGGAGAAAAATGACTGGAAACTATCTCTGTCACGAGCTGTAAATGTTCATCGATCAATCAGATTCTTTTCTTAAACTTAAATAATTTTCAATTTGGGAAAAAAACTGTTTGCATATAAATGTAATCTCAAATAAGATGATTATTCTTCTGCAAAAATTCGCAAACGAGGGCATGTATCTTTTGACAAGTGCGATGGCTATGCATCTTTAAATCTTTGAATAATATGTATCGCAATGTAAATCAATTATCTTCATTTATAATTTTTGGGGTGTTACTCACGTTCATTTTTAATGACAATGAAAATAATGTAAAATTGGACCCCAAATCGTTAAAAATCCTAAACCTTTCTTCAAATTCTAGCCATAAGTAATGCCGGTATAATTATGAGAAATATATTCGATGGCCGTGGAAAACAGTTTCAGGGTCGCCAGTCTGAGACCAGTGGCTTAGCTCGTAGCACTTCTTCAGGAAATTAATCCTAAGAGAAAACTTAGCAGGACAACTATGTTCCTGAACTACATAATGGACAGTTTAATGAAGACGAACACATACTAAGCAAAATGAAGTAATGAAATTGTTATTCACGTGTTTGAATCCCTACATGTTACGAATCGTTTAGGTGCAATTCTTTCATTCAAGTTATTTTAATTAGGTTTATTCGTGCGGCTGGATTTAAGTAACATGCTTGGACATTTTGCTGTATGATTTGGACATTTTTCTGTTCAAATAGAACTACAGTTTTTCTCTTAGCCATAAGAAGCTACAATAATGGGCAGTTTAACTACCTCATTTTAAGTAAAATGTTAAAAATTACTAATTTTGGACTTTATTAACCCTTTGAAGACCGGAGACGCATTTTCATGCAAACGACCACAACCGCCCGAAACAGCCGCGATTATTATGTTGTTTTCTTCCTGCTCCCTAAGGTATGCAGTAGCGAATGCAGTTTTCCTAAATGTATTGTATCAGTTTATTTCAGACAGCTTGTCCTAAAAGGCTATTGGAATCTTCTTTGTTAGAAAGTAGAAGGGATGTCATTTGAAATCTTCGCACTTCTTTGTATATTAATGTGCGGAAAGGAGAGGAAACTTATGGGACGTGTACTGGACACAGACGGGCGTTTCGATATTTTAAGCTTACAGGTTAGTGAAAGCTTTGGCTTTCTAAGGGTTAAATTAGTCACTGTACAATTCAAAAACGTTACTGTCCTGTTCTTTTGTCGGCAGCGCTCCTGAAAAGATGTGTTTTAGAAAGTCTTCCTGCTTTTCGCGTTTATGGAAAATAAAATAATTTAAATTATTATTTTAAATTCTGTGCATATACACTACGTCCACAAAAGTCCTTACCTGGCCTTTATTTTCGTGACAATTAGTCACAGACATATACTTCCAGTTACAAAAATGTTTTAAATAACGCAATGATTCTTGTTTTGTGTTTTTTAATTTAATGAAATCAGTTTTATAAAAATAACGAAATCTAACATTTATCCGTTCCTCCATTCCCTATATTTATACATAGCACAATGTTAATCTCGTTATAAGAAATAAAACATTTTGACAAAAAGTTTGACTTCTGTACGACAGATAATCGCCTGACTGCGCGTTGCTGCTAGCCACGCAGTTTTGCTTGTTGTAATGTTTTTCAATTTGTCATCATAAGTATTACAAAATATAACTGGGGCTTTAAACTTCAGAAACATGGATCATCGGTGAGCTGAGGTCTATAGCGTAAAATAACCTCTTTTTAAAAATAAACAGTCACTTGAAAACACTTGTAATTTATAATCGACATATCATCCTAAATTCTTTTCGAAGTCTGGATGGGTAATGCAATAATTAAATATTCAGTCTTCTGCCTCGTTTAATTGTACTTCTTCCGGATTGTCACGAGCAATTCTTTTCTAAATCGATTACGCTTTTGTCTGCTTTTATAAAATCCCCATTAAAACAGATTTGTCACGCTTCTGACAATATTACGCAAAGAGGCGATCTGCTTTTGATTAGGGCGCGCAATGTTTTTTTTTTTTTTCCTCGGGACAAGAATGTTGCTGGTTATTACCCATCAGTGGCGCTAATCGAGTGACAAAATAAGTAATGGTTATTCTTCTTTACTTGGACAGCAGCCAGGGAATGAAACACTATTATAATGATAAGGAATTTCTAATTCTGGGAAGAAGGGGAGGAAAAGTATGGGAGTACGGAATAAACTAAATTTCTGTATTTTGGATTTCCGCCAGTTAGAAAATGCCCCCCCCAAAAAAAAAGGGGGAAAGGAGGAAAAGATAATCCTTTTATTGCAGAATGAATACTGATATTAGTTTTTGAACAATTTTCCATTCCTTTAGGCGGTAAAAACATTGTGTAATCTCCAGATCAGTATTTTTGAAAGATATGATAAATATTATTGCGTCCGTACAGGTTCGTAATAGATTGAATGCACACAGATTTTATGAATAGACTGTTAAAATTTATTTTACTAAAAGGAACATTTCACAGTATTGGAACTTTCCACAAAAAAAGTTGTGCCTTTCTTTACGGTATCATAGAGTACGAACAGTAGTTACACTTCAAACTACTTAGAACGTTAAACACAGCGCAGTACAAAGCGCATCTAAAGAGCAAAGCTAACCCGGAGATATCTCCAGTACTCCGAACTTTCGCTGAACTTATAAAGTATTTCTTCCACTTTCCTAGTATCCTTCGTGGTGTAGTGGTTCTGCACGCTGGGCCGGTATTCCAGAGGTCCGTGGTTCTATTCCCGGCGAAAGCGGTTGCTAATTTTTCATCTCTCTGGCTTCCCCCCCCCAAAAAAAAAATCCCTCTACTAAATCTAAAAAAATGTCTCTACAAACTAACTACTACTTACAATTTAGAAACTGATGCTCTCTACGGTCGTATAGAGTTTTCACCCAGCCGCTGAGATATTTCTATTACTGGAAGGTGTATGAGAGCCGATTGCGGTTACAGTTATATAGAACATCAGTTACAGTTATTCAATTACAATATCCAAGCAGTTATACAGGAACCAGAACAAAATGTCGCCAAATGGTACACAAGTTTGGTGACTTTTGATGATTTCTCGCCAAATTTGGTGATAAAATTTAGTCGCCAAAATTTGCTGGCAGCTTGGCGATATCTCGCCAAATCAGCGAGATAGCCATCTTCTCAATGTTGTCTCTGTATTCTTATTTTCCCGGCAGAGCACTGTTCCTGTCACCTTTTACTTACTATATTATACAAAAAAATACAAAAATTTCACCTATAATTTCATTAAAATTATCTGTCTCTGTACAAAATTCGTAACAATATTAAAAGGTATTTAAATGAGCTTTTCGTACATGTAAGTGATCGCTTTAGGTATGAAATTCGATGTTACGCCAGTTGAGCGTTTATTGAACAATCCAGTGATTTAAGTGTGAATGAAGTTCAATGTTATTCGTTAAATTTTAAATTCTAATTTAAAAGTTTACGAATTGAAACTGCTATATGAAACGAAATTGATCGGATATTCTTGCTTCTAGAAATATACGTATGTAATTTTGAACCGCGTTTTAGTAAATCTTATGAACTTCGCTAACATCATGCTTATAATAAATTTCTCTGAAATGCGTTACTTCAGAATTAATCCTTATCTTGTGATGCTAATATAATGCTAATGACGCAGAAAGTCAAACGAAAACTAATCATTCTTAAGTTAAGTATCGAAGTATAATCTGCGTATTTGTTCTGCGGTGCTTCGTTGTTCTGCTTATTAGCTTGTTGTCCTTTTCTGCTCCTTCTTTCTTTAAATATAGCACAAGAATGTAAAAAGTAATAATTCAACTCATTATTCAAGGAAGAAACTAATTGCTTTCACCAGCTTAGCTGTGTATGTCTCTGTCAAAAAATTGTTTTGTCTAGAGAAAGTGTATTAAACTGAGGATACATCGGTATAGGTCGATGCACGACCTGTTCCAAGGATAGTCTCGTACTTTTGTACGTTTGTTGTATTTTTGTACTAATGTCGTACTTTTACACGACCTGCACCGAAGGATACAAATTAAATAATCTAGAGCGGCGATGGCGAACTTTTTGGGGGCCGCGTGCCTACACCACGAAGGCATACATTAAGAAGAGAGAAAATAAACTATATTACCTTAGTAACTCCTTACAGCTCGAATGACCAGCGCCAAGGCCACAACCCCTGCAAACAATGCAACCGCACCAGGCGACAGAATTCAGAGGCAGTAAATTTTTTAGAACTTAGGGAGATGCCGAGGAGCAGAATTTTGGACCCGCAGAGATTGCAAGTGCTTAGCGCCACCACTGCGGAAGACATAGGAAAGAGCTTAAAGAACAGAGTTTGAATGATGTACAACTGAAAATTTGTTCCGCAGAGTAGTTTTGTTAATTCATGAATTTACGTGCTCTTAAGGATTAAGACTCTCATGGTAAGATCTTTACTTTTTTTAGGTTAGTCATTATGTGAAGTGAGAAAGAAAGATGAAATACATCAAGAGCTTCGAATAATTTACTAAACTCTGTATCAGTTCTATTGCTTTTAAAGCAAAAAAAAAAAAAAAAAAAATCGTGAATGTACTTGTGTGATATTTACATTACGCTCATTTGTTTTTATATGTTAATGATTAGACGCAAAGCTAAATTTAAGCGTTCTTTAACAACATTATTTTTACGTGCCTAGGTAATTGTAGATGGCAATATCAACGGCTTTGCTGAGTCATTGCAGCGAAAAGCCAGAAACCACATCCCCAGATCTTATCCACCAATTGCGGCAACGCGTCTATCAGTGTACCGGAAATGTTGCCAAGCTATTTTTCGGAACGTTTCATCTGATGCAGACATCAGTAGCTCCCAAGCACCTCGCTCGATGGCTATCTCTCCCGACCCATCCGCTGTTAATGACACTCCAGCATTTATTTTCGATCCTTCCACCAGAATAAAAGCACTTCTTGTTGTTCCCTCGCAGTACCGAGGGAAGGATAATTGTCTGAAGGAAGTTTTCATACTGGAGGGGATCTCTGCTGTTCCCCCACAGCTATGTTTGCATTGACTGGAAACACAAGTATTGTTTGGTAACGTTCCCTCACGTAGACAAATCTCTCTTGTCTATTTCCATGTACATGGCGTGAATAGGAACTACTGGTATTGTTTCAGCATCAGCATTGATCCGAAATTCTCTGAAAAGTCGTATATTATGTTTATTTTTAAGCAACAAAACCAGATATTCTGTTAAATGAGATGGTTAGACTTTTATGATACTGAAAGATCAAAAATTAGAAATTCGGCACTCATATGTGAAGTGATAGGTACAAACTTGTATGCAAAATATTAATAGGTAATATCTAGAAAGAAGGTAATTATATATATATATTGTGTGTGGAATAATATTTTAGATAATGGCGTAGAAGATGATGACAAACAAAATGTTGTTTTTTGCTTTAAATACTTTTGTGTAATTATAATCCGTAGAATAATGACCACAACAAAGCAACATAAATATTGAGATAGGCGCATCTCTTGTCTAATAATTAAACGTATTCACGTAGATTACACGTAGACATCACGTGTAATTAAAACATTTAAGTTGAAAGTTTGCAGACTGTCTATTTATTATATAAGCGTTAGAAGAGGAATATGACAGATTCAAGACATTGTGTAATTGCTTTATGTTTCAACAGAAGGGCGTAGTATCGCTTTATTGCTTTTCACGTAGATTACACGTAGACATCACGTATTCACGTAGATTACACGTAGACATCACGTGTAATTAAAACATTTAAGTTGAAAGTTTGCAGACTGTCTATTTATTATATAAGCGTTAGAAGAGGAATATGACAGATTCAAGACATTGTGTAATTGCTTTATGTTTCAACAGAAGGGCGTAGTATCGCTTTATTGCTTTTCGTTGATAGAAGTGTTTGTTCGAATACCCTTGAACAAATGATTTTAATTCCACTGTCTTGTATGATAATCGTATCACACATATTAATTTTATTAGAATGTCGTAATCCAAAAAGGTTTATAGCATTTCAATTTATTTTTTTAAGAATAGAAAACGGAAATAACCAAATTAAAAAGGAGACTTAAAAAGTTCTTACAAATAACATTACAATTTTTCATAGATATATAACTAAAATGTAATCTGTAAGAAGGGGGGAGATCAAGCAAGTGAAAAGATAAAGAAGAAGCTTCGCATACGCAAATTTAAGCGAAATACCGAAACAAAGAATACTAAAATTCTCTGCCAAAGTCATTCAGCTGTTTGTTTTCGGACTATTTAAATTCTAGTCAGGGCGACTAGGTTTTATGTTGTAGGGTTTATATTTATTTTAACTAACATTTATTTTAAGTTTAAACTATCTTTCCTGTCAAGCCTTACTTTCCCCTGGAACTGCCAATGCCAGAATATGTAAATTTTAGTAGAACGCGCAAGCATTCAAATTATCAGCGGAAGTAGTATGATTTAAATAGAAGGAAACAAGTTCGGTGTGAGAGAGTTATTCTTACTTAGCGAGCGCGGAGGTAGAAATCGAGAATTGAAGAACCCCGCGTTGCGGCCTATGTGCTTGGCGGGAAGTAGTTGCAATTGTTCCAGTGAGCTTCAAGTCTGCTGAATTAACTGCGGTATTTGTAAAACGCGGTGAGTTAGTTATTTTAGAGAGCCTCGTAGTTAGAATATTGTCTTTACTTTCTTTTCAGGTTCTTATTTTTATTTGACTGCCTAGTGGGCACAGTCTGTAAGCGTCAAGAGGACGCCATTGTAATTTATTACGTTGAATAAAAAGGGACTTAAACCCTTTATAAGACTCTGTGGTTTATACAAGCTTTCACAGTCACCTCTTGGTTGCGTGCTAGTTAGAGGCGCGCAACGTTATATTGGCGCCCGAACACTTATCGAACTGAAATGGCCGAAAACTGGATGGAAGCCGCTGGACAACACCAAGAAATGACAACGCAGTTAGAAGGATTTGGATACCTGGTCCAGACTTTGAGAGCATCAATCAAGCCAAACGTCTATTTCGACGGAAAAAATTCGGTGTCCGTATTTTTAGAAGGTATAGAAAACCACTTTCAGCTCTACTCTGTGCCTGAAAGACAAAAAGTTGCCATCGCCACATCAGCACTAAGAGGACAGGCCGCGCTATGGTGGAAAAACATTGGCAAATTTCTATTAGGGGAATTTGGAAGCCCGACGTATACATTTGAAAATTTCAAAAAATCGTTAGTAAAGGCCTTCCCCATAGTGAAAGATCGCGCACGGCTGGAAGCCGAACTATATAGTTTCTATCAACGGGATACAGCACAATTGACGGACTTTATTTTACGAAAAATCAAGCTAACGGATATGCTGTATGGAAAAAAACCCGATGCGGAGATAATTGAAATAATATTACCAAGATTGTCCAAGACTACTTTGAAATTAGAAACCCAAGCACATTGCAGGAACTTTTCGAATTGGCGGTGAAGTTTCAAAATCGCAGAATAGTGGAAAAAGCGAGAGGGGAAACATATTCTCAAAGTACCCGAAGGAAGGAGGAAACCAGAAATGGAAATCGCTCTTATGGGGGAAAGAACTATCAAGCTAACGCATCGAAACTCGAAGGTCAAGGCCCAAAAAGAAAATTTGAAAATAAGCATCCGCGTACCCAGAAGACAAAGATTGAAAGGAAAGCTTTAAAAACGACTAGAGGGGCCTGTGAAAGGGAGGGTCCAGACCCCGGAAGTTTTAGAAAAACCCTCAAATAGACATCTAAATACAGTCATCGTAAAAAGCTCACAGCTACCAATTATACAAGTCCTGGTTGGCGATGTACCAGTAGAAGCCCTCATCGATACAGGGGCAGAAGGAAATTTCATGAGTGAAAAGTTCTTCAAAAAGAATTTTTTTAGGATACGACTCTTTAAAACCAGAAATACGGAAATTATAGCGGCGCAAGGAAAAACATGTCACTGCATCGGGAAAGTATCATTAAACTTACAGATAAAAGAGGAAAATCTCAAAGTATTAATTTTTGTGGTGAAAGACCTCCAACACTCTCTTATTTTAGGTATGGACTTTGTAAGGGCCGCGAGGGCCAAATTAAATTTTCAAGATAGTTCCGTGGTGCTGGAGATGGACCAGAGGGTGGTGGAACCGGCGGAGACACCTGAATTGGACCTTAGTCATTTGAATGACCAGGAAAGTAAAGCAATACAGCAAGCGGTGAGTAATTTTTCTCATTTGCTTTCAGAAAAACCGGGAAACTGTCAGATCGTGACTCACAAGATTCAATTAAATGCCGAAAAACTTTGTAGGACTAAACCGTATCGCTATGATAAACAAAAAGACTTAATCATCGAAGAACATATTAAGGAGATGTTAAAGAATAAAATAATAACGCCCATAAATAGTGAGTACGCGAGTCCAGTCGTACTATGTAGGAAAAAGAACGAGTTTCCTCCTTCGGATAAAAGGGCTTGGAGGTTTGCTATCGATTATAGAAAACTAAATAGCATAACTAAATTTCCAGTTTACCCTTTGCCGGTTATAGACGAGATCATTAGACAGATCAAATCGACGAGATATATGTCTACTTTGGACTTAACGTCTGGCTACTATCAAATAGCTATGAGACCCGAAGATATACATAAAACCGCGTTTATAACAAAATCGGGCACTTATGCATTTTTACGCATGCCCTTTGGGTTGTGTGGGGCCCCATCAACGTTCCAGAGAGCTATGGACATTGTTCTAAAGCCTGTCCTAGGAAAATCAACTTTAATTTATCTAGATCATATAATTATAACGAGTAGTACGTTGGAACAACACATTCATGACCTCGAACAAGTTTTTAAATTATTAAAAGAGGCCGGTCTTACAATTAACGCCTCAAAATGCAAGTTCGCAACTAAAGAACTTAAATATCTCGGTTATAAAATTTCGCAAAAGGGTATAGAAACGCAAGATTCAAAAATAAAAGCTATTAAGAATTTCCCACCGCCCAACACCGCCAAGAAACTTTCGTCTTTCCTTGGATTATGTTCTTACTATCGATCTTTCATAAAAGATTTCGCTAATATTGTTGAACCACTCTTAGTAATCAAAAGAAAAAAGAGTAAATTTACGTGGACAGCGGAAGCGAACACAGCTTTTGAAAGATTAAAAGAAGCGCTTATTAATGCCCCTGTTTTAAAATTCCCTGAGGGGGACGAAAACCTGGAAATTGCGGCAGATGCATCAGACTATGCGGTGGGTGCGGTTCTTACGCAAAATAACCATCCGCTGGCATTTTTTAGTAAAACATTGAATCAAACACAAAGGAATTATACAGCTACAGAAAGAGAAACATTAGCCGTATTAATGGCTGTACACAAATTTCGAGTTTATTTCGGCAAATCGCCAGTAACAGTCTTTTCGGATCATGCGGCTGTTGGTAGACTTTACTCGGGAAAAAACCTAACGCCCAGGTTAATAAGATGGGCTTTAAAACTCCAAGAATATAATATCACAATAAAATATAAACCGGGTAAGGAAAACAATGTAGCTGACGCACTTTCTCGTATAAAACTGGACGATGAAGGAAATGAACTTAAATGCGCTGTGTTGACTTCAAAAATTTTAGATTCTAGAGATACGGTTATTACTGAACTGAAAGCTGATCCTGAATTTGGAAATATCTATGCTTATTTGAAAGACCCCGAAAGCTTTGAGCATACAGATATCGATGCGATAAGAAATAGAGCAAAAAACTATGAAATAATAGATAATTTATTATTCTATACGAAAACAACAAACGAAAATCTTGAGTATAAGCCAGCCATCCCAGCCTCGCTTCGATTAAGCATTTTGAAGGAGTTGCACGAAGAAAAAAAACAGCGGGCCACCTCGGGGTCAGAAAGACTATAAAAAGGGTACGCGAGGCGGTATATTTCCCGCAATTATACAAAATAGTAACGGCGTATGTCAGGTCCTGCAATCAATGTCAGTTAATAAATGATATTAATTACAGCCCGGTCGGGTACTTAAATAGCATTCGCGCTACATTTCCGAATGAAATTTTAGGCATAGATCTCCTTGGTCCCTTCCCCCAGAGCGAGTTAAATAAAAATCGTTTTCTTTTAGTAATAGTAGATCATTTTTCAAAATGGATAGAAATTGTTCCACTTAAACGCGCGTCAGCCAAAACAGTCGCAGATGCATTCTTACACAGATACATTTTAAAATACGCTGCACCGATAAAAGTCATTAGCGATAACGGAAAACAATTCATTAGTCAAATATTTGAAAACATATGCAATGGACTTGGCATACGCCATATCAAAATGGTTCCGTATAGACCACAGGCTAACATAGCAGAAAGAGTTAATAAAAACATAGTAAAAATAATTCTCAGTTACGTGAGCACACATCACAAGCGCTGGGATGGCTACATAAATGAATTAGCTTATGCTTTAAGAACGGCACATCATGATACTACGGGAAAAACTCCAGCAGAATTATTTTTAGGCAGAAAGTTAATTACGCCTTTAGATAAATTATTCTTTGTGCAACAAAGAGAGCAGGAGTTTAAACAAAAAGATGTGCAAAAGCTAATTGATCAGGCGCTTAAAACCTCGGATACGGCAAGAAATAGGCAGAAACTATATTACGATAGAAAACGCCGTGAAGCAGATTTTAAAGTTGGGGATAAAGTATTGAAGCGGAAATTTTCTTTATCAAGTGCCCCAGACAATTTTATGGCAAAGCTAGCTCCAAAGTTTGAAGGCCGCTATGTAATTCAGGAAATCAAAGCGGTAGTATTTTATCTTAAGAACGAGAGAGGGGAAATCTGTAAAGCAAGTCCCGACCAGGTGAAAAAATACTATAATCCAAATGATTTTGAAATCCTTAAAAGTTTCTTGCAGGACTCAAGTCTAAACGAAATAGAAGGTCCAGAGTCTACAACAACTATTCCACCACCCAAGAAACAGAGAACTGAAGCGAGACCTAGCACTTCTACAACCCGGACGTCGGTATCAAAAAGAAAAAATAATTTTCAAACTCCAGCGTTTAAGAAAAACAAAAATACAGATGCACCGGGTAAAGAGAAAAACACCACCTACAAAGGATAGCAGGAGAAATTACACATCAAGGAGAACGCGCACACGGCCACAGAGTCAGGTGCCAGCAAGGCCGCCGTTCCGGAAACTGAAACGCCAACAGGAGGCACAAAAATACGAGGAACAGAAGAAATTCAAGAAGAACTCCAGACCGGAGGACGTCAAGACCAGCCGTCCCAGGCAGAAACGGAAAGGCCAACAACCAGACGATTACTCCGTCAAGAGGCCAGCATGTAGAGGACGCAAAAGAAAAAGCAACGTGGACGACACTCGGAGATCAATAAGGAGAAGATTGACATCCATGAAACCTCTAACTTGGGAGCAATTTTGCCAAAAACGGATGACGGAGTTTCAAGCATCGAAAACTCAAAGATAAGTTAAAACCTTCTATAAATTTTTTTTCTCTTTTGTTCCGAAATGTTATGCATAAGTACGAAGTTCTATGTTTTGACGAAAGTCAATATGTCTCGGTTGAGACTTAGTTTTGTTTTACTTTATTTAGCTAAGGCAAAAGTATTATTTTCTTTAAGTGTAAAAGCTAAAAACAAGCATTTTCTGTTGGTCGAAAGACTAATTCTGTTATGTTAAAGCCAAAATTTGGCCGGAGATAAAAATAACTTCGTATTCTTGTACTAATAAGAATTTTAGTTTCAGTGCCGCCAGTTTGGCGAAGAATGAGTAAAGTAAAAATTTATTTTCTCTTATTCATTTTATGGTAAATTGTAAAAAGCATATGTATTAAACTTTTGTAAATGTATGTAAATACTTGCATGTTATGTAAAAGTAGAATTTAGTCTAGAAGCATAAAATTGTAGATGCTAAAAGTGAATGCTTAAAAGCAATGAAGTCAAAATTTATGTATTAAACTGTAAAGTCATGCTTTAGAGCGAAAGCCTGCATGTTTAAAGATGAATGAGGGGGAAGCTAGAATGAATGTGTTTTGTAGGGTTCTCCACCTACATTTGAATTTTTAAGACTATTAAAAGTAGCTCATTGAGTTGTAGAATGTCGAGTAAGGTGTGTCTATTTGGTTGTTGAATTCTAACAAATCATGGTGGTTAGGGGAAGTGTTGTAAGACTAAAACACGAATATTCCCGTTTGACACCACACATGGTGGAGAGCCAGGGTAAAGTTAAATTAATGCTTGAAAAATTGAATGAATGTGAAGTAAGCAATAACTAAGAAAAACGAATCGTTAAAAACAAAAATTTATTGTGTCAAGAAAGTGTAAATTATAATGTATGTAGAAAGATACTGATACTTATTCCTTCCAGATGCTGGAAGGAAAGACCAAGATTGATTGAGGAAGTCCAGGAAAAGTTGCTGTAAGAAGAAAGCTTGTAACGAGTAACAGAATTTTAATATAGAATTGTTACATAAGGTATTTTTTTGTAAACGAGGCTTTCGCCAGTTAGTTCAGAATTAGATAAACTTACAACAGGTCGTTTGTAGGACCTGCTTCCAAGTTTTCCAAATTCTGGCAGCGGCAAATGTAGGGTTTATATTTATTTTAACTAACATTTATTTTAAGTTTAAACTATCTTTCCTGTCAAGCCTTACTTTCCCCTGGAACTGCCAATCCCAGAATATGTAAATTTTAGTAGAACGCGCAAGCATTCAAATTATCAGCGGAAGTAGTATGATTTAAATAGAAGGAAACAAGTTCGGTGTGAGAGAGTTATTCTTACTTAGCGAGCGCGGAGGTAGAAATCGAGAATTGAAGAACCCCGCGTTGCGGCCTATGTGCTTGGCGGGAAGTAGTTGCAATTGTTCCAGTGAGCTTCAAGTCTGCTGAATTAGCTGCGGTATTTGTAAAACGCGGTGAGTTAGTTATTTTAGAGAGCCTCGTAGTTAGAATATTGTCTTTACTTTCTTTTCAGGTTCTTATTTTTATTTGACTGCCTAATGGGCACAGTCTGTAAGCGTCAAGAGGACGCCATTGTAATTTATTACGTTGAATAAAAAGGGACTTAAACCCTTTATAAGACTCTGTGGTTTATACAAGCTTTCACAGTCACCTCTTGGTTGCGTGCTAGTTAGAGGCGCGCAACGTTATAATGTGTTTAGCTCATTATCTTTTTATTTTTATTTTACGGTCACTTCTAATTTCGTCGGCTCCCACCGCGTTGCAAATTAGGTATGTGTATGTAAGAATGAAGTTCTTGCTGTTAAGAGAGGTCCTTTGATAGTGATCGTGATCCCCTCCAAAGTATTTTCGCCCAGATATTACATTTATCTGAAGCAACTTACTTGCCAGCAACTCGGTTGAATTTTTGCCAGCCGTGTTGCTTGTTTGATAGAAGGGACCTGAGGTGGTGTTTTATTCTTTAACTATACGAACCGCGTCAGTTGTTACATTATTTTCAATTATTCGACTTAAGTTGTTGTTGTCTTGTCCATATTACATGGAACAATGGTTGCCAGAGTGTACTCCGAAAAGAGGTTGGAAAAGAGGTTGGACTCCGAAAGAGGTTGGATTTTCCACCCCCAATTTTGAGGAAGTGGATCTACCCCGGGTGGGATACGGTGGTCTCCCACCCCTTCCCCTTCCACCAATCCACACGAGAGGACTTTCGGCTCGCCGCATATTTCGAGTACCGCCATGCCGCACCGACAGTATATATTTACAAACGTCCATGTCTTCTCCGGGATTCGAACCCGTGCCCTTTGGTACTGTTAGAAGGCTCTCCAAACCACTATACCGTCTGGGCAACATTTGGCTTACAAACTCATTTTTATGGCCAAATTATTTGTAAATCATTTTGAACTCATGTAGAAGCCGGCGCCCAAACTTCAGCAATAAAAGATTTGTAAACATTTCTCGGCTTATAGTTACAATATGCAGATTAATTTAAGTTAGATTTGTAGAGTTAAAGCAAAATTTTAAACTCAAACTCAACGAAACAAAGCGAACTTGGGGAAAAAAAACAACAGTGCAGATTAATAGCAGTTTACACGTTTAACTATACATTATAACCTCTTCTTCATTTAGCAATGTTTTTATATTGCAGTTTGTATCTAAAGTATGTTGGAAATAGAAAAAAAAGAAGGAGAGAAAAATTTGCTGATACTTTGAAATCATTGTGCAAGTAAGTCTTCGAACGTTGCAGTTTACGAAAAACGGAGTATAGCCTCAAGGCATACATTTTCTTCTGCTTTTTCCCATAAAATGTCATAAGCCTGGCTTTCCCTTGCATGAAAAAAGGAGGGGAAGAGGAATAATGGCAATCAAAAATGCAGAGTTGAGATGCAAAACTCCTGTTCACAGGAAGTTGCTGCAATGAACGATTTTATAACACCTATAAAGATTGGAAGGATTTTTGCAGGATGTAATGATTTTTTCCTCCTCTAATATATCAGATCAAAAGATTACGCCAGTTTTTTTTTCATTAAGCGTTTTACTGTGCAAGAATACGGGTAAAAATTCTGGTTCTACAGAATTCTGTTTAAGTATTTACAATACATTTTGCACTAGCAGATTTAATATTTTGATTACCGTATATTTCAATGTATAACCCGAGAATTCCAGCAGATTTTTTTTTTTTTTTATTTCTGGATATTCGGGGTGACTTAGGTCCAAGTTCAAAATGATTAACAAATAATCAATTACAAAAATGATATTCTAGGTTAAATGGGTGGAAAACATTATTTTTGTTTTATTTAATCTTATTATACATCAATCAGGTTTTTTGATATTTGTATCCGACTTCGAATTTCCTAGGAATTTCTGGAGGTCTTCCTTTGAGTCTTCCATTTCACCATTAACATTGTAGAGTGTCATTCGTTTTGGTAACGTACATTAAGTCAAGACTCTAAGTAGAACTAAGCGACTTACCGTTATGTCTAGTTAAGCAATCAGAAACGTATGAAGGGTATAAAATAAACTTTTATTAAGAACTCAAATAATTGAGCAGAAGGCACTTCTAGTGCTTACAAGCTCAACCAGCATTTATGGCTAGAATTCAAAAGTAAGGAATTCAGATTTGAGCTAAATCTAAATAGAAATTAGCCAAAGACTATGCAGAGGTATTTAATGCACAAGTTGGCTCTAATCTACGCCGGTATGTCAGCATTACATGCAAGATTAAAACAACACCATAGACAGGAATGCTATCGTAGAATATGACGTAGCAACGTGGCCTTAAACAGGCAGAACATGCTCTGACTAAGGCAATCTCAAATCCTCACTTAAATACACGCGAACTAAAATTTGCATTGTGGCAGGAAAATGGAAAGGGAGAAGTGACAGTAAAGTTTCGGAATGTAAAATATCTGATTAATTAAAATAAATACCTTACATCATCATTATTACCCGTCTTTAAATAACACCATCTTTAGTTCCATCAATAACGTAGCTCAATAAAAGTGATAACTGTCAGTTTAAAGCTAGCAAAAAATGCAGTCTTCTTTTTCCCGGGCATATTTCACTTTATATAGCAGAAATAAATTATATTTTTTTCGTGAACGCGATGGGTCATCTCGCTTTCACGAATGTATGGAGGGATGGGGAGAAATCTTGTGAATGGTTATCACAGCTAGAAATTAAAGTACTACTATTGCAAAAGCTACAGTGGATGAACATATACCTTAAATATGGGAAAATCGTGGAAGACAAAGGATTAGGCCAAAAGTGCCATTCATTCGAAAACGCTCTCATTTTTTTATCAAATGTAATCAAAAAATGGATTAGCCTTCACCTCCAGCTCATTTAATTGATCTATCTATTAAAGTTAAATGACCACTTATTTGCTCATTTTATGTTATGCGTACCTGGATTTATAGCATGATTTTCAAATTCGTTTTATACGCGGCTTTTAGTCTTGGCTGAATTTTCATAAAAAGGAAGATATTTTGTCTCGACTCATATTTGAATCTGCTTATAGTCTGAAATATACTGCAATTAGCACTTCATATCCTGGGAGGGGGGTAAGGGAAAGTGAGGAGTAGATTTGGAATGTTATCCATAGGATAATTTAAGGTAACAAATATATGAATAAAGTTTCTTGTCACTACAGAGAATTATTCTGAAAATAATTTTCTATTTCTTTTCTAATACCTTATACAGTGTTAACTTAAATCTGATTCTAATTATGTTTCCTTGTGGTAAAATCTTTAAGCATTGAAGGTGTCTTCTGTTTGAATTTTTATGACGCCGCAAGTAGCGGTATGTAAATTTTATTAAAATTTAATAGTTCTGCGAGACATAGCTTTATAATGAATCTTTTAGTCGAGTTTTACCTCTTACCATTTAGACTTCTGGTGGCTCGAAGACGAGAAATCAATCCGCGCTACAAGAAATAAGTTTTCTCAGGTACAGTTTAATTGTTAAATAGGGTTAAACTTAATAAACATACTGAGAAGAAAACTTTTGAAGGTAATACATGCATTAAGAAGCCCATGTAACATATAAAGATAGAAAGGATGAGAAGCTTTAACTCCTTGCCTCGCAAAGCTGGAGCATATTGTTACGAAATGCCCAATTGCGGTAAGATAGCTTCCTCAAAGTATAAAAGACTGAATTAATTGGATGAGAAATATATCTCATTGAAATTCGAAGAAATAGACATCTTTGACATCACGGCTTTATTTAATCAGATAAACAAGCGCACGCGGCTGATAAAAAAGTGTCGCAGTCTGTGTAATTACTTGATGTTTACCAGTATAATAAAAAATATATTAAGCTTTCAACTAAGAATAACTCTCATAAGCCTTTAGCAAAGGAGAACTATTTTCAGAAGTTGATTTCGTGCTCTTTTGTTGACTTTTCGCTTTTGCCAAATTCCACCAGACTTTCTTTGAAATTCTTTTAAGACTGCGAAGAAGACAGTCACGTTGAACAGAAGCTTTTAATTCGTTTAATCTCTTTCCGCTTCCTTTTTCAATTTTTTTTGCCCGTAAGATTTACTGCCTCTGGCTTAGCAACCACGTTAGAAGTAACCATGGTAACAGTGAACTAAAGGATTTCAACACAAGGTTAAAGACCATGCTAGGACTGTTTGCGCTTTTTCGCCGATCTTATAGGTATATCGCGCGTATAATTTTCTCATTTCTTATATTTCATAGAAGATTCAAGTTTAAGCTTTCAAGAATATGGCAGTCGAAGTCTTTTAAAAGATCTCTTTTATATTTTTCTTAGTATGGTAGGTCAAATTTATTTATAATAGCGGTAAAATGTATATCTCAATGACTAGTAAATACAAAATACACTGGTGGACAATGGCTAAGGACGGATAACAGTTGCAGCGATAGCAACCGCAAAATTGCAGGAAAATGTGGGAAGTAGCAAAGGGGCGGGATGCAGTAAGACGGATTGTGCGTTCGCAAATGTTGGATTGCCGAAGTTGTTCGTCACGTGATAACGCTGATAATAGATATAGAGAATTCGACGCGTATTGATGGTTGATGTTCAACATGCGACATGCGACGGGGGACGTGGGCACCACCCCTTTACCGTCGGTTAATTGGTGTAGCGCCACGTCCACCAATATCTAGAGTTGAACCTTGAGTCTTTCAAAAGAGCAATTACATGGCCATACAAGGGCTGTTAATATTTAGTATTACATTCTTGTTTGCTGGTTAACATATTCTATGGATAACGTGATTTACAGAGTTACATACTGACTTTGTCTCTCATTTTCGGCATATAATGCATATGCATTACCGGTTGACGTTCAACAGCAAAATTTAAAAGAAAGGATTAACTGATGAAATCGCAATTTTCCGAATGTCTTCCAGACATCACTTAGATAATTTTACGCGCGCCATACTATTGGCAAGATTAAAGAAGGGCGAAAAATAACAGATCTTGCAAGGGGGTTCGATGTCAGTCACAGCTTTGCTTCAAGGCTTTGGAAATCGTTTCAAACAAATGGAATGTGTAGCAAACGTCACGTGGTCGGTCTTGTTCGCAGTACGATGCCTGCAGAAGATAAATACATAAAGCCAGACGTTTGCACCAAGGAGAACTATACACACGCCGTTCTATTGTGTGCATTCTATTGTCTAGACTTCACCGTTCGAGATTGTCATGTCCTTCATGACAATCAAGGCATTTCTGCCATCTCCCAGGACACTTGCCATAACGCGATGTTGAATGCTAGCATTCGCAATCAAATTGTACTTCTTAAAGTTGTTTATGTCAGGTAGGACGAGAAAGTAAACTTGACATTTTCAAATACTTGTATAAAAGTGTACGAATGCGTTTTTTCAGCAGTTACAGAGTGATTCAATTTGACAGATAAACTGAAGGTCGTGTGTTTTACTGAATGTCACTACTCAAGAGAAACTGACTCTGAACGAATGCACTTACAGAATAAATTAAAGATCTTATATTTTGCAGTGATTATATATCGCAGTGAGGGTAGTTACTAGGCGAATAGATGATATAAGCATGGTGAGATAAAGTAATGCAGCAATTTTGGAAAGACTCTACTAAAAACGTTTATGATGGCATAAACCAACCTTGCCAGAGGACTTTCAGCTCGCCGCGTATTTAGAGTGCCTTCATGCTGCACGAATACCTCCGGGATTCGAGCCCGGGCCCTTCGACATGGCAGTCAGCGACACTAACCACTATACCGGTTGGGCGGTTCATGTGTTGCTTTACGTGTCTACCGCCCACCAGTGGGTGAGCGGGTAAGACTGGGCACTAGTAATTCATCTGGGTGAAAATTTTAACAATTGGGCTCGCTGAATGGGGTGGGGGGATTTTCTTCACATAATGTAATGTGAATATGAGCCATTTTTCTCTAAGAAAATCCTTCATGAATAAAGCCCTCGTGTTCTTTATCATAATCCTATAAATCTAAACCTGTTTAGTTGTCTGTCGTAGATCGGAAACTCTTCTGAGGACCATATGGAGATTAGCTTCCACTCATATTTGTTTTCTAGGTATATTTCTGTACTTTTGATCCATTGAAATCATCAGCAAGATATACTGCTTCAGTGTGAAATTTATTGCTCACTACATCTGAAATCAAAAATTTCTTTTTCATGCATTTCCAAATAGTTATTTTGATTGATGATGGCTATTCGAAGCCTATATTTATGTTGCTACATTCCCCATTTTTCATCATTTATGTTCGCCAAGTACTGTTTGATATTTCTTAGCACTTTATCACGATGGTGTTCATAAGAGATCCATAACATGCCACAATTGTGTTGAAGCCATTCTATCCGTGTAATGTTTCATCGGATGGCTCAACGCCCTAAGAAAAATCATAAATCCTCTGAATCTTCTGACGCACTTTACCTTAAACTGCGCTACTATATCACATTAGAGCCATAGCAGTAAGTCTACTATATCACTAAAGTGCTCGCTTCTGACCATGCTGCTGAAAATAAACAATACCCCGTGGCAATACAGGGGACGTAAGTTACGATTTATGTTGCAACGCGCTACTAACTGCGCACGCGCAATACCTTTATGACACTCCATTAGATGCGCCCCCTCCCCTTGGAAGAGCACTCTCTATCTTTTGATAAGCCCACATACATCAAGCTGGAGCTTTAATGTCGTTTTATGCTTACGCCTCTTCATAAAAAGGTGAAATGCAGTGAGGGTACGTTCCCAACAAATTGGGATTTTTATGCCTCTCGCTTAGGCCAAAGGGACGAATTTATTAAGCAGGTAACCCAGAGAGCGTTGCCCAGTGAATTGCCGCTTTCTCTTACAACTGAGCTGATGGACACATTTTGTGGTCAGGATATGGACTATTTAGAAATATTATATCCATAATACTATGGTTATCATTCGTAATGCAATTTGATGGTGAGCTGAAGGAGATTTAACAGCTGAAGAACTTCCAAAGAATTCATTAACCGTTTCGTATAACAGTAAGGTAACCCCAAGCATGCGTAAAACTTCTAATCTTGTGTTTCTCGACAACAATTGATTCTTTCGTTTTGCATTATGAGATAATATGTAATATGAAGTGAGGTATTGTCAGAAATAAAAGGTATTTGTTAAGGGCTTATGGGTGGACTTTTAAACGGTAAAGTAAACCAGCAAAGCAAGTCAAAACATTTATAAGTCGTATTATCTAATAATCCTCTACTATTTATCGATTTAACTTTTAAAAATGGCAGTTATTATATTCATGTAATCGTCGTACAATGGAAACTGTTATTGTTTTGTTTAAGAGAGAATAAGATACCAGATACTCAGCAGAAAATTCCTTTCTTGCAGTTAAACTTCCTAGCAGTAAATTTTATCACACTATATTTATATATTCTATCTTGTCAAATAATGATGCTCCAGCTGGGATATACAATTAAAAGACTTTCGCGCGAACAACACTGACTAGTTTCCACTTATCTTGGACGATTTCATTCCGACGTTTTTGAGGTTGAGAAAGTTATCTTCTATCGTTTATACTCTAACTACATAATCTGACTGAATCACATTTCATGCGTCGTTCTTTAATCTTCAACTGGCTAAGATATCGAAGATGGTGTGGAACTCTTCATTTTGTTAAGGCGCTTCTTTAATTGGAAGCTATCTCGACTTAAATTCAACACGTTGGCTCAGTTCAAGATCTTTCGTTCCGCTCGGTCGAAGATACTGTTATTTTCTGCTCAGCGCTTCTTTAGCACATTAAGCCAACATCACTGGCATTTTTGAAAACAAGAGTACTTCATCAAATTTTAAGGTACTATGTTATCTGAGCTTGTTTTAATTTTTCTAAGACCCAAGTGATCTGTTTTGTCGACATGACTTTTTGATGTTAAAACTCAATTTAACAATTTAACTCTGAGAGCATTTCAGAATGAAATAAAACTGATTACGTTATTTCTGTTTCTGCTATATTTTGTTCAGTAGGTTAGGCTAAGTTATCCATTGTATCGCGTGTTTAAGATAAACGAAGCACTGCTAATGCACAGTTAATTTACTCTTAGGGAACAACGCCTTTGTTTATAAAAATCCATTGAGTCGTATTATTTCAAATCAATACCAAAGACTGATTTTTCCTAATGACTGAAGTAGTTTACTTGCCAAAAAAAAAACAAAAATTATTTACATTAGCTTACAGGCATTACAGGCAAAGTAACAGATTGTTCTCGTTTTATCTTTTATTGTTTGATAGAAAAAGATTCATTGTCCACAACAACAGAATTTAAAAGTTTTGCATGAAAATTGTAGGTTTATGCTTACTTCCGCATTGCATTCTATATCACAGTTGTTCTCAAGATTGTTGTGTGATATGCAGATTAAACCAAAAATATAGTTATTAATTGTGTATTAAAATAAAAAATGGCTGTATGTAACATTATTCATAATATGTGAAGTAAAATAATATCTTTTCAGATGTAAGAAAATAGTTACTTTTTGGTAAAATATTCTTTTCAATTCTAGATATATAATTAATATAAGCAGAAAATAGAGAAAGCAGGAAATATAAAATTTAAAAAAAAGTTTTCCCAAAACTTGCAGACTGGACATTGGCCTTTTCACTGCCAAAATAAACTGTAATATTCGTATCATCTGCTATTAAATACGCTGTTAATCTCGACTAGCAGTTCTGTATCTCCAACCAGGCACTCCCTTTTACGGTATGCGCTTGCGCTTTAGATAGTAAAAGTTGTGGCCTCTCCTCCATGATTAAGAGCTCGCATTCCCACGAGATCCAGACGAAACATTGTCGCTTTCATGGATCTTGAACATAAATCATCATCCGTCACTGCATCAGATAGGATCAGGTTAGGGCCATCGTCATTTATAATTCTGTTGCTGGCTGTCCTCTGCCTACTCTATCAAGAATAAAATGTCTAAGATCTTGTCTGGAATACTTGTTTACACTTCTGTGAAGGAATATTTCATCTGTTTTTGTACGTGTGTGTGTTTCTTGCTGAAGTATTTTTTATTTGAGGTGATGTCCGTCAAATGTTGGCATCTTTATTACATCTAATGAGGCTAGTAATTGCCATGGAAAGTTTGTTTCCAGTTTGACAGTCGCAGAAAAATTTTAAGACAGCTGACTTATCTTGTTAACAAAAACTGCGATATCGGGGGAATCCAAGCAAAAATATTTGTCATCTAGGCCTTCACGGATAAAAAGTTAATTAATGGGACAAAGGTTGCGTGTCTGTGATGTAACAGCACTTTTCCCTCAGGACCTGCAATCTTGTCCTATTTAGGAAAACCTGAATCTCTTGTCGAAGTGAGGAATTCATCAAAACAGTTTGCAAATATTTAATGATAGAAATATTCCTCAACGATGTTTTTCCACCCTACCAAAATCATCCACTTGTAAATAGAAATCTTTGCAATATAATAATGTTTTTGGAATATAAAGATTATTATTATTATATGCTTGTTATAAATTTTTATTTCTGAAAATATGTATTTTTGTTTCAGCAATGAAATGATGTAATGGTAAAAAAATCCCACCTGAGTAAATATTTTTGATAAAATCTGAAGACTATTTTTTGAATTGCTTGTTAGTATCATCAGCAACAATTGTTTCAGTAACTGTAAAAAGCTGCGCATATAAATAAGATACGAATTTGCTACATACTTTTGTTAACAACAGAGAGATAAGCATTCTATAAAAAACTACTGAAAGCTAAATATTTCGTACTTGTGAAACTGATGCGTATCCGCAAACGATGTGCAAAAAGTGTAACAAACGATGCAACAGTTGCAGTGTTTAAATTGCGCCTGAGCCCACCTAAGCCCGGCTTACTTAGTTTTTGGGATAAATCATAATTCTAGCCGGATAATCATAATAAGGCTCCGGCACTTCTTTTATATAACGGAACAACAATTTCAGTAGTAATTTGATATCGAAAATTTTTTTTGCAATTAAATTATATTAAAAATCTCTTATTAAATTTTAGTTTATCTCATTACATTTGATTTAATTTCATTTATTTAATTAATTCAATATTTAATTATTAATAATTTTAATAAATATTAATTAATTAATTTTTATTTAATTAAATAATAAATATTAAATGAATAATAACTGAGAAATATTAATTATTATTATTATTAATGATTTTAACAGTCATTTTATTTATTTATTTACTTTTTTTCTTGACGGTGTTCTATAGGACTCCGACATTTCTAATTTTAGAATTTAAGTCCTGAACAAATGTATCTATTGACTACTACCGGAAAACAAAATGCCTTGTAATGGAAAATAAAATACTGTGTAATTTAAAAGTAGTAAACCCCCAGTTCTCTAATGAATCCACTAAGCGACTTGCTACAGTATGAATTGCATGGGAATGAGGATGGGGAAAATTAAAAAGTAGAGGATATATCCAACTTTTTGTAAGTTGTATATATCTGTATATGTCGTATATATCACCGCTAAAGTTCAGAAATCAGTTATTCTGCTGATTATCTAGCTAATCTGCAAATTAAATAAAATGTTCCGTTAAAGTGAGGAAAATTGTTTTATTTCTCAAATCACCCAGGTAATCTGCACATTAAATAGGGGATCTGCACATTACGTACTAGGCAGTCGTTAAAGTGAAAATAAGATCTTGCGGAAACAACGACAACGTTTTTATACGCTTAAAACAGCTGATATTTTTAAATTGTTGATTGGGCAGGGTTTCACGAAATGTTACTGCAAAACTAAATGTACCACAAATAGGTGTGTTGCAGCAAAATCCAGTTGCTAGGTAATTCAAAGTTTCACAAAACTTTAGATTGCACTAATAAGTGAGAGTAATTTTATCATGATAAAAGTGGATAAGTGTTTTGCAAATTCATTTCCTTAATTGTAATAAGATTTTAAACCGTTTTATTCTTTGTATTATAGTTTTTTAATTTATCGAAGATCAATTCTGTCAACTAATTTGTTGATTGTTTGATTTTATTAACTTGATTTTTTTAGATAACGAAAACAAATGAATAACATTATGTTAATTTTAAGCATACAGAAACACTGCTGTTGTTCCAGCAATGATCTTATTTTAAGTTTAACGAGCGCCTAGTAGGAATTGTGCAGATTAGTGAGTGCCTAGTAGGTAATGTGCAAAGTTGGAGAGAGAGAGTGAAAGGAAATGAGAGGAAAAAAACTCTTGCACTTTTAACTATACGGACGCCGTTTATGTGCACATTGCGTAGGTAAAATGTGGGAAAACTCTTGATTCCACACTTAAACGGAGCAAATCTGTTAAGATGCTGATTAGCTAGGCAATGCACACATTAACGGCTTTCGCATTTTAGAGGTAATATACATTTTGAGATATAACGATAAAATTAAGCTAAATTAAATGATAAATAAATAATATTCAATAAAAATTAAACGAATATGGGTCAATTATTTTATTCTTTTATGTTACAACGTAACTCAAACCTTGCGCAGTAAAATTAACAAAGTAAACCAACTCATGTAATTAATCAAGAATTTCACTGCACGCAATAATTTGGGTAAAAACATTAATAAATATTGATTAGCTAAGTATATCCACCACACTCACACTTTTTTCTCTTCGTCTTTTCTAATATTAAGATCGTTGACGTAGTTTGAGAAGAATTTACTTTATGTGCCCATTAACAACGTATTAATATGATACTCTTCAAGCACTATATCATTGAAATGTTTTTACGTTTCGTAGAAAATCGGATTTTCTAAACGTGTCATGTGTTTCTTGAAATTAGATATATCACAATTGAACCCAGTGACTTACCGATCAGAAATGGACCCAGTGTACCACAGTCGGCAATTTTTGGTGTTGAAGTAATATGTTCGTGCATTCTTCTTATCTTAGAATAATATGCTCATAAAAATATCATGTTCGTTCCACTGTTATTTCCATGATCTTAAAACCGGATTGCTAATGGAGGCAGTAACAAAGAATGTATTGCAGCAAGTGTGAGAAGAAGTGATTTGTAGCTTGATATTTCAATGCAACTCGAAAGAAGTCGCGTAAAACACTTATGAGAGAAACGTGGATTTTTTTTTTTTTTTATGTGTTACACTTGTCTCTCTGTATACATAAATTTCAGCAATAAAGCCATTAAATCGAATTGAATAGAGCTATCTAAAATGATGTTGTATTGCATGTCCAGGTCAAGTCCGTGAAGCACTTGTTATAAATCTTGGGTTTCCAAGATTGATTTTATGACACTTTTGGTTTGAGGAGTGTATTGATAACTTGCATTGTCTTTAAGAGGAATGTCATCTTGGAGAACATTTTAGCTAGCTATCAGTTATGTTAGAGAATGACACATAACAAAAAGTCCTGTGCTTATCACGTTCATTCATTGGGAACTAAAGTTGATATGAATTCTATTTAGTTGATTTTAATTATGTTAGTAAGCATCTTTTCAGGTAATTAAACTGAACATCTTGAATGTGTCTTATATTATTTATTTAAATAGTGTGTGTATTGTACTGTATGCGTACTGTGTTTGCCTTGCATAAAAATTGCATGAATACATAAAGCATTTTTCAAAACTTGCGCTAAAAAGTGAGGTAGACAGTACGCTAATAAATTTAAACAAATAATGTAAATAAATATCTTATGTCATTTATTTAATTAATGTAAGATATAAACTCGATTTAATGAACCCCAAAATCTTTTTTTAATTATCATTAAATAGAGTTTACTATTGTATATTTCAGACATTTCTGTATTTATATAATACCTAAAATTGCACTAATATAATATCAAAAACCAAGTTATTATTATTATCATTATTAACAATATGCAATGAAATAAGTTTTTAGTAGGTGATGCCATTAAATGAAATAACGTACTACCTAAAGGAAACGCTTTAATGATATTCCCCTAATATTGGTATGATTATGATAATAATCAAAATATATATGTCATTATTATATATATTAATATTGATATCATCATCATTTCGATTTAATATCCTTAAGGCGTTAGCAATATCTTTTTGGATTCATAACTGTTGTCTGTAACATACAAGTCACTGCCAATATTGTCTGTCGATATTATCTTACAATCAATCCGTATTCTCATCTGGCGAAAATATCTTAACTTCTGTCATATTGAGGTCAATGTTATCATTGGTATTGTTATTATGGTAATGGCACTTTTCATGAGCTGTGTGTTGTCAGTTCGTTTACTGGTCTGCAGATTTCATTGAATCTTCCCACTGGATAATGATTTAATGTCAGTGTTATTTGCTGATTTCGTTAGGGATTTTTATATCACTATCACATCTTTTGCTGTTATTATAAGAGCTTGCTATTTTCGCTGTCTAACTCCTAAGCACCACTCTAGCTTAGCCAACTACCACTTTAGATGATAAATCAAAATCTAAATGAGTATCAAAATAAATAATATAAGTTTTTAAATTGAAACAACCTGAACTATTTTGAACTAGTAAAATAGAGAATAACTTATTGAAAACTGTCGGGATACACAATGTAAAAACTTCTAAAACTGGCCTTACAAGCAAATTAACAAAGGTAATTTAACTGGATACTTAATGTGAGTTTATGATCATTCTAATTTTGTTTTATTGTCTTACCCCAAGCAAACATTTTAAAAACATTTATTAATCATAAAACAACGAAGTATATACTTTCAGTGCATCAGTCACTGTATGCGAAGCCAGAAAGCAGCTCAGATAATAAAGTCGCAATTAATTTCAGTCAGTCAATCTTCATAACAGCACTCTGCCCTCAACTCCTTTTATCTAGTCTCTAATTCAAATACAGTGTGAAGGTGTTTTTTTAAACTGACATTGCTTAGACCCAGCTGTAGCTCTATTTCCCAGATGAAAATCCACCAAATTTGGTAGTAGAACTAAAGAAGGCACGGGAAAAAAAGATTCCATGACAAAAGGAATAGTTCATAATGTTTCCGACAGATGGAAATTCGGCGCTGTTGTAGTCTATACAGCTAAAAAAAACGCAGGTAAAATTTGAAAATGCGCGCTTAAGTAAACGACAGTAGCGTCATTAATTCAGTTTGTAAAGGTAAGGGGAAAACACCTAAGGACATTGCGAAAGTTACCTGGGTCCAATTGTGCGTTTTAATTTACCTTCAATGCGTATTAAGTTGATTTATCTTCACCACTCGAACACATCTTCCATTCTTTGTGAAATAAAAAATCGTAAAAATCTATATAAAAGCCCTCTTTCAATTAATGCATTGACCACCACGTGTTGGTCCATCGATAGAGCGACTGAAAGAAATGATTCGCAGAAGTTTGAAGAATAGTATACTTAGCAGTTCGGTATGGTAAAGACCGAAAACCGGTGTCAGAACAGACAGTTGCTGGTGCCGTTAACTGCAGTCGTTGATGGCACCCATGGGATTATTGTTGGTAGTAGCAGTGCCCGGGGAGTAGCACGACAACTGTATTTAAATCTTTAGGCGCTGTGGAAAATCTTGTGGCAAGTTCTTTACTTTTATCCATATAAGATAAGCCGGTGTGGAGGAATTAAAAGGCAACGATTATGATAAACGAGTGGTATTTTCTCTGACATTTCTTGTCAGGGTGGAGGTCTGCCATGCTAATCCCCGGAGAATTCTGTGGGGAAATGAGGCCCATTTTCTCCTAAATGGGGCTCTTAAGTCTCATAATTCTCGAATTTAGGAATCCGAACAACCCATGTAATTCAGGATATTCCTTTGCATTCACCAAAAGTCACTGTTTAGTGCGGCTTTACAGCACATTTCATCATCGTATTATTTTCTGAGAACGTTGCTGTAACAGAACCACAGACTGGTACCGTTGCCACACAAAGGTATCTTGGTATAATGACTAGTTTTTCATTCCACAGCTTCAGCAGAGGCAATTATTGGATCAGGTAACTTTTATACGAAAGGAAGCACCATCGCACATTGGTCTATCCTATCATTACAGCGGGTTGCTATGCCATCGCTTTACAGAAAAAAGTGTCAGTATCGGGTTTTTTTCCCATTTCCTTAGCCGTCTCGCTCCCCAAATCTAACCTCATGTAACTTTTGCATGTGGAGTTATTTGAAGTCCAAGCTCTATCTGTGGGGCCTCGACGTTTGGACGTCGAGATGCAGGATGTATACAGGATACAGCATGGGGCCTGCGTGAAGGGTATTCACATTGAAAGGGATCTTTGCCCTGACCGGGAATAGGCTTTTATTAAATAAAGTGTTATGGAGCATTGAAATATCATCTCTGTAAACCTTATGACCTTTCATTTGCTGCATTAAAGCTGTATTGTACTTAAATGTCTTCTTTGTTATTCATTTACCTAATTCTCAGCTGTGTAGACTGCGACAGCGCCATATTTTGCCCTATCGACAACCAGAATCTTAAAACAGAAGTACCAGTCACTTGGCTGAAACGAAAACTTCCTTTAAACTGTTATAATTTCAAACACTAATTTACATAAAAGAATGATTCTAATTTACCAAAGCAAATCTATCTTTGCGCTATTCTGTTTAGTTGGAGAACAGCAATGAAATGGTCAAGAGATAAACTTTCTGTGGGAGGTAGTGTCGATGTGGAAACCAAAACTCTCATAAAGGCTGTTCACAGTTCTTCTAAATTTAAGTAAAACGGCTTGCCACTCAAAATGTACGTAAATTTTGGAATGAGCGAAACTCGTGGCGAAATGATGCAAATAAAAAACATGTAAATTAAATAAATGTTTAATAACTCAAACATAATGCCACAGCATTTAAAATAAAGTAATCATAAATTGTAATATATATACTGCATTACACATTTGTAATGTTTCTCAAACTCCCAATCACTTATTTTTAAATTTTACTGTGTCTTGTCTTATTCTGATTGCATACATACAAAGGCGCATTGCAGAAGAACAATTAGTTAGCTAACTCGAAGAAGCGTTTAGAATAAATACAAATGAACACTCGTGGCAAATGTGCATTTATTTGCTTTATAATAGGGATATTGCTGTTTGGCTACCATTTCATTTGCCCTTGCTGCGAGTTTAGCTTGAACGGAGTTTTCAGTGGTACCGTGTTACCTACCACGAATGTTGAATAATTGAAGCAGTGATGCCCATATCACGGTGATGTGCTATGCAGTCGACACTCGTCATAATGATCACCCATAGCGACCGTTCGTACAAAATGTCTTCAACTAAGGAGAATGTATGAGATTCAGTTTCGTTATAGCGACACTTGTTATACATTGGCAAAATGCCACTACCGGTGGCTTTGTTCATTACTATTCATGTCGTTATCTTTCCAAAACATTTTCATCTTACAGGGGTTCCAACGTCATATTTTTCAGAATCATCTTTTATGTTGGTAAAACTCGATTGATAATTTAGGTGAAACACTGAAAAGACAAGATAATTTTGCAGACGTTCCCCTGCAACGTAAAATAATCGTTAGATCAAAGGGGAAATTTGCATTTTATGCTAGAGGAACATTTTCTGTTTAAAAAAGACGTAATAGCCATTTAAATCAACTTGGCGATGTTCAAAAATAATAAAGCGGAATAAATTGCTCTGCGTAATAATAAATACTCCATAAATTCTTTGAGCAAAACTAAAAGCTGAAGAGAAAAAAAAAGACGTAGATACAGTAGCGATTTTAGAGATAAGTCATGCTCCAGACCACCTCATTGGAGCCAATTAACGATATTTGCTTTACAGCTTATCTTCGTTAGTAGAACGTGCGTCACGTGTGCATTTACGGGATGTTTGACACTTGATTAATAAACTGATTTTTTTCCTTTATTGTGTTATTTAGAATATTTTGTTTTCTGAGTAATCAAACTAAAAAAAAAAGTATTTTTATTTCTTCCGTAAACTAAAATAGCGTGAGTTAATTTTGCCACAGGATATTGGTTACATCTTTTCTTTTCTGTTTTCAGATATCCTTCAAAGATTTTTAACCATTGCTGTGAGTTATTAATTTCTTTTTTGATAATTTCAATTATTGTATAATGCAGAATTTGTCAATGTGGGAATTCATCGCATAGCACAGCAACAGATAAATCCATACTTATGGAAATTGGAACATACGTTGTTCGGATGATGAAGGTGTGTGCACCTTTAAGTAATTTCTTCAAAATTCAATTTAGACCTTTTTTTAGTGTTGAAACGATATTTTGTAGTTTTTTGCTCATATCTTTGCTCAGCGAGCGAACTAAGATTCTTAGAATTTTATTGTTTGAATCATCAGATAGAGCAGGAAAAAAAATCTTTTAAACAAATTTTTACCGAATTTTTAATTTAATCTACTGATTTTTTGGCGATTAATTGGAAATCGCTTCCGTTATTTTAAAATTCCTATATCCAGAAATGTTTCTATTGTAGTATTTTGAAAAATTTTCTAAATTACAAAATCAAATCTTCGCCCTCTTTTAAAACAGAAATAATGAGAAAAACATCAATTAAACTATTTCCTAGAACTTTCTATAAGCATGTTTGACTTTAAGCAGAAGGAGAAGTACCCGTTCTTTGTTGGGAATTCCAAGATTTCCATTACGTACTTGGTTTGGAGAATACGGTGTTTTTATGTGTCGCAATACTTTTTCTCCTTCTGTAAGATTTGTCTAATATTTATTTTATTTATTTATTTATTTTTCATCCCGCCCAGCCAGAGAAAATTATTTGCAAGGAAATCGCCTCTTTTGAAACAATAATGGTAAAAAATTTAATTACGTGATAATCTGTACATGGAAGTACAAGTATGCCTTGTTTTATTGCTCTTTCTTACAAATATATCGTATGCGAATATGACTTAATGTGGGACACAGAATGACATCGACTGCCTGCTCTTTACAGAACTAAAGTCTTACAAATCGAAGACTTTAGTTCTGTAAAGAGCAGACAGTCGATGTCATTCTGTGTCCCACATTAAGTCATATTCGCATACGATATATTTTTACGATATATTAAACTTTTTTCATTATTATTACTATATTAAAATCGGGTCATATAAATCTTCCAATGGCTGTATATGTTCAGTTTTTCTTATTGCATAAATTATTTTTTTAAATGATTGCCCTGTATTTTCTCCTTGCATGTGCATTTTCGTGATTTTCGCCATGTGTCACGTGGATGCGAGCTAGTTTCCCTTAGAAAGTACTCCACGAAGGTATCTTCTCTTTAGGCAGTTAGCTCTTGTGTGCTTTAGCATAATCGAATAAATCAAACCTAATGGCAAAGAATATTAGAATTAGAGTAGTCTTCCTTATAAACGACCATCCATGATTCTAGATGATTTTGTTCCACTTAAAGAGGCTATGTTCAATATCAGTATTTCCTAATATTCTTAGGAATACTGATCACTTTCGAATATGATCACCACCTGAGGATTTATTATGTTTTGTCGTTATAAACGTCCATAATTTAACTATTTTTATATTTTATTATAATTACCATTATGTTACGTTACACAACGAACACATTTATTATTCACCCGGACTCGGAAATCTTCGATTCTCAGAAGTGTTCTTAATCTTCATTCTTCAAGTAATTTATCTCCTAAATTAAAGTAGTACATGGTTTAGTTAACTGCATGATCTTAAAACAATGTTATGTACTGTTTGTGTTATTCGCAGGGTTCCAACCCATACTACAGTAATTTTTCGTCATAAAAAACATGTTAACATATTAATTATTGGATTTGAGATGAACAATGAATTCTTCCTAGGATGAAACAACCACGGTTCGTTTTTTGTGGAGAAGTTACGAGGGTTTAGTCTTTTGTGGAGAAGGCTGTATTAGATAGTATGTTTCAGTAGTGATGTTTATTTATGTTTTCAGATATATTGGTCACTTTCAGATGTGCTCATCTGGAGGTAATCACCATGAAAGAGTTCAGTTTATTTGTTTTAATTCGTAATGCATTTTATATTACTCTACCTCACCCCAAAAAATGAACAATAGCAAAGTATCTTAGTTAATATAATTTCACTAATTAAAATAATAATTTTTCATTTATTTAAAATGAATGATCCTATGTAAATAAAAGATCCAGGTTTATAATAATAACCTTGCAATACACTGAGCTGCGTCATTGCGACCATCGCCATAAAATGGCCGCCTTAGAGAAAATAACTGCTATTACTGAGAACCTGATTAATTATCATTTGAAGTAATCATACTAATAGCTAATCAGAAAATGAGAATCATTTAGAGTCATGCATGATCGTCATAGTCCGACTTTCCCCAAATAATGTTTAGCATAGTTTTTTGTTTTTTGTTTGTTTGCTGCTCACAGAGAGTAAATGAATCCATCTAAAAAGGAAAGTGTCTTCAAGAGTCTAGCACTTGAAGACGTCTATGATAAGTGAAGGGAAGAAATCTGTTACTCGTACAGTTGGTGTTCGTTTATACAATTAGTCGGTTTTATTTCTCCATTCATGCCCAGCGGTTACAGGTACCTTTTGTTTTCTTTGAAGGTTGTCGAATTAGAAAGATGATATTCAACGCTGATATTTATTTATATTCTCAAAAACACTAATCGCTTTCAGAGATGAATAATTACGCAAACTATCCAAATATTGACCAAATTGGGAATTTTTTTATATTCATTCTCCAGAGTTAAATAAATATTATTTATATGCTGAAAAATTATCTTAAAAATTAAATTTTAAAATCTCTTGTGCAAACTTTGTTTTATAATTTCTACATTCCTAAGTATTAAGACCTTAAAAACAGAATGTGGTAAAGGAAATGTGGTTCACATATGTATGTGCATAAGATCGTTCCGGTATACGTTTTGGCTTCGACAGCTAGAATTTAAAAGTAACCTTTTAACAATTAGAAAGAGGGAAGAGGGCCTTTCTTTTTAGATGTCTGGAGGTTTGAATACGTCTATGGTGAGTGAGGAGGAGAAATGTATTTCTCGTGCAGTTATTGGTTGGTAGGTTGGTGTTCATTTATTGGTTGGCCCATTCTCGACCTACTTCAATAGACATGGCATAACAACCACGGACATATGCGCCTGCGGAGCGGAAGGCTTCCCGGACCACTATGTTTTTGAATGCCATCTGACAGCAGGAAATCACCTCCCTCTTCCCATCAACAATAGTGAAGCTTATCACCGCTTCCTTGTAAAGCACAAACCGGCAGTAAATACAATCTCCAAAGTTTTTAACAAGCTCAAGAGAATGGGCCAAGATTTGTGCTCTCCTCATTAGCCAAAACTCTCAAGGCATGATATACTAACTAAGTTAGCATGCAGTTCCACTTTCTTAAACACATAAGTCTACTCCTAAAACTTACATAAGTCCCTATTACAGATACTTATCAAATAATGTACAATCAAATGTATTTAACATTTCCTCTTCTGTATATGCATAATACTTAATTTTTATTTTTATTTATTTATTTATTTATTTTTAACTTATGAGCCTGTATTTTAATCCTATTATTTTGTAACTGTATTTTTGTATCTCTATATTTAATTTGTATTTTTATTTGAATTTTATTGTGAATATGCAAAATTACCATAGCAAATTGCAACAACAAATGTCAAAACGGTAAAACGAATGCAATCTGCCCTTGTATGGCCATGTAAATGCTCTTGTTAACATCCTAAAAAGCTCCCAAGGCGGCCTCTTGAGGCCTCAGGGAGTTGTTCCTGGTTAGTGGAGGGCGCGGGACACATGCCTGTTTACCTCTGTTAGACATCAGGCGTCCCCGTCCTCCGTTACCAACCAACCAACCTATTGGTTGGTCGGTTTTGTTTCTTTATTCGTGCCTAACAGTATTTCTGAAAATTTCAAAACGTTGATAATTTTTTTAATCCTATGTAACGTAATGCAATGTAATACACTAGTATGCTGCAACATTCCTGGCCAATAATAATCAGCCTCATGGTTAACGCAGCACACCCATTACAGACAAACAAACAAAAATACAGTTAAAAGATTAAAACGCAGATTAAAACGGAAATACAGTCACAAACATCAAACCATAATCCGATGGCGGGCACTTGCCTATTCAGCATTGGCCACACCTAAGGCCAGAAGTGGTGGCTTTTTTATTGTGGAGGCAGCTAATAGGCGGGCTCCGTTGCCTTCTATGAAGGAAAGCACAGTTACATCCATGTCTTCTTCGGGATTCGATCCCGGGCCATAAGGCCAGAAGTGGTGGCTATTTCCACCAACCACTATGCGGTCTGGGCTCCCCAAACCACTGTGCGGTCCGGGCGGCACGGTTAGTAAATAAAGTAGTAATTTACGCAGTGCTTCTGAACATTTTATTTAAATTAAATAAAAATTGCTAATACAATTAAAATTTACACAGTTAAAAAGTCTTCACTTTCTTCAGTGTGAAAAAAAACGTATTGCATGTCTCTCATTTTAAACCAAAAGCTAGAAATAATTTTAATAAGAAAAACATTCCGAGCGGCGACATAGTCCGGAGACTAGAATGCTTACCCAGGAAGAGTTAACCTATTTTCCAATGCAGATTTTTTCGAACGTAATTAAAAGTGCTATTTCTGTGAAAAAAAAATATGGTTCACATATGTATGTGCATAAGATCGTTCCGGTATACGTTTTGGCTTCGACAGCTAGAATTTAAAAGTAACCTTTTAACAATTAGAAAGAGGGAAGAGGGCCTTTCTTTTTAGATGTCTGGAGGTTTGAATACGTCTATGGTGAGTGAGGAGGAGAAATGTATTTCTCGTGCAGTTATTGGTTGGTAGGTTGGTGTTCATTTATTGGTTGGCCCATTCTCGACCTACTTCAATAGACATGGCTTCAATAGACATGGATTCAAGAAAGTAGTTAAATTAAATTTATTGCCTTATAGACTACAGCCAACAGTATAGTTTAAATGTAATGCTATACGACGTTAAAAATCAAAACATTTACCGTCTTTCACTTTTGCGATGATAGGAACCCAGCCCGCAATAATTCAAATTGCAGCTTATGTAAAAGTTCACAGTTTAGTTGTACGCATTCTAAGTTATTTATTGCGTATACAGGATGCGGCATCTAACGTTACTCACTTCCAGAGAGGAATAACAAATTTATTGTAAGTTGCAATAAATAGTACGATGAAAGACGTTTAAGATAAATCAGTATCTTGACTCAAAAAACAAGTTCTACTTCTTTAAGTGAGACTTGTCTTCTGAGGAGACAGTCTTATCTTTTCAGGAGACAATCTGTCTGAGGAGGCAATCAAAACATTGCTGCCATCTCCCAGGCATGCTTGCCATGACGCTATGTAGAATTTCGTGCGAAATATTCACAGTCTCCTGAATAACTAACTGCAATTTTTAAAACTGTTAATTCAGGTGAGGTGTAAGTGTAAAGTTGAACTTTCAAATATTCCCATTAAAACTCTACTGAGAAAACGGGGAATTAAATGTCGTTAAATGTTGCCCAACCGAGTGAGAAGTCTCTCGCGTTGATGCAGCAGACTGTAATGGGTACATTTACTCATACAAGTTTTCAGTGTCATTCTATATGACATTAACCGCCGTAAAAGTGCAATTAGTCAGAAGATCACGGCTGTTATACAAAATATTCCACGTTGCATTATAGGAAGTTACGTGGGTATTAACAGCAGTGCCTTGATTATCATAGAGGTTATATCCAAGCCGTTGCATTGAAGAAATGATGCTAGTTTTGTAAATCCGCCCGAGTTAGCCTTTTCTAGAGTATTATTACCTATACAGATTTAAGATCCTAAATTGTCAAAAGATTTTTAGGTATGCGATGTGCTAGCACAATAGCTTGATCGTTATGGATTTGACGACACAAAACATGACAATAGGTTTCTAAGAGAAGATTTTCGTCTTGAGCAGTCAGGTAAAGAAAAATTCAAAACATGTGAGCGATAGAGGATGCACCACCCCTCTACCAATACGGTTAATCGGTGTCCAAGGTTCGAGTCCGGGCGAGGGCATTTCTCATTTTTCACGTCTGTCAGCATCAAAATATCCTAATGTCTAAACAGAGTTAATACGTACGCTTATATAGGGTCAAAATGGGGGAACATTTAATAAGCATATGATAATATACGTGACAACCAGGGCTTGATTAACCATCAAACAATGCTTTTTTAATGGCTGGGCGCCTTGTTTAATAGCACTGGCCTTGCGCCACTCATTACAAGGTACGAGAGCCGGAAGTGGTGGCCATTTCATTATGAAAGCATCTAATAAGTAGCCACCGTTGCCTCCTATGAAGGGACGGACAGTAACAACCATGGCTTCTCCGGGATTTGAACCCGGCCCATCACTGCAGCGGTCAGGCTCAATAACCACTGCAGCGGCTGGGTAGCTTCTCAAACAACATAAGCATGTACTTAAGGCATCAAAGAATATAGGCAATACAAAAAGGTTCTTAGGTATTCAGGTAAGGGGGCACAAAAAAATTTCCCATTGCTGGTTTTACCATGGAATGCATGGTGCAGCTAAATTAAAACTTAGATGTGAAAGGAATCAAGAAAAAACTGGCGCAACCATGTGTGGGACACCAAAATCATTGAAGCCTCTGAAGCCAAAAATTATCATGATAATTGTATTGCGATAATGACGTCATTTTGCCTTTGCCATACACATCGAAGGACTGAATCGTTTTAAACTGTATTTATTGCTGTGTACACTCAATGTGTCATCGTGCTTCGAAAATGGGTAACATTAAACGCCGCACTCTGGGAGAAATTCTTACAGTTGCAAAATGAAACTGTTCAGCGTTCTCAGATTACATTTATTAATGATTTACATGTATGTTGTCGAGGAAACTTTAGAATTGAAGGTTTTAAACCCCTCATTATTCTGAACATTTTATTTTATCTGTATCGGTAGATCTGCATGTTTGAATTTTTCTTTCAAATTCATCGAAGTTAAGAACAAGCAAGGAACGTCTGTTGAAATTAGCTGGTGTAGAATGTCATTTGCGTGCAAAAGACCAACTTTGCCCAACTGAAATATCTCTAATTGAGATGAATACGGGTAGAATTATGGTGTAGAAATTCTTGGAATAAATCTTCTTTTGAAGATTTAATCCTATTGTATTCAAATCTCGCGTGTCTCCCGTGACAACCAAACCTCACATTAGTTTTCGAAGGAAAGAGAAAATTAGCACGAAAATAAAAAATTCTAGACAGGCCTTAAGTGCGCAATTTGCAAGTATTACTTGAAAACTGTCTGAAAGTCTGTGCTTTTTCTTCATTGAAACTTTTTTTTTTTTCTTTTTTCAAAATTACTTTTTTCAGATAAATGTTTTCCAAGAGTATAATGCAAAACTCAAACTACTACACAGTGCATTATAAATTCACTGTTCAGTATAGTTTGGCTGAAATATTAATTTATTAAATATTTAACGAGTTTCAAATTATCCTAGTGAAACATCTGTACTGGTTGCACTATTGATAATCGCTGTAATCAATGTCATATTATATGCCGAAAACAAATAATACGGCACTAAATTTGATCTTCTAACACGTTCGGAATTTTACCGACCCGTATTATCAAATATGCCAGATTATAATACTAAATTTCCTTAATATATTTTTTAAGTGTTAGGCTGCGCATTAAAAGGGTTGTTGGTTACAGAAAGGCATTTTAAAGGGAGAATATCATCTTATATTCGGACATTTGGAATTTGCAAAAAAATCTGACATGGACACCACGACTTCCCTGCACGGCCTATTAAATTCTACATATTTTTTTGGTGCACTTCATTTTTAACTCATTTCCTTGCATTATTCTAACTGATTTGAACGCTCTCTCACGGCAAGTTGAAAATGACATCACAAACAGAAATTTTGAAATTAAATATTTCGGTCAGTTTTCGTCGCATGGGAGTCAAACATTTCCTAATTTTATTTTTTCATAACGAGTGTAAAACTTTCCCATATATAAGTAAAGGAACCAAGAGACACACATTAAAAGTTAAATTTCGTTATTTGTAGAATTTGTTTTTAAATTTAACTTTTCCAAAACGTGAATATTTTCTTATTTTCTTCATTTAAAACACTTCTATAATTGGAATTGTATGACTATACCAACGATTTCGAAAACACAGGCCGGTTAAGCACTTTTAAGGTGGGTAAAGATGTATATATATGTAAGATATACAAATTACGATGGCTGCTCTAAGAAACGATTGACAACTTCAAAATTAACTATTCTAAATTTGGTGTTCTCCCCTCTAAACTCATCTGTTCTCCCAAATTTGAAATCTTTCCATGTTACATAACAACCTAAAATTAACCAGTCACAGGTTCGAGTACTTTTTGTATTTACTTAATATAAATACTCTTTGCAAAATAACTACGTCATTCCTTTTCTTAGCTTCTTCTTTGCCAACACCTTTGCGGTGCTTTGCCGTCCAAGATGCCTATGTTTTCCTTTAAAAACCAGTGTTCATAAAAATTATGGTGTTTAACTACGATTGGATAAATGCCTAGTCTACTAAAAAGTGATTTGAGGCGAATTATCGTAAAATAAAGTTGATGTTTAGAAATGGCCACGTCTGAAAGTTACTGGCTTTTGCATCTATCTCTCTAACTACGCAACTAAAATACTACTGTTCTATGTAAGATAAAACAAATTACTATGGCTGCTCTAAGAAACTATTGACAATTTCAAAATTAACTATTCTAAATTTGGTGTTCTCCCCCCCTAAATTCATCTGTTCTCCCAAATTCGAGATCTTTCCATGTTACATAACGCTGCTTAAAAAATGCAACTAAAACCTAAAATTAACAAATCACAGTTTAGTTGTCTCCGCACTCTTTTTTTGTGCAAGATGTACATCTCTACAGTACTTTAATTTTTAACAATGAAATAAATTTCTTTCTCAGATTATTATAAAAATATTGTCTTAATGTTTCATTTCTAGTAATTACATAAAATAATATTTATTCACAGTTTTTTCCAAAATAATGATTGTTCATAATCTGATTTAAAATTAGTTATTATGTGCATTTTGTGTTTTTTAAAATAAACGGGGAATTAAAATTCGTGAGGCGTTTTCAAAGAGTCGCAAAAACCATAGGTTAGGCCGAGTTAGAAAACCCTTTCATTACTGCAACATATTCAAACTTATCTGAGCGAACAATCTTCTTTAATCGATTCCGTCGTTTAAAAAATAACTGTAATCGTTTCATGTCATGTGAAGCTCCATTCCGTCGATAAATGCTTCTCGCAGAAATCTATTGTATTGGTACTTTCTTTCACTGAGAATCCGTATTGATCAGACATTTCACCTTCCCCCCCCAACCCATCTTCCCAAAAAAATTCACTGTTGCTATCGGGAGAGATAATAACGATTTGCGTTAAGCTCGAAAATAACTAAAGAATAAAAAATAAAAAAAAATTGTCGTCTGCGTTTCGGCGAAAGATTTAAACTTCAGATTCCAATCGGGATGTTAAAAATGTTTTCCAAAGGTTTTACTCTTACTCATTTTTTACCTTTTTTTCGTTCACCGTTCTTTTTTTCCCTTTCCCTTATTTATATATTACATTCTTTTCCTTTTGGATTATTTTTATGGATTTAACGTGAAAAAACGGCTGTTTTGAAAATTTAATTTTTACGTCGCAGTTAAAATTACGCAAGGTAATAAACTAGCAGTAACACCTGTTATGCGGTAGAATACATTACAACGACCTGTAGAAAACTGTTATTGGTCATTTCTTTAATTTTTCATGGAACATTAAGATGTAAAATACGTTCGTAAATGACTAATTTATAAAGGCAGTTTTGGCTGCTACATGTAGGACTGTAATTCTACAGCACGTTCCTTAAAGCTACTTTCGCAATCACTGGTCTCAGACACATGCTTTCAATTACGAAAATGCTTTAAATAAAGCAAATCTCCATGTTTCTGCAGATTAAAAAAAAAAAAAAAAAAAAAAAAAAAATCTGAAGTTTCAGATTTTAAATTACGTCCAAAGGGGCGTTTTTTTAACGTTTTGTGTGTAACCTTTATTAATTAAATATCATGTTCTTTGCACTTAAACCATAAAACTTAGTTCAATAGCAATGTCGCAAAATAATTTTAAAATGAGCTTATCTTTCCGATACACAGTTCGACGCGCTAGAGATAAAAAGTTTTTTCCTCCTGTAGCCTTTGCTCGCTTTTATACCGTTGAGTTTGTTACTCAAAAATTCGTTAAAGTTTTACAAAATATGAAATCGATAGTAAAACAAATTCCAAATTTGGGATTTCAGATGCCCATATTCGCAGTAAGATTACGTCATTCAAAATTCGATGGCTCTAGTTACCATTGTTTTATCACTATGTACCGTTGTTTTATCGCAATACATTTATGCAGATTCTTCATTATTTAATTTCTTCAAATATAATGCAGGACTCTAACATTTTGTAGCAACAGTTTGAAAAGTGAACCGACATTTATCACTTTTCAAACTTTTAGAAATCCGACGCAAAATGCCAAAACGAAAGTAATAGTCCTTCGGGACTCAAATGCCTTTAAACTTTATTTAAAAAAAAAAAATGAAAATTACGAAATCTTAACTTTTTATACAGTTTTCGGACGCTTATTTTTTATACAAAATTATATAATCGTTCTAAAAAATAAAACACAAATGTTTTTGTCCATATGACATGAATTTCATGGAGCTATTTAATGTTTTAAGATGTTTTCTGAAAATTCGAAATTTTTGAAAATGAATTTTTGAGAATTTTTCGATACTCTAATTTGAGCTATTTAAATTTGTACATAAACAAAAATGAACAGTCAGTGTAGGAAATGGTTTCTGATGACAGAAAGTTAAAAGACAGGCATTCAGATATTTGTAGTTTTGATCGCTGCAATTCTTTTTAAAAGAAGATCTTATTCATAGAAGAATTCTTTTAGAATTCTAAAAATATTCTTCTATATATTAAATTATAATATTATAATTCTTCTATTCTTCTATGAAAAATATTCTAATTCTATTCTTTTATAATTCGTGTTCTAAAAATAGTGTCAGGCTTCAGTATTGTCATATATCAACTCGTAATATTTTTTGTATAAGTTAATAAAAATATTTCTAGTTCTTTTTTGTATTACTTTAAAATTGTGATTTTAAAGTATTAACATTGCATTTGAATACTATTAATCTTATAATTAATTAATTTTTTATAAGCTGTCAATTAATCTTTAATTAATTATGAATTTTTTGTCTGAAAATGCTTTCGGCAAACCAGATGCATCAAAACTATTAATTTAAGAATATTATATACTAACAGATCACAAAGAAATATCATTCAATGACACTCTTGGAAAAAAAAATCAACCACAAATTATTCCAAATTTAATTTAATTTGTTAATCGATGCCTGAAGAAAAACGATAAAAATAGTCTTTTGCAGCTAAAACATAAAAAATTAAAAAAGAAGGAAAATCCGAAAGGGTTCAAACTTTAAATTACTTCCGCGTCTGTCGGAAGACTGTCTGTCGAGAATTCTAAAGATACGCTGTTTTTAAATATTTTGTGATAGTGCTGTTGAACTGAATTTTATGTGGTTTCAGTGCGAAGAACATGATATTTAATAAATAAAGATAACACACTAAACGTTAAAAAAACGCCCCTTTGGGCGTAATATAAAATTTGAAAGCTTACAGCCATTTTTTTTTTAAATTTACTTTACGCAGTAATATACTGATATCGTTGGTAGTCAGCAGTTTTCTAATTTTTTTCCCGGCTAATTTCCCTTCTCGTCAGGAGAAACTGCTATGCAGTATTCGTGTCTTTCTCTAGCTACAAACGTAAGTGCCTTGCATGCTAATGAAAGAATGAAGTCATTTATCATTTTTAAAATAGGTTTCTTATGGTATTGTTTTATGATAAAATTAATACTAACTGCACGCTGATTTTACTTATTTGATAGTCATTTACTGCTATGAAAATAAACTTTCTTCTCAAACTTATATCCAGAACTTTTGAATAGGTAAATCTTTTCCCGAGTTGAATGGAAGTATGTAACATGACGTAATGGGAATTGCTGCTTCCGAAATTTAATTCAAATTTCCAATAATGAAGTAAGGCAGTAATTTCTAACTGGTGGCCTCAGAAGCGATTTTATGCTGCCTGAAAACAAACACATTTTACTTATTCATTTATCGTAAATGCAGTGCTACAAGTTTGCAGATGGATAAGGTTATTCTGTAAACTTATCCTTCGATTAGCCCTGAATCAATCGTCGAGTTTGTTGCTCTATTTGAAGAAGTTGAAAGTGAGTAGAGAAATTATTTAACCCAACGAGGTGATGTAGTTATGCCGTAGAGCACTATTAAAACCATTTCTTTGATTCAATAAGTGAAATAAATTTTGTGTTACAAAAATAAGAAACTAAATCAAAAAATAAATATCTGGAAGCTTTCAGATATTATTTCAAATAAAACATCTTAAAATTATGCAATAAAATAGTACTATTACGATAAGAATTTGAAGAAATACGTTTTGAAACTAATGATGTAGGGTCCAATTTTACAGCATTTTCATTACCATTAAAACACGACCGTGAATCAGGAAATTTACATCAAGAAATTTACAAGTACATACAATTTGCGAGCTTGATGCAAATCTTACTGAAAGATTTGAAGATACAGATTTGATTAATTTTTATTCGTACTTCTCGAAAAATGGTTATTCTAAGTTAACGAAGTTCGTCAATAAAAATAATCTCTTTATTTGGAATATTCATATGTAAACAGTTTTTTTCGGAGTTAAAAATTAATAAACCCCAGAAGATTGACCGACGAGCATTTAAAATCTGTGATGGGAAAAGTTCCTAATAATTTCCTTCTAAGGTCACAGACCTTATCAAATTCGAAAATGCTGTTAAGTGTCAAGTTGCAGGAAGAAATAAAGAAGTTTATAATTGTTTATGTACAAATATGTGCATTTTTTTCTGAATGTGTTTGGGAAAAGTTTAGTAAGTAAGAAAGAGGTTTGCCATTATTTATTGTCATGTTTTCCCTCACTTCGAAGGTTTTTATCTCCGGAAATTTCGGAAGTTCTTTGCAAAATTTCTTTATTTTTAGTTTAAATATGTAATTTTCAACTGAGAGTTATTAAAGACGATATTTTTATTGACGTTCTACGGAAGCTTTTATTCAGAAATGGATGGCGATTGCACTAACCTTTTGCAGTATTTTTATCACCAATATCATCTCATGGCAACTGAAGAGTTTCACTATGTTTTGATGTGCCATCTACCATAATGTAAAAATTTCCATTGAAGATTTTTACTCTTTTAGATTCCCCTAAACGTGTTTAGTGTTTTTATGTTTCAAATAAACAAGTTTATGATTTTTCTCAATATTTGGAAGAAACGTTAACGTTTTATATTTTAGTGTTATTTTGCGTTAGCTCTTGAAATAGTCCTTCCACTCTGAACTTGCTTTGATTTAAAATTATTTTGTAAAAATATGAAACATTAGAATTGTTAGTCAAACATTTTTATCAATGTATGTTAAGAAAATAAATTACTTCATGTTACAAAACTTTAAATATGTATTTCATTTTCTCAGTTTGATTATCTTCTTCTTATTAAATATAGATGAAATTTAAAAAGTCTTTATCTTAAAGTTTTTTCATTAAATGTTGATTTCAAATTTTGTCCGATAGTTGACTTCAAATCTTCTGTTTCACATCGATACAGTCATTACGATTTACTGAGAAAAAGTTACGTTTGCTTATTGCAGAATGTTGGAAAAGTTCTTATCATAAACCTTCAATATAAAACGAAACTGTCTATGGAAATTCCAAACGAAGAAAGCAAAATGCATGGAGTAATATCAGTAATAGGAGATGATGTCGTATTATGTCAGAGTTGTTTTATTCATAGTAGTATATAATTTAACTGTATTAGCACGAAATAGTGAATTTCATTGTATTAATGTGAAAATTGTTGGTATATTTATTAAAAATAAGCTGCTCAGTATAAAAAATAAACCAAATATACAGCCATTAATCTTCTGTTTCACATCGATACAGTCATTAATCTTTTGTTTCGCATCGATACAGCCATTAATTTTCTGTTTCACATTGATACAACCGTTTATCTTCTGTATCACCCTGATATTGTTAATAGTATTTTTCGGTTAATTGTTAATGTAAGTTATTTTAACTGCCTTCGGATTAATCATATTTTGACTTAACTGTAGAACCGGCAACTGTTTGACTTAAAGCGGCATTATATCGATAAATCGATAGTTGATTATGTTAAAAATTTGTAGTACGAAATTTTTCATAAAGGGTTTGAAAGATACAATAGCTTCATAAGATTCTGATATAAAAAAAATACAGAATTCTTCCTATTTTTAGTTATTCTGAAAGGTCTAGTTTCGAAACACGATTTTATGTTGTTTCACTTGTCATTCGAGTCTGTTGCCATTCGGCAAAATGTAAGGTATTCATCTTTTGAATTTAATCTGTCTGCTATTCATGAGCAAACTAATCTCTTTAAAAGGAATAGATGCAGTTCTTAAGAATATGTATATATATTTTTATTTTGAAACTAAACAGTTAACAAACAGTAGAAATGCATTATACAAAAGACCGTTCTGATGTTAGTCTAATTGTACAAGGTGTATCAAAAGGTCGTTGCCAAACTGTCATGCCATGACAAAGAAGAATATCCGAAAATGCGAACTGCGACCGCTAGAGGGCAGTGTGGCAAGCATAGAGGAGAAGAAAGAAAGCATGTCAAAAGAGGTGTTAAAGTGACTTTTATTAAAGAACATAGTTAAATCGTAGAAGATATTCAAAATCCCTTCCATTCACCACAATGCATGCTTCACAACGTCGGCGCATGGTTTCATGGACCCGTCTAAAATGGGCAGGCGTGTCACGGACACGTGCCGCTTCCAAGATCCTGAAGACGAGATCCATGCCCGATGTTACGGTCGTCTCATACACCATGGACTTCATGTATCCTCACAGGTAGAAATCTAGTGGAGTTGGGTCGGGAGATCGACTTTTGCCAATCCAGCGATTAGGATATATTGTATCCAGGTATTTCCACACAGTGCTGTTAAAAATCTGTAGGTGCTCCATCATGCTGAAACTAGATTCTGCATGTAGCTGCTGGAGCGTCAACCAAGAGATCCAGCAACACTCTTTCCACAAAATGTCCATAAAGAATTGATCTAATAAACCGATTCATCCTTCTCCTCGAACGTCCTCGCCTGAAATGATCATACTTCCCACTCTCACATAAGTCTGTCAACATTGCCCTTTAGCTGTCGCCGTTCGCGTTTTCGGGTACAAGTTCCTATGTAAATATTGTTTGACATGGTATGACAGATCACCATGTTAAGTTTGGTAACGACCTTTTGAGACACCCTGTATATTCGCCTAATATCCTGTAAAATGTTTCGCTGTTCCAACTGGGCCTCTCTATTGATAATCTTTTTTGCTAAACCGTATTAATCTTTAAAAGAGCGATTTTGGGCGAAAGTTAAAATTTGAATCCTTTCAGATTTTCTTTTTACTAATTTATTTTTTTAAATAAAATTTTAATTTTTTCCCTAAATAAACTTTTTTTTTTTTTTCATTTAGACGACATTCACTTTCAGTTACTTTAGGTAGCAGTAAACCGTGAGTTTGATTCTGGCACCATTCCCTTGTTACCCTGGAAAGCAGTACTGCTTTTCCTTATTCGACTGTTTTTCTTTCTTTATCTGTAATTTGTCACAGAGCGACATAATTTTTATTTTCCTTCTGAATTTCAGAGAAACGTACAGTGTGTTATTCTTAATATGAAATTTTATAGCCATCCATCTTCTTTGTAAAGTGCGCTGTCTTAAAGAGGAGTTTCCTTGCAAGAGTACCGGCTATACATATTAATGGGACACGGAATTTTTCGCAGAAGAGCCATTAAATATTTAAAAAAAAACAGGTGTGCCAAAGTGCGTTGGCAAAATGCCTAATCAAGCTGCAAAATGTGTTGCTACAGGCGATACTTTTAACACTTTCAAAACGGCCTTGATGTGTTTTCCTACACCAAATGGAATTTTGATGGCTAGACATATATTAAAAACCCACATAAAACCGGGCTGTTGTTTTACAGAAGTGCTTTATTAACCTTTTTGCCGTGGAAGAGTGTTTAAAATAAATTCTAACTTTCATGAGACCTATAACTTAATTATTTTACTTTTTTCTTCGTGATTTAATTGTCAATGTCGTAAATTCAGTAACCTAAAAATAATTGCAAATTTAATAATTTAAAAATAATCGCTAATTTAGCAATTCCGAGACCATTTTATTACAGTGGAGAATATTTTTCATGGAGGATTTTGTTTTGCTCTATTTGCATTTTTGAATGGGTTTTTACATTGGGTTACAGAATGGGTTTACATTGAGTTTGAATGGGTTACAGAAGATAAGAGGAGGATGCAAGGATTTTCTGTATATATTTGATGGAAACATATGGCCTCTGTAGAGTTCTGATTATATGTCAGAACTTTAGTCAGTATAAGTAGAGTGATGTAAACATGCATCAATTTGATATACATTCAAGAGAATCTGAGAAGTGATTTTTCAGTGTTTTATCGAAAAGTGCTTATAATGTTGGATATAGTCATAAGTGTTGCGCGGATGCGTACGGGTTCTTAATGGACTGAATGCGCACAGAACCAATGAATTGTTAATAAAATATGTTTTTACGAAAACAAACATTTTACAGTTCTGGAAATTTCTTCTGTAGAGACATTACGTTATTTCGAGGCCGGTGAGATGAAAAATGAGCTGCGCCTTCGGCGGGAATTGAACCACGGACCTCTGGAACATGCGCCCAGCGTGCAGACCACCACACCACGAAGGCATGCCAAGAAGGTAGGAGAAATACCTTATACCTCAACAATAATCATACAGCTCTTCAGAGTATCACAGAGTACAACCAGTTTCAAACTACTAAGAACTTGATACTACTAAACACAGTACTAAACACAGCGCATTGAAAGCGCATCTAAAAGACGAAGCTCTCACGGAAGTCTTTCAATACTCCGAACTCAACGCTGAACTAAACAAGTGAGAGCTGATGCTGTCTCCGACGTTATAAATTTTTACCCCGGACGCCGATAAATTTCTACTACCTTCCACTTCTCGAAATTACTATAAGGCACATACGGTTAAAGTTCCATATAAGGGCCGGATACGGTTGCGGTTATATATGGGCATCAATTACAGTTATACAGAACCGAAACAAAATGACGCCTAGTGGCCGCAAAGTTTGGCTACGTTTGGCGATTTCTCACCAAATTAGTTTCCAAAACCGTCGCCAGTTTGGCGATATCCCGCCAATTTAGCGAGATAGGCATTTATCCCAATGTTAAAATGTTAAATAGACTTGGCCCTGTAATCTTACGTTTCTCTTACTCTCGTAAGACTTTTCATGTTACATTATATAAAAATCCGTAACAAAAGTACTTAAGACATATACAGAGCATCTAGAACAGTGGTGCCCAACCTTTGGCCTCTCGCGAGCACATTTGGCCTATCGCGAGCACATTTCCAAAACATCAACATTTTTGTTAAATATATTTCCAGTCTTATGTGATACATCTGAAATATTAATTTCGGCAAATGGGTTTGAGATGAATAATAATATTGGTTGAACTTTATGGAAATCAGAGAAGCGCAGTTCAAAATTTAGTGCATTTAGGTTTTCCGAGTATTTCTCTGTTTCAGTTGCCTTGTGGTTATTAATATGGCTTGATAAATTCTGAAAATGGGTGAAATTGTTTTCTTCCATCTGATTTATCCACAAATTTAACTTTATCCGAAAAGCAGTTACAGTCCCAGTCAATTGAAAAAGGGTTTTTTTCTTGTCCCTGGAGATCTTCATTCAGTTTGTTCAGTTTAGCTGTTATATCCGTCAGAAAATACAGATCGGATAACCAATTATTATCGTCCAATTCTATATAACTTTCGTTTCCGGATTCCAAACTCTGCTTTATTGGCGAAAGAAGTTCTATAAATCGTTTAAGTACTTTTTCCCTGCTGAGCCATCTAACATCAGAATGAAGCGATCAATTATTTTATAAAGTCTTGTAAGATATCTCTTATGATTATAAATGCTTACCATATTTTAACAATTAAGAAATATAAATGAATGGTATTTTTTAAAATAATTTTTGTTCGGGCCCTAATCGGGCTGGCGAGCACAAGGTTGGGCAATCGCTGAAGCTTTAGGGCTGAGTTCATGCAAAATCAATATAAGCAGCATTCTTATCTTACTGCTTTCAATGTACAATATTCTTTTCTGTAATGACATATGAAGCCTTTAGTGTAAAATCAGAATGATAGAAATCGTTTTTACTGGAAGAAGCACTTATTTAATGTCTTTCAGAATGATATCAGAGGGGGCGTGCAAACAGTTATCTAATAGCAAAGCCTTTTTTTTTTTTTTTTTTTTTCAGTTCTCTGCTTCATTTCAAAAGGAAACCAGCATAAATAAGGCTTGCCATCCATGATTTCTTGTTATTATGGTAAGTTAAAGTTAAATTCTTGACTCTTTTTAAAGATCGAGGTTTTTTACTTTTTCAGTTACCATTTGCATCTTCTTAATTGTTGCATCCATATTGCATAACTCTTGCTTTTATCCAGTTTTCAACCGAATGATGATCTGCTCTTTGCTTCTCACGGTGTAGTTTCCGATAAACAATATTATTTCTCTCTTTCCATCTTGTGAGCAAGCCATCGGTTGGCACAAAATTTTCTTCTAGCATTTAGCGAATTCTGTGGCGTTTCTGGTCAAAAAAGCTTAGAAATTGGAACATTTTTTAATCTCGTAGCTTGAAACTGTTCTAGAAGAGTGGTTTCAACATTTCTCGATTTTCTATCCCTTTAGCGCTTCCTTGAGACATGTGATGTTTTACTAGTTCTTAATCAATTTTATTTCTTTGAGTGAAGTGCGCAATGCTATTTCGGAAATTCCCATTTTAAATGCTGCTTTTCTTTGACTGCATTTACCAAACGCTTCATAATCTTTCAGCACATTAACCTTTCCTTTCAGGCTTAAATAATTTCGTTTAGGCATTTTCGGCACGTTACAAGTCATGCAGACAGTAAATAAAAATTCTTTTTCCCAGTGATTTGTTCTAATCCAAGTTTGCCATTGCACTTCGTCTGTCAAGTCGACCTGTCTCTTCATCGTTATTATAGATGTAATCAATGCTTTCTTTTTCTTTTTTCTTCAGCCTATAATGGCCACTCTCTTTTTCCAACTAAAGATCGATAATTTATGATAATACAAGAAAGTATTTCAGGATGTTTTCTGAGATTATTCTGCGAACTTAATATATGTATGCACTTTCACTTCATGTTAGTTAGTGTTCAAGAAAGAGAACAGTGATCACTTAGGCACCACCTTTTCTTTAATCCTGAGAAACACTAACTCATTTACAAAGAACTTATTTCCAATGCCTGTGGAGGACTTCTTTTATTAATCATAAGGTAAAGTTATTCTGTCACTTTCAGCTTTAGTCTGTACAAAGAGATATCACAAACGGTGTCTGGTAGGAAAGATTTTTGTTAAACCTGTTTTATTGAAGAACTACATTACTGAAAGATAAATGCATGAAATACAAACAACTTTCATTAGCCATAAACAGTTTATTCTAGATCTGTAGAATTGGTTTTTCGCCAGTTTGAGTTTTTTATGAACGATGGAGATGAGTTTAATAAACGGTGTTTTTTCCATTGATCAGTATGTATATCTGTTTTTGTTCCTGAAATTTGAACTTAATACTTGGTTGAATTTATTAAATAGGGCACTTAATGAGCGGCAGGCACTGTATATCCATCGCCAAAATGAATAATTGGTCATTTAACTTAAATCTATCGGATGAGTTGAAGGAGAATGAAAATTCATTTTTTGCTGGCGTCTGAAAAATAAGGGTGATATCATTGCAGAATGAAAGAGCACTTTTGATAACATTTTCTGTTTTTCAGTTTCCTTAATGTTTGAACGTGCATGTTATTTGTGGCTATAGCGGGACAATTTTCACTTTGTTTTTTACTTGTGACAAGCAGTCGTTGTCCATCCATGCAGTTGTCCTCTTGCTTTTAGGAGTAGAATACAATTTTTCCAATCTGTTATACGATGAAATAATGAATTTTCATAGTTCAGCTATATCATAAATTTCTATATCTTATATTGATAATAAAGATGTTGATAATGAAGTGGAGAACGATGAAGTTCATCCAGACTTCTGTATAGTAGAAGAAAGGTACTTCCGAAAATTGCCTGCCAATTCAGCGTCGGATACCGGTATTAAGAATATAGATTAAGGACACAAAGTACATATACTATGACAAAATGAATTAAAAATTATATTTTTCATAAATATTTAATCTATAATATAATTTTTGAAATTAAGTTATTGGAAAATCAATTAAATTTGTATATAAGGTAACCCCCATGTTTCGATATGAAAAACCTCTGCTGAAAATTTTCAGTTTATGTACGGAAATATACGGTAGTTTTTATTTTGCGATAAAAAGGGAAGATTCCTGCTATTTTCTTTTGTTGATCATGGAAGAACAGGGTGTGCGTTGCGGTTAATGCGGCTTCCGCTTGTAATATGCTTGTATGGCTTCAGTTTGTATGAACTGATACGACTTCCTTTCGTAATATGTCATTTTAACTGGTATTAGTAAATAACATTTTTTCTCTTGTTAATATGCGATAAAAAGATTCAGCATTTTTTCTCTTATTTATTTATTATCTCTGCATGTTAGGATTTTTTTATTTAATTAACACAAAGAGCTATTAATCTCGAAATGGGATTTTTCGTCTGCTCACGATAAACGGCGTATCACTTTTCAAGCTGTTGCTACCAATTATTATCTCCTTGTATAATGTTTGAAAGATTTAAATAATGAATATTAACAAATAATGACACTTTTTCTATTTCCTATTTAACATCGGAAAAATCTCTTTTATTTACGGTACTTTTTTCATAAAATCATTAAGCACTCGTACATAAACCCGAAAAATGCGGATATGATTGCTATTTTTCAAATAATTTAGTTTGTTTTCATTCGAGTAAATTAAATTTTTAGGACTTTAAAGAATTTTGTGATACGTTTTGTTTCGTCTCTCCCTCGGCGTAATGCAGAGTGTTCATTATACCGAGGCATAAAATATGTATTCAACAGGTTAAAGCATGTGTTTAACAGTTTACTTTTTTGAATGGTGGAAAAGTGGTTTTAGAATTATAATGATGGTAATAAAAGCCTTTCCAAACGCACTAAGAGTTGCAGGATTCATTCATATATGCAATCTTGGCAATAAATAAAATGAAATAAAAGAGTTCTTTATTTCATTTTATTTACTGCCACTGAATTTTTGCAGTTGTTGCTCATCAGCTGCTGAAACTTTGATGTTTTTTCTTCTTTTTCCTTTAGTTATAGCTGGATTTTTTTCAAATTCTGATTGCAGAGCCCCGATATCACTCATAATGGAAATTTTAAAACAGTGGCCGCCCAACCAGTATCGTGGTTAGCGTCGCTGACTGTCCTGCTGAAGGGCTCCGGTTCGAATTCCGGAGAAGACATGTTTATAAATGTATAGTATCGGTGCGGCATGGCGGTACTCTAAATATGCGGCGAGCCGAAAGTCCTTTAGTGGTGGGAGATCCACGCACCCTTTCCCCCCTCCGGGGTGCTCTGCATCAAAATTGGAAGCGGAAGTGAGATAAATCGCACTGACACCTGTATGGTGCTCAATGCTGTTGCCAACGACAGGCGTATTCTAGCGCTTCTTGCCACGAGGAGTTTCGTGGGCTTGGGCTGACTACGTCAGGCAAGTGAGCATAAGCAACAACAACATTTTAAAACAGTTATAACCAATTGATGTAATAGCACTATCTTGCTCTGAATTAATTCAATTAAATCTCTGCACTGAATCGATTCTTCGCTTAAATGCAGGGTGTTTATAAGCTTGTCTTATTAACACGCTGTCCAGTTTGCAAATTAATCAAACCTATAGAGACTTGTAGCCAGAGCCAGAAAATTATTCTGCTTGCCTTTGTCATCGTTAACCATACCCTTACAGAAGAAAGATCGAGCTTTACTGGTAAAACTGTTTTGTCAGACCATTGTCTTCATGCAAGATGGAGCAACTCCCCACATTAGACGCCAAGTCAAAGAACCGTTGTGTGCTAACGTTGGCGAGAATCGTGTAATATCCGAAACATTTCCGGATGCCTGGCCTCCTCGTTCACCCGACTTAAATCCCTGTGATTTCTGGTTGTGGTGATTCCTAAAAGATCGTGTTTATGGAGAAGGAATTAGGACTTTACCTAAGTTAAAAGCCAGCATTACAAACCATCTTGCTGAAATCCCTCGAGAGTTACTTCGCGCTACCATTGAACACGTTATAATGCGCGTTTAACACGTAATTGATGTTAATGGAGCACACATTGAGCACATTCTGTATCAATAAATTTTAATGGTTCTGACAGATTTTCTGTCTTTCTTTAGGCGCCACAATTCCCCCGGGTGGTCAAAATTTGAACTATTTTTTATTTGCAGAAAGAGTGTTCCCATGGTCCATATAACATATATACCAAATTGCATCAAAATGCAATAAGTAAAACGGTTTCTAGAGTGATCTGAACCCGTACTATTATTTTAATTTTTCACACGTTTTGAACTTAATTTTCCCCTTTTACGTATATAATTTCTAAAAAATCTAAAATTCATAAACAAATACAGAAGAATATAATTTTTTATTATACGCAAAATAATTAGTTTTCTTTTCACTGAAAGCTAATTTGGGGGCTTGAAGAAGTGCACTGGGCTAAATCTCAGTACAACTTTATCTACTGTCAAAATAATTATTTATTAAATCGTGATTAGCGCTTTGCGTCGTTCGTTTTCGTACTTCCTACACTAGAATAAGATTTAATTCTGTGCCCATTACGTCTTGATGACTTTCATCAAGAAATTTATTTTTACCTCTTAAAAGAATATATTGCAGAAAGATTTAAAACTAATCACAAGAAAATATAAAATATAAATCAATTCGAGTACATAAAAACGTAAATAAAAACTTCTTAAATACAAATTGATTTTATTCTTAACGTGGAAATTCCTTTTACGAGTTGATTCTCTTCAGCAAAAAAAGTGCTTTCTGAATTAAAGCCCATAAAAGCCGATAGTTTAATGTTTCTTTAGGGATTTATTTTCAAGGGTCATCGGAAGTACCTCATGTTTTGCGGCAAGGAGAATGTCTGCGTTGTGCCATAGGCGCCCATTATGGGCCGTCGATGCGCCATTAAACGTGGCCGCCATTAAGACTAATTGAGGAATTAGTGGTTACTTGAGCACAATGCCAGGACCAGCTGCAGCGCTGATGACCTAATCTAAAAGTAGAACCCGGGAATATTTCCACGCCATTAACTCGGATAAGGGAACTTAGGCACAAGTGATCGCATTATGGTAGAACCATATGACTCTTTTTGCAGATAGGTTTTTAAATCTTCACCAAGTATCGCAGTAGAGTCATTAAAGAAGTTGGTGTCGTTAAAATTTATTTTAATGACCGATTTCTGATGATGGGTAAATATAAATTCGTTAAGTAATAAAATTATAGTGGTTTTATGGAGAGTCAATTAAATTTGTTTTTAATTAGTTTTTCCAAATGACTTTTATAGCTTTTCTGCAGTTTTGTTTCAATGTACGTGGAGCAAAGATTTATGCGAATTTCGTCGGAATGATGCTATTTAAATGTTAAGAAACTTTTCAGAACTAAAAGAATTGTGAAAATAAATTTTCCCGCTTTTTTCTTTCATTTACCTGTTGTACATATCTATCTGTACCACTGCTGTTGCAATTATTTTTATCGTTGCTATTATGTTTCTATCTAAATGAACTGTAATTCATTTGACTGACTTTGTTCGGTCTTATGTAGTCTTTCTAAGAACATCTGATATCTAATTATATGTAGGCATGATCCGCAATTTTGTCACATAAAGTGGTTCTGATTGGAAGCTTGCAAATGTGAAATAACTGGTACTGTACCAGCCATCTGTAGCTGAAATTCTGCAGATTAAACTGAACGAGCGCATTGTAAACAACACTGCTTCATTTGCTTTGAAAATTCTTCATCAGTATTTTATTTGTTTGTTGTGCATGTTTCATTTGTTTAATTTTTCAAGTGAATGTATTGTATTTTTGGAAATAAGCTGGGTAGCTTGTGTTTAATAATTCTGCCTTGAAGAGATAGATAGTACTATGAAATATGTTATAAGGTATTTTCTCCCTCTTTCCAGCATGGCTTCGTGGTGTAATGGTAGCACACTCGGCGCGTATTCGAGAGGTACAGGTTCGAGTCCCGGCGAGGGCATTGCACATTTCTCACCTCTCCTACTTCAAAAATTTAATGACTCTACAGTAGTGTCCGAACTAAAATGTGATGAACAATAATTTGTCACCATTAGGACTTGCCGATCGGGACCCCAATCTCTAGTCGCCCTTTAAGAGGGGGAGCATGTAAGGTATTTAGACCATCCTTCCAGCGTGCTTTCGTGATGTAACGGTAGCACACTTGGTGCGTATTCGAGAGGTCCAGGTTCGAGTCCCAGCGAGGGCATTGCTCATTTTTCACATCTCCAGCATCGAAAGTCCTAATGACTCTATAATGTCATCAACGCTGAAGTTTTAACTTATTTCCTCTGTTTAACATTACGATGTAATAAAGGTCATCCGAATCTGTCGAAATTTGTCACAGTTTCGATAACCCGAAGTTCGGTTAATTAAACGGGCTGATTATGTGAAATGTATATTCCATTTTAATATGTTTGAATATCGATACCCATTCAGGGTATTTGCGCCTTCCATCCATTTAAAATACAAACCTTTTTTGGGGGGAGGAGGGATTAAAAATTGGGAATTTAATAAATCAGAATTTTAATATTCTATGAAAAATGCATTAACGCGAATTTGAAATCAGCTATGTTTTTTTCTACTGACGACGTTTGGTATGGAGTTTATTCTTGGGTATAGGTCGTATGTGCGCCTGCCCTATTCGGCCACCAGTGTTGTCGGATCTTTTGAAATGTATTTATGAGTTGCATCTTGAGATGGGAGCTTGGCCATAGAACGGTTAATTTCGTTGCATTTATCACAATTACAACGTAGCTTCTCGTGTGTTCCACGGAACGAGATTAAAATTGTGTTATAGGAAAGCTTTTAGTCAGGAAAAGTAGTTATGTTAGTTGCGTAACACTCGTTTGGGCTCAGATGTTTTTTAAAGTAATAAAAGTGTCATACGATGGGCTGCATTTTTTTTAAAAATCCATTGTTTTGCTCCAGAAACCCAAACAAAGATGGAACGATGTGCTTTATGTTAAGCTACCTCTTGTATTTTCAAGTCTTTCTTTAGAATTCTATATTGTTGCTGCCTCAGTTGTACGGAGTTTTCACGTTCTCTCTTGCGTGCTGGTGTGATTTAAATGGTTAACATGTCCCTCTGGCAACTGGAAAATTCATAGCTGGAAGCTCGGAGAAGGCAGAACTGATTTTTTACCTTTCCTGTTCCGAAAAATCGAATAATAATCATTATACAAGAACTGCGCTTACGAGACAAATACAGATATAACAATGTATTCTTGTGTCATGTTGCCGTTTTGTATATTCTTGCAAAAAGCGGAAAGATATATTTATATCAAAACATTTAGCTTCACCTAAGAACTCTTTGAATTCCCTGTATATCCCATATTTCTTAAATTCTCATTTAATCTTACGGCATTAATGTCGAATCTTTACTTCCATCAGTTTGTTGAGACTCGTTCTTTCTTGAAAACCTTTCTAGGATCAACTTACAAAAATTGATCGTAAAACAAATTACTTCTTACCTCATTCTCAAGACAGACGCTGGGAAAATCCTCTGATTTAATCCCTGTCTAGACCCAGCCCTAATAGACTCAACTCCCATCAAATGCAGCTGAGGAATTTCTTGCTGCTCTAGCAGCACTCTCCCTTCAACAAGTGCGCGTAAAAATACTTCATTAATCCCTTCGCGTAGAATCATGAAAGAAAAGCGAAACTCACGGACACACTTGGTGCCTCTCATTTCGTCGACTTAATCATCCGGTTGCAGTTTATCCAGAGGCGTTAAGATGCGCTTAAGCAGCACAAACACCAGAACCCACTCCGCCTCATTTACTGCATCCTTCCTCACCACCCCCACCCGACGTTCCGGATGGAGAGTTCAATGCGCATCATTCGTCTTCAGAGAGGAAGGAATCCGTCGCCATGGTAGCGGATAACCCCTCTCCACTAGATTATCGCTGGCTTCGCCTGTAGAGTTTTCTTTTCCTGAGGAGCACCACTCGTTGCTGTGTCAGGAAAGGATTACATTTCAGGTGTTCTGATTACGCATGACGGGAAAGGAAAAGAAAAGAATGGGCAAGAGTTACCGTATTTATAGCAAAGGGCATTTACTAATAAGCAGCGTCAATGGAAGCAACATTCAGACGTAAATAATATTATAATATGGTAAAGGTTATAAAGTATTTTCTCCCTCCTTGCAGCAGGTTTTCGTAGTGTAACGGTAGCGCACTCGGCTCGTTTTAGAGAGGTTCAGGTTCGAGTCCCGGCGAGGGTATTGCACATTTTTCATGTCTCCAGCGTAAAAAATCTAATGCCTCGACAAGGCTTTAGCTTAGCTTCAGAATTTGTAGTTTTTTCCCTTTTTGCCTTTTATGAAGAGGAGAGTATAGGCTAGTATTTGCCGCTCCTGTCATTTTTACGTTATGTTGTTTACTAGGACGTTTATCATCTATGTGGCCTGGTACGTTTTGCCATTCTAAGAAGCATAAAACCTCTCAATCTCGGGAGAAGAGGAAGGGAAAAAAATGGAATGAATAGCTTTTGACTTAACAAGGTTTTCACTTCTAGTAAATCTTAGTGCAGGGATTCCCAAACTTTTTCTCGCATCGACCCCTTTTCAAAGAATGGGTTTCGCTATCGACCCCCTTTCCTCACAGTTTTCTGTAAAATATGCAGCATACATCATCATAATACAACTTAACAGCTAGACTAAATGTAAATAAAAGCTCTGAAATTTTTTATTAGATTTATATTTAATTATTAACCCGAAGAGCCGTTAGCCCAGAAGGGCTGTTAGTCTTGAAACGGCATTCTGAGTCAAATCACTATAAACGGTTGTATCACTTTTCAGATTGTTGCCACCAAATATTGTCGCCTTGTATTATATTTAAAGAAACTAAATACTGAAGAATCTGCATGAATGTATGTATGCTTCTCGCACTATGAAAAAGCAACGATACCAACAGCCACCAAATTTTGAATAGCGTAGTCCTTCACGCGAATATGAGCATCTGGAAGCCCGAATTTTGAATTTCGAATTTGTTTTATTATCCGTTTCATATTTTTTAAACTTTAACGAATTTCTTATTAAGAAACTATACGATTTCAAAGCGAACAGTGGCAACACACTGTACGGAATAAAATATTTTTATCTACAGCGCGCGAGACTCTATAGGAAATTCTAATGTGTGTGTGTGTGTGTGTGTGATTATGGCAAAGCCTCGAGGGCTATCTGCCTAAAGGGAGGGATGCCTTCGTGGAGGACTTGCTAAGGGAAGCTGACTCGTATATACATAGGAAATTCTAAAGATATACTGTTTTTTAAATATTTTCTGGCCCAAAGGGGCGCTAGCCCAAATGCTGTCGAAACGGGTATGTATATGTAAATGGAAAAAAAAAAAAAAAAAAAAAAAAAAAAAAAAGCCCCTTTGGACGTAATATAAAATCTGAAAACCTTCAGATTTTTTCCCCTTTTTCTTACTTTTTTTTTTTTTTTTTTTTTTTTTTACAAGCATCAACAAATTTTCGGAAACAAAAAACAAAATCATGAGTACTAATTGCAAAAAATTTCGGTTTAAATTATTGTGATGGCCGCACTTGATGCTTAATCATTTCTTTTAGTAGTTGGGCATAAAATTGTTAACTTAATTCTTAAATCAGCTCGTTCAAAAACATTCCACCTGTTTCTTGGTTTCCGTAACAAATAACTCTGTCGAAAGCCTGGGTCTATAAGTTTAGAAAAGGGGGGGAATTCAATAATGTTGTTTGGTAATAACTTTTATTTTGGGGTATTTCTCTCAGATGACCATTAAATTCCAAATCTTAGCGTACTAATATGTTTTAAATGAGACTTGTTCTTGAACATCCTCCTTCAATGCAATCAACGTTTCTCCATCATAATATCGAGCTCAGATATATCACAGTTCGTTAATAGGCGTGATGGCATTTTTCTAATTTTCATTCTCTTTCATTCAGAACGTTAAAATCTTTTAAAATATACAGCGGCTTTCTGTAACACTGCATCTTCCGAGGATGTTTTGCATTCTTCGGATTTCTTTGGTTGTACTTTCATGTGTTCCTGCGCTTTACTTTTATATATTGCACGTTTTGCATAAAAATTTTTATCCGTTTTAAAAAAATTATTATTGATTGAAAATATACTAAATCATTTTTGTGTGTTTGTTCCCTTATATTTATTTTATATGATGTTTTCCTTATAAGTTATTTCACTCGCCTTCTTAGCATTCCTTCGTAGAGTAGTGGTCAGCACGCTCCACGCGTATTCGAGAGGTCTGCAATTCGAGTCCTTGCTCATTTTTAAACTCTCCGGCTTCGAAATAACCTATTGTCTCTACATCCTTACTACATGATATAGCTTTGTATTAATAAACAATTAATTATCAGTTTTACAATATTAATAATTTTTTTGTAATCGATGGAATATTCATTACGCCAGTTGAACGCCGATTCAGTACGCTGGTGCTTATTGAACTCTCGACCCCCAAGCGAACCTTTGATCGTAATTGAGCCCCTTTAAAATATCATTGGCAATTAGAAAGCCAATACCGACCCCTTTGGAAACCCTTGTTTTAGAGTAATGATATAAGGTTTTATCATTCTCATGCTTATGCTCTCGTGATGTTGTGGGTCCGCTAGCAAGTGGAAGGTTCATGGCTTGAATCCCTTCTAGGACACGGTTTATTCTTCCCCTTTCCCGGCCCCCCCCAAAAAAAATAATCCTAATGTCTCTATGGTCTATTAGAATTAAAAATGTAGTTGATTATAATTTACTCGGATTTTCAATTGCTCGGTTATATCTTGTGCCTGTACGACTAATACCTCGTGCAATAGCTCTTTAAGTGAGAGAAAATGCGTATAATTTTAGCGTTCTTCTGTGTATGCTGTTGTGATGTAAATGGTAGAATATCCACTTAGCTAGTGGAACAACAGTGATTCGAACCTCTAAGACGAAATAGTCAATTCTTCAGGTTTCAATCTCCGAAAAAAAAAATAATAATAATAATGTCTGCAAAAATTGTATACAAAATTAACAATTTGGAGCACACTTCAGTAAAACTGAAATAGATTCAATGTTTATTTTTAAGTTTATAAATTAAATATACAAGCTTTTAAGATTTAAATAAGATTATTTATTCAAATGTTGAATAAAATCTTACCTAATTGCAACACATTTTAGTAAAAAATAATCCGTGAATTAAGTCTAGGGCCTGTTTAAATATCGAGACTGAACGTCTTTCTGTAAAATATTTATTGAAGGGAATAATTGACTTTTACTTTCAGGATATTCTAAACAGATGCGCAGCATGTTAGCACAATTTCTTTTCTCCTTTTACCGTCACGTTTTTACTGTAATCTCCCTGTAAATATGTTTCGTCATCATTATATGATGGAGATTTTGTATCTGTCAGAATTACGGCATCTATTAAAGTCTCGAATATTGCAACAACTAAATGGGCCACTTCCAAGAAATGAAATTGCAGGATTCTAAGAGTATAAATTTCCACGGGAGTGGACGAAAAATTCGGCTTCTCCTCTGATTGGTCATCATTGTATTTGCGGTAGCGGTGAAGTCGCTGAACACTGGTAGTTCGGTCCGAAGTTCGAATCCCGCGAACGGGCTGGCTGCCTGGGCGTTTTCATGATTTTCTCCATGTGTGACGCGTATACGAGTCAGTTCAGAAGGCACCCCTCCTCTTAGGCTGCTGCGTCTTGCTCTTAGGTGGGTGCCGGTAAACCTTTGAGCCAGCTTAATTAGTCTGTCTATACGTAGTCTTAGACTACATGATCTACTTTTGAAATTTAACTTTCTGTTATGTTAATTTAAATGCCCACAAGGTAGCGAAATTTCGTTGTAATACAAGCTGTATCCTTTCTGTTCCGCTTAAGATTAAATAAAAAGGTTATTTTAACTTTCTTCAGTATCAGTGATTTGCTGAAAACTAAGCGATAATTCGCTAGCAGTTTCGTAGTGTCTGCAAGACTTACATAGAAGTTTCCAATTACAGTAGAACCCTACAATTTTAGCATGCTTCTCATGTCTTATCTTTTAGGACACTCTGAAACAAACACAGAATCGCCGCTACTGAAGCAAAACTTGGGGTTTACGGATGGAAAAGCGCTCAAGTTACTGAAAACTACCTAGTATTTTCAGAACGAAATGGGATAGAGGTTCATCTGCCTCTTCTTTACTGCGGCACATAAATCAAGAATTCGAGGTAGCAAGAATTTTTTTCAGAAAAAAAGATAGCTATGAAAACATTTAATGCAGAAAATACCGGTTACTGGGCAGAGCTGGAAACAATAAAAATTGTTTCTCACCAACTCTTGCTCTGGAACTGTATTCACTCTTTTTTGATCAAGATTCTTAAACTCTCATTTGCCCGAAATTTTCGGAGCGTCTCCCGACTGGCGAGTGCATTCTGATTGTTTGCGGGCATAATGTTGACAATCCTGGGAAAATTTCCGTGAGAATTCCTAGGCTCCGACTTGGAACGTGATTCTGGATCCTCTCTATGTAGGATGATTGGCGACTGGCAGTTGTTGCATAACAATGCATTTACAAGTTGCGTGGGAACTTTAAATGAAGTATGCCCACTATCCAGGCTTTCTCAGAAACGGAACCATGTTTCTCCTTTCGGACCACCACGAACGGTACGTGGTTAAGGTCACGTTCAGCTTTCCCGAAAATTACTCAATTGTCATAGAAAACTTTTCCGAGAATTTCGGGGTGGTCATTAGAAAATACCTGAAAATATTACAAAGGATGTGAAATTTTGAAAAGCTGAAAAATGCACTATTCTGCGTAAGAACACCATCAGAGCGAACCGAGAAAACTTCTTTTCCAAAAGTTTTCTCTGAAAGCGGATGTTATTCGACAAGTCAGTCAGTATGCTATTTACCTGTATTTTGAGAAAGTATATAGCTGGAAATTTCAGTACTTTTAAAATAAATATCGGTATTTTTTCAATAAAATTAGAATGTTAAACTAAAGAAATATAAAAATTCTCAGTTCCCCCCCCAGTTAATATTTCTCTTTTCATTTTTTCCCAAACTTATTATTATTAGTAATTAATACTACTAATAATAGCAGGTCTTTTGTTTTAACTAAAAATGTTTTCAGAACATCAAAGTTCTTGAGAATTTCTGAAAAATAATCTGGAATGTGAGAAAAATTTTAATTATTGATTCAGGTATTTTTAAATTTTGAGGAAGCAAAACTTTCAAGAAAGCACTATCACTACTTTGTTAAAAGAACGAGAGTTTGATTTTTGTTTTATCAGAAATTTCTGTGATTTGCACTAAAATAGATTTTCTGGACTACGTTAATAATAAAATTCTCGTTATGCAGCAGGCAACAAGCATGTAATAACTTTTGGGCTAGTAGGCTTATGTAAGGTTATCTTGATAGTCATCAGCTTTAGATATGATGCCATTGCTCGAAAAGATTACTTAAGATGTAAAACATGTGTAGGAAAATATCTGCTGATTCTTTTCCAGATGGAATAAATCATGTGTTAACATCCCAGAAATTTAAATGTTATTATAGTTAGGAATATATTAACACAAACGCGAATGCACTTTCAAAAATCTGTTGTTTTAAACCAATGGAAGTTTGTCTTATCTTCTGCAATCCGTCCAGCGCTGGTGATCAGATATTTCAAACCGAATCGACTTAATTCTCTAAGAAGATTGCTAGGCAGTCATTTGGGGCTTAAAAGACGCTGAATTTCTGGACTCTGCCTTGTCGTTCCATTCAAACATTCGAGAATAAAGATGGCAGAATCTGCCCGGAGACCAATCCTCGCTTAGATCGATGGAACGGGCATCACAGTAGATGGCATTTAGAAACTCCAAGAACGTTAATTGCATCACTCCTCGCAAATCTCCTCGAGAGAAACTTTTCCCGGCCTAGCCCCACCTCCCTCTTTCCCTCCCGGATAACATCGAAGTGGAGGTCACTCCTGGAACTTAATTATCGCCCCGGGGGTGTGAAGGATTTCGGCAGAATCCGGAAGAGTGGAATTTTCTTCGCTTCGCCGCTGATTCAGTCCGCCCTGAATCAGCAACGACAGTTTGTCGCTCGTTTGTCTCTGAGTGCCTTTCGCCCATCGATGAATTAATGTGCTTCCTAGAATTATAAAGAAATAGTGGTGAATGAGAAGTATTCATTGCTTGCGGTATGGTGCTGAATAAGCTGTTGTTTACGTGGCCAGTTTTTGTTTTGCCATCTATTAAAGCTCAGTAAGTGCTCACCAAGCTTAAATGGAAATGATTAGAGAATAGTCAGTGCAGAGGAAACTTGCTTTCTCATAAGCAGGCTAAGGAGTATTGGGTTCGATTGCTATCGAAGCAAGGTTTTGCCAGCTGCCAGGACTTAATTTCTGAACGTATATGCCCCAGAGCTCTGTGAACAACTGCCAGGAATTCTGAAAAAATCAAATAATAAACGAGTAAAACAGTACATAAATACCAAGAAACATGTGAAATTAGGGTTATGTCACAGCAGGAAACATTAAAATCAACTGTGACCTCACCGGAATACGAACCAAAGGTTTTCTAGTTGCTAAATTGGTGTGGTATCACTTAACCACAAAAGCACACTCGGAGAATGTGATTATTCGTTTATTATTATTACTGATAATAATAAACGCTTGAAAAATAAATAAATGAAGCAATATAACACAAAAGGAAAATTAAGCAATATAAAATTTGGAGGCAGGTTAGTTAATAATCAGTGTGCCAGGGATAAATTAAAAATTTGTGAAGAATGAAATAAAGATAAATATTTTGAAAAGCATTTTCGTTTCTGTAAAATTTTACGCTTTTGACTTAAGTATTTCATGAAAAATGTATCTTTAAATGGGGAAGGTGCGCAAATTAATGGCAAGTGACATAGTTTACAATTATGACGCTGAATCTTGAACGTGAGATTATTGGAGCTTTAGCCACGTCGGCGTGTCGTCTTACTAAGCATTATTTTACTGTTCGTGAACGGCTAAAATTAGGTAATTAATATGATGTAGTAAGTGTTGGACGAATTTAGAGATAGTATAGCTTACTACACGTTTAGTTTTGAATTTAGAATCTTATTTAAAAATATTTCAATCTTAGTGAAAAGGACAAATAGCCTCGTCTTGTGGTATTTTGTATACAAATAAGTAAGTACTTTTACTTTGTGCTGGCATTTCAGTTGTGATCCATCTACTTCTTAACTTGATTTTTGTTTTATGTTGAGAGTTAAATACGTATTAAGAGGGATAGCTTGACAGCAAATAAAGTAGTTCTTCGTGCTTAGCCGTTAGGTTGAAAATTCAGTTTATTTAATTTTACAGAAACTATAACGTCATTGTCATACCATGCGTTAAACATGGTTAACATGTTTAGAGTACCGTATATTTGGTGCCTCTATGCCGCAACGACACTATGCATTTACAAACATTCATGCCTTCTCCAGGATTCAGACCTGGGCCCTTCGCCACGGTGGTCAGCGACGCTAACCACTTAACCGGTTGAGCGGCAATTGATTATGTAGTAAATAGTAATAGATATGGTTGAGTTTTATATTTTATTTTCGTTAGTCTTTTCTTTTTTACTTAGTTTGGATTCTAATTCTCTATTTACTGTTTTGTAGGATTCTTCTTTCCAAACATTGAAAATCGATTTCAAAACCTTTCGCAAAGCGATCTCTTTTAGACTTGACTGTACTAATCATCCTTAATATATATGAATATCTCTACTGTCCAAGAAACCGAAGACATTTATTTATTGAATCACAATAAGAAGTATTATAATAAATTTGAAGGGGGGAACCTGCGTTGTTTTCCCCCTTATTAAAGTGAGAAGAAGAACAACAGTTTTATTCGCGTTTAACTTAGAATGTTTTTGGTATAGTGAAGGGATTCAATTAGAAATTTTACAGAACATCCACTTTAGCCGTATTGCAAGATGTTCCAAAATAATATTTATATTTTCTGAACGTTAATAGCAGAAATACTAATAATACGTAACAAGGTGAAATTTGTTTTCCTAATATTACACCTCAGAGTCAAGTTGTAAATGTTTAAAATGGCCACTTTTGGCAGCAATACATTATCTGCAACGATATAGAACAAGTCGATAAGTACCAGATATTAATTTTTAACGGTAGATAAGCCTAGGTAATATCAGTCTTATGTTCGCATAGTATTATGTCATTTGGTATTTAATGTCTGATGTTATTCAGAGTCTAATATCTTATGTCTCCAGTGTCCATGGCATTTCTCTGGAATTTTCTAAAAATCCATAACCTAGTATACACAGTCTCTTTTTTTCGTTGTTGTTCTGTTCCTGCCTTACCATCTTGTTTTCACATCACACATAATTTTTCTGAGATTTCTCACATATTTTAGTCTTACTACAGGGACGGAGTATCGAATCCTGTTCTCCATCACCTTTGCACTCAAGTATGTACATTCTGAGTTCTAGCAATGCTTTAGAATCCACCTACATTGCTCGGGAAAATGAATGGTGCCTAATGCCTACACCTGAGAAACTAAAAACAAGAGAATGCTTTCGCGTGTACAGGTAATTCAGTTTCAAATGCAGAATGTTCAATCCTGTCATCATTAATAGTTTCTTTGTTATTAATATTTAAAAATGTAACCGTTATTTTAGAACATTCTGTAAACGTAAAGCAGCATGTATTTTGTCGTTAGCCAAGAACCAAAGAACTCAAAAGTACATTGTTCTTCAATCTGAAAGCGAGGCTTATTACATGAGATGAGAGTTGGTGTGGCTGTCTGTAAGTTAAGAACTAGAAATTATTTTCTTCATAAATATCTATCTGCTATAAAGATCATAAATTGGAGTGGGTATTTTAGATAGTAAAATGAATCATACTGGAAGTGTACTGCGTTTTCTCTCAACTGCCATTTATGTATCATTAATAGGAGCTAATGTTATTGAATAATATTTTGCTGCGCAACGAGACGTGGAAATTCCGGTACCACTTTGAATAAAACTGACAAAATATTATGCAGAAATCGGCAAAATTATTGAAAAGCAGAAGAATTCACTACTTGGAATCAAGAGTCAAAACAATGCTTCCCATAATTCGACTAAAATGATAATTAAAATATGTTTAGAAGCTTTGCTATTTTATTTGTTTAACAAGCTAGACACATAAAATTTCAATTTCTGCATTTCCTCGTCCGGGACAAAACAAGAGTGATTAAGGGCATCAGTACAACACGGTAGAAAAAGTGTCTCTTTCTTTAATGACAAACTGTCTTCAACTGAAACATTTCTAACATTGGTGGGGAGAGGGACAAAATAAAAGAAAGATAGTCATCCTGTACACTCCTTAATGAGTCTTCGCCCTTCAAAATCAATAAAACTGCTTCGGTCAAGGGGGGAAGAGAAGCGGCATAAAGTTCGATCTGGAAGAAAAGGTGCTTTTGCCCTTACTTTCTTTTGTCTGCTTCACTCTTGGAACGTTTCTTTAAGGAAAATGTGGTATAAGTTATGAATTGAAATTCATAATCATTATATATTTTGCTTTATTCTTGTCGTGGTTGATATTAGTTCCATGCTTTTTATTTTAGTTATCTTACGTATCTACAATACTTAATTTTCACTATGTATTACCTGGATTATCTTTATAAGTAAATATATTCGGGTCAAACTATTAAGTATTAATGCCTTGAATAAAAAGAATAAACATTACAGAGCCTCTTGTATAAATGCTTCTGTAATTACACTAGACTCTTTGTAATATTACTGTACGTTAGTTATTTAGAACACATTCAGTTATTGTTTGCTGATTTATTATGTAATCTTCATTGCGTTTAAAAAGTGCTAGGTGGATATATTGATACTTAGCCTGATATTTGATTTGGTGTATTCAAATGGAAGTTATGACGGCATCTCTAAACCATTATATATTCATTATTCAGTGCTGATATACGTTGGCTCAGTGTTAAGATAACCGGAGAAGATGGAATGATTGTACTTGACGCTACAGAGTGATTGTATGTTTTAATAATAATAAGACACGATATATTTAAAGACGACACGGTAAATACATGGTATATTTAAAGACAATAAATAATACATAATATATTAAATTAATTGAAATGCGTTTTAATAAAATTTAATATTCAGTACACATTAAAGTATGCATTAAATTCCTTCATATTATCATCCTAGTTGAAGTACTCGATGCCAGTTCATTTAAATTGAGAGTAATATATTTAACAACATAGAAAACGATACCGCTGCAATGCTTCTCTAATTATTGGTCTTTGATGGAACAAAATCGGGTGAGGGCGTTTTCTTCTGTTATGAGGTATTTTTATTTTAAAAAAGACAATTCACTTAAATGCATTTTTATTGTAAAGCTGTGCGATATACAATATTTCCAGTTTTACCAGCGGGAGCGAAAATGTACAAATTCTTTCCAGTTCCTACTCTTGAACATGTTACGTACAACTGACCATGTGAAAAGCAAGGAGTTCCCAGATAAATACCAGCAATTTCAAGAGATTGACCTTGAGCTTTAGTGATAGACGTTGCAAAAGCAATTGAAACAGCAGATCATAAGCAAACATGGGAATTCGTGGTATGAATATATCTTCTCCTTTTGCATAGTTTTACTCATAACATCATTTGAAAATTCGTATAATAGCATATTACACGTCGTAGGGAATGTGATTCGTCATTGTAATGCATAAAAATTTCCAAAGAAACAAAGTAATATTCAATATATTGACCACAGCTGTCTACGTAATCATGGTATCATATGGTATATATACCCATATGACACATGGAATTGCCATTTGGGTCAGCAAAAATAAAAACAAATACATCATTATTTTGAGTAAAATGAATTATTTTGAGCGATATGGAACCTACATAAAAATTTCGATAGAAACATAAGCTAAGTCTCTCGATATATGATTGTTGCCATTGTTGCTGATATCAGCACTGTTGCCACTTGGAAAAATGAGGACGAAAATTAGTGTTTTCAGAATCTTTAATTAATATCTCGGTTAATTAAAGCTGTACGAAGATGGGAACAGTCGAAATGGCTTCACACGAATTTCTGAATCGGGAGTAATTTATTTAATGTTTGGCAATGCTATTTTTATTTCATTTTAAAACTTAGAAATTTTTATTAACAAACCCTACGAATTAAAGCGAGCAGTGGCAACACTTCTCGAGACAAAAGCAGATTTTTATCTCTAGCTTGTGAGACTGTTGTCACTCGGAAAAATTATGTTTTTCCGAGTTTTTAATTAATATATTTTAGCTACTTTTTGTTTGAAAAACTGTGGACATCGACCTATCCCAGGACCCAAAAACGAATTGTAGAAAGTTTGGTGACGATAGCTGTAGTAGTGACTGATTTATTAGCGAACAAACACGACTCTCTTCTTTATATATATATACATATATATATAGAGAGAGATGTTTGTTTAAATTAGACACAGTGCGCTGTCGTTTTTATAACTGACTAACTGACCTTAACTTAGGGTCTCTATAATTGTTTGTCAAAATACGATTTAAATAATTATTCTTAGTAACTGAGTTTTCACAATTTATTGGATGAGAAAGTTTAACAAGCTGTTGAAGGCAGAAGAGAAACACGCCGAAGTAAAATATAAAATTAGCAAAGCAACAGCCCTTGTGTTTAGCGTAGATTTTAGTCAAGACTCCGATGGCAAACAGACAGGAACAAAGAATTCTGCAAGAAATCCTGCAGATTTCTTTGCTCCTGATGAAAATGGACCTGTACCGGTTTGCCCTGGAAATCGCTAGAGTCTTCACTAAATATAAAATTAGCAAAGCAACAACCCTTGTGTTTAGCGTAGATTTTAGTCAAGACTCCGATGGCAAACAGACAGGAACAAAGAATTCTGCAAGAAATCCTGCAGATTTCTTTGCTCCTGATGAAAATGGACCTGTACCGGTTTGCCCTGGAAATCGCTAGAGTCTTCACTAAATATAAAATTAGCAAAGCAACAACCCTTGTGTTTAGCGTAGATTTTAGTCAAGACTCCGATGGCAAACAGACAGGAACAAAGAATTCTGCAAGAAATCCTGCAGATTTCTTTGCTCCTGATGAAAATGGACCTGTACCGGTTTGCCCTGGAAATCGCTAGAGTCTTCACTAAATATAAAATTAGCAAAGCAACAACCCTTGTGTTTAGCGTAGATTTTAGTCAAGACTCCGATGGCAAACAGACAGGAACAAAGAATTCTGCAAGAAATCCTGCAGATTTCTTTGCTCCTGATGAAAATGGACCTGTACCGGTTTGCCCTGGAAATCGCTAGAGTCTTCACTAAATATAAAATTAGCAAAGCAACAACCCTTGTGTTTAGCGTAGATTTTAGTCAAGACTCCGATGGCAAACAGACAGGAACAAAGAATTCTGCAAGAAATCCTGCAGATTTCTTTGCTCCTGATGAAAATGGACCTGTACCGGTTTGCCCTGGAAATCGCTAGAGTCTTCACTAAATATAAAATTAGCAAAGCAACAACCCTTGTGTTTAGCGTAGATTTTAGTCAAGACTCCGATGGCAAACAGACAGGAACAAAGAATTCTGCAAGAAATCCTGCAGATTTCTTTGCTCCTGATGAAAATGGACCTGTACCGGTTTGCCCTGGAAATCGCTAGAGTCTTCACTAAATATAAAATTAGCAAAGCAACAACCCTTGTGTTTAGCGTAGATTTTAGTCAAGACTCCGATGGCAAACAGACAGGAACAAAGAATTCTGCAAGAAATCCTGCAGATTTCTTTGCTCCTGATGAAAATGGACCTGTACCGGTTTGCCCTGGAAATCGCTAGAGTCTTCACTAAATATAAAATTAGCAAAGCAACAACCCTTGTGTTTAGCGTAGATTTTAGTCAAGACTCCGATGGCAAACAGACAGGAACAAAGAATTCTGCAAGAAATCCTGCAGATTTCTTTGCTCCTGATGAAAATGGACCTGTACCGGTTTGCCCTGGAAATCGCTAGAGTCTTCACTAAATATAAAATTAGCAAAGCAACAACCCTTGTGTTTAGCGTAGATTTTAGTCAAGACTCCGATGGCAAACAGACAGGAACAAAGAATTCTGCAAGAAATCCTGCAGATTTCTTTGCTCCTGATGAAAATGGACCTGTACCGGTTTGCCCTGGAAATCGCTAGAGTCTTCACTAAATATAAAATTAGCAAAGCAACAACCCTTGTGTTTAGCGTAGATTTTAGTCAAGACTCCGATGGCAAACAGACAGGAACAAAGAATTCTGCAAGAAATCCTGCAGATTTCTTTGCTCCTGATGAAAATGGACCTGTACCGGTTTGCCCTGGAAATCGCTAGAGTCTTCACTAAATATAAAATTAGCAAAGCAACAACCCTTGTGTTTAGCGTAGATTTTAGTCAAGACTCCGATGGCAAACAGACAGGAACAAAGAATTCTGCAAGAAATCCTGCAGATTTCTTTGCTCCTGATGAAAATGGACCTGTACCGGTTTGCCCTGGAAATCGCTAGAGTCTTCACTAAATATAAAATTAGCAAAGCAACAACCCTTGTGTTTAGCGTAGATTTTAGTCAAGACTCCGATGGCAAACAGACAGGAACAAAGAATTCTGCAAGAAATCCTGCAGATTTCTTTGCTCCTGATGAAAATGGACCTGTACCGGTTTGCCCTGGAAATCGCTAGAGTCTTCACTAAATATAAAATTAGCAAAGCAACAACCCTTGTGTTTAGCGTAGATTTTAGTCAAGACTCCGATGGCAAACAGACAGGAACAAAGAATTCTGCAAGAAATCCTGCAGATTTCTTTGCTCCTGATGAAAATGGACCTGTACCGGTTTGCCCTGGAAATCGCTAGAGTCTTCACTAAATATAAAATTAGCAAAGCAACAACCCTTGTGTTTAGCGTAGATTTTAGTCAAGACTCCGATGGCAAACAGACAGGAACAAAGAATTCTGCAAGAAATCCTGCAGATTTCTTTGCTCCTGATGAAAATGGACCTGTACCGGTTTGCCCTGGAAATCGCTAGAGTCTTCACTAAATATAAAATTAGCAAAGCAACAACCCTTGTGTTTAGCGTAGATTTTAGTCAAGACTCCGATGGCAAACAGACAGGAACAAAGAATTCTGCAAGAAATCCTGCAGATTTCTTTGCTCCTGATGAAAATGGACCTGTACCGGTTTGCCCTGGAAATCGCTAGAGTCTTCACTAAATATAAAATTAGCAAAGCAACAACCCTTGTGTTTAGCGTAGATTTTAGTCAAGACTCCGATGGCAAACAGACAGGAACAAAGAATTCTGCAAGAAATCCTGCAGATTTCTTTGCTCCTGATGAAAATGGACCTGTACCGGTTTGCCCTGGAAATCGCTAGAGTCTTCACTAAATATAAAATTAGCAAAGCAACAACCCTTGTGTTTAGCGTAGATTTTAGTCAAGACTCCGATGGCAAACAGACAGGAACAAAGAATTCTGCAAGAAATCCTGCAGATTTCTTTGCTCCTGATGAAAATGGACCTGTACCGGTTTGCCCTGGAAATCGCTAGAGTCTTCACTAAATATAAAATTAGCAAAGCAACAACCCTTGTGTTTAGCGTAGATTTTAGTCAAGACTCCGATGGCAAACAGACAGGAACAAAGAATTCTGCAAGAAATCCTGCAGATTTCTTTGCTCCTGATGAAAATGGACCTGTACCGGTTTGCCCTGGAAATCGCTAGAGTCTTCACTAAATATAAAATTAGCAAAGCAACAACCCTTGTGTTTAGCGTAGATTTTAGTCAAGACTCCGATGGCAAACAGACAGGAACAAAGAATTCTGCAAGAAATCCTGCAGATTTCTTTGCTCCTGATGAAAATGGACCTGTACCGGTTTGCCCTGGAAATCGCTAGAGTCTTCACTAAATATAAAATTAGCAAAGCAACAACCCTTGTGTTTAGCGTAGATTTTAGTCAAGACTCCGATGGCAAACAGACAGGAACAAAGAATTCTGCAAGAAATCCTGCAGATTTCTTTGCTCCTGATGAAAATGGACCTGTACCGGTTTGCCCTGGAAATCGCTAGAGTCTTCACTAAATATAAAATTAGCAAAGCAACAACCCTTGTGTTTAGCGTAGATTTTAGTCAAGACTCCGATGGCAAACAGACAGGAACAAAGAATTCTGCAAGAAATCCTGCAGATTTCTTTGCTCCTGATGAAAATGGACCTGTACCGGTTTGCCCTGGAAATCGCTAGAGTCTTCACTAAATATTCTGCGCCAGACACAGTGTTGTTGTAATTTTTTTTCCTCCGTTCTTTTAATGACTCATGTATCAGAGGATAAGATTTTATAATATAATATGCATACCCGCATTATGAAGTTTCTTAAAGCAGGAGTTTGTGTTTTCAGCTTCATATTATGTAAACCTTAATAAATCTGTTCGGATGTTACTCATTTATTAATATTTTAGTATTTAGAAGAGATTTCTATGTAATGTCCCAAGCTATGTTTATACCGGAAGAATGCTGGTGATTTAAGTATTAACCCTCATCTATCTCATCAGAAGAGTATCAATTTTCGGTTTAAAATTAGTATTCAGATCACGTGGCTTCCTCACTTCGTCGCGAACAAATGAATAAATTATGACCCTATTATGCATGGTCAATATATAGAATAGAAGTAAAGAGAGAGAAATACTACGAAGCACATCAAGCGGGGTGTAGTCAATTGATGCTCATTCAAAATCATATCAATTAAATACTGACCACCTTATGTGTCTTGGCTTACTTATTTGATTATTCGATTACTTTTTGTTGGTTTGATGTTAATTACATTAATAACTTTAACTAATGTTTAATATGTGCAATTAAGCAGAATGACACGCTAGTGATATATATCAATAATGGCTTAAACAGAAGTTCATTCGGATAAACTAAGTTATTTGATTTATTATTTATTAATCGTTAAAAAAACTTAGTTCATTAGTTATTTTTTAACGATTAAACCTTGAAAAATACGTGCTGAGAATTATGTTCATAAATGCTCTACTGCATTCAGAATATTCGTAGAAAAGTCAAGTCATACTCATAAAACCTACAGTACATGAATCTGGCTGTCAGCAGCATTAATATACTTTGTACCCCCGCCCAAAAAAAATTTTAAAAAAAACTAGATCGTGCAGACCAGAAACCTTCTTTCGATCGTTCATCACAATGCCACATTTACGAGGGAAAAATTGATTTGGACATGATTTTCTAATGCGGTCTATTAAATTATACACATTTTCCCCTGAAATTATTCTAATTAACTGATCCTTGAAAGTGACATAAAAAATTGCAAATTTTTAAAATTAAAATTTGCGGTCATTTTTTTTTCGTAAGGCTTTAAAATTTCTTATAATTTTACTTTTTCATAACCAGTATAAAACGTTCCCAAATATAAGTATAAAAACCTGGAGATCTCATTAAAAGTTAGATTTGTTGACAATTATTTTTGCTAAAACATACATGTTTTTGTCATTTAAAACATTTATATAATTGGAAGTATATGAGTACAACCAACGATTGCGAAAATTAAGGCCTGATAAGGATTTTTAAGCCTCTATGGGAGTGGGTATGTAATATATATACAGGGCGTTTCAGCAATGCGGTTACAAAGTTTCAGGAAAGCTAGAGTGACCCTGGACGGGGGAAAATCATTTGGCAGTGCCTTCCTGGAGCGGTAGTGACAACACAAAACGCAAGAAAGGATGGACACGAACAGTGTGTAAAAACATGTTTATTATGCTCAGTGCTGCTAAAATGTTGGGAATGTTAAATTTTTGCATACATTAGCGACCTTGATGTGAGTTTCCACCTGAATGCAATGTATCCTTAACATTGGATCGGCAGGAGTGGTTCTGAGCATGGGCCAGCAAGATCGCCATCTCACTTGAGTTGACTACTTTCTCTGCGGGTACGTCAGGACACTGGTGTGCGAAACCCATGCTAAGACTGCTATCACACATCCCTTTGTTTCGGAAGAACAACTGTTTGGAACAATTTTTCTGCTTTGTCACAACAGCCAATCACACAGATCACTTTAGGGTTGACATCTAAAGGGGAAACTGGTTCTCCGTTACAAACAAGCTGATAGCTGATTGGTTGAAAATGAAGAACTTTTTTCCAAAGGAAGGAAAAAATCCGCGTCTTTCTTTCAATCAGGCAGAAAAATTGTTCGAGACAGTTGTTCGTGTGAAACAAATGCATGTGTGATATCTGGGCCTAACAGTCCTCAAGAACTTGTTGCACGCATCATGGCAGCTGCTGGGGAAGTCCGGCGCACGCCAGGTATTTTCCAGAACATCAGATCCTCTATACGCCGGAGATGTAAGGTCCTTGCATTACGGTCCGGGGTCGTAATTTCGATGTCGTAAAATTTAATTCTTTCTTTGATGACAAATGCTGTCGGGTTTTGTTTTCATTTCTTGGTTTCTACTGCATTGAACATAATAAGCATGTTTTCTCATCCTGTTAGTTTCCAACCTTTCTTGTGTTTTGTGTCGTTACTACCGCGCCAAGAAAGAGTTTCCGACCATTATTGCTATGTTATTTTCCATCGTCTAGGTAAACATCTCTCCAGAAAGTTTGTAACTAAATGTTCTTGGTCATTCGGGGAGGTGGTCGTCTTCGAGAAGTTATTTTTAATGTCCATGTTTCATTATGTTCTCAGGAATCCTGGCTTATTTTAAGTTGTCATCTTCTTGAAGTGGTTAGCATGAGAGGATTAAGAGTAATTATTTTTGAAATACAGTAAACTCTTTCTAAAATGACTTCTCAAATGTTCTTGGTCGTCTTTAAGAGGTCATATTCAGTATCGTTATTTATGTTACAAGGAGCACTGTTCACTTTCACAGGTGGTCGTATTGAGCGGGTTTAGTGCAGTCGTGTTTCAAAATTTATAGCAATAATGAAGTATAGTGGAACCTCATTTAAGACGATCACCCATGGTCCGAGATATTCTTGGTTATTTGGGGAGGTGATAAAAAAAAACATTTCTTCTCGAGGTTATATTTAATGCCAAAGCTTCGTTGTGGTTTGAGGAATATTGGGCTTATAAAGATTTTGAGTGAAAGAAATATACCGGATGACCAATTCCCGAAAATTTGATAAAACCGTTGTTAGATCATTTGAGATTACAAATACTGAATTATCTATTTAGAGCAAAGATATTTTTGAGCAATACAAGAATTTAAGAAAGGATAACCATTACTCCCTGAGTAACTTTACATCAAATCACATCGCGAACTTATACCGCTTTAATCGTCACTGGACCAAAACGTTGCGTCAGAAGTCATCGCATCCACATGATGATGATGACTTCCACGTCAAATGTTTCTCCTCGAGGATTATTTTCGAAGGAAATACGAGAAAGAACGCGCGCTGAAAATTTAATCAGGTCTCCGTATCTAACTGACAGTCATATTTTATTCAAGAAACGAGTAAATATTTTTAAACGATCGTTATCCTGGTGAATAGGATGCAAAGGATTTATTTAAGGATCGTTCAGGGGAAGCTGTTCTTTTTTTACAAGTTCCGTTTGAAGGCTGTTGATAAATGTGGTGTAGTGTCGTTAAGCGGGCAAAGTGGATCGGAATCAATAAGGTAGGGAGGATTATCATGTCATAAAAGGATGGATGGCTGTGGAATTATTATATGCTTCAAGCGGAAGAAATTTTAAGTAGCCTCGTACGTTGATTGTAATTTTAATAGCCTGATACGGCTAGCACGTAACTTTCTCCAATAGAGAATAGATTAATTATTATTGAATAATAAACGTTTTTCCTCAGAAAAAAAAATCCAATATGAACACTGCGTGACTTCCTTGTATGTCTTATTAAATTATATACATTTTTGCTGCATTTCGTTTAAATTTATTTCCTCGAATTTCTTAAAGATGTATTTCTTATTCAATTAATTCTGTTCTGACTTCGCGGCAAAGCAAAAATACATAAAAACATCTTCATTAAAAATTTTAAAATACAAAAAAACATAAAACACCAAATACAGTTAAAATGAGTTTGAAAACAAACAACTTTTACAATTAAAATTAGAGTTTCTACGCAAAAACAAGCAATCCGGACAGCAAGAAGGCAGATTTTCGGTGCACAAAACTCAAAGTTTATTTTTGCCGAACGCAGATAGGCCACCGACCAATATTCAACGCAAATAGGCCATCGTTTTTGGTTGGATGGTAAGTATTGCCGACTGCCACATATCTGGAGCCGGTTGGAAGACCTGCATGTATAGTGTGTAGGAAGAACTTGGATGCATGGAGGGACACGCAAAATATTGTCGACCGAGAGATTGGTCGTAGGAGAATAGCCAGAGGTACACCTAATTTGGCCTAACTAAGCTGGCTCAAACTTAAATGGCTCGATTTAACTTTGACTAGAAAATGGTTAATGCCGAAATATTAACTGTCTGAGCTGGAGGATAGAAAGTAAAGCTGTGGACATCCCTGCCAAGAGCTCTATATCTAAAACATGCAAAACCTTTCCCTTAAATACTCATTTCTACATCTGGTGAGGGCTAACGAAAAAAAGTAATAGTGAAGCTTTGCCAATGACAAATGCAACCCATTTCCCTCTTGCCTATGAGAAATTTGTAAACCTGATGACTATATTCAGATTAGGAAAATTTATTATAACAACATTTCTTAAATGTGTATGCAGAATTTCAAATTTGACTAAAGTGATTTTCCCTGTCGAATTTAAGTGAAAATTTTCCTTCTGTTGTTTGCTTATTTTTTATTTTTATTTTGTTTAATTTCAGTTTATTTTTGTAATTATTATTAGTATTATTATTATTTTCAGATTTTCAAAATTATATACCTTTAAAATGTAAACCACTTTTGACACTTATTTTCGTTCTGAAAACAGTTATGGTTGTAGTATAAATAACTACAAATGAGACAAAGAAATTACTGTTGAAAAAATGCAAAGCAAATGCTGGAACATATGCCTTTGCGAGTTGATTAGTTATTATAACAGAATGTCATACGTCTTCAGTTAAGCCGAAGATCCAACTTTTAGCAATCAACTAAAAGACCGTTTTTATCCTAAGGCTAAAAATAATTTTTTAGTTTGTAGAGTCTGTGTCCTTTTGGGAGCATAAATTACAGACCCTACGTAAAAAGACTGCTTAGCGAATTCTCGCTATGTCTCTGAAGAACATATACTGCAAAAGAAGGTTTAAATAACCTTTTTATTTGAACTAACTTAACAAGAGGCACTGACTCGGTGCTCGCAATTCACCACCACTTGTGGTTAAAAAACTCGAACGGAAAGTAAGAAATATAAAATCAGAATAAATTAAGATGGGTAAACGACTGGCTCTTTATTTATCTAAACCACGAAATCGGCTGCACACAGCAACGCCGAGCCTAGAATATCAATATAATCTGAAGAGGGTGGCTAACACCAACTAGAGAGGTGTTTCAAATATGCAGAATAAACTCGGAACTAAATCCGCTACTAATCCTGGCGAACACATGAAACGCAGCTTAAATGCTGCTTCTAAACACACTTAGATTTTGCATGAACATTTACATTCCGGCAGGAAACGGAAATCAGGAGGGAAAAGAAAGTCAAACTAATAATATGAAAAAAAAATTTTTTTTTTTAATTAGAATAAAATAATATTGCGTGCGTGCGGGTTCGTAATAGATTGAATGCACAAGTTCGATAAAAAGATAACAACATTTATTCTTATCACAAGAAATATAACAAAAATGCTGGTTATTTGTTTTCTCTCAAAGATATTCGACAAAAATCACAATATCGTACAAAATCACAATATCACGCAATATAATCAATAGCTATATTTTAAAATGCTAAAACACTAAATAGAACGCAATCCAAAGCGCAGAGAAAGCTAATTCGATCTCACCGCGAATTCGCTACAATCCACAAACAACAGTTACCTAAACAGCAACTGAGCTGAGATATTCTCTCTCTGGCTTTTATAGCTTTTTGAATCGGCCACGCGAAATAGTTCTAGAAATTTCTGGAAAGCAAAAAGCGTGGAATTACGGTTACAGTTAACATTGTAGTCAATTACATTTATTCAAATTGAATATCAGTTTCGGAGATAAACGTTTATTCAGTGTTATGTTTTATGCATGTGCTCATGTATTTTTACTTCTCTGGCGTAGCTTTCTCTTAAAATTTGCCACGCGCTGCATTGCACGCGGAAACAAAGCAATTTTAATTGTAATTCTGTTAAAAATATCTAACTAAATGCAAAATTTTTAACAATAAGGTCTTTACAAGTTCTTTTCGTTGCAGATTTGATCAGCACATCTAAAAATGAGCATTTTAACTGTTAAATTCGATGGAATTCTACATCTTTCTTTTAAGCTAATATGTCGATGTAATGCAGTTCATTTATTATTCTATAATTCCTAAATCGGCGTGCGGTAAAAATTCACTTTCCTGCATTCAATCTTTACGAAGGAAGAGGATCAGAATATAAAATTCGATCATGAACAGCCGACCCCCACGGGGTAGGAATCACGTTTGCTGAAGAAACTTTAACAAAATGACGATTGTTGGTTGGGCTCTCGCAGTGCGACAATACTTCACCGTGAGAGATGGTTCTTCTAAACAAAAGCTTCCTTTTTTCCATCTCTTTTGGGACCAATACTCGGATATTTCTCGGTTTGCCCCCTTTTTTTTACTATGTTTTGTTTTCTGCATTTCTAAGTATGTGCAGATTTCAGACGGTGTGGAATAAATCTTGCATGCGATGTTGTTTAGTTTTCGTCTTTGAATTCAAAAGTTATTGGATTCTTCTTTCTTCGCTTCGTCTTCGTTGTCAGGAAAGAAGGTTTCATCAAAGAGATCCGTTCTCTTGTGTCTAGAAGCCGTATTTGTTGTTGGATTTTGGAAATCGAATACATTGTGGTATAATGTGGCCGCTGCTTGTCAAAAGGATTAAAGATTTTTATTCCTTCTGGTGTGACTAGTAACAATGGGTATGCATTTTTGTGCTTCTCTCAGTGTATGCATATATGTCTCAAATAAGAAGAATGGAAATCTGTTTAGAATTTTTTAACTTTGGCTTGGCTTTATTTGCAAGGTATTTTTTGTCAACCTCCTATAGAATAATTTCTATATGCGGGAAGCTACTGGTGTTTGTCGTCTAAATCGTCGCTTTTTATTCTTTTTTTTTTCTCTTGAGGCTACTGGTTCGTAGAGATCTCTTTTATAATTGTAACAGATGAGAAAGAAAAAACTGGTTTTTATTGAAATAAGTAACAAATCATGACAAAGTTAACAGTTGTAAATAGCTCAAGAAGAGCAACAGAAACAAGCAAATTTTCTTTAACACGCCAGAAATATCACTGGTATCGCTCAAAGATCAGTGATATTACTGACAAAGTAAACTCTGAAGCAATGATCGTACAATTTTCAACATCACTATGCGAATGCTCCAAACTGAACTGACTCTCCGCTTCGACGCAGCCATGTTATAGTATTTCCCAGCGTTTCTTTTCTTTCGGGAAAACTCGCTGCTGAGGTTCCGAAAATGCGAAATTTCCAGAAAATTGCCAAACTAATGAGACTTTCGGGATGTCGCTGTGTCCTATCAGAAGGATTTCTGCCTTTATGGCGGCTCCTAATTGAGCTATTTTTATAATGTAAACATTGATAGATTCAGAATTAAAAAATCTATAATCAAGTCTCTTACTGGTAACATGCTTGTAGTTTTGCATTACTTATTAAAGCCGAAGCTCTAAATGATCGATAGTATAATAAATGGGAAAAGTTTAGCAAAGTTTCAGATTAAAAATTTAGAATTTTTTTTAGGTGAAGTATTCGTTTCTTCGAAGGAAACTAAACTCGAAAGAAGCCATCTTGAACCATGTTGTAAGATTGTTTTCTCCTCTTTCATGATAATAAATGAATCTCTTTATATTGCAGTCATTTAAATACACCCAAGATTCACCTAGTGTGACAACATTTTTCCATTTTTGTCCTGGTAAATGTTTCTCATAAAGAATTCTACGGCGTTCGGCGGTATATAATGGTAAAAGACGATGCACATTGTGTTTTTTATGACTTTTTAAGCTCCAAATCAGATTAATCACTTTTTATAGTTGACACGGAGCATTTTAATGATTTTGCAACTGTTCTTCGACTTGGCGAATTTTGTTAACGTTAAAGATATGATGTTTGCAACATTCGAATTATTTCCTATTCCTTTGGATATGTATTTGGAACAATGTTTCCACTTGAAGCCAAACTTTGACGTTTTTCGTTTCTTGTTGACAATATTGCCTATCATAGCTTTAGATATCGAAAAAGCATAGCTTTCACAGAACTGTTTAATAAATAAATACGAATTATTTTCTTCGGAAAGAGCAGAAACATAGCCTTCCATCCACTGCTTCTTTTAAAGCACCATTTTGCACGAAAACAAAACTGTTACGCAGCAGACGACAATTTATACTTTCAAAAATATAGCTGCAGCGAAAAGAAAAATTTCAAATCAGACGGATTTTTTACAGCAAAGCAAAATCGTCTAAAAAACGTGCGAGCAGCCTTGTACTTTTATAATTAACGTAAATGAAATACTATTTTATGCACTGTGTATTTGCAACAGAGTTCTATTTTCTTCCTAACGTAATTTTCTTCTTAAGATGAAAACGGTAACTCTTCTTTCAGGTATTAATTAATCTAACACATTTATCTCACCAAAATTAGCTCTTTTATTCCAAAATTAAGGTGAATAATACTCACTGTTGGCACCTAATAAATATAAAGAGTGAATAGAAGCGGAAGAAATCATGCATTATCCAAACTCAGCCCTTTTTTTAATTCCACCTCTTCTTTATGTTAAAAATTCTTTTTTTTTCCCAGTGGTTTAAGCTGTGTTACGAACTCACCTCAGCATTAAATATTTACAAAAGAAATTAAATTCCTGTTTCTTAAGTTGATTTTCGAAAATTCGATTACAGTTATTTCTCGCTGCATTCAACCTTGGTTCCTTTTCGAAGATTTTTTGCAATGAGGTTTTCTCCTTAATCTTTTCTCTTGTTTACTCTAATTCTGCATTTCTTATGAATAAGTTAAAAACAAATATCTCTTTTTGCCAAGATAGTTTTTTTATCTTTGTTTTATTTATTTATTTATTTGACATTTTCACGGATCTCAAATTGCTTTCCTCCCTTCAATTTGAGCGACTCTTGAGGATTTAGCAAGAAAGCAGAGGTATCCTTGGAATAAAATCCTTTTTTCCAATCCCCTAAGGTGTGTTCTGATAGATTTTTCAAAGCCGAAATTCGTCCGCTTGCAGTCTTCACTAAGAATAAAATTTATCTCCTCAGTTTAGGCCTCTGGATAGAGGTTTCCTTTTTCCCTTTCTTATTTTATTTCGTTTTATTTATCTGTGTCATCCTGTCTATGTTGGGCAATTTGTAAAGGGATGTAAAGGCGATGTTGAAGACGTTGTTTTCTCTGCAAAGTTAAACAAATAGGAGGATTTCTCAAGTCTCTTACTGGTAATATGCCTGCAGTTTTGCATTAGCGCTTTACTTATCAAATACAAAGCTCTAAATGATCGATGGTATAATAAATGGGAAAAGTTTTGCAAAGTTTCAGATTACAAATTTAGGATTTTTTTTAGGTGAAGTATTCGTTTCTTCGAGTTGAGAAGGAAACGAAACTCGAGAGAAGCCATCTTGATCGAGAATATAGTTACGAATGAAGATCAAACAGTCAAATGTATAGCGCCAAAATAAAGAATGTGATGCTTTTAAATTATAAAAACAAAAGTCAACGAAGTTTTATTAAGTATATTTTGAAGCTATGTATTTTTGCGTGCTTCAAAGTTCACGAAGTAAATTAAGTATTTTAATCGCAAAAAATTTCGTGTATCATACCTCAACGAAAATATCCATTTTGACCGCTGTTGACGATTTTTTGCATATCTAAACGTATGGACATAATTAATAAAGGACTATTTTTTCCAAAACAGAATAGTAAATAGATTTAAAATGAATTCAGAAGGGATTTTTTTCGTGACGTTCGTACATACGCTTGTATGTATCTCGCATAACTCAAACACGATTAGCCATAGACGTTGAAATTTTGTATATGGGACTACTATAACATCTAGTTGTGCAACAACTTTTTTTTTTTTTGTTTCAGTCGACCGCACCAAACATATTATATATATAAACATAATATAATTTATATACTAAAGAAATATTGATTATATTATCTCCCAAGATTAATTTTAGTAGAATTATCTAAAAAGTGTGAATCCATAGTCAGGAAGTCCAATTACGAAAACCGCTTTAAAGTAATTTGAATGTAAATTGTTAAAAATTATATATATATATATATATACCTATCCTGTTAGCCGGAAAAAAAAAAGAGAGATCACCTATCCTGTTAGCCGGATTGGTGATCTCTCTCTCTCTCCTTTTTTTTTTTTTTTAATTTTTTTTATTTTATTTTACTTTTTTTATGTTGGTTGTATATTTTTTGCTTTAAAAGTGATTGAATTATGTTGTTCTTATGTTCTGGTTAAAAATTTAGCCTTTAGTTAATCTATATTCAATATTTGTAAAGTTTCAACAATTTAAAAGTTTAAGCGGCGCTAGGCCTAACGAGGCCGCCGTTTATTTACATTTGAAACTTTTACTAGCATAGTGAATTAAGTCAGTTGATGTTAGTGTCCGTTTGCCCAGTGGGACCACAAGTTAAGTTTCAATATTGTACATTGAAAATTTTGTCTTCTGGCCCGTAGGCCGAATTGATTTGTTGTATGGTAGAAACTCTTAATTTAATTTTAAAAATTGTTTTTCTAACTGTTGTATTTGGTGTTTTAGTAGGGTTTTCTGTATTTTACAGTTTTTAATGTTTTTCTGAGAAATATATCTCTAATGAAATTCGAGGAAATAAGCTTAAATGGAGTGCAGCAAAAAATGTGTATAGTTGAGTAGGTCCTACATGGAAGTCGTGTGATGTCCACATCAGATGTTTTAAAATGAGTTTCAAAGTTTTCATGCCAATTTGGCGCAACTTCTAGTTGTTCATCTGAGGTAATGTGTCGCCTCCCTTGCCTCACCTTGTCCCGGCTCTTGATGTCTTGTCTAATATTGTTAGATACCTTTTTTGTAGATTTTATATTCACGTCTTACCTCCTTGTACGAAGAAAAAGGAAGTATTGTAATCGCGAAAAGTTTCCGGCATCATATTTCAACGCAAATATCCACCGCTATCGAATGCAATTTAACGATGTTTTTGCGTGACTTCTGTACGTAAGGACAGGATAAAGAACTCTTTTCTCCCCCCAAAAAATTGTAAAACTAATTTAAAATGAAATCTGAAGAGAAATTTTCGTGGCGTCTGTGCGTAAGTAGTATGTACGTACGTACGTATGTATCTCGCATAACTCAAAAACGAGTAGCCTCAGAACGTGAAATTTTGTATATAGGACTGCTATAACATGTTGATGTGCTCCTTGTATTTTGGTTGCAATCGGTATATCAATATATGTATATATCAATATATGTATCCAAAAGTATATCAATATATGTATATAGGTATCCACTCTTTTACTCGGCTCAATGATCTCAGTTTTTTTATTCTGATATGTTTGTAAATTGTGCAATTTTTGCTTTAAAAATGATTGAAATGTTGTTTTTATCTTCCTTTTAAGGTTGTTATGCCTTTAGTAAATCTGTATGCAATAGTTTTAGAATTATCAATGATTTAAAAGTTGTTTAAGTGCCGCTAAGCCTAATAATTTTTTCCATGGCAGCCATTGCTTGTTTACATTTGAAACAGCAGAATAGTACATTGGTTGCCAATCTAGAGAAAGTAAGCTTCGCAATAACAAAGATAACGCCTTCTTTTATTATTGCGAATTAAATCATGCTTAATCCATTCTGGAATTTATTCGAGGAAATAAGTGTAATTTAAATGAATTACACTTATGAAAATTATGAAGTAAATAAGATTTACTTCATAATTTTCAATACAGATATTTTGAGTTTTTATGTATTTTTGCCTTGTGCCGAAGTGAGAACTGAATTAATTGAATTTTTCATTCACTTGTCTAAATTGTCTGCGAAAAGCTGTTTCTTTTTTTTTTTTTTTTTGGTTTGTTTGTTTGTTTGTTGTTGTTGTTCTTAATTTCTTTTATACACCGTTTTAGATTTATTATAGTATTTGAATAGAACATGTGGCAACGATTAGATAATTTTCGTGGCGTCTGTGCGTAAGTAGTATGTACGTACGTACGTATGTATCTCGCATAACTCAAAAACGAGTAGCCTCAGAACGTGAAATTTTGTATATAGGACTGCTATAACATGTTGATGTGCTCCTTGTATTTTGTTACAATATATTTTTTTATATATAAATTTTGTGCATATTGAGTTAAAAAATGAACGAAATGCAACGCTGTTAAGTGAATCTAGGGCCAGAGTGTCGCTATGGTAAACAAATAGAGTGAATTTTAAAGAGTGCATTTGTTCTATTTGTGGTTTATGCGCTATCGGCGAAGTAGATTTAATTCAATCCAATAAGTTTAAATGAAGTGCAAGAAAAAATGGGTATAATTTAATATTCCGTACAAGGAAGTCATATGGTGCACACATCAGATCTTTTTACTTTATATTGATCCTTGCATTGTTCTCTCTATGGTCTTGGAATATTTTGTTAAATTGCGTAACTAACCATGCGTTTCTATTTTAATGTTTGGAATATTCTTTCATGTGTTGTTTATACAGTTTTTCTCAAATCTCGACTTTTATTCAAAATCCGCCTCCGAACTCGAAAGGTATGCGCTTGAATAATCGGGGGAGGGGGGGCAAGTGAGCTGTTGCGTGTTACGTGCTTGTCAGCATCTCTAAAAGGTCATTGTACTTTTTCTGAAAAAATAAACGAACAGTTGCGTCTAAAAATGGCAAAAACCGAAAATATAATATCCTTTTTTACTACTATATAAAGAGCAATAAAATAAACTCTTCCCATGTGTTCGCTTAAAACAATAAACTCAGTTAAACGCTCCTGCATAAACAAACGTTTTTGTTGGGCAGCTGCCAGCTTAAAATATAAACGCATTTTATTCTAAGAAAAGAGGCTATTTTGTACACGTCGTTAAGTCTTCGAGCCCAATGAGCAATGCTAACCGCAGAATGATTATTAAAGTCGGAAGAATAACCACGACCTTTTCATTCATTATACTTTTCTCTATTAAAGAGAACGAGTGACACTTCGATGGAATGATAACTGTGAAAAGGGGAGTAAAAAAAAAATGAGTCGGAAATTTATGGAAGGAAGTAAACTTAATTGCGTGTTTCCGTCTATGAACAAAAACTAAGTTTTTTAGAGTCAGCGTCGTTTGTCTAAGAACGTATTTTCGTTTGATGTTTGGATGACCTAAATTTATTTTTTATTAAAGTTTTGGTATTACTACAAATCTCTTTAAACAATCAGTTGCTTAACAATGAACATTTTGAAAGAATTTGCGGTGTTATCGGTGTTGTACGAGTATTTAAAAATATTTTGCAAAATTTCATACACATGTCGCATTTTAAAGTTCTAAATCGTCATCGTCATCCTCATAGAAACAAAACAGAAAAATTACCAAACGATTATATTAAAATTCTAATAGCCTTAAGGCTAGACATGAAACTGAATTTCTGTAATTGTATTATTCCAAGTAAGTATTCAACTGATTAAGCAGTTTAGTTGATATTGTTAAGCCAGCTGCTGAACTTAACCAAGGTGTCCATAATTGAATCACCAGATAACAAAATCAAATTGAAACGTAATTTTTTCAAGTAACAGGAAATAATTTATATCGATGTAAACTTCAGTCAAGAAATTTCATATATTGTAATTTGTGAGAATGGCAACGGGGAACTTGTTCGTTTACAGACAAAATGGCATCATGGTTTAAAAAAGCAGTGTGCGTTCTCTGGCTTTGAGAAACGAAATCTCTGACAACAGTTTAGAGGCGACTTAATAAACCAGTCAATTTAATGAATTTAATAAACCTCCACCCAAGGAACAATCAATTAAAAGATGGTTAAAACAGTTTCGATAGACCGGACATGCTTTGCATAACTTAAGTGCAGGTAGGCTAAGCGTCAGTGATGAAACTGTTTCCGTCATTCGAGATGTATTTGTGTGCAGTTCCGGTAAATCCATTCGCCGTGCCAGCCTGCAAATAGGAATTCCCAGGTCGACTGCTCATAAAATTGCTCATTAATGGTTGAAACTGACTATATTGTATAAATTGCATATTTGTACCAAATCTAATGACAGAGTCGTTCGAGTTGCTGTAAAATTAACTGTAGTTTTTATAAGACTGAAATACTGATTTTGTCGCCTACAAGAATCCAATTATCGAAATGTTGTAATAAGCTACGGCTATCAAATAAAATCCGTAGATCACCAAAATTCTTTTCTGTTAGTGAAGCCTCGATTTCCAAATTGATTGCTTTCAGTTCACTCCTAAAGACAGACCAGTGATTTGGATTAAGATGTTAGTTTTATTTTTCTCCGAGGGGTCTCAATATAAATGCCTACATAGTTGGCAATTTTGCTGCCTTCTATCTTGCATGAATATAGCATTGCAAAGTAAATACAAATCTTTGTTAAGTTTTGCTAGATAGTATGTCGGGATACTTCTGCTTCAACAATCTCAAAATTGCATTAGAGAATATGATACAGCTTAGGTTTTTAGGTTGGGTGTTATGAAATATCAATTTTAGTGCTTGCTGTTCAAACCATGGACATAAAGGAAAGCTTGTTCCTTCCCGTTCTGTCTTGTAAAATTTATCCTTAAAGAGTGCACTGCGACTATCCCTAGATATTTTCTAAATGCTCACACCTTTTCTAGATTGCCAATAGACGATAATTCGTTGTTTTCCCTTTGTGCCAGCTGTTTTGTAAAAGTAGACATCAGTGCTCTACTGAGTGTGCGGCGTTATTGGTTACAGACTCTGTAACCAATGCTTGTTGTTAATAATAATACTGTTATTTATTAAATGCCATAGTACTTACGTATTATCGCAACCACCTTATTAGAAGTCGCCAAATTTTCAGAAATCGCTAAACTCTGGCAACCATGCGCATAACAGTTCTTTAGGTAATCATATCCGTTGTAAGCTGCAATTCGAAAATTCACCGGAATACCTTAGATAGGTAGCCGCTCGTGTGTTTTGTCATAACCTTAATAATCCTGTTCTCTCTGTTTTGACCTTCTTGTACTATTCAGCTTCTTTTAAAAGCATTTCAGCAAGTAATTAATCGAATGCTATCATATATTTCTTTCAAAGACTCACCAGCAACCTAGTGGCAAAACCACTGAACAGCGGTAATTGGACTCAGCTTCAACTCTCAACGAACGCGCTTTATGGGAATTTTCATGTTTTCCTTGTGTGTAATGAAAATACGAGCTAGTTTATGTTAGAAAGCCTCCCACGAAGGCATCATTTTCCTAGTAAAAATATCCATCGTGTGCTTTGAAATATCCAAATAAGCCAATCCATTTTCTGTCAAAAATGAGTACTAAAATGAACTCAGTGGCTCAACGGCCCTTAGTGAGCCATGGCCTGCAGTGCCCTAGTATCTGCTTTCTTGACCGTATGCCCCCTAAACAAGTGGTCAGCTTGTCGCAGGACCCCCGGTGTTTAGTCCCCAAGCGAAATTGGTACTCATTTTATAGACCTACTCAAGGCATTAAAGGCTGAGTTAACCTTTCCCAAGCACGGAGATCGAAACCCGGACCTGAGGTGCTGCTGCGCGACGCGCTAGCCACTGCGCCAATGGACCTCAAAAATGTATACAGTGAAAGAAATTAATTGTCTAGATATATTTTCATAATTTTTGTAGGATGATTTTTTTCTGAATGTTGAAATCCATCTATTGTTGTTGTTTTTGTTGCTTATGCTCAATTGTTTGACGTAGTCAGCCCAAGCCCACGAAATACCTCGTGGCAAGCAGCGCAAGATTACGCCTGCCGTTGGCAACAGCCTTGAGCACCTTACAGGTGACAGTGCGATTTAGCTCAGTTCCGCCCCCCCCCAGTTTTGATGGAGAGCACCCGGAGTCCGAGGATCTCCCACTGCTCTCTCCTTCCACCAAGCCACACGAGAGGACTTTCGGCTCGCCGCATATTTAGAGTGCCGCTAAGCCGCACCGACACTATACATTTACAAGCATCCATGCATTCTCTGGGATTTGAATAGGCACGGTAGATCAGCGACGCTAACCATTATATCGGTTGAGCGGCGAAATCCATCTAACAGATATTAACTTGCAGAGACATATTTAATGGATTGAAGTTTTTAAGGCAAAAAATATGCAAAGATATGTTTGCTTGCGATAATTCGAGGTCCCATCATGACGTGTAATACACAGTTTTTAAGGCATAGGCCTGTTCTTTTTTCTTTCTTAAAAGAAAATGCCAAAGATTCAAGTTCCGCGTTCTTTAACATTAAAAAAGTATTTAAAAACTCCATTCCTGAAGTTGTAATTGCGAAACTAATGATTCTCATTTGTTATAACATGTGATGCATAATTAAGTTGGAAATTCAACGCTTAATTAACAAGTGATGACGAACATCCAATGATACCAACTCAACACATTCCGGGTTTTTTATTTATTTGTATAATCGAATTACCCCATAAACGCTGTCGTAATTAAATATCCAAAGGGAGCCTCTGCAGTTTCCGGTAATAAATAACAGATCAACGGGGAAAGCATAAATATGTCATAGTTACGCGCTTTTTAAATTTGAGCTGGTTATTTGCGAAGTTCTTTTCCTCTTTTTGTGTTTAATTAGTAATTAAGTTAATAACCATTAGTTATTGTTAATTGTTCCGCTACGTTTGTTTAAGTATAGGTGGAAAATGTATGTATGCGTAAATGCTACATAAAGTAAATTATTTTACGCCTCCTCTGTTGTTTGTTTAGTGCAATTTTGTTTTACTTTGTTTTGTTTGTATAGTTAATTAACATTGTCTGTATGCCTTTGATATTCTTATTCTGTTAATTAATATGTAGATACTATAAAGTTTCTTTCATTGCTAGAATTTCTTGAGGTATAAATTTGAAAAAATGTTTTTGTTCTTATAGACGCTTTGCCCTTTTTTTGGGGGGAGGGAGGGGGAGAACGGAAGTTTTGTTGACGAAAGTGAGGAAAAAGTTCAATAGTTGTTTCTAAAAATTATCAGAGGTAAAAATTTGAGCTATTATTTTAGAAACGATAGAAATGGGAATTATTTGGCATTCTTTCAGAATAAAACGGTTTCCCTTTATAACACTGCTTCTACCGCGTTTTTTGGGTATTAAGTCGATGTTGCGTACTTTGCTGTGCTAATATTACGTGCATGAGAAAAAAATTCTTCAAGAATTAAAATCTCACCACATAAGTGAAACCAAACGGTTATCTCCAATCGAAAAAGTTTAAATTTTGCCGAGAAATATAAAATCCAAATGACAGTTAAAAATTAAAAACAATAATTTTTAATACATGATGCACGTATATCTTACGTGCGTTAAAAATGCATCATCATTGAGACTTGCAAATTCCCATTGTTCCAGGATACGATGTGTGTGATTTTAATTTATACATTGATGCACCCAAATGATCGTAGTGTTGCGTTCTACGGGTTCGTGGATTTGGAGTGATTATCGGAAACATTCGATGAAGAATCAAAATACAATTTATTCTTCAGTATTACGCAGGAGTATTCCAGAGGCACTTTTACAGCCGTTGAAAAACTACGATAAACACGCTGAAACAATCAACCACACAGCGTTTGGGCACGGTGAAGACAACTTCACGGCAAAGCACTAAAGTACAGCTCCTGACTCGGTCGATCGCTCTCGGAGCTCAAGACGCTAGAACTTAGCGTACTCTCAAGATACACTGCTACTCCGCATACAGACAAGGTATACATAGCTTTTGACCTGTCTTCGAGAACATTCTTGGGAAAACCGGTAAGAATTCGTTCTAGAATGTTCTCCTTCCCGTCTATGACATATATCTCCAATTTTGTAGCAAAATATCTCCAAATGGGCGATTTCGCGCCAAATCTGGCAACACTGTCTTTCTTTGCCACTTTCTGGCAACCCTAACCTGGCTTTGCGGGGAAGCTATCTTACCGCGGCTGGGTATCTCGTAACAGTATTTATGTACGTTCTGCGTGTTATTTGTTGTTAATTTGTACTTTTATGTTCTCTGATGCTCTGGTCCGTATGGAGGTTAAGCGGTGACGACTGTCATTCCGTCGAGCCTAGTTTCGAATACTCGAAAAATTTTGAATGTTTGTAATTGTTTATCCCCTTCTTGTGGGTGATGTATGCTAAATCTTAGGTAGTATTATTAGTGATGAGATAGCTAAATGACCGATGGGCTCGGCCAAAATTTTTCTGTTTTCTTTTCTGTAATTTGTTCACAGATAAACGTAAAAAATGTCTTTTACAGTCCAAATTTCTGTGTGTAATAGCTATAATCTTTACTTTGTAAAGTAGTTTCTCTTTTTTATTGGGAAACCCTTTCTTCACTTTCAGTGCAATATGTGAACTTACAACGCAGTTTGAATTTTGGTTTATTTTCACATTTTAAGAGGATGTTCTTCATTTGAAAAAAAGTTGATATCAATAATGTCTTGGTATTCTCTTCTAACGAATGAAAGACTTAACTCGCTGCGAACAGTTGCTAAGTACTTCGTAGTATAAGTTCTTTTCTTGTCCGCAAATCGTAAGTGTACCAATAATTTACAACAATCAACCATTGTTTGACGTTAATGGCAAATATAAATGGTGTGTGCATTTCGAGAGATTAAAAACTTTTTATCGGAATGGAATTCATTAATTTAGCAAGGACTATATATGCAATGCAAGGATTTCAAGTAAAACTGGTTGAAAATGGGAAAACCAAAAAAATTTCGATGCGGAGGGGAGTAGAACAGTTCAGCAGCCGGAAACAAACCTCAGAAAAACTTCCAGTGTTTTATACCTTTAGTTTCTTAACTAAAAGTATAAAACCTGTAGTTTCTCAACTAAAGGTAAACTAAAGGTATAAAACATGTCGTTTCTCAACTAAAGGCAAAGTAATCCTAACTCAAATCAACAACACAGTTGTGGTTGGAATGGAAACTGTCTTAACGCTTACCAAGCTCAAACAAACCTTTTGGTAGCAATTTCACCAGCTTTGCAAGAGAACCTTCCACAAGCCAGGCGACAGAATCATGAAACGAACTTCAAAATCCTCGTGGTTAAGATATCATGCTACTCTTAAAATACGTTGCATGTCAGTCCATTTGCACGAACCTCTGGTGTGACGAACCAAAGAACATAAAATGAAAATTAACCTAAAAATATGTTGTTAATAAAATTTAAATGGTAACTTTTACAACAGCATCAACATTTAAGTAAGCTTCTCTACCACATATATTCAAAGTTGAACTATTAACTAATTAAATGTTATATTGGCAGTGAGCGGTGCAAAATAAACAAAATTTGAGCATTCTTATTAGGGATTCTAATTGTTATTGAAATACTTTTACAAAAGTCCTGTGTAGGTAAATAAAATATTAAGAGCTTTCCATTAAACTCTTTTATGAAAACGCTATGCAAGTACCCAAATGAATTAAAGAATTAACTATAGAGTGCTCTTACGAGACCCGTTCCATTCCAATATTAAAACTGTGTTATGAAAACGCTTTACTGTACATCTGCGTGTGTGTGTAATTACCTATTCTTGAAGGGAATTCAGTAAGCTATAACCTTCTGTGCATGCGCACATGCGGGAAGACGGGTGCTAGTCCTACCGCTTTGCTTGAAGTTGATTTACTGGAGGTCGGAGTCTGGGATCTATCCTTCACATTTCGGGTGCTGGGACGCGTATTTAATGAACTGATTGCGGCCCTCGTCTCGAGATCCGGATTTAATGAAAACGGGCCATCGATTATTTCGCCGAGAATGTAGTACTCCATTAATCTATCGGGGCACATTGTTTGGACTTAATGAAAATTTCGGAAAACAAATGGCTGGTTGGGGCAAAGAAGAGGGCACATTCCTGTGGGTTGATGAGCTAAAAGAGTACACTAGCGTTTTAAAAATAATTCATTTCTTTCGGAAGTTCGAACTCATGGATTTTGTTTGCGGAAATGCCAGTTTTAGCAATGAATTTTCATGTATCGTGCCTCAACTTAATGTATTTATTTGTATTTACATCCAAGTATGCAATTGTACGAATTTTTATACGAAAAGATTATGCATGAGACTGTAACTTCTAGCTTGATAAATATATCAAAGCTCTTGCCTGCTAAATTTCTACTTTCTTATGTATACCTCTCAAGGCAGATAATCCTCGAATGCTTTGCCATATTAAGTAACCTGAATCTCATTCCCACTAAGTGGTCTGTCTTGTAAAACATCCGTAAATAACTGGAAGATCATAGGACCATTATGCTTCTATTCGCAAGCCAAATAAGTTAATAACACAAACTTTAACATAATTATGGTATCAGTTCCTTGTATTTAACCATAAAAACCTAACGTGTTGAATTATGCTTTCTTAATAACCGTGGCTTTTTTCATCCTTTCGGTAATTATTCATTTTTCTAACTGAGCTTTTGCTTTGGATTGCAATCCTTAGACGTATTTTTGCAAGATCTTTCCTAATGCTTTTTTTGATGTACTCAAACATTTCCGAAAGATTTAGTGTTTCATCCCATTGTTTACGCAGTGTACATGATATTGCATGATTATCAATGATGTCGGAATGCGTACATACTCTTATATGATTGTTTGGCATTATGAACTGCAGTGAGTTCTGCATTGTGATAATTTTCACCTTGTCAATGAATGACAAATACATTGGTATTTATTATTTCATCCTATTATTTACGCAGTTTACATAAATGTTGTATCATGATCAATGATGTCATTTAATACATGCTGTTGTATGACCGTTTACGTAGCAGTAATCGTGCCATTATGAACTGCAGTAAATTTATGCATTGTAATAATTTTCACCTGGTCATTGAAAGACACATACAATGGTGTTTATTTTTTGACATATATTTTATATGCTATTTTTACATTATTTTTAATTACGTCATTCCAGTGAAAAGTGAATACAATTACACAAAAGTTCATGAACTTCCCTTTCCAGTGTTTATAACTTTCTCACTCAGTGTATATAAATCATGCGAATTTTGTATCATTAAAGGAAATATATTATAACAAATTTTGTACTTAGATAGGTAATTTTAGTAGAATTATAAGTAAAATTGCTGTGGGGCGTTTTTTTTTTTTTTTTTTTTTTTTTTTGTAACATGAAAATTCTAAACAGAAGCTATGTCGGGAAAGTAAGAATACAGGGGAAAGTGCATTTAACATTGAGTAAATAGGTATCTCTGTAATTTGGCGAGATATCACCAAGCTGAGAACGGTTTTGGCGACTTATTTTCTCGCTAAATTTGGCGAGAAATCGTTAAAAGTGGCCAATTTTAACCACCATTTGGCGACATTTTGGTCCGGTTCCTGTATTACCGATCATGTATTCAAATTGAATAAATGTAATTGACTACTATGTTAGCTGTAACCGTAATTCCACCCTCGTATTGCTTTCCAGTAATTTTGAGAAGCAGAAAGTACTAAAAATATCTCGGCGGCCGGTTGAAAACTATTTAAGGCCGAAGAAAGAGCATCTGCTCTCAGTTGCTTAATTGTTGCTGTTGCAAGTTGTTAGTTCCGCGTGAACTGAGATAATCCCGGTTAGTTTTCTCTTTAGATGCGCTTTGCATTGGGTTGTGTTTAATGTTCTTAGTAGTTTGATACGTAACTAATGATTGTACTGTGTGATACTGTGAACTCCTGTATGAGTATTTCTACAGAAAATTCTAGAACTTTGAAATATTTATTTTGTATGAAATAAATTTTATTAACCTATCATCGAACCTGTGTGCATTCAGTCTATTACGAACCCGCACGCACGCAACAAGCATACTGTTTTCGCCCTGAAAATTACATTGCTAATTTCTCTATTTCCTAATTAAGCAGACTGCTTTTTATTATGTTCTTGATTTTAGTTTCAAGTTTGCCGTGAACAGATTTGGTCGAATCTCGACAGTACCTGTTCCTCTTTTCTAACAAAAGCAAATAAACTACAAAATCTTATTTGGGTTAAACCATGCGATAGAAATGACATTCATTTGTACGCAAGTAATTAATGACAAAACTCCGTTATTCTATTTAAACGTGTCTGCAACCAATTAACTAGAAGTCGAATTGTAAACGCTCGACAGTGGAAACGGATTTCAAAATGAATTGGGAAATGATTAGTTTCGGAAAACCGCTTATTTATTCCCGACTTTGTTGGAAAGTTATTGGCAACAGCTTTGAATAGAAATGTACTTGGACGATCTTTCTAGGTAACGAGAAACTGAGAAATCTCTTCCCCAGAGAGGAGATAGGCCGTGGTATCTTGAAGAAGTAATTAGGAATCCATCTCTGTAGCTGTCTGGGGAGACGCCATTGATCATCGTCTGGAGATTAGGACTGTCCATTAATTACAGGCCGTCACGTGAGATTGTCGCCCGAGCACCAACTTTTCGTTGTGCTAGAGATGCTTACGTAAGAGTGATTATTTGTCGCTCACTGCAGAATGAAGCTGGAAAATTCTTTTTCTTTTTATTTATCCGTCGTTAGTGTAGTTAAATTTGTAATTAAGGCCAAAAGGTGACCTTTTATTTTTGCATCGATCATTATGGTTTCAAGATTTAGGAATTGAGCGAGGAGGAAGCGTTTTTGGATGATTTTGCGTGCAATGCAGTCCTGTTATAACCATGTTCCATATTCCTTTCGGATGTTACGTCGCTATCACATAAGAACATATATATATAACGAATACGCGGCACAGGATGGACCGTGTGTAGAATCGACAACCTGTCTATGGGCACAAGACAGTACCTCCTACATACGTTTTTCTCCACCGATGGCTTTCGGAACTCTCTCTTTTTTTTTTTTTTTTTTAATTTACCTCAAAGGGGCAATTGCCCAGAAGAGCTATTAATTTCGTTTTGGTGTTTTGCATTCTTTCCTTTCACTAGGAACGAGGAATCACTTTTTAAATTGTTGCCACCAAATATTAGAGCCGTGTGTTATATTTAGAGAAATTAAATAATGAAAAATCTGCATTAATGTATATATGTTTCTCACAATGTGATAAAACAAAGGTACCTAGAGCCATCCAGTTTTGAATAACGTACGTCTCCACCCGAATATGGGCATCTGGAAGCCCAAATTTGAACTTTTGGAATTGGCTTTATTATCTATTTCGTATTTTGTAAAGTATTTATGAGTTTTTGATTAAGAAACCCAACGATTTCAAAGCAAGCAATGGCAATACTGTACGGGAAAAAAAAAAAAGCATTTTTATCTCCAGTGCGCGAGAATGTGTATCAGAAATTCTAAAGATATGTTCTTTTAAATATTTGTGATATTGCTGTTGAATTGAAATTATGGTTTAAGTGCGAAGAACATCATATTTAATAAACAAATGTTACACATAAAACGTTTAAAAAAAGCCTTTTTTGGCGTAATTATAAAATCGGAAAACTTTCAGATTTTTTATTATTATTATTATTTTCCCACTTGATTATTTTCCCTCCCCCATGTAGTCAATAGTCAGCGCAACAAATTTGGTGGCACTTTTGATAACAGATCGAGTTACAGATGACTATGAGCAGTGTCAGTTTTTTTTTTTTTTTTTCAACCTATATATTGATAATTTTGCTTCACTAAAAGCAAGAATTAAATTATAAAAAAAAATCAAAAATTACTATTAGAGTATTTTTTGCACTACTGTTTACACTATTTCTTGTTATTGAAATAGATATCTGAAATTCGTATCTTAAATGTCGTCCTTTTAATAATTCAAAATCATTACTCATCAATTCACATGGCTATTGTATAAAGAATTACATTAAAAAAGTTAAAGAAAGAAGTCCCTTTATAAAAGATTTTGCTCCTTACCTTTAGTTTTCTGAATCGGACCCTGGTAACAGCAGAAAATCGAAAGGAGAATAAGGGCTAACCTACGCTGTGTCAAACGTAGCAGTTGAAACTAATTTGTTGTATTAAAAGTTGACTTGGTAAAACCAAACTAAGAAGGTAATTAAAATAAAACCTTAAAAGTGTGAGGTTGTTATTTTAAACTAACCATATTATGATGTGAACCTTTAACTTCTGCTTTCCATATTTCTCACCAGAATACTAATTAGTTTGTGGTGTATTTGACTTGAGGTGTTTAGACTTTGAGTAAAAGAATGTTTCTGGCATTCGCATAGTAAGCTTAGATTTTTGCCATCTCTAGTTAGTTTGTAGTCTTAGACAGAAGTTAGTAGTTAGCTATCTATTGGTAGTCTTAGACTACTGGTCAACATTTTAAATTTAGAGAATTTCGTGTACTTTAAGCAACGCATGCAGAATAATCTAATACTTTGCCCTGTATGGTCATGTATGGTCTTCGGGGCGTTACTTCTGACATTTGCGGGATGCAAACGATATCCGATTATTCTGTGCAAGCCGCTCGGATGTTCGGCTTGCTCTCGCCTATCTTTGATCGCTGCCCGAGTGTCCGGACCCGCTGTCATCTGTCACTTGTACTTATTTGATTTGCATCGTCACAAGCAGTGGCTATCTGTATAGCATGAGCCGTGCTCTGTTTGTTAAAAATCTGAGTTTATAAAAAGGTTATTTAAAAACCTTCGTAAGTCTTTGTCGTACTGTGTCAGGCATAGCGGTAACTCGCTACATGTCTGTTACGGTTGCAGGACTGAAGTTCAAGTATTATACAAAGTATAATCTTGTGAGTGTTATGAGTCTGAGGGTGATTTGCTGTGAAACTCTGTTGTGACACTGTTACGATGACGTGTTGATTATAATCAAGAGGCTCATCGATGGAGAAAAATAGCGCTACTGTTGATAAGTTCATATTATGTAAAATAACAGGCCGAGGAACAAATGATGAAGATACTGAAGCAACGAGACATAAATTTGCAGGACTGCTTTCTCTAGAGCGAAGTGTGGTGGGGATTAGTATACCTACATTACTAATAGTAAACACTATATTTCTATCAGACCAGACCAGGACTACTTTCGGAGATTTGAACCGAATCTTCTTGAGCTGCAGGAGTGAGTTTCGACGTCCTGTACCACTTACGATGATTGTATTTGCTTCAGTATCTCTAGCATAAGTTCAAGCATGTATGCTTGCCATTTATAAGAACACAGCATGAAAATTTCTGTTTGTATTTGAACGTCCCTCGTAAATTTGTGCTTTTGTTTTTTCATGGGGTGGGTAGATTATTTCCTTGACTCGTCCTTCTATTAAGACACCACCATTCCTGCTTGTCAGATCGGAAGTCAACAAATAACCACAAGCAAACCACCGACCTTTGCTTCAAGGATGAACGGAACGTCGTCGGATCACATAATGAAGAATCCTTCCATCGATTAGTTAAGAACAAAACGCCGTCTTGCGCGCGTCCATTAATAAAGGCGTCCCCATTGCCTAAAGGGTTGGGCACAGAGATGCAGACGAAGCCCTCTTTTATGTCCGCAAGCTTTTGCAGCTGACGACTGACAGATTGATCTGAATGGAAGAGGGATCGTCTGCTATGAGTAATGAGGCGTGTGGGAGTGTCTTCCAGACCTACGTTGGGGAGAAAGTGGCTGACTTTCGCGTATAAACGTTTAAAGCCTGCAAATGGTGGTGGAAGCTTATTTTGCGTGGAGTTTGGCACAAAGGAAAAGTTAGAATTTTAGTAAAATCCTTCCGATGTCTTTAACGCTTATGAGATTAATGTATGTAATCAGGAGATTCCCCAGTGCAAAACGTTAAATGTGTGTTCTTTGTTAAGTTGTTTGGAGTTATAATTATCTTTAATGGAACAAGTGGTCATTTCTGTGTATTAAAGTAATTATCTTTTTTCAAAAATATAGTAAGGAAGGGACTTTATTATTGTTTTCAGTTTGGAGTAAATTCATGTCCATTATAAATTGACGCTATTGCCAAACAATCATGCATCATTTCTTTCATACGTGTTCAGTGTTTATAAAGTTCGTTCGTGATTACATATTTTAAAAAAAATATTTTACTTGGACGCTTTAACAAAATTTGACATCATTCATGAGGGATGAGGGTCTTAAAGCTATTTTATACTATGAGTGACATAAATTATTTTTTCCCCAGCTTTCTACAATTAGCCAAATGCAGAATTTCAGATTATCCCTTCTATGTGCTATCTATCATCAGCATCCGTAATAATTCTTTTATGATAACTTTTTTATAATATCATACAGATAAAAATCTTTGTATATATTTCTGTTTTTAACTTCGATTTGATAATTTATAACGATATTAATTTTAAATTTTTTTCTTCTGATACCATTTTACATTCAAAAAGAAATTCCAAAACAGACGCAACTTACAAAACCGAAATTCATTCTAAGTTGAGTTTTAATTTTATTCAGCAATGTAGATTTATTTTCATGATCTGGAAACAATATATATTGCTTTGTTTAGAATGGAAGCGAAACACTGGAAAGAATTTTCACCTTTTGTTAGTTCTTTAAATTTTTAAACAATTTGCGAACTTTTGAATAATATTTTACTTCCTTGTACCACTTAAAGGAAATATTGTAATCACGAAAAATTTCGGGTATAATATTTCAGCGAAAATATTCATTTTAACCGCTCTCGAATCTATTTGATTTATGTTTTCGCGTGACATCTTTACGTAAGGACAGAATAAAGAAGTGTTTTTCCCAAAACGGACCGAAAAATGGACTTAAAATGATTAGCATCTGCGTATGTATGTATCATCTCGCATAACTCAAAAATGTAACCTCAGAACGTTGAAATTTTGTATATGGGATTGCTATAACGTGTAGTTGTGCACCTCCCATTTTTGGATGCGATATCCATTCCTACGATGAGCTCAGTTTTTTATTATTCTTATATATTGGTAAATTGTGTATTTTTTGCTTTAATAGTGATTAAATTATATTTTTGTTTTGCTCCAGTTAAGGTTTTTATGTCTTTAGTTAATCTGCGTGCAATAGTTATAGAATTATCGATAATTTAAAAGATGTGTTATTGCCACTAAGCCTAACGAAGCCGCCATTTGTTTACATTTGAAACTTAGTAGAATGGTAGTTAAGTCAGCTTCTGCATTTTCAGTGTCTTTTTGCCCAGTGGAACCAAAAGTAAACTTTCAGTTTTGTGCACCGAAAAATATGCCTTCTAGCCCGCTGCCCGAATGACTTGTTTTTGCGTAGAAATTCTAAATTTTAATTGTAAAAAATTAATTTTTAATTGTTTTAACTGTATTTGGTGTTTTATTGTTTTCAATTTTTAATGAAGATATTTTTGAGTTTTATGTATTTTTGCCTTGCCACGAAATGAGAACTGAATTCACTGAATGAGAAATACATCTCTAATGAAAATTGAGAAAATAAGTTTAAATGAGAAATACATCTCTAATGAAATTTGAGAAAATAAGTTTAAATGAAATGCAGCAAAAAATATGTATAACAAGGCCGTACAAAGAAGTCATGTGGTATCCGCAACAGATTTATTTTTTGAAGATAAAATTGTAATAAGATTTTTTTAAATCCATTTCCAAAATTTGTCTTAAAAAATAAGACGACTAATTTGTTTTCATATAAAAGTTATGGAAAGAAGTAAATGATATTTTATGCTTCTTCTTGACTCGCATTTAATAACGAAAAAATGAGTTTTTTAGAAGTAAACCTGTCAGTTAACTCTTCTGGAAAGTATCGAACATTAAAAATACATCTATTTTACAGAATCTTTATAACCATGTCGAACGCTCTTAAAATGACTCTCTTTTAAGTGATCCGGTTCGACAAAGTTTTCGAGGAACTTCAATGATCCCGGGCAAAATTTCGTCTCGCATTAAAGGGAAACACGAGCATTTGTCAATTCCATTTGCGGTGACGTAGCGGGTGCAGAACTAAACTCAGTAATTTTGCTTCAGCATAAAAGCACTTAGCCATTAGTGATGGACTTACGGCGGCGTGTCCGCTGCTGCATAATTGGAAACCTGCTCGGCATAATGTTTCTTGTGTTATTTATTCCTCTTAAAGTGTCTGATTTTAGCATTTTATTAAAGAATCTTTCTAGGGAAGTTTGAAAACGCAAATGAGGAAACCACTTGTCTCGCTTCCTGAAACTGAGGTGATATGTGTTTATGCATTATTTGAGGAAATTTGATGTCTTGCCATTTTTCTTTGAGAATTCTTCGCTTAATGAGAAAAGCTACCGTTTAGAAATATGAATTTTATCTTTTGAGGAATATGAATTTTACCTTTTGAGGAAATATGAATTTTTTAATCTTTTGAGGAATACGAATTTTATCTTTTGAAGATCGTGATTATTAACGAGGGGAAAAATCTGAATAAAAAGAAAAAAAGCATGTTTTTAACCCCCTGTCCCCCGTAAGTATAGAGGATATTTTGCAGATTTCGTAAGAGATGAAAGAGTTTTACGATTATAATAACTTCTGTTTTAACCTGACTTAAAAATATATATAGCTCTTTACTTCTTTGTCTTCCAGCTAGCTTGATTCAGCTTTGTTGGTGATTTAGCTCAGCAGTGGACAAAGCCGCTAAATACTGATATTTCTCCTCCAGTTCTCGTATACTTTTCTCTTTCTTTCTGCATGTTTCTTATATGTAATGTATGAAAGAGGCAGTTTTCTTAACCGTCCACGAAGGTATCGGCCATAGTGAATATTCTCACATCCTTGATTAAATAATCCAACTCAATTTTTCCAATAGTAGCCGACTGGATACGATCGTTAACATTTATAATTGGGCCTGATCCGAAATTTCGTTGAGCGGTATGGTTGAATGAAAATTTTCATGAACCCATGTGTAACGAAAATGCAGCCAATTTTCCTTAAAAAGTACTTCACAAAGACACCCCTTGGCATAAACCCCTTCGTACACTTGGCCACGATAATTTAACCTAACCAGTTGAATATTTTAAACAGAAATGGATTGGTCTGGGTATATTACGTCACTCACAGGGACTATTGTCTAAGAGAAGGAATGCTTTCTTGTAGGACTTTTTAAGGGAAACGGAAACGTATTCACGTTGCATGCGAAGGGAAAAGAAAACCCTTTACTGGAATTATAATTCCAGTCAATTTGCTAATATTCAGCGATCTTATCCGCTCGGCCGTTTGTAAGGCGTATAAACAGAATGTGCCCTCAGGAGAACACACACACACACACACACACCCAAAAAAAAAAAAAAAAAAAAAAAATTACAAGGTTAAAAAAAAAAAAAAAAAAAAAAAAAACAATATCTAATAAAAATCTAAAAGCTTTCATATTTTACATTACACCCAAAAAGGGCGTTTTTTTAACGTTTTGTGTGTCACCTTTATTTATTAAGTATCATGTTCTTCGCACTTAAACCATAAAATTGAATTCAACAGCAAAATCGCAAAATTATTTTAAAATGAGCATATCTTTAGAATTTTCGATACAGAGATTCACGCGCTGGAGATTAAAAAAGTTTTTTGTTTGTTTGTGTGTGTGTGTGTGTGTGTGTGTACAGTGTTGCCATTGTTCGCTTTGAGATCGGTGAGTTTGTTAATCAAAAATTCGTTAAAGTGTTGCAAAATATGAAATCGATAATAAAACAAATTTCTAATTCCAATTTTGGGCTCCCAGATGCCCATATCGGTGGAGGATTAGGTCATTCAAAATTCGTTGGCTGTAGGTACCGTTGTTTTATCACAATGCGAGACACATTTATGCAGTTACATACATTTATGTAAATTCTTCCTTATTTAATTTCTTTAAATATAACACAAGATAATAATATTTGCTGGCAACAATTTGAAAAATGAAACGAACATTTAAAGCTTTCGACGCAAAATGCGAAGTTAATAGCCCTTCTGGGCTAACGCCCTTTGGACCAAAAAACAGAAACTCGCAATTATTTTGTGTCCAAGAAGATAAATTTTAGGTAAACACTTTTTCATTTTTGCTTTGTCTTTAACACAACCTTATTCCAGTTTATTTTCGATCACGATATCAATACTATAGCGGTTCAAACCTGTTTTGCTCTCTTGGATTTTTTTTTTTTAATCACTATGGAAAAAACGTACGAGAGCTATTTGTTTATAATGAGGAATGCATTCATGCATGCCTCGTCTTGGATGAATGACTTTCTAAGGAACATGGTTTGTATTTACATTACACATGCTGAAAATCATGAAATGTTTGTTTGTGTAGTCATCCATGTAGTCAGGGTCCAGTAGCGTTTTGTATAGATATATGTTCTGTTCGCTCGCTGCAGTAACTTCAGTGGCTGCCGCCCAACCGGGATAGTGGTTATTGATTTTGACTGCCGTACCGAAGGACTCTTCGAATTTCGGAGAAGGCATGGGTGTTTTTAAATGTATAATGCCTGTGCGGCATGGGGTCACTCTAAATAGGTGGCGAGTGAAAGTCCTCTCGAGAGGCTGGTGATAGGGTAAGAGGGGGAGGAACTCGTTTCCCAGAGTACAGAATCGGGGCGGAATTGAACTAAAGTCGGGCTGTCACCTCTATGGTGCTTAAAGCGCTTGTCAACTTCAGGCTCGTTTGACTCTTTGCCACGATGGATGTTGTGAACTTATGCTAACTTTTTTCAGACAAGTGAGATTGGTAACAGCAGCAACCAACTTGAGTGGTTGGCAGAACAAGTGGATAAAAAATTGCTTTTTCATTGGACAGTATATTAGTCATTCTGCTATTTTAAACAAATATTTAACGATAAGCAAATATTCCTAGAATAAATACTTCGCAGACTTTTATGCCGTTTGGTATTAAAATTTACATACGAATTTGCTAGTTCTTTTTGTAAAATAATCATTTAGTAAGAGCAAAAAATCAGCTAAAACAGTTCGATTGCGAAAACGTATTAAATCATTTCTTAAATTGTTCTTATCTTATCGCTAATGAATAAAGATGCGTTTTTACTCTAAAAGCGTGGCAGTGCTATTGAAATCAACCATTTTTTTTTTCCTTCACAAGCTAATGTAATTACGTCATAATTAACCAGTACGTAATCTGGTTTATTAAGTGAATATTTGCGTGATGTATAATGAAGCCTTGCAATGTACAGTTATCTCATCAGATAGGAAATTTTAAAAGGAGTTATGTTTTCCTTCTTAGTTAATTAGTTAGGTTCTCCTTTTATGTTTGGTTATTCTGTATTAATTTTATTTCTCCTTTACTAAATTTCTTAATTTTTAGTTTAATTTTATCTTTTTTCTATTTGTTATGTGCTTTAATATTTTCACATTAAGCTTGAACTGTAACAATTTATTATTCAAAAAAGCTCAATAAAAGTGAAAAGCAGCATTTAATTTTATTATTACAAAAGAGGGAAAGAAATCTTTTCGAGATGTTTTATTATTTTCAGTTCACCGATTTCTTGTCTTGATAAAATAGAAGTGTTGCCACTTGACGAAAAGATTTGTTGCAAACGTCGCAGTGGAAAAAAAAAAAAAAAAAAATGCACAGCTACGTCTTGAATGATTTAGTCTTTTCTTTGTTAAACAAGTGCACAAGTCTCCAGATGCCGTCAATTTACGATGAAATAATGTGACAGTAATTTTTTTCCTACCATTTGTGTTTGCCATTTGTTAAACTCATTTAAAAATATGATTTTGTATTCTTCCACATCTGTAATTTCTTGGGAACTTAATTCTTAAACTATTAAGTCTGTCCCAATTGCTTACTTAAAGTATTTAATTGAAATTTTGCATACGAAGTTCAAATTGAATTGTTTAAGCTTATATGCGATTAAATATTTTTAAGAATACTTTTTAAAACTCTATATGCGTTATATTTGCTGTCTGAAATTTGAGATTACCTTGCTTTTCTTTTATGCTTTTATTGGTACAGTTAAAAACGCGAAAGAATAACACGCCAAGTGAAGTTGACTGTAAAAAACCAACGATAACTGGTGTAGATTTTATTTTAGCGGAAGTGCTTTCAGCAATTCAACATCGTCTCAATCTTCAACAGCATTTAAACGAAAGATAAACACCAAAAATAGAAACAGAGATCGGCGAATTATCGATAACTTGCTTGTAAGCTGACTACAACCTCAAAGCTCGTAGCTAACCTCAAAATAAATAGGGAAGAAAAATAGCGATAACAAATAAACCAAGTAGTGCCATCTATCGATGGAAACTGGAGTTAGGGAAAGATTACGCTAGTTAAAAATTAATTTAAAATGATTTGGTTGACAGCAAATTTTATATGCGGGCGGTATTCACCCATATATCACATATTATTTTCTCTAAAAACTCATTTGTCTTGTATTCAGGTTCTAGCATTTGAAAGATATATTGGGTGATATAAAATCCCTCTGCGGTTTTTTGCCACTAGATGGTATTGATGCCTATATATCCGGCAACTATCACCCGATTGTCTCAAACGAACATGTGCTTAAAAAGTGGCATTGAGCTTCCATTGTTTTATAAAGATAGTTTTCTAATTCGTTGCTCCTGTAAAAAGTTATATTTATTTGGACCATCTGAAGAAGTACGCTATGGGATGTATTTTCACTATAAAAAAAGTAAAAACATGCCTAAAAATTTGTGAAGTGTACGGTGAAAATGCTGTGAGTGAACGAAGGACACAGGAGTGGTTTGCTCCTTTCACCGTTCCGGAAATTTCGATGTTAAAGATGCACCTCGCTCTGGTCGAATACTGGCGAAACCATCAAGTCAGCTCTGTACTGTGCACAACTCGGCCGTTCGAACGAAGCAATCCAGAAAGAGCAACCAAAATTGGCGAACAGAAAGCGAGTTGTGTTCCATAATGACAATGCGCGGCCACACACCTTTGATGACAGGGAACAAATTGATGGAACTTGGTTGGGAACTTTGATGCAGTCTCCGTATTGCCCGGGCTTTGCAACGTTTGACTACCATTTTTTTCCGTCTCTGTCAATCTCTCTTGATGGTAAAAAACTGGCCGACCGAAGCGTCGTTGGAAATCACTTGGCCAAGTTTTTCGGTAATAAATCACAGAAGTTCTACACCGATAGAATTATGAGGCTACCCGAAAAATGGCAAAAAGGTCATAGATAATAATGGTCAATATGTACTTGATTATAATTGGTTTTCAATAAAGAACATTTTTCTTAAAAAATGTACCAAAACACCAAGGACTATGCCGACTTCAGGAAATTTCCCGAGGCGTCGGTAGCTATCGCATCTTTTCCTACCTGATATTCCTGGTTTAAAATCGGATGAAGTATTAAACATGATTGTAGCACTTACGCAGCAAGAAACAATAAACTCGTTGGAATTAAAGTATTTAATTCCCCCCTCCCCAAATCGGAAGCTAATCTAATTGTAAACATGGTAAACGTACTGAACTCAACGGTACTAGGTGAAACATGGTACTCGTCTTAACTTCGTCGTCATTAGCTCGTCCGCAAATTCGTAATTTTTAGAACCAGTTCTTTACTCCATAAAAGTGCCATAAAAGTAAGGAATTTTCATGTCTCCCTCTCTTGATTATTTCATGAAGATGCCAAGTCCTTTGTGTAAGTCGGCGACTGTTTGTCAAGTTACAGACTTTCATATTCCCAGGGTCTTGATGGAGGCTGTGTTATTTGTGCTATTAGCCGAACTTTCTAAGGCTGCTTCACAGCATTTTTTTTAATGTTGTTTCACATGTTTTATATCTTCGCGAACAATAGCCAGCTTGCAAAAACGTGCTGACACTTTTTTCTAAATGGCCTAAATAGGCCCATCCGCTCCTGTATTAAAGTAACCCCCCCCCCCCTCGGTGGTCGACTGTGAGCAATCCGGGCGTTCTGGCTAGGTCAGTACCTAGACAGACTCCTGGGGAAAAATTAAAGTTTTCTCAGTGACTAGAACCATCAATGTTCAAGCTCTCCAGGGACCATATGGTACTGTCTTGTGTACCCATTGGTTGTGGCGACGCTACATGGGAAGATATCGAATGTTGTCCTTGGGTGTTTGGCTCCCCTTAGTCTATATTGGAGGAAAGTCGATGTCTGGCAATGACTTGACTTCTTGACTTATTTAGACTTTGTTCTCTTTGTGGTAGATGCGTTTCCGTTCACCTTTGAGTTGCGTGTTTATAACCTAGACTTTATGAAAATTTTAAGTTGCCCCGGGTGGACCGGGGGGGGATTATGCCTCCTCGGATCGCCTCTAGGAGTTGAGGCGTTTAACTGTGTAAGGCAGCCTCAAGCTTGCTAGGCCTGGGTACCTCTGGGTTCTAGTGTATTGTATTAATTATCATTCTTGTTGCGTAATTAGTCGTGTGTGTGAAACCTGTCATCCGTTTAAAATGAAACTGAACTGCTTCGCTAAGATATTACTGCTAGAACTAGGAGAAAATGCAATCCAAGAAGGAAAATGTTTCATATCCGATTCATGGTGAAATTAAATTATGCAAATGGAGAGTATGAATGTTATGGATAATGTGTAATACTTGATTACTACAAAGCTAACCATCCCATTATTACAGATAATATATTATTAATTCAAGGTTAAAACATTTTCTAATTCATTTGTATAATTTTCTTTCTTTTCAGTATTTCTTTCATTTACTTTAATCTAATCAAATATTTAAAAAAATAAAAAATAAATAAAAATAAAAGAGAACTTTGAAATAATTGCTTGTTATTTTTTTAATTGTTAAATATTAAAAAAATAAGCAAGATGAAAGTAACTGTCGCTTAAAAAAATTATATTGAGCAAACGGGAAGGGAAAAGCTCAATATTTTTCAAACTCGAAGTAATTAAAACATTCTAAAAAAATACAAAACACTAATTACTCATTTCTCTTAGCAAAGAATGAAGGTACGTTACTTTTTACGAAAAATAAAGCGTCACTAAAGGAACTTCATTAATGTATGAACATTTTGTTAATAAGTGAAACGTGGACGGATTCGAACTTTCATTCTTTAAATAAAAGAGAAAAACAGAGGAAAGAAAGAAAGATAAAAAATAAGGGGGTTAAAAAAGCGGATATCTATTTATATGAAAGAGAAGGTGAAAAAATTAACGAATTAAAAAACATTCAGACATTAAATTATTCTTGAAGTTCTCTTTTTTTAAAAAATTCCTAATTTATAAATAGTTTACGCTATACTTATCGTCAGTTAATTCTCTGCAACATCATGTTTTATTCTTCATCGAAGGAAGAAAGTAAGAGGAATGTCTGGCGGGGAAGGGGATAAAAATGTATTTTGAGTTTATCTTAATTGAAGAGGATATTTTGTTAATGAGCTCATCTAGAGAGAATTCTCATTTATTTCTTTTTTTATTATTGTATGGTCGCATGTTCGATTGTTGGGAAAGACACCGTTGATTTTTCTATTTCCCTGCCTACAAAATTTAAATAAATAAATAAATGTCTGAAAAGGACTTCAATATCTGCATGTACTCGTAATAAAAGGAAGTGTCTGTCTGTGTGTGTCTTTCGTCCGTGCTTACGCCTAAGCTTATAAACCCGGAGCTACGAAATTGCTACATAGGTGCATCTAGACTAAAGCCAGTGTACCTCGAAGCGATTTTTCAAAATATGGAGACAAACGAGTTGGTCTTATGGCCATAATAGGCCAGGCAGCTTATAAGGTATCAGAAGTGGGCGCAACCCACCTGAACAAACAAGTTAATCTCATGGTCATAACAGGCCACGCCCAATTCTACAAAGGAAAATAATTAAAGTATAAAGTAACTAAATGAAAAGAATGATTTCTTAGTAATAAGCTTATAGGGTATTTTCTCCCTCTTTCCATCATGCCTTCGTGGTGTAACGGTAGCACACTTAGCGCGTATCCGAGAGTTCCATGTTAGAGTCCCGGCAAGGAGATGGTGCATTTTTCACGTCTCCTGTTTCAAAAAATTGTAATGATTCTACAAGCTGATGGACCAAGTTTGTTTTCTCAGCAAAATCAAACATTTTTATGAACAAACTAAAAGTGTATTTTAAATGTTTTTTAAGTATATTTATCAAAACATACGTAAACGATAATAATGATAAAGCAAATGCGAAAAATTCAAATTGATATTTTCTTCCTAAAATGTAAATTTTATTACTTGCAAGACATTTTTGCTGGTTATGCATTTTTAGCTCAAACATATCAACAGCTAAATATTAAGTTTTCAGACTAGCATCTATTTCAAGTAATTCTATTGTTTATAATTTATCATTAAATAACTTACATTATAATGCATTACAAATAAACAAATTAAAAAAATTTTCCAATTAGAGCCAAAATTTGAGAATAAATAATGACAACCTACTCTCTTTCTCTTATTTATTAAATTTTTCTTCGACACAAAAATAGTAAGACCTACATTTCTACGCAAATAATTATAAATTTCTTTATTTCTTAACACGTGTCGATTCTTACAACGTTTGTAGCCTTGGATCAAAATTATTAAAAATTGCCTTCATCAGGAATTGCAGATGGTCATAAGTTAATCGGATTCATTGCTTATTAAATTTCAACTATGAAAAAAACCTGTTCACATATAAATGCATTTCTGTACAAAGCGATTATTCTAAGTACAAAAATTTCTAACTGGCTATATTTATTTTATGCCAAGCACGAATAAAAGTAAATCAAATATCTATCTTCAAATCTTTGAATAAGATTTATACAATAGAGCAAACTAATAAGAGTTCCATTTATAGATTTTCTGGTACTTTATTCACTTTCGTTCTTAATGGTAATTTTTTTTAAATGTTTGAAAGCTTTTAGATTTTATATTACGCCCAAAGAGGCGCTTTTTCATTTACATACATATACACGTTTCGCAAGCACTTGTGCTAATGTTTCTCTGAGCTAAAATTATTTAAAAACAGTGTATCTTCAGAACTTCCGATAGACAGTCTCGCGCACTAGAGATAAAAATGCTTTTTCCCCGTACACTGTTGCCATTACTTGCTTTGAAATCATTAAGTTTGTTAATAAAAAATTCGTTCATGTTTTACAAAATTTGAAACATACAATAAAATCTTTAAAAACAGCATATTATTAAAATTTACGATATACAGTCTCGCGCGCTGAAGATAAAAATATATTTTCTGTATAGTATTGCCACTGTTCGCTTTGAAATCATTGAGTTTGTTAATCGAAAATTTGTTAAAATTTTACAAAATATGATATGCATTATAAAACAAATTCGAAATTTAAAATTCGGGCTTCCAGATGACCATATTTCGGTAGAGAACTACGTTCAAAATTTCATGGCTTGTTTAGTTAACAAGGTATAAATATGGGTATCATTGTTTTCTAGGTACCATTGTTTTGATAAACATACATACATTCATGCATTCATTATTTAATTTCTTTAAATATAATACATGGCGATAATATTTGGTGGCAACTGTTTGAAAAGTGATTCAGACTTTTATAGTAATTCAACGCAAAATCCCCTTTTCAGACTAATAGTCCTGGGTTAGCGCTTCTTTGGGATTAAAAATGATATAAATTCGGGGTTTAAATGACTGAAATCCTGAAATATTGGCAACACCATCTTTTAGAAAAATGTGGAAATGTAATATATTCTCGGCCTGCATAAAATTGTTTCTTCATCCAGCAGTTTGAGACTACTAATTTAAGAGACAACAAGCCTCGAGTATTTCTAGTAGTTATGAAAATTCCCAGTGCTTCTGTCTGAAAGCAGGTTTTTTTTTTTTTTTTTTTTTTTTTTTTTTTTTTCCCAATAATTGCTGAGCCGTGCCCAAAGTAAGGACGAGTGGTTGAAGATGATAGGGTTGCAATTTTTTTCGCCAACGTCCCGACAGTTTGCTAGTTAAGCATTTCTCGAGAATGGCCGAAGCCATCCATCATCAGCGAGAACGTTGCCAGGTTGCAACACAGGGAACGACCGAATTAAATCTTCGAGAAAGAGAAAGCTCGGTCCCAATTTTCATGGGGAAAAAAACCCGTGAGGGAGATTTCAAAATTAAAATTTACTGTAGTAAATGAAAGATATTTTGCATATCCGTATTTAATCAATAAATCTGATGAGAATGCGCTAGCAATTAATTAATTAAAAGTATGAATTCCGGTTGAAGTATAGCATTCCTTTTCTTTTTCCTCAAAGGATTAAACATCACTTTCTAATGAACCCTAAAATTTTAAGCAATCTAAAAAAACCCACATTGCGGGGCAATTTTCGTCAGATTCTTCAAGTGCCTCGATAATATTTGTTTTCTCACATTTCGGTAAGAGATTTAGAAGCAGATTATAAATTGATTTTATCAACTAACTACTTACGGCTTCGTATCTTTTTTCCAGGAGTTCATTTTCTAGAAACCCAAACATTTAGATCCCTGATTAGAAACCAATAACTCGAAGAGATTTGAAGCGGAAAGCAAATATCTATCTTCTCGAGCATTTTCGCAACAATTTCGATAATATTTTTCAAGTCCCGCAAAGAAAAAAGAAAAAAAAGAAGAGCTGTACATGGGTCGAAAGGCAACAGCGAACTCGAAAGATGAAACCACCCGATTGGTACTTTATTTAACGAGGCGAAATTAGAGAGAACAAGAGATTAGGAAAAGGAAAAATGTAATTCTATCTTTGCTGGATAAATACCGTAAAACACTGGAATCAAATTGCTCGCTATAAATCAAAGAAAATGGGTCCAATAATATTGGATTCCTGACGCCGGAAACAAGAGACAATTTCCAGACGTTTAAGAAACCCTTGGAAATATAAATGAATTACTTCCTTGTTTCCCTCACGCTAAATGGCTCTGAGGTCGTTAGGGGTCTATGTCTCGATTTGATAAAAAAAAATTACTGTAGTTTAAAAGAAAATTATATATTTTAGTAAACTTTTACGAAATTTCATTTGATATACTCATTTTCTGCAAAGAAATTTCCAAGTCATACGTTTTTCCGTAACTTATTCAAGACAAAGGGAGAAAAATATTCCGTATTATAAGAAATTTAAGAAATTAGTGTACTGCCTCGTATGTGCTCACACAGGTTATAAGGTATTTCTCCCGCCTTCATGGTGTTGTGTACGTTAGGCGCGTATTCCAGAGGTCCGTGGTTCGATTCCCGGTGAAGGCGATGCTCATTTTTCACATCTTCCAAGAGAATACCTAATGACTCTACAAGCTTAAGGGGTAGGACATCCATCCAGCAGTTGGAAGATCCGTAGTTCGAATCATGAGGACCCATTCGGTTCTCTTAAATTCTTTGAATCTAAAATCTTAATATTCATCTAAGGTATTTTCTCCCTTCTTCCAGCATACCTTCGTGGTGTAACGGTAGCACACTCGGCGCGTATACGAGAGATCCCAGGTTCGAGCTTCGGCGAGGGCATTGCGTATTTTTAGCATCTTTTGTTTCAAAAAAACTAATTAGTAAAAAGTGGTGAAACAATAATTCTTCACCACAGGATTTGGTTCCCCAATCCCCAGTTGCCATTTAAAAGGGGAGTATATAAAGTATTTTCTCTCTCCTTCCAGCATGCTTTCGTGGTGTAACGGTAGCACTCTTGGCAGGTATTCGAGAGGTTCAGGTTCGAGTTCCGACATTTTTCACATTTCCTGCTTCAAAAATAACCTAATGACTCTACAGCCATTATAGTAGTGCGCCTGAAATAAAATATAATGGACGATAATAACAGGAACTGATCTCGTGCCTCTCCTCGATCACGCTTTAAGTGGGAGAGAATGTAAGGGATTATTGTGTTGTCCATAAATGCTTTTGTATTATTAGTTGTTACTAAATCTAAGTGGCAGTTTTAAAATATGTAGTTTGAATCCCAGCGAGAGCATAGTTGATTTTTCACGTTTTTCGCCTCCGAAAAAATAAGTAATCACTATAAATTGACCAGAAGCTTGTCAAAATTAAGAAATCATGCATAAAAAAGTCGATTTCGGCGGTCATATAAAATGAAACTTAACCAAATACAAAATTAAAAATTTTTCTACAAATTATAATTTGAAACTGATGCTGCTAAACTCATGTTTAATCTACCGTTAATTCGTTTCTAAGAAAAGTACATTCGAAAATTGAATAGGTATAGCTATGTTTAGTTGCATAGTTTTTGCCGCGTAATAAAATTGTTACTTTTTACATAAAAGTAATTATGAGGGATTACAATCTGTAAGTTGGTAGGTAATATGTGCTTAAGTTCTTATTGTCGTTAGCTTTATTATTAATTATGCCTCTAGGAAATGTATCTGTTACTACATTCACTGTGTTGCTGCCCGCCGAAAGAGAGCACTGCTATTATTCATAAAACGCTAAAAACAATTTAGTTATATTTTTAAATAAACTGAGTTTTCTGTGATATTGTTTCAGCGATGTGGCAACACGCGATTATTTTTATTATAATAGTTTTCTAAAGATGTTATGTTATGCCGTGTTTGAATTTTGTATGTTATTAATTGTATAGAGTATGATTTCCATTCCTCTTCACAAAGAGGGGAACGGAATTATTACGTAAATTATCATTTTTATACTGATGCAGGCATCAATGTCCTAAAAAGTCTAAATCTGTCACATTATTTTGGACAGCACAACCCAACTGATGTGTCAAAACGCGTTGTTCGCGTGATATGAATCTCATGTAATGTCTTAGAAAGTTTTCCAATTTAAAATATGCATTTTATGTCACTAAAAGAGACTAAACACGAAACTGTGTGTAATACTGATTAAACAAAGGGTGGTTGCACATTTCTAGAACGATTTCGTGGCCGATGTTCAAATTGTAAAGAGCATTTTTTTAAATGTTTGATCTGATACTATTTTTTCTGGCCTATAAGTTGCCATCGTGATTTCCGTGACAGAAGGGCTCTTCATAAAATTTCCAGGGGTTCCATTCCTCTTATACTACTTTCGAGGGTCAATCAATCGTGGTGGGTTTGCCCTTAGAAAGATCTCTTCCCAAGCGACCAGAGACACAATAGTCCGTAGACGGAACATCCAGGAATTTTGCAGGAATACGTAGAAAAGTTATATATGCAATACTTCTATCAGTCTTCATTTTTTCGAGGAAGAAAGTGGTACTTTTCAAATTAAGACTTGTTCCTTTGTCTTGATGAAGTTTCACTCTTTGAAAGTCACTTGGTTTTTCTTCTGTAAATATAGGACGTAAAACTGTCTCTTGGATAGTACGTAGAGTTCATTTTTAACATTTTTGTCCATTATTCTTATTTTTAATTTTCCATTTTAAGAGAATCCTGTGACATTCATAAACCTCTTACTGAAACTTTCTTTGCATTGACGGGCCAGATTTGTACATTTTTTTCTCTTCATTTCGATAATAAAGGCCTTGGTTTTTTGCAGTCATTTAGATAAACTCGTGTTTCTTCTAGGGTTACAATGCATTCCTATATATCTCATGCTGAATAGTTTTGATACAAGATTCTACACATAGTTTTACGTCACAAGCCTTGGCAAAAGCAGGTGAACGTTATGCTCTTAGCTTTTTTCAATAATAAATCTTGGTTTATTATTTTACTTATTGTTTCTAAAGATGTAATTAAAGACTTTGAAGTTGATCCCTGCGTCGACTCATTTTCTCCTGTAATCAACAATTTAACTTTAGAAATCTTAGTACGTACCTTTTTCGGGATTTGTTTGGAGTCTTTTTTATGTAAAAGTAATGACTGATTGTTTTTCTTTTTCCGATTCATAATGTTACCTATTTTCCACATAGAAATTTTAATATCATGCATTTTTAGAATGTTTTTGAATAATGGAATAGAAATATATCTCTTCGTAAAACGTATTAACATATTCTTCAGTTCATAGCCTGACATTTTGAAAGAAGAATGAACTTGAAGAATGAATATCTCCTACTACTAGCAGGCGATATTACTCATTCAAATTAATAAGCTCTTGCGGAAATTTTTATTCCAAACCATTTGCTTTTTTAAAATTCTTTATCGAAATTTTTCTAAAAATATATAAACACCCTTATTTATAAACATAAATCGTATTTTTAGATCTGGTAAAACTATAAAAAGGAAATGGGGAAACTCATTCTTGCAGCATTTCATATTATTGGTTATAAATATCTTTTATTGTTGCGGGCTAAAATTATTAAGAATGTTGTTAATAACTATGTCAGATGTGCAGGAATCAATTGACAATATATAGCAACAGATAACTACTCAGAGCAAAATAAACAACTGCAAATATCTCAAGAAGAATGACAGAAAAGTATATATTAACGTGAACACTTGGCAAATATTGCAGGTCAGCCATATCACTCACAAAATAACTCTGTACGATTTTGAGTTTAATCAATGAGCTAACTTCCTCGACTCAAATGCAGTTTATATTCGAAAATGCATTTTTCGGAATATTCCCAAGTTTGCGAGAAATCACCAAATGTAACCATTTTGGTGATTTGACATGGGGGCGAGAGTTTCTGTCTGTATCTCGGCTTCTAATAAAGTTACCATATTTTCACAATTTAAACGTTGATTGATTCAAAATTTGAAGATTTGTAACTTGTATGAGAAATAAACGCTTACAAACGCAACCCTTAGCCACAAATACGATTTAAAAAATACACAATAAAATTATTACATAAAAATGCTAAATAAATAAATTAAATTATAAAAATGTAATGTTTCTGACTACTTAGTCTATGCTTAAATAAGTAGGGACCTTGCTGAACTATGCAACAATTTGTCGTTGAGTTTAAGTGTGTAAATGAAAAGTTCAGAGAAGGGTTAAACTCATCCTTTATTATCTCAAACTAAGAACACAGATGGCCTCTTTCTTGGGCTTACAGAAAAGCCTTCACTTGGGCTTTAACTCAAGAAAAGAAAATAAGCAACTAAACTGAACTTAGCGGAAGCTTTACGAAATTATCTAACGTAGTTGGCCCTGAATTAAATTAACCGGCGAATATCAGCAGGCATATACAATACGGCCGAGCGTAGATAGCTTTAAACAACGAAACAGCCTAAATGCACACCACTAGAGACTCATAACCTCTTCTGCTGAAGCAAGCGAAACCTTCCTTTAAATACTCTTTCTACCTCATGTACATACAGCGCGATACTAAGAACTTATACTGGCAGGGAACAGTAGGCGGCAAACGACAATAGACAGTTAAGCATGTTTTTAAGATAACTGTTAAAAACTTAAAATAACCTCTACAAAAATAATGTTTAAAATTGTAAAATTAGCAAAAAATGTAAAACTACATAAAAGTTCAATCAAATAAACGCACAAACATTTACAAAACGTTGCAATAACATGACAACATCGTAACTGCAAAGTAATATTCAAAGTAATAATAATAACAATAGTACCTCAAAATCCAAATAACTGAGTTGTGATATCACAGCTGTTCAGTTACGTATATCGTCAGCTGCAGACTGCTGAGATGCTAATTTAACACTCATTCTGTGGAAACACCAAGTCTATTGGACTTACGTCATTCTGACTCTTAAATGTCTTCCAGAGGAAGTGGTTAAAAAAAAGCCAACTTGACAAGTTGTCTGATTCATTGCAGTTTGACTTTTTAAGGGGGTATAAACCAATAAAAGAATTATATATAACATCACTTAATGGGGAACTAACGTGAAGTCCTCTCTTTGTCTCATTCGTACGATTAACTGTCGAGAATCTTTTTGCTTTTCTTTCCGGTTATTTTTAGATCTCATCTAAAAAAGGGAAGAGCTCGGTGAGGGTGATGAGTTATAAATCACGTGACGTATAGAGCGTCACGTGACGTATAGGATAGTAATAGAGCGTCATGAAATCTTTTCTGCCCTTTTAAGATGAATGACTCTTTTGTTACAACAAAATTATTCCGATTTTTGTGGTCACAGTGTTACGACTATTTTCAGAATTTTGTTAATATCGGTGAATGCTATTCATGAACATTCGAACTGTTTGTCTTTCCATAAAAAAATATGAATCTCTTAATGATCTCGGATATTCAGTGTACTTTTCAAGACTTTGCCACTTAAAAAAGAAAAACTCCGGAGACTATTCAGAGGGGCGCGAACCCCACCGGTCCCAACTGGGCTTTCACGAAGCATAGGACCAAAGAACGCTATGGCGAGTTTGAACGAAGACTCTTTCTGCCTCCGTCACCACTCCGTCCACATCGAATATTCAAATGGGGTGGTCCATACCTCTACAAGTCCTCCAAGAAGGACCAAATGAGACCAAACCCCCAAAGATAGCCACATATCAAACAATGTAACAACCCCACAGCCAAGTTGCAGACAAGGCAGTACCAGTACGGTCCCAGCCAAGCCTGAACCATCCTGAGAATAAACTCGGGTTCTAGTCCTGTGAAGAGTGGTTATAAGAAGAGACTGCCTAAGTACAGATCCTAGCCAGTACTTCCCAGGAATTCTTCTGAGTCAAACCCCGGGGGAATAGAAGTTGACAATCGTTGGTGGTCAACCCCCGAGTCACTAGTATGGAATGATGCAGACACTTTTGATAGATATTAAAATTAAAACCCTAGGACATCTGTGCTCGTTAAGGTTATCGATCATTGACGATATGCAAGTGCATGATCATTAGAGGTCAACCAATAAATCGTGGGTATGGGTGGCACAGTAATTTTAGACAAAATTTTAAATTCAAAAGAAGTATGAAGGCTGTTGGTTACGGGTATTTTACATGTTGATGATCAGTTAAAACTAAGGCATGAAACACCGGTATGATGCAGTGCAGTAAATTTATACGATTTTTTTTAATTAAAATGAAACTCGCCGATGTCCGTGAAATCATATGATCTTCGGCGATCTCCTACTGGAATCACTGGAATTAAACTTATAGGTTACCTGTGTGATGAAGTGAAGCAGATTAAGATTTCATAAATCCCAGGAAACATTATTGATGGCCCAGTTTATATAGTTTTTCTTGTTTTTTATTGCAATTGAAATTACTTTTCAAGGTTCAGAAATCCATTTCTGTATAAGATAAAAATAAATTTTTCAAATAAAATAAATTTAATAGTACAGGTGACCGTCAAAGCTTACTTAAAGGATTGGTCATTGTTGCTTGTCAGTGCTTTAAGTTCCATAGATCACGTCACTGGTGTGAGCCAGTACAGTAAATGAAGACAGACTGTTAAAATGTCAGTAACCTAAGAATACCCGTGACCTCTGACTACTGGTAACCTGTATATATTTTCAGTTATTATGATGGGTAGTGCAGTGTTGTTGCAGTGGCAACATTTGTGGATGGTAAGGACATAGAGCTATGGGCATCTGTAGAAAATTTTAAAGGGCTGGCAAACATTCCTGACAAATAGTCACATGAATGAATTTTTAGCCCAAAGAGCTATTAGTTTGGAAAGGGCATTTTGCGTTGAATCACTTAAATGCGATGTGTCACTTTTCAAATTGTTGGCAACAAAAATTATCGCCCTGCATTATATTTAAAGAAACTAATTAATGAAGAATCTGCATGAATGTATGTATATTTCTAGCACTGTGGAAAACCAACGCTACCTAGAGCCATCCAGTTTTGAATAACATAGTCCTCCACCCGAACATTGGCACCTGGCAGCCCAAATTTGGAATTTCTTTTATTGTCTGTTTCATATTTCGTAAAACTTTAACGAATTTATGAATAAAAAATATCACCAATTTCGAAGCGAACAGTGGCAACACTGTAGGAAATAAAACATTTTTATCTCCAGCTCGCGAGACTGTCTATCGGAAATTCTAAAGATATGCTGTTTTTAAATATTTTTAGCCCAAATACTCTCGAAACGTAATGAAAATAAAAAATGCCTGTTTGGCCATAATACAAAATCTGAAAGCTTTCAGACTTTTTCCCCTTTCATTTAACTATTTTAGTTTGGAGATCGTCTTAAGCAGATTATAGAATATGAAATTTCGGAAGTACAAAAACGCACACACTATACATGCATTGCTAGATAAACACATTTTTACTCTATTCTATGGAGGGTTTAAGTAACCTACTTGCCACATAAGGATGCCTGTGCATAGAGTGCAATATATCATAAAGATCCAAAAGTCTGGAAAAACTGCGCTAAGAAGTTTTCTAGCATTAGTAATGAAACAGCTTATTTCTATATATTCTAAGTTTTGGAGAACGTAATATTTATACATTTGCATCCTTTTACGTTTCCTTTTTGTATCGATTTGGATCTTTTCCAAGAGCGTTTTCATTTTCTTTACTAATCAATGAGTCTTTTCTCTACTTTAAACCTGTGAAATGTCTAGACGGGGGGGGGGGTGAAGAATAAGAAGAAGATTCTTTGCAACTACTCCTTTCCGAAAGTAAAAATTTCTTTTTAGAAAATTAATTACACTGAAATTAGATTTCACTTCGTAATGGCACCTATGAAATGTTTCGCAATGGGCAATAATTCCAGCGTGAAAATACTTCTTTTTTTAATCACTTGTGCTCTTTCCTTAATTATTTCGAGACGGAGATTCGAAAATAAAAGCCTTTAAATTATCCCTTTATGTTGAATATTTGTTGTAATTCAATGAAAGTGTACATTTGTTAAAAGTAAAGATAATTATGATTTTAAACAAACTTCCTTTTATTTTATTTTCCTTTAAAAGAAAAACAATTCTCGATAAACGGAATTTTTAGCTGTTTATTTTTCCGATATCTGGCACGAAAAGAAAGACAAAATTCTTCCACTGCTTTTGCAGTGTTTCGACTTTGGTTATTTAATTAAAGAAAAAATTTTCTTCGCGATCTAAATAGGATTTAGGGTTGGCATGGAAACGGAATTAAATCGCTTCTTTGTACGTTTCGTCAGAAAGTTAATTTTTCTACAAATGTTGATCTTTATTTTATGGGCTTTTAAAATCGATGAGGTGAGGAAACTGAACTAAACATTTTGAATTTTTCAGTATTTTTGTCTTTAATAATATTTTTTCTAAAGAAAGCTTTTAAAGAGCTGTGCCCTTGCTTATTCATTCCGAGCAAATATTTCATAAGAAGCCTCGAAAATCGTTACTAATAATTACGAGTATTTGATGTTTATTTTTACAAAAATTTGTATTAAACGCATTTGACACGATATGTCAAACGCCGTTTAATAATCGTATAAGGTATATCTCTCACTTTCCTAGCGTGCCTTCGTGGTGTAGTGGTTCTGCACGCTGGGCCGGTATTCCAGAGGTCCGTGGTTCGATTTCCGGTGACGGTTGCTAATATTTCAATCTCTTTTGCTTCCAAAAAATCCTAATGTCTCTACAGTGGCGCCCGAACTAAAAGGGTGATGGATGAGGTTTCTACCAGGATTTCACCCAGGATTTGTCGACTGGGTCCCCTGAAAACCCCAGTCGCCCTTTGAAAAGGGGAGTATATAAGGTATATCTTCCACTTTCCTAGCGTGCCTTCGTGGTGTAGTGGTTCTGCACGCTGGGCCGGTTTCCAGAGGCGAAGGTGTTTGCTAATTTTTCATCTTGCCTGCTTCTCGCCCCCCCCCCCCCAAAAAACCTAATATCTCTACAGTTGTAACTGTTATTTTCATTCTTAAATATTTTAATTAATGTTTACTGAAGATGTAAAAATTTGGAAGCTCTACCTCATACAACTGAATCTTTTCAACTGGAACCCTACATTCAGACCCCTACATTAGAGAGCATTTCAGGAGCACTGTAAATTTAATCGTGGAATATGAAATTCATGAAATGAGAAACATACACATGCTGCAACGAAGGAGCACAAGCAAACAAATAGCATGACAAAATACCGACTACAAATGCAAAGTAAATTGAATACAAAAATGATAATTACAGTGCACGCGAAAACACCACTCTTAAAACGTGCGTCTGAAAGTGCACATATATCTGTGCAGGGTATGTCTTCTGGTTTTATCACTCCTTAATGTTTGTTTGTTACATTAGGTTTTGAAACAACCTGTATAAATAAAATATATCAAATTACTAAATACGTTTTGTTTTTAATTTTCAATTGTTACAACGTCTTTGCGCGGGAGTAAGATTTCCATTTAAATGACGAATGTTCTGATGGAATGTATTTATACATGTATATATTTTCTTCTTCAGCGTTAATTCCTGTTATGCTGTGACACATTTTTAAGCTTAAAAATACTCCTCCGTAAGCAGGAAAATTATTTAAATGCGAATGGAAATTCAAAAATTCCAATAAAAATCACAAAATGAGGGGGGCAGAAATTTGATAATCACAAAATCCGTAAAATTCCTTCTGCGATAAAGGTGTTACCGAGCCACTGTACATTAGAATTAAAGAAGAATATTTTTAGATATAAGAAAGAAAGTAAGAAAAAAGAATATACTTTTCCAATATTGCGGTAACTTTTGAGAACCAGGTTGTAATTTTATTATAATTTTATAATTATACGTCTGCTGTGTTCCTTAAAATGTTTCGTGATACTATCATTGTAGTCTTTTGTTTATTCATAAAAGTTTATACCATATGAGTGTAAAAAATTATAACTTTTGTGCTAATTCATAGAATTTTAATTACTCAAATTTGCCTATTCAGGTTCGGCAGCGACATTTAAAGAGCTTTACTTCACCGTCGAGCCGACGGATGTGATCGCCGTGAGGGACGGGCCTGCCCTTCTCAACTGTACTGCCAGAGGACCCTCCGAGCCCAGTTATAGCTGGAGGAGGGATGGATCGACCGTGCAGTTCATTGGAGATACCAGAAGGTGAGACCCATTCAAAAATTTTATTTGATAAAGAACGTGATTTTCAATTGTGTGCGACACTGTAGAGACATTAGGTTATTTCGAAGCAGGAGAGATGAAAAATGAGCAATGCCCTCGCCGGGACTCGAACCACAGACCTCTCGAATACGCGCCGAGTGTGCTGACCGCTACACTACGAAAGCTTGCTAAGAAGGTGGGCGAAATACCTTACAACACATTTAACGTTTTTGAAACTTCTCGCATATTTAAGTGGCGATTCGATTGAATTATGGCCGTAACTCTCTCATCATCAACATCAGAAGGTTGGCCAGAACGGTGGTGATCTTGAAATGAAAATTCTCTGAAATGAATTTTTTTAACCAATTCTGATTTATGCATCCTGTTAAGCAATCAACACCACAAATTTCACATATATCTTTGTGAGACTCAGTCGCTTGTGAAAATTAAAATGTATAAAATATATCAAAAATGCTTATTTTTTGCACCCCTTGTTAAAACAGAACATAAACTAATAGTTGTAAACAAAAATACGCGGGATTTGTTTCTATAGCAACCTAAATGTGCCAGCTGCCAAATCTCAAAAGAAAAAAAAATATATGATTGACAGAAGAATTACAAAGCGCTGTCTGTATGTGCAAACCGAAATTACTTTCTTGCCAGCCCAATGGCATAAGACTTATACTATTGTTTAGAAAAGTCCTCTAAAGTTTGAAGTGTATTTGAAAATTATAAAATATAATATAAAATTTGCAAGACATTTCTATAAATATAACAACATTTAGCCACCATCGAGTCAAGTGAATGTGTTAAGTCATCAAGTTTTTGTCATAAAAGGCGATGGATAAGTATCGCAGGAAAAAGGAAAAATGAGCAATGCCCTCGGGATTCAAATTCCCGATCTCTCGAGGGCCAGCCGAACGTGCTTCCCCTTACTCCACGAAGATATGTAGTAAGGAAGGAGAGAAATCCGTTGCAAATGTATCACAAGAATAATCATTGAATACTTCATATTTATTTGTATTATTCAAATTATCACTTAGAAAACAAAACTGAAATATTTTTAATTTTTTGTATCTCTGAACGATGTTAAGATCTTATCTGTACATTGACATAAGGGTAAGTAGGATCAATGCAACCCATTTTCCATCGTATCAATGAAATTATACTTTTTATATGCCAGAAAGAAATTAAATACTGGCAAAAACGCGTGAATGGAGAATTTATTATGCTCATAATTTGTACTCCAAAGTGATGCCGATAAGATCTTCTGATATATCTGACCTTTTGAGATATCATTATTGTATGACTGTGCTGAGAGAGTCATTATTGTTTATTTTCGTTTTTAAACGGCTAAATTCCTAAATACTTCTTTTACTCTGAAATTACCATTTATTTTACCAGTTATTTAGCGAAATTAATCTAAACTCAACTTTAATTTTCCTTTACGGACACTGTGTAAATCCAGTTTGATAATTATGTAACGCAAGCGAATATCAAAATAAATATTACACTGAAAAGTCAAAGTAAAAAGTCAAATGTCAAGAGAGCAAAAAGCAAAAGTATACCAAAAATTAACTGCCTGTAACTATGATACATAGTTTAAGATAAAAATTCCCAGCATTCATTGCAAGATATTTGACGTCTTTTAACTTTGTTATTACTTTTTACTTCAAGTCATTTTTACTTTATGTCGTAAAAATTGAACAAAACTTCTTGATTTGTTTTTAAGGGAAAACAAAAAGCCATTTGTCATCATTAAGCAATATGCTAACAAGAAATAAGGAGCAGTAGTCGTATGTAGTGTATGGCCCATTAGCGGTCAAATGCTAAACTCCGCTGAACATTGATAATTTGGTTCGGGTTCCGAATACCAGCGAACGGGCTGGCTGCACGGACGTTTTCTTAGTTTTCTCCATATGTAGCACGTATATGAGCCAGTTTCCTTTAAAAAGTCTTCCATGAAGGCATCCCACTTCTTAGGCAGATAGCCTTCGAGTGCTTTGCGGTAACGTAATCAAATATTAATAAACTTTGTTAAATATTGTACGCTAAGCTATCTTTCGTATTTATAAATGCAAATTAATTAATAGTTCCTCATGAAAATGTGTGTACTGCATTGTAATCACTGCACTGTACTGTAATTGTGTGTACTGTATCGATGTTATCTAATACAACAAAAAAGAATTACAATTTCGTGAATAAATTAAAAACGAACATAAATTTACTTAACTAATAATGAAGAATAAATAATCTGGAAAACGGGAGGTTCGAGTAACTGAAATTTTATTATATATTTAATTATATTCATGATCTAGAATAAATATTTATTTCTTCTCGTAGGTCGATCTTGTCAAATGGCTCTCTTTTCATCAGTCAGGTGCACCACACACGCAATGAAAGGCCAGACGAAGGCATTTACGAATGTGCAGCAACGGTCAAAGATGTTGGCACCATCGTCAGTAAACCGGCCAAGCTGCAGGTCGCTAGTAAGTACAGATATGTCATTAAATGTACCGATATATTTTTAACGTAGCAGTGTATATTACACTGCTACGTTAAAAATTATATCGGTATAAAATATATAACGGTAAAGTCCTTATAAGAATATTTTTAAAGACGAATTAAAATTTTATTGAATCCGAATTCTAGAAGGTTTTCGAATCTCTAAAATTTTCATATAAGAATGTTAAGGAGAAAAGAAGAATAACATGCTTTCAGTTAATTTAGATATCTTTTATTAAAGCAAAATCTGAAATCGGCACTTAATGTAAAACTATTTTAAGAATACATTTTTTGAAACCATTTTCTGCATTTATTAAGGGACTACAGAGGAACTTTTAGCAAATATACGGAATTAAGACTCTTCAACCTTGAGATTTATTTTCGGATTTTTTGGGAGCCTCTCCCCCCCCCCCGAAAAAAAATAAACAGCAGTTCATTTAGAAAAGAAATTTTGTTGGAAATTTTTTAAATCAAAGCAAGCGCAGAAGAGAGAAAAGTTAGCTTTTAGCAATTAAAATAGGTAAGCACTGAGCATTGAGCATTAAACGCCTTCCAGAAGATTATAAATGGATTATAAATGTACCTTCAGGTCTGCCACGATCTGACATTGGGGAACCAAATGCACAAAAATAGTAAAACTCGCGTTTTTTTCTTTAATGAACATTTCTATTGGATATCAATAAAATTAATCATTCTAAAAATTTTCAGGTAAAACAATATTTTTCTTTTTAACTTCGGAAGATTTAAATGGCGAAAAATGCGTTAAGATTCCAGTTTTCGAATCTCGGATCTCTAGAAAAACTGATCCAATTAAAAAAAAAGATTCAAAAGTTCTGAACAAAAATATTGTTATTAGAGTAGCATTTCAGCTAAGAAAAATATGAAAGAAAGAAATGACAAAAAGGGTAGTATCAAAGAGGGAAAAATCTAAAGATCTAATTGAAGCCAGGTTATTGATTTTATATATCAACATTCTTGCGAATAAAAATCAATGGCCATAGAGTATTATTTTAAGGGAGATGAAAAATGTTTGGTGAAGCAAGCCTTTTGTTTTTACTAGGGTAGTTCCAGGTTGATTAATTCTAGTTCGTAAATAAAAATTTATATTTCACTACTAGTTAACGATTAAACTCGAACGAAATAAAAACCCAAATTTCCACACTAACTGGAACCGTAGGCTATTCGAATATTTGAAAATCCTGAGTAATTGGGTGTCTTTGTTATGTTCGCCAAATGCGTATTTGCTTCAGTACATGGAAGAGATTTCTATTTTTAACTAATGATAACTTTGTTTACTATATTTTATCCAAAAAAAAAAAAAAAGCTGTGCAGTTGAAAATATTAGTATTAAAACAAAAAGAAACATTATAGTACTTCACGCTAAAGGGAAAAATTACCATTAATTTTCAATAAATTACGTTCAATACTATGATGTATATCAGAAGTTTAGTGAGAAGAATCTGATTGTAAATGCTTTGCGTATGTGTGAAAATCATTTGTAGCTAGAAACGCAAAGGAGTTGTCATAATGTCTCCATGTTTGTTTAGTCTTTTTTTACAAAAAGAACACCAGCTAGTGACGACTCACGCAGTAGAAATGGCTATATTATATCATGACAGGCCTGTTCATTTAGATTTTAGTATATACATTTTTAAAATATGTTTCTTAGAGTTTATTTTAAAACTATAATTGTTTTAAATATTAATTTAATATTGTATTATATATATTATATCTTATAGTTCATGTTTTTCTTATATTAATACTATATAAAATATCTTGCAGTTTTTTTTAATTAATTTAATATTTTATAGTTTTATTTTAAAGAGTATAAACATTTTTTAGTTTGTAGGATTCTCCACTGTGTGATTCTAAGTTACCGTTGAAAGTGAAGAATCTTAAGAACTGATAATAGATTAAAATTAGAGTTTCTACGCAAAAGCAAGCAATTCGACTAACAAGCAAGAAGGCAGATTTTTCGGTGCAGAAAACTGAAAGTTTACTTTTGGTCACACTCGGGGGGAAAAAACACTGAAATTGATGCACAAACTAACTTAATTCACTATTCTACTAAGAGTTTGAAATGTACATAAATATGGTTGCTATGGTAAAAAAAAAATTAGGCTTAGCCGCACTTAAACAACTTTTAAATTGTTGATAATTCTACTAGTATTGCGTGCACATTAACTAAAGGCATAAAATCCTGAACCGGAAGATAAGAATAACACAAGTTAATCATTTTTAAAGAAAAAAATGCACAATTTACCAACATATAAAAAACCTAAGCTCGCTGAGCCGAGTAACAGAGTAGATATATGTATTTATATAGTTATGTACTTTTAGTGCGGCCGAATGTGACCAAAAAGGGAGATGCACAACTACATGTTATAGCAGTTCTATATACAAAATTTCAACGCTTTGAGGCTACTCGTTTCGGCGTTACGCGAGATACATGCATACGTACGACTTACGTACAGACGCCACATCAAAAAATCATCTGAATTCATTTTAAATCAGTTTTACAAATCGTTTGGGGGAAAAGAGTCCTTTATTCTGTCCTTACATACAGATGTCACGCAAAGCATCGTTAAATTTCATTCGACAGCGGTCAAGATGGATATTTTCGTTGAATTATGGTACCCGGAATTTTTCGTGATTACAGTACTTCCTTTACTTCGTACAAGGAAATAAAAAACTGATCCGGGCAAATGGAATTCTGGGATTATCTATATGATGATAATTTTATCTTAGTTGCATGTACAATGCAAATATTAGTTTAAATTTGCAAAAACTATTCCATTATAAATAGGCTTAACAGACGTTTTGCTTTGACCGGGACTGCCCCTGTTTGGTGAAATAGTCCCTGCGTTTTCGCCAGATCATTTTTGTCTAGGTTATTTGGTAAAATTTGAAAAGTGCCGTATATGCAGGAAGTAAAAACAGTGCAGCTTAGAGTAAAACGGTGAGTTAGAAATCAAAATACCCTTATGTTACACTCATTGTTGCCAGTCTAAATATTTTGTATCAAAGTACTTTTAATGCTGTCTAGATGTTTTCGCACCAAATTATAACATGTGGTATGAAGAATTTAGATGATTTATTTTTTCGTCCAAATGTTTTTCCACAGAATTCATATAGCATGTAGCCTATGAGATCCAGATATTTTTATTTAATTTCTTAGATATTTTGTTTCAAAACAGAGTTGGCAACATACGTTGCCCACGTCAGTGTTTTCCGTATGTCAGTTAAAGTCAAATTGCGAGTCGGGATTTGGGATTATTTTGTACTGTAGACTGAATTAATCCAATTTACATAATGCCAAAAAGGAACTTTGCGTTTAACAATAAATTAAGGAAAAATTATCTGTTTTTGAAAGTAATTTGCTATCGATTTTTGAAAGTAGTTTTTTTTATCCGTTTTTGAAAATAGTTTGTGATCGAAGGGAAATGCGAACTATGCTTTTCAGAATTTTCTTTACCTCATGGTGGGCATTCGGACACTACATATCACTTGAAATGTGCGAAATACAAAGCAACCCTGATAATAGTGGCAGGAACTTCCTCAAATATGTTAATTTTTAAGGGTACCTATGTCAATGGCAAAGTATCCTTTGTACTTTCCAGTTATGCAACTGTCAAAGTTTTCATCGTCTGTGAAATAGATGCCAAACACACGTCGAATCCAATCATAGCTTCATCAACCTCTTATGTGTGCTTGTTTAATTTAAATTTAACACGTTTAACTGTGTGTTTATAATTTTAAAAACTCGCGAAAATGCGTGCCAATTGCATAACGGAGAATTTTTAATAGCGGCAATATTTGCATCTCATGTTGCTGTTCACTCTCTCAGCTGTAAGTCAACCGACCTTTCATCAAAATTAATTTCGAAGCTTTTTTGAAACGAAGTCATAAATACTAATTGCGTCTTAATAATAAAGTATAATAAAGTATGTTCAGTTGGAGTTACTAAAATTTTAATTCATTATTATTTTGTTGTTAAAAATTTCTTTACCTTTTCAATCATAGATACTCATACTAGTAGGTTTTATTTTCTGCTGTGTTGCTTTGAGCTCCTGATCTTAGCAAAAAATATTACGATAAACCTAATAATAAGGGGAAATTTTCCTTTTCTCTGAATTTTTACCGAATAATTACGAGAAACGTAAATTTAGATTTGGAAAGAATTACCTTAAACGTAATTTAATAGAAAGTTTTTCAAAATAAAAGGTATTGATTAATTTTATATAGCATTGTTCTCAATTTAAGTCCTTTAAGTTTTATTGCAACAAATAGTTTGTAGTTTGCAGTAAAATTAGCTTTGAATAGCTAGAGCCTGTATGTTGGCTTTCTTGCATTTGTATTGCGTCTGCTATAAAGACACATTTACAGGCAAACCAACAGTTAATCAAGAACGGGTTTAATGTGTTTCTTCTTCCCAACGTTAACAAGTTCCCAACTAATGGAGCAAGGAATTGTCTAGGAGAGAGATAAGCAACTTTGGGAACGGGTCAAAAAAAAAAAAAAATTACAGGTGAATATAATTTATTCTAAAAATATTACGATACAAAGGGTAATGTATTTAATAAAATTGCAACTGCATTTTTAAAAGTTCCTTATATTTAGGTTCGAACTAAAATGTACTAATTCTGAGAAGTGATGCTAAATTCTCGTTTGTCAGTTTATTTCTAACAGAATTCTTCTTAGGTTCATGGTAGAAAATACTCGTTCACATGTCTAAGATGAAACAAACTGAACGCTAATTTTCTAGGTACGAGATAATGAATTTGGAAAACTTGCTTTTGGTAACGATTTGTAAAACTGTAGCTTTGAACATTGAGAAACGACTGCTTGAGATTATTGTTAGATTAAATTGTAACTAAAGTAATTCAATCTTCAAACCCGACTTCACTGCTTCACATTTTACGTTAAAAGGCATGGTGAAAATATTCAATTCTGTTTGAATGGCATTAATATCTTCAATCTAACTCAAAATCTAGTTTTTTCAGACCGTTTTTATAACCCTTGTCTTCAGTTGTTCTGTTCGTTTTACTTGTGTATGCTCGTACTACAACAGAAAGGCGCTGGGAGGAACTTAAAATGCGCAGTGTAAATGTCAGTGAAATGAGATAATAGACATCTACCTACATGAACTCGTTTTCTTCTCTGATCACGTGACATCCTTTTCTATTATTTTGGCATGAGTTCTGTAATGTGTAGATTTTATTCTAAAATAATATAATAATATTAAATATATAATATTATATACTGTAAACTAATATTATAAATATATTATGCAAATGTAATTTACTTTTAATTTCTGGTACGCTTAGGATGGAACTTTCAGGAGGGTTGTAACTGGCCAGCGGACCGTAGTTTGTCCATTCCTCATCTAGAATATGGAGATGAACTCCTTTTTATACGTCAATGGATGAACTTTGAAGGTAGTTTCCGTAATTTCCAGCAGCAATTCGTACTTATATACGCCAAATTTATATTTGTCTGTTGCTTGGATGCAAAGATGCGAAGAACATTACTTTACGTTACTGTTTGTGTAAATTTTGTCTTAGGATCATATTTACAGAAAACGAATGGAGTGACGAAGATTCTCTTGGTTTCAAAACACGTTCAGTACACGTGGCCTGACATATTGGATTTAGTTACATGTTCGGAGAAAGTTGGTAAAGAGGGGGTGCAGGTTTGCATTTATGTAAGCAGTTCTGTATTCGTCACACGTTCTCAAGATGACGACGAAATAGTCGGTCATGTACTACGAAAGGAGGAAGAATATGAGGAGGAAAGGAAGGATGAAGATGAAGATGAAGACGACATGCAGAGCCCGAACATTACGTGGAAGAAATCTGACGAAAGTTTGCAGACTTTCATAAGATTTGCAGAAAGTTATCATTTATGTCGGTATATATCATGAAGCTTCACTGTATATTCAGCGAAATTTTGAAACTGCGGCCAGTCTTGTAAGCAGACAGACATTTGAAGTTGTGTGCCATCACACTTGGAAATTCATAGCTGTCATATGTTAATTTTAAAATGTTGTTTAACTTTTTGTTTAGAAAGATAAAATCACGTGTGTGTGTTTTGATTTTAAATAAGCTGTATGGTTTTTGATATTATTTTTTAACTGTGGCCGATAGATCAAAATAACAACCAATGAACTGCAATTTGTACAGACGGCATTACAAAGAATTTAAAAGTAAGTTCTGGAAATATATAGTCAGTTATTCGGAAAAAACCCTCTTATCCGGAATCGGCTAGGTGCCGTTGCTGCCGGTTAAAAAGACTTTTACTGTACCACGTTGATAGGAAAGAATGCAGGAATTTAATTTGCCAAAATTGGAATGCATGAAAATAGCCTAAGATAATTCTGAAGTCAAAACTTTTGAAATGTTTTTTGAAACAGAAAAATGATGTTACATAATAATTTGCGTATTCTCCGACCTGTGAATTTTCCGCCTGCACGGATATGCTGCAGAAGCCAGAAGGAAGTTTTGAAGTTTTTTAATATACACAGACTCTGTAAGTGAACGTTAATTCCTGGGGTAATGTAAGAACCTCTGATATGTAAATTTAAATTTCTGAAGACCAGCGTGTTATTGGATGACTAAAGGAGGCGTGGAAGGTGATGATTTAGAGATGTCGATGAAGGAACAGAAACAGAAACATTATACGAAACAGAAACAGAGAAGAGGCTTCAATTTGCACAATCAACAACAACAGTGTTTTGCATTTCTGTGTTCACAAGAAGCTGAACCTTCCTTAAAAAGTATTCTGACTGCAGACGAAAAAAGAATTATTTATGTTAGTACTACTTGAAAAAAACATTGATTGAACCCAAAAGGGAAGCCAAATTTTACAGAAAGAAGGAAGTTATTGTCTTCAAAGAAAGTTTAGCTCTGCTAAAAAATTGGTGGGTGGGATACGGAAGGAGTAATTTATTTTTGATGTACTAAATAATGAAGACATTAATGCCGATGTGCTTTTTTACCTGATAAGTAATATGAAATTGGCTTTAGTTACCCGGTAACTTCCACTGAATAGTAACTGTGCTGAGAGTTTTCGGCAAAATAAACACTAAGACACGCATGGCTAGGATACTTGACAAAACCTTAGCATTTTGACTGAATAATCATTCCTCATACGTTAAAGCATCCAAATGTTACCCTATCTGATTTTTACTTGTTTTGATTACTGCAGAATTTCTTATGGGCAAAACTTTCCAGTGTAAAATAGAGGTCTGAAATGTAATAAATAAATATTACACGGCTAAACGGAAAGGATTCGTAAAAAAAGGAGAGATAGAATTGAAATTTTTCCTGAAAAATGTGCAAAGGTCATAGAAAATGACAGATATCTGAATCAAAAGCAAAATGTTTCGAAAATTTGAAGTTATCTTTCTTAAACGTACATTACATTACCAGGCCGTACGTTTACCAGTAAACGTACATTACCAGGCCGTACCAATACCAGTAAACGTACATTACCAGTCCATAACTAATTTATATCACGACAAATTACAAGCTTAAAGAAAAACTCGATATACCATCTAACACCGCTGGCAAAGAATAGGGATGCCAAAGCCTCCGCCATCGATGCTGTCCACCATTCAAGTGAGAAAGAAAACCAGTTAGACAACAATTAAAGAACTCGCTGCGCGACTTCGATGACGATTAACTAATCGAATATCAAATGTGAATGCTTGCTTTCACACTGATGTATATATATATATTATTATTAAATAAAACGTTTTTATTATATATTATAATTGCATTCAAATAGTATTTACGTCTCCTAATTGGTCCCAGCAATTTCAAATGGCATGTTTTTTCGACTAAGCTATGGTTAGACTTTATATAGTCTCACCCTCTTTGGTAATATAACCTAAAATAGAGACTCTGGAAGACGTAAGGAGAATTGTCGCTGTGTCTTGGAATTTACAACAGAGACCTTTGGAAAGGTTGTAAAAGAACTTTTTATTAAAATCAGTAGAATAGAAACCATAGATTGTGCTTACCTGACCAGCCAACATTTATAGCTAAATCAAAAGTAAAGAATTTAGTTAGCTAAGTAAGGCGCGCAATTTGGCCCAGACCTAATATCGGCGTGACAAGTGTAATGGGGAGAATAATGCAAAGCTGTAGATAAATTGCCATCAAGAGATTCAACTAGTAACGTGGCCTTCAGCAGGCGGAACACGCTTTGATTCTACAACCTAAAACCTTTCTTTGAATACTGTCTCTTTCTGTCTCATTTGAATATGCGCGAACTAGAAATTAGCATTCTGACTGGAAAACGGAAGCGAGAAAGACATTAAAGATAATTAAGATAAAATAACTGCTTAGTTAAACTAAATAAATCCTTATAATTTTTTGGTATAAAAAGTCTAAAAGGAAAGCGAGAGAATTGTTTGTTGTGTTATTTTTAATGTAGTTATGATTAGGTAAACGTAAGAATTTCAAGTTCTTTCATTGAAATTGCATAAAGTAATAATATATACTTTTGTAATTACGAAATAAGCATGAAGTTTTTATCACAAGATTCATATAATTATTTAAATATCTTTTGGCGACTTTTTTCGCTGTCAACATGAATGAACAAAATGGGCTATTTTGCCACAGAATGGTAAAAAAATCACTTATGATTTCCAGAGCATTTTTTATTCTTTAATAAAATATTTAATGCTGAATAATAAATTAATGATTTGGTTCTTAGAAGTATTGTACTGATAATGTCCTAAGACATCCAATCTACATTTCATTATTGAAAGCGTAGGGAAGTGTTTAATAGACTTGAAATGGAGCATTTGAGGGGAGAGGACCGAAAAAAAAATTGAAAAAATAAAAAAGGTTAAAGTCCAAAAAATGGTGGGAAACTATGGTTTACATAGTTAATTATACGGATAATGTGGTATTGTTTCCATAGTTATTTGTTTTGGTTTGCAGGTAGGTAATTCAACATTCGAAGGATTACTTTGTAATTTATTTTTCGCATAAATTCTAATGAACATTCTGTAAAAATTATTTAAAAGTAAAAAAGGCAATTATAAAACGAATTGGCGTATAATGGTAAAACAAATCTGAAATTCATTTTCGCGTAATTCATTAGCGGAATCAATACTAAAATAAAATTACTACATAACCATTACCATTTAAATCTTTCTTTCTTTTCTTTCAGATCTGCCTAGGTTCGATGAACAACCACATGACGTGACTGTATATCCAGGACAGACGGCCTATTTTCCCTGCTCTATTCAAAGTCACCCTCCTGCGGAAATTACTTGGCTGAAAGATGATCGACCCATCCGAATGGAGAAAGACAGGTACACCCTTCTGCCCAGTGGAGCACTAGAAATACAGAGGGTGCAGACATCGGATAGTGGGACATACAAATGCAACGCTTCCAATATCGAAAGGCATAGAATCAGCTCCACTGGAACCCTAACTGTCAGTTTAGATTATGGTACGTATTTTAAGTAGCACCGTGTAACAAATATTTAAGTGATATTTTTCTCAAAGCTCAGGATACATTCATTTTGTATCATAAGTTTCGGTGCGTATCGATACCTTATTTCGATACGTCTTCCATTCAATGTACAGCGTCCATTCTTTAACATCTTAACCATCGCATATTTTTCATAAAGTTATTTAAAAACAACAACGTTTTTTGCTACACCGTTTTATTGTTCAAACATTTCTATTCAATTGGTAGAATTAGCAACATACATTTTGCGAAATTTCATTTTTAACGAAATTTTTTATCTAAAACTCCCGCATTGCCCACTTTTTTAGGCTTTTCTCGTATTTGAAAGCTTTAGCCAAATTTTATATCATAAATTTATGCATTTACGTTATAAAGTTACCTGTATAGTGTGAGGAATTTATATCACTAACAGGGATAATGTTTTACATATAAAACTGCGTATTGACTCTACATCAGTAATTAGGTTTTCAAAATTAATAATTTTTTTGAGTATGATATGTTTTGAAACAGGGTATGAGTATTCCAGCATCGCATTTTTGTAAGAGAAACGCTCATCGGGGAAAGAAACACTAATACAGAATCAAATCCAAGTTCTTTAGCGCTAAAATTTTCTCTTTGAATAAAGTTACTCCTTATTTGACAAAATATTATATCATGAAAAGGAAGCTGAGATGGAAAGTTGTACAGTGAACACTTTTGTATGTACAGAGTTCTAGAAGAAGTAGTTTTTAGCTTAAAATAAAATTTATAGAACTTATGCTATCATCTGTTAAAATTTTCTGCATTTAAAATAGTTACGGTCACGACAAAAATAAACAGCGGAATAGTTTTCGACAGTTCATTTTATTCAGAGCAAAGGAAGACTCATCGCGATGTTTAAGAAGTTGAGGTAACAGATGCTTGTCTCACTTTTTTAAGTTCTTTGTTTTGAAAAATCTGCTTAATAACTATAATACTTAATAAATTCATATAATAAGTTTCATCTGTTGTGACAACACTTTTCCATTTTTGCCCAAATAATTGTTTCTCATAGAAAATTCTGCAACGCATACTGCTTTCGGCGATATGTTGTGGAGAAAGACTATGCACATTATGTTTTTTCGCCTTTTTACGATTCAAATCAGCATTCTTCACTTTGTTTACAGTTGACACTGATCACTATAATGATTAGGCAACTGTCCTTTGAGTTCAAAATTTCTTACCTTTGCAATATTCGAAATATTCCATTTTTTTCCCTTGGATATTTATTTTGAATCATTTTTCTCCTTGAAGCCAAACTCTGACTTTTTTTTCTTTATTATTGACAATATTATTATCGTTTCTTTAGATACCGAAACATCGTGACTTTCACAGCATTTTTAGTAACTAAATACGAATAAAGTTCTTCGGAAAGAGAATAAACATAGCTTTCCGTGCATTGCTTCTTTGAAAGCGCCATTTTGCATCAAAACAAAATTGTCAAACAGCAGACGATAATTTACACGCTCAAAAATATAACTGTAGTTAAAAAACTTTTTCCAAGCAGGCGATTTTTTATAGCAAAACGAAGTCTTCTAAAAATATCTCAAGAGCCTTTGTATAATAAACTACGTTAACAATAGTATTAATAAGACTAAAATAATTTGAAAGGTTTCAGATTTTAAATTACGTCCAAAGGGGCGTTTTTTTAACATTTTGTGTGTTACTTTGTGTATTAAATATCATGTTCTTCGCACTTAAACTACATAAAATTAAATTCAACAGCAATATCAGAAAATTTTAAAAACAACATATCTTTAGAATTTCGGATACACAGTTTTGCTCGATGGATATATATATATATATATATATATATATATATAAAATGTTTTTTTTCTTTCGTACAGTGTTGTCATTGCTTCCTTTGAAATCGTTGAATTTGCTAATCAGAAATTCGTTAAAGTTTTACAAAATATAAAATCGATAATAAAACAAATTCCAAATTTCAAATTTGTGCTTCCAGATGCCCATATTCGCAGGAAGATTACGTTTTTCAAAATTGGATGGTTCTTGGTACCGTTGTTTTATCACAATGCGAGAAACATATATACATTTATGCAGATTCTTTATTATTTAATTTCTTTAAATATAATACAGGGCGATAATATTTGGTGACAACCATTTGAAATGTGAAACAAAGCTTGTAGTGAATCAACGCATAATTCCAAAACGAAATTAATAGTCCTTCTGGGAAAATTGACCCTTTGAATTAAAAATTAATTTTAAATATATGTTCATTGTTTTTAAATTGAAGTTATTTAAACTCGATAAAGTTTAATTTGAAAAATAAATTAAATTAATTTTACCGCATCTAAGCACTTGTAAACGCTGGGATATGACAAATTGTCGAGCAGGTTCAGTGCTGCATTAGAACTGTACCCTTTGTAATGGCAATGTTTTCACATTCGCATAAATAATAAGTGTTCTCGTGGCGGTAACGTTATAAATGGAGCCGAGGGATAGTGCGAAAAAACGAAGACAGCTATAGACACATTAAATGTCACCCTTATAAAGTACAAAAAAATTCCATTATATGAATGTGAAATTAAAAATGTAACGTTATCAGGTTCAATGTTTCTTCTTACCTTCTTCGGAAACATACAATGACCTGACTAGAACAGAGAGCTTACTAAAGCTATGTTCACTAATTGTAGTAAGTAGACAGGATACAGACGAAGGGTATACAAAACCCTTTATTTTTTTCTTTATATACAATGACTTCCGTACTTCGGAATACAATGACCCTCCACTCGGGGTCTAACTTAAAAGATATCAAAATAAAACTAAACTCTAATTTAACTTTAGAATAAGATTGGCCTTATAATAACAGGAAGCGTATGTAGCACAGAGACTGTGAACACTACAATACGTTTAATTTATCAAGAGGATTAAAACCTCTGGCCTGGAAGGCAAAGTAGCAACTGCGTAACTTCTAAGGTAAGCGGCCTGCTTCGAACTCACGGCTTCCTCTCTTCTGCTTGGCAAAAAGGCCACACTTAAATACTTGGCGTTCGCCAGACAACTTTGCATAAACTCCTTCACGCTTATAATTCTGGCCGGAAGTAGAAAATAAGAAGTGATAGTAAAGATTTAAAATAAAATAAACGTTAGTAAAACTTAAGATCCTTACATACTTCCCGCCAGAGTTAATTAGTTTGAAACTGAGGTCTAAAACGACCTTGTTGAAAACTTTTAGCTCTAGAAACTAACGCGAGGCCAAACTTTTACAAACATAACTTAGCTAGAAACTAGAAAATTTTAAAAGAAAGAAATTTGTTACAATAGCAGCTCCCGGAATATACAACAATCTTTTTTCTTTTTCATCTGTAGTGCATCAAAACAGGAGCTTTATTCAATTCTGGTTCCTTCCAGAGATCTGGAAGGAAAACTAGTTTAATGAAATGTTACAGAATGACATTGCAAATAACATATAGAATATACTTTTCTTAACATTCTTATTTCATTCATGACTATTTTAATTATCTCTCCCCGTGCTCTCTGACATGTGTTGTAAAAACACCAAACACGAATGTGTTTCTGTCTATGTGTTCAACACTTCCTCCTACAATCAAAACACTAACGTGTTAAAATTCAACATACGAGACCTCTTAACACACCCTAATTTCAACTCTAGACCCTGAGGTACTATTCTGAAAGTGGCTAACTCTAAAGTGTAGCGTCAGAGAGCCTAACTACATCATTCAACCTTTAACACATATTCAGCATGATTTAATCTTTACAGTCACACGAATAACAAATTTTTTAACATTACTTTCACTTTTACCATATCACGTTATTTCTAAACATTCAAAATAACAGTTCACATGTATACAAGAACATATCAAGATGCCGTTAATTTTACACATTTGAAAACATACATTAGTAGTACATTGTTAACTTCTATTCTTTTCAAAGCAAGTGTCAATTCTTTCTACATTGAAATAATACTACATTTCAAAAAGTCTTTCAGACTAAAACTTCTTTCTTGTTAGAATGTTTTAAATAAAATTTATATAATAACTTTTTACAATATTTAAGTCTTTATACAACGCTATTATACATCAACTTTAGTTTTACGCGCGAGTAATTGAAAAACATAATAAGAAAATCGGTCACAACTCATTTCTCGCCCTTTTGGCGATAAAGGTAGACCTCGCATGAGGTAAAACTTCTTCAAATCTGCCACTTGCAGTAAGAATGAAAGATTAACTTAAGTTTGTAAAGTAACACAAAATTTTACTTATCTTTGTAATATTCAGACATCCTTTTCTGGGCCCAGTCTTTAAAGGTGCTGCAGACCGTTGCTTGGTTGATCCTCCTTCTTGTACGGGCTCGCCCTTCAGTGCTTTCCTCTGGAAGCTTCCGTTTTTCACCACTACGGCCACCCTTGAACATCTTCCTTCTGTCCTCTGCTTGTGGTCTTGGCCGTTTGAAGGCAGCTGGTCTTGGTGGAACCGGGAAACTTCTGTCGTGATCCTGCTTGGACCTCGTTGTTGGCCGTTCAAATTTTTCTTGTACTTTTTCCTCCGCCGCTGATGGCCCTTCCGCAGTTCGGCGACTTTTGCTGCGGAGAGTTCTGTCGGATGAGTCAATCTTCCGTTTCACAGCCGGGTTATAGTTGCCGTCCTTTCTCCCGGTCTTTTCCACATACGTCGTCCTTCTCCCTTCTTCATTCTGGGGGTGTTCGTGAACTCTGTTTTTTGGACGGTGGAACGACTTCTTTTTCTTTGTACCTTCAATTTTTCCGCGGGGCAATTTTCTTTTCACTTGCTTCTGTCTCTCATTGGCTTGCCCTTGTACTTGTCGTTTTCCCACCTCTGGAACTTGTACCTGCGGTGTCTGCCGTACCGGATCCTGCAAAAGATCTGAAAAGATTTGCATTTTATTACGGTCATAGAATGGTTTTATCTGGTCAATGTTTGCGGAACAGGTTTCGCCATTTCTTGCCTTTAATACTACAACAGCGTGAGTTATTTTTTCTATAACATATGGTCCTTCAAAGCGTGGGAAAAATTTGGCAGTTTTATCTTCTGGTGCTGAAGAAAGTGAATGCTTAATTTTTAGTACTTCATCCCCTACTTTATAAGTTACTCCCCGTCGTTTCAAATCATAATAGAGCTTCTGTTTTCTTTGTGCTACTTCCGTATTCTTCTTTGCTTCCTTAATTAGTTTTTCTATATCACCCATTTTAAATTCTGGGGCTCTTTGTTGCACATAAAATAATTTATCTAACGGTGTTATAATCTTTCTGCCTAGAAATAACTCAGCAGGAGTTTTGCCCGTTGTATCATGTTTTGCGGTCCTAAGGGCGAAAGCAAATTCATTGACATAGTTATCCCAGCTTTTATGAAAATTTTTAACATAACTACGGATAATTTTCACTATATTTCTGTTGACCCGTTCCGCTATATTTGATTGCGGCCGATACGGGACCATTTTTAAATGACGTATGCCCAGTTTTTGGCACATGTCTTCAAATATATTACTTACAAATTGAGGACCATTATCCGATATAACTTTTAGGGGCGCCCCGTATTTTAAAATATATTTATTTAAAATAGAATCGGTAACTAATTTCGCGGAGGCTCGTTTTAAGGGAACAATTTCGGTCCATTTACTAAAATGATCAACTATAACAAGGAGATAGCGACTTTTGTTTAACTGACTTTTTGGGAAAGGGCCCAATAAATCGATACCGATTATTTCATTTGGAAATTCGGATTTAATACTATTTAGAAACCCGGCCGGGCGGAAATTAATATAATTAACGGCTTGACATGTTGGGCAGGACTGGACATACGCCCTTGTTAACTTTTGCAGTTCAGGAAAGTAGACTGCCTCGCGTACGCGTTGAGTAGTTTTTCGAATACCAGCATGAGAAGCTAAAGGGCTGTCATGGAGCTCTTGCAGGATATTTAATCTAAGACTAGCTGCGATAACAGGTCGAAATTCGTTGTTGGAATTCGTAGTTTTTGTATAAAATAATAGACCATCTATTAGTTCGTAATGGGCCGCCCTATTTCTTATCGCCACAATATCTTGGTGGCTAAAATTTTCAGGATCCTTCAAATACTCATAAATACTTCCAAACTCAGGATCCTTACCCAGTTCGGTTATTACAGTTTCTCGGGAATTTATTGTACACGCTGTCAGCATTGCAACTTTTACGGTATTACCCTGTTCGTCTAATTTAATTCGTGACAGGGCATCTGCTACGATATTTTCCTTTCCGGGGGTATGCTTGATTACCAGATTATATTCTTGCAGCTTGAGTGCCCATCTTATTAACCTTGGGGATAAATTTTTTCCAGAGTACAATCTAGTTACCGCCGCATGATCAGAATATACTGTTATCGGCGCCTTTCCAAAATAGACTCGGAACTTTTGCACTGCTAACAGAACTGCAAGTGCCTCTCTCTCGGTCGCGGAATAGTTTCTTTGTGTTTGATTTAAAGTTCGGCTAAAAAATGCTACTGGCTGCTGATTTTGCGAAAGTACCGCTCCTACCGCATAATCCGAAGCATCCGCTGAAATTTCTAAATTTTCATCCTTTTCAGGAAATTTCAACACAGGGGCTTGCGTTAATGCTTGTTTTAATTTTTCGAAAGCACTATTGGCTTCGGCCGTCCACGAGAATCTTGCCTTTTTCCTTTTTAATTTTAACAATGGCTCAGCGATAGCCGCAAAATCTTTTATAAAGGACCTATAATATGAACAAAGTCCTAGAAAAGAAGAGAGCTTCTTTGCCGTGTTTGGAGTGGGATACTTTTGTACCGCGATTATTTTTGATTCATCTGTCTCGATCCCTTTTTGCGATATTTTGTAACCTAAATATTTTAATTCAGGGGCTGCAAATTTGCATTTTTCGACATTAACTTTTAGACCGGCCTCATTTAATAAAGAAAACACCTGTCTTAAATCCTGTACATGTTGGTCTAGATTATCACTAGTAATAATGATATCGTCTAAATAGATAAATGTGGACTTTCCGAGAACAGGTCTTAACACAATGTCCATGCATCGCTGAAATGTTGCTGGGGCGCCTGAAAGGCCAAACGGCATTCGCAAAAATGCATAAGTGCCAGACTTGGTTATAAAAGCAGTCTTAGGCACGTCCTCAGGCCTGATCCCTATTTGAAAATAACCATTCGTTAAGTCTAAAGTTGTCATAAATTTGGTTGATTTTATGTTCCTTAAAATTTCTTCTATAATCGGTAACGGATATACCGGATATTTCGTTATGGAATTTAATTTACGGTAATCAATAGCGAATCTCCACCTTTTTGGATGCTCCAAAGGATAATCATTATTTTTCTTACATAAAACCACCGGACTAGCATAACTACTTGAGATAGGCGTTACGATCTTTTTACGTAGCATATCGGTAATATGCCATTCTATAATTTTTTCCTTATTCTTATCATACCGGTATGGTTTTTGACGAACCGGCAATGCATCTCCGGTGTCAATACTATGGTTAGTAACCTGGGTAAATCCTGGAATATCACTAAATAAGGAAGCAAATTCACTTACCACTTGTCGGATTCTATCTTGCTCGTCATTAGGCAGGTGGTCGAGATTTACCCTTGGCGGTTCAACCTTTTCTACACGCACTGGCTTCATCGTCAGCTTAAGAGACGCTTCATTAAAATCCAGTGTAGCTTGTGCGTCTGAAAGAAAGTCTATTCCTAGTATTAAGTGTGCTTGCAAATTCTTTACTATAAAAAACATCACCTTTACTTGTTCGTCCTTGATACGGATGTACAAAGGTACTTTACCTACGCACTTACATTGTTCTCCTTGCGCCGCTAATACTGTTGTATTATCCGCATTATATATGCGGTATTTGCGAAAATACTTTCTAAAAAAGACTTCTGCCACACAGGAACACTGCGCGCCGGTATCCAGGAGTGCGGTGGCCGGGATATTATTTACCAAGACTTCAATCTTCGGAAGAGTTAAATTTTTCACCATTACTGTATTTAACTTGTAGGAAGAGGGGTTTTCGTGGCCTTCGGATTTCCGCACCCTCTCGTCAGCAGAAATCCGTTTTAGTTTAAATTATTTTTTCTTTCGGTGCTTTCCTTCTTTCTCCACTGGCCTTGAGACTTTTTTCCTGGGTTGCTATTGAACTGTCGACGTTCGCCGGCTGTTTTTGAATGCTCGGGTTTCCTTGCCCACTGATTCGCTTTTTCTCCGTAGCCATGTGCTTGAGTTTGCTGTAGTCTTGGCGTACCAAATTGGTTTCGCTGTTGATATTGGCGTCTTCTTTCGACGTCCGCCGTTCTTCTACTTTCAAACTGGATTGCTAGCTCAAATAATTTTTCCAGTGTAGTCGGATTTCTCAATTCAATAAAGTCTTGCACTTGGGGTAGTAACCTCGGCAAAATCACTTGAATTATTTCAGGATCCGGACGGTTTCCATACAAGAGCTTGAAAACGTGAATTTTTCTTAAAATAAACCTGGAGAGGTTTTCCATTCTTTGTTGATATATACTGAAAAGTTCTGTTTCTAATTTCGCACGATCCCTTACAACAGGGAAGGCTTTTAGTAGGGCAGTCTTGAAATTTTCGTAGGTATAGGTGGGACTTCCTGCTTGACCCAAGAGACTTCTGCCGATACATTTGAACCAGTTAAGCGCTTGGCCCCTCAAAGCGCTGGTAGCTAAGGTAACTTTTTGAAACTCGTGCACGGGGTAGAGCATGAAGTGGTCATCCAATTTTTCCAAAAAACTGGTTACCTGTGAGTGTCCATTAAACGTTGCTTCTGGTTTCATCGAAGCGCGCATGGTCTGGACAATATACCCAAATCCTTCCAGGGCGGCAGCTGGCATTTCTGGATTCTGAGCTGTTTCTGCAGGCAGCACAGGTTCTTCTTGAAACTCGGCCATGGTTATTCTTCGTCGGGCGCCACTATCAGGTTCAATGTTTCTTCTTACCTTCTTCGGAAACATACAATGACCTGACTAGAACAGAGAGCTTACTAAAGCTATGTTCACTAATTGTAGTAAGTAGACAGGATACAGACGAAGGGTATACAAAACCCTTTATTTTTTTCTTTATATACAATGACTTCCGTACTTCGGAATACAATGACCCTCCACTCGGGGTCTAACTTAAAAGATATCAAAATAAAACTAAACTCTAATTTAACTTTAGAATAAGATTGGCCTTATAATAACAGGAAGCGTATGTAGCACAGAGACTGTGAACACTACAATACGTTTAATTTATCAAGAGGATTAAAACCTCTGGCCTGGAAGGCAAAGTAGCAACTGCGTAACTTCTAAGGTAAGCGGCCTGCTTCGAACTCACGGCTTCCTCTCTTCTGCTTGGCAAAAAGGCCACACTTAAATACTTGGCGTTCGCCAGACAACTTTGCATAAACTCCTTCACGCTTATAATTCTGGCCGGAAGTAGAAAATAAGAAGTGATAGTAAAGATTTAAAATAAAATAAACGTTAGTAAAACTTAAGATCCTTACAACGTTTCTCATAAAATTAAACAATATTAAAGATAAAACTTGGGAAAATTAGTAAAGGCTTAACGTGGAATCCATTACAACAGTATTATACGTTTGAAATTATTTTCGTGAATCGTAAGTTTGAAATTATTCTCCTAAAGAAATTTTCTAAAAATTATCTAAAAAATAAGTATTAGATGAACACTGCTTACTAGAAATTAATATATCGCCTCTTAATAAATCAGATCCAATAATTAATAGTTTAATTTTTTTAACAGAAACTAAAAATTGGGAAGCAAAAATTTGTGCATTATAAGTGGAAATATTTGAAAAATATTTAACAGGCCGTTTGTTAATTTATGACTCTATTTCTTAACATATTAAAAATACAGTATTTAATGATACTTTTCTTTTAACGGATGCCAAAGTTTTATTTAATTTGTTATTTAATTTAATTCCGGTGGTACTAAAATTCGTTATTATTTTGAAAAAAACTAGTATATTGTGCTGTTGATCCCTTGCATAAAAAATGATCCGTGAGTTCAGTTAAACATATAGGGATCCAAAGTGTTTCTTTCCTTGCAGCAGCATTGACTAGCATTTTAAATTACAAACTTCGCTAAGTTTTTTGCAAAGTAACTGTGTCCTTTTCTTAGAATACCTGCCGAGATTTGTACTACATGACCTGCCGATATTTATACTTCCTTAGAATTCCTACCGAGATTTGTAGAAATGTAAAACTTTGGATTGTAAGGGACTATAGAGACATTAGGTTTTTTTTGGAAGCAGCAGAGAGGAAAAATAAGCAATGCCCTTGCCGGGAGTCCAACCACGGACCTCTTGGATACGCGCCGAGTGTGCTAACCATTACACCACGAAGGCATGCTAAGAAGGTGGGAGAAATACCTTATATACTCCCCTTTTAAAGGGTTTAGGGGTTTAGTGGGATTTAGGGACTAATCTTTAATTACTTATTAGGATTTATGGACCTACTGAGCTTTAGGAAAGACTCAATCGCCAAATTCTGGTGGTGAAGAATCATCGTCCACCACCTTTTTTTAGTTCGGGCGCCACTGCAGACTTATTAGGATTTTTTTATGCTGAAAAACTGAAGAAATGCGTAATGCCCTCGGCGGGACTCGAACATCGGACCTCTCGAATACGCGCCTAGTGTGCTGGCCATTATATCACGAAAGGCTTGCTAAGAAGGCGGGAAAACTACCTTATAAGACTAGGCTCGAAAAGAGACAGAAGGTGCGTCATCTAGTCTAAAGTGACGAGCATTTTCCTAAGCAGATGGAGGACGGTTTTCGTTTCTTTCGTTTCGTTCAAGACGGTTTCGACATCTTGGGGGGGGGGAAGCATATTTGGTTTGAAGTATTGGGAAGAATTGTTTTATTATTTCAAACAACTGATACTATTAGTTGGAGTTTTTCACTTGTTCGTAGGATACAATAAAACCGCTCAGACAGCTCTAAACCATTTCGGCCTCCTGTTAAAAGGGTTGAATTAGAGAATATGATTATCATTGTTGTTCATTAACAGTTTTATTTGTAATCTCAGAAATATTACCCTTATTTAGAGGTGGTTTCATTATATATTTATTATCGAAATATGTGTTGCTGCCTTTATTTCCATTAAACGAATTCATTGATTAATGGCACACTAAAGCAGGATACTGTATTAAAACGCGAGACTGTCCCTCACAGTCTGGAACGTCTGGTCACTTTAGTCTAATTCTGCAGAATCGTAGCTGAATTTATCCAATTTCTATATCAGCTTTGCTTCAGTATCGGAGATCAAAACTTTGACAAATACAATGGGTGATGCAAAAGGTTTGAAATGTAACACTATGCTTGACTGCTTGAATTAGCGCTCATCTTCTCCCAAATCATTCAATATATATTTTTCTTCAGTTATAAATTCTAAATTCTGCATTAGCTTTTATACTTCTCTTATAAGTAAACGTTCTTTTTGGAACTTTTTCAGTAAATAAGTAAAATAAGTATTAATGTAGATCTTACTTAGAAACAAAATGGCAGAAACATTTCTGGCAGAATTCGATAAAACGGAGAATTCTTGCATTTGTCTGTTATATGCTTTTAGTGATGGTGTGATATTTATTTGAATTTTCGGGAAATTAATAGAATTTTTCTTCTTTAACCACAGCGGAAGCTAATAAATTGTTGGCACCCCAGTTCATTGCCGTGCCGAGGAGCACCTTTGTTGTAGAAGGAAAAAGCGTCACGCTGGACTGCGCAGCCAATGGAAATCCAGCTCCCAAGATTACTTGGCTGAAGGATGGAGCGACAATTGATTTGCAGTAAGTTATAATTAAACCATGAATACTAAATAGTCACTGATTTGCATGAAAAAAAATTCTTGTATGCGTAGAGAAACATTTTTGAACTGGGTTCTGTTAGAGGTGTAATGATTATAAATATCCAAAGATTTCGTACCGAGATGCATTACTACATGGCTTCGAATCGTATTTTATTTACAGTAATGTCAATAGAGCCTTCTTCTACATTATTTCCAGCTAGAAGTGTGTTGGCATGCGTGGGCAGTTTTAGTCGAATGAACATAAAAATGAGAATTCTGAGATATACAGTAAGACATCTGGACAACAGACGATGAATTTCTTGTGTAAACGCGTTCTGGTTTCTCCTTCAAGATCATGACAATTTTAAGAGGCGTACAGAAATGGCCCATTAATGAAAGTTACGAAGACGTTTTGCTTTAAAATCTCAACCTAGTGTCGCGTACAGTAGCTCTGGTTTATGTTCTTCCACAGACCAGCCAAAATGAAGAGGATAACCACTCGCTGTTTCTCTGGGCGCATGTGGCAGTACTGCAATTCGGAAGCCAATCAATGGGTACATACTCAGAAAACATATCTACATATTTATTGCCTAGGCTAAAGGGCACTTTTGCTTTTCTATGCAATATGCGGTTTTAAGCCTCAAATGCTATTAGACAACGAAGCCGCCCAACCGGTATAGTGGTTAGCGTCGCTGACTGCCGTACCGAAGGGCTCTGGTTCAAATCCCGGAGAAGGCATTGCTGTTTGTAAATGTATAGTGTCCTTGCAGTTTGGAGGCACTCTAAATATGCGGCAAGCTGAAAGTGCTCTCAAGAGATTGGTGGGAGAGAAAGGGGGGTGGGAGACCCAATCCCCCGGGGTGCTCTCCATTAAAATTGGGGACGGAATTGAACAATGTCGCACTGTCACCTACAAGGTGCTGAAGGCTGTTGCCAACGACAAGCATAATCTTGCGCTCCTTGCCGCGAGGAACTTCGTGGGCTTGGGCTGACTATAGGTCAGAGAAGTGAGCATTAGTCAACAGCAACATAAAAGACGACGAAGACGTAAGAACTAGCATTTGGTCCGCAACTCTTATGTGGCAGCTTAGCAACTCCCTCTGAACCTTAGTGGTGAGTCGAAAAAATGACTGATTGCTCTGCTGTCCCCCCTCCTGTTATGCAAGCGACTGTGTTACTGCAACGTCACACCAGACACTTCCGTTCATAATCCTACAATCCGACATCGTAACACAAACTCAGTAGACACGCTGACGCTGCAAAGCGTTGTTTCGCAAATATTATACCTCTTTTATATATTTCTACTGCAACTTTACTGAAGGTAGAAGGATTAAATATCCAGGTATCGGGGCCCAAAGCAAGCATTTAGCTTGTTGCACAAGATGCAGAAAACTCAAGATATGCCACGAAACCAAGTTTCATGGCACTGAAAACCGATGACCAGGCCTCACACAGCAGCAGTCAACATCGATCTTCGCTCAAGGTGATGTCCAGCAGCAAATACCAAAATTTTAAACAAGGATCTTTAGCATCAGCTAGTTCTAACGAATATAGATGACGCCACTAAGAAAGCGAAGTCACGTAACAAAAATATCTGTGCCATGTTCTTAGTAATATCAGTTTAACAGAATAATATTATTAGTGATAATCTTTTTCACAGGTTATGATAACTACTTTCAGAGGTTATCATTTACAGAAAATTGTTCCCGATCAATGTGATTGTCTTAAAAACAAATTTCAGTTTCTAATACTTGAAACAATTTTAAGTTGTTGTTGTTGGTGGTGTTGGTGTTGGCGTATTTGATTATATCAGAGCATTCAAAGGCTATCTGATTAAGGGGAGAGATGCCTTCGGGGAGGGCATTTTAAGGAAAAATGTCTCGTATACACGTGGAACACATTGGGGAAACCACGAAAACGCCCAAGCAGCCAGCCCGTTCGCCAGATTTGAACCTCGGACGTACGAGCGTTCAGCGAATTTACCCCTCGATCGCTGGTGAGCCACAATTTTAAGTTAAACAGTTATGGTAGTTTAAAAGCTGCTAATTTAAAAATAAATTCCCCAGAAATTAATGATACAGAATTTAAAACCTTCTGTTAAAATTTTTGAAGACTTAATGCCGTTTTTAATAGATAAAAGATTGAATAGTTTGAGACGTTGTTGTGCATTTATTTGTCTGGGTTGCTTGCGGATGAGACTTGCAGCAAATATTTATTTTCATCAACTTTAAAGCTTTTACTTTTGCTAATACCGGAAACCCATGAACTGAAAACAATTAAACACATAAAAAATATTTGTTTTGAAGTGTTTAAAACAAAAAGAACTTTTAAAATTCTTTCTTTTTGCAAATGATTGTTCTTTTAATGAAACCGCCCTAAGAATTTACATATATATCTTTGCTTTTAAAGTCAGATGATTTAGAAAGCAGCTGAAAGAGAATCGCTTTGAGCTGTAGTTGTTAATGATTCAAAGAGCATTCATTAGAATTCATTCAAACCTTTTCCCAACTAGCGGAGCTTCCAAAGTTGATGAGGCCGTGGCGAAGGTTTGGTAATTATCATTTCGCGTAATTTGAATGGCTGAGAAATAATTATTGGCGTAACAAACAGTAGCAGTTCATGCTCAAGTCCAGATTTTGCATCTGATAATGTTCGAAAACATTTCTTTGTATCAGCGGGTGAAGGACTGCAAAAGTACTTTCGAACAACCTCTAGAGAATTCGGAGCGTGTTTGAAAAATCATTCTAAAGTAGTTTCTATTTACGTAGTGCATTCATTAATTTCTTGCTAATTGGTTTCCGTTCGTTGTAATTATGATAGTTTTGAGTTTTGTAAATACGTTTGGACGGATGCCAGTAAATTATATTGGGTAAATGCAATTGAAACGATGTTTGCTTTTAAACTCGTATTTCATAATTTTTAGTGACTTTATTTTATTTTAGTTTGAAATCTGTAGTGATTTCAATATCGGCCACTACTTTTAACTTTGATATAATATTAAATTCATTGGTATATTAGGAAGAGCTTACTAGGAGTTGGCAACATAAATATTGGTGCATTTTTTTAATTAGTGAATTTTGAATCCAGATTGGGTGCTGCGTTTTGCTTTGACGTTAGAAATTTTAGTGTTTTTAACTTTTTAACGCGTCCTAAAACGTTTTAGAACGTTACATTAATCTACCTTATTACTTACCGTTTTGGCAACTGCTACGACATTCCTATACTCGGTCAACAGTATCCATTTGGTTTATTTAATGTTATTAATTTATTTAAATTTACTGCACTTTCTCACAGCAGTAACTTTCTGTGCTGACCGCCTGTTTTTCCCAATTTACTTTTTTAACACTTAGGTCACCAGAGACCAAGAGTTTTGATGCTTGCAGCTGTTCTTCAACTTCACGATTTATTCACATTTACTTAACTACTCTACTGGTAACTTTCGAGTTGACATCCAGTTAACGTCGGTCTTATAGAAACTGTGTAGAGGTTATTTTAAGTTTCTAAAAATTATTTTAATTTTTAAACATGCTTTACTGTCGACTCTCGCTTCCTACCTACTATTCCCTGCCAGAATAAGTTTTTAGTGTCGCGTTACATGTAAGTGAGGCAGAAAGAGTATTTAAAGAAAGGTTTCACTTACTTCAGCAGAAGAGCTTAAGGAGTCCTTAGTGGCGCGTATTTGCCGTCAAGCTAATTCATTGTCTTAAGCTAACTACGTATTGTACTTGCCTGCTGATATTCGCCGGTTAATAGTGAGGGCCATCTACGTTAGATAATTCTGTACAGCTTCGGATCAGTTTAGTTTAGCATTAGATTAGTTTCTTATTTTTTTTCTTGAATTTAAGCTCAAGTGCAGGCTTTTCTGTAAGGTTACAGTAATCTTTCTGTAAGCCTACAGGCTTACAGTAAGCCTGTAGGTATCCAGGGACCAACAGCCTCATCGGATACAGTTGTGTTGTCATGTGATTTTAATTTCATATTATGTCTAAAATTTTAATCGGGTTTTCAAAAAGTAATAAAATCGAAACACTGGTCGAAATATAAGTAATTAAAACTGGTTGTGAGAAGGATATATGAAATTAACGAACCTTACATGTTAATGGATATAGAAACGCATATAAAACGAATTTTAGAAATGTGTATAATAAAATATACTTTTAAGGCATGAAAATAATAATACTAGTAATTAAATGCTTTGTTATGTTAGTAGATAAAAAAATGCTTTCAAGCATTTAAAAATGTAATAATAAGTTGAAAAAAAAAAGTAAATTTTTGAAAAAACATTAACAGTGGAAAACTTATGTACTAAGGCTTTTCGCACATTTTTTAGACAATTTTCATTGTATTTACAGAAATATTTTACCTAAAACTTTTGTGTTTTAAATGTTCCATGTGATAATCCTTATTCTTCAATACCGTTCTATACCGTAATTTCCAAGACAATAAAGATTTTTTTTTTTTTTTTTTTTTAGTAGCGGAAGAGGTATTTTATTCCATTCCTCTTAAACAGCTTTCCAAAGTCCAAGGAAGGATGTAGGTCGACGTTTGGACAAGCCGCTTTTTAAACCGATATATATCCGTGGATGCATCAAAAGATTTAGTAGAGATATGAGTGAAATATATTGTTACGAAATGTCAAGGCAGAAACTGAACTACAGTAACACACAAGGTTTGGTTTATGCGATTACGGCAAAGCTTCTAGGTTTATCTGTCTAAGGGAAGGGATGTCTTTGTGAAGGGCTTTCTAAGTAAACTGGCACTAAACATGGAGAAAACCACGAAAACGCCCATGCAGCCAGCCCGTTCGCGGGATTCGAACCTCGGACCGAACTACTCGGCCGCTGGTGGGTAATAGCACACAAGGATGAAACACAATATTTATTTGCCATTCTTCATAGGTTTTTCAAACCAAAACGCAAAGTTAGCAAAGCTATCCACCGTTATTTGCGGATTTCAAAGTAGCACAATTATTTAAAAAGAAAGAATACAATAAGTTTTGTCTTTCGAACCTCGGCGCTGCAAAATCGATCATTGACCTTCTACAGGACAGCTATCTATTCCCAGTGGCACTGCGCGAAGTATTATCCAGTAAAATAAACAGCGAACTTTTCATTGCCAGTCCCAAGCTGTCTAAATATTACTTGCATTTGCCTTCCAAACTCACCGTAATTTGGAGCCTGGGGAACATTGAAAGACATCTATAACAGGTACACAAGATTTAACATAAAGCAGTATGCTTAGTTTATAAAGTATTTTCTCCCTCCTTCCAGCATGCCTTGGTGGTGTAAAGGTTAGCATACTCGGAGAGTATTCGAGAGGTCCAGGTTTGAGTCCCGGCGAGGGCATTGCTCATTTTCCATGTCTCTTACTTCAAAATTATCTAATGACTATACAAGTTAAAATAAACTTTCAATCTCTGCTTATCTTTTCCCTCAAGTTGTTAAGTTTCTTTTAAGTTTCCTCTCAAGTTTCTTTTTTAAATTTATTGGGCGAGAGAAATAGTTAGAGGCTTAAAAAAATGTAGTTTAAATAATTTTTTGCATCCGTGTTCTGAAATAATCTGGTATCTCACTTCTCAGTTAAAATTGTTTGGAGGCTCAACACTAAAAAGCAACATTTTAAAAACAAACAACATTTTGAGAAAGAAAATGTAGTATTTTGAGGAAATGCTGGATTTTATTCTTTTCTTCTCTCTCAAACAAATCTTTAGATTTGTATAAGAAAGAAGTAAAAAATGGCGAGTCAGGTTCTGAGATTGTTTTTATCTTATGCAACCTTTTAAATGAAGAGGAATTTTAAACTGAATAGTTTGCATCTTATAAAACAAAGTAATATAATATATGAATTCTCTTTTGTGTAATGGCTGGAGAAACGAAGTAGTTTATAGGTTATATGGATAAGTAAAGATATTTTAGGTCCTTGACAAGTAATGTGATGTATTATCCAAGTGAACGATTCGAAGAATAAATAATGGCATTTCCCCGTGCGTATAACGTATTATGACATATGCATATAAGGAATTATGATATCCTCCATGCGTGTTCCCGTAATGTAAGTAAAAGCACGTCCAGATAGCAGTGGAAAATGCTTGCGTCGAATCCCAAAGAGAACACACTTATTTTTTTCACTTTTTCTGGGTTTGAAAAACTTAATGTCCTTTTTACTTACAAAATATGTTGGCTAAAATGCATGATACGCGTTCTCTAAGGTAGCTATTAATTATGTAACTTATGTGTAACGAGTATATGAGTCAGTTTCCCTTAGAAAGTTCCTCCATGAAGGCATCCCTCCTCTTAGGCAGATAGCCTTCGAAGCTTTGCCGTAATCACATAATCCAAACCAACGAAACTGTAAAGTAAGTAAAAATTTTTTCCATCTTAACGAATGTTTCTTATTTCCAGGGAAGGCTCAGACGGTCGTCATCGGATTGTCGGTGCGGGCAGCTTGACAATAGACCCAGCTACAGAAGGAGATGATGGAACATACATGTGCAGAGCGGAAAATCACGTCGATTCTGTAGATACTAGCGCTACTCTTGAAATACAGGGTACATTTCCATTTACTCTTTATTTTTTCGGTTATGTTAGGGCAACTTGGAAAGAAGTAATAACGTTCTAACCATGAAAGCATCGTAGCAATTAAACTGTAAATAAAACTGTTAAGAAATGGCATTAAAAATCTTCATCAGCTGAGAAAAAGAGCTCTAAAAGTTGCTATTTAGCAACATTGCTTAGTAGTGGCATCGTGATATTAAGAAAGATGAAATTGTAACATTGAGCTAAGTTTCATTAACGAGCAACATGTAGCAATTAGTGAAAGCCTCTTTCTTTCTCTAATAATGGCGCCCACCAACCTCCAAACGGTTAAGACTGCTAAACACTACTAGCTCTTCTCAGATTCGAATCCTGGCAAACGGATTAGCCGAATGAGTGTTTTTATTCTTTTCTTCGTGTATAACATGAAACCAGTTTTTTCACTTTGCAGTTAATTTACGAAGGCATTCATTCATTTTGAAATACCTCCCTTTTGGCAAGTAGCTTTTGTATGCTTGGCTATTGTAAGATTCTGTACTGTGTACTTTTAAGCTATAGTTGAATTTGAAGAACCTTAAGAACTGGTAAGCGAATAATAGCGTGAGTTAGTGAGACAGTAAATAAGACTTGAAAAGAGTTAAAGACCCTTTATTATTCCAAATTAAAGTTTAAGAGAACTCCGTCTTGGAGTTTTACAATAAAGCCGCCACTCGGGCTTGAACTCAAAAACTAAGAAATTAACTTGAGTAATCTTAACTAAAAATATAGAACTCAAGCTATCAGGATTCGAACCGAGTTGGCCCCTTAAAGCTGAATAACGGCGATGCTATCAAGGGCTAAGTACGGCCGAGCGTAATAAGAACTTAAGAGAGAGTAGCCTAAAAAGGCGGACGCTTGCTAGCCAGAATCACTGGTTCTCTGTCACTAAGACAGTAGAATTCCGCGGTTAAATCCTTCTCCTCGGTTTGTATTCGAACGCGTTTCTAAAACTACGTTCTGGCCGGAAGTTGTAAGTTGAAATTCAGAAAGACAGGAAAGGAACTTAAAGGAACAGGAAGTAACTCAAAACTTAACTGCTAAAGAAATTAACAAATTCCTTACACTTTCATAAACTATACAGCCACACTGTTTGGTATAGTGATTAGCATTGCTAGCAACCGTATCGTTGAACCTAGATTTGAATCCCGAAGATGGCTTGGATGTTTGTAAATGTATAGGGTCCGTGCGGTGTGCGGGGGAGGGAACTTATAGAGTGTAGCGTTTGTGCGGCACTGGCGAAATGAAGGACTTCTCTAAAAGTTTACGAGAAGAACGGTCTTTTCTTTCAAAATTGAGACGGAAGTTTCTCCTTCTCATGGGTGTGAAATCAGTCACTCCCTTTGATGCCTCCTCGACGAAATACTTGGTCAGGAGATGGCTGAATGATCTATGCGTTTGGCCTTTTAAAAGTTTAGACGGAGAGATTTGGCAGCGATGCTGACTGTAGTACTAATTTCTTGCTCAGCTTTGCGATTTAAGTTACCTGGCGTTAGCCATTTTGGTAGCTGAATTCAGTTGCATACCGTTAAAATTTAGCCAATACTTGTTAGGCAGATTCAATTGTAAATCTCCAGTCCGTACTCTGAATCTGAACTTCACATTTCTGTTATTTGAAAACCCGCAAGCTGCAACAATTTAAATTATAAACAAAAACAGTGTATCTGTTAATTTTAAAGTTTTAAATAAAAAGATTGTTTAAAACCTTCTTCTGACTCAGTTATTATTTCGATAGAGGAGGCGATAACTTACCTGACAGTATCTGTAGGGTTCAAAACGTAAATTAAGAAGTGAAAAATTAAGTTAAAAATCAAGGAGTGAAACCCTACAAGCGATTTTAAGTAAACAATTAATTATTATTCCTTTTGCTGGTTCCTAAGTTAGAGAATGTTTGAGTGATCCTAAATTTGAAAATGCCCTGAATAATTCGATGATCATGGAAAATATTTTAGTCAGCACATGTATACTATAAAACTTTTCATAAAGGAAGAAGATACCCAAAATGCTAGTTGTGCTAAACCTTAGAAAAGAATCAATAGTATATTATGCTTTTGTTTGAAGGCAATGTTTACTAATTAAAATGATTTATAGCCATAAAATAGCGTATTGTTTTTAAATCCCTATAGCGTAAAATAACGTACAATTTTCCTCAAAATAACACCTATTGGGACAGTTTGGTAATTAGATCTGAAGTCAGTTAAAAAAGATTTTTGTATTGTAATTGTTTTATATTGTAAAATTATGTTGTATGTGTATTGTAAAATTGTACAGTTTCATTGTTTGAAGCCTGTAACAAAAATATGTTAATTTTGTTTTTCTTGTGAGAATCAGCTAAAATAATCCTTCTAATTTTAAATATCAAGCCGTGTGGCTACTTAACACAACTTTATTAATAGTTTCTTCACTTTATCAACAGTTTCTTAAGTTTATTCATAAGCTGTTCTTAAAAGTGTGTTCACCTAACAGTACGTCGCTGTGAGTTACTTTCTAAATGTCGATGAGTTATCTCCTGAAAACACAGATTAAAATTCAACAATCTTAATTTCTTCACTCCTGACAGATTACAACTTACGTAAGAATTGGCAAGCAATTAGTCGATTTGCCTTGAAATATACAAATATAAAATCCAGTTCTCTAAAACAATGCATCGGGCTAATCACTGTGAAAAGAAGCAGTTAGTAACTACGAGCGGCACAACGCACATTGAGGTCTTCGAGTCCTGCGACCAATTAGCAGTTTCCAACGCAATCGGCTTGTACTGCATTAGCAAATGTCTACAGCAAGGTGGCTTTTCGCACAGCAGAAGACTTACAGGAAGTACTTAATGTTCGCTAGCTTTTAAACTGGAGAATATATGTCACAGGAATGAAAAGGAAAATAGAATAGTACTTAAATTGAAATTAGCTTTTAGATAGTGTAAAATGATTGTCACAACCGCACAAGAAATTCTGCTAGCTTTGTTTAGCCTCTGAAAACCCTTAGATTGCCTCGAAGCCTTTGCATATTACTTCGTTTCGATATCATACTAATTCCATCGTTATAATTTTTTCAGTTCCTCCCCGATTCACAAAAAAGCCTCAAACTCGTTATGCCTACGAGAAAGAAGACGTTGAACTGGAGTGTGAAGTATATGGAAGACCAGAGCCTAAGGTCCATTGGCTGAAGAATGGTGACGTTATAGTGCAAAGTGAGTACTTCAAGTTGGTAAATGGGTACAATCTCCGAGTTCTTGGCCTTGTGAGATCTGATGCTGGAGTGTACCAGTGCTTCGCAACTAATCCAGCTGGCGCCATTCAGGCTACTGCCCAACTGTTACTACTCCAACCAGGTAAGTTAGTCTAATAGCTTATGTAGCATATTCAGCCAAGAATTAATCTGTTAACTAATTCTATATATAGAAAACTTCATACAGAAGTTGAATACTGCATAAAAATATTTATACAAAAAATCATTAAATTAGAGGTTATAACAATAATTACGATTATGTGATGATAACTGGGTTGGTGACAGTCTGACCAGCATAATGATACTTAGATCAGATTTTGTTCCAGTCGCATTAAATTTCGTTGCAAACCATCGCTATAAAGAGAAAATAGTTACGAAATTTAGGCATCATTTTTGAGTGATAATATCCTTTTAGTTTTATAGTAAATTGCAAATATTTCATATCATTCAGATCAAACTTGCTCAAATTTAGAAATGTTCGTGATGATGCTTGCATGTATTTTTTGGTGTGTCAGTTGCTCATATTATTAGGTGGGAGTCTATGTGTTTTTCCCTGCTTATTGGAGTAAATTTATAAGGAATAATGTCAGTTATCTATATTTTATTTATTTATATATCCAGTTACTCATCCCGGCTTAAAATGAGAGCAAACTCTTTAAATTTTGAGGTTTTCTTCTTATTAGTAAAAGTATTTTTATTGCTGCAATTTAACTTTACTTCTGAGGAATTGTTGCAATATATGTATTAAAATTAATGTAATGTTTGTTTTTTCATAAACTGCCTAATTGCAGCGCTTCTCAAACTGTTCTCTTCGGAGTTCTAACTGCTCCGCGACTACTTCAGTAAAATAAAATAAATAAAATCTGGGTGAATTAAAAAAATTAATAAAAGACAAATAGTAGGATCAATACACAAAAACTAGAATTTACGTTCTTAAGGTTAATCTGCCAAACTGAATTTTATGCTTTTTCTGGCAGATGGCGCTCAGATAATTCTGCTGCCACTAATTAAAAAAAAGTATTGTAACGTAAGACAGATAACGGACAAAGCTGAGCGGATTGCCATCTGTTGTTTGCCGCGTTTTGCTGGTCCTTCACATAACTAAATGGTCAGATGATTTCTGGGAAATGCTGATTTGAGAAATTTCTCACTCATTCTCAACTTTTGGATAATTCCTGGAACCCCCTTGAAGTTTCTAGATATTTAGCCCCATACAAATAAAGGCTGGCTTGTCGATTTAGAGTCACTTCAGGATGAATTTAAATATTAGATTTTTTTAATCATTCTTCTAGGTTTTAAATCTGTTTGCGAGTTTCGTGTAATTAGCAAATATTAAAATCTTCTGTTTGTCTACATATTTGAATCCTTAACTACTATAATGTATTTTCGTTAGCAAAGTTTTATATTTTTAATTCGTGGAAAACCATCGTCAAATTTGCTGAAACTGCGTGCTGAGGTATCATCAGTTGTGACCAATTATAAATTCTGTCAGTGACGGTTTTAAATGAAGACTGTGTAAGCAAACTGATGTGTTTGGCCTAAATTTTTAACAAAATGAACGAATTGAATCTATCATGGAAACGAATAAATGCCACAGTTCTTCATTAAAATGTCTAAGTATTGTTTTTAACAGAAAAAAAAACGAATTTGGCGTGCGCAAAAAAGGAAGACATCAGTTGCTTAGATCTCCCAAAAGTCTTTCTTAATGAAACTAGCATCAAGATTCAAGAAAACATTTAGAGAAACATTCAGGCGAAACATTGAAAGATTTGTTTTAACATTATTTCTTGACAGATCAAGCGAAGGTGATTGGTAACTTTAAATGGAATCTTAATGTGTAATAAAGCATGAGAAAAATTCCTTCCGGCGTAAAACTCAGAGTAATACGAGGTCTTCATAGATCTCACATTTCACATCGAGCTAAAAATTCGGTTTCAGAGCCAAAAACTACCAGAAATTTGGCTGCATTTGTAAGATGAATTCAAAAATCTTGTCCGAGAAATCAAAGTTAGTATTGGTGCCTTTTTCCGCTAAATATCTCAGTGAAACGAGATTCTTTGCTTATACAGGTGATAAACAAAATAGAGATGTGGCTTAAATGGAGCACCAAGCATTCGCTTGCCGTTATCAGCAACTGAATCTAAAACAAGAAAACCCTGCAAAAATACACTCTCAAATGTCTCATTAATGCTTAAACTGATGTCTAGTGTTGCACTACAGTGCGTACTAGTTACTATACAAACTAAAATTAAATTAGAATTGAGTTCTATAATGAAAAAAATAAATTTTTGAATAACAAGTAATGAAGAAATTTTGTTTATTCTGTAATTGTTGCTCTCACCAGTAATGTAAAATCTATTGTTACGTAAATGGTTTTATTTATTAAGCTTTGAATGAACTTTTACATGCGGCAGAATTTTGATTATATCATGGGTGTTGGTGGTAGTTGAGACTAAATTGAGATATTAAGGATTTTAAAATGTAATTTCACTGCATGGACATTGTGCACCTGTTTAGATAACTCTTTACTCTACGGTCCCTAAGATCTCTTCCCTCTTTTTACTCCTGTGGCATAACTCCTAAACACTATTAATTTGTAAGGCACAGATTAAGCCTAAGGAGGCTCTGTTTTATAATTTGTACCTAAAAAGGGCAGCTTGAGAACCACTGGTGTAATGAATTTTTTGTAAGTGATCCTCGTACTTTTAGCTTTTGTGTTTATTTGCTTTTTTATATATTTGTGTAATAATTGTTTGTTTTATTAATGATACTGATTTTATTCATAATTTTTTCCCCAACATCAACTTGCTTCTCTCAAAACTAATAACTAATTTTCATTCTTTTCTGAACACTAAATATATCTTTATTTTAATTCCTTTGTTACCTTAACAAAATATCTATTATACATTACTTAAAATAACTTCTTCTTTTACCGTATGCTAATTAATTATAAATCACAAATGCGAATTTTATAAAATTTAAAAATCAAAATGATGTTAATTTCTCCATTTTATACTCCGTTCTACAAAACTCACAATTCATTGCTTAACCTCAACGTTATCATTTCTCAACGTTATCATGTTTTTTAATCCAACAATATATGCTAATTTCTTTCTACTGCTTCATATCGCTTATTCTCTATACTTTGCTGCATGCTTGCTGTACTAACTTGCATATAGCCACTCCTTCTCCTAAGCCTACCTCCTCAACAGGTGACCAACCTCACAGCAAAAATGTGCCAACAGCTCCTAGAGACGTCACTGCTGTAATTGTCTCCACGAGGTTCGTCACGCTGTCCTGGACGCAGCCACTTAAGGCCAATGGAGAAATCATTGCCTACTCTGTATATTATAAGGAGACCACATCGACCAGGTATTAACCCATTCTTTTATCGCTTCGGTGTTTTAAGGGTACACACATATGTATGTAATACGATGGAAACAAATTCAGAGAAGTACTGATGTAGGAACACTGAAACGTAGAAACTCGTAAATTCTGATGACGAAGCAAGTAGATGGCATATTGAAGAGGAAGATTTCTGATTGCGTAGAATTCTAATCCATAATGAATAAGAAACTTGGCAAACGAGGCAGATTAATTCCATTTTTATTTAAATTAACATTCGAGGCCAAAATTCATTTAGCACTCTAATCGTGACTATTTCCAGAACATTTATACTATTCCGATAGGAAGAGAGCACAGTGAAATGAAATGTCGTCCAGTCAGCAACAGAGATGCAAGCGAAGTGCGCATTTATCCAATATGGCACCTCACCAAAGAGAAAAGTTTTGGTTTACGCTAAAAAGGTTTCAGTTCTCGGGGTTTAGGTTCCGAATTAAGTACGTTTTTAGTGTTGCGCAAGCTCTGTGGCATAAATTAATCTATAAATGACGCAGTACACAAATGTTATGAATTTTTTTTAGAATAAAGAGGAAATAACCAAATTAAAAAAGAGAGGAATTAAAAGACTATTACAAAATTAAATTATAAAGCTGATTTACATATTTTTTTATCTATTATTTTAAGGAATCATTGCATTCTACCGTGCATGATGTCGTCATGCTATAAGCGGTTATCACGTCCAGCCAGCATTTAGAGGATTCGATGGTTCGAATCTCAGTAACGACAAAATTGATGATGTGACGAAAACAACCATGTTTTCTGACATAGGAAAACCTAATAATCTCGATAAATCAGTCTATTGTAATGTGATGATGCTATCTTCTCTTTTCTGCAAGATCTTCGGAAACATTAAGTCAGTTCATTTCGTATTTAACTTTTCATTTAGAAGTTTCGTGGTATATTCAGCATGCAATATCTTTGATTCGGACTACATCCGAAATCAATTGCATTCTAATTCTTTGCTAAAAAAATACGTATATTTCTCTGCCGCCCTTAATTTCAGTTATGGACTTTTCGAGTTAAACATTATCGTTAAATATTGTTCTTTTTTGTTTGAGTGATAAAATGGCAGAGCTAATTAATTAAATCAAAACGCTGATAAGCCATCTCAGAGTTAAGTTGACTAAGTTGAATTTCCTGTGCTGCCCTTTCCCACTTTGCCCTGTGTATGTTACACAATTCGAAAACGTTGAAAATTATCTCGGTGAGCCCGAAAACCCTAAAGTTGAGGAAGAGCTGCAGTTAATTAAAACGGCATATGCTAACAGTTACAAAAATTAAGGCTATGCCTATTTATGCAAATTTTCTTTTAACTATTTGCACGACGTGTTAAAACTGAATCTTCACGATGCACAACAGTTGTCAGCTATATTAGAAACATTAAGTGAGTTCTTATTATTATTCTACTATAAAATAAACGTTATTCAGAATTCTATGAAACAGTTTAAGAAATAATATTTGCTATTGATATCAAATTTTATTATACTATAATAAAAGCCATCTCACTAAGTTATTTTTTACGTACTTAAAACATGCACAGTGTTTTACTGTTTGCTGATACGGTTGATATCTGTGCGATAATACGTTTCGTCCCAACACGTGCGGCTATTTTAGATCAGCCGCAGCCACATCTGTGTTACAAATGGAATAATACGCAGTATCCTTGATATACTTTATAGAAGAAAGGTGAGATGAGAGATGAGATTAAATCTGGTCACTAACGCTATATCTCATCATCCTGAGCATCCTAAGGTATCCGCTAAAAAGGAGTGGCAAATTTTGATTGAGACATCTTCTCAAAACACTTCTGTATTCCTTACAACGGTGAGCCTGTGCCTCGAAAGTATTACCAAGAATCGTGAAATCCGTTACTCATATAAACATCAAACAAGCAACGGTGGGCACACTAAAAGAAAGGAGCACATTTTCAACATATATTATCGATTGCGTGCTTTAAATTATTATTGGCCCAAAGGAGCCTTAGCTCAGAAGGGCATTTTGCGTTGAAAACTTTAAATGTCGGTTCACTTTTCAAATTGTTGCCACCAAATTTTATTGCCCTGTGTTATATTTAAAAAAATTAAATAATAAAGAATCTTCATGAATGTATCTATGTTTCTCGCATTCTGATAAAACAACGGTACCTAGAGCCATCAAATTGTGAATAGCGTAATCTTCCATCGAATATGGGCATCTGGAAGCCCTAATTTGGATTTTGAAATGTGTTTTATTATCGGTTTCATATTTTGTAACATTTAAACGAATTTTTGAGTAACAAACTCGACAATGTTATGGCGAGTAATGGCAAAACTATACGGGAAAAAAAAACATTTATCTCCAACGCGCGAGACTGTGTATTGGAAATTCTAAAGATACGCTCATTTTAAAATTATTTTGCGATATTGCTGTTGAATTAAATTTTATGGTTTAAATACAAAGAACATTTAATAAATAAAGGTAGCACACAAAATGTTAAAAAGCGTCCCTTTGAACAGTCCTTTCATACTTTTTTTTTTTTTTTTTTTTTTTTTTTTTTTAATTTTTAACCTTTTTCACTCGAAATGAGTGTCTGTTGAAAGTTCCCATGAATGCAAAGATTGAAGATAAATAATTGTATCAATATATTTTTATTTGATTATCTTAATTTGGAGGCTTATAAGTAAATTATAGAATGTAGTCTTGCATTAGTATTTTTAAAAAGTATATCCTATATAGGCATCAACAGAATATTCGATTCAAAAGAATGAGAGAGGAAGTTTCATATTGTACCATTGCAAATGGCCATGACCTATACAATGTAAACTTTTCCGTTTTACTAGTTCAATCATCTTCTTCTTTTTTTTTTCTTTAATGCGTAGAGTAATACCATTTATTACCATAAATGAGTTTATGGTAATAGTATGGAGGTCTAGTTTTCATAGTGCATTGAATGCACTATGAAAACTAGACCTCGATCGAAGGGCGCGATTTACCAACATGTTTGTTATATTTCTTAATTTAAGTATTTTTTCTCTTGAATTGTTTTCAAACTTAAATGTTATCATTAATGAAGTGAGTAAAAATTCATTATTTTGTGATAGTCCCAAAAAACCTTTTAGGTGAAATTTATGAAAATGAACATCAACCATCACTGATAAGAAAATATTTATGATAAAGAATTCCTTTTGCCTTTAGTTTATACCATAAACATACAGCACGACAGATGGTGATATTGATCGAAACATTCGCTTATGAGTATTAGTTATTTACTTTAACTTCCGGCAGGAGACAGTGAGTACAACCAATTCCCTTCGGAAATTCTCGAAGTTTTATTCAGCGGGGCTTGGTCTCTCATGAACATTCTCGAGGATTTGATGAAAATGGAAGAGTGGACGAGTCCTCCCAGCGCTTTTAGATTTATATTTTCATAGTGTTACATAGCGGCCAAAGCGAAGAATATTGTTAAACACTAATAGTTCGATCCGTATTTAAATCCTGACGATCGGGCTGGGAGGTTTCGTAGTTTTCGCCATGTCTAAGGTAGCTACGAGCGGGTTTTAAATTCATCTGCGAATGTATTCTTGAAGCAGATAACCCAAATGTACTTTCCCATTATCTGAAACATCCAAATCCTTCTTAAACGTTAAACTCCAAGATAATGAAAGTGAACTGTTGGCTCTTATTGTTTAAGTGGAAACCTGACATTTTCTCCTGCAGTATAAATTTCGGAATATAACAGCAAAAACCAATATAAAGGATAAAAAACCCAAACCTATTATTTTAAAAGTAATGATGAGAGGATTAACGTAAGTTTATAATTATATTCCCACGTTTGGTACGATCATATTATGGCCATCCAGTACAGTAGTGTTTAAAATTAGCAAGTCTAAACAAAAAAAGTAAGGAACTTTTTTTTTATTACTTATGAAATGTATCAAAAAATAACTTAAGTTTCATTCAGTGGCGTGCCTACATCAGGTAGTTAGCTACAGGTGACAACAATATCTTCTGAAGTATTAAAAGCATGGAAGGTACCAGATTATGAAAAAGTAAATATTGCTTTTACATTTTCTTTAACAGGGAACGTGTGTTAAACACGACTCGCCCAAGGCTGGAAGAAGTCAGCATACAAGGTCTTCAACCATCTACGAAGTATCATTTCCGTGTGGTTGCTTACAATGAACATGGACCCGGCGCCAGTTCTGAGGAAATTATTGTCGAAACACAAGCAGAAGGTGAGCTATATTGTGTTAATTTTAATCTTTAAGAAAGAGTAAGAGCCATTTTCTAGGCTGTACTCACCTCCTCTTCTAATATAGCAGTGTGGTAGGCTATAATACTGATTACTAATAGTATAACCTACGTGTCCTAACAATCTTTTCCCTACCATCACGTCTTGTGCGATAGCTCTACACCTACATCATTAATGCAAAGTTCTCGTGTACTCCTGTGCTATTATGGGTACTTAGTTATTAACGCACAACCACCTGGTCACAGTTTGCGATTTTTTTTTACGGACGAAAAGATGGAAGTTACTTTCGAGTGCAAGTAGGTAGTTTTCATGGCTGTTTTTTACTTCCTTGTACGAAGTAAAAAGGAAGTATTGCAATCACGAAAAGTTTCAGGCAACATATTTCAACGAAAATACCCATTTTGACCTCTATCGAATGCAATTTAACGATGTTTTTGCGTGATATCTGTGCGTAAGGACAGAATAAAAGACACCTTTCCTCCAAAAAAATTATAAAACTGCTTTAAAATTAATTCTGAAGAAAATTTTTCGTGGCGTCTGTACGAACGTATGTACGTACGTGCGTACGTATCTCTCATAACTCCAAAACGAGTAGCCTCAGAACGTTGAAATTTTGTATATAGGACTGCTATAACATGTAGATGTGCACCTCGTATTTTGGTTGCAATCGGCCGCACCAAACGTATATAAATATATTTATATATATATATATCCACTCTGTAACCCGGCTCAGTGATCTCAGTTTCTTTACTCTTATATGTTTGTAAATTGTATATTTTTTGCTTTAAAAATGATTGAATTATGTTGTTTCTATCTTCCGGTTAAGGTTTTGATGCCTTTCGTAATTCTGGAAGCAATATTTGTACAATTATCAACAATTTAAAAGCTGTTTAAGTGCGGTTAAGTTTTAAATAACATGGCGGACATATTTGTTTACATTTGAAACAGCAGAATTGTAGATTTGTTGCCAATCTAGAGAGACTAAGCTTCGCAACACAAAAATAACGCCTTCATTTATTATTGCGAATTAAATCATGCTTAATCCTTTCTGGAATTTTTGCGAGGAAATAAGTGTTTAAGAATTACTTCGTAATTTTTAATGCAGATATTTTGAGTTTTTATGTATTTTTGCCTTGTCGCGAAGTGAGAGCTGAATTAATTGAATGAGAAATACTGAATCGTTTGTGAAAAACTGTTTCTTTTCTGTTTTGTTTGCTTAATTTCTTTCATACATCGTTTTAGCTTTATTATACGAGTATTTGAATACTCGTAGTATTTGAATAGAACATGTGGCAACGATAATTCTTCAAATGATCTAAATTTTGTGCATTCAGAGTGTCGTTATAGTAAACAAATATAGTGAATTTTAAAGAGTGCATTTATTCTATTGTGGTTTATGCTCTGTTGACGAAGTAGATTTAATTCAATCCAATCAATTTAAATTAAATTCAAGAAAAAATGAGTATAATTTAATATTCCGTACAAGGAAGTCATGTGGTGTACACATCAGATTTTTTAGAAAGCTTCCCAATTTATCATATATAGTATGTTGCTAAACATTATCAGCGTAAGAGAAAACCTACTTTAGCAATTTAAAATACAAATTTTAATTATTAAATAAGGATTAAATTAAAAAATAAATAATTGCGTACATTAAAGAATAAAACACTTGCAATTTCTTTGTGCTATTCTTATCCCTAAGCAAACAGCAATCTGTTTTCGTTTAAAAAAACATCAGATAATTGCGAAGATTCGACTTCGCACAAACTTCGGTAACAGCGGCTGTCTATGATACGCATTTCCTCGTTGTTCCCTTTAGAAAAATTTCAGCAAAGTTCTGTATTCCTGCAGAAATTTTACCAAATTTCACAACCTCATGTTTTAAAACTCGGATTTGTTTGAAAAAAACCCTTGAACTTGGAATACACAAAAAAGTAGTGAATGCATACGAAAATGGCGGCGTTGCTTGACTGAAGGATTGTTATGAACCTGTCTGCCGGAAGAATGGTATGCTCATGGTTGTCAGAGTTTGGCACATTCTGAAAATTTGGCGACATCTACTCAGATGGTTGCTTTAATACATAAGTGCCCATGCTTGGTCCTATGCTGTTAAGTTCTCTTCAAAATGCATGAAGCGAATTTGCAACATTAATAAACATTAATAATTGCCAAAATAAAGTTGCATGTTGCATAATTCTAATCTGTTGTTGAGTGTCTAGCCATTTTAATTTAATTTTTATTTATTTTTCTTTTTTTTTTTTTTTTTTTTTTTTTTTTTCTTTTCAGTTCATGTTCCTGGAGCACCCAAGAACCTGAAAGCTGTTGCTCTGTCTCCGACATCGATTCTTGTTTCATGGGATCCACCAGAACCTGCCACAGAACCTATACAGAAATACAAACTTTTCTATATGGAAGAAGGTTTGTATACATCCCGTTAGTATTAACTGTGTTTATTACCTCTAATACACCATAAATTGAAATATTCACTTAATAACTAAGTATGGGTTTGTAAATTGGTACCAAACGGGTTTGTAAATTGGTTTTGTAGGACGTAGTCGTCGCGAACAACACTTTTCAAATAAATTTATAGTGATATATATATTTGGTTAATTTTGGCATTTCTAATATTTCTGCTAAGCAAAGCAGCTAAATAGCATGAATCAACTTACTTAAATATTCAGGTTTTACATAAAGGCAGAAGGGCTGTGCGTTGAGACTCTCGAGATGCTCCGACGACCAATTCGACACTCCCCTACTCAACGTATAGACAGGGTTTATATAGCTTTTGGGCAGCTTTGGAGAATATTCTAGGCCAAACCGGTAAGAATTCGTTCCAGAAGGTTCTCCATCCGTCTACGGCATATCGCCGAGCCGATTTTGTTGCCAAATGGGCGATTTCGCACCAAATCTGGAAAACCTGCCTTCTTTTGCTATTTTCTCGCAACTCTAAACTCGGTTTGCGGGAAAGCTGTCTTACCGCGGCTGGGCATTTCGTAACAATATTTTAAGAAGGAACAATTTATTTTATTAATTGTTTTAGAAGGAACAATTTATTTTATTAATTGTTTTAAGAAGTAACAATATTTTAATTATTTGAAAGAAGTTAAAATTTAAAAAGAGTTATTGTATGTATTTGTGTGTTTGATTTCATGATCACTTTGCATTCAAGGTACTTCCGAGGAACGAGAAGTCTCCACCACAGAAACTACCCACACCCTAAGAGGTTTGCGGAAGTACACAGATTATAATTTTTGGGTGGTGGCCTTCAATGCCAATGGTCCCGGACTCAACTCAGAAGAAGTAACCATGAAAACATTATCTGACAGTAAGTCTTCCACAACACAAGTGTTTCATTTATGGTAGATTAACATTTTATCTCTTGTGAAATGTTTTTGATCATGCAGGAATATAGCTCATGCGTTTTTCTTTTCCTAGCCCCAAGTGATACTCCACAAAATGTTACCATAGAAGCAGCTAGTTCGAGCGTAAGTTGTTTAATTTATCATATTAGAAGGTTTTACTTGATCTGGAATTGGTAATGACTCCAAAACCCCTAATAGACGTGAAGCGAATTACCGCTTTGTCTGAAAGTAACTAACTACACGTGCTTAGGAATGTTTAAACAATTTTTTATTTAGACAGACTTTAGAATATAAATGCACTTCCTTGTGCTAACAAAATGAACCACTACTCGAGGTGATACAACTAAAGGAACAGTCAAATTCATGTTGAAATGAAATAGTAGTCAAAAGTTACACAATTTATGTATGCTCTAAGCTGGCTAAGTAATTCTAACCGACGCGTTAAAATTAGTATCTTGCCAGCGAATAACACAAAGCCGAAAATTAGAGCTATCAAACTGGCAGGAACTAAACGTACTGTGCACGCGTAGGCGAAAAACACATTCTTTCTTAAAATCCAAAAACCTCAGTTTAAATACTTGCTAACACATTTACATTTTGGTGATGAAATGATGAAACGGAAAGGCGAAGTTACAGTAAAAGTTGAAATTATAAATAACTGGTTAATTTAAATAATAACTTTACAATATTTATAGATTAAAATTAACACTTTCATAACATGCATTGATTGGACCAAACTTTTTAATATTTTAAGTAAATAGTTAATTATGTCGTGTCTGATATTTCAAAGGTTAGTTTATCAGGTTCAATGTTTCTTCTAACCTTCTTTGGAAACATACAATGACCTGACTAGAACAGAGAGCTTACTAAAGCTATGTTCACTAATGGTAGTAAGTAGACAGGATACAGACGAAGGGTATACAAAACCCTTTTATTTTTTTTTTCTTTATATACAATGACTTCCGTACTTCGGAATACAATGACCCTCCACTCGGGGTCTAACTTAAAAGATATCAAAATAAAACTAAACTCTAATTTAACTTTAGAATAAGATTGGCCTTATAATAACAGGAAGCGTATGTAGCACAGAGACTGTGAACACTACAATACGTTTAATTTATCAAGAGGATTAAAACCTCTGGCCTGGAAGGCAAAGTAGCAACTGCGTAACTTCTAAGGTAAGCGGCCTGCTTCGAACTCACGGCTTCCTCTCTTCTGCTTGGCAAAAAGGCCACACTTAAATACTTGGCGTTCGCCAGACAACTTTGCATAAACTCCTTCACGCTTATAATTCTGGCCGGAAGTAGAAAATAAGAAGTGATAGTAAAGATTTAAAATAAAATAAACGTTAGTAAAACTTAAGATCCTTACATACTTCCCGCCAGAGTTAATTAGTTTGAAACTGAGGTCTAAAACGACCTTGTTGAAAACTTTTAGCTCTAGAAACTAACGCGAGGCCAACCTTTTACAGTCATAACTTAGCTAGAAACTAGAAAATTTTAAAAGAAAGAAATTTGTTACAATAGCAGCTCCCGGAATATACAACAATCTTTTTTCTTTTTCATCTGTACTGCATCTAAACAGGAGCTTTATTCAATTCTGGTTCCTTCCAGAGATCTGGAAGGAAAACTAGTTTAATGAAATGTTACAGAATGACATTGAAAATAACATATAGAATATACTTTTCTTAACATTCTTATTTCATTCATGACTATTTTAATTATCTCTCCCCGTGCTCTCTGACATGTGTTGTAAAAACACCAAACACGAATGTGTTTCTGTCTATGTGTTCAACACTTCCTCCTACAATCAAAACACTAACGTGTTAAAATTCAACATACGAGACCTCTTAACACACCCTAATTTCAACTCTAGACCCTGAGGTACTATTCTGAAAGTGGCTAACTCTAAAGTGTAGCGTCAGAGAGCCTAACTACATCATTCAACCTTTAACACATATTCACCATGATTTAATCTTTACAGTCACACGAATAACAAATTTTTAACATTACTTTCACTTTTACCATATCACGGTATTTCTAAACATTCAAAATAACAGTTCACATGTATACAAGAACATATCAAGATGCCGTTAATTTTACACATTTGAAAACATACATTAGTAGTACATTGTTAACTTCTATTCTTTTCAAAGCAAGTGCCAATTCTTTCTACATTGAAATAATACTACATTTCAAAAAGTCTTTCAGACTAAAACTTCTTTCTTGTTAGAATGTTTTAAATAAAATTTATACAATAACTTTTTACATTATTTAAGTCTTTATACAACGCTATTATACATCAACTTTAGTTTTACGCGCGAGTAATTGAAAAATATAATAAGAAAATCGGTCACAACTCATTTCTCGCCCTTTTGGCGATAAAGGTAGACCTCGCATGAGGTAAAACTTCTTGAAATCTGCCACTTGCAGTAAGAATGAAAGATTAACTTAAGTTTGTAAAGTAACATAAAATTTTACTTATCTTTGTAATATTCAGACATCCTTTTCTGGGCCCAGTCTTTAAAGGTGCTGCAGACCGTAGCTTGGTTGATCCTCCTTCTTGTACGGGCTCGCCCTTCAGTGCTTTCCTCTGGAAGCTTCCGTTTTTCACCACTACGGCCACCCTTGAACATCTTCCTTCTGTCCTCTGCTTGTGGTCTTGGCCGTTTGAAGGCAGCTGGTCTTGGTGGAACCGGGAAACTTCTGTCGTGATCCTGCTTGGACCTCGTTGTTGGCCGTTCAAATTTTTCTTGTACTTTTTCCTCCGCCGCTGATGGCCCTTCCGCAGTTCGGCGACTTTTGCTGCGGAGAGTTCTGTCGGATGAGTCAATCTTCCGTTTCACAGCCGGGTTATAGTTGCCGTCCTTTCTCCCGGTCTTTTCCACATACGTCGTCCTTCTCCCTTCTTCATTCTGGGGGTGTTCGTGAACTCTGTTTTTTGGACGGTGGAACGGCTTCTTTTTCTTTGTACCTTCAATTTTTCCGCGGCGCAATTTTCTTTTCACTTGCTTCTGTCTCTCATTGGCTTGCCCTTGTACTTGTCGTTTTCCCACCTCTGGAACTTGTACCTGCGGTGTCTGCCGTACCGGATCCTGCAAAAGATCTGAAAAGATTTGCATTTTATTACGGTCATAGAATGGTTTTATCTGGTCAATGTTTGCGGAACAGGTTTCACCATTTCTTGCCTTTAACACTACAACAGCGTGAGTTATTTTTTCTATAACATATGGTCCTTCAAAGCGTGGAAAAAATTTGGCAGTTTTATCTTCTGGTGCTGAAGAAAGTGAATGCTTAATTTTTAGTACTTCATCCCCTACTTTATAAGTTACTCCCCGTCGTTTCAAGTCATAATACAATTTTTGTTTTCTTTGTGCTACTTCCGTATTCTTTTTTGCTTCTTTTATTAGTTTTTCTATATCACCCATTTTAAATTCTGGGGCTCTTTGTTGCACGTAAAATAGTTTATCTAACGGTGTTATAACCTTTCTGCCTAGAAATAACTCAGCAGGAGTTTTGCCCGTTGTATCATGTTTTGCGGTCCTAAGGGCGAAAGCAAATTCATTGACATAGTTATCCCAGCTTTTATGAAAATTTTTAACATAACTACGGATAATTTTCACTATATTTCTGTTGACCCGTTCCGCTATATTTGATTGCGGCCGATACGGGACCATTTTTAAATGACGTATGCCCAGTTTTTGGCACATGTCTTCAAATATATTACTTACAAATTGAGGACCATTATCCGATATAACTTTTAGGGGCGCCCCGTATTTTAAAATATATTTATTTAAAATAGAATCGGTAACTAATTTCGCGGAGGCTCGTTTTAAGGGAACAATTTCGGTCCATTTACTAAAATGATCAACTATAACAAGGAGATAGCGACTTTTGTTTAACTGACTTTTTGGGAAAGGGCCCAATAAATCGATGCCGATTATTTCATTTGGAAATTCGGATTTAATACTATTTAGAAACCCGGCCGGGCGGAAATTAATATAATTAACGGCTGGACATGTTGGGCAGGACTGGACATACGCCCTTGTTAACTTTTGCAGTTCAGGAAAGTAGACTGCCTCGCGTACGCGTTGAGTAGTTTTTCGAATACCAGCATGAGAAGCTAAAGGGCTGTCATAGAGCTCTTGCAGGATATTTAATCTAAGACTAGCTGGGATAACAGGTCGAAATTCGTTGTTGGAATTCGTAGTTTTTGTATAAAATAATAGACCATCTATTAGTTCGTAATGGGCCGCCCTATTTCTTATCGCCACAATATCTTGGTGGCTAAAATTTTCAGGATCCTTCAAATACTCATAAATACTTCCAAACTCAGGATCCTTACCCAGTTCGGTTATTACAGTTTCTCGGGAATTTATTGTACACGCTGTCAGCATTGCAACTTTTACGGTATTACCCTGTTCGTCTAATTTAATTCGTGACAGGGCATCTGCTACGATATTTTCCTTTCCGGGGGTATGCTTGATTACCAGATTATATTCTTGCAGCTTGAGTGCCCATCTTATTAACCTTGGGGATAAATTTTTTCCAGAGTACAATCTAGTTACCGCCGCATGATCAGAATATACTGTTATCGGCGCCTTTCCAAAATAGACTCGGAACTTTTGCACTGCTAACAGAACTGCAAGTGCCTCTCTCTCGGTCGCGGAATAGTTTCTTTGTGTTTGATTTAAAGTTCGGCTAAAAAATGCCACTGGCTGCTGATTTTGCGAAAGTACCGCTCCTACCGCATAATCCGAAGCATCCGCTGAAATTTCTAAATTTTCATCCTTTTCAGGAAATTTCAACACAGGGGCTTGCGTTAATTCTTGTTTTAATTTTTTGAAAGCACTATTGGCTTCGGCCGTCCACGAGAATCTTGCCTTTTTCCTTTTTAATTTTAACAATGGCTCAGCGATAGCCGCAAAATCTTTTATAAAGGACCTATAATATGAACAAAGTCCTAGAAAAGAAGAGAGCTTCTTTGCCGTGTTTGGAGTCGGATACTTTTGTACAGCGATTATTTTTGATTCATCTGTCTCGATCCCTTTTTGCGATATTTTGTAACCTAAATATTTTAATTCAGGGGCTGCAAATTTGCACTTTTCGACATTAACCTTTAGACCGGCCTCATTTAATAAAGAAAACACCTGTCTTAAATCCTGTACATGTTGGTCTAGATTATCACTAGTAATAATGATATCGTCTAAATAGATAAATGTGGACTTTCCGAGAACAGGTCTTAACACAATGTCCATGCATCGCTGAAATGTTGCTGGGGCGCCTGAAAGGCCAAACGGCATTCGCAAAAATGCATAAGTGCCAGACTTGGTTATAAAAGCAGTCTTAGGCACGTCCTCAGGCCTGATCCCTATTTGAAAATAACCATTCGTTAAGTCTAAAGTTATCATAAATTTGGTTGATTTTATGTTCCTTAAAATTTCTTCTATAATCGGTAACGGATATACCGGATATTTCGTTATGGAATTTAATTTACGGTAATCAATAGCGAATCTCCACCTTTTTGGATGCTCCAAAGGATAATCATTATTTTTCTTACATAAAACCACCGGACTAGCATAACTACTTGAGATAGGCGTTACGATCTTTTTACGTAGCATATCGGTAATATGCCATTCTATAATTTTTTCCTTATTCTTATCATACCGGTATGGTTTTTGACGAACCGGCAATGCATCTCCGGTGTCAATACTATGGTTAGTAACCTGAGTAAATCCTGGAATATCACTAAATAACGAAGCAAATTCACTTACCACTTGTCGGATTCTATCTTGCTCGTCATTAGGCAGGTGGTCAAGTTTTAACATCGGCGGTTCAGCGTTTTCAGTACGAACTGGTTTCATTGTCAGCTTAAGGGAGGCTTCATTAAAATCCAGCGTAGCTTGTGCTTCTGAAAGAAAATCTATTCCTAAAATTAAATGTGCTTGCAGATTCTTTACTATAAAAAACATCACCTTTATTTGTTCGTCCTTGATACGGATATACAAAGGTACTTTACCTACGCACTTACATTTTTCTCCTTGCGCCGCTAACACTATCGTATTATCCGCATTATATATGCGGTATTTGCGAAAATACTTCCTAAACAAATCTTCTGCCACACAGGAACACTGCGCGCCGGTATCCAGGAGTGCGGTGGCTGGGATATTATTCACCAAGACTTCAATCTTCGGAAGAGTCAGATTTTTCACCATTACTGTATTTAACTTGTAGGAAGAGGGGTTTTCTTGGCCTTCGGATTTGCGCACCCTCCCGTCAGCAGAAATCCGTTTTAGTTTAAATTATTTTTCCTTTCCGTGCTTTCCTTCTTTTTCCACTGGCCTTGAGACTTTTTTCCTGGGCTGCTATTGAACTGTCGACGTTCGCCGGCTGTTTTTGAATGCTCGGGTTTCCTTGCCCACTGATTCGCTTTTTCTCCGTAGCCGTGTTCTTGAGTTTGCTGTAATCTTGGCGTACCAAATTGGTTTCGCTGTTGATATTGGCGTCTTCTTTCGACGTCCGCCGTTCTTCTACTTTCAAACTGGATTGCTAGCTCAAATAATTTTTCCAGTGTAGTCGGATTTCTCAATTCAATAAAGTCTTGCACTTGGGGTAGTAGCCTCGGCAAAATCACTTGAATTATTTCAGCATCCGGACGGTTTCCATACAAGAGCTTGAAAACGTGAATTTTTCTTAAAATAAAACTCGAGAGGTTTTCCATTCTTTGTTGATATATACTGAAAAGTTCTGTTTCTAATTTCGCACGATCCCTTACAACAGGGAAGGCTTTTAGTAGGGCAGTCTTGAAATTTTCGTAGGTATAGGTGGGACTTCCTGCTTGACCCAAGAGACTTCTGCCGATACATTTGAACCAGTTAAGCGCTTGGCCCCTCAAAGCGCTGGTAGCTAAGGTAACTTTTTGAAACTCGTGCACGGGGTAGAGCATGAAGTGGTCATCCAATTTTTCCAAAAAACTGGTTACCTGTGAGTTTCCATTAAACGTTGCTTCTGGTTTCATCGAAGCGCGCATGGTCTGGACAATATACCCAAATCCTTCCAGGGCGGCAGCTGGCATTTCTGGATTCTGAGCTGTTTCTGCAGGCAGCACAGGTTCTTCTTGAAACTCGGCCATGGTTATTCTTCGTCGGGCGCCACTATCAGGTTCAATGTTTCTTCTAACCTTCTTTGGAAACATACAATGACCTGACTAGAACAGAGAGCTTACTAAAGCTATGTTCACTAATGGTAGTAAGTAGACAGGATACAGACGAAGGGTATACAAAACCCTTTTATTTTTTTTTTCTTTATATACAATGACTTCCGTACTTCGGAATACAATGACCCTCCACTCGGGGTCTAACTTAAAAGATATCAAAATAAAACTAAACTCTAATTTAACTTTAGAATAAGATTGGCCTTATAATAACAGGAAGCGTATGTAGCACAGAGACTGTGAACACTACAATACGTTTAATTTATCAAGAGGATTAAAACCTCTGGCCTGGAAGGCAAAGTAGCAATTGCGTAACTTCTAAGGTAAGCGGCCTGCTTCGAACTCACGGCTTCCTCTCTTCTGCTTGGCAAAAAGGCCACACTTAAATACTTGGCGTTCGCCAGACAACTTTGCATAAACTCCTTCACGCTTATAATTCTGGCCGGAAGTAGAAAATAAGATGTGATAGTAAAGATTTAAAATAAAATAAACGTTAGTAAAACTTAAGATCCTTACAAGTTTAAGTAGGTGTTTGAAGGTGGTTCTGAATCTGCTTAGTAAAATCCTGGATTAATTATTAGCAAACATGAATAAATATAAACGTAACTAATAAAATTCTAACGATTTTTATAAATTTCCAGTTCTTAAACAGATTCTAGCCTAAATCTGTACAATAAATACTGGATCGTAAAGAAAGTTTCCACTATACTTTGTATCTGTGTAACAAATTCTTCGTTATCCTGCGAATTTTTAGGGACCCGTTTCTTTATTATACAATTTTACTCTAGGTGACTTAAGCTTCCTCCTTCCTGGAGCTGGATTTTTTTTATTTCTGTTTTATCGCGCTTGCTATGGAAAATTTTTCAGGATGGAGAAGACATGATTTTCTGCAACTTTAGTGCTTTATGAGTTTGAATTAAGATATCGATCTGCGAAGGTGCTGTAAATGATGCCCAGCGCGTGTCCAAAGTACATTTGTAAAACATACAGCGCAGGAATAGTGTACGGAGGTTATATTCGGAGATCTGAAACTTCAAGATTCCCTATATATCCGGATGGTCCGGTAAGTCCTATTTATGATCATGTGGTGGAGCTGGTGCAAGTTAATCTAAGAGTTATAGGTATGAATTTCTTGAAAGTGCTTACTTATTCGCACAGTGTTCTGTAAAATATCTCCACTTGATGGAGGATATATAAAAGATGAAAAATGCTGTACCCCAAAATAACAAAAATTTCGAAGATATCGAAGAAATGTCGAATAACCTGAGCTCTTTGATGCGGCAGTCAGACTCACTAACCACTATCCTGGTTGAACGGCAAAAGTAATATATAGAGATACAGTTAAAATATTTTATTGATGTCTGTTTATCTTTTGTGAACTAGGTACTTTACTTGTCTTCCAAATGAGAGAAATTGTGACAACAAAAATAGTTTGATTTGATTTTAGACTGTCATAGTCCGATGGGAACCGCCTCCTAAGGAAAGTCAAAATGGAGTGATCATGGGCTATAAAATACGCTATAAGCTCAAAGGGAGCCGCCGTGGGGATACAGTTACCACCGATGGAAACAGACGACTGTATGCTCTTACAGGTAATGCTAACAAAATATAAATGGAATTTACTTAATTTATCTTTTATAAATGGAATTGACATAATTTATCTTTTATAAATGGAATTAATTTATCTTTCATAAATGGAATTCACTTAATTTATCTTCTATAAATGGAATTGATTTAACTTAACTTTTCTTTTTTGAAATAATGTAATTTAGTTTTCTTTTAGAATTCCGATTTTTTTATTTTAAATGTGCTTTCCTATTTTTTGAAGAACGTTTCCTTGTTTTTTACATTTTGATCGAAAATTTAACTGATCTTATATAACTTATTAATCATTTGGTTTGATGATATGCACATAAAGCACTGGGAATATTTTTTAATTCGGTAATTCTTCATTAATTAAAGCCACGTAGGCAAATATTACAAAACACATGCGAAATAGTTAATCAAGTTAAATTAACTGTAAAAAATATACAATAAAATCAAAGTTGCAAATAATTAAATAGCAAATGCATAAATCCAAAGTAAACAAGGAATATAAGATTGATTTAAATAAGCTCTTTGGCATTAATCTTAGGAGCCATTTTCTGACAATGTAACCAAATTAATTTGTGCTCAATTAATCGCAGCTTTGATTTTATTGTACTTTATAATTTTTACCCTTGGTTTAATTTTATTAACTGTTTTAAATGTGCTTTTTAATATTTGTTTACTTGATTAATTAATGCAGAATTAACAATATTTATTGCTGTTGCATCTGGGAGAAATTAAAACATTTATTTCAGTAATTTCACAAGACACTTTATTTACCTTATATATATATATATATATATATATATATATATATAATATCGTGAATATATATGTGATGCTTTGATGCTTCACCTTAGGCACTCAAAATAGGTCCAATCGATCATGGCATGGATTCTAAAAGTCTTTGATAAGTATCTGGAGGAAGATTGAATCAGAATTACAAGCAAAGGTCACGCAAAGTCTGTTGGTTATGATGGGGTAGTTGGTGAGCTCTGAACTGGCACTCCATGACATCCAGATTTCTCGATAGGCTAAAGTTAGGAGACCAGAGCATAATCGAAATTCATCAGCTTGTGCCTCAAACCGCATAGCGCAATTTCCACCGATTGTAAGGAGAAGCACTACCCTGCTGGTGCCCATTCCGGTGGGGAAGACAGAAGCAGTTAAAGGATGAGAACAGTTACGTCCATATTAACCGTAGCTGTCGTTATGGAATTTATAACTACCACCGAATCCAGGGATGCCCAAGGGAATGCCCCTCAAAACATAATACCTCATTTACCAACCTTTTTATGCTTCGCAGTAGACGTGTCGGTCATCTGTTTGTCTGGAAGATCATATAGTCTGACGTGATGTAAAAGAAACCATGATTCATCCGATGAGACAACTCTGTTCCATTGTTGCAAGGTCCAATCACAATGCTCACTGTAGTCGCAAATGTTGATGACATGACATCCAGATTTCTCGATAGGCTAAAGTTTATGGCGCACAAACAAACAAAGGCATTATGAGGCTATCTACTGCTGCAAAGTCCCATATCCTACTAAATCTAATGAAATGTGTGCTCAGATACACTTATACTTGCATCTGCAGTGCATTCAGCTTTAACTGAGCCACAGACAGCTGCATAATTATCAAGTAGGACAATCTCATTATATATCAATTATTGATCAGACGCAGATTTCTCTACGCTTTGGTGTCTACCATCGGCTTAACCGCTCATGTTTTCAACGGCTCATGCTGCCGTTAACAATAGCGGCGAACGAACACTCAGGAGACAAGCAGACTCGTCTGTAGTCTACGGGCTGTAAGAATCTGATCTTTATTGAAGTAGCTTAAATTAACTATCTTTCTTTTTCATGCATACGTAATTGAAAAAATAATGCCTTTTTATCCCCGAAAGCCGTTAAATATTTTTCTTATCTTGTCAAATGCTATCTACGTCTTTCCAGCTAGTGCCTTTCACACTGTAGAGGTGGTCGTAATGTTTTTTCTCTAATTATTAAATATATGTACATGCTTCTGAACTATCACAATTTTGACAGTGCAGAAAAGATAATTCTTGGAGAGGTTAAATTTTAATTGTTGTGTGGTTTTTGGTGATGTTGAGGGTATTTCTCTAATGTGAAATGCGGTTCCCTGCCAAAGGAGCATACTCGATGTAAGTAAAATGTAAATTTTAATGGGTACTTTCCTTGAGCTTTACAAAACCGATGAACAGGATACGTCAGTTTATAATAGGTGGGGAAGAAACATATTATGAGTAACAGGTAATTAACCTGACTGGTATATGGGTAGGTACTTGGCTGCAACAATTTCATGCTGAGACACTTTACTAGTTTCCTGTTCTAGTCTTCGAAATCTATATTCTTTATCAGGATTCCGCGCATCACATCTCCGCACCACGCTGGAGAGAATCACAGCTACTGGCCATGCCGATAACCAGAACAATATACACCCCGCATAGGCACATCAGGAGGATACGTAGTCTTTGTCCGCCGTCGTAGTGATAAATCGTTCCATTTCATCATTCTTCTACACCAACCTATCACTGCTTTAAAGACCTCTTTAGAAATGTTTAAATGAGGACGCTTTCGGTTTTATAACTTCGTGGGATATTACGCACTCTTCATTCCGCTTTTCTATTACGAATTTTGACACTCACTGCTCAATTTCGTTAAACCTTCCTTTTTTTGGGCCCACTGAAAGATTTTCTTGAAGAATTGCATTCTTATATTTTGTTAAATCTTTTCTCCAGAGACAGATGTTTTACTTCTGGAATTACCACCATACTTCCTTGAAGATCTCAAGTTGTTCATTCTCTCTGCCGCATTTGCAACCATAATTTTAAAATTCATATCGTAAGTTCTCTTGATACCTGTATTTATTTGTGTCTTTGATGAGCCTTTTTTCTCAGCACTACTGCTATCAGTTGCGTCCATTTTTTTATGGGTAATAAAGAATAAAATAAGTAACCATCGCTAGAGCAAACAAGGTATAACGGTTGCGAGAGGCGTGGAACTTGGAACTACTCGTAGTTGTTATGCTGGCATGCAGCTATTTTAAAATATTCTCCAGCTCCTTAGAGAGTCCTCGAAAGTGAGACTTCCTTAAATGGGTTTCTCAGGGAAACTCACAGATATGAGGTAGAAAGCGAGGACACATTATCCTCCATTAAGCAGAAAATATCGGCGAGAATTGAAAGCGGGTGTCACATGTGGCTCCATCTGCTGGTCGGAAAGGAGAAGAAGATAACCGTGAGGCAGGAGAGGCCAGAACAATGTTGGGATCATCGGCTGACGAATCAGAAGCATTATAATGGCGAATCAGGAAGGTGAAAGTCACGTGAGTTGTGTCAGCAAGTCTGAAGTCCACGGTATGAGAAATTAATTTCTCACTGCAATTTCGTGAGAAGATGTGGGAATTAAAGCAAATAGGTGAAAGTATACTACTAATGAATTTGTCTAATCTGATGAGCAACATATGGTCTGTTGTTATAATCCCCTGGTAAAATTTCATGTATGAGATTGTCAGGAAAGTTAGGTGTTGGGCAAGCAAATGATTTTTTTAAGAAATTATCATAAAGCTTGCTAAGATGGTCTTGAACAAAATCGAGTTTGAGGTCCCGATGCAGACAGTTGTTCTGGATAAAACAAGGAGCTCCTGTGATGATACGCAGGAACTCATTCTGAACAGTCTGAAACTGTTGAATGTCCGGGAATCACAGACACAATATATAAATCGAGACTTTCCCAACTTGGTTCGGGGAGAGGTAAGGCCGTCCCGTTATTACAAGTCTCTTCACAGATCAGGCGAAGGCATAAACGAATCAATAAGAAGAGTAGTTACATACCTTTAAAAAACCTAGACCGCGAATTTAGCGTTAGTCAGTTTTTTAGCGGGAAATTATTAGTAAAAAAATATCACTTTACATTCGGGCTAATATGGTAATCCATTTCACTACCATTTATCATTTGCACTTCGTTTTTAAGGCTGAAACCAAACTCCTTTTTCTTCATGTATGCTGTTGATTTTTATAGGATTTTTCAGCGCGTAGTTTCAAGAATTTATCTCTGATATGCAACTAAACTGTGTCTATATTCTAAATTGTGTTTTTATTTTTCAAAGGACTAGAGAAAGGTGCTCAGTACAGTATAAAGATTGCTGCCTTAACAATAAATGGAAGTGGGCCTGCGACAGACTGGATCGTTGTGGACACTTATCAGAATGATTTAGATGGTAAGTTTGGACACTCACGGTATTTGAAAAATCTTGCAGTTTATATGTTTGTATTTGTTCATTTATTAAAGATAAAAGAATTTTGCATTTTGTCACTATAAATATTCAAATTATTTACAATTTAATATATGATTATATTCCGTTATTGCTATATGGTATGATAATGTTCTAATATGATTACATTCTGTGATTTGGGTTTAGTGGCATTATAATCTCTAATTCTGTAATTATTGTGCGTCATTATGGTATTATCATAATATTGTAATCATCGAAATCACCTCTGTGATTATTGTTTTTATATTTTATTTTTATTGAAAGAAATTTTACAATTTTGTCATCACAAATCCTCAAATCATTTACGATTCTGGAAGGTTTATTTTAACCGATTATCTTATTATTTTATTTGTACTATCCCGTTTATACTTTCGTCACCTACTAACAGGATAGAAATCAGTTATATTAGAATATAATTCTGGAATGTATATGAGGATAGAATTCTTGAAATTTAAAGAGAGAGCTCAGGCAGCGACATTGATCTTCGCAATATTTTCTCGCCTAGTTCTGAGAATTATTTTAAACCGGCATTAACCTTTTTGCTAGCCGAGTTTTCTCGCGCGAAGTCTGAGCCAAAGCTTATTAGAATTTTGATTTGTGAATTTTCGACATTAACTTGCTTAAGCTTTACATTTTCTTTTAGATTAATCGCGCAAGCAGCGGAGATTGTTTTAAGATAAGCAGGATCTGATTGTTAAGTTTTAATAAAAAGGTTATTTAAACTTTCTGAGTTTGTCTTACCTGTTCTAAGACGGGCAATAAATCGCCTGACAGTCTCACATAGAACCAAGACATTGTTAGTGAGTTGTTCCCTATAATTCGATCTGTGATTATACTCTGAGATTACAAAGTGGTGTGATTATGTTATGATATGGTTGTATTCTGTGATTCGATGCCATATGATTATTTTTTTCTGATTCTGTGATTATTGTCTATTGTTGTTTTTCTCATAATATAGTAATACGGATTTAATTTTAGCTAAAGAAATTTTTTATGTTTTTCATTTTAAATCCTCAGATCATTTATTGTTCGATGTGTGATTACAATGTTGTATAACTTAATTATGTACTCTAGATTGTGATTATTGTCCGTCATGACAATGTTATCTTAATGTCATTATCAGCGGTATTATCTCTTTGATTATGGTATTGTTGATGTTAAATCAGAATATTAGCTCTTTTTATTATTATTTTCGCTTAATTATACTTAATTGTCGAGTGGCTTGTTAAGAATAAAGAATCGTCATCAATATTAAACAGCGTGCAAGTTTTTAATTTTATCCCTTAATAATAGTCTATTCGAAGGTGGTGCTCCTATGCCTACCTTGCCCTTAAGCAGATTTTAGGAAAACAGAATTTACTTGAAAACATTAGCTCTAATTAGAATTCAAAAATTGAGCAATAATTGAGAAAGCATATTTAGTTTGTAGAGACATTAGGTATTTTTGGGAAGCAGATAAGATGAAAATTAGCAAACGCCTTCGCCGGGAATCGAACCACGGACCTCTGAAATACCGGCTCAGTGTGCTGACCACTACACCAAGAAGGCACGCTAGGAAGGCGGGAGAAATACCTTATATACCCCCCTTTTAAACGGCGACTGGGGCTTTTAGGGGACCCAGCCGCCAAATCCTGGCTGGGGAGAAATCATCCACCACCCTTTTAGTTCGGGCGCCACTGTAGAGTCATTAGTATTTTTTGGAATCAGGCAAGATGAAAAATGAGCAATCGCCTTCGCCGGGAATCGAACCACGGACCTCTGGAACACCGGCTCAGCGTGCAGAACCACTACACCACGAAGGCACGCTAGGAAGACGGGAGGAAGTTACTTTACTAAAATTGATTAACTGATGGTTCAAGACTTTTATAGTTGCAGTACAAATTCCGAAATCCCGACTTTCCATATGAAGACTTCGAAGCAACCAGCCTTTTTTTTTTTTTTTTTTTTTTTTATTTTATTTTTTTTTTTTTTTTTTTTTTTTTATTATTATTAATTTTTCTAAATAGAATTTTATTTTGTGTGTGAAAAGGGAGAAAGAATTAGATTTCAAAAGTAGCATATGCTTAATGAATGCACCACGCATGTTTTAATAATAAAGTATGTCGAAGGTCCTGATTCTAATTTCACTTCAGTGATTCTTAATTTCACTTTCGATATTTCAGTTTATGGTTTTACAATGCGCTGATCAATTTACGCAGGAAAAAATATTGGATGTTGCCATTTAAAAATTTCGAAGCGTTTTCACTGTAATTGTTTCCTTGAGAGCTCTATTGTATTAAATCATCACAATCTCGAACGCATACCTTCAAAATAGCAATATCTGAAATTTCATTTCGACTGGTTAAGTGGATAGGCTGCTATGGGTTCGTATATGACCACCCTGTATTTGTGCATGAAGGAAAACTATTAAACTAAAAAGTAAGCGAACTCTTATCTATCCTGTGTTGACGAGTCATTTTCCCTTAAAAAATCATCCACGAAGGCATCTTTTCCCTTAGGCAAATAGTCCTCGAGTATTTTCCCATAACGAAATAAACCAAAATAAACTTTTTTAAGTGCAAGTTTTGTTTGAAACTTATCTTGTTACAGAGTGGCGTGTGAAAGAAAACGCTTAGTTAAACGCTCCGCAAAGAAAAATGTGTGTGTAAAATAAACTAAAAACCTTTTTCTTACCCCCACCTCCATAGTTAGAACAGTTTTTTCTATTGCTGGCAGTTCTCTTATATTCGTGTTCAATTTCTTCAACTCGGAGATTCAAAGTTGATGCTAAAATGCATTTCAAACGCTTTTTTTTTCCCCATTTTGTTATTGTATTCTTTACTAATACGCATCTCTTTGTTTAGAGTTATTTTATATTTCTTATTAAATTTATTCGTCGTTAATTTTATATCTTTAGCAGTCTAAGAATTTGGTACGCATTAACGGTTTTTAACATTATTTTTGAAAACTCTTTACCTAGAAAATATTTCTGTAGCGTTTATTAGAACTTTGGAATTTGTTATTTTTATTGATTTTGTTACTGCAAAACTTTGTCTTGATTTATGGGTAAGTGAAACGGCTTCGTTTTCAATTTCAATCTTATTCAGTTTTCAAAATTTGCGCATTCGTTATGAAAAAGTAAATAAATTTAGGATTTATTTTACATCATAAAATGTCGAATTCTGCAAACAACAATTTTACCAGCAGTTTAACAAATTTATTTCTTAAAATATTAGAAGGGGCTCTTTCCTTTTTTTCCCTTAGGTTTCTTAAGATAGATTCAAAGAAATTTTTCATAAAAGCGCCATTTTCATGTACTTAAGCTTGCCCAATACTGAATACATGTTATCTTGATGAAATTAGCATCTCCGCATAGAAAAAGCTTTTCATAACGGTGCCTCATCATAAAATTCAGACAACTGTATTGTATTAATCAGCCACTCCTCGAAAAGACATAAACCTTTATAGAATTGGCTCGAATGAAGGTGCCTCCGTGCTTATGCAAATTAGTTCCTAACTTGGGGAAAGGAAAAAAAAAACTACATAAAAGGCGGACTCTTTTTATCTCGGATCACCGCTATGCAAGCAAAATTGCCATTTGTGTTGCTGATCAAAATGGCCAACTAAGACCCTTCTTCGTGAAGATGCTGTCACCTTTATGAAAGTTACTTTTTTTAAGTCAGAAAGCCATGCGTATAAGGTTTGGTTTAGTTTATTATCGCAAAGCACACTAGGGCTATTTGCCTAATGAGAGGGATGCCTTTGTGGAGAACTTTCTAAGGGAGACTATTTCGTGTATGCGTTACAGATGGGTAAAACTACGAAAACGCCCGTGCAGCCATTCAGTTCTGGATTCGAACTGAGGTCAGAACTACCGGTATTCAGCGATTTTTACCCCTCAGCCGCTGGCGTTATATAAGGGTAGTATGAAGTTTGATGTCTTTTCGAACGGTGGTCGACTTACATCCGCTGCCTTTATGGTGGAACATTGTTATGAAGAGGTTAGCTTTATCAAAACTTACATGTGCATTTTTTTACTTTGTGCATATATATATATATATATATAGTGCCTGAGACAGAATTTCAATAAGAGTTGAGTTACGTCAGGATATGATTGTTAACTGGTATGGGCAGTTAGTAGTCCTATGCGGTTAAGAATCTTTAAATGACGATTTTTCGCCAAATTTAACGACAAAAATTAGGCGTCAAAACATGGCTAGCTTGGCGATATCTCGCCAAATTAGTGAGATAGTTATTTACTCAGTGTTAATTAGACTTTCCTCTGTGTTCTTATTTTTCCTGCATAACATCTAGATTTTCATGTTGCATTATGCAGAAAAACACAGCAATTTCACGTGTAGTTGCATTAAAAATTTTGTCGTAATTTCTATAGAAAATAATTAGATGCAGAAAAGCTAATGATCTTTTGGGGATTTCAGAGACAAGGGTTCCGGACAGACCAAATTCTCTACGTGCACGCCCTACTGCAAATAGCATCCACGTTAACTGGACACCGCCGCGGAATCAGAACATCATGATACGAGGCTACACCATAGGTTGGGGCATCGGATTTCCTGATGTTTACACCAAAGTGCTTGATGGGAAACAACGGTACTATAATATTGAAAATTTACGTAAGTATCTGTTCTCTGACTTTATTTAAATCCACGATTATCGTATTTAAAAATATATATATTTTTACAGCATTCATCCTTTGATCGTAGGTCTGTTAAAAAGGTTGAAAACTGTTAAAAAAATCATGTTGGCAGTATATTGTCGGCACACTCGATGTCCTTGCCAATGGATTTTTACTGTTTCTGTTCGAAAATAAATTTGCATGAGTTTCATGGTGATTTAAATTCCAACTTTCTAATATAAAATATCTCAAATGTTTACAGCATGAAAGTGGGTTTTTGTAAAATCGAAGAAAGAGACCACTGACAGATACCAGGTAGCCTTGGTTTTTGACTAGGGAATTCACCCACTCTGTTAAGTTCACTTGCCTCTTATTTCTTGTACTTCGTAATTATGTGTTCTTGGGTATGAAGTGTTTTTCCACATTCAGAGCTAAATCTTCACTGATTGTGTGTGGTTCATCTTAGCTAACACATTATTTTTATGTTAATTCTTTATTTCTTTATTTATTTTTTAGTTACTTTTTGTTTCCTTTGCCAACCATCATCAGCATGTAAATTAAGTTGAGTTTAAATAATGTTAAGCGAATTTGCAGCTTAGAAAGAAAGAACTGTGGCAACTTGCCAGGAAGATATCTTTACCCTTGGTGTTTGCCTGTGTTCCATTTTGTATTTAGGGGATCATTTTGATTTCATTAGCGCTATTTTGAATTTATTAGTACTTAGAAGCCACAGTAGTTGCAGCTATATTAGTAAAACACTGAAAGTGATCTTCACTTTTGAACGTAATTAAATATTTGTATTTTTGTTATTTCGCAAGTAACGGTGGTTAAGTTTTGTTAAATCTTATTTCTACTGAAAACGTAGGTTTTAATGAACCTTTGATTGTGTTCTTGAAGTTCAGACTTCTAGCCAAGCGCAAAGATAAGACTTCGCGTGAAGCACAGAAAGCTTAAACAGGTGGAATTTAATTTCTAATTACGCTTAACTTTATATCTGATGTTCAACAAGCTAAACAAGAGCCTGAAATAGTCCTTAGAACGTCTCTAAATGTCCAGTGCCTGATTACAAGGAATTCGGAAAAAATGCTCTTTGAATTAGTTGTGTATTACATCGTTTCATTTCTGAGCTATATGTATATAAATTCAAAACTATCTCTTTATATATGTTTGTAAGATAAAAAAAGATGAAAGCAAACTTCTCGTTTTAATCGGCAGTAGCTAGCCCCTTATGATCTTCATTTTAATTTGGGTATATCCCATTTCTGTCTAAAAAATGTAACTGCTTATAATATATCAATCTACACTTCGCCCAAATAATCCATATCGTATGGTCTTACATATCGCCGCGATGTATGGACAGCGAATAAAATTTCAATTGAAATGAAAACATTTTAGGAAGCAAAGCCTTCTGACATCTTCCCAGGCATTCTTTGAAATGCGTTGCACTTCTTGCTTGCTTGTTTTCTTCTGGCTAACATATAGCGATTCACTTCTCTCTGTAATCTCATTATCATATCATCTGTTTGTCTTAAAATGTGGTAAACTTCCAAAAATTTGATGACGAATGGATGCGGATTGCGGCCATAATGATGTATGTGTATCATAATATGCGTGTCAAGAATTATTTTGTCCAGAAATGAATTGTGTTGAATCTGCAGTTTTATTTTCAACAAATATTTCATCTTTCTTCTACGCAGTAACGCATTCTGTATGCCAGCGCCGTCTATCGGCCGTGATTTAAAAGTATTTGTGTCTTCTTTACGCATTACTAAATTATTACTTATATATACGAATTCGAACCGGATTTGTGAGAAATATGCACATTAATTCGAAAATTAAGAAATTTCATCAAAGTGCTTGCTTTAATATTTTTTTAATTTATTTTAATTTGAATATTACTGGAAAGAATTATTTCAATTTGATTTTGTTGCGGGAAAAATATTTTCTGACTGATTTTAAATCATTTTGCAGCGAAAAAGTAAAGTGGAAGATGGCTGATGGAAAGGAAATATAATTTTAATATTCTTTTCTTTCTTTCAGATTTTTAACGGGTATATTTAACTTCAGTAATGAGTTTGCAGGTGGGGGAGAAGTTTATTTTATTCTTCTTTAAAAGCTCATTTCTTAACTATAAAGTTTAATCTGTACCTAAAGAATATTTTTAATTTATTCCATTTCAATAAAGGCATTTAAAAATATAAAAAGATAATTTCCTTCAAAATTGATTTGTTTAATAAAAAAAAGTTTTAAAATCCGTTAAATTTAATATAAATCATTTTTCCGATGCATGGGGTAGTAAATTTTATGAAACAGTAGAATTATCTTAGGTTATGAAGAAATAGTACTGATAAAAGCAAGTTTTTTTTTTTTTTTTTTTTTTTTTTTTTACTTTTAAAACAAACTTCCAAAATGAAAGGTTTCTATTAGAAATTAACGGAAAAATCTCTTGAACTTTGAAATGAAAGTAAACATTTCTCATCTGACTAAATAATCTGTGTGTCCCATTAGCACAACTGATGCCAGTTTGAGAAATAAATGCGCCAAAATAAATTTACTAGTATATATATTGTTCTTCTTTTATTTTACATTCAGTGTTTAAATATAGTAAAATAAATTTTCATATATTTATTTTCCCAGAGCCGTCTTCGGAATACGTCATTAGTTTACGAGCTTTTAATCAAGTAGGAGATGGAATTCCTATATATGAAACTGTCAAAACTCTAATTCAAGCACGTAAGCAACTTTTATTATTATTATTATTATTATTATTATTATTATGTACCTTAAGCTTCTTGTGGATCTTTGGGGCAACCAACTTCCCAAAATCTCACTGAAAGAGTAGCAATCGAAATGGAAGAGATTTTGACGGCCACAAATTCACAGTTGCCGCGAGAATAACGTCGAAGCAATTTTCTTCGAATTTAAACTGCAAGATATATCCTAGTTTTATAACAGTTATTTTAAGTTTATTACACTTCCCTATCTCTTCTAGCTTCAGCCTACAATTCCTTACCAGAATGAGTTTTTATAATCGCGTTAAATGCAAATTAGAAATAGAGTAGTATTTAAGTCAAAGTTCCACTGACTTCGAGAGAGAGAATGTGTTAGGATTCCTGAATAACGCGCGTTTACCTTTTGGCTACGTCTCTCTAACTGTTACTACGCTCGGCCTTATTACATGCCTTTTGATAGCTTCGCTAGCTAATTTAATATTACTGGCCAACTAGGTTAGAATAGGTGTTAATTTCGGACAAATCTCTTTTGTTAATCATTAGATCGTTCTTATTTCTTACATTTTAAGTTAAACCCAAGTGGAGGCTTTGTTGTACGCCCTGAGAAAGGGGACATCTGTCAATCTTTATTTTGAGCAATAAAGGGTAATTAACCCTTCTTGAATTTACGTTTCTGTTCTTGAACTTAAGCTATTATTCGCTTAGTAGTTCATTAGGTTACTTAACACTTAGTTTAGTAGAGTAAAAGGGAGTAACACTATAAAACTGCCCGGCGTATATTTCAGTTGATGGCGAACTAAAAACTGTTAATATTTAACGAATAAAATATAAATTTTAAATAGTGAAATATCACTATAACGAAGGATTAAAGACGATAAGCTAGCTTATGAAATACAAGACGCAGATACGGAAAACGGTTTGCTATTTTATGGGACATTAAAGTTGTGACTAGTTGAATTTATCTTGGTTGGCCCACAGATCCATAAGTATAGCTTGTATTTGCATCATACGCAACTTTAATTCGTACTGTCAATACATATATTTGTGCAGATTCCTCAGTGAACTATGGTTGGTCATTTCTGTTTAAAATGATTTCTTTCTTACGATAACGTTAACTTTTGAGAAGGAGTGATCAGCACATGATGGAATGTTTGAAAAAAAGTTTGCTAATTCGTAATTTTTCTTGAAGAAAAATATTCAGATATACTAAAGGTCATTAGAGTTTACGAGAGAATAAATCGTGAATTGGTTAAGACATTTTTGTGTTTAATTTGGAAACTGGAAAATGTATGGACAATTCCAAATGCGCCGTTTGTTCAAACTTCTCCTAGCAAAGCAGATGACTGCCTTTTTGGTTATAAAGGGCTATATTTCATCTTTAATTACAATTCGTTTGAAATTCAAGATTAATGGATGCCATTTCGATCAAATGATGATGTACAGAAATTCTATCTTTGTGTTTTTAAGCGTGTGAGAGAAGACGAGAACAAATTTTTCTTTTGCAAAATCTTAACCTTTTTAGCAGTGATGTTAAGCTCATTAGTTGTGATTTAAAGAAACAAATGACGATATTTCGTCAGAATTGTCAAACCTTTTCGATTTCGTCATTCATATATTTCAGACTGAAAAGGGCTACCGTTCCTCAATTCATCATCAACAGCTTTTCATTACGAAATCTTCCGTGCTGGTGGTGGAAAACATTAGATCATGTTGATGCTTAATCCTCGTAACGCTTTACGAAACATTTCAGGTATTTCGGATACTGTGATTTCCCCTTTACAGCAAAACTTGTTTCTGCTTTTGAGTCCCTGATAGCTGATGTCACTGGATTAAAGCAAAGGTTAACTGCGCAGCAAATTCTCTCCATAAGCACAATATTTTAGGAAAAGCAAACTGATATGCCGTAATAATAAATGCTATCAGTTATCGCTTCGCAGATTTGCTGGAATTTGTTAAAATAAAAGGACCAATCCTAAAAATTTGTAGATGCCTTGGGCATGAATATGTGTAATGTCATTTGAAGTTCATCTTTCATGTGAAAATCTTAAATATTTTCCATATTATTTTCTTTTTATTATACTCTATCATGGATAACCATCTTTTCTTTGCAGCGCCTGAACCGCAGACACCAATGCTGCCTCCTGTTGGTCTGAAAGCTATTGTCCTTTCCTCTTCTACTGTTGTTCTATATTGGACAGACAGCACTTTATCTCGGAATCAATTAGTGACTGACAATCGCATTTACACTGTTCGTTATAGTCCCTACTCAACCAGTTCCAGTCCAAAATACAGATATTTTAACTCCACCGATCTAAACTGCATGATTGTTGATCTCAGGTGAATATTTATTTTTAACTTATATGTGTTTTAATTTCATCTTGGTTTTTCCTGTTATGACTTTAGGTTAACTGGATGAAATTAGGTGATACTCTCTTTAAATATTGGTAGAATTTGAGGTGGTGAAACTGTAGTCTCTGGTATAAGAATGTGGTATAAGAATGTATTTCTAATCGTATCTTGCTGCATTGTGTTACGGCAATGAAACATCAGACTTTAAATAATGTTATGCAATAAAATGTTATCTGAAACTCGATCAAAATACAACTAATATGGAGGAATAATAATAAACTCTATACGGGCATATGGAGAACATGCTTAAAGGGAGATGAAAGCGCTACACAGCTTTTTACAGGACTTCTTAGGCGAGCCGCGCTCGGAGATTTCACATACCCCAATAATGAGCAGAAATGAGGTAAACGAGACGCAGTCAGAGGATGATTAAATTTGAGTTGGTCTACAATGCATGAAGTTTTAACTAAGCATGTGGAAGGTGTATGCCAAATTGGTGCCAAAACAAAACTTCACATTTGATACAGAGAGAATCGAAGGAATATATGTTTCGATTTTCTGAAACTCATCCTAAGCGACTTCCGCAAGAAAATGAAATCTGCTACCAATTTTGAATTTTCGGATATGGTCCGGAAACGAATCGTGAATGCTAGAAGTGACACTCGAGCACATCATCTCATATACAAAAAAGTAGAGATCAACAATCAAATTCAAATTCTTTTTTTTTTTTTTTTTTTTTTTTTTTTTTTTTACAGCGAGGGAGGATTATTGAAAAGATATGTTACATTAGGTTATTTGAATTGCGCAAAACGCGGAGGATTATTTGCCAAATGCAGGGATGCTTTCATGGTGGTCTCTCTAAGGAAAAACTGGCTCATGTTGACTTTATACATGGGGAAAACCACAAAAAAACACTCATGCGACCGCTCCTTTCCCTGGATTCAAATCCAGGTTAAATTAGACGTATTTAGTAGTACTCTGGTGGGACTTATTCGGAAGGAATGTGTACCATAAGAATAAACTATGAACAACATTACTGTTTTGAAATTATTTAAAGGCTACGGCTACAGAGCGTTGAGCTCGTTCTTAGTGCTGTTCAATGCTAAATGTTAGGTTCATTTAGTTTCAGTCTTAAATAATATTTTTAAATAAATTTCAGTCTTAAATAATATAAAAATCATTAAAAAAATCCAAAAGAGAATTTTGGAAGTTCCGAAAAACTCTTCAGATCAGAGTTCATAAGTTTTTTTTTGTTTTACCAGATTTATCTTTCATGGAATTTGACAACAACCTTTTTCTTGCAAAATATGGCTTGTGAATGTCCGTTACAGTTCCATGTCCTCAGACTTATCTGTAGTACGGACAATATTGAACTGCATTTGTTAATCGTTGTGTAGTGTCATTTGTATTGTCTCTTTTTCAAAAACATTTGGTGACTCTTTTTCAAATTTCCAGTATGACATTAGATGGAATTTTCGTTTCTTCAATTGTATGTCTGTTTTCAGTCTTAAATAATTTATTCCTATGTTCAAGAAACCTCAATAATTATGCCCTTTTAATATTATTATATTCAATATAAAACATAAATAATTTAATAAGCAGTAATATCATATCAATTAAGCTATAAACAAGCTATAAAAAGTTTGTATAAAAAACACAGTTAAGCTTTACGAAGGTGCGTTCAGTTAATTAACAAATAATAGCAAAAACGAATACTGATTAGATTTATATCCCAGTGCATTTTAATGAATTAATATTACTTGTTTTTTTTTAATGCAGACCAAATACGCAGTACGAATTTAGTGTGAAGGTGACTAAAGGCTCCAGGGAAAGCACGTGGAGTATGAGTGTCATTAACAGCACACAGGAAGCTGCGCCATCCTCCCCACCTCGTGATCTGACAGTCATACCTTCTGAAGATGATGCCACATCTATTGCTTTGACTTGGCAACCTCCAAAACAACCTAATGGACAAATATCAGGTGAGAGTTTAACTAAATATATATATATATCTTTTTTTAGTCCGAAGGGGCTTTGTCCCTGAAGGACTATTGTTTTCGTTTTGCGATTTTGCGTTGAATCACTATAAATGTCCGTTTCACTTTTCAAACTGTTGCCACCAAATGATAAGAGTCCTGCATTATATTTGAAGAAATTAAATAACGAAAAATTTGCATAAATGTATGTATATTTCTCACATTGTAATAAAACAACAGTACATAGAGCCCTCGAATTTTGAATGACATAATCCTACTGAGAGTATGGGCATGTGTAAGTCGAAATTTGGAATTTGTTTTATGATCGATTTCATATTTTGTAAAACTTTAACGAATTTTTGAGTAACAAACTCAACGATTTGAAAGCGAGCAATGGCAACAATCTGGGGGGGGGGACCTTTTTATCTCCAGTGCACGGAACTGTGTATTGGAAGTTCTAAAGATAGGCTCATCTTAAAATAACTTTGCGACATTGCTATTGAGCTGAAATTTATGGTTTAAGTGCGAAGATCATGATATTTAATAAATAAAAGTAACACACAAAACATTAAAAAAACGCCCCTTTGGACGTAATTTAAAATATATAACCTCTCAGAATTTTTTTTATGATTATTTATTTATTTATTTATTTGCTACTCATAATAGGTTTCTTATCAAAAAGCTAAGGTCTTGTTTGTTAACTAAAATATCTGTTTTCAATATGAATGGAGCACCTTGATGACCAATCATCTCTCTCTCCAAGAAGCAGATCCAAATCTCGGCACCCAAACGCTGAAGTTCCTGCATTGTGAAGCTTGTAGTTGCTAACTTCCAAGTTGCTTTGCGATACGGATTTTTATGCCGCAGACCTCAATTAAATTTCACAGGTCACTTAACATTTTCAAGCAGACTGAGGCATTACTTAACTACAATAATAATAGGTTATAACTCTATTTAAAAGAGGCTGCAACAAAGAGAGCGAAGGGCAGGTCTGCCACGAGAAAAAAACCGAGTTTCTATTTATTGTGTTCAAATTTTCATTTAGAGTGTGTTGACTTCGCAATAAATTATGCGTATGATACTTGAGATCTAAGTCGTTGTGTGAATGCAGCCGTAGTTGTGAAACTGTTGTTTTATTTATATTAGCGGAGTATTTATATTATTATGCTATCATAAATTTGGTATTTACAAGGCTCTTTTGAGTACTTTTTGATACGATCTTGAATTTATTGCATACAACTATTAGTAACGTGTTTGTATTTTCAGGTTACGTAATTTTCTACACTACCGATAACACTCAAAGGGATAGGGACTGGGTGCAGGAAGGAGTCATCGGTGATAAACTCTCCACGGTCTTAAGAAATCTTCTGCCTGACACCACATATTACTTCAAAATCCAAGCAAGAAACGCTAAAGGTTATGGACCCTTTTCTTCAGAAGTTGTTTATAAGACGCCACCAGGTAAAAACAGAGGATACTTCAAAGATTCTTTTATGATCTGTGTGCAAGAAATGAATGACATATTATGCCTTTTAATGTTTTTATTTAAATTATGTAGCGAATGATAATAACCAGTTTGTTCAATTAACATAGGCTTATACTGAATTTAGATAGTAATAGTCTGCATTCAGTCATACAGAAAGGTTAATGGTAGAACAGTTATTGATGAAAAACTGTTCAGAATCCTGATAAACTATCACGTTTTCATCTTGTAATGCTGAGGTCACCAAATATTTTCCCTTCTATTTACAATAGACTGCATTCCGAGTCTTTCCTCTCTATTAATTTTAAAGTTTCTCAGTTTTTATCTGGTCGCAGTAAATTTGCAAGTTACCTGTTTCGTACCAATCTAAGGTCAAACAGTATTTGAATTTTTTTATGCCCTATCTTTGATGCCCATAGATTATACTTGCAGAGCGAACTGAAAATGTTCGGCGTGACTTGGTCAGATAACTTATCTGTCCAGACTGTTGTTCTCTGCTTTTGTTCGTTTTTTGTGCACGCAAGATTTAATGTTTTAATTAACTTACTTCTGTAAGCCCCGTGTTGTACATATGTGGTCGACGAGGAGATTGTACGTGTTAAAAAAATTAGTACTCTTAATGACTTGGTATCAACTAGAGTAAATATCGATTTGTAGCCTTTTTATTTGTTTATATTATGTTCTGCACAAAATTTTTATTACTTTTACAGTTTTCCAATTTTAAAATTCTCTGGACTTAAATTCGAATGCGACTATCCCTCCCCCCCCCAGTTTTCCAATTTGATAATCCTACTGCTGCTTAAACTCGAAATAATGTGGTACCTTCCGAAGAAAAATCAAACGAGATTGAGAAAATTCTAAAAATGCTACACAAAATAAAAACTGGTATATTATAAAATAATAATTATGATAATTATAGAAGTAATTGTGATAACAACTTTTCCTATGTATGTTATGCATATATGAAGAAATAAAAAAGAAATATATTGATAAATAGATGATTATTTTAAATCCAGATTAATGATTTCGAATATAATTCTCTCTCTCTCTTTTTTAGGTCTAGCGAACAATTTTTTATATATTATCATCGCCGCTGTCTCTGGTGGTATCGTTGTTATCATCCTCATCATAATAGTTTCTGTAGTATGCAGACGTCGACATAATGCTTACTTGGCTCCTGTTCAGAAAAATAGGTAAGCAGCTTCTGATCCTTCTAATATTTTGGATTTGCGCGCAAGATTTCATTGTCATTAGAAAACTTAAATAGTTAATAGGAAGTTTCGAAAATTTATCCAAATTTGTATAAAAGCTTTCTTGGATCTGAAATAAATTATTTAAAAAACGTGAAATTTCGATAATTTTCAAAACGCTTTGTGAAAGTAAAATTAACAACAAAAAAAAAAAAAAAAAAAAAAATGAAGCAAACTTGATTTGGCATATTTTGAACAAAACTGCAAAGATTTTTAAGGCGATAAGGCTATAGGTTGGCAATAGCAGTAGTTGGCATAGTGTTTTCTAAAGTGTGAGCATAGACCTTAAACTATGGGCTCCTCAGGCCTTTAATCGCTATGTTCTATCTGTGTTTGACATATGCTTAATGGCAAAATAATTTGGAAATCAGAAATAAAAGAATTTTCACTGTCAAACTAACGACATAAAAGTGACTATGAGCTAGTAATATGACCCCATCTATTGGCCCTGAGAATGACTATCTGAAATTCCTACCATTATATAGAAATATGTATCTAAAATGAGAAAAGCAGATTCAATTACTAACAGATTACTTACTCAATTACTTACTGAGGAGGTCTTGTTGTTCAAGTATTTCTTCAACAAGCTGGCTTATTTTTCCATCTGTTAAGAAGGAAGGAATTTCATCTTTATCGGATGGAGAATCCATGGATTCTTCCTGAGATTGAATAGTTGAATTTTAAATTTCTTCGCTCTGGGAACTGTGTGTTTCAATATCCGCAATGTAAACATTGTGGAATGAAACCATTGTTGTTATGGCTTGTTCCTTCGGATGATGCTTACAATGAGAATAGTTGGTTGGGTGATCATAAGACGAAACAGACTTTTAAAAATTTTTTCTCCAGTTCACACATGTAAATGAGAGGTCCTCGAGCACATATCAAACACCTTGAGATAATAGAGCAATCTTGTTGACCGTGCCTAAAGCACTGAATCTGTTTTTTCCCAGGTTTAAAAGCAGTGATCTTGATATTCAGGTGTAGTAGAGTTTCGACGGAGTAAATCCGTCTACCCTTCGTCCAATATGGTAACTTCACACCAGTATCTGGCATCAGACTTCTGATGACGACTTCCATTGGCTAATTTCATTCCTTTCTGCTGATGAAATGTTGTACGGCATTATTTTTGAAGACAAATTATTGCATGAAGTTGTGCCATTTCTGATTGAAAGTTCCAATTTGATGGTGTCCTTTCCACAGTGTACGTACGAATTCATAAATGTTACATTCTGAGAAGAATCCTTATTTCGTTCCAACTCAAATACGGACTGAGCAGAATATGAATAGAAAGTACCTTCTTTTTGCTGAGGTAGCTTCGAAGAGAACTCGTTTGAAACGTAAATTTTGTGAACTTAAAAGGCTTCAAGAAAATCCATATCATCAATAAAGAAGCTTTGAGGATAATTTTCTCGGAATCAAATCAAAATTGTGACTAAGTGACCGCTTATGATTGGCTATGGACAGTTTTTTTATTTCTCCTTTTCGAATGCAGGATTCGTATTCTTTGATGTGAATTTTAAATGCTTTCCTATTTCACGTTAGACCTGCGGCGTTTTCCTATACTGTATATTTCAAATTACAAGATACAGTGTAAATTCTCCAAGAATTAATATAGATGGGATACTTACGAATTGAACAACGAACTTTCATGAACTGGAGTTTTGAAAATTTGTTTTTACTTCATTCTTCTTTGCATAAGGTACCTATATTCTGGAGTGACAGCGAAAATGAACTGAAGCGCCGGGATGCGATGCGAACCAACTTATATATAAAATATGTGGATAAAATTAAACTGGGTCCCTCTTAAGATATTTTTACGTTATATCGCTTAGTTAAAAACCTTATTTTGACCGAATTTTCGTAGAACATCGTTAAAATAAGTTATAAACGTGAATCCTGGTAAGTAATCGAAATGCATAATTTTAATACTGTTTCCGGAGGTTTAGTGGGGAAATGGATGGAGAATTAGATAATAAATACTAAATATATTAGGGTATTATTTTATTTATTTATTTATTTATTTATTATATCACAATTTACTTCATCCATATTTATATAGTGTAACATACAATGCTTTTTTTTCATTTCCTGTTAAAATCAGGATTTTGATCACTAGGTATGGTGGCGCTAAAGCTACTGGAAGAGAACTCAAGCCTCCTGATTTGTGGATCCACCATGACCAGATGGAACTGAAGGAAAAAGTGAGGCAAGGCGAACATCCAGGATTATCCCGGAATCCCCATGAAGCCGATGTCATGATCGACGTAATGGAAAAGAAAAAAGGATCTTATATTGGTACAGAAAAAAAAAAAATAAATAAAAGAAGTTTCATACATTTATTTCTAAGACAAAAAGTAAATCTTTGCCCAAAGAAATGATACTTCGGGGAGTTTCGATAATATCTTTGACTTTACTTAGGTGGCGAATACTAAGAGTATATTTGTATCTACAGTTTAGATAATAAATTACTTATAGATAGATAATAAATTACTTATTTTACTCAGGCAGATTAGGCGTGTTAAATAATGGTAATGGGTTTTTAAAATTTGATAAAATCCAACCTTTTATTATCATAAAGTCCTATGCATTGAGTATTCTAAAGTTCCTATGCATTTTGTGAGAAACTCATTTAGGTACATATTCCTCAACTAATGAAAGTGGTGTATGTCATTTTGCAGAAAATACATAAATAAATGGGAAGTGACAGGTGTAACATCATGTACCCAATAAAATAGAAAGGAAAGGAATAATAAGTAATGTGATAAATGCGTCAAGCAGAAAAGGAGAGAATGACTTGATATTAAAAATCGTTAGCTAAAGATGTAATGTTAAAAGCTTCAAAAACGCCCAATTTACTAACTGAAGTAGTTTTTTTTTAACTCAGTTTGGTTTAACAAGTTAAAAAACTGCTTAAGTGATAGCAATACTTAGTGATTCAATATGTATTAATCTCCCTTCTTTTACTTTTTTTTATTACTTAATTCTGCTCTCATCAGTACTAATCATTTATTATCAATAGTAATTTACCTTTCGTGAGAGATTTGCGCTGTGTTAATTCTTTTTATGATATTAATTGAAAAGAAAGTTTATCTTTTCCTTATTTATTTATTTATTTGTATATGTTACGGTGAAACACCGAAATCTGGAGAATGTCGACTTTCACCGGTGAATGTCAACATTCACATAGTCGCTTGGTGTATGTCCTAAATATTTTCCAAATACTCTTATTTCTGACTTACAGCGGTAAATGTTGACATTCACCATGTACTAATGGTGAATGTTGAACACATAAGAATATTACATTTTCTTCTCCGTAATTCGGTCGCGAAAAAACGCACTTGAGACTTAAAATAAGAACTTAAGAACATAAGAACTTAAAACACACTGTACATTCAAAATGAGAAAGGAAAATAATAGAAGTTAAAAACTTACTAAATTACGTGATTCAAATCTTATTTATTGCAACAACTTAAACTATTATGACACTTTGAATTTCACAAGAGGCCCTTGCTTTTACAACTGCATTTATTTGTGGAACACTTCCATTTGCAATGACAGCGCGTACATATATTCATCTCTTTTCAACCTACACCAGAGCATACACCGGTGAGGGTCCGAATGTAATGCAATATTCGATCTTTCACCGACGTATTTGGTGAATGTTGACATTCTCCGGTGAAAGTCGACATTCTCCAATTTCGGTCTTTCAAGGTAACATATATATGGCTCACAAAACAAACGCATAACTTCCATCAATTATTCATGATTATCACTTGGAAGCTTATTTTGCATAAGAATTAAGCGAATATTCAGATGACAAGTATAGTGTTTTTTCTTGGAAATTTCATAATTATTCGCTCTTTCAATCTCCATTAGACGGTGCCACACGCACACCAGTCTATCAAAGAACCTTAAAAGTCCTGTGGTTGGCATCAGACAATTGTAGAAATACACGCGTTTCTAATTTTATGTACACTAGTTAGCAAAATTAAGAGATTTGCGAATTATGTCCAATTTCTGAAAAAGTAATGGACTGATTTCAATGAAATTTGATCTGAATATACATTTGTAACAAAGAAAGAGATATACCATACAAAATCATTTTATGTACGCATGGTTACCAGTAAAGCTCATAATGCAAGGGATGTCCGAAATACACGTTGTGATATCCATCTGAAAATGAGTCTAATGTCTCACAGCTAGACAGGTCACGGGGCATGACGGTATAATGGACAAGAAGCAGTCGAGGAGTTCCTGTGGCAATCGATCCCACTCATGCAGCAAGGCAGCTTTCAACTCTTGGTTCTCGAAAGGGAATGTCGAGATGAAATTGACTTGCCAAGAGCCTCTCAGACAGGCCCTCTAAAATTAAAGTCAGGATATCTGGCTGGCTAATCCATGTGGCGAATATCATCACTTTCCAGGTAATCATCGACCAACTGAGTCCTATGTGGACAAGCGTTGTCATCCTGTGTCGTCGTACACTACGAACTATCTGTTCCCGTGAATAGTCGAAGATAGGGATCTAAGATCTGCTGTCTGTCCATCATAGCAGTCAAACGTCAAACAGCCTTTATCAAACACATGTTGGGATATGCGGCCGTCCAACGTAATGCCTGCTCAAACAGTTACACCTCCACCACCGTAATGATCCTTTTCCCTGAAGGAGAGTATCGTGTTCGAGGCTTTCTCCAGATACAAGCACCCCGAGAATCAGTATCCAGGCTGAATCTCGACATGATATGCAAAAGACGCGGTGCTCCTCTGAAGTCTGTTCCAAGGCACACGTTGTTTACACCATGCTTGAGCACTTTTTTATGTACTGCAGTGAGCGGGATGCAAACAACCAGTCTTCTGGCATATAGCCCTATCTCATGAAGCCTTTGGGCAACTGTAGAAGTTGAACCTCGAGTTCCAGTGGCACCATTCAGCTCACGTAAAATCTGTAGAAGTCCTGTGTTGCCGCGCTGAAAGTGGCAAATAATGATCCTCATTCGTTGTTGTGAATCTTAGCCGACCTTGTCTAGATCTTCTGGATATGTATCCAGTGTCCTGAAACTGTTTCCACAAATTCCTGAAGACTTCATAAATACCGAATAGCTTTTGGCGTACACGTGATAAAATTTTGAATGCGTATTTTATTTATGAGCCGGATGTAAGCTTGCACCTTTTAGTTTTAAGCCAGGATATAAATGTTATGTTAATCTATCTTTAAACAGTGGAGTTTTTTTAAAGCAATAATTTAAACGTCGCTAAGAATCATTCTACATTGATGTTTTACTGAGATGTGAGAAGCTGAAAGTAGCGAGCACGATTAATGCATATGTACAATGTAAACATATTTTAAAGGAAAAAGAACCCCAAAAGGTTAGCCCACATCTAACTAAAAGCGCTGTATCAGAGTAAGAATGAGAAATAAAATTCACTAGAATTACATTATCAGGTAATTATTACCAATTGTAACAGGGTGGCTTATTTTAAGTTAGCATAGCACACTCGAGCTGTCGCATGAAGGAACGGGTGCTTTAGTGTAGGACTTTCTTCGAAAACGCTTATGCAGCCAGCCTGTTCACTGGGATTCGAGTTCACCAGTTGTAATTACGCATGTAAAATAATTTCTTCTTCTTCTCTCTCTCTCAATCACTCTCTCTCTTTTTTTTTTTTTTTTCTGTAAAAAATATATATTTCTCAAAAACAATGCCCGAGGGGAAAATTTGGAGATTTAGTTAAAGAAGTTCGGTATTTGAATGTCTTTTGTAACAAAAGAAAAGTAAATTTTTTACTTGTTGAACTGTAAGCAGATATTTTAAGTTGAATAAAACTTATATACGTCCGTTTCTATCGATCTATGACTTATGTAGAAATATCTTTTCATGTACTGGAAACGATTTTGTACCTTAGACTGGGCAAGCATAATAGAACATTCTGTCAGGCATATTTAAATCACAAAATGAACTAACATTTATTCTTCAGAGATAGCCAGCCTTATCAGTGGCCGAATAGTGAAGAATGGGATCGAATCCTGGTCACTATATGGTTGGTTTTCGTTGTTTCCTCCTGTGTAAGTTGAGTGCAAGCCAGTTTCTCTTAAAGGGGCCACCATGAACAAAGCTAACGACTTTTCACTCCCACTGACTGCGGTAGTTCTGATGTTTAAGCTATTGTGTGAACACTCCTTGAAATAATTTTACCTGAAATTATGCATGGTATGAGCATGAAGATACCCTTTGTGTCAACAAAATGTGTGTTTCTTGTGGTGAATTGTTTTAGTCTAATAATTTTATATAACAAAGCAAGTGTTTCCCCATTTCCCTCATTATGTGTATATTTATAAAATAATATATATAAATACCCATCCCGTTTCAGTCTGAATTACTTAGTAGACAATCCATGCCATGTACTTGACATTAAATCGTACTGAATTACATGAAGGAAATTATAACCATCACAATCTTAAAAAATATGTAGAGATTATACAGGGCAGCAAAGTGTCTAGCGCCGTTCCTGAAAGTTACTTCTTCCAACCCCTAGGTCTCGAATTCAGAATAAAAACATCATTATATAGCAAATACCGGTTATAGCGAATACCGAAAGCTGTGCAAATGGACGAAGTTAAATTATATTAAATAGATTTAAATCACAGAGGAAATGGTTTGACTTATTAACTTCTAAATCGAAGGAAGGCCAAGCTTCCTATAAACAATGCAAAGATTAGATTGGTTGGTCGTGTTCTTTTTATTAAAATTCTTCAGAAGTATGTAAGTCAGGGGTAGTCAGGTGATACAGCTACGGTGTGAGTGTCCTTGTAAATAATTATGTTGAATAAGAGAACTCTAAAATTTGCAATGGAAACTCCAAAATTCTGGAGGAAGAATACTTGAATTAATGGCAAACAACAGCCTCCGTCTTTCCGTATCGCAGTCAGTGTATGTCAGGGCTGGTATCCGACGTGGTATCTTGCGCGACTGCAACAATTGGCTACATTTTGGAAGCACTAAACGGAAGATTTAAGAAGTTGCAGAGTTTGCAACCTGGTAGCAAAAACTTACTTCTAGTCCTGCTCTGTTTTATGTGACAACCGGTTTTATGGTTATTCTTAATCAAAGATCCCGGTGTTAAGAGAAGAAAAGGCGATTGTTGAAACCTGCAACCATTCTCAGCAAAAAAAATTCTTTTCGACGTTTACCATAATATCACGCTTACTAAAAATCCACTGATGATTGAATATTTTCTGAACAAATTATTAGAGTGGTGTTTATTTCTTTGAATATGAACGGAAAATCCACTGATGATTACTAAAAATCCACTGATGATTGAATAGTTTCTGAACAAATTATTAGAGTGGTGTTTATTTCTTTGAATATACGAACGGAAAATCAATTGGCTGTATGATAAAGCTCTTTTTAAGTATACATTTAAACTAGAGCTTAATTTTTAAAATTAGAAGTGCCAAAGTCCTATGGAAGGCCTTCAGGGAAGAGAGGGGAATTAATAATTTAAAGTAATAAAATAATTAAATTAAAATTTAATAAAATTTAAAGAGATAAACAAAAATTTAATAAATTATTAAATTAATCGTAAACACTTAAATAATAAAACAGAACACCTTACGCCTTTTATGGGGCTCCAGGTAGAATTACAGTTTTGCTCAAAAACTAAGAGTAGCTCAGCCGAGCTGTAGCTAAATTCAAGCCCTGAAAATACAGTTTGATGTTTTATTTCAAGGGATGTCAAAAAAGAAGAGCTTTCTTATTCTAGCACATCAGTGAAAGAAGGTGAAACGGTGAAAATCACTGGTGAAAATAAAGAGAACGCTAAAAATGTGAATATGGAAGGAAATTTTAACGAAGATGTGTGGATATGAAAACAGAAAAGAATCCAACACTTTCTGTTCACGATCTCCTGCCGATATAATTCTAGCTTTCAAGCAGAAGGAAAACATTCTTCTGAATCTGAGGGCATACCTGCAAAATAAGAACAAACGTAACGTTCTGTATAAGTGATAATTTTCGTCTCACTTATTTTTGGTTTTATCATTCCAGAACGTCTGCAGATGATCTTTTTCAAGGGAAGTCACTGGCACTGTAGCACTGGATTTTCACGACCAGGGTGATTACTGCTAGAGAAAAATTTACTCGCTATTATAAATTCATCACACTTCTTGAAAGAGTAAGGCTTTGACATGTGGGTGGGGCTTTACTTTCCTTAAAAGTGTCAACCTCCATTAAAAGGTTTATTTCCCATGTTAAAACAGGAATGTATTCAAAAGTTTGAATCGATTTTTAAGCCTTGCTCATTAAGAAGTGCGGGAGCTGGGGTTGAACAATTTAAGTTCTGATTTAAATGCTAAATCGGCCTAGGCTTAGATGGATAGAACACCAGAAATTTTTCATTTGCGATACAGGTATCTCCTATCTCATTACTGTGCTATGTAAAGATATAGTAATGATAAAATGGACACAAGTTTGTAGGAGACTTGAGCTTTACTATTAGTGATCAAAATCGTGTCCAACTACACTGCTGGCATTCCCATGGAAACTTTAATGAATGTACCTGAAATCAGAAAAATGTGAGGCAGCAAATAAAGAACGACTAAGCGTGGATTTCTGGGATCACGCAAGTCACAAACGCAAGGAGTCCTGTATTCTAAGAAGATTGTATGTTTAGTCTATTTATTAAAAAATAATAGTAAACAAATCCTGCGTGTTGTAATGAGATTCTCCCCGCCACTCACTTCATAAATTCGCTCTGTGACGATAATAGTGAACTAACCAGTACAACTCTGAATCAAATGAATGATAATGTAAGGTACCTTACTCTAACTGGTGAAGTGTATGGTTGTAGAAGATGTCACCAAACAGGCTAACAGATTACATCACTTTTATTTTCACTATCTCGGAATTTTCTTAATTGGGATTAATTTTTAGTGGGTTCTAAGAGGAAAAGTTTAAGAAAGAACCATCATAAATTGAAAATTGTAAAAATTATGATTAAAACTTGATTTTTAAATTACTGTAGCAGATGTTTTTAATTTTTACTAATAATCTGCTTAGTCACACGATTATTTTCATATATCTTCCTTATTTATTTTGATTCCTTTAGAATGAGCATGTGTTTTTGCATTTAGATTTTTAATTTTATTGCACGGATTTTACTTTAAATTTTTTTAAAAAAGTATTCCTAAACAAATTTTTAATAGGTTTTTAAGTTTTTTTCCAGCACATTTTGTTTTGATTTATTTTTCTCCCTTGCAAGTGTTTGTTTTGATTTTTCCCATGCGCAGATCTTGTGGCTGCCTTAGATGATGCATCTGATACTGGTCAGTCCCGAGTTAAATCTTTCTTACTACCTCCAGAAAACTTCACCCTTCCTCCACCTATGCCTAGTAAGTAGATCCTGCTTACCAAAGTGAATTTTTTAGTATACTTTGTAATGAATGACTGTCAGTAAATGCAGAAAGCATGTGTACAAATGCCGTAATTATGTGATGTCTTAAAATGTTTCAAAATGACAGTTGTCCAACACGAGAAATATTGACCATAGTTTAGAAGTCCTCTGCTTTCTTACCTAACTTTATATGAACGAAAATTCAACAGGAACCAGTTTATCAACACTTCATGAAGAAATAAGAAAAACATCATTCAAAAGAATACAGCAATTGCCAGAGAAGTAATAATCCTTTCTTCTCTATCCTGAAAGCAACCGCTGATGTCTGTTATATTTCGTTATTGCCTGCATACGCTGCTTGAAAAGTTTTAAGATTGGTTGTTTCATTAAGAATTATTATTATTTTCAAAGTAGAATCTTTTGTGCTGAATTTCGCTGTTTACAGTGTTCTATGAACAATTCAAAAATATAAAACTGAAAATATTTTTTTCCTTACGGCTAACGTAATTGTAACCATTCACTATCTGTCCATAGGTTGGCAATGCTACCATCTATAACCACAGCAGATGGATGGCCTACCTAAACATGTCTTTCCTTTCACTTGCCTTTAAAGTGCCTCCGCAAATGAAAGGCAGAGCTAGGTATTTCATCACTATATCATGCCGTAACTTTTCGAATGTCTCATGACCATTCTCACACATCTGCCTTATTTTCATACTGATGTCTCCTTCGTCTTTCCCCCACGGCAAAATATAGTAGATCATTCCAGTTATTGTGACCAAATACTGTAGGATACAGCTGTTCAGCTGCAAATGTACTGGATGTACTACCTTCACCCACTAGGCTTTTCACCACCCGGTACAAAGATACTTCTAAATTATCGCCTGATTTCTTTCTAAGAGTTTTGCTGCCCCCTGAGAAAGCACCGATTTTGATGCTGGCTTGTGCCTTCTCCAATGCAGTTTCCCACCTCTGGTATCAGAAAACAGAAATAAAATGAACCTTACAATTTTTCAATCAGCTGTTGTATATATAAGCATTGCGATAAATTTCTAGAAAGTTTTTTTATATATTTTACTATTTTACAGAGAATCGTGCATCTGTATTGATCATGATAGAAATTCATCTCTCAAATGAAAAGAGCAGTGCTTGAAATTTTCTACGATGTTCATAAATTAACAATTCTCTTGTCATTATTTTCGCATTTTTGTATGATATATAATTTTATTATTTTTTCTATAAAGTGTTTTTTTTTTTTTTTTTTTTTTTTTTTTTTTTTTTTTTTTACAAAAGCTGTATACGGTCAATTTTAATTGAGATAATTTTGCAGATGCTATCTTTGGGTAAATTTTGGCTAATATACTCCCAAAAATGGTCCAGGTAATGCTTTTGTGTAGTAATGAGCTGTACAAATGTCCTGGAGAAAAGTAATCGTCAGTGTTTTTCATTCATGCATAATAATTTCATGCATGTTATAACATCAGCCAGCGTTTTTAGTTTGTTCATGTAAATCTTCGCAGAGAAGCATAGATGTCTGCTACCTTAGCAAAGATGGATACCCTCATTAGTTTGTAAAATATGCTGAAAAGAAGCTTAATGAGTTTTGCTTCTATTTCACTGCAGTAAAATATGTTATAGATTGCAGAGTTTGATTATTAAGGACTTATTAAATGTTTCACAAAACTCTAGTGTTACATTCATTCAGTGTTCAAATTCATTTAGTGTTTAAAAATAGCGCAATGACTGTATTTATTTATTCTGAGGTATTTGGGAGAAGTGAATCAGAAAATATACTTCTGTCTGAGCATAGGGAACTACAACTAGCTAATCTGTTGTAATAAGAACTTTGTCCACCAGGTTTTATGTCTACTCTTCCCAAACTAGTTGATTCTGGTGGCATAATCCTCGAAAATTTGCTTTTAAAATATCTTTATGAATCACTAGTCTTTAATCGAGGAATTATTGTTTTCATGTCTATGTTGTATTCTGAATAAATATAATACTGAATCTCTTTTGTTTCTGTAGCTTTGTCAGCTACTACGCCAGTCCCAAATGGAGGTCTGGAATCTCCATATGAGATGGGTTCAAGTGGTTTGGCAAGGCCAGTATATCCACGGACGCAGTATAACATTCCTCATGCTCATGTCACTATAGATGCTGCTCATCCTGGTAAGTGTTTGTTGTTCCTGTCAATCTAAGTTAGATTAGCTGCTTACCAGAGTGATATTCATGGAAGATTCTAAATTTCAGATTTTTAATTAATTGATTAATTATAGTAAAACTCTGGAAAGTAGTCTGCTTAAGCTAGTAATTCAAAAGCTTTTTTATGTTCCACGCACCTAGGAAATGTTTAATACTCGTCAATCAGGGACCGGACTCTTGCGGGGAAATAAGCACATAAGATGACCATGCTTCAAAAGTGATCTTATTAGAATGTTCAGGTTGTGACAGCATATTGAAATAATGACAGAGAGACAACTGTTCGCGCCTGAACTAGCGTGATGATTCAAAACTGTTCACTTACAGACTTTCAATAGAGAAGTTGTAAATGCTTCAGAACATGTCTGCAAAGCCTAGTGATGCTAGTTTTAATAAACAGAAAATCGTACTGAAACCGTAAACCATAGTTCATTTGCGTCATAGTCTAGTTTAGAATGGACTTCCTTATACACACAGCATAGCATAACGATCTGCACCTCAGGAGGTATTCGCGAAGACTTTAAGAAGATTTAATGTTTTAAAGCAGTTCATCCTCAAGCATAGTATAATGTGGGAGGAAGATCAGTTTCTGATCGAATATTACTTCTAGGAATTCCACTTCAGAATCGACAGGAATGAATGATCCATGAATATGCGGCTGAAGCTCAGGATGGAGATCTCGCTGTCCGCAAAAATATATGAAAACGATCTTCAGACTTAAAAACCCATGCTTATCCTGTTAAATGCGATCTGCAATAATCCCTCTACGTACCTCATGTCCACATCATGGCAAGTTATTAGCAGGTCATCAGCACACAGTGTACCTGAAACAGAAGGAGGAAGTCCTTTCAAAACAGAGTTTATTTTTAGGGTGATAACATAACACTTAGGACACTTCTCTGAGGTACACCCTTCTCTTAATACGAGGAATTAGACATCACAGAACCAATCCTCACTTGGGCAGTACAAGCCTTAAAAAATTCTGGATAAAAACTGCCATGGTATCATGCAAGACATAATCATAGAAAACGCGCTTAGAATGTCGTATCCCCAAGCTCTGTCATAAGATTTCTTTCAGCATATCGAAAAATATTGAAACCAAGTGTTTCTTTTTCTGAAGGCTTGACGGATAGATGTTTCTAAATAAAGCTTTTTGTCTATGGTTGACTAACCCTTACATAAACCACTCTGATAGGCGGAGATTATACTATTTTTTCAGATAGTGGACAAGTAGGCAATGGAATATTTTTCAAACAATTTGCATATGTAACTCGTAAATTCGATTGGCCAGTAGTTTGAGGGTTTTGTTGAGTCCTTACATGGACTGCAACTAGGATAATAATAGTTTTTTTTTTTTTTTTTTTTTTTTTTTTTTTTCCCATGCACTAGGAAAAAGGTTCTGTTTCCACACTCTATTGGATAAAGTTATACAGACATTGTGTGACTTAAGGAAAGATGCTTTATCTAATTGGCGTCGGGGCTAGACTAGATCTGTGTATCTTGAATAGAGCTATTTTTAGCTCATGCATGGTCAAGTCAACGTTATAAAACTGAGTTGGGAAAGCTAAATACGATAGGAAGTTTATCAGACCGTAGCTTGATAGAAAGAAATCCGTATGGGTATTGCTGCCACCGCATACGGCAGCTCACCTCTTGCATTCGCAATTTCTTCTGTGTTGGTTATCACTTTAGTATCTTTTTTCAAAATGTAAAGTGGGGTACTGATGAAACTTCTCCAAGGATTTCCTTTGCAGTTTTTGAGTCGCTTGGCACTGTCGGTTGTTAGGGTATTTCTGTAATTTTATTGATGAAGCAGTGATAGAGAAGTTAGCTGCCTGAGTAATAACCGCTGCATTATTTATAGGCGCAGTTTTCACCATTTCTTCAGTGAGCTGAGCATAAAAGGAGAAAAAAGCGAATCTGCTTTTTCCAGTATGAAACGTGCGTATCTTCAAATGGGCTTGTCTCTTTTTCTGCAAAAGTAATAATAAAAAACAGATGATCGCTGGCTTGCAGATCATTTCCAATATTAAAATTGCAATATAGTGAATAAGTTTGCTCTCCATTATTAAGGAGGCAAAGAGAATGGTCATTGATCATTTGCTCAATTTGCCTGCCACGTTAGTTTTTTATTTTTACTTCCCCAAAGAGGATTATGGCCGTCGAAATCACCTGTAAGTGAGAATGGAATAAGCAGCTCCACAATTAAATTATCCAATTTTTCTGCTCAGTGTGTTCATTAGGAGGCGATAGATTGAATAGATTGAAATCAGTGTTCGCATATTAACTTGTACAGCGATAGTTTAGAGACAAGTTGGGAAAGGGAGAATGCTTGAAGTATGAGGTAAGGATATAAGGCATTTCTCCCACCTTCTTGGCGTGCCTTCGTGGTGCGGTGGTCTGCACGCTGGGCGCGTGTTCCAGAGGGCCGTAGTTCGATTCCCGGCGAAGGCGTTGCATATTTTTCATCTTGCCTACTTCCAAAAAATCCTAATGCCTCTACATGGAGACCTACACCACTGACACGTTCATTAAAAAGCTTACCTTTTCTCACAAGAAAATGCTTTCGAAGCTTCAGCTGCTGCTCAGGTTTCAATAGGGTTTCTTGAGCTGCAAAGCAGACAGAATAATGTGCGCTAATTAAGTGTTTTATATGAGCAAGAATTTTGTTGAAACCATCATGATAGTTCCAAAAGCTTTAATGGCAGATTGAGTAGACTGAAATCTGAAATCAACCTATTCCATCTACCATTATCTATTACTGATTATTTCATATGTGCTACTTTTTCATCAAACGTTGAAGGACGATATCTCGGGACTTCCAGTCCGTCCTCTACAGTCATTTCAGAAACTGTATGTGAATTTTTAGGGCTCATATTTTTAGCAGAACTGATACTCTGGATTGTCGGTATTTTTAATTTTTGTTGCCGGCGGTATTTTTTGTATCTTTTGTCTTTTTTGATAATGATAAAGATTTTTGGTGTGTCGACTGGAACTTTCTTCTGCATACTAATGTCTGTTTGTGTAACTGTTAATTTAGTATTTTTAACAGCTTTGGCATATCGTACATTTCGTTACGGCTGAATGAGCGTTTTATACTATTCGTCTAGCTGTATGAGAATTTTTTGGATTGATGATTTAACTTGCTTGCCAGATTTCCACTTGGAAAAGGACCTAGGAAAATACCGTGCGGTTACCATTGCAACTAGCGCACAGTGAATTAGCAGTAGTTTTCACTGCCATAGCCTACTACAGAACATCAAGCACATGTAGGATTATGACAAGATATCTTCGAAAGGCCAAAACGTTTACATTGGTAACGTTGGATTGGATTTGAAATATAAGGTCTTACAGGACGCCATAAATACTCGGTCTTTGTATTTTTTGGTGAATCAGGCGTACTGAATCAGAATGACATGCTTTATATCAATCAGTTGATCTCCACGCATCTTGATTCACTTGGAATTTTGATGTTAGAGCTGAGACATAACTTCCTCTTCAAAAATGGAAAGAAAATCGATCTCTGAAATAACTCCTTGGCAGCAGTTCGGTGTCTTATGCGCTGACACAGAAACTTCCACATTTCCAAGTTTGATGAAACCAAGAAGTATAACAGATTGGGTAGAAGAAATAGTTTCAATTAAAAGGTAACCAGCACGCAGCCGTTTTTATGTTTTTTGGTTCTCCTACATGTGATTGAATAAATTTTTGAATCTAAAATGGAGATATTTTTTGAAGCTTCCCTATTGCTGACAACGGCAAAACATGGTGGCCTTTAAGATGGACAGACACTGGCATTGCACTTTTGATTTCTCTAAAAGTTTCTGAAGAGGAACTCAAACAGTTCCTCTTCAGAAACTATTTGAGAAATTGAAAAGGCAACATTTGAGAGAAATAAAGATTCAGACCCGGCGGCCTCAACCACCACAGAGTTAAAAAGGGAACGCAGTACCTCCCCCAGGAATAACAGGTTTTCTATACACAATCTGAAACACCGCAGACAGCTTTCTTGAAAGCAGGAGCTCCCGAAAATTTATCCCCAAGGCAGTGCACGAAGGATTAGTGACCAGGCAATTGAAGATAGGGAGAAAAACTAAGTGCCTCCCATTTGGAGTGAAGCAGAGGCTGAAAGAGTATTTTGGGGATAGTACTCCCCTCAACGACCAGGATCCTCCTTTTCAGTCTTATGAGTCTCCACGCACTGCAAACACGTAGGCAGTTTACTCATCATAGTAAGTCAGAAATGAAAGATTTTTGATAGATAATAGATTTTGAAAGAATGAAAGATTTTTGATAGTAAGCCCCATCTTCTGAAAAGAAAAAGGAGCAAAGTTAAAGCCAAGTGGAGGGGAGAAGGAAATAAAGACAGATCACTGAGGCTTCAGGATCATGAAACCCGTTACACCAAGATGATGATCCTCTTGAAAAACTAGGGTACCTCGAGATTGCTACATTTATAAAGCTATATATATATAATTTATATTTACACAAAATAAGACTCCGAGACTATCAAAACGAGAGGCACAGTAATGTAAAATTATGGTCAGCTTTCCCGAAAGCTGATCTCCAAGCCATGGACTTAAAAGCCAAAGTTAACCAACAGACTGATACTAGCGAGGACATCTAAGTGTTCCTGAATCAGAGGTCAAAACAGTTTGTTTGGAACAGTACCTCACCTCTACTACCAGGATCCTTCTTTCCAGCCATATAGATCTTCACGCACGGCAAACGCGTAGCCCGTTTTCTTGCCATGGTAAGCCAGAAACAAAAGATTTGTAATAGCATCTCATAGTGAGCCCCGTCCTCCAAAGAGAAAACGACAAAGGAGAAAAAATTTAAGGAAAAGAGGATAGATCACTTGGCTCCATGATCGTGACATCCGTCTGACCCAGATAATGACACCCTGAAGGGCTAGAGTGCCTCGAGATTGTCATCCCCATGCTCGCAGAGTGGAGTGAGTCCCTGAGGGCATTAATTATATACGAGTATATACGGCATGTACGTATATATATAAGTGTTACCTCTGTGGATTTAAGCATCCTTAGTGCATATTAATCCTTGTAGCATATTCTATCTTGTAGCATATTCCACTGCATCGTAGATTAAAGATGACTCCAGCTGTCAGGCTTATGAAGTATTTCCTCTCTGTATTCTAAAAGTAGTAATAATGTTTCTAGAATGGCGCATTCTAGATTAATCTATGTAACATTGGCTTGCATAACCCTGATGATGTACCTAATTCGGAACTTAAAATCAAAATTTTGAGAACTGAAAGCTTTCTAACCTAAACCAAAACCTTCTCTTGGTCAGCTTCCATAATGGATTAATTGCGCACTTTTGTTTCTACTTCTGTGCTGCTTGAACAGTATTTCACTCTGCTCTCTTTCTATCGCAACATTACCAAAAATGTAAAAATTCTAGAAATAGGCATGATTAGAGTGCCAAGTGAATTGTAGCTACAAATGTCAATTGAAATAAAAATGAATATTTAATCTTACTCGGTTGCCAAGCTTCTTAGTCATTACAGATTCAACGTTTTAGCATTCTACGTCTCAGTGTTTCTTACTTCAGTAATTCTAAATTTGTTTTTATCACATTTGACTGATCTTCCAGTTCATATCCCAATGAATACCACTAAATAAATTTCAATTGAACATAACTTCTGGAAGGAATCTAAACTGCAGACTATATTTTTAATTCTACCTGCAGCTAAAGCTTATACTGCAAGCACTTATACATGCTGGCGATATAGTTTAGAAGATCACTTGGTAGAAGTACTTTGATTCAGTTTCATAACTAGTGCTTTTTCAGACTAGTTTTATCTACAAGTACTTATTATATATTCTTGCTGCCTGCTAAATGCGAACTAACTAAGAAGACTTAAATAAGAACTAGTTAGAAAAAAATGAAATGAAATTTAATATCCTCTTTGATAGAAGGAGATTAAGAGACATATTGTTCTTTTGAATTTTTAATAATTCCAGTCTAACTTAAGTATAATGAATTATTTATTTTCAGGATCATCATCATCGACCCTTGCCTCTCCATCTGCGCGAAGTCATCATCCTTATGATCAAGTGACCTCACCCACCTTGCACATAACATTAGGTGGTGCCTCTGTGCTGGGCACTGGCCAACATGCAACCTATTCGAGCAACACCAATACAGCTGCTGCTGAATGTACATCTGTTTCTGGCACCCTCAGTAAAAGGCCGCCCAATCACTCATTGAAATCATTCAGTGTTCCGGCGCCCCCTTGCCAGAGTGCACCCACCACACCTCAACCAAGACACATAGGTAAGTTATAAGCCAATAACTAGTGATACATACAATTAAAGTTAATTACTGTTTTAAAAAAATTAAGCTTAGTGAAAAAAATAATCTTCAATGAAATAGCTTTCTTCCCAAAGGACTTTGTATTTGTGGAAGCTTTTAATTTGAAGTATCGTTGAGGATTTCATGTAATTCCAGGAAGTCCAAAATTATGATCGCCTCATGCTAAGGATCATAGGCATAATTATTTTCAGCTATTCTTTCATTTTTTTCCCATATAGCCATTCAAACAAGAGCATACAGTAGTCTCATCCAGGTTTGCTGATTTCAGTTTAACATCTAAAATAATTTTGAGCAATTATGATGAGCTCTATTTAACTAAGAATTGATTCCCCAGAAATTTAAGATACAGAATATAAAATCTTGTATTTAAACAGAATTTTTCACAATGGCAACACCAAATGACAGACAAAAATCTTGATTTGATATTATGTATATCAAATTAACATATGGAAACTTGTACATTTATTTAATAAAGAAGAGACTTAAGACATACTTGTGCATTTATTCTGCTCGATTGCTTGCAGATGAGGCTTGTAACAAATATTTCCCTCATGTAGTATTCTTTTCTATTTTGGCATGCCAGGACATAAAAATCTGCTCATTGGAAAGAATAACTTCAGCTCGGAATCCACAAAAAAGAATATCCCTTAATAAGAAAAACATGGATAACGGTTCACTTGCAAAAGTTTCATTTTTCTGGATCTTGCAATATGAAGAGTTTTAATTTCAAATCACTGTTCTAATCGCAGAATTTTTAAAGGCAGAAATAATAGTATGATATTTTTAAAAAAATAATAATAATAATTTGATACAATATATTTAAAAATTCTTATTCTAAATACCTTGCAATGTATAAATCATACATAGAGCAACTTGGTCTTTTATTAAACCAGCCAGAAAGTGCACCAAAAACAATTCATAATTACCATAAACCAACTATACTGTTATCTTTCAGACAGAAGTATTGATAAAATACTATGAAGAAAGCTAATAAGGACGCACAGAGAAAAAAACTGAGGGCTTTCATTTAAATGATATTTCCCAAATTTAAAACTCTGAAAGGTCCCCCCCCCAAAAAAAAATAATAATTTAAGATATGACAATTTTTTTAAACAAACTTCTTTCATCTTTACCTAATCTATGATTAATTATATAATATGTCTTATTCATTTTTTCGAACTCCATCAATATTGACTGTATTCTGTTGTAGTGAAACCTCAACAAGTGGCCAGTCCTCAGAAGAAACTGCTGGCAAGTGGTGGTCCTTCACCTGCTACTCCTTCTTCACAGCAGTCTACTTTAAAATCTCGGCCATCTACGATGCCCCGACAGCAAGCAGAAGGCAGCAGTGACAGGGAGGACCTGCCTGTAGGTACTTAACTCTCTTGCTTTTCTTCCTCATTCCCTTCCCCTTGTTTTGAGCTAGAAGCACTAATCAAACTGCTTGCACCCCTTCTTTCAACTGAGCTGCTATTACTAATACCACATTAATGGGGTCTAGCAATCCACATGAATGCATGTTGAAGACCATTCTACATTTATAAAATTTAGTTATGCATATTTATGTATTTTTCAATGCTGAGATTCTATGAAATCATACAAATATGAATACAGTTTTCAATTTATCAATAATTCTAAGTGGCTTTCATATTCTGTTGAGATCTTATATGAATTGTCTTAATTTTAATAGGGAGTGTGGCAGTTCTTTTGTAATATTAAAATTAAAATAATCATACATAAGAGAGTTCCTTAATGATGGAAATAATCATAGGTTTTGTAATTTATCCTGCACCAAGACTGTATTCAGGGTTTCTCTCTATCATATAAATGTCACCAATTTACCCACTAAAATTATGAAAATCACCTAAAATCATTAACAAAGTGAGATGCAATTCTCTAATTTGAAAAAAAAAAAAAAAAAAAGCAACAAACTTTGTACAAAATAGAACTTTCTAATATAATAATAGCTGTAAATATTTTTCAAATTATGGCATTTTGTTTTGTAGTCAATTCTAATTGTGGCTACTAAATTTTATTGTTTCTTCTATTCATTTCTATTTTTACTTGGTACTTTGGTACCCTTAATTGCAATGTTGGGTAGAACTCTAATTTATCTTGCATTATGATTATTTTTTACAATTTTTTTAACTCACTGTAGTTTTTTTCATCAGTAATTCCAAGTGGCTTTCAAATTCTTCATTTTTTTTACTTACCATATACAGTACAAAGTCCGTAATCCGAACGGAATGATCTATAATCCGGACCTCAAAGCCACAAACTTACGCATGCGCGTTTGATGCGCGCATCCGCTACGCATGCGCGTAAAGCCAGTAAAGCCTTTACCCATGCGCGCTTCCGATAGTAAAGAAAGTAACAGAGAACGTTATTGAAAACGAAAAAATTTCTATTGACAAGTTAGTCGGTATTCTCAACACAACAATTACAGGACCTTGAACAGTGGAACTTTGTAACTGAACGAGAAATTATGTCTGTTTATAGAATTAAAGAGAAAGTATTAGCACAAAAATTGAAGCAACTTAAACAACTTACATTGAAAGAAATGTTTACTAAAGTAAACAAATAAATATTAAGGTTTTTTTTTTTTTTTTTTTTTTTTTGTAAATTTTGATACCCTTTAAATCATAATTGCTCTTTATTTCATAAATTACGGTTTCATATTTTTAATTGTATAATTTCTGCATGCCATCTTACCAGATTTAAATTGATGATCTATAATCTGGAAAAACCCCAAATCCGGGATCGCCGAAGTCCCGACGAGTCCGGATTATGGACTTTGTACTGTATTCTGTTAAGTATTATAATGGCATTTGTGTGGTACCTAAAGAAGTGAAAACATTTCTTGGTGCAGAATATAATTTCTTAATTTATTCTGCGCTGCAATTAATTTCAGTGCTTGTTTAATTTATGAATTATCATTTTGGAGACTGTTCTTAAAGATTTATTTTAACAAGCAAATGCTTTTGCAATATCTGCATATAATAAAAGAAAGCATCTGTTTATGTGTGTGAATTTCGTTCGTGCTGCGCATAAGCTAATAGACCCAGGGCTACGAAATTTGGTACATAGGTGCATCTAGACAAGAGCCAATGCACCTCGAAGTGATGTTTTCAAAATTCGAATCAAATTTTTTTAATTTTATCTTTTTTAATGAAATCGCATCATTTTGAATAGTTTCATTCTTTTAGAAATGTGGTTTTCAGAAAACCGTTTTTCATTCAATGCTTTGTATACTGGACTGCTGAAAATATTGACTGTTGAAAAATATGAGATAAAATGCTGCTTATTCTGTTTTGATTTTTGGACACGCAACACGCACATAGCAATCATCTTATTCTGACGTGCATGTCAACAGAAAGAATTTCCTTTGTTTTTCCCTCGTCTTTATTAACTAATGGCAAAGAGGTTTGTATATTTTGAATTATGTCATCCACAAAGCACAATTTTGATTGGTTATTGCTTTCTGATGATGTTTTCATTTGTTTAGGATGTGGTTTTGGCAACAGTTTTTCATTCATTATGAGATAAAATGCTGCTTATTCTCTTTTGATTTTTGGACACGCAACACGCATATCGCAATCATCTTATTCTGACATGCATGTCAACAGAAAGAATTTCTTTTTTTTCCCTCGTCTTTATTAACTAATGGCAAAGAAGTTTGTATATTTTGAATTATGTCATCCACAAAGCACAATTTTAATTGGTTATTGCTTTCTGATGATGTTTTCATTTGTTTAGAATGCGGTTTTGGCAACAGTTTTTCATTCATTGCTTTGGATAATGAACTGCTGACTGTTTTCTCTTGAAAATATGATATTTATTGCTAATTTTATTTATAGTATGTTTTAATTATATAAAAAGTTTTGCATGATTTTTAGGAAACTAAGTTCTTAACTTCCTTTATACCATTTGAATTCTTAAGATTTTGTAACAGTGTAAGGATCTTAAGTTTGACTAAGATTTATTTTGTTTTAAAACTTTAATGTCCTCTCTTATTTTCTACTTCCGGCCAGAAAAATGCATTAAATTGTTTATGAATGTTGTACTTGCTAACGCTTAAGTATTTAAGTAGTGGCTTTTTGCCAAGAACAGAGTTAGATGGAGAGAAAGTGAGCCTCCTTGCCACTGTATTTCACGCGCTTTCAATCAGTTGCTGTTCGCCTTTAAGGCCAGAGGTTTAGTCCTCTTGATATCTAAGATGTACATGTATATGTAATAATCTGAAAGGCCAGTCTTAGTGTTAATCATCTGTGTAAAGTATTCAAAGTTTAGCTCTTATTTAAATTTAGTTAGTTAGTAGTTCTTATATTTTTACGTAACCACAAGTGGTTTGTATCCCAAAGTGCGGGAGCACCTGTAATATCATGGACAATAAAGGGTAGTTAAACACTTCTCACCTTAGTCACCTATTCTGCAATTCCACAGAACATAGCTTCCAATAAAAGCTCACTGTCACTGTTTCTCATTCAGGACATTAGATGTTTCCTAAACAGATTCGACGATCACTCAGTCCTGATAACGGGAAGTTAGCTAATTTATTTATTAGAATAATTAATATTTGTATAAAGGAATACTGCTTATTTCATTGTAATTTATATATATATATATATATATATATACATATAATACTTTTTTTGGGGGGTAAAGTAAAAATTCTGTGCAGTTTTTAAATTTAATGTTTGGTGTTCCCTTTAGGTAGTTTCGCAGTATATTTAAAAGCCAGACAAAGACTAGCTGCATAGCAGCTAGTAGAACTATAAAAAAAGATATTTGATATGAAATGAAAGTAAATTTTTGAGAAAACTAATTCATTAATTTTGATCAGTTCACATGGTAGAGTTTGCTTTAGTTCTCTTTTAAAATTAATTATGTTCATTTTAATGTAAGATATATATATACACAGAGTAAGAAGTCCAGGGTCCCGAATTGCTGGTACTTCGGCGATTCCATATTTCGGAAATTTCTGGATTTTAAGTTTAGGTTAAATCTAGTATAATGACATGGACATGGCTGCATTGCAGCTTTTGAGTTTTTAGGTTAGATGGGAAAATACTAACGCTACATACACATAACTACTCAAGGGCCGATAGTGAGTGATCCTGCCCAATATCAATACAGCATCAACTGACGTATTTTTCTTGGCCTCCCTAGCCAACAGGTGTTTGAAAGTGACATGGAGGTATATCTGCGGAGAAAAATCGCATTTGCATTCCTAAACTTTTTTTTTCCTTATTTTATTTTATTTTTTTTATTTTATTTTATTTTATTTTTTATTTTTTTATTTTTTTTTTTTTTTTTTTTTTCTATTTTATTTACGTTTGGCTGTTGGCCCATAGGCCTCAATTCTTTCTGGATACTGGATGTTAGGATTTCAGACTTTTCATTGTATATAATTTGGGAACGTTGTGAAGTGTATTTCTGTGTGTAGAAATCAGAACATACAAAACTTTCATCTCATGAATTTAAAGTGCAAAAAATTAAATACTTTTAAAATAAATTGTTTTTAGGCTTGTTTTCTAGAAAATGTGCAGTTATGATGATTTATCATATGAGTGATTTAAAATTTTGGTACATGTGACAGCTTTTTTTTTTTTTCTGAAAGGGGAAATGAGAAGGGAAAACATCTATTATATGTGAGAGATTAGCCTTAAACCTATTGTTTCATTTACCATTCATTTTTGAGAAGTAATTTTTTTTAAATAGAAAATAATCATGTTTAATTTTTTTTAAAATATACTGTTATGGAAATAAAAGTTTTTATTATAATCCAATTACAAATACACTGCTCGACATTGAAAATGCAACACCATGAAGGAGTGGTCAGAAAGTGATGAAATTTGAAACAAAGACAGAGACAGCAAGCAGAAATAAGTGATTGTTATTTCAAAATGATAGTCAGAATACAGAGTGAGAACGGCGTCGGCTCAGTAGCATGTAGGACCACTGCGGACAGCGATGCACGAAGAAACACGTCTAGGCATAGAGTCAATAAGAGTGCGGATGGTGTCCTGAGGGATGGCTCTCCATTCCCTTTCAACCATTTCCCACAGTTCGTCTTCTGAACGAGGCAGGGGCAGAGTCTGCAAACGGCGTACAATCTCATCTCACACATGTTCAATTGGTGACAGGTCAGGAGAGTATGGTGGCCAGGGAAGCATCTGTATATTTTGCAGAGTATGTTGGCAGAGTATGTTTGCAGAGTATGTTGGCAGATGTGTGTTCGGGCATTATCCTGCTGAAAAATTGCATTAGGCAGTCCCTGAAGATAGGGGATTGCCACCGGCCGCAGTACATTATCCAAGTATCGTTGGGCCATCATAGTGCCCTGAATATGAACTAGAGGTGACCTGGAATCGTAGGCAATAGCGCCCCAAACTATTATGCCGCGTTGTCGCGCAATGGGGCATTCCACAGTTACTGCCGGATTAGATCTATCTCCACGTCGACGCCACACACGTATGCGGCGACTGTCACTGGACAAACAGAAGCGTGTCTCATCTGAGAACACGATGTTTCGTTATTCTGTCATCTACATCGCTCCAGTCCGGTACCATTCTAAACGTTGCTGTCTATGCTGTGGGGACAATGGAAGTCTTCTTAACAGATGCCGTGAGTGCAGTCCACGTTCAACCAATCGACGGGAAATGGTTCTGGTCGACACGGGAACATCCAGGGTATCTTGCACATGCTGCAGAATCGCGGTACATGTGACTTGCGGGACTGCCACCGCTTGTCGGCGGACGCGTCGATCCACGCGTGCTGACATCACTCTATCTGCACCTGCACCCCTTCTTCTTCCCATATTTCCTTGTTCCAATCATGTTCGCCATAGCCGATGCACCGTGCTCGCATCCGTGTGGGTATCAACTGTGATTTGACATAAGGACCAACGCGCCTTTCTCCGTTTGATCACCATACCCCTTGTAAAATCGTCTATCTGCTGGAAGTGCCTTCGTTGATGGCGGCCTGGCCATTCTCTCCTATTACACGTATCCTCCGGAACAAAAACCAACTTTCTTCGATAATTCGTCTGGCAGAAATAACGACACGAATATTGCCTATTCTGCACGTTCCTTCCCTTATATCTTACTTCACATCGGAGAGCTCCGCATTTCACATCATTCGCATAACTCATTGATGTGCGTCTACTCTAAAATTTGCATAAATTTCTGGCCACTCCTTCTTGGTGTTGCATTTTCAATGTATATTCGTATAATTTGTTAGATAAGCACTATGAAATGCAATATCCATACAAAGTAAATAAATCAAGTTTTAGTAATTGTGAGTGAAAATGCTATTGTCATGATATTAAGAACTTACGCCTTTATTTAAGACGTAGGTGCCCTTGTAATAGTATTATTGATATGAACTTAAGCAGTCATATGATTTGAAAACAGAAGAATTTCCTACAACACATCTAATTTTTCCTGGTTGAAAACCCCTGCTCTAATATTCTTCATTTATTGATTCTCATCATTATTTTCGTTTTTTCTGCTGTACAGTAATTTATCATTTATAATTTCTCCGGCCCCAGAATCATCCAAAAATGTTCCAGTCATAATGATTTATATATAAAAATTTTCATTCAGATATTTCTTCATACAGTGGGTGATCAGTTAACGAACATATTCTGTTCCAAGATTATATTCGCTATCCGTATTGTTCGTTAACCGATCACCGATTTACCATATATGTTAATGGGAATTCGATTAATTCGTTCTGGAGATCCTAAAAATTAAATTTTAAAAAAATGTCATGTACAAGTATAATTTCTTAGTAAGTTTATTTATTACAAATATAATACATACATATAGTCTTACTTATTACAGTCCTTTTCCTTTCTTTGGGTGTTAAAGAACATGTCCAATGTCCATTGTTTTTCTCTCTGCTTCAGGACTTTCAGGAAATGATTGATAGCAATGCCATTGTAGAGATCAGCAACTCTATTGACATCAGCTTAGTTTGGGTGCCATTTTAAGACCGTTGCTTTGACATCTTCCCACTTCTTCAAAAGAACTTTAATGGCAGATGTCGTAATTGCTCCTCTTTCAACTTCCTCTTTTTCAGAAGGAAACACATTTTGCTGAGTTTCTTTGTGTTCTTCATTCAAGATTTCTTGGAGTTCTTCTGCCGTCAAGTCACCTTCATGTTCCATTATGAGCTCTTCAATGTCATCCTCCTTCACCTCCAATTACAGATCTCTCACAGTTGTTACAATTTCATCCATAATTTCAGGATTGTCAGCCTGATCACCTCCGTCTCCTTGAACGAGGGATGGACACAGCTTTCGCCAAGCAGAAACCAACTGTCGTTGAGTGATTTCTGACCGCGCCTTTTCAATAAGCCAAATAGCTTCGAGAATGACAAATTTTTCTATCCAAAACGTTTTTAAAGTCATTTTTGAGGAGAATTGGCATGCTTCAAAACATCGCCGAAATAGCGTACAAGTGTACAATTTCTTGAAACCTGCAATAACCTCTTGATCCATTGGCTGAATCAGTGAAGTCGTATTCGTAGGTAAAAACTGCACTGTCAGCCAGGGAAAGTCTATCAGCAAATTATCTTCAAGGTCCTTTGGGTGCCCTGGTACGTTGTCCAATAGCAGCAATGCTTTCAATTGGCAAGTCATTGGTATCAAGGTAGTCCTTGATGCTCAGGGCACAAACTTCAAACAGCCACTCTTTGAAAAGAACTTGCGTGACCCATGCCCTCTGACTCGATCTCCACATGACTGGCAGTTTTCTCTTGATTGTGGAATTTTTTTTTTTTTTTTGAATGCTCTAGAATTCTCAGAGTGATAAACGAGAAGTGGTTTCAGCTTCATATCACCACTAACGTTAGCTCCCGAAAGTAACATCAATCGTTCTTTCATTGGTTTATGCCCAGGAACACTTTTCTCATCTTTCGTGATGTGGGTACGGTTCAGCATGCGCTTCCGAAACAAACCAGTTTCATCACAATTAAATATTTGTTGTGGACAATACCCTTCTTTTTCAATGAATTCTTGAAATTTGAGATGGAACCTCTCTTTTTTATCTGCACTAGCAGACTCATCATGCATGCCCACGTTTAATGCCAGATCTCCTTTTAAACTTTGCAAACCAGCCAGTGATAGCCTTGAATTCTAGATTTTCGGATGACGAAACTGGAGTTTGTTCTTTCAATTTCTCAAAAATTTCTCTAGCCTTCTCTTGAATGATGGCCATACTAGTTACATCTCTCTTCATCTCCCATTCATTTATTCAAACTAACAGTAAACTCTCCATTTGTTTATGGATGGCACTTCTTTGCTTCTCACATGTATTCCTTTAGCGGCTTGAGCCTTCTTGATGATATCTTTCTTAGCTAGGAGTGTGCCTACTGTAGTCCAGTTCAAGCCGTACTGCCTAGCAGCATCAGTCATTTTTTGTCCACTATCTACTTTAGTTATAAACTCTTGCTTTGTTTTTATGGTGAGCACAGTTCTTGACACTCCACTCTTTTTAAGTGCCATAATATTGTCAGTTTTTCAGGGTTTTTTTGTAAGGCGTTTAGACAAGCACATACGAAAATCCACAAGGACAGAAACCAACTGTGGTACACAATTGACAAAGTGTACCGTACGCATTGTACGGTGCTGCCTCACTGCTACGTAGTATGAATGATGACGTGTCAGCGCACGCGCACATCCATTTTTAGGACGAATTGAGGACTGGTGTTGGATGTTCCGAGAGCCAAGAGGTTTTCGTTAGAATTAGTTTTGGCTCGTTATCCGAATACTGTTCGTTGTCTGAACACAAAAATCTTTCCTGAATGTGTTCGTTGTCCAATTTGTTCGCTGTCCAAACTGTTCCTTAACCGATCACCCACTGTATTTTATTCAACTTTTAAATGCTTAAAACATACGACGGATATTTTTTTATGAATAATGTACTAATTTCATTATTCTTTCTCCTCTGTAGCCTTCTTACAGTACTGAAGATCTAAGTGTAGAAATGGCAAATCTAGAAGGACTGATGAAAGATTTGAATGCCATCACAGCATCAGAATTTGAATGCTGAATTGTTAATAGCTTATTATGCCAATGATCATTATGATACTCAGTGTGCTTTTTATAGAAACAATGACTTTTTTGTGCGTGCAAGATGCTGCCATGTGAAATACTGCTTCATAACTACCTGTACCTGTGATTACAAATCTGGTTTGTTTTAATTAACAACTCATGTCATCTTGCATTTACTTTCACAAAGACTATTACCTTCATAAGGTAGATTCACTGTTTGTGATGCCAAACTTGAACATTACTTTTCAAGTAAGTAAAAAGAATGTACTATAAACATATTTATAATACATCATTATTCATACATTTGAAATGAAAATAATGAAACACTTCAATCATTTTTAATACTTTTTCTAGTTACTTTATAGCATGAAACTTAAGCCATGGAAAACATTTTAAACAAAAACTAAATGAAATAGAAAGACTAATTTATAAATTGGTAAGACCATTAAATTTGTATTTTAGATCTTGTTAAGATTTTGGATGCAAATGTGTAAGATATTTGAAATATATTCAGCCTCTAACAGAAATGAAAGCAGAACTTTGTTCTGATACACAACTATTTGATTGCAGTTTATTTTGTTTCTTAATATATAAGTTAAAAAAAGCAGAACTAGTATTCTACATAGTAGCGGCTTTAAAGGGGGATGAGGATGGATGACCATTTCGAGTGCCAAACCGAGAGTTTATTCAATACCAAATAATCAAAATTTTCTGAAAATATCAAACGAACATCTTTTCTGAAATCTTCTGTCATAATTTACCTATTTTTGGCTCATAGGCAAGTGTGACAAAGGAATTTGTTAGTAGGATTCCAAATTTAGTAAAGCTGGCTGTGAATCTCCATTTCCCATAATGCTGTCTCAGAGAATATCCACAAATAAATTATTAATTAATGTCATAAATTTAACTTTTTTATTAAATGCAATCAGTCTGATACTCTGTTAATCAATTACCCACCCTGATTGCGTAAAAATTTCATTTAGTGTTAAAATAGGAAACAATTCATTTGTAAATATGCTGTTTCTAAGTAAATAGGAAAATGTAATGTGCATGACACTGGTTAAAATTTAAGCAGTTGAGATGTTTTAAGTTTTAACTTTAATGGTAGGTAAATTCATAGCTAAAATAAGATAAAAATCTAGCTACACTTATGCATATTTAAGAAATTTTAAAAGGTGGCTACATTTCCGTAAATATTGATGCATAGACATGCATAGTTAACTTTAGATTTAAAGATTTGCCTTGAACCAGTTACATTGGGAAAAACTAAAATGACATTAAAAAATATACAATGGAAATTAAGAATTGTATACTCATATCAAATCTTAATAAACTGAAGATTTTTTTATACAAATCAATGAAGGAATTTCGAAAAATTGATTTACACAATTTATTCTTGTTAAGGAAAAAAAATCAGATAATACAAATTAGATCTGAATTTGCATCAATAGGGTATAATATTCGATAAAGTATTTCACTTTCCAAAATCTCTGTTTCAGTTTGAAAATGATAAATTATTTCATATTTCTTTATGATTCTTGTACATACTCTGTGACTAAAAAAACATCCACAAGTGGATGTTTCTATATGGTCTCCGTAGAAAAAAAAATTCCAATTAGAAAAGTATTTATTATGTTACAACGAATTAAATATTTCTTACCATAACATGCAAAATTTGGAGCTATTTGGGAATTAATTTACTGACATGGTTAACTTTCCAATGCCTATTACCAAATAAAATTTTAAAATGATCACCGAAGTGAGAGCAACTACAAAACTAAACTTTCTCGTTTTGGCAAATTTATACTTCCATATTGTGATTGCATATGTAGCTGACATCTTGAAAATGTTAGGTATATCTTTGTAAATTTTGCATTTACAATTGTGCAAATTTGTTCATTTAACTTGATAAAGTATAATGAATATCTCATTACCTGTAGTTTTCATTCTACTGAGACCATACGAAAAAGTAGATTTTTATGTACTTCTACTCACAGTGTTGAAACTGTTCTACACGTTTTGAAGTCTAGAATTATATTAAAGAAAATAAAAGCACACGTCTAGAATCGTAATTACGGAAATAAAATTGTTAGCCACCTTTTCTGAATGGCCTGTATAATCTAAAAACTGTCATAATAAAATTTTAAATAACCCATTAAAATTCTGAATTTCTAGAAATAATTTAAATAATGGCAGTAAATTTTAAAATAATTAAAATGCACATAATTAGATTTCAGCTTCAGTGTAAATTTTATTTATCTTACATATCATAGTTTTTAACACTTAGACATTAATTTTAACAAAAAGAAATATGATTAAACACAATTTAAGAATATATTGCCTTTTTTAATAATTACAAAACAAAAAAATTATTGAAAAATTATCAACAAAGACATAAAGTAAGAAATTTAGAATATATAAAATCTCTTTAAAATATATGCAGCCTCTTTTATGTTAAAATTACTGCCAATATAATGTTAAAAATTAATTAGTAAACATTAATGCAAATGACCTTAAACTAATTATATTACATTTATTTCTATGCACTAAATATATTTTTTACAATTAATTATTTAAAATATTATATTCACATTTGTCTCAGAAAATCTTCTTTGCTGAACTTAATGATCCCAAGATGTTATTTGTGCAATTTCTAATACTCATTCAATTCTGAGCCATACAAACATGAAGAACATTCAGAAAAGATGATATAAGCTTTATTTCTCAAAACAGCAATTCTATCCTTACTATTTAATTTCTACAGAAGTTCTTCGAATAAAGTGGAAAATTTTATGCAAAATGGTTCCTTAAAATTAAAATGTGTTTGTGTATATATTCTCCATAGGATAAAATTTCCAACTAATAATATACTTGTTACGCTTTAATCAATTACAAACAACAAAGTTCTGTATCTTTATATGCAAGATTCAAAGAGTTATGCTAATACTATATGTTTTTAAAATGTCAGTGATAAAAATGTATGAGGAGTGCTATTTTACCTGAAATAGAACCATTAATTGCCAAAATGAGCAACTTGCAACTGAATCTCTAAATATGCTCTCAGAAATCTTTGGTTGCATTGGTAATAGGCAAAGAAAAATGACCTGTCAGTAAATTCATTCTCAAATATCTCCATGAATTTTGTTCATAAAGGTACAGAACTTTCTTGCATTTTATTAAATCAGAATGAATGTTCTATTAACTGGAATTTTTAATTTACAGTGATAATAATAAAAGATGTGCTTTATGCTATAGTTTGAGATTTATCTAAGCTACTGCCACAATGTTGAAATGGTTTTCATGCCTTATTTTAAGATACTCTGAAAGTAAAGAGTTATCCATTTTATCCAAACATCCTATATAAATAATATTAAATACAATATACGCAGAGAACAAAAAGCTGTCTAAGTGGCAGAAGAATAGTAGAAAACTAAAATTTATCTTCTCAATTTCTCTCGTAGGTTGAAAAAAAAAATATTTCACATTCAGTAAAAATTGCAGAGCAATTAAAAATAATTCAGAGGGAGATAAAATGTAAAGACAAAACATTCACAACTTATTCTCATTTATAAATGCCAGATCTTCATCCAAATCTAACTTTAATATACTGATAATTTGTACATTCCTTTTGTTTCTAAAAACTACTTCTTGTTTAAAAATATTAACAATGTAAATTGAGTCAAAGGCCATCTTGCAGATGTATGCGATATCTAAATTCAGTGGATTGGAGGAACTAGGCTAATCCCCTAATATTTTAGGTAATGATACTTTACAGTATCTTTTTACTTATTATCACTTATTACTTTTTATTTACTTATTACATATTTTTACTTATTATTACATTATTTTACCTTTTTTTGAGAAGGCTTTACTGATGAGCTGAGATTGCATCAACTATAGCTAACGGACAACTAGTTAGTTTTCCTGAAACGAAATCATAGTGACACAGTAACTTTCATTTAAACTTTGGAGAGGAATTCAGTTAAGACAAGTAAGTCTCTCACACTTAAGATGACATATGCTAAAGCAAGCTGTGTCACTTTTATGTCACTGTCAGCTGTAAAGTATCACAGTGATGTGATCTCAGGTGCCTGTTCAGTGTATCTTTTATATTAAAAAAATAATTAATAATCACTAAATTTAGATCTACCCTTTGTATTTACATTGGTAAAACAATATTGGTACATTTCTGTCCAAAATGAACATGTTCTCAAAATGATCAGTTACAACCAATTGAGAAAGTCTGTTTTAGACCTGGTGCTATTTGAGAGATATATCATTTTATTAATTATTTAATATATTTGCTTATTAGAGTATTCATGAAAATAAAATTTTATTTATTATTTCAATTTGATTTACTTCCTCCTTCCAATTTTCACAGCTTTACTAGAGCGTTTGTTGTGCAATAGATGTAGTCTTCACATAAGAAAATATTTTGGGTTCAAACCTTGTGTATTTTTTTTTTTTTTTTTTTTAAATGGAGTAGTTCAGAAAATTACAAATTTTTAAAACTTAATTTTTCTTTCTGATAATGTATCTAAAACTGTTTATTTTTTAAAAAACTCTTTTTGTGAATTTGAATTTATTTATGTTTATCATATACATCTGCATGGTTTTTGTTAAGTACTGGTTATTACCATAATGAAAGAAATAATCAATATGACTGTAGAAAAACCCTTTCTGTAGAATCAGTGCATCTAAAAATATAGCAAAATCTATATCTTTCTTTGCTTGATAAAACTTTTCTTTGTGCTATTATTGCATATGCTATTTTTACATGTTTGCTTTTCAAGAAATGTATGATTTTCATTTTTATGTACACATGATGAACAGTTGTGCATCCAGTTTTGCATTTAGTTTAAATTATCTTTCTTATAGATACTGCTGCCAAAACTACACAATTATGCTATAATAATATATTTATGATAAATATTTTTTTCTTAAAATTAATTTTTTTTTAAATACTGATAAGATTAATTCATTACAAATCCTTATTTAATGTTCGGTTATTTGTAAAAAAAGATATTTAATTTTAATGAATGAAGGATAACTTTTTATAAAATTATGATGATCAGTACTTTCTTTGTACTTTTTGTAATTATAATGTAGTAACTGAGTAATTTATCATTATTATGAAAATGGAATCAATATTTGATTGCCAAGCAATTTTCTACAATTTTTTTATGAACAAGGGAAAATAATCAATATTAAATGGTAGAACAAATAGATTTCTTATAATGCATATTTTTTAATCCACATTTATTAAAAAAAATTAGCAAAACATTTCACAAATAAATAAATAAGATAAAGAAATAAATAAATAAAAATAGTAGAACTGTAATATATGTGTTAAATCAAGATACATATTGTAAAAACTATATAGAATAATTTCAGTAACATGCACTGAATAATATGTAACAAAATACGTATAAATTAATGTATATAAAGATATATTTCTAAGGTAACATTTGGTAACTCATTTAAAACTGGTCAAAGTGACAACATTATATATGTAAATAGATCAAATAATTCTAAATATATGCTCCAACGAATGCTTCATTTGTAAAATAATCAGTCACATTTCTTATCAGCATGTATGTATACAGTGTTCAGTTTATGTACAGTTAATGTTCTTTCTCATTACAATGGGCTTTTGTGTCACATTTTTATGTATTGCATAATAAGTATAAAGTTTAGGAGATGAAAGAACTCCTTTTTATACAAAATATTCAATTTGTATTTATACTAATGTGAAACTATATGCTAAAAGTAAGAGATATACTTCATTCAATTTCTTAATAAATGCCATTTGAATCTGTAAAGAGCTTATTTATTTCTATTCATATTGTAATCTGCATTAAGAAGACACATTTTCCATATTTCATGAACAGATTTTGCTTAAAAATTTTTAAAAATACACTAACAATCCACCATCACATGTTAATGCATGGCCCAAAAAGATTAATCTGACAGCACAAATTAATACTTAAATGATACTAGTTTAAATTGTAATTTTACTACTTAAAGCTGTTATGTATGCTTCATATTCTGGATATAAATATCAACTTCAAATAGGTTATGAACAGCATGAATCTGTAATTATGTTACTTACTATAATGAATAAGATAAAATTTCAGTTACGTGCTGCTTGCAAGCAGCACATAAGAGACAAGCAGATCTCAACACCCTCCCATGACTAATGCCAGAGAGGAAAGACATATTGCGACTCCAGCCCTGCAAAACCGTACAACCACATCACGGGCCATTAGTCAGGAAATCGGCATGTTTGCAGCATGCCCAGTATCAGCTTTTAAGGTGCGTCGACATTTGCAGGAGCATGGACTATCAACAGGGTGACCATTCCTCAATGGTCTTATGCACTGTTAATTATTTTAAAGCATTTATCAACTTAATATCAGAATTTATGATTTTTATTAAAACACTATGATATAAAACTGCAAACACCTCTGACTGACAAGGCCATATATATATACTTATATATTGTTGCGAAATGCCCAGCTGTAGTAAGATAACTTCCCCACAAAGTGAGTTTAAAGTTGCCAGAAAGTGGCAAGGAAAGGCAGCCTTGCCATATTTTTGCGATATTTTGTGCGAAACTGCCCATTTGATGTCATGCCATAGACGGAGCATGAACATTCCAGAAAGATTTCTTGCCAGTTTTCCCAAAAGTAGGTCAAATGTCTGTACGTGGAGTAGCAGTTTTATCGTCAAGAGTATCTTGAGTGCATTGGAAGGAATGATATGACGAATGGCAAAAACACATGAAAGGAAGAAGTTGGGATATGCAAATGATTAGTATTTCAGCACATTTAGACGACATCTGAAGCACAGCATAAGTTGTGTAGTGGATTTCTCATTCAGAAAATGCTTTATAAGGTTGGAGTTTACTCAGAATATCATGTTATGCCTCGATAAGAAATGGAAATGCTTACCAGCAAGTTTTGAAATTCTATAGAGGTAGAATCATTGCCTGTCGAAAGTTAGATTTTCGTTCCGTGATATCACCGGTCAACATCCAACCACTGTCATGTGAATATGAAAATCGATGGATTGCTGAGGATCATACTGAAGCCAAGCAGATCTCAACACCCTCCCATGACTAATGCCAGAGAGGAAAGACATATTGCGACTCCAGCCCTGCAAAACCGTACAACCACATCACGGGCCATTAGTCAGGAAATCGGCATGTTTGCAGCATGCCCAGTATCAGCTTTTAAGGTGCGTCGACATTTGCAGGAGCATGGACTATCAACAGGGTGACCATTACTTCAGCTTCCCTTGACAATGCAGCATAAAGAGAGACAAGCAGATCTCAACACCCTCCCATGACTAATGCCAGAGAGGAAAGACATATTGCGACTCCAGTCCTGCAAAACCGTACAACCACATCACGGGCCATTAGTCAGGAAATCGGCATGTTTGCAGCATGCCCAGTATCAGCTTTTAAGGTGCGTCGACATTTGCAGGAGCATGGACTATCAACAGGGTGACCATTACTTCAGCTTCCCTTGACAATGCAGCATAAAGAGAGACAGTGACTTTGGTATGCCAAATGACAAAGCTGGGTACAGGAGAGTCAAAATGTTGTTTTTTCACACAAGTCCCGGTTTTACGAGCAGTATTCTAATGTATACGTGTCTGGGGTGTCCGAGAAGACCGCAAGTCGCTTGCTTGCCTTCTATATCGGCATAGGGGCCCTGCACCTGTTGTGATGGTTTGGGCAGCCCATTGGGTACACGACACGCACATCTCTAGTTTGGATCAATGGTATTTTGAACACAGATGGGTACATTTTTGACATTTTATGTGCAGTGGTTGTGCCCTATCTTCAAGGTCCATAAACACCATGTTCTAATAAAATTATACAAGACCACATGTTGCACATTGTGTTCTGACCTTCCTCGATACAGAGGATATTCAATTGCTGCCTTGGTCTGTACGCTCTCCAGATTTTTATCATTGGATCAGACTAATCTGTAATTATTTCTTTTAAATTTAACTTTTTGGAAAATTTTTCTTTGATCTTTTTTGAAAAAGTTCCTCTCCCAGGTCATTTTCCATTTTCCTTGCTTTTCAGGAGAGTGGAAACCTTGTTCTTACTACGATTGTTAGATCTTTGCTGATACAACATTGGCTGGCATATTGCCAATTTTCTCAGTGATAAGTAATGTAGAAATTTAGATGTTATCCTTCCCATACTCATCTCTCTAATTCTGAGTAAATCAGTTCAAATGACACATGCATATTAGTAAATTTATTAATATCTTTCATGGTTAGATTTCACGGTATTATAGACTTTAATGAGAAGATATGGTATCATTATCTTTTTTTCCCTTATGCAGAGCAACTACAGTAAAGGAAGTACATAGTATCACAGCATATCCATTCAAATTCTCTTTAGTAATGGACAACGAAAGTGTTTGCAAACCAAAATGATAGGCAGATAATATGAAAATATTGCACCATTATTTACAAAATACTGTTGTAATAAAACTTGTTTTAAATATACAAAGTTCAAATTGCAAGCTATTACTATTTCTCATATCGCATGAAGGTGTAAAATACAGAATGGCATGCAAATTTTACAGAACAGCTGTATTTTTAAAGGTTACAATACCAAAATTAAACAAAACTGCCATGGCAATTTGCATAATTATAAATAGTCAACAGGAAGCTGGTGTATGAATAAATTTTGGAATTGTAATGTCAGATGGTGTTATATATAAAACTAGAAGTTCAGTAAGTCTTTCTAAATGATAAGAAAGATCATTAATAGATATTTAATGAATTTCATTCTATATTGCAGCCAATGAAATAACCACTAAGAAATATTTAAATAATTAGAAATACAGTAACACCCCGCTTAACTTGGGGTATACGTTGCATCAAAGTAGAGCATAATATGAAACAGTGTTAAATGAGGTTCTCTCATCATGTAAATAATGGGGTTTGGGGAAGATGGGTAGAAAATTGGTCAGATATTTTACCATTCAATTTATGTTTTTTATAACAAAAAACCAAAATTTATTTCTTACAAATATAGAAACATAATAAACGGATATACATATAAAAATAAAATTCTAGGTCAGTATGTTTTTATTTCAGATCATTCAGTCTCTTCTGTATTTCCAATTTTCTGCCTTTTTATCAAAAAGGTATATAATGTAATTTGCGTTTTCCTTTTGCGCTCTGTAACAAGTTGTTGTAAGTGGATAAAGCATCCATAACACCCCGTCTTGCCTTTGAACTCCTGTCAAAATTTGGGTCATTTTCAATAAATTGGTTTTCAGAAACGCTGTTCAAAGTTCTTTTTGCTCTTCTTCAGAATCACTACTTTCAATATTTTTGTGTTTTTCTTGGTCCACTAATTCCTTGAGCTCATCATTAGAAAGACTTGCTGCTGTTTCTTGCACTATTTCTTCGACATCTTCCACATTTAGTAGTTGGATTAAGGCAGTTGAGTTAGGCAGCAAGAAAGCCACTTCTACTGGAATGCATGCTATTAAGTCATAAATTCGTTGAATGGCTTGGAGCATTATCAATTAAAAGGAGTGGTCATGATTCAAGTTTTTTAATTTCTCAATAGCGATTAACAGACGGGCAAAAATATTCAGTGAACCAATTCTGGAAAATTTTCATAGTTATCCATGATTTTTTATTAGACTCCCAAATTACAGGTAAAGTTGATTTGGATATTCCTTTCATTGCTCTTGGGTTTTTGGAATGGTAAACAAGTAGTGGTTTTAATTTGAAATCTTCCCTAGCATTACCACCCAGTAGACGTGTTAAGTAATCTTTTGCAGCTTTCAATCCTGGTGTACATTTTTCTTCCTGGGATATAAATGTTCGTTTTGGCATCCTTTTTCAAAATAGTCCTGTTTCACCAATATTAAAAATCAATTCTGGAGGATAGTTTCCTCATTCAATTATTGTTTTTTAATGTTGCTGGATGTTTTTAATGTTGTGAATTCAGCCACTGCTTTCGTATCACCACTTGCTGTTTCTTCTGTAATCTGTATGTTATGAAGATTATTTCGATGTTTAAATGTATTAAACCATCCTCGACTTTCAACGAAAGTTTCACTTGTCTCAACCTGAATGTAATTTAAAATTCTTCTCGCTTTTTCCATTATAGTTGATTGGCTTAATGGCATACTGCGTTCAATTTCGACGTCAATCCATATAGAAAGTCGTTTTTCCATTTCCTCTATTGTATTGTATTATTTCTAGAATGGGTAATTCTAGTTGCAGAGCTTGTCGTAGTTGCAGTTGCCAATGACAGTACTTTTCCTTTATTCTTAAAAGTAGTTCTTATTGTTGAAGTTGCCAAATTTAATGCAGCACCAATTTAAGATTGACATTAACCAGTATCTAATCTTCTAATTACTTGCATTTTAGTTTCTAGTGAATTGCTTTTTCTTGTTGCTTTATTTTTGTGCTTTTTTTTTATTATCACCCATGATAAAACCTAAAAAGCCATAATATTTGTCTCTATATCAATCGTTATATTATATAAATTTATACTTACAATAACGTCAACAAATTTTTGAAGCGATAAAAATATGTTCGTATAACACCACAGGAAAGAAGGAACACAGATAAACTGCTTCGGATATCGGGAAGCCTAATGCTACGTGCAATTTCGGCGAGTCCCACAATTCAAATGAAAGAGTGTTAAACCGAAACAGTGCTAAATGAAACAGCATTAAGTGGGGTCTTACTGTATGAAAGAAAGGCAAAGTGTGAGAGTGTAGCTCACAAGTTTGGTGATGTCTGTTACATCACATTGCAGGCATGAAGGGCTTGCAGAATAAGTATGACTGTTTAAGAACTGGTAGTAGTTTCCAATAAAAACTGTTTATTCCCTGATATAATGGAAAGGAACAGAAGCCACCAAAATCTATCTATGCTCGAGGATGTGAGATCTTAAGTTTTACTGTGACCAAATTATTCTGTAGAGTTAAGATTTTCTGACGGAATAAAAAAAATGCCAAAGTAATTAATAATAAGGAACAGGAATTGATATAATGCAAATTAATTTGCAGTATTATAGTTTTGAAGGTTAAATGGAATATTCTTTCTAACTGCAAGAATAAAAATGATGGAAAAAATATGTAACTACATGAAAACAACAGGGAGAAATTTGAGAATGTTCTAACTATATACAGAAAAAAAGCATTACTAATGGCTGAAAAGTGAATGAAAAGTAACAAAGAAACAATTCTTTGAAAAGTAGACAGCAATAAGTAATAGGAACTGGATTCATTAACCAGAAATATAAGATTTTTATAAATGCTGAAATGACTCCAAGAAATCTGATTCGCCAATGGGAGACTCCCATTTCTGAATTTTCTTCCATATTTCATTTTTTCTGAATTTCTTCCACACAGAAATCGAAAATGTAATTTTTCACTAGCAATGCTGCTGCTGGCTGTACGTACAGTCACTTTTTCACAATGCAAGAAACATCCATACATTCATGCAGATTCTTCATAATTTAATTTCTTTAAATATAATACAGGGCTTTTTGGTAACAATAATTTAAAAAGTGATACACCGTTTATACTGAACCAATGCTTTCATAATGAAGCAACGCTTTTATAGTGGATAACTTTTTAGCTCCTTTGGGCTAAAATGTTGTGTAAGTAATCTAAGAAAACTGAATAGTGATATGATGAACTGAGAAAAGACTGAAAACAAATTTAATGGCAACTCTTAGTAATACTGTATTAGGAATTCCAAACATATGCTGCTGTTAAAAATTTTATGATTTTGCTGCTGAATTTATGTGGTATAAGTAAGAAAGTGATATTTAATATTAAAGTTAAAAATATAAAAAAAATTGTGTAGGTCATCTTGTTAAAAACACTGATATGATGAACTGAGAAAAGACTGAAAAAAATATGTATGACAACACATAACACTTTATCAAAAATTAGAAATATGCCGCATTTAAAAATTTTTATGTGGCAAGTGTGGATAAAATGCTTTTTGCAGATGGCAATGATATTGCAAGTTAGGCAATGTGTAAAAGGCGACATGTGACATTACCCTACAAACTTTATTGAAACACATTGATAAAATGATTGAGGTATTCTCATCTAATAAGGCATTCTCATTTAGATTTGGATGGATATATAAAGATACAGACAATAGCAGTAATTGCAACAGAATGAAATACCTGTCCCATGAATACAGTGACCGAGATAAGCAAAAAAACACATCATGTGGAAAATAGAGCAACGGTGTTGAGTATTCTTCACAGATGAATCTAGGTACTCTCTCTACAGTGTAACTCAGTTCTTCCATGATGTGGAGAACGCAAAGAACACGATGCAGCCAGTTAAATATTCTTGAATACAGTATTTGCTCTGGAGGCAGCATTCTCATTTTGGCAGGCATCAGACAATTACACTGGCCTGTATGTGTTTCTGCAAGATTTATCCACAATCCTAGCATAAGAACATATGTCATCACAATTAATTATTCTTTGATTTTAAAGGGCGATAACACTCAGCTTTCTAGTGCACATATAGTCAAAAAGTACCTTCAGGAGCAACTTGTGCTGTGCATAAATTAGACAATTCGTTCACCAAGTAAGCTTTTATATACTTCTAAGATCTTAAAATAACTTACAATGAGGGTTATGACATGCAGCTTTTGCTCTCAGTCTAAATATTATACAGTTTAATAGATAACATGAAAATGAGGTATTAAGCCTATATTTGTGATAGAGGAAGGCACATTCCACATTAAAATATTCTCATTATTTGAGTAAAAATGCATTTGAGCTACATCTCAATAATCATGTATTTTCAAAAATCTCCCTGCCTGCAGAAGTACAAGGTGTACAACTTTTGTAATGCACTTTCATAAAATAAACTTGTGCCAGTTTCATACTTCTTTCATTTGCTTTAAAATTTCTATTTTAAAAATCACTTATTCTTTAACTTTTTGGAAAGCAGTATTTTTCGCTATATGCCATCAACACCTGTTCCGAAGTATCACTGATTTCAATTTTAGAGATGATTATATGACATATCATATTGCTGCTTTTCAGAAGAAAGGACATTGTTCAAATGAGCCATGCTTGTTTCTCCAATTTGAATACCACTGAACAGATCTAGGATATATGGAAAATATCTTGATACTTTATATCCATTTACAACTAGTTGAAGTAGTTGAAAATAATACTGACAGAACAGTGGACAATCTGCTGCATGAATTTATCAACACTATGTGATAATGCTATGTGGAGCAAATCATTGTATACCACTTACTAAAGATGACCTCTTCTCATTATCTCACCTCCAAGAGTGATTTATCTGTTATCATTGCAATCAATGCATAAAATATTTTTAAAAAACTTTAAAAAATATTTGCTATTAAATAATCATTTTAAGTATTTTGTTAATTGAATAATTACCCTTTGGTTTAAAATCTATCATTTATTATTTAATTTTCAGTCTTAAAATAGATGAAATCACATATAAGACCCGTGTGAAACTGCTCAAATCATAATGTTATGCTGCTACAGTTTGCTAACTGGATAAAATAAGACATCTTAAATAACTAAAATGAAGCTAATTTAATTAAATCACAATGATGTTCCCTTTAGTTAAATTCCATCAAGGTAAATTGAATGATTCATAATTCAACATTTATTAATTTTTATTAATATATATAAGTTGCTAGTAAAACAAACAATATCATGAATTATCATTTAGGAAATATAAAACACAAATTAATGAGTAAAATGTCATTATCCCTTCCCTCAAAAAGTAAGTAGTCTTTTGAATTTGTCCATTTTCCTCATAATATTCAAATTTCAATCTTTAAAAAAGAATAAGTTTCTACTTATAAATGAAATTACATTTGTAATATTTTACTTTCATTTTAGACATCAAATTTGACAAACAAACAAATGCAGGTACCTATTCATATTATGCCAACTGTATCTGAAAATATCCATTACAGCCCATTATTGTGAATTTGACTACTAATTATTCTATACAAACACTATATTACTATAATTTACTTTAATTACAAATGATAACATATTTTTCCTTCCTATAAGTCTATCTATAAAAAAATTCTAAATAAAATTTGGAACATTCATTGAATATTTCCTATCCAAGTATACAGAACTGTTGGACTGGGGAAGAAAGTGGGGAAAAAGATAGAAAAAATGTAATTCACCATTATGGCTATCAAAAAAATATATAGTATTTACTAATCCCAAGTCATTAGGAAACACACTGGTGCACTGGCTGATTGGGATCTAAACACTCAATACAGTAGAAGTCCAGAAATCTCCAAGGCTTGGGACCAGAGGTTGTGCGGATTTTAGGACAGAAAAGATAAATCATAATATTCAGACTCAAAGTGCAAAACAGTAAATAAAGCGTATTAGATACATTTAATTAAATGATTATATACACTATTGCAATAATTTATTATATGTGTTAAATTATTATTACATATATAAATTGATTATATTATTCATTGTACACAGCATCGAGGTTTGCCGATTTCACTTCATGCAAAGACTTCCGGTTTCGGATTCCGGTGTTAGAATCACTGTTTCTGTAAAATTTCAACAGCTTTTCTTTATTTTTCCGTATATCATACACAATCGTGTCACAATTCCATACGATTCTGCTATAAACCGAGGAGTAGAACCTGCCTCCATCTTTTGCAGAATTTGCACTTTTTTTATTACTGTCAATGCAATGTCTTTACGTTTTTCAGCGTTGCAAGCAGTAAAATCATGAGTACGTTTCTTACCTGTCATTGTATTAAAAAGGACTGAAATTTAATATACTTTTAATTTATCCACAAAATATCTGGATAAAAAAGAAGGCAGCACTAAATAATCTCATGAAATAGCAAAGCTAAAAAAATATAACAACGTGAACTTGAAAAAAGAGTCGAGTGAATTGTCTGCTTTTTTACCTCGATGCAGATTAGAGGGAAAAAACTTTTATCATGATGTCAATAATTTGGTATTTCCATTATGACTCATTATTATTCAGTAATTATGACGTCATTATTCGGTAAGTATTTTTTCTTCGATATTTCGTACTCAATCTTGCAGTTTCCGGAACCTATAGACTGAAAGTTTATATTTTGAGAGGCAACGTGGATTTCAGGTCGGCGGTTTTCGGTATTTGACTGTATTTACTACTTATAAATTTTACACATCTCAAATTTTAGATTTTCAGATACAAATATTCAATTACACCTACATTAACTACTATGTAAAAACATTGACAAGGTAAGGCTCTTAAATCAAACTTGCTACCTCATGGAAGGAAATTTTAAAAAACTTTCACTTGGAAACAAAACTTCCACTTCTGATAATGACTTGAAAAGAAAACAAAAATTTTGTTGTATTATCTTAATTTCATAATCAAAGAATATTTTTTCAGCTTGGAATCAGAAACATTTTGCTTTTTGACTACTCTCTGATGACAACTACAAAAGCATATCAAAATCCATTTTTTTCAACTGTTCTTCACTTTTACATTTGATTTTTTTTAAAATTCTTATTCTGTTTTCAATTTACGAGCTCTCAACGAGGTAGTGAATATAACCTCATAGTTCATTGTCATATCAATGTCATTACTTATATCATTTGAAGCAGTAAAAAAGAGTATTTTAACTGTTTATTCTATGACATTAAAAAAATAAAAGTTGACCTGAAAGATTGCTATGTAAATCATTATTACAAATTATACAAAAATGTTTTATTCAAAACAGTATTTTACAAAATAGTGAATAATAATCAAGAAACAAAATGTAAAATTATATACAAAATTTACCGTTTAAATATTTAAGATATAATAAAAAATTATATAAAACATACACTGATTTTAATAAAATCATGACAGAAGAATAATATTTACAAGTAAACTTTAGCATCCTACTTCCATTAAAATTAAAGGCAAGTATATTGTTTATTTCCTTCTTATCAAATTCCTGTTAACCTTCAATCAGCGCAAGTGGATGAATTTCCAATTTCAATTTCTTCACACTGAAGATCACTACTACTAGCTTCTAGAATAATATTTGCAGTCTCTGGTTCAACTGCAGTTGTACTCTGGCTCCTTCTTTTTTTGGCTTTGGGTAGTGAACTGGATTTTGTAGGAGATGTAGAGGAACTGTCTTTTTTCCCTTTTTCTGCATGGTATGCTAAAATGAGGAACATTAACATAACATATATATATATATATATAATATTCATAATTATGATATCTATATTTACCATGCAAACTCTGCTTCCAAATTTTGAACTATGTATGAAGAAATTTTAAAAATTCACCCCATTTAGAGCAGAGTCTAACTGGAGTTTCGTTATATAAAAAAGAACTAAAGGAGTTTTATTGTACAAGAAAGGTACTAACTTGTAAATTTATTCATAGCACATTTTTCCTTCAGATAGAAAATTCTCTTTTTGTTTTCCAGTAACCTTGAAAACCATTGAAGGCAGTGGAAACTTGCTTTGCCTTTCTAAAAGACAATCTGACTAGAGCTGCTAAATTTGGCTCTACGCCAGCTGCCATAACGATGCTCATGCGATATATAATTTGCCAAGAAAGTGATTCCTACCAACATTTGCACAAAACTTGCTTTTTTTGGCATCTCCATATGAAATTCAATGGCTTTTCCAGATTTTGACTAAAATACTTAAATTCCCTGACTTCAGTCAATTTTTGAATTCCCTGACTTTTCCAGTTTCCCAGATAGTGTGGCAACCCTGATATAAGTACAAATGTATGTGTGTGTATACATATACACACACATAACATATATGTACATACATACATGTATATATTCATACATTTTTTAAATCCAGTCCCAATAACAGAACAGTACCTGCACAATTTCTAGTGGTTGCTCAAGCACTTCAACCATGTGCAACTTCATTTTTTATCTAACAGCATAGTTCTTGCATTCTAAACATTTTATTAAGGCACTTACTATTTTAGGTACTTTTCCGTTTCGCCGGCACAAATTTCGCCAAGCAGACTTTCTTGGTGACAACACATAAAAAATTTTAACAAATGTTAGTTCAAAGAATTTTTTCTTTTGAAGGCATAAACATTTTAATATTGTTTTAAATTTTGTAAAAAGACATTAATTTAAGAATTTACTATGCTCTCATGGTACAACATCTTAATTCACCGGTTCATATCATGCAACCCCAATCTCACGTAAACTACGCTACAAAAATATAATTATCTCAGTAATTTCAAGTTAAATCTTAATATGGAATACAAGTTTAAATGCAAAAATTATTTCAATTTGTATGCAGTGCTTTACTTCACTAGTGCATTAGAATTGATGAATTTAACCCTTAATTTTGCCTTTCCTATATTTTTGCCTTCGGGTGAGCGGTGTGATTGCTTCCTAATTGACTTAATTACCGCAAATGGTTTAGGGTATAAAATTTAACTATCTTTTGTAAAAATTCTATGTAATTGTAATGCCAGTATTGAAAGAAACAATTAATTTGATAAGAAATGACTGCAACTTGTTTTGAAAATGAAGCATAAAAGGTTACCAGTGAAGATATTCCGTTTGGCATCAGTTGTACCATTATTGGCGACTTTATCATTTGCGCCGGCAAAACGGAAAAGTACCCTATTTTATTCCAAACTTCATCACACAAAAAAGAATGAAGTACAAATTGAGGAGGGAGCTTTTAACATCATATAATATTTTAGCTTACAAAAATTATAAAGTTCTTATAATTAATTCTACATAAAAAGCAAAATTTACAATTCTTGTTTTACTTGATGGAAATGGAGCATTATAATACTGATGCAGACAAAACATGCTATTTGATTTAAAGACATGTAATGAAATTTTAGCGAAATTCAATAATGACAAATTTCTAAATAGTGAAATAGTTCATACATTGAGAACTGTATAAGGTTTAGAAACAATACAGCCTGCACTTACCATTTAAGCTTTCTTTTATAGGGTCAATCATATCTTCAAAAAGCATGTCCTCAAGTGCTAAGAAAACATCAGTCGCAGAAAGTGTCTTACGCTGAGAAGTAGCTTGGACTTGGCTTGCACTGTAGAAAAAGGAAGTTTATACAAACAGTGAAAAAAAATTAAACAAATTTGTTTAATGTATTTCCTCAACAACAGAAAACTTCATTACAATTTGAAATAAAAGAAAATTTAATTCTCATCAAGTGCTTAAAGCAGATTTTTCAATTTTACTTTTTAATTAATTAAATAAATAGAAATTAATGTTAAGTTAAATAAAGGTTATATAAATTTAAGTAAATAAAATTCTTGTTTTATCTTTAGAGCACAAATCCAGTAATTCACTTAAGTAATTTACATACACAGTGACACATTTTTAGAGCAATTAGGCACCGTTTAATTTATGTTTAAAATGAAAATAGTGTTTCTTTAAATGTTCAATCTGAGAGACTTTTTTTCTGGGTTATAAATCTGCATCATGATTTCGATTACAGAGGAGCTTTTCATAAAATTTCCAAGGACACTGATTGTCATTCCTCTTCCATTACTTTCCAGAATCCATCAATCATGGTAAGTTTTCGCTTAGAAAGAGATCTTTTCAAGAGACTAGAAACAGAACAGTCGATAAGCTAAACATTAAGGGCCTTTGCAGGAGTATACATTTAATGCCTGTATCAGTCTTAATTTTTTTTAAGGAATCAGTGCTACTTCTTGAAGTATGACTTGTTGCTTTGACTTGATGAAGTTTCACTCTCTGAAAGTCATCAGGATACAGAAACAGAATTTTATTCTGTAAATATCAGACGTAAAACTTTCCCTTGATAGTAAAATGAGTTGACTTTAACATTTTTTGGTACTTTTCCGTTTCGCCGGCGCAAATCTCGCCAAACAGACTTTATTGGCGACAACACACAGTATATACATAAAAAATGTTAGTTCTAAGAAATTTTTATTTTTAAGGCATAAACATTTTAATATCATTTAAAATTTTGGAAAAATACAATAAATAAAGACAATTGATTTGTAAAAAAAGACATTAATTTAAGAATTTACTATGCTTTCATGGTACAACATCCTGCTTCGTCGTTTCATATCACGTGACTCCAAGTGATCTTATCTCACGTAAACTACGCTACAAAACTCTAATTCTCTCAATAATTACATTAATTTTAAGTTAAATCTTAATTTGGAATACACGGTTAAATGCAAGAATTATTTCCATTCGTACAAATTGCTTACTCAGAAATTATGTAAAACCCCAGTGCTTTACTCTGCTAGTGCATTCTTATTGGAATTTATGAATTTACTTGACTTTTCTATATTTTCGCCTTCAAGTGAGCAGTTTCATTGCATCCTAATTGACTTAATTACCGCGAATGGCCTTAGGCCATAAAATCGAATTATCTGGTAAAAATTCTATGTAATTGTATGCCACTATTGAAAGAAACAATCAATCTTATAAGAAATGACTGCGACTTGTTTTGAAAATGAGGTGAAAAAAGTTGCCAGGGAGGATATTCTGTTTGACATTGATTGCACCATTTCTGGCGACTTTATCGCTTGCACTGACAAAATGGAAAAGTAACTATTTTTTCAACTCTTGTTATTTTTTAATTCCCATTGTAAGAGAATTCAGCAAGATTCATACACCCATTGCTGAAACTTCTTTACATTGATGGAACCAGATTTGTATATTTTTCTTTTTTTTAGAAATGGACCTTTAGATACCATTTTAAATAGTTGCTTTAGGTAAACCCATGCTTCATCTAAGATCATAATTTATTTCAATTTAACTCCTACTAAATAGTTTTATATAGGATTATACAAATTATATGTACAAACATAATATTTAAGTACATATAATTATGTACATTACATAATATTAAGTACATATAATTATATGTACAAATATTAAGCTTTTCTACAGTGTAAATCTTGGTTTATTATTTTATTTATTGTTGCTACAGATGTATTTAAAGACTTTGCATTGATTTATGCATCAACAGATTTTCTATTGCTACCAACAATTTAACTTTAGAAACAACATTACTTTTTTTATGTACCTTTTTCGCATATTCGCTTGAAGTCTTCTTTTCGTGTAGAAGTACTGATTGAAGGTTTTTCTCTTTTTGATTGAGGTTGCTTATTTTGCCCTTAGAAATTTTAATACCATGTATTTCACAACTTGCTTGAATAATGAAATAGGAATACTTCTCTTTGGAAAGCATAAAAACATATCCTTCAACCCATAACTTGCTTACATGCAACATTTTGAAGAAAAATAACTTTATGAGTTACAGACAATATTACTTATTTCAAATCATAAGCTACTGCCAGAAATTTTTATTCCAAAACATTATTGTTTTCTTTATCAAAATCCTTTAAAATGTATAAACACCCTCTGCACTTTCACAAATAATACCTAATTAACTAAAGGAAAATAGTACAAATAAAGATTTCCAAAATGAAGCAAAATTTCATGCATGTTATATTGATTTAAGTATAAAGTATTTTAAGATTTAAGATTACAAGTATTTTAAAACTAAAGAAATGCATTTTTAAACATTTTAAAACTTTCATTACAGCAAAGAAATTATAGTGCATACATATAGGTAGGTCCATGACACTTAACTGACAGAATATTCAGCCGACACGGACATTTAGCCAACGGTATGTTTGACAAACAATGCATTTAGTCCACAGCATGTTTAATTGACAACACATACATGCAGACAAAAACATGCGAAAATTTTAGTTAAATTTCTACATATCAACACACCAAAAACACGTTTCCAAGGTACACAACATGAAGGTTTATAGACAAGTACCACAGTTTTTTTCTTTACTTTATGCTATACAGGATTTAAAATTAGAGACAAAAGCAACCTTAGGCTGGTATAGATTTTGAAATCACTTTCAAGAGCAATCATATGCAGAACCATTTCTTTTAAAACGGAAAAAGAAGACTTCAGCAGTGGAAGGAATGAAATGACTTTATATGGAAAGAAATTGATTGAGCAAAATGAAAACATATGTAATGCAATTAGTTGAAAAAATAGTAATGAAATGTGAAAAAACTAACATATTAGAATTGAAATCATTGAAAAATTAATAATATTAGCTGAAGAAGAAAATGTTCTATTAATGTGAAAGGCTCCAAAGAAATTCAGTTTACTAACTGAAGAAACTTTACGAAGAAACTTTATGGATAATTTTTGCAGATCTTATGTCAAAATTATGATTAAGCATCCAATTTAGATTAACTATCAATTCCCTCCCCCTTCCATTTTGGAACACTATTTCACGTTTCCTGATAAGAAATTTCAACTCTTTTTCAGTTTGATCGATATATGACAAACCACACCGACACGATAAGCTAACAAGTCCTAAAGTATTAAAATCAGAAATGGAACTTCAAAGAATTGAACAACAAATTTCACTTACAAGTGAGAAAGTAACTCCGAAGTTGAACATATCAAGATTCCAAGAAATTTTATAATTGACAGAAACACTAAATAGTATTATGGCAATGCTGAAATGATTATTTATAATTTTGAAGAAAAAAATTAGTAACACAACAAGCTTGAGTTTGGTATAGATTTATGTCAAAATCTCCACTGATTTTGAAGACAAGCAGGTATAGTGGGTTTTTTTTTTTTTTTTTTTTTTTTACAAACATTATGAAAAAAGGCAGAATAAATTTAAAGGACAGTGTTTGATAAAACATTGTTTTTCAAATTAAACAAATATAAATAGCTTACGAAGCAGTTGTATAAAGGACAAAAATAGCGGCTGCTCTGGCAACGGCTGCTCTAGCTTCTCTAGACACATTTATTCCATCTGGAATCTAAAGACAGACCAATAAATAAATACAAATGTACTACATAAATCAGAATTTTACAGAACAGTAGTAAAATTCATATCTATGAAACTACTGTTAATGTTACATAGCTAAAATAATAATGCACATTTTGGTGTTCAAACTTTTTATATTGCACAGTGTGGTTAAAAAAAAATTTAGCTCTTGTAATGAGCCAAAAAACACATCAATTTGTATTATATACCAAATTATATAACTGTTATTCAAACAATTTTTTAAATGATATTAAAATCCTTCAGGTGCTTCGTCTGTCGTTTACATTACTGTAACCAATTTTCCTTGTAACATGTTCCTTAGCATTTCTGACTTGGTTTTAACAGCTTCCATAAGACATTTTTAACAAATGGCTTACATTTTTAACAGTGTCATGTCATTTAGTTGTGAAAGTATGGTCGATCACCAATCCCATGTAAAGAAATATGGAAGTGTATTGGAAGATGGAATTCACCCTAGATTTTGTTTAAACGAGAAAGTTGTGAAAAACTATGCTTCAGTAAACTAAGTACTAGTGTTGAATTTCAAAAAGCAATTGCAAAAATTCTTCAAACAATAACACCCAAATTGCTGGGGAACACTTTGCAAAAGAATGAATAACAACTGGAATATTAATGTACCACTGAATAGCCCATAATGAGTTGCTTTCATCCATTATGAACAGCTGCTATGTCATTTCCTAAATAAATAAGCAAAAGTTTTTTCTCATCCACAAAGATTTAAAATTAAGCTTGCCCCTAAATATTTGTCAAGTCACATAGGTGTAAGATGCACAGCTACTAACATAATATTTATTAACTGATACTTTTTCTTGCTTCTTAATTTTACCAAATTAAATAAGATTTAAAGTTTAAATAAGATTTTTTTTACACATAAATTTGACTAATAATGATCAGTTGTACATTATGGTCTGTCCCTTACGCAGGTTAGCACTCAAACAGGAAAATGAAATTCTGACTTTCCTGTGTTTTCCAAGGGTGTTTTAAGAAAATTCTAGTCTAGCTGTAAAGTGAACATTGGCTGTGCTGAGGGTAAATTAATTATGTTACCACTTGAAACACAAAAATTTGCCAATTTCACATTACTTTGATTAAAAAAAGAAAAAGGAAAAAAAATTCCCAAATCGATGCAATTAGAACTATAATAGAAATTTTTCTCCTCAATAACTTTTAAATTAAGTTTTTGCCAAACTAAGAAAACTTGCTAACAGTATTTGCATGCTAAACTATCATTCTCTTCAGCAATCAATTGTATCACAAAATTAGTCAAGTCCAAATAAAATTCCTTTTTAATTACATGAAAAGAGTCTATACTACATGGAGTGATTGTTAGTGCACCTGAAATATTTACAGTCAATGACAATAAAACACATTTATAATAAAATGTCTGTGCCAAATATAATTAATTAAAAGTATAACTTAAAAACTTATTTTACATGCATAAAAAACATACATTTACAAAAGAAATAAAATGCTTACAATATATGACACGTATGTAATAAACAAAATCAGAAATGAAATTTGTTGACTTCTCAATACAATGTACAGCAAAGGCTTGACTATCCAGAATGCATGGGAAATATGATGTGGATAGTTGATCGTATACAAAATGCAATTTACCGTAGAAAAGCCAAGTGAATAAAGAAAATTTAGGTTTGAAATTATAAAAACTGACATCTTATTTGTTATTAGCTTGAATACCAAAAACCTACAATTAAAATTATGTAAGATTTGAAAACAAACAAATCAAAACTTCATTTCAGACATAAAATTTTACGTATTTTGTTAGCCTTTGTTGGCCATAAAACAAAGACCCAAAATTTTAACTATCTTTTCAAACTGCAATGAGAATCCCATAAGCAGCAGTTAACATATATTCTTTACAAAACTAAACCTGCTTATCCAGAATCAATACAGTTTACATAAAAGTATGATGAAGAACATATAACTGTGTTGTGGCATTACACTTACACATTATTGACACTAAATCACACTATTTGATTACAGTATTACTTTGTAAAACATGGTCAACAGTAAAGCACACTAAATACAAATGTTTTAAATAATGGAAAGACTTCTGACCTAAATGAATTTAAGAAAACTGAAGAGAACTTTCATTTTATAGGGTACAACTCTAATATATCCCCTAATTTCACCAAATGTGGCGATATGTGTTCTGCGCTGGTTTTTGGCACGATTGCGTGTTCTATGGCAACCCTGTTGATGTTGAAAAATCTTTCACTGGAGCTCGTTGGTTCGCCTCTGTGTCTGAGAAGATGGGAGGGAAAGATAAAATGGTAGTTGTTGAATTGAAGTTCGGCAAAAGGAAATATGATTGTGGCTATCCTGTTGAGGGGTAGTGGGTATTTAGAAGTGTGGAAAGAGGGTCTGGGAGATTATTTTTAATGGCAGTACATGATAGAAGTAGGGATTTGTGATTTTATTTATTTGTGAACTATAGTATAAATTTTCTGGATAGTGTGTCTGGCTGTCATGTAAATACGATAGTGATTACGTGGCAGCATGTTAAAGGCGCTATGAAATTTATATTTCTGCTATTCGAAAACGCACTAATTCATGGTAAGTGCATTTTATTTTATTCTTGTTCTTATTTTGTAGAATGTTATGTTCATTGGTTCTTTAGTATGAATTTCTGTCTTTATTGTTGTTTTTTTTAAATTGTTTGAAATTTATTTTAGTTTATTTTGTTGTTTAGTGTCTAGACTGTACAATTCGTAGATGTTTTTTAAAGTTGAAACAGAATGCTGGGTACATGGTATTATTTGAAATTTATTGTTGTTATGTTATTTTATTAAAGCGAGGAGTGCGTAGATCATAGATTCCTTCCCTGCCTAAATTGTGCAATTCGTAGAATTTTTTTCAAGTTTAAACAGGATGCTGTGTACATGGTATTCTTTGAAATTTATTGTTGTTATGTTAATTTATTAAAGCGAGGTGTGCGTAGTTTGTAGATTCGTTCGTTGCCTACATTGTGCAATTCGTAGATGTTTTTTTAAGTTAAAACATGTTGCTGTGTACATGGATTCTTGTCAAATATTTTTAGTTAGCAACTTTACGTTTTTGCTATCTAAATTTTTTGTTTTTGTTTTGGATTTTTAGCTAAATTGTGTGTTCAAAACGTAGTTTTTGCATGTGCGAAAACCGCGTTTTTGGAAACATTTTAGGCTAAAAGTTCAAAATGTAGACAAAAAATTTAGATAGTAATATGGCAGCGTGAAGTTTCTCGCCAAAAATATTTGGCGAGAAATTTGGCGACTTGAGAGAGCATATCAGAGTATTTCCTTTATATTTTTTTAGGTAAATAGAATTCTTAAATTTTTAATAAATCAACATTGTTTTGACGCAGTTGGCATACAATTGAATAAATCACGAATGTCTGTTTTAATGAAAGTTTCTTTTTTTCCATAAATTTCTCTCTAATGAGATGCAGTTCTCTAAGATTTTCTTTGGTGCATAGACAGTTTTTCTCACAAAATTGCAAAAATGTCAAAATACCTTTCTCTATGTCATCCCAAGAAATACAGTCAAAAGTCGCTAATCCAGACACCCATAATCCGGAATGATCTATAATCCGGACCTCAAAGCTACAAACTTTCTGCACATGTGTAAACGCATAATGCACGTATGCGCATATGCGTGTACGCATGCGCGTTTAATGTATAACGAATGGTATAAGCTAAGCTATCAGTTAATGTTGCAGATTGTGTTGTTCCTTAATCTTCGAATTGGATCCGGCTTATTTTTTGCAGACTGTTAGAGCAATTTTATAAAAATAAGTTGGAACTTTCGATTATGTCAAATTGAATTTCCAATGCTGAATCTACAAAGGGAAAGCATGTTTCGATGTCCATCAAACAAAAAGTGGAATTGCTGCAAAAAAATGGATAAAGGCTCCTTTGCTTCTCTAACCATTCCGAAATCTGTTTATCAATTTCACGCTGCTCTGCGCGGGGAGGGGGAACGTCGCGGCGCGCAACGAACTGGAAGTTGATCTGTCAGCACTATCCTTATCTTCAGGGCAGATGTTTTTATTTCATCTCGATGTACTCCATCTTTGATATGATTTAAATCAAATTCCTCGTCATTATAAATATCACGAATACAAATCAAATAGTTTTCTGGTTGCAATTTTCTAATTTCGACTATGCGTAATGTATGCTTTACGCATGCGTGCGTTGAAAGAAATGTTTAATAAAGTAAACAAATAAATATTAAGTTTTTTTTTGTAAATTTTGATATACTTTAGATCATAATTGCTCTTTATTTCATAAATTATGGTTTCATATTTTTAATTTTATATAATTTCTGCATGCCACCTTACCAAATTTAAACTGATGATCTATAATCCGGAATCGCCGAAGTCCCGATGAGTCCGGATTAAAGACTTTTGACTGTATTTCTTGTTTGTGTTTCCTCTTCAGATGAATTAGAATTTGTTTCGTCCTATAACAATGCATTTTGAATTAAATCCTCTTCTGTTACAGGTAAATTTTTGTTGCAATCAAACCATGTCTCTATTTCAAGCCTAAAAATGGATTCTTCAGCTTTGTTTCTGCTTGTTAAGGCTTTTAATATTTTTGTTAAACCTTGTCCTTCTCTTTTAAAATCATTAATTCCTCATCAGAAGAATTCAAATAAAAGTGAATTTCAAATAAAATACTCTGACATCCGTTCCTGAAAATCCAATTAGTAATGTAATGCCACACATTTGCAAGCCTGTAAGTTGCAATATTTATTGAAAATGTTGACTGAAATTCTATGAGGGTACTTTTAGCATTCATAAGTCTGTTCACAAAATTTTTACAATAAATCACCTTTTAAGTTCTGGATAATTCCTTGATACACTGACTAGATCAAAGCAGTTACATTAGAGGTCATATATATAGTTCTGATGTTGCAGTAACATAGCTTCTCTTCACGAGAATGCATTCAGCAGTTATCAATCAGTAAAACAACTTAGCTGTCTTTGGGTATTCATTTTAATTTTAACTCACTCATAACAAAAATTAATTCTGAACCAGTAAAAAAAATGTATACTTATCCATCCAAGCATTCTTTTTATGTTTGTATGCCCCATGGAGATGCTTGATACACGCTAATGCTCGAGGATGTTTGGATTTCCCAGTCACCAATTATTTTAGTATGTGCGATCCAGATGCATTCAAACCAGTCAAAATTGTCAAACTATCCTTACTTTTTCTTAAACTGTGAGCAAATGTTTCATCAGCACTTGCTAAAGCTGAAGTCAGAAGCCATCGAAATAACAGACTTGTTTTGCTGGAACTATAAATATTTCCATCCTATGTTTTTTTTTTTTTTTTTTACAAAGTCTTTGAAAAAAGCAGCATATTCAACAGCACCTTCTATACCAGAATATTTTTCACCAGATATATCGAGCTTGCAAAGTCCATGACGTTTTCTGAAACAAGCATGACATCCATATGAAAACCTGCAGTCTTTCTCAACATTCACCTTTTTGGAAAAATCTTTTGTATTTTGAATAAGCACCAGCTCAGAAACATGAACTTCTTTTTGTTTCAATACAAACCACTTATACAGCACTTTATCTAAGTTTCCATTTTGAGGCTGTTGCAAAGTTTTTCTTTCATCAGAAGCTTTGCTTGTCTCTGCACAGGAGGCAAATTTCATTAGTTTTTTTTTTTTAAGATTTAATATCATAAATTCTAGACTATCTAATATTAAAGTCTCTTGTTAAATTTTGTTTGTTTCTGCCTTTTCTAAAATGGATAATTATTTCTAATTATTCAGTAACTGTTAAAACAACACACTTTCATTTTTTAGATGTTGATGAATCTTCCCTTTTTACAAATGAAGTTCTGGCAAAAATTTTGAATCAGTAGATGGATAATTAAACAAAACAGATAAAAGATTAATTTGCTGTCACACTAAAAGATCTCTAAAATGTTTTAAGACTTTCCCTATATCACATTCAACTTACGACCAATTCATTGGAATACCTGTTAGTAAAACAGGTGAAAGCAGTTTCTGTTAGAACACATGTAACAAGGACACTTTCAAATTCCACCCTATGCAGTGACCTTAGCTCCCTTCACCTACTACAAGAATATCTCTTGACAGAATTCGAAATCTCGTATGTTCCTGTGATTAGTAACAAAGAAATTCTAAAGCGAAATCTGGTGGATAAAAGCTCCCGCTTTCCTTTCTTTGAGGAGTATCAGGGCCAAGGAACTAACTCGTGAGCAGATGTGATGGGGGGAAGAGATATAAGCAATGTATTTTGAAAGAGAGACATGTAATTCTATTCACATTTTAGAAGGTATTATTGCGGTTTGTAGAGATATGAATGTGCTTTATACTGGCTCTGAAAGTTTTCCATTTTCTTAACTTTTTTGAAAGGATGTTAAAACATTTTCCAGTTACTTGAGGTTTTTTTGTTAGTTGAGTACGAGGCAGTCAAGCTTTTACTGTATAAAATTTTTAAACACTGGATTTCCTCTGCCACTAATTGTGTAAAAATTGAATGAAAGTATTATAAAAAAGTATTATAAATAGATTCTGGAATGGAAGATTTTACAAAATGGCAATGGAAAAGCAGTTATCTACTAAATAATATATATAAGTATTGAAGAATCATCCCTGCAATATTAGCACAGTTGCTAAATTCTGAAAGGTCAAAAAAGTATTTTTATAAAGTTAACCGAATTTTGAAGAAAAACTTTTAAATAAACATATGTAATACAAATTAAATGTAATATGTTATTAGAACTGAGGGGAAAAAATAACTGATGCATAGATAAGAAAAGTATAAAGTATAATGAAATATAAGAATTATTATAGACTTTACCTAGGCATTGCACATAATACCTACCTACGCATTCTATTAAATGACAAATAATCTTTAGGCAAAGTATGAAAAAAAAAAAAAAGGTCATGATCAGGCTATTATTTAAAAGATCTTCATTCCTTAATACAAATGTTATTTTGAAAAAGTAATGAAAGACTGAAACTTAAAAACTTTTATGTTTCTGATGGAGGGAAAAAGGACATTTAGAAAATTTAACAAAATGATAGAAAAAATACTAACAAAAAATTAGCACAAAAGTGGATTTATTGTTTTAATTTTCCAATATGCAAGTCAACTGAAAAAAACATCTCTGCTCAGTTTTTGTTTTTCTAACTCCAAAATTTCAATCTGTGCTTGTGCTTTCCTTTTGTGCAATAACATCTTTATTATCACACAGCTTTTTATCTTTCAGTGCTTGATGATACAGACTATAAGCAGTTGTGGCATATCATATCAGGAATAACAATACTTTTTTTTTTTTTTCTTTTGCATGTTTATTCTGCATTAAATATGGGATGAATTTTAAACTTACTACTAATTTATTTTGCATTATATAGATATATAATTACAAAACAATTTTTCAAAAAATAATATAAATATATATATGGCAGTTTTCCTTGGCAAATTAAAATTTCATCTAGAAATAAAAAAATTAGCAAAGAAGAATAAAATGTTGATATATTTATCTGAGCGTCAGCTAAGAAACAGTATTTAATACTGAAGTATTACATAATAATTATTTAAAATTTAATATATTACTGATAGGTAAATTGTATGTAACATACAGTTTACCTATCAAAACCTTTTTATAAACCAAATTAAATCAAAATATTATACCTAAAATAGTATTAACAACAATTTAAGCAGTTGAGATTTTATGTGATCAGAATCCTTTTAAAAATGCATAGTATATTTTGATAAAAATGACATGTGAAGATAAAAATGACCAAGAATACTAAGTTGAAATGGAGGAAGCAGACTTTTATACTAATACATTCCACTATATTTTTCATAAAGAGAGATAATTTTATCTAACAAAATGTTAAAAAATATTAAAACATTAAATATATTTTGGTTCAGCAATGATCAAAAAGGTCAAATTTTAATATGAATATTAACAGATTAACATTACTTACAGCATCTTTCAATATTCTCATAATAACAGCTGACGGCAAAGCAAGTTCATCTACTTTTTCAGTCATGGCCAAATTTAGAACCTACAAAACATAAATAACTTAATAAAAACCACACAGTACACAAATTAGGATTAAATTATCTACAGTTATCACCCTTATATATACATTTCTTTTTTATAAATAGCCTAATAAATATTAATCATTTAATATTTATTAGGATGTTTATAAAAATTTAATGTATAATGTTGATGGCAATGTATAAAACACTGGCATTCTATAGAATACCTAGGTATTTTATAGAATGTCTGGTGTTTTTAGGCAAAATATGAAATATGAGAATTATTATAGACTTTACTTAGGTACTGCATATAATATCTACGCATTCTATAAAATGACAAACCTTACCGGTTTGTCATTTGGCATTTTATAGAATGGCTAGGTAACAAGAGATGTTAATGAATTGTTTAATCATTTCTTACATTGCCAGCCAGTTTTCAGCATTATATAAAATGCCTAGGTATTCTATAGATCATAAAATTTCATAGTTTGCCAATAACATACATAAAGCTTATATATAAAGCTAACATATGATGCCTTGATTGAATGCGATGTTCAGTTTCAGGTACTTGGACATAGCCTATACCAATGTAATAAATGAATGACTTTTGTGTGCAAGAATGCTAGCAATGACAAGATGAATCAGTAGAAGAGATGCAAGTCGCTTCATAAAAGAGACAATATGGCCCACAAGCTGAAAAGTTTAGAGGCCCTTGCTGTAAGCAATAAAAATAAATATTCTTCAGGTTACGTAAGATGCTAGTACGGACATAACAATTCACTCAACAAATTTATTCAATATATTTTTTTTTAATTGAAATCTAAAGGTCCAATTTTCTGACTTCTGCACTTATTTTGAAAATTTGTCCTGGCTGGGTTTAAGAAATGGAGAAGACATATAAATGTAGAACATGATATTTTTTTAGATTTTGTGAACTTGCTAGCATTTCTCGATTATACAGTTTTTACACTTCACAGACATAAGAAAATTTTTTGGCTTTAAAAGTGGAAAACATTTCATAAGAAAATACTACGTATTTAAATACTTTGTTCAATAACTTGACAATGATTTATCTAAGAATGAAAATCCAAATAACAAAATTGCCTAGAAGTATTAAGTATTGAAAAGCACATGCATGCTTCAATGAGTAAAATCCAGCTCAACTGTAAATAAAACTTAATTTTAATTGTAAAATGTTGATTAATATGATACAAAAATAGCATTAGCAATACATGCTAAACACCTCCAAAACAAATTTCCAGGATCAGAACTACCTTTTATTATGTCATACAGTTGGATTCTCATAATTAGTTTGCCAATTTAGTATATGTTTGGTTTAAACAATGCAGAAAACTCAAAGCGAAAACAATGCAGAAACTTCAACAGACAGAAAATGCTAAGCATTCTTAATATTAATCAAACATGTAAAAAATTAAAATACCTCCCCCCAAAAAAATACTAATCATTATGCTACACAATGCACTATATGGCAATTTGACTAAATTACATACTGATAAAAATACATATAAAAATACTTTAAAATGAAATAATTAGTACAGTCTTTGACTATAAAATTTTATTACATCAACCAATCATAATAATATATGCCTAAATAGTGCAACAGGTTAACTTATTATCACAATACGGTGAAAATGAAGACCACCGTAAGGAAATTTTATATCGGAAGTAAAAAAAAAATGATTGAAATGGATCGTGTTCTAAATGAAATTAATATTGTTAAAATGCTCAGCACAGATTCCATATGTTAGAGAAATAATTATCACGTCGCTACAGTAATAAAGCGCAAATCAATAATACACTTTCTAAGTAACATCACGACAAAAAAAAAAAAAAAAAACTTTTATCATATCAACCTGACACTTGGAAGAATATACCGAATATTTAATTCAGCAGAAACAATAAAAATACTACAGCTGTTCAAAATATCACTTGCAAATATTTCTGCTTAGAAAATTCTCAAGTTAAAATATTAACACAAAATTACATATTTTAACACAAAACTCAATCGGCGCGAAATTTAGATCAAAATAGCGGGAAAGCGGTTGCAGTTACAAAGTACAAAAGACTGCCTAGAACCGGGAAAAGGGCTTAGTAGTAGAAAGTATCACCTGGAAATATTTCTGCGCTCAAAACTCTCAGATTAAAACATAAACACGAAATTACATATTTTAACACAAAATGATCAAAGAATCTCGATTCTTTGAAATGGTCAAATTCGGATCAAAATAGCTGGAAAGCGGTTGCAGTTATAAGATACAAGCTGTTGGAGACGGCGGCTGCCTAGGAGGTTAGAATAGCTAACCTCCTTGGCAGAATAGAATAGAATAGGTTGCTATTCTAACCTCCTTGGCGGCTGCAGACAGACGATTACATAACGGCTCGGCGAAGGTCAACAGAAGGAGCGCCGCATCTGATTGGACTATTTTTTATTATTCTTATTTTTTCTTTAACTGCGAACTAAGCGGGGAAATTCCCTTTGCAATCAGTTATATGTATGCACTTAATAGAGTAATGTAACGTTTTCAGCTTGTGTGAGATATCCATATTAAATTTTTATATTAATAATCCCTGCTGTGATTATTTAATTTGTAACCTGCACGTTGTAGCCCTGAGAGTTGCAACATAGTAAATTTGGCGTCCTCTACTTTATATTTTTGATGAAATATGGATATACAAGTCTTGAAAGCAAAACGAAAGTCGCTGAGAACAGCTTTCACGGTATGCTGCAACGATATAGCTCAGAAGATCGAAAACAAAAGTTTAGGAAGTGACGAAGTCAGTACGTTGTTTCGGCAAATTCAAGACAAATTCACACGTTTGGACACAACTCAAGATGAAGTTTCGAATTTGTTGTTAAGTGATGATGCCCTTCAAGATGGATATTCTGAAGATTTTTTGAAAGCAGAAGAATACCGTGACAAGTTCTGCTTGATCTGTTCGCTGTTAGAAAATGCAAAGAAGGCAAATTCGGTTACGGAAGGAAGAACAACTGAGCAAAAAAGGAAATTCAAGCTTCCGAAACTTGAATTAAGGAAATTTAGTGGAGAACCGAAAGACTTTCTTGCTTTTTGGTCCCAGTTTGAAAAAATTCACAACGACGTCTCCATTGTCGATGAAGATAAATTTCAATATCTTTTACAATGTGTGGTAACAGATTCTAAAGCGTCAATACTCGGAACAAGTTTTCCGCCAACTAAAGAAAACTATTCAAGGGTCATCGCACAACTTAAAGAACGCTTCGGGAGAGATGAACTTTTGGTTCAGATTTATGTACAGGATCTACTTTCCATAGTAATAAAAAATGCTACTGGTAGGATTAAAGTAGATTTAACTGAACTTTATGATTTACTTGAGAGCAAGCTTATAGCGCTGGAAATTCTCGGTAGAACTAAGGAAAAATTTGCAGAATTTTTAGAGCCACTTGTTGAGTCCTGTTTACCAGAGACTGTTCTTCGTGCGTGGGAAAGAAGCCGCTCGATGGAAGATAGTGCGCGTTCGTTGGATAAACTTTTGTGCTTTCTTCGAAATGAAGTGCAAAGTGAGGAAATGATTAAGCTCGCTCGTACCAGGTTGGGAGCTTCACGTTCTGCACATTCGCGTCCCCATTGTGATGATCCGGGTTGCTCTACAGCTGCTGCCTTGGTAAATATTCAAGACAATACAGGTAGGCGAAATTTACGTTGTATTTTTTGTGAGAAATCCCACAATTCTGCCGAATGTTTTTCTGCTCGCAAAATGTCTTTAGAAGACAAACGAAAACTTTTGGTGCAAAAGCGCGTCTGTTTTCGCTGCCTACGATTTGGACATAGTTCACGAGCATGCAAAAATAAAGTAAAATGTTTAACATGTGATAGATTTCACTATACCATTATGTGCTCAAATGGCGAACCTGTAAAGCCAAATGAAACTGACAGTACTGTTATTTCCAGTAATGTGTTGTCTAATCAGTCAACTGTTAATGAAAATGTGTATTTGCAAACACTTGTTTTAAAAATAGTTTTTGAGGGTGGAGAACTTACAGTTCGTACAATTTTGGACAGTGGTTCTCAGAAATCTTATCTTTCAGAAAGGGTTATCGCGTTTCTGCAACTGCGTCCTAAATCGAAACAAACCATTATCCACGGTTTGTTTGGGGGGAGAGAGACAAGTCATCATTCCCATTTAGTGTTTGATGTTAATTTAAGAAATTTTGAGGGCACTCATGACCATAACTTTGTAGTACTTTCTCAGAACAAAATATGTGGATGTGTTTCAAAAGTAGTTGATCCCAATACCCTAAAAGAATTAAAAGAAAGAAATATTACCTTGTCTGATTTGCAAGCTAAAGAATATGACATTGAATTGCTTTTAGGAGCAGATGCCATTGGGGACATTATTACTGGCAGTTCTCTGAAACTGAACTCTGGTGTAACTGTAGTTGGAACTAAATTCGGATATACTGTGTTTGGTAAAGTAAGCAGCTTATCTAAAGAACCTACTTCAGCTACTATTCCAGCATTACTACAAAATAATGTGTGCAATAATGTAGTTTCGTTGCATTGTGCTAATCTTAGCGTAACTGAAGTCTGGAATTTAGATGCCATTGGCATAACAGATCCAACTGAAGATGTTAAACGTAAACTTGCTCATTCTGACACCGTTAAGCAATTTAAAGAGAATTTAAATGTTCTTCCTGATGGCCGATATGAATTCCCACTACCTTTTAAATCTGAAATTCTGTTACCTAAGAATAAGTCTATGACTTTTAAAAGGCATCAAAGAATGTGTCAACGAATTAATGAGGAAAATCAGTTAGATGAATATAAGGTAGTTTTTAAGCAATGGGAAGACCTTAAAGTAATAGAAAAGGTTCCTGAAACTGAAATTGATAATTTGAGTTATTATTTGCCCCACAGACCTGTTATAAAGCATACTAGCCAGACAATGAAGGTAAGGCCGGTGTTCGACGCTTCAGCCCGAGAGAGAAATCAACCGTCCCTAAATGACTGTTTAGATAGAGGGCCGAACTTAATTGAACTCATACCTGATATAATTGACAGGTTTAGATTGTATTCTGTTGGTTTATCATCGGACATAGAAAAAGCATTTCTTCAGCTGAGTATTATCACACAACACAGAGATTATTTGAGGTTTTTTCTTCCAACTCTTGAAGAACCTATGATTTACAGACACTGCAGAGTGGTGTTCGGCGTTTGTTCGTCTCCGTTCTAACTCTCTGCATCGATAGAGCATCTCTTGGATAAATTCCCTGCCGAGTTTGACGATGTGACCCAAAAATTAAAGCATTCGTTTTATGTTGACAATTTTGTCAATGGGGTTCACGATATTAAACAGCAAGAAAATTGTATAGTTAAGGCTACAGAAGTAATGGCTCGGGGATGCTTTAACTCTTTCGCATCGAAGTCGCCCTAAACGCCCAAACATTCAGACATCGGCTGGACGCCCGAAACGCCTGAATAATTTCCTACCCAGTGCTTTCCCCCATCACGTTACTGCATTACTCATTGCTTTCAGGTGTTGTTAAATCACGTGTCAATCATTCTTTTGAAGCTACTAAAAATAGCTTCCTTGTTTCCTTTGTTCCTTCCTTTCCTTTGTTTACTGTCAGTGTTTAGCTTTTGATGCCCGAAGTTGCAATCCCGTCCCAAGGGGGAACTTCACAGAGTGTCAAAGCGTCCAAGAAAGAAGTTCTCGCTTTACTTAAGTAAGGCTATTGTTAGCGCTGTAGTATTCAACTTGTCATGGGGGAAGGAAAAGCATTCCAAGAGAAATTCTTAGATACGGGAGTTTTCGATGTTTGGGGAATTGAAATTTTGCCCTCTCTCGATGCGAAAGAGTTAACCTACGGGGTTGGGAATGTAATGTTCCAGGTCACTGTATTTCCCATAATTCAGGTATAACTTCTCTTCTTGGAATCTTATGGGATTTGGATAATGATACATTAAAATGTAATCTTAACTATTCAATGGATAATGAGATAAGTAAACGTAATATTTTGGCTATGGTACATAAAATTTTTGATCCACAGGGTTTTTTGAGTCCAACTACCTTGTTACCTAAGTTACTATTACAGGAGGCTTGGACTATGAAATTAAAATGGGATGATACCTTGCCAGAAAACATTCAGAAAACTTTTCATAAGTGGCAGGATGAAATTAAATATTGTTGCGTGCGTACGGGTTCGTTATGAAATGAATGCACAGGTCCGATGAAAAATGAACAAAAATTTATTATTATTACAACAAAAATGCTTAAATTTTCTCAAATTATCATGCAGTATTACAATATCTCACAGTAGTTATCTTTTAACTACTCAAATGTACAATAGAACGTAATTCAAAACAGCTAAAGAACGCTAATCCGCGAATTCGCTACAATCAACAACAGTAGTTTTCTAAACAACAACAAACTAAGCAACTACTACAAACTGAGATGTTTTCCTCCTTTTATAAGATTTTAAAATCACGCGCTAGAATTTTCCAGTACTTTCTCGAAATCAAAAAGAGATATTTATTTATTTAACGCACGCGCTCTTGTATTTTTAATTTTTCCGGCTTAGCTTTCTTTTAATATTCGTCACGCGCTGCACTGCGCGAGAAATAAAACCATTTAATTTATAATTGAACTAACATTAGCTTTTTAAATACCAAATTCGTAACACTGCCCCCTTCCCAAGGACTGCACGTCCCGGGCAGTACAATCCCTGGACAGGAAGCTAAACTTACAACTGTGGCATAAATGCAACTGAGGCATAAAAATTACATTACAATATCAAACAATATAAACAATAAATGCAATAACTAACTTAAACAAATCAAATACTATCAAATACTAAATACAAAACAAATACTAAATACAAAACAAATACTAAATACAAATCAAATACTAAATACAAATCAAATCAAATACACATTTAAAAACAAAAAGGACCATGGTCTGATACTATTTACAATTATTTACATTATGTACTATGGCCATAGTAATGAGCTAACCTGTCGTAAGAGTTCGAAAACTCACGGATCCGAACCACGACGTCATTCGTGTTCAGCACTGTATATGGACCATCCGAAGGTGACTGTAATTTAGGACTGAGTCCTTTTCGTTGAATCGGGTTCCACAACCACACCTTGTCTCCTTTGTTGGATCTATGTCTAGTAGCTCTTGTGTCGCATCTGGTCTTCGTTTTCTCCGTCGCCAAGTTGACTCGCTTTCGTGCAGAACGGTGCATCCCCTCAAACCGGGCCTGGGCATCTTGGATGTGTTCCTCAGGCGATGAAGGCGCATCCGTAGGGAGACTAAACAGGCGGTCACAAGGCAGACGAAGGTCTTGACCGAAGAACTTCTGAAATGGAGAATAGCTGATAGTCTTGCGTTTCTTTTCGACCCTGATATGATTTCGGCAGCTTCCCGAGCTCGATCTTTCGGACAAGGCGTCGACATTTCCAGGCGAGGATCCCTTTTGAGGATGGATAGTCATGCCATCAGATGCTGAAAGCAGCTTATTGTTTTTGAAATCTAAGGAAAAATTGTATTTCCTTAAAAAGTCCAATCCGAGTATGCATGGATCTGTAATATCCGCCACATATGCCATGTCATGGTAGGCGGCACTTCCAAACGTGATTTTCAGGTTTAACTTCCCAGCTATGTCGATCTTATCACCAGACGCAGTCTGAAGGGTAACATAGGATGGCGTCCAAATAAGTTTATCTTTAAACTGTTCAGCTAAATCTTTCCTAATGATGGTAACATTAGCTCCTGTGTCAATGATCATATTGCAAGGAACTCCATCGATATTCCCATTGATGGACAGTCCGTTATTGTTGCCACTCACTATAGAGATCTTAAGCGCTTTAAAACAGGGTTTCTCATTATCTGGCAACCTCCGTTCCTTGATATGGTCATTAATTTCTTTCCTGCGTCGTTGCTCAGAAATTGTCTCAATTTTCGTACCCTGGGGTGTTCTGCAATTCTTTCGTACGTGGCCTTCAGCTCCACAGTTCCAACACTTTGGTTTCTTGTCAGTCCTTTTCCTTCCCGTGGCATTTAATTGTCTGTTTAAATCGTATGCTTTATTTTCCGTGCTCTGGGGAGTTCTGCAGTTCCTTCGTAGGTGGCCTTCAACACCGCAATTCCAGCACTTTAGGGTCGGTTTCGTTTCACCACTATTCCGTCTTAAAGCATTCACTGGTCTTGTCAACTCATCCGTTTTATTATCCGTGCCCTGGGGTGTTCTGCAATGCCGTCGTAGGTGACCTTCAGAACCACATCTCCAGCATCTTACAGCCACTTTGTTCTCACTGCTACTCCGTATCAAAGCATCGACTTGTCTGGATAAATCATCTAAACGAGCCATCAATTGGTTCCCTGGGTCCTGGACTCGCACAGCTCTGACTGGGTAGCGATCTCTAAGAGTAGCTTGCTGGGCTGCCTCGAACTTCATGGCGCACAACAGAGCGCTTTTTATGTCCTTTACATCTGCCATTCGAAGAGCTTTCTGTATTTCAGGATCCCGGATGCCGTCGATGAAATATTGCAGCGACAGGATTTCTCTTGTTTCTGTCGGGCACTCCGAAAAGGCGAGGTGGGTCAGCCTTTCAACATCCGTGGCGAGCTCCTGGAGTGATTCGGTGGGCTTCTGTTGACGGGATTTTAATTGAAGCCTGCTGTAGTCTTTTAAACATTTCTCGCCAAAGCGCAGCTCCAAAGCGCCGGACAGAGCTTCGAAATCTAACCTTTTGTTTTCGGGAAGAGTCTGAAGGATATCCGCTGCGTCGGCTCTTAAAGAAGCGGCGAGATGACAGGCCTTAGCTTGGGAATCCCATCCATTCGCATCTGCAACGATAGAAAAACTGGGTCTTGTACACTTGCCAGGATGTCTTCCCATCATATGTGGATAGCTTCAGAAATGGACGAGCAGGCATCGGTAAGAATTTAAAATCATCATTCTTGCTCCCTGCCGTCGCTACGAATTTCTTTAACGTTTCCATTTCTTTGGCAACTGCAGAAACTCTCTCATCAATTTGTTGTTCGACTTGGTGTTGCACGGCACAAACTCTTCCTTCAATTCGTTCCTCCACAGCCGAAACTCTCCCTTCTATATGTTCTTTTACAGAAGAAACTTTTTTTTCTATTTCTTCTTTCACCGAAGAAACTCTTTCTTCAATTTGATCTTTTACGAAAGAAACTTTTTCTTCAATTTGTCCAACTTTATTTTCAATTATGCAGGTAATTTCTCTTTTCATTTCTTCTTGACATGCTTCAATCTTTTCTTGACCAGCTTGAACGGCTTTCATTTCGTCCTTAACGGATTCCTGGCCCAATTTCATTTCTTCCTTAACGGATTCCTGGCCCAATTTCATTTCTTCCTTAACGGATTTGACGGCCCCTTCCATCTTTTCTTGGAAAGCAGCAAATGCAGTCATCATTTGCCTGAATTGTTCTTCCATCGCTCTTGTTATTGGCATTCAAATCCCACTTCTGACACCAAAAATTGTTGCGTGCGTACGGGTTCGTTATGAAATGAATGCACAAGTCCGATGAAAAATGAACAAAAATTTATTATTATTACAACAAAAATGCTTAAATTTTCTCAAATTATCATGCAGTATTACAACATCTCACAGTAGTTATCTTTTAACTACTCAAATGTACAATAGAACGTAATTCAAAACAGCTAAAGAAGGCTAATCCGCGAATTCGCTACAATCAACAACAGTAGTTTTCTAAACAACAACAAACTAAGCAACTACTACAAACTGAGATGTTTTCCTCCTTTTATAAGATTTTAAAATCACGCGCTAGAATTTTCCAGTACTTTCTCGAAATCAAAAAGAGATATTTATTTATTTAACGCACGCGCTCTTGTATTTTTAATTTTTCCGGCTTAGCTTTCTTTTAATATTCGTCACGCGCTGCACTGCGCGAGAAATAAAACCATTTAATTTATAATTGAACTAACATTAGCTTTTTAAATACCAAATTCGTAACACTATCTTGAGAAAATTAGTATTCCACGATATGTAGAGATAAATGAGAATTCAGAGCTGCATCTATTCGTTGATGCATGTAAGAGCTCCTATGGTGCATGTGTTTACATTAAAACTGTAACGCCCGTGGGAGTCAAAATTCGATTGATCAGAGCCAAATCCAGGGTAGCGCCGTTGAAATATCTGACAATACCTCGGTTAGAATTGATGGCCTGTTGCATTGGCACGAGACTGATTCACTCAGTATACGCCGCCTTAGACTTGCCTGATTTGAAAATTATTGCATGGAGTGATTCTATGGTAGCACTCTGGTGGATTAAGAACCGTGGTGATTGATCAGTTTTCGTTGCGAATAGGGTAAAACAGATAAACAGTCTGATTCCTTCTCAGTGTTGGCCCCATCTTCCAGGTTGTTTAAACCCGGCAGATATGCTTTCAGGAGGCTGGTGGGAGAGGTTAGTTCGTGTAGTAAAGGAACTATTGAGAAGGACACTCGGTAACGCGGTTCTTACAACCGAGGAATTGTTCACACTATTGTGCGACTGCGAGTCACTAATTAACTCTAGACTTCTTACCTATGTGTCGGAAAATCCCGATGATTTAATCCCACTTTCCCCAGCCATGTTTCTTATCGAGAATCGTAGCTTAGGTGTTCCTGATGTTGATTTCTGCGATTCGAAAGGTCTTCGAAAAAGGGCTAGACATCGCCAAAAACTGCTTAATGATTTAAGGCATAGATTTAGGAAAGAATATTTAGGCCTTCTGGTTCAATATAAGAAGGATCCATCGTCAGAGCTACGGTTGGGTGAAATTGTCCTAATAGGAGATGACATCAAAAAACGGATGCATTGGCCTTTAGCTAAGGTCATTCGACTAATTCCTGGGAAAGATGGCAAGGTGAGAACTGTAGAACTGAAGACTCAAGCTGGTACGCTGCTTCGTCCCATTCAGCGAGTCTTTCCTTTGGAAGTGCAGTTAACGGACACACCCATTGATCCCATATATGATAACTCTTTTACTTATCCTATTTCTTCTATTTCTAGTGATGAGCATTCAGATTCTAATGACTCTTCAAATGACTCTAGTAAAATCCTGCAAGGTGCTAAAGTGTCAAGATTTGGACCTGTAATCAAGGTGCCTCAGAAATTGGATCTCTTCGACCAGGAACTATATGTCTTTGAGCCAACCTGAAGTCGACTCAAAGAGGGGGAGAATGTTGGAGACGGCGGCTGCAGACAGACGATTACTTAACGGCTCGGCGAAGGTCAACAGAAGGAGCGCCGCATCTGATTGGACTATTTTTATTATTCTTATTTTTTCTTTAACTGCGAACTAAGCGGGGAAATTCCCTTTGCAATCAGTTATATGTATGCATTTAATAGAGTAATGTAACGTTTTCAGCTTGTGTGAGATATCCATATTAAATCTTTATATTAATAATCCCTGCTGTGATCATTGAATTTGTAACCTGCACGTTGTAGCCCTGAGAGTTGCAACACAAGCCTTCCTCGAACCGGAAAGCGAGCTCAGCGTTTTTTGTTGAAAATTTGGATATTCTTCAGAGAACAGCCTTAGTCGTGACAATTTGGCTCCTTTAAGGATGTGGGCGACATTCTATTATGCCAACGGAAGGAAATATCATGTGAGGGATAGCAGCTAGGTAGAAGGGGAAAATATATGGGAAAAAAATAAAATTTAAGATGCGTTTACATTTGTTTGGTAACTGATTACTAATTTGGTTCTGTTATCTGTTTAATATAACAAGTAATGCGGATTTACGACATAAACGCATTACAATTACTTTTGGATCCGATTATATCCTATTCCCGCTCATATGCGTATTTAATAATTACATTATTTAATTACTAGCTACTTTTGATACTAAGCGCGACGTTATCAGCTCTTGAAATACATACTGCCTTTTTCTGGAACATGATTGTTGTGAAATTTTGCGTGGATGGAATCCATGAAGACGGAAACATCGAGAACTAATTTACTTCATTCTGATTAAAATCTGAACTATATTTATATATTTACACTTTAAAGAAAAAAATAGCTTCAATAAAATATGAATATAATACGATGAAGGACCCTTGGATATATAAAAGAAAATAAACCTCCCACAGTGTTATGTACATCAAAACTTCAAGTGCATGCATATTTGAATATAAAGCCAAAAAAGCTGTTCCTGTTTCTTTTGATTCCTTGCCAAACGAGCAGGTTCAAATTATTGCTGATGACGATAAATATAACTGGATCATTAAGTGTTTACATCATGAGTGGTATTGCTTATTGATCCAGTTAAATAAGCTCGCTGGCAAACTGGTGCTCAGGCTTATCGCAATTAAAATTCTAAGTTTCTTGAGACAAGCGTGGTGCAAAGGTGGAAAAAAATGAAGGTACAGAAAGAACACGATCGCCTGTAGTTCACTAGAACCAAAGAACTTAATAGGAGAACTCCAGGATTTTTTTTTTTTTTTTTTTTTTTTTGCTATAACTCCCAAAACTCCTACATTATGGAAGTGATTTTGCATTATTGTCACATATCAGATTTTCTTGTAAATAAAAAGAGTCTAGACAAAAATACACCAAAGTGGAACATAAAATTAGCCGAACACAAGATTGTTGCTTTGCTAATTTTATGTTAGCTTAGGATTATTAATACTGATAACAAAATCTTTTTCAATATAATTAATTGTTAATTAAAATGGAAAGGGAGACGTGACAACACAGATCCAAAACATAAAATAACTGGTTAATTAACATAAAGGAACCTCACATGTGTAATACCATTATGTGAAAGTATATTTAAAACATTGATGAAAAGTTTAGATGTTCTGGAAGTACTGTTTTTATTCGCAACGTCTGCTCTCAAGAGCAAAATTTTCGATAGCTTCCTAGAAGCCATGGTTCCATTTATAATATTACATATGAATCTGTTTACATCGTCGGTTTCTTCACCAACGGAAATGAAAATGTTGTTGTCTCTGAACGCATTTTGGATATTATCTGCTGCATTAATATGTAGACTTCTTAATTTAGATTGGCAGAGAATTTCTTGTTTCATGTAAGTTTCCAGAAATCTTTTCAAGATGTATTTTTCACATTCTGAAGTGGAATGACTGTCGACACAAATGCTATACACATATCCCAAGAAAACTGACTGTTAATAAAGTTGTTGTTGCAAACACTGTTAGAGATTATTGCAAAGAATTTTGTATTTAGTTAGATATTTTTAATAGAATTATACTTAAAATTGTTTCATTTCCCCGTGCAATGCAGCGTGTGATATATTTAAAGAGAAAGCTACGCTGGAAAAATAAAAATATAGGAGCACGCGCGTTTAACATTGAATAAAAGTTTATCTCTGTGATTGATATTTAATTTGAATAAATGTAATTGACTGCTATGTTAGCTGTAACCGTAATTCTAGTCTTTTGCTTTCCAGAAATCTCGAGAAAACATAAATTACCAGAACTTTTTCGCGACCAAATAAAAAGCTTTAAAAAGCCGCAGAGAGACAGCTCATTTGTTTAGTGCGTTGTTGTTTACTTAGCTGCTGGAATTTTGTTGATCGGATAAGCTTTCTCTGCATTGGATTGCGTTCTATTCTAACGTTTTCAATATTTTAAAGGATAGCTACTGATTATACTGCGTGATATTGGGATATTGTACGAATATCTTTGAGGAAAAATCCAGCGTTTTGTTATATTTCTTGCGATAAGAATAAATTTTATCAACTTTTTATCGGATTTGTTCATTCAATGTATTACGAACCCGTACGCACGCAACATTATGTTACATCTCCGCGGAATGGTGTTTTATACACCTGGGTGCCCCAAAATCGAACATAGTTGAAAGTTTCTAAATATTTTACAAGTAACTTGAGATGTAGCAATATTTTTTTTTAAATTTAAATTTTGAAAAGATCCACGCACTATAAATTCAAGCCTCAAAGCTGTCTAACTGAATCTATGTTATCAAGATTTCTGCTGTTTGTAGTAGACCAGAAGGACTTATTGACATTGTTAATCGCCTACATAAATAAGGTGATTAGGGCTAAGCTTATGCTCCTGTAAGAACATGATATCGGGAAATACTCATTTATAAAGTCCCGAAGTTCATTAATCTTTCAAGACAGTCCATTAGCATTCTATGTAATGATACTCAAATTATTGTACAAATTAGTCATGATTATTATTTACATTGGAATTGAAAATATCCTCGAAAACTGAGAAAAGTACAAACCGTTTATCAATTGCATTTTCTGTCACCTGTAACTCAGGTAAACGAAAAGAATTTTTTCTAAACAGTGAAATACCATTAAACATACATTTTAATTCACACAACAATTTTTGAACATCTTTAAATATTTCTAATAATGGCTCAAACATGGACATATTGCGCTTAGAACTAGTTTTAGCATTAATACTATTTTTAACAATATGGTTATTTTCATTCAGAACATTTTTGATTGGAACATTAGAAGGCACTTGATTTTTTACAGCATTAGCATAAGATAGTCCAGGGATAATTTTATAAGTATTGCATTAACATTGCAACATTATGTTATTTTATCGACACTGCACTTCCTATTAATTTCAGATTTGTGCTTTATACTATTTAAATGTTTTGTCACAAAATAAAATTTTGAGCATGAAGTGGTTTATCAAATCTTTACAAAACAGTACTGATGCATCCCTTGTAAAAATCCCCATTTTAATTCTTTCGCAGGATTACTCTTTTTTTTTTTTTTTTTTTCTTTTTTCAGTAACAGCACTGCCTTAGGCATAGAGAGACAACTTAAACTGAAAGAAAAAATTTCTTCAGAGAATCCAGTTGTCACTCTCTATAGATGTTTTTTTTTTTTTTTTTTTTTTTGCAGGAGTTCATGCTGCTCGACTGGTGAGCAATAATTGCTCCCTTCTCCCGAAGACGAATGTTCTATTTCTTTCCTTTTTTATTTACCATATATCATTTATTTACCATATACCATATATCATAATCTGCATTGAATGACAATGATAAACAGGTTAACGCATATTTTTGGTATAAAAGCTATAAAAAAATTAAGAAGCAAAATGGAAAACATGGACAATGATCTCAATAAATTGCATTTATTTACGAATTTTTTACCAAACGAAAAATGTCACTATATGGCATTTACGACATTTTGTCACAACTTACTGTCTTTACTTATCAAAGTTGATAATATGTTGACTGTTGATTTTGTAACTGCTTCAGTAACAATAACTTTTGAATTTTCATTTTTTAATGTAATTATGCAATTTCATGTAAATTTACTGATACTATAGATATGAATGATCAAACTTCATTTAATCCGTACTCTAATAGCTCTTTTTTGTTCTCTTTCTCCTAATGTTCTATGACTGTGTATTATAAATGATATTATCTTGCAATATATATACGTAACTTCCGTTTGAATACCCTGTTACTTATAAATAACAGGGTATTCAGAAGGTTGAGGCATTCTGTTTTTCGATGGAGGTATGATTTATAAACCAAGGCACTCTGAAGAATGCATTATTCTATCAAGAATGTCATGTAAATTTGAACAAGCATCATATTAACTCTGCCCGTTTATTTTTTAATGCTGTTTAATATGTTTGATTAAAATTGCATAGCTTAATATAACCCAAACTTTTGAATTTTTAGGTATTTTAAATCAATGTAGAAGATGCGCACATTAAATCTACGAGAGAACTGAAGAAAACAAAAATTAATTGTATTCAGACAGTATAAGAAAAAAAGTCTGTAGTACACAAAGGATTAACAATAAGTCCTTTGTCGCTCCTGAACATAAACATTCATTCTTGAGTTCATGTATATTTTTTCTACCTTTGGAAATCAGGAGATAATGTCGACATTGTCAAGTTAGCCATGTGTTGGTAAAACAGTCCAGAAAATAGCCACGTAAATTTTACACCATAGTGAATTAGCAGGGCTAACCGGAAGGTACCGAAACTTTAGATCAGCAATTAGATGCATTGGTATATTCGTGGACATACTGAAGGAACGTCGATGAACCGGTGGCATGCTGAAGCATGTATTGACACCGGAAACTTACCCGGGAAGGGGAACAATACACCAAAAGCATAAAAGTGAAATTAAACTCAAGCAAACATTTAGTACTGCAATATATCAGTTGCACCCACAAGCGGCCGAGCTGTAAAGTCGCTGAACACTGGTAGTTCGGTTGAGTTTGAATTCCGACAAACGGAATGGCTGCATAGATCTTTCATGATTTTCCCCATGTATAAGGTGGATACGAGCCAGTTTCTCTAACAAAATATCCTCCTCGAAGACATCGCTTCCCATAGGCAGATAGAGCCCACTAGCGGCCGAGCGGTAAAGTCGCTGAACACTGGTAGTTCGGTCCGAGGTTCGAATCTCGCGAACGGGCTGGCTGCATGGGCGTTTCGTGGTTTTCCCCATGTGTAACGTGTATAAGAGCCAGTTTCCCTTAGAAAGGCCTCCACGAAGGCATCCCTCCCTTTAGGCAGATAGCCCTAGTGCGCTTTGCCATAATTAAAATACACCACACCACACACCCATAGGCAGATAGCTGAGTTGCTTGTGCAATTAACCGATAAACCTGCCTTCTGCTGCGGTGCCAGCAGGGCTAATGTTTGAGCATATGTCTTTATAACATTCTTTTCATATCAATGCAGCTGTAGACATAATCCAAATTTAACCTTAGTTTCAACTTCATGTAAATTTCCTCAAACATCAGATTTGCTCTAAGTGCTTATTATTTGAATGCTCATCGTTTAATATATTTGATTGATGTTGCAAGTGACATTTCCTTTTCTCTTATTTTTCCCCAGTCAGTAACAGATTGTTACTGTTACGAAAGTCACTCATGGATTTTCACTAGCCTGGCAAGCAGCGCTCATAATATTAAATGAGGCATTATTCGACACTTGACTTTTGTATTATAATAATGCTTTGATTACTAGTGTAAAAGAACAATTAATTCAGAGAATGTTGTTTAAAAATTACTTTTGGTAATATTTTGAAATAATATTTATTAATGTTTTTACTGCTGATACACGGTATTTCTAGCGTATTATCTCGAATGTTTCTACTTCTACTCTCAGTCTCATTCATCTATATCATAACAAAAACTTAACGATGATAAAATTCTGCAACTACATGTAGACGAAAACCATTTACATGCTCTTTTTATTTTTATTAAACATTTCATTTAATTAATAAGTAACTAGTTTTATCAGAGAGAAAAAATTTTTCGTTTTTTACATAACCTATGCATACAGTAAGTATTGTTGGAAACATCTGTAAATATTTGTTTCAATCCTTTCTGATTGTATTTTTGTTTTTTCGTTTTGTTATTGTGTTTTATACTGTTTTATTTACCTGTTTTATTTATTTGTTGTTTGCAGGTTGCCAATTTTTAAGTTTGTGTTTGATCTAATGTGAGATCTTCTCTACATTCTTTTGGGTAGAATTCTTCATTTCTTCTTTTTTCAAATGGGGAGAGTGTACGGCTTTACCAAATCTGCCCACGCCTGCTGTTATCATGCAAGCAATTAGCCCGCCCAGCTAGCACTTGGGAGATCTGTAATTCGAACGTTTTCTTGCTTAAAAATATGTACTTTATGTAGTGGGGTATGTTTGACGAATATCTGAAATAGATTGACGATGGTTCTTTGCTAGGCGTTGTAATAACTTGTAAAGGGCGTTGTAAAAACTTAGCAAGGCTTTACCGGGTATGTGGAGGAATGACACTTGAAGACGGGCTTAGCCGATTTACCACACATAATTTTAGTTCTTGATAACTAATGCTTAGGATAATTATTCTTTTTCATTACACATCATCATTACAGATGAACTGTATACTCCCTAGTTTTATTCAGATTATACTTTTTAGACAAATTCACAAGCTAGAAAAGGCTAAGCGATACGTCTTAGCAACACTGAGCGAAATAAAAGAAAAATGGGTACGTAACAGCAAAGCGCTAGATATACAGTAAATTATTTCTTTAATTAAGAATGGCTGAGAGCTGTTTCACTGCAGCTTGATAATATAAGAGACTTGAAATGCATTAATTTTTATTTGGCGCACTCATAGTATTTTCAAGACGGAAAGGGAATGTGATCAAATTAAAAACAAGAATTATATATAGATATATTTCAGTCTCCTAAAATATATTCAAATATGTTTTGGTCAAAGCAAAATTGATTATTTTTGTGTCATTAGGGTTTTCTTTAGTCCAAAGGGACTTTGTTCCTGAAGGACTATTATTTTTGTTTTGCGATTGTACGTCGATTCACTACAAACTGCGAATCACTTTTTATACTGTTGCCACAAAGTTTTATCGCCCTGCGTTATATTTAAAGAAATTAAATAATGAAAAATCTGCATAAATGTATGTATATTTCTCGCATTGTGATAAAACAACGGTACATAGATACAGCATCGAATTTTGAATGACGTAAGTCTCTTACGAATATGGGCATGTGGAAGACCAAATTTTAAATTTGGAATTCGTTTTATTATCGATTTCCTATTTTGTAAAACTTTAACGAGTTTTTGATTAACAAACTCAAGGATTTCAAAGCGAGCAATGGCAACGTTGTACAGAAAAAAACATTTTTACTCTGTATCGGAAATTCTAAAGATATGCTGATTTTAAAACTATTTTGCGATATTCTGTTGAACTGAATTTTATGGTTTAAGTGCAAAGAACGTGATAGTTAATAAATAAATGTAGCACACAAAATGTTAAAAACACACCTGAAGTATTTCAGATTTTCTTCTTGTTCCCAGCCGTAAATCTTGCAAAACCACCTGTGTCTTCTGCTAATTAGGCTCAAGGCGGCTGGATGTGCTAAAAATGCAACGCAAGGAAGAAATGTCTTTAGTTCTTTACAATTTTACTATAATTTTCTCCTAGGTTGACTATTTAAATCATGCAATTTTTGTATTAATGCTTTATATTATGAATTAAAACGTTGAATGAAAATTTATTATTATTTACAAATTACGAGGTGACTTTTAAAAAAGGCATGATTATTAGCATTAGATTTAATGCATTAGAACATTAGATTTAATGAATGGCAAATTAAGCGAAATATTAATTTAAATAAGTTACATTCCTAGTGCTAAAATTATATCAAGGGCGCCCCTCCTAATCAAGCGCCTTTCTGTGTGAAAACACCTCGAATACCAACAGGATGCGCGCCTTGTTAACATACAGTTCAAAATCTCTTGGACAGATGGCAGCACTGCCCACAATGATGGTGCTTTGGAAAACATCCGATTTAACCCTACAAGCAATTTTTTTTTTTTTTTCCAGAAACAAATTATGAGACAAATAAAAAACTCTGACTCGAGTTACAAACACTCAAGTAAGCATTAAATGATTTGCAAAGGCATTTCGAGGAAAGTTCTGCCACGAGGAAGTTAATTAACTCCAGGGACTTCATAGAACATCATGTTGAAAACAGACTTGAATTTGACATTGGATAACTGAACTATTGTATATGTTATTTATTATAATTATACAAATCTAAGAAGTTTTATAATTATCTGTATTATAAATCAATATTTGTTTAAAACCCTTCGTTTGAGATGGCAGATTGCTTGTCAGCCTTTTGGCCATCCGTGAAGTGATAACTTCTCCAAAGCGATATAGAGGTAATGCTGCCATCTATCAACGCTGACCTGAACTGCAGGAAATTTTCACGCCTGTTAAATTTGCATTATGTGGCATGAGTTAACGATTAGATTTGAGGAAAACTTTTGGAACTAAATATTAGTGTAATCATTACATCACCCCTTTCTTTTTTCTTATTTTTTGTTTTGTATTACTGCAGAATTCTAAATACCCGAAATAAGATGGATTACTGCTCATTCTGATTTTAAAAAAAATCCTTATAACTAGATTGCCACTTTTTTCACACAAATACGTACTTAATATATTCAAAATAACGAAATTTATTTTCTTATTTAGTAAATTTTATTTTTATATCAGCCACTCAACAGCATTAACAAATTAAATTATCATTTCTATTTAAGAAGAACAAAATGCTTCAATAATGCCTTCTTAGCAAGTGTCCAGTCATTGCGAAAAAAACAAATTTAAATCCTTTTTTCTAACTACGCATCTAAATAATATAATTTAAAATGCATTTAATGTGTAACGCATACAAATGATACTTTTATGGACATTTACAGCATTATTGTTTTTAAAAAATATGTTGCTAACGTACATATTACATACCTTGTACAACTTTTTTTCTACTTTTATTAATATATTTAATTAGTATAATATAAAATCCATTTATTTATAATACGTGCAACTGACATCATTTTCAAGAACATTTGCAACATAACTGTAGTTACAAATGTTTGCAAAAATCCAATAAAATGGAGCTAATTATGTTGAACGCTATACCATCCCTCAAAAATATGTCAGAACGTATTTTTGCGAGTAAATGCATTATGTAAAATATAAAAAATACGATGGGTTTGCTCTATGCGAACAGGCAACCTCTAATTAACTTTCCGCAACTTCAGAATCTTCCTCCCTAGACCAGTACTTTCGAGAACATTCTGGCATGCTATGTAACTACTAGTGTATAAATCCAGAGTTCGCGCCATTTTTCGTCAGACTGCTTTCTACTATCGCTGCTATAAGACTTTGCGCTGCTCTGTCCATTACTCTTCCCTTTTTTAGAATAGTTATGACGTCAAAATGCTAAATTTAACCTTATTTTAATTGAAACCATCAATGGATATGTAATTTGGAGAATTTAATCTGAAAGAATAATGATCTGCCGTTTAAATTGAATAAAGATGTGGAGTTATAAAGTTTCTTCTTTGTCGTCAATTGGATGTCTAACTTACACTCAGCCACAACAATGCCCGGATTCTAATGCCAAGCTTCGTCATTCCTGTTATTTACTAAAGAAATATTTATTATATTATCTCCTAATATTAATTTTAGTAGAAGTATCTAAAAAGAGTGAAACCATAGGTAGGAAGTTTAATTCCGAAAATTGTTTTAAAGTAACTTGAATGTAATTTGTTAAAAATGTTGTACGGGGACTTGAAGTAAATCATGAATAACAAAATTTCAAACTTTGAAAAAGAAATTAAATTAAAAGCAAGTAATTATTGCTATTGATCGGAAATTAGTTGACTTTTCAAGAGAAACAAACCAAATTCCGTTCAATGAACAATAATTAATAAATACGAAGGTGTTCCGTCTTTTACTCAAGTAACAATGGTGATGCCAAACTGGCAAATTAAGTTAGGCCAAATAGTTCCGTGAAGTGAAGGTATTTAGAACCAAAGAACTCATTCTGAATTAAGCATTTTCGCTAATATAAATTTTGAGTGAAAAGCAATGTACTCATTCATAATTCCAATTAAGATTATCAATGTTTAATTTTTATACAAACAGTTTTGAATTAACATGCATAAAAGCGAGGGTGTTGGGGGACAAGTACTCAAGTATTTTATCAATTTTACTACATAAATTGCTTTTATAAATACATCGGGGCGTAATCCGAGGTCTTTCCCTACCAACAGCATCTCGAAAGGATTTCGATTTGCCGTGTATTTTGAGTGGCCTTTGCCGCACAGACACTATACGCTTACAAACATCCATGCCTTCTCAGAGATTCAAACACATGCTCTTCGGTACGGCAGTAAGCGTCACCCCGTCTGGATGGCAGAACGGCTTTGATACACCAGTTCAGCCCCATAGCCCAGATAGGCCCATAGAAAGAAAACTAAAGATGTCAGGCCTAGTGATCCACACAAATGAGCTCCATGCCTAATCTAGCGACATGGACATTACTTGTGGAACTAACTAGTCACATACAAAAGGCGAGCTGAACTGCACCGGGGGGGAGATCACAACGTAAGTAGTGCTCATAAGGTTATGTCGTCGAAGAAATCAACTAGTACATCACAGAGAAATATCAAGTGTGAATGTCGGGTGTGTCACTGAGGCACCAGTTTGGCCCAATAATGCCATTACTGGGTATGCCGGTCCATAAATTTGTAGCCAACTAATCTGATGCTTGCACTCGGATTGTTTGAAAACTGGTTTGTGACCACACATTATTGTGACTGTTGAAGATCTCACCACGCGTGAAACATACTTCACCTATACACAAGATTTGTGTAACAAAAATATAATTGGCTTCATGTCAAAAATATGACTTTGATTTAAAAAAAAAAAAAAAAAAAAAAACCCGGCAAAATGTGCCCCAGGCCTTCACTTCAAAAAGGCAGTGAACCAAGAGTATTTATACCAAGTCTGAGGCATAAGTAGAGCTAATCTGTGATTAGTTAATTTAACGTTGCTGCATAGCATAGAAGATTCTCAAATTTGGGAGAACAGATGAATTTAGGGGGAGATCACCAAATCTAGAATGTTAATTTTGAGGTCGCCAATTATTTTTAAAGCAGCTATCGTATTTTCTTATATCTTACATATATCTGTAAGGTTAAAAATATGTAAGTCAAAATTATAATTAAAAATCCTTTTAATTGCTCATTTTTAATTTGGTTATTTCCTCTTTATTCTAAAAATAATAATAACATTTCTGGACCGCGTCATTTCTAGATTAATATATGTCACAAAATTTGCGTAACGCTGATGATGTAGTTATTTCGGAACCTAAACTCTTGATAACTGAAACTTTTGTAATCCAAAACTTTTCTCTTTGGAGAGCTGCCATATTGGATAAATGCTTACTTCGCTTCAACTTCTGCGCTGCTAGACGCAATTCCGGTGTGCTCTCTTCCTATCGCAGCAGTATCAAAAATGTAAATGTTCTGGAAATAAACACGATTAGAGTGCCAAGTGAATTGTGGCTACAAATGTCAATTGAAAAAAAATTAATATTTAATATTCTGATACGCTATCATGTGTGCTTCGTCTTTTTATTACATATATATGTACACATTTCCACCCGTTTACCCAGCTCGGTGAGACAGGTATTATTTTTTATTATATATTGGTAAATTGTGCACTGTTTACTTTAAAAGTGGTGGAATTATTTTGTAGTAGAATAGTGAACTAAGTCAGTTGGTGCACCAATTTCAGCGTGTTTTTGCCCAATGTGACCAAAAGTTGACTTTCAATTGTGTGCACCGAAAATTCGCTTTTTTTGCTTATTGACCGAAATGCTAATTTTTCTCATAGAAACTCTAATTTTAATAGCAAAAAATATTTTTTAAACTGTTTTTAAAAATAGCTGTATTGTAAAATTGTGGCTTTTTTTTTTTTTTTTTTTTTTTTTTTTTTTTTTTTTGGTTTTTCTGTATTTTGGAATTTTTAATAAAGCTGTTTTAAGTTTTTATGTTTTTTTGTCTTGCCGCGAAGTGAGAACTGAATTGATTGAACGAGAAATATATCTCTAATGAAATTCGAGGAAATATGCTTAAATGAAGTGCAACAAAAAGTGTGTGTAATTTAGTAGGCTATACAAGGAAGTCATTATATTTTTTCTTTTAAATCAGCAACAAGAACAACAAATAATAAATATACAAATAAATAATAAATAAAATAAATGTGTAAACAAATTAACAGCTAGCTTAATTTTACTTGCCTTAAGAGGGAAAAATACTTGGATAGCTGTAGTTCGTGTGATCTGCTTACTGACTTTCAGGAAAAGTTTTATTGAAATGCTTTCTAATCGCCTAAACATCGTTTAAGGTTATCACATTTTCCAAAGAATAAATACAGTTCCGGGTGTTTAGCGAAAGCTACTTTTTTTTCCTACCTCTCGGACAAACAACGCTCTCCAACACGTGGGTCGGCCACAAGCGACTCGTGGGCCACGTGGGGGCGAACCGGTCGACCTTGCGACCACCTCCGCTAGGCGGCATTCCGGGCAGAACGGCCGATGAGACGTAAAACAGCGAGACAGTTCGTTGCGATGTCGGCAATCGCAGGAAAAGGCCACCCGCAAACTAGAGGATGAAGTTGCTCAACTATACAAACATACATGTAGAGTAATTAATAGGTTAAATTCGTATCAAAATATTTATAAGGGTTTTCAACAAATTTACTGACTATCGGAAAAGTGCTGAATATTTCCTGCTACCGCTTAACGTCAGGATTCAGATGAAATAACACATGCTTTGTTTATGTCTATTTTCTAGGGCAAAATTGAAAGTTGTAATACGATTGGTTGTGTTTTAGGCATCTAAGCTTTGAAAAGAGTATTTAACACATTTTCACAGTAATGCAAGACGGCAAATGAATGTAAATATTTATGTCGAAGACAGATGTTATTAAAATTGTGTCTCACGTAACAGTTAATGAAATACAGTTGCACACAAAGTTAACAGATGTAATTTTTAGAAAAAAGCACTTTCTCAGGAAAGACGAGGGCAGATCTAAGACTTGCTTAGGCAATATAAAAATAAACTGCAAGTTCAAAAAAAAAGAAAAAAGGAAGATTATATGCTCATAACAAATGATGAAAGGAAAAGAATTTTATATCTAAATACTTCAAGTTACATAGTACTTCAAAAAATTATCTGCCATACATTTTTTAAAATATATATAAAAAAGTTTAATATAAAAAACCAAATCTAAAAATTAAAAAAAAAAAAAAAAATCTGAAAGCTTTCAAATTTTAAATTACGCCCAAAAGGGCGTTTTTTTAAACTTTTTGCATGTTACCTTTATTTAATAAATATCATGTTCTTCGCACTCAAACCATGAAATTCAATTCAATGACAATATCACAAAATAATTTAAGAAGAGCATATCTTTAGAATTTCTGATACACAATCTCGCGCGCTGGAGATAAAAATGTCCCCCCCGTACAGTGTTGCCATTGCTCGCTTTGAAATCAAGGACATAATAAAATTTTAAAGAAGATGAAATCTATAGAATAAAACAAATTCCAGTTTTGGGTATCCAGATGCCCAAATTCGAATGGAGGACTACGTTATTCAAAATTTGACGTCCCGTCTATGTACATGCATGCATGTACACATACATCCATATGTACATGCATATACACATTGTAGAGACATTAGGACTTTTTGGAAGCAGGAAAGATGAAAAATATGCAACCGTCTTCGCCGGGAATCGATCCATGGACCTGTGAAATACCGACTCAGTGTGCTGACCACTACACCACGAAGGCTAGGAAGGCGGGAGAAATACCTTACAACATATGTTTCTGAATCTGATCCCGATAACAGAGAGTACTCTTTAGCATATAAGTCCCCTCTGTGACTGGTGTTCATAGAGGATAAGGAAGATACCCACATTCATTTCTTTTCAGTGTTTTGGGATTTGTATAGTTACAAAAATAGCGTAAAAAAAACAATATACCTTTATATCCCCAAAATTATACGTACATTTTCGGATCCATGCTGCTGTAAAATTCCAAACATTCCTTTTTAATAACCCTGAGTTTGTTCCCATTATTACTATTGACCAATTTCTTCAGTGGCCATTTAAACCCATTTAGTCTTTGCAAATACTCCGAAATGACGCCACGGGCATGGGAAACGAAAGCTTCAAAATCGGAAGACAATGAAGCCATTCATCAAATTTGCACGTTTTCTTTGCTCTATCACAAGCCATGACCAGCCTATAAAAGAAATTACTCATCTCAATGATTGATTGCGAAGTTTGTTATTAATGAACTTCGCACGATGCAATTTTTTTTTCGCTTTTGTATATTGTGTGGGAAACAATATGTTAACTTCGTATTGCTTATTTGTTGGAAATACACAGCGAGGATAAGTGAATTAAATTTCTTTTCAGTGGTTTTTTTTTTTTTTTCTGAAAGACATTGGATATCTGTGAACGTTGTCCGCTCGGTATATTTAATATACGTAATTATAATTCGTTTTTAGACGGTAACTATGATGTTGCGTGAATATTTTTTCTTCAATAACAGGTGTTTCTTGGACTTAGGGAGATCAGTTTTGTTTAAGTATATTTCGTTGAATAATAATCCAAGAAAGGAACACACGCTAAAATTTCAAATATTCAGAAATGCAACTGATGAAAGAACAGCCACCCATCCGAGATAGTGGTTAGTGTTTCTGACTGTTGTGCCGAAGAGCCCGAGTTAGAATGCCGGAAAAGGCATGGATGTTTGTAAATGTATAACGTCAGTGCGATATTGGGGGACTCTAAATATTCGGCGAACCCAAAGTCCTCTCGAGATATTGGTGGTAAAGTAAGAGAAGTGGGAGGCCCTCGGATCCGTTCCCCGGTATCGGTTTAAAAGTCCCTACTCGGCCTTTATTTTCGCAATCGTTGGCCATAGACATGTACTTCGAATTACAGAAGTGTGTCAAATGAAGAAATATTAATGTTTGGGTAAGGACAAATGTAAAAAAAATATATAAATAAAATAAATAAATAAAAATATTTTAAAATATTTTTTAAAAAATTCGACAAATAACAAAATCTAACCTTCATATGTATAATAACAGTTTTATATATAGTGAGTCTAACAGTATTTATCTAAGAATATTTAATATCAATTTATTGCAGTAAATATTTAATAATATTTAATATCAGTGTATTGTTGTTATAAACAGAATATTTATGCCGTAAAAGGAAATCTTTCAAATAGTTTAAGCCGTCACGTGCAAAATTTCAAAACGTCTCCTTTAGGCCATGACACGCTATCAAGCCATTTGTACTGCTACTTGGTAAATACGAGTATTTCATTTCCAAGTAGTATATAAGCCAGTTTGGTCCGTTTCTAAAATACTGTCATTTGATACGACAAAAGAGTTTTTAAATTTAACTTTAAAACTGTGATTGTACTGTTTAACAAACTGAGAAATTTAAGAGCGATAAACACATTTCTTAAAGAATAAACTCATAACTTTAATTTTTAATTATATATCTATATGATACAATGTAAATTAAATTTGAACTATAAGATATCTAACAAATAATTTTCATGAACATTTGCAACTTCATTGCAATTAATAAAAAATGTTTTTGATGCCACATATTACGTATCTTGATACTGTGACGGATTTTGTATTTATTTAGCTATCTGTAATTAAAATTGTTTCATATCTCCGTGCAATGCAGCACGAGATTATTTGAAGAGAAAGCTACGCCAGAAAAGTTAAAATACAAGAGCACGCGCATTTAACATTTAATAAATAGATATCTCATAATTCTATACTCTTTTGCTTTCCAGAAACCACAAGAAAACAAAAATTGTTAGAATGTTCTCGTGCACGATTAAAAAGCTTTAAAAAGTCGGATTAAAACATATCAGTTCAGTTGTTTACGAAGTTTTTATTGCGGATTGTCGCGAATTCGCGGTGAGATCAGATTAGTTTTCTCTGTTTTGAATTGAGTTCTATTTAGCGTTTTAGTAGTTTAAAATATAAATATTGAAAAACTTAGTAAACAACTGAACTGAGATGCTTTAATCCGGCTTTTTAAATCGTGCACAAGAAGAGTATAACAATTTTTATTTTCTCGACGTTTCTGGAAAGCAAAACACTACAATTACGAGATATCTATTTATTGAAATGTCAAATGCGGGTGCTCCTGTATTGTAACTATTCCAGCTTAGCTTTCTCTTCAAATAAGTCTCGTGCTGCATTGCACGGGGATATAAAGCAATTTTAATTACAAATAGCCAAATAAATACAAAATCAGCTCCGCAATTCCAGCACTTTGGTTTCTTGTCACTCCTTTTCTGTCTCATGGCATTTAATTGTATGTTTAAATCATCTGCCTTATTTTCCGTGCTCCGTGGTGTCTGCAGTTCCTCCGTATGTGGCCTTCAAATGCAGTTCCAGCACTTTAGACTTGGATTCTTTCCATTTCAAATCCGTCTCAAGGCACTGATTGGTCTTGCAAATAGTCTGTTTGATTTTTCGTGCCTTGGGTTGTTCTGCAGTTCCTTCGTACGTGGCCTTCACCACCGTATTTCCAACACTTTAGAGTAAGTTTCTTCTCACTCCTTTCCCGTATCAAAGCATTGGTTTGTCTGGTTAAATCACCTAAATGAGCCATCCTTTGATCCACTGGCTTGTGGATTCTGCACATTTCTGACTGGGTAGCGATCTTTGCGAGTTGCTTGCTGGGCAGCCTCGAATTTCATGGCGTACACTAGAGCGCTTTTTAAGTCTTTGATATCCGCCATTCGTAGAGCCTTTTGTAAATCCGAATCCCGAATGCCATCAATGAAATACTGCAGGGAGAGTATTCCCCTCGTTTCTCTCGAGGCGAGAATAAAAGGTAACTCCATAAAGGCGAGGTGAGACAGCCTTTCAACATCCGTGGCGAGCTCCTGTAGTGTTTCCGCGGGCTTCTGTTGACAGGATTTTAATTGAAACCTACTGTAGTCTTTCAAACATGTCTCCCCAAAGCGCTCGGATAGAGCTTCGAAATCTAGCCTTTGGTTTTCTGGGAAAGTTTGAAGAACATCTGCTGCGTCTGCTCTCTTCTCTCAGAGAAGCGGCGAGGTGACAGGTCTTAGCTTGGGAATCCCATCCGTTCGCTTTCGCCATTATTGAAAATTGCGTCTTATACACTTGCCAAGAGGTCTTCCCATCACATGTGGATAACTTCAGGGAGGGACGAGCAGGATATAGGCAAAAATTTTAAACTATCAGAATTGCTCCCTGCCGTCGCTACGAATTTCTTTAGGGTATAAAATCTTTGGCGACTGAAGAAACCTTGTCATCAATTTGTTGTTCGGTTTGGTGTTGGACGGCAAAAACCCTTCCATCGATTCTTTGTTCCACAACAGAAAATCTATCTTCTATTTGTTCTTTGCCAGAAGAAACTCAGTAATCGATTTGCTGTTCCACGGCCAAAACTCTCTCTTCTATTTGTTCTTTGACAGAAGAAACATTTTCTTCAGTTTTTAAAACTTTATTTTCAACAACGTCTATTATGCGTTACATAGCCTCAAATTTATTTTCTACTATGCAAGTAATTTCTCTTTCATCACTTCTTGTCCTGCTTCAAACTTTCTTGACCAGATTTCATCTCTTTTTGGCTGGCTTCCATTAGCGCTTTAACAGAGTTGACGGCCTCTTCCATCTTTTCTTGGCAAATGCAGTCATCAATTGCCTGAATTGTTCTTCCATCGCTCTTGTAACTGGCGTTCAATACTCCACTTCTGACAACAAAAAGTGTTGCGTGCGTACGACTTCGTAATGGATTGAATGCACAAGTCGATAAAAGTGGATAAAATTTATTATTACTCCAAGAAATAAAACAAAATGCTGAAATTTCGTCAGAGATATTCGTGCAATATCGCAATATTTTTGAGGAAATTTCAGCATTTTGTTTTATTTCTCGGGATAATAATAAGTTTTATTATCGACTTGTACATTTAATCCATTACGCACCCGTACGCATGCAGCAGTACAAAGTCACTTCATTTTATACTGATACTTCTAATATTTAGATTTCACTTTTGGACTTAATTGTGGAAGAGAAGAAATCATAGACTTTTCAAAGGATCCCAGCCCATGTGAGCATCGAGAGGAATGAGCAAGCTGACTCTCTCGTCAACGAAGCCAGAACAATCGAACCCACCATCCTGTCCACCACAATTTCTGATGCTAATGCTGTCACAAAGTGAAGGCTTTTTGGCCATCCCCGGCCGAAACTTTCAATACCTGAGTTACACTGTACCCAAGATGTCACAATCACAATCGCAAGACTAAGAACGGGGCGCCTGAGGGGCATGAAGATCCTGCCTGATGGAACCAGGGTATACACGGAGTGCATGCACTGCCTGAACACAAAGCTGGATCCCGGACATCTCGTGGCCTGTCCTGGTGTCGCAGCGGCCCTCTTCCAAACTGACAATGACTGGACCAGAGACATTCTTTTCACGGACAGAGTCGAGGACGTGGCCAGAGCAGTGCTTCATGCCTTTGGCCCTATTCGATTTCTTGTCCCTAATCCTTGCTATGTTTTTTTTTCTCTCTCTCTCTTTAGCACTTGTCCTGGACACGACAACAACAACAAGAATATTTTAAGATTTCAACTATCAAAACTTCACATGGTTTTTTTAAAGCTAATTTTAATAGTTGGCTTATTTTTCATAAATAAGTGTTAGGTGCAGTGGATGAATATGCCGATTTCCTATGAAACTTTATTTTTATGAATTTCTTTAATCTATGGGTGCAACTGGGAATTAGAGAACCCAGTCGCCAAATCCCGGTGGTGACGAATTATTGTCCACCACCTTTTAGTTCGGGCGCCGCTTGTAGACGCAACAGTTTTTTTTTTTTTTTTTTTTTTTTTTTTTTTTTTTAAATTCTGGAGATGTGAAAAATGTGAAATGCCCTCGCCGGGACTCGAACCTGGACCTCTCGAATACGCGGCGTATGTGCTTCCAATTATACCACGAAAGGACGAGAAAAGGAGCGAGAAAATTATAGGTGAACTGTGTGTCTATAGTTTCGATATCTGGCTGGCCAGACGTCGAACGAAAGGCTTGAAGTAAGGAAACATGCTTTGCTGGTTAAGACAGATATATTTAATTTTTTTATTATATAATTCTTTCAAGGGAATCAAAACAGCCTGTAAAAATGTCTTAAAGCTACATGCCATGTAATAATTAACAGGACAGTATAATTATTTATTAATTATGTTTTCACGAAATTTTAGGGAGTTTTTCTAAGATATCACGAGCAGAGGATTGTTTTCGCGAATATCAAATTAACTCGCGAATTCTATCATTTTAAAAATTTTCATTATGGCTGTTAAAATATTTTATATTTAAATACTTTTTACCGCACGTTTTGTTAGAATTTCCGCAAAAATGCACTGCGAAGTAATACAGTTTCAATATCTAAAGTAGACCTTCCAATTAATCTTACGTTTTGCTTCACTTTTGGAATACAGAGAAAAAAGTTTTCCGAAGTAATATTGAGTCTTATCTTCAGTACTTGAAAAAACTCCGATTTTATGTTTCCCATTTGCATCAATTCATTTGCTCAGCTTTTGAATCCATGAAACAGGAAGTTCTTTCGATTAAAGTAATGGAAGATTCCGTCCATAAGCAGACGATATTTTATGAGAAGCTAGTTGCGATACCATTGTAATAAATGCTGCCATTTATTATGTGGCAGTTTTAAAAAAAAAATTTTTTTTTAAAATTAGTTCTGAAATTTAGTAGACGGACTGTGCATAAATTTAAGGTCTTGTGTTTCCCAAAACAGTAACATTTGGAAGCTGTTTGGAACATAACATAACGTAAAGTAAAGGTCCAGAGTCAGAAAATCTCTCCCCAAATCTGCGTTACTCAGAAACCCTACTCACAAGTTATATCGCAGTTTCCAGAAAACAAAACTCATTAAGAGGTGAAGATAACACATATTTTTAAAATTAAATTCCTGATATGGACAGCTACACGAGAGTGAATTTCAGTGAATAATTCTCCCGACAGCACTTCCTTCATCATCAAGAATATCTTAACAAATACATTATCTGCTCGTCCAAATAAAGCGAACCCGAACGCTACATCAGCGCGAACAAATCGAGAAACGTACCCAAAACTGTCGCCCACGCCCGCCGCTAGGTGGCGATTACTGTCTTCAGAAAGGTGGGAAGCCGCTAGCGAAAGCCAGAGTACTCCATCCAGTGTCAACGATGCCTTCCTCCGATATGGATGTTGATAGACCGAAGAGTAGAGGTGAGTTGTATTCTTTCCTGGTCGTTCTAAGCTGTGGATTTGTTGAATATGTCAGAAATATGTGTCATAATATTTTGACATCATTTGGGAAGATATTTCTCTTAATTAAAAGCAAAGGAGAATTTAAAAAGGAATTACATTTCTAAGTTAGCCAGTCAACCAAGTGTTAACCGTGCTGTTGGTAAACACGATTATAGTTTGTTTACAAACAAATGTGGTATTTTAATCGTTTCGAATGCGAACATGCATGTTATTAGGAAAAAGTTATCGAAATTATTCATTTTTCCAATTTTATAAAATATTTCAATTATTACTTGTGGGAAATTGATTTTCTTAAAATAGTTTGCTTCAAAAAATATTATATTAGCTTCTTGAAGAAGTGTTTTGTTTCAGGTTAACGATAAAATTCCGTGCCTTTTAAATACAGCGTGTTGCCTACGACGACGCAAAAGATTTTTCAGTTTATAGTCGATATTATAAAAGTGCATTGCTCATCATTGTAAGAATGTTAATCATTTAGAAAATAATTTTACTTGGACTTCGTATCACCAATTTGCAATAAGTGTTACACCATGTAATGAGTCTCATAAATAAAACGGGTTTATAACATCCTATAGTCGTTGGCACAGGTTTATAACACCTACAATAGGTCGACCAAACAGGTTGATTTTAAAATTTCTAATTATGCTTCTACTGATTGTCGTTTACATCCAAAATAAAATCAAGTTACCCTGATTAAATTTTACAGTGACATACAGATTTCAAGCGCGTATGTCTATTATTTTATAAAATTTTGTGCAAACGGTATATAATATGTATTTTTAACGTTTACATATTATTTTCATTTAAACTATTTTAACAAACGCTGGAGCTTTAAAACTAAAATTGTTTTTTTTTTGTGTTGAGTTATAAGGTTATTTTATGAGTTAGCAACATATAATATTCTTACTTGGTAAGAGAAGCTATATATTTATATGACCTTTTTGATTAAAAAGAATGTAACGATAAATTTTTTTTTCGAGGTATTAGAGTATAATTAAAATTTTCAGACTGCATAAAATTATTAACATTAAATTTCAAGTTAATCCTAAATTAAAAATTATTCTTAAATAAATCTGAATTTAAAATTAATGCTTTTAATTTTTCGTTTGTGCAAAGAGTATTCATTTGTAATTAAATTAGGCAATCTCTAAATAGTGTGCCTAGGATCTTATGGTAAATATGTATGTAAATCTTATTTTAGTTTCCACGACTTCCTCAAATCTGTGCTCGCCAGCGTCCGAGTGATAAAGTCGCTCAACACTGGTAGTTCGGTCCGAGGTTCAAATCCCGCGAACGGGCTGGCTGCATAGGCGTTTTCGTGGTTTTACCCATGTGTAACTCCCTTAGAAAGTCCTCCACGAAAGCATCCCTCCCCTTAGGCAGATAGCCCTAGTGTGCTTTGCCATAATTAAATACACATACCTCCTCAAATCCGTATTTGTTTGAAACCTATTAGGATTCATAGATATATATATATAATGTTTTATACAATACGTATTATATATAATGTTATTATGTATAATTTTATCTATTGCGTTTTATATTTTAATAACTCTTTTTCAAATTAAACAATTAGTCTCTTATAGAAAAATAAAAAATTTCTGCTTAATAATTCTCGACAGGACATGTTTAAAAAAAAAAAAAAAAAAAAATTGCTTCAGTAAATTGCAGCATGATCCTCGAAATGAATATAGTTCTTTTTCACTTAAAATCCACAAAATATCCGAAATGTGAATAGTCTTAAAGATGACATTTGAAAGGTGAGACTTATCAATTTGTTGTTTTGTTGTTGTTTGTTTCATTTTGTTATGTTGAAATTTTGATTTAAATTCTTTTTGACTTAAAATGCACGATATATCCGAAATATAAATAGTCTTACAGATGGCATTTCAAAGATGGGACTTATTCATATTTTTTGTTTTGTTTTGTTGGAATTTATTATTTATTAGTATTATTTCATTCCGTTCTGTTGAAATGTATGCAAAATTCTATTTTTGATTTTGCATACATTTGCATCTTGACTCGTTTCCTCTGATTTCTATTATGTCTCTTATTCGATTTTCTGTTTGCTTTGATTTCGTGTGTGTGTGTGTGTGATTATGGCAAAGCCTCGAGGGCTATCTGCCTAAGGGGAGGGATGCCTTCGTGGAGGACTTTCTAAGGGAAACTGGCTCGTATACACGTTACTCATGGGGAAAACCACGAAAACGCCCATGCAGCCAGCTCGTTCGCGGGATTCGAACCTCGGACCGAACTACCAGTGTTCAGCGACTTTACCGCTCGGCCGCTGGGCTTTGATTTCGTTAAGGGTTTAAAATTAGGCAATGTTAGTTTTATCGAAAAAGTCCCTGCGTCAGGGGGTGGTGGTGGAGTTCACCTGGGTTTCTCTTCTTTGCCTAGAATATCACTGATTTTGCCGAAATGAAAGTATTAAAATATTATGAGCAAAAGCTCTTATTTTATACCTGGAATATATTTAAGAATAGTTAAGATGGACTGGACAAAATTTTAAATTTCAGATTGTTTGATTTTTTTTCTTTATATTCTTGTACAATGACAATTGTTTTTGTAAATTAGGTCCTAAGTGTATGACGAGTTTCATGCTTTTCTTTGAGATAATCAGGAATAGACTGAACATCGCCAAATTTTTACATAAATTATTAGTAAATTTTTTCACAAAGTAATAATTTGTTTACATATTAGTAATATTGCATAAAGCTTATGTATGTAAAATTAATGTAGTTTTTTATTTAAATTAGTAATTTTAAATATAATAATTTTAAATTAAAAATCATTTAAAATAAAAAGCACATTTTATTTTAAATGTCTTTTTTTATTTAAATATATTATTTTATAAAAAACATTTTATAAACCTTTGGGCCAGTAAAATGTTTATACTTTCCTAATTTGATTTCTTTTTTTCCCGAAAAATAAGGATTTAATTTGATCGCCTTTTTAAATTGAAATCTGTCTATAGATAATTTTCTGATTGTAGAAAATATTACTACGCAAATTACGAGAATGTTGCTGTTTTTATGTAAAACATTTTATGCAATATATTAAATATATATACTACAATATTAATGTTACATATAATGTAATGCTATATATAACGTATGTATAAGGTAATGTTATATACAATTTAGTTCATGATATAACAATTTCATAATTTTACATAATAAATTATAGTGATGAGCAAAACTGCTTGCCAGTGGTTTGTTGTTGTAATTGTTTATATAGTAAATGCATTGGGGATAACTGAAAAATTGTTTGACTCAACGTTGAGATCTGGAAAACCTTTCAATTACATGAATAGTTTAACGTAAATAGGCTGGTAACTTTAATGAACTTTATTTTTCTCTTACTTTTGAAACGAAAAGGTATTTAAATTATAAGGCAAGACTGCATTTTATAAATTTAGAAATAAAACTGAATACCCAAATTGCAAATTTTTAACTGTACCCCCCTCCTTATATTATAAAAGCTTATATTTGAACAAAGAAGCAGAGCATATTAAAAAAATAATAAGAACACACATACAAAAAGAATGCAATAGAATTCTGTTCATCTGAACTTTCTTGTTTTCAAGTCAGATTGCAAATCTGAAAGATTTAGGAAAAAGCCTCATTTTTTTTTACAGGTGAGGAAGTAGACTAAATTTGTATATAACATAGTTGCCCAAGAAAATCTCTATTTCAAAATTTAGGTTGGAAAAAGTCAAAAATATGATGGATGAGTGAGTAAATTTGGTTGCAGATGATTCGGAATATCAGTTTTTAAATGATATGAGATCCTCTTAACTATTCAAGAGAAACAAGATCTGTAGGAAAATGAAAATAAAACCATCTATGGAATGCGAAGCATAAGGCCTTTAATTTATATTTTATTCCGCCTCGTGCAGAGTCAGTTCTAAGAGTATTGCCATCTATCAAAGCGTAAGATTTTAAATTTATAATTCAAATGCAAACGATGTGCAACTGCTTGATAGACTGAACGATTTAAAAGCAATAAACGTAATTAAAAAAAATCTGAAAGGTTTCAGATTTTAAATTACATCTAAAGGGGCTTTTTTTAACGTTTTGTGTGCTACCTAACTATATCTGAATATCATGTTCTTCGCACTTAAACCATAAAATTCAGACCAAGAGCAATATCGCAAAATCATTTTAAAATGAGCTTATCTTTAGAATTTCCAATACACAGTCTCGCGCGCTGGAGATAAAAATGTCTTTCTGTACAACGTTGCCATTTCTCGCTTTGAAATTCTTGAGTTTGTTGATCAAAAATTCTTTTCACAAAATATGAAATCCACAATAAAACAAATTCCAAATTTAGGCTTCCAGATGCCCATACTCACAGGAGGATTCTGTTATCCAAAGTTAGATGGCTCTAGGTACCGTTGTCTTATCACAATGCGAGAAAGATATATACATTTATGCAGATTCTTCATTATTTAATTAATTTAAATATTTTAATACAAGGCGATAATATTTGGTGGGAACAACGCGTGAAAAGTGAAACAACGCTTGTAGTGAATCAACGCAAAATGCCAAAATGAGATTAATAGTCCTTCTGGGCAAATTGCCCCTTTGGACTAATAATTTAAATCTTTATTTTATATTTGAGATTTAAAATGTTGCGAAGTCTCTTTAAATTTTTGGATTGTATTACGTTACATTGCCATGCATGAATCATTCATTGACTTTGGTCATAGGTGAGATCTAATTTAAATTCACAAATTATATATATATTTTTCTGTTTTAACCAGCTTTTCTTAGCAAAGTGAGCGATTTAAATACAATAAGTGCATGTCTTACTAACCTAAAATTTTCTCTTATTTTTTAATAATATTTCTAATGCATGTAATTAAAATTTAATTCATAACATCCTGATGATAATTCTTACGAACATTTACAGCCTTGCTTTTCTTAATAAAAGACGTTCCCAACGCCCTTCATACGGTACAGAATTAATTTTTCAGTGGTAATTAAAAAATAGTCAGTTTAAACTTTTATACGAAACTTAATATATTTTAAAACAACTGAAAGCGACTGATACCTATCCTTGTGAATGTACGTTTTGGCGTAACATTTGAATTATCTGTCCATTATCCTAACTTTAGCTTATCCGAAATAAGATAGGTCCCTGGATAAACCACAGGTGCTTTATTATAAATACAATAAAATAATAAATGTCTGAAGTTGGCATTGCGCTGTTATTACTATGCCAAAATGCAACTTCAGAAAATTCCACCATCCTTAAACAGCCCCTCTAACATCCATAAAAACAATTCTCCCCAGCCACAAAATGACTGAATACGAACTAGCGTGGCGGACAGGGCAGGAGAAAATGTGACGTCACCAGACCGTCGACGGGATTCGACCATTTTAGGAAAGAGTCGAAGTTGACTCACACGTTTCCCTTCGTGAACGGCGGAGTTGTAAAAGATTTTCTGGTTTGGCGATTAGAAAAAAAAAAAAAAAAAAAAAAAAAAGAATTTCCGAAACGATTTAGGGTTAGGATGTGACTAGGAGAAGACAAAAACAAACAATCTCGTCTTCACGCCCATGATTAAGGAAAAATAAAATGTCTATGCACTTGGGAAGGCGAACACCTGGAGCCGAATATTAGTATGCTTTTGACAGACTCTCACAGAAAAAAAGAAGAAATGAACCGACTGTTTTTAAAATCAACCGCTGATAAAAAGCAGTTTTTACGATTTTAAAAATATTAAAATGATTCATCCATTCATTTTCCATAGCATAAAATAGCAGTAACAATCAAATAATACCACATCAAATATCCAGAATAATTGCGATGATAGCCTATTCTGATAAACGAAAATTCCGGATAACTGGGTTTTCTCTTTTTGCTGTAGGCCTAATTATGTACTGAATAGTAATGTAAGTGAGCGAATTTTACTTGAGACTGGACTTTTAGGAACTTTAGTTTTCTCTTACTTCTACAACGAAAATGTATTCAAATTATAAATTAAGACTGCATTTTATAAAATTTCTGTAAAAGTTTAAATTTCTCTAAAAGGACATCAATTTCGTATCTTTTGTAATACTAAGTAACACTTAAAATACACTGAAGTGTCACTGAATTAGGAATAGCTAGTCAATAACGAGTTGGGCCTCCTCTGGCCTTCATAATGACTGCCAAACGACAAAGCATAGATTCAGTAAGTTTCTGAAAGCATTCTACGGGAATGGCTTGCCAAACATTGGATAGAGCTGTCTATAATTTAGGAAGAGTCGCTAGTGTTGTGTAATGAGGTTTCGAACCTCTCTCCAAAACGTCCGAAAGATGCTCAGTAGACTTTAAGTCAGAGCTTTTAAGTAGCCAATTTATGATAGAGAAGTCAGAAGAATGCTCATCCAACCAGGCAGTAGCCAGCCGGGACATGTGAGAGGTTCAGTTATCTTGCTGAGATACTCCATTTCCGTGTGAATGACATGACAACATAAATAGATGGAGATGATCGCCCAGCAACTCTACGCACCGAATCATATTCAGGGAGATTGGTACAAAAGTACCAAAGATCCTAAACACTGCCAAGAGAAAGTATCCCAGACCATGATTAAGCCATCATGACCTTGTACAGTTCCAATCTGCCATACAGGATTCATGGCTTCATGAGTCTGACGCCATATTCTCAGCCTCCCATCGGTATTAGTCAGTCGGAATCGAGATTCATCACTCCTTGCTACTCATTTCAAGTCCACTAGAGTTTATTCGATGGCATGCACTAAGCAAAGGTAGTCTCGTGGCTCTACGGCTTCCTAAGCCCATATGGTTAAGCGAGGATTGCACGATCCTTTTATAGACTGTACGACTGTCACCCTGATTCAGCTGGATGGTTATTTGAGCTAATGTTTGGCTTCGTGTACTATGTACTATGTACAATATGGCTGAGCCGTCTCACGCGACCCTTGTTCTAGGTTAATCGTCCTTTGCAATTTGCCCAATTGCTAGTTCTTTTTCACACTATCCGTGTATTCTCGGTATACTCTTGACACTGTCGACCTTAAAAATCCTAGCCCGCTGAGGATTTTGGAAATTGAATGGCTCATGCGTCGAGTGCCTACTATCTGTCCGAGATTGAAGCTGTCTAAACCAGGAGTTTTACCTATATTGGTAATTGAAACGACAGATTAACAACAATCATAGTACTAGCTGTATGTGCATTTACCACAACTTCCTCCCGTGAGCATAGATGCCGCGCAACGCTATACAATTTGCATAGCCATGTCTATCCTTAGTTCAATGGCACTTCAGTGTACATGAACTACGAGCAAAAAGTGCACGAAAATCAGTTACTAACGTTTGGAAATATGTAAAAAACTTAATGCTACAATTTTTTTAGCCCAAAGGGCGTTAGCCCAGAGGGGCTATTAATTTCGTTTTGGCATTTTGCGTCAAAAAATTTAAATTCCCGTTTGACTTTTCAAATTGTTGCCACCAAATATTATTGCCCTGTTTTATAGTTAAAGAAATTAAGTAAAGAAAAATCTGCATAAATGTATATATGTTTTTCGCATTGTGATAAAACTACGCTACGTAGAGCCATCCAATTCTGAATAACGTAATCCTCCACTGAGTATGGGCATCTGAAAGCCCTAATTTGGAATTTGCTTTATTACCGATTTCATATTTCATTTACGAGTTTTTGATTAAGAAAGGCAACGATTTCAAAGCGAGCAATGGCAACACTGTACGGAAGAGGGAAAAAAAAAAAAAAAAAAAGAAAAGAAAACGTTTTTATCTCCAGCGCGGCGAGCATGTGTATCGGAAATTCTAAAGATATGCTCATTTTAAAATTATTTTGCGATATTGCTGTTGAATTGAATTTTATGGTTTAAGTGCGAAGAACATGGTATTTAATAAATAAAGGTAACACACAAAACGTAAAAAAAAAAAACGCCCCTTTGGGCGTAACGTAAAATCTGAAGTACTTCAGATTTTTTGTTTTCATTTATTTATTTATTTATTGCCAAAAATGGCAAGACATAATCATTTTCTTTGCATGAGAAGTAATTTTCTTTTCAGTTTTCTTAGAAGTATTTGTTGTCATTGGTATAATTTTTTGTAATTTGCAATGTAAGAAGTTGAATTGTGTAATGCAGATTTTTGCTGTGTTAATTTAACTTCCGCAATAAATTAAATTAAATTATTTATCATCGAGAACAGACATTCGTTTAAAATACGTAGCGAGAATATTTGAACCCATTCTTCTACGGAGAATTAAGTATGCCTATGGACAAATTCCATGAAATTAAGACATAATCACATCGGTTTTGTTGCATACAGCAAATTTTACATGAAATTACACTTTTGATATATATTTAAATGTCTATAATAAGTATACATTTTAATTGATGGAATTTTAATGTGAATAAACATAATTAATGGAATGTCTTGGATATGAATGACTTTGTTAAATATCAGATTCCCTATGCAAAAAAGGATTGTTCTTCATTATGTTGGCCAAACAAAACGAAAAGTTGAATTTTCTAGTGCAGGTCTTCACAACCGGGGCGGGGGGGGGGAATTCTTCTTTGGGGGAGGCACTCAGTCTTTTACTTGTAAAGTATTCAGTTTTTGTTTATGAATATAAAAAATTCTTTTATTTATGTTTTGGTGTTTATCAACATTTTCTACATTTTTTCTGTTTTAATTTTTAAAATACATTAAAAAATTAATTTAAATTAATGTATATGTATTTTTCGAGTTTGGGAAATGGAGGAAGGCAGGAGTGATCGTCTAGCAATAGTAAAAGCGCAAAAAAGGTCGAGAACAACAGTTCTAGTGCATATACTAATGAAAATACATATCAGAAAAGATATGAATGAAATGATAACAATTATCTACTAATTAATTTGATTTTTAAAGCTTCATTCATTATTTTTAGCAATGAGATTTTATGCTTGCGATCTTTTTATTTTAAAAAATAAAATCATGTCTTCAATTTCTGGTTCTTATAATTTAAAATTTTGCTCATAATTTTTATGAAGACTTGCAAAGCTCCCCGAAAAAAACTGCTCTTCTTTTCTATAGCTAAGACATAAAAATTACTATGATCATAGTTTATTTTAATTACTGCAGATGTCATAGTTTATTTTAATTACTGCAGTCGTTTGCGCTGCCAGCCGCCTTAAATTGTTATGTTATAAAGGAGGAAAATATATATTGCTTTTAATGAATCCAGCTAGCTTAAAATTCAAGGGTGCAGTTAGTAATTAAAAATAATAGACGCTTAATTTCTTAATCAGTAATAGATAAGATTAATTCGAAAGAAAAATTAAATATGTTACGCTTTGCCTAACGGTACCTTGAAGGAAAAAAAATCATTTCGAGCAGTGGCAACACATTTCTTTTAAATTGCTGAGTTTGTTTATTTAATTTGAAAGACAAATATTTTACGTTATGACGAGTGGCAACATATATCTTTTAAATATCTGAGTTCGTTAATCAAAATTTCATTAACTTAGCACGAAATATAAAATAAATAACAAATGAATTTGCATTTCAAAATTCGGTGTTAAAAATGCGTATTTCCATATATGTTATTAATATGTTAAAAGATTTTTGGAAACATTTTTTAATGATAAAATATGTTTTGAATTGTTTAGATAGTAATCTCATAGTATGCAGATTATATGCCCTTTAGCTTTTATTCTGGAAAATCAACGGCAATGCTATTAAAATATAGCTCTCGTGGTGTCATCTGCCCAGTGTTTCTGAGAATATAAATAAACACCGTCATTAATCATCACTTTTCAAGAATGACTACTTTCAAAGAAGACGATAACTGTTTGGAACCGTCGATTGTTATATATCAATGCGTTACTGTTACCACACAGTTTTACTAAAATTATGGCAGTTATAGCATTTGCTGCAGAAAGAGCAATTCATCTTGCTGGGCAAACAAGAACTTTTTGTTACTAAAGAATGGCAATAAACAGTCTTTTGTTTACATTTTAACTTGGCGACTAAGCGAATTTGGCGACGTTTTAAGGGTAGGAAAAACTACGCCTGTGAGTTACTGGCGACTAGCAATTAACCCGGTTTTTCTTCAGATGTTAACCTGGAATCTGAAAGATCAGACTGAGATTTTGTTTTGTTTTATTTTTTCTTCCAAATATGCGACAAATGCGCGAAGAAAGCTCGAAATTCCAGTCCTTTTTCACGCACTTAATGCTTGGTGTGCCATCTAGTTTCTTGTAGGGTTTGTTAGTGTTTCTTTTGCTGTTTCTTTTTTAGTGTTTAGTGGATATCCAGTCCATCGGAAGATAATGAACTAAAATAGGTAGCGTCGAATAGATTATTATAGGATTCTATCAGGAGTTAGTCGATGCACTTATAAAAGAATGAATGATCTTAATTAGTTATTATTTTTCTCGAAAGTTAGTACTTAATTTCAAGCAATATGTAGCAAAACCAGGGGCGTAGCTAGAGGGGGGCAAGGGAGGGCATCTGTTCCCGGGCGCAGAATCCAAGGGGCGCCAATCTGATGTTAGGACATTTTAGAATTAAATGTTTTCCATCCTTGGCAAGCAGTAGGGGGCGCGAAATCTTCAGTTGTCCCTGGGCGCTGAAAACCCTAGCTACGACTCTGAGCAAAACCATTGCTAGGTAATCGGCAAATAATTATCATAAAGTGTTATAAATGATAAAAGGCGTTAGAAAAACTTTTTTTTTGTATTAATTATGTTGGTGAATGTAAATTTTTATAAAAGTTATCAACTAGGTATATATTATAAATTGTTTCAAATATCAACTAGGTATATATTATAAATTGTTTCAAATAGAGATATTATTTTTAAAAATACTTTATTATGTACGAGATAACGTAATATAGAGCGTTAAGAACATGTTTTATTAATATACAATAATGATACTCATACATATTATCAATAAGGTATAGTATAACTTTCATTATTTAAATATACTATACATTATGACAGTTAGCTGTATCGAAAAATAATATAAAGATATAAATTATTGAGAGAATCGTTTATTACTTTAAATAGCTGAGTTGTTAAGCAACTATAGTTATAATTTATTAATTCATGTTAGTTTAAGTTATCTGAATATGGTAAAGCAACCGAGGACTATCTGCCTAAGAACGGATGCTTTTGTAGAGGACTTTCTAAAGGAAACTGGCTCTTATTCACTTTGTGCATGTGAAAACCCCGAAAATCAAACATGCAGCCAGGCAATTTTGCTGGGCTCGAACCCAGGTTGAACTACCAATATTTAGCAATCTTATTCACTTGACCATTGGTAGCCATGTTTTTAATGCCAAAGAATCATATAACTCGATAAATCGTTTGCTTGTGTTTTTAATCAGCCAATGGCTTTATTTTTGCCTCCTCTCACTTTTTAACTCCACGATGAGGTGTTACTACAGATAAGAAATTCTAGATCACATTGACAGACGGTGCATAAAGATAGTTTATGTATCTTCTCTACAGTAAAATATCTCTTAACTTGTAGCAAAGGGACCTCGCTGATTACAGAGAAGGTATTTTTCCGGATTATTGAATGTATATTGCTAGAACGTATATCAGGGGTGTACAAGTATTTTTAATCATGGGACGAAAAGGTCCTTTTTAGCGCATCATGCGATGCTTCTGTGACGATCCTTTACGGTGTAATTATTTTTTGTCAGGATGCTTTGGGGGGAGGGTACTCCGCCGTAGTAGAAGTTTTTTAAATTATAATTCAAAATAGCATTTTTTGCATTTAATTTCATATTTTAAATAAGCCCTAGGATATAATGGATATACATGCAGATCAACCAACCAAGTATAAAATGAGTAATGAAAATATACATTTCAAGGAATTCATTCCTTCAAAAATATTCCTTGAAAGGTGAAAAAAAAAAAAAAAAAAAAAAAAGGCCGTCGAGGATTAACCAAAATTTTTTATAACTTCATGGTTTTACATACATTTTAATTTTTATTACAAATACTGTGTTGTAAAACCAATAATTACTTAAAATGTATTTAATGTGAGATGTAAAATTTCGTAAGTTCCTTTGCGATTATTTCATTCAAATTAGATTCCAACTCACTTGTTGGAACCTAATTTGTCGGTATACAGACTGTAAGTTTGCATCGGTAATTTGCGATCAATATTTATTTTTCGTGCTCTTCATTAACGAAAAGTTCTTTCACATATATAGTATGTATATATTTACATCATTCAGCAGAGATTTAAAAGCAATAAACGCACTTTATACAACGTTTATTTGAAAGTAATATCACGATGATTTCGAAATAAGCGGTGCTTATTGGACGCATTCCTATTTGCTAAACGTAGCACATTATATGATATGCAGCTACAAGGCACAACTTAAATTGGAGTTTAATGGCCCAGAAGTTGGCCACCATTGATATAATTGAACATATTATTAGTTTATGAAGTATATAATCAATACTTATGAAGATTTTTAGCAATACTACAATTACAGAAAAATGATTTTCATGTCCTTTACAATACTTACTTTGACGCAGATCCGCATCACTGGCCTAAGACCTTTGAATGCTAGTAGTTTGACCTTGGTTCGAATCCAAGCAAACGGGCGGGAAGTATGGTTGGTTTTTCGTAGTTACCCCAGTGTATAACGTGAATACGTGCCATTTTTCCATTTTTCTTTTCAAAGTTCTCCATAGAGATATGCCTCTCCTTAGGAAGAGAGCTTTTATGCGCTTTGCCATTTGAAGTTGTAGAGACATTAGATAATTTCGAAGCTGGAAGAGATGAAAAATGAGCAATGAAAAATGAGCATGGACTCGAACCACGGACCTCTCGAATTCGCGTCGAGCGTGCTGACCACTACACTACGAAGGCATGCTAAGAAGGCGGGAGAAATACCTTATAAAGTAACCTAAATAACTTAGACGCAGATTTTTTTTTCCGTTTGATATTTTTCTCTCTATGCCAGTTTGAGGTTTAAGAAGATATATAGAAAAAAAAAAAAAAAAAAAAAGGAATTTTTTAAATTGGAATTATTGTAGAATAGAATTTTAAAGTTATTTAAAGATAAAAGTTAAGTTTTATGCACTGTCAACAATATATTTTTATTTGAGATGAGAAAATTATTTGTGAGAATATTTTACCTCTTTTAATTTTTTAAATATTTTAATTCTCAAATTTTTTTTTTCTTCCTTCGGGTGTGAGACAGCAATTCTTCGTTTTCAGGTAACACGCTTTAAAAATAATACGGGCGAGATGTACGTATTTTTGTTTTATTTGCCGAAGAGAAGTACCTTACTTTTTCCATTCTCGACACGATGCTATCTTTCTGTATTCACTCTTGAGTAAAATCCATTGCATCAGTTGGCTAATGATATTTATTAGATATTTATTCACCTTTGTGAAATGCTGAAAAATATAATTTTCCTTTTTGGAACGCGAAAACTTAATCCTTTTGTGAGACCCCTAAAACCATTATTTTCTTTTAAGGAACCCCCCTACCCTCCTATGATATAAATTTCTTTTATGAAATCCCCAAGATTATAATTCTTTTTAAAAGCCCCAAAACTATATTTGTTTTTGGTGGAACTCCTACTATGCTCAGAAAATAAAAAGGCGTTGAAAATACATCAACAGAACTTTCAACAACATTCTACAGAGGCTGTTCTCATACATTTTTAGACGACTTTGCTTTGCTATAATAAAAATCGCACGCTTGGAAAATTTTTTTTAACCGCAACTATATTTTTGAATTTTTGAAAGTGTAAATTATCGTCTGCTTGTTGACAATTTTGTTTTCATGCAAAATGCAACTATATTTTTGAAAGTGTAAGTTATCGTCTGCTAATTGACAATTTTGTTTTCATGCAAAATGCAACTATATTTTTGAAAGTGTAAATTATCGTCTGCTAATTGACAATTTTGTTTTCATGCAAAATGCAACTATATTTTTGAAAGTGTAAATTATTCTCTGCTAATTGACAATTTTGTTTTCATGCAAAATGCAACTACATTTTTGAAAGTGTAAATTATTGTCTGCTAATTGACAATTTTGTTTTCATGCAAAATGCAACTATATTTTTGAAAGTGTAAATTATTGTCTGCTAATTGACAATTTTGTTTTCATGCAAAATGGAGCTTTTAAGGAAGCAGTAGACGGGAGACTATGTTTGTGCTCTTTACGAAGAAAATTTTTCGAATTTAATTGTTAAAAAATGCTGTGAAAGCCATGATTTTTCGGTATCTAAAGCAGCGGCGGATAATATTATCAATAAGAAAGGGTAAAAAAAGTCAAAGTTAGGCTTCAATGAGAAAAATTGTTCAAAATATATATCTAAGGGAAAAATGGAATGTTTCGAATGTTGCAAAGGTTGCTGTTAAAAGAAAATATTCGAAGTCAAAGGACGATAATGATTAAAATGCGCAGTGTCAACCGAAAACAAAGTGAATAATGCTGGTTTGAATCTTAAAAAAGACGAAAAACACGTAATGTGCATCGTCTTTGAAAAAAACACACCATATCGCGACATATCGCCAAACAGAAAAATTCGCGCTGCAGAATTCTTTGAGAAACCATTATTAGGACAAAAATGTAAAACTATTGTCACAATAGATAAATCTTGAGCATATTTAAATGACCGCAATAAAAAGAGATACCTTTATTATCATCAAAAAGAAGAAAAAAAATCTTAGAACATAGTTCAAAGAATCTAAAGAAAGTTTTTCAAAGGCATTTATGATTGTTACTGGTTTTTAATATAACGACAAATAAAAATTAAAGACAGTGCAGAAGACTGTCAAAGTCAATTCCACATATTATGAGGAACATATACCTAGTTTTCAAATATAAAACACCTCCTCTTTACCCACAGTGCCATCAATCAGTAGAACTGCATCAAAACAACGCAAGAGCCGCACGTCAAAATCCGTAGCTAATTACCTGGAAAAAATAGAACAGAAAATCTGTATCAAAACCATACCCTTCATATCCGTACCAAATCTCCTGATGTATCTATCATTCACGGATATTTGCGCTTTTGGACTTTTAAAAAGCGGATTGTCCAGATGTCGACCTACAACCCTCCTTGGACTTGAAAGCTGTTCAAGAAGAATGGGATAAAATACCTCTTTCGCTGGTAAAAAAAAAAAAAAAAAAAAAAAAAAAAACTTTATTGTCTCGGAAATTACGGTGTAGAAAGACAGTGAAGAGTAAGGGTTATCAAATGGAACATTTCAAATAAAAATCTCTTAGTTAAAATATATCTGTAACTACAATGAAAATCATCTAAAAATGTGCGAAAAGCCTCTGTATAACGAACTACTGAAGCTCCAAACGAAAGAAGACGCTTTGGCGATGTGGTAGGGCGACGTCGGATTTAATACGTACCACGCGCTGTCACCCCGCTTTCCGGGGCGTGTCCATGCGTTTTTTCCAAATAAACATTACAAAAAAAAGGGGGGAAATGTCATTTAGCTCATTAAAAGTGATCTGACCGTTTTTACTAGAAATCTTCTTTTGATAATTTCGTGCTGCTAAGGAAAGTAAACAGACAAGTTTAGAATGAAAGATCTTTCTATAAGAATACAAGAATTATGAATACCATCATGTATTATATATATGATGATTTCGGAATGACGCAGATAAGATTTTGAAGCGTATATAGATGATGCGTACACACTGAAGAATAAACTGGAAGTCGTGTAGATGCAATAAGACATAGTCATAGCATAGTAAAATCAGATTCCTTTTATGTTAGTTAAACATTTTGAGGCAAAACAAATTGCCATAATCAAAATAATCAAATTGCATAAACAAATTGCCATAATCATGCCTAGTCAAGAATTTTTACATCTTGAGATTGTTACAATAGCACAAAAGAAGCAGTGAAAGCAGTGCCGCAGCTTTTTAGCGGCAACAGAAGCAGAAGCAAAGAGCAATGTGTTCAGAACAAAATCTAAATTCAGAGTGGCTTAGCTTCGACTTCATTTTGATTGGATAATTAATAGAGCTCTAAAATTATATTGGCTGCAGGCTTATGTAAGTTATTTTCATCAAAGCGTTATGAAAATGCCATATGATATGGATTAATTTAGAACTGATACGTTATTATAAACAATTACTATTTTTGGAATAAAGAGGAGAAGTTTTTAACTGAAAATGGAGAATTAAGGGTCTATTGCTAATTTAAGTTATAATTTTAATTTACATATATTTTATCTCACACATACGTTATTCAAAACATTTTTGTAATTTGAGGTACGCAACTAGGACAAACGATTGCGAAAGTAAAAGCCGTATATGAACTTTTATGAAAGGTATACGTATTATAATATTTTTATTACACTGTTAATTCATCATTGATAACGATACTTTGAATAATTAATGTTCTGTTATAAAATATTATTATACATTTAATTTCGTTAATTTGAAATTAACTAAAACTTATTAATTATTTAGTAATAATATTGATTACATTGTAATTTTTGAGAACGAAAAACCAAAATTTAATTCATGGGTTTGCATCTACATGATGCAGGAAGTCCAGAAAGAGAAAAGTTTTTGTCAGAAAACTGGAAACATTTTATTGAAGCACATGAAAGACACAAAAGGACAAACACAACAATAAATGTTCTTTCAGGTTATAAACAAAACACCAACTCTGATTCTTATACGAGTACATTCTAGAAGTTGACGGCTTCAGTTCACAAGATCTTTCCCTTGTTAAGAATCAACTTATTCTAAATCATCGATGTACAGTTTCCTACCGTCTTCAGTAAACTTTCAGCAATTAATGACTGACAACCTTCAAGTCTTTGAAACTCATTAATAAGTTGCAGCTCTAACTTGGAAACTCAATTTAAATCTATAACTTTTTTAACCAGCTCATTTTCAGTTTTCTTCAGATTGAGGGTAAATGACGTTTTCAGTCCTTTCCGTTCTACTTTTAAGGCGTTCAGATCCATCTCTAAAGAATAATTCAAATTTCAAATTTCAAAGTTCAAAAACATCCGACCCGTTCGAAGGTACCACGTTCTTACGTTCAAAACGAAAAGCCGAAATTTAATTCATGGGTTTGCATCTACTCGATGCAGGGTGTTTTGCAAAGTCCAAGAAGACAAAAATCTTTCCGAAAAACATAGAGATATGTTATTGAAGCACATGAAATACATGCAAGGACAAGACACAACAACCAACAGCTGAACGTTCCAACCTAGCTCCAATTCTCATACATTGTAGAAGCTGACGTCATTCTACCCGAGCCTCGTTTCACTTCAGTTCGTAACAGCGATACTAATTAACTTTAAAACACAAGTAAATTACATTATTACATTATTAAATGTGCTATGATATGAATTAAATTAATAATATTAAACTTTCCGTTAATTTTTAAGTTTAGCATAAAATGCATTTTTTATATATCTAACTTATATTTTGCTTTTTGCGCTCTGATTTGTGAAATGGAAAACCTGAGTTTAGTTCGAGTACAATCCCTGGTTAGGCAAACAAATTACACTCATATTAAAAATAATGTATCACATATTGGAAGTGCTATGGCAACATATTCCTAAATTAGGTGTCATTTGCTATGGTATGCCTTGTTCATTGGATGCCTTAGCACCTGCAACAATAATTAATCGGTTTGTTATTTTAAAACTCAGACCGGTATTAAAGATTAGAAATGAGAAAGAATAATAAATCCGTCAATCAAAGTATTGAAAAGCACACTGATACATTTTTTTATCTTTGATAAAATTTTTTATCACTGATAACATTTTTTATCAATTATTGCACTGTCTGGTGTTTCGAATACATTTATAGGCAGAATTATCCGTTAATGTTTTATGATTAAATTAACAAAACAACAATTCGATGTGAACTAATCTAAATAACTTTATCTTCTAACGAACATATGTGCAGTTTTATCTTCAGAACTTCTTTAATAAGAACCTTTGTAAATGAGAGATATCATGTAGCGTGAAATCGCAGCACCACTCTCCAGTTACGATTTCATCTAAATGAATACGAAAACTTTCTTTGAAATTTAATTTCAGTCGGTTTGAAACAAATCTAAGTTCTGATTTTAGGCATACTTTGGATTTGCATCAGAATCATTTAATTCAAATTCAGACATCAAAATCCTCTTTCATTTAATTCAGACGTTTTTTAAAAATATATAGTGTAAAAGAATCTCTTAAGTATGTTCCTATCGATTAAAGATACTTTTCCACGTGACACAGTTCGTACTTTTCGTGATATTCTCAGAAGAAAAACACTTGTGTGAATCGAAAGAACTGGAGGGAGGAAAAAGACATGTTTATTCTATGCCCTGGTTTCGACCGTACGTCGCCATATCGCCCTTTTCAGACATGGGTGTCACCTCACTAAGTAATTGTGTCACAGCTATAATTAAAACTATAACTGTAATCATGGACCGGCAGCCAACGAAAAGCTGCATTTTCAGTTTCTTTCAAATAAAAAATTAATTACAGAAGTAGCTAGTTTTAAAAATGAATTATGCAACTAATGGACTTTTATGGAATATTATGGACTATTATGGACTTTTATGGAATATTATGGAAAACAGTAATATTAGGGAGTTTTGTCATATATACGCAATAGTTTTAAGCAGTTTTAAATACTAATTATGCAACTAATATAATGATGTTATGGTTACACAATCTATGCGTTACAATCTACAAAGTTATAGAAAGTCGCATGCGCAAATTTCCATGAACAGTTATTTTTACTATCTGTCAACACCTGTATTTTTTCACTTTGTAATTAAATCCTGATCGCGGTAGATATACATTGCTGCCAGTCATTGAGGCATAAGATCTGTCATTTATCTTATTGTTTCGTGAAAACAATATTTCAGGAGAAAAAACTTCTATAAAAACAGAAGTTTTCAGATGAGGGGATTATTACTACTATTATTATTATCATTATTATTTTAAAACAAAAAAGATATATTATTACATAAAAAGCATAAATGAGAAAGATGTGTAATTGAAATTTCAGTTTAAGACTATGATATGTATAATTTAGCTGTACAATTTTAATGCTATAGTTATATTATTACAGTGGTATTGTCATAAAACTGCTATATTCCGCAAATTTAATTCTATCGTATTGCTTTTAGTTTGCCTAAAGTTTTATTTACAATAAAATTTTTCAATATTTCATTTTTTAAATCATAAAATTCGAATTATATGTTATTTAATGTAGAAATGAGAACGACCATACTCTTATTTAACTTACTGGTCTTGAATAAATGGCAGTTTTCTCCAGAAAGACTAATACATGAAATATGCAAGAATGCAATATGCACATTTCAGAATGCAATATGCATGCAAATTGCAAAAATATTGCATGAAAATATATGCAAGACAATATGCATGCAAAGTCTAGTTCTTCCCGAAGAAAAATTTTCAAATGTCTTTTGAAATGCCATTTGATTTCGGTCTAAGCAAGCAGTAAGAATGCAACAACAGTTTTGTTAAACACTTTTGTAACAAGAAACTTTAGATACTTTCGATAGAAACCCAGAAAATAACTCTCCAAAATTGACTCGCCAAGGAAAATAGTATCTTCCAAGCAGAATTACACGCAATTCGAATGGCAATAGAATACTCAATCGATAAAAATTTACAAAAAATCAATATTTTCTCAGATAGTCAATCCGCAATACTAGCTCTACAAAATCCCAAACACACATCTGAAATAATTCAAGATATTTTTAACAAAATTATCCAATATCCTCAAATATCAGCAAACATTTATTGGATAAAGGCTCACGTCGGAGTAACGAACGAACGAAGAAGCCGATTCAGTAGCCAAATCAGCTACTACCAACAATAATATCCCTTCAAAAAAAATCTCCTGCCCGAAATCATACCTCAAATATCTACATAAAATCAGCCTCCAAATGTGGGAAGAAGAATGGACAACAATAAATACAGGAAGACAATTACATCAAATAGCACCTCATGTAAATGATACATGTACAATGGCCAATGGTTATATAAACCGCTTTTTAACTGGACATGGGCCATTTCCCACATACTTCTTCAGAATAAACATCTCAAACTCTGAGCAATGTGTATGTGGAAATAAAGATGATCCAATCCATTATATTACACAATGTCCTTTAACAAAGTCAACTCATATTAAATTGCCTAATTCAAATATCAATACCTTCCTTCGTTTTGCAATTACCAACAAACATTTAAAAAATAAAATAGAAAATACAATCAAATATCTATCTTCAATAGGCAAAAATTTATGTGAGCACTAACGTAATTAATGCCAAAATTCATTTTTGAACTTCAATTCATCTAAAACTTTTATTATCTAATTATCTTAAAAACAAACCCTTGCAATAATAATGATGTAGTAAAAAAAGGGAAAAGAAGAGGAAGAAGATACAGATTCATGTAATAAACTTTATCTCAAGGAACTATTATGAACTGTTATAAATTATGACTGTTAGCCTACTATTATTATACCTTTTATAACAAATGTCGATATACTATTTATACTGTTATATTATGTGTTATATTATACTATGTACTATTTTGAATATTAACTTTAAAAATAAACCCAAGTGTAGTGGGACTATACCTACATTACTTACAGTAAACATTGGGTGTCCCACTACATTTCCACATGAACCTGAATCTGATAGTAACAGTTTTGTTAAAACATGCTTACCACGGAATACAGGAATGAAGTGTCTTCATCGGCAAATCTGTTAAATCAACAGATATCATTGTTCATTTATTCTCGAACACTTGCATATTTTTTCTGGTTTCTATTATTTTAATAAATAGGGCTTTCCAGATATCTAAGATGAGCCCATGTGGAGCATGAAGAAGCTAAATTTCCTCAAGAGTTCTGCTAATGAAGTAAAATGAAGTTGGAAGAAGAAACAAAGATATTTCATTCATTTTAAAGGCGTGCATTGAACATGTTACCCATAAACAGGCAAGCAGACGCGTCACCATTGAGAAAAGCACAATGCTAATAATTTCATCCGGACACAAACTGGAGAATTTAACAGTAGATGCTGCCGAACTTCATTTCTTTAAAGAAATCAGTAACTTTGACAGCTAGTTTCAGATTTTGGATGGGGTTATTGGTCTCCTTCCTGTTCATCGCAAGCTTACCACGAAGAGCACTGAGCTTGGGATCTTCAAAGAAGAAGAGAAAAATTGTAACTGGCAAAGCTGTAAAATTTTATTTTTGACGCAGTTCATGTTAATGTTAGACAGGTCTGTAAAATTTAGAATTTATTTTAAAGGGCTTTTCTAAGTAAGGAAAGTTTATTTTTTCTTGAATCTATCCAAGTCTTTCGTTAGTCTCTCTCTATATTCTTTGCGATGTGGAAACTCCAGATATTTTCGATAGTTTTTGGGGTGATCACCGTGGAACCTAAGGTTTTCTTGTCTTTCGACGGACAGCAGATGTATGACAAATGAGTCTGAGCGCATTTACGTTAACATGGATGGTTAACACATCTAAATTGTGTCCAAATCGTTGACATCTGGAGTAGATAACAAAGAGTTTTCTTCTTTTGTATTGTCTCTTGCAAAGAAAAGAAAATTTTGACGTTGATAATTTTTATCTTTCGTCATTTTGAGAAGCCTCTACAAAAAAGATGAAGAGCTTTTCGACACTTCTACCATGTTTTTGAGGAACTGTTTCATCCTAACCATGGGGAAATTCATCATTTTTGGTAGCAGGAGTCTAGGGTAGTCGTGAGGAGTCCTCTGATGATCGCTTAGTGTGCTTCCTTGGAAATACATAAGACGCTGAATTACGTTTCATCTTTATATTAGTGAGGAGGCTTTCAAAGTCGCCAATTTGAGATCGGCCGACGACAATGTCTTTCCAAGTTATATCAGGCTTGGGCGGAAATAGTCCTTCTATTTATTTTTCTGCCTATTGGTGAACTTGGTGTTGACAACTTCTTTTAGTACAGAAAAGTTATTATTCAGAGCAAACCTGATGCTGAATTTCATTGGCCGCTGACTTGGGGACTAAATGGCTTTTCCTGCTTTTCAAACATTTGCCGGGTTTGTTCATTCGTCGCAGCGTCATGCCGGTCATCTGAATAGTTAATCTGACATTCTGTTTCGATATAAAAATCCTTCAGATAAAACATTTTTAGAAGTATTAAAATGCCGTAAGCGTTCTTGCTCTTGAACAAGATTTCTTTTATTGAGCAAGTAATTATGCCATATATTGTCACTTAATTGAAATTTCGAGATCGTGTTAATCAAAGATAGGAACTTTCATGGTGGAAACAACATCTCTAATCCTGGCGATTTTTTATGTGTTAACGGTAGAAAAGCATTTTAAATGTATTTTGTCCGACTTTTGCCACCGGCTCATCATAAACTGAAAGAAGAAATTTCAACTGAGAGGTCATAGTGAGATAGCTGAACACAACCCTTAACCTCCACCGCAATTCCTCGAATGGATCAAAAATCGATTTGTTCTATTCTGCTTAGAAATTTGCCTTTTTAAACACCGTTCGGGCTCGAATTCCTTGTCAATCAGAGATATCGCACCTTTTTTGCTTCCCCTTATATCCAAATGTAGAATTTTCAAATTCAACTGAAAGAAAGAAATGATGTTTGGAGAACGTTTTCAGTGGAGAGTGATGAACAAGTCAGAAAAATAAACCGTGTATAACCGAAATTGTATGCCGTGTAAGCAAACTATTTTGCTATTAGCATGGAAAGAAATGAATCTGAACTGAAATCACATTACGTATAAATGTAAAATACGTATAAACGAGAAACGTGAACGGTATTTCTCTGTATTATTGTCTCCGATGGGATTTTCGAAGAATATTTTTTTTCTTTTCTTTTTCTTTCAAAAATCGGGAATCCTAAAATAAAAAGTAAATAAATAAATAAAACACAAAATTGTCTAAAATAGGGACGAAATTTTTATATAAATCTCGAAATTTTCCAGGACGGGAATGATGAGCGTAGTCCCTTTTAGCCATAATTTACTTTCTAATAGCTGGCTGAGAAATTACCAATGATGTCATTAGTTCATAGCTATTAAACCACATATGTTATTGACTCTTTAATTACCGTAGCATGAAACTAATACAGAATCAATTTCAATCGAGTTGCGAATAACTAACAATTACTTCTTATTTCGAAATCGAATTCGATTCATTTTCTCAATTCACAAACGTTCTTTAGTGAACGCGTCAATTTGACATCTTAGCTTTCGGTTTTGAAACCTACATCTCCGCGGCATTGTTCGCCCTCGACCCGGTTTCCTTTGGTCGTTTAAAGAACTTGTTCCTTAGTGAAACAAACGCCCACGTTATCGATAGAGGAAGTAATGCTTTCGTAATTGTTATCGGTTTCCCTTTATCTGTAGTTGGAACAGTAAAGGCCGTTGTGTGAATGAACAGTCAGTGTGATAATGAAATTTCTTTATTCTGGGTGATAACACTAATGATTGTATAAGTAATGCACTGAAAGTGCTTTAATTTTGTGGATTTGAATTTGTTATATGGAAAAGCCACGCGAATGTAAAATATGAAATCAAGAGAGGCAAAAAAATACACTGGATAATTACACTTTATATGAATCTATCGATTTCTGGGACAATTGACATAAGTCCTTTCTCTTCTTGGAGTTTAGCAAATGACTATATATATATTTTTAATCTAAGTAGAAAAAAGAAATCATAATTTATGTTTAAAAAAATAATTTTTCTAAACATTTTTCTAAACAAAGAAAGAAAAACACACGACAGGAGTTTGTTGTTTTCATTTTGGGATTAAATTGTATCCGCAAAGGCGAGAGGTAAAATTACTAAATACTTAAAATTCGACCTAAATTAATATCCTGGCTGCAATTTTCGTAATTTTCTTCATGCGTAACCGATTATGAGCTACAGGTAGCTTTCCTTAGAAAGTCCTCCGCAAAAAAATAGTTCCCATTGGTAGATAGCCCTTGCGTACTTTGCCCGTGATCCAAACCAATCCATAACAAGCTACAAACGTGATGAAATGTGACATTCTAGAAATCAATGCCCAGCAGAAGCTAAGTAATAATAAAAATAAAAAAAAGAAAAAGAAAAAAAAAAAGAAAAGAAAAAGAATGCCCGAGCACAATGTAAGACAGATCAATGCTAATTTCTGCAGCTAATTGAAGCTCATTTTCCCTACTAATTTATCCCTCAGAGAATCGAGGACCTTGAAAGACGCAAGGGATCGTTAAAAGAAGATTTATTGTCCTGCAGAGATCGAACCAAAAGGCATGAAACATTTCTAAAGAGTAATTGATTGAAATTCTTGCATTCTGCATCAGAAATATCCGATACAAAAAGACCTATTGTTGTTAAAAGTTATCTAGTTGCTTGATTATGCACCTGACTACCTGAAAAATCTAGAGGAGAAATTGGAATTTAAAAATTCCTTTTTTTACTTGCCATCCTAAGTAACCTCTGTGCTTCAGATCACAAGTAATTTCCAACTGTTAAGAGATTATCTGCAGGAGCACGTTTCAGGAGATGTCTTAAAATTCACCAGTTTTATCTGATACGAAAATTAGAAACGTGTGGAAGGATAAATTTTTCATTTAGGAAACAGTCAGAAGGAAAATCCAAAAAACACTTTTAATTGCCTTCAACTCATTTTGGACTACTCTGTGTCCTGACTTCTGTAGATGAATTTGTAGATAACAACGATTAGTGGAGGAATTTGTTTTCACAGTGCTGATGGGGATTGGAACGATGAAGAAAAGATACTAGAACACCACCAAACTGATTGCTCCACTAAAATTTCAAGCCGTCCTTGAGCAGGAAGAGAAGGAAAGCTACGGATTTCTGGGTAGAAAAAAGACACAAAGGGACCAGTGCCTGCTATAACAATCAGGAGGAAGGACATTCAGGAGTCGGAAGAGATGCACATCACAGCCAAGCAGTGGATTCAGATGACAGCAAACTGAGGTGAACTGAGTGACGTATCTCTCCAATGAAAATATTTCTGCTGTCCAAAGTTCTTCGATCGACTAAAATTAGATATCATCTAATTTTAGGTATCATTCTAAAGACGCGGGCGATCACTTTTGATAATTTCTTGAAACTTGAACCTCTCGAAAAGTTAGAAGCAGTAGTGGAATAACTACAAAACCAATTGAATCTTCCACCTCGAGGGAAAGACTTAGACAAACTAAACTGAAAAACCAAGAAACTGTGTCTATTCATAGTATACTTAAATACTTTAATATTTGAAAACTTAATAAGCGCTTAGCATTACCGAGATCGGCAGCGGTTTAAGCACACTGTAACATTTTAAATGATGTGTCATGATTTTCGACCGGTCTTGGGAATGTATAAAATTTTACAATAGTACCTATGAGAAGGAACGTCCCGTGCCACAAACGCCGTCCTGAAACAGACTGCTTTCGTTATGCGAGGCACTTAATGTAGGTTTCGAACATCCTAAATTTAGTCAACTGCAGAATTTCTATAAAAAGACTTTTGTGCGCAGAATGTTCTAATTTCAAGTAAAATCTGATAGTTATGAAGAAATATTGTTGCGTGCGTACGGGTTCGTTATGAAATGAATGCACAAGTCCGATGAAAAATGAACAAAAATTTATTATTATCACAACAAAAATGCTTAAATTTTCTCAAATTATCATGCAGTATTACAATATCTCACAGTACTTATCTTTTAACTACTCAAATGTCCAATAGAACGTAATTCAAAACAGCTAAAGAACGCTAATCCGCGAATTCGCTACAATCAACAACAGTAGTTTTCTAAACAACAACAAACTAAGCAACTACTACAAACTGAGATGTTTTCCTCCTTTTATAAGATTTTAAAATCACGCGCTAGAATTTTCCAGTACTTTCTCGAAATCAAAAAGAGATATTTATTTATTTAATGCACGCGCTCTTGTATGTTCAATTTTCCGGCTTAGCTTTCTTTCAATATTCGTCACGCGCTGCACTGCTCGAGAAATAAAACCATTTAATTTATAATTGAACTAACATTAGCTTTTTAAATACCAAATTCGTAACACTGCCCCCTTCCCAAGGACTGCACGTCCCGGGCAGTACAATCCCTGGACAGGAAGCTAAACTTACAACTGTGGCATAATTGCAACTGAGGCATAAACATTACATTACAATATCAAACAACATAAACAATAAATGCAATAACTAATTTAAACAAATCAAATGCTATCAAATACTAAATACAAAACAAATACTAAATACAAATAAAATACTAAATGCAAATCAAATACTAAATACAAATCAAATCAAATACACATTTAAAAACAAAAAGGACCATGGTCTGATACTATTTACAATTATTTACATTACGTACTATGGCCATAGTAATGAGCTAACCTGTCGTAAGAGTTCGAAGACTCACGGATCCGAACCACGGCGTCATTCGTGTTCAGTACTGTATATGGACCATCCGAAGGTGACTGTAATTTAGGACTCAGTCCTTTTCGTTGAATCGGGTTCCACAACCATACCTTGTCTCCTTTGTTGGATCTATGTCTAGTAGCTCTTGTGTCGCAACTGGTCTTCATTTTCTCCGTCGCCAAGTTGACTCGCTTTCGTGCAGAACGGTGCATCCCCTCAAACCGGGCCTGGGCATCTTGGATGTGTTCCTCAGGCGATGAAGGCGCATCCGTAGGGCGACTAAACAGGCGGTCACAAGGCAGACGAAGGTCTCGACCGAAGAGCTTCTGGGATGGAGAATAGCTGGTAGTCTTGAGTTTCTTTTCGACCCTGGTATGATTTCGGCAGCTTCCCAAGCTCGATCTTTCGGACAAGGCGTCGACATTTCCAGGCGAGGATCCCTTTTGAGGATGGATAGTCATGCCATCAGATGCTGAAAGCAGCTTATTGTTTTTGAAATCTAAGGAAAAATTGTATTTCCTTAAAAAGTCCAATCCGAGTATGCATGGATCTGTAATATCCGCCACATATGCCGTCGGCACTTCCAAACGTGATGTTTACGTTTAACTTCCCAGTTATGTCGATCTTGTCACCAGACGCAGTCTGAAGGGTAACACAGGAGGGCGTCCAAATAAGTTTATCTTTAAACTGTTCAGCTAAATCTTTCCTAATGATGGTAACATTAGCTCCTGTGTCAATGATCATATTGCAATGAACTCCATCGATATTCCCATTGATGGACAGTCCGTTATTGTTGCCACTCACTATAGAGATCTTAAGCGCTTTAAAACAGGGTTTTTCATTATCTGGCAACCTCCGTTCCTTGATATGGTCATTAATTTCTTTCCTGCGTCGTTGCTCAGAAATTGTCTCAATTTTCGTACCCTGGGGTGTTCTGCAATTCTTTCGTACGTGGCCTTCAGCTCCACAGTTCCAGCACTTTGGTTTCTTGTCAGTCCTTTTCCTTCCCGTGGCATTTAATTGTCTGTTTAAATCGTATGCCTTATTTTCCGTGCTCTGGGGAGTTCTGCAGTTCCTTCGTAGGTGGCTTCAACACCGCAATTCCAGCACTTTAGGGTCGGTTTTGTTTCACCACTATTCCGTCTTAAAGCATTCACTGGTCTTGTCAACTCATCCGTTTCATTATCCGTGCCCTGGGGTGTTCTGCAATGCCGTCGTATGTGACCTTCAGAACCACATCTCCAACATCTTACAGCCACTCTGTTCTCACTGCTACTCCGTATCAAATCTTCGACTTGTCTGGCTAAATCATCTAAACGAGCCATCAGTTGATCCACTGGCTCATGGACTCGCACAGCTCTAACTGGGTAGCGGTCTCGACGAGTGGCTTGCTGGGCTGCCTCAAATTTCATGGCGTACACTAGAGCACTTTTTAAATCTTTTACATCCGCCATTCGTAGAGCTTTCTGTATTTCAGTATCTCGGATGCCGTCGATAAAGTATTGCAAGGACAGGATTTCCCTTGTTTCTGTCGGGCATTCCGAAAAGGCGAGATGGGACAGCCTTTCAACATCCGCGGCGAGCTCCTGAAGTGTTTCGGTAGGCTTCTGTTGACGAGATTTTAATTGGAGCCTGCTGTAGTCTTTTAAACACTTCTCCCCAAAGCGCAACTCCAAGGCGCCGGACAGAGCTTCGAAATCTAACCTTTTGTTTTCGGGAAGAGTCTGAAGGATATCCGCTGCGTCGGCTCTTAGAGAAGCGGCGAGATGACAGGCCTTAGCTTGGGAATCCCATCCATTCGCATCCGCCACGATAGAAAATTGTGTCTTATACATCTGCCAGGAGGTCTTCCCATCATATGTGGATAGCTTCAGAGGTGGACGAGCAGGCATTGGTAAGAATTTAAAATCATCACTCCTGCTCCCTGCCGACGCTACGAATTTCTTTAAAGTATCCATTTCTTTGGCAACTGCAGAAACTCTCTCATCAATTTGTTCTTTTACAGAAGAAACTCTTTCTTCTATTTCTTCTTTCACCGAAGAAACTCTTTCTTCAATATGTCCAACTTTATTTTCAACTGCGTCAATTCTGCCTTCCATAGCTTCAAATTTATTTTCTATTATGCAAGTAATTTCTCTTTTCATTTCTTCTTGACCAGCTTGAACGGCTTTCATTTCGTCCTTAACGGATTCCTGGCCCAATTTCATTTCTTCCTTAACGGATTCCTGGCCCAATTTCATTTCTTCCTTAAATGATGCTTGGCCAGCTTCCATCTTTTCTTGGAATGCAGCAAAAGCACTAATGAGCTGTCTCAATTGTTCTTCCATCGCTCTTGTTATTGGCATTCAAACCCCACTCCTGACACCAAAAATTGTTGCGTGCGTACGGGTTCGTTATGAAATGAATGCACAAGTCCGATGAAAAATGAACAAAAATTTATTATTATCACAACAAAAATGCTTAAATTTTCTCAAATTATCATGCAGTATTACAATATCTCACAGTACTTATCTTTTAACTACTCAAATGTCCAATAGAACGTAATTCAAAACAGCTAAAGAACGCTAATCCGCGAATTCGCTACAATCAACAACAGTAGTTTTCTAAACAACAACAAACTAAGCAACTACTACAAACTGAGATGTTTTCCTCCTTTTATAAGATTTTAAAATCACGCGCTAGAATTTTCCAGTACTTTCTCGAAATCAAAAAGAGATATTTATTTATTTAATGCACGCGCTCTTGTATGTTCAATTTTCCGGCTTAGCTTTCTTTCAATATTCGTCACGCGCTGCACTGCTCGAGAAATAAAACCATTTAATTTATAATTGAACTAACATTAGCTTTTTAAATACCAAATTCGTAACAATATTTTAGTCGATAGCAGAACTTCTGTAACTAGACGTTTTGTGCTCAGTATTTTCTGCAGCCAGTTGGTTATGAAGTAATGTTTTAGCACCATACAGATTCAAAGCCTCCGTATATATAACAAATTAATTGCAAGTTAATAACTTACATTACATTTACATATTACCTCTATATATTAGTTTCAAAGCCCAGAATTTTATAGCAAACAAATTGCAGGTTTTATTAATTTACATATATAAAATTCAATCCCTTTCTTGCGTAACAGTTATGTATTTCGTCCAATCTGGTTAGCAGTTGAATAATAAATGGGAAAAGATGGGGGGAGTGAAATAAAAATACAATAAAATTTCAGCCTGAAGACCAGATTACGATTAACACATTAGAGAAGAATTTGGCGTCACAGTTTTAAAAATATTATATAATTAATAGTAAAAATAATTAAATAATTTAGAAATTAATAAAAATAAATTGCAATCTGGTCTTATTATTAAGATCACAGTTTAATAGCTGGCACAGTTTTAAGTTAAGTTACGATTCTATTAGTTTCAGTTAGAATCGTCAGAACACAAGTCATAAAACGCAAAAAAATCATATACCGTATTTATGCGAATCTAATGCGCCATCGAATGTAATGCGCACCCCATTTTAAAATTTTAAATAATAAAAAAATTGTTTGTCGGCGAATGTAATGCGCATCAATGGTATGAGGAATTTATTGAATCTTATTTTATACAACAATGGATTTGTGTATAAACTATCAATCAATGGTATGATAATTTTATTTAAATTTAGATACCATATTTTATACAACAATGGATTTATACATAAAGTAACAGAACATAGAATTAACCTATTAGTGGGCTATTGTTATGTGAAACAATCATTGTTAATTACCACTACCGTATATACGGTACATATCGTAAAGTATGAACATGAAATAAATGGTAACATTTCTATCTAGCTAACAGTTTCTACAATCAGTGATTAATAGTAAACGTCTTTATTCACTATTTTGATGATAACTTTTTTAGTCCCCTTCTCCGTAATGGTGTAGTTACGAGGCATATCAAACCAAATTGGCGTCTCGTCAGCGTTGCCAATTTGCCCCATTGAAAAATTCTTTTCCTTCCGAAGTGTGATGACATACCGCTAAAATGTTAGTAGTTTTCCCTCAAAATCTGCAGGAAGTTTTTGGCATATTGTTGTACGGCGTCTTAGAAATAAGCCCATCCGCTTCATAAACCGATCCACCCATCGACGGCTAGCTTTAAACTCTCGTTTCGGTATTCCAAGAACTTCAGCCTCCTCTTTTGCTTTATTTCTTATAGTGTCGCTAGTCACAGGTTGTCCATTCTTCCTCCTTTCACGTACAAATTCCAAAACTTTTTCTTCAATTTTAGGGTGTCTTCCTTTGCGAGGGCCAGTGAATTTCTTTCTACTAGTTTTAGTTGCAAACAGTGCCAGTTTCTGTTGCCGCCACAAGCGAACATTGCTCTCAGCTACGTTGAACTCTCTCCCAGCCTTTCTATTGCCATTTCCTTCAGGATAAAGAATTACTTTACGTTTGAAAGTAGCGTCATATGACATTCTTCTCTGCTTGCCCTCCATTTCGTGACTACGTACTCTGCAGTATGCAATAATGTGTCAACGATAAATGTAACGGTAAATGTAGTCGAGAAATACAGTAATCCATTGTTACGATTTAAATTCGGTTGACGTCATCAGCGAACTGCTGACGTCATCGGCGAACTTTGCACTCGAATCTAATGCGCCATCGAATCTAATGCGCACCCCAATTTTGAGTACTACATTTGGCCAAAAACGACGCGCATTAGATTCGCGTAAATACGGTATTTAGAATGAAGTGTTAAAAAAAATCCAAACAGTAAGGGGAAAAATCTTACTATGATATTATTGATGTCACTTGCACTTACTTGAAGAAAAAATATAGTTATTCAAAACGTAGCTAGCTTCTTATTTGTTTCATTGTTAACTGCAAGCAAATGTTTTCCGCAAGTGAAATGGCAACAGTTTCTATTTTTTTTTTTTTTTTTTTTTTTTTTTTTTGGACAGGAAATTCACATAGCGTAAACAATATAACCCCTGACTTTTAGGTGTTAAAAAATGAAATTCTAACTGTAAGATTACTTGACTGGTAACTAGTTAATAAATCGTATTTTAGAATTTTACGCTAATCTAAAATTTATGATTGTATAATAGTCCTGTTTTTTATTCCTGCAATGGGTGAATATTGATTCGTGATATAATGAAGAATATGCGGAAAAGTCTTTGAAAAACCGAACACCTGATAAAGAGATCTAATGAATTTTCGCAGGAATCGGAAACCGCTGGTCCTAGGAAATTAAATTCATCACTTATGATATTAGATACCGAGATCAGTTTTCAGATGGCAAGCCAATGTTGCAATCGCATTAAAATTTGGTGATCCTAGCATAGGAATCCCAAATTTGCGAGACAGCCTTCAAATGTCAGTTTATGACAAATCACAGTATGAGCAGAAACACGTAATACCACCTTGCCTCTTACGCAAATTATGTAAATAGCGATGTGTGTACCCCCGGGAAATAATAACTTATCCTTATTGATGATAATTATGAGCCTTGTCGCGAAGTTGTTGATTATGATCTGTGGCCTTTTTAAAATTCCTTTAGCGACTTTTAATCATCGGAATGCAGATGCATCAGAAAATAATTTCGTCATTAATGTTACGAGTTACCTAAATGGATGATTAGTAACTTTCTGCAACAACGAATTTTAGAGTAGACTTTTAATAGAGTAGAAATAATTTCTTCATTAATTTTTTGAGTTACCTAAATGGATGATTAATAACGAATTTTAGAATAGACTTTTTTAATATAAAATTTTTGTTGAACATACAGAGTAATTTGATAAATAAACACTATGTAGTTTTCTCTCTCAATGCGTAGAAAGTGCTTGTTGTTGTTGTTTTCGTGACTTATCTCACTTGTGTGACAGTAACGTTAGAACAAGCACAGGAAATTCATTGCGGCAAGGATTGTCTGTTATTGGCAAGAGCCTTAAGCACCATACTGTACAGTCAGGTGAGTACTGTTCCCTGTAATCACTGTCTGCTGTAGGTAACAATACGACTTTGCTCAGTTTCGCCTCCAGGTTTCATGGAGAGCACCACGGGAGGACGGGTCCGAGGATCTCCCACCCCTCTTTCCACATCATCAACCGTTCCAGAGGAATTTCGGCTGGCCGCATATTTAGAGTGCCCTCATGCCCCACAGACACTATACATTTACAAATATCCAAGCCTTCTCCGGGATTCGAACCCGGGCCCTTTACGGCAGTGAGCGTCGCTAACCACTCAGAAAGTGCTTAATCATCTGAATTCAGCGATTCGTCAATAACGGTGATTTGAGTTTCTCTTTTGGGATTGAGGTCCGAATGTCCTGGGATTTGAGGTCTTAAGCTGTCAGTCAACGGACTCAAAAACCAGAAGACATCTTTCGCAATAAAATCGCTTTAGTGCGCTGGTATTCGGGACTCCTTGGAATCTGCGAGTGATTTAATTATATTTGACTTCCTGTTTATTTTATAATTAACTTTATAATAACCTGGAAATTCAGGAAAGCAAAACCTTCATAACAAACTAAGTTTGCGTAATAATGATGCGAGGGTTTCACATTATTAAGTTTTATATTTTTTCCATTTTCAAACAGAATAATTATTTCAATTTGCGTCAGGAATATATACTCTGAACTGCCAGATAAAGCTGTCACAAACAATTACTTCGCTTCGCTGTAAGTTTGTACAAAAAGACTTTTTTGTAGTAGAAATCAGTTAGATATCAATTTAGATAAATTGGTTTATAACACTAAATGATACTTTTCACATCTAAGATTGGGATTTATTAGATCACGGCGAAGCACAGATGAGATATGTTCCTAAAGGGAGGGGTGCCTTTGGGAAGAGCTTTCTAAGGAAAACGGGCTCGTATTCACATTACATATGAGAGAGAGGCCATGAAAACCCTCATGCAGCCTTCCTTTTCATTGGGATCTAAACCCGAATTCCTGGTATTCAAGAGTCTTTTTCTCTTCGGTACTCTTGCACGTCTAATGGGAAAGAAGAAACACTATCCTTTCCAAAGGAAACAGCAGTAAGAATAGTTTACTTCGCGAGAAAATGTTGCTAATCAAACTTTTGTTTTTTAAAAAATTATTTATTATTTTTAAGCTAATGTTTGTTGCTTTTTTATACCACGAGGGAGAAAACTCCGGGGAAAAGTTATTTGCTTTTAATTAAGATAGAATTACATTTGATATAAATTGATTTTATATTCAAGAAACAAGAGATAAGATCTTTTATTCAGTACTGTAAAACTAAGCTTTGTTTAAAACAGAATAAGTTAAGCCTTTAAAAAGTCATTTCAGAGGAGATATAAATTTCATTTTGGAACCACTACTGTTTTGTACAAAAGGTGTGGCGAATAAATTATGTTTTTAAACCTAATTGCTAGATTCTTAATTTGTGTCAACTTTTGTCCGTATGCCAAATAAAATTAAATGATAATGTTGAAATGTTTTCAAACGTGGTAATTGTAATTCTTTATAGATATTACTTTTTAGCACCTGAGACACTACTAGTCTCAATCCTCACTATTTTGCCCATATCACTTTTTAAATAAAAGGATGTTGCCGCCAAATATTATCGCCGTATAATATTTTTAAAGAAATAATATTGCGTCTATACAAATATATGGCAACACTTAGCACTCAGTTGGGAATTCTAAAGATAAAAAAAATTCTAATGCCATGTATTACGTAATTTGATATCGAATTATTCTTTTTTTTATTAATGTTGTGACCTATCTCACTTCTCTGACAGTAACAGCAGAACAAGACCACGAAATTCTTCGTGGCAAGGAGAGCAAGATTGCGCCTGTCGTTGGCAAGGGCATTTGAGCACCATACAGGTGACAGTACGACTTCGCTCAGTCCCCCCCCAATCTGGATGGTCAGCATCCGGGGGGGACGGATCCGAAAGTCTCCTACCCCGTCTTCCTCTACCCTACGTTTCGAGAGAACTTTCGACTTGCCGTATATTTAGAGTGCCCCCATGTCGCAAAAACGCTATACATTTACAAATATCCATGCCTTCTCCGGGATTCATACCCTTTCCTTAGGTACCGCAGTAGACTCCCCTAACCACTGTACCATCTGCGCGGTCCTTTTTTATTAATAATATACTTAATTTATACTGTTTTTAGTTATAAGTTGTTTAGAATATAATTGTATTTTTTTCTTTTAATATTTTTTCCAGAAGATGTCCTGACAGAAAACACAGATGATTTCATCATAGGCGACCGTGTCTGGGTCAACGGGACCAAACCAGGTTATATCCAGTACCTTGGCGAAACTCGTTTCTCTCCAGGCGAGTGGGCAGGAGTCGTTCTTGATGACCACTCGGGCAAGAACGATGGGTCCGTGGCTGGAGTCCGGTACTTCCAGTGTGAACCTAAGAGGGGAGTTTTCGCCCGCCTCCACAAGCTCACCCGATATCCTCTGCTGCACGCGACGCCAGCACCCACCAAACTGGGCGACGCTCACACGCCTCCACCTATTCAGAGATGTCTCACACCCACACGTACTCCTTCCCCAGGGTCTCGCAATCTCCGGGAGGGTGACCGAGTGCAAGTGACCAGCACGTATGGCCCTACGAAAACTGGCGTGCTTCGGTACCTTGGACAGACAGATTTTGCTTCTGGAGAATGGGCAGGAATCGAACTGGACGAGCCTCTTGGGAAGAACGATGGAACTGTGGCGGGAAAGAGGTATGTTGACTTGCACTTTCGAATCCTTTGCTTATCGGTCCTAATATTATATCAAAGTTATTTAAAAAATCCAGCATACTCGGGATCTAGACATCACTGGACCACGATAAATGACGGAAGAAGGGAAGAAATTGACTCTTAAGAAAATCAAAATCCCTATCCATTAGTAAATGTATGTCCAACCCCTAATATTTTCAGGTCACTCCATAAACCAATATTAACCATAGTATAAACCTCCGTAAACCATAATTATGTCTCTATTGTTATCTTGATACAGTTCCATGAATAATGATATTAGATTTCATTGCTGTGCTGTATTCTGTTCTGTGCCAACGCATTGTGGTTACAAGTTATTTAGCTGTCGTTCGATTAGCCACGAATAATCAAGAAAGGCTGCATGACTTTTTGTTTCTGACTGTGCTTCGACAGCAGCTGTAGAAATGGTGGAGACAAGAGAAGGGGAGATCGTAAAACTGTTTGGATATTCAGTACTTTGTATTTCCTTTTTTCCAGAATATTTGGCAATAGCCGATATTGAGGCAGAGGTTATGGAGACAAGAGAAGAGAAGACATAGTACACTGTTTTGACGTCTGTTGTTGCATGTCTTCCCTTATTCCATCTCCACCATTTCAACAGCAGTGTCAACAACTGGCACATCTGCATCTTAGTTGCAATCGAAATATAACGAAAAATGAGCAGTCGATGTCATTATCTTGATTACCATGATTACCCCCCCCCCTATTTTTTTAGTAAGAGATTCTGAAAATTTTTGAAGTATTTGCATAATTTTACTCTTTCTCAAGAGTTTCAGAAAGTGAGTTACCCCAAATTTTAAAACGTATTCGTCCATTTAATTACTTTCGTCTCGCTAATTGATTTACTGGTGGAATTTGCCTGAATGGGCTCTGATTGATGAACAATAACAGTGAAGAGTTTCTAGAAAATGGAGATATCTTAGTGGTTCTGAAGATTATTGCACATGGGAAGACAGACTGAACGGTGATGAAGATAGTGACAACAAGTGACGATATCGATGACTTACAAACTGTGGCAGACAGCAGTCCCAGCAGTATTAAATAATTTCAGGCCTAGGGATTAGTAGTAGACAGTAATAAAATTGAGCGAGATTCAAAATACAGGGAAATGAAATAGAAATGAAGGTATCTTATTAGTTAAAAACTAAACTAAACTAAACTCGGCGGCACAAACAGCGCTTAGAGAGCCATTGCCGGCAGTGCCCTGATATCTGCTTTCTAGATCATGGGATCCGGGGTGCTTGAGCATCTTGCCTGGACAAGTGGTCAGCTTATCGCAGGACTCCCGGTGTTTAGTCCCCAAACGAACTTGGTACTCATTTTATCGACCCACTGAAGGGATGAACGAGTGAGTGAACTTTGCCCAGCACTGGGATAAACCTAGTGAGAAAAGAGAAAAAAATGCGAGTAAATACCGTATTAGACTTGTCATAAATAAATAATTTGTAAGAATTATGCAATGCCGTAGACATTACAACAGTAAAGTTATTGGTTTAGCATCTTTATTGACAGATATACATGGAAATAAAAACAGGTACATTTGTGTGAACACCTGATACATAGTGGTGTAACATTAAAGGTTCTTTTTAAAGTTTATGATATTATCAAACTTTTCTCGCTTTCATTTTTAGCCAAATAACTTGAATTCAAGTCTTATGTATTTGGCGATGCAATTCCATCACACTCCAGGCAATCAATTATTTGTTTGGTTTACAAAACAGTAGCATATTAAATGTCCATGTGTTACAATAAAGCTGTTTTTCTCTTCAGTCTCTTATTTTTTGAAAAGTAAGCTATTCAAATGTTCTCTTACTTTTCAAATACAGTTCTCATCTATCATTCTGTTTTCTTTAATGGAGCCATGTTGATTAGTAAAAATAAAATCTTTCCTGTGTTTGTGAACTGAATGTTCTTAAGTTTAATGACGTAAACCTGACACTTCAGATAGTCCCAGAGAAAGTTAGTCGATACTGAGAACACTGCAGAATGCATCGCCCATGAAATGTAACATATAAAGAGTTAGTAAGTGTGAAATATGACTGAGTAAGAATATGAAATATGACTGAAATGTTGTCGTAAATTTTCTGGCAGTATGGAATGTTGCCTCATTTTGCTAGAACCAAAATTGTAAACCCGAAAAAACAATGCAGAAATCTAAAATTCAACCTAGACTTCTGCAGAAGTTATCAGATTCGACAAAGAGGACTTGTTAAAAAATTAAGAGGCTGAAAAAAGTGTATTGGATATTTAGTTATTTTGGGAAATAAATAAATACTTGCGCTATGCTTTATGGTATTGATTCATGCCATGATATGGTTTTCAAAATCGTTAGATTCCTGTGGCCTATCCTTTACTAAATACTATGTTCTGCATCATTTGATTTCCTTAAGACTAAGCTGAATATAAGAAATTAACAGGACAGTAAAAGTGAAACACTAAGTTGCAGTATAAACAAATACTTAATCTTGAGTGATACTAATAGCTGCAGATCCAAAGCGTTCTGGATCAAACGAACTGCTGTACATAGCAAAACGTCGGATTAAGGCGGTATAGCCTGTATTTATTAGTAGGATTGAATGCAGATTTTCTGCGATTTAGATTTGAACTTTCTCACGACGGCTGTGTGAGCATTTGTTCCAAGCTGCTATGTTCGTTTTCTTTCTTCGTTCATTGGGGTCTGAGGATAATGCACTCGTGTACAAAATGCGTTGCAAATTATATCTATTTTTAAGAAAAATAGTGAACCAAAGGTACTAGGTCTGCCGCCGAAGAATTATGCAAATATTCCGAGTAGAATACATAAGCCTACACGTACGTGTCTGCGGAGCTTTGTTTCGGCGATTTGGGCGCTCGTACTCGTTCACGACTTTCGTCATGTTTCTCGCAAGATTTAAATTTTAGCGGTATCGGGTAAAACGAGTAGCCACGAGCAAATGGATGACAGAATGAGATGGAGAATTGTCGGTAGATTGAATTCAAGGAGGGCCACTCACAAGCGCAAGTGCCTGCAGAGCTCAGTGTAACACCCATTGTAGTCTGTAAGTTTTGAAAACAGTTTCAAGACACTGAATCCATATCGAGAAGACCTGGACAAGTTCGACCATGATCCACAACGACAAATGAGAATCGTTATTTGGCACTTTCAGCGCGGAGATACAGGACTGCAACAGCTTCACAGCTGTCATGTGAGCTGTACATTGCCCTTGGAACACGAGTTTCATGGTCTACACTTGCCCAAAGGCTTCATGAGATAGGACTGTATGCAGAAGACCCGCAGTTTGCTTCCGGCTTTCTGCAGCATACAAGAGAGCGCATTTACCATGGTGCAGATAACATGCACCTTAGACCAGATTTCAGTAGAGCACCGTGCGTTTTACAGATGAATCAAGATTCGGCCGGGATACTGTATCTCGAGAGAGCGTGGAACATGATACCATCCTTCCCTCATCAGAGAAAAGGATTAGTACGGTGATGAGGTGATATGGTTTGAGCAGGCATTATGTTGAACTGCCGCACACTCCTGCATGCATTTCATAAAAGCTTCCTGACTACTATTAGGAATGGAGATCGTAGAGCCCTATGCTTAATCTTTTAGGAGTACAGTTGGTCCTGTGATCTTGTTAGTGGACGACAACGCTCGTTCACATAGGTCTCAGCTGGTCGACGATTACCTGGAAATTGAGGATATTTGTCGAATGGATTGGCAAGCTAGATCTTCTGACCTTAACCTTATAGAGCGTGTTTGGGATGCTCTTGGAAGGGAAATTTCATCTCGGGTCCCCCTCTATCTCAGAGTTGAAAACTGCCTTGCTGCAGGAGTGAGATTGATTGCTACTGGGACTTCTCAACTGCCTCCTGTCCAGAATATCGTCATGCTGTGCAACCTATCTAGCTGCGAGAGGGGACCATACCCCATATTAGACTCATTTTCGTGGATTTTGCTCCTCTTTGCACTATTTTTAATGATAATCATGTGTACATAAAATGGCTTTCGAATGGTACTTCTCTTTCTCTGTTATAAATTTGTATTCACACTAATTTGATTAAAATCTGTCTATTAGTTTTTCAGAAATTCGACATATTGTGCAAATTCACTTAGTTTTGGGCACGAGTGTATTTTCCTTATTGACTTTGTATATTTTTCGTTTTATTTCTAATGCACAAAATCTGTGAATAAAAATTTAGGTACAGATAAATCGAAATACATACAAATAACAATGATATACTGTGAAAATAGAAATGCAAAATACCAGTAACAGGAACAATTATAAAATACATATATTCAGAAGTTCGACAAGTGGTCTTCTACTTCCTGCTAGCAGGAGTAATGTTAGGCTTTGGTTAATTGGTTAAAGACAAAACTGATGAGGGTTATCTGTTTAAGAAGAGAGCTTTGTAAAGACTTTCTAAGAAAAACTGGCTCTAATTGAAATTGCATATGAAGTAAACTACGAAAACACAAACACACGAAGCCAGCTCATTTGCCGGGATCTGAACCCAAGTCAAGTTACAAATGTTCGGTGGTTTTATCCACTCGCCTACTGGTGGTTCCATTAGCTTCAGAGAGATGTGATCATGTCAAAGCAAGCGAAAGCCTTGGAATGGTTGTCTGGGGGACTTAAATATTAAGGAAACAGGTTTATATTCGTGTTATGTGCAGAAAAAATATTGCTAATTTTAATTACTATTTTAATTATTATCCGTATAACATCTTGTTCGTGTCACCTATAAAAAATCAAAATCTTCGCTACTGTATATCTGATATATGGCTGTCATATCTTACATACTCGGTATTGAAGTAATTCGAAAATTTTTATTAATGACAGAAGTTCTGAAAATGTCCATAAAATCAGTAAGTTGTAAGGCTGCTATTTTGCATTATCAGTTGTAGAAGAGAGAATGGAATTTTATTGTAACTTATGTATTGCAAGATTCTAAGTATTAGATTTCTATTTTTATTTTTTTTCAAGCGATAATACTCTTTTTTAATACTTTACTACTCTTCTGTTTAAACTGTACGTTTAAGAAAAAATAATTAAGCAAACGTTGGAGGTTTTAAAACTGAACTTCTTTCTAGTTTTTACTTTATTAAAAAATAAAAGTTTAGTTTTTTAAGTCAGCAGTTAAGTATAAGATATAAAAAAAAATATTATTCTTAAATATTAAGATTAAAGTAAATATTGTTATTACTAAATGAGAATATGATTTTTTATATATTTAAAAATTTTTAAATCCTTAAATGTAAATTCTTTTTTGATGTATCAGACTTTAATCTAAAATTTCGAGACTGTGGTATTTTAAAAATAATTTATTGGTGTTTTTGATGAGAATCCTTCTGTTTTCGGTATTCCTGAAATATTCAGGAATTCTTTTTAAGCAAATAAAATTTTAATTGGAATTAAATATCAAGAATATGTTTACAATATCCACATTTGTCAGGTGACCACTCGGGGCTTAAGATGTGTTTTGGTCTTTTGTGAGGTACTTGCATTAGAGAAAGGATGTTCAGGCTGTCAATGATTTAAAAACATACTGGCCATTTTCTCATATGGTCGTCATAAGGAGGTGGTCGTCACGAGACAATTCACCATACTGGAATGTTCCGCCATTGGCAGAGATATCGCAGCTTCCCTTTTCCCATGCAAAATAAAAACAGATTTTAGATTTTCTGCTTGCTTTTGTCTTAAAATATTTTGATGGATTTGCTGAACTTTGAGATTTAGTGTTGATATAGGCACTTATCTAAAGGGCAGAAAGATTTTATCAGTTCTTGGAGCTAAACGGTTCTTCTTGTTTTGTTTATCACGAGTGCATCTCGCCCACACGTGGTTGCCACGTGACGTTAACAAGATTTTACTCAATATTTTTTTCTTCAGTTTATGAAAGTTCTTGTCAGGGGGAAAAATCTGTGTTTAGCAAGCGTTTGATAAACTGGCACGTTCGAAACTTGAGTAATGCCGGATTATCGGACTAAAATGGTATGATGCCGCAAAACGATTTTTTTTCCTTGTTTTAATTTTTAAACATTTTCTCGCGTTTCGGAATGTCTTGAGGAATAAAAAAACGCAGAAAAAAATTGATAAATGTATAAATGGAGTTAAGTATGACGTTACAAAAATGAAGCCAAAGAAATGTCAACAACATGACGTCACGACTTACCATGGCCGCCATAAGACTGCGAAACATATTGTTAAATAAAATTATACTCACTTTGAGAGTAAATACCAACGTCCGGAGTCCCAGAACACGTCTTTAGACATAATTTGCGTAAAACACCGTTGAAAATTGAACTAATCTTCTAGGTTTTACCATGTCGTATATTTACCATTTGCACATTTTCATGTTCCCAGATTTTATTGAATTTGGAACAGTTACTTACCACGTAAGAAAAATGGCGACCACATAAGCGAAAAGTGTTTTGTATTCTTACTAAGAGTGAAATTTCAGTTCAGCGTGCGTTTCGTTTAAGTTTAATTGTAATCCCCCATGTAGCAAAAATATCTGCTGATGGTACAGGCTATTCGAAGCGACTATATGTCTTACAAAGGAGATGACCAAAAGTGTCTGTAGAGGATGCTGTCAGAACATTTTACCTTCGTAGTCCTGGTCGGGAAATCAAATCTTGAACTTCAGTTGCCAAAGACGACAGTTTGGAAGGTTTTAAGAAATTGTTTTCACGTGCGTCCATAGCGGTTACACTTGATACATGCTTTAAAGCCAGATGACTATGGCGTATGTTTTACTTTGCAAGTGAAGTGTTTGAGATTCTCCCTCAAACACTTCACTTGCTCCAATGATGACTTTCAGAAGCCAATGATGACTTTCATGATCGTGTGGTGTTCAGTGATGACTCAATTTTTCACTTGAGCGGGAAGTACCATAATGTTCTCCAAGTTAGAGGAAACCACTTTGAACACACCTAAAAGATTCCATAAATTTGATTTGTACCATTTGGCTGCATCTAAAAAATTTCAATCCCAGCTACTTGCGTTCAATGAATGCAACCATTATTTTGGGGTATTCTATATTATAAAAACATAAAAAGCATTTAAATTATCAAAAAGCACATTCATTGCTTTAAAATCCTTTGTTAACCTGCTAATTCTCAGATTCTTTTAAATCGTATTTTGTCTTTAAATTTGATTTCTTTTACGCCATAAAAGGCATGGGTAGGATATTTTTACCCTAACAAATATCAGTTGTTATTAACAATGATGCGTTTTTATAGACATACATTTATGCAGATTCTTCGTTATTTAATTTCTTTAAATATAACACAGGGCGATAATATTTGGTGGTAACAATTTGAAAAATGAAACGGACATTTAAAGTTTTCCACGCAAAATGCCAAAACGAAATTAAGAGCCCTTCTGGGCTAACGTCCTTTGGGCTAAAAATATTATGCTTTTCGAATGGCAACAGCATATTTCATTATATACCATGGTATAGTTAATTGCGATGCCGCGTGGAAGCTAAATTGGATGTGTTAATGTTTCGCGCCATGGCAAGACTTAAGTAATCGAGTTGATGACAAACCTATGGTTTGGATACATGGTCGAATCGATGATAACGCATGGAATGATGTATTCTTGAATTCATATAGCAATATAGCATAAGTTATCAAATACAACGATTCAAAAATTTCAAATTACACCGCCAGATATGTTTCCAATTTAAAATTTCACTTTTGCCTTGCCAGGTATTCCCACATAACTGGCAAGGACTGTAATCTACGAATGGGGGCACTCCCATCAACTCTCAAAAAAGAAGCTTTTTTAGAACGCGGTTAAGCTTTCTCACCCCTGTGCAACTGAGGTTATTTGTGTGTTCAAAGAGAAAAAAAGAAAATCTTTTTCTGTTTTGCAAACCATTGAATTTGTTCATTAAAAAGAAATGTAAATCTCCAATCCCGTTAACATTTTTTTTTTTCGAATTATTCCTTGTTCATATTAGCTACTTACGTCACTGGCATCCCTTGATGGGAGGTGAACAGGCGTGAGATGACGAGAGATATTGCGCATACAATGGGCCTTAAATGACGAAGGTATTTGCCGCCATTGTGTTGAATAATGCATATTCTGAGCAACTGTCCCTCCTCCCTTGTTTTTTCTCTTTTCTTTTTGTTCCCTCGCTCGAAAGCAAGTTTCACCTACTTCATATAGCACTAGATTAAAGTTTTTTCTCCTGTTTTTTTACGCATTCGTCGCCTGCAAAGATTTGTAACATATTCTAGGCTGAAGTGCAAAAGTATTTTCATAAAAATAGGTCTAACAAATTTGCTCCAAATTATCACTTTTGTTTTATGTTAAACTAATTATTTTAACCATATGATGTTACAAAAGCCTTTTGCGAAATTTTGACAAAAGGTTTGGATTATTACGTTACGCTACCGTGCATTTATCATCGGGTGACTTCGCAAGTGTTACTATTGCGAGGAAACATAATTTTTCGTATATTTGCTCTGCGACCTCGCCGATACCTGGTTACCAATATGTTGCTATACGTCATGATACTATAACATCTTTAATTTATGTTGTAATTTGAGTGCCAGTATAGTGTAGTAGTTTGCATATCCAACTAGAAAACTTTCAATTTAATAACTGAAATCCTATTTATATTTTAATTTAATAAAACCTTTATTAATATTTCAAAAAAATTTATAGTTAAATACTTTAAATTTAAAATTTTCATATATTTAGCATTCACGCATATTGACAAGTATTGTCGTCCATTATATATATATTTGTCCATTTAGGAGGAAATGTTTTAAAATTCATCTTTGACAATTAATAAAATATTAATAAAAATATTAATTAATACAATAAAAATTTAATTAATCGCTTTAAGAAGTAGTGATTCTAATAGTAATAAAGGCCAAGTCTCATCAACTGTAACTATATAGTTCCATTTTTTGCCTGCCAAATAATTTTCATATAGCAATCTTCACATAGTCTTACACTGAGAAACATGTTTCGGCGTTAAGCGATGAACATCATGTTTTTTTGTTTTGTTTCGTTTTGTTTGTTGTAGTTTTTTTGTTTTTTCGTTTTGATTAGCTTTAAATCAGATTTTATAATTTTTTTCACAGATCCTACAGAGATATTTAAAGATTTTGCAATAACTCTTTGGGGGAGTAAATTTTCCTTTAAAGCATGAGATGCGATTTTAGATTTAATAAGAGCTGTACGTACGTTTGTTGAGCATGCATTTTTTGCCATTTCACCACTCACATGTAAACTTTGACATTTTTTTTTCCTTTCATATTAAATATGTCATTTATTTTGCGTGTAGAAACATTAAAACCATGCTTTTCACATCTTTTTCTAATAATTGAATAAAAATATTTCTCTTCAGACAGCGTAAAAATATGGCCTTCGATCCATTGTTTATTTTTAAGCGACATTTTAAAGAAAAGAATATTTTTAATGCTGCAGACAATAATTAGATCTTATTCCAATTTAATGCTGGTCACGTTTGTATTTTATAATTAATATTTAAATTCGTGGAAAAAATCAAAATCGTTACAAAATTGTGTGAACACCCCTCTGTATAGTATTAGCTTTCACGAAATTTGTTCTTGCTTGCACTGACTTGTTAAGACCGCGCTGGTAGTTCGCCCCGGATGTATATTCTCGACAGAATGCAACAGATTGCTGCTCATTACAACAGATTTATAATTTTGCTTATGCGTAATACACGTCCGCGAATTTCTCTAAAAAGTTCTTCATGAAAATAACACCTTCGGATGGTAATAGTGGATGGCGTAAAGTGAGTAAAAAGTTATAAAAAATTCCAACCTGTTCCGTGGATAAAAACAATGATGATTTTGAAAATAAAGATATAACTGAGAAAAGTGGTTCGTTTGGTCTACTTAACTCAGGCCTCGGCAACCTATGACCCGCGGGTCACCGAGTGACCCATTTCATAATTTCAAGTGACCCATTTGAGTTCCGAAAGTAAAGTACGATGCATAAAAGTATATAATATAAAACATAAATATGAAACGGAGAACTTAAGGAAGACATAAAAAATAAACCGAAATAAATAACAACCATAACATTTATGTCTGATTACGAAGTTGTAGTAGTCAACATGCATGTTTTATTTTTAAAAATAAAAATTGTAACATAATTGTAAGGAGAAATAGATAAGTTTGGCAATGCCGATCCAATAATTCGAAGAAATTGGTTTTGATATTTTGTCCGTATATGGTTCAACTTTAGCAAATGCGAGCAAATATTTTCACGCATGAAAGTTAATTTAAGTAAGAACAGGAGCAGCTGAACTACCAGAAATTCACGTGTTTGATATCTTCTTAAGATGACTGACTTACTGTAAGACAGACTTGACTAAATTGACGTCACAAGTTCAGCATCAGAGGAAACTTTGATATCGAAGAGAAAAAAAAAAATTAATTCAGATATGTGTGTTTTTTTAATAATTATTTAGCCCAAAGGAACAATTTGTCCAGAAGGGCTATTAATTTCGTTTTGGCATTTTGCGTAATTAAAGAAATTAAATAATGAAGAATCTCCATGAATGTATGTATGTTTCTCGCATTGTGACAAAACAACGGTACCTAGAGCCATCAAATTTTGAAAAACGTAGTCCTCCACTCGAATATGGGAATCTGGAAGCCGAAATTTGGGATTTGTTTTATTATCTGTTTCATATTCTGTAAAACTTTAACGAATTTTTGACTAAGAAACTCAACGATTTCAAAGAGAGCAGTGGTAACACTGTACGAAAAAGGACACTTTTATCTCCAGTGCGTGAAATTGGAAATTCTAAAGGTATGCTCTTTTTAAATTATTTTGTGATATTGCTATTTAATTATATTTAATGGTTTAAGTACGAAGGGCATGATATTTAATAAATAAAGGTAACACACAAAACGTTAAAAAAACGCCCCTTTGCGCGTAATACAAAATCTGAAAGCTTTCAGATTTTTTAATTATGATTTTAATTTTTATGTTCAAAGTTTAAAACATATTGTAATTATTTTATTAATAAAATTTACCTTATTATTTATTCACAAAGAAAGACTGTTCTAAAATGAAAATACTTCTGACCCGAACCATCATCTTAATGCACATATTTTAATTGATTTTGTCCGGCAGCCAAAAAGAGGTTGCCGGAGCCTGACTTTACTTGTTAACATGAAATACATTTTCAGTGTTCTTTAGTTTTTAGTAAACAAATAACTTCAATAAATGGTTCTGTTTTAACGGTTATAGAGTCATATAATTAAGTACTGTTTCCTATCTTTTTATCTTCTGGGCAAGCGAGCCTAAAAGAAATAGATAGGTTAAATGCATACCAATCGAAACGTGGTTGTCTTTACCAGAAAGCATTTAGTGTTGTTTCATAGAGCAAATTTTCAAATTTGCGACTTCCTTTTTTAGATGTTTTCGTAATGTTAACATCATGCAAGTGCCTTTGAGGATATTTCGAGCAATATGGTGTCTAATTAAATAGGAAAAGTTTTGGAAAGTCATAAAATTTCCATGGTTGTAGCGATCTGAAATATCGTAAACTAAATTTATTTTAAATTACACCTATTTATACTTTAATTAATTAAAATATTTAATAATCTATCAGACTGACATGATTAGGTAGCCTTTTTAATAATTAAAATAATTTAAATCTAGATTTAAAATAAAATAAAGATTTAAACTATTTTAAAGTACGTTTATCATTTTCGAATCACTCATCTTGCTGACCAATGTAATTATTGTTTGAAAGATAAGTTTTAAGATCTTATGCCACTGAGAATAATAGCTCTCCGAAAACTGTTTATCTACATGGCCGTGACAAGTAAATTTAAGATCTTATGATGTCACTTACGAAGACCCGTGGATTGTAATTGCATGGTAACCTAATGAAACATGAGTAATCCAAAAATTTGGATAGAATATCATAACGTGACGTAAAGAAAGTAACGATTCGAACATTTTGGAAATAATATTGTAACATAACGTAAATAAAAAAATTTTGGAAAGACCTCGCTAAAGATGTTTCTAATATCAAATAACTAGTACTTTTTGCTCATTTCTTAAATCTAGTATACAGCTTAGCGATCTCTGAAATTTTTCCTATTTTCATAAATAAATCCTCATTCACAGACATGCGCCTCGAATTATAAATTTACCCTTTGGTTTCTAATAAAAGAATAATCAAAGGCGGCGAAAGCAGCTGCCCACACCTACAGTGCCAAAACTCTGCAGTCACGAGTCACTTATAATAAGTCACGATTCCATTACTTTTCCGTTTCCTTATCGACCGGTACCGCACATGCATAGCGTCCGCTTCCACGACGTGCGATCAGGCGGCTTGGTTCCGGTGGCGAAATTTTATTGTTCACGTTTTCTCCTCCTGCATATGGATGCGTCACCGCAAGATTTGTGCCCGCGTCGGCCTTGGGCAATCCTGCTGCAGGTATTTCTGCTCACGGTTGATGCCATCCCTGAAAGAGGAAAACTGGCTTTCGTGTACTGCTAACATCATCCGTCCATAAATTGCTCCAGATGACAAAAAATCCCAAGTTCGGAGGCATTTCGAAGCAATAGTATTAAAAAAGAAAAGATTTTACACATCGCGTCTCTATAAAGGTAATACCATAGCTAAAAAAATGGCGAGGTTTGAACTGGTATCGTACTTCTATTAGCAAAATTTGAATTCTAAATAGAGACATAAATATAATATTAGGTTCAAAGGGAATCAATCACTGGTGGAATTTCATGAGATCTTTGCAAAGCATGTATTATGTGAAATGGATTGAAAGAGCTCTTATTTAATTCAATCACTCGAAAAGATCACAAACAACGATAATAAATTTAAATATCTGTTCTATTGATATCAGAAGAAATGTCATAGCGATTGGTCCATACTGTAGCAAGAACGGCTAGTATGTGACATTGCTTTAACAATTATTTCTTGAAGGTGGTCAAGATTATCAATTTTTTTACTGTTCTTGTTTCTTATTTTCTTGATCTCAGACGATCATGATTAGATCCATGAATTCATCGTAGCGCCTATCATTGGCGCTTGCCACATCTGTGGAACTTTATAGATCACAGTTCGATTTTTGTCCAGCTCTGTCCAATTTTTATATAAATCCGCCTAAAAGACGAATCTTTTAGCTCACTTCAAAAAAGCCATAAGGAGTGTTTCCGATTCCTCTTCCCCTGCCACCAACGTCGTGAGTGGGCTTTCGACTCGACAGTATTTTTATATATTCTCATGATGCAAACTAAAAGCATTCAGGCCTTCGCGGAGATTCAAATCCGAGCCCAAGGTTACATCAGCCGGCTAACCTACCACCATGCTAACAAGCTGACATTCCTGCATTTTAAACTTCATTTTTGGTAAACCCCGAGAGGAATAGCTTTGGTAAGGTAAGATTAGTGAGTATTCCTTGAGTGCCATGGGACAGATTACTTTCTACCAATCCACTATGTTGACAATTTGCTTCACGCATGATTCTTCAAATAGGATGGTGCTTCATCATGTTGAAAGAAGATCTAAAACTCAGGGACTTTCATTTCCATTTGTACAGTTTTGAGAAAACGAAAGTATCTGTAGCATATCCAAGTGTACATTACAACTGATATTAGTTTCAACAAAAAATAAAAAGGGAGCCCAAAATCTTATCACTCATTATGCCGCTGGAGGCATCGACCTTAAAGGAATCCTGAACATTCTCATGTATCACAAGCGTACTCAGTTTCAGCTATTATGGCTAGTTTTGAAACACTTTACCTAGAATGTAACCCTTTCCCTAATAGGCGTATTTTTATTTGATTCTAGTTCATTATCAAGTCTCTGGTATGTTATCAGAGTAGGTAATCCTATGCTTCTTGCATGCCATTTGATTCTATACAACAGTCGACTTTTATAGGGATATAATTTATTTCTTATATACAACGTCATACACAGTTGATGTAGGAAGGCCTGTTAGCTGACTGCGGCGCGAAATTTACTGTTGAGGATTACGAATAAGACTGTCGCATTCTTCAAACATTATTTTCTGATATTGTTGTTTACGCAAATACATCATCTCGTGAACGCAGTATAAACATATCTATATAATCTTTTTAAGTGACTTTATTTAAACAAAAGCATGCTAAATCCCTTTCATATTATATATATATGTCGCAAGACAGATTTCTTTCAAGGTCCTCCTGTCTTGTAGGATTAAATTATTTAACTTTCTGAATTGACAATTTTAATTTTAAATCGCCGAATCGAAATTAAAATCTTTGTGAGTATACCAACCATCTATTTTCCGAAAATTGCTAACGTTTGGTAAATTCAGTAGAGATTGTGAATTAATTAAATTTAGAGATTATTTTCCGATATAATGAATAAAGATCGAATATGTATGTTGGTTATTTCGATCATGAAGCATGGCTATGTGAGAAAATTTCGTCATAAAATGGCTTAAACATTAAACACAAGTGTATATATAAATCGAATTTGGATAAAACCTCTGTGAAGTATTGTGGTACTGTACTTCATATATTACTGTAACAAATATGCATTGCCCCATAGCTCAAAAGTCCTTTTCAGGATTTCAAAAAGGATGTTGCTCATTGCATGAGTGCGCATGTTCAGACATTCCGGAATATCCACTTTAAATTGCCAAATACATTCTCTCGAATGCTTAATGTCCTATTCCAGTATAGCCCTAGATATTTCGTAGATCGTTGTGCTAGTGTACGAGAATGTTGTAAAACGATTGTGAGGACTTACGACATAAACTTATGACATCCCAGAGATGTCTTCAGAAACCTCCTTAGATTGTGACTATTAGACAGTTAGAGATCATGTGGGGACCTTCTGATGTCTCCACATACTCGTATTTATGGCATCTCAAGGAATTTTTAGGACAATGTACATAAGAAAAAGAAATCGACACTGTAAAAGTAATTAAAAAAATTCTTTCAAGATTTGATTCAAAAGATGCTAACAAAGAGACGTTAAAAGAGACGCTTGTTAAAGATGAGCTAACAAAAGCAGGGTATACATGAATCTACACATTTTTTTTTTTTCGGGGGAGGAGTATTCTCTATGTAACATCAAATTCAGTAAGGTAGTTAAAGAACTTTTAAAGTTGCAAAGCTTTAAAGAAGCTTTAAATGTCCTAATTAGCAAAATCATTCATATTCGTAATATAATATCTGAAATTATATTGTCTGCGTTTTATCTGATTTTCAATCCATGTTCCTGAGAATAAGCAAATCAGAATAAAAGAACGATTTACGTGAAATTCGGATTTGTTATGAATTTTTACTTATTTATTATTTTGCAGGTACTTCCGATGCTCTCCAAATTATGGTCTCTTCAGTCCAGTGCACAAAGTCAGCAAGATTACAGGAAGCCTGGACAGGCACAGGCGTACTCATAACTTGGTGAGATTTTATTTAATTATTCAGTTCTTTGATCTATGTTATTTCTACTATTAAGTTACTTGCGAAAAAAAGCGGACATTGAGAAAGAATGTTTAAACAGACACACATGTACTTTCCTTTAGCTGAATATATTTTGAAGTTCGAAACATATTTAGAGGAGTCATTCCAAATGTTTACGCTTTTATGTTAAGTATTTTAAAATAAATAAAAATTAAAAAAGGAGAAATGAGTTTTATTGTTATTAAACTGCTGAGCTTCTTAAACAACTGGAATTTGAAGGATAAAAATATGTCACGTCAAATGGCAACATTTTGAGAAAAAAGCCATTTTCCGCACCGAGTTCAAAATGATTTGAAGACCTTACGTTTCGCATAATTACAGTAGTTGTGAGTAGCGTAAAAGATAAATGTAACGATAACCTAACATAACGTAACCGTTCAAAACATTTTAGAAAAAATTTAAAAGATCTTTCTAGCATCCAAATGTAAATGATAAAGAAATACATTAATTGCTTAGTTTGTTAAGCAATCACGAATATAGTTTAAAACGAAAAGATCTTATAGAAGAGAGAATGGGGATAATATGAGTGCTGGCTATTTGTCAGGCCACATAAAATATAAATGAATGATTTCCTTATCGTCTATTAGCAACATATTCTAGGTCATGTTTAGAGTCATTAGGTTATTTTGAAGCAGGAGTACATGAAAAATGAGCAATCCTCTCGCCGGGACTCGAACCTGGACATCTCGAATACGCGTCGAGTGTCCTACCACCACGAAGACATGCTGGAAGGAGGCAGAAAATACCTTATAATGTGTATGATAAATGCCTGGTAATATGTCATAACATGACTGCCCGAAATTTAGAAATTTCTCCGCAGTATATATTTTTAATGTCAAGTTCGTCTTTGGCACTTTTGACTTTCCTTTTCGGCACTTTTTATCAAGTTCGACCTATGACACATTTGACTCCCTAGGCGATTAGTACATTTAGACAATGAAAATAAAACTTACTAATAAATGAAAGCGAAATATTTAGCAGTCGCTTGTGCGAACCACGAACCACTTACCTTACGCCCTCTAAAAATCGGTGCCCTAAACGGCTGCCTATGCCGTGTATGCGTAAAGTCTGCTTTATTTAAATCAATAAAAAATTTAGCATTTTTAACTTAAGTTACTAAATGAAATTATTCTATGCCAGTAACCTAATTTTCATTGTTAGGAATATATTTTTTATTTTTACGTAATGCTGTAAATATTCGTAAAAATTATCAATATGATACATCATAAATTAAATGCATTTAAAATCATATAAATTATACATATTATTCATTTATATTAAACTAAAGACGACCTTCAAAATCGTTGTTGTCTACTGGGGGGGGCATAGAGTAAATTTAACTTAGGTGATCTTCGAGTCAACGGTCATGGGTGTGGTATGGTGCAATAAAATAGCAAATGCATTTATTGCTTTTAAATCTTTCAACTTGTAAAGCAATTTGTAAACTAGTTAAATTTAAATCATAGTTAAAGTGTTATGTTTTGTGGAATGCCAGCAATCTGAGAAATGGCTGTTAGCGAGGCCGCGCGGAAGATAAATTTAATAAGATTTTATATTTCATCCAGGGACAACACTTCTAGTCGGACAACAAAAAGTAACATAAATGACACATGCTTGGGAACACTCCTTGCTTGACATATATTTGGGAATGATGTCATCCTAACGTAACAGTTCAGATTTTTTGGAAATAATCCGAGAAGGATGTTTACTGTGTTAATAAAAATTGAGCAAAATTTTAAACGTAACTGATCTAGGTAAACCGTTTTAAGTATCACGCCACTTAAAAAGCATCACGAACGACGGTTGAAATCTGAAGTGTCTGCTGTTACAGCAGGCAGGCCGGTTAATACCATCTTGCAGATGCGGTGATTTTGAATGAGAAGCTGTCAGTCTAAATTGGGTTCCTCCTACTACATGTTTAACGGCTTACGCTCTCAGTTTCACGTGAATTGGATAATGACTAGTTGTCCAGACGTCCGACATGCCTCATACGTTTCCCCTTTATGTGCTTCTCAACTACCGGATCAAAGAGTTTCAGTCCGTTTTTATCTGATTCGAACATCACTTTAAGCGTTAAGGGGTATGATATACTAGTTAACAGATTAAAATTTTGATTTCAGCCATAGATTTCAAGTAAACGAATGTAAGTTTCCTCTGAAAAAAGACGAGAAATTTAAATTTCGTGCTTCTTCTAATAAGGAAATTTATTTAAGCTACAATAAAATTCACGTAAAGAAGGTTTCGTATCTAAGTGGTCTGATATTTAAAGTTCCGAAATGAAACTTTAAAAGATGCATAAAGATATTCTCCTAGGCATGAAGCTTCCCTTAATTTTGCTCTCCTAAAGTAGTCTTAATTCCGTGATATCAACAGCACGTATATTTTACTGGTATATTTTATTGTTGTTGTTACTAATCTCACTTGTCTGATGGAATCAGAACAAACCTACGAATTAATATCGTGGTCAAGATTGCATTTTTGGTTAGCCAGAGACATGAGCACCATACGGGCGAGTCTGACTTTATGCTTAAGGTTACCCACTCTTCTTCTTCTGCCAGCAACCTCTCGAGAGGACTTTTACACTCGCCCATTGGCGACTATTTGGCGACGTTTTGGTCCGGTCCCTGTATCACCGTAATAAGTATTGTAATTGAATTAAATGTAATAGAGTACTGCATTAGCCGCAACCGTAATTCGACCCTCATATTGCTTTCCAGTAATTTCGAGAAGAGGAAAGTGCTAGAAATATCTCGACGTCCGGTTGAAAACTATATAAGGCTGGAGATATTTGCATTGAGTCGTTGTTGTTACTGTTGCAAGTTGTTAGTTCAGCCTGACATCTGATATAATTCCGGGTTAGTTTTTCTCTTTCAATTTTAGATGCGCTTTGCATAGCATTGTGTAACTTTCTTAGTAATTTGAAGCGTAACTAAGATTGTACTCTGTGATACTATGAACATAACTACGAGTATTACTGTACGAGTAAATTCCAAAACTTTGAAGTGTTTCTGTTGATAAAATAAATTTTATGATAAAATAAATTTATTATTTATATATCACTAAATGCCATTAAAGAGACTGGAATTAATCTAATTCATTTCTGAACGGAAACCTTAAAAGATAAAAATCTAAATTTTGAAATTAAACATCTCGGTTAGATTTTGTCGCATTGGGAATCAAACTTTTTGTCTTTTATTTTTTAGAATAAGTATAAACTTTTACTATATGTAACTAATTACAGGACTGGGGGAACGTAAAAATGCTAAAACTAATTTTTATGAACCTGAGTTTTTTAATTCAAAAATGTCAAATCGTCTATATTTATGTCACTAAAACATTTTTGCCACTGAAAGTACATGCGTGCTACTACCGATTGAGAAAATAATAGCTGCAGAAAGACTGGGCACGATTTATATGTATACATATTCATGAGTGCTGCAATCTACACATATCTATTGATTCGAAAATGTTTTGAACTACGGTCTGTAAAATCAAGTATTTTAAAAACGTACTCCTACAATGAATGGGTTGTACAAATACCGAAAACGCAGTCAGCGTATGTTAAATTGATAAACAAATTTTTCATCTGTCAGAAAGGTTATTTTATTTATTTATTTACTTACTTATGTTCTTAAGATTAAGTTTCATGGAAATATTTTGCAACAAGTATTTTATACCATAAATATCAAATAAAATAAGTTTCTAACAACCTATAAAATAGTGAACTGCAATTCCTTTTTTATTTTTGATCATTGTCATGTGCATCCAATGTAAAATAATAATGATTGTAATGAAATTTTATGGGAGCATAAAGCGTGCAAGTCTATATATATATATATATATATATATATTCTATTAAAAAAATTTTGAAATATATATATGTATATTAAACATTTTGATATTTTTTATTTCGAAAAGAAATACGGAAACAAATGCCTGAGCTTTAGAATTTGCAATTATTTTTGAGTAGAGTTTCAGTTTTACTCAAAAAAAAAAAAAAAATACTTTAATGAAATGGAAACAGTACCTATTATGTTTTATTTAAAAAGTCATTTAAAATGTCCGTAAAATTTGTCCGTCGAATGTCATTAAATTTAAAATGTCCATCTAGAACCATTTAAATTTAAAATGAAAAGTGAAATTTTTCAAAAATATTTGATATTTTAAGATTTTTTTTACAAATTTGATGTAAAGAATTTTAAATGATGTTTAAATGATGCATTTTGTTTCAAGGCGTTACAGGTTTCCAGACTTTTTTTCTGGTGAGGCTAATTTTATAGCATTATAGTTGCAAAGAACGGAAGTTTTGCTCATTGTTGATTTACACAGTGACAAATATAGAACTCTAAATATCCGAACCACAAATGAACCAGATAATCGAAAGATTCGGATAACAGAATTGTCAGTTTTTAACAAGCCAATAAAATATACTTATCTCAGCATAAACGGGGGAATTTCACTTTCTCATTTAAGCTCTTCAACAACAATTTAAAAATACAGTATTTTTATTTTCGTAAATCGAAATGGTGAATACGCTTTTTCGACAGTGCTGAACAATGAAGTGGCATTATTTGTCTAAACAAACAACCAGTATATATTGCAGATGAATAAAACAAGGAAGATAATTTTTATTTATATAGTTTCTAACGCATATCTTGTTTTCTGTGCGTGGAGAGAGATATAACGTATAAGGCATTTGTTATAAATAAGCAATGATTAGCGAAATAAAAAACAAACTTATTTACAGTATATAGTTACTTTACTGTTAATGCTTATAAGCTACATATTTGCCATATACAGAATGCTTCAAAGGGTATAGAAAAAGAAAACACTGACTAACTTTTGAGTGGGATAAGATTTTTATTTCAAACTTTCAGGATTTACACATGAGAGTAAAGCAAATTAAAAGATGAGTTTCTCAAAATGTTTGCCATCAGAGAAGACAACGAAGCGAAGTTTCTGCTCGAAATTCGCGATAATTTGCTTGAGTTAGCCTGTTGGAATCGACCTTATTACTCTTTTCTATATCTTCCATGGTTTTTGGCCCATCTCTATAGACTTGATCATTAGCATAGCCCCCAAAAAGAGGTGGTAGAAAATCAAGGCTTATAGGGAGGCCAAAAACGTCCATCGTCAAAGTGATTCAGGGGCTTCTGAGTAAGCCCAGGACGTCTCCTATTGAATGTGAAGGAGCTCTCTTGATGAAATTATATGTCTTGGATCCAATGTTCATTACAGGTAACAGGAAAGAACCTTGTTCTCAAGAAGTCGAGATAATATTCAGAAATGACTATCTGTTCATAAAATATCGGTTCAAAATGCCACTAGCACACCAGCCACAACAGACAATGACCATTTTTGGATAAAGAGGCTTGGCAATGACAAATTCTGGCTTCTCACTGCCCCAAATCCGATAATTTTGATAAGACTTAGCCATCCAACTAGAAGTGTGCCTCAACGGAAACAAAAAACATTATCGGCACAGTTGAAAACCAGTGTCGATCAAGTCGCAAACTACAGTCGTTTCTCAATAGCATCTGGTGACAAGAAGGCGACTTAATTGAATTTTCTGAGGTCAAATGTCAAGATCTTTGTGGCCTATCCTCCATGCTATGCCTACACTGATTTGAAGTTGCTGAGGCAAGTGTAGAGTTGATATTGATAGCTCTTTCTCCATTATTGTTTTGATACTGGCGATGTTATCTGGCGTCCTTGCTGTCTTTTGTTTGGTCTTCATGCCCATTTTGTCATCAGCCACTGAACCTGTTTGTTCAAACATGCCAGCTAATGCTCTTAACTTGCTTGAAGATGGCTTTGGCTTACTTTTAAAAGCATTAGGCCACTTCCTGAGTATTTCGGCAGGTTGTTGGTCACAAAAATGCAACGTTTTGAGTAAAAATCACGCAATTTGATTGAATATCAGTACATTTTGACGAAATCAAAATATTCTTCCTAACTAACTTCCTAACTAACCAAGAGTCCATAAATAACTTACTTTGGATGCCTGCACAGTCACTTGCTCCACCCGTTGAAGAATTTAATCAGCTAAAACATTCGCTATACCCTGTGAAGCACCCTGTATGTGGGGACATATTATTATACAAGCACGATAAATTTGCTGCTGAATTAATTCATATAAAGGTGATCAATATGTATGATATGTTACTTCTTTTACAGTGAATTATTTTCGATTGTAAGCCAATAAACATGTCATATACAGTCATTAATTCAGATTATTAATCAAGTAAAATATGTATACGCGGCTACATAAACTTATTTTCTTGATCTTAGACGACAGGGTGTGTTAGTGTGGTAAGCTTACAGTTGTGATGCATTTTGCAAGTTTTTGATTATCCTCTGATAAGGTGTGACCTCTTAGGTGTGATCCCCGCTTGCTTGTCGCACTTTCTGCATGTTATATGCTATGTAAGACATTATATTGCATGTTTCCTTATGTTTTGTTGCATGAGATAAAATGTGCAAGATTTTTTAATGCATGAGTCATAAAATGCTGCAATTATTTTAAAATATTTTTATTCATTGTTATGTAACATACGCATGTCCAAAATCAAAGTTCTAGAATCGGCCACATAAGGCAATATACACCAAAACGGATAAGAATGTTAAGCGCGTTAAGTAAAGAAGATTTTGAATACAAAGAAAATATTAAAAAAATTATATACAGGGAGATATATTGAAAAATGTTAAAACGCAAGCAAATAAATATAAAAATGCGATTAATATGCTTACTGATTTACTAAGGATATACAAGAATGCTAATGATGAGACGAATTCCTAAAAAGGCCATTTGTGTAACCTCGAGTAAGAAGGACATTCAATTTTTCAGACATTGCCTTAACTTTCAGGTGATGTTTAACCGGCGGTAGTTTGCTTTCTAAAGAAATGGCCAATGAAATCTTTATAACGTTTATATCTGAACACCTAGTCGCCAGTTTGTTTGCAAATTCTTTCAATCTATGAAAAGATATTATGAAAGGCAGCTTGTGAAAATGAGGGATTAGTGTCCATTAATAGAAAATTAGGATAAATAGCCTATTATAAGAGGCCTGATGTAGAAGTGCAGGATTTTGTTCTTATGGTTTACAGTGTTAACATCCTCTTTGGGATATGCGAAACAATGTGTAATGATTAATCACTATGCCGTCCCAGTCTCATCAACCCACTTCAAAAGAGTCCGGTTCCATAGTTAAAATGATGATTACCGATTTCCTTTTCTTTTCTTTGAGATGAAGGCTTTACAAATTGCATTCTATAAAAACAACAGAAGCATACTTTCTGGACGAGGAATGCCAAGCCCAATTATGCCAATCAGGGGTCTTAAAGACAAAATTTTTCAGCAACTCCAAGCACTCATTTTCTCGCTCAAACAGAAAACAAAATTATAGAGTATAGGATTATTTTTATAACCTCCTAAATTCTAGGGCTTAAATATGAACCTTATTGGCCCAGGAGGTAATTAGGCCGTGAACCATGCTGTTTATAGAAGTTCAGTTTTAAGAGGTTAGAAGTTCAGTTGTAAGAGGTTAGAAGTTCTGTTGTAAGAGGTTAGAAGCGTATAAATCTCTTGTCTTCTGGTATAGATTTCTCATTACGATATCTGTTATATCGTTCTTCTTCATTCATTTCTTCCAGCAGCTGTGAAAAATAGTTGCCTGTCAAAGTACAGCCTGGCATCTCGTCACTAAAACCAATAGAAGTATTTCGTTACCTTAGCGCGACCAAAGTCAAAATCTCTAATTCTTCAATCTCATTGATTACAACGCCGTGAGACTATTCTGTTGTCAATGTAGAATTATCTTGCGACTTAGGTTTAAGAACTTCCATCTTGAAGTCCTCATATGGTTATGCACTGAAATGAGTCGCTAATATATGCATAGGACAAAATGATCTATGCGTTGAACAGTTCCTGATTTCTTTTGCAATACACACCACCTATTAAGGTTTTGTCAGCTTTACATAAATTAAGAACACTTCTGTGGGACACAGGGATATACGCTGGACAGCTCCTTGCTTTTAGGAACAAATCGTTTGTCAAGTTTCTACAAGGTATACAAAGCCTATTTGATCTACACTGTTATCAGCTTCTACTTGCCTAAGATTAAAATTTTTCTTAGCTAAATGTTTCTGGCGAACGCATACATATAGTAAACGCATACTGTTATACTTTATTCAATTAGTCTTAATAAAAAAGCAAAGCACACATTTCGAACTTTAATTTTTGGACATGTGTGTAAAATAACCGGATATGCTTATGAGCGTCTTTGTGTGTGTTTGTCCTTTGCTTTGTCTTACTGTGTGCTGTTGTGTGTTCGCAGGGGCTTCGTGCATGAAAAGGGACCCAATATCTTAATTCAGTTCAAGTATCCATCCGGAGTAACCGCCCACTGAGTGCCCACCGGCCAGCTTCTCCTTGCAATTCTTTCAGCCTGCATGTCATAACGGCTAACTTTCGCTGGACTACCCAATATTATTTTATTTAGTTTTTATTAATAAAGAGTTTATTCTTTTAATAGTCTTGAAAGCCCTAAATTCACAGACATGACACAACCTTTACAGCTTTTGTCAGAAATCACATCTTGCTTTCAGTAGAAATTTGAATTACGTCGAACAAAATACAGTGAACTCCCTTTAAGATAGCCACTCACAGTTCCAGATATTTCTGATATTCAGTACGAATAGTGGTATAAGAGAGGTGGTATTGAATAATATCGATATTTTTGTATGTTTTCAAAAATACTGTACGTTTTCCGAGGTGATCGCCTTGAAAGGGTCCACTGTATTCGTTCGATAGCCCTTATGAATGGTTTCAAAATACAAATGATTTGTAAGAAATAGTGATACCATATTTACGTGTAACATTGTAGATTCCTTAGATTTTTTATGAATGTGAATCTTTAAAACCCAAAAGTGCATTTCACTGGAACTGAACATGAGGTTTTCCTAGTGCTATCCAATAAAAATTTTCAGCATGGATGGGATTACTGTAGGGCGAAACCACATGTAATAATGTCTTGAAACCCTTATATTCCCCATTATTACTTAAAAGCAACTACGGAAAAAGGCTAGATCCAGTTATCCAAACAAAAATAATGTCGAGTTTACCATTATATTTTATTTCGACAATGTGGCGTCATTTAGTACCTTTTATGAGAAAGGAAATTTTAAATACTAACTGTATCAAGAATTATACGCAAGATCTTCCGCTGCTACTTGCATGTATTAATTATACATCATAAGGACCCATTCCAGGCATGCTTTGAATTTCTGACCTCACCAAAATAGCTCTGTTAGTGGCATTCTGCGTTTTTCAGATGCATGGCAAAGGTGAAAAACATGATAGCAGGTTATATTAGAAGTACAGCAAAAGTAATAAATTTATATAAGGCATTTCATAATTACATAAAGCTATTAGGATACCACCACCAGACTATTCTTAATAATGTTATCATACGAACGCTTAAAGCCCGGAAAATTTCCTAACTTAAGCCTTTTTTATACATTCAGTTTTAGGATAAAATGTTTAGCGTCATACCATAACTGAAGCAAGAATCCAGTCGATGATAGTAGCCATTACCTCCATAGGATATAAAATCTATTTCATTTACTCACTAATCTCAAAATGATATGGAAGTGTTGGTACATTTCCATTAAGCAGTTTCCTCAGAACCCCACTGTTGATACAGAGGATTATAACAAATTTCTATAAGACTATCTTCCTCCTAACCTTCACAGGAAGTACCGGATTTCCAAACAGCTTGCTCCGTTACCTTGAGTTAAGATGCGTGATATCATTCTGCTACTGTTGTGAGGAATCTCTTCATATACCTGAAAAATGAGCCGTTACGATTTTTCCTCGAAATTATGAGAACCACACAAGAGGAAAATAGTTTCACATAAGAAGACAACACTGGCTGTTGTTTACTATCGACCCCATCAATAATGGCTCTTCTGGGATGACCGTATACCTGATGACAGCTTGAAGAGGAACACTCAGATATCTTCCGTCCTCTAAGTGTGTATTCGGTACTCAAACATTCACAATATTACAGAGTATTCCAAAGTAAAAAATGTAGAGTATCAGTAGTTACAGCTTAATGGTAGGTAATAAAACATCCACAGTTTCGTAGTAAATAAGGTAATCAAACATCCCTGTTCTTTATTTATGGTAGATTCTGAAGCATTTACCATATTTATCTCATGAGACTGATGGCAAGTAACAAAACCACTGTACTCTTAGTGCACGGTGGGTACTCAAAATTTTCATCGTATTCTTGGTGGTGGCTTAATGGTAGTTGTAAAATATCTACCATACTCTTAGCGAATAGCAGGTAATGAAATATACACCATATACTCCATATACTCTGTATACAAGTATGCACCATATTCCGTAAATATTATATGACATATCCACCGTATTCACTGAGGTTATCCAAATATCAGCTTGATCATACGAATATCCATCATATTCCTTAAGTACGAATTTTCATCATATTTCGTAAATACAGAAAACATTCAGCATTATTAAAATTAGATTGATGACAGATACTAAAACATCCACTACACGAATAGATTTCACTCAAAATTTCAGAATATTCTTGGTGGCAGTTTAAAAGTGGAGCCTAAAATACCATCATTTCTTAGGTGCGCGGTAAGTAATCAAAAATCCATTATGTCTTTTGTTAATGGTACATGCTTAGACAATGTGCTCAGACAATAACAATCTTTCGTGTTAAATTGACTGCAAGTAATCAAACATCCACCGTATTCTTAGTGTAAAGCCAGTTATCAAAATCCATTGTATTCTTGGTGGCAGCTTGCCATTAATGGTACATGTTAAAACATCAACCATGTTCTAATTTACATAGTATTCAAACAACCACCGTATTCTTTAACTGAAAGAAAAAGAAGAAACCGCCATATTCTTCCACTGAAACCACTAAATACCACTGAAATACTACTGATATTCCACTGAAAGAAACCACCATATTCTTCCTTTTAGACTGATATCATCAGTACTAAAAAATTGGTACTAAAAAATCCACCATACTCTTTTAATGTGTTGTTGTTACTGAAACCTTCACTTGGTGACTGTCTGCCGGAAGATACTAAAACACCTGCATTGCATAGTATATGACAGGAAGCCAGACATTCACTGTATTCTTTGAATATGGTAAATAATGAAACATTTATTCATATTCTTTGCATTTGTTTGATGACAGGTACTAAAATATTGATTATATTCTTAGGATATTCTTGTTAGTCAAAAATCCAATATATTCTTGGTGACAGCTTGGCGTCAGGTACTAAACCACTCATCAGTTTTAGTCTATGGTAGGTAAACAAACATCCAGCATTATTCTTAGTGTGTGGTAGACACTTTCTTTCTTTTCGCCATCGACGGAACAGCTGGCCCACTGGGTTAGGTGCTTTTCAGCCTCTTGGATCCCGTCGATTTAATTAAAAATAAATGCATAAATAAATATAATTAAAGTGCTTAGTACTGGACCCTCCTGCAGTTGACCATGCTAAACGAGGAACATTGAAATAAGGACCAGAACATGGAAAGAAGGTGCTTGGTGGGGACTGCTGAGACTAAGGGGAACACTTATTATGTAACATGTCAGGCATACAGTTATACAGTTATGGTACATGTTAGGAATACACTATTATGGTACATGTTAGGCATACAGTTATATTAAGAATATGCTATATAATCAGGTACAGAAGAAAAGAGGAACAAATACATAAAAATTGTGGGATACATTGAAAGACTTTTGGATTAATCATAAAATTAAATATTATTAAAAACAAAACAAAACTAAACTAAAACAAAACTAAAAAAACAAGACATTAAGTAAATTAATATATCTGCAGAGCACACTGCTGACGGCATGGTGTCCAAGGAAAGAAGTCACTCCAGGTTGTCAGCAATGCTTTTAGCAATAGTAGTGCAGTCTCTAATGCAGCTGAGCGTGTAGTAGACGCTGAAACATACATTTTGTACATTTTTTACTAGATTCATGGCAGGTACTAAAATATCCATCACATTTTTTTATTATAATTAGTTACCCCGCCACATATTTTTCGTTATAGCTTGATGGCAGATACACCAAACGTCGATCGAATTCTCGAAATGTAAACCTATATAACTCTTTCTTCAAAATTGTGAGAATTATTTTAAAAAAATACAGTTTCGTGCAAGAGATCAAACAAAATTTTGGTGCTTATTTTCCAGTGACATTACGAAGAACGGTTGTACTTGGGATATCCAGTACGTTTCCTAACGTGGGATAGAAGGTTATAAATGTAAGAGAAAATTCTATTACAGGAGTAAAAACTAGCATAAACTGTAATTACTCTCGCAAATTTCTGTACTCTATTTTGAGAAATTTATGAATCGAAGTACGATCATCTTTTAAAGCCTTTATCCACTATTCATGAACACTTTTTGTAAGCCGCCAATACTGTCTTTGCTTCCTGATTGGTAGGTTTGGTAATTGTCTTTGCCTTAAATACAAAATAACCTTCCTAAATTAAGGTACTCCGCCTTTGAATTACCATCGAATCATTGTAATAGCTGAACCACTGTTAAATTACCGTTCTATTCATTGAATTTCATAATATTTAAAACCTCTGCAAGGACATGGGTACACGTATGTACACATACAACCATATTAGAAGTAAAGAATATACATATATTGTCTCTAAAGATCATTGTGATAGGTATTTATACGTATACCTATCACGACCTTTATTAGTATTATTTTAGGACTTTAATGGCTACGAACCACTTCTGAAGACTGCTACTGTTTTCTAAAACATTAATTCTATGAGTTTTTGCGAATAAGATCTTCAGTTTGGAAAATTATAATGATCAAAATTTTTACGACAATCTGTCGTAGCTTTCAGCCTATATAAGCAATCTAAATTAGCACTTAATCTATTAATATACAAAAATCGTTTTCTAAACTGATAGTTTAGTCAAAATCAGACAGAAGATAAAAGAGAAAGGCGTCTGTACTCATCACACATTAAAGAAAGTCAATCATGGCCAGCAGGATAGTGATAACTGGTATTAATAATGGCTTTGAAGCAAAAAAAATTATTAAATGCAATTAAACTACAAAACAATCTACTTATAATCCTTACTCTTTAAAATGTATGAAGAATAATTAGATGTAAATTTTTCATCCCTCAACATATGCAATAACTCGAAAAAAATTCTTTTGCCGCATTACATAGTCTAATAATACGGCATACCCTAAGTTCCAAGCGTGCCGAATTATCAGATATCTGCAGCATTTAAAAATTGAAAATCGATCTATTATATAGGGCTTAAAATATATTTTATTTATTAACTCATGGTATGAAATAACTATTATTCGAGAATGGTGTAAGAATTAGTAATAAAATTATTGTGTACATTTCCTGTTTGTAAAATCTGTAATACCTTGAAGGAATCATCAGAATGGATAAAATTTATTTTCATACGATCCTTAAAAAAATACATGATACGAACAAACTATTAATTTAAAAAAAAAACGATACTAGATTGTTAATTGCTAAAACCATTATTGTGCGAAGACGACATGCGTGGCATTGAATCAAATAGGTTTTTGAATGTGTGCCAGAGGATCAGCATTTCATATTGCTTTTATCCGAGCGAAGAGCTGATCCGTATTTGGTTGCGGAACAAAATATGACGAATACTTTCCTATCCACGTAATCCCAGATATGTTTAATGGGTGACATGCCTGATGAGTGAACAGGAAGAAATTATATGTGGCATGTTGAGAAGTCTTGATCATTTCTAGCAGCATGTAGACAGGTACTGTATTGTTGAAATATATGTTCAGGAACTTATTGAATGAAGGTTGCAACTTCGAGTTCAGCAGCTTGACGTCCGTGACCTAGAGGAGACTCATCATTCTGAGCAGATGAGATCACCTATCACACCCAGTAGTACATCAGAGGGGTCACGCTTGGCGATCAATAATATGACGTTGGGTAATTTGCTTATAAGATGACAAAAACTCCTATAGCGTCGGTTACTCGACATTGTTTTATTCTAGACTGGAGCGCGATTCATCGGAGATGACGGTCTGTTGACATTCGGCACACCAGTAGTTGTGTTGTTCGGCTCACTATAGCCGCCAAATAATACAACCACTGGTATTATGTCAGTAGTTTTGCGCCAGGAGCCTTACGGGCGCAACAGACACCGGTAAACTACGAAAGCTGACAATGGCACACCTCAATCAACGTTGCGCCAGCCATTAAGGTAAAAGTGCGCAGTTACAGGGCGCGAATGATGTGTCGCCCACCAGTGCTGACATAACATTTCGCGGTCCTTTGCCAAATTTGCGACTTCTCCGTTCTTTTGATCCTACTCATTGTTGAGATTATGTTCCATACAAGCTCCCATTTCACGATAGAAAGATCCTTTTTTTACTGCAGGCCAATCATTCGATCCCCCTTAAAAATGGCATAGCTTTCTTATATTGGGTTGTCGACGAAGCATAGTGACTTTTCATGAAATACTTACCGATGCCATTAATGAAACACTACTTTTAGCGTTCTGCTGCAGCCTACTATTTATAACTGATAACATGATCACGAAGGTATGAAGAAACTCCATGAACCTTTTTAACTCCACAATTCATAATTCAGAAGGATCTACTTAACTCACTAAATTCTATCACTCTGAAATACTACTTACGTATACTGGGCTTCGCAATTTCTGTAAATTTCAAGATTATGCGCATGATCCTTCCTGGTGTTTCAACTTTCTTGAACAGAAATGTATTTTAAAAGTGCAATTCACATTTCTATTTGGAGTAAATCATAACTCAGGTGTTTGACATTCTACGCTATTTATTCTACGCTATTTATTAAATTATTTTCTTTAAGAGGTTAAAAAGGATGTTTTTGAAATATAGTTGTTATCAATCTATTTGCCTTAAGGGGGCTGTATACCTTAGAAGCCGAGATTTTGGTCAACAAAACTCCTTTTTTTCTTACGCCCGATGAAAGTTTTATTTCTTATGTTTTCAAAACTGTTTGAACATTGTTCCTACGTTCATTTAAACCGGGGTTATGATACTTTATTTGACACCTTGTCCTCGAAAAGCATACCGGAAGTGCACAAGACGGAAGCATTTTAAAGGCCGAAATGGGTGTGTAAGAGTTGTTTACTTTTATTTTTGGGGCTTAAAACTTTATTTAAATACATTTTAAAGACCAAAAAGTACTTTTATGATGGCAGCGAAACAAAGTTCTAGAATAATTCCAAGCCGTGTGTAATGAATTCATTAACGCCTTTTTGCTCGTGATGCGTTAATGAATTCTCGTGACGCGCTCGTGATGCGCGTGATTCTGTGTTTACATTCCTGATAAGCATTTTTTTATTTATTACTAAGTAATATTCATTAATTTTTATAGGTGCATATAGATATTGTTATACATTAGGTATAGATATGGTAAATTAGGTATAAGTATTGGTTACTACTCTGCAAATGAGTATGAAAGTTTTGATGTTAACCGTATCGACAACGCAGAACATTTCCTGATTTGGCTTTAAAAGGTTAGAAAAATTTTAAAAGCTGCGAGAAAGCAAAAAAATGTAAATTCTAAAAACCAAGAGGGCATTATTTATAAATCAGGGGAATTTCAAGTTTACAAACTGATTAAAAATAAGTATTCGAGTGTTTGAATTCTTTAAACGCGTTTATCTCGTTTTTCATTTTTCGTGTTTTAATGCTAACAAGAAACACGATATCTTTAAAAATTACGATTGAAATATTATGCAATTTGGTATATATGTTTAGAACACTTCATGGAAGGAGACAGATTATGTACTAATTGATAAATGCATTTTTTATAAAGTAATTATGTGTTAAAGATGAATTTTAATAAGAAAATACGCTTTTTCTTTGTTACATTACACATTCTAGCTCAAAAATATTTTAAATAACTTTCTAGCTTTAAAATAATAGTCTAACTCCTTGAGAATATCTTTATGATGGGTTTGCATTTTACAAAATATAAAAATATATTATACTTTTTTTAACACAGTGTTTCTAATTTATTGTAAATATCGCTGTTTTTTTTTTCTTACTTTACTCCAAATATACAAAATTAATGATCATTAAATAACTCAGATTCTTCATTTTTTCATCAGTAATTACTTTAAAGCCAAAATTAAATGCAAAAACTTAAAAATTAAAAAAAAGTATTCGAAGGTATACAGCTCCCTTTTAATGTTTCTAACCGGTATTCCTCTTGTTGAAAAAAAAAATATATCACATGTAAAGGCATTATTTCATTAATTAACTTTCTAATCATTTTCAAGCGGACCCATATGCCGTCTAATTCTCCATCTGAAGCATCATCTCATAACCTTGTACGTAATATTTTTTATACGTATTAACTGATATTTTATATTACTTCTTTCGAAATAAAAACTTTTTAATGAAGAACTCTGTCACGCTTATGAATAACGTCTTTTTATACTATGGAAGATTTTTTTTACAGCGGGCACTAGCCAATTTTATGGACTAGCCACTATTTTAATCCAGAAGCGGTGGTCATTTTTTTATTATGGAGGCACTTAATAGGCCGCCACCATTACTTTCTATGAAGGGACGGACAATTTACATCCGTACCTTCTCCGGGATTCGAACCCGGACCCTTTGTTACCGCAGCAGTTCCCCTAATACCACCTGAGCAGCATATTATGGAAGATAAAAAGCAGATCTTAGGCACTGAAGGAATGACTGGAAGCACCTTTTGATCTTTAGAATCAAATCCTGATTATTGGAGGCGGATTAACTGACCTTGTCTTACAAAAAAGTTCATTTATGTATTAGATGAAAAAACATAATTAATACAAGCTATCACCGTACAAAAAAACTGCCTACATAAATTCCAAAAACGAAACAAAAGTGCTGTCTGACAGAAGATACTGTTATATTGTTTCAGAGTTGCGTTTATTTACCACAACACATAATATATAACATGTAGGTCATCTGGAATATATAAATACTACTGAATCATCCATTAGAAGTAACCCAATCAAATTAAACTACTATTTCAAGCGGACTCCTAATCGAAATGCAAGAGTAATGGAAAATAGAGCAGTGAAGAAGAAGAACCACAGAACAAAGACAGGAAAAACGTGAAGATTGAGGGTCTGCATGCGCATTCGAAAGAATTTTCAACACATTTAATTTATTGAAAATAATTAATTATTGATTTTAGTTATTGAAATTAACAAATTTTATAACGAAATTTATTTATGTATCCAAATAAATTTATTCTCTTGATTAAACTGCCTGAAATGTTGGGTAAGTTATTACGGTAGGTTTCTGTTATTTATAGCAAAGGCACTCTTTCTTTTTTCTGAGCATTTTAACTGCTTTTAGATTACCGTAATTTTAAATTAACGTGGACATCTTTCTCGGTATTACAACGGTTAACTGGTTGACTGTACTTGCGTAGGATAAAAAACTGCTAAGTAACACTCTTCCAGCGAAATAAAAAATTGATTTAAAAAGTAGGAATCAATACTCGCCTTCTGTATTATATGAGCCAATACAAGCAAAAAGATTTTGTACGGAACTACTAAAAATCAATATTTTGGTAATTAGTTTATCATAAAACTATTGTACTTATCTATCCCCCTTCACTAAACACTTTCGCTAATCATATCGTATCGATCGGTGTGAAAAATGTTCAGTTTTCTATTAAGAGTTCCCCCATTCCTAGACGGTTAAACCATGCAAAAGGCACAGCCAGTTACACTTAACGGACTTCAATAGCCCTCAACTGTTGGCAGCAGGGTAACATCAATGGGATGCGATTTCGCTTTGCGTTGTTTTCTCCGCGATGTTTTTTTCACGATGTTTTCGTCAGTAACCGAATCATCATGCTTGGACCATGATTTTTTCAATTAATATTATTGTAAACGATCCATTTTTCATTACCGGCGACAATTCGTTTCAAAAGGGTCGATTGCACTACGTTTGAAATGCGTATCGCAAATATTGATTCGCTGTGTTTAGTGAATTTCTTTTAATTTATGCAAAACCCAAATACTGAGTTTTTTAATGAGTCGACGCCATTTTATGCGATTTTCAGTTATGTGTGATTCACTTAACCTTTCTACAATCTTTTCCACGTGACGATTCGATTTAATTATAGCTTTAATTTGGCGACATCTACTTCAGAACGTCGGCCAGAATGTTGGTCAGTGATGTGATTTCGAAAAATCTACCAGTTCTGACACATGCGTTCTGTTAAGAAAACAACGCCATAAACGTCACGTATGTCTTTGTGAGACCAATTTTTGTTCAGATGATAAGCGCCAGTCAAAAGGTTGAGGACCGCTGCCATAAATAATATTGATGACAATAAATAATATTTTACAAATTTATTGTTATGATTATTTTCTTATGACAATATGAAACTATATTCTAGCATTTTTCCATTTATTATAATTAGTCTTGTTTTTCTCTAAGCAGAATTGAGATTAGGGTTTGCTTCTAACAATCGATAGTATCTTAGAATCAAAGAACTATATTATAGCAAAAATAAAATAAGTTAAAAAAAAACAAACAGAATACTATCGTCTTTCACAAGTCTTTTAAAGAATCTCCAAATCTGCCACTTTACATTGAAGTACGGGGGGAAAAACCGAGCTCACCGAGTTTTTTTCTAATGCATAAATAACGATTAGCAGTGCATAAGCGAACAAACAGGTGCCTACGTTTCAGCTTTCCTAAATATCATACCTCTTTACAGAATATCTAATCTTAGAGATAACAAAAAGCTTATCTGAATGAAAATGTTTGCCTGTAACGCAAATTTATCAAAATTGCTCGGGCAAAGGTGCGAGTGTGAAGTCGTTAATAAGCGATTACTTCTAGAGATTAGGATTTTCTGCCTACCTCCACAGTCGCGTTAAGTCGAAAGGAAATAAGAGGAAAGGGAAAAGTGACCTTCAGCTCGTTGGTAGGATTGATTATTTTTCTGAATTTTATTTTAATTGGGCAGGAAGTGAGCTTTATAACGTTACAGTGCTCGAAATGTATATGGTTTACCCATTCATATTTTATACCAGCTGATCTTCTATCAGAACAAGGGCGTCAGCAGTAGAAAGGGGAGTGGCATGTCGATGCACTTCTGCAATTGTGCAATGTTGTGTTCTAGTAATTTATTTGAAAACTCCCGAAAAAATATATAAAAATTCATTGATGCAATAATTTCTCTTGGATTTTTCCCTCCCTTCCCTGGAAAACTTTCTGCGAACGACCGTGTGTCAAAAGGTGGCTAACACAAATGAATTTTTCTAAATGGCTTCAGGTTCAGCTTCACCTTGCATAACAATTTGCCATTGAAAAAAATTTAAATATATTTTTTAAAAAATCTGCTACGGACACTACATGACTTCCTTATATGGCCTATTAAATTATACGCATTTTTTCCTGCCTTTCATTTAAACTTATTTCTTAGAATTTCATTAGAGATATATTTCTCATTCAATTAATTCAGTTCTCACTTCGCGGCAAGACAAAAATGTATACAACCTCAATATCTTCATTAAAAATTGCAAAATATAGAAAAACATAAAACACCAAATACAGCTAAAACAATCAAAAAAAATTTTTTTTTACAATTTGAGTTTCTACGCAAAAGCAAGCAATTCAGCCTGCGGGCAAGAAAGAAAGCAAATTTTTCGGTAGACAAAACTGAAAGTTTATGTTTGGTCGAACTCGGCAAAAAGACACTAAAAGTGAGGAAACTGAATTCATTATTAAGTTTAAATGTAAACAAATATGGCTACTAAGTTAGGCTTCACCGCACTTGGACAACTTTTAAATTATTGATAGTTCTAAAACTATTGCATGTAGATTAATTAAAGGCATTAAAACCTTAACCGGAACATTCAATCATCATTTTTAATTTTCATTCAATCATTTTTTTAAAACGCGCAATTTATCAACATATAAGATTAAATAAAACTGAGCTCAACGAGCCGAGTAACAGAATGATTATATATATATACTTTTGAAGAGGCTGACTGCAACCAAAATTGGAGGTGCACAACTACATGTTATAGCAGTCCTATATACAAACTTTCAAAGTTCTGAAGCTACTCATTTTTGAGTTATGCGAGATTTATACATCGTACGTACGTAAATACGCATGTACAGACGTCACGAAAAAAATCTCTTCTGAATTTATTTTAAATCCATTTTGCAATATGTTTTGGAAAAAAAAAAGAGTCCTTATGTACAGATGTCACACAAAAACATCGTTAAATTGCATTCGATACCTTTCAAAACGGATATTTTCGTTGAAATATGATACCGGAAATTTTTCGGGATTACAGTGCTTCCTTTACTTCGTACAAGGAAGTAAAAAACTACAATTTGGAAATTTTAGTTATATTTTAATGCCTCGTGAAGGGTTTACCATTAAAATGTTTTTAGATTTAAAGTATAAAAAATTTAAAAAAGCATAAAGCACTTGTTTTCTATACTTAAATAAAAAAGAATACACATATGCTGTTACCAGTCCAGAAATCAAGCCTTTTCTCTAAATTAAAAATTAAACTTAATTTTAAAAGAATTCGAGGAAAACCTTAAAGCAAAACTTCTTCGAGGTAGTATTTATTGTGTTCAGTCGGTGTTGTGGCTGCAGCGGACGTGGTCAGAGCGGTCACATTTTTTCCCCATCTTAGAACAGATAAAGGATGCAGATAAATAAGTAAATAAATACTTTTAAAAATCACAAATATAATTTAAAACAGTATTTTAAGTGGCAAATCTCTTTCGAGTGGGATAACTTCTTTTTTACCGAAGTTTTCTGTTTTTGCATACGATTATCGAATTGCAAGGCACTGGAATTAATCTTGGCACTGGAGTGTGTCGGTATTTTACTAATGAAATCATAACCTTTCCGATATAATTCTGAAAGTTCTTCTTGAAATATCTGGGGAACGGGAACTGATGTTTCTTCTCAGACTCTTTTTCTGCAAGTCTCTAACTTCCATCTCAGCAATGTTGGGCACGCAGGAATGTTTAGTTTTCTTCAGTACTTCGTATTGAAAATTTGTCTTTAAATTTCCTTTACAACGATCTGTCTTACATACCCAACTCATTCCTAATTTATTTTTTCGGTGTAAACGGTGTGGGTAATCATCTACAACTAAACATTCTTTTCCGTTTTTTGTAGAGAGTAATTTTGTTGAAGTGGCTATGGGCTCCATCATAGAGTTTTTTGAGGCTATAAAACGACATTCACACTTCATAAGGATCAAACATCTACTGAGAAAATATGAACCTTAAAGCTCGAAACTACACAATCGATGACATGTGAATGATTAGGTAAACAACACAACAGGTGCAAAAATGTCCGCTCTGCCCACCCAGCTACCCTCATGTGTCCTCATGTGTCCTCTGCCAAACGACGATGCACGAAAATCTTTTGTTTGTCTAAAATATTTTATACGTATGTATTTAACGCGTCGTTTCATCTGAATTTCTTAATAATATTTTCCAAATGTTTTTTTTTTATATATATATTATAAATGCCATGTAAAAAGCAAGCTTTTAACAAATTATAAAGACTGATTGCAAAATTTCTTACTCTCTTTCTTCACTGCAGAATGGTACCCAAGATAAAACCGTATTTTTATTTTAACATTTGTAGTAACTTATAGATTTCAACCCTGTGTACACATGTTTCCGTTCTTAATTTCGTTCAAATGTGATAAGCTTTTTCAATATTTCTTTATTTTTTATACCATTTTACGTTCAAATCAAAATGAAAAAAAGAAGCATTTAAAATTAAAATTATATTTGAATTAAAATTTTTATTTTTATTCGAAAACAAACAGTAGATATTAACCTTACTATAAAGAAGCGAAGTGAACTGTATTTCTGTAGTATTTTACGTTTAAAAATGATTTAAAACGTTTTAATGCTTTTCAGATTGCAAGATTCAGATATTTATTTATTTATTCATTTGTAATAACCATTGAAAACTGAGTGTCATCGTAAATCCTCAAAACTGAAACCCACCAAATATAGCTATTTTAACTGAAAACATTTTCTTGTACTTATTTTTTCTTCATTTTTTGCACTTTTATATTTTAAGTTTTTGCAAAAATAATTACGTTTCTGTTATGTTTCTAGGAACTCGAAAAAGAAAATAATCAGAAACATGTTCCTGCAAACGCACAAGTAAGTATTTTCTTTCTTTAATATACTCATTTCAGTATAACCTAACGTTGAGCATAGGCAATGCAAACAGTCAGCCCGTAATTCATCAAAGAGCTCGTGATCTAATTTTTTTTTTTTTTTTTTGCTTTGAAACAGCATAAAAATAAACTGCCCAAAAGAGATTCGACTATATAAAGCGATGACACAAATCGTTAATGTATTGAAAAGTTCATAGTTCTGTATAGTAATTTTTAGAATTATTTTTATTTTGCTGAGTTAAAATTTAATTTGTTTCGAAATTTTTATTTGAACTGTACTACGTGTGGTATTACTGATGATGTCGTTTTGAATTTAATACTTACATGCGTTGATAAATGTACTTGTGACTTACGGCGTTGAAAATGCTTGAGCCGGGCTTGTCTAGTTTACATGTTGATTAACTTGAAACTAGAACTTGAAATTAACTTGAAAGATTCATTATATTACAGATTAAATTATAGCGCATGTTTTTAACGTATTTTTGAGTTTCGATAAGAGATATCAACCTAAATCATTAAAATGTATGCCTTTGTTGATCCTAATCTCTTAATGACTATCGTTTCATTCATTGTGAGAAACAATCTGTTAACTGATTGTTTGCGCCCCCTACAGCTCAAAGTTCAGCTCCCCCTTTTTCTGTTTTTGTATACGTCTGGACAAGAATTACCAGTTTGGCTTCTTTCAAAGCCCAATTCCTGAAGTTTGGTTTATTATCGATTTCGTTTGTGCTCAAAATTAGTTTGGTCTTTTTGGCTTTTTCCAAAGTTCTGCTGTGAAAAGGTTTTCTCAAAATTTGTGCAATTTTACATTGTGTTGCACTACTTTATGTAGGAGTTACCTTTTTTCCACAGGTATTATTCTTAGGCGAAATATCTTCAATCTATATCATCAATTTTATCTTCAATATAGACAGGGAAATAGTCAGTCTACAGGGTATTGGCATTTAACGATAACGTAACATTTTAACTTGTTTTCATTTATCTTTTAGATAACTGTACTGCTTAACAAATATAAATGATATAAAAATAAGAAATGAACTTTTTACCAATTTAATCATTTTTTATGATTTACTTACATATGTAATTGATTTATTTTTTAAATAAACTGTTTAATTTGCAGTATATTCATTTGGCAAGCTTTATGAGCTTTTACAGTCTTAATTGCAATTAATGTTAATAATTAATTAATTATATTAATTACTTAATTATAATAATTAATTAATGAAAGCTATTTTTACATCATATATTACGTATTTCGTTGCACAGGTGTTTAGTTGAGAAGCTCATCCATTTAATTTAATTTTATTTTCTAATACTCTGACGGAAAAAGAAATCCCAACACCAAGGAACTTTTGGCAATACATTTGTCTAGGTAACCTTTAATAATTACACTTTCAAGATCACAGGTTAATGCAAGCGCCAGAAGAGTCATTTCAAATGTGAAGTGCTGGTACATTAAAAACCGGTGTAAGCGCCAGATGTTTTAATGCAAACATATAACGCAAAACATATACGCGGCAAATGCCGGATGTCAGTTTGTGGGATTGAGTTCCATGCCTTTCGCACATGGTCGGTCAATACAGGGACGGTTAATGCTGGTCGTGGATGACGCTGGAGTTGACGTCCAGTGATGCCTCATATGTACTCGATTGGGGAAAGATCTAGTGATCTAGCAGCCAAAACTACATGTCCACGCTATGTAGAGCTTGTTGGGTTAAAACAGCAGTATGAGGGCGAGCGTTAGCTTGTTGAAAACCACCCCTTAAATAGCAACAGAATAGGTTGAATCTTCAGAATGACGTGCAAATTTGCACTCAGGGTGCGTGTAATAACTCCGAGAATGCTCCTACTCTCATACTAAATTGCTCCCCAGACCATAACTCTAGGTGTAAGTCCAGTATGTTTAGGCCAGCGGACAGGTTAGTTGCAGGCGTTCAACTGGCCTCCTTCTAACTAACAAACGGGCGTCATTGGCACCAAGGCAGAAACGGCTCATCAGAAAAACAACAGAACTTGGTCCGTCCTCCTATGGGCTCTAGTTTAGCATGACTGACGTCGCAAACGGCTGTGGTTTGGAGTCAGAGGAATGCAAGATACAAGGCGTCTGGCTTGGCGATGTCCTTCAAGTAACCAACTTGTTATTCGTTGCGTCACTGTGGGGCCAACTGCAACTCGAATTTACGACCACTAGCCTAGAGCATAGCGCTGTGCCTACGTATTTTTTGACTTGAAGCAAAGAAGAGTGTATATATGCAATCGCCTCTGTATACTATTGAATTAACTGTCTCTGTATTTTTATATTCAACAAAATTAGGTATTTTAAATCATACTACAACTTTTACAATATTTGTAAGCATAACTTTATGTACTCGGAAAATTAATACTTGTAATAATTTTTAAATGAAAACATTAAAAATATCTTTTTAATAAATAGCTCATAACTGAAATAATATAAAATTATTTCAATTCTTATTATAAAATTATTCAGTACTTCTATATTATTATTGCATTAATAATATAAAATGCAATGCATTTATAATATAAAATGTATTACATTAATAATATAAAAAGTATTGCATTAATATTGAAGCATTTTAGCAATTTAATTTTTCTTTCTTTTCGACAGTGATTTTTTTTCGAAATATACTTGATTATTTAATTTATGTTCTAGAGAAAAAATACTGATATTTAAAACCTTTTTCGGGGGGGGGGAGGTTGAATTTATTCTTATTATTCTTACTGTTTTTTTATTTTACGTTTTCTGAAGCTTTTTTCACACTAACAATAGTAATTGCTAACGTTAAAAATATTCTGAACGCAGTTTCCGAAATCAGATATTATTAAATTATATTTGTACTCCTTAATTATCTGTAAAAGATCTGATTTTGGTTTAACGACCCGAATGACCGAAATAGCGTAATTTCTAAAATTAGATATTTCTGATGGAATATCTGCTGTATTTACATCATTTCGATATTTAAATGCTAAGTTCCCTATAAAATACCTAAGCATCTCTCTCCTTTGGCAAATAGTCCTCATGTTCTTAGTTAGCTGACTTAACCTAACATATAAAATACCTAAATCCAATGACATTAATTTTTCACCAGTCACAGAAATCCGAAAGTACCTCGTATAATTTCTGACATCTTCAGTTTTAGTTGAAAGTAACGTAGAAACGTAGAAAGCATTTGTAAAATAAATTTTAAAATTTATTTTGACTTTAATAATGACCAGCCAGAAAGGAAGCTACTTCACAAGTTTAGAGTTCCTGACGCTCTTTTTCATGACTGTAATGCTATGTAATTGCGCTCACGCCCTTTGAAACTTGAACCTATTCATCAACTTTATATTCTTATTTATGGTCAACAACGCAATTAACTTCCCAACGTTTTGTTTAATACTTTATTTTACGAGTCCGTTAACCTTTTCATTGCCACTGCCGCCAACGGGCGGTCGGGAAGTTCATTTGATATACTTTTCAGTGTGCATATATGCCTAAAGAAGTATGTCACTCGTATTATTGGCGACTTCAGATTTCAAGCGCTAATAATTCAAATGTTGTAGCAAGCATTTTCAGCCGTTAAAAATTATTCTCTTTTATTGGAAAACGATACAATATGGCTCTTGAAAGGAGCTGTTGGTTACATTATTCATGTTAGAATGCAAAAGGGAAAAGGTTGCTATAGTTAATTTTTAAGCAGTTTTATTTCACGTAATTTTTGCATGGTAAGAAAGATAATAATAATAATAATAATAAATCTGAAAGATTTTACGATCGCTCAAAAGGCTTTGTTAAAGTTTTCTTCACGCTCTTGCTGAGCTTGCAGTCTGCCAGTCTGTAGTTGCACTCATTCTTGCTAACCCATTTCTTTTTGGCTTTTTAGCTTTATTATTAAACACTATTTTCTTCTCACTTATGCCATAAACAATTCAACAGCAAAATTACAAAAAATTTAAAATCAGCACAGCAGTTTATGTTTAGAATTTCCAATGTAGTGTTAAGTATTGGCATAAAGATTTTTCTATTCTTTTTTTCGGTCTTTCGTTCATCATAGTTCATCATAACAATTCACTCAGTTCATCATAATAATGTTCAGTTTCCATAATAAGATGGCTTTACTGTAGAGTCATTAGGTTATTTTGATGCTGGAGACGTGAAAAATGATCAGTGCCCTCCCCGGCACTCGAACACTGGACCTCTCGAATATGCGCCGAGTATGCTAACCATTACACCACGAAAGCATGCTGGAAGGAGGGAGAAAATACCTTATATTACAACACTTTTTTGCCTTCTTATTATTAGCGTTCCGTGTGTTTATATTAATTCTCAGTTCTTGGTGCTTACGCCACATAAAATTTGATTCAACTATAAAATCACAAAAAATTTAAAAACAGCATAGCTTTAAAATATCAGACCGACAGTGTCGCATGCTGGAGATAAAAATGTTTTTATTCTGTACAGTGTTGACACTGTTCACTTTCATACCGTTGATTTCGTTAATCAAAAATTCGTTAAATGTTTACAAAATATGACAGAGATAATAAAACAAATTCGAAATTCAAAATTTGAGCTTTCGAATGCACATATGTTAGCGTGGAGAACTACCTTATTCAAAACTTGATGACTCTAGGTACTGTCGTTTCTTCACAATGTTAGAAATATACATACATGATCACGAATTCTTATTATTTAATTTCTTTTAAAAATAATACAGGGGATTTGGAAATGGTGGAAACAATCCGAAAACAGATACAGCTGTTTATAGTGGACAACGTAAAATCATGATTGGAGACTAACAGCCCATTCGGGCTAACGCCCTTTTGGGTTTATTAAATTGCAATCGGAAAACTTCAAACTACAATCTAACACCTCAAAGAGTTTACAATTAATGTTTCAAAATGTTAGAAAAAAATTGATAGACAAAAATGGCAAGCCTTAAAAAAACTGATATACCTTATCTTCACATGCTGATCCAATTTAACTCTTAAAACAAGTTTAAATTAAACAGTTACCAGTAACGTACTAGTTAATGAATTAATCTTCGAAGAATTCAAGTTACAGTAAAATAGTAAATTTAAAGGAAGTGTCCCAAATAGCAACGTCTAATGGTAGGTCAATGTCAAATGTCTCGGCGATGCAGTGTAGTGTAATATTAGTGTACATCATGAGATCTTTTGCAAAGGAAAGAAAAAAAATCTTTGATACGAAATCAATATTCTCTTTTATCCCCTTTTATCGATTTTGCTATTCTGTTTCCGTTATTAGAGGAGGAGAAATAGTCGCATTAATGTGTGTCAGAAACAGCTTTTTACTTTCCGACCGAAGCGTTAAGCCTGTTTAAAAAGAATTGCCTTTACCTTTACGCTCGATTGCAAATTCAATAATACGATTAGTTAAGTTAGTTCTTTGTTCAGCCATTCAAAGGAGGGGAATCTAACCTAGCCAGATTACTGTTTCGGTACAAAAAACAGTAGTGAAGTTTACAGCCATTAGGTTTTTTGAAAGAAGGAGACGTGAAAAAAATGAGATGCCCTTGACGGGACTCGAACCCTGGACCTTTGGAATACACGTCGAATATGTTTCCAATTACACTGTAGGGTTTATATTTATTTTAACTAACATTTATTTTAAGTTTAAACTATCTTTCCTGTCAAGCCTTACTTTCCCCTGGAACTGCCAATGCCAGAATATGTAAATTTGAGTAGAACGCGCAAGGATTCAAATTATCAGCGGAAGTATTCTGATTTAAATAGGAAGGAAACAAGTTCGGTGGGAGATTATCTTACTTAGCGAGCGCGGAGGTAGTTAGCGAGAATTGAAGAACCCCGCGTTGCGGCCTATGTGCTTGGCGGGAAGTAGTGGTCATCGTTCCAGTGAGCTTCAAGTCTGCTGAATTAGCAGCGGTATTGTAAAACGCGGTGAGTTAGTTATTTTAGAGAGCCTCGTAGTTAGAATCTTGTCTTTATTTTTTTTCAGGTTATTATTTTTATTTGACTGCCAAGTTGGCACCATCTGTAAGCGTCAAGAGAACGCAATTGTAATTTATTACGTTGAATAAAAAGGGACTTAAACCCTTCACAAGCTTCTATCTTTTATACAAGTTTTCACAGTCACCTCTTGGTTGCGTGCAAGTTGGAGGCGCGCAACGTTATATTGGCGCCCGAACACTTATCGAACTGAAATGGCCGAAAACTGGATGGAAGCCGCTGGACAACACCAAGAAATGACAACGCAGTTAGAAGGATTTGGATACCTGGTACAGACTTTGAGAGCATCAATCAAGCCAAACGTCTATTTCGACGGAAAAAATTCGGTGTCCGTATTTTTAGAAGGTATAGAAAACCACTTTCAGCTCTACCCTGTGCCTGAAAGACAAAAAGTTGCCATCGCCACATCAGCACTAAGAGGACAGGCCGCGCTATGGTGGAAAAATATAGGCAAATTTCTTCTAGGTGAATTTGGAAGCCCGACGTATACATTTGAAAATTTCAAAAAATCGTTAGTAAAGGCCTTCCCCATAGTGAAAGATCGCGCACGGCTGGAAGCCGAGCTATATAGTTTCTATCAACGGGATACAGCAGATTTGACGGACTTTATTTTACGAAAAATCAAGCTAACGGATATGCTGTATGGGAAAAAACCCGATGCGGAGATTATTGAAATAATATTACCAAGATTGTTACCCGCTGTCCAAGACTACTTTGAAATTAGAAACCCAAACACATTGCAGGAACTTTTCGAATTGGCGGTGAAGTTTCAAAATCGCAGAATAGCGGAAAAAGCGAGAGGGGAAACATATTCTCAACATACCCGAAGGAAGGAGGAAACCAGAAATGGAAATCGCTTATATGGGGGAAAGAACTATCAAGCTAACGCATCGAAACTCGAAGGTCAAGGCCCAAAAAGAAAATTTGAAAATAAGCATCCGCGTACCCAGAAGACACAGATTGAAAGGAAAGCTTTAAACGACTAGAGGGGCCTGTGAAAGGGAGGGTCCAGACCCCGGAAGTTTTAAAAAAACCCTCAAATAGACATTTAAATACAGTCATCGTAAAAAATTCACAGCTACCAATTATACAAGTCCTGGTTGGCGATGTACCAGTAGAAGCCCTCATCGATACAGGAGCAGAAGGAAATTTCATGAGTGAAAAGTTCTTCAAAAAGAATTTTTATAGGATACGACTCTTTAAAACCAGAAATACGGAAATTATAGCGGCCCAAGGAAAATCATGTCACTGCATCGGGAAAGTATCATTAAACGTACAGGTAAAAGAGGAAAATCTCAAAGTATTAATTTTTGTGGTGAAACACCTGCAACACTCTCTTATTTTAGGTATGGACTTTTTAAGGGCCACGAGGGCCAAATTGAATTTTCAAGATAGTTCCGTGGTGCTGGAGATGGACCAGAGGGTGGTGGAACCTGTGGAGACACCTGAATTGGACCTTAGCCATTTGAATGACCAGGAAAGTAAAGCAATACAGCAAGTGGTGAGTAATTTTTCTCATTTGTTTTCAGAAAAACCAGGAAACTGTCAAATCGTGACTCACAAGATTCAATTAAATGCCGAAAAACCTTGTAGGACTAAACCGTATCGCTATGATAAACAAAAAGACTTAATCATCGAAGAACATATTCAGGAGATATTAAAGAATAAAATAATAACGCCCATAAATAGTGAGTACGCGAGTCCAGTCGTACTATGTAGGAAAAAGAACGAGTTTCCTCCTTCGGATAAAAGGGCTTGGAGGTTTGCTATCGATTACAGAAAACTAAATAGCATTACTAAATTTCCAGTTTACCCTTTGCCGGTTATAGACGAGATCATTAGACAGATCAAATCGACAAGATATATGTCTACTTTGGACTTAACGTCTGGCTACTATCAAATAGCTATGAGACCCGAAGATATACACAAAACCGCGTTTATAACAAAATCGGGCACTTATGCATTTTTACGCATGCCCTTTGGGTTGTGTGGGGCCCCATCAACATTCCAGAGAGCTATGGACATTGTTCTAAAGCCTGTCCTAGGAAAATCAACTTTAATTTATCTAGATGATATAATTATAACGAGTAGTACGTTGGAACAGCACATTAATGACCTCGAACAAGTTTTTAAATTATTAAAAGAGGCCGGTCTTACAATTAACGCCTCAAAATGCAAGTTCGCAACTAAAGAACTTAAATATCTCGGTTATAAAATTTCGCAAAAGGGTATAGAAACGCAAGATTCAAAAATAAAAGCTATTAAGAATTTCCCACCGCCCAATACCGCCAAGAAACTTTCGTCTTTCCTTGGATTATGTTCTTACTATCGATCTTTCATAAAAGATTTCGCTAATATTGTTGAACCACTCTTAGTAATCAAAAGAAAAAAGAGTAAATTTACGTGGACAGCGGAAGCTAACACAGCTTTTGAAAGATTAAAAGAAGCGCTTATTAATGCCCCTGTTTTAAAATTCCCTGAGGAGGACGAAAACCTGGAAATTGCGGCAGATGCGTCAGACTATGCGGTGGGTGCGGTTCTTATGCAAAATAACCACCCGCTGGCATTTTTTAGTAAAACATTGAATCAGACACAAAGGAATTATACAGCTACAGAAAGAGAAACATTAGCCGTATTAATGGCTGTACACAAATTTCGAGTTTATTTCGGCAAATCGCCAGTAACAGTCTTTTCGGATCATGCGGCTGTTGGTAGACTTTACTCGGGAAAAAAACCTAACGCCCAGGTTAATAAGATGGGCTTTAAAACTCCAAGAATATAATATCACAATAAAATATAAACCGGGTAAGGAAAACAATGTAGCTGACGCACTTTCTCGTATAAAACTGGACGACGAAGGAAATGAACTTAAATGCGCTGTGTTGACTTCAAAAATTTTAGATTCTAGAGATACGGTTATTACTGAACTGAAAGCTGATCCTGAATTTGGAAATATCTATGCTTATTTGAAAGACCCCGAAAGCTTTGATATCGATGCGATAAGAAATAGAGCAAAAAACTATGAAATAATAGATAATTTATTATTCTATACGAAAACAACAAACGAAAATCTTGAGTATAAGCCAGTCATCCCAGCCTCGCTTCGATTAAGCATTTTGAGGGAGTTGCACGAAAAAAAAACAGCGGGCCACCTCGGGGTCAGAAAGACTATAAAAAGGGTACGCGAGGCGGTATATTTCCCGCAATTATACAAAATAGTAACGGCGTATGTCAGGTCCTGCAATCAATGTCAGTTAATAAATGATATTAATTACAGCCCGGCCGGGTACTTAAATAGCATTCGCGCTACATTTCCGAATGAAATTTTAGGAATAGATCTCCTTGGTCCCTTTCCCCAGAGCGAGTTAAATAAAAATCGTTTTCTTTTAGTAATAGTAGATCATTTTTCAAAATGGATAGAAATTGTTCCTCTTAAACGCGCGTCAGCCAAAACAGTCGCAGATGCATTCTTACACAGATACATTTTAAAATACGGTGCACCGATAAAAGTCATTAGCGATAACGGAAAACAATTCATTAGTCAAGTATTTGAAAACATATGCAATGGACTTGGCATACGCCATATCAAAATGGTTCCGTATAGACCACAGGCTAACATAGCAGAAAGAGTTAATAAAAACATAATAAAAATAATTCGCAGTTACGTGAGCACACATCACAAGCGCTGGGATGGCTACATAAATGAATTAGCTTATGCTTTAAGAACGGCACATCATGATACTACGGGAAAAACTCCAGCAGAATTATTTTTAGGCAGAAAGTTAATTACGCCTTTAGATAAATTATTCTTTGTGCAACAAAGAGGGCAGGAGTTTAAACATCAAGATGTGCAAAAGTTGATTGATCAGGCGCTTAAAACCTCGGATACGGCAAGAAATAGACAAAAGTTATATTATGATAGAAAACGCCGTGAAGCAGATTTTAAAGTTGGGGATAAAGTATTGAAGCGGGAATTTTCTTTACCAAGTGCCCCAGACAATTTTATGGCAAAGCTAGCTCCAAAGTTTGAAGGCCCCTATGTAATTCAGGAAATCAAAGGGGTAGTATTATATCTTAAGAACGACAGAGGGGAAATCTGTAAAGCAAGTCCCGACCAGGTGAAAAAATACTATAATCCAAATGATTTTGAAATCCTTAAAAGTTTCTTGCAGGACTCAAGTCTAAACGAAATAGAAGGGCCAGAGACTGCAACAACTATTCCACCACCCAAGAAACGGAGAACTGAAGAGAGACCTAGCACTTCTACAACCCGGACGTCGGTATCAAAAAGAAAAAATGATTTTCAAACTCCGGCGTTTAAGAAAAGCAAAAATACAGATGAACCGGGTAAAGAAACCGTGGTAAAGACGAAAACACCACCTACAAAGGATGGCAGGAGAAATTACACATCAAGGAGAACGCGCACACGGCCACAGAGTCAGGTGCCAGCAAGGCCGCCGTTCCGGAAACTGAAACGCCAGCAGGAGGCACAAAAATACGAGGAACAGAAGAAATTCAAGAAGGACTCCAGACCGGAGGACGTCAAGACCAGCCGTCCCAGGCAGAAACGCAAAGGCCAACAACCAGACGATTACTCCGTCAAGAGGCCAGCATGTAGAGGACGCAAAAGAAAGAGCAACGTGGACGACACTCGGAGATCAATAAGGAGAAGATTGACATCCATGAAACCTCTAACTTGGGATCAATTTTGTAAAAAAAGGATGACGGAGTTTCAAGCATCGAAAACTCAAAGATAAGTTAAAACCTTCTATAATTTTTTTTCTCTTTTGTTCCGAAATGTTATGCATAAGTACGAAGTTCTATGTTTTGACGAAAGTCAATATGTCTCGGTTGAGACTTAGTTTTGTTTTACTTTATTTAGCTAAGGCAAAAGTATTATTTTCTTTAAGTGTAAAAGCTAAAAACAAGCATTTTCTGTTGGTCGAAAGACTAATTCTGTTATGTTAAAGCCAAAATTTGGCCGAAGATAAAAATAACTTCGTATTCTTGTATTAATAAGAATTTTAGTTTCAGTGCCGCCAGCTGGGCGAAGAATGAGTAAAGTAAAAATTTATTTTCTCTTATTCATTTTATGGTAAATTGTAAAAAACATATGTATAAAATTTTGTAAATGTATGTAAATACTTGAAGGTTATGTAAAAGTAGAATTTAGTCTAGAAGCATAAAATTGTAGATGCTAAAAGTGAATGCTTAAAAGCAATGAAGTCAAAATTTAAGTAGTAAATTGTAGATAAAGTCATGCTTTAGAGCGAAAGCCTGCATGTTTAAAGATGAATGAGGGGGAAGTTAGAATGAATGTGTTTTGTAGGGTTCTCCACCTACATTTGAATTTTTAAGAATATTAAAGTAGCTCATTGAGTTGTAGAATGTCGAGTAAGGTGTGTCTATTTGGTTGTTGAATTCTAACAAATCATGGTGGTTAGGGGAAGTGTTGTAAGACTAAAACACGAATATTCCCGTTTGACACCACACACGGTGGAGAGCCAGGGTAAAGTTAAATTAATGCTTGAAAAATTGAATGAATGTGAAGTAAGCAATAACTAAGAAAAACGAATCGTTAAAAACAAAAATTTATTGTGTCAAGAAAGTGTAAATTATAATGTATGTAGAAAGATACTGATACTTATTCCTTCCAGATGCTGGAAGGAAAGACCAAGATTGTTTGATGAAGTCCAGGAAAAGTTGCTGTAAGAAGAAAGCTTTGTAACGAGTAACAGAATTTTAATATATAATTGTTACATAAGATTTTTTTGTGTAAACGAGGTTCTCGCCAGTTAGTTCAGAATTAGATAAACTTACAACAGGTCGTTTGTAGGACCTGCTTCCAAGTTTTCCAAATTCTGGCAGCGGCAAATGTAGGGTTTATATTTATTTTAACTAACATTTATTTTAAGTTTAAACTATCTTTCCTGCCAAGCCTTACTTTCCCCTGGAACTGCCAATGCCAGAATATGTAAATTTGAGTAGAACGCGCAAGGATTCAAATTATCAGCGGAAGTATTCTGATTTAAATAGGAAGGAAACAAGTTCGGTGGGAGATTCTCTTACTTAGCGAGCGCGGAGGTAGTTAGCGAGAATTGAAGAACCCCGCGTTGCGGCCTATGTGCTTGGCGGGAAGTAGTGGTCATCGTTCCAGTGAGCTTCAAGTCTGCTGAATTAGCAGCGGTATTGTAAAACGCGGTGAGTTAGTTATTTTAGAGAGCCTCGTAGTTAGAATCTTGTCTTTATTTTCTTTTCAGGTTATTATTTTTATTTGACTGCCAAGTTGGCACCGTCTGTAAGCGTCAAGAGAACGCAATTGTAATTTATTACGTTGAATAAAAAGGGACTTAAACCCTTCACAAGCTTCTATCTTTTATACAAGTTTTCACAGTCACCTCTTGGTTGCGTGCAAGTTGGAGGCGCGCAACGTTATAACACTACGAAGGCATGCGAAAGAGAGGAAGGAAGAAAATACCTTATACACTTCCCCTTTTAAAGGGCGATTGGGGATTAGGGGAAACAGTCGCCAATTATCTTATCATCCACCACCAAGTATCTTAACCAAGCTTTAACTAATCATGGACACTTTCCATTTTATTATTATAGGTTTTCGATTAAAAATTGTGCTTGTCCTTGTGGTATGAGTAATGTTGATCTTGAGCACCTGTTATTTAGATTCTCTTCTATGAAAAATATTGGTCTAAGATTTATTCCAAATATTGCTAAATTTAATACTCTAAAGGATCTAAGTAAAAATGTAGTGACTAAATTGAAACTGTAAAATTTTATAAAATTTGAATCTGTAAATGAAATGAATTTATATATTGATTGTGTTTTCTCTGTCTTTCTCTGTTTTAAGAAAAACTATGGTGTTTATGATATTCTGTTATTTTATTTCTTTGTATATGTAAGTAACATTTTTATGCATGTAACAAACATGTGTTATATTTTATTTTACAAATAATGTGTTATTTGTTGGTGTAGTTGGTAAACCTCACCAGCTTCTAGACCTTAAGTTCAGATTTTAGTTGTTTATTCTATTTAAAGTTATTTTAGGTTATATGGTGGTTGTTCTGCTGCTTAATAGACCTGATTTAGGCCTTGTTTTTGATTTCAACTTTTTTTAATTAAATAGCTCCACTAAGCCCTATTAAGCCTCTAATGGCGGTACAGAAAGTTCGATCAGTCATACATATCATCTACCACCTTTTAGTTTATCACAATTTATTATCCACTACCTTTTAGTTCGGTGCCACTTGTTACGTTCCCCCCTTTTCTTAAAGCAGGGGACGTGAAAATACACAATGCCTCGCCGGGACTCGAACCCTGGACCTGTCGAATACGCACTGAGTATGCTTCCAATTACACCACGAAGGCACGCGGAAAGGAGGGAGAAAATACCTTATAGAACGAAAGAGGATAGGCTGTTACTTATTCTGTATTAGAATGAAAAAGACCCGTTTGTTACTCTAACCCATAATAATAGTAGCAGTTGATGAATTTGTCCCATAATAATAACAGCAAAAGAAAATAAATGTAGAACGCAATATTTATTATCAAAAAATAAATTTAGTTAAATAATAAATTAAATATTATTCCTAATATTTATTTTGAGTGTTCAGATAGTTTGTGGATTGTTCAATAATTTCATTACTGCATTTTAAACTTGTAGATAGTCTTTGGCTGCAAAGCTTTGCTCTTCCCATATGGGTGAACTTAAAATTATCAGAACCATCGTTTTTCGTTGCTTCCGGCACAACTACTTGAAGTGATAGAAACGGAATTTCGGGAGAGTCATTATCAATGTTGTTTACTGCTTCTATGGTGCCTCTTCTAGTAAGACGAACATGTCTAAAGTTTTTCAAGTTTGTCTTCATAATCTTTGCGTTTACTTCCACAGTTTTGTTTTTTCAAAAAATCAGAATAACGTAAGATTCACCTCGACAATTATTTTCGGAAAGCATGTTTCCAAATTATTCATACGATCATTCTTACTGAAAAGATTCTAATAGTAAGAACGATAATAATAACATTACTTATAATAAAAATACTTTCTCCTTCCCCAGACGTATACAGGTTGTGCAGTTGTTACGCTGATATTAAGAATTTCTCGTCTGAAAACTAGAATTATTACAGCTTTTCATTCGATTGCATTAGAAACGGCTTTTATCTTTCTAGAATTTTAACGTTATCTCGTTACGTTAACCTGCATTTATTATTATTATTATTGTAAGGGGACAGCCCTGATCCTTCTAGCCGGCACAAGCCGGGTGTATGGTAGTATGATCAAAAAATGGAACTGGGCAGAAAAAACAATATAAGAAACAAACAAAAAAGTCCAAAATCTGAGTCTCAGTGTCGAATTCCAAATCTATTTTTCTTCGTATTTATAATTTTCATTATTGTCTCTGCAAAATCTTTTAAATTTGAATAGTTCCTTTTAAAATTTTCCTTGAAATTATTTCTATATTTCTCTCTTGCACTCCGGGTAAGCGTACGTTCATGGACGAAGTGTCTGGCGACCCCAAACTTGTCACATATTAAGCATTTGTCATTATTCTGTAGATGGAACCGATTAAAATAAGACGTCCATGATTAGTCAATACGGTATTTATATCAACATTATTTATAATATTCATCTTCTTGTTTAACTTTATATTTTTCATTCAATCTTTTTTTCTTATTAGACGACTCCCAGCAAAAATTCCATTCTATATAGATCCAGTGTCGCGCTGATAACCAAATAGATGACATTCGACATACCAAATGATGTTTAACCTGTATTCAATTTTCGGCACTGAGCGTTAATAGAAAATGTTTCTAACGCCATGTATTACGCACCTTGAGATAGGAATCGTTTGACCTTTATCGAGTCATATAACTGAATTCATTGATTCCTTATAGTATAACCTTTGTCTTCGAAAGGTGACTCCCGGTCACCACTTGATTTGATGCAGTAACTTGTGAAGTGACTCTCGATCACCACTCGGTTTGATGGGATAATTTGAGAGGTAACGGTGCTTATTTAGGTTTTGTTTGGGCAGTATCACGAGTGTATTCAATAATAGATGTGTATAAAACAACTGCGAATCTTAAATACATTTTTTACATTTATTGTTATATATTCGTCTTCGACATTAGTTTGAACTCGACAGTGGTGGCAAAAGGAAATTATTTTCAAAGTTATGGAGCACAGTAAGCATCGAATATAATGAAGGAATCAGTTGAAGTGAAGATGAGTTCGAATTTTCGTTGATGAAGAACGAAATTATGTCTATGACCACATTGACAACAACGAGAAGAAAAATAGTGTCAGATAGTGAAGAAGTAAGAGGTGTAAGAAGGCAAAAATCAGGGCAATACATAGTGAATGTGAAAGCGACAGTTATTCCGCAGAAGAAACAGAAAATTCAGAATAGATAACGTGCACAGAATCCGAAGAAATACCATCAAAAATATCGTTTGTATCTGGCAAAACAGCCTCAGGACCGCAAGTATCTTCAGACATAAAAGAACCATTAGATTTCTTTAAATTGTGTGCGAATTCGTTTTGCTGTGAGAAATTCACCATGTATGCGGAAAATAGTCGCGGTTGCTAGTTCTCCTGAACGAAAAAGGTCTCTAGTTCAAAGAGCTAAATCAATTTCTGTAGATAAAATTCAATCTTTTTTTAAATGCTGGTACAGTATCTTCAAACCTTTGAAGGTTACAATGAAAAAATAAGGCTACTATAATTCAATAAATGGATTTTTAAAAGTCCACCTATTGGATTTGGACTAAAGTGACCTATTGTTTTTGGAACTCTAAGAAAAAATAATATACTATACAATGAGTTACCCCCCTCCCCGTACGTTCCGTACGTTTGGCTGGCAAGTCGAAAGATCCATGTAATGTTGACCAACTGCGATTTGTTTTCGGAGTAGGAAGCAGAAGAAACAGAAAATTCAGAATAGATAACGTGCACAGAATCCGAAGAAATACCATCAAAAATACCGTTTGTATCTGGCAAAAGAGCCTCAGGACCGCAAGTATCTTCGGTTCAGGCAAACTCGATGAGTTTTCGCAAAGTGGGTTCCCGCGTTACAACGCTATCCCGGGATAAGAGGTGTGCGATTTTCGAATCTTTGAGCGTCGAGCAGTTGGATAGAAAATTCGAGCACTATGAGTTCGTAACAAGAACCGATGATATGAGTCCTGAAGAAACACCAGTAGCTGATATGCCTTAGACGGAGATAAGTGTGCAATGGCGTAGTAAAAAAGAAATTGCCTATCGCTAGTCTGAATAGGAGTCCGTGTGACCACTCATCATAGTACAAATATATAACCATAAATACATAACATTCCATAGGTAATTAAATAATACATAATAAGGAAAAAATATTTAAGACATAAAGTAGGAAATATGTACACTATATACAGAAATTAAATCAGGCGGCGAGTCAGTTCAAATCAAATCAAATCAAAACAAATCAAAACTCAAGTAAGGGAGAGTGTTTACATAAGTAGATTATAAAAATTGTATTAATTTAGGTATCTTAGTATCGCAAGCGGCCGCTTGCTATTAATGTCAAGTGAGTAATCATAGTGAGGCACAGGTATTGAACTATTGTTTACATTAGCAATATTATAGAAAAATTTTTCTGCAAGGAGTGCGAAGTAATTTGAAATAGTTGGAATTTCCAACTCCTCATGAATGGCCGTATTTCTTATGAACCAACGGCTTCTGGAGAGTTGTCGAAGTGTAACATTCTGCAAGACTTGCAGTTTATTAATATTGGTATGGCTGGTATATCCCCAAACAGGGCAATCATAAGAAAGTATGGGACGCAAAAGGGTTTTGTAAATGAGCAACTTATTATCAATAGAGAGAACGGAGTTCCGGCTAATTAATGGGGTAAGTGTTCGTTTACGAGCAGGGAACTTGGCAATAAGCTGTGTAATGTGTGGGGTCCATGTGAGTATCTTCAGACATAAAAGAACCATTAGATTTCTTTAAATTGTGTGCGAAATTGTTTTGCTGTGATAAATTCACCAAGTATGCGGAAAATAGTCGCGGTTTCTAGTTCGCCTGAACGAAAAAGATCTCTAGTTCAAAGAGCAATTTCTGTAGATAAAATTCAATCTTTTTTTAAATGCTGGTACAGTATCTTCAAACCTTTGAAGGTTACAATGAAAAAATAAGGCTACTATAATTCAATAAATGGATTTTTAAAAGTCCACCTATTGGATTTGGACTAAAGTGACCTATTGTTTCTGAAACTCTAAGAAAAAATAATATACTATACAATGAGTTACCCCCCTCCCCGTACGTTCTGTACGTTTGGCTGGCAAGTCGAAAGATCCATGTATTGTTGACCAACTGCGATTTGTTTTCGGAGTAGGAAGCAGAAAAAATAGGCTATGCGCTCTGCGGAATCCAAACCACTGTACCCCAATGTACTAATGTTCTGTTGTCCAAACCACTGTACTAATGTTCTGTTGTGGTTTTTGAATGAATGTTAAGTTTTATGCTACCATCTCATTCCTACGAAATTTGCTTTATTATTACCTGCAAAATGTGTTCCTGTTCGCGTTTACTGCATAGTACGATACAGTTTTATTTATTATACCAAACATCTGAAGTAAGGGAAGTCTTAAAACTTTTCAGATCGTTACATTACGACATGATACTTTATAATGGGTTTATCATCCACACGATTTAAAAAGTATTGCCATTAAGTGAAACTCAATTTCCAGAGCATAGAAATTTAAAGTAACATAAAAGCTTTATATCTTTCAAATGATAATCGTATGCTTAACAGCAGGAAAAGGTTAAAAAGTTAAAATAAACGCATATTTTAACTTTTTACTTTATTTTTTTATATCAAAAACGTCTTTTAGCGCAGTGGAATTATAAACGCCAGAATTGGCAAATTGACTACTGCAGTGTGAGTTCTTACACATCTTTAGCAATAACAATGAAATTATTGGAACTTGGTCGGGAAGTGATGTCGCATCCCGTATACAATCCCGATCTTGCATCATCGGATTAACATTTATTTCAAAAACTTTTTAAATGGTAAAAATTTCAATAATAACGACCTCAAATCGCGCTCGGTTCATTTTTTTTTTACTCCAAAACGGCAATTTGTACAGTATGACTAATATGTAATAATTTCGTTTTGGTATTTTGCATTGATTCACTGTAAATGTCCGTTCACATTTCAAATTGTTGCCACCGAATATTATCGCCCTGTATTAAAGAAATTAAATAATGAAGAATTTGCATAAATGTATGTATGTTTCTCGCATTGTGATAATACAAATTACATACAGCTATCAGATTTTGAATAACGTACTTCTCCACCCGAATATAAGCATCTGGATGCCCAAATTTGGAATTTGTTTTATTATTATATGTTTCATATTTTGTAAAACTTTAACAACCCTTTGCGGCACAGTGTGTCCGGTCTGGACACAATTAAAAATTTCCTTCTGTACGCACAGAAAAATTGAATGAAAAAGGATTTATAGGTTACTATAGGTTACTCTGAATTCTTTATTTACAGTAGATGGCAGCTCAAGACAAACAAGTCCATATATTTTAGCCATGTTTAGTTTTTTAAGATCCTCATTTTTCAAAGAAATCTTCCAGATTTTTTAGGGTATAAAAGGAATTTTTTTAAAAGAACTTTCTATGTTATTTTTTTGGCTGTATGCTAATCTCCTTATTCTATATTAGTTTTAAATTTTTACCTCGAAATCTTGCCTAAAATCAAGCAGCGAACCCTAGGTGTGCCCGATAATCTAGGACAACTGAGAGTCTGTATTCTTTGTTTCTCCGCATCTCATCGGTCAGTTCATTGATAACAATGCTCGTTTCAGCACTCTTTTCCAAACTCTATTCAATCAGTGTGCGACTTTGGGCACACCCACAGAATTAAAACGATAAGTGCTATCTTCACAAAATTGTACTTGTGTACTCCTCTAGGCCTAATTAGACTGCCTACTTTTTTTTTTTTTTTTTTTTTTTTTTTTTAAATCAAAACTCCGACTTTAAAAGCTAGCGTGCCGGAAAGGGTTAACAACTCAACTTCAACGATTTCAAAGTGAGCAATGAAAACCTCTGTACAAAAAAAAAAAAAAAAAAAAAAAAAAAAAAAACATCTCCAGTGCACGATACTGTGTATCAGAAATTCTAAACATATGCTCATTTTAAAATTATTTGTAATATTCCTGTTCAACTGAATTTTATGGTTTAAGTGCGAAGAACGTGATGTTTAATAAGTAACGTTAACATACAAAACGTTAAATAAACGCTCCTTTGGGTTTAATATAAAATCTGAAAGCTTTCAGTATTTTTTTTCTGCTAAAGATCAGACGTTCTATAAACGGAGAATCATAAAGTTACTAGAAAGATTGCAAAATGTCATCGAATAGAACGGAAAGTTTGACTAATTAAAGTTCATTTTTTGTATAGGAAAACATTGAGTCATTTTTTGTATAGGAAACATTGAGTTACATTTTTCCCACTAAAAAACAGAAACCTAAAAAACTTTCTTGCCAACGAATTGTCGACGATGACAGTCCTCAAAGAACATAGTCCCAGGTTCTGCATATATAAATCCGTCACCAAGATTTTAATAAGCGGAAAAGCGCTTTTCCTACGAAACAACTTTCCGCCAACAACGAAATGTTGTGTTTAGTTAATTCTGATATATATCGAAAGTTTTCGATTTGCTTTCGAGTTAACTAGTCTGCATTATCCTTTTCTGTTGAAATTAATGATTAGTGCTGCATTGTTATTACATAGAATGTTTCGATAAAGATTTTATTTCTTTAATTAATGTCTCATTAATTAAAGAAATAAAATTATTTACAAAGCTTCGAAGTTCTGGTAGCTATTAATTTATGAGAATAGTTTCAGCGAGGTGGATATTATAGATTGGTTTTGAGAATACTAATTTTTTAAAGGATCTTTGAGCATTTAATAGTCCAGTTAGTAAAATATTGATTATATAAAAAGTACTAAAATATTAAGCATATTTTTGTGCAAAATTAGTGTTGATATTATAAAGTAATTTTCCGGTTTAAATAAGAATCGGTTATTTTCGATAAAATTAAATTTTCTCTAAACTTTGGCTTGTTGCTTAGTTAATTAAAACGAAGGAAGGATGCGTTACGAAAACACTCAGTATAGTCAGTCCATTCGATAGGACTCTAACTTCCTGTTGGAATATTACTTTTAAACGGTCTTAACCAATCGCTGCTCTAAAAATTTTGGAAAGATTTTGCTAATAATTTTTATAACATCGCACGTATCACACAGTTTGAATACCAGGAAATATCCATTCGAAAAAATAGTTGTAAGTTTAACTCATTCCAGTTAGACGTGTCCAGAAACTTACAAATCGTGTAACTTAGTGTAACTTATTTATTACAGCGCGTTTATCTATGTATACAAAGAAGAAAGTCAGTGTGCTTGTTTGTTCGCTAATAACTCAGTCACTACTATAGCTCTCGTTATCAAACTTTCTAGAATTCTTTTCTAGGTCCTGGATAAAGGTCGACGTCCACTTATTTCTACAAAAAAAAAAGTAGCTAAAAATCAGAGATATTAATTAAAAACTCGGAAAAACGATAATTTTCGCCCTCATTTTTCCGAGTGGCAACAGTCTCGCAAGCTGTAGATAAAAATCTGCTTTATTTTCGAAAGTTATTGCCACTGCTCGTCAAATCCTAGAATTTGTCAAGCGATGAAATAAAAATATCATTGCCAAACATTAAATACATTATTTCCAATTCCAAAAATATGTGGGAAGCCATTTCGACTATTTACATCTTCGTACGACTTTAATCAGCCGAAATATTAATTAAAAGCTTTGAAAACACTAATTTGCGCACTCATTTTTCCGAGTGGCAACAGTCTCGCGCGTTGGAGATTCTTTACTTCGAAAAGTTTTGCTACTGCTCGCTTTCAAATCGTAGAGTTTGTTAATCAAAAATTTGTTAAGTTTTGCAAAACCTATATATAAAAAGAAGACTGTATTTTTGTGTGTATGTTTGTTTGTTCGCGTTATGGATTTCTGATGTATTATGATAAATTTTTTGTCACATTTAATCGACTAAAATTGAATGTAGGTAAATTGGATGGAACTTGAGCTTTTACAACCATTTGGTTAGAAAGACGAAAAGCATTAAAAACTGTGTGCCATTGTTGCCGCTATAATGTGACAGAATTAGCTTATTTTTCTATCGAAATTTTTATGTGGGTTCCATATCGCATTGGACTGAAAAATGTACGGCTATGAATCGTATTTTTTGCATCGTTATTAGAGAAGAATGACAGCGGTATTGTTCTTTCTATTGTTAGATGCATTATTCTCAATCTAACTTAATTGACATCAGGTACTTCCGTTAGTATTGGAATATATATATATATAAATATTAAATGGCAGATTGTGAACAGTTACAGGGTAACACAGTCCATTAATCTATACAAGGCCAGATATGGTGGTCTTTTTATTATGGAGGCACTTAATAGGTGGGCCACCATCGCCTCCTATGAAGGGACGGACAGTCACAACCATGCCTTCTCCGGGATTCGAACCCAGGCCCTTCGGTATCGCAGTCAGGCTCCCCTAACCACTATACCGTCTGGGCGGCAGTATTGGAATATAAACGCGCTGAAACAAGTTATCGTAAAATAAATAATTTTTCGGGGATCGGACAAAATAGCACTATATTTAATCAGTGTCGATAGGTAATGGCAAAAACAGTCTTAGTGTATTAAAATGAAAGCACTTCAGTTTATTATTACATAATAGACACTTAAACTAGCAAGTAATGAAATCTGTATAATATGACTATAAGCTCAACATGCAGAAGAAAAATACTGTTTTTTCATCATATGGGTTCATAACAGATATATTCAATAACTGTGCGAGATAAACAGGAAGGAAATGAAAATTTATTGAAATATATGACATTTCATACAATAAAATAAACAGCCACTGTAGAAAGCGCACGAAAATAAAAGTGGTAATCATTGAGCAAATTGCTTTCTAGCAAAATTTTACTAGATTATGAATTGCTACTGAACATATTTACCGACAGCCGCTCACAGCGTCCCATTTATATGATTGTTTAAGGGAACGAGAGGCAAGCACTTCTGGAGGCTTCGTGAAAAGTGACTTCTAGAACTTTGAAAATGCATTTTCTGGAAACCTCCAAAATATCTTCAAACTGGCAAATTATCAGCTAATGTTTGGTTAAGAGGGTTCGCCCCCATATCTTTTGTTATACTTAGCTATTTTTGTAATTCCAACATCAATGAAATTAGAATTTAAAAAATCTACAAGATAATACATTAAATAAGATAGATAAACACACTAATTCAAATTGCATTTTTCATATCTCGAAAGCGCGACTTAGGATGTATATTAGATTTATATATAGCATTGTTCTAATATAGGTATTTTTCACAAAATCGGACATTTTCTGAAATAACATACCAATTTTTTTCACATTTCGATTCTACGATTCAAATTATGCCTAAATATTAAATTTTGTAAAGTCTCGTGCGAAATTTACGGAGAATTTAAAAAATTTATCTTGGCGCATATTTTTCAGTTTGCGCCAAGTATAATACGCTTGGCGAACTTTTTAATTTACAGCAACCTTTCTTTTCTTCATTGCAATCGAGCGGAAAAAGGTCCTCCTTCATGACTTTCAAATAGCTTTAACAAAGTGCGTAAACCATATTTGGCGTTATTATCGCTTATAACAAATATGCCAAATTTCAAAACGCGCCAATATGTAAGTTCATGTATATCTTAGAAAATTTTGAATAAAAAACTCTAATTTTTTGCAGGTGCGCCTAGAAATACATCTACTTTAAGATGATGCTTTCATAGGTTATAATAAAAAACTTTTTCAAAATATTTATAAAAACTTTTTAAACATACAAATTTTAAAAATAAATCATAAAAAATGCGCAAATTATATTTGGATTAAGCCTAAATTTCGAATTCTGGAAGAAGGAAGGAAATAAGAGAAAAAGAGATATTAAATAAATAGATATCAAATTCAATTAACATTGACGAGCTAAAATTTTGAGAGTTCATTTTTCAAAATCTACTCTTGCGATTTTTACAAAACTTGGCAGTTTGGTATAATTTGAGTTTTAGAACGAAATATGGAAAAGAGTTGTCATTCATTTAAAAAAAAGTCCGATTTTGTGAAACATACCTATATTAGAACAATGTGATATATAAATGTAATACATATCCTATGTCACGCTTTTGCGACATGAAAAACGCAAGTTGAATTTCGTCAATCGGGGCAGTAATAAGATAGATATAGAATTGTCCCCTTTTTCCCCCTAGTGTACTAATAAATAAAATCAATATAAAAATATATGAAAACCAAATTAAATACGAACAAATACAAATAATAATTGCAAAATTTACAACAGTACTTATGACATTAAGCAGACAGTTAAAACTTCCAAATTCTGGATTATAAACCTAAAATGCAGAAAATTGTATTTTCCCTTCTCACAGAAATTTCCTGGTTATATGCAGTAATTTCATAGAAAATGCACTGTAATTCACTTGTAAAATTTTCCTTGTGCCTGCTAGTCTAGACTAATAATTCATTTACCATATCAGCTATGCATGCATTTTCCTACCCTAGGGTGAAATTGTGAACAATAAATAACCTTGGCAGTGTTGCCATGGAAATGAAAAATGAAATCTTCTCCAGAGATTATATGAATGGTTATGAACATCTCATTTTCTAGAGTACTTTGCAATTTACTTCCATTTATTTTTGCATTATGTGTATTTGTAAGCTATTTTTCTTACATTAAACTAAATAAAACTCAAACTTAGATTATAAACCTTATTTTAGTAGAAAACTTTATTGATTTCGAGGGATAGTAATACGAATCTCACTTCTTGAACTAAGGACCGTATTCAATACTCTTTTTTTTAACATTGCTGCATTTCATTTCTTCTATCTTTGTATAGAAATTAAGTTTATTTTTCAGGACTTTAAGATTAAATTTTTCTTACTTTTAAACATCAAACTGTCCCTCAGTTTTTATGAAAATATAAATCATTAAATTTATTATGTAAAGTTTGTAATTACAAATTATACAGAGATTAAACATTTGTTTAATCTTCCTTTGTGATATGAATTTTCGTCTTCGCTCTAAAAGTTTGATCTTCAAACAGACAAAAGGTAAAACAATAAGCATTACTAAAAATGCTTATTGCATTCAGCATCATTAAAATTGACATATACTACCCATCGCTGTTTGCGTGGTCTCACTAATTCAGATATTTAATAAATGCATGCAATACAGAAGTTAATTTTTAACGGCACGGTAAGTCGGCTTCAGTTAGGAAGTTTCTATCCCTGCGTGATTACAAATACAAAAACTCACAACAATGCAAATTGGTTACAGGTGGGAATCTCAAATAAAAAAGCTTACTATCGGACTACCACAGTTCTGTATCTGTGAGCAACAAATTCGCACGCTATTTAAACTAAATTTAATTTGAATTCTAGTGGTGGTTGACAGAAGAAACGGAAGTACAGAAAACAATTAATATAAAAATAACACGTTATCGAATTGATAAGCAAAATTAACGAAGACACAAGATTGATGCGTTCACGCAAGATTTTGTAAGGGAAACTGAGTCAAATCGATTTGATATAAAAAATGAAACACGCGCCCATTCAAACGGCCCCATTACAGAAATCGAACTTAAAATGAAATACCAGTGTTCGGCGTCCTTGTTCGTTCGGCCGCTGGTGAGTGCCAAAACTATAATAATTTTTAAATATTTAATGTAAATCTGAAACTTACATATGCATATTCACAATACTAACTCGCATAAGAAAAATTATAATAGTTAAAATATACCAAAGTTTACTGAACTTCCTAGACCTCTAGCCGAATTCTTGTTTCGTCTTTACTTGCTGTCAGTATCAGAATCTTAAGTAAATAGGATAATATAAAGAAATTAAGGTTTATTCCGAACTTCAGTTCAAAATATAAAACTAAAACAATCTTTGAGTTATCACTGTGGGTGGCTGGCGGCAGGTAGCGCTTTTGATTACTTATAATGATAAGAACATTTTTGAGATTGAACAATACTTACTATATTTTAAACTCAAAACATATTTATTACAATTACGAGAAGCTCTTTACAAATATGTATAATTCGTGGATAGCATATAACATATATGGTAGTGAAGTATAGTCCTCCTGACGTGAGGAGCCTGCTAACGAAGGTCTCTCTAGTCGAGAGTTCAAGAGCATTCTGACGTGCTGTTTCGATGGAAAAAATCTTCAGACTGAATTAGCCACGCCTCCTTAATTTTTCAGTAGTATTTTACATCCTCTGATTCGTTATATCTGGAAAGATATCAGAGTAAAAACAAGATCATTGGTTCGTCAGCCCTCCTGAAATCGAGCGGCTTTAACGACAGACACAGATCAGAACGTTAAAATCTCCCGACACTGGTCGTGAATTTGTCTCTTGTATTGTCAACTAAAACGAATTATTGCGTCTGAGATGTCAGACCAAGTCGTGTGACACGTCGTAAAAGCTTGAAAACAGTGACTTGGGTGACCGCACACACGATTTTCTCGTCTTTGTGTGGTCCGCCGCAAATCAATAAAATTAACTTCCGCATCTTGGGGGATGGACAGATAATAATAATTTTTAAGTATTATCACGTCAAAAGTTTAGTTTTGGATAGTCTAGTTAGCCTAGTCTTAGCAACTTGAATGTGAAATTCCAAGATGAAATTTTCAATCAGAGGAAACTCACCAGTTGGTTGGAATAGTGTCAACACCACTATTCAGCTGTTTTACTGAACAACGACTAGTCTAAGAGAAGCTTGACTACAACCGGCTGATGATGCGAAGTATCTCTCTTAGAGTTTTTGCTCTTATTTAAAACATTTATCATTTACATATTCTAGCAAAGAAAACGATGTAGGATAAATTTTAACGTAAAAAAATAACATGTTAATTAAAATAAGCCTTACAAGTTAATTAATTATAGCGAATTTCTCAAGAGCTGTCTGCCTAATATGGTTTAACCCTTTGTTGCATCATGTCCGCTGTAGTAGACAAAAGTTTAAATTTGTTTATTCTTCTATAAATGTCTTAACAGATTCCATTCCTGTGTTTATTCATTCTATAGTATTAGAACTTTCAACTGTCGATCATAGATGGGTGTATAGCATCACTAAGTAAAGCATTGCTATTTGGAAAATGGCTGCTACTTCTGTTTCCGAGTTAGTACAATTTCTCATAGTAAACATTATATAATATTGCTTACATTTTCTTATAATGCCAATTTTTATTCACAATTAGTAATTATAGACATTTTATTTTAAATGAGTTTGAGAAAATTGTGGAGTGGATAGATAAAGATCTACCGGGAAGAGTGAACTGAAACCCAAATGTACTGCTTATCAAGCCAAAACACCGCTGGAAATGTTTATGCTTGGAAAGGAATTTCTAGAACATTTGACATTTGAATCCAATAGGTACAGGTTATAAAATCGTAGCAAAATGAATTAAATCACAATCGACGAAATGAAGGTATTTTGGGGGATCTGTATGCACATGCCAGTTGTAGATTTACCATTTAGAAGATGGTAATGATCACTGCAAACAAGGCAGGAAATGATTTCAAATGCAATGACCGTAAATCGTTGGGAAGAGATTTGTATGCATGTACGCATATGCATTCTGTTCACTGTAGTGAACAAACTGTAGCAATTATTTAAAACGAAATTTGAAAAAAAAATTATTATTATTAAGGTTATTTTAAGTAAAAAAAAATACAAACATTTTCGTTTAACTTCTCTAGATTATTTGTATGCAACAAAGGGTTAATGTCGCAAATACTGAATGAAACACTTTGTTTTGAAAAAGCATTTATATTTATGTGCAGATAATATTTAGATTTATATTAATGTGCAGATATTTACGTGCAAATCGCAAAAACACAAAATGGATAAATGGAAAACGCATTTAAAGGTTGGCTACTTTGAGAACAAATGGGTTATTATTTCTAACAGTGAACTACAGCAATATGATACATTTAATGTGGATTCCTTTTACTTTCTAAGATATATTGGTCACTTTCAGAGGTGAAATTTTATTATTTGCGTCCCTTTTCCTATACAGAAACTGTTCGCACATGTTTTAGACGATTCTGCTTTGCTGTAAAACAACATCTTTAATTTGGAATTTTTTTAATGCAACTATATTTTTGAAAGTATAAATTATCGTCTTCTACTTGACAATTTTGTTTTCATGAAATGACGCTTTGAAAGAAGCAATGGATAGAAGGCTGGGTGTGTGTTCTTTCCGAAGAAACGTCTTCGTATCTAGTTATTAAAAACTTTTTGAAAGCCATGGTTTTTCGATATCTAAAGCTACGATAGATAATGTTGTCAACAACAAAGGAATAAAACGTCAAAATTTAGCTTCAAGTGGAAAAATTGTTCCAAATACGTATCCAAGGAAGAAATAGAATGTTTCGAATATTGCAAAAGTAATATCTTTAATGTTAAAAAAAATCCGCCAAGTGTAGAGACATTAGGAGTTTTTGGAAGCAGGAGAAATGAAAAATTTGCAATTACGCGCTGAGCCTGCAGACCACTACACCACGAAGACTTGCTAAGAAGGCGGGAGAAATACCTTCTAAAAGGAAAGTTGAGAAATCATTAAAATACTTAGTGTCAACTGTAAATAAAATGATTAATGCTGACTGGAATCCTAAAAAGACGAAAAAACATAATGTGTATCTCCACCTCATATCCTCGAACGCAGAATGCGCGTGAGTGAAACTGTCAGTTTTTTCACTTGTACTGTAAAATACTATCGCAGTTTTAGGTCATTAACTTTAATTTCTAATTTTGAGACATAGAACAATGTCAAAATTTTAAATAAGTAACAGACAAAATGACAGCGTCACTTGCAAAGCAAGGAAAATGAACATTTATATTATAAAAAGAATAAAAGAATACGTCGAAACGTTTTCGTTTTCGTTTTTTTTTTTTTTTTTTTTTTTTTTTCTTTGTCTGTATTGTCTTATCTTTATCTATTTTCAGATACATTGTGTAAAAATATTTGATAATTGTAAAATTATTATAATAAGTTAAAGAAATATCAATCCGTTATCTAATCCATTCCATTCGCTACTAAATCTCTTAATCTGTCACCAATCTGTATTTGCCTTTTTGGACTCTTAAAAAGCGGGTTGCCCAGACGTCGACCTCCAACCTCCTTAGATTTCGGAAAGCTTTTCGAGAGCAATGGGATAAAATACTTCTTCCGATACTACAAAAGGCTTTATTGTCTTGAAAATTACAGTGTATAAAGATAGTGAAGAATAAGGGGTAACAATTAGAACATTTAAAACATAAAAATTTTGAGTAAAATAGTTTAGTAATTACAATAAAAATCGTCTAAAAATGTGCGAACAGTAAGCGTTTCTCATTAAGTAAAATTCATTTTATCATGAAAAAAGAATGAACTGCAGAACATGAGACAAATCAGCCTAGTGTATAATAAATTAGATTCTTATACATTTTAATAGAGGAGCAAATGATATATTTTTAGTAAAAATATTCATCAGTCATGAATATTGTTACTGATTACTGATATAAATTCAATATAACCTGTAGGATCAAATATTTTTGTGATATTAAAAGTAACTGCCTTTTGGTTTCTAGACTAAACGACATTAAAATTATGTTTATATCACAAAGCATTTCGTCTGAGGAGACGTCTCATAGTAAGCCTAACACTTGAACCGAGCCTTTTCCTGAGGATTCCGTTTTAGCATATTTCTTAGAGTTGTTAATTCATCCTCTAAAGTGTCCAGTGTATATCAATTGCTCAACGCCTTCGGCAAAACTCTCAATCCTTTTCATTTTCTACACTGGCATGTATTGATTTGCGCATTTAAATAACATCAGAAAGAGGTTTTGGCTTAGCGATAAAAATCCTTCCATTACAAAAAAGTGCTCAGAAACAGAAAGGCATGAGGCTGGGAATCGATGAAAAATAACATTATTTTTTATCTTGAATCTTTGTAACTTGCACTGCTTATCATCGAAAGAAAATAAATCAATTCTAATGTTATTTTAGCTGAACTTCTTTTAGCAATATTTATGTGGCAAGTGTTATTTTTACCCTAAGTACAATCAATGAAATGGTTCCTAACATCGTATTTTATGCCAACTGCAAAAGTGGTGGTATTTTACTTCTGGTGTGCGTTATCATCGGTATCCATGATCAAATCTAATAGTTTAAGATGAAATTTACTTTTAATGTACGAATTGTAATCATTTCTATCTGCTTCTTTTTTTTATTCGAGCAATAAAATATTTCCTTAACATTAAGACACAATAACACGCCGAGCAAATACTAATTCAAAAGTCAAACCACAAAAATCAACCACCATCCTCAACTGCAAAAGAGGATGGTGGTTCGGTAAAACCATCGAAACTAGTCCTGTGAAAATTTGAAAATATAACGCTGATTTTTGTGGTTTGACTTCTGAATTAGTATTTCCTTAACATAGTTAATATTATATTTGTGTTTTTATTCAATAGCAAAAATTTAGTTTACTAGTAGATACTATTTCTTATTTAAGAAGAGAAGTGATATATTTGTATGATATTTAATATTTTCAATTTTTTAATATTTGCATATGATTTTTTTAAAAATGTCTTTGAAATGTGAGATTGTAATCTGCGGATAATTTATAGTTTTTTTTTTTTTTTCTTTCTTTCTTTTTTTCGTTTATTTATTTCAGGAAGAGCAGCGACGCTTTGCGGATGAAAGCGAGCGAAGAGCTCAGAGACTTCGCCAGCTTCTGGAAGCGGCAGAAGCAGAAAGAAAAGATCTGGCAACCAAACTGGAAGAAGAACGGAAGTAAGAACGTACTGCAGATTACATCTATCTGTTAACAGCACTCATAACAGCTAAGCCTTAAACTATAAACCGGAAACTTAAAAAATGACTTATCTGCATGTAATGGGTTTTCAGAGGGCACGTTCATTTAAAGCTTTTCGGAACTCTGTTGGATTTTAGAAAAGCAGGCGAAAGCTATGTGCCAGAAGGAAAAGATGCCTTCGTAGAAAACATTTTAAAGTAAAATGGCATGGGCTTCCAGATGCCCATATTCGGCTGGAAACATACCTTATTCAAAATTGGATGGCTCTAGGTACCGTTGTTTATCACAATGCAAGAAGCATACATACATTTATGCAGATTCTTTATTATTTAATTTCTTTAAATATAATACAGGTCTCTAATATTTGGTGGCAATAATTTGAAAAGTGAACCAAGGCAAAATGCCAGAACGAAATTAATAGTCCTTCTGGGCAAATTGCCCCTTTGGACTAATAATGTTAATAAATAGCAAAACTTGAAAAAATTATTTTTTATATTCGTAAACTAAAATTAAATACTTAACAGGTAAATAATGAATTCCCCACTGAAACTGTGAAAGTGTTCCCAGGGGGAAAATTCCTGCCCCTCAGTTAAGAAACCACTGGGCTAATGTTTTAGGAAGATAGTAACTAGCTGCTAATTGCTACGCTTTCAAGAACTGAGGGTTCAATGTGTAACAGATCCCAAGTAGCTCGTAACTATGCGTAAAACATTTTGAAAAACTGAAATAATTACATACATTTTATACTTTTGTTAAGTGGTTGTATCTAAATATGGTTAATTAATTGCTTCTCGCTGAAAGAGGTTATTTCGAAATTCCCTAACACTGCCGGTATAAGGTTACTAAATGCTTTCATTTACTATGGCAGTCAAAGGAAACCGTAATCACGCCAGAGATCTGGAGTTCGATAACTTAGCCTCAAATCATCCATAAATAATTAGAGAAGGTGAATGTGTATCTGATTCAGTGAAATAGTAGACTGAATGTCAGTTTGTGTTTGCTTCGATGTGATTGGTGGATTCTTGTGTTAGGCTGGCATAAAATTCAATATTTAGAAGGAAAGTTTCGGCTTGACCTTCACAGGTAGTTTGCGAGGTTTTGTTTTTGTTAGTAAGACAGGAACAATCGCTGTATGGATAAATCCAATTTAAAATTTACTAGAGCTCGTTCTCTGAACCTGTGGAGGAAGGGGAAAATTACGCGAATATGTTTTTTTCAGAAACTGGCTCTAAAGGGCTAGGGGGCGGAACGTACTAAAGGAAATATGGAACTATCATTGCTAGTGCGTAAGGTCTGTAGCAAATGATAGATGGCGTTTGAACTACTCTTGAATATGTACAGTCTTGCCTGCTGACTGATTCTCTGTTTCTTCAAGAAAGTGCTCCAAAGCTATCTGCCTTAAAAGGAGTGTTTTCATTGTATATTTTGTAAAGGAAAACGACTCAATTACACAGTGCACATGAGAAGATCTCGCAGAATACCCCTTGCGGCCAGCACAGTTTCCAAGAGTGTAAACTGGAACGAAATAATGTTCAATGGTCAGCCTTTGACGTGTCAGTGATGAAAGGACTTAATACAATTAAAAAACTAATTAATACAATTAGAGAATAATGTAGTATATAAAAATATAACTCTTTTTAACTGGATTACACTGCTTAAAAATAAATGTTCCTTCTCCCTTTGCATGAAATTTTTAACACAAAAATAAAATTCACGTTAATTCAAAAAGATTTAACACCATGCCGTAATTGAAAGGGTGCTTTTAGTGTCAGATTCAATTTCCGTAATCCGTAATTTATAAGCATTGCGCAGTAAAAAATACAAAAAATTCTAACCGCCTTTTTAAGCGAATTTGAATTCAATGGTATTCCTTTTAAGTTCTTCTATAAACTACGTCTAGTCTTTTTGAATGCCATTTTATAACTCTCTTTCTTCACGTCTAATGATATTTATTCTTTCGCTATTTACACAGTGCTTCTGTGTTTTTTGAATACTCATTAAATTTATGTAACCAAACGAAATATTTTGCAAACATAACAGTGTAAAATAAAATAGATTGAGACGTAGTTTATTCACAAAAGGAAAAAGATTGTAAATGATTAACTACCGCTATAAAGAGTTGAAATAGCTATGTGAATTTGTGTTTAAGACGTCTTTTACGTGTATGGCCGAAACTGATGCAAACTGTATTCATGGTTAACGCATGGAGTTTTGAACGACATCAGAAGGCAGCAACACGCCTCCCGAAACCGTCTCACACAGTCCTTAATGGAAATAATATTGGAAAAGCGTGCTGGCATTTCATTTGGATTTGGACTATAGTTCCTTCTTCAGCAAATTGGTGCACGAGGCGAGCAATGGGAGGGCGGGCATTATCTGCTAAGCAAAATGAAAGTATCGTCAATTAAGGCATCATACGGAGGAACAATACGATCCAGTATGTCGTCACTGTACCTCTGTACATTCAGAGTTCCATCTGGCAGGACATACAGACTAGGCGCCCACCTAAAGACTCCCATTCGTACAAAAACATGACCTCCCAAATAGGAACCCCTTTCCCGTATGTCAGGTCGAAAATATCGAATGTTTATTTCTCTTCATATGTTAACACGACGAAAATTACTACAGAGCAAAGCGGGACTCATCAGTGAATAGAACAAACAATTCCACTGATTTTCAGTCTAGTCCGCATGACGTAGTACCCAATTCAGGTGCTCCTTCCGGTGGAGTGCGGGACTCACAGTGCCGGTGGCCTGGCATACAGACCTTTTTTCATGTAGCGTTCAGCGTTCTGTCGTGACTGTTTCATTAAGAAATAAGCTGAAATGGAGTTTCAGTCCAGGTGCGGCGTGCACTAAGTACCAAATACTGGTCATTTACAGAAGTAATATTTCATAGCCTACATTCGGCAGGTCTCCGAGAAGCTGAACGTGTAGCTAGAAATTGCTTCCACAACTTACCACGGAACGGTCGACATTTAGCCATTTTGCAACTCCTTCTAATCTTCCTATGGCTCTATAACGCAATTCTGCTGGCAAATGTTCGCCTCGAACTCATTTTTACACTTTGCCTATCTCGAAATTCTTTTATATACTGTAGTTAACTGAATAGAGATTCCCTGCTAAATAGGTGGTTTTATATTTATGAAAAACGATGGTAGCGTTCTTCTTTTGCATTATGCTGCTCCATGAAACGTACTTTTATTCGTAACATAATCAAATTTCAAGCATTTCGAACTACTTTTAGCCGATTTATAGCAATTTTTCAATTTGTTTCGTCACTTTTGGAAACTAGTGCATATTGAAAGAACATACTATTCGGACGTATTGGATATCACTGTGAGCACAGATTTAGGGTCATGGTTTATGAATATTTGACTGATAATTCGTAAGTTCTGATCCCATACAATACAAAATGAAACTATTATTATTTAGACCAGTTTGTATGAAACCCGAATGTCATAATTTGACATGATGTTTGAAAAAACTATGGTATCCGCATAATCAAAGCGATGTTTAAACATTTGCTTATGTAAAGTGTTTATGTAACCAAATTTTCCAAGCTTGTTCTTTTTCCCTGCTTGCTAGTCAATTCCCTCTTCTTGCTCCTCGGATCAGTGTCATTTCCCAAATTTCCTTCCCCAATGTAAACCGGTGGGTAATAACACAAAACTAGACCATTATTATGTTGTAGACAGATACAATATTTAAGATCGTTTACCGTTACCAGTTGTTCCTAAGAACAGCTATTATAATGGCTCAAAACTGCTGTGGGCATTCTCAGTGGAAACAAATCTATTTACGTCGACATAACCTACTTGCCATCATCTTTATGACTTCATAAAGCTATTCCTTTATAGAAGACTTCATAACAGAATCTTTTATGAAGAACCATCTCACACGTATCCAATATATCTGATGCACCAACGAAAAATCCATTGGTTATGATAAATTTTCTATCAGCATATAGATTAAATTGAAAGCATCTGTATACATTTAAATTTTTAGCCCAAATGAGCATTAGCTCAGATGCACGTTTTGGCATTTTCCACCGTCCACTATAAAATGGCGTTTTACTTTTCAAATTGTTGCCACTAAATAGCCCCGCATTATATTTAAAGAAATTAAATAATGAAGAATCTGCATGAACGTATCTATGTTTCTCGCACTGTGAAAAACAACGGTACTAGAGACATCAAATTTTGAATAACGTACTTCTCTACCCGAATATGGGCATCCGGAACCCAAATTTGGAATTTGTTTTTATTAACTAGTATTTCATATTTCGTAAAACTAAAAAATGTTTTGTTAGCAAACTCACGATTTCGAAACGTTCCATTAACATCACGTGCATCTTCCCAAGCACGGATATTCAATGCGCGAGGTTTATTATTATTATTATTATTATTGCTGTTCAATTGAATTTTATCTTTTAAGTACGAAGTACATCATATTTAATAAATAAAAGTAACATACAAAACGTTTAAAAAACGCCTCTTTGAGTGTAATATAAAATCTGAAAGCTTTCAGATTTTTTTTTCATTTTGGTTTTTAACAGAGGGCAAAGAAAATTGTATAGCATACGTTTTCTGATGTTGAAGCTTTAAAATGACGGACGTCAAATAATAAAAAAAATCGAGCAGTTTTCTAAAGTTTGTCAAAAAAAATTAGAAATTACGTTAAAACTTTCTATAAATTTCATTAAAAAATTTTTAATTTAAAGGATAAATACATTTTTAATATTTTGATATTTTGCTCTTTATATCATTTTATATTCAAAACCAAAATGCAGACAGCTGCACTGACTTTTTTTAAATTGAAATTAATTTTGTGTCGGGTTTTATTCAACAATGAAGGTTTATTTCTACTAATTAGTAACGACATGTATTATTTCTATTTCAGCGAAATAAAATAGCTATATAATTTCTTTAATATGTTTAATTAAAAAGGTTAATAGTAAATTCTTCATTGTGATGTCAGATCCCAATATGACGTTTTCGCATAATAATACTTTTTCCCCTCTGTTCTTAAGATTTAATATCAAATTCAATTTCTCATGCTCTTTTATAGAGTCACTTTAAAAACAAATATTTTTGTTTTTTAGAAAAGTAGAAGAGCTGGAATTCAGGATTGAAGAAGAAAGTATCGGCAAAGAAGATTTGGAAGTAAGCCAAAAATACATACATTCCCAAATGAGACAAAATGCATAGATATATATTCGTAACTATAATGTAAATTTAACAACATATGTTGGGCAAAATGATAAATTTAGTAGTATCAGCAAACATGCAAAGAAAGTACTAAATTGAGCAAACATGCAAGGAAAATACTAAAGTTGGTGACAAAAAGTGACTTCATAATGCTTATTAAATTTTTTAGAGTACCTTCTTCGACAGGGAATTTGTAGTGAAGTTTGCGCTTCATTTAAATATGACATTGATTAAATTACTTCCTTCTAATGGCTCATACGTAAAGACTGCATTTCGTAAGCAGCCAGGAATATTCTTAAATGCTCATATTTCTAATGGATTAAGGCCGAGTGATAAAGTCGTTGAACACTAATAGTTCGATCCGAGGTTCAAATCCCGCGAACAGGCTGGCTGCGTTAGCGTTTTCGTGGTTTTCTCAGTGTATACGAACCCTTAGAAAGCCCTCCACGAAGACATCCCTTCCCTTAAGCAGATAGCCTTCTAGGCTTTGACGTAATCACGCAGACCAAACCAATACATTAAGAATTGCGCATGTATATCGAAATAATGAGCAAGACTATATTCGAGTCATTCGCATAAAACTTAGTTTAAATCATGCAATTTTAACTGCTATTAATTGTCGCATAGTTTCTAAATTAAACGATTATTAATGTTCGAAGTAATTAAAAATAAATAATTGAAAAGCTTTTTATTCAGTAAAAGAACTCTGAATTCTCTGAATAACTCTGAAGCTCTTTTAAGAGCACTTTCTTGCCATTCACTGAGAAATTTTGTAAACTCAGCTTGAGAAAAAATCTACAGATAAATGAAATCCATCAGGATTGCATTATTTTTTAAACACAGTGACTTCTTTTGACAACTAACTCCTTAAGATGACCACTTTCATAGAGATCAGCATCTTTAGAACGTAAAAAACATCAGTGCCACCCAACCGGTACAGCGGTTAGTGTCGCTGACTGCCGCGCCGAAGGGTCCGGATTGGAATATCGTGCGACATGGGGGCACTCTAAATATATGGCGAACCGAAAGACCTCTCGAGAGGTTAATGGTAGGAGAAGAAAGCTAGAAAACTGGAAAACCCTAGGACGCGGGTACTCTCCATCAAAATTGGGGGGGGCGAAACTGAGTTAAATTGCACTGTCACCTGTAAGGTGCTCGAGGCTGTTGCCAACGGCAGTCGTTATCTTGTGCTTTTGGGCACGAGAAATATCAAGGGCTTGGACTGACTATACGTCAGATAAGTGACAAAATCGGACTTTTCCTGAAATGACATCCCAGTTTTTTCCATATTTCGATTCTACGACTCAAATTATCCCTAAATATTAAATTTTTTAAAATTCGGTGCGAAATTTATGGAGAATTTCAAAAATTTATGTTGGCGCATTTTTTTTTTTTTTTAGTTTGCGCCAAGAATAATTCACTTGGCAAACTTCTTAACAGATGGCAACTTAAATTTCATTTCCCTTTTTATATTGTGCAAGAGCGGAAAAAAAGTAACATCGTACCTATTTTCAAATAATTTTAACAAACTACCTACACCATATTTGATGTTAGTATCGCTTCCAACAAATATGCCAAATTTCAAAACGCACCAATATATAAATTCACGTATATCTTCGAAAATTCGAATAAAAATCTCTAATTTTTAGCAAGGATGCATAAAAATAAATCTTCTTTGAGATGATGGTAAAAATTTTATAGGTTATAATTCAAATTTGTTTCGAAAAATTTATAAAAATTATTTTAAAATACAAATGTTTTAAATAAATCATAAAAAATGGGCGAATTTTATGTGGAATGAACCTAAATTTGTAAATGTGAAAGGAAGAATCAAATAAGTTTAATAAAATAAGGGAGATTAATAAATATATACGAAATTCAATTAGCGTTCATTTGCTAGAATTTTGAGATCTAATTTTTTAAAAACTACTCGTGCGATTTTTACAAAACTTTGCAGTTTAGCGTAATTTGAGTCTCAGAATCAAAATATGGAAAAGCATTGGCATGTCATTTCAGAAAAAGTAAGATTTTGTGTCAAAATACCTTATATTAGAAAAATTGCTCTTTATATAAATCTAGTATATATCCAGTGGCGCTTTCCAGAGATGAAAAACGCAAGTAGAATTTCGTCAATCGGCCCAGTGGAACGGGAGATTTAGAACTGTCTTTTTTTTTCGTAGTGTATATATTGTAATAAGCATTTATATGTACGTATCAATTGGATTTTTAAGTTAATTAACTGATGTAATTAGCATATTAATGCTCTGACTATTTCAAATCTAAATTAAATTCTTCGCAAAATTTTGCTATCTGGACTCGTGAGTAGATTGTTAACATCGCAGTATATATCGATGCCTCAGGAGGCGAAGAGCAAGGGATCAAACAAATTGAAAAATGAATTCTGCATTTTAAAAGAAAATAAAAGTTTTAAAATTAAATTTTGACATACGTTTTCTTAAACTTTCGAAACTAGTAAAATGCCATAACAATATATGCTTTTGGTATATGGAATTGCATTTGCTGTTCGATAAATTCAAAAAGCGAGATTTTTAACATCCAACAAAAACTTGTTCATCCAAGAAAAATCAGTTCTCTATCAGAACTTTGAGAAGCTCAGAAAATAAAACTTCTCATACAAGAACTTCCTGTCTAGGCTGTATTACAAACACCCGCCACCTAGCACACATTGTATTTTGTGATAAAATAAAGTACACAGATATCAATTGTCAAGATAGTATTACACTTCCGTATGCTTGAGTCTTTGGGAAACAATCTTAGCAGTATAATGTAATAAGATTATGAGCTGTATTTCGTTTTCCTTTTTTAGGCGGAGCGCGAGAAAGAACGACGGCGGATCGAGGAACTTGAGAGGAGGCTGGAGCAAGAAATTCGAAAGAATGAGATGATTGCCGGTGGCGCCACACCCGTGAGTAACAACAATTTTTCTATTTCCGGAACCCATTTTCCACAATGCAAATTCAGCAAATTACAAATGGCAGTCTTATACATTTTCTTTTCGACATGCAATAATGTTACGCCCTAATGCCTATCGTAAAACGAAGCACTCACATACAACCTTTCTTAAGCTGCCCATGCATATGCATTCCTGCGCAGTTATCATTATGATGTTGCACGGGTGCTTTTATGACTCGTGAATGGCAACGCAATCGAAGATGTGCAAACCTCTGATGCCCAACAACTAGACACAAGATCCCGAAATTATAAGAAAAATTAAAAAGAATATTGATCGTAATCGATATGGAGAATAAACATATTGATATAAAGGGTGGGTTCAGAAATATGTTGATATAAAAGAGTGACGCACATCGGAATAGATTGTCTTAATCATTTTGTACTGTATTTTATTTTCATGTCCGGATTCTCATTTTAATAAAACACTTATGGTTACGACGCTGTTTGATGCTATTCTCTATTACTTTAAAATATGGCGTCTCAAGCTCATTTCAGTCCCCTCAAGCTTTTCTCGTAACCGTAATTACTTTTGCCCCTGGAAGAGTTTATATTGACTTTTCGTCGTTCCTCCTCTTCCTATATGTCGTGAATACTGCCAAGTCTGTACGAGAAGATCGCTTCCTTTAGGCAGATATCTCTCGAATAATTTACCATAATCTAACTAATCCAATCAATCTAACCAACTGTAATTCAACTTGCAACACGAAAAAAAATCAAGATGCTGATTTTGGCCCGTGATATCGAATGGGTAAACTGGTAAAGAAAATGGAGACAAGTGATTTGGATTGTGATTAGTATATAAGTGATTAGCGTGTAAGTCAGTGGTAACTGGTTATCGCTGGCGGGTGCAGCAATGAAAGGATGGCTTGAATAGTAGTCTCAAATAAAATGCGAACATTTAACAGAGTGCAAGGATGATGGCATATGTTTACGCACCGAAAGATGATCCTTCAAACGTCTGCTTTAGTAGTAAGACAGTATGACATCAACCACGTAGAAACAATACCTAAACTCGGGAATTTTTAGAATTTAATATATTTGTTATCAAACAGATATCACGCGTAACATCATATGCTGGAAATGATCTCTGTTCTCTGCTGCATAATTTTACTTAATAGGGAAAAATAGATCTTTATTTAGACTAGCAAATATGTCTTTCAATTAATTTGGAATTCAAAAGTATATCTAAATGTAGTATTGCACTAACTCACACCGGTGATCATCGTGAGGAGTCGAGAACATGCATGTTATCGATGGTCAACAATCTCGGCAAATATCGATGTCCATTAATTTAATTTTCATGTCAAACTAAATTCACTGCACCGCTCACCAGTGAGCTGTGGTTGACCACCATCGACCATCAAGTCACCATCAATCGGCCATCAATTCACCAGTGAGCAAGCCCAGCCGCAAAGATGGGTACCGGTGTCCTACAGGTTAATTTTAACTTTAAAAGTATATAAATTGATTGCACAGCTTCATACCGACCGCTTACTGATTTAGTTGCCAGTGATCCTCAACCTGTACATCACCAGCCACCAACAACCGTGAAGGGTGCCGATGATCTTCGATTTAATTTTAATTTAAAAACACTTCTGAAATTTCACAAAATATGCATTTTATACAAGGATAATTCTATGAATATTTCCAACATTATTGTAATTAATAAATGGAGACTCTAATGCCATGCATTACAACCTTTGGTTTTTATTTTATTTATAATTTTTTAGACCTAATAATAACCATGAATATTCATGTTATTCTTCATCTTATTAAAACTATTAAAATCGGTTCTGTGCGAATTATCTGTTTACTTTAAAAAATATGGCATCGTTTTGTAATTATGATGTAAATATGTCTTTTTTTGAGGATAGAAATGTTTAAAATTTACTTTGTGTTACAGGATACTGTACTAAAAGAAGAAATTACAAGGCTAACTGAAGAAACAGATTCTTTACGAGATAAACTTAGACAAGCGGAACAGAAGATCAAAGAAGTCCAAACTGCCAAACAAGTAAGTGACGTTTGGGAAAATTAGTATTCAAGTAGATATATTACGTTGTGGGCATTATTGTAGCATTGTTTACAAGAGATTCATTATAACATTTAGTGCGTTTACAGAATGTTAGTACTCACTTTATTTAACAAATCTGAATAAATACGCCAAACGATGTAACACAGTTTGCTCTCCTAAAATATCGCCTGCTTATGCAAGGACTTTTCTATGTAGTTAATCGTTTGTTTGGATCCATGTTTGTTTCCGAGTCCAGTATCGCGGATCTGAAATCTGAAGAAAGAACAGTAATAAAACTTAAGCTGTAAAGCGACCATTAATACTGATTCTTCAAATAAATTGTGACTGGAAATGAAAAATTGATTCTTTGTTTATAGACTTGAGACCAAAAGGCACATATCTGCTTGAGATGGAAGAAATTCATTGCGACCCAGAACCTTCCGTAGCAGCTATCTCTAGCAAAGATGATGTTAAAGATGTTTTTTGCATGAAAAGAGAGAATTCACGAGGAATTTGTTTCAGGGGGACAGATGGTTAACTCTCTATTTTATAAAGATGTAATGGACAGACTCCTGTTAATAATTCAGCGTGTTAGGGCTGAAGAAGCTCGCACAAATAATTCCAGAGTTTTTAATTAATATCTCGGATGATTATAGTTAGACGAAGATGAGAATAGTTGAAATGGCGTTTCATGAAATTTTGAAATCCAGGGCTACCTCTCTCGAAACTCAACTTCCCGTCGTTCCGGGGAAGATTATACTATAACCAAATAGACGCGCGCAGAATTTTAATAGTATAAGTTATGTTTCAAAATAAAGCTGAGAAGCTAAGAATTACATTCAGTTTTTAACTAATATAGTTATGGATTGTAATGTACAAGCATATAGAGATGGTACTTCTTAACTATAGTATATATTTTTGAAGCGCAGTTACATTACTAAAGAAAGGGGCAAAAGAAATGTCACATTTCTGAAGAGAAGAGCGAAGACATGGAGAAGAAAGCATGAATTAATAAAATCGTAGTTATCAACCCATGTTCAACCCATGATCTCTTCTTCACCAGGTAGAAATTTTATTCCCTTCATCAGGTATAAGGGAGTAAACTTTCTGCAAGAAAAGCAAAAATTTCAGTGACTCTTTATTTGCGTTTTTTTTTTCTAAGAGAAAATTCTTATTGTGTACTATTTACTTTTATTACTTGACAGGACTGATCTATACATTTTTTCTTTTTTTAACTTACATGACATTTTTGGAAAACTTTCTGATTTTTTCTTTTTTGACATTTTGGAAAGCGTTTATAATTTTCTTTGCTTTATATTTCCATTTTTTATTTTCTTGGCTTTTCATAATTTTCCAGAGGAAAGAGAATCCTAACACAATTCTGTAAATTTCAAGATCCGTCTTCTTCAGAAACAAACCACTTTTGCCTGTGTTTAAATATATATATATATATAATTGAAAAAATATAAATATTCTTTAAAAATTAATAAATTTATAAAAATTCTGAAATGGGTTTCTCATATATATGAGGAATTCATTTCAAATTATTTCAAAATCGATAGAGCAGTATATAAATTTACTCCAGTCTTTTAGACCTAATTTTACAAATGTAAAGGCCGCCTAACCCAGTGGTCGGCAAATTTATTAGCCAAAGAGCCAAATATGAACATTACAACAATTTAAAAAAAAAGATTGGGAGCCAAATATGCTTGTTTAGTAAACTTTTATTACACTAAATAAAACTAAATTTAATACTTAATAAATATTTATTAATGCGAACAATGTGCTTGCATCTCCTTGGAAAGTTTGAGTAATTCTGATTTGCATGTTGTTTTTAATTTTAGGCATGATTCCAAGTTATCATCAATAAGACGACTTCTCAGTTTATTCTTGAAAATTAATGTTCATACTTGAAAAAGATTGTTCGCATATATATGTAGAACCTAAAGGGGGAAGAACAGCAAACGCAAGCTTTTTCAGCTGATCGTAAGAGTCAGGAATACTATTCCAAGCGTTGAAAATGATCATGTCTTCCTTCTCCAGGTCATTCAAAGCAGACCACTTGTGTTGTAAACTAAAATCACATTTTTCTTCTCCAATATTTCCAGTTCAACACAATGACGTTCGAATTTAGAGCGCTATATCTCTTTGCTTTTTAAATTCAGCAATTGTATTTCAAAGCTACCAATGTCAATTTCAAAAGGAGAAAATTTCAACTCGATTATCGTAACATTAAGAGGATTTCTGCCAAATGCTAAAGTTGCTCTGCTGTTTTTAAATTCTTGAAACCTGCTGAGAAATACTTCCCTCATATTTAACATTATTGTTTAAAAATGCGATGCTTCAGCAGGCTCGGAAAGTGAAACAATGTTTCCCTTTCAAAATCCTGTGCAAAAATGGATAATTTAGTTTCGAATGTTATTACTTCTTCTAACATCGAAAAAATTAAGTTTCCTTTCCCTTGTAGTTTACGACTAAGCTGATTTAGATGAGACGTAATGTCTACCATGAAATAAAAGTTTTGGATCCACTGATCGTCTGTTAGTTCTGGATAGCGAACGCCCTTCTCAAGGAGAAATGCTTTAATTTCCGGAAAAAATGGACGCGAAACGTTTAAAAACGTTCCCTCTTGATAACCAACGTACCTTGTTATGAAGCAGAAGATCAGCGTACTCACTCTCCATTTCAAATAAGAATTTGAGATGGAGAGATTATTAAGACGATGATTAAGAGCTTTAGCTAAAATGGAGTTAATAATGGTAATCACTAATTCCATAACTTTACAAATTTCTTTAGGAAATGTTTGTACACAAAGCGCTTCTTGGTGAATGATACAATGGTAAACAAGTATCTCGTGATTAATTTTTTCTTTCAAAATAGCAACAACCCCTTTACTTACGCCGTTCATACTTTTGGCCCCATCTATTGAAATCGACACAATTTTATCGAGGGGAATATGATGCTTATCCATAACACTCAATTACAGCATTGGCGATATTTTCTCCACGCGTCTGACCTTTCAGTGGCAATAATCCTTAAAAGTTCTTCTTTAGGGCCTGAATGAGACATAAATCTTACAAAAAGTGAAACTTGCGCTGTATCATTTATGTCACAAGACTCGTCAACTGCTATTGATAAAGCCGAAACCAATTTCAGATCTTCGATATGCTGGGTGATTATATTCGAACACATTTTAATTGTTCTATCTTTAATGGTTTTTGAAGACAATGGTAACTCTTTAATTCTTTTCAGAATATCTGCTTTTTTCTTAAAATCTCGAAATAGCTTTTCGGATGCATTTATAAAACAATTTTCTATGTATTCGTCGTCTATGTACGGTTTTCCTCTCTTAGCAATCTCTTGGCTACAACAAAACTTGCCATATTAATATTGCTGGAAGATTGCATCCAGTTATTAAACACAGAAGTTGACGACTCTTATGAAGTTCCTCAACTGCTTTCTTCCTTTGCATCACCGGTAGGATATTTAGTGCTAAATGACGCGTACTGTCTTGTAAAATGTCTCTCTAAATTTGACATCTTGTTATGCGCGAATTTCTCCTTACAAATAAGACGTGTCGGAAGTCCATTCAAGTTTTGAATAAACGCAAAATTCTCGGTCCACTCAACTTTAAATTCGCGGTTTTCATCTTCCGTTTTTCTTTGCCTTTTTTTTTTTTTTTTTTTTTTTTTTGGTAGCCATGTTAATTGGGGTGCCTATAAAAATATTCCAAATATATTTTTTCTAAAGCCACCAGCACAAAATTATTATCATTATTAAATTGATGAAAATAAAAATTTAAAAAAATCTTTTTAAATAATACAATTTTATTAACATATGTAACTGCACTAAAAAGAAAAAAAATAATTTTTTCCATCATCAAAATAACAAAACTTTTAATATGATCAAAAATGGAAGAAAACTTCCAACATTTGGACACATAGAAGTTATCGAAAAACCGATTACAAATTTTGTACCGGAACTACAAACATACATAGCAGGTGTAATAAAATCGTATAAAAATACCTGTAAGATGTGCAGCTAGATTAAAAAATACAACAACTTTTTAATAAGACAGGACAACGGCAGACACGGTAGATAAGACAAAACTGTTCACACTGCAACTGTTGCTCTGTGATGCCAATTTGTACCTTCACTACTTTATAAAACGCATGCACGCGCATGCCGGTAGCTTGTACATGGTTTATGTTTACGTTTACGAAAACTAATAAAATTAAACTCGATGTTCGTTACGTATATTTACAACAATATAAAATTTTAATTACCCATCTTTTTACTCAAACAAAAAATTTACATGTTCTCGATTTATAGAAGAATTTATCAAAATAAGATGTAATTTTTTCTTACATAGTTTTTTTTAAATGAAAATATTATTGCGCCTTCCATGGATATTTATACCAGAGCCGCACTTAAGAAGCCAAACAGCCACATGCGGCTCCGGAGCCGCACTTTGCCGATCACTGGCCTAACCTGGACAGTGATTCTGATTCCCATACCGAAGGGCCTAGGCTCGAATACCGGAAAGGCACGGGATGTTTGCAAATATCCAGTGTCTGTGCGTCATGAGGCATTTTAAGTAAAGCGGTCCGCTGAAAGTCCTCTTGAGAGATTGATGGTAAGGGAAGAGGCATAGAAGACCCTCGGACCCGTGCCCCTCTTCCCGAGATGCACTCCATCAAAATTGGGGGCGGAACTGAGCAAAGTCGTACTGTCACCTGTATGGTGCTCAAGGCTCTTGCCAACGACAGGCGCAGTCTTGCTCTCCTTGCCACGATGAATTTCTTGGGCTTGTTCTGATGTTGCTGTCAGACAAGTGAGATTCATAAAAACAACAACACAAATGGAAACAAATTAATAACTAATTTTAGAGAGAAAAACAATCCATATAGATAATTTGAGTTCTGCTATAATGGGAAATCATTTCTACTTTCATGCCGTATATAGTAAAATAATAGCAGTAACATCTAAGATATTTGTGATTTTTTTAACTTATTTCCCACAGAAACCCTCCCCTACGTCATCCGTTAGAGCGGACGAACTGACAAAAAAGGAAGAGGCCCTTCTCCAAGCACAATTGAGTCTCGATAACAAGAAACGGGAAGTGCAGAACTTACTAGACAGGATAACAGAGTTGGTAAGTTTCGTTGTTGCCTTTTTATCTGCCCGTCCATCGACAAGAAATCTCCTTCTCACTTACGCCCACTGACAACTGCGGTGAAATGAAGTTGCGGTTATAGGGAATGTTGAGAAGGAAAAGAAAGGTCTGCCCAATTCCCACGTTTTAACCTTCAATCTTCCTTTTTCTGGAGGGTAAAAAACAACTCTTTTTTTTCATTTAAGTGAGGAAGGTAGAACTGAAAATTACTGCAATCTGAAAATCGAAGGTTACTTGAAAAAATGTTTATCGTTAAAATGTTTTCTTAAATTAAACAAAAAGTAAAGCAATTTCTAAAATATAAAAACATTATACAAATATTTGTGCATATTTTTACTTACGGATACAACCCTACTGAAAATAAATTTCAATTTCAAAAAGTTCTAATGTTTCTTTCTGCGTCTGTTTCTTTGGTAAAATGATGTAAAAAGAAAAGCATTAATTTATTAAAATAATATATTACCATTTGACCAAAAAGAATATTAATGTATATTAAGACTTCTGAAATGTCTGCAAAATTTAATCATTTGTCTGTATGTCTGCAAAATTTAATCATAATCATTAGATTTAATTTTTAACGCAGGCGGATTGTATTATTAATTTATTAGGCGGATTTATTAGATTTTATATTTAACGTAATACATTCCTTTTAAAAAAAGCATCATTAAGAAAGAAATTGTTTTTATTGTTTATTGAAATTGAATATGCATAAAGCCCATGCATGCACAAGTAATGAAATGATTAAAAATTCAAGGCCATAGGATCCATCAGTGGTCAACATATTGAATGTTCAAATCAATAATTGGCGATGCATGCTTGTAAGCGTTGCGGTTAGGAGTGAAAAAAAGTGTCTTAATCTCATCCTGCAATAGATTCCTTCAGAAATTCATCAATTGTTACTCCATATCTGCGATATTTTCGGTGCCCGAATCTGGCAGCCTACCATACGTGTTCGGTTTGGCGTAAGGTCTGGTAACTTTGGTGGCTAAGGAAGGATACAAACAACTCAGAGACAGTCCAGAGATTTGCGAGCCGTAGGAGGTGTGGCATTAGGTCGAAGTGCTGACCAGAGGTAATCGCTGTATGCCTCTGTAAACAATGATTGGGACCTCTGGCCATGGCCCCCTCCACAAACGGACGTGATGGTCATCTACTTTAAGACTAAAGCGGGATTCGTGGCTGAACTCTATGGGATTCCAGTCGGCTGGCAGCCATGATGATTGTCTACGACACCACTCCAGACGACTTTGTCGATCTTTTAGGTTTAAAGGCAGCTGTGAGCGCAACCTCGCCTTGGCCAAACGTCTTGGGATGCTGGAAGGTGCTACGCGTGGTATGGAAGAGGCTGTAGCAAACTGGGTAGCGGGCAGTTCGAGCCTCTCGCACAATCATCCTATCTTGCCTTGCATTCCTACACTTCCACCTTCAAGAACCTTGATTTTAACGACGAATATCTTGCAGCAACCACTGTTAGCAGCACCTTTGCACAGCCGTATCCGTAGGATGCTAATGACGGCCTATTGCTCAGTATGACCAGCTTGCTTCACGCATCCTACTAAAGAATGACGTTCGAAGTCGATAACGTCGTAACGACATTATTGGTTGGGTCTTCAGAGAATGGAAACGCCCACAACGAAAAATGGTAAACCGTCAGCAAGTGTTACCTGTTTTATACACTGGTAGCACAGTAGATATGCGCTCTCTGACCGAAGTTAACACTGATTGGCCTTGAAAATGTAATCATTTGCATATCTGGTATGAAGGAATCTGCATGCAAAATTTCGAGATCATTGATTTATTTTTTAAAGGTGCTCCGTTTCTTTTTCTTTCTTTCTTTTTTTTTTTTTTTTTTTTTTTTTTTTTTTTTTCGAAAACAGTATGTATGCAGGAAGTAGAGTCGGAAATTTGCAATCGATCTATGACAGATATTTAGAAACCTATTTTATTGATGACATGAATGTTATAAAGTGACACCTTTTGAAAAACGTTAGAAAGAAATCAAGATAAAGGGGTTTACAAATAAAGATACAGTGATTTACAACATAAAGTGAGATACTAGAAAAGTGACTGCTTACTAGATAAAGTGAGTGATTTATTAGATAAAGTGATTTACAAATTTACGCCGTTTTGAGCAACACTATTTTCTAATCTCAGAGATTAAATGAAAAATCTTAGTTATCGTAGACTAGCAACAGCATGTTTATGTAGGGTATGATATTGCCGAATCTGAAATCAGGAATAACTTATAGAAATATTTAAAAATTACTGTCTGAAAAAGCTTTAGATGTTTTTTTTAATGTTAGTATAACATAAAAAAAATTTTAAAGAAAACTTTATGTTTTTTTAATTAAGAAAAAAAACTGCAATCTGATCTTTGCTTTTAGATTTTTATTTAACACTTGAAACAGTTTTAAAGCAAGCCATTATAGTAGCTTACTAGTTTAAAGTACATTTTTCGAGGTGTTAATTTATTTATTCAGGTTTATTTTGAAACTGCATGAGCAGAGTCAATATGTTTCTGCTTTTGTTTACTGCACATTTCAAACTGAGTATAAATTTCAGTAATTATTCAAGTTATTTCATGTCTACAACAAATTAAATCATGCTTAGTGAAAATGATAAACAAAGATAGTTTTACCCCACAAGCTTTGAGAATTCTTGAATCAGTAATTAATTTATGAAAATTAAAAGCATTTATAGCCAATAAATATTATGAAACTGATATTTAATTGCATTTACAGACTATAAAAGTTATGTATTATGTATATTAGATTTAAAGTAGATGTTGCTATAAACACTCAGGTGATTTTATGCATTTCAGGAAAAAGATCTAGAAAAAAGCAAGTCTCGTCAGTCGAGGCAATTGGACACTATCGATGGTGAGTATTAGTTAATGATATTAACTAAACAGTGTTAAAAATCTTTTAAAAATAGCATCAAGTAAGATAAATATACTAGACAGAACGAGCCAAATGCAATTAAATAGAAAATTATCCTGTTTTCAAGAGCAACATCCATTTGACAGACTGTTTCTAGGCAGAATAATGAAATACACTAAAACCTATTATGGCAGCACTCCCCTAAGGTAAATCAAAAATAAACATCGGAATTTTATTTTTCTTCAGAAGTTAGATCTTCAGAAAAGGAAAAACATTTTGAAACGTGAATAGTCAGTTGTTTCAGATATTTGTTGACTCTAATAAACATGACTTGATGTAGTGGCTGTTGGCTCGAGTATATTCAGTACTTAGCAGACAAGAGCTACTAAAAAAATAAAAATGCCGTCACGCTTGTCACATACATTCAATTCTTAGCACGAGATCTAATGAAGATGAAGCGCCATCACGCCCCAGACCATCAGGTTTAGTAATCGTCCAGTATGATGCTGGATAGTGGACTACGGAATATGGCTTTCAACCCTAAAGCGTTTAACACGTAATCGACCATCGATGTACTCCAAATTCACGCAGGAATCATCGGAAATAACAATCCGTTGCTGATAGATGCGTCTATAGGTGTGTTGGTGCCACTATAGTCACATGTGTCGATGGTTTTGGATAAGAGGAACCCTGTGCAAATGAATGCATGCGCACAGTTCATTGCGCAGCAGACGAGCTTTTGAGATGGAAGCTGCATGGCGCGATAATGCCGTGCGGATGAAGTGTCTGTCATCTCGTGTTGACATAACATTTCGTGGTCCACTGACCGGGTTGCGTCTTGTCCGATTATCTTGAACCCACTGCCTTCCGTACAGACATCACTGATGAGGCGCTTACTTCTCGCAAGCCGATTTTTCACCTTTCGTTCAAACGGTGTAACTTGGTTATATTAGGCGCTTTGTTATTGACGAGGCATAGTGACTTTTCATGAAATGTTAACAATTGGCAGTTAATGAAATACTACTTTTAACGCTCCGCTGTAATCTTGTATGCATACAACTAACATGATAGTCCACGGGAAGCTGCTAAGAATACGCATGTGCTATCACTCAAATAGTTTAATGATTTGCATATCATATCCTGCTTTTCATTTCTTGTAAAGTTTCCTTTATTCGCATGATTTTTTTTAATTCTGTCGCAGGTTTCACAAACAATAGCATATACAGAGAGAAAGGTTCAAATTGTTTGTTTCCCAAATCTACAAAGACTTCGTTAAAGGCGTTTTTAATTTTTAAAAAATGTATTGTATTTCATGGTTCATATGGAAGAATGCGAAATCTGTGATAAACCGGATTTTTGTACTTAACTGATTTCCATTTCTGAGATTAATTATGTTCCAACGTAAAGAAATATTTTTATTTTTTGTATTTGACGTCATTTTTTATTTTTAGAACTTGACTAATGTAAAAAATTGGTTATTTGTTTAAATCAAGTATAATGGCTGTATCGTTCTAATTTTAATGTAATCTATTCTTTTGCAGAACTCAATGTGAAGTTACAGAAGTCAGAATCCAGATGTGCTAGCTTAGAAGAGGAAATGCACACTGCCAAAGAACAAATTCAAGGTAAGCTTCCGGATTATTTCTGCCCCAACAATAAATCGTTTAATATAGTTGATTTTGAAGTGCTTATACGCAAAGTAAAATTGAAAGTAAAGCGCTTAGAATTGTTCGTCAAAAATGCTCGAAAATTTGCATTCATGAGGATTGCGGTCCCACATTTTCCATGACGTTTTCCTATATTTGAGGAAACACCTCTCAAATGGGCTGTTAGGCGTTTCTAGCGATGTTTCTTTGGAAGATTTCGAAAAATTGAGAAACTTTTAGAAAATGGAAGCTTCCTTTTTAAACCACGTTATTAAAAAAATTCATAAAAATGTTCAGTCGTGCTCAATCAGAGAGATAAGTTTAGAATCCAGTTTTTATCCAGTCCATCTTAAGTAATATAAAGAAGCGTGCATCAGGATCTGAGAGATATGCCATGACCTTAAAAAATAAGTTAAGTTTAGCTGCTGTGTCCAAATGCTTTATCATTGTGTTATCGTCTGCTGAACTTCTCAATTTTGTACAAATTTCGCGTTTAAAGATCTCGTCTTTCTTGCATTCCTCTTCATCCTTAGATATTCCTTCCATAATCGCCTTTTATTGCTGCTTCTGAAGTTGTTCCACTTTTTCATTGCTGAGCTCGTTTTTAGTACTACGTTGTAGTAACTCCTCCACGTCTTCATTTTTAATTACCAAGAACATGATTTGCCTAGCGATAAAACATCATAAATAACAAATAAGGATAATAATTCTCAGAGTCGAAGCCTTCAAAGTCTCTGCCTTCAGCACAATTTGTCTATAATTTCCATCCAGGCAGAACTCATCTGCTGCTTGCTATATCAGTGAGAGTTAAAAAATGGACAATATCAAAATCACGTTTTCAGAAGTCTCTTGAGTTTTAATTTTGTATCAGAGCTCACCTCCAAACATCTTTAAAATTATTTATTACTGGTTGCCTGTTTGGTATCCCAGATACCGCTGTCATCTGAATCCCCCCCCTTTTTTTTTTTTTTTTTTTTTTTTTTTTTTGGCTTCCCAACATCTCTGTTAAATTTCCCTTCGTTCTGGTATTAGTATTCTCCGTATTCTTAGTAATTCTCCTTTAACTATATTATTTTTCTTTGGAAACTCTGGAAATATCACATTATACTGTACATTTATTCTGCCGCATTCATACTGTTGCACTGCTTTATTTCTCTCTCATGATATGTGAATTAGTCTAAAATGTCATAATGCATTACGTAAGAGAGAGCAGAGTATAGTCTAGCCGTTCAATGTATTTTGCATTACTTCATACTATACAGTATGTTACAGTATGTTATATAATGTAGTATAGCGTATTTTATTATTCAATTACTTAATACTATATGGCTTTCCCTTATTGTGGATAACAAATATATTTTAAGTTTGATACCTTTACTAAACTTCTCTGCTTCCCCTCACATTCTCTCGCCGGATATAAATTTAAAGTTAAGTGAAGTGCGTATTTAAGTGGGTGTATCTCTGCGTTTACTCAGAGCGTGTTTTCGCTAGCCAACGCACGTTTCGCTTTTGTTTCCTTGTTACGCTAATAAGCCATTTCGGATTTATCATCGCATTATACTGTATATTAATAGTGTTAAGTTTTTGTAAGTCAACCTATTAGGCGTAACTTACGTGCTATACAGCATTACTTATTTTAGATTCTGACTTGAATTAAATTCTGCGTTTTTAATTTTACCGCAAGTTTGACGATGCCATCGTACCGCACGAAGATCGTGCCTGTTAACTATTTTTGAATTAATAAAGGGTTATTTTAACCCTTCTTCTGTGCTGGTATTTATTCACGCCTGTGCGAAAATTCACCAGGTTTATTGTAGGATCTAACTTAGTTTATGTGGAAAAACAGAGAACGACCCCACAAGTGGCGCCCGGACAGGAACTCAACGCGTATTTGAGAGGTCTGTGGTTCGAGCCCCGGTGAGGGAATTGCTCATTTTTCATATCTCCTGCTTCGAAATAACCTAATTTCTCTACAATACTACTAATATCTTACAATTCGTAATTTATTGACCATATTTAGTGTATGTTATCCTGTTTTATACAGCTTTCGTTGCTATTCTTGCTTGAGAATGATTGCTGGGTATAATTACTGCTGGGTATAATAACTTTTTTAATGGAAAATTCTTAATGTCTTTTACACTACATAATTTTTTCATCAAACCATGGCCATATTTCGTTACTTTGGAAGAAAAGTGACATAACTCGAAAACCAAAAAGATTTAATCAATGATTAAGACACAATAACACGCCGAATAAATACTAATTCAGAAGTCAAACAACAAAAATCAGCGTTATACCTACAAAATTTTCACAGGACTAGTTTCGATGGTTTTACCGAACCATCATCTTCAGCTGCAAAACCGCAAATGAACAAGATAGGAAATAATGATTAGATAAGATAAGAAAGCCTGAAAAAGAATAAGCAAGTGGCGCCATCTGTTGGCGAAACCAGAACTAAAACATAATTTCTCTAAAAGCCGAAGGCAAATTTGGATTGGAATTAGGATCGTTAACTAGAACAGAAAGATTTTTATGAATGTGAAATGCCTCTAGAAAATCCAGTTCTCCAATGGAAGATGTTTTTTGAATAATTTTGGCAGCAGAAAAATTGAAAGTGTAATTTTCGGACCAGCAATGTTGACCAGCAATTTTGTAGGTATAACGCTGATTTTTGTTCTTTGACTTCTGAATTAGTATTTATTCGGCGTGTTATTGTGTCTTAATTATAGAAGCCCCAAACAGGCTTACATTTTGCTTTCTTTTTTGCACGTGGTGTGGCCGCCATTTTGTGATTGTAGGAGTTTCGGTGAGTACATTTTTGCAATTTTCAAGTTATGTTTATGTTTTGTACATTTGGATATTGTGCTTTGCTTGTCTGATTTCATGCATTTTGCTTACAAGCGTTTTGTTTTCTATTCATTTCACTGAGGGATTTTTCTGCTGTTTTGTGTGTACTTTATTATTGCTCAGTTAATTTAGTTTGATTTTCTGCATTGTTTATCATGCCTTCATCCGTTAATCGTTTCACTAAACTACGCCTGAAACGGCAAAAATTCCTGAATCATCTTGACTTTTTACTTAAATGTAAATGTAAAAAATTGATCCCCAATTTTATTCAAATCAAATCTAATCAAAAACCTTCGAGTCGCGTTTCAAGAATTCTGTTAAATTGCAAGCTTGCCTTACTTCGGTCCGTGATAAGGGATACACGTCAACAATTTTCCAAAATTGAACATGAACTCTATAAGCTTCATCTGGAACTCGCTAAATCATATCCAAAATTCACTGCCCTTGAACAAAAGTCTTGGTCTAGAACGGAGAATGCAGTTAACCGTCATAAAAACACCCTTGCAGTTAAATTCGAAAAACTTCTTTTACAGTCTTCCAGTTCAAGTAGTTCAAAAAATCTTCCCATTGTAAACATCAAGCCAATAGTTAATATTTCTAATGTTAGTCTTTCAGAAGAACAAGAGAGAATTCTAAAATATAATTTTAACTTCTCACAAACCTGTAAACCCTCGATTCCAAAGATTTTGGCTCCTATCGAAAAAGCTTTCAAGTTCAGTAAAGTTTCAGATTCACAGAAAGAAATGATTAGGCATCTTATCGCTCATAATGTGAAATTCAATAATAAACCTTTGAAACCAAATCTAACTGCGAGAGAAAGAGCTACAATGCGCGAAATTCATTCTAACCCGGATATTATCATTTCAAAGGCCGACAAAGGTGGCCAGATAGTCGTCATGGATAAGAACACTTACATCGATGGTGTCACTAAACTCTTAAACGAAGGACCATATAATCCGATTCCTAAAGATCCTTCACCTTCGGACTTATCCAAAATAAAAACTGCGATCAAATGTTCGCAAATCATTTCAAGCAACTTAAAACATTCGCTTATCCCATCTGTTGCGAATTGTGCCAGATTATATGCTCTTCCCAAAATTCATAAAAGTGGTATTCCTTTCCGCCCTATTGTATCAAATTTAGGTACTGCCTCGTATCCTTTAGCTAAATATTTAGTTTCTAGATTTTCCACTCTATTAGACAATAACATTTACACCATAAAAAATTCAATAGAGTTTGTAAAAAAGGTTAAAAACATTTCTCCTAGTAATTTACTCATGGTTTCTTTTGATGTAAAATCATTAGTCACCAATGTCCCAGTGGAGGGTGCATTAAGATGTCTAGAAACCAGACTTCGCGAATTTCATTTCTCTTGCATCGAAATTGAGGAGCTAATTTCTCTCACTCTGTTTGAAACAAACACATTTTGTTTTCCAAAATAAATATTACAAGCAAACTGAGGGATTAGCCATGGGAAGCCCCCTCAGTCCCATCCTGGCTGATATCTACATGCATTATTATGAATCAAAATTGTTTGAAACCTTAAACTTCCCGGCATGGTTCCGCTACGTAGACGATACTTTTACCCTGTTTGAAGGTAATAAAGATGATTTAAATAAAGTTCTTTCAACAATGAATTCTATTGATCCTACTATTCAGTTCACTTTTGAACTTGAGACTTGCAATTCTCTTCCGTTTCTCGACATTCTGGTCACACGTAACACATCCAACTTCAGTACTACAGTTTACCGTAAACCTTCATCGGTTTGCCTTCCACCACACTTTAAATCATGTCATCCGACTAAACAAAAGTTAGCTTCATTTTATTCCTATGTTTTCCGTGCTCTTCAAGTTTGCTCCTCCAAACTAGACCTTGATGAAGAACTAAATTATTTAAAAGCAATAGCTATTGACAGGGGCTTTTCACCCAACATTATTAATCAAGCAGTTAAAAAATTCTCATCTGAACACACTAAAAGCCACACTCTTATTTTAGGAGATTATAAAAATTCTGTTGTCATTCCCTTCTTTCCATCAATTAGCTATAAAGTTGCACATATTTTGCAGAAATTTAACTTTCGGGTTGTTTATTCTCCCATCAATAAAATTCCAACTTCTATACTCAAGGACCCCATTCCGGATATGAATTCCTGGGGTATTTATAGGATTCCTTGCCAGTGTGGTTTAATTTACATTGGCCAAACTAAGAGAGCCTTAAAATTTCTCGTCAAAGAACATGAGGCATATGTTAGAAAAAAGGAAACACAGAAGTCTTCTGTTGCTCAACATTGCTGGTCCGAAAATCACACTTTCAATTTTTCTGCTGCCAAAATTATTCAAAAAACATCTTCCATTGGAGAACTGGATTTTCTAGAGGCATTTCACATTCACAAAAATCTTTCTGTTCTAGTTAACGATCCTAATTCCAATCCAAATTTGCCTTCGGCTTTTAGAGAAATTATGTTTTAGTTCTGGTTTCGCCAACAGATGGCGCCACTTGCTTATTCTTTTTCAGGCTTTCTTATCTTATCTAATCATTATTTCCTATCTTGTTCATTTGCGATTTTGCAGCCGAAGATGATGGTTCGGTAAAACCATCGAAACTAGTCCTGTGAAAATTTTGTAGGTATAACGCTGATTTTTGTTGTTTGACTTCTGAATTAGTATTTAATCAATGTTTGACTGAATATGAAGAGTTTAACTAATAAACATTAGTGATAATTTTCCGTTAATGACTTCTTTCCACATAAAAATATATCACATTTTCGTTAAGCGAGAAACCACATTTTTGGAGTTATGCCGGTTTTCTTCCAAAGTAGCGATTTATGTATTTTGCAAGAATACTCTGCTTTATAAAGCGTTCGCTCTTATTCGTGGCCTCATGTATCTGCTTAAATGTTGGAATATATTTCCTATACGTTCAGTATTAATATTATGCCTTTCGAAAATACGTTTCGTAGTTCTTCAGAATGCGTAATTATTCTTTGTTTACAGTATTTATTTAGCAATCAAAATATCATTTAATTTTTTAGATCTGGAGCATCGTCTTCGTATCACGACAGAATGCGTTAACAACCTGGAATCTGAGAAACAACGTCTGGAGAAGCAGCTCCAATCTCCCGAATCAACGCCAGAAGAACAAGCCCTCATCTCTCGGCTCCGGGATCGGGAAAGGTTAGTTGCATCTTCTATTTCCTGATTGGTTATGCTGTTGGGTGTTTTCTAGCAGCCTCCCAGCAGCCTAGTATATACTATATGTACTTTACAGACTTTTTGTCCCATTACATCACACAAAGTATGCATACGCACAAAGAAAAGCAGAAATACCAGTGGAATATCGGAGGACAAATGTTTGAGTATGAGAACCGGATATATTTACTGACGGTTCGGGTTATGACATTAGAATTGGTGCAGTATATGTGATTTACTTGTTTGGTACAGAAGCAGACTATGGCAAAATTAGACTCGAACTTTAAAATTCGGTTTTTCAAGCCGAATTGGCTGATGTAATATTTGCACTTAAATGGATTGATGAAACCCTGACTGTAAAAACATGTATTTATATATATGTTACAGTGAAAGACCGAAATCTGGTGAATATCAACATTCACTGAGTCGCTTGGTGTATGTCTGAAATTGCTAAATATTCTTATTTCTCGGCGAATGTCGCCATTCACCATGCACTGATAATGTTGAATTAAAATAATTTTTTTTTACGTTTTTAAATCATTCTTTATTTATTAAAACATATTATGATATGTATCAAAATAAAAAAAGTTTATGTAATGTACTTTTGTAACACATGTAAAATAAATTGCTGAACATAAAACGACAATTACATTCTAAATGAGAAAAGAAAATAACACCAATAATAAACTTACTTAATTATGTGATTCACGTTATACAGTCTTATTTATTGCAGCAAAAACCGGTAATGGTCCGAATGTATAAGAATATATAACAAAATATTCGGCTTTTCACCGACGTAACTGGAGAATGTCGACATTCTCCGGTGATTGTCAACGTTCTCCAATTTCGGTCTTTCACGGTAACATATACATACAGTCACATTATCTGGTTTGGAAACACTAGCAGATGTTGATAACACCAATATTTTGGTCTCTTATGTAAAATATCTTGTAAACGTTGAGAAAAATACGTGAAGTGAAGTCCACATTGGCGTTATAGGCAATAAGAAGGGCCGACACCCTGGCTAAAGAGGCTGCTATGGGCAATGACGGGGATGCCTTCGATATTCAAGCGGCAAAAAGATTTGTTATTGGTAAAATCAGGGTTATTGGTAAAATTTGTTATTGGTAAAATCTATCATGATTGCTGGAAAAAGAAATGGAACATTTCGAGAAAAGGAAAGATTATTTATTGAACTTTTAAGTTTCTAAAAATATGAGAATGATATGTGAAAAGGAATTCTACCGCACAATAAGAGCTTAGATTTGCATAGGATTAGATTAACTTTATAAATGGCAATAGAACATTACTGGGAATTTTGGTTTGATGTTTTAGACTATTATTGTTTGAATATTTTGTTTTAATCTTTTAACTGTATTTTTGTTTGTCTGTGTTGGGTGTGCTGTATGAACCACGAGGCCGATTTTTATCGGTCAAAAGGGTTGCAACCCACTCGTGTATTACATTACATTGTACACATTTATCTTGAAATATGTTCAAATTGTATTTTAGAGTCATTAAGTTTATCGATGTTGCAATATGAAAAATATGTAGTACCTTCGTCGAGATTCAAACTCCGCATTGAATCCAGTCTGCTTTCAAGTACACCATGCGAATACTTTCTTTAAAAGCAGTCGTTAGAGAATATTTTATGTTTGTATGGAGTTCCTGAAATTCTTGGTACTCTTGTATCAGCAATGTACAACTTTGTCTCTTAACAGAATCCTCATTCTGATCATATTTGGATGTTGTTCCAGAGAGGCTGCAGAGTGGCGAAGAGAAGCCGAAGCAGCCCGCTCTGAGGTAGATCGTTTGCGCGAAGAGCGCGAGAGGATGAGAAAAGAGCTGGAAGACAAGATTCGACGACTCAAAGAAGATCATCTCCAAGATTCAAGAATGGAGAAAAAGAAAGCAGCGGTAAGTTCTAGAACACTACTGAAGCTAGGTTATCTTTTTATTGTAAGTTATTGTGTCACATTATTACAAATTAAGTTACCCAAAGCTAAGTTACCTTTCACGCTTTTGCTTAATCATCCCGGCTTTCATAGTCATAAGCTGTAAAAGTCACAACAATGTAGAATTCCTCACTTGTATTCTGCTAAATTAAATGTCGAGGAACCTAGTGAACTGTTACGCGAATTATCGCTTAAAAACAGAAATCGTTAAACTCAAGAAGGGTTAATTATCCTTTATTCACTCAAATAAGATGTATAGTTGGCCCCTTTTTTCGGGCTTACAACAAAGCCTCCACTTGGGCTTAAAAATAAGAACTAACAGTATCTAAGAGATTTAGACGAAGCTAACACAATTCAAATGTAGTTGGCCCTTAATTTTAAACTAGCCGGCGAACTATCAAAAGCACGTAATATACGACCAAGCGTAACAGCAGCTTATAGAGACTTAGCCCAAAGGTAAACGGGCTCTACTCAGGATTCCTAGCTCTCTCTCAAGAAGTAAGTTGATCTTTCCTTTAATACTATTTTTTACTCATTTGCATTCAATGCGATTCTAAAAACTCATTCTGGTAGAAAAATGTAAGTTGAAACGAGAAACGATAAGAAAGGTTAACTAAATTAAAATAAGTGTTATAAAATTAAAATATACCTTAAAAACACATTCCGAAGATTTAGGCGATTTGAGTCTCAGCAGCAATGAAATAAGGAAGTGCAATCATATGTGCATTTAATTTGTTCCAAATTTTAAACAGTCTTACTTCTAATCCAAATTTTCGGCTAAGTTACAGTTTATGGGCAAACTCACAGTAAAACTTTGAACAGTTGTACATTATATTATAAATATAAAACTAATTAATGAATAAAGTTAATAAAAGATGAATGTTTTCAAGGCATTCTGTGATATGTGACTTCAAAACTAAATCGATACAGGTAACTGCCTAATTTTCTGATTGTTTACATATTACAACAAGTGAAAGTTATTTCCCTAATCCGAAGGATCCTTTATCGGACGATTGTAAAACATCTACCTTCAGCTTCACCTCTGTTGTTTAGAAAGAACACTTTAACATCTGTTGCACATGTTAATAGTAATAGCACTGTTTTCGTAAAGTTAGATTTAATTTCAAAGAAATTGTATTCGGCAACAAATTTTTTGTTTATTTGTACTATCTTTTTGGTTTCAATTTATTTATTTGTTTACTATTCATATCGCATAAAGGTATTTTTCTCATAATAATCTAATACTTACTAGCTACTAAAAGACATGCTGCATGAATAGTAGATTTTCTACGGATCTTATTATTATGTTTCATAACCAAGTCATCTCATTTTCTTCCCCAATGCGCTGTAGCTGGAAATGGGATTTATCTTAAAAACTGAGAAATGTGGTACCAGGCTTTGATGGGTTCCAGCTATTTTTAATTTCTGACTCTTTTTAAAAGTTACGATTACAATAATATATCACCATATGCTTGAATTGAAAAATTCCTACAATGGTATTACCAGTTGAAATCATTGCCTTCACGAAGTTAAATGCAAGGATATTTTTCTGTGAAAATATACTTGCTCAACCTGTATTAGATTTAGGATTTCAAAGAAAAAATATTCAAAATGATTGTTAAATATGCGAATATGTTACTTAATTCGCGCAGATTAATTCTTGAGATCATATAAATTTCAATTTTATTTCAGGAGGCAGAGGAAACGAGCCAATCGAAAATCAAGGAATTGGAAAGAGCCTTGACACAAGTCCGGACCGAGCTGGAATCGGCACGGGCCGAGGCCGATGTCCGTCTGTCCAGACAGGAAGCTCGCCTTCAGGAGGCTGAACTCAAAACAGAAAGCCTGGATCGGCTACGGGAGCAGATGAGTCGAGTCCAAGCCGAGAAGGATCTCTTGCGCGTTGAGAAGGAAGAGGTAATGGAACTTAAAGCATTTCTTTCGTTTATGATACGCCTCTCAACCAGTAAAAATTGTAAATCTCTCCCACATGTATGTAAGATATCAAAATATAAAGAAAAATTTGTTACCAAATTAAACAAGATAGCATCTGCCTCGGGAATCCCTAAGTTAAATTCATCTATGCAGAATGAGCTCCGTCTCCAGTTTATCTTAAATAATTCAAGTAAGTGTATAAACGAGAAGAACTGAAACTTGGCTATAATAACGATTTTATTCTGCATTCATATAAAGCATCGTTCTCGATCCATTCAATATCCAAAAATGAAAGAAGAAAATTCTTACCATGCCACACAGTGCTTCCAAAATTAATGAAACAAAGTGTTTACGTTAAAAGTGATTTTTCTTAATCTTGTAGTTCGTCAAACAAAAACTGAAAATTATTGTCCTACAATCAGGTTCCTTACATCACGTATTTTGTGAATAAAGAAAAAGGTTTTAATAATTGCAACTAGATAATATCATATAAAAAAATTTTTACGTTTTGTGTGTTACCTTTATTTATTAAATATCATGCTCTTCGGACTTAAATCATAAAAGTCAGTTCAACAGAAATATCGCAAAATAATTTTTAAATGAGCATATTTTGAATTTCCTATACACAGTCTCGCGCGCTGGAGATAAAAATGTTTTTTTTTTTTTTTTTTTTTTTTTTTTTCGTACAGTGTTGCTATTGCTCGCCTTGAAATCGTTGAGTTTGTTAATCAAAAATTCGTTAAGTGTTACAAAATAAGAAATCGATAATTAAAAAAAAAAAAAAAAATCAGATTCCAAATTCAATCTTCCAGACGCCCATATTCAATGAAATATTACGTTATTTAAAAATGGATGGCTCTAGGTACCACTGTTTTATCACAATGCGAGAAACATACATACATTTATGTAGATTCTTCATTATTTAATTTCTTTAAATATAACACAGGGGGATAATATTTGGTGGCAACAATTTGAAAAGTGAACCAATGCAAAATGCCAAAACGAAATTAATAGTCTTTCTGAGCAAATTGTCCCTTTGAACTAAAAATTGCTAATCATTATTATTATATTGAAATTTTGAATACATAATGCTGTTGTTTTCTAACATTAGATTACAGTAAAATTTTGTTTTATGAAAATGAAAGATTAACATTTATATGATTTTAAATATCCGAATTTTGCTTATTGGGTTTAAAAATTAAAGAATTTTAAGATTTTATTTAGGGAGGGTTATTAACATGGTTAATATATTTTTGCATTATTGTTTAAATACATTTCAATTATTTTAACAATTATTTAACATTTTAGATTATTGTTTCAAAATTTGAATTCTAAAGAATGTTCTAATTATCTTAAGAACAAAGTGAATATAAACTTTGAAAGCTCCCATCGTACAATTTTTCACATATAATTATTATTTTTATAATGGAGTGAAATTTAATATTTTTTTTATAAAATGAAATGTTTTAGCGCTGCTCAAAAAAATCTTTAAACCAGGAACAGAGGTGCAGAACAAACACACCAGTTAGTTCAAGTGGATTTGCCCATAAGATGGATATGTTAGTATTCAGGGCTGTATGCGGTATTATATTAGAATGTGGGGGTCTTTAAATTTTATACAAAAGAAGTAAATTAGAAATGTATTAAAAATAATAGAAAGCATAATGTTAATAAAACAATTTCAAATGATGTTAAATGAAACGAAAATTAGTTTATAAAATCCTGAGTTCTTTTTGATCATGTACAATAATTAAAGGATCTATTCAAACTTTTTACAATGTGCGAAAATTTTTAAAAGGCCTTCCTGAAACAAATATCATTATGAAGATTTGAAACCTTAAACTTTGTGGCATTTTACTCCACATTTGATTCTTTCTCTCAATCTGGCTTTTCATTCATCTAAAAGTTTTTTTTAAAATTATTACTAGTATGGTATTGTAAAACTGCGTTCACTAAATTTTAATGGCATAACTTTATAGAGACATTTATATTTTGTAAAGCAGGAGAAGTGAAAAATGACCAACGCATTCGCCAGGAATCGAACCACGATAGTATAATGAACCACGACCAGGAGAAGTGAAAAATCTCTGGAATACGCGCCCAGCGTGCAAACCACTGCCCCACGAAGCCACGCTAAGAAGGCGGGAGAAATATCTTAAAAACCTTTTAAAGGCGACTGTGGGTTTAGGGGACCCAATCGCCAAATCCTGGATGTGGAGAATCATCATCCACCCCCCCTTTTAGTTCGGGCGCCACTGTAGAGACATTACGTATTTTTTTAAGCAGGAGAAGTGAAAAATGAGCAACGCTTTCGCCGGGAATCGAACCACAGATCTCTGGAATACGCGCTCAGCGTACTGACCACTACACTACGAAGGCCCGCTAAGAAGATGGGAGAAATACCTTATAACTTGATTATACAAGTTATTCGTCTTAACTTGGATTTTAATTTTTGTATACGTCCTATAAAGAATTTTACAACTCTGAAAAGTAAATACAAACTTTCATTTTTTTCATAAACTACTAAACGCCAGTTGCCTTGTATAAGGAACGTAGATTTCTATGTTAAGCATCCCACCGTCATCAGCAAGTAATTACGTTGATTCGCTTTATGAGGACTTGCTCATTTTAATCAGAGTTTACTATAATATTAAATTTTTCATTTCTGTATATTAACTGTTACATTGCTCAACAATAAGGAAATTTAGTTTTGTTTCATAATAAGTATTAATTTTAATAAAATGTTATAACTATATTCTAGAAATATTTTTATTTTGTATTTATAATAACACATACTTTTTAATGAAAGATTTTTCACAAGACTGCAAGAATTTCTTATGTGATTTTGCAACCACTTCAAGAGTAAGCTCTTCAAGTGGCTTTTATATGCTAGCCACCTCAAGAGCTCTAATTTATATTTCAGAGGCTTTCAAATTGGACTCTAAATTTAATTTGCTGAATCATATTTTGTTTTAGTATTTGTAAATTACTTCTTGAAGCTATTTATTTGTTTTGCCATTGAAATTGTAAATATTCTACAAAATTTCTCTTCCTTTGCTGATACGCTAACGCTTTCTTCTCAAAAGGCTTTTCTCTCGGCAAAACCTTTTTCTCCTTGAAGAAGGGTGTATGTAAGATATCAAAATATGAAAACAATTTAATTGAACAAACTGACAACAGACCTTTGAATTTGACCGGCATCTGCGATTTTCCTGCAGTATCGCATTGCTGTAAACGTTTGCCCAACAGCTATCGAGAATTAAGCCAAGATTTTCCAAGCATGTAAATAATACTGCAACTAACTACGAAACCTCTTTTACTGTCTGACCTTCCTAACTAGAGGATGTCTCTTGCTTGGCTGCTTCTATTCATTGTTAAAAAGACAGCACGCCATAATCAAAACTGTAGGGAGATGATTGTCTTCATTGTGATGTGCTATGCCATAGAGTAATCAAAAAATAATAAAGATGTGTTTGGATTGTCAAATGATTTTGTAATTCTTCAAAAGTTCACGGCATCTTTTACCACGTTTCAGTGATGTTGCAACATCAATCCACTCGCTACTGTAGAACTGGTGCCTTCCCTAGTCAAGCACTCATCTGATATCAAATTACCTACAACGAACTACATTTTAACACATGTACTATATATTGAATGTGTGCATGAATGCATGAGCGTGTGTATACGTATGGTCAAAAGGACAGCTGCAGAATGGTTATGCACACTGAAAAGAATTTGTAGCCTCGAAGATGTAAAGGAGCAGATATGTTGAAGAAACAGCTGTACGCTGGTCGAAAATCGAGCCAAGGATCTCTCAGCTGTTAGATGGATGTCCTGAGCTTAACAGGACATAGGTGCATGGAAACACTTTATTTCTTTGTAAAGTCGACAGACATCTACAGTGCAAAATATAGTTATTGATACAGCAATAAAATTGTATTACTATATACAAGATTTGTTAAAATCTCATCAAAGAATTGCTTTAAGGACTGAACTATTCGTAAATAAGAATCGCATAGGTAAGATTCTTAATGTTTTATCTCTTTCTATGCTTCAATACCATGTGGCTGAGAGGTTAAAGACGTGAAATATTGATATTTTTTCATACCCAGTTTAGAACAGGTTGGCTATGTAAGGTTTTAGCAGTTTTGCTCTAATATAACAAAAGCATTTCATAAACGTTTCTTCTAATATAACAGAAACATTTCATTTCTTAATTTCCCTTAGAAAACCATGAAAGCATCTCACTTGAGAGACAGATGGTCTTAAGAGCTTTTTACCATTGTGAAAATAAACTAAACCATCCATACTTAATACAAATTCTCCTATAAATTCTTGTTTCATCATCCATATCAATAACCTGAGTGCCCGAACCTTCCGTCGAAACCTCTTCAAAAAAGGGAATCCATCAATCAATAACTATCCTTCACTTCATCTCAAATTTCATTTGTTTTTGAATGGCATTTTTTATAAATATCTTCCGAGTCTTTAACAAATTCATCCAGTTGTTTTCCAGTCCTGACTTTCTGCAAATTTCTTTCAAAACAAAAGACATCGCTATTAGCTGTTTTTCATAATTTATTAATTCTAAGTGCATTTGATGAAATACCAAATTTTTGCAGTACAGTGGAATCTCGAGATACGAGCACCACGTTATACGAGAAATTCGAGATACGAGGAAATACTTTCCTCGGGGAAAATTTGTCCCTAAATACGAGCAACGAGTCATTCTGTTGGTATGCGTGGCGCGTTTTACGCTTCGGCTAGACTCGGAAAATACCCTCTTCAGATCACTTAGTGTTCTTTGATCTACGTGTTTGTGCGCTTCTGAAATGAAGTTTCAAAGTGTTCCTTGTGAAATGAATTCCACAAATTGAAGTTCCAAAGCCGGAACAATAATGTCATTCTCCAAGTATATACTGTAAATCAGTGGTCTCAAACTCAAATTGTAAAAGGGCCGAATGTACGATTTGGAAACAGCTGACGGGTCTAATTTTTATTTAATAAAATAAGAGCGAATATGTATATACTTTGTGATTGACTCATAAGCCAGAAGTACCAACACAACGAAGGGGGAAATAACCGGAAATGCCAGACACTGAAGCGCCGTCAATTGCGACAGACGAACTAAATTTACTGATTGTACCTACCTGGGAAGTTATCCAACTTTACCACAATCACATGGCTTAGTATAGAGACGCTTAACTGTGGCAAAGCCCAGTGTATTCATTCCTGCCTTTTACCTGTCTCGATTTAATCTCGCACTAAAGAGATGCTATTATTATTTTTCGTTGATGCCATAAACTCTGATCAGTCAGCATGATTTAGCTTTTTTATAAATAACTTACATAGAGGCTGAACTACATTTATTTTCGTAGATATAACAACTCAGACTTATATCTCTATATCTCTGAAACTGCAGGAACCGTATTTACAGCAAACGAATACTGAAAATATATTCAAGTGCAGTGTAAAATTGCTTCTTTGACGGCCAGTTTGAGACCACTACCCTAAATGTTAATTTTAGGAACTATAAACCTTCGCCTCCTAGTTTTTATAATATTTTATACATTTATAATTTTTCTTCTTTGTTGATTTTTCTCTGAAAACGATAAACTTCCAATCTTGACTCAGTTCCAGTACATCTCTATAATTCTTTCTCTTATATAATTTAAGAGGTATCACTTCCATCTCAAGCCCAATTTTTTGTCAAGTGGATTGATTATAATTTCATTACTTCCATATTTGGCATTGTTTACCGCATCTTTATATATATCTCCATCGTTAGCATCTCTTAAGTCCCAGCAAAAAATCCTTAAATTCAGAGAGCTCCTATCGCATCGTTTCAATGGTATGCATTACATTAACTTCACATTCACATTTTACACGGTCTGTCTTCATATTTGATTCACAAAGAGTTTTCTTCATTTTAGATATACCTATTCGCAATTGTCCGAAATATATATCTTTTTTCCGACAAATATCAGCTTCGATCACCTGTAGATTTGGTTAGTTACCAAGTCAGATATATAACTTTAGCCTTTGAGGCTTCCTTTCTTTTTAATTTATCAACTATAATTTAAATTTACCAAACAAGAGCGATTATCATATCCCCAAAATTTGTGAGGGAGTCCAAGTCATTATTAATCTCCCCCCTTTTCATGCGAAACTTCATGACTACTAGCCCCTGGCTTCACATTATTCTCATCTATCACATTCTCTTTACCTATTAAACTCTTTATAATATTAACATCTCTAAACTGCTTCTATAGCACTATCTGCCATCACAAAAGCATACAGTTATTATATAGTGTAAATTACATTAACACAATACAAAATTATATCATATGTTCAAATAAAATCAATACTATAGCCAATACCATATGTTTTTTAAATTTGCAGTTAAGTTACTCTAAAAATTTAATTTGTATCTTTAACATTTAAATAAAGAAGATCAAAAGACAAGAAATACACACAACAAAAATGTAGAATTAAATATAACAACACATATACACTAGACAAATTAATATGTGTTTTGCACAAATTAATATGTGTCGTCGACAAGCTCATAAACTTAATTCCGTAGTGTATTAAAAAAGCGTCATTTCCGGTTCTTCGGGCAGTACTCAAGAATAGCAAAAACTACTTCACAAATATACTTAAAAAAATACTTGCCTTTAAAATTTAGTGAACGGAATTTAACAATACCATACCAGTAATAATTAAAAGAAACTTTTAGATGAATGAAAAGCCAGATTGAGAGAAATAATCAAATGTGGAGTGTGGAGTAAAATGCCACAAAGTTTAAGGTTTGAAATCTTCATAATGATATTTGTGTCTTTTAAAAATTTTGAATACATCCTTTAACTATTGTACATGATTAAAACGAACTCAGGATTTTATAAACTAACTTTCGTTTCATTTAACATCATTTGAAATTGTTTTATTAACATTATGCTTTCTATTATTTTTAATACATTTCTAATTTACTTATTTTGTATAAAATTTAAAGACCCCCACATTCTAATATAATACCGCATACACCCCTAAATACTAACATATCCATCTTATGGGCAAATCCACTTGAACTAACTGGTGTGTTTGTTCTGTACCTCTGTTCCTGGTTTAAAGATTTTTTTGAGCAGCGCTAAAACATTTCATTTTATAAAAAAATATTAAATTTCACTCCATTATAAAAATAATAATTATATGTGAAAAAATTGTACGATGAGAGCTTTCAAAGTTTATATTCACTTTGTTCTTAAAATAATTAGAAAATTCTTAGAATTCAAATTTTGAAACAATAACCTCATTGTTAAAATAATTCAAATGTATTTTAACAATAATGCAAAAATATATTAAGCATGTTAATAACCCTCTCTAAATAAAATCTTAGAATTCTTTAATTTTTAAACCGAATTTCTCCCGTCAAAATTCGAATATTTAAAATCATATAAATGTTAATCTTTCATTTTCATAAAACAAAGTTTTACTGTAATGTAATGTTAGAAAACAACAGCATTATGTATTCAAAATTTCAATATAATAATAATGATTAGCAATTTTTAGTTCAAAGGGACAATTTGCTCAGAAAGACTTATTAATTTCGTTTTGGCATTTTGCGTTGGTTCACTTTTCAAATTGTTGCCACCAAATATTATCCCCCTGTGTTATATTTAAAGAAATTAAATAATGAAAAATCTACATAAATGTATGTGTGTTTCTCGCATTGTGATAAAACAGCGGTACCTAGAGCCATCCATTTTTAAATAACGTAATATTTCATTGAATATGGGCGTCTGGAAGGTTGAGTTTGGAATCTGAATTTTTTTTTTTTTTTATTATCGATTTCTTATTTTGTAACACTTAACGAATTTTTGATTAACAAACTCAACGATTTCAAGGCGAGCAATGGCAACAGTGTACGGAAAAAAAAAAACATTTTTATCTCCAGCGCGCGAGACTGTGTATCGGAAATTCAAAATATACTCATTTTAAAATTATTTTGCGATATTGCTGTTGAACTGACTTTTATGATTTAAGTCCGAAGAACATGATACTTAATAAATAAAGGTAACACACAAAACGTAAATTTTTTATATGATATTATCTAGTTGCAATTATTAAAACCTTTTTCTTTATTCACAAAATACGTGATGTAAGGAACCTGATTCTAGGACAATAATTTTGAGTTTTCGTTTGACGAACTACCCGATTAAGAAAGCAAAAGTGCAGATAAATTTCTTGCGTGCGCATACTTGAAGTGCGTAATAGAAGCAGACTAACGACCTTGGAATTGCTGTAATGCTAAAATAATTTGGAACGTTGTTAATAATTTGGAACGGTAGATATAACAACTCAGACATATATCTCTGAAACTGAAGGAACCGTATTTACAGCAAACGTATACTGAAAATATATTCAAGTGCAGTGTAAAATTGCTTCTTTGACGGCCAGTTTGAGACCACTACCCTAAATGTTAATTTTAGGATCTATAAACCTTCGCCTCCTAGTTTTTATAATATTTTATACATTTATAATTTTTCTTCTTTGTTGATTTTCCTCTCAGAACGAAAAACTTCCAATCTTGACTCAGTTCCAGTACATTTCTATAATTCTTTCTCTTGTGTAATTTAAGAGGTATCACTTCCATCTCAAGCCCAATTTTTTGTCAAGTGGATTGATTATAATTTCATTACTTCCATATTTGGCATTGTTTACCGCATCTTCATATATATCTCCATCGTTAGCATCTCTTAAGTCCCAGCAAAACAATCCTTAAATTCAGAGAGCTCCTATCGCATCGTTTCAATGGTATGCATTACATTAACTTCACATTCACATTTTACACGGTCTGTCTTCATATTTGATTCACAAAGAGTTTTATTTGATTCACAAAGAGTTTTCTTCATTTTAGATATACCTATTCGCAATTGTCCGACATATATATCTTTTTTCCGACAAATATCAGCTTCGATCACCTGTAGATTTGGTTAGTTACCAAGTCAGATATATAACTTTGAGCTATATATATATGACTTTATATTTAAATTATAGTTGATAAATTAAAAAGAAAGGAAGCCTTTGAGGCTTCCTTTCTTTTTAATTTATCAACTATAATTTAAATTTACCAAACAAAAGCGATTATCATATCCCCAACATTTGTGACGGAGTCCAAGTCATTATTAATCTCCCCCCTTTTCATGCGAAACTTCATGACTACTAGCCCCTGGCTTCACATTATTCTCATCTATCACATTCTCTTTACCTATTAAACTCTTTATAATATTAACATCTCTAAACTGCTTCTATAGCACTATCTGCCATCACAAAAGCATACAGTTATTATATAGTGTAAATTACATTAACACAATACAAAATTATATCACATGTTCAAATAAAATCAATACTATAGCCAATAGCATATAATGCTTTTTAAATTTGCAGTTAAGTTACTCTAAAAATTTAATTTGTATCTTTAACATTTAAATAATGAAGATCAAAAGACAAGAAATACACACAACAAAAATGTAGAATTAAATATAACAACACATATACACTAGACAAATTAATATGTGTTTTGCACAAATTAATATGTGTCGTCGACAAGCTCATAAACTTAATTCCGTAGTGTATTAAAAAAGCGTCATTTCCGGTTCTTCGGGCAGTACTCAAGAATAGGAAAAAATACTTCACATCACTGTCGAAATCAAATGGTGTGTCACCAGATGTACTATCCCATGAAGGAAGTACTTATCCCCATCTAATAATTAAGATAGTTTCCCCATCTAATAGTTTATGACTGCGAATCATTTCTGTAAGAATAATATTATTATCACATATAATCCTTAATCACAAATGTTCAAAAATATTCTTGACTTGCTTGCATAAAGAATGGAAAAGCTGTGATCATGACACAAATTAATAAACAATTACGTACGCTCTAATGATGTCAACCACGTAATACAAATATAATTAATTACAAAAATTTTAACACAATGAAAAGATTACATGTGGATGCTAGGTTTATTAACATTAATAGGATCATTAATGTCATATGTACACATTTTAATTTCATTATTATCAATACTATTTTATTTTTCACGAAGTGTTCTGGCAAGATGGTAGTGGAAAGTGTAAAGTTGCGTCATATTTAATTCAACATGGATTTTTCAACTTCAAACGTACAACCTTGCATTAGTAATTTGACTTACACAGAACACAGTTCTGCGCCACTTGCAGAACTCTGCTATTGATTTTCCCAGACAAGACTGGCGTAAGCATAAAATACTCCACGAGAGTGATCTATGCGCCACTACAATTAGCCTGATTAGGTTTAACAGATAACGTGGGAAAAACACATATAACTCTAAAAATACATCATTATCTACACTCGTGAAATAAATAAAGAGAATTTTCATATTTGATCTACGATCTCCAGAACTACTGGACAGATTTTAATACCATTTGGTGTGAACGTAGGTCGATATAATACAAACAAAATAAACATTCAACAGTTATAATAGACACACATGTTCGTGTGTAACACTCATGGGAGTCTGAAGGTCTGAAACAGCGGTTGCAGAAGACACAAAAGAAATGGGTTAATAGGGAGTTTGGTCCCCTCTTAGAGTCATACAGGCCTCGCAGCATGATGCCATAGTGGAAATAAGAAAAGCAGTTTATCAGTGCCTGTCGCAACTGGTCCCACTCATTCAGAAACACTGTTTTCACTTCCTGGATGGTTCTCGGAGAGGGTTGCGAGTTGCAATTGTCCTCTTTAGAGCATCCTAGACATGCTCTATAGGGTTGAGGTCTGGAGACCTGGCTGGCCAATCCATCCAGCAAATATCCTCACTCTCGAGAAATTCGTCGACCAGAAGAGTTCTGTGTGGCCTCGCGTTATCGTCAGGTGAACTCGGGGCCCACTGCACCCCGGAAAAGGCGAACATAGGGCTCCAAGACCTCATCCCTATACCTCACACTAGTCACAGAGCCTCTGTTAAAGACGTGGAGAGGTGTGCGGCCATCCAACATGATACCTTCTCAGACCATTACACTGCCACCTCCATAATTGTTGATTTTGTTGACGTTGGAGGATAGGTAGCGGGTCCCTGGACGTTGGAGGATAGGTCTATTAAACTCTTTATAATATTAACATCTCTAAACTGCTTCTATAGCACTATCTGCCATCACAAAAGCATACAGTTATTATATAGTGTAAATTACATTAACACAATACAAAATTATATCACATGTTCAAATAAAATCAATACTATAGCCAATAGCATATAATGCTTTTTAAATTTGCAGTTAAGTTACTCTAAAAATTTAATTTGTATCTTTAACATTTAAATAATGAAGATCAAAAGACAAGAAATACACACAACAAAAATGTAGAATTAAATATAACAACACATATACACTAGACAAATTAATATGTGTTTTGCACAAATTAATATGTGTCGTCGACAAGCTCATAAACTTAATTCCGTAGTGTATTAAAAAAGCGTCATTTCCGGTTCTTCGGGCAGTACTCAAGAATAGGAAAAAATACTTCACATCACTGTCGAAATCAAATGGTGTGTCACCAGATGTACTATCCCATGAAGGAAGTACTTATCCCCATCTAATAATTAAGATAGTTTCCCCATCTAATAGTTTATGACTGCGAATCATTTCTGTAAGAATAATATTATTATCACATATAATCCTTAATCACAAATGTTCAAAAATATTCTTGACTTGCTTGCATAAAGAATGGAAAAGCTGTGATCATGACACAAATTAATAAACAATTACGTACGCTCTAATGATGTCAACCACGTAATACAAATATAATTAATTACAAAAATTTTAACACAATGAAAAGATTACATGTGGATGCTAGGTTTATTAACATTAATAGGATCATTAATGTCATATGTACACATTTTAATTTCATTATTATCAATACTATTTTATTTTTCACGAAGTGTTCTGGCAAGATGGTAGTGGAAAGTGTAAAGTTGCGTCATATTTAATTCAACATGGATTTTTCAACTTCAAACGTACAACCTTGCATTAGTAATTTGACTTACACAGAACACAGTTCTGCGCCACTTGCAGAACTCTGCTATTGATTTTCCCAGACAAGACTGGCGTAAGCATAAAATACTCCACGAGAGTGATCTATGCGCCACTACAATTAGCCTGATTAGGTTTAACAGATAACGTGGGAAAAACACATATAACTCTAAAAATACATCATTATCTACACTCGTGAAATAAATAAAGAGAATTTTCATATTTGATCTACGATCTCCAGAACTACTGGACAGATTTTAATACCATTTGGTGTGAACGTAGGTCGATATAATACAAACAAAATAAACATTCAACAGTTATAATAGACACACATGTTCGTGTGTAACACTCATGGGAGTCTGAAGGTCTGAAACAGCGGTTGCAGAAGACACAAAAGAAATGGGTTAATAGGGAGTTTGGTCCCCTCTTAGAGTCATACAGGCCTCGCAGCATGATGCCATAGTGGAAATAAGAAAAGCAGTTTATCAGTGCCTGTCGCAACTGGTCCCACTCATTCAGAAACACTGTTTTCACTTCCTGGATGGTTCTCGGAGAGGGTTGCGAGTTGCAATTGTCCTCTTTAGAGCATCCTAGACATGCTCTATAGGGTTGAGGTCTGGAGACCTGGCTGGCCAATCCATCCAGCAAATATCCTCACTCTCGAGAAATTCGTCGACCAGAAGAGTTCTGTGTGGCCTCGCGTTATCGTCAGGTGAACTCGGGGCCCACTGCACCCCGGAAAAGGCGAACATAGGGCTCCAAGACCTCATCCCTATACCTCACACTAGTCACAGAGCCTCTGTTAAAGACGTGGAGAGGTGTGCGGCCATCCAACATGATACCTTCTCAGACCATTACACTGCCACCTCCATAATTGTTGATTTTGTTGACGTTGGAGGATAGGTAGCGGGTCCCTGGCTCTCTCCATATGAAAGTACAGCGAGAATCGGTGTTTAGGTTAAAACGGGATTCGTCGATGAACAGAACCGGTCGCCCATTGCTGCGTACTCCAATCACTATGCTGCCTGCACCATGCTAATCGGACTCTTTTGTCCTTAGACGTGAGCGGGACACAGACAGCCGGTCTTCTGGCAAACAATCTTCTCTCATTCAGTCTTTTGGAAAGAGTTACCCTTGTTACTCGGGTTCCTGTGGCTGCATACAGGTCCCGAGAGAGCTGAGAAGCTGTATCTCCTCTGTTACGCCTCGCTAAAATGGACAAATAGCGATCTTCTCTGGCCGTCGTGGCTCTTGGACGCCCTTCTCTCGCACGGCTTTCTCTCGATGGATCCAATATCCTGGAACTATTTCCATAGGTTACACATGACGCTGGGCGTTAAATTAAACTCTCTGCATATCTGGACTTGCGATTGGCCTGCCCCTAGCCTCCCCATAATTCCCCATCTCATTTCATCATCTAAACGTTGGTGGTTATTCATTTTTACTGTTCCGATGCGAATTTAACTGATTGCTGCAAGATAACACAAAGAAATTCGCCGAAGTGTGCTAGCGACTCAATTCGTCTTACCCTCCACGCGCTTATAAAGCCTATTTTACTGTTGGCTCCCTCTACACACATGTGTACGCTTACGTATTTACCGTACAAGATTTGCATTTTTATCTAGAAACAGTGGCGTTTTCTTCAATTCCGTTCTTTTCATGCAATTCGATAAAATATGCAAATTCTCTCAATTTATTTTACCAGTGTATAAAATAAAGTACAAAAACAGTTAGTTTAAAATCTTTCGCATTCAGGAAATTAAAAATTATTCAATAATAGTTCCAGAAAACCACATTTAAAATCAAATTAAAAGAGCTCACCAAAATCCAAAACAACAGCCACCTTGACATGCATAGAACTCTTATAGACATTCGCAGCTCAGGCGTCACTTAGTAGGATACTTCCCAGTAAACACTCATCTTTCGGCGAATTAAGTGACTAGAAACCTTCCACAATACTTTTAATCTATCGGCTGGGATACAGCTTGCTGGTCTCATTTTCACTACAAAAAATCATACGATCGGCTGAAACAAAATCGCCACTGCGGTTCGCTGCCGCATAAATTTATTTCAATGACATTTGTAATGTTATTCACTTTGTTTATGTTTCCACTATTAATGTTTTGCTGTCGGGCAGCTGTAGTACCGAAATCGAAACAATTGAAGTACGCTGCCGTACAGAGTTGGGCAAAATATAGCTGCATAGTTGGAGCATGTAATTGCAATTACACTGTAATTAGATTATGAAGTTACCCTCTAATTACATTTGCAATATGATATCAATTAAACTGCAACTACAATTACATTGTAATTGTGAAATACAATTAAAATTACAGTGTAACTGCAATCACACCGCAATTATAATTACAAAGTAACTGTATTATCCATTTACAGTTATATAGTAATAATGTAACAGTAATGAATACAGTTACAATCTTATTGCAATTATCCTGTTATTTTAATTACAAACTTACTGAACAATCTAATTACAATTCGCTTACGCGTCAAAATAAACTATTACGCTACCAGTGTATCACGGACTCTTAAGAGACTACTAAAAATATTCTAAAATATTTCATTTATTTAATAAAACATCACTCAGGTATATAACATTTTATTCTTCTTCAATAAGCCTAACTAACTACATAAACATATATTTCTGCTAATTCTATAAATTGTTTTGTTGCCACTTCTAAGAAACTAAATTAACAATAATTATTAGTGACCAAACGACATTAAATAAAAAATTACTGAAAGGTAAGTAAAGTTAAATTGAAGTACGTATAAAATAAAAACTACATTCATTTGAAATCCAACAATTACGACGTAATTGCTATTATGTAATCTAATTACAATTACGATGCTATTTGACTGTAATTTCAGTAGGTAATTATAATTAGGTAATTAGAAAAGGAATTGCTCCTGATAATTTCTTTTACGTAGCCGAGGGAAATAGGGATCATAATTGAAAATTCCACTAAATGATGAAATGGTTAACCATTTTGCGTAGCTTTGCAGAAACTACATTCTAAGAATAATCGTGCTCGCATTGAAGATAACTTGGACAAGGTCTCCTATTTTTTGGCAACCCTAAACCGCGGCTGGACATTTCGGAAAAATATGAATTCTCCTCTTATTGTTAAATTTTTATAGTAATAGTGTCTTATATTCTCACAGAAAATTTCAGAAATAATTTGCTAATTTCTAATTTTTATTCTTCAGACACTAAAGCGTCTTCAGCTATCGGAAGAAGGCAGACTAAGATGGGAAGCCGAAGCTGCCAGAGCCTCTGATGAAGTGAACGCACTGAGGTCTCAGGTTCAGCATCTAAGAACTGAATTCACGACTCACAGAGAAGATCTGGTCAAAAAACTTGCAGAGACGGAGTTCGATGCGCAAATGGTACAAGACTTGCACTCTCAAATGTAAGTAGCCTCATACTGCGATGAATACCCATTTACCTTCCCGGTGTTGTTATTATGACCGTTGACATTTATACTCGGGGAACGGAAATATCTATGTGATTTTCGATAGGGGTAAAATCAAAAAAGGAAAAAAAAGGGTTTCATAATAAACTCAAATGATTCTGTAGAGTAATACATGTTTTCAAAAACATCTTTTATTTATTACAGTAACGCTGCCTATGCTCATAAGATCATTTATTGGGCATTTTATAAATGTGAAACAGTTTTAAAAATATAAATTATTAAAAGGAAATTAAACCGAAAAGTGCGATGCCGTCGAGGTTCTTGGTACCTGACATGAATGCCACGAGTGCTTGCACATCGTAATGACTCCTGTAGGAACAACACGTGGTATGCCTTATAGATGAAAAATGCATGGTAGTGTTGTAAGGATCTTAAGTTTTACTAACGTTTATTTTTATTTTAAATCTTTACTATCACTTCTTATTTTCTACTTCCGGCCAGAATTAAAAGCGTTAACTTATGCAAAATTTGTCTAGCGAACGCCAAGTACTTAAGTTGTGGCTTTTTGCCAAGCGAGAGAGAGGAAGGAGTTAGTCGAAGCAGGCCGCTTGCCTTAGAAGTTTTACTCGGTTGCTGGTTGCCTCCCAGGCCAGAGGTTTAATCCTCTTGATAATTTTAAACGTATTGTAGTGTTAACAGTTATCTGTACTACATACGGCTTCCTGTTAATATACGGCCAATCTTCCACGTTTATTATTCCAAAGTTAAGTTAGGGTTTAGTTAAATATTTTTATATTCTTACGTTCAGACCACAAGTAGTTGGTCTCTGTATTCCGAAGTACGGAAATTATTGTAAAGAGTGAAAAATAAAGGGTTTCGTATACCCTTCCTGTGTATCTTGTCTACTTCCCACATTTATTGAACATAGCTTTAGTAAGCTCCCTGTTCCGAGTCAGGTCTGTGCATGTTCCCAAAGAAAGTAAGACGGAACATTGAACCTGATAGTATAACGTAATTGTTAAGTAACGTAACAGCATAGTGCTCTAAAAATTCTGGAGTATTCATTAATGTTGCTTCTACGTCATAATTCAGAATTCGGGCATAATTTTGTTTTGGTTCACTGTATTAAACACATACCCACCAGTGGTGGAGCGGTAAGGCCACTGAACACCAGTAGTTCGACCAGGATTCAAATCGCGGAGGACGGGCTAGCTTTATGGGGAATTTCATAGTGGAGCGGTAAGGCCAGTGAACACCAGTAGTTCGACCAAGATTCAAATCGCGGAGGACGGGCTATCTTTATGGGGAATTTCATTATTTCCCCATGTTTAACTTGAATACGAATCAATCTTATAAATTTTCATTCATCTAAATTTAAAAATTACCACCATACGTGAAAAACACCCACTTGTATAAAGTCCTCCGTGAGGGTACACCTTCCCTCAGATAAATATCATTAGTGGAATCTGCATTATCCGAATAATCGGATCCACTTAATTTAATCCTCTATTAAGTGAGAAACATATTTGGGGCAATGCGGTATTTCCTAACCATGCATCAAATCTAAGCAGTCAAACCGCAGTCCAAAAGGGGCTTCAGGAGGGTGTAGAAGTACCGCTTTCAAAAAGGGTCAATATACCGAATAAAAAATAGCAAATGCACGCAAAAATGTTATCCTATTATAAGAGAGACTAGCCGGCAGACTGTCTGTCTACTTTTCGTGGTCATGGTTTCCATCGCACTGCAGAAAGGGTTTAAATATAGGTTCTCGAAAAAGTGCATATTCGGGGAAATTTTAAATATCAGAGTGTTCCTGCTTAGTCTAGTAATTTTTTGCCCTGCGATGTAAACTAAGAATTAAAAATAAAATCAAAAGAATATCTGAAAGCCTTCAGATTTTATATTACGCCCAAAGGGGCGTTTTTTAACGTTTTGTGTGCTACCTTTATTTATTAAATATCATGTTCTTCGCACTTAAACCACAAAAAAATTCAGTTCAACAGCAATATCAAAAAATATTAAAAAATAGCATAGCTTTAGAATTTCCGATACACAGTCTTGTGTGCTGAAGATATTTTTTATTATTATTATTTTAAATTTTGCCTCGTGCAAGTTGCTATTGCTCGCTTTGGAGTCATTCAGTTTGTTATTCAAAAATTCGTTAAGTTTTACAAACCACGAGATAGATAATAAAACAAATTCGAAACTCATAATTCGGGCTTCCAGGTGCTCATGTTCGGGTGGAGGATTACGTTATTCAAAATTTGCTACCTCTAAGTACCGTCGTTTCTTCACAGATGTTTTCTGAGCTGTAAGATCTTTACGCAGGCCATGAAGTCCATGCTATTTGGTAACTGCGTGAGTTGTAAGGTTCTTAATGCATCTTTAATGCGGCAGCGCAGAGAGCAAGTTCTAAGAATATTATCTTTTCGATGTGACACAAAAACAATTTATCTTTCAAATTATAACAACACGCCGGAGAATAAATGCTTAAATATACAATTGTTATACTAATTTTTATTGATAGCTATTATCTTTAACATTTATTTCACTACATACTTCACAAAGCTGAGCTGTTTGAACGCAATAAATGAACTGCTTAATAATTTCAATCTTTATTTCATTGTTGAAATTCGAAGCACCTAGGAGAGTGTTTCCGAAATGTTTGAATTTTTGGATTACGTTACGCTAAGTCACCACGTATTTAGCATGTGCGCCACTTAGCTAGGTAGACAATGCGAGAAAGATTAGAGTTCTAATTAAGCTTAATTAAGTTCTAATTAAGCTAACGTAGCCCGACAAATAGCCAGCTTGAAGTATATTGCTATTCGAAGGGATATAAGATCTTTAATTTATTTTTTAAATTATGACTTCTTAAAACAATGAGCGGCTTAGATGCATAAATACTCTTCCTAATAATTTAAATCCTTTTTTTTTTATTTTTAAATTATATACATCATTTATATCTGATAATTTTCATCAAAGAATACTATTAACACAATATATTACACACTTCGGTCCAGAGTTTGATTTATTTTTCTTATAAGTAATTTTATTACGTAATAAAGCCAAGAAAAAAAGACGGAAACGTCAGATAAATTCTCCCATAGCACTGAAACTGAAAGAAAGGTAAATATTCAGAATTTGGCAAGAATAAATATACCAGAAACCCCGGAAGAGGAGAGGAAAAATCGAAGATTTGGATTACGATAGCTAGCATTGTACTTTTATTGATTCCGATGTTCTCTTGTTAATACTTCGTGTCATTGATAGTCCCCTTATTTATCTCTATCGTAAATCATTTCTGTTGCAGTGATGGGGCGAAAAATCGCTGTTCTAACCCTAGCTTAGGCTTAAGGCATACACCCTTCTGCATTTCTTGGAAAACTTCTTCTGAACAAAACTGGGACGGAAGCAGTTTTTCAATAAATTATGTTATACTATACAAAATAGAAATTACTTCTCATGTATCCAACTTATAGTTTCAAAAAAACTGACTTTTATTAACTAGAATAATGATAAATTATGTCTACAGAATTAAAACACGAAAAACTTCTGGCGTTAGAAACATTCATAGCAAAATTTTTCCTAGATTTGTGGAAACTCACGCTACGTTGTCATGCATATATACCTACTCGCAGTTGGCAAATGTTCCTTTCAAGCAAACATTGCGCTGAGCCATACTAGTGACTGCTGAAACATAGGTCCCCAATGTCCTCCGATTTAATTTTATTTTTAAAATCTATCTAAATTTACTGCATTGCTTTACATCAGTGACCTATGGAATGAGATGACTCCAGTGACTACTAAGCTTTATGTCACCAGTGACAGGTTGCTTTAACTCACACTGATGTTTTATGGTTCAGCGATCTGTTAAAACTTAGTCCTCTGCCCAGCATTAGCGACCCATGGGTTGGCTACCATTGACTATTGACCCATAGTTCACTGAAAATCCATATACTTCGTTTAAATCATAGTTTAATAATGTATTTATATTTACTGCATGGTGTTATACTGGGGACTTGTTGAATGATTACCAGTGGTCAGTTTGTAGATTATGATTAAACATCAAGTCATCTGTAGAGTAGTTCGGCTTTTTTTGAAGCAGGAGAGGTGAAAAATGTACATCGTCTTCTCTGAGACTCGAATCTTCAACCTCTCGAATACGCATCGTGTATGCTTTCAGTTACACCACTAAGGTATACACAAAGGAGGGATAAAATACCTTATATACTCCCCCTTTTAAAGAGCGACTGGGGATGAAGGGACCCAGTCGCCAAATCCTGGTGGTGACGAACTATCGTCTACCACCTTTCAGTTCGGTCGCCACTTGTAGAGGTATGAGGATTTCTTTAAAGCGGGAGACACAGAAAATGTCTAATGCCCTCGCCGAGACTCGAACCCTAGATCTCTCAAATATCCCTCGAGTATACTTTCAATTACACCACAAAGACATGCGGGAAGGGAGGAGAAAATACGTTATATACTCCCCCTTTTAAAGGACGACTGCGGATGATGAGACCCTAGTCGCCAAATCCTGGTGGTGACGAATTATCGTTCAGAAAGGAGGGAGAAAATATCTTATGCATCTTTGGTTTAATTTTATTTTAATTAAACCAAAGATGCATAAGATATTTTTATGATATATATATATATATATGATTTTAGGTAAATTAATTTATAGTATGCCAAATGAATCATTTTCGTTAACATTTGCAACATTATTGTAACTAGTTAAATATTCATTTGATGTCATATATTATGCACTTGGCGCAGAATCGACTCGAGATGCATGTTAGGTTCATTTAAGCTTTAGCAGATATACCATTCAACTAATTTACACGATATGCGCCGCATCAGTGGGTTAAAAAGTAGGATTAGAATTTAAGATTGGTCTCATTGCACCTCAGTTTTATTTTCTTGTTGTTGCACATTAAAAGGATTTTAAGTTCCGTGTACTCTTACGTGGTATTTCAACAACTGATAGGTAAATTATTTATATTTACTTACTTAATTGATCAAAGCAAAATAAACGATAAATATATCCCTTGGAGGAATAATGCCTTTTGTATTTTGTCATGGAAACTAGCTCGTTTCACACTATACATAAGGAAAACAAGAGGATTTTAATGTTAGCAGCCCATTCACCAAAAGATTCGAACTACCAGTATTTAGTGATCTTATTAAGTCGGTCACTGATGTCCAGTAAATTATTCCTAAAGAACATCTTAACCCGTTGTTCCGAATTTTCACTCTAATTTTTCATGAAAATATTTTTTGTGTATAATTTTACTTTATATGCGATACTGTATTTTTAAAAGAGTATTTTAATCTCTTATTCTAAATGCTATCGGAAAACAATTGTATTTCATAAGATATCCTTGTCTATCGGACGGGGAGTGGTGGTTAATAGAAACTGACGGTTAAAACATTGACGGGTAATTGGTTTTCCACTGTAAAAAACTAAAATGCAATGAATAAAAGATTTAATCCAATTCCTTAAGCATTTTGAAAACCAATTCAATAGACGCAATTAATTGTATTCCTTTTCTTTTTAATTTTTTCAGTGAAGACCAGCGACGCCTGGTGGAAGAGATGCAAACTCGTCTGAAATGGACAGAAGGAGAGAGAGATCAACTACAAACAGAACTTACCACCCGCCAACATGACCAAGTGCAGGTACTGCGGCAAGCTTTTTTTTTTTTTTTTTAATATCTGAATCGTGATAGCACGAACATCAAATTATCTCGAAAACAATGCTTCAGTTTCACCTTAGGAGTGTCTAGCGTGCTGTAATTGTACGAAATTAGAAGCATTCAAATTAGTAGCTTGCTGTATAACTTGCTAGCGAAACTGTTATGCAAAGTCACTGTTTGTAATGGCTGTCTTCTCGCTTTCTCCGTGAATAATGAAAGTAAGTATCAGTTATTATATGCAGTAAATTAATTTTGAAGATTCGAAGCCTGTTTTATTTTTTAACAATAACACGAATGTATAGATACGCATCTAGCATTAAAAAATCAATCTAGAAGATTACAACGTATTAAAAATACAACTTTCGTCAATGGATTTTGTTGGCTACATTTGTCTCATTTATGACATTGAAGCTCAGAGTAAATAAAAAAGCTAACAAACTCTTCTAATTTCTCTTTCGCTGTACTGTTTCACATCAGAAACCGAAGTTGCTCAACATATTTCTTACAAACGACGCTATCGAATATTTCGTTTGCAATCACCAAGAAACTTTCAAGGAAGGCCAATCATATGAACAAAACAATATGCGGAAAGTGATATTTAGTAATCGCCCGCAAAAATCAGAGCGGAGCGACGCATGCGCCCTAGTGAGTGTCATGTGATGTCTCTTCTGGAAGTTGATGTAATAAGCTGGCTAATTGGTGCCAGTTGATGTTCCATTGCATCATTTATCTCAAGAGCCGTAGCAATTTCTTCACTTTATTAGGTGCTGTCCTGTATTTTCAAGCAACTGCTGTTAAAGACTTTTGTTGCTTTGACAGGGTAAACAACTTCTCTACAAAGAGCTTGTTGATGTACGCTAGAACCATATCTTCTGATTTATCATCTTCATCCCTTCTGTCCCCAGTATTTATATCACAACATGAGGATTATATGCCATTTTTCTAAATTAAGCAATAGTCACGTCGTATTGCTTAATTTAGAAATTAAGCAATACGATGTGATTTATTTATCAATTTTTATAATCCTATCTTCCAGGAACGTGCATAAGGAAATAAGAACCTCGTAACTAGCAAATATGTTATATTTGCCAGTTCGGTCGCTGCAGAGATAGCTGGCGCGTGCAACCTCTGTTCTCTATGTTAAGGACGACAGCGAAATGCTATACTTCTCATCTATTTTTCAATTTAAATCGCATAATCTGTTTTTATTTCTCATGCTGTTCACATGCTTGATCCCCCCTTGAAAGTTTTGCAGCGATCTGTCTTCGTGAAACCTATTAGCAAATTCTTTGCTATTAAAGAATAACACATTTATGCACGCATCTTCCCGAATATTTGAGAATGCATTTTACAGAATGCTTAGTAAAACAAACATTTACAATATTTTGAATAAGGAAAAAAGAAAAGTACCTTATGTTTAAATTGCAATAAACTTTAACGCAGCTAATTCCACTGTTTTTAAATCATTTCAATTCATTTCTCAGTAATTAGCTGAGACAGTTTCAGTTTTGCTGCTGAGGATTTAAACTGCTTAAATATTTTTACGCTTTCTATAAAATGGTTTCCAGACGTTTGTAAACTATAGTGAAGTTTTTGAAATTTATTTCTTAAATTGTTTTCACGATGTCTTAGATAGGAACTTGATTTAAAAATCTAACTAAAGTATATAGATATTGTTTGAACGAAGAATAAGCATATTTAGAGTAAAAACAACAGAAGAATTTGAATTTTTGACATCGTAAACTTTACATAACAGACAGGATTTTATTATTGACAGAATTTATTTTTTTAGACAGTAACATCCATAAGAAGTATTAAAAATGCTTTGAAAATATTTTGAAAATTTAAGAACGCATCAAACTAGTATGATACATATGAAAAAGATACATATAACCTTTTAATAACATGTTGTTAACATTTTATCAACGATCATATCATTGCTAAAGTTAATAAAATTATTTTTAGCACCATATTATAATATTATGTTCTCTGTGTTTCTGTTACACGCACCACGTACTACATTGTCACTGAAATGGTAACCAGGGATAATCAATGTAACGAAGATTTAATAAATACCGAATTTTTGTATTTTTCTTTTAAATCTAACCATGGATATATTTTTTACTTAGAAATGCTGTTAGCAGAGTCCTTCCAAAATTTTTTAAACGTTACGTTGTATTAGGTACGCTATTATGCGTTTGTCATCCACTTGGTACTGCGAACCATTGCCACTGCACAAAATAATGCCCTGCCCGCACTAATGTTAACCAATCCATGGTGCTAACATCGACGGTCACCAGCTTCCTTTGATTTAATTATATATATATTTTTAAACTATTGAAACTTACTACTATGCCCCACACAAATGACCTTTAGGTGGATTGCCAGCAACAGTCAAAGTCACCTGTGACCAGCTGCCTTAACGGTTGCCGGTGCCCCTTGATTTAATTTTATTTTTATAATATATTGAAATTTATCGCTCAGCCTTACACCAGTGACTTTGAATCGATTGCCAGTGATCATAAATTAATAGGTCACTGGTGACCAGTTATCTTAACGGATATCAGTACACTTTGATTTAATTTTATTTTCATAACCGATTGAAATTTACTGCCCAGCTGTTGACCTTAGGGTTGACTGCAAGAACTATCAATTAATAAGTCTTCGATATCCTTTGATTTAGTTTAACAATCTAAATTTACTGCATTATCCCATTTTTAATTTGTTCGTCATTTAATTTGTCTTGGGTGTTCTTTGAATGTGATACTACAATACAAGATAAGTAAAAATAATAATAATAATTCTATTACAAGCAAGTTGTAGTGAACCATGCAACTGACATGTATTTGACTGTGATAAATTAAATTAAATTTCAACTATCCAAATTTCTTGTTTCATGTTACATGTTCTGTATGACGATCTGTTCTGAAAATGACAATGCATTGCTTAGTTGATCTTGAAACTGAAATGCTAAGAAATTTGAATAATTAAATTTTGATTTGATACATCACATCAATCTATTGTTTAAATGCATACAATTTTCAAATAAATTATTTATTGTAACCATTTGTAGTAGGAGGACTCTTCTTTGATGTATGTGTGTAACATGAATACGAGACAATTCCCTTAGAAAGTCCTCCACGAAGGCATCTCTTCCCTTACACAGATAGCCTTTATATGCCATAGTCCAATAACCTAATCAAACCATTTTTAACTTAATCTTCTTTATATAATATATTTTATGTATACCCTTGGTTTTTACCGAATGCGGATGTAATGCTCTGCAATTGCTGTTTTTTTGTGAGAAACGAAAATTCTTTTTTTCTTCCAGGTCGAAAATGGACTGCGGCAGGAAGTGGAGACTTTGAAAAGAAGGTAGAGAACCTTCATCTCCAACTACTTCTCCCTTTGCTCTCTCTTAACCAACCTACTCTTCCTCTATCTTTTCACCGCCATCACCACCGCAGGAGTACTATCCATAAATCTCGGAAATGTCTTCCTTCTTTAATGAAAAGCAGTGCCTCTGGAAATCACTCGCCGGCTTTTTTACATACGTAGATTCTTCTTTTATGCAAGAGGTGCCCCTGCTAACTAAGAATAGATTCTCAATGGTGCTTGAGGATTGCTGCGATGACTAACCACAGACGCTTGCAGACCGCGCCAGAAACTAAACACTATTAATGCATTTCTTAACATGCTGAGCTTCAGTTGTTAGCATTACAATGCACTTGTACGACATATCGCGTACCACTTAGAATTACCTCAGAATTTCATTTTTTGAAACGTCTAGAACTCTAATATCCAAATTCCAAGTTTTAGAAGTTTCATTGTCCTGATCGTTTTTATCCACGTGAGTTGAAATTGAGCTTCTTAGTTAATTTATTTAATTTTTTTTTCGTTATTTATACATTGCATAACCTTATACACAAATTTTAGAGGGAAATTTTCTATGCTTATTCAAGGGAAACTCTCAAAGATAAACTATAGTGAAAGTCACTATCACCACATCTCAGCTTTAATTTTTGTAGAATATCATCTGCTTAGGGTATAAAAAATTCAGTGGTAGTTTAGTTTTGATTTTAAACAGTTGATAATTGTCATGGATTCAACGGTTTGACACTGAGAAGTAATAAATTTTTTTTCTCACAGTCAACTATCCTTCTCTTAATTCATTGCCAGGAAGGCTATAACTATTTTAGTCATTTCCTTACTCACCAGATTCGATATCTGCGAGCTACTTTTCATTCCCTAGAGCGAAATCTCACCTTAATGAGCATCTTTTGAGATCATTTCTGGAAGCACAGCAAGGGAATAAAGCAATATTCAAAAAGTTTACTTTTACGAACATATCCAGAATTTTTGCGAACATGCCGATAGATATATAGCGTCAGAAGAGATGTATATTGAAAACTAAATAATCATAATATTTTCCCGAATATAATATCATAATATTTTCCCGAATATAATATCATAATATTTTCCTGAATCTTTTTTATTATGAATTTAAAGCCGAAATTTTATAGACCCACTGTACAAGTACAATGAACCTTTCCATGGCGACTACTTCCCTAAGACCGGAAATAATAATTACTTCTAAAAGTTCTCATTATTTCTGACAGCAAAAATTAACGCCAATGTTGAACATCATCCCTTTATGACTGCCATCTACACAGAAGAACACATCTTTTGAAACCGTGAGTGGTCATCTTAGAATGTTACATTCTATTTTCACTTAAGCTAAACTTACTAGACTGCCAAACAACTTTTTATCCCAGTGTAACTTAAAATGCTGCAATATAAAGAAACACAACAAAATTTAAAAAATACAATGAAAATATTTACTTCTGCTGTATGTTTTATAACTAAAAGTGCTGGAAACAGAGTACCTTAATATTTACAAATCAGAATATATTAAATCTAAGAACCTGGTTACTGAGTTAACGCGCGTTCTCGTGTAACTACAAGTGTAAAATTCTCTCAGTGACAATCAGCACTCTATCCAGAAGAAAGAAACAGAGATTATTACAATGAAATGTTGTAATTATATTACTACAGTATTTAGTTACCTATTACTGCAGAACAGGAAGGATTTAACTTCCCTGTACTAAAAGTACAGGGAAGATTCAACATAAGAAATGCCAAGTTAATTCAAATAAATCAGTCTTAGAGAAAATTTCATTGCATATATATTTTTAGAACGCATTAAATTAATTTTGATTACCGGCAATGAATTATAAAAAATATCGTAAGCAAATAAATCAGTAATTAATTTATAGAAAGTCAACAAACATTGCTGTTGCTTATTTAATTCAGTAACATATCAGCACATATCAATAACACAGTACGACATATCATATGCTAAATATGTACTTAGAATAATAATAAATAATTTAAAAGAATTATATACTAGTATATAGGCGTATTGTTTGCTTATTCTAAGAATATCATTGCTTAGCGTAACACGCGTTTCTTTTATATAAATAGACATAACATTGTGATAGCGTTAGGCCTAATTTTTTTTGTCTACCCAAGCAGTTTTTGTTATAAAATGTTCGATGTAATTGCATTTAGCCTTTTTATGCATATCCCGATTTTACTATAATACGTGCCCCCCCACACACACAAAAGTTATACTTAATGTAAATAAATCAAAATGCAGAAATCCACAATGATAAAACTCCTTATTTTCAACGGATGTTTTGTTTATTGTATTTGCCTTTACAAATATTCACCTGTTTCACACCTATCGCAATGTGTAACGTGTATACGAGCCAGTTTCCCTTAGAAAGTCCTCCACGAAGGCATCCCTCCCCTCAGGCAGATAGCCTTCGAGGCTTTGCCATAATTACACACACACACACAAAACCAAACCAAACCACGCCTATCGCAAAAAACAACATCAAAAAATATTTTTCAACAAATAGACTCTGGCTTATAATCGTCTGCGACTCAGGTTGACGCCAAAACATTTCACAGAGTAAGCCGTAGATATTGCCAACGTATTTTCTTAAAATTAATGTGTATGCATTAATACATTATTATCGTATTCATTTAAAATTACCATAATTATGGTCGTTATTCTTCTAGGAATGCGTACGAAGCTTCTGCTTTAAATATTTCATTGAGTTAAATAATAGTTGATTCCGTTAAGAATAATAGTTGATTCCGTTCAGTGGCATCGTTCAAGTTCTCTTGTAAATATTATTCTTTTGACGTGATTTGTAACTCTTTTTTTACGTTTCGAATAGCGTTAATTCTTTTATTATTTGTAATATGTTCTTTTTGTTTTCGAATACTGATTTTACATAACAAATGAATTTATTATCCAAATTAGACGCCTTAAAAATGCAGATAAAGTGTTAAAAATATTTTCTGTTAATTATAATATATGTTATTCCTTTTTACCGCGTTTTTATAACTCGTCTGATTAACCTTAATTTTAAATTAAACACTTAATCGGGATTTTACCATGTGGCATCGTTTCTGCAAACATAGCTAAGTTGTGATATGTTTATTTCTACAAAAATTGAGCGTAGCTTGTAGAAGGTACAAAGAAAAACGATTAGCACCTATATTAACGATCAGTATTTTTTAGAAATGAATGTTATATTTGCATACTCTAAAGTCATCGCAGAAATCCATATACTTTTTTTATTCAGATGCTATTAGAGGTTTGTGAATTTACTTAAAAACCCAAGAAATACTATATTCTTATGTGCCCAATAAAGTGAGTGACTTATTTAGTGTTTCTTTTCTGTGGGAATAAAGGCATTTTATTTAATTTCCGGATTAATATTTAACAACGGGTGTGGCTTCTTCTTTTAACACAATTAATATTCATTTCCTTCATAATATTATAACAAAGTACTGACGAAATTATTCTTTTCAAATTTTCTTTTTCAGAAAACACAAGTAATTTAAATTTTATTATATAGCAAAACAACATTTATACGGTCTTTCAAAGTATCATACGAAAACGATACGTAAATGCGAAACAATTATCACAAAATTTCAGCCTTGTTATGTAATATGCACATTTTAGTTACAGAATTTTACTGCTATTACTATTATATGATATACTATATAGTTATAAAATTTAATTTTATAATCCTGATTTTAGTTTGTGTAAAATATTATCTATATTTTTTAAGATGTGAAACATTTAATTTTTATAATTATAACGGTTTAAATTGTATAATAGTTAAGAAAAAGACCATAATTTTGTTTCAGTGTTTGTTTTGAACAAGTAATTCGTGTTTTTATAAAGGTTTTAATACAAACGTAAGTTTTAGTTTTCCTTAAAGAAAGCAAAAAAAGTATCATAAGTGCCCTTTGATTTTGAGCTTTCAGCAAAATGCTAACAGGGCAATGAGCACACAGTATTCCATTTAAGCTATACTTAACATAAAGATATAATGAATAAATGAAGATTATTAGTTTATATGAAGTTGATGAATATGAAGTTCATATGAAGTTGATGAATATGAAGTTCATATGAAGTTGACAGGTTGGCTGATGGAAAACATATATCTTAGTTCATATGAAGATATAATGAACTAAGGTATATGTTCCCCATCAGCCAACCTGTCTGTTCAACATACTGCACCATAAAGTCTATACTTTCAAGTGTGCTTCCATCCAGCTGCCGGATTTGAATCCAATCTGAGTATAAATGAGAAAGATATACACGTTGCTTCATTCTATATGTATTTTAATTGAATATTTATTTATTTATTTTCAGTTTCTTTCTAAGTTATATTTTTCAATTTATAATGTTTAAGAACATCATCATTTATTCATTCATATAGAATCGAATCTGCAATTTTTCCTATTATTCAATTTACAGGTTGTTTCAGCAAATCTGTTACAGACTCTCAGGAGAGATAGGGTAAATTTAGACGATGGGAAAACGCATAACAATGCATGGTCGGAAACGCTTTCCTAATGCGATAGTTACGACACAAAGCGCAAGAAAGGAAGTCAAAATAATGCTTATTATGCTTAATGCAGCGGAAATTAAGAAATAAGAACAAAAACAGACGATCATCATCAAAGAAGGTGTTCGAAATTACGACCTGGACGGTGATGCTGGAACCGTGTGCTTCATGTATCTTCTATGCGCCGGAGATGTTAGGCCTGCATCACGTACAGGGGTCGTAATTTCGAATACATTCTTTCGTTCGAATCTTATCTGTTTTTGTTCTCATTTGTTGATTTCTGCTGTACTAAACAAAATAACATATGTTTTGTCACGCTGTTCGTGTCCTTCCTTTTTTTGTGTTTTCTGTCGTCTCTACGGCACCAAGAAAGTGTTTCCGACTATGCATTGCTATGTGGTTTGCCATCATCTAGGTGTACTCTATCTCTCCTGAAAGCTTGTAATCGATTTGCTGAAATACTCTGTATAATGTTTAATAATTAATTATCAGTAATGTTCTTAAACAATATCAGTCCACAATGGCCACATCAATTGATTAGGCGTGTGATCACCGACAGTGTTGTTCAGGATATACCACAGGGAGTAGACCAACAATGCGCGAGCGATAAAGGGAGACGCGCACAAATAACTAAGCCTCACACAGAATTTGAAATTCGCATCCTGACCCTCCAAGCCGAATGATTTAAAGAGGTTGTTCGCACATTTTTTAACCGATTTTGCTTTGCTATTAAAAAAAAAATCTTTGAAAAAATTTTTAACTGCAACTATATTTTTTTTTCAACGTATAAATTATTGTCTTTTACTTGATAGTTTTGTTTTCATGCAAAATAGCGCTTTCCGAGGAAAATTATTCGTACCTAGTTATTAAAAAAAGTTGTGAAAGTCATGGTAAGCTACGATTGGTAATGTCAACAAGAAGGCGAAAAAAATCGAGGTTTGTCTTCAAGTGGAAAAATTGTTACAAATGCATATCAAAGGTAAAAACGGAATGTTTAGAATGTTGAAAAGTTACTATTTTTATCTTAAAAGAAAGTCTGCAAAGTCGAAGGAGAGTTGCAAAATCATTAAAATGCTCAATGTTAATTGTAAACAAAGTGATTAATGCTGATTTGAATCCAAAAGAGGCGCAAACACATAATGTGTACAGTCTTTCTCCACCGCATATCGCCGAACGCAGAACGCGCTGCAGAATTCTTTATGAAAAACATTTACCAGGACAAAAATAAAAAAATATTGTCACGAAAAATGAATCTCGGATGTATGTAAATGACTGTAATAAAAATAGGTCCATTTATTATCATCAAAGAGGAGGAAAAAATTCCTAAAGAATCTAAAGAAAGATTTTGAAAGTGATTTATGATTATTGCTGGTTTTTCACATAATGGCAATTTAAAATTAAAGAGAGTGGAGAAAACTATTAAAATCACCTTTACATATTATCAGGAACACATATATACCAAATTTTCAAATATGACATACCTTCTGTTTACCCACAGTGCCATCAGTCAGTAGACCTACATCAAGACAAAGCAGCCACAGGTTAAATCCACTGTTAATTTCCTGGAAAAAAAAGAAACAAGAAATGGGTATCAAGGCCATGCTGTTAACTCATGTCTCTCCTGAAGTATCGCACATGAATGTTTTGCGATTTGGACTTAAAAAGTGGATTGTCCAAACGCCGACCAACAACTTTCCTTGGCCTTTGGGAAGCTGTTCAAGAGGAATGTGATAAATTACCTCTTCCGATTCTCCTCTTACAAAAGGCTTTACAGTCTTGAAAATTACGCTGTAGGAAGATAATGAAGAATAAAGGTTAACAAACAGAATATTTTAAATACAAAGGTTTTAGGTAAAATATTTCTGTAAATACAATGAAAATCGTCTAAAAAATGTGTGAACAGCCTTTGTATTGCAATACAATTTTACAATAAATGTGTGGTTTGTTAAAATTTCTTACCAGTAATTTTAAGTCCGCTTCCGTTACCGATGCTGGAATCTTAAGAATACTTGAAATTGAGATATTTGAAATATTTGAATGTCTTTTTCTTGATTTCCGTCTGATAACCTTCCTAGCAGAAAAAAATGGTTCCGAAAACATTACATAAGCAACATTAAAATGATGTTCCTAGAAATCTCTTATTTCTTAATTCTGTGTCATAGATTATCTCTAAGCACTTTTAAGAATCATTTATTGCTTTATGAACTTGTTTTTTTTTTTTTTTTTTTTTTTTTTGGATAATTTGTGAACAGAATTGTTCACGATGAGAGGCATTCGTGATATGAGGGTCTATTATATAAATAAATTAAAAAGTTTAATAACTATCTTTTTTTAAACTGATGAGCAATGTGATTTTATAATAATTAAAGATAAATAAAAGCTCTTATGCAAACATCGATTTACAACAATACATTGATTTCTTATTTCTGATCTGAATTTGCAATGCACATGATTTTTATTCTCAACTGAGAGCATTAAAGTGAAAAAGAAAATTGCTGGTATTTAAACTAATTTTAAATATTTAATAAATATTTTAGATAAACACGTAAATTTACTTTTTAAATGCAATTTACGGCGTATAAATACAATTCTCTTATATTTTTACAACTAACCAACAATTTTGCTTATACAGCTTGAGGATTTGTTTCATAAAGGATAGTTAATGGGCAGTCTACTGCAATCTAAATTAAAAAGCGAAATATGTGCATTAAAGGTACTATATATTCTGGTTCGTATATCCGTCACAAGATTCTAAACTGTTAAAAGATGGGCACAGGTTCCCGGATCTTATGAAATGAAACTGTACATGAAGAAAGATGTAAAATGTAATGGTAACAACTTCTGGTAAAGAGTTGGAAAAAGAACTGGAAGTTGGTTCGAAAAAATTACTTGTTTTCTTATATGGCGGCGTTCGTATGGGTGAGATACAAATAACGCAAAATAAATACTTTTTGTTGCGACTGACCAAAAGTACTTGGCAAAAAATAAAAAATTTAATTTAAAATTAAAAAAAACGCGTTTAATCGATCTTTTGATATCGAAATTCTATTTCATTCCTGAAAGCCGCTAACAGGTAGTTGGCGGTGTATCGACGGTACCTAATATCTGCGAAATAAATGATACACCTGTTCTGAAATACCGTGTTTCCTCAAAAATAAGACCCGGTTTTATATTAAATTTTTTTGCAAAAGACACTCTAGAACTTATTTTCAGAGGATATCTTAATTTTCACGCAGAATAATTAGTATTTATTCATATTCAAGAAGCACTTTTTTTAGTTCAAAAAATACATTTATTCACGTTCGAGAAACATTAAAAAAATGAACAAAACCATTTCCTCTAATACAGTTATGTCGCCTTCTTCTGGAACATAGTCATAAAGCTCCAAATCATGGTCGATTTATTCGGCCTGATTTTTTTTTTGGGGGGGGGGGGACTTTATTTCCTCTAAGACCATCAGACCTAGTCTCTCATGTTGAGCAATAGAGCTGTCCTCACATGAGCTTTCGTCTATGTAACCTGCTCTGAGGGCATCGACAACACAGCTGTCCGTTATTTTATCATGCATTCTTCACCCAAATAACGATTTCTTGTAGATTAGATTTCACAAAGTTTCCTCGTTAAATTTCTCTCCATTCCATTCTCAATGTAGTCATTGATTTCCGTTCGCAGATGATGTTTAAATGGCTTGCTTATTACAATATCAAGAGTTTGGAAATATGCTGGCATTCCTGCGCGAATCATTATTTGATCAATTCTTTCTGCAAGGAAGTCTTTATGGTTTTAGCGAAGTGAAAAATGCTGACAGAATTCCATATTAGTATACCTCTTTTGCCACCTCGCAAAATAAGTAGTAGAAATAAATCGACCCATTTTCTTATTACCGCTTGTGTGCGCCAAGCGCTTTCAGTCTCAAGCACACCAAAGCCTGAAACGCTTTTAGTTTCCTCTTTTTTGCCTTTGGAAATGATTAGAGAAGGGGAGCAGGTTCTTTCCATCGAGAGAAATTTCCGAAATACATACTATAATTCGTACACGTTCGTAACCAGTGGAGGGAAACCAGTGGAGGGAATGTAGTATATCGCAGAGGCACTCTTCTGATCAATTGCAAGTCTGACACTTTTGACCTATAAACACTATAATTCCATCCACAGCAATCATGTTCGAGAGTTGATACTCAGAAAGGTCGATGCCGTCAACGAAACACTTGAATGCAAGTGCACGTTTAATCTCTTCAGTATGTTTCAATGTGAACAGTGTTGTCGAAATTCTCAGAAACAATTCATATCGCTGAAGGAAGCCGTCCATCCAGTGCTGTTATGCTTTATATTCGCCTGGCCGTATGTCTAGCTGTGGTGCCACTGCAAGGACAAATGCTTGCATATCAGCCTGCGACAACCAAGCACTTTGCTCTTATATCAACAATCCATTCACAGATGATGTGTTGCAATTTAGGAATTAATGTTTGTCGACCTGATACAGAATTATCCCTTCTAAGCATTTCCCTCGTCGGCCTGTTGACTGATATTATTGTACTCTGGTCGCCATTTTCAGACATTCGTAGATCCATCTTCTTTTTTCAGAAAGCTGTAAAATTAATTAATTATCTCTGGACTCTCCAACAGTTCCTTTCTTGTACTCGACGGATTAGCTCTTTCTTTTTTCTCTTATTTTAACTGAATATCAAAATTTATTAGTTTTTAAATTTATTATTAAATCAAGTGCTAAACGCCCTTTACTAACGCGACGTATTGGATACTGATGATTCTAATTTTAATAACCATGTTCGTTTGTGTGAAAGTGTGATGCGTCTACACTTGGTCATTCGGAAATAAGGCGCTGCTCTGGCTGGCGATCTTAACTAGGGAATATTTTATTGGTAAGCCTTGGCCAGGTTACTCGCTGAAAAATCCAATGCCAGAGCTTATTTTTGATTAGGTTTTATTTTCGGGGAAACCCGGTAAAAAAAGCAAGAACAATATCGAGGCATCCAAAAAAACATCAAAGTTTCCGAAACTTAGGGGTAGACAAATTAAGCTAACTTTTCTACATTTGTACGAACAGTCTTGCAAAGAATACAGTCAAAAAGGGAAAATAACAAGGATAAGATAAACATAGAATGTGTAAATGAAAACTTGTGGTAACTGAAAAATAGTATCAGTCCCAAACTGTGCGTGTTAAATTTATATTGGTATCTCTTTGCGGTTAATGTGGTTTTTCTTAAAGCAGCATTTGCCTGAGCAATAAATTGCGACAATCTTTTTGTCTAACGAGGCAAATGTTTTAATAAACTCGATTCTAGATTTACCTCGTAAAACCCTGCACTAATGTTTCCTTGCCGACAAAAAGAAAGCCGTAAGCAAGATAATGTCATTCCTCCTACACAGTCTCGTTAAAAATAACTAGACTCAAATTCTAAGATTTGTGTGATAATGATCTTCTAGAAATTAAAAACAGTGCACATATAAAGTCAGCTAATGAATATATAAAGTGTCAAAGAAGATAATGATCAAAATATTAGATGAAAGAACTCAGTCTTGAATTACTTACAGTCTACTGAGCCTTAAGTTATGGATCCATGTGATAAATATTAAAAAATGGGGAAAAAAATAAGAGGAAAAGAAAAGGGAAAAATTAAAGAGCCAAGTAAAGAGATAATAATTAATACGACATAGAGTTGTTTTATCTGTTATTGTAGAATTTATGCTGATAAGAAAATCCAAATGAATTTATATACGGACTATATAGCTTTTCTTAACTGTAATAACTCAGTAAATATGCCTATAAATTATCTGCTGAATATAGTTTTATAAACTAAATGTATTTTATAACTACATAAATTTGATATATTATGAAAACGTAGAATGAAAATTAAGAAAATGGTTACTACTTTTAAATCATTCAGTTTTTTAAATAGCTGTAGATTGATTAAATCCGAAAAATAATTTATGCTTTGCGTGTAACAACCAACAAGTAGCAAACGACCTTCTAAACTGACTACTGAAAAAGTTTCTAACATCAGTAAAACTAAAATAAACTCTATAAAATAAAAAGAAAAAAAAACTGAAAGCTTTCAAATTTTATATTATACGCCTAAAGGGGACCTTTTTTTAAATTTACATACATATACAAGTTTCAAGAGCATTTCAGCTGATGTTCCTTTGGGCTAAAAATATTAAAAAACAGCATATCTTTAGAATTTCTGATAGACTGCCTCCCACGTTGAAGATAAAACTATTTTATTCCTTACACTGTTGCTACTACTCATTTTAAAATTGTTGAGATTTTAATCCAAAATTCATTAAAGTTTTACAAAATTTGAAATGCATAATAAAATATTTAAATACAACATATCTTTAGAATTTTCGATAGAGAGTCTCGTAGCTAGAGATAAAAATGTTTTTTCCCTACAAGTATTGCCATTGCTCGCTTTGAAATCATTGACTTTGTTAATCAAAAATTCGTTAAAAGTTTTACAAAATATGAATGAGAAAACAAATTCGAAATTCAAAATTCGGACTTTCGAGTGCCTATGTTCAGGTGAGGGACTACGTTATCGCACAATGCGAGAAACACGTCTACATTCATGCAAATCCTTCATTATTTAATTTCTTTAAATATGGTACAGGGCTATAATATTTGCTGGCAACAATATGAAAATTGATTCAGACTTTTACAGTGATTCAACGCAAAATCTCGTTTTGAGACTAATAGTCCTACTGGGCTAATGCTCCTTTGGGCTATAAACACAAATTCTGCAAAATAAAGCCCTTGAGAGAAATAGCCAGTGTTCGATTTAAAAATCGAAACGTCAGAAAATCCATTTCCAGAACTACTAACAAGTCTTTGAGGATTATTTAAGCATCATGAAAACACTATAATTTCAGTTCAAAATTTTGAACCGTGACCGTAAAAAAGCAACAACATGTAGCTGATACTTTTCTTTTCTAACAATCGGTATCATTTAAAGGTACACCTTTGCATCTTTCACGAAAAAAAAAAAAATTAAATATTCTTTACGGATATCCCATTGCTTATTATTATATCTGAATGTTGCAATCTGCAACGGAATAGAAAGGGCTACTTCTCAAAATTTCAAAATATCGTATGTCCTTGTGTAAAACAAAAATTGTACGAATGACTCTTGATAACATTTTCTCTTGGCAAAAAAAACTGCAATAAGTAATATAGCTGAAACATTTAGCATTTTCTTTTCTTTCATTTTTTACCGTTCTTAAAAGAGTATCGTATAAAACGAATTATTAGCACATTATTTTATTATGAACGAACTGTGATTTTATCGTCAGTTATTATCTTTTATTAACATAGCTCGGATTTATGCAATAATATTTATGTATTAATCAATTACATTAATCAAGGGGTACTGTATTTTTTAAATGACAAATTATCGTAAATCATTTTATTTGATGAACTGTTTTTAAAACTGCAGCATTAATTTTACTTTTACTAAAACAAAGAATTACGTAGCGTTTTCACAAAAAATAAAGTACTGTACAATTAACGATTATAATGTTAATACTTTTTAAATTTATGTCATATTGTATCACTCAGAATAACGACAAAAATACTTTCAATTTAATGAAATTTCCGAACCGTACATGATATTTCCTCGCTTTTTAATAACGGAAATAGTTTTAAAAAACAAAATGTACAGTACAGTCTTTATGTACAGTTTGTGTTCAGTTCTTTTTTTTTTCAGAATTCTAATAATAATCTAATTGCAATGATATATAGATAATCTAATTGCAATGAAAAATGTGTATTTGAAATTAAAATGAAAAAATTCTTAACGCCTGATAAATTTTAGCATATGCAGCATATGGTAATAGATGGCGCCACTGCATTAAGAAATTTCATTTCTTTGTCGAATTTGTATATTAGATGCATTATCAAATAAGAATCGAATTAAAGAACAAACATTGCACTTTTGCAAATACAAATGTAAGCAGAAAATTTAACTTATTGATAGAATATAATAATTGCTGCTATGGGTTAATTTGAATCTTCAACCGAAATAAGATAAATAGATCAGAATCCAATTAACTAGTTCTTTTTAACTAGCGCCATCTACCGAGTGAATAACTAATTTTTTAAATGCTTAACATATTTGTTTCGTTTCGAGTAATACGTATTAACGTCTTACTTTAAAAATAAAGTTATTACTCTACCAAAGATCTTTAAAACTACAGAAATACATTGATTATTCAGGTACTAAAAGCTTATCTACATAATACCTGTATGCTTCAAGTTATTGCTAACATTTACACTAATAATAAAGACATTTTCTACGTCTGTGTGATTTTTTAATCTCGACTACAGAACTTCTCAGCAACTCTCCTGTGTATTATTTTTTCGCGTAGAGAACGGAAAGCCTAGCAATCGTTTCTATCTTTGTTAGTTTTGCTTTAAATTTGTCTCAAATATAAGCACTTAGTTTCACTAAATGGCAATAAATGTTTTATTCAGTTTAAAGAGAAACTAAATGTACATATGATTTCCCGTTTAACCGAATTTCAACAATGTTAGTTTTCTAATATTCAAGATTTTCGAGATTTTTATTCTAATTAGACATCTTATCATTTAATTTATTTGTGAGTGTATAAGGAAATTTTTGAAGAAGTGCAAAATCACTGAATTATCCAAACATGTCTTAATTACCTGTTGCATCTTAATTACCTACCCTATGGCATGGCACAGTATTTTGTAAGTGTATTTTAAAATTTTTATGTAAGCTTATTTTTTCAATTTACTCTGATTTAAATATTTTTAGTGCTAAGAATATCAGAAAAGAAACTTTTACGTACTTAATTCTGAATAATTTCATATATCTTATTGCTAGAAGTACACCTCAAACTCGCTGTATTTAGAGCTTGTAGAATCTATTAAATTTAAATTAAAAAAATAACTTAGTAAATAAATTTTAAAATACCTATTGCTTCGAACTAACAAAATTAAATTTTACTATTGAACAAAATCAAAACTCGACTCAGAAAGAGAATTTCATAGGCCTTTGTAAGGTAAACTCGTTTGTATTCACAATATACAAGCGGAAAACTACTGTGATACCTGAATAATACTGATTAAATTATTCACCAAGTATTTTACCGATGATATGGTTTGTCTGTTGTACTGCATTACAAGTACAAATCCAGAGTAGTTTTAAATAAATTAGAATACAACTAACAAAGAAAATCTGAAAGGTTTCAGGTTTTAACGTCGCACTAGAGGGTTTGACAAGGTTTTTTATGCTCTCTCACATCAGGGAAAACCAATCTGCTCTTTTACTAGCTTTATTATTAAGCATCGCTTTCTTCGCACTTACGCCACATACAATTCAACAGCAAAATAACAAATTTTTAAAAGCACCATATACTAGAATAACCGATACAGTGTTAAATGTTGGTTTTCAATTCGTCATTTCAATGTTCTGTTTTCTTGTAGATTACTTACACAATACTTTTTTTTAATTACTAACTTTTTGTGTTTTTAATTTTAATTACTAAATACCACGTTCTATGCGCTTGTAGTAGGCAACAAAATCGCAAAATACTTACCAACAGCATATCTTTAGAATTACCGACTGAAATAGCTTATTTTAGGAAAGAAAAAATATAAAGTGATTTCTATGAGTCCAGCAGTTTAATTTCATAAAAATATTCAATATTTCTAATTAGACATCTCATGATTTTTAATGCGTTTTATTTAAATGAATCATATTAAAAAGTTTTAAAAATATTCTGAAGAACTATGTTTATTGCTTTTAAACCGCTTATTATACGAGTATAATAGCATATTTATGCATAGTCAGCTATTTTGCCATCCGAAGCCTCACTTGTTGTTTCGAACTAACAAATATACCTACTGCTTCGAACTAACAAAATTAAATTTTTAAATCCTGCTGATTGCCTCATCGAGCTGAAGCTGCACATTCCCTCCTCCATATGAAGTTAACGTTCTACAGAAACTTAACAAAGAACTAATATTTCTTGAAAATATCCTTCCTGTTCTTGGAGAGGACAGCGTTCCATATCAACGGTTGAGTAAATCGCTACAGTTGTCGAGTTTGAGATTGGAAACTGAATCGGCATGGGACCCATAAACATATTCGGGATTTTCCTAAGGTCGTTGTCTAGTTGAGCCTAAAGAATACTTGGCTACTTTTTTCTTTGTTGAAACTAATATGAATTTTAATGTGTACGCTCGTATGCTACAGAACTTTTTATTCCTTCAAGTCGCCAAGTTACAGGTCTTCTTTTAACGAGATCCCATGAACCGCAAGAAATTCTGACCTTACCTCGCTACATCACTAGTTTTTTCATTGTGAGGTTCTCTTAGAAACTGTAAAAAATTCGATAATCTTGATCACGTCAAAGACAGAAAAGCGATAACAATTGTAACATAATACCAGGCATTCATGCCAGAGTATGGAAAAAAAACTGTATATCGCTATTTGATCATTATGATGTCATTAATTTACATATTGAAATTAATTTTGTGGACTGATTGAATTAAATAAAAGCACTCTCAATGTATTTTACACACAGGAGTAGCAAAGATTCCATTGTTCATTCACTGCGATGGAGTCTACAATACTGTCATTTCATCAAAGAGTTCCTCTTTCAAATATATACATAATAAACAAGGATTTCTTAAAAAGAAATTGTATTGCGTATGTAAGAGACATTAAAGCGCTTTTAAATATTTGTATCACGTCCAGAAAGTAGCCATTTGGTAAGTTTGTTGCGCCTTTTTTATTATTAAAAAGTATGTACATATCTTGAACTATTATTACACTCGGGCACCCATAGCACTTCAAGCACTTATTTATAATGGTAGATAAGTTTGTGTGATCTGTGTCATTTATGTCTGCCGCTAATTTATGGAAAAAAATCATTTACGCATTTTTGGAGCTCTTCGTTGGCAGGAAAGCCCTTTCCACCCAGAAGCTCCTTAATTTTGTGAAACGATTAATCTCAGGGATCGTTTAATCAGAGGGCTGTTTGTCGGCAGAAAGTTCTGGAACAAATGCTATATGATTATAGCAATGTGCATAGTGATATATGATCAATATTTTTCCTGACAGAAAAGTGTTTTCCTGTTTCCTCTCTTTTCGATTTGGGGAGGGGAAGGTGACAGCTAAGATTTCCAGAAAATAATAACTGTATTTCGGAAAAACTTAATATCGCGCATGCCTCTTCCAAATGGCCGCAAATGTTGCAGGAGTTTAGCTAAAATGCTCAAAAACCGGCAGGGATTGATCAATGAACCTGAAATATTAGCGAATGTAGTACCTCAGTTTCATACTGATGCTCTCGCTATATTCTGGTCAGCCATCTCGTATGTCCAATTCGATCAACGGCAGCAAAACGTGAAGTATGAATTATTTATAACAGGTCAGTAGCATAGCTTTGCATCAACGACTGTCAGCTGCACAACGTAATGGGAAATGCTATTGCTTCTACTGTCATATAAGTACCGCATATTAACCAGCTACGCCACTACGATGCGAAATATATCATAGTTTAAAACAGGCAAACATTATATACAATAAATAATTTTTAGCTCAAAATTCCTGTTTACATTTGAAAAGCCCCTCGTATGACCATGACAAATCTTTGTGTTGTATTGGAAGCCACAACACTGACCTACTGAGCAACTTCCGACCTAAGTTAGCCTAAAGGCAACAAACGGAATATGTTACTCAGAGGTAAAACCATCTACTATCTGCTGGCCACAACCTTAGGTCGGGGCTAAAGCAGATCAGTCGGGCATTAATTGTCAAAGTCAAAATTTCAAAGTTTACATTTGTACAAAATACAGAGTTGTTTGGGTATATTGCATACGTTGAAGAAATACATCTGGAGTTATTATATAAAGATTTTCTAGAATAGTTAAGACAGTAATTTGCAGCCGCCTACAGTAACAAACATGGTAACAATAAATGAAAAACGTTTAAAGTAGAAAATCATAGTTAGCTAAATGTCAGCCGTATATAATAGGAAAACACAGGTAAATGAACAATAAGGATCAACACCCTGTTCAGAATCTTCACGCTATTGAAATGAAGCAGTTACACAAGTATATAGTCATGAAAGAATCAAGTCTGTTCTCTAGAGTCCAAATATTGGAAGCCACAGTACTCAGAGTAGACCAGTGAATCAGCAGGAAGATCTAATCGCACAGAGTACAATCTAGTAAGACCCAGTATATTATCAAAAAGGATTTACTACATCCACTAAGGGTAAGCATATCCCAAGACAAATTAACTATACCACTAAGAGTACAGCATGAAGTTATGATTATATGAGTTAAAACGTATTTGCTCATGTTGAACATGTTGATGAGGTAATTTCCTTTTCTTAAAACCTTGAGATAATATTTTATCTAATGTTTTTTAGTAATCTATGATTTATGTTGTTTTTTTTTTTTTTTTTTTTTTTTTTTTTTTTTTTTTTTTTTTGTTGTTAATTTTCGTAAATCCCTCATAAAGGTAAGAAATTCAGTGTAAATTGACACTTGTTACCAGGTTATTACTTATTGTAGATTGCTGGAATACGAAGCAGAGAAACAGGCGATGCAAAGAAGTTTCGAAGCTACGCAGTTACTGAAAGAAGAGAAACTTCAGCATCAACAGGTAAAGTAAACCTTATTCTATATTATTCGGACTAGTTATCTAGCTGTTAAAAATTAGACTGACCTTTAATATTCCATTCCTAAAGTAATTAAGTAATTTTTAACACAATTTTCAGATAAATTCCTGTATCTTTAAACAAGAAAACAACATTTTAATTTTTTTATTACTGAGGGACTCTTAATATAATTTTCAGTCAAATTCCGGAATTGTAAGATTTTAAACAGTTTTTCAACTTTATCCTCTTGGTGGAATCCTTGATAATTTTTTCCATATCTCGAAAAATTCTTGCATAATTCATGCCTACCATTTATGACCTCTGATTACGGATAGTTCAACCTAGTTTGGGTTCGATCATAACGAGCTGGCGAACAGGCCGCATGGTTGGTTTTCCCCATGTGTAACGTGAAAATAAGCCAGATTCCCTCTGAAAGACCTCCACGACGTTATCCTCTCTCTTAGTCAGATAACCTCCGTGGGTCTGCCATATTCAAATAACCTAACCTAACCTTGCATAATAGATATAGTAGTTGTTAGTGCTATTTTGAATAGCGCTAGTCTAGTAGATGTGTTTCTTAACAATGATTGGAGAGCTGTTGAAAAGAAATGCGTTTGTATGTAATAAACTTTTCATTTGCGGAACATAATAAGTTGTAATTTGGCAGCCCTTCAGTATGATCTTTTTCCATATTTAGAACTTTCTGTTCTGCGTGTAAAATGTATTGGATACGATCAGCAAAACCATTTTCAGTGGTTTCCACAGATGAACATCTAAAACTGGAGGGGAGGATTTCTTTGTTTGAACAAGTACAATTATTACTAGTTCTGTCGACACTGCGAAGTGATCAAAATTTCTGCCACAAACCAAGATAAAAAGAATATAGCATCCAGTTTCGACCTAAGAAAAAGAAGGGTGGAAATGTGGCCAAGTAACCTTACAATTTCAGAATTATAGCGAATTGGCTCATTCCAAAGTGATTCCAAAGTGAATGATTCCAAAGTATAAAATCATATCAATCCGTTACCAACACATCGTTGATGCAGCTTTAGCAACATTTTCTGAACCATCTTCGTCATCCCCCCTTCTAAAGATAAATCGGGGAAAAAGCTTTCTGTGCCTTGTTTTGATATGACACCATAAGGAAATTCGTATCAGGATAGCAGTAGAATGTAATGGAAGATTCTTACAGTGGCTAAGTTATTAGTTTAAGATCATCTTAATAAAAGAAATCATAGTTATTACAAAACATATTTACTGGAAAATTTCGATTAGTCAACTGATTATGTTAAAGCACGTGAAGGCTATCTTCTTAAAAAAATATTGCCTTCGAAGAGAATTTCTGAGTTAGTTTATATTCGTATTACACACGGAGAAAACAAAACCCCGAAAATCGCATGCAGCCAGACGGGTTGCCTGAAACCGAGGGGTGGATATCTCCTGGTATTGAACAGTGATATATGACTATATGACTATACTATACTTTACTATATGACTATTAGTAAGCAATTTATAAACGCTCATTGACTTTGGATGAGGTTCTGTCATCGAAACCGTAAAATGTGGAATTTCGGATCTGTTAAACATACTCAGAAACTAATGTAGGTATTGTCTTAATAAAGCGAGAACAGGATGTTGCAGGTAATCATAAGACATCTGCAAGGTAGCTCAATAGGTAGCTGTATAGCAATAAGTAATAGGTTGTCGTAACCAACAAAAGTCACAAATTTGCGAACGTTGTAGACTCTCGTCTTCAAAAATTACTTATTTCAGCTCTCAGAATTGATACCAAATTCTGATGAGTTTCAAAATCCACGGTTAACACCATTACTTTGAATTGAAATATACAGGTGAGAAATAACACGTGAGAAGCTGCTTATAACCCAAAATTCAGAGGTATCAATCCTAAGCAAAGTTTTACAGATAACAAAGCTCATCGCATTTAGATAAAAGAATTAGAGATTAAATTATTCAACTAATTATTCAACTGACCTCTCATAGGGTATTAGAATATAATAGCACTAGCTATGTAAAATAACACTCATTACAAAATGTTACTGAGAGAATACAGAAAAGATGACTTTCGGAAGGATTCCTTTTGTTTTTGTTCTTTGTCTCCTAAAGAAAGAGTCCTAGTCCTTATCCGCTGCTAACCATTTCTGACTTTTGTAGTGGATAAAAAATTGCTAAATGGAAACAACAACTTTCCTCCCGATGTGTTCAGAAAAACATTACATGTGTAAAAGAGGTATTAAAATTAGGGGCTAACAAACTGTTTAAGTTCACTAGTTTAATCTTCCTTGCTTTATAAGCTATGTATTGTTTTCGCTACTATTAGAAAGTCTAAGTAACTTCAGTGACACTAATAATAAGTTATAACACCTACTAGTCACAGCTGAAAATTAGCAAATGCTACCCGCCGCTCGTTCAAATGTTTAAATCAATAAAATACATAATCTAAGTCTCAGCAACAAAATAGGCTCCAGCAGCGGGATTCTAATCCTACTATGCAATAGTTACAAATTCACACTTTAAGCTGCTGTTCAATTGAGGTAGGTGATTCTGCTCCTCAAACTATGAGTCTACTAGGACGTCACCATACACATATAGCACTTTAACTAACTGCAATTCCATACGCTGTTTAAATTAATTTGCACACTAGTGAAAGCTGGCAGAAGAATAAAAGATACAGAAAAAGAATTAATGTAAAAATAGCACGTTATTTAAAATAAATTTCAACATGCTTCCAGGCGCATTGTGGTATGCCATACTTACTTCACACTTCCCAGCATATCCTTGTCTAAATTCTTCGTTCACCCCGCAGTTCATTCAATGTGCGAGTAATGTCCGACTTTCATTGAATCGCACTGAAAACAAATCCCATACGGCCAAGTGAGTGCCAAGTAGTGGACCAAGTGAGCCATTGCACTTGCTAAAAGTTGTTGTTATGACCTGTAGCATTTTTCTGACAGTAGGATTAGAACAAGTACATGAATTTTATCACAGCGGGAGCTCAGGATTGCGCCTGTCGTTCGTATGGGTACTAGTTACCATACGGAAGACAATAAGAGCTTTCCCCAACTCTCCCCCCTCCGAATTTTGAAGCAAAATCCCCCAGGCGACAAGTCTAAGTGTTTTCTATCCGTTTACCCCTAACCTCTGGAGAAGACTTTCGGCTCTACACGTATTTTAAGCGCCGCCATGCCGCAAAACACTTACAAGCATCAGAGCGTTCTCCAGGATTCGAACCCGGTCCTAGAGATATGACTGCCAGCATCACTAGCCACTATACTGGTGAGGACGACATTTGCTAAAATTAAGATTCTTAAATCCGCTTATGTTAACTAAGAAATGAAAGGACCCAAAAAATTTTAATACTTGTGGTGAATGCAAGTGTGTTAGGCTTTTATAAATTCACGAACGTATACACTTCGAGAGCTCTTACAAGCATGTATTATTACATCATGTACTTTGTAGGGTTTATATTTATTTTAACTAACATTTATTTTAAGTTTAAACTATCTTTCCTGTCAAGCCTTACTTTCCCCTGGAACTGCCAATGCCAGAATATGTAAATTTTAGTAGACAAATGCTCATAATCCTATATAAAAGTTCTTTTGAAAAGGGTCTCTACCCTAAAAAATATAAATATAATCTGAATTGTGTATATATGGGCCCAACGTTTTTTTTTCCTCAATGACGGGCCCAACCGTCCAGAGACGTTGGGCACTACTAAGGCCAGAAACTATGGTCACTTTAGTATGGAGGCATCTAATAGGTGGGCCACTTTTGCCTCCTATGAGGGGACGGACAAATACAACCATGCTTTCTCCGGGATTGGAACCCGGGCCCTTTGGTATCGTAGTCGGTTTTCCAAACCACTATACCATCTGGGTGACATACCCCAAAAGTTAACATTATCGTTATGTGCATTGCATATATGTAAGCATTTGCTTTCTCGTTTCTATTGCAATATGGAAGAATAGTAAAAACTTATTCCTACGTGCATGCCCTCGCGATGTAAATGGTTAGCATGTCTAAATAAGCAGTTAAAGATTCGTAGCTTGAATTCCGAGGACACCATAGTCGAACGTTTCATGTTTCTTGCTCTGAAAACCCAGATGGTTTCTATAACAGTCCCCGAACAAAAATTGCTGGGAGACAATAATTCGTTATCGCTTGGATTTGGCTGGTTTAGAATTTGGGACATTTCATGTTTCTTGCCCCGATAACCCAGATAGTCTCTACAGCAGTGCTCGACCAAAAATTGTGGCAAACAATAATTCGTCATTGCCCGGACTTGGCTGGTTGAGAATTTGGTCTCACCCAAATCACATTTAAATAAGGGACAAAGGAATGAGTTATTGCAATTATGTCATTCGCCGTGCGTGTTATGTAAAGTGAGTAGCATGCCCAGCTAGCAAGTAGAAGATCCGCGATTACAATCCCGCCAAAGACACGGCTTATTTTTAAAACTCTTCGAGCTGCATAAAATTTAATAATCAGGTTAAGGATAACACTTGCTTACTAATAATATAGTCTTGGTACTTGATATAACAGTTAATAGATATTTTACCACTGAATTCTGCCCACTTATCCTTGAGCCTCTGATATGGTAATTTTCGCAGTGCCAGTGACGAATATTAGTCCTGAAAAATGTGATTTATATCATTGGATAGTGGATTTCTGATTCTCCTTGTGCATGCTTCTTCCACATAAGCACTTCTCAGCATTTTTTACCTTTACAAAATCTTTGAGAATGTATTCATGTCTGTGGGAATCATTATATAAACATCTGGGGAATATGATTAATCCATTTATTACACTTCCTTGCTAAGCCCTAGTAATGTCTTATGAAATGATGGTGTTAAGGAGTATAGGTTGATAAAAATACTGTTCTGATCTCTATTAAATGTGGAATATGCTTCAGTATCATATGGTTATTTCAGCATTTATCAGTATCATATGGTTATCATGTGGCTTATCAGTATCATATGGTTTATTTCAGGCTAAAGATCTTGAAAAGAACGAAGTGGAGAAATCGCAACTAGAACAAAAAATCGTTGATTTGCAAGTCGAACTGGCAGCTCTGAAGAATGGCAGAACAGAACCAAGTAATTTAAATTACTTTCCATTCTTACTTGGTTATTATTTCTTAAGTTAAGGGGACTGTTTTCGCAGTTTTAAATGGTTTCAGATGTTAAACTACCACCTAAAAATGTTGCTTAGACTCAATTTTTTAAATATCTTTAATTTTTATAATTTCTTTTCAAATATTTTGAAAGTCTTACTGTTAAATTCTTTAATGAGTTGTTTAACTTTAATACGCGGTTTTCAGATTACAGTTTTTAGCCCAAAGGGCGTTAGCTCAGAAGGGCTATTAATTTCGTTTTGGTACTTTGTGTTGAAAACTTGAAATGTCGGTTGACTTTTCAAACTTTTACCACCAAATATGACAGCTCTGTATTACATTTAAAGAAATTAAATAATGAAGAATCTGCTTAAATGTATGTATGTTTCTCGCACTGTGATAAAACGACGTACCTAGAGCCATCCAATTTTGAATAACATACGTTTCCACCCGAATATGGTCATCTGGAAGCCCAAATTTGGAGTTTGGAATTTGTTTTATTATCTATTTAATATTTTGTAAAACTTTTATGAATTTTTGATTAACAAACTCAAGGATTTCAAAGCGAGCAATGGCAACAATGTACCAAAAAAAATTTTATCTCCAGCTCGCGAGACTGTGCATCGGAAATTCTAAAGATATCCTCTTTTAATTATTATATTAATAATTTTTTAACTCAGTGAAGAAAACTACAGTACCTTAACTTCGATGACTTCATCTAAAGTTTGTCTCAAAGTTCCCGCATTGTATTTTTTCCAGCAAATTCCAGGCCTCCAATTAAGTTTGTTTACATCTTATTTGTTTACTTTTCCTTAATGCGAAGCAATTTTTATCCAAATAATAGCTTTTCATTATTAAGGTTGCCCTTGGTTATTTTTTTCTTCATATGCATCTTGCAGATCCCGACATTGAACAGCTGAAGATCGACAAAGAAGCGATGGAACAACAGGTAAAATAAAATATAAATTTTGTAATAAAGAAACTAAATATTTCGTTTCCATGGTTCCCTCAGATGTAACGAATTTTCAGACTGAACGTTTACCAGAAATAAGAATATTTCCTCATATTTTTTAGCTATGAGTATTTCACCCATACACAGCTAGATGAAATCCAGGTATAAGAATCCTAGTAAATTTCCAGAATTGAATGTGAGGACAACTGAACAAATAGATAATATTTATAAAAAAAAACTTAAAATATTCATCAACATTCCGATGTCTTTATCATTATAGAAAAATTCAAACTAAATTTCGAAATAAAATATAATCTATTCTAGATAGTATCTTAAATCTCAAGTGGAGAATAAAAGATTCGAAATAAAGAGTTCTTGAGGTAATAAAATTTTAATTTCGAATGAAGTTTCGAGGAAAAAATGCATACAGTAAAAGACATAGACCCCATCTTTATGAAATGTTAAATAAAGTTTTTTATACGTAATATAAAGGTAACTACTGCACATTTTAATAACAAAAGTAATCTGAGAGAAATAAAAAGTAGTTCAACATACACTACACTTTCATAGGAACTATTTAAATATTGTCCGTGTTAACAATGTTGATCAACTTTGATGGAGTTTAACAGGCGGTTTAACATCATAGTTCTTTAACAAAAAACAGACAGGTTAACATGTCTTATTTTTTAACAACAACAGCGTAAGGTGTTACTTGTAATGAAATTTTAATGACATGTTTCTAATGTTTAAGGAATATTCATAGATTATTTTAATTCTTTTTGCAGGTCAACTTCTTGAACAGCGTGATTGTCGACATGCAGCATAAGAATGACGATCTTCGATCTAGGTTGGACATTTTAGAGACAGAAGTCATCTTTGACGGACATTTGCAGCTGTAGGCTTCTTTTTTTCTTTTAACTACTTCACATGCAAATTATAGTACACTTCTTTTCTGTCAAATTTCTCAAATTTCCTGAGTTTTGTTACGCAGAATGGCAGAATAATTTTGAAACCTATGCTCACAATGACACTGCCATTCTTCTGTTCTCATCGGTCAAGCAGTAGCCGAACTATAAAAACGTTGAACCCTGCTAGTTTGAGCTGGGTTTGATTCCAGGAAAACGGGCTATCTGAATGAATGTATTCGTGGTTTTCCTAATGCGTAACGGCCCACCAGCGGCCGAGCGGTAAAATCGCTGAACACTGATAGTTCTGATATGGTTTCGATTCCAAACGAACGGGCCGGCTGCATGGGCGTTTTCGTATTTTTCCTCATGTGTAACATATATGTGAGCCCCTTAGAAAGTCTTCCACAACGTCACTCCTTCCCTTATGCAGATAGCACTAATGTGCTTTCCCAGAATCTACCATAACCAAACCTAATGCGTAAAGAAAATAAGAGCCATTTTCCTTTAGAAAGTCCTCTACGTAAGCATTTTACCCTTAGGGAGATAGCCCTCGTGTGCTTTACTGTAATCAGAATAAACCTATGTTCTTATCGCGACTAACAAATACTTGTTCCATAATCGAATTTTTTCTTGTCCAGTGCTTCAAATTTTATACAATGTACTTTTACTGCAATTGACTTCGGTCAGTATATATATTCAGTTTCTATATTATATGCATTATTGTATTTTTACTGATCTATTAAAAGTAATGTATCACCAAGAGTACAACGATCAAACTCAAAAACTGAAGAATGTTTTAATTTGTTTTCTCTTAACTCCAGTCTAAATATATATTTGTTCTTCTCATTCATCCGGTTTTATGGTTTTTGCTAGATCATGAATATGATTTCAGGATGTTGTATCTCCTGATTTTAAATTCTGCATTACACGGTAATTCAGCAATAACTAATATTACATACACAGCGGTCAGCGTATTGAAACCGATTTCATTTACACAGTTTGTAAAGAATTAAGTGCGTATCTTCCATGGGTCCTTGTTGTGTCCTTATTAATCAAACAGCACATCTAGCTTGAGATTGCAGAACCTTAGGTTCAATTCCTACCTGCTGATTATTGACTATGTTTGCTCCAAAAATCATAATGCTCTTTACAATGATGCCGGAATTAAAGTAGAATGGACTATGTTCCATCACCATCTTGATTTGACCCCTCAATCGCCCTGTATATATATGAAATTATAATATATATTATATATATGGAATTAAAGGTATTCCTCCTCATGTATCCTTGTGGTGTAGTGGTAAACACCTCGAAAGAAAAGTTTGATATGCCTCAAGTTAGAATCCTGACGAGGACGCTAGTCATTTTTCAAGATTCCTGCGAACAAAAATGTACAAATATTTTCTCATTTCTTTTCCAGGTGTTAAATTCTTTTATTTTCAGCAATTAGGTTTAGAAAAATAAAAAAAATGAATAAATCGAACTGAAAAAATTAGATCAGGTGAAATAATAATAAACCAAAAAACGAATGATGGAAATGTCTTTAAATGTGATAAAATATGTATTCTTTCGTAGATCATAATAAGTTTAGAAATTTCAGGATAATATACTCTATTTATAATTTTTTATCACACTTCTGGAAGGCATTAAATGATACCGACAGAACTAAATTTATTGATGCCAAGCTGCAAGGGCTCCAAGTATTCTCTCATATAGATGGTGTTGCTTAGAGGAAACTTCCTGTGTAAAAGATTTCTTTTTCAGGGATTCTTTCATTTGAGATGAGTTCTAAACTACTGATGGGAATCAGTGCTGAAATTAGAACCCAATGAATGCAGCAGTCGTTCGTGATCTTGTTGGGTAAAGAAACTGCACCAAGCAATTTCCGGGAGGCATATCTTTGACATATGAAACTTGCCAGCATTTTCAGCGTCATATTCTCTCTGTTGGAAAGTAAAATGTTGGAATCCAAGCTTCTGGCTTCTTTGACGATGAGTGATGTAATGATGCTGCTGTTGTAAAGAATCCGTTTGTACAAAGTCAGGGGAAAATACTCAAACAGCTGCGTTTTTTTACCACATATAAGCCCGTGTAACTTTGTCACCTTCCGTTAGCAAAAGAGTTACTCATATCATTTCCAGACAAGACGCTTCTTCTGACTGACCATTAGAACGCACATCCCACTTGAGTCAATACTGATTTTATTACTACTTTGCTATGTCTTAATGGCAAATTATATAGGTGAGAATTAAGTATTTTTCTGGCTACGCAAGAAAAAGTTCAAGTTATTTTCTCGCAAAAATTTATTGCATGAAAATTGTAATAATTGTACATATATGTTTGTTTGTTTGTTTGTTTTAAATCGTAACTGAAGTAATAGAAGTTTTTTTTTTTTATGGATAGTACTTACGTCAACAAATTTTAACGTGCTTCCCTTTTATAGATTGCAAAATGTTAAGTCAATATTCCAGTTATCGCTACGTGTTATTCAATATTTGCTTTGTAATATCTATTCTCCTGGCTGTTAAAATATCAATATCACGAACAGCAATAGCAAAGATCTTATCCAAGATATAATCCCAAACGAAGAAATCGAAAGAGGAAATTTCAGGAGACCGCCAGAGCCATTGTATTGAACCATCCCTCTCAATCCATGGAGCAATTTGCGTTTAAGAATTCATGATCGGCGAAATCCTAGTGAGGAGTGCGCCATTTTGTTGGAGAATATGATCTGTGGTTGTAATTCTTCTGAGGTGTAATGGACATCTCCAAGATGTATAAATTAAACATTATTTGTAATGCTTGCCGCGGTAATGAAAAATGTTCCAGTAACCTTATTATTGTGCCACACATTAGCATTCATCTTAGCGCAGTCTCTTTCCGTCTACAAAGCGGCATATGGATTTGTTGAATCCCAGATTCATACATCATGCTTATCTGCCTAAGGATTATTATTATTAAGGATTGCGTTTTTGAAAAATTCATACAATTTAAGCAATCGCTGTTCGTCACTTATTATGCTGAGAATCTCAGTAGCAAAAGTAGCATGTTTGGGACAATCATTGGGTTGCAAAGCCTGAAAAGTTTGCACTTCGCTTTCTTTAAACTTTTCCATAGCAATTCCTTGAGATAGTACCAGAACCCATGCAAATATTGGAAATCGCCGTTGAGAAATGGTTCCATGACACCTTTCGTCAACACTATTTCGTTATTAACTGTTCTTTGAGTACACGCAACTATAGTGATGTTTACATTAGGTAAAGATACTGTGACAACAGGGCTACTCAACAATACAGATTCAATATTTTTATCTTCCGCAGCTGTTTTCTGAAAAAGTGATATAATCACTTAAAGAATTTGTGTTCTTCCTGTAAATATAATATGGCAGCAAGTTATAGATACGAGAAATCGGCTTGAAAGAATATAAGAATAATTTATTGTCAAAGTGGGAATATTTTACCGGTATTTCTTACTCAACAATTGTAATATCACACTGCGAAAATAAGAATAAGGTTGCAATATTTTTAATTTATAAATTTTATTATGCATAAAGCGTGTTTGGCTGAAGGGTGGATACATCTAAAAAATGTTATATTTAATTACAATTGGTTCTTCATACATTTTCTGGCAAATCTTTAGAACAGTTTGAAACATTAATTACGAGTTTTCTAGTTTACTCTTCGTATCAGTAAATTAAAATTTAATTGTTGTCTTATAAATGAAGTAAATATTTACAGATACATAATAATTTAATAAATTAATACTGTGTGTGTGCATTTCTTTCCCTAGGGGTGTTCCGAATCATCGGTCAACCTCTCGTCTATTCTGCGACATATGCGATGTGTTCGATGTCCATGACACCGAAGATTGTCCAAAGCAGCAGAATTCCGTCCGAAGAACTCTTTCTTACTCTTCCCAAGAAAGCGAATTTTGAGTCCAGATTCTTGTTGTCAGCGAGTCAGAAGACAGCTACCACATTTATTTTTCTCATATAAAATGTTTCATAAATCCAGAGTCATAAAAATTAATCGCACGTTGTCAGGACACTGGGCAGGTCACCAGTGGACTGCTGTGTGACCCTCATTAAACCTAGTCCGGGCACCATTGGACTTCTACACCTGGATTCATTTTAAGCCAGAAGGTTTTGGTCCGAAGCCATCGGGAAAGAATCCTTCCTATTGGTCCTGAGATCGGTTCTTCTATCTCGCAGCTAATGTAGTATAATGATGAAGCGGCAGTATCGATTGAATCTACTTACTAAAAACAAAATGGTTCGTTTTGAGCACATTCCAGAAAGTATTGTATGACACTGGATTTATGAGACATCATCTAGTTGTTCGATAGTTAATCTGACTATCTACAATACCTGTTCTTGATTCCTAATACCAGGGGCCAAAATAGCTGATATACTATTTAGTTTATGTGAAGCGAATGATTAACGTGCTATACAGTTATACAAGTAAGTTCCCTATGCACAGTTTCAGTTAACCTCTGGTAACCGAGATCCAAAATTTTATGAAAGAATATAGTTTTATAAATTACCAATCGTTCTCAGAAGGAAACGGCTCATGAATGGTAAAATACAACAGCCCAAATGCACTTGATCCTGCCTTCTTACGGCAGTCTTGACTATTAGAATCAAAAAGCATGGATATTCTGTTTAGTATTTCATTTTTTATGTTTTGCTAGAAAGCATGGTTTTATTGGTATGTCATCTCTTGGAACTCTGCACAGTACTGTACAGTGTACAATATTTAATCGTTGCTTGAGAGTTAGGTTAAAACTTTAGAATTCCTTACTTCCACTATTAGGTAAAAAAAAAGTACAGCGTAAATATGCAGTACACTTTATCATTTCTTTAACACTGTTAATGTCTTACTGTGCATTATTTAGCAATTAAATGCAACGCATTTATTATGCATTTTATCTACACACTTCTTTACATAAACTTTGGATATTATCCATGGCAAGTTTAGTAGCACATTATGCGGATACTGGTGCAAGTCTGTATGTAACTTGCGCGTTTACTTTCTTGGTCTTTCTTTCTCTCACGGATTTAAAAAGATTCGGAAGAGAAAGCTACATCTCTCATTAACTAGTACCTCGTTAATAGCAGTATCATCCCCCATAACTAGTTCCAGTGATGGCGCAGTCGCGAAAGAATCTTTTCTTTTATTACTAAATAAATATTCAACTATTCACTTAGAATTTAAATTGTCAAACCATGTTATCATTTGCCTCACATAAATAAATCTGAAATAAATGATTTCTTCTTTTATTATAATCAGTCGTTGATTTTGGAATTTATTCCGTCCTGTATTTATGCAGTTTCTAGAATTTGCTTATTTATAGTATTATTTTACGTATTTTTATAACTTAGTAGACATTATATGAAACTAGGATGCAAGCGTTGGATCAAAAATTGCATTAGAGCTCTATATGCTATATGTGTGTGTGTGTGTTTGTGTGTGTGTGCACGCGCGCAGAAAATAAGCAATAAAATCGGTCTTGTTTTATAACGATTCCTCTTTCACTTTTATTTTCTTTTCTTTGTAATACATTTTGTGACCATTCCCTCCAGTAAGTTACAGTTTATTTTTATTAAAGTTTGTTGTATCAAGATTAAGAAAATAAAATATCTTTTGAAACAGTTTGTTCTTGTTTTTATTCGTAGATTATGCGAAACAAAACCATAGCTGTGGGAAGAACGCATATATATGAATTCTGCAAACAAAATATTAGATACGTGTTAACCCAATAAACGTCTAGATCTGCTTTTAGCCGGAAGAACTGTCATAATACACCACGACATCGATTCCAACAAACATCGGAGAGTTGCCGAAAGTATTGCCCAACCATCTTGTTGCGCATCTCCTTCCCTACCTCAGAGCCGGAATCATGGACTCATCAAGCTCAGCGATATCTCTGAGAGCTTCTGTAGGTTATAATTTGAACCAGAGTAAAATCTGGAACTCAAATGACAGTTTTTCGAAACACACCTCGGAAGTTTCTGCTCGGATTTAGATGACGCATTTTCATGCTAAAGCTCACCATCACCACAAAATGTTTCCCTGGGCAATCAAGTATTATATTTGATTGCGGAATAAAGCGTATTCCAATCTAATTCAGTGGAATCTTGTGTCTTCAGTGAAATGACTTGCCCGTGAGAATTTCATGAACCAGGAACCAATAACATTATAGGAGAGCTGGGATTTGAGAAGCAAAAAAGAAAGCATGGCGTAGGTTCATTGTCGTACATAGTCATGAAAATGACAGTAAACAATAGAGTAAACAAGGATTTTACACAATGGTGAGGCGGCTTCTGATCAGATGCGCAGTATTTAGTCTGAGCTGGTAGTCTCTTCAGACAATCCAAGAAACTTGATATAGTTCTGGCAAAAGAAACCACAGATAACTCGAACTGAACTGACTGGCAGATGGATTCTACAACCTTGTATTTTCTTTAAAATCCAATAATATATAGAGATATTATTATTTTAGTTAATAAGTTAGTATGAATTAAACCTTTACTATACCTTCCTTGTCCCCATTTCCTCACCAGAAATATAAATCAGTTAAAGAGTATTTAAGTATTTAAGCTGCGCTTTTTTTAGAGGTAATTACTAGATTTTGCCAGCTCTGATAAGATTGTAATTCTTCGGCTTTGTGTGATAGCTGCCGACATCTAATTGTTACGCCGCTGAGAAATCGAAGCCAATTTAGAATCTGAAATCAATTGTATAGTCTTTGACTACTAGGCTTAGTTTAAATTTGAATTTGACTTACTTTAAGTTACAAACGTTAAACCAAACGTGGCAGCTAATTTGTAAACACGAGACGTGCATTTTATGTTCAAATTCTGATTTTAATAAAAAGGCTATTTTAACCTTTTCCATGTCTCTGTCGTTAACTTCAGGCACAGCGATAATTCCCTCTAAGTCTGTTAGGAGTGTGATACTAGTTTATGCTACCAAAAACTCTATAAATGTTTCGCAGTATTCAAGTATTTTAATTAAAAGATGTATTCACTGTAACTTTAGCTGTCGCAGCTACAGTTGATAAGAAATATTACTCATATATCCAAGATTGTGTTGATACTTTTAAGCCTGAAATCTGATTTTCCAAGTGCCACTGTCAACCGCACAACGTATTCCGGCTGTCATCAGCTTGGTGCCTTGTGATGCCAGAAGACAGCGTAGAAGGTTCAAATGGAAATCTGATGCTGTATAACACTGAAGTTTAAAAATATGAGAATGATATGTGTTTTGATTACAATCAAAAAAATTACTGGACACTGGCGTACCTGAAAAGATTTAATTTGCAAAGTAATTGTCTTAGTAATTTTTGCAGTGCTGAGGGCAATGCACATTTCTTTGAAGGCTGCATATTATTGCGACATTTAGGATAAAACATTAGCATAAAGGAATTCTATTATGGCAGGAAAGAGTTTAGATTTGCAAAGGATTTGATGAAATTTATAAATGGCAATAGAACAAATATTGGGAATTTTGATTTAATGTTTTTAACTGTATTTTTGTTTTAATCTGTGCTGGGTGTGCTGCGTTAATTATGCCGCCGATTATCATCGGCCAGAAGGGTTTTATCACACTTGTATGTGATATTACATTACTGGATAGCATTCATAAAAAGTACATTAATAGTGAATTAAAGAATACATTAGTAGTATTCTTTTTTATTCACCACTATTATTATTATTAAGTTACTACACTATTAAGTTATTATTAGTTATATTATTAAGTTATTAATCGTAACTTAATAATTCTTTATTTACCACTATCTCCTTATTAAGAATACATTAATAGTGGCGATTTTACATTTACATAAGTTAATAAAAATATTAATACTTACCTTCTATTCTAATCAAAATATTAATACTTACCTTCTATTCTAACCTCCTTGTATCCATTTTTTATTTGGGGAAAACCATAGAAACGCCCGTTCGCCTGGAGTCGAACTGAGGTCAAACTACCAGCGTTCAGCGAATTTATCGCTCGGCCGCTCCTCTGACGTTTAATAAGACCGTTCCAAATGCTCTTTAACTTAACAACGACTTTGCTGTTTATAATTTTATTTGGAGACTCAAAGCTTTCACTATAAAAAAGGAATTGTCCCTGTGTCTGCCGATTTTACCAAAATGAGCGAAATCAGTCGTAAAATGTCGAACCACCAACAAAGAATGTGAGAAAAGTGGTATAACAATGAAATTTATGCGTTGCAGAATAATGGTCAATCCTAATAAGACTTCAGTCTGCATTGGAAAACTGATTTCTATCTTACAGTAAACAACTGGTTTTTTTTAAGCTAACACCATAAACTACAACTGAAATTTTCAAGTGATATATTACTTGTAACAGTACAGGGCATCATCCATTGAAACAATTTTCAGTTTGTATTCATTTCCGGATTTTTATAGTTTTTTAAAGATGTATGCGAGTTTTCGATCGCCTTGCACATTTTTGACGTATAACCCATGGTCAGGTTTGTTTCGTTAAAACACTGAAGCAGTTTATTTTTCTATTCAGTAATTTTAGAAATAATGTTAGATTTGAACATGTTTAGAATAAAATTTACTTTTTAAATCATTTCTCATTTGAATCATATTATAAGATACATGTTTACGTATTATAAGATACATATTATAAGATGCATGTTTATTTTTGAATAAGAAAAAGTATAGATATATATATAAGCTATATTTTAAGGCACATCTATTACTTGGTTTAAGTAGATGGAAATATGGAAAGAAGGAAAAAAAAGTAACTTTCAGAACATACCTGCCATATGTGACTGAAGATAAAATCGTAAGATTGCTGATAATAATAAATTTTAAAACTTGAATGATTAGTTTGATGTTGTAGAGTTCCTCACTTTTATTCTGCTAAATTAAATGTTGAGGAACCTAGTGAGCTGTTAAGTGAATTATCGCTACTCAAAAAGGGTTAATTTATAAGGTATTTCTCCCGCCTTCTCAGCATGCCTTCGTGGTGTAATGGCCAGCACCTTCGGCGCGTATTCGAGAGGTTCGAGGCTCGAGTCCCGGTGAAGGCGCTGCTCACTTTTCATGTCTCCTACTTCGAAATAACCTAATGACTCTGAAGTGGAGCCCGAACTAAAAAAAAATGGTGAATGATGATGCTCCACCACCAAGATTTGGCGACTGGACCCCTCATCCCAGTCTCTACAAATTACCCTTTTTTCACTCAAACATAAGATGAACAGTCTTATCGGTCCTTTCTTCAGTCGGCTCCTTTCTTCAGGCTTACAAGAAAGCCTCCACTTGGGCTTTAACTCAAAAATAAGAAATAAGAACTAACTATATCTAACTAAGAGATTTAGTCGAAGCTAACACAATTCTAACGGCCTAACGGCTTTAATACTATCTTTACTTTCCTTTAATACTATCTCTTACTCATTTGTATGCAACGCGATTCTAAAAACTCATTCTGGTAGGGAATAGTAAGTTGAAACGAGGAGCGATAGGAAAGGTTAACTAAATTAAAATAATTGTTATGAAATTAAAATATCCTTACAATGTTTAAGTAAGGACAGATGAAAAAAACATCTAAATTAAATACAAGAAAACGTGTAGCTAAGTCTTTAAAGAATCGCTGTAGAATATTGCACGGGCATCGCAAAAGCGCATGTGTGAAAGAGTTTAAGAAAATCAGCGCTACAGAACGGTTCCAAATTAAATTCAAGATTTGAAGCGAGCAGAAGAACAAAGTAACCAAATTAAATAAAACAATATAAAAAATTAAAAATTAAAAATTCAGTCTTAGCTTAACTGTTTCAGTTAAACGGAACTTTTTATTGGGGGGGGGGGCAATATTTATGAAATAAAGGTTATCTTTTTCACATTCAGTTTATATTTAATCCAGCAGTTAACAATGCAAATGACACTTTTTCTCTCCTCTTATTTTCTCCCATGCATATGTATTCCATTCTAATCTCATAAAGTATCGTCAATGAGTTGGGGTCAACGATACTGCATTTCATCAACAATTTTATTTAATAAACAGCATAATCTTGTCATAAGATATGTACCGTATTATCTGTCTTGCCTGTAATATAATGTCAGGGAAATCGAGACAGATAACAATGATAAGAACTAGCAAACAACACTACAGTTTGTTTTTTTCCCGGTTACTCAGTTTTGTAAGGAATAAAAATGCTTGAATTCATTTCAACAGGTTTACCCTTCCATTTCGTTTGTATTTTGTTCTTTGGTGCTTTATTGTTTTACTTTGCTCGAATTTTCTTTAAAAGACGACGTTTGGTGAATATCATAGAAAAACTACCTTCTTTTAAATTAAGATTTTATCACATTTTCGGTCACGTTCAATTGCTACTGCCGCACCGATTAGTTAAGAAACAATGGCCTCCAAATGTTTGTAAGTACTGGTATTTTTCAATATTTTAACACCTATTATATATGCTGTTTTGTATTATTTTTGTATATAACGTTATACTGCTATGCATATTACTTTATGCCTAATTAAAAATGAAAACTGAAATAAATGGAGAAAAAGATAAACGCTTATAAACTGCAGCGTAGAGTTAATTTATAATATAGATCAAAATGATGTAAGCGAATGTAAATAATAAAGTATCCAAATTACAATATATATTTGTGTTGCTGGAAAAATAAAAATGTAGGTTGGCGGTAGTTTAATCATTATAATATCAATTGCATTAGAATTTTGAATTTCAAATTTGTTTTACTATTTCATATTTTGTAAAACTTTAACGAATTTTTGATTGAAAACCTCAACGATTTCAACTGAAAGATATCATAAGGATGAAAAATATGTAAAAAGCAGAAGAAAAAAATACATTGATAATAGAAATTCTTTACAATTCTGTACCTCACCAGGCTGGAGCAACACCTGAGATACAATTAACCACTATCAGTCATATTTCTGAATGTATATATTAAGTTTTGTGCTATTTGGCAAGAATAAATAAATAAAAATTTTTTAAAAATATATAAATAAAATAGTTAAAAAAATCTGAAAGCTTTCGGATTTTGTATTGCTCTCAAAGGGATTTTATTTACACACACATACACGTTTCTAGAGCCATTTCGAAAGCCTTTGGGCTAAAAATATTTAAAAACAGCATATCTTTAGAATTTTCGATAGACTGCCTTGCGCGCTGGGGATAAAAATGTTTTATTCCGTACAGTGTTGCCACCACTCGCTTTCGTCGCTCAGACAGTATAGTGGTTAGGGGAGCCTACTACGGTACCGAAGGTCCCGGAGAAGACGTGGGTGTTTGTAAAAGTATAGTATCGGTGTGGCATGGCGGCACTCTAAATATAAGGCAAACTGAAAGTTCTTTTGTGTGGATTGCTGGAAGGGGAGCGGGATAAGAGACCCCCGGAACCTCCCCCTTGGATGCACTTCCTCAAAATTGCGGATGGAAAATAGAAGTCCAACCTGTCTTTGGAAGTAGGCTCTGGAATCCATTGTTCCACGTAATATGGACAAGACAACAACAACTACTCGCTTTCAAATCGTCGAGCTTGTAAATCAAAAATTCATATTTAAGCTTTATAAAATATGAATTAGAAATATAAAATTCGAACTTCCAAGTGACCATGATCGGGTGAAGGATTAAGTTATTAAAAATTGGATGGCTCTAGGTACCGTCGTTTTTTCACAATGCGAGAAACGTACATTCATGCAGACTCTTCATTATTTAATTTCTTTAAATATAATGCAGGGTGATAATATTTGGCGGCAAGAAATGGAAAAGTGACTCGACGCTAAAGTCCGTTTCGAGGCTAATAGCGCACCTGTGCTCACGCCATTTTTGGGTATTAATAATAATAATAATAATAAGGTGATAAAATGCATTTACGCATTTATAGCACTTTTGTGGTCAATTGTTACAGTTTTACTTAGTATTTGGTCAATCAGCAAGTATAGAGTATTTGATCAGTTAGACGAGATTTTAGCAATGAGCACTATTTAAAGAGTACTTAAGCTATTCATTCATTTGCAATTTTTTCATCTGATATCTTCATCCACATTTGTTCATCTTCCTTCAGTTTTCATTTTGGTCCCAAGTCGCGTAAGGGTAGGGTACAGAGCTGCTTGATTTGTAATTTTCCTTTTTCCCTAAGTTTGTCAATAATATAAAATTTAAGCTATACACTCAGAAATTTAAGACAAAAGTTATTTCCCATTCATTGTGGTTATACGTGGTTATTGTGAACATACGTGGTTCGTTGTATATAATGCGTTGCCCACCCTCAAGACACAGCACATAATCCATAATTTCTCTTCTTAGCAACCTTTCATCTATTTTGTACTGATTTTTCTCTTTTTAGATGTTTTGAGTTCACTGGGTTTCCTCATTTGCTTCCTGCTCTGATGGTTATATTACTGTCGACCTACATATGTATGATTGCAGAGACTCAAATGGCCCACCAGCGGTCGAGCATTAAAAGTCGCTTAACACTGGTACTGAGGATGGTGGTTCGGTAAAACCATCGAAACTAGTCCTGTGAAAATTTTGAAAATATAACGCTGATTTTTGTTGTTTGACTTCTGAACTGGTACTTTTAATTCGAATCCCGGTGAATGGGTTGCCTGTATGGGCGTTTTCTTGGCTTTCCCCATGTGTAACGTTTATACGAACCAGTTTCGCTTAAAAAGTCCTCCACGAAGGTATCCTTCGTCTTAGGAAAAAAATACATAATTAAACTTTATCTCGATTTCATTGTTTGTTGATTTCACTGCTTGTTGTTTTTGTACCAGATTTTAAAATTAATATTTAGCCCCATTGGATTGAACCGATTTTTTTAAACTTTGCATGCCTGTATATTTGTAATAACTGTGTTGATTTCCGTACCTCGATGCACACTTTTCGCTCTAAATTTAATGTTGAAATTTTCTCCCATATCTTTTCTTTGCTATCAAATTAATCATCGAAGAATTCGAATCGAGTGTGCTACCGTTACACACCCATGCAGAAAGGAGGGAGAAAATATCTTATATTCTAATCTTTCCTCAATCAGAATAATTCGAAAAGCATTCTTCCCCATGAATTTTCTTCGGAATCCGTGAGGTAACTTGGAAAATGTTTGTGATTTTTCAGTAATCGATCGATATTTTTTTAAGGTATTGTGCAACAGCAAGCGGTGTGTTTTTAAATGATAAGTGTAATGCCATTGTTAACAGCCCCATTGTTTTAAGATATGACGAGAAGACATTTTTAAATCAAACAGGAATCTTTATCATACTATCCCCCACAACTGTTTTGATTAAAAAGTACACATAATTTTTGTAGTTTTCATTCAGTAAACGTAAATTTTTAGCTATCATAATATTCTTGATGTTATGTGACTAAATATAAAATCGCGGTTTTTCTAATAATGGTGGATTTCAAATCAAAAGTTTCGTACAAAAGATTTAAGTCAATTGAATATAGTCATTGACATAATGAATTGTTAACTGAATACATTATTTGCATGCGGTTTACCCAGCTTTATTTTAAAAACACGTGATCATTAGTATTTTGATATTTAAAAAAATCCTTCTTTTTCTAAGTGTCCTTTGCTAAAATTGTGTAATTAAGAAAGGTTTAATATATGTATCTTACCTACTTCTCCACGGGAATTTCAGTTCTAATTCTTAAATACTTTTAATTATAAACTGCACTGTTAATAATTCATAAACGAATTTTTTTACAAGTTTTTCATCCTTCTAAAATCAGAACAGAGGAATATTATAAGTTCAAACTGATGCTATGCAGATTGCATATATTTACTTTCCAATAATAGACACCTAGAAAAGATTTACACATCTTGTCATTTTTACTTCTTTGTACGAAATAAAGGAAGTATTGGAATCGCGAAAACTTTCAACATACTATTTCAACGAAAATATCCAATTCAACCGCTCTCGAAACCATTTGAACGATGTTTTTGCGTGATATCTCTACGTATGGACAGAATAAAAGACTATTTTTGCTAAAAAGGATTGTAAAACGGATTTAAAATGGATTCAAAAGAGATTTTTTTCATTGACGTCTGTAAGTACGTATGTATATATTTTTCTCGCATAACTCAAGAATGAGTAGCCGTAGAACTTTCAAATTCTGTATACGGGACTGCTATAATATGTAGTTGTGCACCGCCCTTTTTCGTTACAGTCGGCTGCACCAATCATATATATATATATATTCCCACTCTGTTACCTAGCTAGGTGAGCTCAGTTTATTTTTTTATTCTTATATGGTGGTAAATTGAGCATTTTTTGCTTTAAAAGTAATTTAATTATGTGGTTTTTATGTGCCGGTTTAGGTTTTTGTGTCTTTTGTTAATCTGCATGCAATAGTTTTAGAATTATCAACAATTTAAAAGTGGCGAGTTAAGCCTAACGAGCCGCTATTTGTTTGCATTTGAAACTCAGTAGAATGGGGAATTAAGTCAGTTTCTGCACCTTCAGTGTCTTTTTGCCGAGTGGGACTAAATTTAAACTTTCAGTTTTGTGCGCCGAAAAATCTGCCTTCTCGCACCGCTGGCTGAATTTCTTGTTTTTGCGTAGAAACTCTAATTATAATTGTAAAGGTTGTTTTTTTAACTGTTTTAACTGTATTTGGTGTTTTATGTTTTTCTGTATTTTATAATTTTTAATGAAGATTTTTTGAATATTTTTGCTTTTCCGCGAAGTGAGAATTGAATTAATTGAATGGGAAATACATCTCTAATGAAATTCGAGGAAATAAGTCTAAATGAAATGCAGCAAAAAAAAAAAAAAAAAAAAATGTTAAACTTAATCGGTCATACAAGGAAGTCATGTGGCGACAACATCAGATTTTTTTAATGCTTTTGTGAAACTCAGGAAACAACATCCCACCGCCCAAAATAAAGGCAGATCACCATAAAACTATAAAAATAGTCAATATAAGGCTTTCCTTTGAACTAAATAAAACTGTATAAAATACAAATAAAAAGTTCAAAGTGATGACGTAGACTGAAAAACTTTTAATTTGGCCACATTTTTTTTTTTTTTTTTTTTTTTTTTTTTTTTTTTCTATTTCGACGGCCATCCCACCAGCCCTCTCCTTCAGGTGCTAAAACGTTTTAGAAAGGGAAAAAAAAACAATTACATTTATACGTAAATCAATAAGCGGAATAACACAAAAGCAAATGTAAGGCTATCCGTTAACGAAAACAATAAGGAAAGGTAAAAAAGCTGTTAGAATTCTGCAAACGTTAAAAAGAAATGGATTGGAATTAATGCTTTGAAACTATATTTCCTTTTTTGCATTGCTGCCCCCCCCCCGATGATTTCTTTGTAAATACGGTTGTTACTTCTGTCATTTTTGTAAAAAAAAAAAAAAAAAAAAAAAAACTGAAAGGTTTTCAGATTTTATATTACGCTCAAAGGGATTTTTTAAACGTTTTGTGTATTACTTTATTTATTAAATATAATATTCTTCGCACTTAAACCATAAAATTCAATGCAACACAAATATCACAAAATATTTTTAAAAAGCATATCTTTAGAATTTTCGAAATACAGTCTCGCGCGCTGGAGATAAAAATGTTTCTTTTTCGTAGAGTGTTGCCATTACTCGCTTTGAAATCCTTGAGTTTGTTAATAAAAAATTAAGTTTTACAAAAGTTACAAAATATGAAATATAAAATTCGATATTCAAAATTCGGGCTTCCATGTGTACATATTCGGATGGTAGACATCGTTATTCAAAATTTAATGGCACTGGGTACCGTCATTTTTTTCACAATGCTAGAAACATACATACATTTATACAGCTTCTTCATTATTTAATTTCTTTAAATATGATACTGGACGATAATATTTGGTGACAACACTTTGAAAAGTGATTCAAAGCATTTAAGTTTTCAATGCAAACCGCCAAAACGAAATTAATAGGCTTTCTGTGCAAAATTGAACCTTTGGGCTAAAACATCTTTCAAGATAATGATACTGGGATGAATCAGTTTCGAAACTGGTAGAGTTTTTATCACATTCTACGCCCATTTAAGACTACATTTTTGACCAATTTAAAAATTTAATTGTTTTTTTTTTCTCCAAACTAGCTGAAAATTGGAGTAAATCGGTTGTTCTCATTTTTGCGTGAAGTGTGCACTGTTATAATTCTTGAAAGTATATGTAAACCGTTAAACTTTAACATACGTGCTACTTTTTAGATGACTTCATAGCATTGAATGGCTACAATCATGTTTTCAACAAAGAGAGTATCACGAACCTGTGGCAGTTCTACATTCCATTCGTGTCAGTATACAAAGCCGATGCTGTTGAAGTGAGTAATCCTGTACTGTGTATAAAATAAGTCCTATAGGAATATAAGCAGAAAGATGATAAGTGATACACTTGAACTGATACTTACTTAATATCTGACACCTTAGTCAGATATTTTTACATCACTGTAAAGATTACAAATGTTCAGACTTCTCTCTCGTTTTTGCCGATGTAGAGGGTAGCTAGTGTTTTTGTATTGTATGCTTTTTAAATTTTATTAGGTTTGTGTGTATATATAAGGTGTCTCAAAAGGTTATTGTCAAACTTAACATGTCGGTTTGTTATACCATGACAAACAAGATTTGCGTAGGAAATTATGTCTGAAAATACAAAAACGGTGACTGCTACAGGGCAATGTTCGCAAGCCTAGAGGAGAAGAACGAAAGGATATCGAAAGAGGTGTTACTATGACTTAATGAACATGGCTAAACCACAGATGATGCTCGAAATTAGGTTCAAAATTCCTTCCATTCGCCGCAATGCATGCTTCATAACGTCGGCGCATGGATTCACAGGCTCATTCAAAATGTGCAGGTGTGTCACGGACATGTGCCGCCGCTTCCTCGATCCTGGCAACGAAATTCATGTCCGACTGTCGTCTCGTACACCATCGACTTCATGTAACCCTAAAGGTAGAAATCCAGGTTAAATAAAAAAATTCCTAAAGGTAGAAATAAGTTGCGGTGGCCAAGCGACTGGTCCGCCTTTACAAATCTAGCGATCAAGGCATGTCCTATCGAGGTATCCCCCGCACAATGCTGCTAAAATGCGCAGGCGCTCCATCATGAGGAAACTAGATATTTCTGCATGTAGCTGCCGGAACGTCGACCATCACATCCGGCAAAACGCTTCCTATAAAATGTCTATAAAGAACTGAATAAAGTAAACCGAATCATATTTGCCGTACAACGTCGTCGCCTGAAATGAAACTTTCCACTCTTTCATAAGCCTGCAAACATTGCCTTCTAGTAATCGCCGTTCACATTTTCGGACACAAGTTCCAAGTTCCTATGTAAATCTTGTTTGTTATGATATGACAGACCAGCATGTTAAGTTTGGCAACGATCTTATATATATATATATATATATATATAATGATATATATATATATATATATATATAATGATATATATATATATATAATATATAATGTTGTATGAAATTAAATCCATTTAGTGCGAATACAAGTTATTATTACTTGCGCAATTGCTGCAAAGTTAGTTAATAATAATTTATTTCCTAAACCGTATTGATTAATTGATTATATTATCTCCTAAGTTTAATTAAAATAGAATTATTTTAAAAGTGTGCATCCATACTGGTAAGTTATATTTTGAAAGATGTTTTGAAGTAATTTGAAAGCAAAATGTTAATAATGTTTTAACGGGGACTGGAGTTAAATCATCACGAAGAATAATATTACAATTGCAAAAGTAAAAATTAAAACATGTAATTATTGTCATTGATCGGAAATTAGTTGACTTTTCAAGGGGAACAAACCAACTCCCGTTCAATGATCAATAATTGATAGAAATACGTAAATATGGAAGTGTTTCGTCTTGACTCGAGTTATAAATTAAAGCCAAACCGGCAATTCTAGTCAGGCCAAATATTTCCGCGAATAGTTGTTACTCAAAGAACTGATTCTCATGAAGCATTTTAGTCAATTCGATTTGGAGTAAAAATCAATTACTGTAGAGAAATCTTGTAAAACTCGAGTAATCGTCCCCGACACTATCATCTTTATGTATTTGAGTACTATATTATTTGTAGAAATTAAACATTGGAAATTGTCATTATGAAATCGAAATCAAAGTAAAGTTGAAATAAACATAGAAGATTATAAAAAAGATAAATAATGCAAACTTTGCAAAAACAAATCAAAGAGAACATAAAAATAATATAAAAATAATATAAAAATAAAATAGAAAATAATATAAATAAGATCAGTGAATGTACATGAAGATATAAAGGCCAGAAAGGTATTAAGTAACTTACATTCTTTCTAGTGGGGGAGTTGGCAGTGTGTTCTCTTCGTGTCTGACTCAGAAGTGTAGGGTGTCCGAAAATTCTTAGCGGCAGTAGGGGCTTTGAATTATATCAGTCGGCAAGACTTGGGTGAAGAAATTTATGGTAGTGGGTGGGACTTGGAATTCTTGAGGGATGTATTTTGTGGAGTTCTTATCTGAGAGAGACCGTCTGTTAAGATTTTTTTAAAAATACTAGTGAATGGAAATTAATGAATTTCTGGCTAATTGTCGTGTCGCAATGATTAAGAATTTAAGAAAGGAAAAAGGCATTTTCGCTATCCAAGAGCTAGTAGACAGTCTAAAGGCAGGAAATAGGCCCATTTTTTTAGTAACAGTATAGTAACAGTATATGTCTGAAGACAATTAGCTTTTTACAATATATACAATTGAGTAATTACACTATATACAAATCTTTCAACTGACAGTCATCCAACTTATACCGCCTTCTCAGGTTTAGGAATAAATTATCATATCCCTATCAGTTAAATGATTTAGAGTGAGTATTTAACGCCTGCTCTTTTAAGGCAATGGTTGATAAATTGAAAGGGAATTAGATTATTTTTGAGAATTTTGATAAGGATCAAAATTTCGCGTTGTAAATCTATTGTATCTGTGCATATAGTTTTAATTCGTTGTATTTGATTAATTATAGTATTGTTAATTACTTTTTTGGATATGTTGGAGTTCCAATTTATTAATTTGTTAGTATTGAAATTGAAGTTTCTTGTTTTGTCAAAACGTAAAATTTTTTTTGTAGTTAATGATTTGAAGATCTAGAAAGTCTATGCTATTTTGTGAATTATTAGTTTTATTAAGTTTAAGACAATTCGGATAAATGTCGGAGTTTTCAATTTTACCAAAATTATTAATTGTAATAAGGTCATCAATAAATCTGTAGGTGTGTTTGTAGTAATTTAACTCTTGTGGTTGTAGATTTTTTTGGAAGTTAAATTCTTTGACAAATAAAAAGATATTACAGATCGAGGTGCTGGAATGTAAGCCCATTGGCAATCCTCTGACTTGTTTAAAAAGTTGATTTTGAAACTTGATGTAGTTATGAAAAAGTGTGCATTTTAGGTAGGTTTTCCATTTGTCAAGAGTCATGATATTGAGTATATTAGGGAAAAGTTTTGGTAGATCAAGTAGACTGGTATAGATTTCTTCTAGAGGAAGTGAGGTATATAAGTTTTCAAAATCATAGCAGTTAATGTTTTGGATGTTAATGGTATGAATGGTATTAATGACAGGAGTGTTATTATGAATGATCCAGCAATAGTTATGATTAGTGTTACAATCATTGAAAATAAATTTACAGATTTTATTAAGTTGAATTGAAAAATAATAGTCTATATTTTTCTTGTAATTATTAGTTCCATTAGCTATAAATCTAAATTTTAATGGTGTTTTATGGAATTTGGGAATCGCATAAAGATTAGTAAATCTGTTTTAGTTTGCATTGAAAGTAATATTGAGTTTCTTATGAAAAGTTTTAATCCTGTTTATTATAGATGTTTCTGTAAGGTTGGCTGATTGATAAGTAGTTGCGTTGAGAAGTTCTTTATGAATAATCTCAGTGTAGAATTGTTTTCATATAATGCTAAAGTAATTAGTTGCTTTATCTATTTTTGTAATAGTAAAAAGCTGTTTTAATTTACTAATATCAGATGTAAGTTGCGACCAGTTCAGTGTACTTTTAAATTTGAGGTGACTGATTTCTGTGGATATGCGTTGAAGAATTTTAGCTTTCCATTTTAAGAAGGTATCTATGGGAAAATTCAGTTGATAGCTTGCTTTAACTATAAATTCGTTGATGTTGTTTTCGAAAGTCTTGTAACAGTAATTTGTAGTCATGTTTCTGACTGGTCTAAATTTTGTACCATAACTCATTAGTGTTTTTAGTTGATGGTTTTGTATGATATTCAGGTTGCCAGTAATTATGTGCTGGTGATTAGAATCTACGTAATTGCTGTAAATTGGTGTCTTACAATGTCATTCTGCAGTTTCATCTATTTCATGGTGGTTAGTAAGCAAGTTGCTTAAGGTCCTTTGATATTTAAATGCAATCATTGGTATAGTGTCAACTGCGGGGAAGTAATCTTTACAATCTCTGATGATTCTTGAGAAATGAATATTGTCAAACTGCGGATGCAGAAAATTGACTTTAAAATAAATTTTGCGTTGAGTGAGACTATTAGAGAGTCTGAAAAGACTAAAATCAAGAATCATGTCTTTAATGATTTGTATGTCGTCGTAGCTTTCTTGAATGAATTTTTTTAGTTTGATAAGGAATTTATTAGTACAGGAGTGTAACCAGTTGAGAAGTTTCTTGGGAAAACAGTCTGAGTCAAAAAAACATTTCAATTGTTTTTTCAATGCAAGTGTATCCAAAGTGGATAAAAATCTCGCATTATTTTTTATTTTGCTTCCTCTTTTTCCTCTCTGCGTTTTGATGCTGTAGAGTTTAAATTGGCTGAAAATAGACTTCTTAGAAGTATCTCTATGACTATGTATATAAGTGTTAAGTCCATATGGATAAAGTGAACGTTGTTTTAGTATATAGAGAGATTCCTGAAAAATTCGTGTTTTGTGATTGGGTATTATATCTAGTATCTGAAGTTGAATAGAGTTGAAGTCATGGTGTTTAAAGTGTTCTAATTCTGCTGTATTAATTTGTGATGGTGTACTTATTTTAATGTTATTTTTTTGTGCGTTGAATTTTTTGATTTGAGAATGACATTGTAAGACACCAATTTACAGCAATTACGTAGATTCTAATCACCAGCACATAATTACTGGCAACCTGAATATCAATCAAAACCATCAACTAAAAACACTAATGAGTTATGGTACAAAATTTAGACCAGTCAGAAACATGACTACAAATTACTGTTACAAGACTTTCGAAAACAACATCAACGAATTTATAGTTAAAGCAAGCTATCAACTGAATTTTCCCATAGATACCTTCTTAAAATGGAAAGCTAAAATTCTTCAACGCATATCCACAGAAATCAGTCACCTCAAATTTAAAAGTACACTGAACTGGTCGCAACTTACATCTGATATTAGTAAATTAAAACAGCTTTTTACTATTACAAAAATAGATAAAGCAACTAATTACTTTAGCATTATATGAAAACAATTCTACACTGAGATTATTCATAAAGAACTTCTCAACGCAACTACTTATCAATCAGCCAACCTTACAGAAACATCTATAATAAACAGGATTAAAACTTTTCATAAGAAACTCAATATTACTTTCAATGCAAACTAAAACAGATTTACTAATCTTTATGCGATTCCCAAATTCCATAAAACACCATTAAAATTTAGATTTATAGCTAATGGAACTAATAATTACAAGAAAAATATAGACTATTATTTTTCAATTCAATTTAATAAAATCTGTAAATTTATTTTCAATGATTGTAACACTAATCATAACTATTGCTGGATCATTCATAATAACACTCCTGTCATTAATACCATTCATACCATTAACATCCAAAACATTAACTGCTATGATTTTGAAAACTTATATACCTCACTTCCTCTAGAAGAAATCTATACCAGTCTACTTGATCTACCAAAACTTTTCCCTAATATACTCAATATCATGACTCTTGACAAATGGAAAACCTACCTAAAATGCACACTTTTTCATAACTACATCAAGTTTCAAAATCAACTTTTTAAACAAGTCAGAGGATTGCCAATGGGCTTACATTCCAGCACCTCGATCTGTAATATCTTTTTATTTGTCAAAGAATTTAACTTCCAAAAAAATCTACAACCACAAGAGTTAAATTACTACAAACACACCTACAGATTTATTGATGACCTTATTACAATTAATAATTTTGGTAAAATTGAAAACTCCGACATTTATCCGAATTGTCTTAAACTTAATAAAACTAATAATTCACAAAATAGCATAGACTTTCTAGATCTTCAAATCATTAACTACAAAAAAAATTTTACGTTTTGACAAAACAAGAAACTTCAATTTCAATACTAACAAATTAATAAATTGGAACTCCAACATATCCAAAAAAGTAATTAACAATACTATAATTAATCAAATACAACGAATTAAAACTATATGCACAGATACAATAGATTTACAACGCGAAATTTTGATCCTTATCAAAATTCTCAAAAATAATCTAATTCCCTTTCAATTTATCAACCATTGCCTTAAAAGAGCAGGCGTTAAATACTCACTCTAAATCATTTAACTGATAGGGATATGATAATTTATTCCTAAACCTGAGAAGGCGGTATAAGTTGGATGACTGTCAGTTGAAAGATTTGTATATAGTGTAATTACTCAATTGTATATATTGTAAAAAGCTAATTGTCTTCAGACATATACTGTTACTATACTGTTACTAAAAAAATGGGCCTATTTCCTGCCTTTAGACTGTCTACTAGCTCTTGGATAGCGAAAATGCCTTTTTCCTTTCTTAAATTCTTAATCATTGCGACACGGCAATTAGCCAGAAATTAATTAATTTCCATTCACTAGTATTTTTAAAAAAATCTTAACAGACGGTCTCTCTCAGATAAGAACTCCACAAAATACATCCCTCAAGAATTCCAAGTCCCACCCACTACCATAAATTTCTTCACCCAAGTCTTCCCGACTGATATAATTCAAAGCCCCTACTGCCGCTAAGAATTTTCGGACACCCTACACTTCTGAGTCAGACACGAAGAGAACACACTGCCAACTCCCCCACTAGAAAGAATGTAAGTTACTTAATACCTTTCTGGCCTTTATATCTTCATGTACATTCACTGATCTTATTTATATTATTTTCTATTTTATTTTTATATTATTTTTATATTATTTTTATGTTCTCTTTGATTTGTTTTTGCAAAGTTTGCATTATTTATCTTTTTTATAATCTTCTATGTTTATTTCAACTTTACTTTGATTTCGATTTCATAATGACAATTTCCAATGTTTAATTTCTACAAATAATATAGTACTCAAATACATAAAGATGATAGTGTCGGGGACGATTACTCGAGTTTTACAAGATTTCTCTACAGTAATTGATTTTTACTCCAAATCGAATTGACTAAAATGCTTCATGAGAATCAGTTCTTTGAGTAACAACTATTCGCGGAAATATTTGGCCTGACTAGAATTGCCGGTTTGGCTTTAATTTATAACTCGAGTAAAGACGAAACACTTTCATATTTACGTATTTCTATCAATTATTGATCATTGAACGGGAGTTGGTTTGTTCCCCTTGAAAAGTCAACTAATTTCCGATCAATGACAATAATTACATGTTTTAATTTTTACTTTTGCAATTGTAATATTATTCTTCGTGATGATTTAACTCCAGTCCCCGTTAAAACATTATTAACATTTTGCTTTCAAATTACTTCAAAACATCTTTCAAAATATAACTTACCAGTATGGATGCACACTTTTAAAATAATTCTACTTTAATTAAACTTAGGAGATAATATAATCAATTAATCAATACGGTTTAGGAAATAAATTATTATATAATATATATATATATATATAATATATATATATAATAGATATATATAATAGATATATATAATATATATATAATATATATAATGATATATATATATATATATATCATTATATATATTTTCATTCATTTTCTACACAGCATTCTTATTCATAAAAAAATGCTACAGCATTTTTTTTATAATTACCGACCTTTGACATTTATTTAATAATGAAACTGAACGATCCGACTTTTCCTAGGTTTGAAGGAAGTACGACAGCCCTGTAATTCATTTATTGCTAGCATAGATTTAAGGTAATTTAGGTAGCATTTAGAAACATATTAAAAGTGAAGTAAATTTAAATGATTACTTAAGAAAGGAAACACCACGAAACGTTTGAGGCTGATCACGTATGTGAACAAAATAACAGGTGCGAATTGAGGCATTTTACAATGAATCTTATCCCCAGAAAAGAGGGTATAAAATAGCGATCCAGCCCGCATATTTTCAACCACAAATTGGCAAACATAATTGGGTGTGTGAGTTACAACGTTGTCGCTTGATAAGACGTGTTTCTGGACTTGTCGTCCAGCAGTGACGTTTGCTTTAGTAATTCGATACACAGTATTGGCATTTTCTACCTTTAACGACTAGTGTTTTGATGTAATTAAGTACGTTCTATAACTAAATTCCTCATTTTTAATCCTCATTTTGCTGTGTAAATTTTACTGACAGAAAACCCAACACACGACACTCTTACAACAAGTGCTTAATAGTGGAACTTTTATTCTTCCCGAACAACAAAAATTCTTAACATATTCCTGAAAATAGAACCACACGAAATAAAGTGTGACAAATCATCTGGATGCTTGAGCCAGCCGGTGAAATGGAACACAAAATGGTACAAATTCGACAGCAAATTTTAGAAGAAGCATAATCAAATCTCACAGATATATTACGTCTACCAATCAAAGGGTGTAAGTCATGGGGATGCATGAGTCAGTTTATACGTCATGTCCTTGAAAACAATGTGGATGTATGTTCCACTTTATGCATTCTGTTCTGGTGGTTGCGGAAAACTGCGAAATGTTATACTTCGTTTTCATTGTTTTGTTCACATGGTTGATCTCCTCTAACGTTTTGTCGTCCTGGTCATCGAGAAGTCTGATATCTTTCCTAGTAAGATAAACACAGAGTGTCTAGCAGGGCGTTTTAATCATTTCTTTAATAATATGAATTAGATGTAATTTAGTTCATTCCAATCGCAGATATGATTAACAAACTGAGTGAATTATATATTACTAATCGAAAAATAAGAATGCTCTACAGTAGCTCAGGTGATTAGTTAAACATTGAGCAATACTGAGATTTCATCTGAAAGACATATTAAAAAATTTATTCTACTCAAATGGCAACGCCTCTAAGAACGTGAGATCTGCCAGGATCCGAAGATGATAAATTAAAAATAATACCCCTTCATGAATAGCAACATTTTATGGTGGATAAAAAAAAGCTCTTGTGGCGTAACGTAACAAAACACTACATAGCGGGAGGTGAAAAACTAAAGGACTACCTTAATGTAATGTAACACTACAGCTCGGGATGTGAAAAATAGAAAAGGCTAAGCTACACATATTTCTAGAGGTCATGAAATTAGGCAAGACAGAAGTTACGACGAAATTCAGAAATGCGAATTGTAAATAATTAAATTCAGTGTTACCTGCTGCTGAGAAACGGATTCTAACTGTATTCTTTAATTTAGTTTTGTATTTCAATGTTTACAAGGCATAATACATTTTAGCCGATTATATTTTTGAGGAATTCATGAATGTTCTTAAATTTTTATTAAAAGACGGGAAGAAAGTTCGTGCGGTCAGCTAGACTAGTATTTAGAATTAAACAAAAGTGAGGGTAACTTTAAAAAGGAGTTTTAATTTTTTTAAGTGATCAATACAAATTCTTTTCGTCTAGAAAACACAGATTATTCTGCAACGAATACAAAAACATTGGGCATATATATTTTTTCTAAATTTAGATGGTTCTGAATCACAGCACCGAACTGAAGAAAGCTTGGTTTTATGACCTTTTGCATCCTTGGTTGGGATCAGGATTGTTAACGAGGTAAGTCTGCCTAATTTAGTTTGTAATATATTTATGTTCACAACAGGTAATTGCTCTCGATAGTATACATCTGGAAAAATATCTTTAAAATATGTCCTCAACTTATGTACTATCACACTGCAAAGTCATGAGTTGTTGTTTTTTAAATGCGCTAGAGGAAAAAAGGAGAAATGCCCTCTTCGCGACTCGAACCTGGACCTTTCGAATACGCGCCGAGTGTGCTACTGGTTACACCACAAATGGATGCTGGAAGGCGGGAGAATATACATTATAAGATATCTGATAATTGGTTGTCATTAGAAGTGATGAAGGTAATTCAGGTAGTTCTTAAACCCTCGTAAGAAGCCGCGTCATATGTTGGGAAATTTTTGAATTCAAATGTGCAATCATATCATTCAGAAAACTCTACAAAATATCCTGTTGCTTTTTGTTGTAAATATGTGTCAATGTGCAACACTATATGCTATAGGATATTTATGCAAATATTTTTGTTTATTTGATTTTTGGTTTTATGTATTTTTATGATATTATGCAGGTTTTATATGTTTATTTGTTTGCTTAATGCATTTTATGTAACACTTTTGCCGTCGAATTTTTTTAATCATGGTCTCTTACAGTGTATGCCTTAGGTATAATATTTTAGATCTATTAGTTATGAAACGATCGACGTTTAAATTGTAAAAATAGCTCGAGCAGAGCCTTAGACATGGACAGAAACTCTCTTGATAGACCTTGGCAACAGTTTTTGTCGCCAAGTTGGCAATATTTGGTTGCAACCGAGGGCCAGTTAGTTAGCTAAATAGCGCAACGCAGAGTCGTACGTTTATATTGTACTTCTGGTCGGCGAATTAGCTTTAGCTTTTGCTTTGCAAGTGGTTTTTGCAAGTGGCCTCTGATAGTCTTCACGTGCTAAAAAGAATATTATTGTCCTTGAATTATTTATAGCTGTCCTTGCTGTAGAGCTGTCATTTATTGCATAACTGTCAATTTCTTTCAGTATGTCTAATGTAGTTATTAAACAAATCTCTAACATTCCGCAGCACGCAGTAATATTTACCAAGAAGTCATTAGTTAATTTGCAACTTTATTATTATTTTTAATAACCAGTTATTTTACAAATTAGATCTTTTTTGTCACTTCTCTGTCCGTTTCCCTACCAGAATGCAAATTAGTTAAGAATATTTATAAGATTTTCGGATTGCGGGATAAAGCGCGATTCTTCCCCTCGGGTCCACGCTGCTACATTTAAAGTTGCAGACATTTAAATTGTTATGCGGTGAGACGTTTGAGCCAACTTTAATCAATTTTAAATCATTAATCAATTAGCCAACTTTAAATCATTTGTGTAGCTCTTGGCTACTTAGTTTTAAATTTGAATTTATATCCCCCCAGGTGGTTGGCTGATTTGTAAGCATGAGTCATGCATTTATGTGTCAGTTCTGATTTAATAAGGAGATTTGTTTTAAAACCTTCTTAAGACTTTGTATTCGTTTCAGACGAAACGATACTTAGCGCCAAGTCCGTTAGTATTTTGGACTTGAACTTATGCTAGTAAAGAAGACAAAACTCTATAAATTTTATATATAATCTATAGCAAAATAGAGACACCTACAAAATTGTCTAGTTCACATGTTTCGCTCAAAATTGCTATTCTGTATTTACTATTGAGCCTTTATTTTATATTTCTTTACAAAAAGTTGCATAAAATTAACAACTCCTGGAGGAATTTTTAATCTTTCCCTTCTTCTTGGTTTTTTTAAAAGAAAAAAGACAAAGTTCCATAGCGAGAATAGATGTCATTATTATCTTCAGTGTTTACAAACAAACTTCAAGCTTTAATAGTGCCAAAACTGGTAACTTTTTTCATAAGATTTCAGTCTTTGTGTAGACCACAGCTGTATAGAGTATGACAGCTTTCATACAGCATACTTTCTGACAACATATTCAGATGACGCAGCACTGTTTCGCTAATGAGCTTCCGTTCTGTTTGTTTTCTACGGAGAGCTCGACTGCTGAGCATCATCATATCGCTATTAAAATTTAGTTCAAAAATAACGATCCTATAATTTAATCTGCTGTAATTTAAAGAAAAATAATTTTATAGTTTTTCATGAAGGGTACATCTAGCACGAAAAAAAAGAAAAAAAAAAAAAAAGAGAGGGGGGGGAGGCAGTTCTATAACTCCCATTCTACTGGACCGATTGTCGAAATTTAACTTGTTTTTCCATGTCTCGAAAGCGCGACATGGGATATACATTAGATTTATATATAGCACATAGAAGTTCTAACATAGGTATTTTGACATATTTGTTCGGACGTTTCTGAAATAACATGTCAGTTTTTTCCCACATTTCGATTCTACGACTCAAATTATGCCTTAGGCATTAAAGTTTGTAATTTTTGGTGAAACATTTATAGAAAAGTTTTAAAATTTATCTTGGCGCATTTTTTCAGTTTTTGCCAAGAATAATTCACTTGGCGACCCAAAGGGCGTTGTCCTAGAAGGGCTATTAATTTCGTTTTGGAATTTTGCGCTGATTCACTATAAACGGCGAATCACTTTTTAAATTGTTGCCACCAAATATTAGAGCTGTTATATCTAAGGAAATTAAATAATGAAGAATCTGCATAAATGTATGTATATTTCTCGCATTGTGATAAAACAATCCAGTTCTGAATAACGTAATCCTCCACCGAATATGGGCATCTGGAAGCCCAAATTTGGAGTTTCGAATTTGTTTTATTATCGATTTCATATTTTGTAACACTTTAACGAATTTTTTATTAACAAACTTAACCGATTTCAAAGCGAGTAATAGCAACATTGAATGGGAAAAAAATTATCTCCAGCGCACGAGACTGCTTATCGGAAATTCTAAAGATATGCTCATTTTAAAATTATTTTGCGATATTGCTGTTGAATTGGTTTGCTGTTAAATTTTATCGTTTAAGCGCGAAGAACATGATAGATAAGGTAACCCAGAAAACGTTAAAAAACGTCCCTTTGGGCATAATGTAAAATCTGAAAGCTTTCAGATTTTTTAGGCATATTTTATCATTTTTCATTATTATAATTTTCAATAATTCAGCGAAGTCTTCGATCAGCCATGATTATAGTCGATTTTGGTCTTCTGTGGAGATGTCACTCAATCCCGATATTAATTTATAAAGAAATATCGACCTCTTTTAAAGATAGTCATAAAGAAAGCTTTCACTGGGTTTTTAAATTCACTCTTTCTACATAAAATAACTAAAATAATATTTTAAGTAAGTTTAATTATTCACCCATTTTTGCCATTGCGTTCTTTAGTAAATATATATACATCAACTCCTATCAGAATGCAACATTGTTCGGGAAATTCATTCAACAATTTTACAACAATACATTTTAAACTCAATAGCATGAATAATACAAATTTTGATTATTATCATTTTTTGCAAGCAGGAAGGCAAGCCTCCGTGGCGCAATTGGCTAGCGCGTTCGGCTGTTAACCGAAAGGTTGGTGGTTCGAGCCCACCCGGGGGCGGAAGGTACCGTTTTTTGCATTAATTGATACATTTCATCATAAGCACACTATTTTCATTGCTAAACTTTTATTATGACATATAAATTAATCTTGGAAGCTGCACATACTTTCATAATTAGAACGAAAAAGTATTATTATTATTATTATTATTATTATTATTATCTTTTTTTTTTTTTTTTTTTTTTTTTTTTGCATGGTGTACCTCAAGCAAGTTTCCCAAATACATCATACCAGCGGTTCTCAACCTTTTGAATAACGCGTACCATGTAAACAAAAATTGAAAACCCGATAATACCACCACTACAAAGCACTACTACCACCACCACTCTTGAACAAAGCTCAGATCGCATAAATTTACGAGTGTTAGAGAAAAAACTCGATCAGGATATTGGTGCTTTAATTTTTCAATTTAATAGTTAAAAATAGTTTGCTTTTTTTACGTACCACCCATTTTTCTTTTGCTTACCACCGGTTGAGAACCCCTGCATTATATCATTAGAGGAGAGCCAAAAGACAGCATCAGAATTAACGTCATCATTACTTTTAGTGTTATTTTATATGAGTAACGGACTACTCCCAACGCCGCTCTGTGGTCCAGATGGACCAGCATTTGACAAAAGTTGTAGTAAAATATATATTAACAAATGCTACTCGGCTAGTATTTAATAGCGAGAACAAACAATACATAAAAAGAAGTTGCTCGCTAATGGTACAATTTAATCATACGCTGTCTGTCTCTATATGAAAAGAAATTGCTTTAAGTTAAAGTGATCCATTTCAGCTTTGAAGTGCTATATCAAGTACAAACACATTACTTAGGTTAGTGTTGATGCAAAGTGTACAAAAGTCACCAAAAATTCGTTAAAAATGAACGAATTGTCCTAGAATACCTTTTGCATCCAACTTTATATCCTGAATTCGAATTTTGCAAAGTAGTTATTGTAGTTCCTCATAAAGGTATTGATTTTGCTCATGCCCTAGTGCCTGGGCTCCTCGATCTCCGGATTTGACTTCCGTTAATTTTTGGTTGAGGGATTATTTGAAATTATGTCTGACGCTAGAGCTGGTCCAACCAGTGCAGTCGTATCAGCCGGCCTTCTTTGAAATACTGGATGAATACCAGTGGCTCATCAGCCCTAACAAATTAAATGATGCTATCCGCTGCAAAATCCTTCTATTAGAACTAGCTATGTTCAATGCATCACCGAAAGGCGAGACTAACCGCTTGTAGAATGATATTTCTTGTTCTGGGGGATATACGAACTTTTTCAGCATAAAGCATTGCGTAACGAAGCAATTTTATGACACTTAACATTCGTTAAATATCATCCTAAAAGGCAAATGACCTTCACCAAATTCTTGACATGAATTTTGGTGCAAACCGCATTCTCATATGACAACTTGTTCCTTTCTAAGAATTTTTAACAAGTCTAGGGAATTTTAGTGTACTTTGTATAACATTAATAATAGTTAAACGTCTAAATTGAGGTTTCTCGATTGCTTATTTAAGTTTGTCATTAAGGGGAAAACGCTGAGTGTCACTGCTTTAGGTTGTAGTGGTGGTTTATTTAAATAACTAATTAATTTTATAGTTATTCTTTTCTGTCTTCTCTATTTTTCCAGAAACCTTCACTTACATGCTTACTAAGACTAGCCATACTAGATGAGCCCTAGTAAAATGAGTAAATAATACTCAAGAGTTGTCTGTTAAGCTCTTTAAGCGTTCTCTGTTAAGCTTTCTAAGATCATATTGTTAAACTTTAATGAATTTTTGACTAATGAACTCAACAATTTCAAAGCGAGCCGTGGCAGCAGTGTACCGAATACAATAGTTTTATCTCCAATGCTGAAGAGCGTCTGTCAGAAGTTCTAAAGATATTCTGTTTTTAAATATTTTGCGATTCCTCTGTTTATGATACGTAGGTCTGAAGGACGTGATATCTAATAAATAAAGTTAACACACAAAACATTAATAATAAAAAGATAAAAAAAAAGTTTTTTAAACCATCTTACTGAGAAAACTGAAAATTGATATGATGAACTGAGAAAAGACTGAAAAGAAGAAAAACGTATGCCAACACTTAACACTGCGTCGGGAATATTAAACATATGCCGCTATGCTGCTTTTAAAATTGTAATTTTGCTGTTGGATCGTATATGAATAGCGTAAATGCGAAGAAAATGGTGTTTAATAACAGAGCTAGGATGAATGAGTGCAACAGCAAATTGGAAGACTGCGAACTCAGCGAGAGCTTAAAAAACCGCAATAAATCCTTTTGGGAGATCGTTAAAATCTGAATTATTTCAGACGTTTTTACATACTCTTTCAGTTATTGTAGTTAAATATACTAGTAACATTTCACGAATAGTGAAGGTATGATAAATGTCCTAGATAAGTATGTATCTAATACTCTATAGTACATCAACTCCAAACTTTTACACTCAACTTCTTTTGTGTATTGATATCTGCGTGCAAAATAAAATCGAATGGGATGATGAAATTTTTCAATAACGTGCAGATCATCTCTATATATATTTTTCTTTACTTTTATTCAGACCGGGGCATACTTTAATAATTTTGATACTTTTTCGGTTTATATTATTTTACATTTAAAAACGTAAAAACAAACGTCCCTGCTAATGTAGCAGCCCCTGCTGCTGCAGTTTTGAAACTAACGTTTCTGTTCTTTGTTTCGAAATTTGTACTTTTAATTAGTCTTTTAATTTCTAGTCGATTCTATTTCTACATTTTAATTTCCACTTGGATTTTCTTCATTTAGATATGTTTAATATTTTTCACTATCGGATTGCTTCTTCGTCGTCTGAGTAAATTTTAAATTCATTTTTTCGGTTTATTATATTTAAATTTTTGTTATTTTTGTATTTCTACTTTATTTCAATTTTAAATTCAGCAAAAAATATCCAATTTTATTCTTTTACTTGATTTGATATTGGAATCTTTACCCTGCGTCGAGAAGGACTTCAAAAATTTTCAAATGAACTATTATAATTAACTACTTTAGAACAACAGATCATCACCTAATTTTGGATACATAAAGGCAATGGTTTTCCAGTGGAGGGGGGATTGTAGTTGAATCTGGTATATCCTCTTCTTGATAACATTAATCACATTAGATTAAATTCCTCTTCTTTTATGTTTTCTAGTTTTTGATATACTTTTTCAGGTTTTTATAATTTTTAGGTTTTTATTTCAGTTCTTTAATTTTTGCTGTACTGAATTCTACTTCTTTTGGGTCTTTGTGTAAAATTGGTTCTAAATTGAATTATCCTAACATAACCCTATCACTTAATATCCTATCTTTTAACATAATAAATTAATACATATATATTTTAGGCAATTTATTACGATTTATTAATATATTTAGTAGAAATCAATCTTATAAATATATAACAAAATACGATAGCTGCTTTTAAAAAATAATTGGCGACCTCAAAATTAACATTCTAAATTTGGTGCTCTCCCCTTAAATTCATTTATTCTTTCAAATTCGAGATGTTTCGACGTTATGTAACTTTACTAACTAACCAATCCTGCATTAGCTGTGCTTGTACATTAAACTTGGTATAACTTTGTTATCTTCATACGCTTAACGCTTAACTACGACGGCAAGCTAATTCCTCTTCTACGCTTTTAAAAATATGACATATTTATGTATATGTTTTATATATATATGTGATGATTTCACGTGTAGGAGGAATCCGATACTTTAACAGCTTGCAGTCGTCATGGCCGGGGGTTGAATGCGTACTGACGAAGATAACGAAACTGGATTGCGACATATCACCAATCTTTATTTTCAGGCATATTAAATCAGTTTCTTAGTGGATGAAATATTTCTAGATCATAAACAATTACAATAATTTCTTTATATACACAGGTTAACGGGAGCGACATCCTTTTAGACAAACAAGCAGAGCAGCGGGGATATGTTAGCAGTAGCGAAGCTATAACTCGCCAGCGGTATTTATACCGAAGCAGAGGCAATGGTAGAGACAAGCTATGATTGGTTAATTTTAGGTTGTTATGGAAACATGGAAGGATCTCGAATTTGGGAGAACAGATGAATTTAGGGGTACAGCACCAAATCTAGAACAGTTAATTTTGAGGCCGGCAATTATTCTTAAAGCAGCCGTATTTTGTTATATCTTACACATATATATTATATTAAACTCCAATTTAGAACATTAGAGTGAAATCTGAAAATTTCAGATTGCAAGTTAATTATTAGTTTTCTTTACCGTGCGCTGGCATATCATATATCACTGTATGGGATATCGTAATTGTCAGTTTTCTTCTTATGAGTAACATTATGATTTCATGCATTTTTTTATTTGCTTGTTTCTCAAAGCTACGATGAAAAATGGAGAAGTCGAAGAAAATTGTTGACACCAGCTTTCCATTTTCACATCTTGAAAGACTTTCTGCCCGCGATGAACAAGCAGTCCAAGATTTTGGCGAACGTCCTCAAAAATCATACAGAAGATGAATACGTCGACATAGTTCCATTCATTTCTAAGTGCAGCCTCGATATAATATGTGGTAAGCAAGTCCAAAACAAAATATCTATTTTTTTTATCAAGGCAGTTTCATAAAAAAATGTATACCTTCAGTGTTCTTTCCTTAAATTTAAAGAATCTATTCTGGGAGTCGAAGTCTATGCTCAAACGATGTCGGTTTGCCCCTACCTTAACGCCGTTACTGCGTAAGTACCAGCTTTCTTTTTGTTCTGTTTTCTGACATTAGATTTTTTATACGCGTTATTCTCGGCTAGTTCAGTAAAGCTGGACGTTCCGTGCTGTACTGAATTCATAAATGGCAAGTCATTTACCATGGACACAGCTGTCTTTAACTCTGAATTCTTGATATTTCCAACGGGAAAAAGGTATATAAGTCTGCTCATTCAAAAATGCTTAACTGCTAAAATGCTGCAGGGAGATAGATTTAAAAAAATAATAATTAACATTCGGTAATGCTGGCAGCTGGGTTTTACTAACTTTTAGGCCAAATAGTAAATAGAAAATTAAAATTTTATAGAATTGTTTCGCTTTCCGTCTAAAACTGAAAAAAATATATGAAAAAATATATAAAATATATAAATATATAAGTTGCCAGTTCATAAACATAAATTTTTGTTGAATAAAGTTAAAACATAACTGGGAAAGATTTCATTTTTTAAAACTCCGTGTGTTTCCGCATTTCGTATTGGAATTTAAAATAGTTCAACAGAATAATAATTAAAAGTATTAAATACAGAGAGTTGCATCTACACGTTACTATAAAATTTTATCGCTGTCATGTATCTCTCCTGTGGTTAGCCAATCAGCTGCCTGCTTACCGGTAGCGAAAAGCCTGCAAGGGAAACAATCATAACATTGAAGATATCTGCAAGAGCTTCGGTAGGGTGTTCGCACTCGAGTTAAGTTTTTGGCCGGTGTGGCTGATATAATTTTGTAGGGTGATGAGATAACACCTGAGTTAAAACAATAAAACCCATAAATTTTCCTATAATTATATTTTTCAAGTCATGTAAATATTTCTGCATGTAAAGTCGTGTTTGTAGTTAATAAAAAAATGTTAAAATTAGATTTGCGTGAAATATAATATCTTCGTCATCCTGACAAGTACGAAAATCATTCTTTTATTTTATTTTGCGATGTTGGCAACAGATGTATGAGAAATAAGGTTAGAAATTTGTAGTCAGTGTATTATAGGGTATTAGGAACAAGCTTTACTTTTCACATTTATTGCACAAAATAATATATGCTGACAAATATTATAGATAAATCGATGTTAAACTGAACTATCTATTAAACATGCTGAAATATACCATCTATTAAATATGCTGAAACAAAAATAAAGAAAACAAATCAAAGTGACTGTTGTTGATGCAATTGCTTACTGATAATGCTTAAAAGGCATAAAGTAAACCATGGTAAATGAATGTAAAATTATGATAACTACTAAAAGTTTTGCAATTAGTAAACTAATTAATAAATCACTGTAAGTTAATAAAATAAAGAAATTCAAAATCGAAAGTAACTCGAAAATGCATTTTATGTGTAATTAACTTATTCATCAATATACTTTGTGGATCTATTGATTTTTAGCGAAACATGAGAAACTAGTATTCTTGGGAACCTCAGTTAAGGTACATTGATCACAATTGGTTGTTTTGGTAACCGACTAAGCAAAAATAACGAATAAGAGTTGTAGATACATTAGGTTATTTTGAAGCAGAAGACATGAAAAATGGGCAGTGCCCTCGCCGAATCCAGGTTGTCATACGCCGAAATGCTATTATGACGAGACGCCTTCATAATAGTGTCCCGTCATTAGTATGCCGGCACCTTTCTGAAAGTCGGCCACAGTTGGAACTTTCATAAAAAGGTACGGGCCGCATCCTTGTGTAGCTTCTTAACTTCTAATTTTTATAAAGCAAATTTCGTAAATGTATGGGTGCCTTTATGACGGAGCATCACTACAGGAAAAGAGACTTTACCCGTTTGATAATCAAAAGAACAAATTAAAAGCTTTTTGCATAGCGGTTTCTCAGCATGAAATCTTCGTGCTTTTTATAAATTCAAAACTCATCATCTTAATAGCACCACCACCTACATGCAGTAGCACCCTTGTGAGAATTCGTCTTTTCGAGCAGTTTCCGATTTGTTTAAAAATTCCAGTAGCTTTACGACGCTGCACCATTATGCAGTCTGATGTTGGTCACCACATCTCACGAGCACTATAACCACATCTCAGGAGCACCACATTTCACGAGCACTATTGTTATGAGGTGGAATTATAAAATCAGACTGATGACAAGGTTACCGAATTGTTTCCTTAATTTGCTTCAGATCAGTTATTTTCTCAAAATATTAAATCAAGGCTTTGATGTGCTCCTGTGGGTAAACGACAAGCTATTTCAGGTCAAATTTCAGAGAGATTCACTAATTTCTATGATTCAAGACTTACAGGTCAGCGTGTGCACAGTCCTAAGAGCTCATCGTCTGAATAACAAACACATAAGTAAACAGAAAACCAAATACTGTGAAAGCTAAACTTTTGGTAACATCTACCATACCCCAAAGGGATAGGCTCGTAGTAGCATTCAGAGCCTGTAAGGTCAAAGGCAACTGATAGGCGGAGCTGGTAGTGATAGTTGAGCAAGTTATCTTCCATTTGGCTAATCTGAGACAGTTGTTAACGCGAATAGCAGCTCGTATCATAACAAATATCAGACCAAATCCTTGAGCAGAAGACACCAACATCACGCAATTTTTGTAACCGGTATCTGTGAAAAATACAGTATATATTGTTCTAAGTGTCGAGCAAATGGTAAAACAGAAACTAACGAAAAATATTAGTCCCAGTTTCTTATCTACCAGATATAAGGTATTCGTGATTAACCTGTGCAAGATTATAGATGTCCGGTAACATTCGTCGATGTTCTTGAGAAGATTTTGAGATGCTATTTCAAATATTTTACAAACCATTACGTAAATTATCGCAAATGCAACTAAAGTAGTCAAAGTTAGGATATGCCATATACTATGAAGAATTAAAAATATGTAAGAAGATGGCAAAATAATGTCAATTTTTTTTAAAGAAAAAGCGTCCAATGGATAAAAAGTGGTACTATTGTTCTGATTTGTTGTCACCCAAACATCCATCACCAATCCAAAGACGACTGTAATAGCATTCATGGAATAATGAATCATAATTATCTTTCCAAGTCTTACCAGGTTTAAAGATTTGGCAACTTTTTCAGTTATTTTGAAGATATCCAGCAAGTGTTTTCGTTTCATGATCATGGTCAGGTATAAACAAGCACTCAAACATAGGACTACCATCAGCAGTGCTCTTTCCTTGGAACCATTTTCAGTGTGGTATAGCACATCGTATATATAAACCAGATTCAAAGCGCACAAGCATAAAATGGCTAAACACATGTTAAATTTTGTAATCCATCTCAAAAGAAATTTCTCTTTGCTTTCAAGATTTAGCATCTCTACGCCTGCAAAACTGAAAATGAAAAGGTGCATACTTATCATATTTCTATACTCCTTACTCATTTTAAGCGATGTTTCACATATTAAATGAATTTGAAGGGATTTAAAGTTGATACTGAAAACTCCTGCACTGAAAATTGCTCATGAAGATCGATGACAGTTGCTAAGAGTAGCCGGGAAACAATATAGCTTGTTTTCGAAATGGAAAATGAATTATGTAGCATAGTTTCGACAGCAGTTTGTTCAAATTCATAAATATTAAAACATCTGTCGCCAGATATTCAGAACGAGTAGCAATTTGAGACCTATGAGTTTTGTCGCGTGTTCATTGGTTCATAATTTAGTTCACGGGGCTTTCAAACAAGGGATTATGAATATTTCATTTCCTACTACGGAAAAGACATATACATTGTGAATATAAATCACACCAGTCATTTTTGGAAATTAACAGTTAAAATGTTATGAAAAGCTCCATTAAACATGACGTCAGTCCACTCTTTAAACTATTGTTGCTTAATCAGTTATAAAAAAACAGGCCAAGGCCATCTGCCTGATAAAGAAGGCCTCCCAAAGTTGAACTTCAGATTGTTTTGGGGAAGGAAAAATAAAGAAAAAACAAAGCCACACATTCAAAAAGATTAAATATGTCTGCTAAATCTGATGAAATACATCTGCTAGATCATTAAGCGATCTAGAAAGAATTACTAAATACGAAGTTTTTTATCGCCAAAAGCAAACTTTCTGAAAAATTTTAGATCATTTTGAAATTTTGGGAGCTTTTTAAAAAACAGTAGAGGAAGGCATTAAAAACATTTTTAATGCGTGTCTGTTTGACATTTTCAAATTTTTAACGACAAATAACTGGGATAAAGTGACAAACTGATAGGAAACAATCCTTCGAACTAAAGCAATCCCGGTCACACCGGGACATCTGGTAAGCCCATTTAAAACGATAAACGTATAATTACAAACAACTAATTTTTTAAAACAAATAAGCTTATGATAGTACTGTAATTAATTACTAACTATAACTAATTTTACATAAGAGTTTATTGAAAACTTAAATAATTTTATCGGTGGTCGTACAACAGGTAAAATCATGGGCATAGGTAAAATCATCGGCGGGCACAATGGTGTCTGTGGACATAGGGTTGGGATCTAATTTATCTTACTCATTATGGTCAATTCTGTAGCAAAGGAAAGAAATATCTAAAGGCAATAAACGCATCTAAACCCTCGAAAAACGTAGGAAAGCTTCTTAAAAAATATCAATTATAAAGAAAACTATTTCACTCTACAAAAGTTTTTAACCATAGAACAGGGGTAGCCCATCGTTTTTGGAAAAGTGCCATTATCTAAAACACGTGCGTGCCACTTCCAATATTTAAAAAGGTGTTATTATTAAAAGATATACAAAGTTTGAAAAAAATGTTATATTTAACCTTATTATGGGATTTATACTCAAATAGCACGTAAGAAAAGTATATAGTTAAATTTTATTATTATTAAACATATACGGTTCGAACCTTAAAGTTACAGCTATGAGTGTGGAACCTTCAGAACTAGTAAGCGAATAATCGCTTTAACTCAGGAAACAGAAACCTAAACTCAAAAAGAGTTAATTACCCTTTATTGCTCAAAAAAAAAGTTAAAAGATGGCCCTTTCTCAGGACGTACAGAAAGCCTCCACTTGGGCTTGAACTCAAAAGTACTAAGAAAATCAAACTTAACTAATGCTTAACTAAAAAGATATAGTCGAAGCTATCAAAATTCTACAGGAGTTGGCCCCTAAATGTTAACTAAACGGCGAAGCTATCAAAGGCCCGAAATACGGCCAAGCGTAGTAACAGCTTAGAGAGAGTGTAACCAAATGGCAAACGCGCGCTAGTCAGAATCTTTGGCTCTCTAACGAAGTCAGTGGAACTTCGACTTAAGTACTGCTCTTCCTTCATTTGCATTTAACCACGATTCTAAAAACACACTCTGGCCGGAAATTTGTAAGCTGAAATTAGAAAGGATAGGAAAGTAGCTAAAACTGAAAATAACTCTTTAAAATTTAGTATAAATCTTACAAACATTTTCGAAGTTTCATTCAGTTAGGTTATGTATAAAATAAAAATAAATACCTTCAAACATTTAATTAGAAATAATTATTAAACAGTCAATACTTAATTAATGTGGCTTTTGAATTTGTCGTTTTTTACCAACTGATATATATTAGAACTAGTTAATATACTTACAAATTAGGTGTTTTAAGAGCGTATTAGTTAATAATCGAAATATCAAAATATCTTGAACGATATTTTAATATTTCGATATTTGAAACGCTGACTCAAAATTTCAAATTTAGAATATAAATTCCCATCCTAAATTATTATGTATAAATTCTGGAAATTTAGAAGAGGATTCTGAATGTTTTTTATATAAAACTTTTAGCAACAGCGCCTGCAGTTTGATTTTTTCCGCCCAGTTCTGCCTATTAATATCCTGGCTTTAGCCATTTTGCTGACCGGTTGTAAAACGCAATATTGAAATTTTAAACCAGTTAAGTTAGACCAAATCTGTGTAGTCCTCGGCAACAATACTTTTAAGTTATAAATTCAACTTATGTTATCATACTACCCGCAAGTGACAGAGTTTTTCTTGCAGGCACAAATATGCCGTCTGTTTTAGTTCAACATAGAAGTTAAATAGCAAGTTTAAGTTATAATATACAATTTAAATAGAGAGGTTATTTGAAACTTTAATAAGATTTTGTTGTATTCTCACTAGATAACTCACTTCTCAGTCTATTAGCGTGGAACATTTGACTTAATATTACACAATGAAGATCGTGGAAAGTTTCCCTAACTTTCATATACGCGTTACACATGGGGATAACGACGAAAACACCCATGCAAGAGCCCGCTCACGAGAATCCGAATCTTGGACCGAACTACCAGTGTTCAGCGACTTTACCGTTCGGCCGCTGGTGGGCCTCTTGCGTCAGCTGTCGGAAGAAATAGAAGAAACAGAAGAGAATCAAAACAAAAATAATATGTTAGCTAAAATAAACCTTAAAATAGAATTATATCATTTTATTAAAAAAAAAAAGGAGAAAGTAAAATTTCGAATATATTAGCATTATATATTCGAGTTTTCGACATATAAGACATATGGTATCTCTGATCAGCATATCGTTTTCAGTGCATATTAATACCTCGAAGAAGTGCTCTTGTTTTAATTTTCCGCAAAATCATACCTGACGTAAATAGAGTTTGGATGAGACTTTTCATTATCGTTCGATATTATAAAAGCGTGTGTGTTACGTAAAACGTTAAACTAATCATTTAAAAAGTCTTTTTATTTAGATTCCATAATACTTCAGTAAAACTGCTAATTTACGCCATGATTTTAATAAACAAGTTTTTAACGCTCTGTCACAGCTCGATAACAAAATTTCTAATTCTGTACCGTGTGTATAATATAAAAATAAAATATAGAGGCTATTGATAAAATTTTCTAGTAATTTATAGATTGAAAGCTTCTTTGTATATATATTTTTTATTTTTTATTAAAACAAGAATGTACTTTCTAGTATTTTGATATTTTTTATATTTATTTTTTCATATCACTTACATTGGGAGGTGGGAAAGGAACTGAGAAACCAATTACAGCAGCCGTTAAAACTGACATTCTTTATAAATCCAATTTTAACATTTTTCAGTAAAAAAAGTTTAGTTTCATGATATGGCAACATCTAATTAAAAGGAAGAGTAGTGATATAGTATATATATATGTGTGTGGTCTTTTATATTTTAAATTTTCTTATATATTTTAATTTAAATTTTTTTAATCTAAACTCTTCTTCAAGGTATTGTACACTGCGCAAAAAAAAGGAACAGTTCTATATCTATCGTTCTACTGGACCGATTGACGAAATTCAACTTGTTTTTTTTTCATGTCTCGAAAGTGCGACTTAGGATATGTATTAGATTTAGATATAGCATTGTTCCAATATAGGTATTTTGACACAAAATCGGACATTTTCTGCAATGACATGCCAAATTTTTTCCATATTTCGATTCTACCACTCAAATTATGCCAAACTGCCAAGTTTTGTAAACATCGCAAGCGTAGTTTTTAAAAAATTAGCTCTCAAAGTTTTAGTTCCTCCATGTTAATTGAGTTTGGTTTATATTTATTAATATCTCTTTTTTTATTAAACTTAGTTGGTTCTTCCTTCACATTTCGAAATTTAGGTTCATTCCAAGTTTACATTCGCCCATTTTTACTTCCTTGTACGAAGTAAAAAGGAAGTATTGTAATCGCGAAAAGTTTCAGGCAGCATATTTCAACGAAAATATCCATTTTGACCGCTATCGAATGCAATTTAACGATGCTTTTGCGTGATATGTGTACGTAAGGACAGAATAAAATACTCTTTCCCTTCAAAAAAATTATAAAACTGCTTTAAAATTAATTCTGAAGAGAATTTTTCGTGGCGTCTGTACGAACGTATGTACGTACGTACGTACGTATCTCGCATAACTCAAAAACGAGTAGCCTCAGAACGTTGAAATTTTGTATATAGGACTGCTATAACATGTAGATGTGCACCTCGTATTTTGGTTGCAATCGGCCGCACCAAACGTATATAAATATATTTATATAGTATATATATCCACTTTATTACCCGGCTCAGTGATCTCAGTTTCTTTACTCTTATATGTTTGTAAATTGTACATTTTTTGCTTTAAAAATGATTGAAATATGTTGTTTTTATCTTCCGGTGAAGGATTTTATGCCTTTAGTAAATCTGTGTGCAATATTTTTAGAATTATCAGCAATTTTAAAGTTGTTTAATTGCCGCTAAGCCTGTTTTTAATGGCGGCCATTGATGTTTACATTTGAAACAGGAGTCTAGTGGATTTTTTGCCAATCTAGAGAAACTTAGCTTCGCAACAACAAAGATAACGCATTTATTTATTATTGCCAATTAAATCGTGCTTAATTCTTTCTGGAATTTTTTCGAGGAAATAAGCGTTTGAGATTTACTTCGTAATTTTTAATATAGATATTTTGAGTTTTTATGTATTTCTGCCTTCTCGCGAAGTGAGAACTGAATTAATTAAGTGAGAAATACTCAATCGTCTGTGAAAAACTGTTTCTTTTTTGTTTTGTTTGCTTAATTTCTTTTATACATAGTTCTAGCTTTGTTATAGTATTTGAATAGAACATGTGGCAACGGTTAGATAATTCTATTCTTTAAATGATATAAATTTTGTGCATTCTGAGTTATAATATGAATGAAATATAATAATGTTAAGTAAACCTAGCGCCAGAGTGTCGCCAGAGCGCCAAAGTGAATTTTAAAGAATGCATTTATTCTATTGTGGTTTATGCGCTGTCGGCGAAGTAGGTTTAATTCAATCTAATAAGTTTAAATAAAATGCAAGAAAAAATGCGTATAATTTAATATTCCGTACAAGGAAGTCATGTGGTGTACACATCAGATTTTTTATGATTTATTTTTTAAATTTGTATTTTTAATAATTTTATAAAGTTTTCGAAAAACATTTTGAGTTATAATCGATAAAATTTCTATCATGATCTTAAAGCAGATGTATTTATAAGCATACCTGCAAAAAATTACAAGTTTTTATTCAAAATTTCCGAAGATATACGTGAATTTATATATTGGCGTGTTTTGAAATTTGGCATATTTGTTGAAAGCGATAATAACATCAAATGTGGTTTAGGCACTTTGTTCAAATTATTTGAAAGGAGGAGCGATGTGACTTTTATTCCGCTCGTGCACAATATAAAAAGCTAGGATGGATGTGACTTTTTCCGGGCCTGCACAATGGAAGGGAAAGGAAAATGGTTTGTCATATATTAAGAAGTTCATCAAATGAATTATTCTTGGTGCAAAATGAAAAAAATATGCCAAGATAAATTTTTGAATTTCTCCATAAATTTCGCACCAAATTTTACAAAATTTAATTTTTAGGCATATTTTGAATCGTAGAATCGAAATATGGAAAAAAATTGGTATGTTATTTCAGAAAAAGTCTGATTTTGTGTCAAAATACCTATTTTAGAACAATGTTATATATATATATATCTAATATATATCCTAAGTCACGCTTTCGAGCCATGGAAAATGCGATTTGAATTTTGTCAATCGCGCCCAGTAAAACAGAAAATATATAACTGTCCCCACATTTTTTTTTCGCAGTATATATTGTGCGGTATTTTAAGCAGTGAAGAAAAATAATTTTGTTTCAGCCTGACTAATGAGGTATTTGAAAGAATGCAGAGCCCATGGCTGTGGCCTAACTTTTTATTCAGAATTAGTTCTCTTGGTAGGAAGTTTAAAAAGAATCTTAAAATCTTGCAAGATTTCACCAATGCGGTAAGTAATGCCATTTTTTCAGAAATTTTAAAATGGTTAATAGGTTGATTATTTAAGGTAAACGGAGGCTATCTTTCATAAAAGAAAAGTGCCTTCATAGATAATTTTCTAAGGGAAGCTGACTCAATTTTACGTTACATATAAGAAAAGCCATAAATCCCTAGGAACGCAGACCTTTTTTTGTAACTCACTCTGATTGCTTCGGTTTTTAAAATCAAAATCAAGTTCATAATCAAGGAGCAATTCATATCAAAGTGAAAAATAAGGTTAATTCAGTTATTTTTGTTTTGATAATAATTATAATTATTAGTCGAAAGGGGCTTTATCCCTGAGGGACTATTGTTTCCGTTTTGCGATTTTTCGTCGAATTACTCTGAATGTCGGTTTCACTTTTCATACTGTTGCCACCAAATATTATTGCCCTGTATTATATTAGAAGAAATTAAATAATGAAGAATCTGCATAAATGTATCTATGTTTTTCGCATTGTGATAAAACAATGGTACCTAAAGCCATCGAATTTTGAATGACGTAATCCTACTGCGAATAAGACATGTGGAAGCCCAAATTTGAAATTTGGAATTTGTTTTATTATCGATTTCATATTTTGTAAAAATTTAACGAATTTTTGATTAACAAACTCAAGGATTTCAAAGGAAGCAATGGCCCCGTTGTACAGAAAAAACATTTTTATCTCCAGCGCGTGAGACTGTATTCTAAAGATATGCTCAATTTAAAATTATTATTAGATATTGCTCTTGAACTGAATTTTATGGTTTAAGTGCAAAGAACATGGTATTTAATAAATAAAGGTAACACACAAAAGGTTAAATAAACGCCCTTTTTTATTTAATTTAGAAGGTATTTCTCCCACTTTCCGAGCGTCCTTCGTGGTGTAGGCCTGTATTCCAGAGGTCCGCGGTTCGATTCCCGGCGAAGGCGTTGTTAATTTTTCATCTCTCCGGCCTCCAAAAAAAATTCCTAATGTCTCTACAAATTATAATTATAATTATAATTTTTAAAGCTTAAGGCGCATTATAAATATTTTCTCAGTAAAACGTGTTTTATTATTCGCCAAAAGGGACTGCTTTAAAATGAAAATACCGCTGATCCGAAACACCCTCTTAATACAGAGATTTTGGTTGATTTTGACACACAACCCAAAATGTGTACCGTTGCCTATCATTGAGGGCTAATTTAGCTTTTTAAAATAAAAAAAATGGTACCATCGTGAAAGTGCTAGGTTCGGTGCATAAGTGGAAAATAGGTCTGAGATTCTCTTTAATCCAAATACGTTTTTCAAAATTTTGTTGACTTTATGCAGTTACGTTTAGGCTAACTTGTGTTATTCAGCTATATACTCAATTTATTGTGACACAGATTTCATAAAATAACTGTATGACATTTTAAATTTAAATCTGAAACAGGTGATTGCTGAGAAGAAGAAGGAAAAAATACAGAAACATGCAGAAACCGAAATGACTGTCTTGGACGAGGACGGAAAGGAACATCACAGAATGAATAAGAGAGCTCTGCTGGATTTGTTGCTGGACGAACACCTAAACAACAATGCCATTTCTGAAACAGAAATTAGAGAGGAAGTAGATACTTTTACATTCGAAGTAAGTTATGGAACTGGATGATATAATAATAAGTTTAGCTTATCTACGTTAGATTGTAGAGATGATTACTTTTTTGAGCGGGAAACGTGAAAACTCAGCTGTGTCCTCGTCAGAAATCGAATTACGGATTGCCCCTTTGTTCACTGGATGTAGAATGAGGAATTTGTAGTATAGTGTAAAGATAAAGACGCTGCACTATAAAGGCATATTTAATGTTTTGTATGGTTATTTATTGTTGCGTGCGTACGGGTTCCTAATAGATTGAATGCACGCAGAACCGATGATAGCTTGATAAAATTTATTTTACCCAAAGAAACCCATCACAGTTCTGGAACTTTCCACAAAAATACTCGTACACCTCTTCTCAGTATCACAGAGCACAATCAGTAGCTACACTTTAAACCACTAAGAACTTTAAACACAACGCAATGCAAAGCGTATCTGAAAGGTGAGGCTCTCATGGATATCTCAGTACTCCGGATTCAACTAACAACTAACAACTGACAGCAGATACTCCCTCCGGTCTTATACAGTTTTCACCCGGCCACCAAGAAATCTCTAGTACCTTCCATTTCTCAAAATTACTGGAAGGCATATACGGTTAGAGTTAAATATAAGGTTATACGAATACGGCTACAGTTAGATATAAGGATCAATTACATTTATTCAATTAGAGTATCAGTAAGTTATATAGGGACTATACCGAAATGTCATCAAATGGTCGCATGTTTGGCGACTTTTGGTCATTCCTCCCCAAACTTTTCGTCAAAAATTAGTCGCCAAAACCGTCGCCAACTTCGCGATATCCCGCCAATTTAACGAGGTAGCCGTTTACCAAGGAGGTTAGAATAGAAGGAGGGAAGGTTCAACTCAAACGGTGAAGCTTGGCGGCCATCTTCCTGTTATCACCGTGACTTGTGCAAGGAAGTCTGTCATTGCAACATTTTTTTCTTTTCTTTTTGAAGCATGTCAGCTTGTATTGCATATGGATACATAAATAGATTCTCGAAAAAAAAATCGGGGCATTATTTTTCACACGTAAGTATTAATTTTCTTTTTTTTTTATGTAATATGACAACTATGTCAAAAAATATCACAATATCATGTGGTTTCCTTTCCAGATGTGAAAAAAAGGACTTAAAATAGGTTATTTAATATAACTATAATCAAAATATATTAAATACATTTTAATGTTTCTGTTTATAGCTGGTATCTTCGTTCCTTAAGATACAATGCTATATGGTAGGATTTAAATTGTATAATTTGAACGTTTTAGTTAATTCGTTTTATAACTTTCATGAAAAGTAAGAAATCAATTGTTACTATTTTTATTAATTGTAAAGGTGTTAAATAAAGCAATGCTTTTCTTTATATATTAATTATTATTCATTTTTTAAAGTTAAGATAAACTGTTCTGTTGTTAAAAATTTTTTGTATAAACTTACAAATTTCTGAGCAGTATAGTGATAAAATTAAGTAAAATATTTACACAATTGAACATGTGGAAAGATGTATCCAAAAACATATATAGGTGTATTTCTGTAATTCAACTTAATTAAAGGCAGTTTCTTTGAGATTAATAAATATGAAATGCGCATAAACTGAAATCAATGAATTCTGTTTTATTTTATCAAGATTTATTTTCTAACCTAAGCGAATCCGTGAAATATGCAGAAACATCATTTTTTAAAGGCTTTAATGTTATGCGCATGCATTTAGATTTCGAACTATTTCTTAACAATTTGCTGTACATAGTAAATTATGGATATCATCTTTATTACTTTAAAAACAAAAATTCAACAATAGCGGGGGATTTCATTATAAATTTAACATAATTTTACTGGAAAATAAATGCACGGAACAGCTTAGAAACACGTACATGTCACTGCCGTAATGCAATGTTTTGAAGTCACAAACATGGACGCCGCTTGTTCGGCGGAGTTTCATTCCCCGATAGTGGAGGAAACTGCGAACCCTCCCTCCTTCTATTCTAACCTCCTTGCCGTTTATTGAATGTTTAATAGGCATGTTCCCTGTAATCTTATTTTTCCGGCAAAGCCTCATCTCTTTCATGCGTTTACACAGTTATACAAAAATTGCACTATAAAAAATGTTACATAATACAAAAAATAATACAATTTCACATATAATTTCACTAAACCTATTTACATACGTACAAAATTCGTAACATTGTTATACCAAAGCACTTTTGCATGAATAACATCATGGAGACTGACCGGGTTATTTACGTTACACACGGTAAAATTCATAACATCCCATGCAGTCACTTTATTCCAATACCTGGAAATCGAGTTCTTGACTAGCTACGAATGTCTTTAATTATTCATCAAATAACTTAATATGTAATCTGAATTTATAAATTCTTATGTTTGACAACATTAACACCAGCCCCACAATCGAACCGCGATGTTTTAGCGCAAATAATTTCGGGGGGAAATGACAGAAAATTCTGAATTGTTTTATACTTTTTAAAATTTAATCTTTTATTTATTTCGAAGAAATAAATGTTATTCGTTTTAAAATTATTAGCAGTTATCATTAAAACAGAGTAGCGATTCTATGGTGAGGCGATCTATCGCAAAAAACCAGAGCAACAAACAGAGAGAACCTTTGAGCTCGTAGACGAGTACATTAACAAATGAATTATTAAACGCATCCTCCTTGTTCGGGTGCCAAAGTACTCGCCTGCAAATCCAAGGATCCACAGTTCAGTGCTCACCAGAAGAACTACGGTGTTTCGCATTATAGTAATAGAAATGAAGATTTTCATGGTGAATCTCTACAGTATCTGAAATAACTTACAACATGCATAAAAACAGAATTAACTGAAAAACAGCCCTTGTGTTTGGACATAAGTTTTCCAAAAACTGAATAATTCTTCTCGTTCTGCATCGAATTTATGTAAAATGGTGTATTTTCTGAATTTCCCAATTCGATAGGTTTTTTTTTTTTTTTTTTTTTTTTTTTTTTCCGTTGGTTAATTCCCTGGTATCAAAAACAAAAATTTTCAATCAAAATACTAAAATCCTGTAGCAACGCAAACATTGTAACATGGCTATAATTATACCTGTATGCAAAGAAAATCTGATAATTTGGCATAAATGCGACTCTAGGCATGCCGGATTATTGAGCTAAAATTATGTAATGCCACAACAATATTGCATACAATAATTCTCCAGACATATTTAGCAAGTGAAACTTATTAGCAGATAAATTTTGTCACAGTTCTATTGTATTTGATCATTTTTTGCTTTGAATCATTAATTTTCTTCGAATTCATTAATTGCTAGTGAAGTTCGAATGTCTACTTTTTTCATAAATTCCGCTCTTTAAAAAAAAGTCTGAAAGCTTTCAGATTTTACATTACGCCTAAAAGGCCATTCTTTTAACGTTTTCTGTGTTACCTTTATTTATTAAATACCATGTTCTTCGCACTTAAACCATAAATTCAATTCAACTGCAATATCGCAAAATAATTTTAAAATGAGCATATCTTTAGAATTTCCTGCTACACAGTCTGCGCGCTGGATATAAAAATGTTTTTTCCACCCATTCAGTGTTGCCATTGCTCGTTTTGAAATCCTTGAGTTTCTTAATCAAAAACACATAAATGCTTTACAAAATAGGAAATAGATAATAAAACGATTTTCAAATTCCAAATTTGGGCTTCAAGATGCCCATATTCGGAGGAGGATTGCGTTATTTAAAATTTGATGGCGGCTCCAAGTACCGTTGTTTTATCACAATGCGAGAAACGTACATACCATTATGCAGATTCTTCATTATTTAATTTCTTTAAATATAGCATAGAGCGATAATATTTGGTGGCAACAGTTTAAAAAGTTAAACAACGCAGAAAGTGAATCGACGTAAAATGCCAAAACGAAATTAATAGCCCTTCGTTAACGCTCCTTTGGGGTAAAAAGGAAAATACGAAAATTTATTATTTCTTCAGTGTTCAAATTTTTCGACGAATTTCGTGAATGTATTTAACGCTTCATTAGTCTTACACCAAGTAATCTTGGTTGAATTATCTTTTTTGTCACTTTTATTTCTGTTGGTATTTGTGGATTCAACGTCCTTTGAATGACTAATTCAACACTTAACATAATTCATCCACCGCGACAGGTTAATTTTTATCACTTTCAAATCATTAAATAACTTCGATTTTTGGAATTTCATTAACTGGATAATTCGAAGGAAGACCCTTTTTGTTTTGTTTTGTTTGCAATAACTCATTATTTAGTCATCGGATTATGAGAATTTTTGACTTATTCATAGAAGTTTGCTTTATGGCATTTGCGTAGCCAGAGGTTTACATTCTGGGGCGATCCATAAATTTACTGCCTTGGGCGGTCCCTGTATTACCCTCCCCTTCCACTACATAAATAAATAGCCAAAAATATCAGAATGGCCATTAAAACTCTATGTATATTTTTAATATATAAAACTTTAATTCCAGCATCTATAAAAATAGCGCGATAGGTACAGTGTATCACATGTCATCACTGAAGCTTTGTGATGCCACAATACAAAGATATTTATTTTAAAAACTAATCAGAAAACTTGCTACTCGCAATATATTTGTCTTTCGAATTTAATCGACAGATTCAAATCAGAGATTTAATCAGAGATTTAAAAGAAATATATTGCCACTGCCCGTATTAAACTACTTTTATTTTCCCAGTGGCAGTATGTTGACATTCAGGAAAGTGTTAGATATATAATACTCCTTTCGAATTTATTCTATTATTAATAAACATACTAAGCGATTTAAAAGCAATAAATGCCCAGTCATGTCAGTTTATTAATCACTAAAGGGACCCGTGAAATGAAATTAGCTAGATTCATTAAAATGGTGTATATATGTAAACTATGACAAAATACGATGGCTGCTTTAAGAATAATTAGCGACCTCAAAATTAACTATTCTAGATTTGGCGCTCTCCCCCTAAATTCATCTGTTCTCCCAAATTCGAGATCCTTCCATGTTACATAACAACCTAATATTAACCAATCACAGATTAGCTATTCTTATGCATCAGACTTAGTATAAATACCTCTTGGCCCAATAACTAGGCCATTCTACTTGTAAGCCTAACTTCTGTTCTATCAACACCGTGTTGCTTTACCTTGCTTAAATGCTTACGTCTTAATTTTAAAAAACCAGTGTATATAAAAATTATCGTATTTCATTATGATTGGATAAATATCTACTAAGATGGTTTTATATGCGTGAAAATAAAGATCGGGACTTCTTCAAAATTCATTTTTGTCAGCGTCACCTTTTCGTCTTTCCACTCAGCCATCTAAGACTGCAAGCTGTTAAAGTGTCTAATGCCTATTACGCATTAAATTATCACATGTTGAAGGATTTGTACATAGTGTAATTAAAAGCTGATTATAATGTAAAAAGCTAATTGTCCTCAGACTTATGCTGTTACTAAAAAAATGGGCCTATTTCATAATCTTTAGTCTGTCAAATAGCTCTTTGACAGTGAAAATTCCTTTTTTCCTTTTCTTAATTTCTTCCTCGTTACGACACGACAATTAGCCAGAAATTAATTAATTTCCATTCACTAGTATATTCAAAAAACTTTTAACAGACGGTTTCACTCAAATAAGAACTCCACAACATACGTCTCTCAAGCATTCCTAGTCACTCCCTCTCCCATAAATTACTTCACACAAGTTTCGCCGACTGATATAATTCAAAGCCCCCGCTGCCGATAAAGAATTTCGGAAACACAACCCTTCTGAGTAAGACGCGAAGAGAACACTTTGCCCACTTCCCACTAGAAAGAATGTAAGTTAAATAATGCTTTTTCTGGCCGTTTACATTCCCTTTTCTTATTATATATATTTTAAATTTAAATTTTTATTTTTTGATTTATTTTGAAAAGATTGCATTATATTTTTTATATTTTGTAATTTTCTAATGTTTATTTCGATTACTTTGAGTTCTATTTCATAATGCCAATTTCCAATGTTTAATTTTTTACAAATAGTTTTGAATTAAAATGCATAAACACGAGGGTGTCGGGGGACAATTACTCAAGTAATTTATCAATTTTACTGCATAAATTGCTTTTCACTCAAAATTGAATTAGCGAAAATGCTTAATCAGAGTGAGTTCTTTAGTGCTCTGCATTGGTTCTTGATCCCTTCAATTCACAGAAATATTTGGCCTAACTTAAATTGCCAGTTTGGCATCGCCTTATTACTGAGTAAAAAACGAAACACCTTCGTATTTATTTCTTAATTATTGTTCATTGAACGGGAGTTGATTTGTTCCCCTTGAAAAGACAACTAATTTCCGATCAATGGCAACGATTACTTGCTTTTAATTTAATTACTTGCTTTTAATTTAATTTCTCTTTACAGTTGAAATTTTGTTATCAATGATTTAATTCAAGTCCCCGTTAAACATTTTTAACAATTTACATTCAAGTTACTTTAAAACAATTTTCGGAATTAAACTTACTAATTATGGATTCGCTCTTTTTAGATAATTCTACTAAAATTAATCTTAGGAGATAATATAATCAATATTTCTTTAGTAAATAAATTATTATTAACTTACTTTGCAGCTATTGCGCAAGTAGTAGAATAACTCGATTTCGCACTAAGTGAATTTAAGATCATGCAACTGACAAACTTTTTCAGTTCTGAGTTAGCTAAAATCTCTCATTCTTTCTGAGTTAGCATTATCCTCAGTAGATTGATCAATAAAACTTTACGTTATCCAATGCATTAAGTACTGTATAGCTATTTTTAATATATCAAATATTCTTTCAAGTGTTAATATTTGATTCTCGTACTTCAGGGCCACGACACCACTTCATTGGCTTTAAGCTGGTCCGTATACATGATTGGCCTGCATCCGTGGGTTCAAGATAGAATCCACGAAGAATTAGATTCAGTGTTTGGTGAAAGTGACCGGGATGTAACTGTGGAAGACCTGAAGAATCTCAAATACTTGGAATGTGTCATCAAAGTAAGAATTACAATTTTTACTGTGTAAATCCGAGTTTTATTACATAAATTTGAATCAATTTTTACTATATAACTTTTGCACTGATGACAGTTCGAATGGTTAGCTGAGGTTTCGGTATATCGACTGTTCTGTTGAACTCCGCCGTCTTCATTGCTTGGTCTTTGCATCTTGGCCAAATTTAATTAACAATGTTTCACTTTGAACGTATGGTGCAGTTATAGCGTACTAATCCCATAGCAAATTTCTATTCCGAAGAAAGGTCTTTCTTTCTCTTTTTTGAGCATGTGAAAGAAATTTTCGAATACTTGAAAAGAAAAAAAAATTGATTATATTAATGGCAATAAATTTGAAATAATTAGTAAAGATTTCAAGTTCTGATTTCGAAATTGCCGCAAAATGAAAATTTTCCATAGCTGAAATATTAATAAACGTTGCAGTGAGGGAAAAAAACAAAGCAACGTAGTTTCTTATAAATGTATCATTACTTTAAAAAGGACCACGTAATAAAAGATTACGGTACGGGAACAAGATTAAAGGAAAAGATACAAAAGCGTTTCAGTTTGCCTTCTCGATTTTTACTAAATAGTGCGGAATTAAAAGTTCAGAATTTCAGGGAAAGAGAGAATTTGACATCTTCGAAAAATTCTAGTTATCCGGAACTCTAAATATTCGAATCACTTGTCATTTATTCCGGGAAAGTAAAATTCTGATTATTATTATTTTATTTACTCATTTTTAGTTTTTTCATTTACATAAAATATAACACAGAATGATAGTGACATAAGAAACGTTCTCTACTCTCAGAAAGTATATAATGAAAGTATATAAAGTACTAAAATGTAATCCTCCATCCGAACATGGGCACCTGGAAGCCAAAGTTTTGAATTTCGAATTTTTTTCATTATTTCTTTCATACTATTTCTTAATTGAATTTTTGATTAACAAACTCAGCGACTTCAAAGCGTTCCATTAACATTAGCATTACGTGCATCTTCAAGAACGGATATTTTATGAGCGAGGTTTCTTGTGATATAGCAATGAATTGAAGTTGATGGTTTCAGTGCGAAGAACATTATATTTAATAATTGAAGGTAACACACAAAACGTTAAAATAACGCCCCTTTGGGCGTAATATAAAATCTGAAAGGTTTCAGATATTTTTTAGTTCAAAGCGGCTTTGTCCCTGAAGGACTATTGTTTTCGTTTTGCGATTTTGCGTTGGTTCATTATAAATGTCCGCTTTAAACTGTTGCCACCAAATGTTAGAGTCCTGTATTATACTTGAATAAATTAAATAATGAAAAATCTGCATAAATGTATCTCGCACTGTGATAAAACAACTATACATAGAGCCATCGAATTTTGAATGACGTAATCCTACTGATAATATGGGTATGCGGAAGCCCAAATTTGAAATTTGGAATTTGTTTTATTATCGATTTCCTATTTTGTAAACGAATTTTTGATTAACAACTCAAGGATTTCAAAGCGAACAATGGCAACGTTGTACAGAAAATGTATTTTTATCTCCAGCGCGCGAGACTCTGTATCGGAAATTCTAAATATATGCTCGATTTAAAATTATTTTGCGATATTGCTCTTGAAATGAATTTTATGATTAAGTTCGAAGAACGTGATATTTAATAAATAAAGGTAACATACAAAATGTTTAAAAAAATGCCCCTTTGGACGTAATGTAAAATGTGAAACCTTTCAGATTTACTTTACTTTTTTTTTTTTTTTTTCCTTGACCCGCGGTCAAAAATGGTGAAGTAGTGTAACGATAAATGTATATTTCTTTTATATGTAGAAATACTAGATTTTCTAAGCAAGAAATAGGAAAATTCCACTGTGCCCTCGCCAGGTTTCGAACCATTTAATTTGCAATTCCTAACTGGGCGAACTAAATCTTATGCACGCAAGAGAGGAGTCTGTATATATATTTTAGCTGTAAAATAATATTTATATAGTTATGTATATGTGCTTCATTTCATTATGCTTTGTTTTATTTTTGAAGGAAACTCTAAGACTGTATCCTTCAGTTGCGGCATTTGCACGTGAAATAAGAGAAGATATGAAATTTCGTAAGTAGCACCCATCACACAGCTCAAAGTTTTTTTCTTTTTCCTTAGTGTTTTGGTATGACCAAGCGAAATATTTGAAAATAACATTTAATTTGAAAATTTAACATTTTAAGACACATTGGTTTCTTCTAAATGAAATTGCTTTTACTTGTTTAGAAGTATATTCCAAACCTATTTTAATTATCATTTATATATAGCGTCTGTGTATTCGTAAGAGTTCTAATAGTTGCGTCAACTGATTTTTCTCATTTTCATTTAACGCACCTTACGTAGCCGCGTCATGCTCATCACATGTAATCAGAGCTTAAATGGTGCCGGAACCCACCGGAGCCCTAAATAAGAAGGCTCCGACACTTCTCTAATTAATTGAGCAATAGTTTCAGCAGAAATCTTATCTCGAAAATGTTATTTTTAATAATAAAATTATATTAAAAACTGATTCTGGCTTCTGAATGCATACTTCTCTTTTCTTGGGAAACAAACCCTTGGATGGAGGTCGAGACTTTTAAGGAAAGAAAAGCCCCAACCCACATGTTAAGGGCTTATTCCGCAGAAAGTACAATGAGTTTATGACAGTGGGTAAATTTCTCGTTCCAACGCTAGTGTCTTCCCGCGGAAAAGAGCTCATGCACACTCTTTGGAACGATGTAACCAAAGACGAGGGATGAAAATTGCCGTTTGTCACTTTTTTCAGCTAATCCTTAGGTTAGGTGAATTTCTCCCCCTCCCCTGTCACATTCTGCTTGACAGCTAGAATTATAGCGAGAGGAAGGAGATCGTGAACCGGAGACTGGTTGAGATATTTCTTATTTTTTGTGTGAAATTGTTATTTCAGCTGAAAGCCAAGTCAAGGTCCGGTATTTTATTTTAATATTTAGTTATTTACCTTTTATTTAATGACTTATTATATTTTTATTTATACCTTTACATATCATTAACGTTTAATATTAATTGTTAATTATTCTAATCATTAATTATTTAATTGTTAATTATTTTACTAATTTATTTATTTATGTATTTACTTTTGTTCTTCTTTCTTGGTAGGCTTCCAATACTTCTAATTTTAGAAATTAAGCCCTGCGCGTAGTTATATTTTTAGCACTAGAGGTGCTTCACTTTTTGTCCAATTCACTTTTGAGTCAGAATCATTTTTCAGACTGTTGCCATCAAATGTTAAAGCAATGTATTATTTAAAAAAATAATAAATAATGAAGAATCTGTACGTATGTATGCATGTTTCTTGCATTGTAGAAAAATGACGGTACTTAGGACCATCCTGTTCTGGATACACCGAATCTTCCGTCACGATATGGTCACCTCGATGTCCGAATTTTGAATTCATCTTTAACTTATATATCATAACTTATATATATATATATGTAATAATAAAATTCCATAGTCAAGAATACACTTAAAATTCTAACTGTATGTTCTTTTCATTTTTTAATGGCCACGGTCTCTTATTTGAAAGTACGTGGAATTAAATCCACAGTCAAGTTGTTTTTCCCGCCTTTTCATACACGTACAGTTATAGAATGTTCTGGAAATATTTAAAGCGAACTGGAATGGCTGACGAGGCTGACGTCATTTCTTGGAAGCTCCGCTTTCCAGAGGCTATAAAAGGACTCGCAAAGGAATATCGGGGTCTTTTCTTAAATGTAACGATGCAATAAACTTCATAAAAAAAGTTATTAGTAGTTCTTTTTTTATTTACTCCGGAGAACAGATTTTTGTAATTGCTATTTCCCCTGAAATATAATAAATGGTTCCTGTTTTTTTAAACTTATCGTCTGATAATTTAAGCAACGACTACATCTATGATTCTTCACCAATCTATTTATTCCGGACAAAAGCTGGTACATCACATATATCTATTATAGTTTTTTGCCCTTTTTTTTTTTTTCTCAGATGATCTGGATATTCCACGTGGAGCCACCTGTGTTGTTTTATCCTATTTGCTACATCGGGATCCGGAAGTTTTTCCAAATCCGGAAAAATTCGATCCTGACAGATTCCTGCCAGAAAATACTGCAGGGAGAAATCCTTTCGCTTACGTGCCTTTTTCTGCCGGTCCAAGGAACTGCATTGGTAAGCACAGTTTAAAATGTGTTAAATTTATGCAAATAGTGCTTATACATTTTATGTTTCCATTTTGCATATTAATAAAAAAACTGATACGGACACCACACGACTTCCTTGTATGACCTATTAAAATATGCAGATTTTTGCTGAACTTAATTTAAACTTAGTTCCTCTAAGTATTCAAACGTAATCAACCCATCCCATAAAGTTGTAATTAACCTATCCCATAAAGTTGAAAATGATATAAAAAATTGCAAATTTTGAAATTAAATATCCTGCTTAATTTTTATAGAACGGAAGTCAAACTTCTTATAATTTTATTTTTTCATGACGAGTATAAAACTTTCCCAAATATAAGCATAGAAACAAGGCGACCGCATTAAAATTAATTTCATTTTTTGTCAAAAATTAAATTTTATTTTAAATTTATCATTGCCAAAACGGGAATATTTTCGTCATTTAAAACACATATGTAATTGGAAGTTTATTGCGAAAATGAAAGCCAGGTAAGGACTCTTAAGCCAGATAAGGAGGTGGGTGTATATAAAGTTTACTGGAATATTCTGTCCGATAATATTATTTTTTCAAGCCTAGAGACACTCATGCAAGTGTGCATTTGAGACATATATGGCTATCTCTCTTTATCGTTGCATTTATACACACGTGCTTTTCTAAACTAACTGAAACAAAAGCGTCTTGTGTCATTAACAAGTGAGATGAGATCGTGTAAACATGGCTACTGATAAAGTTCATTTACGGCACTATATTTTGTACGCATTCTAATAAGGAAGAAATGCCACAGAAGCCTTTCGAAATTTAGTGAATTTTCGGTTGAGATGCAGTTTCGAATTGAAATTGCAGAAGATGGTTCGAAAAATATGAGCAGGTGATTTCGATCTTAATAATAAGCCACGCTCTGAGCGGCCATCTTTGATCGATGGCGATGTTGCCAAGACCTTGTCAGACCAAGATCCTTTTTTGACAACATTGGAGATTGCAGAAAAGCTTAACTCAGTCAATAAAACCATTTCGGACCTTAATCGGAGAGCTAGGATTGGTCTATAAATATTCCAGATGCATGCCTCATGAGTTAGATGAGAAAACTTTGCATGGTCGATTCGTCATATGCATATTTGTGCTTGCTCAGAACAAAAGCGAACGCCTTGGACAGGATGGTAATTGGTAATGAAAAATGCATTACCTATGAAAACATCTTCAAAAAAAAGAGCATACTATTAGTCCTCACTGTCAGCAAATGGATAATTTAAGTGAAAGAAAAGAGGACGGCGATGTTCAATAGGAAGCACATCATCCTGCATCATAATAATGCCAGACCACATATTGCTTTGACAAGTCATCCGAAAATCGTTGAGTTAGTCTGGGAAATTTTGCTACATTCACCATATTCCCCAGACGTAGCACCCTCCAATTATTACTTGTTTCTTTCCTTGCAAAAATTTTGAAGGCGAGAAAATTCAAAACTGAAGCAGATGTCAGCCAAGCACTATTTGAGTATTTTGCCTCTAAGGACAAGACATTTTTCAAAAATAGTATTTAGAAATTACCATCACGCTGATAAGAAATCATAAGTAGCGACGTAAATTATATTTCAGAATAAATAGTATTAAAGGTATATAAAATTTATTATTTTCTTTCGCTTCCCAAATGGACAGAATATTCGGGAAACCTTGCATATACACTCTTAGACAAAAAAAAAGACAAAAAAAAAAAAAAAAAAAAACGACGCACCAAGAGCGAGCTATCCGAATGGGAAGAAACTCGGTAGAAATGATGTACATGTACAGAAAAACAAATGATTACAGTTTGAGAAAAATTGGATGATTTATTGAAGTGATAGAGCTTCACAAAGTGAAAAAGTCAGTAACAAGTTTGTCCACCTCTGGCCCTTATGCAAGCAGTTATTCGGCTTGGCATCGATTGATAGAAATTGCGGATGCCATCCTGAGGGATATCGTGTTAAATTCTGTCCAACTGGCGAGTTAGATCGTCAACATCCCGAGCTGGTTGGAGTGCCCTGCCCATAATGCTCCAAACGTACTCAATAGGAGAGAAATCCATCTATCTTGCTGGCCAAGGTAATGTTCGGCAAGCAGTAGAAACATGTGCAGTGTGGGGGCGGGCATTATCTTGCTGAAATGTAAGCTCAGGATTGCGTGACATGAAGGGCAACACAACGGGCCTTAGATCTTCGTCGACGTACCGCTATGCTGTAAGGTTGCGACGGATGACAACCAAGGGTCCTACTATGAAATGAAATGGCACCCCAGACCATCACTCCTGTTTGTCTGTCTGCCTGCCGGAAGAGAGTCAGGTTGGTATCACACCGCTGTCCGAGGCGTCTCCAGACTCGCCTCCGCTAGTCATCGGGGCTCAGTTCAAAGCGGAACTCATCACTATTCTACTCCAGGCAGTGACATTCCAGTGCGAATGAGCCCGACACCACTGCAAACGGGCTTGAGGTTGTACAGAGGTCAATGGTAGTCGGAGCAAAGTGGCGCCGTGACCTCAGCCTTCTTTCTGTGAGCCGTCTATAAATGGTGTTTGCGGTCAATGAAACGCTAGTTGCTGGTACAATCGATGATAATGATGCATCTGGGGCTGTGAGTGCCGCTCTGACGATTGCTTGGTCTTCACGTTCTGTCGTTTCTCTAGGCCTACCGCTTCCTTTTTGAAGCTGTGTGCGACCATAGTTCACCCATTCCTGCCAACATCGTCTAATAGTGGCATCGCTCCTGCTCAAATGTCGAGCTATTCGCTGATAAGACCAACCGGCTTCTTTGAGCCCACTACACGAGCTCTCTCAAATTCTGACATCTGCGCATATGGTTAGCGCACCTGTATGCGAAACATAGTTACTGTCTACCAGAGTACACGGAATGAAATTCGTGAAGAATTTATGACCTGCAATCGTAATTTCTCCTCTTAAAAATCCTGCCAGTTGCACGGATCAGATGCCCTGGAGCGACAACTGTTCATTCATTGGCGGCCAAAATGTAAAATTTTGCATTTTCCGTCGAAACTTGTATGCATATCAATTTGTGTCCAATTTGCTTTATATCTTCTCGGTGCGTCTTTTTTTTTTTTTTTTTTTTTTTTTTGGTTGTTGTTGTTGTTGTTGTTGTTGTTGTTTTTGTCTAAGAATGTGTGTGTGTGTATATATATATGCTAGGTTCAGCTAAATGCAATAAAAAAGGGGGATGCACAGGTACATGTTACAGGAAGTCGACATCCAAAAATCAATGTGGTATGTTTTTGAGTTCTGTGAGATACATACGCATACGTACATTCATGAGTACGTAGAACCTTACGAAATAATCCATTTTAAATCTATTTTGCAATCCGTTTTGGAAAAAAGGAGTCCCTTATTGTGTCCGTAAAAGTCAAGCAAAAAGTCGTCTAAATGGATTCATGAACGGCCAAAATGCATATTTCCGTTGATGTATAATATTCAAATTTTTTTCTGGTTACAATACTCTCTTTACTTCGTATAATGAAGCAATAAGACATTTCTAAGCTTAAAAATAAACTTTCTAAGCTTAAAAGCAAACTCCGAGGTTGAATTCATGTTCACGGCATAGACAAGCTCTTTGCATTTTGAAAGACTTTAGCGTTAAAAGCTCTTCTGCGAAGAGTGAAAGTATTCCAGATATCTTTGATGCTGTATCTCGACCATTTCAAATAAGCATCCGTGGTGTGCAGGCCATAAACTTGACCTACCTACTCGTGCCATGTAATATACAGTTAAATTTGGATAGTTAACTCATGTAAAGGTTTTGATTTTTAAGATCGATACTGCACACTATCGACCAGAATACCACCGACGCTAGTGATCAGCATATGATTCGCAATATGAAAACAAATCTTTGATAAAGATTTAGTACTGATTAAGAGGATCGAAGCTTATTTTTCGCCGGTATGGAGTAGGATCGATACCAGCGTACCATCGACACAGGCATAGGATTGACATCAACACCGGCATAAAATAAATACTGGCATAACTTATAGAAGTACATAATTAGCGAAGAATTTGATAATAAAAGATCTTGTTTGTTAAGTTGTTAATTTCCTCCTCTCGTCAGATTCGGCATCACTGTTGTCTTCCAACGGGGCCGCGAAAACTTTACTGTATTATATTTAATATTAATGTGCTTTTATTGCACTGATTCAGGTATTGTTATGCTTTTACTGCGCTAATACTTATTAACCCACTGAAGAACTGTTATTGTTTTCAATTACGATAAGATCACGTCAGTCTTAAATGCTCATAGATAACGTTGCCAATTCGTGACATGCAAAAGTTCTCATTTCTATTGGATATCATAAAAGCGCTATTTCAATCCAGCGCTAAAATTAATCATATAAAAGAATATTTTATCTATATTCATTAACACCATTTTACCACAAATGTTATTTTATACCATAAGTTAGAAAGGAAACACGATTTAATAACATATAATGTAGGTTTATTTCGATATTACTATCTCTACTTCTTCTGTACACTATCGTCTGCATCAAAATACAATAAATATTCATTAAGACAGAAACTAAAAGAATAAGAGTCTATCAACACGAAAACAAACCCGCTTTAACAGAGTAGACATAATGTGCGATATCCTTAATTGTTTTATATTTCTCCTAATTTTTTTAATATTTTTATTTTTTGAAATTCTAATGGTAAATTCTTATTTAATGAATTGACTATGAAGTGTGCAAAAAATGTCTTAAATTGCAAAAGTGATGACCCAGAATTTAAGAAATTGAGGCATTTTTCCTGCAGATTTTCAATTCTGCTGCTTCTATAGAAACTTTAATATAATTTTAAGAAACAAAATTTTATTGAATTTTATTTCAATTTATTAATTTGTAAACTTAATTAGCTATTTAACTACACCCGCTTAACTTTTTCTTGCTTTCACAAATTTTCATCATCGCTCTTATTAGAATTCTAAACTTCAGGAATTCAGAGAAAAGTTAAAACTTACCTCAAACGTTTAGTGAAATTTTCACCTTACAACTAAAAATTAACAAATATTAGCCACCGCTATATGCGGGGTTCTCATAATTCTGATATTTAAATAATTACAATACTTAGACTAACTTCCAACTACATTTCATTTAATAACTCAAGCTAATTTAGATTCATGCCTTAATGCTAACAAACCCACAAATTTTAACTAAATACGCGCGATGATTATTAGACAGCCAGAGTCTCAGAGCAAAGAGCTTAACCGGCGGATTTCTAAAGCTCTCTGTCTCTCTAAACTACAGATTTGGTCTCTGTTCAGCCTCATCCCTTTTTACATTCTAGCGACTGCTGACGGAAGAAATAGGAGAAACAGAAAAGAACTAAAATAAAAATAATAATGTTAAAACATATCTTAAAATTTTATTACATAATTTTATATTAAAATAATGAAAAGCAAAATATCGAACATATTAGCATTATATATAAGAGGTTTCGAGATATAAGGCGTATGATAACTCTGATCGACATGCTTATAATCCATACTAATACCTCGATGAAGTGTTATTGTTTTAATTTTCTATAGAATCATACCTTAGAATCGTACCTTATATATGCCTTGAGAATCGGCTATAGCTAAGATCCTTCCTTAATCTTCGATAATGTAAAAATATGTCCTCTGTGACGAAGTTGTTCATTTAAAAATATATTTAATTTAAACGTCATGTAACAATATTTTTGCAATAACTGTTAATTTATATCACGATTTTCATAAATAAAATAGGTTTTTATCACGCTATAGTAAATGGACCAAAAAATTCTAGTTCTTAACCTTGTATACACCATTGTCTACAAAACTGTTATAATGAAGTTTCGAAATAGCGTATAGATTACAAACTACTTTACATATTTTTTTATAATTTTTGTTCAAAATCCAATATACCTGTATTCTATAATTACAATTTTCTTAATTTCAGTTAAGATGCCTTATCCTAGAAAGTTTAAGAAACATTTTAACCGTAATATTAGATTAAGAAAACAGTTAGAACTGCATTAAGCTTTTTGTAGTAGGTATTAGCTAAAATATTTTGTTCCTATTTTATGGCTCTTTAAATAATTATTTAAATTTAATATATATATAAATAAAATAAGAAAGGCAGAAACAATAACATTGGTCAAACATCGGAGCTTTTAAATTGAAATTCTTGTTGAACTGAGTTTTAATTTTATTCGATACTGATGGTTTAGTTTTACCATTTGGCAACGGTAGGTATTGCTTTTGTTTAAGATGAAAGCTATGTATTTCTAGATTTCCCGTGTTTTTCAATTTCATTTTAAATTTCTAATTTTAAATTCTTGAGGTGTTTGAAAATCTGAAATTTTCATATTGCAAGTTGTCCTTCTGTCCGCTGTTTTTTACAGTAATTCTCTTTACTGGAAATCTGATCAAAGATGTCTTTCAGGTCAGCGATTCGCTTTGATGGAAGTGAAAACAGTGCTTTCTTTCATCCTGAGGAGGTACAGATTACGCTCCTTAGATCCTAGGGACAAGATACAGCTGGTAGATGAAATAGTGCTACGACCTCTGAACGGTCTCAGAATCGAAATCAAACCCAGGCATCAAACTCCTGGCTATCATCCACCTTATTACTATCCTTGATTTCAACGAACATCATTGCGTCACATTATTTTACAGTAAAGCCTGTAATTCAATAACCCCGATTATCCGAGCTCGATAACTGGTTATTTCCTTAAGTTGAAATCCAGAGCTTTATTATCCTTTAAGCAGTGTCGTAGAGAGAGAAGGAGAGCCGATACAAATTACTGAAGCCCGGTTCTATAAACGATCCTGATTTGAACCTTGGTTTTCTTATTTTTTATTTTTCTCTAAATATATTGCACATACATATATAATATATGAGTTATTCTTTTTTTATACACATTAAGTTCAGAAGTTAAAATAATTAATAAGCATACAAGCAATTGTCGCAAAAGCTTTTTGCAGTATAAAATTTGTTTTTCTAGTGAATTATACTCATTTATTGGGCGTTTGGCGGTCAAATTTTATTTGTTTCTGCCTATTGTTTATTAAATTGTTTTTAAATTTAAATCAAATATGCATTACTTTCTAACAAAATAATTAATCATGAAATTGTTTTTCTTATTATCCTGTATTGCGTCATGCTTGACAGGATGCCAGAGATATCATTTCCAAAATAAATCTATTTGAAACATTTTTATTGCCTATTTGCACGACTTGTATGTACACGAATATTTACAGAGGTTAATAAAATATAGTTTACGGAAGCAGTTGTATGTTTAAACTCAGGTATTATCTCAACTCAGGTATTATTTCAACTCAGGTATTATTTCAACTCAGGTATTATCTCAACATCCTACAGACTCATTCCAGCCACACCGGCTGAAACTCAGACTCATGTGCGAACACCGACTTCAAAGATCAAGGAAGGATTTATTTACAAGGCACTTAAGCATAAAATCTTTATCTCCACAATATCAAACTTTAAAAATTTACATCAAAAGAAGAGTTTCCCAAGCAGGGCAAATGTAATTCCAAATTGAAATGTCAATATTATTTAAAAATTTAGTGCCTTCTGAAGGCAAAATACGTGTAAAAACACGCGTAAAATCATAGTGACTCTTAATCTTTTATTTAGAATTTTATGGTCGAATAGAATCAGTACAATTTTCAATGAGTAGAAATTATAAATTTTGATTAGATTTAAAAGGCGAAGTTTCCTTGATCAGTGATCTTTTGATGTAAACAACACGAGAAAGGAATCATCCTCCTTGGTCAATGACATCGCAAGCGATTCGGGGATCTAGGGAAGAGCCGATGGAGAGAAATCGTTGGACCACTTAAGATAAAAGCTAGTCACCCCTCTGGCTCACTGCAGCGATAACGTAAGTAATTTTGAGTCCAAATGTGCTTAACACCTCTTTTCATAAGAGTTGATGTTAATAAAATCATTATGTTAAGTACCCTTTTCCAAGGAACAAAGAATTACAATTATGTTAAGTCAACATACGACTCCAATCTTCCACTCACTATCTACAACTCTACAACGATCAACAAACCTTCCAACTCAGTGGATCACAGCTGCTGTGAAGCAAGCGGATCACATAAAAGGAATGTAAGCAGTAGCTACCTGAAATAAAATTAACCCGAGAGAAAAAAATTAGAGAGGATTACTTTTAAAATTATCTCGTATTTGTACGTTCTGTGTTATTCCGATGGCCATTATCCGCTCTAAAAGTAACATAGTCGTGATAATAATTGACTGAAATAGAAATTGGCAATTTTGTTTGTTACTCTGGCTATAAGCCTGCGGCGGACATTTTCAAATTGAATGTATTATTACATACATAATTTAATAAATTAAATTAGTGACTAATAAAAAAGCGTGTTATTACATGATTTTCATTTCAAAATGCGATTATATTTCAAAAGTTAAACTACTGCTTGTGGCATCCAAGTCGCATTTCACAAAGGAAAGGGCAGCAAGTAGCTCGCGAATCGCAGTTAGGATGTCGGAAACCCGCAGTTTGGCCATGCCTGATATATGTTTTCTCCCTGATGAAATTTAATTAACTTACTAAAAACTGTTTTTGGCTTTAACCTTTTCCTGCGGCCTATAGAGGCCAATTTTTTATGTATTAAGGCCATTTAGCCAGCTATGTTAACAGGAAGGAGGGGGGAAAAAAATCAGCAGGGTCTTACACTTCCTACTCCATATTAAAGAGTAAATATTAAACCTTCATAATTTACTGATATTTCTTGAACCCCCTGGAAAAGATTAAACCGAAAAAACGGCTTGAAAGGATTCCTTTCCTTTGCAAACAGGGCTGAAGGGGATGTACTCACAATGACGAATGGAAACTTGAAAAATTGATTTCGAAATTGCTGTAATAACAATCTCTAAAAATGTTTTTCCAAACACTTGAATTGAAAATCGCATAAATAATTTCCATTTTAATGAGTACAACGCATGACTCTGACTACTCAATATAGAGAGGGGGAAAAGTGTGAAAAGGCATATTCGTATGCGCACTTCTTTACCGCGCTTACCTCCACAAAACATTGGTGATCATTTATCTTAATTTTTATCATCTAAAAGCAGAATATTTTAAACTAACATAAGTTTATTTACTTTTAAATACATATTTATTTATTATAGTTTCTAGTCTCAACAAAATACCTAAGTTATTGCTGCTTCTACATATTGAAAATATTTGAGACAATTATGTAACGGAACTGTTTAGAATTTTAGTGCTGCCATCTATGGACAGCTGCCCGAAGTAAAATAAATAAAACAATAGTTTTCTACTTTATAAGATATCGCTAGTGCTGCTCTCTGTAGACAATATCGTCAGCTACATCAAAATTTTTAATTGCAGAGCTATCTGGTTTTATTTTCTGCCAGCTAAGTAAAAATAGCTGACCTGACGTGATTTTATCTCACCTAATTGTGATTAATTTTATAGTTTAAATAATAATTAAAATTATTCAAAAATTAAAAATGCAAGTCTTCTTATATATATTGTTTTCAAAGTATTGGAAAACTGTAGTAAGATTGAATTTTTTATTACTAGAAGTTCAATAGCATATTCACAATTATATTGAAGCAGTCATTGTTATCAAATTTACCAAACAGTAGATAAATACACCAATTTAAAATTACTTTCTGCTAAAGAAGAGTGATCTGTGTCTGATCCCCTTCGAAATGAAGAGAGTTTTATTCGAAACTTACGTCAAGCTAAAGTTCTTCTTTAGATAATTTTAAATTAAATTTATTCTTACTCTGTTTTTTGAAATATTTGTTTATGAAAAGAAAACACTCCCAATCTTTTTTTTATTTTAAATATCTCTTTCATCCTTTCACCGAAAATATAAACTTATTTATTTAAAATATCTATTTTTCTTTTCGACTTTGTTCTGTAGACGATTTCAAAGTGAAGTTTATCTCAGCTTTACGGCTTTTTAGGATTTGTTTAGAATTTTGAAGCGACATTTGACGTAAGTGATAGTTGCTATGATTAAAATTTTATACTATTCTACTTTTAATTTTTTGCGTTTAATTAAAAGTTTCATTATAGTGTCATACAGGAAGAAAATTAGTAACACTATTTTGAAATATAATTTCGGAATGAAGCGTTTTTGCGGACTTATTACACTCATATTTTTCCCAATGCTATTAAAGCTGTAGATCGTTAAGGTTTTTGTTAGGAGACAATATATGAAATAAATATTTAAAAAATTTACACTTTTTTTTGTCTTTCTCTCTTGATTTTTGCATAGTTAATTATATTAATATATCTGTTTCAAATGTATTACTTAATATAAATCAATCCATTTAACTAATCAACATGTTTAGATTTAAGATTTTTTTTTTAATATTACCAGCGATGAAAGTCATTATGCAACGGGCAATAGAAATAAATATTGATCCATTAATTGAATTTTTATTATGCTATTTATCATCATGCAAACTTTTAACTTACGGGTTATTATGATCATATCTTGAGACCGAATAAAGTACATAAGACCTCTGAAAAGTACTGAAGCCAAGTTTTAATATGACGAATAGCCTTACTGTAGCAAATTTTTGCAGGTTTTCCCCATCTGTAACGGGAATTCAAAACAGATAACCTCAGAAAGTCCTTCACGAAGGTATCATTCTCTTAAGCAGATAGCCCTCATGTGCTTGAATTTAATAAACTAATCCTAACCTGACCTAACAATCAGCTTTCGACTAATTTATATTTTAAAAAAATAGCAGTTTGAATGATTCATCTATTTAACTTCAAACCGTCAAATTTTTCTTTCTTAACATCATTACACTAAATGGCTATTTGTAATTGTTAGTAAGTACGAATTAATCTGTTATCAGTAAATTGATGGTAAGTATTTACAAATCAATCTAAATATCTCCATTCTATATTTTAATGCTTACTCAAAAATGAAAGAATGTCCAATAGCAATATTTTCCCCGCACAACCGGATTTATTTTAGATTTAAAAAAAAGAGTCTACAGTGGAAAACCTATTAACAAAAAGGAAAGGCTACCGTTTTTATAAAACATATTTCATCAATGACGAAAGTTTGAAATGTCGTGCAAGAAATAATATTCAAGTTGCTGTTTGCATGAACTTTACGAAAACATAATTTCTCATATACTCATTTGTATACAGACATTCATCCACTGTAGAAAAGCATCTACTTCCTGTAATAGTATCGAAACAATCGCAGGCAAGGGCCGACAATGAAAAGTTCCCGAACTGAGTTCCTTTGGAGTGTGGAAATTATGTTTTCGAAAATACAAATTCACAGCAAATATGAAATATTTATACTAACCAGCTTTCTGGCTAAATTGCTGGGGGGGGAGTCACCAAAAGCTAATCACAAAGAACAAGTTTCTAATAATTCAATTTTCGGAAGTGATAAACATCAGCTTTAAATAAATCAAAAATGTGCATTCATATTTAAGAATGAATTTGCATTCTCATTTCTTTGCACATGACTTTTTCCAAACACTGGGCTATCATTAGCAGTACAAAAGCGAGATCAAAGCTTTACAGCAAATTCGTTGCTTAAGGGACTGCTGTAAAATGAGAAAGCAAACCTACATTAAGAAAATGCCCGGAAGTTTTCTTTTATGAAAAAATAAGATTGTAAATTTGGCAACAGCAATTTTAAGAAATGTATCTTGAGTGCCATGCTAAGCACTTTACATTAGAAACATCGTTAATGGAATATTTTTCTAATTTTTGAATTTTTATCTTATGTTAACCTTAATGCACCACGAGCTTGTCAAATAACATGGAGCTTTATGCTCCACGTTATTTGACAAATGTTACCACTTCATAAAACATAATATAGTTATTCCATCTTACACGCGGCATGACAAATAACCAATTTCCAGAGTGATGCCATTCAATGTAGCATACGATTTTTAAATTATTTCTCAAGTGGAAACTGCTTGATAAACTGATTGATTGAAAAGCAACGAATACACACGGCCTGACCTATAACCTATTTTCAGAGTGCTGCTATTCGATGTAACGTACCAACACTTTCTTGGGCACTTAACATCTACTTCAAATTATCTTTTAAGTTGAAACTGCTTGATAAACTCATTGATTTAAAAGCAATAAATGCACTTCTTGATTTTTTTAAATTATTTTTTAAATAGATTTAATTGATAAAGTTTTAATGCATTAAATTTATAATATATCCAATTAATAATAATGGATACTTGCAGTTACAGTTAATAAAATCTATTTCTAACATCGCACATTGCGTATTTTCTCTGTACAGAAAGAATCCTTTGGCTTTTATTTTATTTTTAATGGAATATCTAATTTACAGCGCATTTAATTTTATATATTTAATATAATTTTGATGAACATTTTTGGCATTATCATAGGCACTAAAACGCATTTCCATTGCCATATATTACATATTTCAATGTATTAACGTTTGGTTTTTATCTATAAGTATGTTCTCTTATTTATTTGAATATTAATTTTGTTGTAATTGTATTTGGCATTAATTAGCTTTGCTTATTTATCGTTTGCACACATTTACTAAACAGGTTAAATATTAATTTCCGTTTTTAATACTGCAAAACTAGAAAAATTTGAAAACTTGATATATGTTGGGAAGAAACTCCATCGAAAATTTCTTTTTTAAAATAAAAATATAGTATATGAAACATCGCTTTCCTTAATAGTTAACTTTGCTTGTTAATGAAAGATGTTTCGCACAATTCACCTCCCCCCTCCTTTTTTTTTTTTTTTTTTTTTTTTTTTAAGTACTTAAATCCTAAAATGAAATTATGTGAGTAGTATTAACAACATCATTATATAAAAAATATTGTCTAGGTCTTAAATTCAGTTTAAGCCAGTCAGAGCCCGATTCCAGGAATTCCCATTTCTTTAATGATATTATAATTCAAGGCGGAGATCTACGAGGGCCATCCAGGAAGTAGATTACGTTTCCGTCTGTGTCCGCTAGGGGCGGGGCTAGCGCGGCCATCTTGGGGTCAGAGCGTTGCGCAGCTCAGTCTGCATCTAGCCGTGCTAATGAGAGGTTCGTGCTGTGCTCCGTTCAGATACTGTGACGGTTTGAAATGTCTGCGTTAATTGAAAATCCCGCGAGGTGCGCTCAGTAATAAGGTTTCTGACTGCAAAAAACTGTAAACCGATAGAAATCTATCGGCAGCTTCGTGAAGTGTATGGGGACAACATTATCACTGAAGGTGGAGTGCGTCAGTGGGTCATAAGATTTCAAAATGGCCGAACCAATGTTCACGACGAAGATCGAAGTGGGAGACCCAGCATAGTGACCGCCGAACTTCTCGAAAAAGTCGATGCTAAAGTCCGTGAAAATCGAAATTTCACAATAACGGAACTTTCTTTGAGTTTTCCACAAATTTCGCGAAGTTTGTTGCACGAAATCATCAGCGAAAAGCTTGGTTACCACAAGTTTTGTGCAAGATGGATTCCAAAAATCTTGACAGAGGACCACAAAAATCAGCGAACGGCTGCAGCGTTGAACTTTTTGGACGCTTACCATAAGGATGGTGACTCTTCACTCGATCGCATCGTTACTGGTGACGAAACATGGGTGAAACATGTGAACGAAATTGCAATCAATGCAGTGGGGGCACACAAGTTCTCCCCAAAAACCCAAGAAATGCATGGAAACAATGTCGGCAAGGAAGATGATGGCGACTGTTTTTTGGGACAGAAAAGGTGTAATTTTGGTGGACTTCCTGGAAAGAGGCACTACAATAAACTCTCAAAGGTATTGCCAAACTCTCCAAAAACTCAGAAGAGCAATTCAAAACAAGCGCAGAGGAATGTTGAGCTCTAAGATCTTGTTGATTCACGACAACGCCCGGCCCCACACGGCAAATGTCACTCGTAAAGTTCTTGAATCTTTTAAGTGGGAGTTGTTTCCTCATCCGCCGTACAGTCCCGACCTGGCACCGAGCGACTTCCACCTATTCCCAGCAATGAAGAAGTGGCTGGCTATGCAGCGTTTTGATGACGACGCACAGCTGCAAGAAGAAGTAACGAAGTGGTTGAAGGCGCAGGCGGCCGAATTTTTCGACGAAGGAATTTCCAAGCTCGTACATCGCTACGATAAATGCCTTAATTTGTATGGTGACTATGTAGAAAAGTAGTATTTGATTGTGGCTTTCATCTGTATATAATAAAATTTGTTTCCTATACTTTGTTTATTTTTTTATTCCAAAACGTAATCTACTTTCTGGATAGCCCTCGTATATAAGATGGGCTCTTGTATTTTTAATTTTTAATAATAATTAACTGTTCGAAAATCTTCCTGATATTACTCTGGGTTATTCTAGGCGCCCTTATTATTAAAATAATTATTCAGTCGACAGTTATTTCACTACCTGACTAGATCAGCGCGGTAAAAATAATTTAAAAACACTACAAATACATGTTAGCTGGTCAGCAAGTCTTCAGGAAAAGAAATTCTTTCCTCTTTTCTGCAAACCTAAATTTTAGTATTAAACATATTATTAAAACTAATAGTATGTTTAAATTATTATTACAATTAATAACGTGTTCCCATTGGCTGGATTTTTGACATTTATGACAGCTCCCGATACGTAGCGCCATCTATTCATCAAATTATTAATAACAAGCATGATTATGCTTCCTTCATAACTTTACGATTTGGGCACTTAACATTTTTTTATATTTACACAGTCCAAATACATTATAAATATTCTACCTTTCAAAGTTTAATTAAAAATATTAAAATTAGGTTGCATATTTAATTCCTCTTTAAATAGTATGTGTCTCGACTTCAATTTATGTATCTATATATATTACACTTCTGATTTCAAATATATTAATGTAACGATTATAAAATCCCAACATCTAATATTTAGTCACCTTTGTTATCATTCAAAAACATTTTCTGCTTCTCAAATTTTGAATAATATTTTTCGCAAGTTTTGTACTTGTAAAAATTAAAAATTATTTAAAAAATAAACACTAGATGGCGCTCTTAAATATATTTTACTTCTAATGCATAATTAAGAGGAGATTCTATTTTTAATAACAAGCCCGACATTATTACGAAATGCCTGGCGGCGAAAAGCAAAATTCATTTTTTTAAAATAGCATAATCTATTTTTCGAATTCAAAAACCAGTTCTGCAACTAAAAGAACTTCTTGCATTTGCCTAAATAATAATTATCAATTACTCAGTTACCTCAATAACTGACATAAATTCAAGGGATCCAAAAGTCAGTGCAAATATAATCTCCTTACAATTTTAATCAAACAAAAATCATATCATTATGATAACACTAGAATACAGAACACTTGAGTGCATTGAAACTAAACAAAATCCAATCTTAGTTTGAGTTATGTTTTATGAGGAGCATTTTGAGGTAATATGACATGGAACCCTCTAACTAAACTATTAATATACATTGCGCACCATTTTACAAGAAATAAATCGCAGAAACAAAATAAAAATGCGTGAATAATAAAAATCCTCAATAAACAATAAAGCAATAAAAAAGAACAGTAATAAATAAATGTATTGCAAAACGTTTTACTAGACAGCACATACATATTTATTGCAGTTGATGTATACGCAGCACAGGCTGTTAGAAATGTCTTTTGTAAAATACATTAGTGATGTAAATGTTAAAAAACAATTCATTTAGATATACAATAAATTATATCCTCGGTACCATGCCAAAAACACGAGTGTGAAGTTTCGGTTATTTTCATTTATACGCAATTTTTTGGTCACTTTTCGATGTTTTACGCAACGTAAAAACGTAAAATGACACATTCTCTGAGATAAGTAATTCCCTCAATACAACGGTCTCACAATATATTGACTTTGGCAGAATGATAATGATTTTTAAATAAATAAATAATTAAAGGAAATAAAGATCGATATTATTAAAAAGGAACGTATATTGTTCCTAAATAATTTTTATCACTCTTACAAGCAGCGTAGTCTTATAATTTGAAAGATAAATTAAAAAATTCTAATGCAAGAATGGCAACGACCACAAATTTGCTAGGTTGCAGGAAAGATTAATGCAGTTATAGCTTAACATTGCGTTATGCAAAGAATGGAAGGACTAAGATATTAGCATTTTTAATTCCTTCAAAAAAAGAATCCAAAGAATTTTAATTCGATTGAATTCAATTTTACAATTTCTTAAAATGCTTCTAATGACTAGAAAGACTTCTAATAAAGAAATTCAAGGAAATAACATTAGAACTTTTTAATAGAATTCAGTGAAAATAACGAAAGCAGAAAATTGTTAAAAAACGCTTTTCGTACGAATTTTTAGTAATCATATAAGCTAAATGTATACTTCAACCTCTCAATATAAATAACTGATAAAAATATAAGTTGTAATTTCATCATACAGTATATTTTATAAAAACCCATATTCAATAGCTGTTAAAAAATGTGCTTTATAATTTTCTAATGCTTGAAAAATTAATATTTAGTCTGCCATGACTAAATGGTAGAGCCTCTTGTATTGAATTTCAGAAATTTAGAAGTTTAACATTATACTGTACACAGTGACGTGCAATCAGTGGACTATAGCAAATAGGCTAGTCCCCTGACATTTTATGCATTAACACCTTCAAGTATATTTTCATCTAAGGTTCAAAAGCATTAAAAGAATTTTACTTCCTTTTGAAATAGCGCGCCATTAGAGTGTAATCAATTTGGGGAGAATGGAAGCAGTTCAGCTCTTGCGGGATCCATGTGAGGAGAAAAGACAAACTGGCCTTCACCTATTCTCCTGACTTCCTTAGATACGCTGCTAACTACTGGCGGTAGGTAGTAAGAAATTTGAATTGTCTTGATTCTCACATGCGAAATTACTTTAACTTTTAGTGCTGTATTTTAGTTTCACCTGCTGAAAGCGTTCCAGCCTTATGTGAAATGATGCGAAGTTATAACAAGGAAATACTTATAAAAATTAATGTAATGTTCTTAGAAATTAGGTCAGAGCGACCAATTTGGTCTTGGATTATTCTCTTCGGGAGTTATGACTCTTCAGAAAGCCAGCGAAGCTTACTATGTAATATTGTTTGAACATACCAACGTCTACGCTATTCTAGAGAGTTACTGTCATGCCCAAAAGATGTTCAGTTGACCGCCTGAGTTGGTAGATCACAGGAGGCTCTTAATCGCGGGATCGTGATTGGGGGCGAATCTTTACAACATATATCCTTGTTATAATTTAAAACAAGACATCTCGGAGTCAATAATGAGATATAGCGAATGTCAATTTATTAACAAAGCTACACATACAGATGTAAAAGCCATAAATCTCAATGTTACATTGCTAGCTCCAAGAGTCCAACTCTAACGAAATGTTCATTTGGTCATACGACCTGTAAATTGAATGAAATTTTATAGTTGGATGAATCACTCATCATGTGACCTAGAGCAGATGCTCTGTTTCTCACATAATAATATGTGACGGTATATGTTACAAAGTAAAATAGTATATTCATGCAGTAATTCCAAGTATAAACTTTGGAGAGGGTACGAAAAATCAGTCCTCACACAAGAAATCACTAGGTAGCATGTGCAAGAAAACTGTGACGCCGTTTTATGACAACCATTAGCTGTCTGTATCTCAACCCTATGGTTTCTATCGCTTGTCTGCCATGTTTTTGGCATAATATATTTTCAAAAGTCACCAAAATTATGACAAAAGCTAGATTTACTCCATCTGTATAAGTATGAAGCATTATACCCGTTGTTTCAACGTGAGATATTATGTAATTTCAGAATGATTAATAACAAACAAAGTAAAAAGTAATCCTCGGGCTCTTTTTGAGATAAAAATGCTTTAACTAATTATTTATTTTTATGACATTCATCATACCAAAAAATGTATTTATTATGGTAAGTTTTAATTTCCCATCTTTATCTAATTTTTAATTCTCATAAACTCATCAGAGCATTTTAACATTATTGTACCCATTTACAATAAACCCTGTCGTCACGACCACTTCTTAAAATGATCGGTATTTCTACAAACATAAATAAACACTAGTTTTGAATTTCATCTCTTTAAGACGACTATTACCAGTTTACATGCGCGGTTATCTAAGAGAGACTTATAAGGTTTCTTCATATGTAGTCCCCTTCGTTAAAAATCATTGCATACCACTGACTATAGTATCTACTTAAAAATAGAACGTAAATTAAAACGTAATCATGGAATAATTTCAAAATGTTCAACGAAAAATAAAAATGAAAACGAAAGAAGAAAGTAAGAAAGAAGGCAGAATTAGCTTGTGATCTGAAAACTTCAGACAGTAATCAAATATAATTTCAGACAATAATCTTGAAAAGAGTTACCCCTAAAAATTTAAAAACACCTAAAAAGTCTTAAATAAATAAAAATCATACAGTTATCTCCTTTCGCTTCTCAAGTAAAAATAATCTCTAGCACTGCCAGTTCATAAAACCAGTTCATAAAAATCTTGTCTGTAGAAAACGTTTAAACTCAAATTGAAAAAATAATTTCAATTTAAAAACTCCATTGTGGCTCTACATTTCTTTATAGAACCTAACATGGTATAAAATATATCAGAATATTAAAAAATGTGCATATTACCCTCTAAACGATTTAAAAAAAAAAAAAAAAAAAGGACAAAGAGACGTACGATATGTTATCGCGAACTTTTATCTTAAACTTCATTTTTTAACGCAAATGATAGGAAACACAGAAGAAATGTTTGAAATTTTGCATTCGACCTATTTTAGTGTGTTAGAAACCTGTTTCATTTATGATACTTATGATATAAAATAACAGCTGTTGTAAACTATTGTTAAGAAGTCCGAATAAATTGACTTTTTAAATGCTCAACTCTATTACCACTCATTCACCAACGCATTTTTACTAAATAGGGAAAATAAATTAAAGGGTTTACTTATCGTCGATTGGCAACAAATTAATTTTTGTCTGACACAATTTTTTCGAGATAGGAAATAATAGCACCTCTCAGAGGTGTTAACAAAGAATTCGACCCTATTTCATTTTTTCTAGCTTTCATAATAAGATCCATTCGTGTTTTAAAAAAATAATAATGTATTTAAAATAATATAAGTAAATTACCGAATGAGTGCACAATTTGTTTATAGGAATCAAAAACCGGATTCTCTTTTTCTACACTTCTACTTTTCTGCTTTTTTACCTCTATGTGTAATTCGAGAGAATTCAATGGTTTGGTGGTTAAATTAGGCCGCCATGGAAGCTGATTGTTTTCTGACTCTTCTCATATTTAATATTCAGTGCTTAATTATTGCGCTCTGTAGTTAATATTTTTGAAGACCAGAGGTTTATTGTCGAAATAGTTCGCAGTAAGGAAATAGTTAAAATTATAAATTACATTTAATAGGAAAGATTAATTCAATTATTGTTAAATGCGATTCAGTATTTTATAAACTAAAAGATAATTTATGTAATAAGTACGTTGAGTCTTTAATTAAAATAAAATACAATTTATTTAATTTTATGTGAAATAAATAATTAAATATTCTAAAAAATACAATTATTTAATACATTAAATGGCGAAATTAAATTGACGAAAAAGTATTCACGAGAGGGAAAGTTCGATGACCTTGAACTTGGGTCAATGAGACCCCACTTTTGTTTCATCCGCCCCGTCACTAAATACTATATATCCCCCAATCCCAGACAAGCTAAATCATAAACGGAGTTCCCTAGCGGTCCTACAGAATGCTCGGAGACTTGCGCATGCGCTCTTTTAGCTGAGTCATCTCTCATCGCATCCATGCATACTTAACTGCAACTGCACGAACGCATAAAATGCGTATATATATATACATACACACTATATATGTGTGTGTGTGTGTGTGTATGTGCTTTTTTTTTTTATTTATTTATTTTTTTTATTATTATTATTTTTTTTTTTTTTAAGCCCATAGTTCCTTTCTCTATTATGATATAAGAGAACGATTCCGCTAAAAAATGAAAAATGACAAAGTGTATGTCAGAATAGAATGATCGATATATTTTTTTGCTGCTACCTTTTTTTATTCCATTAATGCCTTCTTTCTTTCTTTCTTTCTTTTTTTTTTTTTTTTTTTTTTTTTTTTTCTGTGAGGGGCGCAGATGAATAAGCTATAAAGAACGCAGTGATAATCTTATTACATTTTTATAAATTTACAAGAGATAATTCGTCATGAAAAATTCTGCGAGAACTGAGTTAGAAATTATCTTTTGTAGAAATGAAAAGTAAGCCAAATGAAATATAATTTATAAGGAAACTAATTAAAATTTTCCTAAAATGCTCAATAATACATTTTAGCCCATAGGAGCAGTAGCCCAGAAGGGCTATTGTTCTCAAAACGGCATTTTGTGCCGTCTTACTATAAACGGCGAATCACTTTTTAAACTGTTGCCACCAAATTATTGCCCTATATTATATTTAAAGAAATTAAATAGTGAAGCATCTGCACGAATGTATGTATTTTTCTCGTATTGTGAAAAACGACGGAACCTAGAACCATCCAATTTTGAATAACGGTAATCTCCACACGAACATGGGCATCTGGACGCTCGAATTTTGGATTTCGAATTTGTTTTATTGTGTATTTCATATTTTGTAAAACGTTAACGAATTTTTGATTAACGAAGCCAACGATTTCAAAGCGAGCAATGGCAACACTGTATGGAAAAAATTATTATCTCCAGCGTGCGAGACTGTCTATCGGAAATTCTAAAGATACGCTGTTTTAAAATATTTCGCGATATTGCCGTTGAATTGAATTTTATGTGGTTTAAGTGCGAAGAATATGGTATTTAATAAATAAAGTTTACACACAAAACGTTAAGAAAACGTTTCTTTGGGAGTATATCCCCTTTTTTCTTTTTCTTTTTTAAGAATTGAAGAGAAAAGAAATACTTTGAACCTCAGTGAAACAACTAGAAAAAGATATTTCAAAATATAAAACTTTTAAGTAATAATCTTTCGTTTCTATAGATCTGAGTACATATCTAAAACAAATAATCCATTTATACAGGGTGAAACTCTGTCGTGAAGATCTACACAAGTGAACCGACCGCATCAGAAACACACCATCGAAAGTTGAAGGAAAAAGCTGTATGAAGCATCCATTTATTTCAGAAGAACAATTGTTTCAAACAGTTTTTTTGCCTGCTTTACCGCTGAAGGAAAGAAACACAGAATGAAAAAAAAAAAAAACTGTAAGTTTTTCATTTTCAACAACCAGTCAGCTATCAGCATCGAACCCCCGTCATCTCATTTATATAATATTGAACCAAAACATGGCAACCCAAAACGATTCATAGTGATTGGCAGTCGCATATCGTGTGAGAAAACAGAAAAATTGTTCTAAAGAATTGTTCTTCCAAAATATTTTTAATGTGTGATACGACCTTTAGTCTATATAGAACTTGATGCTTTCATATACCTGCTTGATTTCTTTGAAGACTCATATTTGGAGAACCATTCAAGTCTGGTTATGGTTATTTGAATAGCTTCAGTGCTATTAAAATAAAAACTTGGAATGCCAAATCTGGTGAATAAGGGGGATGACTGAAAGTTGTGAGACTTTTCTTTGCTAGAAACTGTTTGAAGAAAATAGAATTGTTTGATGATGGATTCTTGCTTGCCAGAAACCTTTACATGATTGAGCTTTTCAGGGCTAACGTCCTGAATTCTATTTAGAAATAAGTTCATTGCATCTTTTAAAATAAAGAGTTCAGCCTCCGCCTCTCATTAATTATTTTTTTACAATTAAAATTGGTTGTCAGAAAGGATGACTGCCGAATTTTATAACAGAACACAGAGTGCTTTAGAGAACACACAAGCTTTTTATATAACCCTATTTTTAATTGTCGTCAAATAGTAAAACGATTTTTAATTAACGATTGATTATTGATTTTATTTAACTTTTGATTTTAATTAACGATTGATGGTGATTTTTAATTAACGATTTTCCACTTGATTTTGCATTCAAAAAATAAATCCAAAATGAAATGCTATAGCTTCTGAAACAGAATAAATTCGAAAATCAGTGAAAAGTCATGAAGTTTAATTTTTCCTTTCTTGTACGAGGTAAAGGAAGTATTGTAATAACGAAAAATTTTGGGTATCCTATTTCAAGAAAATATAGGTTTTGACCACTTAGGGAATCCATTTGAATGATGTTTTTGCATGACATTTGTACGTATGAATAGAATAAAGGATTCTTTTTCCTAAAACGGATTGTAAAATGTTTCTTAAAATGGATTCAGAAGGGAATTTTTCGTGACGTCTGTACATACGTATGTATCCTGCATAACTCAAAAATGAATAGTCGTAGAACATTGAAATTTTGTATATGGGACCGTTATAATATGCAGTTGTGCATCTCCCTTTTTGGTTGCAATCGGCAGCACCAGAAGTATGCAAATATATATACTCACACTGTTACCCGCCTCGGTGATCTCAGTTCTTTTATTGTTATCTGTTGGTAAATTTGTGGACGTTTTGCTTTAAAAGTGATTGAATTATATTGTTCTTGTGTTTCGGTTAAGGTTTTTATGCCTTTAGTCAATCTGCATGCAATAGTTGTAGAATTATCAACAATTTTAAAGTGTAAGTCGGGCTAGGCATAGTGTGGTGGCTATCTGTTTACATTTGAAACTTAGTAGTATAGTAAATTAAGTCATTTAGTGCACCAACTTCAGAGTTTCTTTGCTTAGTGGGACTAAAATTTAAATGTGTGTGCACTGAAAGATTTGTTTTTCTGCCGGTTTATAGAATTGCTTATTTTGACCTTGAAGCACTAATTTTAACTCAAAAAAAATATTAACTCTTTTTAACTGTATTTGGTGTTTTAGGTTTTGCTTTATTTTACAATATTTAAAGAAGATGTTTTGAGTTTTTGTGTATATTTGCCTTGCCGCAAAGGAACAACTGAATTGATTGAAGGAGAAATCCTCTACAGCAAAAAATGTGTATCATTTAATAGGCCACATGTCATGTGGTGTCCACATCATATCTTGAAGTCATATGGGCAGTCTTGGGATGATGGCCACATGAAATCATGTGGTGTCAACATCATTTTTTTTATTAATAAAGATTGTTGGTAACAACAGATATTTTTATTAAAGAAAAGGCGAGGATCATATGTAGAATTTTTCACATCCTATAATTTTTTATTTTTAGACATTTTATAGCTAGATAATAATTTCAAACTTTTGTATTGTTTCGATGATTATTATTATCATTTTATTATTTCTATTATTATTATTGTTGTTATTTTATTTCTATCATTATTATTATTTCTGTTATTATTGTTGTTATTGTTTTATTGTGAAAGCTTTAATTTCATTTATATTATGAATTCGCGAAGTAGAGGGATGAGGACTATTAGCTTCGTCAATTTACATTGAAAAAGCGCTGGAAGATTATTTGTTTCAGTAGAAATGCCTTCGAGGAAAACTCATTAGGAAAACCTGTCGCAAACTCGTGTAACACATAATGTAGACCACGAAAGCTTCATGCGAAAATCGAACACAGGTCAAAGTAATTCAATGGATTTATCCATTCAATTGCTGACAAACCTTAAGTATATTCGAAATATTACGTATTTAACAGTTTCATCTTCCTCTGCTCATCACTGTTGGTCTTTTAAGCACCCAAATGAATTTAGTAGCGCTAAAAATTACCTTCCCCCTCTTCAAAAAATAGAAAGATTCTGTGATCGAGGTGCATGATTTATGGCGTTAGAAATATCTCTTATTACTTATTATAATGCTTCAAGTTTGGAACTATAAATCAGATTTATTTATAATGTCCAGACGGTATAGTGGTTAGGGGAGCCTACCAAAGGGCCTGGGTTCGAATCCCGGAGAAGACAAAGTTGTAACTGTCCGTCTCTTCATAGGTGACAGGTGACGGAGGACGGGGACGCCTGGTGTTTAACGGAGGTAAACAGGCATATGTCCAACGCCCTCTCCTATACAGATACAAGAACTCCCTGGGGTCCCGCGCACCGGGAGTTACTGAGCCTTCATGAAAAAGTTTACATGGCCATACAGGGGCTATTCCAGTTTGACATTGGTTCTGTACAGGTTCTTATGTTAATGGTTGACCTGGGTGTTCATAGGCCATAATGCATACATGAAACATAACATTACATACATGATATATGACATGACATTAAACTTATACATAATACTTGCATGAATTAGTACATACATACTTTACACTTCACATGATATTAGACTACACATACATAATGCATGACATTAATCTACACTTATTAGAGTTATAACCTGACTGTATACTACGTTAAGCTAATTGTATTGCGAACTTGCTAAGTTACTTTATAACTGGATTACTGGTTTACATTATTGCTATTACTTCTTAAATGACATTATGCTATATAACAAGATAGGCACACATACTTTGCCTTATAATCATATATGCGTTACTTAAAATAATACACATGGGGCACGCGTTACACGCGCTAATGACTACATTACCGATTACGTTATGTTAAAAGTACACTTATTGATTAAATTACTTACATTACACTATTACTTACATTACACAGTTACTTATACACTTACATATTTACAATTTTAGACATAACACCTGCTAAGTTACAATAGAGACATAGAATTATTGCGCTGTGTATGCTATTATTCCTATGTTGGTTGGCAGACATCCTGCCCTAGGGCGCTCAGTTGCTGTATAATTTTACATATATTTCTTATCGCAGGTGCGTGTTTGATGATGAACCTCTTGTAAGGTACTATATCCGTAGTGGGATATGGTAGGTGATGGCTCGTCGTGAGGCTACAGTTGAACACGTAGTGGTCGGGGAAGCCAATTTCCCCCCCCACACACACACGCTTCTGTCATGGACATGGAGGTAGGAAAGGGAGGAGGGGCCATTTCGCGCTAGAAGTGAAGCACTGCTTTGAAGCTTGGGTCACCAGACGGGGTGTTTTTTGTTTACATTCAGAAGCTCGCTTGACAAGATTCTGATAGTATTTCGACACACGACAGTTCCATAGAAATCGAAAAAGGAACACTCTCGCATGAAAGAAACATTCATAGTGTAATGGATAATAGCAATTTGTATAGTTTACTGACATTTACGCAAAAATCCCATCTTGGTTATTTTTCGGTTACTAACAACAGCGATTTTGATTATGAATTTGTTTTATAAAATTCTAAGCTGTTGCACTACAAAAATATAGATTTTAAGAAAATTGCTATGAGAAAACTGCCAAAATTTATTTTCTAGAAGATTTGAAAAGTTTGAAAGTTTTGAAAAGTTTGTTGTAAATATAAAATTATGTATGTTAAAATATTTGTAATTAGGCACATAGGTCAGATGAAGTTTTTATTAAATAGAGTAACGCATGCAAAGGCTATCTGCCTAAAGAGAGAGATGCCATCGTGGAGGAATTTTGAAGAAAAACTGACCTTTGAGTGGGTATTAAAAATAATGCTTATAATTTTCATTCAAATTATATTCATATATATTTTTTATGTAAAACTTTCGGGTGTATGCTAAATTAATGTAAATTACTTTACACGAAAAATATAGTGAATGCACAGAAATTAAAGATTTGCACATGCCGGAAATGATAAATAGGAAATATGTATGGGTATTTATGCATGTGCTTGCAAAAAGCATGTATCTGCCTTTGACAAAATACTTAAATATTCATTAAATTATTTATAAATGTATTTGAAACAAAGAATTTATTCACTTATAAACAACTGTGAAAGTACTGTGAAGAAATCTAATGATTAAATGTATCTAATTTATAATGATTATAAATGTTATCTAAATATATAATAACCTTAATATTGAATTGTAAACATAAATTGAAATCCTGTGGCCAAATACGTTATAAAACTATTTAAGCAAGAATTGTTCGTATTGGAAAGCAATCTGTTAAAAGGTATTGTAAAGCAAATGCTATGAGATGCGCACTTAAGAACGTAATAAAGAGTTTTGGAATATGTATTGTTGAAATAAATGAAGGGTAAAAAAAAAATCTGATAAGTATAATTAAAAGAATTATTCCCTTTACATTTTATAATAACTCAGTTACAAGTTTTAAATAATACTTAAAAAAAAAAAAAAAAAAACTTATTTTATTCCCTTTCAGAAATGTTCAGAGAAAGTCAAATAGTATTTAATACCTATTTAATTATTAGGAATTAGCGAAATACTTATCTAAAGTATTTCGCTAATTCCTAATAATTCTCTAATTTAAAATGAACCGAATAGAGCATTAATTATAAATTGACTTACATTTTTCGATTTAAAAGAAGCCAAAAAAATCATGTGATATTTAAGAAAGTATTTTAGGAAGAAGCTCTATAAATAGAAAAGAAATAATGCATAATTTTAATATTAATAATACAATAAACTTTGATCTTAATTTTTGTACCTTAACCGAATAAAATCAATTACCTTAATTTTTTTTTCTAATGTAACTAACGAAAACTTGTGAAAATATTTCATTCAAATTAAACCATTCTGAGAAAACTGTCCTGTGAAAAGTATAGCATTTAATTCCGTTCAGAATGAAATGTTGTTTAAAAATATGTTGTTTTCACATACTTAGGACTCTGAAGTGTTGTAGAACAAGAAAATATATACATTTATATGTATATTTGCGACGTAATTACAAAATATTTACACCCGAACGCGTCAAATCCCATAGAACTCAATGGTAAATGACCCAATGTTTTGGTCACCACGTAGGGATCGCCGGTGCTTCAGAGCAGGGTAGGAAGTAAGAAGGAGTCGCCCTAAACAAGTTTCTCCGTACCCTGCTCTGAAGCACGGCGATCCCTACGTGGTGACCAAAACATTGGGTCATTTACCATTGAGTTCTATGGGATTTGACGCGTTCGGGTGTAAATATTTTGTAATTACGTCGCAAATATACATATAAATGTATATATTTTCTTGTTCTACAACACTTCAGAGTCCTAAGTATGTGAAAACAACATATTTTTAAACAACATTTCATTCTGAACGGAATTAAATGCTATACTTTTCACAGGACAGTTTTCTCAGAATGGTTTAATTTGAATGAAATATTTTCACAAGTTTTCGTTAATTACATTAGAAAAAAAAAATTAAGGTAATTCGGTTTTATTCGGTTAAGGTACAAAAATTAAGATCAAAGTTTATTGTATTATTAATATTAAAATTATGCATTATTTCTTTTCTATTTATAGAGCTTCTTCCTAAAATACTTTCTTAAATATGACATGATTTTTTGGCTTCTTTTAAATCGAAAAATGTAAGTCAATTTATAATTAATGCTCTATTCGGTTCATTTTAAATTAGAGAATTATTAGGAATTAAATAGTATTTGACTTTCTCTGAACATTTCTGAAAGGGAATAAAATAAGTTTTTTTTTTTTTTTAAGTATTATTTAAAACTTGTAACTGAGTTATTATAAAATGTAAAGGGAATAGTTCTTTTAATTATACTTATCAGATTTTTTTTTTTTTTTTTTTTTTTTTTTTTTTACCCTTCATTTCAACAATACATATTCCAAAACTCTTTATTACGTTCTTAAGTGCGCATCTCATAGCATTTGCTTTACAATACCTTTTAACAGATTGCTTTCCAATACGAACAATTCTTGCTTAAATAGTTTTATAACGTATTTGTCAACAGGATTTCAATTTATGTTTACAATTCAATATTAAGGTTATTATATATTTAGATAACATTTATAATCATTATAAATTAGATACATTTAATCATTAGATTTCTTCACAGTACTTTCACAGTTGTTTATAAGTGAATAAATTCTTCATTTCAAACACATTTATAAATAATTTAATGAATATTTAAGTATTTTGTCAAAGGCAGATACATGCTTTTTGCAAGCACATGCATAAATACCCATACATATTTCCTATTTATCATTTCCGGCATGTGCAAATCTTTAATTTCTGTGCATTCACTATATTTTTCGTGTAAAGTAATTTACACTAATTTAGCATACACCCGAAAGTTTTACATAAAAATATATATATGAATATAATTTGAATGAAAATTATAAGTATTATTTTTAATACCCACTCAAAGGTCAGTTTTTCTTCAAAATTCCTCCACGATGGCATCTCTCTCTTTAGGCAGATAGCCCTTGCATGCGTTACTCTATTGAATAAAAACTTAATCTGACCTATGTGCCTAATTACAAATATTTTAACATACATAATTTTATATTTACATTTAGCCATCAAGTTTCAAACTTTTCAAATCTTCTAGAAAATAAATTTTGGCAGATCTCTTTTAGCAATTTTCTTAAAATCTATATTTTTGTAGTGCAACAGCTTAGAATTTTATAAAACAAATTCATAATCAAAATCGCTGTTGTTAGTTATCGAAAAATAACCAAGATGTGATTTTTGCGTAAATGTCAGTAAACTATACAAATTGCTATTATCCATTACACTATGAATGTTTCTTTCATGCGAGAGTGTCCCTTTTTCGATTTCTATGGAACTGTCGTGCGTCGAAATACTATCAGAATCTTGTCAAGCGAGCTTCTGAATGTAAACAAACAACACCCCGTCTGGTGACCCAAGCTTCAAAGCAGTGCTTCACTTCTAGCGCAGAATGGCCCCTCCTCCCTTTCTTACCTCCATGGTCATGGAGATAGCACGCTCATAAAAGAAGGTGGGAAAAGGGCCATGCCCCGTGATATAGTTTACTAAAGGGGGTATGGCCTGTAAGCGTTCTTTATCTACTACAGGGTAGAATTCGAAAGTCCTTCTGCCGGTATCTCCATTCTCCCATTCGTGTTGCCATTGTTTATTCCCTATGTCTCTTAGTTGTCTTTTTAAAAATGACGGCGGGATTAGTGCTGAGACAGCCTGTGCATTATTGTTGATTGCTGCCTCATTGGCCAGTTGATCTGCCATCTCATTGCCTGCGATCCCAGAGTGGCCTCTTACCCATTTTAGCTTGATGTTAGATTGCTGGTTGCTATACAATGTCTGTTGGATTTGCAGGATTATGGGAGATGTGAGATGATGATTCTTTAATGCCTGCAGCACTGACATGCTGTCTGTGCAGATTTCTGTTCGTGCAAGTTGTATGTCATGTGCGTACTGTATTGCCGCTTCAATTGCTATGGCCTCCGCCTGGAAGATAGTATTGTGAGTCCGTCTCTTCATAGGAGGGAAACGTGGCCCACCAATTAAATGCCTCCATAATAAAGTGACCACCACTTCTGGCCTTAGTAGTGGCCAAGCCGAAGTCGGCTGAGGACCGGCCATTGGTTTATAACCATTGGTTTATTGGCCCGCCATTGGTTATTAGTAAATTTTTCATTAAAAAATTATGAGAAGTATTTAAAGCGTGTACTGTTTTTTAATTGATCAGTTCGTTAAGCAGCTCTGATTTCAACAGTAAATAAAAGACCGTGTCCCGCCGAATTCCAGCACTTAAGGAAATCGTCTTTTTGTGAGGTCACGGGGAATATAAACTAAAAATCGTTTTTCTGTTAATGGAAACACTTGCAAAATCACGTGGTTGATAAATGATGCTATGTTTTAATGGCGGAAAATATATTTTGCTCCTTAAAGGTAACGGATCCTTGTCCATTTTCCCTTCATATATGCGGATAATTTCTACACAGCCATCATCAATGCAATTTGAATTTTGCCTGATTTTAAGTTTTAGACTGACCATGCTTCTTTCTATTCCATGTGTCTCTGTATACCATATTGATGGCCAAAAGTCAATGTTCAGTTACTGGTAAAAAATTTAATTTTTGGTACTTGGTTTTTAAAATTTAATTTTTGCAGACGGAAAATATGCTATATTAAAAAAAAAAAAAAAAAAATTTACTTGCACGGGGAAAGTCCCTTCTCCTTCATTCCCTCAAGGGAAAGTTTCTCGCCATAAATTCCGCACTTTCTTCTTACCGTACAGCGAGTTCGTAGAAGGGGGAAAAAATTTTAGGCAGACATTAATAATCACTCAGGATTTCTGCGAACTTTTTTTCTGTCTCTTCTTCCACAGGAAACTATCCCTACTTCCGTTTCAGACACCACAGAGCGGAAATAACAAATTAAATGGCGAAGAGACTGATTTATTAGAAGCAAAAAATTAAATATATTGACTTTTTTCAGTTCATTAATTTTAATTATCTGAAACATTCTGACACTCAAGACTTTCAAACGAACTAAGATTTGAATGAAGCAAAATACAGTTGGACTTGCTTAGAAAAATATAAAAAACAAGGTCAACGTCTGAATTTTGGTGTGTGTTTAGATTTTTAGATAGCTACACTGTTTATTTCAAAAGCATTTGAAATTATTTTAATGAGAACAATTTTGTACCCCAGTATGAAAGTTCCTCTAAATCCTACGGTTTTCTTCAAACTTTGCCGAGGCAGGAAAACCATAAAACTACATTTGGGAAGAGGGGATGAGAACATTTAAACTTCAGGGTTTTGTAGAACACAATCTGAAGGTAATAGTTGCAGATAAATAGTACTCAAAATTTTTAAGATGTACACTTTGGCTATCTATCTAAATGATAATCTTAAAGCTAAAATTTTCCCAGGTAATAAAAAAAAATTCTGAAAGGTTTCAGATTTTAAAGGTCGCTCAAAGGGTTTTTACACTCTCGTTGAGCTCGCAGTCTATCAGTCTGTTGTTTACACTCTATTAACCCACTAATTTTTTTGCCTTTTTAGCTTTATTATTAAGCATAACTTTCTTCGCTATTATGCCATATACATATACAATTTGACAGCAAAATTACAAACATTTTAAAAGCAGCACACGTTTAGAATTCCCTATGCAGCATATATCGCGTAATATCCTTAACGCTATATAAAATTCGGTTCAACAGCAAAATCACAAAATATTAAACAACAGCATATCTTTAGAGTTTGCGACAGACAGTCTCGCGCGTTGGGGTAAAAGTATTTTATTTCGTACAGTGTTTCCGCTGCTCACTTTGAAATCGTTGAGTTAGTTAATAAAATATTCGTTAAAGTTTTACAAAATATGGAACAGATAATAAAAAATTAAAAATTCCAAATTTTAGCTTCCAAGTTCCCCCGTTTGGGTGGAGAACTACGTTATTCAAAATTTGATGGTTGTAGGTACCGTCGCTTTTGCGAGAAATATCCATACATTCATGCAGATTCTTCATTAGTTAATTTCTTTAAATATAATACAGGGCAAGAATACTTAGTGGCAACAATTTGAAAAGGGATGAAACGCATTTAAGTACTTCGACGCAAAACGCCGTTTCGAAACTATTTTTAAAAAATTTTAAAAGAATTTGTGATTAACTTATAAATTATTGAGAAATATACTACATATAATAAAAAAACTTGAAGGTGATAAAAGCTTTTATAAGAATATTAATGTTACTGCATTTAAATGATCGGTTATTAAGAATCGTTGTGATCGCTTAAAAAGGATTTTCTCTAAAACGCCTGTGAAATTGATTTTTATGTCTTCTCAGTAGGTCATTTAAAAATAAGATGAGCGTAAAACCCAACACGGATTTTCCTAATTGAAAATTTTAACCGTAATTTTGACATTAGAGTTGTAAGGCAAATTTTAATTTTATAACAGCTAATTCAATTTTGAAACCCTTTCTTATCAATTCTTGTTTCTACTTACAACTCTCCCGCCAGAATGGGTTTCCAGAATCACGTTGAATGCAAATGAGTTAGAAGAAGTATTTAAGGAAGGTTCATAACTAACTTCCATAGAGAGTGCTAGAAGTGCTTAATGGCTCGTGTTTGCCTGGCTAAGTCACTCTTGAAGCTGTTACGCTCAGCCGTATTATAATACGTACCTCTTGATATTCGCCGGCTAGTTTAATTTAAGGGCCACCTACGCTAGATAATTGTGTCTAGCTTCGGCTAAGTCTCGTTTAGTTTATTATAGTTTAGTTTCTTATTTCATATTTTGAGTTAAAGCCCGAGTAGAGGCTTTCCTGTAAGCGCGAGAAGAGGCCGACTGTTATTCTTATTTGAGTAAATAAAAGGGTATTATATTCTCAAGTCTACGTCTTAGTTGTTTGAATTCAGCGATAAGTCTCTGCGTAGTTCACTAGGTTCTTTGACGTTTCGTGTTAGGCAAGGAGTTAGGAACGCCTAATTCATATGAATCCTTTAATGTCAAAATTTTTTCAATTTGATGAAATATTTTTAGTCTGATGAAAGTGTGCCTTATCTCACTGGAGTTTCCGATGGATTGTTGCCTAAAGTGAAACTTATAGAGGTCTGAATCCAATTTAAAGGCTGCTGAGGAATTAATTTTTATAAGCGTAATGGATATAACGTAAATAAATTATTGAGAAAGACCATGATTCTGGGCACGATTAGTAACTTTTAGAAAATCGTTCAAGCTCACCAGCCAAAAAACTGTCCATTAGGATTGTTAGTTTAAAAAAATGAATTTATTAATTTTGAAATATGTTAGGCAGAATATATCTTGAAATGATGTTTATCGAAATACCCAACCCTGGTTGCTTTGGCTAACGTTTCTACCACAATGAACCACGGGTTAGATCCAATTTTTCGATAGCGTCTTAAAAACCTCATCTGCCTTACCCAGAATAGCGATTAATGCATCTAAATGGGGACTTCGAAGCTAAACAAAAAAGTAAAAAATAGTTGTATATATATTTTAATGGCTGAGTTAGATCTGAGCCATGCGATGACTACAGCACACATTCCTTTTTTTTTTTTTTTTTTTCCAAATCAAATATTTAACGACAATTTTGGATTTGCGAAGAAGGGAATTATCTTGATGTAAGAGTCAACCAGATGTATACCAATTATAATTAATTATCATATTCCTCCGTGCGTGCTTTTATAGATACAAATGGTAGCACGCCCGACTAGCAACTAAAAGATCCATTGTTTTAATTCTGGAAAGAACATTGATGTTTTCTCACGTTTCTCACCCCAAAAGTTAGAAAAGACGCAAATTAAAAATATGGTGGACGTCGCCCTCCTTAATTAATTCGTCACCACTTGGATATGCTTGACTGTGCCGAGTCGCCTTTATATATATAAAGTTATATACATAAAGTTTATACATAAAGTTATATACATAAAGTTTATACATAAAGTTATATACATAAAGTTTATACATAAAGTTATATACATAAAGTTTATACATAAAGTTATATACATAAAGTTTTATATGCATAAAGTTTTCCAATTACAAAGACAACTGTATATAGAATAAGCAAAGATGAAAGAAAACAGCAAAATAAAAAAAAAATTAAAAAAAGTCCACAGCACAGAGGTCTTTTATAGATTACAATAAATCTATTTTGTGTCTCGCCTCTCAGTATCACTCTCAGAGTGATCCAATGATCCAACATTAAGTCCAGGGCAACGACTCAGATGACCAGTTACAAACTGGGGTTGGGATAATGCTCATTCGATGCAGATGTTTTAAAAGGCAATCATGGACAGCAACAAGACGGAAGACAGCAACAGATTTCTTTCTGGGCCACAAAGGTCAAGAATTCTGTTAATTCATACTTTATGATTGTTCCTTTCGGTAACATCTTTCCAAACATCCAGTAATTTTTTATTACGCTTTTGGCAGTGTAAAAAGGGATGTGGTTGTCAGTTAGTCAGAAAATATTGACCCCTTACTTTGCCAAAAAATTTGTCTTAACATTATCTTAAAGGCCACAGTGTGATGGAATCCACTGCATGGTAACTTCTTTGTCCTCCTGAGTTAAATGGTTTAGAAACTGCTGACATTTTAAAACATAAATAGGCATTTGTGATTCAAAAGAAGAAATGGCTAGAAGAGCAGCTTTGGAATCAGAGAATGACAACCTATTAAAAATATGTAAGTAGCCTTTACGTGGAGGAGAGTATAATAAATATCGTATTCCCCTGGGCATGTGGTGATGGTTAAGTGGTAGCATTTCCCGTTTGCAGCTGGAAGATGTGTGGTTCGAGTCTTGGTGAGCACACAGTTGAGTTTCTACACTTCCTCGTTTCGTACAACCTAATATCTGCATAAACTTAGGTCGCCTTCATCGGAAGAATTCGATCAGAATACTTAAACTGTCACTTTGAGAGTTAGACATTGAAAACTAATAATTTTTTTTAAGTGAAAATTATTCCTCTAACTATGCAAGTTTGACTCCCTATGAAATGAGAAAACTTAGTCAATACCCAGTTGTTTTGCCTTTTTTGTTTTAAGGACCATAGGGACAGAACCATCATTCAGAAGCAATGTTGATGGATTTTCAGTATGCCTCATCATGCTCCGTTACCAGACTCTTAAGCTTCTGATGACACTTACCTCAGCAACCATCTCGCTCAGATGTTACTCATGTACAGATGATCTTACAAAATGACAATGAAAAATGTGTAATACCTTGATCCTTCTATCAACTGGTAATCCGAATCTTCTCAAACAAAACAGAGACTGTGCTTATTATAATGTCATTCACTATGCTAGCACACCCGAACCATTTTGCTATAAATTAAAAACACAGCATTCCTTAAAATTGTTTGAAACCAACGAAATGCTGTTGATTGCCTCACCATGCTCCATTACCAGACTCCTCTGATGACACTTACCTCAGCAACCATCTTTCTCAGATGTGTCTCATGTACAGACGATCTTACATAATGACAATGTGCAATACCTTGATCTTTCTATCAACTGGTACCCAGCGATCTCCTCAGACATATACGGGTTGCTGTATACATCTTCGCTGCATACGGGTTGCAATGTTTCATCGGCTTCTATGGCGAATGAATGTAAAATTTCAAAGCTGTCTATTGCTTATTATTAACAGATTCCGTTTTCCGTAGGCGGAAAAGAGTTTGTCATATATTTTTGCTTTATTTCAGCGAAACGCAATGTCATATTTATTTGCTCCTCCTCCCAAACAGAAGATATCTGAGCCATTCGCAAAGATTTATTCCTCTGCCATATATTATACGTATGGTAAAAAAAGACAAATCCTTTTTAAATCTTTTTGGACTATCCTATGTTTGTGTTCTTAAAGCTCGATTTAACCCCTGTTTAAGAGACAATTCAATATTTTTGTTTTCTTTTGCGAAGTGAGCAAAGAGAGAGAGCATTGTAGATTGAAATCTTAAAGAATCTTGTATTTAAGAATTCTCTAAATACGTTAGGTTCTAGACAGATAACAATTTAGAAAAATTAATATTCAGTGTCTTCATAACAAGTAGCTTCATGCTTGATTGCCGTATTTACACTAAAATAAGACTTACTCGAGGATAAGAATAAGTAGGCAAATATTTGATGAGATCAAAATTTATATTTCTGTTTAGAATGAAAAGCAAGCTACTTAATTAAACCCAGTATTTTACTATAATAGAGAAAGAAATATGTACTATAGTACAGAAAGGAACATTTGGAAAAATTAATGATACATTATTTAATCATGCATCATTACTACCTATTTCTTTTTAAGCATACCACTAATCAGTGCAAGTCTAAACTGAAATCACTCAAGTGATTATAACTAAAGTTAGTTATAGAGATTATATATATAGTAATTGCTGGTGTGGTTTAATTAATATTTAAACGGTGTAATTATTTTAAATAGTAGCATAATTAAACTCCCTCCGCTCCTCCTCTAATTTCATTTATTAAAAGATCGGATTATAAGATGGTACCAAATTTTAGAACAAAAATATAGCCCAAAAAAAGTTAAAAGGTTAAATGTATTCATTAAATAAATGTTAATTTAATCAGGCTTCTTGATCAAAAATAGATAAAATTCTTGTTAGGGGAAAAGAAGGACATTTTGAGTTCCACTGTTAATGCAAGGAGTAAAAAAAAGTAAAGTAAGTTTTCGTAAACCTGAAAATCTGTTTTCAGTAAATATAACTGACAGCAATAAACATTCGTTAATAGAAACACAAAATACACATTGTCAGCCTTTGAAAAAAATCATTGAAGCAGTCTGAGTGATTGTAATAATAGGAAAAAATGCGCCAAGTTAATCTAGATTAAATATAAGTTAATCTAAGTTAAAATTATATCTTTGCAGTTAAGTTAAAGAAGTTGAAAGATTAATCATTTTCTCTTGACAATTCTTCATATACCCCATTGATGGTTCTCACATAGCCCTGATAGTAAACGTACAAAAGTATGAGAACCAGTACTCTTGACCAGAATTTCTAGATTTTTTCAGCCCTGAGGAAAACCTTGATAAAATATTCATGTCATAGAAAGTCACTACGCAATTTTTTTTAAATCATCGTTAGTATCTTCCTGTGCTATAAAGGTCATAATGAACACGGAACACATATAAGGTATTTCTCCCGCCTTCTTAGCGTGCCTTCGTGGTGTAGTGGTCTGCATGCTGGGCGTGTATTCTAGAGGTCCGTGGTTCGATTCCCGCCGAAGGCATTGCTCATTTTTCATCTTTCCTGCTTCTGATTAACCTAATGTCTCTACACACAGACCATCTTTTTTTCTTATTCAGAATAACGAAAATAGAATAAATTTGTATAATAAGATGATTTAAACAAAAAATCTGATGTTGACACCACATGACTTCCTTGCACGGCCTATTAAATTATACACAATTTTTGCTGCATTTTATTTAAACTTATTTCCTTGAATTTTTTTAAAGGTATATTTCTCATTCAAATAATTCAGTTCTCATCTCGCGCCAAGGCACAAATACATAAAACCGCAAAACAACTTCATTAAAAATTGTAAAATACACAAACTCTTAAAACACCAAACAATTCGGCCAGCATGCAGGAAGACTGATTTTCTGGTGCAAAAAAACTGAAAGTTTACTTTTGGTCCCACTCAGCAATAAGACATTGAAGTTGGTGCGCAAACTGACTTAATTCACTATTCTCCTAAGAATTTCAAATGTAAACAAATCGCGGCTTCGTTAGGCTTAGCAGCACTTAAACAACTTTTAAATTGTTTATAATTCTGAAACTATTGCATACAGATTAACTAAAGGCATAAAAACCTTAACCGGAACATAAGAACAAGATAACTCAACCACTTTTAAAGCAAAAAATGAACAATTTATTAAAAAAAACTGAGTTCACCGAACGAGGTAAATATTATATATATATATATTTTTTTCGAAATTACAGTACTTCCTTTACTTCGTACAAGGAAGTAAAAATAATCCGTTTGTCTCCAGTGTAAGTGCTTATGCGCGCGCGTGTGTGTATATATATATATATATCAAGTATGCAGTGAACCTCCCTAAGAAGACCACGTGAATCAGTGACCAATTTTCTCAGAGCACAATGAATATCATTTCTTTAAACCGATTACCTCCAGAGAAAACTAAATTATCTAGAACAGTGATTGGTCATCTTACAAGGGTTCAATGTGTACAGTGAAAAAACGCAGATTTTTCCAGATGAGGCTTTTTTGAAAATCATCCCATTTCACTACCTATCGATGAGGTGTGTAAAAGGAGGTCCCGGTTCATCCTTTTCATTCACGGCCAATGCTGAGTCCAAAAATGTCATTATATGTATATATGCGCTATACAACAGACAATAATGGTGCATCGCATCTAATAAAGTTCTACAATGAATCTAAATGTCGCATCAAAATTTCTACATGTGTGATTCAACGGTATTTCTATCTAAATCAACATTCAGTCTAATTTAAAAGAAAATTTATAAGAATACCAAAACAAATTAATCTAATCTAGAATTTATTTAACATTTCATCAGCAACATTCAGACTGCATCTAATAAATCGAAAACAAGCTCCATATTTTACACTCTTAATACTTAGTTTTCTCTAAATCAATGAATCAAAATTTAAATTTCTCTAAATTAATAAAATCTCTCTAATCAATCCTTCTACTGATTTTCGTGTTGCTATACAGAGACAAGAGGAAAAGGTATCTATCTATTCAAACCGGAACATATCCTTTTTCGCCCAGTGACGTTTCGTCCAAATATTCCTTCCCACATCGACGAGTAATAATTCGACTTCCCTTTGATGGTTTTCTCTCCCCCTCTGATTACTCTTTCGCCCACATCGCTTCTACCCACCCTTCCTCCGGCAGAAGGGTTATCCTTTCCGATGATACTCACTTTTTCCTCGTTTCTCCAAAAGCGAAGACTGTTCTGCCTTTTTGTACTCGCTAACATGTTCTCCGCTTAAATATTTCCTACAACTTATGTTCATAAAATATTCTGCAAACAATGCAGCATAGATAACAGTGTTTTATATTGTATTATTATGTATCTGCATGATTATTACTAAATAAACGTGAGCAATATTCTAAAATTTTAATTTATTTGATAACCGCCCACCTTAAAGCATTTTGACAACGTCACCAATTACTAATTTAAGATTATACGATGCTTGTTTTAACTTATCCGTTAAAAATTTTTATATTCTACTACTCATGCCGAACGCTTTGAAAATGTCAAAGACGTAGCTTTCCGCTGAGGCAAAAATTCAGATATCTGCACTCTTATCGGTACTCTTAGCGACAAGGTCACATCTCGTTCTGATAAATTTTCCGTGATGTAGCTAAATGAGTAAGCTTTTCAATTTAACTCTGTGTAATTTCCGATGCAGCTGAATAGTTTTCAGTTTTAAAACACTTTATTGTTACAGCATTATTCATAAGGTCACCTGCGTATTATAATTTGAATTTATCGTATAAGCATGTACTTATGGTAATGGGTTTTAATATTAGCTTAAAAGGTAAATATATTTCCTTGAATTACCAAAAACACTCCACTGATCTGCTAGTCGTTCATAATCGAAGTCTGGTGATTCTCGTTCTAGACATTATTTAACCCAGCCTGAATAGTCTAAATTTTACGCTGCACATTTCAGAGAGAAAAAAAATAATACCATGATAACTGAGAAGTCGAATGTAGGTTTAATTCAATATTTAATATAGAACTGAATTTTATTTACTTACTTTTTGATTACTTACTTTGATAATGAAAGCATCAAATTTTTATTAGGCTGTCTACCTTTGAAGACGGCTGGGTTTTGATTAATTGCTGAGACACGAAAACTAGATGTCCTAGCAAGAGAATTGTCTTCACGGAATGCTTCTTTAGCGAAAACTCAGTCCTCTTCGCGTTATACAGCATATATTGTTTCTTTCTATGGGTTATTGGATTTGGAGTAATTGACGATAACACTTGGTGAAGAATCAAAACACAATTTATTTGCCAAAATTACATAAGAGAGTTCCAAAGAAAAGTTTACGGTTATCGAAAATCTACGACAAACACGCTGAAGCCTGCAAGCTATCAAGCTATGTCTCGAGCTAATCTCTGAACTCAAGACACTACTAGTGAACTCAACATCCTCCTTTCTCCGCGTACAAGCAGGGTATATATAGTTTTATCTTACCTTCGAGAACATTCCCAAATCGCCAAGCATGCGTTCTAGAATGTTCTCGTTCCGTCTATGTCATATCGCCAATTTTGTCGCCAGACGTCGCCAAATCTGGCAACCATGCCTTTCCCTGCCACTTTTTGGCAACCCTAACCCTGCTTTGTGGGGGAAGCTGTCATACCGCAAATTGGGAATTTCGTAACAATATGTTACCAACAAAGTATGAAATCCGGCATTCTACAGAATATTTAAGCTTCTGTAGAATACCAGATGACAAACTAGCAAAGTATGAAATATGTCTTATTATTATATACAATGCCTCGAACAGCTATACACGAAATCACAATTCATTTTATATACTAAGAACTCGCTTAGAACTGGAGATATTCTTGACCACGGAATTCCCCTCTGGATTGTAATTGCTCATTCCAGATGGAAGCGGCCAAGGATTCGTCAAGTGCATGTGCGAAACACAAATGCAAGTGCCGAAATAACAAATGTTTTTGCGTGAAAAATGGCATGAAAAGAATTCAAAATAACATTCAAGCCTACCACGATGCAACAAATAGCTTGATTTTAATTTCTTGTTTTTTATATGAAAACGTTGTTTTCTTTATTAAGAGAGGCTGTAGAGACATCAGGTATTTTTTGGAAGCAGGAGAAGTGAAAAATGAGTAACGCCATGGCCGGGAATCGAACCACGGACCTCCGGAATACGCGGCCAGCGTGCTGTCCTCTACACTACGAAGGCACGCTAAGAAGGCGGGAGAAATACCTTATAAGGCATAAATTTTGTTTTGTAAACTTTCATTTCTCTTTCTGTATTTTGAATTTAAAAAAATTTTAATGGCAGTCTCATTATTTTTTCAAAATAACATTTGCATTTTTTGAGGAATGACTGTCTTTTAGCTAATAGCCTTATTATGACCTTTTATTCGTGCGTTGCCTAAAGAGCATTTATCATTCTATAGAATGCGTAGATATTGTATACAATGCCTAGATAATGTATAATAATTCTAATATTTCATACTTTGCCTAAAAACGCCGGGCATTTTATAGAATGCATAGATATTCTATAGAATGCCCACGTTTCATACTTTGCGAGTAAAAACTGGTTCTAAATTTCTTATTTTTTATTTCTCTCTCTCTCTCTCTATATATATATATATATCCACTCTGTTACCCGGCTCAGTGAGGTCAGTTTTTAATTCTTATACTTCTATTGGTAAATTGTATTTTTTTTTTTTTTTTTTTTGTGTGTGTGTGTGTGTGTGTGTGTGCTTTAAAAGTAATTAAATTGTGTTGTTCTTGTATTCCGGCCAAGTCTTTTGTGCTGTTACTTAATTTAAATGGAATAGTTTTAGAATTATCAACAGTTTAAAAGTTGCTTAGGTGCAACTAAGCCTAATGAATCCGCTACTTGATTACATTTGAAACTCTTTATTAGTATAGTGAATTAAGTCAGTTTCTGCACCAACTTTAGTATCTTTTTGCCGAGTAGGACCAAAAGTAAACTTTCAGTTTTGTGCACCGAAAAATCCGTCTTCCTGCCCACTGGCCGAATTGTTTGTTTTTGCCTAGAAACTCTAATTTTAATTGTAACTATTGTTCTTTAACTGTTTTTAAATGTATTTGGTGCTTTACATTTTTCTGAAATTCACAATTTTTAATGAAAATATTTTGAGCCTTTTTACCTTGTCACGAAACGAGAACTAGATTAATTGAATGAGAAATGTATCTGTAATGAAATTCAATGAAATAAGTTTAAATGAAGTGCAGCAAAAAATGTTAATAGGCCGTACAAAGAAATCATGTGATGTCCACATCAGATTTTTAATTATAGTGAGACTTTATACGGTTTGGCATTACTCTAAAAGCTAACTTCCAGAAGTATTGATTTTGCTACCTTCTGTTTTCTCGCAGTTGGGTGCAGAAGATCCAGTCCTTCCAGAAAATCTAATACCAAACTTTTATCAACAAAGTTGACGAATGGTTTCCTTGAAGCTCACATTGCATCTAAAAGATATCCAAAACTTTCCATCGTGCTTGCCGGCATTCCTCTAACTTTGCAATCTCGCATTTGCTCAAGCTTGCTCTATCTGCAGATATATTTAACTATGTACGCAGGGCACAACTCTACGGTTCTACACTACTGTAAAGGCTAACTCTTAGAATTATAAAGACACTGATAGCCACATCTTCTCAAATTCAATAAAACAAATTTTTCTGCTAACACTTCAGCATGACGGTTATATGAAATCTAAATCTAACAGAACACCTCCACATCTTATGAGAATTCGTAACAAATGTTCCCATCAAATACGAAGTAATACGTGCCTACAAAGCTTGGGTTCGGTGTCGTTATTTTCACGAAGCAATGGCGACTAGCAAAGCTAAAATAGGTTAAGCAGTTCAGCAGCAGGATGATCTCTCAGCAGGATGATCAGGATGAGAAGCTAGATAGCGATAGCTGTCAAAGATGCTTTAACTTAAGAATTTTGCTCCGTTAAGTGCAGTGTCCGTTAAGTCCGTTAAGTAAGTTAAGTGCTCCGTTTCCCGGAGGAAGCTAACGGGGGCATCAGATAAAATACATCTAATTTATAATAAATCCTACTCATAATTAAGAATATTTGCAGTACTGTTATAATCATAAAGGATATTTCTAACGTCATATGTTACGAGCCTTGTGCTAGAATCTCTTTTGGTTTTTAAAACAGTAGTTTTCTATTACAGCGATTGTTCCTTAAGACTATAAGGTATTTCCTCCCTCCTCCCAGCATGCCTTCGTGGGGTAAATTCAGCACACTCGGCACGTATTCGAGAGATCCAGAGTTCGAGTCCCGGCGACGGCATTGCTCATTTTTTATGTCTCCTGCTTCAAAATAACCTAATGACATTACAGTGGCGTCCGAACCAAAAAAATGGTGGTGGACAATAATTCGTCACCAGGGTTTGGTGACTGCATTCCCTAATCCCCAGTAGCCCTTTAAAAGGGGGGTATATGAGGTATTTCCCCCCTTTCAGCATGCCTTCGTGGTGTAATGGTAGCACACTCGGCGCGTATTCGAGAAGTCCAGGGTTCGAGTCCCGGAGAAGGCATTGCTCATTGTTCTCGTCTCCTGCTTCAAAATAATGTAATAACTCTATCATTCATGAAAATTTTGGCCTTCTGTGACTAGGTTATATTGGAGATATCATGTTCAGTACCGATGTTTATTAATGCACTTAGAAACACTGGTCACTAGTTGTAGTCTCAGGTGGACGGTAACCAGGCAGGACTCATAGTCTGTTGCAACATTGTGTATTTTTAGTTAAACCTATCTGTATAGTGATACTATCACTATAGTGATACTATATATCTGCCACTATAGTGAAATATATGATCAACTATACCTATCATTATAGTAAAATGTATGACGAACATCACTGTTAAGCTCCCTTAACAGTGATGTTCGTCATTGCTAATCTTTGGTCTGTCACTATAAAATGACATATAGTAATGCCAAATCAGACTAGCATAAACTTTCGCCTAAAAATTAGCAAGCCATTCGCTGGGAATTGATATGGAGTCGCGTAGGATATGAAAAATAAGAATCGCAAATGCGTCCCTCATACCTCTTTCTTTCTCAAGCTCTAATAACTGCACAGCGTTAAATGTGTTCTCCTGCTGGCAGTGCATGTGCTTTTACATGCACGATGATCCATCTTCGGGTAATACATGCACACCACGCTCCAGAAAACTATCTGCATTGCTTTTCCATAATATTTCATTCCCGGGGCCTTTATTTTAATGCGGCGCGATTCAATTGAAAGATGGGAATGACAAAGTACGTGTCAGAAAGTAAAATCGATTTTTATTTTTCGAAATGCATATAGCTCCAGTACTTCGCTGCTTTATTGATTGGCTCCGAAAACTTCGATCGGGGGTTCCAAACGGCGTTCCAACTGGAAAAGGATTTTTCTACTTTGATCTTCGAGGCGGAATTTGAATAACGGAGGTGTTATGTTTCCAGTCCTTTTTCGGGGCTGCCTAGCGCGAATGCAGTTCGCATAGAAGTGGAAGTTGAAGTGCTTTTCTTTTCTTCCGTGGTAGAAGACTGCTTTTAGGGTGTTCTGTGTGTAAGTATTTTGATTTTACTCTTTAACACTTCTCCCACAAATGTACAAGTCAGGGATCTTTGAATATTTTTCTTCGGACCCTGTGGGTATCCGCTAATTAAGAGCCAGGGGCTGGAACTTTATAACATCTTCTAAAATTTTGGAGGTTTAAAGAGTCCTTCAAAATTTATCGTCGAGTTCTATCGCTCATTGATTCCCAACAAGACTTGGCAAATTTTTCCTTTCGCGAAACAAAATATCATTAATTTATTTTGCAGGTGGCCTTACAAATAGCTTGCTTCCAAAGTGCTGCCACTCGGCAAGGCGTAAGATAATTTAGTTTTCAAACTTCATCATATTCTAATTGATTAACAATAATTTCAAAACAATAAATGACTTAAAATATTATTTCATTTCTTAATAATGTATGAAACGGACAATATTGAAAAACAGTCAACTCCAGATTAGTAGGTTAATACTGGAGATGACGCGCATGGTTAACGCAAAACCACGATTAATCCGGTGGCCGTTAAAGAACGTAGAAAAGAAGAATCTTCCATATTAGTTTAACAGAAAAGTACTATTAACAATTTACCTGTATCTTAGAGTAATTTAATCTGCAAAATAAATATACTTGGTTACTTAAATTTAGTATTCAAAACAAAAAGATTGCGTTATGAATAATGAAAGAATAAACATCATTTGGGATGAATTTGGGTAACAAAAATGGTGTGGGCAGAACAGTCGAGGTGGGCAACAGGCGAGGTGGGCCCCTCACTTCTTAACTGTACTATTGTCTCAACGTAACAAACTTTAATTTTCATATCTAAATGCAAACCGTTGAAAATTAACAATATGGCAAAACGTCAAATTTAGATGTTACACAAAAGATTTTCGTAAAAAGTGCCGTCAATTAATGCTTATTAGTAGTGATAAGTAAATATTCTTGATCAAAAGTACTTCTTTTATTTACAAAATAAAAACAGCATGTCGTATACACTGACTACCAATAAGTATTTGGACACCTGTGATAGAAAAGAAAAACTAACTTTATTCAAAATCAATATTTGGTAGAGCCTCCACGAGAGGTAATTACAGAGTGGACCCTCCGGGGCATACTTTCCATAAGTCTTTGTATGACAGCTAGTGGTATTTTCTTCCACTCGGCTTGGAGAAGACATAGAATTTCCTTCACCGATTTTGCACGGGTAGTGCCCACCTGAATTCGGCGATGCAACTCGTCCCAGAGGTTCTCTATAGGGTTCAGGTTTGGACTCTGGGCAGGCCAGTCCATTCGATGAACTCCATTGGCACCATACCAAGCCTTGGTTAACGTCGAAACATGACAACTGGCATTGTCGTCCTGAAAGTAACAGGGGTCCAATCCGTAAAACTGTCACAACGTAGAAAGCACATTGTCATCCAAAATAGTGCAGTAGACATCGGAGTTGAGCTTACGCTGAATGGGGACCAAGGGTCCCAGCCCATACCAGGAGAAACACCCACAGACCATAACTCCACCCCCGCCGAACTTGACTGTTGGCACAATACATTCTGGCAGGAGACGTCCTCCAGGTAGACGCCAGACACAGACCCTGCCATCTGAACGCTAAAGGGTGAACCTTGATTCGTCACTCCAAAGAACCGTTTCCACTGATCTATAGTTCAATTTCGATGTGCTTTGCACCACATTAACCGAGCAGCGCGGTTGGACTTTGTGATCAAAGGCTTATGGGCAGCAGCACGACCATGAAAACCAAGCAGATGTGCTTCCTTACGGATGGTACTCATTGAAACAATACTCCCGGATGCATGTTGAAACTCCTCGCGGATGAGGGCCATCGGTTGGGTGCGGTTCTTCCGAATTTCTCTGAACAGCACTCGTCGGTCTCTATCTCCCAATTTCGTTGGTCTGCCGACTCGGGGCACATTCCGACAATCACCGCTCACCTTCCACTTCTTACTCAGATAGGCCACTGTCAATTTTGGGTACTTCAGATCGCTAGATATGTCCCTTAAGGATCAGCCACATTTGTGATACCCGATAATTATACATTTCTCGAAATCAGAGAGCTCCGAACTGCGAGGCATCTTGCATGCTACTAAAGCTGATGCTATTTCCTACACAATATACCGGCGGAGTCCGTGATGTACCTTAGGACCGCAGATATCGTCATTTGCATAGGTATCCAAATACTTATTGGTAGTCAGTGTATTTCTGTGAAGTCGTAAATATTTATCAACTTTTTTACAACTCAATTTAGATGGTCGGCTAGTACGCGAGTTCAATATGATTTTAAAATAATTCTATCACTATAATGATATTCTATCACATAAATAAATTTTTAAGATATTTATTTTATTTTAATAACTCTTAATATGTATTAATCAAATTTGTTAATAACGGTATCTGACTCTGAGTTTTCTACCATTTGTCATAAATCTCTTCGGTTAAAGAAAATCCGGGTCCATGTCATTATCATCTATTTGACCATTAACATCGATCATTATTATTCGTCTTGTAGATAATATCATCTTCAATTCCATTCATAGCACTACTCAGCAAAAGTGAAAATTTTTATTTCAGAATAGCAGAAACACAGTCCTTATTAGTTTGGGCATCCTTCCTTTTAGAGCAAAAATGAAGAACTGTATTTTACTTAAAAAGCGAAAGTGCAACTGAAGAGAAATGTCTTTCGATTGCTTTAAGAATGTTTATCACAGCTTGAACCAAAGCAAAACTCATTGCCACTAATTAAAATCTTCAAATGAGTAGCATGCCAATAAGTCGGGAGATTTAAAGAGGCCTCCAAAATTTTTCTTCCGTTGTGATATACTTTCATATTGATTTTGAAAATGGAAGCTGAAGGTGAGCTGGCAGTCACCTTCAGCTCGTCTGAGAGATATAGCTAAGTTAGAAAACCAGATATTTGTATGTCTGGCAGTATATAAATAGATAGATACATTTGTAGAGCGATTTAAAATACGCAGATTTTCAACTTTGGCTGAAATTTAGCGGTAAAATCTTAGCGTTAAGCTTGTACACAATGCTCTAGAAGACAGAAACTTTCTAACCTGAGCTTTCGAATAGCCCTTAACACTGAGTGGTGCCCAAACCTCTAGAAGAGATCGACGGTAGTGCAAGCCCCTAGTGGTCAATCCGAGGCGACAATGAACATGGCCAGGGTTATGAGCACAAGACTGGGGAGACTAGGTAACAGTTGAGCACACAAAAAACTAAGATAACGTCAGTCCCGCTCAGCTGACCAATGGAAGCGAATCAAGGACAACCTTTGGAACCATTCAACGATTACGCAGCCCAAGATAGACTTGACAGTACCGTTTCGGTCCGTGTAACGCCTGAACTGACCACCGAATTGTCGATGGTTTTATTCATTATGAAGACTTTTGATGTGGCCCAGAAGTTGACTCGAGGTTTTTTGGATAGACTCCGCTTCTGGGCCACATCAAATGTCTATCCAAAGTCTATTTAGTCTATCCAAAGAAACTCTAACTCCTAACCTCCTTAGAGGTTCTTTGGTCTGTCTAAATACAGGTCTTAGCCAGAGCACTGGCGGATGACCGAAAATCGACCCCAGATGGAAAGCTTGTACGCAGACCTGGCTTATATACGAAAATATGTATGATTCTTCTTTTTCAGTTTTGGAAACTTAATTCTGTTTATTAATTCTATGCTTTGATTTCATATTCTAACATGAAATCATATAACATGGCATTTTATAGGAATCTGACCTCATATAGTGGTTCAAGACAATTTTGTTGTATTCAGAAATTTGTCTCTCTATGCAAATACACATATAAGCAATGTCAGTAGAGCCAGACCTGTGCTAATTATGTGAAATCCATATAGAATGGTTCACTAGAACCATGACTGTTATTTATGCATTCCTAAAGGATAAGAAGCTTGCGAAATATTGATGAAAGAAGAGCTCTCAGAGTCACAATTCTTTTTGAGGTCAAGAGCATTAATTAACAAAAGTCATCGATATTTTCTCTAACTACTATTTATAGTGTATTTCAGTAAATCCTGCATGGTATTTATTTTTGTGAATTTCATGATATTTTTAATCGTAAATGTAGCTGATAATGGGAATGTAAAAACAGAAAAGCCCTAGTTAGTTGAGTTTAAAAACAAGAAAAGCCCTAGTTAGCCGAGTTTTTTTCTTTTTTTTTCCTTGTATATAAATGAATGATTATATATATGTGTGTGTGTGTGTGTGTGTGTGCCTAGTTGTTGTATTTTTATATATGTAATGATTTATTTGTAGATAACGTGATGTTAGAAGATAGTTTGAAATTGTTGCGCAGATGGAATAATGGACTTGCAGACAAACTTGCCAAGTTCAGCATATAATATATTCCTGGACATTTTTTATATATTTCTTCAACCCCATATCATTAATTTCTTAGGATATCTATTCTTGATGTTCGCGCAGTACTATAGGTATAATAAATTTCCACAATTTTATATGCGTAGTTGCCAGGGAAGAAAAGGCAGACTGCGTATTCGTTGAGATCGTGGATCGCGGTGGTGTACAAGCAATTAGTCACTGTAGGCTTTAACCTATCTTTGGAATTGCTCCTAGGCAAGTGGCGGTGAATGACGAAGGTGATGCGAGATCTTCTCTAAAGTCCTGTTTTAATGTTGTTTTCCTGTTAGCCGCTAGAGCAGACAGTCGTCTAAAATCGCGATTATATAAATAATAAAAATAATAATTATTTTTATATAATAAATAGTATTTATCATATAAAAAATATTTATTGATTTTAATTAGTATCAACTAGTAATTAATAGTAATAAGGATAAAAATTGCGTCTATTGTTTTTAAATCGATTAATTTGTTAATCGATAATAGACAGATTAAATTTGAAAGAAAAATTAAATATCTTACGCTTTTTGGAAGAGCAGCACATGGGCGCATGGAAGATGAAAATATTTTGTTTTAGGGAGTCGCAACACATTTCTTTTAAATCGCTGAGTTTTCTAATTACATTTGAAACATAAGTAACTTAACATTTTACCCAGTAGCAATATCTTGTTTTTAAATCGTAAAGTTTGTTAATCAGAATTCCATTAAATTAGCAGTAAATGTAAAATAAATTTAAAAAAATTGAAATTCAAAATTTGGGCTTCGGAATATGTATGTTCGTGCGAAGTCCATGTTTGTGTATTTGTACTGTGTGCATGAAAATTTGGTGACTGCAACTGCAACAGTTTTTCCACCATGCGAGGAACATGCATGCATTATTATATTATAAAGATTAAATAAAAGCTTCATAAGATGCAAATAAATAATTTCTGTTGAACATAAAAAGTTCCTCAAAATGTTTTTTTTTTTCCCCCTTCGATTTGAAGATTTAAAAATCATTCAAAATATTTCTCCGCTGTGACTAATGAAGAAGCTCAAAGTAAAAATTAGCACAAATGAATATAAATCTTCGCTAACTTCATTAAAACTCATTCCAAGTATATAAGCTTTTTCAGAAATTCGAAATTACTAAAAAGTGTAAACTGAAGCTCTTCAAAGCGTTGTTGCTTTCAGTTTCGATAAAATCGCAACTGAAATAAATAGAGATTTTTTCCAGCAATCGTTAGCCCAGAAGAGCTATTACTCTCGAAACGCATTTTGCGTCGGTTCACTATAAACGTCCATTTCACTTTTCAAATTGTTGCCACCAAATATTATCGCCCTACATTATATTTAAAGAAATTGAATAACGAAGAATCTGCATGAATGTATGTGTGTTTCTAGCACTGTGAAAAAACAACGGTACCTAAAGCCATCAAATTTCAAATAACTTAGTTCTCTACCCAAATATGGGCACCCGGAAGCCCGAATTCCGAATATGGAGTTTGTTTTAACATCTGTGTCATATTTTCTAAAACTTTAATAAATTTTTTATTAATAAACTCAGAGATTTCAAAGCGAACAGTGGCAACTCTGTACGAAGAAAAACATTTTTATTTTCAACTCGCCAGACTGTGTATCGGAAATTTTAACGTTATGTTGTTTTAAAATATTTTTAGCTCAAAGCGACAGCCAAACATTACCAAGTGCTCTCGAAACGTAAATGTGTGTGTAAATGAAAAAAAACGCCCATTTAGGCGTAGTATAAAATCTGAAAGCTTTCAGATTTTTCTTTTTTATGATTCTATGCAATTTGAATCGTAAGATATTCATTTGAATTATAACATATTTATTGCAAATCGATCATAAAATTTCTAACTGCAGTTCTTATGTACGCTGTATCATTTATATAAAAAAATTAAATCTAAAATAAATGGGTGTGAAGAATTTTAGAGTTATATCTGTATATAGCGTAAACTATTCTGTATGATTATTTTTCTAAACTTTATTTTCCCATTTTGATGACTTATTTATACCATTTTAAGTTCCGAAAATAAATGCAAAATGAATGCCGGGGTTTTTAAAAACAAAATTCTTTAAAAAGTCGAATTTTAATTTTATGCAACAGAAAAGATTTTCTTTTTTCGGGATGGCAACAGTAGGTATTACTTTTATTAAGGAGGAAAAATACAAATATATATATATTTTAACTTTTTACAATATTTTAAAAATATTTAATCGTTAAATGTCCTTTGAGATGTTCCACTGTAAACAGTAACTTACAGATTGCAAGTCTTTTTAAGATTTTAAAATTACCTTGTCCACCACTTGTTTTCAAAGCAAAAAATAATTGAGCCACTCTACATCTGCGCCATTTTATTTCGAAGAATGAATAACAGAATATCATTCTTTTCAAATTCGATGCAATGATACATGCATAAGTACATACCTACAGCTCGAACTTTACAAGGACAACGAGTTTTTGAAAATTGTGATCAAGCATTGTGCGCAAACGCGTGGTAATAATGATGGAAGCAGTCACGATTAAAAACCTGCCATCGAAGTAGAAAACGTGATGTCTTTGAGACTGAGATTTTTGTAGTCTCGTTTTTTTCTACGAGCAATGTTTTACGAAATTACGGATCGTGTTCATGCGTGGGGGTCAGCCGAAAGAAAAAAAAAAAAAAAAAAAATCATCAAACTGGCCTTGTTTTATTTGTTCATTATTTATTTATGGAATATTCGTTACTTTGGCAGATGTTGTTTTATGTACCTTGATATGGAGAACTATGACAGATGGCAAAAAAAGAATTTTAAAAAAATGGTACTGTCTGTACTGTGGTAATAATAAGTAGCGTACCTCGCCCATCTTTAATTTACTCAAAATCCCCCCCTTTTGGAGGAATTATAGTTTTCCAAGTAATAAATCTGCCAAAATATAATCTTACATATCGTCATGGAATGCTATGAAATGGAAGTGGTCGGGATCGTTTGCGTATAGGACGCGGACCCCCGTAGGAGGCACAATAATTTATTTCTATACAAGGTAGTGAAATAGCTTTCTGCGAAATAACAGCGTAGCTTTTTGTGATCACTGCTGGAAAATAAGCAACAGAAGTAGAACATATTCCACATTAAACACTGATGTTGATTTTCTGTGAAAAGCTGTATATGTGTTGAGGGAATAACAATGTGCAATACTGCTCACCACCAGCGTCGCTGTCCGCTGGGGAAGATAAATTACCTCTCTTGCAAAAATAAATAAGTAAACAAACAAAAAATCTGAAAGGTTTCAGATTTTAAATTACGTCCAAAGGGGCGTTTTTCTAACGTTTTGTGCATTACCTTTATTTATCGAATATCATGTTCTTTGCGCTTAAACCATAAAATTCAGCTCAACAGCAGTGTGGCAAAATAATTTTAAAATGAGCCTATCTTTAGAATTTCCCATACACAGTTCCGCGCACTAGAGATAAAAAAGTTTTTCTTTTCCCCGTAGTGTTGCCATTGCTCGCTTTGAAACCTTTGAGTTTGTTAATCAAAAATTCGTTAAAGTTTTACAAAATATGAAATAGATAATAAAACAAATTCCAAATTCCAAATTTGAGCTTCCAGATGCCCATATTCGGGTGGAAACGTACGTTATTCAAAATTGGATAGCTCTAGGTACCGTTGCTTTATCACAATGCGACAAACATAATACATTTATGCAGATTCTTAGTTATATAATTTCTTTAAATATAACACAGGACTCTAATATTTGCTGGCAACAATTTGAAAAGGGAACTGACATTTATACTGAACCAACGCAAAATGCCAAAACGAAATTAATAGCCCTACTGGTCTAACGCCCTTTGAGCTAATAAATAAATAACATACATAAACTACTTTTAATATTGATTGCATTTATATGTATAATATACGTGTTTTTGTGTTGACGTAATGCTGTACTATGTATTCTTTTTGTGAACGCCACCCATATTAAATAATTAAATGAAAATTTGTGTAATTAAGTTTTTCCAATCTCTGCCATATTCCTGCAAAATTTTTGGCAGCTGCTCTTTCTCATTAATTTGATTTTAACATTCTTCAGCCAGGCTAAGGAAGGTCGTCTTCATGCAGTCAAGAACTTCCCAAACTAGGCCTTTGTAATGTTCCGAAACCCTTAAAATTATCAAAATGTGTGTTTCTAAACGAAGCCTAGGCAATGACCATAGTTCCATAGATTGCGATGGCACTAACATCAATATTTTCTTAAGAAAAGAAGAAATTGCTCTAAAACTAAACTTCCTCCTCCTATTTTTCTAATCTAGCATAATCTTAATATATATAAGCGAAATACCACTGACTCATTACGAGCTCTTCAAAACTATACATTCGATTGACTTGAAATTTTGCATAGTTACTCATTCCATGGTGTAGACGCGCACTAAGAACGGATTTAACGTAAATCCTGTCCAAAATGGATTTTTGTTATAGAATAGAAGTTTCTCATAGATTTGGTTTTCAAATCCAAGTTCAGAATTTTCTTTTATTGTTGCCGAAACTAGATATGAAATACAATGTTGACAATGAATGCATTTTCTTTTAAAATTATTGAATTGGTAAATAACTTGCATCTATCTATCCAATGAATACAAACAACATTTAAATAATAAAGGTTAATAATAACATTTGTATTTAACTGTTACCATAAGTTTCGTGAAAATAAATGTTATTATTAAGGAAAATAAATTATTGTGAAGAAAAATGTTGTTGTTATTTATAAAAATTGCCATACATAAAAAATCAAGGACAAATAATTATAATTGATTAAAAATTTGATAACAAAGATAATAACATTTATTTTCATGAAACTTATAATAACAGTTGAACCTCAGTTTTATGTTGGCAATTTTTCGTGGTGTGGGCCTAATGGAGATCCCACCACGTTAAATAATGGGGACGCATCCCAATACACATCACCTCATGGGTGATGTGGAAATCTGTGTATGACAGATTCTCTGACTGGTACTATATTTCCCGACTTTAAAATTCGAAATTAGGTATTTCGTCCATATAAGAAGTTTAAATTCATATTCAAATAGATAGTGTGCTCAGCAAAGCGGACGATATCAGCTAGTCTTAAATATGAAATTAAAAATAAAGAATGGATTGGACTATCTGAACTATGGCATATTACAGAAGGGCTATCTGCTTAAGGGAAGAGATGCCTTCCTGGAGGACTTTTTTAAGCAAGTTGTCTCGTATTCACAATACATATGGAGAAAATCGCTGAACATTGGTAGTTAGGTTCGGGTTCGAATCCCTGTGAACGTGCTGGCTGCATGGGCTTTTTTGCTGTTTTCCCTATGTTATAACGTATATACGGGCCAGTTTCCCTCAGAAAGTCCCCATGAAGGGCTCCTTCCTTTAGCCCTCAAGTGCTTTGCCGTAACCAAATAAACCAGCTATGGAGAAAATCACGGAAACTCCCATGCAGCTACTTCATTCCATTTAGTCCATATATAGAATTTGAATTAATGGATGCTAGTGGTGTTACCGCTCGGCCGCTTTTGCGCCCTATTTCAATGGCTAGTGGTGCTTAAAGAATAGAAGCAGGTGTTAGAAACTATCTCTCATAACTGGCAAGTTGAGAATGAGTGATGAACGCTGTGGCAATACGGTGCAACTTGATGCGAAAAATGTAAAAAACGGTTCTTTTGCCCCTTGAATATGGCTCATATTGCAATGAATATACAAATCAGTAATTTAATTTTCAAATTAAATTATATGTGTAATGATTTTAAGTAGTTTCAAATGACACGCCAAGAAACAAAGAGCAAATAATTTCGTTTTTATGACGACTGTCTTGATGATGTTCTTTTCAGAACATGTAACTATTATCAGGTCTACAGAAGTAATTATAATAATAGAAAGACGAAAAGCTGCCTTTATGGAGAACTCTCATCTTCGGACTTCATCATATGCCAGGCCCAGTCGGGATTCTCTGAGGATACTGGCAACAGCAGGAACGAATCCTCTTGCTGAATGCCAGGAAAAATATATATCAGAGTATCAAAATAGTATAGCTCGAAACTTCCTGCAAAGTACTATAAGTATAAATACACAGTTGTAAACTTACGCAGTTGTAAATTCCAAATTCCATTGAAGAAAGGGTTCTCAGGATCTACTTTATATGTAATCACCTAATTAAATAATATAAAGTTATATATGAACTAAGTATGTTGATTATCAAGACGGTTATGTAATATATATATATATATATATATATATATATATATATTATGTGTTATACAAAAGCCCTAGGAACTTGATCTAAAAATAAAATTTAAAAGAGAAAAAAAAGAAAGCTTTCAGATATATATTGCGCTTAAAAGGACGTTTTTTCCTTCACACACACATACGCGTTTCGAAAACATTTGAGCTAACGCCCCTTTGGTCTAAGATTATTTAAAAACAGTATATCTTTAGAATTTCCGGTAGTTAGTCTCGCGTGCTGAAGTTAAAAATGTTTTATTCCGTATAGTGTTGCCAATGATCGTTTTCAAATCGTTGAGTTTTCTTCATCAAAAATCATAAAAAAGTATGAAATAGATAATAATACAAATTCGAAATCGAAGATTTAGACTTTCAGGTGCCCATATTCGGATGGAGGACTAAGTTATTCAAAATTCCGTTATTCCGGCTCTAGCTACTGTTGTTTTTTCACAATGCAAGAAACATACATGCATTCATGCAGATTCTTCATTCTTTAATTTCTTTAAATATAAAATAGGGCGATAATATTTCGTGGCAACAATTTGAACGGTTTTAATGATTCGACACAAAATGCTCATTACAGTCTGTACACAGTCCAGCCGGTGAATGCAGACACAGGTGGTCTAGAATTATCTTGATGGAACCGTTTACCTTTTTGCTCCGGAACTTAGTTCGATGTTTTTCCTTGGCAGCAGCGTCAACATGGACTAGCATCTCGCTGTACTGTCGAGGGCTCTATCTTTTCCCAGATACTTTTTACTGCAATCCCACTAGATACAAAGCATGATCTTTTTGTTAGTCAAAATTGCGCTTTGCGACGCTGCCGACGGGCTCAATCAATTCCTAGCAGATCAATTCCCTTTTCCGCCTGTGTTTTTGAAATAAATCCACTTTTCATCACAAGTAACGATCCGGTCCAGAAATTTGTCTTTGCGTTGATATTAGTGCAGGCCCAAACACGTCTGTCCTTATCTGCTTGAGTCAGTTCATGCGGCACCCAGCGACTGAAATTGTACATCAAGTTCGTCAAGTACGCTATGCAAAGCGCGACTAATGGACACGGCTCTAACGTCTAACTCCTTAGCAAGCTCTCGAGTGGTTTTATACTCATCTTCTTCCACCAGTTCTCGCAGGCGGGCATCATCAACATCAGTAGGCCGGCCAGAGCGCTCTGCTTCTTGAATTTCATAGTTCTTGTTTTTGAACTTTCGGTACCAAACCTTCATAGTGTCATATGATACAACATTCGTACCTAAAGCTGTACACATGATTTGGTGACATTCTGTAGCTGACTTTTTGCAGCAGAACTGGAAGTAAATGATGGCTGTAGTCTGGTAGCGTGATAGTTGAATTATAGACACTTTGTGCTTAATGACAATGATATTTTTTTACATATTTCACAATACAGTATTCTAAAGCAAGTCTCTTTCTTTCAAATGCCAAAATTGGCTTGACAAAATATGATTAAACATGCCAACTAGGTCATCTAGTTAAGATAACTGAACATTGGTAAAATAAACTGAGAGAAGTGTATGACACTGGAAAATGTATGGCAACATTTAACAAATTTTAAACAAAAATTTTAATGATAAGCTACTTTTACTGTATACTACTACTGTCTATCGGAAATTCTGAAGATAAGTTGTTTTTAAATATTTTATCGCATGTTTCAAATTTTGTAAAACTTTAATGAATTTATTAACAAACTTAACGACTTCAAAGCGAGCAATGACAACACTGTACACATTAAAAAAAAAAAAAATTCATCTCGCGCACGAGTCTATCTATCAGAAATTCTAATGATAGGCTGTTTTTAATATTTTTAGCCGAAAGGAACACCAGACCAAATGCTCTCGAAATGTGTATGAGTATGTAAATGAAAAAAGAAAAAAAGAAAAGAAACCAGCCCCTTTGGACGTAATATAAAATCTGAAAGCATCCAGATTTTTTATTTTTATAAAATTGATTTCTTTGAATTAAAATATCGTAAGACATGAATCTTGACGTCATTTAAAGCATTTTTTTATTTCTGATTTATTTTACATAATAAAATGAGCTATTAGTTACAATTTTGTTGGTTATAATATGAGTCATTTCTCTTCCCTGTGCGACCGTTCAGCTGGAGGAGGAAACAGGAAAGATTCAGCTATACCCTTCGTAAAATCCGGAAAACTGATCTTCCAGCTGCTAGTTGAACATGCTGCCACTTAAAAGAAGAAAGCACGCACGGGAAAACGCGACAACTCTACTACTACTGTAACTCACGATAATATCGTGATGAAACAGTAGTAACTTGATACTACTGTTTCATCACGATGTAACGTCACACTTTTTGAAGAGAATCAACGTTGATAGAAACGTTGAAGAGAATCAACGACCGTTAACGCTGTTGAATTATTTTGCTGTTTTATTTGGCCGTTTTTGAGTACAAGAACCGACCTTGATCTTTCATTTACCGTTATCCCATACCCTTACGACCAAAACCTAACGATCATGTACTTGATGTATTATTTCTAGTATATTTACACAAACAGCATTGATTTATTTCTCTTATCAATATCGACAGATGAATGAATGGAAAGAAAATAATAACATGTATTAATAGCCTGGGGCCATGACAAGCAGATTTCATTTCACAAACCCGTTATCTACGAAATGTCTAGATAAATTCTATCAATACAGTTTCTTCTTACAGTTTTTCTTTACCTTCCAAACAATGCTCAATTGGCTATCTGTCATTTATTTTTAAACTGTAGTGGTAATGAGATTTTTTTCCCTTCCTGGACGCGACTGCCTGTTTTTTAATGCTATCAATATTATTTCTTCATTCACTTCAAGTGCATCATTAGTAAAATCTTTCCTAAACTTTTGGAGAAATATGTTAAGGTACGCTACGTTGCCTTGCATTTATCATTCATCCCTTTAGAAAGAGCGCAAAACAGCGTGCTCCGTATCGGTGATTGTCAACACATAGAACACCATCTTCCAATCACTTTCAAAGTCATTCTGTATGACTAAATTTTATTTTAATAATCTACTTAGTTTATCATGTTCCGTCTCGCTAATTGCCAACTAATAAGTGATCGGTGGCCGACGGCCTTGACGGTCACGATTGATAAATATTTTTTAATTTTGGTATTAGAAAGATCGTTACCAAGTCTTTCTTTGATCCGTTACTTTCGTTAAGTGACTCTGTCTTATATTTATCTAGTAGTAAACTTACATGGCTTCCTCATATTCTTTAAATTAAGCAAAAAGTGCTTCAGTTCGCCAACTAAATACACCGTACAGCGACTACAAAATGGGGAATACCTTCCCGATTACTTCGATCATAGTATTTATAAGGTAAGGAAGGTATTGTGCTTTACGGAGCTTCGGTGTGGGGTAAACATCTGTCCAATCAAATGAGATAGAGCCTCAACTCTCCACAGCGTCCACATCTATTCATCATATGCAGAGATATCGCACAACGTCAACGACAGAGGTTCAAGTTCTCTCAGGATTAGCGCCTTTAAACTTGGTAGCAGAAAGAGAGACTATAATTATAAATGTCACCAGACTTGACAGAACGTGTGACCTTTGGGACCAGACATATATACATTCCAATTATAAAGAATGCAAGGCTCTTACACATTGCCATCGCACGAAAACCTGAAGAAAAATGTGAGTATGGACAACTTCACCGCGCTCCGCAGAAACGAAAGCCATCTGCACCGACAAATCCAAGAAAGAAAATGGCGCTGGCCGTTGGCAGTGGCTTTTGCCATCTGCAGAGTAACATTGTTCAGTACAAATGGACACACAGGCTCGGAGTCAACAATTTCATTTCCCAAGTAAAGCCATGTGATGTAACCTTACTCATCTGAGACTAGGCATAACTAGTATTCCCAAGTACAATACAACTCCAATTATCTGAACTCCAATTACCCGAATTGCTGATTATCCGAATCGCTTTCAGAATTTAAGAAAAAAATTAAGACAGAAACATAGTGTTGGACAATCAACGATTTCAGACATTAAAAGGAGCAAACCTACACTTTTAAAATTCATGTCACTGCTTGAAAACGAAGATGGTCGTTTTTCAAGAAAATCAACGAAGGCAGCAACAAACAAAAATTCAGAAGGTGTCGTTTTCAACTGATTTTTGCAGCAACGTTCTATGAGAAACCCAATTTCGAGTCCGATTCTTTGTGAAAAAGCTAAGATCTTAGAAGCTTGGCTGGTCATCCTTTACAGCCTGTAATGGCTGGCTAAGAAATTTGAAGTGCAGGGATGGTGTCCGTCAAACAGCTTACTTCGACCGAGATGTTCAGCAAGCAATGACTTCCAGAACTTGTAAGTACTGTACAGTACGCTATCTAACATGTATGTAAAAATGTTGCCTTTTCATTTTAATTAATTAAAAACCTCTTTATCTTTAAAAATAGTTTTTCTCTCATTTTCAACATACAGTAATTAACAAAAGTGTACGTAGACCCTTTCTTCGTAAAAAAATCCAGTTATCCGAATTTTTTATTATCCGAATGGGGTCCTGTCCCAATCGATTCGCATAATTGGAGTTTTACTGTAGTTCATTTTCTATTCCTCTTTTCTTCTGAAAAAGACTTTGTTTAACTAAACCTCTTCCAATTTTCACGTTCTTTTTCTTAGAGGTTATTTGTAAAGTCCGTTTTTTGAACAGTTTCCACCATTTGAACAATTTATTTTTCGCCAATACTATTCAGTTTCTCCAACAACGAGAGCAACTCGTAACTCCTTCCACACTAGCTGTAACTGCTTACATCACTTTGCCCCAGTTTTTCAAAATGGCTACAATAAAAGAAGGGTTAATCTCTCAATTTTCCTCCTTTTTACATTTTTTGATAATTAAATTTGGAAGCAAATTGTTTACAGTTAATAATTATAATTATTTAACAATTTTAGATTTATTTATTTATTCATATATTTGTAACGTGTTGCATTTTCAATGACGATTTGCATTTTTCTCACATAAAAGTTTTGTTTTACTTTGAATTAATTCCCTTTCATTTGAAATAAAATCTAGGATCGTAGAGAATGCTTTTTGTGAGTGTTACCAAAAGTCCTTAATTAACTTTATAAAATTTTTCGAGCACTTGCAGAACACGAAAGAGTTTATGGATTTTGTAAATGTAACTTATTAAAGTGTTCGGGATCTGATCTCCATTCTGAAGGTGTACAGCCTCGAGAAATTTTTAAGTCGTTGCATTTTTAGCATTTTAGCCATAATTTCTTTCCAATTTTGGAAATAATTAATCTTTATAAAGACTGCTTTCCTTTTCGTGCAACGTAATTATGTTACGGAAATTTCTTTATTTATATTTATTTTAATTTTCATTGTATTTTTTAAGTTTTTTAATGATTTCAAAAACTTTCTTTGGTCTTTGGGAGCAGTATGTTTACTTATGTAATTCAAGATTTAATTGATGCTGCTTTAGCAAACGTTTGTTATATATATAATTTAAAGTTAAGTAGTAACAACAAACGAAAAAAGACCTACGTGGTCAAAAAGTTTGCGCATTGTGCTGCAGAATTAAGGAAATTAGAAGATAAGTTTTAGTACGCACCGCTAAAAAGTTACCAAAAACTGTGGCTCCGTGAAAACTTCAACATAATATGAGCCTGTGTGTGTAAGATAAAATACTAATTTTAATTTGTAATACCCTTAAATCTTCTTATTAATTTTATTATTTCCTTTTTCCTTCCTAAAGATAATAAATGTTTATAATAAATTTCTTTAAACTCCGTCATTTCAAAATTAATCCTTTTCACTTGATTCTTACATAACGCTAATGACGCAGGCGCTTGTATAATGCTTCAGACAATATTAATTTAAAATTTTAAAAGCTGAATATATATATATATATATAAGTAGTAAAAAAGAAAGCGAAAGACCTATTTGGTGAAAAAAATTTGCGCATTGAGCTGCAAATCTTAAAATATTAGCACAGAAGAGGAAAGTAAAAATCTTTTGCTGATGGCTAATTTAAAGCAAATTTTTGTAGTCTTTTCTTTTTCCATTTAGTTTTTGTAGATAAAATTGTTTGGTAGTTATTACAGGAGGTTTTTTCGCGTAAACGTTAACTACTTCAGTATTGCATTATTGTTTTTATTTGATGTTACTGGTGTACTATGGAACTGCAGTATCATGTTTACTTTAAAGTATTATCAAAGAATTTTTACTTTCCTCTCCCGTGCTAATATACATATATATGTCATAATAATTGCAAAAGGAAAAGACGGAACACTGTAGATCGGTGATCTAAAGAACTTGGCAGTCGAGGCAGTTTTAATTCCATTTTTATTTTCAACTGATACTTGTGGCCATAATCACTTGGCACTCTAGTCGTGCCTTTCCACAGAAGATTTACATTTTTGATATTGTTCAGATAGAAAGCAAGCCAGCGAAATTACATCTTAGCACAGTAGAGAGCAAAAGCTGAAGTGCGTAGTTATGAAAGATGGAAGCACGCGAAGAGAAAAGTTTTGGTTTACAATTATTACGTCATCAGAGCTGCGCGGGCCATAGAGTGATCTAGAAATGACGCAATGCAGAGAAGTTATTACGATTTTAGAATAGAGAGGAAGAATTAATGTTTATAGTTATATTATAATTCTGATTCATACATTTTTTATCTTACATATATATAAACTGAAAGCCTTCAGATTTTATATTACGCCTAAAAGGGCGCTTTTTTAACGTTTTGTGTATTTACCTTTATTTATTAAACATCACGTTCTTCGCTCTTAAACCATAAAACTCAATTCAACAGCAATATCGCAAAATAATTTTAAAACGAGCCTATCTTTAGAATTTCCAATACACAGTCTCGCGCCCTGGAATTTTTTTTTTTTTTTTTTTTTTTTTTTCCCCGTATAGTGTGGCCATTTCTCACTTTCAAATCGTTGAGTTTGTCAATCAAAAATTCTTTATTGTCTGACAAAATATGAAACAGATAATAAAACAAATTACAAATTAGGGCTTCCAGATGTCCATATTCGGAGGAGGATTGCGTTATTAAAAATTTGATGGCTCTAGGTACCGTTGTTTTATCACAATGCGAGAAACATGCATACGTTTATGCAGCTTCTTCATTATTTAATACAGGGCTGTAATATTGGTGACAACAGTTTGAAAATTAATTCGACGCAAAATACCAAAACTAAATTAATAGCGGTTCTGAGCTAACGCTTTCTTGGGCTAAAAATGAAACAAATCAAATCATACCTGAATCAATCTTAACCAGACCTTCACTTGAAAAGTACGCCAAGTTTGTCAAAGTATCAGCCCGTGGACCGCATGTAGCCCGCAATAAATATATGTGCGGTCCAGCCCGCTCTCTTTCTCAACGAAGTTACCCTTAACGTCCCCGTGCATTCAGATCGCCGGTGTTCATTCCACACCTAGTGCTTTCCTCCATCAGGTTAGGACATGGCTCATTGGTTTTAGGAGTTGTTAAATGACATGCCAATCGTTCTTTTTAATCGACCCAAGTAGCTCTCTTAATTGAGTGCACGCCTTCTCCTTTGTTTAGCTTAAATGCTCCGAGGGGATGACCCACGTCTCCTAATACCCCCGTTTACTTCCGCCCTCGTAATTAGCGGCATTCTCCCCTTCCTGACCGCAACGACACCGTCTAGATAGCTGTTTTAGTGGTTCCTCAGATAGAGAAAGCGTCTTGCTATTATTCTGTAGATTGACGATCGCAGTTGCAATGTTGTCCTAAGGAGAAAGTACCAACAACTGATATTTAGTTTTCGATATGCTGTCGAGTCATTCGGATTTCTGAAGTAGGTAACATGAAAAATGTGCAATGCCCTCGCCGGAACTTGAACTTGAACCTCTCGAATATGCGCAGAATGTGCTAACCGTCACGCCACGAAGGTATGCTGGATGGAGAGAGAAAATACCTTATATATTCCCCTTTTTGAAGGGCGACTGGGGATTAGGGAAACCCATCGCCAAATCCTGGTGGTGAAGAATCATCATCTACCACCTTTTAAGTTCGGGTGCCACTGTAGAATCTTTAGTGTTTTTTTGGGGGGGAAGCAGGAGACGTTAAAAATGTGCAATGCCGAGGTTTACCTTTCATGGCCGTCGCCAGGACTCATACCTTCACCATCATAGTTATTTTGATCCATAAATAAGTAATCATCTTCCATTCCATCTTTCACCAACATCAAACATTCTTGCAAGGTTTCCATTTTCTATCGCAAAATGAATGGCTTTGCATTTGAAACCAGTAGTTTCACGCTAACCATATTTGCTACTAAAAGGAACACTAAATGAATTATATTTCAACTAAAGCAAATGCGATTTACTAAAGCCTTCGATTTTCACTTCAAAATCATTGTTTCAAATGACTGCAGAAAAAGAAAACATTCCTAATTCCACGAATTCATTCAGGTTGGAAGTGCTCAACAATAACACTCTTTAGGACAGCTGCATTGAATACAATCCAATCTCTCTGCCGGAATATTTACTCCCTTAAGCATTTAACCCACGCACATATTATTTCCCTTATCGCTTGTCAGTGTGGTTTACCTTTTTTCGAAAGGGTAGGACAAATGTTAAAAAATAAGAGCATTGCATCTTTTAGGTTTCTACGGCGAATATACCTAAAAATTAAAAAAAAATGTAGCTTGAAATTATAAATGCGCGTCATACACTGGTGCGCATCATACGTCGGAAAACACGGTAATTTGCTCTATTGTGAGTCATTAGGATTTTTGAAATAGGAAACACGAAAAATGAGCAATGCCCTCGTCGAGCCTCGAATCAGGACCTCTCGAATACGTGTCGTATATGCTACCGTTACAACCCGAAAGAAAGGAGGGAGAAAATGACTTATACTGTCAGAATTAACTTCGGTAGCTATAGACGATGCTCCTTTAATGATCAGAAAAAACAAAGGTTTCGTGGCATTAATGCGAACAAAACAAAGCGAACTTCATGGATCTCACATTCATCACACACATTGTATTATTATACATCAAGAAATAATTTGCTGTAAAATTATAAGCATAGAAAATGTGCTATCATATATAAAAGAAATTATCAATTTATAAGATCTCCAGGTTTCAGCGACAATTCTCCGCTTTCTTGACGTGAATTAGAATAAGAAAATTCCGGTCTGTCTTATAACCGAGGTTATCCTGCTCTAAAATTCTCAAACAATTCTGGCATTTAAAAGAACAAATATGTCTGTTTACAATAACTAAAAGTCAAGACACAAGTTTGTTTTCTAATCCAACGTGGCTGCGAGATTTACCTTTCATGGCTGATATCACAAAACACTTTAACGATTTAAATTTTTCACGACAAGAAAAAGATCATATTATTACAAACGTGTGTGACAGAGTTAAAGCATTCAAAAGTAAGCTACTTCTTTAGGAAGAGCAATTAAAAAATAAGGATTTGACGCGCTTTTTGACAAGCAATATGAACAAATCAAGTGAAACTGCAATGTATAAAAAATACGCAGAAAATATCTTAGAAATGACTGTTGTTGTCGCAATCTTAGAAATGAATGTTGGTGTTGTTGTCTTGTCCATACTAATGGAACAATAGTTGTCAAAGCCTACTCGGAAGAGAGGTTGGACTACTATTTTTACCCTCAATTTTGAGGCAGAACACCGCGGGTGGGATCGGGGGGTCTCCAAACCCTCTTCCCTTCCACCAATTCATACGAGAGGACTTTCGTATATATGGAGTGCCGCCATGCCGCACCGACTGCATACATTTACAAACATACATGTCTTCTCCGGGATTCGAACCCGGGTCCTTCTGTACCACAGAAGGCTTCCCTAACCACTATACCGACTGTGAGACCCTAGAAATGAATTTGAGACAAGATTTTCAGATTTTAAATATTGGGAAGACATTTCTATTTCTTCTGTTTTCTCAATAAATATAGAGTCAGTACCTAATCATATGCAAATGAAGGTAATTGAGATTCAAATTTCAAAGAAAATTTCACTGAGGTTGGAATGTTTAATATTTACCTGTCTGGCTTAGAAATACACGAAGATTTGCATGTGAAATTATTTCAGCGTTTGGAAATACTTATCGGTGCGATTTACACATGTGGATCGAAATAGGTGACATATCAGATCAAGAATGCACGACGCTTGGGTCAGTTTCGACAGTAATCATTGTAAGCAATATCCTCCCCCCCCTCCGAAATAGCCAAGATAATAGCAGAAAAGAGATGTCAAAGGTCAGGAAGAAAATAATAAATTGTTTTTGTCCTTTTTTAATGACCGCATTTGTTGAAATAAACCTATGCATCTTTAAAATTTAAAGTTTATTTTTTGCAGGCTCTCCAAACTAAAACCTTTTCATTTTAGCCCATTTTAGTCGGGCCCGCCAACAGTCGAGCGGTAAAGTCGCTGAATACTGGTAATTCGGTCCGAGGCTCGAATCCCGCGAAAGGGCTCACTGCATGGGCATTTCCGTGGTTTTCCCGGTGTGTAACGCATATACGAGCCAGTTTTTCTTAGAAAGTCTTCCGCGAAGGCATCCCTCACCTTAGACAGATACCCCTCGAGGCTTTGTCGTAGTCACATAAACCAAACAAAACTCATTTTAGTCTTTCAGTTAGACAGCCATGAATACGAATTCGCTTTCCGCTTCTGTCTCAAATACTTCATAAAAATGAAAAATTTTGCTAATGAACGGGCACGTGTCTTGCGGCAACTTATGTGTGTAAAGAAATATGCCTATAATACTTTAAAATTACGCGATTGGCGGAGCCGACTTAAAGCCGTAAATGGAATGACGTAAACTCGGATTTGGGTTAAGTTGGGATTTGATTTTACTATCTTTCTGTTTTATTAAATAGGACCAAGAGCTAAAAACACTTGTTTAAAGAAGTATGTAATAAAAAATGTGTTTTCATGCATAATATACATATCAATGCAAAATAATATTCAAATGAATCTGAAAAGAGGAACTATTTTGATGCCAGTGGCTTAGTAAAACACTATAATCCTCCTTTGTTGATTCAATTCATAGTCAAAAAGCGCAGGAGGGGGACTGTAACTTAAATGCATTTTTTTGAAGAGGGGTAAAATTTAAAGTTTTTAGAATATATTACTAAGCTTTGATGTATATTGTATCTTTAACGCTAGTCCTAATATATGTATATATAGATATGTGTGTGTGTATATATACAGAATAACATTTCATGTATGAGTATTTTTTGAATTTATTGATTATTTAATCAATATGTCATGGATTTTCTGCGGAAACTTACAGCACAAAATTAGATAAAATGTAAATAATTCTGAAGATTTCACTGTCTGGTTGAAACAGTTTGAAAGGAATACAAATAGATACTGGATACTCCAATACTTCATACACTATATGCCATTATTAGCACGAAAATTTCGTGCTCCGGCTGTCTTAACTTCTGGTGCCTTCAAGCAAAATGATGACCGAACAGTAGGTCCAGAAAGACAGAATGCAGGATGGCAGAGGGGCGTGACAACTTTGTCCCGAGCGCAGCTATCGACATCGCAGCTGGATGAGTAGCATTTCAGACAGTTGTGCTGAAAGTTACAAATTGGTACAAATAAAAGATAAAATAAAGCAAAATAGATAATTAAATATAGTACATAAATACGTCATCACGAGTAAAAATGAAAATATTCTAACTTCAGTGAAAGCAGGGTAATAAATCCCAAGTGTTAAAATTGAGAAGTCACGTGATGCATGTGGTCAGTCTCTTCTTAACAACAGGAAAAAAAAGCATATGCAGTCCTACTAATTTCAAAGCAATTAATATGGCAATTTATATGCCAATTAGTATGGCGAAATAAATACAAAATAAAATGTAAACTACAGCTTTCAAAAGTTCAGCATCACAAGAATAGTAGATGCTTATTGGTCCGTACTTCTATAAGGTATTTCTCCTGCCTTCTTAGCTTGCCTTCGTGGTGTAGTGGTCCGCACACTCGGCGCGTATTCGAAAGGTCCGTGTTTCGAGTCCCGGCGAGGGCATTGCTCATTTTTCATCTCTCCTTTTTCGAAATAAACCTAATGACTCTACACTTCAGTGTCCTTCCTTGAGTGCGATATCAATGCGCTCTTAAGAATTACGCTTCCCGTAGATCACCGAATATGACAATTGTAAAGTTCAACCTTTACTAAGCAAAATGTTTTCCAGAAATACATGAAATTTATTGAATTTATGAAACTTAAATTGTGCAAATTCCATTCTCCCATCCATAGTGATTTTTAGTATATTTTTTTTAATTATTAAATTTTATTTCATCTAAATTGTCTAAATAAAGTGTAGATACTTTTAAAACTTTTTTTAAAACTTAAATTAAATCAATGTTTAATAAGTTAGCATTTCTATTAAATTTTCAGGAGAGACATCACTCCGTTTTAATCTTTCAGGTTTGAAACTCAGGGGAAGATTTTTGATATTTCTTCAGACTAACAGCTAATTTTCTCAGCTCGTATGATAACAGAAAACTCCATTTTTTTGCGAGATTAACAGAACTCAAAGGGTTAACGTAAAAATAGTAAATTCTGAAAATATGAGGTTTACAAGTTAAAGTTCGTCTAGAAATTTTGCTCAGGCCATCGACACACGCGAGCAAACATTGCTAGCAAAGACTAGCGTATTAGTTCACAAGCTGATAGAAAACCCTGTGTTGCATAATCGAGAAAATATTGTTAAGAATTTTATTATTACTATTTTTATTATTATTGTCTATTTTTCAAAAGTGTGTTTTTGTTTTATATTGTGTGAAGTTGTAACTATATGTCTTTTCTTGTGTGGCAACAACGCTTCTGTAATTCTTCAATTTGAACTTTTGGATGTGTGCCAAGTTTGATGGCGTAATGCTCTGGTGAGAGCGTCGATTGATTGTGTAAATGAAACATGTTGTTTCAGAACGTTATTTCTTTAAAATATGTAAAATAAATGTTTTGTTTTCTGAACTCTGATTATGCAAACGTTATTTAGTTTCAACATAAAAGTTTGGCGTCCGTTTGACAGGACGTTTGTGTGATTTCGAGTAGTTTTGATTTAGGCGTTTTGTTAAAATGGAGTTGTTAAAGGCAAAACGTAAAAGTGAACGTACTTCGTTTACGTTAACTACGAAGATTGTGGAAGAAGAATTGCCTACTTGTACGGATCCTGAGAGATTGCAAGTGTTGTTGGGGCAACTAATTGACAAATTTGAACGCTTGGACAGTACTCAAAGCAGTGTTTTAGAACAAACCAAGGAAGCTGATTTCGAGAATGAATTTAATACGGCTGAAGGATACAGAGATTCCTTTATAGCTTTAAAGGTGAAACTTCAGAATAAAATTGGACAATTGAATTCGATGAATGTTACTACAGATATTGCTTCAGTTTCGATTTCGGATCCTAAAGAAAATAAAAACAGGAAGTTCAAACTTCCTAAGCTTGAGCTGAAAAAATTTTCTGGAGATGCAAGAGAATTTTTAGGCTTTTGGAGCCAATTCTCCAAAATTCATGAAGATGCGGATATTGTGCCGGAAGATAAATTTTTGTACTTAGTGCAAAGTGCAGTACCTGGCTCAAAGGCAGCTCAACTTTTGAACAGTTTTCCTGTTACCGCCGCGAATTATCCTAAAGCTATCGAGCAGCTGAAAGAAAGATTTGGTAGAGAAGACCTTCTGGTGCAGATCTATGTAAGAGATTTGCTTGGGCTTGTTACAAAGAATGCTACAACAGGCAGAACGGCGTCGGACTTAGGAGTACTTTATGATAGTATAGAAAGTAAATTACGAGCGCTGGAAAGCTTAGGACGCACCAAGGAAAAGTTTGCTGATTTCTTGGGACCTTTAGTGGAGTCGTGCCTACCTGAGAATATTCTACGTGCCTGGGAGCGGAGTCGAACTTCTGAACAGGGACAGGAAAAGAGTTCTGAAAGAACGCTTGAAAAACTAATGTGTTTTTTAAGGCATGAAGTAGAATCGGAAGAAATGATTAAATTAGCACAATCAGGATTTACTCATTCTGTTAAGCGTCTTAATAAAAATGTTATTTCAGGTAATTCAGATTTAGCAACAGCTGCCGCGCTGGTAAGTACAAATGAAACCAGTAAAGGTAAGCAAAATGTTTGTATATTTTGTGGTAAGCCTCATATGAGTGCTAAGTGTTTTAAAGCTGAAAATATGAGCTTAAATGAAAAGAGGCAACTTGTACAAAAGAAAGGTGTTTGTTTTTCATGTTTAAGAATTGGCCATTTAAAAAACCAATGTAAAGCCAATATTAAATGCCCCATTTGCAGTTGTGATCATATAAAATTTATGTGTCCTCAGAATGTTAGATCTGTAAAACAAAATGACTCTAAGTTGGATGTTTCCCTTTCTAATAATAGTAAGAGCGAGAAAGTTTATTTGCAAACTTTATGTGTTCTAATTAAAGTTAAAGATCGAGAGAGAAAAATTAGAATTCTCTTGGATTCGGGATCCCAACGATCATACGTTGGGGAGAAAATTATGAAGCGAATGAAGGCTGATCCTATTCGACAGGAGAAAGTAATTCATGGTTTGTTTGGGGGGAGCAAAAACAGAATGGGTTACAGGTAAACATGCGCCTGTAACCCATTCTGTTTTTGCTATTGACATAAGCAGTTTAGATAACACTTTTAGGTGTTGTTTTGAAGCTTTTTCTGAAAAAAAGATATGTGGATTTGTTCCAACAATCAAGAATGCTCAAATTATAGAGGAATTGAAAAGCAGGAAAATTGAGGTCAGTGACACATTTTGCGAGGAAAGTGAAATTGATTTATTGATAGGTGCAGATGTCATTGGTAAACTGTTAACTGACGAATACCTAGAATTACCCTCTGGTTTAACTGCAGTCAAAACAAAACTGGGTTGGACGGTTATGGGTAAAGAAAATGATACTGTCAGGGATAATGCCCTAATAAGTCTTTCCTTGCATGTAAATAATGCTTCTTTGAAATCTTTATGGGAGCTTGAAGTTTTGGGTATTTCCGACCCGACGGAAAATAGTAAAACGAAAAATCTTCATTGCGACTACGAGATTGATTTTCAGAATAAATTATCTATTCGGCCCGATGGTAGATATGAATTAGAATTACCCTGGAAATGCGAATCTACCAATTTATCAGATAATAAAAGCATTGCTTTGACACGACATCAAAAAATGATAAAGAGGGCAAAAGAAAATAATTCTTTGAAGGAATATCAAGAAGTGTTTAGAGAGTGGGAAAATTTAAATATTATAGAAAAGGTTCCGGAAAAGGAATTAAACAATAAATGCCACTTTTTACCACACAGACCGGTTATTAAGATGAATAGTGAAAGCACTAAGGTAAGACCCGTTTTTGATGCTTCATCTTGTGAAAAGGGAAAACCATCTTTGAATCAGTGTTTATTGAAAGGACCTAATTTAATAGAATTAGTCCCTGATATTTTAGACAGAATGAGATTTTTTCCTATTGGTCTGAGTGCAGACATAGAGAAAGCATTCTTGCAGTTAGGAATTTCTCCGAAGGATAGAGATTACTTGCGATTTTTCTATCCAAGTGATGAGGGAGAAATAGTGTATAGGCACTGCAGAGTAGTTTTTGGGGTTTCCTGCAGCCCTTATCTACTAGGTGCGTCTATTAAATATCTCTTGAATAATTGTCCATCTGACTTTTTAGATGTGGCTGACAAATTAAAAAATTCGTTCTATGTGGATAATTGTATTACGGGTGTTTACAATATTGAGGAACAAGAGGATTTAATTCAAAAGGCCAAAAGTCTTATGTCGAGAGGCAGATTTAATTTAAGGGGATGGGAGAGCAATGTTGCTTCCAAATATACTACAAAACATTCTGGGGACACACCTCTTTTAGGAATATTGTGGAATTTAGACAATGATACTTTAAGGTGTAATATAAATGTAAATATGATAACTTGTGATACTAAGGCAACTAAGAGACTGATTCTATCTATTGTACAATCAATTTTTGATCCAATTGGAATACTTGCACCAATAACTTTGCTTCCAAAAATTTTGTTACAAGAAACATGGAAGTTGAAATTTTCTTGGGACGAGGTATTGCCTCATGATTTTGTAAGTAAATTTTTTGTGTGGTTATCTGATATACTTTTGTTGAAAAATGTGGCAATACCCCGATTCATTGGAACCTTTGCAACAGTTGAATTGCATGTATTTGTCGATGCCTGCAAATATGCTTATGCAGGATGTATTTTCGCGAGAAGTGTTGATTCATGCAGTGTAAAAATTACTCTCTTAAGAGCAAAATCTAGAGTAGCTCCTATTAAGAATTTGACGATTCCTAGATTGGAATTAATGTCCTGTTGCATTGGATCCCGATTATTATATTCTGTTTGTAAAGCTCTTAATGATTTTGATATAAATGTAACTTTATGGTGTGATTCTACAGTCGCATTATGGTGGATCAGAAATCCTGGTAATTGGTCAAACTTTGTAAGCAATCGTGTTAAAGAAATTACTAAGTTGACAAAACCTGAATCATGGAGGCATGTGCCTGGTAATATGAACCCAGCAGATGTGTTATCTCGAGGTTGCTCTGCTAAACAAATGATTAACTCGGAGTGGTTTAAGGGACCTTTCTGGCTAAGAGAAAGCCCTGAATTTTGGCCTACCAATATTGTTTGTCAGCCGAGCGAAGCTGACTTGGAAAAGAGGAAGGTAAAACTTATTAATGTTAACTTTTCAGAGGATACCACTCCTTGGTATGCAGAAAGAGTTTCTGATTATGAGAAAATGATTCGTGTAACCGGTTGGGTGTTACGTTTTATTTCTAACTGTAGGAAGAAGTCAAATTTGTGTAAAGAATCTAAACTAACTGTTGCTGAAATCATAAATTCCGAAAAAGTTTTGATTCGGTTGGTTCAAAGCTCAAATTTCCCTGACATTGGAGCTCTTAATCCACTTGATGTATTCATTGATAATGAAAAAATTATAAGAGTTAAAACTAGAATATTGGAACGCAAAGACAATTCTGAATTTTTAACACCAATTTTGTTACCGAGTAAATGTATCTTTACTACATTGTTAAACTCAAATGCTTCAATCTATTTTAAGAGAAAGATTCTGGATACTAAAACAACGTAAAACTGTGCGTAATGTGTTAAAAGGGTGTGTAATATGTCAACGATATAAAGCGAAACCGATGTCTTGCGAAGTGACGCCTCTTCCTGAAGATCGCGTAGGAGATTATAGGGCTTTTGAAATTTTGGGGGTAGATTTAGCTGGCCCATTGCTTTTGAAAGACGGTAAGAAGGTTTGGATGGCACTCTTCACATGCGCTGTGTACAGGGCAATCCATCTAGAACTGGTGACTTCGTTATCAACAGAATCTTTTCTTTTGGCTTTAAGACGTTTCATAGCCAGACGTGGCAGACCACGAACCATTTATTCTGACAATGGGACTAACTTCCGAGGAACGTATAACGAAATGTCTAAACTTAACTGGGACATAATAGAGAATGAGGCAAAAATAAAGAGAATAGTATGGAAATTCAATCCACCAACAGCCTCCTGGTGGGGAGGTTGGTGGGAACGGCTAGTTCGCATGGTTAAAGAACTTTTAAGACGTTCTTTGGGAAAATCGGTTTTATCTTATGAAGAACTGGAAACCTTAATTTGCGATTGTGAGTCGGTAATTAATTCTCGACCTTTAACATATATTTCGGAGAACTCTGAAGATGCTATCCCTTTAACTCCGTCAATGTTTTTAATTGAAAATTGTACTTCGAATGTAGCAGATATAGATAAAATTGACTCTCAGCATTTTTTGAGAAGAATTAAATACCGCACAAAACTTCTTAAAGATTTAAGGAACCGCTTCCGAAAAGAATATTTGGGGCAATTAATAATGAAACAACCACAAAATAAAGTAACCCGGTTGCCTAAAATTGGGGAGATAGTCTTAATAGGCGATGATTTCAAAAAAACGCTTGTATTGGCCTTTGGGTAAAATTATAGAGAAAATTCCTGGTCGGGATGGCCAAATTCGAACAGTTAAACTAAAAACTCAGAATGGGATTTTCATAAGGCCCGTTCAGCGTATTTATCCACTAGAGATACAACTAGATGAAAATTATTTAGTTGAAGAGCCTAACGTTAACGACGATAAGAAAAACGATCAGACTGACGTACAGCATATAAAACAGAAATTTACGTCGTCAGGACGGCTTGTTAAGAAGCCTAATGTACTAGACCTTTTTAATAGGATAACATATGTTTTTGAGTCGTTTGCCACTGTCTCAAAAAGGGGGGAGGATGTTGCATAATCGAGAAAATATTGTTAAGAATTTTATTATTACTATTTTTATTATTATTGTCTATTTTTCAAAAGTGTGTTTTTGTTTTATATTGTGTGAAGTTGTAACTATATGTCTTTTCTTGTGTGGCAACAACGCTTCTGTAATTCTTCAATTTGAACTTTTGGATGTGTGCCAAGTTTGATGGCGTAATGCTCTGGTGAGAGCGTCGATTGATTGTGTAAATGAAACATGTTGTTTCAGAACGTTATTTCTTTAAAATATGTAAAATAAATGTTTTGTTTTCTGAACTCGGATTATGCAAACGTTATTTAGTTTCAACACCCTGTCAAGACGACACGGAGTTGAGAGAATGAGGTGAGGCAAGACACGTGATTATCCAAACATAAACTTTCATTCTTATTACGGATCATGTGACCAAATGAACATTCCGTTAGAGTTGGACTCTTCACGCTACTATATTATTATAAGCAGTAGCTATTTTACAACTGAATGGGTAATTAGCCAAATTTAAAATGGAGATTTAAGGCAGTATTGCAAATTAAACTTAGAATTTTTTTATCTTACATATATAGGCGAGTATGTATGCGTGCGTGTGCCGCGTGTTTTTCATTTTTTTTTGGGGGGGAGAGCTTTTTTGATATTTTTAATGAAGTTTTCCTCTTTAAGATGCTGGACTAATCTAAAGTTTTTGCGCTGCAGTTTTCTTCTGATTTGGTTTTGAACGATTTTTATATATTCTATATTTTATATGTTTTAATTTTTTGAAAATTTAAGAATAAGGTTTTGTTTTAGTCTTAAACTATAGTTTGAAGCTTTCAGAGTGTAATTTAACTTTTTTCTATTATTCTTACTTTCATTTACTTTTTGGCGTTCTTGAACATTCTTCGCAGAAACTGGCTATTTTAATTTCAGAAATTTAGCCCTGACTATGTCTGGCTTAACTGTGCTACCGCATTCACCTTCTACAACAACCTCTTAAAAAATCGGCGAATTGGCCACATAGCCGAACGCAAGAAAAAAAAATTGCGAGTTTTTTAAAAGCCAATGAGAATAAGAAACTTAATTTCTCCTCCGGAAATAAATAAATAAATAAACCGCAGCATATACATTGTTTTAAGAACACGTTCCCCGTGTTGTTCTAAGAAACTAGTCGTCGGAAAGAAGAAAAAGATGTAACGATACACAGAGCCTAATTTAAACTCTAAGAATGCTATTTCGAAGAAATGTTTTAACCTTTACTTGGTTCAAAACAGAAATTATTATTTTTAGACATTTCAGAGACCTGCCTTTGTTGTTACTGGGAATGTTTTATTGCAAATGCGACGTGTAACTTATGAAGCTGTATTTATATCGTTGTCGGAAGAAATGATTTATGACTTTTGTGGAAACTCTTTAAAAAATTTGCTAAAGATACTTCCGCTACCAATTCAAGACCTCAGACTCTTGTGATAACTAAGTTTAGCAAAAATCCTCCAAAATCAATTTTCTTAACGCCGGAGGAAAATGTAATTGACTTCAGTTTCGATAAAATACCAACAGACGTTGCTGCTAATCGATGAAGGGTAAGATCTTGCATTTATCTCAGACATAATAAACAGCGTTGCTCATTACTAAGCAAAATTATTTTACCATTCTACCACAATTGTTATTTTAAATCATAAAAAGCATTAATAAGGTAAGTTTTTCATATTCTGCAAAAAGTCGACTAGAAACTCTGCGAAGCATGATGTCAGGTGCTTTTAAATTGAAATCCTTCACTAAATTGGGTTCAGATTTTATTTTACGCGAAAGATATAGTTTTGCGAATCGGCAACAGTATATATAGAGTTTTTTTATTCTTTTGAGAAGAGAAGAGACATAACCGTATATTTTCCCCCTTTTTTCAATTTTTTATATTTTTCAGTTTTTTATAATATCTAGTGAATATTTCTCACCGTACGCCAAAAGAGATTAAAACTGTAAATACTCTTAGGACAATTGTCCGTAGGGCATCATCGTTAAAAGAATGAGCACTTCTAATAAAATAAGCATTGCTATCCAACATCACCTCTCTAAGAACAACCTCCACAAAAGACCAAAATTATTCAGAACCATGGGTTCAGTGTGACCACTTCTAGTACTTCTGTATTTGTGTTAAATACTTTTTGTAAATTTTTAGCATTCTGGTTCTTTTGCCAATAGATCTTTGGTACTTTCTTCCTTCTGAAGAATAATGAAAGCAGTAACCTGAAATTTACGTATATTGAAATCATAGTATTTGATTCCGGAATGCAAAACAAAATTTTATCGGAAGCCAAATTAGCTTTAATGTACTAGTACAAAACCCCTCAGTCAAATCATATTTTTTCTTCTTAGGATAGTTCTTGCCAGAAGTTAATTACTACACAATAGTATTAAATCTAAATTCAAGGTACTAAGGAAAAGAATATTGTACTTAGCTGTTAATTTCATCAGATGGAGATCATATGAAACTGATCATGAAAATATTTCATAAATTTCAGCATACCACAATTACATTAATTGTAAAGATTAATCCAATTTATAATAGTCCGTTTTTTAAAGATAGAATATATAGAGAGAGATGCAAGTACAATAACCTTTTTAAACGAATTTTGAAAAGGGTGAAAGGATGCAAGGCACTAAAGAGGAAATGTGTTTCCTTTTTGCTTTGATTTCTGTAGCCAAAGTTTCAAACACATAAATTTCAAAGATCGTGCACTTAAATGCTTTGCGGTTTTGAATCTTGAAATGTCAGGCTTTTCTACAGTAAATTGGCAATTTTTTAGTCCAAAGGGATTTGAATCCCGAAGGACTATTAGTTTCGTTTTGGCATTTTGCGTCGGACTCATAAATGTCGGTTCACTTTTCAAACTGTTGCCACAAAATGTTAGAGTCCTGCATTATATTTGAAGAAATTAAATAATGAAAAATCTGCATAAATGTATGTATATTTCTCGTATTGTGATAAAACAACGGTACATAGAGTCATCGAATTTTGAATAACGTAATCCTATAACGAATATGAGCATGTGGAAGACCAAATTTGAAATTTGAAATTTGTTTTATGATCGATTTCCTATTTTTTAAAACTTTGACGAATTTTTGATTAACAAACTCAAGGATTTCAAAGCGAGCAATGGCAACGTTGTGCAGAAAAAACATTTTTATCTCCAGCGCGTGAGTCTCTGTATCGGAAATTCTAAAGATATGCTCGTTTTAAAACTATTTTGCGATATTGCTGTTGCACTGGATCTTATGGTTTAAGTGCCAGGAACATGATATTTAATAAAGAAAGGTAACACACAAAATGTTAAAAAACGCCCCTTTGGACGTAATTTAAAATCTGAAACATTTCAGATTTTGTTTATTTATTTATTTATTAGCCCAAAGGGAATAAGCCCAGAGGAGCTATTAATTTCGTACCACCAAATATTAGAGCCCTGTATTATATTTAAAGAAATTAAATAATGAAGAATCTGCATAAATGTATGCATATTTCTTGCATTCTGATAAAACAACGGAACCTAGAGCAGTCCAATTTTGAATAACGTAATCCTACACCGAATATGGGGATCTGAAACCCCAGATTTGGAATTTGTTTTATTATCTATTTCATATAACAAACATTGTTCGTTAACAAACTCGACAATTTCAAAGCGAACAATGGTAACACTCTACGCTCTACGAAGGGTGGGTGGGGGGAGGAGAATTATCTCTAGCGCGGGAGACTGTATCAGTAATTTTAAAGATATTCTCATTTTAAAATTATTTTGCAATATTGCTGTTGAATTGAATTTTATGTTTTAAGTGCGAAGAACATGATATTTAAGAAATAGGTTACTTTAAAAACGTTAAAACGTAACAAACAAAACGTAAACGTAACAAAACGTTAATAAAAGTCCCTTTGGGAGTAATGTAAAATCTGAAATCTATTAATATAAATCTATCTTTTAGATTTTATTATTATTAATAATTTTCCTAATTTTATTCCAAAATATGGTTATAGAGAATAACTATTAAAGGTTGTAGAGGTACTGGAAAAAAGATTACGAAGTTTTTTAAAATTGAATATTGAAAGTAATACTGTAGGATAGATAACAAATTATAGTGTATTTAAAATAAAAAAATTCTTAAGCTAAGTATTAATTAAGCTTCATAAAGCTTATTATTAATTAAGCTTCTTCATTACCAGGAACTAAAGCAATATTCCAGCATCGGTAATGAATTAAAAAAAAAAAAAAGACATTTAAGAACTTCGATAATGGTACTCCTTTTGAGAAAACAAATGATTAAAACTTTCATCAGCTGCATATTCGATCATTTCTGAAACATTAAGCTAGAAAAATCTATTAAAAGTAATATATAAATCATTCCAACGTTTCACTTGTATGTCCTTGTACAATAAATATCATATTGAATAACTAAAATTTATATATGTCTTAATATAAGAATATTAAAAGTGCAAACTTATATAATTTTAAACGTTGATTTTTAGAATTTAAATGTTCTTAATATCATTGACTAGAAGTTATATGGTAAATAAATGCACATGGTAAAACTGGTGTAAGGAATTTTTTTCTTCCTTTCCGCAAGCTTTCGTGTAACGTAGTAGTTAGTAGACGTGGGTAGTACTTTACTTTGTCCAGAAATAAAATGCCTGATGTGGATATGGTACGCCTTCCTTATAGGGCCTATTAAATTACACACATTTTTTGCCGCACTTCATTTAAACTTTATTTCCTCGAATTTCATTAGAGATATATTTCTCATTCCATCAATTCATTTCTCACTTCGCTGCTGGGAAGAAATGCATAAAAACTCAAAAATTTTTGGAAAACCTTCTCTAGAAATTATGCTTTTAAGCAACTGGCACATTTAATCGTAATTTGGAAAAAAAAAAAAAAAAAAAAAAAAAAAAAAAGATCAAATAATGGCGCCTCTACATACATTATTGATTCATGCGATTACACAAAGCACTTTGGATATGAGTCCCGTTATCCGAGTTTTGGTTATTGGAACTGATATAGATATTGAAAAACTCGATCTTATATCGCAGTCTTCCATGATGAATACGCATTCCACTATATCTGTCTTCATAGAGAACTTCTGAAAAAAGAACAACAATCAACTCCCTAAATGATTTGGAAATGTTCTCTTTAAAAAAAGAAACTAAAAGTCATACAAGAGCCCACTATATTCCTTCAAATGAATAAACTAATCTCTCTTCACACGCATTTTCTGACTGCGCTTCTGTCCTGTGTCAGCAAACTGTCCTCCACATGAGTCGCGACGTCGGTAAAGACCACACCAGTCGCCTCATGCACAGTGGCAGACATGCATGAAACCCCATCTCACCCCCTGGTGTCTTGTTTCAAGCAAATGTTCCCCTGGGGGATCCTCTGGCCCAGAAGACTCATTGAAATACGTTGTTTTTATTCCTGGCTCTTTAAAACTAATGAACATCCGCAGTCCGGATAAAGGGCCAAGTGAAGCTACTCTATTCGGAAGTCAACATCAGCTTATGAAGATCTCTATCTTCATAAACTGATATTCTGAACAATTATCGCTAAGAGATGATCTCTATCTCTTAGCGATAATTGTTCATAAGCATTATAATAAATGGTTGACATTATAATAAAAGTGCAATAAATTAAGTTGGCATAAAATAAATTTATTAATACCTAAAATCAGATGCTGTTGTTTTGACGATTTCTTGAATAACCGTGTGTCTTCAGTAGCCGAAAGAAATCCACCTCTGTAAAAGCCTCAGCAATCCTTGCGCAATGTTATTGGAAGCTACACACCAATGTATAGCTTTATAAATAATGACTTGAGATGAGCAGGAAGGAAATGATAATTTATTATAATCATAATAAAACACAGGAAAATAAAAAGGAGTAACTAATTAAAGGAGAACCATATATTAGACAAGAAAAATATCATTAATAACTGATATCACTCACAGAATTATTAAAACTCAATAGAGCTAACTTTTTTAAGCACAGTCTTCTTGAAGCTTTGAAGAACTAACAACTAGTCCAGTCTAGAAGTATCGCTGAGGATAGAGCGCATAGCGCGATGTGTCTGGCTCAAGAAGCAGAAATTAAAAATTCTGTCTGCGATACTAAGTGCGAGTAAAACCTTCTCCACAGTTGTTTTAATCTTCTTCCGTATTTCGGCAATCTGCATAAGTTTGCTAAAGGAATTATTTTATTCGTTCATCCACTTTTAAGTTAATACTCGGTTTTTCGAAGTTTTAGTCTGTTCATGTTGGAAAGAACACTGTGCTTATGTATACACTGTACTTTCGAAATTTTCTTGAGGTTCTGGGACATTTATTCGATATTTCCGGAAAACTTCGTCATTCACAAGAGCTTAGAAAATTCCCAAAACTCGCAGTAACACAGCGATAAAGTTACTACTGTTATAAAAAATTGTTCCACTCCTCGAGCCTGCTGTTATGGTGTAGCTGGTAGCACAACCAATTGCAATTGGAAGATCCAAGGTTCGAATCCCAGAAAGGGTATTTTTTTTTTTTTTAAAGCCAAAGTGCGTTAGCCTAGAAGGGCTATTAATTTCGATTTGGCATTTTATGTTGATTCACTATAAATGGCGAATCCCTTTTTAAATTGTTGCTATCAAATATTAAAGCCCTGTATTATATTTAAAGAAATTAAATAATGAAGAAGCTGCATAAATGTGTGTATGTTTCTCGCATTGTGATAAAACGACAGTACGTAGAACCATCAAATTTTGATTAACGTACGTCTCCACCCGTATACGGGCATCTGAAAGCCCAAATTTGAAATTTGAAATTTGTTTTATGATCGATTTCATATTTTGTAAAGTCTTTATGAGTTTTTGATTAAGAAACTGAACAATTTCAAAGCGAGCAATGGCAACACTGTACCGGGGGGGGGGGAAATCATTTTTTATCTCCAGTGCGCGAGACTGTGTATCGGAAATTCTAAAGATATGCATATTTTAAAATTATTTTTTGATATTGCTGTTAAGCTGAATTTTATGATTTAAGTTCAAAGAACGTTAAAAAAACTCCCCTTTGGGCGTAATATAAAATCTGAAAGCTTTCAAATTTTTTAAAAATTTTCCCCCTTTTCCAATTTTTAATGCATCTGTAGCGGCATCCAAACATAAATGAATGGAAATTTGTCACTACCTTAATTTGATCGACTGAGTCTTGTTCTCTTCCCAGTCATTCTTGGAATGGGAGAGAATATATTAAGGCATTTCTCTATATGTACCTTCGTAGTGTTAGTGGCAACACGTCCAGTTGGTGATTTTCTAATTCATGCTTTCCCGTTTCCCCTTGGGTTAAAATCGTGAAGACTCATCCGTTGCTATCCCCCATCCCTCCTCACCAAGAACCCCTACTGACGGAATCATTCTCGTTTCATCCTGTTTTTAAAACATATTTGTTTAGAGACAGTCATTTGTTGAGGCAGGGAGCCTTACATGATAAATATGCATTGGTTTCTTACAACTGGCTAATATGCCATTTGTTAAGAAATAACTTTGGAATGATGTAGAAGCATAAAATCTTATTCTGCTCTCATTCATATATCATTATTTTAAATTTCTCTCCAGGTGTTTTCATGCATGTCCGTTTAAAATATGTTCATGAATTTATCAAAACCTGAACTAACTGAAACCAAACATCATCATCCAGCTTTAATATTCGAAGCTAGATCTTACACCGATACGAGTAGAAGATAAATTAACAAGAAATTTGTAACATAAATAATATATTAAAAAGAAATTGATAGAATAAAGTCTCGCAAGCAAATGTTTAATAAACACTAGAAGTCGATTTTTTTTTATGGCGGACGCTAGACTTTGGCCACTACTAAGACCAATTTATTATGGAGACACCTAGTAGGCAACCACCGCTCCCACCTATGAAGAAATAGAAAATTTTTCATCCATGAGATCTCCAGGATTCGAACCCGGGCCCTTTGGAACTGCAGTCAGAGTCACTAACCACTTTCCTGTCCGGGAGGCGAAATCGAAAACGAAACCAGGTGAAAATACGGAAGAGGAAAAGAGGAAATCAATGGGAACAGCAGAGAACGAATCGGCACTATTTTGAGCAGAAGATGAATCGACACTAAGTCTAGATTTTGAGCAGAAGATGAATCGACACTAAGTCGTTCAGCTAACGTTGAAGATCTGTGGTCCGAATCTTGGAGAAGCATAGATGATTTTTTTTTCTGTTTCGCGTTTTTTTTTTTTTTTTTTTTTTTTCTTGTTCCTGTTTTTATTTTTCGGGAACCTAATAGTCTATACGCTCTGTAATGATTTTTGTTTTTGTTTTCATTTCTTAAAACAGACTGAATATGGTGATATTTATTCTGTCTTCCTTCAAGGAAAACATAATTATGCATTTAGCTGTAGAGTCTACGCAAATAAAAACTTTGGAAATACACCGTATCTATCTAGTATTAATATCTTCAAAGAAATCCCTTATTTCAATGGTTCCTTTTCCCATACACGAGAAATTTGATACTTTCTCGAGAAAGAAAGTCTATCGCACTTCAGAAATGGTTAAATCTGCTGGCGCAGTCTTTGTTTTAAGAAATAACTCTCTTTAGATGTTACGTATCCCTTTTGGCAACCATAGCTCAATAAAAGATCGTTTTGTGTGAATACCGACTTTGTTCTCAATCGCTGATGTCATTGTTGAAGTAACAATTCCTTTCCTAATTCCTTACTTTATTTATTAGCACCGCAGGAACAGAGTTTGTTGCTTCGTTGATTACAGCTATGTTGATCTCTTTCCGTTTAATTTAAATAAGAAAGATACTATTAAAAGAAGTGTTTTAGTATATTAAATACTATTATTATTTGATTACGGATGTGATACATTCAACACATGCACACAAATATAAGCAAATGAATAAGCAAAAGGAAAAATTAAAAATATAATTTTAAAAAAAAATTTTAAAAAATAAAATTTAAAAAATAAAAAATAAAATTAAAAAATTTTAATTTTTTAAAAAGTTTTCAAATTTTATATTATCCCAAAGAGTTTTTTTTTAATATGTTTTGTGAGCATGTTCTTCGTACTTAAACTATAAAACTCAATTCAAAAGCAATATCACAAAATATTTAAAAACAGCATATTTTTAGAGTTTCCGATAGAGTATGCTGGAGTTTTTTTTGCTCGATTTGTTCGATTTTTTTCGCTAATACCCCCCATACAGTGTTGCCACTACTCGCTTTAAAATCACAATGCGAGAAACATACATACATTCATTAAGATTCTTCATTATTTAATTTCTTCAAATATAATACAGGGTGATAATATTCGCTGGCAACAATTTGAATAATGATAGAACGGTTTTTGTGATTCAACACAAAATGCCGTTTCGAGAATAATAGCCCTTCTGTGCCCCTTTGGGCTAAAAAAAATAGTTTAAAAACTAAACTAAAATAAATAATATTTCGTGTTCATGCTGAAACATGCTATTCCGTGCTCACACTTCATGCTGAAACAAGGGAAAAAACGGCTGCCATTCGCTCAATGGAGAATTTTTTTATTTTAAGTTTATCGTTTGCCTAACAATAAAACCACGCATTCAAAACAAAATATATTGCTAAAATTTTAAGTTAATATTATATAAATAAAAAGTCTGAAAGCTTTAAGATTTTATAGTACGCCCAAAGAGGCATTTTTTTCATTCACACATACATACACGTTTCGAGAGCATTTGGGTTAACAATCGTTTGTGCTAGAAAATATTTTAAAAACAGCATAGCTTTAGAATTTCGGATAAACAGTCTTGCGCGCTGGAGATATATTTATTATTATTATTATTCCGCACAGTGTGTTACCACTACTCGCTTTGAACTCATAATCAGAAATTCGTTAAAGTTTAAAAAATATGAAATAGATAATAAGACAAATTTGAAATTCAAGATTCTAGCTTCCAGGTGCTCAATTCGAGTGGAGGACTACGTTATTCAAAATTTGATGGCTCTAGGTATCGTTGTTTTTTTACAATGCGAGAAACATACATACATTTATCCAGATTCTTTATTATTTAATTTCCTTAAATATAATACAGGGCAATAATGTTTGGTGGCAACAATTTGAAAAATGAAACGCCACAAAATATCGAAACAAAATTATTAGCCCTTCTATGCTAACACCGTTTGGACTAACAAAAATAATTAATTTGAAACCACTCAGATTTTATTATCCTCCAAAAGGCCTCTTTAAAATGTAATATAGTTTATCAGTAGCGATTATAGATGGAGATGACCCAAGAGGAATAGAGAATACATTTTATAGGATATTAGAAAAATATGTATTTAGACTAACACGGGAAAGTTATATAGCTTCTGTACATATATAGTATGTATAGAAATTAGAAATATAGACTAAGATCAATTCATAAACGTGTTGTACTTATATAAAAATATTTAATGTTTTTAATTAGATATATCGTCAATTAAATGCATTTTTACTTAAATCAATCAGATAAAAAAGATTAAGAACTGCATTTATTACTTTTAAATAGTTCGTAACAAACAGACTAAATATGAAAGAATAATATCTTACGTTTATCCGAATGGCAGCAGACTCGAATGAAAAGTGAAGCAACGAAAAATGATGCTTCGAGACAAATGGCCCTATAATTACTAGCTAATTAAAAATATATATAAAAAATAAAATAAAATAACAATCCTAAAATCGATATTATAGTCTAACACTTGGAAGAGTTCATGATTTAAATTTTCAAAATTTATATATGTTGTTTAAAAAATATAAAAGTCCGAAGCATAAATAGAAATTGCAATCTGATTTTGCAATGCAGATTTCAGTTTAATACCTGAAATGATTTTACGTTAAAGAGTTATGATAGGTTAAGTAGTTTAAAAATTAGTGTCCCAGAAATTAAAGATATAGAAAATTGTGCCTAGTATTTAAAATCGATGTTCAAAATAGAAAAGCCATAACATAGACACCCTTAAAAAAAGGCTATAACATTATTGCATTGTGATTTAACTCACACCGTGCAAGAATTTGATACAGAAAAGGCTTAATTATTCAAGATGTAACTGTACATTTATTTCATGGAGTCGCTTGCGCACGAAGCTAGCAAAAAATATTTCCCTTATGCCAACATTTTTTTTTTTTTTTTTATTTCACCGGAATACCAAATATGCTGTATGAAAACAATAAATACTTCGGATATTATTAAAAAATGAAATAAGTAAAAGAAAATACTTGCAATCTGAAAAGTTTATTTTACACTCCGACATTTCGAAGTTCAGTTTACCACTAAACAATTTGATTTTTCTAAATATAAAAAATTAAAAACGTGAAAAATTAAAAATAATACCTCCTGCTGTTAGGTTATGAAATTAAATCTTTATTACTAAAATTAAAATTCCGTTTAAAAAGAATTTCAATTTTATAAGTTTCGATGTTTATTCAGCACTTCCTTTTGAAACGCAAAATGATGTTAACAGAAAAATATCAAAATACTTAAAAGACATATTGAATGCAGTTATAAAAAAGAGAGAGATACGTTCAGTCTAAATGTTACCACAAGAAAATACATCCTGACAATTCTTTTTTTATTGGAGGAAGATTCAGATTGCGAAGTAGAGAGGGAATTAAATTTTAATTTTCTTTAACACTAAAGATTTAATTTTTATTTAGCTTTTATTTAATAAAGCAGATTTTTCAGATGATAATTTACTTAACTGTATACAGTAAACCATACAAGGACTATCTGTTAAAGAGCAGCAATGCCTTCGTGGAGGACTCTCTCAAGGAAATTGTATCATCTCTCTCAAGTATTCATATTCAACATGGAGGAAACCATGAAAATATCCTTGAACTATCCTATTTCGCTGATTTTCGAGTCCATGTCGAACTACAAGCGTTCAGCGATTTTATACAGTTGGCAGTTGATGGACATGAGGAGGAAACAAATGATAATATTTTTACTTAAGCACAAAAGCAAATATTTACACTTTTACGATAGATTTTTTAAAAAAGTTAATGTTTTTTATGATAAATTCATATCTGAGACGTTAAAAAATATTCAAATAACAAGTTCTTCTCCCCTCCCCCAACTACTTAACTAAAGAAACGTGTTTTACAATTCATGACATCTTAAGATCGAAGAAATGAGATTCATTAAAATTCCATTTGGAAGAAGATTCTTCTTAGCATCTCCTTTCCCGAAAGAGCACGTGTACGTTGTTGACAGCAGACACTCTGGAGAGATCATTCTCGTGATTCCTTTCTGCTTAGCTCGGTGAATGCCAAAGCGGCTGTCAAAAACGTCGACTCGGTTGAAGGTGTACCCGCCAGACAGTTAAGACGGTCAATAGACGGAACGGGAACTGTCAAAAGCGGCACGCTATTTAGCGCTTACGAACTGCTCCTCTGTTTCCGGGATGCCCCAAAAGGCGGTTACGTAGTACATAAACACAAGCTCCGCTACGTGTGGAGAAAGAATTGAAAAAGTGAGTATTCTCTGTTAAGATCAGCTTTCAGCGATGTCTTTAAAAATGTTTATTTCGTATTTGTTCAGATGACGTAGTTGGGAACATTGATTTTGGCAGAGGATATATTCTATTTTTTAAGGAAATCTTCTTGCCTTCGCGATTAAATAATGAACAAACTAATTTACATCCATTTATATTCGGATGCCACTACAGATGCATTAAAAATTGTCGGAGACAAAAATTTGAAAAGGGGAAAAATTAAAAAAACAATCTGAAAGGTTTCTGATTTTAAATTACGTCGAAGTGATAATTTTAAATTAATCATATATTTACAATTTCCGATACACAGTTTCACACGCTGGAGATTTTTGGAGGCGCTGGAGGATGTTCTTTTCTGTACGACGTTGTCATTGCTCGCTTTGAAATCCCTGAGTTTGTGAATCAAATTTCGTTAAAGTTTTACAAAATATGATATCGCTAATAAAAAAATTCCAAATTTAAAATTTGGGCTTCCCCATGCCCGTATTCGCAGGAGGATTAAGTTATTCAAATTTGGATGGCTCTGGGTACCGTTGTTTTATCACAATGCGAGAAACATACATACATTTATGCAGATTCTTCATCATTTAATTTCTTTAAATATAATACAGGATATATTTGGTGGCAACAATTTGAAAAGTGAAACAACGCTTATAGTGAATAACGCAAAAAGCCAAAACGAAATTAATATTCCTTCTGGGCAAATTGCCCTTTTGGACTAATAATAATAAAGCTATTGATAATAAATAAGTAAGTAAATTAGAATTATTGCAATCAAAAACTTCGAATTGCAATCTAGGGAAAGAATAACATACATCAGGAATTTTTAAAAATTAGAATAATTGGCAAATTTAAATAGAAGAGAAATATGTGAATATGAAATTTTAAATTAGCTCCCCCCCCCAAAAAAAGCGAGCTTAGAATATCGTAGATTTTAAGTACAACTATGTCGACTACCAAGATAATCAGATTTTGATTCATAATTAAAAATAACATTTATTGCTGCCAATACATGAAACCAAAATATTTGATGTTGAATTACACTAAAAGTTGACTGGAAAAGAGTTTCAGAAGTTTAATCCGGTCACACTTGTAGAGACATTAGGATTTTTTTTTTTTTTTTTTTGAAAGCAAGAGAGATGAAAAATAGCAACCACCTTCGCCGGGAATCGAACCACAGACCTCTGGAATACCGGCCCAGCGTGCAGAACCACTACACCACGAAGGACGCTAGGAAAGAGGGAGAAATACCTTATACACTGACCATCGAGTAAGCATATTATACACCATCTCATTAGAAAAAATACTATATCTGCAATTTCTCCCTCCTTCCCAGGTGCCTTCGCGGTATAATTGGCAAGCACGTCCGGCAAGCAATCAGAAGATCCGGATTTTGAATCCAACGAAGTCATTGCACATATTTTACATTTCATCTTTCAAAAAACTAATGACTAAGTGGTGCCCGAGCAAAAAGTGGTGCCTATGAGTGGCACCCGAGCAAAAAGTTGAACGATAATTCCTCACCCCCAAGAATTAGTGACGGCGTCCCCTCTTTCTTACTCACCCTGTTAGAGATGTATGCAAGGAATCTTCTCCCTCTTCCCCGCGTATTTTCGTGCTTTAATTGGGAAGCACGTCCGACTAGCAATATGAAAGTCCAAGGTTCGAGTCCCGGTGAGGACATTACTCCTTTATCATGTTTCCCTCTTCGACAAACCTAATGAACTCTGTGATTTAATAAAATAAAGTGCTAAATTTTCATTTTATTTTGTTTCCCTGTAAATAAAACATTTCTGCGATATTATTGTCGCAGATGAATTCGATATAAAACTTGCCGCATGTTCGATAAAAAGAAAAGGTTTAAAATTGGCCTTATTTTTATCACCTACGAACTTATCAGAAGTCCCAGTTTGAACTCTAGAACTACGATATGTGTATAAATTTACCATAAAGATAATAATAGTAAAAAAAATATAATAGTAATAATAATAATAGTAAACAAAAAAAAATCTGAAAAGTATCAGATTTTAAATTACGCCCAAAGGAGCGTTTTTTCAACGTTTTGTGTGTTACTTTTATTTATTAAATATGATGTTTTTCGCACTTAAACCATAAAATTCAGTTCAACAGCAATATCGCAAAGTAATTTTAAAATGAACATACCTTTAGAATTTCTCACGGTCTCGCGCGTTGGAGATAAAAATAGTTTTTTTTCCGTATAGTGTTGCCATTCCTCTCTTTGAAATCTTTGAGTTTGTTAATCAAAAATTCCTTAAAGTTTTACAAAATATGATGTCGATAATAAAACAAATTCTAAATTCCGAATTAGGGCTACCAGATGCCTATATGCGGTGAAAGATCACGTTATTCAAAATCTGATGTCTCTATTTACCGTTGTTTTATCACAATGCGAGAAACATACGTACATTTATGCAGATTTTTCATTACGTAATTTCTTTAAATATAATATAGAACGATAATATTTGGTGGCAACAATTTGAAAAGTGAAACGACGCAGAAAGTGAATCAGCGCAAAATGCCAAAACGAAATTAATATTCCTTCTGGGAAAATTGCCCCTTCGGACTAAAAAATAATATTAATTAGTTAATAATAGTAAAAAACAGTAAATTAATAATAGTAAAAAATAATAAGTTAATAATAGTAAAAAAAATTATATTAACCAGTTAATAAAAGCAAAACAAAAGTTAACTTTAAAAGCCATCGTTTAAATTAATATAACATTACAGTATAAGTTGTTTAATGTTACCTATTTAAGTGCATATGTAAATGACAATAATTAAATATGCTCTTTACATGAATTCTTAGACACAAGTGAAGTCTGGGAAGATTTATTTTTAGAAGGACTTTATAAAAATTAGTTTTTCAGGAACGGTAAAATTTGCAACTGATGAATGCGTCAATCTATGTTTTCTCAAAAAGAATCGCACTATCAATGAATTTTTTTAAAGGTGTTAAACCAAATACAAGTTCATATGTGGTTAACTTACTTTCATGCAGTTGGTTTTGTTATTATTCAAAAGTACTTAGAGCACTAAAAATTTTCAAAAAATAGTAAATCTGGTACGAAAAGTACTAAAAATGTCCGCCCTCGCTCCGGTGCTTGTTTGTTAACTACTTTCTGGAAGGTAAATTAGCGTTAGCAAAGAAATATCAGAATATTAAAAAAAATTATTACTGTTTAAACATAAGTGAAATTAAAAAAAAAAAAGAAGAAAGAAAGAAATTACAATGTTTTTTCTAACTGCAAAACTTCATTCTAATTTTTCCATTTTATTTTTGACACAGACAATAATTTGCACAAAAAATAGACTTAATATAGATATCCATTTTAGTATTTATGACACTTCTGGTATCATAAATATTCTGACACATTCTGGTATCAGATACGCTGATTTCATAATTATTCATAATGTAGTATATTTTATCATTATAAAATACTGAAAGTCAGTTAACATATTATTTCATTTTATGTGTGTAAAGAAATGTCAAGAAACGCGAATATATTTTATTTCTCCTCTTAAAAATTAGGAAACCAGACAGGAAAGCATTACTGCTTAAGATAATCACTCATAATTCTGAAGGATTATGGTTTCCTGTACAGGTTATCACCCTGTAGAGTCATTAGGATTTTGGGAAGCAGGAGATGGTAAAAAGGAGCTATGCCCTCGCCGGGCTCGAACCACTGACTTCTCGAATACGCGTCGAGCGTGCTGACCACTACACAACGAAGACATGGTAAAATGGCGGGAGAAATACCTTATGACCTTGCAGAAGAGCTATTCTGCACCGATATTTATCGAGAAATACTGGTCATGTTCAAAGACGGTTCTATGACGATGATTACTCTGACAGATTCCGTTTATTTTAGTGGAAACGTACCGGGAATGCATGCAATAAATAATACTAATTATGCAAAATGTCAAAAAAATGAAAGGTTTCAGATTTTAACGGTCACCCAAAAAGGTTATTTAAAATTTTTTACGCTCTTGCTGAGCTTGCAGTCTACTAGACTGCGCTTGCACTCGCTCATCCTAACTCCTCCCCCCTTTTCTTTGTCTTTTTAACATTATTATTAAGCATCGTTTTCTTCGTACATAGAGTTCAACAACAAAATCTCCAAATATTCAAAGCTCCATAGCAGTATATGTTTAGAATTCCCGATGCTCTGTTATTCCGCAGACTGTGTTGTCATTACTCGCTTTGAAATCGTTGAGTTTCTTCATGAAAAATTCGTTAAAGTTTAAAAAATATGAAATAGATAATGAAACAAATTCGAAGCTCAAGATTCGGACTTCGAGGTGCCCATTGTTCGGTTGGAAAACTACGTTATTCAAAATCTGATGGCTCTAGGTATCGTCGTTTTTTCACAGTGCGAGAAACATACATATGTTTATGCAGATTCTTCATTATTTATTTCTTTAAATATAATACAGACAATTTGAAAAGTGATACAGCCTTTTATAGTGATTCGACGCAAAGAGCCTTTTTGAGACTACTAATAGCCCTTCTTAGCCCTTCTGGCTTTCTTTTTTTTTTTTTTCCTTGAATAAAAGCAATATCTGCTGCTGCCAACTCAGGAAATTAAATCTTTGCTGTGGAATAAAAGTCACTTTCAAAGGAATTTTAATTTTAAAACACAAGTATTTCTTTTCAGAACTTAAACTGATAATAACAGCAAAACATTAAGAAAAGAATTATTACCGTTTGATTAAAATTTTAAAAAGAAATAGATTTAAAATATTGCAGTCTGTAAATTTGCTGCAAAATTCCATTATCAATTATCATTACTGGATTTGATTAAGTTGCAAATGATAGTGCGTACAAAGCACACCACGCAAAATTTTCCAGTCCATTTATTATAGGGTATATAGAGTTTGACATTCTTTAGAAGTATGAAATGGCATCATATTCTTAACAGCATTAAGCGAATTTTATCGCTGTGTCTGATATGAGCTACAGAGTCTTGAAAAGATTTTAAACAACCTTTTTATTAAAACAGAACTTAAAACATAAAAGCATAAAAGCACGTCTTGCGCTTCATAAAACAGCCACCACTTGTGGCGAAGAAAATAAAGTAACAGTCATGTTTAAGGGGACTCATACACCTTAAAAGCCACAAGATGTTCGAATATGTGACTGTTGCAAGAATCGGGATAACTTATTTATTTAAAAGCAATTACTTCCAACTTTTTACAGCTGACTGCATAATATAGCTGCTTTCTGAAATAATAATCCGAAAGTTTGTGTTGCCACAAATATTTTGATAATTTAATCGGCTTTGTGACAAAATTTTTTCGTCAAGTTTCCACCTTGCGCGCACAGTTTAAAACATTCTGTTGCATAATTTAATTCCATATTTAATATAACGCTTTTATAACATTTCGAAACTACTGTCAACCTAAAATTCTAAGAATTTCGCGTTAAATTTTTATTTTATTTGGAGTTGAGTTTATAAAATGTATTTTATTAAAAAAATCTGTAATGTTTTCATGCATAAATTTTTTTAATACTAAAATATTCATCAAATTTTTGGTCCAGTTAGAAAATAGCACCCATATAAAGAATTCCGTTAAATTTCAAGTATGTACCATTAGCCATTTTTAAAATATCAAGCACGCAAGGTGGAAATATGACGAAAACTTTTATCACAAAGCGGATTAAATTGCAAAAATATTTGTGGCAGCACAAACTTTATGGTTACTAGTTTCTAAAGCAGCTATATTATGTAGTCAGCTGTAAAAAGCTGGAAGTAATTGCTTTTAAAATAAATTAAATATCCTAATTCTTGCAACAGTCACATATTCGAAGATCATAAGGGGTTTAAGGTGTATGAGCCCCCAAATCAAAATGTAAGCTAATAAGCAAAGACTACACAAGTAACTTTAAATCGTTCAAAACTCTAATCGGTGTAACGATTTAAATGACAGCAGCTATAACGCAAATATAAAATAAATTACAGTCTTAATCAGATTGGTGAATCTTAGTAATGTAACCTCGAGAAGCAGAAACACATACTTAAATACCCATCCAAAAACCCTCGACTTAAATGCTCTCTAACTAATTTGCATTCTGGTGAGGAAATGAAAAAGAGAGGTGATAGTAAAGAGTGAAATTATAAGTAACTGGTTAATTCAGAATAATAGTAAGCGTACAGGTGTTTTGACAGTATTATATTGTTGCGTGCGTACCGGTTCTAATAGTTTGAATAGCACAGTTCCGATGATAGGTTAATAAAATTTATTTTATCAAAATAAACACTTCAAAGATCTGTAATTTACCACAGAAATAGTCATACATAGTATCACAGAGTACAATTAGTACGCTTCAAACTACAAAGAACGTTAAACACAACGCAATGCAAAGCTCATCTAAAGAGAAAGCTAACCCGGAAATATCTCCGATCTCACGCCGAGCTAATAACTTGCAAAAATAGCAACAACAAGCGAGAACAGATGCTGTCTCCGGCCTTATATATAGCTTTCAACCGGCAGCCGAGATATTTCTAGTACTTTCTGCTTCTCGAAATTACTGGAAAGCTGTATGAGGGTCGAATTACGGTTACAGTTAATATAGTGATCAATTACATTTATTAAGTTACAATAGCTATTGTGGTAATACAGAGACTGGACCAAAACGTCGCCAAAACCGTTGTCAGCTTGGCGATATCTCGCCAAATTACCGATATACAAATTTACTCGATGTTAATTGGACTTGCCTCTGTAGTCTTACTTTTCCGGCATAGCTTCTCTTTTAAGATTTTTCGCGTTTCATTACACAGGAAACAGTTTCGCATATAATTGCACTAAAATCGGCTATGTACAAAATTCGTAACAATATTCATCCCGGTTATGAAATAAAATAACACTTTTTGCACAATGTTTTTAAGTGGTAAATACAATTAAAAATATTTTTTTACGCTCATTATCAAAGCATGTTTAATAACATCAAAAATAAATTAAAACATCTTACGCATCGTTAACTGGAAGAACGTTTTTCTGATCTTTATATAGAACGGATAAGATCTTACCATTAACTAACATCGAAATACCTTTTCAGTTAACAAATCGTTAAATTTTAAGCGTAATTAAATCTGGAATTTGTAAATGTAATACAAATAGTTAAAATATGGACGAAGATGCAAAAACCTCTTTTTTGCGTTACTTTACGCCAGTGCTCTTCAAACTAAGTTCCGTGAACCGTGGAGCTCTATACAAATCTCGTAAGGGCTCCGGAAGCCAAAATCAAAACTCAAAAATATTTTCGAATATCCTGGGATATTAAAAATAAATTTCTGAAGTAGCTAATTAAATATTATTATTGTTACCTAAATTAACATGAAATAGATCAGATTAAATAATACAGGATTAGTCCAAAGGAAGTAGATTAAATGCTTATAATTCAGAAAATGTTTGTATTTATTAGGAAGCATTTAGTATTGTTTCATAGATGAAAGCTTCAGTGTTTATGACCGCTTCCTCTTGTTTGTTTTGTTGATGGTAGCATCACGTGAATTTTATTACTACAGTACAGCGTGCATGAACTTGCGACTCAGCGTTAGATTGGCCAGATCAACAGAGACTCTTGATGGCCAATTTGGCAGAGCAATGTTCTGCCAAATTGGCCATTAAGAAATTTCAGAATGTGCCAAATTGGTCACATTCTGAAACGTTTTGGAAGAACTTGACTATCTCTTTGATGATACATACTTAATAACATTTATTATTTAGCCATGTAACACTTTGAAACATATTCCTCATCAACAAGTTGAAATAACAAGTTCAAATACTTACTCATAATAACATTGTAAGTATTTCAACTTGTTACTGAAATTCTTGTTTCTGTAAAACTTCGAAAAGTCTATTTCTTTTAGGCTAATCCTGTATAATGAAATGATAATTTTTCCCTACTGTTTTTCCACACAAAATATATGTAACTTTGGCTTATTTTAGTATTTTTATAGCATTTACTTTGCTGAGGATGATAGAAATTCCCACCCCCTATGCACAAAATAAAAGTTATAATTTTATGTGTTTTATAAATTCACAAATGAGTTTTATGATTTTCATGAATCGGCAAAGTTTCAAAGCCACGGCTCAACGATAACATACTCGATAAAATAACAGATTCTTTTTTACTTCATATATAGTCCCTTATTTTTATTCCCTTTCGTGGGAAAACGAGGAATACTGGGGGAAGAGCGAGGGGGAAGACACGGAGAAAGGGCACTATGGTCATTTCGCCTCATTCACGAAGTTGAAACGAAGAATGGAGCTTTTTTCCACGTTCGAATGGCCTCGTCTGCTGAGAAAAGATCCCCGCACACATCCTGTAAATAGCTCTCCTTCTGTTCCACTCACTGTCGGGAAATATACAGGCGATTCATTTTATTTTCGATATTACGACCTGTTATCCCAATGCGCATTGTGACTGCTCTTTCAAGATCACACAGCTTGTTGTTTTCACAGACGATCTGACCCGCTTCGTTTGGTGGAAGCGAAAAGATTGTCGAGCGATTTGGAACTTCGAAACGCCTTTTAGCTACAATTCCATGCCCGCAGCGTTACATTTCTCTCCTAGGATATTTACAATCCGTGCGAAATACCCGTAAATTAATATCATATTTCGTAAGCTAAGATTTTCTGTCCCTCGCAGTGTAGCCACTGTGCTTTGTAATGAATAAAAGATATTTCGAATGCCATATATTCCGTATACCTCGCCTCATAGCCGATTCTCAATTTTTCCGTTCGGTATAAAGTAAGATTTTTAGTTTATCTTTCAGAGTTATTTATTAATAAATGAAGAGTTTTTGCAGAAGCTATCTATGTAGCTATCTACATCCCCTTCTTGCGAATTTAATATCGGTCTATACCTAGGTACGTAATCGTAGTTTTATCGCCTCCTAATAATATATCTATGAGATTTCCCAGCTAGTTAATTCTATGTTTTGACATAGGCGATTTCTGTTCTCTTACTATATCAAATCCTGTCCTGGCAAAATAAAATCCTTAGCCTAAATCTCGGCTCGAAAACTGACGGATGAGTAGAACGGAAAACTCAATAAGCAGCCCTTGGAAAATATGAAATATCTCTACTGCGCGAAACAGGAAACCTTTAATACATCTATCATCGCTCATAGATGATTCTCGGTATTTTGCCTTCGGCATAAAGTAAGATCTTTAATTATCTTTCAAAGTTACTAAATGAAGAGTTTTTGCAGAAGGCATGGTTTGTAGCTATCTATACCCCCTTTTTGCGAATTTAATATCGATCTAGTACCTTGTGGCGCATCTTTAGCATCTTTCTCGGTGATGCGGCGGCTAAACAACAGATGAAACTTAGTAGCGGCCGAGCGGTAAAAGCCACTGAATACGGGTAGTTCGATCCAGAGATCAAGTCCCGGTGGACGGATGGCTGCATTTGCGTTTCCGTGCTTTTCCCCATGTGTAACGTGGAGCCAGTTTACCTTAAAAAATCCTCCATGGAGCATCCTTTTTTCTTTTTTTTTTTTTTTTTTTTTTTTTTGCAGTGTACGGCCAAATGACGGGGCACCTAATAAACAAAGTAACAGGTGGGATCAGCCGTTCCCGATCAATGTTTAAACAGCAAGTGTCCGAACATTGGATTAAAAATAAATAAAAACTCAGTATTTTTTAGCATTTGTATAATCTCTCATGCCTATTTTACGAGTATTTCTTACCATAAAAGTAGTAATTTTCGAGCGGTAAGCTATACTATACAAATATGAAACATTTTATCTGCCAAAGAAATACTTTTACATCAAAATGAAACCGAACATTTTTACGCTCTGAAGTCTGAAACATCGTGACAGCGTAAGAAACGAAAGTGAAAAATGGAAAGTGATATCTGAAGAATTTATGCCGATGAAAAGGCAAATATTTCCAACCTTTAATATCTCTCAAACTCCAGCTAAAAGTTTTGTCCGAAACTCCTCCTGATGTTTATTTTAGGGTTATCAAGAACTTACATTTAACGGGACAAAATAAGCAATTAAAATCGCAGCGGCGGCAAAAAAACTCCTTATCAGATTATAGCGTCTTGTATACTTGCTATCATACTGAGCTCGACGTTTAGAGTTTAGAAGACTATTTAGAGAATAATCCCTAAGTCTTAAAGTATGACAAAGTCAGGAGAAGGTTGTAAAGAACCCTTTATTAACTCAAATAAGGTTATCCGATGGCACCAACTCGTGCTTACAAAAGCCAACACTTTTAGCCTAGCTCAAAAGGTAATGAATAATTCAAAATTAAAGTTAAGTTTAGACCAACGGCTTCACAGGTCAACTATCCCGCAAGCTGGCTCTAACTCGAAAAGTTGGCGTAAACAAGCCCAATGGCAAGAATAGCTCAACGCCAATAGAAATTCAATCGCTAGACAATCAAAGACCTTCAGGCAGGCAGAGCACGCTCTGATTTCACTTTACAAAAACCTTTTCTTAAATTTTAACTTCTCTCTATCTCATTTGAATACACGCACGCTAGACGATTTGTATTCTGACAGTGTGAGTCTAAAGCAAGAAAGATAGGAAAGTCGCTTGAACATAAATTAACTGCTAAGTAAATTAAATAAATTCCCACAAGATTTATATCTGAAAGGCTTCTAGGCACGGATAACTGAAGTTAACAGTGGGGTTGTATGGATTAATCAAAAGACATCAAGGATGAAAGAGATGGAGCTGTAGTCATTTGATCTCCTAAAAATATTACTTTCATCTGAAATTCACATAATAGCCGTGAAAATATTTTTAACCAAACTAACGCTAACTGAAAGTTAAATTATGAGTGATTTTTCTGTTTTGAGAATCATTTGTCCATCTATAAAAACACTTAGTTTGGCTTAGACATGTGATGAAAACTTTTAGCTTGTATTTGACATGTGATGAAAACTCTTAGTTTGTCTTAGACATGTGATGAAAACTTTTAGCTTGTATTTGACATGTGATGAAAACTCTTAGTTTGTGTTTGACATGTGATGAAAACTCTTAATTTGTCTGAGACATGAGATGAAAACTCTTAGTTTGTCTTGGACATATGATGAAATCTCTTAGTTTGACATGTGATGAAAACTCTTAGTTTGTCTTAAACATGCGATGGAAAATCTTAGTTTGTCGTAGGGAATGGTTAAAACTGACTGAGAAAGCAGCCATGGCGGGTTAAATCCCTTTGTTAACGCTTCCACAGCCTATTGATGACACTCCGACGCAAATTCAACTCTCTCATAAGAGCGGATTGTCTTGCACCAGCTTTCAACATCCCGACAGCCCTCCAAGGCATTTTATCGTGCAAATGGTGTCTTTGGTTCATGCTTTCCGCTTTGGCTATCTCGAATTACACGAGACTCTCGCTGCTTGCGAACCGATGCATTGATCCTGCAAGCCCCTTTTTAAGGCGTTGTAGTGTGATTGCGGGATTACGTTTTACGCTAATTTTGATTGCTTATTTGCATTCGATGATGCAACCTTTATCTTATATGTAAATTGTATGTTTTAATTCCCCCTTTTCCTTTAGCGTTATTGCTTAGTTTTTGAGCATAAGTGTAATAAACTGACTTTGAAACACTTCACTACTTCAGAAATGCATTCTGTATGTATGTGTATTTCATGGGCTCACTGCTAAATTGAATACGAGCGAGATTTAAACCACCTTGTTTTAGGTTTTCTCTAAATTTCGTTTAATAGTTGTTTTAAATTGAGTTGAATGCAATTACAGCACACTATGCTTCTATGTCCTCTATTCTTAGTTTCATAATTTTTTTCGGAAAACTTAGTGTCTATCTACAGAACACTAGTTTTAGACGGAGCATGGGAAATCCTGCTCTAGAAATAAGATCTTTAATTTATCTTTAACGTGCCACTTGGCAAATAGATAATTCGCGCAATGTTGCCACTAAAGTAACTGGCGTACAATCTTTATCTTTCAATCTATTGTTTAACAAATTGAGCTATTTAAAAGCAGTTTGATATTTTACTAGCAAATACCATCTTCACCATTCGATTTTATTTTGGATATACAGTATAGACGATAGTGTGCAGAAGAAGTAAAGTTAGAAATTTTTCAGTCAACATTACTATAGAGGGTAACATATTTATATTTTAAAATTTTATTTATGGTGTTTATGATACAAAAACAATACTGTTAAAAAATAACACACTTGCATGACGTCAGACATGAAGGCTTACGTCTCGTTGATTACTAACGACTTCTGATCTTTATTCGTAGCAGACGAAAAGTTAAGTGAAATCAATAACCCCTCCCAGAGTTGTTTTTAAGGGAAGTGGGGAGAAAAACTTTTGCAGGGCCATCTGCTGAATAAAATAAAAAGAAAAGGATTAAACAATTATGGTGTTGAAGGAAGTGTGGTAAAATAGTTTTGTAATTCTAGGATAAAAGTGTGATTCAGAGACATTACAAACAAAACATATTTGTAATGTCCTAAAATACATCGAATGCGAAATTTCTCAAGTCTGTTTTCTACAATTTATACTATCATCTGCGTCCGAAATAAAGTGCACTGATGGTGATAAAATTCTGCACAGTTGTAGTCTGTGTACATTACAGCAGAAATTGCTGTATTTCTCTCTATCTTTTAATTTTACTTAAACAGTCATATAATTTTTTTAACTTCTCAGCTGGCAATAGTAGATATATTTTCATTTAAAAACAGAGTAATGTGTTGTATAATTTTCTGTATCTTTTAATTTTTATATGGTTCAAAGATTTCAGTGCTAAATTCTACGGAGGCATTACACTGCGATATGATGATTACAGATCGCAAGTTAAATTATTAATATTATTATAAACTAGTTCAGTCTAATATTATGCATATATTTATTTAGACTCTACACTGAGGTTGGTCTCAAAATTTGCATCGTTCCTTTCTTTCTATCTGGGAACAACTTTCATCGATTACTGGAAAATTTTCGATCGGTTGAGAACGGGGCCCAAAAGTAATAATAAAAAAAGTGCAATTTTGTGCTTCCGTCAGTAAAAATGGCGAATGATTCGTAATGATTTGCTCCACGGAAAAAGACGACCGCAAAACGACCTTGCCCGGTCGGCCGAATACTGAAATTATACGAATGTAGTAGCGGGCGAGGCGGCCCGAAAAAAATCGATACCGATTCGTCGTCGTTTGAATTTCGCTAAAAGCGCAGGCGAGCGATGTGTCAGATGCGGCGGATGCCAATCTGCATACGTAAGCGGGTGACGTCATCAGCCAGCGTCTACCAGCGTTCACCGCTCTCGTGGAGAGAGAGAACGGCGGAATCGGTTTTTGGAAGAAGGAACGGTCTCTTCGTTCGCTCCCTCGATTGCCTTCCACTGAATTGCCGAAGGCGCATGCGCCGGAGGAGGCAAATTTATCGTTCATTCTCTCCATTTCGCGCGCGTCGCGCGATGTTACTCAGATAATGTTCCACGAGTACTTTCCTACTCTGAGCTTTAAATTAAATGCGGTTATGATGCGGCAGTATTGAAGAACGGCATGGGCATCACGTGCAGCTGTTGATGAGATTTATAGGAAACATTTTTAATTTCATTTCTTTTGTATCAGGTATATCACACTATTAGTGTAATGGTACTATACCTGTATTACCAATGATGAAATTCTGGTGTCCCGCCCACTTCTGCCTGTCCTGTCCTGTAGGAGGTGTAGGGTGGGCTACGGAAATCAAATGATTTTATGACTAAAACCAAAAGCATAAAACTCAACGTAATTGTTTATTTATTATTTGAAAGAACAGCAGGCTGTTCATCGCTACTAACTATAGCAGTGCCATTTCTCGTTCCATCCTCTTATTTTTTTCAACAGAATATTTTTCACACATTGTTAACGAAATTTGACGAATATTTTCGGTAACACAGGTTTGTAACACTAAAACATGCGCTCCTGACCCTTTCCGATCCATTCCCCCCCCCCCAATGCAGTTGTTATGTGTCACCAAAGAGCACTTATTTTTGCCAAAGAGCACTTATTATCACCAAAGAGCACTTATTTTTGCCGCCTCATTTGAGACTGTAATTCAGGTTAGCCTTCATCCGCGCGCTTTTCATGAAGCAGAACCCCCTAAAAGGAAATCGAGTGGAGAAAAAAAGCAATTAGGTGATTCAACCATCTGGTCGGAAGCTGCCGTTGTCATGGTGACGATGCAAGCTAGGTGGGAAAATGACACTGAACTGCCTAGTCTAAAGAAATAGGCTATCGCAAGATGGAACAGTCCGTCTTGTCCAGTCATCTGGTCCATTACAAAGATTACCAAAGATCCGTTACATTCAGGGCCGTAGCCAGAGTTCCTAGCGTCCTGGGACAACTGAAGAAATTGCGCCCCTTTCTGTGTGCCAAGAATGGAAAACATTTCATTAAAAAATTTCGTAGCATCAATTTGGCGCCCCTTGGATGTTGCGCCCGGGGACAAATGTCCCCCCTTGCCACATCCTAGCTACACCACTAATTACATTACCAAAGATACGTGACTGTATTTCAGTAAATATTTTCCAGTCATTTGATTTGTAAAGGAGGATACAATTCATGGTCGGCATATGGTCCAGTTTTGTGCGACGTTTTTCTGTAGCTACCTCAAATGTACTTAATAAACTTAACAGACGTGGCTTCAATATTTTCGACTTTGTAGGTAAAAAGTATGGTTTGCGCATTATATAAATTGCACACATTAAGAATTCGAAATGAAATATACCTTTATTTAATTGATGCTTATAAGAATAATTTAACTGGCTTCCTTTCAAAACCGTTGTCCCAAGCGGCTTCCTGTGTTGCCAAAGCCTGGAGCCGACTCTGCACTGACGAATTCGGACTTACATTCAGGAAAACCTTACAGTGATACCAGAACTGGATAAACCATTAAGAATATTAAGCTCACGCGTAGGGCATAAGATAAGGGGGACACCACAGAAAGGTCATTACGAACTCAAGGAAAGGGGGCACTAAAAAAATGTCCGCTGCCGATTTTACCGTAGAATAGTGCACCTAAACCAAGTCAGAGAAAGAAGAAATGCGGGTAAAGCAGGTGTAAATGTATATGGGGAAATCAATATCTTTTAGAGCCTCTAAAAGTCTTAATCCGGCCCTGCGTGACTCCAGTCAGAATGTTCAAAGAGCAATGCAAAACCTGGCGACTGAAGGACTGGGCTGGCAGCCTCGATGGCAGACTGGAGGAGTGTTGTACTGGAGCGGATAATATTTGAAAATGTTAAGAGGCTAAAAAGAGGAATGGAACTGGTGATTTTTACATTTCATATTAGTAATGGTTTCGATCTAAAATTCAAATTCTTTTAATTCATTCTTGAGACTCATCGAAAACGGTCTAATTAGCAATATTAAAAAAGTTTAAGATACTGATTCAGAAGTCAAACAACAAAAATCAGCGTTAATTCACAAAATTTTCACAGGACTAGTTTCGATGGTTTTACCGAACCATCATCTTCAGCTGCAAAACCGCAAATGAACAAGATAGGAAATAATGTTTAGATAAGATAAGAAAGCCTGGACAAGGATAAGCAAGTGGCGCCATCTTTTGGCGAAACCAGAACTAAAACATAATTTCTCTAAAAGCCGAAGGCAAATTCTTATTCTTGTCCAGGCTTTCTTATCTTATCTAAACATTATTTCCTATCTTGTTCATTTGCGGTTTTGCAGCTGAAGATGATGGTTCGGTAAAACCATCGAAACTAGTCCTGTGAAAATTTTGTGAATTAACGCTGATTTTTGTTGTTTGACTTCTGAATCAGTATTTATTCGGCGTGTTATTGTGTCTTAATTAAGTTTAAGATAATTTGTTCGTTTGGGAAATTATTTACTTTATATCACATATGCATAAGCGATACTATATTTTTCATTCGTTATTAAAGATATTTCATCACTGATTCGATTAAAAATTATGTCTCTTTTCCCTCCTTAGCGAATCCAAAATGCTTTTATAAGTCTGAAATTTAAGTTCGATTATATCGTTTGAAGTCTCCGTGGGTTTGCTGGAACGAAACTTGTTTTAGTTGGTCTAGTTAATTAACTTGGTTTGAGGGTTCAAAACACTTTTCCCTTGACAAGTTCTGTTTGAAGCTTTGAACCGAAGGGATTATCAAATGTTTTGTACTCATATGATTCCAATTTTCTGTTATATAAACGTTTTCGGTTCAAAAATGGTTTATGTAAATATTTTCTTTTTGCAACGTCTTTCTAAAAATAAGGCCTTCAAATATTCTTACGGCTTTTTATAGGTATTTTAATCCTAACTTTTTAAGATTCATTTATAAAATTTAACAGCAATAGGCGCTAATTTTGAACTTGTTAGTTCTTTCATAATTTTTGTAAATTGCACTTTTGATTATTTTATTAATATATATATTCATGTTGCATGATTAGGTTTATTTGAATTTGTTTATTTGATTATGCCAAAGCATTAGAGGGCTATTTACTTTAGAGAAGGCATACCTGCGTTGAGGACTTCTTATAAGCGCCGTTCCCACTGGGGTTTATCTGAGCTAACGGAGTCAGTTCCCTGTGTCGACTAGCTCCGCTGTGCCTGCAGTTCAGATTTTTCAACTTGCTGCTCTATGAGGAAAAACTGGTTTTGGGGATGGGTCGACTACGTTAGTTGTGTTCGTTAGCTCAGATAAACCCCAGTGGGAACGGGCGTTTAAGGAAAACTGGCTTGTATCCACGCTACATATGGGGAAAACCACAAAAACACCCTTGTAGCCAGCCCGTTCGCCTGGAATCGAACTCGGGTCGAATTTACCAGTGTTACCTTTCATGGTTAAGATACGTTCATAACGGCATCAGATCATCAGTGTACCTACAACTTTATGCTAAACGGCCACGATTCGGAAAGGCAACTTTCATTCTTCATTCCTTCCCTGTTGTTAAGATACCTATAGCCTTTTCAAAACTAGTTTCTTAATGGGATAAAAACAGCCTTAATTAAAGATATAAGCACTTTTATGCCGAGGGATAACTGTGAGTTTGCACCTTTATGAAGATTCTTGTATACAAGTTAGAAACTTATCTTCATAAAGGAGCTGGTACTTTATGTCAGGTCAGGCGATGCTTACGGTTATGTTTTTTTTAACTGCCGCCGACTTCCATAAGGGTACTGGCACAACTTGCACAAGTCAGACTTCGTGCAAGTTGAGACTGCTTCATGATGGGACACCGTTATGAAGTAGTCTCGCGTAGTTTGACATATGTTGCCGAGAGGCAAAAGGAATACAGTGACATTTAAAGGAAAAAACACTCTTCTACACATCTGTCTTATTCGTACACCCTAACATTCAAAAAAATATAAGACGATAAGTTTATCATTTATCTTTTTTAATTTTACATAAAAAAAACATATCTAGGAAGTTTTAACTTAAAATAAAGCATTTAAGTTCGCTGATTTTACTTCTTGCAAAATACTGTTGGAATTTATCGCATTGAACTATGTAAAACTGTACTACACGCAAATGTCTTCTTTTCTTGCAAAACACTTCACAGTTTATTTGCAGTCTAATATAAGAAACGCTTGAAGCAAGAACGCATATTAAAAATTATGTGTAAAATGTAATCGTACCATTTCCACTGCTAAATCGATTATTTGACACCTATCGATTGTTTAAAAATAGCTTCAAATCCTGAAGTTCCTTTTGTAAAGCTACCGATTTGTTGTGCGGTTAAGCAAATAATTAATGCTAACCATTATGTGGGAGATAAAAATATTAAATTTTTAATGAGTTTTTATATTAAAATTGTATGAGTTTTTTTTTTTTTTTTAATAAAACTTTAAATGAATTTTCCTATTATCTGAGACTTGATTAAGAAATTTATTAAATTTTTTTTGGATTAATTTAAAATTAATAGAAATGGTTAACTAATGCATCTTAACCTCAAACTGAGATATAGTATACGACACTGCTGTTTTTATCAAAAGATACAATATGAGAAATAAACTCTGCAGAAACATTCTTATATTCTTAAGAATATCGCGTTCTGCAAATTCATTGTGCAAGAAGTAAAGATGTATTGCAAAAATAGAGCTATATTAAATAAATAAGTAAATAAATAAAATAAATCTGAAAGGCTTCAGATTTTGCATTACACTCAAATAGGCGTTTTTTTCATTTACACATACATACACGTTTCGAGAATATTTGGGCTAATACGCCTTTGTACTAAAATACTTAAAAATAGCATATCTTTAGAATTTCCGATAGACAGTCTCGCGCGTTGAAGATAAAAATAATTTATTCTGTACAGTATGTTGTTACAGCTCGCTTTGAAATCGTTGAGTTCTTAATCAAAAATTCGTTAAAGTTAAAAAAATATGAAATAGATAATAAAACAAATTTGAAATTCAAAGTTTGGGCCTTCAGGTGCTCAAATTCGGTAGAGGACTACGTTATTCAAAATATGATGGCTCTAGATCTCGTTGTTTTTTTCACAATGCGAGAAATGTATGTAAATTTATACATTATTTAATTTGTTTAAATATAATGCAGGGTGATAATATTTGGTGGCAGCAATTTAAAAAGTGGTACAGCCGTTTATAGTGAGTCGATGCAAAATGCCGTTTTTAATTTAGTATAGATGTGCGCTGCTGAATGCAGTGTTATTATGGAATGTGTATTACAGAAACACGTCACTCAATACAACATTAAGTTAATCTTATAAAAAGTAATTTTACATTAATTCTTAATAGGACTTTGCAGGTTTATTTTATACGATGAATATAGTAAGTAAAACAGGGTTCGAACGTTTTATAATTGGTCCATTGCATAGTTGTTAATTCTAGTTCTGTAAGCTATCATTTGCATTCAGAATCCAAATCTAATAGCTAAGCTGAAATTTGCAGATTATATACAGATTAACAGATTATAATCATATCTGTTGTGCACACTTCTTAGTTTTGCTGAAACGATTATAAACTTTTTCAACATTATGATATTCTTTCTTTTACATCTTCTTAGGTTATGAGTTTTTTTTTTTTTTTTAAATCATTTTAGATATCCAAAAGTTCTGTTATTTTAGATTGAGTTAGTCCGCCTGCATTCCACTGCAAAATGTGCAGCAAATCCTGCCTACACGTCACAAATACAGCAGTCCGGAAGACCAAGAATCAGAATCAGAAAATGATCTCGTCTGCAGAGCTATTACCCATTTAGCACTACCCCGGGAGAATATGTAGCTTAAAGCGCCGTTCCCACTGGGGTTTATCTGAGCTAACGGAGTCAGTTCCCTGTGTCGACTAGCTCCGCTGTGCCTGCAGTTCAGATTTTTCAACTTGCTGCTCTATGAGGAAAAACTGGTTTTGGGGATGGGTCGACTACGTTAGTTGTGTTCGTTAGCTCAGATAAACCCCAGTGGGAACGGGCCTTAAGGGCCATTCAGACTCGGGTTTATCTGAGCTAACGGAGGCATCGGATATAGTCGACCCATTTCCCAAACCAGTTTTTCCCCATAGGGCAGCGAGTTGAAAATCTGAACTGCAGGTATAGCGGAGCTAGTCGACACATGGAACTGACTCCGTTAGCTCAAATAAACCCCAGTCTGACACTTAGGTTTATCTGAGTTAACGGAGACAACTGACGTAGCCGACCCATCTCCAAAACCAGTTTTTTCTCATAGGGCAGAAGTTGAAAAATCTGAACTGCAGGTAAAGCGGAGCTAATCGACATATGGAACTGACTCCGTTAGCTCAGATAAATCGCAGTGGGAACAAACAGCCACGCTGGAACGGCCTTTTAAGAAATGCTTCGGACGCGTGTAACGTTGCCCATTTCTTACACAATCTTTCTCCAGGAAATGACAAGACCGCGCTCGATGGAGAGTTTGAGGCGATTACAGTTGCTTTGACCCATGTAAATGCTTCTCCTTGCCTTTATGAACAGTTTGTCATATTCTCAGACTCTCAAGCAGCAATACTGGCTATTGCTAACAGTTGCTAAGGTCCTGTTTTTATATCTGTAATGCAATGTAAATCCCTATAACGAGAATGGCATGAAAAACATAAAATGGTCTTTGGCAGTGGATTCCTTTTTACTGTGGCATCCCCGGAAATGAAAAGGCAGACGAACTGTCCAAAAGAGGATGCGATATTATCCTAGTTTCAAACAGCCACGCTGAATATAAGAAATTGTCGTCAAAAATCAATATGACCTTCAAGACCAAGCAACTGTCACAACTAAAAGAAAGAGCAAGAGATAAACTCTGGGAGAGTGACATCCACGATCTCCCAGACTACCTCACAAGCAGGCTGTAGCTACCTTTCGTCTAGCTACAATGCATGACTGTTTATACGCACACATTCACAGATTCCCAACAGCTGATGGTCCTACCTACCCCTTTTGCTGCAATGGTGCAGTGATGAACGCTGGGCATCTCCTTATCTGTTCAACACACTCTCAGATCAGTAATTTTTTTAGATACTGAGAGGCTAGAGACCTTTAAAATCTATTGCAGACTTGATCCTGTTTTTACCTTTATATATAACTTTTATTCATTACATATTTCTTATGTAATTCTTCTTTGTACTTCAAACTTCTTTGTATACATTATTGTATCGTGTATTCTATTGTATTATTACTGTATTTTTTATAGTCTTTAGATCTCTGTATGGCATAAGGATATTTGTCCCCATATTGCTAGCTACTTTAGAAATTTAAGGAAAAAAAGGGGCTATGAGCTATGAAAAAAAATGCCTAAAAAAATGCCTAATCTTTTGAAATCGAAATTGATTTCGAGTTGAATTAATTTTATTCCTTTGCAAATAATTTAGTTGCATGAGTTGGAAATTATAAATTATATTTTTATTAGAAAAGAAGAGAAATATTTGTGCAGTTTTTATTTTTGTATTTATTTGAAAAAAGAAAATTAACAATGAAGATACTTTTTGATATGTTAGACCAGGGATGACGAACCTTTTTCGATTAGTAAGTCAGTTAAATTACGGTTTGATATTTTTCAGGGGTGCAATGGGCCCCTTGTTATATTTCTTTTTAAAAATCAACTATTAAATCGTCTTCTTTCATTTCAAACTATCGAATAGTATTTTGTAACTTATATCTGCTGTTTAATTATTAACGTAAGTTATTAGGTTGCTGTTAAGTTATTAACTTGCTTGTTCGGTTATTAACTCGCTTGTTTGGTTATTGACTTGCTGTTTAGTTATTATTGTCGTCCATGCACTGATGGCCTCTAGTCTTGAAGACTGTTTTTTTCTTTTCTTCCTTTCTTCTCTCTCTCTCTCTCTTTTTTTTTTTTTTTTTCTAGTTTGCAGTATATTTATAACTGCTTTTGCTTCTACATTAAAAGACTTCTTGAATACGTAATAAAAATACCAGATTCTCATAACATTCTTTGAGTCTGCCACTCCCTTCCTGAAGAGAAATCATTCTGAGACATGGTCGGAGAGGCACTTTATCTTCTTTGCTTTGGGTTTTTTTCTTCCCGCAGAAAACGCGACTACTCTAAAGAACTGATATGGTTAGTAATTCAATTTTCGCATTTTTAAGTACGTAAGAACTATGTATTTTGTGTATTATGTTTTTAGTGTAACTTTGATTTTAGTTCCTCAATGTATGCAATGCATTAGTTTCAATAATTTAATTAAGTAGGGGCATAGTGTCTCAATGTAAATATCTTTTCTTGGTTTTTACCTGCTGCCTTATCTTTCTTGCTTATAATAATAAATACTATATACATCTATAATATTTATGATGCAAAGTGTAACAGAATCGTAATAATATTGTATTAATAATTTATTACGCCACCCAACCGGTATAGTGGTTAGCGTCGCTGACTGCCGTGAATAAGGGCCCGGGTCGAATCCCGGAGAAGGCATGATTGTTTGTAAATCTGATAGTGTCCTTGCGGTATGGGGCACTCTAAGTATGCAACGAGCCGAAAGTCCTCTCGAGAGGTTGATGGTAGGGGGAGGAGGGATGGGAGACCATCGGACCCGTACCCCCCCGAGGTGCTCTCCATCAAACCTGAGTGCGCAACTGAGCTAACTCGCATTGTCACCTGTAAGGTTTTCAAGCCTGTTGCCAACGACAGGCGTATCTTGCGCTCCTTACCACGAGAAATTTCGTGAGCTTGGGCTGATTATAGGTTAGACAAGTAAGCATTAGCAATGACAACAACAATAGTTTATCACAATGTAAATCAGGTACATTTTATTCTTAGGCTCGGTAAGGAACACTCTGAATGTCTGGGAAGTATTGCCCGATAACAGAAACCCAGAATAATATGGTAGTATCGCAGTATCAATGGAGAGAGTCGTGGTATGAGCTCTCTATGGACCCTGTTTATCATTGACCAATGGTTGTTCATCCAGGCTTATCTCATGCCGTGCAAAAGGGTTTTTTTTTTTTTTTTTTTTTTTTTTTTTAAATGTGTGTGTGTGTTCTTTACTGCAGATTTCTCATATTGGGATGTATTCATGTTCCCTTCGCATAAGGCCCACTATGGAAATATCTAAGGCTGCAGGGAAAGGAAAGTACTGCTCTTTGCAGTAGCAACCTTGCATAAACACATGTGTATCAAGGATATCAATGGCTTTAGAGACTTTAATAACTCCTGCAACATTAAGCACTTTTTAAGTATCCCGCATGTTATGTCATGTTTTGGGGCTAAAGGGGACTTCATGTTCTTCTATTTTTATCTCGATCTGATTGATATTTGCTTTCACTCTGAGCTACAACTCATGTAAACTTCACCACCAGGCCCAACAAGGGATCATCCGAGGAAGCAGAAAAGTGCTGCATAGTACTCCTGCAACAATTACGCAAGCATCAAAACAATGGGGGAATTTTTTCGCTACTTGAGAAAACTGCGCTTCTCGTGGGAAGCAGTTCCTCGAAACTGCATGTGAAAGCTAAAAACGGAGTTTGATAATGATGTTTTTTTTCGCCTCCCAACTTTTCTAAAAATATTTTATTTTATTAAAAATGTTTATTTAAATTTTTAAAATAATATTTAAATTTTTAAAATAATATTAAATTTTTTTTAAAATTATTTTAAATTATATTTTAAACATTTTACTTTTTAAACAGTTTTCTAAAATTATTTTTAAAATTATTATTTTGTTTATTTAAATTATTGAAAAAAATTTTTAATGGTTTTCATAAGTATTTGAGTACAGAAATAAAGATTTTCATTCCTTTAATTTCGCAGTTCTGATTTAATACTTATCTTTGGCAGCGCTGCATCGTTCTGTACAAATGCCCTTTTGATCGGAGACAATGAAATCTTTCAAGATGCTTAAAATAATGGAGTTTCTTTCATCTTCCGTTGCCTCTGTTTCGATCATTGAATTTCTTTCATAGAAAAAAGTCTAAGATGTATTTGCCAGTCAGAAACTGTGAAAAGTCTAAAATAGGGAAAACTCGACATTTCTAGCGAAGCTCTTTGGTGGAGAGAGAGATTTAGTCTTCAGAGCCATTAAGAGTGGCAGTTCACTCTGTCAATTCTTTTAGAAAAGAGAGAAAAAGAAACGGCCACTCTACTGAACATAGCCATTATTTTAAGCTATTTGCTAATTGCTCATACAGAGACTGTTCGCACATTTTTTAGACGATTTTGGCAAGCAGTAATAAACAATCGTTTGCTGCAAAAGGAGTAATTGCAATTTTACTATGTTTTTAAAAGTCAAAATTATCGTCTGTGGCTTGAAAGTTTTTTTTTTTTTTTATTCAAAATGGCGAATTTAACAAAGCAGTGGTTCGAAGGCAACATTTACGCTCTTTCCGAAGAGAAATATGCATACTCCGTTATCCAAAAACGATGTGAGAGTCATGGTTTTGTGATATCTAAAGCATCGATAGGTAATACCATCATCAAGAAAGAAAAAAAAAAAAAAAAAAACGTCAAATTGGAGTTTCAAGTGGGTCAAAAATTCCAAACAAGTATCCAAGGAAAAAACGGACATCTTCGCCTATTGCAAAGGTATGTTGTTTAACGTTAAAAGAAAATCCCTCTAGTCAAAGGACAGTTGCAAAATCATTAAAAATGCTCGGTGTCCACTGTAAACAAAATGATAAACGTTGATTTAAATCTTAAGAAAGCGAAAAAACGCAACTTACATCGTCTTCTTCCAAAGCATATCTCTCAACGTAGGACACGTTGCAGAATTCTATATGAGAAACACTTATCCAAAGAAAAACGGAAAACAATTGTCCCAACAGATGAAGCATGGGTGTATTTAAATGACTGTAACAAAAAAAGAGCCATTTATTATCATAAAAGGGGAGAAAAAAATCAAGTACATGGTTCAAAGAATCGAAAGAAAGTTTTTCTAAAGGATTCATGATTGTTGCTGGTTTTCCTTATAATGGCAAGTTAAAGAGAGTGCAAAAAAATGTCAAGATTAACTCCAAATAGTATCAGGAATATATTTTATCCCCAATTTTTCTGAATGAAATACCATCGCTTTACCCACAGTGCCATCAATCTGTGAGACTCCATTAGGACAAAGCTAGAAGTCACACATCAAAATCCACTGTAAATTTCCTAAAAGAAATGGAACAAAAATCTGGTATTAAAGCCATACCCTTCACTGATATCCCTACTAAATCTCTCAATGGATTTTTGTGCTTTCGGACTTTTAAAACTGCATTATCCGAACGTTGTCCCAAAAACCCCAACAGGACTCTGGAAAGCTGTTCGGGAGGAATGGGATAGAATATCTCTTCTGCCCCTTCAAAAGGCATTATTATCCTGGAAATTTATCATATTTAACCATATTTAACGTTTTGTATGTTACCTTTATTTGTTAAATATCATGTTTTACGTACTCAAACCATAAAATTCAGTGCAACAGTAATATCGCAAAATAATTTTAAAAATGAGCATATCTTTAGAAATTCCTAATACAGAGTCTCGTGCGTTGGATACATATATCCGTACAGTGCTGCCAATGCTCGTTTTGAAATCGTTTAGTTTGTTAATCAAAAATTCGTTGAAGTGTTACAAAATATGAAATCGGTAATAAAACAAATTTCAAATTCAAATTAGGGCTTTCACATTCCCATATTCTATGAACGATTACGCTATTCAAATTTTGATAGCTCTAGGTACCGTTGTTTTATCCCAATGCGAGAAACATACATACATTCATGCAGATTCTTCATTATTTAATTTCTTTGAGTATAATACAAGGATAATATTTGGTGGCAACAATTTGACAAGTGAAACAACGCTTATGGTGAATCGACGCAACATACCAAAACGAAATGAATAGTTCTTCAGGGAAAATTGCCCCTCTGGACTAATAAATTTCTAGTAACTTAACTATGAATCACATGGTCAATTACAGCTAGAAATCAAGCCGAAATTTAACGCTAAAAAATGAAATAATGGAACATTCTTTCAAAAAATTAGAGGACATTCCCAGGCAAAATCGCTTCATCTATTGCAACAATTACGAATTACACCACCCAAAATAGTAAAAACACAGCAAATATAAGAAAAATGCGTCACAAGAATTTGCCCACTAATTTCAGAATTACTTGCTTTACTTTTCTGCTTTATCAACTGTATTTTTTTATTTATTTTTCGTATTTTGAAATTTTTGCATCTTCATTTGTTTTTTAATCGTTGCCACTTACGCCCACCAGCGGCCGAGCGGTAAAGTCGCTGAACACTGGTAGTTCAGTCCGAGGTTCGAATCCCGCGAACGGGCTGGCTGCATGGGCGTTTTCGTGGTTTTCCCCATGTGTAACGTGTATACGAGCCAGTTTCCCTTAGAAAGTCCTCCACGAAAGGCATCCCTCCCCTTAGGCTAGATAGCCCTAGTGTGCTTTGCCATAATTAAATACACCACCACCATTGCCACTTACTGTCTGGTACTAAGTCTTCTGTTTATAGTCACTTTTATTATTATAACAACTTATTTACAAAATTAATCCCTGAAACTAGAAACAGAATTCCCTGAAATCCCTGAAATTTGCAAATTAGTATGTTTACTGAGAGATGGGGGGAGGACACCTATTGTATACAATTCACATTGATTGGTCTGATTGGCTTAGTAGCTCAGAGCAACTTACTGTTAAACAACATATTTCCTCGTGTTGATGGGTGTTTAGTTGTAATACTGTTTCTGTATTTCTTTTACCCAGGCAGGACGTGTCCAAAAAATATACGTATAATTTTGGTGAAATAGGGGCATGGTAGTTTTTGTACTTTTTTTTTTTTTTTTTTTTTTTGGAAACTTATACGAGTAAAAAAAACTGAAGCTATCGTCGACGCTTTTTTCGTATTTTTCGCACGCTATTTTTACGAAAATTTTACGAATCCAAATATACTGAAGAAAAAGCTGACCATAGTAGATTTCATTCGTTACTTTTACAAATATTAAACAAATTCTAAACGCTTTGAAAAAAAATTACAAATTCAAAGTAACTATCGAATTCTTTTGCATTTTACGTTTGTTATTCTTTTACCTTCGAACAGGTAAAAAGACATAATATACAAAATCATGCAAAAGATTCCAAATCACGTTTTGGTGAGCTGATAATAATCCAGCTTCACAATCCGTGTAGAATTTTATTTTCCTTTTTAGTTTGTTCATTTACTTTACAGAATAAAATGTGTCCAGTCAATTTTATGACATAATATTTATGATTAAAAGAGAAGCTACTAATTTTTATGCTCAATATTTTGTTTTGGAGAAAAATGTATAGTGTAAGAAGAAAATTAGCTAAATGTAAGCTTCGAACCAAACTCTGTTTTAAACTTTTAATTAAAGGGTTTCAAAATTTGATAGAAAGTTTTATAAGGTATTTCTCCCGCCCTCTTAGCGTGCCTTCATGGTGTGGTGGTCTGCACGCTGGACGCGTATTCTAGATGTCCATGGTTCGACTCCCGGCTAAGGCGTTGCTCATTTTTCAATCTCTCCTGCTTCCAATTAACCTAATGTTTTTACAGTTTTAAGTAGTTATTTTCTGCTGACAGAACATTAAAAAAATGTTACATGATTACCATAATATCTTATTGATGAAACGATTAAGTTACATAAAACACAAGCGATATGCGTTGTGCGTAAACAGGCTACCAAATGCATAAAGCATATTTGGTAATTAGAATAATGCTAAAAATTGCTTATTATCAATTAGATATATTTGTAAGGAATTTTCGCATTCCCCAGTGCATGCTATCTTGGTGTTAAATGAATCACACATTCAATTTGCGACTGGTTCGAATGTGCTCAACAGTTTAGCTAGAGTACGGTTATTTTTATTCTCTAAGGCAGGGTTTCTTAAACTTTTCTCAGCCGCGATCCCTTTTTATCACTTTTTTTCGCCACCCCCAGGACCCCATAATATTTAGAAAAATGTTGTGGGACCCCATAAGTATTGCGCAAATCCGACACACGCGGGAGTGAAACTATCAATTTTTTTCATTTGTACTGTTATATATTATTTCAGTTTTAGGTCATTAACTTTAATTTGTAATTTTAAGACATAGAACAACGGGAAAATTTTAGATAAGTAACAGGCGTAATAACAGCGTCACGTGCAAAGCAAGGAAAATGAACTTTTATATTATAAAACAAATGCGTCGAAACGTTTTCGTTTTTTTTTTTTTTTTTTTTCTATAATTTTAAAATTATTATAATAAGAAGAAATATCAAAACTGCCAAAATTTGTGACGACCCCCTGTTGCAGGTCCCGTGACCCCCTTTGGAGTCGCAGCCCAGAATTTAAGAAACCTTGCTCTAAGGCGGGAGTTCTCAACCTTTCTGTCCACCTAACAGCACATTCTAGAATATCTTTTGGACGGCGGGCATCATTTACGTTTTCAAGGTGAATTTAAAGTTGAGTTAATAATATATGCACTTAAAAAAAGAGATCGGTCGCATTTCGCTAGCATCTGTATTGGAAGCAATTTCTATTTCATTAAATATGAAAAAACTTTCACATACAATTTTACTGAAAACTAAAACATTTTTATTGTGATCGCATAGCCGCGAGCACACGTTAAACGATTGGCGGGCACCATGGTGCCCGCGGGCATAGGGTTGGGAACCCCTGCTCTAAGGAGGCTATATTCACAGAAGACGACCACAATCGCTTACAACCCTGTGGTCTGTTTCGGTGGTTTTGCGTTTTGCTGTATTATGTAAACAACAGGGGGGGGGGGAATAATAATAAATAAATAAAATCTAAAAGCTTTTCGATTTTATATTACGACCAAGCAGACGCTTTTTTTCACTTACAGGCAAGATTCGAGAGCATTTGGGCTAAAGCCACTCCAGGCTAAAATATTTAAAAACTGCATATCTGTAGAATTTTCGACAGACAGTCTCGCACGCTGCAAATAAAAATATTTTAGAATTTAATATCATCTAAAATTATCCTTGAAGAATATTTTCTATTCGGAAATACTGAGGAAACAATTCTTTTGAAAAAAACATATGTCCACTGAAACTACATAACAAACAAAACTGAAAAAAAAAAACGTCTAATTGTTATCGTTTATAAGAGAAGTCGCTCAACAGCGGACGGGAAATGTTATCGTTGAGAGATCAAATTCTCACGCCGCGAGTGGCAAAAGTAGCACAAACAAACAAACAAACAAACAAAAAAAAAAAACATCTCATATTTTCTTCGCCAAAAACCGTTTAACCAACTTCCCCGGCGTTTTTCTAACAAACATCCCGCTTCTGCGTCCACCAATCTAGCAACCCCCGACAGAACTCGGAGAGAGTGAGCGAAAGCACGTGATGCATTTTGGCTCGGCGCCAAAGCCATCCGTCGGCGCGGTCGAAACAATCTATCCGTGTACTCCGTAAAGAGTTCGAACAATGTAACTATTTCGAATACATTTCTATTTAAATTCTGGCCGGACGGTGAGCGTCGTTGCTCACTTTTGACGTCGGGAAGATTTTCTCTTCTCTCTTTGCTAGCTAAAATTAGATTGATGATCATTACCGAAACCGGGCAAACTTCGAAATAAATCATTGTCCCCGAGGAAGAAGATATACACTAAGTTGCAGAGGAATTGTATTTTGGGAGGATTCTTGTCTGCCTCTAGGTGGCGTCTGTCGTCCGAAATCTGCATATCGATTCTTTTCGGCGCGTTCGAAAGAGAGCAGGGAGGAAGAAGGGAAACCTTACTTTAAAGGGAAGAAAAGGGAAATTGAATTATAATCGAAATTGTGGAATTTTGTGACGGGCGGCTCGCCTCGCTTTGGGAAGAAAATGGCGGCGTGATTAACATTCTGGTAACGATAACAAAAGCGTTTACCGTTTAAGGTTATACCTGTAAATACGCCTTCTTCCATCTTAAGACTAACGCTTTTTTAACGTTAAAAATGCTCTTAGCAAAAACTTTCGAGAAATTTTCAGTTTTTTACATCACGTTACGTTGCCATTTCTTTATAATATATGCATACTGGCAAGTGTTGCTGTTGCGAGAAACGTCAAGATCTTTAATTTGTAACTTTCACATAATTCAGTCCCCCAAAAGAGTTCTATTTGCCAAAGTACAACCTTCTTAATTTATCTTTCAAAATTAATCTATTTGTAATTGAATAATAATGAGTAATAAACTGAGCTATTCAAAAGCAATAAATGCCTTTCTTAAAAACGCTTTATTTCATTTTTTTTCTCATAATATTTCCAGAAAATAGAATATGACAGAAATACAGCCAAGATGATAATTTCTACGAATCATTGCAACATTTTTGCAATTTTGAAAAAGTTTTCCTAATACCATATACAGAATGTTTAGTTCAAATTAGTCTCAAAACGGGATTTTGCGTCAATTCACTATAAACACCGTATCATTTTTCAAATTGTTGCCACCAAATATTATCCCCCTGTATTATTTTTAAATAAATTAAATAATGAAGAATCTGCATATATATATATATATATATATATATATATACATTTTTCTTGCATTGTGAAAAAACGACGGTACCTAGAGCCATCAAATTCTGAAGAACGTAGTCCTCTACCCGAACATATGGCATCTGTAAACCCGAAATTTGAATTTCGAGTTTGCATTATTATTTGTTATTTCATATTTTGTAGCACTTTAATGAATTTTTGATTAACAAAGTCAACGATTTGAAAGCGAGCGATGGCAACACTGTTCGAAATAAAACATTTTGATCTCCAGCACGTGAGAGTGTTGCGATACTGAAAAATGTAAGATGTTCATCTTTAAATTTTAATTAACAAACTCGGCTCCATGAAAACAATGTGTTCCGATATTGAAAACAAAATACTTTTATCTTCCACGTGCCAGCGTGTTACCATTCAGTAAAGCCTAAGATTAAATTAAATCTGGAAATTTCAAATTAAATCGGGAAGTTTTATTGAGCAATAAACTAAGCGATTTAAAAGCAATAAACACAGTTATTAAGAATATTTTTTCGCCTTTTTATGTGATTGATTTAAATAAACGTATTGTTACGAATTTGGTATTTAAAAAGCTAATGTTAGTTCAATTATAAATTAAATGGTTTTATTTCTCGCGCAGTGCAGCGCGTGACGAATATTAAAAGAAAGCTGAGCCGGAAAATTGAAAATACAAGAGCGCGTGCATTAAATAAATAAATATGTCTTTTTGATTTCGAGAAAGTACTAGAAAATTCTAGCGCGTGATTTTAAAATCTTATAAAAGGAGGAAAACATCTCAGTTCGTAGTAGTTGCTTAGTTTGTTGTTGTTTAGAAAACTGCTCTGGTTGATTGTAGCGAATTCGCGGATTAGCTTTCTTTAGCTGTTTTGAATTACGTTCTATTGGACATTTCAGTAGTTAAAAGATAACTACTGTGAGATATTGTATTACTGCATGATAATTTGAGAAAATTTAAGCATATTTGTTGTGATAATAATAAATTTTTGTTCATTTTTCATCGGACTTGTGCATTCATTTCGTAACGAACCCGTACGCACGCAACAATTTTTGGTGGCAGCGGTGGGATTTGAATGCCAATAACAAGAGCGATGGAAGAACAATTCAGGCAAATGATGACTGCATTTGCTGCTTTCCAAGAAAAGATGGAAGGAGCCGTCAACTCCGTTAAGGAAGAAATGATATTGGGCCAAAATTCCGTTAAAGGAGAGATGAGATCCGTTAAAAAGGAAATGGAAGCCGTTCATGAAAAGTTGGAAGCTGGTCAAGTAACTTTTAAAGAAGATATAAAAGCTCTACAAGAAAAGATTGAAGCAGGTCAAGACGAAATGAAAAGAGAAATAACCTGCGTAATAGAAAGTAAATTTGAGGCTATGGAAGACAGAATAGAAGCTGTCGAAAATAAAGTTGGGCAAATTGAAGAAAAGGTTTCTTCTGTCACAGATGAAATAGAAGATAGAGTGTCGGCTGTGGAGCAACGAGTCCAAGGAAGAATTTCGGCCTTCCAACAACAAATTGAAGAAAACGTTTCTGCCGTCCAAGGACATATTGAACAACAAATCGAAAACAGAATTTCTGCTGTCGTCGCCAAAGAAGTTGACACTTTAAAGAAATTCGTAGCGACGGCAGGGAGCACTTCGGATGGTTTAAAATTTATACCCATGTCTGCTCGTCCCTCTCTGAAGCTATCGACATATCATGGGAAGACCTCCTGGCAGGTGTATAAAACACAATTTTCTATAGTGGCGGATGCGAATGGATGGGATTCCCAAACTAAAGCCTGTCATGTCGCCGCTTCTCTGAGAGCAGACGCAGCGGATATCCTGCAGAAACTTCCAGAAAACAAAAGACTTGACTTCGAAGCTCTATCCGGCGCATTGGAGCTGCGCTTTGGAGAGAAGTGTTTAAAAGACTTCAACTAAACTTCAGAAGGCTTCAACTAAAATCCCGTCAGCAGAAGCCCACCGAAACACTTCAGGAGCTCGCCATGGATGTTGAAAGGCTGTCACATCACGCCTTTTCGGAGTGCCCGACAGAAACAAGAGAAATCCTGTCGCTGCAATATTTCATCGACGGCATCCGGGATCCTGAAATACAGAAAGCTCTTCGAATGGCAGGTGTAAAGGACATAAAAAGCGCTCTGTTGTACGCCGTGAAGTTCGAGGCAGCCCAGCAAGCAACTAGTAAAGATCGCTACCCAGTTAGAGCTGTGCGAGTCCATGAGCCAGTGGATCAACTGATGGCTCGTTTAGATGATTTAGCCAGACAAGTCGAAGCTTTGATGCGGAGTAGGAGCGAGAAGAAAGTGGCTCTAAGGTGTTGGAGATGTGGTAGTGAAGGTCACCTAAGACGGAATTGCAGAACACCCCAGGGTACGGAATATAAAGCAGATGATTTTACCAGACAAGTCAGTGGCTTGAGACGGAACAGAAGTGAAAAAAAAACTAATTCTAAAGTGCTGGAACTGTGGAGTTGAAGGCCACATACAAAGAAATTGCAGAACACCCCGACGTACGGAAAATAAGACCATTTCCCAGCAACGACGCAGTAAACAAATGAGTGACCATATCGAGGAACGGAGGTTGCCAGATAATGAAAAACCTTGTTTTAAAGCGCTTAAAATTTATACAGTGAGTGGCAACAGTAACGAAATGTCCATTAATGAGAATATCGATGGAGTTCCTTGCAATATGATCATTGACACAGGAGCTAATGTTACCATCATTAGGAAAGATTTAGCTGAACAGTTTAAAGATAAACTTATTTGGACGCCATCCTGTGTTACCCTTCAGACTGCGTCTGGTGATAAGATCGACATAACTGGGAAGTTAAACGTAAGCATCACGTTTGGAACTGCCGCCTACCATCACACGGCTTATGTGGCGGATATCACAGATCCATACATACTCGGATTGGACTTTTTAAGGAAATACAATTTTTCCTTGACTTGAAAAACAACAAACTGCTTTCAGCATCTGATGGCATGACTATCCATCCTCAAAAGGGATCCTCGCCTAGAAATGTCGAGGCCTTGTCCGAAAGATCCAGCTCGGGAAGCTGCCGAAATCATACTAGGGTTGAAAAGAAACGCAAGACTACCAGCTATTCTCCATCCCAGATGCTCTTCGGTCGAGACCTTCGTCTGCCTTGTGACCGCCTGTTTGATCGCCATACGGATGCGCCTTCATCGCCTGAGGAACACATCCAAGAAGTCCAGGCCCGTTTTGAAGTGATGCACCGTTTCGCACGAAAGCGAGTCAACCTGGCGACGGAGAAAGTGAAGTCCAGGTACAACACGAGAGCTATTAGACATAGATCCAACAAAGGAGACAAGGTGTGGTTGTGGAACCCGATTCAACGAAAAGGACTCAGTCCTAAATTACAGTCACCTTCGGATGGTCCATATACAGTGCTGAACAGACTGAATGACAACGTGGTTCGGATCCGTAAGTCTTCGAACTCTAAACCTAGAGTCGTTCATTACGACAGGTTAGCTCATTACTATGGTCATAGTACGTAATGTAAATAATTGTAAATAGTGTAAGACCATGGTCCTTTTTGTTTCTAAATGTGTATTTAGTATTTGATTTGTATTTGATAGCATTTGATTTGTTTTATTTATTGCATTTATTGTTCATGTTGTTTATTATTGTAATGTAATGCTTATTAATGCATTTATGCCACAGTTGTAAGTTTAGCTTCCTGTCCAGGGATTGTACTGCCCGGGACGTGCAGTCCTTGGGAAGGGGGCAGTGTTACGAATTTGGTATATAAAAAGCTAATGTGAGTTCAATTATAAATTAAATGGTTTTATTTCTCGCGCAGTGCAGCGCGTGACGAATATTAAAAAAAAGCTAAGCCGGAAAATTGAAAATACAAGAGCGCGTGCATTAAATAAATAAATATGTCTTTTTGATTTCGAGAAAGTACCAGAAAATTCTAGCGCGTGATTTTAAAATCTTATAAAAGGAGGAAAACATCTCAGTTCGTAGTAGTTGCTTAGTTTGTTGTTGTTTAGAAAACTGCTCTGGTTGATTGTAGCGAATTCGCGGATTAGCTTTCTTTAGCTGTTTTGAATTACGTTCTATTGGACATTTCAGTAGTTAAAAGATAACTACTGTGAGATATTGTAATACTGCATGATAATTTGAGAAAATTTAAGCATATTTGTTGTGATAATAATAAATTTTTGTTCATTTTTCATCGGACTTGTGCATTCATTTCGTAACGAACCCGTACGCACGCAACAGTATTAAAATCACGAGATGTCTAATTAGAAATATCCAATATTTTTATGAAATACACTTGTTGGAAATTACGGTAGTCATTAAAATCGTTATATACTTTTCTTTTTTATAATAACTATTTTAGGCACTTGCCGAGCTAGCGGCTAGATAGTGACTATAAAAGTATACATTGCAACCTCTCACATTCTCTCTGGAATACTATAGATAAACTGTCTTTTAATATTTCGTGATTTTGCTCTTGAACTGAGTTTTATGCGACGTAAATGCGAAAAACTTGATATTTAGTAAACAAGGTTAACAGATGATAAGTTAATAATAAAAACACAAAAACAATTTTTTGTTAACTATCTTACTAAGAAAAACTGAATATTGAATATAAATGTAAGCCAACACTTAACACACTGTATCAGGAATTCTAAACATATGTTGCATATGATGCTATACAGCTTTTGAAAGTTTTATGATTTTGTTGTTGAACTGTAAATGAGAAGGAAACAATGCTTAATAATAAAAACTAAAATATTCAGGTGCTGCTAATATTTTTTTTTTAATTAGCAAATGAAAAATGATCATACAAGACAGCCCATATGTTTTTAAGAAGCTATAAATAAATTCTGATGAAGATATATCGTATCGAGATTGCTTGGAAAACATAGCAATAACGGAATTATGCATATTATATAAGCTTAATATTCTCTGTTACCTCTGCGAATAATTTGTTAGAAGTTAAATTTCCTTTCTTCAAAATAGATTTAATGCGTCAATTCCCTGTAAATGCAAGAAAATTTTATCGTTCAATAAAGCAGCATAATTATAATCATTTACTATAAAAGTCGATAAATGTATAAAGCAAAAATAAAAACAATCTTATGCATTTTAATTTCCGAGCCTTCCTAAATAAAAGTTAATTTTCATGCTCCATTTTAGCTGAACAGAACTGAAATCTATTGCATGTTTCAGAAAGTATTAAAATGACAATAATGATAATAATTTTCTTGTTTCATTCTACTGCAAAAAATGTGCTCTGCCTGTTATTGATATTTTCCTAATAATCTTTCTTGAATTAAAATAAAATACACAAAACAGAAACCAAATGATTCTCAACCATAAGTTATGACTCATATCTTTTTATTCATGTACCATCATAAAGACTCATAAAAGTTTTCAGACGGATATATTGTAAATTATACTTATTTAGAATGACATCAATTAGATAGATTATTAAAATAAAATTAAACCGAATGGCCACTGATGTCCTATGGTTTGACAGTGGACTAAAACGTAGAGACTTCATGACCCGAGCTTTTGAAAAGCACCTAACACCGGTGACTGGCGTCTAAATCTGTAGAGGTGATTCACGGGGACGCAAGCCCCCAGTGGCCAAACTCGGGCGACAATGAGCAAGGTCTGGTTTATGAGCACAAGACAGAGCGACCAAGCAACAGCTGATCATCGAAAAGATTAAGACAACATAAAACACGTCAGTCCCTTGAGCCGACCAACGCAGGCGAAACTACGAGGACAACCTTAAAAATATCTACCATGTAGATAGAGATCACAAAGCTTAAGACTGACTTCACAGGACCGTTCACTGGTTTTGGGGATGGGTCGGCTACGTCAGTTGTCTCCGTTAGCTCACATAAAGCCCAGTGGGAACGGCCCTTTACTGTCATCTGCATGGTGCTCAAGCGTCTGGCCAACGGCTTTGGTCAATAAACACTCAAGGCTCTGACTAATGAATATGGTCAGGGGTTATGAACACAAGACATGGGCGACCAGGTAACAGTTGGTCACTCAAAAAAACTAAGACAACGTCAATCCCACTGAGCTGACCAATGGAGGCGAAACAAGGCTAACCTTTCAAATACCTAGGAGTCAGCGATTACGCAGCCCGAGGTAAATTTGACAGAACCGCTTCGGTCCCTGTCTCGCCTGAATGGACCACCGAATTGTCGATGGTTCTAGTCACTGTGAAGACTGATTATGACCCCAGGAGCCGAGTCTTTCTAAGTACAGGCCTCAGCCAGAGCGCCGGGGTTGCCCCCAGTCGACCCCCAGGGGAGCCTGTGGTTTGACAGTCAACGATACCAATCGGTTCACTTAATTATTAAGAATTGTCTTTATAAATTTCAAATCGCTTAGTTTGTTGCTGATTAAATCTGAAAAATAAAGTAAAGAGTTTATGCCTTTTCTAAACTAACCGGCAACTCTCAGAAAACTGGCTATTTGCGAAACTGCATTGAAGAAAAATTAAAGATATTACTTTTCTCTCAGTGATAACATTTTCCATATTCCACAAATAATAAAAGCATAGTAACTTAAGGTAACCGTTAAACATTTTTGGGATATAAAGCGCTAAAGACGTTTGCGCCATCAAAAATAAACTCCGTCTGTTGCGTTCTGATAAATATATATTTTGCCTGTAGGAAAAAAAAAATATCCGGATTGTTCGGTGATACAAGTTAAATAATATACATGGAAGAATAAATATAAAATAATATACATGGTATGAATGTAGAGGTGATCCACGAGAACGCAAACCCCCAGTGGCCAAACTCGGGCGACAATGAGCAAGGTCTGGTTTATGATCACAAGACAGGGCGACCGAGCAACAGCTGGTCATCGAAAAGATTAAGACAACATAAAACACGTCAGTCCCTTGAGCCGACCAACGCAGGCGAAACTACGAGGACAACCTTAAAAATATTTACCATGTAGATAGAGATCACAAAGCTTAAGACTGACTTCACAGGACCGTTCACTGGTTTTGGGGATGGGTCGGCTACGTCAGTTGTCTCTTAGCTCACATAAAGCCCAGTGTGAAAGGCCCTTTACTGTCATCTGCATGGTGCTCAAGCGTCTGGCCAACGGCTTTGGTCAATAAACGCTCAAGGCTCTGACTAATGAATATGGTCAGGGGTTATGAGCACAAGACATGGGCGACCAGGTAACAGTTGGTCACTCAAAAAAACTAAGACAACGTCAGTCCCACTGAGCTGACCAATGGAAGCTAAACAAGGCTAACCTTTCAAATACCTAGCAGTCCGCGAATACGCAGCCCGAGGTAGATTTGACAGAACGGCTTCGGTCCCTACCTCGCCTGAATGGACCACCGATGGTTCTAGTCACTGTGAAGACTGATTATGACCCCAGGAGGAGTCTTTCTAAGTACAGGCCTTAGCCAGAGCGCCGGGGTTGCCCCCAGTCGACCCCCAGGGGAGCCTGTGGTTTGACAGTCAACGATACCGATCGGTTCACTTAATTATTAAGAACTGTCTTTATAAATTTCAAATCGCTTAGTTCGTTACTGATTAAATCTGAAAAATAAAGTAAAGAGTTTATGCCTTTTCTAAACTAACCGGCAACTCTCAGAAAACTGGCTATTTGCGAAACTGCATTGAAGAAAAATTAAAGATATTACGTTTCTCTCAGTGACAACATTTTCCATATTCGACAAATGATAAAAGCATAGTAACTTAAGGTAACAGTTAAACATTTTTGGGATATAAAGCGCTAAAGACGTTTGCGCCATCAAAAATAAACTCCGTCTGTTGCATTCTAATAAATATATATTTTTGCCTGTAGGAAAAAAAAATATCCGGATTGTTCGGTGATACAAGTTAAATAATATACATGGAAGAATAAATATAAAATAATATACATGGTTGAATAAATGGAGTCCTACTCTACGAAAGCAGACTCGAAGTCTTTTCAAGCAATTCCTCCGAATGGGATCACGTTCTTTTCTCCCCTTTTTACTTTTTACGCGCTTTCGCTTAAATTCCTTCTGTTTTGGAAAATCCTTTTACCCGCTGGCTTCTCTACGCATCGCTTGCGCCATGTGGTCTTGTTGGATGACCCGCTGGGTCGGATGCTGATGAGTAATAAGTCGTCTACGCGTATCTCCGGGTTTTCATTGAGCGGCGTTGCCAGAAAGAAGAGCAACAGAGTAACATGACAGTCTGATTATCTGATACTGTTGATGAAACGTGGGGAACACATTGGGGTCGATTGCATTACTTTTTCGAAATGTATATCCCATATTAAAGTATTTAAAAGTATCATCTGTTTCAACTCCTCAGTGATTTAGATTATTTTGAATCTCATCACTGATTGAAAAGACCAAAATATCACTTACTGGTAAGAAAATTTTCACTGTATCGTTCCTAATGCTGTTATACTTTTCCCAAGGATTTCTCCCAACTGATTGTTATCTCGGATAGTTACCTATATAGGATAGTGGTTAGTGGCGTTAGCTGCTATTCCTATTCACACGGCTCAAATTCCGGAGGAAAAAAAATGGATGTTTATAAGAGTGCAGTATCTGTGCGACAAGGGGGTACTCAAAATATACGAGCCGTAATCCTCTCAAGAAGTTGGTAGTACGGATCCTCGGACTGCCCTCCCAGAGTGTTCTTCCTCATAATTCCATGCGGGGCGGAAGCTTAGAAATTAGCAAAGCCTGGAAATGCCTAACATATTGTTAGGAAATATCCATGCGCGGTAAGATAGCTTCCTCGCAAAGCAGGTTTGGGGCTGCCAGAAAATGATAAGGGAAGGCAGGGTTGCCACATTTGGCGATAAAATCGGCAATATGTGATAGACGGATGGAGAACCTTCTGGAACGAATTCTTACTGGTTTAGCCCAGAATGTTCTCGAACACAAGCCAAAAACTATATAAACCCTGCTGGTACGCAGAAAGTCAGTGCCAAATATCTCGGAGTCACTCTTAATGATCGTCTTACTTGGACTGACCATATCAACAGTGTTCGAACCACTGCACTACAAATTATCAAGTGTTTGCTTCCTATACTCGGTAAATACTCTAGAATGGATTTGGGGAAGAAAAGACTTGTTTATCTCTCCACAATTAGACCTATTTTGACTTATGCATCTCCTGCCTGGGCGGCAGCCAAAGACTCAGATGTGAACAAACTCCAAATCGTTCAAAATAAACTCCTGCGTATTATCACGAACGCACACTATTATGTCCGCAACAAGACCCTCCATGAGGACCTCAAAATTGATACCATCGCGGTACATCTGCGGAAACTTCACGATAAATTCTTCAAAAATGAGCAGGAATGTAACTTTATGAATCATTTCAACTTGTTTCATTATGAAGTTCTCACCGATGATCGATTTCTTCGACCTTTCGCAGCTTACATACTCAGTGGAAACGAAAATTTCCCCACCTAATACCAAGTTAGTGGAAATTTTGATCTGTACATAGTGATTTTACTCTTATTTTCCTTTACTTTACTCCAGAATACTGCTTTTCTTCAATATTCAAGAAGCACTTTTAAAAGTCAGCGCCTGGGAGAGTGACCTCCCACGTGACCTAAGAACTTGAGTTCTATGTTCAGCCTTGTTGTAGGACTTTCTGCATTTTTTAGGACTGAAATTTCTGGTATTCCTTATGTTTATCATATTGAAGAACATGAGAAAAATAGTGATTTTTCGCTATTGCAACCCATTATTTAATTATTTTACTCTTTTCATCAGTTTTGGACAAGTTTACGCTAAGCGAATCAGAATACCTGATTCCGCTCACGTGATATGTGACTTATTCTAAGTATACTCTGGGATAGACATTTTGAATTTGTAATATATGTATTTTGTGTTAACATTTGTTCTGCATTTATTTTGTTATTTTGTAACTCTTACTAAAATTATTGCTTTCCTGAAACATCTTCGACTGTTATAATGAAACCATGATTCTGTCAGTTTACACCACCCCCATCACGTTATCATGGACTCAGAATTTCAACTTACAGGACTGCTAGACTGTATTATGTGATGAAATTTGGTTTATTCCATATGTTGTGACTCTGATGATTACTAGAAAAATTTCCCTTTTATGTAATTATTTCTGCAAATTTGTACATTTAAGGTTTTCTTCAGCATTTCTAACCTGAAATCTTGCAACGTATTAACGACTTCTTCACACCTCACGTGACAAGGTAGTCACGCCCTCTCAACATCTGCAATCCTGACTTAGGTCTCACTCATGTATTCTCCTACTTTCAGCGCTCTATAGCAACTAACTCAGACAGCCGGAACAAAACTTGCAAATCCTGCAAGTTAATCAGCGGCGCATCCAGCGGTACTTGGAATTTGGAGAAAGTCAGTTAGTGTCTCGCCTAGCGAGTCGATCGCGATTCAGCGCGGCGTCCATAGAGTTAGGAGTCTGTTAGTTAGTGCCTAGTCGAGTCAGTTAGGAGTCAGCGAGCGAGTGTCTCGAGTGCCTAGCGCCGAGCTGGTCGTCGAGTGCATCGAGAAAGTCTCCTAGTGTATCGCGAATGAGCGCATTGCCGAGTTTGATCTTATTGTGTTGAGCTCCGGGAATGACTGAACCGTGGAGTGCCGAGTGCCTCGCGATTTGTAGCGTGCAGAGTCTCGAGAGTACGTGGAGTTCCGAGAACGACCGAGCAGAGTCGGGAGCTGTACTCTGGTGCTTTGCCGTGAAGCTGTCTTCACCGTTATAACTTGATAACCTGAAGGTTGTGCCGCTGATTGTTTCAGCGACACAGCTTCTCTTCACAGACAGACACAGCTTTTCTTCGACGACTCTAAAAGTGTTTTTGAAGCTGTTTTGAATAAGACTGGCCAATAAAGTGGGTTTCGATACTTCATTAAGTGTCTTCGTTATTTACCCCAAATCCACGAGCCTGTAACGTACGTAAAGAAGAAACACAATACGTAACAATATGCCTAGATGGATACACAGGTACTCAGCTCAGTTAATACAGACCATCCGTTATTGGAGATATTTCAACAATATTCTTTGAAGTTGGATAAAATTTCTCTTTGATCTTTACTTCCTTACACGAAGTAAAGGAGCTAGGACCATCCGAGAAAAATTTCGGGTATCATATTTCAACCCAAATATTCATTTTGACCGTTCCCGAATGCATTTGGACTTCCCCCCCCCCCGTCTTCGCATGCGCACAGGACTTTTTTTTTTTTTCAAAACGGATTGTAAAATGGAATTAAAAATGGATTCCAAAGAGGTTTTTTTCGTCACGTCTGTACTAACGTAGGTATGTATGCATGCATGCATGCATCTCGCACAACTCAAATACGCATCCCCAAATCTGGTTTAAAAGTTCTTGCCAGGCCTTTATTTTCTCAATCGTTGGTCGTATTTATCTACTTCCAATTAAGTTTTTTAAATGGCAAAATTATTCATATTTTGACAATGTCCAACAGAGAAAAAAATTAATTTATGACAGATAACGAAATCTAACTTTTAGTATGGTCTTTCAATTCCTCTACTTATATTTAGGAAAGTTTTACACTCGTTATGAAAAAACAAAATTATAAAAAGTTTTGACTCTCGCTCGACAAAATATTTAGCGGGATATTAAATTTCAAAATTTGCAATTTTTGATGTATTTTCAGCTTGCTTTGAGGGATCGATTATTCAAGCTAAAATAATCCAAGGAAATATGTTTAACAAAAAATGTGTACAATTTAACAGGCCGTACAAGAAGTCATGTGGTATACGCATCAGATTTTTTGTAATCCATTTATAGCCCATCTTGAACAGATAGCTCTATCCCGAAATTAATTAAGCAGATGGGTGGAGCCCGTGAAAACTCATCCTCCTAAAGAGGGTAGAATTTGGGTATAGGAATTTTTATCCTCAGCTGCTCAAGTTTTCTCGAGTATTTTGCTTTTCCCACGGAAAGTGGCAGATATATTCAAGTAGTATCAATATCCAGTGTTAATTACTGCTAATTAAAATTTTACTATGATAAATAGATTTTTTAATAATGAAATTAGTTATACAAAAAGTACCATAGTTTGTCTTAATTGGCTAGAATAAAGATTCCTCATAAAAACTCAGAACTATATAATCTTCGGCCGAATTTATATCCTGGATACTATGCAAACAGTGAATATCTCACAAAAAGTTTCTTTGGGAGGAAATTTTAATTTTAAAAGAAAAAAGGCTGGTTACAAGGAGACAAATCGAGATGATATCGGATGTTGTCACATATAACCACTTATTTTTAACCCAAAAATTACTTAGACCATTAATGAGAGAGGAGGGAACAAATGGTTCGGTATCAAGGTACGTAAAAAATGGCTAAAAAATGTTTTTGATTAATTACAACAAAGCTGTAAATATTCATAAAAATTATTGGACGTATATATCACAAATTAATTTTTTTTTTTATTATTTACACCAATTACCACCCTAATTGCAAAGTAAAATGTAGATTTAAATCATTAAAACTTTTATTATTTTTTAATCACACAGCGTGTTAACAGTTATACATCGATAAAATTTTAAAGATAAGTTAAAGATCATACGTCATGCCAAATGGCAACAATCTGAGGAATTCTTGCTTGCAAGGCCGCGAGAAAGACAAATTCCAGATGTTAAGCTTCGCGAACTGCAATACTTGCCAAACTGAATGGGTACAAAGCGTAATAGCACATTTAACTCCTGAAAAATTTTGAAAAAACTTCGCTAAAGATGTTTCTGACGTACAGATATAACGACTTTCGAACTTTCACTTACTATTATCTTTAAGAAGTACGCCTATTATAGATTACGGACATATTAGAATTAGTTTCATATTGATTGATCAGCGTTGTGGCGGACTCCTAACCATTAATTATAACATATTTTATTATAATATTTTTATTATAATTTTATATATTATTTATAATATTTTATTATAATATACTTTTATTATAATGTTTATATATTATTAATAACATTTTATTATAAAATTTATAATAAAATTAAATAGAAGATGAAACTTTAGTTGGAAAATCATTTCTGAATCCCTGAATTATTAATTCACGGATCCCCAAGAACCCAAAGACTACTACTTAAAAATAGCTATTCCAGTTATTTTAATACCTAGCATACACAGAAAGCTACTTGTACGAGCGATTCTAGCAAAGAAATTAATTCATTTTCGAAGAAAGACAGATGTTATTCTGGGCGAGTTTTTATTCTTTAAAGACAGCTGGTTTTTGCATGCTTTCGCTTGGCGTGAGTTCTGAATCCACCCACAACTAATCGAAGCTCTTCATTAATTAAAATCGCCTGTTCGGCTTGCTTTTGTTGTCTTGAAGCAGTTTTATTGGCTGAGAGGGAAAACGTAGCTTTCTGTAATTGCCAAATGTTTTTATGCGAAACGGATGACCAATAACTACAATGAATGGAGTTTTCGAAATAGGTGTGTCTGTTTATTAAACTAAGAAAAGGTATATGCGGCCACGCTTTTGCATGACTTTAGTTACTTTGGTGGCGTCTGTACTATTTTTTTTGGGGGGGGGGAGGGCGTGAGGATCAGATTTTAAAATCAGTTTTCGATCCCTATCACATGACCTAATTTTTAAAATTTTGTAGACATATATATTTACAAAAGAAAGTGCAATATTTTATGTATGATATTTTTTTTTTTTTTTAATTTCGTATTGACTTTTAATTAGAAAAGAGTTGAGCGGAATCTTTTCCCAAATTTTCGGAACGCTACTCTATGGTACAGTTATCATCCACAATACCTGCAAGCATGGTGCTTTTTTCTGTACCAGTCATTGTTAACTCATAAGTCTCCTGATATTGTCGGTTATCGGTGTCCTTCTGTTTAATAATCAGTCTATGGAAAACCACTCCCTAACTGGTTAAACTTTGGTTCTACTTCAGACTGTCCTGAGACTTATCGCCTCATCTTAGTACAGCATCGACAAACTCACAAGAACGTTTTAAAAAATCTTTTTACTTCCTTGTACGAAGTAAAAAGGAAGTATTGTAATCGCGAAAAGTTTCAGGCAGCATATTTCAACGAAAATATCCATTTTGACCTCTATCGAATGCAATTTAACGATGTTTTTGCGGGACATCTGTACACAAGGACAGAATAAAGGGCTCTTTTCCCCCACAAAATTATAAAACTGATTTAAAATGAATTCTGAAGAGAATTTTTCGTGGCGTCTGTGCGTACGTACGTACATATGTATATATGTGCCTCGCATAACTCAAAAACGAGTAGCCTCAGAACGTTGAAATTTTGTATATAAGACTGCTATAACATGTAGATGTGCACCTCCCTTTTTCATTGCAATCGGCCTTACCAAGAGTATATATATCCACTCTGTTACTCGGCTCAGTAAGCTCAGTTTCTTTACTCTTATGCTTGTAAATTGTGCATTTTTTGCTTTAAAAATGATTGAATTATGTTGTTCTTATCTTCCGGTGCTCTTAGTTAATCTGCACGTTATAATTGTAGAATTATCAGCAATTTAAAAGTTGCTTAAGTGTGGCTAAGCCTATTTTTTTAACCATAGCAGCCATATTTGTTTACATTTGAAACCTAGCGGATATTGGATTTGTTGTCAATCTAGCGAAACTAAGCTTCGTAACAACAAAGTAATGTCTTCTTTTATTATTGTGAATTAAAATATGCTTAATCCATTCTGGAATTATCATTTAAGTAATTAAATTATTCCATATATTGACTCAGCATAGCGTCCACAACAAGTTAAACCAGTTTCTACGTGTTCAGTGTCTTTTTGCCGAGTGAGACCAAAAGTAAACTTTCAGTTTTGTGCATAAAAAAATCTGCCTTCTTGCCCGCTGACCGAATTGCTTGTTTTTGCGTAGAAACTGTAATTCTAATTTAAAAAACAAATTATAATTGTTTGAACTGTATTTGGTGTTTTATGTTTTTCTATATCTTTCAATTTTTAATATAGATATTTTGAGTTTTTATGTATTTTTACCTTGTTGCGAAAGGAGAACAGAATTAATTGAATGAGAAATATATCTCTAATGAAATTCGAAGAAGTAAGTTTAAATGAAAGGCAAGGAAAAAAGTGTATAATTTAATATTCGTACAACGAAGTCATGTGGTGTACACATATTTTATATTAAGGATTTAAACGCAACAATTTGCACGGATACTGCTTACAAAACAATTTCTGCTACTTTCAGGATTAATACCTTATAAACTCTAAGTTAGAAATTCTCCATGATCCATTCACACGGAACCCACCAAGTATGCGAAGCAAAATCCCTCTCTCAAAATATTCAAAGCTTCCTGATCAAGAAAAGGCAGCGCCTAAACTTCCGATGCATAAATCAGAGCATGTCTTATAAAATTATATTAAAGATAAAAGTAAAAAGATACTTCTGCCTTCTATCAGTCAAGCCGCGTTTTTTAAAGATAAGTCAAATATATGCGTTAATTGAATTTTTTTTTTTTTTTTTTTTTTTTTTTTTTTTTTTTTTTTACGTGACGGAGCCTAAGAAAAATAATTTTGAACAAATATATAGTGCAAAATAGAAGTAGTTACTTGATAGCTTTTTGCGCCAAAACTTTCATGAAATTTTTGAATTATAAATCAAGTTGATCATCTTCTGTAAAGGTCTTCTGGTAGCAAATCACATCTTATTTTGGAAAATCAGACATGAACCTTAAGGTCCGGAATCACAGTTTAATAATTCTTCAATTATACAATAATTCTAACCCAACGTATGTGTGAAGAAGGAAACGTTGCCAACTCAAGCACTATATTTTCTCTGTCTGTCCCGCCCCTTGTGTTACATTTGTCACTTTAGGTATCACATCTGCGTACAAAGAGATCTTAGTATTGTTGCGTTTCTGTACGGGTTCGTGGATTTGGAGCGATTGACGACAACACTTGATGAAGAATCAGACACAATGTATTTAGCCAGTATTACTCGGGACAGCTCCAAAATCACGTTAACAGTCGTCGAAAAACTACTATAAACACCCTGAAACAATTAGCAACACAGAACTTCAGGCTATAAAGGTGAAGACAGCTTCACGGCAAAGAACCAGAGTACAGTTTTTGACTCTGTTCGGTCGTTCTCGGAACTCAACGTACTCTCGAGACTTTCCATGCTGCAACTCGTGATGCACTCAACGATACCCTCGATAGACTCAACGATGCACTCACTAGACTCGCAATACTTTCGACGACCAACTCGACACTAGACTGACGATCATCTCGCTAGACGATGCACTGACTGTTACTCCGCATACAGATAGGGTTTATATAGCTTTTGGCCTCCCTTCGAGAACATCCTGGGCCAAACCGGTAAGAATTTGTTCTAGAATATTCTCTATCGCATATTGCATATTCCCAATTTTCTCGCCAAATGTCACCCAACGGGCGATTTCGTGGCAAATATAGCAACCCTGCCTTCCCTTGTCATTTTCTGGCACCCCTAAACCTGCCTTACGTGAAAGCTATCTTACCGCAGCTGGGCATTTCGTAACACTACTAAAAGAGTTTCAGTTTTTTGACCAAACACTTACTGCTGAAAAAGCTATAAGTTTATCCTAGTTTTCGGATGTTAGGCTGAGATCTGAAAAACCAGAACGGTAGTCTTTTTAACAAAATGATATTATTGCTCTCAGTTTGCTAAAACTTTTGTAGTCAATCAACGATACATAAAATCTTTCGTTTATCTTAAATATCCTGAAAGTGCGTTGCTCACCAGAGAATAATTACTTAAAAAGGCTGTCATTCTTGGTGATTCTAAGTCGACCATAGAGGCAATAGCTTTTCAACACCACTCTGAGCCTCCTCTTGTGTCAAAAATAAAACGCGATATCAGGGAATTAAATAGGAACTTTAAAAATGTAGAATTTCAGTGAATACCATGCCAGATAGATATTGATGGTAATGGAAAAGCATACCTCTTGGCAAAGAGAGGTACTGAGCTATTTAGTCAACAGAGTTCCATTCCTTTGGATTCTCCTAGAAGAAGTATTCGAGAGAATCTTATGTCAGCTTACAATACAGAATTATCAATTAAATCGAAGAGTTAACACTGAGAGAATACCAAAAATGACTGCAATGAGTTCGCTCGCAGGCCACGTAGAGAGGCTTTGGCTAATTTCAGACGACTGGGTGCAGGACACGACTGCTTAGCCGAACATCTCAATAGAATAGGCATGTTGACATATAACCAATACCCTATTTATAAAACAGACAGTATGAATAAGCAGCACTTGCTCGTCTGTCTAAAACTTGACCCTAAGTTACAACATAAAGGTGATGTTCTCCTGCTGCATTGGATGGCCAGGGATCTTATGCCCTGTCTTATGTCCTCACGGTTGCTTCTCCTCTAATCACTGAAGATTTTAAAAATTTTATTTGTGAAATTTTTATGTCTCAATTTTTTGGTATTATAAAGACTTGAATTTTAGTGCTGTAACTCTTAAGTGTTTTTAATATTTTGATGATGTAGTTTTGAATTTAATGTTTTGTTTTTGGAAACTGGCCTGATGTAAATGGATTGATTTCCTAATAAAGCCATAAGAAAGGCAACTTAGAAAGTCATTTTAACGATTTAACAACGTTTGGCAGCAACTATTATTTTGTATCATTAGAGTGGAAATAGGAAAAGCTTAAAGTTTCTAAACCCATATGAAAAGCTGATCGCAAAATTAATGAGTCCATTTTTTGTTTACATTATCATCTGCATTCGAAAAAAAATCGAGGAGTAATGACAAAATTTTTTAGAAAGTTATAGATTTCAATCAATATGTGTGTTCCATTTTCTAAACTTGTTCAAAATGCTTTCTTAATACTTCTAATAATGATATTCTTCTCCTTACCACTAAAAAAGAAACGCAGAAATAAAGCTTTTAGATTTGCAATTTTTTTCTGAGATTTTTAATTTTACTGAATAGAAAAGATGTAGTTCCATGAAATGGCGACAGTAGATGTTATTTTTTTATGAAAAGAGGCGAAATACTATTTCTGAGATATTTAATATTTTTTAACTTTTTACATTTTTAATTTTTGAAAAATGTTTAATTGTGAACTGTTTTTTTTTAGGTGTTAGATTGAAAGTTATAGTTTTTCAACATTTTTAAAAGTACACTCAGTGTAATTTACTTTTTACGACGTAATTAAGGCAATTTTTTATTTTACCTACAAAAATTAAAATGTTATTACACAGCTAGTGAGTGAATCTTTTGCAGTGTCTGTTTGCAGGCATAACTGACACAGTATAGTATTAAATTACTTCCAGCTCAGAAACTAAAAAAGAAAATGCTTTACAAATTGATCTAACTTATACACAAATATCAGACGGAAAAATTTCTGCAAAGGGCTATTTTTGTGACATAAAACACATTCTCTTTTTTATTTTGTGAATTTCTGCAAAATGAATCTTTCACTTAAATTAATTAAATCTTTAATAATTTACAAATACACGACAACACATGCCTGCAACCTTGAACTTGTTTTTCTCAAGGTCAGCATGGTTGTTAAGTTTGCCCTGTGGAGGTAAATATCCCCGACGGATTTTTGCTCGTGGAGATTGTTTACAAGTACATTACTCGACTACCCGCAATTACCAACGGCCAGACCATTAATGTACGGCCAACTGAATATTGTCCTTCAAACGATAAGAAATAGGAAATTTCTTTTTATTGGATACTGAACGAGAACTACAAAATACGTGAAATGGGATACTGCAACTTCTTTTATAATAGTTAAAAAAAGTCTAATAAATTGTGAAATTTCTTCGAAATATTTACATGAAAAAAAGTAAATTTAAATTCACATGAAGAAATAAGTAATTAAATTCATAATAAACTTGATAAAATAATTGTGTATGTAGTAATGGCTTTTGAAACATCCGCTTAATACCAGTTAGTTACATCACAAATTAAATGGATTTAAAAGTTTTCAGTTAAATATATTGTGTATATATATATATATATATATATATATATATATAAGAAGAGCATTTATTGTTTACAAATCGCTCAGTTTTTGTTAATCTGTAATCGCTTGATAAAATTTAAAGATAAATTCAAAACTTCTTGCTTTGCCTAACGGCAACATTCTAAGAATTGGCTGTTTGTGAGGCTGCGTGGGACATAAATTAAAGATCTCATATTTCATACATTAACACGAGTTTTAAGTCATGTGGATGTTAAATGTAGGGTAACGTAACATGACAAGCCTAATGGTTTCAAAAATCTTTCGAAACCATCTACTAAAGTCATTTTTATTTGATACTAGCAGCTTCGCTGCCAGCCTTCGTCTGGCTTTTAAATGTACCGGAAAAATGGCCAAACGTTAAATTTAAAAACTGCTTAGAATTTTACTCTGCAGAACAACTTCATTAAAAAATAACAAAATTACTCTGAAATAAGCAATATCCCTTAATACAAATATTAATTATCCTAATAAAAAATTAACCAACTTTCCGTTGAAGAAAAAAAAAATCATGCAAATCTTTTCAATATCTTACAACTAGTGAAATAAGCAAAAAATAACATGAAAGAAACTCAAAACAAAAAATTCCGCGCAGAATTTTACTCTGCAGAACAACTTTATCAAAAAAAAAAAAAAAAAAAAAGTATTATATATATATAAAAAAAGAAAATGAAATATGCCAATCTCTTAAAAACGGTGACATAAGAAATATGAGGAAAAATTGTTGCCAAACCCATATTTCTAAAAGAATGAAACTATTCAAAATGATGGGATTTCATCAAAAATCTATCAACAACAATAAGAAAGGAAAATTGTTGCCAAAGTCACCTTTTTAAAGATGTGAGATGTGAGAAGTGTACTCGGAAGCTTCATTTAAATTTTTTTTTAAAATACAAAATATTATCATTTTGCCAAAATTCTTTTTGTAAAAGCAGTCGCAAAGATGAAAGTTTAACGTGTCCAAAAATTAAAGAAAAGTAAACGGTACATTTTTAAAAATAAACTTTTAGAAAAAATCCCGTTGAAAAGGTGTTAAGCTCACTTTGTTAAATAAATTCGTATTTAATCGATTTATTAAAACACGAAATTTATTTTAAGTTCGTAAAATAGCTAAGTGCCTACGTTTCATAACGATGTGAAAATGGATTGTGTAGAGTAAAATCTCACTTTCCTATAGCACATATGTCTCAAAATGACGCGATTCCGTCACAAAACATAAAATTAAAAAAAAATTCTAATTCGTATTTCGAAAAAATCGCTTCGAGGTGCACTGGCTCTTGTCTAGATGCACCTATGTACCAAATTTCGTAGCCGTGGGTCTATTAGCTTACGCGTAACGCGAACGAAAGACACACTGACACACACACAGACAGACACTTTCTTTTATTATATGTAGAGATGAAATGAAATATGAAAAAACGTTTAATGGCAATTTTCTTTCGCCATTTCTGTTCAATATGATTAATTAAGTTGCTTAACTATACATCGTACAATACAAGACATATTAGATGGACACCAGATCAAGATTTATGCATATATGTTTGCGAATTATTCACATGGGGCTAGTTACTAATAAGCAAAGCATTGTTGCAAAAGTCCAAAAGGAAACGTAGAAAAAAAAAATAGTAGAAATAGTAGCGCATCAAACCAATGGTTAAGACTACAGAAATCCTAGAAATCCTACATAAAGAAAATCCTATGTATATATATCCTATTCTATATAATTTGAAAGCTGTATTTCTGCAAATCCATTTTAAAATCTTAATTCTTAAATCTAGCCATTTTATTTCTTAACTAGAAATATACCTGCTCTTCGAACGGCGAACTAAAATAAAATAATATATTTGCATAAGATACAAGAAAGGTTTAAATACAAAGAGGGGGTGGAGGAGAGCCACTGCAGTAAAAAAACTCTCAAAATATAGTAACGAAGTAAATGTTAATGTTATTTTAAAACCTAATCACCGCTTCGGAAATAATTTTTTTCCAGTTCTTTATACATGAATACTCATCCCAAAGTTCGTAGTTAATTATAGAAGCCTCTCGTAACTATCACCTCCACAGACAGCCATCTAAAGATGGTTTGGTTTACTTAACTATGGCAAAGCACTCGAGCGCTATCTGCCTAAAGAGAGAAAAGCTTTCCTGGAGGACTTTCTAAGGGAAAATGGTTCATATACACGTTACACATGGGGTAAACCGGGAAAAAAAAAAGAACACCCTATGCAGTCAGCTCGTTTTCCATCTATGGAAGTAATGAATATTACTACAGAACACCAAACTCATCCGGAACTGTCATTGGCATCTTAGGTACAGATCATTGTCTTAAGGCAAATTGATATTCCTTCTGGTCTTAAAGAGTTTACTGATACCGAAATGAAACTAACATACTAAATCACTACTAGTTACTAAATTGAAAGTAAAAAATATAGCAAGACGAAAAATTTACATGAGATTTACATGAAGAAATGAGCATTCAGCGTGAAATCTGTCCCGAGGAAGACAGAAAAGGATAATGCTATAAGTAATAATAACACCAATGAAATTAAACTTTGGAATGAAATGTTGCAGTACTACATATATGTGCAATAATGTAGAATGCAAAAGAAGACGCAAATAATTTTTATCATGGCCTATGGTTGTAGATGCTTATGGCGTATAGAATGCGTCATTACGTAGTTGCAGTTGAACGCATCCTTTGTGCCGATTCAACGCACTTTATTTCTGGATAAAGCTATTCTTTAGAAGCATATTCTGATTTATACATCATTATAAGCACAATCTGTACTCAATCTTCATCCCATTTCTGGAAGTTTACTACATCTTGTGACAAATACAATGGATGACGGGTAGAAGTGAGCCATTGCGGGATAGCTAGAACCAAGCAAGCAAGCAGGAAAGTGCGATGGACTCAAAAGAAAGCCTGGGAGAGAATCAAAAGGTTATGGTTCTAAAAATGTGTTGATTTCATTTGAAATCTTATTCCCTGATCTTCTAAAACGTATCTAAATTAACTGCGTTATGTAAGATCGTATGATACGGATTAATTTTAAGTGATGCAGTTTAGATAAATATATCAGATGAAGTTACTATTTTTAGGACCGAAAGGGAACAGCCAGTCAGTTTATAAGGTATTTCTAACCGCTTTCTTAGCATGTCTTCGTGGTGTAATGGTCGGCACTCTCGGAGCGTATTCGAGAGGTCCTTGGTTCGAGTCCCGGCGAGGGTATTGCTCTTTTTCATATCTCCTGCTTCAAAAATACCTAATGTCTCTACAAGTTAACTAGAAATGAAATATTATACAAATAATATGCATAAAAATAACGTAATAGAATAATAAAAAATTGCTTTAAACGCGCTCACATTAGAGAAGAAGACGTTTTAAAATCATCTTCATCTAGTCAGAAAAAGCTATGTTTCTGAAATTACCCATGAGAAGGTAAAATTTTTGAATGGCAAGAATAATGAAAATCACAGTAAAATGAGCTGTGGCTTTGTCCAACATAATTCAACCCTCAATAGAACTTTAACTACACAACTTAATTAATTAAATAATATACTAAATCGAAAGTTAAAAAATACGCGGTAAAAAAGTGAAGTTTGTAAAAACAAAGAACACTAAGTAAAAAATATGTATAGAAAAATGGGAATTAATGTTACGTATAATAGTGAAAAACAGAAAATGGGCTATTGAAATGGAATATGATGAATAACATTGTAAAACGTGCGTACTTAAAATATTAAATCAAAGGTTAATAAAATGACACAATGAAAAAATGTTAAGTTTTATAATAAATTTTCTGAAAAACTGAAAAATTCTATATATTAGATTAATATTAAAATGAAATCAAACGAAGTTCATTGCTTCATAATTTCTTCAAGTATTTTGCAGCATTAACGGACAAACTGTTCCCAAATTGAAAAATAAATCAAAAAAAAAAAAAAAAAAAAAAAAAAAGGGCACTTTCTTCTTCCGCTTCCTCCGAAGGAAAATCACCGAAAGAAGGCGGGAAGATCGAGATTTATAAAATAAGAGTAATCGCTAAATGGGAAATGTGCTTTTGAAAGAAAATTATTCATAGAAACACACACACGCCCCCTAAAAACATATACACCCCCCTCCGCACACACACATGCACAAAAAAAGGAAAATTTGTACGCTGGGCTTATTTCCTCAAGAACGTTGCTTATTAAAACGGTGTCTGTGGGGGAGGATCTCAAGTAGGCAAGAAAGAAATGCCACATTTTCATTAAAAACTGGAATATGCACGCTTCGAGGAATGAGCTAATTCTTTATATTCTCCATCGCTTAATTGGCGACTGGAGAAGGACACGAAATCCAGTCCACCAATTCCAGGTGTTGATGAATGCTCGTTTTTACCATTTTAATTTCGGTGCCACTGTGGAGGGCATCATACATCCCGGACCATGAAATATAAATATTCATTAAGTGTGCCATCATCGATATTCGAACCATAGATATTCCAGTTGCCAGCTGGACATACTACCACTTATCCTACACTAGAGATTGCACGGGAAAATGGGATAGTTACATTTGAATTCAACTTATTATATGTCCAAATGATAAATGTGTATTAGAAGAAGTATTCTAATTAACAAAAGGGGTTTTGATGCCATCTATTTCGTACTTTGTGAAGAATATCTTTTAAATTTTTAATAAGCGGTGTAATTTATATAATTTAAATACATTTTAATTTATAATATATCTAACTGAAAATCATGAATTTCGGCAGATTAGTTGCAATAATTAATTTTTTTTTAAAATTTGTTTGCTTATTTTATGTATCTGTACTATTATATTAGGCTTGAAGTCAAAATTTATTCTGCTAGAGTGAGATTAGCTGAAGACTACTACAGTATTTTTTCAAAACCCTTTGTTTCATTACCAAACAACCTCTTCTCAATTTCCGGGTTGACGACCGGAGGTACCCTTATTAGTTAGCAGAATGTATGAAAAGCCTTATGAGCTATAAATTTCATGATTCAACTCCCACCTTCGCTTATGTTTAGAATCCACCTAATTATTTTCACGCCCGATGGAACAAGCATCCTTTTTTTCCGACGAAGGGAAGTTAGGCAGTTGAAAAACAAAATGTATGGAAACGTCATAACTTTTGACACATGCTTTATTTGTGCGTCTTGGTTTAACTAACAGAGAATACAACGTCATTTCCTTTCATTAAAACTAATTTTAGACCGTTCCCAGACACAATTTGTTTCTTGAAGAAAGCAGCTTCTGATCTATGCAAACACTTCACAATTACATAGGGCTAGACTAAAAGAAATAGACATTTCCAAAGCTTCAGAAAAACAAGAATTTTAATAGGACAGTTTGAAATACCTACACATTTAGAAAAATAGGTTCTGAAGTTTATAAAGCTAACTTGGAAAATGTGCCATGTGTGATACTTTTGTAACACTCCACATAGAATTGCGACAGTCAGTTTGGCCAGAGCTGCATTGCGATCCATTGAAAAGCCAGTCCAACACCGAGACAGATTTTTCGTCCACATCTGTGTTTTCTAAAATGATGTTGTACAATAGTAACACAATTTGTTTTTGCATATTCAAGCACAAAGCTTCATCAGCCATATCCGCAGCCGTATTGTTGGTGCTCTTACGTAATCCTGTCACCAAGAAAACAAACAAAAGGAGAGGATTATAAACTTGAAAACTTTCTGTGCAAAAAGGTACTGAATGCCTCCTGTTAAAAACACACACTTTTCGATTTGCAAGCGTTTAATCTATCTGTTTCTTTCAAGCTAGCCAAAGATTAAAATAACAAGTATCTAGATCACTTTGTCTTGGAAGAACAACGCTTTACTTACTCGCTGACAACTCTGCCTGGCATTAGAAAATGATTTAAAAGTTTGGCGTTAAAAATAATTCTTAGCAGAGACTTTTCAAAAATTTTAAACGTTGTGTTACGCTCCGTGCATTTATCATCCACGCGTTGAATTTGAGTTACTGTACACTGATGTCTGTCAAATTAAAGGTCACCTGTAGCTACCATCACATAAGTTTATAGTCAAGTATGATAAATGGCCTTAACACTCATCAGAGTCCTTGAGTTTGACTTTATTTAAAAAAACCTAATAAATTTGTTATACTCCCCGCGCAAATGATCTGCGTATTAATCATCAACTGATTTGCACAGATTTTCAGCAGTTTTATCAGCAGATTTTCAACCGATTGATCATCGGTTACCAGCTGCCTTGGTGATCACTGAAGTTCACCAAGGAAGTGATCTTCAGGAGTATTATCAAGTATCTTGCGATATAGATTTGACTCAAAGCCTTAGCCTAAGATTTTGAATTGTTTCTTCACTAGTATTGTGAAAATAGATGAATTTTTGAGCACGTCAACGCAATACATTTCACTTGGAAAGAGAGGTAATTTTTCACTTCCTTCTCCATTCTCGTACCTTTATAGAAAAATGTGTTTTTGTTAATTCTCAATTCTGCACTACTGTGTATATTATTCTTCAAGAGTAATGTCTACTCCTCAGAGATCAATCACTTTTTATGTAAAATTGTACTTTCAGTTATTGTCAACTGTTTCACCTGATTATGAATTTGAGGACTCTCCTTTGATAACAGAAATTTTTATCTTTTCTGATTATATACTGGGCCCACCAAGAAGCCGAACGATAAAATCGCTGAACACAGGCAGTTCTGTCCAGGGTTCGAAATAGTTCGGACTAGCTGCATGGGCGCTTTCGTGTTTTTCCCTATGTGTAACTTATATGTGAACCAGTTTTCCCTAGAAAGTTTTCCGTGAAGGCATCCCTCCCCTTAGGCAAGTAAGCTATCGAGTGCTTTGCCATAACCAAATAAACCGATTTGATTTTATTGACGTCCAGATCACAGAGATTACGTTCGTAAACACAAGTATAATTGGTCCTCTCTGGAGATATCCAGCAATAATATCCTATAGTGTGATTCGAATGAATCTTTTCCTAATTTCTATTTTTTTTAAATTTTTGATAATTTTAAAAGTTAAAACTGTTAGGAAAAAAACTTTTATATTTTCAAAATATCAGTCGGTTGTGGATGGGCAATGTATTGATCTGGAGAAAAATAATACTTTAAAGTGTATTTCACATCACTGTGTTCATTTTCATGAGCTATTCTGTAAAAAAGGCTGTAAAATCTATGCAGTTTTATTCATTTTGTTTTAAAAAGGTAAGGTTTAAACAGTTTTGAAACACCTTGTTTTTTTGTAATTTTATATGACCTTGTGTACACTTTTCCCCGTTCTGTTAGCAAAATAAATAAATAAATAAATAAATAAATAAATAAATAAAAATAAAAAAAAATAATATATAGTGAGGCGACCTTTACATTTCTTCATTCCATACAGTGATCACCTTTAACTCTCTGACTGCTCAATATATTAAACAAAATAAAATCGCTTCAAAAATTGCGTGCTTTTTATTTCATATTTGAAATCGAAGTACTAATTCTCAAACATTACGCAATTATATGAAATTTGGGAAACAATCAATCCCATCTGTTGAAAAAAAAAAAAAAAAAAATGTGATTTAAAGGCTGAACACTGCATAAAATGTACTGCTGACGTTTAAACATCAAAACAGCATGATACGCTTTTTATGCTTTTAATAGAGGTTAAAAAAAGCAAACCCGGGTATTACGCATGATGAGCAAATTTTTATAAATTTATGTTTTCCGTAGAAATCGTGGGATAAGCAATCACAGAGAGTTAAAGGAGAGTTAAATCTTACAAGTATGAAGTTGAAAAAAACTCATCAAATTCATAAGCATTAGAAATGTCTTTCAGTTGATATACATCAGCCTCCTTGATAATTCTTGCACTTATCTTCAACCGATTCAGTTAGAATACGTACGGACTTTTCGTTTATGTCATGACAAGATATTCTGTGGTGCGATTTTAATTGAAACAGATATGAAGCTGGAAAATAAGCAACTTTCATTTTAGATGGTTTGCCTATTTGGTTTGCCTTTTTCCACTTAATAATTGTACATACTTATCCACAAGAATATTTGATGTACAGCAGTGATGGAAAATCTTCAGAAAAGTCATCCTTAACTTAGAGGTACTTGGCCTTAGACGGGCAACTTCTTTGAAACTGATCTGCCGCGAGCTGCTGTTGGTTTCTGTTTTAGTATTATGAGAAACAATTTTTTCCTGTGTTGTAAAATCAATACCCAGTTTTTTAGTAGCTCATTTTTACTAATTCTGTATTAATACAGTTTATCTTTTAATGAAAGTTCATTACCTTTCCCAGATATTTTAACAGTAAGGCAGGTTTAAAGAAAAGCATGAAAGGTAGTAAAATTAAAATAGTTTTATCAAATAGTACAGAAAAGCATCTCAATGAGGCCCTTAAATTCACTTAGCAAATTTCAATTGCACATCTTCTTAACATCACAGGGAAGGATGAAGATATTGCACACCTTCATCATTCCCTTTAATGTCCATGTACAACTTCCAGATACTATCGAAAGAGAAAAATAATTTCTGGTGAAACTGAGCTGAGAAAAGAAGCATTGATAAATGAGCTAACAACATGCAACCAAGTTAATGGTTATATAAGTGAAATATTTTACCGTTAACATGAGTAGGAATTAATCGGGAGAAAGACAAAATATATACATATAAATGCGAAAGATGCATAAATGAGAAAACTGTAAATTGTGCTTCACTGTACTAATAACCCAAAATTATAAAAAAACACATGGTATTTGATTTTTTTAGCCTCATTTCGAAATTTAATTGCTGAAATCTGGAATCTGATTCTTGATCTACAAGCCACTTTACAATAACCACTTTACAAAGTATTTTATTCCTGCCTGCCATCGTGGTGTAATTGAAAGCACGTTCGGTTGGCAATCGGTAGGTCCGGGATTCGAATCCTGGCGAGGGCTCTGTACATTTTTAACCACTTCTCCTTCGAAATACCTAATGACTCTTTAAGTGGCACACGATCTAAAATGGGATGGACGATAATACGTTAATACCAGGATTTAGCGATTGGGTCTTCTCCTCCCAGTCCCCTTTAAGAGAGGAAGTATGTAAACTATTTTATTCCATCTTACCAGTTGCCTTCATGGAGTAGTTGGAAATACGTCCGGCTGGCAATCGGGAGATCAAGTGTTCGAATTCCGGAGAAGGTACTGTTTGCATGTACCCTGTTTCAGTCCAAAGTAGCGTTTTTTAAACGTTTTGTGTGTTACCTTTATTTATTAAAAATCATGTTTTTCGCACTTAACCATAAAACTCAATTCAACAGCAATATCAGAAAATATTTAAAAAGAGCATATATTTAGAATTTCCGATACACAGTCTCGCGCGTTGAGGAACAAAATGCTATTTTTTTCGTACAGTGTTGTCATTGCTCGTTTTGAAATATTTGAGTTTGTTAATCAAAAATTCGTTAAAGTTTACGAAATATGGAATAGATAATAAATCAAATTCGAAATTCAAAATTTGGCTTCCAGATGTCCGCATTCGAATGGGAGATCACGTTATTCAAAATTGGAAGTCTCTAGGTACCGTCGTGTTTTCACAATGCGAGAAAATTACATACATTCATGCAGATTCTTTATTATTTAATTTCTTTAAATATAATACAGGGCTCTTATATTTAGTGGCAACTATTTGAAATGTGAAACGCCGTTTTATAGTGGACGACGCAAAATGCCAAAACGAAATTTTTGGCCAAATTGCCCCTTTGGGCTAAAAATAATTCTACAGCTTCTTGAAAATTTTTAGATTGGTATTCTGTGCATAAGGTTTTCAAGGCCCTTCATTAAACCTTTAAAAAAATATAACCAGGCAGGGAGACAATATTGTCTGAAGACTCAATCTGAAATTAAGAAGTGTAAGACTGCTTTATACTAGTTGCTCTAAGTATAAAATAAAACTTCCAAATGTTATTCTAATGTCTTTCTGGTGTGGTCCATCTCTGGTTCCAGTAGTATATTATGCTTACTGGAAATATGATTTACAATTTATTACATGTCTGGTTGCTTTAAAATGTATTTTATAGACCTTTAGAGGCGATAAGAATCTCCGAATAAATATATTTTAAAATGTAATTTTATAAATCTTCTGAGGTAACAACATTCTCTATATTTAGGTAGTGTAGTTTAATGCGAAATTATGTTTTCTTCTATAACGGCATAGTTGGTAATGAAAAATACAGAAAATAGTAATAATAAGAGAGATGAAATGTGTTAAGGTTACTTATATCAAAATTATTTGATTAATTGTCAGATTGCAAAGTCATTTCCTTTCGCTGTTATTAGTCTGAATGTACTTCCAGTACAGACTGCGCTTAGCTTTATTTCATGTTATTAAAATGGGGTTTCGTTACCATTTTCATGGCACTAATAATTAAGGTATTGATTGTTGTGTTGGCAGTACATATCAGAATGGGTTATCCAATATTTAAGCATGAGAATATGAAGGAAATCAGGTTCGTGTTTGCAACATAAATTGGAAAATTGAAATAAAATAAGTTTGTTGCAGGACTCGTTGCTTTAAAGTATACTTTTATAGACCTTTAGAGATAAACCGAAATAAACCCACTAAATAACCAAAGTGAAAGAGAACTTAAGTTTTCTGCTTTATTAATTTTAGAAAACAAGCAAGAATAGCAAAGCAAGTGATAGCTGTTTGCATAATGATTTAAAGTATTACATGCAAATGAATTTTCTGGCTACATATGAAATTCTAGATACGGCATCAAATTTCTCTTACACTGATACATATTACGAAATATAATCATTAAAAACCTTTAATTTAACACAACATGATGCACACCGATATGTATAGCCATAAACATCAAGCAGATGGATATGAAATCGCTTTCTTTAAATTTAAAATTTTTTTCAGGAATTTTAACCGCATATTTTTCCAAAAATAAAATTAATTTTATTAACTTTCACATTCAGGCAATTTTTTCGTAAGTATTTTGCGAAGTATTATGTAATTTATACTTTTATATTGCTATTCTATGGAAGTATTTTATTGAAAAATGTTTTTAGAAAATAACTACAGGGTGATTCTAAGTTGTTTTTACAAATTAAGACGGGTGATAGTATTCATCCAGATGAGCAATAATTCATAGAACATAGAGTCGCATTCCACTCGGAGAGGCAAAAAAGAGGAATATTAGAATTCCAACCTGAGCTTACAACAGGGTTGGAAGAGCGAATGAACGAGACCAAAAGTTTCGCAATCAGTTTAGTGAAGAGTTCACAAAAAGGATAAAACCGAAATTTGGCTTTCGTGTGTTAATTCGAGCTCAGATTTTGATGGCAAACACTTAAATGTACATCTTTAATTGGCAAGGTCTCAACCTCACAAACGATTTCAACAAGTTAATTATCTAATTAAGGGCTGAATATTATCAACTAACTTCAATTTCCGCTGTATACCGAGATGAGCATGAAAATTTCATGCTGTGTTCCCGCTGCATATAAGCATTCCGTACGACGCCACGCGCATAGGGAAAAATCCGTACTTGTGATTGGACATTCTTTCCGATGGCATAATTTTCTCTCGCGGAATGACGTTTAGACGGGATTCTTGCGGTTTTGTTTTCGATGAATGACACGGAAGAGTGAAAATTATCGTTTGTTTTTGAAACGAAAAATATTAGCTGCAGCGTTTTGAAGGAATTATAAAATTACAAAATCTTTCAAAGATGCTGTCAATATCAGGAGCAAACTTAAGCGTTCATTTATCGCGCAAATATACTATTATTATTATTACAAGTATATTATTATTATTATTATTGTAATTTTGCTACATTTTCTTACTTTCACATTGCAGAAAATATTTCCTTTGCAAATGTTATGTTATTTCCATGTTAATGTCCATGTCATTTCTAATATTCTATTGCCTTAAATGAAAGAAAAAAGTGCATCTTTGCTGAATTTAACACACGTGTATAAGAAGAAAAGAAACTTCCTTTTCTGACAAACACTATTTTTATGCAAAGGTACAAAAAATGTTACACATTAAAAAAATGCGCAATATTCATAATATAATATTATTCAATCTAAAATACGTATCTCTGTTTCTCTGTTCCAAATTTATATTAGTCTAACTTTGAAATTAAATTTTGTGATAAATTTTGTGAATAAAAATAAATTTTGTGAATTTACTCCGTACTGTGTTAGCTTCCAACGTCGTTTTTCCTGTTTCCGAAAAGCGACTTGTCTCATGCTTTCGAAGATTGCATCTGCAGAGAATGGATATATAATGAACATGAAATAACGAATTAATAATCGCAACGCTTTTAAGATGAAGGGTTTTAAATTAATACATTCATTAAAAATCTCTGCACTTAATATTTACGGAGTTAACACAAGAAGAAATCATACTTTTTTCCCTCTAGGGAAAAACACAAAATTTTTTATATTAAATTCCCCACACTACAGTGCCATAAGTGTAATATCATAGCAACAAAAATGCAACGCACGTAATAATCTTTTCTGTACTGCTATCAAAATGTAAACAAAGGGTATGGAGTTGTACCCTCGAGCCTAGGAAAAGTCAAGACGTTCCTAAGCACAGAGAAAATGATGTCATCGGAAGCCAGTAGATAGAAAATGGGGGTTCTGCGACACGCGGTGTGGGGTGTAGGCGTGGCCAATGACATCACAGAGGGCGGGGCCAAAGGCAACGTCATCACACTAGAGGGGCGTGGTCTCGAGTTGAGGTGAGTTGTTATTAGACTGCTGGTTGAGTTGTAGACCTCCTGCTTTTCATTTAAAGTTAGTTTTTTTAAAAATTGGCAACAGGAAATATTTTCTGCATCTTAATTTTGATGAAATGGCGATGCTGCCCTCTCTTGACGAAAAAGTGAATTATATGTTTTAGAAATATATTTTTAAGTCTGGTGTTAAATTATTCAATGCGCGACTCTGAAAACAATGTAAAAGAAACAAATATAAAAAAGACTTTCCTTTAATGATAGTTTATCATGTCATGAAAATGAAACTACAAGATAATTTGTTTTTATTACTCAATTTTATTCTGATACTTTTTTCCTTTCTAGTTTTCCATGAAACTTTAACTTATTTCTTAGGTTTTCTGTTCATAATAACATATTCATTTACTGTCATATTTTTTTAATACTTAACGTTTCTAATTTGTAATATTTTATTTAATTTCCACGTACTATTTTTTTCATACCTTTCATAAATTTCAGCATATCCTGATTTTTAACTTATATGTTATATTTCACAAACGTTCCCCCACATGCTGTTTATTTGTTACACTACTTAATTTTAGATGCAATTTAACACTTTTTTTAACGTTATAATGTTCAATATATTCTGAATTTTAACTTCATTTACTTTTTTTAAACCACTCTAGTATTCTATACACACTTTAACTTAGTGGTTTGAAATTCTATTTAAAAAGAAACGTTTATTTTTCGTGATCTTAGTTCTTTTACTAAATTTTCTGAAAAATTTCTAATTTCTTTCACATGTTCAACAATATCTTCCTTATATTACCGAATATTTTTTTAAAATCTTAAGTCTATAACTGTTAATTGCTTTTCTTACGTTCATGATTTCCCTTCTGTGTTTATATTTCTTAATTCTAGTTTAACTTATTTATTATAATGTTTTTATTTCTGTCTCATCACTCGTAATTCCAACATTTTATCCCTTTTTATTCATTTTAACGATATGGATTGTTTTCATTTACTCCATATTCAAATATTTCCTTACAATTTTTATAATACTTGTTTTATTCCTCGATCATAATAGATCATCTACAGGTTTTACTCAGAAATTTCCATTCACAACTTTACAGTTTAATACCATTTATATCTAAATGTATTTCTTTTTCATATAGTTTTATGGTCTTAAAAGTTTCTAACATCATATTTAGTTTTAAATCCCGATTACCTTTAAGTGTGTTGATAATTTTCATTTCTAATTTTACAACCACGTTCAGTGTTTCATCCACACATACCAAAATATTTCTTACATTTTCTGATATTTAGTCTATGTCATATTTCAGTACTTCAAATGAATTTACACTGCTCACACTATTATTTTTTCATATTTTAGAGACACTAACTATACTAATTTTACTATTTTTCCTGCACTAATTGCATCTATGTCAGCACTCATGATAAACTAGCAATTGTTTTGCATCACATGCATAAAGAAATTCTTAAAACCAACTTTTTCAATATCGTACTCAAATTACTGTTTTCCAGATAGGAATTACCAGTATTCTTTGGTTTTACTCTGTTACATCTTTTTAAATTTTAACATCTTACTTTTAATTCTAACATACATCTTTTAAACAGTTTTTTCTTTTAATGATAGCCTTACCTTATTTGTTCAAATTAATTCTTTCATTCACCTTCTTTACTACATTTCAGTACCTTCATAATTCACTATGCAAACGCAATGTCTTTCACTGACATTCTGTTTAATAATACCACAAGTTTCCTTAATTGACAAAAAGCGAATTATTTCTCATTTCAAAATAGAACTACTATATTTTTGCACAAACATTTCCTTTATCCATTCAAGCCACCCCTTAACCTGTAACTGACGTAGCGATAGGAAAGGAGATTCTTATCATATGCTCTTTCGACATTTGAGGTTTCTAGAACTTCTTTGACAGGTATATCAATACCATCAGAAAATATACTTAACACTTTTACCCAGTTTAAAGGCAACATACTGTTATAAGAATGGTTTTAGTTAAATTTATAACACAAATAAACGCATTTTGTGCTAAATAGGCATAAACATTTAGATTCAGAATATTTCTTTTTAATCCGATGTAAGACTTGAATTTCATTCATGATACGGATTGTCTCTTGATTTTCTTTTTGTTTACCTTACACTAATAGAAAATTTTTATTTTACAAGTTCAGCTTTTAATGAAATAGAAATAAAAACTACGATACACCTGCTGTTTTTAAGAAAAGGAACTTTGATATATTTCTGGAAATGTAAATGCTTTTAGAGTTTTCTTTCAATAATGTTGATTTTCATTACTTTACTAACTTCAATAATTCTCTTATTAGCTAATATGAATGAAAGAAGATTGTCAAAAATGTGACACAGTATAATTCTTACGAACATATGTACCTTTACCAGCATACAGATATTACCGATTGAAATGAAGAAAGATACAGATATTTTACTCCAATCTACACTAAATTAAAAAAAAAAATATTTAAACTTTCATACATTCCAAAGAATAAACGAAAACTCAATAGATATTGTCATGTTTGTATATATGAGATAAAAGTTTTATGAATGGTATTTAAAGTAATGCTTAGAACTTCATAAAAGCAAACATTCACTATGTTAATACACATATCATGAGTTATTTACATTAATCAATGTAATATTAATCATTACATGTACTATATGCATATATATTTAAAGTTTAATTGTCTTACAATTGAATAATTAACTATTGAGAGAAAGAGGTTCATATCTTACACTATTTAATTCACATGGAACAAATTTTTCCATCAACCACATTGAACCAAGTTAAATTCGCCAAAGCTCTTTTATTTCTGCATTTTCACACTCACGACACATTTTAAATGTAACTGTTGATTACCATTTCAAACACCGATATCATAACTCAGTGTTAACTCAGTGTAACTACATCATAACTCATTTTTTCCCTACTAACTACAATTTTATATATTCAAGAAGTACATCTCAGACATGATCATTTTCTATGTTCTAGCAAATCTATTCAATTGCGAACATACTATTAAGACTTGCGATTTTAGAAGACTTGCATGTATTAACGATGTCAACGTTTCTTCGTTTTTATAAGATTCACATCAAATCATGTCGCATTCGAAAGTGGTGTAAGAGATCACTTTTTCTTTTAAACACTTGTAAACAATGGATGCAATTTATAAGAAGAGAAGTATCATGCTGTTTCAAAACATCATCATCAGCATATTTCTGTTTCTTTTGACACCGGCAAAATTAAAAAAAAAAAAAAAAGGTTCGTGAGATTTTCTTCAAATTCTGTTTTACTTGAAAAAATGTCCGAACATTCAATACGATGTAAAGATTCATATTGTTTTAAATTCTTATGCTCACTAAATATTTTTTATCACGATTTACTCTTAAAAGTAACTTTATAAGTTTTCATATCCTTTTTACATGAAAAGAACTTGTGATTATTCACTACAAAATTCTAAGACGAGAAGCTTCGCGACTTTTCAAACTACAAACTTAAATTTCTTAGGACATACACTACATCTGATGTTTCTTTCATGAGATTTCAAATATCTCGTCAGATTACTCGTATTCAAGAAACCTTACAAATATATCAAATAAGTTCAGCGAATAATCGCTTCATAAACTCTTAAATTTTCAACACGAGTGAATCACTTGAAGCATATACTGCACTGTAAACATACAATACTTAAAAAAATTGTTATAAAAAATAAAAATACATTCATTTCACCAAGAAGCTTTTCTATTTAAATACATTTATTTATTTCCAAAGAACAAGTTTCTGTATTATACATAAAATAGACTTAGGATTTTCTTTCATTAGTTAATATCAAATTAACAACAATATCCATTTACTGAAATTTGATATACATGTTTGCTTTAAAATTAAAACTAAAATTTCAATATATTTCTATTAAAAAAAAAACATAAGGAAAAAAAAATACTCATAACATCAACCAAAGACAGAAATTTAAATAGAATAGCTGTACTTATATTAGTGCATTTTTATAATCTTCACAACATTTCGATTCAAAAAACCTATTACAAAATAAATGAAACATTTTTTTCTGCCTTAAAGAATCTCTTATATTTTTAAAATTAATACATAAAAATATATCTTCCCCAATATATTTAATTCTATCCTCAACACTTATTATAATGCAATCATGTCTTGTTTGTGAAGGATGATTTACAATACAACCTTCGCATTTAAATAGTTTTTTAATCACTGAATTTAATTCAGTTTTGATAGAGTTTATGAGTTCTTTAAAAAGTTCATCATCATCACTTACCATATCCGAACAATTGTTTTTACATTTGATTTGCAACGGTAAAATAATTTCAAAAATACTTTTATATAAAGTATTAGATACATCAGGAATAATTTCTTTCAATTTTTTTAAAATATCACAGTTTACTTTTAGGTATGTAGGTTTTAGTTTAAATTCTTAGGACTTTAAATTCTTTAGGTTTAGTTTAAATTGATTAAATTCATATATTTTTGAGGAAAATTCTTGCCATGTTGCAGGAGTTATAACAACACCGCGTGTAGTAGGGTATAATATTTTATTTTGTTCCACACATTCACGTAGATGAATGTTCATTCTGTTTTCAAACTGATTTATGGACACAAAATATCCCCCAACCAAGAGTCCACTGTGCAATCAACTTCGAACTTTCTTTTTTCTGTTCTCGATTATTCGGCATGAAGATATTTTCAGGAACAGACTTCATATAGTGGGCAAACCAGTCATCCTCTGGAAGTTCATCCTCATTATCTTCCAAGCATCGTTTTTTAATTTTCGAAATTTTTATGTTTCGGAATGTGATACTAATTCTAGGATCTTTAACGTCAGGTTGAGAGGGTATTCCGTGCATCCAAAATTGATTCGTTGGGGGTTTCATTACAAGGAGAGTTCCATGAGTTAAGTCCACGCTTCGAGATGTGAAATTTCGTAATGGTAAATACCATTTGACGTTTTGCACCTAAACTGATGATAGGTATATCACTTTCAGGTTCGAGACAAGTTTCATTGTCTTTATGCGTTGAAATTTTTGCCACTCCGTCAGGATAATAGTTCAATAAAGCAAAATTATATTTTTTGCCAGTTATCGTTTCAACATAATCTTTTACATTTAGAAGAGTTTGAGTCCATGGTTCTGCACAAATGCTTGTTCCAGAGAATTCGTAACTAAGTCCTTCATCACCAAAACCGAGTACTTTTCTTCGTGGAACATACTGAGTCCCATTAATTTCAAAACTAATATTTTTAAAATCATAATTTGATAGTTCATCTAGCAAAATATCAGCTTCATTTCGTGAATAAAATTCTTCGTATAATTCCACATTTAACTCTATATCATTCAGAATTGTCGTTAGATTCAGAAGCGAATATGAGGAATATATGTGATACAGAGTTAAATGTGGAATTATACGAAGAATTTTATTCACGAAATGAAGCTGATATTTTGCTAGATGAACTATCAAATTATGATTTTAAAAATATTAGTTTTGAAATTAATGGGACTCAGTATGTTCCACGAAGAAAAGTACTCGGTTTTGGTGATGAAGGACTTAGTTACGAATTCTCTGGAACAAGCATTTGTGCAGAACCATGGACTCAAACTCTTCTAAATGTAAAAGATTATGTTGAAACGATAACTGGCAAAAAATATAATTTTGCTTTATTGAACTATTATCCTGACGGAGTGGCAAAAATTTCAACGCATAAAGACAATGAAACTTGTCTCGAACCTGAAAGTGATATACCTATCATCAGTTTAGGTGCAAAACGTCAAATGGTATTTACCAGGCGAAATTTCACATCTCGAAGCGTGGACTTAACTCATGGAACTCTCCTTGTAATGAAACCCCCAACGAATCAATTTTGGATGCACGGAATACCCTCTCAACCTGACGTTAAAGATCCTAGAATTAGTATCACATTCCGAAACATAAAAATTTCGAAAATTAAAAAACGACGCTTGGAAGATAATGAGGATGAACTTCCAGAGGATGACTGGTTTGCCCACTATATGAAGTCTGTTCCTGAAAATATCTTCATGCCGAATAATCGAGAACAGAAAAAAGAAAGTTCGAAGTTGATTGCACAGTGGACTCTTGGTTGGGGATATTTTGTGTCCATAAATCAGTTTGAAAACAGAATGAACATTCATCTACGTGAATGTGTGGAACAAAATAAAATATTATACCCTACTACACGCGGTGTTGTTATAACTCCTGCAACATGGCAAGAATTTTCCTCAAAAATATATGAATTTAATCAATTTAAACTAAACCTAAAGAGTTTAAAGTCCTAAGAATTTAAACTAAAACCTACATACCTAAAAGTAAACTGTGATATTTTAAAAAAATTGAAAGAAATTATTCCTGATGTATCTAATACTTTATATAAAAGTATTTTTGAAATTATTTTACCGTTGCAAATCAAATGTAAAAACAATTGTTCGGATATGGTAAGTGATGATGATGAACTTTTTAAAGAACTCATAAACTCTATCAAAACTGAATTAAATTCAGTGATTAAAAAACTATTTAAATGCGAAGGTTGTATTGTAAATCATCCTTCACAAACAAGACATGATTGCATTATAATAAGTGTTGAGGATAGAATTAAATATATTGGGGAAGATATATTTTTATGTATTAATTTTAAAAATATAAGAGATTCTTTAAGGCAGAAAAAAATGTTTCATTTATTTTGTAATAGGTTTTTTGAATCGAAATGTTATGAAGATTATAAAAATGCACTAATATAAGTACAGCTATTCTATTTAAATTTCTGTCTTTGGTTGATGTTATGAGTATTTTTTTTTCCTTATGTTTTTTTTTTAATAGAAATATATTGAAATTTTAGTTTTAATTTTAAAGCAAACATGTATATCAAATTTCAGTAAATGGATATTGTTGTTAATTTGATATTAACTAATGAAAGAAAATCCTAAGTCTATTTTATGTATAATACAGAAACTTGTTCTTTGGAAATAAATAAATGTATTTAAATAGAAAAGCTTCTTGGTGAAATGAATGTATTTTTATTTTTTATAACAATTTTTTTAAGTATTGTATGTTTACAGTGCAGTATATGCTTCAAGTGATTCACTCGTGTTGAAAATTTAAGAGTTTATGAAGCGATTATTCGCTGAACTTATTTGATATATTTGTAAGGTTTCTTGAATACGAGTAATCTGACGAGATATTTGAAATCTCATGAAAGAAACATCAGATGTAGTGTATGTCCTAAGAAATTTAAGTTTGTAGTTTGAAAAGTCGCGAAGCTTCTCGTCTTAGAATTTTGTAGTGAATAATCACAAGTTCTTTTCATGTAAAAAGGATATGAAAACTTATAAAGTTACTTTTAAGAGTAAATCGTGATAAAAAATATTTAGTGAGCATAAGAATTTAAAACAATATGAATCTTTACATCGTATTGAATGTTCGGACATTTTTTCAAGTAAAACAGAATTTGAAGAAAATCTCACGAACCTTTTTTTTTTTTTTTTTTTAATTTTGCCGGTGTCAAAAGAAACAGAAATATGCTGATGATGATGTTTTGAAACAGCATGATACTTCTCTTCTTATAAATTGCATCCATTGTTTACAAGTGTTTAAAAGAAAAAGTGATCTCTTACACCACTTTCGAATGCGACATGATTTGATGTGAATCTTATAAAAACGAAGAAACGTTGACATCGTTAATACATGCAAGTCTTCTAAAATCGCAAGTCTTAATAGTATGTTCGCAATTGAATAGATTTGCTAGAACATAGAAAATGATCATGTCTGAGATGTACTTCTTGAATATATAAAATTGTAGTTAGTAGGGAAAAAATGAGTTATGATGTAGTTACACTGAGTTAACACTGAGTTATGATATCGGTGTTTGAAATGGTAATCAACAGTTACATTTAAAATGTGTCGTGAGTGTGAAAATGCAGAAATAAAAGAGCTTTGGCGAATTTAACTTGGTTCAATGTGGTTGATGGAAAAATTTGTTCCATGTGAATTAAATAGTGTAAGATATGAACCTCTTTCTCTCAATAGTTAATTATTCAATTGTAAGACAATTAAACTTTAAATATATATGCATATAGTACATGTAATGATTAATATTACATTGATTAATGTAAATAACTCATGATATGTGTATTAACATAGTGAATGTTTGCTTTTATGAAGTTCTAAGCATTACTTTAAATACCATTCATAAAACTTTTATCTCATATATACAAACATGACAATATCTATTGAGTTTTCGTTTATTCTTTGGAATGTATGAAAGTTTAAATATTTTTTTTTTTAATTTAGTGTAGATTGGAGTAAAATATCTGTATCTTTCTTCATTTCAATCGGTAATATCTGTATGCTGGTAAAGGTACATATGTTCGTAAGAATTATACTGTGTCACATTTTTGACAATCTTCTTTCATTCATATTAGCTAATAAGAGAATTATTGAAGTTAGTAAAGTAATGAAAATCAACATTATTGAAAGAAAACTCTAAAAGCATTTACATTTCCAGAAATATATCAAAGTTCCTTTTCTTAAAAACAGCAGGTGTATCGTAGTTTTTATTTCTATTTCATTAAAAGCTGAACTTGTAAAATAAAAATTTTCTATTAGTGTAAGGTAAACAAAAAGAAAATCAAGAGACAATCCGTATCATGAATGAAATTCAAGTCTTACATCGGATTAAAAAGAAATATTCTGAATCTAAATGTTTATGCCTATTTAGCACAAAATGCGTTTATTTGTGTTATAAATTTAACTAAAACCATTCTTATAACAGTATGTTGCCTTTAAACTGGGTAAAAGTGTTAAGTATATTTTCTGATGGTATTGATATACCTGTCAAAGAAGTTCTAGAAACCTCAAATGTCGAAAGAGCATATGATAAGAATCTCCTTTCCTATCGCTACGTCAGTTACAGGTTAAGGGGTGGCTTGAATGGATAAAGGAAATGTTTGTGCAAAAATATAGTAGTTCTATTTTGAAATGAGAAATAATTCGCTTTTTGTCAATTAAGGAAACTTGTGGTATTATTAAACAGAATGTCAGTGAAAGACATTGCGTTTGCATAGTGAATTATGAAGGTACTGAAATGTAGTAAAGAAGGTGAATGAAAGAATTAATTTGAACAAATAAGGTAAGGCTATCATTAAAAGAAAAAACTGTTTAAAAGATGTATGTTAGAATTAAAAGTAAGATGTTAAAATTTAAAAAGATGTAACAGAGTAAAACCAAAGAATACTGGTAATTCCTATCTGGAAAACAGTAATTTGAGTACGATATTGAAAAAGTTGGTTTTAAGAATTTCTTTATGCATGTGATGCAAAACAATTGCTAGTTTATCATGAGTGCTGACATAGATGCAATTAGTGCAGGAAAAATAGTAAAATTAGTATAGTTAGTGTCTCTAAAATATGAAAAAATAATAGTGTGAGCAGTGTAAATTCATTTGAAGTACTGAAATATGACATAGACTAAATATCAGAAAATGTAAGAAATATTTTGGTATGTGTGGATGAAACACTGAACGTGGTTGTAAAATTAGAAATGAAAATTATCAACACACTTAAAGGTAATCGGGATTTAAAACTAAATATGATGTTAGAAACTTTTAAGACCATAAAACTATATGAAAAAGAAATACATTTAGATATAAATGGTATTAAACTGTAAAGTTGTGAATGGAAATTTCTGAGTAAAACCTGTAGATGATCTATTATGATCGAGGAATAAAACAAGTATTATAAAAATTGTAAGGAAATATTTGAATATGGAGTAAATGAAAACAATCCATATCGTTAAAATGAATAAAAAGGGATAAAATGTTGGAATTACGAGTGATGAGACAGAAATAAAAACATTATAATAAATAAGTTAAACTAGAATTAAGAAATATAAACACAGAAGGGAAATCATGAACGTAAGAAAAGCAATTAACAGTTATAGACTTAAGATTTTAAAAAAATATTCGGTAATATAAGGAAGATATTGTTGAACATGTGAAAGAAATTAGAAATTTTTCAGAAAATTTAGTAAAAGAACTAAGATCACGAAAAATAAACGTTTCTTTTTAAATAGAATTTCAAACCACTAAGTTAAAGTGTGTATAGAATACTAGAGTGGTTTAAAAAAAGTAAATGAAGTTAAAATTCAGAATATATTGAACATTATAACGTTAAAAAAAGTGTTAAATTGCATCTAAAATTAAGTAGTGTAACAAATAAACAGCATGTGGGGGAACGTTTGTGAAATATAACATATAAGTTAAAAATCAGGGTATGCTGAAATTTATGAAAGGTATGAAAAAAATAGTACGTGGAAATTAAATAAAATATTACAAATTAGAAACGTTAAGTATTAAAAAAATATGACAGTAAATGAATATGTTATTATGAACAGAAAACCTAAGAAATAAGTTAAAGTTTCATGGAAAACTAGAAAGGAAAAAAGTATCAGAATAAAATTGAGTAATAAAAACAAATTATCTTGTAGTTTCATTTTCATGACATGATAAACTATCATTAAAGGAAAGTCTTTTTTATATTTGTTTCTTTTACATTGTTTTCAGAGTCGCGCATTGAATAATTTAACACCAGACTTAAAAATATATTTCTAAAACATATAATTCACTTTTTCGTCAAGAGAGGGCAGCATCGCCATTTCATCAAAATTAAGATGCAGAAAATATTTCCTGTTGCCAATTTTTAAAAAAACTAACTTTAAATGAAAAGCAGGAGGTCTACAACTCAACCAGCAGTCTAATAACAACTCACCTCAACTCGAGACCACGCCCCTCTAGTGTGATGACGTTGCCTTTGGCCCCGCCCTCTGTGATGTCATTGGCCACGCCCACACCCCACACCGCGTGTCGCAGAACCCCCATTTTCTATCTACTGAAGCCATATCCGATCACGAGGAGGTATTTTCCTATGGGCGTGGGGCGGTATAGAATGCTTATATGCGTTCCGGCTATCAGAACTTCGTGTCGTATAGAAAGGCGCTTCAAGTAGAATGAGGGCAGCACAGTAAGTCCAGGAGGGCAGGATAGAAGATGCGAAGGGAGAAAAAACTGCTACCTTGATACTTAATATGATATTAAGTATCAAGGTAGCAGTTTTCCCCCCTAACAGATAATTTCCCTCTAACAATTTAGATAATTAACAATTTAGATAATTAATTGCAGTCGTTTGAGAGTTTGGGACCTAGGCAACCAAAGATGTGCATTTGAGTGTTTGCCATCAAAGTCTGAGCTCGAATTAACACTCGAAAGTCAAATTTTCGAATTTATCCGTTTCATGCACTCTCTGTGAGTTTTTCACTAAACTGATTCTGCAACTTTTGATCTCGCTCATTCGCTCTCCCAACGCTGTTGTAAGTTCAGGTTAGAATTCTATTATTCAATGCGACCCTATGTTCTATGGTAATTATTGCTCATCTGGATAAGAACAATCACCCGTCTTAATTGTAAAAAACAATTTAGAATCACCCTGTATATGAATTATCGTAACTCTTTCTGGTAATTGCACTTGGAAGCTGTTACGTCAGATTTCTTGCGACGTTTTTCATGCATAAAACAAATAATTAAGAATATGTTTTTGTGAAAAAGAATTAGTTAAATATTGATTTTCAATAATTAAATTTAAAATTCTATTAATTGCTGCTATATATAATTGAAATTTCTAATAACTTTTAGATTTTGAATGCTTTTCTTCTTAATTCTTGAGTTAAAATCATTCATTTGGTTCAAAAATCTGAAATATTATATGTAAAATTATTCTTCATTCTTCTAACGCTCACAGATTATTTACCCATTACGAAAATGAGCATATATTACGTTTGATTTTGCATTTCAAAGATGCATTTCTACGATGTTATAAGGCATTTGGAATGCATTTTATTTTTCTATCACGATGTTTTAAAAGCGCGAAAAAAAGCGCGAAATTTTGTCACTTCTTTATTTTCTACAGCTGTTTTTCATGTAGTGATGTTTTCCTCTCGTTTTCTTTTCTACCACGACGCTTCGTGCTGCGATGTTTCTCCCACGCACGATTTTCTCTCCGAAATTTCTGTCCACGAAGTTTTTGCCGTGTAACCAAATAGTTTAAATCATACAAATACGCAAACATTTCTTTCCAAATGCTTTCAAGCAAGCTAAAATGTTTCATCGAGACCTAGATTATACTAATTATGAGTATGCATTCTTTCCTTCGTAAGCTTTGTTCTACTCTAGCATTAAATTTGCATATGGAACGAAATGACAAATCTAAGGGTTGAACGTAAGTTTAATACCACATTCCTCCCTCTCCGCATGAACTGATTTCTGTTTCCTGTCATTTTCCGGCAACGGCCAAGAGTTAAAAAAAAAAAAAAAAAGTTTCTTAATATGCAAAATATAATAGATGAACTAGGAAATGGGCCGTTTAGACATTAAAAAAAATTATGTTTTTGATGCTTACATTTTTAGATAATGACATGAGAGTAAATCTAATTTAGTTAAATTATAAGGTATTTCTCCCATTTTCCTAGCATGCCTTCGTGGTGTAGTGGTTCTGCACGCTGGGCTGGTATTCCAGAAATCCATGGTTCGATTCCCGCGAAGGCGTTTCCGAATTTTTCATTTCTCCGGCTTTTCTAAAAATACCTAATGTCTCTACAGTGGCGCCCGAACTAAAAAGGTGTTGGATGAGGATTCTTCCCACCCAGGATTTGGCGATTGGGTTCCCTAAAAACCACAGTCGCCCTTTAAAAAGGGGAGTATATAAGGTATTTTTCCACTTTCCTAGCGTGCCTTCGTGGTGTAGTGGTTCTGCACGCTGGGCGGTATTCCAGAGGTCCATGGTTCGATTCCCGGTGAAGGCGTTTGCTAACTTTTCATCTCTCCGGCTTTTTTAAAAATACCTAATGTCTCCGCAAAGTAAGCGATTTCATAATCTCACCTGCATGATGTTTACGACTGTGCAGATCAAGCGGTCGTTGTATTTAATTTAAGATTTAAAAAAAAATCAATAATTTATGATAGTTTCGAAGGTGAATTTATTACATAACTATGATTTTAAAACAGAAATATAATAGTAGAATATTTTTCTTTAAGAAAATTAAAAGAAAAATTAAATAAAAGAAAAGTCTGAAAGCTTTCAGATTTTAATTACGCCCAAAGGGGCGTTTTTTTCCATTTTCACATACATACACGTTTCGAAAGCGTTTGGGCTAAAAATATTTAAAAACAGCATAGCTTTAGAATTTCCGAAAGACAGTCTCGGTCGCTGGATATAAACATGTTTTATTCCCTGCAAGTGTTACTACTACTCATTTTGAAATCAGTTTTTTAATTAAAAATTCTTTAAAGTTTTGCAAAGCATGAAGTAGATAGTAAAACAAATTCGAAATTCAAAAGTCGGGTTCTAGGAGCCCATATTCGGGTCGACGATTACGTTATTCAAAATTTGATGGATCCAGGTATCATTGTTTTTTTCATAGCGCGAGAAACAAACATACATTCATGCAGACTCTTCTTTATTTAATTTCTTTAAAAGTAATACAAGACAACAATTTGAAAAATGTTTTAACGCTTTTAGTGATTCGACGGAAAATGCCTTTTCGTGATTAACAGCCCTTCCGGGCTAACGCCCCGCTCATAATTATATTTCGTAACATATTGTTGAGTGTGTACGAGGTTCGTAATAGACTGAATGCACAAGTCCGATAAAAGGTTATTAAAATTTATCCTTATCAAAAGAAATATATCAGAGCGCTTGGAATTTTACTTAGGGATATTCGGACAAGTGTTCACAATATGCAGTATAGTATGTAGTTGTACTTCAAACTACTAAAAGCGTTAATATACAACGCAATGTAAATTGCTTCAGATGTCTCAGTTCACGCAACAACAACTGAGCTGAGATGTCTCTCTGCGGCTTTAAATAGTTTTCAACCGGCCGCGAGAGATAGTTCTAACATTTTCTGCTTCTCGAGATTTCTGGAAACCAATAAGAGGATGGAATTACGGTTAAAGCTAACATAGTGGTCAATTACATTTATTCAATGTTGAATGGATGTGCTCCTATATTTTTACTTTTCCGACATAGCTTTCTCTCAAAATTTGTCTCCCGCTGCCTTTCACGGGAAAATACAACAATTTTAATTATAATTCTACTAAAACTAGCTATCTAAATACAAAATTCGGAACAATATATTGGTCAAAGAGCAGTTAGATGCCGTACCTAGAATGTCATACACAGCTAGTAAATTCAATTCTATGCAATTTTCTAAATCGAAGGCCCACTAGAGGTTGAGTAGAAAAGACCGTTGAATACAGGTGTACATCCTGGGCTCGTTTCCAGCGAATGGGTAAGCTGCGAAGTTTTTTTCAATTTTCAACGTGAGTAAATTGAATACGTGTCGATTTTCCTTAGAAAGTCCTTTAAAAGGCATTTCTTCCTCATGCAGACAGCTATCGCTTGCTTTGCTGTTATTAAATTAAACTAGTTAAAACTAATAATCAAGAAAATTAAGAAGTTGTGTTAGACTGTAGAGTGGGTTTTTTTTTTTTTTTTTTTTTTTTTTTTTTTTTTTTTTTTGAGCAGGAGAAATGAAAAAATGCAACGCCTTCGGCGGGAATCGAACCGCGGACCTCTGGAGTACGCGCCCAGAGTGCAGACCACCACGCTACGAAGCCATGCGAAGAAGATGGGAGAAAATACCTTATAATACTTTGTTATTAAACCGGTATGAGTACTTCTGCCTTTAGTTTGGTTTGCAACCTACATACTGAAGTTTTAATTAATGATAATTGGTTTTATCCGTGACTGCGAGCTTTTGTTTATGTAGTTAACTGGCAAAAAACTAACTAGTGACAACTTGCTAATATCAGTACTAGTTAGTTAGTCCGCTATATAAGAAACTTGAATAGGATGGAAACTGCACGCTCAGTCGGAGGACTGCTAGTGAGGATGACTTGGGTTAAGCACCCAACCGAAAGCCATATGCCCAACCATGAAAAAAAAATAAAAAAGTGTACATTGAGGGCAGGGAGAAACTGCAATAACTTCAGATAACGTTCTGATACTTAGTTTTCCAGCTGCTTAGTGGAGGGCCCGTTGGTGGACGTTGAGAAGTTTAAGGGGGCCGAAGAACAGGAAGAGCTTACTGGGAACCGAGTGGGTAATAAAAACACACTTGAAAAATTTGGATGTTTAAGCAGTTTTGAAACAAACCTTTGAACATTCACTTGATTATTCAAATATTACAGCTAGCATTTTTGCAAGTATTATTACTAAATTGTGGAAACTTATCCTTTACATATGCTAGTCTAAGTTTCACGTAGGTTGATTTTTCTATTCTAAGGGAATGAACCTAAGAATATCATTCTAATATTCTAAAAACAAGATCAAAAGGCGCAAGTAACATGTGCTTCAATATGGCGCATGTCATGGTAAGAATCTCTGCTGGCATTGTCAGATTCCCTACTACCGTATTTACTCGCGTAATAGTTGCACACCCGTTTCGAAGCAGGAAATATCGTCAAAAATATACAATATTGTGTAATAGATTTCTCCGTAATAGTCACATCTAGACTTTTACAATGTAAAATTGGCAAAATTAGAGCGAATATTATACGATTAAATACGGTATTTACTTCAGGTGTTTTAAGAAGACTTTAATCACTATCATTCTGTTCCATTACGAGTTTTAATTAAAACGTAAGTGTAATAAACATCTGAAAACGTTTTCTGACAGTTCCAACATATTACATTTCAGTAAACATCTAATATATCAGTTTTGAATAAACTTGCAATGGGCACTGAGAAAAAAAGGAGGAAAAAATTCGTAAAGGGACTCATGAATTAAAGCAGATTTCGAAACTAATAGTCTAACATTTAAAAGAAGAATTTTGCCTTAAAACTTTTTTTAAAATATTCAAAATATTCAAAAATTAAAAAATATAAAGCATCATATAAATGGGCGAGGAGAAAAGATTCAGAAAATAGTTTTTTTAACATCTAAATAAAAGCGTGAGAAATTATTTTTATGAAATATGTAAATCCCCAGTTTTTTTATAACATATTAATTCAGTTTGAAAAACCTAAAACAATATATTTTCTTTCAGATATAAAACTAAATACTAGGGTTAAAAGAATTTATTAAACGTACTTCCTTTTAGAATTTATGCAGAGTTCATGCTGTAAAAATCAAAGAAATTGGTATTAAATTGAGGGGAAAAAATATTTTAAGGGAAAAAATTAAAAGCATTTTTATAAAGAAAGAATTTTTGCTCCCCCCCCCACTCTTTTTGAGACTCAGGCGTCAAGATTGTTAGAAATATAAAGGCCAGTAAACCACTTAACTGCATGATAAAGCTTGATCCAAAGCACATTAAAAGGACACTTGCCTTTTATTTAAATATTCTTTTATCTTGCTACAGCGATAATAATCGCTTAACAACTATTTCAGAATTCTTTACCTACTTAGCAATGTAGTATATCTATGTTATCACGCTAAATAACAATACTTTAAAACATACATTCAAAAGCCTACAAACGTGTTAAATGATGTATTAAGACAATTTTATGTTTTAAAATTTTTTGAGCAATAAAAACCTTACGATTATACGAAGTATTAATATATGGAGTCAGAAATATATCTTTTTTTATTAATTGCAGTAAGCTAAAGTCATTAAAACATTAAAAATTACATATTAAAAGTACACATTGAAAATTAACTGCATTTTAAAATATATCATTTGGCTATCTTATTTAAAATTATATAAAGACTAAAATTATTTAATAATAACGCGCTTACTGCTTTAAAATCATACAAAGTAAATTATTTAGCAGTTAAAGACTGACTACATTTGAAAGATAAATTAAAGACCTTATATTTTGTCGAATGGCAACACTTTGAGATTTGGCTATTTGCGAAGCCCGTGGACGACAAATTAAAGAACGCGCGTTTCCCGTAATGCACAGATGAGTGAGTGCATGGTATAGAAAAGTAACGCAACAATTTTGGAAAAATCCTCCAAAGGTGTTTTCTAACGTCAAAAATCTAAAATATCTTTATTGAATTCAACTGATTACTCATTTTTTATACAAATTCAGAAGTTCCTTCCTTTTCCAGGAGCTCTGTTATTTGTAGCGCTCGTGCTTTATCCTAGCTTGAATGTAGCTCCAGTACTTCAAATATTCCGGGTAGATTAACCTCCCGGAGCCGAAAAAGATATGAGGGGGGGAAGACTACTGAGAAAATAAGGAGCGTTTCCTGTGTGTACCTAATGAGGATACTCGATGTTCAAACTCTACAAATCGGGGACAGATACATGTGCTTCGTGTTCTTTCCTGTTATTCCCCGCGTGCATCCGAATAGGATGAAAGAACACCGTATGAGCTCCTGTTCTGAGGTTAAAACTACAGGAAGAATCCAGTTATCCAGATTCCGTATATCTGAAACTTCAGTTATCCGGGTTGCTTGCCTTTCTTTCTCAAGGTCACGTAAAAATAAATTTGTTGTTGATTTATTTACATACTTTGAGAATAAAAATATCTTTAGATTAATGTCAAAATTTTTGGACTGTTACCGTCGATATTTTAAGTTCCATTATATTAAGCTCCCATGCAGTTATCTGCGCGGTTTGGCAAGTGTTGCTACTGCCCGAGGCATAAAAATTTTTTAATTTATCTCTCATGCTGAATCCCGCAGCTCTATATCTCAGCGTGTTGCCATTCCGCAATGTGTTAAGTCTCCAATTTATCTTTTAGATTTAATCAATGTTTCACAAAATGAGAGATTTAAAAGCAATAACTAGTGAAAACAGTTAAAAAAATATGTTGCGCCCAAAGGGGCGATATTTTTTATTTACATACAGATACACGTTTCCAGAGCATTTGGGCTAATGTTCCTTTGGACTAAAAATATTTAAAAACAGCTTATCTTTAGAATTTCCGACTGATAGTTTCGCTTGCTGGAGATAAAAATGTTCCTTTCCGTACAGTGTTGTCATTGTTCCCTTTGAAATCATTGAGTTTGTTAATCAAAAATTCGGAAGTTTTACAAATAGGAGATAGATAATAAAACTAATTCGGAATTCAAAATTCGAGTGTCCAGGTTCCCATGAACGGGTGCAGAGTAACGTCGTTCAAAATGTGATGGCTCTAGGTACCATCGTTTTTTCAGAGTGCTAGAAACATACATACATTCACGCAGATTCTTCATTATTCTTCATTATTTAATTGCTTAAAATATAATACGGGGAGATAATATTTGGTGGTAATGATTTAAAAAATGATTCGTTGTTGATAGTGGAACTCCACAAAATGCCGTTTTAAGACTATTAGCCCCTCCGGGATACCACCCCTTTGCGTTAATAATAATTTTTTGAATAATGTAAATCTTTATGCTGAAGCTAGAGAAGTGTCAATCGGAACTTTTTGAAAATTTTTGGACTGTCACATTCGTTACATTGCCTTATTTTACTCTTGTTACCTAGGTGACTGTTACTGCCTACCAACCGAGTGTGGCCATTCAACAAAGTAATCTTTTAAATTTAATTTATCCGAAATGATGATCAACAAAGTGATTTAAAAGCAGTAAGAGCTGATCGTGACAACTAAAGTTATTTTTTGATTTTTTAATGCAACTGATAGAATTTAGAATGCAACTGATAGAATTTAGAATGCAACTGATAGAATTTAGAATACAGGTAATTTATCATGTACAAGCAACTCTTAATTAACCGGTGATGGATTAATTCTGCTGCGGATTAATCAGATTCTATCTTAAAAAAAGTTAATTTACTTATTATGAAATGATAAAGACTTCTATCACATACCATAAACATAAAACAGTTTTAATTTTCCATTAAAATGTTCACCGATTAACTGCGATTTTGAGTTAGTAGTCATGTTCAGCTTTGCCTGGCTAATTGGGAGATGAGTTATCGAACTGATGTAAGTAAAATTATATTTAATTTACAACATATCTGACTGTTATGATTTAAAATACATTTACTTTAATAATACGTTCAAATTAATAAATTTAACAAAAATTTGTAGCTGTATTGTAATTAATATAAGAACTCCTAACACCATTAGTTGTACCTACGTGTCGTTTCGTTTATATTTTAATACTTCTACTAGCAGGCAAGCCCACCACATAAGCGGGCTGCAGCCAAAGCAAAATTTATAAATTCTGTGTATAACTAAAAAAATATGCATAAAAATATTTCAATGGGAATGAGACCAGTTCATTCTTTCCAAGCAACAACCCATTCGTAAATAATCATTTTGTTGTTGCCAAATCAGAAAACAAAAGCTTTTGATACTTCAGGTTAATACGTATACATATGATGTCATGATTTAAATTTAATGCAATATAACAGCTTTTTCTCAATATCAATAAAAGAATTAACGTGGCAATAACATACTGTGCCAAATATTCTATAAAAAAAGTTGCCAACAGCAGCTATTTATTTAAAATACTGACATTAAAGAAAAATTTTCGACATATCTTGACGTCACATGCAATCGCGTGTTTTCTTCAAATTGAAAATTATAACCTTATACAATAACAACATATTTAATACTTGGCAGTGCTATTTTTATTTCATAATTTGTAAAACTTCTGAATTTTTTATTAACTCTATGATTTAAAAGCAAGCAGTGGCAACACTTTTCAAAATAAAGCATTTTTCTCTCCAATGACTCCTGATACTGTTGCCACTCGGAAAAATGAGAGCGAAAATTAGTGTTTTCAAAGTTTTAAATTAATATCTCGGCTGATTAAAGTCCTACGAAGATGAGAATGGTCGAAATGGCTTCACACGAACTTTTTGGAATCTGGGGGCATCTCTCTTGAAATTCAACTCTCCGCCGCTCCAGGGGAGATGATGCCTCAAACAAACAAATAGAGGAGCGCAGATTTTAATAGCATAGATATTCGAATATTTGATTATATATGAACGAGAATATCGCGAACCGGATCGAACATTAAAGCTTATTATACAACCTCTCTCTGAAGAGGTGTAGTGAGTATCATTGACTAGATTCTCTTCTCTAAATCCGGATAATTCTGCAACGGAATAAATTCTTTATTTTATAATGTTAATATTAATAAATTTATATTCAAAAATGCAAATAATATTCTACTTCCATACTGGTGATATAATTGTATTTCATTTCCTTTTCGGGCGGACATTCTTTTTTTTTTTTTTTTTTTTTTTTTTTTTTTTTTTTTTAAATGATAAAAAAATAATAAAGGAAATAATTTTAAAGAGCTTCCTAACGGGTTCAGAGCAGCGAATTCAAAACATCTTTCCAGCTTGCGACAATGAATGAGCTCTAAACAGCTGGCATTTTTAGAGGACGTAACATCGTACGGCCCTTTCACAAATGGGCCGATCCCCCCTTTCCAATTCTCTGTTTCTTCCCCCTCTAACTTTTCTGGAGCTTTTGAGAGGGCAAATCGCATTGAAAAGGGACAGGCCCGGTGTGCGCCTTCCATTGTTTAGTTTACCTCCCAAAAGAAGTCTGGGGACATTCTCCAAATTGTGCCGGCTGCTCTGTGATTTACTGGATATTCAGAGAGAAGATGCATTCGCAAATGAAGAGAAGTCTTGAATCCTTTTCGGGCATTTGCTTTCGAAGTTTTATCTAAATGAGTTTAAATACGAAAGAGAGAATGATTTTTAAAAGAGTGTTTGTCACTGTATAAAATCAAAGTATTTACACATAAAAGCGAAAATTGAGCTAGATGTAGGTGTTGAATTAAAAGCTCAGGTTAACTGGTTTGTTGGTTAATTGATAAAGGCAAAGAAAGCAAAAGCTCCCCGTTGAAATACGTATGCCTCGCATAGTTAAACACTACTACAGTAAACTCCCAATTAAAAAAAAAAAAAAAAAAAAAAAAAAAAAATCAACGCAGTGCCGGAGACGACGCTTACGGTTAACTCGAAATCATGTTTAATCCGAGGGTAATTACAAAAAAACATGGGAAAGAGGAATAACCTAAGTTATGATTAACAGAAAAATACTATTTATAATTTACCTGCAATTTCAGGTGTTAATTTAAAGAATAAGTTCTTTTGGTTAAGAAATTAAATCATTATTCAAAACAAAAAGAACACACTGCAAAGAACGGAAAAATAAACATCAATAGAAATGAAAAAAATTAAGCTAAAATTGTCATTAAAATGATGTAATATATATATATAATTAAAAAAAACTTAAATCATGTCTCTGATTTTAGTGCGAAAGAAAGTAAATAAGAGCTTTTGGGGGGGGCAGACATCATCTGCTATAATTGTTGCTATCCCACGCATTTTACTTTCACTTTTTGCGTTTTTCGTAGGCACTTTTGTTTTATGCTGAGTGTGTATGATAGTGTTCGTCTTTCAGCTGCAAACATTTCTTTTTTTTTTTTTTTTTTTTCCCTTTTTTAGACAGAGCTTGGATAATCAGAAACTCTTAGTCTTCCTTTTCTTAATCAAGAGTTGACTGAACTAGGTAAATTACTCACTGTTGAGGGCGAGTTTCTGTCGTCCCTGAACTTAAGATTGGTATAAACAATACATTAATTAGGGAGAAGATAAGTAACAGTCAGAGACGATTCTGTAGCAAAGTACTGCTACGAGCTACGGCTTCGTTAATGCCTCTTTGAATAATCTCTCCGATTAAAGAGAGAAATTGTAAAGACATTAGGATTTTTGGAAGTAGAAGAGATGCAAAATTACTAAGCCTTCGCCGGGAATCAAACCGCGGACCTCTGGAATACCGGCACAGTATGCAGAACCACTACATCACGAAGACAAGTTACGAAAGTGGGAGAAATATCTTATAAACTCCCCTTTTTAAAGTGCGACTGGGGTTTTTTTAGGAGACCCAATCGCCAAATCCTTGGTGTGGAGAATTCTCATCCACAACCTTTTTAGTTCGGGCACCACTGTAGAGACATTAGGATTTTTGGAAGCATAAGAGATGTAAAATTAGCAGTGCCTTCGCCGAGAATCGAACAGCGGACCTCTGGAATATCGGCCCAGTGTACAGAACCACTACACCACGAAGGCACGCTAGGAAAGTGAGAAAAATACCTTATAAAATAGTGACAATTTGCGATAAAAATTAACAATACATAGCAAAACAACTATCTGTAAATAGCTCAGTTTCTGCCTGCTCATCTGGAGCGATTATTTAAAGAGATGTGAACGTAGCTTGTAATAACTGTTGTCAGAGTTCTGAATTTCGTTGAATGCAGATAACCAAGGAAATCGAAAATTCCGTCTCAATGAACAACACAGTTAAAGCAAATAAGATGAGGAAGAATGCAACAGCGAATTCTGCTGAAATGAAGAAAGTACATCGAAACAAATACAGCTGAGAAGAGGAAGAAAGCAGCTGAAATGAAAGGAGAAAACAGTATTGACGCTGTCAAAAGGACAATTATCAATAATATTAATAAAAGCAGCCACTACAGAAGGCAATTTAAAAGAGAGATACAGAGTTAACCAAGAAATTTTTGGCTCGAGAAAGAAACCTAGTGAAGCGACTCTAAAAGTCTTCCGTGACTGACGCTTCGACTTGTCCTGATGTGAACAACATCTTGTTTCATTTATCTCGTCCAATAATTAAACTTTCCATATGACGGCCCTATATGGTGAGAAATCATCATTGAATTTACATAAAATCCAGTTTAAAAGGATTTCGTGACTTGTTTACGAGAAAAAGCTACTGGAATATTAAAATGCTTTCAGCTGAGAAACGTTCAGATCTTGACACTTTAATTAATGAATTAGAACTGCGGTTTGGAGAAATATTTTTCAAGGATTATAACGAACTGCATCTTAAGATTCGCGACAAAAAGTTCGATAGTCTCTTCAAAAGCTAGCAATTCCGAATTCCAGTAGTTCAAACAATTGAGTCTCCAATATTTTATAGCTTCTATTAGCCCCGAAATATATACAACAAGCATTCCAGATACTTGATAATAAAGATCTGAATAATGTTCTAGTGGATAACATGAAAGTACAAACTGCACAAAATGCCAGTAGAAAAGATCGCCGGCCTATAAGGGGTGTCAACAATACGGAGGACACAATTTTGGTTGTGGCGACGAAACTCACGAAAAGACTGGAGGCGATGGAAAAGTCCAAGGTAAAACGTAACACTGATAAAAGTGAAGTGAAATGCTGAAACTGTAATGGAATGGAGCACTTATGAAAACAATGGAATAGAACATTTATGTCGTGCGCCTAGAGATGTAAAGCCCAAAATTGTGTTCATAGGATAGCAAGGAAACGAATAAAAACCAATCTCGAGAGAGACAGAATGCTGTATGCAGAAAGTACTTCATTCAATGTTCTGCAAATCTCTTCCCTTCAAGGTAGACACCAGGTAGAATAAATCAATGGTGTTTCATCTTACTTAATTGCAGACACCTGGGAGAACACGAATACTTTGCGACATAACAAAATACAACATTTTAAAGGGCATCTACCGCCCTATTTTAGTTCTACAAACTGTGAACTAAGTGAAAATGTCCAAAATGAATATGCATATCAAGTTCGCATCTTGTGCATATGAGCGCACCGTCTATGTGCTTGATATAACAGACTCAAGCATCCTCGAATTTGACTTTTTAAAGAAATACGGATTTCATTCAGATGACAAAAATAATAAACTATACACTTCTAATGAAGGTAATACCGATTTTTGGAGTGGATGAAAATGAAATGAGTTGCTATAGGATTAATTGTTCCGATAATATTACTATCCCTCTCAGAACGAAATGTATCATTAGCTATGAAGCAAAAACGTACTCGAAATTGGAATGGACTTTACTTATTTTCCTAAAACACACTTTCGAAAAGACTTTTAATCGGGCTGCCTGAGTAAACAAGGTTGTGAACAAGTGACAAGCCTTCCTTTTACGAAAGGAGAGAAAATTGCCTTATGTTCCTCCGTGACAAATATTGTGCGAAGTTTCATAGAGCAGAAAGACAATCCATCTGAATTAAGAGATTTAATTTAAGCACAGAATTAATTACTAATTACACTGAAAATCCTCTAATAAAAGAATTTAAGATATTTTTTCAGCTCATCAAATAACGTTTGTCAAAAAAAAAAAAAAAAAAAAAAAAAATGTGACACAGCATCGGATCCACAATTTGACCATCCACCTACCAAACAACATCTTCTACGTCTTTCATTCGCAAAACAAGAGGAAGTCGGAAAACTTCTCCAGAACATGCAGGATAGTGACATTATTGAGCATTCCTCTAGTCCTTAGGCATCCCCAATCGTTTTAATTAGGAAGAAAGACGGCTACACGAGATTTTGTATCGCGTCTGAATAATATTACAGACAAGGACAGTTATCGTTTGTCTAGAATCGATATCTTAGACACGATAGGAGGGAATAAATGGCTTTCCACTCTAGATTTAAAAATCAGCTACTAGTAGAAATAGACTTTTAAAGATCTAGAGAAGACTGCATTTACTACCGGTCAAGGACTGTGGTAGTTCAAAGTAATGCCTTTTGGGCTGTGCAACGGGACGTTTGAATGTGCAATAGAGATAATTTAAAAAATATGCTCATATGAAGCTTGCCTTGCGTATCTCGATGACATTATTACAGTAGAACGCATTTTTGAAGAACGTCTGGAAAATATTAAAAACAGATAGAGGTTCAGAGAAGCTAATTTAAAGCTCCTTCGAAATATAAATTATTTTTCCGAGAAGTTAACTAGCTACCTCGGTCATATTATAACTTATTATAGCTGCTGTTGCCCCCAAAACGTTCAGCAATTAAAAGTTTTTCTCAACCTCTGCATTTAATATATATATATATATATTTAGTTCTAGTTAACCCTCATATTTCGAATTCGTCTTTATCTCAGCTTTTAAGAAAATTATTTCATAATTGTTTTCATTTTTTTTTCAATATGGCGCCTGTAGCTTGATTTCTTTCCTTTCATTGTTATCGTCTGAGCACAAGCTTCTCTTCCGCCATTTTCCCTTCTGAAGCTGAAGAAGAAGTTTATATATATACCTTTGAAATAGCTGAAGAAGAAGTCTATATATATATACATACCTTTGAAGTTTATATATATACCTTTGAAAAATTAGGAAACCTTAGGAAAACTTTCGAAATTATCCCTGAAAATTTAGGAATATTATTATGAATCTTATTGCTTTAGTACACTTATTATTTGCTTAGTACGCTTTATTGCTTATTGCTTTCGTAGTATTGCGTTTTTCGGCATATTATTTTAACTGGATGTGAAAGATTTGGTAAAGATTTTTTTAAAGCCGCACGGACTTTACATCGCCTAACAGAAGCAAACAACAGTTTTCATCAACTGGTGAGTATGAAGAAGTATTTAAAAATTTTGGAGCATGCTTTAATTTCGTTGCTGTATTATCTTATCCCACTTCTGACATCAACTGCTGCAAGCTATATGTTCGGTGATTTCTCTTTAAAGCAGGAAAAAGTTGACACTTTATTATAAAAATTAACAACACATAGGCGAAGTTATTATTGTTCATCAACTGTGAGGGATAGCTGAGTTGCGCTTTAGAGTTTACTGATTGAGTGATTTTGATAATTCGCTATATTTCTCCATCCTTATGAAAAATTGTTTCATATCCACATCAAATTTCAGCTCTTTATTGTCAGCTTGCATCGCTAATTTTTATAATAAATTGTCAATTTCTTCCCGCATCTGGAGGGATTGTTTAAACCTCGCAACAGTGTGCAGTGTATGGTGTTAAAATCACCTTCTGTTGATTGAACTATTGCTGCAAATGTTTACAGAAATGACTGCTTGGGCTTATTATTATAAATTAAAACATATTTTAGATTACATAATTTAAATGCATTATTAATAAATAAATTAAGGATTTAGATTATTAAAAATGCTTTTATTGCTTATATAAATCGCTCAGTTTGTTAAACAATGTAATTAATTAGAATGATAAATTAAAGACTCTATACCACATCAAAAGGCAATATTCTGGAAACTGGTTATTTGTGAAGCTCCAGTGAATTTAAAGATCTTACGTATACAGTTAAATCTGAAATATGTTACCGCCCCTATAATGTCATTGGCAGTGCACGTTCTGTTAGCAGTTCGGATGTAGTGATGCATTGCATGAAAAATCTCTAGACTAGTCCTCAAGCGAATTCCATGAAACACTGCGATTACTTTATTAGGATTAACCCAGCCCCGGAAAAGGAAACACGAAAAATTATCTATGACCTCACCAGGATTCAAACCACGATGAGCCATTTTTAAGCTGGATTGCTATCATTTACACCACGAAAAAGCGCGCATGGGAAATACAGTAATTCCTTATATGCTTCCCTACAGCGCAACTGGGGAGGGGCAGGAAACCCAATCGATCAAACACAAGTGGTCAATTATCCTCTACTGAAAGTTTACTCCAAATGTCCCCATAGAAACATTTTTATTTTTTGGAACTAGGAACGTGAGAAAGCAATTTTGCCCTTGCCGGCATTTGAGTCATGGATCGTTCAGTTACTACTAGTTAGACAGGCTGCCACTTACACCACGACAGCAGGCCCAAAGTATGTGATAGTTCTTCATAGCTTCGTCTTAGGAATCGGGGATCTAAGATCCCAGAAGTATATCTGATGGCAAAGCGATTCATTCAACACCACTGACTGAAAATATTCAATTGCAATTTGCATACTGCACATCCAGAGTTATCTTGCAAAATGATAACTAAGTCCTGTATAAAGTGTTACCGTTTTCTTCCTCAAAGGTGAAATAAAGTTATGCCCCTAAAATGAATTCTTCGCACTGGGAATTTGGGTACAATTTAAGATTATATTAGTGAATTCCTACACAAGAATTAGTGTAATTATCATATTGCTGAGAGTCTAAGGAACTTTCGGTTTTTCAATTAACGATTTACTAGTGTTTTGTGAGGTGAAGATTTCCATAAGTATCTTGAAAGCTTTGACCACACTTATTCACTACGATCTCTGACACATCAAGCCAACTCCATTGCTCTTGTTTCGGGAACGGTATGACTACATTGTATTAGATTATCAACTAAAACGTGACTCTAGGCTTCTCTACAAATAAGCGCAGTAAGTGGATAGAGAGAGCGAGATTTATTCCGACGGAGATTTGGTAAATCATTAATCTGTGGTTAGAGCACCTGTATTATCTGATTCGAATTCATAGTACCTCAACAACATTGCTGCGACACCCCAGCAGGAAACTCGTGAAGTCGATATGTTGGGAGTTGAGAGTATGGAAGAGATTAGCTGCCTTCACAGAGGCTAGAATTATCGTCTATACAGTGATCCGTTCAATTTCGGCAGGGACTGCAAGTGTACTATCAAGTATGTCTCGGGTTGTGTGGTCGCTACACATGTGTAAGATAATTGAAAAAGTTGTCCATGGGGATTTCGGGCTTCAGGGATTGCCTTCTGAGTAAATAAAAACTGTCTGTGGGCTACTCGTTCTGTGGCCTGGATCTGTCTCTCGCTCTGGTGTCTGTTAAAACACCAATCCCCGTGTAAATGCGGCTCGAGTACCACGTGTAAAAGCGGCAGCAAATCATCTGACTAAGTTGATTAAAATTGAAAGGTTGCAAAACACACCTGGAAACCCACTCTGCGACTCACTTAACTGTCAAAAAGGTATCTTAAAATTTGACGACAACATTTAGAGAGTTTCTGCCTGTTATAAAATAAATCAAAATTTGTTCACTGAATTTTTACATTAAGAAATGGGAAGTCCACATAACGACAACAACTAAAAGACTTCTTTGCGAATAGCTGTTAAGTGTCTGTCACGTTTCAATTACTTAATCATATTTTTAAACTGGAGAGTGAAATAAGATATAAGGTTGTTCTTAAATTGAGTCAAAATTTCATCTGATAGATTATCTCAATAATTTTCATGGCTTGTAAATGTAAATCTTTCAGATACATTTAATTTCTTTAACGAACTAATTTTAAGCTTACAATGAGTACAGATACATTTTTTAAAATTCCACGATAACAAATTAATCAAAATATTTCGTTCGTGCTTTAATAGAATGAAAATAATGTTTAAGACATTAAAACATCTTACACTTTTTTCCAGTTTTTAGCAACCTATAGATATACATAATGGCTTCTGATGTTGTCGATAATATTATTGTTCATGTCAAAACATCTGAAGAAAAACTGATTTTCTTCTAGTCAGAAAAAGAATGGATAAATGAGATATTTCATTGTCAAGTAGTTCACAAAATCAAAATGTTTACTTCTTCAGCACAAGATCAACTTGCGGAATTATCAAGCAATGGATTTACGAAATTTGTTTTCAAGAAAATTAATCTTCTGCGCATTCCAGGTTGCTGAAATTTCTATTCATTTTATGGGAATTATAAGAATTTTTATAGAAAGTTTTTATTAATGTAGGGATATCAAAATCTTCAGTATTTTGATAACTTTCTGCTAAATCTGTATTTCCTGCCTTCGTATTTCTCACTATATTTTGCAGCTAAACTTACTTTTCTTCGTGATACAAGTAGTATTTATGCATCGTAGAATAAAATATGCATAGTATAAATTGAGTTGCATCGTTTCTAAAAAGATGGCAAAGAATCGCAATATTGTAAACTAATACATTGTGGCGATAACGATTACGTAGTGACGTCACTCAGAATTGTTAACTGGTGAACGAGATAAAGAAAACATTTTGCAGCCAAGTGATCTTAGGAAAAAAAAAAAAAAAAAAGTACTTTGCGTGTTAGCGATTTGATTTTGTAACCAACACAAACCAAGACCATGAAAAAGAACCGAAAGGAAAGATAATGGAAAACAAACTTATTTGATGCATAGTATTTCACAGTGCTGCGAAGAAATTATTATAGGAAAAGCAGATTACCGATAAAGCTGCCACATACTTCTCCATTCCATTGATATACTGAAAGACTATGTGAATCGTAGTGATGGTAATAAAGAAAATGCGAGCACTAAAAAAACGAGATCATTTGAACTTTCATCAAAATGCGAAATAAAATTATCGAACTTCATTAATCCAAGAAATCGGCATTCGTTTGGGTATCAACCGAATTCTATATCTAGAGAGGAAAATTGCAAAAAAAAATTGTATGTTGACAGTGACACCTAAATTATAATTACCATGTACTAACTACCATATGTAAACTACCATGTTCTTCCATTGTTAAAATTAAATGTCAGGAGATGAAAGCGTGATTTGAGCTACCTATATTGAAAATTACGGTTCCAGAAAGATCCGTGGGGCTTAGATACGTGTTTACCTTGTTCCATCTATGGGCATTTTTCTTTCTTTTAACTTTCGTATAAAAAAAGAGATATTTTACTGAAGCCACGTGATTCACTTAGAAAAATTCGAGGAAGATTCGTGGGCCAGAGAGATTTGTCGGCCTAGACAGTCGTCGGCCTATTCGTCTGCTTGCGATGGTTCCATGAGAGCTACCACCAACTTGATTCACCCGAAGCAACCTTCTTGTAGATCTCGTTTATGAGCAACCACCAATGATAGTGATACAGATTGCGACAATTAATGAAAAATGAGTGGATTAAAATATCACAAAATGAAGTACTTTTCGTCAAGGAATTAAGTAGCTTATCACGAAATTAGGTACCTCACGCTCACGGGCATATTGTATATCTTTCGTTGAATTTTTCAGTTTTGTGTTGTTTGCGTCCTTTTACTATAACAACTCCAGTTTATTTAAATCTTCCCTAACATATAAAATACACCTACCTTACATACCAGCAGATATGCCTTATTTCAGTCATTATCTTTCATATCATGAAGTTTATCCTTTTCCGTCAGTTACATCTGTATGTAGCATTATTATTGCTTCTGAATTAAAAGGGCATTCAATTATTTTCCGTTTGTGCTTTACCAAAGCATCGATACCAAGAAACATCCTCTAATAATATAGGTAAACCTTCCTTCGCATCTAAGCTGTTAGAACAAAGACACTGAGAAAGATTTTCGGTTCATATAAACAGAAAGGTTTTGAACGAATTTTAGTGTGCTTTCCTTTGATCTCCAAACTAAATTCGAAGATATTAATTCTATTCAGAACGTTTCATTCTCTTAAGAATTATTTAATATTTAAACATTTAAACCTGGTTCATTTGAAGACGACTGCAAATCTACTAAAACTGTGCCCCAAAAGGAGGGGTTTTTTTATGGTATTGCAAGCAGTTTTTAGGAAAAGAAAGGTATAAACTTCTTAAAATATTTAATATTTAAATATAATGGGATAGATTATTTCATAGTTTAACCATCAGTTTTAAGGCTTTGAAATATTCCGTTCAGAAATAATTTTACAATAATCCATTCAAATAAAATATGAAACATTTGTCACAAAAACTTCAGTTAGAGTTCTCTGAATTTATACATAAACTAACACTAAACATAAAAAAGTAGATTTTGATTTCTAAAAGTTTCAGAAAACTGATACTCAGTTTTGAGAAAATGGGTATTTGAGCAGTAATGCATATTTGATAGTACTTATACTTTTAAGACTATCTTCTTCGCATTATTATTTAAAATCAAATTCTAGAAGAGGGCTAACAAGGCGATGCTTTCAGAAAAATATTCCTATTTTTAATATTTAGCTGAAAAAGCAATAAAAAGAAGCAGCTTATAAATTTAGCCCTCTAGTGTTAAGGTTCATAAAGTGACTACTTTTGATGTAAAATATGAAACGAGCTAACTGTGTAGAGACATTAGGTTAATATTCGGAAGCAGGAAAGATGAAAAATTAGCAACGCCTTCCCCAGGAATCGAACCACGGACCTCTGGAATGCCAGCCCAGCGTGCAGAACCACTACACCACGAAGGCACGCTAGGAAAGTGGGAGAAATTCCTTATATACTCCCTTTTAAAGGGCCACTGGGGTGTTTGGGGACCCAATCGCAAAATCCTGGGTGAAGAGAAATCATTATCATCCACCACCCTTTTAATTCGGGCGCCACTGTAGAGACGTTAAGCATTTTTGGAAGCAAGAGAGATTGAAAAATTAGCAACGCCTTCGCCGGGAATCGAACCACGGACCACTGGAATACCGGCCCAGCGTGCAGAACCACTACACCACGAAGGCACGCTAGGAAAGTGGGAGAAATACCTTATAACCGTTTTTATCTTTTACGGCAAGCTACTTTAAGTTTCATATATTTTCAAATGATTCTATTTATAATGTCTAGCTGAATATTTTACGTAACAAAAACATTGAATTTTTAGTTAAATATTGCTGTGACTTATTTCACTTGTTTGACAGTAACATCAGAACAAGCCACGAAATTTATCTCGGCAAGGAGTGCAAGATTGCGCCTATCTTTGGCTAAAGCTCTGAGCACGGTACAGGTGATAATGCAAGTTTTCTCAGTTCTGTCCCCAAATTTTAATGGAGAGCTACCCGGGGGGGGGCACTGGTCTGAGGGTTTTCCATCCCTCTTCCTCTACCACCAACTTCTCGAGAGGACTTTCGGCTCGCCGCATATTTAGAGTGTCACCATGCCGCACAGACACTATACATTTACCAGCATCCATGCCTTCTCGGAGATTCCAACCAGGGCCTTTTGATACTGCAGCCAACGTGATTAACCACTATCCCAGTTGGGCGGCAGTTATATATTTTTTACTAATTTTTTATTAATATATATATATATTCTGTTTGCGGACACTTAGCCGACTTGGACTCTACTAAGGTCCGAAGTGATGGCCATTGTGGAAGCACCTAATAGGTGGACCACCGTTACCTCCTATGAAGGGACGAACAATTACAGCTATGCCTGTGAGCAAGCGATCCACTGGGAAAAAAATATTGTATTGTCATCTTGAATAACGATGTATCTTTTCATAAAAGAAGTAAAAGATTCTTCCTGTCGAGATAATATGTGATGAAACAATGTTATATTAAGTTCATGAAACAAACAAAGTTTTATATAAGTTTCTGCATTCCAATTAACATTGCTGTCTTAAACAATTCGCTTTAAATATACTATTTTATATTTAGTATCTTAATATAAAGAGTCCTTTTAATGGAGGTTTTTTTTAAATTTAAATGTAAATGCACTTCTTTTGATTATAGCTATGTTTACTTAAATAAAACTGTTGTAAAAAAATAAAATAAAATAAAATAAAATAAAAAAACTGGTACTTCTAAATTTAAAAATCATTTTTGCAACTGTATTTTGCAATTATGGATTAACTTCTGAATAAATTTCAATGTGCTGATTAAGATATTAAATGAAATAAAATTAATATTCAATCAAAACAGACCAAGCTGATAAACCAGAAATTTTACCCAGGTTTTGGTTTGAGTGGAATAATGTGGAGAGGTACATTTTGCTTCATTTTCTCATGATTTTAGAATTTTCTACTTAACTTCTTTGCATTTTTTAAAAATTCTACTTTTAATTATTGTGAATGCTTCGTTCCCCCCCCCCCCTGCGAGCTGGTAACACATAGAGGAAATTTTAGACTATGTGTTTCCTAATTTTTTTTTTTTTTAATGTCAAACCTCAGCGTTCATAAGGCATGTTTACCTTGCTTCATCTATCGGATTTTTCCTTTCTTTTAACTTTCGTATGACAGAAAAGATATTGTATTGAAGCCACGTGATCCACTTAGGAAAATGCCATCCGGGAGATCGATATTGCAGTAGCCAATAGAAATATTCCTTTCCCAAGAATCGTCATTAGTTCCAAAAACATTACAGCTATATGCCTGCAGCGTCCCACTCTAAACGCAGTTTTTAATATAACCTTTTAAAGTCCGAGAAATTAAATTGGATTCTGCGGTTCTCCGTGAGCTAGCGACGCTAAAGAATTCCTACATTAGGGAATTGCGTTTTAATCAATGGTATCATAACTAATAAGTATTCAAAACAATTATGCAGCTAATATACTTAACTATGCAATTAATATAATTAAGTATAAGTAATTAATATTTCATATTTGTCATTTTCCTAGTTAAGAATACATTGGAATTAACTTAGAAAGGGTATTTATTACAGAAGGGGTAATTTCAATATGTTTTAACTAAAAAAAAATTTCTCGACTACAGTTTTACAAAACTAGAGGGACAGGTCTAAACAATTTATGAGTCCCTCCCTTTTAACAAATTATACTATTTTATGTAATTACATTTTTTATAAAGTGTTTTATAAAAAAACTTGTAATTCAGCATTTTTTCCTTTGAAGTTATTTAATACTTTCCTTTCAGACGTTACTTAAACAAGAATGTACATTTCACTTATTTGTATATTTTGTTTTTAGAATTTTATAAAATATGAACTTACATTTTAAACCACGTCTTGTTTTTTCTGAAACTGAAAAAAAAAAAAAAAAAAAAAAAAAAAAAAAATGGAAGAGCCTTAAGAATTTTTATTGATTTTATTACAAATCAAGTTACAGGAATGTGCCCAAATTAGTGCGATGAAATTGCTTGAACATGGATAAAATGTAGCAATAAAAAATTCGATTTTCAAGCATAGAAGAAATCTTTTTTTTTTTTCTGTGTCATAGCGTGATGTTTATGTTTTGATCATTATAAAAGTTAATTTTGGAATCATTTGAAAACTCCTGCCATCTCACTTATTGGAGATCATACTTTAATAATCTATAAGTTTTAAACAAAAGAGATACTTGTTCTTTTTTGTGCTGTATTTCTCAGGAATTTGAAAACCACGGTCTTTGATTTTTAAAGAAGGATATAAAAAACTTAGCATTTTAATTATATTAATTTTTTTAACTTAGAATTTAAAAAAATGCATAAAATGTTATGTATTTTTAATTCGATAAGACGATTTGCGGGACCCTTTGAAAGTGTTCAATAATATAACTGAAAAATGAATTAATGAACATTTTCTTGACACAAACGGCCATTGTTCTTTCATTGTTTCAGCCTTGAGATTTAAGAACGTAATTTTTTTTTTCCGAAACGAATGGAAACAAAAATATCTTCTAAATGGAATTTGCAATTTCTTTCGGTTTGGGTGTTATTTCTGTCTGCAAAACTGTTTACAAAAATTATTAGAAATTTCTGGCACAAAAGTTTTCAAACAGCCTGGGCTTATTACCTGTATTCCAAGATGCAGCGCTTAAATTCCAACTCAATCCACAGGATCCAGTCTCTTCAGTTTTGAAGACAAATCATAATTCTAAGTGAAGCGCACGGGAGCCCTAAATAAGATGAGCTAATGATTTTCTTTTTATGGAAACTGAACCACCAGAAATTTCTTTTGATCGTGCAGATTTTATTTTGACAATAAGTATGCATTGCAATGCAATAGGCTTCTAAATTACATGCTGCTCTTTCCCTGGGAAACAAACCCGTAAATGGAAGCTGAGACATTGAGTAAAGGTCTCTCCCATGTCAAAACTTTACTCTTCAGGAAATGCAGTATATTTAACGAGTATTTGTTTAGGAATGGTAAATTCGAGCTCCTGAAAGTAAAAATGTCATCATACCTGCTGATTTGATATTAACGGTTCCAGTTATCAGGTAGGATAGAGAACAGGAATCTTTGCTTATGCTCCTAAATGCGCGCTAAATGAAAACAGACCTAATATAATAAAATACTAAAAGAAATGGCTCATATACGTACAACACTGTTGACTATCCATGGAACAAAGCCTCAGAGGACTTTTCGGGCAGATGTAATCAAATGTTAGGGATAAAAATTATCATTTATGTAGAACCTTACACTTGTTCTTAGCTTACCAATCAACTCACAGATCTGAGGCTAGTTCCCTCCCCTGTCATATATTTTGCTTGATATTTATAATTATATCGTCAGGAGTCAGAGGAGTGTTTATCTCTTCTACCATTTTCTTCGTATCCCCGCTTTTCTATTAAAATTTATTTCTTGTTCTTCTAGCATTTTCTCTGTTAATGACGGATTAATCGATTTACTTTTTTCCAATGGCGTGCTAAAAAGAAAAGGAATTGTATTTCTGCCACCCTTTGAAACAGTACATTATACTACGCTGGTGGACAAAATTAAGGTATGGAAAACATTTTCCCACATTTCTCTTAAAATATCACATAAAACCTGCACAGTTGGTTGCCCTACAATGTCACTGTGATGGTGTCGCTGAGATGAGTTTACGTATTCCTGTGGGCGTCGCTACGCCAGCAGAGGGTACAAAAGTCTGCGTCAAGCTGCTCAGCTCATTCAGCTCTGGGAAACAGATGTCATTTTTATCGTCTTTCTTGAATAACTTTGTTGTTTTCTGCAGTTTTTAGATGAAATGGGTACACATTATCGCTCAGAGGAAAGTATGAGATGGTGAATCTTAGGTCGGTTTAAGGAAGGGCAGTCCCAAACTCAGGTTGCAAGAGAACTGTCATCTCTAATTTGTGGAATCAGTTTAAAAACAGCGGGATAGTGTCTAGAGGACCAGGACAAGGTTGTCCGAGAACCACAATGACCAATGACGATCAGTATTTGATACTTTCAGCCAGGTACCACAGGACGTGTACAGCGACACAACTGTATCGTGCTAATATGCTAAACAAATAATCAGAAAATGCATTTAAGCGAAAACACCAAGGGAGTCATTTCTCCAGGGAATTTCATGCTTTAACTATAATGCCAACGAAATGTGTGAAATATATGCAGGCATTGCAACGTTTATCCACCTACGTTTTTAGTTGTACATTCATGTACAAGGAATTCTAAAAAAATTATGGCTTTTCGTGTTACTTTTAAAGACAGCATATATTTAGATAGTTTTTTCGATGCTTTTTACCTTTACGGAACTCTTGAACTAATATTCATGCCACGCGGAGTCCCTGCATAACATCGCAAGATTAGCAACATATTAACAAACGAGTAACCTATTCATCACAATTTTTTTTCGAAATCCCTAATAATTTCAGAGAAGATGGCCGGATGCGAAAAGCTGATTTAGGAAAAACTGTTTTTTTTTTTTTTATATGCTTAAATCGATAGACATGGATGAATCCCACCGCTTCATTGTTGATCTGGGAGAGCTTTGCCACAGTTCCTTAGAACCGGAGCATAACGGTGCCCGTCAAAAGTAACAGCACTTCTATGAAGACCTGTTTTTAGCTTAAAAAAAAAACCTAATAAAGATGCCGGCTATCCTGAGGGCTGCTATACAAATAGAAATTTAGTTTGCTACTCTGATTCATAAAGCAAATGAAGATCCTACTTACAGTGGATGCCCCGCGTATGGGTAGCGGCATTTTTACACAGAGGGCTTTTCGTCAAGTTAAAAAGTATTATTTATTAAGTTTCCAGAAGCTTTATACCCGTGCATCAATATGAAAAACATCTGCTTTTTATAAATATTGTAAAATGGAAGTTTATGATAGCAACTGTCTAATTTTTAAAATTTTAGTGGAGGGGTCTCCAACCTTATGCCCACGGGCACCGCTATTCCCGTCAGTGGTTTTACGAATGCCCGCTCTCTGAAGCAACGATAAAAATTTACTTAAATTTTCAATAAAATACAGTTTCAAAAAGAATATACGTATTACAAAATGCTATTTTGTCCAAACTATCGATCACTGCGCGTCGGCTCGTCTATTTGGTGAAACGAATACATAGTCTAGTTTATATTAATAGCCGCTAGATTTCACTTGTCTTCTGTTTCGATTGGTACCGTCACATGTTTAAAATGGCTAATCCGCAGCAGAAATAATTTTGTGTTCTCGAGTTTGCAAAGAACAATTCCGTGATTACAGTGCAAAGACGTTTCAAGTTGAGGTACCAAAGGGATCCTCCGAATGGGTGGAACATTCGCAGATGGTATCGACAGTTTGTAAATACAGGATGTATATGCAAAGGAAAGAGTCCTGGCCGTCCTCGTGTTCCCGATGAAAATGTTGCACGAATTCAAACTGCTTTCCAACGTAGTCCTTCAATATCAACTCGTTGTGCCAGTCGTGAGTTACAAATGCCTACAACAAGGATGTCAAACTGGCGGCCCACAACAAATATTTTTGCGGCCCGGCCAATATATCGGCAAATAATAATATATAATAATAAAATAACATATCGACGAAGAAAAAAATGAAATGTTTACTGCTAAGTAATTAACGATAATTTATTCAGTGTTGTTAGATTACTCACAGAGAGCTGACACACACACTACTTAAATTACAAATGCGTGTGAGTAGCTTGCGTTCAGCTACCTTCGGCTTTTGGGGGACACGTGCACTCAGAACTTGTACGCATCCCCCGATAGCCGAATGTGGCCGAACTCATGGTCTCAGTTTTCCAATCATAGTTTTGTACGATATATTGGTGCATGCATGTGCATGCACTTTGCTTTATTATTAATTATTACTTAATTCATATTGTTACGGATTTCATAGTTATTTATTTATTTAGTTTTTTTTTATTTAGAATTGTAATTACATTTGCTTCATGTTATCTTAGCAACGCAGAAGATTTTTGAAAAGACAGCTGCGTTGGAAGGTTAAAAATAGAACAGCGCGTGCATTTAATACCTAATAAATAAATATCTCGTAATTGCTGTTGCCAACCACAAAAATCCAGATATTTATAGATGTTTCCAGTATATTCGAGAAATTAATTATAAAGCTTATAAAAGCCGAGAACAAACAACTCATCTCAGTAGTAGCTGTAGTTCTAGCGAACTGTTTGTTTACTTAATGCTGTGATTGATTTGTAGCGATTTCGTTGTGAGATAGAATTAGTTTCTCTGTTTTGAATTGATTTTTGCTAAACGTTTGACATTTTGTGATATTGTTAGAATATTTTTGAAGAAATATTTCAGCATTTTGATTTATCTCTTGTGGAAAGAATACACTTTTGTTAACTTTTTAACGTTAACCGTGTTTATTCCAGCCCTTTGTATTCAGTATGTCTATATCAAAACCAAGTGGTAGTAAAATTAAACGAAAAATCGCTGACGAACATAGAATATTCCAAGTAAAATGGGAATTAGAATATTTTTGCTGTGAAATAAAAGATAAAATAATCTGCTTGATATTTAATAATACTATTAATGTACCAAAGTTATATAATATTAAACGTCATTTCGAACAACACAAATCGAAATATAACAATTACGAAGGATTAATGAGAGAAGAAAAGTTGAAAGAGCTCAAGTTAGGAGTGAAAAAGTAACAGTCCATGTTTAGTAAAGTATTGCAAGAAAGTGAAGCGGCGGTACATGCAAGCTACGTCTTGTCCGAGTTGATAGCTAAACATTCGAAGCTTTTTACTGACGGTGATTTCATCAAGAAATGCCTAATGAAAGCTGTAGAAATTGTTTGTCCTGGAAATGTGAAGGCTTTTCAATAAATTTCATTGTCTCGAAATACAGTTGCGGAAAGAGTTACTGATTTAGCCGCGAATTTAAGTGATCAGATCAAAGCAAAATCATCTAGTTTCGAAAGTTTCTCCATTGCCTCTGACGAGAGCACGGACATTAGTGGCAAAGCTCAATTAGCAGTGTTTCTTCGTTCTTGTGACAAGAATTTAAACATTTTTGAGGAATTACTGGAACTAATACCGATGCCTGGTACTACTACAGGAGAAGATATATTTGCTTGTGTTTTTGGACTTCTGCAGAAATACAATCTACCTTTGGCAAAATTAAATTTTGTATCTACAGATGGCGCTCCATCAATGACCGGGAAAAACAAGGGTTTCGTAGCATTACTAAGAAAAAAACTTAGTGAAATTCATGGTTCAAACATTCATCATATGCATTGTATTATACATCAAGAAGTTCTATGCACGAAAGTAGTAAATATGGAGAATGTTTTGTCATATATAAAAAAAGTTATAAATTTTATAAGATCTCGAGGTTTAAATCAGCGTCAATTCACTGCTTTCTTAAGTGAGTTAGATAGTGAATATTCGGGTTTGTCCTACTATACCGAGGTACGTTGGTTATCTCGCTCCAAGATTCTCAAACAATTCTGGGATTTGAAAGAAGAAATATGTCAGTTTTTAAAAACGAAAAATCAAAACGCAGTTTGTTTTACGATCCAATATGGATACAAGATTTATCTTTCTTGATTGATATAACCAAACACCGATTTAAATTTATCGTTACAAGGAAAACATCATATCATTACGAACATGTTTGACATAATTAAAGCATTCAAATGTCAACTAGTTGTTTGGGAAAAACAACTTAAAAATGAAGATTTGACGCACTTCCCGACGTGCAGCATGAACAAATCAAGTTTAGATTATACTTGTCCGTATCAAAAATACGCAGAAAAAATTGCAAATTTAACAACTGAATTTGAAACGAGGTTTAATGATTTTAGTTCCCTCGAAGAGAATTTTTTTTTTTTTTTTTTTTTTTTTTTTTTTTTTTTTTTTTTTTTTGTTTTCTTCGATTTTTCTCAATAAGTATTGACTCAGTACCCAGCCATATGCAAATGGAGGTGATCGAGATTCGATGCAACTCAAATTTGAAAGCAAAGTTCATTGAAGTGGGCGTGCCTGAATTTTACAAATATTTACCAGCCAGGTTTGAAAATACTCGAAAATTCGCATATGAAATTATTTCCATGTTTGGTAGCACTTATCGGTGCGAGTAGTTATTTTCAGTCATGAAAGGTAATAAGTCTCCTATTAGAAACCGTATTAATGATGCTCACCTTGGGTCAGCGTTGAAAGTTATCACTGCAAACAAAATTTCTCCCGAAATAGGAAAGATGTATCAGGACGTAAACATTAAATTTTTCTTGTTCTTTTCTATATAAATATATATATATATATGTTTATTATTGTATCATTCGAAATAAATCTACGTTTCTATGAATATTGATTTTTTTTTTTTTTTTTTTTTTTTCGGCCGGTTTAAAGTTAAACCTTGTTTGTTTGGCCCAAGTGTATCTATGAGTTTGACATCCCTGGCCTACAACAACAATTTGGCGTGTTTTGAGACGTCGGTTGGTTATAAAGCCGTACAAGTTACATTTGTTACAGTCTCTGCGTCCTGATGACAAACGCAAACGTGTGGCATTTTGTAACGAGATTATTGATGCTATTGACAATGATTATACTTTCGCACAAAGCATCGTGTTCAGCGATGAAGCGACTTTTCATGTTAGTTGTCATGTAAACAAACACAATGTTTGCTACAATGCCTACAGAATCCACATGCAGCCACTGAACATGTACGAGATTCGCTCAAAATCAATGTGTTTTGTGCGATTATCTGTTTACGGCCCATTCTTCATTGATGGAAACACGGTTAACGGTCAGCAGTATCTCGCTATGTTACAAAACTGGTTGTTTCCAAGGTTGCACGAAGACAACTTCATTTTTCAACAAAACGGGCACCCTCCTCACTGGTGTTTTCAACAATGAATATTATAAAATCAAATTACAGATCTTCACTAACAGATGAATACCTTGACGAGCAGGACTATGATCATCCTTCTCCTAATTATAAATCAATGTTCTATAAAATCCAATATCAAATATCACACTGACTTTACGAATTACATTTTTATACAGAATTAGTTACCAACCAGTTGTGAACCAAAGACTTATTTAGTAATTATTTATTTTACATAAGAATACCATCAATAAATTCGTACCTTAAAGAGAATATTTTTGGAATAATGTTATTGCATATTATGTGTATTACTATTATGTCAACCTCTAAATTTACCTTGGAAGAATAAATATGCCCAGCCACCCCCCTCCCGATATTCTAGAATGTGCTGAGCTACAAAATTGTTGAGAATCCTGCTTGAGAGTTTATCCATTAATTAATAATTAGTTGTACAGTTTATTGGAAAGCTTCATTGTTAATTTCCTGGGTTATAATTTTTGGGGAAAACTTTCTTTTTAATAGTTTGAAATTCAGTCGAACTGCATTTATCCGGAAGATAATAACAAAAATTTGGATGATTAGGTATTTGTTATTATTAGTAGTATTGTAATGCAGAATACGAAAACTTCCAGTTACTGACTAACATCGATTAAAAATTAGAAAATATAAGAAAAGGTTAAAAAAATGTGTGTGGGGGGGGGGAACACGCAAATATTTTGTTTCTACTCTTGAATAAATATAACTGCTGTCAGCGCCTGAACTAAATATTAATTGGTGAATGAAACTAAAATTAAATTTGAAAACAAAATTTTACTTTGAAAGCTTTGTTAGATTTTTTGTTTTTGTTTTTCTTTTCTTCCCCCCCTCAACAAAACGTGATTTAAAAAAAAAAAACCAAAATGTTAAAAACACGTACTATTATTTGAACAAAGAAACAACTTTTACACAGCGAAGCTCGCAATCCTAATGTTACTAAAAATTTTCGTCATAACTAATAGATTTTATGATACAGATGATAATGTACCCAAGAAGCAGAAATAGGAAGTTTGCAGTCATTCGATTTTAAGGTGTTAGAATCCTCTTTTGCTTATTATCTACTGCTCTTGATATAAAATAATATTTAATAAAATAATAATATATTTTGCAAAATGTTATTCAAATATTCAGATAAAATGACTTTTTAAATAGTTTTCTCTGTTTCGCTCAAGCGAAATGCAATTTTACAATATGCTAGAAAAACAAGCGATTTACAGCATCATCGTTTGATTAAATTGTTTGTTTACAATGGACATGGCTTGATTTCTAGCTGAAAGCAATAACATGCCTTCGGGGAATTAAAAATGATTGGCCGAAGACCTTGGCAAGTTATTTAAAAATTTTATTTTCAGGGTGACCTACATTGAACTATTTTAACTTCCTACTCTAGGGGGTCTTTAGCACCGAACATCTGCTCCTACCTTTCAGTTTTATAAGCTAGAGTTACCCCTCAAAGATTCCTACTAGCGAAGCGGAACAAAAACATGGTGCCCTGTGTCACGTTCGCCTTGTAACAACATTGCACACCAACGTTTCAGAATTAAAATTTTGCTCCACAAGACGGTTAAAAAAATATACCGAATACGTCGGAATCGGAAATGAGAAAATTAATAATAATAAAAAAATAAATTTGCATTTTTCTAGTCCTAGATGTTGGAAACACGAAGAAAACAAACATGCTTAATTCATGAGTTACCAAATCCCCAAAACAAAAATCTTCCTTGTGCAAGAGATTTCATTTTAATAATTACTACCACCACTCGCTTGTGTGCTATTTTCGTAGCACCTTTCTGTTCCGCATTGAAAAACACGCATTCGGAAGAAATTTATGCCAAGAATATGCATTGTAATTGCGTATTACATGCACAGGCATATTGAAGACAAATCTAATTTTTTGTTTCTGTTTATTATAATTACACATATAACTGTTGTTCCATGCTAAAAGAAATAATTTATGTTGGGCTAAAACAATGGGAGCAATTTAATAGATGCAGAAAATTATGTCTTATGGTGGGTGTGTATGTGTTTCTGTAATTCGGAGCTGAGAAAGGTAAGGAAAGTTCAAGACACTCAGAAGAATTATAGCTATTTTAATCACGATTATTTACGTATATTATAATGAACATCTTAAAAAAAAAAAAAAAAACCCGACAGAAAAACATTTTCGAATTTTGATGAAACCACAGCAATGTTTCCTTCCCTCAACAATTTCTCACTTATCGAACTCAGACCGAACTTTACCGAACTCAGATACTTGTAACGAATTAAATTTAATAACTAATGCTTTTCCTTCCAAGCCTCGTTAAATGTACTTTCAATTGCGAATTTTTTAAAGCCATTTACTGATATAAGAAATTATTTCTTCATTTTTTCTTCAAAATTCAGCTGTCAGGAAGCTGCTTTGTAGACCCCAAACAATATTCATCTCTTCTGTATGTTTCCTTTCTCTCCTTTACAAAGTAGACGAAGCTTGTTTAAACTCACGTTTTTAAAAGGGAAGCATGTTTAGATAATGCAAGAGAAATCACGTATTTTTCTTGGAACTAGATGTATGCATAATCGCCTACTATTTCTACAGAAGCTCGCTCTGAAACCTTCTTTCATTCATAATCTATCCCTGATAAGCTAACTTTAAATACGATAACATATTAACCTCTTAGAACATTTAATTTTAGACCGTAATTAAAACGAAAATCGGAATTCATTTGAAAATTTGATAATTTAAAATAATTTTAGAAAATATAAAACATGTTCCTTTATTTTGCCGATTCTTTTCACAGTCTCGCGAGCTGGAGATAAAAGTATTTTTTTTTTTTTTTTTTTCTATATAACGTTGTCATTTCTCGCTTTTAAAGCATTGAGTTTGTAAATCAAAAATTCGTTAAAGTTTTACAAAATATAAAATCTATAATAAAACAAATTCCAAATTTGGGATTTCAGATGCCCATATTCGCAGTAGGATTTCGTCATTCAAAATTCGATGGCTCTATGTACCATTGTTTTATCACAATGCGAGAAATAGACAATCATTTATGCAGATTTTTCATTATTTAATTTCTTCAAATATAATGCAGGACTCTAACATTTTGTGGCAACAGTTTGAAAAGTGAACCGACGTTTATGAGTCCGACGCAAAATGCCAAACCGCAAGCAATAGTCCTTCGGGACTGAAATCCCTTTGGACTAAAAAAAAAAAAGACAGAAAAAAAAAAAATGCATGGCCACACTTAACACTCTATCAGGAGTTATAAAGATATGGTTGCTTTTAAATATTTTATGATTTTACAGTTGAATTTTAAGTGACGTCTAAAAAATAAAATTTAAAAAAAAAAAAAAAAAAAAAATCTGAAAGGTTTCAGATTTTAAATTACGTCCAAAAGGGCGTTTTTATAACGTTTTGCGTGTTACCTCTACTTATTAAATATCATGTTCTTTCCACTTAAACCATAAAATTCAGCTCAACAGCAATGTCGCAAAATAATTTTAATAATAATAATAAAATATCTTTAGAATTTCCGATACACAGTTCCGTGCGCTGGAGATAAAAAGAGTTTTTTTTTTTTTTTTTTTCTTTCCCTCCTGTAGAGTGTTGCCATTGCTCACTTTTAAATTGTTTAGTTCGTTAATCAAAAATTCGTTAAAGGTTTACAAAATATGAAATCGATAATAAAAGAAATTCCTAATTTGGGCTTTCAGATATTCGCAGCAAGATTACGTCATTCGAAATTGGATGGCCCTAGTTATCGTTGTTTTATCACAACGCGAGAAACATACATACATTTACGCAGATTCTTCATTATTTAATTTCTTCAAATATATAATACAGGGCGATAGTATTTGGTATTTGGTGGCAACGATTTGAAAAGTAATACAGCCTTTTAAAGTTTTCAACGAAAACAATAGTCCCTTTGGTCTAAAAAAGTTAATAATTAAAAGACGAAAACATTGTATAAATCATTATATATTGTTACGAATTTGGTATTTAAAAAGCTAATGTTAGTTCAATTATAAATTAAATGGTTTTATTTCTCGCGCAGTGCAGCGCGTGACGAATATTAAAAGAAAGCTAAGCCGGAAAAATTAAAAAATACAAGAGCGCGTGCGTTAAATAAATAAATATCTCTTTTTGATTTCGAGAAAGTGCTGGAAAATTCTAGCGCGTGATTTTAAAATCTTATAAAAGGAGGAAAACATCTCAGTTTGTGGTAGTTGCTTAGTTTGTTGTTGTTTAGAAAACTGCTCTTGTTGATTGTAGCGAATTCGTGGATTAGCGTTCTTTAGCTGTTTTGAATTACGTTCTATTGGATATTTGAGTAGTTAAAAGATAACTACTGTGAGATATTGTAATACTGCATGATAATTTGAGAAAATTTAAGCATTTTTGTTGTGATAATAATAAATTTTTGTTCATTTTTCATCGGACTTGTGCATTCATTTCATAACGAACCCGTACGCACGCAAGAATATTTATATAAAATTGAGTACAGAAACGTTATATATGTAATTTAGCGGAAATGCAAGTGTAAACAATTCATTTGGCTCTAAAAATGGCAAAAATTTAGAACTATACTAGCGGAAGTACCTGATGTCAATTAAGTTAGATTGAGAATAATGCATCTAACAACAGAGAGAACAATACCGCTGTAATCCTTCTCTAATAACAATGCAAGAAATACGATTCATAGTCACGCATTTTTCAGTCTAATGCGATATTTAACCCACATACAAAATTTCGATAGAAAAATAAACTAATTCTCTCTTCATTTATATCAGCAACAATGGCACACATTTTTAAATGACTTTCGCCTTTCTAATTAAATGGTCATAGAAGCTCAAGTTCCATCGAATATTTCCCCTATGTTCAATTTTAGTCGATTAAATGTTAATTCTATTTAATCCAAAATATCCCTGTCATGTATTTTTAGATGCATGCAAAGAAGCTGTAGGTGCAGTTTTAGAACAAGAGCACCCAGATGGTAATTTATACCCTATAGTTTCCATTCTTAAAAATTAAAATCTTATGGAAAAAATTATGCAGTTACTGAACTGGGATGTTTAGCAATCGTAAATACCATATATAAATTTCATTACTTACTCGCATAGAAATCATTTTACTGCACATACTGATCATGCTGCTTTAGTTTATTTAAGAATATAGAACATCCTACAGATAGATTATTTCGATGGTCTTTGAAATTATCTACGTACGATTTTGATGTAAAATAAAAAAAAAATAAAAAGTTATGCTAATATTGAAGTTAATTGGGAATCCTGTTTGTCAACATTTCTTGTGTACAAACTAATTTATTATTTTTAAAAGAAACCGAAGCTCATTAAATTTTTATAATGTTTGTTATGCTAAGTTTAAGAAAATGTGTTATCCTTAAAGAAACCAGGATTGTATAAAATTGTGATATCAATGTCTTCGCAACACGTTACGTGAAAAGCTTCATATCGTATTTGCTCATACTGGAGTATCTTCGATAAATTCGTTATCGCCTCAATATTATTGGACAGAAAAAATACAAGATATTAGAAATTATTGCAAACGATGTGCAGTATGTCAGTTGAATAAGAAATGTAAATAAAAGAAATTTGGTTTAATGGCAAGCGCTACCATTGTGGAGATATTAGATTATATCGAAGCAGGAGAGATGAAAAATGAAGCACGGGGCTCTCAAATACGCGCCCAGCTTGCTGACCACTACACTACTAAGGCAAGGCGGGAGAAATACCTTATATACTCCCCCTTTTAAAGGGTGACTGGGGATTAGGGGACCCAGTCGCCAGATCCTGGTGGTGGAGAATCATCATCCACCAAGCTTTTATTTCGGGAGGTTATTTCGAAGGAGGAGAGATGGAAAATAAGCAACGCCTTCGCCGGGACTCGAACCACCGGTCTCTCGAATACGCGCCGAGAGTGCTGACCTCTACACTACAAGTAGTGTAGAGGCGGGAGAAATACCTTATACCATCTGTAAGTGTACCTTTTGAATTATTATCTATTGATATTGTTGATGGTTTAAATTATTATAATTCTACTAAAAAGTATATTCACATCATTACAGATCATGCTGTAATAAGTAAGAGGAATGTTTAAAAGCTAATGCTAAGAAATACATTTGTCGCTATAGTTCCTTAGCAAAACTGTAAAATCATGGCACAATTAGAAACAATATTAAAGTAGTAAAAATAATCTCGTGAAAACTAAAGGTAAAAATTACAGATCGAGATGACTTTAAAATCAAAAAAGGGTGATAAAAAATACAGAAATTTAAACGTACAAAGAATTAAAAAAAACTCTTTTAAAAATTAAATACATTTCAAATACACAGTAAATATGTACAAAAATATGCAATAAATGGTAAATTGTTCAACTCGAGGTTTGAGCCAGATTTATCAAGGGAAAAGCAGTTCAAAACTCGAATTAAGTTAATACCTGCAGCGCATTTCGTCAAACGATAATAGTTGAGATTATAAACGCAATTTCACTAACAGAAAAATCCAACTCAATACTCTAAAAAGGTTTAGCAAGTCTCATTTATATTGCTCCTCTTCCCAACGCTCAGTAATTTAAATTGCAAATGTAAAATTTACTAATAAACAAGAAAGCGTAGTAAGACAAATGTACAATGAAAATATACTAGTAAAAAAGCAATGAACGCAAGAAAAAAAGCAGGAAGTACCTACATAAAAACTGGGGGGGGGGATCTAATAAAATAAAATTAAAAAAAAATCTGAAATGTTTCAGATTTTAAATTACGTCCAAAGGGGCGTTTTTTAACATTTTGTGTGTTACCTTTCTTTATTAAATATCATGTTCCTCGCACTTAAACCATAAGATCCAGTGCAACAGCAATATCGCAAAATAGTTTTAAAACGAGCATATCTTTAGAATTTCCGATACAGAGACTCACGCGCTGGAGATAAAAATGTTTTTTCTGCACAACGTTGCCATTGCTCGCTTTGAAATCCTTGAGTTTGTTAATCAAAAATTCGTCAAAGTTTTAAAAAATAGGAAATCGATCATAAAACAAATTTCAAATTTCAAATTTGGTATTCCACATGCTCATATTCGTTGGAGGATTACGTTATTCAAAATTCGATGACTCTATGTACCGTTGTTTTATCACAATACGAGAAATATACATACATTTATGCAGATTTTTCATTATTTAATTTCTTCAAATATAATGCAGGACTCTAACGTTTTGTGGCAACAGTTTGAAAAGTGAAACGACATTTATGAGTCCGACGCAAAATGCCAAAACGAAACTAATAGTCCTTCGGGATTCAAATCCCTTTGGACTAATAAAAAGAATATATTTTTAAAATACCTTGATCTTTTTTCGAGGAGCAACCGATGAAATTTCAGCAGAGCCACGTTTCTAAGTTATATCTGGATGATTATAAATTCTTGAAATAATTAAAAAGAAAGTGCTAAATAAGAATTTAATTTAATTAAAATTATTGATTAAAACTGCAAAAAGGTAAAAGTTTAGTTTTCTTTAATTTTAACTCTAACCATAAAAATATTAGTTCGACATAACCACAAAAAAGTAATGTAAAAATAAATTCCATAAAATAGAATTCACGAAAGAAGAAACCTGTTTTTCTGTGAACCAAAAGTAACTATTTTAAATTAAAAGTAAATAGTCAAAATTTTTGAGGAACCGAATTTACTTAAACAGAAATTTACTAAAAGTAAAATAAGTTGTAATAATTTATAAAGAAATGTTTACAAATTGAGGGATAAACGGAAAATACCATATAACAAAATTTAAGGCTTATAGCCTAAAGTGGAAAAAGGTAAAAATTAAAAAGGCAATGTGCTTAAAACGTGAAAAAATTAAAATAAAATAATTTGAATGGCATATGAAAAATAATTATTACATTCAGATTTTTTTTCTTTTCATGTTCCATTCAAATGAATTTAATGTAAGTACTTGTTCAGCCCCCCCCTCCCCGATTTTAGGCACATTGTCTTAAAAATATTTTCCTTTTTTCTTTTTTCTTGGGGGGCTATGTATAGTTTTGTATGATTTTTTTTTTAATTTATTCCTCAACTTGAAAACTTTTCTGCATAAATTATTATTATAATTTCTTATTAATTATACTTTTGGTAAGTTTCTCTTAACATAAGTTTGTTTCCTCAATAACCTGAAATGTATTGATGTAATATTTTGATTTGCAATAGTTACTTTCAATTTACAAAATTTTTAGCAGTTTTACATTTTCATTGATCTGAAATTTATTTAAACATTTATTTAGCACAATTACTTCTGTTCATTTTTACCCTTTTTTGGGGGGCTCATGTTGGAGATTATATTTTGATGATTAATTAAAATTTTTAAAAAATTTAAAACTTTTATTTTATTGCAGTTTTAATGGACTTTAATTAACAATTTTAATTAAAATATTTTTTATTTGGTATTTTGTTTTGAATTATTTAAGCTTTATAATACTCCAGCTGTAATACAGAAACGAGGCTCTGTTGAAAATTCTTAGGCTGCTCTTTGAAAAAGACCAAGGAATTTTCAGTAATTTGTTGTATTGAATTTATTGGATTAATTAAATTAATCTATTAATGGAATTTTTAAAAAAATGTTTGGTACTTCCTGTTAGACTGCTGAACCCTTCTTTTTATTGATTTTTTATTTTATTATCTCTAGAATATTTATTTAATTTCCCAGAATAATGCGCAGTTTTAATAATTTATTGTCTTAATTTGAAGTTTTTAAACTTTTTCTTGTATGTATATGTATTATTTTCTTCTATGTCGTTGATTAGAAAAACGGAATTAAAAATTATTAAGATGAATATTGTCTTCATATAGAATTTTTCTTTATTTTAAAATGGAATTTTAACGTCTCGTCTAACGAGATGAAACTCAGTAGGTCATTTATACCCTCACTTCAAACTTAAACGTATAGTTACATCCCCATCACACCTCCCCACTTCTGCACAGCTGTCACGGTATACTTTTTTTTTTTTTTTTTTTTTTTTTGAAATCTGTTTGGCAAGTCAAAGAGAGGATAAAAATAAAAGAAAAAATTTCCTGCACACCAGGTGGAGCACGCTTTCTTTTCTTTTTCTTGTTTCTTGCTTTCTTTTCTTCTTTTTGTTCCTACAATATGTTATTTCGTTCAGCAAGAAACTCTAGTTTGCCTTACGTTAAAGCTCGCTTCATTTATTTATAAAGAGATGTGGAAAAAAGTTTGAAAATGTTCAGTTTAATAGGGCAATGACTCAACAGCTGCGAAACTAAGTTTCAAGTTCACTGATAAAAAGAGTTCATGCTGCCAAAGCATCAAACTCTTGATTCAGATATCTAAGAGGTAAATGATAAGCCTGTTTAAGAGAAGTAAACAAATTTTTTTTTTATAATAATTTAAAACAAGAGCCGTTTGAAAATATCAGTCTCCAAGAAGAGCAGAATTTGAAACATTAATAAAAAATTTTTAATTAAATTTTTAAGGAAATAAATAAACATAAACGTGTTTAAACTCTGCTTAAATTAAATGGTATCTAATGTTTTCAATTCATAAAGATAAATATTTACTAATGAATAAAAATGAAGCTGCACTGAAAACAAATTTCGGTTTTTTTCATTTTTGAATACAAAAATAGAACAAAAGGAAAACTATTAAATTATTAGGAACATATGTTATAACTTGAATATAATTAGAAAACGGAATGGAAAATTCAAAATGACTACTTCGTATATTACTATAAAACTTCATTACAATAATTAGATTGAAATCTATATATTTATGATGCACGTGGTACAAAACAACGCTTCTTTCAGTAGCCTAAAAACATGGACCTTATAAGAAATAGAGTAACCCAAATGGGTTTTCTCCCTCGTCTGAGGCGTTCCCGGCTGTCACCTTGATCACATCCGAAGGAGTAGGGACGACTTACAGAAATTTTACAGTGGTTGCCTATTGCAGCGTGTATAATTGTCAAGAAAAAGCTGGTTGTAGCGCCTCATTTCACAAATTAGAATTTCTCCACATTGTTACGAATTTGGTATTTAAAAAGCTAATGTTAGTTCAATTACAAATTAAATGATTTTATTTCTCGCGCAGTGCAGCGCGTGACGAATATTAAAAGAAAGCTAAGCCGTAAAATTAAAAATACAAGAGCGTGTGCATTAAATAAATAAATATCTCTTTTTGATTTCGAGAAAGTACTGGAAAATTCTAGCGCGTGATTTTAAAATCTTATAAAAGGAGGAAAACATCTCAGTTTGCAGTAGTTGCTTAGTTTGTTGTTGTTTAGAAAACTGCTCTTGTTGATTGTAGCGAATTCGCGGATTAGCGTTCTTTAGCTGTTTTTAATTGCGTTCTATTGGACATTTGAGTAGTTAAAAGATAACTACTGTGAGATATTGTAATACTGCATGATAATTTGAGAAAATTTAAGCATTTTTTTGTTGTGATAATAATAAATTTTTGTTCATTTTTCATCGGACTTGTGCATTCATTTCATAACGAACCCGTACGCACGCAACAATTTTTGGTGTCAGGAGTGGGGTTTGAATGCCAATAACAAGAGCGATGGAAGAGCAATTAAGGCAGTTAATATCAGCCTTTGCCTCATTTAAAGAAGAAATTAAAGAGGAAATGAAATTGGGCCAGGAATCCGTTAAGAAAGAAATGAAATTGGGCCAGGAATCCGTTAAGGAAGAAATGAAATTGGGCCAGGAATCCGTTAAGGAAGAAATGAAATTGGGCCAGAAATCCGTTAAGGACGAAATGAAAGCCGTTCAAGCTGGTCAAGAAGAAATGAAAAGAGAAATTACTTGCATAATAGAAAATAAATTTGAAGCTATGGAAGGCAGAATTGACGGAGTTGAAAATAAAGTTGGACATATTGAAGAAAAAGTTTCTTCCGTAAAAGATCATATTGAAGAAAGAGTTTCTTCGGTGAAAGAAGAAATAGAAGAAAGAGTTTCTTCTGTAAAAGAACATATAGAAGGGAGAGTTTCTGCTGTGGAGGAACGAATTGAAGGAAGAGTTTGTGCCGTCCAACACCAAATCGAACAACAAATTGATGAGAGAGTTTCTGCAGTTGCCAAAGAAATGGATACTTTAAAGAAATTCGTAGCGTCGGCAGGGAGCAGGAGTGATGATTTTAAATTCTTACCAATGCCTGCTCGTCCACCTCTGAAGCTATCCACATATGATGGGAAGACCTCCTGGCAGGTGTATAAGACACAATTTTCTATCGTGGCGGATGCGAATGGATGGGATTCCCAAGCTAAGGCCTGTCGTCTCGCCGCTTCTCTAAGAGCCGACGCAGCGGATATCCTTCAGACTCTTCCCGAAAACAAAAGATTAGATTTCGAAGCTCTGTCCGGCGCCTTGGAGTTGCGCTTTGGGGAGAAGTGTTTAAAAGACTACAGCAGGCTCCAATTAAAATCTCGACAACAGAAGCCTACCGAAACACTTCAGGAGCTCGCCGCGGATGTTGAAAGGCTGTCCCATCTCGTCTTTTCGGAATGCCCGACAGAAACCAGGGAAATCCTGTCCTTGCAATACTTTATCGACGGCATCCGAGATACTGAAATACAGAAAGCTCTACGAATGGCGGATGTAAAAGATTTAAAAAGTGCTCTAGTGTACGCCATGAAATTTGAGGCAGCCCAGCAAGCCACTCGTCGAGACCGCCACCCAGTCAGAGCTGCTCAAGTCCAGGAGCCAGGGGATCAAGTCACCGCTCGACTTGACGATTTAACTAGACAACTGAACGCCTTGAGACGGAATATTGGTGAGAAGAAACCGACCGTTAAGTGCTGGAACTGCGGTGCTGAAGGACACATACGACGAAACTGCAAAACACCCCAGGGTACTGATGTTAAGACCGCTTCTAACAAGCAGCAGGGAAACTAATTAGTGGCCATCTCGCGGGGCGGAGGTTGCCAGATAATGAAAAGCCCCCGTTTAAAGCGCTTCAGATTTCTGCAGTGAGAGGCGGCAGTAATGAACTTTTCATAATAGGACATATTAATGGAGTTCCGTGCAATATCACTATAGATACAGGAGCCAACGTCACCATCATCCGAAAAGATTTGGCTCAACAACTAGGAAACAAACTTATCTGGACGCCGCCCTGCGTTACCCTCCAGACTGTGTCCGGTGAGAAGATCGACATCGACGGAAAAGTAAATGTTAACATCACGTTTGGAAGTGCCGCTTACCATCACACGGCATATGTAGCAGAGATCACTGATTCTTGCATACTCGGATTGGACTTTCTAAGAAAATACAATTTTTACTTGGATTTTAAAAATAACAAATTGCATTCTACATCTGAGGACATAGCGTTATTTCTCGTTAATGATGAAGAAGTTAAATCTGTCCATAAAATCATAGCACAAGACTATATCACAATACCGGCAAGAACAGAAATTTTACTTCCTGGATCCATAGCCGAAAATAGAAATTTCCGCTACGGCATCATAGAATATCCCAATAACTGTAATATCCCAAAAGGAGTACTAGTAGCCTCAACACTCGTCGACCTATCCAGAACGGTTATCCCGGTGAGAGTCGCCAATGTAACTGAAAAGTCGAGAGTTATTAAGAAAGGTGAAGTGGTTGCAACATGTACTCCAGTAACCAGCGTTGAAAGAAAGAGTAACATCCCAGAATCCGTGTCCTCAGAGAGCATTACATCGGAGTTATTGCAGAATGCACAATTAAACGATAAAGAGAAAAATGCTGCCGATCGCGTCATTAAAGATCTTCAAGTTGTTTTCTCCCGCTCGTCTTCTGACGTGGGTCGAACTAGTTTGACACAACATAGAATAGATACTGGCGATCATCCCCCAATCAAGCAACATCCAAGACGTCTACCGTTTGCTAAACAGGAAGAGGTGCGAACACTGTTAAAAGATATGGAAGAAGGCGATGTCATCGAGCCTTCAGCGAGTCCATGGGCATCCCCCATCGTTCTCGTCAGAAAGAAAGACGGCTCAACAAGATTTTGCGTTGACTATCGCCGGTTGAATGAGGTTACGAAGAAAGACAGTTACCCTCTTCCTAGAATTGATGACATTCTAGACACCCTTTCTGGAAGCAAGTGGTTCTCAACACTTGATTTAAAGAGTGGGTATTGGCAGGTAGAAATCCATCCTGATGACCGAGAAAAGACGGCATTTACTACGGGACAAGGACTTTGGCAGTTCAAAGTGATGCCGTTTGGACTGTGTAATGCGCCGGCAACATTCGAACGTCTTATGGAGACTGTTTTGAAAGGCCTTTCCTACGAAGCCTGTCTGATATACCTGGACGATATCATCATCGTCGGAAAGAGTTTTGAAGAGCATCTAGAAAATCTTAGAAAGGTGCTTCAGAAACTGAAAGAGGCCAATCTGAAGCTGACTCCCGCTAAATGCAAATTGTTTCGAAAGGAAGTGACTTACCTGGGACATGTCATCTCTGCAGAAGGTGTGCGCACGGATCCTGAAAAGGTATCAGCGGTTAAATCCTGGACGCGTCCCGAAAATGTCCATCAGCTGAGAAGCTTCCTAGGGCTTTGCACCTACTATAGGAGATTCGTGAAGAACTTTTCTTCCATCGCAAGACCACTTCACAAGCTGACAGAGAGCAAGCAAAGATTCTTGTGGACAAAGGAATGCGAGGATGCATTTAACAACTTAAAGGAAGCTTTAACATCTGCTCCAATCCTGACGTATCCTCAGCTCGACAGACCATTTATTCTCGACACCGACGCGAGCAATGAAAGTGTCGGTGCTGTTTTGTCCCAAGAAATAGACGGCCAAGAACGTGTAGTAGCTTACTGGAGCAAGTGCCTGTCTAAACCGGAGAGGAATTACTGTGTCACAAGGAAAGAGTTGCTCGCCATAGTCAAAGCTGTAGAACATTTCCATCATTATCTATACGGGAGAAAATTCCTCCTCCGCACGGACCATGCCTCATTGGCCTGGCTTTTAAATTTCAAAAATCCTGAGGGTCAAATAGCCAGGTGGATACAGAGACTCCAAGAATATGACATCACTATCCGTCATCGTAAGGGATCATCACACGGAAACGCCGACGCCCTGTCTAGAAGACCTTGCCAAGAAAGCTGCCGATATTGTTCCAGGGTGGAAGCGAAATACGAGCTGCTGACTCCGGTCGCAAGACAAATTACAACATCAACATCGGCTGATCGAAACCCGTGGAGTGATGATGAAGTCAGGAAAGACCAGCTGGAAGACCGCGACATTAAACCCATACTTGATTTAATAGAGTCATCAAATAGAAAAACCTACATGGCAGGACATTTCTATCTGTAGTCCTACAACAAAACAATACTGGGCACTCTGGGATTCACTTCACATTCGAAACGGCGTCTTATACCGGAAATTCGAGTCGGATGATGGGAAGACGTTCCGATGGCAACTGATACTTCCAAGATCCCGGATTCCTGATGTCCTCAAAGAACTACATAACAGCCCTACAGGAGGTCACTTTGGAATTATGAAGACCTTACAGAGAGTTCGTGAGCGCTTTTACTGGAATAATGCAAAGAATGACGTGCAAAAGTGGTGCCGATCTTGCGATGCCTGTGCAGGTCGGAAAGGACCGAGGAAACGCAGCCGAGGCAGACTGCAACGTTACAACGTAGGTGCGCCTTTTGAACGTATCGCCTTTGACATCCTGGGACCTCTGCCACGAACTGCTGATGGCAACAAATACATACTCGTTGTCATTGATTACTTCACCAAGTGGCCTGAAGCTTATCCTATTCCTGATCAAGAGGCAGTCACAGTAGCTGAGGTAATGATACAGCACTGGATTTCCAGGTTCGGAGTGCCTCTTCAGTTACATTCCGATCAGGGAAGGAATTTTGCCTCGGCAGTAATCAAAGAACTATGCAAACTACTTGGCATTGACAAAACTCAAACGACGCCATTGCATCCCCAGTCGGACGGCATGGTAGAGAGGTTCAATCGAACCATCCTTAATAACCTCTCATTAGTGGTTTCCAGAAACCAACAGGACTGGGACAAGAAATTACCACTCTTTTTACTGGCTTACCGCAGTGCTGTCCACGAGACTACCGGCTATTCTCCATCACAGATGCTCTTCGGCCGTGACCTTCGTCTGCCTTGTGATCTATTGTTTGGCCGCCCTCCGGATGCTCCTTCATCGTCTGAGGAATATATTCAAGATCTCCAGGCCCGGTTTGAAGTGATGCACAATTTTGCACGAGAGCGAGTCAACTTGGCGACGGAGAAGATGAAGACCCGATACGACACAAGAGCTACTGAACATCAATTCCACGAAGGAGACAAGGTGTGGTTGTGGAATCCGACTCGACGGAAAGGACTTTGTCCGAAATTACAGTCACCTTGGGATGGGCCGTACACAGTCCTAAACAGGCTGAATGACGTCGTGGTTCGGATTCGTAAGTCTTCGAACTCTAAACCTAAAGTCGTTCATTACGACAGGTTAGCTCATTACTATGGCCATAGTACATAATGTAAATAATTGTAAATAGTATAAGACCATGGTCCATTTTGTTTTTAAATGTGTATTTGATTTGTTTTATGTATTGCATTTATTGTTCATGTTGTTTATTATTGTAATGTAATGCTTATTAATGCATTTATGCCACAGTTGTAAGTTTAGCTTCCTGTCCAGGGATTGTACTACCCGGGACGTGCAGTCCTTGGGAAGGGGGCAGTGTTACGAATTTGGTATTTAAAAAGCTAATGTTAGTTCAATTACAAATTAAATGATTTTATTTCTCGCGCAGTGCAGCGCGTGACGAATATTAAAAGAAAGCTAAGCCGTAAAATTAAAAATACAAGAGCGTGTGCATTAAATAAATAAATATCTCTTTTTGATTTCGAGAAAGTACTGGAAAATTCTAGCGCGTGATTTTAAAATCTTATAAAAGGAGGAAAACATCTCAGTTTGTAGTAGTTGCTTAGTTTGTTGTTGTTTAGAAAACTGCTCTTGTTGATTGTAGCGAATTCGCGGATTAGCGTTCTTTAGCTGTTTTTAATTGCGTTCTATTGGACATTTGAGTAGTTAAAAGATAACTACTGTGAGATATTGTAATACTGCATGATAATTTGAGAAAATTTAAGCATTTTTTTGTTGTGATAATAATAAATTTTTTTTGTTCATTTTTCATCGGACTTGTGCATTCATTTCATAACGAACCCGTACGCACGCAACAATATTTTTATTTTTGAAATTGAGATTGATTTTTAAAAATTTAGCATATTTATCAAGCATAATTAACGTTCCAAATAATTATAAAGCTATTGCATGCTTTTAGGGCTGGATATTTTTTTAGCTTTTCCTATGCTGTAAAGAAATTTGTAACTACTTCTTTTAGAAAATAATATTTTAAATCTAAACAAATAGAAAATTTCAAACAAGCAATTTTCTCTTACAATTTTTATACTTAAAATAATAAGTAAAAAATACTAAAATATTTAAAAACGAATTTTTGAAAGTTTTGTTTAAAATTCTAAATTGTGCTGCTTTTTTAAAATTATTGATGAATATTATAGCACAATTTCTATAAAGGAATTTTATTTCAATTATATTTCATAGTATATCATAGTGATAAACACTTTTGACTCCTTAATAATTTTTATACATTTAATTCTAATATTAAAATTGTATTTAACCGTAATAATTAATTTTGCTTGTATTTTATAGTGATTATTTTTTAAATTTATTTTTAGTTCTGCATAAGATTTTTTTATTTACTGTTAATTTAATTTATTAGCCCTAAGGGGCGGTAGCCTAGAAAGGCTGTTAGTTTCGAAGCGGCATTTTGCACTGTTTTACTATAAATGTCCGTGTCTCCTTGCAAATTGTTGTTACCAAATATTAACGCCCTGTATTATATTTAAAGAAATTAAATAATGAAGAATCTGCATGAATACATGTATGTTTCTCGCACTGTGACAAAAAACGACAGTATCTAGAGCCATCAAATTTTGAATAATGTAATCCTCCACCCGGACATGGGCATCTGGGCGGCTGAATTTCGAATTTGTTTCAATCTATTTCATATTTTGTAAAACATTAGCGCATTTTTGATTAACAAACTCAACGAGTTCAGGCAGAGCACTGTACGGAAAATAACAATTTTATCTCCAGCGCGGAAATTCTAAAGATATGCTGTTTTCAAATGTATGTGGTTTATGGGCGAAGAACATGATATTCAATAAATACAGGTAACACACAAAGCGTTAGAAAAAGATTCCTTTTCGGCGTAATATAAAATCTGAGTACTTCTAGATTTTATTTTACCTCCCCCCCTCTTCATTACACTCAGAAAATTTTATGCTCCGAATTTTATAAATTACTAAAATAAATATTCCACTTTAATGTTAATAAGTTAATGATGATATAATCAAATAAATGATTGTTTTGTAATATTATAGTTTTGAAAATTACTGCCTGAAAATGGTCATTAAATTTTAAAAAAAAGTTATCAGATCTTTTTTAATTTTACTTTATTTATTTCAAAGCATCACCTACTATCAATCTTATTTAATTTTAGGTTAGTTGTACGCAAAATTAAGCTCATAAATTTTGTGCCTAGAGTTTTTACCGTTTTACCAGAGTAAAGATGTTTGTACAAGAATTACGCGTGAAAAAAATGCGCGAAATGCAGTAAAAAGTGCTTTAATGAGATATATTAAATCCTATTTGGAAAAAACTGTGGCTTTCATAATCTCATCACTATACAACGTATCACATTTATTAATTAAAAAGAGTTTTATGATACAAACGCCATAAGTTTCAGTGTTAAAGTAAACCAGATCGTCCCTACTTTTTCTTGCCGACACGTCGGTGACGCACGCCCCGCCTACTGGGTTAGTCTATCTCTTATAAGGTACATGGCTAAAAAGTCCAGAAAAAAATAACAAATAAACGCTGAAATATATGCAAAAGTCTGCGCGGACGAAAGTGTCGCGGAGAAAACAACGCTAAGCGAAAACGTCGTGGTACAAAACATCGAGGGAGAAAAGAAAGCAGAGAGCAAACATCGCAGTTCTAAAACATCGAGTTCAGAAGAAAAATATGTAATAAAGAACGTAGTTTCATACATTACGATGCAAAATAGTACCAAAGTGACTGTGGTACATAAAATGGAGTTATTCGATGCTGAGGCTTCATATAGTTTAACAAACTTCTCTGATACTCAATTGATAATTTTAGAAGGGGGGGAGAGGAAATAAAGAATTTTAAATTCTGTTTTCCAATTTTCACTGTGCCAAAGAATAAAAGAGTGACTGCTCTGTGTATATAAACTTTCAATAAGTGTATTGTTTGTGAATTCAGTTATTACTTCAGTATTTAAAAAGGGATGGTGAGTCGCAGAGCATTTAGCATAAATTATTATGCTTTGATATATATTATTTCTTTAAAATTATTTAGTTCCCATGAATAAGCAGAATATTGTTTCGGTTTTCAGCATTTTCTAAATTACGGACAGTTTCAAATGCGAATTAACTGCAGGAATAAATGTGTAAAACAAAATAAGGAAAACAAGAATCTGCGCAATTTTAAGTTCGCGTAAGTTGGGCTACTAGCTACTACATTTCAAACATTAATTAAATGCTCCCAAAGTCTTTCTAAAATGTGTTAACATTCTTTGTGTATTAGGAAATAAGTCTTTTCATTATGTTTCATCCTTTTATTACTTTCTTGTACTAAATAAAGGAAGTAATGTAATTGCAACAAATTTCGTGTGTGTCAGTGTTCAGCAAAAATATTCATTTTGACCGCTTAGTGGATTCCTTGAAGTCCACTTCTTAATAATAACTTCTTTATTTTACCTTTATGGATAATACGCCGAAGAGCCATGAACACTGATGTAGATGAGTCTCGGCAAAAAACAAAGCAACGCCTTCTATGTATATCATTGGCTGCATCCTTCAACAAATAATAATAATAAACAAAACAATAATAAAGAGACAAACCTCTGCGGAAGCTTCTGGAGCTATTTATACACAGATAGTGGTTAACTCTCACGACTTAGCAGTTGTAACTCGGCTAATGTGTCATAGCAGCTTCGAAACAAGGCGGGTCTGGATTTTTACGGTGTATTTTAGAGTAGTATTGTGAATACAGGAATTCTGTCAAAACCTTGAACTTACGGCTGTTGTGGATGGAGCTGTTCAATATCGGCTGGAAAGAGTCGTTCCATTTGGCAAGAATCATCGATAAGCGCACATCATTGCCTCCACTAAAATCGGAACTCAGTACTGAAACCTCAACTACCAACATAAGTGTTGTGTAAAATTCCCATTGTTGATATGGAATTTAGGGGACCGAAGCCCAGCCTGAGTATATTCAATTATCGCAAACGTTCTCCCACCTCAAAAACTGTAACTGTAACCTGGTAGAGAATTCTAAGTTTTGATTTGAATGTAGTGCGTAGAATTTTTGCTGTATATATTATATTCTGTAAAAATGGAAAATGTGTTTGTAACTTCAGTTGTTTTATTAAGTGTTTTCAAAATATTAAGTCACTCATGTGAAATCTGGATGAACAAAGGATTTTACCCATTTAGAATAGAATTAGAATGTTCACCATCAAAGAACCCGAACATCAAAAACGGAAGTAAGACTCAACAAAACTAAAAGCTCAAGGTCAGTAATTTCCTTTTATTTATTGAACTATTTTTGTAACACGATGAATGCAGGACACAGTAACAGCTATTCAGCTCACCTGTGCTTAAAAATTCCGCAGATGGACACTGAAGACTTAAAAAAAATAGTGAACACACTTAAAAAATAAGAAAGTCTGAAAGCTTTAATATTTTTTTAAAAAATCATTTATATATTATTCACTGTGTACTTGAACTTGTGGGCCTAAAAAACTGAATTATATATAAATTTTTCTGCTCAGGACTTAGAACGACTGTCACTCTATTGACTGCATACACTCTCGATACTCATTCTTACTTAAGATTTCTCACAGATGTACGGTATTACAGTCTTGATGCAAAAAGCTACCTTTTTTTAAAAAATAAAATCTAATTTACAGAACATAACCTTTGTTTGAGAAATCGAGAGCATCTTGTAGGAGTTAAACAAATGAAGCGGCGCATGGAGATACTTCATATCTAAAATCGATAATGTTTTCAAGAGTAAACCTTCTTATGATCAAAACTCTTTAAGTCGTCATCTAGAGATGACACGTCATTCCATTTAGAATATCATTCAGTCATTGTAATGAGCTAACACTGTTGCGAGTGTCAAGTATTTAAGTCACATAATTTGGAAATGCCATTAAAATGTGAAAAAATTAAAACATCATTAAAATGTAACAAAAATTAAAGTATTTAAAATTGCGTAATGTGTTAAACAATGTATAATTTAAATTTGATATCGCTTATACTCCGTCGAGTGGCAACACTTCTGAGAAGCGACAGTTCATATAGATGATAAATGTTCTGGGACCGTAAAGTAACGAGACATTACAGAAAGGAAAGACTAAGCTGCAAATGTTTCTTCTACTGTTTGAAAATTACCTTTTTTCTTTCAAAGAATTTTTAGCAAAGTTTATTAACTCTGATAAGAGATTTTATTAAATATTTGTGAGAAATTAAAAGTCTAATATGAGTTTCCTACCGTAATAGCAAATTCAGCATTTCTCAAAAACACCTCAACGCTACTTCTTCAGCAGAGCAGCCACTTTCTCGATACTACGTGAAAAACTCGTAAATTTTAAATTCTTCGACAATCATTTAACGAGTTGAAGTGTTTGGTTGCCGCCCTTCGGGGCATTCCCGCCTTTTTGTGGAGAAGAACCCCTTTGTCTGTTGTAAGAAGCTCTCTCCTCTGTTCAGAAGGTAACGTTGAGAAGATAGCTGGAGGCATTCTTGATGGAAGAGGGGAACAGGTTGGGGGGTTTGTGAGCCCAGGGGCTTCACACCTGAGACTGACTTTTCGAGTCTTTTTGAAGTGCTTTTGAATACGAAAAGATTTTCGTTTTTTGAAGAAAAAGTGACCTTCGTTCACGGTGGATGCCTTTTTATTTTTTCCCTCCAGTTCTCTTTATTTCATAGCTCACGGAATGGCTCATCTTTCAGAGTAGGAACTTCCCGATTAATTTTATTTATTTACGTTGCTCTGTTGTTATAAATAGAGCTAAGGAAGTATTAAACGTGCATTATACTGAAAGTGAAAGGCTTCGCAATAAAAAATCCTAATATAGATATTAAAAAAATGCTTTGTAAATTAGTTGGAGCCGTGCTTTCGAGAAAGGTTCGTCATAATAAAGGCAGACAGAAAAAAGGAATTTTATTACAGAAAAGGGAATGGAAAAAAGGAATTTTACTACAGATTTAGGGAGAGGAGAGAAATCAAGCTGTAAAACTATACTTAGCTGTAAAATTATACTACATGTGACTTACATTTTTGAGGGATTTTTTTTTAAACACCTAATTCGAGATACATGTAATTTTCATTTGCTAGCTATGCACGATTTTACAGTGGGTTGTTTTTAGCCCAGAAGGGCTATTAATTTCGTTTTGGCATTATGCGTTGAAAACTTTAAATGTCCGTTTCACTTTTCAAATCGTTGCCACCAAATATTATCGCCCTCCGTTACATTTAAAGAAATTAAAGAATGAACATTCTGCATGTACGTATGATAAAACAACTATACTTAGAGCCATCAAATTTTAAACAACGTATCTCTCCATTCGAATATGGGCATCTGGAAGCCCAAAATTGGAATTTGTTTGTTTTATTATCGATTTCATATTTTATAAAGCATTTATGAGTTTTTGATTAAGAAACTCAATGATTTCAAAGCGAGCAATGGCAACACTGCACGAAAAAAAACGTTATCTCCAGCGCGCGAGACTGTATCGGAAATTCTAGAGATGTACTCTTTTAAATATTTTGGAATATTGTTGTTGGACTGGATTTTATGGTTTAAGTGCGAAGAACATATTTAGTAAATAAAGGTAGCACGGCTGAAGCATCTTTTATAAACAAATAAAATCAAAACGTTTTAATTAAACCGCTAACTTAGAAAGTGTTAAATGATTAGCATAAGTACTCTAAACATGCTGTAGCGATCTCTTTAACCACATATGTTTGCTTAAATTTCAATCCTATATTGTTTTTTTAATTGCTATTTTTCGACTAATTTTCATTTTTATTTCTTGGGCAAAAAATAAAACATTATCACTATCGATTTTCATTGTTCAAAGATTTCGTTGAAGTGCACGTAGTATCCCAAAGCATATGAAATGTATTAATTCAGAATTTATGTACGGGTTTGGGGTAATTTATCATTATGCTCTGACTGAAAATGTCACATCTTATGTTGAATTTCAATTGCAGACGGTTGCAATATTAAGCAATTCTTTCTTTCCAAATACGCGCAATATCTATCAATTGGGTTTGTAATGCAAGCCGTGTTGTTTGTGCCCACCTCGGTGTGTAACTGGAATGCGAGCTGAGCTCGTGGATGACCATCAAAAATTTAAATTCTGATTCTTTATCTATTATCTTCATTATTATAATTTTCCCCTCAGTGTCAAGCACAATCAATAGTATATGTCTGTTTTTTTTTTTTTTTTTTCTTTGCTCTAATAAACTACTTTTACCTTTCAGTGTATTATAAAACAAGTTTATTAATCATCTTTCATCTTAGAAGTATTTACAAACGATATTTTTGATGGTAAGAACACAGTGACAAATTAGAAGATAAAATATGCATTTGAAATATCTTATTTTAATGTAAAATTTTCATTTTACGTTTTCTTTAGCACGTAACACTTTTCTTTAAAATCATAATTTCTCAAGAGAGGTAGGGCCCCTGGTTCCGTCCTCCGCTTATTTTCCATCAAAACTGGGACTGGGCTTCCCCGTTCTTGCGAGTGTCAAATCATGCAGATTGAGTAACACTGTTAGTGATTAAGACGACTAAATGACCGATTTGACCATACCGACGAACTGCATTGTTGCAAGTGTTCGACTGTTTGATGCAGTACCCATAATTTCACGAATACAATCATAAATTTCTCCAGAGTCGGCTGAAGTGGGCCTACATCGCAGGCGGGTGCCAGCTGGAAAGAGGGGCACCGATCGGCGGTTTATAATCATTAAAATTTTTATTAATAATTACGAATCTATAACGATAGTAGAATTATCAAATAAAAACATTTTCCATCTGGACCAGCCGCCTCATTGGCAGAGAAAAGAAGAGGAAGTCTACTGAGAAATAATTAAAAACTTAAAATAGAAATGATGCAGCTATTCAAAGTATGCTTAAAGTAAATATTTTCACTATGAAACTGAACTCTCACTGCACATTAAATGTAATAAAAATCTGAAGTTTAGATTCATAGACTTTGCACTATTCTACACGGCTTTGCATCGAAATATATCGGAGAGTTTTTACTAGCTGCTCTTGAAAAGCATCATATGCTGCGTAAGTAAAGTGCAATTTAATAGCTAATGCGTCAGCGATCTCTGTAATTTTGTTATTTTTTTTTATTTTGTTATTTGTAGTAGACATTCTTCCATTTTACCATATAAAAACGAAAATCTACAAATATTTAATATTTTTTGAACGCTACAGTTTTATTTATAATTTGTACTGAAGGAAAGCTACAGTTTTATTTATATTTTGCGCATTTGTCTTCGTCCACTTTTTGAACTCCGTAGTGAGTGGGGCCATCGGGTCTGAATCTTTAGTTCTCTTCAAAATGAATAACTGAAAATATCACTGGAGCGATAAGAAAATGTGCAAATGGTCACTAATAATCAAATATTCTGTGCCTCTGCAATTGCTAAGGAACCTAAAACTTATCGTGTTTGTCGTCATCAGTAATTCCTCTAGTGATCTGCAAAAAATGTCTCTGTTTCTAACCAAATTCCAGTGTTGTTGAACCAAAACATATTTAATAACATATACCTTATAATCAAAATTTATGATCATCTGGCGGTATATTTATTCAAACGATCGCGTCGATACAATCTGCTTCTCTTCCTGCTCTTACTAAAATTCGAAAAGTAAACATCGCTGTCCCTGTGCACGCATGACCTGAAATTTTTGTCGAGGCGTCATCTCCGATTTCGATTTTCTGTCTCTTTCAGATGATGAATTCATTAAAGAACTTGGAAAACAAAATGCATGTGGCGCTATGCTGACCATGATGTGTAAGCAGGGTCTGACGATTAACACATTGATCTTCAACATGCCTGATCTTATAAATAGGATCTGATAACTAGGCTGGGTACTTAAATTAGCTGGGTACTTGCATCGCAAGAGCTTACTCATTTAATTCTATTTGATGCTGCCATTGTCAAAGTTTTGGTCACACGTAGAATGAAGGAAAAATGATCATAGCCTTTGTCTTCTTAATAAAAAGTGGAGGAAACCTAACCTGGTCTCTAGTCCTGGGTTTCACCTTTAGTTTCGGAAATAATCCTTTGAATAGTAGTAATTTGCTCATCTTTTTATTCTATAACAACAACAACAACAACAAAAAAAAAAAAAAAAAAAAAAAAAAAAAAAAAAAGATACGTACCCAATCTTAATAACTGCAAGATTTATGTATCAGCAAGCCAAATGGGACTACTTCTCTGCTTAGAAGAGAGGTTAACAATACTCCTGTAAATGAAGTAATACAAGCCATTACTGAAAAGTTCTTCAAGCACCTGGAAACTCTGTTCAAAAGCTATCGGTTAAGCTAACAAAGTATTGAAAACCGTAGTGGAATCAAGAATGCCAGCAAAGTATGCGAAAACAATTTCATAATTACCCACCTTGTCAGACATTATAGCCATGAAAAAGACGATAGCAAATGCAAGATAATTAAGACACCAGAACCTATGGATATCCTATATGACTAATATAAAATGATTTACCCCGGGTAAACGAGAATACAAAAGAGTCGGGAAAGCTTATGGAATGTATAGCACCTTCTTCCGTCAACGGCAGATTGAAAACAGTAAGCATTTTTATGAAGAAAAATTTCAGGAACGGATGAAGTATAAACCACGAACATGTCAACGGTTGAATACAGTGAAAAACATGCAATCCAATTCTCGCCGACTCGCATCACCATAGTTATTAATTCGCGCCAATGCTATGGAACCGCTATAAAAGAACAGTACCGGAAAAAACTTAAGATGGATGACAGGAAATTACTGGTATAAACTGCTGCGTTATGTCAGTTAGAATCTACTTGGCAATTCATTTAGGTTTGCAGGTACTTGGCTTCGTAGTAAATGCTGTCCGGGATAATCTGCTAGATTTCTACTCCCATTCTAGTCTTCGACAGCTATATTCCATGTCAGGATTCCATGCATCACACTGCTGCACCACGCTAGAAAGAATCGTAGCCACGTTGACATTCAGAACAGCATACACCTCGGACGGTCACATCAGAAAGATACAATCTTCTTACATGTCTTAGTTTCTGCCATCATATGTAGCACATTTCAGCTCTTCAGCAGTGCGCAGACGCAAGGGGAATGCAAATTTCCAAACAAAAGATAACGAACTGCCAGATATCACAGCAAAGACTGCAGTTGGCTTGTCTCTTTTAGTTATGGTACGGTCAGCTTCATAATAGGTCGAGAAAGATTAAATAAGGGTGGCGTATTATGAAGCTACTGGAAATTGGAGAGAAAATTCCGTTTGCCTCTCTTTAGAATAGGTCACTCTCGAAATAGTATTACTCAGAGTTACCTGTTAAAGGCTGAGAGTGAACTTGTTTACTTAATACAATAATGAAATTCTTCCTGTACTTCACATTTCAGTGGATTGCTCAGTTTTTGACAGATTTCGTCTGAAGTATTTCGATGACCGTCATGAAACATGAAACGTTTGACATTTTTATTGGAAAAAAGATAAATTTTAACGCATAAAAAACTGGATCTCATCATTTAAACTGATTCGGTTTTAATGCAGTTCAGCTCATTCACAATGTTTTTTGTTTACTTCACGTATTGAGATTTTGCTTAGTTTTATAATGGATTTCACCTGAGATGTTTAATTCATCGTGTCATCATAACATTGAATTCTAAACAATAATTTTTATTATTTGTGTGTACAGATGTTAATCTTCGATTTCCTGATGACTCTTATTGAAATGCAGCAGTAAGGTACACAAAAAATGCATGTGCTGACACAAGCTAAACAGCATGTGCGTAGAGAAATGAGGAACAAATGTACACAGAGAGAGAGGGAGAGAGAGAATGCTGAATTAATTTAGGTAACCAAATAAACTCATTTGCATTAAATTACTTGAAAATAAAAGTAAATTGTTAGTAATATTTTTTGTTAATTATAACCTGGTTATTCCTCTTTTTTTTTTGGGTGTTTTTAACTCTCATCGGATTTTGGTTAATTGCGATCATCGTCTCTGATATTACGCCAGTTGAGCGAGAGTCAACTGTATTTTGAAATTTACATTAGAGATATTATGCCATGTCTAATGGCAACACCATGGGAAATAACTATTTGAAATTCATATGGAAGATAAACTGAAGATCTTATGTCTTATGAAATGGCTACACTTAACTAGATCGCGTAAATATTAAGTATCTTGATGATCTAAAGGCTCAAGAGATTCCTCTGCAAAATTTTCGCAAATCAAAATTGGTATGACAGTGAATTAATGGACGTTGGCTGTTATCTCAAATCTGAATAGCTAATCAGTCTAATTTGTAGCATACTATCCGATTCGAAGTGAACGAATGAATGACATAATGAACGAATTAAAGACGTATGATGATTCTTTAAAAGAAAAGGAGAGAATGCAATAAAAAAGGTAAGTTGGACAAAATAAAAAGATCCGTAGAATAAATTTCTTATTCAGAATAGCATTATCAGCATCGTCACATCTATAAGTTGCTACTCTAACTAAGGTATTTTTCACTGCAAAAGCGTTGCACTTATATGAAAGAACTCCTTGCTATTTGATAATTATTTCAAAGAACGCACTGTATAACGAGTTATGGCATTTCCCCATAGGTATGCGTAGCCCCAGATGTACGATTTGTTGTTCGATTCCTAGCCACTCCATATCTGATTCTCCACCCTTCCTACTCCAAAAACTTAATAGGCTCTGCAGCCCACAGCTTTTTCTCATTAGAATGTCTTTCCAGATGTTTAAGCCGCTATTTAACACTATTCATCATTCATATGACCCGAGAAGTGTTGTCATTGCATGAAACTTAAGACATAATTTACCTTACTCGGCCAATCAAATGACCAGAGAATTGTTTTGGCGTAGAATCTTCAGTTTATTTACCAGTTTATTAAACACATACCTAACTAATGCGATTTAAAATGTATTTAAATTATCAAATATCTAATAAAATTTATGAACATTTGATATTGTCGCAGTTGATACTAGATCGACTTCAGGTATAGATAGCCTCTGAGGGCATCGATTTTCGCGAAGTTTTCCTCTCAGCCTGTAACTAAAGATATATTTCACTTAATTAAAGTTAATAATATTAATACATTTAATTTATGCTGAGGGCTAACAATAATGATTGTTTTCTTTTTATGTTGTCACGACAACTAAGGGTGGGGCTATGGTTTAGGACTCTCTTCCACTTAACGCTCCGACTAAGCAGACTATTCCAATTAATAATGTTGAATTTTAGTAATGTTATAATTCAACCATTAAATCATGAGTCTTCCTCCGACTCCTTTTGCCACTGGTTTTTTACAGTTAACTTATTAGTCCAAAGGGGCTTTGTTCCTGAAGGACTATAGTTTTCGTTTTGCGATTTTGCGTTGGTTCATTATAATTATCCGTTTCACTTTTCGAACAGCTGCCACCAAATGTTAACGTCCTACATTATATTTGAAGAAATTAAATAATGAAAAATTTGCATAAATGTATGTCTATTTCTCGCATTGTGATTAAACAACGGTACATAGAGCCATCGAATTTTGAATGACGTAATCCTACTGCGAATATGGGCATCTGGAAGCCCAAATTTGAAATTTGGAATTTGTTTTATTATCCCTTTCATATTTTGTAAATTTTTAACAAATTTTTTATTAAAAAACTCAAGGATTTCAAACCCAGCAATGGCAACGTTGTACAGAAAAAAACATTTTTATCTCCAGTACGTGAGACTGCGTATCGGAAATTCTAAAGATATGCTCAATTTCAAATTATTTTGCGATATTGCTCTTGAACTGAATTTTATGATTTATGTGCGAAAACGTGAAGTTTAATAAATAAAAGGTAACAGACAAAATGTTAAAAAAAAACTCCCCTTTGGACGTAATTTAAAATATGAAACATTTCAGATTAAAAAAAATTTTTTTTTAACATTAAAAAAAATATTTGGCCAAATGTGACCGGTCAGTTTGATATTAAGATTAAATTATTTATATTATTATTATTATTTGATATTACTTATTTTCGCTACATAATTAAATTTTTTTTTTTTTTAATGTTAAAGAAGAAATTTAAAGAAGAAGCTACATAATTTATTGTTAGTACTGATCGCCCAGGGCGCTCAAAATGTTGAAACTTATCCAAAATTGATAAAAGATGTTTTTGACGCCATGCATTACGTACTTCGCACACAAAAGTTTTCATGGTTTTAAGTCATGTGCTTCGTCCGCAAATTTCTCAAACTGAATAAATCCAAAAAACTATCCACCTATTTACTTTGAGGGGGGAGGAAATCTGTTGATGAGTAGAATTTTATAGTTCAACCCAGCGTTGTTCCATTTCTTTGAAATTTACTCAAATGCTACAGAGTTCTGCGGAAAACCGCAGATGTAAAAGTATGAAGAAAACTGTGTAGCCACAAATTATAAAAAATAACTAAAAAAAAGTTCTGTAGTAATCCGGGCCTCTCTTCCGTTCTCTAATCTGCATCCGCTATAATAAACATATAAAAACTATAGTAACAGAATAACGTAAAGTGAAATAAACAATTGAAAAAAAAATGAAACACTACGATTTGTGAGAACAACAGCTGTAACTAACGCCCGTCACTTCGACCCTTCTCCCGCTCTTTAACAACCATTTGACCTTGTTCCAGGTTTTTTCCGCTTTTTCCCTTTTCCCCCTAGCTGATGCTGATCAGACGGATAGACGGATTGATGGAGAAATTGCCTCCCGTTCGAATCACGTGACTTATTTACATAGGAGAAGAGAAAGAGAGAGAGAAAGAGAAGAGTCAAGACTTCCAACAAAGTTGTGTAGAGAAAGGTCTGGCGCTGTGCGAAACTGAACAGATTTGGCATTTTATCGCTGCGGGACGTTTACCTTTCAAATTTGGCGCTTTTTGTAAATAAAATTTGGCGACTGTTTTCGTTAATTATGTTCGACGTTTTTTCCGTCGTTACAACAGTATTTGATATTTTCTTTTCCTTGATATAAATGCGTAAAATTTTGAAAAAGCGAAATATTTTAAATTTTTCTAAGAAGGTGTTACTCTTGTTAATTCGCAAATTTTGTGTCCTGTCAAAATAGAAATTATTGCCTTCCTGTGAACTTCGTGTATATTCCATCTGCACGGTTACACTTGCGTGTGTAAGTCTTTTAGACTAAGGTATTTTCTAGCATTTGTAACGTTTCTGTTTACCCTTGAATATGAAACCATCCCTCCTTTTATACAGGTGCCTCGAGTGAATTTTACTATAATCAAATAATCCAATATATTTCCTTTATTAACTAAATGCAAAAGTCTCCCCGACATTTTCATTTAGGATGGTTTGATTTGTTTATGTTAAAGCACTCAAGGGCTATCTGCCCATGGGAAGGGATGCCTTCGTGGAGGACTTTCGGAGGAAAACTGGCTCGTAAAATTAATTAAAAGAGAAAAGATAGACTATAATATTATTTGAATTAAATTTATTAATTATTATTTATTTATTTAATTTTGAATGATAAAAACTGATTTTATCTAATGTTAACAATTAGCTTAATTTTTGTTGATTTTTCACAGTTTGGAAACTTTATAATTCTTTACTATACATACGCACGATTATAAATAAAAATTCATTTCTGACTTTCCGATTTAATAACAAGTTTTCACATTGCAGACGTTAGCGTATGACAACTTAAAAGTTGTAAAAATCGGAATCTGAAAAATACCATATTCCTAGTTAACACTTCGAACAGATATTATTGTTTTCAATTAGCAATAAAATTCTGTCGTTTGTAAATAATATTTTATTACTGATTGACGCTGCATAGGATCTTTCAGTTTTATCCGTTATCGTAAAGGTGTTTTACTGAATGCAGAATTATCTGTTATATGAATATTAAATCTTTTCTTTATATGTAAATGGGCATATTCCTACGTAGGGTTAATTCTCGATGAAATGGCCACAGAAAATTGTTCTTCTGCTGTTTGGCTTTGTCATTTTCAAAAGCTGATTTTAAATGTGAGATTTTATAGTCTAATATAAGTCTTTAATTTCCGGGCTACAATTCACTTGGCACTCTAATCGTGCCTACTTCCAGAACATTTACAATTTCGATACTATTGCTATAAGCCAGCACAGAGAAACTGCGCCCAAGCAGCGCGGAAGTTCAAGCGCGTTTATCCAATACAGCAGTTTGTTAAGAGAAAGGTTTTGGTTTAGGTTAGGAAGGTTTCAGTTGTCACAGTTTAGGTTCATAATTAACTACGTCATCAGCGTTACGCAAGCTCTGTGGTATAGATTAATCTAGAAATGGCGCATTCCAGAAATCCTATTATTTTTAGAGTAGACATGAAATACCCAAATTAAAAATTAGGAATTAAGAGACTATTACTGAATTAAATTATAAAGGTGATTTACATATTTTTTTATCTTATATGTATTTATATATATGAACCAGCGCAATTATTTCGCCGTGAGGAATTTTATCATAGCTCACTTTACTACAAACGCAATCCAGTCTATGTCACATGCGGAAAAGTTCATTTTTCAAATCAGTGTAAATTGCCTAAAGATTAATCAGCGAAATGGGGCAATTGTGGTAGACCTCATCCCGAAATTATACCGAATGTCCTCGTTATCCAAGTCAGAACAAGCAATCACCACATCATATATCATTATTCCTAGTGTACTTCTAATCACAATTCTTGGATTGCAAAGATATGCAAATTCCAATAAATGATCATAATTACAACCAGCAGTTTCCAATTCTTTCTTAAACGTCGATTTTTGGGTAAGTCAGCTTCGCTGTACCGCTGTTGGTATAAGCAACTCCTCTTGCTCAACATCTCATATATTTGACTTTTCGTCTTTGGAAAAAAATATGGGATATTACTAAGACATCTATTAATTTAGAAGTCAAATAACAAAAATCAGTGTTATATCTGAAAATTTTCAGAGGACTAGTTTCAATGGTTTTACCGAACCATCCTCCTCAGCTCATTCGAAGACATCTATCACCGAATTATAAACTAAATAGGATATCTTTGATAAAACAGGCATTATTGCAGATATTGAGAAAAATTATCTGAATATGTCTAATTTCGTCAAGCACAGCAGGAGCAGAAGTATGCCTGCCATGTCTTGGAATGCAAATGGCCTTTATATGGCAAGAAATGAGAACATATAGATTTTATTAAAGATGAAAATCTAGATATTATCTTTTTTCGGTGAACTACTTCCGAATTATCCAACTTAGAGGACTGACAAACACATTGGCAAAAGTCACCAATACCGTCACTGTCACCTACACACCGTCATATATACATACCATATCGTCACCGTTATACATACACACATACCATACCGTCATACATACTATACATGCCATACCGTCATACATACATAGCTTTACGGCCGGCTGTCCCGGCTAGGTAAGCCTGGAGTTGTGCTCTTTTGACCGTCATACATACATACCATACCATACCGTCACCATACATACCATTACGTTACCTAGATACCATCTACGCACATACCATACCGTCACCGTCATCGTTAAAGCATTCCTCGCTATTGGAATAATTACAATACACATTTCTTTGAAAGACAATTATGACTCTCCGAATAGACCACAAGAACATTACTCTAGCAAACATTTAAATGTCACCCAGCAATATTACTGCTTATGCAGAACTGACTGATCTTAGCATTAATTCATATACTATCGTTGGCGGCAATTTCAGTATCAAGCATCCTAGCTGGAATCCAAATCGCTCCAATCGCAAAGGTATAGAAATTTTGATTTCGTACAGCCTAAACATTGCGTTGCAATAACACCAAATCAGTCTATTCATTATCATTATTGTCTGTAATGATTTACTTTTTCCTCTTTATCTCATGTAACTATTCGATTGAAGAACTTTGAACAGTTTCATCTGATCACAATCCAGTTTGTCTTTATATTAAACGCTATTCTTTTATTACCACCAGTACACGAAAACACTTACAACCCCAAATGAAAAAATTTCACAAACATTATCGAGTTCACCATCAAAGAAAATCCCAAAATTATCACCATTCAGGAACTTAACATTGAAATGGAAATTCTAAAGAAAGCTATAAAAGAATGCATATAATATTTTCTCAAAACAAATCCGTACAAGCAAAACCCGTATCAGTCTACCATCTTACATCCAAAAAATACCAAAATGCGTAACATAATATGTAAACACTTTCAAAATACATATTATTCTGCTGACATTTTACGTAAATTCCGCAAAAAAAGATACACCTAACCCCCTTCGTGGCATCACATGTGTTGTTTACATTAACGCAGAGAAAGCTAATGCACTTGCAGACATCATAGAAACAATTAAGGAAACGTTGCTGTCTATGCACCTGTCACCAACTAATTTTCCCCTTTTTGTCCCACTTCTTTAATAAGGCATATTATTAGGTAACTAAAACTCGGTAAACCAAGTAGGCAAGATGATATAAAAAAAAAAACCAGCTTTAAAAACGTGCCACGAAAAAATATCATCTGCATTACAATTAACGTCATCCTCAAATTTTGTCACCGTACCAATTGGCATATGAATATCCCTAAAGAATGTCCATGAATGGTATATGGATATCCCAAAAGAAAAGGGAATAGTAACTTCAGACAAATCAAATAGACAGATCAAATATCTAAGATAAAGTTGGAGCTGTATTTATAGCTTACCAAGATAGGCGAGTTCTAATGCGTCAAGAATTTAGACTAAATGTTTCAAGCGCAGTTTACCAAGTTGAAGTAGTAGCTTTAAAGCAAGCCTTTTTATGACTAAATGATTTCTCAAAAATAATATATCACAATATGTGAGCATTTATACAACAGTCAAAGCGTTTTAAAGGCATTATGTTCTACAATTTTCTGATGTAACATGCCATCTTTACTTTTTCAAGCTTTTCAAGAAATAATAGATATGGAAATTAATACCTTATTAGCCTAAATTATAAGATATTTCTCCCGCCTTCTTGGCATGCCTCCGTGGTGTGGTGGTCTGCACGCTTGGGGCGGATCTCAGAGGTCCGCTGTTCGATTTCCGGCGAAGGCGTTGCATATTTTTCCTCTTGCCTGCTTCCAACAAATACCTAATGTCTCTACAAAATTAGATATATAGGTACAACAGGGAATGAAAGAGGACATGTACTAAGGCTGTTCGCACACTTTTTTAGACGAATTTCATTGTATTTACAGAAATATTTTACCTAAAATTTTTGTGTTTTAAATACTCCATTTGATAACTCTTATTCTTCACTATCTTTCTACACCGTTATTTTCAAGACAATAAAGCTTGCTTTTATTACTAGCGTAGAGGTACTTATTCCATACTTATTAATCTTAAACAGTTCTCCAAAGTCCAAGGAGATTTGCAGGTCGATGTCTGGACAATCCGCTTTTTAAAAGTGCAAAAGCGCAAAAATCAGTGCATGTTACATCAGGAAATTTAGCAGGAATATGAGTGAAGGATATGTCTTTGATACACGTTTCTTGTTCCATTTTTTCCAGGAAATTAACAATGGATTTTGACGTGCGGCTGCTTGCTTTGGCTTGATGCAGTTCTACTGATTGATGGCACTGTGGGTAAAGAGAAGGTAATGCTTGAAAATTGGGTGCAAAATATGTTTTTGATAGTATGTTGAGTTGATCTTAACATTTTTCTCCACTATCTTTATTTTAAATTTGTCATTATATGTAAAACCAGCAACAATCATAAATCCCTTAGAAAAACTTTCTTTAGATTCCTTGAACCATGTTTTAAATTTTTTTTCTCCTCTTTAATGATAACAAATGGATCTCTTTTTATTGCAGCCATTTAAGTACACCCAAGATTCATCTATTGTAACAATATTTTTCCATTTTTGTCTGAATAATGGATTCTCATAGAGAATTCTGCAGGGCGTTCCTACTTTCGGCGATATGTCGGGGAGAAAGACGATGCACAATATGTTTTTTCGTCTTTTTAAGATTCAAATCAGCATTAATCACTTTGTTTACAGTTGATTTTGAGCATTTTAATGATTATGCAACTGTCCTTTGAAGAATTTTTTTAATATTGAAGTTTTTACCTTTACAACAATCGAAATATTCCGTTTTTTCCTTGGATATGCATTTTGAGTAATTTTTTTCCTTAAAGCCAGACTTTGACGGTTTTTTCCTTTCTTATTGACAATAGTATTAATTGTTGCTTTAGATACCGACAAATCATGGCTTTCACAGCATTTTTTAATAACTAAATACGAATAATTTTCTTCGGAAAGAGCATAAACATAGCCTTTCGGACATTGCTTTTATAAAAGCGCCATTTTGCACGAAAACAAAATTGTCAAATAACAGACGAATATTTGCGCTTTCAAAAATATAGTTGCAGTCAAAGAAATTTTTTTTTTTCAAGCAAGACGATTCTTTTTATAGTAGAGCAAAATAGTATAAAAACTGTGCGAACAGCCTCTATAGGTATAATGAGAAATGAAGCTGCCGATAGAGCAGCTAAGGAAGTCCCATTAAAAAATGTGCAGTAAAAATTGTCATTCATCTTCCTATTCCAAGACTTACGATCAAGAATTAAGTTTCTAAACATGTCTTAGTAAAATGCCAAAGACGAGGGGATGAGGCAGATATGGGAAGATGAATTCGTGAGTACTTCCCACATGTGTCACTAAAAAAAAAAAAATGAAAACAAATCTTATGTTTGTACAACTAGCAACAAGTCATGGAAAGTTTCCATCTTAGTCTCAGAGATTCTTGGGAAGAAATGCTAAGCGTGGGTGCGGAAACCAACACATCTGCCAGATGCTAAGCATTGTATTTGGCAATTTACACTACCGTATTTACACTCAATTTACACTCACGTAATTTCAGCACTTTTCTTACTAAAATTACATCACTAAAATGCAAGTGCGGACATTACACGGGTCGTTCAAATGTCGCGCTTTTTCTCGTGAGTAATTTTTTGTTTAAGTTTCATTTCAAACAGCCAAGTTAATTTCTGAGTGGAAGAAAATGGTATAAGTAATAAAAGTATCAAGTTTAAAATTGTCTAATAGCTACCTAAAATTTCCAAACTCACTTTCTCCCATCCACGTATATAATACAAATTACCCCGTTTACGTTATCCCCGCTCGGCGCATATTAGTTCGCACAGGAGCACAATAGAGAGGCACAAATTAACCAATTTTAATACTTACTTTTACCAATGCAATTTTAATACTTACTTTTACACAAATTAAATAAACGTTCGTTCTTTTAATATTTTGCACGCGTTATTTTAAAGAAATCTGTTCTGACGCGCCGTATGAAAATCCATTTCGTTTCATCATTTGCCGCAACCAGACTTCACTCGCCTTAAATTGCGATGCAGGAATGTCTTCTTGCTCCGCAACGCACGTCTACGAAACGCACGTCTTGTTTTGTTCGTTGTCATCAGTTGATCACGCTGTTTACTCCAACTGCGCACACACTCTTCGTCCACCTTATATACTCTTGCTGCTGCTCTTTTCCCATTTTCCTGCGCAAAATCTACGACTTTCAGTTTAAAAGTCGCTGTATAGCTGCTCTTTATTCCCATTTCAAGCACGCTACTTGCTAACTACCCCGAATTCCAAATGATACTATGAATGAAAAGAGAAAGCTTGAAATATGCGAATGCTCCAAGGAGGAAGGAGGGGAAAGTAATTTCATTACAAAACAGTATTTCCTGGAAAACAGTGTGGTGGAAACCTGTTTGGACTGCCTTCATTTATTATCGCGTCTGCCGAGTGAATTGTTGTCACCGATGTTATGATTGAATAACAGCTGCACCAGAATTCAAGAAAAGTCTCTGCTTTCCATCCTGGCAACAACCAAAGACAAAGCAAATGCATATTCTTCCTTTAAAAATGTTTATTGGCTAATGTTATTGACTAGAGGGAGAAAGGCCATGATAAAAAAATATATATTTTAAAGTAAGCAATTCTTTAGTTTTTTGGGTGCGGACATTGCGCTGGTCACTTTTTTTTACATACAATTTATCTGTAAAGTTGGGGTGCGGACATTAGATGAGCGCGAATATTACACGAGCGTATACAGTACTTCCAACAATTTGCAATAACAATTCCAGCGAAAGATCATTCCTGCAACGCAAAGTGAGGGCTTGCACTTCAACAAATTATGAAATATATCATTGAATAATAAGGTACAGTGAATATAAATAATTAATCATATTATATGAGGGAACTAATATGTATTTAAGAGCAAGTAAAAATTATGGCAAGTCCTATCTGCATTTGTAAAGCGAGAGCAAGAGAAGATCAGATTAAATCTTCTTTCCATCTATATAGATTATGTATATTTTATATAGTTTTTCTTCCTTATACTATTATTATGTAATTTTTATGCCATTACATTAAAGGGCCAATGAATCCTCCTGATAAGATTAAAAAATTTTCCAGTCCAGCCTTATGGTTAGCCAAATGACCTGCCAATTGTTTTGGCAATTTCGACACCGGGCTTAAAATTTTCTCCCCGCAGTATTTTTCAGTAAACGAGACAGTACTTAAAATACATAGAGATTTGCAACATCCTAACATTCAATTAGCACTCTTCGTAGACTAAGTATAAAGGATGAAGATATTTACAGTGAACTTCGGCAACATCTTGATTTGCTTGAGCCGTATTTTAATTAATATTAATAAACCAAATGCAGTTCTACTTCGCAAAGATCAATCACTCAATTTACCATCTGCTCCCACATTATATGAAGAAGAAATAAACTAGAAACAAAAAGTCTCATACCTAAGCATCAAATCATGTTTGAAATTAACACACTTTTAGACCTCATTTTGCCAAACTCAAAAATAAATTGGATATTTCCGTAGCTAACTTAAAACTCGGAAAACTTGGCAGTCTTCCTCTTCATAATAAAATTATATTACATAAAATAATAATTCGTCCAATCTTATTTTACGCCTGCCCAACACGCGGCAAAAACAAATCTATAAAATTAAAATTTTGAAAAAAAAAAAAAAAAAAAAAAAAAAAAAGCCCTTAGAGAAATAGCCTTTATTTGTAAGAAATAACGCATTATTACCGATTTAAAAGTCGGAATAAAAAAACATTTTCAAAACTGATAAAACATTTCACTGTACTATTAAGCATCATCAAATCATTATACAAGACCATGCGCCACGACCACAATGAAAGAATGTATATCCAGCTAATACTCCTCTTTCATAAAAAGTTGCATCAATTTAAGGTTGCATTTTACCATCTTCCACACAAGGAAATTATTGTTCACAAGAATTTATTGTTCTTGACGGGCAGCTAATTATTACATCTGAGTTTCGCTACCTACAACGGAGCTAAGTTGGCTACTCCCTGGAACTTCAGGATACTATATGCTTTTACTCAGAAAATTTTCTTTGAATGAGATATTTTAAAGTCTACTAATTTTTAATTTCATCGGAAGTATTAATGGGTCGACGCCAGAGCAAATTTTGGAGACACTGTACGACAGAACTTACTACTTTCCAGTGACACAGATTATACTGGTCGACAGAGATCATACTGATAAATATTTATTCCCGGTTTTGGGATCACTATCCGTAATTTCCTTGAAATGGGTTATGTCAACCGCAGCACGCTGGTAGTTAGAACTTCAGCTGTTATCAGTGGTAAATATGTCATTTAGAACTAATGCTCTGATTGGAAATGAATGCCGGGTCTCGTTTACTGGTCAAGAAAGTGCATTCTACTTTCCACAGTTTTGAATGAAGGAGGTGGCAAAGAAATTTCGCTCTATGCGATTGTAAAGTAGTGCATGCTGTTAAGGCGCGTGTCACAGAAGATCTACAAAACTTCAGTAGGACGTATAGAAGCACCCTTAGTTCAGATATGTCGTTTGCGATGTTTTTTTGCTGTGTGTGTTTGGCCTTACAAAAGAACTTGTGAATAGGCGACATCACTCCGATCAAAAAATCAAAACTAGAATGCAAGAATGGTTATCAAAAGTTGGACACCAATTCTTCGAACAAGTTATGGTATGTCACGCTACGATAAATGTTTGAACAAACTTGGCGATTACGCAGAAGCCTGGTATACTTTTATGCAAATAAAAGAACCGTCATAGTTTCGTTCATTGTTTCTCTCATGCGAGTGCAACTTGTAGAGTCTAGTAGTCTTAGCAATCATCCAAAGTGTCTAAACTCTTGGTAGACTCTAAGCGAATTATCTGTAAGTCTAAAGTAAGAATTGAAGCTTGAGAAAGGTGTAAAAGACCTTTTATTAAAAATAAAAAAGACCAGAAGATATACTTTGTGCTTAGAACTCACCCATCCACTTGTGGTGAGATAACAAGTCAAATGTAAAATTTAAATTTAAATGAGCTAGTAGCCGAAGGCCAGACAATCGATTTAACGCGAAGTTGGCTCAAAATTTAACCGGCGGGGAATTCAGCTATTGACACTTATAACGCAAGGCCGGAGACAAGAATTCTTATCTAAGATAGCAACCAAGTAAAGTGGCCACGAGAGGCAAAACACGCTACATTATCTTACAATCTAAAAACCTTACTTAAAATATAAGCGAACTAAAATTGCAAACTAAAATAAAATTTAAAAAAAAATCTCAAAGCTTTCAGATTTTAGATTAAGCCCAAAATAACGTTCTTTAACGTTTTGTGTGTTACCTTCAGTTATTAAAAATCCTGTTCTTCGCCCTTAAACCACATAAAATTCAATTTAACAGCAATATCACAAAATATTTAATAAAATATATATATTAAAGACATAGAGTAAGAAATTTAGAACTAGTATTTCACCAGACCAAAAATTGAAATTCATAATTAATAAATTTCAAATAATCATATAAATACAACAAAGAATTTTAAAATGTTAAAAACAAAACATTTAGAACAAGCAAAACCCCACTTAAAAAATTTATGAAATTTAAAGAAAAATGAACAAAAACTGAAGAGGAATTCAATCATCCTCAATGTCACTTCATCAAGGGGGGGGGAAAGGAATAATCTAAAATACAGAATGAAGCTCAGTTAAAATTAAAAACTTTTTCGACATAAAATTTTTATGCTAGTTATGAATAAAGATTTAGTTTCATGAATTGTAGAAAGCATATATTATATTTATCTTTAAAAAGAAAGGTAACAGTTTCCATTATTTTTTATAGTTTTGAATATTTTATATATTTTGTTTATTATTATTTAAAATTTTTTTGACGGCAAATTATTTTTTGAATTGCTAAACTATAATCTGAAATTTCCAGGCAGCAATTGTTTTATTTTCATTTTTTTATTTATTTTAGATTATACAAGAGTGAGTTACAGTAGAGTTAATTTTGTTTGAATTGCTGTATCATTCTTCTGTGGTAAGTCATAGTTATCACTTTCACTTCCACTTTCACTTTCTTTTGCAACATTCATGCATGCGTTTAAGCTCTGTGGTTACAATATTAATCATCTGTTAATATTGTTAACAGATGATTAAACTGTTTCAGATTAATCAGATTTCATCTGTAACAGATGATTAATCTATTAACAGATGATTGACCTGCTTCGTTAGCAAAACTTAAATTTAAATGTCGCAAAATAATATTTCTCAGTTTGTGGTAGATTTGGTTTACTTGTTTATGCCAAAGCACGCGAGATCTATCTCGCTTAAGGGAAGAAGATGTCTTCGGAGGAATTGTGTGTGTGTGTGTATAATTATAGCAAAGCCTCGAGGGCTATCTGCCTAAGAGGAGGGATAGCCTTCGTGGAAGACTTTCTAAGGGAAACTGGCTAGTATACACATTACACATGGGGAAAACTACGAAAACGCCCATGCAGCCAGCCCATTCGCGGGATTTGAACCTCGGACCGAACTACCAGTGTTCAGCGACTTTACCGCTCGGCCGCTGGTGGGCTGTCTTCGGAGGACCTACTAAGGGAAACTGGCTCATGTTCACATTACACATGGGGAAAACCACGAAAACACCCACGTACGGCCCATTCCAGAAAATCTAACCCACGTCAAACTACCATCGTTCAGCAACTTTACCTCTCGGCCACCGGTTGTGGCCGAGAGGTAAAGATCTTGGCTAAATCGTGAAAATTCGCGATTTACTGTTGGTGATTTACAGTACAATTACGCTGTCAGGGATTTACACTAACACTTTTGCGGGCGGGGATCTATTTTAAAATGGAGCTGTGACTAAAGTATCTAATGATTGCTGACGTTAAGAAAACAAACGAATAAGTTATTCAAATAAAAAACTAATCAAATAATGATAACAGAAATTTTAAAGTAATGAGTAACTATTTGCAAATTCAATATTGTACGTTTCTTAATTGAAATTAACTGTACATAAACTAATCCGCTTCTGAAAACGCATTCAAAGAGAGAGAGAGTACCGCTATTTTACATCGAGATTACCATTTAACAAAATAATGTTTTTTAACATTATAACTGAATATAGATTATCTTTAGTAAATAATATATTTTTCTAAAAATGGTTGAGAATACAAATTATTGCTGGCATTAGCAGACAAAATAGGTCGATTTTATGTAATTCTAGTAAACATAGTTTCACTGCCCAGTGAGATAGCAATTAGCCCACTGTACTGAAGGACCCAGGCTCGAATCTCGGAGAAAGCATGGATGTTGTGAATGTGTAGTGCCTTTGCGGCATTAGGCATCTTACATATATGGCGAGCGAAAGCCCTCTCAAGGGAATGATGGTACCGAAGAGAGGCACCTTACATATATGGCGAGCCGAAAGCCCTCTCAAGAGAATGATGGTACCGGAAGAGTACCCTCGGACCGCTCCTCGGGCTGCTTTTCCTCAAAATTTCTGTGGAACTGCTAGTACTGTCACCCATATAATGCTCAATGCTCTTGCCAGTGGTAGATGTATCTTCGCCCTCTTTGTTACGATAACATTCGTGGGCTTGTTCTGATTTGGTTAGACAAATGAGATAAGCCAAAGCAACATGTTTTGAAAAACAGTATTCTTTACAGCCTATTTTGGGGAAAATTCTAATGGAAAATGGTAAAAATTTTTTGAATATGAAAATAATTTCACAATTTTAAAACAAGTTTAAAATGTAGAAAAATAGGAAAAAATTCTAAATTTATACATGGAAAAATCTAATATTTACGAAATCTTAAGAGTTCTCTAAAACTCGCATCCAGATAAGATGCACCAGATGAAATTTTTTTTCGGGTTGGCCCAAAAAATTCACCTTCTTTCAAACACTTTTGGATCTAACATTCAAGAACTGAAACGTCACTGCTAAGTTTGCTAAGTTGGCAAAGTTGACAAAGTACAGTTAGTTTCGATTTGAGTTGTAGTACTACAGTATGCAAATTAATTGGGAAAAAGTGATTTTTTTTGGTAAATTAAGTACATAGCCTCAGATACAGTGCTAATAGGGAAATTAATAGGAAATATACCCTCCTTTAGCTCAAATGACTTCTGTATGCCCTTAGGCATTGATTTTACAGTCTGTGCATATATGCTTTACTTCTTTATCATGGAACCACACTTTTATAGCATTTTTAATCGTGCGGCTCTGTTGTCATAAAATACATTTTGGTAAGATGTTTCTTGAGAATGTGTCTCACAACTTTTCAATCAGATTTAAGGCTAGTAAATTTCCAGCCTAATCTTTATATATAAATAAATATTTATTTATTTATTTATTTATTTCTTATGTGTTGTGCTATTAGACACTAAAAGAAAAGGTAGGGAGGCCTCGTGGAGGATTTTTAAGGGAAACTGGCTCGTATCAAAGTTAAACATGGGGAAAACACGAAAACGCCCATGCAGCCACCCCTTTCCCCAGGATTCGAACGACAGGCCGAACTACCACTGTTCAGTGGCTTTTACCCCTCAGCCGCTCGTTGGCCTCCAGATTGATCTAGCACTATCATTTTATTATGCAACATGGACTTTTGACATATTTCGAAACGTGGTATGAAGCCAAGTCATGTTGAAATGTTCCTGCGAAGGTTTTCGAGAATGGCGCAATCGTATATTTCCAGATTTCTGTGTACTTCGATGAATTCATCATTCTATCAATAGGAACTAGATTTCCATTTAATAATGTTAAATGTGTAACCATGAAAAAATAAATGAGTCTTATCTTTGAGCATTATCATTTTCCAGTCATTTGTAGTCCAAAATTTATATATACAGGGTGATTCTAAAAATTTTTTACAAATTAATAGGGGTGGTAGTACACATCCAGATGAGCAGTAGTTACCATAGAACATATACGATCGCATTCCACTCTGAGAGGCAGAAAAGAGGGATATTAGAATTCCAATCGGAACTTGTAACAGTGTTGGGAAAGCGAATGAACGAGACCAAACGTTGCGCAATCAGTTTAGTGAAAAACTCACAGAGGGCCCAAAACAGATAAAACCGAAAAATTGGCGTTCGAGTGTTAATTCGAGCTCAGACTTTGATGGCAAACACTCAAATGCACATCTAGTTCGCAATGTCTCAACCTCGCAAACGATTGCAACAAGTTAATTATCTAATCAATTGCTGACTATTATCAACTTACTCCAACTCAAGGTAGGTTTGATACTCTCAAGATAGCAGTTTCTTCCCCGCTTCGCCATCTCTTATCCTGTCCTCCTGGACTTCTGTGCTGTACTCTCTCTACTTGAAGCGCCCTTCTATGGGACACGAAGTTCTGACAGCCGGAATACAGCATGAACTTTTCATTCTAGTCTCGGCATACAGCGGAAGTTGAAGTTAGTTATCATATATTAATATTTAGCGCTTGATTAGATAGTTTGTTGCAATCGTTTGCGAGGTTGAAACCTTGCGAACCAAAGATGGGCATTTGAGTGTTTGCCATCAAAGTCTGAGCTCGAATTAACACCCGAACGCCAATTTTTCGGTTTTATCTGTTTTGTGCACTCTCTGTGAGTTTATCACTAAACTGATTACGCAACTTTTGGTCTCGTTCATTCGCTTTTCCAACATTGTTGTAAGTTCAGAGTGGAATTCTAATATTCTTCTTCTCTGCCTCTCAGAGTGGAATGCGACCTTATGTTCTATGGTAATTACTGCTCATCTGGATGAGTACTACCACCTCTCTTAATTTGTAAAAACAATTCAGAGTCACTTTGTATATTGGCAGACAATAATTGCTGTGCCTCATTTGACGCGTTAAAGTTGTTTTTTAACTGGCTTTCCCGCTTTCTGACCAGCAGTGAGAAATCTTCGCTGCATGTTTGAAAGGATAAATATTAATATCTTATATATATGTGGCTTAAGTGTTTGTCGCCGATAGTTTATTGGTTGCTTGCGTAACTGTAAATTGTTTTATTCCGCGTGCGGTGCAGCGCGTGACGAATATTATGAAAAAGCTAAGCCGTAAAAATTAAAAATACAAGAGCACGTTCATTGAACATTTAATAAATAAATTTAGCGTCTGTATATAATAGAATATAATAGAATTCGGAAATATGCAACCGAAATATGCAAACGATGAAAAAACAAATAAAATGAAATAAATGAATGTCTTTGTTATATGCGGCTTAAGTGTCTGTCACCGATAGTGTATTGGTTGCTTGCGTAACTGTACTAGCCAATGGGGTGAAGTTGCCACTGCACAGGGTTGCCGTTTCAATTGAGACGTAGACAATTTCCTGTAAAACTTGCCTTTGCTACGACCATCCATAAGTCTCAAGGCTAAACGCTTAAGCGTGTTGGCATTTTTTTACCTGAGCCTGAATTTGGATGCGGTCAACTTTATGTTGCCTGTTCAAGAGTTCGTGAAAGAACGGACGTAGAATTAAAAATAATGGATGGTCCTCTGCAAGGCGAGCTTAAAAATGATGGAAAGATCTACACAAGAAATGTTGTGTACAAAGACGTCTTTGACATGTGAATTAACATTTTATTATTTAAATCACCTTTATTTATTGAGCTAGCGGTGGCGCTTAAGAAATGTACCGCCAATGGTTTCCTTCATTGCACTCTACTTTAAGCAATTAAGCAAGTAGAAGGGGGAAACCACGTGGGGCAGTAAGCAAAGGGGCGTCTTCGCCGCCTGCCCTGGGTAATTCAGTTTGAATTAGCAGACATCTTTGCACAAATCATTTTAATTACAATTTATAATATCTAGAACAGCGGTCATTTCGTATGACAGCTGGGCTTTCTACTCAATAGATAACAGATCTCTTTTAAGGTCTTTATTAGTTTTTACTGGATTAATAATTCCCTTATAAGAGTATGAATCGATCAGATTTCTGGCGTTGTTTTACTTTTCGTTCCACATTTGCCCTGCTTTTCTGAAAAAAATAATCCATTTCTCAGTTTTATTGTGTCTTCTCAGAATTCGAGAAATGCTCGATTTTCCAACACCAGCCGCAGAAAAAATATTTCAGTCATGGAATAAGTGCGATAACCTATGCTCTCTTTCTAGGCGTTATGTTCATTTTTAGTATACTAAAATAAACGAATGCGAAACGTACTTGAAAAGCATGTAACTTCCTCTTCTCATAGAAACAAAAATCTGATATGGACACCCCATGACATCCTTGTATGGCCTATTAAATTATACACAGTTTTTGAAGCGTTTCATTTAAATATATTTCCTCAAGTTTCATTAGAGATATATTTCTCATTGAACTAATTCAGTTCTCACTTCGCGGAAAAGTAAAAATACATAAAAACTCAAAACATCTGTATTAAAAATTGTAAGTTACAGAAAAGCATAAAGCACCAAACAGTTATTACAGTTAAAAAAAAACAATTTTAATAATTAAAATTAGAGTTTCTACGCAAAAACAAAGTATTCGACCAGCGGGAAGAAAACAGATTTTTCGGTACAAAAAATTGAAAGTTTAATTTTGGTCCCACTCGGCAAAAGGACATTGAAGGTGCAGAAAGAGTTAATTCACTATTCTACTGAGTTTCAAATGTAAACAAATGGAGTTTCATTAGGCTTAACTTGCCACTTTTAAATTGTTGATAATCCTACAACTATTGCATGAAGATTAACTAAAGGCATAAAAACCTTAACCGGAGCATAAAAACCGCATAATTCAATCATTTTTAAAGCAAAAAATGCACAGTTTACCAACATATAAGAATAAAAAAACTAAGCTCACCGAGCTAGGTAACAGAATGGGAATATATTTATTTATTTATTAGTGCAGCCGATTGAAACAAAAAAGGGAGGTGCACAATTACATGCTATAGCAGTTCCATATGCAAAATTTTAACATTCTACTTCTACTCGTTCTTGAGTTATCTGAGGTACATGTATACGTACGTACGTAGTACAGACGTCAAGAAAGAAAATCTTTTCTGAATTTATTTTAAATCAATTTTGAAAAAATACTCCTTTATTGTGTTAGCCTTTTTTTTGAGCAAAAATAGTCCTTTATTTTTTTGAGCAAAAATAGTCCTTTTGTCCGTATGTAGAGATGTCACGCAAAAACATCGTTCAAACGGGTTCGAGAGCGCTCGAAATGGATATTTTCGTTGAAATATGATATCCGAAAATTTTCTCGACTACAATATTTCCTTTACTTCGTACAAGGAAGTAAAACTGGTGCAATAATCCTAATTTACTGTCTAATACAATTTTAAGTAGTCAAATGCAGACATCCAGAAGACATTAAAGCAGATAAAACTCCTTTGAGGGACATATTGACGCCAGCTGGCAACCAACTTAAGAATTTTGTGAAAAAAATCGCTTTGCCTCCAATTAATTGGCACACTATGATATTTTCATTCTCACATTTAGTTCCGTTCTGCAATCATTTGGTGTTTTTTTATCCCTTGTTTATGTTGTTTTAGTTTTATTTGTATAAAGTCTTTAATAATTTATTGCGTTTTATTCATCTTGACTATGAATGCATTATTTAATTATTATATCTTGTAACAGTTTACTGTTCTTTGGGTTCATAGCACTTAGGATATGCATTTCAAACAAGAAAGTTATGCAATAAGTTGTATTTAAAGTCCATTCTTCGCTATCCATTATTAAATATACATTTGCTACATTTTTATTTTTTTAGATCAGTTGAGAACCGCACTTCTAATGCAGGTCAAAGCAGTAAAGGCTGCCTCGTCTAAACCGTTTTAATTGACGAAAACAGATGTTCGCTGTAGATAAACGTAGGACTGGGATTAAGAGAAAGTGCGATTCGGTTGTGAAAGGCAGCGTACGAAATGGCACAATTTTGAACTGACGATAATTTCTGAGAGGATGAAACGACACTCAGGCATTTCTGTTGCATCTAACCCCTTATTCTAAATGTGATTACGATAGAAGTCGAAATATCGATGACTCGCTTTACCCGATACAAATATTTTAAGCGTAATGCAACTTTTTTTTCTTTTCATTCGTCATCAGCTTTGCAATGAATTTGCACAACATTTCATATTTAGATGCCCTGATGAATGTTATTTCTGCATAAAGTAGCAGGAAGCTATGACCATGTGTCTAGCAATTTTTCATGTCAAGGCAACAGCGAAACATAGCGACAAAGAAGTGAAGAACCTCTATGAAACTGAAAAACTGCAAAGAATGCTTTTAAAGACTCTCAAAATGGTAAAATGTGTACCTACTGTCATTGGCCCACCAGCGGCATCTCGGCGAACGGGCTGGCTGCGTGGGAGTTTTTGTGGTTTTCTTCATATGTAACATGGATACGAGTCAGTTTCCCTAAAAAAGTCCTATACGGGGAATACCTACCTCCCTTTCGGTATAGTGTCGATACCTAATTGTCATTATGTTTTTAATTAGTATTGTACCCACTCTTCGCAAGGGGAAAGACAACTGTTTTCAGACTACACATACAAATTTGCAGTATTGAAACAGTCTATAAATTTACACACCAAATGAAAACATTAACCTTTACAACAAAGCAGTTGTCATTACCCTGGTTCCAAGTGAAATTGCTTGATCAGGGACTAAACCCAATAACTGAGTTCGTAAGTCGTTTAACTAAACGTAATTTCTGAGTTCGTAAATTCGTGACTTTATATATTTTTAAAACAGTATTGATAATCGTTTAGTTAATAGCTTTTTGTTATTCTTCAAAAAGGATTATTTTTATAATCTATAAAAATTTCAAGACGTTTTGAGCGATAGAACTTATGATGTTGGAATTTTAAAATGTTGGAAATATAATGATCGGGGGGGGGGAAGAAATTCTCCCAAATCAGTAAATTAAATCATAAGCTCAGTGTAAACTTAAATTTAAAATATTATTGTCCTGTTTATCCGGTGACGCAAAGACTCATTCTGCTATAACTACTAGTTAAGGACTGTTAAGTGAAGTTATGAGCAAAAAAGTATGCAAAATGTAGTTTCAGTATTTAATAAATAAATAAAAAGAAATCCCATTAAAAAAACAGTCACATGTAAAATACTTCATGGAACTAACCGGAATTCGAGGTCTTACAAGTGTTAAAACCGCTGGACATTGAATGTTTGACCTGAATTCTAATGGGCTGGGTGCATAGATGAATTTCGGGATTTTTCCCAATGGGTAAAGCAAATATGAGTCAGTTTTTCTCAGAAGGCCCTCCACGAAAGTATTCCTCCCACTTAGTTAGATAGTTCATCTGAACTTTGCGTATTCAAATAACATAATTTAACACGCCAGCAATTGGTTGATTCACTATTTGATTTTAAGGTAAAATATGTGAGGACTATTTGCTTAAAGGACGTGCTGTATTTTATAAAGAAAACTGGTTTATCTTTACATTACACGTAGGAAAATCACGAAAACACAGCCAACTCATTCGCAGGGATTTGTACGTAGGTTACACATAGATTTGTATGTAGGTTAAATTCGCAGGGATTTGTACGTACGTAGGTACTCCAAAATTCAGTAGTCCTACTTTTGAAACTACTATTTGGCGTTTTCCTTCGAAAATTTACCTATTAGCCAAATTTTCTTATTCTAACCTTTCCATTTCTCCACTACACTGTATAGACAAACATTTCCTTTTATTTATACAGATTTAGAGCAGAGACAAACTTTTCTTATTCAATATACGTAGCGTAACTACCAACCGTACATACTTTTATTAGCCCAACGGCGTTAGGTCAAAAGGGCTATTAGTTCTGTTTTGGCACTTTACGTCGAATCACTATAAACGGCGTATCACTTTTCAAATTGTTGCCACCAAATATTATCGCCCTGCATTATATTTAAAGAAATTGACTAAGGAAAAATCTGCATTAACGTACGTATGTTTCTCTCATTGTGATAAAGCGATGGTACCTAGAGGCATCCAATTTTGAATAACGTAATCCTCCATTCGAATATGTTCATCTGGAAGCCCAAATTTAGGATTTGTTTTATTATCTATGTCATATTTTGTAAATCTCTAATGAATTTTTGATGAACAAACTCAGTGATTTCAAAGCGAGCATTGGCAACACTGTACGGGAAAAAAAAAAAAAAAAAATCTCCAGCGCACGAGACTGTGTATCAGAAATTCTAAAGATATGCTGTTTTTAAATTATTTTGCAATATTGCTGTTGAATTCAGTATTATGGTTTAAGTGCGAAGAACATGATATTTAATAAATAAAGGTAACACACAAAACGTAGAAGAAAAGCCCCTTTGGGAGTAATATAAAATTTGAAAACTTTCAGATTTTTTTAATCCTTAAAATCTTTAGTACGTATCAATTGTATAATAAATATTATTACGAAAGAATGTATTTCAACTTGGTTTTACACAACTATAAAGTCATTGATTTATAGAAGGAGGTTTAAAAGTGATATCGTAACTTAAAAATAGAGGGAATTTTTTTATATCTGTAAATTTTAATGCAAAGCTGTCCGCTGCATTTTCCTTAACCTTACTAATCATTATCCATTGGCAGGCATTGAGTTTAAAGGATCTATTTTTCCATACTGGTAATGATTATTTCATGAAATGACTTAACTCATTTACCGTGTCGTACTGTTAATAATGGATGAAAGTTGATTCGCTAATTAATCGAGGCTCCAACGACCATGCTTTAAAGTTTTACCGCCCTCGTAAAGACGGGTTATTGCTGTGTGGATTGCGCTAAATTATTACATAATTTTTTAACCTGCTAGCACAAGAGCTTCCATTATGATTAAAGGTCGTTCTCGTTAGTTGAACTCTGTTCGCAGAACAAGGGACATTTTTAATGTTTAGATTTCTGAAATATATTTGTGATGTAAGAAATTTAATGGAGGTCTATCAAATTTTTTGGGTCATTAAAACTGTGCACTATTAAAGCATTTATCATCCTCGTGGTGAGGGTAATCATTCCAAAAATATGAGATATTTAATTTCTTCGCGGCATGTCAATTACCACACTTCTGACAGTTCTTCCAATCGGTGCAATGTAAGATTTTTAGTTTATCTTTCAGATTATGACTGAGGTTGTTTAACAAATGAAGCGATATACAGGATGATTCAAAACTAAAGGAGCAAACTTCTAGGAGGCCATAAATGGCTCGGAATTCCATAGCAATGTAGGGCCGCAAATGCAGTATAGAGGAGTTGTTAGAAGCTGACGCAAAGAAAAAAAAAGTCTACGACCACCCAGAAATGTAGTATGGAAAATGTAAATACGCCAGGATCGCGAATTGACATTTAAAGAGCATTAAGCTTAAAAATTAGTCATGTTATGATGTTAATAAAATTAAATTTCGTATGTAACATTTGATATATTTTTGTCGGGCACTGTTCTCCATGATATATTTTCATTGGGCTATGCGCCCAGAAGTTTCGACAGATTGGAATGCTTGTGTTTTACATCTGTTCTGCGAATGTTTTAATTCCTCACGAAGAACTGCATGGAGAGAAAAATGTGTCTGTCTAAAGGGGTTATCACATCTAGCGACGGTCCCTGCTAGACGAGACTTTTCTGAGAAACGAGATTCTGGTAGCTCTAGTTTAAACGGGAGATTCCTACAAAAAAAAAAAAAAAAAAAAAAAACAGCTCCGCTGGAAGAAAAAACAGCTCGCTAGCTATGGAAACGATGTACCGGCTGCGTGGGAGTTTTTGAAACCTTGCCGAAAATGTTTCGTCTGCAGCTCTGTCCCGGGTAAAGATCAACCAATCAGACGAAAGTTCTGCTTCTGAAGGATCACGTGATCCCAATCTGAGCCGATAATCGATCTTTTTGGCGTTCAAGTCTGTTTAGTAAGTAAAAATGGTAACCTAGCTACGTAGGTTTCGTGGAAATGTGCGGGTTCTGAGAATTGTCCCTTTCGATGTCTAGTCCCGCGTTGCGGAAACATATGAGATTGGGTCATAAAAGTCAAACATTCAGCCATATCTCAATGCCTTCACATCAGTCATAACAGACAACAAAACCTCAGTCTTAGCACTGGAATAGGCACACATGGAAACTGGGAATCAGCGTCCTGGCGGATACAAACAACGATGAGATAGATATTCATAAATGAGCTTAGCCTGCTCTTTCCCATATCAGTACCAAATTTCTGACGATGCAACGTGGCAGCGTTGTCACTGACATCACCTCTAAGTCTTCCAAATTATGTTAGTTCAATTTCCCTTAATGAAAAATAAAAGTACACTATGGTTAACGCATTTATCATATTACTCATTTTTTAATTTTATTTGGTATAACATGAAATGAATTTGTAAAGGCTTTGGAATCATTAAAACTTTTTCTCGTGTAAATTAACAGTAACTGCTTCCCTGGTTTAAATCCATTTCGATTTACAAAAGAACGTTTTGCTTTCATAAAGGTGATGAAAACCTATATTTCCGAAAATATATTCTTTGTATTATCGCTGAAATTCGAATGACACAGATATATTGGATTTACATGTCGTCTATCCTAAAAATATCATCTTAGCGTTAAGGTTTAGCTGTATTAATTATAAAGTAACTCTAAATATAAACCATATTATTTCCTTCTATCTCAGTAGACCACCAATACATTATGAATATTTACGTTCTTAATGGCGAGTTTGACCTTGATGTGTAGATTAGATCGTTAGCCTTTTTTGCTTTTCTTTTTTAGGCCAGCATCGCTGATTGTTCACCAGTAGATTGCTTCTGGCGCCAAAAAGGGTTGCTAGAATGGAGTTTTCGAAAATTCTTCCGAATTCCGTACGCACATGGAGCGTTTTCGTTAGAACCAAAGAATGAAGTTTCTTCAGTTAATCGATATTGTCGTTTGCAGTATGGAACACACAACATATTGTGCAAATATGCAATTTGCTATCATTTCTTGTACTGGTATTACACGTCTTGGATCTAAAATTACCTTTGGAAAGTTTTTAAAATCGTTAAAAAGATACTGCGACTGTGATATCCTATTAGATAACATAAAAATCAAACTGGTAGAAACACTATAAATATTCTAAAACTTCTTGTGGCAGCCACCTCCTTAAGGCGGGCATCTCTGAAAGTGATCATTATTTCTGAGAACATGAGTAAATATCGATACTTACACATCGCTTAAGAATATCTTTTTGACAGCAAACCAAAATCATGTGGAAACGTGAGTGGTCGTCTTACAAAGGATTCATTGTAGTTTCTTCTTATTATCATTATATACTTTTCTTTTGTATTCTCTTTTTGAATTATAATCTTTAGAATTTATTAACTGGAAGACAACGCACTAGTTTGGAATATAAAAGTATGCTTTGTTTGTTAATTAACTATTAATTGAATTTAATTATTTAATCGCACATGATGCTATCTATCTTAGAAACGATGTTTCGTTGAAGAACTTCTGGAAAAAACTGGCTTGTACTCAAAATACACATTAAAAAAGGCTCTAAAACCAACCATTTTGGGAAATAAAGCCAACCATTTTGGGAAATAAAGCCAACCATTTTGGGAAATAAAGCCAACCATTTTGGGAAGAACGAAATCAGCAATGAGCTACTTATGTTAGACAGTTACAACTATTAGACCTTTGGTTAGTTTGTTTAGGACATGATTTTAATTAAAGAAACATTAACTGAAATCAGAGTTAGAATTTCATCATTAAAAAATGAAAGATAACCTGGTAATAAAATTTTATAAGGTGAGAGAAAGTTAAAAAATGGTGGCTGTTGATTCACTAATAATTTCTTTTAATTTGATTAAAATTATGCGAAAACTTTTGCATTTAATTAATTAGATTCCTTTGTCGTGTTCCCGAAAACGCGCAAGCTGCCTGATTGGTTTTCATGTTATCGCTAGTGTAATGTGAATATGGGCCAGTTTTCCTTGAAAAGGTCTTCCTTGAAGGTATTCCTGAAGGTAAGCCAGTGGGGAATTTCATACTTTCGGGGTAGGGGATAATGTGGCCATCCGTTTGTTTAGCTGTTAATTATTAAGTTTTAATTTATGAAAATAAAAATCGGGTTAAGTCAAGTTTTGGTATTTACCAAAGTTTTCTACAATTTTTGTTGCTTAAATAGTTAATTTATAAACATTTATATATAAAACTTCTTATAAAACACAGTTAGAAATAATACCTAAATCTAAATATAAAATATCTAAATTTAGATAAATGTCCATATGGATTTTCGAGGTTTGGAAATGAGCACAACTATACCACTGTTTCACGAACTGGATTCTCTGTTCCCAGAATTCCTGTGGCTGTGACAGAAGACTGACTTTCACTGCATCCTCGTAGTCCGAGTTGAAGCCCTTCTATTTGAGATGTGCTTTTACTGGACTAGATATCTGGAAATCGCCGGCGACATGTCCGAGCGAATGCTCAAGCTGTTCGCAATGGAACTTGGCCATTATACTTTTTGTGATCTTGGAGATGTGTAAACGCGCGTTATCGTAGAGCAGAATTACTTCCACCTTTATCAGCACAGCCGTTTGCTCTTGACTGACTTCCGTAGGTTACGGAGTATATAACAGTACTCGTCATTGTTAATGTTTTTTCTGTGCTCGAGGAATTCGATGAGTATCGTACCTCGGACGTCGATAAAGACGCTGAGCATCACTTTGCCTGCTAAGGGCACAGCTTTGAATCTTTTAGGGGGAGGTGGCAACGCATGCTTCCATTGCATGCTGTTCCGCTTTGGCTCGAAGTGATGCTGTTGCATCAGCTATTGTCATCGGCGACGATCTGCTTCAGGAAAGCGGGGTCTTCATGACATCGGAACAGATGTTGCAGTGCTAGCCTCATGCGCAGTTTCCTTTTTCGGTTCGCTGAGCTTCTTCGGAACCCACTGCGCGCACACTTTTAGATAACCCAAACTGTCGTCCACAATGCTATACAGCAGGGGTTCTCAACCGGGGTACGCGTACCACTGATGGTACGCAAGGGAAAAATAGGTGGTACGCAAAGAAGCAAAGTATTTTTAACTATTAAATTCAAAAATTAAAACTTGATTGAGTTTTTTCTCTAACAATCGTAAATTTATGCAATCTGAACTTTGTTCAAGAGTGGTGGTGGTAGTAGTACCTGTAGTGGTGGTACTAAAGGTTTTTCAATTTTTGTTTAGATGATACGCGTTAGTCAAAAAGTTGAGAACCGCTGGTATACAATGTTTCAACACAGGCCGCCTCCATCACTGCCAGTATTCGCAACACCGATCATTTCTCACCAGGTCGTTTACCTTGTCTATGAGTTCGGCCGTGATTACCGTGTTTGCCTGGCCTGGTCTCGGGTCATCACTCAAACACTCAAGGCCTTCACGAAGACGGGCATTCCGCTTTCTCACTGACTTGTCGAACACACAGTCTCCCCCGCATACCAAGGCTATCTTTCTTTAGCCCTGCCTATATATGGCCATCATCTGACGATGAATATCGGCTGGTTTAACCCCTTCCACAGTCAGCTATCTGATAAGGCCTCGTTGCTCGTCAATCGCGAATTTTACAATGTGAACTGCATGATATCATACGCACTGCCGCATCAATTGGACGGAATATGCAACTGCCTACTTCTCGGGCGCCTCGCGCAAAGGCACAGCCACGCCGGTCAGTACATTCGCGTCCCTAAATGATTACGTTATTCTAAAGAGCCATATTCAAATTTCAACCGGTTTGGTTGTTACGACGTTTCGTACCTTTTCATTTGAACACCCCTTATAGGTTGAGAACCACTCTGTTAAGCAAATAGATTATATATTCGGATATATAGTAAGTAAGGATTTACGAAGGATTTACTTAGCAAAAACAATTTTTCCCCCTTAACTAATTCATAAAAATGCACAGAAATTTGCTTCGAATTTCTTTTTGCAAATAACTGCATTCTTACGATTTCATCTTTTTTTCGAAACGCGGTAAGAAGATTAAGTTGAATTTTGCAGCATGTTATAAAAATATGTTAAGAAGTTTGTCACAAGCAGCGAAGCCTTTTGTTGCTCTAAAAGTAACATTTCTAAATTAATATTTCTAACCAGCATCAGATAAATCGATGGTAGATTATATGAGATTATCTAAGGATACATTCAGGGCCTGTTTATTGCCTAAGACTACAAGACATAGTCCTTAACCCCCCCCCAGATTTTTAGAAAGTAATAAAACCATCCTGTAGCTCATCATAATTATATTTTTCTCTTATAAAAAATCTGATGTGTACACCACATTACTTCCTTGTACGGAATATTAAATTATACGCATTTTTTCTTGCATTTCATTTAAACTTATTGGATTGAATTAAATCTACTTCGCCGACAGCGCATAAACCACAATAGAATAAATGCATTCTTTAAAATTCACTCTAGTATTTGCTTACCATAGCAACACTCTGGCGCTAGATTCACTTAAAAATTATTACTGTAACTAAATTTGTAGTACTGTCAGTTTGCGAGAAATGCTTCAGTACAAATTTTAAATTTTCGGAAAATACAGTTAGTTTTTTTCTTTATAAAACAAATTCTTATACACTATTAAGTAAAATAAATCAAGAAAGATAATCATCTATGTATAGAGATGACTCACTGAAAATTTCATATATGTATGACCAAAACAATTTGACTTATTAAAACTCGAAAATCAGCTAAAATTCTCACTTTTTGTGTTGCGCAAAAGTGATGACTCCCCTTCAGTATTATATTTCGTTCATATTATAACTCATAATGCACAAAATTTATATCATTTAAAGAATAGAATTATCTAATCGTTGCCACGTGTTCTATTCAAATACTATAATAAAGCTAGAATGATGTATAAAAAAATTAAGCAAACAAAACAAAAAAGAAACAGTTTTTCACAGACGATTGAGTATTTCTCATTTAATTAATTCAGTTCTCACTTCGCGAGAAGGCAAAAATACATAAAAACTCAAAATATCTATATTAAAAATTACGAAGTAAATCTCAAACACTTATTTCCTCGAAAAAATTCCAGAAAGAATTAAACATGATTTAATTGGCAATAATAAATGAATGCGTTATCTTTGTTGTTGCGAAGCTAAGTTTCTCCAGATTGGCAACAAATCCACTAGTCTCCTGTTTCAAATGTAAACATCAATGGCCGCCATTAAAAACAGGCTTAGCGGCAGTTAAACAACTTTAAAATTGCTGATAATTCTAAAAATATTGCACACAGATTTACTAAAGGCATAAAATCCTTAACCGGAAGATAAAAACAACATAATTCAACCATTTTTAAAGCAAAAAATGTACAATTTACAAACATGTAAGAGTAAAGAAACTGAGATCACTGAGCCGGGTAACAGAGTGGATATATATATAAATATATTTATATACGTTTGGTGCGGCCGATTGCAACCAAAATACGAGGTGCACATCGACATGTTATAGCAGTCCTATATACAAAATTTCAACATTCTGAGGGTACTCGTTTTTGAGTTATGCGAGATACGTACGTACGTACATACGTTCGTACAGACGCCACGAAAAATTCTCTTCAGAATTCATTTTAAAGCAGTTTTATAATTTTTTTGAAGGAAAAGGGTATTTTATTCTGTCCTTACGTACAGATATCACGCAAAAACATCGTTAAATTGCATTCGATAGCGGTCAAAATGGATATCTTTGTTGAGATATGCTGCCTGAAACTTTTCGCGATTACAATACTTCCTTTTTACTTCGTACAAGGAAGTAAAAAGAGTGTGAGTTTTGGAAGCCCTTCAAAGAATGCCGTGTTTGTAAATCTTAAAATCGGTAATAATCGCTTGATTATTACCTAAGCCCATTTAGGTATAGGAATTAAAATCCTACTATAATTTCTCATAATTCATAGAAACAACGAAAGTGGACACATAGGAATTCTGAAAGTATAATGTGGCTAGGATCTCAAATTTTCTTCTTCAGAGACTAGATATGCTATATTACTTACCTATGATATGCATAGTTATGAAATCATAAAGATGTGTACATTTTAAAGCGACTAGGTTAGGTTAAATTAGTTTTATTGATTAAGGCAAAGCATACGTGAGTTGTCTGTCTCAGGAGAGGAATGCCTCTGTGAAAGACAGTTTAAGGGGAACTGGCTCGAATTCGCATTATGCATCGGGGAAACCATGAAAACTCTCCTGCAGCCTGCTCACCGGATTTGAACTCAAGTCGAACTACCATGTTTCTACGATTTTACCTCACACGGCTTTGAAGAACGACTTGTAGTCTCATAATGAAATTATTAAAATACCATGACTATTTCTTCCAGAGAATCATTCATTTGCAGAACGACTGATTTGAATGAAATTTGTAGACTCATAATGAAACTATAATGCCATATTATTATAATTATTAATATATTTTTTTTTCATTTGTCAACGGCTATTTTCTTATTCATGACTTTTTCTTCGTGAGAATCATTCAAAAATGAGAAAACATTCGGTATCCAAATTAGTAATACATGACATTAGAAATACCTTTCATTGATTAGAAAAGGTTTATAAAATGTCTAAAAAGGTTTATAAAAGTTATCAGTTGGACATAATATGAATTAAATATATTTTAAATTATATCAGTTTGATAAACTTCTTATAAGGTATTCTCTCCCTCCTTTCTGCATGCTTTCGGGGTGTAATCGTTAGCACACTCGGCGCGTATTCGAGAGGTTCGAGGTTCGAGCCCCAGTGAAGGCATTGCTTATTTTTCACACCTCCTGATTAAAATAACCTAATGTCTGTACAAACTCTTAACAAAATAAAACAAAGATTTACAGTAGGCTCCGCTTAATATGGTGACATTTGTCAACGGCTATTTTGATAACATTAACCAAATAATAGCACTAAACGATGGGGAAAAAGCGTCCTTCAAAATTACAATGAAATTTAACTAATTTAATCTAAAAGTATCAAGAAACATAAATACCATTTTTACAGTATTTTAATTCCGGAAATGCATCAGGTTTGATTATGAAATGTTCATGTCTTCAGTTCAAAAGTCATAACGTTTCTGGTAATGTAAAATTTTAAATTAAGCAAAAAAGCAATCTTAGCTTGTTGTTGATGTTTTCAAGGAATTATTTTTTTCAAAGTCCCTTCCCCTTGAAGAAGGAAACCCTGCGCCTAATCGCTCTCAAAATCGGTACAGTTAGTCGAAATTTATATTAAACTAAAGTTGCTTTTTGACTCAATTTTAAACAGTTGACTGAAATTGAAACCAAGCTGTTTGGCGGCAGACCAAGCGGGATAGTGATCGCTGACTAATAATCGGGACGCTGACTGCTGTACCGAAGGGCTCGGGTTCGGGTACCGGAAAAGGCATGGATGTTTATAAATGCATAGTGTCCGTGCGGCATGGGGGCACTCTAAATATGCGACGAGCCGAAAATCCTCTCGAGAAGTTAGTGGTAGGGAAAAAAGGGTAGCAGACTCTCGAACCCGTCCTTCCCGCGGTGCTCTCCTTCAGAATTGGGGGCAGAACTGAGCAAAGTCGTCTTGAGCACTATACAGAGTGTCATCTGTATACTGCTCAAGGCTTTTACCAACGACAGGCGCAATCTTGCGCTTCCTGCAGCGACGAATTTTGTGGGCTCGCGTTCTGATGTAACTATCAGACAAGTGAGATAAATCGCAGCTGTTCGGTGACTTAACTCCTTACTTGACAACATTCCTCTGTCACTTGGAAATTCTTATTCTTATTCATGTGTTGTTTTTAAATGAGTGGGTTCATTAAACAATTATAAATTAATCAAATATGAGTGACAAAAGTCTTCTTGGCCGAAGAGCAGCACTCTGAGAACTGGTTATTTCCGTGGTCTCTGCAAAATCACTTAAAAATCTTATATTTCGCGCAAAGGTAGCACCTCCAAATAACATGAATGGTAAATACATGTTATTACGGAACAAACACCTTGAAAAGATTTCTCTAAAGATGTTTCTATAACTAAAAACGTGGATATTTTTAGAGAGAATATTATTTATGTCTGTGGAAAAAGGAGGCAGAAGTTCAGAGCAAAGAATCGTTAAAAACCATTGCCCAGAGCTGCAGTTACCTGAAGCTGACTTCAGAATCTACAAAAACAGGCTCAATAAGTTCACCAAGAACACAGCACAGAACATTAGAACTAGCAAATGATGAATACCAAGAAGTAAGCCAGCTGAAAATTTGCAATGGGAAGGATGATAATGTATCTTTTATTCTCATTTACTATTATAAAAATAACCAAGACTATTTTATTTTGTATAATTTTCCTCAAAGTGATTTGGTTTAATTTCCTGATCGTAAATGAAGAAAGATACTAAACAGTAGACCGGAATTGAATTTTGGATTAACATTTAAAGCACTTTCAAGGAAATCTTTCCTAAACGTTCGAACGTTATTTTACGTTATACGTCTACTGTACATTTAGCTTAATAGTGCGCACATGAAGAACTTAAAGAGAATAATCACACTAAGAAAAATTGGTTTATTATATTTATGTTTTATTATTTTTTGCATTTTTTTTCCAGATATAAACAAAATCACACAATCTTCTAATTGCATAAAAGTTTGATTTTAATTAATTTCAAGGTTATCCTTGATATACTGATGCAATATTTTTAATATTAGGCATATAATTGCTTAATTTAATTCTTAGATCACCTCGTTGAAAATTACGTAACCTGTTTCTTGTTGCTTCTACTAATACACGGCGTCTACCATACATTATTTAGTTATGCCGTAGTATTACCATACATTTATCTTCGACACGAATTGGAAAGTGTTGCCATTGCATGCGCGGTCTATCAGACACACAGTTTTTCAGAATGCTGCTTTTCAACAGTACGTTTTTTTTTTTTTTTTTAAATCTTTCAAGTTTAATCCGTTAATAATTATTTAAAAACCTGATCAACTAGAAAGCAATAAATGAACACTTAATAATTTAAATCTTTATTTTTATGTTTTTAATAACATATTTGATTCTGATGTAATTTGAAATATATTTACTTCATAATATAATCAAGTGATAATTTTTATGAGTATCTGCAGAAGTATTGCTCTTAGCAAATGAATCTTTTAAAGCAATTATTACGTTATGTGGTATATAATCGAATGGAATTTTATAATTATTATTATTGTTCTTGAATCGGAAATTAGTGTAAACGTGTTATGTTTAAACTGAATATTGTTGAATGTTTCAAGAACTTTCGCAACTATTTTTGTAAATAAAAGATGCATTTTTATAGCAATGGATTTTTAAATCAATAAAAATTGTGAAAGCATAAAAATTTTGGTTTATGTGATTACGGCAAAGCCTTAAGGGCTATCTGCCTAAGGGGAAGGATACCTTAGTGGAGGACTTTCTAAGAGAAACTGGCTTGTATACACTTTATACATGGAAAAAACCACGAAAACGGCCATCCAGCCAGACCGTTCGCGAGATTCGAGCCTCGTACCGAATTACCAGCGTTCTGCGACTTTATCGCTCGGCCGGTGGTAGGTACTCATAAAAATTTTGGAGTATGCGCATTGTTAGTACCAAATATGAAGGTGGGTAACGCTTTATTAATCTAATTGTTGGATTCAGAATCACAGTGTTTTTTTAACGGAAATCTGTTACTGAATTGAATTTGTAATTTCAGTAAAATAACACTGATTACATACCTTTCGGATTTCGTCTACTGTTTCCATAAACAGTTTCGGAGATGTGAATACTTCTTCGCCAAAAATTTTCTAAAAGGTAATATTCATCAAAGAACACTACAGTTTTCAGTTATTGGAATTTTTTTAAAGACACAAAAATTACAGACACATTTTTTTTTGCAAAACTGACAGAAACATAAAACACAGAACACAGAAGTCAACTATACAGATAGACATACAGACAACTGTGTTGTTTTGCACCCTCCCAGTCTTTCTGCCCGTAAATCGAAAAATTAAGCTTAGGTGTGAAATTTCAAAACTTATAACAGAGAGTCAGTGAATTCACAGTTAATGTAAGCTCAGGAAATAAAAATTTTGCTATATCCTCCCCATCTGAGATTCAGAGACTCATAAACCTGAAGCCCAACAATATTCAAAATGACAAGTTCATTCGCTGTCTCTTTTTCAAGTGTTTTCCGAATCATGATCTTTGAATGACAACCTCATCATTTTCAAGACGCTTAGGAGCATTCAAGCATTCACGGAAGAAATTCAACTACAGCCACTGGTCACTATATCGGGATCGTTTTTCCTTAACAGCTTGTCATTACCTTTAACTTCTAGCGGGTATAATTTCTGATTAGGTCGTAAATAAGTCCCATATTTAACCTTGATTTCTGTCACACGGACTTTTCCATCTTCCCTTGGATACATTTTAATCACTTTGGATAAACACCAGTTGTTTTTCTCTTTACGTTATCGTCTCCAAGAAGGACTACGTCCCCTTTCTCTAAATTGTATTCTTTTGCAGTAATTTATTCTCACCTTTGTCCTAAATATTCAATTCTAAATCGTTTACTGAGTCATTCTCTAATTCTTCATTTGTAATCATAATGCGCTTGTGTGCCTTGCTTGACACTATTTAGGTCTAAATCCGAAACTTCCGCTTCTTTTATTTCTTGTGAGAGCATTACTGGAGTTAAAGGCGTAAGATCATTGCTGCCGTCAGACATGGAGGTCAAAGGTCTGCTATTCATGACATTTTTACCATCACAGAGTATAGTATAGATCTTTAGAATCTGAACCAGGGGTTCCTAACGGGATGGATACCTTGGAGTCAATGAAATTTTAAAGGGGGTCTGTGATGATCAAGGGGTCAATAGCCGAATATGCACGGACAATTGATTGGTGTAATGAAGATCCCTTTAATAAGGAAAAAATTATTGATTAATATTTTAAAACTGATAGCTGCTCAGCCAGTATAGTGGTTAGTTACGAAACCTCTGAGCTGGCTTCCAGTCTAGGTATATAAAATAGTCATGCGGAATTAGAACGCTAACTCAGCAGGAGGCGCTGATTGGACGAATGCCCTTTCGATAGGTAGGAGAAGAGGGGTGGGAGACCCTCGGACCAGCCCCAAGATTCTCTCCCTCAAAAATTGGAGCGGAAATGCATATTTAATGCTACAGGACTATATGACCAATGGTGAAATTCTAGTGTTCCGCCTACTTTTACCCGTGAAACTGCTAATTATTTGTTTATTGATATAAGGCTATATCATGAGGTAAGGAATAAATCATGTAAAATAAACAAATAAATATAAGGGGGGACATGCACAAAATTATTGAATATACTTCAAAAGTCAATAGTAATTTTTTTTAAATCGCATAAATTATTTACGCAAAAAAATGTATGCAAGAATGGAAAAAATCGCAACCAAAAAATACGAAGAACGCAAAACTTCCAGAGAAGATATATTGTGATATACAAGCCGCTTGAAAAATCTAAAAGATATTTTAATGTCTACTTCCAAGACTCTGAAAATTTAAATGTGCCAGCATGACTCACAGAACTGCTAAACTGCAATATTCTTGATCTTGATTATAATGCAAGAAGAGTTATTGCATTGAAGGAGGATGTTAAAGTACAAGTTTTATTCAAAACATACGTACATGTTAAGGTACGGAATTTAAAAGTTATTCAAGAGAAATACCTCAAAATAAAAGTTGTTACTGAACAATATTATTGGCTTTATTAGAAGTAGATTTTAGTAGATTTAGAAGATTCTTATCTATTAGAAGTAGATTTTTTTTTTCTGTTTAGCATACCTATGGGATGCTCCCAAAAGCCAACCCACCATGGTGCCGATGGAATTTCTAGATAATCAGTTGTCTTAAGCGATGTGAATTCTAGTAGCCTAGACCAATCAACTGATTTTAGTTCGTTAGCTATTCCCGCTAAATTTGTTCTGTTGTCGGAATAAATGACACTTGGGCAATATCGTTTCGCTACAAATCTTCTAAACTCTAGAAGGAAACTATCAGTAGATAATAATGTTACTAGTTCAGTGTATAGCTCGATAAACAGAACAAATAAATAATATTGTCCAACTCTTAGATCCACTACTTGAATGCATAGGACCATAAAGATCCACTCCTACGACTTCAAAAACTGGAACATGATTTACTGATCAAAATCCTGTAGATACATTCACAGGTTTCGCACTCTTTTACAAACAGAACCTGCCTTTATAATTTTCTCAACAGTCATCTTATTCTTTAATACCCAATAATATTCTTAGAATGCTGGTTATTAAATACTGTGCCCCGGCATGTCCCAGTTCTTACTTTTTTCACATTATCAAGCTTTTAACAACGTGATGAGTAGAAGGTAATAAATGCTACATGAAGTCTTAAATTTTTTTCGTCTTTCCGCATAAAACTTTTCTTTCACTCTTAATAATCCTTCTGAATTGGTAATTGTTGATAAAGACTATAGTTGTTTGTCGTTTTTCTCGAGCAAACCTTCTCGGACTTTCTTCAAAATAATCTTTTCTGCTTTCTCAGTTTCATTTGCCTATTCATTCTACAACTCCAATTATCTTCTCGTACGAAAATATTCATTGCAAGAAATCTGTTTTCTTTTTATAGATGATATATAATTTCTTTTATGAATTTACAGTTTATTCATTTAGCATCAGTTCAAAATTCGGACATTCATCTCCTGAATATTTTAAACAGATTGGACCCTCCCGTCATTTTTCTTTAGCTAGATTTTTCAAAGAATTTATACGCCTGGTACATAGTTCCATTGATTAGTTGACGTCAAACTTCTAATTTCTTTAACCTTATCAGAAACAAATACTCCCACAATAGCTTTCTTAATCCAGTAGAGGACATCCATTGAATCAGACCAGAAGAACGTTTCTGTATTGTCTATTTTCGAATCTTTTCTAATGATGTTTGCTTATCTAGAACTGATATTTTAAGCAATAATTCTCACCCGGATATAGTTACTTTTTTAAAGGAGCTTCTTTTGATCCAGCTTGCACTAGTTGACAATTTACTGCGTTTCTTGCTTCCGACCTCAAGAAAACACATGTAGCATACGACTGGCCTACCTCGCAAAATACATGTAATATAAATTTTCGTATGAGAGTTGAAAGCTGAGAGTCTTCAAGGAATTTTAGTCGTCTTCACTTATGATAGTTAATTTTTCCATTTCTGGTATTTTTCTGCTATCTCTGAAGGCAATTTTTTTTTTTAATTTTCTAACATTCGTGTAACTTCGGTAATAGCCTGAAGGGACAACCGCAGTCGATGGGGTCAAAAATTTTAGGATCTCTTTTAGTTATTGGAATCGTTTCTTCATCAGTAAATGTCTTTAATTCAATAGATAATGTATCGCCATGACGATTCCAAGATAGTCCTAAAACTAGAACGTCTTTTCTTTTGCAGTCTATTCTGGGGATGAAGCTACTCGAGTGTGCTCCCACCACTATAGTTCAAATTTAGCTGAAATCAACAATTTCGGAATGGTAAAAAATTTAAACTCTTCAAAAGAATCCACGCTGGTTGTACAGTTGTCGATATACATCTGTCATTACGATATACGTCGACATTACGATGCACAATTGCAGATATACATCGAGAATCTTCTAAAAGATAATGTTCATCAAAAGTCGCTACGGTTATTGAAATATTTTAACACACATGAAGTTTGCAGACACATGTTATACAATGCTGATAGGAATATAAAACGCAGCATTAACCTGTCAACTGTACTACATTTCCCATTGAAAACTGAGAACAAAGAGGTGCCAGTCACAATTGCGATAGCTCAAGCTCAGGGAAGAAAACGTTCGCGGTACACTCGTTTGATTTGAAATCAACGACACATATTGTTACGTTTTTTTCTTCGTGGGTTCGTGCGGATTTGGAGTGAATAACGACGACACTTGATGAAGTATCGAATCACACTTTATTTACAAATATTAATCAGGGCAGCTCCAAAAACATTTTTACAGTCGTCGAAGATCTACTATAAACACGCTGGAACAATCAGCGACACAGCCTTCACACTGTCATGCAATAACGGTGGCGCACCGTTATTGCATGACCGTTATTGCACCTTCACTGCAAAGCACCAGAGTACAGCTCCCGACTCTGCTCGGTCGATCTCGCAACTCCACGTACTCTCGAGACTCTCCACGCTACAACTCACGATGCATTGGACGACGCACAAAGCACAGCTCCCGACTCTTCGATTCAGTCGTTCCCGGAGCTCGACACTCTCTCTTAAGACATTCTCCCGACGATGCACTAACCGCGATACACTAAGAGACTCTTCGATGCATTCGACGATCAACTTGGCGCTAGACTTTAAGACGCTCAATGACTGACTATGAGCTCGCTAGACGAGGCACTGACTGCGAACCAGCAGGCTTTATATAGCTTTCGGCTTGTGTTCGAGAATATTCTGGGATAAACCGGTAAGAATTCGTTCCAGAATCTCCATCCGTCCATGGCACACCGCCAATTTGTCACCAAATGGGCGATTTCTCGCCAAATATGGCAACCATGACTTCTTTTTGACATTTATGGCAACCCTAAACCTGCTTTGCGGGAAAGCTATCTCACCGCGCCTGTATATTTCGTAACAATATGTCCGCAGTTTAATTATCGCCTAAGCCGACAAGACCTTCGGCCTTAGGCATCCGAAATAGTTCAACAGTTATCCGTTTTCCATTAAAAATAAAATAGAAGTGGGTGTTGTTAATCTTTAAAAGTGTTCCATATCTGGGAACCCCAGAATAACTTAATCAAGCTCTGTCATTTGCCCTTTGGTAATTCAAATGAACACTCCAATTATGTACGACGATCTTTTCAAAATAAATCAAAAGATTCTGTATCAAGGTACGCAACATGTGGAATTTAGAATATCTTTTGTTAGCTATAGTACTGATTCAAGTGTTCATAGTTATCATTTATATTTTTTAAATAAACGTTATTCACACTATATGTAGATATATTATTAGCCAAAAAAAAAAAATTCAGTTATTAAAGCGAGTGTTTATTGCTTTTAAATCCGACAATATGCTGAATATAGTTATAATTTGAAAAATAAATTAAAGAATGCATCATGTCAACATTCTGAAAATTTATTTTTTAGCAGGTGCATGAAAAATAAATTAAAAATCTGATAGCTCGCGTAAGGACAGCTACTCACCGAATAATATGAGTGACAAATCACAAATGTCAGCGTATAAAGTAATTTGACCGGTCCAGAAAATTTGGGCAAACCTCTGTAAAAGTGATTCTTATGTCAAGGGACTATGCATGTCAAAAATTAAATAAATCTGAATAAATAAATAAAAAATGAAATAAAATTGATAAATTTGGGGAAACTATATATGTACAAACTAATAGTGTACTTTAACTAGAACTTCCACTGACTGATAAAATGTTATACTTGTGATTAGATATCGATAAGATAAATGTAACATTACGTGTGGATACAGCATTTTGGTACAGGCGTTGAATATCATCCCAGTCAAGTTTGTACACAAGAGGCATAATTTAAGATTTTGCGTATGACCTCCGATGGTATTCAAAGCTATGAGCATTTTCACATTTGTCCGATTATATCCTGAACTAATGCACAGATTTTAACGAAATCTGGTTGTTTGATATAACACAAAACATTACGTCATACAATAGTCACGATACATATGCATGATCATGCATAAGGCACATCGGCGCAAAGAAAGTCTAAACCAGAGGTTGCAATATCAAACAAAAAAGGGGTCTGATAGAAAGTGAGGTTCCCTTTATTAGCAATCATACAGCTCGCACAAGGTGATAGCAATCATACAACTTGCACACCATGACTTCATACTATAAATGAGGCATTTTATGAGTCCCTATGGCAATCGGTCTCAAGCATGCGGCAACGTTGTTTTCAGGTCCTGAAACATTCTGGTAGTGGGAAAGCGAGTTATAATTGCCCTCCTAAAGGCGTCCTAGACATGTTCTGTAGGATATGTATTTGGAGACCTGGTTGACCAATCCATCCGGTTTCCAGAAAATCATCCACCAGATTAACCCTATGCAGTAACGTAAACAGGAGTATGCAAGGAATGGCGCCACGTGAGCGCCGGAAGCAATATGTGGTTCATCTTAGGTGTTTTACTGAACCTAGATTTACATTTTTAAATTTAAGAACACAAAGAAAACTGTGTTTTTATATTCTATAAAAACATCTATATGATAAGAAGCTCTCGAAACTATCCCAAAACCAAACTGTTAACACTTGAAAGCAAATTCGCATATAAAGCAAAGAGACTGCATATTTTTGTTTCAGTTTCTTGTAAGATGAGCGATTTCAAGTCGCTCATAATGAGGCGGCCCATTAGTGGTAATCTGCATTGATAACAAATTGGCTCTCAGGTTTCTTGTGAGAGGAAATTTCAAATTTCTGGAGGAGAATATGTGACAATAGTTACAAAAACGAACGGACGGAGAGTCAGGACACTTTGTAAATCATTAGATCTGCTACTGAAGGATCCAGGGAAAGTTTATTATTGTCATTACGCCATGTCAAATGTTTTCGTAAACAGAAAAAATAGAAAGTTAGCTTAGGCAAAGAGTCACTAATCTCGTGAACATTCTTGAATACGTGCTCATTTTAACTTTCAAAACTTACTTACAAAATTAAATCAACTGTATAGCTTAAAAAATAAATAAATAATAAAATAAAAAGAAAGTCTGAAAGCTTTCATATTTTATATTACGCACAAAGGGGCGTTTTTTAAACGTTTCGTGTGCCACATTTATTTATTAAATATTATATTCTAAGCACTTAAATCATAACATTCAATTCAACAGCAATATCATAAAATAGTTTAAAAAGAGCATATCTTTGTAATTCCCGGTATACAGTCTCCCGCGCTGGAGATATATTTTTTTGGGGGGGGGCTACAGTGTTGCCATTGCTTGCTTTGAAATCATTGAGTTTGTTAATCAAGAATTTGTTATGTTTTACAAAATATGAAATAGGTAATAAGACAAATTCCAAATTTGGGCTTCTTGGATGCCCATATTCGAGTGGAGGACGCCGTTTGTTGGCCGAGTGGAGGAGTTGTGAAACGCCGTTTATAGTGAACTAACGCCAAAACGAAATTGATAGACCTTTTGGGCAAATTATCCTTTGGACTAATAAAACAATTTTAAATTTCCTTTTTCTTTCCTTTTATATATTTAAATACCTAATTTTTATCCTTTATAGTTTTCTGCATTAAGGTACTTTCCCAATTGTCAGAAGCGATGACCAGTTTACAATTTATCTGATGCACGTAAATTTCACCATTTGTTTTCACACATACAGTTAAAAAAATGCATTTAAAGTCGTTGCCTAATACCGAAATAATATTTTTTACAGATAATGAAATTATACACATTATTGAAAAGACATTTAACATGCTATATATTATAATTCTTCTATAATATACAGCTTGTGCTCACTATAATAATACTTCGCAATTTTCTCGCTTTCTAAAATTTTGTAAATGTTAGGAGAAGTTTTTTAGTAAACTGAAAATGGATATTCAACTTGCTTTCAATGATGTCAGCTTTCACAAGAAAAATCTGTGAAACATTTTTACAGAAATAGATTCGATTTATGTTTGATTGGAGAAAACAAGCGTCGATTGAATCCAGCGGTTCTCAGCTTTTTTCCTTTCGCGTCCTCTTAATGAGATTTAGTTATTTTGTGTACCCTTTATTGAGAGAGATTGTAATAATAGCTTACACCTAGCCGATTTTTAAGAACTTATGACCACTGATCATCGCAGTATTCACGCAGTATATCTTACAATGTTTTTAATTTAAATATCATAAAATTAATGAACTGCAATAAATAAAGTTTGGAAAGTATGAGCTGTTCTTTTTCAGAGAATGGTCCACCAGTGGCTGAGCGGTAAAGTCTCTGAACACCGGTAGTTCGGTCCGAGATTCGAAACCCGCGAACGGGCTGACTGCATGGACGTTTTCGTGGCTTTACGCATGTTTAACGTGTATACTAGCCAGTTTTTCTTAGAAAGTCCTCCACGAAGGTATCCTTTCCCTTAGGCAGACAGCCATAATCAAATAAAGCCGGAGGCTTTGCCATAATCACATAAAGCAAACTAAACCTTTCTAAGAGAATGTTAATTTTGAGACTGTTTTAAGGAATTTTCATCGATAGTATCTGAAATCTCACTATCCTTCTTTCTTCGTTTGTGCAAGCAATATTTGAAGAACACTTGGAGGTCTTGTAAGTGGGTTCTTATGGTCTTTTTGACTTTTGTAAATTGAAGCTAATTTTTCTGAGAAGAATTTGTAAAATGGCTTGAACATTTTGGTCTTATTTATTTTCAATGCCTTAATGGTCTATTGGTTGTACAGTTGTTCGCAAACCTTAAACACCAGCATGATTCCTAGAAATCTAAAATTTTTAGGGTATTGAGCATAGAATCAGATTTGTCAGATGCTTTGAAAACTGTTACGGAACTGTTCAGTAATTCTAAGCCCATCATTTTACTTACTTTTGAAAAGGTACTGAATAATCCTTGAAGCCACTCAATATCGTAAATTTTCAAGCTCATTTGAAATGGGTGATCTTCTAAAACTTGCTTGGCGCAGACGCCGAATCGGAAGTATTTGCCACTGGTAGTTTTTGTTCTTTGCGAAGATTTACTTTTTATTAATCTATCCCGTTTTGCATAAATAACCCTTTACAATTCGCGACTTTAAAAGAAACACGAATTTAAAACAAGGCTCCGCACTCAATCTGGTTTGCATATGACAATTTAAAGAGAGTACATAACTGACTTGATTATTCACTATATGCTGAAAATACAGCCGCCGTATACCGTACGCTGTGATAGAACGAGAAAGGGAATGGATATATATGATCAGAGCCCTTAAATTGCGATGGAACCCACCAGAGATCGGCTCTGGTGCTTCTCAGACTTTGAGATAAATCATAACTCTAACTGGACCACACCGGAGCTTTAAATTAAAAGTCTCTGGCACTTCTTTTATGTAAGCGAACCACAGTTTTAGCAGACCAATTTTGTTTTAATAAGAAATATGCCTTACAAATCGATTTTGACTTCTTCATGCATGCCTGTCTTTCCTTGGGCAAAAATACTTTGAAGGAGGTTGAGACTTTTATGGAAAGAAAAGTTCCTAGCAGGCCTGGCGCTAAGGCTGTTTGCAAACTCCGCAAATCCAAAATTCTCTTGCCCGGTTCCTTTCTAAATTTGAAAAATTTGGACGCCTCCGAATTCTGCCGCCCGGTGCGGTTGCACTGGCTGCATACGTTCTGGCTTCGGCCCTGCCCCCACCATGTCAAAGGATTATTCTCCAGGAAGTAAAATGAATTTATGACAAAGGGTAAAGTTTTCGCTGCTGAAAATACTAAAAAGATCACCCTGGTCATGCTTTTGCAACGTTAGTTACTTCTCACTGCAGAGCTCCCGTAGACTTTCTGAACGATGTAATCAAACACGGGGAAAGAAAATTGTCGGTTATACAGAGTACTTCTGACCTTAGTACTTCTGACCTCACATTGTTATCGGTTCGAATTCAGGGGAAATTTATTCCCCTGTCACATTCTGCTTGACAGCTAGAATTATATCAGAAGGGTATCGCGGTCAGAAAGTGTTTAACTCTTCTTTCTTTATTTTCAAAGCTACACTTCTCAGTTAAAAGTTTCCTTTTATAATCTCATACTGTTTCTAACATTCTATCTGTTCACATTAGTGACGCTCATCATTGATTTTTAGTCCAAAGAGGCAATTTGCCCTGAAGGATTATTAATTCCGTTTTGGCATTTTGCGTCGAAAACTTTAAAAGGCTGTATCCTTTTTTAAATCGTTGCCACCATATAGTTATAGCCCTGTCTTATATTTAAAGAAATTAAATAATGTTTGGTTTGGTTTATTTAATTATTCAAAGCACACTAGGGCTATCTGCCTAAGAGGAGGGATGCCTTCGGGGAGGACTTTCTAAGGGGAATTGGCTCGTATACACGTTACACATGGGGAAAACCACGAAAACGCCCATGCAGCCAACCCGTTCGCGGGATTCGAACCTCGAACCGAACTACCAGTGTTCAGCGACTTTACCGCTCGGCCCTGGTGGGCGAAATTAAATAATGAAGAAGCTGCATGATTGTATGTATATTTCTCGCATTGTGATAAAACAACGGTACATAGAGCGAATATGGTCCTACAGCGAATATGGACGTGTTTCGACAATTTGAAATTTGGAATTTGTTTTATTATCGATATCATGTTTTTTAAATCTTTAACGAATTTCTGATTTTCTTTAACGAATTTCTGATTAACAAACTCAATGATTTCAAAGCTAGCAATGGCAACGTTATACAGAAAAAAACATTTCTATCTCCAACTCGCGAGTCTCTGTATCGGAATTTCTAATGATATGCTCATTATAAAACTATTTTGCGACATTGCTCTTAAACTGAATTTTATGGTTTAAGTGCAAAGAACGTGATATTTAATAAATAAAAGTAACAGATATAATGTTAAAAAAACGCTCCTTTGGACGTAATTTAAAATGGGAAACCTTTGAGAATTTTTTTGGGTTTATTTATTTATTTATTTATTTTAAAGTAGTGTGCTGGAAAAAGAATAGTTTCTGTTTTTATCATCTCTTGAAACAGAAAATTATCGTGCCATACATTTGGGGCTTAAATTCAGCCGGAGTTCGGCTGAGCTAGTAGTTTTTGAATGAGACTGTAATTCCAGCTGGAGCCTAAATAAGCCGATATTTATTTCTGTATTAACTATTTATTATTAATTTAATATTTTATTACTTTTTATTTATGTCTTTACATTTAATTTAATTTAAATTAAATTAAATATTAGCCAAAAAAAAAAAAAGCGTTAACTCAGAAGGGCTATTAATTTCGAAACGGAATTTTGCGTTGAATCACTTTTCAAATTGTTGCCATCAAATATTATCGCCCTGTATTACTTTAAAGGAAATTAAATAAAGGTAAATGTGCTTGAATGAGGTATGTTTCTTGCACTGTGAAAAAACGACGGTGCTTAGAGCCATTAAATTTTGAATAAGGTAATCCTCCACCTGAACATGGGCATCTTGGAAGTCCGAATTTTGAATTTCGAATTTGTGTTACTATCTATTTCACATTTTGCAAAATTTTAAGGAATTTTTGATTAACAATCCCAGCGATTTCAATGCGAGCAATGATAACATTGTACGGGGGGTAAAAATATCTCCAGGTCACTAGACTGTGTATCGGAAATTCTAAAGATACGCTGTTTTTAAATATTTTGTGATATTGCTGTTGAACTGAATTTTATGTTGGTTAATTGTGAAAAACATGATATTTAATAAATAAAGGTTAAAAACGTTAAAAAAAATCACCCCTCTTTAGGTAATATAAAATCTGAAATGCTTTCGGATTTTTTTATTATTATTATTTGTTGTATTTATTTATTTTCTCCCTTTTTACCTGACGGCCTTTCGTAGGACTCTGGTACTTCTAAGTTTAGAAATTAAGCCTTGGATAAGATGCATACGGAACAATGAAATACTACAGTTACTAGTTTGAAAAAAGAATGTATCTAATTATGATAGCTTTCACGCATTAAACTTTTTTGTAATCAGGGAAAGACTTTTTGTCCCTCCCGCATGATTTATGAAGAGAGCTTTTGTATTAATTTTTGTAAATTATTGAGTAATTTATATTTATAAGTTAAGTAGATCATACTACATTATTAATGCAATTATGTTTTCTTCTGCGTACTTAGCTATTTTCCTGTTTTATATAAAATTTCTGCCAATCTAGGCCACTCTCTTTATTATATATCTTAAATGGCAAGTCCTTTTTATCATATAAATTTATTTATTTGTCACCCTAATGAGAGGAAAATCTCATGAAAAACTGATCCTCAAAAAGCAGAGTTTGAAAATCATCTGAAACACTCTGCTCTGGCCAGGAATGATTCTCAAAACTTTAAGGCCTCAAATTTCATCCTTCTAAAACAGGGATGTCAAACTCATAGGTACACTTGGGCCAAACAAACAAGGTTTAACTTTAGGCGGGCCGGGGTAAAAAAAAAAAAAAAAAAAAATCAATATTCATAGAAACGTAGATTTATTTCGAATAATACAATAATAAACATATATATATGTTTATATAGAAAAGAACAAGAAAAATTTAATGTTTGCGTCCTGATACTTGACATCTCTTCTCTGCTATTATCTTTCGGCCACATTCGGCTATCGGGGGATGCGTACAAGTTCTGAGTGCACGTGTCCCCCAAAAGCCCAAGGTAGCTGAACGCAAGCTACTCACACGCATTTGTAATTTAAGTAGTGTGTGTGTCAGCTCGCTGTGAGTAATCTAACAACACTGAATAATTATCGTATTATCGTTAATAACTTAGCAGTAAACATTTCATTTTTTTCTTCGTCGATATGTTATTTTATTATTATATATTATTATTTGTGGATATATTGGCCGGGCCGCGAGTTTGACATCCTTGTTCTAAAACTTCGTTGAAATAAAAAAAAGGGGGGGGGGACGGGGAAAAAGGAAAAAGAGAATGAAAAGATACTTCCTTCTTTTTCTAATCAACAAAATTCAGTTAAGTATACTACACTTTAGTGCCTTGAACATGGGCTTGTATTATTTAAAAATTAATTCAGCCCTGACAAAAAGCATCATTATTAAAAAGGTCAACACTTAGGTGTCTTGACTTCTTCCGCTTTTAAACTCTCCATCGGAGTGTAGAGATGTAAATCATGAGAAGCGGTCCTAATGTTTCTTTCTTATTTTCTCTCTTTCTTTCTTTTCTTTTTAGCTGAAAGGGGTGTTAGCCTAGAAGGGCTGTTAGTTTCGAAACGGCATTTTGCAACGAATCACTGTAAACGTCTGTATAACTTTTCAGATCTCTGCCAACAAATATATATGCATATATATTTAAAGAAATTAAATAACGAAGAATCTGCATGAACGTATGAATGTTTCTCGCATTGTAAAAAACAACGAGACCTAGACCCATCAAATTTTGAATAACATAGTCTTACACCCGAATATGGGCATCTGGAAGCTCGAATCTTGAATTTCGAATTTATTATCTATTTCATATTTGTTGAACGAATTTTTTATTCAGAAACTCAACGATTTCAAAGCAAGCAGTGGCATTACAATGTGTGAAATAAAATATTTTTTTCTCCAGCGCACGAGACTGCCTATCGGAAATTCTACACATACACTGTTTTTAAATATTTTTAGGCCAAAGGGCAGTTAGAATCTAAATGCTCTCGAAACGTGTATGTATGTGTAAATGAAAAAAAATCCCCTTTGAGAGTAGTATAAAATCTGAAAGCTATAAGATTTTTTTTTTATATACTTTTTATTGAATAGGGGCCCAATTGTTTTAGTTACGCTAGTGGTCCTATGTGAATGAAGGTTGTCGTCCATAAAAGCAAACTGAGGGTCAGCCTTCATCTCTGAAGAGTTGAACACAGGGCCCTTTTTCCCTTACCTCCCAGCAATGATAGAAACCTCTGTCAAAGACATGGAAGTCTGCGTGGGCCTAGACGGAAATATTCTCTGCCATGCAAATCTGTCTCGTGTGTTGGAGGACAGGTGGCGAGTCTTTGGTTCTTTCTCGACACATGCCGGATTCATATCATACTTTATTGAAGCTTTAAATCATTACTAAGCAACACACACATATTAAAATATTTTATTGCAATGAAATGAATTGTAATTAAAGAGAATTAATCATTTGCTATAAATGCAGTACGGAAAACGAAGCGAAAATAAATAATAAATATAATTCTCTTTAATAATTTATAAATACGAAAGTACTTGTAAAGAATTAATTTAGAAGATACATTTTTGTTCAGAAACTAGCTTTTTCAATTCTTACTATGGAGGAAAAGAATTGTAATTGCAAAAGACTGGAAAAAATGGTAGGATTTTCTTTCCTTTCTATGCGAAAATGGAGTTTAGAACTATTTATATAATTGGGTAGGTTTTAGAACTTTAAAATTGCTTTGTTTTGTCATTTAATTCAAATAATCTTTTATCGTAGTCTTATTGTTTCAGAGAATTCAATTTTTTTTAGTAATATTATATGTAAAATGCATGGCATACTATATATTAATATTATATATTTTATAATATATACATACTTTAAGTACTTCACAACAAAATTAGACTAAGAATGTTATATACATATATAAGAGTGTTATTTAAAGAAATATAAAATAGGCTAAAAATTAGAATTAAAATTTTTCTTAAACACGTCCTGCGCTATAACTGCAGGATTGAAGTAGAATAAACTAAAGCATCTAAATTAATTAGTAAATTGGAGTAAAAGCAAAGCAATTCCTCTATAATATACTAACTGCAACCGTGTATAAGAGGTTTAACACAAGGCAAGGCAGTTCCTCTATAATATAATTGCAACTGTGTGTAAGAGGTGTTAAACCTTTTATACACAGTTGCAAATGTATTATAGAGAAATTGCCTTGCTTTTATTCCAATTTACTAATTACAATTTACCAATTTATATATATATATATATATATATATATACTAAAGTGTATTGGTGTTGGTGTATTTAATTATGGCAAAGCACACTAGGGCTATCTGCCTAAGAGGATGGATGCCTTCGTGGAGGACTTTCTAAGGGAAGCCAGGCCATTCGCGGGATTCGAACCTCGGACTGAACTACCAGTGTTCAGCGGCTTTACCGCTCGGCCGCTGGAAAGAACTTTTACGGGGACTGGAATTTAAATCATGAATAACAAAATTTCAATCTTTGAAAGAGAAATTAATAATTAAAAACAAGTAATTATCGCTATTGATCGGAAATTTATTTTCGATGAATCGAATTTAATTTCGATGAATTGATTATTAATTTATTTTTCAAAGATTGAAATTTTGAATTTTGTTATTCATGATTTAAATTCAAGTCCCCATAAAACGTTTTTTTTTTTTTTTTCATAATTTACATCCAAGTTACTTTAAAACACAATTTTCGGAATTAACTTCCTACATATGAGTTCCCTCTTTTTTGATACTTCTACTAAATTTATATTAGGAGATAATATAATCAGTATTTCTTTAGTAAATAAATTATTATTATCTTACTTTGCAGCTTTTGCGCAAGTATTAGAAAAAATTGTTTTCGAACTAAGTGAATTTTAGATCATTCAACATATATATAAACCTTTAAACCTAATAACAGGTTAAGATTATATGGTACTATTCCAAATTTTTTGCGAATCTTAAGGACCGTAAATTATTCATTCAAAATCATATATTCGTAAATTGGATATTCATTCTAATGTATGGACAACATTACAAAAACGAAGTTTTAAATGAACAAAGAGTCTCAACAGAACTCTTTCAGAAGATGATGGAATGACTAATCCTTTTCTGACATGGAAAACTCCTCATCTAGTTGATTTTGTAAGATTATCTTTTTATTTCACTCTAAATAAAAAATTAAAATTTATTTGCTATTGTCATTCTTCTGATACATTTCATGGCCATGATACTGCTTGAAACTGTCAGCAAAACCAAACAGAGAAGCAAATGGTTCTTTCATTTTGCGAAAGAACACAAAAGACGACGCCATTTTTAAAAATGATTATAAAACGTATTATGAGTTTGTGTTGAATTACGTAGAAAATACCTCGCAAAATATGGTCGATAAAATTCCCTCTGGCGACTGAAAATGATGAGCTTCAATTTATGGCAATCGCAACTCCGCCGAAATCTGGCGATGACAGCCTTTTTCAGTTCTGGCAACCCCTATAGAGAGAGAATAACAGCTCTCTAAAAATGCTTGCTGTAGCTACCGTTGCGAGGTAAGTTATATAAGTGCTTTTTTTGTTTTTATTCTACTCTAATGAGAGAATCGAAGCCTGCACTGCTGATATATAAAGTGACCATACTTGGACAAAAATTCTAAAAATGCTAGAGGGCGAAAATGACGGATAAAAACATTTTGCTTTGTTCCGTGAGTCACCACTCACGCTCATACTCAGAAGAGGGGGGAATATTTCTGAGTTCCATCTCAAAAACTTCGAATGAAAACACGCGCAAAAAAAAGTGTTGCGACTTTGCTTCTTTTCTGGTGCTTGTAGCTTAAATAATGAAAGTAAAACCCTGGGATATTTGCTGTTGTGAGTTTTTTGGGATGCGATTATATTTTGTGGATATTGTAAGAGTGGCGGCGACATTAATTTCCGATTCATGAAGGAACAGCCACAGGGATTGCCGCTGGAAGCTCTTCATGCTCCCAGCGGTGTACGAAAGCATCACCCATGGAGAGATTTTTGTTCTCGCTTTGAATGTTGGGTTGTAAAAATGGTCTGCTCTGTCCTTTTTTTTCGGATCCTTGCTTTTTTATTTGTTGTTTTCAGTGCAAGTTTCTTTTCTTTCCCGCGATTGTTTAGATTGGCGCGGTTTTCTTTGAAAGCTTCGAAACTTTTCGCGAGAAACTAATTTAACGGCAAAAATAAGGGATGCGATTTAATGATTGGTGTTGCTGGAAATGAAGCGTAGAGAAGTGATACATGGAATATTTCGGGTATGTTATTATAATTCAATGAAATTAAGAAAGGTATGTTATTTTATATAAAAATTAAAAAAGTTTTAATGTTAATAACATTCCTTATTCTTTTTATAAATTATTAAACTTTTATTTAAAAGTTATTATAGTTTAAAAATTGTTTTATTTTATTAAAAAAGTATTTATTACAAACAATAATTAGTTAAAAACTTAAACGTATTATTTTTAATAACAGTATTGTTATTGAAAAATATATTTTATGAGCTTATTTAATTTAATGTTCAGATAAATTTTTTTGAAATTTTCCAAATTATAAATTTAACGTCCTTTCTAATGTAGATAGCATTTTATGTATCTTTTAAAATTTTTTATACATAAAACTTGCATTCGTATTATACATGCGTATATTTATTTATTTTGATTCTTTATATTCTTCTGAATTTTTTTAAAAAACTGAAATAGTTATTTGTTAGTTTGTTAAAAATGATTCCATGAAAAGTAAGCAAATAAAATGAAATATAAATTAGAAGAATTTTTTTGGGGCACCATTGTTCTTAAAATTATGTACTTATAACATTTTAAACTAGTGTTGAATTTTAAAAAAAAATGCATTTTTCTTTGTTAGCTTAGAATTAAAGAAATAGTATTTTCCAAAGCAAAGGTGAATAAAATCATCTGTGTTTCATTATAAATGCATTTATAAAACATATATCATAACACAAAATATGAATGTCAGTGAAGTATATTTCTCCTACAAATGTTTTGCAGTATCCTTATAATTTTCTGAGCATAAAATTATACTAATTAATAGTTACTATAAATTTTTATCTGATTGATGTATTAAAAAATAACTTTTGAACAATTATTTCTAATATTTGTTGTGTATGGATGCATTGCCAAAGTATTTTCGAAACAAATACAAGTTTATTGGTTAAACATAATTCTTTTAATTCTTTTTTTTTTCTTAATAATTATTGCATATTTTTTATTAACCAAGATAATTTTGAATAACTATGATCCTATAGTATAAAAATATTATCAACTATTGAAAGAAATGTCAACAGAGTTTATATCGCACATTTTTTTGTATATCTGTTAAGTACAGAATTATTATTTGTTTTCAACATACTAAAGCAGTTGTGAAGTAATATTAATATTAAACATTTTATGTTCCAAGATTCAAGCATTATTCAAAGCTATGGTTTTGCTGTGCTTATAACTTTTGACACAGGGTGATGTACTTAGATTGAACAATTGATGCACATTTACATGTTACAGTATCTTAAATTTGCAGTGCAGAATTGTGTTTTCACATTAACTGACCATTATTTTTATTTACTGCTTAAGCTATTTTATTTGCTATTACTACATTACTTTAAATTTATGATGACGGGTTGTAAAGTATGTCAGAAAAATTAATTTTATGAATAAGAATTACTTAATTTAAGTCATCTGTTCCACAGAAGTATTGGCACTTCCTGCTATTTCTATATATTGTTTACATATGTATATATTTAAATTATTAATGATAGGGAAATTTAAAATAGCTGAAAATTAATTTGTTTATCTGATAAAAATGATGGAAAGTAATGCAAAGAAGATTGGATTGGATTGGATTGGATTATTTAATTATGGAAAAGCACACGAGAGCTATCTGCCTAAAGGGAGGGATGACTTCGTGGAAGGCTTTCTAAGGTAAACTGGCTCGTATACACATTACACATGAGGAAAACCACAAAAATGCCCATGCAGCCAGCCCATTCGTGGGATTTGAACCCCGGACCGAACTACCAGTGTTCAGCGTCTTTACTACTCGGCCACTGGTGGGCTAAAGCAAAGAAGAAAACTATTAATATTATATATATATATATATATATATAAAATTTGGTACTCTTCTGTTATTGGTACCAGATTCAGAAAGGTAGGTATGTATACACGTGTGTTTATGTGCATATATGTGTGTGTATATAAACACACATGCATATGTTTGTATATATATATATATATATATATATATATATATATATATAAACGCATACATGAACACATACATCTGTACATACATGCATACATATATACGTTTCTGAATCTGATCCTGAAAATTTACTGTTCAATGTATCACAAAAATGATCAGACACAATTTTTTTTTTTCAAGTAATTGAAGGAAAGCTTTGAAATAAAATAGAAAATAATATTTTCCCTTTAAATACATATTTCCTTAGCTCCCTCTTTGTACTAAATAAATTTGAAAAAAATTAAATAATAAATTTAAAAAATAACATTTTAGGCTGAAATGAGGGAAAAAAGGTATCACAAAATTAATTGGACATTTTCATAAATTATTAAAATATTATTAAATAACTTATTAAAATCGTCTGCAATAAATAAAAAGTGAACTTTTATGGAATTAGCTTGGATAAAGAATTTAGGAACGATCTAAAAGTCATTTGCTGTATAATTTTAATTTTCTTTTTAGAGAATACTTGTTATTTCATTTTTTTTTTTTTTTTTTTTTTTTTTTTTTTTTACAACGGCTCGATCACAAAAGCAAACATTGTTAGAAACCTGCAGATTAGTTATTGATTTTCACAAAAAAGACCTGGAAGTCTGTCCAAGTTATATGATCGAATGAAATGCTTTATTCTAAGGAATATTAAAAAGAATCCAAAACTGAGTGCTCCTAAACTTGTAAAACTATGTGGAATATGTGTAAATCCAGAAACTGTAAGAAGAGTAATGAGATCTGCATGCATGAATAGCAAGGAAAAAATTTTATGTCATTAAAAAAAAAAATCTTTGACTCTACTTTCGCAAGATTGATGAAACAAAAGACACAGGGCACTCGACTACTGGGGAAATGTGTTGTTTGTTGCTGAAAGCAAATTTAACATCTTTGGCTCAAATGGATGAATTCTGATGTGGAGAAAACCCAACGAAGAATTCTGGAAACAAAACTTAGTACCAAGTGTTAAACATGGCAGAGGAGAAGTTATGGTATGGCGATGTGTGGCATATTCAGTGTTGGTAATGTAGAGTTTATGTATCAGTATAAGTACCTTGACATCTTGAAGTGATATTTTGCATCTTCAGCATAAAAATTTAATACACAAAATAGTTTAAAATTCTATGAAGACAATGATCCAAAGCATATTGTGCACAATGCTAGACTCTGGCTGTTATGTAAGTGTCCACAAGTATTTAAGGTGCCACTCCAATTGCCAGATCTTAATCCTGTTGAATATATTTGAGAGGAACTAGAATAAAAAATTTGAAAACAGAGCATATCTTCACAGCAACAGCTGAAAGCAGTGATTCAAAAAGAGTGACATTCAAAAGAAGTCCAGAAATAACAAAAAAATTTGTGAAGTCAATGCACAAAAGATTATGTGAAGTGATCACATGTAAAGATAATCCCACAAGCTATTAAGAAATATAAAAACAATGTAACTTTTTGTCATTTTTGGCTATTACTGAAAGTGTTTGATTACTTTGGTGAGAATAATTTTCATCTTTTCAAAAATGTCTTTACTATAAAATGAATGTTGAATTCACGTATAATCAAAATAAAAATTTTTCTTTTTGTTTTAACTAATTTTAGTTTTCATGTTCATTAAAATATACCAAAATTCGAATTGTCCGATCATTTTTGTGAGCCACGCCATTGTATATGTTGACTTATATGAAATTTTAAATATATTGTCAAATATGTTAGATCAGGGGTTCTCAACTGGTGGTACGCAAGAGAAAAATAGGTGGTACGTAAAGAAGCAAAGTATTTTTAACTATTAAATTCAAAAATTAAAACCCCAACATACTGATTGAATTTTTTCTGTAACACTTGTAAATTTATGCGATCTGAGCTTTGTTCATGAGTGGTGGTGGTAGTAGTACTTTGTAGTAGTGGTACTAAAGGTTTTCAATTTTTGTTTAGATGGTACGTGTTAGTCAAAAAGTTGAGAACCGCTGGCTTAGATCATTCATGAAAGTTTTTATAAAATAGTTTTGCTTGGCATTTTGCTAAAAGCTATAAAATTTTCTCTCTATGGTTTGTATTGATATAAATTTAAAAAAAAAATCTGAAGAACATTGAAAATAGAAATTCGACATTTTTAATTCATGAATTACACACCTATATAATTTTATTAATAAAATACATTGCTTACAGGCCTCTGGAATACAATAAAATACATTGCATGCAGAACAGGGCAATACAATTCTTGCACAGTATTTAAAAAACGTTATGCCATCTTTTATATCTCTGTCGACTTCTTTTTATTTAGATTCAAAATAAAATATATGTAGTAATATATTAATTGGCATAATTTAGATAAATTTGAATTAACATTTTAGAATTTAGAAATAAACTCTCCAGCTTTCAACTTTTCTTGGTATCAGTGAGTTCTGAAAGTCAATGATTCTGTCCCCCCCCAAAAAAATATATATATATATATATATATATTAATCAGACAGTAGAGGGTCTTTGATTTTATGTGAAATGATGCTCTGTATACTCCAGTAACTTGACTAGAAGTTCTGAAATGCAGATTGCTCTGTATCGGATCAGCAATATAAATATGTCACTAATGACATCGTAATTTTCCAGCTCAGAGAAACAGGGAAGATTACAAATCATCTCTGTGGAGGCAAGTTCACATTTGCAGATCTCCACATGTATTCAATGAACATCCTTGCTCACTGGGCTTGCCCATTCACACTGTACTGAGACATTAGTGCAGCAGTAGGCTTACATTAGGCTGTGTATGGCAATTTTTGTTATAAATTCAGTCAGTGGCGTAGCTAGGGTGGGGCAAGGGGGGACATCTGTTCCCAGGCGCAACATCAAGAGGGTGCCAAATTGTAATTAAGAAATTTTAGAATGAAATGTTTTTCATTCTTGGTACACAAAAGGGGGCGCAAAATCTTCAGTTGTTCCCGGATGCCAAAAACCCTAGCTACGCCTCTGAGCCCAGTGTAACACTAGCACAAAAGTTGCTGCAAAGAAATTATCAGAAATTGTGTGATTGTTTCAACTTTGTGATGGACTGGATGCACAACTGTATTTCTTGGTTAACATTATGTTGGATGGATGAGGGAAAACTTGATTGCATTAGGGTGTTAAACTACCTCACTTTGCACTATTGATCATTACTATTTATCATAGCAACAAGAGGTTTGTCATCAGATGCAGGGATCCAACAGAATCTGATGCCGAACTTGGAATGATCTCCTCATAGGACCTCCATTTTTCAAAGGAACTATAATTGGATGAAAATATAATTTGAAATATTGCAAATCACAGGATCGGATGTTGGGCTGTGAAATAGTGTTCCGTGTGGTTTATGATATCCCTGCTGCCCAGGCAATATAGTGGTTAGAGGAGCCAACTGCGATGCTGAATGGCCTGGGTTCGAATCCGGGAGAAGGTACGGATGTAAATTGTCTGTCCCTTCATAGAAAATAATGATGGCCATCCTATTAGGTGCCTCCATAGTAAAAATGACCACCTTCTGGCCTTTGTAGTCGCGAAAGCCTAAAAATGGCTAGCGCCCGCCATAAAAAAGAAGAAAAAAACGATGACATCCCGCTACCTCAGTTAGCATCATTGTGGAGTTTGTTGGACAATTTTAGGTGCAGTATCATTGGTTATGAAGCTAATGCACCATAGTCGCTGAGATTATCTGACATAATTGCACTGGATTTCATGTCATTGTTATGGACAGAGCTGATGTAGTCGTACGATTTAGGAGCAGCAAATTTTTTTAAATTTAGGTCGGAACCAAGTGGCAGAATTTAGGAGTTTCAGCTATGTACTAGGTGACAAAAAGGCCTGTTGCTGGCCCTGGTTATCTGAAAGACTAGATGTACAGCTTGTCATTCCACAGTATAAAGGTCCCATATTATCTAAGCATGTATTAATGTAACTTGAAATGATGCAGAACATTTAACGAGAAAAATCTTACTTGAATACATTAGTGTTTTACTACAGATATGCTTAACGAGTAGTACTGATGTTTTATAATTCTAGAATATTATTTTGTGTTGTTTTCTTCATAATGTTCTGTATGAATTTGTTGTTATAATAAATTGTATCACTAATGTATTAATTATTAGTAAATTGGCATCCACCTCATAATGTAACATACATTATTATCAAGGAGGTTAGATTAGAAGGAGAAAAGGTTCGCAGTTTCGTCCAATATCAGGGAATGAAACCCTACCTAACAAGCATTGTCAATGTTTGTTTTGTTAATACCTTGCATTACGATAGTGAAACGTATGTGTTTCTAAGCTGTTCTTTGCATGTATTTTCCAGTTAAAATGTATTAAATTTATAATGAAATGCTTCGCTATTGTTAAATTTTTGTTTTAGAATGATACAGATGATATGATAATTTACTATGTACAGAAAATTATTAAGAAAAAGTTTGAAATCTAAATGCATGCATATAACATTCAAGCCTCTAAAAATGATGTTTCTGAATATTTCAAGAATTTATTTTGGATTTATTAGCAACCTGTTGGGTTGTACGTTCCAATTTTCCTTGAAGAGGTGATATTTCTGATTTATTCACAATATTATCATAATTTATTAAAAATAATTTCTTATACAAAGTGTAAGAGATAGGAAAGAAAGTTATTTTGTTTTAGTATGCTTAAATACTTCAGTAAGTTGTAATACACTGAAACAAAAATTCACATATTTAAGCAGATAATTATCTAAAAAAATAGTCACAGGTTGCATTTTTTTAAACGAAAGTTTTAAATAGATACTTTTCAGAACCAACAACTTTATAACAGCAAGAAAATAAATATTGATAAAATAAAACAGATTTATGTGAATTTAATGATTTCAGTTTATGCAAGTTTCATATTTATGAATCTCAAAGAAATTGCTCTGAATTAAGGTGAATTACAGAAGTATACCTACGTCTTTCCACATGTTGAAGTGTGTAAATATTTTACTTACTTTTATCACTATACTGCAGAAATTTGTAAGTTTATGCAAACAAGTTTTACCAACAGAACAGTTTATCTTGATCAAATGCACAAATTAATTATATTCATAAAAGTTAATTTAAAAAAGTTAATTTAACTTTAATTAAAAAAGTAAATTAATTACTGAATGCTTATTAAATTAGTGCACCACTGCACAATATTGTAGAGATAAAATGAGTGCTTGCTAAATTGTGGACTGCATTTAAAGGGCTTTCAAATTGCAGTTTGGCCATGCCCGATGTGTATTGTAGAGACTATTTGTATGGGTGCCAAAATTTTCTTTGTCTGAAGGCCTTTGTTATCAGCCCTGCTTTTATAGAACAGAAGCAATTAAAACCATTCAATCTGAAAATTTTAGAACAGTATTTCTAAAACTTCTTTCAAGTGGAGACTTATTTTTTTAAATTAGAATGTTCTGCGTGTTATACTGCAGTTGTCATTATCTGTAATGAAACAAAATAACTAAATTTTCAGCATTTCTGTTGTAAATGGGAAATAAATTGTAAAGCTGGTAGAAAAATGAGATTGAAACTGCGTTTTCTATTTTTGAGTTACAGGTAGTAACTCATCTCAGTAGTAAGAACAGCTGCTGTCTGTAGTTAGTATTAAAAGGGATTACAAACAAACAAATTACCATTGATAAAAAATGTAGTTTCTGAGTGTCATCTTTATTAAAATTATAAAATAAGTGTTAAAACTGCAAAAATATTGAAAAATGCTTTCTTTATCGTAGATTTGTGTAATATGTGGGTAACATAGTTCTTGCCCTTGGCCACCATGTTTCCATCATCACTAAAGAATTAGTAGCAGAAGACATACTTATTTACACTAATTGTAATAATAACTGGTTGTTCACATTTGTCTTTTTATTAACATGACCATTTATTAACTTATGATACTTACTACTGTTGATGGCTGTTTGGTAATGAGAAAGTGACTTATGATTATCCGTAGTGGCCGTAGTGCATTGGAAATTCACCATAGTTCATTACATATCTTTGTTTTTTTATTGTATCAAGTGCAGCATGTAGCTAGTGATATGTTGTAAATGTGTACTATAATAGCTCGAGTTATTTAGCAGAAATAAGTAGAAATTTAAAGGAAGTTAAGCAGTTCTGTGTATGTAATAGATAAGCAGTTAAGCAGTTCTGTGCATGTATCAGGTATAGATATCTTTTGCGGGACTGTATAAATCCCTGTATCTCAGGTAAAATTTTATCTTGTCTTTAATGGCCATTAGTAGTGAATATGTTAATGATTCAGGATTGTCATAGCACTTATTAAGTGCATTAATGAAAAGTTTCTTTGATTTTGTAGTGAATAAAAAACTATAGCACATAACATAAATTCTGGATGGAATCTTGGGTTGTTTCAAATTTTATAAAATTTAACAGTTTTGAATTCCTATAACTGTTTTCTTTTATTTAGATTTCTTTTTATTCCTAAAATCGTAATTGAAATTTATACCTAGAACTACTGTAGCATAAATTTTAGGATATAAATATGCATAATCCCAAGAATCTTTGTAAATAAAGGTAACAAATAATGGTTTTGCTAAAAATTTACTTTCTAGAATATTTTTGTTGCTGTCACCTAAATATGTTTTTTTTTTTAAGTATATTTCCTTAAATTCTTGATTTATTTTCTTGTAATTTGCTGAATCCTGTGTATTATGCAAGATTCATAAATCTTTGGAATGATTCTGTATGTGTTAACAGTTGAGGTACGCTGTAATGACTTTTTCCATCCTACAGAAAAAGAAACTGCTGTAACAAAAATTGGTACAATTTACTCTTAGTTGGGAAACTTAACCAGTTATCATATTCGACTGTACTAAATATTGTCTTATATAACCTGGATTTCTTGTAAAGATGTTGCATAGTTTTAAATATCTGACTTTTTTCCTTAGTATTGTAATGAATGCTTTATTGAATATTATTTACTTGTACTAATTGTGATGTAAATATTTTTTTCAGGATGTGACTTGATGCTTCAAAAATCTGTGACAGCAGCTATTTCAAGTATTTATGAAGAAAGATAGGTACTTTGCTGAACAAAATTTAGTTCTGAATAATTTTTTACTAGGTGGTAACATTTTAAAAGAGAATTTACTTTTCTCTACAGTTTGTTATGAAACAAAAGTGCAAATAGCGACAAGATTTGTGTCAGTTTTGCAAGAAATGTCATTCTATATATCAATTTTTAATTGGTAGTACAAAGGTATATTATGCAGATACATACCGATGCAAATGAAATAGTTACTTTCTAATGCTAATGGTCATGTGCTTTCTTTACACTCATATTAAGATTTTTAGTAAGCTTTAGTGTTTGCTAAAGAACATTTTAGGTAATTTTTTATATGTAGTGCCTTAATGAACTTTTTCACTCAGTTTAGAAAAGATGCACTTTATTTAATACTTTAAAAAAATACATGGTGTAAAGTTTTAAAATTGCATTTTTTCAGCTGATTTCAACATGCTGACAAATAATGAATAATGTGAATGATTATTTATGTTCTTCGATCTACTTTCTTTAGAATATTGAATGTTTTTGAAGAGAAGTTCAATTGAAATTTTTTGTTTAATTTTGGGATATGATACCTGTCATTAACGCATTCAAAATTCTAGGAATATATAATGAAGAGCAATATTGTTTACAAAGAAAAATTAATCACACCCACCTTATTAAGTAAGTTTGGCAACCTTCTTCATCAAATTATGGACCACTTTCTAATTCTTAAATTGAAATCTCTGACATTTTTATTTTTTAAAAAATAAATTTGTTTTATGAATTTTGATATTTGATATGTCAAAGAGCATCATTTTGAGAGCATTCAGAAATTCAAGTAATACATCCCAAAATAATCCCAGAACATTCCAACGTAAGTGTAGCTTTTGCTGATGCAACCAGATAAATGTGACAAAAATTGTGTACTACAAAAAATGTATGTGAAAGATTAAACTATAATATAATAAGCATTTTTATATTAGAAATTTGCTTTTTTTTATGAATTGAGCTTTGAAACGTTAGCCTATTATTTTTTGAATTTAACATCAAAAAGTATTTTTCTGTTAGTTAAGGATTTAAATAAATAAGAAGTTAAACTAATATTAAAGGTAACTGTTATCAGTAGAATGAATAGAAAGTAGAAAATTAGATATAAACATTCAATTGTGTATTTATTTAAAAATTATGCATGGTTACATTGTAAGCAGAAAACCATGTTAGTACTGTCCTAAAACTTTTTATTTTATCCTTGATAGTTATGCATAACTTCTAAGTCTTAAAATATCAATATCAAATAAGTGGATTTCTGTAGTGTTTTATCCTTAAATTTAAAAATTAGTGATACAGTTTCAGGCCATAAAATATTCTAGAGAAGACAAACAAATTATAAATATGGAAAACTGTACAAGTCTTTTATAATTACTTTATGAAGAAGTTTTGAGTTTTATACTTTGATTTTGAGATGAGAACTAATGCCGAAAATTTATTTGAGTAACAAAAACTGTTTGTGAAACATTGTTTAAAGATGAGCCAAGGCTGATTTTAGATGGCCATGTAATTAAAAAGTGTAAGTTGTTATGAGGTTAGGATTATCTGTAGATTTAACTGAAATCACATTTTTTAGTCCTATGTTTGTTTGTGTACAACTGTACTGTAATCTTTAGTTACATACAAAAAAATTAACAAACATTTTTATTTAAATATTTAGATGATTTTAATGAATCCAACTAGTAATTAATGGTACTTGTAATTCAAACGAATCTGTGTTTATTGCTGAGAAATCGCTCAGGTTGTTAACTATTAACAGAATAAATTTGAAAGAAAAATTAAATATCTTATGCTTCACTGAACAGCAATATACAGATCCATGGAAAATAAAAATATTCTAATTCAGGGAACACCAGTACATTTGCCTTAAATTCTTGAGTTTGTTTAATAAGTTAAAAGATAAATATATTGAATTTCCTCAAATGGCAACACACTTCTTTTATATCATTGATTTTTCTTATTAAATTTGGAACATAAATATCTTACACTTTGCAAAGTGGCAACACAAAGCTTCTAAATCACCGTGTTTTAATCAAAAGTTCATCAAATTTGCATAAAATCTGTGTATATAATTGGGGTCCCTATGGAGTGGTTTTTGAGAAATCTTATGTAAACAAGTTTCTCTGTTTTAAAGGTCAGTATGCCATATTTCATCAAGATCAGAATAAAACTGTAGATTTCTGTAAATTACAAAAACACAGCCACTCTTCTTTATATCAATTCAAGATTTTTCCTGTGTAAACAAAAACGTGTAGCAATTTTTTTTGTTACTGAAGTTAGGAAATCAGCATGTATGTGAACTATAATAATTAACATGTTGACTACCATGGCACTTTTCGGATTCCGGTCCGAGAAGCCGAATCGTATATTATGTTACTAATTTTTATAATTATATTTTTTGTTTGTTTTTAGTAAATTTTCTTTTCATGCTAGCCAGCATTGATTTTTTGTTTTTCTCCCAGAAGCCATCTATCAATATTAGCACTGACAAATTCCGAGTTTAATTGTAGCTGCACAAAAATTGCAAGTAAACACAGTACGAGATAACTTGTAGTTGGCGTCCTAGAAAAGAATACAATCTACGAATTATCACGTAGTTGGCAGTCAACGTGTTAAAAAAGAATTTGATCAGAAAAATGAAAATTTGAAAAATAGCAATAATTGAAATATTAAAAAAAATATTAATCTTAATATATAGTAATAAAATTTCTTATTGTCATTGTCAAACTCAGAATTTTCTAGCTGTTCTCAGAAATCACGTTTTGTTGCTGTTGAGTTCAGGTAAATGGCATTTTCCTCTAGCTCACAATTAATATCATCATAACCTATCTTGCACATAATAACATTATCTTTTTCAACCATATAGCATGTTAATGCAACATTTTTTTGATAATTTAATGATTGTTGTTTTGCATAGATTTTGAACTAATGAGGACTTAGTACTCACCTTTAACTTCATTTAATAAATCTAGTTAAGGTAGACCAATTAGTCAAACTTTTGATGGTACATTACAGTTTGCATTATATATTAATAGGCAAAACTTATTTTTTGGCTTATATGTGGAGCAACTTATACTTGGGAATGTGCAATAATCTTTTAGGATTCCTTGGAGAAGAGCAAAAGTTGAATGAAGTTTCATAAATATTTAAAAGGCTATTTTATGTTTTTTGCTGCCCAAAGGGCATTAGCCCAAAAGAGCTATTAACTGCGTTTTGGCATTTTATGTTAGAAACTTTAAATGTTGGCTTACTTTTCAAACTGTTGCCATAAAATATTACAGCCCTGTAAAATATTTAAAGAAATTAAATAAGGAAGAATCTGCATAAATATATGTATGTTTCTTGTGCTGTGATAAAACGACGAAACCTAGAGCCATCAAATTTTGAATAAAATACATATCCACTTGAATATCGCCACTTGAATAAGCCCAAATTTGGAATTTCTTTTATTATCTACAGTCAAAAGTCGTTAATCCGGACTCGTCGGGACTTCGGCGATTCCGGATTATCGATTTTTCCGGATTATAGATCATCAGTTTAAATCTCGTAAGATGGCATGCAGAAATTCTAAAATTAAAAATATGAAACCGTAATTTATGAAATAAAGAACAATTATTATCTAAAAGGTATCAAAATTTACGAAAAAAAAAGCTTAATATTTATTTGTTTACTTTATTAAACATTTCTTTCAATGTAAGTTGTTTAAGTTGCTTCGTTTTATGTGATAATACTTTCTCTTTAATTCTATAAACAGACATAATTTCTTGTTCAGTTACAAAAGTTCCGCTGTTCAAGTCAAGTTTTTTAGCTCTTTAGCAACAGAAATTTGTAGCGTACCTAAGAAGGTTGTATTATTATTCTGTGGCTTTGAGTGTTACATGTGCACTCACACACGCACGTACTTGCATATGTGCATCAAACAGCTAAAATTAAAATGTAGATATAGGTACAGCCAGGGCTGGTACTAAACTTTTGCTATTCAGTACTAACCCTGTGACTCTGAAACTCTGCTTGATTCCTTCCTAAACTGTAAAAATTTTGCCGCCCCTAAATTATGCTGCCCAGTGCAGCCGCACAAGTAGCACCTGCTTTGGCATCGCCCATGGGTACAGCCTATTTTTAAGATTTTATAGTGTAGATATATATTATTTTGTAATGCAAAAAATGCACTGTAAAAGAATTCCGCTGACTTTCTTCCCATCTGAATGTTTGATTTTTCTTAGTTGAGTCAATGGTCCAGCTTTAATGGCATAATTTGGAATAAACCTTCTAAAAAAACTTGTTAAACCAAGAAATCGTCGAACTTCATGAAGGTTTTTAGGTTCTGGGAATATTGATATTACTTCAACTTTTCTTGATCCCGGCTGTATTCCGTTTTTATTGATTAGAAAGCCTAAATATTCTATTTCTTGTTTAGCAAATTCACATTTTGGTAACTTCAGGGTTAGTTTAGCTGCACGTAGTGCTTCGAATACTTTAATTAATTTCTGAATCATTTCTTCCCAAGTCCTTTCTGGAACAAGTATATCGTCAAGGTAGCACAACATTTCTTTATTACATAATGAGGATAATGCATGATACATCAATCGTTGAAATTCTGCAAGAGTGTTAGTCAAGCCAAAAATCATTCTTTCAAATTGTCCACTTTCATCCGGTGTTACGAAAGCAGTTTTCAATTTTGCACTTTCAGTTAATGGAATCTGTAAATATCCGTGTGCTAAATCTAGCATTCTAAACAGACTACACTCATGCAATTGTTCTAATAAATCATCTATTTTAGGCAGAGGAAATTTATCCTTTATAGTTTGACTATTGAGATGTCTGTAATCAATAACTAATCTGTATTCACCGGTCTTTTTCTTTACCAGTATGACAGGACTAGCATATGGGGATCGCGTTTCTGTTACAATTCCATTTTCTTCCATTCTTGAACTATTTCTTTGATCGCAGCTCTTTCAGAGGCATTTATTCTATAAGGCTTCATACATACTGGCTTTGAACCTTCGATTTCTTTAATGTCCATTTTTAAGAGATCTGTGCACCCTAGTTCTGAAATCTTTAGTGCAAAGCAATCTCTTTATTCATTCAGAAGACACAACTCTTGTTGGTGATCAACGTCGAGATCTGAGCCAATTTTAACTTGACTTAAACTTATAGGAACTTTTATGTAGTTAATATTTTCCGTTTTGCTAAGTTAGAGCTCAATTCAGAAATTTCAGTATTTAAACATAGTTCAACTTCATCTGCTCTCCCAACGCATTGATCGTTTTGGAGCCTAACACTTCTATCGCCAATGTTAATCACTGGTATACAAGTTTCGCCATTTTTAATTTCTAATAAACAGCCTATACCTTCGGAAGGATTTTCTATCATAATTAATCCATTATCTACAGAATCTGTTTGAGAACTGACAAGACTGATCATATTTTCCCTAATTCATTTTCCTCAAGAGCTTTAAGGCAGACTCGATTTATTTTTTCATCAATTTGGAGGTTACTAAATAGTTCATCTTCCCTATACCCAAAGTGAAATCTTTTTCCTATTTTGACATAAGCGATGTGAGGTAGATCAAGCCATGTCCGTCCGATGATTAGATCAACTGGCTGTGCATTATCAGGTACAAGGTATATATTTATGCCTTGGCCTTTTACATTATCAACTTCAATATCGGCTTTAATCATTCCTATAGAGGCCACTGCAGGCACCCTTTGATTTACAAAACCGTACAATTCATTCATAGCAGGTTTTGGTTTCACTTTAAATTTCTGAGCAACTGAAGTCCTTAAGAGACAACAAAAACTCCCCGTATCAATTAAAGCCTGTACTTCTTCAGAATTATTCAGTTTTGCTTTCTTCAAATATGAATTGCTCTCTTCTAAATTTTCGCCAACTTGCTCAACAGAATAATTTTTATCATTTGAATGATTATTTTCAATTTTAGTAACACAATTTTTAGCTTTATGACCTGTTTTATTACATTTTCGGCATGTTACTACTGGTTTGGGCAGCGGACAGTCCCTTGAGATGTGTCCAAAATTAATACAGCTGAAGCATTTCGGTTCACCTTTTTCATTATGTGTGATACCGTAGAGTTTTTTCGGTACTTTTCCGTTTTGCCGGCGCAAGCGATAAAGTCGCCAATAATGGTACAACCGATGCCAAACGGAATATTCTCACTGGTAACCTTTTACGCCTCATTTTCAAAACAAGTCGCAGCTTTTTCTTATCAGATTGATTGTTTCTTTCAATACTGGCATATAATTACATAGAATTTTTATCAAATAGTACAGTTTTGTGTCTAAGGCCATTTTCGGTAATTACGTCAATTAGGATGCAATCACAGAGCTTACCCGAAGGCGAAAATATAGAAAAGGTAAAGTCAAGGGTTAAATTCATCAATTCTAATGAGAATGCATTAGCGAAGTAAAGCACTGCACTTTTACATAATTTCTGAATAAGCTATTCATACGAAATAAAGTATTTCTTGCATTTAAACTTGTGTTTCAAATTAAGATTTAACTTGAAATTAATGTAGATAATTACTGATAGCATTAGATTTTTGTAGAGTAGTTTACGTGAGATGAGATCGCTTGGGGTCACGTGATATAAACCGGCGAATCAGGATGTTGAACCATGAAGGCATAGTAAATTCTTAAATTAATGTCTTTTTACAAATTTATCTTTATTTATTGGCTTTTTATAAAATTTTAAGCGATATTAAAATGTTTATGCCCTCAAAATAAAAAATTCTTAGAACTAACATTTTTTAAATATTTTTTATGTGTATACTGTATGTTGTCGCCAATAAAGTCTGCTTGGCGAGATTTGCGCCGGCGAAACGGAAAAGTACCGTTTTTTCTTTTCGTTGATTGTAGCAACTGGACCATCTTTAAAGGAGTTTCTTTGTCATAAGACCCTTCTTTACGCGGTTGTTTATAGTTGAAAGTTGACTTCAAGGTATCATAATCATCTAGTTTTTCAACTAAATGAATTGGTGAAATCAACTCAGACCATATGTCAATAAAATGATCTTTTACTTCTGGAGACACTTTACGTTTTATCTGATCCGCTACAATAAGGTCGCTAAGTTTCTCAAAAGTATCTACTTTAATTCCACTTATCCATTCATTAAAAAAATTTCTTAACTCATACGCAAAATTCTTCCATGTGTTTCCTACACTCTTATTATGCGTAAAAAATTTTTGGTGAAATTTTTCAGGTGTCATCTTGTACCGTTTTAATAAGATCCTTTTAACTTCTTTATAATCATTTGCAATCTCATCGGTTTCTCTGGCGATTAACTCAGCAATATCATACGGCTATAAGCCAAACAAATGAGTAACCCATGTATTTTATGGTATTTCAACTTGTTTAGCCAAGCGTTCAAACATGATTAAATATAAACTGATATCATTCTCGTCAGGTTTAAATTTTTGCATCAAACGATGAAGCTCTAACTTTGGATTCACGTGCGTATCACTAGCATTTTCATTGGGGGCCAGAATTTGTAGATCTACTTTCTGCTTCAATACGTAGTTTTTGCAGTTCAAATTCCATTTCATGCATTCGTTTTCGTTCCTCATATTCTTCTTTTCACTTACGTTCTTCATCTTGACGTTTTCGTTCTTCAATTTCTTCTTTTCGCCTACGTTCTTCAATTTCTTCTTTTCGCCTACGTTCTTCATCTTGACGTTTTCGTTCTTCAATTTCTTCTTTTTCTTTTCTTTCATTTATTATAATGTTTATCCATTCTTTGGTGCATTCTTCATCGTACTCTTTGCTAGCCAAAATTATCTTTTTCAAATCGCTCATTTTATTACTCTCATTTACATCTTCAGCTAATATTCTTAAATCGCATTTCTTTGCCTTACCGAAAATAGACATTTTCGTACTCATTAAAATGCAAATTATATATATATATGCTATTATTATTAACCTCCAATTAGACAACTTAGTAGAACACAGTTATTGGTATTTTATAAGTTTATTTGACGTTCTAAATATATTTCAAAATTTAAAGAAATGAAAAAAAAAATAAACTCTCTTTCCAAAATGATAAAGAAATAACAAAATTAATTTCTATAATAAATATGTTACATCAATCAATGCACAAACCTTGAAATTCAAATTCTTTTCAATTTATTTACGTATAGCAAATTCTTGTAGCTTTAGGCTTAGGTTTCAGAATAATCCCACTTCTGATTTATGTTAACTTCCTTTTGTAGTTAAATTAATCAATCATAAAATGGTTGTAAAAGACAAACATTTATTTAAAGATAAATCTTAATAACCTACACGTAACGTATTCGTAAACGTACATAACATAACAAACGTACTTACTGCATTGTACCATTAAACATTTCAAGCATACATCATCTGCATATATTTTTAAAATTATAAATAGAAAGACATCCAGAAATTAGCTGTTGCCATTTTCTCAATAGATATTGTGTCTAATAATGATTAAATAATTTACAATCGTGCTTACAGAAGTATATTGTTATTTAAACTTTGACTGTCACTATGGATAAAATTTTAATTCTTTGTTTATCATGCTTAGAAATCTTATTTTTTAAGGTGTTTAAAAATTGTTGATTATGATCATTTTGTTTTTTTTTTTTTTTTTTTTTTTTTTTTTTTTTTTTTTTTGTGATACGTTTTAAAAAAAAGTATTTTTATTCCTGTAAGAACAGTACTTGGTAATTATTGTAAAATAAATCATGGTATTAGCCCCATTTTTGGAGTAGAGCCTTTTTTTTCTGAAGAGCAAAATATTTTTGTTATTAAGTGATTTGAACAATACGAGCAATGCTGTATAAAAAAGCTTACCTTTTGCAATTCATTTTTCAAAATTAAAAAAAAAAAAAAAATGCAATACTTTTTGTAAGTAGAACAGAGATAAAAACTACTCAATCCAATAAGTGGCATGGCCACTTTTATCCAATCATAAGATTTTTTACTTGGTATGTATAAACTTCTGATTTAATTCTTTAATTTCTAATGATATAAATATCATCTTAATTAATTTATGAAACATTAAGTTATTTATTAAGTTTATGAAAACAAAGACTAAAATAAATAATTGTACAAATTTACATAATAGAAGCTGTTTGGATACAGTTTTTCACAAACAGATCCAAAAAGTCATAGCATTCAGACAGTTAATTGATACAGGAAAAGGTACCACTTCTTCCGTAAAAAAGCATTGGCTCATTTTGGCAAATATGCAATGCATACAAATTTCTGAATGACACTATTTACATGATTATTTATATGATTTTATTTATTATTATTTTACATGATTTATATTAAACTAAATAAGCATATAGAAAAACATATCAATAACATTGTGCATTGTGGGATTTTATCATAAATTATTGCTTCAAAAGGTGAGCTTTTCTATAATGAGCTTTTTTTCTGTTGTTTGAATTATTCACAGATGAATCAGTGCTTAGTGAAACAAAGAATTTGTTAATTCTTTAATTCTGTGCAAAATAACTTTCTATTTCATATTTTATAACACTGTTTTCTTTTTCTTCAGCATATAACCTTTGAGAAAAATTCTCCAAAAGTACTTCTGCAAATATGATATCTTCCTGTATATATAACATGAGAAAGCATGTTTGTTCTTTCAAGAAATTAAAAAGAAATAATGAAGTGAGTATTTTTTATGTACTTTTGCATAGAATTTTGACATAAAAAGCAAATTAAAAACATTGAAATATACATATATATAGTACGAAGCGTATTCGGAAACTAAGTACTGTTTTGAAAAAACAGTTTGTTTTTGTTTGTTTTGTGCACATCAAGGAGCATTTTTGGAACCCATCGGGAACACAGTTTGCGATAATTCAAGCAGTCAGACACAATTTCGAACAAAACAGTACGTGAAATTTGTGGAAATGCCTCTGAAAGAGTTGTCATTGTGAAGTGTCTGTTCTCATGAATTGCTTCATCAACTTTCCTTACCAAATCATCGGTGACAACAGAAGGCCGACCACTCCGAGCCTCGGCGTGGACATTTGTTCGACCTGCATTAAACATTCTTACCCACTTTTTCACCATTCCATCACTTATCGCGTATTCACCGTAAACTTCTGTCACTTGACGATAAATTTCGGCCGGTTTTAACATTCCTCGCATTCAAACATTTAATCACGGCACAAATCTCACAGTCAGCAGGAGAACTAACTGTCTTAAACATTTTGAATGTGCACAGCAAACTAAAAACACAACATAGAGCAACCAAAATGCCGACAGTTGGAAGTCAGTGAACAAGAAAGACTAGTGCGCATGCGCGGGACGCCTACCACAGCGCTGCGACGGCACTAGAATGAAACGGTACTTAGTTTCCGAATACGCTACGTATTTAGATTCTTGAAGTTTCCCACATTCATCTATATCTGCCCACTGTAGTGAATAGTTTGTATTCCAGTTTTGCAGTTATAGTTTGTAATATTCAGCTCTGTCATCACAACTGGTTTTTTTTTTTTTTTTTTTTTAATTTTTTTTTATTATTACATTACAGATACTGCTTCCTTTTCAGTCATTTCCTTGCCCATTTAAATTGTATTTGCTATTTGAAAAAGAAAGGCATCTTTCTTAAAATGGAAAGAGCTTTTCTGTAAAATTAATATTATGCAGAATTTCATCTAATGTAAAATTTACTAAAATATATATCAGAAAAAAATGGTCATTGTTCTTCAGACTTGAATTTAGATGTACGTAATTTGTTACATATTAATAAGTGCATTCATAATACAGATTTATATTTGAAGAAGATTTTTAACATTTTAAATTCAGCATCATTTCAGATTTTTCTTTCATATGTATAGTTTTAAATTTATTATTAAGTCTTGACAAATTTTAGCTGCAACTTAAGCCATACTTAACTAAATGTACAGTACTGTTAGTATGAACCTTGAAACAGAATTTTTGCCTTTTCTTGCTAAATATTAGCAATAAACCATGCTAAATTCTATGGTAAACAACAACCACTGTCTTCTAGCTGCATGCAATAAAGCTGCCACTTGTGACAGCGATACATTTACCTGATCTGAGGATACCAGACAATTTTTGTTTGTCCATATAAAATATTTCTTCAACCAAATAGCATGCACATTTTTCAGAAAAAAAGGAGGCATGGCAGCACACAATTTATTTTGTTTGAAATATCTAATTTTAATTAAAGTCCATGATTTATTGCTAAGCTGTATATTTAACCATTTGCGCTAAAATGACGTGCCATGCACGTCGAGATGCTTTGTCTGAAATCGCGAGTGACGTGAACGTCGCAAAGCGATAAGCATGTATTGCAAAAATGAAAATAACGTTGTGCACATGTCGTCTAACAACGAGATTGTTTATTTCTCGAGTTACAGCTCTGGATTGCACTCGCAGACGTGGAGCGGCATAAATGAGACACTTTACCGCTTGTTATATTGTAGCGCACGCCACCTCAAGCGTGGAGTAGTCATAGCGCAAGTGGTTAAAATAATCAATAAGAATTCCGATATATGATTTGGTTAAAAAGTAAAAAATTTAAAGTCTATAGGCATGGGGCATTTGAATTGCATGCTGTAGGATGATGTCCCTAGTTTATATCTAATAAAAATAAATATAATTTTTAAAAGCAAATTTTTAAAAGAAATTCAATATAATTATAAATATTTACATCATGGTTTAAAATTTTTATTAAATATAAAATCTAGGATAATTACTATTTCATTGATTTCAGAGGGCACTGATAAAATATGATTTTTATCTCTTTTTAACTCTATTAAATTATATAAAATTGTCAATCATTCTTCTTTAATAAAGCACAGAATCTCATAGTAACTGTTACCAAAAATGACACATCATTTATTTTAATAAAAAGAATTCTTTTTTTTTTTTGTTTTCTTTTTAATTTTCCAGTTTGAAAAGTTAGCTATATTTGTTCACAAGATACTTGTTCCTTTATATGAAGCACCCATAAAATGGTTCATAATTAAGAGCTAGTAAATATTTAATAATTTCACAGCACAATAAAACATTGTAGAAATCATTTTTACAAGTATCCTTTCCTGAGCTTATGGACAAATGCCAATATTTTTATTTCTTTCAAAACTTGAGTCAATCATAATTTTGAAGTGTATTCTTCTTTTAAATCCAATATATTAATTAATGAAAATTCAGTGAGCTTTTGCTTTTACGCTGTCATTTCAACAACAAATGATCTAAAAAATGTGTAAGTTTAAAAACAATATGAATGAAAAAAATATGCATGCTCGTTAATTATCCAGAAACTTATATAGTCTTTGTAATACTATTTGTTTTTTCTTTGAAGAACATAACTTAATTTCCAGGTTCTTTGAAGGTGGTTCATTCAGTGCAATTCAGTGCCATATTTGAAAGTTCATTCAGTGCGATATTTGAAGGTGGTTCATTCATAAGCCATATTCAGTGGTGTGCCATCAGTATACTAGAGGGACTAAGCTAGCATTTTATGCATTAGCAAACACTGTTAAGTACATTTTAATTGATATTTAAAAGTATTAAAAGGAACATTATTTTACCTCTTTTGAAACCAAAAAATAGCAATAAATTATACTAAATTTAAATGGTACTAATTGGCTTTCACTTGTTCCTCTAATTGCCGTAGGTATGTTGTCAAGTATTGGCAGTAGGTCGTAAGGAATTTCAATTTTCTCATGTCTATATTTTAGTTCATCTTTATGAAGTATTTTTATCGTACCTGAAATAATGTGAAGTAAAGTATATAGATGCAGTAATTCTAAATTTAAGCTATCGAAAAGGAAGTGATAATATCGAAAGGGAAGTGATCTGTAATGATATCCTACACAAGATATCATTACAGAGCATGCGCAAGCAACCTCTGATACCATTTTACGACAACGTGCTCGTTAGCTATTCATGTCTCATCTCGATCAATTGTTTATCATGTTTTTTTTAGTAATACATTTTCAAATGACACAAAGGTAATGATTATTATATATATCATCTATTTACTTCGTATGTTATCATCTGTACAAGCATGGGACATTTTATCTCTTATTCCAAAGTGGAATATTATATAATTTCAAAGTGATTGAAGATATGCAAAATAAGAAATAATCTGTTTTGCTGGTGTTGTACTGTTTTTGAGGTGAAATGTTTTTAACTAATTATTTTTTATGACTTCCAGCAGATTAAAAAAAATTGTTTATTATGGTAAGATCATTCTCCCTTTTATCCAATTTTAATAAATTCATCAGAGCACTTTAACCATTATTATGCTCATTAGTCTTCTAATTGTATCATTAGGCTTTATATTCAAAATGAACAAATCTTTTTGTGGTGACCACCTCCTTAAGATGACCGTTTTTGAAAGTGAGCAGTACCTTCAAGCTTAAACACTATTATTAAATTTTATCTCTTAATATGACCACCACCGCTAACTAGTCATCTTAGAGAGGCTTATAATTTTTTTTTTTTTTTTTTTTTTTTTTTATACCTAGCTCCCTTTTGGTAATAATGCTGCACACCACTGATTAGATTATTTCAAGGGAGGAGCTCAGCTGAACACACTCATCATTCAGGTAAACTCATTGTGCACTTTAGTGCATATCTCAGGTTAGAGTAAAGTCCAATTATGACGATACAGGGGCTTTGTAAAGTTTCCTATGCTCTTGTTTGCCATCACTTGTAACCCATGTGGGTGAAGCATATAAAATCTGCGAGCCTGAAAGTTTGGGCAATTTGTAACAGAGTGGATGCAAAATGCTTGAGAGCTCTCTACTTTGTTGTTGATAGTCAGAATTAAGATTGTGTTTAATAGATGCAAGTGTTAGTTAAGTTATGAAATGGTGTAGATCAGATGCCCACACGTTGCATTTAATAAGTGTAAAATCTGAATTTTGGTATGTAATCATATTTGCATGTTACTTATCATTTCTCTACGTGCCATTTTTTAACTGTAATATTATTTTTGTAAGCATATTGTGCATTAAAAAAAAGCTTTGAAATTTCCAAGTTTTTTTAATTTAAATGGCATAAAGGAAATTATATGCATCAGCAACTTTGATAACATGAGATACAGTGATGAAGCCAATATTTTAACAACAACAAAACAAAAAGTTTTATCACATACATAAAATGATGCAGGAAATAATTGTCTTTAGGGAACAAGTCAGGAAATGGGGGAAAAATTACTATCTGTTAACACATGTTAACATGAAATCATGAGATACAAAAAAGTATTAAATTAAAATTTTTATCACTATTATCACATTTGAGTTGCTTAACTAAAGTGCCACGAGCAAAGTCAAAATTTATGATAACAATTAGTAATATAGTTTAAATGCATAAGTATTCACAAAAATAGCAGTCTATTAAAAATCATTAAAAATAGGAGCTCTTAATCTGTATCTTTTAAATAGCCATGAGTTCCAGTTTCAGGAAGCCCTTCCCTGGAACATTTTCAATGTAAAAACTGGTCATTGGTAAATTTCATCAAAGTGAAGTACTGTAAATCATATTTTTTTTTTTTAAACTACATTCAAACAGTAAGAAGACTATGTAGATTACACTACTGACAATTAAAATTGCTGCAACATAAAGGAAATCAATTAGCAAAATCATATTTATTTTACAAAAGTAATTTAATAGAAGGATGAAATAATTAAAATTTCAGGAAATTTTGGTTTAGAAATTTGTATTCCATGCATATAGGAGCAAATAGCAGCTGTTATAGCTAGATATGGAGTCAAAGAAACTTTGGATGGCAGTTACGGGTTCTACAGTCCATACAGCTTTAGATATATATCATAACGGAAGTCTTGCCAGTCCTTGAAAACTATGAACTAGACATTTTCAGCTGGCGAGATATCTGACAGAATAGCAGAGGTCCCGAATGTATTATATTGCAGCTACAGGCAACAGAATGTTTGTTATGTAATGGTGACTGGTTAAAATACTTAATATGTGCACTATACGTGAATTGGATGTGTATCCAGCAACAACCCATACCATCAATTCAGATGCTAGGCTTGTATGATGATAAAGTTATAAGGTATTTCTCCCGCCTTCTTGCCATGGTTTCGTGGTCAGCACGCTGGGCATGTATTCCAGAGGTCCGTGGTTCGATTCCCGGCGAAGGCATTGCTCCTTTTTTCATCTCTCTGGCTTAAAAAAAAAAAAAAAAAACTAGTCAGCCTTTAAAAGGGGGAGTATATAAGGTAATTCTCCTGCCTTCTTGGCATGCCTTCATGGTGTGGTGGTCTGCACGCTGGGCACATATTCCAGAGGGAAAGCCTGAGCAAGGTCATCCAATAGCCATGACGGCCAGAGAAGATCGCTATTTGTCCATTTTTAGCGATGCGTTACAGAGGGGCTACAGTTTTTCAGCTTTATCAGGACCTGTGTGCAGCCACAGGAACCCGTGTAATAAGGGTGACTGTTTCCAAAAAACTGAATGAGAGAGGGTTGTTTGCCAGAAGACTCGCTGTTTGCATCCCGCTCACGTCTACGGACAGGCGAGTCCGATTAGCATGGTGCAGGCAGCATAGTTATTGGAGTAGGGAGCAGTGGGTGACCGTTCTGTTCACCGACGAGTCCGGTTTTAGCCTAAACTACTTTCATATGCAGAGAGCCCCCATGGACCCGCTACCTACCCTCCAATGTGAAATCAACAATTATGGTGGTGGTGGTGTAATGGTCTGGGCAGGTATCATGTTGGATGGCCACACATCTCTTCGCGTCTTTGATAGAGGCTCTGTGTTTGGTGTGAGGTACGGGGATGAGGTCTTGGAGTCCTATGTTTGCCTTTTCTGGGGTGCAGTAGTCCCAGAGTTCATCTTACAGGACAATAACGCGAGGCCACATAGAGCTCATTGGTCGATGAATTTCTCAAGAGTGAGGATATTCGCCGGATGGATTGAGCTGAATGAGTGGGACCATTTGCCACAGGCACTAATAAACTGCCTTATTTCCAGTATGACATAATGCTGTGAGTCCTGTGCGGCTGTAAGAAGGGATCATGCCCCCTATTAACCCATTTCTTTTATGCCTTCCGCAACCGCTGTTTCAGACCTTCAGACTCCCATGAGTGTTACACACGAACATGTGTGTCTGTTATAACTATTGAATGTTTATTTTGTCTCAATTATAACCTATGTTCACACCAAATTTGATTAAAATCTGTCCAGTAGTTCTGGAGATGTTTCAAATTTCTTTTAATGTTTCAATTTATTAAGTGATGTGCAAAGTTTGTTGGTCAATTTTTATTCACTTGATTACCAGTTTAAATTGTGTACTGGTGCCATGGATTTCACAGATTGTTTCTTTTTTAGAGGGAGAGTATATTTTCAAATACATTCTTCACTAAAAAACAATGGTTATTCAAAAATATTCAGATTGCAATGGCTCATCAAAACTGAGAATTTATTTATTAACCTTGAAGTGTATTAGACAGAATCTAGCCTCATGTGATGTTTCTTAAAATAATTACCATTGATTAATCTAACATTTTCAGCACACCCAAAACATCTACTTGAACCCATCTTTCATTTTTAAAACTGCCACTGCCTTCTTCAAAATAATAATCGATGAATAGAAGCAGTTGCTTCAGAGCTCTGATTTTTTAAATAAGAGAATAAGAAATAGTCGTGTGGAGCTAGATCCAGCCTATATGAAGGGCGCAGCACCTATTTAATCATTTTTTGGGGAAAGGGGAGGAAGACCAGTTGAACACAAGGATATGCATTAATCTGATATAAGGGTATGCAGCTCAGGTCTTTTCCACAGATGTGTTTAGTCAGGGTCTTCAAATCTATCACATAATACTGGCCAATAATTGTTGTATGTTCAGGCATTGCATGTTGATTAACCATTTCATGATAGTTAAAAAAAAAAAAAAAAGAATCACGTTTCCTGCTGACTTTACAATATTAGTCTTCTTTGAAATGGGAGAACTTTTTGCTGTTATAGAGATATAGTTAAGATTCATCAATAGTAATAATGGATTTCAAATGTACCTCACCATGCTGCACTGCCAAACTTCCAAACTTCATATTTACTTATATTTGCTTCTGTTCAGAAGTTAATGAGCTATGTGTAATATCTCTGCTAGGTTATTCATTGTTGCTAATGTGAAATCAGTCATCTTGGCCAAACAATCCTGCTGTGTTTATTATAATGTTATTTACTGTTCTCGAAGAGCACCCAAACCTTTTTCTTTGAAGTGGTCTTTCTTAAATCGTTTAAAGCACCAAATATTAGATTAAATTAAAAAAAATTAATTAAGCAAAAATTTTAATCATTTGTGGAAACAAGTCTTAAACAACAACCTTTATCTGAAACAAGCTTGAATAGTGCCTACATTTTTGAAGGTCTAGCATATTTGATTGAATATATATAAGCATTTGAATATTTTTCACTGTGTAAGTCAAACCCATTTTTAGCAGTCAAATGAGCTGTTTCTCAGTAAATGTGCACCCTTTTGGCCAGATCATTTGAGAATGTGTTCCCTTTTGGCCAGATCATTTGAGAATGTATTCCCTTTTGGCCAGCTTTTTCTCTAGCTGGAAAGTTGAAGGGGGCACATTGCTCCAGATGACATTTTTCATGTGAAAAATACTTCTGCTTTTATTACTACTGGTACACACTTATCTACTTTTTTTATTGTCAATATAGTAATTGCCATCACTTAACTATTTTTTTCCTATTGTAATTACAGTTAAAATAAATAGTATATAATTTCAATTTATTAAGTGATGTGCAAAGTTTGTTGGTCAATTTTTATTCACTTGATTACCAGTTTAAATTGTGTACTCGTGCCATGGATTTCACAGATTGTTTCTTTTTTAGAGGGAGAGTATATTTTCAAATACATTCTTCACTAAAAAACAATGGTTATTCAAAAATATTCAGATTGCAATGGCTCATCAAAACTGAGAATTTATTTATTAACCTTGAAGTGTATTAGACAGAATCTAGCCTCATGTGATGTTTCTTAAAATAATTACCATTGATTAATCTAACATTTTCAGCACACCCAAAACATCTACTGGAACCCATCTTTCATTTTTAAAACTGCCACTGCCTTCTTCAAAATAATAATCGATGAATAGAAGCAGTTGCTTCAGAGCTTTGATTTTTTTAATAAGAAATAGTCGTGTGGAGCTAGATCCAGCCTATATGAAGGGCACAGCACCTATTTAATCATTTTTTGGGGAAAGGGGAGGAAGACCAGTTGAACACGAGGATATGCATTAATCTGATATAAGGGTATGCAGCAAAACAGCTGCATTTCTCAGTTATACTATAATGCAAATTCCTAAAAATAAAACAGTAAAATACACAGCCATTACATTCAAGTATACATAGACATTACATTTATTACCACCATTTCCCTAGAGCAGTAAGCTCGCTCAGAGACAAAACCACGGTACATGTAGTGCTGATGCTGGAGCGTATGAAGCATCTATGCATTGTTTTTTCACATGTAGAATGTTCTTTATCATAATGGGAAAAGCAGAAGATTTATCAGATTTCGATAAAGGTCAAATCATTATGGCTCGGTGCTGGGAGCATCGATTTCAAAAATAGCGCATTTAGTGGGCTGCTCACATGCAGCCGTTGTTAAGGAAAGGGATAAATGGATGATGAAACTACAAGTAGCTGACCAGCAGTTTGTCAATGAGGGTGCATTGATTTCAGAGGAGAGTAGAGACTGTCACACATTTTCGCCATGACTCAAGTGCTACAATGACTGAAATCACCGACAGCTACAACAGTGGATCGAGACGGTGTGTCTCAACACACAGTGCAACATACTGCTGCATATGGGTCTACACATCAGGCATCCAAATTGCATCCTTTTGCTGACGGAATGTCATTGGCAACAGCCAATGACCATAGAAGAATAGAAGAATGGAAGAGCAATTTTATAAAAGTAAATTTGAACTTTCGATTATGTCAAATAGAATTTCCGATGCTGGAACTTCCAAAGGATCTACAAAACGAAAGTATGTTTCGATGTCCAACAAACAAAAAGTGGAATTGCTGCAAAAAATGGATAAAGACATGAAGAATGTGACAGAGAGGTTAGTGAAAACGAAAAAATTTCGATTGACAAGTTAGTCGGTATTCTCGGCACAGCAATTAACGGGACTTGAACAGCGGAACTTTGTAACTGAGCAAGAAATTATGTCTGTTTATAGAATTAAAGAGAAAGTATTATCACATAAAACGAAGCAACTTAAACAACTTACATTGAAAGAAATGTTTAATAAAGTAAACAAATAAATATTAAGCTTTTTTTTTTTTTGTAAATTTTGATACCCTTTAGGTCATAATTGTTCTTTATTTCATAAATTACGGTTTCATTTTTTTAATTTTAGAATTTCTGCATGCCATCTTACGAGATTTAAACTGATGATCTATAATCCGGAATCGCCGAAGTCCCGACGAGTCCGGATTAACGACTTTTGACTGTATTTTACTTTCTTCATGAATTGGTCTTAATTTTTTTTTTTTTTTTAAATCAGGATTCTGAATGACAGCAGATTCTCTAACTCTGTATTTCTGTCTGGTACATATTGCATTTTCTCTGAATATAACCAACTAAATTGGTCGCTAAATTGTTCTGCTTTGAGATTGCATGTTTCAGAATGAATCTGCGTACTTAAATTTATACATTTGTTTTTTCATTTAGCTATATAATATAATTATTATACTTTCTAAAACTAGGCTTTCTGTTATAATAAAAAATAATCGAAGTAATTATGATATGGTTTATAATGAATGTCATATGTAAACATATTTTCAAAAATATACCTGCATTTTTTATAAAACCAAAAAGTACTGCTATTTTCACAATGAAGTGAGTTTCTTGAAAGTATGACTTCTTTTCCAACTAAGTTTTTGCAGAAAGTTTATATTTTACTTTATTATTTAAATCGACAAAGAGTGTGAAAGCTTATAAACAACTAGTGGGTGGAAAAAAATCAGAAGATCCATCATAAGAAAGAGCAGCTGTTGTTGAAATGACACTTAAAAATCCATGTCTGACCGATATGGGAGAGAAGAAATAACTGGAAAACCCTTTATAGCAGCATACAAAGCACACTTTCTATTGACTAAGCAACTGTAAATAATTTAGCCACATTTGCTAATCATCAAAGCAGTTAAGTTTCATGAAGCACTTTAAGGAGAAAACTCCTAAGGGAGAGGAAGAGGGTTTGATGGCTTTGAAGCTAGATTCATTAAGAAGAGGGAAAAACTTCGGCTATAAGTTTGAGATTCTGAAGACAGAATATTCAAGAGCTTCCATGATTGGAAAAGTTAAACTTCAGAAATAGATGCATAATGTTTCCTTTCAGACCTTGTCTTAGTTATCTTTTGTTACAGTGTAATAAATTATTGTAGCTGTCCTTTTTTGTATTTTAAATATATTGAAACTAATTATTTTTTATAATGAGAACTAAAATAGTAGCTATTAAAAATAATTGTATATGTTTTTGTATTTTTATTATGCAGTAATTATATTTACTTCAAAAGAAGACTCCCATTGAATATAATAATGATATGGCAGCCAGCTAATCATTGTCGTGACCAGAATATAAATCAAACTTTAGTGGGAAGCTCTTGTATATTTTCAGGATGAAAAATGAGTTTTTAAACTGTGTAAATGGATCATACACAGTTTGTATAAATAATTAAAAAAAGAAAAGAAAGTAATAACAGAAGTCAGTTTAGAGTTTTATGCATAGAATTCAAGTAACCCCTGAAGACCCTCTCCAAGACTTATAAGATTGGTAAAGTTCAAGTTAAAGATTTTTGGGCCCTCTTCCAGAGCCACATATGTATGCAGTGTATGGCCACATAATTTAAGTGGTTGGAATAAATGCGGAGTCCCAAGAATAAAATGTTATTATTGTGGTTAAAATGAAATATTTAATATTGATATAATTAGCTAATTATGGTAATTAGGAAAAGTCATGCACTTTATTGTGTACATATTATTATAGTTCTGAAAAGCATTTACACATAATGCTATTGACAAAAAAGAATATTTTTCCTGTACCTGTAATCATCTAATGTTACAATACAGTGACATAAAAAATGGAATTTGTAAATGTTTAGTGTCTTTGCAGCATAAAACTACTTAAATTCCATTAAGCTTGAAGTTTCTTTGAAAGGTTGATAGTAGAGGAATATGGATATCAGCACCTTGGATTCCATCCACCAGGGTATTATTGCTCAAATTGGGGTGAACTAAGCAGAAATGATATTATTACCCATAAGATGTCCAAAGCATTGATTAATGAAGGGCACTCCGTTCTTTCTCTTGACCATAATGAATTCATGAACCTGATTTGATTCAGATCAGGAGGACAAGCAGCCACAAAATAAATCTAATTTGACCTTAAACATTCATTTCATTTGAGGGGAAGAAAATTTCATTCTTTCTTTTTGTCACCAAAGTTCATTCTCAAGAAATTCTTTTCTTGTAGCTTTTTTAAACCTAATTATTCATTCCTAGTAGTTTAACGGCTTTGCTCAGAAATTTTGATGGCTATGTTTTTGTACTTATCCATTGAATGACATATTTAAATTTTATTCTCTGTACGTTGTAAGCAGATAATTATTGTTAAGGGATATTTACTAGAGAACAGAACTTCTATTTTGATTCTGTCATAGAAAAGCAGCAAAATTATAGTATATTTTTATATTACTTTAATGTTCATTTCATTGTGCTAATCTACATCATGTTTTGCATATGTTGTTTATATATATATGTTGTACATATACATTATACCCCCCCCCCATATGTTGGACTATATTTATTTTATATATACTGTGTTACTAATGCACATGATTATGCATTATTGTTTATATAGGCATTAGTATCATTTTAAAAGTTTTTCTGTAAATTGTATAATAATTCTGTTAATATATTATTCTAAAATATATTAGCATAATTTTGTGTCTCTATTTTACCCTTATTTTTGTTTTAATAAAGTGTCATATTTCATATGTATTTTTGTTCTTGAGCATATATTTTAGTTTCAAACACAATTCAGATGTGTGTTTAGCATTATATAATGTTAATGGTTTTTGTTATCTTAAAAATCCTACCATCTTGACTTCATATGTAATTATGCCCAACTTTGCCCTCCCCCCCCAAAAAAAACATGCTGTATTTTAAAATGCTATGTGAAAATTTAATAATTAATTGTTATATATTTTTAATTCAAATGAGTTTTTAAGAATTTTCAATAACAATAATGCTAATTATTTTGAAATTTGATATTTGTCTTTGTTTTCAAAAACTTGAAATCTATAATAATCATATTTATCTTCAATTGTTTATCTGAGTTGGCTGAGATTTTTCATGTATTTGAAATCCAAATACATCAATATTTCTCAAGTGTTATAATCTTAAATTTAAAAAGGTATATTTGTTAATTAATTTCTACCAAGTAAAGTATAATATGATATATGTTTTAAAATATTTTATTTATCCTAGCTTGTAATAAAAATTTCTCTTTGTGTAAAAATTGATAAAGTAGTGAAAGATTTATTTATAGCAGTTTTAAATAAAAAATTGTTATATATGCTATACAATAGTGTATTAAAATTTATGTATTACAGTTTTTCTCATCTTAAAAACTCAAACAAATTAATGTTCAAAGCATATTCTGTGATTCTGTCATGTAAGACATATAAAAATATATAAAAGGGATATATTATGATGAGAATTAATATATATTTTTTTAATTTTTGCAGATGTGTATTTTATGAGTATGAATGAGAAAAACAGGCATGTGTCTGTTCCACAACCCTTGCCTGCCAATTATGGTCCTCCAGTTCCTCCAGTTGGACCAGGACCAGGCCAGGGACCATGTGTGGGACAGCAGCAATGGATGCCAAGTCCTATCCATCCTGCATCTTATCACATGCCTCATCAGGGTTTTTCAACAAACTATAAAAATAGTAACGTTCCAGTCCGTGCCACTGGATATCCTACACCCATGCATCATGGTGGGTACATCCAACGTTACCCTCCATATGATGCTCAGTGCCAAAGCTTTCCATTTGCAAAAATTCATGAAGGTCTACCGCGTCCACCAAACCCATCCTCTGCATATCCTATTGTAAGGCATTATAATACATTCAATGAAACACCAAAAGATACTCCTGTATCAAAAAGTGCTCTGGACATGTTTCCTCAAAACAAAAATTCACAACCAACTCAGAATGTAATGCAGAAAGAGAAAAATTCTCAAGGGCTTGAAAAAAATGGAAGAGATGACTTGTTGTCATCACCATCAGATGGGAAAAGTGACTCTGAGACAAACAACACTACAACTGAGTCTTGTCCAGATGACACCAGATCTCCAAATAGTTGTGATAAACAAGAAAATTTCTGCGTGGAAAAGAATGAAAGTTCTATGAAAAGTGATTCCAACTCTCATATTGACATAGAACCTCACTCTAAGAAAAGTAAGACTGTTAATAGTGACACTAACTCTGAGCAGGATAGCCAATCATTTTCTTCCATTTCTAATAGCAATAATCAAGCCAAAAAAGAGAACTCTGCCATTCATCCTCCTTATGAAATGAGAATACCAAATCCATCATACCAACACTCTGACAATATGTATGGAATGTATCCTGATGGAGAAAGGAGAATGCACAGCTTACAGCACAATCCAAATATGGCTATGAATCCACACCACATGAATGAAACCATGCATTATGGATATCGTGGCCCTGTGCGCAATACTCTTAGTGACGTTGACAAGTTAAGTGAATTAGATTTTGCAGAAAAGAACAATACTTCTGAAAATGTCTTCCAAGTTCCTTCTATATCTTCCACGACTCCACCAAAGATCTTCCCACCAATCCCACCGTCTCCCATATCTGAGTCGTGGGAAGATACAAAATATTATGCACCTCAAGAAGACATGGATTCGGAAAAAGTGCCACGCAAAAAACGCAAGCGATGTGGTGAATGCCCAGGTTGTTTGCAAAAGCAGAACTGTGGAAGGTGTGGACCTTGTAGAAGCGTGCGTAGTCATCAGATATGTAAAATGAGGAAATGCGAATCGTTAAAGACCAAAAAAGAAAAGGTGAGTTTTTTTAATAATTTTAATATATTGCAGAAAACCTTATTCTGGAAAGGGGAGACATACATAAGTGTATGTAAATTTAATCTAAAAAGTGAATAATTGAAGAATCATTTTAAAAATTTCTATGTAAAAAACACTTAAGACGTTTTAAAAAAATGAGTACTTTTTAGGAAAATCCAGAAGTCATTTGAAATTTTCTGTCCTTTGCTGTAAAGGACAGACATTTCTCTTTTTCTGTTTCCCCTGTATTTCTCTGTCTCATTTATCAGTGACAAACTTTCCCTTAAGACAAAACTATCCTAATTGAGAATACAGTCAAATACTGAGAATCCGCCGACCTAAAATCCGCCAACTCCTGAAATCCGCGTTGCCTCTTAAAATATAAACATTTAGGTTATAGGTTCCTGAAACCGCTACATGGAGTACAAAATATCGAAGAAAAAGTACTTCCTGGATAATGACATCATAATTACCAAATAATAATGAGTCATAATGGAAATACTAAATTATTGACATCATGATAGGAGTTTTTTCCCCCTCCAATCTGCATCGAGGTAAAAAAGCAGACGATTCACTCAACTCTTCTTTTAAGTTCATGCTTCATGTTGTTGTACTTTCTGAGCTTTGTTATTTCACAAGATTGTTTAGTGATGTTTTTTTTTTTTTTTTTTTCCTTTTTCTTTTTTATTTCAGATATTTTGTGGATAAATTAAGAATATTTTAAATTTCAGCGCTTTTTAATACAATGACAGATAAGAAATGCCCTCGTGATTTTGCGTCAAGAATAATTTGCTTGGTGGAATTCTAAATTCATAGTAACCTATTTACTTTAATTTTTTTCATTGATGCAGAAGAAGAAAAACGTTCCATGGTTCCTTCTTTGAAAAATTTTTAACAAATTGCATAAACCACATTTTCATTATTATCGCTAATATTAAATACAAAAAATTTCAAAACACATTAAAATGTAAATTCACATATATCTTAGAAAATTTTGAATAAAAAACTCTAATTTTTGCAGATACATCTACTTAGAAATACATCTACTTTGAGATGATGTTAAAAATTTTATAGGTTATAATAAACAAAAATTTCGAAAAATTTATAAAAAATATTTTAAAATACAAATTTTTAAAATAAATAATAAAAAATGTGCGAATTATATTTAAATTAAGCCTAAATTTTGAATTCAGGAAGAAGGAATCAACAGAAAATTCCGATTTTGTGTCAGAATTCCTATATTATAACAATGCTATACTGTACAAAGTCCATAATCCAGACTCGTCAGGACTTCGGGAATTCCGGATTAGGGGTTTTTCAGGATTATAGATCATCAATTTAAATCTGGTAAGATGGCATGCAGAAATTATACAATTTAAAATATGAAACCGTAATTTATGAAATAAAGAGCAATTATTATCTAAAGGGTATCAACATTTACAAAAAAAAAAAAAAAAAAAAGCTTAATATTTATTTGTTTATTTTATTAAACATTTCTTTCAATGTAAGTTGTTTAAGTTGCTTCGTTTTTTGTGCTAATACTTTCTCTAATTCTCTCTTCTATAAACAGACAAAATTTCTTGTTCGGTTACAAAGTTCCACTGTTCAAATCCTGTAATTGCTGTGTCGAGAATACTGACTAACTTGTCAATCGAAATTTTTTCGTTTTCAATAATAACCTTTCTGTCACTTTCTTTAGTATCGGAGGCCACGTATGTGTAAACGCTTTACTGGCTTTACGCGCATCAAATGCGCATGCGTAAACGCTTTATGCGCATGCATAAGTTTAGGGCTTTGAGGTCTGAATTATAGATCATTCCGGATAATGGGCGTCCGGATTACGGACTTTGTACTGTGTGTAAATCTAATACATATCCTAAGTTGCACTTTTGAGACATGAAAAAATGCAAGTTGAATTTCGTCAGTCGGCCTCATAGAACATGAGGTATAGAACTGTCTCTCTCTCTCTTTTTTTTTTTTTTTTTTTTTTCACAGTCTACAAATTGGATTCATATTATTACTTGGTATTTTTCGTTTATAAATAATGTATTCGGTTTAGAGACGTCTATCTAATTTTCCTTTTAAAATCTTTTTGCATTTGAAATAAAATTTAAATATCATCAACTAGAATGGCATGTGTATTGCACATATTTGCTCTCCAGCCACATGCACCTTCTTTTTTTGCAGCAGGTGTTAGTATTGAATATATACGTACATGAATTTTATTGAAAATTTCTGTATCAGCACAGATACAAATTCATAATCTGAAATGCATAAGTCACATTTAGTTTCGTGGTACAAAAAAAGGGTAATTACTCTGTATTATAAATAATAAATGTGAAGTACTTATCTTATATTTATAATTCTGTATAACCTGGGGGGGACTAATTCATTATCTACTAATGGCTAAAGGATTATTTGCCTTGTTAGATTATCTGTTAGTCATCAATAATTAATTAGATTGTGTTTTCAGCATTAATGGCCAACTGATTAAAAAATAACCCGTTGGCTATTGATTCTATTATCCAGGTTTAATTTAAATTGAAATATCTGACTTCCTGGAGTTTTTATCCTTTCTTCTCTGTGTAGTATAAATAAAAGTCTCAACTGTTAAATATTTTTTAAGAAGTCATTTCTTTTATCGGCAATAACTCTTACATAACTTTACATAATTAGTTATGTGTGCGCCTGTATGTATCATTTGATAAGTCTATGATGTTAAAGAAAAAAATCTGATGTGGATCCTACATGACTTTCTTGTAGGGTGTATTTAATTTTGCACATTTTTTTTGTTACATTTCATTTAAAATTATTTCCTCAAATTGTTCTAATTTAATTGATTCCTCAATACCAGTTGCAGATTTTGATAAAAAATTGCAGAATTTAAAAATTAAATATCCCAGTTAATTTCTGTCATACTGGAGTCAAACTTCTTGTATTTTCAGTTTTGCATAACGAGTATAAAACTTTCCCAAATAAAAGTATAGGAACCGAAAGACCGCATTAAAAATTAGATTTCTTCATTAGTCCAAAATTAATTTTTTTTTTAAAATTTCATATTGCCAGACATGAATATTTTTGTCATTTAAAAGACTTCTGTAACTGGGAGTGTACAACTACGGCCAACGATTGCAAAAATAAAGGCTGGGTATGGACTGTAAGAGGTGTAGTAAGAGTAGTAAGAGGTATAGTAAGAGGTGGGTGTATATATATACATATATACACACACAGCCTTACTCATGATGAAACACAAATTGAATAACATGGATGATGAAACATGAAATTGAATAACTGAAGAGATAAGTTTGGAGGCAAATTACCTTTTGATAAGTCTGTCTTCTGCCTGCTTAACAATTATTCACTTATGCATTTTAAAAATTTTTTAGGATTAAAAATTTTTTTTTGAAATTATATATTTGTTCATGGATTTTGATACTTGCACTTGATTTACATCAACTCTCAGAATTTAAATGGTATTGTAGATTAATTCACAGCAATAATTAATTATTTATTTGTTTGCAGTTAAATTCTATTAACTTTTAATTTGCTTTTTACGAATAGAGAATGTTTGTTAAATTCAAATTTATATATATATTTGGCACTGCCAAATGAAATAAAAATGGGAGGGGCAGAATAGATGTTATAGCAGTCCTGTATACAAAATTTCAAAGTTTCATGGCTAATATTTTTTATATACACGTATCTTGCATATCACTAAAATGATTAGCCAAATAAAATTCTTTTAAATTTATCTTATTTTTAGAGTAGTAGAAATTTTTAAATTATTAAAAGTATACTATTATGGAAAAAAGGTTGCAAATCACTGCTTTAAAGCAAAATATTTTTATGCTGAGAGAAATAGCTAATTTTGTACTGTCAAAAATGGCATGCCAGATAGAATTATTCAATAGTAAATAATTTTGCAGTAAAAAAAGCCGTAATAAATTCAAACTTTATAATGCTGGTTTTGAAGATTTTATCTCTGCTTGCTGAAATATGCATATAAAATATCTCTCTGTGCCCTTTCTGCAAAATTTGCATAATTTCAAAGATAGAGTGTTCAGAGATATTTTTTACAAAATTTATCCAATAGAATACAATAAAAAATAACAAAATATTATATCAGATCATTTTAACCCTCTGAGCGTTACAGGTTTAGCCCTGAAATTTCAAAGTTACTCAAAATGTCATGAATAAGTGATATTTTCTTGATATTAATTAAAAAATGACTCTTAATTTTGTACCTTGATTCCTTTTCTTCCAATATACATCCAAACTGAAATCAGATACATTAAAAGCTAGCAGAAATTTCCATGTATAATGAATATGGAAGGCAACCTTCTGTACGGAATTGGCCTTAATGCTGAGAGGGTTAAGCAAGGTAGTTACAATAGTATAACTTCAAATTATTTGCAAATGTGAAATCAGGCGATGCATTATTCAAAATGCTTGTAGTATATAGCTGCGCAGGCAGTCTGAAAATATCATCAGCGAAACAATTTTTAGCTCCAGAGATGGTGTTAGTTTCAAAACTTATTTTTTATCCATACAGTAAACCTTTGCTAAATGCAGACTTGCAGATCACGCAGAGCAGGGTTTTTAGTTGTGACCCCTTTTTATCACAGATTTTTTCGTGACCTCGAGACCCCAATAAAAAAATTTTGTGGGAGCCCATAAGTATTGCGCAAATCCAACACACGCATGAGTGAAACTGTCAATTTTTTCACTTGTATTGTAATATACTATTGCAGTTTTAGGTCATTAACTTTAATTTCTAATTTTAAGACATAGAACAACGTGAAAATTTTAAATAAGTAACAGATGAAATGACAGCATCACGTGCAAAGCAAGGTAAATGAACATTTATGTTATAGAAATAATGCAACGAAACATTTTCGTTTTTTGTTTGTCTGTATTGTCTTATCTTTATCTATTTTCAGATACATTGTGTAAAAATATTTGGTAATTGTAAAAATATTATAATAAGTTAAAGAAATATCAAAACTGCAGAAATTTTTAGCAACCCCCTGCTGCAGGTCCCGCAATCCCAAGGGGATCGCGACCAGTTTAAGAAACCCTGATGTAGAGCATTGATAGTTCTTTTTAATTACTGCTTTGAAAGTTTATTCATTAAAGAAATCAAACATTACTTAGAACAGTAAGATCTGAATTTTTAAGTTATTTTAATTGCTGATAATGCCCAGGACATTGTACTGATGCCTTGAGATCAGTGCATGTTAAATGTAGAGATTTTATTCCTTCCACTGAACAATAGTTCCTTAATTCAATCAATCTATATAAAAACTTTCAAAGCTTATTATGTCAGGTATGCTTATGTCTGAAAATAAAGCACTAGACCAATGGCTGGTTCTCAAAGATTTTGCCCCATGCACCACTTTTACCATTGCTAGATGATCCCCCCACTACCTTTCTTTCCCAAACTCTATAAGTATACATTTATTTGAATTTAGATAATTTTTTAGATAATTTTATAAATTAAGTGAAAAATATCTGATGTGGACACAACATGGCTTCCTTGTATGGCCTATTAAATTATATACATTTTTTTGCAGCACTTCATTTAAACTTATTTTCTCAAATTTCATTAGAGCTATATTTCTTATTCAATGAATTCAGTTCTCATTTAATGACAAAGCAAAAATACATAAAAACTCAAAACATCTTCATTCAAAATTGTAAAACACAGAAAAACCTGAAACACCAAATACAATTAAAAACAGTTAAAAGAACAATTTTTAGAATTAAAAATAAGACTTTCTATGCAAAAACAAGCTATTTGGCCAGTGGTTAGGAAAACAAAGTTTTCAGTGCACAAAATTTAATGTTAACTTTTGGTCTGTCTGGGTGAAAGACGCTGAAGACGGTGCACCAACTGACATAATTCATTTTTCTACTAAGAGTTTTAAATGTTAACAAATAGTAGTCTCATTAGACTTAGCACCAGTTTTAAATTTTAACTAAATGTATAAAAACCATAACCAGAAGATAAGAACAACATAATTCAATCATATTTAAAGAAAAAAAAATGCACAATTTACCCACATATAAGAATAAAAAACTGAAGCTGCATAACAGAGTGGAAATAAATATATGTAAATATTTGGTGTGACTGATTGCAATGAAAAAGGAACTGCACAACTAGATGTTAAAGCAGTCAAATATACAAAATTTTAATATTCTACGGCTACATGTTTTTGAGTTATGCGAAATACATGCATACGTACATACACGCATATCTGATGTCACAAAAAATCCCTTCTGAATCCATTTTACAATCCATTGTGAAAAAAAAGGAGTCTTTAATTCTGTCCGTACATACAGATGTCATGCAAAAACATTGTTCAAATGAATTCGAGAGTGGTCAAAATGGATATTTTCGTTGAAATATGATGCTAGAAATTTTTCACAATTACAATACTTCCTTAACTTATAACAAGGAACTAAAAGATATGGAAAAATATTGATAAATACGAAACTCGAATAAAAGTAGTTTTTAATATTTATAAACTAAAATACTTAACTGATCATTAACTGGTTAGTAAAGTCCCATCTGGTTGAGAATCCCTGCACTAGATGAAGAAAAAAGAAGCATGACACAATAATGGCATTTTAGAAACAAGTTGTGAACAATATTAAAGGATTTCCATCGACTGAGAATGAAGACAAGAGAATTGTACAAATTGCAAAAGCAATAGGCAGCAAAGAATTTTCAGATATTGAATAAGGAAAAATCAAAGACTTAGTCGGTATGGTGACTGAAATAGCAAATGAAGAATTGGATGATGTTAAAACATCAGCTGATAGTAAAAGCAGCAATACTGAATAAGATAAAGATCTTTTAACTTGCAAGAAGTTAAACAACTTGTTAAAAAGGGCACAGAAACTGTCTGATTTTGTAATGGACACTGACCCAAATGAAGAAGAAGGGGACATTTTATGAGAGGTAATGAAAAACTTTGCACTCTGTACCACAAAACATTTAACGAGTTGCATCAGCCATTATCTGAAGCAATAACTGCCAGCTATTTAAAAAAATAATTTTCTCATGTACCTACCTACCTTATAATGGAAGCAGAACTGTACACTAACAGAAATCTTTTCAATTAATATTTCTTTCATTTTACCCTTTTAATTTTTAATCTGAACGATATGTAACTCATTTCTCCCATAAAAAGTTAACTTTGCAAAACATGATTTGGCTGTACGTTCAGTGCGCTAATCACATTACCTTCATATTCGGGAAGGGTTTCCTGTATCATTTTTTGTGTCCAGTTCACTTTTTGAATTGTTGCCACACAATGTTATTGTTAGGTATTCTTTAAAAAAAAATTATATCGTGAAAAATCTGTATATGTATGTTCCTCGCACCGGGGAAAAATCAGCATCACCTGCAGCCTCCAAATTGTTTTAGTCCTCCACCAGAACATATGCACCTCGAAGATCAAATTTCGATTAACAAACTCAGTGATATGAAAACAAGAAGTAGCAACCCTGTATGAAATAAAACACTTTTATCTGTAGCTTTATCTTTCAATTTTAATCAACAAATTTATTTATTTATATAATATCAATAAATATATATAATATATATAATCAATAAATAAAATTATATATACACTTTCTTAATATAAATTATATCTAATACATTTTTTCCATAGAAAGTTAACTTTGTGGAATGCAGTTTTGCCATACACACAATGTGTTAATGACATAACCCAATTTGCATTCAACATGCATTTGACATAACTTTCATTTGCATTGATTTATTGTATTTATTTTTTATACTATTACATTGGCATCAATAACTTATGCTTTTACAGTATGTATTGTTTCTTTTGAACATATTGTTTCCTTTCCACTAACAGTCAAGATTTCCAAGTTTGAATTAGAAATGAAGAAAAAGTAATTCTGTAAAAAAGAGACAATTACATGAGCTGGCAACACTTGAAAAATGCTAAGGATCTCATACATTTGCTTTAGGCTCTGTGGATGCTTAATTCTTTTTATATGGGCTTTTTAATTTCAAGAATTCCCAAGATAAAAGATTTCCATTCATTATATCCATTTGTAATGCATTGGAAAGTAGGTATGTTTTTCAATAGTTTCTTTTTTTAAAGAAAATAATAATTGAAGGAACTGCGTTACTTGACAACTAAGTCACATATCACTTCACTGCTGCATTAACTACTGCTACTGCATTAAGCTTCCAATTATCTAAGCTGTATATATACATTCAAATATACTTGTCATGATATCTTTAAGTACATGCATCTTGAAATATGCCCAGGCAATGAAAATATTCAGTCTACCAGAAAGTTATGTCCATTTTATGACAACAATTTCCAACACGTAAACACATGTTTATTTGCCGTATGATTGGCTCTCTATTTTTATCACTTAATGTATATATACTGAAGTAACAGGTTAACTGAAACAAAGTTGATTTACGTTAGTCTTAAATGTGAAGCGATAGTGTATCCATGGCCACTGATAAAGTCCATTTAAGCCACTGTATTTTATACGAATTTCAACAAGGAAGAAATGCTACAGAAACATGTAGAAATTTATTGAAAGTGTTTGGTGAAGGTACAGTTTCTGATAAGGCATGCAGAAGATGGTTTGAAAAATTTGAAACAGGTGATTTTGAATTTTCTGATAAGCCACGTTCTGGGTGATAATCTTTGATCGGCGACGGTGTTGTTACGACCATGTTGGAGCAAGATCCTTTTGTGACAACATTCGGAGATCACAGAAAAGCTTAATTCAGCTCAACAAACCATTTCGAACTATATTCAGAAGATAGGATTGGTATGGAAATATTCAAGATGGGTGCCACATGAATTAAGTCAGAAGAATTTGGATGATCGAGTCATCATATGCACATCTCTGCTTGCTCCAAGTAAAATGAAGCCCTTCTTGAACCAGATGATAACTGGGAATGAAAAGTGGATCAACCATGGAAACATTGCAAGGGAAGGGGCATATTATGAACCCAGAAAACCTAGCCCTCCCACCTCTAAACCAAATTTGACCCTGAATAAGGAGAATGTTGTGTATATGGTGGGGCATTCAAGGACCAGTACATTATGAGCTTTTAAAACCAAACAAAAAGCTCAATTCGGAGAAATACTGTCAGCAATTGGACAATTTAAAGACAGCAGTCCAAGAAAAGAGGCCATCGATTTTCAACAGAAAGGATATCGTACTGCATCATGATCATGCCAGGCCACATGCTGCTTTGGGTACTCGTCAAAAAATTGCAGAACTAGGATGGGGAATTTTGTCACATACACTATATTCCCTGGACTTAGCACCCTCTGACTATCACTTGTTTTTGTCCTTATAAAATTTTTTTGAAGGGCAAAAAATTCAAAAATGAAGTAGATATCAAACAAGCACCAGCTCAATTTTTCGCATCAAAAGGTACATCATTTTTCAAAAATGGGATATACAAATTGCCCTCACGCTGGCAAGGAGTCATTGATAATAATGCCAATTATATTATTTTAATAAAGTTTATTGATGGTAAGAAAAATTTGTATTTTGTTTTATTCCCAAAATGGACAGAACTTTTCGGTAGCCTGTTTAGTATATATGTTGGAAGAAAAGGCATCAAAACACCAAGTAGATGGCTTATTTTGGAATTATATCAAGCTAGCTGCACAGAGAGTTATTTGCAAAGAGCTTTGGAATTTAGATTATTTATTTTTTACTTAACTTGCTATATGTGAGTAATAATGTATGGGATTAAATGTAATTACTAGAAAAATTTGAAAATATTTTGCTTTGTATAGCATTTGCACAAACAAAATAATTTCCACAATACCTGCAGAAAATATTAAGAAACGTTTTTGAGAGCTATGCTGTTAAACATAAAAGGAGTAGAGCTTTTTTTTACCACTGAAATTGATGAAGCATTCATTTGCTAGTTCCTGAAAAAGATGCATTTAAATTCTTCAAAACTTGTACTATTGCAAAGTTAAAATTTTTTTGTTTCTAGTTTTTTCCAAAATTGTTATTCTAATAATAATAATTCTACATTATATCGTGTATTTTTTATTAGTACATATTTATAAACATTCTTCTATATATTATCTCTTTATAAACATTGAATTACCAAGCGAATTTTTTAAATGCATTAGAAAACAGCATTTGAGTAATGAAGATTAATTTAATGGTGATGAATAGGATATTGTATCGCCTGTTTTTGATATTTACATGAAAAAAGATAATGAATTGTTTGAATTCCTTACAATTTTTCTGATAAAGTATGAAATTTAAAGAAAATTAATGTGCTTTGTTTTCTTTATTAACTTTTTACTGATAGTTTTTATTTTCTGTAGTAAATGTCTCTTTCAGTCGTAAGCTATTGAATCGTTCAAAATTCGATATCGTGAAAAAGCTCCATTTGGGATAGGAAGAGTATAAATTTAAATGCATTTTTCCATAGCGAACACGACGAAAAGTGACAGCAACCGAGATTGGATTTGCCATGATTTATTATTTTCCCTTAGAATTTTTCTTTTTCATCCTCATTCCGACAAAAAATAAATAAATAATGCGCGTCTATATGAAAAAAGCAAGGGCAAATAGAAGCATAAAAATAAGGTCAACGGCCCAAACGCCTGCACCAATAAAATTTCTTCGCCGTTTCAGCATTTTTAGAGCGATCGATTTTTCGTCGTTTTCTGCGAGCGCGGACCGCTAGATGAAGGAAAGCAAATACATTAGGAATGCCAGTTGCGTCTTCTCTTTCTCTCTCTGAGAAAATTCAGTTTTCTCGTCCCCCAACCCCTCGCACCGCCTGCAAATGCTTGGCATGCGAAACGAGTTGCACCGTTTTTGGATGGGGGGTCGTTGATAAATTTCTATGCGGCCATTGTGATTTCACTGGCTTGGAATTGCTATACGATAAGCATTCTTCTATTTCTTGTATTTCAGAGTCATTAAAATTTGTATTTTAATTTTCTGACAGTACTGTAATTAGGAGATCGAGGTACTGTAAAGGAAAAGAAATGCGATCCCTAGTATGTTATTTTGGTATTTAAAAATATATGCTAAATATACCTATCAAAATATTATGTTCGTATATTTCCCCTATAGACATTTTTCAATAAAAAATTAAATTATCAGATTATTAAATTATTATTATTAATATTATTAGGTGCAATAGTAATATAAGTTATATTACAATCTTTATTTAATTATGTATGTAACCCGTAATATATTTTTATTCGGGCAGGTCTTAGGTATATTTGTTGAGTCATACGACGTAGAAAGCTTAGATCGGGTACCATGCTGCAACGGAAGACCTAAAGTAGTATGAAGAAATGTGTATATTGCTCTATCTTAAGGGCAAAGCGATAAAAACTAACGAGACTACCAAGTAACGCACATTAAAAGGGGTCGCATTAAGTAAATAATAAAAGTAGTTATAATACAGGGTGTTTATAAAGTCCCGGACCCATTTTGATGTTTAATAACTCATAAAATAATGAAGATATAAACAAACTTATGGCATTTATTGATGGAATAACATATATATTTTCCTTTTCAGGTTTGAATGTCTTTACTTTTGTAATATCGTCTGCGCGTGTGGTTAATTTCAGATAATTTCATTTTACAGTCTAAATATCTGTACTTTTCTAAATATCGTCTGCTTATTAATTGCTTCATCTTTCTGGCATTGTTAATCGCCATAATGTGCGCATATGGGGATGTGAAAACCCCCATGAACATCGTGAGGCACAAAGGGATTTCCAAAGGTTAATGTGTGGTGTGGACTAAAGCACGGCCGAGTCATTGGGCCTTTCTTTTTTACAGAAAAGACGGTCTCATCAGTCGTATACTTAGACATGTTGGAAAACTTCGTATTTCCACAACTAGAAGAGCTTCAGCCACATGTCTTTTTGCAACAAGATGGTGCACCACCTCATTGGGGTACCATCGTTCGTAGTTCTTTGAATGACCATTTTACAGGAAGATGAATTGGGTGAGGAGGTCCAATTCCTTGGCCACCCAGATCACCTGATATAACGTCTCTGGACTTTTTCCTTTAGGGATTTGTAAAGGACAACGTTTACAGGAGGAGAGTGTCGAACATTGATGATCTAAAAGCCAGAATTACAACCGCAATAGCCTCTGTGGATGCCGACATGCTTGCCGGTACCTGGCGTGAAATTGAATATCGACTTGATATTCTCCGTGCGACGAAGGGGGCACACGTGGAAGTTCATTGACAAGGGTTATGAAACTTTTTGAGTCTATCTAACCATTTATGTTATTAATTTTAATATATCTTTATTATTTTATGAGTTATTAAACATCAAAATGGGACCGGGACTTTATAAACACTCTGTATATCCATCAATTAGCATTATATTTGGCTTAGGGATTTGATTACCTATACCAAAGAGTAAAATCACCAAAGTTAATAAAAGGTCAGCTGTTTCATTTTTTTATTTAATATTTTAGTGATATTTTCGTCATTTTTTTATTTAATATTTTAGTGATATTTTCGTTTACTTCTAAATATAAGGCCGGTTTACACTTCTCGAGTGAGCCCCGAGTGACTTTCGGCGAACCCCTCGTCCGAGCGTCTCGAACCAATTGAACGGGCCTGTAGTTTGATAGATTGTTTACACCAGTCAGAGCGGACTGACAACTCGCCTCCATTTGTTTGCAAAATGGATAGCAACTTGCAAATTACTGTGCTTGAAGTTTGCGAAGCAGTTTCCAAGAAATTAATATCTGTTCTAGGGAAAAAGAAAGAAGAATAGGAAATCAAAACGTGACTGTGTAGCTCGCCGGGATAAATTGGGAGCATTAAATCAACTTTTAAATTAACTCTGGGGAGAGATTATCCAAAGTTACAAAAACTCATCAGAATGGGTGAAGGATAATTTGAAACTTTATTGGAAATAATCACTCCACTTATTATATTAAAAAAAAATCTTTCGAAATACTCTCTGCCGGCAAAATTAAAACGCAGATAGCGCTTCAGTTTCTGGAGACGGGTGACTCGTACAGTTCTCTGCAATATTTTTTTCGAGTGCCAAAATGCACAATCAGCGTCATTCTAGAAGTGTTTGAGGCCATTTTCTGTTTATGAGGTTGAGCGAAAATTGTTGATCTTTTGCTTGAACTCTCCAGCACCCTCAAATTTTAACATGTTAATAATAGCCTCATACGGTCAGATCGTTTGTAAATAAAATCTAATTTGTGGTTCAAATAAAAAGGAAAGTCTAGAAAACAAAATTTCAGAATTTTAGATTATATTTTATGAGATGCAATTGGCTGTGAGTAGAAATTGCTTTTTCGAAAATTATATAAAAAAATAAATGTGTGCTCTTTCACTATTTTTTTAATTGAAAACTGTATTTTAATGGTATTGTAAGCATGGAAGATCTAATATGATTAATTATAAACTATAAAAATTTTTGGAAACTTTAAAAAAAGAAAAATAAATAAATATATTTGTAACAAAATTTGTACTACCAAAATTCTGGAAATGACTCCAAAGTTTGTAAGTGCAAAGACACCGACTATAAACGTTTATTTATTTATTACATTCTAAATTAATAAAAATGGAAGTGCAATACGGCTATAACTTACAGGAAAACATTGTGTGCCCTATTACATTTCAACCTGTACCTGTATTTTATTGGGTAGTTGAATAACATATAATTTAATTGTTTTGTGATTCAAGAAAATTCAGAAATAAATATTTTAATTCCGATATCCTAATTTAATTTTCTTATATGTTTTTTCTACAATATATTTAGGTATTAGTAAACAATGGTCGTAATATTCAGGTAGTGATGTATCCCATAATACTTCACAAGATGCATATACATTAAAAAATGCCATAGTTCGCTCCATCTCGACATTTTCAATATGACGAAAAAATTCGGCACGACGTCTCTGCGACCATTGCTCGGAGTTGCTGCCCGAATAGATTTTCAACTGGTTCAAAGTAGAAACGGACTCGCTGACTCATCTTCCCCTATATTTCTATTCGGAACAAGTGAGCGTTTACATTGTCAGGGGCTCGCTGCGGGTCGCTCGGATAGGTGTAAACTGGCCTTAAGGGTAATGAGATAGAATATTTTTTTTTCCTGCTAAAGAAAAGGAGCCCTTCGTTTTTTAAAGCTGCGTCCCGACGTTAGCTCGCTTTACTGCCACTCTGTTAGTTGACTTGGGAAGTGCTGCCCCCTTGCTGCCTCAGTGTCCTTGAGGATGATAAATGACTTCGGTCGAAGTGATTTTAAAAGAGTACAGGCAATAATACTGTGTGTTAATCATACCGAGCTGATATAAATTCAAGAATGGAATATTTTGGAAGCGATAAAAATTATTGTGTTAGAAACCATAGGCCCAGTGGCAAAATAACAACGGCGTAGAAGTTCAGTATCGTTTTTCCAGTGCAAAAGTGCACTTTTTGCTTTCGCTGCCGATATTTGGATCTGTTTTTCTGATTCGAGCATTGGTTGGTCTCCGAGCTACTTTTCAGTTCCCTAATAGTATTTTAATCAGCTACGACGTTTTCCGCAGTTGAACTTGGACTTGGATGCTAGTATTTAAGCTGAAATTAGCTCTTTCCAGTTTCTCAAAGATTCCTAAAAAGGGCATGACAAAATCGAACCTGAGTGAAGTTTTCTTGAAGAAAAGGTCGCAAAATGCAGTTGATCTCATGGTTACGAACTATGATCGTTGAAGTGGTTAATCGTTGCGATGGGTGGTTATGGTTCCACTGGGTAAGGCCCTTGCATTGTGGGGCATGACGTCATAGTGCGTGTGACGCCGTTTTGTTTTCTGCAGTGTGCGGATTCCAATGTTCTTGTCACGTCCGTAGTCATCGATGTGGCTACCCTGACATTAGTCAGTTTTGCTTTTGTTTCTGGTGCCAAATCTTAGTAATATTTGGAAGTTGGTCGCTACTACTGCCTTTTCGTCCTTGGGGATAGTTAATGACCTTAGGAATGGGTTCGAACTGAGGGCTGCTGCGTTTAAGTTGTAGCATACCTCCAAAGCAAAAGTGCGATTCTGCATTCGCGTCCGATGTTTTAATCGATTTCTTGATGTGAGCGCTGATTGATCGCCGATCCGCTGCAACAAAATCGTGCTTTTTCCTTCGTTGCAGATTTTTCGCTTGTGATAAAGAGGGATCTGTACGTGTTTGCCTTCGAAATCATTAATGTTTGGACTAAAATCTGCGCTAAATACAAGGTTGTTGCTTTGTCTAATTTTATGTTTTATGTTTACTTTGGCATGTTTCTCTTCTGTCTTGAAGCTATTATTAATTCAGCGGTTTTTGTCACCTAAGGCTTCTAATTTGTGACATGCGTCTTTTTATGTAAAACGTCGACAAAGGCATAGGCGTATGATTTCAGGAGTTTTACGTTCGAATTGTAGAGAACTTCTTTTATGTGTTAAACATTTTTTGCAAGTTTTTAGGAGGATAAGACCTCAAATTCCTATATTCGCCAAATATAGTATCAGGACTTGTGTTTCTCTTGATTTGCTTTGGAAACATAAATGATCCTGTATAGGAACAGGGAGCGTACTCAAGCTATGTTCAAGAAGGTGTGAAGTAGACAACACAAGCAGGAAGGGTATACGAAACCCTTTATTTTCAATCTTTTACAGGCACTTCCGAACTTCGGAATACAGAGACCAACCACTTGTGGTCTGAACGTAAGAATGTAAAAACTACTAACTAAAACTCTAACTAAAATCTAACTTTGAATTAGTATACAAATTAGTATACAAATACCTAGCACTAAGACTGGCCTTTATTTAAAAAAGGTACGTATGTAGTACGCCGAGCTGCTGAAACTACGATACGTTTGCAAATATCAAGAGGGCTAAACCTCTGGCCTTAAAGGCAACCAGCAACCGAGTGAAAACTCGTAAAACTACAGTGGCAAGCGGCTTGCTTCCTAAAACTCCTTCTCTCTCTCGCTTGGCAAAAAGCCACAACTTAAGTACTTGGGCGTTAGCAAGACAATTTGCATAAGCAAGTTAAAGCATTTAATTCTGGCCGGAAGTAGAAAATAAGAAGTGATAGTACAGTTTTAAAGTAAAATAAACGTTAGTAAAACTTAGTATCCTTACAATAAGATGACACAGACTATGACAGACCCTTCTTTTTTGAAAATGTTCTAGTAGGATAATAAAACCGGGCATACAAGATGGCCTGACATATATGACCTTAATTGTTAAAAAACTGTATGAGAATTAGCAAGAAAAATAGGCATAGAGTAAGTAAAAGTCAGAGGTCGCATTTCGAAAGCTTGACCGATATTCTCTTTTGGCATATTGCTCTTTGCTTTTCGGCATGCAACATGTCTTGGCAAAATCATTGAAAAAATTTCTTAGTTCCAATCCTAATTTCTAAATTCTGCTTTCGGTCGAATTAAATTTCTGGGAGGTTTTCCACATGTATAAAAAAACTTCTTGTTGTGATTAATGATCCTAATTTTAATTTTTATTTGCCCTACCTCATGGCTCAAGGCGACATAAATAGCCGTCTAAGACGCCAGCTAAGTTGTTCTTGTAAACGATAGTTGAATAAAAATTATTTTACTGTGAATTATTAATAGGTTTAATCCATACGAGGCATGAACTATATGATCGGCTATGGCGCCGAAAATTCTGGAAATGGAGCTGTCTTAGCCTTAAAAAAACTTATTTCTTCGTTGTTTCTAGTTCATTTTGCCTTTAGTAAATGACGTAAACAAATGAATGAAGTTTTTGACGCTTTAAAAGAAAAATATTTTTGAATGTAAATAGAAGTAAATGAAAGGAATTGGAATTAGTGAATATGCTTGAGATATTCCAAGCTTATGTTTTGAAACTGCTAGGAAATTAAAATTTTCAATACCTGTAAATTAAAAACTTGAAAAAAGATAATTTAGTGTCTTAGATTATTGCTTTTAAAAATATTAAAATCACGAATACCAGGAAGCCTGAAAGGGATAATACCAAAGTACTCGAAAATCTTTGGTATAGAATTTACTTAAGCGATTACTATGCTTGAACACCATGGTGCAAATATAACTCTAAGAACACTTGGAGAAGGGGAATCCTTGTGCCGAATTTGACTTTTCCTGTGATTGTGCTTTGTCTGATAATCCCAAGTCTCGTTTTCTTACTAGCAGTATAAGAAGAGTGCGAGTTTTATTTGCGTATGTCAATTGTTGTTTCCAATTTTAGTTTATTTTCTAATTTCTGATGTTTGTCACTTCGATTTTAATATATACGAACATGATATGTTGAAGACGTCAGCAACAAAGATAATTGTTGTTATTACTTATCCAAGTGCCAGAATTAAGTCATATACAAATAGGCCTCATGTATAATGAGGGGCTGCATCTGTTGTTTGGTTTCAAGCAATAAAAATACGTCTTTGCCTGTTTGCATTCCAGTTTTGAATCAGATCAAAATTACATTTTTCACTAACTGATCGAGAATATTTAAGGGCGTTAGAAAATTAATTAAATGTTGCTGTTCCCCATACCTGCTACAGATATCTGGTTGTAACGAAAGTTTCCCACCAAAAAACGTTCTTAATAAAGCTAGGGAAAAAATACATGAATGGAGTACCTTTAGTACGGGTAATAATCACCACCCAACCCTATGATATTCTGCCAATGTTTCGGTAGTTTTTTAAAGACTTGGTGGACACGAGTCCAAAAATACATCAATCTCATTTCGGACGTCCTGTGCAGAAGGGAAGACAGCACCAGCAAGATGTAACTGCGCGTGTGAAAAAATCTAGAAGTCTGAAAGAGCGATTTCGGGGCTACATGGTGTGTATGTGATCATTCGAGTCCGTACAGAGTCCAGCCGGTGAATGCAGATACATGTGGCCTTGCATTATCTTGATGGAACATTACATTTTCGCTCCGAAACTCAGTTCGACGTTTTTCCTTGATAGCAGCGTCAACACGGACCAGCATCTCGCTATACACCTTATTGTCGAGGATATTAACCTTTTTCCAGATACTCTTTGTCGATAATACCTCGGCAATCTTTTTGTTATTCAAATTGCGCTTTGCGACGCTGCCGATGAGCTCACCGGGAGCAGACCAACCCGCTTTTCGGCCTGTGTTGTTGAAGTAAATCCACGTTTCATCATAAGTGACGATCCGGTCCAGAATTTTGTCCTTGGTATTCGAGCCGATTAGTGCAGGCCCGAACACGTCTATCCTTATCTGCAGTCAGCTTATGCGGCACCCAGCGATTGAACTTGTACGTCAAGTTTATGCGATGCATAACGTGACTAATGGACATGGCACTAACGCTTAACTCCTTAGCAAGCTCTCGAGTGGTTGCATCCTGACCTTCTACTACAAGTTCTCGCAGGCGGGCCTCATCAACATCAGTAGGGCGGACAGAGCAACATAAATGAAAGTAAATGATGGCTCTAATCTGGTAGCGTGATTTTTCCATTTCAGACGCCTTATGATAAGGATAATCTTTTTATAAATTTCACAATACTGTGTTCTAAAGCAAGTCTCTTTCTTTCAAATGCCGAAAATCGTTTGACAAAATATAATTAAACACGTTAACGCGAACTGTTTGCGCAAACTATATTTGCGCTGGCGGGAAACTTTCGTTAAAACCCTTTATAAATAACAGCTAGCTAGGATTTTCAGTGGTAGCTAGGATTTTCAGTGCTCGGGAACAACTGAAGATTTTGCGGCCCCTTTTTGTGTACCAAGAATGAAAAATGTTTCATTCTAAAATTTCGTATCATCAATATGGAACCCCATAGATGCTGCGCCCGGGGACAGGTGTCCCCCTTTGCCCCATCCTAGTTACGCCACTAATAAACTACCATATCGTACTCGGTATAAACGTGAGAATTTTGTAACTGCAGCATAGCTATGTTGTGTACTCGTTTCTGTCTTTAAATTTATAATTTGATGTGTTCTTACTTGATTTTTCTATCTCTAAATTTATGTGATCTCAAGTGATTTCATTCGCATAAAACTCGAAAATTTCCAATATCGACTGGCATTAATAGAGAACCACAATACAACTAAATAGCTACCATAGTTCTCAAATAAGACCGAGTCTTTTATTAATTTTTGGTCTAAAAGAGGTATTTACAGCTTATATTAATTTTTCACCCACAGTTATTCATTTACCACAATCTACATTTTTTTCATACATCATATTAAGAATCTACATGTATTCATTGTTTGATTCATTCACGGTATTATTTGAGTCATTTATGGTTATTGCATGTACAAAAATTTACATTCATTTAAGTCCCAAATCATGCCCAACATCTATTCGATTCTCTTTTGGAGCATGGTTATAAAGTTTCAAACCTGAATTCCGCCCTGAATATCTTGCGACTGTCTGTGCTGTAGAACCATTAGATCTAATTTATCTTGTCTAGCAACAGAGCTATTCTTAAATGAGCACTTCTTATCCATGTAGCCTACTCATAGAACACTGGCAACGCACTGCTAGTGATTTTGTCCTGTGAGTTCTTCATTTAACTCACAGCTTCTTGCAGGCTAGGCAAGTTTCTACGCTGATTTTCTCTATTCTATTTCCGAGTAGACATTGATTTCCGTACGCGGATCATCCTTAAATGAATTGTTATTTACGACATTGGAGAGAGCATTCCTGTGGATATCACTATTTAATCTCTTCTCTCCCCCCTTTTTTTTTTGTTAAGAGGTTTTCCATGTCTTTAGTGCAGCGAGTGCTTTTTGAATCCCAGGCTAGCAGATCTCTCTGACCAACTCGCAAAACACGTGGTAACATTAAATCGATTTATTTCTTCATTAGCTGCCTGTATGCATCAGGTATTTTTGGTTTCAAAAACACAGATACTTGAAACTTTTTTTTGCCTAAGAGGCGGTATTTTCTTTTCATCTGACAAATTACTAAAGCCATTCGTTCAGTTTTGTGATGCTTTCAATTCTTATGAGGATATGTGTAATTCTTTTGCCTTTGCAAAGGCAAATGTTTGAGTATCAGCCCCACGAACAACCAGAAATTTGCTGTTTTGTCAGCAATCCATTCACAGATGGTATCTTCCAACTCATTCCACACTTTTTCTTGTTAGCATTTCTCTCATGCACCTGTTAACCGATGTTATAATAATTTGATCGCTGTAATCGGACCATTCGAAGAATCAACTTTTCTTTGCAGAAAACTGTGAGATTTTTGAAATAGTTCTGTTTCCGCGATTCCTCTTTGCGCGTTTTTCAAAATTCTTCCTGTTACCGCGAAATCGGACGGTAGAATCCCCCTCCTACAGCTCCTCAGGAGATGTCACGATGAGTCATTAAGAAAAGCTGGGAAGTTTCTTTGTGAATAAGTTTAGTCTTCGTTAGATTGAAAACGTGTCTTTAGTTTAAGGCTGTTCTCGAAATCTTTAGCTTCATTCTATTTGCTATTCTGCTACAATATTAGCTGTTATTTTCATATCTTATGTTAATCAATTTGTTTTAGACATTATTGGATCTTTAGCCCTATTTAAAGGTTATCAATATCGAATTTGGAATAGAAATAAGGAAAATGTAGTTTATTGGATTTGCATAAATGAAATAACTAAAAGCTGTAAAGGCGCAATTAAGACCAAAGCAGAAGTCGTTATGGAAGGAAGAACGTCGTTTTAGAACGAATATGTATTCTGAAAGATTTTATTATAGTTCCCTTTATGCAGAATTTCGGAAGAATATTTTTTACTTTAGGAAACGATCTTTTAGTTCATTGCCAAAATCATCGCAGAATTTGAACATCTCTCTCTTTCCGTTTAAATACAGTAGTAGCTTCATTCATGCAAATATCTGAAACCGTAAAATATTTTTCGTTTATTTCTTTTAAAAATTATTTTTTTTAATCTAAAATTTTTTTCTTTCTTACATTTCTCGAGAGGCCAATGTCCAGTCAGCCTCCCACAATGTAACCCCTTTAGGAACGGGGGTAAACAGGAACATTTTTGACAACCGCGGAAAAAGGAAGACACCGAGATTTTTGCTACCGGGCGTCCACAGCAACTCCTCTTTCTCTCTCTCTCTTTTTTTTTTTTTTTTTTTTTTTTTTGTACTTGTTCGAGTAGCTCTATCCTTTTGTCCTCATCTTGCTTAGGGATCAAGATATTATTCTCTTTAAGCATCCTTAAATCAAATGCTTAACTGAAAACTTATGAGACAGGAGTGGCAACAAAAACGGTGTCTTCCTTTTCCACTGTTGTCAAAAACGTTCCTGTTTCCGCGAAATCATCAATCTTCATTACCCCCTTTTCTCGAAGGGGTTACATAGTAGGGGACCTTAGCCTCTCCCGAAATATAGGAAAGCAAAAAATTTTTAGATTTAAAAAGAACTTTTTAAAAGAAATAATCGAAAAATACTTACGATCTCAGATCTTTGCATGAATGAAGCTAATACTGTATTTAAAAGAAGAGAGAGATGTGCAAACTCTGCGATGATTTTGGCAATGAACTAAAAGATTGTTTCTTAAAGTAAAAGAAAAACAATATTCTTCCAGAGTTTTGTATAAAGGTAAGTTATAATAAAATCTTTCAGAATAAATATTCGTTCTAAAACGACGATTTATTTGATTATCATTGCGCTTGTGGAGCTTTTAATTCTTTCATTTATCCAAATCCAATAAATTACATTTTCCTTATTTTTATTCTGAATTCGATACTGATAACTTTTATGAAGAGCTAAAGGTCCTTTTAGTTGCAATAATGTTTGAAACATCCATATTGATTAACATAAGATTGGAAAATAACATCTAATATTGTAGCAGAATTACAAATGGAATGAAACTAAAGATTTCGAGAGGAGCCTAAATTAAAACACATCTTCAATCTAACGAAGAATAATTTATTCACAAAGAAATTGCTCAGCAGTTCTTAATGACTCGTCGTGACAACTCCTGAGAAGCTATGGGAGGGGGATTGTACTCTCCGATTTCGCGGAAACAGGAAGAATTTTGAAAAACGCGGAAAGAGAAACGCGCAAACAAAACTAATTCACAAAAATTATTAAAGATGCGTAAGATTAAGGCTATTACATGAAATTGAAATTTAAATACACACACATATTATGCTCTTAGAAGTTAAATGATATTGTAAATTAGTTCGCAGCAATAATAAATTTTTTTATTTTTATTTATTTATTTATTTTGCAATTAAAATTTCGTAATTAAATTTTAATTTTATATTAGCTTTATAAGAATAGAGAATATTTGTTAAATTCAAATTTCATTCCTTGCAGCAATGGCGCAAGAGAATTACAGTGTCTCACAAAAGTGATGGGACATTTGTGCTTTACGAAAGGAAACTGTAGTAAAATAAATTAAAAAACATGTAAAAATTTTTTGTGGGTGTGTTTCATACTTAAATTTAGTAACAATTATTACATAACATACATTTTCTCAAAATATTAAAATAGTAATGTAATAAAAATACAATTGTTTAGAACGGAGCAAAAAAATGGCTCACATAAGTGATGGGACACTTACTTTTCTATCAAATATTTATCCAAAAATTTTACTTCTTAAAATGTTTTAATATTTTGTTGGATTTCCTTTTACTTTTAAAACATGATTTAATCTTCTTGGGATGGATTCGACTGATTTTTTTTTTGTGATTTCTGGAGTGATTTTACCCCATTCTTCTTGAAGCAATGATTTTAATTGTTGTTTTGAAGAAATGGTGTGGTTGCGAATTCTTGATTCCAATTCTTGCCAAATATTCTCTATGGGATTTAAGTCTGGAGATTGCGTGGGTGTTTTTATTATTTCAGGACAGTTATACAGCAGCCAGAGTCTAACGTTCAAAGCAGTGTGCTTGGGGTCATTGTCCTGGTAGAATTTAAAATCGTTATGAAGGGTCAATTTTCGTGCTGAAGATTTCAAATTCTGATTTAAAATGTCAATATACTCGTCCTGATCCATTATACTGTCAATAAAAACAATATTATCAACTCCAGCGGACGACGTACACTCCCATACCATAACTCCTCCTCCACCATGTTTTACTGTTGGCACCAAGTTCGGTTTGCGAAATTCTTTCCTGGGTTTTCTCTACACCAAGATTCTACCGTCAGAATCAAATATATTAAATTTACTCTCATCAGCAAATATAACTTCATTCCAGTAATCAGACTTCTTATTTATGCTAGATTTTGCGAAAGCCAATCTGAGTTTTCTATTCTTTTCACTTACGAAGAATTTTTTCCTGGCTGCTCTACCGTGATATTCAGCAGATCGAATTACTCTTCTAATAGTCTCAGGTTTAAAAATTACTCCATATAATGCTTGTAAATCAGCAGCAACTTTAGGAGCACTCATTCTTGGATTTTTTTTTAATATTTTGAACAATAATTCGCTTTATTCCATTGGATAGCTTTGATGGTCGGCCAGGTCTTCTTTTATCCTGAATCATATGATTCTTTTTATATCGTTTAATGATATTGAAAACTGTTGAATGACTCATATTAACTATTTCAGCAGTTACTCTAATAGATTTTTCACGTTCAACATGCAAATTAATAACTAATTTTCGAATTTCAGCAAAGTTTCTTTTCGTTTAGCATTCATGGATGCACAGAGCTAAAAAACACAAAAATTCCAAAACAAACTGGAGAGAAAGACTGCAGACGATTTTATAAATTATTGCTAATTGCTTTTGAGTAAAAATAAAAACCCAAACAAATATTTTTATTGTAGTACGTAGTAGTATCTAATGGTGTCCCATCACTTATGTGAGCCATTTTTTGCTCCGTTCTAAACAATTGTATTTTTATTAAATTATTATTTTAATATTTTGAGAAAATGTATGTTATGTAATAATTGTTACTAAATTTAAGTATGAAACACATCCACAAAAAATTTTTACATGTTTTTTAATTTATTTTATTACAGTTTCCTTTTGTAAAGCACAAGTGTCCCATCACTTTTGTGAGACACTGTATTTAAATTTAATTTAACTTTACTCTTCTTGTGAAACAATATATGTATATACATTTAACATTTTAAATTCTAAATGAATGTATTAATTGTCTAATAAAATTTTGCTTAATAATAATTCTTTTAAAATTAAACATTTTTTATTTAGTTCCTCTGTCTTTCAGTTGGGATGTTCGTAGTTTATTGTCGCATTTTAGCATGACTGCTTCATTTTCTTCTTCATCTTGCTTTAGAAGCTGGTTAAATGAAAATACGTTTAAATGGGAACGGACAGCTTTTTTATTATTTCCTTGTACGAAATAAAGTATTGTAGTCGCGAAAAATTTCGGATATCATATTTCAACGAAAATATCCATTTTGACCGCTCTCGAATCCATATAGACTTTTTTTTGGGGGGGGGACGTGTGTACGAACGGACAGAATAAAGAACTGTTTTTTCCAAAACAGATTGTAAAATGGATTAAGAAGGGTTTTTTTTTCATAACGTCTGTACGTACATACATACGTATGTATCTCGCATAACTAAAAAAACGCTTAGCCGTAGAGCGTTGAAATTTTGTGTATAAGACTTCTAGTAGTTATGTACCTCCCTTCTGCCGCACCAATTGTGTATTTGTATGTGTGAGTGTGTGATATCCTTTTACCCGCCCCCACCTCCCCACCCTTTTACCCGGCTCGGTGAGCTTAGTTTTTTATTCTTATATGTTGGTAAATTGTGTATTTTTTTGCTTTAAAAGTGATTAAATTATGCTGTCCTTATGTTCCGGTTAAGGTTTTTACGCCTTTAGTCAATATGCCTGCAACAACTTTAGAATTATCGGGTCCGTGACACTTAGCCGACAAGACACTTAACCGAAACCAGTTAGCCGACAGGACATTTAGCCGACAGGTCATTTAGCCGACACGGACAGTTAACCGACAGGACACTCAGCCGACAAGAACACTTAGCCGGCAGGACATTTAGCCGACACAGAGAGTTAGCCGGCAGGACATTTAACTATCAAAACATTTAGTCAACAGGGCATTAAACCGATAGTGACATTTAGCTGACGCATACCCAATACTTATTTAAACTTACTATCAATTACAAAGTTTCTCGACTTCTCCATAAGTCCATTTTTCACGTAGCAGTAAATTTACTTTCCGATTCTTAAAGATCCTGTCCTTTTAGATCTTATGCAATTTAGCATTGTTTGACATACACTGGTGTGCAAAAATTAAGGACGAGACGGTTTTTTCAATATAACTTTGTACAAAAGCTTTCCAAATCAACACATTTAATACCGTAAGATCCCGAATACGTAAGGACATGAGTAATGTAAGCAACACTTACTAAAAGAGAAATCAGAGGGATAAAAAGAAGCTTTATTGAAAAAGTAGCATGGAGCGCAATGCGACTGAAGGCCGAAACATCCCTGTGATGGGTGTCCAGCAAGAAACATCCGGTCTTTAATAGGGGATATGATCTCCCCTGACTGCTAGGCAGGTTTAACAGCGTCTGTCCATGCTGAGAATGAGGGTGTCAATGAGTTGTTGAGGCATTGCTGCCCATTCGTCTTGCAGCGCCAATCGAAGCTCCGGAATCGTTACTGGTGGTAAAGTACGAGCTGCCAAGCGTCTGCCTAGAAAATCCCATACATGCTCGATGGGATTGAGATCCGGAGATCGTGCCGGCCAATCCATACGTTCAAAATTCTCACTCTCTAAGAGCTGTTCGGCAGCTACTGTGCGATGACATGGTGCATTGTCGTCCATAAAAAGGAACTGCGGACCCATAGCGCCTCTAAAAAGACGCACATATGGAAGAAGAATCTCGTTACAATAACGGGTCCCGTTGACTGAACCTGCGTCGAAGATGTGAAGGTCTGTACGACTGACTACCAAGCGTGATGCCTCCCCAAACGAGAACACCGCCACCTCCATACCTGTCCCTTTCAATGATGTTCGAGGGATGATTGCGGCTTCCCCGCTCTCTCCAGATGAGTATGCGATGAGAATCGCTACTCAGACTGAATCTGCTCTCATCTGTAAAGAGTACTCGTCCCCATTCATTGTCTCTCCAATTCCGGTGTTCCCGGCACCACAGAGAACGCCTTCTCCGATGGGCAGGCGTTAGAGGTACACACCGTACAGGGCGTCGTGCAAACAGACCACCACCGTGCAGTCTTCTGGCCACGGTAAAACGCGATATCGGTCGTCCAGTCGCCTGTGTCGTGTGTCTAGCGATTTCTCCCGCTGTCTGCCGCCTGTTTCTTCTGGCCTGTAAGGCAATATACCGGTCATCTGCGGGTGTGGTTTCTCGTGGACGACCACTACTAAACCCCCGGATAGCTGTTCCTGTAGTTTGAAATTGTCTCCAAAGTCGTGAAACGATGCTGTGAGCAATTCCGAACTCTGCAGCCACACTTGTCACACTGCGGCCTTCCTCCAACTTCCCAATGATTCGACCTCGAGTAAAAACATCCAGATGTCGTCTAACAGATTGATTATTCGCCATTTCTCGCTGAGGCAGCAACTCGGTGTGATTTTAACTGCTATCGGCGTGCAATCTCTTTGTCAGAAATACTGATTTTGCACCGACAACATGCTTTATACTACTCAGACACTCCCCCATTATGTCTACCTGCATATCTGCGCATGTGCTACCGTACATCACCTTACTTAATCTCCTGATTGGTCTTTCTGTCCGCTCTGTCTCTTCGTTCAGCTGATATGCTAATTTTTCGACTTCGTCTTTAATTTTTGCACACCAGTGTATATCGTGCTGTTTGGTATATATTGTCCAAACTGAAAAAGCGTTGAAATTTTTAGTCAGGGAATATGAATTAATTTTCGAAAAGAAAAAAGAATTTTCTTATCTAAGTACGCTGAACACTGATAGTTCAGTCGAGACACGACTAACGGACTGTCTGGATGTGCGTTTTCAGTTTTCACCATGTGTAACGTGAAACGAAGCACTTTCCCTTAATCAAACCTCCATGAGGCATTCCTTCCTTTCGGTGTAGTGCCTAATGGCGGAGTGCGTAATAAATAAATCAGTAACAATCTTGTCATTCAGCTCTTAATTTTTCTTTTCTGCATTGAATACTGAGTTAATTCTCTACACCAGCTGTAAATGAATCTTAGTATTGTCATAAATGAAATGGTTGAACTCTCGAACCGCGTTTGGTTCTGACAAGTTTTGATATTACAACGCCTCTGAATCTGTGTTATTAAATATAGCGCCTTATTATGACCATTAACGCATTTTTTGGATGATGTTAAAATGCCATATCTTTGAAATAATTTTACTTATTCCCTTTCTGTAGTTGGTAAATTTCAAATTTTAAACATTTATTACGAAATTTAAAACAGCAACAGCGTTACTGCGACAGCTAGAAAGAAACTCTTATTAAAATCACATTGAACCACGTGTGGCACGTTTTATTATTATTGGCTAACACTGAATCACATGTGGCAGGTTTTATCATTATTGTTTAAAAATTGACTCTTGGCGCCATTGCCTTCATTTGGCGGAAAAATTATCGACTGAATTTTCCGTAAGTACCGGATTTTTATATAAGGATCTTAAAAATTTTGCGTTCATCAAATAGGGAGTTCGGAAGCCATTTGAACGCTTACTTATATAGGACTGTAGTAATTTAAAGTATTTTAAAATTCATGTTAAGTTTTCACTGTGTGCAAAAGCTGAATATTTATTTATATATCAGTAATTTTTCTGCTCTCATTAAAATATTTTTATTACGATAATTTACATTTCAACTTTATTAAGTGAGAATAAATATGGAATTAAAGAAGTTAACATAAAAACTAATTCCCACCTCTGCGAATGCCATGCGGACTGGGTTATAGAAATGTATATATAGCCCCTTATTTTTTTTTGCAGTGAAAATTTCCTTTGTACAAGTGCTGCCATCTATAGGTTAAAATTATCACTAAGTTTGGTGGTTCATGTTTCCGTAGTTTTGTGTTGAAAGAAGGGGGAAAAAAAAAGGTTATTATTATTATAAAATATTTTTAACAATTCAAATGGATTTCCTTCCGAAATGAACTTTATATTTGAATGAAGCGAGACAAATAACCCAATGACTTAAATATTTATAGCTCTTTTAGTCATTAAAAAGCACAAAAGCATCACTTCTATGACATTTCTGATTATGAAGAACTGGCATTCTGAAAACTGGTGTGAATTGATATAACGAAATTAGCGAAGTAAAATATTATATAAATAGCGGTTTCCCGAACAAATGATAATTAGTTATCTTCTAGTTACTTTTGCATTAAACCTTGTGGCGCCCCTTGTCTCACATTACGGCTTTCCATGGCACCGCGGCGCACACTTTGGAAACCCTGGTGTAATGTATTAAATTTATGTATATGTATATGTATATCTGTTCTTGTATATATATATATGTAATAAATATATGTAAGATATAACAAAATACGGTAGCTGCTTTAAAAATTAATTGGCGACCTCAAAATTAACATTCTAAATTTGGTGATCACCCCCCCTAAATTTATCTGTTCTCTCAAATTCGAGATTTTTCGACGTTACGTAATGCTGCTTGAAAAAGGTAACCAAAACTAATAAATTACCAGTCATAGCTTGTTTCTAGAATAGCACCTACTTTGGTATAACCCCCCTTGGCAGCTAATTGCGTTACTTTTTTCCCTAGCTTCCACCTTGCTAGTAACTCCTTGCTTCGTTTCTCCGTCTAAAATGCATGCGTCTTAATTTTTTTAGAATCAATGTACATAGAAATTTATCATATTTAATTATGAATATTAAATTAATTAATGGATTAATTTTATCATATATAATTTGAATAAGTGTCTGCCAAATTAACTGGATATGTGGGAAAATAAAGACTGGAAATTCTTCAGGTTCATGTTTTATTATCTTCATCTGTATGCCTTAACCACAGCCATGACAGACATCGAAAGCTGTTGAGAGTTCCAGCCATCGCGACTGTGGTTAGAAAATATGACATATATATGTAAGATATAACAAAATACGGTACCTGCTTTAAAAATTATCGACCTCAAAATTAACGATTCTAGATTAGGTGCTCTTCCCCTAAATTCATCTGTTCTCCCAAATTCGAGATCCTTCCATGATTATATAACAAACTCAAATTAACCAATCGTAGCGTAGAGTACTTTCTGCATGTACTTAGTATAAATACCGCTCGCAAATAAACTGCGTCATCTTCTCCTAGCTTTCCCCATGCCAAGATCCACGCTGCTTTGCTTGTCCGTCTTAAATAATATCGACCCGTTAATATGTGTATATAAGAAATTATTGTAATTGTTTGTGATAAAAAAATATATTGTCTACGAAGAATTATTCTAATATGCCTGGAAATAAAGATGATAATTAGCTGAACTTGGTTTCTTATCAACATCTTCGTCCCGTCTAGCCGCTGTGCTGTCGCGACTACGCATCAAAAATATTACATAAAAGTAATTAAAAGTAAATTAAAAAGTCTAAAACTTGCGCTAAAACTGCAAAGTAATAAACCAATAATTCATAATAATTTATAATAAGAAATCTTTCCATATACCATCTCCAAGGAACACAAATTAAATTTAAAACCATAAAAGAAAACATTTTTTTGGAACGTAAAAAGCATTTTAAATAGTAATTTGAACTCTTGTTTATAAATTGGCTAAGAAAAGTCTTTAATCGCAAAAATCTAAAATCAAAAGAAAATTTTAAATATTGAATAAGCAGCTATTGTCATTGATCGCAGATTAATCGACTTATCAAGGGGATAAACCGATCTACCATCAATTAACAATAACTAAAAGAGTGTTTCATCTTACTTCCAAGTAAGCATGAAATATTTGCTAAATTCAAACGATAACTAATACTCAATCCAAATAAAGACGTTAGTCCATTGAAAGTTATCATGGTCGAAAAAATCGTCACTCGCAGACAGATATACGTAATTGCAAAAATTGTAAAAACGTATTTTGGAGACCCTAATTTGTGCTTATTCCCCGAAAATTTACTATTGAATTACTTACACAGAAAACATTACTGCTCTTACCTGTTTCGGCGGGATGTAAAAAACGTAGTATGTTTTCACCCCTACCAGTTCCATTGTTATTTTGATCATTTTTGAATATAAGATATTTTTCTTACATGTTTTGAATTTATATATCTTGAATTTCTAAGGATTCATTCCTAAACTAGGTAGCCTATCGTAATTATCAGCTTATCTTGTTTCAGACTTTAAACTAAAATTAAATACGAGGATCAAATTTCAGTTTTTAAAAAATTAATAATTTTCTCTGTTTACAAATTTTAAAGTATTTTTAATTAATTTTTTTAATAATTAAATCTTTTTAGAAGGGTTAAACTTCTATTAGAATTTTTTAAATAGCAATTTTTTCATTTCTCCTTTTTATTCCATAATATTTTTTTGGGAGGGGGGAGGGTGCGTATTCGATAATACTAACTTTGATTTTTGTTGTTGTTGGGTTCAGTATTAGGATTAGTTTTAGCTTATGCTGATGGTGTTTCAACATTATCTTAAATAAGGCCTAGGAGTGTAACAAAGAATGCAGATTAAGGAATTTGGATCAAGACAGTATTTTTCTGGTACCTCCTCGCACTATTCTTTGCTAGTTTTTATGAGTGAAAAACACTTTTCTTAATATTGATTATAAATATGTATCTCAATATTGTGTTCCCCTTAATTCACTTCTGGGCTGTGCAACGGTCAGGGCTTGGACGAGGACAAAATATTAATTCAGAGAGAGGACATCTGCTTGAATTGAATCAGATCGTATGTCCGGGAGAAATTAAATATTTCCCTAAAAGACAAAAGAAAAGGTATATTAAAAAGAGTAGTTTTAATTTCTTTTTCATAAGTGCACGAACAAAACTTAATGCTTTCATAGTTTCAAATCTTTGGCAGATAACTACATAGAAAGGAGCCCCTTCCTTGTTGGCCTCTTTTGTTACTCAGTTTTCTCGGTTTCGGTTCCTGGCGAACGACTTGAATGACTGCTTGGAGGTTTTGTGATCTTCCCAGTGTATGTGGGTGCAAGCTAGTTTACCATGGAGAGTCTTCCCCGTATGAAATTAGCTTGTGCGTACTCTGCGATAAATCCACTCCTATCGTATTGAGTCAAAAGTTTCTACATGTAAAAAAATATTTGGGGAAAATAAAAAGGTAAATTCATGCAAGATATTGTGGCGTATATGGAATTAATTATTACATGACATTTAAGTATATAAATGAACTATTGCATCGTAAAAATATTGAAATTGAATTGATGTTTGAATTAGATAAGGTTAGATTATTTTTATTTTTTAAAATATCTGTTTTGTTTAGAAGCGTTGGATTTTTCTTAATTACTTTAATGAAGTCAGCATAGGTATTCATTCTGCAACTTTTGATGCCAGATGATGTTGATGTTAAATTAGTAGTGTGTATGTTGCTGTAAAAATATCTTAAAAATCTCCTATGGAACAGATCACCGATGAAATATTCGATAAATGTTTGGAAGAATCGTAAGTGCGTTTGGTAAAAGTACCTGGGCCTGTGAACCTGGTAAAGTTCTTCACGGAAGCATCTCATTCCCGTAGGAAGAAGCCAAAATCTGCTTGGTCGTAAGCTTATTATTCATTAGTATGAAACGAAACTCCCCCCCCCCCCGCCATTGTTCCAGACATTGTTCGGATCTTCTGGAGATTTACATTGACGAATACATGAACAACGGATTTATGTGTCAAAATCAGTTCCGTTCTTTTGCCAGACATTTTTTTAAATGCTGTGTTGCATGTTTTGGCAAACTCTGGTTAGTGACTGTGGAAAAACGTAGATCTCACTCAAGAGTTCTTCAAGGAAGATGAACATAATCCAAATAGCGCGTCATACTGCGCGCAATATTAAGTCGTATGGCAGGTCAGGTTTAGTGTCTTTTCGATCGGTAGAAGATCAGCGGAAAGGAAAAATAGTGCCACTTGAGCCGACAATTCTTCCTCAACAGAGAAGGGGAAATGAAACAGACTTAAACAAGTTTTCATATTTAGCCATGACTTAGCCACTTTCCTTGCCTTATTCATACCTTAACCGTTTCTTAAATCCAGTTGCTTGAATTTGCTTACATATGGCGACCGTTTACCAAATTTAGCATATTAATTGACTTCCACAGAGCAGACTACGTACATTTTCTCTGCTTCATCACACATTTTAAGCGAAATAACTTAACATACAATGCAATTTTCATAGATTTGAGTGTGTTTAAAAATTAGATTGTAAAATAAACTTGAATTATAAAGTCCAAAAAATTTCTTTGTAATCCTAAATATTTAGACAGTTTAACTGAATGCGTTAATAATAACTGAAAGTTATTTATAGATATACGTTAAAATACGTATATCTATAAATAACTTTCTCCCTTAAAAAGTTTTAAAGTACAGTACAGCTCCAATTATCCGAACTCCGACTTTCGAATCACTGATTATCCAAATCGCTTTCAGAATTTCAGAACTTTTCAGAATCAACTGAAGAAGAGAAGGAAGAGGAAGAAAAGCAAAAAGACGCTCAAGAGAAGGAAAGATGAGGATGACGTGTCACTTGAGGAATTAAGAAACATTCTTTTGAAAGTTTCTGGATGTTCAGAAGAATGGATGGTGTGTGATTCGTCAGACCCTGGGTTTCAAATTCTAAATGATGATGAACTTATTGAAAGTGCGAGAGAAGAAAGTGTCGAGGAAGAAGATGGCCTTAATTTCGAATTTGAAGCAGACACGGGACCGTCAGCTAGTGAAGGGTTTGCCGGCCTTGAAACTGCGTTGAAGTCGATGGAGCGTCAGCCCGAGTGTGACCACATGCAACTTCTGTCAAGCGGATGCGCGACTTGTCTGACCGAAAACAGATAAGGCAGTCAAATAGCTTACTTTGAACGAGATGCTTAGCAAGCAATGACTTTCAGCACTTGTAAGTACTGTTCGGTACGCTATATAACATGTACGTAAAAGTATTACCTTTTCAGTTTAATTAATTAAAACCTCTTTTTCTTTAAAAAAGTTTTTTCCTTCCATTTTCAACATGCCATAATTAATTAAAGTGTACGTAGACCCTTTCTTCGGAAAAAATCCAATTATCCGAATTTTTGATTATCCGAATGATGTCCGGTCCCAATTGATTCAGATAATTGGAGTTCTACTGAATTAGTTTATGCAGCTAGCTAGACGTTTTTGTCTTCGAAATACTATTTTTTTAAAGGGTTAAAGAACGTCAAAGTTTTCAGTTTTTATTCTTGGAACACGGTTTTTTCATTTTAATTTTCAGTTGTTTAATTAAACTAGCGGGCTGCGGCCAAAGCAAAATTTATAAATTCTATGTACACCTGATAAGAAATGTATAAAAACATTTCAATATGAATGAAATCAGTTCTATATATTTTAATAATAATAAACGGGCCGCGTGGTTTCATAAAAAAATTTACTCTCTGTTTAGAAAATATGGATGGCCATTTTAAAATTCCACCTCGTGCGCGCATCGACGCAGTACGCCGAACAGCAATGAAGTTCAGCGCAAAAACCCAGCTTGTAGGGTGCGAAGTTAAGCGTTTTCAGAGTTTTTAATGAATATATCGGCTGATGAAAGTCATACGAAGATGAAAATGGTCGAAATGGTTTTCCACGAATTTTTGGAATCTGAGAGTACCTCTCTCGAAACTCAACTCCCTACCGTTCTGGTGGAGATGATATTATAACAGACAGAAGCGCACAGATTTTAATAGACAGAAAATGTACATAGTGTGCTCTGTGGAAGTAAATTAATATGCTAAATTTGGTAAACGGTCGCCATATGTAAGCAAATTCAAGCAAATGGATTTAAGAAACGGTTAACGTATGAATTAGGCGAGGAAAGTTAATTAAATTTCGTTGTAAAAATTACTTCTCATAAAATTTGTTTTACTGATATGTGTTGTAATTTGTTATTATTATTTAAATATGAACTAAAATAACAAGCGTAACTTTTGTGGAAAATGGCTTGATTTTCGTCTTCTAGTTCAGGTTTATATTCGATGTTTATATGTTAAAATACAGAAATTGCAGTGAGCATTAACGAATAATTGAAGCTTTAGACACCAAAAGTAATTTTTACAATTTTTTTTTACAAACAAATTTATAACATGTGTGATAATTTGGAATATTGATCTGAACTGTTTTCTCACGATTAAAATAAAAAATACAAATTTAATACGTATTAGAAAATTCGTTAAATTAATTATGCAAAGCATTCTAATAAAATGGGAAAGCCACTCAAAAGACTGCATGTTAAGGTTATTAAAAATATGTTTCTAAGGCATAAAATTGACCTAAGTGTCTTTATATTTTGCAAGAGCAATATTTCCGAAATTGCATAGCATTTTAGAAAACGCGAAGCTCCGTCCGAGCTGGTTGCTTGTATGGGTGTTTTGGGAGGGAAATGCTTGAGGGAGCAAATAATTCTGCAAAGAGGAGAGGTTATACTCAAGTCAGGTGTGCACTGTGCACATGAATGTTATTCTAGGGATTCGAGAAAAGGGAGATAGAATTTTGGCTAAGAATGCCCTTCCGACCCGAATAAATTCTCGGAATTAAGAGTCCTATGTTTTCTCTTTCTATAATCATTTGAAGCTGTGATTTGAAAGCGAATATTAAAGGCTTTAACTATCGCAGTTGCTTTGTTGAAATACAGTTGATCTAGTGTATCTTTTAGTAGTAAGGATGTTTGGAGTTGGTAAAAGATTTGGAACGGAAGATGATTATTTATTTATGGATTAGAGTAAGAATGATGGTGAAGATGAAACAGAATTCGATAGATATAACGGAAGACGAACATGACGAATTTTCTGTGTTATCGGATAATAAAAATTTTTAAGTTCATAAGGTATGTCATTTTTTTTTAATAAACAGCATTTAGGTACATGGAAAAAAGTCTTAATTTTTGTACGTTGGTCTTTACCTTATTTCTAATCTATCATTTTTATATCCGGCGTATAACGCACACTCGTAAATTTCGATCTTGTTTTATCTTGTATTAAAAGTGCGCATTATACGCCGGAATGTGCGTAATTAAAGTCTAACAAAAATATGTTCGTGCTACGATGCTTGCTTATATGGATCGTTAACTTAATGTTAGGAATTTTAGTGAAATCATACGTAAAATTGTAGAATCTCTCAGATTATGTACCATAAAATGCCTTAAAAAGGCGAAGCCTTGCCGGGAAAATAAGATTAGAGGAGCGTGTCTATTTAACATTGAGGTAAATGCATATCTCGCTAAATTGGCGAAATATCGCCAAGCTGGCAGTGGTTTTGGCGCCTAATTTTTGTTACAAGTTTAACGAGAAATTTCCAAAAGTCGCCAAATTTGGCTTGGTCAATGTCTATTTCTCTAAATTGGCGAACTATCGTTAAGCTGGCAATGGTTTTGGTGATTAATTTTTGTTACAAGTTTGACGAGAAATCTTCAAAATTCGCCAAGCTTTTTTGTTTTGCTTTCAAAATGATACAATTATCCAGTTACGGCTCTTTTTAAATATGGCTACGGCTCTTAAATACTTCTGAGTTCTAAACTGCGGCTGTTACTGATACAGAGTTTGCTTGCCTCTGACATATGCTACTGAGACGGAAGAACTATCCTAAGTGGGAATCTGGAGTTACATTAAGCGTATCCTGCTTATATTGTTTTTTGAAAAGCGTACGATGGCTGAATCCCTTGTGGAATTACTTCCATGCTTTTACATATTACTAGCTAAAGTAGAGAAATTTCTACTTAGCTCCGCAAGGCAAAAAACAGCCAAAAATGGGATCTTATTCTATTGGTTATCGAATGATCTGCAAACTACCGTGCTTAAATTTTAAATAACAGTTTTGGATATGAAGTACTCTGTTTGTAAAATCCTTTTCTTGTTCATTTTTCCCTTTTTTACGTTCAACAGTGTACATTTTTCATAATTTTTAAAATATGAATACGAAAAGTAATGGAATTATATCCTGAATGCACATTCGACTGTAAGGGCCCTCTTAAGTTTTTGATCTTACTGCTCGCTGTTGTATGTAACTAAGTTTTATGTAATTTCAATGAAAGAAACTGAAATTTTGCAAACTATTTAAGAACTTGTGATATTGTAGACGAATTATTTACACTGCGCAAAAAAGGGAAGTTCTATATCTCCCGTTCTACTGGGTCGATTGACGAAATTCAAATTGCGTTTTTCATGTCACGAAAGCGCGACTGAGGATATATATGAGATTAATATATAGCATTGTTGTAACTTAGGTATTTTCACACAAAATCGGATTTTTTCGGAAGTAAAATACCATTTTTTTTTCATATTTCGGTTATACGAATCAAATTATGGCTAGATATTAAATTTTGTAATTTTTTGTAAGAAATGTAATAGAGACATTTACGGCGATTTTTTTGGGGGGGGGGAGGGGGGGAATTTTTTTCAGTTTGCGTCAAGAATAATTTACTTGGCAAACTTCTGAATTTATGACAACCTATTTTCCTTTCTCTTTTTTTCTTTCTACACGAGCGGAAAAATGGTCATCGTTCATACTTTGAAATAATTTCGGCAAAATGCGTAAACCACATTTGGCGATATTATACATCTATTCTCTTTGGTTAAAAAAATTTATAGGTTTTAATTCAAAAATTTTTTTAGAAAAATTTATAAAAAGTATTTTAAAACAAAATTTTAAAAATAAATCATAAAAAATGTGCGAATTGTATTTGGATTAAGCCTAAATTTCGAATTCTGGAAGAAGGAATTAAGTAAGTTTAATAAAAAAAAAAAAAAAAAAAAAAAAGAGATATTACCAAATTCTATTAACATTGAGGAGCTAAAATTTTGAGAGCTAATTTTTTGAAAACTACTCCTGCGATTGTATGGCATTTCGGCATTATTCGAGTCGTAGAATCGAAATAGAAAAAACAGCACAAAGTTTTTATTTTGTCATTTCGTTTTATTTTTAGCTTCGATGTGAGTTAAATTATCCATATTAAAATATAACCACGATGTACAGTTTTATTGTTAGAAGTGTTGAATTACATTATAAGGTATCTCTCCCGCCTTCTTGGCATGCCTTCGTGGTGTGGTGGCCTGCACACTGGGCGCGTATTCCAGAGGTCCGCGGTTCGATTCCCGGCGAAGGCGTTGCTAATTTTTCAGTACCTCTTGCCTGCTTCCAAAAGTGCCTAATGTCTCGTACAGCATAATAAGTAATTTAGCTAAGTAGACTTTTTTTTTTTCAGTGTTCAGTAAAACTCGCTTAACCGAACTTCTGTTAACCACAAGAGTAGAAAAAATACCCTTGAACCATTGGCTTCAAAAACCAGTCATTTTCATTTCTTTGCATTGTAAAACCATTTTCTCCCTATTCTATAGAATTTAAATTTTTTTTTTTTTTTTTCTTTTTTTTTTTTTTTAAGTTCAAAGGGGCTTTGTCCCTGAAGGACTATTGCTTTCGTTTCGCGATTTTGCGTCGAATCACTATCAACGACGTATCGCTTTTCAAATCGTTGCCACCAGTTACTATCGCCCTGTATTATATTTGAAAAAATTAAATAAGGAAGAATCTGCATAAATGTATGGATGTTTCTCGCATTGTGATAAAACAACGGTACCCAGAGCCATCCAATTTCGAACGACGTAATCCCACTGCGAATATGGGCATCTGAAAGCTCAAATTTGAAATTTGGAATTTGTTTTATTATCGATTTCATATTTTGTAGAACTTTAACGAATTTTTGATTAACAAATTCAACGATTTAAAAGCTAGCAATGGCATCACTGTATGGGGAGAGGATCCTTTCTATCTCAGCGCGGGGAGTGTGTCGGAAATTCTAAAGATATGATCATTTTAAAATTATTTTGCGATATTGCTCTTGAACTGAATTTTATGGTTTAAATGCAAAGAACATGATATTTAATAAATAAAGGTAACATACAAAACGTTAGAAAACTCCCCCTTTAGACGTAATTTAAAATCTGAAACGCTTTAATTTTTTTTTAAAAATAAATTAAAAACATGTAATCTCAGTATATTGCGTGCGAAAACAGTAAAATGTGTAAATCTGTGTTCAGAAGATGACTTCAAGTTCTTTGTATCGTTTAAAATTTACGTTTTCATGATAAGACTTTTGTGAAAATTGTTAGGCTACCGAAAATGAGGAAATCAAATATTTTATCAAATTATAAAAGCATTTTGTAATGTATCTGGTTGATGTTTTACCATTCCACTTGGAAATTTGGCGTTGACACTTTTCTAGAAGAAGGTCTTTGAAACGGAGAGCGTCCTATTATTTACGTCAGGTATCTTAAATTGCACGCAGGCCAAATGCAAGATCTGAAGGTAGCTGATGAGCCGCAATAAAAATAAAAAAATAAATAAATTTATAAATAAAAATAATTAAAAAAATAAATAAAAATCTGAAAGCTTGAAGATTTACATTTACAAAGAAACATTTTTTTAATTGTTTGTGTTACCTTTATTTATTAAATATCATGTTCTTCGCAATTAAACCATGAAATTCAATTCAACAGTAATATCGCAAAATAATTTTAAAATGAGCATATCTTTAGAATTTCCGATACACAGTCTAGAGCGCTGGAGATATTTATATATATGCATTTTTTACCCCATACAGTTTTGCCATTGCTCGCTTTGAAATCGTTGAGTTTGTTAATCAAAAATTCTTTGTAGTGTTACAAGATATGGTATCGATAATAAAACAAATTCCAAATTAGGGCTCCCAGATGCCCGTATTTGGTAGAGGATTACTTTATTCAAAATTTGATGGCTCTAGGTACCGTTGTTTTATCACACTGCGGCAAACATACATACATTTATGCAGATTCTTCATTATTTAATATAACACGGCCATAATATTTGGTGGCACCAATTTGAAAAATGAAACGGACATTACAATTTTTCAACGCAAAATGCCAAAACGAAATTAACGCCTTCTGGGATATATATATATATTTTTCAAATAGCAAAATTTGTTAGCTAAATTTAAAAATTCTTTCCTATATATTCGTTAAAACATATATATGTATAAATAAAGCAAGGGGAAAAAATCAAATTAATTCAGTAGTTTTCCTACTTGAAATCTAAGTTGGTATCTGCAAGTAATTTCTGTTGGTCACAATTTGTAATTCAAACGCATTGGCAGCTAAATATTAAAAATTTCTGATTGATGTTTATTCAAATATCTGTAATGTATTGAAGTAATCATTAATATATTTAACATAAAGTATAAATATGCGAAAACTTCCCGACAGGGACACAAAACATGCGAACAAATAATGACAACTTATTTTCTTTCTTTTATTTATTATATGACAACTTATTCTCTCTCTCTCTTTTTTTTTTATTATAATTTTCTGTGACGCATACAAAAAAATAATATTTGTATGTAAATAATTATAAACTTCTTAGCTTCTTATTATATCTTTCAACTACAACATCTCATAGCATTTGGATTTTCATACAGTTAAGCAATATTAGAGGAAACTTAGTAAAAAATATCTTCATCATGAATTGTGGAGGCAATATGGTTCTTTTCGTAGATTTATTAATATTCAACAACCAAAAAAACTGTTCACTTGTGAATGTGTTTCCTAACAAAGAGGTTATTGCAAAAATTCGTAACTGTGATGGTATTTATCTTTTGACAATTTGTATTCTCAGATCTTTGAATAAGATTTATATTACAACGTAAATTAATTAGTTTCATTTCTAGATATTTCGGAGAGTTACGTTCATTTTTGATGAGGAAAATAATGTAAAATTTGCACTCCAAACACTAAAATCTAAAAATTTTTCTTCACATTCTTGTAATAATTATAATTTTTTTACGGAAAATATACTCGTGGGCCGCATTAAAATGCTTCGGGGTCGCATGCGACTTGCCAGCCGCTAGTTTGAAAACAGCGATTTACGGGATAATATGAAATTTTTTAAAATTTACATTTTTATTATTTTTATGGAAATAAAAATATTTTACCTTTTTTAACTTCATAATCTTTTGAAATAAAATTCAAAACATTTAATTCCCAATTTAGACAACGGAGTACATAACTTGTTCGACCTACAAATAAAAATGCAGATAGGTTGTTGTCACAGTTTGTTCAAGTATTTTGAGTTTTATTGTTACAATGGGCTATATTGAAAACACGATGTTACTCGAAATGAGTCCACCTTAGTTAGTTCTGGTAAACTGGGCTCTTCAATACATTAAATTCACTTAAATGTGACGCTGAAAGTGATGCTGTGTCAAGCAACTTGGCAAAAATTGTTTTTATGTCGATAATTTATTTAAGCGCAATGACTGCTACTTTCTATTTTGTCATAGTTTTCTGTTTGTTATCTGAGGTATCCATATTGCCTTAGGAATAATAGTGATTCTACCGTACTACCTATTATAAAAATGTCGAAGAAAATGAAGTCAGTTGGACGATTCAAATGCTAAGTATCGAATAAGGCTGTTGTTATTGTTTGGTATTGCATTGCATTTTACCTTACAAAACCAATTTAACCTATTTCCAGCGCATTTTCAATTAGAAATCGCCCCCTTCTTATTAGAAGCGGCATCGAGGTCACAGCGAAATACAGTCATAGCAGCCAGTCGACGACGAGAGCCATTTTCATCCTAGAATCAAAAATCTCGCTCACAGAAAACAACCACCTCAAAATTATTGATTGCTTGCAACTCGTACCGCAAAGTGTGTCTCTTTAAATTCTTAATGGCGGGTAATCGTGAATAACTACAATAACCAGCAGCTAGGGATAAAGAGCTTCGAAATTACTTAGAGAATGTCTGGAAGGAAGTGTCGTTGACTTTTATTTTTAGGTTCGTTGCCGATCGTAGTAAAACTTTTTTGTTGTTGATAAGGTTGGCGAGCGTTTTCTTTTCGTGTTTATTTTCCTCCGTTTGCGAAGATAGATAACTGTTGTTTCCTTCGCAAGGGTGATCCATACTGGCGTCCACTTTGTAAACGCATCTGAAGTGACCCCTTGCGGCGTTTGTCTGAGTTTTGGTAAGTACTTTTATATATATATCATTGCGGGATGCTTCTAAGATCTAGTATTATTTGTTTTGTCCTTGTCATGTGAAGTTTCTCTTTTGAAATGAGGTGCACTGGCAAAATAAATAGGTCAACAACAGTTAAACATGTTTGCTTTATTTCTTACTCATGTCATTATTGTTTATGACTGCCATATTTTTATATTATGAATGTGGCTGATTGGAATATATGAAATATTCGAACATATAACATTGGAATTTTTATTTCATATTTTATTGCATATTTTTATTTAATTTTTTGTTATTTTTTCCATTGTAATATGTTTGATTATTTTATTTTATATTAAAATATATTACACTGGGAATTATTATTTAATTAAAATCTTCAGTTATTCTATCTCTCTATAAATATTATCATAAAATTTTAAAAACTGATATTAACGGAGGGGGGTTCTTACAAGGTCATGATCTTAATATAATTAACACACGGATGTATTATAATTAATTGCAAATTATATAATAAGGACAAAGGTATATAATAAGTAAATGGAAGATTAAAATAAACAATGGATTTAATTATTTACTTGTTCAACTTGAATAATAATTACCGTATTTACTTCCATAATTTTCCTCCTTTTGCTATTAATTTCACCGCTTGAAAACAAAAATGCGCGGTGTATACTATTTGAATAATAATTTTGTGTAAGGAAAAAGAATAGAAACATACTATTCTTTTTGCTTACACAAAATACATTCTTATTTGCGCATATGTTTTGCGTTCTTTCCATAAATCAGCAATTTCTAAATCATAGGCTGAAAAAACTAAGGGGAAAAGTTTTCGAGGGGGAGAAATATGTGAGTACGTAAAGTGTATATTAACAACAATAATAATATTTTATCATGGATTCATATTTGAGTGTTAGGATAAGAAAAATATAATTAATAAAAAAAGAATAATATTATAGTTCAGATTATGAGTAACTTTTTGCGATTTATTAAATCTTCAAAAAATAATATTCTAGTCCTCTACGAATATTCCTTTTAGCTATTGAAAATGGACTATATTATCTAGCTATTGTAAAAATTTCAGGCTTTTCTTTATAACATAATAATTTGATTAATTATAAACTGTGATTTTAAAAAATTATGTAAAGTGTTACATCCATTCAAAAGTATGAATTTTATCTTTTTCTACGAATTAATCCATTTTTACTATTTTTTAAATTAAATTAATTTTATAATATTATTTTTATACATTTTTACTGAAAGTCTGACATATCTAATGTACTCAAATTGAAGAAAATATATGTAATAAAGACTTGACATTTCTGTTCATAATATTGTTGTGATATAATTTGTAAATATGGTTTAAATTAAAATTAAAACTAAACAGGCCAAAAAAATGTAAGAAAATAAGCATTATATTATTAACTGTGCAAATTATAAATGGAGTTACATTTTTTAAACATTAAAATTTAAAAAAATTAAAAATAAAAATAAAGTCAAACTAATTCTATCGGTTTATTTTAATTTATATGAGGCAAATATGATTTTGATTCCATTTGCAGTTTAATTTTTTTTTAAATTTCAGTTTTTGAAATATTTAAGTGAACTCCATTTTTAATTTGGAATACTATTAATTTGCTCAATTAATAATATAGTGTTTATTTTCTTTTGCCTGTTTAGTTTTAATTTTAACTTAAACAATATTTAGAAATTATATATATATATTCTCGAGCTGCATGTTTTTTTAATAACCAGAGTATCTTACTATTTTTAGTATTTTTCATGTAATGTGAAATTTTATAATAAAGCATAATTATTTTACACAAGGCTGATAAAATTATATGCAGTGTTTTTAATACTGCAAATTATAATTAATACTGCAAGCCATAAAAACATACACTATATTTTCATGTAATAGAAGAGGTTTAAACATTTATTAAATGCAAATATGTTGTATTTTTGAATAATTTGTTATTTATATAAGCATTGTGTCCATGTATGTGTGCACGCTAAATTATGGTTAATTTATTCATCTTTAGGCTGCTGAAGATGCTATGAAAGCTGGCAGAAAAAGTAAAGAATTGTTAAGTGCTAGTGGTGTTGAAAGCCTTCGGAACACTGCGGGTGATAGTGGGAAAATTAACGGTGGACCTCAAAACTATCATAGCCAAGGAGAAACCCAGTCCCCGTCAAATCCTGCTACAATGCACCTAGGAAATCAAGGAGTAAGTTGCATTTTATGATGCTAGAAATAATTTTAGTGTTTTTTTTTTATTATGAGTTAATTCTATGAAATTAAACAAAAATAAATAAAACCTGTAGTTTGATCTTCAGATCTGTCTTTAGTTGACGATAATACATGGCTGTTTATTTTTTAATCTCGCCAAAGAAGTCGCCAAGGTGAAATGTAAACAAAAAGACAATGACGAAATATTTCACTAAGAAACCTTTATATAGAAATAAGAGTTACGCTGTACAAGCGAAACTCACGACAGTAATTATTTTGAAATTTAATAGCAAAAGCGGAGTGTACTTTTTTCCACCAGCATTATCTGAATTACTTTGAAAAAGATATTCATGTACATAAATCGCAGTAATAGAAAATAAAGTACTGTAAAGCAGTGTTTCTGAGACTTTTCGCATTCATGCCTTATCTGTTCATATTTGCGATTTATCTGCGTATCAGAGGCGGGGAAGATGGATTTGTATTGGGGAAGGTGGATTGGTTAGTTCTGTATAATTTAAAATTAAAATAATAATAATAAAAATTGACAATTAATGGCGCATATTTAAAATATGCGTAAAGACAATGCTTTTAAGTTGTATACCATTAATTTATCTTTCGATTAATTATTCTTTTTTTATGTGTTTATGTTTTGTGCTGCATGAATTATACAGTTAATATTTGTTATTTCATCTTTTTTTTTAATCGTTGCAAATCGTCGATATTCAAGTGTAAGGTGGCGCCATAGCCACAAGCACCTTAAGAAATTTCCGCATTCTCAATAGTCCCATCCGTCTTGCTGTATTAAGATTTATTACAGCCTCGCGTACAAATAGTTGTTGCTCTAGTGTTTTTTTTAAAAAACAGTTTTTTTAGAAAATATTGTAATAATGGAGTAATGATAAATTAACTTGAGTTACTATTTGTAATTAATTGGCAATTATAAACTTATTTATAATTACAGGTCGATCTTTTTAAGTACAAAACAATTGGAAAAAAGAGCTTCAACATTTCGCCAACAACAAAAATTGTCATCCGAATTTAGGCGGTTGCTATAGATTATTACAGTCAAAAGTCGTTAATCTGGACTCGTCGGGACTTTGGCGATTCCGGATTATCGATTTTTCCGGATTATAGATCATCAGTTTAAATCTCGTAAGATGGCATGCAGAAATTCTAAAATTAAAAATATGAAACCGTAATTTATGAAATAAAGAACAATTATGATCTAAAGGGTATCAAAATTTACAAAAAAAAAAAAAAAAAAAAAAGCTTAATATTTAATTGTTTACTTTATTAAACATTTCTTTCAATGTAAGTTGCTTCGTTTTATGTGATAATACTTTCTCTTTAATTCTGTAAACAAAAATAATTTCTTGTTTAGTTACAAAGTTCCGCTGTTCAAGTCCCGTTAATTGCTGTGCCGAGAATACCGACTAACTTGTCAATCGAAATATTTTCGTTTTCACTAACCTCTCTGTCACATTCTTCATGTCTTTATCCATTTTTTGCAGCAATTCCACTTTTTGTTTGATAAACATCGAAACATACTTTCGTTTTGTACGATCCTTTGGGAGCTCCAGAATCGGAAATTCTATTTGACATAATCGAAAGTTCAAGTTTTCTTTTATAGTATTGCTCTTAGAGTCTGCAAAAAATAATAAGCCGGATCCAATTCGAAAATTAAGGAACAACGCAATCATCAACATTAACTGAAATCGATAATTAGATAATTTTAGGTTATACCGTCCGTTATACATAAAACGCGCACGCGAAAACGTATTCTGCGCTTGCGCACACTCATATGCGCAGCCGTAAAAGGTCTTATGTGCACACGTAAACGCCTATGCACATGTGTCAACGCGGCGCATGCGCAGAAAGTTTTTAGCTTTGAGGTCCGGACTATAGATCATTCCGAATTATGGGTGTCCGAATTAACGACTTTTGACTGTATAAAGGGAATTTATTATTTTATTTAAATAGTAAACTTTATTATTAATCCAAAGGAGCTTTGTCCCTCAGGGACTGTTGTTTTTGTTTTGCGATTTTGTGTGGAGTCACGCTGAATGTTCGTTTCACTTTTCAAATTGTTGCCACCAAACATTATCGCCCTGTAATATATTTGAAGAAATTAAATAATGAAGAATCTGTATAAATGTATATATTGTTACAGATTTGGCATTTAAATAGCTAATGTTGGTAGAACTATAAATTAAATTGTTTTATTTCCCCCTGCAGTGCAGTGCGTAACGAATATTAGGAAAAAGCTAAGCCGGGAAATTAAAAATGAAAGATCACGTGCATTTATCATTTGATAAATAAATAACTCTTTTTGATTTCATAAAAATACCAGATTCTCGCGCAATTAAAAAGCTTATACAGTACAAAGTCCGAAATCTGGATTCTTCCGAACTTTGGCAATTTCGGATTTGGGATTTTTCCGGGCATTAGATCAGCAGTTTAAATCTGGTAAGATGGCATGCAGAAATTATACAATGAAAAATATGAAATCATAATTTATGAAATAAAGAACAATTATGATCTAAAGGGTATCAAAATTTGCAAAAAAAAAAAAAAAAAAAAAAAAAAAAAAAGCTGAATATTTATTTGTTTACTTTATTAAACATTTCTTTCTATATAAGTTGTTTAAGTTGCTTCGTTTTTTGTGCTAATACTTTCTCTTTAATTCTATAAACAGACATAATTTCTTGTTCAGTTACAAAGTTCCACTGTTCAAGTCCTGTAATTGCTGTGATAACCTTTCTGTCACTTTCTTGACTATCGGAAGCGCGCATTAAACGTGCATGCATAAAGCATGCAAAAAAAAAAGTTTGTAGCTTTGAGATCCGGATTATAGATCATTCCGGATAATGGATGTCCGAATTACGGACTTTATAATGTAATGACTCTTTTAAAAAAATGGCGTGGTTGACTGTAAAATATTATTTACAACTCTTTTGAAAATCTAAATGAACCATTATACTTCAGCTCAGTCCCCCCCAGCGAGATCAATAATGTATTAATATATTTGGACTTTTTGAATGGAGAAATATTATTTATTACTTTATTAAACATTTCTTTCAATATAAGTTGTTTAAGTTGCTTCCACAAAAAATTAAAAGAGTTCTTTTTTATAAAATAATAACAAATTAGAAGTTTAGGGAGCAGAGCAGTCTGCTACATTAACTGAAATGACTTAGAATCAGTAACGATAATTTTAGTCTAGCTTAATAGCGTCCGTTATACATTATTGGCTGTGTATCACAAGATTGGCAACGAAAGCCAAGTGGTTTCTCTAAATTTTGTCTTGCTCCTATTGTGTACTGAATTAAGCCTGAATTTCTCTACGGGTCCTAAATTCTGCTACAAAGCACCTTCCTAAGTTCTAAATTTTCACCGCGCCTAAACTTTGGATCCCAGGTGCTTTCCCTAAATCATAAAAAACTTCTCATTCCTTAATTTTGCTGCTCGGTGCTTCCCCAAATTCCAAAAGTTTCGTCTTCCCTAAATTCTGCCTTCCGGTGCGGACATATTCTGCCGCCGCTTCTGGGTTTACGGTGAATAACATATCAGTTAGTCTTAGTTAAAATAGCACTAAATGTAATCTTTTGGTTTAAGAGTTTCATTAACAAAATCTATTTTTAACATATGAAAAGAAATTTTTGTTGAATTTTTCTTCATCAACATTATAGCATTTAAAAATCTATAATCATCGCCAAACGTAATGTTAGCATAAAAGGTTGCCATACGCTTCTTATTCAATTACTAATATAAAAAAGTTTAGACATCACTGCATAAGTTATTACTGAAGCTGTCATGTATTGATAAACATGCAGTGATGAAAGCAAAATATAATAAATAATGACTTTCCAGGTCGGCGTCAGGGATATAAAATAGTTGAATGTTTCGGTTTGAGATGTATGCCAAGTAGATACTCAGCTAGGAGCCAAATTATTAATCTAACAAATTTATGCTTACATGATTATTTTTCCATAATGAGGTATTTTATGTAGTGCCTAAGTGAAATTAAGAATCGGAATTTTTAAGTGAAAATCAAATGCGCATGCGTAAAACATACAAAAAAAAAAAAAAAAAAAAGTTTGTGGCTTTGAGGTCCGGATTTTAGATCATTCCGGTTAATGGATGTCCGGATTTCTGACTTGTACTGTATAAGCGGCATGAAAACCTCTCAATTCGTTCGTTAGTTAGTTGTTTTAAGAGTTTGTTAGAAAACTGCTCTTGTTGACTGTAGCAAATTCGCGGATTAGCTTTCTCTAGCTGTTTTGAATTAACTTCTGTTGAACGTTTGAGTAGTTAAAAGATAACTACTGTGAGATATTGTAACACTGTATGAATATCTGAGGAAATTGAAGCATTTTGTTTTATTTATTGTGATAATTATAAATTTTGTTCATTTTTCATCGGACTTGTGCATTCAATTCATAACGAACCCTTACGCACGCAACAATTTTTGGTGGCAGCGGTGGTATTTGAATGCCAATAACAAGACCGGTGGAAGAACAATTAAGGCATTTGATATCAGCCTTTGACTCGTTTAAAGAAGAGATGCAATTTGTCAGGAAACGATGGAACCTGGCCAAGATTCCGTTAAGGAAGAAATAAAAGCCGTTCAAGCTGGTCAAGAAAAGATTGAAGCAGGTCAAGAAGAAATGAAAAGAGCAATTACTTGCATAAATAGAAAACAAATTTGAGGCTATGGAAGGCAGAATAGACGCGGTTGAAAATAAAGTGGGACAGATTGAGGAAAACGTTTCTTCTGTCAAAAGAAGAAATAGAAGGAAGAGTTTGTTCCACTCAACAACAAATTGAGCAAAAAGTAAATGACCGGGTTTCTGCGGTTGCCAAAGAAGTTGATACTTTAAAGAAATTCGTAGCGACGGCGGCAGGGAGCAATTCGGATGGTTTTAAATTTTTACCGATGTCTGCCCGTCCGTCTCTGAAGCTATCCACGTACGATGGGAAGACCTCCTGGCAAGTATATAGGACACAATTTTCTATAGTTGCGGAGCGAATGGATGGGATTCCCAAGCTAAGGCCTGTTATCACGCTGCTTCTCTGAGAGCAGATGCTGCGGATATCCTTCAGATACTTCTGAAAAACCAAAGGCTAGATTTCGAAGCTCTCTCCGGCGCATTGGAGCTGCGCTTTGGGGAGAAGTCTTTAAAAGACTACAGCAGGCTTCAATTAAAATCCCGTCAACAGAAGCCAACCGAAACACTTCAGGAGTTCGCCACGGATGTTGAAAAGCTGTCCCATTTCGCGTTTTCAAAGTGCCCGACAGAAACAAGGGAAATCCTATTCCTGCAATACTTTATCAACGGCATCCGGGATCCTGAAATACAGAAAGCTCTACGAATGGTGAATGTTAAAGTTTTAAAAAGCTCTCTGTTCTATGCCGTGAAATTCGACGCAGCCCAGCAAGCAACTCGTAGAGATCGCAACCCAGTCAGAGCTGTCCGAGTCCACGAGCCAGTGGATCAATTGATGGCTCGTTTAGATTATTTATCCAGACAAGTCAATGCTTTGATATGGAGTAGGAGTGAGAACAAAGTGGCTCTAAGGTGCTGGAAATGTGGTACTGAAGAGCACATGCGACGGCATTCCAGAACACCCCAGGGCACGGAAAATAAAACAGATGATTTGATAAGACCAGTAAATGCCTTGAGACGGAATATTGGTGAAAAGAAACCGACCCTAAAGTGCTGGAACTGCGGTGTTGAAAGCCACCTACGAAGGAACTGCAGAACACCCCAGAGCACGAAAATAAGGCATATGATTTAAACAGACAATTAAATGCCATGGGACGAAAAAGAATTGACAAGAAACTAAAGTGCTAGAACTGCGGAGCAGAAGGTTACGTGCGAAGGAACTGCAGAACACCCCAGAACATGGAAATTAAGACTATTTCCCAGCAACGATGCAGGAAACAAATGAATGACCATATCGAGGAACGGAGGTTGGCAGAGAATGAAAAACACCGCTTTAAAGCGCTCAAGATTTCTGCAGTGAGTGGCAGCAGTAATGGACTATCCATCGATGGGCATATCGATAGAGTTCCTTGCAATATGACCATTGACACAGGAGCTTAATGTCACCATCATTCGGAAAAATTTAGCTCAACAGTTTAAAGATAAACTCATTTGGAAGTCATCCTGTGTTACCCCCCAGAAAGCGTCTGGCGATGAAAGCTCCATACCTGGGAAGTTAAACGTGAACATTAATAAATATCTCAAATACCGTCTACCATCACACAGCATATGTGGCGGATATTACCGATCCATGCATACTCGGATTGGACTTTTTAAGGAAATACAATTTTCCCTTAGACTTCAAAAAGAATAAACTGCTTTCAGCATCTGAGGACATGACTATCCATCCTCAGAAGGGATCCTCACTTAGAAACGTCGACATCTTGTCTGAAAGGCCCTGCACAGAAAGCTGCCGATATCATACTAGGGTCGAAGAGAAACGCCAGACTACCGGCTATTCTCCATCCCAGATGCTCTTTGGTCGAGACATTTGTCTGCCTTGTGATCGCCTGTTTGGTCGCACTACGGATGCGCCTTCATTGCCTGAGGAAGACATCCAAGATGTCCAAGCCAGGTTTGAAGTGATGCACCGTTCTGCACGAGAGCGAGTCAACTTGGCGACGGAGAAAGTAAGGACCCGATGCGACACAAGAGCTACTGGACATCAATTCGACGGAGGAGACAAGGTGTGGTTGTGGAACCCGATTCGACGAAAAGGAGTCAGGCCTAAATTACAGTCACCTTGGGATGGTCCGCACACAGTCCTAAACAAGCCAAATGAAGTCGTAGTTCGGATCTGCAAATCATCGAACTCTAAACCTAAGTCGTTCATTACGACAGGTTAGCTCATTACTAATAGTAGTACATAGTGTAATAGTACGTAGTGTAAATAATTTTAAATAGCGTAAGACCATGGTCCTCTATGTTTCTAAATGTGTATTTAATTTGACTTGTATTTAGTATTTGATAGCATTTGATTTGTTTAAATTAGTTATTACATTTATTGCTCATGTTGTTTGTTATTGTAATGCAATGTTTATTGTTGCATTAATGCCTTAGTTGTAAGTTTGGCTTATGTCCAGGGATTGTACTGCTCGGGGCGTGCAGTCCTTGAGAAGGGGGCAGTGTTATGGATTTGACATTTAAATAGCTAATGTTGGTAGAATTATAAATTAAATTGTATTATTCCCCGTGCAGTGCAGCGCGTGATGAATATTAAGAGAAAGCTAAGCCGAAAAAATAAAAATACGAGACCACGTGCATTTAACATGGTACTACTTTGATAGACGGTTGCACAGATTTTAGGCGATTTACGTTGGTGCGGTTTTTACAATTGTCAACCATCTTGAAAAACGCTGTTTTTACGTATTTTACGTGTAGTAAAGTATTCGAAATGGAAAAAAAAAAAAAAAAAAAAATAATAATAATAATAATAATAATAAAAATAAATATCGTTCAAAATAATGGATTAATTTTTTGTTGAAAACGTCGTTTTTTAAGATGGCAGGCAAATGTAAACTACGAGTTATTTACTACGAGTATAAATACTAAAGTAAGGTTAAATTATTACTTTCATATAACAAAGAAATAGGATAAAAACACCGCTATAAAAACATTGCGCCACCGTTTAATTGGATTAAAATATTACTTAAATTGAATATCGAATTAAAAACATCATACCAATGTTTAAACGTAAACGCATATAATTAAAATTATTTAAATAATCATACATAATAAAATTATTTTTTCAAAAAAATTGCAAAATTAAACTGTATTTTAATATCTAACAGCCATAAATAATGTTTAAAACATTAAATTAAATTTATAGGGCTCTAGTGTAGAATTGGGTGCCCCTTCGATTAGCGACAATTTTTTGTAAAATTTTGGCCATGGAATCTCATTTCTGGCTACCATGATAGTTTAACTTTGCTTTAGCTTCCTGATTTTTTTTAAAAATGAAAATAGATTGATGTGTACATGGACAAATTTAAAGCAGTGCGCAATGCCTAGTTTGTGCAATTCTGGGATGAAACAAATCAATGTGTACATGGACACAGAGTTTATGCAATTCTTTGACTTCTTATTTTGGTTTTGTGTAACGGCCATCTTGAAATTGTGTCTTCCTGGCGCCAAGCTTAACGTAAAAAAAGAATCGCCAAAAAACAAGGGGCACCCAATAGTAAACTTTTACCATTTATAGATATTAAAACCAATTACTTTTAAAGCAAGGTGACGTCATTGATTACATCATCCACTACATGAAATTATATAAAATATCATAAATAATAACATTTTTATTTCAAACAAAAATGCAAAATTGAATTGATTTTTAATATTTAGAAGCCATAAATAATATTTAAAACACGGAATTTATGCATAATGAAACGCATTATTTTTTAAATAAAATGACAACAAAGTATCGGTTACCATAAATAACTTTCCAGCAATGGGTTTACCATAAGTCGTATCGCTCGCCAAAAAAAATTGCTAAAAATCCATGCAACCGTCTACCAAAGTAGCACCTTTAACATTTAATATAAAAAATATCTCTTTTTGATTTCATAAAAATACCAGAAAATTCTCGCGCAATTCCTCTCAATTCGTTATTATTTAGTTAGTTGTTTGAAGAGTTTGCTTAGAAAACTGCTTATGTTATCTGTAGCGAATTCGCAATTAGCTTTTTCTCGCTGTTTTGAATTAAATTCTGTTAAACGTTTGAGTAGTTAAAAGATAACTACTGTGAGATATTGAAACACTGTACGAATATCTGAGGAAATTTAAGTATTTTTGTTGTGATAATAATAAATTTGGTTTTTTTTTCCATCAGACTTGTGCATTCAATTCATAACGAACCCGTATCCAAGCAACAATATGGTTCTCGCATTCTGATAAAACAACGGTACCTAGAGCCATCCAATTTCGAATAACATAATCTTCCACCAAATATGGGCATCTGGAAATCCAAATTTGGAATTTGTTTTATTATCAATTTCATATTTTGTTAAACTTTAGCGAATTTTTGATTAACAAACTCAAGTATTTCAAAGCGAGCAATGGCAACATTGTACAGAAAAAAACATTTTTATTTTCAGCGTGTATCAGAAATTCGAAAGATATGCTCAATTTAAAATTATTTTGCAATATTGCTCTTGAACTGAAATTTATGGTTTAAGTGCGAATTTTTCCCTTAGTCCCTTTGTTTTGCGATTTTGCGTTGATTCACAATAAATGTCTGTTTCACTTTTCAAACTGTTGCCACCATATGTTAGAGTCTTGCATTATATTTGAAAAAATTAAATAATGAAAAATCTGCATAAATGTGTGTATATTTCTCGCATTATGATAAAGAAACGGTGCATAGAGCCATCGAATTTTTAATGACGTAATCCTACTGCGAATATGAGCATGTAGAAGCCCAAATTTGGAATTTGTTTTATTATCGATTTGATTTCATATTTTGTAAAACTTTAACAAATTTTTGATTAACAATCTCAAGGATTTCAAAGTGAGCATTGGCAACGTCGTTCAGAAAAACATTTTTATCTACAACCCGCGAGACTCTGTATCGGAAATTATAAAGATATGCTTAATTTAAAATTATTTTGCGATATTGCTCATGAACTGAATTTTATGGTTTAAGTGAGAAGAACATGATATTTAATAAATAAAGGTAACACACAACTGTGTTACCTTTATTTATTTACAGTGCGTGAGACTGTGTATCGGAAATTCTAATGATATGCTCATTTTAAAATTATTTTGCAATATTGCTGTTGAATTGAATTTTATGGTTTAAATGTTAAAAAAACGCCCCTTTGGACGTAATTTAAAATCTGAAACCTTTCAGACTTTTTTAGTCGAAAGGGGCTTTGCCCCTGAAGGACTATTGTTTTCTTTTTGCGATTTTGTGTTGGTTTACTATAAATGACCATTTCACTTTTCAAACTGTTGCCACCAAATGTTAAGAGTCCTGCATTATATTTGAAGAAATTAAATAATGGAAAATCGGCTTAAATGTATGTATGTTTTTGGCATTGTGATAAAACAACGGTACATAGAGCGATCGAATTTTGAATGATGTAATCCTACTACGAACTTGGGCATGTGGAAGGCCAAATTTGAAATTTGGAATTTGTTTTATTATCGATTTGATTTCATATTTTGTAAAACTTTAACGAATTTTTGATTAACTAACTGCAGGATTTCAAAGTGAGCATTGGCTACTTCGTTCAGAAAAACATTTTTATCTTCAACGCGCGAGACTCAGTATCGGAAATTCTAAAGGTATGCTCAATTTAAAACTATTTTGCAAAATTGCCCTTGAACTGAATTTTATGGTTTAAGTGCGAAAAACGTGATATTTAATAAATATAGGTGACAGACAAAATGTTAAAAAAACGCCCCATTTGGACGTAACTTAAAATCTGGAACTTTTCAATTTTTTTTTCTTTTTAAAGTTTATTTATATATTTTTTAAATTTTTATCAACATAATTTATTAATATTATAATTGCTAGCAAGAATGGTACAGGTTGGATACTAAGAGATAAATTCTGTAGAAAAGGTACATAAATAATTGGATCTATAAACATATTTTATGAATGGAGTAAAATTTAACTTTCTCGGGTATTATAAAATATAAAAAGTGAAGAGTGTTTTTAAGTAATATGTTTTATTATATACCATATGCGTAACAAATATTCTGTTATACTGATAAGCAATATTGTACAAAAAAATATTTCTGTTGCTTGAACTTCGAGTTCTAGGCAAAGATTCACAGATATCATAAATGTAGTATTCATCGCAGGGTTTTGCATAAAAATAACGGAAAAAACTAATTAGCCTGAGAAATAACAATAATGATCAAAATTGATATAAATTTATTATATTTAGTATTATTATTATGATTTAAAGGCGGAATATTTTGCCTACATTTCATTGCTGAAAAGATGGTAGTGGATTTTTTGGTACTTTTTTTTTTCGCCGACGCAAATCTTGCCAAGAAGACTTTATTGGCGAAAACACATGGTATACACATAAAAAATGTTGACAAATGTTAGTTCTAAGAATTTTTTATTTTGAAGGTATAAACATTTTAATGTCGTTTAAAATTTCGTAAAAAAACCAATAATAAAGACAGTAAATTTGTAAAAAGACAGTAATTTAAGTAAACTACGCTAAAAAAATCTAATTCTCTCAGTAATTATCTACATTAATTTCAAGTTAAATCTTAATTTGGAATACAAGTTTAAATGCAAGAATTATTTCAATTCGTACGAATAGCTTAATCAGAAATTATGTAAAACCTCAATGCTTTACTTCGCTAGTGCATTCTCATTAGAATTGATGAATTTAACATTTGCCTTTTCTATATTTTCGCCATTGGGTGAGCGGTGTGATTGCATCCTAATTGACTTAATTACCAACCGCGAATGGCCTTAGGGCATAAAACTGAACTATCTGGTAAAAATTCTATGTAATTGTTATGAAGCATTGAAAGAAACAATCTGATAAGAAATGGCTGCAACTTGTTTTAAATTGTAAAAGTTAAAGTTACCTGTGAGGATATTTCGTTTCACGTCGCTTGTACCATTACTGGTGACTTTATGTAAAAGGTTACCAGCGAGGATATTTCGTTTGGCATCGGTTGTACCATTACTGGTGACTTTATTACTTGCGCCGGCAAAACGGAAAATTACTGATTTTTTTTTTTTTTTTTACAAAGGGTGTTAGCTCAGAAGAGCTATTGATTTCGTTTTGGCATTTTGCCTTAATTCACTTTCTGCATTGATTCACTTTTCAAATTGTTGCCACCTAATATTATTGTCATGTATTGAATCTGCCTGAATGCATGAATGTTTCTCGCATTGTGGTAAAACAACGGTACCTAGAGTACGGTACCATCAGATTTTAAATAATGTAATCTTTCACCAACATTTTTATCTCCAGTGCGTGAGACTGTGTATCGGAAATTCTAAAGATATGCTCATTTTAAAATTATTTTACAATATTGCTGTTGAATTGAATTTTATGGTTTAAGTGCGAAGAACAAGATATTTAATAAATAAAGGTAGCACAGAAAAAGTTACCAGTCTAGACCAGAAAAAGTCTCTTTGGTCGTAATGTAAAATCTGAAAGCTTTCAGATTTTCAGCCCAAGGGGCGTTAGTTCAGAAGGGCTAGTAATTTCGTTTTGGCAATTTGCATTGAATACTTTAAATGTCGGTTCACTTTTCAAATTGTTGTCACCAAGTATTATCGCTCTGTGTTATATTTAAAGAAATTAAATAATGAAGAATCTGCATAAATGTAGGTATGTTTCTCGCATTGTGATAAAACAACGGTACAAAGCCATCAAATTTTGAATAACGTGATCTTTCATTGAATAAGCGCATCTGGAAGCCCTAATTTGGAGTTTGAAATTTGTTTTATTATCGATTTCATATTTTGTAACACTTCAACGAATTTTTTATTAACAAACTCAACTGTTTCAACGCGACCAATGGCAAAACTGTATGGGGGGTTTACCTCCAGCCTGCGAGACTATGTGTCGGAAATTCTAAAGATATGCTTATTTTAAAACTACTTTATGATATTGCTGTTGAATTGAATGTTATGGTTATATTGGTGCAAAGAACATTTAATAAATAAAATGGTAACACACAAAAGGTAAAAACAAAAGTCCATTTGAGCGTAATGTTAAATCTGAAAGCCTTCAATTTTTTTTTTTTTTTTTTTTAATGTTTACGCTAAGAGGTCTTTGCTGTGTGAATGTATCTCTGTTTCGCATATTGATGAATGAAAGAAAAACGTAACATTTTTTCCGTAGTACTGTTTTTGGCTTTTTGCCATTTTCTAAATCACGATTGCTAACCGTACGAGAACTATATTGTATCGGATCATTCATCTTTTGGAAAAGCTGTTCTGTCATATAGTTCTCACACTGTGATAAAACAACGGTACTTGGAGTCATCGGTTTTTGAATAACGTAATCCTCCACCCGAATATGGGCAACTGGAAGCCCAAATTTGGAATTTGTTTTATTATCTACTTCATATTTTGTAAAACGTTACAGAATTTTTGATTAACAAACTCAAAAATTTAAAAGCGAGAAGTGGTAGCACTTTAAGGGAGGGGAGGACATTTTTATCTCATACTTTCACTAGACGCGCATCCGATCGTCTATCACAAGTTCTAAAGATATGCTCTTTTGAATATGCAGTTTTTTGAATAAATATAGTACTCCATCCAAACATTTGTACCTTGAAAGAGGCCTGAATTTTAAATTTTGAGTTTTTTTTTAAATTTCGTATTTGTGAGTTTAATGCCATTTTGATCAACAAACTCCATGATTTAAAAGACATGCTGCCACTTGGCAAAAGTGTAATATGTATATATACAACATTATATATATATATATACAGTCAAAAGTCGTTAATCCGGACATCCATAATTCGGAATAATCTATAATCCGGACCTCAAAGCTACAAACTTCTTGCGCATGCGTCAACGCATAGTGCATTCACGCATGCGTATAGGCGTTTACGCATGCGCATAATACTTTTACGCATCCGCATAATACGTTTACGCATGCGCGTTTAATGTATAACGGACGGTATAAGATAAGCTAAAATTATCTAATTATCTATTTCAGTTAATGTTGCAGATTGCGTTGTTCCTTAATCTTCGAATTGGATCCGGCTTATTATTTTTTGCAGACTGTTAGAGCAATTTTATAAAAGTAAGCTTGAACTTTCCATTATGTCAAATAGAATTTCGATGCTGGAGCTGCCAAAGGATCTACAAAGCAAAAGTATGTTTCGATGTCCATCAAACGAAAAGTGGAATTGCTGAAAAAAATGGATAAAGGCATATCCTTTGTTTCTCTAACCATTCTGAAATCTGTTTATCAATTTCACGCTGCCTGCGAGGGGGGGGGAAACGTCGCGGCGCGCAATGAATTGGAAGTTGATCCGTCAGCACTATCCTTATCTTCAGGGCAGATGTTTTTATTTTATTTGGCTTATAGTTCCTTACTAAATGTAGTATTTCGTCTAGATGTACTCCGTCTTTGATATAAGTTCCTCGTCATTATAATTCGCTTCCGATAGTGGAGAAAGTGACACAGAGGTTATTGAAAACGAAAAAATTTCGATTGACAAATTAGTCGGTATTCTCGACACAGCAATTATAGGACTTGAACAGTGGAACTTTGTAACTAAACAAGAAATTATGTCTGTTTAATAGAATTAAAGAGAAAGTATTATCACATGAAACGAAGAAACTTAAACAACTTACATTGAAAGAAATGTTTAATAATGTAAACAAATAAATATTAAGCTTTTTCTTTTTGTAAATTTTGATACCCTTTAGATCATAATTTTTCTTTATTTTATAAATTACGGTTTCATATTTTTAATTTTATAATTTCTGCATGCCATCTTTTGAGATTTAAACTGATGATCTATAATCCGGAAAAATCGATAATCCGGAATCGCCGAAGTCTCGACGAGTCCGGATTAGGGACTTTGTACTGTATATATAATATGTATACAAAAAATGGAACTTTCTGAATATCCACTCTATGAGCTCTGAAAAATCATGAACTCAGTGCCAACGTTGGAGAACATTCATGAACTCATTGGCTACTAACTTTTTGCCAGCTAATATATGAAAATAATGTTTTCAAATATTCAATTGAGGAATTCCATACAAAAGCAATCAAGCAGTAACATTGAAAAAGCAAGAAACATTGATAATAAAATGGCTTTTTCAAGAAATCCTTTGTTGTGCTTTTATGCTCACCATTTACACAGCAGTTTGTTTGTGCTTAAGAAAAACATTGTTTAAACATTGTAAAACATTGTTGAAAAACATTAAAATTTGTTTGTGTAGTATTGCACAAACATGGCTTACAACATCAACATTGTGCCAGTCAAAGCAGATGTGCTAGATGCATACTTAGGTTGCCGCATAAATACATTTTTGTCAGTGTCTTGGGTTGCATCATACTTTTTTTTTGCAACATACTGTTTTGCCTTATGAGTACGGTTTTGCATTTTTTCAGTATGTCTGTGTTGGGAGGTGGTAGATAATCAGAAAGTGCTGATAAAATTATATCAGGAATTATAATATGAATTTTATCTTAGTTCATTGTAAATCATGTCTAAGGATATACTAGAGTTTTTATCATTTAGTAATTCATTATTTCAAATTTTTTATGCCAGAGTACTTAACAGAATTTTGCAGCAAAATTACTGTTCATAATTTTTTTTTAGGGAATGAATATTTTAAAGTTGAAATTTATTTTGAAACAAACAGCTGTTTAATTCTACATTTTAAATAAGTTGTGCGTATAGTTTAAGTTTTTCTGTAATATTACCATGCACTGTTTTCTAAAATCAGAAATTAAATAGATTTGCTAAATTATGATGAAATTTCTCACTTTTCATATAGATACGAAGTTATGTGGATCAATACCAGCCTCAGGGGGGCAGCAACTATCAACCGCCTGCTATGTTAAATTCTTATAGTGCAAGTCCACAGTATGGATCCTACACACCACAAGTGCCACCACATGGACCTCATCTTCAGCCTGTGTTTGACAGCCGTTCTTCTTTGGGTATGGATGGTATGGTAGAGATAGATGGTACAAATTCAACCCACCGCATGACCAACAGTCGTTTGAAGACTCTAATACATAACAGACAAAACCAAAGAGAACATGGACAGTTGATTCCAATTTGTAATCCAGTTCATGATCCTGCATATAATGCATCTCTTCCAGTATCACCTGTGTCGCAACAGCCTTCATATGCGCCACAGTACCTACCTCCTTCTAATCATCAAGAAGTGATTCACAATTCTATGCAATTTTCTGGACCTGCAGATAATTCCTCATCATCTCTCATGCATTTGCAGCAGCTGTCACCAAATTCCATAGAACCTCAAAGGCCTGTATCTCAAAGTTCACAGTCTGTCACATGGAGTGAAACTCCATCTAATATTTCTACTAAAACACCTGAAAATCCACCTCCATTAACTCAGAAATCTCCTGTAAAACCATCACAAAATGGGCATACTGAATCTTCCAGTGAGGCACAGGTCTCTGAAGAAACCAAGGGAGTCAATGGCAACGAAAAGCCATCTGATTCTTCTAGTAATAATTGTGCCTTAGATACTAACAGTGAGACTGTTGAGGTACAAAATCATTCAGCCAAAATTCTTCCAGAGACTGACAATAAATCAAGTGTTACATCTATTCAGGATAACAAAATACAAATTCCTTGTGATAGTGCTGCAAACCGAGTCCCTTTGCCTCCCCAATCTCCTTCTGCTACCCCAAGGTATGCTGCACCCGTTTCGGGCTTTATGTCTCCTACACATACCTATCGACATTTAGCCCCTCATCAGACTCTGACTTCTAATATACCACTGCAGCAAAGCTGTATGCCTCCTCCACCTACTATGCCACCTCCTATGACAACTGTAATGCCATACTCTTCTGCAAATGGTGGAACTACAGGACATATGACCAGTGGTACATCCTTAAATCCTATTCCTATACCAAATGATACGAACTGTGATGAGTCCAATCAATCGTCTCCTTTTTTATTGAATACGACCACATCTATGAATACATATACAAATATTACCAGTATATATAATTCTAAGCTATCTTTTTCTAATGCTACTTGTTTGCCAACATTTGCTTTAACCAGTGTGAGCAACAGTTCCCAAACATATGTCAGCTCACATTCCTATAATTACAGTAGGCAGCAAATGCATTCGAATTTCCCCAGTAGCAGTGCTGGAATGCTTCCGAAAGGGGGAGGCACCTCAGTGTCATACATAGATAGTGGTCGTATTCAGGACTCGTTCAACAGATCGGACATTCCACTTGATTGTCAACAAGACCTCCCCCTTCAACCATCCACACAAAATTGTGTTCCCCAATTTTCAAGCAACTGGTCAAAATATGCAGTCAGTAGTTCACCTGTTAATAATTGCTCTTCTTCCGTTGCAACAAGTCTAGAAAATAAGAATATGTGTTCTTTAGAAAGACTGGAGAAGTTACGAAATAATACAAAGTTAGAACCTCCACAGTGTAACTGCCTAAAAAATAAAGAAGGTGAGGAGTTTTGAAATAACTCATATTGTTTTTTGAAATTTCCTTTCTATTTTTTATCAATAAGTTTTACATAACTTTCAGAAACGCTAATGATGATTAGCCAGTTTACTTCATATATGTATGACAGTTATAGATATAATAGAGTTTTTAAAATAATTGTTATAATTCCTTAAAATAATAGGCATAGTTATGGGTAATAAATAAAGTGATAGAAGTGTAGTCTAAGAGCTTTTAGTTAAAAACTCATGTGTTAAGACAGGGTTCTTTTAATCATATTAAAAGATATATATTTCATTGTAAAGGCATATTGTTTATAGTAATTCAGTACAAATCAGCCTTTTTTATTTTTATTTTAGTGATTATTTAAAAAAAAAATTTTATCATTCAGTTACAGTGAGGTACCAAAGTGTTTGATACATCTAACAAATAAGATGGTGCTGCTACTTCTGTTTGAATAACTATAGCTACTTAACATAGCATAAAGTCAATAAGGTGTTGGAGGTATTGCAAGAATATGTCAAGACATGCATATGCTGTAGTTGCTCATAATGGAGCCCTAAGTGCTAGATGTAACTGCAAAACGTTTAATGAGGTATCCTTTATAAGAGCTTAGTATCATTTGAATCTGTTGCATGAGGGCTGAGTAAGAACAGAATAATTAATAGAATGTTTTTGTCACCTGGGATGGGGAAGTTTGTTTTATCTTGCTGGTGCAAACCATCATAGCGCTATTAATCTGCACGATTTAAGTCACTTCTGTCAAAAAAGATCCCATTGATGTAGTTGCCCTTTCTCTTCTTATCTGAAGCTAACTCATGTCTTGTTTAGAGCCATCATCAGTTTACACAATACCATGCTGACTTGATGGAAGTATCTCTTGCAGTCCTTTTCCGACATGAATTGTATCTTCTACAAATAGCTGAAAATATGATTCATTTAAACTTACCACACAGCACTACTCATTTGGGGTTGAATGATGATACTCCGAGCCTAGCATGTCGCATTACATGATGCCATGGTGTCAGCAATGCAGTTTGTTGATTGTAATATATTATGAAATTTATTTTATCATATAGCAGACATAGCCAAACTGTGGTTTGTGAGCTACTTACTATTCTTTGTCATCTGAAATGGGACTTGTTTTGGCTAAATATACTGTAATTTTTTAATGCAAATGGAATTTAAAATAAGAATCACGAAGTGCCATGTTTCTTTATTAATCACTAATTGAATTTCTGATATTATGTATGTAAAAATTTGATAGATTTCAAACTGTCCTCTGCTGACTTATCGCCAGACCGACAAATACGTAAAATTAAAAATAATTCTATACTGTTATATTACTTTTTGAACAGGTAATGGTCATCGGAATACACTAATTCAAAGTTAATTTAAAACTGGATGCTAATATTTTTATTTAATTTATTCTCCCTAATATTTTTTATCTCAAGTTAATTTCACTTCAGGCAAATTTGTCTACATTCCTGTGTGATCCACCTGAAAGATTTGCTATTTGTTTTAAGATATTACTTTTCTTCAGTCCTTGAATGGCATGAGTAACTGCTGAAGAAACCTGTTTTACCTTGCAGTATATATAGAGCACTTATAATCTCTGGAATAATTTGCAAGGATTTTTATTTTTGGTGGAGTGAACCTTCAGCCTCTTACTTGGTTAGGAAAATCTCAATTTTCTACAGAACTCCTTCAAAATTAATCTCCTATCCCTAAGCAAGTCAGGCATTTTTAATGCGATTGCTTCATATATTTCGCAACCATTCACAATAATGAATACTTTTCCAACACGAAACTCTTTCATAATAATTCGTTGCTAATCCTAGGCAGAGATCAAAATTTGTTTCGTCACTTGTTGGGTATGCTAAAATATTTGGAGTCGTGGGAAGAATCACTCGCTTGACAGTGATTTTAGTCAAAATGTGTAATTTCCATGTTATCAAATATTCTTATTCCAGATAGAGATCTTTCAATCATCAAATCTTCATATCAATAACATTGCATCAAGCAGTGAGGGATCAACAGATTACAAACATCTCTCTTCTCCAAAGTTTCTATCAAAATCTGCATATTGATATTGGTGAAATCTTTTTAGTTTGTGATATTTTCTTATGTTTTTCGATTTCTTGTTTGATGACCCTTTTTTTTTTTTTTTTTTTTTTTTTTTTCCTATCTCAAACTAGGTTAGACGCATTTTGCTGCACTAGGTTAGAGTCGCCAATAAATATTGCACTAGGTTAGAGGCATTTTGCTGCCTGGCTTATCTAAAATATTTCATGCCTTAGTACTCTCACTCTGCAGCTGCATCAGTTGCCCTGTCTCTGATGCCAGCATTATACTTCTTTTAATCTAGTGATATTTTTTGTCTTTCTAATTTTCTATCATCATGTATGTCTGACACATCCTTCATGAAAGCTTAGTAGTCAAACGAAAATTGTACAATGATCCACTGCTTGATCACTAAAAAATTTCAGGCTACAATACAGAACAGTAGATATATGGTGTATTTCTTCGTATTTATATGTAATCACATATTCATTAATTTACTTTAAAAGTTTCTTTATATTCAAAACCCGTCTTATTATTTTTGAAACAATATAAATTTGAACTTGTGGCTCTCAAACATTCATAAAATCTATCATGCAGCTCCCATCATCATAAGGTTTGGCCATGCTTATCATATAGTATATTGATTTTGGTATATGATTGATTTTGGTTTAAATGGCATCGGCATTGAATTGAGATATTATGTGACGTAATTCTCTCCCCTTTTGGTGATTATCATCTTTCTTAGCTGCTGCTGATCCCATTCTTATATTTACTGTTTGCACGTGATGTAGATGTTTGTCTGGAACTGATATATTTCTTTGTTATTATCGTTCACAAAAACTTATACAGTCAAAAGTCGTTAATCCGGACTCGTCGGGACTTCGGCGATTCCGGATTATCGATTTTTCTGGATTATAGATCATCAGTTTAAATCTCGTAAGATGGCATGCAGAAATTCTAAAATTAAAAATATGAAACCGTAATTTATGAAATAAAGAACAATTATGATCTAAAGGGTATCAAAATTTACAAAAAAAAAAAAAAAAAAAAAAAAAAGCTTAATATTTATTTGTTTACTTTATTAAACATTTCTTTCAATGTAAGTTGTTTAAGTTGCTTCGTTTTATGTGATAATACTTTCTCTTTAATTCTATAAACAGACATAATTTCTTGTTCAGTTACAAAGTTCCGCTGTTCAAGTCCCGTTAATTGCTGTGCCAAGAATACCGACTAACTTGTCAATCGAAATTTTTTCGTTTTCACTAACCTTTCTGTCACATTCTTCATGTCTTTATCCATTTTTTGCAGCAATTCCACTTTTTGTTTGTTGGACATCGAAAGATACTTTCATTTTGTAGATCCTTTGGAAGTTCCAAAATTGGAAATTCTATTTGACATAATCGAAAGTTCAAGTTTACTTTTATAAAATTGCTCTTACAGTCTGCAAAAAATAATAAGCGGGATCCAATTCGAAGATTAAGGAACAACCCAATCATTAACATTAACTGAAATAGATAATTAGATAATTTTAGCTTACACCGTCCGTTATACATTAAACGCGCAGGCGAAAACATATTCTGCACGTGCGCACACGCATATGCGCAGTAGTCAAGGTCTTACGCGCACGCTTAAAACGCCTGTGCACATGTGCCAACGCGGCGCATGCGCAGAAAGTTTTTAACTTTGAGGTCCGGATTATAGATCATTCCGTATTATGGGTGTCCGAATTAACGACTTTTGAATGTATATATTTATCACATCAGAGATAGAAGTTCTTTGTTCTTCTGGCCCATGTGTAACCTCATTAAAATGGTGATCAAAACATATATCTACCAGATGCATATCGAGAAATGATTCATTGCCAAGGTTCGTAGTATGTATTAGTATGTATATATCTGTTATTGATCATGTATCTGAAAATGGGATTTTCTTTTTACATTTTTACAGCATTTGAGTCTGTACATTGTCTATTTATGGGTGTATGGATGCATCTTTGTCTTATCACTTCTCTCAAAATCTATTCTAGTTTTTCTTCTAGTTTCTTTTTCTGTTGCCAATACTTCATAAAATAATAAAATTCTATTTTCTGAAATTTTATTCATGCGTATATTTTTAGAATGTTAAGCATAAGTTTTTTCCTACTTTGTATTCATATTCTCAAGTACAGATTTTAGATCGGTGAAGGAATAACCCATACATTTATTTTGCTACAGTTTTAAGCCCTCTTTCATTATAATTCCTTAATGCTGTAAATATATATATAGATGTTCCTCTTTGTAGACTTAGATGCAGTGATGTAGAAATATTAATTGCAATGTTGAGATCCATAATGAAGAGCAACTTAGCAGCCGGGGCAGAGTTAATATTTATTTTTTATTTCAGTTGACAATTTTGACCACGATTCACTTGCCACTCTAATCCTGCCTATTTCCAGAATATTTACTTGTTAATATTGTTGCAATAAGAAGAAAGCAGCAGTCTAGTTTTGCTGAGTAGCAGAAGCAACATGCATGGTTATTTTAACATGGAAGCTTAGTAAGAGAAAGGTTTCGGTTCAAATAAGTTACATTATCATAATTATATAAAAGTCTTATGATAGATTAATCTAGAAATCATGCAGTCCAGAAAAAGTTATTACTAGTTTTAGAATAGAGAGGGAAGATATCCAAATTGAATGAGGAATTAAGAAGCTATTGCTAATATAATTTATAATTTTAATTTACATATATTAATTTATAATAATTTTTTATCTGACATGTACCACACGTGCACACACACACACACACATGTATGTATCTTACATACATCACACATACACACGTATGTATATATGCATATTTTTTTAAAATTGTATTGTACAAATTGTGTTGTTGCTGTAACTTTTGAAAATTAGTTTCAGATAACTAAAATTAATTTCATTTACTTCTATGTTTAGTATTGCCATCAGAAAAGTTGCCATATTATACTCACTTAGGAAGTGGAGCTTCCATTTCGGCCATACGAGAACTGATGGAGTGCAGGTATAATTTATTACAGTTTATTTATTTTTACTGAACTCCGCCATCATGAGATTTAATATATTGAATAAATATTATGTGGGTAAATGTGAGATTTTAGGTCTGTTGAAGACTTGATTCCAGCCATTATCATTGTATAGCATGTTTTTTTCACTTTCTAAAAGTCAATTATATTTTGACTCTACACTGTACAAAAGTGTTTTCAAATGACCTTGAAATTTGTGCAATAGGGATAGTCATGAATAAGATAATGACTTATTGTGGCACTTCCATTAGATACATTTTTCTGTCAGTTGACTGTAGTATTTCTTGTTGGCAATTTTTTTCAGAATTTCTTTAGAAAAATTGATAATAGTATTTGATTTCATGGGTTAAGAAATTGTAAAATACCTCTAAAATTCAGAAAAAAAAGTCTATAACATGTAATAATTTATGAAGATTAATTTTAATACTTTCTTCTTTTATAACTTAGTAGCAATAAAATAAAGGTGTGATAAACTGATTACTTGATGGTGTGTAAACAATTACTTTTCCCGTAATATATATTATGCATGACATTTTTCATACCAAATACCATACTGATGTAAATGTAAAAAGTTATTACTTAGATATACAATACAGTCCAAAATCTGGACGTCCTGTGTGAAGACCGACAGCAACCTTTTTTTTAGAATTTTTCATTAGAAATCTGTGTGAAATTTCACTTCACTAAATGAAATACATCCATACTGAAAAAACAATAATTTAGCAGCATAAATTTGTATTGATCGATAATTTGGTTCTGTAGCTGCCTTTTTACTTATCATACATTTCAAACCAAAATATTGTTGATTTTACACCTACTGAATAATTTATACCCCTGAGGGCAACCTGGTGAATCATTATTTATTATTATTATTATTATTATTATTTTTTGCTTTATTACCTCTGACTATCAACACAAGGCAAAAATAGATTTTGTAAATGATACTCATAGGTCAAAAGATACCCCAGGACTGGCACCAGACCTGGTGTGGCTGCACTGGGCGGCAAAATGAAGAGGCAAAATTTTTAGAATTTAGATAAGAACCAAGCAACAAAATTAAGGTATGGAAAATCTTTAGAATATAGGCAAGTCACCGAGATTCAAAATTTAGGGCCAGCAAAATTTTTAGGATTTATGGTAATGCTTGGCAACAGAATTTAGGACACCCAGAGACTGTATCACTAAAATATGTAGCACTAGCCCTGGATAAGCCTTAAGTATGTATGGGAACTTATTTTTCTAAGTCTTAGATAAGCCATAAGCATGTGCGGGAAATGTATGTTAGTGTAATACATAAATAATACAATTCAGGCTTAACTTCGTCAGCATGCTATAGGAACAAGAAAAAGAACAAACTATAAGAATAAGAACTATAGGAACAAAAAAATTTTGATTTGTGAGCGCACGTTTTAGCATGAATTTTTTACATAGCAGTTAGAGGACTTGAGGAATGGAACTTCGTAATTGAATTAAAAATTATGTCTATCTATAGAATTAATGAGAAAGTATTAACAAAAGAAAAAAAAGAAGCATCTTAAACAATTTTCAAACTAAACAAATAAGTATTAAATTTTCTTTTGTGAATTTTGATTCCTTCAAAGTCATAAATGATTCAATATTTCATATTTTTAATTTTATAATTTCTACATGTCATTTTGTTAGATTTAAGCTGATTTCCCCCCCCCCCCCCCCCAAAAAAAAAAAAATCTGGGATCACAGACGTCACAATAAGTCCAGATCTCAGACTTTGTACTGTTAGTTATATCAGAGTAACGAAGTCACAAGATAGTTTAGGTGCACTTAGCATATTATCTATCGAGAAACAACTTCTGAGAGTTAAAACATTGCCCTCAATTTATGAAGATGTTTTTTGTTCTTCATTTGTGTCTATCATTAAAAAAAAAAAAAAAAAAAAAAAAAAAAAAAAACTTTCCAGATAACCCATTTAGTGCTTCCGTGAAATATTTTTCTCTAATTTATGTTCTTCTTCTTTGTATTATTGTGTACATGTGGTTTTCATTTAAAAAATATAATGTAAAAAATTAGATTAGGAGAAATGTAAACAAAACTTATAATTTGCAAGCTTCTCTAACCCATGGTATCAGAGTGTAGGGATGATCGTCAGAATTCCGATCATCTGTATACCTTGGAACCAAGGTTACACAGATGTATTTATTTATTACACACAGATGTATTTATTTATTTTTGTATATGTGTGTTTAATAGGATTTGTTGGAAGTCAAAACAAAACTTTAACAATTAAAAAAAAATTAAGGTGGAGATTTTTTTAAAAATAATTTTAGTATCATAAAAATCATATGTTTCAAAATATGTAGTCTTCTTTTATATTATGCATTCAATGAATAATAAATCACAAAATGCTTCTTAATTCTTGAGCATGAATACTAGATTTGATTTAGAAATTACTGTGAATTTTAAAATGATTTGTATGCTTTTATCAATTGCTGACTTATGTGTTTACAACAATTTAAACTAGAACACTTTAACAGGGAATAGTTGTAATGATGGAATCAAAAAGGGTTCCAAGATTTAATATAATTTTAAGAGTTAATATAGTTTTCTCGTTGTAATATATATTTCATTTTTTGTTAATTGCAGATCGGGTGAAAAAGGAAATGCCATACGCATAGAAAAATTGCTATATTCTGGTAAAGAAGGGAAAACATCTCAAGGTTGCCCTTTGGCAAAGTGGATAATACGGCGTTCTGGACCGGAAGAAAAATTGTTGACTGTTATTCGGCATAGACCAGGTCACACATGCACAACTGCATATATAGTAATAGCTTTAGTTGCTTGGGAAGGTGTTTCACAACCTGTGGCTGACATGCTATACCAGACTGTTGTGTACAAGACAGTAAACTTTGGAATACCAACCCAAAGGAAATGTGGGACCAATGAAATGTAAATTATGAATTTGCATATGAAATGCATACTTGTATTTATTATAGTTTTTGTAAGAAACATACATATATTTATTTTAGTCACATTTCTTTTATACTAGAACTCCAGTTTTTCAGATCATTTGTTGCTCTTTCTAAGCCAAGTGGCAGAGGTAACAGGCTGGGCTTAGGCTAGGCTTATTACCAATTTAATAATGTATTTTAAAATTTATTTCTTTATTTAAATAATGTAAAATATAATAGAAGTAGAAAGGATTTTTTTGAAAAATTATTAAATTAATTTAGATGAAGATATGCAACAAATGGATTGCCTTGGAACAAATGGATTTGTATTTGGCAGTATGTAGTCTATAAATATTAATGAAAAACAGTTACATGTTGTATGCACTCAATGCATCTATAAGCTTTCAGGTATAACATTTTTCTTCAGTCATTTCCATTGAAGCTGATAAATAATAGCCTGCGGTTACTAATACATTTTAGTTGCTTCTAATAAAATATCTTTTTACACAAAGAAGCATAATTATTTGTTTGATTTTATCCAATTGATATGGATTTGGTGATTGAACAGAGAGAAGCAAAATAGCTTTGTTTGTTTGATGCAACTGTGGTCAATGTTAAACAAAAGAATCACTCAAGGTCAGCAGATTGCTTTCTGTTCATTAAAATTCTTCTTTAACGTCATCACAAGGACATTTCTGAAATTCAGAAAACTATAATGATGGGCAAAAAAGAGTTTCAAGAATTGATTTTTGGGATGAAGTCTACAGGCATTATAAACAAGAGCTATACAGATTGTGTAATTAATGAAACAATGAATAATTTGTTTTCTTTCACATCTTTTTATGAATGCAGATCCAAAATTTTGTAGGCATATTGTATACATAGCTTTTACTGCTCCTTCTTTATGAGTAATTTTATTCTTTTATTTCAAAAAGTGTCTGGTGTTACTTTAATAAAATAAAAAGACTATTCATTTTATTTTACTCAAATAAAAATGTAATTTCCTTGCGTAATTTTAATCTTTAAAAGATAGAAACAAGACTATGTGTTTAGTTATAGGATCTGTGCAAATAAATATTAATGCCATGCTCTTATTTCAATTGAAATGGAAATTAGTTCTATATTTATGTGAATAAAAAGTAGTTTTATTTCTTAATTTTATGAAGTGAAAGCCTCCCCGCCCGCCCCTCCCAAAAACAGTAAATGGAGATTTAGCCTACGGAAACATGACCAGTTATCTATGTAAGCCATGGTCCCAGGTATATGATGTATGATGTTCTATAGTGCTCGAATTCTCAAATTACTTAGCTGCAAACTTTTATGATCGATTTAAATTTCGTCATTTTTAATAGCATATTGTATGTTTGTTAGTTCATATATGTGGTAGAGGGAGGTTAAAAAAGTATATAATTTCACAGATTTTTCTAGGTATGCGTTAATTTCACATACTTTGAAGCCTTAATTATTCAATGCCTTTCATCACAGTTGCTGTCAATCTCAATGTGTTTATTCAGGAGATTAGATTCTGTCGCAGAAAAATATATACAGTACAAAGTCCGTAATTCGGACGTCCATTATCCGGAATGATCTATAATGCGGACCTCAAAGCCACAAACTTAGGCATGCGCGTAATATGTTTACTCATGAGCACAAAGTGTTTACGCATGCACGTTTGATGCGCATGTCCGCTAGTAGAGCGTTCACCCATGCGCGCTTCTGATAGTGAAGAAAGTGACAGAGAGGTTATTGAAAACGAAAAAATTTTGATTGACAAGTTAGTCTGTATTCTCGACACAGCAATTACAGGACTTGAACAGTGGGACTTTATAACTGAATAAGAAATTATGTCTGTTTATAGAATTAAAGAGAGAGTATTAGCACAAAAAACGAAGCAACTTAAACAACTTACATTGAAAGAAATGTTTAATAAAGTAAAAAAACAAATATTAAGCTTTTTTTTTTTTTTGTAAATTTTGATACCCTTTAAATCATAATTGCTGTTTATTTCATAAATTACAGTTTCATATTTTTAATTGTATAATTTCTGCATGCCATCTTACCAGATTTAAATTGATGATCTATAATCCGGAAAAACCCCTAATCCGGAATCGCCGAAGTCCCAAGTAGTCTGGATTTCTGCCTTTGTACTGTATAACTAAAAACAAAAGGTAAAAAAAATTATCTTACTTTCCAGTTCTCCAAATATGATAGCAGGGAGCTTAAACAAGAAATAGCTCCCTCAATGAAGGGAAAAGGCAACTGTAATTTCTTTTTAATCTGTGGAAATATATACATGCGGTACATATGGATTGAAGTAGTATTGTATTGTGGCTGTTTACATTCCAATAACTGAGCTTAAGTTCATAGTTTATTTGGATTTGTTCTGAAATCACTTGAATATGTATGTAGTGGCTACGGGATCCATTGTTTCATCATTATCATCATTTTATGTAGCTGTTCGTGAAAAGCATTTTTCATAATAGAAATTTATGAAAATTTGAAATTTTATGAAAAGCGAATTGTCTGGTTTCAAATCAGATTAATAGATGAAACTTCAGCTTGCTTAATTCTCAAGAAATCTAGTAGATAATATTATTATATTTTTGAGCTATACAAACAATGGATTTATTGTCTGTAGTAATACAGCATACACAAATATTGGCAGTAATTATCTGAAAAGTTGTGAATTATATGAAGTAATGAATAAGTCATTATACGTTTTTTAAGGAGAAAAATAATCAGGAATATATATTTTTTAAGTTTTAAATTTAATTTTTTACCAGTAAATATTAATTATTAAAATGCATTTTGATAAAATGTTACAAATGGTTATTTGTCATTTCAGTTTTGTAAACTGTAGTTTTTAATTTGATTTTAGGAGAACCTGTGCTTGTCAGGGATTAGATTCGGAAACTTGTGGTGCATCTTTTTCTTTTGGTTGTTCGTGGAGTATGTACTATAATGGATGCAAATTTGCAAGGAGCAAAAATGCTCGGAAATTCAAACTAACTGAAAAAGATGAGGTCTGTAATTATTTTTATGATATGGATTTTAAATACAGTTAATCCTTTCTTGGTGACCACCTTTCTTAGACAGTTACTTCTAAAAGTAACCAGTATTTCCTAGAAAATAAATTAACTAAGATATTGAACATTATATTAAGGCAAATATCTGTACAGAAGACCAAATTATGTGGAACAATGAATGGTCATTTTAGAAAAGGTTCACTGTATTATTATTTGTTTTCCTTTAACATTTGTGTACAATATTTTGTTTGATGTTGATATATCATTTTTTTGATGTTGTATTAAGATTTTAAACACTTACATGGCATAATGGCTTTATATATATCAAAACTTAAGATTTATAAGTTAGAAGAAATAAATTATACTATTCTGCGAAAATACTATAAATTGATTTAAAAGTACCATAAAATTTATAACAAAGTAAGATGCAAACTACTAAGAAATTTTGTTTTTTTATTTATTATTTTTTTGAAAAAGTTTAAATTAATTATTAGTTAAAGATTATTATTAGTTAGAAGTGAAAACTCAAATATATCAATACCATAACTATTCATAACTTAATTATTCATATTTTAATGCTCCAAACAGACTTTTCAAGGTTTATTAACTTAAATCATTAAAACTTGTATAGTTAAGAATTTGTTCATTTGAACAATTAAGAAGTACTGAATTAACGTTTTGTTACACAGGATCTTTTGAGCAAAACTGCTATAAGAAAAAGATAAAAGAATAAAAACTGTTTCTATATAATATTTACACTCATTGTCAAAATATCAAGTGATTACCCTAATGTGAAATTCAGTCTCAACAACAAAAATGAAATTTTACAGTTCATCATAAAATTAAAATTATAAAATGTAAAGTGCTAAATAAAATCTTATTTGAAACATAGTTTTAAACTTGTCTATATACTATGAAAAACAATAGCTGATTTAGCCAAAAAGTTTAAACAATGTTTAAAGTTTTGAACATAACATATTTGAAAAATGGCAAAGTGTGTGATAAGTAAATTTATAGAAAAGAATGTAGGAATTATTTAAAACTTTTAAATTCTACTGAGACCTACATATGAAAGATAAAAAGTGTAGGAGACTTAATTGTGAATTGAAATAGACTTAATTTTAAATTAAAATAAAGCCATAGAAAAAATTACCAGCATTTCTGTATGAACAAAAGAGAATGAAAAACTTGGTACTAAAAGTAAAATTGCACTAGTGTTATTTCAGCTTACAAAGAAGGTATTAGGAATGCTCATTTCAGAGTTGCCATTTTCTGTGAAAAGTATCCGATCATCGAAGTAATCAAACTCAACAATGTAATTTGAACAAAAATCTTACCAAGGTAGTTGAAATAATGACGTGTTCATGGAACATTCCATGGAGTGACAAGCCACATTTTTTATCTCACTGGCATGGAGAACACCCAGATTGGTTAAATTTGGACCGTGGAAAATCCATATGCCTTTCCCACAATTCCACTACATTTACCCGAAGTTACTACCTGGTGTGGTTTACTTTCCACTTTATCCTTAGACCATTCTTCTTTGAAGAAAATTGCAATAATATACCTGTAACATGCTCTGTAACAGCCCTCAGATATCTTAATATGCTCAACAGTTTTGTCTCACCTCAGATTCAGCTGTGACAATGCCTATACTGCAGGTCAACCTGAGAACACTGGATATAGTAGAGAGTGTATGCTCTGTAACAGCCCTCAGATATCTTAATATGCTCAACAGTTTTGTCTCACCTCAGATTCAGCTGTGACAATGCCTATACTGCAGGTCAACCTAACTTGAGAACACTGGATATAGTAGAGAGTGTATGCGTCCACCATAAAATATAGTTCTACCATTTCGAGAAGTAATATTGTAAAAAATACACTGTGAAATATGAATACTGTTGAACAAAGAGAACGGAAGGGAAAAAAAAAAAATGTGTGAAATGCTAGATTACGTTGCGTCCAGCATTTTGTTTAAAAATTTTCTAAATCGTGTCAATCATTCGATGATCAGCAGGAAGACATCCCCTTTTTTGACATTATTGGCAAAACTGCAAATTCCAGCATTCCTGACCTCACCCCACTCTTGACGAGAAAAGCAATTAAAGCATTCATTCACTGACCGGGAGTAGAAAAAAGCAATTGTTATGGTATCTGCTTCATTTTCGACATATGTGTATAATTTTCAACCTCATAAAGCTGGAAAACCACTGCATAGTTCCGCTAAGATTATTGTAATGAATAGTTTTTGTCAAATTATGGGAGCATTTTCCTAGTAATTCCGATAATGGTAATGATACTTGTTATAATAATCTTAGCAGGATTGAATACAGTTAAAAAAAGGCCCTTTTAAGAGCCACAACTAGGGCTGCTTTCAAGGGCAAAAATATAATAAATTAAAAAAAGGCAAAACTATAAACAGTTATTATAAAAAGCATTATAAATACAAGCCAACAACTCTTAGAAAATATAATATGAAAGTGTCTCTCCTGTAGCCGAGTGGTTAAATCGCTGAATAATGTAGTTTGAGATTGTTTGAACCCAAGTGAATGGGCTGCAATCATGGCCAGTTTTGGTATTTTTCTCATGTATAAGGTGAATGCAGTCTTATTTCTTTTAGAAAGTCCCCCACAAATGCATTTCACCCCTTAGTCAGATAGTTCTTCTGTGTTTTTCTATATTCAAATCACCTAACCTAACCAATACAAAAGTGCCGATCAATTAAGTTAATTACGGTAGAAGGAACAAGGGTTTCTGTCTAAAGAAAACGATGGCTTCGTGCGGACTTTATAAGGGTAAAGGACTTCTTTTATATAATACACTGAGGGTCTTCTATGCAATTCAGAACTTACAGTCATTACAAATGAACTCACTGCATACTACCAGTGCAGCGAGTTCATTTCATGGAACTCTTATCATTTATCTTATTTGCAGATGATTCCGTCTAAGGAAAGAAATAGCTAGAACTTTTCATATGATATGCTTGTTATTTTTATACCTCGAAGGAAGTGTATGGTTTCTACCTAACTTATACAGTTTTACATGACAAAATATAATTTGCAGATTCTCAGAGAGCTGAATCAGCCAGCTTTTTATAAATTGAGAGATGTAAGAGCAATATATTTTTCTGCTGCGAGGCAAAAGACTAACCTTTCATGCCCCGTTGTGCATAGACATTTTATTCATCAAAGCATAAAAACTTTAATTTATCCTTTTAAATACAAGCAAACAGTCGTTAATTAATATGGTAAATGTCTTAAAAGCAATGAATTCACTTCTTAAGAATTAAATTTTTTATGCTTTTTTAGTTCTTATGTACATTTGCACTTTGTTGTAACTAATATAAGACATTTCTAATGTTATAAATATTTTAACTGATTGGTATAAGATCATTTGTTTCTTAATTTTAATGTTTGTTTCACAGTTTTAAAGTTTTAATATTTTTCTAATGCCTTGAAATTTTTAATGATAAACTCTTTAATTGTTAGACTGCAATCTGAAGATCTCAGTTTCCAGTCTTTTTATTTATTTTATTTTTTATTTTAAGCATAATCAGAAAGATAGGATAAAACTTACTGTAGGAGGATGATTATCTGAGCCTGACTAGAAGTGTATGTGTCTCAGGGGACAATTAATACAGGATACAATTTTTATAATGTCTACTATATAATATAGTCAGAGTTTTTTAAACAGTTGGCAAATTAAAATCAAATTAACGTCTTCAAAAAATAAAAATCGAAAAATTTCCCTCGTCCACTGTTTTGGAAGCAACAAGCTGTGTAAATTCTTAAAAATTAATAGAAATTTAACTTACTACCATATTTTCAAAATTTATATATTTTACTTCTAACTAAGTGAACAGTATTGGGGGGAAAAAATGACCCAAACCTACAAGGAATACATTGTTGGCACTGTTTTGGAAGCAACAAGCTGTGTAAATTCTTAAAAATTAATAGAAATTTAACTTACTACCAGATTTTCAAAATTTATATATTTTACTTCTAACTAAGTGAACAGTATTGGGGAAAAAAAAAAATGACTCAAACCTACAAGGAATACATTGTTAGCTCTTCCATTTCAAGTAACGATTCGGGTTTTAAATGTCATCAAATTCGTATACATCACATTTAAATAATAGTGAAAAATTTCATATGAATTAAGACAATGAATAACATGCCCTACATTTTATACTACAATGAACTATCAATTTCAATTACAGCTTTATTGTATAAAAACATTGTTCTTTAAATATGCTGGATTTGGCAAGAAGTTTCTGAATGTGCAGCGTATTGGAGGAATTGAATCTCCGCAGGCAGTTTGCTGCATATGGATAACTTGAAGAACAGGGTGAAAAGCCGTGAAAAGGTCGTTCTAGCCTTGTTTGTGTTCTCAGGTTAGCTTGTCGTGAAGTATAGTGCCTACTACTTATAAGCAAGATGATGCTTCTCCACATAATGGTCTCTGTGGGCAGATGTTTTTGCAGCAAGATTTAACCGATAACAAGGTGATTAGCTGTTCATTTCCCACTCCTTGGCGTGTTCTCCTGTTCTCATTCCTTGTCATTTTTGATTATGGGGCATTTAAAGAGCATGGTTTATCACTAAAATTTTGCAATTTTGGGTGACTGAAGGATTGTGTAACATTGCAGGTTCAAAACATCACTGACAATCAGCTGTTGAACACCCTGTTCATTGCCTGCACATTTTACACCATAATGAGGGAGCCCACAGTGAACAATGTGCTTTACATTATTAAAACAGTCTGCAACAAATAAACAGTGCTTGTGTTGACATTTTAAGTTTGTTTGTGTTTCAATATAATGCACCTCCTAGCAGAAATTTTTAGTCTGAAGGGCAATTTGCCCTGAAAGACTATTGTTTTCGTTTTGCATTGAAACCTTTAAAAGGCCGTATCACTTTTCAAATCGTTACCACCAAATATTATCACCCTGTATTATATCTGAAGAAATGAATAATAATAAATAATGAAGAATCTGCATAAATGTATCGGGTCAGTCCATAAGTTCATGCGCATTAAGAGTATGCATGGAATTCACTATGATACATTTACAATTTTGAACCTGTTGAAACTTGTCATTGTTTGACTAACATATTATTCAGTTCATCACCAACTTTCATAAATATCGAACACATTTTAGTACCCATAGAAGATGAATATAGATAATCAGTACAAATGTGCTGTGCTACATTTTTTTATTTTCGTGTGGAGAATCTGCCAGGTTTGCAGCGATAAAAATTAATAGTGTACATGGTGAACACACTATTAATGTAAGGACTGCCCAGAAATGGTTTAAAAAATTTAAAGTTGGAAAAAGCAGCATTTATGATGAACCCCGTTTTCAGGACATTTTGAACTGTTAGAACAAATCAAACAATTAATTCAGATGTTTATAGTGAACAACTTTGCGGTCTAAACTCGGAATTGATAAATAAAAAACACCCACGATTGGTGAATATCAAAAAAGTGTTGTTTCATCATGACAACACTAGACTGCATACGGCTCGAATAATGCTGCAAAAAATTAGTGAATTTAATTGGGAGCTCCTGCCACACCCTGCTTACTCTCCAGATATTGCCCCAAGTGATATTAACTTAATTCATGCCTTGCAAAATTTTTTATTTGGAAAAAAATTAAATTCTAAACAGGATGTACACAATGAACTTTCAAGTTTTTTTTTTTTGCATCAAAATTAGAGCCTTTCTACAGGAATGGCATAAAAAAGCTGCCTGTAAGATGGTGAGACATTGTAGATAATGGAGAAAATATATAATTGATTAAAATGTTTTATTTAAAAATTTACCAAAAAATGTGCACACATTTATGGACTGACCCAATATATATGTTTCTTGCATTGTAATAAGACAACGATACCTAGAGCCATTAAATTTTGACTAATGTAATCTTCCATAGAATATGGACATGTGGAAGCCCTAATTTGAATTTGAAATGTGTTTTATTGTTGATTTCATATTTTGCAACATTTCAATGAATTTTTGATTAAAATACTAAACGATTTCAAAGCGAGAAATGGCAGCGTTGTACAGAAAAAACAATTTTATCTCCAGCGCGTGAGACTGCGTATCGAAAATTGTAAAGATATGCTAAGTTTTTAATTATTTTGGGATATTGCTCTTAAACTGAATTTTATGGTTTAAGTGGGAAGAACATGATATTTAATAAATAAAGGTAACACACAAAATGTTAAGAAAACACCCCTTTGGACATAATTTAAAATCTGAAACCTTTCAGATTTTTTCCCCCTTTCTTTTTTCCTTTTTAAAATTTTTTATTTTAATTTTATTTATTTATTTATTTTTAATTAAGATCTTTCAACGCATCCTTTGTATAGCTGCAGAGCGTTCTGAATAGGCCAAATTTCATTATGTAATAAACATACAAGAGTTTAGAAATTTCAAAATTAATATTATAAGTTGTTTATGTCATGCAGTATGCTGCAAAATAAATTAAATATTCAAGATAAAGTAATTAAATCAGAATTTGACAATTAACAGTCTAACAAAAAGAAGACCTTTCTTTTGTTTCAATTTTGATGTGTATTCTTCTTTGATGTATGTATTTGATATATACAGATGATTTCTGTATTTCATTGATGTATACAGGTGATTTTGGTACAGTTATGTATATTTATATATATATGTAATAATTCCGGAAGCAAAGAAGAGAATTAGCTTGCAGTTTTTGTAGCTGAGGTGAAGGCTTACAGATGAAGATAACAAAACATGAACTTGACTAATTTCCAATCCTTATTTCCACACATATAAAATCATCTCCATAGATGTTTATCCAATCATAATGAAATCTGAGACATTTCTATGACTCAATCATAATGAAATACGATAAATTTGTGTGTGCATTGATTCTTAAAATTAAGACTTAAGCATTTTAGACGGGGAAGCAAAACGAGGAGACATTAGCAAGGTAGAAGCTAGCAAAAGAAGTGACATAATTAGCTGCCAGGAGTATGTATACCAAATTTTATTTACAGGTACAGCTAATCTATGATTGTTTAGTTAGTAGTGTTACATAACATTAAAAAAAAATCTAGAAAAATCTCAAATTTGAGAGAACAGATGAATTTAGGGGAAGAGCACCAAATCTAGAATGTTAATTTTGAGGTCTCCAATTATTTTTTAAAGCAGTTATCGTATTTTGTTATATTTTACATATGTATATGCACACACACACATATATACATAATAATTTTGATGGTTTTTGATTTAATTATTATTTTTTGATTATTTAATTAATTTTGTAGCATATTGCATATATATATGTAAGATATAAAGAAATACGTATGTAAGATATAAGAAAATACAGGATACGATAGCTGCTTTAAAAATAATTGGCGATCTCAAAATTAACATTTTAGATTTGGTGTTCTCCCCCTAAATTCATCTGTTCTCCCAAATTCGAGATCTTTCCATGTTACATAACGCTACTGGAAAAGCACAACTAAAACTAATGTTAACCAATCATAGCTTGCCTCTACATTTCCATCAAACTTATTATAAATTCTCTTGGCACAATAACTACGTCATTATTCTGCAGCATTCCTTTCCTAGCTTCTGCCTTACAAACATTTCTATTCTATGTCCTCCTTTTTTCTTATTCTAAGATGATAATAACATGCATTTAAAAAATATTGCAGTTGCTTATGGTCTAGAAATATCCTACCTACTAAGAAATGATTTGATATTATGTGCAAAAATAAAGCTTAATAATTTGTTTAGAAATCCAGTTTTTGTTAACTTCATTGGTATACCTTAACCATCAGTCATGATGGACATCGGAAAGCTGTTGAGAGTTCCAGCCATCGTGACTGTGCTTCGAAATTATGACATATGTATATATATATTCTCAAATTTCATTAAAAAATACACCATTTCAAAAAATATCCATCAAAAAGAAGTTGGAAATTATTTTAAGTATTTTGTAAACTATAATTTATTAAAAATATTTATGATTTAATAATTTTTTTGTGTGTCGTAGCCTTCAGTTACCTTTTTCATGTAATAAATATAATTTTTAAATATGTGCTTTTCAGGAGAAAGAATTAGAAGAAAAATTACAGACATTAGCTACTGATGTTGCACATCTTTACAAAAGAATTGCACCAGAATCATTCAACAACCAGGTAAAAAATGCATCTGATTTTTTTATTTTCAGTGAGTAGAGAATATTTGGAAGAAGATACATTGTGAGCAGAAATCCTGCCATTTAAATGTTTATTTCAGTATAAGCCAGTTTTTTTTTTTTTTAATTTTTTTTTTTTTTAGATTTGTTTATATGTCAAAGAAATATGTTAAAAATGTGAGTATTTTTAAAGTCTTTTGCAAGTAGTACAACATTCAATTGAATCAGCTTATATTCAAGTTTAATAATCTTAGTTAGCATGACAATTTTAAGCGCAAATTGGTGACATCTGTGAATTTGAATTGAATTAATAAAGGATTGTTTACACCCTTCTCTGGACTTTGTCCTACTTATTCTCTACGCAATCTTTTAGGCGTCCAACTGGGATAGCGATTAGCAACGCTGACTGCCATACTGAAGGGCCCGGGTTCGAATTCTAGAGAAGGCATGGATGTTTGTAAATGTATAGTGTCTGTGTGGCATGGGGGCACTTTAAATATGTGGCAAGCCGAAAGTCCTCTCTAGTGGTTGGTGATAAGGGAAGAGAGGTGGGAAACCCTCAGACCCATCCTTCCGGGGTGCTGTCCTTCAAAATTGGGGGTGGAATGGCAAAGTTGTACTGTTGCCAACAACAGGCACTATCTTGCACTCCTTGCCACAATGAATTTCATGGGCTTGTTATGATGTTACTATCAGATAAGTGAGATAAGTCACAACAACATAATCTTAAATTATGATGTTTACATTATTTTTTAAATATAGTATATAAAAATAATAAATAAAATAAATAATTCATAAATTATTCTTGAATTAAGCTGAAATCAGTGCCTATTTAAATCCACTTTCTATTTACTAAATATTCATTATAGAAAATATATTTATTGTAAACATATATAACCGTGTCTTATTTAACACTACATCTGTAATGTTAAATTAATGTACAGCGAAATTCAGAGATTTGGAGATTGTATCCTTCTCTGACGACTCAAATATGCAATTAAAATTTCACTATTTGAGATAATATAGCTTATTATCTTTCCCTTCATTTGCCATTGTTCATCCTTCTTAAATGGCATGAAGGGGAAACTGATTGTGGTATCTTCTGCATGGTAATGAATCTGAATGTTAATCTGTAATAGTTGTAGAATTTTTTGTCAGAAATAATACTAAGATACTTTCACATCCCACCTATTCACCTGATTCTCCCATGGTTTTTAATTCTTTTACTAATAATACAAAATTTGAAGTAATGCTGATTTTTGCCAACAGTATTTTAACCAATGTAATTTTGTGAAAAATCCTAAAGTTTTTATCTAAATTTTGAATATAACACTTTTGTCCAATGAATGCAAAATTTATTCTATTGAAATTTTCAGTTCAGTTTTAAAAGTTTGCAAGTTCATTTTTCTCTGAAAATATTATAAATAAATTTAGAATCTAATTGTTTAAGAAATAATTCTAAAAATTCAGTTCTTGAAAATCTTTGCTTGAGTATCATAATGTAAATTTTATAGTCCTCATCTTGGAAGTCTCTTATAAAAACTGTTGTATGCAATATAAAACCAAAAAGGTTTCTGCTACACATTCATGAAATGCTATTAAAATTAAATATTTACTCATTATAGAACAAATCTTGCTTTTTTTTTTATTTTAAAGCAATGTAAATGTACTCTGTACATTAATAAACTAGAAACTAACAAAATACAATACAGTAACAAAATAACTTAAAAAATGGGCAGGTCTTCACAAAATTAATCAGAGTAAACTTTCATCTTTTTATTTATTTTTTATTTTTTATTTTGATTACTATATGTATTAAATGCGTAATAATAGTAAAAACCATGATTTCAGTATTAGTATTCCAATAACATTAAAATGCAAGTTATAAAAATTACTTGTAATATTTTGAAGTTTGTTGTGACTGTTTAAAATAAACAATGGCATTCAAAATTTTTATATTTATGATATTGTGTGAAAAGCCTTCCCTGAACAAATATGATTATGAAGATTCTAAACCTAATTACTATAATTCATTTTTATAACTTGCATTTTAATGTTATTGTAATACTAATACTGAAATCGTGGTTATTATTATTATTATTATACATATACAAGAGAATTACTGAGTGCATTCTGAAATCAAATCTGTGAAATATAAACGAGTAATCATTTTGATTTAAGGATTTTTAATTCCTGTACTTTCCATCTAAAGGAATTCAGAAGTAATATGAAATATGCATCCAAAGCATCTAATCTGTTTTGAATATTGCAAGTACAGTCAAAAGTCGTTGATCCGGACTCGTCGGGACTTCGGCGATTCCGGATTATAGATCATCAGTTTAAATATGGTAAGATGGCATGCAGAAATTACAAAATTAAAAATATGAAACCGTAATTTATAAAATAAAGAAAAATTATGATCTAAAGGGTATCAAAATTTACAAAAAGAAAAAGCTTAATATTTATTTGTTTACATTATTAAACATTTCTTTCAATGTAAGTTGCTTCGTTTCATGTGATAATACTTTCTCTTTAATTCTATTAAACAGACATAATTTCTTGTTTAGTTACAAAGTTCCACTGTTCAAGTCCTATAATTGCTGTGTCTAGAATACCGACTAATTTGTCAATCGAAATTTTTTCATTTTCAATAACCTCTGTGTCACTTTCTTCACTATCGGAAGCGAATTATAATGACGAGGAACTTGATTTAAATTATATCAAAGACGGAGTACATCGACACGAAATACTACATTTAGTAAGGAATTATAAGCCAAATAAAATAAAAACATCTGCCCTGAAGATAAGGATAGTGCTGACAGATCAACTTCCAATTCATTGCGAGCTGCTGCTTCCCCTCCCCACCCCCGCCGCAGAGCAGTGTGAAATTGATAAACAGATTTCGAAACATACTTTCGCTTTGTAGATCCTTTACATATTAGTAAATATATATCGGAAATTCTATTTGACATAATTGAAAGTTCAAGCTTACTTTTATAAAATTGCTCTAACAGTCTGCAAAAAATAAAAAGGCGGATCCAATTCGAAGGTTAAGAAACAACGCAATCTGCAATGATAATTTTAGCTTAGCTTATACCATCCGTTATACATTAAACACACATGCGTAAGCGTATTATGCACATGCGCAGACGCATATTCGCAGCTGTAAAGGTTTTACACGCACACATAAACGCCTATGCGCATGCGTCAACGTCAACTTGACGCATGCGCAGAAAGTTTGTAGCTTTGAGGTTCGGATTATAGATCATTCCGGATTATGGGTGTCTGAATTAATGACTTTTGACTGTGTTTCATTTCACTGCAACTATATACATTTATTATTTATACTAAGTAGATCAAATCAAGCAATTGAAAAAGTCTTAACTCTGTTCAAGTAATCACTAGTATAAATAAATGATTACATAGAATCTAGGTTGAAAAATAAAGTTAAATAATTTCTGATAACCTTTTTCTTTAGAAAGAATTGTCACATAGATGACTAATTACAATTAGAATGAATGCATTTGTCAATTTATTTACTCATGCTATCTATGTACTGTAAACTTATCAAACCCTTAAGTTACATTAACAAACTCTTTTGTATATCATCCCATTTCAAGGATGTAATTATGGCATATACGAGGGCAGTCCAATAAGTACTTAGCCTCACCGCCCGATGGTGCCACAATCGTAAGAGAAATTTATTATCGTGTAGTACATCCTTGTAGACGGCTACTGTCAAAATTTCAGCTATATTGGATTTGTAGTTTTGTTTTGACTGCGTGTAGAAGCGGGCGTGTCCGCGGATTTTAGAAAAATGGAAAAAGAGCAATATCGGTCGGTGATTTTGATTCTTGTTTTTGGAAGGAAAATCGCACAGTCAAATCAAAGAGCGCTTGGATGCTGTGTACAGTGACTCTTCTCCTTCAATGGCGATCGTCAAAAATTGGTTTAACGAGTTTCAACGTAGTCGCGCGTCAGTTTTTGATGAGCCACGCCCAGGTGCCCCAAAAACGGCTACCACGGAGGATAACGTGACAAAAGTCCACGATCTCGTATTGGCAGACTGTCGATTGAAGGTGCCTGAGATAGCTGAGACAGTAGGCATCTCAAAAGACTGCATAGGTCATATACTGCATGAAGTATTGGGCATGAGAAAGCCGTCGGCTCGATGAGTGCCGCGTTTGCTCACTCCGGACAACACGCACATCCGTGAGACCACTTCAGAGCAGTGTTTGATACTGTTTAAGCGCAATCCGAAGGAGTTTCTGCATCATTTCATGACCGTTGACAAAACATGGATTCACTGGTACACAGTAGAGACCAAGGAACAGTCAAAACAGTGGACTTTACCCGGCGAATGTGCTCCGAAGAAGGCAAAGACTGTCCCATCAGCCGGAAAGGTGATGGCCACCGTTTTCTGGGATTCACAAGGTGTGATCTACATCGACTACCTGGAGAAGGGCAAAACGGTCACAGGGCTCTACTATGCCGAACTATTGGGCCGATTCAACCTCGAATTGCAGAAAAAATTGCCCCATTTGGCGAAGAAAAAAGTGCTCTTCCACCATGACAACGCACCAGCTCACACCTCCGCCGTCGCCATGGCCAAATTGGTCGCATTAGGCTACGAACAGCTGCCCCATCCACCGTATTCTCCATATTTGGCCCCGTGTGACTTCTTTTTGTTTCCAAGCTTGAAAACGTCACTCACCGGGCAGAAATTTGAGTCGAATGAGGAGGTTATCGCCGCCACAGAGACCTACTTTGCAGACCTCCAGAAAATGTATTTTTCAGACCGGTTAAAGAAGTTGGAGCATCGCTGGGTCAAGTGTATCGAGTTGAAAGGAGACTATGTTGAGAAATAAATCGCCACTTTTCCAAAACTTTCATTTTTCTTTTGTAGGCTAAGTACTTATCAGACTGCCCTCGTATGCTATGATGACAGTAGTTTTTGTCAGTGTAAAAGTAGTGAATAAAAATCTGATAACTTAATAACCAGTTGAGTTGTTACTGTTCTAAATGTTTCGGATGCTAAAATTTAAAATGTAATATGTTTATTTTTATATGATAAATGTGTCAAAGTTTCCAAGTTATTTGCTGAAAAAAAAATCATCATTAAATTAGTAATTAGATTGGTAACATTTTCACGTAATTTTGCAAGTTATCCAAAAGTCACATTTATTGAATTCTCTGAATTTGCATTAACATATGTAACCATTAAGGTGATTGACTATTTATATGGACATGAGATTTGTTTTTGTTTTCTTGCCATTTTAAAAAACATTAAAAAAACTTTTTTTTCCTGATCTACAATTATTCTGCAATTAATTTTTATGGGAACTAGATAGTAAAGTAAATTATTATACAAATAGATGAAATACAATCCTTAAATAAATTTCAATGCTTTTGTGCGCAGAGGTTTAAGAAACATGTAAAATGGTTTCAAATTTAGACTGTTTTAAAATAATCATAATTTTACATAATTATGTTGAAATAATTTTTGTAAACAAAACAAAGTTGTTTTGTTTCCTTTGCTAAAAGTCTATTGATAATTTTCTCTATTGTTACTAGTTTCAAATATTGCACAATAGTAATATTAATTAAAAATGCTGTAATCTGTTTTGTACTCATTTCAATAGATTAAAATCCTGCCTTTTTACGAGTACAAAAGTGTGTATTTATATCTGGATATATTTATGTGTTTTATAGCATATATAGGAGATTAAATTATCCATACAATATGTATGCAATTTTAATGTAAAAATATACATTGAAACAAAAAGAAATATGCACACATTAAATGAAATGCATATGTGTGGTGGTGTTGGGTATAAGCTAATACCAGCAGGTTTATAATGTGACAAAATATTCATGTATAGAATTATCATTTTTAATTTTTCAGATTATAGTTTAATGTCAGGAAAACTGATGTAAACTTGCAATTTTGTAATGTGAAATATTTGATTAAAAAAAAAAAAAAAAGAAAAGAAAAACTGCAGTTGTATCTCTTTAGTGAAGAAGAACTTCTTGCATTATGTTTTTTTGCCTCTTGGAAATCAGTAGAACTTTGCTTTAAAATTAAGATGAGCCTAAGGCTGATATTTGCCTATTTTACATTTTGACACTAGCTAGTATTTCTTCCATGTATTAAAGCTTAAAAAAAATAAAGCACAGTGTTTGGCAACTTCTGGAGAGTATTCAAAAAAGAAAGTGATAACTGTCACCATCACCTAACAGTATTGCACTAGAGTACTGCACATCTATGCATTCCTCTAAAAAAAATTTCATTCTAATGGCAGTAACAGGCACAAAACTGAGAATGAGAGCAAAATGGCATATTGATTAGTAACTAACTGTAAGGTTTAAATATGAGAAATGGTATGATTTTTTTTTTTAGCTAAACATCTCAACCATGCTGAGATTATTGTGAAATTTCGGTGGTGTATGGGGGAAGTGCAGTGTGGCTAAGGCCAGCTGAGCTTAGGCAGCTGCCTAGAACACTGATTTTTGGAGGGTGCTTGCAGGGTTGTTCACAGATGTAAACTAAATAAAGATATATTTTGCTTTGAATTATTAATATGTTTGATTTTTTGTGGTGCCAATAATACTGATCACCTAGAGTGCTGAAAATGCTGGAGCCAACCCTGAATGTGATACTCAGCATGTAGTAAGCGGATGTGAGTGTCCCAGTGCAGTTGCACAAATTTAACTGATGCTGACTGGCCAGAAAAGCCATCAATAATGATCATAGAAATCTTGCTGAAATGGAATGAAATGAGTAATAGTAATCATAGAGGGACAGTCTCAAGTGCATTGGAATTGGTGTCCAGATGGACAGTAATTTGTAATAGTAATGACAGTAATTGTCCAGATGGTTAGTAATGAACAAATGCAAACGATGGTTTTGCAATGTGTGAGACAGGAGCAGATCTTATTGCTAGGAAGTTTACAGAAACTGGGTTGTTATGCTGAAAAATAGTGTGATATATGTGTGTCATACTGTATTGTGCATTGTAATAAAAATTTCTTGATTTATGGTAATCAAGTAGAATTTACTTTTGAAGCTCCTAATAATCTGATAATAGGTTAGGTAAAATTTTGTTAGGGTTGTTGATATGGCACAAGGCCATAATATTTATAAATCTATACATACCCATGTGCCATGATATCTGTAAATAAAAAAGTTCCCAAAATAGCTCTTTTAGTGAGATACAACACTTATTTGAAGAGTGACAAAAAGCAATGAATGTGAGAGGCGATTATATTGAATGAATCCAAATTTACTCCATCAATGAATATTTTATCACATATATACACATGTTGCCATTATTTTGTTTTTGTTCCTATAACTTGAGAATTTTATTTTAAATTCTAGGTAGAATACTTTTTTTTTTTTTTTTGCACAACAGATGGTTCATATTCTTAAACCAAAATGTTACATAAAACTAATATGTTTTATGCTTCCAGACTGAATTTGAGCATCAAGCATCCGACTGTCGGTTAGGTCTCAAAAATGGCCGTCCCTTCTCAGGAGTAACAGCATGTATAGACTACTGTGCACACTCACATAAAGATTTACAAAATATGAATAATGGATGCACTGTGGTTAGTAGAATGTTGTTCATCTGTGTGTATCCACATTATATTATGCACTTTAAATTCTGCTTTTCAATAATTCTTACCCTCCATCTATAACTGCATGGAAAACTATTTGAAATGTATTCTTTGCAAGCTTGCATGACTAATATAAAGCATGTCCTTTTTATTTGCTGCGATTTTTTTTTTAACTGGCTCTTTATACACTAGACATTTGACTTCTTTTTTCCTTCCTTCAAAGTTATTATAAACAAAATAATATATAAAATTTTAATGAAAAGTTAACATTCTAAAATATAAATTCATAAAATGAAGATCTGACATCTGTAATAGAGTTTGGCTCAGTATAGTTTATTTCCTTAACAGCTTTAGAGTAAGATTTCAGTGAAGGGACAAAAAGCTTTATGTTTTATATGAAAATTAATTTCTTATTTAACTAATTCACTCAGATGTCAAATGAAATGTTTTTGGAAATTATAATGTGTAATAATTATTCAAATCACCTCTAAGATTACTTAGAATTTATGTAACTGTCAACACATTAGTAGATGAATCAGAATATTTTCAGTTGTTTCATTCATTTTTCTTTTCATATGCTAGCATTGTATTTTAGTTTCCAAAATTTAAATCTAAAAATGTTTGACTATTGCTATGCAATCTATTCTTTATGTTGCTTGTAAATATCTAGAGTAAGAAGTAATATGATACATTTTATAGGTCTTTTAAAATGTTCTGTCAGTTTTATGCAATTTAATTCAGTCATATTTTTATTTAAGAAAAAAGAAAATGGGAGGGCAGAATACTTTATTCATAAAAACAGCTTTTATCACAGTCCTCTACATCTTGTCAATATTTTGGTTACATAAGGATATCATTGTTAAACTGTTTGGTTTCTGAATTAAAAATTTCTGTAATTCTATTTTGAGTTTAATAATTAATGAACATTAGTTACCTAATAAACAGAAAAGGCAATTCTCTATTTTTGAGGTATATCAAGGGTATGTTTAATATAGTACAAGTGGCATTTTTGACAATGAGATCTCATTGTATTATCAAATGTTGGCTGAAGAGAATTTGTTTAAAAGTTTCAACTTTAAGCCAAGACTGATATGAGATAAAGAAAAAGTGACTAATCACAGTGAAATGTCACTTTTGACTTCTGTGAAGGGTATTGTTAGGTTCAGGCAAATGTTGTGTCTGAGAAAAAAAAGGGCAGGAGAAAACAAAATGTTTTTATTTTCTATATATAAGAATGCAGAACTGCCTAACATTTTACTGTTGTAGCAGTACATTGTTTCACTGTAAATGGCTACTGAGTAGTGATAATAATAATAATAAACTGAAAGTTGGAATTTGTAGATGAGAGGTGCTCAACAGGATTTAATACTTTGTAAAAAATTGGGTCATGATATAAATTCTTATATTTTTTTTACTAGTATGATGTTTAAATGATATAACTATGACATTAGGGATATTTAAACCATAACACAAATGCAATCTAAATAATCTAAAGTAGATGAAAAAGGAATCTAAAGTAGATGAAAAGAGAATCTAAAGTAGATGAAAAGGGGATCTTAGCCAAGTTTTTTAAATCTGTATATGAGCCTGCAGAGCTGTGCGATGCACATTATCTTAAATCAGATGCAGATTTTCTGGATCAGAAGTAGTCTCTTATTAAGTAATGTTGGTTGTTCGAGTAATTTAGTGTGAGTTCTCTGTATTAAACCGCAGTACACAAGATACAATAGTAATTTGACTGTGACTTAATATATCATACTGCTTATACCAATCACTTTGTGAATTTGCAAGTGACCTTTTGGAGATGAAAATATTTGAGAACATTTTGGCAAATTGTCCAAAAGATTATTTATAAAATGCTGGCAGTAATATTTGTTTTTAGGCTACTGTATTTCACCACATTTGTTCGATTATGACAAAGCATGTGAAGATTATCTACCTAATAGAAGGAATGTTTTGGGGAGAGGAATTTCTAAGAAAAATGGCTTGTATCTACTGATGATACTGAATATGAGTGATATGTATGCTGTTGAAAATACAAGTGAAGAATATGCTGACAATTACATTAGTTTTGAAACAGGCATGACATCTGTTGAAACTTTATTGGACTTCATCAAACAATAGAGAGGATTTGAATACAATGATAAAATAGCATATTTCACTGTATATTTGAAAAATCTGCAGTGAAATTTGACAGGTATTTAAAAATTAATTACAGGTTTTCAAAAACAAAGTAAAATTACTGATTTTTTAAAGAAATAAACACATACAACATGCATGAAAATTGGTAGTTTGCATTATTCGTGTTTTTTAATTATCTGTGATCTGTTTCTCCAGCATTAGCCTGGATAATTGAGAGTACACTGTATATATTAAATATGTTTTAATACAATTTAAAAAATTAATACAGCTTGAATTGCTTATCACTATTATTTATAAATAAAGTGAGAGTGCAGTTTCAGGGAAACATTCTTTGCAAGAAAACTTATATCAGAATATAAAAATGTGAAGTAAGGGGAGCTTTTATGTTGTTGTGCATTAGAATTTATAAATAACAAGATTAATATTATACTGATAAAAGAATTTACACTTTTGTGGTTGAAATTATTTCGTCTTTGGAAGTAAATAATGCACAAAAATCTGAGATTTTGATATTCCACTTATCATTGTTCATTCCAATGTATTGCATAATTATGCAGAGTACAGGGAATAATATGCCATTACAACTTATGTCAATTTTTTTTAATTAAGCGCATACTCGAGTGCCAACAATTTTAATACATCAGTCTAATACCTGGCAGATCCACGAGGGAAGCAAAGGACAACAGAAATATGATGGAACATGGACTCCTGTAGGTTATGAAAATATGATATAGGCAATGCACATCATACTTCGTGCAGAGCATTCCACAAATTTGGGTGTATTTTAAGCTCTCAGATTTCTGTGTTTTATAGCCAGTTGCATAATATCCAAGATATATTTTATCACTTCCAGATCTAACGTGAGAATGGCAAAATTTCAAACTAAGATGAATGTTTCTTAAACCATAATGTGGTGTCCTGACTAATGTGTACATTTGATATTGGGAACAGAGTTGAACATTCCCTAGAAATAACTCATTTATTATTATTATTATTTTTTATCTCTATGTGAACATAACGAATGATTTCACTCATTTGATCTGTGTGCGAGATGTCAGGTGTACTGCCATGGATGATACTTAAATACTTTACATTTTTAATATCAGTCAAAATCTTTTCTTTAACAATTCCACCCAGAAGTGAGATAAACTCATTTTGGGTGGCAGGAGACAAAACTTTCATGCTGTTCTGAGATTTCATGGTTGTGACCTTTCGGACTAAGTTTCTACCAAGCTCTAAAACCAGTTACAAAGATAGATGTATTACTCAAACTTGTATCTGTGCCGAAGAGCCTACAAAAAAAAAAAAAAAAAAAAAAAAAAAAAAAAAAAAAAAACAGTATGAGTTTTGGTTTTTAATTGACTATGCAATCCAAGATTTCAGAATTTTCTCGTCATTTAGCTGACAGATATAGAACCAATCAGATGTTAGCTCTATCTTAGTCTTATTTCGTTGTCTCATAACTGAAATAAATAGTCCATCTTTGTCTAGAAAACATTTCATTTCCTCTTTCAATTAAGTCAACTGTTAGATTATCTGGAACTGGGAAAGGTCATTCAGAGATGTCAGAAAACAAAATATTAGTTTCTTCATCTGCTCCTTCTTCCTGTTTGTTCTTTCCTGTTTCTTTCTAATTTTTTTCCTTCTTCATTATGATTATCTCCAAAGTTATTTTCTTCATTTTTGTTGAGCTTTTCAGTTTCTTTGCAAATGTCCTCTGTGATTTGTTCTCCACTTTTGTGACTTCTATCAGAGGTTTTGTTAACTGCAACTTCACTCGTTAATTGAGATAATGTTATTAAGTCTTCTTCTACACTTGATGTCGAAGTTTTAATGAATTTCAACATGGAGCAGAGCAGTAAACTGGACACCCAAAACTTTATTCTTTTGTTTTCTTCTTTGCTGTGCTCCACTTGGATGCTGTAGCATCATGGTCGTGTATGTAAAATATAAAAAAAGTCCAGATTGTTTTAGAGGGAAAAAAAAAAAAAAAAATTGCATTATATTTTATTTTGCAAAAAATGTTTAATTTTTAATGTCTTTTTCCACACTTGCTGTTGATGTTGAAGTTTCAACAAATTTCAGCATCGAACCGACTAGCAACTGCACTTCCAAAAACTTTATCCTTTTGTTTTTTCTTTGCTGTGCTCCACTTGGACACTGTAGCTTCATGGTCTTGTATCCGAAATATGAAAAAAGTGTAGGTTGCTTCGAAAAAAGTTTAAAAAAAAATTACATATTTTGTTTTGCAAAAAATGTTTAGTTCTTGAAACTTTAAAAATTAATTAATTAAAACTGTCTGCAGACATACATAAATGCACACATACATATAGGCATTTTCTAAAAACTACTATTTCAGTTGAGAAAAACCCCAAAATGTTAATTTCCCCTAAAATGTCATTTTTTACAATCATAGTACTTTCTCTGTATCTTGTGAGAAACTAGTATAATAATGGGCTTGTTTTATTTTACAAACTCAAAACTCTGCTTACCAAAATCAATATCATAGAAGGAAAAGAAATGATTGAAATTCATATAGATTTTCGAGACTTCACTATGATTCATAATTAGGTCAGATATTAGGCCCTTTTAAAAAACTCAATTTGTATTGGTTTGAGGACTCATTTCCCAATGGCAACAACCCATTTATTTTGATTTTGATTGTCAAATGAAGGAAAATCTTCTGTCTTTTCCGTTTGCACTCGAATCATGTGGGCTATAAATCAAAGCAAATTTATCTGACAAGAATTGCAGATTTCATCAGTTAAATCTTTTTTTTACACTTCCAGGTTCAGTTCCAAAATATGTTTTTTCGCTGACACGCCGCATGTGATCAAGCAAATAATTTTTTATCTCAGAGTATGCGGAAAAAAGACAATGCTACTTTTTCAGAAAGGTATTATCATATCAATAAATTCGCTTTTTGATTTATATAACAAAGTAAAATCTATAAATATTAAATATATTTTAACATCAAGACTGACCCAAGGTATATTAGAAAGCTTATTTAGCTAGATTCAGGGTCTAGGGCATTTTAATGACCATCCATCTCCATCGTACATAATAATTCGCCTAAAAAGGTTGCTATTGCCAAAGAAATTGCCTAAATTGTCGTCAAATACGAATGTTAAGGACTGTGAAGATGCAAAGGAGGCTGATGCATATTTGATGAAACAGCTGTTAGAAACTGCTATTTCTCAGACGAAAAAGCACATATTTTTCAGTCTTCCTTATCCGAAGATGATTCATTTAATTCTGAAAACATCTGTAATGAATGTATGTGACTTTCTTAGGAAACCGAAATTTATGATTCAGTGGAAGATATATCGGAATGTGAAGACAAATCGCTCAATTATGTGGCAGCTTATATTGCATATCGTGTGAAAGTTGAAAATCCTACTTTAGGTGAAATATTTAAAAAAAAAAAAAAGTTACATTCCTAATGATTCAAATTGATTAATTTTGTTATCTTAGAGAGGAATAACTGTGTCATCACCAATTTGTACGGAAACAATGTTAAAAACACGGAAAAATATTTTCCATTCTTCTCATGACAAATTTTTTTTTTTTTTTTTTTTTTTTTTTTGAAAAGGTAGGGTAGTAATTCGGAATCTTATTTCTGAATTTGAGAAACATTTTCCATTTGTCAATAAGAGTGCAATTCGTTTATTTTGTCGTTTACGAACATTCATAATAGTTTGACACTTGAGTCATGCATCACTTGTATCAGCAAGAAAAGCTGACCAGAAAGCAAATAAGTGGCTGAAAACTAACAGCAGATTAGTGAACCAAGCTATATAGGAGGAGGGGAAAAAAAAAAAAAGGAAATCATGTCAGCTGATTCATTTTATTCTTGTTGCAAAAGCTTACAGAATTCGGTTACTAATGCTAACTGAACAGCAAAAATGAAAGAGGTGAAATTTATTTTGATTTAATGTGCTATGAAATCTATTGTTAGCATTAATTAATTTTTAATGAGGTAGTAAGACCTTTAGCATGTGTCCTGAAAATGTACTTGCATACTTTTATTTAACATTTCTGTAATGCAAATTACTAACTAATTTGTGACTAACATCAAAAGCATTAATAATGATATTTTATCAAAATAAATAAATAAAATAAATAATAATAATTAATAAAATAAAAATAATAAAAAAAAAACAAATCAAGAAAATTTAAAAATCTGAAATGTTTCAGATTTTAAATTACTTCCAAAGGGGCGTTTTTTTTAAACATTTTGTGTGTTATCTTTATTTATTAAATATCATGTTCTTTGCACTTAAACCATAAAATTTAGTTCAATAGCAATGTCACAGAGTAATTTTAAAATGAGCATATCTTTAGAATTTCCGATACACAGTTCGACGCACTGGAGATAAAAAGGTTTTTTCACCCCCATAGAGTGTTGCCATTGCTCGCTTTTAAATCATTGAGTTTGTTACTAAAAAATTTGTTAAAGCTTTACAAAATATGGAATCGATAATAAAACAAATTCCAAATTTCAAATTTGGAATTTCAGATGCCCATATTTGCAGTAGGATTACGTCATTCAAAATTGGATGGCTCTAGATACCTTTGTTTTATCACAATGCGAGAAATATACATACATTTAATGCAGATTTTTCATTATTTAATTTCTTCAAATATAATGCAGGATTCAACATTTTGTGGCAACGGTTTGAAAAGTGAACCGACATTTATAGGAGTCTGATGCAAAATGCCAAAACGAAAGTAATAGTCCTTAGGGACTGAAATCTCTTCTGACTAAAAATTTTTTGCAAATATAGAAATTTACCTAAGTTGTTGATGGATTCACATCTATTTAAAAAAATGGTTGTGGAAAAAATTCACTACATGTAGGATAACCTCGACCTTAAAAATTAGTTTATGTTTTACACATATTAGAGTTTGATTTAGTATGAAATAACTATATTACTAGTTCATTACTAGTACTATATATTATTATACATTATCTATATTCTGCTATTGTACTATTCTTCAAAACTTTTTGATTCTCAAACAAATGCTTAAGAAACTGAAGAGCAAAACTTAGCAAGCGAACCCAATTATGTCATCAGTCTCTTCTTCCGGTTTCAATCGCAAGAAGCTGAAGAACCAGCCCTTTAGCCCTGTTATCCATATCCTGCAGGTTATATTGCACAGCCCAGGCATTGATGCTTGTTGAGGCTCCAAACTTAATTTGGTGTTAATCTGCCTGTCATATGAAATGATTCTTGCTAGTTAACATAAGTCATATTCACCTAGCATCTTTTTATGGCCACACACCATTATCACAAATTGGAGTTTTGACAGTATTTTTATATACATATAGTCATCATTTCTATTTCTAAAATGTGATAATTATCTTATAAGTGCTGCCTATGGCCTTGCATTGAAAATTGCTTTAATCATCGTTACTTCTAATTCTCATGCCGTAAGCAGTTTTGAAATTGTTGAAATGCCTATTGCTTTATATACAACCAACTGATGGAACATAATATGTGCATAGGTGATGTTCTGATGTATTTTTCATAAGCTCCCTTTGTATCGGTTTCTGTAGCACTTGAGTGTATTTATACTGTAATCTTGGAAAATTTACTGTGAACACTTTTTTTAATGTTTCCCATCCACTTTATTTCTAGTTCTAATAGCTGATGAAACGTGGAAAAAATATTAATTTGAAAAATACTGCTGCTATTTTTCAGGGCTTTTTATATTTTAATTATAGGAGTTTCACATAATTTATGGAATTGGAGACAAATTTGGGGTAATAAATAAGTTGGAATTTTGACTTTTAAATTGACTTTATAACTACTGCAGTATTAATACTATTGTATAACTGACATAAATAAATAACCTTTTTTTAATTACATTTTCTGAAAGAAATTTTAAAAATAGTGTCTTTCATATAACTGCCTAACTCATTATTTTATTCATGGTATAAATTAAGGGGGGTATAATTGGCTAACAAAAAAGTGCTTATTATTTGCTGCTTATTTTAATTAGTCTTCTTTTTATTTGTTATCAGAATTGATAAATCATAAATCTAGTAACTGATAAATATTTGAATATGAATTTAATGAATAAAATGTTTCACTAATTTTGCATGATATTTTGTTTTTGTTTAAATATTGCATTGTTCCTGACTGTAATAACCCTTATGCTTATCTGTTATTGAATATTATTTGGTGCAAGTGTTTCATATATGATCATACTGTGTATTTTTATTGGAAGAAAAGAATACAGGGTATCTGAAAAAAATTTAGTGTTAGTTTATGTAGTAATAAATATTATGCAGTGTGTCGCCCAGGCAAGAAAGTGGTTAATGGATCTGACATGGATGTAATTTGTCCATCCCCTCATAGGAGGCAAGGGTGGCCCACCTATTAGATGCCTCTAATAAAAAAGCCACGGCTTCTGGTCTTAGTAGTGGCCAATGCCTGTAAATGTCTAGAGCCTGCCACTGGGGGGGGGATATACAATGTGCTGAAGCTAATATATGTACTAAAAAGCTTTGATGTGTTTTTATATATGGGTCATTTGCATCATAGTACATTACTAGAGAAGTTAAACTAAAAGAATTAGTGTAATGTTTGAAAACTTTGCAGAACTAGTTTCGATGGTTTAAATACAGAACCAGCTTCTTCAGCCGCCTAAGTGCAAATGAACGAGATAGAGTACGGTGATAAGAATGACTGAAAAGAAGTCAAGCTACTGGCACCTTCTATTGATGAAATATATAGAAAATTTAAACATAATTTCCCTAAAGGCTGAGAGTAAAGATGTATTGGAATTAGGGTCATAAAATCAGAACAGAAAGATTTTTTTGAATATGAAACACCTCTAGAAAATCTAACCAATGGAAGATGTTTTTTGAATAACTTTGGCTGCAGAAAAATGGAAAATGTGATTTTCTGACCAACGGTGCTGGGCAACAGAGCATTTCTCTGTTTCCTTTTTCCTAGCATATGCCTCATGTTCTTTAACATGAAATTTGAAGGCTCTCTTAGTTTGACCAATATAAATGCACTGGCAAGGAATTCTGTAAATACCCCAGGAATTCATATCCATAATGGGGTCCTTAAGTATAGAACTGGGAACTGAATTCCTGTGGTATTTACAGGATTCTTTGCCAGTGTGGTTGAATTTATATTGGCCAAACTAAGACAGCCTTACAATTTTGCATTAAAGAACACGAGGCATGTGTTAGGAAAAAGGAAACTGAGAAATTTCTGTTGGTCAGAAAATCACACTTTTCATTTTTCTGCAGCCAAAATTATTCAAAAAACATCTTCCATTGGTGAGATATATTCAAAAAAATCTTTCTGTTCTGATTTTATGACCGTAATTCCAATCCATCATCCAATCTAATCTCAGGCTTTAGGGAAATTATGTTGTAGTTTTCTTGTTTTATCAATAGATGGTGCGAGTAGTTTGACTTCTTTCCTGTCATTCTTATCACCATATTCTAGCTTGTTCATTTGCATTTAGACAGCTGAAGAAGTTGATTCTATATTTAAACCATTGAAACTAGTCTTGCAAAACTGACAAGCATTATGCTGATTCTTGTTGTTTAACTTCTCCAGTAATTGTTATTCGCCATGTTATTTTAACCTAAATCACAGTACATATTTAAATACTATTAATACTTAAGCTCACATTTGAGTCTAGAATCGTTGATAATAATTTCTACAAGTTATGGCAGTAAAGTTTGGTGAACAAGTTTGAGTTCAAGAACAAAATATTTTTACCTAAATGAGGGAAAATGTTTATATTTCTTTGAAGTTAATATTTGTCTGAAACTTGTGAGTAACATCCTTTTTCAGTAAAGTGTGGAGAAACCTTGTTCCTGGCTTTGAATGTTTGAAATATCTGAAAATTATTATCTTTTAGGGCATATTTTAGGTGTGGGAACAAAAGGAAATGTGTAACAAGATCAGATAAGTATGGTGGATGATAGAGGCTACAACTCCACTACAAGCCATAAGCTTTCTGAATGAAATCGAATATTATCTTAGAGAAGGAACCAAAAATGCAACAACATATTCTTGATCTACATGATAGATTTCTTGCAGTAAATTTACCTGAACTTTCTTGTACATGTTAGCATTCATTATTGCTCATTTTGGCTAACATCTTTTTTAAGATGTTCTCAATGCTATGAGACATCATAAGCGTACTACTTTGAGCATCATCTTCAGTGGAATCTCGTCCATCCAAAAACAATTTAAACTTTTCATAAATACACTTTAAAGGCAGGACTTGAGCTCCTTAAATTTGTTTCAGCATGTCATGGCTTCTTTGACAGATTTATCAAGCTTGGAACAGAACTAGAATTTGGCTTAGTGTTTCTGTTTTTAGCCATTATTGCACTTCTGCAAGCTAAAGTGTTACTAACAGAAATCCATAACATCTATAACTATGCTGAGATATATTCAAATATGTTATGGAGTACCCTTTCTGCACTTTTGTCATTCACTCACTGCCATGTGTGTTGATTCTATGACAGCATTCACCAAACTTTATCATCATACACTGTGTAGTGACTTTCCTTCAAACAAAATATTGAATATTTTCATTTTAAATGTATTTTCACATGATCCTAAAGAAACAAAGAACCAGGCTTCATGGAAGAGGGAGATGGTATAGTCTGCCTTCACCATTCTGGAAAAGGATGTTTCGCTACATATCTTGCATAATTATTGTAAAATGTGATGATGCTTCTTTATAGTGGCAATCTACGTAGGTTGGGGCAAAAGTCATGGCAACTATTTTTTTTTTCTTGAAGATACCAGTCCGGTTGAAAAATGTAACATATACAGGCAAAAGGACAAGGTCTTAACTACATGTGTGGACAATGAATAGGACTGAAATATCATAACACACAGATTTATTATGGTAGTATACAGGGCAATATAGCCTTCACCGTGCAAAAGAATGATAACACAATACACATAAAGTTGATATGACAAACCTGGGCCTAAAGACCCTCAATGTAGTTCCCTGCTACTATCACCACACACTGCCAACGATGTGGGAGGTGTTTTGAATACCATTAGCCTCAGCATTTGCCGCACCATGTGTGAATCGGGTCATCTGTTGGCGCACAGCATTAGCAATGTTCTCTTGTGTTGCAAACCGCCTACCACGTATTGGTTCCTTAATCTTGGGAATGAGATCAAAGTCACAGGGCGAAAGGTCAGGAGAGTACGGCGGGTACTCCAATTCTTCCCATCACCAACATCGGAGTAGCTGCCGTACACACTCTACTTTATGTGTTCTTGCATTGTCCTGCAGAATTATTGCACTGTCCATAAGATCCAGACGTTTATCCTGAACGCCACGTTGTACCTATTGCACCAGGAAGTCCCTGTAGTGCTGTGCAGTCACTGTTCTGCCATGAGGAATAAAGTGGCAAACAATGACATTCCTGACGTCATATGCGACGATCACCATCAATTTGACTGGGGAAGGATTCTGACGCTAGCTCATTATGCAATATCCTGTGGACGGTGCCTTTCTCGATGCCACTTGCCTTCTCTAACTCTAGTAATGTTCATCCATGAGGTGCTCGATGACGGCACGTACCAAGTCAGTCCGCACACTCACCGGTCGTCCCGAACGTTGCTCATCACCGATTTACACACGTCCTTGCTGAAACTTTCTTACCCACCGTGCTATTGTACGATATTGTAGGGCATTATTCCCAAGGGCTTCTACTAATTCACTGTGACATTCCATCTCATTTCTCCCTCGGAGAACGGCTATTTTGATATAAGCGCGCTGCTCAACATGGGTTACTTCCATCTCACACGGCACTCACCAACTGACTGATTTCGAAGCCCTCGCTACCACAGAGCCATATGTTGTTCTGCATACACACTATGCCTCCAGAACTTCCATACGACACATATACGTTTTGTGATCCGTTCATATATCTAAAAGAAAAAAATAGTTGTCATGACTTTTGCCCCAACCCTCGTATATAGCTGGAGACCTCTGTTATTTAAATAACAAGTTGTTATTTAATTATTATTAACAATAATACTAATACAGTACAATTCCAGAAATCCACAAAGCTTGGGACCAGAGGTTGTGCGGATTTTAGGATTATGCGGATTTCAGGACAGAAAAGATAAAGCATAATATTCGGACTAAAAGTGCAAAATGAATAAGGTGTATTATATACACTTAATTATTATATACATTATTGCAATAATTTATTATATGCATCAAATTATTATTACATATATAAATTGATTATATTCTTCATTGTATTATATGTACACAGCATTGGGGTTTGCCTATTTCCGTTTTCGGATTTCGATGTTAGAATCACTGTTGCTGTAAAATTTCAACAGCTTTTCTTTATTTTTCCATATATCGTACACAATCGTGTCGCAATTCCATACCATTCTGCTATAAATCAAGGAGTAGCACCTGCTTCCATCTTTTGCAGAATTTGCACTTTTTGCATTACCGTCAATGCAACGTGTTTATGTTTTACAGCGTTGCAAGCAGTAAAATCACGAGTGCATTTCTTATCTGTCATTGTATTAAAAAGGCCTGAAATTTAAAATATTCTTAATTTATCCACAAAATATCTGGATAAAAAAAAAAGGCAGCACTAAACAATCTCAGGAAATTAAATAATAAAGCTCAGGTAATACACCAACCGGGAGGGGGGGGGAATCGTGAACTTGAACAAAGAGTTGAGTGAATCATCTGCTTTTTTACCTCGATGCTGATTAGAGGGAAAAAAAAGCTTATCTTATTTATTTTATCTTATTTTTTAAAAACTTTTTTATGTCAATAATTTGGTATTTCCGTTTTGACTCATTATTATTCGGCAATATGATGCCATTATTCAGTAAGTATTTTTTTCTTCGATATTTCATACTCAATGTTGTGGTTTCTGGAACCTAAAAATTGAATGTTTATGTTCTGAGAGGCAGCGTGGATTTCAGGAGTTGGCGGATTTCAGGTCGGCGGTTTTCGGTATTTGACTGTAACAATAATACTAATACTAATTCCACATTATTTTTCAGATACCCTGTATTTGAAAATGAAACTTGTGTATTTTCTGCATGGTCAAATTTATTGAAAAAAAAAACAAGTTATTTATTATGTCTTGTGTTGCCTTATATAAAATGAAATGCAAAACATTTTCATATTTTATATGAAGTATTTAGCGTAGATAAAGATATCAGAAGCAGAGTATAAAATCATGCATAATTAGCCCGGAAAATATTCAGCATACATAACTGTTAAAAGATTAAAGTATGAGCTGATTAGAAATTAATTTATCATCAGTTTCTGAAAAGCTAACATTGTATTTTTTAAAAATAGGTTTATATATATATATATCTGTGTGTGTGTGTGTGTGTAAGTATAAACTTTAAACTAATTTTGTTACATTAGACCTGTAAAAAGTGTTGAATATCCTCATGGTTATGTTCAGAATAATATGATATTCTACCTGAAATTTGCACTACTTTTTAAAATGGGTTCAGATGCTCAAAATTTGCATTTACGTAAAATTTCTGTAGTTAGAGACTTTAATTTATGCTGCTTCATAACTTTTTATAATCACAATGTCATTCATTTGAAAAACATTCATAAGTGCTATCAGAATTATATAAATATCTCTTGATATTATGTATATTTATGTTCTTTTAAGAAGTGGACAGATTGACTATAATAACCAGTTATGCAGCTTAATAATCTTTACAGACTGAATTTTTGTCCATTCATAAAAAACATAACTGAGATAAATTTTTCTGATAAAAAGAATGATAAAATACAAATTTTTCTTTGTTTTCATTTAGCTAAAAATTGAATTTAAATTATATTATTTCTCGTATAAAATGAATTGAAGTCAGTAGGAAAATAACTGCCACTTTTTATCTTGAAATTCAGATACATGTATTTTCATTTTTGAATTTCTATCTTAGTTTTGATAAAATTTAGTCAATAATTAATATTAACACATACACTAAAGAAATTTTATATTTTTCACTTCAAATAAGTTTAATAGATGCAAATGCAAAGTTAACAAAAATTCAGAAATGTTGTTACGAAAAAAAATATTTTTGTTTCTGTAAAGGTATTGAAGTGAATATGTAGAGAGAGAGAGTTAGAAAGTTTCTCCCCCTTCCATGTCTTATATAGGCCTTAAAAGTTATAGTACGATAAAAACCCTTTTATCATATTATATAATTTGTATACATTATTAGGCCATAAGCTTTCCAATAGTTTACACTTGATATCTTTCTGAAGTCCAATTTAATACTGATATTCTAGAAATAAGGAAGCTAATTAGGATTGTGTGGAGATTAATACTACCCTAGATGACTGAAACTGCAAATAAAATAGGAGACTGCTGCCATAAAATAAAAATTAAAAATCAATAAATGGGGAGCAATGCCACATATTTTTAAACTTGGTGAATTCAGTATTGCAAAGAAAAAAAAATTCTTACTTATTTATTGAAACAATTATCATATATAGACATATGCATCCAGTGCACTATTTAGAACAAAATGTATGCAATGTTTATATTTCATTAACTATTTCTGATCAATCACAGAAATAATTTGTGAATTTTATAACTTTGTTTTCACACTTCATTTATATTTGCATATTTTCGTATTAGAAATTAGAAAATGAAAAAAATATATACATATATATATATATAATAAATACGAACTAGCTTTGTAAGTCTGCAGGTTGTAATGTGATTTTTAATAACATATTTTCATTAACAAAATAATGCTAATGACTAATTTAACCCTCTCAGCGTTATGGCTGGAAAATTCCGCACAGAAGGTTGCCTTCCACATTCATTATACATGAAAATTTCTGCTAGCTTTTAATATAACTGATTTCAGTTTGGATGTATATTGGAAGAAAAGGAATCAAGGTACAAAATGAAAGAGTCATTTTTTAATTAAAATCAAGAAAATATCACTTATTCATGATATTTTGAGGAACTTTGAAATTTCAGGGCTAAACCCGTAATGCTCAGAGGGTTAATGAAATAATAATAATAAATTCATTAATATTTATATGTCTCTTAGATATTAATAATATCTATTATATGATTAGAATGAGATTCAATACATTTAGATTTTGAGATGAACTTACAGCAATAATAAAGCTTTAAATAACAATAACAGAGCTTTAAATCTGCTTTTTTCAATAATTTTGTTATTATAATATAAAAAAGAAAATCAGAGATACATTGGTTGCGTTTCATAATTTAACTTTAACAAATATTCCATTGGACTATCATGCAAAGGAGGTATATCTTTAACGAAAATTTTTCTTTGTAAAATTGGCTTTTGTTTATGTTAGCAGAGAAAAAAAAAATCTGTGACCTATACATGCAATCATTAAAAGTATTTTTCAGTACAGTTTTAAATATTTATGAAGAATTATACGTCAATTTCCTTTCATAGGCAGAAGTTTCGTCTAAAACCATCGTTATATCCAAAGGTTGAAGTCTATTTCATTTTCAATAATATTCTATTTGCACATAATATATTTTATAACTTATTTTCGAAAGAGTAATCTTTCACATTTTCAAAAGAATAAGGGCATAGTGGGTGTTGACACTTACAATGCAGTAAATCTGTTTTTCATATTTCTTCCTGTAATGAAAACGATTGCCCTGGAATATTTTCAAAGCAAAATTAAGAAAACTGTTTACGCCAAATTTTGCATAAAGTATCTTCTCGTGTATTTTTTATTTAAAGTGTGACATTTTCTCCTTGAAAAATAAAAAATAATGAACGGAGCAAACTTAATTCATGAGAAATAACTTTGAAATGCAATAATTCCATCGTAATATGAAATAGTGGAGAATAGTGCAATACAGCTTATTTATTTACAAATAATCCCCTCATATGCCTAATTTATGTACTGTCAATTGAGAAATATAGGTTAGTAAATTAAACTGGTTATTTCAATACTTTTTCTTTATCAATTTTTTTACGGGCCCTTCAGTAGAGCGGTAAAGGTGGCTGAACACTTGTAGCTCGCTTGGGTTTGAATCCCACCTAAAGGGTTGTATTCATGGTCTTTATGTAATGTAAATACAAGCCAGCTTCCCTTAGAAAGTCCTCCGCGAAGGCATCCCTCCCTTTATACAGGTAATTGTTGTGTGCTTTGATGTAATTTTGTAAGCAAACAAAATTAATCCAATCAAACCCGTAGAACGGATTGATTACATGTGGAGTTTTCCATCAGGAATGTAAATGCGAGCAATTTTCTCTTAAAAAGGTTTACACGAAAGCATCCATCCCCTTAAGAAGATAGCGCTCGCGTGTGTAATCCAATCCTAATTCTCATACATTTAATAGTATGTTAACATACACCTTATTACAGACAAAATAACATTCCTTTTTTAAAGATAAATTTTTTATTAACTTTGTCTGAATTCCCTTTATCTCTTGAGAAGTGTAAGAATTTCAGCAAATAAAACTGGCCAAAATTTTATGCAAAGTAACTGATGTTTTGATTTCAGTAGAAGCTATGTGAGCTTTAATGATATTTAAATACTTTCTGGCAGATGCTATCCTAAAAGAGGGTCTAAAGATAAATTGGTTTTATTTACTAATTTACAATGAATGAAAATCATTCAAAGCAATCATTGAATGAATGAAAATCACAAAAACTATTATGCATGCAGTAATCTCTTATTTATCTCCTGATAAATCAGACAAAATTGTCTACATAATAGAAGCACTTTGAAAGAGTTAACAGTTTTTAAAGGTTTTATGCACTCCCAAAAAAAGGGTCAAATTAACATCTTATTATTCATAAGTATAAAAAGGAAGTAAATGACAAAAGCGGTTTTACCTATTTTCTAGAAGGGCATTAAATCTAAAATATTAATCTAATTTTATTTGTTATGATTAAAAAGCATTAAATCTGGTAAGCTTAAACAGCGTGCAAAATCGCTGATGTTTTAATCATAGCAAAAGTTAGTACTAAAAATAAAATGTTAGCACTAAAATTATGAGACAGTGCTCTAACGTTTGAGAAAGAGATGGCTTCTATTTGATTTTCAAGTATATTGGTGCAAGACGAAACCTGTGGTTTTTGCCAAAATGTAGCCAAACTGATTAGAAGAGGGAAACAATGCATAGCCAGCGGCTATTCTGAGCAGCGACAAAGGACCACCCAGAGATCTACAGATAGGTGATTCTCTAAAATAGGGAGAGGATGGCTGGTACGACAGTTGTACCACAGCCGGCATTAAAGAAAGTCGTTTTCCCGATACAACTGCTGTACCGCCGCCGCCGCCTTTAGAAGGTTAATGAAGTTTCAGTAATCAAATATTAATTTTACTAAAAACTTATTGAAATAAAATTGCAAACTAAGAATGTTCATGGAAACATCAACACTAACAAAAAATTTTCTGTATGTTTAAAATTTAATATTTTCCTTTCATATAAATCATATGAATAATAATATAAATCATATACATTTTTAAAAAAAATTTTAGGTTGTTACTCTAACAAAGCATAGAGGTTGGGGAAAGCCTGAGGATGAACAGTTGCACGTCCTACCTCTATATACAGTAGATAATACTGATGAATATGGTAGCAAAGAAGGTCAAGACAAAAAGGTATGAGCACAAGTTGCTGTTTGATTTCATATGAGAAAATGTCATTTTTTTAATATTAATGTCACAGATACATATAAAAACAAACATTTTAAAGAAAGATTTTAAAACTTCAAAATATTTCACAGGCTGCTTGGGAATTCTTAATATATTTATAATATGAATTCAGTAACATAGCATAATTGTGCATATTATAAGTGTTATAGTTTCTAGTGATCAGAATTATTGTAATAAGTTTTATATTGTTAATTTTTGATTTATTAGATTTGATATTTAAAAATTACTGTTGGTTCTAAGAAGTCAGCTTTTATGCTAAAAAATCGTAATAAGCTTTATATTGTTAATTTTTGATTTATTAGATTTGATATTTAAAAATTACTGTTGGTTCTAAGAAGTCAGCTTTTATGCTTTTATGTTAAATTAGTTAAGTAGATTAAATATTTAAAAAATCTACATTTTTATTTGAACTATTTTAAAAATTCACTGAATTTTTTTTTTTTCATTTATAAATAATGATCAGTGAGCAGCTAACTAAAAGCTTTTTTCCAAATGAAAGATATTATTTCAAGTACTGTATGTATATTATTGTATATTTCATAAAAATAATAGTAACTTAATTGAAAAAATGATTTTAAGTAAAATGGTGGGGAATAATTTTATTGCGCTTATTCTCTTGTAATGGTTTAGTTGTAAGTTAACTGAAAATGTAATAGTTAACATAAACTAGTTGTGTAACATAATTTTAAAATTTTCTGTTCTTTCAATATACCAACTCTTAAATACCAGTGAATAAAGTATAACAGTACAAAGATTTTGGATTTTGGACTTCGATTTTGGATTTTAGATCATTAATTTAAATCTTGTGTGAAGACATTCAGAAATAATAAAATTAAAAATATGAAATGGTTGTTTGTGAACTAATAAAGAATGTATGACCTTAAAAATCAAAATTTATTTAAAAAAAACACCTTAATGTTAGCATTTATTTTGCTTTATTAAACATTTCTTTCAACATAAATTATTCCTCTTTAATTTAATTCAGATGCATAATTTCTTGTTCAGTTACAAAATTCCACTTTTTGAGTCCTGAAATTGCCATTTCCATCTCCTACTAAATAAACAGTTGAAATCTTTTCATTTTTAACAACCATTTTGTTGTATTATTTAATAACAGTGTTGGTATTTTCTGGATTTAAAACCATATAACATATTTTACCATAATTGACTGATGTCTGGTACATTGGCATTGCAATGTGACATCTGTTTTTATTATTTTACATAGCATTTCTTCTTATATTCCATTAAATGGAAATTTTCACTTTTTTTCTCCTGTCTATATGACACTTTTTTAATCTGAAGTATTTAGTTTCCTTATATTATTTTCCTTATATTTCCTGCAGCATCACCTGTCATTAGTTAGGTTTGGCGTCTTTCTAAATGCAACCATATTTTTCCATATAATTTTATTTATTTATTTATGATTTTACTGAAATGGATTTTACTATTTGGGATTTGCCAACGGATACAATAACAAATAGCTTTTATTACAAATAATAATGAATAGCTTTTTTTTTTTTTTCCAAGAAAGAGTTATTTTGCACAGTATGTTCGACTGCATTTGAATAACAACCTTATGAAATTAAATTGTGGCTCAAAGCCAAAATGGTAACAGTTTCTGCCTTTTTGGCTTATTACATTTCACTGACCTAGACCAGAGGTCGGCAACCTATTGAAACGGAAGAGCCAAACGTTACAGTTTACAAAATTCCCAGTTTTTAAAGAACCACTAAAAAGTTTTGCTTATATATACATTTGATTTTTGACTTAAAATAAATGGCTTTAAATATGTAATAATATATATGTATACATATATATAAACACAAATATAGATAGTTAAACATCAATGAGAGCATTGGCTTTGCATGCCTTTTGAATGATTGATTGAATCTGGGTTATAACTTGTTGATTTAAGTTTCAAGCACAACTCAATATTTTTATTTGTTAGTTGACTTCAAACTTTACTTTTTATTATATTCATGCAAGAGAACACTTGCTCTTGAATATGTCGACCCGAAGATCGTCAGTTCTCCATATGTCAACTTCTTCACCTCACTGCATCATTCTGGAAGACTATTCCATGCGCCGAATATGAGGGCCTCAACTCGCGGCATTTCATTTAGAACTGTCCACTTGTGTTGCTCGATGTGCATGCATTTCTGGACCTCCAACTCTGCCAATTTGCTCTTAAGTTCTGTGAACTTGCCACTCTACAAGTCTTCGGTTTTCAAATATAGCAGTTGCATTTGAATCGATCCAGCATCAATTCCAAAGGTCTCATTGTTGATATCATTTGTATTTGCGTTCAGAGGATTTAGTATGAATGCAAGAGTACTTTTGTTTGTTTTGAATTGCTCAAATCTCTCAGTGAATCTATCCTTCATGTTTTTTAAAGCTATTTTGAAGTAATTCGTGTCAATATTTGCATTGGTCTCATTGCGATATACTTCAGATTTTTTAAATTAATTAATTTACCGCTCTCCATGTCTTCAACAAAAATAAGTAATTTGTTTTCGAAACAAACTACTTCTTCAAGCAAGGCGTAGACTGGGTTTCTCTTTCCTTGCAGTTTTATAATTAATTCATTTAGTCTTATTGTGGTGAGGCCCGGTGGCGCAATGGCCAGCACATCGCGCAGCAGCACCACAGGTCCTTGGTCCGATTCCCAGGCTGGGCAAGGTCGACTCAGCCCTTCATCCCTTGAAAGGCTGAGTCAACTACTATGAAGTAGAATTTTTGCAGCCATTTGTCTTCTTCTGATTTGGGATGGTCAATTTTTTTCTTTCATTGATGAATGTTTTTATGTCACTCAAGCACAAAGCAAAACGTTGCAATACGTTACCTCTGGAAAGCCATCACACTTTATTGTGCTGAAGTAGATCAGAAAACTGGCTATCTATCAAGGAAATCTTCAAACTGGTGATGGTAGTGTGCTTTTGCAAAATGTTGTTAATAATCTTAATTACCAAGTTCATGACCTCAACTATTTCGACCGGAAACGTTTAGGCACAAAGCGCTTCTTGCTGAATTATACAGTGAGAGTTAGAATTTTTTTTTTTTTTTTTTTTCTGAAGAATTGTTGTTACCCCTCTATGTATTCCTGTCATACTTCTGTATAAGTTGCTATGGAAACGATTTTATGTATATCAATTTCATTGTCTTTCAGGCATTTTTGCCCAAACATTTGCTATATTTTCTCCACGAGTTTGCAATGAGAGTGATAGCAATCCTACAGTTCTTCCTTTGGACCTTGGGAGGATATATACCTTACGAAAAAGATAACTTGTGCTGTGTCTTTTATGTCACAAGGCTCATCTATAACAAGTGATAAGGCAGAAGTCAGCTAAAGGTCATCCACTTGCATATGTGTTACATCTTAGCAGTTCTATCTTGTACTATTTTTGCAGATAATGGCAAATCTTATATTTTTTTCCCATGATTTCTGTTTTGTTTTTACGAAACAGTGATCATGAAACAGTTATTCAGATGCACGTATAAAAAAATCTTTGACGTATTCACCATCTGTGAATGGTTTTACTCTTTTTGCAATTTCTAATGATACTGCAGAGCTTGGCAGGTTTACATTATTAGAAGATTGTGCCAGTTACTTAGCATGGAACTCGACTGTTATTGTTTTCTTTTTGGAGCTCTTCGGGAGCTTTTTTCATGTGTCCTCGGTTGGATATTTACTAGCAAACTGGGTATGTTGTGTAGTGAAGTGTCTTTTCAAATTCGACTTCTTATTGTGTGCGAGTTTTTGGTGGCAAATGAGACAAGTCGGTTCTGTGTTGCATATGAATGCAAACGACTCCGCCCAATCCTGATCGAATTCTCGGTTCTCTTTTTTACTAGATGCCATGCTGATGGCTGAGCTGAAAAAATGAACAATAGTTCAAATTAACAGTACAGTAACAATGGTTCAAATTTATCTCATTACGGTCATGTTAAGCATAGTTATTTGTAATTAACGATTATGAAAATAGAAGCTATTGAGAAATTAAGTACTTAAAAATATATTTTCTTATTTTATAAGGGTTTTGATAATAAATTATTAATTTTTCCGTATGAAACTGGAGAGCAGCAACTTAACATCAAAAGAGCCGCAGGTTGCTGACCCCTGGCCTAGACTGATGATTGGGCATTGCCACTGCAGTGGAAAGCTTAAGTTATATTCTCCTCATTTGACATTTTTTTATTTTCATCAAATACGAGGCGTATTTTCGGAAACTAAGTACCGTTTTGAAAAAAAAAAAAAAAAAATAGTAAAACAATTTTTTCGAATCCAATTTTATTTTTACATGAAAATACATGTCTTAAACTATTTTTCAACATAGTTTCCGCCAATGATCAAACACTTGTCATAACAGGTGACCAGTTTTTGTATACCATCGTCAAAGAAACTTCCCGCCAGTTTCGATAACCACGACTCCACAGCATTTTTCGTGTCATCGTCAGAACCAAAGCGCTTGCCACCAAGCTTGCGCTTCATGTGCAGGAACAAGTGATAGTCGGACAGCGCCAAGTCCGGGCTGTACGGCGGGTGATCGAACTGCTCCCAATGAAACTGTCAAATTAACGATCGAGTGACACCAGCAGTATGGGGCCGAGCACTGTCATGGAGCAACACAATTCCTTTACCATTTCTCTTCGTTTGTTTTGAATGGCACACCTTAGTTTTGTTAAAGTCTCACAATATCGTGCCACATTAATGGTTTCACCTCTAGGAAAAAATTCAGTAAGCAAAACGTCTTTCCTATCCCAGAAGACAGTGCACATGATTTTTTGTGATGACATTGTCACTTTGAACTTTTGTTTTTTTGGAGAATGAATGTGTCTCCACTCCATCGATTGTTGTTTCGATTCTGGTGTGAAATAACACACCCAAGTTTCATCATCTGTCACAATTTGGTTTAAAAAGTTTTCTCCCTCATCACTGTACCGCGTGAGAAATGTCAGGGCACTACCAAGTCGCTTTGTTTTGTGAACATCAGTGAACATTTTTGGAACCCATCGGGAACACAGTTTGCGATAATTCAAGCGGTCAGACACAATTTCGAACAAAACAGTACGTGAAATTTGTGGAAATGCCTCTGAAAGAGTTGTCATTGTGAAGTGTCTGTTCTCATGAATTGCTTCATCAACTTTCCTTATCAAATCATCGGTGACAACAGAAGGCCAACCACTCCGAGCCTCGGCGTGGACATTTGTTCGACCTGCATTAAACATTCTTACCCACTTTCTCACCATTCCATCATTTATCGCGTATTCACCGTAAACTTCTGTCACTCGACAATAAATTTCGCCCGGTTTAACATTCCTCGCGTTCAAAAAATTAATCACGGCACGAATCTCACAGTCAGTGGGAGAACTAATTGTCTTAAACATTTTGAATGTGTACAGCAAACTGAAAACACAACATAGAGCAACCAAAATGGCGACAGTTGAAAGTCAGTGAACAAGAAAGACTAGTGTGCATGCGCGGGACGCCTACCACAGCGCTGCGATGGCGCTAGAATGAAACGGTACTTAGTTTCCGAATACGCTACATATTCCATTCATCAGAAATTTTGCTTTTTACGTGTGATGTAAGGTACATCCATAAAGTAATCGGACAACTTTTTATAAATAAAAAGATTACTCACTTTCAGACAAATTTATATCCTTCAAAATAATTGCCAGAGGAGTCTATAATAGTTTCACAATGTTTCTTCAGGTCATAGAAACACTGTTTATAGCTGTTGGAATTAATCATTCACGAAGTCCATGTAACATTTAATTTAATATCCGAGACATTTTCTGTCCTTTCGTGGCCATCTTAATCTTAAGCTTTGGAAAAATGAAAAAAAAAATCAGCTAGCAATAAGTCAGGAGAATATGGTGGGTGATTTTATCAATGATATTGAACACTTACTAAGATACTGTTGTACAGACAATGCCTAACATTATTGTGTAATAGAAACCATTGTCTAAAATCAAGAATGTTCCTTTTTTACTCGCATTATTGTGTTTCTTAAAAAAAAAAAGGCACCTTCTTATAAAAATACTGATAATTGATTTTGATTTTCAGTGGCAAATTCTTGGTGAATAAATCTTTTGTAATTAAAAAAACACAATCAGTATCACCTTAGTCTTTGATTTTAACATGTATGCTTTTTTTCTGTATGGAGAAAACAGCTCTTTCCACTGTGCACATTGTCTTTTTGTTTCTGGATCAAACTCTAAACACCAGGTCTCATCTCTTATGATACATGTTAATAAATTATTGTCCTGTTTTGTAGGATACATGTTAAAAAATTGTTGTCCTGTTTTGTGTAGTCAACAAATTTCACAGCAAGCTTTCCTGTGTCTTCTTATTGCTGTTCTTTTAAAATCTGAGGCATGAAATTTCCTCATTTTCAAATTTTCAATTAATGTTAATCCGTAGCTTTCTTTGCTTATCCCAAGTTGCTGAGTTGTTGCACATCTATTAGCTTTTACCAAAGAACAAATTTTTCTCCACATTTTCCTCATTCTTTGAAGTTGAAGGGCGTCTTATCTGTGGTTCATCTTCAACATTTTCACACCCATATTTAAAGCAGTTGTACCACTCGTAGGCATGTATTTTTGATAACAATATATCATCATATACTGTTTGAATCATTTCTAACATTTCGGTAGCAGATTTACCTAATTTGTTACAAAATTTGTTGTTATGATGTTGTTCCATTTTTAAGTAATTTTTCTTGTACAGTGTCTTCTCAGTTTAAACTGGCTTTAACAAGAGTTGAGATGTCATTCCTTCTAAACACGAATCTTTTATTTATTTATTTAAATTATTGTTTGGTCTTTTAATTTGTCTGGTTACTTTATGAGTACACCTTGTATTATCTGAAAACTTCCAAATTTGCAGCAGTCATCACCATCATCATCAATGTAGCTGGCCATAATTTTTCAAAAAAAGTATCTATAAATCTGTCTTCTCATAATCTTCCAGTGCTCCATACGGCAGATTTTATATTAAAATATATTAAGAACTCTTGGTTGGTCTACTGCTACATGCATTTGTCATTTGGCTATCGTATTGCGTATGCCACTCGGCTATCGTAATAATGCTGCCTGCCATGCTAAGTGGGTCTGGGTTTGAATCTTGGGCATGGATATTTTCAAGCATATAGTGTTTCTGTGACAAGGCAGCACTCAAAAGTCATGGTGATCTGAAAGTTTTCTCAAGAAATTGGTGTGTGTGTGTGGGGGGGAGAAGCAAGAGAGCCTGAAGTGTTCTTCTTCAGAATCGGGTAAAAATTGCACACTCCTGTTTTTCTGTAGTGATTATACCTGTATGACCAATAGTGAATTTCTGGGGTCTTGCCCATGTCTAATGGTATATTCTATATCCATTTTGAAAAGGCTACTTTATGTCCACATTTCAGTACTTGTAAAATTCCATTATCCATTAGCTGAGGGTAGAGTAAAATGGAGACATTACCATTTATTACAATTTTAATTTTGATAAGATAGCATTAATAATAATAGTCTGAACAAAATGATAAGCTGGATCAAATCAAAAGTCAAGGTAGAGCATAATTTGCAGTGCTAGCTGAACTTAAGTTTATTGGAATCTAATTCTTTCTGCCTTTTTCCTTGCTAAGCCAACAAAAGAAAATCAATATGTGCAGCATTCCACTCCAAACAAACTATAGTCCTTCTAAGTTTACTTATTGTGTTCAGAGTGCACTCGATTCCAAACAATATTTTAATGGAAGCAGTAATTTATTTTTGTAATAATGAGAAGAGTCCCTTAAGCTGCATAAGTTCAAAGTATAGCTATAATCATACAGAAAAATGTTGCCCTTTCACATTAACTTGAGTGAATGAAAATGAAAATGTGGTTCATTAGCAGGCAGTTATTTAAAGGTGAAACAACATGCAGGACGATTCAAACTATCACTGCTAATGATGTTTTTTTTAAAAAAGAAATCTCAGCTGTAAGATTTGATTTATTCCAGATTTGCCCCCCCCCCTTTTTTTTTTAAATTCTGTATTTTCTGTTTCTACATGAGGAAAAAGAAAATTAAAAAAAAAAGTTTGTGAGGTCTTGATAATAGATCATTCTGGTTATTGAACATCTGGATTTAAGACTTTGTACTGTTGTTCTGCTTTATTTTGTACAATTTAAAATATTTTACTTATAAATAATTAATTACAGATTGCAACAGGAGCTATAGAAGTATTGGAAAAGTACCCTCTAGATTACAAGGTCCGTACCACACCTCTGAAGCCATGCAAAGTTAGAGGTCGTAAACCAAAAGATGGTTTTTCACCTCGGAAACAAGCTCTTCAGAATGCATTTAAGCAACTTATTGCCAGTGGAAAACTTCACAAAATTGAGCCAGTTGATTCCTTCCCAAAAAATAACTTGGTCAGCAATAAACTTTGTCATTTTTCTAATAACAACAATGAAAACAATTTACCTGACAGTAGCAATGAATGCATGACAAATTTATGTAAGAGTGATTATGGTATAAGCTCACATAATTATAAAGCCGTTTCGCTTTACAATAGCTCTGTAGAACGAGAATGCATTCAAAAGGGAGAAACTGCATGCAAATATTATGCTGGAAAACAAGTTTTGCCCAACTGTCAAACCACATTTTCTAATTATAACAATAATAATAACATAAATGGTCCCCAAAATTCTCAAAGCAGACACTTGTCTCATTTTCCATATAATGAAGGACCAAACCAGCTTTCCACCTTAAATGAAAATTCTCAGAATTTAAGAACAAAAATGTATGTAAACAATCTTCATGCTAGATCTGTTTCAACATCTTTGCCTTCAAATGAAATTGGGCATTCACCTTATGTTTCTTGTCCAAATTCAACGTTTTCACCTGAAAAAGTAAATCATTCAAATTCAAACACTTCAGACATGATAGCAAAGTCTCATAAAGCTCTTTTGTGTAGTACATTTAATGGTAACGACAGCAATAATAATTATCTATGTCATCCTAACTACAGCTCAAATACTACTCCTTCACAGAATAATTTTCAAACATCGCCACAGAGTTGTACAATCCCTCATGAATACCCAGGGCAAAAACAAAATTCAGTGTCGCAAAATAATAGCTTCTACTCATATCACTGTTATTCTCCATCATGCAGTACAGGATACGTCCAGAATAATAACTGTGGGCAAAATTCTCAGCAAACATATGTTAACCAGCAGCCATATCAGTACTCAATACCAAATATACCTCTAAAGATTCCTGGCAATTACTCTGCTGCAAGCTCATATCCTTTTAGACTTCAACATTCCAGTGATGTGATTAATCACAGTTTAAGTAATCTGCCTTATTCCAGCTATCATGGGAATTTTAATAGCTGTTCTAACTATGCAACATCACTATCTTGCAGTGTACCTGATAACTCTAAACTGTCAAATGACCATCATAATTTTACAAATTTTATGTCTAAATCTCAACCAGAACATTTTTTATCATCACCATTAGCCAGTCACCATCTTACTAGCACTTTATGTAATCAACATCAATATAAAATTCCTCAAATACCTTGTACAAAAGACCAGAATATTTTTATACAGTCTGAAAATTGTAATAGTGCATGCTCTGTCGAAAAGCAAAATACCACACCAGAGACTCATGATGGTGTGTACTCATTGCAAGATTTGGATACAAAATCAGTTAATTGTGTTTCTGACATTGAACATATTCAGAGAATGTTGCCACATGAAATAAATTCTTACCACAAAATAAACACACCAGTCAAAGAAGAAAATGGTATACATGCTAAAAATGATACTCTTTTAAATTCAAAACATCAGAAATTACAGAATGATTTGAGTGAGGACTGTGAATCTCGTGCTAAAAGTTATAATTTTCATTTGCAACAATCGAACCTCATCTTAGATTTTGATAATTTTTCTGATGTAGTATCTCATTATAATACAGAATTACCACTTACGAATGAAGATTTTGGTGTTTCATTCAAAGAAGGCTATGAGCAAAATGTTAAAAATGATAACTATTCAAACTTGTATGATAGAAAGGAAATTTCTTGCAGTGATTTATCTAAAACCGTAAGACCGCAGAGTGCACTTGATTCCAAACAATATTTTAATGGAAACAGTAATTTAAATTATTCTTGTAATAATGAGAAGAGTCCCTTAAGCTGCTTAAGTTCAAAGTATAGCTGTTCAAATTTTGAAGATGGGGAGAATTTGGTTGATTCTACCACACCAACTATAGAAGGTGATGAAGTCTATGAAGGACATTCCGATAATGAGAGCAGCTTTAAGGATGTTGAAGTTGGTGGGGTAGCTATTGCACTGACACATGGGTCTGTGCTATTTGAATGTGCCAAACATGAACTGCATGCGACCACAGCTGTGAAGAAGCCTAACCGCAAACATCCAACTCGTATCAGTTTGGTTTTTTATCAGCATAAGCACCTGAATTTTGAAAACCATGGGGAAGCTGAATGGGGCCAAAAGATGAAAGAAAAACGTGTTGGAGGAGTAAAAAATTTAGATATATGTTTTGATGCATCACCAAATAAAAAACAACGGATGCAGAATGATGATGATATTGTAAAAGATCCTGTTCCCTTGCGATTGGCGAATACAACACCTACCACAAGTTGGGTTACTGTTTTTTCCATTGCCCCCTTAGCTGTAGGTGCTCCATATCGACATTAACATATTTTAAAATCCTATGAGTCTCCTCAAAAGGTTAAAAAAATAATAATAATTAAATTTCAGAGTGAAGTTGCATTTTTAAATATTTCCAGCATCTAAAGTTAATATCACCGTAGTTTGTAACAATTAGTAGGTAAACTGGAATCTATTTTTATTATTTACATTAAATTAATTTATTTTGTAATCTCTTAGAAAAATTATGAAAAATGCTGCTAAAGATCAGTTTTCTTTTTATCGTTATCAAAATATATCACAATTTATACAACATGATATTGTGAGAGATCTCATAATACTTATACTCTGTTTCTGCTAGTTATAATAGATCAAGCTTTGTAATTTTTTATTCTCGACATATAGTATTTGAAGTAAAATTTTCAGTCTCGTTTTGAAGGTTTGCTGCTTTTTTTTTAATACCTGTTATTTAAAAAAAAGTCCATAATTTTCTTAGAGAGTATTCCGAAAAATGCTTTTAACATTTAAGATGTCTATAAAATGCAATAAGATAATTCTCTTCCAAGATTAATTGTGTGATAAAATATCTATGCACACAAGTTAAACTATGCAAAACACTATAAAAAGAATGCTAATTGCAGCTGAGGGAACTTTGGCAGACTATTGTAGGAATGCATTCTACATTTTAATAATATAACACAGTGCCTCATAAAAACATTTTATACTGTATATTTATCTGGACTACATTTTATATTTTTTAACAGACTATTGTACAGATGAGAAGTTTGAGAAGCCAGGCTATTTTTTTTATAAAAAAAATAATGGTAGAAAAATGTATTTTACTCCGAATAAATTTAGAAATGAGTTTTCCTCAAGCATGCAGTTTCTTCTTTTAAGTTTAAACAGGAGCTGTGGGAAATGAAGGCTTTACCAAAATGGTAAAATATCATCAAAGAATGAAGAACTAAGGGCTGTTATGAAAATAAAGTATGCACAAATCCTGAGTTACAAATATGCTTGGAATATGAAGTGATGAAGTACAACTTATTTACAAATTTATAAATACAAAAATCTACTCTTCTTGGGTACTTAAGCTAATCATTTTGACTTATTCACTTTGACAAATTATTTTAACCCTTCATCCTATTATGCAGAAAATATCCAGAATGAGCATTCACTTCTTAAAAACTCTTCATTCAGGGGGGGATAATCTTCCTGAAAATTTAATAGGCAAAAAATATTTCTGAATAAGTGAATGAATTATGAAAAGATTTTGAGTATTTTGTAGTTTCTTTAAGATCTTTTAAGGTAGTCATAATCCACATAATTAATTGCATATAAATATTTTAATCGATATTTCTGAAAATAATCCGCTTGTTTAATTTATTTTAAAACTAAAATTTTTATTGTAAACAAATTATTATTCTTGTGGTTATTGATGCAAACACAGGGGAATATTTTATGTATTTTCTCCATTGATATTAGAATTCAGATTTATGTCAGTTCATACATGGACTGATATGAAAGTCCTTCTAACTTCAAGTAATAATTTAGATAGATACATGCTAATTTTTCCTTCTTGAAAACTTAACTGTTTCATTCTTTTCAACATAACTCTCATTAGTGTTGATGCATTTATTCCAGAAGATTGATTCTTCAAACTCATAGTTAAAATGATGGTATCTATCACAGCCTCAGGAATCAGGCTGATTCATGTTCCATCTTATTTATGTGGTCTGGATTAGTTGATTTCTGGTATTTTTCAAAAAGTTAAAGCTTATTAACATAGAAAAATTATCAGAATTGAGACATTTTAATTAGAACAATCCAGAAACACTGAATTCATCATAATGCATCAAGATTGGTAGTGACTATATTGGAAAGTTCTGAAAAACTAAACATTCAAAGGAAATTACAAGGTGTCTAAATTATTTCTGTAAAATTTAAAAAAAAAAAAAAAAAAAATTAGATATTAATATGTAAAAATCTTTTCTAATGTTATTGATGAATGTATGACATTGAATGAAAGATGCATAATTATTGTTTAGCAATTGTAAATTATTACTTTTATGTATTGTTATCATTGATTAACCATAAAAATGGGTTTTTTTACCATCACAGCCTTTGTATATGTTTTGTGCATCCATAGTGTTCGTAGAGAACTTTAACCATGTTTCATAGAATTTCTGTTTTAATTCTTCAGCTCAATATTTGTAACTCAAGGACTGTACTTAACTGGAGAAAGAGTAAGAGATAAATTGTATTTTGCCATGTTTTTGTTAAAATTTGAAACAAAATATATGATTAGTTATATTATTTTAGTAAAAATCAAACCAGTTTAAAAACAGTCGGTTTGGAAACAATGTAATTTGTATATACTACATAAATTATTATTCTGAGATATTTTATGAAACTCAAAAAGATTTTTTATCATTATGAAAGATAAATTTATTAATGTATTTGTTTCTGATAAGAATTTATCTTCAGTGCAAAATGATGTGGCATATTATTTTAAAAATTTTATTCAATGTGTTCATTTCTTTATTTGAACTAATATTTGTATGCAATTTAAATGCACTGTACAACCTTAATTTTGTATATTCTTTAAGTATGTACTTACAGCATGAATTTATATTCACCACTGATCAGACTGTTCAGTATGCTCTTATTTTAAGAGTAAAATATTGAAGATTTTTGCTTTAATTAATTCAGATTTTCATGGACTTTTTAATTTACATGTAATATGCACCGAGTGAAAAAAAAATGAGACTTTTCTGTATCTATTCTGTGTAGCCAATTGACGAAATTCAGCTTGCATTTTTCACATCTTGAAAGCGTGACAGAATATATAGTAGACTTACTTACGTACGTATTTTGACAAAAAATTAGACTTATTCTGAGATGACATGCCGAATTTTTTCCAAATTTTGAATCCTACAACTCATATTATGCCTAAAGAGCAAATTTTGGCGAGACATTTAAAAATTTGGTTTATTCACTTGAACTGTGTACTTCAAGTACACTGATATAAATGCTTTAAGAATTTGATTTTATTTATTTGAACTTCATTTCTTTCAGAAGTATATTTTGTGGTCCAGTATATGCCATGATGCATTTGAAAATTGCAATATTAAAAAGGAAATACATTTTTCGTTCAATGGACTGTTCAGGAAGGATGTACGAATGAGAAAGTTGTAAAATCAACATTTTAATTTAGGAGATGCAGATATTGCTTTGCATAGTTATCACTGTGCCACTGCTTTGCACATCATTTCATTTTATCATCCTAATTTAAGTTTCTTAAATTATTATCCATATTTCAAAATAGGTGTAAATACTTCATTTTTTAAATCACAAAAATCAAATAGTATAAAATTAAAAAAATATGCAAAAAAAAAATATTTTATTTTTTTAATACCTCATCGATTTTCTTGAGGCATTTTGCAAATATATCAGCAATCATCTACATATTTTTATTTGTTATATATCATAAAAATTTTTATATATTTTAATTTTTGTAATATTCCCATGACCTTTCATTTCATCAATGTTTCTTATCATAAAGTAGTGAAACAATTTTTACTGTAATACTGAAAGTCTTCAGAGGTTAGGCATTTTGAAAACAGGAGATGAAGGAAAGACCAGTTTCATCAACAGTGAAAAACACTTTTAGCTGATTATACTACTTTGGATAAATTCTTGAATCTTCCAACAAATTTTTGCGAGACATGTTTGAATTCTCCATTTATGATATGGAAGGAATCATCATAGAATTGTATGATTACATCATATGATTCTATGATATATTTCACTTTGACTTATCTTTGAATTCCTTGTTCTGAAATCATTCTATCAAAAATTTTGACTTACTGAAGTTTAAGTAATCAAGAGGTTTGTTTTTGGCATGGCTCCAATAGTTGACGTCACATTCCTTTTATCGCTTCCATATCACAAAAAAACTTCTTTTGAAAGACAATTTTAGTTTTGGTGAAGTGAAAATAACTCCAAGGAGACAAATTTGGAGAATATGGACGATGACTAATTATGCAAACTTATTTTTGAATAATGAAAGAATAAATGAAGTATCATCAAAGAAGAAATATTATTTAATACTATATACACCAAATTCAGTTAACACAGCGGAGTTAAAATTTTAATGCTAAAGAAAGAAGGTGGAAAAAAAAAAGGTACTTTTCCATTTCGCCGGCGCAAATCTCGCCAAGCAGACTTTGTTGGCGACAACATACAGTATACACAAAAAAAATGTTAATGTTAGTTTAAGAATTTTTTATATTGAAGGCATAAACATTTTAATATGGTTTAAAATTTTTTAAAAAGCCAATAAATAAAGACAATAAATTCGTAAAAAGACATTAATTTAAGATTTACTATGCTTTCATGGTTCAACATCCCGATTCGCCCGTTCTTATCACGTGACCCCCAAGTGATCTCATCTCACGTAAACTACGCTACAAAAATCTAATTCTCCCATTAATGATTTACATTAATTTCAAGTTAAATCTTGATTTGGAATACAAGTTAGTTTAAATGCAAGAATTATTTCAATTCGTACGAATAGCTTACTCGGAAATTATGTAAAATCGCACTGCTTTACTTCGCTAGTGCATTCTCATTAGAATGGATGAATTTAAACCTTGATTTTGCCTTTTTTATATTTTCTCCTTCCGATGAGCGGTGTGATTGCATCCTAATTGACTTAATTACCGGGAATGGTCTTAGGGCATAAAATTGAACCATCTTGCAAAAATTCTATGTAATTGTATGCCAGTATTGAAAGAATGGCTGCAACTTGTTTTGAAAATGAAGCGTAAAAGGTTGCCAGCGAAGGTATTCCGTTTGCCATCGGTTGTACCATTATTGGTGACTGCGTTTGCGCCGGCAAAACGGAAAAGTACCAAAAAAAACTTGCTGTGATTTTTTACAAAATTTGACACTTTTGCATAATTTGGGGCATAGAATCTCTCTCTCTATAAATATTTATCTATATAATATATAATATTTTTTAGGCGTAGTCATGACAAAAGAGCAGCAAGACGGGCAAAGATGTTGATACGAAACAAAGTTCAGCTATTTACCATCTTTACTTCCAGGCACATTAGAATAATTCTTCATAGACAATATATTTTTTTGATCATACACAGTTACAATAATTTCTTACATACACAGATTAACATGGCAGACAAACAAAGCATCATGGATCTTGACGTCGTGGAAACTAAGAGAAGAAGATGACACAGTTTATTTGCGAGTGGTATTACAAGTAGTACATGCAGAAGATACTCTAAACTATGATTGGTTAGTTTGAGGTTGTTTTATAATCATGGAAGGATCTTGAATTTGGGAGAACAGATGAATTTAGGGGGAGAGCACCAAATCTAGTATATTAATTTTGAGGTCGCCAATTATTTTTAAAGCCACTATCATATTTTCTTATATCTTACATATATATATATAAAAAAAAAAAAATCGGTATGTCATTTCAGAAAAAGGCCAATTTTTTTTTTTTTTCAAAATAGGTGTGTTAGAATCTATTTTGACTGGTCAGTTAATGCTGTGTATATATAGCTATATATATATATATATATATATATATCTTAAGTTGTGGTTTTAAGGCATTAGGAATACAAGTTGAATTTCATTGACTGACCTACTAGAATAGATGTTTTCCCCCCTTACTCTGCATACCTTTGCTCTGATTTTATAATTTAAAATTTCTTTATGAGGATAAAATTGCTCAAAAAGCTTTTAAAATCATATTTATTTATTTATTAATATATATGACTTCAAAAGACATGAATACAGTATATTTGCACAAAATATTTGACAGTTGGTTTTAGTGATTCTATTCATTTTTTCCCCTTTCTTTCTTAAAGAGTTAATTTATTTTATTTATTACAATAAAATTTTTACTTAACTAAAATGGTTTGTTTAAAATTGTTGTAAAACACAAACCTAGTTTGGAGGAAGCACTGCCAAATTTACATAAAACATATAATTTGTGTATTTTTTACCGCATGTTAAATGTTCTCATCTTCCATAATCATGTGTCACAATTTTAAACATTATTTAATCATATTTACTTTTAATTTTATCTTTTCATTGTATATTCAAAGCATATGACTTTTAAATATTTTTGTAAAGAATATGTAAATATTATACATAATGTCTACAACTGACATTAATAAATCCCAGTAAATCATTGACATTGAGAGCTGAGTTTATATATATATACATATATACGTTTATATGTGTGTATATATATATATATATATATACACACACACACATACACACACTTAAATAGGCAACATATATTGACCATGCAGTTATTGTGAATGAAGTACGTAGTTATTTACATTTTGAACAACATTTGTATGTGGCGTAGATTTGTCCCATGTAGTGTCACTTGTATTGTAATGTTCGTCAGTTTTTACTATTACATGTAGCTGCAAATTGTATGTATTAAATTATTTTTGAGCCTCATTTGTTTCTGTTTTGTCTCTTATAATTACACAATACAAGACTGGCAAATTTTTTATCATAATCCTACAATGATTTCCCTAGTCTTCTTTTCCCTTTCAAATTTACAAATGCCATTACTAGAAAATGATTACTGAATTTTTGAGAGGAAGTACGTATCTGTTAAAATAGGTCTGCAGGCAGGACCCAGTTTGTCTTAATTTAACAATAGCAAAAAAATTCATATGTATTAAGATGAATTTATTCTTTCAGAATTTTAAATGTAAAATTAAGATGAATTCACATCTAATGGGGAAAAATATTCCAATATAAAAATTAGAAATTAAGCTCACGCCCCCCCTAAAAAAACCCCTCAACTTTTTTTTAAAATTTATTTATTTACATCAAATTATTTTAAAAGCTGTTTTTCCAATGGATTTGCTTTCGTGATAGCACTTTTATGCTTTTCGACAGTACTAAAGAGGATTGGCAAAGATTTTATCTGTTATGAATTCAATTGATCTAGCCATCCAGTTCACTTCTGCAACTGAATCAAACCAACTCCCTTCTTTTCCTTTAGTTATCCACATTGAATTTGATGATAGTACAACTGTTTACAGTAAACCATTTTCTGTTTGCATACATCTTCCTCTAAAATCATATCAAATTGCTAAATAAGAAATGCTTCTTTTTATTTGTATGTAGATTATGCTCTCTTGTTTATTCTTTGTCAAGAGCTTAATTATTTAGTTGCCACAAACGGAAAATTTTCTCAAAGCTTTTTTTTCTTGCCATCATAAAAGATATTTTGGTATTAGAAATAACTAACAATTATGTAATCATGCCATTTCATCTTTCTGTCAGTTACAAAGTTGCTTGAATTCTCCACATGTTCAACTTTAGAATCATTTTCTCACCTAACAATAAAATTCATTGCTAAACTCTTCAAGATGCTGATTTTACGGAATTTAAGCATATCTTATTAGTGTGGTTTCACATATATCACCAGACTAAAACAGCTTTAAAATTTTGCACCTTGATGCAAAATTTTGATCTAATGATCTTACATTTGAAAGGAGAACTAAACTAAATAAATCTTTGATAGCTGTCATATCCTTCTTTTTTCTTGGGCGTGTAGCTTCTGGATATGTACTTACTTCCTACCGTAGACGTATCGTATTGTGTGCGTTGCATAAAACAGCCATTTTAATGGCACAAAACTTTATTAACACACAAATAAAAATAATAAGTACAAACGAGTAACACACAAGTATAACTTCGTACTGACATACAACACGTTTCCTCCGTTACTTCGCTACTACCTACTAACTACTCTTCTCTAGTAAGTCTTATGAGAGAGAGGCGTTGCAGGCCATTCGGCTAAACTGCGCATGCGTGGTCATCACGTCATGACACCTCCCCTCGAAAAGATTTGATTACATCTTTCAATGACCTGTCAAATCCACATATATAAACATTTCTTGAAACAAAATAAAATAACATTCATGAAATTTTCGAACTTAATTAACCAATTCTTACCATTTTAAATTAAAATTACTTCAAAATAAATTCAGTAATCCTATTCATTTAAAAAAATGTAACATTCAATTAACATTTCAAACTTAAATACTTCACATAATCACAATCATATAAGCAGTTATCATATAAACGAGACAATACAAATCAATCATTAACATTAAACATAATACTTTAGCAAACCCTAGCTAAATCTTTAAACACATTACTTAACGTTAGAAAAAAATTTAGCATTTTAGCTAAAAAAAAATCAAACTAAACAGTCAAAATGTCTTATAGTTCATAGTTCATAACATCAGTCATGCTTCCAGTCACTGGGGAATATTATCATGTCATTTTAAGTCACGTCATCAATAAACTCAGCATGGTCTTTTCGTCTACACATAATGTTACTGTTCCATTTTGTTAACGCATAAATTACTGGATGCACATATTCACTTTCTGATTCAACGATTAGCTTTAGCTGTAAAAGCTTACCTATTTGTCGATCAACTTCATTTCTTAGAACTTCAGGTATTCAATACGGTTTCTGCTTTCTTGGCATACTTCCAGGTTTCAGTCTGATGCTGTGTTCTCTCACATTGGCGATTTTCGGAATACCAGTTCTTAGGTTCTTATGCCTTCTTAAAATTTCCATAAGTTCTTTCTTCTTATGAGGTTCAAGGTGTGTAAAATCACATTCCTCATTAGAATAGTGTTCTTTTGCTTTCCGTGGAACAATTCTTGGAACGTTTTCAACTTCGTCGAAATCAATATCTGTATCATATATCACACCGACATTATTCACAGCGGTATTGAACTCTCCTATCTTGTTTGCGTGAACGTGCTTCGATGAATTGTCAGGCATTTGTACTATGTAACTATAATCAGTATGCTTTTTGATGATCGTAGCAGGTCCCGTCCATCTGGCATAAACTTTGTTTTGACTATCAGGGATTAAAACTATAACCCTGTCACCTTCCTTGAATTCTTTATGATGAGTCTGTCGGTTACGGTAGAATGCATAAGCTTGTTGCTTTCCAACATCTGTAAGTCCTGCGTATTCAGCAGCTTTTTCCAATTTCGTCTTCAAATCATTCAGATAATCGGTAACTGAACTTAACTGTCCATGAGGAACAAGAGTTTCATTAGTCCATGACGATTTCAAAATAGACAACGGGCCATTAGGACGTCTTCCATAAAGCATTTGGAACAGACTAACACCAGTCGTAGCATTATGAACTTCACGGTAAGCCCAAAGTAAATACGGTAGATGTTTCTCCCAATCTTTCGAATGTTCTCTAACGGTATGATGTATCATTCCCTTTAAAACAGCATTAAATCTTTCTACCAGACCATTTGAACTTGGATGATAAGGAGTCGAGAACCTTGGGGACGATCCGATCCTTTTCAAAAACTCTTGGGTCAACGAAGCAGTAAAATTAGTTCCTTGATCTGAAGCAACAATTTGAGGAATTCTTGTGCTTGAAAAGATTTGCAACAATGCATCGCATGTTGCTTTGGCATTCAAATTCTTCAATGGCACCGCTTCGGGCCACCTTGTACATTGATCAACAGCACACAGAACATATTTGTAACCTCTACAGCTTGGCTCTACAGGTCCTAGGATATCCACATTAATTACCTGGAATGGTTCTTTAGGATGTGTTACTGGCGTAATCGGAACTTCATCAAAGGGACGCTTTTTCGCTTGAAGTTGACAAGAAGTACAAGCACTGCAGTATTCATTTACATCTTTCTTGATTTCTGGCCAATAGAACGAATATCTCAAACGTTCGGCTGTCTTCTTGGTTCGCAGGTGGCTTCCCCATAAGCTAGAATGAGCTAAGTCCAAAATCTGTTTCCTTCTTTCTTTAGGAACGACTAACTGGTAAACTCTTTCTCCTAGAACTTTATGATACAAAAAGTTGTCAATAACAATAAAGTTATTACTTCCGTTCTTAACATTTTGCCAGCATGTTTTTAAAGATGGGTCATTCATTTGTTGCACTCGAAACAGTTCTGAATCCGAAACACATTGATCGTGTCCGTGTTTGGAATCATCCTTACCTGTATCTTCATATACAAGAGCACAACATTCTATTATCTTCTTAACAGTTTCATTACATTTTCCATTAATTAGGTTTTCCCTATCATGGATAAGTATTTCGTCAAAATTTTCAGTTTCATGAAAAGGCATTTCACCGAAACTATCAGTTGCAATGTTTACATTTTTACATTCAAAATTAAACTTTCTTTTATCATCTCCCTTTAACTCATTAAAAGCACTTAACGACAAGAGTAAATCATTACATAACTTATCCACCATTGCACATGTTATAAAAATAGGTGACATAAATTTATCATTTTCAGAACATATTACTAAAGGTAGGTTAATGAGAGGAGCTTTTAAAGCTTGCCCGAAAGCTGACGTGAGGATAACACTTCCATGTGGCGTACGGTATTTTTCTGGTATAATGTCAGTCTTGACAACGGTTAGTTGGGTGCCTGTATCTGCTACTGCATTAATTAATTTACCATCACATATAAGTTTAACGGTTGGCAAGTCATCTATTAATTCTTTAACCTCTTGATTCGCAGTAAAATATTTAGAAGAAATCTTTGCAGTTACGGCGTTAGAATTATTCTTAATTTCTTCTTTAGCAACCCTTTCCTTATCTTCATGCAACAATATATTATGATACTTAGAATTACATTTTGAACATTTTAATTGAGAAGGGCAAATTTTTATTCTACAATTCCTTTCGAAACAAAGAAAGCATCGATTAGAAGCCCTTAAACTCTTTTTCCTTTCTTCCGGAGACATAATGCATTTTTCCGAAGCATGATTTTCGCTTTCGCAAAATAAGCAAGGGAAAGTTCGAACAACTGCAATTTTGCTTACATTAGGGGAATAGCTGGCGCCAAATTTGTTGGCGTTGAATGAATTCCGAGTGTGGAAGTTGTTTCGCTTTTCATTTGGTTGTGAATGCCTTCCAAGAGAATTAGCGTGACTCTTAGAATAAAATAGATTTAATGAAGTTCGTTCACGACTTTCAATTTCCCGTTTTAGAAATTTCATGAGGTTATCGACATTAAAAGTTTCCTCATATGCGTTTTGACGAGCAAAATCAAGCGTTATATCCTGAGGTATGCATTTCATTAACAAAGGGTATAGTAACTTTCCATATGATTCGGTCTTGACCCCTATCGAATTTAGTGACCTTACTTGTACGTTGCAGATATCATATAATTCCCTCAAAGAATTAATGTCATTAGAACTTCCGACAGGCCGTAAATTTAAAAGCTTATGCATGTAAGAATTAATAAGGAGATCTTTTCGACCATACCTCTCTTTGAGAATTTTAAAAGCTTCGTCGTAGTTTTCTGGAGATAAAGAAAAGCCTTCTATTGTTTTTAAAGCTGCACCGCTTAACAGGCTAAGCAAGTAATTAAACTTATCTACTTTATAGTTTTACGTTTTGATTTATTGCCGTATCAAAAGAATTGTAAAATGTCTGCCACATTTCAGCATTTCCATAAAATTTATCAATCATAATCTTCGGCAATTTAACATTATAATCAGAACTTTTATCGACACCAGAAATAGATAAATTGTTACTATCATTAGAATAACCACTAGAAACTAGCGAACTATTGCTATTTCTTTCAATAATTTTGTGCCTCTAAAGCTCCATTTCGAAATTTTTTCTTCGTATTCCAGGCACTTTCGATTTCGGTTTCAATGTCATTAACATCAGTCAAAGTTTTAATTTTTTCGTCTAACGCTCTCAAAGAAATAGCTTTTACTTTTAAACTTTCCAGTGATTCTTCAAGGTCTTCAAGGTTACCGGCTGCAATTAATGATTCAATAGCATTTGTTACTTTAGTAATGGCTGAACGAATAATTTTCCGTTCTTTCTTAGATTTCGTTAGCTCTTCAGCCATTTTTGTAACCTTGAATTCCACTTTACCACAAAATAAATTGAACAAATTTCTTACCTTTCTGAAGACCCGAGACTTCCGCATTTATCCGTGAACTTTGCAGAATGACATATCCTCCTGTTCTGACACCACTGTCATATCCTTCTTTTTTCTTGGGCGTGTAGCTTCTGGATATGTACTTACTTCCTACCGTAGACGTATCGTATTGTGTGCGTTGCATAAAACAGCCATTTTAACGGCACAAAACTTTATTAACACACAAATAAAAATAATAAGTACAAACGAGTAACACACAAGTATAACTTCGTACTGACATACAACACGTTTCCTCCGTTACTTCGCTACTACCTACTAACTACTCTTCTCTAGTAAGTCTCATGAGAGAGAGGCGTTGCAGGCCATTCGGCTAAACTGCGCATGCGTGGTCATCACGTCATGACAATAGCTATTCATAATTTGGTATTCAACTATAATTTAGATTTTTGTTCAGCAAAAGTTATTTCATCAGCTGTTGAATTGGATTTCCTTAAAACTTTCACATTTATAAACATCATATTTTTTTAATGAATTTTTTCCTCTGCGCTTTCAAATTATAACAACTTGGCAACTTTAATATCATAACTTTTCACACTTCATTGCTATTTTCTTCAACATTTGGCTCTTAAGATGAGATGGTTACTTCGACTTTTTTCCTGTCAATTTTCATGTAAAATGGCTGTTGCAGCTTCCCAACCCTGAAAAAAAAAAAAAAAAAAAAAAAAAAAAAGGTTCTGTTGTAGAGAGATCTATGCCTACTTGTATTTGAAATCAATATAATTTTGTTCATAATTTATCTCAAACTAAAATTGCTGTTTTGCTTAATTTTAAGCAATAATGACATATTATTTTATTTTACATAAATATGAAGGACAAACAGGATGTTTGTTATAATTATTGAGAAACATGCAATTAAAAAAATATTTATTTTAGGCTCAAAACTTGATATCTACTTAAGAAAGCTTTAACAGATATTGATGCCCAGTGCCTTTAACAAACTATTCTAAAATCTCACAAAACAAGAGACAGAAACCATGACAGTGTTAAACCGTAGTATTTTTCAGCAGTTAAAAAACTTATGTCAGTTCTTTAGCAGTGGCATCGCCGGGCATTGTGATTCTGTGCATTCCCCGAGTATCTATACATTGAACTGCTACAGCATGTGCTTGCATATTTTTTACTTTTGTGCAACTTTTCGAATAGGAAAGGTTTGTTATGTGCTTTAGTAAGCCGCATTGATTTTGGTAACACTGGTCAACAGCAAAAAAGGTATTAGAGATGAAAACAACTCATTCCTATTAATTTTGATCTGCTGAACATGAAAATAACTGTTAAAATTATTTATTAGTTCACGCTTTGAAGATCTATGGATTAGCAATTATCCACACACTGATGAAATGTCCCTGATATATGAAGACATCCACCTGATGTTTACCGTCGAAGGATGACTCAGTCGGCACAAAGTGTTGCATATTTCTTCATTAGTAAGTTGTAAGACAGCGTTCAAGCAAAATGCCTTGTAAATGTGTTAATAATGGTTTTTGTTATATTTGTGGCGAGGTGACTTTTGCGTCACAGAGATAAAATCCGACTCTGGTTTAAAAACTTATAATTTCTATTCTGGCTGCAAAGTGGAAGATCAAGACAAGTCCTAGTCCCCACACATGTGCTGTAATTCGTGGGCTCCTGGTCTGCAAAACTGGTTAAATCACACACAAAAAAAAACCCAACGCCCTTGTGGTCTCGATGGTGTTGAGAGAGTCATCAGATCATGTAAGGGAGTGCTACTTCTGCATGGTGCCCCCTGTAGAAAAGGAAAGGAGATGAGTGCATCGAAGAAAAAGAAGTTCATTATAATGTATTTAAATATACTATCTGCTATATGACCAATACACCAAATAATGATGATTTGCCATTTCCTAAACCGTCGGAAACCTATACCTCTGACTAGGAATTGGGAAAAATTTGAGGCAGAACTGTTAGGATCAAGATTAAAGAAGTGAGATCTTTTAAAAAACGGTATGATAATAACTCATTTTTATACTCATCAGAAAGATTTGATGTCATTCTTCAACACTGTCAGAGACTTAAATATTTGTTAGGACGTAAATAGTTTATTCGGAGCTTTCGATATGAATCATAAACTGGAAGACCGGACATTACTCAGATGGTTCAATATTAACTTTAAAAGCCGTTCTGCTACACACTGAATACAATTTACTGTCGATTCTTGGCCAAAATGTTGATATGAAGGACTCGTATGAAAATTTGGAGACTATCCTAAAGTATAAAAGGCAAGTATCTGCAGATTTAAAAGTAGTTGCTCTTTTATTAGGGTTGCAGTAAGGATACAGGAAATTCTACTGTTTTTTTTTTTTTTTTTTTTTTTTTGTTTTGTTTGAATAGAATAGTCGAGCAAAGGCAGATCACTTTAAAATGAAAGTGTGGCCTACTAGACAGTCCTTGGAACCAGGAAACATAATGTGCAGCATATGTTATTGATTGACCCAGCAAAGATATTATTACTAATTTTGTGAAATCGATGAATAAAAATGGCCTGACATTTCAATATCTTCGAGGGAAATTTCATTGGCTAAGTGAAGAAAGAGGAAGGCATTCTTGTCAGGCCATAAATCCAAAATCTCTTCAAGGATGAATGTTTTGAAAATATGACGAGAAGAATGCTTGGATAAATTTTCGACAAGTAAATACTAACTTCCTAGGAATCAGGAGGTTTGAAAACTACCCTGAACTTGTGGAGGAACTGTGGTTATCGAATAAGAAACTAGGTTCAACATGTCTTTGAAAATACATTTTCTTGATTTGCATCTAAATTTTTTCCCAGATAGCTATAGTGTGGTTAGTGATGAACACGGTGAGCACTTTCACTTGGACATTGCAGGGGTGGAGAAAAGATATCAGGGAAAATGGAGCCCTTCCATGCTTGTTGATTATTGTGGGACACTAGTTAATGATGCTCCAGATGTAGTTTATCACCAGATAGCAAAACGAAGACGTATTTAGTGTTAGAAAAGCACTTCCAGATAGTTTTTTTTATAAATAATATGCTTAAAAACATTCTTAATAAAAAAACTGTGTGGCTAACTTTTGAATTTCATTGTTGTTTTTATATTTAGCAGCATAGTTTCTGTACAAAGATGGAATTTTATATCAATGATACCAACAAAAAGTTCAATTTGTTACTTAGAGTAATTCATACTAAATTTAATTTTTATCCTTAACATACAAGGCAATAGATTGATGGTTGAAGTCTGGAACTTTTAAACCGAAAGAAAGCAGTGATTATAGTAACAGTCAACAAATAGAAAAAAAAATTAATAAGGCTGAACCACCTACAATTCCTGAAGAACTTGCTAAGAAAAAAGGAAGAAAAATTCGCAAGTATGAAAAAAATATTTTTAATTCGTTATCTCATGGACTGGAGATGAAAAACATTGTACTCTATTTTGGGTCATCTATTCTGAAAATCTTAACAAACGCTATCGTAAAACTGTCCAACTAAAGTGCCATTTTGAGACGAACTACAAACAGTAGGAAGATAAACCCATCATTAAAAAAAAATAATAATTAAAAATTTAAACCAGTTTCGAAAAGTAATGCAAGATTTTAAAGAAGGTGATAGTAAAAAAAAAAAAAAAAATACTAGAGGCTTCGTATTGTGTGCCTTTTTTAATTGTGAAATGTAGTACAGCAGAGACGATTGGCAAAACTTGATTCAAGAATGCAGCCAAGGCAGTAGTAAAAGTAATGATTAGAGATATGGCAAAACAAGCCTTTGACCTTGCTCCTTCTTCAAATAATACAGTTCATTGACTGATCATTGATATAATGTAAAACAGATGTTATCTGATATTTCTCAAAGTCGTTATTATGCATTACAAGTTGAAGAGTCTGATACTGATATTATATTGCATTACAAGTTGAAGAGTCTGATGCTGATATTATACTACTGATATTATATTGCAAATTTTGATACTCTTATGACATTTGTTCAAGAAATTCCTGATTAATTTTTATATTAACAGCCTTTATCAGGTCATACAACAGAAGATATCTTTGATGGTAGGAATATTATGCAAGAGACAAAATTGAATGGAATAAGCATAGGTGGAGCAAAAAGTATGGTTAGAATTAAGAACGTTGCTCTAAATGTCATATTCAAACACTACTGCATATAGAGATATGTGGCAATATGTAAAATGCCTGCTTACCTACAGAAATTTCTGGATGAAAGCAAATAAATCATTAACTACATTAAAGACCATCGTATGAATGCAGGACATTTTTCGCAAATGTGTGAAAAGATAGGAAGCAGTCATACTCAGCTTCTTTTTCATACCGATGTTCAGTGACTAATTTGAAGAAAAATTCTAAACTTATTACTTGAACTTAGACATAAGCTTCAAGTTTTTCTTATTGATAGATTCGAGTTGAAAAACAGTTTACATGAATGGAAACAGCTCTGTAAATTGGCAAACTTAACAAAGATATTCTCTGTTTTAAACTGTCTTGACTTAAAGAGAGAGTTGGTAATAGAGAAGTAGAGTAGTTTTTCTCTCTTCATGAGTTTATAAAGTTTGGCTGCTAAAATTGATGCTGATATTCTGAAATGTATAACACAGCATTTAGAGAATTTACAGCAGGTTCGAATAACTATTTTCCTGATTTAAACAAAAATACTGAATATAAGATATCCATTCAACATTAATACAACATCCATGCCAGAAGATTTATCGCATGTGGAAGAAGAACAATTGCTGGAATTAACTTCGGATGCATTCTTGAAAAATAAACATATGAAGTGTACTTTAACATCTTTTGGTTGTAAATTCAACATGCGTATACAATTTTAACAGAAGTCCCGAAATATATTTTGCCTTTCTCAACTTTCTATATTACCAGACACTAAAAATGCAACACCAAGGAAAGTGATGAAACTCGACAAACAGAGAGAGAGACAGCAGCGAACATTAAGTGATCTTTATTTCAAAATGATATGCATAACACAGAGCGAGAACAGCATCGGCTCAGTAGGTTGGGGGCTACTGACGAGGTTTCCGACCTAAGGAATAATGTACGCGGAATTATACCCCAGATCAGTAGAAAATCTACAAACCTCCAGCCCACAGAGGTGGGGCTGAAAATCCAACGACTAATTTTGGGACGTAATGAGATTTATAAAGTCATAGCCTTAAATATACTTTGTCATCTTTTTCGAAAAACGTTCGTTAAGTTACAATTACGTTTGTTTGTTACAGAACTATTAGAGTCAATATAATCGCTATTTGCTTATATTAACACTTACATTAGTTGGCTTACAAAGATACAGTTCACTTAATCACATTCATAGTTATATGCATTAACATATATTATACACTACATTCAATTTGCTTAATAATACTTAGACATTTTCCATTACCATCGCTTCACGTTGTGTTACACAGACAGGTAAATACGTTGATAAATATTATATAACATTCAATTTGCATTAGTATTACAATTAATGCAGTACTAAATTAATTTACACTACATTGGCTTTTGAATATCTTAACATTACATTATGTTATCTATGACATACTTTTAAAACAATGTTCGTTACATTACCTATAATTGTATGTAAATTATTATACGTATCAATACAGGGTAGAATTATTAGACAGGATGTGAATGTCATTCTTTACAAATTTATATTACCTTACTAAATTTACGATGTGCATTTTGATATTTCAATAGGTAGAGGGCCCACTCCTTCCACAGGTCTTTTTAAGGTGGCACATCTCTGTGTTTATGCAAGTAAAGGCGATCATATGTCCTTTACTTGCATAAACACAGTGATGTTGTTTTGCCCCTTGTTTCCCTCAGTCGCACATGTCATTATCCGCAAGTCCAAAGCGTTACAAATAAGTTAAGAAGGGGCTGTGGCCCAACAGGAAGGTTGTCAGTGGTGATGAATAGGACAGTATGGTTGTGGTAACTTGGGGAAACTTAAAGGTCCTCCTACCTGTTGTAGAGGGTATGCCATTTGTTAATCAATGGTTTTCAGTCAATCAAAGGTCACTGATTTGTTAATCAGTTGCTCAAAAGTTATGAGTTTAATTTAAGATACGAGTTCAGTAGTACTCAGGAAGATTTGAACCTGTTGTTGCTTCTTTGGCAACTGTATCCACTTGTTCATTGCCTGTGTGGGCAGGAACCCAGCACAGAACTGTATATGAAGCCTGGGGAATGTTGAGCTTAGGCTTCTGTATGTCAAAGATGACTGGATGGCGACTAGGCATGTCTCCTATTGCCTTAAGATTCGAGAGTGAATCACTATATATCGTGACCCTGGAACTGAATTTGTATGATAGGTTGATTGCCTTTTTAATTTATGTTATTTCCATTTGAAACACTGAATTACTATGAGTCAACCTTCTATTCTATGTTTGTACCTGCTTACCTTTGTGTAAAATACTAATTCCACATGCCATTCCAGACTCCATTCGAGATCCATCCGTATAGATCGCCAGCTGAATATCGCATGGTGGGGAAGAATTGATATTGACATTAGAGTTCAGATTGTGAAAAGCTGGGGCCTTGAGAAAATCAAATTCTCATAATCCAGGTGCAACTAAAAGTGGTACCCCATAACTTATGATTCTGCCGTAGTGAGAAAGCACATAAAAGGGCTGCCTCGTGTTCTGCTACTAGATCCAGGAGTGGAATGCCTGTTAACACTTGTAACGCTGCCATGGAGGTTGTCCTATATCCCCTGCTAATTTGTAGGAGATGGGCAGAGATAATAGCAGGTGTCGTTCATGCATATTCATATTCTATGCTCATATTCCTGCTCCATATAATGATTCGCTGTGTCGCAGTCAGACACCAGTCTTTGAACAATCTTGAGGGTACTTCCCAAGAGGGTGCTGAAGTTCGTTTCACATGGTTACTTAACAAGCCAGTTCTGTTTTTAACATATCTGATGAGCGGGAGCCACAATAATTTATGATCAATCACAAGGCCAAGGTATTTTAGTTGCGGAACGATTTTAACTAGAGTACTTGATGAGTGGCTTGCGTCGTAGGGATTTATTGGCTCTGATGATGATAAACTTTATCTTGGTGGCTGAGATTGTTATTCTGTGGGAGCGTACCCAGGAGCTGAATTTATTTAAGTAAAGCTGTGCAGTGGCTTCTAATTTGAATTTCCAATTGACTATGATGAGGAAATCATCTGCATAGGCTAACATGCTACAGTTAGGTAGACCGTTAAATTCCTTGAGGATGGAATCCGCTACCATCGACCACAGGACAGGCCCCAAGCAAGATCCCTAGGGGCGTCCTTTCTATAGCTCTTGCATGACAACGCCTGAGTTTGTAGTGGATGGCTCAGTATGCTGTAGGATCACCTTGGACGGCGATACACGGGTAAGGAAACATGTGTACACGTTGGCTGATGCGAGGAGTTTGTGGTCAGGCGTTATCGTGCTGATAAAGGGCACTGGGCACTCCCTGAAGTTAGCGGAGTGTCACCAGCCGCAGCATATCATCCACGTATCGTTTCGCTGTCATAGTCGCAAGTTCGAAGTGACAAGAGGTGACCTGGAATCATACGCAATTTCACCCCAAAGCATGATGCCGCGTTATCGTGTGGTGGGGTCTTCCACAATTGGTTCCAGATTAGACCTGTCTTCACATCAACGCCACACTCGTACGCAGCGATTATCATTGGAGAAACAGAAGGATTCATCTGAGAACATGACCCTGTGCGATTCCGTCTTCCACATCGCTCAAGCTTAGCACCATTGCAGACATTGGCATCTAATATGTGGGGTCAACGGCAGTCTTCTTAACAGAAACCATGAATGCAGGCCACTAGCCACCAATCAACGGCAAATGGTTATGGTCATTATGGGAACATCCAGGGCTATTTTGAACATATTGCAGAATGGAGGTAGGAGTGGCCTGTGGGTGCGCCACCGCTTGTCGGCGGATGCATCAATTCATGCATCCTGACGTCACTCTGGCTGCACCACGGACCTTATAAGAAATAGACTAACCCAGTGGGCGGGGCGCGCGTCACCGACATGTCGGCAAGAAAGAGTAGGGACGATCAGGCCTACTTTAACACTGAAACCTATGGCGTTTGTATCACATAACTGTTTTTAATTACTAAATGTGATACGTTGTATAGTGATGAGATTATGAAAGCCACAGTTTTTTCCAAATAGGATTAATATGTCTCATTAAAGCACTTTTTGCTGCCTTTCATGCATTTTTTCCACGCATAATTCTTGTTAAAACATTTCTACTTTGGTAAAACGGTAAAACTCTAAGCACAAAATTTATAAACTTAATTTTGCGTAAAAATAAAGTAAAGTTAAATAAGATTGATAGTATGCGAAGCTTTGAAATAAATAAGGTAAAATTAAACAAGATCTGATATTTTTTTAAAAAATTTAATGAACATTTTCAGGCAGTGATTTTCCAAACTATAACATTACAAAACGATCATATTTATTTGATTATATAATCATTAAATTAGTAACATTAAAGTGAATTAGTTATTTTAATAATTCATAAAATTCGGAGCATAAAATTTTCTGAGCGTAATGAAGGAAAAAAAAAAGATAAAATAAAATCTAGAAGCACTCTTTTTTTAAAGTTTTGTGTGTTACGTATATTTATTGAATATCATGTTCTTCGCCCGTAAACCACATACATTTGAAAACAGCATATCCTTAGAATTTCCGCACTGGAGATGAAACTGTTACTTTCCGTACAGCGCTTGCTCTGAACTCGTTGAGTTTGTTAATCAACAATTCGTTAAAGTTTTACAAAATATGATTAGATTAAAACAAATTCGAAATTCGGCCGCCCAGATGCCTACGTTCGAGTGGAGGATTACATTGTTAAAAATTGATGGCTCTAGATGCTGTCGTTTTTGTCACAGTTCGAGAAACATACATGTATTCATGCAGATTCTTCATTATTTCTTTACATATAATACAGGGCGATAATATTTGGTAACAACAATTTGCAAGGAGACTCGGACATTTATAGTAAAACAGTGCAAAATGCCGCTTCGAAACTAACAGCCTTCTTAGGCTACTGCCCCTCTGAGCTAATAAATTAAATTAACAGTAAATAAAAAAAATCTTATGCAGAACTAAAAAGAAATTAAAAAGAATAATCACTATAAAATACAAGCAAAATTAATTATTACGGTTAAATACGATTTTAATATTAGAATTAAATGTATAAAAATTAAGGAGTCAAAAGTGTTTATCACTACGATGTATTATGAAATATAATTGAAATAAAATTCCTTTATAGAAATTGTGCTATAATAGTCATCTATAATTTTGAAAAAGCAGCATAATTCAGAATTCTAAAAAAACTTTCAAAAATTCGTTTTTAAATATTTTAGTATTTTTTACTTATTTACACCAATAAAAAACATTAAAGAATTGCAAGAGAAAATTTGTGAAATGAGGCGCTACAACCAGCTTTTTCTTGACAGTTATACACGCTGCAATAGGCAACCAATGTTAAATTTCTGCACGTCGTCCCTACTCCTCCGGATGTGATAAAGGTGACAGCCGGCAACGCCGCAGATGAGGGAGAAAACCCGTTTGGGTTAGTCTATTTCTTATAAGGTCCATGGGCTGCACCGGCACTGCTCGAATTTGCCACATTTCTTTATTCCAACCATCGTTGCTAAAGCCTGTGCACAGTGGATACGTCCAGGTGTGTGTCAGCTGCAATTTGCCGTATGGACCAACCTGCCCTTCTCAGTGCAATCATCATGGCCCTCGCCTGGCATTCTCTGCTATTACACGCATCCTCTGAGACAACAGCGAATTTTCTATGACGATTTCACTAACAGCACAAAAACTGAACATTTAGCAGGTTCATTCCCTTATATCTTCTTCAACGTGCACTGGAGAGATGCGCATTTCGCATAGCTTGGTAACATGCGTCTACCCGGAAATTTGCATAATTTTCGAGCCATTCCTTCTTCGTGTTGCATTTTCAACGTCCGGTAGTGTATCCACGTGAAGTTGTTTTCAGCATTTGTTAACACAAAGTAAAAAAAAAAGATCCTTTTGATTATGGAACATCTTGGATTAAAATTAACAACCACGGGAACCAAGTTATGATGATCTGTCATCTCAACATAAACAATTTTACTTTTTTCATTGATTATAATAATGAATGTTATTTATAATATAACTTTGATGAATTTTACTTTTCATTTATGTACTATAAAAAGAAAAAAATAAATATATTTGGATTGTTATTACAGTATATGCAAATTGTTTTTGATAAAAATTATCAAAAATGGTACACAGATGTCAAATGTTTGGGAACCACTCTCGTAATATATTGCATTGTTCAGTGGCTTAAAATAGCTGGTTATGAATCAACTCAGCCTTTTGAGAGACAGTATGTTTATAAAGCTGGCCAAAAAGTGCTGTGAACATTTATAACGAAAGATATAAATTTACTGAAAACATCAAAATCTGTTTTGTGTTACACTAATTATGGGAAATTCGTATGCATAATATAATTTTAAATTCTTCTAAAAATTTTACCAGTTTAAATTGCATGAAAACTTTCACAAGCCAAAATTTAAAAATTTATCTTAAATGCATATACTGCTATGGAAAGGTATCATGCACAAATTGTGGGACACTTTGCATAATGTACAATGTTCCTTTCTCAGTTGTGCCCACCAGCGGCCGAGCGGTAAAATCGCTGAACACTGGAAGTTCGGTCCAAGGTTCGAATCCCGCGAACGGGCTGGCTGCACGGGCGTTTTTGTGGTTTTCCCCATGTGTAACGTGTATACGAGCCAGTTTCCCTTAGAAAGTCCTCCAACCGCCTTAGGCTTTTTGATAGCCCTAGTGTGCTTTGCCGTATTCTCAATACACCACACCACCTTTCTCAGTTGCATTTTGTTAATTTAACAGATTTCGTTTGTTAATATTTTACTACATTTTTCTAAAAATGAATACTATCTACATCTAAAATACCAAAAACTGAAGCAGTTTATATTTAATAGGTGTATGTACTGAAAGGGAATAATTACTGCTATGAAGTTGCTCAAATGAATATTCAATGTACCATGATATTACTTAATTTTATACTTAAAATATAAATCACTCTAAAATGTTGGTTCCCAAACTAACTACGCCTGTAAACCTCTTAACCCATTAGCCGCTGGTGTTGCGTTGACGCAACGGTCAAAATAAATGCGTATATAAATATAAATACCTAAGATATTTTATACCAGCAGATGATTTTGTGTAGGGAATATTATGAAGATTATTTCTGTAAAAAAATATTTGCCTTCAACAATCATTTTGTTTATAATAATTAATCTCATACTTTAAGCAAAATTTTCGACCGGGTATTTTTGTTGAAAATTTTAACGAAAGAATCGCCATCTTTATGAGAGATTTATTTTTAGTCAAGGTCGCCGTTTATCAGAACATTACATGTCAGATATTTATATTTGTGTTGGGAAGCAAGGGAAAACAGGTGTTGCGCTGATGTAACGCCAGCAGGAAACGGGTAGTCAATCTCCTTTTTCCCTTATTCCTTTCGATGTTCTGGTTGTTTAAAAATGCCTAGAATGAGGTATCTTGCATTAGAAGAAGCCCTTCAAAGATTTTTTGATGAACAAACAAATGATGATAATGTTAATAATGACCAGAATGAAACTGATATTCTTGTTGTTCCCCCAGAAATTGCAGAAACTAGTGACAAAGAAGAAAGGAATGGCAATGTTTTAAATAATGATAATGATATTTTACCAAATAATACTGCTGGGGAAGTTGAAATTCAAGTAAGAAGTAAGTTTCAGCATTCTAAAAGCAGTTATAGTCATACTAAAAAGTTTAAAAAGCAGAAGATTGAAATCTTGAAGTGGATAAAAAAGGAACTGTTAGTTATGTCTCAGGAAAAACACGAAGAAAGAGATAGAAGAGAAATTATAAAAGACAAAATACAAGGTAAAACTAGTGCACAGATTTTCGATTTGGTTTAGACATTTACTCTCTTCTCATTGAACAGACAAATATACATGCTCAGCCAAAAAAAAAAAAAAAAAAAACACTCAGAATTTATTACATCTGAAGCTTATGAGAAAATTTATTGGAATATTTTGCTTACAGGATATTATTCTTTACTTTAAGAAAAAATGTATTGGTCTTTTGATAAGGACATTTCTGTTGTACGAGAATCGATATCGCGTTTGCAGTACAGGAATATGAAGCAAAATTTGCATTTGACAATAGTCAAATTGACAATACTGATAAATTATATGAGGTGACACCATATCTAAACTTACTAAATATCACCACTTTTTACTACTGGAAATATAAAATCTGTTTTAGATTTCAGACACGAGAATGCATTATTCCTTTTGCAAACTCCTATTGAGAGTGTAGAATTAGCCAGAAATAGATCAGCAACAGGAAGACCTAGTAAATTCAGCATTCAAAAAAACCATTGCATGGAGATGGTAGACATTTTATCGTAAAGTCCATTGATAACAAAAGACTTTGTTGTAAAGAGTACCATAGCCAGACTGTTTATAGATGCAAAGTATGTAATGTAGCTCTACATCATGATTGTAATCAAGTTTTTCATGCTTGAATCTTTCAATTGAAATAATCTGTATTTGTAAAAGAAATACAATATATATTTTAATATTAAATTAATTACAAGTAAAGTGATTTGTAGATTTATAAAACATTATACAGCTAAAAAGTAATCCTGCGCTCCACTCAAAAGAAGCATCACACGAGTACAATCCTAATCACTAAACATCCGTAGTCTTATTCCGCTGACGTTGCGCGAACGCAACATTCGTGTTTTCCACAGGTAAGAGCATTTTTTAAAATTTTCAATGTAAATTTATGTTATAAATGCTTAATTTAATATTTGTTATTATTTTCATGAGAAAAGAAACATTCCTTGTAGTTTTGGTGGTTAATGGGTTAAAACACAAACCTGACCATGAAATAAAGTTGATAACGTAATCCTATATAACTGAATAGAAAAATTACAAATTTAACTTGTCAGGAATTGTCAGGAATGGTAACTGGTTATGAAAAATAACACATTTTGAGATTTAAAAGTAGTATTTATTGAAATTATAACTTTCTTAAGAATACAGAGGCACATTTTTTTTTTTTTTTTTTTTTTTGTCAATAAGATGGGAAGTTGTTCGGCTGTAGGTTTGCGGTAACATTCGTAAATTTTCAACAGCACTAATTTTAGTCAGTTTTTTCCTTGATGAGGCTCATCATTGCACTAAATCCATGTTTTGCTAAATAGGAAGTTACAGGAAAACAATCAATAGCTTTGCTACAGTAACCCATAATGCAGGATATATAATTCATATCTCTTTTTGTAACAGAATTTGTCATCCCTTGTTCAAACACTGGTTTCTGCTCCTCTTTAATAGATAATTCAATAAATTGCTCCTGTATTATTATGATTTATCTGCATTTGGGGGTCCACTTGCAAAATGAGCCAACACCCAATCAGGAATAATCAAGTGAAGAATTCTTATAATCTTTAACTGAGGTCAGAATGAAGAGCTATTAGGTGTTGACATTATGAAAACTAATCTTCACCTCGATTTTACGATTTTGAAACTAAGAGCATTCTCCTTTCCTCAATTTTGCTTGCACAGAAAATGTTTTCTAATAAAGGCAGATATTATAATTTTACTTTTGATTAAATTTAATTAATCAACATGCAGCTTCACTAAATTTGGCAATAAAGCTAGTCATATAAGGTATGTCATTTTTTGAATTAATTAAACTGAGCTATAAATCACTTTCTTTAATTTCCAAGTATCCTAACACTGAATCAAACAACACACAAGATTAATCCAAACATGCACTTCTAGATAACCCACAAACTTCCATTTTAAGTAGTAGTAAGTGATAATAATCTTCATTTTCTAAACAAAGTTGAACAAATTATCTGTCATTTAACTCTTTGGCATCGAAAACGCCCGTAGCGCCCGTTCATTCAGGCAACGGCAAACCGCCCCAACGCCTCGTTTATTTTCTACCTAGTTCTTTCCCCTCCACGTTAGTGTATGGCTCATTGGTTTTGCGAGTTGTTAAAAGACATGTCAATCATTCTTTTGAAGCAAATAAAGGAGAAATACGGAAAGCTATTGACGTTCGCAGGTGCAATCCGGCCCTAAGGTGAAACTGCGCACAATGGATGAATGGATGAAACCGCAAAAGGGGGGAAAGGAAAACTATTCCAAGACAAATTCGTAAACACGGGCGTTTTCGATGTTTGTTGAAAACAGATTTGGTCGTCTCTCGATGCGAAAGAGTTAAGGCATTCCTTCTGATTTTACTAACTACTCTAATGACATAATCTAGTGAGTCATGCAAGTGTTCACTAAGATTTTTGGCAACTAATTGTTGTCGATGTATGAACAGATAATGCATTTGGTACAGCTAGTGTTAAGTGTGCCAGAAAACCTCACTGTGGTCCTCACAATACTGGAGCATCATCAGTAACAATGGATTGGCTATTAGTTAAGGACACATTCAAAAGATTTTTTTTTTTTTTTTAATTTGTCATCTTTCATATCCAAAAACTTGAAAAATAACAGTTCTTGGAAAATTTTTATTTTTTTTTATATATCAAATCTCACATAAGTAAAGCTTTGCTTCCTGGCAAGTTGACTTGCCAACCAGAATAAAAAATTCTGATGTTTTTAAGAACTCCCATAAAGAATTTTCTTATCTTGAACCATTTCATGAATCCTTCTTTGTACTAAATTATTGCACAGTGGAATTCTTCGAAAGTTGATTTATGCAGCACAGTGTATATTACCTCATTTACAGCTGGTAAAATAAGTTCTTAACCAATGATGTGTGGCTTTCTGATTTTACACGCAGTAAGGAAATGTTAAAGAAACATGCAGTGCATTGTCATCTTACTCAGATTTGGTCACTATAGTGTTTTCAAATATTATTCTTTGTTTTGTAAAAAAATGTTACATGTATCTTTTTTATCAGCATGGGCTTTTGTCAAATGTTCCTTGATTCATTTGACAAAGTTTTATTGAAAAGAAGGCACTAAGTGAAGTGAAGACAAATTTTAAATATTAATTACATTGTGTTTTTTTCTTTGGTTCATTTACACTATTATCTGTCAAAGAAAGGACACATTTTGCTTTATTATACTCAGAATGTAAAAATTGTTGCTAATTTATTTTAACTTTCATAATAATGAAAATGGATCACAATTATTTTATTTCATATTAAACCATTCTTGGACTTTCGGTACAGTCTACATACCCCGTACTAATTTTATTTGCTGCAGACTGCCTTAGGTGTCATAAGGACTCCTGGGAGTCCATAGGATGCACTGTAACATACCTGATGAATTAAAAAGTAGACATTTAAGTTATTAAATCATTTCCTATAAATCTTAATGTTTACAGTACACACTTTAAGAAGAAAGAAAATAGAAATTAGCAATTTGCTTATTCTTACAGGATTCTGTAGATATGTCTGCCACATACAAGATCCTAAAGCACACTGAGGAACAAGACTTAAAATGAAGTAATATGTTAATTTTCGTCCACTTAAAATACATAATTACAAAATTCAAATTCTCAAACAACTAAAAATAATCAATAAAGTATAATGAAAGATGAAATATATGCATAATTAAAGAATTAAAAAAGCATAATATGAAATATATGCATAATTAGAGAATAAAAAAAAAAAACTAAGTTCTGTTACTGCTATAAAATAGAGGTAGAAAACTAGTAATAATCATTCACTACTCATAACTTTGTACCCACAAATATACACTGTACATGGAAAATATTTCTGAAAACTGCCTTCAATTAAAGCAAAATCAATATCAACCATCAGCAAACAGATTTTGCGAAATCAGTACATATGCTAAAAATTAGGACTTGTTTGCTTATAACAGCTGGTTACAAAATTGGCCTCATGCTCAAAATGCCAACTCATAATGATGTAATTGCCAGCTCTGAGCACATTCTTAAAATAGAAGAAACATTCAAACAGATCACAATATTCTGCAATGTGTTGCATACATGTGGAGAAATTGCCTTCAGGTCACAGACTGTCTGCATGGCAGCTATTATTTTGCGTATCTTTAATGATGCTACACAGGTGCCTGCAGCTACAATGATGCAACATTCACTTCTCAGGCAAATTGAGCTTCTATGTGAAGTATGATAGATATGTGGATGCCCATGCACTCATAATCTTGTCATACCTGCTAGCATAAGGAGTTTCAGGATACAAGTGGACATAAGATGCTCTAGCATGTGGTACACATAATTGACACTGGCCAATTAGCATTGCATTACATGCATGTTAAGGCTTGTGGTTTTGTGAACAAACTGCAACGACTTGAACTACAATATCCCAAAATCTCTGGCTGTATGCTTGGCAGTGGTTGTTGTTACTCATGGTGGTTATATTTGGTGCTCAACAATCTATTTGTAAGACGTACCTGAAATTTGTATGATTTTATCTTTATATTATAAGAAATATGTACAATAAACTTAAAAGTTCTTGTTCTTTATTTTTGTTCTTGTAGGAACTGCACTTTTAATACCCAGCAGTGAAATTGTTTCAGGAATGCAAGTTTTAAAATTAATGCCAAATAACATATTCACTTAGTGATTTATTATAATCAGTTGTGCTATGAAAGTATATCAAAACAAAAGAAAAGATCAGGTCGCCATATAAGGAAAAAAAAAAAAAAAAACTTATCTCAAAGTAAGTTTCTTTCCTTCTCTTTTCAGTATTTCCAAATAACAAGTGGTTTATTTGAATGTGCAAAGCAATTCTGCAGTCTATTTCTGAATACGAAAACCTGCAATTAAATGGCAGTATTGAAATAAATAAATTAAATGAAATCTGAAAATTTCATTTTTTGAAAGTAAATCATTTTTATATTAAAAAATATGCAATAGCTCTACTTGTGAATCCTAGTTTAATGCCTAAAATAATTCTAATATAAATAATAACAACTAACTTTCCAAGAATTTAAAATATAAAAAACAAAATCTTGTATTTAAAATTAGCTTTTCAGAATGAAATCAAATGCTATAGGTACAAGTAAAAGCGGGACACTAGAATTTCACCACTCCTCATACAGGTTTAGTTCTGCCACATTTTAACTGCAATCCTGCCTCAGTTTTGAGGCATCCAAAGAGGTGGTCCCAGGTTCTCTCACAGCTTTTCTTCTACCACCAACCTCTTCAGAGGACTTTGCTCACTGTGTATTTTGACTGCCGCTTTGCTACACATACATTATACGATTACAAACATCCATGCCTTCTCCACATTCAGAACTGGGTGCATCAGCCTGGCAGTCACTGACCACTACCTTGGCTAGGCTACCAAGCCAAATGAGAATGGAACCCTTTTTTGTTTGTTTTATTTTGTTTTCATATTACTTCATTAGAAGGTAATGCCACATGGAGAAATAAACTAATATAGAAATGCAGAATAAATGGCCACATGAAGAAAAATGCCCACTTTGCCATACAACTTTCAAACAGTAAGCACATACACTCATTCACTTGCATGCAAAAAAATGGCCATTTGTTTATAAATAAGCACATATAAAAGATGATGAATATCTGGAGGTGTCAAATGAAGCGAGGAAGACAGTAACTTTACAGTACTTGTTATTTTTTTTTAAATAGATGATAGTTACGATTGTTTTAGCCAAACATTTATCAGGGAAAAAAAATCTAATAACGTGCCAGATTGGTAGGGGGGGGAGGAGACACAGCTAAGGAGACATTAATGGAAAAGTTTAAAATACTTAAAAATAAAAATAAAAATTTAGATTAAACAAATGATGTTTTCATAGACAATTATTACATTTTGTTACATAACAGAAAAGACAGCTAACTTTTTACTGAAGCTGAATGAAGAATGCCTACTAACAGAAACAGTTTTAGGCCAATGGCATAGGGTTTTCTCCCATCCTCATATAATACAAGCCAATTTGCTCTTCTCAAAGACAATCTCAAAATGAAAATTTTCAATACAATTAATGAAATAAACCCCCCCCCAAAAAAAAATTTTTTTTGGCAAAATTTAAGAAATGATGACAGTAAATTTTTAACAAATATGACATTTATTATTCTCATATTTAAAATTGATCACACTTTTTTCTTTTCAATTTTAATTAACTTTGAAGTTTCTCTGAAAAAAAAAAAGTTGTACAGACAAGCATACAAAGTAGTAAGCTTTGACCAATATAATGGTCCTCATTAAAAAATAGATAAGTTTAATCTGAAATATCAGTTAACAGAATCAAAACTATACAATAACAAAAAATTATAGAAAAGGAAATAACTGATTTTCAACATTAATTAGAGAATTTTTTATTGTAAGTCATATAAAGCATCAAATTACACTTTCAAACAAGAGGAAAAACAAACTGGTCCCTTAAAAAGCAAACAAATTGCCACATTAACCATAAGCAGATTCATACATTTCAATACAATGAAAGTTAAAAATAATAACCTGGAATCAACAAAAATTACTATTTTCAAGCATCATGTACAATACATTTGATGCTAATCCTCCTTTTGAAATAGTTTTTTCTTCGGGAGGAAGAAGGTAAAAAATTTAATACACTACTGCTTTAGTGTTTGAATTTTCTTTACAAAGCAATAAAAATTAAACCAATTCACTTTAAAGATTTAAAACATTGGAAAATATAAATATTTCAAAAATATACAAAATTATGGCATATTACTATTCAACTTCTAGCACCAATTGAAGACTTCGGAATAAATCTGATTATGTAATATAAATTTTGGCACTATAACTATCATAAAGATACAAAAAATGCAATCTGTACTGTACACAACAATTTACTTACCATTACTTCCTATATAAAATTTTTTAAACAATATTTAAATGTAATTAAAAAAAAATATTTAACAAAATAACAAAAAATATGCTTTTTTGAACAATAATAAGTAAAAATATGACTATTACAAAAATGCATTTAACATTTTAAACTTCAGAAATGTATATAGTCATAATAAACAATGACTCTTAATTATAAGACAAAGAAAGAAATCTAATAAAACGGAAAATATCAAGCATCTATAACATACTTATTACTAATGAAAATATTTATTCTAAGATCTTAAAAAAATATATTCCATCTACATTCAGATTTTATACAGACAGATTACTCACTTCTTCACCAACAATTACGAAGAAAGATAATTTATAAATCTAATTATATCATTAAATTTATTTACTACACAACCAAGAAAAATAAGTGTTAATCACATTTATAGCAGACTGGAAGGCTTTTTAAATCTACACCACACACAATCATAGTAACAAATGTAATTTTATTTTTTCATGGAAAAATAAATGCAAATAATTGTTTTTCAGGAAATTTTAAATTTTTTATTGAGTTATTATTGAAATTTATTATTTTTTTATTGTACTGAGGGAAAAAAGGGGGGTAGGGCACACCAAAACAATTATATACTCTTTTACATGAAAGTTACTAAAAATATATCTTTATAGAAAATAATAAACTTAAACTTTTAGATGAAAAATTATATCATTAATTACAAAATTACATTAACAGAAGAAGTAGTATCAAAGTTTTCTTTGTTTGATACTATGATAAACTAAATCTTACATTTTGCATTTTTGTCATTTTTAAAATTATGAAAAATATGTTTTTGCTGCATTACAAAATTAATCCTCAACTTCAAGCTGCAATTCTTAGTAAATTATACAATTTATGTGCAAATTACAAAAAATAGTAAAAAATTAATAAACTTTTTTAGTACATATAGTAACAATGAAAATCATTTGACTGTGTGTGATGCCAGGTTTAAAACTCATGAACATACATAACGGCAAAGGGGGAAAAAAAAAAAAAAAAAAAAAAAAAAAAACTAAGAAATATCAACCGAAAAAGACAAACTAAAACAGTTGCGAGTTCATCTCTTATGAGCTAAATCCCAAATGAAGTAATTTTCTCACAGGTCCAGGCCCTGGCCACAATCCCCTATAGAAGAAAATATTTATTTTCTTTATACTTCGAATAGCTTTAAAAATATTAAAAGAGAAATAACTCCAACAAAAATCATTTCAATTAACTATACACATTTAGATCATTAGTACCCAAATATTTATTTGTTATGTAATTAATAAATACATAAATATTTAATTCATTACTCTGCATTCTTTAACTTCCAAGAACTTTTACTGAAATAAGTGTTTTTGATTTCTGACATCAACATGCTGTATAAATTAATACATAAAAACAACTTAAAAACCAAATGATTATTCCATATCAACTTACATTTTATAACTTCCACATATTAAAAATAGCATAAATCATTAATAAGCATGTTTACTGATTTTAAATCACCTAGTCTGCTATGCAAATAAAATCATAATTTGAAAAGTAAAGATCTTATGCCATATCAAATCTCAATGCTCTGGAAACTAACTCAGGTTATGTAGAATCTAAATTTATGATATTAATTCTTTGAATGGCAACACTTGTTAACATAATACTATGTAGTGTTGTCTCCCAAAATTGAAAATATTTCAAAATAGACTTTTCTACCAAAAAAATAAGAAACAGTATTGATCCTTTCAGGATGGGTGTCCATATACCCATTTCCTATGAATGCTTTTCCCAGTTAGGTATCCCAGCCACACATTTCTGGAGAGCTAATGCAAGGGTGAGGTGATGCACATATGCATTTTAAGCTAAAACATATTTTAAAGACAACTAGATGGCATCCTGTGCCCATTACTTTTGAACTGAATATAGTTTTAAGATTCTGACCTTGAGTTTGATGACATTCTGTGTAATGTTGGTGTCAACTGTTACAGGGGAGGAGGCAAAGCTTATTGTAAACAAACAGAGCTAGTTTTTTTAACTTGCCACGTGTTATAAACAATTGCGTTTCTGATATCCCTTCGAATCCTTTTTTGGTTCTTTTTTTACTCTTTCAAGGTTACTATATGGAGTTCTAATATGCTTTACTTTGCTTTTATTGCTTATATTTTGCATACTTCCTTTTTTATTTCAGAAAGCCTCAACTACAGTTTATTATGGCAAGAAAGTGTTATTTATCATAGGAAGGATATACTCACACAGTAAATGAGCCAATTACTGATATAGATGAGAGTGATGATTAATTTTTTAAAGAGTTGGAGAGCGACATTTCTAGCGATTCTCATATGGACTGAGTGTCAACCATCTATTTCCCATGAAATATTTTGTTACTTTTTCTTTTAAATAGTCATTTTTGTATTTCTTAAAATTAACTAAAAATGTTTATTAATGTATTCTGTCAATTAAAATTTCAGAATAATTTGAATAGCCCTTCCAAAAATTATTTCTCGAAGTACACAATTTGTTTTACATATTTTCATGAAAAGTAAGGGGAAAACATTATTAACCTCTTCGTTCTCCATAACCCGTCTAGCGCGTTACGATTGCTGTCAACAGCTGGCATGCTGTCTCAAACGGGGTAATAATGCAAACTATTTTTACCATTTAAAACTATATATGAAATAAAAAGTTGCATAATTTTAAACTAATCTAAAAAGCGTTTTATACAAAGCAATATAGTTTACTTTTATCCATAGACAGATGCATTTACTTAGAACTTTCAAATTCATCAAATTACAATTCTTAAATTCTTATTTATTTGCTACAGCAAAAAAATAATTTTTACATACGTATAAAATAATAAATCTCTGAAAAAATAAAACAGAGAAAGGATACAGATATTAGTTGAACCAGAACTGACATTAGTAGAGGGCAGGTATCAATCTAAAATGAATCATACTACAAGAGCATTCAAATATGAGGCAGACTGTTCACTTTTTGCATGATGATTCTTGGACACAGAAAGTGACATTGAAAATTCCAATTATCCAAATTAATGCGTTTACTACAACGCAATTGAATCTTAACTTAGTCAGCCCGATATGGTGCTTGTCAGAGTAATCGGCAAGAAGAAAAGATAATTATTATTCTGCTTTAATGAAGCTGATATATGGATCCTAATTTTTGACCAGGTTTCATAAACAGTATGGAGAGCAATATGCTACATAAATGGAACATGCAGTTATATCATTATTTAATCTTCGGTTTTTCCAGAGTAGTTCACAGGGATTCAAAAGTGGATACCGACCCAACCAAGTACCTTATTTGAAGAGTGAATAATACAGCTGTTACGATGCTGAGAAAGATACATGTAATATAGAGGGACTACTTTACATAACGAAATCTCTTGCAAGCATGTAATTATTCTATTAAAAAAAATTTCCAGGAATCTGGGTTGAGTGCCTATGTACATATAAAAGCAAAAGGACAATTATAAGCAAAAGAATACTTTTATGAAATTTAATGCACCACACAATACCTTTCACCAGATTTAAAATGAAACCGGCAAGATGTTAGTCACATAAATTTAAAGACTACAGTGGGAAAATATGAGCAAGATAAGAAAGCAGATATGTATTGGTAATCGAAAACCTAAAAAAAAAAAAAAAAAAAATATATATATATATGAGAGATATTATAAGTACACACATATCTGAGAACAATGCCAGAAAAAGACTTTCCAAATAAATTCATGTTTGCATGTAATTTGAAAGAAAAAAAAAAAAACTAACTGTATAACTGATGCTGCTTTCTACATATGACAAGATAGTCTATACATATATTCATGGCTCTGCTTATCCATGACTTTCAAGTTATGCCGTTAAAAAGTGAAAAAATCCTCACAGAGCTGTAACATATTTTATATTACAAAAGGAAAACATGGAATCAAAATTTAAGAAATCCTGCCAAGAATATTACCAGGAAAAAATGTTTTTAAACCTATTCATTCAAATAATGTTAAAATTATTCCCAGCAAAAATCTCACCAACATAGATTTAAATATTTTAAACCAAGCTAAATTATATAAAGTTATTAAAAGCTTACTTTAACATTAAGTTCCAATATATAAATGGCATCAAATCCTTTTTCATGTAATAAGAAATGTAACGCTCTTTTGCTTGATTGATTGGCAATGTTTCAACAGCTTCAAGTTTGTAATTAAATTCAGCCATAATGCCTTTATTATACCCTGTCACAAGAGGGCAAGCAGTGTAACCAAAATACTACAAAGATGGGAAGAGAGGGAAAAAAAAAAAAAAAGATTTTAAGTAAAAATTATTTTGTTAATATACATATTTATGATGGGAACAATTTAAAAGTCAGTTCCAGAACTAGTAGAAATAATATAATATCTATACAAATAATATCTATAAAAACACAAATATGCAAAATGTTAGTAAAAAGATATAGAAAATTTCACTGTTAAATTCTTCCACTTAAAATTTCACTGTTAGATTCAGTTAATGGAACTTTCTTCTTATTTTAGGCACTAATTTCAAAACATACTTTTCAAAATTATCTTAGACATTTGTATGTACAGAATGTATTTAGACTATATTGTATTTAAGACTATAGAAGTGAAATTTAGTATTAAAACACAGTGTAAGCACTAAACTATCATAAGCATTTATTCTACTACAATCATCCTCACAGTAATAAGTATCATATCATTAAGATATCTCCAAAAAGTAGACGAAAACATTTACAAAATTTTCAAAAAGATACTTTTTTGATTATAGATACTACATAAATCAGAAAAGTAAAGAGAAAAGCCATTTTGTAGAGATATTGGTAAACACTTAATATGAATTTCTCAAATTAATTTCCTCAAAATGACAGAGAAATAAAAAATATCACTTCTTGATAATCATTATACAAAAATGCATGTATGTAAAATTAGTTTCTCTAAAATAATTGAACTTGATATTAGCATATGGATAAATTTATAATTCTTATGTGCAACCACAATACGTAATCGGGATTGCATCGAAAATGTATTTGAAAATACATCTAAGTTAATATTTATGATTTTCAAAATTTTGCAATACATGTGAAGATGCTAATTATTCAGTGCTAAAACCCAAAAATATAAAAAAACCTTACTCTGTGATCAATTTCTTTCCCTTTAAATACTTGCTTGATGTTTTTAGTCAATACTCCACACTGGGCCGCTGAAACATAGTAATATACAAATTATGGAACATAAAAAACAATTTTTAATATCTAAACAATAAGTGAGTTAATATTAAAAAATGAGATTCTTTGACTATAAAATGCATCCCCTCCCAAAATATTAACATGTCTTAAAAAAAAAAAAGGGTTTTCATTTGAAAATTCAGAACAAACAGCAATTCTAAAATGTACACATGTACTAGAATCTTTTTTTGGGGGGTGGGGTGGAGAAGGGGAGATTTTATAATCAAAGAACTATGGTAACGAAGTTTTGCTTAGAAAATCAAATAAACTTTTAATTGTACACAGCTAATAAAAAAAAAGATGAAAATAACTAACTGCTGTTTTAGTACAAAATGTATAAATTGCTTTAAAAGTAAAATTGTAGTGATATACATAAAAAGGACTGAAATTTCAAATAACAGATTGAAATAAATAAATAAATAAATAAATAAAAACTTAAAACACAAAGGATTCCTTTACTTATATAAATATTATTTCCCTTGTGAATGAAAAGCAGCATCTACACATTACAAGATGCACATAAATAGAGAGAAAAATACCACCATTTTATAATAATAGCCCTTTTTTTCTACTCGTGGTGACATGTTGACTAATCAGTGGCTGAGAAAGAGGTTGAAATTTTGTTTTAGATCCAACAGGACATTTTTCACTCTGCAGTATAATTTTTAGCTTCTAATTAACAGACTACTGTTTGACCTCCAATTCGAAGGTCATAATTCAGCAGCAGCACTAGAAGTGACAGTTTTGCATTTACCATCAACTACTATCCTCATCATGAGGTGGCACAACAAGACTGAGCACTAAGCAAAAATTAAAGTAAATCTCACAGGCTGATCTCTAGATCTGACAAGGATATATAGTCCAGCACTCTAGGGGAAAATATGCGGTGACTACTGCCCCAGCATGCAAAACAATATATAGGACACAACAAAACACATTCAAGCACTAAGTCAGAGTACAGGTAAAAGCTAGGCCAACATCTCTAAGTGATTGAGGTACTGTTATACTTAGCCAATTATTAAGTTTATACCCTAGTTTGAAATTTCGAGGGAAAAATTCCCCAGGGTATGGTCTGAGGGTCTCTTAGTCCTCTTTTTCTATCAATAACCTCCTAAGAGGTTTTTGGCTCCCTGTGTACTTTGAGTGTCCCCTTGCCACACAGGCACTATATGCTTACAAACATCCATTCCTTCTCCAGGATTCAAACCTGGGAAATTTAGTATGGCACTCAGCATCATTAACCAACCAATACAATTATCAATTGAATCCATGCTCAGGGCTCATAACTACATCCTCAATATGTGATATCTGATGACTCCGGTGTCACCTTCCCAAAAAATCAATTACAAGCCAAAAAATCATGAATATACTTTTGATTTTATAATACAATGTTTCTAATAAACAGATAGCATTTAAACTTCCAAGTTCACCTATACAACAGCAGCACCATAAAAAATAGCAGCCTTGTGTTTACTATCAACTTCCATCCTAATTATGATATGATGCCAGAAGACTAAGCTAAAATCTACATGTACATTTTACCATTCTGGGCAAAGCATACACTGTAATTGCATTATGCAAATATAATGTTTACACTCTTTTTTAAAAGTAAGAAAAATCATCATTATTGTATTAAAAAATTTGAGGTACTGAGAATTAATTATAATACTAAATGCTTTTTGAACTTGAAAAACTACATAAAAGAACCTAAACACACAAGCTCTCCAAGTAAATTAGATCTAACACACTCATCAACATATATGTTTGCTTGGTAAAATATGTAAAATCATAGCATTAGAAAAAGGGGTAGGTAAATATACCTATAGTAGAGATACTAAATTAACTTATGTCCAGAAAGTTCGGTGAATGTGTCTGTCTTAAACAGCTTGCACTCCTTTGAAGGATTCCCCGTTGGTGGTAATGCACATCTGGGAATGGCTGTACAAGTTCTAAAAACTCCTGGCGTAGCTATCTTCAGAGATGGCCTTCAGCTGGATTGTAACATTATGTTGGATGTCCAAAATGTCTAAAAACCTCTGGCCTTTTAGAGTTGATTTCAATTTTAGGAAAAAAAAAAGTCTGTGAGAGACAAGTGTGAAGTTGGGTGGGTGATTCAGGGATACAACTTCCATGTTGGCCAGGTACTGCAGCAGAAGAAAGGTAGTATGAGGCCGGGCATTGTCGTGCAGTAGGGTCCAGAGACATTCGTTGATATACTGGGGGGGGGGTACAGCCGCTTTTCAGTAGACATTTCAGTATTTCCACGTATGTAGCAGCATGAGACCTTCAGAGTCAAAGAACACCATGAGCATTGCCATTGACGTGCAATTTCTCACTTCACAACTTCTTGCTTTCAGGCAACCCTGGACCCTGTTATTCCATACTCTGCCTCTTGCCTTCAGGGTTGTGGGTCACTATAAGGTGGGCCATCTCACAACTGATTTCTACCTTTCCTGCCATCATTCGCACTGTCAGATGATAATCCTGGGCCAAAATTTCCTTAACTTTCTGTATGTTATCAGGAGTGTGTGCAGTTCCACTTTGGGGGGGGGGAGAGTCTTCAATGGTGTCTCGTCCTTCTAGGAAGCGTGTAAAACCACTCATACATGCACTTTGAGGTGACAGTACATTCTCCATATACTGTTATCAGCATTTCCCTATAATTGTTATCAGCTTTTTCACTGATTTTCCAAGTCTGAAAGAGAAGAGCATATACATTCGCTGATTCATTTTGAGTTTTGAATGCATGCACAATACCTTCACCCTACAATAAGCTCACAATAAACACATTCGCTCAGGAAGTGGTTCAGATAAGACTTGACATGTCCGGTGCAGGTTGTGTCAGTGGCACGCGCTAACGACTGCGAGCATCATGATGCCATTCACTGAATATTCTGGACAGAGGTTGTACCTATAGAATAATTAACAGAAAGTTGCTATATACCTATAACCTGAACATTCAGCACGCAATACACAAACTAATATTAAATCATTGCTTGTTATGCCAGAGAGACGCTTGAAACCAACAGTGAAAGAACACTAATAATGCCAAACTGACGAAATGACCACCAGTGTGCAAAGTGAGAAAAACATATCAGTAGGCAAAGTAATTTGGCCTACGTAGAACTGTATTTCTAATTACATGTTCCACTGGCCTATAAATCCCTTTATATTCCACTGTCTTATAAATCCACTTATATCTGATGCATTACTTGAACTACTTAATGCAGCAAAATCAGTAACTTAAAATTATTCTATCTGGGTTATTTTCATGCAGTTCTGACTAAAAAGAGAAAAACAAGCATTAATCATTCACATACCAACAGCTGCAGCAGTTTTTGAAGTTGGCACATTTATGCAATCTCCAATACCAAACACATTTGGAAATTTCATGGACTGCAAGGTGTTCTGATGAACATCCATAAAGCCTGTAGGATCTGCAAGGGGGCTGTTAGCAATCACAGATGGTGCTATCATAGGAGGTACTACATGTAGCATTTCATACTGGAAAAGAATGGGATTAAAAAACACAATCAGGCTACATTCATACAAATATTTTGGTTATAAATAAACTAAAACTCATAAGCGTTTATATTCAAATCAATACCTGATAAACAGAAATGCAAACATATGATTAAATTTAAATGAAAAATGAATTTAAATGAAAAATGATTAAATGAAAAATATTCCTTCAAACTATTTTCCATATAACATTTCCAGATACATTCCTAACTCTATCAAACATAATGTGATTTAAATAATGCTAAAATAACTAAATTAAGAGGTTTAAGATTGTATTTAAATACCTATGTTGGGCAAAACAAGGTTTCATTTCATTTAAACTGCATTATCAGATTGTTAGTCTCCATAATAATAAGCATAACCAGATAACCAGCAGCATAACCAGATACATTCGTTTTATTAAATTCGCTTTATATTTGTATTATATTTGTTTTACAGTCTATAATTTTTTTTTCTACAAATCTTAATATAATTTGATTTTAAATGAACTGTATCATATAGCATTCCCCCTTTAGTTTTACATTTATATGAAGAGGAACATACATGCAAATAAACATGAAAATAAGCTATAATAAAATAATGCAGGTTATGACACATTGCAGACAAGGACAAGAAAATTTGAATGTGTCTGTCTCTAAATAAAAATATACATCTGTTAATATTTCTACTTCTAAGCCAATTAATTTTTCAGTAGCTTCTTTTGCAGCTATACGCAAGAGGTGACATGGACAACCTCAGATGACTATATCTAGTTGGTGCATTTTAAATTATGACCTTTAAATTTTCCCAACATACTATTACTAGCATTGGCTGAAGAAAATGATACGCAATTTCCCCATTTTAAACCTTTGCTTAAAGTATACATTTATACAATTAAAAATAACATCTCCAGCATAATCCATGCATTCTAAAACAGAAATTAATGAAATAATATATTATAATTAAAGGGCATATAATATATTATAATTAAAGGTACTATAATATATTATAATTAAAGGGGCTATAATATATTATAATTAAAGGGCATCATTACTTCCATCAGTACATAGAACAAATGATGTATTGTACACTGACTTTACAATATCGTTAACAGTAATTTCTGCAGTGGCAGTGCTTTTGATATGGACATAAATTGTTTTTGTTACGGCAGAATCCTGAAATATTGCATTGAAAAGCTGTTTTGAATGGTCTGAAACAGGTAGATTATGTTCAATTAAAAATCAAACAAAATAGCATTCAGCTTTTATGGCATCTGTTTCATTACCTTTCATGAAAAAATAAGTTATTTCTTTAGATTTTATGGCACCAGTTTCTTTACACTTTTGAGAAAATGTGTTGTTCACAGTCATTCTTTCCGCCATGCACAACAAAGAATTTGTTGCATATATAGCAATGTGCATGATTCATGGATATTTCAGATACTTTGATGCATGGAAATTCTGAAAAATATGAATCTGTAAATTCCTAGTTTGATAATTTTAGCTTCTTGGTTTAAGGCGGCATAATTCACACACACACAGAAGAAGAAGTAAAAAAAAAAAAAAAAAAAAGACGAGAGAAAAGAAAAAAGAGACAAATTTCAACTGAATCACAATTTACAAGATACACTTGCTATAATGAATGGAGTCAAAGTAGAGTAAACAAATTCTTACTGCAGGGAATTGGATAACAGAGATTAACAGTCAGAATTTCCTGATCTACAACTGGCTACTCTTCAAAACCAGCAGAGTACTCAACATGTGATACATGAGCATTCAGCCAATCATTGGATGAGTTACTTGGTTCTATTTTTCATACTATTTCTCCTGCCTTCTTTCTGTAAAAGCCATAGTTTTTTCACATTTTCCATAGCTCATAGTTTTTCAGGAGCTTCTGCAGAACTTATGGAGAATTTGCAGTAGATGGAATCTTTCTGTTTTTTAACTATAGCCTGACAGATACTTTCAGATCCGTGCATTTGGCTTGTATGTAGTTCAAGTTTCAAACCACTGGTTTACGTGATCATTTTACGTAAGCCAATGCAAAACTGTTCAGTAGGAAGTTTGTTTAGACTAATTACTAGAATGCATAAGTCTAGTTACAATACGATACAATATTTTAAATATGCAAACTAGACTTATTGGAACTGAAAGAGAACCCATGTGAGTTTTGCAAAGAAACATATAAATTCATTTCTCTTCCAATAAGGAATTCCACCAATGCTCTAATTAGAAGAGAAACATACGAATTTAAAATTTAAAAATAGGCAAAAAAAGCCACCTTAGACTATCAAAAATCGATGCCAGCTTGTTTCCCCCCTTTTCAAATTTAAATTTATATATTTTTTTCACTATTAAAATGCACGAATGATATTTTTACACATCCAAAAATTATGATATTCCAAGAATATTCAATTGATGTAATCTATTTTTGCAGGGAAAGTACAAAAGACAGCTTAATTAACATTATACAATCAAAAGTGATCCATTATGTGGGTTTCTGATATGCAAGTCAAGGCATTAAGTGATATGGTGAAATCAAACACTATGCACAGAGTAAATATCCATGTAAATTTCTGCACTACGGCATTTAATTTCATTATGTAAGAATTCAAAATAGTTTATGGTTCTGAAGTGACATTTGGAAGAAATCTATGAAGTAGCAAATTCTCACTTGTTTAGAAGCAGGACAGACAATCATGGAAGCAGTGAAATTTGTGAATACTTTAAGATAGTCTCTATAATACGAAAACAATTCGAAAATTTTGAAACTGTCGTAAAAACTACTGTAACAAGAAATCTCCTGTCGACAGTCAAGTTCAGAGCTTGCAGTCATCACTGGAACTGTACTGTTGGATCGTGGCAAACTGTGCACAGAAGGATTAATGAAAAAAAGACCATTATGCCAGAAAGATAAGGGTATGTGTTTCATTGGCTTCACAACAAAAGCAAGATCATTTTAATTCATGAAAATGAAGGTAACACCAGTGAACACATGTTCCATTTACTGATGAGTTGAGATTAATTTAAAAATCTGATTCGATATATATTTGCAGTTGGAAAGAACCACGAGGGCAAAATCTTTTGAACATTATGGAACATGACCATTTTGATAACGCAAATATTATAGCAAAGAGAACAATAATGATCAAAGGATGTATACCCTACACATTTTCAACAGCAGATATATGACCTGCCAGAGATATCAGGAGAACGTCCTACAAATTTATGTAAAACTTATCAGAAGTGCATATGGTATATAGATCCGTCTTTTTACTTATTGTCAACAATGCCTGTCTACATTGAGCAAACTTCATTGACGAATTCCTTGAAAATGAAGGCACTGAGTGAACTCCATGGCCAGTAACATTTCCTGATTTTAACTTGATACAGAACTTAAAGGATTACCTCAGAAAAGCAGATGCATGGAGATATTCTTCTTCTAGGGATGTAAATGCTCAGAAAATACTAATGCTGGTGGACTCAAACTGTGGTTAGCAACACTACTGGAAGCATGGACATATTACCATTTTTATTGTTTCATACTACAGTTTTATGTCATATGCAACAACCTTAAATTTTTCCTTTTGTGTTTACATTTTATAACGTTATGTATCATTCCAAACAAATCTGTAAAGTTTCCCAATTTCACAGTTTCTGAGAAACCATGATTTCATCATGCATCTAAAGATAATTTTAGACATGAATGTAAATAACATTCTGCATGACAGAAAAGTATTAAAAATGTCTTACTGGAAATATTTCTGTACCAATAGTCTTTCCCTTTTCATTAAGTTTTGCAAATACAGCTTCCTTAGAATCAGCTTTCACTTCAACTAAACTGTGAAAATAATTAACAGTTATGTTCTTGCTCTTTGCAACTTCTCGAAGAGCAGCAGCATATTTTGGACAGGAAAAGATTGTAGGGAGAGCAGTATTAAATATAATGTTGGCATCAGCCCGCTTTCCCTTCTAAAATTAAAATAAAAAAAAATACTTTAAAATGCTGAATGCAACAAATACTACTTACACCTTTATTCTGATATCACAACATATTAATATACTGAAGTGCCATTGAATTAAAGATATCTGATTGTTGATTGATAAGTAGAGGCTCCTTTTGCCTTAATAACAGTTGCCACATAACAAAATAGATTAAATTTTATCAAAGTATTCGAGAGATATAGCCTGCCAACTATCTTCTAGAATTCTCTATAAATCAAGTGAGGATGCTGATGGCAGATTACGTGCTTGCACACATTTCCCCAAATTCTTCCAAAAGTGCTCAATAGGATTTAAATGCTGGCTTCTCAGTAGCCTTTTCAGCTGGGAGAATTCAGCAGAATGCTTTTCAAACCAAGTGGTATTAAACTGGGATATGGAACAGAAGCAACTGCCCTGCTGGTACACTTGCATTTTCATTTAAATGATAGACACATGAAAGGGTGTAAGTAACTGTTCAACATACAGTCGCTCCCAAAACTGTTCATACACTTATGATTTTCATTGAAATAGGGCTCTATCCATTAATTAAAAGTAAACTTTCTGAATGAGATTTTAATAATGAGATCTATAACCTATTCATAACAAAATTACATGAAATATTTTTAAAATATAGCGAAACTTTTATTTTTAAGAAATTAATAATAAGAAATGACAAACATTTTATCTCAAAAAGTCTTTGTACACTGAAATATTTTTGGATAAAATCAAAATTAGAATTATGGTTTGTCACTTTAATTTTTGCATTGTGGTGGCATTTAAAAAATCATTTGCTTTCATTTTTTATTGTTTACTTCATAATATTCTATTTATTATAGAAAAATGGGTTGCAGTCATGAAGAAATTACAAACAACATTCGAAAATTGATAATTTTGAATTGATAGTAGTGGTAAATCAATTTGAAATATCGCTAAATTAGTTAATTTATCCCATTCTACAGTGGAGTATGTGATAAAAAGCTTTAAAGAAGAAAATCAGATTGAAAACAAGGTAAGAAAAGGTCAACCGAGGTTACAATGGTTGAATAAATGTATGGAGAAGAAAAAATGAGGAACTTCATTCTAAGAACTTAGTTGGAACAGCTAAGCATAGCAGTGGATGTGTTCTTGTGTGGGGGGTTCATGGCAGCATCAGGACTAGGTAATTTGATATTTGTTGATGGCATAATGAATCATTCCCTTTATTTAAATATTTTAAGAGACAATTTAAAATTATTAGCTCAAAAGCTCAAAATTTGGGTATTGGAAATAAGTTTATTTTTAATCATGATAATGATCCTAAGCATACAGCTCTCAACGTTCGCCTGTGGTGTCTCTATAATTGTCCACAGGTTTTGAAAACACCAACTCAGTCGTCAGATTTAAACCCTATAGAACACATTTGGAAAGAACTGCAGGTTAGAGTACGGAAACACGACATGAAAACGAAAAGCGAACTCAAAACAGTCATGATGGAAGCATGGATGAACATTGATACAGAAATTATATATATATATATATAAAAAAGAAAAAGGTAAAATCTATTCCCAGACATTTAAAAGCTGTTCTGGATGCTAAAGGATATCCTACTAAATATTAATTTAATGAAAAATGAAAATATTTACTAATATGTCAAGATTTTTTTGAGGTGCACAAAGACTTTTGCGAGAAAAATTTTTGTCATTTTTTGACTATTAATTTCTTAAAAAGAAAGTTTCGCTATATTTTAAAAATATTTCATGTAATTTTGTTACAAATAGATTATAGATCTTATTATTAAAATCTCATTCAAAAAGTTTACTTTTAATTAATGGATAGAGCTCTATATCAATGAAAATTATAAGTGTACAAACACTTTTGGGAGCCACTGTATCTACATACTTAGATGCAGTTGGGAGTTCTTGATATGAGTTCCAAAGATCCCCAACATTGGCAAGAGAAAACAATGCAGATCATCATTGAGTCACCATGACCTTATCTATTATACCATGATAACAGTTCTAAACTTGGCATGACGGATCTATGATTTTATGGGTTTGACATCATAATCTCAGAGTCATCACTCCATGCTACTCACTTCCAATTATTGATTGTTCATTTATGGCACTCTTCTGTACCATTCTGCATTGAGTATATAGTGTGCAGTGAGAAGTGACACTCTTAAAGATCCTCTGCTTCTGAAGACCAGAAAACAAAGCATGTGTGCACAGTCTGTATACTAACTGTTCGAATGGATTCCTTATAATTTCAGCTATGGTACAATATCAATGACTAGCTATAATATGGCTCAGATCATGATTATGCTTGCCCCTTTTCAGTTTGCTCGATTATTTTTCCTTTTTCTACTATTTGTGTATTCTCACTCTACTTTTGATGCTGTGGAAGAAGAAAATCTCATTTCTCAAACTATTTCTAAAATGATCACTATATTAATTATCTTTGAATGACTGATGCACTGAGCACCTATTATTTGATTTTGATCGAAGTCATCTAAATTGAAAGTTTTACTCATCATATTCCTTTTAACAATTGCTTAGAGTGAGTTACACTTCCTGTTATATACATCATTTAGCAGCATCCTCACAAGCATAAAAATGAGGCAGCATAGGTGGGATATTTGCATAATAATATAACTCATTCAATGGCACTTCATTATATCATATGAGAAAGATATAGAATACACACACACACAAAAAGATGTATAGCTTGAAATATGGTTAAATTGAAAATTAAATAAATAAATCCTATAGTTAAAATCTAATTTTTGTGTTAAATATGAACTACATTTCCAAGATTAAACATCATTCTTTTCATGTATAGAAGACGGATGTAATAAATTTAAGTATATTACTAAATTAATTAAAATGATTTAAAACTTAATAATAAAATTTACAGTTTACCATAATGAAAAATTTAAATGCAAACACAGAACAGTCTAAAGGTATACTAAAACAAGTGATAGAATTCTATATCAAAATACTAACATACATAGAGTAAACCAGAAAACAAAGACATTTATAAAGTTTCAAAATCCCAGAATTTGTATAAATTACATATTTTATTTCCTCTTTTCTTCATATTCTGAATGTCACAAAGAAGAGTTTGATTCAATTAACATTCTTTTAAAAAAATTTAGTATTTAATTCAGATAAATTATTCATTAATAATAATAAAGTTTTAACATGTCTGAAAAATAGCAACATGAATAACAACAGATACTTTTTAAATTATATTTTAGAATCTCCCACTTAACACATCGGTATTTAATCAATCTAGAGAGTGATATGTTTTTGATGTTCGAATGTATTTTACATGCAGTCTTAGATATTTTTAATTTAATACTGCTTTCCATTAGATAACTTTTCTAAAAGTTTGTCAAATTATCTTTGCTAGTAACAGAAATTACTAATTTTCAGTAAAATTTCTGCATGGGTTACATACAGAAGTTCTCACATTTTCTGCATGTTCAACTGAAGCACAAGCTAAATTCTCATACAAACGGCTTCTTACAGGCAGTCATCTGACATTCAAAATATCAAAAGTTTTTATAATAATTGATAATAAAGACAGCAACAGTTAGAAAATACTAGCAAGCACAAGCAGAGTTTAATTTTTTTTTTTTTTTTTTTACATACTAAAAAGTTAAATAAAACAGAATGAAAAAGAAACCAAATAGTTTTGTCAATTTTTATTCCTTAGGTAAAAACTTTACATCATTAAATAATACACACATGTTATAAATATGTAAAAAAAAAAAAAACATAGCATCATATACATATAACATCATAAACAAAGCCTAATAGAATGATGAAACTTGCAGTTATAGTTAGATTAGAATACTTCTTTTATTCCTCACTAGCAGCTACACGGCCAGCCTTCATTTGGCTTTTAAATGTACTGGAAAAATGCCTGAAGGGAATACCAAACATTAAATTTAAAAACTGCACAGAATTTTACTCTGCAGAACAACTTCATAAAAAAAATGAAATAAGCAATATCCCTTAATACAAATATTAATTATCTTAATAAATAAATTAACCAAATTCCTGTTGCCTTCTCTCAACAAACATCCAGTATCCAAGAGAAACATTAAATTTAAAAACTGCATAGAATTATCGACCTCATTTTCCCAAGTGGCAACAGTGCTGATTTTCAACAGTCAGCAGTACAGTATACAATTGCATGAAAAACTGTTGCCAATACCACATTTTTAAAAGAATGAAACTATTCAAAATGCTGCGATAAAGATCGAAAAGATAAAATTAAAAAACTGATTCAAATTTTTAAAAAAATCGCTTTGAGGTGCACTGGCTCTTGTCTAGATGCATCTATATACCAAATTTCGTAGCCTTGGGTCTATTAGCTTAGGCACAGTACAAATGAAAGACACATACAGACATTTTGGTTTGCAATCGCCTCATTGCTAGTTAATAATTCTCTAAAATTATCATTAGTTTTCTGGAATTTTAGTTCGCAAAACCATCATTATCAAACAGGATTATGTAAAATACATACGACATGGATTAATTTCCAAATTATGCAGTTTACAAAGATGTACCTTAAGCAGTTACCATTTTTAGGATAGAAAGGAAAATATCCAAATTAAAACAGAAAGTAAAAGCAAATTACAGTTAGTACTTTACTATTTTTCTTTTTAATCTTATACACACACACACATATATATATTATATAAAATTCTATAATATTCTAAATTTAAATAAATTAAACAATAGTGTACCTAGGGATATCCAAAGTTGATGTCAATAAGAGTCGCATACTAGCACCGAGGACAAATTAAGAGCCATAATTAAACATTTATATTATTATAAAAGCAGTAAAATAATTTGGGAACAGAAAGTAGTGTTTCAAATACTTTAGAATGATGCTGAATTTTATAATTAATATTGCTAATATAAATACAAATAAATAAACCTTTTTGTTTTTGTGCTGCATTCAGGACAGAATGATCAACTTTCCATCTTTACTCCTTACTCTAAAAGCAAGTGAGATTAGGTAGAGCATTCTGAAGGAAAAACTACAATATATGAAAATTATTTAAAATAAACTATCAGCTTACCAGATTTTTGCATAAAAATTTTTAGTTTTGTGCACAACTAATGCATGGGCCAAAATATTAGGTAGAAGCTAAACCTAGATAATTTAACATATTAAACTGATAATAAGATACACATTTTTTCCCTACTGCAAGTTACAACCAAAGTATTCAGAGCGCCATTCGGCAATATATGAGGCAATGTACACCATTAGCACAGAATGTTGCTATTCTACATGACATTTATAACCTCAATATGTTCTAAAAGTAACACTGCCAAAGCAGTCACAGAAACAGTGCATAGTATCAAAATTGTTTGACATTAATGTACTTAATTTTAAAAAAGAAATTATTAATTATTAAAAAAGCATGTTGTTTCATTTTGGAATATTTCAAAAACAAAATCTTTTGTTCTTTATGATGCAAGTCACATTTAAGGGGCCAAAAAGACACAAGCACTGGAGTTTGGCCTACCTGCTATATGCTCCTTTGTTTACTTAAAACTAGCTCTTAAGAAAATGTGTGGAATTTCTCAAATGGTTTTAATTTAACTATAAGAAAACAATATAAACTGTAATTTGCATCTGCTCACATCATATTTACCTTTGAAAAATATTCTTCAGCCAGATACATTATCTTTTGTGGCGCACCTGCACATTTGATTGGATTTACTGGCTGAGTAAAAATGGCATTCCCTTTCACGAAATCATCAAGTGCTTGAGCTGTTTTTCTAACAGTCTGTGATGAATAATTAGAACAAACGCCTTTGCTCTCAAAAGCTGCAGGTAGGCCCTTGATCTGCTCTTAAAATAAATTTATATAAATTTCTCACAAAAAATTCAAAAATTTTAAATAAATTAAGTTTTAAATCAATTAAAAAGAATCAAAATATTTTAGAATAACAAAATATTAAGCTCTAGGATTTGTTACCTTCTCAAAAGCAAGATGAAGCCCAAGCGCTACCACTAGATAAGAATATTCTATCTAAAATGAAAACAATTATGATCATGATAGTATAAAGATGGGAAATGCATTTTGAAAATTTTATTTTTGAATTACATTTTTAGCTTCGAAAATTTCATTCTTAAAAATTTACAACAATAACTCAACAGATATTTATTAACATAAAAACTCAATTGGCAAAATGATTTTTATGATCTATAAACACTGGGTTTTAATGAAAGAGAAACATGCTGAAATAAAATGTAAAATTTGCCATCCATCACAAAAAAGGCGATCTAAGAATAGCAGAGATTTTGGATAAAACTATTGATTTAGAGGACGATGACACATGTCCCTCTTCTTTAGAAGTAATACAACTTTGCAATGGTGAGAATCAGCAAGAACTATTTCATATAGAACTTGGTGGAGTAAAGCAATAAAGAATGCAATGAAATACCTTTAAGGAAAATAACAACGCTAAGATACTAGAATTAAAATAAAAATATCTTAGAATTTAGTGGAATAAAAATGTATTGGAAATAATGCTACTCATTAAAGAAGTTAAATTTTTATGAACCTGAAAGGCTTCAAGGAAATCCAATTTTATCAACTTAAAAAACTTTGTGGCTAATGTTTTGTGGTAAAACCATAATAAAAATTGTGGTTAAATGACCAAATATAATTACCAACAAAAGCTACCAAATATTTGTTTATTTCTTCTTTTGAACTCAGGATTTATGTTCCTTGATACAAAATTTTTATTGCTGCTTTAGTCAGGCCAATATATGTAAAATCACACTAGTAAGATATATTATAAATTAATCATAAGATACATTATAAATTAATGATAAAGAATTAAAATCAAAGAAGGGATCTTTAAGATATGCACAATGAATTTTGCTCATAAGTGAGAAAATAACCTAAAAATCGAGCCTACAGAAAATCCAAGCAATATCGTAACTGACAGAAGGATGAAAGTTATTGTGATTATTTTCAATACTGAGTTGCATGGGAATTACTTTTGGCTTTTTCATAAGATTGCTGCAGTAGTATGCAGACGATTTTAATATTACCTGAAATAGTTCTTTGGGAATGAATTATGGCAACTGACATTATCAGCATGCATTTAAATTAAAACTTGCCAAAATCATGGAATACTTATGTTTCATATTGATAAGTAGAAGATAAAAGTCAACATTTTTGTTTCATTTAAATTTTATTTTCACAAATACAAAATTATTTTGGCAGTCTACAGTAATGAAGCACCAACAGAATGCATATCCAGAACTAGTTTGTGGAGTTTTGTTCAGATGATTTTTCAGTTCAAACTGCATTACATTCAAGAAGACCAACTGAGATTAAGGTTGACAAATTAAATGCACTGATTGAAGGAGAGCTTCACATAACTGAATTGAGCTTGTTCAGTCTAAATTTATCCAAAATAACCACTAATGACCATTTTACAAAGAAGGTCATGTCATCAGAAGTAGTGGATTTGGAAGGGAATTTGATACTTTTGTACCTTCCTTTCAACAAATAAAAATTGTTGTCAAACAGTATGGTTTAATACTAATGATAATTAAGCATGATGTAACAATACACTCACAAAATGACAGCCTGCAGTTTCATTTAACCCAAATAATTTAAAATAAGTTCAGTTTAGTAAAGAAAGAAAGGAACTAACAACAAATTCTTTGTCCCCCTATTTAAAAAGTAAAACTTGTTTAGATTTTGGTTCTGCTTTCTATGGAACAACAAGCAATAGAGTATTTTCAATGTTATGCAATACCAGCACCCAAAAGCATGCATGTTAATAGGCCCGATATGGGATTTATTTGAATCTCTTATTAATGCAAATCATATGGATATATGATAATAATGTAATGTGAAAAAGACACAAATTAATATCAATTTGATTTGCATTGGATAAAGCAACTTGTATTTGTTGATTATTTAACCAAATAAAGAGCAATCTTTTCTTTAAACTCACCTCAGAATAACTGGTACTACTTTGACAGAATCTCTGTCAACTTTTGCTGCTGACAGGAAAGTACAAAAACATTAGGAATTGTCCAAATTTTCACCAAAATCAAAGTAACCAAGCTAGCATACATTATCTATTGTCATCGTGATGCCTACTGGAAACAGTAGTTAGTGATGGTGATTGACATAATGATGGACTGATGTTTAAATCCTGGAGAAGACATTGTTGAAGCTTGTAAAAATATATTGTCCCTGCAGCATTGAAGCACTTAAAATACTGGTGAGCTGAAGTTTTTTTTAGTGGTACGGAAAGAGAGGTGGGAGATTTTCTTGACTATACCCTGAGGTGCTCTCCATCAAAAAAGGAGTGCAGCTGTCCAACCAGTGCGATGGAACCATACATGTACAACTAATGGTGAAATTTCGGTGTCCCGTCCACTTGTACCTGTACTTGTGCATTTTTATCAGCTAACAAAATTAAGAGATGTTTTCCAACAGAAATATTCACAGTTGGTAAATCATGAAAGAATGGCATTCCATTACTGCAGTATCGAAACCAGATATATCTTTAATCACCTGTTAAAAACTATTCATGCTTGGCTGGGACATTACCATACTTAATGTTTCCCATTAGAATACCATTTGTTTTTTTGTTCTAGAAAACTCCCTATAACCTTAACTTCATCTAACTAACACCTTAACTTCAAACAACAGTGTCAAATCTTGCACAAAAAATATTTGTAGTTCTTTGAAAGTGGTATTCTGAAATAATTTGAAAGCCTCAAATGATTATTAAAAAAAAGGGGAAGTCAAGAGATTACTGATTAAAATTACATTGAATATCTGTACACCCTGAAAAGTATTTGCGATACAACATGCTATGTTGCCAAACAGGCAATACATGACACTGCCAAATTGTATTTATGTAGCAATGTAGCTAGGCATGTGCACAGCAGATGAAAGCCACTTTTCACCAAAGGCTGCATTTTCACTTTTAAATTTGAAGGATACTTGTGTTTGTTTTTGAGTCATTGAGCGCATTCCCCCCTTGTAACAAATTCAATTGTAATGGGCCTGTGGAGTTCGCCGGCAGATGAAAAAGACAGCATTTCATTTCTTCAGAAGTATGGTGTTTTCTCTAATAATACAGAATGCAAAAATTTGTATTCCATGAAGCTGTACTTCATAAATGATCGACCTTTTATGAATCAAATTTTGTGCAATTTTTAAATTCTTTTAAAAGCAAAAACAGGTTGCTCTACGTAGTGAGAACAAAAAAAGTGTGCAATGTCAAGTTGTGAATGATGTTGAGTTTCTGCAAATCTCTGATATTTTCTGAAAATAAAAGAGATCACTATCTACATGGTGAAAACAGTGCCAAAAAAGTGTTTTATTACAGACTTGTATTTTTTATTTTGTTAATTGGTTCCTGTTTTATGTAATTCTTAGTGTATTTTTTTAAAATGGCTATTGTCTTTCATGACTCACTCTAGCAAAAAATTAATCTTGAATGGTTTGTGACTTTTCAGGGAAGGGGTATGGATAATAAAAAAATATCATTATTTCTTTGCAGAATATATATATACATATTTTGTATATAACAATATACATATTGCTTCATAAAAAATTAATTAGTAAAGCTAAATAAAATTAAATAATTCTGTTGCACCATTGCTGCAAGGAATGAAATTTGAATTTAACAAACACAATAGCATTATCTAATTCATATAATGCTAATTAAAATTTTAAATTATGAAAATTGAATTGTAAACAAATAAAATGATTAATTATTGCTGTGAATTAATTTGCAATATCAATATATAAAAAATTATTTTTAAGACACAAGCTTAAGCATTTTCAGCAACTGAATCATTTATTTTCAAAAGGTAACGAATGCTAAATTTTGCTTCATCTCTAAGAGAATTATTTATTACACACATTGCAAATGGCAGAATTCTACTAGTGATAGTTATTACATACTATCTCCCTCTCTAAAGTTCTAGAATTAAATATTCATATTTCCTGTTTATTTTCAATAACATCATTACATATTTACTTATGAATAATAAAAAAAAAATAGAGAATAAAGAGGTACCACATTTGACATAATGGTTCAGAAATTTCAACTGATGTCCCACTGACAAGAATATATATACTTTTATTTTTCAAAAAAAAAAGCAGTCATAAAATACATAAATTGCAAGGTAAAAATTTTTTATTTCATATATTCTCAATGTTTAAAAAAGTTCTTTCACATATTTTTGACACTGCAGTATTTGATGAAAAGCAATTAAGTCAGAAATCCATCACTACATAATGTTATCAGTTTATAAAAAGTGTTTTTACAATATGCATGCAAGAAATAAATTAATGTGCATAACAATCCTAAGGCTTGAGCAAAAAAACTGCAGGTTACCAATTTGCTCTTGAATTCACTCTTCCTAATCTCCCCCCCCCTTTTTTTTTCATCAAGCTTTATTATCACATTTTATTACACATCACAATAAAATTTAGTGATAACAATTTGAAAAGTAATAAGGACACAAATATGATATGGACAAAAGACGAGTTTTGAGACTAAAAGAAAACTTTGGTGCTTTGAAAGGGGGGGGGGACTAGCTCAAAAAAATCTAACATGTTATTTCTTTTAACTATATGCAAAATAAATAAATAAAACAACCAAGAATTAGCAATCTACAGCTGTGCAGATAGAATATAATTTTGCTGCTGCATGAAGTTTATCATAAAGGCTCTCGATGCAAATATGAACAATACAGCCTCGTAAAATAACAATTTCCTCACATGCACAATTTTAATAGTATGAGATTTATGTTATGAACTGAAGTCAGAGAAGTAAACAATGATCTTAACAAAGAAGTTTTTGTTATTGACATGTTACATGTACATGCATCTGATATTAGATAAAGAATTATGTAACTTTTAATTTAAGTGATGGGTTATCTACACTGGAAGGGATGTCTTGGTGAAGAATGTTATAAACGAAATGATTCACACTACACAAAAATATACTCATTTTGGTGCAGGGATGCAACCACCAGTGTTAAATATTTTATCACCTGACTTTTAATTGGCTTCAGAAGAGAAAATCATTGCTAATTTTAAATATTTTTCCCTTCCTTTCCTTTGATGTGATGATCAACACTAGACACATCAGCCTAGAGAAAGGCAAATGCATTAAAATTAAAATTACATTTTTCAGAAGATCTAGAATAAAATCAATAAAATGAATTTTTGGAACATTTTACTATAGAATACATTTACAACTTTAAAGATTATTGCGACATCAAAATATAAAATAATATACAAAAATATTTCTCCATTTAAAAAGTCCAAATATATAATGGTTCATTTAGATTTTCAAAAGAGTTGTAAATAATATTTTACAGTCAACCATACCATTTTTTTTTTAAAGAGAGTTATGCAGTACTAAGTCCGTAATCCGGACGTCCATTATTTGGAATGATCTATAATAAGGACATCAAAGTTACAATTTTTTTTTTTAATGCTTTACACATGCATGTTTAATGCGCGCTTCCGATAGTGAAGAAAGTGACAGAGAGGATATTGAAAAAATTTCGATTGACAAGTTAGTCCATATTCTCGACACAGCAATTGCAGGGCCTTGAACAGTGGAACTTTGCAACTGAACAAGAAATTATGTCTGTTTCTAGAATTAAAGAGAAAGTATTAGCACAAAAAACGAAGCAACTTAAACAACTTACATTGAAAGAAATGTTTAATAAAGTAAATAAATAAATATTAAGCTTTTTTTTTGTAAATTCTGATACCGTTTAAATCATAATTGCTCTTTATTTCATAAATTACGGTTTCATATTTTTAATTGTATAATTTCTGCATGCCATCTTACCAGATTTAAATTGATGATCTATAATCCGGAAAAAGCCCTAACCCGGAATCGCCGGAGTACCAAGGAGTCCAGATTATGGACTTTGTACAGTACTATTTTTACAGCAGAATAATGAAAAATTATTCGAAAAGGAATAACAAAAATGAAACGAAAAGTATTTAGAATAGCAGTAGCATAAGCAGTATACATGATAAGATTTGGAAATAGTTTTTACTTGCAATATTTTGTAATTTAATGTATGCAAGCCAGAATATACAAACCCTGTATAATGAAACAATGCTAGTTAGATCACAACGACATCGTTCAAGTTCTCTTCCAAATACTTAACGTCATTTACAACTTAGCTCCTTCAAAGTCTTTCACTTTATGTTTACTCTTCAGTCCTTTATTGAAAGTCTTTTTTCTTTTGAATATTGATTTAATTTACATAACCAAATGAATTTATTCTCTAAATCAAATGTTTGAAAATCCAGGTAAATTTTTAGTAGTATTATTCTGTTTATTATAATACGGGTTACTCCGTCTGCACTCAGACTGGATTAATTTGCGATTTTGAGTTTAAAATTCTCCTGGTACAGTGGGTAATCGGTTAACATACATAATCTGTTCCAAGATTATGTTTGCTATCCGAATCGCTCATTAACCGATCACGATTTAACATACATGTTAATGGGAATTTGATTAATTCCTTCTGGTGATCCTAAAAATTAAATTAAAAAAAAATGTCATGTACAAGTATAATTTCTTAGTAAGTTTATTTATTACAAATATAATATATACATATAGTCTTACTTATTAATCAGTCCTTTTCCATTCTTTGGGCGTTAAAGAACATGTCCAATGTCGGTTGTTTTTCTCTCTCCTTCGGGACTTTCAGGAAATGATTGATAGCAATGTCGTTGTAGAGATCAGCAAACCTATTGACATCAGCTTGGTTTGGGTGCCATTTTAAGACCGTTGCTGTGTTATCCTCCCACTTCTTCAAAAGCTCTTTAATGGCAGATGTTGGCTTTGCTCCTCTTTCGTCTTCCTCTTTTTCAGAGGGAAACACATTTCGCTGAGTTTCTTGGTCCAACTGTCGTCGAGTGATTTCTGACCACGCCTTTTCAATAAGACGAATAGCTTCAAGAATGTCAAATTTTCCTATCCAAAACGTTTTTAAAGTCATCTTTGAGGAGAATTGACATGCTTCAAAACATTGCCAAAACAGCTCATGAGTGTACAATTTATTGAAACCTGCAATAACTTCTTGATCCATTGGCTGAATCAGTGAAGTCATATTCCGAGGTAAAAACTGCACTGTCAGCCAGGGAAAGTTTTTTTATAAAGCATTTAGAGAAGCACATACGAAAATCACATGGACAGAAACCAACTATAGTATATAATTGGCAAAGTGTCGTCGCACACTACCGTACATGTTGTGCGGTGCTGCCTCACTGCTACATAGTATCAATGATGACATGTCTGCGCGTGCGCACATCCAATGATGACGTGTTAGTGCACGCACACATCCATTTTCAGGACGAATTGAGGACTGGTGTCGGGTGTTCTGAGAGCCGAGAGGTTTTCGTTAGAATTAGTTTTTGTTCATTATCCAGATATTGTTCGTTGTCCGAACACAAAAATCTTTCCTGAAAGTGTTCATTGTTCGATTTGTTCGCTGTCTGAACTGTTCGTTAACCGATTACCCACTGTATTATCCTGGTTAATCAGGAGTTGACTATACATAAATATGTTTTAATTATCTTCCAATATAATATTCAATAAATTACAGCCATAAAACAATATGTTCAGAATACAGTGATATTCCTGCTGTATATTCACTTCAAAATTCAGATTATCTAATCCTACTACATAAATTCCATTATTAGGGGTAAAAAAGAGGTGAGGACAGTTCTATATCTCCTGTTCTACTGGGCCGATTGACGAAGTTCAATTTGCGTTTTTCATGTCTGGAAAGCGCGACTTAAGATATGTATTAGATTTATATATAGCATTGTTCTTATATTGACATTTTGACAGAAAATCAGACTTTTTCTGAAATAAAATACCAATTTTTTCCATATTTCGATTTCGACTTAAATCACGCTAAACTTAAGTTCTGTAGAAATTACACAAGTAGTTTTTTAAAAAAATAGCTCTTAAAATTTTAGTTCCTCAACGTTAATTGAATTTGGCATATATTTATAATCTCTCTTTTTATTTGATTCTTCCCTTCACATTTTTAAATTTAGGTTCATTACAAATAAAATTCCCCCATTTTTTTATGATTTATTTTTAAAATTTGTATTTTTAAATAATTTTTATAAATTTTTCAAAAAAATTGTTGAATTATAATCTATAAAATTTTTACTATCATCTTAAAGTAGACATATTTCTAAGTATAGCTGCAAAAAATTACAGCTTTTTATTCAAAATTTCTGAAGATATACGTGAATTTATATATTGGCGCATTTTAAAATTTGGTATATTTGTTGAAAGTGATAAAACATCAAATGTGGTTTACACACTTTGCTAAAATTCTTTGGAAATAGAAACGCAGTGAATTTTTTTCCGCTCATGCACAATGTAAAAAGGTAGGAATGACGTGCCTTTTTTCCCGCTTAAGCATAATGGAAGGGAAAGGAAAATTGGTTGCCACATGTTAAAGAGGTTTACCAAGTGAATTATTCTTGGCGCAAATTTAAAAAAAATTGTGCCGAGATAAATTTTTTAATTACTCCGTAAATTTCGCACCAAATTTTACAAAATTTAATATCTAGGCATAATTTGAGCCGTAGAATTGAAATAGGGAAAAACAATTGTTATGTTTATGCTATTTCAGAAAAAGCCCCATTTTGTGTCAAAATACCTCTGTTAAAACAATCCTATATATCCTAAGCCGCGTTTTTGAGATATGAGAAACGCTATTTGAATTTTGTTAATCGGCCGAGTAGAACGGGAGATATAGAACTGTCCCACCTTTTGCGCGCTGTACATCAAGGTTTTGGTAGAATACATGCTACTTCCAATGATGATGAAGTAATTTATCCCAAGTCAAACATGCAAAGAAAATACATTTTGTTTACTTCTACTAATGAACATCGACTCAATAGGAAAAGATTGATGATTTTTCCATTCCATTTTAAATAGAATGAAAAATTTAGGTATTTTTCAAGACTTTCAAAATCCAAGATTTCCAGCACTTTTTATTTACTAAAAAACATTCTGAAAATGAATTTCAATTTTCAAGAAATTTTTAATAAGCATACAAAACACAATTAACAAATAAAAAAAAATATGCATGAAACAAATGCTTACTTTTCTACCATTAGCAGTACAAACAGAATTAGACAAAGGATCAATTTCTACAATTTTGTCTTTTACCCAATTCACACCACGTGGCATCACACTACTAGTTGGACGACAAGAATCAGGAAGACTTTTCTTTTGTCCTCCAATTAAAGTCCAGTAAGGCTGATAATAATGATTCTGAAAAAAGCAAAATAGTGCATACAATATTATACTTTTATTTATTATCAATAAAAAATAGTTTAATAAAAACAATGAATATAATTAAAATTAGATTATTCATAAAAAGATAAGAAAACAGCAGCTCTCAATAATTTAATATTAATCTGAATTTCTTACTTATTAAGTAAAATCTCATATGCTCATGCGAGAATAGCAGTGATAGCAGATGATGTAACAGTAACTAGAAATTGCTTTTATATACAACTGTATACAATTTAATTGCATATAATCTGGAATACATAAACACTGGCAAATCATCCACTAAAAATATATTGTTACATCTTAAAAATAAATTAAGTGTACAACCATTACTCTTATGTTTCCCACTGATTCTTCTCCGAGTACAAAGCTTGACTACTGTTGGATTAACTATGATTTTGGGTTAACCATGGATGCCCCAAATCCATGAATTACTCTAATTAATCAGGAATTTAATGCATCACAAATTACAAAAATGTTTTAAATAGGGAAACGATTCATGTCATGGCATTTGAAAATTTAAAAAGTCAGTTACTAAAGTAAAATTTTAAATTAAATAAGTCAAAAATTATGAAATCTAGCATTTTACGTGGAAATTACAAGAAATTTGGCTTAAATGTGACAAAATTTTACTAAAATATTTAATTTCAAAGTCTGAGTCACTGTTGGGGGTAGTATGCAAATTGAAGAATAAAATGTTTGCATTTGTCTGTAGCTAAAAATGAAATACAGTCAAAAGTCGTTAATTCGGACACCCATAATCCGGAATGATCTATAATCCGGACCTCAAAGCTAAAAACTTTCTGCGCATGCGCATAGGCGTTTACGCGTGTGCGTAAGACCTTTATGACTGCGCATAGGCGTGTGTGTGCAAGTGCAGAATACGTTTTCGCGTGTGCATTTTATGTATAACGGATGGTATAAGCTAAAATTATCTAATTATCTATTTCAGTTAATGTTGATGATTCCATTGTTCCTTAATCTTCGAACTGGCTTATTATTTTTTGCAGACTGTAAGAGCAATTTTATAAAAGTAAACTTGAACTTTCGATTATGTCAAATAGAATTTCCGATGCTGGGGCTCCCAAAGGATCTACAAAACGAAAGTATGTTTCGATGCCCATCAAACAAAAAGTGGAATTGCCGCAAAAAATGGATAAAGACGTGAAGAAGGTAACAGAGAGGTTAGTGAAAAAGAAAAAATTTCGATTGACAAGTTAGTCGGTATTCTCGGCACAGCAATTACGGGACTTGAACAGCGGAACTTTGTAACTGAACAAGAAATTATGTCTGTTTATTGAATTAAAGAGAAAGCATTATCACATAAAATGAAGCAACTTAAACAACTTACATTGAAAGAAATGTTTAATAAAGTAAACAAATAAATATTAAGCTTTTTTTTTGTAAATTTTGATACCCTTTAGATCATAATTGTTCTTTATTTCATAAATTACAGTTTCATATTTTTAATTTTAGTATTTCTGCATGCCATCTTATGAGATTTAAATTGATGATCTATAATCCGGAAAAATCGATAATCCGGAATCGCCGAAGTCCCGACGAGTCAGGATTAACGACATTTGACTGTATCAGTTTAGAAATAAATTTCTGTAGTAAACAGATTAAGCAATAAACACTGCTATACAGACTGTTAGGAAAGCATTGATCAACATAACACTTTTCAAAGAGGAGATTTTATTTACAGAATCTTAAGAGTTCTTGTTTTAGAAAACAGTGACAAGCTTCAATATTGGTACATAATCAACTTGTAATATTATTTGCATAAATTAAAAGTGAATAATACTTCTAGTCAAATAAATTATTTTGATTATTTGATTATGATAATAAAGTAATAAAACTGTATGTGAATATTGTAAATAGAATTTTAGCACTTAAAAACTCGTAAATTACTTGCCAGAAAATGCATTTGATTATGCAATGTAAGGAATTGTAAGAAGGTTACACATTAACACACACTAATAAATCATAAAAGAATGTCATTAAATGACATTAAGGGGAAGAAAATTATCTCAAATTATTATAATTTATTTTTTAACTGAACCTTTAAAAAATACCAAAAAAATCAGCAAATATACCAAATTTTGAAATTAAATATTTTGCTCAATTTTTGTCTTGCAGAAATATAACTTTTTTTTTCATTTTTTATAAAGAGTATAAAATTTTACGGTACTTTTCCGTTTTGCCGGCGCAAGTGATAAAGTCGCCAATAATGGTACAACCGATGCCAAACAGAGTATTCTCGCTGGTAACCTTTTAAGCCTCATTTTCAAAACAACTCGCAGCTTTTTCTTATCAGATTGATTGTTTCTTTCAATACTGGCATATAATTACATAGAATTTTTATCAGATAGTTCAGTTTTATGTCTAAGGCCATTTTCGGTAATTAAGTCAATTAGGATGCAATCACAGCGCTTACCCGAAGCCGAAAATATAGAAAAGGTAAAGTCAAGGTTTAAATTCACCAATTCTAACGAGAATGAATTAGCGAAGTAAAGCACTGCAGTTTTAAATAATTTCTGAGTAAGCTATTCGTACGAATTGAAATATTTCTTGCAAACTTGTGTTCCAAATTAAGATTTAACTTGAAATTAATGTAGATAATTACTGAGAGCATTAGATTTTTGTAGAGTAGTTTAAGTGAGATGAGATCGCTTGGGGTCACGTGATATAAACCGGCGAATCAGGATGTTGAACTATGAAAGCATAGTAAATTCTTAAATTAATGTCTTTTTACAAATTTATTGTCTTTTTATAAAATTTTAAGCGATATTAAAATGTTTATGCCTTCAAAAAAAGAATTCTTAGAACTAACATTTTTTTAATATTTTTTATGTGTATACTGTATGTTGTCGGCAATAAAGTCTGCTCGGCGAGATATGCGCCGGCGAAACGGAAAAGTACCAATTTTACTTAATATAACTATCGAAGAGGCAGATAAGTCAGATTTTATAATACGAGGGTTAGAACTTTAATAGTGGCAACACAGCTGAAAAAACGCTACGCAATAAAACCAAAGAATATCATGTATACCACACGTGAACTACATACCTACCTTACCTCTCAGCAAAAAGACTTGCCCTGCCTACATCACGCGCATGCGGAGTGACGCGAAGAACGGATCCTCGTATTAGCTCACGGTCTAAAGTAAGTGTTGTCAGGATGTTTTCAAAACAAGAACAACGATGTTGGATAAAAATTTAATGTGCCAGAGGTCGTACAGCACAACAGTGTCATCAAGGGCTTCAAGAGGCTTGCGGGGAATCTGCATTGCCTTACAGAACTGTAGCAAGATGGGTAAAAGCATTCAATGAAGGAAGCCAAAACGTGGCAGATATGGTGCGGTCCGGTCATCCGAGTGTCAGCGATGCAGACGTGCAAGCTGTTGCCTCACTAATGGACAGTGATCACCGCCAAACCATTCGTCAGCTGGCCGGACAAACAGGATTAGTGCATATGACTGTGCTGCACATTCTGAAGGAACGCCTGTCCATGAGAAAAATTGCTTCACAATGGGTTCCACATCAATTGACGGAAATGCAGAAATGGCTACGATACGATGCTGCTCGAACCCACCTGGAGTGTTATGAGCGCGAAGGAGATGCTTCGTACCAGCCAGAACTGAAACGCCAATCAAACGAATGGCGTCATCACGGGTCACCATGACGTTCGAAATTTTGTCAGAACCCCAGCAATGTGAAAGTTATGGTGATTTTCGTGTACGACTGTGATGGTATCATCCTAACACATACCGTTCCCCTACAGCAGACTGTCACTGCGCATTAATACTGCTCATTTTTGGAGCACAATCTCCGACCAGCTTTGAGAAAAAAACGGCGACACTTTCTGCAGAACGCTCCTCTCATTTTGCATGACAATGCTCGGCCGCATGCAGCACAAGCTTTGACTGATTTGTTCAAGCGATGGGACTGGGAAGTGCTTTACCATCCACCATACTCCCCAGATCTAAGCCCTTGTGACTTTGACTTAATTCCTAAGATGAAGGAACAACTTCGTGGCACTCACTTCCAAACCGTTCCTGAGATTTTTGCGGCAGTAGACCGGTCCATTCAAACTATCAACAAAACAGGTGCTGCTACAGGTATTCTGCGACTTCCACATCATTGGAAACGGGTTGTACACAATGCTGGCGACTATATTGAAGGACTGTAAAACATGGTGACATGAATCACTTTTGTATTCCTTGTAAATAAATAGTTGCCACTATTAAAGTTCCAACCCTCATATTTACAAAACTGCTTTTATAAAGTTAAAAATAACCAAATACAAATATTTGAAACACTTAAAGCATTTTTGTAACTGAAAGTATTCATCTACAACCATTAGTTGCAAAAGCATTAGCCACATATCAATTATCAATAGTACACGAGGTCTGTTCAAAAAGCAACCGAACATTAGAGCACTAATGTGTCAACATGGCAGTCTGCTGTAATTATGTTGTATAGCATCAACCATCAACCTTGATCTTGCACCAGCTCTCCTTAAGAGAACACACCATTTTGTCATTGTTGCAACTTATTAAGAGGATTATTTCAGGCAGTCCCAATGTTACAAATGATAACAACATTTTAAATCAAGCATTTTCCTCATAAATGATCTTCACACCAGAAAAAATGAGTGCTCTGGTTTATACAATTCATTGTTTAACTGTCCAACAAGTGTGCTTAGGATTTCATCAGCAAAAGTTCATATCACACTATTTTGATAGAAAATTTCCAGATGCATCCTTCTGCAGCAAAATTAATGCCTCATATCAACTGATGAAGAGGAAGGTTAAAAAAAAAAAAAAAAAAAAAAAAAAAAAAAAAAAAAAAAAACACTAGTTTTTCAGCTAGTTGAAAGTTGTTAAACCATTCAGATGTCAATCAAACTTTCTAAAACGCATTATAACAGGTTATGAAAATGTTTACGGCTTTGGCATTGAAACAAAAAGGCAATCATCCTATTGGGTAGGAATATTGTCGTATGATCAAAAAGAAGCACGATTCTAAAGATGGTATTGATAATCTTTTTTTGATTGAGAAATCATGAATTTGTTAAATGAGGCACACATTTACTTGTATTACGAGGCATTTCAAAAAAGCAGTATAAAGGAAGAGGTCAGAAGTTTGGAGAAACAAGACCTCAAAGCTTCATCATGATAATGCATCTGCATCCTTATTATTCCTTATCCTTGAATTCCTGGCTAAACAAGCTATAACTGTCTACCTGTAGCTTTCCTACTCCTCAGATTTGGTCCCTTTGAACTTCTATTTGTTATTGAAATTGAAATCTACACAAAAAGGTCAACAATTTGAAATAATAAATGAGATCAAAGCAAATTCACTGCAAGATTTACTTATGATCACATAAAAGGATTACCAAGATATGCACTTTAGCAATGAAAGATCAGCTGGGAAGGTGAGAAGATGACAGTAATTTGATGATAAGTTTGATTGAATGGCACTTATCAATTATTGATCTATTTTAAAAATTCATATTCTTTTTCAATAGATTTTATATAAAAGCATAAATCAGTTCAAGGGGGATTACTAAATAACAATAATTACAGAATGCTTATAAAACTATTTTTAATTTTTTAAGATGTTATAACAACTCCTAATTCTCTTGAAAGATAATTTTTGTTTTAAAAAAACAATTATTTTTAAAAGGATATAATTTCTAATAATGTTCTAGAAGTCAGGTACTGATGAACAATGGAGGGGAGAGGGAACATGATTACATTAGAAACACCATACTACAAGAATTTAAAAATCTATTCTAACAAAAGTATAAATAGTAATGGCTTTTTTTTTTTTTTAAATCAACTAAAATTAGCATCACTTTCTGATTATTTGCACCCCACCTAAAAGCCACAAAAAGGTACTCATAAGCCAATGTACCATACTGCCAAAAAAGTATTTATATGACAGCCCAGGTATACACATAGGATACCTTCAGATGGCTTTCCACATCAGCAAACATTTTTGTCAGTACAACTGAAGATTACAATCTTTCCTATGGGAATTTTAGCATAGTGATTAACTGCATACTCCAGTTTTCATTGACAAAATCTCAGACTTAGCTTTCTGTAAGTACAGAGAACAATGTGGTTTACTTAAAGGCAACAGGCACCTCTTTTTCCTGTCTCATTTTAGGGTTTTGGTGCAAAGGTTGTGCAATTTTCTGATTTTTTTAACAACAGATCATTGTGAAAATGGGTACAGCAAAAGCACAAAAAACTGAAAAGTATACATATCTTTATGGAAAAAGAAGAATGTAAAAAAGACAGCATTGATTGCATTGGTGAAATAGATTTGAAGCTAACCAAACAATACTCCTTTTGAAACTTGCCAATAAGTTTGCAAACAGCCTCCAAAGAATTCATGACTTTTAGGTGGGAAGAGTATAATCTAAAAGTATTAAATTAATTAATAAATTATACCTCAGAAGGTTCGATTACTGTAACATCTTTCTCACCAAGACGCAGTATTCTTGAAGCCATTGTAATACCACCTGTACCACCACCAGCTATAAGAAATTTACAGGTCTGCTTTTGCATGGTATTAGATGTTGCAAAAGTAGCTCGGCTCAAACAAGGAATAAGTGTTTCCTGGCAATAAACAGTCAACAATTTTGGAAAAAACTTCTTTGCCATTGTTAAACTTCAGTCTGAAATTTAAGGAAAAAAAAAAAAAAAAAAAAATCAGATAAAGCTCTCACAGTATTATGTTTACATAAAATAAATAATAACTAAAAAAAAAAAACTTGGATAATTATTAATCACATAATGTTCAAAATAAACACAATAACAGCTAATTTTTGGAATATGGTAACAGGTAGTTTGGCGACATTTTGGTAAGGCGATAAAGGTTACTAGCTAGGAATTTAGCAGTGTACATGGATATAGTCAAGAGTGTGCGCAATGCCATTTTTGTGCAATTCTGGGATTTTTTTTTAAGTGAAAATAGGTCGACGTGTACATGGATGATACCGTGTATGTGCAATTCTTAAAAACGCGGCAAGCAGTGGGCGATTCTGCACTTTGTCCCAATTTCGCACCTAATCTTCGTCATGATTAAGCACTTTTGTTCCATAAAAGTTCTAGCATAAGCGTAATTCGGAAAAAAATGTTGGAAATGATGAACAAAAAAAAAAAAAAAAAAACATGCCTTTACTTCGTGAAAATAAAACGGCATCCAAACAAAAACTAGCAGGTTGCTGTAGCAGGGTTGGCCACCAAATTTTCGCAAAAAAATCGCCAAGTTACCATAATCCAAAGATTAACCACGATAACTTCAGGATACGCATTTGGCATTCATTTTCATACTCATAACATGTTCGCTTTTGAAATGATAAGAATTTAATTTTTAAAAAATATTTTACAGTCTGGTGTCTTCTTAGTCATAACATCCTAAGAAGTTCTATCCACTTTCCAAATGTGCACTGAAGCAATAAATGTAGTAGCCTGTTTACATTGCATCAACATCATCACAAAGCATGCAGGAAGAATGAATATCAATGCAGTAATTTTCATCGTAGATCTAGAGTTGCTTTTCTGTTGAAATGCAGATAGTCACTCTTCACCAAATTTGTGCCCAGTGACAAATTTACGCCAATTCTCCGATTTTTTTAAAAATGTTTTCTGGGCTGGCATTCCATATATGCATTTCCTACAAATGTCTCACAACTGGGTGCCCCACTCATGCATCCCTGGAAGATGCACAAGTGCATTTTAAATTAAAACATTTTTAGAGACCACTTGATGGCATCCTGTGCCTATTACTATTAAACTGTACACAGTTTTAGGATCCTGACCCTCAGTTTGAACATAATATGCTTGACTTCCATATGAAATTTGACGACCAACCCTGCTACAGCAACCTGCTAGTTTTTGTTTGGACACCATTTTGTTTTCACGAAGTAAAGGCATGTTTTTTTTTTTTTTATTCAACATTTCCAACAATCTGCTATAAAGGTGTTGTAGGGAAGGAGAGAACATAATATAAACAAATAGATCTTTGTTCTTTAACTTGCCAAAATGATATAAACATTTGCATTTCTGATATTCCTCCTAATCTTTTCTTCACTACTATAAGAGGTCTTTTAGGGTTATTATATCATGTTCTGTTGTTCTTTGTGATGCTTTCAGATAGATACTACGTACTTCACTTTCTATTTTGGAAAGCGTCGACTCCAGTTTATGAGAAAAATGTTATTTATCAAAGGAAGGATATACATGCATAGTAAATGAGCCAATCAGTGATATGGATGACAGTAATGACTACTTTTCTAAAGAGTTATGAGCAATTGGTTAGACTCACTGAGTGCCTACCTTCTATTTCCTGTGAAAGATTTGGTAAAAATACATTTCCAACGAGTCCGGATTAAAGACTTTGTACTGTGTAACTATTTTCCATAAAGAAAAAAAATTAATAATGAAGTAGGTTTTGAAAAAAATTGTGAATTATATTTCATCAAGATGGGGGGGGGAATTGCTTTTAAGCTTGACTATTAATGTCATAATTTTTATATTAATTGCAGTACTATTTATATTATTTCAGTGTTATTTTCTGTTTATTAAAAAGGAATTAGAATGTTTTACTTTTTCCTTTTAAAAATTATATATATTAAATTTCTGAATGCATAAAATTATGATTAAAGACATGTATGGTATTCATAATTACTTTTGCTGAATAAAGAACTTAAACAGACACATTAATTTGATTATATTTAAACAAATTTAAATTCTTAACAAATACGTATAAAAGTAAAAAAGCAAATTTAAATTCTAAAAAAAGGAAAAAAGCAAAAAAAGATTCCTTGCAGCAATGGCGCAAAGAATATTTAATTAAATATGTATTTAAATTTTTAAAATTTTTTAAATTAAATTCAATTTATTGTTAATTTGATTATAGATGTTTTTGTTGCTGTTTCTCCTCCAGATTCCGCCGAAGTCAGACAAGGTCCAGAAAGCCGTTGATACTAAGAAACTCAAGTACAAGGAGGAAACTGGTATAAATATCCTCCCTAGAGAGGTCCAAACAGACCAAAATATGTTCAATAATAAATGATTACAGTCAAAAGTCGTTAATTCGGTCACCCATAACCCGGAATGATCTATAATCCGGACCTCAAAGCTACAAACTTTCTGCGCATGCGGAAACATAACGCGCGCTTTACGGCTGTGCGTTTTATGTATAACGGACGGTATAAGCTAAAATTATCCAATTATTTATTTCAGTTACTGTTGCAAATTGCGTTGTTCCTTAATCTTCGAATTGGATCTGGCTTATTATTTTTTGCAGACTGTTAGAGCAATTTTATAAAAAGTAAGCTTGAACTTTCAATTATGTCAAATAGAATTTCCGATGCTGGAGCTCCCAAAGGATCTACAAAGCGAAAGTATGTTTCGATGTCCATCAAACAAAAAGTGGAATTCCTGCAAAAAATGGATAAAGGCATATCCTTTGTTTCTCTAACCATTCTGAAATCTGATTATCAATTTCACACTGCTCTGCGGCTGGGGGGAATGCCGCGGCGCGGAATGAATTGGAAGTTGATCTGTCAGCACTATCCTTATCTTCAGGGCAGATGTTTTTATTTTACTTGGCTTATAATTCCTTACTAAATGTAGCCCCCCCCCCGGAAGTCGACGTAGAGAACTCTGCGAAGCTACTGGCTAGGATCTGTACCTAGGCAGTCTCGGCCACAGGGGTATATAATTTACGAACTTGGCGGTTCCCGATGGTCCATGGGGTAGGTCTATACTTGCTCTTCATGGGCCGGGAGGTGTCCCTTCCACCAGGGTATTGGTAGCCAAATAGCAAACTGGGCCATTGAGCGTCTGGTCCCTGCTGTCCTTGGTATTCCATGTAAAAGCCTAAGGAGAGGGGCATCCCGTGTAGGACTGGCAGGTAGCCCAATTTAACGGCCGGTCATCGACCCTAAGTTGTCATCGCCCACCCCACCGTGGTCTCGGCCCGGCCGAGACGGTGGTCTTGACTTGGTCGTGTTTAGCAGTGGGCTCGATGTTCGTTGAGCGTTCATCAGAGGGTCTTTTTAAATGTGTTGGTGTCTCGGGGATATGGGACCCTGGGTCCAGCAAGCGAGTTTTAACCATCCTTAGCGTGGCTTTTTGACTGATTTTCAGTCCCTGTAGTGCCGTTAAGTTGGCGGAGCAGGTATAAAACTAGTTAGTTAGTTACTAAATGTAGTATTTCATCTCGATGTACTCCGTCATTGATATGATTTAAATCAAATTCCTCGTCATTATAATTCGTTTCCAATAGTGAAGAAAGTGACACAGAGGTTATTGAAAACGAAAAAATTTCGATTGACAAATTAGTCAGTATTCTCGACACAGCAATTATAGGACTTGAACAGCGGAACTTTGTAACTGAACAAGAAATTATGTCTGTTTATAGAATTAAAGAGAAAGTATTATCACATGAAACGAAGCAACTTAAACAACTTACATTGAAAGAAATGTTTAATAAATTAAACAAATAAATATTAAGCTTTTTTTTTGTAAGTTTTGATACCCTTTAGATCATAATTGTTCTCTATTTCATAAATTACGGTTTCATATTTTTAATTTTATAATTTCTGCATGCCATCTTACCAGATTTAAACTGATGCTCTATAATCCGGAAAAATCGCCGAAGTCCCAACGAGTCCGGATTAACGACTTTTGACTGTATATATAGGGGTATGCATTTACCTCTTTGCCTCAGATGAGAAAATACCTAGGCACAGCTCCACTCAAAGTTACATGAAGTTTGCATTTACATCATAATTTGCTTTAGAAATTTATCATATTCAAGACTTTTGGGAGACTGAATTATTTCATTATGGCACTTGACTTATCACTATGACTATCTGTTTAAGAGAATGGATATCTTAATGGAACAAACAGGAAAAAAAAAATCCCATTCATTATGATTTGAGCCCAGGTCGAACTGTTAGCGTTCAGTAGATTTACCCACTTGCACTCTAGTGCCACAGCCAGTGTAACAGAATTTAGGTGCAGCAAAAATTTCAGAATTAAGTAAAGCATCAAGCAACAAAATTTAGGGTAAAAAAAATTTTAAGAATTTACGGAAGCCAGGCAGCAAAATTTACAGCTTGCAAAGGTTGCACTAACTGGCAAAATGCCTTGCGCTAGTCCTGGTGGACTTGCAGTAGAACGTGGGAGTATACTAACAAACATTAAAGCATCAACTGCTACACGTAAATACATTTAAATTCACACATTTACCTGCATATGATCTGAAAATGCTTATAAATTAATAAAATGTAAAAATTACAGCTTTTAAATATGAAAGAAAAATTCTGTGTTAATTCTTTATTCTCAAAGTTTTATGCTGATAAATACAGATTTTGTTCATATTTGATACCTGAAAAAAACAATAAAATTTTTTTTTTTTTGCTACGAGGAGTCACTGGTGTTTTATATTGAATTCATATAAATTTATAAAATAACTATAAAGTTAAATGACAGCATATATTTTGGGTGCTACTTTGGTAGACGGTTGCACGGATTTTTGGCGATATATTTTGTAACACATATCCCTTCACTAGGATTACTCTAAGTCTCTGAGGTCAGATAGAGGTTAAAACTATATCAACATTCGTAGTTCAAACTTATCTCAATTTCACTAGTACATGTTATGCTCATCTTCCTTAAAAATAACGATTTTAATTCACGTAAAAGTGAGACTATATAATGGAAACTTACTTTTTCCGTTCTAATAACTCATAAAATATATAAAAATTTGACGCACAACACGTAACTATAACGAAACGGGTATTCCACGCCGCCGGTATACAAAATAACAAAACATTTTACTTTCACTTTCTCATCACACCATCTACCCTTCCAGAGAAACGCATTGCCACCAGCGATTTTAGTGCCCGAAATTTATTAATTTAAAATATTTATTGACTAGCTAATCAATGTTTAGTATAATTAACATATACTACGAATGTAATCACAATAATGTTTAAAATTTTAGATTGTAAGTAGTGTTTAGAAATGTATTCACATTCGCATTTCTATCCTTTCCATTTCACACGTAACATAAAAGCGTAGATTGGTTACATAATTTAGTAAGATTTTGCTTGCATTTAATTTTTGTTACATAACTTTATTCATCTAGTCAAGCATATATGCAAATAAAGTTCTATAATCAGAAGAAAAGATTAGAGCATTAGCTAAGAAGGGCCATTAGTCTCAAAACAGGATTTTCAAATAAAACAGGAAAAAGTCTGAATCACTTTTCACATTGTAATTATAATTATCATTATTCGAAAGTTAAAATGAACATTATCTTTTATCTTGATTTTGTTTTTGCATGGATAATCTCTCTTAATATGCATCAGTCGTAATTAACTGTAACCTATTAGTCATAATTTATTTTCTTCCTGGCCTTAGCGATAGCTGCGCCTGTTGATTAAAGTATAAATGCTGTTATAGATAATGCTAACGGTGTGTGTAGGATATTGATACATGTTCACACTTCCAAAAGAATGCTTTGAAATGTGTAATTTTTTAAAGTTTCTCAAGTGATATTGTTTCAATTAGCAGTTTTATAAAATCATAACATTCATCATGGATATATCTGGTTCTTTCTTGAATTTGGGTACCCCACTGTCTGTTCCGTCCCAACCTGATCCCGTAGAAGAACAGCACATACAAGAACTTCAGAGACAATTACAACCTTCCCCTCTTCAGCCGCAACAGCATGATACTATACACCAAAGCCCTCAAAATCAGCATATTCAGCAACAGAGAACTGGGGTTAGTGTTATCCAACCTTATACTAGCAGCAGTGGATTAACACCACAGCCCCAGTCTCTTTTACAGCCTCAAACACCGGTAAGTTCTGAAAGACCATTTAAGTCTGTGTTTCTTATGTCCGCACAAGTGGGTTGTTTTCCTCCTCTTTTCTTGTCTGCATCTTGTTAGCTCGGAAGCCATTAAACGTTATCTATCGTCATCGAAAACGTTATCTCAGCACATATTTAAATGTAAATTTGTTGAAAATGTTGTATTTTAAACATTACAGCTATAATAGATGATGGAAGTCATTATAAAGAATTTTTATGTTTATGGCGTATCATGTCCAAGCTATTTTCCCATACAAAGTTACTCCCTGCTAATTATAGCTAGTTACGCTCCACAATTTCTTTTAAGGTAGCGAGATCAGGGAGAAACTCTTGATGCTTTTGCCATAAACAAATAGAATAAAACACTCGTTTTCAAAAATTCGCAAAATTAGTATGATTTAAAAGAATCCCTAACCCGTCAAATCGCTACATGATAGGGTTGCAATTTTTATGAAACCTGTAAACATGTAAAGAACTCTTTTCTAAAACAAAAATTCAAGAAAAACAATTTGCGATTTTGAATGAAACCTGTAAACATATAAAGAACTCATTTAAAACAAAACAACAACAAAGGACCGTATTTTAAAATTAATATGTATTAACAGTATTAAGAACTTCTCATGCTACTCACATTTTTAAAAAAGAAGCAAAAAAATGTCAAATTTTTTATGACAAAAATTAAGAAATTGTATAAACAGTAAATGAACAATAAATAATGGAAAAACATGTTTATTCATATACAGGCTAAAACTTTAACAAGATGTAAGGCAAAAACAAAATTCAAAATTATGGTCATCTGAACCATGCATTTACATACTACAGTCAAAAGTCGTTAATTCGGACACCCTTAATCCGGACCTCAAAGCTAAAAACTTTCTGCGCATGCGCCGCGTTGACACATGCGCATAGACGTTTACGCGTGCGCGTAAGACCTTTACGACTGCGTATATGCATGTGCGCAAGTGCAGAATACATTTTCGCGTGCACGTTTTATGTATAACGGACGGTATAAGCTAAAATTATCTATTTCAGTTAATGTTGACGATTCCGTTGTTCCTTAATCTTTGAATTGGATCTGGCTTACTATTTTTTGCAGACTGTAAGAGCAATTTTATAAAAGTAAACTTGAAATTTCGATTATGTTAAATAGAATTTCCGATGCTGGAGCTCCCAAAGGATCTACAAAACGACAGTATGTTTCGATGTCCATCTAACAAAAAGTGGAATTGCTGCAAAAAATGGATAAAGACATGAAGAAGGTGATAGAGAGGTTAGTGAAAATGAAAAAATTTCGATTGACAAGTTAGTCTGTATTCTCGGCACAGCAATTACGGGACTTGAACAGCGGAACTTTGTAACTAAACAAGAAATTATGTCTGTTTATAGAATTAAAGAGAAAGTATTAGCACATAAAACGAAGCAACTTAAACAACTTACATTGAAAGAAATGTTTAATAAAGTAAACAAATAAATATTAAGCTTTTTTTTTGTAAATTTTGATACCCTTTAGATCATAATTGTTCTTTATTTCATATTTTTAATTTTAGAATTTCTGCATGCCATCTTTAAACTGATGATCGATAATCCGGAATCGCCGAAGTCCCGACGAGTCCGGATCAAGGACTTTTGACTGTACTACTGATCATAATAGTAATAATAATAATAATAAAAAAAGAACTAGTTAAACGATTTTGACTATGTGATTTATATTCCCACAGTAAATTTTGATTTAGAATAAATAGTAGAAAAAAATATTTGTTCGTAAAATCCTAGAATACAGTACGGCCTCAGCACGATTTTGAAAATTGTCACCAACACCGTTTACTCCTCACAATAATGTTGCCAAATTCCATGTGTACCATATGCTACGATTAAACTTCTTTGTTGTGCAATAGAAGGAGAAAAAAAGAAGGTAAAATTCAAAATGGCATGTTCATTTCAACCACAGATAATATACTTTTGTATAACAATTTTTTTTTTTTTTTTTTATTTACATCAAAATCTGCATTGATCCGTTCAAAAAGTTTAATAAATCTGTTTGCCCTTATCTTGCACCTCACATGTTCAACTCTTTCGATGCCAGCTATTTTGCTAGCACAATCATTTATGAAAAGCACAGAGAAACAACAAATATTAATAAAAACCTGGTTAAATATTATAAAAACTAACTCGAAACTCTAACAGTTTTCAGGTTTTTGCAGCTTGGCATAATTTCAATGAAAATGCAAAGTTGCCTGATTTAGTGAGGGGCTATAACTAATGGACAGTGATCCATAATCTCCAGTCTTACCCATAACTTAATAGGAAAGTATTGTATTATAATCTTAATCATCTCTATATATGTAATAATATTGATCCATAATGAACAAAATATTTGCAGCCAATGCAGATTAATTATTTATTTTAATTTCAGTTAACATTTGTGGCCTCGTTGCCCTGATGGTCTGGTAGTTAGAGGAGCCTACTGCAGTACCGAAGAGTACATGTTTGAATCTTTAGAAGGCATGGTTATAACTGTTCGTCTCTTCATAGGAGGAAGTGGTGGTCACCTGTTAGGTGCCTCCTCAATAAAATGGCCACTACTTCTTACCTTAGAAGTGGCCAGTACTGAATAGGCAAGTGCTTGCCATTTGGAAGGGGGAAAAAAAAAAAAAAACACTTGTGGCCACAGTTCACTTGGTGTGCCTGTTTCAAACATTTTACATTTTTGATGGCTTTGCGGTAAGAAGAGAAGCAGTGTGGCAGCATCTTAGTGGTAACAGAAACTATCCATCTTATTAAGAGAAAGTTTCAGTTTGAGTTCCGAATTAGCTAGGTCCTAGTGTTATTAAATTATGTGTATGTATTGATCTAGAAATGACGCAGCCTATAAAAGTGTTTTTAGAATAAAGAGAGGAATTACTCAAATTAAAAAGAGTAATTAAGGGCTGTTGCTAATTTAAGTTATAATTTTGATTTACGTATTTTTTAACTTACATAGTCCCCCCCCCCAGTGCTAAAGCATTAGCAAATGAAGAGAAACATAAATTTGAAGAACACAAATAATAAAATTTAAACCAAAATAGTTATTTAAATATTTGCAAAATATAAACTAACAAAATAAATATACTAAAACAAAATAAATATACGTAGGTAAGCTGAAAAATAAGTTTCCCCTGTCGACTGTGGTCACAGTTGTGTATGAAAGTCAAAAAATAGAATGAGACATTAAAGATATGACATACCTTTATTTTTCCACATAGGTACCAAGTACATTGAGACATTTGTCATATCGCTTGATAAGCTTCAAAAAGCCCTCCAGGAAAATATCAGGGCTTTGCATATGGAAGAAGCGTTGAACGGCTTGTTTCACTTCAGTATTGCTTCCAAAGCGCCTTTCCCCGAGATTTTTCTTCAAAACCGGAAACAGATGGAAGTCACTTGGTGCGAGATCAGGACTGTATGGCGGATGGTGTAGGTGCTCCCAACCAAGAGTTGCAATATGGTTTTGCGTTGCCGTCGCCGAATGTGGTCTGGCATTGTCATCCAACAGCAGAACACCAGATGTGAGAAGGCCAGGCCGCTTTTTCCAAATTGCCTCTTTCAATGTCGACGCTGTCGAGGTCAATTGTCGGGGCACCCATCGTGCTGGCACTTTTTTGTATCGAAGAATGTCGTGGATGATGTTTTGAGCTCGTTCATGTGTGATTCCAAGTTCTTCCGCTACTTCATCAATGGTGATACGCCGGTTCGCTCTAATCATGTCATCCACCTTCCTGACATTTGCATCTGTAGTGGCCGTGCGCGTCTGTCCAGCTTTCGTTATGTCCTCCACTTGCAATACTGAAGTGAAACAAGCCATTCAACGTTTCTTCCATATGCAAAGCCCTGATTTTTTCCTGGAGGGCTTTATGAAGCTTATCAAGCGATATGACAAATGTCTCAACGTACTCGTACGAGAATAAAAAAAAAAAGGTTTGTCATATCTTTAATGTCTCATTCTATTTTTTGACTTTCATACACAACTCTGACCACAGTTGACAGGGGAAACTTATTTTTCACACATTATCACAAATATAAAAAGTTGGCTGTAGTTAAGAATTTGGTGCCTCTTTGATTGATGTCAAATTTTGTTCAATTTTGGCAATGAGTAACTTTGTTTTAACCTTATATGACATCATTATTCTCCTGTTTTTTTTAAAGTGAAAATAGATCAATGTGTACATGGACGAAGTCAAGGCAGTGCGCACTGCCAAGTTTGTGCAATTCTTTGATTTTTTTTGAGTGAAAATAGGGTTAATCTTTGAATTATGGTAACTTGGCGAAAATTTTGCGACAATTCCAACAATCTGCCAGCCGAATTACACTTATGCTAGAAATTTTCTGGAACAAAACTGCTTAATCATGACAACTATTAACTGCAAGATTGGGAAAAAGTTCAGAATCGCAAACTTCTTGCCACGTTTTTCAGAATCGCACATACACAGTAACCATGTACACGTCGACTTATTTTTGCTTAAAAAAACATCCCAGAATTGCACAAAAATGGCATTGCATACACTCTTGACTTCATCCATCTACACTGCTATTTTCTCATAAGTTACAAAAAATGCAGGAAAATTTTGTGAATCTCTAAACTCGGTAAAAAGCACATATATGAAATTATCTGATCGCGAAAAAGTATATACCCTTTCCAAGGATGAACATTTCCACGTATAATATAAATAAAATATCCAAAAACTTTTACCTAAATTATGTATTATAAACGTCACCAACGAATTTATAACACAAACATTAAAAATGGTTACAAATACTTAGTGTCAAATATTTAAATTATTTCCATGCACATTTACTTCCACTGAAACATATACGAAATTGCTACAAACATATAATTCACAAAATAACTATCATTTAATTAAAATATAATTAAACCATGTACATGTTGACTTATTTTTACTTAAAAAAACATCCCAGAATTGCACAAAAATGGCATTGTGCACACTCTTCACTATATTCATGTACACTGCTTTTTTCTCATAAATTAGAAAAATTTCACGAAAATGCATGAAAATTTTGTGAATCTTTAAATTTGGTAAAAAGGACATATGTAAAATTACCTGATCGCGAAAAAGCATATACCCTTTCCAAGAATGAACACTTGCACGTATAAAATAAATAAAATATCCAAAAACTTTTACCTCTAAATTATCTATTATAAACGTCACCAACGAATTTATAACGCAAACATTAAAAATGGTTGCAAATACTTAGTGTCAAATATTTAAATTATTTCCATGCACGTTTACTTCCACTGAAACATATACCAAATTGCTACAAACATATAATTCACAAAATAACTACAGTCAAAAGTCGTTAATCCGGACCCGTCAGGACTTCGATTCCGGATTATCGATTTTTCCGGATTATAGATCATCAGTTTAAATCTGGTAAGATGGCATGCAGAAATTATAAAGTTAAAAATATGAAACCGTAATTTATGAACTAAAGAACAATTATGATCTAAAGGGTATCAAAATTTACAAAAAAAAAAGCTTAATATTTATTAAACATTTCTTTGAATGTAAGTTTTTTAAGTTGCTTCGTTTTTTATGTGATAATACATTCTCTTTAATTCTTTAAACAGACATAATTTCATGTTCAGTTACAAAGTTCCGCTGTTCAAGTCCTATAATTGCTGTGTCGAGAATGCCGACTAATTTGTCAATTGAAATTTTTTCGTTTTCAATAACCTCTGTCACTTTCTTCGCTATCGGAAGCGAATTATAATGACGAGGAATTTGATTTAAATCATAACATAGATGGAGTACATCGAGATGAAATACTACTTTTAATAAGGAATTACAAGCCAAATAAAATAAAAACATCTGCCCTGAAGATAAGGATAGTGCTGACAGATCAACTTCCAATTCATTGCGTGGTGCTGCAGCGTTAAAGATAAACAAACGTTAAAGTTTAGATAAACAAAGGATATGCCTTTATCCATTTTTTGTAGCAATTCCACTTTTTGCTTAATGAACTTCGAAACATACTTTCGCTTTGTAGATCATTTACATATTAATAAATATATACCAGAAATTCTATTTCACATAATCGAAAGTTCAAGCTTACTTTTATAAAATTGCTCTAATAGTCTGCAAAAAATAATAAGCCGGATCCAATTCGAAGATTAAGGAACAACGCAATCTGCAACATTAACTGAAATAGATAATTAAATAATTTTAGCTTACCTTATACTGTCCATTATACATTAAACGCGCACTCGTAAACGTATTTTGCGCATGCGTCAACGCGACGCATGTGCAGAAAGTTTGAAGCTTTGAGGTCCGGATTATGGGTGTCCGAATTAATGACGTGACTGTATCATTTAATTAAAATATAATTAAACCATGTACACGTCAACTTATTTTTACTTAAAAAAAATCCCAGAATTGCATAAAAATGGCATTGCGCACACTCTTCACTATATCCATGTACACTGCTTTTTTCTCATAAATTAGAAAAATTTCACGAAAATGCATGAAAATTTTGTGAATCTTTAAATTCGATAAAAAGAACATATATGAAATTACCTGATCGCGAAAAAGTATATACCCTTTCCAAGGATGAACATTTGCACGTATAAAATAAATAAAATATCCCAAAGCTTGTATGTCTAAATTATCTATTATAAACATCACCAACGAATTTATAACGCAAACGTTAAAAATGGTTGCAAATACTTAGTGTCAAATATTTAAATTATTTCCATGCACGGTTACTTCCACTGAAACATATACCAAATTGCTACAAACATATAATTCACAAAATAACTATCATTTAATTAAAATATAATTAAATTAAAAAACACTACTTAAAATATAAATAAGCACATACGTTACATTAATAAGAATGGTTGATCTTTACATTATGGTAACTTGGCATTTTTTTGGCGAAAATTTGGCGACCAACACTCCTACAGCAACCCTCTATTTTTTTTTTCCCGCCGCCATTTTGTCTTCACGAAGTAAAGACATGTTTCTTTTCTTTTTATCTACTGAACACTTCTTCCAACAATCTACTAGCCGAATTACACTTATGCTAGAAATTTTATCTAACAAAACTGCTTAATCATGACAAATATTCACTGCAAAATTGGGAAAAAGTGCACAATACCATACTCCTTACGCGTTTTTCAAAATAACACATACACATAAACCATGTACACACCGACTTATTTTTACTTAAAAAAACATCCCAGAATTGCACAAAAATGGCATTGCGCACACTCTTCACTATATCCATGTACACTGCTTTTTTCTCATAAATTAGAAAAATTTCACGAAAATACATGACAATTTTCTCAATCTTTAAACCCGGTAAAAAGAACATATATGAAATTACCTGATCGCGAAAAAGTAATGAACATTTTCACATATAAAATAAATAAAATATCCAAAAACTTTTACCTCTAAATCATCTATTACATTATACACGTCACCAACGAATTCATACCGCAACCATTACAAATACTTAGTGTCAGATATTTAAATTACTTCCATGCACGTTTACTTCAACTAAAACGTATACCAAATTCCTACAAACATAAAATTCACAAAATAACTATCATTTAATTAAAATATAATTAAATTCAAAAACACTACTTAAAATATAAATGAGCACATACATTAAATTAATACATACATAAATACCAATTTCGAATTCACTTTAGTTACGGCCATGGGATCCAAAAATTCACGAACACTGTTTCACACAACACAGAATAAAGCCAAATACAAAATTTCCAGATTTTTTCCCGATTTCCCCCCTTTTTCGATTAAAGAACCGTAATTCGTCCATTAATATCACATGACATATCCCATGATCTCTCATTTCCCTCACACAAAATAATGCGTAATCGGAACTGAGTACTGCTCACATTATTACCAAAGTCCCAGATAGTAACCTGTATCGCCTCCAAAATGTCGCCAAACTACCAGTTACCATATTGTAAAGATCAACCATAAAAATTAGCTTACAATCCTAATTACTTTAAACTAAATCATTGCTAATAACAATTTTCCAATAATACCATATTAATTTATTTACTCCTTACATTTAGAATAATGCATAAAAGTAATATCCTCAAATAATTAAAAATACTAACTTACCTAACCTTCTTAAGAATTTTGATGGCCGATAAACTTTTCTTCTTTCCTCCGCTAAATAAAAAGCAATCGTATGTGCGCCTGTTTCAGGATCTTTAAAATCATACTTATAGTTCACAGCAAGATGTTGAAAACCTTCATCCTCCAAACAGACATATGACTTCCAGCAATCAGATATTATTATTGTACCAGGTAGAATAAATAACTTAATAAAACTTAATAAGCAATCTTTACTTCTATCTTGCACAACCTTAAAAAAACACTTATTACTACCCCTTTCAATCCCACTAAATACTCATTTCGAATTCACTTTAGATAGGGCCATGGGATCCAAAAATTAACCAACACTGTTTCGCCCAACACAGAATAAAGCTAAATACAAAATTTCCAGATTTCCCCCCTTTTCCGATTAAAGAACTGTAACTTGTCCATTAATGTCACATGACATATCTCATGATCTGTCATTTCCCTCACACAAAATAATGCGTAATCGGAACTGAGTACTTCTCACATTATTCCCATAAGTCCTAGGTAGTAATCTTTATCGCCTACCAAAATGTCGCCAAACTACCTGTTACCATATTCCAAAGATTAGCCGAAAATAGATTAATATGTACATGGACAATGAGTTTCTACAATTCTTTGACTATTTGGTTTTGTATACTGGGCATCTTGAAATTGTGCCTTCCTGGCGCCGATCTTGCTGTCAAAAAAGAATCGCCAAAAACACGAGGAGTACCCAATTGTAAACTTTTTTTATTCACCAATTACTGAGTTTGAATATTTATAATAAATTCCAAAATTTTAAAACAGATTTCCATAAATAAACAAATATAGGTAGAGTAGACTTTAAGACCCTTGTATTATGGCAAAGTTGTTCTTTGATTTATTGCCAAGTTGTTGTTTCATTTATGGTAGCCTGAGTAGTTGAATGTCATGGAAACCCTATTGTGACGTAATCGGGTGCATGATTCTGGGAAATTTCGAATCATGGGATGTGTTGTAAGTGTTTTTGTGGTGTGTGTTGGTTTGATTCTTTAGACTGTAGAATGGTTGAATGTAGTAAGATTGATTTGAATTTTCTGTACGATTTGGAGCGAAAGGGGAAAAGAGCTTTAATTGACTGGTATGTAAATGAAGGTTTACTTAGTAGCCATTATAAGTGTCCTGTATGTAGGAAGGATATGCATGTAGTCGAACATAAAAACCGTTTAGATGGATTTGAATGGGCTTGTTGTGGCTCTGGGTGTACAAAGTGAACTCGAAAATCATGGTAAGTGAATATTTGCTTTCCGTAGTGCTTAAATGTAAAACATGTTTTTCTTTTTTATGTTATTTTACTATTTGGTTTAATTTTTTTTTATTGAGATTATGTATTTTTTTTTCCCCCTATAATTTAGAATTTGGTGCTCCTTTGACTTTTTAAGTGAAAATATATGTATGTGTACATGGACAAAGTAAAGGGAGTGCGCGATGCAAGTTTGTGCAATTCTGGGATTTTTTTGTAAGTGAAAATAGGTCAACATGTACGTGGATAAAGTTAAAAGAGTGCGCAATTCCATTTTTGTGCAATTCGGGGATTTTTTTTTAAGTGAAAATAAGTCGATGTGTGCATGGATACCAAGTTTGTGCAATTGTTTGTCTTGTTATTTTGGCTTTGTGTAGTGGCGATGTTTGGCGCAAAAATCAGCGCTTCGCAAGCCAAAATAACGAGTCAAAGAATTGCACAAAATCGGTATCCATGTACCACCAAAAATCGCCAAGGGGTACCCTAAACTATACTTTTACCAAAAAAATATTTCAACATCATAAATATAGTAGTAATATTGCTGAAATTGTGGTTTCACTGTTATCACATTTCTGACTTTCTTGTTTCACACAAAACTGGTAGACCTTGCAGCTTTTCCCAGGTACAGACATATTCATCTAATTTGGCATATCCACTTGAACTAACTGATGTAGTTAATTCAGTGGTTAATCCATCAGTGGTTAATCAATGCCCAGCAGTTACTTATAAGGGTCTGTTTCTTGCATAAGCTTGGCCTTTATGAACTACATTGTGCACTTGATTAGCTGGGCTAATGCTGGGAAAGAAGGTAACAGATAACTGAAAAACACAGATAATCCAAGTAGCTGATCTTCCGTAAGCGGGGTAAGTTGACAAACTATTTTAGTCCTTCAAAATTTGGTGAATTTTTTGGGCAGCAGTGAGAGCACTGAGATGGGATATTTAAATATAAACAGAATAGTAACTTTTAAGTTTTGCAGTAGTAAAATGCTGTTATTATATGTAAACGGAATGGTAAAATGAGATGATAAAATACGTAGCGTATTCGGAAACTAAACACCATTTCATTCTAGCGCTGTTGTAGTCATCCCGCGCATGCACACTAGTCTTTCTTGTTCACTGACTTTCAATTGTCGCCATTTTGGTTGCTCTATGTTGTGTTTTCAGTTTGCTGCTCACATTCAAAATGTTTAAGACAATTAGTTCTCCCGCTGACTGTGAGATTCGTGCCGTGATTAAATTTTTGAACGCGAGGAATGTTAAAACGGCCGAAATTTATCGTCAAGTGACAGAAGTTTACGGTGAGTACGCGATAAGTGATGGAATGGTGAGAAAGTGGGTAAGAATGCTTAATGCAGGTCGAACAAATGTCCACGCCGAGGCTTGGAGTGGTCGGCCTTCTGTTGTCACCGATGATTTGGTAAGGAAAGTTGATGAAGCAATTCCTGAGAACAGACGCTTCACAATGAAACTCTTTCAGAGGCATTTCCACAAATTTCACGTACTGTTTTGTTCGAAATTGTGTCTGACCGCTTGAATTATCGCAAACTGTGTTCCCGATGAGTTCCAAAAATGCTCACTGATGTTCACAAAACAAAGTGACTTGGTAGTGCTCTGACATTTCTCACGTGGTACAGCGATGAGGGAGAAAACTTTTTAAACCAAATTGTGACAGGTGATGAAACTTGGGTGTGTCATTTCACACCAGAATCGAAACAACAATCGATGGAGTGGAGACACACTCATTCTCCAAAAAAACAAAAGTTCAAAGTGACAATGTCATTACAAAAAATCATGTGCACTGTCTTTTGGGATAGGAAAGGCGTTTTGCTTACTGAATTTATTCCCAGAGGTGAGACTTTAACAAAACTAAGGCGTGTCATTCAAAACAAACGAAGAGGACATCATGACAATGCTCGGCCCCATACTGCTGGTGTCACTCAGTCGTTAATTCGACAGTTTCATTGGAAGCAGTTCGATCACCCGCCTTACAGCCCGGACATGGCGCCATCCGACTATCACTTGTTCCTGCACATGAAGCGCGAGCTTGGTGGCAAGCTCTTTGGATCTGACGATGGCACGAAAAATGCTGTGGAGTCCTGGTTATTGAAACTGGCGGGAAGTTTCTTTGACGATGATATACGAAACCTGGTCACCTGCTATGACAAGTGTTTGATCATTGGCGGAAACTATGTTGAAAAATAGTTTAAGACATGTATAGTACTTCTAAGTTTAACTTTTTCATGTAAAAATAAAATTGGATTCGAAAAAATTGTTTTACTATTTTTTTTTTTTTTCAAAACGGTACTTAGTTTCCGAATACGCCTCGTAGTAGATGAGTAAAATAAAGTCAATCAGCTTTGCAAGTAAAAACATATTCCTATTTATGTAGTTCATGATAGAATAATATAATGAACAACTCTTATAAATAATTCTTGAGTAAATAAATATATACACTTATGAAGATCAGACCACGGTGAATCTTTGGATTATGGTAACTTGGCGATTTTTTTGCGAAAATTTGGCGACCAAACCTGCTACAGCAACCAGCTAGTTTTTCTTTCTTTCTTTCTTTTTTTTTTTTTTTTGGACGCCATTTTATGTTAACAAAGTAAAAGCATGTTTTTTTTTTTTTTTTCTTTACTCAGTATTTTTTCCAACAATCTGCTAGCCGAATTACGCTTATGCTAGAACTTTTATGGAACAAAAGTGCTTAATCATGACGAAGATTAGGTGCGAAATTGGGAGAAAGTGCAGAATTGCCCACTGCTTCGCACGTTTTTAAGAATTGCATATATGCGGTGTCATCCATGTACACGTCGACCTATTTTCACTTAAAAAAACATCCCAGAATTGCACAAAAATGGCATTGCGCACACGCTTTATCCATGTACACATCTACCTATTTTCACTTAAAAAGTCAAAGAAAATTGACAAAAATCCAATTCTTCTTACTCTTGTAAAAAGCGCCAAACAAATAAGTGGGCGATTCTGCACTTTAGCAGCGAAATTGTTTCTAAGTGCTTATTAGCTAAAATCATGATTGGAATTTTCTGGAAAATGTCACATGACATGTCTCATGATCTCTCATTTCTCTGAGACAAAATAATCTGTGAGTCGAACTGTACACTTCTCAGATTATTGCTAAAGTCCTACCTAGTAACCTTTATAGCCTTACCAAAATGTAGTCAAACTACCTGTTACCATATTCCAAAGATTAGCCCAGAGAACTGCAAAGTGAGTTTTAAATGTAAACAGAATAATAAAGTTTTGTTTGCAGTGGTGAAGAGCAATTATTATATGCAAACAGAATATTAAATGAAATTGATTAAATGATAAAACGTCTATCAGCTTTGTCAGTTCTGTCTTTGCAACTAAATCTGAATAAGTGACATCTATAAATGGGTGGGAATAAGCTTGTGACATCACAATGTATTCTCTACAGATATAGAAATAAGTATAATAAATTATTTATATTTCAAATTAACATGATACAGTAAGTAAATTCTACCAATTATTAAAACGGTAAACAACATCACAGTCTCTCATACTTGTATTTCATACAGCTTCAGTATTTTTAAGCTTTAGCATTTACACAAATAAGAAAAGTTTTTTTTAAAAAATTCATATTATAGACCATTTTAACTTTGTAATTTTTACAAATTACCTTATTGCTACGTAATGACACAATCCCGTACATACCAGTAAGTAGACAATCCTCATTATTTTCTTAAAATTTTAAACTTTACATTAATGAAAACAAAATATTTTTTATTGCATATTAACATCATACACAGCTTCCATATCACTATTTTCTTAAATTCCTAAATCATGTCACGTTCATCAATATATTAAACATTCCACATAAAATACGTTGCATTACTGCTTGGCACACAACCTCGCTTCGCCCATGTGCACAACGACCTGTATTTCCTCGAAAAACCTCAAAGAATTGCACAAACTTTGTGTCCATGTACACATCGATCCATTTTCACTTAAAAAACATGAGAGAATTGCACAAACTTGGCATTGCGCACTACCTTAGCTTTGCCCATGTACACAGTGATCTCTTTTCACTTAAAAAAAATTAGAGAATTGCACAAACTTGGCATCCTGCACTACATTGGCTTTGTCCATGTACACATCGACCTGTTTTCACTTAAAAATAGAATCAGAAAATTGCACAAACTCAACGTTGTGCACTACCTTAGCTTTGCCCATGTACACAGCCATCTCTTTTCACTTAAAAAAAGTCAGAGACTTTTACAAACTCTGCATTGTGCACTGTCTTGGCTCTGCCCATGTATACATCGATCTATTTTTGCTTAAAAAAATTGTAGAAAATCAACAAACTATGCATTGTGATAAACCATGTCAAGCATTTTTGGCGAGAAACTTCACTCTGCCATATTACTATCTAAATTTTTTGTCTACATTTCGAACTTTAAGCCTAAAATGTCTCCCAAAACATTGCGAAAATCGTGTTTTGAACACACAATTTAAGCTAAAAATCCGAAACAAAAACAAAAATTTAGATAGCAAAAAAGTAAAGTTTCTAACCAAAATTATTTTACAAGAATCCATGTACACAGCGATATATTTTAACTTAAAAAAAAAAAAAAAAAAAAAAAAAAAAAAACTGTGAATTTCACAACCTGGGCAATGAATGAATCTACGAACTACGCACATCTCGCTTTAATAAATTAACACAACAACAATAAATTTCAAAGAATACCATGTACACAGCATCCTGTTTAAACTTAAAAAAACATCTACGAACTGCACAATCTAGGCATCGCGTATAAATCAACCAAATAAACTAAACTAAACTAAATTACGAACAATTTAAAAAACAACAATAACAACAAAGATTCATAGTAAAAAAACAATAAACATAACATTCTACAAAATAAAAACAGTAAAATAAATTGCACTTACCATAATACATTTCTGAATAAAATTTAGCCAGTCACACAACGTCTCGGAACAAAAGTGCCACGATTTTGCTATATCACATGTCTTTCTGAGATTCAAAATTTCGAAAGTAACGATAAAAACGTCCTCCAAAGTTAACTTACTATTGCACTCTGTTTTAAAAGTCACACAGAAATTCCAAAAATACACTTCAATCCTCATAAACACACCCATGAACAAAAGACTCATTAACAACTCCAACATCGTATCTTTTAATACTAAATTTTTCTACACAATCTAAAATATGCGACTGAAATCATCCAACCACGTCTATCATTGCAACATAGGCCATTTTGAAGCACTCACAACACGAACCAACGACCGATTAAACCACTCCAGGAAAAGATTTTTCAATGTCAACAGGGTTGCCATACAACATGCAATCGCGTCAAAAACCAGCGCAGAACACAGATCACTACATTTGGTGAAATTATGGTGCATATTTGAGTAGAGCCAAAACTTTAAACATTCCACATCTCTTGATTGCAACATGCAAGAAACAGAACTAAAAAAAATAATTAATTGACCCAAAAAACATTAACTAACAAATAAATAAAATTAAATGAAAACATTCATAAATTATTAACATCATATCATCTGAAATCCAATATACTCCCACCAACAACAGCTTAACCTCCTACAAATATTAAACAGTAAAATTTTTAAAAACAAACACAGTATTTCAAAATTAAATTTAAGAAAAAAAAAAAAAAAAAAAACTTCTGGCTACACTAAACTCGCACTTACAGTCACTGAAATAAAGCTCTACATTTGCCACAGGAAAATATACAGCCGGACATTTTCGAATAATTTTACATTTAAAATCTTTTTGGCTTACAACTTCAGTTGTATGTCAAAATCTTAAAAAAATAATGATAAAAAATAAATAAATATGGGTACTGTTCCGTTTTGAGGACTGTAAAAAAATTGCAGCGAAAATGTATGCGCAAAAGTGCCAAATCTAGCAAACACCCATTTAACAGAGCGCCAAATCTAGCGTACATGCTGATTTCAAATTGCATAAGTTTATATAGTTCTATATTTCTTAAGACGCCATTGAAATACTAGTTTAATTTTTAAATCCTTTTTTGATTTTAAATCCTCTTTTGATATCGTATGGATTTAACAATTTGAGAATTGTCCATGACGAAAAAGTGTGCAATAGAATTTTTTCAAAGAAAAGGCATCATTCATTCTAAAAAATTATGTTTGAACAACCAACGAGATGAAATTATGCTTTGGCGATAACTGGGTAGCAAAATAGCTATGCTGGAATCCATTCAGTTATGCTTAACCTTTTTTTATACAAATTATAATAATGAAATGACATAGTTATTTATTCTTAGGCTTCCATTCAGTTATGTTTAGTCTTTTTTTATATAAATTATAATAATAAAAAAGTATTATATGAAATTAACCTTTCATCCAAATTAAAACAATAATCTTAGATTGTTATTTTCTGTACTTCCCTTCATGCGTTAGGGTTGCCGGAATTATTTTTGGCAGCACTAGCATCAACAATAGTTTTGCAATTTTTTACGGTCCTCGAAACAGAATAGTACCTAACTATGTTACAGTAATAACTTCAGTTAACACTTTAGCTTCTTCACAGTTAGATAAATCTCCAACTCCTGCATTAAAAAATATCTTTCTCTGCACTCAAATTTGCATGCGTACTTTTTTACACACTGTTGCGCATAGCACAATGTGTGCATGCATGGCCACCGTCGCACATGCAAAATCCACAAACTGATAATCTGCACAAAATGATTAAAAGTCCATTATATACTAAAACATTCCATCATATGTAAAACAAAACAAAAATACAACCACATTCCATTGTATGAAAAAATAAAAATAATTCTGTATAAAATATTAAAATTTTTTCATAAGTTGGGAGCTTTCAAAATTTATATTATATAAGATAGGTAAGGTAAGAAGATCAGTTGTACAGAGGTAAAAACAAGTGTCTGCTTTTGAACCAGTACTTCCTCAACATGCTCAATCTTTACATATAACATTCTTTCAGTTATACAACTACTATTAATTAATTATAATATTCATTTGTCATTATTTTCAAATTTTATTCTTTAATTACATTAGTCATGTAAAGTAAGTATAGTAAGCAAAGTATCATTATCGTACAATTTCCTAAATACTTTTGCATTTCTGTAATCATAACAATATTCACTATCAAAATATTAAATATTTTCTGCATTATAAACAAAGCACCATTTTTATACCCATTTTCTATACTTTTTTTCAAAAATTACCATTTTTTTAAACATTTAGCTCAATTTAAAAATAATTATTAAATTCTTAAAATAATTCAAAAGTTTTTTAAACAATAATTCAAAAATATAAAATAATTCTTTAACCTTCCGTAAATAAAATAATTAACAATTTCTAAATTTTTTAAATTTTATTTTGCATAATTATGAAAAAATAAATCTTTTAATATCATTAAATTTTATTCAGTTTCATAAAATAGTGTTACATTTTTAAAATCCAATATAATAAGAAAACAAAAGTACATATTTAAGTTTTCAATTACCATTAATTCATAACACTTTCTATATGATGATATTTAAACATTTTTATCTGCACTAACTTTATTTATAAAAGCACTTACCGTATATACCCGCTTATGAGTCGATACCGCGTCTAAGTCGACCCCCCACTTCGACATAAAAAATTCGTAGAAAATAAGAAACTCGCGTATAAGTCGACCCTCCACTTCCGAAATCGATCGAGAAACTTCGAAAAAATTTTTTAAGTACTATATTTATTCAAAATTATCTGAGAAAAAAAAGTAAATATACGATAAAAAATACCTTGGTAAATAAACACAATCAAAATCCTTCAACGTCAGATTCATGGCCAAATTCGCCAAACATTTCATAGAACTCTTCTGTCGTCATTGGCTCTGTATTGTTACAATCACTACTAGAGCCTTCGTCGTCATTTTCACTTTCAAAAACAGCATCATCTTCCGTGCCGTCTAGTTCGTTGCTAATACAACATTTTTTAAATGATTTTATAATCATTTCAGAGGGTATTTCGTTTCAAGCATCTTTAACCCACTGAGCAATTAATGTAATATCGGGCTTTTTAATGTTGCCTCCCTTTGTAAATGTTGGTCGGGCGGAACTAATCCACTCTGCCCAATATTTTCTAACATTTACTTTGAAGGGCGTATTGAGGCAGACATCTAGGGGTTGAATGACGGATGTCAATTCTCCCGGAATTATGGCCACAGTCGTTTTTAGGTGTTTTGTCACTTCTTCAGAAAAGTGTCCACGAAAAGAATCGTATACTAAAAGAGAAGGTTTTTTGAAAGCTGCTCCCAGTCTTTTATCCCCCACATTTTTAAGCTAATCGACTGTTCCGTCAGCATCCATCCATCCCTTTTCATGGGCACGAACCAGCACACCTAATGCAAACACAACGTTTTTCGGTAAAGTTTTTCTTTTAAAAATGATCAACGGACGAAGCTTACTGCTTATAAAGATTTATACATACGTAAAAACTATCTGCATTTCTCTTTTCTTGGCGTGTTGGCGAAATGTTTTTATTGCTCGATATTGATCGGTTGTTCGGGGGCCGAAAATTCTTTGGTTTAATCGAAACTTACTCTAGTTAAAGTATGATACTCTGTGATTAGTTCGTCACATAATTTAAATCATGAAATTACTTCAAGTAAGTGACTTATTTGATAACTCGTCCAATTTGAGTGCGGGAAGAAAACAACTGCATTTATATAAAGAAATTTTTGAACTTCCGGTTCTTTTAATTTTTTATGGCCCCGTGTATAAGTCGACCCCCCCACTTTGAAGTCTTTTTTTTTGTCCAAAATATTTCGACTTATTACGCGGGTATATACGGTATATAAAATTTTAAAATCCATAGCACTATTTCAATTTTTTTTTTTTTCAATTGAACAATGAACCTGATTCTAAGGTAATAATTTTGAGTTTTAACAATTGATAAACTGCATGATTAAAAAAAGCTGAAATGAAAATAAATTTCTTATACACACACCCTTGAAGAACATAATTTGAATATAGACTGACAACCTGGGAATAGCTGTAATACTGATTTGGAGTTTTAACACCCTATATCTTTGAAAACACTCATCAAATCACTTTTAATATAAACACTATACTGGATTAATTTTTGAAACACTGATTTTTTTACTTTTGTATTTACTGTAGTGAATGGATAAAGAGCAATGTTTGATATGGGTGCAGAATAAAATAAAATTAGCAGTCATATCAAAGCTGTGATCCTTGTCGTAATTCTACAGATGAATTTCCATTAATATACCTTTACTTGACATGCTGTGAACTAAGTGTAATAATGTAGGAGTATTGATTGTACGAATGTTGATAATGAACAACAAACTTGACTGCCAGGGCAGATTAAATATTAGTTTTTACTTCAGTTGACATTTATGGTCACAATTCACTTTGTATGGATATTTCAAACATTTTATATTTTTGATAACTTTGCAGAAAGAAGAAAAGCAGCATGACAGCATCTTAGTGGTAACAGAAGCAGAAGAAAAGTGTGTGGCAGTTATTAAGAGAAAGGCTTCGGTTCAGGAAATTTAAGCTCCAAATCAACTATGTCATCATTGTTATATAAAAGTCATGTGATATGGATTATTCTAAAAATGTCATTCCTTTTTTATAATAGAGAAGGGAAGTAGCCATATTGAAATGAGTAATTAAGTGGCTATTGCTAATTTGTTATAATTTCCTCTTACATATTTTTTCATCTTATGTATTTATGTAATGCATCTTTCAGATTTCCTGCAATTTGCCTTTAAAATTAGCCAGGTAAAGTTATTCTGAAGTTAAGCAATTTCCTTTTTATTTGCAAATAATACTTTGCTGACTAAGCATTGTGTTCCTTATTTTTCATTTCATTACTAATTTTATCTGTCACATGTCTAACAGTATCAATCTTCAAACCCAATAATATGCTGTGAAGTTAAACCACTGATTTTTTTAGTTGCAGATGAGGAGATACTTTTTTCTTTTTTTTTTTTCTATTACATTTTTCTGATGGTATTTTTGCCATACAGAGCTTTCTTATGATCATCTCCAAAGTTTGTGTCCTGCATTATATTCTAGAGTTAGCCCCCCCTTTTTTCCCTTTTAATTTATAAATGAGTCCTTATTAAGTATGCTTTATACTTCTGCTTTATAAAATGCTTTATTTTCTATTTTTATAATGAGACTATTATTAGTATTTTGTACGTATAGAAAAGTTTTTCATTGGTATGTATGGTTAAAATAGAGTGTGCACTTTTGATATAGCCAGAAATGTAAATTTTTTCTTTCTAAATTTGGAATTTCTGAATGAAAACAATTGTGAAACAACTACTTTCATTGCTGTCCTAAAATTATCAGATAATTTGCCATATGTCATTTCAAAGATAGAACTATTTTTGTTAGTCAGAAAATATCAAATAAAATAGTCAGAAAAAACTGATATAAATTTTTGTGCTGCAGTATTCATTTTAAAAGAAGGTGAAAAGTGGGAATAACCAATAGTGATAAAATTGCTGAAATCAGTTTTAGCTTTCTTCCTTGGATCCTTTGTTGAAAATGCTTGTATTTATATAGGTGAAATTGTGACAGAATGGACTTCCTTGAATACTGATAGCCTAGATGCTATGAAGGTGGTCAAATATTTATTCTGATTAAGCAAAAATACATATGAAACTTTTGGATCCAAAAATCCTTCTCAGGATCCTATTGTTTAAAGAATTGTTTATTGAATAATTAAACAGCTTATCAAAGTTCTTTACATTATACGAAACATTCTCCTCTTGGCAGTTCCTCACCTCCAGCAACTATTAATATTCCTGCTTCAGGTTCTAAATCTAATACTTGAAGGGTTAAATGAAAAGTTACTAACTACATCATAATGTCTTGCTGATTATATTAACTTTTAATAGTAAAGGAAGATATTAGCTCTCTCTTGGGTGGGGAAAGCTGAACAATTTAAAAAAAAAAAAAATATTCATGCACCAAAAAAGTAAGTACCTTTTTGAAATAATGTGATGAAACATGAGTTAACATTTAATGAATTAGGGGGGAAAAATCTGATGTGTACGCCACGTGACTTCTTTGTACTGAATATTAAATTAGATGCAATTTCATTTAAACTTATTTCCTCGAATTTCATTAGAGATATATTTCTCATTCAATTAATTCTGTTCTCACTTCGCAACAAGGCAGAAATACATAAAACCTCAAACTATCTTTATAAAAAATTAAAAAATATAGAAAATTATAAAACACCAAATACAGTTAAAACAATGAAAAAAATTTTGCAATTCAAATTAGACTTTCTATGCAAAAACAAGCAATTCGGCAGCAGGCATATTTTTTGGTGCACAAAACTGAAAGTTTTCTTTTGGTCCCACTTGGCAAAAAGACACTGAATGTGCTGAAACTAAATTCACTACTATGCTAAATTTCAAATGGAAACAAATATGACTGCTGTGGTAAAAAAAATTAAGCTTAGCCACACTGTTGATAATGCTATAGCTATTGCATGCAGATTAACTAAAGACATAAAAACCTTAACCGGAAGATAATAACAATGTAATTCAATTATTTTTAAAGGGGAAAAAAAAAAAAAAAAAAAAGATTTACCAACATGTAAAATAAAAAAAAAAACTGAGCTAATGGAGCTGAGTAACAGAGTAGGTATATGTGTATATATTTATATACTTTTGGTGCAGCTGATTGCAACTAAAAAGGGGTATGCCCAACTATATGCTATAGCACTCTTATATACAAAATTTCAATGTTCTGAGGCTACTTCTTTTTTAGTTATGCGAGATACATATATGCATAAATACGAACGTCAGGGAAAAAGTCTCTTCTGAATCAATTTTAAATCCTTTTTGCAATTCGTTTTGGAAAAAAGAGTCCTCTATTCTGTCTTTACATACAGATGTCATGCAAAAACATCATTAAATTCCATTCGATAGCTGTGAAAATGGATATTTTCGTTTAAATGCGAGACCAAAAAATATTCACGATTACAGTACTTCCTTTACTTCGAACAAGGAAGTAAAAAAGCTATGATTTTTCTTTGTTAGTAAAATTGTTTGTAACTTATGTACATAAATATTCTGAATTATATGAAACTATGTTGGATTTTTACTCCAGAGTAGTTTTCAGAATTTTTTAAATGGATCACAGTGACACTGAATAAAGGAGGAAAAATGATGCTTTTCTATTTGCTGTTCTCCATTGGTCAGTGTTGAATGTATGGTCAGTGGTGAATTAAGCTGTAGTTGCAAAGAGCCTTCAAATCATTATTTTTTTTAAAAAGAAAACATAATCTGTAACCTACCAAATGAATATCTAATGTAAATATATCTCAGCTCTGATATCAGATATAGTTCCCAAAGGACTATATAAGTCTTTCACAAAGACATTCTTGGCCCTCATCTAGACATTCTTAGCCATCATACTTTAATCAGTGAATCAGCTTGAAAAACATATGTGGAAGAGCTAATTATAATTTCAAAATGCCCCTGACACTCTGTATGTGGCTTTTTGCTTTCAGTGTTTTGTTTTGACCCATTTTAATATACACACGCATATATGCTTATTTAAAGGTTTTCTTGAATCTCTATACATGATTTTATTGGTTGATGGGTTCATGGTGAATAATGCTGTGAGCATCATAACTTGAATGCTTTAATCTGTTGAAAAGTTTGATCATTTTCATCTTTTAAGCATAACAGTCTGTAAACATATACTTATGACAGGTCACAAAGCTCAATATGATTCAAACTAAATTTTGTGTTATAATGCCAAAATTGAAGTTATGCTGTAATATCTGTATATTGTAACTAACCATTTAATGGTACTTAAAAGAGGAACATACCAATGTGAAACTTAAAATTAAGCAAAACAGTGTGATGCTTCTTTGGCAATATGAAGCAACTCCAATGATGGAACACAGCAATAACTTTTATTTAACACTAAAAAAAATGGCGACATACAAACAAGAAGAGAAAACATATTCTATCATTTAAAAATAAATTACATTCTTCGTGCGAGAGTCGCACGAGGCACTCGAGTCTGGTTTCAAAAATTGCCATTCACAAATACCTTAATGTTCATCTATTTAAATTATTTAAACTACAAGATTTTAATATTATTTAAATCTGTTACAACCTCTCCCCCAACGGAGAGACTTTTACTGAAGGGAAAAGTTCTGTAAATTTCGAAAGTTTATAAGCTCGGCTTGCTCAATTGCTTAAAGAGAAAAGATAACTTCTCTCATAAGTTTCCAAATTTTCAGGCAGAAAATTTTAAGTTTTAAACAAATATTTTTACACCACATTTAAATAGGAAGAAAAAAAATGGAGAACGTTCAAATACATCAGTTGAGTATACATTAAATAAATAAATAAATCCTGAACGTGGTTACATACACTAAGAGTTATTACATTACTTAATTCTACTCAGAACATCTACGTTCTTGTGCAAAGATCCTTTGCGATGAATGACCTTAAAATTATAAGGTTGTAATGAGAGTGCCCAGCACATCAATTTAGAGTTACATTTGGCGTTGGATTGTAGCCAGACCAAAGGATTATGATCAGTCTGAATCAAGAATTCTTGCTGACCATCCAGATAAAAATGCAGTTTCTTGATAGCGTAGATGATAGCAGCGCACTCTTTTTCAGTAGTACAATAATTCTTTTCAAACTTAGTAAATTTTTTGCTTATATACAAGATAGGATGTTCACGTTGTTCATCATCTAATTGGCATAGTACTATACCCATGCCATTGTCTGAGGCATCGGTTTGTATAATAAACCTTTTATCAAAATCGGGAACATACAGAATTGGTTTCTTGCATAGCAACTCTTTTAAATTTTTAAAAGCTTTGTCACATATTTCAGACCATTGTATATTTCCTTTTTTTGTTACCCCCTTCAAAGCGTCCGTGAGGGGTGAAGCAATTTCCGAAAATCTCGGTATGTACTGGCGATAATACCCTACCAGTCCTAAGAAAGCACGTACTTCTGTTTTGGTTTTAGGTGTAGGATACTCCTTTACAGCCAGGATCTTTACTTCATCCGGGGTTCGTTGTCCTTGTCCCACAACATGGCCTAGGTATCTCACTTGATCTTGTGCAAATTTACATTTTGATGGTTTTAGTCGTAAATTTGCTTTCTGTATTCTCTCTAGAACAGAAGTTAAGTTTTTAAGGTGCTCTTCCCAGTTTTCTGAGTAAATGACAATGTCATCTAGGTATGGTACAGCGAAACCTTCGCATCCAGCCAGGACTTTAGTCATAACTTTGCTAAAAATATATGGGGCATTTTTTAATCCAAAGGGTAAACGTAGAGGCCTGAAACTTCCAAAACTAGTTACAAACGTTGCATATCTTTGGGCTCTTTCTGTTAACGGAATTTGCCAGTAGCCTCTAGATAAATCTAATAGGGTAATATATTTTGCTTTTGCTACAGTTTCGATACGTTCTTCAATATTAGGCAAAGGATAGTATTCAGTTTTAGTAACAGCATTAAGTTTACGATAATCAATACAAGGCTGAGGATCCAAGATCGAGCATTTTCTGTATTTCCTTTTTGAGAATTTCAGTCTGTCGGGGTGACAGTCTGTATGGCTTTATTTGTATTGGTTCGTTATTTAATAGCTCAATATCGTGACAAACTAAGTTTGTTAGTCCAGGATTATTTGAAAAACAACCAGAATATTTCCATAAAATCTTTCGTAAATCTTCTATTTGCTCGGATTTCAACCTTTTCTCGAGTTCATTCTCCTCTATGATGTCCGAGAAATTTAATATACTTGGATTGGAAGGTAAACGAGGAATGTCCATTTCTAAGTCTCCTTCCACTTCAGTTATCATATCAATCATTTCTGGTCTTTTGTAATATGGTTTAAGCATGTTAATGTGATATACTTGATTTGGCTCATTTTGTTCCTCGAAACTCACAATATACAGTCAAAAGTCGTTAATTCGGACACCCATAATCCGGAATGATCTATAATCTGGACCTCAAAGCTAAAAACTTTCTGCGCATGCGCCGCGTTGGCACATGCGCACAGGCGTTTTACGCGTGCGCGTAAGACCTTGACTACTGCGCATATGCGTGTGCGCAAGTGCAGAATACGTTTTCGCCTGCGCGTTTAATGTATAACGGACGGTGTAAGCTAAAATTATCTAATTATCTATTTCAGTTAATGTTGCAGATTGCGTTGTTCCTTAATCTAGGAATTGGATCAGGCTTATTATTTTTCGCTGACTGTAAGAGCAATTTTATAAAAGTAAACTTGAACTTTCGATTATGTCAAATAGAATTTCCGATGCTGGAACTTCCAAAGGATCTACAAAACGAAAGTATGTTTCGATGTCCAACAAACAAAAAGTGGAATTGCTGCAAAAAATGGATAAAGACCTGAAGAATGTGACAGAGAGGTTAGTGAAAACGAAAAAATTTCGATTGACAAGTTAGTCGGTATTCTCGGCACAGCAATTAACGGGACTTGAACAGCGGAACTTTGTAACTGAACAAGAAATTATGTTTTTTTATAGAATTAAAGAGAAAGTACTATCACATAAAATGAAGCAACTTAAAGAACTTACATTGAGAGAAATGTTTAATAAAGTAAACAAATAAATATTAAGCTTTTTTTTTTTTGTAAATTTTGATACCCTTTATATCATAATCGTTCTTTATTTCATAAATTACGGTTTCATATTTAATTTTAGAATTTCTGCATGCCATCTTACGAGATTTAAATATATCTATAATCCGGAAAAATCGATAATCCGGAATCGCCGAAGTCCCGACGAGTCCGGAGTAACGACTTTTGACTGTAATTGGTTTCTGAAATTTTCTGCTCTATTTTTCCAGGTCCTTTCCACTGTACTTCTAGTTTATTTTGACGATTCGTTGATAAAACAAGAACTAAATCTCCTCTAGCAAATTCTCTTTTCACTGCGTTTCGATCGTACCATGTTTTCCTCCGTTGTTAAGCTTCTTTCATGTTTTCCACGGCAAGTTCTTGGCATTTCTTCATTCGATTAATAAGTTCGAAAACGTAACTGACAACATTATTACTTTCTTCAATCGGTTCTAGCCACTGCTCATAAAGTAAAGTGACTGGCGTTCGTAGGTTTTTGCCATGAACTAATTCTGCTGGTGTAAAACCAGTGCTTTCATGTGTGACTGTTCTGAGAGCAAAAAGAACTGATGGTAGATAATTCTCCCAATCCGAAGTCGCTCCTATACATACGACTCTTAACACCCTTTTTAGCGTTCTATGGAATCGCTCAGCGGGATTACTCTGCGGATGATACACAGAGCTTCTTACATGTTTAATGCCGAAAAGCTCCAAAAATTCCTCTGTCAAAGCACTGATGAAAGAGGTCCCCTGATCTGTTTGGATCACTTTTGGGAAACCCATACGACTGAAAATCTGTAAGAAAGCATCAATCACAGATGGCGAAGAAATGTCTGTCACCGCTACAGCATCTGGATATTTGGACGACATACACAGAGCTGTAATAATATATTTTTTTCCAGTCTTCGAAATAGGTAGCGGACCAACGGCATCGGCATTTATTTTAGTGAATATTTCGGAAATTACTGGTACTAATGTCATTGGAGCCTTCTTTTTGTCATTTCCTTTTCCAGCACGCTGACAAGCATCACAGGTTCTTACAAAATCTTCAGTTTCTTTGTAACACCTCGTTCAGTAAAAATATCTAGCAAGTCTGTCTTTGGTGTTTTTGACACCCAAATGACCAGAAGTTCCTTCGTGGCACATCTTTATAATTGACGGCTTGAGTTTTTCAGGTATAACGACAAGCTGTCTTTCAAAGCCCATTTTATCCGTCGTTTTTTTAACTAAAAGTTCTTTTCCTGTCAGACTATAGTTCTCATTTTTGCATGTACCTTCTTTAACTTCTTGGATGATTTTAGACAGTTCCTTATCAGCAAGCTGAAGTTGTGCAATTTCTTCTGAGTCAATTTTTACCAGTTTCATGAGAGCTTCATCTTCCGTATTTAGTTCCGGTAAATTATCTTCTTCTTCAAAAACATCTCTGGATGCTTTATTTTCTTCCTTCATCGGTTCCAAGAGCTTCTCTTTTCCTTTGAGCTCTAGTAGAGACAGCATTAACCTGGTGAGGACAACTATCAGGCTCCTTTCCTTGTTTATTCAACAGTGCAAAAGTTCGATTGCCTAATAAATACCTTCCTTTGTCGAGTTCATTTCTAATAATGGCAGCCTTAGTTATTACTCGCCCAAGATCGCAATTTAGTTCGATCTCAGCCAATGGTAAACAGGTTGGATTCAAGTCTAATGGCTGTTGCACTCACACATTTTCACCTGTCAGCATTTCGGCGTGATGTATTTGCGTCAAACTATATCAATACTAGCACCTGAATCCCTTAATATAGGAATTTTATGACCATTTACGTAACCCATACCAGTATAAGGTAATAGAAATTTATCCTCTGGTTTTGCACTAATTCTGTTAAGATTAGCAGGAGATTCAGTACTATTCTTAAGTTTTGGACATTGGGGCCTTAAATGTTGATAGGACCCACACTGATAGCATTGTGGCGTCTTTCGTTTTTCATATTTATCATCTGGACGTGGACTTCTAGGTCTATGAAACAAGCTTTGCATATTAAATCCTGATGACATTTTGTTTTCAGTTTTATTTTTATTATCTGAACTCAATTTACCTTGAGTTAGTGCATTGTATCTTTCTTTCTGCCTATCCACTACAGGCTTTTTTTTAAAGTTTCCACAAACGTTTTCATAGGCATCAAGTTTTTCAGCTAATTTTTTAGATGAAATCATCTCTACCCACTCATCAAGAAAATGATCTCGAATTTCAGGAGGAACTCGACGCTTAAGTTGGTCAATCACCATCAAATCTAGCAACTGATCAAAAGTCTTAACTCCTAGACCAGTCACCCATTCCTTGCAATAATTTTCTATTTCATAATTGAAATCCACCCATGTGGATTCGGTACTCTTTTGATGTTTCATAAATTTCTGCCTAAACTTTTCCGGGCTTAGTTTAAACCGTCTTAACAATAAATTCTTCACGTGTTCATAGTCTTTAGCTTTATCGGAGGATTCTCTAGCTATTAACTGGGTTACTTCGTAAGGAAGTAGTCCTAGTAAATGAGATACAAATTCTTCTTTATCAATTTTAGCCCATTCTGCTTGCCTTTCAAACAATAGCAAATATAGACTGATATCTCCTTTCTTGTCATCGAATTTCTGCATAAGGTGACGCAGCTCCGTTTTCGGCCGGATCTGTCCGGTATTTTGAGACTTTGTCTCTGCTTCAAGTCTTAATCTCTCTAATTCATACTGTTCTTACCTTCTCCGCTCTTCCGCTTCTTCCTGTCTCCTACGTTCTTCTCTTTCTCTTTCCTCCCTCTCTTTCCGTTCTTCTCTTTCCTCCCTCTCTTTCCGTTCTTCTCTTTCCTCCCTCTCTTTCCATTCTTCCCTTTCCTCCCTCACTTTCCGTTCTTCTATTATTGTGTCTAAGACTCCTTTGACGAATACTTCATCATAATCTCTACTTTCAACAATTTTCTGTTTTAAATCGACTATTTTCAAATCTGCAGTCACATGAACTCCCAGTTCAGCCGCGAGATTTTGCAAATCTTCCTTACGAGCTCATCCTAAGTAAGACATTGTTTCTATGTTTAAAATTAACGAACACTGTTTTCTTTATATTTCCTCAAAATAGCTCAATTCAATTACTTTAATTAATTAATGCAGTCAGGAATCACGAAATTAATTGCACTTTGTTAAGTACGTATACCTCAAAAATGAAATATTTAAATTATATGAAGTTCACTCTCTCTACCACATTAATTGTGATTAAAATAAGAATAATAACATAGAGCAATATATATATCTACCGTCTGCACAACTAAAATGAATATTAAATATAATATCAAAAACGGTAATAAAATAAGACAATTTAATATTAACAGGAAATAATCTGGTATCGCTAATATTGCGTTCAGTGATGAACTAATAAAATAAAGCAATTCTATATGAACAGGAAGTAATAATCTGGTATCACTAATATTATGTTCAGTGATGAACTAATAAAATAAAAATACGCACGATTATTCGATCTTGGTCGGTGCCTCCAATATAATTAAGACTGTGATGCTTCTTTGGCAATATGAAGCAACTCCAATGATGGAACACAGCAATAACTTTTATTTAACACTAAAAAAAATGGCGACATACAAACAAGAAGAGAAAACATATTCTATCATTTAAAAATAAATTACATTCTTCGTGCGAGAGTCGCACGAGGCACTCGAGTCTGGTTTCAAAAATTGCCATTCATAAATACCTTAATGTTCATCTATTTAAATTATTTAAATTACAAGATTTTAATATTATTTAAATCTGTTACAACCGTGAATTTATTTTTTCATAGATTTTTAAATAGCCAAAATAAAGTTGCTGTTTTCCCTAATTTTAAGTTTAGTAACTATTCATAATATTTATAATATTATAGTATTAAATGTGAGTGAATATATAATTTTATATTTTTAATAGCCTGTTGGTGCTCATATTCCTGGTATTTCTGGGGGTTTATTTCCCAGCACGCCTGGTGGTCCTATGACACCTATGACTCCTATTACACCTTCATCTGCAGATCCTGGTATTGTTCCTCAACTTCAGTGAGTAATTTTTCTGTATAAAAGCACTCTCAAAAAATTAAAAAGTAATGTTTGAAAAATGTTCCCCCCCCATGGCATGTGTTGGTTTAAGAGCACTTTTTAAAAATCACAAAACAATTTATTTGCATTAATATATTTCATTGCATAATACTGCTGATTGTCAACTTTTATCAGATGATTAAAATCTTCAATTGTAATCAGTTTTTGATTTTTAAAAGTAGTATATTTTATGTTGCATATTAGCTAGTAAAAAAAAAAAAAAAAAAAATAGTCACTAAATTTTCAAAAAAAAAAAAAATGTATGTTAATATTAATTTATTAATTATACTGCTCAAATTTAAATCTTGGTCACTACAATATTCCATCACATTAGAAAACTTCATGAGCACATACTTAACTAGAGCAATGGAAGCACAATAAATGTCAATTGTTCTCCTGTATTGCTAACATTATTGTCGAGTTTGTCTACATTGTTTAGCCAGCATATGTTCATGAGCAGGTAACATGTGATGCTTGCATGTAAATGACACTTAAAAAACTTTAGAATATTCACACTGGGGTGGCATACAGTAGGAATGTTATATAGGTTGGCATGATGAGTATTATATTTACCAATTTGAGTTGCCATTTTTTTCATTATCCATGTATGCATGAATTACATACCTACATGCATGTAAACCTGAGTGACAAATTGTGCAGTTATTATGCTTTGGACCTTTGGCTGGAGTAGTTGCAGATTACAATTGGAGGAGCTTTCTTTCAAACAAGTTCTGTCACAGATGCTGAGTGGGTATTGTGGTGGAACAGTAAAGATCAGCAGATTTGTGAGCAAGATAGTTAGTGGATACAACTTGGTTATAACAAAACATAGTAATGGTATATAAAAGTATGCTGTACTTTTGACAGACATTTCCAAATTATTCAACTTCTAGTTTTGTCGATTTGAAGTGATTATCCTGCTCTTCCAATTTCATATTCCCAATCTACTTTCTTTTATTTGGGGTTACCTGCAGGAGAAAGTTTCTGTACATCATTTGCAGAATTAAAGGTTGTCATCAGCTCAGAAGTACATGCTGTTTCACAGGATTTTCCTCATTGTCTTGAACAATGACTCGAAGCAAAAGGAACATTTAAAGGACATTATTTAAGGCATACTTATGTTTGCATTATCTATATCGTATACTGCACTGAATACCTATATGCATAGTGTTATTTCATAAACTTACTACAAGTACCACATTAAGTTACTGCAAGCAGTCATCATCTTTCTGTTATTTGAAACCAATGGATACAACATGCATCAACTAGTATAATAAACAGTTCTGACGATATAATTTCATTATTTTGGGTATATTTGTTTTTAGATAGCACATAGTTATTAATATTGTAATGCTGTTAACATTATGTTAGCAGTTACAGAATTTTATTATGGCTTATTGCACAGAGATGCATTGTTTAAATCCTAATTTTTCTATACAGGAACATAGTCTCAACTGTAAATTTGGGCTGTAAACTAGATTTAAAGAAAATAGCTCTTCACGCAAGAAATGCTGAGTACAATCCTAAGCGTTTTGCTGCTGTAATCATGCGTATTAGAGAGCCAAGAACAACTGCTCTCATATTCAGCTCAGGCAAAATGGTCTGCACTGGTGCCAAGAGGTAAAGACATTTATTATTGTCATTCATATTGAAATTAATGCACATTTTAGCTTTTAAGTTATTACTTTTTTGTTTTAGTACTCTAATTTTCTTCCATATTGCAATTTTTGTATAAAATGCAAGGAATATGTGTTGATAATTGTTAAAAACATTTTGAGTGTATTAACAGTTGTGTATCATTAATATTTTGCATTTGCAGTGAAGAACAGTCCAGACTGGCTGCAAGAAAATATGCAAGAATTGTACAGAAGTTAGGTTTTGAGGTATTTTTGTTTTTATATTATATGATATTTAATGAAGAAAAACTCTATATTTTATTTTAACTCTTGAATCTGAACCTAAATATATTTTCTCTTTTATTTTTTGTTGGGTTTTGTACTGTCTTGCCAGAAAATTTTAAACTAAAGTAGCAACAGAAGACTACAAAATTGCAAATGACGTCAGAGATCACATGATTTTGTGACGTCATAGTTATGCATACCCACATGACCTCTGACGTCCTCACAAATTTACCATCTATTGGTTCTAAGTTACAAACTGTATTCGATTCTTAGTCTCTTTAATTACTGGGCCCACAATAGCTCAGCAAAACTCATAATTAAAAATAAATCACTTTACCCAAGAACTCAAAAATGGACTGTATATGAAAATTTATTAATTACTCAAAAAGCCGCATAGTTAGTTTACATCTCTCGACGGCATCTCAGAACACCCTCAAAACTCAAATCAAAATGAACACAAGGTTGCGCTATAAACAAACATCAGCGTCATCTCTTTAGAACACAAAATATTATACATCTTTTCACAGATGGTGCCTCTGGCATCAACAATTACGTATCTTGGCTTTAACGAAAATTTTAAAACTATATTGCTCATTTTCAAATGTTTGAATATCCATTTCTTTTTAATTCTCATTTAATTTAGGTTTCTATTTTTAAATTAATTTGCGGATTTCCATTCTTAAGAGATTCCTCGTGTTTAGACTGTTAGCACTTTTGTATTAAATTTTTTGAATTGGCTCTTAATTTCAAAAATCCCCCCCCCCCGTAATTGTGAACAATTAATTAAGGAAGCCTTGTACCCTTAATTAAGGAATGCTTTTTAGTTTTCCGTTCTGTGTGGTGGATCTAATCCACCACACAGAAAGCCTTGTTTTTTCACTGTTAAATTTATTTGTGTTGTTATTTAGAAAAATGCTGTTGTTTTTATTTTTAAGTCACATGAATTGCTTAGTTCTTAGCAATATTATAATCTGGAGTATGAATTTCATTTCTTTCTCTGTTTGGGTACCCAGTATATGGTGCACAAGCTTGAGGTGGTTAACTAACTTAAAAAAAAATGCATGTGAAGGAGGAAAGTGGTGAGAGGTCCCGAAGCATTTTTTAAAAAATTCTTTCCACTTATTTTACTTCCTTTACCCCTTTCTCGTTATACTGGTGTCAGGCTATGCAGCCTTGTAAAGGAAAGCCCACATGTAAACAAGATTGCCAGATGCCAACTTCTATACTAAAATTTTAATAATACTAGTTTGTTAAAAGTTGCAAATTTACGAAAAATTGCACAATCTAGGAACACTGGTTCTGTATTGTAAAAAGTGTTAAATATTCTGTCGTTTAAATATTTGATCTATTTTGTCTGATTTAAAAGTCTGGTTATACTCATTTTTTGTTTTGTCTTATTTATCATACACTTGAAATTTCTTTGTACGAAAATATATTGCTTCATCCAAAATAAAATCTAAATTTGGTTTTTAATTTTATAAAAGAAACTATTTTGTTTTAAATTTGTTTCTAGGAATAAATATTTTAAATTACTTTGTATAGTTTCTTTATCGTATAGATGATTCTTCTGTATGAAAAGTTAAACAAAATGTGTGATGAGTTCTATACATTTTTCTTAAGATGAATATTTTTACGATGTTGTGATGAATATTTTTATGACTATGAATAGCCAAAATTTAAATAATCTAATAATTATTGATTGATAAATTTTATGTATCATTCTTTTACTTTTTTATTTATTTATTTTTGTTCATCATGCTCTTGAATGTGCTTATTCTAGAACAATTTGTCAAACTTTTTATTTCTCTCCCTTTCCTCTTTTAAGTCCCTTTCCTCTCCTAAGTTGGAAGTCCATTTTTTTCTATCCCTTTGTGAAAGAAATATAAATGCAATAAAGAATTTTATAAACGTTAAAACCAAAACTGTTCAAACAAGCAATACCCCAATTCCAAAAATCAATGAAATTCAAAGAAAAAAGAATTCCATAGAAGAGGAATTCAATCAACTCCAGTGCCATTTCGTCAGCAGGAGGAACACTGAAATCAACTGAAATCTCTCTTCCAAAAAAATCCTATCCAGAATTAGCTCCTGAACCATTTCAATTAATTTTAATTATAATAGTTCACCTGAAAATTCTGGCCCCTGCTCAAAGCAAGGAAAAAACAAAGTAAATTGTAATTAAAATCTTGTTCTTTAATTAAAGAGAATTAATTATATTCAAAGAATTGAAAACATAAGTGAAATAATAAAATACTTTAGTGAAATATTCAAATCAAACGTTTACCTTTAAGAAAATGCACATATTCCAAAGAATTTAAAACGTAAGCTAAATTATAAAACTTTAGTGAAAAGACTTAAATAAAAATACAAGAAGTAATTGAAAACTTCGAGTACTTTCATTTAGAACACAATCAAAACTATGAATAAGATCGTTACAGTATTACGTTTAGGTTTGCAAATTTGGCTTCATTGGTGAAACTAAAATACTGTGGCGAGAAAGTAATCGCTTAAAAGACTAAAAATTGGAACAAAAGATAAAATTTTGAAACCAGAAGATAAACTTTCTAATACTTCTATTAAAATTTTAATTTTGGAAAAGAAAAAGATTACTAATTAAAATGAAATTTAAGTAAATTCTGACTCCCCTTTTTTAATATATATAACAAAAAGGGAATAAAAAAGGTCAAAAAGCTCAAAACTTTAATTAAATTTTGGAATCAATTATTCTTTAAAATTAGTAGATTCAAAAAGGGTGCTCAAAAAGTTTTAATAATAATTTTGTAGAAATGAGTAGAAAAATCCATAAAGTTGAATTTTAGATTAAAATTAAAAAAAAAAAAATATATATATATATTTAAAATTACAGAAAAAGGCAAAAGAAAGCTTGAAAAAGGAAGTAAAGGAACTATTGTTAAAAAAGTAAAGACAGTTTACTTTTTTGGCAATAGTTCAAAATGGCAAACCTAAACGTCAGTAGTGTAACGATCTTATTCATAGTTTCGATTGTGTTCTAAATGAAAATGAAGTTTTTAATTACTTCTTAGGAATTTTTATTTGTCTTTTCACTAAAGTATTATAATTTTACGTACGTTTTAAATTCTTTGGATTATGTGCTCTTAGTTTAAAAGGTAAAATTTTGATTTGAATTTTGCACTAAAGTATTTTATCATGTCACTTACATTTTCAATTCCTTGAATAGAATTATCCCAGGTTCATATGTATTGCAGTTAATTATTATCCCAAGAAAACTCGGGCAAAGCAGAATTTGTCAATACGATTTGTTTTATCACGGTTTTACTCGGCCTGGAGGAAATGAAAATAAATATTCAGCTTTTATTGGTAGTTCGGCAAGTTTCGTTGGTTTCGCGGTTCTTTTGGCAGGACTGGTCACGTGTTTTCCATATTGTCTAGTATACATCGGCTTGTGGATGAGTAATATATAAAGAATTAAAAAAGTAAAATAATGGCGATGATGCAAGATAGCGAAAGCAATGATTTTTCAGTTAATGATTATAACCTCAAGGCATTTTCCAGATGTTATTCCTGCTATTGAAAAAAAATCAAATCCAATGAGACAGTGTTCTCTGTGCTCCCATAAAAGAGATTCCAGAGGTAAGCCAGTAAGAAAGGAGACAAGATACCAGTGTATAGAATGTTAGGTATCACTTTGTGTTGTCCCTTGTTTCACAAACTCTCATACGATGATTAATATTTAATTTTTTTTATTTGCCCGAGATAACTCGGAATAGTAAACTAATATTAAAACTAAATGCTTTTACACCTGTAAAAAATTAAAAATTCAACTTAAAACCTACATATTTTGTTTTGTTTCATTTTCTTGTATTTAATAATAAAATAAAATAATGTGATGATTTTTTGCAATTTTTTTCAAAAAAAAATGTTAAATGAAAAAAAATGGAAGCGGTTAAAATGATTTGAAAGTAGGAACAATGTGACTTTTTTCCGCTTATGCACAATGTAAAAAGGTAAGAAGGAATAGACTTTTTTTTTCTGCTCCCTCCGTAATGGAAGGGAAAGGAAAATAGGTTGCCATATATTAAAAAGTTCGCCAAGCGAAATTATTCTTGGCACAAACTGAAAAATTGGAGCAAGATAAATTTTTGAATTTTTTCGTAAATTTCACACCAAATTTCACAAAATTTAATATTTAGGCATAATTTAAGTTGTCGAATCGAAATATAGGAAAAAATTGGTATGTTATTTCAGAAAAGTTCCCATTTTGTGTCAAAATACCTATGTTAGAACATTGCTATATATACATCTAATATATATCCTAAGTCATGCTTTCGAGCCATGAGAAACACAATTTGAATTTCGTCAATTGGCACATTAGAACGGGAGATATAAAACTGTCCCCCTCTTTTTTTGCGTAGTGTGCATTTATGCAACAGTGCATATCATAAATTTAAGATGTGTTCATGCTATGTTAATTTTAAGAGTCTGTAAGCTGTGATACATTATTTAAATTATTTGAAAGAAAGTTTAGTTTTTGGATTTGAGATAACTCTAAAATTGGCCATAGTTAGCCTTTGTGATGGATTTCTGTATTGGCTATAACAGGTAAAATAATTTCCGCTTTTCATTGCTAGAAATAGAAATTACTGTTACTGTAATTTTTAAAAATGTCGTAATGCTGTGTATTTCCTTATAGGCCAAATTTCTGGATTTCAAAATACAGAATATGGTTGGTAGCTGTGATGTAAAATTTCCCATTAGATTAGAAGGCTTGGTTTTAACACATAGTCAATTTTCAAGGTAAGATTGCTAGTATAAAACTGTTACTGCAAATTAATAACTCAAGAAGCTTATTAACTTAATATATGTTTTCTTTGTAATTTGTAATATAATGAAAACAAGGAGTTATAGATTGCTTTACACTGATGAGCCAAAACATTAGATCATACCCATGTTTTTCAATGAACTTGTCTGGATGACGTGGAGGGCACAGGATTAAGAGGGAATGATATTTAATTGCTGCTTGGAGAAGGTAAGGAATAATTCTTGCACTTAGTTTTGTGAGTGATGGGAAAGGCTGCTGATCTAAGTGAATTTGATAGGAGCAGATTGTAATGTTTGAAGACTTGGAACAAGTATCTCCAAAACTGTATGACTTTTAGGGTGTTCAGGATCTGTCAATGTTAGTATTTATGCAGAGTGGATGAATGGCAGTGAAACCAGCAGTAGCACATTAAGGGAAGCGGTTAAAAGTGAAACCAGCAGTAGCACACTAAGGGAAGCAGTGTTGGACGTCCGTGCATCTTCAAAGAGAAAGGATGTTGGAGACTTGTCCCGCTAGATACAACAAAATCGGCGCTAGACAGTGGCTCAGCTGACTACCCAATACAGTGCAGGTCCAAGTGCAAGTATTTTGGAACACAATTCAATGGACACTGTTGGGATATGGGACTGTGCAGCAGATGTCCAACACATGTGCCTCTGTTGACCTTCAGCGGCCGAGCGGTAAAGTCGCTGAACACTGGTAGTTCGGTCCGAGGTTCGAATCCAGCGAACGGGCTGGCTGCATGGGTGTTTTCGTGGTTTTCCCCATGTGTAACGTGTATACGAGCCAATTTCCCTTAGAAAGTCCTCCACGAAGGCATCCCTCCCCTTAGGCAGATAGCCTTAGTGTGCTTTGCCATAATTAAATACACCAAATACACCAACGCCTCTGTTGACCAAGCATTATTGTCAGCTATTGCCTGCAGTGGGCCTGGGAACATCGAGACTGGACTGTGGATAAAGGGAAGACAGTTGCTTGATTGGATGAATTTGAATTTCTCATTCATTATGTCCTTGGGCGTGTCAGGGTACAGTTGCTCACGGCCCTGTACAGTAGATCATACACAGGCTGGTGGTGGTGGTATGCTTTGGGGGAAATTCTCATAGATGGCTCTAGGACCCTTAGTTGTGGTATAACAGACTATGAAAGCTACAGACTATCTGCAGTTATGACCATAACAGTTATGAACATATCTATCAACAGTTATGAACGTAACTGTGGATCATTTGCACCCTTACATTGCATCTGTCTTCCCAACTGGAAATGGAATCTTCCAGCTGGACGATGCCCCATGTCACAAGACTTAAATTACATTAGAGTGGCTTGAGTAGCATAAGGATGAATTCCAGTTAATAACCTGGCCACCTAACTCGTCGGATCTTAACCTGATAGATCACATTTGAATGTGTGGCAGCTCGGAACTCAAGCACCACCATGTCAGAATATCTGGACTTCGTGTGACTGCTGCTGAGACATTTGATACAACCTGTCTCAGTCATTTACCAAGAATTTGTGGCGTCCATTGCCAAGGCGAGTTGCAGCTGTTTTGCAAGCCAAAGATAGTGCAGCGTGTTATTAAGTTGGTAGTCATAATGTTTTGGCTCCTTCAGTGTATGTACATTTACTATCTTTTCATTCACCTCCCATAGTATGTGCAATATTTACTCTAATATGAAATCTTTCTCGCAATATTTTTTGTTTTAAAATATGTTAAGTTCTTATAACTAAGCATTTTTATAAATGAAATTGTAGAATGAGAAGTATGTTATTTAGGTAAAATACTGGATTTAACTTGGTGTACTTTTGTTTTTAAACAAAACCATATGCTCATTAAATATTCAACTGTGTTTTTATTTCTTAAAATTTAACTGAAAATATGAAAAAGGTCTTTTTTCATTTCAAGTAAATGTGACACAGCATCCGTTGCATCTTAACCTCACTGGTTAATAAAATCAGCTGCTTATTACTTTCAGATTTCCAGGAACCAAAACAAGTGCATGTTAATCAATAGCAAAGCTGGCATTTATGAAACTCGTCTCTGACCCATATTAAATTCAAATTGGGAAAAGACTGATTCTTCAGTACCAGCATATTTTACTTATGCTTAACAAAGCTTTTCGTAGTTTCATTTAATGTATTGTGAACTGTGGGTTTATTGTTCAGGTTATGCAATGCTTCAAAAAATGGGTTGAACTGAAATTTTTATCTCACCTCCCCTGTCCCTGTACCTGTGAGACTCTGTTCTCAGAGTTTCTTTTTTGTCCACACTGGAATCAACCCTCTGACTGCTCCATTTGTGGACCGAAATCGCTTCAAAAATTGTGCAATTTTTTTTTTCATATTTTAAATCTATATATTGGAGGATCTATATACTGGAGAATTGAAAAATGCACTTTTCTTTCTAGAAAATATTTTTTGTATAGATTTTTATCATGAGAAACTAAGTTAGCAGAAAAACCAATTTCAGGTGTTATCAAAGGGGGAATAAATCAATAAACAAATAAATAAATAAAAATAAAAATATATAAAAAAAATTTAAAGAATAAAAAATTTCAGTTGAATTAGTTAATTTATATTTATTGCATAATATAAAAAAGTAAAATGTATAAAATTTAAGAAAATATGAAGCACTGAGAAAAAATACCTTAGAAATGCAGTTTAGTATGATAGAGTTCAAAACAGGGTTCAAGGCAAAGTCCAACTTCACAGTCTTCGCACCGGATTCAATAAATCTAATTAATTAAATAATCAAGATAATTGCTGAATGTTTTATAGCAGTTATTTTTGTAAGAAAAATGCGGCAAAAAGTTGTAGATGTTCCATGGTGAGGCAAGATAAAGTGATGTGATAAAGTTTATATAAAATATATAAATGTTATTTAACACATCAATAATAACATTCCAATGAGAAGGGAAATTCCCGCTTCATGCACACCGCGCTCTGCTCACCATCTGCCGCTCATCCCAGGCAGGCATGCGCAGAACTCACAAAACTTCATACGGTGTTTCTATGGCAACACCACAGAGTATCTCCCCAGTGAGGGAGACCGAAAGATACACAAAAAAATATATCGAATTTATATTATACAATGATAAATGTGAAGGTAAAAGGTACAATATAAAACACATAATAAATTAAACTGCATAATGAAATATTGAATAAATAACAATATATATAAGTTATATATAGTAGGTGGTAGACAGATGTTGAGGGAATTTGTCATGTCGTCCAAATTTTATGATAGTTTTAGGAACATGTGGCATGGTAAATTTCAATGTGTCTGTCTTATTGGAAGGTTTAGTGTTAGGGACAAAGGTTTTATCACTAATGAAAAATGCAGGTTTGAGCCGATCAATTGAAACAGTTTGATTTTTACTGTGCACAGAGATGATAAGGTTTTATCATATCGCTCAATGACTGGATGAGGACTGGATGAGCTCAATGACTGGATGAGGAGTATGGTTGTTGAAAAGGAGGCTTGCTTGAGTCAATTCTCAAATAAACATGAGAGCATGATTTTAAAGATGGATGAATGTGGATAGGCTCTGAACAGTGTTTTGATGTTGCGATGGGAATCAGAGATTGATGATAAATCGTAAACGATTTACATATGTTGGTGTTGGGGATGGCGGAGAAAGCTGATCTTAGCACAAAATATCCGAAAGCAGTCTTAAGGTTGTACCGTAGACTAACTCAGAACAAGTTGCTTGGATGTCGTCTTTGACGACCAATACCCAAAAGTATAAGAGGTAACGATTCTGTCCAGCGAGGATTTTCTTGCGATTTTATGCTGTTTTTCAGTTGGCGATGGAAACGTTCAATGATTCCATTTGATTGAGGTCTATAGGCAGTGGTACGGATACGATGAGTGCCTAGCAGGTTCGTGAACTCCCTGAAAAGATGCGATTCAAAGTTCCAACCATGGTCAGTAGTGATAGTGGAAGGAAATCCAAAATGAGCTATCCATCCACTAATTAGAGCTTTATAAGTTGTTTCAGCCGACATATTAGATGTGGGAATTACTTCCGGCCATCACGTGAAGCGATCGATTATGGTCAAACAATACTGATAACTTTATAGGTAATGGGCCAATAAAATCTATGTGAATATGAGAAAATCTGGCATCAGGAAGTAAAAATGTCGAAATGGGTGATTTCGTATACTTGTGTATCTTGGAACGTTGACATTTCTCACAAGCGTTCACAGAGTTTTTGATAAAAGTGTGCATGTTTACATTTAACATAACGTCTGCCAAACATAACGTCTGCATATCAATTTAGAAATGGCAGATATACCTGAATGCGAAAGGTTGTGAATACTTTGGAAGATGATAGGTCTAAATGAAAAGGGAATGAAAGGACGAAGGACATTAGTTTGGCAGTCACAATAGAGATAAATATCTTCAAGTGGAAATACTGTTTGGAGAGCTTCAAAGAAGATTTAGAAGTTAGTAATTGTTGTAGTTCATAGTCTGTGAGTTGTGCTGAGGCTAACTGTTTGAAATCCAGAATAGGTAAGTGAGAAACAGAATCTACCTCTCTTCGGGAGAGTGCGTTAGCAATAACATTTTTCCTACCTTTAACATATTTTATATCAGTGGAAAATTGAGAGATATAGTCAAGGTGTCTCAGTTGTTGAGGAGAGCACTTTTCTGCTTTTTTCTGAAAGCCAATGTTAGTGGTTTTTGGTCGGTAAATATGATAAAGTTGTGGCCTTCTAACATGTGCCAAAATTTCCTGATAGACTCATATATTGTCAGAAGTTCATGGTCAACTGTTATTCAGTTTTAAAGAAAGAAATGCTATTGGCTCCCATTGACCATTTTGGAGTTGCATGAGAGAGCTGCCAATAGCAACATCAGATGCATCGGTTCAAAGACGTAGTTGAGCACCAGGGATGTCTTAAGAGGGTAGCTTTTGTAAGAGCTTCTGTAGCTGCTAAAAATGCCTTTTCGGCATCCTCAGACCACAGAAGAGGATTTTCAGTCTTCTTAGTTGGACGGAATGATTTCTTTTTGTTAGAATGGCCTTTGAGAAGCTTAATTAAAGGTGACAAAATGTGCGCTGCATGTGGCACAAATCTGCGATAAAAATTGAATAGGTCAAGAAATCTGCGAAGCTGTGTTAAGCTTGTTGGTCTAGGAAATTTAGAAATGGCATCAACTTGATCTCGAATGGGAGAAATACCTTCTTTAGAGACTTTATATCCTAAGAAATCTAAGGTAGGAACTCCAATTGTACACTTTGAGGGTTTGATTGCTAAACCGTAATGATCTAATCTTTGAAAGAGAGCTCGTAGATTCTTAATATGCTCTTTGTGGCTTTTTGAGGCAATCAAAATATCATCAATAAATGCATATACACCGGTTAAACCTCTCATCACCTTATCAGTAAACCTTTGAAAAGTGCAAACCAAATTGCATCCGAGTACTCTCGAAAAGTCCAAATGGTGTGCAGATAGCAGTTTTATGGACATCCTCAGGAGCAATTGGAATTTGATGAAATGCTTTGACTAAATCTACATGGGAGAATATGTCGCACCGATGGAGTTCACTTATGAAATCAACAATGCTAGGGATTGGATATTTGTCCCTTTTAGTCTGAGCATTAAGGGCTCTAAAATCACCAACAGGACGGCAATCATTTATATCTTTTTTTGGGACCATATGCAATGGTGAAGCATAATTGTTGTTGGATGGGCGAATGTGGCCTAAATCTAACAAATGTTGAAATTCCATTTTTGCAATTTTCAAACGATCGGGGGCAAGCCGACGTGGTTTGGCAAAAACGGGAGGGCCAAAAGTTTCAATATAATGCTGAACTGAATGTTTGACAATTTGGTTTTCACAAGGAGTTTGAACAACACGAGGAAATTCATTTAACAACTTAGCATAATGATTATTACAAATTACAGATTTCGCTGAATATATACTAGCAACATGTAAAATACTATAAGAATTTAATATGGTGTAAGTATCGTTTAAGCGATGATTTCTAAGATCTGGTTGTAGGATAAAATAATGTAAAAAAATCTGCACCAATTATAGCAGTTTGAAAATTGCATACATAAAAAGGATAAACAAACTGTTTTCTTCAACCTAAATCTAAAGATAATAACTTTTGTTTATATACATTTATCTTAGTACCATTTGCAGCCAGAAAAGTTTGAATATGAGTAGTCATTTTATTAGATCTTGAAGCTAGAATTAAGGAACAATCATTACCTGTATCGATTAAAAAGTTGATATTGGTTTTGTGATCACAAACAAATAGGTGATGAGAACTAGAAAGGCGTATCTCGCCACTACTCCTTGCCCTGGAAATTTCCCTGAAAATTGCAGGATGGAGTACACTTTTTTGTTCTAGAAGCAAATTTTTTGGGGTACCAACATAGATCACTTTTTGCAGAGGATTTCTCACGATTTGTTGCATGATGAAAATTAAGATTACGGAAATGACTTCTTGAACGTTGTAAAAATGCAACTTCCTTGCGAAGCAATTTTATCTCTTTAAGCAGTTCAGAGTTCGGTGTAACACTAGATGATGCACAAGAATCAGAAAATACGCTTACCTGAGCAGATGACACTTCCATTATTTTATCCGCTATTTTAGTCAGGAGGGTTGGTTGGTTGGTATGGAGCCGTCTGAAATGATGATATCCCTCATGGTCATAGCGATGTCGGGAGGTAAATGCACCACACAGTGTTTATACTTGGTTCTGGATTCTGTTATAGCCTTTGGAACTGCTAATTCAAAAGTAGATTCCACCATCGTGAACCATAAAGATGGATCAGAAGGAATGAAAGGAGGTATTTTCACTGCTGATATTTCATCCATTGTTGGTGATATTTTTGTTTACTTCCGTTTTCATATTTTGTCTAAATTCCAAGAAACGATCAAAAGATGTGCGTTGTCCAGCGTCGGTCACCAATGTAGATATTCCATGGTGAGGCAAGACACAAGTATAAAATATATAAACTTTATTTAACACATTAATAATAACATTTCGATGAGAAGGGAAATTGCCGCTTCATGCACACCGCTCTCTCCTCACCATCCGTCGCTCATCCCAGGCGGGCATGCACAGAACTCACAAAACTTCGTACGGTGTTTCCATGGCAACACCACAAAGTGAAGTTTGAATGGTAATAGCACATGCCTTCAAATGCCGCAATTTAGTGGACAGCTGACGATATCTGTTGGCCAAAATGTAAACTAAACGTCTAATACTGTATATAATTTATTTCAATGGTTAAACGGGGAAACAACAGAATGTGCTCCTCAATAAAGGAACAAAAAACACATGCCTGCTGAAATCGCGGGATGAGCAGACTTTGCTACATTTGAGTTGCCCGTGGAAATTGCGGGATGAGCAGCCAGAGGGTTAAGTGGGGCAAAATTTCCATATCTTAAGGTTAAAAAGAAAAAAAAAAAAAAAGTATAGGGATATTGTAAATGAGTGAGGGTTCCTTTTTGATTACCAACTGATAGGAGGTGGAAGTGTAACTTCCGTATGTTTACAAAGATTCATAAAACAACTTATGAAATGCTTCTAAGCATTATCATACATCAAGAGTCTTTGTATGAAGAGAAATTGTCTGCTGTAGACTTAAACAAAAAGGGGGAGCATTGGTCATGCCTGTAATCACTAAGTGGCAGATTGACAAAACATAGAGCAATCTTTCTTCTAGCTAGAAACATAAATTTTGAAATTGAATAAATTGCTGGAAGAAGCATTTATAAAAATTGTTATATGCTTAATTTGTAGCATGTTGAAATGCGAAGTGAAAAGACTTAAGCCATAAATTCTAATATTCAACCTTTAATTTTAGGGCATTATAAAAGCTTTGAAATGTCATTGCAGAAAAGATGTTCAGTAAATAGTGAACAGAACTGAATTTTGTGCAAATGCAACCTCTTCAAAAGAGATAAGTTGCAGAAAAGATGTTCAGTAAATAGTGAACAGAACTCAATTTTGTGAAAATGCAACCTCTTCAAAAGAGATAAGTAAGTCGATATATCTGCTAGAAGCCATGCATATTTTAGTCAGTGTAGGGTTTAATCTCTTAAAATCAGTCAAATACTGTTTTAAAAAATAACTTTTATGTTGAAAAAGCCTCAGAGGAGTTGCGAAATGTAGCTAATTTTTCAGATATTGGTGAGAGAATTTATGGGGATTCATTTTTAGAATATGTGTCAGTTCACAATAGTATTGAGATAATGTGTATAAAAACTGACTATAAAAAGTGTTATGAAAGAACTGCAGAAAGTGACAGCAAAAGTGATAGAGAAAAAAAGTAGTGGTCTTCTGTCATAAATCAAATCTAGAAAAGCAAAGATGCTGATCAGAAAGCTAGCAACACTTTTATGAAATTGAGAATACAATTGAAAAACTGTTGCTAAACAATATGGAAGAAATACAGATAGAATAGTTGTTTATGAGAGATAAAATTTCATCAATAATGTAATTATGAGAATATTTTTATAAAAAATTTAAAAATGAATATGAAAATTGCATAAATAGTTTTAGTATTAATTTTTTATTGTTATTTTAGGATTAATAATTAAATTGTTAATTATTGTTTTACTTGAAAAATTTAAAACTGATATCACAGTTTGCAATACTTAAATCACTATTTATTAAACTCAGCCACTTAATAAACTCAAATATGTTTGGAACAGGAGTGGTTTTAATAAGCAGAAAGTACTTTAATATATAATTTTATAAATTGAGTCTTGATTTGTGGACTAGAATGAAGAATTGAATACGAGAAGTTAATACTTAAAAGGTGAGGCATCTAAAGAAAAAAAAAATCAGTCCATTAATTTGCGTAGGCAGTTGCCCTAAAGATTCATGGATACTGTAAATTTTTGCATCTACAAGCTACATATATGTAATATATTTTTTATATACAAGGTCCATTTTAAGTATCTCCTGTATATCTGTTGGACTGCTGCAGCTATAGTCATAAAAGTGATGTCTGGGTACAGTAAAGTGGCCATACACTACTAGATGAGACAACTTACAGCACCACCTAGTGGAAAATGGCAGAGTTAACATTCCTGTCTCAAAAACTGTATGAAATAGGAGGAAAAAATTGAATTACAAAGTTGTAGAGCATTATCAATTTAGTACAGAATTATGTCTTGTGCATATGAATGCTAAGAAACAGAACACTGAAAATGTACACTAGTTTCTTCACTATTTCTGAAACTGTTATGTCTCAAAACTTGAACGAAAGGAAAAAAGATTATGTTTTGAATGAAAAACAAGCCCACATTGCGGTACAGTGGTATCATTTGTAATTCAGAGTCGAGAGGACTCTGGCTCAGATCTCAGATTCTTGTACTGATTGTCTTTACAAACACAGTACACAATATGCAGATCATGTACAGTTGTGTCACAAAGCACATCATCTCAATGCAACTTGAGCTTGGTGTGCAAAATTTGTGCGTTATACAAACATGGTCATGAATTAATTTTTAAAAAAGGATTATCGTAAGATGGTTCTACTTTATGGTGAATGTGGGTGCAAGGCACGATTGGCAGCATGGTTGTATCTGCAACTTTTTCGTACAAGTCAACATCCTTCACACAAAGCCATTCCATAGGCTATGAAACATATAAGAGAGATAGCCTATGTGACTAGCCAACTACTTAGCTGAAGGTAGGGCACAACAGGTAAGTACAACAGAAAGATGCATTATCATAATGCTCTTATGTATCTGAAGAGCAGCCCAAAAGAGATAAGTGAAAACTGTAGTCTCTCAAAAAGTCGAGTTTGGGAAAATTCTTAATGAATTATGTGGTTATCCATACTGGGCAACATGTCATCAGGCATTATTGAATGGGATGTCGAGAGACATTTTGCATGGTGAAACTTTCTCATGAACCATATTGAGAGCCCAGCCAACATTCTTGGCATATATAATGTGGATGGAGGAGGAAAAGGCATGCTTTGCACAGAATGAAATGTACAGTAGGCAGAACACCCATTACTGGGCACTGGAAAATCTATCATGTTCTGCCGACGTTCTACATCAAGTATGGTTTTCGATTGATGTTTATGAATTGATTGCTGGTGAATTGGCAATAACAGGCTAATCGGCCCAATAGTTTACCAGGTATTTTACTCAATATATTACCAGGGTACATTAATGGCCACACAATAGTTAGAGCTTCTGCGAGATGTAAACCTGATTTTGTTGAGAACCTGCCATTGCTTCAACTCTAGAATGGACGGTCCCAACATAATGACAGGACATCACCAGTGAAATGGTAACTAATGGAGGAATTTGGAGAACGAATAATTGGGTATGGTGGTTTCAAACAGTGACCTCTACATTCACCTGACCTGACTTCAGTGGACTTTTTCCTATGGCAGTACCTCAAACAGCAAGTATAAAATAAATGTATCTTGTGATAACTAATTGTCTTTTCTTTCTAAGATTGTTTCATTACATCACAATGTAGGAAATTGTGAACAAACCGATGCACATTTAAAATGTTCTGTTCTTAATGTTTATGTCCAAAAGGTGTCTTTTTGTACTAAATCAATGATGCTCTACAATCTTATAATTCACTTTTGTTCTCCTGTCTCATGCCGTTTTCGAGACAGGAGCGTTAACTCCATTGTTTTCCCACCAGGTGGCACTGTAAGCAGTCTCATATAGTAGAGCATAGCCACTTTACCTAGACACTACTTTTATGACTATAATTGTGGCTGTTTGTCAGTTAAACAAGTGGTACCATACTTTAGTGAGCATCCTGTATATATATTCAGTCTACCAGAAAGCTATGTCCGTTTCTATGACAACAAATTTCGTCACGCAAGCACTTGTTTATTTGGCGTGTATTTGGCTCTCTTTTTTTATCTCCTAATGTGTACATACTGATGTAGCAAATTATCTAAAACAAAGTTGATTTACATTAGTCTGAAGTGGGAAGGGATAATGTACCCTTGGCTTCTAATAAAGTTCATTTACGTCACTGTATTTTATACCAATTTCAACAAGGAAGAAATGCTGCAGAAGCAGGTGGAAATTTATTGAAGGTACAGTTTCTGATAGGACATGCAGAAGATGGTTTGAAAAATTTGAAGCAGGTGATTTCAACCTTTCTGATAAGTGATGTTCTGGGCGACCATCTTTGATCAACGATGATGTTGTTAAGACCATGTTGGAGCAAGATCCTTTTCTGACAACACCAGACATCACAGAAAGACTTAATTCAGCTCAGCAAACCATTTTGGACCATATTCGGAAGATAGGATTGGTGTAGAAATATGGATGGGTGCCACATGAATTAAGTCAGAAGAATTTGGATAATCGAGTCGTCATATGCCCATTTCTGCTTGCTCGGAACAAAATCAAGCCTTTCTTGAAAGGGATGATAAAAAGTGGATTACCTACAAAAACATTGTAAGGAAAAGGGATATTGTAAACCCTGAAAACCTAGCCCTTTCACCTCTAAACCAAATTTGACTCTGAATAAGAGAATGCTGTGTATATGATGGGACATTCGAGGACCAATACATTATGAACTTTTAAAATTGAAAGAAAAGCTCAATTCAGAGAAGTATTGTCAGCAACTGGATAATTTAAAGACAGCAGTCCAAGAAAAGAGGCCAGCGATGTTCAATAGGAAGGATATTATACTGCATCATGATAATGCCAGGCCACATGCTGCATTGGAGACTCGTCAAAAAATTGCATAGCTAGGCTGGGAAATTTGTCGCATCCACCATATTCTCTGAACTTGGCACCCACCGACTATTTTTTTGTTTTTGTCCTTACAAAATTTTTTGAAGGACCAAAAAATTCAAAAATGAAGAAGATATCAAAAAGCACTGGTTCAATTTATCGCATCAAAAGATACACCATTTTTCAAAAATGGGATATACAAATTGCTTTCATGCTGGCAAGAAGTTATTAATAATAATGGCAATTATGTTATTTAATAAAGTTTATTGATAATAAGAAAATTTTTATTTTGTTTTATTCCAAAAATGAACATTACTTTTCAATAGACCAAATATATATGATCTCGTAGGAAAGGAAATGTAAAATTATTGCAGATTGAAATTAGTAATTCTTAATACTTAAGCAGACTGAGTTAAAAGTATTAAAAACTTGTAAAAAGCTGAAAAGTTGTTTGAAAATTTTAATAATGTGCATCGAAAAGGTACATTTTAAGAAAGAAAAAGGAATATTGCATGCATAAAATATAAGATAGAACTGTAGATACATAAAAGAGTAAGTTAATTATTGCTGATTTCCTGGAAGAGGGCTGACTTAACAAGGAAAATTAATCCTTCCCCCCAAAAATTTGCAATAATTTTGGTGTGACTGCATTTCGTCTCCTTCGTATGTGTGAATGAATTCTCTTAATCACAAAAAACTAATATGTAAAATTTGGATTTAAATTAATAATTTTTGAACATGGAGGTAATGCCTTGACATGATCAAAAAAGAACATATATGTAAACATAATTATTATAAAATCTGATGGGGAATTTAAGAAGTATCACTTAAAAATTGGCAATGCATATAAAAGTAATTATAAGTGAGTGAGAGGTTATTGGCACAAAACCAAAGATGATTAAAACGCGCCAAACACAGGATGAGATGATTACAGTTGATGAAATTAAAATACAATAAATAAAAAAAAGTGGACAAATGTATCAAATCCAGAGGATGAAGTCACATAAAAACAAGGTAAAAGCACACATTAAAATCCAAGACACAATCTTCAAAACAAATTACATTAGGTGATAAAAGCCAGTTTCTTTTAAATAGTAAAATAAATTACAATTGACCTACCTCTCTTCCGATTAAACAGTCGAGAGGTAAGTCAAAGCTATTAAAATATTTCTGATGAAGACTATTAAAACATGGACACTCAATTAAAATATGATGGACGGACAGATAAACAAGCATTACAATTTGAACAAACAGGTTCATTCTCAGTTCTCAAAAGGTAGTTATGTGTCACTCTAGTGTGACCAATTCTGAGGCGAGTCAAAAGAACTTTCTCCTTACAATTTTCAGCAAATTCCCAATCTTCAATTCTAGGCTTGATATTTCTCAACTTGTTGTGAAGCTGAACATCCCAAATTTGCTGCCATTTTTTCCGGATCTTCCCCTTGATGACACAGCAGATGTCTCTAAAAGGGATAAGGCGACTGGACAGTTCAACGGCAGATTTTGCCCTGATATCTGCAAGCTCGTTTCCCTTTATTCCCGTATGCCCGGGAACCCAGCAGTACAGGATTTCATATCTTCGAATCATTAAGTTTATATGAATTTTAAGAACATCCACTACCACAGGATTCTGAGTGTTGGGAAAAGCTTCCAAAAATTTAAGAGCACTATACGAATGTGTATAAACTATGAACTTTTTGTGGCAGAGCTTTGAGATGTACAAAAGACCATAATATATTGCAGTTAGTTCAGATGTTAGGACTGAGAAAGCATGGTGCAGGCATCTGCCCTCTATCCAATCTTCAAATACAAATGCCATCCCGACATGATCATTTGACTTGAATCCATCTGTATATATCGGATAATTACTGCCATATTTGTGCCTGTGCTCAGCGAAGAGTTGTCTGTAAACGATCTCATTAGTGCTTGCCTTTGTGTGATGTTTGAAAACATCAAGAAGCTGAATCCATGAATTTTCCCAAGGTGGAATTTCAAAATTCTGTACTGCTTGGGGGCGCATATCAGAGAAGGAATGTTCCTCAATGACAGGGCCAACTCTTAAAGGAAAGGTAGGAACACAGGATGGACGTGTTTCAAATAAAGTGTTACACACATTATCAAGTAAGCACAGCTTATTAGGATGTTCAGGTTGTGATAGAATATTAAAATATTGCAAAAGGGACAATTGCTCACGCCTCAGATAAAGTGATGGCTCCTTAGAGTCAACATACAGGCTCTGGGCAGGAGAAGTCCTGAACAAATACGCAGAGCTTGATGGTGAACAGGATCCAGTTTTAACAATACTGATGACCGAGCGGATCCATAAACAACTGAGCCATAGTCCAGTTTAGAGCGGACAAGTGCTCTGTAAATGCGTAGAATAGAGCAATGCTGTGCACCCCAGGAGGTGTTCGCCAACACTTTTAAAATATTTAGTGTTTTTAAACACTTCTTTCTCAGGTTTAAAACATGAGAAAGGAAAGTCAATTTTCGGTCGAATGTCACTCCTAAAAATTTTACTTCAGGCGCAACTGGAATAATTGTACTATTCAGATATAACTCAGGCTCAGGATGGAGACCTTGCTTCCTACAAAAGTGCATGCACAAAGTTTTTTGCTTCGAAAACAGAGATTTACAGAGATTTTGTAAACAGAGATTTACAAATCTCTGTTTATTATGTCTCTGTTACAAAGAGATTTACAAAGATTTGTAAATCCCTGTTTCTCTGACCATTCTTGGATCTTATTCAGAGCCATCTGCAATTGCCTCTCTACGTATCTCATGTCTGCTTCTCGACAGCTAATTTGTAAATCATCAACATATAGAGATCCCAAGATGGTGGGAGGAAGTTCTTTTAATACAGAGTTTATTTTTAAACTGAACAGGGTTACACTAAGCACACAGCCTTGAGGCACACCCTCTTCCTGTTCAAAAACATCTGACAAAACAGAGCCAATCCTTACTTGAAAAGTCCTAGTGTTCAAGAAATTCTGAATGAAAATTGGTAGGTTGCCGCGCAAGCCACTCTCGTAAAGATCGCGAAGTATACGGTATCTCCATGCCTTATCATAAGCTTTCTCAGTGTCAAAAAATACCGAGACAAGATGACTTCTTACAAAAGCTTTTCGAATGGATGTCTCTAAAAAGAGCATGTTATCCACGGTTGTTCTCCCCTTTTGAAAACTGCTTTGATAAGGCGATATAATATTCTTTTCCAAAAAGTAGACTAGGCGACTGTTTATCATTTTTACAAACAGCTTTCATACGCAACTCGTAAGGGCAATTGGCCGATAGTTGGAGGGATTCCTTGGATCTTTTCCTGGTTTAGCAATAAGAATTACAACAGCTTTGCTCCATGTACTGGGAAAAGTATGCTCCTTCCACACTCTATTGTAAAGAGTGAGAAGGGCATTCAGTGACTTAAGGACAGATGCTTTAGCATTTCGTAATTCACTCCATCAAAACCCGGAGAAGACCTGTGTGTCTGCAACAAAGCTCTCCTTAATTCAAGCATAGTAAAGTCTCTATTGTAAGGTCCAGATTTGGAAGAGTTGAATGCGATGGGATTTATTACAGAGTGCTGCTTGATAGAGAGAAATGCAGGTGAATAATTTCTGCTGTAAGAAACGGCAGCAAATCTTTCACCAATAGTATTTGCAATTTCTTCTATGGAGCTAATCACTCGGCCATCTTTTTCCAAAAAGGAAAGTGAGTGGTCTTTATATATTCCGCATGCTTTTTGAACTCTTTCCCAAACCCGCTTACTAGGCGTAGAGGATGTTATTGACGACACATGTGAAATCCAAGAATTCTTTTTGCTCTGCCTTCTTACTTTTCGTGCATTTGCTTTTGCTCTTTTAAGTGCTATGAGGTTCCGCAGAGTAGGATATCTACGAAAAATTCCCCATGCTTTTTTCTGTTTTTTCAGTGCTTCATGACAGTTGCGATTCCACCAAGGTTTCGAATATTTTAGTATTTTTCCTGAGGTTCTAGGAATGGAAAGCATAGCTGCCTGAATAATAGAATTAGCAACAGCTTCAACAGCGTCATCAATATGCACGTCTTTTACCATTTCATCTGTGAGCTGTGCAATGGAAGAGTTCCCAGTCTGCTCTATCGATTATGAACGAGGGGATCTTGACATGGGGTTTGCTCCTGTTTGTGCAAGAGATACAACAATGGGATAGTGATTGCTGTTGTAAAGATCATTTCCCACACTAAAACTGCAAAAAGGCAACAGAGATGGTGAACAGATGACAAGGTCGAGAGCGTGAAATGTCCTTGAAGGCTCATGGAAGTAAGTATCCTGCCCATTATTTAGGAGGCAAAGGCTATGATCGTCAATCATTCGCTCAATTTGTCTTCCTCGGGAATTTGTGCCTTTACTTCCCCAGAGCGAACTATGGCCTTTAAAATCTCCTGTTATAATAAAGGGCTCAGGCAGCTGCTGTATGAGATCACTTAAATGCTGTTGATCAATGTGCTCATTTGGAGGCAAGCAAAGAGAAATAACTGAAACCACAATATGAAAATTTACCCATATACAGACAACTTGGAGGGATGTTGTCAAAGGAAGTCTATCTGATGGATAGTCAAGTGAGGTGAGGAGACCTACACCTCCACTGACACATTCACATGCAAGATTGTCTATCCTTACAAACGAAAACCTCCGAAGTTTTGCTTCTTGTTCCGGTTTCAAGTTTGTTTCCTGTATCGCCAAGCACACAGGGTGATGAACATTGACTACACTTTTGATGTCAAGAAAATTTTGGTGGAATCCGCGACAGTTCCATGAGATCAGGGTGGCCATTATGATTTATGTTTGTTTTTTCTGTGCTGCTTTTTTGTTTTTCGGGGAAGTAGATTTTCAGGAACATCTAGCCCCTCTTCTACTTCCATACAGTCTGAATCTAAAGATTCAGATATCATATCTTGAAAGGAACTATTACTATTGCTTCTATTTTTTGTTACTATTTTTGGAGGCCTTATTTTTGGGTTTGCTCTGGATTTTTTTTTTTTTTTTTTTTTTTGTAAGCCATGAGTCGGAGTTTCCTTTTTCTGGCTTGCAGGCTGCTGGGTTTTATTTGGAGGAGTCTGTGCATTTATCAAAGTTTGAGTGGCAATGGTCCGTGTTGCTTTAACGGCACTAGCATATGATCTATTTAGTTGAAGCTGCGTGCTTTGAAACAGCCTTCTGGCTTCTGCGTAGGATACATTTCTAGTGACTTTTGCCATCACTACTTCCTTTTTCGTTTTCCATTTTGGACAGGAACAAGAAAATGCTGGATGATCGCCCTTGCAATTTACAAACAATGCTGCAGCAGTGCAATTATCACTATCGTGACCAACCGACGTGCATCGATCACACGTCAGGTTGCCACGACAGGATGTTTTAGAGTGACCAAACTGCTGGCATTGGAGGCATCACATTGGGTTGGGGATATACGATCTTACGGGACAGTTCAGATACCCAGCCTTTATATTCTTTGGCAGATCAGGCGATCTGAAGGTAAGGATCACGTATTTTGTGTCAGTCAACTTAGCGTAAGAATGTTCCTTTATGTTTTAAGTTCTGGTTAAATAAAGAGGTTTACTTAAACCTGTATCTTTGTGTCTGTGAGGTGTTTTGGACTATTTAACTTTTACCAGATCATGTAAAATGTCATAGGTACATTGTCGAGAGGTTGACAAGTTTGGAGATAAAGCAAGCAGAGACTAATGGGAACACTTGTTTGAGTATTGAAACAAATTTCTAATTGTCAGAAAAGATGCTTAAAGAAACGTAAATTGATATAAATTAGCCAAAATGTCTGGCAAGGCTTTACATTAAAAAGACGCATATATATCAGGTTTTAATGAAATTTTCCCGCCAGTTCGTGTTGCCGTGTTTAATCATATTTTTTCAAACAGTTTTTGACATTTGAAAGAAAGGTACTTGCTTTAGAACACTGTGTTGTGAAATTTAAAAAAAAAAGAAAAAAATTATCCTTAACTACATTGTGAAATGGAACTATCACGCTACCAGATTAGAACCATCATGTACTTCCAGTTCTCTTGCAAAAGTCAGCTGCAAAATGTCACCAGATCATGAATACAACTTTAGATACTAATGCTGTATCATGTGGCACTGTGAAGGTTTGGTACCGAAAGTTTAAAAACAAGGACTAACAAAACAAGGTTCAAAAACAAGGACATTCAAGAAGCAGAATGCTCTGGCCAGCCTATTGATGTTGATGAGGTTCACCTACGAGAACATGGGAAAGAAGATCAATGTGAGACATTAGTGCCATGTCCATCAGTCACACAGTGCATCACATAAACTTGACATACAAGTTCAATCGCTGGCTTCTGCACGAACTGACTCAAGCAGATAAGGACAGTTGTGTTCGAGACTGCACTAATCTGCTTCAATGCAAGCACAAAATTCTGGACTGAATCATCACTTGTGATAAAAAGTAGATTTACTTTAACAACACCTGTAAAGGGGATTGGTGTGCGCCTGGTGAACCCATCAGCAGTGTCACAAAGCTCAGTTCTAACAAAAGATCATGCTTTGTATCTGGTGGGACTGGCATGGTGACTCGGTTCCGGCACAAAAAGGCAATGTTCCATCAAGATAATGGAAGACCACATATTGCCACATTCACTGGCTGAACTCTGTATGGACTTGAATGGGATATTTTGCCACACCCGCTACACAACCCTGACATTGCTCCTTATGACTTCAACCTTAGATAGAAATAATGGGAAGCTCACAGCTGTGACTATATCTTGCTGGTGCTATCTTCCATTCTGCCCAGGATATCTGAAATGAGGTTTTTGGGCTGATGGCTTTGAAAAACTACCAAAGCATTAGCAGAAAATCAAAGATTTGTGATTTGATTATTACTTGCACTAAAGGTACTGCTTACCTATAATTCTTTATATAATATAATTTTAATATATATATTATAATTTCCCCCCTAACTTTATTAAGAATGTTTTCCAGTGGAAAACTTTCGTTACAACCAGATATTTTGTTGTATGTTGTAGCTACAAAACATAATGTTTTGTAGCTTTTAATGTGCAATTATCCTAATGTTTTTAAGCATCAATGTCATAAATTACATATGTTTTAAACTGTGAAATATTATTAGATTGGAATATTAATATTACCTTTTTAACAAATATTTCTAAAAAACAAATAAAATTTAATAGTGGTCATGTAAATCTATAATGACTAAGGATATCTAATTGTAAATCTATAATGACTAAGGATATCTAATCTCTGTAACTAATTGCTCACTCTTAAAAGTTATCTTTGTATGTTGAATTAGTTATTGGCTTTCATTAATCCTTACCATGGTCACAAGATACAGCACAAAATGTAAAACTTATTCTTTGCAGCTAGTAAGACTTAAAATAGTACAAAACAACCTATCACCTCTGGTGCTTTAGTGGCTTATTGGAACCTTAAAGTATATTAACTGGGTTACAACCCCAGGAACTCTCCACAAAACACCGACACTGCATCAAACAGACAGAGCATAACCAATTTTCAAAACTTGCCAATCATGGCTACATCTGCTTTCAGGTCTGTTCTGATCAGCAGATCTCTCTCTAGGCAAAAGCAGCGGTGGCAGAGCCAGTCTTCTGTTACAAACATGCTGATTATGATTTTACTTCTCATTTCAACCTATGCCATTTGTCATAAAATCTGCCTACTGTTTGCTAAACCTCTAGATTGAGCAAATACATGACAAAATGAGACTTAAAAGAAAAAATCAACATAAAGCTAACTGTCAGTAAAACGTAAATAAAATGCCACTAATCTTGTTTCAAATATGTCCAACTATTACAAGTGTAAAATATTTAATGCTATTTGATAAAATTTAAATATTTGTTTTATAATTATGTTTATTAAACAACATATGTTTAATTATATGTATTCTACTTATGGATCAGTTTTATTCTTAGGATGTTATTATAAAAGTGAAGTTCATGCATAAATAATATCTTAAATTGAATTTATTCAGTTCCTTTTTGCTGATAGGTCCTTAATTTTTTCCATTAATGGCCCTTAAAAGTACTGAATTTTCATGTGCAGAAATGTGTAAAAACCCTAAGTATGCAGTAATGGAGAAGCAATTATTTTTATAGCCTTCAAGGTACTATAAGTATAGTTATTGTCCTCATTACACGAAGACCCTGCTAGCAGCAAGTCTCTCTCTGGTCAAGAGCTTCAGAGCATTCTGTGTTCTTGCTTTATATTATTTGCATATCTGAAATATTTTGCAGACCAAGTTATTCATATTGTTTTAATTTTGTGGTTGCATTTGACATCCTCTGATTTGTTGTAGTGTGAGATGATAGACTTGATTGTTTGACACTGGCCTTCGGATTGCGAGTTATGAGGCAACCACCTTTCGAGGTTAAAATCTGAAAGCATGTTATATATTTCTACCAGATTGGTAATCTGATTGGAAGAGAGAAGCATGACAATGTACAATGTCCTCCCCCCTTATTTTACATTTATCATGAATTTATGAATAAATGTAGGTGAAATGTCATTATTGCAGCCATGAAAAATCCTGCTATGGGGAAAGTTATGTCTTCAAGACTTACAAGCTGAAAAATCAATTTCCATATGCATAAGCTATCTTTATTTATAAAACATAAATTAATATTCACTATGTGTTTACACATTCTTAAAGCCGTAAAAATTGCTGAGTCTTTCATCATTTACCAGAATCATCTGTTAACCCTTTCAGGGCGGGCGTCCCATATACGTATTCCCTAAGAACGTCTCTTACAGCTGAGCGCATCACTAGAGATTGCATTCACGCATCACTAGAGATTGCATTCAGAGGACAGGTGATGTGTATACGCATTTTAAGCTGGAATGTTCTTCTGAAAGCTACTAGTTGGCATTCTATGTCCATTACTTTTGAACTGAACACAGTTTTAGGCTTCTGACCTTGAGTTTGATATATTCAGCTTTAGTATTTCACTCATCAGCTCTTGTGAGGGTGCAAGGGAGGGAAAGCGTAAACAGAGGTGATCTCTTTAAATCGCTGCGTGCTAATGAAAACATTTGCATGCCTGATTTATATCCAATTCCTTTTTTATATTCTATTTTTTTTTCCTTTACTATGTATGGTCTTTTAGGGTTAATATGTGGAGTACTGTTACGTACTCCACATACTAACCCTAAAATAACGTAGCATTGCCTTCACATATACGTATTGAATGCTACTGTTACGTAGCATTGCCTTCGGATATATTTCCATTTCTTCTCTTTTTATTTTGGAAAGCTTCACCTCCAGTCTATTATAGCAGGAAGGTGCTATTTATCAGAGGAAGAATATCCTTATATGGTCAATGAACCGTTTACTTATGCAGCTGAGAGTGATGATTCATTTTCTAAAGAGTTAGAACTCCGTGAAATTTTGTTACTTCTTACTTTAAGTAATCTTTATTGTGTTATTTTATTAATTTTAAACTTTATGGATGGATTTTATCAATTAAAACTTTGGAATAATTTGAATGGTGTTTCCGAAAATTATTTTACATGATAAGCAAGTTTATAAGTATATTTTCATGTAAAATAAAGAAAAAAATTTTATTAAGTGCTAATTTTAACATATATAAGAGCTCAAGTAATAATCTAAAATGATACCAAAAATTACGATGCTAGAAGCGAAATATTTTTTTTTTAATATAAAATTAGGCTTAGTGATGCAAAACCTCCGTCCTTTACGGTGACTGCCTTCTATTCCCTTCCGTCTCGCACAAGCGTCTTAAACAAAGGTGCGCCATTGCAAATGGGTTAAACTAGAGGCTGGGCTATTGCGGAAAAAGCTTTCTAGCATTTCAAACTTCCTAAAATGCATGTCCTTTAAAGAAGCACATTTCAGAGAATCAAGAATATTCTTTTCTCACTCTCTCTCTTTTTTGCCCCTGCCTAAATATCAGATTTAGACTGTGAAGGTAGTGAGATTTTATTCAGATCTGCAGAAAAAGAGTAAGAAAATAAAATTTAAACATCTTTATTGTAATATTTTAAAAACATAATTATCATTTTCATTCTCTTGACTGCTTTAATGATATGCAGTGATTTTTGCTTTTTAACATAGTGTTGCAATCACAGACATTTAACATTCCAGTGGGGGCGCCTTCTGTACTAACAAGAAAGTCACGCATATTTCCTAGATACACTATTATAAAAAATAAATTTTCCAGACCAAAAATATTCAAATTATTTTGTAAATAGTTAAATGTTAATAAGTACAATTGAGTTAAACAATATTAACTTTAAATTAAAAAAAAATAAAATAAGTATAAAACACAAAAACAATATAAAAAGGACCAAAGACTTACCAAACTAACTTGAAAGTAAAACAAAATTAAACTGCCAATATTTCAACTGAACTTTTATATTTTTAATCAGTAAATGGAAAATGACATTAAATATTACACAAAAAATCAATTTTATAATCAGTTCATTGCATCGTTGCAGTCTGCACAAATATGTATACAGTGCTTTAGACAAATGAATTTTAAACAAGTCTCACAGCTGAACCTCGTAATTCTAGTGCACTTGTCATTTTGGCAGGGTTTGCATTTTTTCCCCCCTGAAGTCATTTCTTCAACAACACCTAATTCTGCTTTTCATTTCAACAATTTTAATTTCAGCTCGCTTTGAAGAGAGGTAGGGCTTCTTCTTTCAATGTTTTCCTTCACAAGAGCATTTGCTAGCTTTCGCAGATATTGCCTTCTAAGTAATTTTTCACTATTATTTATTGAGTGAATTATGTAGCTATTGATTGCTGCTATATTCAGCATAGAGAAGAAAACTACAAGAGGCCAACTCCTGGTGTTCCTGGCAACATTGTAGGTAGCACAGAGTTTGTCCACTGTATCCACATCTCCTTTGGTACCATTGCAAAATTTGATAATCTCGGGCTTTTTTTTTATCCTGGGTATCTTCATCTGTTGCTACGTCATTATGAAGACTTGAAATCAATATGATGTTTCTATAGCGTTTTGGTACATAGGAGAGAAGTGTCATATTTTTTCTAAATCCCAAAAGACTCGTATTGGCTTCCTGAGTTTTCGTCAGCTTGAACTGATCCAGAATTTGAGTTTTTTTTTTTTTTTTTCTCAAAGTACCTACAAATGACAATTTTTTTCATCTAGATCTTGTACTAACTCAAAACTTGAAAACCTTGTGGTTATATTTCTTCCAGTGTTATGAATAGGTTCTGTCAACCTTTTTACAACATCTTGTGGTTTGTTACTTACATAAAAAGGACCATCTGGCTGTGCTCCAGCATAAATTTCCATATTGTATGTGTAAAACATGCGAGCATCTACCATGGCATAAATTTTTATGCCGTATTTGTTCGATTTCTTGGAAATGTATTGAATGAAACCACATCTTCCTTGAAATCCTTCTAATTTCTCATTGATTGTGACATTCTCTCCAAGTGAATGGCACTTCTGGCAATTAGTGACAAACTTTTCAAAAATGTTTCTTATTGGAGCCAAGCGGTCGACTCCTTTTCGTTCTGCTCTTGTGTTTATGTCATCAAACCGTAAAGCTCTTAGTAAAAACAAAAATCTCTTCAAGTTCATTACTACTTTAAAATCATCCATTCTCCACAGTTCCTCAAGATTAACTCTGTTACTATGATAAATACCAGCTAAGTAAAGTAAGCCCAAAAGAGCTTTTATTTTTGCTCCATCTGTGTCTCTGCTGTTCCTTATACGAGAATAATTAGACCTCGTAGAAGAAATAAACTTATTTGTATCTTCAGCGATAATTTCTGTCATACTATCAGTAAAGAGGCATTTCCATACATCTAAAATATCTGTTAGATATTTAGCTTCACTGATGACTCCAGAAACATGTACACATATGTTATGAGGCGCTCGTTTAGTTTTCTTAAACGGTTCGTAATGCCATGTCCAAGAATAGATGACTTTTCTATTTTTCTTATACACTTTGGGAGAATTATCATCATTATCTTCAGAATTGCTCTCTGCACTTCTCTCCGATTCTGAATCACCTTCTCTTTCTGAAATTCGCTCTTCTTCATTTGTAATGCTTTCATCTAAAATAATGTCCTCATCTTCATCACTGTCACATAAAAGCATTATTTCTGATAATCTCAAGATCCGTCGAGTCATTCGTGTCAAGCATTTTACTTTTATTTGCCATAACTGAAAAGAAAATAACAAAAATATCATACATCGTCGCACGTATGTGACGCATAGAGTGCTTGTATTTTATCATTAAAAGTAATTATGCACACAAATTATATAAAATCATAAGATTTAGATGCAAAAGAATAAAGATTTTCTATAATAAAAAAGGAAATTAGATATAACAAAAACTTACTTCAACCGTCGCACGTATTTCTGGAATACAAATAGTAAATCTGCAGATCTTATTAACCCCTTGAAATCCAGCAGATGACTGAAAGAAGGGTGAATAAAGAGGAGAGAATAGCCAAGGACAAACGGTCATAGCGCTCTGTGGCCTATGAAACAAATGCAAAATTAATATCTAGTGTATCTCATACATACGCGCACCTGCTGGAAGGTTAAAGACTGAACTTTGCGTGATCTTGAGAATATGTTATAATTCTTATTAATATTGTTTTTCTTTTGGGGGGTGGGTCAGTAAAAACCTATGTCTAGGTAAAATTGGAACCATTTTTAATGTAATACAAACACAAGATTTTTTATTTGTCTGTACATAGTTTTCAATGTGACAACATGAATCAATTAAAAATTATGATTGTTGTATTTATCGATAGAATATTTGTACGATTATCTGCTGATCAGCTTTCCAGCAGAATTTGGGTGTGAGATATCAGAACCTACATTCCCTTTTTAATTTACATATGAGAGTATATGAATAAATATTTCTCTTTATAATAAAGGTTGCAGATTTACTCTTTTTAAAATTTTTATTTAATTTCAGTAGACTATATAATATTAGAGTTAGTTGTCCTTTTTTAAGTTAAAAGTGCAGTATACGCAGTTGATAATATTTATTTTGTTGTCAAAAATTTTTAGTTTGAAATTTTAGAACTTATTTTTTAATTGTAATTCATTTACAGTTATGAACCAGAACTTTTCCCTGGTCTTATATATCGAATGGTTAAGCCAAGGATTGTGCTTCTAATTTTTGTCTCTGGAAAAGTTGTACTAACTGGTAAGCTGCTATGTAATATCATGTGCTAGAGAATTCAAATTATTATTTATCAGTTTGAATCGATTGATAATATAATTCAGTGTCATTTAAATATGATTTACTTTAATTCAAAGCATATGTTTTATTTAAATATATGTTTCATATTTTTAGTAAAAAATTAATAATCTTAAGCTAAAATATAAAGCTTTAACTTAAAATTTATACTTTTGTAAATTTTAGCCAAATTCAAGTAGTATTAAAAAAAATGCAAAAATTTGTTTTTAAGTACAGTTGATTTAACTGATTTTCTTTTTCAAGATGCATTTTCCCATCCCTGTTTTTAATTGCTGTTTTATGTATTCTTTAAAGTATTTTGTAAAATATTTATTTTATTTCAGGTGCTAAAGTTCGGTCTGAAATCTATGAAGCGTTTGAAAACATCTATCCTATTTTGAAAGGATTCAAAAAACAATGATGAACTGAGATCTCATTTTCCATTATGTATATACTGAAAAACTTCACTGTTGTATATATTTGGAGCCATGTTCACTATTCATAATTAGTTTCAGTTGCATTTTTACTTAATAACTTATTTTTACTTTATTCTTAAACTATTTAATTTTTAGTTTAAAATAAAATGAAGCAACATCAAATCTTGATAAAATATGTATTGAATAAGGTGTCTGTATACTGAATATCACTATGTGCCATTTTTCAATTTATTTTGAATTCTTTTTTTATATATATATATATTTGTCATTAGAGTTACTTTTGACTATATTCTACATTTTCCGGAAAATAATGCTTTTTAGGTAGAAAAATATCATATTTTATAAGCATTTTTGTGTAAGAATGATTATAATGCCTGCCATAAAGGTCTTCAAATTTAATATGCAGCATTCCTTTAAATGATCATTCCAGTTAGTGGCTTTTAAATAGTTCCAAAATTGTTTAGGTCCTTGAGAAAATATCTATTTAAAAATCATTGCAATTTAATCCTTGAACAAAAAGTATTTAAGAAGAATTTTATTTAAAGTGAGCCAAAATTATCTACATGTTTATGCAAAATTTATTCTTTTTTCTTAGTAATGTTTAAATATATTGCACAAATGCTAAAGGACTTCTTTTCATCAATAGCAAAATAAGTGCAGTAAGGCCTCGATTTAACAGTTTCTTAAAAGATTATGAAAAAATTATTATTTAAAATTATTAAAAATTATTAAAAATTTAAAATTATTATAAAAAATTATTAAAAAAATTATTATGGTTATTTTTAAACTGAGGAACTGCTTTCTTTTATTTTAAACAAGGTATATGCAATATTAAAGAAAAATAAAATTCTTTTAATACATATGTCTGAAAAAGTACCCCCTTTCTTTTAAAGAAATTTGTTGGTGATTTCTGTCATTAGTATTGGTAGATAAGAATGTGAACTCGTGCATCATTTTGCCCAGCTAATGGGCATGTAAAATTTTTGTTTGTATTTAGCATCTCATTTATGTCTTGAATACGCATATAACACTGCCTTTATCAATACAGTGATTGGCAGTACCGGCTACTGTGATGGAAGCACTTAAATAGCTGTTTATCCAGAAATGTCCCTTAAGAGGTTATTGGTAAGGAAAAAAGAGGTAGGAGATCTTTGGATCCATCCCTTGTAGTATTTCATATCAAAAACATGATGGAGTTGAGTCATTAGTATTGGTAGATAAGAATGTGAACTCGTGCATCATTTTGGCCATCTAACAAGCATGTAAAAATTTGTTTGTATTTAGCATCTCATTTATGTTTTGAACATGTATATAACACTGCATTTATCAATACAGTGATTGGCAGTAGCGGCTACTGTGATGGAAGCACTTAAAGTGCTGTTTATCCAGACATGTCCCTTAAGAGGTTATTGGTAAGGGAAAAAGAGGTAGGAGATCTTTGGATCCATCCCTTGTGGTATTTCATATCAAAAACATGATGGAGCTGGGCAAACTCATGCTGTACTTAATGCCTTTATCAGAAGCAAACACTTCCTTCATTTTGACCTTGGATCTGTCATGAAGACCTATATTTAAAGAGCCTTTATTCGCTAAATATATATATTTACCTATTTTAGTCTCTATTTTCATAAACTTACATTCATCAAGCTGTCATTTATATTATTAATGAAAGTAAGAAAGCAAAATATTTTAAATTATACACTAATATATATCAAGTGACAAAAAAATCTCATGACCGGATAAAGTCGGTCATAGCACTCAGAGTTAAATGACAACATTAATTCACATATAGCAAAAATATTGCATTTTTGAAAATCTTAAATTACAAGATAATTTTTTGGGGGCTAGCCCAATAAAAACAATCATTCATTAGACAGTATTTTTTTTAAAAGGAAAACTCTTTTGTATTGTTGTTGATGAGATGATATCACTTAGCATTAGTAAAATATGTTTAATGTTTTTTGTTAGTTTGTTTAACTACAGTGACATAATAGTTTCAGTAACTTTTAGGCTTTTATTTGATGTGAGGGTTGTTTGTACTGTTAAAAGCTTTTGGCTGAAAAAAAAAAAAAAAAAAAAAAAGAAAGTGTCATGTATTTCTGAATATTAGGTGATCCATGCATGTGCGAGCTGAGAAGTAAAATTGTATTACAGAAATTCAGGAAAAATCGGAGAATTGTCTATGTATGATGAGTTTAAATTACCCTATGAATCCAGCTACATATCAGCAAAAAATAAAATAATTAGTCATGTAAACTTGGCTAGCCATATAACTTCAAAAAATATTGCATTGGTGACAGTGCTAATAGTGAAGTGGGGATTGATGACATTCACATGGACATTGCCTGTAGTAAAGAGAAACTTCCAACAATTTATAAGAAAATTCCGTGTCATATATTTATGTTAAAAAGTTTGATTAATTTTTATTAGGATTAAAAATAATTAATTATCAGTATTTTTCAGTTATTCATTTTTGTAATTGAATTATATATTATTATTAATTCATTTAAATTTCATATATAAGTGAACCACCAAACTTTTGTAGTAACAAATTTGCTTACTATTCCTACCATATGCATGGATAGTGATGTTTCTGCTGTTGATAAATGTGACTAAGCTACCCTGAATTATTTTTCTTCATGAAGTGAATACTTTTTTTATAATTGAGAGAAAAATAATTTTCTCATTCCTCATTCCCCCCCTGTCCAATTATATTTAAAGCTGCAAGTCTTTTAATATAAATTTAATGTTTTTTGCTGTAGTCTATGCATAAGTTTTTGTGATATTCTGAAGAATATTTTTATGAAGTAAATTGTATGCAACATTATTTCAAGAGCTAAATTTGTTGCTATGCTGAATAATTTTTTAATTTGACTGATCTATTTTTAATAACTTACTATTTTTAATATAGGTATTCTTGATAAATGTTGATCTATCAACTCATAAAGCATTGTTCATAAATATGAATTTTTTTAATTTTAAGTTATATTTTGTATCATATATAACATAAATATGGCATGCTCAATATAGAAATCATTTGATTATGTTAAAAGTGAAACTCATTGAGTATGCTTAATAAGCTATGCAATTATTAGTTCTTTGTCTTAATACTACGTTTTTGAGATATTTAATTAGAACACTGTCTGTCTTTATGTGAACTTTTTGTCATTATTTTTGATGTCATATTGCATGATTAATTTTATAGAATTCTTCAAAAGAACACAAAGATTATTCTAAATTTTGCGTTTGTTTGAAAAAAATTCATTCATGGGCATTCGTCTAAGATTATATTAAATTGTTAAATAATTTAACTAAAACTAATTAACTAAATTGTGGTTTCATAAAACATTTTTCTTTTAAAGTAACTGTTAAATACATTTAATGTTGTTGAAAATGATTATTGATAAGAACTGTTGAAGTATTATGTGATTTTTGATAGAATTAATGAAACATTTCTATTTCTCACCTTCCTGTGAATTAGTGGGCTTCCTAAAGGATCTGTCAAACTCAGCAACATTTTTAGACAACAGGAAGTTATATGTAACTTTTCTGAGAATTTTGCCTGTATAGCTATGTAACCAAACACAACCATTTATGGCAGTTGCTAAGGGCACTAAGCAGAAATTTGTTGTTTCCTGCTTTAGTAAAGAAAGGTCTGATCATCTTTTACCTTTCTTCCAATTAATTCATCTAATGTGTAACTCGGTGTTAGGAGCAACATTTTGGAAATTTGAATTAAATGTTGCTTTTAGGATTTAGTGATTCAAATTGATTGCAGAAGCGGGTGTTTCTAGAAAATATTGCATCTGGCTCATTATTGCTTCAAATGTTACTGAGTGTGATAGGTGTCTTTAACAAACTTGAAATGCATGTTGGAATAAGTAGTCAAATAACTTTTTTTTTTTTTTTTTTTTTTTTGTAATTTAATATCACTTATTATGTCACATAATAGCTGGAGTGAATGTCTGAACCTGGCAGTACTTGTACCAATTTAGGAACAAAAATTGAAGTTGTGCATGCATCAGAATGCTGTATGAAAAATCACATGATTTGAATGTTGTGTAATTGAGTCAGTTATAAACTGTTAGAACTTATCATTGTAAACAGAAATCACTCATCCTGTGTCAAATGCATTCTTATTGCTATTTATTGTTACAGCATTTCTCTGAAATATTTTAGGAAGAATGCTGTTTACATTTTAGTATTCACTGTGTGAGTGCTGTTATAATTTATAGCATTTTATATTGCATAATGTTTGTCATCCAACATCCATTTAGTGAGTGGAAAGCAATTCCTAACAAAATGTGGCGAAATTATTAACTTCTGAACAGAAGTTAGATGTGATATGAAAAAAACTATGCAATAATAAAATTATTGTTCAGTTTGCTTTAATTATCATATTGTTTCTTATATATATTCAGTGTGGGAAAGTCATATGTACACTATTAATAATCATATTTGTAACTATGAAACTACATATGCAAGTAATAACTGATACTGGATAATATTTGTTCATAGTAAAGCAGAAAGTAAATGGAACTACAGCACAGTCTTATTGCATTCATAACAGTTTTTCAATGCCTTAACTTTAAAGATAGGTGTTTATTGGAATGTTAATTTTGCCTTCCATAGCAATTGTAAAGTGCATCTGTTGTGTGATTTTAATTTCTTTTAATAAGCTTTTTAACTTTGTGTTACTTCTTTGAAGGTTTAATATTAGAAGAATACAAATTTATCCCATCATTTTATGCTTTGAAGGTACAAGTAGGCATCTTTGTATTACTTCTTTGAGGTAACTTTGTGTTACTTCTTTGAAGGTTTAATATTAGAAGAATACAAATTTATCCCATCATTTTATGCTTTGAAGGTACAAGTAGGCATCTTTCTGTGATTGCAGTGTATTTTAAATATCCTTTAATGAACTTAACAGATGTAATTGTCGCTTAGAAATCTAACTTAAATGTCAGTCTTTATCACTGTTTCAGAAATGTTAGAGCTTCAGATAAGTGAAGAAGATAATTTCTTTTACTGTGTGTGTACATTACCATTTCTAAATACTTTCCTAATACTTTATTTACATGAAATGTCTATAATCTGCCACAGAAACCTCAAATGATTTTATATTTATGTGCTGAAAATGCAAAGGCAATTTAGAGAAGATTGATTTAAGTAGCATAACGATTAATGTATGTCCTTAGCTTGATGTCTTAAGATGTCTGACAAGCTCAGTATGTTTTCCTTGCAGTGAAACAACAATGTTGCTTTGTCACTATAATTATCTGAATGCAAATTTGAAACTTTTTCTTGATCTTCTCAACTGCCCCTAAAGCCTTCAGAGTTACTAATTTGATTTTAAAAGTATCTATCTTTTGTGCGCTTCTGAGTTGTACCATGCTAGTTTGAAAGAAATAGATGCTTTCAGAGTTTTACAGAAACAAGAGTTTTAACAGCATGCCTCAAATAACTTTAACGATTAGAAGAATAAGTCCTGAAGTTTACACTGCTGTGTTACAATATATGATGTTTGTAACACAATATATATCAGTGGGATATACAGCTTTTCTCAAACATAGTATGCTCATGTTAACAATCATAACAATTGACGCAATGTGCTGTTTAGTACTGTCCAAATTTGTTGGAAGGGGAGGAACAAAAACTTGATCTAACTGCATCAAAAGTAGTCATAATATATTAAATCCAAGCATCTTCATGCTCATTGTGTCAGAACCATGGTCTGAACTGTTGAATATATAATCCAACATCAAGGCAGATTTTCTTCGATGCTATGTTGTAAAACAATACAGCCATGGCAAAATTTGTTTTTGTATATTCAAGCGCAAAAAACACCTTTTTCTACTTGAATAGTGGCATATTTGACTGATTCGTAATGCAAGATATCATATACTGATTTTAGCATATCTTAAGATTCTGTAATTGTTTCACAAATATAATAATAAAAATTAAGAGCATAATTTTTTTCAAATATAAGATACTTTTCAAAAGTTCAGAGACAAACTACTAAATAATGTAATGCTCTACGAAAACGTTAAAACTGTTTGAGTAAAATAATTTTACAGTTTCATTCATATGTTCCCTCTTCTCAAATGTGCATACAGTTCTACAGTGCAGTTAGTATTTTTTCATAGAAAGTAATATTTTTCTTTACTGGATAGCATATATTACTAACGTAACGTGTGATAATGATGTCCATCAGTTACTGTTTAACAATGACATTCATATATGTAATTATAATCATTTATATGAACTTTTTAGTAAATAAGCATCAAATTTTTACCTATATGTATGTATATTAAAATCATAATGTAAAGAAAACTCTCTACCTCTTAAATATGTTCATAAAAATTTACTGATATCTATCAATTTTGAAGGTATGCACAATTTATGTAATGAATTTTTCTTAGAGTATTATGCAATGAAAGTTTCAATGACTTTTATTCATGGAGTGTACACAGTTAAATAATTATGCCAATCTTCACATTGTTTCTTATTTAAATTTATTTTTCGCATAACTGCTTACTGTACTTCATATCTGTTGTATTAACGCACATTAAATCACTGTTTAAGAGGGGGGAAATGTACTTTATTATTGCTAGTGGAAGTAGTAAATTAATGTTTAAAAACATTCCATGGTATATCCAATAGCTTAGATTTTTTTATATATTTTAAGTTGTAATCTTGTAAAAGCTGTCTTTATAATAATTTTTACTAAATTAATCAGAACTCCTAAAATTTGCTTAAATTTTATGGGATTATCTTTCAGTCATAACAAATTGTACAAATTATTTCTCTTTCAAAACGGGGAAATCATTGAAAATAAAAAGAAAATACAGTCAAAAGTCTTTAATCCCAGCGTCCATAATCTGGAAATCCAGAATCGCTGAAGTCCCGACGAGTCCGGATTAAAGACTTTTGACTTGAGTCCGGATTAAAGACTGCCTATAAATAAATGCTTCATTACTTATGATCTGCCATTCCTAATAATAAAAGGTTTTATTATTTATGCAGCTCTGTTTTCTGTAATTCATTAAGTGACAAGGAGGAAATTTAAATAGTTGGTGTTAGATTTTTTTTTTCCCCCTTAGATAATATTGTAAGTTTTTTAATTGAATCTGCAATGAAATTTTAAATGGCTTTGATAAAAAGTTGATCTTATAATATGCTAACTATAAATGTATATGCAGTAGATACTACTTAATGTGATCATGTTTGTCCCTTGCTATTTTCATAATGTTAACCGAATAATGACATTAAATGATGAGAAGAAAAAAAAAAAAAAAAAAAAAGGGCTCTTCAAAACAACAATGGAATTTAACTAAGTTACTATAAATATTACCAGAAATATATATATATATATTTACTTTCACAACATTTTAATGATTTAAAGGCAAAAATCTGTTTATGAACTGTTCACAATATCTTTAATGCAAATGTTCATATATAAATTGTTCATAATTCTTCTGGAAATTATTTGACCAATGCTGAAACTTACTAATTAATACTTGGAGGGTATCCTTCATTGAAAGAGAATATGCCAATATAAAATTTAAAACAGAGTTTTGCATCTGACTGCCCTCGAAATCTACTCCAAACTAAGTTTTTTTTAATTATTATTATTAATTTTAAACTGTTGATTAAAATCGAAACCAAGCTGTTTGGTGACTTAATCTCATACTTGGCGACATGTGTCACTTGGCAATTTTTATAATTTATTTTGATCTTATTTGCCAACTTTACTTTGGTTCAAAAAATTTTTTGTAGAATATTTTGATCATATTAATGGAGCTGTTGATCACAGTAAATGAAATATTTTCCATGTTTTCATATGCACGGGACTTCGAGAATTTAATTGTAATATTAACCGCATTACATTAAGCAGTGTCTTCTGTATACAAATTATTCTTGTTAATAGGATGTAGATTAGCTAAAGCAGTTATGTATTTGGGGTATACCATACTATTATTTAAATTGGGTTCTTACCAAACGAGAAAAGTTCTCATTTGTAAATTCAAGCTTTGGAACAGTAGATGATGAATATTATTCACATGTTTACTAAAAATGTGAAGAACACTCTTTTTTTTTTTTACTTTCGTTTTGTCATGAAAGTAAAAAGGTTCGTTTATAAAGTAAATTTTTGTTTCCTAAACTTATCCTTTAGTATTTCACTAGCAGTAGAACTAATAATAAAATAAAACTTATTATTAACATAACTTCTAAATCGAATAATTTATGTTTTACTTTTACTGCATTAATTTTAAATAAATTATTATTGTTTTGCATAAATACTACATATTATGTGACAAAAATGCCTCAAAACAAAAGGCTATTGATAATATAATGACAGAATTTTATATTGTGCTGTTTTTAAGGAAAGGAACATTTATTATAGCTAAGTAGTAACTTGGCTATAAACGGAAGGGCTTATGTGTGAACTGGGATTTGTTTGTGGGTTTTTTGTATACATAAGCCAAAATGACATTATTCATGTGTCCTAATTAACAAGATCAGACTGTAAAATCTCATATGTATAATTAAAGGATGATGTTAAGTATAGAATTCTGTAATTGAATTTCGCTGGAAATGAAAGGTATTAACCCCTTAACTGCCGCGGGCGTATATATACGCCTTGCTCAGCCGATGCGTTAACTGCACCAGATGCGCAGCCGATGCGTTAACTTTGCGAATAATTTTAGGTGTAGCAGCGCAAAGCAAATGATAGCAGTTTGGAAGGACGTATATATACGCCTGGGGCAGTTAACGCATCGGCTGAGCAAGGCGCATATATATACCCGCGGCAGTTAAGGGGTTAAATATGCATTTTAATGAGGTGATAAATTTCATTTCTTATATCTTTTATTACATTTCTTGAAGTGAGAAACATTGCTGTATAGTTCTAGTAGTAAATAAAAGTGCCATAAGTGGCATGTTATGCAAGTCAATGCAACTTTTGTAAATATGTTTTTGTTTTATTAATAAATTATATTAATCATATGTTGTGCTCTTAATATATCCATTAGACTCTTAAACAATAATATAACTTCTAAAAATCTTAAATGGAATCCTTAAAATATATATATATATATATATATATATATATTTTTATATTATTTCATAAGTTGGGATTTATACTATCACTTTCATCAAAATGTAAATTCTGATGAAATTAAAATAGTTTTGTCATTTCTTTTACAAGTTGCATAATAAAATGCTGGTAAGGGGGGGGATCAAAGACAAAATATAAGGGTGAAATATTGAGTTGAAACTCTTGGAAAGTAATTCTAATTCCACTCGTTTCATCCCCGAGTGAAGCATTAAAAATGTCATGTATTATCTCATCAGAGTTCACCAGCAGTCAAGCTGTTAAGACAACTGAAAATAGTATGACCCTTGTCCAAATCCTGTAAACAGGATAGCTGTAGGTCAGTTTTCATGAATTTTCCTATATGTGAAGGAAGTACAGACCAGTTTCCCTCATAAAAGTTGTCCATAAATAAATCTCTTGTCTTAGGCCGATAGCACTCAAATGCTTTGTCACAGCCCATATAATTACTGTCTCACCAAAATGATGGAAAGCAGTTGTCATAGGGCATATAACCAGCAGGAAGTTGTAAATAGTAACTGTCTTGACTCTAGAGATTACCTAAAGAGGTTTATGGTTTGCCTTATTTTCAGTGTTATACTTAGTTTTTATTTTTCATAAGGCTGCAAAGCCATTAAGCATATCCACTATCATTTTGAATTCAAAGATTTCTGACTGTTGTGTTTGTGTATATAAGTATTTATATTTTATTCTACAAATTGTTGGAACTCGGTTTATAAATTTAAGGAATAAAAGTAACATTTTTAAAATGAAATTGTAATAAACCCTTTGTATGAAAAGTAAATTATATTTATTACTGTTTTTTTGGGGGGGGTAAAGATTGAGTCCCTCCCTCATTCTATGTGCAGTTTCTGATTCAGCATTTGAAGTGCATATATAATTGATTTGATATACAATCAATTTTGATATTCAATTTTTATCTAAGTAACACTAGAAAAGTTCTTTTGTGTGGAAAGAAATAAATTACTTGATAGCTTTTCTTGCCAGTTCTGTATGTGTAACCAAAAAATAAACAAGGATAATCTTAACAGTGATTTTAAGGAGCCATTTCATTATGATTCAACAAAGTGAACCTGTTTTGAACAAACAGATTTTGATTTCATGAATTTTTTTATGATGAAATTAAATAGCAAATCAAATTTTAAGAAATGACTGTTGGACCCTCATCTTATAAACTCTTTGGATCGTGAAGGGGCGTGCAGATTGCAATTTAAGAATCTTACTCTAAAGATAAAAATAATAAAAAATTGAAATGCAGTTTCTAAAACTACAAGTACAAAGAAACAGTAATTATTCTTCTACTTTGGAAATACTTCTAATAATAATCTGCAGAGGTTGTGCTACATGAGGTATAATGAGTATGAATCTTTATCTCGTATTTAAAATAGTAATACACCTCTTTTTAAAAAATCTGCAGGTAGTCATGCCATATTATACGAAATTTTTAGTAATTTGGCTATCGGAAGGTGTTAGCATACTCTCTGTGAAAAAGCAGCATCATCTAGAATGGCATAATTTGTGTAGTAGTGCAGAATAAAAGCATCTTTTGACCTTTCAGCATAGTATCGTGTTCTGAGCAAAGAAGTTTCAGTAAAGAAATTTGGATATCTTTGGTTAGAAGTAGATCCTTGTCATGTTTCAAACAACTAATTTTCCAGATTTTTAACCCTGTCATGTTTTATTCATGTAATTTAATCAACACTGTCAAACAATTCAGGCTTTCCAAAGTAATACAATGGAAAATGATCTATGATAGATAAAAATGATCAGTGTTTCCTGGAATGTAGAAGAGTATGTGTGTTTTCCAATTCATGTTACTTTGAAGGTGAGTAAATGGTAATTTTTTCCATTTCAAATAGAATTTCTCTTCAAGCATTTTATTCAAACTTTAAGTAAATGCTGGATTTTCATGTACATGCAATTGGTAGTAACAGAGAAAATTGGTACTAAATTGAATTCTTTTGATTATTTCATGATTAAAAAGAAAATAATAAATAAAGACTTTTCAGAAACAATTTTTTTATACTCATCTCGAACTGAGTTAAAGTGCAGGGGTAATCAAACACACAAAAGAGAGTTTTATATTTTATTACGAACCCTGTACATAGAAAAGAATCTACATTTACAATCTTAATATTTAAGTCCATACATCACAGGTTCATTCTGAAATTATGTAACTTTTAAGTAACTCTCACTATATTAGACCTCTCACATTTGTTATAATGATGGGATATTTACATAAAATATTAACACATGACTACTAACAAAAATTTTCACCATAATTGCAAAGACCAGTGACTGAAATGGAATTCATAAGAAAATTAATATGAAATATGATTTTTCACATTATATATGAATACATGTACAAGATTTATTATAATTCAAACAAAATAAGGCAAATCTTTTTTTTCATCCTTCTTTTTCTTCAAAAGGCAGCTCAAGGCCTTAGAATTTCTCTTCCCACTTTTATTATAATGTTTTTATTTAAAATTACCACAAGCAGAATAAATTATCAAATGTTTCTATACTTAACTAAAATCTCCAAGAATAAATTATTTTACAGTAGCATAATTTTATATTATATGTGAAAGTGATTAGTAGTATTAATGTTAATTATAAAAATTTGATGTATTAATGAATAGTATAAAAAGCCATTATGTTGATAAAGTGAGGCACATCACAAAATTCATAATACTGATGAAGCAAATAGTTAATAAAAGATTCACTTAAATACCACATAAAAATATGATTTAAATTTTTTGATTTGCCAGCTTTTAGTTAATTTCTATTTCTTAAATGTATCTTTTTTCCATTAAATATTTTTATGTATTTCCAGCATTCTTATTAAATAATTAATTGCAAACTGAAAATACTTTACTGACATTTATTAGAATTTGCTTTCTTAAAAAAATTCTTTTTTATATATATTTAAATATGAACATGTTATAGCAACATAAAATTACTCATGCAAAAGTTAATATTTTTAATAATTTTCATACCATTCAGAAATTTTTGATATCTTTTCTTAATGCTAGTTTTATTTGTTAAATTTTGAAAAATGATTTTTTATATGGCATTATTATTACCAATATTTTATCATACTGAACAAATTTGATTATTTTTCACAGTAACAGTAGAAAAACAGTATGTTTATATTAATGTATGGTTTTTTTAATGAAAGCTTTAGAACAAAAACTACTTACAAAGCTTGCTATTAAAACAATTTTGTATTAACTTATGCTTCTACTTTTTAATACTGTTGTCATGCGACAAAGATTTTTACATAATGCGAGTTTTAAAATAAAATTTTAAGAATGAGATTGAATTCTAGAAGATTTCTATCAGTTAGAAACTAGATTGTCTGTTTTTACCAAATCTATTACAGAAACTAGCATTTATTATGAGCGAATTAATTACTAAAAGACAGTTATCTAAAGTTTGATTATATTTTGAATACAAAGGCAAAAACTGGAAAAACTATATTCTAAAATATATTAGCTGAAATACTTGCAAAAATACGGTTCTGTATTCAGATTCACAAATTCAAGCTTTAGTGCTACTAATTTTATAACTTGTGCAAAATATAAGTTCATTTCATTCTTTTCATGAAAGAATTACTAAAAAAACTATCTGCATAAAATATTCTACTGAGATTTTTTTTAAATTCAAGCTTCAACTTCCATCTAAAGCTTTGGTTGAATCGTAATATATGTACATTATAAAATACTGAATACTATTGATACATATAAAGCATATACATATTCAGCATACTGAAAAAACTACCACTTTTGAATTTTCCATTTCCAGGTTTCTCTGCGTCCCATATTCATGAAGTATATACAATGTCTTTTGTAAAACCGAACATTTTCACTGTTGCAATCTGTGCAGTTGTCGTACTTTGTGCAATCAGTGGAAGTCAAGGACGCAAGTTGAGATGAAGAATTATTTGCTTTGTATCATGTGTGCGTGGATAACTCAGAGTGAGAGACATCCATGTCAACCATTAGTTGATGAATGCTTCATGGTAATGCTTAAAAAATCTTACTGAAGAAACTCAGCATCAAGAGTTTTTGATATCATCAAGTAGCATGTTCAGCTGCATTGTTTATATTTCCATTCTGCATTACCATGGGCTTGTCCAGACTTTTAGTTGTCTCATTGTCATTATTATTCTGGTTATCAATTTCATCTGGATGGAATATTAGCTCCAAATTGCTGTTTTGCATCTTCTCATTATATAGCTTGTTGAAAATCGCATTCTGCTCCTCGGTGAAGTAATTCTTCCAGTCTCCAATTATGCCTAAAATTTTTAATTTGATTAATGTTTAGAAATATCACCACATTTAACATATTGCAAATTTGATTATAATGCAAAAATAATTGTAATTTTCATATAAAACACATTGGTATATACAAGTTCAAGAGTGAAAAAAATCATTTAATAGTTTTAAGTATTATATACTCTGTACTCTTACTTTCTGTACTCTTTTATATACTTTTTGGAGGGTGGACGAAGCACCATAAAGAAAGTGACTGTTTTTATTGAAATTAAATATTTGTAAAGCTCATGCACAGATAATGAAATAATTAAAATTCAATGCCATAAGACCCATTAGTGGCTAACAGTTGCATACTGAACGTTCAAATCAGTAATTGGTAACCCCCTAACATGCTTACGTTGAGGTAAGCAGTTATAAAAATTTCTAATCTTATCCTGTGCTACATTCTGTCAGGCAATTCCTCAATTGTGCCAGATCTGCGACATTTTGGGGTGCCCAAATGTGTCGGCCTACCTTATGCCATACATGTTCGAATGGTGAAAGGTCTGGTGACGTTGCTGGCCAAGGAATAATGTCAACAGCTCGGAGACAGTTCACAGATAGACAAGCAGCCGTATGGGTGTCTGGCATTATCCTGTTTTAAAATGGCTACACGATGGCGTGTCATGAAGGTTAAAGCAACGGTCGCAAGATGTCATTTACATATCGTTAAGGCTGTACACAGGATAACTAGGATCGCTCTGCTGTCGCAAAAGTTTAGCACCCCACACCAGGAATAATGGCTGTATGCCTCCGTAAAACAAAAATTGACTGGAACCGCTGGCCCTGCCCCTTCGACTCGATGGTCATCTGCTCTAAGACAAGCGGGATCATTGCTGAACATTATCAAGAGTTGCAATGCCAATCAGTTGGCAGTCATGATGACCGGCTACTACACCACTCCATATGACTTCTTCGTTGCTGTGCGGTTTAAAGGCGGATTTCTTAAAGGCAGCCGTGAGCGCAACCCCATCACAGCCAAACCAAAGAATATGTATTGTTAAGAAGAAAAGCTTCGCAGCAGCAGGAGTGGCTCCCTCCGAAAGAAAAGGGACACAACTGCGCATGCGTGAAATGTATGTCGCCAAAAAGCCCCAAAGCTCGAAGCTGATGTCGAAGTTCGAACAGGTTCGACGGTCACGTTTATCAAGAGTTTAAAGCTGTGTGACTCCATTTTTTTTTCCTACATATTGACAGATATAAAATCAGACATCAAACTGCGATATGGATAATACAAGTTCAACTATTAAAGCAAAAAAAGCTCGAAAATTCGAGTTTAAATTATCACGAAAAGTCAAAGAACGTTTCATCTTAACCCGTGTTTCTCAATTTCCTGTACACGTGGCGGAGGTGGAAAATCTCGGCCAGGTACATCGCAAAGGGGGAAATTCTCGCCAACAGGTTCCGTAGCAAATCCCTTGGCGAAATGTCCGTTTTCTTTCTAGCGACGTTAAAAGACAAACTGGTTTACATTACGTCTATGCAGCCTTTCCTTTACATAGACTTGGCCAAGCCCCGTGAAATGGTGAAGTTGCCGCGGGTGGTATGCAAGAGGCTGTAGCATATTAGAAACTGGACAATCATCCGATCTTGCCTGGTTATTCATGCACCTTCGCTTTCCAGAGCCCTGATTACACCGATTAGTACCTCGCAGCAACCATAATTGTGCAGTCGTGTCTGTACAGTGCAGGTGGCGGCCTACTGCTTGGTATGACCAGCCCGCTTCATGCATCCCTACTATGTAACCACATTCGAAGTTATCCAGTTGTCTGTAATGTCTTCGATATCGTCGTAACGGCATTATTGGTTGTGTCAACCAGGCAACTGCAACCCCGACAAGAAAAGCTAAACCATCCGCATCCGTTACCTATTTTATACGATGCTAGTTGCGCAGCAGAAACGCGCGTTATTTCCGAAGTTAAAACTCATATTGGCCCTGAAAATGTAATCATTTGCATACTTGATATGAAGAAATTTGCATAAAAATTTCGAATAATCAGATTACTTTTTTTAATTGGTCTTTTTTTACCCCAAAGAGTGTATTTGTTATTAAATTATAATTAAATGGCCTTTTTTCAAATTTTTAGGATTATGACAAGCTCACCAGAAGCCGACTAACATGAAAAATTCTTAAATTTTCAATTCTCAATAAAGGAAATTTTATTCTCTTTCTTGAGAATTATCGAGACATTTTCCTTTAATATTATATGCAATTGAAATCAGTATGATTTTGTTAAAGTTGAAGATACTTGACAGAAGATACCAATTTCTGACTACTGCAAAATAGAAAGGGGAAAAAATCGGTCATAATGGAACTAGGTAAAAAATAAACTTTACTTTCTGACTACTGCAAAATAGAAAGGGGAAAAAATCGGTCATAATGGAACTAGGTAAAAAATAAATTTTACACTTTACGTTTATTTATGATAACCAATGCTTATTCTTTCTATCTTAGACCTTTACATATGAACTGCTGTTCATAATCTGCTGTGGATAGCGTAAGGAATTTAATACAAGGAATTACTTTGAATTACCTATCGGCTCGAAGCAGATAAATTAAGATCTATAAGTGAAAAAATTCTAAATGTGCAGTAGCAATTTTATCATGATGAAAGGGGTGGGGATGTCATGTGCAAAATGGTGAAATTCTTGATTTATATTAAAAGTTTTTTAAAAAAATTCGCATCCGAAGATTTACTTTAACATTTCGACGGGGAGAGGATTCTTCCAGATAGGAAGAAGAAATACAAATAATTAAACTCGCAACCAAGTAAACATTATATTACACATTTTTAAAATTAGAACTTATATTTCATCGGAACCACACACAAATCACGAATCTGCAAAATCTTTACTTCCAGAAAAAATGTTTGACACGAGCGTGGTTTTTAAGAAAAATCGAGTTATGATTTTTACACTCAATCCAATATACTCAGATCACAGAATATGTTCTTGTTCCGTTTAGCATTGCGAATAATATTTACGGATGGCCAAAGAAATCGGCCCTGGTAGGAAAAAATATGTCGGCCCTAAGGCACTATATATATGAGTTATCATTGTCATCATCATTATCGTCATAAAAATACTTTTATGAAATAAAAATATACCTTTGCAGAAAAGGAACACTTTATATATAGAGAGAAATAAATAACAGAGATTAAATAATTATATAAACAAAACAGCGGTTGATTCATAATTAACCATTTAAATATTTTTTAAATTCCAGGTGCCTAGGTAAATATTTCCTCCATTATATATCTTCAGTTTTTGCTTTAGCCAAAATATCCTGCTCTGTGTTTATCAATAGCAATGACCCCAAATTAGCTTGCTTCATAGTACTCTACCTTTTACAATTTTTAATTTTGAAAAAGCTCTTTCGCATTCAACTTGCGTTATAGATAGGGTGAGTGCAAACTTATAAGCAAAAAAGACATTGACATGCGCGTTACTATATAAATTATATTTCAAAGAGTAATTTATATACGGACAAGGTGGAATTTTTTCCAAAATTGCATATAGCTTTGAATAAATGCTCCTTAATAGATAGGGAACTCTCTCCTGACTCGGTATCAGATTCAAAATAATGTTTTTCCATTGAATTTTTTAGTATTTCCCATTTAATTACTAAGTTCTGATATTCATTCTTAAGATTATCAATTGTTACATCTGCATAGTGCCCTAATAATATCGATAAATTGTCGAAAGAGTTCGGCGACAATGTCTTCGAAAAGTTTTTGGGATTGAGAAGTGATATGTCTTAATACATCTTCTTATGCCCTTTAAATCTACGTTCCATTGAAGAACTGGTGTTATCCATTATAAAATTAAAGACAATAACTCCAAATTGTTTTGACAGGACGACTGAAATTACAGTCGGACGTTTCTTCGTCCATTCGTTTTATTTTCGGCATCTTCTAGCAGGTAGTCCTATAATTATAACACAACCCAACCATTCTAGTTTATTATTGCAACCCGTTGCAAACGATTTTAATGCGTTAAATATTAAATCGAAGTTTCTAGAAATGGCTTTTTAAGAGCTTGTAGTCTCCCTAACCATATTATATGCTAGGATGTAATGTAATCATTTCATCTGCAAATATTTCGTTATATAGTACATTGAAATATTTTCAAATATACGTGAGCAGACAAATTTTTTCTAAAAGTTGATATTTCGTCCGGAGTAGATTTTGGGATTTGTCGTATCTGTGCATTTTGTATATCAATCGAAGATATACTTTTGAGCGACCGTAAAATGAGTTTTTGACGAGAGAAGGCATAACAGTGGCAAATATCCTTGAATTCATGGTTGTAGTCTTGTGATATTTCATTAGTCCTATGTCACGAGGATGAGCTGTTATATTTAGACAAAGGAAAGCGTCGATGAAAGATGAACTCAAAAAAGGCCGCTGTGGAGATAACACAGCCAAGTGGAGAAAACCAAGAAGTCGAGGAAAATGGATGTGTGTCATTTTTCAGATTGCTATGGAAATTAGCTTTGATATTTAGTTGACTGAAAAAAAAAAAAAAAAAAAATGCATGGGAAACTGGCTGCATCGAATGCGATAGATGGTTACCGTAAATGCTGGTACTAGAAGCAAACAAAAAACAAAACAAAAAACAAAAATTTTGTCTATTCTCTAGAATTGTTCTTCGTGATAAATCCCAATGAAAATAGACTGGATTTTTTAGGTAAAGGAAACATGTGCTAATTTTCTGTATAAAAATAAATTCGCTAACTTGATATTTCCAGCAAAAAAAGTGTAATTTTATCTTCAGCTCATTTCGACAGTAGTAAAATTTTAATAAGCTGTAAGGTTTATCCTAAGTTTTTAACAGTTAATTTTGAGTTAAAGTCACTTTCCTATCCATTCTTAATTTCAGCTTACAATTTCCTGCCAGAACGTGCTTTCAGAATCACGGTTAAATGCAAATGAAGGAAGAGCAAGTATTTAAAGTTGAAGTTCTACTGCCTTCGTTAGAGAGCCAGAGATTCTGAGCAGCGCGCGTACGCATTTTAGGCTATTCTCTGTAAAGCTATTTCTATGATTTCTATGCTCGACCGTATTTCAGGCCCCTGATAGCTTCGCCGTTTAGCTAGCGTTAAAGGGCCAACTCTTGTAGAATCTTGATAGCTTCGACTATATCTCTTTAGTTAAATTTTATTCTTAGTATTTCTCAGTTCAAGCCCAAATGGAGGCTATGCTGTTAACTCCAAGAAGGTGTCAATTGTTAAATTTATTTTGAATAATAAATGGTAATTAATCCTTCATTTCTATCTGATAAGCGATTATTCGCTTACCAGTTCTTAAGGTTCCACAGATTTAGCTGTAAGTTATAGGTTGGAACATTACTAAGTATAAAAATATCTCTCTTGGCTTAATTATTTCAATAATGAAAGAATAAAGTAGAACGACACACATTCTGCTGGCAATACTTAATTTGGAAAAAAAGAGCATTGTTATAAGAGATAAGATCAACTCATTTAATTTAACGGTGCCAGTTGTCAACGTTGGCGCATGTAACTTTTCGCTAAAACTAGTTTCGCGTGTATTATTCTATAATGTGAAAGATCCAATATATTTATTCATAGCCAGTTACTGCTGTAACGTATTTGCGTTGCTACGCTACCAACATAATTCCACTAAGAAATGTAAATTACCGCAGACGATTATCCGCAATAAATATCCGCAGACGAAGCGCGCGCTTAATTTTTTTTTTTTCCAGTTATTCTGTAAGTTTTGACTAATAAAGTTTGTTGTTCGTTCAAAAAATGGCGAGATTTCTTTAAAACTTCATTACACTGCACATAAGACGTGGATTAATCCATGAGATCTGCAAACGAAATAAGAAATCACAGCAGATTTTCCCAATTTCACAGTTTAGAATGCAATGTTTTGTGGGTAAATTTTGGTCATCAGTTTCGGTGATGATAAAAGTTATTGCTCAATACGTGTAACATTACGATAAAAAATGTTTATTACGCCAGTTTCTTGATCTATTTCTGGTAGGCCATAACCGTAAAACGCTACAGCAAACTAAGCAGATCTTTCTTCCACATGGCAACAACAGCACATAATGCTAAGGGACACCACAATGATAGAAATGCTAAGTGCACTGAAGTTTAGAGACACTATATATAAACTTCAGTCAATAATTTTAGGCGTCTATCTCTTAAAATTAGATTAGGCTTAAAATTTATTGAATGGCGTTTCTAACATTTTTAAGGCAAGCTTACCTTTTCTCATAAATTTCGACTGAGTCATATCAAAGAGGTCCGAAATAGGCAGAACTTCTCTGTTGACCATGTTATTGCTTTTCATCTGCTCAAACGTGCAGTGGTTTGAAATGGCCTCTATGGCCTCTGGTGAGAGTGGGCGTCCCAAGAAGAAAGCAATCTTAGATACCATGCCTGGCAAATCCTAAATCGAGCAACAGAAAAGAAAGGAATCAGTTTACAACTTTAAAAAAAAATTTGAAAGAGATGTAAGAAATAAATATTTAATATCAATAATTAGATACATTTCTTACCAGTTTTAACTGTTCAAATGAAATGAAGAGCATTCTATCTGGATGTTCTTGGCAGAACCTCCAGTAGGGTAAAACGTGATCAAACCACGAGCCATACACTACTGCAAAAGACAAAGAAAAAAAAATGTTGTCATTTTTTTAATAATTGGAGCTTAAAATAACCTTATATTAAAAAAAATCCGTAATCATACGTAAGTGGAATACAGTATATGTAGGCTATAACATAACATAAAATGAAATCCTCCCTTCCTAAAACGATGACATTTTAGGAACGTCAAGATGACATTTTTTATGTCACTGACTCTGGACAAATTTATTTTAAATAAAAGTATTTAGAGTATTTCTTCTAATTTCACTTTCGTCTGATACTAGGCAAGACGAAACTAATTTATTAAGACCTGCATTTACTTTATTATTTAAAGTAATTTTGAATTTAAATGTAATTACGTCTGAAGGGTAAAAGTCTGCTTCAGGTTAGGCATTGATTTTGCAGAAAACTCAATGAATTTGGAGGGGACCAGGCATCAGGACATTTCCTTCCCTGAAGACCTCATGCCGATCTTCCATGATATGTTTTTTATATAATATGTTTTTTATATGTCAGTTTAAGATTTAATTTAGCCTAATTTTAAGATAAAAAAAATTAACTTTCTGTTTAATTTAATATGCGTTATTCAAACTGTATAAAAAGTTAATTTCATGTTTTTTTCCATTTTAATCAATTTATTACTCGTTCCGTTTAATTGTTACAGCACCAAATTTTTTTAGTTACATGGATTCCAATATTCAATGACAAACAATGACCAGAATGGTCAATATGATCCCCAAGAGCTGGATAAAAGATTACAGTGGGCTTCAATAAAGCAAGGGTTTTGAAATGGGACAGTATCACCCAAAGTGGAAATGTGCACAATATCACCCAAAGTAAGAATGTACACATACCAAAGAACAATCCCTGTAGTACAAAGAATGTCCAGCACCTATTAAAAAGAAGACCAACTTACGGCTGAAAATAAACTCAGTTATACATTCTGACGAAAAGAAAATGAATTCCAGAAACTCGCCACCGTAGAGGTATCAAAATTCGATCCTGGTGAACAAATAAGTTCTTCCCTTGGGCACACGGGTCGAGCCTTATCCCAGTGTAAAGATGATTTAGTTTCTGAACAATTATCATAGCATGTACAGAAATATAGCAATGAATTCCTATTTTAACGATTAGCACTAAATGCTCTAAAAGCTCGTAATTTGCAGTAAAGTCAGTAGCCATAGAAGTAAAGAAGCTATAGCAATTTAAGTCACATCCAGGTTTTCTTGTTCAGAGCTAAGAGCTGTGCTAGCACTACCTGTGGAGTCTCATGGCTAACTGAAGACCTTAGGTGCAAAGACACTTCATACAGGCTCCTGGGCTTAAGACTCAGAATTGAATGTAACGAATTGTTCTTGAATGTAACGACTAGCAATTACATATCTTTCTGTGCGCATAACATATCTGGCTAATTGAATTAAACAGAGTGAAGCAGGATGAGTCATGCAGTAAGGACAGAATCTAATTGGATTTTATAAAAAGTCATTAATTTCATCTCTTCCATTAATAAAGTCAGAGGTTAAATTGCATAATTTATATCGCGATACTTTATTACATATTTCGTTTCAGTATCATGCACTTTCAGCCATTTAACCTATTTCCAGATAATGTGAAGGACATCTTACATAAGGGCAACTTAAAAACACAAAATATCTCAATCAATTAAAATTTAGTAAACTTGATGGCGGCATAGGCAAAACATCTATTTTAGAGAAAGTCCAGTTAACTTGTCGTTACAAGCTAAAATTAAAAAGAAAATGGCATTTTTATTTTATTTTTTAATATGTTTAAAGGCACGGAAAGTACTGGAGCTCAGGTTGTGTACGACCAATAATTTGAAAATTATTTTAGCTTTATCTTTCGGTTAAAGTCATGAGTTCGTTACTTTTCTGAAAGTAATCTCGGAGGTATTTTTCTTCATCCGCCTCACTCTTCTAATCCAAAAGCGAATTATAAAAATGTTACCAAAGCGGTCGCAATGTATATATTTAAATTAAATTAATTTTTTTTTAGATAAATACATAACAACAAATTTCCCCAAATTTAAGAGTCATACCTCCTCTTAAGCATGAAACTGGAGCAGTCATGGCAATCTCCAAGGTAGCGAAATATAAACCTCTTTATCACAATTGCTAATATATCAAAATCAATTTATTAAGGTAATTTACCATTTAATTCCTTACATTAAAAGAAAGCATACCTAATTAGTTTTTCTACAAAATATGGTATTTAAGTCGTTTAATTACTTGTACTGTAGAACATCTTGAAGATAAACATGTAAGGCCGCTTTGTAGTTAAAGTCTCTTTTGCTCTCGTGAAATAATTTTAAAAATATGAAGCCGAAATATAATGCCGTATTATATGCTGAGGAATACGGTAAAAATATATCATACAAAACAATAAAATAGAAACTGTGTGCAGTGAATATCTCTGTGTTTAATTCTTATACGATATTCTTTGCCACAGATGTTATTCATACGATCTTTAAAATCCATTTTATTACCACCGTCAACATGCCATTATTTTTCAGAAGAATGGAATGTATTGAATTGTGCGTTTTATGATTTATACATGAGTTGCATAGAATGTATTTTATCGATTGCAGAACAATAATTTAGAAGCACACAGCATCGTTTTTGCAGAAGAACATTAGGAACACTTGCGGAACCTTCTGTATTATGCAGTATGGCGCTAATTACAAGTTAAATGCCGATGTGCATGGGATATACAGGACCATTATTTGGCATTAACAGTATTTAAATGGCATACTTACAATATCCCTTCATGAAAAGATGGAGGAAATCATCCCATGATCCTTTGTAATTTCCCAGGAAGGTACTCATGCGATGATGATGGTAATAAGAGACTGCATTGTCTTTTGGATTTCGAACCACGTAGATGATCTGTAATAAAAAAAAATGATGCATGAGTCTAAAAAAGTAAAATAGGAGGTTGTTGTAAATGGGAACTATTTCTTTCAGCTGAATATAAAACATTTAATTATTTATTTTGTTTCGGGTCTTTAATAAATATTCTCTTTCCTTCAGTCCGTGGCCGGAAATTATTTTGCTTAATGTTTATTCTTCGTATTTTGAATCAGAAATTTCATTCTGGTTTGTATGAGATGGCATACAAACTCTATCTTACTATGGTTTAATGACATTAAGAATAATTATAAAAGTAGTTATATAAGCACAAAATAGGATGAATCAAATCTTGGTTGTGAATTTCTTTTTTATTATGCAAGTAATTTAGAAGTTAATTTAGAAATTTATGCTTCTGTAGAATAAGTTCAGAAGAGAAAGGAAAGAAGTTTGTTAGCTGTTTGACTTAAATAACAAATAAGTAAAAAATATTAGAAATTTAAAAAAATGATATTTACATATTAGTGCAGCTACCTTGAAAGAAATCGCTAAATTTTCAAAATACGGCAAACTCTAATAACCACCCATATAACAATTTTTCAGTTTTAAGTATCAACGTCGCCATTTTAGTAGCCATCTCTGTATTGTATTCTAAATTCTTTTTAACTATATTTTTATTTTTTGATTTAAAACAAATTTTAAAATTTCTTTCCGTATATGCCTGCAGAGGAAATAAGTGCAGTAAAATGCTTAAAGAATACGGTATTTTGCTATAAAATTGCTAAAGTGATTCAAAATTACGAGCAAAAGTGCTTCAAGAGCGAAAATGTTTTAAATTCCTTTTCCTCCTCATATTGAATCAATCTGAATCTATCTGATATAGCTTCCATTAAAAACAATATATTTACGCCATATCTGAAACCAACTCCCGAATCCTCTTTGGAAAAATTCAGGTGTGCATTGTTTTACCCACTGGTTTACAGACACTCTACCTTGTTTACTCAGCAAACTTTTGTTCGTATATATTGTCTTTGCCATGCCTAAGATGCAGAATATTTAAGTCCCGCTGTATAGTGGATGAGGAACCAACGAGAGTCAAATTTCTAGGTACCCTAAGTTGCTGCCAAAGATGTGTGGGACCGCGTGTTTGGAGAATAAATACGGATCGTTATCAGGTTTTTACTTGGTTTGTTATTCGTATTAGTGTTTAAAATTTTCGGAGTGTTTGAATGTACCGCTTGCTGATCACCCTCTCCCAAAAATGCATCATAAACACAAAATAACGAGTGATGATGATCCCAAAAAATGCATAGCAAACAAGAAAAAAGTCAACGAACTACCCCCCCCCCAAAAAAAAAGGGAGGTGTCGCCATGAACATTTGTACCGATTGTTAGCTTTTGAGCAGGACTGGTAGGAGAGGGATGGCAACACTTCTTGGTCTGTTGCTTCGTTTAGGGATTATAAATCTCCTACATGTCCTCTTATGCTACTCCCGCTTCCAAACGCAACTTAGGCGGCGCAGTTGCATGATGCAGGCACCTGGACATGGTCCTATGCTTTGTGCAACGAAGCTGATGTCAAGCAATAACATTTTCTGTGGCTAATATATCATTACAGATGAGAAATAGGAAATCACCTCATATGCGGTCGGGTCGTAAATTTAGAACCCCTTTTTTCACGGGGTGGGCTGAAAAGGAGGGGATAATCTTGCTCGTGGTCTTGAGAAAATGTGGGGGTCGTTTAAACATCTAACTTCTCTACATTCAGTTTTTATACAGAGGAAAATATAAATTGAATTCTTCGAATGAATGCGATTTTGTACAATGACAATGTATTATTGAACGATAAACTGTAAGGCAAATAACACCTTTTTTTAAAGCAGGGGTAGAAAGGCAAATATTTGTTACATCAATGAATTTGTAGAAAATATTGAATTTTTCATTTTGAATGCTATGTTCCATGTATGCGAAGCAGCTGAGTATCTGAGAAAATAGTCTTAACCCAAATGGCCTTCAACCTTTTAACGTCTAAAGGACTGTTTTTCAATTACATTGTGGTCGCTGCTTTTTGGTTGATTTTCTAATGACATATAAACAAAACATTAAATTGTTTTTAATTTGAGACTTATGAATAAAATAACGCAAACTAGACTGCAGAAAATTCTTCAGAATGAAGTTAATACTGAAAAATACATTTATCCTATTATCCAATTTTATCCTACAAGAAATCTTTTAAAAAGTGTGGAATTAGGAGTGCACTAGGTGGAAAGATTTTAGCAACAGTGATGACGAATTTCTGGGATTCTAAGAAACGCTGATGTATTTGCTAATTTTTTAATGCAACAGTTCCGCTTTCGTTGCATAAAGTGTTATCATTAAAATAGGCACTTAATCCTTTTCTGTCTAAGTATTTTTCGCAAGTTTTAACCTGATAAACCACTGTGCGTCTTACAGACCAGGAAATTGAGGTATAGTATAAATCGCCCTTCATTTCGTATCAGTGCCGACGATTCCGATAAAAAAGGGTACCTTTTTAGAAACGAACTTCTTAACGAAGAAAAGCCGTTTTATGTACAGCATAATGTCTAAAAATACTGTCAAATTAAACAGTAATCTTGACTTTAACGCTTTTGCATGCATTTCTTGAATTGATTAATAAATGTAAATTTGTAATTTTAAAAAAAATGTATAATATTTTATTTAGTTACATGCTAGTTATCTGTGTTATTGCTTCGTTTCTGGTATAGACCACCCCCCCTCCCAGAAAAAAGCGTTTTGCTCCTCGATCGCAAAATTTTCTCGATTTTTCATTACTTAACTAGTGGAATTTCCTAGTTCTTCCCCCCCCCAATAAAATTACATCTCTGCGACAACAACTGAGTGAAATATTTGCAGCTCTCTACACATAAATTGAATGTTTATTTAAAAATAAAATATTTTCTAATTTTTATATCCCTTTTCTAGTTTATATGAAATTTCAAAATTTAACGTTATCAGTTAATGAAATACTTGCAAGTAATATAATGGTTCTGTGAAATATATTCTTGATTCCAAACCCTTACTGCTAGGCATCAGCCCATCGCTTTTAGAATACATTATTAGTCCAAATGGACAATTTGCCCAGAAGGATTATTAATTTCATTTTGGCATTTTGCGTTGAAAATATAAACGGCGAATCACTTTTCAAATTGTTGCCACCAAATATTATCGCCCTGTATTATATTTAAAGAAATTAAATAATGAAGAGTCTGCATGAATGTATGTATGTTTCTCGCTTATAATAAAACGACGGTACCTAGAACCATCAAAATTTGAATAACGTAATCTTCCATAGAACATCGGCGTGTGGAAGCTCTAATTTGGTTAATTATCGATTTCATATTTTATAACACTTCAACGAATTTTTGATTAACAAACTCAGCGATTTCAAAGCGAGCAATGGCAACACTGTACGAAAAAAAAAAAAAAAAAAAACACATTTTTATCTCCAGCGAGCGATATATATTCCTGATATACTGATACTGAATGAGACCTAAAAACACTTTTCTTTTAAAATATATCTTCCCTTATGATCCCTAACACAGCCGTTTACTTTCCCCTTCCGTAATTAACGTCAGTCTCCTGCTCTTGACCGCATTTGCCAAGCCACCGAGAAGAAGAAGTGCAATAAGGATTTTACGTTGTAAGTTATAGGACCCAAGCCGGTAAGCAGTCTACATGCTGTGGTGGGAATCAGGCGCGCTATTGACTGTTTTCAGCGTGTCATGTTTTCATTTAATCATAAAACGGAACATATCTGATGCTCCAGATTTTAGCCAATAATATAAGGATAGCAGACCGTAGGAAGGGAAATACTCAAAAATTTAAAAATAATAAAATATTTTTAGAAAAATCTAGTCCTTATGATTTCTGGGAAAGTTCATATATAGAGATTCATTTGTAGAGACATAAAATTTTTTTTGGAAGCATGAAGGATGAAAAATGAGCAACGCCTTCGCCAGGAATCGAACCACGAACCTCTAGAATATGCGCCCAGCGTGCAGACCACCACACCACGAAGACATGTTAAAAGGCGGGAGAAATACCTTATACATTTTTGTGACAAGATAGTTTCTACATAGGCTAAATAGATTGGCTCAACTTCTTGGCGAGTGAAAATTCTAATGGGGCTGATATTCACCTGGGAAGTCTATAGGAAGGTGTTGCATTTACAATCGCAGGAAACAATCCATCATGGTTTGACGGTAGATTTAATTTCCAAAGACGCCAGTTAGCTACATGACACTTTTTACAAGTTATTGGCCGTTCCTTTTCTTCCACAGCTTTACAACCTCATCAGCTACAATGCAACTCATTCTTCTTGATTGTCGAATGTCCGTCCTTTTTTCTTCGCTCTCGATACTTGTCTAATAGAACGCTTTCCAATTATTTCATCCCTTCACTTGATAATGGAAAATTCCTTCGTTATGACAAGCCCATAAGCAACCGACTAGTAAAAGCCGCTGAACACTGGTAGTTCAGTTACAGGTTCGAGGCCTGGTAAACGAGCTAGATATATGAGCGTTTTCGTGGTTTTCCCCGTATGCAAAGTGGATACGAGCCAGTTTACTTTTATCCAGGGGGCATTCCTGCCTCTCTGTGCAGTGGCTAACAGCGAAGCAGGTAATAAATTTTAAAAAAGGACACGCTTGAAAGGTATTTCCCCTCTAGTCTGATCTTCCACTCTTCTTCCTCTTCCATCAACCTGTCGAGAGGACTTTCGATTCGACAGTATGTAAAGTGTCCATAAGCCTCAAAGAAACATTCATGCCTTTTCCAAAATGCGAATCCAGGCCACAGGCTATGAAGCCAGTTTTCTTACCTCCACGCCTAAAAAATAGCTTCTATTTCTGCTAGTTATATTACTAAATTCATTAATTTTCTCTGAAAGAACTGATAAAGAAATCCAGGTGAGGAGAATATGAAAGAAAATTTGTGAAAAATCGATAAACAGAAATATTGAAAACAAAACTTTTACAAAAAAAAACAAAACAAAACAAACAAACAACAACAACAACAACAACAACAACAAAAAAAAAAAACTTGAAAGCTTTCAGATTTTATATTACGCCCTTAATCTTTCGTGTGTTACCTTTATTTATTAAATATCATGTTCTTCGCACTTGAACCTTAAAATTCAATTTATCTGCAATATCACAAAAAAGAGACCTCGCGCGTAAAATATCCGGTGTCTGCCGATAACATCGCGGACGAAAATGTCGCGGAGAAAACAACGCAAGGCGAAAACGTCGTGCTGCAAAACATCGTGGGAGAAAACATCGCAAACAGAAAAAATCGCAGTTCTAAAACATCGTGGTACAAAATATTGCCGTCGAAAATAAAGCGGTTCAAAAACTTCTCAGTTTAAAAACATCGTTGTCGAAAATATCGCGGTAAAAAATAAAGTATCGACAAATCATCGGAGGACGATAACATCGCAGACATGCTTTTTTCAGGCTTTAATAATTGTAAATGGATATTCCAATAATTTAACTAATAAATTTTTGCTGAAAAAGGAAGAAGGAAACTTAATAGTTAAGAATAAACTGAAGCAGAATAAGAAAAGAGTATTAGATTAACAAAAGTGAAAAAAATAATCTCATAATTAACTTCGCAATTTTTTATAGATAAGGTCATGCAGTAACTTATCTTCCTTTTTCTAATCTTTTTTAGATTATACTTTTAATGAAAAATTACCAGTAAAAACTTTATAAAAAATGATTTATTAATGACCTTTGTTAGTTAACTATGTCGGTTTAAAATTCTAATTAGGTGCTATGAGTTGCCTTAATTTTCTATGCTTAAATTTCCTTCTTACTTTTTCAGCAAAAAATTATTGGTTAATAAAAGGTATAAAAGTTAAAATTATCCTTCTTTCTATTTTGCGCTCATAAATCATTATGGAAATATCCATTTACCATTACTAAAGCCTGAAAAAAGCACGTATGTGATGTTATCGTCCTGTGATGATTTGTCGATACTTCATTTATTACTGCGATATTTTCGACAACGATGTTTTTAAATTGCGAACTTTTTTAACCGCTTTATTTTCGACGACGATATTTTGTAGCACGATGTTTTAGAACTGCGATGTTTTCTCTTTGCGATGTTTTCTCCCACGGTGTTTTGTAGCACGACGTTTTGGCCTTGCGTTATTTTCTCCGCGCCGTTTTCGTCCGCGATGTTTTCGTCGGCGATGTTTTCGCGATGTACGGCCATATATCCGTACCAGAAGATGCACGCTATGTTAATATTAATGGAACGCTTTGAAATTCGTTGAGTTTGTTAATAAAAAATTCAGTTACAAAATAAGAGTTACCTCTTTCATATTTTGTATCATCTATCACAAATTCCAAATATGGGCTTCCAGATGCCGACTTTCGAGTGGAGGACTAAGTTATTCAAAATTTGATGTCTCCAGGTACCGTTGTTTTTTCGCTATGCGAGAAACAAGCATACATTCATGCAGGTTCTTCATTATTTAATTTCTTTAAATATAATACAGGTCTCTAATATTTGCTGATAATTTGAAAAGTGAAACGCCGTTTTATAGTGAACGAAAGCAAAATGCTAAAACGAAATTAATAGCCTTTCTGAACTTATGCTCCTTTGGGCTAAGAAAGAATGGGTAAAAACTGCTATTAAAAATTCTGGCTTATCACAGAAACGGAACTGTATGCAAATTAAAACAATATTTATCCAGTATAAAATATCATTATTTATATAACAATTTTAAATAACTATCACATGAATCAGCAATTGCATAAAATTTTTAGTCCAACTTAAATCAAAGAATCAAGCACACGCAATAAAGACCAAAAGTAAAGTTTAAAGAAACGCAATTATTCATGAAATGAGTTTCGATTAGCCATAAAAAACATATTGGCAGATGTTTCATCTTACCACAAAAAACTAAAATAGAAGAAGATATAGTTAATGTATACGTTCTTTGCCTAAATCTAGTTGCTAGGCAACTAGTTATTCCATAAAGCACAAAGAAGAGAAGTCGGAAATGTTGGATTTGCCGTGTTTTTTTTTAGATAATGGGATGATATAAAGACAGGAGAAATATTTGTGTGACGTCTGTTTGACGATTCTGTCCACTACGAATCTAGTAAAAGAAGAAAACATTAAGTTATGTCAGTAACAAAAAACATTCAACTTGTTCATAATGCCGTACGTTATTGATAGCACAAAACGAAGATGTTAAGCATTTTCGTGAAGGTGGGCAATTATTTTTCGTTATATATGTTTTTCGCGGAATTGGGGTAGATATTGGTGCCGTTTATGTTACTTTACACCTGGTGTCACCTCATTTATCATCCACGCGATGTCGCAAGTTTGCCATTGTATAAAACTGTATTTTAGCTAACAAGTTTTTTTAAATATCAATTTTTGTATATAACTTCTATTTCTTGCAACAGCCTTGAACAGAATGCAAGTTAAGTTGCTTTTAAATAGCGAGCTATTGTGTAATTTAGAAAAGCAGCTTTCGTAATGCTCGCAGAAAGCAGTTTATTTCCTTTGTCGTACAACTGTACGCTGATCTGGTTTAATGACTGGTACTTCTAAGTAGTTAGTACTTAGGATTATAAGTTGCGGATAGCTAGAGCCTTTTAATTAAATGTTATCTCTTATCTGTGTTTTTCGAATTGAAGAGTTCAGCGAAGAGAGGTTTTCGTCGAAAATACAGGAAGGCTAAACAAAATATATTTTAGGGTAATCAAAAAAGGTCTTTGCTGTTTTTGACGTCTCATTTGATAAAGCGCTCACAGAAAGAAAATGGAGTGACTCACGGAAAAGGGATGGAGGGTTAGTGTACCATTGACCTGCGATAACACATACACTTTGAGTGCATATAGCAATTGCAGATTTCGAAATTCAGTATCGAAGAGAAATGGAGATATCGATGCAGTTTGTTTGCGGTTATTTGCTGTATGACCTTGTAAGTTTTTAACAGTTAATTTTTAGTTTAAATTAGAAGAAATTAGAAGCGACTTTCCTGTCGCTTCTAATTTCAGCTTACAAATTTCCTGCCAGAACGTGTTTTCAGATTCGCGGTTAAATACAAATGAAGGAGGAGAAAGTATTTAAAATTAAAGTTCTACTGACTTCGTTAGAGAGCCAGAGCTTCTGACCAGCGCGCTTTCGTCTTTTAGGCTACACTCTCTCTAAGCTATTTCTACGCTCGGCGGTATTTCAGGCCCTTGATAGCTTTGCCTTTCAGTTAGCGTTAAGGGAACAACTCCTGTAGAATTTTGATAGCTTCGGCTATATCTTTTTAGCTAAGCATTAGTTAAGTTTTATCTCCTAGTATTCTTGAGTTCAAGCCCACGTGGAGGCTGTTCTGTACGTCTTGAGTAAGGGCCATCTGTAAAACTTTATTTTGAGCAATAAATGGTAATTAACCCTTCTCAAATCTCCTGAACTAAAGCAATTATTCGCTTACTACTTCTCAAGGTTCCACACATTTAGCTGTAAATTATAGGTTGGAACATGACAATCTTAATGTAGTACAGCAAGTCAGGAGCAACCACATGAAGTAATAGAATATGTCAGGCAACTGGAAAGGATATTATGAAAGAATACCCCGAGAGGCATTGTTTCCAGAAATTCAGGTCAGTAGATATGAGCCTTTGTGACGAACCCTACGGTGGCCAGCCATATGTATTGGTTGACGAGGCCCTGAACCCAGTCATAGAAAAGAACAGTAGTGAAACGTTAGGTGAGCTTGTAGAGTCATTATGTTAATTGGAAGCAGAAAAGATGAAAAATATGCAACCGCCTTTCCCGAGAATCGAACCACGGACCTCTGGAATACCGGCCCAGCGTGCTGAACCACTGCACCACGAAGGCACGCTAGGAAGTGGGAGAAATACCTTATATACTCCCCTTTTTAAAGGGCGACTAGGGTTTTAGGTGTCCTAGTCGCCAAATCCTGGGTGCGGAGAACCATCATCCACAACCCTTTTAGTTCGGGCGCCACTAGTGGAGTCATTAGGTTAATTGGAAGCAGAAAAGATGAAATATATGCAACCGCCTTTGCCGGGAATCGAACCACGGACCTCTGGAATACCAGCCCAGGGAACTACCGTTACACCACGAAGGCACGCTAGGGAAGTGGGAGAAATACCTTATAAACTTACTAAACACTTTAAGGTTTCCGAAGAAACAGAATTCATTTGCAAAGCATAAGTATACTATACAAGCAGAACAAATGGTTACGTACCCTACACATTTTCGGCAGCCGACAAGGAACAACGAATGACAGTCTGTTTCTTGTAGCTCTTGGCACTTTAACACAACAATATTTGCTCAAAAACTCACAAGTGACGAAACGTGAGGCCAGTATGATACTCGCAAGTGTACCAGACATTAATAGTCCCAATGTAACCCTGTCCCTCAGACTTCAAGACCACCTCTTTACCCACGCAAGATCCTGCTCTGTGTCTGGTGGACTAGTCACGAAGTGGTGCATTATGAGTACTGTTAAACCAAGGTACACCATCAGTGAGGACCTGTAATCGCAGCAGTTGCAACGGGTGCAAAACAGAGTTGGTTAAAGGTAAAAGATATGCTGTACCTCCACGACAATACAAGACAACACGTGGCAAGGACGACCAGGACTTGCGGTCAGATTACTCGTCGGACCTAGCGCCGACGGTATTGTCGGCGCTAGGTCCCACTAGCGGTGGACTCGTCGGACCTAGCGCCGACAAATTACTCCATATTCCGCTCCCTGGACAACCACCTCCATGGGGAATCCTTCGACGATAAAGCAGACCTGTGGCACGCACTTTGCGTTCAAGATCTCTGAGTTTTATCGTCAGAGCATTGAATAACTATAGGATCGTTGGCAAAGGGTGCTGGATGCTAATGGAGATTATTTCGTTACAATTAGTTAGATTATTAAAAATTAAACTTAAAACTATAAATGTGTCTAGATAAAAATTACTAAGAAGTTTGTTTATTGCTTTTAAATCTCTTAGTTTTTTAATGTTTTATAATTACAGACCTTCCTTCACCTATATATAGAGGAAATGGAATGATAATAAGAACTTCTTGCCATCCCGGAGCTACTAATAAAAGAGATTCGATCACAAGTTCTTTAAAAAAATCTAGATCATCAAACGCATCTTTATAGTTTCAGATCGTCACACCCAATTGTACCCTCATTAACTTTTCTGAAAATAGCGTTATAAACCTTCACTGTTTCCGAATATAGCAAAGGCGGAATATAACGAAGAACGTAATTTTTTTTTCAGTTGTTATCTTTTAATCGAGAACAGCTAAGTCTCTGATCAATGAACCGATCAATATACAGAGTCCAGTTTTAAGGCAGCTTTTCTGTAGACGACCAATCGATAGACAGAATGGTGCATATAATTCGATTATCCCTCTGTCACTAATGCACTTATTAAAAGGGAAAGTTAAGTAATTAAAGCTGATTAGTAGTAATTGCTTTTTATTTTAGGGGAAGCATAACGTTAATTAAGGCCTCGTGCAAAGATGCTTTTAGGAAATACGCAGTTCTGTTTTTACACAGCAGGAAAGCTTTTCTCTCCCGCCCCTAAAATTATATTCCTTTGTTCTAGATAAAAGACTGAATGCATATGAAAAAGTAAAAGATTAGTTTGCAGATGTGAAAACTCACTACAATCAATGCATGTTTCTATATAAGTCATATACAAATAACTGCGATTAAATTTTTTAGTTTTTAAATGAAATTCAGTTATTACAATTGAAAGGAAATGTATTGTTGTTACGGAACTTATAAAATCTTGTTCTCGCAAGATAAAGTGCATAGACAGATCATGCTTTGGATGCTGACGAAAAGGAAGAATAGAAAGAACTCTGAAGCCCTTCTTGGCGAACAAGGGGGCTGCCAGGTGAGAAATATAAAGAATTTTAATTTATTTTCCATGCATAGCTGGTTCTCAAAGTGTTGCCATTCAGTAATGCAGAAGATTTTCCATTTAACTTTCAAATTTAATCTATCTGTTATTGATTCACATACTGAGAGATTTAGACGTAATAGACATCTTCCATAATAATTAAAAATCTATATTTTACTTTCTTAATGATGCATGTAATTTAATTTACAACATATCTTGTAAGGATCTTAAGTTTTACTAACGTTTATTTTATTTTAAATCTTTACTATCACTTCTTATTTTCTACTTCCGGCCAGAATTATAAGCGTTAAGCTTTTTATGCAAAGTTTGTCTGGCGAACGCCAAGTATTTAAGTTGTGGCTTTTTGCCAAGCGAGAGAGAGGAAGCAGTGAGTCAAAGCAGGCCGCTTACCTTAGAAGTTACTTAGTTGCTGTTTGCCTTCCAGGCCAGAGGTTTTAATCCTCTTGATAAATTTAAACGTATTGTAGTGCTCACAGTCTCTGTACTACATACGCTTCCTGTTAATATAAGGCCAATCTTCCACGTTTATTAGTTTAAAGTTAAATTAGAGTTTAGTTTTATTTTTATACCTTTACGTTAGACCCCAAGTAGCGGGTCAGTGTATTCCGAAGTACGGAAGTTATTGTATATAGAGAAAAATAAAGGGTTTTGTATACCCTTCGTCTGTATCCTGTCTACTTACCACAATTAGTGAACATAGCTTTAGTAAGCTCTCTGTTCCGAGTCAGGTCCTTGTATGTTCCCGAAGAAGGTAAGAAGGAACATTGACCCTGATAGTGGCGCCCAACGAAGAAGAATAACCATGGCCGAGTTTCAAGAAGAACCTGTGCTGCCTGCAGAAACGGCTCAGAATCCAGAAATGCCAGCTGCCGCCCTGGAAGGATTTGGTTACATCGTCCAGACCATGCGCGCTTCGATGAAACCAGAAGCAACATTTAATGGAAACTCACTGGTAACCAGTTTTTTGGAAAAATTGGATGACCACTTCATGCTCTACCCCGTGCACGAGTTTCAAAAAGTTACCTTAGCTACCAGCGCTTTGAGGGGCCAAGCGCTTAACTGGTTCAAATGTATAGGCAGAAGTCTCTTGGGTCAAGCAGGAAGTCCCACCTATACTTACGAAAATTTCAAGACTGCCCTACTAAAAGCCTTCCCTGTTGTAAGGGATCGTGTGAAATTAGAAACGGAACTTTTTAGTATATATCAACAAAGAATCGAAAACCTCTCAAGCTTTATTTTAAGAAAAATTCACGTCTTCAAACTCTTGTATGGAAACCGTCCGGATCCTGAAATAATTCAAGTGATTTTGCCGAGGTTACTGCCCCAAGTGCAAGACTTTATTGAATTAAGAAATCCGACTACACTGGAAAAGTTATTTGAGCTAGCAATCCAGTTTGAAAGTAGAAGAACGGCGGACGTCGAAAGAAGACGCCAATATCAACAGCGAAACCAATTTGGTACGCCAAGACTACAGCAAACTCAAGCACACGGCTACGGAGAAAATGCGAATCAGTGGGCAAGGAAACCCGAGCATTCAAAAACAGCCGGCGAACGTCGACAGTTCAATAGCAACCCAGGAAAAAAGTCTCAAGGCCAGTGGAAAAAGAAGGAAAGCACGGAAAGGAAAAATAATTTAAACTAAAACGGATTTCTGCTGACGAGAGGGTGCGGAAATCCGAAGGCCACGAAAACCCCTCTTCCTACAAGTTAAATACAGTAATGGTGAAAGATTTGACTCTTCCGAAGATTGAAGTCTTGGTGAATAATATCCCAGCCACCGCACTCCTGGATACCGGCGCGCAGTGTTCCTGTGTGGCAGAAGATTTTTTAGGAAGTATTTTCGCAAATACCGCATATATAATGCGGATAATACGACAGTGTTAGCGGCGCAAGGAGAAAAATGTAAGTGGGTAGGTAAAGTACCTTTGTATATCCGTATCAAGGACGAACAAGTAAAGGTGATGTTTTTTATAGTAAAGAATCTGCAAACACATTTAATTTTAGGAATAGATTTTCTTTCAGAAGCACAAGCTACGCTGGATTTTAATGAAGCGTCCCTTAAGCTGACAATGAAACCAGTTCGTACAGAAAACGCTGAACCGTCGATGTTAAAACTTGACCACCTCCCTAATGACGAGCAAGGAAGAATCCGACAAGTGGTAAGTGAATTTGCTTCGTTATTTAGTGATATTCCAGGATTTACTCAGGTTACTAACCATAGTATTGACACCGGAGATGCAATGCCAGTTCGTCAAAAACCATACCGGTATGATAAGAATAAGGAAAAAATTATAGAATGGCATATTACCGATATGCTACGTAAAAAGATCATAACGCCCATCTCAAGTAGTTATGCTAGCCCGGTGGTTTTATGTAAGAAAAATAATGATTATCCTTTGACGCATCCAAAAAGATGGAGATTCGCTATTGATTACCGTAAATTAAACTCCATAACTAAATATCCGGTATATCCGTTACCGATCATAGAAGAAATTTAAAGGAACATAAAATCAACCAAATTTATGACGACTTTAGACTTAACGACTGGTTATTTTCAAATAGGGCTTAGGCCTGAGGACGTGCCTAAGACTGCTTTTATAACCAAGTCTGGCACTTACGCATTTTTGCGTATGCCGTTTGGCCTTTCAGGGGCCCCGGCAACATTTCAGCGATGCATGGACATTGTGTTAAGACCTGTTCTTGGAAAGTCCACATTTATCTATTTAGACTATATCATTATTACTAGTGATAATCTCGACCAACATGTACAGGATTTAAGACAGGTATTTTCTTTATTAAATGAGGCCGGTCTAAAAGTTAATGTCGAAAAGTGCAAATTTGCAGCCCCTGAATTAAAATATTTAGGTTACAAAATATCTCAAAAAGGAATCGAGACAGATGAATCAAAAATAATCGCTGTACAAAAGTATCCGACTCCAAACACGGCAAAGAAGCTCTCTTCTTTTCTAGGACTTTGTTCATATTATAGGTCCTTTATAAAAAATTTTGCAGCTATTGCTGAACCATTGTTAAAATTAAAAAGGAAAAAGGCAAGATTCTCGTGGACGGCCGAAGCCAATAGTGCTTTCGAAAAATTAAAACAAGCATTAACGCAAGCTCCTGTGTTGAAATTTCCTGAAAAGGATGAGAATTTAGAAATTTCAGCGGATGCTTCGGATTATGCGGTAGGAGCGGTACTTTCGCAAAATCAGCAGCCCGTGGCATTTTTTAGCCGAACTTTAAATCAAACACAAAGAAACTATTCCGCGACCGAGAGAGAGTTCTGTTAGCAGTGCAAAAGTTCCGAGTCTATTTTGGAAAGGCGCCGATAACAGTGTAATTATATGCGGCGGTAACTAGATTGTACTCAGGGAAAAATTTATCCCCAAGGTTAATAAGATGGGCACTCAAGCTGCAAGAATATAATCTGGTAATCAAGCATACCCCCGGGAAGGAAAATATCGTAGCAGATGCCCTATCAAGAATTAAAATAGACGAACAAGGTAATACCGCAAAGGTGGCAATGCTTACAGCATGTACAATAAATTCCCGAGAAACTGTAATAACCGAACTGGGTAAGGATTCTGAGTTTGGAAGCATTTATGAGTATTTGAAGGATCCTGAAAATTTTAGCCACCAAGATATTGTGGCGATAAGAAATAGGGCGGCCCATTACGAACTAATAGATGGTCTATTATTCTATACAAAAACTACGAATTCCAACAACGAATTTCAACCTGTTATCCCAGCTAGTCTTAGATTAAATATCCTGCAGGAGCTCCATGACAGCCCTTTAGCTTCTCATGCTGGTATTCGAAAAACTATCCAACGCGTACGCGAGGCAGTCTACTTTCCTGAACTGCAAAAGTTAACAAGGGCGTATGTCCAGTCCTGCCCAACATGTCAAGCCATTAATTATATTAATTTCCGCCCGGCCGGGTTTCTAAATAGTATTAAATCCGAATTTCCAAATGAAATAATTGGCATCGATTTATTGGGCCCTTTCCCAAAAAGTCAGTTAAATAAAAGTCGCTATCTCCTGGTTATGGTTGATCATTTTAGTAAATGGACCGAAATTGTTCCCTTAAAACGAGCCTCCGCGAAATTAGTTACTGATTCTATTTTAAATAAATATATTTTAAAATACGGGGCGCCCCTAAAAGTTATATCGGATAATGGTCCTCAATTTGTAAGTAATATATTTGAAGACATGTGCCAAAAACTGGGCATACGTCATTTAAAAATGGTCTCGTATCGGCCGCAATCAAATATAGCGGAACGGGTCAATAGAAATATAGTGAAAATTATCCGTAGTTATGTTAAAAATTTTCATAAAAGCTGGGATAACTATGTCAATGAATTTGCTTTCGCCCTTAGGACCGCAAAACATGATACAACGGGCAAAACTCCTGCTGAGTTATTTCTAGGCAGAAAGATTATAACACCGTTAGATAAATTATTTTATGTGCAACAAAGAGCCCCAGAATTTAAAATGGGTGATATAGAAAGACTAATTAAGGAAGCAAAGAAGAATACGGAAGTAGCACAAAGAAAACAGAAGCTCTATTATGATTTGAAACGACGGGGAGTAACTTATAAAGTAGGGGATGAAGTTTTAAAAATTAAGCATTCACTTTCTTCAGCACCAGAAGATAAAACTGCCAAATTTTTTCCACGATTTGAAGGACCATATGTTATAGAAAAAATAACTCACGCTGTAGTAGTGTTAAAAGCCAGAAATGGTGAAACCTGTTCCGCAAACATTGATCAAATCAAGCCCTACTTCGATCATAATAAAATGCAAATATTTTCAGATCTTTTGCAGGATCCGGCACGGCAGACACCGCAGGCACAAGCTCCAGAGGTGGAAAAATGACAAGTACAAGGGCAAGCCAATAAGAGGCAGGAGCAAGTGAAAAGAAAATTGCCCCGCGGAAAAATTGAAGGTAGCAAGAAAAAGAAGCCGTTCCACCGTCCAGAAAAGAGAGTTCACGAACACCCCCAGAATGAAGAAGGGAGAAGGACGACGTATGTGAAGAGAACCAGGAGAAATGACGGCAACTATAACCCGGCTCTAAAACGGAAGATCTACTCATCCGACAGGACTCTCCGCAGCAAAAGTCGTCGAACTGCGGAAGGGCCATCAGCGGCGGAGGAAAAAGTACAAGGAAAATTTGAACGGCCAGCAACGAGGTCCAAGCAAGAACACGAAGGAAGTTTCCCGGTTCCGCCAAGACCAGCTGCCATCAAACGGCCAAGACCACAAGCAGAGGAGAAAAAGAAGGTATTCAAGGGTGGCCGAACTGGTGAAAAAAGGAAGCTTCCAGAGGAAAGCACTGAAGGGCGAGCCTGTACAAGAAGGAGGATAAATCACACAACTATCTGCAATACCTTTAAAGACTGGGCCCAGAAAAGGATGTCCGAATATCACAAAGATAAGTAAAATTTTATGTTACTTTGCAAACTTAAGTTAATCTTTCATTCTTACTGCAAGTGGCAGATTTCAAGAAGTTTTACCTCATGCGAGGTCTACCTTTATCGCCAAAAGGGCGAGAAATGAGTTGTTACCGATTTTCGTATTATGTTTTTAAATTACTCGCGCGTAAAACTAAAGTTGATGTATAATAGCGTTGTGTAAAGATTTAAATATTGTAAAAAGTTATTGTATAAATTTTATTTAAAACATTCTAGCAAGAAAGAAGTTTAGTCTGAAAGACTTTTTGAAATGTAGTATTTCAATGTCGAAAGAATTGGCACTTGCTTTGAAAAGAATAGAAGTTAACAATGTACTACTAATGTATGTTTTCAAATGTGTAAAATTAACGGCATGTTAATATGTTCTTATATATAATGTGAATTATTATTAATTTTTTATTTTAAATGTTAAGAAATACCGTGATATGGTAAAAGTGAATGTTAAATTTTTTTTATTCGTGTGACTGTAAAAAGACTAAAGCATGGCGAATATGTGTTAAAGGTTGAATGATGTAGTTAGGCTCTCTGACGCTACACTTTAGAGTTAGCCACTTTTAGAATAGTACCTCAGGGTTTAGAGTTGAAATTAGGGTGTGTTAAGAGGTCTTGTTATGTTGAATTTTAACACGTTAGTGTTTTGATTGTAGGAGGAAGTGTGGAACACGTAGACAGAAACACATTCGTGTTTGGTGTTCTTTTACAACACATGTCAGAGAGCACGGGGAGAGATAATTAAAATAGTCATGAATGAAATAAGAATGTTAAGAGAAGTATAATTGTATATGTTACTTGCCATTTCATTGTGTAACATTTCATTCAACTAGTTTTCCTTCCAGATCTCTGGAAGGAACCAGAATTGAATAAAAGCTCCTGTTTAGATGCAGTACAGATGAAAAAAAAAATTGTTGTATATCCTGGGAGCTGCTATTGTAAAAAAAACAAATTTCTTTCTTTTAAATTTCTAGTTTCTAGCGAAGTATGTTTGTAAAAGATTGGCCTCTCGTTAGATTCTAGAGCTAAAAGTTTTCAACAAGGTCGTTTTAGACCTCAGTTTCAAACTAATTAACTCTGGCGGGAAGTATGTAAGGATCTTAAGTTTTACTAACGTTTATTTTATTTTAAATCTTTACTATCACTTATTATTTTCTACTTCCGGCCAGAATTATAAGCGTTAAGGTTTTTATGCAAAGTTTGTCTGGCGAACGCCAAGTATTTAAGTTGTGGCTTTTTGCCAAGCGAGAGAGAGGAAGCAGTGAGTCAAAGCAGGCCGCTTACCTTAGAAGTTACTTAGTTGCTGTTTGCCTTCCAGGCCAGAGGTTTTAATCCTCTTGATAAATTTAAACGTATTGTAGTGTTCTCAGTCTCTTTACTACATACGCTTCCTGTTAATATAAGGCCAATCTTCCACGTTTATTATTCTAAAGTTAAATTAGAGTTTAGTTTTATTTTTATGCCTTTACGTTAGACCCCAAGTAGCGGGTCAGTGTATTCCGAAGTACGGAAGTTATTGTATATAGAGAAAAATAAAGGGTTTTGTATACCCTTCGTCTGTATCCTGTCTACTTACCACAATTAGTGAACATAGCTTTAGTAAGCTCTCTGTTCCGAGTTAGGTCCTTGTATGTTCCCGAAGAAGGTAAGAAGGAACATTGACCCTGATAATCTAACTGATATATTCATGAATATTTGGAATTTTGTTGTAATTAATAAACGGCGTATCTAGTGCTGTGTACTATGTGACTGGTATAGAATAATTAGTTTTTAAATTTTTGAAATGTTTCACATTTTTTCTTTTTAAAGAATATCAAAAAATTTTTTTTTAAATAATATTCTTCTTTAAGTTGTAGGCAGCAATCAGAAAGATTTTAGCTTCAAAAAATGTCATCTCAACTTTTTAATTTAAATGCGAAATACGAAAATTGAACCGGCTTTCCGTAGGCAGCACTGAAGAGAATTCCTCGTAATACTGCTGTTTTATTACAAATGAGAGATTTTGTACGATATTTTAAGAAACATATTTCCATATATTAATTAATTGCTTTTACTACCTACCCTATTAATCAGTCACTTAAATTTACTTTCTTAAATTCTCTCAACCTAAGAAATTAAAATAAGATACTTATGAAGAAAAAACTACCTGTCCCTTTATAAAATAAAACAGGAAAAACTTGTTGTGTAATTATATATTAATTATTATAACTATATTAAAATAATTTCTATTTTGTGATTTTTATGCATAAATTACATATCTAATATATTTTCAAAATCAAAATTAATTAAAAATATTATAAATGACACTTCTGTTAAAGGAGGCCTTCGTGGAGGACTTTCCAAGGGTAACTGGCTCTAACGTTACAAATGCACGAAAGCCAATTATGCAGCGAGCCCGTTCGCCTTGGTTCAAATATAGGTTGAATTATTAGCATTCCATGGCCTTAAATATTTGATCATAGATTCTTTAGTCTTTTTTAATTTATTTAAGTTTTTGACTTAATAAGGAAAGAATTTAAACTGTAGCAAGAATATAATAGGAAAACGCTTAAAGGCACTACGTGTCTGTTATATTTTAGGTTTGAATCTATGCTACCAGTTTTCGCAAAGTTGTGAATAGATGACTAATGGGATAAATAATAATAATAATTCTCAGCTTGCAATTCTTTCATATTTTTTCCTTTTAATGCTGCCCACTAGCAGCTGAGCGGTAAAATCACTGAACACTAGTAGTTCCGACCTGGGCACGACTTCAGGCGATCATGGGAATTTTCATAGTTTTCCCCAGGTGTAACGAACATCCAAGCTGGTTTTCCTTACAAAGTCCTCCATGAGGGCATTCCACCATCAGGCAGATAGCCCTAGTCTGCCTTGCCGTAATCCACTAAAACAACTCGAAAAAAACCCCTTTTTGTGGAAAGAAGCTTAAACGAGATTTTTTGTTAAATTTCTTGCAACCGTTATATTACTTTTCATTTCTGACAGAACTAGGGAAAATAAAAAAGTTCTGTTTAGATCTAATTAAAAATCGCAGTCAGTAATTCCGATTGATTTTAAAGAAATTGTAAGAGGTGGTTAAAACTGTAAATAGCGGCGTATTTTACTATGGCATAAAGATAAAATGACAATCATCTGCAGCCATAGGCAAAAATTTATCTCGAGTAAAAATTGCGTCAATGTACTTTAACCGGCAGGAATAATTTATGAGAAATTTACACTTAAAGTGGATATGGTCAAGCCACTTGCTCTACAAAGAATTGATAAACCAAATTTTGAAAAGAGTTTAGATCATGCAGTCAGAGGAGGCTAGATCAGATAACTGAATTATGTATATTACTTTTTCACCAAATGCAATTATTATCAATTACTTGTGAGGGAAAAAAATTTTAAACTCATTTTAACAATCTATCTTGCTAGATAACTGATTCTACATCTCTGGTAAATTGTGGTACTTTGCATCAAAGCACTTCCGTGCGCTACACCATTTTGTTTTAATCACAGCTGGAGTCCGCCAACCTACAGCTACAGCCACTCAGTTTTCAATAAGTATAAATTCTTTAGTACTTATTCAAAAAGTGCCTCTTGAAAGTACAAGGCATAACACAAACAGGCAAGACATCACGGTTTTAGGTGAAGGGGTTTCGTTTTGCGATGCCATACATCTCAGAAAACTAGCATCTCCAAATAGCTTCTGAAAGCGCAGCTCCAGAAACTGCAGGAGGTTTTAGCCCAGAATTGGCCACATTGCTTTACTCCTTCTCATGGTCTTGCAAATACAGAGTTGCATGTCTATGAACTTTTAGCCCGCCGATCATGATGTCAGTGACTTCAGGTTTGCTGCGGACTGCTTCGCTTTTCGACAGCTTAAAACTGTATTTGAATTGCATACATTAAGTCACTGCCAATGAAGGTTTTATAGAAAAGGTAGAAGCTACAAAATTGCTGATTGGATTGCTGGATGTGATTAAACTTCAGGGGCATAAGATCTTAAAATTTTGCGTTGATTGAAATAAAAATGTTAAAAACTCACTTTGCATTTTCCTTGCCGCAGCTGCTTGGGTATGAGTGGTAACGGCAAATGTGTGGCCATTAATCTGGGTGACTTGAGTTTCCTGAGGTGTCGCATGTGGCCTATAGGTCGGCCAACCTCCAGATGCTCTACGCGGTAGTTGAGTAGTTTGTTCTTCACTTTGTTGGGATTACCATCATTGTAAATGAGTGACACAATTTCCTCAGTCCAAGTTGTGCCTGCAAAATTGATGGTTGTTAGTAACTGAATTGAACAAAGGATAAGCAAAAGCAGACTTTTAGTCATTAGAAAGATTAAATCTCAGATAAATAAAATATTTAGAAGGAATTTCCGAAAAAGTGCCTTCATAAATTTCGGATTTTAAAGGAAAGTTACCAGCAGATAATTATAAAAATATAAATAAAGAGTTAAAGTCACTAAACTCGAATATTTCTTAATGTAAATGAGAGAGTATTTCCGATTACTAGTAGAAATGCTAAATTGTGAAACATTTCATGTTATTACCTGTGTCCTCGCCATAAGAAACAGCTATTGGAGAAATGGGTGTTTTCACTACCTTCCATCCGTTTTCCTTTAGGTCAATAGATGGCGACACGATCGATTTAAATGTTCATAGGGGAGTTTCTTAAACTGGACGCGACGTGAAATGGAGTTGCGAACATTTTATTCAAATGCACGAATTAAAAAAAAAAAAAAAAAAAAAAAAAAAATTAGTCGCTATCCTTTTATTATCTTTGATTCAATATACTACATTTTTTATACAGCGCAGTTAAAATTCGTAATACTGGCCAAGTTGAGTTCTAAACAGTGGCGTAGCTACGGTGGGGCAAGGGGAGACATCTGTCCCCGGGCGCAGCATTCAGGGGCGCCAAATTTATGTTACATAATTTTAGAATAAAATGCTTCTCATTGTTGGCACACAGGAAAGGGACTCAAAATCTTCAGTTGTTCCCGGGCGCTGAAAACCATAGCTACGCCTCTAGTTCTAAATTATATTTATACACTGAGGGGAAAAAAAAAAAAAAAAAAAAAAAAAAAAAAACACTAAGGTAACATAATAGCGGTCGCATTACAATTTCAATATATAAATTATTTCAGAATAAAAGTATGTCAAGTACGTAATGTCCTGTATCACACACATAGGAGTCCGAGATACTACTATAGTGACATCGCTATCACTACTATAGTGGTGATATAGATATCACTACTATAGTGATAACGCTTTATCGAAAAACCGTTATCTCTATACTAGTCGTTGTCTTGAAATAGACAACTGAACTACACTGGAATAGTTCAGCTGTTCTTTTCCATCGCATCAATTACATACATGGGAAGAACAATACAGTATTGTATTTTAGTGTTTTACTCGACTAAAGTTAATATTTATTTGAGTAATTATTACGAAGGACGTTATTTACCGTATAGGATGAAAATATTTTTTATCCATTGATAAATGTCTGAACTAGAGTAACAAAGATAAATACGCATATAGCCAATGCTGCAAAATCTTTTCAGGCAAGGTCTAACAATCAGAAAGAAACATCTATGATGCGAAAAAGAAAATATGATGATCTTCAATTTGGCTTAATTTTCAAAAATTGTGATGATAATGAGAAACCCCTTTCTTTAATTTGCAATAAAATTTTGGCAATGGCATGAAACCATCAGAATTAAAAAGGTCATTTTGAAACCAAGCACCTTTCGGACGTCAACAAACAAAAACAGTATTTCAAACGACCGTTAAAATCTTCAGATAAAGAAAAACAATATTTTGAAAAATTCAGTGTCTGTTAGCGAAAAATATTTATTCGCGTCATATAAAGTTTCATATCTGATTTGTTAAAAACAAAAAAGCCATGCAACATTGGAGATCTTGTATTCCCTTTTGCTATTAAAATGGTAAAAATGCATCATGGAAAATAAATATAGCGATGGAATTCGGAAAATTCCTTTGTCAGACGACACAGTCGCCAACTGAATTTCTGAAATTAACGACGACCAATTCCAGCAACTTATTATTAGAATTAAAGGAAGCCCGAATTTTAAAAATCAGCTGGACGAAACAATCGATTTAAAAAATATCAGTTTTAAATATATGCCACATGCATTTATAAAGAAAACATCGATGAAGAATTGTTATTTTGTCGTTATCTGAGAGAACACACAAAAGGGAAAGTTAAGCAATATAGTTTTAATTTAAAAAAAAATTGAAGCTCTTATGTCCTTCAAGTAATTTATGTAATTTATATTCACATTAGAACAGCAAGACCTCTGAAAACTGTAGTCACGTACATGACAAAATGATTTTATGCGTCGTGAAATTTTACGAGTTATGGAATAGCAATGTTTTCTAGACAGACAAAAAGGGATAAATGTCCATAACACAATGGAATGTGAAATAGAAAAATTTCAAGCTATAATTTTTTAAAACAGCCATTTTGCGCGCTACAGCATTTAGAAATAGGGCTGAAATGTAACAGACAATTCATTTAATGGTCAATACACGTAATCCATCAGAGAATTTCAATTTACTAAAAACAGCTCGTTTAGCAAAACTCAATGTCATTGGTCAAAATAATCTTTGAGCTTAAACTAATATTATTCAGAATTACTACAGTGAATGGTAAACGAAACTTCTTATTTTTCCTGACGCTGGAACTGCTGGCTGTCGGCCAATGATTCAGAAACCATAAATTAGCTTTTTAGATATTGTATAGTTTAATGGAATTTCTTTGTAAAGAGAGTTAACATTATCCGAAGGTGTGAACAAAAGATTAATGCCGAATTTTAGTTTCTTTTTTAATAATTCACATTTTTAGGTTATAAAACCAGACATCAGTTAGTTTCAAAATCCAGAAAACATTATTAATTTCATCGGACTTCATAAAATTTCTTTTCACCACGTTAAATACTTATAGATCTTCAACTAAGACAAACAATGAGCAAATATTTCATTAAATTTTCCATTTGAGATGAAAACTATGATCTATGTATGCACTGAATTATTTAAATTTATACGAGAAAAAAAAAGTATATTTATTTCTTTAGTTGTATCACAATATTTGTCTCATAAAATCATTGAGACAAAAACATTTATTAGAGTTTATAAAGCATTTTCTCCTTCCCTTCCTCATGTCTTGGTAATGTAACTGAAAGCCCACTCGACGTGATTTGGGGGATCCGGATTTCGAATGCCAGCAGGACATTGTGGATTTCTTTAGCTTCCTTAATAATAATAATAATAATAATAATAATAAATAAATGAAAAAAAAAAAAAACTAACAATTCTGCAAGTTCTTTTATGTCAAAGAATACACACAATGTGTCTACAAAGTTTTGGACTAACCTTTTTAAAGAAATTTCAGCAAACATGCCAAACGATCATTGACAGCGTTCATTATTTATGAAGTCTCAACTAGGTTTCCCTAAAATATCGTCTGCGTAAAAGCAGAATTTTCCTCAGCACCACTCGTCAGCTGGTCAGGATTGTGGAATTCATCGGTTCTGCATTTCATAACAAGCAAAGTATAGCGCTCCTTATGTTGGACTTGGCAAAAGCCTTTGACCGCGCATGGCATCAGGGGGTTGTTTTCAAGCTCATTAACCTTGGATTGCCTAGAAAATTAATTCTCCTGATTTATTCCTTTTTGCAACATCGCGTGTTCTTCGTCTCACTAGGCAATGAAATCTCTACTCTGAGACCTATAAGATCTAGTGTCCCACAGGGAAGCATCCTCGGACTGGTTCTTTACCTGTTTTACATCTCGGACTTTCCTCATCCTGGATTTGACAACTACTCTCTTCTTGCATGCTACACCGATGATACGGCGATAGCCATCAAGTCTATCAACGCAAATCATGCAATTGATAAAACGCAAGATTTTCTTTACACTGTAGAGGACTGGTGCACAATTGGAGAGTTAAAATTAACGTCAGTAAGTCTTAACTTTTAATCCTTCGCAAAAACCAAAAACGCACCGAGTTTAAAGAACTTTTCCTTTTTCAAGAGCCTGTTCCTTTAGTTACAAAAGCCAAATACTTAGGAGTGATTCTTAACCATAATATCACTTGGACCAACCATATTAAGAATGTTAAAAATAAAGCCATTGGAATTACGTGCAGATTTCTTCCAGTAATTTGAAAATATTCTAACCTAAGCTTAAGAACCAAGAGACATATTTATACTACTTGTATCCGGCCTATTCTTTGTTATGCATCTCCTGTTTGGAATACTGCCTCTCCTAATCAATTACATCCACTTCAAGCAATGCAGAATAAATTTCTTCGTATTATCACTGATGCTGACTTTCTCATCTGAAATGAACTTCTTCATAGAGATCTTAAGCTTGAAACCATCACAGAATTTATTAAAAGAACAAATGAGAAATTCTTCTTAAAGATGTCTAATGCGACTATGTGAACTATTCTTCTCAAGTCTTCAACTACGAAATACTCAATGAAGACCGCAACATAAGACCACTTGTAGCTCCCACCTTCATGGCATGAGGCCTCTGCTTCTTGTCTTGCTCCTCAATTGGTGGCTGTAATTTCTTTCAGTTTATCTGACGAAGACAGTGCTGTACTCTAAGTTGTTTGGGTTTGCTAGTGGGATGTTGTAATGACCGTTGTGTGTTGGTTTTCTGTTGCATGGATTGAATTTGTGTAGTTAAGTAGTATTATTGAACTTTTGTTGTTGTATAGTATTTTGAATCATGTTTTGCATTCGTCGTTTCTCTGTATTGTCAAGGATCCATTCGGATTTTCTTCATCTTGTAAAGTTCCGTTCACCTGCCGGATGCCTTTGGGCCTTTTCCTTTTGGTACCTCCCTCACTTTTCCTTTCTCCGTTTTCTCTTCCGAGATGTTTTCCGTTTCCAGAATTCATTATGTCGTGTGCCCTTGGGATTTATTTGACGAACTGGCAACGTTGCGCCTGCTTAGACAGCTCGGTAATATCGATCTGTCTAGGCAGAATTTTCTGCCAGTTCATCATTCGCTTTGAGCCAGTGAACATCCGTTATTAGGGATTCGAAAGTACAGAAAGGAGTAGCACCAAAGTTTTGCTATAAAAGCAAAACAAACAAACAAACAAGATGATTTTTTTAAAACAAATTGTGACCGGTGATGAAAATTAGTTCTTTGGTTTTCATCCTGAGACAAAATAGCAACAGTTTGGAGTGGAAAAAGTTCACCACAATTACAGAAACATCGGTTTCAGTTATCTCGAATAAAGGCCATGTTGGTGATTTTCTTTGACTCGAAAGGAATAATTCAAAAGGAATTTTTTTGCGGAGGATCAGACCTTGATCTCCATATTTTATAAAGATGCAATGGAAAGTGTTCTGAAGATAATTTAGTGCACTAGGATTAGAAAAGCTCAATGAAATAACTGGTTTCTGCTGCAGGACAATGCGCCATCACGCATTTCCATTGCCGTGATCACTTTCTAGCAAAGAAAGGCGACACATTTCTCAACCACCTTCTTTACTCATCAGATTTAGCAGCTGCAGACCACTTTTAATTTCTTAAAAGGGAGTTCCGCCTCACAGATAATTATTTTAACAACACTGAAGAGATTCAAATAATCAAAACAAGAGACTAAAATGACATTCGGAAAGTATTCAGTAATGCCACAAACTTAATTTATTCACAATATTTCATTTAAAATGTTTGGTCTGATGAAGTTCATAAGCTGCCCTTTTTTTCCCAGCCCTCTGACTGGCACGGGGTTTCATTAAGAAAGCCCAAATTTCTAAAAATTGTCTTCAGAAAGAGGTATTTATATTTAATATATAGCCTTAATATCTTGGACATATTTCAAGATGTTCCTACGCATATCACAAAAAATATACACTCTTAGACAGAAAAAAAAAAAAAAAAAAAAAAAAAAACCAGCGCCAAGAAGGAGTTATCAGAATTGGACGAAAATCGGTAGAAGTGATGTACATGTACAGAAAAATAAATGATTACAGTTTGAGAAAAATGGGTGATTTATTGAAGTGATAGAGCTTTACAAAGTGAAAAAGTCAGTAACACGTTTGTCCACCTCTGGCCTTTATGCAAGCAGTGATTCGGCTTGGCATCGATTGATAGAGGTTGCGGATGTCCTCCTGAGGGATATCGTGCCAAATTCTGTCCAACTGGCGCTTTAGATCGTCAACATCCCGAGCTGGTTGGAGGGCCCTGCTGATAATGCTCCAAACGTGCATTATCGGCAGGGCCCTCCAACCAGATCGGGAAATCCGGCGACCTTGCTGGCCAAGGTAATGTTCGGTAAGCACTAAGGCAAGCAGTAGAAACATGTGCAGTGTGGGGGCGGGCATTATCTTGGTGAAATGTAAGCCCAGGGTGGCGTGACACGAAGGGCAACACAATGGGCCTTAGAACTTCGTCGACGTACCGCTGTGCTGTAAGGTTGCAACGGATGGCAACCAAAGGAGTCCTTCTATGAAATGAAATGGCACCCCAGACCATCACTCCTGGTTGTCGGCCTGTCTGCCGGAAGACAGTCAGGTTGGTACCACACCGCTGTCCGGGGCGCCTCCAGACTCGCCTTCGCTGGTCATCGGAGCTCAGTTCAAAGCGGGACTCATCACTGAAGACTATTCTACTCCAGTCAGTGACATTCCAGTGCGAATGAGCCCGACTCTGCAAACGAGCTTGACGTTGTAAAGAGGTCAATGGTAGTCGGCGCAAGGGGTGCCGTGACCTCAGCCCCCTTTCTGTGAGCCGTCTATGAATGGTCCTTGCGGTCACTGAAGCCCTAGTTGCACGTACAATCTCGATAATAATGATGCATCTGGGGCTATGAGTGCCGCTCTGACGATTGCTCGGTCTTCACGTCCTGTCGTTTCTCTAGGCCTACCGCTTCCTTCTTGACGCTGTATGCGACCATTCCTGGCAACATCGTCTAATAGTGGCATCGCTCCTGCTCAAATGTCGAGTTATTCGCCGATAAGACCAACCGCCTTCTTTGAGCCCAACTCCACGAGCTCTCTCAAATTCTGACATTTGTGTATATCGTTCCGGCACCTGTATGCGAGGCATAGTTACTGTCTACCAGAGTACACGGAATGAAATTCATGAAGAATTTATAACCTGCAATCGTAATTTCTCCTCTTAAATAACCTGCCAGTTGCGCAGATCAGATGCGATGTAGCGACAACCGTTCATTCATTGGCAGCCAAAATGTAAAATTTTGCATTTTCCGTCGAAACTTGTATGCATATCAATTTGTGTCCAATTTGCTTTATATCTTCTCGGTGCGTCGTGGTGCGTCGTTTTTTTTTTTTTTTTTTTTTTTTTGTCTAAGAGTTTATTAGGCCGTATATATAAGGCCTTGCCGGTCAGAGGCCTCGAGAGGTTAGTCAGATCCTGGAGACACAGCATAATGACTGCACACCTTGTAATAGTTGATAACAGTGATCAAGGAAAAATATGCACATAAGGGGCTAGAAAGGGATATAAGATTAATTCAGATGCAACCATCACCAAACGGAATTCCTTTTGAAATGAAAATATTTGAAGATTGTTCTCTTCCGCTTGTAATTTACATATAATTTCCTTAAAATGTGGTGAGTTTACAGTTTACTCTTTGAAGTCAGCACATTTTTTCTGTTTTACTTGCATATTTTAATTTAGTTATCTTAACCGGCAGTAAACCGGAAACAAATACACTAAATACGTGTGTCCCTTCTCACTGTAAACTAGGCAGCAAAGTCGACCTTTTGATGCTAAACGTAATTTAAGTTATTCTTCAGAACAAAATACCTCTCAAACACTTTACTTATGAAATATAGATGGATTGCATAGATTTAACTTCATATAGCTTACTGTATAGATTTAACTTTACCATTGAAGGCAGATGATTTTGTCTACCGCATTTCAGTTCAGAGGAAAAAAATCAGGAGGTAACAACAAACTAGTATGAAGGTTAGGACATTAATCCAGCACAGCTTATCCAACTCTCAGGAAATGTCGATTCAGAAATTCCTAGAGTCCAGTGTGAAGAAACTTCATCTTTCTGGAATTACAGGACTGGTTACAATTCCCGTATCTAAGGAAGTATGTCTTGAAGAATGTCGTTGTTTATTTCCATTAACACAAGCGAAGTGACGTTACATTCGAATATAGAAAAGAAAACAACTATAAATAAAACCTGGATAGATGCAGAATATTTTACCAGAAAACTGCTTCTTCTAAAGTCTTATTTTAATGTGTGTAAAACACCCTTTCTGTTTGATTTCCCTCTCTTCAGATAAGGAGGCCAAAATTTTACTTTTAGCATTAAAAGGGTCTGCAGTGGAGTCTTTTCAATATTAGGGGACACTATATTACGTTAAAAAAGTATTCACACATCGCAGCAAGTATTGCCATTTATTAAGACATGAGATCTTTAGTTCCACGCGGTCTTGCAATAGCTATATTTCACAGCATTGCTCTTCGATTTGCCATCTTTAATTAATTTTCTCAAATTATACCCGTGGATGCTTAATAGGATGAACGATTTAAAAGCAATAACTGTAATTCTTAGTTTTTTATTAGCCCAAAGGACATTAGCCCAGAATTACAATTAATTTCGTTTTGGAATTTTGCGTTGGTTCACGATAAATGTCGGTTCAATTTTCAAACTGTTGCCGCCAAATATTACAACCCTGCATTATATTAAAAAAATTATAATGTATGTATGTTTCTCGCATTATTATTAAACATAAATGTATGTATGTTTCTCGCATTGTGATAAAACAGCGGTACATAGAGCCATCACATTTTGAATAACGTACGTTTCCACCCAAACATGAGCATCTGGAAACCCAAATTTGGAATTTGTTTTATTATCGAATTCATATTTTGTAAAACTTTAACGAATGTTTGATTAGCAAACTCAACGATTTCAAAGCGAGCAATGGCAACACTGTACGAAAAAAAAAAATATCTCCAGCGCGCGATACTGTGTATCGGAAATTCTAAAGATATGCTCATTTTAAAATTATTTTGAGATATAGCTGTTGAACTGTATTTTATGGTTTAAGTGCGAAAAACATGATATTTAATAAATAAAGGTAACACACAAAACGTTAAAAAAAGCTCCTTAGGGCGTAATGTAAAATCTGAAAGCTTTTAATTTTTTAAAAAATTTTCTACTTTTCTTATTATTAATTATGTATTCAACTTACATAATTTATAATACATTTAACTGATGTTTCCCCGACATTTGCTCGTTAACGAATCCCTGAAAGCATCGATAATTTAGCTCTCTCATTACTGAGAACTTTGTCCAGGATGCATCCCGAACAGACCGATAAAAAGAACGACTGTCTGTTTTCTTATTAATAAAAATAAGGTTATTAAGCATAATTTTAATATTTGCCGGATACTTTTAGGATATCTAACTCAGAAATCAAATACGATGCTGATTGCTAACATCACATTTTACAAGCTTTAAGCACTAGAATTTTAAGTCTTATAACATAAATGCCTCTCGTATGAAAAAAATGACTTCATTTTGTCTGTTTTACAGCACGCAGTTTGTCAATCAATTCTTCCAGTATTATGCTGTAACTAACTATAAGAACATGAGTGTCGGCCGACAGTCACGCAATATTTCGCGTGCGACGGTTGAGGACTTAAATTATAAATTATTCAGTCCTTTCTATTTTATAAGTTCAGTTTTTCATTATACCTAATATTTCTACTTAGGGACAAAAGTTTTTAGATGTTCTCCCGTTACACATAGGCAGAATCTCTTTTCCAAAGCTTGACTTTTTATCTAAGCTCTGAAGGTCAGCCGAATGTCATATAATCAGCAAAATCGCAATTCGTGTGGGCAGAAATGGTGCTTTTTATCGCGTAATGACATGGAAGATGGCCATTAATATTGCATGTGCAATCAGGGAATTAGATCAGACTTTTCTATCAGGCATTATAGATGGATGGGTCCTGTGTTATCCACTCTTGTAAGTTAAAGTTATAGTCGTTTTCCAGGTCACGGCGCAAATGGAATGCATCAAATCTTGGCATAAAATAATAGTTTTGAAGAAAGAAATAACAAAAATTTATACTTAGCTGAAATTAATAGTGAACTATCTATAGTGGGTATTATGGAAGGGTTTGCAGTATTGCCATATAACATGACTATAAACTTCGATAACATTCAGAATCATTAAATGTTTACTGATGGTAATTAATGTACTCTCGTGGTGTTAATTAATGCACTTTAATAGTGTAAGTGATTCAGCGCCATATTTAAGATTTAAGATATAAGATTATAAGATTTATTAACAAATAGAAGCTCTTTGTTTCGAATCTTGGAGACGGTTCGGTTGATTTGTAGTGGTTAGTATTCGAAAAACATACTGGTCTTTATAGTAGTGCTTGAATTAAAATGTAATGGCCGATAACTCTTAATCATCTGGACTGGGTCGACTGGGTCTTGTGCCCTTCTCCTGCCTTAAGTCTCTCCTGTCCTTTAAGTGGGTAGGGGATAGTAAAAGTATTGCATTTTCCCGAACTAAGAGTGGTTAAGCACATTCGTCTAAAAACAAATGATCCATGTTTCGACTCCCAGCGACGACGGAGTTCATTTATCACGCGTCTTGGCTTTCGAAAACTTAAGGGTCTGTACCTGTTTTGCCTCAACTGCAATACAACGAGTGATAACTCATCACCACCCTGATTTGTTCAACTAGGGTCGGACTCTTCTTCCCAGTTGATGTTTAATAAAGGAAGGATATGAGAACTTATCAGAAAAATTTTTCTTTTGCTTTGCCCTGTAGTCCCTTAAAATTTGTTTCATTAGTTTTGCATATATTAAATTAACTTTTTTGTTGAATTTCATATTCATGTTTACAAAGAATTATTGCCTTCCTCTGTACTCAGTTGCGTAGTTGGTATAATGGTTAGCGACGCTGACTGCCGTATCGATAGGCCCAGGTTCGAATCTTAGAGAAGGCATGGATGTTTGTAAGCGTATAGTGTCTGTGCGGCAAGGAATCATTCAAAATATACGGCGAGCCGAAAGTCATCTCCACAGTTTAGTACTAAGGGAAGAGGGAAGGGAGACTCTTGGATCGTAAAATTCTGGTGTCATGCCTGCACGTGCCCTTTACTCTTCTCCTCCGACTAAGCCTTGCGCAGATGTGTGCAGCGAATAACGAAGATATATTTATGAAGTTACAACGAGTGATGATATTTAAACGTTCGCTGCAACTTCTTGAATACCAGTAAGTAAAGTGGGTAAGGCTTGTTCGTGGATAAGGCTGTAAGGCTTAGTCATTAATTGAATTTTCTGGGACAACTTCTAGCTCTACTTCTGTCTTTAAATGCCTTTGCGGTAAGCTAAGCAGTGGCACGATATGTCCGCAAGAGATTAATTAAGCTCTACTAATATTAAAATCCGAGAGGTGAGAGAGTCTCCGTTATTTACAACCCCTTGGAGCGTTTCGAATGCATCAGTTGAGAGTTTCGGCACATGTTGTGATATTATACGTCTTAGCTGTAAGTAGTTCAAATGAAGTTCAAAATTAAACGATCTACTTGCCATAAATTAATAGGTGAATAGACAAGCTACATATTATCTGAGGCAGAATGTTGCCGACCACAAAACAGATATTACACACATTTAATGAACACTCAACGAATATTATTTGTTCATGGTGCCTTTTTGAAAGCATGTACGTTTGCGTACAACTTTTTTTCTGTATGGAGCATATAAGATGTAAAATTAGAACAAATAATTACAAATGACCACGTCCTGCCAAACTAGAAATTCATTCATTGATGCTCACAACCAAGTACAGTATTCGGGCTAAATACATTTTCCCTACTAAATGGACTAACCAGTGGCCCGAGCGGTAAAATCACTGAACGGTAATAGCTCGACCGGGCTCTAATTCCAGCGAATGGGTTGGGTACATTGGAGTTTTCGTGCTTTTTCACATATATGACGTGGATACTAACCAGTTTCCCTTAAACAATCCTCCACGAAGACATCCTTGCTATTAGCAGATAGCCCTAAGGTGCCAACTCAATCAAAAATTCGGAAAAAACTAATAAAGCTAATACTGTAGTAATTTTGGATTAAGAAGCAAATATGAATTTATCTGACACAATGATAAATCCTGAGCAAATCCTTTTAAGGCCGTGTGGCCCAGAAACAGTGAAAGGTTGGATACCCACAATGTAGATTCTTTTGTCCCACGAATTCAAAAAGTTTTAGAATGAAAGGATTTTCAGTCTTTTTTATGTTTAGTAATATAATTTCAGTAATATAGTTTAGTAATAATTCCATTTGGGGGGTTCAAAGCAACTACCAAATGGAATTTTTCAAATTTAATGATCAGCTTCAGTCAGCGAGCATTTTCGATCAGGAAATTAAAAATACGAATTTTCTAAATATAATTAAAATTTAGCTTCTTTTAACTAATAAAAATAGTAACAGAAGAATAGAAAAATGAATTCGTGTTTCTCAATTGGAGTTTTTTCCCCAGAATATTCTGATGTGGCAAACAGTCATTTTGTTCTTTGATACAGAGAAATGCTTTTATCTAAAAAGTGTAATAAATCAATAAAAAATACTATCTCGTTAAAAAAATATTAAGTGCACTCCAACGCTGTTTATTCGCTACCGTGCCGTTGGAAAATTTAGAACAGTATTTTTATCTAACAACATGGCATTATTTTATTTATAGATAAGCCTTCAGTAGTTTTTCATACTTTTTGATTTATTAAAAGGCCTTAGCTAAAGGTTCATAACTTTTTTAAAGCATGGTATAAAGGTCTTACAAAGGCAAGATATCTATACAGTTACCGAGCAAAAATTTTCCTGTTAAGTCATTCTGACATTCAATTTAACATTCCGATAAATGTTTATATTTAACAAACTTTACATTGCTGGAGAAAAAACTTTAGATTAAGTAAAAATTGAAAATGATAGAACGTCTGTTTTTCTTATGAAACTGCTACATTAACGTAGGTCTTTGTTCTAAAGTCAAGGTTAAATCATCAAGAAAGTGAATTTAGTAGGTAGAGTAAAATGCCTTATTTCATTATGCTGTAAGAGAATATATTTTTACATTTATGTGCTGACTTAATACTGAGCTTAGATTTTTTATATTAAAAACATCGTAAGTAAAGACTTTTCAAAAATTTTCAGATCTTTGCGTTATGCATACATGTTATAGTTTCTTCGTCAAGTGCTGCCATTGCAGGGAACATAATGTTTCCAATTTATCGATATTTTCCTCACGAATACTCGAATGATCAGTACTCAGTATGTTGCCAGTCGGCAAAAATATAAGATCTTTAATTCATCTTTCACAATTAAGACACAATAACACGCCGAATAAATACTAATTCAGAAGTCAAACAAAAAAAATCAGCGTTATATTTTCAAATTTTTTTTCACAGGACTAGTTTCGATGGTTTTACCGAACCACCATCCTCAGCTGCAAAACCGCAAAATGTTTCTCAATTGGACCGTAAAATGTTTCTCAATTGGATAAAGCTATTATTGGCTGTAAAGTTATTATTGGCTTTTTGAGTTTTAGTTCCATTTACATCATTAAAATTATGTAAAAGTCACATGACATGGATTAGTCTCGAAATAACGTAGTACAAAGAAATATTGCAATTTTTAGAATAGAGAAAGGAAATTAATTTACGCTGCTAATTTCCTCAGCTGCAAAACCGCAAAATGCGGTTTTGCAGCTGAGGATGGTGGTTCGGTAAAACCATCGAAACTAGTCCTGTGAAAATTTTGAAAATATAACGCTGATTTTTGTTGTTTGACTTCTGAATCATTTTTCACATTTAATGATTATCAAATTGCTTTTAAAAACTGAATGATTTAAAAAAAGTTAATATAGTTTTAAAAAAAATAAATATTTGGTTTATTGTTTAAATACTGTACTAACTGCCATAAATTAAAATGAATTTAATTTATTCTGCATTCAGTTGAAACTTTTTATGAGCGTCTGCAGCATGCATTATCGTAATTAATTACAGACGTTTTTAAAACATATATTAAGTGTCTATATATATGTAATAAGATGACGCGGAGTAAGCTGCAACAGACTGACGATGGTTCTCTGCATTATATCCCGGGAAGACTTTACTGCGTAGTTAGAAAGATGACACTCGAAGGAAAGACTTCTAGACAGACGTGGCCGAATTGAATATAACTTTAATTGGTGGATGCAAAGGAATTATCAGAAACATATTTTTCATCGCAAATGATTATGGGCGCAATACGCACCCCACAGTTTTATATAGAGTATCACATTTTAGATAATGGCATAGTTAGTAGCTCGACAAAGCAAACGGAGCGAAGTAACATCTTGACTGCAGGAGAGCTGAAGCTAAATGGTGCGCAGTTATCCAGTAGGAAAGCTCAATAAGAGAAGGTTTTGCTTTAGATTAGAAAGGTTTAAGTTCTCAAAATTTTGAGTTCACGTTCCGAGTTAGCTACGTCATCAGCGTTACTCAAACCGTGCAGGATGGATTGATCTACAAAAGACGCAGTCCAGAAAAGTTCGATTTTTAGAACAGATAGGGAGAATTACGGGGTTTGATTTGCATATTTTTTAGCTTACAGGAATATGTAAGAAAAATTAAAAATATGTAACAGATAAATTAGAATTTAAATTAGCAGCGTAAATTAATTTCCTTTCTCTATTCTAAAAATTGCAATCTTTCTTTGTATTGCGTCATTTCGAGACTAATCCCTGTCATGTGACTTTAACATAATTTTGATGATGTAAATGGAACTAAAACTCAAACAGCCAATAATAATTTTAGAGCAGTATTAATTCTCCAATCAAAATGCACTGAGAACCAAAACTAACTCAGTTTGGATTAGGATTTCATTCTGAACATAACGCACTTGCTTATTACTCTTCGGGCCTAGCTCGACTACAGTCTGCTGCTCTCATCTCATTGCAAATCTACCAAAAATGTAAACATTTTGAAATAGGTGCAAATACTATGCGAAATTGTTCGTGTTCGCAACATGTTTACTAAAATAAAATGAAGATTTAATCTGCCTCGGCTGCCATTTTCCTATTCATTGTGGATCGGTATTTCAGCATTCTACGTCATCAAAATTCTTGCTCTTCATTACGAATTCAACTTTCTACGTTCTACAACATCAACATTGCAAAAGGCCTTGGCTTTAGCTTTTGCTAGAAATGTTTGTTCGTCTGATTATGGCCAAAACTTGTAATAGGAATTTGCCTAACGAACTTACACTTTAGTTTCTCAAGTTAACCCTAACCTTTGTTGTCTGTTAATCCTGCAAGGAGCTGTGCCTTGTTCTATTACTACGCGAGCTCTGTAATTTTGTTGAACTGAAGAACAAGATAACAATGTTCATTTTTAAACCTTCCTGAGTTTGGTGTTATTTCGCTGGAGGTCTACGATGAGATGATAAATCGTCTGGCTAGACGAAACAAGTTTATTACTGAAGAGTTAGGTTCCGTTTACTAGCGCCCAACATGAATAATTAAGTATGCCTGGGGAAAGTGTTAATTTTAGTTTATCATCTGCAAGGTTGCAAATTGATGGAATGCCGCTAACTCCGTAGGAAGACATCTGATTTCTCGTAGATGCCAGGTGAGCTTCGATGTAGCCTTGATGGCAGGAGTTAGCAAGCCGATTTTATGAAATACCCAGTGAGAAGCTTCTTATTATTTTCAAGTTAGTTAAAGTATTACGTGCAGTAAAGAACACGGCTCAACTGGAGTCGAAGGTGTTCGGAAAATATCAGGTGCTAGAGGAAAAATTGATGGCATTTTTATTTAGAAAAGTAGAGGTTGTGAAACTGTTTAATTTATAAAATTTCGCCCTGTCAAGTTTTGATGTCGTAGCCTAACGATTTGGTAATTCTAATTCACAGTTAATATTCTCAGTTATAGTTATTAAGCAGTAAATTAATATAAATCCAGTTGACTTGCATTTAACACATCTCGCATCACTCATTTGATATTAAATTTCACGCATATCTCTTGGCTAATAATAATAAAATGCATCACCTTCAATCTTTCCTGAACGATACTGTATGAAAAGATTTCTCTTTTCTGTTGCTTGTTTTTGATATCACCTTTATTCACACTTTTACTTTCACTATCACTTACGCTGGGAAACAAAACATACTATCATTTTATAGGGAAAAGTTATCATAACAGCAAATTTTCATATTTCTACATGAAGTATCATTATCATTTCAACAGTCCCCAGTAAACGCAGAAAAATGGATCTAAGAAGAACTGATCATCACCGTTTTTCTTTTCACGGGTTTCCACTTGTTAACAACTGACCAAATTACTGATTAATTTCAGAAGGGTTTAAATGAATTTAAAGGGAGAGGAAGGAAGAAGAAGAGGAATCAGAAATTGAGGGTTCTAGCTTAAAAACCTAAAAAACTTCTTGTCGTTTCGAAAAAAAAAATGTATTGCGATACTATAAATATATTAAGGTTTAAAGGTAGGAATTAGTTTCTCAATAAGAATTTTTGGTACTTTTCCGTTTCGCCGGCGCAAATCCCGCCAAGCAGACTTTTTTGGCGAACACATACAGTATACACATAAAAAATATATAAAAAATTTTAGTTCTAAGAATTTTTTATTTTGAAGGCATAAACATTTTAATATCGCTTAAAATTTTATAAAAAGCCAATAAATAAAGACAATACATTTATAAAAAGACACTAATTTAAGAATTTACTATGCTTTCATGGTTCAACATCCTGATTCGCCGGTTCGTATCACGTGACCCCAAGCGATCTCATCTCACGCAAACTATTCTACAAAAATCTAATGCTCTCAGTAATTATCTACATTAATTTCAAGTTAAATCTTAATTTGGAACACAAGTTTAAATGCAATAAATATTTTAATTCGTACGAATATCTTACTCAGAAATTTTGTAAAACTGCAGTGCTTTACTTCGCTAATGCATTCTCATTAGAATTGATGAATTTAACCCTTGACTTTACCTTTTCTATATTTTCGGCTTCGGGTAAGCGCTGTGATTGCATCCTAATTGACTTAATTACCGAAAATGGCCTTACACATAAAACTGAACTATCTGATAAAAATTCTATGTAATTATATGCCAGTATTGAAAGAAACAATCAATCTGATAAGAAAAAGCTGCGACTTGTTTTGAAAATGAGGCTTAAAAGGTTACCAGCGAGAATATTCCGTTTGGCATCGGTTGTACCATTATTGGCGACTTTATCGCTTGCGCCGGCAAAACGGAAAAGTACCGAATTTTTTACTTGATATAAACTTGTTTTAACTCTGACTATTTTTACCGTAATCAGTAAATGTCACAGTAAAAGTACCTTTCAGCATTCCAAAGGTTTCACTAAGAGTATCAATTACAAGGGTTTCCAATGGGAGGCATTGGAAAAATTTAGGTTTAACCCTATAATGTTTGGTATGTTTTACGATCTGTAGATAGTGTCCAAACTCTTGGTAGACGTTAAGCGAATTATCACTAAAGTAAAAACTGAGCCTTTAGAAGGGTGTAAAAGACCCTTTATTTTAAACTAAGGGAGAACATAAGGCACACCTGTTGCTTACAAGCTCAGCCAACATTTATGCCGAGAAAACTTAAAATAACGCTATGTTCAAATGTAAAATTAAATAAGCTAATAGTAAAAGGCTACACAGATTAACTTGACGCGAAATTGGCTCACAAATCTAACCGACGTTCAGATTCAGTATCGGCAATTATAATGCAAGGCCGAAGACTACAAATCTTACCTGAGCTAGCAACCTAGTAACGTGGCCAAGAGAGGCAGAACACGCTTTGTCTTACAATCTAAAACCCTCATCTTAAATACACGCTAACTAATTTGCATTCTGGGGTAAAAACGAAAAGAAGAAGCGACAGTAAAGGTATAAATCATAAAGTAACTGGCCAATTAGCATAAAGGAGCCCTACAACCTGCTTGTGGTCTGACTAATATGATAAATCTACAACGTGCCTGCCAACACAGTTAACAGAGTTACTGCCAACACAGATACTTGAAATATTTTAGAGGATGAAATAAATTAATTACAAATATTTTAAAAATATAACAACGTCAAGGCAATATCAAATGAACTGAAAGTCAGCTGCTCCTGACATTCCAAATTACACCTAAATGTAAGCATTTGTCAAGGTAAATGCACGTTAGAAAGACCCTCACAAGCAAAGGAATAAGAAATATAATTTAGTGATATGTTCTATTTAGAAATTTAATTACACTTCTAACTAAGTTGATGACTTTTCTGAGACTAGTCTATTCAGGTAAGCAAGTTCAGAAAAGTGAAAACGGTGGTTTCAAAGGGGGTAAACACTTAAAATTGCTACTTAATTGCTAACGAGATTTTAATCGTGTTGCGGTCATTTTATTTGATTTAAATTCACACGCCTCCTGAAATGAATTCGGATATTTTAATTACTCCAAAGTAAGTGAAGCCTGATTTGGTTCTATCACTAATATAATATATAACTAAAATATGCAATTATTTTCTTAAAGACCTTATATTTGATATAAATTCTGGAGGAATTATAGAATTCTAGGCAAATGTAGTTTGACAAACAAAACTATAAAATTTCGTACCAAAGAACATGAATCTTATATTCAAAAATAGGGAACAAATAAATTTTCTGTTGCCTAACACTTTGGGATGTAAACCAGAAATTAAATTTTACTTCTACCGAAGTCATCCCAAAAACTTCTTCAGTTGGTTAACTGGAACTTGAGGCACTTCATATCCATAAAAATTTGTCTACATTAATGAATAACTTAAATTCTACCACGTCTCATCCACCAATCTATTTAGGCAAGCCAATTTTCATTATACAGAACACTAAGATCAGCTACTAGTAAGTTCTTTAAAATCAATTAATTTTCCTTTCTCTTTTTGTTATATTAATCTTTCACTTAGTTGTAGCTGAAGAAGGTGATACTGTGATTGCAGAAAGCGCTTTTGTTAATATAAAATCTACGTCAAGTAACTCTGAGTTTCTTATCTTCAAGCGAGGGCTTATCTGCTTAAGACGAGGAAACGTCAATGTAGTGCTTTGTAAGAAAATACGGCAGTTTACTAAATGAATAAAATGAAATAAAATAAACTTAAAAAAAAACATACTTAGTTATAGCATACACCAAAGCACCACAGTACTATGCGAACAATGCGAGAATTTTTATTTCTGCATATTTAAAGCACTCCGTCAGATTTAATAAACAAGAAACAAAATATCTGACTTGTTCATAAAAAGAGACGCTGTTCTGATATTAAAGAAATGTTTTTGTCACTCCGAATTCCGAGCAGAAACAAATATTTGGTGGTGGTGGTGGTGGGGTGAATTTAATAACTAGATGGAAATTTTCTGAACCATAATTCAATTAACACTGAAATAACATGATTATTGCTCTACAGTTTCAAGAAGTGAAAGCTGTGTATTTAGAATAAGTATGAAAGAGACACTATGAAGTTGATTCAAAACTACAGAAAATCGATATCAGATTAAAGTCTGCCAGACGAAGACAAAATGGAAAAATGTGCTGTCCGACACTTTAGGTGATAGCTTTGTGCTGATGTTGTCTCCGCGTGTTTTCTTTAGTTAAATGGGTCTCAGCAAATTTATATTTTCACAAAAGATCAGAAATGGGATTTTAATACTGTCGTGGTTCCTTTTTTTTTTTTTTGAATTGTTTCACTTGCTATTTTTTACTTTAGTCACATATGTTTGTAGTGGACAAGCCTTTTTATTCTGAAAACAGAAGTAAAAGTGGAATAAAATAGCACAGTGAAATGATTCATTCTATTCAAGGAACATAGAATGATAATCCAGATAGCACGATCAGATGGCATACTACAGTTTAGATTGACAACAAACAAGAAGAAATCTCACTTAGGATATTGATATCATGAATTAAGTTAGAAAAACATCAAACTAGCCTAAGTTTTTTAAAGTATGTTTGTAGCATTTCTAGTACAATTTTTTTTTTTACTAACGTGCGTGCAAGTAGGAAATTATTCCTCCATATACATCATCTGCATTAAAAGATATTGCATGACCTTTATTTTCGGAACGCTGGTTGTAGATATATACTTACGTCTACAAAAATACTTCGAATAACGAAAATATTTCTATTGTGACATTTTTAAATTAAAAGAAAATTTTGTGAAAATTACGAAATTTAATATTTTATACCTTCCTCAATTTCTATAGTTATATTAATAAAAGTTTATATTCGAAATAAAAAATAAAATTTAAAAAAATAACCACACAAAATGCTCGACTATGGTACAACAAAAATGACCGAAATATTTATTTCTAAAGTTTTATGTTTAAGTGTCGTACACTAAATGAAGCGAAATGGTTGCACTTGTAGGCGACTAAAAATAAAGTATCAGTTTAGAAAACGGTTTCTAATATTAATTAATCTGTTAACGTCAGAAAAGTATCGTTAAAATATTGATCTAAAGTATTGAATCTATCGTCAAAAGTAATGATCAATATAAATGTTTCGAAAAAAGGAGATCTTATTCACAAAACCTTACAGCATTTGTGTTCTAAAAAGTGGTAGATTTCACTTTTGTATCTAACCAATGGCAACATTACTTGCATAAATTAAAATATCTGAGGTGGGCACCATATGACTTCCTTCTATGGCCTATTAGATAATACACATTATTTGCAGTTCATTTCTTCGTCTTCTTCTTTCCTCGAATTTCATTAGAGATATATTTCTAACGCAATCAATTCAGTACTTACTTTACAAGGCAAAAATACATAAAAATTCAGTCTTCATTACATAAAAATTCAGTCTTCATTAAAACTGTAAAATACAGAAAAACTTAAATACAGGTAAAACAGTTAACAAATGTTTTACAATTAAAATTAGATTTACTAGGCAAAAACAAGCAATTCAGCCAGTGGTCAGGAGAACAAAATTTTCGGTGCACAAAATTAAAAATTAGCTTTCGTTTTCTCTGGGGGGGACATTGAAATTTGTGCACTACTGACAATCCACTATTCTTCTAAGAATTCCATATGCAAACAAATGGCAACCTAGTTAGATTTAACTTCACTTAAATGTTTAAACTGTTGGTAATTCTGCAGCTATTGCCTGCAAATTAATTAAAGGTTTAACTAAAACCTTAATCGGAACATAAAAACAACATAATTCAATTACTTTTAAAGCAAAAAATTTAAAAAAGAGAAAAATCTGAAAGGTTTCAGACTTTAAATTACATCCAAAGTGGCGTTTTTTAAAAATTTTGTCTGTTACCTTTATTTATTAAATATCACGTTCTTCGCACGTTCATCTTACAAGATAGTAGTGTTGACAATTATTTAAACCAGTGAGAGCCAGACGACAACCTGTTAATCTTTTTTATATGGTCCGTATATTACTCTTACTTTATTCCTTTTATGGGCGTATTGCAAGATTTTCAATTTCCGCTCACATATTCACTGCAAGCAATTAAAAAGTGCAATGACCATTTTTTAGAGAAAATGCAGCAGACTCTCGATTTTATGAAACTATGAGATCGTAGAAAAGTTCGTAAAATCAGAAGTTTATACACGAAAATGCATTGCAAACAACACAAACGATTCGAGACTAAAGCTATTGTTCATAAAAAAGCAGTTCGCACACTAAAGAGAGTCTACTGTATAAAAAATAGGCTTCCCCGGAGAACTGATTTTTTAATTTTTAGTTCAAAACTTTGAAACGTTTTGCCCAAAACAAATTTTTTCAAATAACCCATTCCAGTGTAGTATGCTGTATCAGCCGAAAGAATTGCTGTTAGAATTGTGTGAAGTTCATTGTTAGCCGTCACTCTACACAGCACAAAAAATATTGGAACTAATTTTTGGAAATTACTTCCAAAAGAATGATACCCACATCTAAGAAAATGGATTTTTCAATGTTGTGTAATTGTGGTCCTAACATTTATGAGACAACCTTATCTAGCATGAAGGTTATGAAATCAGTATCCAGAAACAGACTGACTAATCCGATATTGTTCAATAAATTTCTGGATTACAGCATTAGAAATGGAAATTGCCTTTAAATAAATGATTGAGAAACTTTCACAAACCTCATTTTGCAAATTAAATAATGTGTCAAATTATTTTAAAATTCAGTCATTGTTTTGATGAGACTTCCTGTCCAATTTTATTTGCAATTATTAGTTTACACCAGCTGTAAGAATCCTATATTGAACATGGTGAGTCAATAAAACTGGACTCCCTTTGTTCTGTCTTGAAGACAGTATCAGATGACTGCTTAAGACCCGTTCAAACTGAGGTTTATCTGAGCTAACGGAGACAACTGACTTAGCCACCGATCCATCTCCAAAACCAGTTTTTCCCCATAGCGCTGCGAGTGAAAGATCTGAACTGCATGGAGGTAGGACTTACTTCCTACCTCCATGCTGAACTGCAAGCATAGCGGAGCTAGTCGACACATGGAAACACACACTTCGTTAGCTCGGATAAACCCTAATCTGAACGACCTTTTAGTCCCATAAAGGTCAGATCTACAGTCAAAGATTTCAAGGATTCTCCAAAGCAACCCATGATTCACTATAACCGTTTCCTCATATCATATAAATAAGGAACGTGGGCATTAGGAGTTCCAGAAAGGACGCTGGACTGAAGGCTGTAAACTGTTTTAGTAGGTTTCTTGCGAAGCCTTCTGCATACAAAACAGAGGCGATTACCGTACTGCGCTAAAAGGATTTATTGCTTCAAACTTCTTTCATAGAACTGATATCGGAGAGTATATGGATGGAACTAAATTATCATTTAGATATTTTTCTATTAATCAATGATGTCCTCTTGGAGGCGTATTAATTATAATTAAGAAAAGCTTTCAATAATGCTCCGTTTCTTAAAGATAAAAGTTATCTGTTAGCAATATTACATCTCGTAATAATAAAAAAATAAATTGTACACTTCTTTTGAAGGCTTTCTATATATCTGCTTTAAAGGTTAATTATTTATCGGAAATAAGACCAACATTTTAAAAATTAATAGAATGGACAGTATTACACTATCAGTTACATAAAATGCCTTAGCAACAATTAGCTAAAAGCATTTTTGATGAAACCTCACGTCGAGCATTAATATTCTAATTATTCGAATCTTCACGTGCTGCGACCCACTCTTTCCAACAATGAAGCAATCGAACTGTGAAACACGTTCACTTTTATGAAAGAGCAACTGTTCGTACATGCAACTTATATCCTGGAATGCTGCCGTTGTCATGGAAATGGATGACAATCGAAGATTTTCCAGAGAGGACACCTGCGGTTCGAATTATTGCCAAAGAAATTGCAGTGAAATGTTTCTCAATATATTTTTCTCGTCAAAGCTTCGGTGACAAAGCAATGACACCAAAACTGTTAGCAAGACAGATAAATCAGTTCTTTGCAGATGCAAAGTATCAGGAAGTTCCAAAGCCCAGAACGAAACGAATCTGTGACGATATATATCTGATGCAATTGCTGTTCAAAGAAGCTGTATGTATTAGATGTTACAGAAACCTGTCCATATGGAGGACTAAAAGATACAGGTGATGCGAGTCAATTGCAGCATAATATGCAATGAAAAATTGATTCATATTATCACTTTAAATGTTCTGTAAAGTTTATCCTAAGTTTTTAACAGTTATATTTAGTTAGCCGACTGTACAATTCTTATTTTGAGAAATAATGGGTAATTAACCCTTCTTGAGTTTACGTTTCTGTTTCTGAACTAAAACGATTATTCGCTTACAAGTTCACAAAGTTCCTACACACTTAGCTAGTAGAGAAAAGGTTGGAACTCCACAATTCTCTTAGGTTTGAAAGTACTCATAAACTTTTGTAAGATTTTTCGACCATCCCGTGGCCACCTTTGGACTGAGTTATTGAAGGAATTCATAGCCTATACTCTCTTCTTATTTCCGGAACACGTCAGAGCTCATGCTTGATTAGTGTCACTCGCTTGTTATTTCTTAGGGGACCGTAGGTTACAGTGTCGTCTGAGGATGACCATACGATAGTTGAAAGTTCTTACACAACCCGCAAAAAACATTTAATTTTATTTTAGCCCTCGATTTATAATTCTGAGATTTCTTCAGATATTACAGCTTTCACTTCGCTCAAATTAGACCTAGGAGAACAATATAAGCTTTTCTAAACACAGCAGAATAAGATTTATCTTCTATGACAAAAGGGAAAATGTGGGACGTTTTGGTCCGATGCTACTCTCAAAGATTACCGCGCTAGAAAGTGGACCGTCTCTCAGGTGAGAGAGATATCCTGGTGGGACTCGCTGAAGGAAGAGCTACGGGGAGCTCGCGACTTCGGTGAACTTCTATGGGTCTTTCCGAGAATCGAATTGCACCCCAAACTTCCCCAAAAGGGGACGTACCTTCAAATCATAACATTATATTGCTTATTACGTGTAAAAGGCATTTTTTTTTTGTAATTTTAATTACTGTGATTGCTTAAAATGAATGCCCACTGAATGATTAGTTCTAAGTCAGCCATTTAGAAGTATGATGTACTGTTTATTAAGAATAATTCTACATTTTTCAGTGGCAGTGCCATTGGGTATGACCCAGAAAATTCATGGCACGTTTAAATGCATATGTACACCATTAAAAAAGCATTAAAAACCTTGTCCCACTACCCTAAGAAATTAAGAAAAAAATAACAGTTCATTAACAGTACTATATAACTCAGAACACATTGCAAAATAATGAAAATTTAGTGATATATAAAAAATAAATTGGTAGTGAAAGAATTAAATGGCATTGAATAATACATATTTCCATTATGAAGCAGCACGGCTCATAAACTTTCTTTCGAGGAGGGCCATCACAATTCTGAAGATTGGAGGTTGCCAACACAAGCCTTGAAAGTGATGATGACAGATGACTTCAGGTAAAATATCTGTCTCTTGCAGTTCACGGCAGTAAATGTTTTAGGAATGAAGTAAATAAAAAATAAGTGATAAAGAAGAAAAACTCTTCCAGCTTCTGAGGAAAATTATCCATGCATTTTTGTGCGATTACGGAAGAGATTTCATTTCTTTAATCTTGATGTCAACTGAGGTTTAAACAAATGCAGCTCAGAAAATGCAGCTCAGAAACTTAAGATAGACTGATAAAAGACAATGAATTTCTGGATTGAAAGAGGCAACCAAACTGACATCAGAATATTTGAGTTATAGTTAATGGAAATACTAGAATGAGAAGATAAAGTTAATGGGAAAAAATCAATTGCAAAAAATAAAGCTCGGTAGAGAAATTTTTAATTTATTATCAAATCAGCAGTGAAAAACTAGTTACGCAAAATAATTTTTCTGAGACATAACTGTTGTTACTTGGTATAATTTATTTTATACGCAGAGCTACAATAGCCTTAAATAATGTTTCAGAAAAGGTTATTGTAATTCAGAAATACTACATCTGTTTAACGTTTAATATTTTGATTAGAAAACAAGGATATACGTTATCTGAGGATGAAAAAAATAGAAAAGAAGCACGTGTTTGTGCTGATGTAAAGAGAAGAATGGAGAAAGAAAGGGACTGGGTCTCTACATTAATATCTTCAAAATATAATTTAACTGAGTACGATTGCTTGAATCGAAATCCCTCTATTATTACTGAATGATGTATGACCTCAGAATTGCAGTTATTAAGCCCGTCTATGTGAAAGCAATGGAGAAAATTATCATTTATGTCAATTCGATGGAAATGATTTTTAAGGTTTACAAAAGCTTCACGTCTGATCCATTTTCATACATCGCAGCTGCAGTACACTCGTAGTTTCTTTTATTATGGATAAAGGGAATGACTACTATACAGGATTCTCTGAAGCGTGAATACCAAATGGAAGATAAATTTGAAATAAAATTTGATTTAATTCATAAAGTATTTTACTTTTCATAGGAGATTTGCAATCATATATGCAAGTTTCACGCAAAGGATAAAAAAAATTTCATTTCCAAGTGCATTTAACATGAATAATGCTGGTAAAGAAACCAGACTCTAAGAAACTCTAAAAAAATAGTAAAAAGCTACAACGAAATTAGCAGTATTAAACAAAATTTAGTAACTTAATATGATGCTATAAATTAGAATACACGAAAATATACAATAAAATTGTTGCATCAAATGCGTTAGCTAAATAAATACAAAAAATACATAAGTAGTATATAAAATTTAAATATAATTAAACAAATTCAAATACTTACAAAAATTTACAGCATTACCGTTATCTACACTCATGTCCATAAATTAAGGATAATTCGGAGTCACGCGGAAATCGAACTCTAACAAAAATATATCACCTGTAAAATCACTACACACATCTTCAAGAATCATATGCAAATTTCAGGAAGTAACCAGATGACACCGATGGTACGTCACAATGACGAGAGTGATATATAAGGAATACAGGCAAAGAAGTAAAATTGTTCACAGGGGCTTTATAAGCATTTTAGTGCAATCCAATTGAAAGTATCAGACGAACATGGAATTGCCCAGAGTGTCATCTCCAGGCTTTGACAATGATTCCAAGATGATGGTAATGTGAGTAGACGTTACAGCACAGGTCGCCCCAGAGTTACAACGCCGAATGAGGACCGGTATTTGACAGTTACTGCCAAAAGAAACAGGCGGAGCACAGCCTCAGACCTGTTTCGTCAGCTCTCTTCAGCCACTGGTACGACAATTTCGAGGCAGACCGTGTACAGACGCTTAGGACAGATTGGTCTATATGCTCGTAGACATGCCAGATGCGTTCCACTTACTGCAACTCACTGTCGCCTTCGGTTAACCTGGAGTAGAGAGCATGCATTGTGGACACCGCTACAGTGGGCTTGTGTGATGTTTTCCGACGAGTCCAGGTTTAGCTTGCAGTCTGATTCTCGCCGGACTTTCATATGGAGAGCTCCAGGTATCCGTTACCACCAAGAAAACATCACTGAACGACACCGTTACGGTGGTGCAGGAGTGCTCGTTTGGGGTGGAATTATTCTGGGTTCCAGAATTAACCTGCATGTTCAAATTGGAACCATGACAAGCCAAATCTATCGGGACGTCATTCTGGAACAACATGTACCTTTGATTCGGGGCGCCATTGGCGCACAATTTGTGTTTATGTATGACAACGCCCGTCCTCATCGTGCAAACATCGTAAGCGAATGCCTCCAATCGGAGGATATCACCCGTATGCAATGGCCAGCATTCTCACCAGACTTGAATCCAGTAGAGCACGTGTGGGACTTGCTTGGCCGACGAGTTGTAGCCCGTCAACCTCCTCCTACATGTCTACCGGAACTTCGGAGAGCATTGCTTTTTGAGTGGTGTAATATCCCCCAAGATCAGATCGATAATTTGATACTCAGCATGCCTAGGCGTTGTACGGACTGTATTGCATCGTCTGGGAGACATACAATGTATTAACAATCATACCAACCATGTAATATTGTTTTTTTGTAAATAGGTTTTTCTTGTAATTTGCTCCAGGGAGAAAAAATTGCTAATTTTTTTAATAATATCAAACATATAGCATCTTTTTTTGCTCTTTACCTTTTGTTTAATAAATAAGCTTTACAAATAAGTCAAATTTGTTTTTCTTCTAAGTCTTCCTTTGCCTGATTTTGCATTATCCTTAATTTATGGACATGAGTGTAATTTAGTGGCCAAGTAGTTAAGCATACTAGTAGTTCAGCCTGGCTTCAAGCCTAGGTGAACGAGTTGGCTGAACAAGTGTTTTTATGGTTATTCTCATATGAATATGAGCCACTTTTCTTTAGAAAGTCCTTCCCCATGTGGATTGTCGCATTCAAATAGCCTATTCGTTAACTGATATCTGTATGTTCTAACGACTGTAAAGATCAGCTTACTGAGCGAGGAATTATGTAAGATTACAAGACTTTGATCCCTTATAATTATTAGAATTTAATTCAATAGATTAAAACGTGTTATTTACTGAAAAGGTCAATACTAAAATTTGTTCTATCTAGTGATAATTTCAGCTTTCACAGATACTGCAGAAAGATCTCGGATAATCCTAAACGATTTTACGCAAAGAAAACATCTGTTATAGAAAGGAAGAGAAGATTAGTAATGGTAAAAAAAAGATTATTTCAAAACTTCTCTCTAGTGACGTGATACTTAAAATCGTTGATATGACGTGAAAATAACGTCATGCGATGCCGAAATGACGTCATACTTTATTTGAATGGGAAGCATCTTTACGCTCGAATGACGATTTTGTAAGCGATCTCCCATCCCATATATTTACACAATTACATCCTATTTTTATTAATGTTATATATTTTATTTCAACATTACTAATGTTCTATACTCTGTTTTAAGACTGTTGAATCGAAAAGTCACTTAAAGACTGTAAGGATTTGCATTATACCACAAGTAATAAATACTTTTATTAAATATTACAGCTTTAATTCAATTAGCACTACCATTATATTGCGCTGTAATAATTTACAGAGTTACGTCATGTTAATTAGAAAATACAGAAATCTATACGCTTACATATGATTGTTTAAAAAAATTTTTAACTATGCCTTTAAACGATATAAAATATAGAAGAAACGCACCCCACATCAATATTATTTCGCTAATTTTGTTTGCTTATTCATAACTCCTCTATTGTTTTTATTTATTGTGTTTTTATGTGATATTTTCATTGTACGTCGTTTTTAATCGAATTTGTGTCCACTTATTTTGTTTATAAATGTTAATATCATGAATTAAGTTGTTGATCTCGTAATTCTGGTAAGATCAACGTTTGAATTCTAAAGACAGCCAATGAGAACTTGAGGTATGGGCAGAAGGTATATTCAAAGAAGTTGACGACAATTCTGTGACACCGTCTTTGTGACATATGACGATTTCTTGCCGACTTGACGACATTCCGAGAATTTCCAGAAGGCATAATTTTGATATTCTAGGCGCAATCTTATTAAAGTTTCCAAAACTGCTTGGGCAGCTCTGTATAAATCGCCCATGTTCAAAATGTCACTCAGTTCAACAATTCAATCGAAAGTTCTGCGACTACTGAGCTCCTGCTCGGTGATTGGCTAACTATTGCTCTGTAAGTTATTTCGGAGGTCTGCGATTTTCCTCGTGTGTTAAGCAGAATCTCCCTTACCTATGGTTTCCCCCTTAAGCTATTTATAAGTATTTACCTTATTGTATGAGCTGTTTTCTATTTCAATAAAGTATCAGTTTCTTCTATCACGGATGTACTTACCAACCTGTACAGTGCAACATAATAATAGTCTCTAAAAATTTTATTGGTGAAGATGATAAGACTTTACAAAGTATTAAAATATTGCGCTGTACAGCCCCTATAGTTACTGTTATAAGTACTATAGACCCTAGAAAATCTTACCGGCATTAATGGATATATGATTAGATACCTTGGTTCTTATGGTAAACAAATACTCTTAGATTAATTTAATCTCTCTTGGAGTTAATGGCCGTTTGCCTTAATGAAATAGAGCCTTAATAATTCGTTTTAAAAAGCCAGATAAAAGAGCCAATCCTGATATAAGCTTATAGCGTTAACGTGTATCCCATGTAAAATTATAGAAAGACTGATCTTGGCTAGACTTATTTTTTATTTGGATCCGAGTAACTTTGTACCCAAGAAACAATGTGATTTTGAAAGATCACACAGTACCATCATAAATTATTTACTTCTGTTAGAATGTATAAGATGCTGAAAAACCTAAATCCAATTAATCACACAACTGCTAAATTTTAAGGCTTCCTCAAAGGATAAGGGCCTTTCGCAAAAGAAAGAGAAACAATCGAATAATTAAATTTTAATAATAATTTAGAATGATTTTGAATAATTTAGAGAAACAATCGAATAATTAAATTTTTAATGGGTTTCATATAAAGGACAGAGCTTTTAAGTTTCGGAATTCTTGAAGGATAGGCAACGGTAAAATACAGCCATTCATTATCTGATAATTTTGGTCTGAAAAACGGTGTACCGTTTTTCAGACTATTCTGAGTCCATCACTCTTTTCATTATATATATATGTTACCGTGAAAGACCGAAATTGGAGAATGTCGACTTTCACTGGAGAATGTCAACATTCACCAAATACGTCGGTGAAAGATCAACTATTGCATTACATTCTTGTACATTCGGACCCTCACCGGTGTATATCGACAATCACAGATATGCTCTGGTGTAGGTCGAAAAGAGAGGAGTATATGTACACGCTGCCATTCCAAAAGGAAGTGTTCCACAAATAAATGCAGTTGTAAAAGCAAGGGCCTCTTGTGCAATTCAAAGTGTCATAATAGTTTAAGTTGTTGCAATAAATAAGATTTGAATCACATAATTTGGTAAGTTTATAACTTCTATTATTTTCCTTTCTCATTTTGAATGTACTGTGTGTTTTAAGTTCTTATATTCTTAAGTTCTTATTCTGAGTCTCAAGTGCGTTTTTTCGGCAATGAATTACGGAGAAGGAAATATAATATTCTTATATGTTCAACATTCACCATTAGTACATGGTGAATGTCGACATTCACCGGTGTAAGTCAGAAATAAGAGTATTTGGAAAATATTTCGGACCAAGCGACTATGTGAATGTTGACATTCACCGGTGAAAGTCGACATTCTCCAGATTTCGGTGTTTCACCGTAACATATATATATTTTGGTTGGAGGTATTTTTGAGGTTGTTATTGTATTCTGGCACTCTGATATTAAGGTAATCGGGTCTAACATTAATCTTACTCTTGCTGAAGTGGGGAAATTTGCTATAGAAACTGGGTTTTAATACTTCGAAATCAGTGGCTAACTTTTAGACCACAAATAGACATCTTTATAATTACCAGCCTGCAGTTTTTGTCAAAGTACAACTTTAAAACATAAAAAAATACCGAATACATGGAATATGATATATCAAGAGATTCTTTACAATATACACACTAATGCTTTGGTCTGTAACAAATGTCGAAATGTACAAGCGGTCTGAAAGATGCTCAAATGCAAATCTGGTCGGAACTGAAAAGCTGATGCAGTTACCTACACGTCATTATTTCGGCCGTCCTTGAATATAGGTTTCCTGTTTATTTTTGTGCTTCAGATGCTTACTTTAGAAAGCTTAAAAGAATTCCCTTAAGAAGAGGGTTATGCAGTAACTAGAGTCATTTCGAGCATTGACCATAGTTGCTCCAAAAATATTGCCCTCCAAGAAAGTGATCCTCCTTTGCTTTTAGAGAAAATTTTGACTTAGTCGAATTCTATATTTTAATGGTTAAGAATATAGAATTGCTGCTTTTATACGGATCTATACTAACACAAAAAGATTAAAAAGACATAGTCCTTTTCCAAGGCGAAACACTTGGATTTGATTTCTCATAAAGTTGAACTTTACTCTTTAAGGCTTCATTTTAATTTTTCTACGGCATTTCAAAACGTTCCCTTCTACACTAAATACACACACTTCTACTGAAACTCACGACTAAAGTTAACAAGCAATTCCGAGTTCTAGAACTTTAGAAACAGTTAGCGAACGTGACTTTAGATTACACTCCTCTGATGTAATCCACGGTTAAACAGTGCTACGAACGGTTAAACACTGCTAAATACTGGTAGTTCGTCCCAGTTTCAAACTCAGGCCAGCGGGTTTCCCAATATACAGTAACTTGAATACAAGCTAACTTACCTTACGAGCTAACAGTCTTCCACAGAAATATCTTTTCGTCTAAGGCAGATAGCCCTTATATTCTTTACCATACTCAGATAACCAAACTAAAAGTTACACTGACTGCAGAAGAAATTATTGTGGCTTTTGTAGCAGCGACGCGCAGGTCAAGATTTATGATGACTCGATCAATTTAAAGATTGAAAGTGCTGGCTAATGCTTGGTTTTCAGATCAGAACTCTAGAGGGTGGATTGACTTTTATCGACTTTGAAAAAGGACTAGACTTCAGTCTACCACTCAAATTATGCCTAAATACCAAATTTTGTAAATTTTGGTGAGAAATTTAAGGAGTAATTTAAGAATTTAGCTTTTTTTTTTTTTTTTTTTTTAAAGAAAAAGAAAAGAAAACGTTTTGCGAAAAACAATTCGCATGGTGAACTTCTTTGTTTATAGAAACCTGATTCACGACATAGTATCAATTTCGAATAATTCTTTGATATTCACTTTGAGTTTTCGAATTCCTTGTTCCGAAAACCATTCTATCAAAAATTTAGATTTACTGAAGTTCAAGTAAGCAAGTTTTAGTATGATAATTAAATAATCAGAGTGCATTAAAAAGAAATAGAAACTCTGGAAAGCGTACAATAATGCAACATTCTAAGCGTACACTAATGCAACATTCTGTCTTAATGAAAATGCGATAGGAATTAAAGATAAGGCTTGAAGAGATCTGTTTCTGGCCACTGCTCTAAGAATAGATGTCGCATTCCATTTATCTCTTCCATGTCACTTTGAGAGGCAACTTCAGTTTTGGGAAGCGAAGATATTCGTAAGGAGACAAATCTAGAGAATATGGGGGATGATTGACAATATAAACTTATTTTCAGGCAGAAGCAGTTCTACGAAGTGGTTACTGACCAGTGAGAGGATACATTATTATGCAATACTACGTATCTGGAATAACGGTTTCTGACTGAATAACGTTAAGATTAAAAATCTTTTGCATTATTCTCTGCTGTTTAAATCAATTGCTCAGAGAAATCCTTAAAACTGCGAAATTGTTTTGACTGCTTGTTAGATAAACTTAATCTAAGAATTTAACAACTGTTTAATCTTCCCACAGTACAGGGGAATTATCGTCTTTAACGTACATTCCAAGAACACTAAGAAAATACAAATGTCACTGAACATTTATTTGCACTATGACTTGGCAGGTTACAAAGTAACGAGTTAAAAACACTTAAATTAGGCTTTTGTGCATGAGAATATGATAATTTTTTGTATCTAGCAAAGAAAGATATGCCGCTGTTTTAAACTGCATGCAATATATGAATATATATTCAGATTTAAACATTTATTCTACAGTTTCAGGAACGGACACCAATATTAAAAATGTTACATATTTCGGAATTTCTACCGTTGTCTACTTTTGTGCATAATGTTTTGAGATAGCAATAGTAATTTAGTATTTATTTTAAATTTTATTTTATTTATACTCTATAGCTCCTAAATTAATTACATATTGAGACAAGTTTAATTCATTTATCATTAATCGATATAATTTCAGTTCATAAAGCACTAAAATTTTATTGAATTAGTATAATTTTGGTACAGTAAATTTTGCATTTAAAAAACAGAATCATTTTAATTAAACACTTTTTTTTACTTTAAATTTTACCATCGAATCAACTTTTCCTGTTTTAGAAATTTCTATTAAAAGGATGGTAAAGTAAAAATGGCAGCCGATAAAATGGCAAAGGTAGAAATTTATTTATACAAACATAAAAAAAAAGAAAGAATATATTAAAAATTTGCTTAATATTCTTAAAAAAATCCTTTACGTATATTATTAATATATTGGGTTGAAACAAAAGTAATGGCCGTTTATGTTTTATTTAAAATTACGCTGTAAAAATAAAATGTATTGGCATAATGTTTTATGTTATTCGAAAGAGAATCTTTCCCTCTACAAGATGGTGTATTTGAGTTTTTTGCCCAAGCTAATTTTTGTTATTTTTCGGATCATTAAAATGGAGTGTCAAGTCGACAAAAATAAGCATTTTCGACGCCGCCTTCTTTTTGAGTTTAATCGAGGCGCAATGCTGCAGAAGTTGCCCGAGAGATTTGTGAAGTGTATGGAGAAGGTGTAATGCTTGAACGAACTGCAAGAAATTGTTTTGCCAAATTCAAAAATGGAAATTTCGACCTCGACGACGCTGCTCATTCCGAACAACCAAATAAATGAGTTTGATGAACAGCGTTTGAATCAACTTCTACACGAAGACACGCGTCAAACCACTCGAGATTAGCCGAACGAATGGGTTGTAGCCAATTGATTATAGTTCGACATCTTGGGTCTATGGGGAAAGTCCGAAAACTCGGATATTATTGACTAATTTATTGTGTTTTGTTTTGTTAAAATAAAAATTTTTTAATTAAAAAAGCGGCAATTACTTATCTTTCAACCCAATACATTTATTACGCATCATTTGTAAAAATGAAAATGAATTCCATATGAATAATTCTCAATACAAATTTATTTGAAAAATTTAAGTTTAAAAATATTTGCGGCAATTCATTGAAGATTATAAAAAAGTGCCTAAACCACATTTAGCATTATTATTGCTTATAAAAAAAGACACCAAATTACATAACTAGCCAGTATATAAATTCACATTCATCTTTTGATATTTCGAATAAAAATTTTACTTTTTCTAGATATGCCTATGCACTTTATGATGATGTTAAAAATTTAGTAGGTTATAGTTAAAATTGTTTAAAATTTTCTTAAACATATTTAAAAAGTATAAATTTTTAATATAAATCAGGGAAAATATGTGAATTTTATTTGGATTGAACCTAAACTCCGAATTATGAATTAAGATATAAAGTAAGTATAGTTGAAAAAGACATACTATTAAATACATACCAAATTACAATTAACACCGCAGACTTAAAAAAAAAAAAAAAAAGTCGGCATGCCATATCAGGAAATGTCCGATTTTGAGTTAAAATACGTATGCTAGAAAAACGCTATTATATAAATCTTAAGTGTGTCCTTTCTCTCGCTTTCATGATATGGAAAACGCTAGTTGAATTTCGCTTTTATTTGGCTAAATAAAAGATTTTTTTTTGTTTTTGACCTCGTTGTAGTGGACTGATCTTACGTATTGCTCTGAGGTATGACGAGATTGCTAATACCTTGACTACGGTTGTTTCGGTTAAAAAAGGACTTGATGATTCCTTCCTTACACACAAGAGCTATTTCACCTCTGAAGAGCACTGAAGACAACAGATTGTGTACTACTTCTTCCAGCCATTCTTGATATTTTAGAAAAAGCTCAAGAGGAGATTTGCTGTTCAAGGGCAATTAACCAACAAACATCTCTCTCTCGCTTTGCCAGCGGGCATATTAAAAGCTTTATTCTGGAGCAAGGTCACAAGGTTTTCCGATCGTGTAATAAGTGCAAAGCTGAACAAGCCATTCTTTCACATCTTCTTTCTTCTTTCAATTTTACCTTAATTGACGTTTAGCAAATTTCCCGGAATTTTAAAGAGTATAAAGACTTATGGTGTCTATCTAACCCTTCTAGATCTTCTAGGATTATAAACAACAACGTAAATATTATTGAGCTGTGCTTACACTAAATATGTTATAAGCTTAATATGGTATTTAGCACACATACCTTAGAATCTAACTTACTCGTAAGATTCAGTATCCGGTATATGTATATCAGAATAACTCTAATTCTTGATATCTTAATTCTAAAGAGCATGTTTATCGCAAAACAAATTCATACATTATCAGACTATTATCCAAACCTATGATAAATACGGTTCTACCTTGTTATTCACTATTTTCTAGGACTAATTTTCACTACTTGCTCTTACTAAAATGCCTTCATAACGATACCCCACTATGAATTGTAGAGGTCCGTATATTTAAGCAAGTTCGGCCACTCTTCGAAAAGATAGGAACCTTCAGAAGGGCGCTCGGCCATAAAAGTGCCTGCACCATTTCGACGATTATTTTCTAACTTGTTAAAAGCAGCCTTTATGAAGTGCGGGAACCTTTATACAAGGGTATATGTATTTAAGTAGCACTTTTGTTTGCTATTCTGATTAGCCAGGAAAATGTAAATTTCACTCGCATAATGATATCCTACATCATAAAGCTATAGGCACCTTTATGAATGTGACTTTTTGAAAGTTAGGAATTGATATTCATAAGGGCTTGGGCACCTTATGTCAAAGCATCTTTAGGAAGATTTCAGCTTAAGGACTGCAATAAAGGTGCCGAAACCTTTATGACGGGACATTGCTACGAAGTGGCCTCTCTTTCATTAAATATGTGTTAAAAATAGTTAGTTAAAAATAGTTAAAAATAATTAAAAATAGTTAAAATAGTTAAAAATAGTTAAGTTGTGAGCCTGAACGACTGAGAAAATATCTTGAGACTGAAAGGATATTATTAAGAATTAAAGAAATTTGTTACGAAACATACTAACTCAGCACCAGGAAAGCAATAGAAAATTCAAACAGTTTGACCGCCTCAACGCCTGTCTTCAGATAGTTAAGACGAGTTTCAGCATTATATATACTGAAATATCCATGACTTCGAAAAAACTAGTCCTTAAAACCTTTGAAATCTTTTTTTTTTTTTTTTTTTTTATTTTTTTAAATTTTATTTGCGTTTGTGAATGTTTTTGGTAAAGTCGCTAAATTTGGCTTTTTTTGTACGTCTTCATTTTGTTTCAATCCAAATTCTGGTTCGTTGAACTTTGGAAATATACCTTTCTGTAGAAAAAATTCTTTAACACCAAAAACGTTTTTTTTTTTTTTACAGTAATTAGATTTTACATTAAATAAAAAAAAATGGCGGATATACTACAAAAATGAAGAGCTAGTATATAAGCATCCCTTGATTATTCCGGCCCACCAGCGGCCGAGTGGTAAAGTCGCTGAACACTGGTAGTTCGGTCCGAGGTTCGAATCCCGCGAACGGGCTGGCTGCATGGCTGTTTTCGTGGTTTTCCCCATGTGTAACGTGTATACGAGCCAGCTTCACTTAGAAAGTCCTCCACGAAGGCATCCCTCCTCTTAGGCAGATAGCCCTCGAGGCTTTGCCATAATACACACACACACACACACCCTTGATTATTCCCAAATGCAACACAAATAACTTACATCAGGAAACATTTAAGCAGTTCTCAACTAGTTTTCAAAGAAAGGCAGAGTGAATAAATCCAAATATTAAGTATAACAATATCGTCCCTAAAATATTAAATTGAGCTTTAGTTTAAACAAGCTAAAGAAATTTGTTAAACAGGTAAAATTTCAAAACTTAGCAAAGGTTTGAAGAAATATAATCTTAGTATCTTTTCCACATTCAAGTAAATTAAAGTGAGAATCCATTTTCAGTTTTAAATAGTAGAAAATATTCTTGAATATTCTATACTTAATTAATATCAAATGTTAAATAATAATAGGCTGGGATTATTCTGGAATTTGAAAGAGCGCCTTCCTGCTGATCAAGATCAGATAAACTTCTGCTTAATGGTGGAACCCAAACTCGTCAATTTAGGTGGAGGTTTGTTTCGTAAACCTCTTACCGCTCCTCAGTGGCCTAATGGATCGCTAGGAATTTAAACCCGGTCTGAATCCCAAAGGATGGAATGGATATATGGAAATTCTCATGTTTCCAACAAGTGCAAATGGAATCTGAACAACATTTTCTTAAAAAGTCCTTCACGAAGACACTCTTTTTTAGGCAGAGAGCTTTCGCTTTGACATAATCGATTAAATAAACAAGCTTTTTACCCTTGAGAAATTCTTGTAATAATAACATTGTTTATGGGCTGCCATATATAAAAACTATTATGCATTAACATTAACAGCTTTCTTTCTGTTCCATAAAACTTATAATTTGTGAGGGTTACTTTAAACAGAAATCCTGTTTTCTTCAAGCAAATATAAAGCAGAAAAAACTGAAACCATACGGTCCTTTTGACTCAAATGGAAGCTCTCATTTACACATAAAATTCCCAGTATATTTGTAACGTCCCCTACTCACACGCAAAAACTATGTGGTGTATAACCCATAACGGTTTTTAAGCCGAATGAAAACATATTGTTGCGTTCTACGGGTTCGTGGATCTGGAGTTACTGATGACAACACTTGATGAAGAATCAAAACACTATTTGTTTCGACAGTTCCAAGACGCGTTACTACGACAAACACACTGAAACAATCACAACATAACCTTCAGGCTATCAGGCTATAACGGCGAACAATTTTAGCTCCGTGCACTATTGAGACTATTTGACTACGGTAGCGCACGGCAATGCTTTTACACCACTTCTGTAAGTTTCCATGAAGAGTCTCAACACAATAAAGACGCCTTTTCCCACAAAACTACTGTTTGCTCGTTCTTAAATCTGCCGAGAAAGTTTCTAATTAATGCTCTGTTTTGTTTTTATGCCTTGATTAACCAATGAAATTGTTTCCTTTATTATCAGTTTTATTTCATGCATGAATTGCCCATTTTGCGCACTTCTGCCAGGTGATAGTTACAGTTATATTTTCTGTTCCCTTCGCAGTTTAACCAGTTCTGCTGTTCTGACAAAAATCCCAAAACATTTTGCACAGAATTCTCATTTATAGATGCACAATATACTCTTGTAATTTTTCAAGTGCACGTAGATTGTATTCGTAAGTCAATATATGTTTCTTTACCTTAAGTCGTAACTGTTACAAGTTCATGGAGCTTTCCTATCATTTCATATCCTTAAGGCATATTCAGGAAGAACTTTAAATGGTTAAGTCCATAAATTTAGCACTGAATACTTTCAAGTTCATCCACAAATTTACCACTGAATCCTTTCAATCGATTCATGTCAGTATTCTAAAAGTATGGTATTTGATAGTTTCAATTAAATTAAACAACAGTGAAAAAATTTGTTAATTTCAAGTTATTCAAATCTCACAGTTCAAAATATTGTAAGAATTTTATGTTTAAAAAAAGGGTGAGAGAGAGAGAGAAAAAAAAAGAAGGAAATTTAGTTGATTTCTACAATTGAAAATAAAAATTTTGAATAGTTTGGTTTATTTCATTACTGCAAAACGCAGGAGGTACTATCTGCCTAATGAGAGGGGTGGTTTCTTGGAGGACTTTCTAAGGAAAACTAGCTATTATATACATTACAAATGGGGTAAAATCACGGAAATACCATGCAGCTAGCCCGTTCGTCGGGATTCGAATCCCGGATCGAACTACCAATACACATCGACTTTATATCACTCGGCGCTGGTGGGCCTAAAATTTTTTTAAACAGAAGCAGTAAGTGGTAGTGAACACTAAAATACGAATGATTTAGATTTATCATGCTAAGTTAAATCTTTGAGATTTAAATAAAATACCTATGTTTACAAAAAGAATTGGCTATCTTTTATCTCTTAAACTCAAACATTTCAGAAAATGTTCTGCATAAATCTCCTTTTGTCAATCAAGTACCGAAAAATGATATTTTATAAGCATCAAGTCACGCTTTCTGTTTTTCAAAATCAAAGAAGAAGTGTTTACACAATGTTTTGCCTTTTAGATAATCATTTCATCTATGCGAAAGGAATACCACATTGAAGTTTAGTCATGCATAGTAATAAAAAAACACAAGGACAATCTTATACGTATTGCGAATTCGTTTGTCAGTGAACACACAAGTGCGTGAGTTCGCTCAATTTCAGAAAGACAGCTATTTGATTCCAACAAATGCTGTTATTTGCTAGCGGAAGGGTTTTGTTGAGCACGGAATTTTCTCATCAGGTGCAGTTCCTCAGTAATACATTTGTTCATTTTGTTCGAAATGTAGCTTGGTTTTAGTACGAATTAAAAGTTTGTTTACATAAATCTCACAAGTGAAAAAGTTAAAGGGTGAACCTTCAATGGTCCTTAATATAGTACTTGAACTTACGCCGATTTGACTTTTTATGATCTGTTTATTTTACGCATAAATTGAAGATATTCTACCGTTAAAACAAAAGTAGGTTAAAATATTCTGTTGTTATTACTCTTCATTTTTCATATTATTCATGACAATCATTTTAAAAGCTATAGCGGTATAGAAAGAGAATTGTTTAGTTTGACTTAACTCGATATCTATCAAACTTTCCAGGTTTTATGCATCTGCAGAATATAAGATTGAATGATTTTCAACATACACCAATAAAGCTGCGGAACTTTAACTACTGGCAATGATTACTAACACATCCTTGCTCGTATAGTATGTCAAGGCAATTCCCAGGTGAAGAATTTCCCAGGCATTGGTATTTCGTAAGGAAATCTTTATGAGGAAACACTTAAATTTATATCTTTTCATCCGATCAAAATGCATTGACACCGCATACTATGTGGCTATTCAACAAACATTAGTCCAAAAGAAATTCTACGCTTATTCTAATTTCGTCATCCGCTGTTATACACTCACAGCAACTGAGGAACATGAAGGAATAAAGATTACTTCTGCAGTATAACTACTGTAAATCAGTTTAATGCAATGAAAATATACTGAAATGCCTAAAAATGGCCGAACGGGCTGAATATTGGTAAGTTCAGTTTGAGTACGGATCACGATTTTTGTAGCCTATGCAATGAATCTCACGCATAACATGAAAACGAGCCAGGTCCTCACTAATGGCCGTTTGATTAAGACCGCTGAATAATGGGATTCGATTCTAGGCAAAAACGTCTGGCTGCGTAATTGTTTTTCATGATTTTCTGCATGCGCAATATGAAATATGAACCAATTTTCCTTAGAAGGTCCTTCCCAAAGGCATTCCTCCTCTTAGGTAGATAGCCCGTGTGTGCTTTGCCATATTCTAGAAACCATAACCAGCCAGTTTCCATTATGAAATCCTCCAAGAGATTCCTCACCTTAGGCACGTAACCCTAACGTGCTGTATGTCATCAAAGATTATAATGCTAATACTTAGCAGGAAATTCAACTGAAGGCGAATAAACTGTTGAACGAATATCAGTTAAAGGCATCCATGAGCTTTATGAACAGATAGAGATATACTGCATTACGTTTAGAGATTTACATGAAGAAAGCTAATCGGCATGAAGCCTCCGATTAGCTTTCTACGTGTAACTCATGACATTCTTAAAGATTTTAATGTTTATCAATTTAGTCTGAAAACTTGACATGCTCTATGTAATAATGATTATTAAGATGTTAATGAATAACGTAATAAAACACTTAAATTTCTGATTCGACTTTCGATACGATTTTAGAATAATTTTAAAACATAAGTTCCAGTCATAAGCAGCTAATAATTATAATATTATAAATGAGTAAGTGAGTGCGCCGCTGAGATGGCTTCCGATCACGGGGGTGAACCAAATGGAATTGAATACCGACCCAGCAGGGAAATCTACTGTATGTCAAAACTGGACAAATCAATAATAATAATCTGGTAATATATAAATGATCCCAAAATTTTGAACAGCATTATTACTATGGGCGAATTCTATAGTACAAACATTACGTTGCAAGACAAATTGTGTGAAGATGCCTATTACCATAGTACATCCGTACTAGTGATTCTACAAACTTCATTGCAAGGTATGAGTAAAATCAGCTAACTTCCTAAATCAATAGAATACTACAGGGACATGAAGCAAAATAATACAGTATGGTACAAATGAAGATGCGAATAGAACGTAATAAACATACTATAAATGCATGAAACATATACATAAATGCAATATACATAAATGCAATATAAGTACATAAATGCAATATATTATTGTGATCTACAATTGAAACCAATTCGTTAAGAACCAATACTTAACAACATATTTGCATATATTATGTACCACACATTGTAATGCTTACTATTCTAATGCAAAGTTTTCTTGTACAGAAAAGAACTAACTATTACTAAATAATGCTAATTACATTGAACGTAAGCACCCTATTATTTCGTCCCAAGCGAGCATACCTCAACTTGTTTACTCAACTCGCTTAGGTCTTCATCAGTTTACCGATTGGTTCATCATAATCAGAGACATGGAATGGACTTCTTGAGGAAAATTTTAAGCAATCTCATAATTTCCGACTTTTAGAGTTTTAAGTGGTCATTGCGATAGCCAGATTTAAGAGCCATAGATACTTTTTTTACGGCTCTTAAAAGGAAATGTGTGTGCAAATATTGAAATAAACCACGAACTACATAGCAACATAAAGCCAATATTCGACATTACTGTGGAATTTGTAGGATCAAATTCCACAGTAATAGAACACAGTAAATCGAGGCCAACAATAATCGTTATTTGTTAGATATTAATTTTAAAATCGAAGGTAAATTTATTTCCATAAATTGTATTTAATGTTAAGAACGTCAAAAAGTAAATAATTATGTCAGAAATGTTTTTATTCTTTATTTAAATGATAACGTTACTATGCGCCACTCGATATTCTGAAAATCTCACTCGCCACTTAAAGGGAGAAAGTGATTAGTTAAATAATTAAAGACTTTTGAATAGTTTTCAATAGACGAGGTAGTTGTTTTCTGCGGGACTGCTTGAAGGTTGAAATGCTAATGGCATTCGAATGGAACAACATTCCTCTTGACTAAGCGCTTCAGGATTTTCTGAATAGCGTGCTCTTCTATCTATGTGCTTCAACCACATTATCACTGAGTAAATATAATTTGATTTAACTTTACAACGGCAGACTATGTTGAGAGCAAGCGGTAGTTGCAATTTTATTCAGCTGCACTTGTCTTGTTTGCATCATATATTTATTGCATTTCTTTAAAAAAATAAAAAATAAAATAAAAAAAAGTGATATTTAACTTCGCTTTTATATACTAGACAACCTTGAACCTGTATTTACTCGAATTTCAGTGTCTCGAAATTTTCAGTAAATCGAATAGAATGTTTCCGATCATGAAATGTGTTTAAAATTAATGTAAATTCCTCTCGATAAATCGAATTCCTTCAGTTCAAAAATCTGGCATGCCGAAATTTTGTCGAATGGCGCTGATGTTGTTTTTCATTAAAATTTTTTCTTTCCCGATAGACCGAAGTGAGGTAATATCTCCAGGACATGGACACCGTGTCATAGTTTTGGATTCAAGTACAAAGCAGATTTTGTGGAAACGTTTCATGATTTTATGGATCATTTTATGATTCCCATGAGCAATCCTACCAGCGGTGCTTTTGGGAGTACATAAAAAATACATTTTTAGAAACTTGTAATTTATTTTACAAGATACATTAGCTTCAGAATCAATGGAGTTGTTTAACAGTTTTTACTTTTTCATATTTTTAAAACATTTATTATGCTTTTAAGCAATCAAAAGTTTGTGTCTTTAAAATGTTATTTTGTTTAAATTATTTATGCTAATATTTTCATATAATAGTTATGCTGTTGAAAAAAAAAAAAAAAAAAGAAAGAAATATTATCGCATTAAAAGAAAATTTTAACTGTTATTATAATTTTCAAATAGAAATAAGCTCATTTTCTGTTATAAATGTCATGCTGTTTATTTTTTCTCCGAACCTGTTTTGGACATTTTAGTTTAACATCATCGATAAAATATTTATGATTTTAATCACATTTCCATGTTTGTTACGTGTCGAAGTAATTTTTACCATTAACGTGCGAGTTTACCTTTATATTATACTGTGTATGTTGAATATAGTAGAACAAACGAATACAGAATACACGCAAAGAGGTTGCTTTAAAGGAATGATGTTGTAGAGTCGTTAAGATTTTTGGAAGCAGACAAGATGAAAAATACGAAACCGCTTTCGCCGGGAATCGAACCACGGACCTCTGGAATACCGGCCCAGCGTGCTACCGTTACACCACGAAGGCACGCTAGGGAAGTGGGAGAAATACCTTATAATGTTTATTGATGTTTTAGAAAATATTCACTTTCTTAGGTGTTCTTCTACGCTAAATGGTCAGTCATCATATATTACTTTTCTTTGGATGTTTAGAATGTGCTTGTTAACGAAGTCTCAGATGTTTCCAAAGCGAAATTAAAAAAAAAAAAAAAATATTTATTCGAATTTTCGATTACTGGATTTTTCCTGGTTTCTTTTAATTTCTGTTTAATAAAGTTCAACAGTAGTTTTTATCTGTGAGTCTTAGCTATTGAATTCTGAGTAATATTTAGAGCTAGAACTTGTGAGTGCAATATTTAAAATTTGGTTTAAATTATATTCACTTTAACGTAATCGTTTAATATGGAATAATGAAACTTTAGTATATACTATTCTATAAAACTACATCATCGGTATATGATTTGCCTGTAAAGCTGACTTTCTTGATCGCCAGTTTCTAAGACTAAGTTAAGTTCATGCTCAGAAGCATCCACAAAGGTAGATTTGATGTCACTTCTGTTTTATTTATGGGTTACGTAAAAAGTCCATGTATGTAGAAATTTTTTTAAATTTTAACGCATTTCTACATCAGCTTGTTTTTTTTAACCTAAAATTACAAATAACCTCACATTTCATTCATAACGCCTTAGGTTTTTTTTTTTTTTTTAGATTACATACTTACTTCTGACGCATTAAGGGAAGTAGAAAGGACATATAATGCTAAATATTTTGCCCTAGACGTAAATTTTACAACTTTGTTAACAACACTTGTAGAGACACACATGTAGACTTGTAAATTTTAAAACTTTGTTAACAACACTTGAAGAGACACACTTGTAGATTTGTAAATTTTAAAACTTTGTTAACAACACTTGTAGGTTATTTGGAAGCAGCGACATGAAAAATGTGCAATGTTCTCGCGGAGACTCGGACCTCTCGAATACGAGCCGGTCGTGCTGAGCATTATACCACGAAGACATGCTAAAGAAAGCTGGATATTACCTTATATACTCCCCCTTTTAAAGGGCGACTGGGGATTAAGGGACCCAATCGCCAAATCTTGATAGTGGAAAATCATCATCCACCACCTTTTTTACTTGAGGCGCATCTGTAGAATAATTAGGATTTTTTTGATGCGGGAGACGTGAGAAATGAGCAGTGCCCTCACCGGGATTCGATCCTCGGACCTCTCGAATGCGTGCCGAGTGTGATGAACACCATACCTCGAAGGCATGCTCAGAAGGCGGAAGAAATATCTTATACAGTCAGTACTTTTAATAAAAACAAAGCTAATACAATACCAAGTGTCCTCACCTGATTTGGGATAAGTAATAATAAATACGTCATCATCTCTAACTTCGAAGTCGTCCAGCCCTTGCAAGATATTGGGATGGACGAGATATCCCTGTAGAAGAACTCCTTTGAACCACTGAGCCCTGGGTATAGAGCGAATGTAGGCCGCTCGAAGAGGATCCATATCAAGAGTGGGATCTTGATCGGCCAGAACAATTTCTTTTCCAGACTTTCCTTCTCGCTTCTTTTTTCGCCATCCGGTGACAAAAGATCCTAAAGGACTGTTGTAGAGGAACTTTAAGGAGAGCATGGCACACAAAAAAAGGTAGGGACTATTTTACCTGGAAGAAAATTGCAACTATCAGTAGATGAATTTAATTAATATAAAACCATAACATATCTGAAAAATTTCACAACATTAAAATTTAATCTCAAACCATCTGTTTCAAAACATCGAAGTACAAGCTGATCTAAAAGTTAACATGGATTTAAAGAAGTTCGTATTTCAGTCTCTTTTCAATATATTAAATACATTTCAATCTCTTAGAACTATTTGATGAATGGCACCGGATAAACGTCTTTCAAAATAGCCAATGACGTTGATTAATCTGTGTACACTCCCGTGTGAATAAGGAACTGCCAACAAGACTTAAACCGAAAGTTTTTGCATAATCTCAGGAACTTGTTCTTGCTGGAGCAAACTCGGTGTTACTGCAGCTTAAATACAAGTATCTTATTTTTCAGTATCTTTTATACTTTGAAGTTACCTGATTTGTAATAACAATGTAAAACTTAACTACATTTGAATTTATTTCCTTTACCTTTATTTAACTCATTTTGGCTATTGCATTGAACATTCGATGCACCGTTACTTTCGATGACGAAAGCAAAAAGGAAGGTAATTATTTTTGCCTATTATGTTGAAGGTATTGTTTTCGTCATATCTCTGACTTCAGAATCTCCATAAATCATAAGGCTTCGAGTTCTGAACGGTTATATCGCTTAGGCCACATTTGCATTGAAAGTGACACTTAAAGATGAATAAATTCTTTTCAAAGCAAAAAGTGAACCTCAATCCTCTATTGAATTCAGTGTTTACAAATTCTGTAAATCCACTTCATAAATTGAAGAAAAATATTCTGCAGCGAATGTAGTAAATAATCACCCTTTCATGGTAATACAGTTGTCTTCCCTTCTAGTTAATGCCCACCTTGAATATAGGATATCTTAAAAGGAGTAGAGTTCCACACGTCTCGAATCTGTTTGATTAGAATGTTTAACAGGACTATACAGTCTCTGACTCACCTTATGAATGGATAATGTTTATCGTTTGTTATAAATAAATCATCAAAAATGAGTTCGGTTTCCTGAATTTATTACAGAGCACTTAATGTTTGACGCCACCTACAAGCTACAATCACTTAATGCAAAACTAACCAATTAAAACCAGCAACATAACCCAAGTCTTGGCTGCCCAATAAAATTTCAGGATTTTTCTCGAACTCAACTTCCAAATTATTTACATGCATATTATTGCGTTCTGCGGGTTTGTGGATTTGGAGTAATTTATACTAACACTTGATGAGGAATCAAAACATAATTGTTCGCCAGTATTACATAAGGCAGTTTTAAAGACACAGTTACAGTCGTCGAAAAACTACGATAAAGAAGCTGAAACAATCAGCAACACAGCATTCAGGCTATGACGGTGAAGACAACTTCACGGCAAAGCACTAAAATACAGCTCTCAACTTGGTCGATTGCTCTCAAGCTCATCTCTAAACTCAAGACACTCTATTTTCTCAGTGTACAGGCAGGGTATATATAGCTTTAACCTACCTGCGAGAAAATTCCAGAGAAAATCCGCTAAGAATACGTTCTAGAATGTTCTCGCTCCGTCTATGGCATATCACCAGTTTTATCACCAAATGGGCGATTTCGAGCCAAACCCGGCAACCCAGCATTCCCCTGCTGTTTTCTGGCAACCCTAACAACGTTTTACGTGGAAGCTATCTCACCGCAGCTGGGCATTTCGCAACATTGAACCCTCCCAAGGATTGCATGTCCCGGGCAGTACAATCTTTGATCAGAAGCCAAATTCAGTAGAATATTAATGAAATTCGCTTTTTAATGTTTAAAGATATTACTTTAGATTTTAATTCATGAGTAATTTAAGGCATTCTTTACCAGCGGGATTTTCCATACGTCGGCCAAATAAAGACGCTTAAAATTTCTCAATAAGAACATAAAGCTTAAGTTAAAAAGAAAGAAATCTATTTTACCTAATCCTCACTGGATCCATAACTATTCTTTTTAAAAATTAGCAAATACTTATACGAATAAAAAAAGATAGGAATCGGAATGGAGTTTTGGGCAAAGACATCAAGGACTGCTTGTGGTATATCAGCTCTAAACACATATAGCTTCTAGTTTAGTGAATACGAAAGTTTTTTTAACCAGACGAATACGAAAGTAAACGACAGAATATTAACAAGTTTCTAAAATCAAGGAGACGTAGAAACAGAGAGTAATTATTACAAAGCCATCAAGAATCTTTTCCTAAATTTTGCTTTTCCAAACGATAGCAGTTCCCAGAAAATAACTGTTATCTAAAAAGAGAACTTAGATTTTTAAAAGTGGATTATGAAAGAGTTAAATACAAAATCAATACACATTTTCCTAATAGCGGATCGCTCACCCTGAGGTATGTAAAAAATGTGTTCCGTTTTCGGTTATGAAAGTGCACCTGTCCAACGGCAAAACTTTTTCTTTTCTCCACCCTCATGTCCTTGAGCACAAGTACTCATCATTTATGAAGAACTCTGAAAAATCGATAACTATTCCATCAGAGGGTCATGACGTCATCAAGAAGAAGTTTGAAACCATTCATTAGGGAGGAGTCAGAAAGAATGACGATAATTTCATAGCAGGTATGAGATCCCGTGATAAGTAGGAAAAAATCATCATTTTGTAGACGGAATTTAAGTGGATTAAGGGATTAAGTCAAATATTGAAAGAAGATTATATCTGATGAAAAGTTTCCGAACAACTTTTTGAAGTCTTAATGATACAAGCATAAAGTAACAAAATGTACTAACTCAAAACTCAAAACATTTAACAAAACTCAAAACATCTTCAATAAAAATTGTAAAACACAGGAAAACATAAAACACCAAATACAGTTAAAACAGGTAAAAAAAAAAAAAAAAAAAAAAATTACAGTTAGAGTTTCTACGCAAAAATGAGCATTTTTGCCAGCGGAAAAGAAAACACATTTTTTCGGTGCCCAAAACTGAACGTTTACTTTTGGTCCCACTCAACAGAAGACACTGAAAGTGCAGAAACTGACTTAATTCATTATTCTGCTAAGCGGTTCGGATGTAAACAAATGGCGGCTTCGTCAGGCTTGATAGCATTTTAACAACTTTTAAATTGCTGATAATTCCACAGCTATTGCATGCAAATTAACTAAGACCTTTGTAGAGGCATTAGGTTAATTTGGAAGCAGGGAAGATGAAAAATCGCCTTCGCAGGGAATCGAACCATAGACCTATGAAATACCGGCTCAGTTGCTTACTACTATACCGCGAAGACACGCTAGGAAGGCGAGAGAAATACCTTATATACTCCCCCTTTTAAAGGGCGACTGAGGGTTTTGGGAAACCCAATTGGCACATCCTGGGTGAGGAGAATTATCATACAACACCCTTTTAGTTCGGGCGCCACTGTACAGACATTAGGAGTTTTTTGGAAGCCAGAGAGATGAAAAATGACCAATCGCCTTCGCCGGGAATCGAACTACGGATCTCTGAAATACCGGCTCAATGTGCTGACCACTACACAAGGAAGGCACGCTAGGAGGTCGGGGGAAATACCTTATATCCTAACCGGAACATAAGAACAAAATAATTAAATCATTTCTAAAGCAAAAAAGTGCACAATTTACCCAACATATAAGAATAAAAGAAACTGAGTTCACCAGGCCGAGTATATAATACATATACTATATATACCAAAGGTCCCAGAGCAAAACTATTACGAAGCCTCCCCTCTTATTTTTCAATGTAGTAAATGTTCAAGAAGTGATAATATACATAAAATTTTACACATTTTAAACATTGTAGAAGGATTTAGAGGACCCATTGAAAGTGGAAGCCTGAGGCTCCACTTTCAAACAGCCAGCTACACATGTTACGTTTGCAGTTGCTCACATGGGATAAAATCAGAAAAAAAAAAGAAAAACATTCATTAAGTTAGAAAAAAATAACGTCACTTGATCAAAAAGAGTAATTTTCCTGCAATCAAAGAGGATACTTTTTTATTTAATATTTTTTCAGCGTCTTAGAGGCTAATATAATTAGAAATAATAAAAAATGTATGTAAAAAGCCTTTTAACTTACATAGTTTCTTTTAAATGACTAAAAAGTAAAAAATAATTTTTTTATACATGATGATAATCATGGTCGTAAGTCACAACTTTTATTACAATGCATTAAAACCTGTCATTTAATGCTTAAATTTTGAAAATTAATTAAGAGAACAACTCTGTAAACTCTGTAAAAAACTGCATGTAAGATTTTTCATCCGAAACTATTACACAGAGAAAACAAATCGAGTATGAAATCCTTTTAAATCGCCGCCTTATAAATGATCTCTTGCGAGGTATGAACAGTTAGTTAACTTCTGATAGCAGAGCGTGAGCTTTGATTAAACAGTAATGCTGTACCTTGAGAGCGACAGAACACCTCCGTAGCTCCACACTTTACGTCCATGAATCCAGCGTATCGGACTGGAGCTCTAAAAAGCCATGGCAGTTCATCGATAACCTATGGTGTTTGTTCCCTTTTAGATTGTGGATGTTTCGATTAGGACCTCTGATTACTTGTACCAAGCATCCTAACCGCATTTAAGTATTCCCTAACCGTAGTACTGGGCGATCATTATCATCCGTCCAGGCTTTTCTGCCACCTGGATAGTGATGGAGTGAGTGTATCAGGAAAGACAACTGCGGCTGTCATAGATCCCGGTTGCTTACCACTTGACTCAAGGAGCGTTTCACTGAAATTTAATCCCTGAAGTGGAAACTCGAACTTTAACGTCACTGAACATCTTTGAGATACACTGGAAAAGTGGTGCAAACAATAGCATGCACAACTAGCGGCCTTAACTGATTTAAGGTAAATTTTAGAAGATGTTTCGCAAGCTATGATCTTTGAAACATTTCGACAGACTTTTTGAATCTGTGTAATAGTCATTATCCAAGGCCAAGGAGTATAGAAATTTGTACTAATCTGGTATCTTTAATCACTGGCTCTTCAATGTACTAAGCAACGAACAAATAATTATTAAATTAATGTTCGTAACCAAATAAATGTTTATTTACATAATCAAATGAGTTATTCTTCAAATCCAACTGCTTCAAAATAAGCGTTTGATTTGCTTTATTTCGGTTATGTGAAAATTGCTAGTTGAGAGAGCTATCTGCTTAAGTGGAAGGATGAAGGAAAACTGGCTCGTATAAAAGTTACACATGGGGGGGGGGCAAAACAGAAAAGCACCCATGCAGCCCGCCCGTTTGTTGATCTTCGAGCCCCGGACTAACTGAGCTACCAGTTTCAAAGGCTTTACCACTCTGCCACTGGTGAGCCTTTGAAACTAATGGGAAAGTGTTAATCTTAATTGTCTTTTAAATTGTAATATGGATTATTCCTCTTTCTTGAGTTTTTCTAATTTCTCTTGGATTAAACTTTATTTTAAGCGTGGACGTCATCTTCAACATTGCCCCTGCTAGTTGGGTCTTGACTATGATAAAGACTGCATTTTTGTCAATTGTACTTAAGTTTTGCTAATACATAATATTTTTCGATTTTTTATATTTCCCTGCTGAATTTATAGCATGTGAATTTATCTATGACAAAATTGATTTTTTTTCTGCTAAAGAGAACTTGCTGCTTATCAAAAAATGAACATTATCAAAACAACTACCAAAATCATTTTGTATGGAACAACACGTAACAAAAGCATTCCTGTCTACAAACGTAACATAATGTTCAAGGAAAAAGAGATGATGAATAAAAACACTCAATCATTCATAAATCTGCTTCAAATAATCGATATTTTGAAAGAATACGTTCAACTGTACTAAAAGGGCACCTAGTCTTGAGACAATAGGCATTACTAGAAAAGAAAATATTACAAAAGAATCGATCATTTATTTGAAGTATTTCATTCGCAGTCAGTACACAATTATCTGTCTGATTTTACAGCTAAACAAAAAACTCGAAGCAGCTAAACTGAACTAAAAACATCAGAAACGATATTTTATGTTTCATATATCGACCTGTCTTGAACAGCACTCATACTTCATGATTCTTGACTTGTGGCTTAAGTCATTACATGTGAGTGTCACCTCGATGGGCAGAGGAAATGTGCTCAGCTCGTGTTCAACCAAAAAACTGAATTTAGACTTTCCGTATTGTAGTTAATCCTCGATCTGTCGGAGGTAATGTAATCCACTGTTGAAAGCGAAATGGTTAAAATTAGGAAAAAAAAAAAACAGCCAGTTTAATTCATAGCTTTGTATCACTCCCAGGAATGATTTTGGTTTTAAAGGCAAAGTGGATTCCAAATGTCGGCTAACTTCTATTCCGAATTTTGATCCAAAATACCCCGTGAGTTTCATATTTTATCAAACGTAAAGAAATGCATCGTAAGACAGCAATGAGCGCAATTTCACAGTTAGTTTTGTGATATTTGCTACATACCACTTTGTGATACTTGCTTTAAAAATATACAATTATGTATAACATTTAATTTTCATTTTAATAAGGTAATTGTGCAATTGATAATTTTGTTAAAAAGCTTGTAAATCAAAGTATTGTGCCAGTGCCATCTTTGAAACAAGTACATCAGAAAAAGCATATTTTGTAAGGATTTTAACTATTACTGACGTTTATTTTATTACACTGTTTTGATGAGAAAATTTAACCTTCTTTACGAGGTGTGCTTAACACTTTCCACACAGGTTTCATGGTTAGGTACTGGACATTACAAGAAAGATACGTTTACATGTCCACCTCCATTACTAATGTTTTTAATCAAGGCTCAGATGTTTTAAGGTAATGTAGGGAAAAGTAAAACGTTGTTAGAACGTCTAATCACACAAAGGGACATTTTTGGACTTTCTAAAAGTTAATTAAAATTACCAATAATCACGTAACATAGAAATGTATCGAAACCCTTCGTTACTCATTCACTTTAAATACGTGATAGTCAAAATAGGGAATGAAAAATCTCGCCCCCCCTTCTTTGCGACATGCGCCAGTGTCTTCCAAAAAAATTCTCAAGCGCTGAGCAACCGCACCCTAATATCTTTCGTAGATGTGACGTAGATTCCATTTCTGGCACGTCACCGTCTCATACTCCTCCCTTTTCTTTAGTCAACCACTCACGGTTTGCATTTATGTCAATATATTTGAGAAAATTATGACAATGTTCCGGTATTAATTCATGAATTTGTCTTTTGTGTAAAAGAGATTAGAACTCCAAAAAAGAAAGAAATTTTTTTCTCTTCTTTGGTCATTTATCTTCATATATAGTTGTTCCACAATAGGCGATTAATAGTTTTTTAGATTTTCAAAGACTGAAACTGAAAAATAGAATGAGAATATGTTTTTTGTACGTACAATGGTTTAATACAAAAATCAATTTCTGAAAAGCATATTTGAAAAGATATACAAAGTATTAGCTAGGATGAAAACAATATAAAAATCCGAATGTTTGAAGCCATAATTAAGTAATACATTTAATTTTCAATTACTTCATTTATTGTATGAAAACTTAAAGTCTTCTGCTTAATGGTGCAACATTCCCAGTTGGCTTAAAATCATGGTTTATCCGAGGGCAATTAAAAAAAATGAAGGATGAGTATATAATAATATCATAATAATCGCAAAAATTCCTGTATCATAATAATCGCAAACAAATTATTACCAATTTACCTGTAGTTGTAACCAATTTAATCTCATGATATTTGTATCACTATTCGAAACAAAAAGAAAGAACTTAAACAACGAAAGAATAAACATCATTAGGAATGAAGAAATTATGTTATGGGCCGCATTTAAAGCAGTATTTACAACAGAACTTCAAAAATATAGAATAATTGAGTTCAAATTCGCGTATAGAAGTTGGTTAGAAATTTCTATTTTTCATAGCATAATGATTATAAATTCAGGAATTTCTATCATTAAATTAATTTTTGAGGATTAAATTAACTCCCAAGTCATTATGACATTACCTGCTATTAGTGTTGTTACCCCAAGCTGGGCTGTTAGACTCGAAACGGGATTTTGCATTGAATCAATGTAAAAGGCTGAATCACGTATCAAATTGTTGCCACCAAATATTATAGTCCTGTATTATTTTAAAAGAAATTAACTAAAGAAGAATGTGTAGGAATGTAGGTATGTTTCTCGCACTGTAAAAAAAAAAAAAAAAAAAAAAGACGGTACCTAGAGCCATCAAATTTTGAATTACGTAATCCTCCAAGCGAACATGCCTCCCTGGACGCCCGAATTTCAAATTTGTTTTATTACCAATTTCATATTTTGTAAACTTTTAATGAATTTTTGATTAATAAACTCAACTATTTCAAAGCGAACAATGGCAACACTGTATAGAAAAAAATAATCTTCAGCGCGCGAGACTGCCTGTCGGAAATTCTAAAGATATGATGTTTTTAAATATTTTGTGATATTGCTATTGAATTGAATTTTATGTGATTTAAGTGAGAAGAACATGATATTGAATAAATAAAGGTAACACGCGAAACGTTAAGAAAACTTCCGTCTGGATGTAATATAATATCTGAAAGCTTTCAGTTTTTTTTTTTTATTTATTTTTTTTATTTTTTTTATTTATTTATTTATTTATTTTTTTTTTTTTTTTAATTTTATTTCTTGTAATCGGGAGTTAATGGAATTATCAATAATGTCAGCTTTAATAGAGTTTTAAAATTCGAATATATAATTGTGAAATTAGGCAAAAGAGCAACCTCAGTAATTTCATACGGCTTTTAAATGAAAGTTTTAGTTAATAATTAGTTTAGGTTTAGTTGATCTACGACGGTCTAAAGCTGCATTTTAAACTAATTTTGCTTTTTACATTGAAGTATTTTTCTTCTGCTTAGATATTATTCCTATTTAAATTTTGTATGATAATGAGTGCGTGTAGATGTACAAGCAGATGATAAACTCGCGTAAGTATGGGTAAGCGTTTGTGTGATAACACAGAAAACAGCATAAAAAATATATTATTTTCAACATTTTATAAATGAAACTTTGATTGAAATTTTACACAAAAATCAGATTTTAATGAGAAGGGTTTTCAGATTTTGATAAATAAAACTTCAACTATCATTTTAAACAACAAATCAAACTTGAAATGAAATAATACAATATTGGAGAAAACTAAATTTATATCATAATGAAACTCAAAGTACATGCATGTAAAATATTCTGCCCATTCCTGCTGACAAATAATTGCCTCTCAAAAATACTCCAAAGTCAATAACGATTCATTAAAACTGCAAGTTGTTTCATAAAACACATTTATTAGACGTAAGCACATCAAAATTCAATATGTGCATCTTTAACTATCACAAAAAGATGTCTTTTCTTCTTATAACTCAAAAACACAGTATAAATTCTTCTTAAAATTAAAAAAAAAAAAAAAAAAAAAAAGAGAGAACAGATTTAGCAATATTTTATGTTGCCAGAAGCTAACTACTAAAAAATCGCGCAGTTACAAACACGTCAAAAATGAAATTCAGCAAGCATTATTCAAAGAAAAAAGTAAAATATAAACAAAATAATAACTTACGTTTGTAACTATTCGAAAGATACAATTTTTCACACCTGCAGTCTTATTTATCAACTAGATATATCAATTGAAATTTCTATACTGCGTTTGTTTGAAACTAAGGAACTTTAATTAACCTGAATTTTTTTTCTTTACTGAATAAACTGCTCTGCTTTTTCTGACATATTTAGATCAATTAAGTGAAAGTGATATTTTATCTTATCAAGCCGATTTTTAGTTGCTGAAAAAGCATATACATAGATCCGCACTTCATTTCACAAATTTAGACACAGAAGTTTAGTCTGAAAAACTAAAATAAAGAAATAAATTTCCATAAGCCTTATCACTGATTTAGGATAACAAGATTAAATTAAACGAAGATACAAGTGTCATTCAAAATGAAAAGATTAAGCGCATTTTGAAAAGTCATCTGATGCAGTATTTGGTAACTAACTAGTTTGATTAAGAAACAATTAATAAATAGAATGGTTTCTGGTAGAAACGTATCTACAATGTCAAACTGACTTTTGAAATGCCCTGAACATCTTCATTTGAATCCGAGACAGAATATGCCTTTATATAACGTTGCAATTGGTATTATATTTTTGGAAAATCAAAATATATCGGTTGGAACTCAAACAGAAAAAATATTGTTCTATATGTGGGGATTTTAAACGATGAACAAATTAATTAACGAAGGACATTTTGATTAGACAAACGATTATTACATAAATTTAACATTTAAGAGAATTAAACAAGTAATGATTCGTCAAAGTTCTTTTCGAACAGAAGCAGCGTCTCTGCTTTCACGTCAATCGTCTATCATCTCAAAACAGTAATTTCCCTAATTTTTGCTTGGCGCCTTCGCAGCTCGTAGAGAGAATGACGTCACGGCATCTGGTTTTCATCACAGCTCCAAGCGATCGGCACTACATTTCGGCCATCCGAGGGTGGACTGGCCCTCCAGGACACTGCAAAATACAAACAAAAAAAAAACAAACAAACAAACAAACAAACAAAGCAACAAGCAAGAATATACAATAACAGAAATAAGTGTTCGTGAAAAATTTTAAGGTGCCGTCCATTTTTTGAGGAATTCGGCACATGTGGTGGTGCATATGGGACCCTCATGGCATCCTTCCTTTATTACGTCATAGGTGTTGCCACCCTTAACTTTCTTGATCTTATAAGGTCCGAAATACTTCGCTCTTAATTTTAAGTGTGGTCCGAATTGAGTCCTTTTGATTGCCACTAAGTCACCAACTTTGTACGGCTGTGCTTGTCTTCTTTTGGCATTATATGTCTTTTTATTTTCGTGTTGGACTTGGAAAATTTGCCTCTTGGCTTGCTTTCGTAATTCTTCTCTTTGAGACTCGAATTGAGATTGAAACTCACTTTCTATCAGTTCTTTGAGCTGATCGGTGCCCTTACTGTTCATTTTAGTACCGAAGAGTAATTCGAACGGAGTGGTGTTAATGCTTCTTTGATATGTTGAGTTAAGCGTCCTCTGAACTTCGTGTGTGTGTTTATACCATTCGGTTGGTTTTTTTAAGGACAGTTTCGCTAATACTGATATAATGACTTGGTTGATTCGTTCGACTTGTCCATTTGCTCTCGGCAGGCCTGTGGTGATTAGATGATGTTTAATATCTTCTTTAGCACAGTAGTCAGAAAACTCACTGGATGTGAAAGCCGTTCCTCTATCAGAAATGATCTGACAAGGGCTTCCAAAAATGGCCTTCTGATTCTCTAACTTCGCTATCACCTCGGCTGAGGTCGTAGATTTTGTTGGATAAATCCAAGTAAATTTAGTAAAGGCGTCGACCACTACTAATATGTGTTTGTAGTTTTTATGGGTACTTTCCAGAGGACCCAAGTGATCTATATGATAGGTATGCAATGGAATGTCCTCTTTGAATCGCGGATGTAAAAATCCTTCCTTTTTCCCAGCTTTACGATTTATTAAGATGCAATGAACACAATTCGCGATAACGTTTTCTATCTTCTGCCGAAGTTTGGGAATAAAATAGTATTCATCCAAGTGTTTCTCTGTATGTTTGATACCGGTGTGCCCTTTCTCGTGAGCATCTTTTATGATTTCAGTCTGCATACTTTCCGGTACGACTATCAATTCTTTACCGTCAATAAACTTGTATAGTACGCCATTTCTATTACAATAATTTTCATAACTTGAGGTTTTCAATAATTCCTTAATGGTTTTTATTTCAGTGTCATTTTCTTGTGCAAGTTTTAATTTAGGTAAGATATTTTCAATAGAAATGCATAAGACGTTTACAGGAGCTCTACTTAGAGCATCTACATGTGGCATTCTAACACCTTTACGATGCTCTATAACATAATCGAATTCTTGTAACACCAGAGCCCAACGAGCAACACGCGTCGCTAAATCTCTTTTTTCCATCGTCCGTTGAAATGCTGAACAGTCCGTCACTATCTTAAATGAAATTCCCAAAAGGTAAACACGGAACCTTTTCAGTGCTTCTACGATCGCGAGGACCTCCAACTCGTAACTTGAGTACTTTTTCTCTGCATCAGAGGTTTTCCTACTCATAAAATAAGTGGGGTGAAAACTGCTATCACCTGGGGGTTTCTGCATTAGAATCGCCCCATATCCTTCTATACTGGCGTCTGTGTGTAGTTCGGTTTCATAATTAGGGTTATAAATTGCAAGTACAGGCTTCTCAGCTAGCGCTGATTTCAAACGATTGAATGCGATCTTTTGTTCTTCACCGAATTCGAACTTATTACCCTTTTTTAGCAGGTCGCTAAGTGGCTTGGCAATTATAGAGTATTTATTAATAAATTTTCTGAAATACCCTGTCAGCCCAAGAAAACTTTGGATCTGTTTTAAATTAGATGGTTCAGGGAAATTTATAACAGCTTGCGTCTTCAGGGTGGATGGGAAAATTTTACCCTCTTCTATGACATGACCTAAAAAGTCAATTCGTTTCTTTAAGAATTGCGATTTTTTAAAATTTATTTCCAATCCGTATTCACTCGCTAGATTTAAAACTTGACTCAGCCTCTCGATTCCCTCTTCGTATGAGGCGGATAAAATGATGATATCGTCCATGTACGGCAAAACGATGCCATCGTTAACTAACGGTCGGAAAATGGTATTTATGAATCTCTGGAATACAGCTGGTGAGTTAGAGAGTCCAAACGGCACTTTCAAAAACTGGTACTGTCCTTCATGCGTAACAAATGATGTGTACTTCCGACTTTCCTTTTCGACGTCCACGTGAAAAAAGCCATTTTTGAGATCAATAGTGCTGAAAATACGTGCTTCTTGAAGGCGGTCTAGGATATCCTCAATCAGGGGAAGGGGAAATCTATCCTTTACGACAACTTTGTTTAAACGACGATAATCAACGCAAACTCTTGGTGTCCCGTCTTTCTTTTTAACAATGACCAATGGGCTGGAATATTTCGAAGAACTCTGTTCTATAATTCCCGACTTTAGCCACTCGGATATTTGGGTTTCAACAATTTTCTTTTCCGCAAACGGTAATCTACGCGGTTGATGCGATACTAGTTCGTTATTTTTAACGAAAATTTTTAACTGTATGTCCGTAGATTTGGTCTTACATGGCATATAGTTCGAAACTAACTGTTGAACAGTCTCTTTAAAGTAGTTTGGAACACTAGGTGCAATGTTTATTTCTTCTTCGTTACTAGCTAGGTCAACAGGTAAAACAGATACAATATTTACTTTCTCTACACTCTGTGACTTACTTTTTATGGTAACCCCATTTTCATTTATTAATATTTCACCTTTTAATATTACGTTTAAGCCTAAAATGGCTTCATGTGTCATTACATTGTTGTCTACAATACAAATATCTGCAGTACACTGGAAATCATTAATTTTAATATTTAAAGAAACCTAGAGGTTTTACTTGACATTTACCAAACCCACTCAGCGTTGAACTTACGGGCACGAGGCCTTCGATATTCAGTTTATCAAAAGTCGATCTACATAACAAAGTAGTTTGACTTCCTGTGTCTATTAACGCGGTTACATATACATCATTAATTTTTACTTCTTTGGTCAACTTCGAGACTACATCAATATTCACGGTTGATACTTCTGGTTTCGAATTCGTATTTGAGCATTCGAAACTTCCGTGCCCAAATTCTTTACATTTAAAACACTTGACTCCCTTATCTTTATGAACACATTGTTTGGAAATATGACCGCTTTCACCGCAGTTGAAACAGGTTGTATTACGTTTAATTTCAGGAATTGTTCCTCGACTATCAATTACGTTACGCTTTGTTTGGTTAACAGAATTTTTTGAGTCATATTTATGTCTAGATTCAATTTTTTGTTTACTTTCACATTTTGTTTTTGACGTTCGCGACTTTTCTTCATCATCACATATCTGTTGATAAAGCTTCAATTTGTTCTTAAAATCAGTTAATGTTTGTGACCCATACAAGCAAGAGTTTTTAAACGCGGAGCCTGGTATACCATCTATAACATATCGTATTAAAGCAACATCTTCAATTTGACCATTTTTAGCAATTCTTTTCATATTTAAAAAATACTCATCAAATGTTTCATTGCTCTTCATTTTTTGTTTTGATAATAACTCATGCAGTTCGGCCGAATTGCAGCTGGACCGGAATTCATCAAGAATGGCATTCTTAAAAACTTGCCATGAGTTCAACTTTGGTTCACTAAGAACAAATAGTTTTGCTTTGCCTGTCATCAGGCGTTTAGCAAAAATCAGTTTTTGTAAATCATTTAACTGAAGAATGGTAGCTGCATCTTCAAAACTTTCGACCCAACTACTGACATTTTCGTGGCTTTGGCCATCAAATTGAGCAACAAAATATTTGATGTCTTCAATAGTAACATTTATACTACAGTTATGAAATACATTCGACTTGTTTTCAATTGTACTAAGAATATTGTAATTAGCACATTGGGAAGGAAGTTGTCTCACTGTGGCACCAGAATTGTTTCTTAGTTTCGTTTCATCTCGAACATTATCATCTACTTCATTTTTATCCCCACCATCCACACCCTCTAAATCACTTTCGTTTTCACTTTCTTCTAAAATTACATTATTTTTAAGCAATTCTAAATTATTCAGATAAGAAACAATTCGGGTTGCTAAGTCATCTTGTGCGGCAGAGCCATCAATGCATAAAACATTGGCAATGGAAATTAATTCATAAGCCTGAAAATCTTGTTTGATTTTTTCGAGTTTTTCATTAAGTTCTTTACTATTCTCTTCTAAAGAGAAACCACTAAATTGTCTTAACCTTTTTCGATTATTTCTGTCGCCCACATTGTTAAATATTATTTTGTGTAATAATTTTATATTATGCGCTTTTTCACTTTTCAGGACATCTTCCATTCCCGGCACATCAATTAGAAACATAGTTAATAAAATTGAGAAAATCACTCACTTCATATAATGGTAATCCACGATGTTCCTGGCTCTATAATCCGGAAACAGAAACGAAACAAATTACTTCCATACCATCCAATGAATCACAAATGGTGTCGACAAAAGGCGAGTAGAAACAGGTTATGTCCGATGGATTTTTGGCCACAATTCACGTCTTGACACTTGACATCCAGTATTATTAAAATTAATTCCAGTCTTTAATAGAGCCGCACACTATTTACTCACTATTACGCAGTTTCAGTTCAGGTAAATCAGCATACATTCCTAGGAGCTTGATGAGGTTTTTGTTCGAAGCATAGTTGATTATACATCGTAAAACAGTCCAGCACAGCAACAGTTATTCTTCAAAACCGGTAGTAATCCAGGAAAGCAGGTAAAACTACAGTTCATTCGAGTGCTTAATTGCTATCCCACTTCTGAGAAAATTTTTGTGGGGATTTTAAACGATGAACAAATTAATTAACGAAGGACATTTTGATTAGACAAACGATTATTACATAAATTTAACATTTAAGAGAATTAAACAAGTAATGATTCGTCAAAGTTCTTTTCGAACAGAAGCAGCGTCTCTGCTTTCACGTCAATCGTCTATCATCTCAAAACAGTAATTTCCCTAATTTTTGCTTGGCGCCTTCGCAGCTCGTAGAGAGAATGACGTCACGGCATCTGGTTTTCATCACAGCTCCAAGCGATCGGCACTACATATATAAGCCACGAAACGGAATCAGTGTTTCTTCCGTAAACGCCTTTTAATAAGGATATACGTAAATATACTTTGATATAAATGGACTTCCTCTTCCTACGCTATGTGCATGTGTTCCGACAAGAAGAACAGGGCCGGTTTTTTCTGATTTGGGGTCCAAATTTGTGTACTCATTATATTGTCGAAAAAGAACACTGGACTCGTTGGAAATGCAGAAATGGCTACAAGAAGATGCTGGTCAAAGCCATTTGGAGCGCCATAAGCGTGAAGGAGAGGCTATCTTGTAAAGATCGGGTTAGTTTATTTGATTATGGCAAAACATGCTATATTTATCTGCCCAAGAGGCGAAATGCTTTCGTGGACTACTTTCCAACGAGAACTCGCTCGTATTTTTACATTACACATAGGGAAAACCACAAAAACGTCTATGCAGCTAGCCCAATCGACTGGAAGTGAACTCAAGTTGAACTACCACTGTTGAGAACCCTTACCACTCGGCCGCGGTAGGCCCCTATTTTGAAAGGAAGTTTGTCCTTCCATTTTACGGGTTTTTGTGGTGTAACTGGAAGCACGTCCGGCTGGCATTCGGGAGGTCTACTCAATATCGAAGTCTTTGCAGACTTTTATTTCTCATTTTCGCTTTGCATATTTCCTACTTTGAAAAATCTAGTGACTCTATAATCTTACATCACATCATTAAGCTGAATGGCTCATAGACCAAACCATTTAAGCCAAAATTAAAACGTGAGTTCACAAATGGCATCATTATAGGATAGTATATCAAAACTCCAGCAAACTGAAGGTTATGGTATTTCTCATGCCCGATTATGATGACCTTATACTAATGAATACATATCTCAAGGACAAACCATAAATTGCAGTATTATTATTTAAATTTAATTTGGAGCACTGGTTGTAAAAGAAGTGGAGACATTTTCTGCAGAATGTTCTCATTATTTTACTGGACAATATTTTGGTGCATGCAGCATAACCCGGGTCTGATTTATGATTTGCTTGATGGAGTTGAGAATTCTCTACTATCCATTAACTATAATTAACAGAAAACTATTATTGAGTTATATTTAAACTATTGTTGAGTTACATTTATAAACAAAGCACGTAAGTTATAAAGAGCATTCAATAATGGCTTTTTCTAGGAAATTTGAATAATATCATTGAGTTCAAACTAGCATAAACAAATCGATAATAAATTTATATTTTTTCTTTTTCATTTCTTTTCTTTTTTTTCCCCGATTTCATTCGGCCCGCATCATCTGCTATTACTGCTGTTTCCACGCACATTTCTTGTCAGCATTTTTCTTAGGAAAGTTTTATTTTACGCTGATGGTGCATGTGAAAGTAATTTTTCCAACGTCCCGCCAACGTTATTTCCAATTAATAAATAAACTTACATAAAAGAAATAAAAAATGGTTGGTTAATCGGGAGTTGATAGTAATGCACCACATTACACTTAACTAATTTATGTTAAATACAACATAATTTTTTATTAGTCAAGAATTAGTTACTTATTATTAATTTCTGACTGATAATAAATATCGGTTTTTTATAAGTAACTAGTCAACTCGTAGTAGTTACCTATGTAACAATTTACTCATAAAAAACCAATTTCCTAATAATAAATTTATGAACTTCTAATGAATTACTGACTTGATAGTTATCCAACTAAAGCTGAAAAATTAATATTAACAACTTTCATCTCACCACATCGTCTTCACAATACGGTATTTAGTTTATTTATTTCTGTGTCATATTATTTAAAATTCTAACCAGAATTTTTTAAATAATTTTTTCCTTAATTTTTTTAAAAACAAATTGGCGTTCGAGAATGATTTTCGAAACAATAATACTTGCGTATAATTTAATGGCAAAGCTCACATTAAAAAGAATCGAAAGACTTTGATTAAAAAAAATAAAATCTGAAAGCTTTCAGATTTTACATTACGCATAAAAGGGGAGATAGTTAACGTTTTGTTATCTTTATTTATTAAATAACATGTTCTTCGCATTTAAACCATAAAATTCAATTCAATAGCAATATCACAAAATAATTTAAAAATCAGAAAATCTTTAGAATTTCCAATACATAGTCTCGCGACAGTGTTGCCATTGCTCGCTTCGAAATCATCCAGTTTCAAAAATTCGTTAAAGTGTTACAAAATATGGAACCGATAATAAAACGAACTCCAAATTCGTTCTTCCAGATGCTCATATTCGGTGGAGACGTACCTCATTCAAAACTGGATGGCTTTAGGTACCGTTGTTTTATCACAATGCGAGAAACATACATCCATTTATGCAAGATTCTTCATTATTTAATTTCTTTAAATATAATACACGGCTCTAATATTTGATGGCAACAGTTTATTGCCCCTTTGGACTAAAAATTAGTCTTTTACATTTTTGCATGGATATCTTGAAAATGTTTGCGTCTTGACTGTACAGTTAAATTGTTTGATACTTTAGAAAAGTACCAAAACGAAAAAAAGATTAAAATTAATATTTTGTATGCTACTAATTAATTTGTTAGACATACAAAGTTGTTATGAAACAGTTTCTTACCAGATATTAGAGTTTACGGATCCGATGCTAAGACATTCTTCTTAGAATGGCGGAGCAAAAAAAACTGTGTTTACATGATCACTTCTCAAGCCTGGTAATATATTCATTATCTGTAGTTTTAATGCTGCATTATCACATGTGGTTCTTATCATGTGCCCAGTTGCAACAAAGGCTGCAATATAATAAAAGTAAGAGGCTAACAAAACAAAAATAAGAAATACGAGTTCCTATGCAACTGGAAACACGACACGAGACCTGAAGAGATCAACTTGATTTGATTTTTCGAAATAGCAACGTAAACGAAACATACTGGTGAGTTCAATGTTATCTTTTTGGAGTTATCATCTAACTCTCACTCCATCACGAAAATCTGAATGATTTGATGATTCATTTGCACTACATTATTATGAGTCACATAGAAGTTTTACGAATGCTGATATTAATACACGCTATTGTTGACGCAAAATCAGACATAACTACAGTATCTCGTAACAGTTTCGGACACTTGTATTTCTGAAATTTGTCTACATATATTTTGTACTAAATATGGAAACACAGACTCCATTTGTGTTCTAATATATTATTTTTTCCCTATTTTAAGACTTGGTTGTTAAAAAATAAATATTATCAAAATATTCTTTGCAATAATATGGCATATTCCAAAATGTCATATTATTGTTATCATATTATTGTCATATTATTGTCTGAGTTGCTATGTAAGTTACACATAATTATATTATGTGTAACTTACATAACAACTCAGACATTCGAAAGTTTTGTTGAGATGGTTTTGCAAGGCGGTGTTTTTTTATCATATTTTTTGTTTAAATAAAAACAAACCGCAAGAATTATCATATGTATTTGTAAATTATTACTCATTCAGCAAAACATACTAGCAATTCCATAGCTGATGTGAACATGGTAAAACGCTGCAAATTAAAAATTTCTACTCGAAATTTAACTATTCACGATATTAAAGATGATAAAAGTATTAAAAATATTCAGAACCCCTTGATGGGAAACATGTAATCGCCTCTGATGTATTAAGGATATTGTATGGAACTGTTCAAAATGCTCTAGAGGACAACGTTCCAAACTAACACGAAGAAATCGGAGATTTATCCTAGGAAAAATAAACAAAACCCTGAAACTAGTGCTATAAAACTTGAGGCGGATTCAGAAAAACGGCTCGCAATAAAATCTAACTTTAAAACTGCAAGAAAAATCATTAGGGTACATGGGTACAATGGACGATTAGCAAGAAGAAAAATCTTCGTCAACAAGAGGACAACGAAAATATGCCTGGCGTTTGTAAAATCCGTGGTAAGCGATGTTTTCTGACGCTGGAATGTCATACTTGTTTATAAGTCAAAATTTATTATATTTGGCTCCAATGGACGAATTGCAATGAGGCAAAAGCCAAATGAAGAACGAAATTCGTAAAATCTATCCTATTGTTAAGCAAAGACGAAAACGTAATGGTTTGGTGATGTTTCACTGCCCAAAACATTATGTAATGATAGGAAATTTACCTTTTATAGAAAATAATGTGGTTCAGTATAAATATATAAATCTTCTTAATGGAAAGTTGAAAAAAACTAATAACTTTGTAACTAAAAGAAAACTTAGAATGCAAAATACATTCCATTTCAGTCAGGATAACGATTTAACCACGCAGCCCTAAATGTTCGCTTCTGGTTATTATATCGTAATTCTCCTGAAGTTATCAAAAGTCCTCCGCATTTTTCGGACTTAAATCCTATCGAATATGCACAGAAAAAATTGGAGAAAAGAATACGTAAACATTGAATGTTCCATTATTTTCATGTTTTTATTAAATACAAACTGCTTGTGTCCGAATATTTATATGAGTTCCTTTTCAGAACTTTTTGAATAAAATAATATTTTTACCAAAAACGTTTTGAATAACTTTAAAAAAAGCACAGGTTTTAAAAAAGATGATCACTAGCATACTTGAAAAAAAATGTCATTTCACTAATATTTAGTTAACTGCAAATAAAATTAAAAAACACAAGTGTCCGAAAACAAAAGTGAGCCACTGTAAATGAACCTAAAGTAAACCATTTTATGGAATTTTTAACTCTTTTTTTTTAAACTTATTTTATTGCTTTCGCTTTGTTCACATAACATGTGAAATCCCATTCCTCCCAAAAAAGAGAATTTGAAAGCTTTCAGATTTTATATTACGCTCAAAGGGGCGTTTTTTCAACGTTTTGTTTGTTACATTTATTTATTAATTATCATGTTCGCACTTAAACCATGAAAGTGGTTAAACTTTCGCATTTAAACCATTCGACAGTAATATAACAAAATAATTTAAAAAGAGCACATCTTTTAGAATGTCTGATACACAGTCTCGCTCGCTGGAGATAAAAATGTTTTTCCTTTCGTACAGTGTTGCCACTGCCGCTTTGAAATCGTTGAATTTGTTAATCAAAAAATTGTTAAGGTTTTGCAAAATACGAAATCGATAATAAAACAATGCAGGGCTCTAATATTTTGTGGTAACAATTTGAAAAGAGAAAAGCCGTTTATAGGGAAACGCCAAAAAATGCCGAAACAAAATTGATAGACGTTCTTTAGGCTAAAAAAAGAAGAAGCAACTGCTATTTTTACAATAAGACCTTTACTGTTTTTCCAAATAAAATATTACACTGCATATCCGTGTAAGAAATTCAGCCATTTAGAAACACTAAACATTCCTTACTAATATTTTTACATTTATCAGTTTATATAATTTTATTTTCAACAAACGTTTTCGGCAAAAGCACTTTTTTGGATTTAAAGATATTCAGTCTATATGTTTAATCTTCTTCTGTTCAGTACATAAACAAACTAACTAGTGGCCAGTTGCTAGGCGAAGAAAATTTAGTATTACTGACCGAATCTCCGAAATTAGGAATAATCACCTTAGAATTATCTTCGTACAAATATTATGTGATATAAATCTCATAAGAATCTAGAAATAACGAATGTTTTTTATTCCAGAACATATTCCCAAATCTACGCTGAACATAATATATGTCTTCAACGTTTCGGAACTAATTTTGCAATAGAATCTAGCAAAGCTTCCGAACGATTATCGACAACATACTATATTACAACATCATCTTAACTTGCCTTTTCTAAAAAATATCGTCTGCTTGCAGACATTATTTTTTTCTATGAAATTAATCTCTTGTTTAGAGCCAGTGAGCATCTGCTATTACGGATTCGAAAGCTGAGCAATAGAGTTCAAAGTAATATTGTTTTAAATTATATAATTATAAAGCAGAGATAATAGCGAAAGTTTTTAAATAAGCTGTGAATAGACAAAAAGCTTTATGTTTAGCTTATGATCTGTTACAAACGGCAAAGAGTGCTTGGATTAGAGAAATTTAACTATTATCAGAGAAACTTCGGTTTTAGAAATTTTGGTTAAAGACAATGTTGGTGTCATTTTGATTGAATGGGAATAATTCATAAGGAATTTGTTCCTGGAGTGCGAAAGATGAAATTAAAATTTTCTATGTAAAAATAATTTTCTATATAAAAATATTGAGAGAATTCAGAGCATTAGGCCTAAAAGAGCTCAGTGAATAAGTGGTTTCTTCGGCTCTTCAGGTTCTGAAATTTTTCAGGTATTAAAACATAATCAATTCCCAATTAAGTGAGATGATACTGAGGATAATGTCCATGGTTAGTTTAAATTCTCTGTTAATACGCAGCTAGTTAAAAAATATATTAAAGAAGAATAACCCATATTATAATTCAGAATTATCCGCCCAGACAGGAAAGTGATTAATGACTCTGACTGCTGTACCGAAGGGCTCCGATTCGAATCCCGAAGAAGGCATGGATGTAAATTATCTGGCCGTTCATAGAAGGCAACGATGGCCCGCCTATTACTTGCCTCCATAAGTGACCCTCTCTTCGGACCTTAGTAGTGGCCAAAGCCTGTAATGGTTAGTGCACACCACTGGAAAAAATAATTGATAATTTGTTTTATTTGACCAGATAAATTAAATCAGAGTTCTCTGCGTCTACCGAGGGCGCGCATACCTTCCTCCTTTAATTTGTATCTTTCTGTTTCTTTCTATATTACTTCCTCACTTTACGATGAATCTGCTGTTTGTGTTTGTTTACATTATTCTTGTATTTCGGTAGGAGTCAAGGTGAAACGAAAGACTAATGGCTATACACTTGACTGTATAAGGTGTTCCTCCCGCCTTCTTAACGTGCCTTCGTGGTGTAGCGGTTCTGCACACTGGGCCGGTATCCAGGGGTCCGCGGTTCGATTCCCAGCGAAAGCGTTGTTAATTTTTCATCTCTCCGGCTTTCCCAATTAACCTAATGTCTCTACAGTGACGCCCGAACTAAAAGGGTGTTCGATGAGGATTCTCCACACCCAGGATTTGGCAACTGGGTCTCCCCCCAAAAACTCAAGTCGCCCTTTAAAAGGGTTATATAAGGTGTTCCTCCCTCCTTCTTAACGTGCCTTCGTGCTGTAGTGGTTCTGCACGCTGGTCCGGTATCCAGAGGTCAGCGGTTCGATTTCCGGGGAAGGCGTTGTTAATTTTTCATCTCTCCGGCTTTCCCAATTAACCTAATGTCTCTACAACTGAATTTTAAGACCAAGCAAGTTACTTTTCCTAGTTGTAGAGTCATCAGGTTTTTTTTTTTCAGCAAAAGACATGAAAAATGAGCAATGTCCTCGTCCGGACTCGAACCTAAATCTCTCGAATAGGAGGCGAGTATGCTACCGTTACACCACGAAGGCATGCTGGAAGGAGGAAGAAAATACCTCATAGACGGAACAATGTTTACAAATTCTGGATTATGTACAATTAATTATACCTATTGTTATAGCTAAAAAACCACTTCTAAATACTACTATTACGATATTACCTATTACTCATCTTAATTCCTGGAATTTTCTTTTCGTTTTGTATTTTCGATAAATACTTTTGTTTTATGCTGATGATCTAAGATAGCAATTTTTCCATCGTTCCGAAATAAACAAACTTTTATTTCGATTCGCGGCCCGGTTCATCCACTATCCATTTAAACCATCTTAGGAATTGAGTGTAAAATCTAAATGTGTAATGTAAAATTTCATTCTATCCTTTGTACTACACAGTATTTTGATACGTATAATACTGTGTAGTACAATGATAGTCAAGCCAATGATAATCCAATAATGTTTCGGCATTATCATTTCGAAAACTGTTAAGTTTCGTTATCCGAACAAATATCGCGCAATTTGGAAAACTTTTTGTTTCGTTGTTTTAGGTGACGAAATTTTTTATTACACAAAAATGAGATTAAGCTAGATTCTTTACATGGGTGATACTAGGTATGAAGTTCCAGGATAACTCAAAATGATGCCTAATCAGAGGGCAGTTATAAACACAAGAAAAATAAATAATACAAATTGTAATTAACCGAAAAATAGTAACAATTTACCTGTATTACGTAAATTAAATGAGCAGTCAAAAAAATTGTAAATAACGGAGGAAATCATCAGAAATGGAGAAAATAAGTTATAAATGTCATTAAAATAATATTTAACGCGAAAACGGTATCTTTGAGTTGTGAAACACATTTGAAAAGTGGGTTGGAATTTTTTGTTTTTATTTCATAACTAGTACCCGATGCTAATTAAGTTAGACTGAAAGTAATGTATCTAACAACAGAGGGAACGATACCGCTGTAATCCTTCTCTAATAACGATGCAAAAAGTATGATTCATAGTCACACATTTTTCAGTCTGATGCGATATGGAACGCACATAAAAAATTTCGATAGAAAAATAAGCTAATTTTCCCTCATTATATCAGCAACAATTACACGCTGTTTTTAATGATTTTCATTTTTCTATTCAAATGGTCGTTGAGGCTCAAGTCCCATCCAATATTTCACGTATATCCAATTTTAGTCGATTAAATGTGGCAAAAAAATTATCATAACCAATCAGAAATCAATAACGCGAACAAACACACAAACAGACATTCTTCTTTATGTATAGATGTTGTAAAACTAAGACATTTTTGATTAACCAAACTCTACGATTTAAAAGCGAGCACTAGCAACACTTTTCGAAATAAAGCATTTTTATCTCCAACGCCCCACACTGTTGCCACTCGGAAAAATAAGTGCCAATATTAGCGCTTTCAGAGTTTTTTAATTAATATTTCGGCTGGTTAAATTCTTACGAAGATGGGAATAGCCGAAATGGCTTCACCCGAATTTTTGGAATCGGGGATAATGTATTTAATGTTTGGCAATGCTATTTTTATTTCGTCGTAAAACGTAGAAATTTTTTATTAACCCACTCTAGGATATGAAAGCGAGCAGTGGCAACAACTTTCGAAATAAAGCAGAGTTTCGTCTCCAGCTTGCGAGACTGTTGCCACTCGGAAAAATGAGGGCAAAAATTATCGTTTTTCCGAGTTTTAAATTAATATCTCTGATTTTAGATTTTTTTTTTTTTTTTTTTTTTTTTTAAAAAAGTGGACGTCGACCTTTTCCAGAACCCAGAACAGAGCTGTAGAGTTTGGTGACAAAAGCTATAGTAGTGACTGAGTTATTAGAGGACAAACAAACATACTTTCTTCTTATAATAAGGTATTTCTCTCGCCTTCTTAGCGTGCCTTCGTGGTGTAGTGGTTCTGCACGGTGGGCCGGTATTCCAGAGGTCCGTGGCTAGATTCGCGGCGAAGGAGGTTGCTCATTTTTCATCTCTCTTGCTTCCAAAAAAATCATAATGTCTCTACAATTTAAATATTACTGATTACATGCAATTAAATTACATACTATAACGGATAGAAACAAGTCCTAAATACTATGAAATCATGCATTATGATTGTTTTTACCCCGAGCATTTTTCTTTTCCTTTTGTACTTACCGTAGACAGTTTTGTTTTACGCTGTTGGTTTGGATAACAATTTTTCACCATTTCGCAATACATAAACTTAATTCTAATTTTTTAAGATGCAGTCCGGTTAATCGGAAGTGGATTGTATCTCCTCCCTTTCACATGCGGGGGAGGATTAAAACAGGTATGATTTTAAGTCTTTAATGAAGGAAGTACAGAAAGGAAGGTAACATAATTTTATTAATCTTATTTTTATACATTGTTTTATAATACACAAATTTAACTTTTTTAGACAGTTTTAACTTTTTTTAAAAAAAACTTAATTTTGGTTTAGATGTGCTACAGTGCATGCCCGAGTAGAAACTTTGCTTCTATAGAAACAATATATATTTCTTGATAATATTCGTATTCTTCTCAGTGTATAGAATTTTATTTTCAACAAACTGTTTAGCCTAAGTACTTCTTTCTATGAAAAAATATTCAAACTCCATGTTTAGTTTTCTCCTGTTGAATATAAAAACAGAGGTGGCCAACTGGTGGCAAATGGCTAAGTGGGAAGAAAATTTATTCATACTGAACGAATCTCCAAATTCTTGTCTAGCCATCTAAAGATTATCTTCGTAGAAAGTTTATGTGAAAAAAATCTCATAAAAATCTTTATGTGATTACATGAAATAAATCAGAAGATTATGTGAAGTAAATCTCATAAGACTCGGTTAATCGGAAGTTGATTTTATTTACCCAGTTTCTCATATTCGTACAGAGTAATGCGGCAGTTATACAGTGCGGTGTAAAACCTAATTTTAAAAACACCATTTCACGTGAATAAATAATAACGTCACAGAGAAAAAGATTGTTATTTCTTTTTTTTTTTTTTTCGTACTAAACGTGTATTGTTTATCACACAGTTTCCTTAAATAAGGAGAATAGTTTTATGCTAACAGATTTGATGCTCTGAAATTTCTAATAGTGAAGCTATTAAAAATAAAATGTTAATTATGATTTGATAATTTAGATATAAAAGGAGTGAACAAGATGAAACAAGATGAACAGAAATGAAACAAAATAAATCTGCATGATCTGCATGTATGTTTCTCGCACTGTGAAAAAGCGACGGTACCCAAAGCCATCAAATTTTGAATAACGTAATCCTCCACCCGAACATGGGCACCTGGAAGCCCAAATTTATAATTTTTTTATTATCGATTCCCTATTTTGTAAAACTTTAACGAATATTTGATTAACAAACTCAACCATTTCAAAGCGAGCGATGACAGCACTGTGTAGAAAAACATACTTTCTTATACATACTTATCTTCAGCGCGAGAAACTGTCTATCCGAAATTCCAAAGATATGCTCATTTTTAAATTATTTTGCGACACTGCTGTTGAATTGAATTTTATGCGGTTTAAGCGCGAAGAACATGATATTTCATAAATGAAGCTAACACACAAAACGTTAAAAAAACGCCGCTTTAAGGCGTAATGTAAAATCTGAAAGCTTTCAGATTTTTGTTTTTAATTTCTATTTTATTTTATTGCTGCTGTTAATTATATTTACTGTTGACTTTAATGTACAAAAGATAATATACGGCTGTTTGTGGTAATTTAGGAAGTTGTTATATTAAATTTATTTCAATTTCTTTAAAACGTTCATAAAATATGCAGTCTATATTCGATAAGAAGTTACGTACTGCATTCTACTCTTTGCTACTCTATGAATCGTTTCTTAACTATAGCAAAAGTTTCTTTTCTAAAAATACACTGAACAAACGCTCTAACAGTGCCCTATCAACGCATTTGTTTTATCTTGCAATACATAGCGATACTGGAATCCATCATTTTTTGTGATATTAGCATTTTGATCTACGTCACTTTATTTTAGGATTTACACAAAATTTATTTCATAGTTTAATTCTGCCGGAATAAGTGTGTTTCATATTTTGTCCAACGACTATTCCTTATAAGTATATAAACTAAAAAAATTGCAAACTGATGATTATAGATCTAATATCTTAAAAAAGAGTTTGCCACTAAAATTTTCAGAAAGTTCAACTAATATTTAAAAGCGTTCTTAAGACATGAAACATCATAACAATAAAGAGAAAACGATTCTGTACAAGCTGCATTATGCAAGACATTAGATACATTTTTGACTAATTGATTACAAATTCAAAATGTTCTTAAATGATATCTCGTGTCACACAGATGGATTATTGCATTTTCTGAGCGTTATAAAGGACACTTTTTACATGTCGACTAAAATCACTTGATGGGTGCAAAACGGCACAAGATGAACGAGAAAACATTCCCGTAGGAGCATTCAGAAACCCCCATTTGTAAAAGAATTTAAGAAGCACATTGGTAGCTAAAAGAAAAGGATGTCAGAATGAACATTTACAAATTATATTTCCACTACATTGAATTATTTTTCTGCTTTATATAATAGTAGTGAGTAAAACGAATTTGGATTTGTTGAATTACGCAAAAGCATGTTAAGGCTACCAACTTAAGAATGCTTTTGTGAATTTCTAATGTCAACGGGCTCGTATTCAAGCTAAACATGGAAAAATCAAGAAAACACCCATCCAACCAGCCTGTTCGTGACGGTTTTAAGACGATCGAACTTCTCACGCTCAACTCTTAACCAATCACTCACTTTTGTTTTTTGAAATGAAAGAATAGACAGAAAGAAATATTAATGGTCGCTAGAAAGAATTTTTACCTATCAGGTCAATCATAGAAACTTAGAACTATAGGATCACGGTAATAAAAGTACATCAAACGATCAGTGTACTTTATCATACACAGTACAACCATAAAGTTTTAGAATTAAGTTCGTAAAAATGAAAGTTGAAGAAAACAAAATTCTTATAACCTTCAATATACAATCCTTGAGCATTCGAGCAGCTGTTTTATTTCTTTGCATATCTCATCTTTTGAATTTTTACTCAAGTCTCTGGTTACAGTTTTCTAAATCTTTTCGGTACTACTAAAATAAAAACTTCTTAACTGAGATTTTCCTTTAAAGAATAGTAAGTAGCTTTTTGGTGCCAAATATGATGAGAGTATAACAGAAAACTGAAAATTTTCTTTCTTGAAAATTGCTTGAGGCGAATGGAATTATATGATTGTGCATTGTATACAACTTCTTTCTATGCAAAGATATCAAGCTCCATGTTTAGTTCTCTCCTGTTGAATATAAAAACAGAGGTGGATAACTGGTGGAAATTGGTTAAGTGGGAAGGAAATTAAGTCAATTATTGAATTTATTTCCTCCAGGCATAACGCGCTGAATTTGCTTCAGCAATCTGTCCAATGGAGTTCATCATCAGTTCTTCAAGAACACGTTCCTCGTGTATTCTCGGTTTTGAATCAAAAACGGTCACAAACATTGTTGCTCCTCGAGATTGCTGAAATTGAAGTTTCTTTAGCCAGAGTGAACATTCTCCAGCCTAAGCAAGTGACTGCTGTTTTGTCTCAATCATAAGTAAAGAAATCATCAAAATTCATCTCTAGTCACAGTTTATTTGAACAATTTTGCTGTTCTTTCCGCTTTAGAGCAAGGCGTTGAACATTCTTTACTCAGCTTTCGAATCAGTAACAGCAGGTGTTCACTGGATTAAAGCAAACACTGAACTGCGCGTGAGAATTTGTTTGTAAGTATACAATATTTTAGGGAAACATAAGTTGAGATGTCATATTATTAGTGTTGTCAATTATCGTTTGGGGGGTTTGCTGGAATTTGTTAAAGAATTAGCCCTAAAACTTTATAGGCGAAGTGTGTTAAGTCTCATCATTTGTAATAAAGGCCAAACCCCAAATCTGTCATTGATCCATCAATATTTTTTAAAATCTTTATTTATTTATTATTATTTTTATTTCTTATGGGTATGTATTACTTTCATTACTTTTGTTGTATTAAAATACAACAAAAAAAAGTTAAAACTCCTTTCCTGCAGCATAAATGTGTTTGACTTACAGACAAAAATACCAGTTTATCCGGATTTTTCAAACAACCAGATGGATTATCTTTTAGTTAAACCAATATTTAGACTTCTTCTGCAGTCATTAGGAAACAAATGGAAAAATTCTAACTCAAAATAAGCCTTGACGAGAAGAATGAATATGAAAAAAAGTTCCATTCTTTATCCAACCAGAAATGGAAATATGACTGACATTAATGGAGTCATGCATGAATAAGTATATTGCTGAATACACTATTTCTTGTTATCCGGTCGTACATGTATGTGAACTTTTATGAAGATGCACACCTGCTGGGTCATTCATTACAGGAATGTCTTCACATGAATAACAAAACAAAGGAAGAATCCACTCATAATAAGCTGCAAAAGATAATTTGCTTGTAAAAAAACGAAGAAGGCTATTGTAAAATAGAATGCCATAATTGTTAATTATTATTTAAGTTACGTAGCTGAATCATCAGAAAGTCATAAAGAATTTTATTAAGGCAGCTTGAAGATGAAAATAGGAAATTTTCCTCAGTATACGTCGGAGAAGGAGAATTTCAAAATGAGTTAACATTAAATGCAAGCTTATTAACGTCACAGCGGAAATCATCTTGATAATTATTTTAAATTTGTTTTTGAATATGAGACATCTTCAGATCTGACATCATGTGAACTTTCGGAAAGCAATGAGTGATAACTGCGTAACAGATATTTGAGTTTTGTTTTATGTTTTAGAATTTTAAACGAATGATATAATAGGATTTACGTTTCCCATACTCATTTTTTTTAAATCACTGAATCATTAGTTATACGATTTCAAAATACATTTTTGTTTCAATTTGAGCTCATATTTAAAATTAAGTTAGAATAGTATATTTTTAATATGAGTAACATATTTAAAAAGTGCAAACCATTGCATAATAAAAGTTCAAGCAGAATAGAACTCCAAATATGCGGATTTTCCGGAACCCTCGCTCATCCGATTAAGTGAAAAATCTCCATTATAGGATTTTCTTCCTTCCTGTCTTCCAAATGCGTATGTACGGTAATGCAAGTGTGGGAATTTCTCCTTTTTCGAAAGAAGAAATTTGAGTTAAAATTAATTACTTTAAAGCACAAAACAAACTTTTTATAACACAATAAAATTTTTAAAAAATCGTACTCAAGCTATAACGAAATGCATTAATTAAAAAAATCAAAATATAATAACCCTAAAAATACATTAATTTGATTTTTTTTTAAATTTTTAATTTACGCAAATAATGTTACGAGTTCGCTTTTTTTCAGTGTTTGGAACTAAATCTCCTTTATGAAAATATTAATTTATACTGATCAATTTTTTTCCAAGAAGAGTGCATAGCAATGCTTGTCACTTAAATTTGAACATTAGGAACTCATTCTAAACTGATGTTTTATTTTTACTTACATAAAAATTCAAAATTTTCGCTCTTCAGTTTATGTATATCTTCTAGAACAGTTTCTTAAACTGTGGGTCCCGACCCCAGCTGGGATTGCGGGACCTTCAGTAGGGGGTCGCCAAAAATTTTAGCAATTTTGGAAATTTTGATATTTTTTTAACTTATTATAATAATTTTACAATTACCAAATATTTTTACACAAATTATCTGAAAATAGCTAAAGATAAAAACAAAAAAAAAAAAAAAAAAAAAAAAACGAAAACATTTCGACGCATTCGTTTTGTAATATAAACGTTCATTTTACTTGCTTTACACGTGACGCTGTCATTTCGTCTGTTACTTATTAAAAATTTTTATATTGTTCTGTGTCTTAAAATTAAAAATTAAAGTTAATGACCTAAAACTGCAATATTGTATTACAGTACAAGTAAAAAATTGACAGTTTCACTCACGCGTGTGTCGAATTTGCGCAATGCTTATGGGGTCCCACAAAATTTTAGTAAATATTATGGAGTCCTGGGGTCACGAAAAAATCTCAGTGATAATTCAGAATACATATAATACATTTATTTATTTATTTGCGTATATATATTTTCGTATATATATTTGCGTTATATTTGCATTTCATAATTTATATATATATATATATATTCTGAAATGCAAATATAACGCTAGGGATCAGAGGAGTGTGCAATAAGTTTAATTTCGAAATTTTTCAAAATTGATTTTTAAAATTTAAAAATGTCAAAAGAAATATTTTTCAGCATTAAAACATTTATTAAAACATTTTTGTATTTGGAAGTATATTTCTGTGACTAACAGTGGCGAAGATAAAGGCCGAACAAGGTCTTTATCGGTGTGATGTATAATGAATCACAATTCAGTGCGATTTGGTGTTTACCGAATCAACATTCAATGGATCCTTTTCACGACTAAAATATAGTTGAAATAATTCCTAGAAGAATATGCCGTAGACGCTACAAAAAGAGTAAGGTATTAAGGAGACGGTGGACATTCAAATGCTTCCTTTTTATTATTGTAATGAAATTTGTCATGAATATGTCCTCTGATAAAGTCTTATTTGCAGTGTCAGCCATTTTTTCGGCATGTCAACGTCCACAGACGATCCACAATTATGAATGGCTTTTCATGCATGCACGAGTACTTTTAGATGATCTTAAATGGATTTAGACTTCTGACAACGTTTACTGATAACATGCATTGACAGCACATTAATGAAACACATTCAAGAGTAAACTAGCATTACCAAATAATCTGATGTGGACATCACATGACTACTCAGAATATCTTCATTAAAATTCGTAAAATACGGAAAAAACATAAAGTATCAAATACAGTTAAAAACAGCTAAAAAAACATTTACGATTAAAATTAAAGTTTTTACGCAAAACCAAGCTATTTGGCCAAGGAGCTGGAAGACAAAATTTTCGGTGCCCAAAATCGAAAGCTAACTTTCCGTCCAACTGGGCGAAAAAGACACTGAAGCTGGAGCACCAAATGACTTATTTCACTATTCTACTAAGAGTTTTAAACGTAAACAAATGGCAGCCTCCTTAAGCCTAATGCCACTTTTAAATTGTTGATAATTCTACAACTATTGCAAGCAGATTTACTAAAGACATACAAACTGTAACTAGAGCATAAGAAGAACATAATTAAATCACTTTTAAAAGAAAAATGCTTAATTTACCAACATACAAGAATAAAAAAGGGCTCACTGAGGTGGTTAAGAAGGTATACTTTTTTTTGGTGTGGCCGATTGCAACAAAAAAGGAAGATGTGCAATTGGATCTTATAGCAGTCCCCTATACAAAATTTCATTGTTCTACGGCTAATCGTGCTGGAGTTATGCGAGATATATACATACATACGTACGTAGAGACGTCACGGAAAGAAAACACTTCTGAATCCATTTCAATTCCATTTTAGATCCGTTCTAAAAAAAAATAGGCCTTCATTTTTCCCGTACGTACAGACGTCACACAAGATATCGTTGGATGGATTGGAGAGCGGTCAGAATGGATATTTCCTTTGAAGTATGATATCCGAATTTTTTTTTGCGATTACAATAGTTCCTTTACTTTGTAAAAGGAAGTAATAAGACAAATTCACAGATAAAATACTAGCAATAGTACTTTCTAGCACTGAGAAAAGCTTTGTTATGATGCAAACAACGGTAAACTGAAGAAAGAAATGAAAGTATTTATAAACTAAAAAGCGACGGTTAAAAAATGAAAGCAAACATACAGAATGCAGTTACATTTACAGTTAAAACACAAGTTTGCAAATGATAAAAAGCGTTAATTTCAGAAATTAAAATATAGTAAATTAATGTTTCTCAAATGTTTGTTTACTTTTTCTGACATTTAATAGCCTTTTAAATGTTACGAAAAATGTAAACAAACATATTCAAATATTTATAACTCCCTTAAAAGGATTTTGTGCACAATTTTTTTTTTGCAATTAAAACCGTAGATTATTATTAATATAAAAAAAATCCCTCCCATAATTTTGGGTCTGTTTTTGTTCCATTCATCGCAAAGGACTTTTATGGACACCGTGCATAGCCCATCCACACACACTGGTTTCATCTAATGATACATTTCACAACTAGATATGCAATTAAAATAATTCCCAGGGAAATATGATGCGGAGGATGCAAAAGGAGTATGGTATTAATAATGTATTTTTAACATTTGGAAACTTATAAAATTATTTCTGTAAACATTCTTTTCGCATACCATACGTAACAAAATTGTAAATTATAGAATGTTACGCACATTAAATGACATGAAAGGGGAAAAAATTACTTCAAACTGATCTCACTTAATTTTGAACCTACCCTTTAATGAAAACCGAAAAATACAAGATACTCGAAATTTGAAATTCATTACTTCAATCAATATCCATCGTACGCGAATCAATTTTTCTTTCTGCTTTAAAAAAATGCGTATTAAATTTTATCAAATATAGCCATAGGGATCGGGAGAAAGCATAAAAAGCAAGATTTCGCTATTTTGAGTCAAAAAAGGGCGTTAGCCTATTCAGTCTATTAGTCTGGAAAAAGGATTTTGTGTGGAAAGGAAGAAAGGGAAACGGCGCATCACTTTTCAAATTGTTGCCGCCAAATATTATAGACCTGTATTATTTTGAAAGAAATTTAAAGAATGTAGAATGTGCATTTATGTATGTTTCTCGCATTGTGAAAAAACGACGGTATCTAAAGCCATCAAATTTTGAACAACCGAGTCCGCCACCCGAAAATGTGCTCCTGGAATTACGAATTTTGAATTTCATAATTTGTAAAAATTTAGTGGATTTTCGTTTAACAAGTTGAAAGATTTAAAGCGTGTAGTGACAACATTGTACGGAATAATACATTCTTATATCCAGCGCGCGAGATTGTACACAGTAAATTCTACAGATATGCTATTTTTAACTATTTTGTGATTTTGCTGTTAAATTAAATTTTATGGGGCGTAAGTGAGGAGAACATGATATTTGATAAATAAAGTTAACGTACAAAACGTTAATAATAAAAAGACAAAAGTTTTCCAAGTCATTTTTAAGAAAACTGATAACTGATATGATGAACTGAGAAAAGACTGAAAAAAAAAATAGAAAAACTGAATCTGATACTCACATAACACTGAATCTGATATTCTAAACACGCGCTGCAATGATGTTTTAAAATTTTTGTAATTTTTCTATTGAATTGCATATACTGTAAGTGCGGTGATGTTTAATAATAAAGCTAAAAAGACAAAAAGAAATGAGGTAAGCATGAGTGAATGCATAAAAGTCCTCAATAATCCTTTTGGGTGATCGTTAAAATCTTAACTCTTTCAGTTGTTTTTTAGAACTTCATTTTTTAAATTTAAAAATGCTAAGAAATGAACTTTTGTGTCATTTAAAACATTTTTACGACAGAGAGTATATAACCACGACTATTAATTACGAAAATAAAGGTCATATAAGGAATATAGACGCAAAATATGCGTGTACTTACGGCTTTTCTAAAACAACAATTGAACTCTCTACTTGGTCATATATCTATACTAGTAGCTTTCATCTACATGATAACACAGTCTAGTCTGAAGTGGGATTCCGTGTTTCAAATTTCAAAACTGAAAAACCAGACCATTAAACAGTTTATCATTTAAGGAAGCTTTCCTGACTCCCATCCGGCTGTTGTGGTTTTTTGTTTTTATCAACACAATGACTCTTCTTACGTTGCGGATGGAAGATCATCAGCTAGTGACATCATTCTAATTCAGTAGTTCTGCGAGACTGTATGCCAGTGGTAACATTTCTGGAAATGAAACAGCTGAAACATCTTACTAAGACGGAACACAGGCTCTACCAGTCATTCTTCCTGTTATTTATGACTAACCTTTGCGCATATATTAATCAGAGTTATTATGAATTGGTTTTGATGCTCGTTATTAAAAAGTCAACATAATGGTCTCAGAGTGCCGACGCTAAATACACACTTTACACGTAAAATATGTTACTTGGCTTTTGTAAGCTTCTTAACGTGATATTGTACGCTTCTTAACGTGATAGGCATAGTACCCACAGATGTACTTATGTGACTTATGTGACCACAGATGTACTTATTGATCGTAGACAACTACTTTCAGGTACGAAAATATTTGAAATAGCGCAAATATTCATATTTCGCTATTTTTTTTTTTTTATTAAAAAATTCAGTTCTGTAGAAATAACGAAAGTTAACGTTTTTTAACATTTTCCTGGTCCCTATAAGTACACAGTGCTATCTCAGTATAGGTCATTAACCCGTTCCAGCCCTTGGACGTGTACCAAACGAACGTTTTCAAGAAATAAAAGAAAAATAATTAATCCGCTGTTTCTATTGTTGTTGTAACATTGTATAATCTATATACATAAAGAAGAATGCCTATTTGTGTGTGTGTTTGTTAGCGATTAACTCAGTCACTACTACAGCTATGTCACCAAACTTTCTACAAGTCTTTTCTGGGTTCTGGAAAAGGTCGACGTCCACTTTTTTCCAAAAAAAAATAAATATAGCTGAAATTAGAGATATTAATTAAAAACTCTGAAAACGTTAATTTTCGCCCTCATTTTTCCGAGTGGCAACAGTCTCGCACGTTGGAGATAAAAATCTGCTTTATTTCGAGAAGTGTTGCCACTGCTCGTTTTCAAATTGTAGAGTTTGTTAGTAAAAAAATTTGAAGTATTACAATGAAACAAAAATATCATTGCCAAACATTAAATACATCATTCCCGATTCCAAAAATTCGTAGGAAGCCATTTCGACTGTTCCCATCTTCGTACGACTTTAATAAGCGAAGATATTAATTAAAAACTCTGAAAACACTGATTTTCGCACACATTTTTCCGAACGGCAATAGACTTGCGCGTTGGAGATAAAAATGCTTTATTTCGAAAACTGTTGCTACAGCTCGCTTTCGAATCATAGAGTTTGTTAATGAATTATTTGTAAGTTTTACAAAATCTCTCTATATAAAGAAAGATAGTGTTTATTTACTTGTTCGCGTTATTAATTTCTGATCAATTATGATCAATGTTTTGCCACATTTAATCGACTAAAATTGAATATAGGTGAAATATTAGATGAAACTTGAGCTTATACGAAGAAAATCAATAAAAACTGCGTGCCATTGTTGGTGATATGATGAGAGGGGATAATTTTATTTTTCTCTCGAAATTTTTTATGTGGGTTCCATATCGCATCAGACTGAAAAATGTATCACTATGAATCGTATTTTTTTGCATGTTTACTAGAGAAGGATTACAGCGGTATCGTTCTATCTCTTGGCAGACGCATTACTCTCAATCTAACTTAACTGGCATCGGGTACTTCCGCCAGTAGTAAAATACAAATGCAGTAAATGAAAATATACTGTATATAAATCAAGAACTCCACAATAAATGCTTTTCTGCTATCCAGATCAAAAGAAAATTTTCAATATGCTACAACATCTCTGAGCTTTGGTTGGTAATCTATTTCACTACATTTGCAACGTTAGCCGATTTAACAGTGTCTTTGTTTTCCACAATCGTAGACACGATCGTACTCGATAAACGCATGCCATCTTCATACCTTTTAGCAATCTTTTTTTCACCTCCATGATGATCCTGATAGTTTTGTTGTTGCTTGACTACTCTCATTAACTTTGCTAAAACTTACTGTTAATGAATTTACGTTAAATTTACACGAATAAACACAAAATGATTTGAAAATTCAGAGTTATAGTTCGGGCTGTTTACTAATTTGTAGCAACAGGCATACTGAAGGTCATAAGCAATCATACCATTATCTTGAAAGAGGTGGACAAGTGGACTGGGCAGAGTCGTGACTTATCTAACTCGAGTCGTATTCCAAAGAAACATTTTCGAGTCTAAACAGTACCTGTCTTTTTAAAAAAAAAAAAAAAAAAAAAAATGTGTTTGATTCGCGTATGGTAAAAATTGACGGCGATATTTCATTTTAAAATTTGGAATTTTCGTCATGTTTGAGGTGAAATATAAATTAGAATAATTCGAAATTTATTTTTTCATCTTTATTATCATTGCACGATAGTTTTTGCATTTGACTGGAGTGTAACGTTTTTTAACTTACAATTTCATTAAGCATGATATATAGAAAAATGTTTCAAGTAGGTAATTTATACGTTTTCGAATAGTAAATGTATGTTATTAATATCCTGTTGCAGTTTTATTATATTTTAGAATCAATAATTAATGATAATACATAAAATTCATTATAGTAGTTCTATTTTTCTTTCTCCTTTCTGCAAATAATATTATGAGTTGGCTACGAGCCAATACCTGAAGCCCACCATTATTTTCTGGAACATGTATTCTGTAAGATTCTGAGAATTTGATCTTTTTTTAGTCCAATGCATTATATTTAAAGAAATGAAATACTTAAGAATTTGCTTGAATGTATGTATGTTTCTCGCACTGTGAAGAAACGACGGTACCTACAGCTATCAAATTTTGAATAACGTAATTCTCCACTCGAACATGTACCCGAATTTGAATTTCCCGCAGCCCGAATTTGAATTTCGAATTTGTTTTATTATCCATTTAATATTTTATAAAACTTTAACGAATTTTTGATTAACCCATGCAACGATTTCAAAGCGAAGTATGGCAACACTGCACGAAAAATATTTTTTTTATCTCCAGCGCGCGAGACCTGTCTATTGGAAATTCTAAAGATATGCTGTTTTTAAATATTTCGTGACATTGCTGTTGAATTGAATTTTATGTGGTTTAAGTGCGAAGAACATGATATTTAATAAATAAAGGTAATACACAAAACGTTAAAAAAACGCCGTTTTGGGCATTATATAAAATCTGAATGCTTTCAGGTCTTAGACATTTTAGTAATTGGAAGTGTTTGTCAACAACCAAAGATTGCGAAAATAAAGCACCCATAAGCACTTTTACGGACGTGTATACAAATTAATTTAAGTTTTTTTAAGTCTAAAATAAATCTACAAACTAAACACGCCAGTAAAGAGGCCTACGTTCAGTTAAAGAAAAAACGATCCGCTACCATATCTGTCAAGTTCCAACCAGTGAATGAGAATTATATCATTCAAGGTAAAGGTAACATAGTTCAAACATACCCTGACTGGGAAATAATGAAAGGTAATCATCATAATATAGTTGAGGTACACTGCGCGAAAAAAAAAAAAAAAAAAAAAAGTTCCGTTTTATATCTTCTGTTTTACTGGGCCGATTGAGGAAATTCAACTTGTGTTTTTCATGTCTCGAAAGCGCAACTTAGGATATGTATTAGATTTATATATAGCATTGATCTAATATAGTTATTTTGACACAAAATCGGACTTTTCTAAAATGACCTGCCGAGTTTTTTCCCTATTTCGATTCTACGATCCAAATTACGCCAAACTGCCAAGTTTTGTAAAAATCGCATGAGTAGTTTTTAAAAAATTAGCACTCAAAATTTTAGCTCCTCGATGTTAATTCAATTTGGTATATATATTCATTAATCTCTCTTTTTTTATTAAATTTATTTAATTTTTCTTTTCCCATTTCGAAAATTAGGTTTATTCCAAATAAAATTCGCCTATTTTTAATGATTTATTTTTTTAATTTGTATTTTTAAATAATTTTTATAAATTTTTCGAAAAACATTTTGAATTATAACCTAAAAAATTTTTACCATCATCTTAAAGTAGATGTATTTCTAAGTACACCTTAAAAAAAATTAGAGTTTTTTTATTCAAAATTTCCGAAGGTAGACGTGAATTTACATTTTGGCGCGTTTTGAAATCAGACGTGTTTATTATAAGCGATAATAACGAAAATGGGGTGTACACACTTTGTTAACATTATTCGAAAGTTTGAACGATGACCTTTTCTCCCGCTCGTGCACAAAGAAAAAAGGCAAAGGAAAATACGTTGCTATAAATTAAGAAGCTCGCCAAGTGAATTATTCTTGGCGCAAACTGAAAAAAATTCGCCATAAATTTTTAAATTTCTCCATAAATTTCTCCTCGAAAATTACAAAATTTATTATCTAGGCATAATTGGAGTAAAAAATTGGTATGTTATTTCAGAAAAATTACGATTTTGTGTCAAAATACCTATGTTAGATGCTATATATAAATATAATATACATTTTAAGTCGCGCTTTCGATACATGGAAAAAGCAGTTTGAATTTCGTCAATGGGTCTAGTAGAACGAGATGTATAGAACTGTCCCCCCCTTTTTTTTCGCAGTGTACGTTCAACAATGAAGTTTCTTTTATTTGAGTTAACAAATGATTCTATTACGAAATGAGTGCTGGGCCAAATGCAATGAAACCTGATGAATACCACATTTTCATAAACAGTCGTTTGATTTCTAATAAAAGAACTCATCAAAAGCCACACATAGCGAGAGTCTACTTGTGGCATTTTAATTCATCCTTCAAAAATTCATAGTTAAGCGATGGGAGTAAATATTTCAATATTTATTAGAACGGAACAAGAGAGTCACTAGCTAATGAAACGTAACATGTTTTCTTCGTTTTCGTCCATGTCTCCAAAAGAAGATCTGCAAAACTTTTTATTTCTCTCCCATCCTTGACCGACGAAGCGTATATTTTCAAAAGTTGCTTGACCTAGTCTCTTGCCTATCAATGACTTAACCTGGAAAGCTTTCGGAGTAAAGAATTTGAAATACCGAAATCGATGTGACTATGGCAGATGTGGCAATTATATTCGGAGTTATTCTAAACAAGAAATTTCAATACCCATATGTTATAGCATGAGTAGATAACTTATGCGATGGATCTTTCACAAAATGTTGCATATTTGACCCAGCGCGCAAGGAATTCTTTCTTCTACTGGAAACTAGACTTAAAAGAACTTAAGGGTAACGCCATTCTACGTAACTTTATTCCGTCTTACACGAATCAGATTTCAGATTGCTCTGGGAAATTACCTGAACTTTTTGACAGTTCGTTTTTTGGATTGCTAGCAAACTAATTAACAGACTGGGTTCAGATGGCGGAGATGACTCGCTACGTGAAAGCTTTCATGATTTTCGTCATGTGTAACGCAAGTATCAGAAAAACTTGTTTTAGATCTCAGTGAATTTTAGATCATTCAATAACGGATACGAATAGTAATATATATTTTTAATATTCTGATGCTCTTCCTATTAACGGTCTCTTTTACATTAAAAAAAATACCGCAAAGACAAATGTCGGAACTTTTAAAATTAAAAATGCCTTCCTGAATTGCGTTTTAACTTCTTTCAACAGTAAATATTTACTTTTATGAGTTGGCATATAATTATCATTTTTATTAAGAGAAGAAAAGAAAGTTTCGCATGACTTCTCATATTTATTTTATTTTATTTGTCAAATGCCCGTTACATTGGCCGTTTGACTTCTCATATTAAAAAAAAATTTTTTAGCTTTTTAATGATGAACTTTTCTTTGACATGTTGGACTGTAAACTTAAATTTACAGATCGCAGGATTTAATCACGTTGAATATGAGATTTATTTCCTTAATCATCTCACGAATTTTTCGTTAACAAACTCAACGATTTCAAAACGAGTAATGGCAACACTGTACATGGAAAAAATATCTCCAGCGCGCTAGACTATGTATCGGAAATTCTAAAGATATTCTGTTATTAAATATTTTGTGACATTGCTGTTGAATTGAATTTTATGTGGAAGAACATGTGCGAAGAACATGATATTTAATAAATAAAGGTAACACACGAAGCGCTTAAAAAAAAAAAAAAAAAAAAAAAAAAAAAGGTTCTTTTGGGCGTAATATAAAAACTGAAAACTTTCAAATTTTCTTTAAATATTAATTTCCTTTCCTATCAGCCTCGATTTAATTTTTTCTTTCATTTAGGCCTTTGCCAGATTACATTTGTATTCATAAGGTGACTTTTTATTGATGAGGAAACTTAACAAAGCCTTATTTTGCGTTTCCTGTTCACATAAAAGAATTTCAAACTATATTTAATAATATTATATAAAAGCTATTGCTCATAAAGTAGTAAACAATAAAGCGTGCCAAAAAATTAAAAAAAACTTACTAATATTATATATTTATAGCATTCATATTAGCAATTTTTTTACGAAATCGTTCTTTAAAGCTTTTGTTTTCTTTTTTCACACTCCATTTATTTTCAGCAGAAACGGAATTCGGGAGCAGTCAAAAGCAATTGTCGATAAAGCTTAAGAGATATCCTCCTGTTGAAAAGGATTACATGAAAAAGCTTAAGGGGATTTGCTCTGATGATAACAATCATAAGGAAAATTGAAGACATTAACATTACTGCAAAACTCAGTTTTGTAACTGAATTGAAATTACTCTGAAGATGCAATTTCTTCGCTTTCACCACTAAATTACGTGCATAGTAATATATTAATTATTTTAAATATATATTTTTTCTAAGAAAAGAAGTTTTTTTAAACAGCAAATTGCTGCAACGGTCATACCGTATGTCTTCCATTCTAAGACATTATGTAAGGTTAAACCTAATTAGCTCTTAACTACGGTGCTTCAGATGAATTCTCGACTTCACACTTAGTAGAAATCTAAACTCTAAAAACACAGGTAAGACAGAATTTTGACTAAAAGACCAATTAAAAGCTATGTCTTGTAGTGCATTTAAAAATGAAAAAAAGCTAGCCATCGCTTGAGACATCTTAGAAATTCATATATTTATTTTATGCAACTCAGCAAATGACTTTTAAATGCCAAACCGTCTCTGCTACAGTTATTGAAATCTTTTAGATATATGCGATAACAGTCATAAAAACAAATCCTCAAATTTAAACTTAAATTTATTATGTTCTCCACCATTTCGAGACTAATAGCCATTCTGGGCTAACGTTTCTTTGGATAAGAATTGCTTCGAAGGAAATGTTAATTAATGAAAGTTCGTTGCATGAAATAAGTAAAAATTATTCGAAATTTCGGTTATGCGACATTAAAATTTTTTTTTTAAATTTCAGTAAATATCTGATTTGTTTTCTAATAAAAATTTAAAAGACACGCATAATTTTCAATTTTGACCAATTATCCTCATTTGCTTAAAGAAAAATTGATTTTTATCAATATTCTATAATTGTCATAATGATATGAAAGCTGTATTGGTTATAATTTAGATTGTCATGATTACAATTTGTCATACTGATATGAAAGATATCAATATATAAAAAACAATTTTAGAAAAATATTTGCTAAATTTAAAGTTCTGTTGCATATCTAAATCGAAATTTCCTTTTCTGCAGCAGAAAAACGCTGAAATTTTACACAAATAAATATTTATACGTTTTCTGAAGGTATATAGAAAAGAAGCCACTAGTTGTTCCGACTGTAAACATCTTCGACTAAATGAAAACCTACTTTTTAAACAGAGCCACTAGCGGCCGTGACGACGTAAAGTCGTTGAATAGTTGTAGTTCAACCCGGGTTTCGAATCCAAACAAACGTGCTGGCAATATGGATGTCTGCGTGGTTTCTCTATGTGTAACGTGCATAGGAGACAGTTTCTCTTGGAAAACCTTCCTTCGTTCACGAATATATCCCTGCCTTTAGGCAGATAGCCCTCTAATGCTTTGCCATATCAAATAAACGAAGTCAATTTCTTAAGCATTTCAGCACTATGCCTTCGAATTGTGCTCTTTTCTTAGTCTAATTGGTTGTTTAGGAGAAATATTTTTAATCACATGGATGATTAGCCAACGATCAGGCATAAGCCCCTCTTTTTTGGAGATTTACTCGAAATCTACGTCAGACTAAAGTTGCCTTTTTGACTAATTTTAAACTTTACATTGGAGAGTTTCTCTTCTAGTTTTGCATGCAAACACAAGGCTTCCCTGACTTAGATTAGATTATTTAACCGGTTCCAGAGGACCGGCAGTGAGCTTTTCGTGTGGCCGGCACTGGAAGTTTCGTTTGGCTAGCGTCGGTCCGCGGGACCGACAATATTAACATTCGCGACCACGAGCTTTGTCACGCACAGGCAGGGCTTGTATGTCGGTAGCCGACAAAGCTCACGAACAGATAAGCTCTACTCAGTGCATGAAGTCGCAGATCACTCTGCAACATTGCACCGCTTGATCGCTAGCGCCGGCTGTTCGGAAGCACAGCGAATTCGGCGCCGGACTCAAAGTGTTAAATACGGAAAAGTGCATAAAAGCTATCTACCTAAATGAAAATGTGCTTCTGTGAAGAACTTTCTAAGGAAAACTGGCTGGTACTCAGGTTACATATGAGAAAATTCACAAAAACACTCATGCAGCCAGCGTGTTCGCCAGGGTACGAAGGTAGGTCAGACTAGCAGTATTCGGCGCTCTTAACTGCTGAGCCATAAGGGAAGTTCTGTATGCCTTAAGACAGATGTTTTCGTGGAGAAATTTCCAAGTGAGAAAGCTAGTATTCACAACATGCATGAGAAAACTATAAAAGTAATGCTGTCGCCATGAATCGAACCTAGCACGAATATCACAAGTTGTCACGAACTATCTGCAGTGCGCTTACCAAATAGTAAAATTAGTTTATTTCTTCATTAAAAACTGCTGTCACTGAATAACTCTGCAAAAATATAACGAAACTCAGGCGTAGTATAACGAAAACATTATCGAACTTCGAATGCTTTTTCGGAATAATCTTACCGAAACCATTAGGAAAACTTATACCCATTTCTAGGTCAGCAGCAATCATTTTGATCCTGGCTTACATCCGGACAGAAATATAAGGAAAAAAAAAAATGAAGAACATAGCTCATTGTTCAAAAATAGAACTGTGATAGTTATATTTTAACGCCAAATATATGGTCCTTAAAATACAAACAGGATGCAGAATACTTTGTTAAAAATTATAACTAGCTTAAAAATAATAATAAATAAATAAACAAGAGAAAAACCTCACTACCTCAAGCGGGCACCGAATGTAATCGCTTTTTACCGGATGCTCTAAAATGTCGGTCACAATGCGGAAGAAGCAGACGATAGTAATAAAAAAAGTTTAAGCGGCAGCAAACAACGAAAGCTTCGGAAGTTTCGAATCGAACTGTGACCCTGTTGCGAAGGTAGAAGAAAACTAGACCTTGAACTTGGAATTCAGGTTTGTTTCTACCGCTGAGTTCCAATTTTCCTTCCCAGAGATTAATCAGCTGGAGAAAAGAGAAACACCGTTTGCAGTCTAGAATGATTTTCTTTTTCTTGTCAAGGATGGCAAAATATATGGAACACAGTGTTCCTTTCAGACACGTAGAAATTTTTTAATGTCTTTCAAATATTTCCCGAACCAAATGAATGCAAAAAGAGTTTCTTTTTTCAAGTTATTAAATTAAAAATCTGATGTGTGCACCACATAACTTCCTTGTACGAAATATTAAATTACACGCATTTTTCTTGCATTTCATTCAAACTTATTGGACTGAATTAAATCTACTTCGTCGATAGCGCATAAACCACAATAGAATAAATGCACTCTTTAAAAATTCACTATATTTGTTTACCACACCGATACTCTGGCCCAAGGTTCATTTAACAGCGCTACATTTCAATCATTTTTTAACTCACAATGCACAAAATTTATATCATCTTAAAAATTATCTGATCGTTGCGACATGTTCTATTCAAATACTATAATAAATCTACAATGATGTATAAAAGAAATTAAAAAACAACAAACGACAACAACAAAAACAAAAACAAACAGTTTTTCACAGACGAATTCAGTATTTCTCATTCAATTAATTCAGTTCTCACTTCGCGACAAGGCAAAAATACACAAAAATGTGTGAATTGAAAATTATGAAGTAAATCTTAAACACTTATTTCCTCGAATAAATTCCAGAATGTATTAAGCATGATTTAATTCGCAATAACTAAAAGAAGGCGTTACCTTTGTTATTGCGAAGCTTACTTTCTCTAGATTGGCAACAAATCTACTATTTTGTTGTTTTAAATATAAACAAGCAATGGCCGACATGGCAAAAATTATTAGACTTAGTGGCACTTAAACAACTTTTAAATTGTTCATAATTCTAAAAATATTGTATACAGATTTACTAAAGGCATAAAAACCTTAACCGGAAGATAAGAACAGCATAATTCAATATTTTTTAAAGCAAAAATATGTACAATTTACAAACATATAAGAATAAAAAAACTGAGATCACTGAGCCGAGTAACAAAGTGGATATATATAGTATATACATATATTTATATACCTTTTGGTGCGGCCGACTGTAACCAAAATACGAGGTGCACATCTACATGTTATAGCAGTACTATATATAAAATTTCAACGTTCTGAGGCCACTCGTTATTGAGTTATACGAGATACATACGTACATACGCCACGAAAATTTCTCTTCAGAATTCATTTTAAATTAGTTTTACAATTTTTTTTTGGGGGGGGGAAAGAGTCCTTTATTCTGTTCTTACGTACAGATGTCAAGTAAAAACATAGTTAAATTGCATTCGATAACTGTGAAAATGGATATTTGCGTTAAAATAGGAAGCCTGAAACTTTTCGCAATTACAATACTTCCTTTTTACTTCGTACAAGGAAGTAAAAATGATTGGAGAGAAACGCCTTATTAATAGCAACCACCAGCGCCGTCGCCACAGCCAGTGAAAGCAGTGCGGCAAAATTTGGGAACAATTTTTTTTAAGCTCAAAGGGGCCCAGAAGTGTTATTAGTCTCACCACGGCATTTTGCGTCGAATCACTATAAACGGTTTTATCACGTTTCATATTGTTGTCACCAAATACTATTATCGCCCCGTATACACTGCTCGACATTGAAAATGCAACACCAAGAAGGAGTGGTCAGAAAGTGATGAAATTTGGAAAAAGACAGACAGCAGCTCAGTAGGATGTAGGACCACCGCGGACAGCGATGCACGAAGAAACACGTTTAAGCATAGAGTCAGTAAGAGTGCAGATGGTGTCCTGATGGATGGCTCTCCATTCCCTTTCAACCATTTGCCCCACTTGGTCTTCTGAACGAGGCAGGGTCAGAGCCTGCAAACGGCGTCCTATCACATCCCTCACACGTTCGATTGGTGACAGGTCAGGAAAGGCAATAGCGCCCCCAAACCATTATGCCACGTTGTCGCGCGGCGGGGTTTTCCACAGTTACTGCCGGATTAGATCTGTCTCCACGTATGCGGCGACAGTCGCTGGATAAACAGAAGCGTGACTCATCTGAGAACACGACGTTTCCCCATTCTGTCATCCACATCGCTCCAGTCCGGCACCATTCTAAACGTTGGCGTCTATGCTGTGACGTCAACGGCAGTCTTCTTAACGGACGCCGTGAGTGCAGGCTTCGTTCAACCAATCGACAGGAAATGGTTCTGGTCGACACGGAAACATCCAGGTTATCTTGCACAAGCTGCAGAATCATGGTACAAGTGACTTGTGGGACCCCCACAGCTTGTCGGCGGATGGGTCGATCCACGCGTGCGACGTCACTCTAGCTGCACCTGCACCCCGCCTTCTTCCCACATTTCCTTGTTCAAACCATGTACGCCGATGAACCGAGCTCGCATCCATGTGGGTATCAGCTGCGATTTGACATAAGGTCCAACCCATCCTTCTCAGTCCGATCACCATACCCCTCGTAAATCTGCTGAAAGCGTTGACGGCGGCCTGGCATTCTCTCTTATTACACGTATATTCCGGGACAAAAAGCAACTTTCTTCGATAATTCGTCTGGCAGAAATAACGACATGAATATTGCCCATTCTGCACGTGCCGTCCCTTATATTTTACTTCACGTGCGTCGGAGAGCTGCGCACTTCACATCATTCGCATAACTCAGTGACGTGCTTCTACTCTAAAATTTGCATAAATTTCTGACCACTCCTTCTTGGTGTTGCATTTTCAATGTCGAGCAGTGTATTTATAGAAATTAAATAATGAAGAATCTGCATGAATGTATGTATGTTTCTCGCCCTATGAAAAAACAAGCATACTTACAGCCATCAAATTTTGAATAACGTAGTCCACCCAAATATGGGTACCTAAAAGCCTGAATCTTGAATTTCGAATTAGTTTTATTTTCTATTTCACATTTTTTAAACTTTAACGATTTTTTTAAAAAACTCAAAGATTTGAAAGCGAGTGGTGGCAACACTGTACAGGAAAAAAAATCTTTTTATCTGCAGTGCGCGAGACTGCTATGGGAAATTCTAAAAACATGTTATTTTTAAATATAGTTAGCCCAAAAGAGCTGCTCTCGAAACGTGTATGTATGTATAAATGAAAAAGATTCATTTGGGCGTAATATAAAATGTAAAATCTTTATGATTTTTCTAAATTATTTCGTTTCAAATTACGAACGAATGCAAACATTTCGCCCTTCATTTTCTGTATCGTTACCTCAAATTTTAAATAACCCGGTCAGCTTTTGATGAACAAGAGTCAAATTTTTCTGTTTAACATTTATTAAACGTTTTTAAACGACGCTTAATTAAATATTTTAACTTTTATTAAACGTTTTAACGTATTTAACGTTTATTGAACGTTTTTGACATAAACGTTTACTATATGTAACTATATAGACGGGAAAAATTTATAAAAAATTACATTTCGTAATCTTTACAAAATTGATTTTAAATTAAAAAATGTAACATGAATACTTTTCTCGTTTAAAATGCTTTTAAGTAAGTAGTAAAGTATACATCTACAGCTAATGTTTGCGAAACTAAAGCAGGCGTAATGACATTCATGCACGGGATATACAGTGAGTGCCCTCTCGATGCTGTTCCGCTTAACGCTGTTTCAGTATTACGCTGTAGTATTGAGGTTCTTGAAAATCGCACGTGGTGTCGATATTGTTGGCGAGATTATCCTAATCTGGGCGATTTTCAGCCGATCAAAGCAAGTTAATCTTCATGCAAAAATTCTAGAATTATCAACAATTTAAAAGTTGTTTAAGTACGACTAAGCTTAACGAAGCAGCCATATTTTTTTACATTTGAAACTTAGCATAATAGTGAATTAAATTAGTTTCTGCACGTTCAGTGTCTTTTCGCCGAGTGGGACCAAAAGTAAACTTTGAGCCTTGTGCACCGGAAAATCTGTCTTCTTGCTACATTTTGTGTAGAAACTAATTTTAATTGCAAACAATTGTTTTTGTTTAATTGTTTTAACTGTATTTGATGTTTTATGTTTTTCCATAGTTTTCAATTTTTAATGAAGATATTTTGAGATTTTACGTATTTTTGCCTTGCCGGGAAGTGAGAACTGAATTAATTGAATGAGAATAAGTTCGAGAAAATAAGTTTAAATGAAATGCATCAAAAAAATGTGTATAATTTAATAGGTCACACAAGGAAGTTATGTGGTGTCCACATCAGATTTTTTATTTGTTTAACTCTATAAAACACATTCTGTAGTAACTAAAATTAAAAAAAAATCAAATTACTTTTTGTTTACCTATATCCTGGAACTAAAAACATAAGCTTGTTTGCATGTTTACGGTACTGAAATTAAACATAAAAGTTTTTATTTGCCATAACCAAAATTCATAACTTATTTCTACGAAACTCAAATTCAATTAACACATGATTTGTCCAAGTGAAATAATATAATATAATACATCTACAGTTTTTAATAAATTTATGATTTGAATGAAATAAATAACGTCTGCTTAGACACAGAATTGCATACCATATTCATTTCTTTAAATCACTTTCATAATTGTTTAAAAATATGCGCTGTAGTATCAGTTCATTTTCTTTATGCAAATGGAAAAAAATTAAATCATTTAAGTAAATTAAAATAAGCTTAAATTTAACCTGATCTAAGATGAAGAAAAAAAAGTTACTCAGAAAACTGAAATTCTAAGATCTAAAATTCCAGGTGACTGGAATTTCATCCTATTTTTAGGTTGATAGGGTATTCTACATCTGTATCTAGGATTTGAATTTCTAGACTCAATCACAAGATTTCTCATTCTAGGCATCCTTTTATTAGGCTCTCAGTTGTACAATATTCAAACATATTACGTAAAAGTACATTAAATGGGAATATTCAATAAAATGAATAAACGTCAGCTGTGTAAAAACGTGAATTCTACGTGTTTAATTGTGTATTGTAGATGTAGATGTGTAGGTGACATCATTCATTTTTCTTTAACATTCATTCAGATAAATGATTAATTGGAATGTCATGTAACTGCCTGTCCATGTACAAATTTTTTATAGGTGTTTAGTATCGTCTCAATAATTTTCTAACAACAGCAAAAACAACAACCAAAAAGGCATACAGCCATTGTTTCCATTTTTAAGATACAAAGATCCGTATCAAAGCAGTTGAGCTAACTGAAATATTTTAAGATGTAGAAGTAAATTAAGTTTACACAATGCATGAAATAAAATACTTTTCTCAGAATAAATTCTATATTTATGATATTCGAGACAATAAGGATAGAAATTAGTGTAGAAATCTCACGGCACCAAAAACAAATGTATGAATTTAACACAGAACTGGATCATTAATTCGAAATGATGCCAATTATCATTTCATGCATGCAGCACGAACATCAATAATGTAAACATAAAATGCCAGAATCAGTTGTGTTTTCGTTGTTGAGAAAGAAATAATTTTGAGTTTATTTACTGTTGCCATAAAATTTCTTTGAAAATATCAGTAGCATATTTTATTTTCCTGGAACACTCAACTATAAATAAATGGCGCAACCTTATTGTTTAACATGAAAGAAGACTCTTTCTTTGCTGAATGTCATTCATGTCTTCAAATTTTTTTACAGAATTCACAAAAGATTTTTGGAATGCAAAGCCGCAAGGATACATGTATTTGTAAGAAAAGTGATGCTATATTTATTGTAAATATATGCATCAACATTTAGTTTGCGTATACTTACTTTCTTCTCTGACGCTAAGTAAGTAATCAGTAATCTTTAACGGTTAATTTATTTTATAAGTTCTCTTAAATCTGAGTTAATAGAATAATATACTTGCTTTTGATTGTGTAAGTGTCATTGAAACGTACATAAGAAGGTATAACATCTAAGGTCTCACGTACATATACATCTTGATATACATCTTGTATTATAAATGCTTTACAACAAAAAATAAGAGCTTGCATACTTCATATATATACATTTAGCATGTCATAAGAACAGTGAAGGTCTAAATAACTCTAAAATAATTAAGGGAAAATTACTACAGTAAAAACAGTAGAAGTCTCCTAAATCCGGTACCTCATGTTTCGTAAAACCCGATAGTCTTACACTCAGACATCTGATATGAATTCTATATGATAAGTTTAGGTTAGTCTATGAGAAGAGATACCTTCGCGGATAACTCTCTGAGGGAAATTCTCTCGTAAAACCACGAAAATCAACCATGCAGCTAACCAGTTGCCTGGGATCGAACCTAAACCAGGTTTAGCTACCAGGATTCAGCGGTCTTAATCATTCGCCCACTGGTGATGACCAAACGACAAGACTGAAAGCATATTATTCGGAAATAATCAAAAACATTCAGTATTTTCTTCATACCATTATGAATATGTCTAAATGTTATGTAGCCAAATTTTGTTAAACAAAGATACTGACATTGACAAATAAATATGAAGGAAATCAAAAGTGTAATTAACCATTTTGAACTACAGAACCCAGTTAAAAAAGTTTCTTCGAATATTTTTCTAGTAATTTTTCCGAAGACGAACTTTGTTAAGTGAACTAAGCCAAAGATGAACCAGTTGTAGAAAATCTGCTGTCAAAAGAACTGAAGAGGGGCAAAGAAGAAAGTTTAATTAATATTACTAAATGTGAGGCCACCAAAACTTAATTACAGCTACAGAATTTACAGAGCATAGAAACCATAAAGATTTGGATTCCTATTCTCCACATTTATGTTTTGAAAAAAAAAAAAAAAAAAAGAGAAGATGGATATTCAAACTCTGAAAAATCTTTATGCAATGAACAATACAGTGGATTCTAAAGCATATATTAATTTACAACAATAAATTATGCATATTTTGTAATTCATCCTATAGTGTGATTTCAGTCATTAAATGTATTCGTACAGATACTTTATGTAAAATTTCGTTTAAAGTTTTGTAACCGTGTAATAAATTCAATTGCGTCTGCAAAGGTTTTCTTCCTCTGCATTATTTTGACAAGCTCGAGGATCCGGCACGTTTGATAATTCGTCATGAACGAAGCTTCGAAGTTGCCAGATTATCAACGTTTTACTGAATTATTTTTTTTTAACTATGATTTAAGACATATATTGACGCCATAGCACCATCTGTGAAAACATGTGTAATATTTGTGTTCTAAAGAGATTGGTTTGGTTTTTTTTAAGTATGGCAAAGCACACTAGGGCTATCTGTTCTACGGGGAGGGATGCCTTCGTGGAGGATTTTCTAAGGAAAACTGGCTCGTGTACACGTTACACGTGGGGAAAACCCATGAAAACGCCCATGCAGCCAGCCCGTTCGCGGGATTCGAACTTCGGACCGAACTACCAGTGTTCAGCGACTTTACCGCTCGGCCGCTGGTGGGCCTGTTCTAAAGAGATGGCGCTGATGTTTGTTTATAGCGCCATCTTGCGGCCAATTGTGTTGAGTTTTGAGTGTGTTCTGAGATGCCGCCGAGAGATGTGAACTTTTTGGGTAATTAATAAATTTTCAAATACAGTCCATTTTTGAGTTCTTGAGTAAAGTGATTTATTTTAATTATGAGTTTCACTGAACTATTGACGGGCCCAACATACGTGAAAAATTATTTCAATATATTTTTCAAATAGTGAATCATATAAGGTGTGTACTATTTCCAATAATGGATTTAGTGAAAAACAACGTCTTTTGTATGGAGCCAGTACAGTATTATTAATGAAAAGCCATTAATACACTAAGAAAAGGTTGACAGTTTCTCAATCGTGTCTCGCTTTTCCTTACTTTTTATTTTTAGCGATACATCTCTAACCCTTTTTCATTAATTATCGATTTTCTCATGCTTTTTCTTTGTTCATCATTATTTTCATGCGCATATTTATGTTTTAGCTGATCTATTATTTTCTTTTACTTCCTTTTACTAACTTTAAAGATAAAGATATCTACAAGTTGTGTATTGTTTTTCAGGCTTTTGAAGTAATTTTAATTCATTTCATGCAATGCATAACACAACGCAAAATTTTAAGATTACAAAATTCAAAGTTAAAGAACGCTATGTATTGTAAGATTATATAACACTTGACATGTTCATGTAGCTGCTTGATTACTTCCTAGAATTCATGTTTTCGAATGGAACTTAGTTTACGCAGGCTTTGGAACACGAATATATCAGCGCACGAATAAATTTTTCAAAATGTTTTGGATGATAAACGATGTCTCGAAATACGAACAAATTAGCCGGCAATAAATGATAGTCCAAAATGCAGTAACCTCGGTGGAAGAAATGTCTTCAAAAAAAAGAAGACGGAAAGTGAGATGGTACTAGTCATTCGATCAGCGAAATTCATTCTAAATGGAGTAAGGTGCAAAAGTTCACAAAACATAATCATCCTGCTAAATTAATATAAGTATTTCCTATCACAACGCCTTGTCTTGCTTTAGGAACATTTTAAAATATAGACAGAAACAAATAACATTGGGCAAATGTTTAATGGGACAAAGCCTCGGCTGTTTCCAGACAAAGGCAAACGACATTACAAGAAAGAAACAAATACATTTTGAAGTTTTAGGTTTTAATTTTTTCAAGCGTTTTCTCTTTACGCCGTCAACTTTCCTTCGTATACTATATTATTATTGTATATGTGTTAGACTTAATGAATTCCACTATTTGTAATTCGAGAATGCATTAATTCATTTTACATTCACTGATAAGGAAAAAATCTAATGTGGGCAGCACATGGATCTTCTGCCGCTAGTCTTATGTTTAAACATGAACTAGCGGAATATCAATGAACTTCAAGTAAATTATCATTTCTGGTTGATCGTTTTTAATAAAATAATCATTTAAATAAAATCTAATTTATTTATAAACTTAATTTATTTATGACTAAATTTTAACTATTAAAACTTTTAATTTTTTATTATTCTATTCTCCCATACAATGGACAACAATAATTATATGTGCTCCTGTGTTCACAAGTGTTTCGGATTCACAAATCAATAACTTAGGAATCACAAAAGCTTTAACAGCAGCATATCTTTAGAATTTTCGATACAAACTTAACTGCTACCATACATTTCTTTTATATTCAGTACATTGTTTATATTTACTATATTATTTCTTCAAAAATAATATATGGCATAAACATATGCATTTGGTGACAGCATCCTTTTATTTGAAACGTGATTGAACACACACCTGAAACGAAAACATTGAGGATTGAGATTAACACATTTACATAACGAGAGCATGTCTTCATACTGATCTTATTCCCATTGAATTTAGCATAATTGAAAGAATATATTTAACGCTTATAAATATAAGACACATACCTAAGCCTGTTTTCAGCCACATACCTATTCTAAATACCAAACCTGAGGAAGTTTTGGATCATCTCATAAAGTATGTTTTTACGAAAGTCTGATCAGAGCTTCATGTAAAGTATCACTTCTGCTTTATCAATTTTAGCCAAAATATAGTCTTCTGTTCCCATTGCTATAAAAGTCTTTTAAATACTAAAACGTTTTCGATTATATTTCAATATAGGTTTTCACTAAAAATTGTTATGGGCTTCAAGTGAAGTACCGCTTTCGGTTGACCATTCATTAAAGACAGCTGTGGGCTTTCTTTAGAAACACTGCTTGCGGTTACCCACTTTTACCCAAAATCTAGTCAACTCTTTATGTGAATATAGAAAGCTTAAAGATGGAAGATTAGTATTTTTGGAAATTTCATATAAGAGTTATCGTGGACGAAAAAATAGTCACACATATACTCACAGATAGACATTATTCTAAAAATGGTTAAAACGTGTTGTGGCACTTTTACTGAAACCTCACTTTCGAATTGTTGGACGAAAATATTACTTCCCTTACTTATGTACATAAGTTAGCCGGAGGTAAATTTTTTTTCAGTTTATGAATATTTCGGGTAATGAATTAGTACCAATCAATTATCCGATTGAGCTTTTTTTAAGGACTAAAACGCTGCATTCTTTTCAGAAGTCTGTCGATTAGCATCCCTATAAAATATGAAGTTCGCCATCTATATTCCAAGGACAAATAAATTCCTTATGAATTATTTTTTTTACTCAAATGGTTATCAACATGGTCTTTGAGATATCTGAAAGTTAAGTCTCTATGGCCGCAGTGAACATTCTCCAACTTCCACAGTGACTGCCGTTTTGTCTCAAAAACAAAACATCAACTAATATCCGTAGTCACAATTTTTTTGAAAAATGTGTCTGTTTTTTCCGCTTTAGACCAAACTTGCGTTATTCTTTGTTCAGCTTTCGAATCCGTGACACTAGGCTTCCATTGAGTCAAAGCAAACGATGAAATATCTAGTAAAGTAATAAATATTTGCTATTATCATTCAGTACGTAAGCTGGAATATGTTAAAAAATAGTTCTAAAATTTTTCAGAGGCACTGTGCATTAACATGTCCACTTTTCATATCTTTCAGTTACAAGAGATGTAAAAAGATATAGACTATACAATGAAGTCTCAAAATAAATTATTGTTATTTGTTTCAAACGTCGAACCAGGTATTATTAAACAATAATTTATATTTTAATTAATTGCCAGAATGTATCCAGAAATGTATCAGCATTGTGAAAAAAATATGTAAAATTAAAGTTTCATCCTAAAACGGAAATCTAAAATAAAAATAAAATGCAATTAACAAAAGTTTTTTAAAGCATATTTTAAAATGGAATTGATAATTAATGTACTAAAAGAGAAAAATAATTTATTATATAGTTTAATGTGAAGAATAGATTAAAAAATTCTATAAACAGAATTGATTTACGATTTTATATCGCGGATTATAAAAGTGCCCATCGTAATTCGAGTTGATAATGGCTTATCAGCATTACATTCGAAAATTCAACTAAACTAATATATTTCATTATTTAGGCGCCCTATGCTTTTATTGTTCGTGATATAAAACTGTAGATTAATTCTTTAAATAAAATTATTTAATTTACTATTCCCACTAAATTAGATGACAAATCATTTTTCTCCTTTTCGTGCATTAATTACCATGAATAATTTAAAATGGAAATTTTAAATAAAAATAAGTTAAATATATGAAAAAATTTTTTAATTGTATTTTATTTTCCATCTTTTAATCTCAATTATAGGTTAGCAATGATAAAATTTTAGTTATTATCAATACAGAAGCAATAAATTATAAGAAAAGTATGAAATAAAGAAATACAATTGAACATCATTTAGAGAATGACGAAATCGCTTTGAATATTCAGTTTTGGAAACTGTACGTAATAACAATGTTACAACAAGCATTTTATTTAAAACTAAAATGAAAAAAGAAATATCGCCAATTCGTCACTAAGTGCGCCAAGATGGCAAACTAAAAACAATTTTTAATTCCGCATGCTTTAGACTGTAACACACTTTTTAAAGAAATGTAGAAAATCGCTCAATTAATAATTTTATCATTCTACTTTAAAAGAGGGCGAAAAATTTCTTTTTATGATCTGTGAAAATTTCCAAACTTTGTATCCAATACATTTCTAGATGTTGAAATTTTAAAGTCATAAACGTCACATAGTCTAAATTCGCCAAAAATTCAGATATTAGTTACAAATTTAATAGAAATTTTATTAAAAAGATTATTTTCCGCATGTATTCGATGGGGCAAACAGTAAAATTTTGATATGCTTATTTTATTCGTTAAATGAAGATATGTATAAAAAATCGTTTAAGCATTAAATAAAAATAAACTAAATCGAATTTTGAAAAAAAAATCGCTTTACCACATTGCATGGTCATTGAAAAAAGAGCATATACAAAATTTTTAACTCGATAGCTTATCGGGAAGTAGGTTATAAAAAATTATGACAAAATTCCGTAAGTAAGCGTTAGCAGGCTAAAGAATGCCGCAGATAAAAAATATGGAACTTAATATAAAGGCGTAGAAGTTCCGGTAAAAAAAAAAAAAAAAAAAAAAAAAAAAAGTGGCTAGAATTTTGTTTTGTGTAATTTTTGTGTTCACTTTTGAAAATGGTGGATTACAGTAAGTGAAAGAATATAGATTCTTGTGGACTTTAACAAGATGGCTATTTTTCAGCCTGAGCGACGTAAATTAAGAAGGAATAATACTATGATTATCTAACTTAAGTGTTCTTTCATTACCCTACTGGAATTTCTACATAGTTTTACGCACTAACACCTAGTCTACTGTATGAAAACAAAACAAACAAAGTAAATCTAAGGCTAAGCAATTCTAAAAGAAGACAATGACAACTGGATTTTCATTGAGACATGCAGAAAGAAAAGAAACTCTTCTGTCGCAACTATTATTCTAGCTATAAGAATAGCTAGCAAGGAAGGACATCATCTTATACTAAAGACATTACAACATATTAGTTTATTTCCAAACAGGTAAGATTTTGAAGTTAATAATAAAAGATTATGTTTTGCAATCCTGAGTAAATAAGAAGTTAAACGAAGAATTAAATTTCATAAATATTTCATGATAGATTAAGGGAACCAATTTTCATAATGCGTTTTCTCTACTAATCTATGCATTTGACTGAACTTCACGAATTTAAGAACTATAATAAATACTTAGTGATTTTTTTTACATTGAAATGTAATTAACTACATTAGTAATTCTTTCATTCACTCTGGTATAGTGCTTTTTAGATGGTCCCTTTATCCCTATCATAAACTCTCACAGTTTAACATAATCATGTTGTAAATTTAAGCAAATATTTGTGTTTATTTGACTGTATTTAGGTTTTCATGTGTTTTTGCACTGTTAAACATTTGTTTTTATTTATCTACATGTTTATCTAGTCTAATCTTTGTAATAATTTTATGATTATTTATTATACATTTTTGTTTAATCGAACATATGCCCATTTGATGCTGTGTGGATTCTGGAAGCTAACAGAAGTGTTTATTTATACTTAGAATAGATCAATAAATACCGATTGCAATGGAGCCTGAAGTTATCTTGGATTCTGCAAATGTTCTGTCAGAAAACATCTCGCTCAACATTTTACTTTCTGACTGATTTTGGTGAATTGCGATACTCCTCACGTGTTAAAAAAATTTCCTTTATGTATTAAGATGAAAGAATTTGCTCGCTTATTAAAAAGAATTTACTTTATCTTTTTTCCCCTTCCTTATGCTATTTATCTTGCCTTATGAACTGTTATTTATTTCAATAAAGCTTCGATTTCTTTCTGTTCATCTCCTATAGTTATTAAAAAGATCTCTATGAACCCACTGGCATGTAACAATATCACGAGTTCACCTAGTTTCAAAAATATGTAAATTACTATTGAACTTTAAATATGAGAATCCAATAGGTATAAATCTGAGTTAGCCCTTTCTCCCTGAAATTCTCTATCTTCTACGAGCTGCAAATCGAAGCAAATATGTAACAGTGAAAAGTTTATAGATAAAGTAACAAAAGTGTTCTCCATAAAGATGAAAATATATTAATTAAATTACAGATATATTTATCTTAAGAAATAATAATTTCTAATATAATTGAGAACAAAAATAAATCTTTATACAACTGTTATAAACCTATCATATTGTATAATAGTAAATGCTTGCCAATAACAAAAAACGGATGAAGAAAGATGATCTTTGAAAGAAAAATATATGGTCCAGTTAGAGAAAATAACAGATGGAGTTATTTTCCATGTTTAACCATGAAATCTACAGAAAATACAAACAATCTAATATTGTCCGAGTCATCAAATTTTATCGTATGAGGTGGCTTTAGGTGAAACAACTTCAACCCTGTTAAAAGGGTGACCTTTGCAAGTGTAGAAGGTACCAGAAAAAGACGAATGCCTTGTACAAGATGGATAGACTGTGTAGAGGCAGATTTCAAGACTTTAAAAAGCAATTGTTAGCGGACCGTAGGCGACTGATCAGATCCGTTGGAGGAAGCTTGTTGAGACGGCCTCGACCTATAGCAGTCTGTAGTGCAACTGAGAAAGAAGAATATTATTGAGAAGCCTATTTATTTTTAAAAGAAATTGTTATATTAATAAGTCTTGCCACTTCATTTCATAATTATCTAGCTGTATTTATAGGGGCTTAAAATGAATAATATAACGTTATGATAAACTATTTTTTTTCTGTTTAAAGTTAGTATCTCAAACGAATACTGAATGCCCATGGAAACATAAATCGAGTATATTTATTCTAAAGATTAATAGCTTAAGTTTTGAAAATATTTTGTGGCAATAGTGATATTACCTTTTAATAATGTCTAAGAATGGCTACGTTTTTACTAGATTACAGGATCAAATTTGAAAGATTTAAGTTAATTCAAATGAAAGGTAAATCGCTTTATATTAGGAGAAATGAAGTTAGCAATTAGTACATAAATTTCTAACCTCATTTCTCAAATTTTTAAAAAAGTTTCAATAAATGTTCTGTAATACACAAATCGAACAAACAAAGTAATTCTCAACATTTGCCCATTATTTAAACAAAGTGATTTCCCTGTATTTTTACCCATTATGTAAACTATTTTTTACGGAATCTGATGATGATTCTTTGAAAGAAGTTTTAATCGAAGAATTCTTATTGCTATTAGAAAATAAACAAATACGTTGCCGTATTTGGAACAATTTAGGGATACAAGTGGTTAATTCTTTCTATCTCTTTGCACTCTTTTAATAACTTTTAACGAAATTTGAGGCCATCGCAAGTTTAAAAAATCATGTGTACCTCAAGTTTAAGATAAAATCCTAACGTTTAAGATAAAAAGTTTAAGATAAATAAAGTTTCCTAACGTTAAAGATAAAAATATCCTAACGTTTGAGGCATATAAAGTTTAAGATAAAAACCTTCTCTTAGAGAAGGTTTACTTCTTTTGTTGAAGAAGAAAAATATAAATAAATATTTTAAAATATTTGGAACAAAGTTATTCCCCCCCCGTACTTTTCTCCATTATTTTAGCAATTTTTTACAGAATGGCTTTCCTTATTCAATAACTTATTTTGATCACAGTCCTTGGAATACCGGTATTAAAAGCTACCACAAACTGAACATTAATCCAAAACTAAAAGGTCAATGACAGTACTATATAATAAATGCTCGCGCAAGAAAAAGAAAAGGTGGGGAGGAGAGATGAGGATGTGACATACATTCAGGAACTGGTTAAAAAAATTTCTAATTGAATCACCTTAGGCATCGCAGATTATCATGCAGTCATCTTTTTGAGCTGCAGACAAGTGGGCATTTGAAAAAAAGTAAACTTACAGCGAGAAATTCTCACTTGCTATTTAGATTATCTCGGGTGTCACTCACCCGGCCAGGAACAAACAGGAAAGTTCTTGTGCACTGAAGAGAAGGTAGGAAGAGCACGTGCGGAAAGCAAAAGCAAATTAACAATGGAAGTTGTTATTTGCTTCTGCTTTGAATGGAAAGTTTACATGCACTTACTTTTCAGCTTCGGGGAGTGCTCTGAAAGAAACTGGAATGGTTTTATTTTTGTTTGTTATTTACCGATTAACAGTGGTCAGTTTAAAATATCACGTATTAAGAACGCCGAAAGAACACTGTTCGTGTTTGAGAAAGCCGTTTAAATTGAACATTTTCCCGAGAAATCGTACTCATATACCTTTGAGCTAAGCGCTTACGTGCGACATTGAGAGAAGATTCTGCTTATTATGGTATTTCGAAGTTTTAAGAGAATGAACTTCCGCAGACCTAACCAAAGAAGCAATTTATTTCAAAACTAAATTTCTTTGGTGTAATATTTCATCTGAACTTATCTAACACTGTAGAAATTAATTTCTTACACTAAAGTGCATGTGCATTCCCTTCTCCTTTTCATTACATTCTGAAATCTTAATTCTCCTCTATATATTTGCGTTGCCGAAGATTCGGACTCGGGCAGATAATAGACCGGTAATAAATAGTGGTTGGCAACGCTATCTGCCGAACCGATAAGCCCGAGTTCGAATTCCAGAGATGGTATGAATGCTTGTAAACGTATACTCTCTGTGCGGCAAAGAGACACTCAAAATATACGGCGAGCCGGAAGTCCTCTCGACAGGTTAATGGTAGAGGAAGAGGGATTGGAGACCCTCGGACCGCCTCCTCTGGACGCTGTCCCTCAAAAATGAGGTTGAGTTGCATAGTTGGGTTCGGTGAGACTGTACTTGTACTGCCTGTAGTGAAACTCTAGTGTCCCGTTCACTTCTACCTGTACCTATGGCAATTAACCGTCGTGGTGCTTTTACGAACTCACCATCATTATCTCATGATCGGGAGTTCGTAAAAAGCACTGCGACGGCTAATTGTTACAGGTACAGATATAAGTATAATACTTTACACTATTACACCAATATCGCAAATCCTAAATAGAATTGCGGCTACTTTTAAACTATTTACTTCATGCAATTACATGTTATAACTTTATTAAATTATGGGATAAGATAAGTTATACGTTCATTTCTTTCGTATATTTTTATGCTCAGGAAAAAATCTAGGACTAAGAATGTGCCTGAAATAAATGGTGTAGAATTTAAGGTTCGTTATAAGGTAGTTATTTTTCCCCTTCTTCCAGCATGCCTTCGCGTTAAAAAGAGGTGTACGATAATTCGGAATCACCAGGATTTGGCGATTAGGTCCCCTAATCTCTAATCGCCTATAAAAACGGAGCATGCCTTCGTGGTGTAACGGTACCCTATTCAGCGCACATTCGAGAAGTCCAGGTTCGATACCCGGCGAGGGCATTGTTCATTTTTCATGTCTTCAGCTTCAAAAAGAAATATTGTTTTTACGCTGTAAATAACTTATGAGAAATTATATGTAAAATTGTAGTATCTTTTGATTAATGTAACATGAAAATCTGAACAGTCGCAGCTGTGACGGAAAAACAAGATTAATGGGGCAATACTATTTAACATTGAGGTAAATGACTATCTCGCTAAATCGACGAAATATCGCCAAACTAGCTATGGTTTTAGCCAAATTTGGTGAGAAATCGCCGAACTTGAGGACGATTTGGCGACATTTTTGTCCGTCCCTGTATAACTGTATTTAGCATTTTAATAATAACTGTAATTGATTCCTATCGCTCTCACATACCTTCCAGTAATTTAGAAAAGTGGAAGGTACTAGAGATTTCTCGGCGGTCAATTGAAAACTATATAAGATCAGAGACAGCATCTGTTCTCAGTTGTTAGTTCAGAGCTGTATTCGGAGTATTGAGATATCCGTGATAGATGAACGTGATAGATGAACGGCATTGCTTTGTGTTTAACGCTTTTAATTGTTTGAAGTGTAACTCCTGATTGTGTTCTGTGATAGTGAAATAGGCTGCACTAGGGCTTTTGTGGAAAGTTCCAGAACTATAAAGTGTTTTTTTTTTGGGGGGGGGAATAATTTTTATCAAGCTATTATCGGCTCTGTGTGCATTCAGTCCATTACGAACCAGCCCGTACGCACGGAAAAATAATTTTATTTCTATAGTCTTAAATTGGGTTGTAAGTTGAATATTAATATTAATTCTGTAAGTGGTACCTTATTCCTTATTCTCCTTCCCTTATTCCTTATTCTGTAAGTGGTACCTTATTGTAAGTGGTACCTTATTGTAAGTGGTACCTTATAAAGGTACCTTATTCGTATAGGTGTTCAGTTTAGTATGTGCAATATGAAATGAGAAAAGGAGAAAAGAAGCTTTCGTAACAGCAGTATGTGAACAAAATTGATGTGACTTGGTATTTGAAAGCAAATAAATTACAGGATACTGGGAAAACAATTTTCCGGTTCAGTTTAGTTTACTTCTATTATAAGTAATCAATACCAAAAAACAACTGTTTCAGCATCGATAAGCTTCAAAGCAACGCAGCCAATTTCCCCATAACGAAAAATAAATAAATAAAATATATATAAAAAAACAAGCATTAAAAATCAACATGATTTTAGAATTCGTTGTTTCTTTTTTGTCTTTTAATTGTCTGAAAAGAGTTTTTATTACTCCAAAAAAGTTAATTCAGTAACAAAAACTGATGTTTGAAATATATAAAAGACATGAAAATCATAGGATGGTTGGTCAAGAGAAGTGGAGAAAGGGGCAGATAACTCTATTCAAGCTAGAAGTACAGAATTTTTTATGACAGCTTCAGATCGATATAAATAGTACTCAGCGGGAAGCTGAGTGAAACTGTAACTATCATACGTAGAAGTCTATTAAATGTACTCATTCAGGTGTGTCTGTTTTCAGCAATGAAGCACACGAGTACGAACAGAAAAATAACATTAGTGACCGCAACAGGGAAACTTCTAAAGCTATAAGAACACATAATAAAAGTAGTAAAAAATTTTACTGGTTTAAAGGTAATATTTCCATACGAATAAAGTTAAAATATTAAAATTCTTACAGTGAAAACTATTTTTGATTCTATATTACTGGTTAAAGAATTTTTTTGTTTGATTTTACTCAATGCGTTTTTAAATATTCGAGTTTCCAATGCATAAATATTTTGGTTTAGAAATTTGTTTAGGAATAATAAAGACAGGTAAGTGTTTGTTCGGAATTTTATAGCTAAAAGATTAAAATTTCATATCCACTTGCAGTGTTAAACGCCTATATAACCTTCTAAGAGGAATAATCGTCAGACGAATAATCAATCATCCCACCTTTAGTTTAGAATCCAAGAATACAAATTTAATGCTGAAACAGTAAAAGCAACTAAAATTGTACTTATACTTCACGGCTGGAATTATGAAACTGAAATGTTAATAAAACAGCCAGCTCTTAAAGGCTGAGAATAAGACAGTATTTCAGATATTTGCGAAGCAAATAGTATATGAGAGACTAAATAAACCAGCTCCAAATCAAGCGCCATTTCTAACGCAAATACAGCAAAGCTAGAACTCAACTGAAAATCTGTATATCTATTCAGTCCACGATGATACTTTAGAGTTACAGCGCTATAGGCTTGAAGTTGCCAAATTATAAGTTCGTTCACTAGTTAAACTCCCCTAATTTGCATTTCTGGTTGAGTTGATGAAAAACGTCAGGAAAGATTAAACATAAAAAAAATATGTTAATCAAAATAAACCTTTCGTACTGAGTAATACTTGCGTATTTACCATGAAATTAGAAAATATGTTTATCTTCAGATATTTCCCAAGCTCTAGTACTTTCTAAAAACTTTTCACGATTACGTATGTGGTGTTATGTTTATATTTAAACAGCCTTTGTCTATGCTGAATACGAAACGTCTTCGGATTTCCTTTTAAAACAAGTCCTTAAATACACAAAATTAACGGAATTATGTCTAAGCGATTATATTTAAATTTACAGTTACATATTTTATTCTATCTTCAAAGCATTCATCACCAACATCGATATACTTTTTCCAATGTTTTTCCCATTCTTGGAAACACAGAAACAGTTGTGGAATTCTTGACCCGTAATATTATTTAAGGAAAACAATGTATTTTTTTGCATTGTAACCACAACAAAGAATTGTTTTTTTTTTATTCATTGAATTGCTTTCTGAGAGTTTTCTTTGTTCGTGAAAACAATAAAAAAACAAGAAGATTTAACGTGTGGCTTGAATGAAACAAACACATCGTGCTTCCCGAAGAATTATTGAACGGAAAGAGTTTCGTAAGGGAATCTGGTGCAATAGCTTTTGGATGATCTTCATTAATAGCTTGTGACACGTTCTCAGTGTTTACCTCATTTCTGCTCAGCAGTGGATTCATTAAGATCGTGATAGTCTTCATTTGATGTGCTGCCATTTTTGAAGTTGGAAAATATTATTCTCACATTTGTGATTTATTTGTTTAAAGCATCGTGTCCACTCGCAAGTGGCGAAGCACAATAGCGGCCTCAAATGCAGGTTTCCTCGATCAAATAATAATTAAAAATATACAAACAAATGCTTTGTTCTTTGCGGTTGCACATCACAAAAAATGGCAGGACGCTGCAAGCAGAAGACGAATTGCTCTACCCAAATTGATGTTAGTGGGCAACAGGCGCGGGAAATCTTAAACTAGCTAGTCCTAGCTGCACGATCGGTAATTACGAAATACTCGTTTAATAATCTTGTCATTCCAGTTATTTTGGAATATCTGTACGCACTTTATGAAATTCTCCTTTTCCATTTAAATCCTGCCCGCTTATTTTAGGTTTCAAAATGAGAACGAAAATACATCAAATTACAGTGTTAATAAATAGCCCCCCTGAGACCGAGCGGTAAAGTCGCGGAACACTAGTAGTTGGGTATAGGGTTCGAATCCGGGAATAGGCTGGCTGTATGGACATTTTCGAGGTTTTCCCCATGTGTAAAGTGTATGCGAGCCAGTTTTTCTTAGAAAGTCCTACACGAGTCCCTTCCCAGATAGCCGTCGTGTGCTTTGCCATAATCACAATACCAGAATAATTACGGCATTTCAAATATGCCGGCTTTCCTCTTTAAAATTATTAAAAGAATTTTATTCAAAAGATCAATTTTAAGAACGCTGTTTTCTAGAAAAGAGACTTAACTAGTATTAATTTAACTGATTTTAAAAGAATCAACCCTCGAGGTAAAAGTGAAGAATGCAAACTCTCTTTCTATTTAACAAAATTCAAATTATCATAGTTTTTTTTTAACGAAATACTGTTTAACTTTTTATTATTTAATGGGGAATTTAGTTTGGAAAAAGAAAAAAAAAAAAAAAAAAACTCCTCCGGAATTAAAAACTGAAATTATTTCTTTCCAGGATGTAAAAAACGAATTGATTCAAGAAAACCTTTTGCTGAATGTAGGAAATACATGGAATGTGGTAAAAAAACCAGCAGAGGTCAAACAGTTTTCTTCAGAGTGACCTAAAATTAGAAATCAGGTTTAAGACCCTTCGTTGCCCCCAGTGAACTCTAAAATCTTTTCCGGGAGCAACGCAAGGAAAGTCTAATGGATTCCAGTATAAATTTAAAAAAGGTTTTTGCTATTTTTTTAGCAAACAGAAAGTTTATTTACAACAGAATATTCAATCATATTTGTTGAAATATAGGACCCTATATCAGTAATTGAACGCAACATGAACGTTAAGTTTTCTACATTAAAGTATCGTGCGAAATTAAAAAAGAAAAGTATTGTTATCTAGTTTGAAAATATTATTAATTCTGTATCTTACCCACGATGGAAACACAATGGTGAATATATATATATATTAATTACATCAGTGAAATGTATAATTAAAAATAAAAAAGAATCTGAAAGTTTAAGATTTTATATTATGCTCAAAGGGGCGTTTTCTTAACGTTTTGTGGGTTACCTTTATTTATTAAATATCATTCTTCACTTTTCAATCATATAAAATTCAATTCAACAAGCAATATCACAAAATATTTAAAAACAGCATATCTTCAGACTTTTCGATAGACCGTCTCAGGCCCTGAAGATAAAAATATTCTTTTCGGTACAGTGTTGCCATTACTCTCTTTGAAGTCGTTGAGTTAATTCGTTAAAGGTTTACAGAATATAAAGTAGATAATAAAACAAATTCGAAATTCGGGCCCAGGTGCCCATGTTCGGGTGGAGGATTACGCTACTTAAAATTTGATGGCTCTAGGTACCACCGTTTTTTTCACAATGCGAGAAACATACATACATTCCTGCAGATTTTTCATTGTTATTTTCTTTAAATATAATAAAAAACGATAATATTAGGTGGCAACAATTTGAAAAGTGAAACGGATATTTATAGTGAAGCACCGCAAAATACCATTTCGAAACAAAGAGCCCTTCTGGGCTACCGCCCCTTTGGGCTAAAATATCCAAACAAATGTTATGGCGTTCAATACAGTTTTATTTATGTTTGCAGGAATACTCAGTTTCAGAGGTGATCGTCTGAAGAAAATGGTCGCGACAAGAGGGTTCACTGTGTAAGAAAAGTATTAGCATCTCTCAACCCAAATTTGGATATGAGGCTAATTTACAAGCACGTCGAATCGAATTTCAAGGGTGACAATTAGGAACTTTCAAGGATGAATAAATTCATTGCTTGAAACAAAAGAACATATCATATTTTTGTAAGTTTCCGTTAAGTATCCGAGTCCATTTGATTGTACTGTTGTTTTTGTTTATAATATTATGCATTTTAAAATTTATTTATGTATTTATTATTTGTGTTTTAGGTAATAGTGTTTAGAGTGTATTTATATGTAACTGAATTTGTAACCACGTATTTTATACATATATAATCTTTTTTAATGCAGTCCTATCAAATACAAATGTTATTTAGGCAAAGTATGAAAAAAAGGTTATGATAAGGCTAGTATTTAAAAGACGTGTATTCCTCAAAAATACAAATATTATTCGAATGTAATTTTGAAAAAACAATGAAAGTGTGCCATTAAAAAACTTTTATTGAAAATACGTAATGAAAAATGAAAGCAAAATTTATGCCTTTCTTATTAAAGAAATGTGCGAAATATGTGGAATTAATGAATGTATTAAATGTATGAATTAATTAATTATATTTAATATATCATTGTATGAAGTCAAAGGATTTAATATATCATTGTACGAAGTCAAGGGATTTAATATATCATTGTACGAAGTCAAGGGATTTAATATATCATTTTATGAAGCCAATGAATTATATATTAAGTATATTATGAATGTATTAAAGTATGGATATTCGAAACAAACTAGAGATGTATTTCATATTTTGCTGGTTTGTTATTTCGCATTCTATAGAATGGTTTCTGCATTTTATAAGATGAGTAGGTATTTTATAGGATGCCGGCTTTCCGATAACATATACATGCCTCATTACAGATACAAAATAGAGATATTGCACTCTTGAACGACCATGCATGACACAGGACTCGAAACCAGCCTTTCGGCATGAGAACAGCTGATCGGGTGACGTTAAAATTATATTATTAGCGAAGTCTATTAAGACCATCGTAAATACTTTAAATGAATTCCAACAAACTGACTGGTCGGTTTGCCTTATCTCAGTTGATGACTTGTAGATGAATTCTTGGAACTTCTTGGGTCTAGATTTGTAATGCTGTTGTTTAACAAAGAGGTTTAGATCATTATACAAACTGTGACATCATTTATACAAAAAAGAGGGTTACTAAGATAAAAGACGTGCTTTTAGGTAAGAAATGTTCAGCATCCATGCCACTTCCTTCTCTCATCGTTAAGCAAAATCGTCACTTTTTTCCTAAAGCCATATCAAAAGCTTTTTGTTTCGTTTTCCAACGGAAAAAAACAAACAATAAAAAAAAAAAAAAATTCTATGTATGATCATCCGCTCTCCTGTCTTCGAACCCCGTTTAAAATGGGATAACATATTTCCCGCAGTTACAAATTCAGTTTTTATTCCTCTATATCTAATAGACTTCCTTTTTTTGCTAATCGAGGTTTAAGCAAATAGCGTGACTGGTGGACACACGAGAAACAAGCTGGTGGTCCGTGCTACATGCCCTTCTCACGTCATCTGGGACGATTTTTTGCAGAAGGCGAATAGGACTAATAATAATAATGAAAAACAAAAGAAAATTTGAAAAAGATAAGTAATATTTTCGTGGGAACTGGGCTGTAGTCTTCGTTGGTATTTTTAGAGGGGGAAAAATGCATCTTTTTAACTCTGTAGGGTTCCTTTTGTGATAGTTTCATAGTTATCTGAAGTTATTGCTTTCGGTTTATTTTTTATCCTAGCTGCTGAAATCAACTATGAAGTATTTTTATGAGCATTTGTCTTTAGATCAAGAAGAAAAATTCTGTTTATGACTTTTTTAAATAAATTTTATTTTCTTTTGTATTTTTTATTACTTTAACTTTTAAATGACAGTCGCATCTCTGTCGATTCGCAACAAATCAAACTATACCTAGCATACTTGTAATTGTACTAAATATTTTCTGACGCTTTATTCGTAGTGTTGCTCTACGGCAATAAGCGCAAAATTCCTTAAAGATAATTGAAGGATAATAAATTGTTAAAAAAAAATGTAATATAATCTATGGCTTTAAATGAAAGCGCGATGTTTTGTCATATTTCATCGTCCTTATGAGTATCAGTAATGATAAGAGCAGACAAAGATTTCCTGTATTCTAAGAGATATGTTGGCTTATTTTCTGCCAGTATCTTGAAATTCAGATATAATAAATACACTTACATGAAAACGATTTGTAACGTTTAATTATAATCACACATAACATGAAAATGACTTATAACGTTTTTAATACACAGAATATTACAGAAAATCGGCTTTAAAATCCTCAATGAAGTACGCATGTCATCCTGTAGGCAAGACATCTTTAGTATACGAACCTTGTTGGCATATAACGTTTTCAAGGCGCAAGAAGCGTCGGGTTTATGATAATTGTTCTAAGGTGGTCGTCAGGTTTGCAAGTGCAACGCAAGAAATGCGCATCACTCTAGGGATGGAATTTGCAACTCAAATATTTATGGATATTGAGGGTATAAGGTATTTTCTTCCTTCTTTCCGCATGCCTTAGTGGTGCAACGGTAGTGCACTCGGCGCATAAAATCGAGTGGTCCAGGTTCGAGTCCCGGTGAAGGTATTGTTCATTTTTCATGTCTCCTGATTCAAAAAATAACTTAATGGTTCTACAAGGGTACATGAGGAGAAATTCAGAAGCCATACATGCCGTCCCGTTGATATCTAAGACATTTTAATTGTAGTTCAGTGTGGCCATCACACTGCTCTAGTTATATTCTCCGCAATTTCTTGTAGGAATATCAACAGCAACAAATGCAGCAGAGCTTGGAGTTTCAGAAAACGGACAAAAGCTTTGTTATCGTAATAGTATGACCAAGTTGAGCATCAACCCGTTCCGAGAAGTCTCTCCGTTTTCGTTTATGTGCCAACAAGATGGACATGCTGAATACGTTTTACAAATGAAGCAGTGATGCACATTCCAATGAGTATTTCAGTACTGAATATTATGCATATTAAATACTTTAGGCGACATTTTTAATGTGCGATAATTTCTGCTCCACCTTGTAAATGTTGCCTATTATCAATTTAAAATTAACATTATTTTGTGCAGGAAAATGCATTAAAATTGCGATGTAATACTTTACGCACATTTTAATAATCTGTAATTTATAAGGAACTCAAGTGCTGTTACACTTTCAGTTAATTAAAAAAACACTATATTGAGGGTTAATTTTATAACTCCTAAACCAACAAAGCTAGTATAAATATAGCTATTAAATTTTAAATAAAATCAGCTTCACTGATGTGTTTATAATTAGTTATTATAAAATGTTATTATAATATGTTAAAGTGCGTAAAACACACTTTATATTTGTTGTTTTAAATTTTTGACTTTAATTAGCATTCCTCTAGTCCTCTAGGTCTTTTTAGAACTCTGTTTCAAGAAATGATTTTAAGATTCGATTAGAAGGTAAGATTAAGGAACGCATATACCTATTAAAAAGGTTTTAAATTTCTTACCACAATAAGTTACAGATTAATTCTAGACTTTTGGTAAATTGATAGACATGGTATATAACATTTTAGAAATATAAATGCAATATTTGAAACAATATATATCTTGACAGATATATTTTCTTGATTCGTCGCGAATACAACAAAGAGTTTTACTGTACTCAGCCCAAATTTTATGCAACTTAAAGGAATCTTGCTGTCAGAAAAAAAGTCAGTAACTTCTAGAAAACTTTCAGTCCTCTGGAAGAAAGGAAAATAGGTTCTTTCTAAAAAGCTACACTAAACTGACTATTGCTTATATCTAACAAGCGCAATACTTTTTATTATTTCAGTTTACTGAATTTTACTAATAATGAGATAAATATCTGTAATCCTATTATTAAGAATATGTCTGTGTGTGTGTGATTATGGCAAAGCCTCGAGGGCTATCTGCCTAAGAGGAGGGATGCCTTCGTGGAGGACTTTCTAAGGGAAACTGGCTCGTATACACGTTACACATGGGGAAAACCACGAAAACGCCCATGCAGACAGCCCGTTCGCGGGATTCGAACCTCGGACCGAACTACCAGTGTTCAGCGACTTTACCGCTCGGCCGCTGGTGGGCCCTATTAAGAATATGAAAGCTTATTTTATGACAACGTTTCCAGATAAAAATTCCACGAACAATCAGTTATAGTACGAAGGATGTTCAAATACAAACGGGAATCTTCATGCTAGAGAGTTCAATGAATAAGCATGTTTGAAATTGTCATGTGTACTGAATAAGCATGTTTGAGCTTGTCATGTGTCACCTACATGTTTGAACTTGTCAACAGGGGTCTAATTTCTTTTCCTTCGCCCCTATTAGTTGCAGGTTCACAGCTGTGTTCCTCAGTGAACTATCATAAGATTCTTGATTCTATCATAAGATTCATAAGATTCCTAGGATAGATCATAAGATTCTATCATAAGATTCATAAGATTCCTAGGAGGAATGGTACCTTCTATTACAGAAGGTACCATTCCTCCTGGGATTTATTGAAGACATAAAAGAAAGTCTTTCAATCCTGAATACATGGCTGGTGCACATTTTTAACTGAGTGCTTGCTATCTATCAAAATTGAGGCGGATTTCACAATTAGTGGTAGGATTATTACTTGTACAACCAATGATGAAATTTTGGTGTCCCTCCCCTTGTATCTGTGCTTGCTTGTCAACTGTGAATCCCAGTTGATCCAAACAAGCTAACTGCCATTGATGTACTATTTTGGAGAATCACCGTCAGAGATATCACAAAGGAATGTTAAGTGTTGATAGTGTGGGAACATTAATTAAAGATTGTCTTATATTTAGCAAAGCCAGGAGCACCCCTTCTTCTGATGCCAGAATATATTGATAGACAATTGATTGCGGTCACACAACAAAAGTAAGACGTCTGATGTTACTTCCCAAATAGTTCAGATTTAGCATCATAACACTTTTATCTTTACGGTCCGTTTAAAAAAACGTTTAGGAAGAAAAATATTCAAATCTAAGAAGCAAGTTATTGACACTCTGCAAAAATATAATTACGCCGGATACAGTTTTATGTTTCATACTGTATTTACGCCGGATACAATTTTATGTTTCATACATTCATTGTCATCGCAGGAATTATTAGCAAGTAAGATATCCCCGATAACTACTAGCATTTGTCATTACCCGTTATTATAACGTTATTTAAATTAGGACACAGAATTCAATTTCCAAAAGGAAGTCGAGAAATTTAAAAATGGAAACTAGGCTTCGCGTGGAAGATACGGAATTATCATTTGTTTTTCATCCGTTGAAAGCGAAAATCGCTCAACCCCTTCCCTGGACACTAAGCGGACGTGCTGCAGCTCCCACCTTTCCAGTAATATACAACATCGTTGTAACTGAAATTAAACGTCGGCAAAGTCAACAGAAAAAAGGTTATTGACACAAATGTTACGGAGACGACCTGCTTCTTATTCTTCTCTCTCTCTCCCCTCGTTTTCTTTCTTTCCTGATCGCCAATTAATGAAATATGTAGCAGGATCCGAAGAGGCACCATAAGTGGGTTAAGGAGCTATTTCGGGAAAGCTCTGGCCTTAAAAATTTTTTAACTATTGTTATTTTTTTTTGCTGCTAGACATACTGTGCAACATGACTCTAGATAAGAAACTTGTCTGGCCGAGATCCACAGGTGGTGGTACAAGTAAGAGATGGAATTCCAGTTGAAAAAAAATTGAATAAAATATGTTATTTCGTAGGGTTTGGAAAGCCATGTAGCACAAGAGCTTTAAGTGAGCTCTGAGGATAATTATGAGGGAAAATTGAACATTGAAAAATTTATCCAGGGGTGAGACATCCGATTTCTCGAATATTTCTTCAGTTGAATCTTTCGAATCCTAACGGTAAAAATCATTAAACGTTTGAACTAGATAAAATTTTGCAAATGTTAGAGTTAATGAATTTTAATAGTGTTCGTTAAAATGTTTACTAGAAAAATATACCATATTGAAATTCCAGTGCCACATAATTCGCTATTATCTACCTAGTAACGGCCGTGCCAAACTGCAAGTGTGTTTCTAATTTTTTTTTTTTTTTTTTCTTTTTCTTTTTTATTTACAGAAGTGAATTTAGCTTTTCATATTTACTGTTCATCTACATTAACCCTTTGAAAGTACTTTCCCCTTCTTTACATTTGCTTTAACATAGTAATATTCTGGAAAAAATATAAAACTTTTGAGCTGTTATTCAAATACTCTATGTCTACTTATTTTCAGAAAATCAACCTTGGGCTCAAGAGTTTTAATTATATGCATAATTTACTAAATTTCATTTGTATCTTTCAGCAGATATGGATACAGTTTTGTTGTTCTTATTGCTCACTTGTCTGACCTATACTTAGCCCAAGCCCACGAAATTCCTCGCGGCACGGAGCGCAAGATACGCCTGTCGTTGGCGACAGACTTGAGCACCATACAGGTCACGGTGTGATTTAGCTCAGTTCCGCCCCCCAATTTTGATGGAAAGCACCCCGGGGGTAACGGATCCGAGAGTCTCTCACCCCTCTTTCCCTTTTACCAACCTCTCGAGAGGACTTTCGGTTCGCCGCATATTTTGAGTGCCCCCAAGCTGCATGGACACTATACATGTACAAACATCCATGCCTTCTCCGGGATTCGAACCAGGGGCCTTGGACAATCAGTAACGCTACGCCGGATACAGTTTTAAAAATTATATTTTGAAATTTATCTTTCTTAAAGCAGAATTCGAATTTTGCTTCAATTAAAAATTTTAATGTTAAATAAAATATTTTTCTTTATAATTATCATTCTTAAATGAAGAATTCGAGGGATTCCATACTCTAAAGCTTTGAGAATCTTTTAGAATCTGAATTCTGGGATTCTAGGAAATTAAGGATTCACCCCAACTGTAAATTAAACTCTACCAGGGTCGCATAATAATCATCCTTGCATAATAATCATCATGCAGACATAAACTATGAAAAAAGTAATAAGCACTGCATCGGTCGGTTGAATATTAGTCTAACATAGAACATATAACGGTAGGACATCAACAGGAAACATCTACTGCTTTCATGTGACCGGTGGAAAAATTTCATTTTCTGTCATATTACACATTATCTCTTTTTTGACAAAAGTTACAAAATCACATAACTCTCCAGGTTAACGATTTAAATGCGCTGTCCTTCTAGCATGGTAGGTAGCCATTTACCATTCCTTTGTTTCAAGTTCTAATTCCGGAGAAGGTGTAGATGTTTGTAAGCGTATAGTGTATTTGCAGCGTTGATACACTTAAAATAGTGCCAAGTCCTCTCGTGGAGGCAGCGGTGTAGAAAGATGGGCAGAAAGTCCCCAAAGTTGGAACGTCACTGGGTAAACTTTATATAGTATATTATTTATATATAGTATATTATTCAACTTTTATATTATATAGGCCAGAAATTCCCAGTATTTTTCTTGCATCAACCGCTTTTAAAAGAATGGTTTTCCATCGATTTTTAACATTTTTCTCTATAATGTACAGAATACAACATAATCATAATGCAAATAATTGCTCATAAGTAGCTTAAAACATAACAATTAGACTAAGATCCATAAACAAAGGTTTTTGGAAAAAATGGCTTCTTAGATCTATATTGATTTTTGCAATATTATTACTTGTAATTGTAGAAATACAAATGAGTTTTCAGAAACAATATCACAGACTCAAATTGCAAAAAAATTTGATTTCTATTAATGTGATGGGTGCGTATGTATGGATGAAATTATTTTTATATTTGGCATAAAATTGCTTAAATTACCTCGTTCAAAAGTATTCAACCTGTTTCTTGTTTTCCGAAGAAAATTATTGATTGGACTAAAGCCTGCATTCACTAGGTGAAAAGAGGGAAAAGTGAGTAAGTAATATTGGTTCGATAAAATTCATATATTAAAAAAAGTATTTTTAATTAAAATATACTTTAAAAAATCAAAATTTGAATGCTTTACGCCCAAAGGGCGTTTTTAACGTTTCGTGTGTTAATTTATTAAATATCATGGTCTTCGCAATCAAACCACATGAAATCCAATTTAACAGCAATATTACAAAATATTTAAAACAGCATATATTTTAGAATTTCCGATGCACAGTCTCGCCTGCTGAAGATAAAAAATGTTTTTTTTTTTTTTTTTTTTTTCTTACAGTGTTGCCATTGCTCTCTTTGAAATCATTGAGTTTGTTTATCAAAAATTCGTTCTAGTTTTACAAAATATGAAAAAGATAATAAAACAAATTCCAGATTCCAAATTCGGGCGTCTAGATGTCCATATTCGAGTAGAGGATTACGTTATTCAGAATTTGATGTCTCTAGGTACCCTTGATTCTTCTCAATGCGAGAAACATGCAAATTCTTCATTACCTAATTGTTTTACGTATAATGCAGGGCTCTAATAGTTGGTGGCAACAATTTGAAAGTGAATCGTCATTTTATAGTGAACCAACGCAAAATGCCAAAACGAAATTAATAGCCCTTCTGTGCAAATTGCCCCCTCTGCGCTAATAATTTTTCTGTATTTTCTCCTATATTTATTTTACATGATTTCTCACATACTACAGCTTTATAACCACATCAGTTTCACAATGTTCATAATTTTTTGTAATCAATGGGATCTTCACTATGCTGATAAATTGCAATTTTGGCTATGAACATCCAATCGACCCCTTAATCATCATTACCCTTTTAAAATTTCAGGGATCCCTCTGGGATCCCTGGTCTGGATCAACGACAGGCGCAACCCTCTGCCTCTCAGCTATAATAAAATTTAAGGATTTGATCTAGCTGGGACAAATTCTGAATTTGTTCTCATATCAGGAGGATATGTAAGAATAACGACTTGAAGGAATATTAGGAGTTTTGATGATATTTCTGTTAGGTGTACAAAAGCAAATATATTGCCATTACAAACTTTTTAAAATTAGTCGGAATGGGGAAAAATATACTTCTTCCTATTTTTTTCATTAAGTCAAACAACACCCACGATATTGCGAACTGATTCTTTTACTGAGTGTACACAACTGCGTAAATGTAATATTTCGACTAGCAGGAAGTGAAAATGAAATAGAAGCCGGGAAAATATGAACATAACACCTTGTGTTGCGATGACGTAGGTTTGGTAGTTATTAAAAGCGTTATTCTAAGATTGCGTCAAGGAAAGTCATAAATACATGAATCAACATAGCAATCGTAGATTTTGTCTTTAACTTTTAAAACCAGACAGCGCATGTTTAAATATAAAATTGAAATGCCAAGTATTAAACTGTATATCTGAAATAACTTCATAGACTCCCGAAGATTTCAAATGTGTTGTTAGAAGAAAGTTCCAAGTTTAGTGTGCAGTGCTTATATTTATGAAATATTTCTAAATAGACTGGATTAGCGGCCTAAATTTATAAGTCTTTTTAAACTATTGGATCAATAAACCATTCATTAATTTTAAAATAAGTTATTTTTTTTAAAGAAATTAAAACAAATTTCGGATGTATTGCTTTATATGCTTACACTCTGGTGACAAATACCTACACAAACATTTAAAAAACTGAGTGCATTAATTAATTGAACACTGTTAACTTTTTGAATTTCGTATTAATTAAGATTTACGTTTAATAAATGCAATCCAGCTTTCTTCAGACTGATGAACCAAATATTAATTCAAAATTAATTCGCAAAATTTTCTTGCTATAAGAAACAGTAGAAAGGGCCTCTTTCGAATCTACCCCGTAGTTTTCTTATAATAATTAGATAATAATTTCAGCTATTCCACATGTATTAAAAGAAAATGTAAAAACTCAGTTTTCCATTATTAAAAAAATCTGGTGCAGACATCACATGACTTCCTTGTACGACCTAATAAATTATACACATTTTTTGCTGCATTTCATTTAAACTTATTTCTTCGAATTCCATTAGAGATATATTTCTCATTCAATTAACTCAGGTTTCACTTCTCGGTAAGGCAAAAATACATAAAAACTCAAAACATCTTCATTAAAAATTGTAAAATAGCAGAAAAATATAAAACATTAGATGCAGTTTAAAGAGTGGGAAAAAAATTACAGATAAAATTAGAGTTTCTACGCAATAACAAGTAATTTGGACAGCGGGCAAGAAGGCACATTTTTCGGTGCACAAAATTTAAAGTTTACTTTTGGTCCCACTCGGCAAAAAGTCATTGAAGGCGCAGAAACGTACTATAGATAAAACTTACCGTTCAGTTTAATTCTGAAATACTGTAAAGCAAATTTGCATGAAAACAAACAACATGTAAGCTATCCGAGGAGATTTACTGAATGTGAAGATAAGTGAATCGTTAGAAATGTTACTTGTAATCCTGAAACCAGCAAACTCAGACTGACTTGAACACCCAACGAATATTTAAAATATCTATTAATGCAAAAACTGCCATAAATATTTTAAGAAAATGTAACTTTTATGGACGAACTGTTAGGAAAAAAACATTTCTCATTAAAGCGCATCAAAGAGCATGATTATAATTCACTAAGACCTCTGTTAGAAAGCCTCAAAATTTTTGGAATTCTGTTGTATTTGTAAATTAAAATAAATTTAATATTTTGGGAGTGAATAAAAGAAAACAGGGAGGCGAAAACTCAATACTGAGTTTAAATGGTCTGTCATTGAAACATGGTGTAGGGAGCCAGATATGGTCTTGGGCTACATGAGTGCTTTCAGCGTTTTAACTCAACATTTTATTAATAGAAAAATTGATAATTAGATGTTTTTTGAATATTTTTAAACAAAATTGGAAGTACAGCTTACAAAAAAAAAATAGACATACAGTGGGCCTTATCAAGACGATGAATCGATGCATTATACTCTCATTTGCAAACTGCAGATTTTAAATAAATATATACCCATGTAATCAAAACGCTTGTGTTTAGTCCAGATTTCATTTCTGTTGAGAATATTTGGGATAATTTGCAACATAGAAGTCCAACAGGAATGTATTCGAAGGAAAATGCATCACAAAAAGAGAAAGAATAGAAGCAAATTTCAATAAAAATCTTACAAAATCCATGCTTAGAAGCATGCTCAGTGAATCCCCGATAAGGCCCAATATAGTATTAAAGCAAATTTTAGTTTTTTGTGCTCCAATACTTTCTCGTTTGTGCACAAAAGATGGGAAATTTGGTATTTATTTGTAATTAATTTTAAAGTTTTTTCACTTTCGTTCACTTCTAAGATATGGCACGCAGTAAAAGTATTTAGTTTAAATTTAAATTTAATTATTCTTTGAAAAACGTCTGAAAACTTGTCCTGTCCCAATACGTTTTTTCTCACCGTAAATACTATTTCAACAGCCATCAGAATCGGTAATAACTACAGTGTCTTGATCATAATGTGTCTTATCAAGGCAACTCTGCAGTGCTAATAATAGCACAGTCACACTGGCCATGAAAAAAATAAAGTAATCAAGCACAATATCAGTCAGTTCTCAGACAGACTGAGGTGCAAGTAGAGTTTAAAATAAATTGCCAATTTCGTTTTGCTCATTTGGAAGGATTATCTAAATAAACATCTACGAAGCGCTCAATAATATGAAGAATTCATAATAAAAGAATAAGTTTCAATCAAATTATTAACTCAAATTTTATCTCTAATTACGCTTACTATAATGAATTAAATACTAAATAAGCTTATCATTTTTAATTAAGTTTAATACTCAATTCAAGAATACCTAAAACGTAATTCTTCAAATTAGTCAAAGCTAACAAGACAAGAAATCATTATTAGGCCTTTATGTTTTCTTCCTTGTATGAAGTAGAGGAAGTATTGTAATCAGGAAAAATTTCGAGTACCATATTTCAACCCAAATATCCATTTTGACCGTTCCCGAATCCATTTGTACGATTTTCTGCGTGACGTCAGTACCCACGGACAGAATAAAGGACTGTTTTCCCAAAACAAATTGTAAAATGGATTCAAAAGGGATTTTTTCCGTGTCGTCTGTACATAGGTAATATGCATGTACGTATGTATCTCATATAACTCAAAAAGGATTAGCCGTAAAACGTTGAAATTTCGTATATGGGACTGCTATAACATATTTAGTTATGCATCTCCTTTTTTTTACTGTAATCGATACGTACATAGATACCCACCCCTTCAGCCCACTTGAATGTCCTTACACGGTCTTTATATTCGCAGTCCTTGGTCGAAATCATAACTTCCAATTATAAAAGTGTTTTAATTGACCAAAATATTCATGTTTTGGCAATATCAAATTAAAAAAAAATAATTTTCAACTGATACTGAAATCTAACGTTTAATGTGGTTCTACGGTTTATAAACTTATATTTAGGAAAGTTTTATATTCGTTAAGAAAAAATAAAATTAGAAAAAATTTGACTTCCGCACGATAAAAATTGACGAATATATTTAATTTTAAAATTTGCAGTTTTTGACGTCATTTTGACCATACTTCTTGGGATTGGTTAATTAAGTTAGAATAATTCGCGGAAATAAGTTTAAATGAAGTTCAGCCAAAAATGTGTACAATTTAGTAGGTCGTACAAAAGAAGTCATGTGGTATTATCCACATCAGATTTCTTATTTTTGACATAGATCATTTATTATTTATTATATATCATTACATGCAGTATTTACTATTGAATGATAATATATTTAACATACATTCGTAAGCTTATTTAATTCATGCCAGTAGTGATTGAAAGAACTTATACGTACAAAAATGTAAAAGACTTTATAAACAAGAAATATTTCATTACATATTGGGTTAAAAATAATACCGTTCTCATATGAAATGTATCTGTTAAAGTCATCAAAATATCAGGTATTTTTAGATGCCCTCGTTCAATGGATCAATCGTTTAATTAGTTACTGAAAATATATTAGTAATGTATTAACGAACGTGCATAGAAATGACACAGTATCACAAAAAACAATTTAGGTTTCACATCTACAAACCACTAGCAAAAGAAAGGATAAATATATGTGCGAGTTACTATAGCAAGAGGAAACTTTCCTCTTGTTAGACTTCCATTTTAGCGCCGTTATGCCTGTCTCATTAAAATGTCTAGGAAAATGGCCTTAGAAATAGCGTAGTTTGCTGCGTACTGTTTCCGGCTGAAATTTAAAGGTTACCTAAATTTAGAATAACACCGGATATTTCATGCATAACCTTTCAAGGATTTTGCAAATCTAGGTTTAACGGTTTCTTGCCTATATACTCAGAAAAATTCATTAAAATAATTATTTTTTGCAGCGTGTATTGAAGTTTTCTCATACAGTTTGCTGAAAAAAAATCTTCAATAGTCTTTTCATTCTACAGGAAAATACTCACTTATTTAACTAAACTTGATCCCTAGTGAGACTGGTAGTCTATTAAAGTAACTCCAACTCAGAAGAGGTTTGAAACATCCTTTCATTTCAGAAGCTTAACAACTGAAAGGCTTGTGCTTTGAAAATAACCTCCGATGCTTGCGGGATTTAATCTAATATAAAACGTAAATTAAAATTTAAAGAAATTTAATTCCGGAATAATTTAATTAACGGTTGAATGCATACGCTACAGCAGCGTGTTGTCCATCAATATACATGCAGCATGAAGACGAGCAACTAAGTCACTTTCTGTAGTAACTAGGTTTCAGTGGACAAGTTTCTTCAAATGACCCCACAGGAAGAAATCCAAAGGTGCAAGATCTGGCGATCGTGGCGGCCTTAAATTCGTACCAGTATGTTAATTCAGCAGCTAAGGTTTTCTATATCCAGCCAGTCTAATACAGAAGCGCTGAAATTCGCTGGAATTTCATCATATTGGAACCAAAGGTAAGGCAACGGATATGACATCATACTTTCCTTTCGCATTTATTTCGAAATTTTTATAATGAGTCGTACAGCAAGGATCTTTGGGCAATTTTTATGTATTCCAAACCAGGAATCTTGCTGCGCGGAGTTTGAGCGGTCTTGATGGAACACCCTTTGTATTCTTAGCTAATGTGCGTCCAAGTAAGAGCTGATGAAAAGTAGCAGTTATAGTGCAGATAAAATAATAAAATAGTCGGTTTAAGATGAAATCTTCCAAATTACAACGTCGCATTACTTATCAATGCAATATATGAGCCATTGATGAACAATACTTACTTTTTAAAATTGTTTTGATCATTTTCCTTTTTATACTCTTTTTATTACTTTCAAAAACGAAATGTAAGAAGCACTGTAACTTTTGAAATTTACTTTTTATTATGTGATCTTAATATCTGTTTCTCAAATACTTTTGAAAATGCTGCGAAAGTATCTATGCAATAAGCTTCTAAATTTTTTACAAGCATGCTTAATATTATGTCACGACAAAATATTTCTTTGTTGTTGACAAGTTACCACTCTGACCATTATTCAACTATTTGCTAATTAAACAACTTTCACAAATAGACATATTAAAACTTAATTTATAGAATTCTGGTAGGTTATAACTAAAGTTAGAATGTATTTAAAACAAACAAATCAAAACAAAAAAAAGACGCTTAATTTAGCAACAGTACCATTGACGAAATTGAGGCTGTCTGCCTCTGAATATTTATAAATTACCAAGAACGAGTTTCTCAAACATCATATCTGGTTGTTTCTTACCAGCTAAACACGTCCACTACTAACTAGAACGGTAAAACTTCTGGCCTCTGAAGAATTACAACTTGGCGCTAACTTTCTCCAAAGTAGCACGTGGCCAGTTCATTCGAATAGGAATGATTTGCAGTTAACTTTCCTAGTTTATAAACCTTCTTTTGTGTGCTCTTCATTTGTTTAATTTTCTGGTGTGAGCGAATATATATGACGCAGACTAAAGAGAACACAGGACAGTGATTAACTTAAGCTTAAAACTATTGGTAAAAGTTGAAAGTAATTGCTTCAAGCAGACATTGACATTCCCTAAAATAGTAGAGGCATATTAGGGAGGCTTTCGTGGAGGACTTCTTAAAAGAAGATAGGCTCAAATTCATGTTACGCATGGGGAAAACCATGAAAACACCGATGCAGGTAGTCTATTTTATAGGATTAGAGCACGGGTCGAACTACCAGTGTTTGGCAGTTTTGCCGCTCGGCCTCTGATGGGCCACAGATTGATGGGTTGATGATTCTACATTGAGATAAGTAATAGCATTGGAAACATCATTCATCTATAACAGTGGTGCAGATATTCACTCTCATTATCAACTGAATATATAATTAATCATATCAATTAAATGTATTATAAATCCCATTTATTTGATGCATCATTAAAAATAAAACAGAGATATAAATTAAGAAATATGTTTGTTGCATTTAATTGCTCAGATTTTAAAGCAGCTACACTTATGTCTTTCGCTGCCGAACAGGCTAGTAGTTAAAGACTCTGACTACCCTACCGAAAGGTCCGGGTTCGAATCCCAGAGAAGGCATGGATGTAAATGTATAGTGTCTTTGCGGTATGGGTGTACTCTAAGCTACTAAACATATGGCGAGCTGAAATTCCTTTCGTATGGTTTGATGGCAGAGGAAGAGGGATGGGGGACCCTCAAAACATCCCGGAGAGTTCTCTCTGAAAATTGAGGGGGGGGACTAGGCTAAACCCTACTGTCATCTATATGGTGCCTAATGCTCTTGCCAACGACAGACGCAATCATGTACTGTTTGCCATGATAAAATTCGTGGATTGTTCTGATTAGGTCAGACAAGTGAGATTAGTCACAACAGCAGCAACTTAAAATGAATCTTTTAGAAGTAATACTTGCCCGGTTACATGTGTGAAAAGTGCCTTGGCAATGTTAAAAAGTGTAAAATAAGAAAATTACATAGATCTAAAATTAGAAGGACTTGTTACAAAGTCTCTAACATCTGAACCCTTTTAGGGTATGTACTCTAAACTGGATTACCTAACAGTGGAAAAGTACGCTAGGGCTTCTGTCTATGATAAAGAAAGCCTTTCCTGAGGACTTTTAAATGTCAGATTTTCCCATATTTACATTACAACTAAGAATAACTACAAAAACTCATGAAAGCAATCCCAGGGAGAATTATAATTGTTTGGCAGCTTTAGCCTCGTCTACTGATGACGTTCTGATCTTAGAAAGAAATCTGAATAGTCAAACTGAATTAATAACAATAATAGTAATAATAATAATGCGAATGAAGAAATCTCATATCTAAAACCATCTTATATTTGAATTCACATTGCTGTAAGAGTAACTGAATAGAATGAGATATCATAAATAATAATTTTTGTAAAAAGTATAGAATTAAAGCAGAAATTAAGATAAAAATTTTAGTGCAACGCGTTGTTAATTTCAATGAGAGAATTCCCAGATATAGTTATAAGAACTGATACTAGATAAATAATGAGTACGTAAGTATTTTATAAAAATGAGGTAAATTTCGTTAATAAAGATATAGCGTTAAATAATTGAAAGAGATAATTTACATGTGATTAAATAGATAATTTTTCCATCCTGTTGATTTCTTTTCTCTATTGATTACAATTCATTGTTTTTATCCCTCTCCCTTCCCAAAAAACTGCATTTAGATTTTGATTAGAAAAACGATAATTTTAATTTCTCTGAAAAGTGGTATCGCGTAACAAACTAAATAATAAAGTTGGAATTTGTTGTTACGGGAGAAGAACACAAACTGAAACCACAAATGAGAAAAATTCGATTTAAAACAAGCATTAGTTTTATAGAAAATATTTTAGCAGTTCCAGACAATCTGAAAAAGGTCATTTCTCTTTTCAAGAAGCAAATCGCTATTTTGCCGAAATTTTAGTCTTCATAAACAGACTAAATAAAAATAAATAAGTACAAATCAAAATGATAGCATTATACATGACAGAAAAAAGGCGAATAGTAAACCTGAAAGAAACTAACAACGTTATTGCTATCATTGTGTCATTATGCTACACTTGAAACGTTTCTTACAAAGAATTTCCCAATCATGACCCTCAATAATTCTAGAAAAAATATATGAATCTAATCACATTGAAATTCATAACAGTAAAAAAACTAACTGCTAATAATCTATAAATAGAGAATTAAAATTATTAAAAAAAAAAAAAAGAAAAAACGAGATTTGTAAACAGCGTTGCTTGGCGACTTTCCAGATATTCCAAACGCAGTTTGGAAAATTTTGGAAAGTCTACACTTTGAACCATTCGTGCAATTAAAATATAAAATAATAACCGAAACGCTAAAAACCGAAAAATGGATGTTTTTGCTGTTTATATTTTGAGTAGTAACAGCATGAAAAGTAAAAGAGGATTGACTAAAATTTTAGTCACTGAAAAATAAGGACAGAATGTAAGATTTTGGAAATCCCTTTGTCACAGAAAGTGTCTCATACTATAATTTTAGCATAAGACAGATAACAAACACTTCATTTATTTAATGACAAATGCGCAGAACTACAGCCTGAATCTATTAAATGCATAGACGAAGGTAATTAAAAATTTAAGCAGTAATCTGTTTTACGCAGCCGCATTTAACGAATTCAATTAAATTACAAGTTTCCCACCTGCAAGTAACTGCATGTGGTTTCTAAAACATTAATTCAACATATTTTTTTTTTAATGAACTCTGTGTAACTTTACGTATGACTATCTATACTTAGAGTACTTCCTGGTAGGCGTAGTCTTACATAAGGTAAAGAAATAAAAACATAATCTAATGTACCCTTAATTTATATTTTATTTATTTATTTTTTGTAGTCAAGATTAATTTATTTTCAGTTTACAGAAATAGCAATATTTTTAAAAAACGACAGCAGTTTGCATTTTTGAATATATACAAAATAACATAAATAAAATCTAAGGAATTTGAGTGCAACTAACTTCAAAGGAAAGACTGTAACGTTAAATAACCATCTATATTTCAAAGAATATGTAAAGTGTTTTAGGTACAAGAAACAGAGTTATAATTTTTACTTCAGTTACTCACGTTGAAAACCATTTCAGTAACTCTAAATATATTTTCTTTAGAAAATAATTTTATTTTATTACAACGTATTAATAAAATTATTTTACAATAAAATTAATTTACAATACATACCTATTTTCCATGAATATTGGTTTGGAAATCATTGTTCCTCATGTGAAAATTAATTGCTGTTTTATTCATTACAGAGTAAAACCTTTGCTAGATGTTATTTGGCACTTTTTTATACCCTTAAATAACAATTTTATTTTTTTTTTGGGGGGGGGAGGGAGGAATTAGGATAAAAAAGAGGAAGTTCAGCAAGTTTTACAAAAAACATTGCTAGAGTAAAGTTTAAAGATTATGAACGTGCATCTGTTTGGAAGACAAACACATTATTCTATTTATGGTTTTTATATTTTGCTCTAATTTTGAAAGGATTAGAAAAAAGATTAAATTAGATGCATGATAGTTAGCACAAAAGTTTATAAAATGTATTGAAGATTAAAGCTCGAGTTCTATCAAAAAGGAGGTCAGTTTCTATAGCACTACCATTAAACTCATCCCAAATAAGCCATAAATAAGTCAATTAAATTTGATTGATCGATTCTAGTCTTAATTGCATAAAAATTGCATAAAAATTGAACAACTATAAATAATATAATGATCTATTTATTTATCGTTTCCAACTAATAACAACTTATTTAAATTACTTTTATTAACTTAAACTTTTCTATTAACATATCAATATAAAGTATTTTGGTTTGAGAGATATATAGTTTGTCTCTTTTCTCGTGGTTTCAGATTAATTTTGATTCGAGCTTGGGTATATTATAAAGTAATAATTTACAAAACTCTAATACTAACGCTGTGCTTTTGACCCTATTCTACCTATTTATGAAATCTATAATGATAATATAGTAATATAGTAATATAGTAATCTATAATGATAATATAGTAATCTATAATGATAATATAGTAATCTATAATGATAATATAGTAATATAGTAATCTATAATGATAATATAGTAATATAGTAATCTATAATGATAATATAGTAATATAGTAATGATGTAGTAATGTGTTGCAGTTGTCACTTTCCATTAGCCTGCTTGGCTTAGCTGAATGAATTAAATAAAACAGCTTCCCATGTCCATCTAGGCAGCTGAAACATAGCATGTAATGAACAGATCGCTAAATGAATGTATGTTCAAGTGCATATAGGATGAAAAAAGTAGAGTGGCAATATAATTGTCTTTTATCGGTTACTAGGTTAGATCGTACCAATATGCAAATTTATTTCGGTCTGAATGCCTAATAAAATGAATTAATATAGCGTGAAGCTTTGGTCGCCCTTGAAGATGACGATGGTAGTGGAAAGCACAACGGTATATAAAACGTTAAAATTACGCTTTTGCGTGCTATTTGAATTCTAAACTATTGTTTTTACCTTCCTGAAGACATGGTTATTAATGGAAAGGGACAGAAATGTCGATTAGCATTGGTTAGGTTAATCCAGCACCTGGGAAACCACAAAGTCGATGATGGCGTAGCCGAAGCCCAGCTACGCTTCATTTTTTTTTTTTTTTTTTATTACAGCACGCTATGGCAATAAAATATTTGCAATTTTGGCACTTATTTTTATGAGAAAAAAGAATGAAATCCAAATATTTGCATACATACTACAGAATGAAAGAACAAAAAATGCAAATACAATCGAAGTTTTAACAGCTTTCACTGATTTGCAGTAGATTTATTTCCAATTCTATGCCCCATATAACATCTAGTCCCACTTTTTAAAAGTACAGAATTGCCATTTTTTTTAAATGTGGTATTGTTTTATGATACGATAATCTGATTATCTTATACGCTCACCAACGGCCGAGCATTAAGGTCGTTGAACACTAATAGTTCGGTCAGGGGTTCGAATCCCGGCCATCCAAATGGCTTTATGGGCGTTTTCGTGGTTTTCCATATGTGTAACATGTGTCCCTTAGAAAGTCCCCCACGAAAACATCCCTCCTTTCAAGCAGATAGCTCGCCACAATCAAAGTGCTTTGCCTTAATCCAAATAAACCAAACCATTGTCTTATACAGAACGCCCATCTAACATATCGTTTTAACAATGAGCATTTTTTAAATTTTAGCTTTAGAAGAAAATTAAAATCGAAAAGTTCATTTATGTTAGTTTAATACCATATTTCTTCGACTCTAACGCCCTAATTACAGTACCTCTAACAAAAATAGGTACATTAATATTTAGCAAATATATTTTTGATAATCAAATTCAATTTATTAAACGAAAACATCTGTAAGGAATTATCGTATCCCCCCCCCTTGCATCCTCTTGTGATGTTAGCGTCCCAGCTAGCAAATGAAAGATCCATAGCTCGATTTCAGGCGAAAACATAGTTACTTTATAATGTTTCTCGGTCCAAAAATTCTGAGGTCTCCACATATTTGTTTATATTAGTAATTAGGAAAAATTAATTACCTCGTAATAATTATCATTTTGGAAAAAAATCTGCGATTTTAAGAAGCACTTGATTTTAGAGGCATATCGGAAAAAGAAACGTTTGTTCATATACAGTAAGAATAATATATACCATTGGCACCAAAAAATGTATTTAAATTAGTAATTTGCAAAAATTAATTACTTCGTAATAATTATCATTTTGGAAAAATCTAGGATTCTAAGAATCATTATGTTTTAGAGGCATACGGGAAAAAGACGGGTTTGTTCACCATATACAGTAAAAATAACAAATAACACTGGCACCAAATATTTTATTTAAATTAGTAATTTGGAAAAATTAATTACATCGTATAATTATCATTTTGGAAAAATCTGAGATTTTAAGAAGTATTGCATTTTAGAGGGATGCACGAAAAAGAAGCCTCTGTTCAACATATACAGTAAGAATAGCAAATAACATTCGAACGAAAAATTTAATTTAAATATCAGACAGACTATAGCGAGCGTTAGCGAAATTTTAAATTTTAAATATATCCTTCAGAGATAAAAGGTATAAAGAGTTTAAATGTTCATTTTCATATAATTTTTGCCTCTGTATATCAACATTCTTTATAATACATAGGTCAGTCAAAAAATAACGCCCAATCCATGGTAGCTCGAAACTAAATAAATAAATTTTTATATGCAGAAAGAAGCATTTGTCCTTTACCAACCTAATTTATAACCTATTGTTTTTTATATTTCTTGCTGTTGCAAGTAAGCCACCATGAGTGATCAATGCGAGACCCTACTATGCCAGCGGTGAAATCAGAGAATTCCTCTACAAATCTAGGGATAGCTCAACAGCATGGATTCACAGCTGTTGCCAAACTATGAACCCAACCCAATGAATCGAAGTAATGTCTATCAATGGCTTTAGAGGTTTCGGGGTGGTAATTGCAAAACCCAAGACCAGCTACTGTCAGGTAGACTGTCAACCGTCACAAGCAGTGAAAACGCTTTAGTCGTTGAGAAACTCATTCAAAATGACAGATGCATCACTACGAGATAAGTCACGGAATAACAGTTATGGAAAAAATACCTGTGTTAATGATAATCGAAAGACTAGAATACTGAAAATTTAGGCAGAGTTTCATAACTCTTGACAAGGGAGGTGTTGCAAATCAGGAAAAATATGCACGATGATCTTCTGCTAAGTTTAACTTCTTAAATGATAAGAACCTACAGAGTAAATGATATTGTTTCACTTATCTATCATCCAACTGAAATTCCCAAAATTCTCAGAGTACACTAAAAATAACAAATACGTATCTTCATGACAACTATGAATCTGTTTATTTTTTGTTCAACAGAATTGTAGATCTAAACAAAATATATCGCTCAGAAAACTAGCGTAAACGATGACTGCTGCGAAAAGAATTTCAACGAACACAAATCCGAGCTGCGAAAATGAATATGAAATGTAGATAACAGAGCTTGGGGAAAGGGGAATCCTGTATGGGGGTTTTTCCTGGCAGGCTGCCATCCACATGAATACACATTCATGAATCTGTAGAAACGGTTTAGCAGTATATCCTAAATATACCAAAATATACAGCAGACTAAAAATTATAAGCTAGAACATATTAGTAGAGCATTCAGAACTGATAACCGAAAGAGGAAACGTATTTGTATGTGCAGAGGAACACATGCTGTTTGAGTTTGGTAATAGAAGTAGATGGTAGTAAAATTCCGAATTTTATAGACTCAGAACGAATCTAAAGCAAAGTAAAGGAATGAAATTTCCATATTTATGATCAACGAAAAAAGACCTAAATTTTTTAACATAAAACGGACAGAATGAAATTCACGAAAGTCATGTGGGTAATGCAAAGCAAAAAGCCTTAAACTGTTTTTGTTTACTTTAAATTTTAATATACTAAAAACAAGGAAATCATTCTTAGAAGACATTCAAATTACGCTGCGTAATACTTTATTAATAAGGTGCAGGTCCTCGTCTGAAGGCGCAGTATTACTGTTTGGAAATGGCCGAACCAAGTCTTAAGTTTTCTACAATCATTAAAAATATCTTTAGACAATTTCTCTCGCAAAACAATGAGTGTATATTTCTTGATGATCTAAATAGAAAACTTTTCTAACTCTGTCTTATAGCATATCCGAGATGGGTTCAATGTATCGAAAGCAGGGAATTGTGTAAGAATGTGAGAAACTTTCAAGTTCACTTTCATATTCTTCAAACCACTCTGTCACCAGTTTCACAATGTGAATTAATGCTTCTTCATCCTGATGCACGGCACGTCCTTCTAGATGCAACGTTTGAATAACTGGGTCAACTTACAGCATACTTTGACGATGATGTGACCGTCAAGAATGATCAATGTTCCCAGTGACTTCCAAATATTGCGATCTAAACTATCATCAGTCCCACCTCCATACTTCACTCTGACATAGAAGCAGTCTAGTCAGGAGTTCTCTACCAGGCGGGGGGGGGGGGGTATTCAGAGTATTAGGGGGTGGAATGCGGTTAAACTTTAGCTATATATTTAGTTTTAGATGATGAATATAAAACAAGCTACTTTTATTCAAGTTTTGGTACTTATCAACCTTTTCTATATTTTCTGCTGTTTAATTAATAAAACACTTAAAAAATAATCTAAATTTAAATAAATTTATACGTATTTTTCAAGTTTTGGTTAGGAAGGAATGAACTGCTAGCAATGGTGAAAAAAAAAGGATGAAAACCCCTGGTCTAGATCATGTATCTCTAAAGAAGCTCTCTACGTATGAATCCTCTCAGAATTGAAAAACACGGTAAAAAGCGACACATAGCTAAACAATACTCATTTTATATTGTATACTGTTCAAGTTTTGCACTCTTGAAACCAACGAAGCTAACATTTAATATTCGCAAGATAACTGCTTTGGTTATCAGGGAACAGTGAATGTTAAACATCTGAAGCTTCGTAGAAACGAGTGAGTTCATAAGATTCATAAGATTGTTACGTTCTGCCACAGGTTGAGTAATCGTTTTGGTATGAGTTTTTGGGCTATTGTTCTTTTTAACAGTCTTACATCTTCTTTCAGATAACAACTCTTCCACAACAGTTATTCCCCCTGAACAACATTCCTCACTTTTCTAGATCAGTAGACATGAATTGTAGCTCACGGTGCTTACAACGCCATTTCGATTGAACAGAGTTAATGCAGAGACTCCCTATAATACAGCATACTCAGAGCAAGGTTTCTCTGTGCTATTATTAATTAAAGAAATAACAGCACAAATCAAACTTAATACACCAATAGCTAAATTTATTACTAATAACTTACTTTTTTCTCAGAACTAACAGATGATGTACGAAATAAATTAAAAAGTATTACTAAAAACTTGTATTCTGAAATTTTTTTAATAACACCTCAGAGGAGATCATATACACAAATTTTTAGAAAATGCCTCTTCCAACTGATAAGACTAAATCTTTATTGCTAAGTATAATTAAAACTGAACTAAAGGAATTTCATAGTCGAAAAATCTGGTGTTTCTTTCTGAATATGTTTTTTGAAAGTAAAATATTCTAAAGAGAAAAATATATTGGCATTTAAAAATAAACTGCGGCCTGAATGAATAAAAATGAAAAAAGTGTATAGAGTGGACTCTAATCTGAATCTTATTATAAATAGTTAATTAATCGTTAATCTTTTAATTACCATTAGAGATTATTTTTAATGCAAGTGAATAATTGTTTACATTTTACCGTATTAACATTAAAATAAAGAAATAATTTTTAAAACGAGATCTATAATTTGCACCTCTTCAACTAAAATTAAGGTAAGACGCTAGAAAAATTTCGTCTATCATATTTCAACGGAAATATCCATTTTTATAATTTTTTTGCGTGATATCTGTACGTACGGACAGAATAAAGTACATTTTTTTAAAATGGACAATAAAAAGGATTTAAAATGGATTTTTTTTGTGATGTCTGTACACATACACACACACACACACACACACAAAAAAAAAAAAAAAAAAAAAAAAAAAAAACTTTTTGAAATTCATATTGCCTGAGTCATTATATGGTTTCAAATGAGCTAGAACAAATTGTGTTCAAATTTCAGCCCAAAATATTGACATCTTGAGGTTCCACACCTCAAGTGAATATCTCTACTAACCTTTTTAATGGTTTTATTCTCTTGTGATGAATTTCTTTGCCAAAATGCCATTATTAGCCCGAGAAATTGCTTCCCACACCAAAATATCAAATTTAACGCCAAAATATGCTACTAGATGCAACATGGTTTCTAATCTGACTATTATTTCAAGCTTGAGGCAAGCAATCATGTGGCTTCCATGATCTTTCAACGACTTTTTATTGTTAATTAGTTGGCTGTTCGGTGTCTTTTGTCAGTCCTATTTTACCAGTCATTGTTTATGTTGGACTAAGATGGCCTCGACTATAAGTAACTCTTTCTGAGATCTTTGTCGTTCACAAATTGAATTGTTTTATATGTTTCTTGCACACCAATGAATTATTTCTTCGTCATCTTTTCCAGAAAATTGATGAAAATACATCTGGGTCATCAAAGATTTCTGAAACAGTAGGAAAATGCTTGAAAACATGTGAAATCTTTCTCGTGATAAGTTATGTCCCTATTCCAGTTGCTCTATCTGAAATTCACAAAAATACCTCAGTACTGACCAAAAATACCTCTTTTATATTTCCAATGCAGTAACCTCGGAGACATACATTTTAGAACTAGTAAACAGAAGCTCTGGGAAGATAACCCACTCAAGATGGCTCACTTACAGGCAATAGAATTCTTCTCCTTTATGTATCAACTGCCGAACTAACAGACGATTTGAGGTTACTAGCCGAATATATTATAAAAGTTTATGCGCGATCCTGGTTTGAAATTAAAAAAATCCCGAGAGCAACACATGAAGTATGCCATGTTCACGGAATGATCAAGAAAAGTTCATTCTTGCCAGAAAATTTTAAGGTAATCGTTCACAAAGTTATTCAGAGAAACTGTTATTTTGCTCACTCTGAAAAGCTTACGGAAGATGCTGGAAATTAAATGAGCACATATTCGTGAATTTGGCTTGGTAAGAATACTGAAAGCAAGAAAAACTGACTGGAAGGGGAAATATGACAATTTATGCTTCCCCAAATTAAATTTCAAAACAGAGGAGTATTTTGAGATGATTTGCTGGGACAGTCTCTTGAAACCGCCGGCTACATTGAACTTCAGTTTAAAATGGAAAGTTTGGTGCTCAGTTTGATATAGGAAAGTTTTTTTTACCATTCTCAAGTACTAGAGACTCATGTGATACTGGTGATAGAAGCGTATTGGCAACATGTGGTGCAGAAGCAAGGGATGGATTCATACACAATAAAATGAAGTCTCGGAACGTATCTACAAAGTTCGACACCAAGATGAATTTCTTTGGTTCTTTTGTATCTCAGCTCTTGTATGACATTGTAAGCTTATTTTATTATTAATGAATTCCAAGAGGGCATTTTGTTCTTGCATATTGCCCTTGGAATGCATTAGGCGCTTGGTTTGAGCGTTCGGCGCGAGGAACCTAAGTGGCCTCCTCTTTATTATCCATACGTCCTAAGCGGTCGTCAACACTTAGAGCTTCACAGACCACTACATATATCATTTTATATTTGGCGAACCACTAACATGAATTAAAAAAATCCTTAAATCAGACCTTAAAAACAACATATTAATACGCAAAAACAATATTCAACTTTCCAATACATGTAGTTCTAATTTTCATTTGTTAATATAATTTTCGAAACATTTAGTGTTCAGCAGCATGCCTTTATGAAAATTCATAATCAGAACTCATAATCAGGCTACGACCCTGATTATGAGTAACAATTAAAACACTATTAATATCTCACTGATACACATGTTTCGTTCACATGGAAAAATTATATAAAAAGTACAAAAATCTTCACATTTCCATATCACTGAAAAGGAGCTTCACGAAAAGCAAGAACAAACCGGCAAACGCAATATCAATCAACTGAAAGTGTTATGTCGAAAATTTTTAATTATTGTAAACATAATAATCATCTCTTACTCAGGAATGGCGCCATCGATCAACAGTTAGACAAAACAAAAACGGAAATTTTCAGTGATTCAATTATAAACAAGGATGCAGAGGGTTCTCATAAAAATCCATCAAGTTGCCTATAGACACGGAGAAAAACTGTGTTATTAATGACTACAATAGCATATGTTTGTAATTCAAAAAGAAAGAGAATTCCAGTGTGCGCTATTATTAATAACAGCAGTATATCCATGGGTGCCAATTCTGGCTTTCCAATGTCGCTAGATACACTTGGAAAAATAGCTAAAAGTTGCTAAATTCAGAAGGAATTTCGTTAAAACTAATAGCTAAAATTACAAAAAAAAAAAAAAAAAAAGTATAATCCATACTCCATAATAGAATTTTTTAAACTGAATCTTCATAAAAATATTAATAATGTTACAATTTTTCTGCGGACCGTCAAAACGTTTTAATGGACCACCGGTTGGCGACCGCTGTTCTAGATAAAAGTGGACTTTGTGCTCTACTGTTTAACCACTATGGTAAAGACACAGTGCCCACGTCCCCTGATACTTGTCACTTGTGGAACCTGAAGATGACGAGTGAGTAAGCTGAAACATTTTTACTGGAATTTTTTTACCAATTGTAACCATAAGTTGGGTCAGGAAGCAAAAATGTTGTAAAAAAAATCATTAAAAATACTATTAAAAATAGTTTGGTGTTTTCATTAGCATTAACACTGATTTTTTTATTTAACTCATGTGAAACCTGAAGATGACGAGCGATTGAGCTGCAATTTTTTTACTGTGTTTCTGTTTCATCGAAAAGAACAATTTTAAGAACAAGGTCAGGAAATAATAAAATTTGAAATTTTTTTGGCCTTTTTCACGCCACCCTACTGTGCGTACGTATGTATCTCACATAATCAAAAACGATTAGCCGTAGAACGTTGGAATTTTGTCTATGGAACTGCTATAACAACTAGTTGTGCATTTCCCTTTTTTATTGCAATTGTCAGTACCCCAAAAATATGTGCATATATCCAACCAACCAACACCCTTACCCGGGTTAAACGTCCGCACCCGGCCTTAATTTTCGCTATCTTTGGTCATAGACCTTTACTTACACTTAGAGAAATGTTTTAAGTGACGAAAATATTCATGCCAGACTTTCAAAAAAACATTGTCGAGAAATAACGATATCTAACTATTAATGCGGTTTCCCGGTTTCTATACTTATATTTGGGAAATTTTTACTCTATGAAAAAATAAATTGCAAGAAGTTTGACTCCCATACGACAAAAAATGACCGAAACATTTAATTTCGAAATTTGCAATTTTTGATGTCATTTTCAACTTGCATCTAGGAATCGGCTAATTAAATTAGAATAATTCGAGAAAATAAGTTTAAATGGAGTACAGCAAAAAATGTATATAATTTAATAGGCCGCACAAGGAAGTCATATGGTGCAAGGATATCAGGTTTTTTATTGCAGTAAAACTTTGAAAATTAATTCAATATTACAATGTACATATTATAGTGACATTAGGCATTTTGAAGCTGGTGACGTGAAACATCACTCGCCGTGACTCGAACCACGGACGAACCACGGTCGAGCGTGCTGACCATTACACCGTGAAGGCATGCTAAGAAGGCGGGAGAAATACCTTATATACTCCCCCCTTTTAAAGGGCAACTGGGAATTATAGAACCCAATTGCCAAATCCTGGTTGTGGAGATACATCATCCACCACCTTTTTAAGTTCGGGAGCCTCTGTAGAAATATTAGGTATTTTGAAGCTGGAGACGGGAAAAAGGAGCAATGCCCTCGCCGGTACTCTCGGACCTCTCGAATACGCGTCGAGCGTGCTGACCACTACACTACGAAGGCATGCTAAGAAGGCGGGAGAAATACCTTATAAAATTTTTAATGAAATTCAAATAGTACATGATGAACTGAGTATTTTGTCCCCAATGTTACTGGAAAACATTTTTTATTAAAATTAAAAACAACAGCTTTTAGCATCTTGTCTGGGCTACTGTTTTTTTAACAGTTTTTAACAGCTACAAAATATAATATATATATATAATTCTAATATATATTATATTTCTAATTCCGTATAATTCTAATATTAACTTGAAATTTTGCAGCAACATATGGACTTTAAATTTCATTGATTTTTTAATTAGGATTTTACTTGTTAGAAATATTTTAGTTTTAATAAGTATTAAACTATTATTTTTTTTACAGTTATAGGATTTTATGAAATTTATTACTTATTAATTTCAATTTTTGGTCTTTGTGAAAAATTAGTTCTAAATTTCTTACTTTATATCTTTATTGAACTTCAATATATATATATATATATATATATATATATATATATATATATATATATAAAGTTCAAGATGAGTAAAAATTAAGATATTATTAGAAAAAGGTGCAGGCGGAATATTTAAGAGATTTCAAAAGTAAAAATGAAAATTTAAAAAGGTGAAAGGGTAATTGTACGGGATGCAAATATAGCAATAAACATTAGTAATAACATCAGAATTAAAGAAGCAATAAAAAATTAACCGATGAAAAAGTAAATAAATGGTTAAAAATTATTAATCTACCCTATTTAATGTTTCAAACAGACCTTGACAACGGGTGAGTATTTAAAACATTAAATCGGTTGATTAATGAGAGATGAACAACATAGTTCTTTCATCGCAGCACTGTAAGATATTAAAACGTTGTAAATTAATTTGCTTATTGACAAAAATACATCTAGACAGTTCCCCATTACTGAAGAGCTCCGACACATTATCGTTTTTTTTTTCAATTTAAAATTAAAGTAATTAAAACTTGTTAAAAGAAAAATACTTACAAAGCAATTAAACGTAAAACACATAAGTTAAGCACTTTTAATATCTTAATGTTCATTTAAAACAATTTTAATAAAAAAATGTAGAAACGAAAGCCTGGGATGTCAAAATTTATATTTCCCTCTTTTTTTAATTTTGTTTAAAAGTTAATATTTAGCTTTGCGAATTGGCAATAACAAATGTTATTTTTCTCTTATTTAAAGGTAAAATCCTTCAGAGGTGCTAGACCGTAACATGAAGTTTTCAGAATGCAAGAGTCCACTCTCTTCATTTTCCCAACTTTTTAGAAAAGAGAAAAGAAATTATAATTAACTAAAAAATTTAATACTTTAAACATTTACATTTCTACATAAATATTATAAAAATAATAAATGGACAAAAGAGCACATCAAATATAAAAACTGACGTAAGGATAATACTTGACATCTGGCATTTTCAATAAAAGACTCAATGACTAAATGTTAACAATGGCACTTAAAAAAAGAAAGGAATTTAAAAAATAAATACAAAAGACACGCGCACAATCGTTTTGCTTCAGTGAATATTAAAACCTTTCTTGGAAATGTCACCCACAATTAGATTTTTAGCCCTTCGCAATCTCCAAACTGCGTTCAGCAATTTCATTTTTAACATGTTTGTACGTATAATTTCTAGCCGGCCTTGGTTATGGAAACTGTTAAGACAGAAAGCATTTCCATTTCATCATTCCTTCTCAATGAGTACCAGAAGCTTGTTTTTCTTATGTTATTTATTATTAATGAATTATTGCTCTATACAGTTTCATACTTACTTTTAAACAAAATCAAGTTCCAATCCAACGTACGTGTTAAATGTTTAACGATTTTTTAATGGTAAAAACACAAGCAATAATGCTATTAATATATTTAAAACAATTTTTTTTTTTTTTTTTTTTTTTTTTTTTTTTTTTTGTGTGTGTGTGTGTGTGTGTGTGTGTGTGTGTGAAATTCAAGCAGATAACGTAATATGAATTGAGCATTCTGTTTTAATGATTATTTAAATTCCTAGTTCGTATTTTACGAAAATTATGTAGATACATATGTGTTTCATTTTTGAAGTTTTATCCGTTTAAATATACAATACAGTATTTGATGTTAACTAAGATGATTAGAATTTTAATAACTTTAAAAATACATAAACTGCGTTTATTTTTAAGGGTTTAGTTTATTATGCAGTTAAAGATTAGATTATTAATCAGATTTCTTTAATCTAAAATTTACTAACTTATATAAATATAATATAAATCTTAAATTTTAATATTGTTTAAATTGGAATACACTCAGAAAATTACATTGATGTGATAGTATAATAAAGCTGACATGACAATGCAGAAATGAAACTTTTGAAAGAGAGAAAACGGAGAAAAATTATTATTGTAAAATTTTAATTTATATTTACTTAAATGAAGCGAATCATATAATTAGAAGTTTTTAATGTTTTTCCATCACATTTAATGGATTGAATAATTAACAGAAAATAGGAAATAAAAACAAAAATTTCCATATAATTATAAATTTAATACAGTTATGTATATTTAATCAGAAAATGGTAAACTTACCACATAAAAAAAAATCTCCAAAATTTTCTCTTAAGATCAAAACAATGTCCCTGTTTGAATCATATATCCTTTCAGTTTATGAAAGAATAAAAAGTAAATATCTTCACAAAATCACAAATCCAAAGTTTCTTTTGCATTAACAACCGAAGAAATTAATAGAGTCCGAAATTCGGACAGTTGTTCTCTTGAAAGAGATGCGAACATCTGCAATCTCTTCCTCAAAAGTTTCTTTTTCAACCTCTAAAGGGATTTATTAGATCAGCACTATGAGAAGTTGCTCCTATGAAAGCATAAGAGCATCTAGCTGTGTTTGATATTCGCGAAAATACTGACACATGCGCAGTTGGAGCGCTAACTGTGACGTCAGAATCGAAAGACGAATAAAAACGTCTGCTCCGATTTTGCGCTGAAACAGTCACTTTTATTACAGCACTCGTTATCGTGCTTTTACTGCCTTACAAAAAAATGTTTTTTTATTATTTTTTTATGGCCTGCATCATTTTAGCGCAATAATATTTTTCAATGCAACAGTCGTTCCGCATTATATCGTATTTATTTATTTACATTTCAAATTGAGGACTTTCTCAAAATATGTCGAATTAATTTAATTCTTTCTTTCTCTCTCTCTCTCTCTCTTTTTTTTTTTTTTTTAAGAAATTTGCTTATTTGTTTCCTAAGAGGCTGTAAACATTGGGAAACGTGAATAAATATTTGGCTTCTCGAATTTTGTTTTACTTACTCATTGTAAGTAAATTTGGCTACTTAACTGATTTAAATATATTTAATTAATTTTTAATAGCAAACAGAAGATATTAACTAATTGAAACTAGTTTAAATCGCTAATAAAGCATACTTATTGAAAAGAAAAAATCATACTAATTTTAAAAACAATGGCTCGTAAAACCTAAAATAAGTGTTGCATTACCTATGAACGCTTTCTAACTGAAGTGGTCATTAAATTGTGTAGCGTGTTTCCATGTTTACGTTAAATATAGACCTATTAATATATTTTACTAAACAAAAGAAAATTTTCAAATACAGTTGGTAATTCTTTTGCTGTATTTTCATTTAAAAAGAATTACGAAATTACGACAAGAAAAATTGTCTATCAGAACATTTCATCAAAAATTTAGAGTGCCCGAATTATTATGTGAGTTCTAAATAACACTTTTTGAGTAAATTATTTTAGAATATTTTGATGATATTTATTTTACAAAAAGCAAAGATTAAAATAGAGAGAAAAGATATATTAGAAAAAAAAATTAGTTTATGTTTTAATATTTAATAAAGACGTATGCAAACAAATTTCAGAAATAGAAGTGTCCGAAAACAAATGTCAGCCGCTGTGTAACTTACCCAGTTCTTTTCATTTAATACGCTTTTATACGCATTATTGTTTTTCATAAGTCGTACGTTTATTTGGGGGGGGGTGGAACTGTTTTATTCTTAATGAAGTAACCGATGAAAGGGAAAACATGTTAAAATAAGAAAGTAATCGTTGCAAGTTCCCAAGGATTTTAAAGTAATTTTCAGTTTTTATTAAATAATAATTACAAATAATTTAACCTTAATTAAACTAAATTATCCATAATCGAATGCTATCTATTAATTGTGCAGTTTAACAATAAGCGTAAATTATGCATGAATCATCATTAATTATTAAACTAATTCATTTACGAAACGTTTACGATTTTAATACATTCCTTACATATTCAATCAATGCAACTCTTCAAAGTTTTATATATATTTCAAAACTTTAGCTAAAAGTTATGTTAAGTATTTCTGTATAGGATTAACTACACATTGAAATATTTTTATTGGAGGGGGGAACTCTGATTAAGAAAATGTAAACATTCAGTAAGGGAGTTAAATTAATTTTAGAAAAATCTGCAGTTTCCGTCCTTGCCTACTCATCTTTCCGGCAGCAGTTATTAACGTGTTTAAGTATCCCGCCAAAGATGCTAACTTTTCACAATTTGATTATCTGCTATATATAGGTATTATATAACCTATAAAATTAGTCAACGCTTAGCTTATTTTTAATGGAGAAAAATTGTAACAAGTTAGCTTGAACAAACAACCGCCCAGACGGTACAGTAGTTAGAGGTGCCTGACTGCAGTGCCGAAGGGCCCGGGTTCGAATCCCGGAGAAGGCGTGGATGCAATTGTTTGTCTCTTCATAAGAGGCAAAGGTGACCGATCTATCAGATGCCTCCAAAGAGAGCACCGGAGTGGCCGATACCGACATAGGGCAAGTGCCCGCCAATGAAAGGAAAAAAAAAAAAAAAAAAAAGGTCTTGAACATTCGTTCAAGACCTTTTTTTAAAAGTCGAGTTTCATGACAATGAAGTATGTCATAAATAAATGTCAAAAATATAAGTGAATGGAAAATTAGACCTTTTTACTATAACTTTTAGTTTACTACCCCTGGCATTTTTTTCTGCTTATTCAAGACCATGATTAAACAGAACGGCTAGCTTATTCCTTAGTGCGACTCCTCGCCGACGCGATCCTCGAAGGGGGGGGGTTAACAGGAAGTAGTCTGACGTCACTATGTTGCATCTGCTCTAACTTCGCCTGTTTAAAACTAGCAATTTAATTTTAATCACATATATTGCTTTCTAGTAAAGCAGTGTCAAAGTCAAACTGGCAGCCCTCGTAGTAATTTTATGCTGCCTGCGAATAAATTTCCCGTAAATTAATTAGCATCATTATGACAAGAATTTGAAGAAAACGTTTAAGATTTTAGTCTGGAATCCAGTTTTACATTATATTCATTACCAAAAATGAACGAAACTCTTCAGAAAATCTAGAAATAGAGCTAATTAATTTACTTTGTGATATTAATCTTGTTCAAAGATTTTAAGATACAAATTTGATTTAGCTTTTATTAGTACTTGTCAAAAGTTAAATATTGTTGCGTGCGTACGGGTTCGTTATGAAATGAATGCACAAGTCCGATGAAAAATGAACAAAAATTTATTATTATCACAACAAAAATGCTTAAATTTTCTCAATTTATCATGCAGTATTACAATATCTCACAGTAGTTATCTTTTAACTACTCAAATGTCCAATAGAACGTAATTCAAAACAGCTAAAGAACGCTAATCCGCGAATTCGCTACAATCAACAAGAGCAGTTTTCTAAACAACAACAAACTAAGCAACTAACTACGAACTGAGATGTTTTCCTCCTTTTATAACATTTTAAAATCACGTGCTAGAATTTTCCAGTACTTTCTCGAAATGAAAAAGAGTTATTTATTTATTTAATGCACGCGCTCTTGTATTTTTAATTTTTCCGGCTTAGCTTTCTTTTAATATTCGTCACGCGCTGCACTGCGCGAGAAATAAAACCATTTAATTTATAATTGAACTAATATTAGCTTTTTAAATACCAAATTCGTAACACTGCCCCCTTCCCAAGGACTGCACGTCCCGGGCAGTACAATCCCTGGACAGGAAGCTAAACTTACAACTGTGGCATGAACATTACATTACAATATCAAACAACATGAACAATAAATGCAATAACTAACTTAAACAAATCAAAGGCTATTAAATACTAAATACAAAACAAATACTAAATACGAATCAAATACTAAATGCAATCAAATACTAAATACACATTTATAAACAAAAAGGACCATGGTCTGATACTATTTACAATTATTTACATTACGTACTATGGCCATAGTAATAAGCTAACCTGTCGTAAGAGTTCGAAGACTCACGGATCCGAACCAAGACGTCATTCGTGTTCAGCACTGTATATGGACCATCCGAAGGTGACTGTAATTTAGGACTCAGTCCTTTTCGTTGAATTGGGTTCCACAACCACACCTTGTCTCCTTTGTTGGATCTCTGTCTAGTAGCTCTTGTGTCGCATCTGATCTTCATTTTCTCCGTCGCCAAGTTGACTCGCTTTCGTGCAGAACGGTGCATCCCCTCAAACCGGGCCTGGGCATCTTGGATGTGTTCCTCAGGCGATGAAGGCGCATCCGTAGGGCGACTAAACAGGCTGTCACAAGGCAGACGAAGGTCTCGACCGAAGAGCTTCTGGGATGGAAAATAGCTGGTAGTCTTGAGTTTCTTTTCGACCCTAGTATGATTTCGGCAGCTTCCCGAGCTCGATCTTTCGGACAAGGCGTCCACATTTCCAGGCGAGCATCCCTTTTGAGGATGGATAGTCATGCCATCAGATGCTGAAAGCAGCTTGTTGTTTTTGAAGTCTAAGGAAAAATTGTATTTCCTTAAAAAGTCCAATCCGAGTATGCATGGATCTGTAATATCCGCCACATATGCCGTGTGATGGTAGGCGGCACTTCCAAACGTGATGTTCACGTTTAACTTCCCAGTTATGTCGATCTTATCTCCAGACGCAGTCTGAAGGGTAACACAGGATGGCGTCCAAATAAATTTATCTTTAAACTGTTCAGCTAAATCTTTCCTAATGATGGTAACATTAGCTCCTGTGTCAATGATCATATTGCAAGGAACTCCATCGATATTCCCATTGATGGACAGTCCGTTATTGTTGCCACTCACTATAGAGATCTTAAGCGCTTTAAAACAGGGTTTTTCATTATCTGGCAACCTCCGTTCCTTGATATGGTCATTAATTTGTTTCCTGCGTCGTTGCTCAGAAATTGTCTCAATTTTCGTACCCTGGGGTGTTCTGCAATTCTTTCGTACGTGGCCTTCAGCTCCACAGTTCCAGCACTTTGGTTTCTTGTCAGTCCTTTTCCTTCCCGTGGCATTTAATTGTCTCTTTAAATCGTATGCCTTATTTTCCGTGCTCTGGGGAGTTCTGCAGTTCCTTCGTAGGTGGCCTTCAACACCGCAATTCCAGCACTTTAGGGTCGGTTTTGTTTCACCACTATTCCGTCTTAAAGCATTCACTGGTCTTGTCAACTCATCCGTTTTATTATCCGTGCCCTGGGGTGTTCTGCAATGCCGTCGTAGGTGACCTTCAGAACCACATCTCCAACATTTTACAGCCACTTTGTTCTCACTGCTACTCCGTATCAAAGCATCGACTTGTCTGGATAAATCATCTAAACGAGCCATCAATTGGTCCCCTGGGTCGTGGACTCGCACAGATCTGACTGGGTAGCTATCCCTAAGAGTTGCTTGCTGGGCTGCCTCAAATTTCATGGCATACACTAAAGCGCTTTTCAAATCTTTAACATCGGCCATTCGCAGTGCTTTCTGTATTTCAGGGTCCCGGATGCCATCGATGAAATATTGTAGCGACAGAATTTCCCTCGTTTCTCTCGGGCACTCCGTAAAGGCGAGGTGGGACAGCCTTTCAACATCCGTGGCGAGTTCCTGGAGTGATTCGGTGGGCTTCTGTTGACGGGATTTTAATTGAAGCCTGCTGTAGTCTTTTAAACACTTCTCCCCAAAGCCCAACTCCAAGGCGCCGGACAGAGCTTCGAAATCTAACCTTTTGTTTTCGGGAAGAGTCTGAAGGATATCCGCTGCGTCGGCTCTTAGAGAAGCGGCGAGATGACAGGCCTTAGCTTGGGAATCCCATCCATTCGCATCCGCCACGATAGAAAATTGTGTCTTATACACCTGCCAGGAGGTCTTCCCACCATATGTGGATAGCTTCAGAGGTGGACGAGCAGGCATTGGTAAGAATTTAAAATCATCACTCCTGCTCCCTGCCGACGCTACGAATTTCTTTAAAGTATCCATTTCTTTGGCAACTTCAGAAACTCTCTCATCAATTTGTTGTTCGATTTGGTGTTGGACGGCACAAACTCTTCCTTCAATTCGTTCCTCCACAGCAGAAACTCTCCCTTCTATATGTTCTTTTACAGAAGAAACTCTTTCTTCTATTTCTTCTTTCACCGAAGAAACTCTTTCTTCAATTAGTCCAACTTTATTTTCAACTGTGTCAATTCTGCCTTCCATAGCTTCAAATTTATTTTCTATTATGCAGGTAATCTCTCTTTTCATTTCTTCTTGACCTGCTTCAATCTTTTCTTGACCAGCTTGAACGGCTTTCATTTCGTCCTTAACAGAGTTGACGGCCCCTTCCATCTTTCCTTGGCTAGATTTCATCTCTTCTTTCATTTCTTCTTTAAACGAGGCAAAGGCTGTTATCAATTGCCTTAACTGCTCTTCCATCGCTCTTGTTATTGGCATTCAAATCCCACTTCTGACACCAAAAATTGTTGCGTGCGTACGGGTTCGTTATGAAATGAATGCACAAGTCCAATGAAAAATGAACAAAAATTTATTATTATCACAACAAAAATGCTTAAATTTTCTCAATTTATCATGCAGTATTACAATATCTCACAGTAGTTATCTTTTAACTACTCAAATGTCCAATAGAACGTAATTCAAAACAGCTAAAGAACGCTAATCCGCGAATTCGCTACAATCAACAAGAGCAGTTTTCTAAACAACAACAAATTAAGCAACTAACTACGAACTGAGATGTTTTCCTCCTTTTATAACATTTTAAAATCACGTGCTAGAATTTTCCAGTACTTTCTCGAAATGAAAAAGAGTTATTTATTTATTTAATGCACGCGCTCTTGTATTTTTAATTTTTCCGACTTAGCTTTCTTTTAATATTCGTCACGCGCTGCACTGCGCGAGAAATAAAACCATTTAATTTATAATTGAACTAATATTAGCTTTTTAAATACCAAATTCGTAACAATATCTTAAGTTACGAATTTTTGTATTAATAACACTCGCTTTGTTTTTGAGTACATTTACATGAGCACTTTTTTTTTTTTTTTTTTTTTTTTTTTTTTCCCGTAGTTGAAAATTAGTACGTCTACGAAAAGAAACAGACTGTCGATGAGTATCTACAATTTGTGATAACATTTTTAAGTAATTTCCGTCCGAGGTTACAAATTTCATGAAAATCGAAACGTCATCAGGTGATGTAGCTGAAAAGTGTAGTAAAAAACAAAGATGTTTACAATAATTTACATACAAATATTATTTTTTTTTCTGTTTTATGTCATAGAAAAATCTAATACATAAAAGAAAGGGACTAGTTTTTCATTAATTATTCTCACGTTTTGTCCCTCTTGGGAAGCTTAAGTACATTTTTTTTTAGTTTAAATTAAAGGTAAGTTACTTAGTAGTTCAATATATTACTATTAGTTGGATAAATGTCAGTCTGAAAATTTTAATATTTAACTATCTGTTCGAATTCCAGAATGTGACCAACAGAAATTTCTTGCACATACCAAGTTCTAAATTTCAAGAAAAATGTAAATATAAATTTGATATTATTCTTTGCGCTATTTTGATTCGTATGTTTTACAAATATCTAGTAAAAAGTTTTTTATTTATTTAACAAACTTTGTTTTGCTAAAAAAATTAATTCAGCTTTTTATTATTTATTTATTTATTTATTTATTTTGTAATTGCTACATCAGTTGTCTTAAGTTCTGACTTCCTAAGTTCAAGGGTGGGAGAAGAATAAATAAAAATACCAATAATAATTTAATAGCCAAGTACATCTTTAACTCGGTTATGAAATAAGTAATCATGCTTTCCATTCCTTGAAGATTTAATCAGAATTCTATAAAAATTAATATTTTAATTATTATAATAATGATACTGGAAAACTAACTGTTTTTGTTGCAATTTTTGTAAGCAATTGAAGGATAGATGGGACACATTAACCTCATAATTAAATAATGCAAGTGTCAGCTTCATAATTAAAATTCTAATAATTTTGTGATAAACTGCCTTCTGCCTATAACTGCAAAATATATTAATATTTTAAAATAATATTTCTACTTATTCTGTTTCTTAGTAATTATTTTTTACATAGTATCAGTGAGAAAACAGAAAAGTTCTTGGGTGTAAATTGATAAACCGATTTTTTAGATACAGCAGTATTAGCAATAGTAGAATAATATCGTATTTTTCATGTTCTTGCGCGGTAAGGGGGTAGGTAAAACAGCTTCACATTTCGCAATCAACTTTATATTTTCATTAAATAAATGTTTATTTTGCTAGCAGAAATGTTAGATTAGAACATGGAATGAAAATTTTTCAAGACGTTTAATTCTGCGCTTAGAAAATTCAAATTAATCAGATAAGGTTTTAAACTTCGAAAAAATTAAAAGTAATAAATTCTCAGTTCATAACTATCTTTAAATTGTGAACTTCTAATCGAAAAAGGTACTTGCCCCGGGTGAGGATCGAACTCACGACCTTCAGATATCTCTTTCGAGGGATTATGAGACTGACGCGCTGCCTACTGCGCTACCGAGGCTTGTCAGTAGACGGCTTAAAATGTCTACTCTACATAAAGGAATTGCAAACAGCTTTTAATTGCAATATTATGGGTATTAAATATATTCTATTTCCTCATCTTAGAGATTTACTTTGCCTTCACATTCAGTTCTTTATTGCTATTAATTCTATTGTGAGCAACAAGATTCAAATATTAAACTTTTTTCACGTATACCTGAAATGAAAAGTAATCAAGTAAATTAAATGGTTTAAGATCTAGAAACATGCTTTTGGGTTGCATATTTATTTTTACTTTTGATTGAAGGAAAAAAAATAACCGGAATATTTGTTCTTTAAAAAATGGATCTAATTCTATTTACTGTAAGTCTTTCCCTTTATTCTCAGTTTTTACGTAAATAAGGTTATTGATTTTGTTTTCCCTAAGCATCATAAATATTAGTAGTTTTTCGAAAATTTTATCTCTACTTTGAATTTTTGTTTATTCGCATTTTAAAGGAAACTAAATTATGTAATGTCTACAGTCGAAAAATTTTTATTTATTTATTTATTTATTTATTTTTAAGGTAATGAGAGTTGTTCATTCATTTAAAAATACAGAACAGATATTAAATGAAAACAAAACAGGAAGTAAAAAATTGGTTTCGTTATTTTTTTTAACAGTTCTTATATGGTCTGTGATGTCCATGTTCTTTTTTAACAGCTACAAACAGTATTTAAATTTAACTGGAGTTCACTGGCCTCAACTTCTGTACAGAAATGGATTTCAGGTATCCGGCATTTCCAGTAATCCGGATTCCTTGTTCTTTAAAAATCACGTAAAATTAAACTTTTCTTATTTAAAAAGTTTCTTATTTAAAATTAGGAAAAAAAAATAGTTTGATTTATTTTTTTAAATTCTAATTAAGGTTGTTCTCCCCCTTTTTTTTAATTATTATTTTAAATAGTACGTTGGTTCGAGTGTTTCTGTTCTTTTGCCGTTAATTTATCTCGCTATTTTTAATTTTTTCTCTCGCCCTTTCAGCAATAATGCAATATTTTATACGGGCCAAAACTAATGTATATTATATTGTTAATTATACTACTATATTCTTTTACGCCGATAAAAAATAATGACAATAAGAATAATTTAATTTCATTCCAGTACAACACAAATAGTTTAAGCATTTTGTTTTAGATAAACTGAAAATGTCTTTATTTATTCATGTTAGTATAATAAAATAAAAAGAAGACTATGCAGTATTTAATTTTTAAGCTTTACCTAAATGAAAATTATTTTCATTGTTTTATTTCATTTTAATTTAACTAGAAGTAAATAATATATTTAGACAAATGAGAAACGATTACACGATTCAGTTTCGTGGTGAAAAAAAATGCACCCTTCGTATTCTGTTTTACGAGAAAAAAATTAAATTTTTTATAATTCTAAAATTTTCTTTAAATAAAATACTACAAAAAATTCCTATTTACATTTTGGGTAGTGCGGGGAGGAGGAGAATTACCGATTACCGAGATTATTTTCAACTATTCTGTTGGCTTCTGTGATCTCAGTTACTTCGAATATTTAAATTTGATGAAAAAAGATTAAAATATCAGAAAATCACAAGAATGTTGCAAATTTTGGCGCCATTATAGCCATTAATGATATTAGATCATTTATTATAATAACGCTGTAAAGACTTTATTTTGTTCTAAACAATTATTTTTATTTAAAGAAACTTTCCTCTCCCTTCTAATTTCAAATTCCTTCCAGAATGCAAATTTAAATGACGTATATGCGAATCTAAGTTAGTTCGGAAATAGTATTTAAGTAGAAGACGAAAGAGTTTAAGTCCTGAATTTATGTCGCGAGTTTGAAAGTAGCTTTGTAGTTGATAGTTGGTGCCAGCCATTTTTTACATTATACTGATATTCTATGCTCGGCTTTGTTGTGATGCTTTCAGCCGCAGGACGCATAGTTAAATTTTAGTGTATTGAGTGATTTATATATAGCAGTGCGTTAGCGTGCATATTATGAAATGTATAGTGCATGATAAATACAGTATTTAATGTATCTAACACATGTAGAGTTAACGTGATGAAAGATATTGAGCAAAGCAATTATGAATATTCATCTGTATAGAATGTATTACGCTTCATGTATAAAATGCAGTGGGTTGCCAAACAAGACACCTGTACTTTGCATGTGATATTCACAGCAGTAAGTAATGATTGTATGTTTCTGCAGTCTGTAAATTTTTTTTTTCCCTTAATGTGTATTTCTAACAGTTTTTTAAAGCTTTTTGTATTAAGAATTATGTTCTATATAACAAAGAGTTACTACCAGTGCCTATGTTATTTAATCAAGAGTAATGTTCAGTGTAATATGTAGCCAATACACACAGTGCATTAAGTATAGAAATGAGTTTTGTAAGGTGTCTTAAATATAGCGCAGTGTTCAATGTAATATGTATTATAAAAATTTTAGTGTACTGAGTGTTTTATATATAGCAGTGTGTTAACGTGCAATGTAACCAGTAGAATGTTTAATTACAAAGTTAATTTTTGGTATGTTTTAAGAATACAACAAAATTTATGCAACAGTGAACTTTTAACATAATGTTATTTAATCAAAAGTAATATGGGCTGTACTGTGTCCTTAAATTTGCATTTGTATATTATAAGTACAGCACAAAGTAAACAACGTGTATTTCTGGATGCAAATGTTTAATTTGTTTGTAATGTGCAATTTTGCTCTTTATTTAAGAACTCTTAATTTATTTATCTGTTGGCTGAGTGTGGTGTTAGCCACTGCTCGACGCTTTAGATGATATAGTAATTTAAGATACAATTAAATTGTAAAATGAAGAGTTATAAATTTCCTATTCGTCGGCCTTCGGTCAGAATATAAAGTGGCTTTAGGAAGACAAATATTTTTTATTTAATCTAACATTTTTAATGAAGATTTTATCACTGGAATTTAAAAGAGTTAATAATTTAAAACACTATCAAAATTTTTAAAGCTTTTTCCTAGTTACTTAATACATCATGTATGTAAACATTGGGTTATGGAAAAATACGCGAGTGTTATACTGCTTCATGGACTCGTTTCTAAGGAAAACTGGCTTGTATTTACATTCCCCGCGAGAAATGCCAAGAAAAATTCCATGTAGCCAGCTCGTTAGCCAAGATATGACTACAAACTGAACTACCTATAATTAGAGGTTCTACCGCTCGGCCGTTTTTTAACACACACGATATCAGAAACGACTTTTATTATGTTGCAACAAGGCTCCAAATGTCCATAAAAATTATCAGCTGAATATACTTTAAATTAAATAAAATTTAATTTATGTAAATTAGGTGTATTAAAAATTTAAAATAATAAAGGAATTTAAATTACCAAGGAGTGCATTTATTAGTGTTCAGTTGTACAGTCCTTTAAACAAAAGCACAGTCATTAAATATGAAAAAAAATTTAAATTAAATATCTTAGTCACAGCTGAATGGCTGCTTACTAAGAATCGGCTACGCAGACAAAAATTCCTTCATTTCATGTACTTTCTTTTAAATGTCTCAATCTGTTAACAAGTAACAGACTGTTATCAAGTAACAGACTGACTGTATTTGAGAAAATTAACAATTTATAGTTTGTAAATTGGCAAAATTGTAACAATTCGGTACGCACTGTAACGATTGTACCTTGCAAAATCAATTAAAGGCCTTATGCTTACAGCAGAGAGAACGCTTAATACGGATTGCTTCTTCTCATCTATTAGTTCCGAGACATAATAGTGTCTACGAATCTTTATTTTACCAGAACAGGACTTCGTATGTTGGGGTAAGAGAACTGTAATTAAAAATAAACTTTTAATGTTTTATTTGATCGAAAATAATATTCCTTAAGAAATTATTTAATTCATTTCATTAAAAATTATTATATGAAACTAGTTATTCGCTTCTCTACTTAAGATTGTAGATGTAGGTTCGATTCCCTGCGGAACTCTGGCAAATACAGAAAAGAGAAGCTAAAACTGACATTTAGTCATGGACATAAGTTGAAGCTATAATGTGCTACATTTAATTTTAACATGAGTTAGAGCTTGCTATAACCAAATCGTCAGCTCTTTCCACTACAGTTTATACAAGAAGTCATCGGAGTGAAAATCTTGTTCCTACTTGGATGACGGAAATAAACTCACGGCCACAGTTATGATTCCCGTAGTCTTTTTCTTTCGTCGGCCTTCGTCCGTTTCTTCATTATAATGGGATGTTATCGGCGCCGATGACACTTTCGACAATATTTCTGATATTTTGTCAATTTAAAATGGTGCAATGGTTTATTGTTCAGGTACTACACGTTCAGAAAGGACTGAAGCATCACAAACTAACGTTTTAATCTTCTACAAGTGAGTCGTTTTTATAACGCAAAGTAATTTACATTTTCTTTACCATCCATAATGTTTCCTTTATCTAGATGTAGTCGTTTTGGTTATGAAAGAACCTGGTAACAGATGTAGTCTACCAGGCTGATTTAATACAGCAACTTTTTGAAGCTGAATTTCATGCCAAAGAATGAGCTATACACATCCCGTGTATCAAAACATTTAGTCCCATATTGTGAAATTTTAATTTCAATTCCAAGGTAAAATTTCTTTAAGGATTTTAACTGCACGAGATTTTTTAGTCCCGCAGTAAATTACATTTAGATTGTACAAACATTTGAGTGCACTGAGGAATCATATTTCTTTTCATTAGAAACATTAAAATGGGATTTATTCTAACAGTATTGAACATTTCTAATATTTTCGGCTTATTAAGTACTATATCAACGTGAAATATCAAAACAAAGTAGCAAGTTGCATTTACTCAGCTTTCCAAAAACGCTACTTTTCTTTCCTCACACAGTAAGTACAGCACTATTGTTCTCCTATCGGGATAGCTGGTGATTTGCCTCAAGGCTATTTTCTTTTCCTCTCATTTTTGTCTATGTCTTTGGTCTACGAACTGCATTTTATTGGCATGTTGCCTAATGGTGTATGCGATAGTTAAAATGTTCGTAGAAACCAATTTTAAATCATCGCCTCGTCCAAATGTTTTATTCATCACATCGATTCTTCGTTACCAAAAGAAAAAAATATATATATTTAAATCTGCTTGAGACTTTATACTTAATCGGTCCGTACAAATCTTGCTGAAAGCAGATTATCCATTTTTCGTAACTAACGCGCCTTCGTGGTGTAGTGGTTCTGCACGCTGGGCAGGTATTCCAGAGGTCCGTGGTTCGATTCCCGGCGAAGGCGATTGCTCATTTTTCATCTTGCCTGCTTCCGAAATAAAACCTAATGTCTCTACATTGGCGCCCGAACTAAAAGGGTGTTGGATGATATTCTCCTCACCCAGGATTTGGCGATTGGGCCCCCTAAAAAACTCCAGTCACCCTTTAAAAGGGGGAGTATATAAGGTATTTCTCTCACCTTCTTGGCGTGCCCTCGTGGTGTGGTGACACACTGGGCCGGTATTCCAGAGGTCCGCGGTTCGATTCCCGGCGAAGGCATTGTTAATTTTTCATCTATTTTGCTTCCAAAATACCTAATGACTCTACAACTAAAATTTTTATTATATGCGGCTTAAGTGTCTGTTTGTCGCCGATAGTTTATTGGTTGCTTGCGTAACTGTGCTAGCCAATGGGGTGAAGTTGCCACGGCATTCAAATAGTCCATATACACTGATACAATACATGCAGTTATTATTGTTTTAATTAAATTATCATGGTATTTAAGAATATTTAAATATTTTTAATGCATACAATTGTTGCTTATTATGCATTTAACTATATTTATATATGAATTACCTAGAAACTTGCAAACGATCAGAAATTAAAGGAGACGAAACCAACTAACGAGTTGTGCGTAGTACATCTCATCAGGAAGGTTTACCCAAACTCCTATGCTAAATATCCGTTCGCAGTAAAGAGTTTAAAATTTTGCCCGATTTTATTCCGACATTGTAATTTAAACTGAATTTTCAGCTGAACGCAAACTGAGCGTGTCAGGGGGAAAGTGAATATTTGTTTGCATTAGCGATCATCTGCTTTTGAAATGGTTTACAACTGAACGCAAATCATTTTAATTACAATTTATAATATCTAGAACAGCGGTACTTCGTATGACCGCCGTGCTTTCTAGTTTGTAATAATTAAACATGAATAGAAAGTAATTTTGAAACTATACGTATGTCATGAAATTCGTTTTGATGACGAGAGAGATATTGGATGAAAATGGATTCATAAAGATATAATTGCAATTGTGGTCGGTTTAACGCTTTTTAACTCTTGATAAAATGTTCTTGACAAATATAAAATACACGTCTTCATTGGCGAAGTCTGCGTGTTCGTTTTTTAATAAAGTACTTCCTATATTTTTGCAATATATTTAAAGGAAGACCAGCAGCTGATAGCGCCAGCAACACAAAGAAGTGAAGAAAAGCATAGATTATATTAGAGGAATGCCTACGAGGTTACCAATAATAAGCGACTTCAATTCAGTTGGGTAATTAAAGTTTCAAATAGTAACATTACTATTGGATAATGCGTTATGTAAGTATCTGCGTCACTAAGGCACACGTGACAAAGATTAATTTCGAAATGGCTCAGGTTAGAGATATTTTTATACTATTTGTAGGCTATGAAGCGAATATAATCAAATTCATAACGCTGAAGCCAATCATAATATTAAAATTTGCGAGTAAAATTAGGCGACAGGATAAAAATCTTCAAATAAATAAACTGAATACCCGTGGGCACTTATTATTCCACTCCAATCTGTAATCTTTCGCTTTTTAAACAACAACAGAATTTCGGGCCTAGCTGAGACCAACTTGAAAAATTAAAATTTACTTTTTAGATGCATGGACGATATGATTACGTTCAATAATTTCGGTTTACCTGAAAGCGCCGGTGTGAATCCAAAATGCTTAAAAGTTAATCAAACCAATGACCAGGACAAATGAGTTGATATTAAAATTCTCCACTGTAAAACAGTTTAGCGTTTTGATAAAAGAAGGCTTTTCATCTTCAACATCAATAAAATAGTAAACTGAAATTTAAATACCTCTAAAAATGTAATTTTCGCAAGCAATAATTAATCAAGTTTTAAGAAGAAAAAAAATTGAGCTCAAACTGAAGACTTTTTTAGAGAAATTGTACTCCCGAAAACCGCACCCAATGCGCAGTTTTAAAAACTGCACATTTAGTCGTTCTGACTGAATGCTCAACAACTCTGAACATATAAATATTCCCTTTCTCTCTGTTCTAAAGTTTTAATCTGCCCTTTCTCTCAGCTTTAAGAGTTTCCGAAGAAAAAGCGGCTAGCCAAAGTTTAAGCCGACTTAATTAAATTCAATCGGTAGTAAAGCGAAGCAAAGTAACAGTCAGCCTGTGCTGCCAAAAAAGTCTTTACTTAAGAACTCTGTGCTTATTTATACTTAAACTCATGTGCATACTGGTGGACGTTGACTAAAATAGAAACGAAAGTACAGCTAACGTAACAAAAAGCCTAATACAAAACCTTACAGAGTAAGACATCAGCAGTATAGCTAGCATCAACGCCAGTTTTATTAACTGCTAATTCGGATTACTATGTATTACGGCAAAGAAAAAAAGATCTATCTCTCTAACTCAAAGGATGACATCGTGGATGATTTTTTAAGGGAAATTAGTTCTTTTTTCACATTATACATAGGGGGAAAGGATGAAGGCTCCCATGCAGCCAGCTTGTTCCCTCGGATTTGAAACCGGATCGAACTACTAGTGTCTAGAGATTTTACCGCTCAGCCGCTAGTTGGGTTCTAACTGCTAAAAATGCTTCATTAGTATTTTCTGTCTGTATTGAGATTCAGTTCAACAGCAAAGTACCAGAGCTTGTCGCTCCGGCTGGCATTACGATTTCTCTCGAATTGCTAGCAGAGCCTGGATTCGGTGAGGCACTGGCTTCCAAATCATCTATAATTCCTCCTAATCCTGTTTTCACGTTTATCTTAAACTTCTGATCAATTTGAAAATTCGATTTCATCGTTGCTTAAACCATGCAGTGTTAACAGAAAATGATCAGATCGTTTTGATTTAATTGTTAGCTTTCGCAAGACAGCTTAAGGAAAAAAAAAGAAATATTTTTTTAATCTACAGAATTCGATATATTAAAATACAGATTTAAAGAAAACATTACTTAGAAGATTAATTTTTAATCTTCCTGGTAATGCAAAGATCAAAATTTTGTGGCGACTTATTTGATCATAAGAAAGAATATGTGGGGGAAAACTTAAAAAAAAAAAAAAAAAAAAAAGAGGTCGAACTTTTGAAGAATTTGCATTGATGCGGAGTCTTAGATTGCCAAATATCGACGTAAATTCTTAAAAGAGTGAAAGTTTTCAAAAATTCGTCTTAATAGTATAAGGTTAAGACACAATAATACGCCGAATAAATACTAATTCAGAAGTCAAACAACAAAAATCAGCGTTATATTTAAAAAATTTTCACAGGACTAGTTTCGATGGTTTTACCGAACCATCATCTTCAGCTGCAAAACCGCAAATGACCGCAATTTTGCGGTTTTGCAGCTGAAGATGATGGTTCGGTAAAACCATCGAAACTAGTCCTGTGAAAATTTTTTAAATATAACGCTGATTTTTGTTGTTTGACTTCTGAATTAGTAGTATAAGGTTATAAGGTATTTCTCCCGCTTTCCTAATGTAACTTCGTGGTGTAGTGGTTCTGCACGCTGGGCCGGTATTTCAGAGGCCCGTGGTTCGATTCCCGGCGAAGGCGGTTGCTCATTTTTCATCTCTCCGGCTTTTCCAATTAACCTAATGACTCTACAAGGTATTTTTCCTGCCTTCTTAGTATGCCTTCGTGGTGTAATAGTCAGCACGCTCCACGCGTTTTCGAGAGGTCCGAGGATCGAGTCCCAGCGAGGGCATTCCTCATTTTTCATGTCTACTGCTTCCAGATAACCTAACATCTCTACAATAAAAGAGAGTCAAAAATTAATTTCGTAATTTTACGCAATGAAATGAAACAAAAAAATAAGCTAAAAATTTTTCTCAAGTGCTTTTTTAAAGTGGGAAGGGAAGAAAAGACAGCAGAAGAGAGAGAGAAAATGGGGAAAAAAGTTAAAAACTAAACATTTATTATCAGATTTATGCAGATAAAAATTCCGCGTGAAATATCAGAAAACTTCTCTCCTCGTGTAACATTTATTACTATAACGTTAGCCTGGGTGTTTTTCTTAATAATCTGTAGACAGAATTCCATGCAGACAAAGATTTTCCTTCCTTACTAAGTTCGCAAAATCATTAGCACACGAAAAATCTGGAATAACGAATTTACGAAATTTCATTACGAAAAGGTGTGGGTGCACTGGCTGCAATGTTTGCTTGAAAGAAGAAGTAGACGTTAATGCTGCGATAAAAAAAAATATTTTTATCCCTGTTTATTTTGTGCAACGTTTCAAAAGTACCTGTGTCTTTACATCCTGCTGGCGATAGCATGAAAGATAAAAATGACTTTATTTCGCTTTCATATCGATGGAATTCTGAAGTGCAGAAATTTTAAACATGTATTTATTTTTAGACACAGTGATTCTGTGAATTTACATTATTTGTCAGGAGTTATGTTTGTGATTAAGTGTGAAGTTCAAAGTAAGTCAGGGGTTCACAAACTTTTTTTTTTTATCCTGCACCACATAAATAAGAACCAAACACCTATCTTCCATCATTAAAGCATTTTCTGATTAAAAATCAATGCATTTTAAACGGGCTAATGTAAAAATCGTACCACCTAAAATTATGTAATGTACCATTAGCGGCGCATATACACCTTGCAAAAAAAATCTGATGTATGTACACCACATGACTTCCTTGTACGCAATATTAAATTATACGCATTTTTCTTGAATTTCACTTAAACTTATCGGATTGAATTAAATCTACTTCGTCCATAGCGCAAAAACCACAAAAGAATAAATGCACTCTTAAAAATTCACTATATTCGTTCACCATAGCGACACTCTGGCGCTACGTTCACTTAACAGCGTTATGTTTCGTTCATTTTGTAACTCAGAATGCACAAAATTATATCTTCTTAATAATTATCTAATCGTTGCTACATGTTCTATTCAAATACCATAATAAATATAAAACTATGTATAAAAGAAATTAAGCAAAGAACAACAACAAAAACAAAACAAAAAAATTTGAAAATCTGAGAGCTTCCAGTTTTTAAATTACGGCCAAAGGGCTTTTTAACGTTTTGTGTACCTTTATTTATTAAATATCATGTTCTTTGCACTTAAACCATAAAATTCAGTTTAATAGTAATGTATTTTTTCAGCGAAATCGCTCGTTTGGCGGCAAAATTGGCGATATGCCATAGACAGATGGACAACCTTCTGGAAAGAATTCTTATCGGTTTGGCCCAGAATGTTCTCGAACGCAAGCAAGCCAAAAGCTATATAAACCCTACCTGCAGCGGAGTAGCAGTGAGTGAGTAAGTGCTTCGTAGTCTAGTAGCGAGTTGATCGTCAATCTATGGAGTTAATCGCGAGTTAGAGCCTCGTCGAGTTTTATCTTGAGCGTGATGAACTCAGAGAAAAACCGAACCGAGTCGAGAGCTTTACTCTAGTGCTTATCATCGAGTCCTAGCGTGCATTGCGAGTTCTAGCGTGGAAAGTCTCGAGAGCACTCGAGAGTTCCGAGAATGACTAAACCGAGTCGGAAGCTGTAATCTGGTGCTTTGCCATGAAGCTTTTTCCACAGTTATAACCTGATAGCCTGAAGGCTGAAGGCTGTGTCTCTGATGGTTTCAGCGTGCTTGTCGTATTTTCCAACGACTGTAAACGTGTTTTTGGAGCTGTCCTGAGTAATACTGTTTTCATTCTTCATCAAGTTTTGTCGTCAGTCGCCCCAAATCTACGAACCCGTACTGAAACGCAACAATTGATGTCAGAAGTGGGATTTGAGAGTGAATGCCAGGTGATCCGTCTGTAGGAAAAAACCATGGCTGAGGAAATTAAGTTCACGGACTTCTTAGCAGCTGTAGGAGCCGAACTAGGAGAGTTAAAAGCCTGAATGAAGAGTAGCGGCTGAAATAAAAGCCGGATATGACGAGATAAAATCTGGATATGAAGAGATGATGGTTGAGATGAAATCCGGACGAGAAGAGATGAGAGTCGGCCAAGAAAAGCTGAGAGAGCATCTCCAACACATGAAAGTGGAGCTTGTGAAAGAAACTGCAGCCATAGAAGAAGATTTGGAAATGATGGAAGTGGCGCTTGAAGAATCAAATGATGAAGAAATGAAGGTAGCAGCTAATGAACTGTCTGAGAAAGATAGAGAAATGAAAGATGAAACATCTGACGAGATTAAAGAAAAAGAACGAAAACATAAAAAGATAAAAGACGGGAAGGAAGCTTTTGATTCTCAAGTGCCTGAAGCAGAAGTGGAAGAAAGTGAAAATGAGATTGTTAAGTTCGTAGAAACTGATAGTGAAGTCGCAGTTAGCAAGTATTGAACAATCTGAAAATCCATGTGATGCAGAGATGAGAGAAGCTGATGTACAGCGTAAGCAGAGTGTTCCACTATTGCAAGAAAATACATCCACTTAAGAAACTGTGTTTCTTATAGTGCAGACACAGATATGTTTTTGATTCTAAACCATGATACTTGTGTTTGTAAGCAATCTGATTCTATTTGTAACTCTGATGCAAACATCGTAACTGGTTTTCAGGAACCCGTACCAACTGCTAAAAGTACAGAGGTGAACTGTACACATGATGGGAATAAACTACAGAGTGGTGAACAAACTGTTTTAGACCTTGCTGTGGATAAAAAGTCTGAAGGGACTGAATCTTCAGACTGTGACATGCAAGGCAGAAATACATCTGAGAATTGCAGTGACGCTGTATTTGACCCGGGTTTAACTTAATGAAAATCTTGAGATTGCAATTCATTCTGAACTTTAATTTGTATAATTTAAAATTGTTATGTGGTTAATCTGTGTATATAACTTGTACATAGTGTAAATATTTATTTCTTCAGTTTTGTTATTTGTTTGTTTTATTACGATTTGTTTGTATGGAATTTGGCTTCTGACCAAGGATTGTACTGCCCGGAACGTGCATTCCTTGGGAGGGGGCAGTGTTGCGAAATGGTAACCACGTGGTAAGATAGCTTACCCGCAAAGCGGGTTTAAGGTTGCCGCGTAGCAGATGGGCATTTCGCAACAATATTTATATTGTCCTAATGCAGTTTTAAGCATTATAGCAACCTATAACATACAAGTAGGAAAAATATAAACTTTAAACTTCATATAAAAACCTACAAAGTTTTTACTGCATTGTTAGTCTCATTTGTAATAGTCAATTATGATCGTTCGTCACATATCATGCACATTTGTTCTCCAACTCAATGAAAGTATTTCTTAATTTCTGCCCATTGATTTCAGGGATAACATCCCTATCCCGGTCCCTGAGATCATCTAATGTATGCGAATTCTATAACAGTACTACTCATAATAATCAATAAGAGTTATACTTATTTATATTAGAAATTTTTCTAAGATTTTCTGCTACTTCTAATTTCAGGAAAGTGTAAGGAATTTTTACTATTCCTGTTTAAACTACATATTATAGTATTGGGAACAAGTGAGCATTTCTCATTATTAAAAAAATGCATATTGATCCTGATTTTTTTAATGCTATGCTTACAAAGCTAGTTTACAATTCCTTGCTGCTGTAAAGCTGGAATAAACCAGCAAGGTGTGAAGTGAGACAGATACCGCAAAAAATGATATGCAGACTAATCTAGTAAAGAACTTTTTCCCTCCTTAGCACTTGCGTTTTTGCTGTAATTGGAAACACGTCCGGCTAGCAGTTAGAAGCTCTGGCGTTTGAATTCCGAAGAGCACTTTTCATGCTTCCATAAATGCGTAATTGTTCTACAATTGGCACCCGAACTAAAAATTAGTGCTTAAAAAGTTTGCATAGGAAATATATTGTTACGGATATCTATTAGCTACTTAAATAAGCTAATGTTAGTTCAATTATGAATTTATTTGTTTTATTCCCCGTGCAGTGCAGCGCGTGACGAATATTAAAGGAAAGCTAAGCCGGAAAGTTAAAAATACAAGAGCACGTGCATTTAACATTTAATAAATAAATATGTCTTTTTAATTTCGAGAAAGTTCCAAAAAATTCTCGCGCGCGATTTAAAATCTTATAAAAAGAGATAAACCTTTCAGTTCGCTGTTATTCTAGTTAGTTTGTTGTTGTTTTAAGATTTTGTATAGAAAACTGCTCTTGTTTACAGTAGCGAATTCGCGGATTAGCTTTCTTTAGCTGTTTGAATTAAGTTCTCTTGAACGTTTGAGTAGTTAAAAGGTAACTACTGTGAGATATTGTAATACTGCACGAATATCTGTGGAAATTAATGCATTTTTATTGTGATAATAATAAATTTTGTTCATTTTTCATCGGACTTGTGCATTCATTTCATAACGAACCCGTACGCACGCAACAATATAATAATATTTGGATGATTACAATAAGCTCTTATAATATAGAATTGCTTAAAAATATGGAAATTGTGAATTAAAACTACTGACGTTTAATAAAAATTAATTGGAAGTTTGAAAGATAATGCTGAGTTATTTGCAACTGCACATTAAATATCTGACATTTATAGCAGAAAGAAACCGTGTTTTATACCTTCTTTCCAATTAAAATACAGCCAACCACACTAAATGATCACGCCCTCCTTCCTCTGAAAGTAGCAAGTGTGTCTGAAAAATATAACCCTCTGACCGGCCATGGTTTTCGCTAAGAAGGCACAAATTTCCCAAAACTACTATAAGAAAAAATTACTTTCTTGATTTTAATGTAAAAATTCTCCTGGTATTTTATATCTGGATTCGTATACTTTTAATATATTACCTTAATTTCTTTGACATATTTTAATATGCACGTATATATATGTTCTTACAGATATCACAAAAAATATTCTATGCCGTATATATACGGACTTGCCGATCAGAGGGTATTTTGATTAAACATCATTTTCCTGAGATGACTCTTTCCAAAGAAGACCAAATTTACCTGAAAACCGTGAGTGATCGTCTTAGAGGGAATTTTCGCAATCAAAATAACACGGCAGTCGCAAAAATATCTTTCACAGAATTCTGAAAAGCTTAGACGCTTAAAATGTATATATCTGTGATGCTTATATAATTAATTACTTTACAGCTGCTTTATTGCGAAATTTTGTCAACACTTTGTTTTCTATGACTATGTTTTGTACCGCGAATTGCAAACATTTCTCCTTGCTTTTTACTTCCTTGTACGAAGTAAAAAGGAAGTATTGTAATCGTGGAAAGTTTCAGGCAGTATATTTCAACGAAAATAACCATTTTGATCGCTATCGAATGAATTTAACGATGTTTTTGCGTGACATCTGTACGTAAGAACAGAATAAAAGACTCTTTTTCTCAAAAAAAAAAAAAAAAAAAAAAAAAAAAAAAAAAAAAAAACAATTTAAAAAACTGCTTTAAAATGAATTCTGAAGAGAATTTTTCGTGGCATCTGTACGTACGTATATCGCATAACTCAAAAACGAGTAACCTCAGAACGTTGAAATTTTGTATATAGGACTGCTATAACATGTAGATGTGCACCTCGTCTTTTGGTTGCAATCGGCCGTACAAAACGTATATAAATATATATATCCACTCTGTTACCCGGCTCAGTGATCTCAGTTTCTTTACTCTTATATGTTTGTAAATTGTGCATTTTTTGCTTTAAAAATGATTGAATTATGTTGTTCTTATCTTCCGGTTAAGGTTTTTATGCCTTTAGTAAATCTGCAAGCAATATTTATACAGTTATCAACAATTTAAAAGCTGTTTAAGTGCGGTTAAGCCTAATTTTTTATAACATGGCAGACATATTTGTTTACATTTGAAACAGCAGAATATTAGATTTGTTGCCAATCTAGAGAAAGTAAGCTTCGCAACAACAAAGATAACGCCTTCATTTATTATTGCGAATTAAATGATGCTGAATCCTTTCTTGAATTTTTTCGAGGAAATAAGTGTTTAGGATTTTACTTCGTAATTTTTAATATAGATATTTTGAGTTTTTTGTATTTTTGCCTTGTCAGGAAGTGAGAACTGAATTAATTGAATGAGAAATACTAAATCGTCTGTGAAAAACTGTTTCTTTTTTTTTTTTTTTTTTTTTTTGTTTTGTTTGCTTAACTTCTTTTACACATCGTTCTAGATTTATTATACGAGATCGTAATATAACGATTAGATAATTCTTCAAATGATATAAATGTTTTGCATTTTGAGTTATAATATGAACGAAATATAAAGCTGTTAAGTGAACCTAGCGCTATGGTAAAAATATAGTGAATTTTAAAGAGTGCATTTATTCTATTGTTTTTTATGAGCTATCGAAGAAGTAGATTTAATTCAATCCAATAAGTTTAAATGAAATGCAAGAAAAAATATTATTTAATATTTCGTACAAGGAAGTCATGTGGTGTATACATCAGATTTTTTAGGATGATATTAGTCCTTTTCGTCCGGGATATTTGCAACTCTAATCGCTGTTTCCAAGTTTGTTACAACTGTGAGAGCAATGATTCTGACCCTGCTTTTTCGCATGGTCATGATTGGTGCTTATGTTTAACTAGCTTCTTTGCAAAAATGAAGGATGACCTTATTTTTGGGTTGCCTGAAAAGTCACGACGCACGTTTTCTATGTTCTTCAAAGGTCTTTTATTTATATAAGGAACAGCGATCAGTCAGTAGTGTATACCCCATTTTGTTCGATAACGTTTTGCTTTCCTTTAATGAACTTCGTCAATTCCTCGTTAACAAAAGAACTTAGATTTATCAGAGAAAAGCTAAACGAGATACTGATTTACGGGCTCGAATTGAACGATATACCACGAAAGAAATTTTGAAGAGCAAAACAAATGAAAGTCTAAGGGCAAAAGATCAGGCGAGTATGATGCGTGTGGCAACCCTTTTCATCCGGAATCCAATAGTTTATGTCAGTGATTAAATTTGTGTGTGGTCGTCTTTCCATGCTCCTTGCAACTAGCCAACAAATCAGTCCAAATGTGTGCTATCTCCAACTGGAGTTGCCGATAGCTATCCCCAAGAGTTTCAAAAAATCCATCTTCCAGAAACTTCTAGAGCTCATTAATCGTATAGGAACTGCATTCCATCTCGATCACGAGTAAACACACACAAGTCTTATCACCTGACAAAAATTACTGAGCATGGATGAAAGGTGTTGCCTCCCGTATCATACTCATCTGATCTTGTGCCCTCAGACTTTCACTTTTACCATCTTGAAATAAAATAAAATTTAGAAATTCGAAGATAAAACGTACGAAATAAATTTCCAGAACGAAAACAATGCCATTTTATCTTAAACAAACACATAAAAAGACGGGGGAATGTAATGCTTAAAGAATTTAACTGCGAAATGAGTTCATTTTTTCCCTGCGTAAGCTTTGAAAAAAGCTTCGTCTAGTTCAATTACTACTACTGCGTAAGTACAACAACAAATATTTGACATTTCGCACTCCCCCGAAGCTACATGAATACAAGTCCATATGAGATATCCCAAATGCCTTTAGATATGAATTGAAATTACGTGCCCAGTTAGAAATTTAGTCATTTCAAAATTGCAGAAATAATGATTACTTACTCTATGGATATCGAGAAGAAAAATAACTTAGTTAAAGAGGCAGTAGAATAATTTCTATGCAATGTATTCCAATTGAGAAATGCTGTACTGCAAATTTGTTTCTTGAAGGTTGAGTTAAGCAGTGTTGTTGTAGTGTTAACCTATGCATCTTGTTTTTCCAAAACGCTAGTCCTTCGTTTCTTAGATTGCCAGCTTAGTAGCATTAGAATTGGTTTTAATGGAATTGGTTTTAATGGAAATATAATTCAATATTCCGTACTAGGAAGTCATGTGGTGTATACATCAGATTTTTTAGGATGATGTTAATCCGTGACTTTTTCGTCCGGGACATTTGCAACTCTAAGTTCATTAATATTATTTTTAATGTTTTTGTATACATGGTGTTCCCATTCCCGAAAGGAATTAAGAAAACAGTGTTTACAAATTTGAAGTGGTAATAAAGTTGTCTAAATTATAACTTATTTTTCGAAGACAACTGTTTTTTTCCCCCTTTCTTTTTTGTTGTTGGATTGAAATTAATTTTGAATTTGTCAAATTTGGATTGAAATAATTTTGAATTTGACATTTTGAATTTGTTTGCTGTTCGATTGAATATAATTTTGAAATTTCATCTGTTTTCTAAGCTGTTTAGTTTCAATAATGTTCAGATCGCCTATAATAACGTGCTTGTGATTTTGGTCAAGGTAGTTTTCATACAGAGAATTTTGTCAGAATTAACCAGATTATGTTTTTGGAGTATTATTGTGATTGGTTATCGGACTATCTTATTTTTTGTTGTATTTAAAACAGATTTGTATATCAATATTATTGATTTTGGACTATTTCTTGTTTTATTTAAATGTATATGCATTTATTATATTTCTTCGAGATTTCAGCCAGACGTTAAAATTTCTCTCTTCTTAAACGCCTTATTTTTGCAATTTTCAGTTAACGTTTAGATAGACAAATGCTAGTAAGGCATGCAATTATTTGATATTTCGATCTCGTATATCTTCAATGAAAAGACATAACGAATCCTGTGGTTAAATATATTAGACAATAAGCCGGAAGATAATACGCACGCATTTGCTTTTTCCATCCATCCATACACAGCAAAACACTACTAATAAAAACGTTCAGTTATTGCAGCCTTCATTTATCTTTCGTAAATTTTAACTGGCACCTCTAATAACAAAATTGCATGACCGGAAGTAAAAAGCTTCGGAAACAGTTAAGTTTATTTATGTTTAGTATATTTTGCTGCACATCCTCCCCCCACTCTTCAAAACTGAACTTTTAGTGATTAGGGAGTTTTTTAGTGTTATTTATTTAAAGCAACCCTCGAATAACGAAACAAAATTAAATTTGAACAACTGTTGCCATCAATATTACTTTGGCAAGAAAAATTAGCGATTATTTAGAGCAATTTATAAAAGTTAGTATTTACCACGCTGCTGTTTGTTGACGGCAGTAAACTAAAATTATACTTGTTGTGTTCCGTTTTTTTTTTAACGCATCCGTATGTAATATGCTGGTCCGCTTTTTCTGCAACTTTCCATTTGTAATCTCGGCTAAGCTTCGAAAGGTCAGTGACTGAAACGTGCAAAGCAGTGTGATGAAAATGGTGATTTTTTTTTTTTTTTTTTTTTTTTTTTTCCCATGTAGTGTTTCGCTGCAGGTGAAAAGAGTTTCTGATTTTATTTATTTATATTGTTGCGTGCGTACGGGTTCGTTACGAAAAGAATGCACAAGTCCGATGAAAAATGAACAAAATTTATTATTATCACAACAAAATGCTTAAATTTTCTCAAGTTATGATGCAGTATTACAATATCTCACAGTAGTTATCTTTTAACTACTCAAATGTCCAATAGAACGTAATTCAAAACAGCTAAAGAACGCTAATCCGCGAATTCGCTACAATCAACAAGAGCAGTTTTCTAAACAACAACAAACTAAGCAACTACTAAAACTACAACAAACTGAGATGTTTTACTCCTTTTATAAGATTTTAAAATCACGCGCTAGAATTTTCCAGTACTTTCTCGAAATCGAAAAGAGATATTTATTTATTTAATGCACGCGCTCTTGTATTTTCAATTTTCCGGCTTAGCTTTCTTTTAATATTCGTCACACGCTGCACTGCGCGAGAAATAAAACCATTTAATTTATAATTGAACTAACTGGTTTCTGGAAACCACTAATGAGAGGTTATTAAGGATGGTTCGATTGAACCTCTCTACCATGCCGTCCGACTGGAGATGTAATGGCGTCGTTTGGGTCTTGTCAATGCCGAGTAGTTTGCATAGTTCTTTGATTACTACCGAGGTAAAATTCCTTCCCTGATCGGAATGTAACTGAAGACCACTTTTGCACGTCATCCTTTGCATTATTCCAGTAAAAGCGCTCACGAACTCTCTGTAAGGTCTTCATTATTCCAAAGTGACCTCCCGTAGGGCTGTTATGTAGTTCTTTAAGGACATCAGGAATGCGGGATCTTGGAAGTATCAGCTGCCATCGGAACGTCTTCCCATCATCCGATTCGAATTTCCGGTATAAGACGCCGTTTCGAATGTGAAGTGAATCCCAGAGTGCCCAATATTGTTTGGTTGTAGGACCACAGATAGAAATGTCCTGCCAGGTAGGTTTTCTGTTTGACGACTCCATTAGATCAATTATGGGTTTAATGTCGCGGTCTTCCAGCTGGTCTTTCCTGACTTCATCATCACTCCACGGTTCTCGATCAGCCGATGTTGATGTTGTAATTTGTCTTGCGACCGGAGTCAGCAGCTCGTATTTCGCTTCCACCCTGGAACAATATCGACAGTTTTCTTGGCAAGGTCTTCTAGACAGGGCGTCGGCGTTTCCGTGTGATGATCCCTTACGATGGCGGATAGTGATGTCATATTCTTGGAGTCTCTGTATCCACCTGGCTATTTGACCCTCAGGATTCTTGAAATTTAAAAGCCAGGTCAATGATGCATGATCGGTGCGGAGCAGGAATTTTCTGCCGTATAGATAGTGATGGAACTGTTCTACAGCTTTGACTATGGCGAGCAACTCTTTCCTGGTGACACAATAATTCCTCTCCGGTTTAGACAGGCACTTGCTCCAGTACGCCACTACACGTTCTTGGCCGTCTATTTCTTGGGACAAAACAGCACCAACACTTTCATTACTCGCGTCGGTGTCGAGAATAAATGGTCGGTCAAGCTGAGGATACGTCAGGATTGGAGCAGATGTTAAAGCCTCCTTTAAGTTGTTAAATGTATCCTCGCATTCTTTTGTCCACAAGAACTTTTGGTTGCTCTCTGTCAGCTTGTGTAGGGGTCTTGCGATGGAAGAAAAGTCCTTCACGAATTTCCTATAGTAGGTGCAAAGCCCTAGGAAGCTTCTCAGCTGATGGACATTTTCGGGACGTTTCCAGGATTTAACGGCTGATACCTTTTCAGGATCCGTGCGCACACCTTCTGTAGAGATGACATGTCCCAGGTAAGTCACTTCCTTTCGGAACAATTTGCATTTAGCGGGACTCAGCTTCAGATTGGCTTCTTTCAGTTTCTGAAGCACCTTCCTAAGAGTTTCTAAATGTTCTTCAAAACTCTTTCCGACGATGATGATGTCGTCCAGGTATATGAGGCAGGCTTCGTAGGAAAGGCCTTTCAAAACAGTTTCCATAAGACGTTCGAATGTTGCCGGCGCATTACACAGTCCAAACGGCATCACCTTGAATTGCCAAAGCCCTTGTCCCGTAGTAAATGCCGTCTTTTCTCGGTCTTCAGGCTGTATTTCTACCTGCCAACACCCACTCTTTAAATCAAGTGTTGAGAACCACTTGCTGCCAGAAAGAGTGTCTAGAATGTCGTCAATTCTAGGAAGAGGGTAACTGTCTTTCTTCGTAACCTCATTCAACCGGCGATAGTCGACGCAAAATCTTGTTGAGCCGTCTTTCTTTCTGACTAGGACGATGGGAGATGCCCATGGACTTACTGAAGGCTCGATGACATCGCTTTCTTCCATATCTTTTAACAGTGTTCGCACCTCTTCCTGTTTAGCAAACGGTAGACGTCTTGGATGTTGCTTGATCGGGGGATGATTGCCGGTATCTATTCTATGTTGTGTCAAACTAGTTCGACCCACGTCAGAAGACGAGCGGGAGAAAACAACTTGAAGATCTTTAATGACGCGATCGGCAGCATTCCTCTCTTTATCGTTTAATTGCGCATTCTGCAATAACTCCGATGTAATTCTCTCTGAGGACACGGATTCTTGGATGTTACTCTTTCTTTCAACAGTGGTTACTGGAGTACATGCTGCAACCACTTCACCTTTCTTAATAATTCTCCCCTTCTCAGTTACATTGGCGACTCTCACCGGGATAACCGTTCTGGATAGGTCGACGAGTGTTGAGGCTACTAGTACTCCTTTTGGGCTATTACAGTTATTGGGATATTCTATGATGCCGTAGCGGAAATTTCTGTTTTCGGCTATGGATCTAGGAAGTAAAATTTCTGTTCTTGCCGGTATTGTGATATTGTCTTGTGCTATGATTTTATGGACAGATTTAACTTCATCATTGACTCCAAATAACGCTATGTCCTCAGATGTAGAATGCAATTCGTTATTTTTAAAGTCCAAGGAAAAATTGTATTTCCTTAGAAAGTCCAATCCGAGTATGCAAGAATCAGTGATCTCTGCTACATATGCCGTGTGATGGTAAGCGGCACTTCCAAACGTGATGTTAGCATTTACTTTTCCATCGATGTTGATCTTCTCACCGGACACAGTCTGTAGGGTAACGCAGGGCGGCGTCCAGATAAGTTTGCTTCCCAGTTGTTGAGCCAAATCTTTTCGGATGATGGTAACGTTGGCTCCTGTATCTATCGTCATATTGCAGGGAACTCCATTAATATGTCCTATTATGAAAAGTCCATTACTGCCGCCTCTCACTGCAGAAATCTGAAGCGCTTTAAACTGGGGCTTTTCATGATCTGGCAACCTCCGCCCCGCAAGATGGCCACTAATTAGTTTCCCTGCTTTTTGTTAGGAGCGGTCTTAGCATCCGTGCCCTGGGGTGTTCTGTAGTTTCGTCGGATGTGTCCTTCAGCACCGCAGTTCCAGCACTTTACGGTCGGTTTCTTGTCACCAATATTCTGTCTCAAGGCGTTCAGTTGTCTAGTTAAATCGTCTAGACGAGCAGTGACTTGATCCCCTGGCTCCTGGACTTGAGCAGCTCTGACTGGATGGCGGTCTCGACGGGTGGCTTGCTGGGCTGCCTCAAATTTCATGGCATACACTAAAGCGTTTTTCAGATCTTTAACATCCGCCATTCGCAGTGCTTTCTGTATTTCAGGGTCCCGGATGCCATCGATGAAATATTGCAGGGACAGGATTTCCCTTGTTTCTGTCGGGCACTCCGAAAAGGCGTGATGTGACAGCCTTTCAACATCCGTGGTGAGCTCCTGAAGCGTTTCGGTGAGCTTCTGTTGACGAGATTTTAATTGGCGCCTGCTGTAGTCTTTTAAACATTTCTCGCCGAAGCGCAGCTCCAAAGCGCCGGATAGAGCTTCGAAATCTAGCCTTTGATTTTCGGGAAGCGTCTGCAGGATATCCGCTGCGTCTGCTCTCAGAGAAGCGGCGAGATGACAGGCCTTAGCTTGGGAATCCCATCCATTCGCATCCGCAACGATAGAAAATTGTGTCCCATACACCTGCCAGGAGGTCTTCCCATCATATGTAGATAGTTTCAGAACGGAACGAGCAGGCATCGATAAAAATTTAAAACCTTCAGAATTGTTTCCTACCGTCGCTATGCACTTCTTTAGGCTGTCAACTTCTTTGGCGACGGCAGCAGAAACCCTATCATCAATTTGTTGTTCGACGGCAGAAACTCTCTCTTCTATATGTTCTTTTACAGAAGAAATTCTTTCTTCTACTTGTTCTTTTACCGAAGAAACTCTTTCTTCTATTTGTCCAACTTTAGTTTCAACCGCGTCTATTCTGCCTTCCATAGCCTCAAATTTATTTTCTATTACGCAGGTAATTTCTCTTTTCATTTCGTCCTGACCTGCTTTCATCTCGTCTTTAAGGGATTTCATCTCTTCCTTAACGCATTCCTGGCCCAATTTCATTTCTTCCTTAACGGATATTTGACCAGCATCCATTTTCTCTTTAGTTTCTTCTTTAAAAGATGTTTGGCCAGCTTCCATCTTTTCTTGTACAGCTTTTATATCTTCCTTAACGGAGTTGACGGCTCCTTCCATCTTTTCTTGGAAAGCAGCAAATGCAGTCATCATTTGCCTGAATTGTTCTTCCATCGCTCTTTTTATTGGCATTCAAATCCCACTTCTGCCACCAAAAATTGTTGCGTGCGTACGGGTTCGTTACGAAAAGAATGCACAAGTCCGATGAAAAATGAACAAAATTTATTATTATCACAACGAAATGCTTAAATTTTCTCAAGTTATGATGCAGTATTACAATATCTCACAGTAGTTATCTTTTAACTACTCAAATGTCCAATAGAACGTAATTCAAAACAGCTAAAGAACGCTAATCCGCGAATTCGCTACAATCAACAAGAGCAGTTTTCTAAACAACAAACTAAGCAACTACTAAAACTACAACAAACTGAGATGTTTTCCTCCTTTTATAAGATTTTAAAATCACGCGCTAGAATTTTCCAGTACTTTCTCGAAATCGAAAAGAGATATTTATTTATTTAATGCACGCGCTCTTGTATTTTCAATTTTCCGGCTTAGCTTTCTTTTAATATTCGTCACGCGCTGCACTGCGCGAGAAATAAAACCATTTAATTTATAATTGAACTAACATTAGCTTTTTAAATACCAAATTCGTAACAATATGTTATAAATACCTTACCGAACCAAAAGTTTTTTTTTTTTTTTTTTTTTTTTTTTTTTTTTTTTTTCCGGAAATGGACAAAGTGGATAGAATCTGTAGGTTTAAAACGAAGAAAATTTTCAGCTAAATTTTTCCTCCGATAATTTATTATATTAAAAAGTAAACCTAATCAGTCTATTATAAACTGTAAAAAAGTAAAAGCATGTTATTGTTTCAAAGCAATTAAAAAAGAGAAATTCTTATTCCAAAATAATAAAAGATCTAAAAAAAAAAAAAGAAAGAAAATCTGAAATGTTTCAGATTTTAAATTACGCCCAAAGGGGCGTTTTATAACCATTTTGTGTTACTTTTATTTATTAAATATCATGTTCTTCGCACTTAAACCATAAAATTCAGTTCAAGAGCAATATCCCAAAATAATTTTAAATTGAGCATATCTTTAGAATTTTCGATACACGGCCTCACGCGCTGGAGGATAAAAATGTTTTTTCTGTACAACGTTGCCATTGCTCGCTTTGAAATACTTGAGTTTGTTAATTAAAAATTCGTTAAAGGTTTACAAAATATGAAACTGATAATAAAACAAATTCCAAATTTTAAATTTGGGTTTCCAGATGGCCATGATTCGCGGTAGGATTACGACATTCAAAATTGGATAGCTCTAGGTACCGTTGTTTTATCACAAAGCGAGAAACATACGCACATTTACACAGATTCTTTATTATTTAATTTCTTTAAATATAATACACTACGATAATATTTGGTGGCAACAATTTGAAAAATGATACATCCTTTTAAAGTTTTCAACGCAAAATGCCAAAACGAAAATAATAGTCCTTCAGGGCTTAAATTGCCCCTTTGGACTAATAAATGAGAAAGCCAGAATCTTCGGGTTAACTGGAATCATAACTCATATATAATAGCTGGGCAATATTTTTACTCTTAAAATTAGGTGTTTTTAATACTTTAAAAAGGAGTTTTGTTGTTTTCCTTAAGCGAAGCCTCTTTTTTGCGTGAAACATGCTTTGGCCAAGATACGTGCTCCCATGAACTAGTAACAAATTTGTAAAGCCACATCTTAAATTAGCAATGAAGTCATTATGTTATAAAGCATTTTCTGCTCAAGCACCAATGTCTTCAGTGTCATAGCTGGTTATTTAATAAGTCTCGATTACGTTTTAAAACGTCTTATGCGCAGTTATATTTTAAGCATAACACATTCAATATTTAAATTTTAAATTCATAACGGTTTTATACAAATTTATACAGATAAGGGTTTTTACTCTTTTTTTCGTTTTTTTAAAGGCAAATCTGAGCCTTTAAAAATATATATATATATGTGTTTGTATATATATATATATGTGTTTATACCATATATTGATATATATGTTTTTGTTTTATGTGAATATATATATATATATACATATATATGTGCATATGTGTGGTAATTTTGTAAATAGTTTGAAGATCTGAAGATAGTGTAGATACATAAGATGAAGCTATGGAGAAGAAAAAACTTGCAGACCTTGAAGTAGATAACAAGAAGTTATTTTATTTCTTAATATTCTGAAGATCACATATTACACATCACTGCGCGACAGACACCCCACAATTCTATATAATTCATCATAACTCGAGACAATAGATGAAGCATAGAGCAGAATGACATGTGCAAGCAAGTGGTGCGAAAGGAGATAGCAAAGTGTATGCGCATTTCAGCAAAGGAGTATTTATACAGTTGTCTTCTTTTTTTAAATTTTGAACAGCGATTGGACAAGAGCTTACCGCATTACAGAATTAACCAGATAAGATAATGCGGATTAGCATACATAATCTAGTTTTTTCAATTTCATATATCTTACAAGCTAAAGTTACAGGGACAGCGTAGAGGCTAGATGACGATTTTATGATAGCAGCATATAATAATTCTTCTATTTGTTTCTTACTTTTGTTATTGTATTAAGGGATGCTTTATATGGTCTGTAAACTGAGTTCTTAATTTGGGGGGAACTTCCCCCTTGGGGAGAATTTCATAGGTTCTGAGGCAGGATGCGTTTAGCCTTGTATTTATCTGTCAAGTATTTACTTTTAGTTTATGAATATAAAAAGTACTTTTAGTCAAGTTTTGGTACTTGTTAACATTTTCTACGCTCTTTGTGCTTTAATTTATAAAACATGTTGAAAAAATCCTCTAAATCTAGATAAATATATATATTTATTTTTCGAGTTTTGGAAAGAAGAGGTAAATGATCTTTCACCAGTGGTGAAAGGGGTGAATCCCTTTCTTTGAAACATGGCTTCTTCAAAACTTTCAATTAGGCTTATACTACAACAAAAAACAAATCTGACAATGCTGATATATCTAGTACTGAAACAATACGCACGGTTGGGCAAATGCTAATAAACATAAAAATTATCCACCATTCCTTGTGATATCTAGTCCTGCTGACGAATTGCAAAAGATGCCTCCGTTATGATACAGAAATACACGCAATCAAGCATAGGAGAGTCATTAAGCGTTTCCGTTCAGGAGACTTACTTGTTGATACATCTTCGGCCAGCCAGTCTGCTTCACTTGTCGTAGTAGCGAAACATAAAACACTTCACTTCTGTCGAAGTGTAATTTGGGAAATTCACTGTCTGTTTTAGAAGAAGATTTCGTCTCCGAGCTTGTCCAGCAAAATGACTGCGATGCTAGGCGGATCAAGATGCATGAGGAAGGTCAGTTGATCGACACAAAGCATGTAATCCTGACCATCAACTCCCCTGATCTGCCTAAGAATATTAAGAACAGCTATTTTAAGTGTCCTGTAAGACACTTAAAACCATATATTGATATATATGTTTTTGTTTATATGCTCTCAACCCTATGCGATACTTCAAATGCCAGCGTTTTGCCCATTCTAAGATGTCCTGTCGTAGCAACATTACCTGCACTCGGTGCTCGATGGTTGGTTGCGATAGTGAAAACTGAACAGCTGCGCCATTATAGTATATACCAGCGTTCATCAACCCTTAGAACTTCACGGACTATTACATATATAATTTTATATTTGGCGGACCCCTAATATGAATAAAAAAATCCTTAAATCAGACCTTTAAACAACATATTATATACACAAAAACAATATTCAACTTTCTAATACATGTAATTCTAATTTTCATTTGTTAATATAATTTTCGAAATATTTGGTGTTCAGCAGCATGTCTTTAGGGAAATTCAGGATTATGAGTAGAAAATATGATTATAAGTAACAAGTAAAACACTATTAACATTTCACTGATACACATATTTCGTTCACATTTAAAAATTATATGAAAAGTTCAAAAATCTTACCTTCTTGTACAGAAAGCTTCACATTTCCATATCACTGAAAAGAAATTTCACGAAAAGCAAGAACAAATCGGCAAATGCAAAGCAATATCAATAAACTGAAAGTGTTATGCCGACAATTTTTAATTAGTTTAAACATAATAATCATCCCTTAATCAGCAATGCCGCCATCGATCAACAGTTAGACAAAACAAAAACGGAAACTTCCAGTGATGCAATTATAAAGAAGAATGCATCTGGTTCTCACAAAAATCCATCAAGTTGCCTATTGACGCGGAGAAAAACTGTGTTATTAACGACTACAATAGCAAATGTTTTTAATTCAAAAGGAAAGAGAATTCCAGTTCGCGGTATTATTGATACCAGCAGCCTATCCATGAATGCCAACTCTCACTTTCAAATGTCGCTAGATACACCTACAAAAGTAGCTAATAAGTCGCTAAATTCAGAAGGAATTTCGTTAAAAGTACTAGCTAAAATTTAAAAAAAAAAAGTATAATCCATATTCCATAATAGGTTTTTGCTAATACATAATATTTTTCGATTTTTTTATATTTCCCTGCTGAATTTATAGCACGTGAATTTATCTATGACAAAATTGGTTTTTTTTTCTGCTAAAGAGAACTTGCCGCTTATCAAAAAATGAACATTATCAAAACAACTACCAAAATCATTTTGTATGGAACAACACGTAACAAAAGCATTCCTGTCTACAAACGTAACATAATGTTCAAGGAAAAAGAGATGATGAATAAAAACACTCAATCATTCATAAATCTGCTTCAAATAATTTGTTACTTGTCATTTTTTGAACTGAATAACCATAAAAATATAAATAATGACTCAATTTTCCTGTGGACCATCAAAAAGGTTTCGCGGACCTCCGGATGGCGACCGCTGGTATGTACTAAAATGCAAGGGGAAGCACCCAGCATTTTCTCGTTCGTGTCCCAAATGGAAATCTAAAAGGAAGGTTCAGGCAACAAAATAACCAGGAATATATCTTATGCCGAAGCAAGAGAATAGTAGAAAGCTCACAACATCGCCCAAATTTATTATTTTCCAGGGCTGATAAGTCTACTAGATCAATTGGCGTCCGAACATCTTAACGTTTCGTCAGAAAAAAGCCAAGAGCCTCCAAATACTGATAAAAACAAGAAAGGCGTAATTTACATAACTCAGAAAAAAGGAACAGTACTTTTCATACAACAGCTAACAAAAATAGAAATCTGAGCAATAACTCAATTCACGATTCCATTTCTGATTCTCCGGATAATAAAATTTAATTTTAACAACCTATGAATAGTTAACTGGAAAATTCCAATTTGTGCCAATCTTCATCTGAAGTAAAACTAAATGCATTAAAAAAGCTATGAGAAACTTCTGCGGTAACATATAAAGTGTAAGGCTCTACATGCATATCTATTTATTTAATTTGATGCAGACGATAATATAATTCTTAAATATTTTGATAGTCTTCCATAACATTTAACTTTCAGAAATAATGCTGAAATAGACGAACTTTTTAAAACTTAAATATCTAACAAATTTTTTTAAAATTTTATAATTGATAACAGAAAAAGATTTAGTCTTCTGAGTTGACAGCAAAAGTTATTATTTTTATTTAGGAAGAAAAAATAAATATTAATGCTGTTTTTCCTTAAAAATATTAAAATTAACTTTTCTTATTCTTAAAACTATTTTTTAATGGTAAACTTGTCTTTTATTTTCACCGTTAGGTGATTCGGTGAACCTAGCCAACTGCCGAGAGGCGCAAAAATATGGGAGTAAGTTATAAGTAATGGAAAAAGTAGAATATTAAATTATTTGAATTTTTTAAATCTAGCAAAGAATTATTTAATTAAATATCAAATAAACATTTTTTACATATTATAAACACAGGTATTTAAAATTATTGATAGTAATGATTTGTAAGGCATCCATCTACATCAAAATAAAAATCGTCTGGAAATGTGGATTCATTATATACGTATAGCTAGAGATAAAAGTATAAATGAAGCTAAATTTTCTTTCAGAAAGGCCTTACATACTCTTGTCAGAGTAAGGCTATTCAAACTGCAAATAAAAAAATCGATACATATATGTGTGTATGTTGCGCGTGAGAGAGAGAGTGTGTGTATTTTCATTACAAATATTCATACTGCTATTCTGGTGCTTTTTTTTTTACAGTCACCTATCAAAAACTAAACTAGGCTGTCGCCAGCGCATTCATAAATTCTGATATGCATCTATTGCCTATATTCATAACAGAAATTGACATTTCCCCCTTATGAAAATTTAGTTTCTGAAGATACATATTTTTATCTCATTTTACTTTCTAGAAAACACTGAAGTGAGACCTATGGATAAATAAATTCTTAAAATTCCTTCCCCTTTAGCAGTATCGGAAGGAAGCCAACCGTAACTGAGATCTACAAATCGAAACATCAAGCTGGAGATGGTCAGGATGATACAATAACTGTCTCAGAAGCATCACTGACCTTATTTCCAGGTGACAATCTTTCCGCGTTCTACTCGCAGGAGTTCTCAACACCCCGGTCACGTAGGTCACGCGTGAATGGAGAAATTTCACGTTATGTCTGGGGAGAAGTTGTTGCCACGACTATTAGCCTTAAGTTTGGAGTATCACGCTATTTATACAGAATTCTCACTGGGCCGTGGCATATTTTTTAATGCACTTTACAAGGTCCTCTGAAATGAGGAATACAACTAGGTCAGCACGCGAAGTGGCGGTGACATAAAATAGGATGCTAGGCTAAGTGATTTTTAGGCCAAGCAAGTGTGACAAGGTGTTCTAAGAATTTCACTGATTATAGAAATATAATGCTGTTAAGGGCAGGACGGATTTTTAAGATCTGAAAAAACGTCAAGGTACCGACTCAGATAAAAAAATATTTCTCATTTCGAGTTTCTCCCTCACTCGTGGCTAACTTTTACAATTATAGTTAATACTTGATTTGAATAAGGCTGCATATGGACCATTTTGCAGGTTATTATGCGGCTGTTAAGGAACAATTTGTAGATATAATACTTAATTTATGCAGGAGCAAGTGGTGTACATTCCCGAGGCCTCCATTCTGAAGGAGGCCTCCAATTCTTCTTATCATATTTAAAATATTTAAACTTGATGTATTTTGTTTAAATATCTAGGATTTAAAAATATAAAATTAGAAGCAGACCTTATCAAAAGAAAAGATTCTTTCCATGTTTGAAAGAAACTGCAATTTTTTTAATTCATAATGTTACTCATAATAATTGTATTGATAAACAATTTTACTGTATTAATTTCGTATCTTTATAACTTATTTAAGATCCATAGTAAAACCAATACGAATTCGGCGGGATCTTCCCTTTTCTTTAGTTTTTTTTTTTTTTTTTTTTTTAGGGAAAAAATGAGAACTAGGTTAATAATATGTAAATTATATTTCACGCAACACATATTAAACTGCAACCATAAAAACAACACGTACAAAGCAAAAAATGTTAAATATACCTTTTTTAATAATTGTGAGTAAAAAATTTTAATTTCTAGAGTTATTAGACAAAATATTTTACGTGAAATGTGAATTGCATCAGGGATGTATGCTGCAATGACGAAATTAAGATGATGGGCTTCATAACAGATTCTGTCCCGATACTCCGATTTTGTAAATAGGACCCATTCAAATCTTATTGACACCCATTCAGATCTTATTATGTGCCACTTCGAGTCAAGGTTCTTTAATATACTAAGGTTAGGCCAGGAACGGAAAAAGCGTGCCATTGGTTGCTGGTAGTGACGTCACCCGGGAGACAAGACGCATCGGCCGACGCGTCTGCTACATGATTTTGGTAATGGAAAAAATGTAAACTAAAGCAAAATGATCATTTTATATGGGGTAGATACACCTGAAGAACCTGAACACCTGAGAAAATGTTTATTTTATGCACAGAATTCGTACCAATGCTGAAAATAATTGTAAACATTAAATTCTTTTCGTAAAGGAAAGCATTAGAAAATGAAAAACGATATTTAAGTTAATTAAGGGAAATAAATATTGTAAAACAAGGTATTTTTCAATATTTTTTCGTAGTATTGTTTGCACTAAATAAATCTTGTTGAACAGAACACATGATGGCATAACTGCTAAGACCATGGTAAAAACATAATCAAAAAGTATTATTCTATTTATTTTCATTGCTCATGCACTTTTTTTAATACAAATGAACTTTGACATTCCATGAGAAATATATGATCGTGATTTCAGTTTAAATTACATATCTCAAGCAAAAATATATATAAAAAGATTTGACTTAACAAATTCATATTTAAATACTACAAAATTCTACAAATTTCTTAATATCCGTCATTATACTTTTAGATAGTATACTTATCTCATTCTTTTTAAAGTGAAAAGTCACTTCATACTGATTCACTTCAGATTTTAGCAGAAGTGCGTATATTTTCAGTATAATCTAAAAGTACTCTTATAATCCCTTACACTCAACAAGATTTCTATATAACATTTATCCTGACGTGATTATTTGCTATAGTAAATAATCTTCGATATTGGCATCCTATTCTTCCTTCCATACATTAAAAATGGAACAATTAAAATACATTTTCTTACACATATGCGCACAATTATAATAATAATAAACTTGCCCTACATCTTAGTTTCGGCCCACCAGCGGCCGAGCGGTAAAGTCGCTGAACACTGGTAGTTCGGTCCGAATCCCGCGAATGGGCTGGCTGCATGGGTGTTTTCGTGGTTTTCCTCATGCGTAACGTGTATACGAGCCAGTTTCCCTGAGAAGGTCCTCCACGAAGGCATCACACCTATTATGCAGATAGCCCTAGTGTGCTTTGCCATAATTAAATACACCACCACATCTTAATTTCAATTCAGCCTGTACACAAATTAAATATTTTTAATTACTAATGTATTTTTATCAGGTTATTTCTTAAAATACTTTTGTTATACTCGAAATATGTGTTCAATATTGAATTATTTTTCTTTCTCTTATAATTAAAAACAAGTTATATGGAATCAAAATTAAAACATATGCAGCAGTTAAATAAAACTGAACCGAATATCTTACTTACTCTTTCGCTATTTGTATTCTGGCATTATACACAGATTTGTTTTCCTTCAGGTTCAAGCATGTGTAAGTTATATCAATTAAATTACATCACACATACCTGTATGCATCAGTTAAATAACACTGAAGGAAATATGTCACTCACTCATTCGATGTTTGCATCATAGTGTGGTCGAGAAATTGTTCTTTCCTCACGGTGAGGCATGTATCAGTTTACTTAGTTCGCAAAGCTTAACCCAGACGCTGCTTCAATGCATAGAATTACGTTTGGGATGTAAAGAAAGTAACCAAAACATGTAAATGAAGTTGCATACGCGAATTTATTAACTAATCATTCAGGTACTCAGTATTGGTAAACATGACACTGAGTTTAAATATCTCACTACGATGTAAGTCTCATACACAAAATGAAGATTATGATAAAAAATGATTTAAAATGAGAAATTTTTCAATTTAAATGTAAAATAGCAGTAAAATGAAAAATAAATGTAAAATTACATCACATTTATGTATGAAAATTACATAAATTCATTAAAAAAATAGTTATTTTATCTGGTTGTAAAGAGTGTTTTCCGCCAAAAAACGTATTAACGTGTATAATTCTGACACAACGCTATAGCACAATTTGCCACTTCCGCCTATGTATAATAGCAAATTAACAACACAAATCAAATCAAACTGTTGATGCAACGAAAGTAAACAAACGCCAAGAACTAACGCTGTCACCCACATGACGTCATGCGCATGTGGCATAACTTTCTCCCTGCACTGCGCATCGCTCTTGGGCCCCCCCCTGACTTCGAGTCATAGTCCAATTGGAAAAATGAAGTTGTTGCCAAACCATGCAGCATATGTGTTATTTCAGCGATTCTCAACCGGTGGTACGCAAGAGAAAAATAGGCGGTACGCAAAGAAACAAAGGATTTTTTATCTATTAAATTCAATCATTAAATACCCCAGCATCCTGTTTACGTTTTTTTTTTTCCTCTAACACACGTAAATTTATGTGATTTGATCTTTGTTCAAGGTTAATAGCCGCTCATAGACGTTAGCGTCATAATTCGTTTTTATTTTCACAAACATTCTTTTAAACATAGACGTAACAAAATTTGTCATAAATTGTTGTTTTTAAAAGGAGTAAAACAAATAGATATTCTATTTAATAGGAAATAAAAATAAGCTTCTATAAAAAGATAATAGTATCTCATTAAAATCTTTTATATTTGATCGATTTATTAACATGTCTATACTTTATGTCGCTACCATTTCCGGGCTCATATTTCTCTATTTTCAATTAGAATAATTTTTTTTTACGTTCATTTGCTGTTTCCAAAAGCAGGTATTATGTCTTCTTGTTGCTTTGTATTCCTTACTTTTCTACGCAATTCGAATATCGTCGTTTGCTTTTGAAGAACTCGTAATATATTCTACGTTTAAATATTATATGTGAGTAAAACGGACTAAACGGAAAAGTGATAATTCACAGGTGATGGATCCAGGACAATCTACTGGAACTAAGAGTATTGAAAAGAAAACGAAACTTGTTTATCGAGAATATAATGAAAGTTATTTATCATTTGGGTTTACTTGGAATGGAGATGAAATGGACCCTCAACCTCAGTGTGTTGTTTGCGGTAAACAGTCAAATTATGAAACCATCGTTTCTTAAAAGACATCTTAAACCTAAGCATGCCAATTTAAAGTATAAATCTGAAGAATATTTTAACAGGAAATTATCGGAGTTCAAAAACAGTAAACGAGCCCACCAGCGGCCGAGCGGTAACGTCGCTGAACACTGGTAGTTCGGTCCGAGGTTCGAATCCCGCGAACGGGCTGGCTGCATGGGTGTTTTCGTGGTTTTCCCCATGCGTAACGTGTATACGAGCCAGTTTCCCTTAAAAAGTCCTCCACGAAGGCATCCCTCCCTTAAGGCAGATAGCCCACGAGTGCTTTGCCGTAATCTAATAAACCAAACCAAACCAAAAACAGTAAACAAGTAATGAAAGGTTTTGTTACTTCAAGTGAAAAAGCTTTGGAAGCTAGCTACCTAGGAAGCCTAAGAATTGCCAAGACTGGGCAGGCTTACACTATTAAAAACCTTATATTACCATCAGCTAAAGATATCGTTTTAAAATTATTAAACAAAAAAAAAAAAAAAAAAAAAAGCTAATGAACTGAATAATATTCCGTTATCAAATGATACAATACACTGGTGTGCAAAAATTAAGGACGAGATGGTTTTTTTCAATATAACTTTGTACAAAAGCTTTCCAAATCAACACATTTAATACCGTAAGATCCCCAATACGTAAGGACATGAGTAATGTAAGCAACACTTACTAAAAGAGAAATCAGAGGGATAAAAAGAAGCTTTATTGAAAAAGTAGCATGGAGCGCAATGCGACTGAAGGCCGAAACATCCCTGTGATGGGTGTCCAGCAAGAAACATCCGGTCTTTAATAGGGGATAGGATCTCCCCTGACTGCTAGGCAGGTTTCACAGCGCCTGCCCATGCTGAGAATGAGGGTGTCAATGAGTTGTTGAGGCATTGCTGCCCATTCGTCTTGCAGCGCCAATCGAAGCTCCGGAATCTTTACTGGTGGTAAGGTACGAGCTGCCAAGGTCTGCCTAGAAAATCCCATACATGCTCGATAGGATAGAGATCCGGAGATCGTGGCGGCCAATCCATACGTTCAATATCCTCACTCTCTAAGAGCTGTTCGGCAGCTACTGTGCGATGACATGATGCATTGTTGTCCATGAAAAGGAACTGCGGACCCATAGCGCCTCTAAAAGACGCACATATGGAAGAAGAATCTCGTTACAATAACGGGTCCCGTTGACTGAACCTGCGTCGAAGATGTGAAGGTCTGTACGACTACCAAGCATGATGCCTCCCCAAACGAGAACACCGCCACCTTCATACCTGTCCCTTTCAATGATGTTCGATGGATGATTGCGGCTTCCCCGCTCTCTCCAGATGAGTATGCGATGAGAATCGCTACTCAGACTGAATCTGCTCTCATCTGTAAAGAGTACTTGTCCCTATTCATTGTCTCTCCAATTCCGGTGTTCCCGGCACCATAGAGAACGCCTTCTCCGATGGGCAGGCGTTAGAGGTGCACACCGTACAGGGCGTCGTGCAAACAGACCACCACCGTGCAGTCTTCTGGCCACGGTAAAACGCGATATCGGTTGTCCAGTCGCTTGTGTCGTGTGTCTAGAGATTTCTCCCGCTGTCTGCCGCCTGTTTCTTCTGGCCTGTAAGGCAATATACCGGTCATCTGCGAGTGTGGTTCCTCGTGGACGACCGCTACTAAACCCCCGGATAGCTGTTCCTGTAGTTTGAAATTGTCTCCAAAGTCGTGAAATGATGCTGTGAGCAATTCCGAACTCTACAGCCACACTTGTCACACTGCGGCCTTCCTCCAACTTCCCAATGATTCGACCTCGGGTAAAAGCATCCAGATGTCGTCTAACATATTGATTATTCACCATTTCTCACTGAGGCAGCAATTCGGTGTGATTTTAACTGCTATAGGGCGTGCAATCTCTTTGCCAGAAATACTGATCTTACACCAACAACATGCTTTATACTACTCAGACACTCCCCCATTACGTTTACCTGCATATCTGCGCATGTGCTACCGTACATCACCTTACTTAATCTCCTGATTGGTCTTTCTGCCTGCTCTGCCTCTTCGTTCAGCTGATATGCTAATTTTTCGACTTCGTCCTTAATTTTTGCACACCAGTGTAAGTCAACGAATTCATTAAATGGCAAATTACATAAAAGAGATATGCAAAAAATAAAAAAGAGTGAGTGTTTCGCATTGCAGTTGGATGGAAGTACTGATCTAATGAACTTTGTTCAATTATTAGTATACATATGTTTCGAAGAAGATAAATGCATTGCCGAAGAGTATTTATTTTGTGAATCTCTTCATGATAGAACAACATCAAATGAAAGTTTCAAAATACGAGTAATTGACCATTTTATGTCTCTTTGAATAAGTGTATTGTTATATGCAGTGTCGGAGCTTGGGCTTTAACAGGTAAAAATTGCGGTGAAATTTCTCAGATAAAGAAAGTTGCACCTGAAACTAAATTTACTCACAGCTCCATTCATCGTGAAGCTTTAGTAGCCAAAATTATCCCCGAACACCTTACTAGGTATTCCTCTCGCCTTCTTAGCATGCCTTCGTAGTGTAGTGGTCAGCACGCTCGGCGCGTTTCCGAGAGGTCCGTGCTTCGAGTCCCGACGAAGGCGTTATTCGTTTTTCGTCTCTCTTACTTTCAAAAATCCTAATGTCTCTACAACCTGAAAGTCGTTTTGAATCAAACTGTGAAAATTGTTAATTTTATTAAACTCCGAGCTGGGTGCGCTGTAGATCTACCTCCTCGTGGTGCACCTGGCAACATTTTATAGTGACTAAAAGATCTACAACTGGCATTATGTTTCCTCCTCCTCGGATTGATACTCTTCGAGTATTACAGCGGAACGCTGGCGGACTGTCCCAATCCAAGCACACGGAGTTTTTGCAGATTCTGTGTGAGAAGGACATTGATTTCTTCAGTATCATGGAGGCTAATTTGACTGTCGAAAACCTAAAATATTATCCTTTTAAAGGATATTCGCTTCATGTACTTACAAAATCTTAAAAAGTTGCCAGTTAATTTATAAAAAATATAATTGGTATGCTTTATAATTATTTAATTTATGATATTATTATAATAATATTGTAATTAATGAAAATGTTAACATTGTAATTAATGAAAGATGTTTGTAATGCTAATATGTATGTATACCTTTTATATTCTTTGTTAACTCTCGAATTTATTACTGTTATTCAAGTAATTAGCCTACTTGTTAGACATTCTTCACTTGTTCTTGTGATTGTGATATGTTATCCTATTTCTTTATTTGTATTTATTATTTTTTTATTTTGTATTTTTTTGGCTACAGCTGAACTCGAAGAGTAAAACTTTAACCCTGTAAGCAACGGTGGGAAGAAATTTTGAACCGCGCAGTTGGAATATACCCAGGAAAGTGACATAGATTTTTTTTCCATTTTTAATACGTTTAAGTTTTTTTTTTTTTTCCAAATTTGCAACAGCTGATGGTTCTGTAATATCGGTTTTTTGGAGAAAAACACAGCAACATGGCATGTATTCGATTCCAAACGCAATAAAACCTCATCTCACATAACAACCACTTATACAAGTGATTAGTACTGTGGGGAACATAAATAAACTTCAATACTGAAAAGAATTGATAATCGTATTTCTTGAGACTACCACTTTTACACAACATAGTAATCGTTGATTCTTTTACAGAAGTTTTAATGCAACATACGAGCAACTGAAAACATAAACCAACCTATTTCTCTTTAAAGTCGTTAGAATTGTCTTGTCCCGGAACGCACTGGTTCTATGAGTACTGGTAATGAGTCTAGTACAGAGAAGTTTGACTTAAACCATTAGGTTTTTAACTCTTCTGTTCCATTAGTCATCATAAAAAAGAAAGATATTATTTCCCAGCACTAAATACTGTCTCTCATGTCTTCCCAACGACATTTGTGTCTTGTTTAATCAGATACACGCACGCTATATCAGATAATAAATGATGTTTCTACTCCTCGTTGATACAAAGCAAGTCGCATACAAACAATATAAAACATGGGCAGAGTCCATTCTTAGATACATTATCTTCTGTTTCAAGAGATAAGACGTAAGCAGTAGGAAAGAAATCGCGTGTTTGTACAACACTTGTTGGCCGGCATTTGATTAAGATGATTTTTCTATTCATGCAAGTCTTGTTATACAGCTATAAGGTCCTGACAATTTAAGAAGTCACCAACTTTTCAACACTTCAGTTTAATTGATTAAACCGGTTTTTGAACACCTCAGCTTAGTAATTCAGCTATTGATTAGCTTATTTAGCTTAGTGGCTTCCTTATTTCCTCGAATTTAATTAGAGATATCTCTCATTCAATTAATTCAGTTCTCACTTCGCGGCAATAAATGCATATAAATATAGTTATTCATAAATATATTTATGCTAATTTATATTTAAATGATAATTTTTATAAATTCTTGCATCATAACTGTAGATTCTTGCATCATACAGAAGATGTTTCTAACACCTTGGTAAAGATTAATCTTCAGCAGCTTATTTTCCAATCTAGTTTCAGGCTAAATTATTTGTAAAATTAATTATTTGAAATTATTTGCGAACAAAGATGGTCGCTAAATCAAGCTAATAATATTTTTTAACTCTTGTATTATTTTCATTAGTTGCTTAAACAGCTACGAAACTTCCGATCACATACAATATTCTGAAAAGTGCTTCAGGTAAACTCTGGCAACGCTGACCAGTACGATTGATTCGGAATATCTTCTTCTTCCTTTACGGTTAACCGACGTCGTGGCATCTGTTTATTTGAAAAGTGAAATTCGATATCAAAAGTGATTAAACGAAAACTTTCTATTAGAGATTAGTAAATCGTTCGGGATAAGAGAAAAGGAGAAAAGAAAGGGGGAAAAGAAACCCCTTTATTTATTAATTAATAAACTCGATGGAGCGCAAAATAGTCAACGCACAGTGATACGTGAGAAATTAATTAATTCGATAGAGTTATATGATTGAAAACGTTAGAATATTAACGTCTTCGCGTCTTGAAAAAAATGATTTCTTGGACAATACCGAATTTAAGCTCGGCGATACCTCGAAAAAAATAACAACTGCAATTTCCTAAGACTGTATCACATATTACGTAAGACTGGAAATGCACTGAAAGGTAAAAGCTTTCAATGCCACCTAAACTACACAGATCCATTACCTAAAGCACGCGATAACGTAATCATAGCCAGGAAGTCTGAGTTGATTCCGGCTACAAAAACATACAATTATTGTATCCATTACACACTCTTTAAATAAGTGAATGTTCACACTTAATAAAAGTGACGCGAATTAATATTTTTCCATGTGGGGAAAACGATGAGACCCTTTGCACTTTTTCTTTAATGAGTTTGTTCATTACAAACCACCAAGGACACATAGTTCTAGGAAGCAGAGTCCCTTGCCCTAGTGCAAAATATTTAAGCAAACTAGAAGTAATTAGAGAAATTATTCATTACTGTTCATCCGTGTTACCCAGAGTGCTTCGTTAGATTTTCTTTACTTCTTAGCCCAAAGGGCGTTACCCCAGAAGGACTATTAATTTCGTTTTGGCATTTTGCGTTGAAAACTTTAAATGTCGGTTCACATTTTGTTGCCAACAAATATTACAGCGCTGTATTATAGTTAAAGAAATTAAATAATAAAGAAGCTGCAGAATCTGCTTAATGTATGTATGTTTCTCGTATTGGGATAAAATGACGGTACCTAGAGCCAACAAATTTTGAATAACGTACGTTTCTACCATAAAATGGGCATCTGGAAGCCCTAATTTGGAATTTGTTTTATTACCTATTTCATATTTTGTTAAACTTTAACGAATTTTGTATTAAAAAACTCAACGATTTCAATGCGAGCAATGGCAACACTGTACGGAAAAAGAAACATTTTTTATCTCCAGCGAGCCACAATGTGTATCAGAAATTCTAAAGGTATGCTGTTTTTAAATTAATTTGCGATATTGCTGTTGAACTGAATTTTATGATTTGAGTGAGAAGAACATGATATTTAATGAATAAAAGCAACCTACAAAACATTAAAAGAACAACCCTTTGGGCGTAATGTAAAATTTGAATATTTACAGATTTTTTTCCCCCTCGTGCAATACTTTTCTTTAGAACAGGTGAAATAGCGTGATTGTCTTTGGCATTTGCTTATCCAAGTACAATTTTTGTATTTAAAAATTTTAGTCATAATTTAACTGTAAATAGCTTGCTGTTTTATTTACTTGTCAGTTTGCAAATATGTTAATATAAAGATTAGATTAACATGTGTTTTAAAGGCCTATTAATATTATATACTGTCTTCTTATAATCCTTACTAAGGATTCATCCTGCTTCAAAATTTCGTGTAATATGATGTCATCATGCTTTTTCTGAAATTCTTATTATAGAAAATCTAATTACCCATATTACGTCCTCTCTAATCTTATTGTATTCATCATTGTATATGTTTATATGTCAATTATCTTGACTTCGATGAATTTCTACTCAAATATTTTTAATTTAAAGACTACAACTCAAGGACTGTTTTCATCTTTTATTCAAGACCTACTTATATTCTCAAGGACTGTTTACCTTTTACTTATCTCTACAGTTACAGACTACTTATTTATTTCTAGACTCTCTTAAAATGTATAATGACATTTTATATTATATAATTTGTTTATTCTTCAAAAATAATATATAAAAATCAGTAAACATAAATTTTCAACTTAAGTAACAATTCTCTAAATATTTATGTTATGAGCTTTACTGTTAAATTGCCATTTATGTAAACACCACAAGACCTGTATAATATGTCTCTGTATGTCATATGTATATTTGCACAACCATTGTAACTTTGAAAAATTTTTATTTCAAATAAATACCGCTGATAGCGGATGGTAGATAGTTTCCATCAATAGAGCACAAAAGCTGAAAGTCGTAATGATGGTGCAGTTGCTCTGTTGATGGTCTCTTGTCTTCTTATAATAAAGTGTTCTAAAGAAAAACTTTAAAAAGAAAAGAAAAATACATCTGTAGTGTTAAATATATTTTAAAATAATAACAGGTGCAATATAATCTTAAATTATGTACTTTGGGGTGTTCAGCGCGACAAAACTGTACTCTATCTTGGCTAAAAACCACATCTTAAATACTTACACAGTTTGCAACCTCATTAACATAAACAATTCTTTCGCGCTTATTCTGGCCGGAAATAGAAAATAAGAGCGGATAGCAAAAATTTAAAATAAAATAAACGGTAGTAAAACTTAAAATCCTTACAAATTTTATCAATATTTTTCAATAAATGTTAAATCTAAGAAATAGAAGAACTGCTATATGGCTGTTGCCAAACAAAGGTAATTTAACTTTTTATTAACTAAGTAAATTTTTTTTACTATTTATTAATTTTTTAATTAAAATTATGGAAACAAAATAAGTAACTTAGAACTGAGAATAGAATGGCTATGCGCTTAAACTGGGAAACATTCAAAAAGGCAATAAGCATTAAAATGAAGAAAAAGAATTAATTTAATAAATTGTATTAACTAAATAATAAACCGAATAGAGTACGAAAACGGAAATCGAAACCTGTGTTAAAGATGTTCCTCAGTTTTTTTTTTTTTTTTTTTTTTTTTGTAAGTTTCCATTCCTTAGTTTTTTAGACATCCCTTAATTTTTTGTTTGGAAGAAAATATGATGTGAGGTGTTGAATCAAGTTGATTATTGAAACTTCAAGAGAATATTGATGTCTTTTTAGCAACTGTAAACTTACAAATTAAGTGCGTTAAAATTCTTTTGTCATACTATATGTAACGAAATTATAAATTAAGGAATGTTACACTTTAGATAACCTACAGAGATTATTAGTGATTAATATTAAAGAGGAAAAAATCAACCAATAAATTAAAATAATTCGAGAATTATTTTAATTTATCTTTAATTGATCCTTCAAGAAAGGCAAAACATATGACAAAAATCTCAAGTTTTGTAATGATATATCTGGGTCAATTTTTGTCGCACGTATTATGTTAAGCTGTTATTATAATTTATTATATATATTTAACTGATATAATGAATTTTAATAACAATCATAGTACTAATTTATTGATACTCAGATAGTTAACAGAATTCCAATGGATCATTTTTATTTGCACCTAGCAGTAACAGCAGCAGCAATTAGTTATATTTATGCTAGCTTCGTCTTCCTGTATTAAATTATTATAAGTCTTTCGAGGTAAATAAATGTTTCATACAGAATGTAGAATTCAATGAGAAACTAAAAAAATTTAAAACATTAACTTTTAGTTAAATAAATCCCATACAGTAATTCAATATTAAATTTGAATCTGAAGGAATAGTTTAGTTACGAAGCAATAAAATGCCTTTTTACCATAATCCTTTAGTAGATTTCATTTTAATTGATCTTGTAAAAAAAACAGTTTTTTCCTCCATTCAAAATTCCATGCCAAGACATGATTCTTTCAGCGTTTTAATTGAATTTGACTAAATAATGATCCTTGTAAAAAAGACTTGAAGTTTTCAAAATTAATAACACTGTTTTTGACATTAGCAGTTTTACTTAAGCTTTTTAAAAGCGCAAAATATTAGGTACATTTTTCTTAATATTCAACTAGTTCTATTCTTCACTATATTTTTTTTAGTATTAGTCATGTTTTGCCATTCCGACAAAGTACAGTTCTTTTTCTTTTACTTAATGACCTTACGATATTTTTTTAATTGTTCATTTTTATCGTCTGCAAAATTCTTTTGCATTAAAATTTCACAGAATTGTACATGTAGAAAGTTACTTAATTAGAAGTTATGCAAGAAACATTAGAATAACAATGCAAAATATGTTTGTGAAATCTTTATTTCAGTAAGCTGGATCAAGTAAATGAAACTTCTCCTACCCAAGTTACCGCTTTTCTACTTTTAGTAACAAAGTGATGACCCAAATGCATCTAGTATATGGTCCGGTTTAATTTCATTTCCCCTTCTCAAATGCAGTGGTAAGAGGGCAATGGACAACACAAAGCCTGAAGGGAAGTAAGTGAAAGTTACCAAACATATATTTTTAACATCATTTGCCTCATTTTTTAGATCTAGTTTAAAAATAGAAAAGGTGGGACAAACTATAAATAAAAGAGAAAGTATTTCAATAATACGCGACTAGTAACTAATACTCGAGTTTCATATTTAAAAAGAAATCAGTTTTATGTTTTATAAAAAAAGAAAGAACCTTAGAATGAAGTCTTGTAAAGTTTTTCATCTGATTTATTTATAATAACAGTGTAAATAACCGAAAGCTTTCCATAAATTATTCGGATCGAAAGAGAAAAAAAGTTCAAAAATTTATATTTAAATCCATTTTATAGAACAGATAAAAAAATGACACAATTATTTTTTCATAGAAATTGGCTAACTTAATGTTTAATCTATCTGAGTCAACTAAATTCTTTAGGTATAGATATTTTTTTTAAGAGCTACCCATTTAGTCAAATCTAAAGGTTGGCGGAATAATCATTTTACGAGTATGAATAACCGAGAAATTGAATTTATCTGCTTTTGTAAAAGAAGTGTATGAAATTAATTCATCAGGAATCCAAAATCTGGAATAGTTCATGTTGTAATGCAAAAGGAATTAGACATCTTTTGACTAATCGGCATGATATTACATGTAAACATACAGAAGCATAGATTAGAAATAGATGCAAGTCATGCCACTTCCATATTATTTTTCCAGATTTCTCAGTTTCTGAATTCGTTATTCTCTTTTATCAATTTATGTTCAGACCATTCACGTTACCCTAAACGATAGGAGGGCCAACGTAATGACAGATACCTACGGAGATTTTGTCCCAGTGATTCCTGCAATGTCAGGAATGTTGGGGCAAATGTGTATGTTCTGTAGGATGTTACTTCGAAGGTGACCAAATATTTCAAAGAGTATTATTAAGTAAAGGATTTTAAATCAATAGACTGTATAAGGTATTTCTCCCGCCTTCTTAGCATGCCTTCGTGGTGTAATGGTCATCACACTCGGCGCGTATTAGAAAGGTCCATGATTCCAGTTCTGGCATTGCTCATTGCTCATTTTCATCTCTTCTGCTTTCAAAAAATACCTAAAGTCTCTACAACTGTAGTATAATAATATTTTATACTTAGGTAATTAATAGCTTTTTTAGCCGAGGAAAAGGATCATCTAACTATAGTGTATCTTTAAGTCTCCTTCATTTGTGCATGCACTGGAGTAGCTAATATAAATTTTAAAAATAGAACTAACTAAAAAAAATTCATTGCATTTGCAGAGTTAAATTTCCTTGAATCTTTGATCAGAATAACCTCTAATTTGAAAATCCAAAATTCAAAACAATTTTGAGCATTGACCTGAAGCAACAGGTAAAACATTCCACACCTGTTTTCATTCTTGAGTACATTACCTAGTCTTGGTATTAATAATATGACATATATTTTTTTATTTAGCACTTATGAGGATAAGTAATGTGAGCTTAGTTTGATTATTATTACATTTTGTCTTTTATTTACAAATTAGGATTTATGACGATGGCAAAATAATTACAAACTGTCCATATGGGCAGATGAGGGCTTAATTTCTAAAATAAAAAGTGCCAGAGCTCCAAAGAGGCACTCAAGAAAAGTGAAAAAAATAAATAAAAATATGAATAATTTAAAATTTAAAATTAAATAATATATAAAGTGATAAATAAATTTAATTAAATTAATGATGAATGAAGACACAATAACACGCCGAATAAATACTAATTCAGAAGTCAAACAACAAAAATTAGCGTTATATTTACAAAATTTTCACAGGACTAGTTTCGATGGTTTTACCGAACCATCTTTTTTTTCCTATCTTGTTCACTTGCGGTTTTGCAGCTGAAGATGGTGATTTTTGTTGTTTGACTTCTGAATTAGTAATGATGAATGGTTAAATAATAAAACGTTGCAACTCATCTTATTTGCGGCTCACTGGAATAATTTTGCTCTAAAACAGAGAATTATCGTAACCGGGTGCAGGTTAACTTGGACTTGGTGTGTGTGTGATAATTCGGTGTAGATGACTTGAGGATTCGAAGCTAACTTAGATACATCAGATGACACAATGGAGGAGAAAAAGCTTGCAGATGTTGGCGCAGATAAACAAGACACAATTTTTACTAACTCTGAGCACACATATTCTCGTTCACACATCACTATAGGTGCGATAAGCAACCCAAAATTTTCTTAGTATATCACATCTTTTCATACAGAACAGAGCGATCCAACAGCACATCTTAGCGAGAGGAATGCAGGCAAAAAGCGAGTGCGCATTTCAGCAAAGCGTATTTATAATAGTTGAATCCTTTATTTAAAACGTGAATGGTAAATGGACAAGAGCTTACCAAAATCTGGGATTAAAGATGACAAAATGTGGACTAGTTTTCTGATATGACGCACTTTAGATTCCAGGAAGAATGAACCATATACAGGCAAATTAAAATCAGGACAAAGAACCTTATGCAGCCAAATCAGGAGTTAAAAGGGCTAACGCTAAAATAAAGTTAGTTGTTTTCGTTCTTATTACATGATTTAACGAGCCCAGACTTTGTTTCATGCGCAAAATTATGAAACGCATTACATAGTGCATGAAAACACTTTCAAGGTATGTGTGCAATGTATATGTAAACAATGAATTTGTTGCTTAGATTTTGTCTCACACCTAAGTATTTTATTATCTTTACGTAAAGATTCCACAGTTTGAAATCATTTTTGACAAAAGATTTTCAGTAATAATTAATGAACCTTTTTTAATTTGCAATTAGAAGCAAGAACAGAATAATTTAATGTCTGTCATGAGAGTTTGACAGCAGCAGAAAAATATTCATTTCCTTAAATTAAGAATGAGGATTAAAACAAGGAAAGTCAATGCCAAATATTAACTTATAAGGAAAATTTCTTCATTGAAAAGCCATAATGATCCTGTAAAATTTCCGTAAAGATAATTCAAACTTTTTGAAGAAAAATACTCAATGGCAGTTTGAAGTATAAAAAATTATGCATGTAAGGAAATAAAGCTATTCATATTTGACACCAGTTTTTGCTTATAATCCATCAACAAATATACCCATACATTTATAATGACGCTTCTTTAAGAATCCTATCGAAATTTTAATGCACATTTCTCATATTTTATACATTTACTGGAAATTAAGAATTCCAAGGAAATGACAACTAAAGTTACTTATTGTTTCAACGCAGAAGACTTCTAAATTTCTTCAATGAAACTAAACAAATGGAGATGTGGCGTCAAAGTGAAACAAAAGAATTCATTATTTCCGAAAAATTAAGCAATGATGCCGACAATGAACCTTATGTAAGCGTCGAAAAGAATACGTCAGTATTTACATCTGCAATAAAAGCAGCAGAGTCCATTCAGTGCAAGATTGTCTCAGTAAGAAAGCTAATAAAGAAATGTTCTCAAACTAATAAAGAAGTTCGAATTTATACAAACAAATAAAAGAATCTGAAGGGCATTCTTTTGTGTCTTAATGTGTCTGTTTTGAACACATTAAAGTAGGTTCTACATATATGAGTATGGGTAAGAGAAGATAAATTTTTAATAGTGAAAACAAACTTTATTTTTGCTCCCTTCTTTTTGAGAATGAATATTGTGCTTCTTTTGGAATTTAAAACTCTAGCGAATGCAGAAATATACTAAAGTTTTTTAAATGCTTTTTTTTTTTTCGAAAGAAGACAAACTGACAAATTAATTTCTTTTTACTTCCTCAGTATCAAGTAGTATGACATAACCATGCTCCGAGGCCAATATTTTTCAATTGAAATTTTGATAAATATAGTAGGGGCCATATAATAACATTGTTTCGTGGCTATTATGATAACATTAATGGAATCATAATATTAAACGATAACAAAAAGTATCCGCAAAATAGCAATTGAAATTAATTAATTTAATATAAATATAACAAGATATATATAAATTGACCTTCACAGTATTTTAATTTGGAAAATGCAGGAGTTTGTTTATGAATAGCTCGTAATGTCGTTTCGCAAAAGTTCATTTATGAACTGTTCATAATATTCCTGGAAATTATTTGACCGATGATCTTTAATCTTAACCATTTGTTGGGAATTCACTGATTTCATGATGATAATCCTCAAAATATTTATCATGTGATATCCTTGGAATTGTTTTTAAAAGCAACTGGCAGATATCTTCTTCTGTCATCAATGTTGCAACTTGTGGTTTTTCATCAATATCCACTCATGCGTTAAATTCCTTACAAATCATATTGGTTAGAGAAGTTGCTTTTCCTTTTTCAACTTTCACTATTTCATCATTTATTAAAAGGTTCGCAAATTTAAAGCAACTCTTTATTGCGATTTTTGAGATGTAGTTCCAAGATCTGTTCGAAAAATGTCAAGGGTAAAATCCTAATATACGGTACGGCCATGGTGCGATTTTGAAAATTGTCGCCAACACCAAAATAACGCGTTTACTGCTCATGTTAAATGTCGCGTTTAATGCTCACTATAATGTCGCCGTGTATACCGTATTGTGCAAAATTGTGATTAAGCGTCAAATTAAGATTAGGTATGGACTATTACTTTATTTCGCATTTTTGAACAAAAGATTCTTGTTCATTGACACCAAATTTTAATACTCTTTTATTTTGGGCTATATATGTTAAACCACACCAAAATAGTATAAAATATACTGTAAAAGTCCCAAGAATTAAATTAAAGATGAGATATTTAATAACTGAACAGCGAATTTTTCTGGTAGGGAAGAAAAATGTCCTAAAAGTCGAATCTGTGGAGAATTCGAACCAATTCTTTAACTCACAGAAGAATGATATTATTGCATTCTAGGTGTTGGTGTATTTCAAATAATTGATGATAACACTTGATGAAAAATCAAAACACAATTTATTCGCCAGTAAGCACTATTACACAAGACAGTTCCAAAGACAGGTTTACAGTCGTTGAAAAACAACGACAAACACGCTGAAACAATCAGCAATACAGTATTCAGGCTATCACGGTGAAGACAGCTTCACAACAAAGCACCAAAGTACAGCTCCCGACTCGGCTGATCGCTCAAGCTAATTTCTGAACTCAAGACACTACTACTTCCCGTACAGGCAGGATATATCTAGCTTTAACCTACCTTCAAGAATATTCCCAAGAAAACCGCTAAGAATGCGTTCTACAATGTTCTAACCCTAACCCAATCTATGGCATATAGCCAATTTTGTCGCCAAATATCTCCAAATGGTCGATTTCGCCACATATCTGACAACTCTGCCCTTCCCTGCCACTTTCTGGCAACTCTAAGCCCGCTTTGCGGGGAAGCTATCTCAACGCGTAGCTATTTCGTAACAATATGGCACGACGATTTTATGATTATTTTTGGAAATCTTTGAAGTTTTTATCTAAGACCAGACGATAGAATCCTCCATTAATGGCAACCGATTTCAAATTATGGAGTTCCCGAGAAAGGCCTAATTCAGAACTAAACATTTGACCTGTCTGCACTAGACCAAAATTTTAAATCACCAACTAATACAAGGTGGCCAAAATAAAACTGGCTAGGAAAATGTGTATTAATTCTGACACTAAATTTACATTAACACTTTTTAATGAACAGAACAACTGACTTTCTCTATGGAGTCCGTTTCCTACAATTTTATCACTGAGGCTTACATCATATATTTTATCGGAGATTTTGACAAGATATTTAGATTCTTAAAATTTTGAGGAAATAGTTGAGTATATGTTTTTTACGAATTGTGCTTTGCACAACGCTCAACAATGAACCTGTACTTTTTATCCTTTTGTGTCGCATTCAACTGATTACTAAATATCATATATTTTCCTTTCTAATCACCTCTTTGTTATTTAAAGTACGTTTCCACGAAATTCCAAAAACACTTTTCCGGACCAGTTTCATTTTAGCTACTGCGTAGGCTATAAAAATTTTAACAAAATGTTCGTGATGAATCCTACAAAATGCATTAAATCCTTTAGTAGCAGATCAAAAGATCTTTTAAAATTTCGAAGTTTGGCTATCGGTTTAAAAAAAAAAAGTATATTTGTCTTTCGATCTAAAAAGTTTGCATAAACTTGGATATTTTCTCCACGTAGCAAAAGCATTCGTAGACTGCATGATGGCTATTGTATTCCGCGACACATGATCCGATATTTCAACACCCAGATCATTTTCAATTTCATTTCTCATTGATTTTTGAGAGATTGGAGACAGAAACCATGTAATTTATCAAAAAAATATTGCAAAATTATTTATTAAAAATTAATCCTTTCTTTTATCGAATCTCCTAATGCCAGTTATAAACGATGAACTAAGAAACTAATACTAAATTACGGTAATAATTTAAGTAGTAAATTGTTGCATAGGTAACTTTTTTTAGAAGTTTGTTTTCAATTCCAGGTTTTCTTTGTAACATTACACTAGCTCCACCGGAATAAAATTCCTTTAAATAATTTGTAGACTCATTTGGTTTTTTGAAGCAGACGACGTGAAAAATGTGAAGTGCCCTCGCCGGGACTCGAACCTTGGACCTCTCGAATACACCGAGAGTATTACCAATCAAGTATCTTCGTGGTGTGCAATTACTACCCGAAGGCATGTGGAAAGATGGGAGAAAATAACTTATAAACTTTTTAAATAGTTTTAAGGAAATTTGTACGACTCTAAAGCATTAATTACAGAGACATATGCCTCCCTGCTTTCATGGTAATAGAAAAATCGTCTATTGTATCCTTAGGCCCGGGTTCGAGTCCTGAAGAAGGCATAGATGTTTGTAAATGTAAAGTCTTTGAGACATGAGCACACTTAAAATACTGCCGAGCTGAAGGTTTTCTCGAGAGATTAGTGTCAAAGGAAAAGAGAATGAGACCCTCGAATCCATCCTCCATGGGATTCGTTTTCAAAAGCGAGATGTAGTTGGGTAAGGTCTTTAGCATCTTAAGGCCTGAGCGAAGAACATGTGCCCTCTTGCCTTTTGCCCACGGTAAAATTCGTGGACATCACATTACATAACTACTTTAAGCCTTCTACCGATGCTGCTGGAACTAGTGCTCAGCGACCCAGCGGAGACTCAGGGAATACGCCAATAGGTCGCAGTTGAGATTAAACTCTTAATTTTAAATTATGCCACATACATTCATATATGCATAACTTTCTACTCTCAGCAAATATCACAATACAAATTAAGAAAAACAGGATAGAGTTAGACAAAAAATTTAACTCTTATTAAAGTTTATGAATAATTGTCAAAACTTAAGAGAGAAATTCTACACGTGAAAATGCTTATAGTTGAAAATTCGAACCGACTTTTAATCACTTTATACCCCCGAAAAGTTCTAATTTATTTTTTCTCAAGACACTAAATCTGGAAAAGAACTCCACTATTCATGCTGACCTCAAAATGAATGATAATGACGTAGTGAATACCATATCTAAATTACGCGCGAGCTGCGAAAGCCGTAACTATGACCTCATAAAAGGCATCAAGAATTACGACCCTCAGATCGGTCAACCGTAAAAAAAAAAAAAAAAAAAAAAAAGCAAGACCATCTTTCATAATGGAAATTGGTCGGTAATTAATTTTACAAGAGGGGAAGTGCTTATTCACGTCATATTTTCCATTTAATATTCCCATTCGAGTGCTAAGTTATGAAAGCTATGTGTAAGGTATATAGGTCTATGTTCAACTAAATCTGGATCTAACTGGGTTTCAATAGTAGTTTCGCCAACTGAAAGCCATTTACAATTTAGATTGGTAGAATCTACCTAGATCATCGGCTTTCTTTCAAATTTTTTCTCTTAGCGTAACCCTTTATAAGATTTTGTGATTAAACAATGCTCCTTTAGAATCTAAAGCCCGTAGTTTGTCCCAATATTCTCTAGCACCCTAGAACAGTTTCCAGTGCTCTCGCCAGTATCTTTTATGGTATCCATACCAGTATATTTCATTGTATTATTTTAATATTATGAAATTAATAGACCGCGAAGAATTAGGTTAGAAAATAAAATCGAGACTGATTTATTACATTATTTATTCCAAATAAACTTAGTCTTAACATATATTTTTAAACCAAACTATAATATTATTAATGTACTCTACTTTTGATTATCACCGTTTGTAAAAAAAGAAATGAGAAAATGGGCGAAATGATGAATTTGTTAACTCATGGAGAGATTAAAGCCTATGCTTCAAAACACTAAACATTCTTGAAAAAGTGTTGTACCTCAGTAAAATACTAAAGTGAATTATTATATAACATCTTTCATATTATACTAAAGAAAAAATTAAAACTCAATGTTCTTGCACACTGCCAGAGCAGGAAAGGGACGGTGGTTATATACATTGCGTAAAAAATTGAGCAATAATGGTTGTTGCATGCAAAGCTAGTTATTATTAATGATATTTTTTTTTTGTAAACATGTTGTTGTTGTCGTTATCTCACTTGTCTGAAGGTAATATCAAAACAAGCCCAAGAAATTCACCGTGGTAAGGAGAGAAAGATCGCTCCTGTTGTTCGCCAGAGCCTTGAGCACCATACAGGTGACAGAACGACTTCGCTCAGTTCTGTCCCTAATTTTGATGGAAAGCACCCCGGGGGGGGACGGATATGAGAGTCTTCCCCTCCCCTCTTTCCTTACCATCAACCTATCGAGAGGACTTTCAGCTTGCGGCATATTTAGAATGTCCCTATGCCGCACAGACAGTATGTATATACAAACATCCATGCCTTCTCCGGGATTCGAACCCGGGCCCTTCGGTACGGCAGTCAGCGTCACTAACCACTATTCTAGTTAGGCTGCTGTTTTTTCTAAACATTTCGATTAATAACAGCCACACCGGAAATTCTTATAAGTACTTTTCCTTTTATTGAATGAGAAATTTTAAAGTTTTCTGAATAGTTTTCTTTTTGTTAGTATTTATTAAAGTGCTCTGCTATGTACCGCTATTACAGATAACGTTTTCACGTATCCCTCCAGTCGTGTAACTCCAAAAAAATGTGTTTTACAGGTCTCGAACTGAAACTAAAAACAGCTGTCGGGACAGATTTTTTAACAAAATAAAAATTAATTAACAACGAAAAAAATACTTTTTCTAATTTTAGATTTCGCTTATTAACTATTTATTCACTAACGGAAGTACCCGATGCCAGTTGAATTAGATTGAGAGTAACGTATCTAACAGAGAGACGATACCGCTGCAATCCTTCTCTAATAACGATGAAAAATTACAATTCATATTCATACATTTCTTCAGGCCGATGTGATATGGAAACACATAAAAAATTTCGATAGCAAAATAAACTCTCTCCCTTTATATCAGCAACAAGGGCATGCAGTTTTAATGATTTTCGTCTTTCTAATCAAATGGCCGTAAAACCTTGAGTTCCATCCAATATTTCACCTATATTCAATTTTATTCGATTAAATGTGGCAAAAAAATTTATAATAATTGATCAGAAATCAATAACGCGAACAAACAAACAATCGCACAAACAAGCATTCTTCTTTATATAGATAGATTTTGTAAAACTTACAAATTTTTGATTAACAAACTGTACGATTTGGAAGCGAACAGCAGCAACACTTTTCGAAATAAAGCATTTTTAGTTCCAACGTGCGAGATTGTTGCCACTTGGAAAAATGAGTGCGAAAATTAGTGTTTTTAGAGTTTTTAATTAATATCTCGGTTGATTAAAGTCGCACGAAGATGGAAACAGTTCAAATGGCTTCTCATGAAATTTTAGAAGCGGGAATAATGTATTTAATGTTTGGCAGCGCATTACTTATTTCATTGCAAAACTCAGAAATATTTTATTAACAAACTCTACGATTTGAAAAAGAGCACTGGCAACACTTCTCGAAATAAAGAAAATGGGGGTGACGTTGAGAGTTTTGGCGTAGTGCGAAACTTGGTTCCTAATCTAAAGAGCATACGGGCTGTAAGTTAAAAATGAACTTTAATGGGTGCTTATTTTGTGAGCTTAACAAATCTTATGAACAGGATATGTCAACCTATGGCATGTGAGGAATAAACATAACATGAAGAAGATGACGAATAGATAATGGGGTGATTAATTTGACTTGTATAGCGGCAGGTATGAGGCTGCAAAAATTCCGTATGATATTTTATATAAATTAGGTTAAGAAAGAGTCCACTGTAACTCCAAAAAAACATTAGTATTTATTTTCTTTTTATTCTATCACAAGGAAGTAGACATGACCAATTATTTTATCTTATTAAAAGCTAACCTGTCCGTTTCTGTAAACATGTAATTAGCGTTGAATCTCGGCTTAAAATTTCCTGTTCATTGGATATAACGTAGTTATGACAGAGTTTAAATCATTCAAATCTTTTTTTTTTTTTTTTTTTTTCCCCAGGTTCTGAAGGAAACTGATGGAAAATGTCTACCATGACACAAACTAAAGTTTTTTTCCTTATCACCATACTTACGCCTTTTTATGATGTCGCACATTTCAAGCAATAAATACGACGCAAAAGCATATGACATTCTGGGGATATACGTCTTTATGAAAATATAATGATAAACATGTATCCATCATCCGTCTGAAGCAAATGAAATAGAAATAAAAAGGGTATTCAATGCTACAGAAATGTTCATAGTACTTCAATAATGACGACGAGTGGTAACGCTGTTTCATCTCAAAATGTGAGTTAAATGCAAGTCGGCATATTCTTTTCTGTTAAACAAAGATTGAAACTTTCTTAAATAAGAATTTTCATCAGCAAAAATGGTGTTTGACGAAAAAGCAGTATCGGCCCCTTGAGGAATTTAAATTATCAAGGGTCGTTCGGTCGTTAAATTCAAGGGTCGCACTGCAGGATTAACCATAGACAAATAAGATAAATATCTAATTAAGAGGACACTATTGCGTTATTATTTTTAATGATATTGTTGCGTGCGTATGGGGTCGTAACAGATTGAATGCGAACAGGTCAGATGATAGGTTGATAAAATTTATTTTATCAAAAGAAATTCTTCAGAGTTCTGGAACTTTCCACAAAACTACTCGTACAGGTGTTCACAGCACCACAAAGTACAATCAGTATTTATACTTAAAAACTACCAAGAATGTTAACCACAATGAAATGCAAAGTGCATCTAAAGATCGAAGATATCTCAGTACTCCGAACTCAAGATGAAAGTAAACAACCAACAAATACTGAAGACAGATGCTTTCTGCGGCCTGATAAGCTTTTTCACCCGGCTTCCGAGAAATTTCTAGTACTTTCTGCTTCTCGAAGGAAGGCATATGAAGGTCGAATCAGTTACTCAAAATAGCAATTACAACAGCTATTACGGTGATACAGGGACCAAACCAAAACGTCGCCAAACAATTGTCAAGTTTGGCGACAAAAATTGGTCGCCAAAACCGTTATCAGCTTGGCCATATTTCGCCAAAATTACAAGACTTGCCCTTGTATTCTTGCTTTTGAGGCACAGCATCCTTCCTTTAGATTTTCATCTTACATTATACAGAAAAATACAACAATTTCACATATAATTTAACTAAAATTATCTATGAACAAAATTCGTAACAATATAATTAAATATCACCAGTTATTAAAATAATATAATCGGATTCGGTGCTGTGTACTGCCTCTTGCAAAGTGTGAATTAGCTAGTAGTTATACGTCATAAATACAAATATGTATACATGTACATTCACTGTTTAACCGTTTGCAAATAGATTTGTTGTTGTAAGAAGAAGCATAGACACGGACTTGCGGATTTTTCATTTGTTCTATGATTTATTTTACTTTTTATCATAATTCCACAAGATACCAAACATGAGCTAATTACGTAAGTGAAGACCACCAAAAAAGAAAAGAAAAGGAGGAAAAAAAGGAAGGAAAGTTAAAATCATGAGATGCATTGTTAAGTATTTTACAGAAAAAGGAGACAGATATATCAGCACCAATCAAAGAGAAGAAAAATTAAAGATTGGCATCGCTATGTAATAATACAGAATGTTGCAAAAGAAGGGAACAAAATGAATTTTCAGAGCCTCATGCGAAACGAATAGCCAAAATATTAACAATGAAGAAATCAGAAAATAAAGCGAAGCTTGAAGAAAATCAAATTCAGTGTACAACAGAGAGGAAAGGCAAAACAAATGTGAAAAAAATATTAACAACATTTGAAAAATCTTTAAATTTGTGATATAGCTAAGAGCCCAACATATTTTATTTCTATTAAGCAAGATTTCATAATTAAAAATAAATCGGTATCCGCCGATAACATCGTGGCAAAAATATCGCGGACGAAAACGTCGCGGAGAAAACAACGCAAGGCGAAAACGTCGTGCTACAAAACATCGTGGGAGAAAACATCGCAAAGAGAAAACATCGCAGTTCTAAAATATCGTGGTACAAAACATCGTCGTCGAAAATAAAGCGGTTCAAAAACTTCGCAGTTTAAAAACATTGTCGCCGAAAATATCGTGGTAAAAAATAAAGTATCTATAAATCATCGCATGACGATAACATCGCAGACATGCTTTTTCTCAGGTTTTAATAATTATAAATGGATATTCCCATAATGATTTGTGAGCACAAGGTGTAAAGAAGGATAATTTTTACTTTCACATTTTTTTATTAACTAATAAATTTTTGCTGAAAAAGTAAGAATGCTACTTATAGATTATACTTTTCATGAAAAATTACCAGTAAAAACTTTATAAAAATGATTTATTAATGGCCTTTGTTAGTTAACTATGTCGGTTTAAAATTCTATTAAGTGCTATAAGTTGCATTAATTTTCTATGCTTAAGTTTCCTTTTTATTTTCTCAGCAAAAATGTATTAATTAATAAAAAATATGAAAGTAAAAATTATCCTTCTTTCCATCTTGCGCTCACGAATCATTATGGGAATATCCATTTACAGTTATTAAAGCATGTCTGAAAAAAGCATGTCTGCGATGTTATCGTCATGCGATGATTTGTAGATACTTTATTTTTAATCACGATATTTTCGACGACGATGTTTTTAAATTGTGAAGTTTTTGAACCGCTTTATTTTCGACGACGATGTTTTGTACCACGATGTTTTAGAACTGCGATGTTTTCTCTTTGCGATGTTTTCTCCCACGATGTTTTGTAGCACGATGTTCTCGCCTTGCGTTGTTTTCTCCGCGACGTTTTCGTCTGCGATGTTTTTGCCGCGATGTTTTCGGCTGTAACCAAATAAACCACTATCTAACATATGTAAAACTGTAAAGTTGGGAAAAGTCATAAAATCATTTTTAAAGACATATATTTCATCAGACAAAAAGCAAATAGTGAAGAAAAAATATTGAAAAAAGATAGTTCGTGTACAGTAACAATAAATAAATTTATTCTTATATAAGGAAAACCATTAGGACTGTAGCAGCTTTAAGGGAAAGGGCGATGCAGAGCGACGGCCCAGCGTCATTAATGCACAACTGCTCCTCATCGAATAAACGAGATCTTTTTACCAAAAAGCTTCTTTCGTGAAACATTCTATCGTGATTTCACAATTTTTTATAGCGAAAACTCCGAATATATTTTCACCCATGGCGCGAAATACAAGAAGGAAGGACCTTCCTTTATTAAAACACTTTTTTAAGACTATACAGCCTGGAGAAATGGGGTGAGCATTCAGTAAACAAGAGCTTCCTAATAACATTCGTAACAGAGTCCTGTGCATGGACACACTGAAACAACCATTGAAACTCTTTATTTGGAAAAGAAAACGCATTGGAGAAAGGTGTTTGAAAGAGAGTTTGTAGCCATAAATCTTTTAGAGAGACATTCACTTGCATTTCACGGAAATTATAAATGTGTCGGATTATCAACTAAATCTAGTAGAAACTACATTGCAGCATTGGATGAATTTCTAGCTGAATTTAAATATTTTGTGTCTCATATATAAAATATGGCTCAACAGGAAAAGAAAATGTAAATTATTTTATTATCGATCATATGCGCTGAACCAGTTTCAAGTTATTACTGAACACTTGGTGAACATATTTCAAACTGAAATTAGAAATCAAAGTACTATACCTTAATTGTTGATTTCACGCCTAACGTAAAGCAAATTTATCAACTTATTGACATGTAGTAAGTTGATCAAACTTATTACATGTATACTTACTCATTTCTTAAATAATGGTATATGTGTGAAGAGTTTACTTCCTCCTTACCTATATATATTTGCTTACTGGTAAGTCATTGAAAATCAAAGTAGTGTACGAACAAACTTTATCAGAAATATAAAGACTGCAGAAGTCAAAGCTGTCATAACGCAGTAAGCATGCTTGGCCAGTAAATGGGTCTGCAATCCACACAATACATGGGTATGCAATTTTAAACAGCGTAATGAAATAGCACATTATATACTTCTCCCAGAATATTCACTTAATTTAAATTGAAAACTCAGCTGCTCAGTGTTACCTGCAAACTACACTGCTGGCCATTAAAATTGCAGCACCAGGAAGGAATGATCTGACGAAAGTCATCACATGAAAGGAAGAAGAGGATGGGATATGCAAATAGCATTTCAGCACATTTTTAGACGACACAGGAAGGAGAAATGACATCTGATCGGAGTTAGCTCAGAATATCGTGTTATGCCTCGAATTAAGAAGATGAAATGCTTACCAGCAAGCGTCGAAGCTCGATAGAGGCAGGATCGTTACCTATCGAGAGTGTGGATTATCATTCCCTGATATCACCCGTCGCTCTGGGCGACATCCAACCACTGTCATGCGAATATGGAATCAATGGATTGCTGAGGGTCAAACTGAACAGCATACAGGATCTCAGCGCCCTCCCATGAATAACGCATGCGCGCAGAATTCTAATGGCCGTACAGACGTCTGGAGTTTCCGAGGAGACCACACGTCGCCTGCTTGCATTCGATATCTGCATAGGGGCCTTGCACCTGGTGTAGCCATTGGGTACACGACACGCACACTCTAGTTCGGATCGATGGTAGTTATAACGCAGATGGATACATTTATGACATCTTACGTCCAGTGGTTGTGCTCTGTCGTCGAAGCCTGTCAAACGCCATCTTTCAACTAGATAATGCAAGATTACATGTTTCACGTCGTGTTCTGACCTTCTTCGATACGCAAGATATTCGACTGCTGGCATGCATGGTATCCAAATCTGTCTTCCATTGAAAACATCTGGTCATAGGTTGCTGAGAGACTGGTCCACCACCCCTCTCCAGCTAATGCAGTTGATGAAGTGTGGCATAGATATAAAGCAGCATGGAATGGGTCGTCCCTTTCTGTCATCCAAGCCCAGTTCGACCTCCATGCCTAACCGGGTAAGGGCCGTTTTAGCTTCCAAGGGTGGCCGCTGTTTCTACTAATTTCGCACCCTATAACCCCCCAAATAGCTTACAAATATAATCATTTTGTTTTCATGCCATACTATTTACGTACATTAAATATCTTTTTTGTATTTGCTTTCCTTCATGGTGTTACAATTTTAATGGCCAGTAGTCTGCATTATAATTGATGGGAGATGAAATCCCAACATTAAAAAATAGATTTGCTAGATAAATGAAATTTTGGAAGCGGATTGGCCCATCTAAAAGATAACGTCAATTCATATTACGCGCAAAATGAATAACCATGGCATCACTATTAACATACAAACTACAGTACGTGATGTAAACTTCAGATGGTTTATTTACTTTTCGGTTTGGGCATTGTGGAGCGAGATCTAAGTAAAGAATGGTATTAAGGAGACGAAGAATGCAGTATGAACGAAGAAGACAGTTGCTAAGCTTGAAAGAGGAGGTGTAATAGGTGACAGGTGAATGAGGGGCTGGATGCCCGAACAGCTTTATGTGACTAATCGTGTGTCGTTCGGTACTCGCAACTGTCCAGAGCAACACCCTCCCGGTGCGCGTTATGGCCAACCCTACACAAGGCTGTTTCTTAGCCATGTTGGGGGGTTACCTTATTTTTTTTACAACTGCATTACTATAGAAATTTGTTGTGTGCTTATTGATGTGCTTCTGTTTCATTTAATTTTGGCTTATTTTGTTCATAAATATTACAATTAATATCAGCTATTTGACTTTAATTCAGCAATTTGAACTGAATTTATTCCTTAATTTTGTAATGTATATACGAATGGAACGTATTGTAAATACTCAATTGCTTTTATTCCTCAGAAGTATCAGAAGTATTTAAATAAGCATTCAGCTAATATATCTTGCAATGTTTCCTGTTTTGTTATCCTTCTTAAACGAAAATTTGCGTAGTTTACAATCGATAGTTACTCTCTAAATAATAAAGCAACTTACAGCCTAAACAGTTTACGCCCAGATAACACAATATCAACCATATACCGTATTTATCTTCTTTTAAAATAGTTGTCGTTGCGCCAAATTCTATTCTGAGCATGCGCAGTAAGCAAAATTCATTTAACATTGATCAACTCAATGTGCGGTTTGTCATTACGCTCCCGGTGCCTCAAAGGACTACGTCAGGAGTTTATCGGATAAAGATTGCACGTGGCCGCACAAGGGCTAACTCAAAACATATTGCCATTACAAATACACAAGAAACATGCATAAATACATTACGATAATTGAAAACAACTACATATTCACGCCTAGCACAGTTATTGGATGCATATATACACTAATACACAACATACTTATGTATAATACATGTATTACTACACATTACAATAAGGGGATTACATTTGTATATACTAAGCACACTAACTAACACACTGATTCCAACATACTTATATACAATACAGAGGCGTCATATATAAATACTTGTGCACTAATTAGGTGTAATTTGTACAGTATATATGGGTCTTTCATATCTTTGATAATTGTGTATTACATATACATGCTTAAGCATGCTTTCATAGTATAGTGGTCAGCACGCTCGGCGCGTATTCGAGAGGCCCGTGGTTCGAGTGCGGCGAGGGCATTGCTCATTTTTTCATCTCTTCTGCTTCGAAATAACCTAATGTCTCTACAGTGGCGCCTGAACTAAAAGGGTGGTGGATGATGATTCTCCACAGCCAAGATTTGGCGATTGGGTTCCCTAAACCCCAGTCGCCCTTCAAAAGAGGAAGTATATAAGGTATTTCTCCCACCTTCTTAGCATGCCTTCGTAGTGTAGTGGTCAGCACGCTGGGCGCGTATTGCAGAGGCCCGTGGTTCGATTCCCGGCGATGGCGTTGCTTATTTTTTCATGACTACTGCTTTCAAAAAATAACTAATGTCTCTACATATTAACCTTCGTAAATTGTGCATTATATTTATGTACATTGTGTATTAACGCAGGTAAATAGTGTATTATTTATATGTATACCCCAGCATAGCAAATTGTACTAAATCTACCACAGTAATATATTACCATTTAATATTTAGTTGCATCCCCCGGAGTTGAGGTTATACTGAAGTATAAGAGAGTGCCTTCGGGTTTTAAATTTTATTTAAATAAAAGTTTATTTAATCTCTTCACGACTTTGTCCTTTTTTAATACATAGCGTAATTCTTTTCACTTCTTTTGAGGTTACTGTACAAAACAGAATTAACAGAACAACAGTAACGCTACAAATTAATCAAAAAAGGGAGTACAAATTGCACTAAGTTAGTTGTGTTTGTCAAGAACATTATGTCAGAAATAAAGAACTATTGAATCAGCTATGACTGTGATTACATTTTTATATACCAATTATATCATGTTATGTTCCTTCCATGTAAAAATTTCCATTATATATTTCATATAAAGTATACACCCATAGGGGAAAAAGTAGGGAGTTATAAAAATATAATTCAATAAGGGAGTAGTGGTACAGAAAGTTTGAAAAACATTAATAGCAAACCCATTAAATATTGAAAGTTGACTTGAAGAGAATGCTAAAAATGTTTCTGAAGAGAAAAATTTATATTCAGAACTAATAACAATAATAATAACTACAAACAAATAAGAAATATATTTATATGTAAATTAGGACAAAACCAAAGCGTTCATATAAAGTATACACACATAGGGGGAAAATCTTAAATGGAATGTTTTAATCCAGATACTCAATGCTAAATAATTAAAATTATTTAGCAAATGATATTCAGAATAATTCTCCATAATCTTGCTCATGAAATGTCGCTTTCATGGTATACTAATTAACCATCCACATGAGAAAAAAATTAATTGCAATTAGCCATACGAAACGCCTTTTAACTGATTAAGTACGCAAAAATATACTTACATAAAAAAAAAAGTTCTAAGGCACTTTCACCCTCCTTACTAGCATGCCTTCTTGGAATTACGGTAGTACCATCAGCGCGTATTCGAGAAGTCCAGGCGGGGCATTGCACTTTTTCCCGTTTATAGCATTTAAAAAAAAAATCATTCTATTAAGTGACTAAAAGAATACTTTTATGAACAAAAATCAAAATATTTTAGAAGTGATTCAAACAGAAAGCGAAAGAAAAGTATTAATAGACGATTAAAGAAAGTAAGAAAAGATGGACATCACAACAAACTTATCAAAGTTGAAATAAAAACAGAAACTAACTATGCTATCAAAAACGAAGCTTTCAACTAACAAAAACTAACTTAACAAAACTAACTAACAAAAACTAACTAACAAAAACAAATGTATTTTATCAAACCAATGCACTGATAAAATACATTGATTATGTATCAGCGCTTAATGATACTAAAAAATTGTCTGGCATTACTCTGATAAGGGGAGATAAAGTCCTCGAACCACATATTCGTGTCCCTGACATAGTTCTTAGAAAATTTAACGAGGAAAAAAAGGAATAAAATTTTATTCTAGTCATTCACATTCCTATTAAATTTCTGGCATACTCCTAGTATTTCTGCAGTTTTAGTTTGTTGAAGAAATAGTGCTAGAAAGTGGGAATACATATAGAATTAGAAAACACTTTTGTTGCAGAATTCTAAACTTACATTTAATAAATAAGACCTCCTATCTTGAAGAATTCGATTCAGAACAATTATTAAAAGTCAGAATTTCCAGGTAAAAAAAGTATTAAACATAGTAAATATTGCCTTAACATATAAATAAGAAAGCTATCAAAATTCTTATTTATAGTTGCTTACATATAAATATCAAAATGTTTTTTAAGTTAATTACGTCTGTTTTAATGTTTAAGTTAATTATGTTTTAAGACCAGTTTCATAAAGGACAATTATGCTTTATGATATGCAAAAGCAATATTCTTCATATATGCGAATTCTATATATAATTTTATATATATATATACAAAATAAACATAGAGAAAAACAGAGCTGAGACAATAGAAAACATCAGTAAATATAATTCACCAAAGTAGTTGAAAACAAGCTAAAATAATTACGAAAAATATAATCGAAAATGGATTCATTAATTAAAATTTATTAAAAAATGAACTTCAACGGTACCAACCGTTTTATGGTACACCAACCTTCCCCTTCTGCTTAAAAGATTATTTCTGTTTACTTTGTAAGGATTATGTTAGTTCTATTAACAGTTAAATTTTAAGTTAAAATTCCTTTCCTGTCAAATTCTTAACTTCAACTTACTGCTTCCGGCCAGAACGTAGTTTTAGAATCACGTCTGAATACACAATGAGGAAGAGCGGTATTTAACCGCGAAGTTGTTCGGTCTTAGCAAAAGAGAATCAGAGTTTCTGTTTTACGCGCGTCTGCCTTTTGGCCACTCTCTCTCTCTCTCTCAAAGCTGTTATTACGCTCGGCCGTACTCAGGCCCTTGATAGCTTCGCAGTCATCTGGTGTTTAAGGGGCCAACTGCATTAGAAACTTGATAGCTTCGGTTATATTTCTTTAGTTAATCTTAGTTTTAGTTTAATTCTTAGTCTCTTAAGTTCAAGCCCGAGTGTCGGCTTTGATTGTACACTCCAAGACGGAGTTTTCTTAAATCTTATTGGAATAATAAAGGGTTAGTTACCCTTCCATTTTGTTGTTTCTTGTCACACGAACTTAAGCTATTACACGCTAACTAGTTATGAAGATTCGTCACTTTCTACAGTAACTGAGATTTACAGTGAAAGTCTCACAACTTATACGCATATGTAATTATACACTAATTTTATAAAGACACACTGTGTATATAATAAGTAGTTAATTAAGTTAAAATAAAAATTGAAAATTTACTGAATTTTAAAAGATGAATAGTTAAGCAAAAACTTTTTAAAATATTAATCAAAACAAAAGATGCAAAAATGATGTACGTTAAGTAAAAAATTAATAGCCTTTGACTGTGATTGAAAATTTTAATTTATAAAGGAAAATAAAATACAGTAAATGCAACATTCATAAAAGCTGTTTGATCATTGTCGGACTCGAACTTTATCAGCAGATGGGTTGAATCCCATACCAGTACTACGATTTTATCTGGCATACTAGATATGTTTCTGTTCGTCTCAAAGTTTTAGAGGTATCGAAATTAATTATTTAAAAATTATTTGTACCTCAGAAAATTAGAAACGCCAACCTGGCAAAACAAACCAATATTTAACTGCCAAAACAAATGTAAAAACAAAAATAGGTTTTGCACATAAGACGAACAACAATATAAAGAAATTTTATTACTTTAACAGACTTTAATTACAAATCAAGTTTCTAAGACATATTTAAAAACAACTTAAAAACGGCTGGCATAGTCTACGAACTATAAATGTTTTATTAAAGAATGAATCCATTTTAAATCTAACAGGGAAAATGAGGCGGATGGGTAAGAAATATTTATAATATATACTGAATTCCGAATAAAGGTTATAACGTTGCGCGCCTCCAACTTGCACGCTACCAAGAGGTGACTGTGAAAACTTGTATAAAAGATAGAGCCTTGTGAAGGGTTTAAGTCCCTTTTTATTCAACGTAATAAATTACAATTGCGTCCTCTTGACGCTTACAGACTGTGCCAACTTGGCAGTCAAATAAAAATAATAACCTGAAAAGAAAGTAAAGACAAGATTCTAACTACGAGGCTCTCTAAAATAACTAACTCACCGTGTTTTACAATACTGCTGCTAATTCAGCAGACTTGAAGCTCACTGGAACAATTACCACTACTTCCCGCCAAGCACATAGGCCGCAACGCGGGGTTCTTCACTTCTCGCTAACTACCTCCGCGCTTGCTAAGTAAGAATAACTCACACCGAACTCGTTTCCTTCTATTTAAATCATACTACTTCCGCTGATAATTTGAATCCTTGCGCGTTCTACTACATTTACATATTCTGGCATTGGCAGTTCCAGGGGAAAGTAAGGCTTGACAGGAAAGATAGTTTAAACTTAAAATAAATGTTAGTTAAAATAAATATAAACCCTACAAGGTATAAGAAACAAAACAGTAATTTGCATTCTAGTATGAGCCAACAAAAGTAAAATTGATAGCAAATGCAAAATGATAAGATAATTATTTAATAAATATAAAAACGTATAAATTGTGTCAGAAGTTTGTATAATGGCATAATGCATTTCGCAGTACTGCTATGGTTACAATTATCCAATCTCTTAGTAATGAGACAGCTGATATTTTAGCAAAGTGAGGGATACATACAGTGCAAGTACTTTAAGCGCAATATCATTTTCAATTAAAATGAAACCTTTTAAAAAACACAATGTATAAAAGTTATAAAACTAAACAAACAGAATAAAGCGAAGAAAACTGGAGAATTGATACAATTCCTAATTTTTCAAGAGAACACGCACGCTGTTCCAGCTTTGTTTTCAAAGATGGTACAAGCTTGGACCAGTTCTTTCTAGAAATTTAGATTCCATCCTAGATTGTGGCATATGGTACTGAAGTTATGGATCCAAAATAGACTGAAAATTGTCCGTTTTTAGCTGGAAACATTTTTGAAAGGTAGTGGCATCCTAAGAAGACGATTCACGCCTTATGGACTGGTTGGCCATTTTGAACTGCTCTGATTTTAATTGAATGTTTTAGCGTGATGTAACGCTTTTTATTCCTGTTAGTGGGTTTTTAAATTTTCATTTTTAATTTTGCTCGCCTTTAAAGTTTATTTTGTGCGTTTTTAATTCTTTCTGCATAACTGCCAACCTTGAAGTATGAAAACCCGGGAGATTCTAGCACCCAAAAATAGGAGTTTCCGGGAGATTTTCGTGCTGAAAAACCATTTCAAAAGAATACTTATTGATTTAAATTCGCTTTATAATGCAGAATTCAGGTTACTGATTTATTGATAATATAATTCTGATGTAAAATTTGTTAATATTGAATTAGATACTGCAGTTGTACTTTTGCTAATTTCACTTTGTAATTTTCTTACTCTTTAATACTAAGAAAATCCAGAGTAGAAAGTCTTAGTTTATCAAAATACTTTTAAACAAGATGAGAAGAAATTTAATAATTAAAATACATACTATTGTGAGGATAAACTTATCAATATAGTATACAATGATGCAAAATAAAATTAAATATGAATATTAACTGGTTATATGTTGGTTCAGTTTTCATATAACGTTTTACAAATTTCTTCAGAGTATTATGACAATTCAGATGAAATGAAATTTAATGAAAAAAATTATGCTGAAAATCGCTGAGGCTGCGGGAATGAAATTTGCACAATTTAAGTTTCATGAATTCAATGACCGAGACTTACTGTGAGACCAAGACATGTGGCGAAGAACAGAGATCTGCGTTAGTTCTGTGAATAATGAATAATTCTTTTGTATTAAGTATTGCTGATAAGGCTTAAAAAAAAAAAGAATAGAAAACAAAAGAAAACTTCTGTGGAATTTCTTCCAACTGGGGTAAGCTTTAGAAAAAAACAAAAAATGTTAGATGAGTAGTTTATACCGGGAAAACTAAAACGAAATTACTAAAAAAAAAGTGCGTTGATAGAAAACTTCATTAAGTCGATTGCTGCAAGAAAAATGCATGTCCTGCTCCGCTTTAAATTACTTACACACCAATACCGCAGTCCTTTGTCATTGATAATCAATACCGTTCTCCATTACAGCTGCACTTACAGTTTTAATTAAATTTCTGTCACTGCCATTATGTGAAGATTAGTTACTTCGTATAGCTTTGCGCATCAAAACTGGATGAAGCCATTTATTTACCTGTGGCGCCATCTACTAACATTTTCAGGAAATATTCAGTTTATGATTATTGTCAAAAATTTGGTTAACCGTGAATTTGATTATATTAATTATCCTTTTTTACACTTTTGATATGTTTGATACAGTTGTTGCTGCACAGAAAGCATGTCTGGGTCTTTGTGGACAACATGGGTACATAGAATGTTTCTTTTATAGCATGCCTAGATAAGTTTATTGGAAAAGTTAATTCAGACTAGACAAATAACTTAATTTCTGTCTATTTCGTTTTGGGATAAAAATCTCTTTTCCTAAATAATAGCTGGTATTATATTTAAAAGTTTTACTTCATATATATTTCTTAAAAAAACTGTAAACCTCTGAAACTCTCTTGCGTTGCATTTACTATATAATCTAACCACAGATGCGAAATATAATGTTTTGCGAAAAAACAGAAATGCAGAACAATATTTAATATTTCAAGAGCACCAGCAGCTGAAACAGTAACAAAAATTCATACTGATAACTTTGTTCGAGTGATACAGGAAGGCGATATAACAATACTAACATGTAGTGGCATTCAGTTAAGAAAAAAAGCAGGTTCTTTCAAATTTATTATAAAATACTGAACCCAAACTGGAAAGTATGAGGAGAGGAGACGTACTGCTAGAAGACCTGCTTTTTACATCCCGTTTATTCCCTCACGCAAAGGTATGGTGGAATGGTGCAGACAACGTCAGCCTTGGTCCTAATTTCATTTGGCAAAAGATGTCTTCAGGAGTGAGTTTAAATTCAACCTAGACTTAAATTCTTGCTGCAACTTCATCTAAGGAGAAACTACCATTCATCCAATATCAGAAAGGAGGGGTTAAACTGGATTACTTGCTTACGGCAAAACGCAACAGGGCTTTCTGCCTCAGAGGGATGCTTTAGTGGAGGACCTTTTTAAGGAAACTGGTTCATTACACAGGATGGAAACCGCCAAATCTTCAACCCGTTCATCAGGATTTGAGCCTGGATGGAACTACTATGTAAAGTATAAATTTCATTGCTGAGCCGTCGATAGGTTCCAATACCAGAGAAAGAATCCTTTACGGGAGGAAGGTGTCATTGTATAGGAAGGTAAAATGTTGTATTTCGTATTCCGACAAAGGTTCCCTAATTATTTATTTGCATAGAAAGAAAATTTTAGCGCTGTGTTTTCAATTTTTTAAAGGCTTGGATGGCTGTTAGTTACGTTTTACGAACGGAACCCTCATTTATATGGGACTTAACTCGCGGATATATACTACTTTCAAACTAAAGATGTTCAGCGTATGGATTGGCTAGGCGTATCTACAAACTTGAACCCAACCGAACATGTCTGCGATACACTTGGAAAGGCAACTGCAATCCACCAAATGCTTCAGAGAATAATCCAGGAGCTAAGAGCTGCCTTAATGCAGAATTAGACGTTTCTGCCATATACACTCCATATATCATTACCATACTGATTTGTGTAGCCTGTATCTTTAATACTGTGATAAATCGCTATGAAATCGGTTTGTTTGTTGGAGTATATATAACCCTTATTATCGTCATTTTGAATACTCCCTTGTAATACTACTTTTGGAATTTATTATTCTTCTGAGCATTACCCACAATCATTAGTAGATATTTCCGCTGTTTTATGGTTATAAACTGCTGTCTTCTTTTGCTCTACATCCGTACCAAATCACATAAAATTCTGTCAGGTATTTTTCGAGAAATTCGGAGAAACGTGTTTATTCTCCCAATTTTGAACGCGAGTATACAAGCAAACATTATAAAAAATAAGCTCTAAAATATAAATTTTGTCTCTGCAAATGCTGGTACTGTAAAGGACACTATATAAAAATAATGTGATATAATTTGGTCATTTTTCCCCTAAACGAAATTAATTTAGTTGTATTAAAGGAATACAGTGTTTTACTCTGAGCTTTTATGCTTTTTTTTTTTTCTCTGAAATTTATAGGAACCACTTGCTTAATTTCTAAGTGACAACTGTACGTGTAGTAAGTGCGAGTAGGAACTACACAGGAGAAGGGTTAAAAGTACCCTTTATTAAACTCTTTAAAATTCACAATGCATCGACATGAGGCTAACACACTACGCCTCACTCGGGAAATAACTGAAATAACAGAACTAAACTAAAAATTCGAAGATGTTCACAAGTAGAAGAAATTAAGCTACAGGGCTTAGAAAACTCCTGTTACTTAAAACCGCGTCGAAACTAGTGGCATCAAAGTAAATGCTGTTATGCCAGCAATAACTGCGGAAACGGAAGCTCACGCTATAGAGGTGATGGCAATAGCCTAAACTCACTAACTTTCCTTCTAAAAACTTGGTATTTAAACTTTTTCTCTTCAAGGTAGAATTCGCAGTTCACGCGCGCTACCAAATTTAAATAATCTGGCATTGACAATTAGGGGAATGAAGGCTTATAGGAAAGCTTAAAATTAAATTTAACTTCTTAGTTAAAATAAATATAAATCCCTACAAAGTTATCTAATTTTTAAATTTTTGTACAGAGTTTTCAGAGAAAGAGTCCGACTGGCTAATGTCAGGACTGACTAATGTGACGAGCATGACGACTCTTGAATGGTTTATTATAAACCTATGATTCCAGAAAGTCAGAATTGAATCAAATAAGATACGCTTTCAGAAAACAACAATTTTGATCATGTGATATTTTTACGTGAATTTTTTTAATCACGTGAACAATTTTGATCAATTTTAGTAAAATTTAACAAAATTTATTTTTTAGACCTACGTAGCAGAGGGGACGGGAGGTATTAATGAAAAAATTAAATAAATCAAACGTAGGTCAATGTCAAAAAGATCAAATTTAGAGGTATTTTTCATAAAAGTTTGAAAAACAGTAAAAAAAATAATCATACAGACAGCTAAGCAGGCGAAGTTTCGAATGCAGATTTATAAAAGGTAATTTTAGAATGAGGAGTAAATTAATGTAAAAGCACTAGTAACAAATCACCGTTACAAAATGATCTGAAATTAGGCATTTCGTTTTTAACGAAACTCAGCTTTATATGAACCAAAAATCGATATTTAAATCTTCAGATGAAATTATTCAAATAATTAATCCTGTATAAGCGTAAATATTCGATTTTTTTGAACGTTTACAGTTCCTTGGATTTCGAAGAAACAGTACAACTCCACGAAATTTTGGAGAAATCCCGGGAAGGAAAAAGCTAAATGAGAAATCTACACACACAGATAATATGAGCCCTATTTCTCAGATAAATATCACATTAAGAAACTTCGGCTGGGTCTCATGTGATTTGTTGCGATGAAGTAATTACCGGTATAAGTTTTAAACTTTTTTATATTTGTAGCGTGATGAGTAAGCAAGGATATAGAGTAACTTCTGATTACGAGCACCTTTAGGAAAGCGAAGAACTGTGCCTCGCGTTATGTATACTCAAGTAGGTAAGAAATGATTTGCGGAGGTGTTTTGAGTCAGCCTTTGACGCATGATTAACATTTAAGGACCTCTAGATATATCACTTTCATATCCTCATTGCTTTGTAAGGTTCCTTTATGTTAGTTAACTAGTTATTTTATGTTTTGGATCTTTACTGTCATTTCTCCCGTCCGTTTTCCCTCCAGAATGCAAATTATTTCGCATGTATTTAAGGTTATGTTTTCGGATTGTAAGACAGCACGTGTTCTAGCTCTCGACTATGTTACTAGGTTGCTAGTTCAGGTAAGATTTGCAATCTTCGGCCTTATATTATAACCTAAACGGGAATGACACTCGGCCTTTCATCGGCACTTATAAAAGCAGTGCTATAGACATTAATGCATATCGTAAGATAAGAGCTAGTAACTTGGCCTTCGGCATGCAAAGCACGCTGCCTGATCATAATAGTCTCGCAGAGAAGTCACAAACAGATTCATAATATAAAATAACTGGTTCATTAACATAAATATTTAGGATTTCCCTTAGTTCAATTAACCAATTATTATAATTTTTGTTATCTTTTCTGAACTCCTCAAATTCCCCTCGCCTTTCCTCGCCAGGATGCAAATTTAAAGTTTACTGAAGTAAGTATTTAAACAGGTGAATCTTGTAGTTTATTTAGAGCATGTTTTCGCTAGCCAGCGCGCGTTACGAATCTGTCCTTGCTGTTACGCGGAGTTGCTTATATGCCTTTTTGGCCATTTTAAATAATTATCACGTTGGTTAGGTTGTCGAGTCAACCTAGTTAGCCTTAATTTAAAGTGCTACTCCAACACTGCTCTTTAGCTTTGAATTTATTGTGGGTGTTAATTGTAAAGGATGAAGTACTTGCCTTTCTGTTCCATAGTTGAGAATAATAAAGGGTTATTTTTCCCTTCTTCAGTGGCTGTTTCCTTTAAGTTTGTGCGAGAAGTTGCCAGGTTACTTAGTAGGATCTCGTAGAGTTTATGTTGCCAAAGAGAGTACAATCCTATAAATAACTTTACAAACGAAAAATATGAAGTTTCATATAATGATACCGTCCTGATAAGCAATAGCAAGCTATAGAAAAGCATTTTCAATGACATTCCAAGTCTGACTTTAGAAGCATTTTAAGTCTAGATAACAACAAATCACATTAGAAAAATATTGAGTCAAATGAAGGTTTAGTGAGTCTCAAAGGTAAGTAGAGCTAAGAGATAAAGAAAAGAAAAAAAAAAAAAAGGTGCCCCAGAAAAAGGTTACCTTAATCACTTTCCACTTTCGTCATTTACTATCTTAGTAACACTAAATTAAACTTTCGTCTATTTGATCTCTTTCACAGTCTTCTTCTTCTCCTTTTTTTTTGGGGGGGGGGCACTTGTTTTGTCTTAAATTTAATGTCTTGAGCTTATGCACAAAGTAACGCTGCATAAGTTTAAATAAGTAATCATCTATGGCCTGAGAACGGTTTACATTAATTCTACGGAGAAAATAATTTCGGTTTACAAACATTTCGGATAGAAACAGCCTTCAGGAATGAGTTAATTTCATGTTCTGAAATTTCACTGCATAATTAAATAAATTCCATGTTGGATTACATTGAATTCAAGTTTTTTAAATGCAAATACTGATTTTTACATACTGCACTATGAAAATTATTATTTAGTTTTCGTAGTGCAATATACTATAAAAAGCAAATATTTGAGTTTAAGAAATATCACGTCTATTTTTTTAATGATCTTGCGAAATATAAAAGAAATAATTTTTCTCAATTTTACGAGAATAGATGATCGATACCCTCCAACGTGATTACGGAATTGAAATCCAATGGTTATCATTTCCGCGAATATTGCATAGAAAACATATTGCATACAAAAACAGTCAACGCATGACGCATGCACTGGAAAAAGTTGTTAAATGTACTCTGCATGATATCTCTGAGAAACTACTAAGTTTTTTAAAGAGCTATGTTAATAGATGTTCGAGAAAGATTTATGAGAATCACATGTTAAATATTAGATCGTTAATTGATGTGATTTAATTTTTTATGACGATGAAATTTTTTATGATTATAGGTAGTATTTTTAAATGCAAATACTGATTTTTACATACTGCACTATGAAAATTATTATTTAGTTTTCGTAGTGCAATATATAAAAAGCAAATATTTGAGTTTAAGAAATATCACGTCTATTTTTTAATGATCTTGCGAAATATAAAAAAAAAAATAATAATAATAATTTTTCTCAATTTTAAGTATGAAATCAATTAAGAATTCAGTACAAACAATAAAAAATAAAAAGTTAAAAGTTTAATAATGTATAAATGTAGTTTAACGTAATTCAGTGGTTCTCAACCATTTATGACCCGTGCATCCTTTTCATCATCGCTAGGTCATCCCCCCCGTCTTATTACTCAAACTCGAAAAATACATATACATTAATTTAGATTTACATTACTTTTTAACGTGTTTTCTAAATTAAATAACAAAAAGTATAGAAAACGGTGGTAAATACCAAAAAAACTGAATAAAAGTAGTTTTTTACATTCGTAACCTAAAATAAATACTTAACAATTAAATAAAAGGCTAACTTCATCCCCCACCCCGATACTATGAAATGCCTTCCTGGTTGAAAAGCTCTGACGTTATTTCTTTGATGAAGGAAATTAGCTGTGATAAATCTAAATTGAATACCTTTAGGAAACTAAAGTATGGAAACGAAAGTTTTAAATTCTGAAATAAATTTCCCATAATGGCCTGGGGTTGACCAAAAATGCGTTGAATAACTCACAATTCTGATGAATGTCTTCGGATGACAAACTTCATTACCTACCTCAAATTAAATTCCAAAAGAATGACGTCCGTTAGATGGACAGACATTAAGCCGGGTGTTTAACCCCTCCCGCCGAATCGATGTGACATTATCCTTTCCCAATCAGAAAGAGGAAAAGGGTGAGTGACGTAATGAGAAAGAAAGGTGATTCATGGTTTAGGCAAAGTTCAGCGGGATCGTCTGCATATCAAATGCAGATTCGAATGATTTTCCATCAAAACATCGTTTTTCTATTTTTATTCTAACGTTTTAAGTTAACTTTTATCTTTTCAAATCTGCTTAAATTATGTTTCCGTTTTATAACACGAGTTTTTTTTAGTTTTATTTGATAACAGCCTTTTTAGATTAGATGTATTGTTTCATTAACCAGATGCTTTCTTTAATATTTATTCAGTTAGCAAGTTCAGGACTAGCATATTAACGTAACCACCTTAGCGCAGTATAGTGATTTTTTACAGATGGAAAGGTAAAAGTTACTTTCGGTTGCGATTTGGTAGTTTTTGTAAGTGTGTTAAAAAGATTCCCGAAATATCAATATATATCGCAAGTCGACAAGCATTATATAATAGACATATAAAATATACTTTAGTAATTTAAAATACAGATTTTAATAATAAGGATGATATGATTTAGAAATTAAAATATTTGCATTCTTCTCCAAATGTTTGCTTTTTTTTTTTTTTTTTTTTTTTTTTTTTTAAAGTCTGTTCTTCTTCCCAAATACATTCGATCTGTTTTTGCTTAAAAACATTACAGAATTATCGCAGAGATTCGTCATCGCGTAAATCTCCGCCACAACGGTTATCTACCAAACTCATCTCCTTTGTTCCCTTTAGAGAGACTTGTTCCTCTTAGAAATTCTACGGCAGAATTCTGAATTCTCGCTGAAATTTCACACAGTTTCTTCTATTGCAGGCAAATGACACCAGCGCATAGTTTAAAATCAAGTTAAGGCAAAAAATATCATCATTTGTTTATAAAAACCGTTGGAACTTGAAATACAACAAAAAGAACGCATAATAAAACAGCGATATTACTTTACTGAAAGACTGCTATGAGCATGATTGCCTGAAGAATTATTGTGATTCTGGTTGCCAGAGTATCAATCACATTCTGAAAATTTTGCGACTTCTGCTAAGATGGTTGCGATAATACGTAAATACTGCATTTTCCCTAAAGATGAGCGCAAAGGTTTACTCCTAATGGTGTCAATAATGTCGTCATAATAGAATGCAATAGGTATACCCAAGAAGGATCAGTTCAAGCAAAATTTAAATGTTTGTTGAGAAAATTCAAATTAACAAATGTTGTTAAATGTTCATCTAAAGTGTTTTTTCCTCACTAGAGGGAGCCAGGAGTTCCACTTGTGAGAGAAATTAATTTTTTTTTTTAATTTTTTTTTTTTTTTTTTTTTTTTTTTGGTGTGTGTGTGTGTAAACAGTAGATAGTTCGGTTTCGAATCCGTGTGACGGACGGATAAATTGTTTCGTACAGCCATAAGAGAAAAAGAGAGGCTGTGCAAGAAAATGTATTTAAATATTAATTTTTCCTTTTGAATGTTTTATGTAAATAAAATGTGATGCCAAGAAATGGAATTGTGGTTTTTCTGTAAAGAAGATTGCCTGCTGAAACATCACGTCAGATTCAACGATGCATCAGAAATGTCTTTATAGGTAGGCTTCAGAAGTATTATGAGATTGTTATTTGGCTTTTACTCAGTAGGAGAATATAACTGATGTTACTATCAAGGAACTGTAGCAAGGCAGAACACCCGCTTGAGAAAAATACCTACCGCGGTTACTATACGTTGTACTTAATGTCATCATACCAGCACATTTAGAGTTACGCTGAAGAGAATTATTAAAAAAAATTCTCGGCAAATCTTATAAAAACCCGAAATCTTTCTTCAGCTCCCTTACACGTAATTTTCTTGCTCAGCATATCGTCTTATCTCCATCCTCCCTCTCAACTTTCTCCTTTCCCAATAAATGTTTGATTATTTCGTCGTCATATTGAGAAACCGTAACTGAAAAATAATTGTCTACGCCTATCCAGACCCGTACTTCCTCATCGCTAATACTAACCTCCTCCGTACATGTAACTACATCTAAGATCTTGGTAACGGACACCAAACCTGTTTTAAAACAAGGAATCTTCGTCACTCGACTCGTCATCTACGAACATGATTATACGCCCAATTAACGACAGCAACGACGTAAAGTAATGTTTCCGAGCAGCAGACAAAGTAAATATGGCGTCTTGCAGCACGAATTGTTTCTGGGAATCATGGACACTATCTTTAAAATTTACACATCAACACATAAAAAGGGATCGGTAGTTCATCTTCCCAGTCTAGATAATTCTAGATAATAGTTCGTTGGTTGGATAATGCTTGTGACCATGGACGGCAAAAAGACGATATAAACATACAAATTATTCGTCCATTATACAATTTTATTCCTCACAGGCCTAAATTCTGAATTTAAAGTTAGACTTTCAAAAGTGCTGTTATTTTGATATTGCCGGTTAACTGAGAACCAACCGGTCACGAGAGATTTTACATGATATCGAAAACTGAATCACTTCCGACTGTCACCAAAAGATTAACATGTGCACTTTTACAGTTTCAAATAGAAATTTAGAAATCAGATTTTGTGCTTAAACTTTCCTTTTTTTCCCCAGTTGTTTCCTCTTGACAACATTCATATTTCATTACGTAATTTCCAAAACGCTACCAGTAGAAACCATGAAATTATATTCTTTGATTAACGAAATGCTTTAAAGTTCATCCAATGTTCGCAGGTTATATTGACCGCAAATATAGAACTTAGAAATCTTCCATAGATAGGTTTCACAAGTGTATTAGCGTGTATGTTGTATCTACGAACAGATGTCTTTTTACATAGAATTTGTTTGCGATATAAAAATTGGATTACAGCCATTATCATTATTTATGTGAATATATAAGTATATTTATACGTCGATAGTTTTTAGATCACATAGTTTTTGTCTGCATAGTGTCTTTGCTCAGTGTAGATTGCATCCGTGTAATCAGCCAAAACGTAAATAGCAAGATGGATTTGTTGAAGAAACATCGCGACAGGAAAGCAAATTAAGTAAATATTGAAAGGAAACGCAAGATGATAGTATGATTGTGAGTAAACAATGTAATGAAACGGGAAATTAAAGCCAACAAATTCCCGAAAAACCAAATCTGGCAAAAAAATTTCAATTGTAAATAAAAAAGAAAGAGCAGAAAGAGTGCGACAGAACTTAACAACAAAGTTAATTAAAAAAAATAGCATTCATCAAGTGAAAATATAAATATGATGAAATCAAATGAATGAGAAGAAGCAGCTTCAGATTTAATAGTATATAATACACGAAATATATTATTCAAATGCGTATAGTTTTTGTTTTCCAAATAAAATGATTAGTGGAGAACGTTATGCAATATAGTTTATAGAAATCTTCTCTAGAAAATACAGTTTTGAAAGAGACTCTGTTTGGGGGCCCACAAATCCCAACTTTAGGGGGCACGGAAATTACTTACGGTCTTGTTGAAAGAAAATGAATATCAGTTTTTTATCTTCAGCCAAAATCAACAGAATTAATCAATATTCATATAGATTTTACTACTGCAAAAGTCCACGTACTGCAAAAATGCACACTTCCAGTCAAGTTTTACTGTTACTTCAATATATTTGAAAAATATCCTTTTCTTTTCGCTTTTCGCATTTTAAGCAGCACTAAAAATTGATTTTTCTGAAAGAATAATATGTTATTAAAACTAAGCAAACTGAAATTTAATGATCATCTGTGAATTCCCCAATAACTGTTAAACAGCCGATAATTTAATATTGTTTTTATGCAAATTTAGCCGATGCATATGCAGAGTTACTAAGTTTGTACAAAATCGAAAATTGAAGGAAAAACGCATTCGCCCAACAGGTCATAAAAGTCTATGCCTGGACAGTTCGATAAGCACCAAATTACGATACTTGGCGAGTTCATACAGCTGAATGATTCATTTGAAGAAATCATCTTTCGTAAAGTTTGGCTAACGTCTTCTGAATCTCTTAAATACTATTAAAATAATGACCTTTTAGGGCCAACTTAAGTGAAGCGAAAATAAATTCCAAAGGCCAAATCCACTGAATAAGGAGGTTACATGAGAATTTGGACACTTCTCTTCGCTAGAAACTGACAACGATGGAATTGTGTGACGGCAGAAACCGATATTAGATTGATCGTTTTCAGGCCGAACGCACTGAATTCTATTCAGAGGTCTGTTCGTTTTCTTTATAAAATATGGAGTTCAAAGTTTTCCTTTCAGGAATAAATTTATGAAGTATCCTTTCGCAATTTAAAAAAAGGTCACAAGCACGGCCTTTACTAGACATTTCTGAAATCGAAGTTTCTGTAGCTGTGGTGAACTTTTTCCAGCCTACGTAGATGATTACCATTTTGTCTCAGAATCATAAACAAAGTACTAAGTTTTATCTCCAATTCTAATTTGATTAAATCATGATTAATGTCTGCTGCTTAAATCAAATCTCGATACACAAAAATTCAGACTTCTTTTTGTTTTGCGTGCAGTGAGTGAACAATGCTTTCGAAGCGGAAAAGAAACGAGATTCTTTGTTTTTTCTTTTTTCAAGATTGTCTACTGTAACTTCGTGGACAGTGCCTTTATTGATGCTAAGCTCATCAGCTGTCATTTGAAGACACAGGTGACGATTTATCTTAAATAGCTATCAGTTTTTTTTTTTTTTTTTTTTTTTTTTTTTCTATGTTTACATGCGTTTGAGACTGCAACGGGAGACCATTTCTTAGGTTCACCATCACTTCTTCAAGTCCATCAAGAAATCGTCCGCATCAGTGGGGATCATGTTAATGATTGATCCTAATTGATTGTTAATGATTTATACGGATTACATAGTACATTTCTATAAATATCTCCAATGAAATTTTTCCCGCTTTATGGCGAAATTTAATAATATTTATTCAGCTTTCGAATTCATGACAGCAGATGCTAATAGAATTAAAGCAAATGATTAACTATACAGAAACGTTTGTCTGAAAGCGAACAGTATTTAGGAAAACTAAGCTCAAATGTCTTACTACACTTATGTCCATAAATTAAGGATAATTCGGAGTCACGCGGAAATCGAACTCTAAAATAAATATATCACCTGTAAAATCACTACACACATCTTCAAGAATCATATGCAAATTTCAGGAAGTAACCAGATGACACCGATGGAACGTCACAATGACGAGAGTGTAAGAGAGTGATATATAAGGAACACAGGCAAAGAAGTAAAATTGTTCGCAGGCGCTTTATAAGCATTTCAGTGCAATAACCGAATAGTTATGACACAAAGGACACATTTGGATGATATTTTACGTGGTAGAATTATCGGCCGTCTGGAATGTGGGCGTACCCAAATGGAAGTATCAGACGAACTTGGAACTGCCCAGAGTGTCATCTCCAAGCTTTGGCAACGATTCCAAGATGATGGTAATGTGAGTATACGTTCAGTACATGTCGCCCCAGAGTTACTACGCCGAATGAGGACCGGTATTTGACAGTTACTGCCAAAAGAAACAGGCGGAGCACAGCCTCAGACCTGTCTCGTCAGCTCTCTTCAGCCACTGGTACGACAATTTCAAGGCAGACCGTGTACAGACGCTTAGGGCAGACTGGTCTATATCCTCGTAGACCTGTCAGATGCGTTCCACTTACTGCAACTCACTGTCGCCTGCGGTTAGCCTGGAGTAGAGAGCATGCATTGTGGACACCGCAACAGTGGGCTTGTGTGATGTTTTCCGACGAGTTCAGGTTTAGCTTGCAGTCTGATTCTCGCCGGACGTTCATATGGAGAGCTCCAGGTACCCGTTACCACCAAGAAAACATCATTGAACGACACCGTTACGGTGGTGCAGGAGTGCTCGTTTGGGGTGGAATTATTCTGGGTTCCAGAACTGACCTGCATGTTCAAATTGGAACCATGACAAGCCAAATCTATCGGGACGCCATTCTGGAACAACATGCATGTTTGTTTCGGGCCGCCATGGGCGCACAATTTGTGTTTATGGATGAGAACTCCCGTCCTCACCGTGCAAACATCGTAAGCGAATGCCTTCAATCGGAGGATATCACCCGTATGGACTGGCCAGCATTCTCACCGGACTTGAATCCAGTAAAGCACGTGTTGGACATGCTTGGCCGAGAGTTGCAGCGCGTAAACCTCCTCCTACATGTCTACCGGAACTTCGGAGAGCATTGCTTTTTGAGTGGTGTAATATAGCCCAAGATCAGATCGATAATTTGATACTCAGCATGCCTAAGCGTTGTTCGGACTGTATTGCATCGTCTGGAGACATACAATGTATTAACAATCATACCAACCATGTAATATTGGTTTTTTGTAAATAGGGTTTTTTTTTTTTTTTTTGTAATTTGCTCCAGGGAGAAAAAATCGCTAATTTTTTTAATAATATCAAACATATAGCATCTTTTTTTGCTCTTTACCTTTTGTTTAATAAATAAGCTTTACAAATAAGACAAATTTGTTTTGCTTCTAACTCTTCCTTTGCCTGATTTTGCATTATCCTTAATTTATGGACATGAGTGTAATTAATGCTCTCAGTTACCGTTTGGCAAATTTGCTAATTTTTAATTACTCCTAAAATCTTATAGTGTTACTAAATGTACAGGCGCGGTAAGATGGCTTCCCCGCAAACCAATTTTAGGGTTGCCATAAAATGGTAAAAGAAGGGCAGGTTTTCCATATTTGGCGAGAAATCGCCCATTTGGCGATTAAATTTGTGACATACTATGAACGGATGGAGAACCTTCTGGAACGAATTCTTACCGGTTTAGCCCAGAAAGTGCTCGAACATAAGCCGAAAGCTATATAAACCCTGCTGGTCCGCAGTCAGTGAGAGTGCCTCGCATAGAGTGTGTGTGTGCCTCGTCTAGCTAGCTGATAGTCAGTCATTGAGCGTCTCGAAGTCTAGCGCCGAGTTGGTCGTCGAGTGCATCGAGAGAGTCTTTTAATGTATCGCAATTAGTGCATCGTCGAGTTTTGTCTTAGACTGTGCTGAATCGAGAGCTATACTCTCGCCGTATCGCCAAGTGCATCGCGAGTTGTAGCGTGGAGAGTCTCGAGAGTACGTGAAGTTCCGAGAACGACCAAGCAGAGTCGAGAGCTGTACTCTAGTGCTTTGCCGTGAAGCTGTCTCCACCGTGATAGCCTGGTAACCTAGAGGCTGTGTCGCTGATCGTATCAGCGTGTTTATAGTAGATCTTCGACGACTGTAAAAGTATTTTGGAGCTGTCCTGATTAACATTGGTAAATAAAAGTGTTTTGATATTCCATCAAGTGCTGTCGTCGTTATTCACTCCAAATCCGCACGAACCTGTATCTTAACGTGAAGAGGAAGAGAAATAACGCAATAACTGGTGTCAGAAAACAAAAACAAACAAAAAAAAGTAACAATAGACTCGCTACGTATTGTAAATCTATATAAACGTTTGATAATATTTATCTTGCATTATGGTTGAATTCTACAAAGAAATTTTCAAGGATCAAAGGATTAGAAACTTCTTAAATAGAAAGAATTAGAGGAAATAAGTAATAGAAAGAGCTTTCCGAAAGCAATATGATAATTAATATGCAATTTGAAAATCGTTAACAGCATGTTTTCAATTTGGAAAAAACAACTTATTGTTGAGTAATTTTAATATATGCATAAACCTTATCACAAATCCAGCAATTTTCTGGAATGCAGGATTCAATAGTCAACAGGCATATGAAGATTGTATATTATATATATTAATGAAGATGTATCTTTTGCTTTTGCCGACTTGTTAATTGTCGAAATGTGCAGATTGTAGACCAGATATATCAACTGAAAACCTCGCGAAATTAACCAAAATTTCTATCTGCTGAGTCCACCGGCCGCCAAGCTGTGGGCTGGCTGAATTAAATCAAATGCTTTGCTGAACACTCGTCATTTGAGCCGAGTTCAAATCTCGGTGAACGGGTTGCTTGTTGAGCACTTTCGTGAAACTAACTTTCATGAATAGAGTCAGCTTCCCTTACAGGTCCTCCATGAAAGTATCATTCTTTTTAGATAGCCTCCTCGTGCCCTCTCGAGTAATTCGATCCAATCTAATCCTCTTCCATTTATAGAAATAGAGATCATTCACATAGCATAATTCGACTTTCCTCCGTCAAATGGCAAGATATCCTTCAGTCATCGAACATTTAAAAAAAAGAAATATAACTTTTGAAAGAAATATAACTTATTAAATGAAACTTTTGTTATATATACCTATAAAACTTACTAAGCTAGTAACTTTTCGTAAACATTCGTAGTCTTAATGTAACTGAATGAGACTTCTTGGGTGCGAAAAATAGGAAAGAATGTCTCATCCAGAAAATTGTTGAGTTTTACCTCGAAATTTTAAAAGTCAGAATCGTTTGAGAGGAAATATACGCGGAAAGAAATTACATCCAGGTTCTACTTCTCAGAAATCTGCATTTTTACTTCATTTGCGCGGAACTAAAAAATGACGTCATTAACCTTTATTTAAAGCTCAAACGCAAGCCCTTGCCTTTCTTACCGTCTCATCTCATAAATGACTAAATTTTCAACTTAATTTTCTGCATTCCTGCATATATAAATTTTAATCTTTCTCACTTTACGTAATCTTTCTCACTGGTGTTGGTTGCTTATGCTATATTTTATTTTCATGTAAATATTTACTGCGTGTTTTTATTTGTATCATATTTTGTATTTATGTGCTTCTTCTTTTCTATTTTCGTAATCATATTATTTATATTTTGGTTTTACATTGTTAGCGAAGTTCATGTAAATTATCCGCGAATGTGGCGCACAGGTTCCATATAATTAAGACCAAATTTCACTGGAAATCTCTGGCCAGTCATTTATAAAGCTGCCAATAATTTATATATCTTATTTCACATCTCATTTAGAGCGGCTGCTTTGAAGAAAAAAAACATTTTTACTAAATGAAGACGGAAATTTATCGAAAATCTAGGCCAAATTAAGGCTACTTTTTGCATGATTTTAAATGAATGAGAGTTAATTTCTCCATGAAATCTGTGCATGTATATTTTGTCTGCGGAGCATTCTGCCTTTTCATCATTCATAATCCATTGTTTCATCATTCATTGGTGACCAGGGAGAAGTCATACGATCACTGGCCAGCTACTTTGAGTTGGTAAGTCAAGACGATAGTACTTTCTCCACTTATCACGACACACCACCACCACATGCATTTTTCCCAATGCTCTTAGGTTTACTTTTACGTGAGTATAGTACACTTTAGAGTAAAATCATCAGACGTCTCCCAGTAGACCAATCTTGCTGCTAAAGCATTCCACATGCAAACTTCTTATAAGACAGTGGCAAACCCGCTGGAATGATGCTACAACGGGTCGACGTACACATGCAATGCTCCCAAGTGTAAGCATGGATCTGCAGAGCAAAAATGGCAGCATGTTACATTTCCTAACAGGGCATGGACCGTACAAAGCCTATCTGCATAGGTTTGGTCTATCCAACACAGTCATCTGCGACACTGTGGGAAGGTGGGCAGTCCAGACCACTATTACTTTGAATGCGGCTTGACGGCGAAGTTCCATCTAAAAAAACCAGCACCTACGTTTCGGGCAGCGTGGTGGAATAATATTCAAAATAACAATGTTGCACTATCGAAACTAAATGCTATCACTACCTACTGCGCTGCAAAAAAGAAGTAACCTGGATCAGCTCTCATCGCAGTCATTCCCCAAATAGCTAAATTACTGTTTCAGCTCCTGTAATATAAGTATTTAATTTATATATATATATGTAATAATAAAATTCCATAATCAAGAATACACTTAAAATTCTAACTGTATGTTCTTTTCATTTTTAATGGCGACGTTCTCTTATTTGAAAGTACGTGGAATTAAATCCACAGCCCCGTAGTCAAGTTGTTTTTCCCGTCTATTCTACACGTACAATTATAGAATTTTCTGGAAATATTTAAAGCGAACTGGATTGGCTGACGAGGCTGACGTCATTTCTTGGAAGCTCCGCCTTTCCATAGGCTATAAAAAGACTCGCGAAAGAATATCGGGGCTTTTTCTTAAATGTCACGATGCAGTAAACTTCATACAAAAAGTTATTAGTAATTCTTTTTATTTACTCCGGATATCTGATTTTGTGACTGCTATTTCTCCCGAATAATAATAAATGGATCCTGTTTTTTTTTAAACTTATCGTCTAATAATTTAAGCCACGACTAAAGCTGGTACATCACATATATATATATTATTTATCTTTTTTTTACATATATGTAGTTATTTAACTCTTTTGTTATAAAAATCTTTGTTCCAACGAATCGACTTCTGGACATATACAAATATTTGTACTCATCCGGTATAATACATTGTTTATACAGTTATCTAACTTTCGTAATATAAGTGTTCATTCCAATATAGTAAATATGCCAAACTAACATGAAATACCAATAACAATGTTGCATAATGTCTATATATTTCTGTAGTGTAAAAATATTTCTTCCACATTGATTGTCATCACTTAAATGTATCACATTTGACTTATTTATACACCAAATGTTAGTATTCATTTAATGCACTGCCAAATGCATATATGTGTATACATACAATATAATTTCACTTATATAAGGTATTGATTTATGTTATAAGAATGTTCATATGTAATACTGTGCTATTCAAAATATCTTGTAACAAAAGAAAATAATATGTACTGAATAACAGGCCTTATATGCCAATGTAACTGATTTCCGCAGAAATGACGTTCAATTCCGTACGGCAAGAGCTAGGATGGATGTCATTTTCGCGGTGTATAGTAGGAGGAATTGTTCCATATAGGAACTTATTATTCCTTAATCATAATGGCTTTCCCTGAAATTTTTAATGGCTTAAGTTTTCGAACTAACAAACTAAGGTGACTTGGGACAGTATTAACATTCCTGTACGGATGGTATGCAACAGAAACAGATAACGCTAGCTACTTTTGTAATGACATACCTAACTTATTTTAGAACAAAATGAACTCACGAACTTCACACACTTGAGAAGATAGTTCGCGATCTAAATGCTTTCGCAAGAGAACCACTGAAGCTGAAAAGTCGATTAGCTCCTCAATGTCATAAATCTCTGACAAACTGATGGGGAATTTATGTTACCTTGCATAACATTAAGAAAGTAAATAAAAATTTTCAACGAAGCGCCAGTAATACGAATAACCATCTATACTATTAAAATCTATGCGCGTTTGTTTGTTTGTGGCATCATCTCCGGAACGGCAAGGAGTTGAGTTTCGAGAGAGCTACCGCCAAGCCATTTCGACCGTTCTCATCTTCGTACGACTTTAATCAGCCGAGATATTAATTAAAAACTCTAAAAACACTCATTTCCCCGAGTGGCAACAGTCTCGGGAGTCGCTGGAGATAAAAATGATGCTTTATTTCGAAAAGTTTTGCCACTGCTCGCCGTCAGTCGTAGAGATTGTAAAGGAAAAAATTGTAAGTTTTACAAAATATGAAATAGAAATAACATTTCAAAACATTAAATAGGGTTATTATTATATAACGTCACATTCCTGACATTGAAGAAAGTACACGATTGCATGTGATTGTATGTCGAAAGTTTTTCTTTAATGTCAGACATTTAAACAAATAGCTACTGTTGGCAACTTTTTTGTTTCAGATTAAGATCACTGACACGGTATGTTATTGCGACGTTAATTCTTTCTTTGATATTGAGAAAAATTGTTTTATTATTACATTAAATTTAAATCATGACGTCATACGTACCAACGTGAAGTGTGAAACGTTTTTGTTTCCTAGTTAGGAAACAAAAAAATTATTTACGAATTGATCGTTGCTTGGAAAGAATGAACTGATTTCATTCATACAGAAATGTTTTTAAGCATTTTCTTTTCAAGTGTACATAGAAATTTTAAATTTTGCCTTGGTCGCAGCTCGCTAGTTTTCTATATTTTTGTTGTTTAATTTAAAAAGCACGTAAAAAGTAATCCAAATCTAAATAAATGAATATATATTTTCCGAGTTTGGGTAAAACTGGGGGGGGGGTGATCTAGCGATGATGAAAAGGATGCTTGAGGTAAAATGGATTGAAAACCACTGAATTACATCAAGCTAATATTTCATTATCAAACTTTTATATTATCAAGCTTTTCACTTTTCATTTTATTTTAGTTATTGTTTGTGCTGAATTGTTAACTGATTTCATGTTTAAAATTGAGGAACATTATTTGTTTTACATTTCACAAGATCATTAAAAAACAGACGTGGTCAAATATTTCCTTTTTATACATTGCACTATGAAAATTGAATAATAATTTTGCAAAATGTAAAAATCAGTATTTGTGTTTAAAGAAAGTAAATAAGTTGTAGAGAGAGACATTAGGTTTTTTTTTTTTTTTTTTTTTTTTTGGAAGCAGACGAGATGAAAAATTAGCAATCGCCTTCGCCCGGAATTGAACCACGGACCACTGAAATACCGGTTAAGTGTGCTGACCACTACAACACGAAGGCACGCTAGGAAGGTGGGAGAAATCCCTCATAAAGTAGTAAAGAAATTGTAGTAAAGAACTTAAATTCGTTACAACTCCAGATATATACATTTCTGAAGGATACAGCCATCATTTTCCACGAAAATGTTCGAATGCGTGCAACACAAGTTGCGGCAGATTGTTCAATCGTTCGTGGCTTAAAAATTCCCTTTGCATCCATCATATTCTTTGATTCTATGTCCCAGTTACTTCCATTTTCTTCCTAAGATGAAGAAAAGATTTCAGGCATTCGCTTTAGAAAATGTTCCGTAGATTTTTTAATGCAGTAGATTGCACTATTCGAACTATCGATATAAATGATTTACATTAGCTGGGCCCTGCCAAAGCGTCCTGTGACTTCTAGATCGTCTGGCATCGATTCGTGCTCAACTCTGGTGACTAGAAGAAGTATAATAAAACTCTGAAACAAGTATCCATTCTGTGCATGTATTAAATAAGTAGCTGTTACAATTTTACAAATTTAAACCCTTGTATATTAAAAGTTAGCTTTTTTAAACGAATTTCTATTTTTAAAATTAGGTAAAAAGGTAAAATATTTGTAAATCATTTTTTTACTCACGAGTCTGAGAGAGAACTGCGTCGGACACACTGAAATACACTCTTTTGCTCGAAGCACCAAGAAGGACTTTTGCGATTGTAACGAAATTTGGTTTGAAAAAATATCTTGTTGAAACATGCAAATGATCACAGTTTCAAGGCAAATGAATAGGAATTGCGACCATAGCGCGCATTTCTAGTACGCAGTTCGCAAAGTATAAAATCAGTAACGGAGGCGGAAAATTTATCTTTTTTGTTACTGGCCATTGTAATTCCGTAAAGAAGCAACTAGATGCCATTAGGACGATATCGAAGGCAACTAGATGCCATTACGACGATATCAAAGACCTTACAGACAACTAAACGACTTCGAACGTGATCGCATTGTAGGTTGCGTGAAGCTGGATGGTCATATCATACCCAGCAACAGGCCGCCACCTGCAGCGTACAGACACTGCTGTGCAAAGATGTTGGCAGCAATAGTTGCTACAAGGAAATTCCCGACGAAATTAAGGCTCTGGGAGGCCAAGGAGCACAAATGCGAGGCAAGAGAGGATGATTGTTCCGAACCGCCCCAATGGTATCATTGTCTCAACGCACTACAGCCACATCTCTACCTCCCGTGGTACCGTCCACCATCTCTCGGCGCTTGTCTCTGAAGCGGGGTTACGCTCACAGAGATCTTTAAGACGTTCGCCTTTGACCCCACAACATCGGCGGAATCGTCTGGAGTGGTGTCGCAGCCGATCATCATCATGGCTGGCATCGTATAGTGTTCAGCGATGACTCCCGCTTCTTGAAGCAGATGACCACCGTGTTCGTGTCCGGAGAGAACGGGGCCAGCGGTCCCAATCAACCTTTGTTTTACAAAGGCATACAACCATAACCCCTATTGTGATGGTGTGGGGCGCTATATCTTATGACAGCAGGTCATCTTTAGTCATCTTCCGTACATCTTTAACAGCTCAATGATATGCTGATATCACCCTGCGGTCGGTTGCATTACCCTTCCTGTCACGCCATCCTGGATTGTCTCCGTGCGGTTGATACTCTTCCTTGTCCAGCAAAGTCACCAGACCTTTCACCAATCGAGAATGTCTGGGACATGGTAGGCCTCCAGATTCGGGCACCAAAAAATATGGGATCTGGAGCGGCAACTGATGAATGCCTGGCAGAATGTGTCGCAGGATGGCATTGGGAACCTCTACCACTCCTTGCCTCGACGAATTCAAGCATGCATTGCCGCCAGGGACGATTCAACAAACTACTAATTTGAACACTTAATAGGCGATTGTGAGCCGTGAACAGATACTATTACCTTGATTTTTTAATCATTTTATTAACGGTGTATGAGCTATGCACATATTCAATTTCATCAAAAACAACCACTTTCTTCATGGGGCTTCGATTTTTTTGCAAAAGAGTGTATATAACCGATTTAAAATGAACCAAGGAAGGTCGTTTTTTCCAAACTAAAGCAAACCAAGGAAGGTTGTTCTTTTAGTCCAAAGGGGCAATTTGCTTTGAAAGACTATTAATTTCGTTTTGGAATTTTGATTTGAAAACTTTAAAAGTTTGTTTCGCTTTTCAAATCATTGCCACCAAATATTATCGCCTTGTATTATATTTGAAGAAATTAAGTAATGAAGAATCTGCATAAATGTGCTTGTATGTATGTTTCTCGCATTGTGGTAAAACAACGGTACCTAGAGCCATCCAGTTTTGAATGACGTAATCCTATTACGAATATGGACATCTGAAAGCCCAAATTTGAAATTTGGAATTTGTTTTATTATCGATTTCATATTTTGTAAAATTTTAACTAATTTTCGACTAACAAACTCAAGGATTTCAAAGCGAGCAATGGCACCGTTGTACAGAAAAAACATTTTTATCTCCAGGGCCTGAGACTGTATATCGAAAATTCTAAAGATATGCTCAATTTAAAAATATTTTGCGATATTGCTCTTGAACTGAATTTTATCGTTTAAATCCGAACAGCATGATATTTAATAAATAAAAGTAACACATAAAACGTTAAAAAAAAAACGCGCCTTTTTAAGTACTTTAAAATCTGAAACCTTTCAGATTTTTGTTTTTTAATTCATCTTAATTTTTAATTTTACATTGGCGAAATTCTCTTCCACTTTATTTTCTTTTTATTTTACGTTGGCTGCTTATTTATACGCAAGCGCATTCTGTAAATTAATGAATTTAACTATGACTGGTATTAAACCTATTAGAATTATTTGAAATAAATATCAGTCTGAAAATGTAATACTTAGCTGTCAGTTTATTTGAATTACGAAGCCTCACGAACAAAACTGTTTTGCATATAACTTTGTACATTTCAGACAGAAAATAAGTATTAATTTGCATTTTTCTTTAGATATTATTATTATTATTGTTATTTTTGTATGTTTTGATAAATTCTGAATAGAAGAAATTTAAAATTTAATCAAGATATTTTTTATTATGTTAATAAAAATTTTTTATTTTTCTCAAAAAAGAAAAAAAAAATTATAAACTCTCAGGTGTTTTTAAGGTGAGCATCCGACTCGCAGGCACTCTGAGTTCGAAACCACTTTAAGTAACTTAGATTTAATATTTTGTGTAGCAACAGAAGGTATTATTTTTAATAAGAAGGAAAACGAAATTATTTCTGTGATTTCCTGATGGTTCGTATTATAGCGAAGATCAAATAATAAAATATTTTAATCCTTACATTTTAACAGCAATAGTAAAATATTCCTTGTTGTGAAACAGATTTAACTTTTTTATTACACCCACGTATGAGTAAATAGCAGATACAGTACAATGGTTTCAAGGCGAGCAATGACAACACTGTACGGGAAAAAATATTACAGTATAAAGTCCGAAATCCGGACGTCTATTATCCGGAATGATGTAAAATCCGGACCTCAAAACCACAAACAACGCTTTTTCTCGTAGGCTTTAAGCATGCGCATTTTATTTCGCATCCCTCCGCGCATAATAAAATATCTGGAGGGTCTCGATTCTTAATTTCATTTCGACACTAAATAAAATACCTTGTTATTGAAGAAACAATCATCTTAGCATAAATTATACGATCAGTAATTTGCATCCGTTGCTGCTTATCTGCTTTGGCACACATCTCAAATCAAAACATTCCACATAGATACATCGTTGATCTGAGGCCAACCTGGCGAACCATTATTTATTATACTTTGCTTTCATTCACCGCATGTTTATCAAAACATGACAACTTGCGTAATGACTCATGTAGCAATGCCTAAACAATTTTTTATGTTAGTAATTGAATAATAAAGGAGTGTGGTTTTATGTTGACATTACGCTTAGCGATGATTACAGATTTAAGTTAAATGCGCTAAAAAATGTTAACGAGGAAAAATTTACCAAAAATTTCTTTCCATATGCTAAAAATGGATTTTGTTGATGATACTCATAGACCCAAAGATTACATTTAGGGCTATTTGAATGAAAAATAAGTGATTTCTTATTCACATAAACCCAGAACCAGCGCCAGGGCTGGTATGGCCGCATCGAGTCGCAGAATTTAGGACCCACAGACTGCATCAAGCGGTAAGATATCTAGCGCTGGCCTTCAATAAGGCTTAAGTATATGTGAGAATTTATTTATTCAGAACTCTGATAAGCCTTAAGCATGTGCAAGAAATAGACATAAGTATAATAAATAACTAATACAATTCAGGCTTAATTGTCTCAGTGCGCGATAGAAGCAAGATAAAATTTAACGGAATTACTTGTCGTTAGTCGCCAAGTTCATAATGCATAGCCAAATATGTATAGTGAACGATAGCTAAATTTGATGATGATAGCTGCTAATTTTAAAGACTTTCGGATATCGCAAAACAAAAGTCAAATTTTCCAATTAACGGATTTTGTAAAGAATTATAGAAAAGCGGTAATAAATGAAGATGATATAAAAGAAGTTTTTCATTGTGATGACAGTGCTTCTCAATCATCAATCAATTAATGTATGGCGAAATCTGTAGTATGGTTCTAGATCCAGAAAATACTGTTTCCGATAGTGAAGAAAGTGACAGAGAAGTTATGAAAACGAGAAAATTTCGATTGATAAGTTAGTCGGAATTCTCGAAACAGCAGTTACAGGACTTCAGCAATGTAACTGAGCAAGAGATTATGTCTGTCTAAAGAATTAAAGAGAAAGTATTAGCATAAAAAAACGAAGAAACTTAAACAACTTGCATTGAAAGAAATGTTTAATAAGGTAACAAATAAAAATTAAGCTTTTTTTGTAAATTTTGATACCCTTTAGATCATAAATATTTCATAAATCATGATTTCATTTTTTTAATTTTATAATTTCTACATGCCATCTTACTAGATTTAAACTGATGATATAATATCCAAAAAAATCCCAAATCCGGAATCGCCGAAGTCTCAACGAGTCCGGATTGTGTACTTTGTAATGTATTTCTTTTTATCAAAAGTTAATTGTAAGTCGATCCGCACGTTTGGTAATGTAATTCACCGTTTATTATTTATTACAACAAGGCGGAATTTAACTTTAGGCTAATTTTGGTTTTATTATTTTTGAAAAAAATTGTAAACATTTTGAGCAGAATATTGAGACAGAAGGACCTATATTACATTCTTCTAAAGTTTTCCAATGAAACCAATGTAAATCAGAACAATAAACAGAATACTGTCTCATTTTACAGTTCGGATTGGTATGTTTTTCTATTGTTTAGAATAATAACACTGCTCTTTACAGTGAAGCAACAATTTTATCAAAAAGCAAAACACATAAATATTTGTGCACGATCCCTTTGGTGAGAAGTTTTTTCTTTCTGTGGTTGTTAGATAATTTTCAGAATCAATGTTTTCACGACATGTGATATTGCGTGCCTGGGCAGCTGCACGAGACACGGTGAATCCGCCCAAATTCATCCTTTTAGTTCTTTTTTCTTTGCCCTGTTACCTTCTTCGAACAGATGCAAGACAATTTTTCTAATGACGTGCAATTTCGAGGGATTACCCTCACCGAAGTTACTCAAATTGCATTTGTCAGAAATGAAGTGCATTTTCTTAAGAAAATAACCTCGCTGCCAAAGAAATGAAGATTATTGCCCAAATTAATGTTTATCCGAAACTCAGCATGGCATTTTGCAGAAAATACCATTAGTAACTTAATTCATTATTGAAATTACTAAATTCCAAGAAAAAGAGTAGCTAAGTCCAATGGTCTTCAGACTAGATTCCGTGGAATCTTCAGGTTTCAAGCAAATACTTTAAAGGATTCCATAAAGAACTCAAAAGCATTTTCGAATAACACTTGGATCGCAAAATTAACTATCTAAAATAATTAATTAAAGTTTTTGTTTTCATTTTTTTACTAGATTGTTCGAATAGAAAAGCATTCTTGGGCTATCTGTCCGAGGGGAGAGACGCTTTTGTGGAGGACTTTCTAAAACTGCTTCGCATTCATGTCACACACTGGAATTCTAATTCAGCCAGCCCGTTCGCATATTTCACAAGTGCACATCTGTGTAGCCACTGAGGAAGTGACTGCTAGGATGGACCAATGAGCATCCAGTAATATTTCTGTCATGTCACATGAACTTTCACGTGCTTTAAGATTTAAGCAAGATGATTGAAAATATTCTGCCACACAAGTTTCTGTACAAAATAATTAAAGCATTGTCGATTGCTTCTGAAACTTTTCATTGCGAAGTTAGATCAAATATAGGAAATTATGAAGATTTCACTACCTGGTTGAAATAAATACAAGCAAATGTTGCTTGTATGTAATACATAAATCCGTATATCGCAAAAATATCGATGTGAACTATTACTTAATAAGTGGTAAATAACATGAAGAAATAAATATGTGATAAACATCTGAGCCCAAATGCAATCTTTACATAAAACTATGAGTATGAGAAAAATATTGACACCAATTATATATGTAAATAGAAGCCAAAATAACAAGACAGAATTGCACAAACTGGGTACCCATGTACACATCGACCTATTTTCACTTCAAAAAACATCAGAGAATTGCACAAACTAGGCTTCGCGCACTCCATTGAGTTTGTTCATGTACACCGATATATTTTCACTTAAAAAGTCAAAGGAGCACCCAATTCTGCAGTAGAGACAAACAAAAACTACATAATCTCAATAAACTTCATTTTAAACCAAACAATAAAATAACATAAAAAAAGGATTATGCATTAACATTATGCATTTAAGCATTACGCAAAGCAAATATCCACTTACCTCTGTGGCACACACAAAATTCCTTAACAGCATCCAAAAACTCCCTAAAATTATCTGCACTAGAATCCGTATATCGACGTCACCACATAAATTCACAAAAATAAGTCAAAAACATCCTACGTATTCCGGACTGTCCCGAAAATGGCTATACAAAGTAAACCTTCATTTACACACCAGGTCAATTAATGCACTTTTCGCATTTCGTTCCAAATCGTACAGAAATTTCAAATTAATCTTACTACATTCAGCAATTCTAACGTCTAAACAATGACACAAGTAATGTATTTCCTAAACACACATCACAAAAAAAAAACCTTACAAAACATTCCATGATTCAAAATTTCTCGGAATAATGCAAACGATTACGTCATAATAGGGTTTCCATAACATTCAACTACTCAGGTTACCATAAATGAAATAAAAACTTGGCAATAAACGAAACAACAACTTGGCGATAAATGAAACTACAACTTGGCGATAAATGAAACAACTTCGCTATCATACAAGGGGTCAACTCTAACCTTTGACTTAAATTCATCTCTGTGTGCTAATGTATGTATGTGTGCACTCTCGTTTTGTTATTGCTTCGTACAAATTTAAATACATTTTACATATATGCGTGCATAAAATATTTAGGCCTTTATACCTGCTTGTATGTATAATATGTATTATTAAAGTAATGCAATGAGTACTTCTTTTAACACTTACAACATTAAGAATTATAACACATTTTTGTTAACTGTATCAGTTCAACATAGCACAGATACTTTCTAAACCGCCATCCCAAGCCTATAGGTTGTGATACCTCAGATATTTTAACTTTCTCCTCTAGAATGATGCTCAAATTCCACGCGGCGTTCATGCCTCGGTCGGAAGTTATCTCAGCGGTATAAACATAGCAGTTTTCAACGATTTTACTCTTCATTTGCCGGTGAACACTTTCAGTTGCCCTGTTAACGTTACCTAAAGTGCTATGAAGTAAATCTGTTACCATTACTTAAACTGTAATGAAATAATAATTTGCTTTTCGTTCTCCACTAAAGGTGCACGCAACAGCGCTATATTTTCAATTCTATATTAACATTTTTCATTCCGCGAATGGTAGAGTCTACCCCCCCCCCACTAGAAAAAAAAAAGAGAGAGAGAGAAAGAGTTTTAAAGTTTCACAAAACATTTTAGTGTTAATGTTTCGCCGAGACGCCAAATTTTGAAGATTGCTTAATCAGACTCACCCTTTCGTTGTCTACCCTACGATGACATAAACTTGAATATAGGAAGGATCAAGTGAAAGGGAATGTTACGTGTGACCACTTCAGGTTCTTCTCCTCAACAAGGAGGTAGAAATGGAAAGAAAATTTTCTCTCTTCAAAAAAGAGGGTTATCTTACAGTAGGTGTCAGTAGATTTTGAGGAGTCTTTCTCAGGTACGGGTCAGTGGATTTAAGGACCCTTTCTTCTTCGCATCAAATTCACTAAGTTCCTGATTTTCCAACATTCAAGATGAAGTCTTTCCAATTTAGTGTGTAAATATTGCAGATTACTATCTGCAGTGTTTTGACAGCGATTTTTACTCGTGGGGCTATGTGCAAAAGTTTGCTGCTTTTAGCAGTCCTCGACTTCGGTTTTCTTTTAACCGCGATTTCACCTCTGGTTTTAGTGCAGTGGGTGTGTTTTTCAGACATCAGGGGGAGGGAAACTCGTCCGATTCACCCGTCAGCACATGGTATGTACTTCGAACTTCTGTATGTCCACTTACTTCTAGGCTGAATTTTCTCTTAGCACATCATTGTGGCTCTTTCCAGTCCAATTTGGGGTGTTCTAAAACTAGACCACGAGCGATTTCTTTGGCAGATTCAGTATCAGGATGATTTAGCACTTGGCACTGCTAATTTTTCAGCCATTCTTTCAAGAAGAATATCAGTCAATGGCATCAGTCAAATTTACATGCCGTTCCTGCAAACTAAATGTAACTAGAGGTGGCCAGGTTCCCAACTGAAAAACTGCCATATTAGGCAGGAGGTGGAAATTAGTCATGAATCACCTCGGAGAGAGAATAGAAGACATTCCTTATTTCTACAAATCCGGGGCCTCAATGTCAGAACGCAATTAAAAACGAATTCTTTCGAGACGCCATTCGCTAAACCGATATGTAACACCGTGTTCACGGCCGTTACGTTACCTACTTGGATGGTCGAAGCCATTACCTTCCGGGACAGAAAGGACATAAAAAAGGCTGCCTTTTCTGGAAGAAGAAACCGGATTCGTGTTATTGTGCTTCCAGAGCTGCTACTGTCATAGCATGATAATAAGACAATATATAACCTTCAGGGGATGGAATGGCATCAGCAACACAAGCTTAGCCAGGAGAGATAGAGACCCTGCGTTTATTGTAAGTTCTTGAAAAGCGATAATTATCTGTTTTGCAAGCAATGGCAGTTGTATTACATCGTCTAAAAATATAATCCAATTATTCAGTCTGTCCAGAACTCCGTTAGTTTAAAGTCATTTTTACGAAATTTTGATCCCTTGAGATCGGTGTGCAACCTTTTCGATGCTAATAGTAAACAAATCTAAGTTGGAAAAAAATGAGTATGAGCACTAGGCGTTTTTACTACACTTTGATCATTTGAGATCGGTTTGCAACTTTTTCGGCTCTTATAGTAAACTGATCAACGTTTGAGAAAAATATCATTTCGGCATATCTGAGAGTCGTGTAGCAGTACCTCATCTCATCAGCGAATGATGTGATGATTCACTCTGATGGCGAAGATCATATATTAGTTTAAAGTTTCAAGGCACGAAAGAGCCCTTTTATCACATATGGCTACAGCCCCTGCTAGACAGGACTTTTCTGAGAAACGAGATTCTGGTAGTACTGGTTTAAATGGAAGGATTCCTAGAAAAAAGAGCCCCGCTGGAAGCGAAGTCCCGCCTTGCTACGGAAATAATGTTGCGGCTACACGGGATTCTTTCAAACCTCATCGAAAATGTCTCGGGTCCCGGGTAGAGACAACCAATCAGACGAAAGTTCTACTTCTGAAGGATCACGTGATCCCAATTTGAGCTATAATCGATTACTCTTTGGCGTTCAAGTCTTTGTAGTAAGTGTAGTAAACTAACTTGTATGATAAAGTACAAACGCAGATTAGATGTCTCGAAGCGTTAGATGTTGTATCGGAATCTTACAGCGCTTTGCTGTGTCCGATGATTTTGAAGTTATTGCCTTCAGAATTAACGCTTGAATTTCACAGAACACAAAATGTTTGCACCGATTATAATATAAAAGATTTAATGTCATTTTTACACGCAGAACTTTCATCCCGCGAACGCACGAGGTCAACGGTTTCGCAACAGCAAAAAGTATCCGATCGGCGACAGTCTTCTTCCCCCCCTGCAACGAAAAGCGCATATGGTTTCTCAAATAGACATAATAAACCAAAGATTCCGACCGCTACAGATTTGTTTACAAAATCCGAAGGCAGAGAGGAAAATATGAACTGCGTCTTCTGTAATCAATTTCACAAGACTTATGACTGTAGTTTCGTTTCCGGCTTATCATTACAAGAAAAAAGGGACATTTTAAAAAGAAAATGTGCTTGCTATAAATGCCTAAAATTACACCATTTGGCTCAAAACTGCAGAACAAAAATAACTTGTTCTATTTGTAAAAAACAACATGCAACTATTATGTGTAATAAACAAAATCCTTCTGTCGAGGTTTCGGAAATTAAAAAAGACGAACAGATAGAAAATAAAGTACTTTCAAATCAAGCAGGATGTTCAGAAGTATATTTGCAAACTTTAATTGTTCGCATATATGGAAGAGGGAATAACCAATTTGTTCGAGCGATAATTGACACCGGAAGTCAAAACTCATACATAAGCAGGTATGCAGCAGAAAGGTTACAATTAAGAAGCTTAGGTGAACAAAGTGTAACCCACGGACTTTTCGGTGGCATAGAAGTTTCGGAAAAACATAAACGTTATAGAATAAAATTGGGTAGCGTAGATAAATGGTATAATTGCGAAATCAATGTATTGGATGAAAGAAAAATATGTTCTTCGGTCCCTAAAATCAAAAATATACACTGGATTAGGGAACTTAGAAGAAGAGGAATTTACGTCAGTGATGTTTTTGAAAATGGAAATTGCAGATTATTCCAGGAGAACCCCCAAGAGATTCATTTGTTGTTAGGGGCAGATGTTGCTGCAAATTTATTTACAGGTAAAATCGAAGTTCTTCCTTGGGGAAGATTAGTTGCTGTAAGTACAAGACTTGGGTGTACAGTCATGGGGAAAGCGAACACTGACAATTATGAAATAGAAAATTCCTTTTCCACGCTTTCGTTATCTTTACATATTTCTGATGCCACGTTGTCAGAACTGTGGAGGCTTGATGTTATCGGAATAACAGATCCAGTTACAAAAAAGGCTAGAGAGGAAAGGGATTTGCAAGCAAAATTGCAATTCGAAAATTCTGTATCTCTAAACGAAGAAGGGCGTTATGAAGTCGCACTTCCGTGGGCGGAGAATCATGTACCACTCTCCACCCACAAGGATTTAGCGTTGAAACGTCTACAATCTACCACCCAGAAACTTTTATCTCAAAATTTATTTTCTTCATACAATGCAGTTTTTAATGACTGGTGTAACTTAGGAGTGATCGAAGAAGTTAAAGAAAATATTGCGGTTGACTATGGGCATTATTTACCGCATAGACCGGTGATCAAAGAAAATAGCTCAACACCAATTCGACCGGTGTTTGATGCGTCTGCGAGGAAACAATCGTCTCCTTCTCTAAATCAGTGTTTGGAGTGTGGACCAAATTTGATAGAACTAATTCCATCTCTTTTGTTGAGATTTCGGGAAGGCAAGTTTGCTGCTATAGCAGACATTGAAAAGGCTTTCTTACAGATCAGTGTAAGGCCTCAAGATAGAGACTGGCTTCGGTTTTTCTGGTGGAATGATGTGGAAGAAAGGAAAACGAAAATATTTCGTCATACTAGGGTAGTATTTGGGGTTAAGAGTAGTCCTTTCCTTTTGGCAGCTGTTATAGAATTCCATCTACAAAAGTACATGAAAAATTCTTCATATGATACGGAGATAATAGCTAAACTCTTGCGTAGCTTCTACGTAGATAACGTTGTTGCCAGTTTTGACAAAGAATCCGAGATGATTCAGTTCATCGAAAAATCTCGAGAAATAATGAATGAAGGAAAGTTTAATCTTCGAGGTTGGTTACATAATGGAGATAACCTGAAACAGGAAACTATTTCACCCGTATTGGGTCTGTTATGGAACTGTCAGAAAGATAATTTAACTTTGAATCTGAATTGGCTAGAAGATTTTGAAATGGGTATAATAACGAAGAGAACAATTCTCGCTGTAACACACAAAATATTTGATCCTATTGGTATTGTGAGTCCTGTTGTCTTGTATCCTAAAGTATTGTTGCAGAACCTATGGAAAACAGGAATTTCTTGGGATACTGAAGTCGACGAGAGTACAAAACAAAATTTTGTGAATTGGTATAAAAGCCTTTTTCTCTTAAAAGAAATATCCCTCCTACGTTGGATACATTCCAGCAAGGACAATAGGAAGTTCTGCAGCATTCACACATTCTGTGATGCCAGTAGTAATGCGTATGCTGCTGCAGTTTTCTTGAGAACTGTGACGAATTCTGGAGTTGAAGTTCATCTGTTGGCATCGAAGTCTAGGGTAGCTCCCGTGAAATCTATTACGATCCCTCGTCTGGAATTGATAGCTGCCACGATAGGTGCCAGACTATGCTCTTCTGTTTTAAATGGTTTGCAATGGCAAAATATGGAAACGCATTTTTGGACGGATTCTACAACAGTTTTGACATGGATTCAAAGGGAAGAGATTGTCTGGGCTGTCTTTGTGGAAAACAGAGTCAGGGAGATTAGAAAACTCATAGATCCAAAAACGTGGAAACATATTGCTGGAACAAAAAATCCAGCTGACCTCCCATCAAGAGGTTGCACCGCTAAACAACTTTTAGTAGTTAGATGGTGGGAGGGCCCCGACTGGCTGAAGAAAAATCAGGAAGAATGGCCTAGACAAAGGGAAATACCGGATATGGAAATAGTAAATTCAGAAAAAAGGAAATCAGTCATTTCTGCACTAAATACGCAAAGGGTAGAACATTTTTTTGAGAAATATTCATCTTACCATAAAATGTTAAGAATAACTGCTTGGATATGCAGATTTATCAACAACTGCAAAAGACCAGATTCTAAACAATCAGGAGAACTCACAGTCCCTGAAATAGAAACTGTAGAAAAGAAAATATGCAAGATAATACAAATAGAAGCATTTGGCAAAGAACTTAAAGTTAGCAACCTTTGTACCTTTTTTGACTCAGATGGCCTTATTCGGTTAAAGACCAAGATTACTAGAAGAGAGGAAGAAGAAAATTTTCTCTGTCCAATTGTATTGCCCTCAAATCATGACTTAGTTCATAGGTTAATTTTAGATTACCATTTGCGACTATCCCACGCTGGTGTGCAGTTCGTACTAGCCAATATTCGACAGAAATTCTGGGTCCTGAGAGGAAGAAAAACAGTACGTAAAGTTCTTATGAAATGTGTTCGCTGTAGAAGATATAGCGCAAAGAATATAGAGACTGTTCCAGCACCTCTTCCTGAAGATCGAGTTCGAGATGCTCTGGTGTTTGAAGTGACCGGAGTCGATGTAGCCGGTCCTCTTTATTTACGAAAAGAAAAAAAGGCATGGATCTTGCTCTTTACTTGCGCGGTCTATCGCGCGATACATCTTGAACTGATAGAAAGTTTATCAACAAATGCGTTCATCTTGGGATTAAGGAGATTTATTGCCAGAAGAGGTCGTCCAAATATTATTTACAGCGACAATGGTACTAATTTCGTTGGAACTGAAATTCTGTTAAGATCGATAGATTGGAAAGAAATAGAATGTCATTCAACTAGTATGAGAATACAGTGGAAGTTTAATCCCCCAACTGCTTCATGGTGGGGCGGTTGGTGGGAGAGGTTGGTACAAACAGTGAAGAAGATGTTGAGAAATGTTCTCGGCAAGTCCTGTGTCTCTTATGAGGAAATGTTGACTATACTTTGTGATATCGAATCAGTAATCAACTCAAGACCCCTTACGTACCTTTCAGAAGATCCAAATGATCTTACGGCACTAACTCCTTCAATGTTTCTACAAAATGTGCACGACATCGGAGTACCAGACTTAGACTACCTGGATACCATCAATCTGACAAAAAGATACAAGTTCTTGCAGAACGTAAGAGAACATTTTCGCAAAAGATTTCGTGATGAATATTTAGCTATCCTAGTGCAAAAACCATCTAAACGATCTACTCGGACTATCAACAAAAATGACTTGGTGTTTGTCGGCAGCGACAACAAGAAGAGAATAGATTGGCCAATAGGTCGTGTTGTAGAACTATATCCTGGGAAAGACAACGAAGTACGTGTTGTCAAAGTGAAAACTGCAACGGGTGAACTCCTAAGACCTGTGAAACGTATTTATCCTCTCGAACTTGATAGACCTAACTTGTTTAGTGACTTCACCATGAACAGAAAAAACTCTGCCGATAAGTGTGACAGTGATATGAACTATCAAACTAGATATGGACGTAAAACTGTAAAACCTGTTACATATTTTTAAATTGCTATACTAATTTTTGTTTCTTTTCAGTATTTTAGAAATTTAATTGTCCTAACAGTAGTCAATTGGAACATGTTATCTGGATATGGTATGAATGTAATGCAGAAAATGTTTAGATGTGTAATCCTTCTTTGTAAGTATTAATTTTAGAGCATTAGTTACTTTTCATATTTGTGAAAGTTGTACTTGAATTTTTGTTTGATTATTGATAAATTTTGTTTTGATTTTCCCATCTTATCGAGGTAAAATCAAAAGGTGGGAGGATGTCACATTCTTGCCACTAGGTGGCGGGCATCTCTTCCTTTACTTTTGCTGTAATTAAGTTCCGAGAAGCAGTCGAGATTGGAACCGCTTTGAGGAGCGTAAAGACTCAGAGTTAAAAATGTACTGTCTTAAAATAATTATCACTTACCTTGTAAATAGTGTATATTAGCGTTTTCTTTGAATAAATAATTAAAAGACAAGATGGCTTGTTAGCAGTAATAGAAACTCTTACTGAAAACGTGATTATTAGAAGCCTGGCGTCGTGAACACTGAAGATGCAGCAGGTAAGGAATTTTACATTAATTTTATTGTAAATAGAAGAACCTGATGCAACAATAACAGCGCCGCCTCCGTCTGTAAGGTGCAATTGCACCAAAATTTAAAAAACATGCTGAGATTGGTCTTAAGGAAATAAACTAAATCGACTAGTAAAAACTCACAGTCGTTGAATGCAGTAGCAAAGTGCCGTGGAGAGTGGTCACATTCACGTAAGGTATAGGAAAAAAACTTGACGTGGTAAAAAGAAAACTAACTCCAGTTTTGAAATAAGTATTACCCCTATTTAACTCTAAAACAGCTCAAAAATCGAACTCAACAGAAATTGTGTTATAAGCTGTTCCCCAGTGTAATAGTTTTATAGTATTGCATTACACATTTATTAACTGATTTGCAACAAATATGAGAACTTGGAACACCTTATAAATATTACTGCGACTTAACTAAATACCTCTTTCGATTTCAAAACTGCTTTTAAGTTGATAAGCAAGAGAATTTCTAACCTTGTCATCGTCTTCTAATACAAAAACAAGTTAAAAGCGCTGTCTCCAAAACATTATTTAAATTATCTTTATTTCAACAGTGTGTTAAAATGTAAGAAACAGATTGTTGCATTAACTCTCTCTCATTGCGTTAAAAGATTTCTTTAATGTTTGATGCGAGTCAGCCATAAACTCGAAATCAGATATTTTGCAGTCTAATTAGGCCTAGAGGAGTACACAAGTAAAATTTTAGGAAGATAGCACTTGTGGTTTATTTCTGTGGGCACACTGATTGAATAGAGGTTCGAAAAGAGTGCTGAAACGAGCATTGTTGTCAATGGATTGACCGATGAGATGCGGAGAAACAAAGAATACAGATTCTCAGTTGTCCCAGATTATCGGTGAGCTCGGTCTGAACACACCTAGAGTTCACCGTTTGATTTTAGGCAAGATTTCAAGGTAAAAATTTAAAACTAATATAGAATAAGTAGATTAGCATACAGCCAAAAAAATAACACAGAAATTTCTTTTCAAATAATTAATTTTACACCTTAAAAAAATTTGGAAGATTTCTTTGAAAAATAAGGGGCTTAAAAAACTAAACATGGCTAAAATATATGGACTGGTTTGTGTTGAGCTGCCATCTACAATAAATAAAGAAGGTTCAGAGTAACCTATAAATCCTTTTTCATTCAATTTTTTTGTGCGTACAAAAGGAAATTTTTAGGTGTGTTCAGACCGGACACACTGTGCCGCAAAAGGTTAATGAGTAATGTATTTATCGGCAAATTCACATGCTGCGTGAACCAAATACTAGATTTACGTAGAGCTTCCGAATTTCACAATCCAAACTTTATTAAAAAGAAAAACAATAGGAAAATCTCACAAATATTTCTCTTCACGTAATTATAACAGTAATCATAATAATTATTATAATCGTAACACTTTCTCTTTCTACCTAATGAAACCAAACCTTTCATGTTTAAACAATATTGAAAAATAACGATGAGTGCTACAAAATTTAATTAATTAAATTTAATTAATTTATTGATTGATTGATAAAAACGATAGTATTAGAGGCGGAGATGTAAAGTTTAAAATCGGAATGCACAACATATGGCGTACGAAATATCATTCATGAATTACATAAATGACCAAAAATTGTTAATAAAATTTATTACAAATGAAAAGTATAAAATATTACTATGAAGTGCACAGCTTAAATGAACTATCGTAATTTAAAAGACAAATGAAAATTTTTACGTCTCCTGAGCCGACAGTTTACTAGATTCCTCAATTCGGTATTTTCCCTTTTACCAAGTCAGAATGTTCTCATAATAATAATAATTCATTAAAGTTTTTAAAATATGAATTACAAAAAGAAAAAAAATGAAAGCTTTCAGATTTTATATTACGCCCAAAAAGGACGTTCTTTTCATTTACACATACATACACATTTTCAGAACTTTAGGCTAACGCCATTTTGAGGTAAAAATATCTTAAAACAGCATATCTTCAAAATTTCCGATAGACAGTCTCGGGGAGCTGGAGATAAAAGTGTTTTATTCCCTACAGTGTTGCCACTTCTCGCCTTGAAATTGTTGATTTGTTTAATCAAAAATTCTTTAAAAAATATGAAACAGATAATAAAATAAATTCGAAATTCAAGTTTCGAGCATCCAGATGCTACGTTATTCAATGGTTCAACTAGATTCTATAGATTCATTCTACGTTATTCATTGACGGCTTGAAGATTGATGGTACCGTTGATTTTTCACAATGCGAGAAACATACATTCATACACATTCTTCATAATTTAATTTCTTTAAATATATTACAGGACGATAATATTTGGTGGCAACAATTTGAAAAGTGATACAACCGCTTATAGTGATTTGACGCAAAATGTCGTTTCGAGACTAATAGCCCTGGCCTAACGCCGCTTAGGGTTAATAATGAATAAATACAGCAAAAGCGTCTTTCAGGTATAAGAAATTTTTCTTAGGAAGATAGAATATAATATTTCCTTTTGAAATAAATTATTGATCATCGAACTGCTGATAGAATGGCAGCACAATCTAATTTTATTTTTAAAACTTCTAACAAAAAAAGTTAAATAATCACAGAATGTCAAACTAATGACTGTTATATATTTTTACAGAAATAACTATTAATAAATGTTTTATTTACACATGCATACTTAGTTTAAAGGGGGGCTCTGCTGAGAAGGAATTATTTAGCTTTTCAATTAAAAAAGAACATTTTGCATACGAATTTCTCAACAGAAAAAAAAAAAAAAAAAAAAAAAAATTATATCACGAAAATGCTACTTTTGCTCCATAAAACCTGATGCTGAAACTCATTTAGGAAATCTCCTACAGATGCAGTGATAAGCAATAATCCGCTCTTAAAGATAAGCAATAAATGTCGTCTCGTACACGAAATTTCTTCGCAGGGGATCACGATACAGAGACAACTGATTTCATAACATTGACCACGCCCTAAAAGGCAACGAACTTCTCCAGAATATTTATTATTGCAATTTCAGGGCACTCGCGAATATCAAACATGAATAAACTATGATGTCCTTTCAACTGTTATTGAACCTTCACACGTTATTTCATGCATGATTTAGGAAGAGTAAATTAAATCTAAATATTCATTACGTCATTATAAAACTACTATTTTCTTTGGTAATATTTTAATTCAGCCAGTGAAACATGAACTTAGAAAATCTTCCAGTAATTCGAAATAAACGTTTTTAATTTTTCATTTTGCATTGAAATGACGCTCAAAACTAAGTTGCTGAAACAAAATGTCTTTATTTTTCACTTGGTATTAAAATGACGTTCAAAATTAAGTAGCTAAAATCAAAAATAAGAATTTATTAAGAAATAAATAAAATATTTTGGTGTTAAGTTAGTGGAGAAATGAGTAATTTAAACCCAATAAATACTAAACAATAAACAAGGCTCATAGAGAGCCGGATTTATACTTCATAAAGCCCTAAGCTGTTTGAGATTATGGGGCCCTTTAAAAGTCTGTTATACTATATTTTAATATTATATTTATACAATATTTTAATATTTTGAGGAAGTGGGGGCCTAAGCTATAGCTTGTTTAGCTTATACGTAAATCTTGCACTGGACTTATGGTGTATTTATAAAGTGAAGGAGTATCTCATGAAATTCAAGATCTTAAGACAAAATCTATATTTGGAAGCTTTTAAAGGCAACCACCTTTCGATTGTTTCAGCAAGGCATATATAAAAAGGTGTTGATAGAAGTCCCAAAACACACTGCAATTGATAACGGGTTTGAAAAGCTAGCAAGAACTGTAGCCATTTATTAATAAATGCATTCTTAGAAATACAGGGCGTTTAATCTCCTAGCCAAGGCACAGATTACTTTCAGTTATAAACTAAGATTAATTCACTTCAGCTAGAATTAACAGGAAGTCTCATAGACTCAGATTACCGAATCATTAACTCAAGGAAACCTAAACCATCTGGTTGCTATTACGTAACATTTTCTGGAAAATTACATAATCCTTAAAGGATTTTATGAAAAGTTTTTACACTAAATTACAGTGTTGTGGTTTTACAACAATTTATTTAAAAATTTTCTTTTGAGAAGCACATATTCTTGGCTGACATCTTTCTAAATAGACCTGGAAAATCATATCTTAAAAGCATTTACATCTTGCGCACTTTAACTTACTAGTCCTTCCTATTACCCTAGCTGCACTTCTATTATTCACTCATTTGTGTTATTTCCAATAAAGATCCTCCAGAACAGTTCATTAATATACTTTAAACATACTATATAATTTAAATATTCTTTAAACAGATAATTAACTCTCTAAGCAAGATAAAAAAAAATTCATGAAAATTTTATCCAGAATTTTTCCGAAGTCATAACATTAAAATATACATCAAATTATTTGCTTTAACTTTTACAACGACTTACTTCAAAACAATTTCCTTTGCTATACCAAATTTTGCTAAATTTTATAGGGGAAAAAAAAAAAAAAAAAAAAAAAAAAACTTTTGTCCAGATCAGCACCGTTTTTTATCTTTTTTCCAATTCAAAGTTCGGTTCTTATACCATTTTTGAAATCCTTGACGCTGCTCGGATGTTTTTGGAAACCATTTCTTGTTTCAGTATGGATATTTGTTCCACGTTCCCATTTAGCTGACTGCTGAACATTTGCTGGCTTAAATACCTATAGGCAGGTCTTAGAAAGCCATAATGTGTTGATTCTTCGTCCCCGATTTCGTTCTACTCCTTCAAGTTGAAACTCTGCCTTCCTTTCCAACTCTTGGGTTGGTTTTGCTTTTTTCACCAGTAAACTTTCTTAGCCCGTTTTTCTGCATAATGACTTGGTGTTAAATTCTGGATCATCAAGTATTCTTTTCTTCTTATTTCTTTCTTTGAACTCTTTTCTTGAGTCTACCGTTCCTTCTCATAATTAGCATTGGTGACGACTTATTACCATGTGTATTCGTACGCATTATTTTGTTTATTTTATCTTCTACTTCATGGGCATGCTTCCTCTTCCTTAAGTTTCTACCAGACTTATTAACTCGACCTTTTTTTTTTTTTTTTTTTCTATTCTTGTTACTTCTTTTCGATTTCTTTTCCTTAGATCTCTTTCTACACTTCCTGATTGATTTAGCGTCTTTTCTGGCTCATCTATCCTAGGTCTTTTTCTCAAGCTATTTTCTACGACCTCTTCCTGCACAGTGTTATCTGACATGCTTAGCTATGTAAACGGTGCTTCTGAAACTGCTTCAATGACGGCATGCTTTATCTGTTGTAAAATTTCTCTAATTGATCTACATTTGTAGAGCTTTTCTGCTCTTTTCATCTTGTATAATTACCACATTTTGTTTTGTATTTAGGACCATTGCCTGAGGACTGTAGGGAGTTATTCTTAAGTATATATCTAGTTTCTGCATATTTTCTCAAAAATACTACTTATAAACTGCAGCCCATTGTTATGTATTATTAAGGCAATATGTATTTTAAAATATACATGCTTAAAAGTGAATTTGCTACTATATCCGCTGATGCAGTATTTAAAGGAATCACTGCATACCATTTACTAATGCCATCAACAGTAATTAAAAGATACCTCCTCTCTATTGTCAAGTACTCTATGCATAGATGTAATTTCATTATTTGATCTCTAAGCTGAGAACAAATGTAAATTACTGTATAAGTGACAATTTTCATCCCCTGCATTCTTTTACATCATTCCAAAAAGTGTTCCAAAAGGTGTTTCTTGCAGGCTTGCAGCTTCTTGCATTGGACTGGCACGATCATGGTGATCACATCTAGTACTTTCAGGAATGAAGAGTTCATAAATTACTTCCAACTTCCTAGAAAACCCTTTGACATGTGGGTAGGGTGGGAGCGTTTTACTCAAAATCCACAACCTCGACAAAGGGTTTGTTTCTCGAGGAAAGATAAGCATTTATTAGCTAAAATCGATTTTTAGGCTTACTTATTATTAAAACAAAATTATAGAGATCGAGAGAATTTTCTGCTAAAATTTTCGTTCAGTTACATGAAAGAAATGCCGTCTTTTTAGGGCTCCGGTACAGTCCGGTCTAAAATTAAGATTTCTCTTAAAAACTGAGAAGTATTGGGCCTGGTTCTGGCGCAGTTTCAGTTCTGCCATACCGTATATACATTTCCTGTCCTGAACGATATTGTGATTAACAAAGGTTGACTCCTTGTCTAAAGTTTGGGATGTGGATGTGTGTTTTTCTCTCCTTCTTGCAGGTGTAATACTGGTCTACTACAGACGGTAGTCTGTAATTTGCATTCTGAGCAAGCTATTGGTGATTTGGATAAATGACCAGGTTCAGCTATTCCCAGCAAATGTGTAAGGAGCAAAATTCAAGAAATTTGACAAGAAAATTTCTTCTTAATCTTTCAAAATTACATTTGTGCAACATGCAATATTATTTTACGTGGAATAAAAAAATTTAAAGCTATCTTTTCTAAATTAGTAATTTAACAATGCGAATGAGTTATATAAGTTTACAATGTGATTGAGTTTTTATAAGAGAACTTTATATATATAATAAAAAAAAAAAATTAGAAGTTCTGAAGTGGGAACATTGAGATGCAGAAAGGTAGAAATACAGATTGTGCATCACATAGACAGGACAAATTGTAGATCCATATTCAACAGGAAGAACTTTGAGTAGAATGACAATACATAATGAATAGGAAACTTGGCAATCGAGGTGGATTAAATTCCATTTTTATTTAAATTCACATTTCTGGACACACTTTACTTGGCACTCTAATCATGCCTATTCAAGAACAGTTACATTTTTGATACTGTTGCGATAGAAAGAGAGCACAGCGAAATTGCATCTAAGCAGCACAGAAGCTGAAGCAAAGTGTGCAGTGATCCAGTATGGCAGCTCACCAAAAAAGAAGATTTAGGTTAGAAAGGTTTCAGTTTTCAAATTCTTGAGTTCAAGTTCCCAATTAGCTACGTCATCAGCGTACCGCAAGCCACGTGTCATAGATTGATTTAGAAATATACAGTTCAAGAAAGTTGTTTCAATATTTAGAATACAGAGAGGAAATACTAAAATTTAAAAATGAGGAATTAAAAGCCTATTGCTAAATTGAATTATAAAGCTAATTTACATTTTTTTAGCTTACGTATATATCATTGCATGCGTACAGTTTCGTAACAGATAGAATGTGCAAATGACTGGTGATAGAATAGAAGAGAAACACGGCAATGTGACAATTAAAATCGCAATAACAACCTTGTATTTAGCGTACATATGTTAAAACACTCAATCAATTTCGAGGGCAACTAAATGTCCCTCCTCATCAGGAGAACGAAATTACTAGAAAGAGGAAAAAGAAGAAAAATAAAGCAATGGCAAAGGAGTCTCGGAAAGACGTGGTCTTTATCAGCACACACGTGGTTGTAACCGGATTTTTAATCTGATTTACACTGGCTGCCTACTTTTACTGAGCCAGGCTATCTGATCAAACCTATAACACAAAGACTAAAATGCAAACAAATCAAGGAAGTCAAAAAATAGGGAGCGAGAGGCAATTGCACCTTCACACACCAAGACTGAACCTCGAATAAAGGGAAAGCAACCTCTGCAACGGCTTTTATTTCTCCACTGCGTTCTATTATAGTTGCATTTGATGTCAAATCACTCTTTACTAACGTTCCGGTCAAAGGAGCACTAAAATGTCTTGAAACCAGGCTTTGGGAATTCCATTTCCCACTGCTGAAATTGATGAGTTGGTTTCGCTTACTAAAGTCTCTCCGAGTCAAACCCACTTTGTTTTCTCAAAATAAATATTTTCGTCAAATTGAAGGATTGGCTATGGGTAATCCTCTCAGTCCTGTACTTGCTGACATATATATGCACTATTTTGAGGAGAAATTATTTGATAAACTATCTTTTCATCTCTGGATTCCGTATGTAGACGACACTTTCGCACTTTTTGATGGTAATAAAGATGATTTATCCGATATTTTATCTATTATAAATTCAATTATAAATTCAATCCAGCCATCCAATTCACTCTTGAAATTGAATCCAACAATTCCCTCTCCTTCATTGATATTCTTATAATCCGCAATGAAATTGATTTTAGCACTACTGTGTACCGTAAACCCTTTTCAGTTTGTTTACCACCCCATGCTCTAAGTCATGCCACCCTGTTAAGCAAAAGATGGCTTCTTTCTACTATTATGTATTTCGCACACTCAAAGTTTGTTTCTCAGAATCTTTGCTTACCTATGAACTTAATTATTTGAGAGCAGTTGCTACTGACCGAGGAATTTCTCCAGTGATCATTGATAAAGCTGTTAAAAAATTTTCAGATTCCCATCAAAGAAGACATTCCACTGTTAGAAATAATATTAATGACCTTGTAGTGCTTCTATTTTATCCTTCTGTTAGTTATAAAGTTGCACGGATTCTCCAGAAATTCAATTTTTAAGTCATATACTCCCCTATCAATAAAATTCACAGTTCGATTCTAAAAGATTGCGTTTCTGACTTTAATTCTTGGGGAATTTATTGTATATCGTGTCAGGGTGGATTGAGATATATTGGCCAAACAAAAAGAGCATTAAAGTTTCGTATCAAGAAAAATGAATCCTATGTTCAAAAAGGTGAAATTAACAAGTCTTCAACAGCATATCATAGTTGGAAATTTAATCATAATTTTGACTTTGGTTCTGCAAAAATTATCCAAAAGGCTTCTTCCGTTGGTGAATTGGATTTCTTAAAGCTTTTCATATTCACAAGGATTTAACACGTTTAGTGAATGATTGTAAGTCCAATCCAGTCCTCCCTAATGCCTTTAAAATTCTATTATGATAATTCTTTATTATTTTTGACGATAGATGGCATTGCTTCCCCGCATTTGGTACTACTGGAGGGTAGAAAAAAATAAGCCATTACAGAGGTTGCTTTCCCTTTATTCGAGGTTCAGTCTTGGTGCGTGAAGGTGCAGTTGCCCCTCGCTTCCTTGATTTGTTTGCGTTTAAATCATTGTGTTATAGGTTTGATCAGATAGCCTGGCTCAGTAAAAGTAGGCAGCCAGTGTAAATCTGATTCAAAATCTGGTTTCGAACATGTGTGTGCTGATAATGACCATGTATTTCTGAGACACCTTTGCCATTGCTTTAGTTTTCTTCTTTTTCCCCTTTCTAGTAATTTCGTTCTCCTGATGAGGAGGGACTTTTAGTTGCCCTCTAAATCGATTGTTTTAACATATGTACGCTAAATACAAGGTGTTATTGCGATTTTAACTGATGATAGTTTAATATATTTATTTTACCAAAGGAACACCTTACAATGCCGGAACTTTCCACAAAAATACTCATTTAGCTCTTCTCAGTATTACAAATCACAATCAATAGATATACTTCAAACTACTGAGAACGTTAAACACAGCGCATCTAAAAGCCAAAGCTTACATGGAGATACCTCTATACTCCGCACTCAATGCTAAACTTAAAACAACTACTTCCGAGAAACTCTATATTCCGCTAATATGCAGTGCCTAGCTAGTATAAATAATTAGCTGTTCCTACTTAGTGAAGTAGAGTGCTCTAAGGTGATGAGAGTTAAGAAAATCCAAAAATATAATTAAATAAAAATCATGAAGTCATAAAAGGAGGCCAAAACAAAACTCGCCAGGAAAGGAAAATAGTCACGATGAAGCGACATACCGTGGTTAAGAGGCGGCACCATCTGATATACCCTGAAGAAGTTAATTTCAATTGTCTTTCTAAAGTAGTTGAAAATTTAAAAGTCCAACTCTTCTATTAATTCAATAAACAGCACAGCAAGCTTAGTTTTTCTTCCAGTTATATACAGGATCAATTACAATACCCATTACACTTATACAGGGAACGGACCAAAATGTCGCCCATTTTGGTGATTTCTCGTCAGTTTAGTGTGGTCCTGATAATAACAGAAAAATACCTAATTTTTATATACAGAAATAAAAAAAAAAAAAAAAAAAAAAAAATTGTTCATTTCACTGTTCTTATGACAGCTTTTATGTAGCTAGATGACAGCACATGCTTGTTCTTCATTTTACTTTCCGCGAGAGGTTCTGCTAATTACTGTTAACAACCTTCCAGTGAGAATGCATATGTAAGAGATACACTAGAGTTGAGTTTATATCATTAAGCCAAAAGGCACTACCCACTTCTGGTCTTTGCTATTCTCTCAACTCTCTTTGATGAATTTTCAGTTACAATTTTAATTTTGAGGCATTAATAATTCCGAAAACTTGCCTTTTTTAATTTTAAAGATATGCATGACCATTTATGCAATTTTTCATTATACTTTTTTCTTTTACTTATTATGAAATTCTTATTGTTAACAGTCTTAACAGTTAGTCTTAAACATTTACCATTTGATATAATTTTTGTGTCTATTTTATTTCAATGTTGAAATAAAAGGCCCGCATCTGACACAAGAAATGATTGATCGCAATATTTAATTTTTCTTGCTTATTCAGTCCCACACCAATTATGGCAGACAAAAAAGGAATGTTTAACATTAATGATTCTAATGACATTGAGGCTATAAGAAAGTTATTTTTATATGACAGCAATGATTACGAGGACAATAGGTTTTAGATGAAAAGCAGAAGGCAACAAATGAGTGCATAAAGGAATGCAGAAGATAATGATGACAGTTCCACTAACACTATATAGTTCACAGAAGGAAGATTAATAAATTATCAATTCGTGCGCATGGTAAAAATTAAAAAAAAATAAACAAATGCCTTGCAATATATACATTTAATTTTCTGCAGTCAATGGGCCAGCTAAAATTCCAACAGCTATTTTGGATATATGAAAATATCTCATTTCCGATTCTACCAGTTAAAGCATAATTGAAGAGACTAATAAGTGCATCTGTTCTGTGATGCTTCATTGCTCTCGTTGAAGAGATGCTCAGACTGCAATGCTGGGATTAATTAATTCTTTACTTTTGTACTTAAATTTCACTAAAATTTTTATTTCCATATTTCAAATGTTAACAGCTGAGTGCAAATAGTGGCCATTTCCTTTATTTTTACTTTCACATTATTTCAACAACTTTCGGTCATTTTATATTTTGTCTTTATTTACATTGTTTCTATTTCTTTGTATGAAGACTTAATCTAGTGTTATAAATAAAAATTGTTGGAAAAAAGGATACTTATTAAACGTTAACTAATTACAATATAATTTAACCATTTGATTACGAATTTAAAAAAAATTACCCCATTTCCTAACCAAATATGTCATAATTAAGGTAAATTTAGCATTTAGGATTTTTTTGGACAAACGATTTTCAAGCCAAAGGCTGGGACACAAATGTCTCAGCTCTTCACAAAGATCTAAGCACACTACTTCACAAAGAAATAACTGATATTTTATAATGTGTATTACAAAAAGATATGAGATATGCAACAACATGCTAAAACAAAAATATTTTTGATTGTATTTAATGTAAAATTTCTCTCCAACATGCTTGCTCATAAATATTCCTTAAATATTCTGAACTAATTGATGAAATTTTATACAAATTTACAATTTAATTAAAAAATTTTACTTCATGATGTCATATGCTAATAAATTTTTAAAATCTTTTCCTTGCACTTCTTTCAAAATTGATAATTTATATATCTTTACAAAATTGTGCAAATGTAACAATTAACATTAAAAAGGAGCTAACAGTTTTATTTTAAATTAGATTAATTAATAAACATTCCCTTTCCTTTTCATGAGGTTCTATGTAATATAATTTCAATTTCAGGGACAGTAGTATACTTAACACTTAATCATAAGGTACTTTGGTAAATATTATGAAAATTTTATTTACCAGATAAAATAGATCATGTAGTTATTTTTATATATTGTAACAATCTAAAGCACTTAATAAAATATCAACAGATGCAAGATTGCACTTTTCTTCCTCATAAAATAAAGGATCAACTTTTATTCTTCTTTTCTGGTAATGTAAATAGTTTGTATGTAGATTGCTTATAGTACAAATAACTAGCAGCTGAGAGAACTGTGGTAGTTCCGGTAATGTACCTAATAAAACAAAATAAGAAAATTAAGACAATTCTACAGGAAAAATAATTTTTAATTAAGTAAAAAAATCTATTATAAATTTATCAATTAGGACTTAGCTATCTACACACATTTATGTGACATAAATTTAGGTTAATACAATTCTTTATTCATGAAAATTGCAAAACTATTCCAAATGAAATACTTGGAGATATAATAGCATTAGGGAAACTGATTCTGATTTAGCAGAATCCAAATAAAATTTTGATTTCTAACACCCTTTATAATTCAGCAGTCGTATAAGAGTATTTTCCATTATTTTACTCTCTTAAAATTACGAATTTAAGTTTTTATAAATGACAGGCAAACATTCACACGTATAATAACATAACAAATTATTACAGGAAAGGCTACAGGTTGTTGTTGCTAGTTGAACACTTTTAATATTTCTCATCTGACATTCTATTTAATGATTTTCCTGATTATTTTATCCACTGCTTTTAATAGAAGTAATAAAAATAAGGAGACTCATTCTAACCTCAAAGCAAAATGCACTAAAAAGTACAATTTTAGGTTGTAGAACAAATAATTTTACTGTAGAACAATCTAGGAAACAACTGAACAATCTGCAAAGCAGGTAAATGCTCATATACTGTAATGAACCTAAAATGAAACATATAGCAATCAGAAAGCTGTTAAGCTCTTAGCCTGATATTAAAGTTGGGACAAAATTTTCAAGCAAAAGTATTACAAAAGCAATCGATCAAAATATCTGACATATAAAGTAGTTGACAGAACTGTAAACTCTGGTTTTAATAATCTTTTCCCAAACTAATGCAAAATACCATTTTAAAAAAAATCCCCCCCCCCTCCTGGTGCAAATATTTTCTGCATTTCTCCATAAAAAAAATAATAAATATATGTTACATTCTACATAAATAAATAACTTATGACTAAATAAACTTACATTATGATAGAATTCCAATAACCTGAGTAATCTGCAGTCATTTTTAGACGAAAACTAAAAACTCTGATTTTTAGAAAGATCAGCATGGTAAATTTAACGGCATTTATTTTTATATATAAACAGGCCAATAAACTTTTTAACAAAAAAAAAAAAAAAAAAAAAAAAAAAAAAAAAAAAAAAGATATTTTTGGTTGACGAAGTTAGTAGGTTTATTACTGAAGTTATTTAGCATTCTCTGCATATATGTCAGCATTAAAGCAAATAATGATCATGAATTTACAATTTTCTTTTTATTTCAAATAAACAATTACAATTGACAGCATATTCCGTTATTTTTAAAAATTAGCTCGTGAAGAACTTATGTGGTGAACATACATAAGGAATTTATTTATTCACAATTTTTCAAATGTTAAATTTCAATTTAAAAGCCCTTATAGTTAGCATGTTAATATAATAATAATATAATGAAAAATGTGTAATTATCGGATAAGGGATAAAACAAATTTTATTTTAATAAAATGAAACTATCAGTTCTAGCACTTTTTCTAGTTTATTAATACAAATGCACACACACACAGAGAACATAGTGGCACAAATAGCATAGAAATTTAATTTAAGGAAAGCCTTACAATTGGGGTTCTGCAAATAATGCACTTATTTTTTCTCTCAATTAAGAATGTAAAAAATTACTTCAATAGTAATTTAAACTTCCTCAATCACTTTTTAGGAGACCTCATTTTGTAAAAAAATTTCCCTAATTTATCTCTTCAAGATATCTTTTCCTTGTAATGACATTATTTTCTTTGTATGTAATTATTTAAAAAATATAATAGCTTTATGTTCATTAAATGCTTTAGTTCAATAAATTTTGAAATTTTGAATGTTTCAGGTATGAATACATGAAAGAACAGGTTAATTATTTAAGTGACAAACAATCCAGATTTAATGGAAAAATTAAAAAGGGGAAAAATGTACATAGAACTGGGAACAATAATATGACTTACAATCTGCAAAATTCCTTAATTGGCACAACCCTTGGCCCCAAGCCATGCAGATTAAAGGAATTTTACTGAAATCTTTTGCATAACAGTTTCACCAGCTTATAAGGAAATCACAAATTAACAAGATAAAGGGCGCTGACTAACAGTGCTCAAATCACATAGACTTTTTTTTATTTAGTTTGGAACTGAGTAATGAAAAAAGAGGAACTATGCAAACAAATGAAGAACTGTAACAATTGTTGTGATGCATATAATTTGTGAATATGCTGTAAAAAAATAAAGTCTTGTGTTCTAACAACTACTAGTGGATTGAAAAAGACCTAATTGGCAGCCTGATTGAACGTAAAGTTGATTTAAGATTTAGATGCTTTGTATTTCATTATGTAACAATGCTACTGTGTTCAAATCTTCCTGTGCTTTAACGAGTCTGACTCATGATGAAGATTTTACCCCAAACATAAACAACACAAGCCAGGCCTGTGAACAGAAGGCTGGGCCAAATATAAACATCACGAGATAGGTTTGTGAAAAGAAAGCTGGGCAAACATAAACATCCTGAGTGGGCTCGTGAAGATTAACATTATAATTTCACAGTCATAATCAAATGTTAGTTCCTACATTCACCATAAGAGTTAGTCACAATTCTCATAATTGCTGTTACAAAACAATCCACTTAGTAAAATTTAATAAACCCCTACAAAATATAATATATTTATAATATCTGCAAAAAGCAGGAGGATTAAAGTTTACTTACTTGAAGTGTTGTTTATTTATGAAATATAATTTTGAAACTGTTATTTATTACAAAATATAATACATTTATAATATCTATGAAAGGCAGACAGATCAAAGTTTACTTGATCTGTTACTTGACAAAGTTTACTTGATCAAAATTACTTGACAGCAGTATCATGCAAAACTGACTATAACACGAGCACTTACATTTCGGCTCGTATTGTGACTGTTCTCAAACATCAGTCTGGCTTTTTACTACTCATTGACCCATAACACTTGGGCCCAAGTTTCGTCGAGGTAAATGGCATGGAGAGAAGTTAAGCATACCAGTATAAAAAAAATTTAAGTATAAATTAAGTAATTTTAATAATATGAAAAAATAAACATGAAAATGAATTAAAGGATCATTATGCTTTAAGTAAAAATACCATAAAGAAACTGATTTTATATTATAATAGCATAAGACAGTTCATGTACATACCAAAGGATATGCAAATACAAATGATCCACATAACTAAAAACTGGTGCAGCAAGAGATGCAGCTACGAGGGATAACTGTATCAGAGTATTTGCCTGAAAAGTAACATATAGAAAGAAAATTATATAGAGCAAGCTATTAACATATTTTATTTCATTATTCCTTAGGATATAAACAAAACATTAAATCATTAATTTATAATGCACTTAGTTAAAAATTTAATTACAGTTAGCATGTTGGAAATGCATTTCAACTTTTTATACTCAAATGGAGAATTAAATGTTTACTATTTAATACTGAAGAGCTGTATATAAATTAGCCACTGATACATATGCAAGTATTATTTATCTTCCTATGTGGGAATTCATTCAACATTAATAAGCAATCCTGTGTTCAAAATTCATCTGTCAAATAGAAAAATTAAATAATTTGGATTTATTTTCAAATCAAAAGCCACAGAGGTATTATAAATATAAATTTGAAATGAGTTGCAAAAAATATAAATTGAAAAAAGTAAATAAATGCAAACTGAAATGTTTAAAATTGACACATCAACCTCATTTTCTCTATCTATTTATTGGCAGCCAGTATAACTGCCACCTATACCACGGATGCTCAAGAGCACACAGATACTCAAAGCACATATTTTTATACACCTAATGGAAGATCTTTTGATTAACAAATAGAATTACTGCAAGATCTGTAATTAACTTTTGCCTCTAATGTACACTGCTTAAAAAAAGGGGGGGACAGTGCTATATATTTCTACTGAGACGACTGACAAAATTCAAACTGCGTTTTTCATGTCTCGAAAGCACCACTTAGGATATATACTATTAGATTTATATATAGCACTATTCTAACATAGGTATTTTGACACAAAATCAGACTTTTTCTGAAATAACATACCAATTTTTTTCCACATTTCGATTCTACAACTCAAATTATTCCAGAATGTCAAGTTTTGTAAAAATCGTACGAGTAGTTTTTAAAATATTAGCTCTCAAAATGTTAGCTCTTCAGTGTTAATTGAATTTGGCAAATATTTATTAATATCTTGTTTTTTATTAAACTTATTTGATTTTTCCTTTCACATTTCAAAATTTAGGTTCACTCCAAATAAAATTTACCCATTTTTTGTGTTTTATTTTTAAAATTTCTATTTTTAAATAATTTTTATAAATTTTTTGAAAAAAATTTTGAATTATAACCTATAAAATTTTTACCATAATCTTAAAGTAGCTGTATTTCTAGTATACCTGCAAAAAATTAGACTTTTTTATTCAAAATTTTCTAAGATATATGCAAATTTACATATTTTTGCATTTTGAAATTTGGCATCTTTTTTTTTTTTGAGCGATAATAACGCCAAATGTGGTTTATGGAGTTTTTTTACAGTGAATTGCCACAGCTATTTTTAACCTTAAATTTCAAAAAAAATTTTACGGAGAATTAATTACATGAAATTTTTTCCCTCAATGACGTGTAATAAATATTTATTAATACTATATGAAAAGATATTTTTCAAAATTATACAGTCAAAAGTCGTTAATCCAGACACCCATAATCCGGACCTCAAAGCTACAAACTTTCTGCACATGCGTGTAATACTTTTACGCATACGCATATGCGTGTGCACATGCACATAATACGTTTACGCATGCGCGTTTAAATTATAACGGACGGTATAAGCTAAGCTAAAATTATCTAATTATCTATTTCAGTTAATGTTGCAGATTGCATTGTTACTTAATCTTCGAATTGGATCCGGCTTATTATTTTTTGCAAACTGTTAGAGCAATTTTATAAAAGTAAGCTTGAACTTTCGATTACGTCAAATAGAATTTCCGATGCTGGAGCTGTCAAAGTATCTACAAAGTGAAAGTATGTTTCGATGTCCATCAAACAAAATGTGGAATTGCTGCAAAAAATGGATAAAGGCATATCTTTTGTTTCTCTAACCATTCCGAAATCTGTTTATAAATTTCACGCTGCTCTGTGTGTGTGTGTGGGGGGGGGAATGTCGCGGCGCGCAATGAACTGGAAGTTGATCTGTCAGCACTACCCTTATCTTCAAGCAGATGTTTTTATTTTATTTAGCTTATAATTCCTTACTAAATGTAGTATTTCATCTTGATGTATTCCATCTTTGATATGATTTAAATCAAATTCCTCATCATTATAAATATCACAAATACACATCAAATAGTTTTCTTGTTGCAATTTTCTAATTTCGACTATGTGTAATGTATGCTTTACGCATGCGCGTGCTGAAAGAAAAGTTTAATAAAGTAAACAAATAAATATTAAGCTTTTTTTTTTGTAAATTTTGATACCCTTTAGATCATAATTGCTCTTTATTTCATAAATTATGGTTTCATATTTTAAATTTTATAATTTCTGCATGCCATCTTACCAGATTTAAACTGATGATCTATAATCCGGAATCGTGAAAGTCCCGACGAGTCCAAATTAAAGACTTTTGACTGTAGATGATATTATTCAAATTTTTAACTATTTTTCTAAATTCTAATTCTCTCTTTCTTCCTTTTTTTTAAAAAAAAATATTTGTAAATTTTTATCTTCGGCATTTTATCATCTGCTACTTTACTTTAGCTTCATTTAAATCAAATTGTTTAAAACTGAGAACTTTCGTTTGATGTTTATTTGAATTTCATGAAAATATTTTATGACATTAACTGCATACTTTATTTCTAAACAAGCTGTTGCTTATGAAGTGGCTGAAAGAGCGGCTGATACTATCAGCCATATTTTTAAAGCACAGTATATTTTTATAGAAACATAAGACTTAGAATAATCATTTTTATAAAAATCAAATTGTGATATAAACATACAACCCTCTAGAGACCGAATTAATGGAAGTTCAATGGTTATGTAGATCTGCAGCTACTTAATGGCTGGATAAGTCAGCAGGTTCTGTGGACAAGTAAGAATAATTATATAAACGACATTCAACATTCTGGATTCAATTAACAACGAGGGTACGATGTTTATTAAATGAATTTAAAAAGCATTTAAACATAAAAAATCAACTCATTTTTTATCCTAAAATGTATTTTTATGAGCAGCGCATTTTCATTATATCCTTAAAATTCTGATTTAGAATGTAACTGTCAAGAACTGAATTCTAATCATCAGTAATATAATAAGTAATTTACGGTTATCAATAAATCCTTCTTATAAAGATTGCAAATATTTCAAAAAACTTTCTGCTGAATGCAAATATTTCTAATTTCATATTAATCAAAATTGCACGATATTATTTATTTACACTTCAATTCTTACCATCAGCTCTAGTAGAAGTTACAAATAAATTATATTTAATTAAGGAATGGCCATCTAAGTTTAGAAACAGCGTACTGTAACAGCAATTCAATTATTGGCGCCGTATCTTTCATGTTACTCCCGATTGGCAAGCTACATGATTTTTAATGAGTATTCGGGTTTTGCTAGTAACTTCACTTGGAAATCGCGCTTAAACTAGGTTAGTTGGTTATTTGAATATAGAAAGAACATGGGAGCTATTTGGTTAAGATGCTTTCATAAAAAATCTTTGTAAAGAGAACCTAGAAAACTGCAAAAACCAACCACGCAGCCTGGGTTAGACTTCGCAAAAAACAATTACAGTCAAAAGTCGTTAATCCGGACTCGTCGGGACTTCGGCGATTCCGAATTATCGATTTTTCCGGATTATAGATCATCAGTTTAAATCTGGTAAGATGACATGCAGAAATTACAAAATTAAAAATTTGAAACCGTAATTTATGAAATAAAGAACAATTATGATCTCAAGGGTATCAAAATTTACAAAAAAAAAAAAAAAAAAGCTTAATATTTATTTGTTTACTTTATTAAACATTTCTTTCAATGTAAGTTGTTTAAGTTGCTTCCTTTCATGTGATAATACTTTCTCTTTGATTCCATTAAACAGACATAATTTCTTGTTTAGTTACAAAGTTCCGCTGTTCAAGTCCTATAATTGCTTTAAATCATATCAAAGACGGAGTACATCGACATGAAATACTACATTTAGTAAGGAATTATAAGCCAAATAAAATAAAAACATCTGCCGTGAAGATAAGGATAGTGCTGACAGATCAACTTCCAATTCATTACGCGTCACGGCGTTTCCCCCCTCCCCCCGCCGCAGAGCAGCATGAAATTGATAAACAGATTTCGGATTTCGAAACATACTTTCACTTTGTAAATCTTTTACATATTAGTAAATGTATATCGGAAATTCTATTTGACATAATCGAAAGTTCAAGCTTACTTTTATAAAATTGCTCTAACAATCTGCAAAAAATAATAAGCTGGATCCAATTTGAAGATTAAGGAACAACGCAATCTGCAACATTAACTGAATTAGATAATTTTAGCTTACCTTTTACCGTCCGTTATACATTAAACACACATGCGCACACATATATTTGCAGCCGTAAAGGTCTTACACGCACGCGTAAACACCTCTGCGCGTGCGTCAAAGCGACGCATGCGCAGAAAGTTTGTAGCTTTGAGGTCCGGATTATAGATCATTCCGGATTATGGGTGTCCCAATTAACGACTTTTGACTGTAGTATTTAACAATCTTCAAATGCTAGGCAACTGGTGGGTTTCAATTAAATCTCCAAATTAACATTTTATTTGTAAATATTTAAAATATTGTTGTATTTTTAGACACAAAAGCAGAATTTTTGTTAACTCATTAGTAAACTACCAAGCCGTAGTGCAAATAACTATTCAATTTCTTTTACAATAATTGTATTCAATTAGTGTTCTTGGAATATGAGCTAAAGAAGGAATGTTCTCGGAAGATTCATGAAGTGTTTAAATCCAGTGATATCAGGTTTGTCTTACAAGCTCAGGTTCAAAACGATTCTGAAATTTCCCGAGTAGTTGATTTGTAAATGGCTGTGAATTACGCAGATGACTTTTAATCTTACATTATTCAGTCAGAAAATGTATTCCAAATGTTTTGTATTGCATGAAAATGCATCTTTTCATTATTCAATAACCAATTGGAGAACTGCTTGTGTTCCGAAAATAAGTATGTGTACTCAATCGTCCTGCATGTTCTTCAAATTTGTCTTTTTGTGATTTTTTTTCTTTTCCCAAAACTAAAGTTGCCTCTCAAAGGAAAGTTTTTTGACATTGAAGAGACAAAAGGAGTATGACATCTACTTTTAGAGGCATGTCAAAAACAGATCTCTACAAGCCTTCTCTTCCATTGCATGTTGTGTGTTCAGACAAAAAGTTGCACCAGCATAAATTCTATAACCTACTTTTATTACACTCTGATTACTTTATTAACATACAGTGAATATATACTAAACCTTTTACTTCAGCTTCAGTAATTCGGAATTTTTGACGGAATTGTTGTCGGAACTAGGACTTATCTTCTAAGTCAAATTGAATATTTCGATAATTCAATAAATTCAAGGTCAAAGTTTCAATATTTTATTTTCGAAGGGAGGGGAAATATTTTCAGTTTTGGTCCATTATCCTAAGTATATTTGCTTCGATTCTTTATTTTTTCCATAAAAGCGAAAATCTTATTCATGGTATACATATAACGCATAGCTTCAAATTAAAATTTAATAATATACAGGGTGGTTATAATTAAAGTTCCACTTTGAAACGGTCATAAAAGGGAAACTACTGGATCAAATATCATCAAAATTGGCAACCATGTAAAGGAGGTCATGGGAATTTATTTTCCGTGGAAAAAAGAAAGTTCAAAACCTCACCACCAGGAGTGAAATGGTGCTGTATGCAATATTGTTAAACGAAATATGGTTTGGAATCTAACTTAACCTTTTGTTACATGGGTTTAATATGTTGTATACCCTTAAGAAAATTTTGAAGTAAGCAAATTACCATTTAAAGGCATTAAATTCAATAAAAGTTGAGTGCGCCATCTGTGTAAGGGAGAAATTTGTTCGTGAAAACCACGAATTAGCAATTAGAAAATGTGAGATCGCAAATCACTCGCACAAGTGCGTACGATCTGGAAATCGTTTTCTTACAGATTGCTAATTTGTAATTTTTGAAGCCTGAATTCGGCTCTGAAACATGAAGATACTGATTCAAAATGCTTTTAATCGATTTGGGCCAAAGAAATCCCTCATGTTATCTACCTAGTTCCATTGCATTCTCCTACTACATTCGATTGCATAGCAGTCATTCCACACGGTCTGGAATGACAGCTAGTTTCATAACTGAACCATTTTTGTCTGAAGAGCAGTCGACAGCTGGACCACTGTGATTGCAGCTCGTTTAGAGGCAATGTTAAAATATTTTGTGATACATGAACTACAGTAAAGTGGCATTTTAGATACTATTATTTTTATGCAGGGCTGGGCACCACCTCACATGTGTCGCACAGTTACTTAGGCAACATTTCACGAATGAACATCTTATAGGCCAACACTTCCCTTCTTCCCACCAGACCTTAACCTCTGTGACTTTTGGCTATGAGGTTATCTCAAAAGCACTGTTTATGGTGATAATCTAAAGAATTTGGCAGAAATGAAAAATGTGATAGACCGACATGTCCATAACATTCCTCCTGATATGCTAAGAGCTGCTGTTGAGAATGCAGTAACAGGATTTAACTTGCTTTCGGAAAATGCTGGACGCTACATCGAACATGCTTTGTAACACATTTTGTGTTAGAAAACAAGTTTTGGAAACAATTAAACACGTTTTATACTGATATTTTCATGTCTTATTTCCTTTAACAATATCGCATACAGTGCCATTTTTTCCCTAGTGGTGAGTATTTGAACTTTTTTTTACCCGTGGAAAATAAATTCCCATTACCTCCTTTACATGATTCCCAAGTTTGACAACATTTGGTCCAGTAGTTTTCCTTTTACGACCATTTCAAAGTGGAACTTTAATTATAACTACCATGTAAATTAAACTTTAAAAGTTTGGTTCAAGTCCCAGCTTTAAATATATATATATAAATTTTTATATTAATCCTCTTAAAAAGAATGTTTTAAGAATCTACTTTTTCTCTCGCGTTATAAATTGTATTAAAAAACATGATCTTTAATGTGATTTAGATTGTTTCAGCCGATATAAGAATCGGGTCACTCGGTGGTACAGAATAAACACTGCTGGACTGTTTTATTTCTTTTTCATTTAGCAAAAAATCTTTTAATTAAAATATTTATCCTTTGGACTTTGCTTTATGTTTTGTTTATGGTTAAAATGTCTAGAAAATAAAAAGCTGTCTTCAACTGAAACGCAGTTGATGCAAATGATATTTTAAAAAAATTGATAAGAATGTAAAATTTATGAAAGTCCAGCAATTGAAAAATCTTAATTTTCTTGTGTGAGCACTGAAAATAACTGTAGAAGGAAAGAAGAAAATTAGGGAGAAAAGTAAGCAAGAATTTGAAGGGAAATTTGGCTGTCAGACATACCAAGATGTTTAAAAAAGTTGGACGTTTTTTAATATACTTTCAGGATACTTTAAAGAATTTAGGTGTTCAAAGAGAAAACACTTGGACGTGTACACCAGCAAATACCATCAATTAAGCTTGTGCTAACAGAAAAGACACAAACAATATCATTGCAGATTAAAGTGAAAAGCGAATGGTTTTAGACTATATGGTTTGGTTTTAGACTAGTAGTTCGGTCTGAGGTTCGAATCCAGCGAACAAGCTGGCTGCATGAGCGTTTTGGTGGTTTTTCTCATGTGTAACGTGTATACGAAACCAGTTTCCCTTAGAAAGTCCTCCACGAAGGCATCCTTTCCCTTAAGCAGATAGCCCTAATGTGCTTTGCCATAATTAAATAAACCAAAACCTCTTGATGAAACCTGCCTTTCCTTTCATCTCATACCTTCAAAATGCTAACCTTTAAAGATTGATAAAGTCTCTGACTTAAATACTGATGAAATGGATTGAATTGGATTATTAAGTTATGGCAAAGCAGGCCTATCTGCCTAAAAGGAAGGATGCCTTTGTGAAGAACTTTCTAAGGGAAACCAGCTGGCATACATGTTACACATGAGAAAACCCACGAAAACGACCATGCAACCAGCCTGTTTACTGGGATTCAAACTCCAGAGGGAACTACCAGTGTTCAGCAACTTTAACGCTCGCCCGTTTGTGGGCCTTTATGAAATTTATTTAAAATGATTGCCAGAAATACCAAGATGTTTTGAAAAGTTGGATGCTTTTTAATATACTTGCAGAATGCCTGAAGGAAAACTGTTTAAAGCAGTGTATGCAAGTCATCCTAAGTTTAAATGTCGGTTATACATCTCTCTTATTTATATATCTTTTCTGAATGGAACATTGAAAGGCGTGTTAATGGTGCTTTACTGTATTTTCTCTTCTAATATATGCAGTTTTCAAATGCATCGTAGTCTGGGTTACAAAGTATTCTTTTGAAAGAAACGCAATTCAAATAAATAAAATAAAATTCTGTAAAATTTATATTAATAAATATATTTAAAATGCTCAGTTCGAATGAATAAATAGAATATTTTAAAATAATTATCTGAAGAGACAATGCAACACTAACAATTAAAATAAAAGTCTAAAAATTTAAAAATTACCTAAAATAGTAACTATGACTAAAAATATAGTATAAAGAAAACTATTTGAAAAAAAAAAAAAAAAAAAAAATAATAATAAAAAATAAATGGTGCACCTTTGATTTAAACTATGCAGTTCGAATGAGTAAATAGAAATTTTTAAAACAGTTATTTGAAAGAAACTATGCAACGTAAACAATTAAAATGAAATTTGGAAAAGGAAAAAATTTCTTAAAATTAATAATAATTACAATTAAAAATATAATATAAAGAACATTATTTGAAAGAAGGAATGATTCTTTTTTTTCCTCTCACACACTATGGAAAAATGGAAATGAAAATAGGCTGCCACATATTAAGAAGTTCGCCAAGTGAACTAATTTTGGTGCAAACTGAATAAAAAGTGCCAACATAAATTGTTGAATTTCTCTGTAAATTTCACACCAAAGTTTACAAAATTGAATATTTAGGCGTGAGTCGTAGAATCGAAATATGTAAAAAAATTGGTATGTTATTTCAGAAAAAGTCCGATTTTGTGTCAAAATACCTATGTTAGAATAGTGCTATATATAAATCTAATATATATCCTAAGTCGTGCTTTCGAGACATGAAGAACGCAATTTGAATTTCATGAATCGGCCCAGTAGAATGGGAAATATAGAACTGTCCTTTTTTTTTTTTTTTTTTTTTTTTTTTTGTTGAGCAGTGTACCTGTTTAAAAACAGCAAAACGTGTGAAAACTCTCTGCCCAAGGGTAGGAATATCTGCACAAAGAACTTTCAAAGGACAAAGGTCTATATTCATATTATAAACACAGAAAACTACAAAATATCTATGTGACTGGCTCATTTGCTGGTATTTAAATTTGGATCAAACTTTCAAAATTCAATAGTCTTATCCATTTGGTTACTGATAAGCCTCATTTTCAATAGAATATTTAGTTAATCATGACATGTAAGATTAACTAAGAATTTGGAACACTTAAATTCAGAGGTCATACCTGCAGATTTTTCTGCTCGTATTCATGAAAAATATTGTCTACATATATATATTTACACTAACCGAAACTGAAAATGCAATACCAAGAAGAAGTGGCCTGAAAATTAAGCAAACTTTAGGGTAAACGCACATCACTGAGTTATTCAAATGATGTGAAATGTGCAGCTCTCCAGAGCATGTTGAAGAAGATATAAGGGAAGGAACCTGCAGAATGTTCAATTTTCGTGCCGTTATTTCTGCTAAAGAAATCATCAGAGAAAATTTGTTCTTGTCTTAGAGTATGCGTGTAATAGCAGAGAATGTCAGGCTGTCATCAATGGAGGCTGTTCCAGCAGACAGACAATTTTACAAGGGGCATGGTGATCAGACTGAGAAGGGCAGGTTGGTTCATATGGCCAATCTCAGCTGACGCACACCTAGATGCATCTACAGAGCAGCAGCTGTGGCGATGATGGTTGGCATAAGGAAATGTGGCAGTTTGAGTGGTGCCGGTGCAGCCACAGTAACATCAGTTCCCGTGGATAGACGCATGTTCCAGCAAGCAGTGGCGCACCCGCTAGTCACTTCTACCTCCATTCTGCAGCATGTTCAAGACACCCTTTGGTTGTTCTCATATTGACCAGAACTATTTGCCATCAATTTGTGACTAGTAGCCTGCACTTGTGGTGTCCGTTAAGAAGACTGTCAACTGACCCCCATATCATAGATGCCAATGTCTTCAATGAGTCATGTTTCTGTTTCTGCAATGGTAGTTGCCACATACAAGTGTGGAGAGAGGTGCAATCTGGCAGCAATTGTGGAATGCCCCACCATGCGACAACACAGCCTATGGTGTGGGTACAATTACGTTTGATTCCAGTTTGCATTCAGGGCAGTACGATGGCACAACAATACACGGATGAAATGCTACAGCCAATGACACTCCCCATCAGAAAGGGCCCAATGCCCTTTATCATCAGAATAAGCCCAACCACACACTGCTTGCATCAGCCAATGTGCTTTGCAAGGTGGTACAGATGCTTCCCTGGCCACTGTTCTCTCCTGATCTCTCACCAATCAAACACATTTGGGATGTGATTGGTTGCAATTTGCAGACCCTGCCATTGCCATGTTCAGAAGACGGGGAATGGAGAGCCATTCCTCAGGACGCCATCCACAGTCTCACCGAATTTGTATCTAGATGAGTTGCTTTGTGTATTGTCATCCAGCGTGATCCTATAAAACAACATGCCTGTTTGTAATGCAATATATAATGTCCTGAAATATGCTGCCTGTACCCACTACAATAGATAACATCTTGAAATATGCACCTGCACAACTATCTATATCGCAATGTATATCATGTAATTTAATCCCTTACTTGAGCTAACTAATTTAACGCTGAAAGGTTAGAAGTACCGTTGATGCCGCCGCCAGTGACAGTACTTGTAGTGCTCACTGGTGTCACAATTTCCATCACGACTCGAGGAATGATGCCAGAATGTTGTTAGTTTTCTAGTTAGTGTGTGGGGCTAATACCTGCTTACTTAGAGTAAATATTAGGTGGCCCCCTCACTTCTTCATAACATAACATAACCTACTGAGCCGATGCTGTTTTCTCTCTGTATTATGCACATCATTTTGAAATAAAGAACACTTATTGTTAGTTGTTGTCTCTCTCTGTTTGCCGAGTTTTATCACTCCTCCTTGGTACTGCATTTTCAGTGTCAGGTAGTCCAGAAAGCATAAAAAATTTTCACATCTTGAATTTTCTTCACTTGTTTAAGTGTGCCTATTTTACACTGACATGACTGCTGTAATTTTTCAGCATAACCATAATGGTTTTAATTTTTATTTTCATCTCTTACTTTTATAATTTAGAAATGCCTCAGAGAAAATGGGATCCAAACAATTAAAACTTAGGTGAAAATTAGAAAATACTATTCATATGGCAAAATTGATTTTAATCTCTCCTGGAATTTTTCTGCACTAGTCAAATAATTATGGGGGAAAAAAAAAAAAAAAAAAAAAAAAAAAAAAAGAGTTAAAAAAATTTGACATTAGAAAATTTTTATGAGATAATTTAACCCATAACAAAGATGATCAGCACCATGTATAAAACAAAATAATGCATATATTGTCTTTTCTCCCTTGTATATATTATAGAATTATTCTCCTACCTATACAATGCGAGCAGATAATGGGAAAATGAGTAAATAGTCTTCATGAAAAGATGAAATTTTAGATCTAATTACTACAAAAATTCAAGTATCTTTCAAGATGGCTAATGATTTTAAGGTACTTTCAAGAAGCTATAAATTCACAGAATTTTACCAGTATTGGCAAAGTTTTTTAAAAAACATATAGATCACAATGCTCTGAAAGAAAATCTCTGAAATGACCTTTCTTAAACTATAATCACAATCATAATATTTTGTATTTGAATTAAAAAAAAAATGATATATTTACCTTACTTATAGCTGTAGGTGATAATCGGGCAGTAACAAATGACATGTCAAAATATCGACTCAGAGTTTTCTGCAAAGGAAAGAAAACACGAAATTGATAAAAACAATCAAGGTGTACATACACCTCTATTCAAAACATTCACAGAAAAATCATGCTATGCACATGAAACATGAAATATTAAATGTAGCTGCTAAAGTATGATAGCATACTTTACGAAAAAAATTTATTAAAAGGTATAATCCTGAACAGCTTATTTTGTGTTGCAGTGTAAAATGAATTAAAGCATCTTTGAATCATTCAGTGCAATATCACATTTTAAACCTTTGTACAAAATGCAGTTCTTTGATCAGAAACAGATCTCTTTTATGCTACAACTACTTTATTTTAGACATTTCTTCTCTCTCCTTACCTAACAGTTCTCCTTTAATACATATTAAGGTCATACAGAAATGAATGACACAAATGCTGCCACAGAGCAGAATACAATTTATTAACAAAAAACTGGGAGCACATTGGTTATGAATAATCCCCACCCATGTCAATACACTTCTGCCATCTGGTGGGAGGTCCCGAAGGGCTTTGGTAATATGGCTTTAGTCTGTGGGGGTGTTGGCGCACCACCTATGGACAACTGCATGCAATTCGGCAACATGTTGGCCCCTGACTGCGTTCTTCATCTTGTCAAGCAAGACCTAGCCCGAAATCTTGATTCGAGGTCCGAGGTCCACCCACTTTGCATACACATTTGTCATCTCCAAATCACCATGCACAATCACCTGCAATGTTCTTTGCACAAGCCCTGTCTCTTCCTGCATCTTGTTGAAAGTTATGGGCTTGTTTGCCATGAACAAATCGGCATGGCTGCCACATTTGCTGCTGTATGCAATGTTGCTGGTTGTCCCGTGCTGACACCTTTGGATGCAGTCTCCACTCTACTGCTGAACTTGGCCAACCAGTGGGCTACGGTATGCCTTGAGGGTGCTTTGTTTCTGCACACCGAAACGATGTGACAATGGATCTTATTACCCTGTATCCCTTCCTTCCATAGGAACCAAGCTGTCCAATGCTGACTGTGATAGTCACCTTCCATCATTGCTGTCCACGCTGTCGAAAGAGACGGGTGCTGACTTATACTGCTTGTTTGCATCTTGTTGAATGTTATGGCCAACTATGCATTCTGATTCAACTTGCAGTCAGAGCCAACTATGCATTCTGAGTAACTCATGCCCCCTTGTGTCTATTTCACTTGTTTTTCCTGTCGCTGCTATGAGAGCTATTGTGTCAATCATTTCTTTACAATCCAAGTAGTTGTATGGGATAAATTCCCATTATCCAAAACAAAGTGATGGTCTGTCTGTGATAAGTAACAAGATATTGTGAGAATACTTCGAAGAAGGGCAGAAGCAAGTGTATGTGTTCCAATGGATACTGCTTTCAAGATGACTAGGTAATAATTTTTTAACATTACGAACAGAATTTCCCTAAGCACTTGTTTATAAACTTTTGCCACATAGGGAGCATATCAATTGCTATTAGAACTGAATATAGAATGCCATACAATACAAAAACTTTACAGAAAGAAATATACACTTTATTCCAATTTATACAAATTTCATTTGCAACAACCAATATCTACTGTAACAGATTCAAAAGTTGAAAAATGAAAATCAAAAATGATTTAGCCTGCAATACCAAATTTTTAAAATAAATTATTCTTAGAACGAAAACTAATGTTCTATTTGGAGTAAATTGATAACCATGTGCATTGATAATAAAAAATTGAGAATGGGACAAAAAAAATTCCCTTTAGAAAATTCCAGCAAAGTCTGCATTAATAAATTTTTTATCAGAGAGGTGTAATTCACAAAGAAATTTTGACCTAAAAATCAATTCAGTATCATATTCAACACAGAAGCTAGGAATCTGATGTCTAAAAGAATTCATTATACAGTGCACTCTCAATTAACAAGAAGTGAATTAAACAGACCTTGTCTAAAAAATAAAAGAGATAAATTTCTGTATTGCAGGAGAATGGAAAAATTACTACCACAACTCATAAGAATAAAACAAAATTTGTATGAGAAAATGCAAAAAGGAAAAGAAAACACATAAGATATCAGCAATAATATGAAATGATATCAGAGCACTTATAAATTGCTGCTATCCAATGCATTATGTAATTTAATTGTACATAATCTGGAATATATAATAAATAAAGTTGTTACGTAGCCTAATAAATATTTTTAAATAATGTAATAAAACCAACTAGATAAATCTAAAAAATAAGATGTAGAGCTATTGATCTTCTGCCTCCCATTGAGAATAATACAAACAATTCCCCCCCCCCTGTTTTGAATGCTGATTTAATATATTTAACCAAATGGTCTTACTCTCAAAATGAAATTGCTTAAAAAACATTTTCTGGTAATAATAATATACATTAATTTCTGGTAACAATAAATGCATCTTGTTATTTTATAACTACTGTAAGATTAACAGTGTATGTTATCTTGTGGCATCCTGGTACAGTTAATCAAGAGTCTATTGTGTTTCTCTAATAAATGCTCAATTAGACTGAATTTATATACGATTTCCACTGAATTTATATACGATACAGTTCTCATCAAGCTTCTGTTAAAAACAAAAAATAATTTATTAGTTATTCCTCTCCAAACTACATTTGGCAACCAGCTAGTATTCAGTTCACTGAAGAGAAATTTGACTGAATATATAATATAAATAAGGATATAATTTTGACAGCATTTTTAAAAATCTAGAGAAACATTAAAAAAATTATTATAGCAATTAGATTGAAGGAAAAAGCATTCAGAAATTATAATGACTATAATAAAATATTTGCAGTGTTACAAGAAATTTATGCATTTAAACAGAAATAAAAATTTTCAAAAAATTAAAAAATGGATATTGGTTTTTTTAGAAATTCAGTCTTTAAACATTGCAATATGCACTGTGTAGAATTTTGTGTCTACTAACCTGTTATCTTATTATTTTTACCACCTACCAACCTATATATATAGGTAAGGGAGGAAATGTTCTCTATCCAAAAATTCAACGTATTTTCAATAAATAAGCATGAATTTGGATCCCCACAATATATTTTTGTTATTTTTACAATGATATCTCTATGCGAGTAATGATTTTTTTCATCAAGATGACTTATGTGAAGTATTCTTATATGAACTATTATAACTTATATAATATATGAAACTTATATGAAGTATTCTTATATGAAGCTTTTTAAATTTTTTTACATCCATATGAAGAGGTAATTAGGTTTTGGGTATAACTGGATAACCAGAAGTGACACTTCACATGAAGCCTATAGGAATTTAATAGGAATTTGTATTTTTAATAGAAATTTGTATTTTAATATAATTTTTCATTAAAATACAATTCAATCAATTTTAATATTTGAGACTTTTATTTCAATGAGAACAGCATATTGGATCTGGGTTAAAATTGATAAACCAGAAGCAATTTTACTTCAAGAGCTGAACACACTTTCATTAAAAAAATATACTGCGAGACAATCCAAAACAACTCAAATTTAGTATTTAAAATAGGTATGTGATTGAAAACAACATATGAGTTTCATAAGCATTAAATGTATTCTTGGGATAATGCTGAATACACCGAGAATAAGTACATTACGAAAATAAGCTTTCATTATGAAGTAATTAAATTTACTAGCCTCAATCCTCAACTTTGTGTTTATTTTTGTGTCAAATCACTTTTCATATAAGATATGAGCACATAGTTATCAATGTCCATTCTATGGGCTAATAGAATAATAAATAATGAGTATTGTATAATGTTTATACACGAATTAGATTTTATTTATAAACTATTAACCAGAAGTAATATTTTACTTAAAGCATGTTGCTATTCCAGTTTTATGTCTTAATATGGAACTGGCAGGAGATCATGTGCTGGCCACATCAGAATTTTTTGTCTTTAATATCACTTTCATCAGCTCCCACCTGGATGCAAATTAATTAATATATAAGAGCAAAGTTTTTGAGCCTAAGAGAGAGCTTTGGGCAATGACCACTGATTGTCTTGATATTAACCCTGCTTCTGAATTTATTTACTTAAATCAGCTTTAGCCTTTGCTAGCCACAAGAGCCTGGGACCGTTCTGTTAATACACATATTGTGTAAAGCATTAAGCTAAAAACTAATAGAAAAGTTTATTTTAAACTTTCTTCTGTGTTTATTGTTACTTCAAAGGAAAATTAAGTTGGTGTGATAAGTTGTCTGACTGTCTTGACAAAGCCAGAATTTAGATTTAAGATAATCAGTACAACTATATAGGCCGAATAATATGTGCTAATTTATAACCAAATGATAAGTATTCAATTAACAAATGCTGCTGCAGTTTATTCCGGAAGACTTTTATATTTATGAAAAAAATTCATGAAATATATATTTATGCTCACGGAAAATTTACAGGAATTGATGAAAATTATTAGAATACTTTTCTACTGAAAAAATTAAAATGGCAAATGTTTATGATAATCTGTACAGGAGAAACTGGGTTTAATTAAATGCAAGCTAAATTTGTTGCTATCACACCTGTTGGTACTCGGACACACAGCATCTGGAACAACACTATGAAAACAATTATAGCTAGAAAAAAGCACCAAGGATTTTAAGCAACTAATTAGTGACAGCATGACTTTATTCAGCTCCATTCCAATTTAAATTGAGAATACCCTAGTAGATTGAATTCAAAAGTCTCAACACCTCTTCTTCTACAAACAAACTCTCAAATACACTTTCAGCTGTTTTAGTTGAAAGTTTTTAAGGGATCCTCATGCAGCAAGACACTATACATTAATAAATACTTGTTTGGGATTCAAACCCCAGCTTAATCACATTGGAACCAATTTCACCAAACACAGCAGACAAGATAGATTTAATATCACTTCAAAGGACTTGCTATTTAACAAAATCTTATTTCAATATCTTAATCTTTTATAATAAACATAGCGAAATTTCTGCTTTTAAAATAAGAAAAGACAAAATCTATTGATAAGGTTCTTAGGGGGGGGGAAAAAAAAACTTCATTAATTTTATTAGCTTATTAATACAGGTTTACCTAGAAAATATTCTTCGCAAGATATTAAAAAAATATCATAAGAAAATATTATAGTATGTTATGAGCAGCTGAATGTTTCATACAAGAAAAACATCAGAGAGAAAACAAGTTTTTCAAGGTAATTTATTTTCATGTGCCCTCCTAGGTACTTAAATATAACTATATGTAAATATAATATTCAAAACTAACTATTAATCAAAGACCTTTTTAAACTCAGACAGATAATAATTTTTTTTTTCTAGTTTCTTTTAACTCTCTCAGTGTTATGGATGGAAAATTCCATATAGAACAGCGGCTTTCGTATCTATGACACATGAAAATTTCTGCCAGCTTTAAATGTGCTCGATTTCAGATTGGATGTATATTGAAAGAAAAGGAATCAAGGTAGAAAGTGAGAATCATTTTTTAATTATAATCAAGAAAGTACCACTTGTTCATGACATTTTGAAGAACTTTGAAACTTCAGGGCTAAATCCGTAACGTTCGGAGGGTTGATATAAAAATAAATAATTTAGAATAATTTCTGAGAAATGCAAGTAATGACATATTTCCAAATAACAGGAAATCAACATCACAACTCCTATTCTAATAATGCAGTTTGAAGAATACATAATTTTTCAACATGATACTGATATTATAATTTTTTACAGCCTATTGTCTATGATCAAACTATACATCTTCACCAACATTTGGATAAAAATGACTTTCAGTACTCACAGGAGGTGGTAAGGACACATAGCGTATATAAAAGCCAGCACCCATCAGGCAGGCATCCCTTAATATAATTAAAGAGGTCAGTGGAACTAGAAGAAAATTAGAACATTTAGTAAAAAGGTATAACTGATGTTTTTTATTCTAACATATATTATTACATTTTTATTTTAACATATGGTAATTTATTTATAGCTTTATTTATATTTTGCTTTAGCCGTTATATAGCTAAAACAAAATCAAGCTTTTTTCAAAAAGCTTAAAATTTATATTTATTTCAGTATACACATATTGCTCCACCAGTGGCTGAGTGGTTAAGACCACTTAATATTGGGAGCTCAATCCTGGCAAACAGCTGAGCTGCATGGTTTGTTCTCATAGTTCTCTCTATCTGTAGCATGGATATGAGCCTGTTTCCATGAAAACATCCTCCCCCAAAACATCTACCTCATTAGGCAGATAGCCCTCGTGAGCTCTCTCACATTCATTTACCCTAATCTATGCACACACTAAAAAAGAATGTAAATGAAAGATTTACAACCTTAAACTAAAAGTCAGTTTTATATCTCCACAGATTTTTTCCTACATTAAAATTTACATAACAAAAAATCTTGTAGTTTGAAAAGATGGAATAAATTCCAAACAATTTTAACATAAACATACAATAATCAACTTAAAATTAAGTTACTCTTTAGTAAATGATTGTCTTATTATACTCCCTATTAAAAATTTTTGATTTTGCAGCAATTGTAAATGTATACTAAGACAAACTTTTCATTTTAATAATATCACAAAGTTTACATTATTTTTTTACAAATATATCATGTGCTCTTTCCAATACTTTCAGAATTATATACAGTTAATAACATATCACAGGTTACAAAGAAAAAAAAAATATTTTAGAAGCTTTACTGTTGAAGTCATCATTAATAAAATGGCAGAATTCACAAGGAAATGTGGGGATTAAGAACACTGCTTAAAAAACACTTTTTCCTCTATTAATGAAATGTATTTAAGTAAAATTACACACGTTTCAAGGTAATTAAACAATTGAAAAATCCAAATTATCACAATCTTGAATTCCATGAAATAGATAATGTTACATTTATTTTAATATTTAATCACTTATTTTATTCCTTCTTTAAAAAACAAATTTGTAAAGACTAGAAGGAGAGAGGAAGAACAAAAAAATTTGGTACCGTTTCATTCTAAATTTACATAATTTTAGACCAACATGTGGAAATGTTTTAAATGTTAATTCAGGACAGAGAAATTGATCAATAACAGAAACATATTATTAAATAACATTTAGCAGTTATAACTGAATAATAATAATAATTTCATTTAATAAGAATCAATAATAATTTAAGTTAAAAAAATAAGAATAAAACAACACACTATATAATAATAACAATAATACATAGATGCTGTTTGCTAAGAAAATTTTAAATAATCATTTAAATGGTTGTAACCAGCTTCTTCAAGATGCTCCATTTTATATCCTTTCCAGCAATATAAATAGATCTTGATCCATATTGTACATGTTGAATAATTTTCTCCATTTTAGTGTACTAGCATCTATATTTTAGATTTAAATAACAAAGCACTTCCATCTTTCACACATATTCCTCTACAAATTCTCTGTTGTAAGAGTATTCTGCCACTGATATTCTTACATCAGATGAAAAAACTGTCATGGATTTCAACTATTTTCTTGGGATTGCCTACTTGATCATTGAATAATTGCATCAGATGTAGGGAACATTTCTAACATGTAATTGTTCCGATTAACTGCAGAATTTTTGCATATATTAAGCTGTTTGTCACACCATTTGTTAGATGTCAGCTCCTCTGCCCGGGAATACATAAATCTAATAGAAAAGACCAATGAAAATATGAAACCAATAAACTAATTTAGATAAGAAGGCCCTCTTTCTTTTCAAAATTTTTATCATCGCACCTCCAAATGGTTTCATCATTAACACATAGTTTCCTCTTGAGGATATTTTCACATACTTATTTTTCAGGTAAGAGACCTCTTCTTTGAAAAAATTATATGCCATCCACCTACTTTTGTTGTAAAATTATATTTATCTACTGTAAAATTATACATTATTTTTTAAACTAAAAACCATTAACCACATACTCACAAAAAAACAAGGAATATTTTGAAAAAACCAATGCAGATTAAAAAAGCTCAGCAAAAATGAAATATGATGCTAATATAAGAATATGTGAAAATGTTAAGAACAGAGTCGTAGCTAGTGTTTTCAGCGCCCAGGGACAACTGAAGATTTCGCGCCTCCTACTGCTTGCCAAAGATGGAAAACATTTAATTCTAAAATGTCGTAACATCATTTTGGCGCTCCTTGGATTCTGCGCCCTAGGACAGATGCCCCCTTCCCCCCCTCCAACTACGCCGCTGGTTAAGAATCAGCATAAATTTCATAAATTTTCAGTAACATTAAAACTATTAAACACTTTTGAACTGTACAATCAGAGATAACTTAAACTTCAGTTCACTGAATAATTAAACCAAGTAAGCTTAAGCTGAATTTCAATAAAAAATTCAATATAAAACAAAATTATTCAACTAGCAAATTAAATCAATTAACCACGACACAATATCATGCACAGTAGTTTTCAAAACACCTTGTAAAAGTATACATTAATGTACAATGATTTTTACATTTATACTATAAAAATGTACAATGTATTTACAGACCTGGAATAAGACCATTTGCAGTTAGGGTAACGAACAAAGTAGCAATCAAGAGCTTATCAGCAGCAGGATCTAAAAAACTTCCAATCATGGTTTGCTGATTTGGAAAATTACGTGCTATGTATCCATCAATCTACAAAATAAATTTTTTTTCAACAAAACTTTAAAAATAATTGGCTGGAATTCAGTATGCAATATATATGTTACATGGAAATCTTATAGTAAACTTATGTTAAAAAAGGCTAAACTTAACAACAAAAAGTATAATGTAACTAAAAGATGATATGGATCTTCTGAGGATGTGATTACGTAGCAACAGCGATTCCCAATTCGTAGCCCTTTCCAGGGGCTCCTTTGCTGCTCCAGGAATATTAAAAGAAACTGAATGAAAGAAAAAAATCAGAAACCTCCTCCAAAAAACGGAATTTAGAAATTATTTTTGAATGCATAAATTCACCAAGTTGGATTTTGTATCTTCTCTAGCAGACAATGCTTGGCCATTTCTTGGAACCACAGACTGGAGTAGATTCTAGCTCATTCTCAATCTTTCAAGAATTCCTAGAACCCACTCGAAGCTTTTTAAAGCAACACTTTATAAATACAGATGCTTAGCTGATTTGGAGTTACTTCATAATGAATCTTCATAGTGATAATGTGATAGCTCTTCCAACTGACTTGCTCGACAAGATTTTGTGTGTTTTATTTCTTCGCAAGATTTAGTTATGTAGCTAATCAATAAATGTAAATAGCTCTAATCAATAAGTGAAATAATAAACTGTACAAAATCATTTTCTCTTAAAAGCAGACTCTATACAGGAGCGTGTGAAGAATATGGAAAGTAACCATGAGTTAAAGTACAGTTGTTGTCTGTAGGAAAAATGTTAGCATATTTGATGAAACTGCTATGCACAGGTAACCATAATGTTGTACTCATGATGGTTTAAAATAATAAAGACTGGGAGTGTGAAATAGTATATTAATTGAAATTTTTAGCAGAACGACCAGAACTTGTCATTGTTAGGGAAAAGTTCATACCACAGTTTCAAGTTTTAAATTCCAATTTGTCTTCTTTTAAGGATAAACTTAGATATTGATAGGAGTGCATGGAAAAGATAATCTACAGAATCCTTTCTGGAAGGAAGTAAAATTTAAATTCAAAGGGGGGGGGAAGAGAAAAGAAAATCTGAAAGGAAAGATTTTAAATTGCGTCCAAAGGGGTGTTTTTTTAACATTTTGTGTGTTACCTTTATTTATTAAATATCACATTCTTTGCCCTTAAACCATAAAATTCAGTTCAACATCAACATTGCAAAATTGTTTTAAAATGAGCATTAAGTTTTACAAAATAGGAAATCGATAATAAAATAAATTCCGAATTTCAAATTTGGTCTTCCACATGCCCATATTTGCAGTAGGATTACATCATCCGAAATTCGATGGCTCTATGTACTGTTGTTTTATCACAATGTGAGAAATATACATACATTTATGCAGATTTTCCATAATATAATGCAGGATTCTAACATTTGGTGGCAACAGTTTGAAAAGTGAAACAGACATTTATAGTGAACCAACGCAAAATTGCAAAATGAAAACAATAGTCCTTCAGGGACAAAGCCCCTTTGGACTAATAAAATAAAGAAAATGCTCAAGCGTATCTTTGAACTTTGAAAAAATCAATTAAACTTTATTTTCCAATATCTCAAGAGAAGATGCTTGAATGATTTGAATGGATACTGAATATGTTCAGTATGAGAAAAACTATACCCAGCTAAACTCAATGGAGTATGAGATCCTCCCAAATTAGACATCTCACAGAGACTAACTAAAAATTTAAACTAAAGCCCAACAGAGCTTAGGTTGCATACAAGATGAATTCAAAATCTTGTCTGACAAAGCAAAATCAGAGCTGCTGTCTTTTTCAAATGCACATTCTTGTAACACAATTCTTTGCCTATACATGTATCAAAACAATACACAGAACCATGACATTCATCTGCAACTATGAAAAGTTATTGTAACAACCTTAATGATGCTCTCAGCAATAATGTAAAATATCTATTGCAACACAAATTAGTTTGGTTTACTGAACTTTAGAAGAGCCTTTATGTATTTAACTTACGACAATATCACCTTGTTGAATATACTGAGATATTATGATAAATTTTAAACATTAAAAATAATTTCATGGACATGGCACAACTGTTTAGATATCTCCTTACTTTACATTTCTTAACTATGTATAACTTTTTAAAGTTCTTTTGTATTAAATTCACCCCATTGGTGAACATAGCGACATCTTAGCTTCCGTTGGAAAATGTGAAGTGATTGTCTTTAGAACAACATTAAACATATCATTTGCACTGTGTCTTTTCACTATGCAGGATTCTAGATGATGGCAAGCTGTTCCATGGTGCTTTTTATTTCACCATTAAGCAATTCCCTATATGAGTTCTATATTTTGTGTGTGTGTGCTAGTTTTTGGATCAATGAAAATACATTTGTGATTTACTTTACAATGGATATACCCAGATTGTTCAAGTTCTTCTCTTTTATACACCTTCCACCAATTGGAAAAAATGGCCATTCCCATTTTAATGTTCTTTTTAATTTCATTTATTTGTGTAGTGGCATTATAATTAGGGTCAACCACAAGAACTGTTTCACTGGTTTTGCGACAAATGCCCCTATAAATCCATTTGGAAGGCAACATTCTTCAAGCATTATTTTTGCATCACCATGAATATGCTTTCATCTATCTCCACAGTGCATCCGCCACTGCCAATTTTCTTTTTTTCTGCTGCCACCATTTCAAGAACACAAATATCCAAGAGATAACTGTTCCAATCCACAACCGTTTTGTCAACCATTCCTAGTTGCTTTGCTTTTTGCAGAACTTGACCAATGTTAATTATTTACATCGGTCATATATCACATATGACCGATGTAAATAATTAACATCGGTCAAGTTTGTTTTGTGATGTGTTTTCGTGATCGTTTTGTTAGCCATTCTTAGTTGCTTTGCTTTTTGCAGAACTTGACCGATGTTAATTCTTTACATCGGTCATCAGTAATATATAAAATGTAAAGGTGTTATGAATATCATTCGACTTCCTTCAAACCAGTTTCCTACACATATTCCAATACATTTTTGGCATGAACAGATGTTACACTTCTAGAAAATGCAATCTTCATTGATGTAGCGAAGTGCAAAAGCTCACGTTCTCGATTTCCTAGTAGTATGCCATAATTCTAGAAACAGTGAACTGCCTCCATTTTATTTTCAAGAAAGGTCCAGAGATCCTTATAAATCAAAAGGTAGATACAAATTTTCTTTGACATAAATTCTAAATGAATACATAACTATCTAATAAACAACTATCTAATTGAACCACGTGCAAACACGGATATGTTCAGAATAGCACAAGTTGCCATAAACATTGAAATATTTGGCAATTAATCATTGGGGTGCAGTTAACACTGAAGAACCCTTTTTCCTACCCCCAGTATATTATTCTTAAAGATCATTAACTTGTAAGACACAAAAGAGGTTTGGCTAAAGATGATGATTTTAACCCTTTCAGGACGGGCGTCCCATATACGCATTCTCTAAGAACGTCTCTTACAGCCGAGCGTCCCATCCATGCATCACTGGAGATTGCATTCAGAGGACAGGTGATGCGTATACACATTTTAAGGTGGAACGATTTTCTGAAGGCCACTAGATGGCATCCTATGTCCATTACTTTTGAAATGAACTCAGTTTTAGGTTCCTGACCTTGAGTTTGATATATTCTGCTTGACTTTGCTATTTTACTCATCAGCTGTTGCGAGGGTGGGAGGAGGGAAAGCGTAAACAGAGGTGGGCTCTTTAAATCGCTGTGTGCTAATGAAAACATTCTCGTGTCTGATTTATATCCAATTCTTTTTTTTATTCTATTTTTTTCCTCTACTATGTATGGTCTTTTAGGGTTACTGTGCAGAGTTCTTTTACATTTTGCATTGCCTTCAGATATATTTCCGTTTCTTCTCTTTTTATTTAGGAAAGCCTCACCTCCAATCCATTATGGCGGGAAGGCCCTATTTATCAGAGGAAGAATACCCTCACATGGTTAGTGAACCATTTACTAACGCAAATGAGAATAACGATTCATTTTCTAAAGAGTTAAAAAGTGATACCTTTTCTAAGAGTTAGAAAGTGATACTTCTCTGTGCTTCGAGATTTACCACATTCGTCTTCATTTTAAATATTGTTACTTCTTGCAGTAAATAGTCTTTATTGTGCTGTTTTATTAATTTTAAACTTTATTGATGGATTTCATCAATTAAAACTTTGGAATAATTTGAATAGCGCTTCCAAAAATTATTTTACAAGATAAGCAATTTTTAAGTACATTTTTCATGTAAAATAAAGAAAACAACGTTATTAAGTGTTAATTTTAACATATATAAGAGCTCAAGTAATAATCTAAAATGATACCAAAAATTACGATGCTAGAAGCGAAACTTTCTTTCTGATTTTTTTTATAAAATTAGGCTTAGCGATGCAAAATCTCCGTCCTGTACAGTGACTGCCTTCAATTTCCTTACGTCCCGCACGAGCGTCTTAAACAAAGGTGCGCTGTCGCGAAAAGGTAAAAAAGGGCCAAAATGTTTGGGATCTATTGCTGAGAGTATGAATAAATAATGATTATGTACAAAATCATTATTTATTCATACTCTCAGAAATACTAATAATTTTCAGAGATTATGAGAAATGGTTGCCTAAGCATAGTTAAAAAATTCATGGAAAACATAATAACTTGAGTTATATTTTTTTACTCACAGAAACAAATATACCATATTTGCCAGTGTATAAGATGCAACCTTTTTTTATACACATTTTTGAAGGATAAAACTTTATTACTGATCATTATAATGCATTTACAGTATTCTAAATATAAAGTAATACAAATACATAATACTTTCAGCAAATGCCCAGTCTATGAGTTGCTTTTTTTAGATCCTCTTCCTGATTTCACCAAGTTCTTATTTTCTCAGTTTGAATGTGGCCCGAAATGCCTGTTTGCAGCCTTGTTTTCATGCTCTTTAGCATACATAATGACACATACCTTTTATGCTATGTTATAGCAATGCAGGTGTTGTTTTTGAGCCATAACTTGCCAAAAAATTTAAGAAAACTGAACAGTGGAAATTTTACACTCTTAAAAGTCGTTCACAAACATTGGAAAGAACTCAGCTGTGATAACTGATGGTAGCACATGCACATTCACTGAACTCTATGTAAATGTAATATTCCCACACTTTACAAGGAAATAAGAAAAAAAAATTGTATAACTCTGAATACAGGAAATTTCCAGAAATGAATGTAACCAAAAACGTAGTACGTATAAGATGCACCCCATTTTTCAGACCTATTTTCAAAGAAAAAAGTGCATCTTATATGCCAGCAAATATGGTATTTAAAAACTTTCATATGGCTATCTTGAACTGCCATATTTGGTCTGCGAGCGGTAAAGTTGCTGAACACTAGTACAGTCAAAAGTCTTTAATCCGGACTCGTCGGGACTTCGGCGATTCCGGATTATAGATCATCAGTTTAAATCTGGTAAGATGGCATGCAGAAATTATAAAATTAAAAATATGAAACCGTAATTTATGAAATAAAGAGCAATTACGATCTAAAGAGTATCAAAATTTACACACACACACACACACACACACAAAAAAAAAAAAAAAAAAAAAAAAAAAAAGCTTAATATTTCTTTGTTTACTTTAATAAACATTTCTTTCAACATGTGCATGCATAAAGCATACATTACGTGTAGTCGAAATTAGAAAATTGCAACCAGAAAACTATTTGATGTGTACTCATGATATTTATAATGATGAGGAATTTGATTTAAATCATATCAAAGACAAAATACATTGAGATGAAATACTACATTTAGAAAGGAATTATAAGCTGAATAAAATAAAAACATCTGCCTGAAGATAAGGGTAGTGCTGACAGATCAACTTCCAGTTAATTGCGCGCCGCGACATTCCCCCCCCCCACACACACACGCAGAGCAGCGTGAAATTGAGAAATTGATAAACAGATTTCGGAATGGTTAGAGAAACAAAGCATATGCCTTTATTCATTTTTTGCAGCAATTCCACTTTTTGCTTGATGGACATCGAAACATACCTTCGCTTTATAGATCCTTTGACAGCTCTAGCATCAGAAATTCTATTTGACATTTAATCAAAAGTTCAAGCTTACTTTTATAAAATTGCTCTGACAGTCTGCAAAAAATAATAAGCCGGATCCAATTCGAAGATTAAGGGACAACGCAATCTGCAACATTAACTGAAATAGATAATTTTAGCTTAACTTATACCGTCCGTTATACATTAAATGCGCATGCAAAAACGTATTATGTGCATGCACACACGCATATGGTGCATGAGTAAAAGTATTACACGCATGCGTAAATGCCTATGCGCGTGCGTGAACGCGTTGACGCATGCGCAGAAAGTTTGTAGGTTTGAGGTCCGGATTAACGATTTTTGACTGTAGTTCTAACCTGAGTTCAATTCCAGGCAAATGCTTTATTTTAACTCATCTATATTCACACAAGCTTCAGCAAAATATGGCTGTGGCATGATTAATTTTGTTCTAACATACTGCCAAGTGCTTAGAATCGATAATGGCCAAGCAGTAAAATCGCTGAAGCTCCAACATAGGTTCCATTCCAGGCAAATGTAGATCCATATAAATCAAACTTTAACAATAACAACTTGACTTCCTTCAAACCAGTTTCCTACACATATTCCAATACATTTTTGGCATGAACAGATGTTACACTTCTAGAGAGTGCAATCTTCATCGATGTAGCGAAGTGCAAAAGGCTGTATGGGTGTTTTCATGGTCTTGCCCTTGTGTAATATGTATGCAAGACAGTTTGCCTTAGAAAAGTCCTTCATAAAGGCATCCTTCTCTTTAGGCAGATAGCCCTTGTATGCTTTACCATAATTAAACCAAACCAAATCAAGCTGGCATATTTAAATTTCGACAGAAGAATTTTTCCTAACATTTATTTACCTTACTTTAAAAGGAATATGTGTATTTATATATTATCCTGCCAACTGTGAAACTATTGCCAAGTAGCATAATTTAGACACCAATTATTATGCATAAACATGAAATCATAACGCATTCACAAAATCTGCACTATGGAGTCCTGACTGTTTCTCAGTTAGCTACCTTTGTTTTTATGAAAAAGGTGTGGTGTATTTAATTATGGCAAAGCGGACTAGGGCTATCTGCCTAAGGGGAGGGATGCCTTCGTGGAGGACTTTCTAAGGGAAACTGGCTCGTATACATGTTACACATGGGGAAAACCATGAAAACACCTATGCAGCCAGCCTGTTCGCGGGATTCGAACCTCGGACCGAACTACCAGTGTTCAGCGACTTTACCGCTCGACCGCTGGTGGGCCCCTTTTATGAAAAAGGATATAAATGAAATGTTATTGCAGTCTCCCCCATTTGGAATAAAAATGGCTTTGAGGTCTGCAGAATCACATTTGTGAATAATAAGTGAATAAATCAGACAGTTCAACATAATGAATGCAATAATGTGATAATATTAAAAAAGAAAAAATTATCAGTTATTAATTTACAATATAATATTAAAAAGGAAAATCATAAAATTAAAAACAGATATATTTCATGGAAATTTAAGCACATTTCAAAAATATTGTATAAATTTATTAAACAAGCAACAAAGTTTTTCCAAAGTTATGGTCATTATAATAATAAAATCCTTTAAGCTCTTTTAATTCATTCAACTGGGCCAACTTGCATTATACAAATCAAAATTTTTCTGCTCGCCTTCAACTTTAGTTTTACATACAAGTATTAATTGAATATGTTTACTAGATAGCTTCACACATATTTTCTCCAGCCAAATAAAGCTGCATATACACACATTCACTTTACCCCACTATCATCTATGCATGTTTTCATTCACATTTGTAGATGATCTTATTTAGATATGTTCACACCAGTATACTTTTATTCATTCAATACATTGCATATGTATATGACATAATACTTTGGTCTGATATTGTATATTACTCACAACATTACATTTTATTACTCTATCACACAGAGCGACATGACACAGTCATGACTGATTTAACTCAGATAATGAATGTTTATAACATCATAATGAATATTTGGAAATTGATCTTATTTATGAGGATGAAAGCAATGATTGACTATCATGTTTAGAGGCAACAAAAGTTTTTTTTTTTTTTTTTTTTTGATTTAGAACATAAAAATGACAACTTAATTTTTTAATTCTTGCAATCAAAGTTAGAATTTTAATGAATTTTAATATTCAAGCAAGAAGAATAATTAAAATTCAAAATAAATATTAATAAAACTCAACTTACTAAATCTGTAAATCCTGCAAAAATAAAAAGACCAAGAGAAGCAGTATAGAATTCGAGCAGAACAAGGTAACCTAGTACAGGAGTAGAAATGATCCTAAGTGCACACAATGCATTGGGGACTGTAAGAACATTTTCTTTCTACAAAAAAGATAAAGATTAATCTTGTAGGCATAAAGCAAAAATAAATAGTTTACAGTGGTTTTATTCATGAAATTTTATGAAGCAATACAAGTATTTATCATATTTAATAAGCAAGAATGAGGTACATCTCTAATATACGCCCTAATTTTACCAAATGTGGCGATATGTGTTCTGCGCTGGTTTTTGGCGCGATTGCGTGTTCTATGGCAACCCTGTTGACGTTGAAAAATCATTCGCTGAAGCTCGTTGGTTCGCCTCTGTGTCTGAGAGGATGGGAGGAAAAGATAAAATGGTTAGTTGTTGAACTGAAGTTCGGCAAAAGGAAATATGATTGTGGCTATCCTGTTGAGGGGTAGTGGGTATTTAGAACTGTGGAAAGAGGGTCTGGGAGATTATTTTTAATGGCAGTGCATGATAGAAGTAGGGATTTGTGATTTTATTTATTTGTGAACCATAGTATAAATTTTCTGGATAGTGTGTCTGGCTGTCATGTAAATACGATAGTGATTGCGTGGCGGCATGTTAAAGGCGGTATGAAATTTATATTTCTGCTATTCGAAAACGCATTAATTCATGGTAAGTGCATTTTATTTTATCCTTGTTCTTATTTTGTAGAATGTTATGTTCATTGGTTTTTTAGTATGAATTTCTGTCGTTATTGTTGTTTTTTACAATTGTTTGAAATTTATTTTACTTTATTTTGTTGTTTAGTGTCTAGACTGTACAATTCGTATATGTTTTTTAAAGTTGAAACAGAACGCTATGTACATGGTATTATTTGAAATTTGTTGTTGTTATTTTATTAAAGCGAGGAGTGCGTAGATCGTAAATTCCTTCCTTGCCTAAATTGTGCAATTCGTAGAATTTTTTTTAAGTTTAAACAGGATGCTGTGTACATGGTATTCTTTGAAATTTATTGTTGTTATGTTAATTTATTACAGCGAGGTCTGCGTAGTTTGTAAATTCGTTCGTTGCCTACATTGTGCAATTCGTAGATTTTTTTTAAGTTAAAACATGTCGCTGTGTACATGGATTCTTGTCAAATATTTTTGGTTAGAAACTTTACGTTTTTGCTATCTAAATTTTTTGTTTTTGTTTCGGATTTTTAGCTAAATTGTGTGTTCAAAACGTAGTTTTTGCAGACATTTTAGGCTAAAAGTTCAAAATGTAGACAAAAAATTTAGATAGTAATATGGCAGCGTGAAGTTTCTCGCCAAAAATATTTGGCGACTTGAGGGTGCATATCAGAGTAGTTCCAAGAATGATATTTACTGTCAGTACCGTATAGTATTTAGTGTTGAATGTAGTTTTAAGTATAAAAATTTAGAAAGTCATTAAAAATTGATTAGCTTCAATTGGCTACAAATTTTGGTGATGAGTAACTTTGTTTTAACATCATATGGCATGATCAGATCGATGTGTACATGGACAAAGTCAAGGGAGTGCGCAATGCCAAGTTTGTGCAATTCTCTGATGTTTTTTACGTGAAAATATATCGATGTATACATGGACACCGAGTTTGTAGAATTCTGAGTTGTTATTTTGGTTTTGTGTAGTGGCCATCTTGAAATTGCACCTTGCTGGACAATTGCCATAAGGCAGCCTTAAATATATTTTAACCCATATTTTATTGACACTATAATTCTTTTATTTTATGCATGTTGCAAAATGTATTTTGCACTTAAGCAGCTGAGGAAGATGGTTCTGTAGTTAAACCATCAAAACTAGTCCTGCAAAATTTACAAATATTATGATGATTCTTGTTGTTTGGCTCTTCCACTAATGATTATTTGGTGTGTTATTTTAATCTAAATGCTTAAATGATTTGCCGAAACACATTTAGGTTACGACTTTAGGTACCCCTTGTATCATCGCGAAGTTGTTGTTTCATTTATGGTAACCTGAGCAGTTGAATGTTATGGAAACCCTATTATGACATAATCGTTTGCATTATTCCGGAAAATTTTGAATCGTAGGTGTTTTCTAAGGGCTTTTGTGGTGTGTTTGGTTAGGAAATGCATTGCTTGTTTCATTGTTTAAAGGGTAGAATGGCTGAATGTGGTAAGATTAATTTGAAGTTTCTGTATGATTTGGAACGAAAGGGGGAAGTGCATTAATTGACTGGAGTGTAAATGAAGGTTTACTTAGTAGCTTTTCAGGACAGTGTGGAAAACGTAGGATGTTTTTGACTCTTATTTTTGTGAATTTATGTGGCAACACCGATATACGGATTTTAGTTCAGATAATTTTAGGAAGTTTTTGGATGCTGTTAAGGAATTTTGTGTGCCACAGAGGTTAGTAGATATTTGCTTTGTGTAATGCTTAAATGCATAATGTTAATACAAAATCCTTTTTTATGTTAATTTATTGTTTGGTTTAAAATGTAGTTTACTGAAATTATGTATTTTTTGTTTGCCTTTACTGTAGACTTGGGTGCTCCTTTGACTTATTAAGTGAAAATATATGGATGTGTACATGGACAAACTCAAGGGTGCGCACAAAGCCTAGTTTGTGCAATTCTCTGATGTTTTTTGAACTTAAAATAGGTCGATGTATACATGGATACCCAGTTTGTGCAATTCTGTCTTGTTATTTTGGCTTTATGTAGTGGCGATTTTTGGCGCAAATATCGCCGCTACGAAAGCCAAAATAACAAGTCAAAGACTTGCACAAATTCGGTATCCATGTACCACCAAAAATCGCGAAGGAGTACCCTATAATATACTTTTATCCACATTTATAATACCAGTTTAATTACCTTTATATAATAAATAATTACATAAATTGTTAGCACAGTTTTTACTTTAATCAGTAATAAATGAAATCATACTATTTCCTCAATTTTCTTTGCTACTCTTTTTCTTGTTTCTCGTTTAGCAGTCACAAACTTAGAATGTACTTTCTCAGCCAGCAGCACACTTCGATTCCTTTGCTTTTTTCTACAATTTTGTCCAGCAAAAAATCCATTCTGTGAATATTTTGTCCACCTAGAAAAGTTCCTTTCATTTCGACTACACAAATAACATAATGATTTCGATGGTAAGTTAGAAAATAGTAGTAATTTGCCCAATTTTGGGGTGAACTCAGTATCATTACAGCTGAAACGTACTGAGCCGGTATACCTCCATTGTAGCGTAAAAGCATTTTTTAATTTTGTGACATTTCTGAAGTTCAGTAAGAAATTGAAAGAAGTAAGGGAATTATTAAATATATTAGCACTCAAATAAACCATTGCATTAGACGAAACAAAACTATACATAAGAACACTTACTATACACAGAAACAAAAACAAACAGAAGACGCAAGTAACTTTTCTTACATCAGCAAAGTCTTTTCCCTCGAAGGATGATGATTAATGCATTTTGAATAGGCAACGCAAATATTAAACATTGAAAATGATGTAATAAAATTTAAAAATTCATTACTAGTTGTGGTATAATAGAAAATAATATTTTTCAAATAACTGAACAAATTCAAAACGATATGCATACTTGCTTTTACTCTTTAGTATATTATTTAATATTATAAAATTTAATTTAGTTTCCGTACATCGTACGGATTACATTTGATATTAAGAAATTTCGAAATTAAAACTTTTCAATTTCAAAGTTTGCTTGAGAACATTAAGAAAAAAAAATATTAAATAAATTATCTATATGAATGCAGAAAGAAACTAATAAATATGATAAATTCATAAATAAATAGTGTTTTCGTGTTTAAGATCAATTTCTTTTTTCCTCTCAAATTCATATTAATTTAATGATAGATTATTTTTTCTTAACCCCTTCAAGTACGATTGTAGAAAAGACTTTTACTGTATCTAATTATAGGATTTCTCGATTATGTCTACAAAACTTATAAACTGCGATGTTAAAATGACTGTGCAATTAGAAAGTCTTTATTACTAATGTAGAACTTGTGCTTTCAAAAGCGAATATGCTTAATTTTAATACATATATTCCTTGCTTTAGAGTTATTTCACAAGTTATGTGTTCCTGTTTTTATCGTTTAAAAGCATTTTAGCATTTGTTTTCTGAAATTTCATAACTTTCTTCCATGGATGGTAATAAAGATGAAAGCGAACGCTGCATATCTATTGCTCAGAAGTATATAAACGAAGGTGATCGTTCCAAGGCTCTCAAATTCTTATATAAAGCTGAAAGACTTTATCCTTCTCAACGCGCGAAAGGTAAAATTTCACTCAAAATATAATTAGGTAAAATGCCAACTGTAGTGAAACTGATCATTGGTTTTACAGTTTAACCTGTTATAGTAAACACTGTTTTAATGGGTTAGTTTTTTACAATTACTTTTTTTGGGACTTTTGCTATTCCCTACCTTGTACATTTCACTTATATGTAAAGGGTGCTCTAACTAAAGGACAGTTATTTTGCTAATTTTATTTGTTTCTTTCTCTTGTTTAGTCTTAACAAATATGTAAAGAATTCAAAGATAATATTTAAAAGATTAAAAATTTGGGAAACATAAGTGTGAAAAACTAAAATGATAGGGTAGGATTCGCATAATTTCTTTATGCTTCTGAATCATTGAATAAATTTTGCTCTTTCCTTAAACTGATGTTTGAAAACGTTAAGAATGCTTACCAGCTTGCTTTATATGAAGTAAGAAAGTATTTGAACAACACTTGTTCTACTCTCCAAAGCAGCAGTAAATGTAATGTGTATTCCAGACTAGAACTGTATGTTATTTTTTAACATAGCTCCACTACTTCCTTTTTTTGAATGTGTAAGATTTAATTGCAGGATATATTTCTTATGCTGCATTCTTAGTTTAAAATGTTGATAGGTATATATTCATTAGTGAATTATGTGCAGAAAAGGTTATGAAGATGTAAAAAGTTTTATTTCATGAGCAAGTAATATTAAGGTTTGGGATAGTGAAACACTGTGTGAAAAATAGAGGGGAAAAAAGTTAAAATATATCAAAAATCGGTACTTTTCCGTTTTGCCGGCGCAGGCAATAAACTCGCCAATAATGGTACAAGTGATGTGAAACAGATTATCCTCGATGGTAACCTTTAATGCCTCATTTTCAAAACAAGTCGCAGCCATTTCTTATCAGATTGATTGCTTCTTTCATTATTGGTACACAATTAGGTAGAATTTTTACCAGATTGTTCAATTTTATGCCCTAAGGCCATTCCCGGTAATTAAGTCAATTAGGTTGCAATCACACAGCTCACCCAAAGGCAAAAATATAGAAAAGACAAAGTCAAGGGTTAAATTCATCAATTCTAATTAAGAATGCGCTAGCGAAGTAAAGCACTGCGGTTTTATGTAATTTCTGAGTAAGCTATTCATATGAATTGAAGTAATTCTTGCATTTAAACTTGTATTTCAAATTAAGAGTTAACTTGAAATTAATGTAGATAATTACTGAGAGAATTAGATTTTTGTAGTATAGCTTGCGCAAGATGAGATTACTTGGGGTCACGTGATATGAACCGGTGAATCAACCATGAAAGCATAGTAAATTCTTAAATTAATGTCTTTTTACAGATTTATTGGCTTTTTAGAAAATTTTAAAGGATATTAAAATATTTATGCCTTCAAAATAAAAATTCTTAGAACTAACATTTGTTAACATTTTCTGTGTGTGTATACTGAATGTTGTCGCCAATAAAGTCTGCTTGACGAGATTTGCACTGGCAAAATGAAGAGGTACCCAAAAATCTTGAATCATATTTTTTATCTTTAGATGGTAGAGAACGGCTAACTGAAATTTAGAATTTAAAATCCCTTTAAATGAGGGACACCTCTATAAAATAGACAAAGTTTGTGTTCTCATGAGTATGCATTATTGGAAGATTGTACAAAATTTTTAACAAATCTGATACTCTTTACCATTATGTGTTGTAAATATTTCAAGTGGTTAATGACCAAACAGTCCCACATGGCCATTCATTCAGACGACCCCAACCGCCTGAAAATGGCAGAGATTGCGATCCTGTTTTCTTCCCTCCCCCTAAGGTATGCAGGTGCAGTTTCCCCAAATGCACTGTATCAGTTTACTGCAGACAGCTTGTCCTAAGAGGTTTATTTGTGGTTTCTTATCTTAAGGTTGCGCATGACATTTAGTTGTTGATTCTTTTTGATATAGTGCGCTTCTAAGCTTTAATCAAAATGTGTAAATATCTCAATGTTTTAACAAGAAATTGAGACTATTCTTTTTATTGATACGAGTCGGATTTGGAATCAGAAGACGGCGATAGGAAAGAAATAGAAAATGAAACAAATGATAGTGAAGAAGAATCATTTATAGCAGAAGATAAAGATGAGCTTACAGCAAATCTGGAAGCAGATGTTTCAGAAAATTGTAATGAAACTCCAGTAAAAACCTGGTCTACTAATGTTAACAATGATGCCTTAATTTTGTTCCCATTTAATAGCTTTTTGGGACCAATTCATAATTTACCTGTTGGCACTTCACCTTTACAATATGTAAAGTTGTTTCTTACGGATGAAATGTGTGAGTTAATTCTCATAGATACAAATAAATGTGCTAAATTCTGTGCAAGAAAGTGTAGCAGTGTTGATCATCAATGGGAAAAAATTTCATCTATAAAAGAATTATGGACATTCATTAGTCTTTCTTATAATGAGTATAGTAAAATACCAAGAATAAGTGATTATTAGTCAAATAACACAATGCTTGGAAATAAAATGATGAGCAAAAAGAGATTTATGGAAATCAAGCATTATTTTCATTTGTCAGATAGGGAAACTGAAGTTAAAAATAGCGAAGTGAACTTTACGAATGCACAAAAATTAGAGCCCATCATTTCAAACTGTAAAAAGAAAGAAATTCAGCAACATTTTGCTTCTTATGCTGAAGTTTTAATTGACAAAGCACTAATTAAGGTAGATTTGGGATTGTGCAATATATGCCTATGAAACCAGCAAAGCATGGATTAAAAATATGGATGCTCTGCACATCTCACTTAGGATATACTTACAACTTTGAACTTTATTGTGGTTAAAGATCAGGTACCAAGGTCAGGAAAGGATTTAGGATATGATGTAGTTATGTACTTAATAAGAGCACTTAAAAAAAAAGGCCATGAAATCTATTTTGATAAATTTTTCACCAGCCTAGACTTGATGTCTGAGTTATAAAAATTGAACAATTATCATGTGGAACTGTGATGACAAATTGGAAAAACATGTCTGAGAACTTCAAGCAAATGAAGCTTGGAAATCAATATGACATCGTAGCTGTGCAATGCAAAAGTCTGCCAAATTTACTTTATTCATCCTGGCTTGAAAAAAAAAAAAAAAAAAAAAAAAAAATTCATACTTATCATTTCCACAAACTGTAAATATGAACCATGTTTTACTACAAAAAGAAAAGGCTCCGAAAAACATATAGTACCATGCCCACCTGCATTTGTCAAGTACAGTAAGAATATGGAAGATGTTAGATTAACGTCAAAAATATTACTTAGCTTCTAGAAAATCCTCGAAATGTTGGATGTACATATTTTAGTTTCTTTTAGACACAGCAGTGAATAAAATCTTTATAATTCATCCAATTCTAAAGTGACCAAAGCTGCTAAATGATTTTAAACTGGAATTGATTGAAGAATCCACATCGCAAAATTTGTTTAAAAAATGAACCTTAGGCATACTTCTGCCTAGTGCATTTCATGTTCACAAACATAAAAAAAATTAATGGTCATAAACACACTTTTGTTCGATGTAAAGAATTAGGAAAAAAGATAAACTTGGAGAGATATATTGAAAGTTCATGCGAGTGTGATATATGCAGAATGTGCTTGTGCAAATCATGCTTTTATGCTTTCAATTTCAATCACTAAAATAAAAAAAAAAAAAAAAAAAAAAAGCGCTTTTCAGGGCCATATAATTTCAGGTACAGTTCTGTGATCAGGACTGGATTCAGAAATGTATGTTTGTATGTATGTGTTCAGGTATGCATGTATATATATATAGTATGTGTGTATATACGTAGACGCATATATGCATATACATACACACATTCATACTCGCATATATTTCTGATGCAGTTCTGATTATAGAACAGTACCCAATTTCAAAAAGGTGAAAACGTTATTGCATCATCACGAAAATGTGTATAAATATGCAGCGAACATCAATTTGTATATAAACGTAGACACATTTATGTATGCATATATCAACCTACAAATTTATATGAGTGATAATATGTGCATGCATATTTACCTATAACATATGCAGAAATAATATACATATATAACTAAATAAATGAAAACAGGGAAAAACAATAATGATGTTTATAAACGTGCTTTGAAACTCGTACAATAAGTAAATTCACACAAAACTATAAACTAATGTTTATTCCTCACAGAGATGGGGTCAAAGAATTGATCAATAAATGTGAAGACCCTCATTATTTTTGGGGGAAAAAAAAAAAAAAAAAAAAAAAAAAAAAAAAGACTCAAATAAAATAAAATGAAAAAAATAACGCGTCACTTTAACTAAAAAATAGAAACTTTAATGTGCAAAAAAAGAAAGTACATAAAGTAAAATCTTAATCCTCCATTCAATAAAAGAAAAAAAAACAAATTCCTGTAAAAATGAAATTTTAAAAAAGAAAATTATTTATTTATATTATATTCATCACTGGGTGTTGGAATAGCCTATTGTATATGGCAAAGTACAAGAGGTATCTGTTAGAGGGTTGGCGAAGGCATGGGCGTAATTTTACCAATGGAAATTGGCTCTTATTTATGTTATACATGATAATAATAATATACGTATTTTGCTTACCAGGGTCCATTTTTATATCCTTTATAAAAACCAGAAATATTTCGGTAATTAACAGAATTATGATAAAATATCTACTCTTTAAACCTATCTATTCCATCATAAATTTTAAACAGCAATTAAAGATTATATTTATATTTTATCAATTTATTTTTCATATAAAAATAACGGAAGTAAGCAAAATCTGAGTTGTAGCAAAGCCAGAGAGGCTTGTTGGTTTGGCCAGTAGAATAGGTTTATAAAGAACGGGGTCAAAGGCTGATGGGATTTTTGTTAGAAAGTGGAAAGGATCTCATTTGAAATCTTAACACCTATTTCTGTGTTAATGGATGGGGAGGGGAGAAAATTGTTGTGAAACTGTAAAAGTATTTTAAGGATACTGGTTAGCAAAAGGTTTGAATTTCAAAGAGTTAAATAAACATGGAGTTGCACTTTTGAAAGTCAGTAATTGTTTTTCTGGCTAATCTTTGGAATATGGTAACAGGTAGTTTGGCGACATTTTGGTACGACGATAAAGGTTACTAGCTAGGACTTTAGCAGTGTACATGGATAAAGTCAAGAGTGTGCGCAATGCCATTTTTGTGCAATTCTGGGATTTTTTTTTTAAAGTGAAAATAGGTCGACGTGTACATGGATACCATGTATGTGCAATTCTTAAAAACACGGCAAGCAGTGGGCGATTCTGCACTTTCTCCCAATTTCGCACGTAATCTTCGTCATGATTAAGCACTTTTGTTCCATAAAGGTTCAAGCATAAGCATAATTCGGCTAGCAGATTATTGGAAGAAAAAAAATGTAGAGTTAAAAAAAAAAAAAAGCCTTTACTTCGTGAAAACAAAATGGCGTCCAAAACAAAACTAGCAGGTTGACGTAGCAGGGTTGGTCGCCAAAAAATCACCAAGTTACCACAATCCAAAGATTAACCGTTTTTCTAAATAGCATTTCTTTTTGCATTGAGTAGAATTTTTTTTTTTTTTTTTTTTTGTTGTTGTTGTAACAAATTATAATGGGACTGGAGTTGGTCAGCTGTTGGAAAAGAAAGTGTTGCATTTCTTCAGAAATATGGCATTTTGTTCAGTAATAGAGAGTGCAAAATATTCATATGAGGATGTATTTCTCAAATGACTGATTTCATGGGAACAGAGTGTGAAACATTGCAAGCAAAATGTTAAAATAAGGTTTGGAAACGGATTTGAAGACAGTCAGTTTTTACCATCTTGTTTGCTCTATTTATTGTTAGACAAAGGACTTTATGTCAGTGAAATTGTGTGAAGAAAAATGAGATTAACAATTAATTGATATAAGTATCTCTGAGAAGTGTGCCTGTTTTCTATGAGAAAAGAAAGACCTAAAAAAATAGGCTGTACTGGATGCATCACTGAAATACATGTAAGGATATTAAAACGTTTCCCTCCAAACTTGCCAGTGAGTTCCAAAGTTGGCAGTGAGTTTTTATCTTTTCAATAAAGATGCAGATAATCAGAAAATATCCTTTCTTTTTAGTTTATTGTATTATTTTATTCATAATTTTAAAGTAGATCGTGCTTAATGAGATTGCACGTCGTCCACGGCTGATAACATTTAATGGCAAGGAAAAGTGAACTTCAATATAGAAGTGGATTTAGCTAATTTAATGAGAGTTTAACTAGAGGCATATAAATAACAACTTTCACAACAATTTAATTAGAGAAATGCAATAGTTTGCTTATGAATATTTTATAACATTAATGAAAATTATTTGGCCAGTGCTTTACCCCTAATCTTAACATTTGGAAGGCATCCATTACTGGAAGAGAGCATTCCAAAGGAAAATTTTAAATTAGACAAAAAAAGCAACCTTAGTTTGGCCTAGATGTTTTCAGGGATTTTTCCTCCCTGTAAGAGAAATAAAAATGGTAAAAATATATTTATCAGTGCCCCTTTGGCGAAAATTGCTGGTACATGGATACCGAGTTTGTGCAATTCTTTGACTTGTTATTTTGGCTTGTATCACTCCTATACAAAGACGGAATAACAAGACAACGAATTGCACAAACTCAATATCTATGTACACATCGACTTATTTCCACTTTAAAAAATATCAGAGAATTGCACAAAACTAGGCTTTGCTGACTTTAGCCATGTACACATTGACCTATTTTCACTTAAAAAGTCAAAGGAGCAGCCAACAAAAAATATGTAATCTCAATAAACTACATTTTAAATCAAACTATGAAATAACATAAAAAAAGGAAATTCATCTTTGCACTACACAAAGGAAATATCCACTTACCTTATTTACGAATTAACATGCCTTCAGTTAAACAAAATTCCTTAACAGCATCCAAAGAACTTCCTAAAATTATCTGAACTAGAATCTGTATACATAAATTCACAAAATAAGAGTAAAAAATATCCTCCGTAGCGCTGCTATCATCCAATGTTCGACCATATGCATTTCCTTCCTATAAACAGGACACTTAATAATGGGGACTAAGTAAACCTTCATTTACACACCAGTCAATTAATGCTCTTTTCCCTTTTCGTTCCAAATCGTACAGAAACTTCAAATTAATCTTACCACATTCAGCCATTGTACCATCTAAACCATAAAACGAGCAACCAATTACATCATAATAGGGTTTCCATAACATTTAACTACTCGGGTTACCATAAATTAAACAACAACTTTGTGATAACACAAGAGGGCACCCTTCAATCTACTCTGACCGTAAAAACGTCTGCAGAAATTATTTTGCTCATAAAGTAAAACATATCTGATCACATTCAAAATTGATACCAAATTAACTTTGCTTTTTTGCCTAATTGATTAAAATGGAAACTATGATATCTGGTGACTTTGTGATATTTCTATGTTATTTACCAGTTTTTATGATCTTTTTTTTACCTTATTTGGTAATTTTGTCTTTTGTTTGATGACTTTATTTCAGTTAAAAAAAAAAAAAAAAAAAATTATTCCATAAAATTTTAATCATATTAACTGATCACAATGAGCAATTTATTTTCTTTTTGTGTATAAATGGATAAGGCTTCAATACTAATATCCAAATTAAAGCATTAAATATGATCACGTTAAGCAGTCTACTGTATTTTCAATCTTGGTAGGTTAGCCTATATTTTAGGGTAGATTATCACCAAATTGTTTTATTTATGGTAACCTGAGTAGTTGAATGTTATGGAAACACTATTATGATCTGATTAGTTGTTTGATTGTGGTGAATTTGCTGATGGGAAAATATTTGTAAGAGCTTATTTCTGCATTGGATGTCAGGAAGTACATTGTATATTGTGTGCTTTGCATCATAAAAATGGCTGCCAGTGGTAAACTGAGTGTTTGGTGGTATAGAATGAGAGAGTGGAAGGTGTTTTTTTTTGGGGGGGGGGCGGTGGGACGTGGTTGATGACAGAAGAAAAGAAACTTTGTTGGATGTAATTCAATGGAATTATAAGTGTCCTGTTTATACGAAGGAAATGCGTATGGTGGAACGTAAAGGTGGTTCAGATGGCTTTAAATGGGTTTGTCACAAGAAAGGTTCAAATGCTTACCATATAAAGTGTTCCATTAGAAAGGGAACATGTTTTGAGGAAAGTTTTTGGATGCTGTTAAGGAATTTTGTGTGCCACAGACTGAAGACGCAGAAATTTCTAAAGGTAAGTGGATATTTCCTTTGTGTAGTGCTTAGATGTGATAAGATGTATTTCCTTTTTATGTTGTTTCATTGTTTGATATAAAATGCAGTTTATTGAGATTATATATTTTTCGTTTGGCTCTAGTGTAAGAATTGGATGCTTCTTCAATTTTTTAAATGAAAATAGATCGATGTGTACATGGACAAAGTCAAGTCAGAACCCAATGCCAAGTTTGTGCAACTCTCTGATTTTTTTTAAAGTGAAAATGGATCGATGTGTACATGGACACTGAGTTTGTGCAATTCTTTGATTTGTTATTTTGGTTTTGTGTAGTGGCCATCTTGAAATTATGCCTTCCTGGCCAATTGCCAAATTTCGCCAAGGGGGCAACCCTTAAATATATTTATACCTTCTCATGTAACATATAGGGAACCACTCTCTTATTGAACTGAACTTCGATCCTATTCGAGACTGATATTCAACTTATTGCCTCATCTAGGAAGTCAGCTCCAGCTGAGGAGATGCTTTAAATAACCTTTTTATTAAAACTTCAGTCTTAGCAGTTTGCACAGCTCATGCTTACAAAACAATCGCTGCCAATTGCAGAATTTTAACAAACAGAAAATGTAAATTAAAGTTTTTTCAAGTAAATAAACACTGAAAATTAACAAAACGAAATCCTAACAAGCTGTTTCTTATTGTGCAAGGAAAATCAGCTAAAAATAGGCTAATGCCAGTGTAAAGTAATTTTCGGAACTGGAAAAGGAAATGTTTCATAGGTTAGTGTTAACTTCTAAAATTCTTTCTAAATTTTCAAGAGCTCTGTACTTATACATAAAATTTAATTTTTATCCTGGTGAGAGCTGACAAAAGTAAAGGTGATAATATAGATAAAATAGTGGGTTAATTAACATAAACCTTACAAATATTTATATTATTAATTAATCTAATAACAATTCTCTGATGTGATTGAATGCATTTAACAGCTCCTGTTTTTTAATAAGAAGCTAGAAAAATATAAATACCTTTATGAAAATTGACACTTGTGAATGTGTCAAACTCATTAGTAGGAACATGCTGAAAAAACATGTATGAAAATATATCAAGTACTAATACTAATCAAGTTGTAGAATAAGAAAGTTAATTAAATTATTTTCAATAAACATACATAGGTGTACTGTTGCATAATTACAGAATTTGTTATAAAACTTGGAAACATGAATTTTCAAGAAAAGATTTTATTACTTAAAAATGATTGCATTTAACTATGATCAGTGTTATTTTAAAGTGTAATCTTGTTATCAGTTTTGTTCAATAAATTCATATTTTTATTATATCTACTTTTTTTTTAAATCAAATGCCATGTGTGAGAATCCATGATGTGCATTTTGTTAGCTCATTTCTAACATATTTTTTAAACACTGAATGAAAAAACAAGATCTCTGCAATAAAAAAAAAATTATGTATAATGAAAAATTAATACTGTGTTATATGTTTATCTGCTTACAATAAGCATAAAAGAAATAAGAAAATTCTTTTTTTAGCATGAACTCGAGGAGAAGTGAAAGATCGACTTGCTTAAAAATAGCCTTGTGAGTGGCTGAGAGGTTTTAACTATTGAACCCAAGCAATTTTGGCTCATGTTCAAATTCTGGTGCTAGAGTAGCTAATTGTATTGTTGTTTTGATGAGTTTTCCCATGAGTAGCATAAATATGAGTTAATTTTCTGTGTTACCCTATTCTTTGTTAAATATTAAATATTTTATGTGTGCATTAAAAAGTTTTGTGCAAAAAGTGCAGAGTTTCCTCAGAGTTTGGCTCATATAACTAAACCTACATTTTTTTGCAAGTAACTGAATAAATACAATTAAAAGTTTTTCAAAGTGATTGCTGTTTTTTTTTTGGGGGGGGGGTTAAGAGTTGGAGTTTCATTATGTCTATATAAGTTAATCATTTGGAATTAAATATATATATTAATTATAAAAATGGGTTAATACAAAGTAAAAAGCAGTTCAAACCTAATCCCGTTGTACACTGAGATCAGCAAGTGGTAGTAATAACATAAAATAAAAGGTTTAAAATTCATCACATATTCAACTTGGAACAAACCAAATACAAAAACAAGAAGCACAGATGCTGTAGTTTTGCTATGTAAGGGTTGGACGGATATAGACACAAATTACTTATTAACTTATTTAAGTATTAAATTTTAATTTGTGTCTTTGTTGGTTTACTCCTTTCATTGCACCAACCCCTCTGATGATGATGTAACTAAGGGTGTAAGTTTTCTTTTTCATATTTGGTTTTGACAGTTTTTGCATCTTTCATGCAGTTTGCTTCTGTGCCTTTTTTTTGGGGGGGGGGCATTTGGTTTGTTCTGATTTGAATATATGATGGATTTTAAATGTATTATTTTAATTTATACCACATTATATATTAATTATATGTGTACTCACATATTGAATGTTTTCATTATTGTTATTCTTTTTCTGAATTTTTAAGGTTCAGATTTTTTATATTAATTAGATTTGATCGAACTCTTGGAAAAGTTAAGTGACTCTGCTGGAGACAATAGTCATGCCTCAAGAGAAAGGAGTTCCAGTTACGATCGAACACAAACTCGAGCGAGAAGTTCTTCAGCTAGGAGAAGAACAGCAACAGCAAAGCCTGCAGAAGATTATACTGAAGATCAGCTAGAAGCAGTACAGAAGTAATTGGTTTTTTTACTCGTCAGTAAATTAAAAAATTGAGAGGATTGGCACTAAATAATAAATTTAACTAAAATTCTCTTAAATCTACATGCTTGAACTACAATGTTTGTAAAATGCAATAATAAAATGAAATTTTTATGTGTTCTATACCTTAAATGCATTAATAATCTCATAAAGAATTATTTTTAATGATTGGTTCGTAATTTAATAAAGTGAACTTTATTTAATACCATTCTCTACTAAAAATATTTGTAAGTGTTAATATCTAGCTGGATTTTATTCATTATTTATATGAATAAGGTTTAAATGAAAACACTTAAATAATGAGAACTTATTAAATTTGTTAGCGAATATAGGTAAAAGAGGACTTATAAGTTATCAATTTGTATAGCATAGTTGTAGAAAATAAGTATTAAAAATAAATAAAAGGCAGTAATTAATAATGTCTTGAGAGAAGTATAAAAAGGAACTACTGTCATGTTTTGTGCTGTACATCATACTATTGATATGAGTTAATTCTATTTTTCATTAGTTGCCCCTTTATAAGTAACTGGATATATATATATATATATATATATATTTAACTACAAAGCTTACAAATTTTAAGCTACAAATGTGTTAGAATCCATGATAAAAGAAGAGATTTCAATTTTCATGCTATTAAACTCATCAGTTGGAATTCCAACATCTTCAAGAAAATTATAATTAATACTATTATACAAGTAATTTAAATTCTTAGAATAAAAAAAGTCTGCAATGAAACAGATTATCTTCAAAAAGAAATACAATACCTTATAAATCTCCTCACAGAAAATCAAATTCCAAATCTCGCAATTTCACACACTTTAGGAAAAACTGCCATTAACTTTATTTGCCTATTCCCCAAAAATAATAATTGTAAAATCAATAAATTTCTTTTAATTTTTCATGTTCTTAGGAATTGTCATCCAATATTGGTCATAAATTATTGCTTATTTTATAATGATTGCTAATATTACATTTTTAGGACTATTTATCAAATGAAAAGTGGAACTTTAGGGTCTTAGGTCTTATACTGGGTATATATAATCAAATTTCTATTTTCAGTTTTAAGTAAGGTAGGTACCTTTCATTATAAAAATACACAAAAAAGTTGCTTGAAAAAGTTGTTTAAAATTTAAATTTAAGAAATTGGGTTGATTGTCCGTTGTTTATTTTTTGTTTCTTTAACAACATTTGATTATCTATTCAATTTTTTGTATTTGAGCATATATCTTAAGTAAGTCTTCAAATGACTTTTTTGAGTATTTTACCTGAAACTAAAATTGCAAACTAGATGATTATAGCCAGCCTGTATAATATAAAAATTAAAAGTTATATCTAAGCATTTTCAGAGTACACTATGTTATAACTTACTTGTATCAACTCATATTCCTACAGTTTACTAAAAATTTTTCTTAATAATTACTGTAATTTACTTCGTAACCAGTCTGAAAGAAAACTTGTTTCTTGAATAAAAAGTGACTTTTAAGTTCTTCGGAAGTAAATCCAAGTATCTTAAAGTTTCACTTTTCATTCTAAATGCATAAACAATAATTATTCTTTAATAATTTATATATTTATTCATGAAAAGAAGGTTTGTGAATAAGCTCAAGGAAGCACAAAAGATCAAAAGAAGAATAACAATATGCACAACGGTAAAGAAATTCACTGGATAAATTTTGCTGGATTTTTTAAAGTTGTAATGAGTATCTAGCAGAAATCAATAGCATTTTGCAAATACATTTGCAAAAATTTAGCAATCCAGTAGTGGATAGGTAAATTATTTATTGCATGCAATATGTGACAAGTTTATAAATTTAATGGGTGATAAAATCAAATATTTAATTTCTGAAGTTCGAGAAGCAGCTAATTTTTCCATTATTGTAGATGCTCCTTCATATAAAATTAATATCTTTTTTGAGATTTATTGACAAAAATGGAAATATAAAAGAATTATTTTTTGGTTTTATTAATATTGAGAATTATGATTCTGATTTAGATGGAATGCTTCTGGAATTTTGAGAGATTTATTGATAGATTCAGTACAAAGTCTTTAATCCGGACTCATCGGGACTTCGGTGATTCCGGATTAGGGTTTTTCCCGGATTATAGATGATCAATTTAAATTTGGTAAGATGGCATGCAGAAATTATAAAATTATAAATATGCAACCGTAATTTATGAAATAAAGAACAATTATGATCTAAAGGGTGTCAAAATTTACAAAAAAAGCTTAATATTTATTTGTTTACTTTATTAAACATTTCTTTCAACGCACGCATACATTACTCGTAGTCGAAATTAGAAAATTGCAACCAGAAAACTATTTGATGTGTATTCGTGATATTTATAATGATGAGGAATTTGATTTAAATCATATCAAAGACGGAGTACATCGAGATGAAATACTACATTTAGTAAGGAATTATAAGCCGAATAAAATAAAAACATCTGCCCTGAAGATGAGGATAGAGTTGACAGATCAACTTCCAGTTCATTGATATGTACAAATAATTAATTGCAGGTTTGCAATCTACATTTCCAAATATGAAAAGAATTCTAAAAATATTTTTGACAAATTGTATTTGCAACATAAGTGGCGAACAATCATTTTCAGTTCTCAAGGGACTTCAGAAATTCCTTATCTGAATTGCATTTAAATCAGTTGTTAATGATGTTTATTGAAAACGATGTTGTTTGGCTATTAGATTATAAATTGCTAACTGACAAATTTGCTAAAGCTAAATGAGAAATGTGCCTATATAGTGTTATTTTATATTCCAAATTGATACCAAACATCATCATTTTTATAAACATCATTGACAACAATTGTCAACCATTTTAAATAAATATATTATTGCCAATGTATGTGTGTTATTATTTTATGAAAGCACTATTTTTGAAATAAAGATTATTGTTAATTTATATTCCAGTATGTTTTTAGTATGTAGCATTTCATCTTGCGATCGAGAGGCACGCATCAGCAAGAAGCGCACGTAACATCTGGGTCACTGATGAAGGTTGTTACCATCAAAGGTGGTCACTATTAAAGGTGCTTATTGGTTTTCCTGGCTCCTGGATACAAATGAAAATATATTTATTTATATAAAAATATATTTTATTAAGCACACAGGAATGAGACTCATACCGGGAGCATTGCTACTCCAACAACACCCGCCAAAAGAGACTGTGAGGTGAGAGAGATAGAGAGATGTGACATAAAACACAACAGGTGATGTGCGCCTCTAACTGATTGGTTGATGCACGCCTCTCACTCGCTTGTTAGTTTGGAAAAAAAAAATTATTTTCCATTTAGCAACTTTTCAGGAAGGAGGGTTGTGGATAATCAGAATATATTTATTATTATTATGTATTTTTTATATAAGTTTTAATGATTTCATTTATTAATGCATTGTTATTTATTTCTATTCATTTACATCACTATTTACTAGATTTATTTACCAAATATCTTTCTAAGAACTTTCTGCAGCATCTAGGCCAAAGAATTAAAACAGGATAACATCAGGTGAAAACAAACTTGCAAAACAATAAAATCATAAAATTGAGAAAATTCTACATGTGATAAAAGTTCATATTCATTTTGAAATGCAAATTATTCAAATATTGTCTTCCACAGGCTATTTTATTTTTATTCATCCTCTCAATCTGTATAAATATTATTTATATTCTAAAAAAAAATGTAGTAAAAAAATTCAGAATCACTTGCAAAAGCTTGCTTGAATCAGAAAAGTTTTGCTTATAAAATTCACTTTATAATCTCTACACATATTCATATATAAAATCTTAAAACATTATTTCTGTTGAGTAAAATGTTATGTATGAAGGTATATGAATTAAAACTTTCTCTTTTATACGCTTTGGTTAAAATTTTATTTTAAAAAGTAGAAAGAACAAGAAAGCATGATAATTTAGAGAGATTAATTTTTTTAAGGGGGGGGAGGACTTCGAGAGATATTTTCTTCAGAAGTTGTGAAAACACCTGTGATGTCTGAGGAGGTAGGAAAACATTTTTCATGCAGACGGCTTTAGGGAATACATGTAGTGGCATATTTTCTACCCTTTCTTATGCAGCTGGTGAACATGGTTATAAAGGTAATTGTTAAAAAAAATATATATATGCTGTTGTAGACAGTCATAAATTATCTTGAAAGTGATATACATTTAGAAGATTATCAAATATTCGTGTAGGTAAATTGTTGCATGTTTGCATAGGCTTTAGTGGAATCTTTATTTATTGTTTATTAGGAAATATTTATGTTTTTAATATTTTTACTACTCATAGCTGCACTTAATTAAGGTTAGGCTGTATTCGAAAAACCTAACCTCATTGTTATTGTATGAGATAAATATGGAGAAGCTGAATGCTATATATTAAAAAAACACAATGTGTAAGAATAGACTATATCTGAAGAAAATGACTTGAACAAGTCCCAAAGCCTCTTTTTAATAGCATATGCACTTTTATGTATTTTAAGTTTGTTTGATCTGTTATTGATAAAAGAAGCACACTGATTTTTTAGAAGAAAGTTTCTAAATTTTATTATTATTATATTTGTATATTAGGAAAATACTAATTTTTACAGATGTTGTTTGTTACTCTTAGCTTTGGCATATTGGTACATATATTAATATTATCTCTTATGTCATGATTGTGCATTTATCTTAAAATTTAATCTTAATGTTTTTATTTCTTTTTAATGTGAGTTACTAAATTATTGCTCAATGTGTCTTTTTCAGAATAAAAAAATGTAAAGATTTTTATGAAATTCTGGGTGTGTCTAAAGATGCAGGTGAATCAGATATCAAGAAACAGTATAGGAAGTTAGCTCTGCAATTCCACCCTGATAAGAATAAAGCTCCAGGTGCTACAGAAGCATTCAAGGGTATGCTTATTCATCTATTCAACACAAAAATTATCAAAATCAACATAAATTATCTAATTTTCCTTTTTACCCAAAAAATGTTATATTTGACTTATCTTTTAAATGTATGTCATCTGTCTGAGAATCACAAGTAGCAACTGGAAAATGAAAATTCCGGTTTTGATTCATATTCTGTAGTGTATGCTAAGATTAATTCGTTTTTTAAATTACTTTCTGCATATTATTTTGAAATTCTGTAGAGAAATTGCTTTCAGAAGCAATCTATATTTAATTGAATATTAAATTAATATATATTGGTTTTGTTACATAGAAAATATTAATATTAATTTTATTTTATGATAATAGAAACATTCTGTTAACTAATATATTGATGCCGAAGGTAAATCTAACTTTGTAAACTGGATGATTGATATATAACAAAAATTATTTAAATACATACCTTGGTAAAGCAAATTAAATTTATTCAAATTTAAGCTCATTAGTTCAATATTTTAAAAGTATACTGAAACACATTCTTCCATCACTTGGCGTAACATTCTAAACATGTATGCTTTTCAGTAATAAATTGCATTTCATTTCCAAAATCTAAAAATATGCTATATCTCATGATAAATGCTTTATGTTAAATTTCCTTTTCTGATTTTCTTGAAAACACGTAAATCACACTAATTCCCAATGCACAATAATTCCTAAACTTCAGAGATAGTTACAAATTCATTTCATTGAAATGCAAACACAAAATATCTCAAGAAAACAGAGAATGATTTTCTGCCCATAAAATTCAGTAAATCATTCTTAACCCTTTGTTGCATCATGCCCACTTTAGCAGACAAAAGTTTAAATTTGTGTATTCTTCTGTAAATGCCTTAACAGATTCCATTCCTGTGTTTATTCCTTCTATATTATTAGAACTTTCAACTATCGATCATAGATGGCTGTATAGCATCACTAAGTAAAGCATTGCTATTTGGAAAATGGCTGCTACTTCTGTTTCCAAGTTAGTACAATTTCTCGTAGTAAATATTATATAATATTGTTTACATTTTCTTATACTGCCATTTTTTATTCATAATTAGTAATTTTATTTTAAATGTCAGTCTAAGAAAATTGTGGAGTGGGTAGATAAAGATCGATCGAAAAGAGTGAATTGAAACCCAAATGTACTGCTTATCAAGCCAAAACACCACTGGAAATGTTTGTTTGGCAAGGAATTTCTAGAACATTTGACATTTGAATCCAATAAGTACAGGTTACAAAATAGCAAAATGAATTCAATCACAATCGACGAAATGAAGGTCTTTTGGGGGATCTGTATGTACATGTCAGTTGTAGATTTACCATTTAGAAGATGGTAATGATCACTGCAAACAAGGCAGGAAATGATTTCAAATGCAATGACCGTAAATCGTTGGGAAGAGATTTGTATGCATGTACGTATCTATGCATGCTGTCCACTGTAGTGAACAAACTGTAGCAATTATTTAAAACAAAATTTGAATAAAATAATTTTTTTTATTATTATTAGTAAGGTTATTTTAAGTAGAAAAAATACAAACATTTTCTTTTAACTTCTCTAGATTATTTGTTTGCAACAAAGGGTTAAATGTTCAAATACCATATATTAAAATCTAAATGAATATCCCACACTCATTATTAATTTCATTGTCATCCACCAGTAAAAGAATGAATGCAATAGTCCTTTAAGAAACTTCATCAAAAACTAATCTAGGATATTGCATTCTCTAATTGAAAATAAAACCCTGGGTTCAAACATCAAGCTCCATGTTTCTTAGTACATTCTAGGTAAAACAATGGTAGACCACCATTCACTAATGCATTATTTTTGGGTATTTATTAGTTCTAGATTAGCATAACGTTACAATAGCAGAGGTAAGTAGCTAGTTCTGAAGATTTTAATTGTAACTCGGTCACCTTACAATATCTATCTACATTTTTCAATAATGAATTGCAATGCTAATCATGTATAGTAATTAATTTAAATAACTGGCAGCAATTCCATAATATTCTTCAATACTTAAATGAGGAGTTTTACATCTTTACTTACAACATTTCATTTTGAGGAATAACCTGATTTTAAAATTACACTTTATTAATTAGTTACATGGCATTCCAGTTTTTAGTGTACACTTAAAAAATTACTATTAGACATTACAGTTACAGACTTTCCTTTTTTTTTTCGTGTGCATCATGAGAGATTTTTGGTTCATGTATGTCATGATTCCATTCAGGTAATGATAAAAAAACTTGTTACCACCCAGGCAGCATGTATTCATAAATTGTATGTAAAACTACGTGTAATTTATGAATTGTTTTTCGTATAAAAAACATGAAACATGAGCATGAAAATATCAATAATACATCTGGAAAAAACAGCAGACATTTCTGTATATTTTTACATTATGATGTACTTATGCTGTATGTAAAATTTAGGTATGTTCATGGGAATGATCGTGCTTTATTCATAGCGTTTATGTATAATATATGTAAATTTAAACATTTTACATATATATTTGGTAAAAATTTATGTGAATCATCATATTTTTTTACCTACCATAAATGTTTACTTTTCTTAGAAATTTACATCAATTTCCCTATTTTTTTACTTGGCATATATATGTCATTTTTAAAAATTCGTGTAAATTTCTTGTACTTTTTACTGGGTAATAACATGCATTTTTGGCCGAAAAAAAGACTGTGTAAATCAAGTATTTTCTTATTTAATTTACTACTGCATTTATTCAAGCATATTCATAAGCATATTTCATAAAATCTACATCTGTTTTCATAGGTGCATGTATTTAATACCATATTTCTTCTGTAAATATGTGCGAATGTGCACATTATAAGTGTGAAAAACTGCCATTTTAAACACATGATTTTTTGCATTCAGTTACATAATGGTAAAATGAATATGTATCTGACATAATTATAATTTTACAGTATTTATTAAGTTGTAAAAATTTACTGCAACCATTATTTTTTCCCTTTTAGCAAGACTTCTAATGTTGAGCAAAATAAACTGAGAAATAAAATGTTTTTATTTTCTTCCTTTAATAGTATCAAAGGCTAATATTGTCATGTTTGACAAACTTTCTATAATACATCTCTTTTGATGTATTTTTGAAGAGAAAATGACTTCTGTTTTTGCACAATTGATTGTTCTGATAGAATTAAATTCTTGAGTTCCCAGACTTCATTCATTGTTACAGTCATTGAAGTAAATGTAGTTCATCATGACATTTCTTCCAGTCATATAACATCGCTTCGTCAAATAAACTGCATGTTTATCCACAGTTTTTTAACTGGATCTGGTTTCATGTTTGTCGAAATATAGATAGCTATGACATAAGTATATTGACTTAACATTGCTTTCAAGCCGAAATTTTATGAACTTTATCCGAGTTTTTAAGCATGTATTGAATAAATTGACACCATATTTTTATGGGGTATAGTTGTTTATTAACTGTAATATTTTCTTCATATTTGTAATGTAACAAACAGCTTTTGATAAAAATATCCCTATCTCTGAAATGAGTAAATTAATTAATTTGTAATCATTCAGAACTAGCTGAAACACTAATGCCTCATGTTTGAGACCATAAATTTAAAACAGACTGAGGTTTATGACAGCTGATGGTTTGTGTTCATACAAAGGGAAATTAGAAGCAAATAACTGATCAAGTGAAAGGACCAAACTGGTTTTCATGTTTTTTCATATACCTCAGTTTCTGTGCACTGCTGTAGTATGTGATGCAGTTTCCTCTCCCCCCCATTCCACACAATGCATGAGTTTTCATCAGTTACTTTTCTCATTACATAAGAAGTTAGTCCTGTTTCTCAAGCTAGTTTAATATGGAAGTTTTCTTGAAGCATTTGCCTAGAGTTCTCCTTTCTCATATAAAACCATTATATGTGGTTTCCACATCTCTACTTTGATTTTCATCACATTTATATCTTTGGGTTTTTCTTGACATATGGGTGCATTTTTGTCATCTTCCACACAGAGTATAACTAATATCTTCTCTTGTCTTTGATACATTTCTTGCGTGTCAGTTTCATTTTTGATTATGAAAAAATTTCTTGTTCACTCTCAGAAACAAGTGGTATAGTGTTATATTGATTTTGTACAGGGTGTAAAAAGGAGAATATAATTATTCAGACTAATTTTGATAGATGGAACAATCTAGTTATCATTTGATGAATAAGCTGCTTTATCAGAACTAGTTTTCAAATCAAAGTGGTCATCTGATAAATGTAAAACTTTAAAAATTTCTTCATCTGCTAAATATTTTTTTCTATTGCTGTATGTGGCATATTTATTTAAAGATTGTTTCATCATGCAGTAACTATGATAATTCAATTTCTCAAGTGGACTGTAATTGTCTTTTATTAATCTCACAATACATCAGAGTCATAATTATAAGTCTGGCCCACCAGCGGCTGAGCGGTAAAGTCGCCGAACGCTGGTAGTTTGGTCCTAGGTTTGAATCCTGCGAACAAGCTGGATGCGTGGACATTTTCGTGGTTTTCCGTCTATACGAGCCAGTTTCCCTTAGAATATCCTCCATGAAGGCATTCCTCCCCTTAGGCAGATAGCCCTTGAGGCTTTGCCCTAATCACACAGACACTCACACATAATTATAAGCCTAATAACTCATGTTTTCAGTCAGCCCTTTTTTTACAGTCCATTTTCTGACGCTCGCACCAGCAACTCTAGTTATATAACATAGCCTATCACATGGGTACTCCCTCTACATCACAGAAGCTTGGGCTCCGATTAAGACAAAAAACTCATCAACACCCTTTCAGTACAAAATGGCACTTCTACTAGTACTTGGAAAAATTCAAGCTGATACAAAAAAAAAAAAAAAAAAAAAAAAAAAAAAAGTAAAAGGGTAGTTTGTAGATGAACTCTGGTGCAGATGTATTTAACTCTTCTTCCAATTTCCTCAGAACCAACTACCTGAAGAATAAGTTTCTTCATGCATAATGATACAAAAGTTGATTCAAAAGCTAAAAATAGGCAAAAGGAAAGTTATTAGAATCATCAAAATGGCAGCTGCAACTCTGAGTAAGCAAAATAAAAAATAAAAAAAATAAAAAAGAAAGAAAGAAAGAAAGAAAGAAAGAAGAAAGAAAGAAGGAAGGAAAAAAAGAAAAGAAGCAGAAATGGGGAAAAAACAGTTATTCTACACAAATGCAAATTTAGAAAAATTTGAAAAATGTTTTAAAAAAGTAAAAGCAGGCTAATTTCACTTGCAGTCAAAATGACTTGCTACTGTAATTAGTGGTAAATGCCATCTGGTATTCTTGCAAATGGCGATATCTAAATATGTGTGCAATAGGCATACTATAGCTCAATCTCTGGTTTTCCTACATGTGTATGAGATGTGTAAGTTAGGTAATTTGAAATCTCATTCATTTCAAATTCTTGTAATTATACAGAGTTATGGTCAAATTTGGAATTCCATGGTCATGAACTACACTTGTGAGGCACTGATAGATTTGTAAATTTAGTTCTTTGAAACCTATCGTATCTGTAATAGTTGCTATATATGTATATAATAATTATTTTCCCTAAACATACTTCATTTAAATAATGTTTACCATATCTGTAAATCAATATGTCTGTAATAAAATTAATTTTAAACTGTAAATTTTATGCAATGCAAATGAAATAATCTTGTGTTCTAATATCTTGAAATAATTATTCATATTTAGAAAATTTCTGACAAAGTTTATAAATATTTCTATATTCCATAGAAGTAAGTATATTTGTATTTTTAGGTGTGATGACTTTTAAATAAGATAACCTTTAAACTGAAATAAAGTAACTTTAAAAATCTATTAATAAAATTTCAATTGTATTTATAATATTTTTATTTATTTATTAGCTATTGGAAATGCATTTGCTGTTTTAAGTGATCCAGAAAAGCGGAAACAGTATGATGCATTTGGCTCGGCTGAAAATAAGAACTGCAAAAGATCTTCATTTCAACGCCATTCTGGCTATTATGAATACACTAGGGGATTCGAAAGCAAGTCTTTCAATTTCTTGCATTTGAAGAAACTAATAAATGTTTTAAACATTAATGAAATATATTCAGAATCCTTGCATTTTAACTTTTTTCCTTGATTTCATTTTTAGGTGATATATCTGCTGAAGAATTATTTAATATGTTTTTTGGTGGTGGCTTCCCGGCTGGAATGTCAGGTATACTTCTCCTTTTAAATTGCATGATTTATTAATATGTTTGTTATCTTTTGCTGTTAGAAAAAATAGTAAAAAATAGGCCAATTGCTACTTAACTGTATTGTGTCAGTTATGTGATGATTTAGATGTTGTTGATGTTAACAATGAATGCTAATTTTTGAAGAACTAAGATACTGGTGGGACACATATTTTATAGAAACACATTATATTTCTTGACACACATGGTTAAGTTGGCACAAGACATGTGCTTGTTCTTTAACAAAATTTTACATTTTTATGATTTATTAGCAATTTAGAAAGAGAAGCAGCAACAGCAATCTAACAAGAGATAAAAACAGAGAGTCAATAGATATTTTGCAAACAAAGTTTTGTTAAGACTGATTCAGTTATGGTTTCCATTGATTAGTTGTTTTAGTTTAGATAATTTAAAATTGTTATTGGATGATTAAACAATATTAGTATTTTCTTACCTATTTTTTTATCTTAAATATAAATATATTTACAAAAGTTAGGGATTTCTTAGAATAAATTTGTAGAGAGTGTATTGAAGTAATGCTTAAAATGTGCAGTAAAGCTTTATTTTTCCTCACTAAAGGGTACAAAGTCAGTTTTTATTATTATTTTGTATATTAATCATGAAAGCTGTTTTTGCTACTTAAAACTAGAAATAAATATGCATAAAGTTGTTAAATAGAATATCTATTGCAATACATTTACACAGTTTTACTGAATCTGGGGGAGGGGAATGTATATACTCTTTAATAGATGATATTTGTGAACTTTCTCAGAAGATGGATCAAATGATGATTACAGTGTGTAGTTTAGTTTGCCCTGCCTACACAAGCCATTATTTACATGATTGTGGAATGAATATGTGATATAAGGCAATGAATCAAAATAGCTGCTGTGTGGTGTTCATTTAAGGAGTATAACTGCATTTTATGGTAAGATTTTACGTTTGAGAATGTTGTCAAACTGTTATGTAAATAATGGCATGTGTTTGCAATACAACTTCTAGTGTGACTAACCAGTACACATCTTAGTGATAAGTTTAAGATATGTAGTACTGTATGTGATATGTGTGCATGGAAAGATCCAACATACCTCGCACAGCAATGAGTTGTACTTCATCCGCTGTGGTGCAGAAACGTTTACATGCTCACCACAGAAATCTGCATAGTATACATATAAGACAGGAGGTAGCAAGTAGTACAAGTATTATTATTTGGATGAGAATTTCGATCGCCTTGGATGGGCCGAGAGGTGCATTTGGGTTCCAAATAGAGTTCATCCGATTTAAATTTTAAACTTTAACATGTGGGAGACTGTAAAATATATCATGTATTGCAGGAAACTGCTGCAGTGACAGATTTTACTGAAGAAGTAAAACAGCATGTACATGAAGGAAAACAAGTGACAAGCATTTTGAAAACAAGCATTCTGAGTGACAGTTTGTCATAGTACTCAGTGTCTGACCATCAACAGCCATCACTTTGAGCACCTTCTGTAATAGTGAAGGTTAAGCATTGTTCTAATTTATTAAATTTAGTATTAATATATGTCACAAAGTTTTTGTTTATTAAAGGGTGCATACATTTTTTGGCAGACTATATATTATTTAAAATAATGAGTGGGTATATAATATTTTCTTTTTAGTTTTCCTTGCAATGCTTACAAGCAGCAGTAGTGTGCCTTCATTTAATGACAGTTTATGTAAAAGGTTTCTGCTGGGAAGAAGTTACATTTTGCTGTTTCTGCATTCAATACACTGAATATTTTCATTCTAAAATATGTATTTGCATCTAAAGATTAGGGGGAAATGATTTAAAAGAATTGGAGATGGCTGGTTTTCTATTTATTGAATCATTATAATTAAGTTATTTTTTTTAAATTGTTTTCTTTATTGTTTCAGTTAAGTGAAATTTGGTTGAAAGAAATTTCTTTGTAATTTGTAACACATTATATAGCATTTGTGATATGCGGTCATTTAACTCTAAAAGCAAGTTATGAATTTAATGTTTTAATACAGTTTAACTATATTATAGAATCAAAGGTTTGGGGACTTATATCCAAATATGATGCAAAAATATGTGATTAAAGTTTACATTGTGAATACATCCTGCCATCCATCATGATAATCTAAGTGTAACAAAATGAACAGGAGTACCTTCATAATAATTTGCCTATACATTGGTCACAAGGATTTCCTTACCTGAAATGGTTCTAAGATGCTTTCATATATCACCTGTATGCCCAAGTTTTCTGATTCCTTTGCCATATTTGTTTTTTTCAACCAAGTAACAAAGTCTGCAAGGACATGCGATTGTATTGCTAAATAAAGTAAAGGAATCATTCCTAGATAAGTGGCATGATGGTTTATAGCAGTGTTTCTAAAAGCTTCAGTTATTGACTTGGCAAAAGTGCATTGTTGTAGAGTTTTACCCATTATATCACAGATTTGGATATCATGGTAACAGTCATGTCTCTCCACATTATTTTATAGTATTAATTTCTTGAAATCTTGAAGTTTAGTTTAGGTACTGACTTCTTTATTTTTTGAGCTATGGACACTTTTGTGTGTAGCATCTAATGCCATTTAAATAATTCTCAATGAATAAATAATCTTAGCGATTCTGACAGACCAAACTCCAATGAATGAATAATCTTAGCAGTTCTGGCAGACCAAACTCAGCAGTCCCCCCCCCAAAAAAAAATATATCAGATGTAAATAAATTTTATTTAAATGGTGTATTGTAGTAGATTAGAGAAAACTAAATCATTTAATTAGATAAATTCCATTTTGACTACTTTGCCAACAGGGTGTTAAAAATGTACCATCCAGTATATATGGACCTGTATGAATGAGCATTATTGTACCACATTCTGATGAATTCACTTAATTCGCTATAATGGGGTTAATTTATAGCACAAGTATTGGCAATATCCTCTAATACCTGCAGTATAAGGTGATTTTTCCTATATAATTAAATTACTTTATAATTGGCTGTGCTTCAGTATTTTAAACTAATGCTGAAAAACTATGTTAAATTTTAAACTTTTTTAATCGTACAAAGTAGTCTCTGCAAGAGGTCATGGTGATAACTTCAGTTTAATTGATGAACTCAATTTTAATTGTTTTTAAAGCTAGATGATTGTCAAAAATTCTAGAGGAAAACAAAAGCAGGAGATAATGTTGTGAATTGTTTCCAATTATATAGAAAGCAAAATGTCACTTAATTTTTCTTTGAAAGACATTATAATTGAAAAAGTTCTTAAATGGTTTCTTTTTAACGAGATTTAATAATAAAAAGTGCAATTTATTTTTAATTATGATTGTTTCTTTTTGAAAGAAATGCTTATTTGCTCTTACATATAGTTTATTATTTTTGCAGCTAATTCCTATACAAGAAGATCACAAAGGAGATTTCCAACAAGGGAAAATCATCATTCTCGGCAAGATGTTAGTATTTTTTAACATACTTGTGCACAGTAAATTTATTGAAATTTCACATATATGAAATTTTGAACTGAAATATTAAACTTGCTACAAAACAGACTGTTATGCATATTGAATATTATTTACTGAAATAATCTTAAGCAGAGAAATACTTCAGGAAACTTGTTTAAATTTGTGCTTCTTCTAATTTTAGAAACTAATTTGTTGTATTAAAATAAAAATTATAAAAGCAGAGCACCTTATTTCTTGTTGATTTGGGTACTTGCATATTATTGCAATCATCTTGGCACATTTTTGGAAATTCCACGGATAATGAATTACAGTTATGTTCATTGTAAGAAATTATATATTACTTACATGCATATTCTTCATTTCAGCAATGTATTTATTCCAAAAGACAATCAGTAAATCTAGTTACAAACAGGTTTTCTTTTTTTTTTTTTTTTTCTGTTGTGGAAATTTTATAGCCAATACTTTGAGAAAGGATTTTTTTTTTTTAACAATTGTGTGGCAAAATGCATAACAGTCTGTTTTGTAGCAAGTTTAGTATTTCAGTTCAAAATTTCATATATGTGAAATTTCAATAAATTTATCCTAGTTCTAACATTATATAAGATTTTTTGGAAAAGTGCATTTCAGACGTAAAAGGTGGTGTATTTTCATAGGCCTTAAACACCTGAAAATAAAACAACTTATCCAGTTATATAATCTCATCAAACATGAAAGTTGCCAGAGATTCTGCCAAACTTCTACTAGTTATTCCAGCAGAAGTCTGAAGGAACTGATTGCTCTTTATTTAGTTAAGATAATCAAGAAATACATGTTACTACACATATAGCATGTAAAAAACTTGAATTGCTTCTCATAATGTTTCCCATTAAATTGCCATTGTTTATCCATTTTCAAATGAGGTCATATCGTGCCCTCTAAAAACATCTTCCTTGATGCCAAGTTCACGTAATTGTATGCTTTGTATATACTCTTCTTTTCCACTTTGCTCAAGCATAAAATTTTAATAATTTTTTCAAAATACAAGATGGAAATAGATAAATAGGAATTAACTTACATGTTTCTTCACAGAACTAAACCAAATTATCAAGAATTAATTGGGTTTGCATAAAACCAAGGCAGAGATCTTAAGATTATATTATCTTACTTATCCATCATTGGTGATAAATCACATTGTTTAGCAGCAGTTTTTGTTTTTAAGTACTCCTATAAGTGTGTTATGATGGTTTATAAGTATACTCCTGTAAGTGCTTTGTGGTATTTTTACAAGCCTCTCATTTGTATTATGCAAAAAATGTTATTAAAATTGTAAAATATTCTAGCTACATGAGTTTTTAGTCAGTTGAAGACCATTAAACTGAAGAATTTTCTGGTAAGCTCACTCAAAAGACATCTACACTTGCAAAACCATCTTATAAACTATACTGAAAAGTTACCAGATTTGGTGAAAATTTTCTAGATGACACAAAAGTTCAGTAAATGTCACTTAACTCTGCCCAAATTTTTGGATCAGTGAATTCGTCAGACTAACTTGGTTTTACTTCATCATTAGTAGATTGGATCCATAGTGTTGGAACATTTTCTCTGTGTCAAGCAATGGTCAATTTCTTGAATGAAAAAACCAATTAAAAGATACAATTTTTATTATGCCACTGTCTCACTTGTTTTAAATGTCATATTGCCTATATTCTATGTGCTGTATATTTTTAAAGTGTTTCTAGTTACTTTTGAGGAGGATGAATACTTCAGCACAGTAATCTAAACCTTCATATCCAAGTTGCACTGTGTGTATAAAAAGCATACTTTAAAAAGTAAAGGTATAATTTTCATGAGTAGATATCTGTTTTACACTTACTGGATCAGATAGCAAGTTGATTAAAAACAAACCAATAAAGAAAGAAAAAAAAATGAAAATAATAATTTACTAAAAACATTGCAATTAGACCGCATTTTTCGTGAAAGTGATATTAGCTATACTCACAAATTTTAACAAATAGCATGCATGTAATTTTTTCTCTTATGATAAAGATTTGATGCTTAGTTAAGTGCTGAAAATATTCAAATTGAAATGCCATGTTATGTCCTAAGAATTTTTTTGACATTAGGGAATAATGTTACTCGTATTCTAGCTAAATTTAAGTGCATTAGGTCTTTGTGAAGTTTTTTTCCCTTTCTATTGCATATTTATTTTTTATTTTATAATAACATTTTTATACTTATTCTAGCAAATTTTTATTTTAGGGACAAGCAAATTATACTCTTCTGATGCAAATGCTGCCTTTAATATTTCTTATCTTCTTATCACTTCTAAGCAGTTTTTTCATAGCTGACCCTCCCTATAGCCTTGGTAGATCCCAGTAAGTATATTCAATTTATATTGATATTTATGATAAGGTATATTAAAATAAATAATTTATTTGTTTAGTTCCATATGTCCAGCAGCAAAAAAGTCATGGTGTACTGGTAATTTAGCTATGTTTAAAATCCAGTGGTGCAGAGCAGTTAGATGTCTAAAAGTTTCATAGTTTTTTAAGCCTTTTCCCTGACAAAATACTGTGCAAATAACATCTTACCCCAATGGATTTTAACCCCTTAACTGCCGTGGAAAACTTACAAGATTCATTTCCCAGTGCCACGATTTTTCACACAGGCGCGCATAGTTATGCGATGTATTAGGGTGAAAATAAGTTCAAGTTTTACTTTCTAAAAACTGTTTACTTTCACAAAATAAAGAATAACAGAAAAAATGAATGCACAAAATTTAATATTTTGAGTAAAAGTATAATAAAAAGATGTAAGTATAATAAAAAGGATGTTTTTATTATAAAAAAAGGATCCCTAAAATGGAGTTTCGATCAATTCATTTTTAGACCAGTAAAGTGTAATATCAGGTTTCAGTGTTATATCTTGTGAAATCAGTATGCCTAAAAAACATATATATCTTCTGAACTGGTGGAATGCCACGATTTTGTTCTTGATGTTTCATTTTGCAAGGTGTTAGTTCATATACTCGTCTACAAAACGGTTAGTTTCAGTAACAATATGAAGCACGAGCAGTTCATCAAAAAATAATTCAAAAAAGATAAATGGGTTTGAAATTTCCGTTATATCTTTCTTTATTCCTGGAACCTACTACAAAAAGTAAACGAAAACAGAAGACACAGAATTAAAAAAATACGTTTTACTCAAACAACACCAGCCAATACTGTGCAGTCATTACTTTCACCGCTGACACACCCCACTCTCCAATTTCTCCTCGCACTTCTCTGAAACAGTATCCACCTTCGCATGCTTTGTCAAGGCCATTGTGGTGTTGCATTCCAAAGCTGTAAAATTCCAGAAATCCGCAAAGCTAGGGACCAGAGGTTGTGCGGATTTTAGGATTTTGCAGATTTCAAGATAGAAAAGATAAAGCATAATATTCAGACTAAAAGTGCAAAATGAATAAGGCGTATTAGATACATTTAATTAAATTATTATATACATTATTGCAATAATTTATTATATGCATTAAATTATTATTACATATATACATTAATTATATTATTCATTGTATTATATGTACACAGCATCGAGGTTTGCCGATTTTGCCTCATGCAAAGATTTCCAGTTTCAGATTCCGATGTTAGAATCACTGTTGCTGTAAAATTTCAACAGCTTTTCTTTATTTTTCCGTATATCGTACACAATTATGTTGCAATTCCATACCATTCTGCTATAAATCGAGGAGTAGCACCTGCTTCCATATTTTGCAGAATTTGCACTTTTTGTGTTACTGTCAATGCAACGTGTTTATGTTTTTCAACGTTGCATGCACTAAAATCACGAGTGTGTTTCTTATCTGTCATTGTATTAAAAAGGGCTGAAATTAAAAATATTCTTAATTTATCCACAAAATATCTGGATAAAAAAAAAGGCAGCACTAAACAATCTCATGAAATGAAATAACAAAGCTCAGAAAATACGACAACGTGAATCGTGAACTTGAACAAAGAGTTGAGTAAATCGTCTGCTTCTTTACCTCGATGCAGATTAGAGGGGGGGGGAAAACTTACCTTATTTATTTTATCTTATTTTTTTAACTCTTTTATCTATCAATAATTTGGTATTTCCATTTTGATTCCATTTGATTTTCATTTCCATTTCGTACTCAGTGTTGTGGTTTCCGGAACCTATAAACTTAATGTTTATATTCTGAGAGGCAATGTGCATTTCAGGTTGGCGGATTTTCAGTATTTGACTGTACTTAATAAATTAACTAGCAAGAATTTTGTAGTTTTTTCCATCATAAGTAATTGTTTCATAAAAATGTTTTGTATTCATTATTTTTCCTAAAATATCTTCCTTAATATTATCATTTCTGTTTTTAGTAGTTTTTGAATAGCAACTTAAACTACACCAAATATTTTAATGTTTGTACCCTTTTAAGTCTGTACTTTAATTATTTGTAGTCAAGAAAATTTTGTAGCTTCATGAAGTATGTTAGATGCTTGATATCAGTGTCCTGAATAAGTAGGCAGGATAAGGATGAACTTTGTTTTTATTATAACTTGAAGCAATAAGTAATTAAAACATGTAAAAAAGAATAAAGTTTAGTTCCAGCAACATCCAAGATGCTGTTAAAAATCTTTCTAGAAATGAAAACATATATTGCAAATTCCAGAATTCCTAGAATTATTTACTCTAAAAAATTCACTAATCTCTAAAAGATGCAGTCTGAATTAAAGCTACTAAAATTCTATACTCACTACCAAGGAACAAATTTGCTATGGGTTGTGTTAATTGCTGTTATATAATTTCACTAATGGGTATTTTAAAGAGGAAAATTTACTAGAATTTTTTTTATTTTTCTTTTAATTTCCCCAAAAGGCTACATGACCTCATATCTGGAATATTTTTTTAATGTTGCCAGATTTGATGATCTCATCAGATATTGTCTAACAGTATATCAAGTTCATTTATTTTCAAAATAATAATGGCTATTTATATAAAACTTAATACTGTAATGCAGTGTTCTCAAATGTTTTCTTTTCGCAGCTATTTTGCTGTGCAGAATATAGTGGCATCTCCCCCTAGTAAATGATACATGAACCACTGGAGGTTTGTGTGGAAAAGTCTAAGCAGAGCATATATAAAATAATGAATAGATACCCAGAGTTACCACACATACTAAAGCTGTATGCATACAACTGTTTTGATAATTGTATGCCATATAGCTGTGCCTCACAGCTTTTTACAGCAGCTTTATTTGCAGCAAAATATTATTTCTGTAACTTACTTGCACATTGTTTGAATAAATATAGTTACCCCCAATCAAAATGTATGCAGTATTAAAATACATTGTTGTTTAGCGAATGTGATTTTGACATCAACAGTATCATGTTCTCTTTCTGCCCCTAATATTATTTTGTTACCTTGATTTGCTCAATCAGAAAGAGATCTCTATTTCAAAATGGAGAAAGAAAATTAATGAATTCTTCCTTGGCTCCTAACTGCAATTTGTACATCTTCGTTCAAGGTAAAAATGGGGAGAATTGTTCTTTCCCTCTTGTCCATGCTAGAAAAAGCAGTCACTGGTATACAGCACACACAGCAAAAAACAAAAGAACCCAGAGGAATATATTTGAGGATGTGAATCTATTCCTCTGGGTTCTTTTACTCTGCGTGCAACAGTTTTCACAACGTAGTTCTACTTCCCCCATTCGGCAACTTGCAGTTTAGTAATTAGTTAGAATCAGACTGGTTTGCATGTATCAAGTAGCTAGTTATAAAGTAGCAGAAGTAATTCTGGAAAAATGCAGCCACATACAGCTGCAGAAATTTTGATTTTACCTGTTTGTAAAGAAATAGTAAAATCCATGTTAGGGGCAGACTGCCAAGGAGATACCAAGAATACTTTTGTCAGATATACCATTGCTCTAAGCATAGAGACCATGTGAGGTTATATTCAAAAACATCTAACGGAAAAATTAAATGATAGTGCAAAACTTACATTTAAGCTTGATAAATCAACAGACATAAGTAAAACATGCTAATGAATGACCTGTGTAAGATTTTTAAATGAATAATCGCCTGCTGAACAGTTCCTTCAGTGTAAAGAATTACCTCTGATGTCAACGGGATCAGACATCTATAATTGTATGACATTTGCATTCTCAGAAAGTGGATTATGTTGCAAAAATTGTATTTCAGTGTTCGTTGATGATGCTGTGGCAAAATGATTTGGTGGAATGAAAGTTATTACTTCAAAATTAAAATAAGAATTTTCTCGCTTTGTATCCACACATTTTTATTTTATTATATTATTATTTATTTTATTTTAATATTGGGAAACTTTGGTGGAAAAAACTATTCTAAAGCTCTAAAGGAAATAATGCACTCTATTGTGGAAATGGATAATTTCATTAAAAGTAAAGCTTTGAAAATAATAGTTCTGAAAGTCATGTGCCACAAAGCTTGGAGATGATCAGCTAATGTTATAAAATGTTCATCACAGTACTGAACAGAAATAAGGAATTTGTATATATGACTGGGGAGAAAGAGCATTTCAACATGTTATTTGGATTAGCTCTAATACAAGAATACAGTTTATATATATGCATGTATTAAGCAAATATAAAGTTTATTTAGCAAACTGTTTTGATTGGGCCCCTTCTTGTTTGCTGCAAATGTATTCAAGTTCCTGCAATGTCTGTTTAAGTCAATGTTGCATTGAAGATTTGCATAACATCTTAAATGTGATTGGATCCTCAGGTAGAGAAGATGGCTGAGTTATATCTTGTATATACCTCTTTATTTAAAATAATATTAAAAACCTCAATATTAGGGTGCTATGTTAAAAGCTAGGGTTACAAATAGCAACATGGCCTTTAAATATGTCAGAACCCATTAGAAGGAATAAACAGAAATAAGGAATTTGTATATATGACTGGGGAGAAAGAGCATTTCAACATGTTATTTGGATTAGCTCTAATAACAAGAATACAGTTTATATATATGCATGTATTAAGCAAATATAAAGTTTATTTAGCAAACTGTTTTGATTGGGCCCCTTCTTGTTTGCTGCAAATGTATTCAAGTTCCTGCAATGTCTGTTTAAGTCAATATTGCATTGGTGATTTGCATAACATCTTAAATGTGATTGGATCCTCAGGTAGAGAAGATGGCTGAGTTATATCTTGTATATACCTCTTTATTTAAAATAATATTAAAAACGTCAATATTAGGGTGCTATGTTAAAAGCTAGGGTTACAAATAGCAACATGGCCTTTAAATATGTCAGAACCCATTAGAAGGAATAAACTAAAATAAGTTTAACAATAAATGAATGAATTAACGTTAAATATAGAGTTGTAAATAAAATACTAATAAATTAAAATTTAGATGTATCAGTAAATAGCATAATAATGTATATTAAAAATTAAATAAAAAGAAAATGGAAGGTGAGTAAATAATAACAACATATAGTATTCTTCATGATCAAATAATGGCTTCTTAATTTTGGCTTGTAATACATATGTGACTGAAGGGAGGCAAGTTATAAAATTTCCCTCTCTGAATGGATCACATTTTAATATGTCTTTTCCAGATGCTCAGATTGTCCTGTATATTCTGCTCTTTCTAGAAAAGTAGGGCATGTATATTCAGAAGCCAGAACCAGTATCAGTTTTACTAATTACTGAAAGATATGAATTTTCTGCTATTATTGTGATTCAATTATACAACAATGTACTGGGATTCTTGTTTGGATACACTCAGTCTAGAAATTTCAAATTTGTTCAAAAGCTGTGAATTATGAGAATAGCTTCAGTGTACTGAGTTGAATGCTAACCTTGATTGACAGTGGTAAAATGATTAACTAATAAGAATGCTTAGGAGAAAGTATTTTCTTGTCGTTCTTCCAGTTCATCACAGTTCTTGCTGTAATTTGATTTCTTTATAGAACATACTTAAGTTGTTCGGGTTCTTTTTGTATTAACCCTTATTAATTTTAATTGTATAGTTCTATAAAACATTTTCTGAAATTCTTAATAAAAAGCATTAGTTGTCTTTCATTCTAGATGCTAACTGTAAAAATGATTTTCCAAATCTCCAGTCATGTTTTTTTTTTCATTCCTTTATGAGCTGCTGAAGGACTAAATGACTAAAAACTACTCTAGTCCCTCATTTTATCTTTTCTCTTCCCCCCCCACATTATTACCTTTATTTTGCTTTTTGGGCATGTATTTTCTAGCTATTATTAATTAGTTACAATGCACTTAAATTGAAGATATTGATAATCATATTATTTTGTGATATATTTATGTATAATATTTAAAATTGAAATATATATGTGGTGTTATTCATTCAATTTTACAGAACTAATTCGTTACAGTATGTTTTAGGAAAAAAGGGTTTTCATACTTTTCTCTTTGTCTGTATATTTTAGTGATGAATACAAAATGAAGCAAATGTCTGATTTACCTTCTGCCATTTTCATCTTACCTGATATAAGCTTTTCGCTAAGATATTAAGGATTGGTTAGCAGTTTGTCTTATTTTCTTATTATTGTTCTTTTTAACCATTTTCCTTTGACCAGACCGTCATTTATAAGAATATTTTGATTAGATTGTTCCTTTGAGTTTTTGTGTATTATTTTAGCTTTTTTTTTCCCCCAGTTTGAATTCTGATTTTACCCCCTTTTTTTTTTCTGTTTATGAATGACCTGGAAATATACTTCCTGTGTCATAATAACAAGCAAAATTTTTACCATTGAAGGCTAAATTTTTTTCTGCATGAAACATGTCTGGTAAAAAAATGCATGGAGTGTTTTTTTTTTGCCCCTTTTGGAAGTAAATTTTGTAGCAAATACAATTTTTATTAATAATAATTTATTGAATAGTATCATTTTTTCCCTCAGTGTACACTGTATTATTATTTGTAATTAAATTTAAAAAATCTAATGCATAGTAAGCATATTTGTTAAAAATTAGTACCTTCTCCTAAAAGGTTTTTATTAATGAGAATCATTATGTAAGTGCAACAAATATGAAAGTAATTTTTCTTTAACCTTTACTGTTAAATACTGAAGAATCTGTATGTATGTATGTTCCTTACATTGTGGAAACTGGCAGCATATGGAACCACCAAATTTTGAATACACTTTGTTTGAACATGTGTTCTCCAAAGACCAAGTTTTTAATTTTTTTAGTCTTTTATGTGAATTTAATTAACTTTTCAACACTGTAACAAATTTAATCAGAAAAACTCAGTGATATAAAACACATGTGTTGTCCTTTGGCAAATGAAAGATATTTATCTTCAAGTTTAATAAAAGATCTCAGTTATTTACAAGCTATATGTTGCTACTGTCCAATGTAAGATATTTTTATTTTCTATGGTCCAGTCTGTTACCATTTGGCAAAGCATAAGATTTCATTTTTCTTTCAAATTTATTATATTATTAACCCTTTGCGACACGCATATTTAAAATATATTTTAATCTTTTAAAAAATGTCTTAGAATAAGTCAGATAGACTTACTTAAGTGCCTTTCAGGCTTGAAAAAAATTCTGCGCTTTTATTTTTTACGGGGGAAGGTGGGATACCGTTTGTCCCACCATGCAACTAGCACATGTCTTATAGCATATTGGTGTCTAGCAGGAAAAACAAATCGTATGTGGAATGAATAAACAAAATAAAGCATGCTTTCTAAAATATTGATAATAAATACATTAAAATGCATTTTGTACAATATATTTAATAATTTTTAATTTTAGGAACAAAAGAATATATTTTCTTGGATATTATTTTAAGATTAAAATTTGATACTCGTACATATGATACTAAATAAAATATTAAAATTGACACTTGATTCAAAATCATTTATATATGATTAAAATTTAAAAAGTCATTTTTCATGAAACTTTGAAAAACATGTTGTTTCATTCTTTTGTAAGCATAGAGGCACTTCACATGTTTCACACATCCAAAATGTTCGTCATTCTTCTTTCGATGTGCTGCAATATGCACATCTTCTCCTGCTCGTTCTCTTTGGCGCGTGACTTACATTTTTTAGTCTCTTTTCTGATTGTACGAACGGTTTTTTTAGTTTTTATTTGAACTGGGGATTTCAGTTTTCTTTTCAGCTCTTTCTTGCCTGCAAGTGCCATTAGACCTTCTATAACTGAGAGACGAAAATCTTTCATTGTTTTTACGTCATGATCACTTTTGCGAACAAACTTAAATAGAATAAATGCGTTTACTATACTCGCATCTAAAAAGTAAAAAAAGATCCTGTGCCACCATTTCTTGCTTTTGCGGTCTATTTCATATAATCCTTTCAGTTGATCAAATAAGTCGACATATCCCATATTCTTATTATATGAAATAATGCTGTCTGAGCACAGTACTTTTTTTGTTTTTCCATCTCGTTCTTTTCTATTAATTTCTTTCATTTCAGTTGCCTTTTCCAAGCAAGACAGGATAGAAACGGATCTTTTATCCTTCCATTTTGTGCAATAAATTGAATCATCGCTAACTGAAAAGTCTATATCTCCTCTCGACATAAATTTGTCTTCTTTTAAATTTTTGGGTAGATACTTCCGATTCATATTTACAGTGCCACATGCATAGATGTTCTGTGTCTTTAAAAAGCGAAACAAATTATAACTACTGAAGTAGTTGTCCATAAAAACTCTATGGTTATTACCATAAAGAGGCTGGCACAAAGTTTTCACTACTCTCTCCCCTAGATTTTTTTCCACAGAGTCACCGAGTTTGCCAGTATAAATTTCAAATTGGCATGCAAATCCAGTGACATCACATCACATCACATCCATACTTTGTAACCGCGTTTGATGGGTTTTTTAGGCATATACTGCTTTAGGCTGCTTCTCCCTTTGAAGCGAATCATTGATTCGTCAACTGCCTGAGTTTCATTAGAATTAAAAACTGCCATAAACCTTTCTGAGAGATGATTTAAAAGAGGGCGTATTTTGTATAGCTTATCAAAATTAGCTTCCCCTCTCTTAGGTTGTAAACAATTATCATTTATATGAAAATTTCCCAATATCCAACTGAACCTGTTCACAGGCATTATGTTTGCTATATAATCATCGTGTAATAGTAGAGTACTTCTCCAGTAGTCCCGATAACTTGGAAACTTTTTTACGCCCATTAGCAAATTTACAGCGAGAAATCGCAAAAACTCGTTACTATCAAGAGGGGAAAATACACTGTTTTTCTGTGTTGCATATAAGTTTAATTGAAAAACAATATGTTCAATGAACTTAAGTGTGAATATACTTAAAAATAAATTTACAGGTGTTGGATCATCCAAATCAAAAATCTCACCTGTCGGTCCCGAATCTTCTTTGAATTCTGGCAGTGAAATATCAACTTCTTGTTTGTTCCAGCACGGAACAGAAGATTCTGAGGGTTCTGTAAATTCAGCCTCGTTCTCACAGGTATCCCTTTCTTCTTCAGCAATAACTTCAACCTCAGTTATTCTCTCCTGAATTTCAATTTCATCTGAATCAGAACTGACATCTGAAGCATTTGAGTCGCAATCGGATGGCAATTCAGCAAAAAGATCCAAAGCTTCCCGAGTTGTTAATTTTTTTCTAGACATTTTAGCACATCAGAGCAAACAAAGGATGTAAAAGCGCGCGCAATCACGAAAAAAGTAGATGCAAAAAAGAAAAGGAAAAAAATAATCGTGAGTGCTGCCATCTATTGAGCGGAAATTCAAGTGTGTGGTGGGACAAATTTTAACCCACTTACTTCAACTGCAAAATTAATACTATAAAATATTGAATCCAATTAAGATTTTTGAAAATAAAATACCTTTGAACATTAAAAACAATCATAGATATCCTAAATTGTATACCAAACTTTTTAAAATATTGAAAAATGCGAGATACCTGCATATCACTCTTGTGATCCTATTTTGAATATTTTTTGCTTATAAACTTAAGCCCTGGTATAGTAGTGACATCTACTGAGAAAACTAATAACTAAAATCGATTACTTTTAAAAGATTAGAAAACTTCTAATGGGAATTGCTAACTGAAAAAAATATTAATTAGCTGGGACAGATATTGACCCACCATGCCGCAAAGGGTTAAGAAACAAACTAAGCGATTTAAATGTGATAAATGCAAGTTCATTGAAATTACTTTAACTATATTCATTAAAATCATTATATACATTATTAGTCCAAAGGGGCTTTGTCCCTAAAGGACTATTGCTTTCGTTTTGTGATTTTGTGTTGGTTCACTATAAATGTCCGTTTCACTTTTCAAACTGTTGCCACCAAATGTTAGAGTCCTGCATTATATTTGAAGAAATTAATGAAAAATCTGCCCAAATGTATGTATATTTCTCACATTGTGATAAAACAATGGTACATACAGCCATCGAATTTTGAATGACTTAATCCTACTGCTGATATGGTCATGTGGAAGCCCAAGTTTGAAATTTGGAATTTGTTTTATTATCAATTTCATATTTTGTAAAACTTAAACGAATTTTTGCTTAAGAAACTCAAGGATTTCAAAACGAGCAATGGCAACGTTGTACAGAAAAAGAATTTTTATCTCCAGCAGGCGAGCTTCTGTATCGTAAATTCTAAAGATATGCTCAATTTAAAACTATTTTGCGATATTACTCTTGAACTGAATTTTATGGTTTAAGTGCAAAGAGCGTGATATTTAATATATAAAGGTAACACACAAAATGTTAAAAAAATGCCTCTTTGGACGTAATTTAAAAACTGAAACCTTTCAGATTTTTTTTATGTATATATATTTATGTATATATATATATGATTTCTTTTTTGTAACTGGTTTAAGTGGCAGCTAGTAGAATAAAAGATTAATCAAATTAAACTAAATAATATAAAACATTATGCTGAAAATAATAAATTAAGATGTATGATACTAATTCAGAAGTCAAACAACAAAAATCAGCATTATACCTACAAAATTTTCACAGGACTAGTTTCGATGGTTTTACCGAACCATCATCTTCAGCTGCAACGCTGATTTTTGTTGTTTGACTTCTGAATTAGTATTTATTCGGCGTGTTATTGTGTCTTAAGATGTATGATGCTTTTATTCATATTTATAAATATTCTGTGTTTTTAGCGAAACAAGTGAAGCTGCTCTTAGTTTTACTGTTTAGATTTTAAGCAAAAATATAAATGATAGACATATCATAGCTGCCAACTTTCCCAGTAAATCACCGAATCTTTCGTTTTTAAATTTTTAACCTTTTGAAAAAAAAAATTCACATCAATACATAAAATGTATTGAATTAATTAAACTTAAATTAGGTAAATTTCATTCCCCCACCTCTAGTGATTTTCAGAATAATTTTTAATTTAAATTTAATTTAATTTAAATTGTTACCTTTTCATTAAATTTTTATTGATCTTCATTTGATCTGAGTTTTCGTAATCTATTGTAGATATTGTTAGATTTTTTATGAAGATCCAAGAATTGTTTAATTATTGTAATTTTATTTTACTTCAGTATGTAGTACATTACTAAGTTTATCCACACAAATGCTATGTGGATTATTTATTAATTTTAGTTTAATCATATTTAAAAGTACTTTGATAAATAAAGTTTCCCTATTTGGGATTTCCCTCAGTATAAAATCGTAAATAAATTTTTAAAAAATGAAAGTACACAAAGAACATAAAATTTAGGCTATCTAGTTAATTGCTAATATATTTAACATTGTAAAGAGTTCAATAGCTCAGTAACCTGAATCATGCATTATGAATTGAAGTCAATTTGGTGTTTTTTAAATATTGTCCCAGCATGATTCAGTGGTATTCAGATTAGTGTTTTGAGCAGAAATCCCTCCTTTAAATTTGACAATGATAGAGAATACTTTCTGTGGCATTGCATGCAGACTTTTTTGGGGAATGCAGTTGAATGTATTTAGTTACATTTGCTCATATAGGTTTTGTTAAATAGTTAAACTTTATCAAAGTATGTTTATTTTGATTTCATAATACATTATTTCCCCACTTATTAGTATTTCTTCTAATTTAATTGATAATAAAACTGTATATTTTTCCAAAAAAAGTCAATCTAAATGGGCTTTAGTTCATATATATGGAAAAGAAAATTATGTCATTAAGGGAAAACATCATCAAAAGAATATTGAGGAATAAAATCCTTTATTAGTATTGTATTTATATTTTTAATTTTTATGTAATGTGTCAATGAATCAATGTTTTCTCTTATTAGGAAGTATTCAATTGAACGTAAAACCAGCAATTTAAAAGTGCCATATTTTGTGAAAGAAAACTTTGCTACTGATTATCAAGGAAGCATACGTAAGCTTGAAGCCCAAGTGGAAGAAGAATTTATTGCAAATTTAAGAGGTTCTTGTTTTAAGGAGAAAAATTACAGTAAGAAAGCATGATTAGTGTATTTACATCCTTATCAGTACCACATTTTTATCATTTCATACTGTTTGTAAACCAAAGCATTTTTGGCTTGTTCTCATTAGTTCATATTGTTCAATTTTCCTTTTTCCTTAGAGGAAAGTATGATTTGGAGAGCTAGAAATTTCCGGGATAGAACTCTAGAAGAGAAAGCAAAAGGCCTTAAGACACCTTCATGTGACACCCTAAATGATTTGTACACAAATGAAAGAATATGGTAAATAAAAGTATTGTAAATAAAGTTATTTATCTGGAAAATGTTTTTGTTGATATAATTATATTTTTATGATTGTTAATATTTTGTTGACACAATACTCAGAGTCCATTTAAAATCAAAAGCAGCTGGAACTACATTCTTGCTAGCATTTATTTCCCTTTCTATTCAAATTTTATTTAAAATTATTCTTTATTCTCTAAATCATATAAGTACATACTGGTCTCTCTTCCAGACAATCAGAAATGTTCTGTTTGCATAATGTACCAAAATAGAAATTGTGAGAATAGTGTAAGGTATAATTTCCTTTGGTTGTTGTTTCTGGTTGTATGGTAAAAGTATTTATTTTTTGTGGACCACTCTTACTTATGTGATATGTTTGTTTCTTCTAACTAGTATTATGTCATGTTTTTCTAATTTTGTATTTTTCTCTATCATTTGCACATCATTCATAAATTGTACTTTTACCTAAATTAATATTTTTGCATATCAAGTGTAGTAAATAATGTAAAGATTCATTTCTTCTGTGCTGTGTTTGTTGCATCACTACTAACATTATCATTAAAATTACTGATACTGAAATCGTAAAAGATCAAACTGAAAGGTGGTATAAAAGAAAATTTTACATTTCATATCTAGCATTTCTTCAAAATTTTTCTAGATTTAATTCTTACATATTTAAAAGTAGCTTAACCAGTCTGATAATCCATAAATATGTGTTGCAATTTTAGAAACTATTACTTTGATATATTTTAAGAAAAGAATTTACATACTCATAATTTCTGACTCTCTTGCCAATTCACCTGGCATGTATGTATGATTGATAACACTTATCATCAATAAAGATGAATTATCAGTAAGTCATCTCTCCTTATTGGGAGTGGATTTTCTTCTATTTATAATAGTAAGATGCAAAAGTTTTGTAGTACTTTTTCATCATCATCCCAGAATTCCTGCAGTTTTCTATATCATTTTTAAATTGTAGTGGAAGTGATTATAAAATGTTATCATTTTAAAATCAAATAAACATGTAACTGAAAAAGTAAAGTTCTTAAATAAAAGGTTAAAACTTAAGTACATGTGAAAAACATGATTATTGATCAGAGTTAAACAAAAGTATTTGTTCCTCAAATTTTAAAATTCATATTGTATAAGCTCATTTTCTAACATAGTTACCATTTCAAATTTCTCATGTGTAAAATGATATGAATTAAAATGAATTACTGTATTTTGTAAGAGGGGGCATTTTTTACTAGATATTTGTTGATTATTGAACTGTTATATGCAAAAATGATAAAATGCTTGTAATAATTATTTATTAATATAATCAGTATAATTCAGATATTCTGTGTACTTCGGTTATATCAAATTGTTAATATGTTGATAAAATTTGCTTGATAACTTTGATAACAACTAGTTCCTGTTGCTTCATTCAAACGAATGCAAGAAACATATTTAACTTCAAGCATAATGTAATGTTTCTGTCAGTTTCATCACATGAGTATTACTGCTATCTTTTATTAAAATTCATCATTATCTTTTGATAATGATTAATTTTATTTGAAAACTAGAGAAAGGTTTTATTTTATTGTTCTAATAAGTGTATGAAATGAAGAGGAAATAGTTCTTGAAGTTTGGTTTTCTTTATTTTATAATTAAAATGCATATATAACAGCACGATTCTTTGAAAACTCCATGTAATTGGGAAATTTTGCATTTTTTAAATGAAGTTTTGCTATAAATGGCTGTGTTTCAAAATTATTTATAAATTCATAGAAAACTGATGTATATATATGTATTTTTTATTATAGTGTAAATACATGTCATTTCTGAACATGAGAATATTTGATCATATTTCAGTACCATTTTAACATTTTGTTGTGGTATCATTCAATGTATCAATATAGTAATCATATTAATTAGTTCCAAGTATTGTTAATCTTTTTATTTGTTAGACCAGATATTTGGACCTAAGAGATACTTCAGGTTTTGTTGATGTTTACTAGGTAATTAATAATAACTTTCATTTTTTTTTTTACTGTAGTAATAAATGAGGATGCTTTTTTATAATTTAGAGTAACAGTAGACATAACTGTTCAGCATATCAATTAAAAGTCTTATTTATCTTTTTTTAAATTATATTTAAACCCAATGTTTTATTCATTGCAATAAATGAGACAGTAAATGATGCAAGAAATTAATTTTTATTTGTCTATGCATATTTTTATTTTTCTGATTTAGTTTTATGAAATGTTGATGTGAGTTTGTTTTCCCATTTCGTGGGGAATATGTGTGATTTGATTATGCATATGTTAATGCACTTTTGTTTTTTAACTCTGCATTAACAATTCTGTTAAAAAAGATGTAAATTATTTTATCTGCCCTTCTTTTTTGTATTTAGATGGTGTTCTTCCAAAACAAATATTAGAAAAGAAATTTTTTTGGCTGCATTCTGCATTTCTCTGTTTAAAATAAGCAAAACCAAAAAATATAAGAAATGTTAAAAGTATATTGAATTTAATAAATTATTTATAGTGCCTGTTAGATGCATATTTATGTCTTTCAGCAATTTTTAGCTTTGGCAGTGATAGAATTAAAACCTCATAAGTGTTTGAGAACAAGATTTTTGTTATTTAATTGTTATATACAATGCATATGTGATGAAAATATTTTATATACATTATTACACATGGGTCATCAGTTATAATTTGGTGTTCTATTGTTTAGTTTGATGCTATGGTTTCTAGTAATATTTGAAGCCATATGTATTTTAAAACATACATGCATTAAAATTTTTTCCGAGCATGTAGGTTATTGAAATACTTTAAATACTTTCTGTCTAAAGAACAGATCTGCCATATCATTTCATTATATTTAGTGGAAATTATATATACTTGTGTATATACAGGGTGTTTCAGCACAGCAGTTACAAACTTTCAGGAGAATACACGTAAGTGATGGAAAATCACATAATGATACATGATCAGTAACGCTTTCATGCATGGTAATGACGACACAAAAAAGGAAGAGCACGAACATGCTTTGTATGCTTAATGTAACAGAAACTAAGAAATTAGAATAAAAACAGCCAACAATTGCTCTCAAAGAAGGTGTTCACAATCACAACCCCGACCATGATGCAGGTCTCTCACATCTCCCGCACATGGAAGATCTGATGTTACGAAAAATACTAGTCATGTCTCGGACTTCCCCAGCAGCTGCTAAGACACATGCAACAAGTTCTTCAGCACTGTTAACTGGGTTTTTGTATATCAGTGTTTTTATCCCTAGAGAAAGTAGTCAATGCAAGTGAGGTCTGGTTATCCCGGTGCCCAAAGCACCAGACCACCCTTGCCGATTCAATGTTGATGATATGTTACCTTCAGGTGGAGATGCACATCAAGGCTGTAATATGAGGGGCGCCATCATGTTGAAACCACATGGCAGAACGCATTGCAGCAGGTACGTGTGTGTCGTCCAATAATTACGGCAATACTTGCTGAAGAAAGATGAGATAGGTTGCACCTGTCAGATGTAGAGGCAACAAGTATAGCCCGACAAGGTGGTCCCTTAGATGCCGGTTCATACATTAACTGAAAACCATCTCTAGGCTGCCCAAGCTCTTGTTGCTTGTGGGTGCTTCCTTTCTTGCGTTTTATGTCATCACTACCGTACCAGGAAAGTGTTGACAATGCAATACTATGGGGTTTTCCATCATCTAGGTATACTTTATATTTCCTGACAGTTTGTAACCACTGAGCAGAAACATATATAAACAAGCATTATATAAAATAACTTATGTAAAAAGACATGCATATATCTGTTCTTAAGAAGTGAATTCATATTTTTAAATATTAGTAGTATAGGGTGTATTTTTTAAATTAGGAATTCTAATGAATAAATGAATGCTTTTATATACTCTAGTGCTTGATTGATTTTTTAAATTATGTTTCATTATATTCATTTAGATTATCATAAGGAATCAAATCATGCAAATGTGGATTTAAATTCAATTTTTGTGAATAAATTAAAAGGAGCAGCTTAGTTAACAATTGTAAAAGTAATTAAAATCAAATATTTAACTCTCAGACTTATTACCGTATCATTTTCTTTTTAAAAAAATGAAGTATACAAATTTTTTTAATATTAAATGGAAAATAAGTCATGGTTAATGATGCAGTCTTACATAAAAGAATTAGTTAATTAATTAAAATATGTATTTGGGAATTTATCTTGCACAGACTGAAAATGCAAATGCATGTATTACCTGAAAAATAACACTTAATTTTTAATTTTGAATACCGTGTATTGTTGCAATACATTTTTTGCTTGAAAAGTATTTAGGTACTGCTTTAATATCATAATATTGCTTCATTAAAGACATCTGAAAATATAATTTTGAAGTCTCCCCCCAGTGGTGGCACTAACCATTTTAGGCTTTGACCAGCTCTAAGGTCAAAATCGGTGGTAATTTGATTATAGAGGCACCTATTAGGCAGTCACCATTACCTCCTGTGAAGGAACAGACAATTTACATCCATGCCTTCTTCGGGATTTGAACATGGTCTCCTAGGTATGGCAATCAGAGTTACTAATCGCTTTCTCATCTGGATGGCATAATTTCAGAAGTATCAAACTCTTTAGTAGAAAAGTTCATTCTTTTGGAAAATATTTCATTGCATTCTTACTTATTTCACAAATGGATGGTAATTTGCATTAATTTTTAAACTGCATGTTTCTGGTAAACTGCATATTTGATGGAATAGATTAAATAAAAAGATGAGGTGCCATTTTCTTGTAGTAGAAATGTTAAAAATTGAGAACATACATAAATACTAAAGAATATAATATTGTTTTCAGTCAGAATTAATTTTATTGTAGCTTTCTACTCATGCTTCATTTTTATCAATAACTGGTGTGTATTAGATTTAATGAGCTCTGTTGAGACTTTAGTATATGCAGTCAAGACCAGTAAGTAACAAAGATTATGTTTGTAGAAAATTACATTGTTGCTACATTACATTACTGCATTTTTCAAGTAAGTCAGCAGTATGAATGCATATGCTTCTACCAAAGATCTTGAGGCATAAGATCCAGTACTATATATTTCTGTTTCTGAACTTGTGGGCCTCTTCTATGCCCATTACTTATTGTTTTTTCAAGTGATTATAAAAGCTTTGGTAGCTTCAGAAAACTTTTAATTCATACTTGATTTTTCATTATCTCGGAGCCTGTATGATAAAATTAATAATTTATATTTTGTGTCAAACTGTACAAAGTTCGAACAGTACAAAGCTCGAAATAAAGATTCATTGAAATTTTGACAATTCCGGATTTGGGAATTTTCCAGATTTCAGATCATTGGTTTAAATCTAATAAGGTGACATGCAGAAATTATAAAATTAAAAACATGAAATAGTAGTTAATGAAGTATTCAGGACCTTAAGGATATCAAAATTTACAAAACAAGCTCTTCCCCCCTCCTGTATTAAATATTTCTGTCAATTTAAGTTGTTTAAGATGCTTCAGTTTTATGCTAATACTTTTTTTTTTTTCCTTCAGTACCATGTTCAAGTCCCGTAATTACCGTGTTGAGAATTTCCACTAAATTCTCAATTGACTTTTTTTGTTCTGTCACTTTGTCTACAGTAGTGACGTTTTCTGGATTTTTAACCATACTGCAGATTTTGCTGTCCATTAGATCATTGATTATTGGGGCATTGTCATCACAGTGGAATATTTATGTTACATCATTTTAATTTATTAACACCTTTTCACATTTCTTCACAAATTCCATCAATTTGAAAATTTTGCTTTTTGTTTGCAATATCCAGACACCTTCAAATTTCTTGGCTATCATCACAAAGTAATTCTTGCCGAATATATAGTATTTATAAAAGGATAACATGCCTTTTGGTATTTGGTTACTGATATTTAAAATAAAAATTGTTTTAGACTGCTCTGCTTGCGTCATTTCTCAAGCTGCAGTGAGATGTGATGATCAAAGCAAAAAATAATAATAAATGATTTGCTAGGTTGCCATAGGTTTGCTTTTTGCCCCATGCATTCTTTTCACCATTGCTAGAAGATCATTCTCCCTTACTTTCCAAAACTCAAAAAATAAACCTTCATACCTCTGTGTTATATGATTTACAGTAGGCACGAAAATCAGCGATAAATTTTGATAGAATGTTTTGGCTTGACAAAAATGCCAAAAAATAAGGCGACTACATAATCAAATTATTGATCACACAGACTTTTTTATAAATGATTGTATTCCTATAACATGGAGGTATTTTATTTAGTGAAGTGAAACTAAGAATCAGGATCCTGTACATGTTTTATTATGAAAAATCTCACTTCGAATACGTAAAGCATTAAGTATATGCTACTCTCAGAATCTCGCTCACAAAAAATTTATAAAAAAGAAAAGGGGACTGTACAATATATTACTTTTTTGATATAGGCTTATTGTTTCTCTCTCTGTTTTTAATGATATACAATATTTACTCACATATTTTTCCCTATAGCTTTAACACCAGGTTCTGAACTTTTTTTTTTTAAGCATTTGTGCCCTGCATCTTTCAGAAATTAAATTATTTGCATATTTCCTTTTCTCAATTTCCTTATGATAAAATTAGTAAAAAATGGGTAGTGAATATGGTATGTTTTTATTTTTTTAATTTTGTTGCCTTCTGACATTTATATTTGTAATCGAGGAGGAAAAAAAATACATAGATCAAGAGGAGTATACCTGATTAAGGATAGGTAATTAAAAAGAAAAAAATTAGAACCATATGCAAAACAAAATTTTAATAATGAATTAAATCTTCTGTATGTGTATTACTTGGATGGAATTTCATTTGCTGATGTATATTTATTTTGAAGCATGTTTCATTGTTTCATAAGCAAAAGGAATTTAATTAAATATTTTTCCAATGTTGTGTGTTGCCTATTCCTTATTTATCTAAATTTTATAACATGTTTTTAATTATGCACTTTGTATAATTTTATTATCTTAAACTTTTTGCTCTTTCAGCTCTCTTATTTAAATATATATATATATGTTGCTTTTCAGAATCTGAAAATGTTTTGATTTAACATATTAATTGCAAACATATTTAAGATTGTACAGAATTATTCAACTAAGCATATACAAACTTCTAGGAGAGGTAGGTTTCACAAAGATGAGTAAGAATCGTTTAGCAGTGCAGAGTCAGAAATGCCATACCCATCTGTTCGTGTACAGGTAGGATGAGAAATAAAAGTTGCATGTAAGAGAACAAAATACTTTTTTTTATTCACAGTCGTGAACTCGAATGCATGTTTGGCATTGTTGGTGTATGGAATCATGCGTATTCTAGAAAAAAATTTAGGTATGTTTTGGATTTCTGGAGCCACTGTGCTATGAGAATCTTTATCACTTGTCATTGTTTTGTCCATCCATGGAAGAATGGTTGCCAGAGCCTCAAGGAGGTTGGACTTCTACTTCCACTCCAGATTTGAGGAAGATCACACTGGGTAGTGGTCTGAAGGTCTCCCACCCCTCTTCCCTACCACCAAACACACGAGAGGACGTTTGGCTCTCCATATATTGGAAGTGCTCCCATGCCGCAGAGACACTGTACATTTACAGACATCGATGCCTTGTCCAGAATTTGAACTCGGGTCTTTCAGTACCACAGTAGGCTCCCCTAATCACTATACCATCTGGGCGGCATCTTCAGCACTCTAACGGGAATATTGCGCTCTAGTCTTTTGAGGTAACCCTTAAAGTAGTAACTAAGGCATATTATTATCTCTGTGGGAGGTTTGCAAATAATGGTATTCTGAAAGACTATGTGAGAAATTTTACAATCGGATATGATAATGGTGTGTCCAGTACTGATTTGTCTTTGTTGCAACCTCTTCCTCTCAGAAGTTTGTATGCACGTAACTGAGTGACCCTATATACCTGTATTATATTAACTGTAAATTTGATTTGAAAAACTAATCCTTATTTCTCATCTAATGATTAGTGTTTAATATATTGTATGCTGTAAAAATCTGAGACCTCTGCACTAAATAACTATAGCTATTGTGTGGAATTTAAACTAAATATGAAAATTTGTTGAAATGAGGACTGTATTTGAAGCTATGAAGAAGCTGAAATTAATTCTAATAATTTTTAAGTTACTGGACTATCCTGGAGGAGGGGGTATATAGGTACAAATATTAGTTTGGAGGTTATTGTATTTTTAACAATAAATGATAAAATGCATAATTTTAGAAAGCAAGTGTATTCTTTTAATTTCTAGAACATTTGTAGGAAATATCATACATAGTTCATAATCCTGTACATAGTAACCAAAAGGAGGAAACTGTTATTACTTCTAAAGACTTTTGGAAAATAGATTCTGTGTAGTCACTAGATGTAATCTAGAGTAAGAAACAGAAAACATCAATGCACTCACCGAGATTTGAACTTCAGACCCTCTGATTGCTAGCCGGATTTGCTTCCAATTGCACCATGAAGGCACAAGGTAAGAGAAGGAGAAAATTCCGTACAATTCTAATTTTTTTTTTTTTTTTTTTTTTTTTTTTGTACGGGATGGTAAAAATCTGGGCTACAGGCTTTATTTTCTTAAATATTGTTACGAATTTGGTATTTAAAAAGTTAATGTTAGTTCAATTATAAATTAAATGGTTTTATTTCTCGCGCAGTGCAGCGCGTGACGAATATTAAAAGAAAGCTAAGCCGGAAAATTGAAAATACAAGAGCGCGTGCATTAAATAAATAAATATCTCTTTTTAATTTCGAGAAAGTACTGGAAAATCCTAGCGCGTGATTTTAAAATCTTATAAAAGGAGGAAAACATCTCAGTTTGTAGTAGTTGCTTAGTTTGTTGTTGTTTAGAAAACTGCTCTTGTTGATTGTAGCGAATTCGCGGATTAGCGTTCTTTAGCTGTTTTGAATTACGTTCTATTGGACATTTGAGTAGTTAAAAGATAACTACTGTGAGATATTGTAATACTGCATGATAATTTGAGAAAATTTAAGCATTTTTGTTGTGATAATAATAAATTTTTGTTCATTTTTCATCGGACTTGTGCATTCATTTCATAACGAACCCGTACGCACGCAACAATTTTTGGTGTCAGGAGTGGGGTATTGAATGCCAATCACAAGAGCGATGGAAGAACAGTTAAAACAATTCATGGCAGTCTTTGCTACATTTAAAGAAGAGATGAAAGACTCTGTTAAAGAAGAATTTAGATCCATTAAAGAAGAAATGAAGTTGGGCCAGGAATCCGTTAAAGGAGAAATGAAATTGGGCCAAGAAGAAATGAAAGAAAAGATGGAAGCTAGTCAGAAAAAAATGGAAGAATCCGTTAGAAGAGAGATGAAATCTATTAAGGAGGAAATGAAAGTAGGTCAAGAGGAATTGAAGAGAGAAATTACTTGCATAATAGAAAACAAGTTCCAAGCTATGGAAGGAAGAATGGATACAGTTGAAGACAAAGTTGGAGAAATTCAAGAAAGAGTTTCTGCGGTAGAGCAGCAAATTGAAAAAAGAGTTTTTGCCGTCCAACAACAAATTGAGGAAAGGGTTTCTGCTGCTGTTGCAAAAGATGTTGACAGTTTAAAGAAGAGCATAGCGACAGAAGGAAGCAATTCTGAGAGTTTTAAATTCTTACCGATGCCTGCTCGTCCATCTCTGAAGTTATCCACATATGATGGGAAGACATCCTGGCAAGTGTATAAAACACAATTTTCTATCGTTTCGGATGCGAATGGATGGGATTCCCAAACTAAGGCCTGTCATCTCGCCGCTTCTCTGAGAGCAGACGCAGCGGATATCCTGCAGACGCTTCCAGAAAACCAAAGACTTGACTTCGAAGCTCTAACCGGCGCATTGGAGCTGCGCTTTGGCGAGAAGTGTTTAAAAGACTACAGCAGGCTTCAATTAAAATCCCGTCAACAGAAGTCCACCGAATCACTCCAGAAACTCGCCACGGATGTTGAAAGGCTGTCACATCACGCCTTTTCGGAGTGCCCGACAGAAACAAGGAAAATCCTGTCCCTGCAATATTTCATCGATGGAATCCGGGATCCCGAAATACAGAAGGCTCTACGAATGGCAGATGTAAAAGATGTAAAAAGTGCTCTGTTGTACGCCGTGAAATTGGAGGCAGCCCAGCAAGCAACTCTTAAAGATCGCTACCCAGTCAGAGCTGTGCGAGTCCACGACCCAGGGGACCAATTGATGGCTCGTTTAGATGATTTATCCAGACAAGTCGATGCTTTGATACGGAGTAGCAGTGAGAACAAAGTGGCTGTAAGATGTTGGAGATGTGTTTCTGAAGGTCACCTACGACGGCATTGCAGAACACCTCAGGGCACGGATAATAACACGGATGAGTTGACAAGAATAGTGAATGCTTTAAGACGGAATAGTGGTGAAACGAAACCGACCCTAAAGTGCTGGAATTGCGGTGTTGAAGGCCACCTACGAAGGAACTGCAGAACTCCCCAGAGCACGGAAAATAAGGCATACGATTTAAAGAGACAATTAAATGCCACGGGAAGGAAAAGGACTGACAAGAAACCAAAGTGCTGGAACTGTGGAGCTGAAGGCCACGTACGAAAGAATTGCAGAACACCCCAGGGTACGAAAATTGAGACAATTTCTGAGCAACGACGCAGGAAACAAATTAATGACCATATCAAGGAACGGAGGTTGCCAGTAGGAAAGATTTAGCTGAACATTTTAAAGATAAACTTATTTGGACGCCATCCTGTGTTACCCTTCAGACTGCGTCTGGTGACAAGATCGACATAACTGGGAAGTTAAACGTAAACATCACGTTTGGAAGTGCCGCCTACCATCACATGGCATATGTGGCGGATATTACAGATCCATGCATACTCGGATTGGACTTTTTAAGGAAATACAATTTTTCCTTAGATTTCAAAAACAATAAGCTGCTTTCAGCATCTGATGGCATAACTATCCATCCTCAAAAGGGATCCTCGCCTGGAAATGTCGACGCCTTGTCCGAAAGATCCAGCTCGGGAAGCTGCCGAAATCATACCAGGGTCGAAAAGAAACGCAAGACTTCCAGCTATTCTCCATCCCAGAAACTCTTCGGTCGAGACCTTCGTCTGCCTTGTGACCGCCTGTTTAGTCGCCTAGATACGCCTTCATCGCCTGAGGAACACATCCAAGACGCCCAGGCCCGGTTTGAGGGGATGCACCGTTCTGCACGAAAGCGAGTCAACTTGGCGACGGAGAAAATGAAGACCAGATGCGACACAAGAGCTACTAGACATAGATCCAACAAAGGAGACAAGGTGTGGTTGTGGAACCCTATTCAACGGAAAGGACTGAGTCCTAAATTGCAGTCACCTTCGGATGGTCCATATACAGTGCTAAACACGCATGACGTCGTGGTTCGGATCCGTGAGTCTTCGAACTCTTACGACAGGTTAGCTCATTACTATGCCCATAGTACATAATGTAAATAATTGTAAATAGTATAAGACCATGGTCCTTTTTGTTTTTAAATGTATATTTGATTTGATTTGTATTTAGTATTTGATTTGCATTTAGTATTTGATTTGAATTGTATTTGATAGCATTTGATTTGTTTTATTTATTGCATTTATTGTTCATGTTGTTTATTATTGTAATCTAATGCTTATTAATGCATTTATGCCACAGTTGTAAGTTTAGCTTCCTTCCAGGGATTGTACTGCCCGGGACGTGCAGTCCTTGGGAAGGGGGCAGTGTTACGAATTTGGTATTTAAAAAGTTAATGTTAGTTCAATTATAAATTAAATGGTTTTATTTCTCGCGCAGTGCAGCGCGTGACGAATATTAAAAGAAAGCTAAGCCGGAAAAATTAAAAATACAAGAGCGCGTGCATTAAATAAATAAATATCTCTTTTTGATTTCGAGAAAGTACTGGAAAATTCTAGCGCGTGATTTTAAAATCTTATAAAAGGAGGAAAACATCTCAGTTTGTAGTAGTTGCTTAGTTTGTTGTTGTTTAGAAAACTGCTCTTGTTGATTGTAGCGAATTCGCGGATTAGCGTTCTTTAGCTGTTTTGAATTACGTTCTATTGGACATTTGAGTAGTTAAAAGATAACTACTGTGAGATATTGTAATACTGCATGATAATTTGAGAAAATTTAAGCATTTTTGTTGTGATAATAATAAATTATTGTTCATTTTTCATCGGACTTGTGCATACATTTCATAACGAACCCGTACGCACGCAACAATATTGATAATAGTCATGTACAGGGTGACTATAATTAAAGTTTAAGTTTCAAAACGCTATAAAAAAAGAACCACTCATGAAAATGACGTCAAATTTGAAAGGAATGTTATTGAAGAAGGCGGAAAGCGTATGGCAGAAGAAAAAATTTAGTTTCAAAAGTTAGCAACAGATGGCGCTGCAAGCGGAAGAAGACGTAAATTAAAATGTTAGTTAAATTTCAGTGTTATAAAGCCGCCAGGTACCAGGCTGTTCTTCATTTCGCGACTCAGGCATTCGCCATGGGTGTTTCACTGCAGGACCGCGCTCTGCTGGTAAAGCTGTATTACAAGAATGATGATTGTGCAAGAGTAGCTCTGCAAAAATTCAGGACACTGAAGGGTATAAAAGAAGGCGTTGGTCCAATGAGTGTCGTAGGTCTAAAGAAAATGATGCAAAAATTCGAAACGACAGGTACGAAACATCCTGCAATGCTATCCGTACAAAATTGGCCATGTGCAGGAGTTGCTTCCTTCTGACCTGACAGCTAGGGAGACGTTGGAAATTTTCCACGGCCATTCATTATCCACTTTCCATATGACCATAAGCCCATTTCCATATGACAGGATACGTGAATACCCAGAATTGTCGAATATGGGCAACAGAAAATCCACTGGCAACGCACCCCGTACCACTTCATCCTGAAAAGGTCACGGTATGGTGTGGCTTTACGGCATTAGTCATCCTACAACCATATTTTTTCGAGCAGACGGGTGCTTCCGGTCCTGTTACCGCAATCGTCACTGGTCAGAGGTATGCGTCTCTTTTGCGCAACCACGTGATTCCAGCTCTGCAACAGCGTGGATGTGTGAATGAAATCATTTTTATGCAAGATGGCGCTCCTCCGCACATTGCATATCCCGTGAAGCAGCTGCTGAGGCGCCATTTCGGAAATGCTCGAATTATCAGCCGTCATTTCCCTACAGCCTGGCCGTCCCGATCGCCTGATCTTACTCCGTGTGATTTCTGGTTGTGGGGATATCTGAAGGATGTTGTGTTCCATGCTCCAATTGCAAATTTAGCGGAATTAAAGGCACGCATTTCGCAAAACATTCTGAACATCACCCCGGAGACACTGCGATCCGTTGTGGAACATGCTGTTTGTCGCTTTCAACTTGTTGCACACAACGGTGGACACCATATTGAAGATGTTTTGCGACAGTTCCGAACTTCTTTGATGAATGGTTCTTATGCGGTATGCCGCCGCAAAACTCTTGAAACCAACCGATTTGTCCCTTCCGATGTGATATGTACAGTCATGCAAATAAAATTATTCAACAATTCTAATTTGTCAATGCGTTTTAATGTGTAACTTCCACCTTAGCCGTTGTTTTACGAAACATTTCTCGTTTCTCGTCGTGATTCTGCCGCTTACAGCGCCATCTGTTGCTAACTTTTGAAACTAAATTTTTTCTTCTGCCATACTCGTTCTGCCTTCTTCAATAACATTCCTTTCAAATTTCACATCATTTTCATCAGTGGTTCTTTTTTTATAGCGTTTTGAAACTTAAACTTTAATTATAATCACCCTGTACTTTCAATTAGTGTTTTAAAAAATAATAATAAAATGCAGCTTTTTATATGATCTCTAGAGAACAAAATTTCGTATACATTATTAAAATGAATTCCACATCTTTATATATAATTTGAAAATTTTTGGGTTTATATTTGCAAGAGAAAGAATTTACAATCTAATAATAAGAACCTAATAATTAAGAGTTTATTTTACTCAGCAAGTAACTATAAGTTGCCAAGACAATTTTTGTGGATGAATTCTGATTTTTAGCTGTTCACAAAATTTAATCACGGGATATACTTTTTTTAACGTGTATTGAAGATTGATGTAAGTTAGTAAATTTTGTCGAATTTTGTATATAAAGCTATGGAACTTATTATTTGGTTATTTAAGATTAATGAATTTTACCCTCCAGAATTTCATTATATAGAGACTTTATCAAATGCTAGAATTTACATTTGCAAATAGTATTGAAACTGCGTAAAATTCTCATTTTATCAAATTTTGTTAGATGAATTTATATTCTGTCACTTATTTGTAAACTTGTTGCCACTAGTCTCTTAAGGGAATATTTAGAATAAGAAATACTTAAAAGAGAAATGAAACTATATTTATATAAAACTATTATTAGATCTGTACATAAATATGGCTCTGAAAACTGGTCCTTTAACTAAGACGAGATTTTCATCTAGCTGTTTTTAAAATAAAAATCATTAGAAAAATCTTTGGTTTTAACATTGACGGTTTGTAGTTACATAAATATAACAATCACTTTTATAAAGAAAGAGCCATTATCAGATACATTAAAATTAATATTAATTTGCTGACTGAATTTTTTCACGTTTAAATTTTTTAATAATAAACCGATAGAGAAATAATCATCTAAGTTGTGATGGTTAGACTATATCGATAGTGACCTTAATATTATTAAACTTACTGAATGTAGTAAAATAACATTTATAATCACAGATTTCAATGTTTTGGTGTAAAAATCCTAGAATTAATCTTTAAATTTTCTTAGAACCTGCTAACAACAATAAAATTTATCAATAAACTTATAGCAACTTCATATAATAAAGGAAAACAAAAATATCTTCTTTTTTCCGTGTTTTGCTATATAAGTCCATTAGCGTGAATACTGTTCACATCAACTTTCACAACAAAGACCCTTAAAATAATTATTAATATCTAAATTAAAGATTTATGACCGCATTTGCATATAATTATCTATAAACGCATTTCACCATCTTCAGATATTTTATGTAGCAACGTTTCAGTAAGATTTCATTAAAACTGATATTTTCCTATGTTTTTTCACCGCTTTTTCTTTGGGAAAAATAGTCGCAATTACATAATTAGTGATATGAAAGCACGTTATAACATTAGAAAAGTAAGTAAAAAAATTGATGTGAAGACCACATGACTTCCTTTATTAAATTATACACATTTTTTGCTGCATTTCATTTAAACGTATTTCCTCGAATTTCGTTAGAGATATGTTTCTCATTCAGTCAATTCAATTCTCACTTAGCGGCAACGCAAAAATATATAAAAGCTCAAAACATCTTCATTAAAAATTGAAAAATATAGAAAAACGTAAAACAATACAGTTAATTTTTGTGTGTGTGCTATTAAAATTATAGTTTGTAGGCAAAAACAAGCAATTCGGCCAACGTGCTCAAAGACAAAAGTTTCGGTGTATACAGATTTATTCCTTTTGGTTGCACGGATCGAAAAGAATTGAAGTTGGTGCACCAACTGACTTATTTCGACTAAGAGTTTCAAATGTAAACAATTAGTCCTAGCACTGCTTATACTTTTAAACTGCCGAAAATTCTATAATTGTTGCATGCAGATTAATTAAAGACATAAAAACCTTAACCGGAACAAAAGAACATAATTCAATGACATTTAAAGCAAAAAATTAGCGATTTACCAACATATAAAAATAAACAACGGAGCTCACCGAGGTGGGTAAGAGGATGGGCATCTAAACATTGACGAGCCAAAACATTATGACCATCGCCACATTTTTCAATGAACTTGTCTGTATGATGCGGAAAGCACGTGATAAAGTGGGAATGGTATTAAACTGCTGCTGGAGAAGGTAAGGAATTATTCTTGCACTTTTGCGAGTGATGGGAAAGATTGCTGATCTAAGTGAATTTGATAGAGGGCAGATTGTAATGGCCCGAAGATTCGGAACGAATATCTCCGAAACTGCACGACTGGTAAGTTGTTCATGATCTGCCGTAGTTAGTATTTATGCAAAGTGAATAAATAAGGGTGAAACCAGCAGTAGACGCCAAGGTGTGGACGTCCACGCGTCATAAAAGAAAAAGAACATCGGAGACTGTCCTACTTGGTACAGCAAAATCAGCGCCAGACTGGCTCAGCTGACAGCACAATATAGTGCAGATCTAAGAGCAACTATTTCGGAACACACGGTTGAACGGACACTGTTGGATATGGTAGTCCGCAGCAGACGTCTTACTTGTATGCCTCTATTGACCAAACGTCATTTTCAACTACGCCTACAGTGAGCACGGGAACATCGAAACTGGCCCATGGATGACTGAGAGATAGTTGCCTGGTCGGATGCATCACGATTTCTCGTTCATCACATCGATGGTCATGTCAGGTTACAGTTGCTCTCTCTCCCCTGTACAGCAGGTCACACACAGGCTGCTGCTGGTGGTATTATGCTTTGGAGGACGTTCTCATGTGCGGCTGTGGGACCCTTAGTTGGGGTAGAAGAGACCATGAAATCTGCGAACTATCTGAACGTAACTGGGGGGTCAGTTGCACCTTTACAAGGCGTCTCTCTTCCCAAGTAGAAATGGAATAATCTTCTAGCAGGATAACGCTTCCTGTCACAAGGCTCGAAATGGGTTCAAGGAGCATAAGGGTTAATTCCAATTAATGGTCCTGACTACCTAACTCGCCGGATCGTAACCTGATAGAGCACATTTGAGATGTCATGGAGAGGGAGCTTAGAGCTCAAACACTACCATGGTCAAAATGTATCGACTTTGCGTGACCGCTGCTTAGACATTTGGCCTGTCTCCAGTCATCTACCAAGAACTAATGGCATCCATGCCAAGGAGAGTTGCAACTGTTTTGCAGGCCAAAGGTCGCACAACACGTTATTGAGTAGGTGGTCATAATATTTTGGCTCTTCAGTGTATGTACACATTTGCAGCCGATTGCAAGAAATAAGGGGGTGCACAACTAATTGTTATAGCGTTTCCATATACAAAATTTAGACATTCTACGGCTAATCATCTTTGAATTATGCGATGTACATACAGTATGTGTACAGACGTCACGAAAAAAATCTTTTTGGGGAAAAAAAAAAGTCATTTATTCTGTCTGTATGTACAGGTGTCACGCAAAAAAATTCTTTCCAATGGATTCAAGAGCAGTCAGAATGGATATTTTCGTTGAAATATGATACCCGAAATTTTTCGCATTAACAATTTCTTTTACTTCGGACAAAAAAGTAACAAGACAGAAGATTCAGGATAGATTTATAATTGCCAGATTTTTAATCGAATCAACAAAACAAGTCTTGGTAAAGTAAGGTGTATTTTAAATGTTTGCTAAAGTAAGACTGGTACTTTTTGACTATATCCTCACCCCCCACAAAATGTTGCCCACTCATTGGCAACTTTCACACAACTGTTGAAAAGCGATTTCTGTGGCTATTTTTCATGGTTCATAAGTATTGTTCTGTTCATAAATAATAAAAGATCTGATGTGTACACCACATGACTTCCTTGTACGGAATGTTAAATTATACGCATTTTTTCTTGCATTTTATTTAAACTTATTAGATTGAATTAAACCTACTTCGCCGACAGCGCATAAACCACAATAGAATAAATGCATTCTTTAAAATTCACTTTGTTTACCATAGCGACACTCTGGCGCTAGGTTTCCTTAACAGTATTATATTTCGTTCATATTATAACTGCGAATGCACAAAATTTGTATCATTTAAAGAATTATCTAATCGTTGCCACATGTTCTATTCAAATACAATAATAAAGCTAGAACTATGTATAAAAGAAATTAAGCAAACAAAACAAAAAAGAAACCGTTTTTCACAGACGATTGAGTATTTCTCATTCAATTAATTCAGTTTTCACTTCGCGACAAGGCAAAAATACATAAAAACTCAAAATATCTGTATTAAAAATTACGAAGTAAATCTCAAACGCTTATTTCCTCGAAAAAATTCCAGAAAGAATTAAGCATGATTTAAATAATAAATGAAGGCGTTATCTTTGCTGTTGCGAAGCTAAGTTTTTCTAGATTGGCAAAAAATCCGCTACTCAGCTGTTTCAAATGTAAACAAGAGCAATGGCCGCTATCAAATTAGGCTTAGCGGCACTTAAACAATTTTAAAATTGTTGATAATTCTAAAAATATTGCATACAGATTTACTAAAGGCATAAAACCCTTAACCGGAAGATAAAAACAACATAATTCAATCATTTTTAAAGCAAAAAATGTACAATTTACAAACATATAAGAGTGAAGAAACTGAGATCACTGAGCCGGGTAAGAGAGTGGATATATTTATAAATATATTTATATACGTTTGGCGCGGCCGATTGAAACCAAAATACGAGGTGCACATCTACATGTTATAGTAGTCTTATATACAAAATTCCAACGTTGAGGCTACTCGTTTTTGAGTTATGCGAGATACGTACGTACATACGTTCGTACAGACGCCACGAAAAATTCTCTTCAGAATTCATTTTAAAGCAGTTTTTTAGTTTTTTTTTTTTTTTTTTTTTTTTGGAGGAAAAGAGTCTTTTATTCTGTCCGTACGTACAGATATCACGCAAAAACATCGTTAAATTGCATTCGAAAGCGGTCAAAGTGGATATTTTCGTTGAAATATGCTGTCTGAAGCTTTTCGCGATTACAATACTTCCTTTGTACTTTGTACACAAGGAAGTAGAAAGGAGAATTTTTCAAGAAACAAAGAATTGCATGTGAAAAAACGGATGTCTATTGGTCAATATTTAGATTTTTACAATGAGCGGATATGGTTCAGAAAAATGACTGTTAAAAATAAAATGTCTATGTTCATGTGCGCTCAGACATGCATGCGTGAGTTGGTTGCTGTGGCTTGTATACTTAAAAATACACCAAACACGGCACTTCTACTGATAAGCGAAAGTGGAGATGCGCGTATTCAGAGAGTGTCTTGAGATTTTTATTTCTACGCAACCCAATATTAAAGAACTAATCATGTAAATAAACAGTTTGTCGAACTTCTGACTTGTATAACACTTCCAGTTTCACAAGCAGGTTGTCAAGTAATATTAAAAACCGCTTAACTCTTAATTTTTAACGCAGTTCGAAAGAAGAAAGGTAGCTTCAGTGGTATGTATATATATATATATATATAATGCAGAACAGACGTTTTAATCGAAACATGTATCTCACGCATTTATTTCTGGTAATTTTTAGAATTTATGAATTAGGTTTATAGCCATTTTGGGCTAGGATTCATTTAATTTGTCGTATTTTAGATTTTGAAGTTTTATTAATGAATTACATTTAAAAATTAGAATTTGAATCTTTAGTAATAAATTCTATTTTAATTCGAATTCGAACTTTTAGAAATAAATAGCATTATTAAATGGCAAACAGTTATTCAGGAATCAAAATATACCCGAAATCGTTGGCTCTTTTCCTATTCTTTGGTCCTACAAATTAAATGAAACGATTATTTCATTTTGCAGGCCAGATCAATAGAACTATTCACCAAATCAACAGAACTCACTTTTGACATCTCATCTCTGAAGTTCTAGCCTTGAAAAGTTACGCAAAAAGAAAAGCGAAGTAATGAGTTAATCCTTTGCAACACAATATTCATTTTTAGGATAGACTTCAACAACACAGGCCGAAAATTGTTGGTCTGTTCACCCCGTTGGCAGCATCTCAAAGAGCAGTTTGAATAACAAAACGTTCATGCTTCGTATCTGGCGGGACCGCCGTGGTATTATCCACAAAGACTATCTGGAAAAAGTTAAAACCCTCACTATTAAGATTGTACTGCGAGATGCTAGTTTGTGCTGATGCTGCTATCAAGGAAAAACGTCGAACTGAGTTCCGGCGCAAAGAGGTAATGTTCCATCAAGATAATGCAAGACCACGTGTATCTGCATTCACCGGTTACACGCTGTGCGGACTCGAATGAGATCTTTTGCCGCACCCACCATATAGCCGAAGACATCGCTCCTTCGGACTTGTACCTTTTTCCACACCTACAGCTACATCTTGCTGGTGCTATCTTCCATTCTGTACAGGACGTCCGAAATGAGGTTTATCTGTTTTTGAACTCGCGGCCATCAAGTTTCTGGGCCAAAGGCTTTGAAAAGCTACCAAAATGTTGGAAGAAAATTTGGGTGGAGATTACTATCCGCACTAAAGGTACTGCTTTCATGTTATATATATATATATGTATATAACTTTATTAAGGACGTTTTTTGGCGGAAAACTTTCTCTACAGCCAGATATAATGACAGACTCTTCCTTCCCCATCTCCATTCCAATATTTCATTTAAATTCATTCATTTAGCAATTGATATTATTATGATGAGCCACATATTTTCCATATCATGGCTTATGTATTCCGCATGAATGAAAATGCACTTCTTTTTTCCTGTCTTGTACACGCAAGTGTCATCATTGGATGCCAAGGAGGATTTAAAATGTATCAAAGTGGAAATTTTAATACTGAGGACATGCCCAGAAGTGTTAGAAGTTAGCGATCAAGAGGAGTGTAAAAACCTGTGTATTGGAGATGCTATTCGAGTCGAATCTATGTATTACGAGTAAAGACATAACGGAGAAGTTTCACTGCGCACAATGCACAGCAACAAATTTCTTGAAATGAGTGGAAAAGTTTCTTGCTGCTGATTTTGTGCACCATCTGAACTCACTATGTGACAGTTGTAAACCGTTAACAAACCGATGCTTATTGCTGAAATATGTCAACAGTGACTACAAGTTTCCATTTACTTGTTCAGAATGAATAAATGAAGACCTTCCTAAGCATATAGTGGTTAAAGGTCGGAAAGGAATTGAGAACATAAGAGACGCCATGTTTCTGAAAAAGTCCCGAACAACATCCATCCAAAGGAGATTTTGCTTCGCATATGGTGGGAAACGTGATTTATTTTGCACTGTTAGAATATAATAAATCCATTAATGTACACGTCTCTTATCATCTTAGTTGATTCAAAACAGACTTTATTCATTAAGCGACTTGCATTGATCATAGGAAGAAATGACATTATTTATCAGCAGGGTAAATATTGCATAGCATAAGAGCGACTTAGTGAAAATTCAGTAACGGGAAATTCTTACTTATCTGCCTAAAAGAGAAATTAATTCCAGTTATTATTATTTAAGTCAGTGCAGGAATTTTTTGCTCTCAAAAAAAGGGGGAAAACTTCGAGAAAAAGGGGAAGTTAAAGTAATAAATGAAAATTTTCCTATAAAAGTAAAAGAAAAATATATTAAAAACATCTGAAAGCTTCCAGATTTTATATTACGGCCAAAGAGGCTTTTTTTTTTTTTTTTTCTTCCATTTACACACACATACACATTTCGAGAGCAAAGCTCCTTTGGGCGAAAAATATTTAAGAACAGCTTATCTTTAGAATTCCTGAATGACAGTCTCGCGCGCTAAAGATTATTATTATTATTATTATTATTATTATTATTTTTTTTTTTTTTTTTTTTTTTTTTTTTTTTTTTTTACGTACAGTGTTATCAATGTTCACTTTGAAATCGTTGAATTTGTTAATCAAAAATTCGCTAAAGTTTTACAAAATATGAAATAGACAATAAAACAGATTCCAAACTCGGGTTTCCAGGTGTCCGAATTCGGATGGAGGACTACATTATTCAGAATTTAATGGATCTAGGTGTCGTTGTTTTTTCACAATGCGAGAAACATACATACATCTATGTGGATTCCTCATTATTTAATCTCTCTAAATATAATGCAGGGCGATAATATTTGGTGGCAACAACTAGAAAATTGAAACGGACATTTAAAGTGAACCGACACAAAATGTCGTTTCCAGGCTAACAACCCTTCTGGGATAACACCTCTTTGTGTTCGAAAGAGATCGAAAGATGAGTAAAAGGTATTAGTATGAGTAAAAGATATATTAAGATATTATATTAATAATTAGATGTATGAACTGAAATTTGAACATGTTATCTGAAAAGTATTAGCCGACTCATATCATTATTAATGTAATATATAATTAAAGAATATTTTTATTTGAATTATGTTTCTTATTTTTATGATCACTAGATTAGGATACTAAAATAATAAATTTGCATGAGATTACTTACGTGAAATTGCTTTCGGCATAGCAAATGCAACTAAATTATAAATTAAAGAATATTACACACTGTTAAATCAAAAATTAATGTCATTAAATGACGTTAAATGTGAACATCGAATTATTTCTAATTTATTTAACCGATACCTCAAGAAAACCAGTAAAAATGGCAAAATACCCAACGTTTGAAATCAAATATCTTAACCATTTTTTGTCGTAGGGGCCTCAAACATTTTGTGTTTTATTTCTGATAATGAGTATAAACTTTCAGTAAATAAAACTATAGGAATCGGCTTAAATTAGATTTCGTCATTTTTAAAAATTGTATTTTTAAATTTCAAAAAGCTAAAACATGAATATTTGTCTTTTAGACATTTTTATGACTGCAAAATATATGTCTACGGCAAACGATTGCAAAAATAAAAGCCACTTCAAGATTTTTATATACACGGTATATATATATCATAGGTATGTTATAATTAGCAAATATTTCTCATTACATTGAAAAAAATTTCAGCTTTTTGGTATTGCGTCTCATAATACTCATGTCAAATTTCAGGTTAAGCTGACATTTGAAAAATTCAAGTTGCTTTCTTTTTATTTTTATTTCCTACCCCTACTTCCTCGAATAAAAGTGACCACATTTAATAATGCTATAAAAGACGTTATTCCTTACTATACAGTCAGGCAGTTACGAACTATATAATAAGTGATACGTCTCAAAGAATAAAGTTTGAATATGTATTTTCTTTATTTAATATAAATTCTCTGAGGTAAAGAAAGTAACTTATAAACACATAAAAGCCCACATAAATTATTGAGAAGTATTTTATGTATGTAATTTTGAATATAAAATTTAAACCAAACAGCGTTCTATTTTATAATAGGTTTTGGTTGTACGGGGGGTTAGCATTCGATCATACATCCTTCATTATATTTAGGGTCCATATTTTCTCTCAATATAATCGAGGAATATACAATCGAAGTAGATTTTTTTTTATTAAAATGTTATTTAAAACAAAAGTTTATCAAAATATCAAAACATAAATATTTGTTGCCCTTGAGCACAGTACTTCGAAATATTTCTAATTTAGGAAAAGTTTTTTTCTGAAAAACAAATCTCAAAATTATAACACTCAAATTTAACGCGTAATGTTTTTTTTTTTTTTTTTTTTTTTTTTTTTCCCATACAGAAAAGAATAATTCATACATTTTTATACCAACACTTCCCAAAATAATCTGCAGTATGATGGTGCCACTGTTCTGAAAGCAGGTAATCACACTTAGAAGCCAACCACCCATAAAAGAAACCGGTTTAATCGTACCCCCCCCTCTCTCATCTTCAGCATCACGGCTGTTAGGTTGTATCGTATTTGGATGAGGCTTCCATACTTGGCAGTTAAGCGCGCAATCATATTACCGCCATTTTCATCGAAATTGAAAACAAATTCCATATCGACAAATTCCATAAACTTGCTTTTTCTTTTAAATCTTAACAAGTTTATGGATAGATAACAGGTTAGTAAAATAAAGTTTTATTAAAAAGTGCGTAAATTTAGTTATTTTTAAAAATAATTTGTAATAACTTTTAAAATCATTATTCACAAACTACAGTGTCTCAGAAAAGTGATGGGACACATTTACAAAAGGAAACTGTAATAAAATTAATTAAAAAAACATGTAAAAATTTTTTGTGGGTGTGTTTCATACTTAAATTTAGTAACAATTATTACATAACATACATTTTCTCAAAATATTAAAATATTAATTTAATAAAAATACAATCGTTTAGAACGGAGGAAAAAAATGGCTCACATAAGTGATGGGACACCATTAGATACTACTACTTACTACAATAAAAAAATTTGGGGGGGGGATTATTTTTACTCAAAAGCAATGGGCAATAATTTATAAAATCGTCTGCAGTATTTCTCTCCAGTTTTGGAATTTTTGTGTTTTCTAGCTCTGTGCAGCCATGAATGCTAAACGAAAAGAAACTTTGCCTGAAATTCGAAAATCAATTATTAATTTGCATATTGAACGTAGAAAATCTATTAGAGAAACTGCTGAAACAGTTAACTTGAGTCATTCAACAGTTTTCAATATCATTAAACAATATAAAAAGAATCATATGATTCAGGATAAAAGAAGACCTGGCCGACCATCAAAGCTATCCAATGGAATAAAGCGAATTATCGTTCGAAATATTAAAAAAAATCCAAGAATGAGTGCTCCTAAAGTTGCTGCTGATTTACAGGTATTATATGGAGTAATTGTTAATCCTGTGTCTATTAGAAGAGTAATTCGATCTGCTGGATATCACGGTAGCGCAGCCAGGAAAAAATTCTTCGTAAGTGAAAAGAATAGAACACTCAGACTGGCTTTCGCAAAATCCAACATAAATAAGAATTCTGATTACTGGAATGAAGTTATATTTGCTGATGAGAGTAAATTTAATATATTTGGTTCTGACGGTAGGATCTTGGTGTGGAGAAAACCCAGGGAAGAATTTCACAAACAGAACTTGGTGCCTAACTGTAAAACATGGTGTAGGAGGTGTTATGGTATGTCGTCCGCTGGAGTTGGTAATCTTGTTTTTATTGACAATATAATGGATCAGTACAAGTATATTGACATTTTAAATCTAAATTTGAAATCTTCAGCACGAAAATTGAACCTTCATAACGATTTTAAATTCTACCAGGACAATGACCCCAAGCACACTGCTTTGAACGTTAGACTCTGGCTGCTGTATAACTGTCCTGAAATAATAAAAACACGACCACAATCTCCAGACTTGAATCCCATAGAGAATATTTGGCAAGAATTGGAATCAAGAATTCGTAAACACACCATTTCTTCAAAACAACAATTAAAATCGGTGCTTCAAGAAGAATGGGGTAAAAATCACTCCAGAAATCACAAAAAAAATTAGTCGAATCCATCCTAATTTTTTGGTGAAGAAGATTAAATCGTGTTTTAAAAGTAAAAGGAAATCCAACAAAATATTAAAACCTTTTAAAAAGTAAAATTTTTGGATAAATATTTGATGGAAAAGTAAGTATCCCATCACTTATTTGAACCATTTTTTGCTCAGTTCTAAACAATTGTATTTTTATTAAATTAATATTTTAATATTTTTAGAAAATGCATGTTATGTAATAATTGTTACTAAATTAAAATATGAAATACACCCACAAAAAATTTTTGCATGTTTTTTAAATTTATTTTACTACAGTTTCCTTTTGTAAAGTACAAGTGTCCCATCACTTTTGTGAGACACTGTATGTTTAATCCTATACTGTTAGTAATTACAAAATGTTGTAAAGATACATTTAATAAAAATAGAAAATTCAATATTAAGTATCTAAGAGGATTTCGTTATCTCTGATTCAAGTTTGTTTAAACTTTCTTAACTGAGGAGGGTTACAAAGCTAACTATTTTGAGGTAGTTTTGAATGCAATTTTTGTCTATTGATTTAGTTTTCTTTATTGTTTGGTTTGTAAGCAGGTTATTTATTATTCGTTAAAATAATATTTTTAAATTTCGCTTTCACAAATAGCCTAATGGGAATATAATATTCTTGATTTTGTCATGTTCTGGTATATCACTGCTAGAATAAGATTGGAATTAACTTTTTTTTGTGTGTGTGTGTGAAAAGAATAAATTCGTCTTTACTACATTATTTGCTAATATTTTTTAACTCTCCCTAAATTTTCAGTCGGAAATTTTAATTAAAGACCATTAAAAACAAGGTTAGGCTTTTATTCGCCAAAAAAATCTCTTCCCTGTTTCTGAACTCTATATTTTTATGAATTTTCTATTTTGGGAAGCACTCATTTGTATTCAGTTTAGTCACTTTTAGTTTTATTTCTAGTAACTTTTATTCTTTTCTGATCATTTTTAAATTATTGAGATATAGTTGAGGCTCAATGAAAAGCAATAATGATCTCAGAGTAAGGAATATAAAAGACGTAATGACCTCAGTTTATGAGACAAAGTCTATTTATTAGATCGCTGTGAGCTTCTATTAAAAATAAATCAATGTAATGTTGCTCACAAGTTAAATTTCACTATCTTAAGACATCTTGTGAAAGATTTTAGAGGATCATAAAGATATTGTTTGTAAATCAAAACAAAATCGAAATGAAAACATGAAACGAATGTGCAAGGAAAAATCAAAATGATGAGAAAGCACTGAAGATCTGGTTTGTGAAAGTTTGTGAAAAATATGTGACAGTCAGTGCTGGTACCGAAAGCTGAAGAATTAACGTTAAAAATGGGGAGAGATGATTCCATAGCATTACAGCTGGTTTAGTCAATGGAAGAAAACCTTGCACAAACGTGTTAATAGTGAAGAAAATGGTGTTGTACGAAGATTTTTGACAAATGAATGGCTTTAACTGTCTGCAAAGTACTGCCTTTATAAGCATTTATAATGTACACAAAATAGGTTTATAGTATTGTGCATTGTCCCAAAAAAAAAAAAAAAAAAAAAAAAAAAAAAGTTTATTTAAAATGTGTTGAAAAGGCCGAAAAATAACAAAAGATTCGGATGTCCATTTTATGCTGCATCAGTATGCGTAGTAAACAGAAAACTTAAATCGAAAAAAGAAAAAAAAATCTCAGATTATTTAAAGTTGCAAAGAGTTTAGTGATGGACTTTGTAATTCAAAGCCCATATCACGTGAGCTTTTGAAATGAGATGGAACTGAAGAATGATATCTTTCTTCTTATTAGTAAAAGAACTATGTATATCTTAGATGTCTCTCCAATTCAGTGGACATCTAATTCAAAGACGTGATCAATGGATTAATAAGCGATGAAAGAATATTATTGCCGTGAAAGTCCTTTATAACATGGATGGTAAGAATATAACTGCAAATGAATAAGCATGGAAAACTAACCTTCACTGTATTTACTAAACATGTCTTGGAACCACGTCTCAGAAAACATAGTAAAGAACTGCTTTAAAGCTTTTTAAATCCATGAAGCGAAGAAAAATAACTAAAAGCAACTTTTGTAATAACAAACATGATTTTCGAGGAACTGATGGATCTAAAAATTCAAGCTGCGGCACCGATGACAGCCGTGCCAGTCGTTTTATGAAATGAATCCAAGTACTTCCATGTAATAAAATTTCTGAAGATGATGAAGTCCGTAAATTCCGTACTGGTGGATTCCTTACTGTGCTAATTATGAGGGATGCCCGATTGTTAAAATTAGAGCTACATCAGTTATATAATTTCCAGAAACATAATGTTATCAAAATATTCCGTGGTCAAATGTAATCACATTCAGCGGCACCTACTGTATTGAGCTTTTTAAACGCCAAAAAGTAAACATTGGCGACAAAATTTTGGCGCGAATTTTTGGTAACCCGCTTGTTTGAATCGTGCAATTCGAACCAGCAGATGTCGACGAAACGCACCCGAAGAATTTTAACCATTCCTGTCAAAGTTTGTTTTGAAATCTGCGGTGCTGATCTCCGCGCGCAGTTCATTCGAAAATGTGATCGCGTGAACCTTAAGTTTTGATTTTTATCAACCTGCAGTATGGGTACTGAAGGTCGCGTTTCTTGGATTACACGTTGATTTCTCAGGTGTTCTTTTTTGGAGGAGATTTTTCACTGTTTTCATCGGCGATGCTGTATTTCGCGGCGTCCGTTGTTTTCAGCTTGTGGTCTTCAGGTAAGTTTCAGGTCATTGCTACTGAGTTTTATTTTCTGAATCATTGGTTAACGTTGTAGAATGAAACAGTTGAAGCAGACCATTTTAGAAGTCAAGGGGGATTGTTTAGCGAACATTAAGTAAATATATGAATAATTTGAAGTAAAATAAAATTAGTTATGTTTTAATTGAAAGAGGGAGAAAAACTCGCAATAATACTTCTGTTAAATTTTGTAATAATAGCTCAATTATGTTTTTATAAATTGTTATTAAGTAACCGGATATATACGGCACTGAATGTGTCTAAAAGAATAAGTATTATCTATTAGATACTGTGTAATTACGTTAAGGAGATATATTATTAAAAATAATTATTTTGCTGACGAGAATATGTGATATATTGAGTTAAAAAGCATCTATTATTTTCTCATTTATACTAAATAGCGTAATTGCTTATAAATAGTTACTGCTAGGCCAGGGATGTCAAACTCATTGGTACACTTGGGCCAAACAAATAAGGTTTAACTTTAGGCGGGCCGCAAAAAAAAAAAAAAAAAAAAAAAAATCAGTATTCATAGAAACGTAGATTTATTTCGAATAATACAATAATAAACATATATATATATATTTATATAGAAAAGAACATGAAAAATTTAATGTTTACGTCCTGATACTTGACATCTCTTCTCTGCTATTATCTTTCCTATTTCGGGAGAAATTTTGTTTGCAGTGATAACTTTAACTTCAACGCTAACCCAAGGTGAGCATCATTAATACGGTTTCTAATGGGAGACTTATTACCTTTCATGACTGAAAATAACTGCTCGCACCGATAAGTGCTACCAAACATGGAAATAATTTCATATGCGAATTTTCGAGTATTTTCAAACCTGTCTGGTAAATATTTGTAAAATTCAGGCACGCCCACTTCAATGAATTTTGCTTTCAAATTTGAGTTGCATTGAATCTCGATCACCTCCATTTACATATGGCTGGGTACTGAGTCAATACTTATTGAGAAAAATCGAAGAAAACAACAACAAAAAAAAAAAAAAAAAAAAATGTCTTCGAGGGAACTAAAATCATTAAACCTCGTTTCAAATTCAATTGTTAAATTTGCAATTTTTTCTTTTATTTTTGATACGAACAAGTATCATCTAAACTTGATTTGTTCATGCTGCACGTCGGGAAATGTGTCAAATCTTCATTTCTAAGTTGTTTTTCACAGAGAACTAGTTGACATTTGAATGCTTTAATTATGTCAAACATGTTCGTAATGATATGATCTTTTCCTTGAAACGATAAATTTAAATCGGTCAAGTGTTTGGTTATATCAACCAAGAAAGATAAATCTTGTATCCATATTGGATCGTAAAACAAACTTACGTCTTGATTTTTCGTTTTTAAAAACTGACATTATTTCGTTCTTTCAAATTCCAGAATTGTTTGAGAATCTTGGAGCAAGATAACCAACGTACCTCGGTATAGTAGGAGAACTCGAATATTCACTATCTAACTCACTTAAGAAAGCAGTGAATTGACGCTGATTTAAACCTCGAGATCTTATAAAATTTATAACTTTTTTTATATATGACAAAACATTCTCCATATTTATTACTTTCGTGCATATAACTTCTCGATGTATAATACAATGCATATGATGAATGTTTGAACCGTGAATTTCACTAAGTTTTTTTCTTAGTAATGCTACGAAGCCCTTGTTTTTCCCGGTCATTGATGGAGTGCCATCTGTAGCTACAGAATTTAATTTTGCCAAAGGTAGATTGTATTTCTGCAGAAGTCCCAAAACACAAGTAAATATATCTTCTCCTGTGGTAGTACCAGGCATCGGTATTAGTTCCAGTAATTCCTAAAAAATGTTAAAATTCGTGTCGCAAGAACGAAGAAACACTGCTAATTGAGCTTTGCCACTAATGTCACTTAAATTCGCGGCTAAATCAGTAACTCTTTCCGCAACTGTATTTCGAGACAATGAAATTGATTGAAAAGCCTTCACATTTCTAGGAGAAACAATTTCTCCAGCTTTCATTAGGCATTCCTTGATGAAATCACCGTCAGTAAAAGGCTTCGAATGTTTAGCTATCAACTCGGACAAGACGTAGCTTGCATGTACCGCCACTTCACTTTCTTGCAATACTTTACTAAACATGGACTGTTGCTTTTTCACTCCTAACTTGAGCTCTTTCAACTTTTCTTCTCTCATTAATCCTTCGTAATTGTTATATTTCGATTTGTGTTGTTTGTAATGACATTTAATATTATATAACTTTGGTACATCAATAGTATTATTACATATCAAGCAGATTATTTTATCTTTTATTTCACAGCAAAAATATTCTAATTCCCATTTTACTTGGAATATTCTATGTTCGTCAGCGATTTTTCGTTTAATTTTACTACCACTTGGTTTTGATATAGACATACTGAATACAAAGGGCTGGAATAAACACGGTTAACGTTAAAAAGTTAACAAAAATCTATTCTTTCCACAAGAGATAAATCAAAATGCTGAAATATTTCTACAAAAATATTCTAACAATATCACAAAATGTCAAACGTTTAGCAAAAATCAATTCAAAACAGAGAAACTAATTCTATCTCACAGCGAAATCGCTACAAATCAATCACAGCATTAAGTAAACAAACAGTTCGCTAGAACTACAGCTACTACTGAGATGAGTTGTTTGTTCTCGGCTTTTATAAGCTTTATAATTAATTTCTCGAATATTCTGGAAACATCTATAAATATCTCGATTTTTGTGGATGGCAACAGCAATTACGAGATATTTATTTATTAGGTATTAAATGCACGCGCTGTTCTATTTTTAACCTTCCAACGCAGCTGTCTTTTCAAAAATCGTCTGCGTTGCTAAGGCAACATGAAGCAAATCTAATTACAATTCTAAATTTAAAAAAAAAAAAAAAAACACTAAATAAATAAATAAATAACCATGAAATCCGTAACAATATGAATTAAGTAATAATTAATAATAAAGCAAAGTGCATGCACATGCATGCACCAATATATCGTACAAAACTATGATTGGAAAACTGAGACCATGAGTTCGGCCACGTTCGGCTATCAGGGGATGCGTACAAGTTCTGAGTGCACGTGTCCCCCAAAAGCCGAAGGTAGCTGAACGCAAGCTACTCACACGCATTTGTAATTTAAGTAGTGTGTGTGTCAGCTCACTGTGAGTAATCTAACAACACTGAATAAATTATCGTTAATTACTTAGCAGTAAACATTTCATTTTTTTCTTCGTCGATATGTTATTTTATTATTATATATTATTATTTGCCGATATATTGGCCGGGCCGCAAAAATATTTGTTGTGGGCCGCATGCGTCCCGCGGACCGCGAGTTTGACATCCTTGTGCAAACGATTATTCTGTGTGGTCTATGTAATATTTGCCATTAAAAAGTTTTAATTGCGAAAAAATTGCAGATATTCAATAAAAATGATCTATTGGTTACATTATAAACTTCATGAATTTAACATATTATAAATTACTTGAGCTCGAGTTGTTACTAAATATAAAAACATTATTATGAATAATTATGGCGTTCAATTCATTCATTAAAAAACGCATAGTTTAAAAAATTAAATATTTTATACCACGTGAAATGGTAAATCCTCTGAGAACTAGGAATTTGCTAGGCTGCGTAAATGATCTATGCCCTGCTAGCGTAACATAACTTAATGATACCATTTTAATGGGAAATGTAAACTGTAGATATAGATGCTGCTAACTTCAGAATTATCACTACATAAAACTGTAAACATTATGTACTGATACATTATATAATATAGTAAATATTTTATTATAAATATTTATAGATGAAGAAACACATTTATTAAGAACACAATACATCTTAAGACATTATACATTAAGAAAATACAATTATAGCTTATGAAACAGTTATTAAGAAACACATTTAAAATTAGGTAAATGAGCAGCTCTCATGTGGCGTAGATTTCGAATGAAACTATCGATTTTGATGTCAAGCCCTCTAGTTTATAAGTCCCTCTTCTTGAAGAGCAAAAAACCTTTTGCCTTTTATTCTATGTAAAACTCATATTGCTTTTTTGCCCAGTTATAAATATGTTTCTTAATAATTTATATAAATATTATTTACTGTACTGCAATTCACACGTTCTGCAATTGACAAAAAAACAGTACTACAATTGACTAATTTAAACATGCACACTGTTAAACTAAAATAGCAGAAACATTATGCTTAAAAAAGTCCCCCTCCCCCTGTTGATTATGCAATAAACGTTAAAAGTAGCCAGTTTCGACAAAGCTGTTATTTCGGAACTTCGTCAATCCCAAATAAATGCAAAATATAGACTAGAATGATGCTAAGAACGTAAACCATGGCATGCTGATCAATAGAAAACAAACACTATTTTATGAAAACGTTATCCTTCGCAATTATCCTCGTCTGAGGATGATTTTATGTTTGAACATCAGCAGAAGCTGTAGTAACATTTGTATTGTGGCTTATCTCACTTGTCTGACAGTCTCATCAGAACAAGCCCACGAAATTCATCGTTGCAAGGAGCAAGATTGCGTCTGTTATTGGTAAGAGACCTTGAGCTCCATATAGGTGACAGTCACTTACTTCCACCTCAAATTTTGATGGAGAGCATCTCTGGAGGACGGGTCCGAGGGTCTTCCATCCTTCTTCCCCTGTCACCAACCCCTCGAGAGGACTTTCGGCTCGCCATGTATTTAGATTGCCCCCCATGCCGCAAAGACACTATACATTTACAACCATCCATGCTTTCTCCGGGATTCGAACTCGTGCCCTTCAGTACCGCAATAGGCTTCCCTAATTAGTATACCGCCTGGGCGGCTCTCAGCGGAAACTTATGATTTAGATCCTTCAGTAAAACATGGTGGTATTTCAGTTGTGCTTTGGGTAGTTACTGCGGTTTTCAGTAAATCCAGTTATTACGTTACAAGGAAGAATAAATAATGGTGACTATGTAGATAATTTAAGCGACTATGCCAATCCAATGGCGCAACTCCACATTTCAAGATCATAGTGGCTGCAAAGTCATATTATTCAGTCACGGTTTGAAAAGCCTGGAAGGTGAAGTTATTCATCCTCTTCTCATAATCACTATACTATACTTAAATGTAATTGAACCACTCTGGTCTGTATTGGAAAATATAAGGACATCCTCTTTGTTTCCACCACCATTTTTTAAGAAATTAAAATAGTAGCTGATTGAAGAATGCTAAAAAATGTACTTTACTCAGAACTTGTATTCTTTCATTCCAAGAACAATTAAGGCAGCTTTGGCTGCTAGTACCACTCTACTTCATCTCCTGTACACCTGTACTTTATCTCCTGTCCTAACCATGTAATGCCATTAATTTAGTTTGGCGGAAAAGGTTAAATAAAGTGACCATATCTCCTGTACACGACTGTTCACTTTTTTAGGTGTCCCAGTTATTTAAGTTAGCTCCTGTCTGTGTTCCCCCAAGCGAGTGACGATTATGTCGAATTCTACATTAACGAGCTATGAAAGTTCCTTTCCATATTTGATTGTTCCTTTTATTAATTTAACTAAACTGTTTTAAAAATATGATTTTTCAAAAATTTTGATATTTTATTAAAAACATCAAACCAATACTGACGCCTGTACAGTGTTCTTCAATGCATTTTTTTTTTTTTTTTTTTTTTTTGTAATTTGACAAAATTGCCAGATTTAAAACAAATTTATCGCTGTAGATCAGCGAAAAGAATCACACATCTTCAAGTTAATCGATTAACCTCTTAAAGGGAGAAATAGTTCATCGTTTCACTATTTTTTGTTAACTGATTATCATGCAATCGAATTCATATTATGTGGGGTCTCCTGTGTATTCCTTTTCTCCATATTTATTAAATATGTTTGCAAAATTGTAATAGAATATATCATATTCTTTACTATGTTTAATACTACTGATATTTATAGAAACAGCAAAATCTTTGCGTACACAGTTATCTTTATACAAGTACTTGTACATAAAAGTAACTGAAATTGTTACTATTCATAATTTTCTTTCTCATTCCTGTCAGAAATGCATTGGTTATATCCTTTCGTCTTAGCTCAGAATTAATAGTTATCAGCAGCTTTTAGTGTACCTGAGCTGGTATCTTCATCCTCAGTACACTGACTACCAATAAGTATTTGGACACCTATGCAAATGACGATATCTGCGGTGCCAAGGTACGCCACGGACTCCGCCGGTATATATCGTGTAGGAAACAGCATCAGCTTTAGTCGCATGCAAGATGCCTCGCAGTTCGGAGCTCTCTAATTTCGAGAAAGGTATAATTATCGGGTATCACAAATGTGGCCGATCCTTAAGGGACATATCTAGCGATCTGAAGTACCCAATATCGACAGTGGCCTATGTGATTAAGAAGTGGAAGGTGAGGGGTGATTGTCGGAATGTGTCTCTAGTCGGCAGACCAACGAAACTGGGGGATAGAGACCAACGAGTGTTGTTCAGAGAAATTCGAAAGAACCGCACCCAACCGATAGCCCTCATCCGCGAGGAGTTTCAACAGGCATCCGGGAGTATTGTTTCAATGAATACCATCCGTAAGGAAGCACATCTGCTTGGTTTTCATGGTCGTGCTGCTGCCCATAAGCCTTTGATCACAAAGTCCAACCGCGCTGCTCGTTTAATGTGCTGCAAAGCACATCGAAATTGGACCGTAGATCAGTGGAAACGGGTTCTTTGGAGTGACGAATCAAGGTTCACCCTTTACCGTTCGAATGGCAGGGTCTGGTTTGGCGTCTACCTGGAGAACGTCTCCTGCCAGAATGCATTGTGCCAACAGTCAAGTTCGGCGAAGGTGGAATTATGGTCTGGGGGTGTTTCTCCTGGTATGGGCTGGAACCCTTGGTCCCCATTCATGGTAAGCTGAACTCCGATGCCTACTGCACTATTTTGGATGACAATGTGCTTCCTACGTTGTGGCAGTTTTACGGGTTAGACCCCTGTTACTTTCAGGACGACAATGCCAGTTGTCATGTTTCGATGTTAACCAAGGCTTGGTATGGTGCCAATGGATTTCATCGAATGGACTGGCCTGCCCAGAGTCCAGACCTGAACCCTATCGAGAACCTCTGGGACGAGTTTCATCGCCGAATTCAGGGGTGCACTACCCGTGCAAAATCGGTGAAGGAACATCTATGTCTTCTCCAAGCCGAGTGGAAGAAAATACCACTAGCTGTCATACAAAGACTTGTGGAAAGTATGCCCCGGAGGGTCCACGCCGTAATTACCTCTCGTGGAGGTACTACTAACTATTGATTTTGAATAAAGTTAGTTTTTCTTTTCTATCACCAGGTGTCCAAATACTTATTGGTAGTAAGTGTATTCACTCGTCTAAGAAGAGGAATTTTATTTGCTAGAGCGTCTGAAATGTCATTGTCGAATTGAGTTTTTGTTAGCCGTGCAATGAAATGAAAAGTTACTTTATATATTTTACTGTTTTGCTTTAAAATTTCTGTAGGAAATATTACCACAAAGAGATGTGAAATAAAATTTTAATATGGAATGTTGTATTTAGAATGTTAAATAAAACTTAGCTATCACTTATAGAAAATAATTTGTACAAAAGCACTATTCAATATAAAATACCATATCTGCCAGTTGATTTCTTTCAGAATATTGAATTTATTTCAATTTAAGAATGATGGAAAATCGATACTTTCCCCTTCTTTTGTTACAAATTTTTCTTTAAAACGGTGTGTGGCCAGCTCTGGCTGAAATGCCAACCTCATACTTCATACAGTTAACAAAATTGGGCTGCCCAGTTGGGAAAGTGTTAATGGATCTGACTGCCGTACCGAAGGGCCCGGGTTCGAATCCTGAAGAAGGCATGGATATAATTTATCTTTTCATGGGAGGCAACAGTGGCTTGCCAGTTAAGTGCCTCCATAATACAGAGACCACCACTTTCAGCCCTAGTAGTGTCTAACACCTATAAACGGCTAGAGCCCGCCATTGGGGGGGGGATTTTACAAAACTGTTATCAAGTCAACTGTATGCATCTCATTTGAAAGTGCACTTTTTAAGACCTTGTCAAGGAAGGCATTCGGTTGGCTGCAATTCGGAGGCCTAGTGCACCTACGTGCTCGGTTAAGTTTTGAGTCTGAAGAATAAGCTGGCCAATCCATTGAGCGATACCTTCTGATACAAGAGATGCTCTATTCGGACTGGCATTGATATCTATAAGCAAAATCTTTGGACCCAGTAGCACCGTTAAACAGCCACAGAGGGTGCTTCAAGACCTCGTTTCCACATATCTGTGATCAATTACGGAACCTCAATCAAAGATGCGCAACTCGGCTCGGCATTTTTGAGTATTTTCTTGTAAGGCATCAGTTTGTTTCCTTAAAAAGGGATCTTTCGTGAGCCGTGGAAGGCAAGCTTCATGTTCCTCTTTTTCCCCGTATCTAAACAAGTCTCGAATCATCAATTCAGACAGTATTATGGACTTGTCAGTGAATAATACACGGTCTCATTCTTTTCGATTCTATTGAACACGACGATATCACCACTTTAAATGGGTTCATTTGGAAAAGCAAATAATAGTTCACTTTGAGGAATGTTCAGATCATAGGCGACATCCATTTGTATTTGACCCCCATCTGAGTGATAAAAGACTGTATTATGGGTGATAAAAGACTTGCATAATAATAAAATTGCACATCGAAATTGGACCGTAGATCAGTGGAAACGGGTTCTTTGGAGTGACGAATCAAGGTTCACCCTTTACCGTTCGAATGGCAGGGTCTGGTTTGGCGTCTACCTGGAGAACGTCTCCTGCCAGAATGCATTGTGCCAACAGTCAAGTTCGGCGAAGGTGGAATTATGGTCTGGGGGTGTTTCTCCTGGTATGGGCTGGAACCCTTGGTCCCCATTCATGGTAAGCTGAACTCCGATGCCTACTGCACTATTTTGGATGACAATGTGCTTCCTACGTTGTGGCAGTTTTACGGGTTAGACCCCTGTTACTTTCAGGACGACAATGCCAGTTGTCATGTTTCGATGTTAACCAAGGCTTGGTATGGTGCCAATGGATTTCATCGAATGGACTGGCCTGCCCAGAGTCCAGACCTGAACCCTATCGAGAACCTCTGGGACGAGTTTCATCGCCGAATTCAGGGGTGCACTACCCGTGCAAAATCGGTGAAGGAACATCTATGTCTTCTCCAAGCCGAGTGGAAGAAAATACCACTAGCTGTCATACAAAGACTTGTGGAAAGTATGCCCCGGAGGGTCCACGCCGTAATTACCTCTCGTGGAGGTACTACTAACTATTGATTTTGAATAAAGTTAGTTTTTCTTTTCTATCACCAGGTGTCCAAATACTTATTGGTAGTAAGTGTATTCACTCGTCTAAGAAGAGGAATTTTATTTGCTAGAGCGTCTGAAATGTCATTGTCGAATTGAGTTTTTGTTAGCCGTGCAATGAAATGAAAAGTTACTTTATATATTTTACTGTTTTGCTTTAAAATTTCTGTAGGAAATATTACCACAAAGAGATGTGAAATAAAATTTTAATATGGAATGTTGTATTTAGAATGTTAAATAAAACTTAGCTATCACTTATAGAAAATAATTTGTACAAAAGCACTATTCAATATAAAATACCATATCTGCCAGTTGATTTCTTTCAGAATATTGAATTTATTTCAATTTAAGAATGATGGAAAATCGATACTTTCCCCTTCTTTTGTTACAAATTTTTCTTTAAAACGGTGTGTGGCCAGCTCTGGCTGAAATGCCAACCTCATACTTCATACAGTTAACAAAATTGGGCTGCCCAGTTGGGAAAGTGTTAATGGATCTGACTGCCGTACCGAAGGGCCCGGGTTCGAATCCTGAAGAAGGCATGGATATAATTTATCTTTTCATGGGAGGCAACAGTGGCTTGCCAGTTAAGTGCCTCCATAATACAGAGACCACCACTTTCAGCCCTAGTAGTGTCTAACACCTATAAACGGCTAGAGCCCGCCATTGGGGGGGGGATTTTACAAAACTGTTATCAAGTCAACTGTATGCATCTCATTTGAAAGTGCACTTTTTAAGACCTTGTCAAGGAAGGCATTCGGTTGGCTGCAATTCGGAGGCCTAGTGCACCTACGTGCTCGGTTAAGTTTTGAGTCTGAAGAATAAGCTGGCCAATCCATTGAGCGATACCTTCTGATACAAGAGATGCTCTATTCGGACTGGCATTGATATCTATAAGCAAAATCTTTGGACCCAGTAGCACCGTTAAACAGCCACAGAGGGTGCTTCAAGACCTCGTTTCCACATATCTGTGATCAATTACGGAACCTCAATCAAAGATGCGCAACTCGGCTCGGCATTTTTGAGTATTTTCTTGTAAGGCATCAGTTTGTTTCCTTAAAAAGGGATCTTTCGTGAGCCGTGGAAGGCAAGCTTCATGTTCCTCTTTTTCCCCGTATCTAAACAAGTCTCGAATCATCAATTCAGACAGTATTATGGACTTGTCAGTGAATAATACACGGTCTCATTCTTTTCGATTCTATTGAACACGACGATATCACCACTTTAAATGGGTTCATTTGGAAAAGCAAATAATAGTTCACTTTGAGGAATGTTCAGATCATAGGCGACATCCATTTGTATTTGACCCCCATCTGAGTGATAAAAGACTGTATTATGGGTGATAAAAGACTTGCATAATAATAAAATTGTAATAAAAATGTATTATGAGTGATAAAAGAAATTTCAGCCGCTCAGATGGTTATAGTGGCTAGAGGAGCCTCCTTTCGGTACTGAAAGACCCCGGTTCGAAATCGAAGAAGCCATGGATGCTTGTAAATGTATAGTATCTTTGCGGCATAGGAGCATTCTAAATGTATGGCGAGCCGAAAGTCCTCTTATGTGGTTTGGTGGAAGGGGAGAGGGGTGGGAGACCCTCGGAACACCCACCTGGGATGCTTTTCCTCAAAATTGGGGTGGAAGTAGAAGGTCCAACTTTCTTGAGGCTGTGGCAACCATTCTTCCATGCAATACATAGACAAGATGACAACAACATAAGAAATTGCAACATTGTTAAAAGAATGAGAAAATATAGTTGATGGTTAAGAGAAAAATTAGCCATCGTGTTAACTTTACTAAATTTTAGTATTAGGTACACTAATGCAAAGTATCCCATGGAGCATAAACAAAAGGCCAAGCTATTCTATATCGAAGTTGAACATATGATGTTAGAAATATTTTCAATTAATTATAATGATGTAATAATTGTTCATAAAATTTATCATTTAGACAAATCATAAATTATATCATTGAGACACATATCATTGAAAAATAAAATAAAGAACTACGTCTGTTGCTTTTACCAGGTCATATGAAAAATAAATTGCAGTGGCAATATTTGGCTGGCTAAATGTGGAAGATAAATGTCTGGTAATGTAACATGATACGACGTGACATACTGCCCCCCTCCAAGAATTTAATTTATGATATAATTTTTGAAGAAAACTTACAAACTTCGTTACAGATCTAATTTGTGAAGAATAATTCCAATGAATTAGGCAAATATGTAGCTGGCGTAGATTTTGAATAAGCTTATCACTTTTGAGGATGAGACATAGGTACTTCTTCTTCAGAGCCAAAAAATTAATTCAAAATGTATACCAATCTAAATTTCTTTCTTTTCCTAATTGCGCTGCGTGTTTAATGTCCGATGTGTTTAAAATGAGTGAATGAAAAATGACAGATTTGTATATTTAAAATTATCCACATTCTTAATTTATATTTAAAGATTAGTTTTCACATCAGTTGTTTGAACAGATAATATTTTGCTTCATTTGACACTACATTGCAATAAATTATTCTTTCTCTTTCTTTATGAACTATTAAATTTTATTCCATTACAAATAAATTTAAGCCGATTTAATGATCCCTTGAGCCATTTTTAAATTCTCGGAAACATAATACGGTTGTTTGAACAGATAATATTTTGCTTCATTTGACACTACATTGCAATAAATTATTCTTTCTCTTTCTTTATGAACTATTAAATTTTATTCCATTACAAATAAATTTAAGCCGATTTAATGATCCCTTGAGCCATTTTTAAATTCTCGGAAACATAATACGGAAACCTCGGAATATGTAATTTTGGGTTCATGGGAACTTATAGTCTACTATAGTAGACTATAATTCTATTATAGTCATTACAACGTCTATTATAGTAGTATTATAATAATTAATTTAAGACGTTGCAGTCTAGAGTAGACTGCAACGTCTTAAACTATCACGATTCACTCATCGAAACAAACTATGCATTAAAGTAAATAAAATAAAGCATGAAGAACATGAAGAATTTTTCTCGCATCCTTAAAGGATAAAAGAAATACAATATTTTGTTTTAAAAATTTTTGCTTAAAGGTTAAAGGCCTAGTTGTATTACATTTCGCATACTCAAGATTTTCTTGTCGAACATACCTCGTTCTATTTCAGCGTGACTGTTTTCATGTCGGAATTTTCTGCTGTTATACAGTTTTTTTCTCTCCTCTAACGCCGCGACCGTGAAGCTATGTTGTATCTATCCATCAGAGCTTCATTTCATGCTTTGTCAACCATTCTGATCTTCGGAAGTTTTCGGCAGCGCGTTATCGTGCGGAACATGCTACGAATCCCCTCCTTCTATAGATTCTCCCAGCATTCTCCCCATCTTCTATAGCTCCTTTCTGCATTCTTATTTTGCATTTTTATTCTTCACAATTGAGAATGGCCTCATTCATCTTCACGGTAACGGTCTCTGGTAATATCACTTGAACAACTAACTGTTCCTGAATTTCTTTTCTGATGTGGTAAAACAGACAGAGGGAGAATATATGATCTATTTGTTTGGAACTGAGATAAAAGTTCTTCACTGTATGCTTGTCTGAGTTAAAAGAATGTATTTAAAAATGCATACAAATCTTCCGTTTATTTTAATTGTAGTATAGAAGTCATGGTATTTCTATCGTGTTTTGTTATTGTGTAATGGCTAATATTCCAATAATTCGAAATATTCCAGTTCTACATACTGCGAGTGTATGACTAGTTTTTTTATTGACTTCTTATTCTCAAATTCCTGTTAGCCGATTGGAGACCGTCCGGCCTCTTCCCAAATCATTTTTTATCTTCCCAAAAGTAATGTGCAGAGGAGGATGTAAGAACTTAAACTAGCAACAATAAAAATTTTACGATTCGGTAAGTTTGGGACTTCAATAATAGCGAATTATCAAATACATCGGATTATAGGACGTATAAAATTAATTCAATGAAAACAATTTTTTATAATGTAATTTAATTTATTTTAAGAATATAAATCTTTAAACGAAGTTCTGCATAGAGTAACTCTGCAAATATATTTAATGAGTGAAAACATATTAGAAAATGAATTATGCATAATTTATTATTTTTAATCAATGTTCTTGAATCTACCGTGTCGTTCTTGGATGACGTCTTCAGTGCTCAACTATTTATCTTCTTGTCAAAACTTGTCAAAAAGATTGTGGAGATTCATTATATTTGCACTTCTTTGTGATTATTATTCTCTCTAAATTCAGTAAATATATTTACTGTGGAGGTATATCTTCATTTGGATGACTTCATGGCTTGGGAAATGGCTTATGCCTTTTTCCTCTCTTTCTCACTATCCTATTCAGGATGCGGCATTTAGTTTTTCAGTTAGTCCGATTTTAAACACTGTGGGATAATAGCGAACCGGTCAGCCAGACTATGCAAGGTATTGCTGTATGTCTGTGTGAAAGATTTTTGTTTTCAATTTAAGTTGCAGTTTATTGCTGATCAATCTCAAATCCATGTGAATTTTTATTTTACAATTTTTCGGATTTCGTGCTTGAAAGATTTCAGCAAAATTAACTTGTATCTTTTAATTTTAAATTAGAATTAATTTTAAACATGATCAAATTCATATGAACTGCATTTCACCGTTGTTCGAAGAAAGAAGTGCTGTTACGCCAAGTTTAAGTTATCGCCAGATGTGAACCAAACTAAGCAAATAGCGCATTCGGAGACCTTAAGTGGGGGGGTTCTTTAAATTCCTAACGTGGGGGGGGAGAGAGAATTTTTGGCTAAAAATCCACTAGTTTCCTTTTCGGCTCAGCTTCCACGTATGAAAATGGACATCACTGGGGCGACCGCCCAGTCGCCCCGGTGATGTCAATGAAGTCATTTATGGTCACACAATTAAGTCATTTACCCCGTAACACAATTAAGTCATTGTTCCGGTAATCACAATTAAGTCATTGTCCCGGTAAGTAATTGCCCCGGTCACACAATTAAGTCATTTAATGCCTCATCAGCCTTACAGCAAGTAATATCAATCAAACATTTATTCTCCTTACTCTACATTTGTTTTGATACCAGCAAGGTTGTCCACGACTGTCTGATTTCGGTTTATTCACCCGATTTTGTCTTCAAATATTGTGACTACAAAAGTGTTGGGGGAAAAAAATTGGACTGATTTCAACAATTCAGCTTGGCTAACCGTAAGACTATTGCTGAATTTTTAACATTTCCTACATGATATTCAACCATATGATGCTGGTCCGAAAAAACTAACGAAAGCTTTCGTTTTGCTGCTAGTAACATGCTTATACCCCTTGTCATCGAATTTATGTGTATTGGATTACCGAACTTTTACTGTATTTTTTTTTTAAATCTACAACAAATAAATTAGTAGGCTTTTCAGTGAGGAACCAGAAAATTCGCATTAAAATTCACTTGTTAGACCGATATCATTATTACGCAGCATTGACTTTTAGGTACTCAAAGAAGGTATTAACACGCCTGCGGCACATATAGAAATGTGGAAAACAATTCCATAAGAGGGGGACTTATTACAACAGTTCACTGAGGTGGAGCTGGAAAGTATTCTGAGGTTTTCGTTTAATCAAACAGTGAAACCAATACAGGTTTATCATCAAATGAAGAATTTAGTGTGATGAATGATATATAAGTCGTATATAAATGCATGATTGAATTCAGAAGAGGAAGACCCACGTCACAATGTGCAAATGTTAACTAATTTAAATGCTAATCTCTAGATCATGAAGACAATCAGGCAAGTTATTGTCCCGTCCTAACCTCTAAGTAAAGTAATAAAATGATTTAGATTCGGATATGGCAAAGCAAGCAAAGGCTTATAAGGGGAAAAATGCTTTCATGCAGGACTTTCTAAGGGAAACTGGCTCCCCACGAAAACCGACCATATACAGCCAACTCGTCTGTCAGAGACTGAACTCATTTCGAACTCCCACTGTACAGCGGCTACTAGTGGGGCCATCTTGGATGAAATAGACTATAGTAATAATATGAACAGCAATTTCTAAATAGCTCTTGGAATATCCGATAAATAACTAGATGGCATCCTGCTATAGCTAAAGGCAGTAAAAAGAAATGTCATAAACTTGAAAAATGCAAAATATGCATATTTTTTCAAGATATTGATATATCAGCTAACAAATGTAGAATTAGTGGCAGGGTTTAAGCAGGCTGATAAGCACCATCTCCAACTGGACCAGCTGCTTTGCCGGTGTAGTAAAGCAAAGGTATATCGGGTAATCGTGAGTTTACTGTATTTTACAGCAGTATTTTATTAATATATTGTAGTTCATTATTATATTTATATGACACTATTCTGCCTTTAAAAGCTATTTTGAATACCCTGCAGTTTGTTAGCTATTTCTTATAAATTTCACACAACTCAATGAGTCCAATTGTAACATTTATTTTACTCTATTACCCTTCAGTTTCAAGGAGGTAGAGTTAGCCTTATATATGAAAGGAGATTTCCCTTCGAACTCATAGCCTTAATTTAATGAGGTTTATGTTTTATTTGACAGGGAGATATGCAGGTATTCTTTCATCAGTTAAAGCCTGTAGTATTATATTTTTCTTTCACCAGACATAATATATTTGTATTTAGAGGGAATTTTTTAGGATATAGTTGTCGATCAGTGTTTGAATATTTTATTGTCGTTAAAGAAAATATCGATAAACATTGTCATTAAAGCTCATCTAAAATCCTATCAGTAAATTCTACAATATTCAGATCATCACGAAGATTCAAGTGATATACTTTGTATTGTATATTTTGAAGTAATAATCGTAGCAAGAGCAGAAGAAAATTCACTTATTTAGATGAGTTTATGGGCACAAGTTTAGACATCAAACCTTGATAATTTTGACAATGATGTTTTCGGTTACAATTATCAAAACTCCGCTCTTTTACATTATATGGGTACTAAATATAGTATTTCTGGTGGAATTAATTACATTACGAAGGCCATTAAAATAGCTACACCATGAAGGAAGCGCACAAGAAAATTAATATTTGCATGGACGGTAGAGTATTCCGCGATATGAAAATATATGTATATTATTATTAGGCAATGTGTGTGCATTCATGTGTGTGTATTATAGGCAAGAGTATTAAACAATTCCGAATTTCCATTCGGAAATTGCATGTGCATATTGTTGGAGGTGGTGTTATGCTTCCCGTAAGTTGAAAGAATTTATACGAGTTATGTGTCAGTGGATCGTAATCTGCGATTGCTAGAGTATCGTAACCAATCATAATCTGAGGACTATCCCAGCGCGCAATTGCTATTCGCGTTACGATAATTGCTGTTAGCGTTATTCGAAATTCGCTGAGTGCTATGGGAATTTACAATGGATGGATCAAAAAGAGCCACACAGACCGACTTGTGGAATCTCATCAGCCTAACTCGCCAATGGCCGAGACGACAGACATTGTCCGCATTGCTTTTAGGGATCGCACAGCCGTATCATGAATCCTGCTTCAGAAAACTTGATGTAGCCGCTCAGACGGTACAGTGGTTAGGAGAGTCTACTGCGGTACCGAAGGGCCTGGGTTCGAATCCCAAAGGAAGCATGGTTGTAACTGTTCGTCCCTTCATAAGAGGCACCGATGACCGCTTATTAGGTGCCTCCACAATAAAATGGCCACCACTTACTCGATTACATAACGATTATGTTGGTTATGTGTAGTTTTCCTTATGTGTAATGTCAAAACTATCCAGCTTTTCCAAATAATTTCTGTTCGAAAGCATTCCTTCTAAGAAAGATAGCGCTCGCATATTTTACTGTTATTTAGTTAATGAAACCAAAGCTATCACTGCTAGCGCAAGAATGAACTCTTACTTTTGCTCAATTACTTTTCCGACATTTTGCATTGATTTTAGATACCTAAAATGTTTCATTATTTCAACTTCTGATATGAAAAACAAGAGTGCTAATAAACGAGAGCTAAACAAAAAGAATGTTCTTCAATTAGAAGAAAGCTTTCATATGAAGAAAACGCAGATTAAAAAGAAGAATACACCTTAAAAAGTCGAACTCTTAACTTGAAAAAGAAGGGAATACACTTTATGTGTAAAATGATATAATTTTATGTCTTCAAAAAAATCTGAGCTAAGGCTTTCGATCACTTCGAGGATGCTGAGGAAACTTTCTTTGATGTTAATCTTGGAAAGAGACTTGGAAATCCTATTATGCAGCCTGCGATAGTTGCAGTTATCTTTTTTTTTTTTTTTTTTTTTAAATCAAAGTTAATTGATTAGCTTCTTTTGCACCAATCTTCCTCTACTGAAACAGTTCGTGAAAAATGCTTACAGGACAGTTCCGCTTCTAATATAGAAACATTATTACTTAGTAATCTTCGAAGTAGCATCCGTCCGGATACATATTTTAACACTTTTTTTTATTTTTTTTATTTTTTTTTATTTTGGCATTCCTAGAAACATTATAGAAAGTCTGATTTGCTATCTGTTATCTGGCCATCGTGTCGTTTCGGATAGGTTGAGCTATTTGAAAACATTTGATTTCGTAGAGCCTTCTTCATAAGTAATTGGATGAGAAAGTCACCATGAATAATGGGAACATGATAAATAAGGTGGTTTGAAGAAAGACATGGATCTGTTTCATATCAAAGAAATCCATACTTCTTTGCTTAAATACATTTCACTTAAAATTGCGCATGGCTTCGAATGGTCGAAACAAGATTTAATTCCATTTGCACAACATTAATTACAATGCTATCCCGGAAAATGTCCTTTCGTAAATTTCTGGATATTTTTCATACAGAATACTCTAAGGCCCTCGAACAGCCTAATTCAATTATTGTTAATTTCAAGTACGTCGTAGAGACATCAGGTATTTTTATGGGAAGCAGTAGATATGAAAAATGAGCAACGCTCTCGCCGGGAATCGAACCACGGACCTCTGGAATACTCGCCCAGCTGGCAGACCACTACATTACGAAGGCATGCTAAGAAAGCGGGAGAAATACTTTATATACTCCCCCTTTTAAAGGGCAACTTGAGCTTTTAGGGGACCCAATCGCCAAATCCTGGATGTGGAGAATCATCATCCATCACCCTTTCAGTTCGGGCGCCATTGTAGAGACATTAGGTATTTTTATGTGAAGCAGGAGATATGAAAAATGAGCAACGCTCTCCGCCGGGAATCGAACCACGGACCTCTGGAATACGCGCCCAGCGGGCAGACCTCTAAGCTACGAAGGCATGCTAAAAAGGCGGTAGAAATACTACCTTATAACGTTATGCAAATATTTCGAATACTTTTTGAAAGACAAACATTCTCTTGAATTGTCTTATTTTCCTCCTCTGTATATTAAAAATGTCAGTAATTCTTAAAGCGTATATATTTAACTCTCCTTTTTAAGACAAGCGCTCATTCTAATGCTTAAGCATTGAATAAAAATTTAAACAGTTGATTTTTACTAATTGCAACGGTATTATCTTCTAACATAACATAGGTCGTTATTATTACTTTTTGTTTTCAAATTATCGCTAACAAATGTCAATGAAATGAATGTCAATATAACCTTAAAGTAACGATTAATTAATTTTTGTAGTTATAAATTCGATTACTGAAGATTTTATGGAGCACTTTTAAAGAAAAATTAGCTTAAAAGGGGTTTCCCCCCTTTTTCCCCTATGTTTCTCTTTTTTTTCCCCTTTTAAATTCCTTTCTTTTTACTTACTTTTTTTTCTGAGAACTCTTATGTTATATCATAATGAGTAGTTCAATCCGAATCGCCTTGGAATTACCACAAATGTGTGACTGGGTAAAACTGCTGAATTCTAGTAGTTTGAGCATGGTAGATTTCCGGCGAAAGTACTGAGTGAATGGATTTTTTGGGGTATTCACCATGTGAAAGATCTCTTTAAAAAGTTCTTCATGCAGGCATTTCTGTTCTTAGATAGATAGCCCTCAAGTGCTTTGCTTTAAATTTAAACCACTGACCAATTTTTTTAAAAACTAGCCTAGATTTCAAAACGGTTTTCTAATTTTTCGGTTAAGCTATTTTAATTGTAATTTGGAAAATAATTAAAAAGTTAAATATTTGTGTCATTTTTAACAGATTCAAAATTATAGTAAATTCCAAAAGAAGGCTGATTGGTTAGTAAAATTGCGTAAATGTGAATTTATACGTAATGAAAAATGCCGGTTCGAGGTTAACTACTGTACTATAAGTTACTAAGACGGTCTTTCGCAAATTATTTTATAAGAGTCTTAAGTTTTACTAACGTTTATTAGTCCCTGTTCGGAAACCTAGCAGTCCCTGTTCGGGCGCCACTATCACTATTTCTTCTTATCCACTATTTCTTCTTATCCGTTTGGCAAACATATAGGTATCGTAAGTAGAACAGTGAGTTTACTGAAAACTATGTCCTAAGTTACTGTAGAAGAGATGACAAGGAAAGGAAGGGTTTCATTACCCTTTATTCTTCATATATAGCCGTTCCCGCACTTCGGGTTACAGAGACCAGTACTTGTGTTCTGAACGTAAAAATAAGAACTACAAACTTGCTAAATTTAAATAAGAGCTATACTCAAAATACTTAAGTGTTACAAAGGCTGTAACACTAAGATTGGCCTTTTAGATCTTTACATATGTAGTATGCAGAATGCGGGGAAAACTAAAATACGTTTTCAATATCCAAGAGAACTAAACATCTGGCCTTAAAGGCGGACAGTAACTGACTGAAAGCGCTCGTGAAGTAAAATGGCGAGAAGTCTCACTCTCTTTCTCTCTCTCTCTAACCCTTCTTAGCGAAAAGCCATAACTTAAATACCAAGTACAATTTGCATACATAAAACTAACGCGTTTATTCTATCCGGAAGTGGAAAATAAGAGAGGACAGTGAAGTTTTAAAATAAAATAAACGTCAGCAAAACTTAAGATCCTTATAACTTAAGCTTTAAGACACAATAACACGCCGAATAAATACTAATTCAGAAGTCAAACAACAAAAATCAGCGTTATATTTACAAAATTTTCACAGGACTAGTTTCGATGGTTTTACCGAATTTCTTATCTTATCTAATCATTATTTCCTATCTTGTTCATTTGCGGTTTTGCAGCTGAGGATGGTGGTTCGGTAAAACCATCGAAACTAGTCCTGTGAAAATTTTGTAAATATAACGCTGATTTTTGTTGTTTGACTTCTGAATTAGAACTTAAGCTTTGTTTATTTTCCCATGAATTTAGCATTCTTCCAGTTTTTGGATGGGAAAAAAAATTATGGTTTCCGGTCTGTATCGTTCTTTAGATATAATATGCAATCTAATTTTTTTTTTTTTTTTCCAATGGCGGGCATTTGCCTATGCCGGCATCATCGGCCATTCCTCAGGCGAGATGTGGTGGTCTCTTTATTATGGAGGCACCTAATGGGTGGGCCACCTTTGTCTCCTATGAAGGGACAGGCAATTACATCCATGCTTTCTCCGGGATTCGAATCGGACCCTTCGGTATCGCATTTAGATTCCCCTAACCGCTATACCGTTCGAGCAGCTTGCAATCTAAATTTTGCTGTTTATTCTTCAGTTTGAATAAACTAATGCTCGAGTTTTAAATTTTTCGTTTCCACACAGTATTGCACGTTTTCGATAAATATTTCACCCGTTTTCAAGCAGAAGCCAAAGATAATTATGTGAACTACAGTTTGTCTCTAATTTATGTATTAGTATTTCCTTCGTCAAATTAAACCATAGGGTTAAATTAACAAAGTCGTAATGTCATTTGTATGGTGGTCAAGGATCTTGCCAACGACAAGCACAATCTTGTCACGATGAATTTCGTGGGCTTGTTCTGATGGACAAATGAAGAAGTCACGTTAACAACAACAGGGTTGATTTGACGAAGGAAATCCGTTACTCCGATGCTTCGCGTAACGAATCTAATAAATTTCAAGGCAGCATTTCGTTATTCAACTGCAATATGTATTTTGTTATCCAGTATGTATTTTCTCGTAATTTATGCGAATAATTTTAATCCGTTCAAAATCACGAAACACCGTAAAAAATGTCAAGGATTGGTAAAAACACCACCAGTTTGTTTTGGAGTTTCCTAACTTATTGGTTATAAAAACATTTATATGCACTGCGTATGTTCGTAGTCTAAGAGTCTTTCAGGTTAGTTTAATGGGAATCTTTTCAATCCTCGTTTTAATACGGCATCTGTCCTTATGCTCCTCGCATATCTGTCTCTGATTTCTTAGGAAGGCCCAGATTACAGGAAATTGTCTAAATTGGTGAGCTTCTTGTTCCTTGGAAGGAATGGTTTTGAACTAGCGCCATGACTCTATCATTGATCAAGTTGTTTGTGTCAGAAAGTTTATTTATCTGTTTATATCTGCGTTTTTTTGAGTGCTGTTATATTTCCGATCTCTAACCCAAATATGAAATTATAAAATAGTGTTTCAAATGAGAACTGAAGAGAATATAGTTTCCGTCTTGTACCGCATCTTACAGTTTCCGAGATAATTTCCCAAACATCTGGTTTCGAAGCTGAATTTTTATCTGCATTCGTTACCTTGGATTTCAGCAATAGATGTTGGCTGTAGCGCATTTCAAATTATGGTGACCAGAATTTCTCAAACTATGGTACATTACATTATTTTTAATGGTACAGTTTTTACACAGATGAAGATTTAAATGAATGTAAAATGACTTTTTGCTATATGTATTGTAACATGATGATACATCTATTTCTTACTCTTATTCATATAGTACAAATTTAGGAAAGTTTGAGAAATCCTGTCGTTGACTCTTTCCCAGTTGTTTTGGTTTATAGCTTTACTAATTTCAAACTTATAAAACCTTCAAAAAAGTGTTATGCGTTTTGTGTTTTGCTTAGATTCATTTAAAAATATTCTTAGATAAAACGTACGCAACACTTTTTCAACAAGCCATCAATGCCCGTTGCATTCATTTTTAGTACATCCGGGTTCTCACATTTTTTTATTCGAATCGCGCAGATGGCTCATAGCTGCATTCAGCCAATTACAATACTAATACGTAAAGAATTATTCAGCCATCCTCCTGTTGTTAACTTCAACCTTAACCTAGGCATTCCACCTTTGGCAAACAGAATTTACGGTTCATTACGAAAGTGTGTGCGTAGACGGGGACTGGGGGAGAAAGAATACGGGCGAAATCGTGGGTCATGACCTTATTGTTTGTACGTATTTCACCAGCGAAAGAGATCTACGATATAGCACTCTAGCCTAGAAAATCCCCCGAAGAATTCGTTCGACTCCCCTCAAAAGAGCCTCTTGCAGCAATAACTGTGGAAGGTTATCTCGGTGACGTAAGAAACTGCAAAAGAAAAGTATTTTTATTGTTGAAGAAGGTGCATTGGTTGGAAAAAAAAAAAATGGACCTACAAGTAAAATTTTTAGCAATAGTAGGACTCAATCGTTATTAAAAAAAAAAAAAAAAAAAAAAAAGAAAAAATAGTATATATTAAAACTAAACTCCAAAGACAAATAAATATTTAATTTAAATTTAGCTAGAGCGAGAGATTTAACTTAAGAAGTTCAGGGATGTTTTAAGATTCTGTAGAAAGATTGAATTAAGAAAAAGTTTACGGATTATTTAATATAGGTAGGTGCACTTTTTCATTATCAACACTTCCGTTTTCAATATTCTGGAGAGCTGTCCAATTTTGATCTTATTTTCGAGTTTATACGTGATAATAGCCAATCCACTCACCATACATGTATTTATTTGAATGCACAGTGTTTATCAGTTATCGTCCATATATATCTGTTTTTCCTCTTATAATTTCTTTTAAGCCGTATAAAATGCTTTTGGATTATTAGTCTCCAAACGGGATTTTGCGTTATCCACTAAACGGCTGTATCCTTTTTCAAATTGTTGCCTCCAAATATTATCGCCTTATATTATTTTCAAAGGAATTAAATAATGAAGACTCTGCATAAATGTATGTTTCTCACATTGTGAAAAACAACCACGGTACCTAGGGCCATCAAATTTTGAATAACGTAGTCCTCCACTCGAACATGAGCACCTGGAAAACTGAATTTTGAATTTTGAATTTTATATTTTGTAAAACTTTAATTAATTTCTGATTAACAAATTCAGTGATCTGAAGGAGAGCAGTGGCATCAATGTAGGAATTAAAAAATTTTTTAACTGCAGTTAGTGAGACTGTGTAGCAGAAATTCTAAAGGTATGCTGTTTTTAAATATTTTGTGATTTTGCTGTTGAATTGAATTTTATTTGGCATTAAATGCGAAGAACATGATAGTTTATAAATAAATTCAACGCATGAAACGTTAATGATAAAGAGAAGAAAACATCAACATTTAACACTGCATCGGAAATTCTAAACATATGCTGCTATGCTACTTTTATAGTTTTTGTAATTTTTCTATTGAATTGTATATGGCATACGTATGAAGAACTAAAAAGGGAAAAAGAAGTTCAAAAGCAGATTGGTAAACTGCGATCCCAGCGAGAGCGAAAAAAAAAAAAAAAAAAAAAAAAAAACACTTAACAGATCTTTTTGGACTATCATTAAAATCTGAACCTTTTCTGATTTTTCTTTCTCTTCTTTTTATTATCATTACTATTACCATCATTATTTGTGAACACAACAATTCATGTGAACCGTAAAGCTTGCTTAGCAAATATGTTTTCGAAAACTGAGAAGTTGTGAATTAGTTGACAAATTTCGTGGGGATGCGGATAATCAAGAAGTACCTAGATATTATATTACTCCAAGGTTTTATACAAAAAATATTATCCATCACCAGATTCTAGCAGACAATATTTAATGTTAAAAGTTTAATGTTACTCAAGAGGTTTTTTTTTTTTTTTTTTTTTCCGTTACAAATCTACAGAGTAAAAAATATCGGGACTAACAAACAGTCTAGAAGATACATTATACAAACAGTATAGATACACATTATAGAAAAACGCATACTTACGAAAAATCCAGCTGCGGTAAGATAGCTTCCCCGCGGAGCGGGTTTAAGGTTGCCAGAAAATGGCACGGAAAGGCAGAGTTGCCAGATTTAACCGATATCACCCATTGACATTTGGCGAGAAAACTGGCGAAATGTCGCAGAATATTCTAGAACGAATTCTTACCGGTTTTTCCTAGAGTGTTCTCAATTGCATGCCATAAGTTATATATACCATGCCTGTTCGCGGAGCGAGAGAGTATCTTGAGTATGTTGATTTCAGTAGTGGTGTCATGAGTTCACATGTTAGCTTGAGAGCGATCGACCGAGTCGGGAGCTGTACTGTAGCGCTTTACAAGTGAAACTGACTTGTAGCTTGAAGGCTGCATTGTTGATTGTTTCAGCGTGTTTAATGTAGTTTTTCGAAGACTATAAACGTGTCTTTGGTACTTCCATGTGTAATGCTGGCGAATAAATTGTGTTTTGATTCTTCATCAAGTGTTGTCGTCAATCACTCCAAATCCGCGAACCCGTAGAACGTAAGAATACACGTAAGAACGTAAGAATTTATACAAAACATACTAAAAATGTTTGCATTAACGTTTTCATTTGCAAACAACGTATGCTGGTTAACAAATGTTGCTCTTTGCAAATAAACTAACTTAATGTATAACGAACAGGAAACTCTTGTTTAAAAATATTTGTATGTTTGATTTTTAAAAGTGAGTACCTGAATAATTGCATGTATGCATCTATTTGCACATTCTTCTAAAGATTATGCAAAATTTAATTAAAAGATTAAGTATATCTGGAGATCAATAACGTTCACATAATGAAATAACTTAACAGTGGAAATTAAAAGGAAAGCATGATAATTTACAATATTTGTAGAATATAAGTCAGAATTTTGTCGAATTATGAGAAAAAATATACTCAGCTTTTGGCAAAATAACCACATTTTATAACAGGATAATGTATTTTATATATTCGGCTTAATTCTGAATGGATGAAAAAAGGCCGTTCATCTTCCTCGCCAACCCCAGCGGTAATTCGCCATGTTTTTCCAGATAGGTGTTATCCGAAATCCGGAGTTATAGGATAATGTTTTAAGAACTACTTCCACATTTTCATGGGCCCACAAGCAGCTGAGAGGTAAAGTCGACGAATACCGATAGTTTGACCTGGGTTTGATTTCAGGTGAATAGGCTGGTTGCATGGTGGTTGGTTGGTTTTCGTGATTATCCCCATCTGTAATTTGGATATGAACCAAAATCCCTTAGAAAATCTTCCAGGAAGGCATACCTCTCTTTAAGCAGATAACCCTCGAGTGCTTTGCCATAATCAACTAAAAACAATCCATATTTTCACAAAGAACTGAAAATTAGGAAAGTGCCTTTCTTTTGTATCTAACTTCAGTTGTATCGGAGGAAAGGGGGAACAAGTGTTAGAAGATGTCTAATTTAAGCTATATGAGCTGTTCAATGTTAATTTTAGACAGCTACCGTATCGCAGTGTTTACCACGCTTGATCATGCATCGTCCTGATAAAGGTGCCAAAAAGAAAAGTTTAGTTCCTTAAGTTTCTTCCAGGTATGGTCACGTTGTTTCATAAAAATTTACAGATAATATCGCATTGCAACTATTCCCATCCGAGATGCTTGAATTGATACATCATATTTCAAACTTTCTTGATTGTTTGCTATCTAAGAAATCGTTGAACCATCGAAAGTAATGTACAATGGGACGGTTCAACCTTATCGTTTTCTTCTGGATGCTTTCATTTATTTATTCAGAGAAAAAAAAAGAAAGAAAAAGGAAGAAATAAAAATATGGGTATACAGAGACTGTTCCCACATTTTTAGACGATTTTGCTTTGCTATAAAAAAATCGCCTGCTTAGAAAAATTGTTTTTAACTTCAACCATATTTTTGAAACTGACTTCTTACTGATTGGTTGGATACTCACCTTGAATTTAATAATTCAAGAAGAAAAAGTGTTCAAAATACGTATCCAAGGGGAAAACGGAATGTTTCGAATGTTGCAAAGGGAAGAACTTTAATCTTTAAAGAAAATCTTCGAAATCAAAGTACAGTTGCGTAATCACTAAAATGCTCAGTGTCAACTGCAAACAAAGTGATTAATGTTGATTTGAAGCTTAAAAAGGTGGAAGGATCTTATGAGCATCGTCTTTCTCCACGACATATCACCGAAAGCAGAACGCGCTGCAGAATTCTGTGTGCGAAACAATTATTTGGACAAAAATGGAAAATTGTTATCACAATAGATGAATCTTGGGTATATTTAAATGACCGCAATAAAAAGAGATTCATTTATTATCATCAAAGAGAAGGAAAAAATCTTCGAACATGGTTCAAAGAATCTAAAGGAAGTTTTCAGAGGGATTTATGATTGTTATTAATTTTTGAGTTAACGACAAATAAAAGTTAAAGATAGTGAAGAAAACTCCACATATTATCAGGAGCATATTTTATACCCAACTGTTAAATATGAAATACCTCTATTTAGCCACAGTGCCATCAATCAGTAGAACTGCATCAAGACAAAGCAAGTAGCCGCACGTCAAAATCTAATTTCCTGTAAAAAATGGAACAAGAAACGTTTATCAAGGCCATACTACCCTTTATTTATATCCCTGCTAAATCTCCTGGTGTATCATCCACGGAATTTTGCGCTTTTGGACTTTTAAAGGAGATTGTCCAGCCGTCGACCTGCAACCCTCCTTTGACTTTCCAAAGCTTTTCAAGGAGAATGGGATTAAATAGCTCTTTCGCTACTAGAAAAGACTGTATTTTCTTCAAAATTATAGTGTAGAAAGATAATGAAAAATAAGGGTTATCAAATGGAACATTTTGAACGAAAATAGTTTAGGTAAAATATTTCTGTAAATACAATGAAAATTGCCTAAAAACTGGGCGAACAGCCTAGGTAGATGTGTTTGTAAAGCCCTTATTTTATTCTAACCAATTATTTTTAGTTTTACAATCCTTTCCCTCCCGATTTCAATTTCTTGCCGGAGTGTAAATTTTAAATGACGTAGTATTTTAATCTAAACCGCGTTTCAGAAGCAGTGTTTAAACTGCTTTTCAAGAGTTCGAAAAGTAGTAGTAGTGGAGTTAGTTCCGGAGTTTATACTGAATGTTTGAAATTAGCTCTCTAGTTGGTGGTGTTATACAGCTTTCATTTTATGCTGATATTTAAAGGCTAGGCTTTGCTGTGTGCAGCCGATTCAGCAGTTAAGAAAAAAAAAAAAAAAAAAAAACTGAAAAGTTTCAGATTTTAAATTACATTTAAAGGGGCGTTTTTTTTAACGTTTTGTGTGTTACCCTTTATTTATTAAATATCATGTTCTTCGCATTTAAACCACAAAATTCAGTTGAATAGCATTGTCGCGAAATAATTTTAAAATGAGCCTATCTTTAGAATTTCCGACACACATTTCCGCCCACTGGAGATAAAAAGGTGTCCCCCCCCCCCCCCCCCCCCGCCGTAGAGTGTTACCGTTGCTTGCTTTGAAATTGTTGAGTTTGTTACTCAAAAATTCGTTAAAGTTTTACAAAATATGAAATCGATAATAAAACAAATTCCAAATTTCAAATTTGGTCTTCCACATGCCCATATTCGTAGGAGGATTAGGTCATTCAAAATTCAATGGCTCTATGTATTGTTGTTTTATCACAATGAGTGAAATATACATATATTTATGCAGATTTTTCATTACTTAATTTCTTCGAATATAATGCAAGACTCTAACATTTGGTGGCAACAGTTTGAAAAGTGAAACGGATATTTATAGTAATTCAACGCAAAATCGCAAAACGAAAACAATAGTCCTTCAGGGACAAAGCCTCCTTAGACCAATAAAGCTAAGGAGCCTCTCGTTAGTCATTTAAATTTATTGTGATTCGTTACATTTTTATTTTCTGTTAAAGTTAAGTCAGCCACAAGTGGTGGTAAATTGTGAGCACCAACTGCGTGCATCCGTTTATTTTAGTTCAAATAAAGAGGTTATTTAAAACCGGCTTCTTCAGTATCTATTCTTCAAAGACATAGCGAGTCTTTGCTACTTCGCTTTCTACGTAGAGTTCACGTTGTATGCTTCCAGAAAGAACACAGAGACTCTGTATGTTTTTGGCTTTTTGGTGCTGCTTCTTAATACGCGAAGTAAATCTCGTTATATGTGTCTCAGTATATGCAGCAAACTAGCAAGCAACCTGTTGTACTTACGTATGCCTTTGTGTTCCTTGTTAAAGTCATCAGAAGAGTTCTTTTATACGGATGGTGGCTCGTGGAAGCTTTTATCTTAGGTGATATGATACTGTTTTCTTTTTAACTGCTCTCATAATCTGGATTGGATATTTTGATACATGTCTAGCACTTTTAATATCTTGTCTGTTGTGACTTTCCTCACTTGTCTGACCGTAACATTAAAACATGTCCACAAGCTTTATCGCAGTTAGGAACGCAGGTACACCACAACTGCGCCTGTCGCTGGTATGTGGCTTGGATACCTTATTGGTGAGAGTCGATTTTGCCCAACTACTTCCGGATTTTGAAGGAAAATAAAATTTCCTAAGTGTCTTCCATTCCTCTTTCCTTACTAATATCCCAATTTGATTCTGTCTGTCTTTTCTCCTAATTATCTCCCTTCTCCTAATTATCTGCCATCATTCATAGCCATTTAATTTTTTTTCCTTTTTGTTTTCCCCTTGATAAATCCAATAGTCAAAACTTAATTAATAGTTAAAACAAACGGCTTATTCGTAAGTGCCCAAAAACTTTTAAAGCTTAATTGGATAAAACAGTTCAGCAATGCATATTAATCAAATTCGTGTAAAATCTACCATTATAAAGTATATTATTTCTTTCCTCTTATTACGAAATTTTTGTTAATGTTTCACCTATGTATTTGTGTTAAATATTAAAGAAACTCTCGTGTGTAGGGCAGAAGAAGATACTTCTGGCATTTACTGAGATAACGACAAAAAATTGTATATGAATACAATCAATAAGCGTGTCGATTATTTTAAAATTTTAATTTATTTGCTTTATATTTAAGTGAACTAGCTATGCAGCATTTTTTTACCACATTACGTATTATTTCTATCTAATATAGCCCTGTACACGGATATATAGCTTACAATCATGAAATTAACTACAGCACCAGATCTTTAACAAAATACACAGCTTTTGTTTAAATTTGTGCTAGATATTAAATATCTTAAAGCATATTATAAAAAAATAGTGCTGTTCAAAATTAAGAGAACTTTCACCATTTGGTCCATTATCTCCAGACTGATGGATAGATTTGATGAAAGTTGTTAGAATATAGGTTGATGTAATACAAAAAATATATCATAGAACAGTCATATGATACACTCACATGATCTTGCGTAATGCTGATCCGCGTGGAAAAACAAAACTTGCATGATCGAACAAAAAGGGAAACTAATAGTAATCTTTAACAGTCATATAGCTCTCGCAACATGACTTCATACTCAAAATAAGGCAATTTATGAGTTCCTCTAGCAGTCGTTCCCAGTCCTGCTGCAGTGCTGTTTTCAGGTCCTGAAGAGTTATGAAAGGGAAAAAGCATTTTGCAGTTGCTCTCTCAGGAAACGTTCTAGAAGTATTCTATAGTGTTTACTTCTGAAGATGTGGCTGGCCAATGCATCTGGTTAACATCCCCACTTTTCAGAAAATCATCGACTAGATAAGCTCTGCATCGAGGCGCTCTATCAATAAATATGAACTGAGGACCACCTAGTATATCCCTGAAAAGGCAATCATGAGGATCTAAGATCTCATTTATTTATAAAGATGGCCTGCTTTCCGCTCACTTCTGCTCACAAGAGAGCCCATTTAGTTTAGTGAATGGAGCATCGATTTCGGAGCTATCATTCGGGGACCATTCTCTTTACAGACGAGTCCCGATTCAGCCTAACCACTGGTTCTCGACGTAATTTGATGTGGAATGACCAGGTACTCGTTACCTGTCCTCTAACATTCGAGAATAGGACCACTATGGCAGCGAAGTTGTGATGGTTAGGGCAGGTCGTCTTGTTGTATGTGCCTACATACTTTTATATCCTTGACAAAGGTTCTGAGACTGCTTCGAAGTATTTCAGGTATAATGTGGCCCTCAGTTCTTCTTCTTTATAAACGACAGCGCTCGCCCACCTGGTGGATGTTTCTCTGGAAAGTGAGGATGTTAATAGGATGGATCGTCTAGACTCTATATTTGACACGTTCTTGGTTGCAACTCGCCTGCCTTCTCTCAAAACACGCCAGAACTGAAAACGATGTTGCTGCTGGAACGAGAGAGATAGTCAAAAGGAACTCATAAACTGATTCATTTCCATTATGAAGTCCTATTGTGAAAGCTGTATAATTGTTAGAGGTGATCATACCCCCTCTGATAGCCTTCTTTATTGTTCGGTGTTGCAAATTCTGTTTTAGACCTGCTGCTGCGATGAGCTTTCGCACGATCATGCTTATGCACCTACTTAGATGATATACCTTTTTTATTATGTAAATTTATATTATATTAAATTTCACGAAAATATGTCTATTAGTCTTGGAGATAATGGACCAAATGAGAAAAGTTTCATAATTTTGAACGTCAGTGTAGATAAATTAAAATCTTCATTAGATTGAAGAATAATATTCACTTTTCTCCAATTTTGTCCAATATGAGTACTTTCCCATTCCCACTTGAATTCAGGTACAGTGAAGTGTACATATTCCCGAATTATCGTTACACTGGAGATGTCGTTATTGCCAGTGTTTTATGCATCTCATGTTTGCATAAGGAAACAAAATTATCCTTCATTTGGCTCAGAAATAAGGAGGAAAATATTAAACATAATATGGCATGAATTTTTTCTTCTTTACAACCTTTTTTAAATTTGTGTATTATTACATATTACATAGATATGATTAATTTGTGTAAAAATTTAAGTATTTACGAATTTTTTATTCATTTTAGGCTTGGCATTTCCGGGGCAGAATACTCCTCCAGTCTTTGACATGAAACGAGAATGGCTAATACCAGAAGATGAACCAGTTGGTAAGTTAAAACAATATAGTGGTGTAGTGTATTGAGAATACGGCAAAGCACACGAGGGCTATCTGCCTAAGGAGAGGGATGCCTTCGTGGAGGACTTTCTAAGGGAAACTGGCTCGTATACACGTTACACATGGGAAAAACCACGAAAACGCCCATGCAGCCAGCCCGTTCGTGGGATTCGAACCTCTGACCGAACTACCAGTGTTCAGCGATTTTACCGCTCGGCCGCTGGTGGGCCTGAAACAATATAGAATTATTAAATTATTAAAGTAGTAATTAATTTTATTTGCATTAAACTCATTCGCGCGGGAAATACTTCTACTTGAAGAAGGAAATCCTGTATAAATTCTCTCGAAACACCCTGAACATTTCCTTAAAATAAAAGGCAGCCTAATTGTAAATTTCTTCGTGTTTTGTAGTTACTTCATAAGCTCGCTTATAAATTAATTTATACACCCGAAAAGTTTATTATGAAATTAAACTTCGACCTATAAACACGTTAAAATTCTTCAAAAGAAAGTATATGTTAAGAAAGTATATGTACCTGCATCTTGAAATATGTCCAAGAAATTTAGGCAATATATTAAAAGTGCGTAATCCAAGTATCAGGGGCGATTGGGTATTAAAATCAAGATATCTCTTTCTCATGCTAGTTTTGGGAAATTCGGGCTTTCTTAGCGAAACCCTATGCCAATCCAGATGGTTACATAATACGATGTCTTATTTTTTGTAGGATTTTAGATGTACGTAAATAGATTATGTAAATAAATGTTACTATTGCATTTAACAATGTAATTTCGCGAAATGTAAAATATGTTAGGCTAAAAAATGGCATATTTAACAAAATTTATTTTATGAACGAAAGGAGTATAAACTTTATATTACCAAACAAACGAAAAACAAACTTTATTTTAGAAATCAGAATGGGGAAAAAATTTAAATCTGAGAGCTTTCAGATTTTAAACCACATAAAATTCAGTTCAAAAACAATATCACAAAAGAATATCTTTAGAATTTCCGATAGATAGTCTCTCGCACTGGAGATAAAAATGTTATTTTCCGTACAGTGATTCCATTGCTCGCTTTGAAATCGTTGAGTTTGTTAATCAAAAATACGTTAAAGTTTTACGAAATATGAAATAGATAATAAAACAAATTCGAAATTCGGGCGTCCAGGTGCCCATATTCGTGTGGAGGATTACGTTATTCAAAATTTGGTGGCTCTAAGTCCCATCGTTTTTCACAATGCAAGAAATATATATACATTCATGCAGATTCTTCATTATTTAACTTCTTTAAATACAGGGCGATAATATTTGGTGGCGACAATTTGAAAAGTGCAAAGGGACATTTATAGGGATACAATGCAAAATGCCGTTTAGAAGCAAATAGCCCTCCTGGGCTACTGCCTCTTTGGGCTAATAATTTAACTTTAGAAAGCAAACGAAAAATAAGCTGTATTTAAAATTTTTGTACGTCTTATATAATAAAATTCTGTAAATTTCACGGAAAAATCTATCTTTGACTTATCCACGTAAATAGTTCCACGGTATATATACTGTATATATATGTAAGAAAAATGACGAAAATGTAAAATGTTAAATTAGCAACGTAAATTAATTTCCCTTCTGTGTTCTAAAAATAGTAATCTCTATTTGCACTGCTTCATTTCGAGACTAATCTATTTCATATGACTCTTACATAGTTCTGATGATGTAAATGGAACTAAAACTCAAGCAGCCAATAATAATTTTACAGCAGTATTAACTATCCAATCAAAATGCAATGAGAACCAAAACTAACTCAGTCTCAAAACTAAGATTTCACCCTGAACATAACGCACTTGCTTTGTATGCTTTGGCCTAAGGTGACTATAGTCTGTCTGCTACTTTTTTCTTACTGAAAATCTATCAAAAAATGTAAACTCCTTGGGATAGGCACATTTAATGTGCCAACTTGTTTGTGGCTATAACATGTTTGCTGAAATAAAAAATTAATATTTAATCTGCCTTCGCCTCCAATTTCCTATTCATTATGGATCAACACTTCTACGCCATCAAAATTTTTTGCTCGTCATTACTTCTAAATTTGCTTTTATCACACACATATATATATATACTCAAAAGTAATAATTCAAAACATCCTAAGGAGATTTCAAAATCAAAGTTGAAAACTAATAGACGATCTACGCAAATTGCTGCAGACTCGAAAAAAATGCAATTTTTAAAAAGTAGGACAAATGGTTTTGTAGAGACATTAGGATTGTTTTGGAAGCAGGGAAGATGAAAAATTAGCAACGCCAATCGCCGGGAATCGAACCGCGAAGCTCTCAGTTACAAGCTGAGTGTGCAGACCCCTACACCACGAAGGCGGGATAAATACCTTTTATACTCCCCCTTTTAAACGGCGACTGGGCTTTTTAGGGGATCCAATCGCCAAATCTTAGGTGAGGAGAATCATCATCCAACACCCTTTTAGTTCGGGCGCCATTGTAGAGACATTAGGATTTTTTGGAAGTAGGCAAGAGGAAAAATTAGCAACGCCTTCGCCGGCAATCGAACCGCGGACCTCTCAAATACGCGCTGAGCGTGCAGACCCTTACTGCACTAAGGCTCGCTAAGAAGGCGGGAGTAATACCTTATAGTCTTAGCTAAAATACAAGTCTCATGCAGGTCCTAACTAGTTTTTACCTCATTGAAAGTTGTTTTTGGAAGGAAACTAAGCTTATATACATGCTTATATACATATCTATTGCTGCCTTTCTTCGCGTTGTTCAAAAGTTTGTGTGATGCCTCTTAAAATTCCATATTCGATTGTTTTAAAGGTATTTAAGCACTTATAATTTATGCAAAAAAAAAAAAAATATTAACGTATGTTTCTTTAAAGGAATCTGTGAACACCGAATTCTCACTCTTTGAAACGCTTGTAGAAACGTGTCCTTGCGCTCAACTTGACCTCAACCCTACTGACCCCAAACACGGAAACGAGACGCTGTTGTTTTTGGGAGTTAAGCAACTAAGATCTTCCTACGTTCAACCTCCGTTTGGCAGTCGTGACACCATTTATTAGTATAGTCTGAATCCTACCGTATTTTGCTTGTTTTTACACTGAGGTTATGATCGTAGTGGATACTGGATGTGGTTTAGAGATAGAATTCTTGGCTTGATAACGTGCAAACGTGACAAATTGGCCTTGAATGTTATATCATAATGCATCTCCCGGAACAAGACACGCAGTTCTGTATGCAGTATGCATATTTTATACCTGTCCGAAATTTTTCTTTCAGTAGCCAAAAACGTGGCAAAAGACTCAGCATTTATAAACTTTTTACGCCTTTGGTAGTTCAGGAAGAAAATATATTTTCTGTTTGAATTACTTATTGTGCACAAACAACTTTGTATTTCCGTTAATTAATTTAAGTAACACAAAACTAATAAAAAGTAACAAACCCAAAACACATAAAGAAACTTTATAATTACGTGGTGAAATTTTGTACTTTGATAGAAAAGGGCGAATATCAGTTTTGCAAGTTTCTATGAAAAGTTGTTTTAGTTTCGACTATTTGAATCATGTATATGCACAAATAAGTATTCCCCAAAGATTTATTTGTTATATTTGAAAAGGATTGTTACGCCAAAAGGGATATTAATCTCCAATGGGATATTAGTCTCGAAACCGCATTTTGCGTCGAAGCACTTAAAATACGCTGTATCACTTTTCAAACTGTTGCCACCAAATATTATCGCCCCGTATTTTATTTAAAGAAATTAAATAATAAAGAATCTACATACATGCATTTATGTTCCATTCATTGTGAAGAAACGAAGGTACATGGAGCTATCTCGTTATGAATAACCTATTCCTCCACTCTAATATGTGCACCAGGAAGGCCGAATTTTGAATTTCGAATTTTATATTTCATATTTTGCACAAATTTAACGAAATTTTGATTAACAAACTCAACTATTTGAGAGCGAGCAAGGCAACACTTTACAAAAAAAAAAAAAAAAAAAAAAAAAAAATATCTTCAGCGCGCGAGATTGTTGGAAATTCTAAAGATATGCTGGCTTGAAATGTTTTGCGATTTTTCTGTTAAATTAATTTTATGTGGGTAAGTGCGAAGAATATGTTATTTAATTAATAAATTTAACTTAAGTTAATAACAAAAAGACAAAAGAAGTTTTCTAAAGCCATCTTAGTAAAAATTGAACATTGATATGAACTGAAAAAACAGAAAAATGTATGCCAACACTTAAACGCTGCATCGGGAATTCTAAACGTATACTCTTATACTGCTTTTAATATTTTTATAATTTTGCAGTTGAATTGTATATAGCGTTAGTGCGAAGGAAATGATGCTTAAATAATAAATCTGAAAAGATTTAAAAAAAAAAGCGTTACTAGGAGTGAGTATAATAGCAGAATGGTAGACTTCGAGCTCAGCGAGATCGTAGAAAATCTTAACAAACCCTTCTGTTCGACCATTAAAATCTGAAACCTTTCAGATTTTTTAATTACATTTTACTTTAATAAGCTAATTATTGCTCATAATATCATGATAGCACTCTTTATTGTTTTCATGAAAATGATTTTAGCTTAAAATGTAAATAGTAAAGGGATTTTACTCACCTCTCCTGTTCAAGATATTTATATGATTACTGCAAGAATATAAAATTTATCATTTTGGATCCCAGCATTTTGTCTTTCAAAATGCAAAATTAGGCCTATTGTTATTGATTATAATTAATTAGTATGAAGAATTTTTCCGCCCTGCAGTAAAAATAAATTTTCTATCCTCTTGTGTATCGTACCTTGTGTTTTATGTAAAACATGGCATCTGCAAAAATGTGTCTGTATGTTTTGATGGCCAGGTTTTTTTTGCCTTAAACAGGACTACGTAATGCTTTTATTGAGTTGGACGAAAGCTCGGTATCCATGTAAGCGTTTAGCTTGCGGCAGCCCACATAGAGTTGAGAAAATCGTGTGTGTGGTCGCAAGTCACTGTTTCCAAGCTTTTAAGAGCCCACCAGCGGCCGAACGGTAAAATCGCTGAACACTGGTAGTTCAGTCCGAGGTTCGAATTCCGCGAACGGGCTAGCTGCATGGGCGTTTTCGTGGTTTTCCCCATGTGTAACGTGTATACGAGCCAGTTTCCCTTAGAAAGTCCTCCACGAAGGCATCCCTCCTCTTAGGCAGATAGCCCTCGAGGCTTTGCCATAATCACACACACACACCAAGCTTTTAAGATGTGTCATACGACATGGTTTTGACATAGCAGACGCAATAATTCGTTCTGGTTGACAGACCAAGAGACATAACTTCACGACTAGTGTCAAGAGATTTCAGCGATCTGTTCTGTGTCCGTCGTCAAAGTCTCTTGATTTCAGGAAGGCTGACGAATCAATGATCTTGTTTTTCCTCGGATATCGTTCCAGATATAGCGAATCAGAAGATGTGATTGAAGAATGCTCTCAGAATGCTCCTGAACTCTCGACTAGAGAGAACAAGAATGTTCCTTAACTCTCAACTAGAGAGACCCCGGTTATCGGGATCCTCACGTCACGAGGACTATAATTCACTTCAGTAACTGTTCTATGTTATCCATGAATTATACATATTTGTGAAGAGCTTCTCGTAATTGTAATAAATAAGTTTTGGGTTTAAAATGCAGTAAGAATTATGCAACTTCACAAATGTACTAATCATTATAGTACGAAGTAAGATGCGCTATCTGACGCAGCCACACCCAAGCTCTTCCAATTTCAGTATGAAATGATACAGCAGGGCATACCTGTATGTTTGATCGCTTTGTACAAACGGTAGATCAGTGAGCATGATCCAAGTTTCTTGTCTAATAAGTGACCATCTAGCTTACGTTTAACATTTTGTTGTGCAAAATAGTCATCTGCTTTATTTCTTTCATATATTCTCAATCCTTTCCGCAGGCTCTTGTGGTGTAATTGGAAGTATATTCGATGCATATGGAGATATTCAGGGTTCAAGTCCCGGGGAGGGCAGTGCACATTTTTCACCTTTCCTGCTTTTTAGCCCAAAGGTGCAGTTTTGCCCAGAAGAGCTGTTAATTTCATTTTGGCATTTTGCGTTGATTCACTATAAACGGCGAATCATTTTTAAATTGTTGCCACCAAATATTAGAGCCCTGTTTTATATTTAAAGAAATTACATAAGGAAGAATCTGCATAAATGTATGTATGTTTCTCGCATTGTGATTAAACAACGGTACCTAAAGCCATCAAATTTTGAATAACGTACGTCTCCATCGGAGTATGGGCATCTGGAAGCCCTAATTTGGAATCTGCAATTTGTTTTATTATCTGTTTCATATTTTGTAAAGTATTTAAGAGTTTTTGATTAAGAGAATCAAAGATTTCAAAGCTAGCAATGGCAACACTCTACAGAGAAAAAAAAAATCTCCAGCTCGCGAGACTCTGTTTCGGAAAGTCTAAAGATATGCTCTCTTAAATATATTCTGATATTTCTGTTGATCTGAATTTTATAATTTAAGTGAGAAGAATGTAATAAACAAAGGTAACACACAAAACGTTATAAAACGCCATTTTGACCATACTGCATTTTTTTCGAACCTGCAGCAGTTGTGCAGATCGTCTCTTAGTTTTTAAATTTTGTTTTAGATATCTATTAAGGAAGCTTTGGCTACTGACTTTTGAGTTTATATATTATATATATATATGTACAACAATTAAAGTAAACATAACACGCCGTATGACATTTATTAGAAAATTCAGGCGACAAGAATAAGCTGTAATATTTATAAATTTGCAGTAGTTTCGAACGTTTAGTTGCAGAAGTGAAATTGACGAAAGGAAAACTTGTGCTCACGCAGTATCAATGCAAACAACTGACTGGAAAATTTGAGAAAGTTCTTTTCAAAAAAATGAAAACCCAGCTACTGACGTCGTCTATTAATAAAAAGGACAACAATTATGAAGTAAATTCTTTAAGAGATGCGGGTAAATTTGGATAATTCACTAGAACGGAAAGAATTTAATGAAAGTGAAATACATCTAGAGAAACTAAATTCCCAACGGAAAATGTATTTTCAATAGTTTTAGCTGCAGGAAAATGGAAAATATGATTTTATAACCAACAATGTTGAGAAACTGAGCATTTATGTGAAACAAACATGAAACATGTTTTTTTCCTAAAATATGTTTCATGTTTATTCCTGAGGGTTTTAAGACTCTTTTAGTTTGACCATTGTACGGTAAACTCTTGCCGAAAGCGGGGTCACGTCATTAACACAGTGCATGTACGTCGAAATAACTTTTTGTACAGTTAACTTTCCATGGAACAAATTGTGTAAGGTATAATTCAGATTAATAAAGTATGTAATTAATTGTTGCAATTAAAAGGCAAATACGATACAAATGATAATTGAAATAATTTTTATTACTGTCTAAAAAATACGTGATACACTTATTTTTTTAAGAAAAAGTTGATTGTTTTTGCGTGGGACACTAACCGACGCAGCTCTTTAAAAATTTCGGGGAAAGAAGCACAGTTTTTCAATTCCTCTTACAAAGTGTCTGTTCTTTCTTCAAATAAGTCTTCCATTGCAAAAGTTATGCATTGTTCTTCCTGAACAAACATCATGCCGTCAGGATAGTTTCATAGGTTGTAGACTAAACAGGCTTTGACAACTGTAAATGGGAATTTTATTTACTTTTAACTTTTGAACGATAAAAAATACTTCTTGGTGCTGTTGTTTAATCCCGGTACAAATATTTTTAATCCGCTTTAATTGAATAATAATAATGTTAGCAATAATTTTCTTGGAGATGTTAGTAAACCAGTCTATCAGCTTAACAGTAGGAAAACTGAATCCTCTTCTTTAGCCGTAGAGCCTTGTCTCTTGGAGAATGAAAATTATTAAAGATCCATATAATCCACTGTAAGCTGATTTGTGTTGGTTTTGCTTAATTTGAGACATTCTGGGTAGATGTTGCTGCTCTCAATGAGATTAAAATTGTTGAAAGTTATGATATCATCAACATATTTGTAGGTGAAGGCAAACATGAGTTTTGTAAATCATTAGAAGGAAGTGCACAAAGAAATTGAAATTCTTTTGAGAAAAGATACACGTTCAGATTTGCGACGAATATTTCGTACCCATAGGGATGTCTGTGATTTGTAAATAAAGACTTTTTTAGAACTTGATATAATTATAAAAAAATGCGAAATTGAGATATAATTTCGGACTATTCAAATATAAGATTGAAAGCGAATCAGGAAAAAGCTTTAAATAGCGCAAGAAAGCAGTTGTAATAGATTTCCTCAAGAAGTGGTGTAGTGTGAAGATTTTTGAGTCATACCAATTGACATTAATAATACTAAGTTCTGTAACTGCCTTAATAATCGGTAAGTTACTGTGGATGATCCAGCTATAACGGAAGTCTACGTTTGTTTTCTCAAAAATTACCTTACAGATTCTTTTCAGTTTTAGCGAAAAAAAATGAAGTCAAAATTCTTCTTATACATATTTCTGGTACCATTAGCTATAAATTTGAATTGTATAGGTTTCTTATGAAGTATTGGAAGTGCATAAAAGTTAGCAGATCTATTGTATTTAGCTCTTTGTGATAAATTAAGCCTTTTAGGAATTATTAGGAATAGTTTATTAGGAATAGTTTGAGTTCGTTTATAGCTATGTTTTCTTCAATTTTAGAAATACAATAGGTAGTTGGTGAATTACGCTCCTTTTCTGCAAGAGAAAAATTGATTTTTTTAAAATGATACTCAAATTGTTGCCAGCTTTATCTAATTTAGTGATTGTGAATTTTTCTCAGATATATTCTTATTCAGCCTGGTCCTATTAATTTTTTCTTCAAAATTTTGAATTTGATTATGTGCCTGTACTATTTTACCTAGTACTTTCCTTTTCCATTTCATAGAGGTAGAAATAGGCAAACTGAATTTTATGCTGGCTTTCAAAATGAAACCTTCGCTACTACTTTTAATGCTGTGTTCTTTGGCAATTTTTGTGATTGATCTAAACTTGGGTCCTTTTTCCATAAGCTGTCTAAATACTTGATCTAGAATTATATCCAAACCGCCAGTAATAATACTATAATTTAAGGTAAGCATCAACAAAAGGTGCATATTGTGTTTTCTACAACAAAAACAGCTAGCCGTCGAAGCTTCTTCGTGATAGTTAATGATCTAGTTACTAACAATCTTAGAATATTTAAAACATATCTGAGCTTTCGTGTGTATTGCAGAAAAAAAAGTTATTGCCTTTTTAAAGATTTTGTAAAAATTAATATTATTGTATCGTGGATGCAGGAGTTTAATAATACAGAAAATTTTAGCGGTCTTCGTTTTACTATTTAATCTAAATTTTATAAAATCTAAAACTAGGTCTTTGAGCCTTTCCTTTAAAGTTGTTGAAGAAATAGTTTCGTATGAACATTGTTTGTTGGAAAAGGCGTATAACTGAGTAACTATAATACAATTTAAAATGCCAACTTTCAAGTTATTTAATTATATTTTTTAGGGAAGGCATTTTAAAATATAAAAATATTGTTACATATCATTCATAAACACAACAAATTTCAAACTTTTCACTATTATTAAGACATTTAAAATTTACTTATTCTTTACTAAACTTGAAGACTCCACAACTTGAAGCTCTAAATACCAGCATATCCATCATATTGGTTTATCAGTTGAGCAAACTGGTGTTTATTCTACACCAGTGGCCAAAAGATTTGCCAAATTAGCAGTTACTGTAGAAAAGACCTCCGTTCCTTCGATAGAGGCAACTGACCTTTTTCGAACTGCTGTAGTTCCATTATAAAAGTTTAAAAGCACTATTTTATGAAAAAATAAAAATAATATAAGCATTTTTATTTTAAGTGCCTTCAACTGTGAGAACCTTCAACGTTTATCTTGAAAACTTTAAAGAAATACCTACAACTCAAAACTTTCAAACAATAATTTCATTCTTAACATACAGTAAAAATTAAAGAATATAAATTCAAAGAAATTTAAACAATACTACAAAAATATTATTCATATTAGGTACCTTCCCTAAGTAAAACCCTCAAATTCTTTACGTAATTTTTATCAAATTCAATAATTTTTTCCCAATTCAGAAATACAAAACTAAATTTTAAATAAATCATAAAATTTTTAAATTATTAACTTTGATCTTAAAATGATTTAAGCAAAATATTATCATCAATAAATCGTAAAAAATTAATTTATTAATAAATGAAAAATTACTTATAATATAAAGTCATTTAAAAACGCAATTTACTCCATTTGAAACTTCGTACCACTTCAATAACACATTAATAACTTTTGATAATATTCCATTCTTTGAATAAGAGCATTGAAAAACGCAAAATGTGCATAAAACACATTACACTCATGAGGTTGCTGACCTTCAAAGCACTTTTCATGTTTTTCTTTCTACGCGATGATCAGAAATGCATAAACACTGTGAATATTCGAAGCCAGCAAGAAACATTAGCCATATTTCTTCGAAACACGTTCGATTTTGAATTTACAGATACTCGATGATTTTCAAAGCACTTTTTGAATATGCCGTTAAATTCACACACCGGAAACGAATTTGATGATTCTCTGGAAGTTTGAGGCAGCAGAGTTCGAAACCCATTGGGGAAACTTGCAGCAGGTTAATCCTGTCTTGACTTTTTATAAATATGTAATGATTTTAAAATGCGTAGATGAAAACAGTGGAACCTTCAACAGCTTTCGATATTGCGTAGATGGCTGAGAAGGCCGTAGTGGCTGAAGGTAGGGCTGAGTGGAAAAGCAGGATGATGCATTTATCACAATTGAACTTGAATAATCATTATCTTTATTTATTTATTACGTAATCAAATCATCCTTTTGCAGACATGTTTCCTAAGACGTCATCTTAAGCAAGTAAATGTCAGCAGCATGGATGAAAAGCGTCTTGCCAACAGCGGAGCTCATGCGAAAAAGGGAAGAGTATCATATAGAACTTCACAGAGGAAGAAGAGTGGGTGTCGGAAAAGTTTCAGTTCAGAATTTTGGTTTACAATTAATTTGATTGGACAATAGGAATCTTCATTAAAACGTTACGTAAGATAAGAAAGTCTGGAACCTGTGAGAAGACATGAATTTAGGGGCAGATTACCAAATTTAGAATGTTAATTTTGAGTTCGCAAGTTATTTTTTTTTTTTTAAACAGCTACCATATTTTGTTTTATCTTACATGTCCCCCCTTCAAAAGAAAGGTTGGGTGAACAATATCATATTTTGTTATATCTTACATATATATACACGAGTATGTGTGCGTGTGTATCAAAATTTTACTTTAATTTGACGTAGTTCCTGAACTCTCCATTTTAATTTGGGTGTTCCTTCCTTCTGTTCCTAAAAATAGTAATTTCATATAATAAATCGTCATAAACTGGGTCATTTGAAAATTAATCCATATAGGCGCTAATGACGCAGATACGTAGCTATCATTACAGCCAATAATTATTTTAAATTTGGGAATTCAAACTTGTTATTAACCAATAGGGTTTAAAACTGTTGATAAAGAACTGAAAATTATTCTGCACCAATCTTTAATCTTAGACATATCACACTTTTGCTATTATTTGCTGTCCTGCGTACATGCTGTCGCTTACTTGTCCTCTATGGATTGTATCGCCATAAGGACGTTAAAGGCCATAAATGTGATCAAGAACGGGGCGCAGATTGCATCCTCCGTGCTGTGTAATTTAAGTTAAGAATGATGTTTATATGTTTATATGTATTGTTAAGTATATTTATGTCTTTCATGTTTTAAGCGTATTTTACTGAAAGTTTTGTAAACTTGAATTTTCGATTGCACAAATATTTGTCTGTTCCTTGCGATTTTTGATTGTTCTGAATTTAAAATGCTATATTTTCTCAACACGTGTTTCTTTACAAAAAGAATTGCGTAATTTTTTAAGAAAGGTTTTACAATGTTTCACACTTATTCTGAACTTCCCATTTCACGACAGAGCGCAGGTGTCTGCTCTTACCAGGAAGTAAGGTCAGCGTTCGCATGTGTAGGATCTGTGACGCAACACGAAACCGTAGAATGGGGCTCTAAAGGACAAATACGTCATATGTTTGCTACCCCCTCCGAATGATGGTCAGGGCTGCAGTTAGAAAACAAAACGAATTTTTTGAGCGCTTTTATTCTTCATTTTTATTTTCCTGTCGTGAACGCCCTCATTAGTTTACCTTGTTGAAATTGAGACAGGCTTTGTCAATGCATTGCGTGGAGTGAATGAACGGAAAGAATAGTTGCCAAAAGTTTGATGAAATCAAATGAAAAATGTTAAAATAAATAAATAAAATGTAACTTTTATGAAAGAAAGGAACTCTTGATTTGAAACATATGGTGGCTAAACAGTGACTTCGTTACGTCCTTTTCCATTAGATTATTTTATTTACCGAAAAGTTTTGAACAGTATAGGCATTTGACGGAAGGCACTAAGAAATGCGTATTCAGTCACTTACGATTTTTTTTTCTCAACACAAATCTCAGAAATATGATTTTTAGTCCGAAGGGCATTAGCCCAGAAGGGCTATTAATTTCTTTTCGACATTTTGCTTCGGAAACTTTAAATGTCCGTTTCACTTTTTAAATTGTTGCCACCAAATATTATCGCCCTATACTTATATTAAATAATGAAGATTCTACAAAAATGTATGTATGTTTCTGGTATTGTGATAAAACAATGGTGCCTAGAGCCATCCAATTTTGGATAACGTACGTCTCCGCCCGAATATGGGCATCTGGAAGCCCAAATTTGGAATTTGTTTTATTATCTATTTCATATTTTTAAAAACTTTAACGAATTTTTAATTAAAAAAATCAACGATTTCAAAGTGGGCAATGGCAACACTGTACGGAGGGGGGGGGGGATTATCTCCACCGTGCGAGACTGTGTATCGGAAATTGTAAAGATATGCTCACTTTAAAATTATTTTGCGATATCGCTGTTGAACTGAATTTTATGGTTTAAGTGCGAAGAACATGATAGTTAATAAATCAAGGTAACGCACCAAACGTTAGAAAAACGCCCCGTTGGGCGTAATGTAAAATCTTTAAATTATATATATATATATATATATAGCAGAGAATACAGCAGAGAATTTAATTTGTCAGACTGTTCTTTTTCCGGTATTTTGCCATATTAAAATAATTATTTTCATTAAAAATCACACGCAAGTTTTTATAATTGCTCAAAATTTAGGTTTTTAGTTTTTTAACGTTGAAATATTTTAATATCTAAACTAAAGTTCCAATTTTTTTTATGACAATTACTATAATAAAATTAAACTTTAGAACTTGTGTTTAGCTCTTGAGTACTAGATTTTCTGCAAGAATCTGCATGAATGTATATATGTTTCTCGCATTGTAATAAAACAACGGTACCTAGAGCCATCCAATATTGAATAACGTACGTCTCTACCCGAATATGGGCATCTAGAACCCCATATTCTTGGAATTTGTTTTATTATCGATTTAATACTTTGCAAAACTTTAACGAATTTTTAATCGTTAACGAATGCATCAATGATATAAATAGGTGAATAAATGCAGTTTTTTTACATGTTTACCTTTACTAGCAGGATAATCTCAATTAGTGATGACGTTGTCGTGAGCGCAATCTTTCCTGTATTAATTTTTATTATTTTTTAATGCAATGCTTAAATAGCAAGGCGAAATATTAATTCAAGCGAACCTATTCAAGTTTCGAATAAAATCGTTATTAATTCCACAATCCCATGTAAGATGAGGTCCGGTATTTTGAATAATTAAATCTCAATATAACCAAAAAAAAATGTATTCCTAATGCAACACTTCTTATAATAACTTGTAAAACTGTCGAACTGTCTAATGAATGTATTACTGAACTGCAGCTTCTCCTGAAAGAGCAAAATTTCCGGAAAACATAGGCACTTGAGGAGGGAAAAAATCCCCATTTCAAAAAGCTGTCTTTTTAGAAAAATAAATATTTAAAAACTCTAGCTATTTGATCAAGAAGCTTTTAAATGAATCAAAAATCAGAATAAGAAAGGCAATTTTATCTTACCGGCAAAGAATACTATTAAATCTTTGTTTTATCTTAGATGAACCATGTCTAATTATCATTTATTTAGTTACCTTAAATATAATTTTTCAATTTTATTGGATGCATAGCATATTTAATTTATTATGCCTTAAATTACCATTCATTGATGTTAATTCATAAGCAATGAAACAGTTTAAAATATTTTAAGTAACTGATTTTCTTCTCCACTTCTAATAGTCTGCCAAAGCGCACATTTAAGGAATCAAATCTTGGGTAAAGTTGTAAGGTATTTCTCCCGCCTTCTTAGTATGGTGCAGTGGTCAGCACGCTCGACGCGTATTCGAGAGGTCCGTGGTTCGAGTCCCGGCGAGGGCACTGCTCATTTTTCATCACTCTTGCTTCCACAATACCTAATGTCTCTACAAAGTAAAGGCATAATATACATCTAGCCGCTTGTCTTCTTGATTATACTGCGTGAGAATTTTGCAAAAACTACAGTTTTTTATTGCGAAATTTTACTTCTTTTTTTTGGTTTGTTAATTGGTTATGGTAAGGTTGGAGCCTATTCTAAGAGGATACAGCTGCCCTCTTAGAATAGGTTCCTTTCATGGAAACCAGTCTAAAGAAACTCGACATAGTTTTTATTACACATGGGGTGAATAAAAAACTCCAGGTGATCGGCCAGTTCATCAAGATAGCTATAATCATCCCCTCGCTACTGGTAGGTGCTCTTTAAGAGAACTGCATTGATTATCCAAAGCTGGAATATTTAATGTGATGATAAGCATCAAAAATATATTTAAATGTATTAGTTTAAATTAGAATTTCTATTTGGCAGCACAGCATCCGAGTTGAATTTTAAATACACTATCTACAAAAATAAGATTCTCGTGGTTATGTATTTTGTTCTATAACTGTATGAGGTATATTCAGTTTAAGTAACGATTATTTTATTTTTTTAGAATCATCACTGTCACTTCTGTCTTTCCGTTTCCCGCCGGAATGGAAACTAGTTCGCGTGTATTTAAGTGAGGGTTTGAGATTGTTCAGGGGTATCAGCAACCCCTATACCGACAATGTTAAATTGGCCATTTTAGATGTACCTTTTCTCAAAAATCTGCTGCAGATACACACTTGAAATTGTTTGTGTGATTAAAGTATACCTATCAGATTATCCTGAAAGGAGTTTTTGAAACATTTTGAATTTTAGAGTAATTTACAGAATATTTTGTTAGGCATAGCAAAATTTAGCACTTTTCTCACACAAAGAATTAAAAAAATTTTTTTTAGTTTATCACAAAAAGGTCATTTCAGTAAATATTAGGAAACTTAATAAATAAGCCATATAAATTTTAGATAGCTGTGAGCAGTAGTTCTTGAGAAAAGCTACATCGAGTATACAAAAATCACGTTTGGAGAAAAACGCGTTTTTATGTAAAAATCATCATTGATAAAAGCATTCGATGACAAATTAAAACTAGATTTTTTTTACAGTTCCAATTTTCATAGAGATTAAAGAATGGTGTTTTTAGAAAGATAAAAGTATAGATAATTTGAAAATGCAAAAATCCGAAATCACAATTTTTTTAAGGATATTTGGTTCCAACACCTCTTAAGACAGGGCGTGTTCTGCCTTTTGAAGGCACTATACTAGATTCGCTATTCTAAGATCAGAGTTCCTGTCTTCGGCGTTGCATTGTACTTGACGATAGTATAAATTCACGCCGGTGAAATTCAGAACCAGTTTCGCGTAAATTACTCTATGTATCGCGTAAATTATCAGTATGTAGCTATTTAAATTTAACTTTGCATTTGAATTTCTACTTTGAGTTCTCGCCGTTAAGTGCCAGCAGATGTGAAAGCACCGAGTGTGCCTTCTGTTCAGATGAACAGAGCTTCAAATAAAAGGGACTTTTGCACATTTTAAAATTTTCTGTACTTAATTTTAGACTTAGCGATAAGTCGGTTTACGTCTGCCAAAGGTTTGATCACAGTTTACAATAGTGAAAGACTTCACTATTGTAAACCTTACAGCCGTATACAATAAATCAAAACCTATACATCTAAAAGCGTACTAAATAAAAGAAATCAAGGTTTTAAGTGTTACATTGACGATTTTGAGTGAAGTCTGGGCTGTATTTGTGTTATATATTATGATGATTCATAAATTTAGATAGAGTTTAAAACATCATATGAAATCAGAGTGCGGTTTGCCCCTGAAGACTTGTCAGAGAGATGTACTTTTAACATAAGATACATTATAATTTTCAACTTTCACCAAAAGATGGCATATCGTACTTTAAGTATTATAGTAAGAAAAAAAAATATAGGACATTTATTTGTTTGTATTGGAAAACGTACTGCTACTAATAATGTAATAAACCACGAATTTCAGTTGCACATTTTGTTTTAAAGAACTTAAATTTGCACATTTTCGCGATATTAACGACACCATGCGATCTATCAATCAAAATTTGAATTAAAAGGGGTCTTATGGGAAGGGAGGAACAAGCTTCCGTCATAAACCTTGAAAGGCTAACCGCATTCTGATACTGCAATTTATTGATCTCACATTACTTTTCTAAATGTGTTTAAATTTAGAGGGCATTCTGTATATTCTTTTTAATACCGTAAATTGTTATCAGCATTTTATCATCATGTTTATTTATCGTGTTTTACCGACTCCGAAGAACAATAATATATTCTATAACATAACTATTACTCTCAAAATATTTAAGGAATTATTAAGTATTTTTTTATTATTTCCAGGACGAAGAGTAACAACAGTGCGAACTCATGATATCGAAGGCGACCCCATAGAATATGGCATCGAATCTGCTGTTTTCTTGGATGGATCCAGCTATTTTACAATCGACAAGAAAACGGGAGAAGTTTTCGTAGGAAGTCCGCTCATTGGATTGGTATGTTTTATTTGTTATTATAAGTACGATGAACATTAATAACCATTTTTTATCACTATTCTTTACTCACACAAACTTTAATGATCCTTAAAGTTTAAACTTTCCTGTGGAACTTGATCAAGAAAGCAAGTTCCAAATTTAGTATCATAGATTTAAAATAATTAACTTACGTTATCTTCCTCTTTTTATTTTCTTTTTTTAAAGTTTAATTCTGAACAGGCTGCAGAATTTAGAGGCGGCAAAACTTTTAGAGTTTAGGAAGAAACCGAGCAGTAGAACTTAAGACGTCGCCCAGTTTGCACGGGGCGGCGAAAAGCCTAGCTTCCGCCCTGATCCTGAATATACAATATCATTGAGTTTTATCTCTTCATTCACTGGTCATAGTGTTAGTAGACAGGGTTTCCCAATCCTATGCCCGCGGGCACTATGGCGCCCGCCGATCATTTAGCGTGTTCCTGCCGCTGTGCGATCACAATAAAAATGTTTTAGTTTTCAATAGAATTCTATGTGATTTGTTTCTCATTTTTAATGAAATAGAAATTACATCCAACACAGATACCTGCGCAAAGCGAAATGTTACCGATCTCTTTTTTTTTTTATGTGCATGTATTATTAACTCTATCCAACTATAAATTCACCTTGAAGAAGTAAATGGTGCCCGTCGTCCAACACATATTCTAGAATCTGCTCTTAGGTTTCGTTCAGATGGTGTTATAGATGTCACAGAGGCATAAAATGCGGGAGTCCCGTTCACACCTGCGATACAGGTTCTAAGCCATAACCAGTAACAGAAACTAAATTTGCGCTTGCGTGGATTGTGTCTACAGCTTTTCCTCTTTGTTTGCCCGCTCAATTGGTTTCGTGCGTTTGCTCTGATTGGTCGACTCTTATACCAAGTCTGTATAAAGTTGAAAACTTCGAACTTTATACCAAAAGCCCTAAACCAGTTTTCGTGACGTAACAAGGCCTGGTCACCTAGCAACAAAGCTCGGATTAAACCAGTTATGACATTTATGCCACCGTCTGAACGGAGCGGACGAAAGGGTTGGGGATCCTTGACCTAGATCAGCGGTTATCAACCTTTTGACTAACGCGTACTATCTAAACAAAAATTGAAAACCTTTAGTACCACCACTACAAAGTACTACTACCACCACCATTCTTGAACAAAGCTCTGATCGCATAAATTTACGAGTGTTGAGAGAAAAAACTCAATCAGGATGATGGGGTTTTAATTTTTGAATTTAATAGTTAAAAATACTTTGCTTCTTTGCGTACCACCTATTTTTCTCTTGCGTACCACCGGTCAAGAACCCCTGACCTAGATGATATACGACGTATGCAGGAAAGCGTTGAATTGGCGAAAGAGAAGGAAAGACTACCTTTATGAATTTCGGATACTCCCCAAATCCTTTGTGTCTTCTTTGAAGGGTTATATCAAAGAAAAGCAGAACCTTTTATACCTACCAACAAATTTCCTTTTTGTTCCAATGGCCGGCTCTAGCCTTTTATAGGCACTGGCCACTAAAGGCCGGAAGCGGTGGCCTCTTTATTATGGAGGCACCTAATATGTGGGCCGCCGTTGCCTCCTATAAAAAGACGGACAAATTACATCCATGCCTTCTCCGGGATTCAAACCTGGGCCCTTCGGTACGGCAGTCAGACTCACTAACCACTTTCCTGTGTGGGTGGTACGTTCTTTTTATTATCTCAACTATTAGCCTTTGTATTTTGATGTTAAAATGATACAGCAACCTCGAACTTCAGAAAATAATCACTTAATAGGTTGAAATACATTATTAAAATGCCATCCAGACGTAATAAAAAACTCGCCTCTTTAATCATTCGATTCTGTTATCAGATATTAATTTTGAGTACCAAATCTGTTATTCGTTAAAAAAAGGAAAGTTCAACGCCACCCATACCTCCGCCAGAAGCCATAAATTACACAACGTGCCCATGCGCTGACAGAGACGTGCGTTAGTAGCCAGTATCACCCTTCCTTTACTACTATTCCCATCTGAACTGTTCGTGCAACTTTAATTACACAGTCCATTGACCTGGATGAACATAAATTTACCACTCGTTTTGGTTCTAGTGGGAATTTCGTGATTCTGTATTTTGGGTCTTTTATTTAATGACAGGTAGGAATTTTTCGAAACGTCTGCTAGGGGTAGGGTCGTTCACAAGAAAGAAAAGACATCTCTCTTCAGTAACGGCTGAAATTTAGTTTTATTTATTTTTAAGCCTTTTTTTTTTTAAATCTGCATTGTTTTGTGTTATCAGAAACATCAAGTAGTTAAGATAGTACGCTTGTTATGCATTGCAGTCAACTCTCGATTATCCGATGCATTACCTCTATGGTTAACTTAAGAGTCATGGTTAATTCAGAGGAAGTTGAAAGAAAACATAGGAAAAATGATCATATTATAATTAATAAAAAATTAATGCTATAAGTAATTTGTAATTTCAAGAAGTGTAATCTGGGAAATAAGTTTTCATTTGATTGCATAAATTAAATCTTCGACAATTTTTATGACGATTTAAGACGGTTTTCATGACGAGAGAAAGGGGAGGTAAATTTTATTCCCGTTAAATTACCCACTTTGCAGCGTTGCTACCTTGTGCACCTAACACGGTTTGACATACATATTTCAGCAACACCTCAGCTTTTAATTAACAGTTCAAAATTAGGCAACTATGACCGAATTCTAGTGATTTAGATGCTCTTGAAGTTGAAACAGTTGCTCTCTTCGCTTAGTGAATGCTCCTACGGAGAGTCAGTAAATCTATCTTTCCAAAGTTTTGAGTTTTAGGTAACTTTATTGGTTAGGATTCGAATAATAATGATAAAAGTAAAACTGATAATCTAATTCGCATCTAAAGAATTAATCACATTATTTAGATCTTATATCAATATACTGGTACTCGTGTTATTCTACGGGAAAATTTAAACTGTTATTTCTTATACAAAACCTTGAAAAAGTTGGCAGTTTATTTTAAAACAATTTTCCTTTGTCGAATAGCGTATACTAGCCAGTTTCTCTTAGAAAGTGAATGAATAACTGCCTAATAGAATGAAGGTATTCATTCTATTAGGCAGTTAGCCGAAGTGATTTTTGGTAGACACTTTCTCCAATAGCAGTTCATTGCGCCATTTGTTCCCTTTCATTGGTTTTATTCTTTCGAGATGAGTGAGTTCATGTTAAAAGAATTCACGAGAGGCTGTCTGTTACATTTGTTCTAAACAAAAGCTCCTAAGATTTTTAAATATTGTGCACACAACTAATAAATTTTTTCTATTTGACAGAATTGTTATTGGTAAATTAAAGGATTTTTATTATGATTGCTGGAAAGAGAAATGGAACATTTCAGGAAAAAGGATTATTTGAACTTTGAAGTTCCTAAAAATATGAGATTTGATTACAATCAAATAATTACTGGACACGGGTGCTTCTTGGCGTACTTGAAAAGATTTGATTATCAAAATAATAGTCTTTGTAGTTTTTGTAGTGCTGAAGGCAACGCACGACATTTCGTCGAAGATTGCGTATTATTGCTACGTGCTAGGGATAAACTTGGTAACATAAAAGAATTCTATTACCAGAGGAAAGAGTTTAGATTTGCAAAGGATTTGATGAACTTCACAAGTGGCAATAGAACAAATATTGGGAAGTTTAATTTGATGATTTCAACTGCATTTTTGTTTTAATCTGCGTTGGGTGTGCTGCGTTAACCATGAGGTCGATTATTATCGGCCAGGAGGGTTGGTTGCTGCACACTCGTATATTACATTACCGTTGAAGAATCTCTTCACTATAATCAGATAAAGGTACACCCACATTTGACAATTTACTTTTGGCAACAGTAGAAGTTGAAGCACCTTGATATAATTGAAAACTAACACTTCAGTCGATTTTATTTTCTTCTTATTTCCATAATATCGCTTTTTGCGTTCTTTCCCTTTTAAACGTCTTGCCTCTTGTGCACTTTAGTGCCTCTTAGTGCACTTTTATTTTTAGACATTTTATATTTATTTTTGTGCAAATAAAATCAGTACACCCCTCCCTCAACAGCTGACCGTCGAGACCATAGAACTGAACGGTTTTATAACGTAACTCGTGCGCGAACACTTGTGACGTCATCAAAATATTATGCATGTTTTGCCTAATTCTGTCATTCTACTGTAGCTCTATCACAATTTAAATTCTCAAAAAAATTTTTTTAGTTCCGATGGGTGTTAGCCCAGAACGGCTGTTAGTCTCGAAACGGCATTTTGCGTCGAATCACTGTAAATGGCGTATCACTTTTCAAATTGTTGCCACCAAATGTTATCGCCCTGCATTATATTTTAAGAAATTGAATAATGAAGAATCTGCATGAATCTATGCATGTTTCACGCATTGTGGGGGAAAAAAAAAAAAAAAAAAAAAAAGATACCTAGAGCCATCAAATTTTGAATAACGCAGTCTTGTAGCCGAATATGGGCACACTCGAATTTCGAAGCCCGAATTTTGAATTTGTTTTATTATCTATTTCATGCTTTTTAAACTTTAATAATTTCTGATTAAGAAATTCAACGATTTCAAAGCAAACAGTAGCAACACTACGGAATAAAATATTTTTATCTCCAGCGTGCTAGACTGTTTATCGAAAATTTTAAATATACTGTGTTTTTAAATATTGTTAGCGCAAAGGGGCATTAGCCAAAATACTCTCGAAACGTATATGTATGTATATGTAAATGGGGAGGGGGTGGAGAACCGCTCTTTTGGCATAATATAAAATCTGAAAGCTCTCAGATATTTTGTGTATTGTAATGGTCTCCTTTAACTGTCAAATAAGCCCTAAACAATAGCTTTTGAAGTCACTGAGATATAAGCATTTCTACTAAGACACGATTTGCATCTTACATTTTTTTTTTGTCCTTGAGACCGATCATCATAGAGGAACGCAGTCCGACGTTAAAACAAATCAAAATCACTGGCTCCATGTTTCGTATTGGTGCTTTAGTTTTTACTCAAACGAATGTTTTTACATTTTTGTACTGGTAAAGGTAAAGATCATTGCGATATCCGTAAAGATCACAGTTATAAATGGAGGAGAGGGAGAGAGAAAACCATTCAAATTTGTGTAACCGTAGGAATAAAACTTTCTTGACTATAGAGCTGAAGAAATAAAATTTCTTATTTATATGCAACCACATTAGTTACATAAAAAGTGCAAAGTTTTCATTAGTTTACTTCAAACATTTCGTTTCGTGAAAAATCTGTTTCAAGACATAACGGTGTAAATACGGACATATGGTGGCTCTTGGTTGCAGCTCTCAAAGTTTCCTATATTTTAAAATACATCTTCGATTGTGATGTATATTTGCTTGGTAATCAAACACCTTTTAGGTATTAGATTGTAACCCGGAGCTCTCAGGATGCAAATGTATTTACATTTATGCATTTTTAATTTTAAAATTTCAAAAACAGTACTACTTATTTTCAAAATTCTCTCTCTCTTTTTTTTAAAAAAAAAAAAAGAAAAAACGTCTTCTAGCTCAGGTGATCGCGTTATTTGGGAGAGGCACGTGAATTAGAAAAGTCGCGTGACCTTGAAGGGAAAAGAAAAGAAGTGTTATACAACGGAAGATCCGTCTACGCCCTTTTTTGAAACGAATTTATGCATCCCTCCTCCTCCTTATGAGGTGCTCCGGGATAAAAATCCACTGACCCAAGTCCAAGGTCGTTACCATGGACACGCTGAAGCGGAACCAGGTTTCAATGCGTGACCTGAGAAGACGCCAGATACGGGCTGAAAGAATGGGCTGCTCGAATTCAGCATGCAAACTTGTAAAAAAAAAAAAAAAAAAAAAAAAAAAAAAGAAAAGAAGAATATTAGTTTACATCTGAGGCCCAGCTTTGGTTTCTTTGAACGTTAAGAAGCGTTAATTTAGAATTCAAACTACAAAAATCAGCGTCATTCTAAATTAATACTTATCCGGCGTGTTATTTTATCTTAGTTAAGAAGCGTGTTATCTTGCTTGCTAGACAACCTGGACAAGTGGTCAGCTTGACCACCCTAGACAAGTGGTCAGCTTGTCGCAGCACCATCCGTGTTTAGTTCCCATGCGAACTTGGTACCCATTTTATCGACTCACTCAAAGGATGAAAGGCTGAGTCAACCTTGCCCAGCCCGGGGATCGACCCAAGAACCTGTAAAGCTGCTGCGTGATGGGCTAGCCACTGCGCCTCATAATCATAGAAATTAGAAACTAAAAAAAAAAAAAAAAAATTGCAGAGCAATCATTCTTTATTTTGAAGAACCTAGTTAAAAAAAAAACTCCCGTATATCTTAACTCTTAACGAGTGGGTGTATACTTTATACTGAATTTAAATAAATTATCAAAAATTACATGAAGTTTGATTTAACAATCACAAACGTGCATTATTAATCTACATTAATAATTTTTAACATTTGATTTTCATTTCATAAAATGTTTTTACCTAGAATGCATTGTCCTTGTGTTGCTTCGTAAAAAATAGTTATTCCTAGCATGATATCTGTCTGCTGATGTAAAACAGATGAACACGTGTGCAACTGGAGTCTACAAAAATCTTACTGTTATAATGGCAGCAAACACATGTATTTTAAGTCCAATTTACAAAACTGAAGTTCCGGTGTAATACATTTTGCGGAGATCCAGCCTCTTCTAATTATTTTCAATATAGTAAATAATAATCAGGCAAATTATTTACTGCATTTCATAAAATAATCTAAAATTTAGTATTGGTTTACTTCCTTGTACGAAGTAAAGGAAGTATTGTATTAAAAAAAAAATTGCGAAAAAGTTCGGGTATCATATTTCAACAAAAATATCCATTTCAGTCGCTCTCGAAATCATCCGAACGAAATTTTTGCGTGAAATTTGTCCGTACGGGACAGAATAAATAAAAATTTTGCCAAAAAGGATTGTAAAATGGATTCAAAAGAGATTTTTTTCCTTGGCGTCTGTACGTACGTACGTATGTATGTGTCTCGCATAAGTCAAGAATGAGTAGTCGTAGACTGTTGAAATTTTGTATATGGGACTGCTACGACATGTAGTTGTGCTCCTCCTTTTTTTCATTGCAATCGGCTGCGCCAATCGTATATAAATAAATATATATATATATAACGCAAAAGTTTCAATTGTCTGTTTCGGCGAAACGCGTAATGGAGTTAGCTTGGTTCGACGTTTAACTAGAAATTTTCCTTGAAAAGCCAGGTTTGACTTCGAATTGAGCTAATTTACCATTTTTCGCTTTATGTTTTTATATGTTTTTGTTTGTTTCATTTGTTTTAACTTGTTCCGTCGATTGGTTTTTTATATGTTTTAACTTTTCACTTATCACATCGATAGGTATTTTACTGTATTTTTGCCATTACTAGTTTCCAACGATTAGTATTTTACTGTGTTTAATATATTTTACATTCTATTTCGCGTGTAGCCTAATTTTTCACCCTTCAATGACATGGTTTTTTTAAAAAATGTCTTGAACTTTTTCTTGGAGCCACAGCTCCTGGTAACTTTTTGGCGAGCTATCTACAATTTCTCATTTCCTTAATTTTGCAGCATATTGCGCAAAAATTTTTTAGACCAAATTGGTCTTTATTTTATTGTACTTACTACCTAGCTTGTTAATTATATATATATATATATATATATATATATATATATATATATATATGTCATGATATAAAATTAATAATTTGGAGCTTGGCGGTGACGTAATAGATGAGTAGCGAAGAAACTTAGCAAGGCAAACATGTCCGGATTCAAGATAACTTTATTATTGAGGAAACCAAATTAGGATTCACAATATTTGGTTCACATACGGACGAGCATTTTATGCGCTCTGCATTTTTGTTAGATCAGCACATATTACTTGAACAAAGAAGATAGCAACAAAGCTTAAGCGAAAGTGACGCATCATTTCATAGAAAGAAGGGAGGAAGTCAGTTTTTAGTTATGGTTTACAATTCGGTGATTGGTCAAGAGGCATCTGCATTAAGTGTTACGTAAGATCGCATGATTAATTTGAATGACGCAGTTTAAGCGCTATGTTGAGGACAGGTAGATGAAGTTCCTAAATGAAATCGAAAATAAAAGAGGTTATAGTGAATTAAATTTAGAAGTTTCCTTTCATATTTTTATCTTACACATATATTCCCATTCTGTTACCCTGCTCGGTGAGCTTAGTTTTTCTATTTTTATATGTTGGTAAATTGTGTATTTTTTGCTTTAAAAGTGATTGAATTATGTATATTTTATGTTGCGGTTGAGGTTTTTATGACTTTTGTTAGTCTGCTTGCAATAATTGTAGAATTATCAACAATTTAAAAGTGGCGAGTTAAACCTAATGAACCTTCCACCATTTGTTTATGCTTGGAACTGAGTAGGATAGTAAACTAAATCAGTTTCTGCACCTTCAATGTCTTTTTGCCGATTGAGGTCGAAAGTAAACTTTCAGTTTTGTACACCGAATAGTCTGTCTTCTTGCCCGAATTGGTTGTTTTTGTACAGAATTGTACTGGCCAAATTGCTTGTTTTTGTGCAGAAATTCTAATTTTAATTGTAAAAATTGCTTTTTAAAACTGTTTTGACTGCATTTGGTGTTTTATGTTTTTCTGTATTTTACAACTTTTAATGAAGATGTTTTGAGTTTTTATGTACTTTCGCTTTGCCGCGAAGTGAGAGCTGAATTAATTGAATGAGAAATATATCTGTAATGAAATGCATCAAAAAATGTGTATGACTTAATAGGCCATACAAAGAAGTCCACATTAGATTTTTTTCAGATAAAGTTATAGAGTTTGACTTTCTTTGGTAGCGTAAACTAATATCAACCTGTTAACAGACGTTCATTTAGTTCGAGAAGATATGTTGTTGGAATTATTAATGAAGCATTTGTTCATAGTTATCTTCATGCTGACAGAAGCGTGTTTTTGCAGTTTTTATGGGATACAGGACTTTTGAGACTGAACTCAAGATGTCTCTGATATGCAGCTCTGATATAAAAATGCAGAAGAAAAACTGTTTCTGATGGATTTTTATTAATCTGCAGAAACATTGTTCAGGGTAAAGAATGTGGTTTTGAACAAAGTTTGAGGTTTGGATTCTGGTTTTCTTGCAGTAAGTTGACTAACGTCTGTTAAAGGTTGATACTAGTGTCTGAAAAGAACTACAGAGTCTTGAAAAGGTTTAAAACAGATCTTTTTATTTAACAGAGTTTAGAACATAAATGCTTTTCTTGTACTCATAGGATCAGCCACCTCTTAAGGCGACGTAACTTAAATAGTAACAGTAAAAGTCAAAATTAAAAATGCAGACTAATAGGCATCTATAACCTAAAGCCGAATAACTGCAATCTTATCAGAACTGCAAAACTAAGTAACTTGGCCTCGAGAGCCAGAAACACGCTCTGTATTACAATCCCAAAACCTCAGCATAATATTCTCTACCTCATTTGCATTTATGGTGAGGAAACGGAAAAGAGAAGTTATAGTTAAAACTGAAATAGTAAATTACTTGTTAATGAAAAAAAAAAAAAAAAAAAAGTAACTTTACAAAGCTATTTAAACAACAAAAATACATTTTCACTTCTGTATGTTTTTTTTTTTTTTTTTTTAAACCTTCATTATTCTCTTATATGTTAAATATAAATGTATACATTTTAAACCAGGATCTCCTGGTGGAAATTGGGAAAGTGAAGAATATAAAGAATTTTTATTAATTTTATGACAAACCTTAATTAAATTAAATAAGACCAAAACAATGCAGCTATCTTGTTTATTAATTTACAATCTTTTTTAGTAATTTATTAGTTTTGTATCTGTCATTAAGTAATGAAGAATTTGTAGGTATGCATGTATATTCCACTCACAGTGGCAAAACGGCGACACCTAGAAGCACCATATATTGAACACGTGTGATATTTCACCGGAATATAAGAGCGTCGAAGCTCGAACTCTAAATTTCGAAACTTTTTTTTAAAATTTGTTTCCTATTTTGTTAGAAATTAATGCAATTTTCATTAAAAAATTCGGTGAGCATTGTGTTATCACCCGTCTAAAGGTAAGCTATTTATTTTTCAAATTTAATCAGAAATTTCGGCGATTTAAAAAAAAAAAAAAAAAAAAAAAGGATTGCCAGCTGGCAAAGCGTAAAATATTTGTTTTTCAAATTTAGTCAGCAAACTCGGCAACTTAAAAGAAAAGTGTTTCTTCTACTGGAAATAAAGTATTTTTATCTTCCAAGAGCTAGTGTGTTGCCATCCGGCAGACGGTAATATATTTAAATTTTCTTTCATATTTAATCTGTCTGTTATTCGTTAACAAATTAACCGACTTAAAACTAATAAATGCAATTCTTAATTTGTTTTACTATTAATTATTAGCTGGACACATTAACATCCTTATATACTTTTTCTTTTTTTATAATAACCATTCTAGGCGGCTAGCCGCGCAAACGGCTGCTTAAGAATATGATAACGCCTACGATAGTCAAAGACCTTCATATCACATGCCATCATGAGTTTTAAATGTGATGATCACACAATAGCATAATTTGTTTAGCATTAATTTGCAAATCGTGGTATTTTTCATCTCAGTTTCGTTAACCAGTATCGTTTGCCAATGAATAAGAGTACAAGACAACAGTTTTGTGTTTAATTTTTGAAAACATAAACAAATAAAACGATAATTGTAAAATTTTGCTTTTAATTTTATATTTCCAAAACCTAGAGTTTTGGGGGGGGGATGTTTAAACTGTTAGCCTAAAGGGGCGGTATCATAGAATGGCTTTTAGTCTCAAAACGGCATTTCGTGGCGTTTCGCTATAAACGGCGAATCACTTTTTAAATTGTTGCTACCAAATATTATCGACTTGTATTTTATTTAAAGAAATTAAACAATGACGAATCTTCATGAATGAATGTGTGTTTCTCGCATTGTGAAAAAATGACGGTACCTAGAGACATCCAAGTTTGAATAACGTAATCCTCCACCCGAACATGCGCACCTGGAGGCCCGAATTTCGAATTTATTTTATTATCTATTTCATATTTTGTAAAATTTAGCGAATTTTTCATTAACAAACTCAGCGATATCAAAGCAAGCAATAGCAACACTCTACGGAAAAAAACGCTTTTATCTCCAGCGCGCGAGACTGTGTATCGGAAATTCTAAAGATAGCTTGTTTTTAAATATTTTGTAAATTCACAGTTGAATTGAATTTTATGCGGTTTAAGTGCGAAGAACATGATATTTAATAAATAAAGGTAACACACAAAATGTTGAAAAAAAAGTTCCCTTTGGGCGTAGTATAAAATCTAAAAACCTTTCGGATTTTAATTTCTTTTTATATATTTTAATTATTATACGAAAATTTGTATAATAGAATAGTTTTCTGAAGGGGAAGCCTAGGGCACATGCCTCGTTTTCTGTTGCGTAAACCATGCCAAGCGCACCTTCCCCTGAAAAAATAAAAAGAATGAAAAATAACTAATGATAATAATAATAAAAAAAACTCTACAGGTTTCAGATTTTTACGTCGAAAGAGGCGTTTTTTTAAGGTTTTGTGTGTTACCTCTATTTATTAAATATCATATTCTTTGCACTTAAACCATAAAATTGTTCAATAGCAATGTCGCAAAATAATGTTAAAATGAGCGTATCTTTAGAATTTCCGATACACAGTTCCGCGCGCTGGAGATAAAAAGTTTTTTTTTTTTTTTTTTTTCGTAGAGTTTTGCCATTGCTTGCTTTGAAATCCTTGAGTTTGTTAATCAAAAATTCGTTAAGTTTTGCAAAATATAAAATCGATAATAAAACAAATTCCAAATTTCATACTTTGTCTTCCACATGCCCATATCCGCAGTAGGATTACATCATTCAAAATTCGATGGCTCTATCTACCGTTGTTTTATCATAATGCGAGAAATATACGTACATTTATGCATTTTCATTATTTCTTCAAATATAATACTCTAACATTTGGTGGCAACAGTTTGAAAAGTGAAACGGTCATTTATTGTGATTCAACGCAAAATCGCAAAACGGAATCAATAGTCCTTCAGGGACAAAGCCCCTTTGGACTAAAAATAAACTTCATGAAAGAGAGAAGTCTAACTTTCTGCTTCTTTTAATTCTAACCCTTTCTCTTTAGAAAGCCCCGTGATTCATTGCATTGATGCGAAAAATAAAAATAATTCTACTTTAGAAAGAGCTTAAATATGATGTCTCTGTAGAACAATTTAACCCTTTAGCATAAAAAAAAGGCCGGACTAACCATAAGTTTCGCTGAAAAGAAGATAAATGTTTACTGTCAAGAGTTCCAGTTTGCTAGCAGAACACCAAGTTCTGCATCTCATATTATGCTAAGGGGCGGAAGGTACAAGAATTGATGGAATTCAAGTGCTGTGGACGAGCCCAAAGAATTATAAGCTATCTAATTTGCTTCACAATTGACACCCTCCGGCTGCTATTTCATCCTCCCTCCATTTGTGAAAAGACCCGGAACTTGAGTAATTACCAATTTGTATTAATACTTGGACAATTCACAGACCAGTCGTCTGCAGAAGCAGCGTTGAGGAACCAATTAAGATTTTGGCTGGGATCATGTAAAAAGTGTAGAAAGAGAAGACGAATTATTGTTTTATCAGTTATAATCTCAGTTTATCCTTTGCATGGAATATGCAGAGTGTTTGTACAAAACATCTTAAAATTGAACGGTTTATATTCGGAAGTATATTTCCGTTTTAAAATAAACTGTGCGATTGTGTAAAAGCAATCTCAACAATACAATATAATCCTCAAAAATATATATATATATTTTTTTTACTTAATATAAATCATAGCGTTTTTGCAGGTCACCTGATGCAACTGTCTCTTTAACATTATCAGTCATATCTCTGATTTATCGAACCGTGAGTAGAATGAAATACTATGAGCATGTACTATGAGGAATGAAATACTATGATCATAGTATGCATAGTATGCATAGCATGATCATACTATGAGCGTATTCTCAAGATTTGTCGATGTTAATTTTATGATTGCTTAATACAAATATTAAAATTATTTGCATTTTTATATCAAATTTATATCATTCTTTATAATGAGAAGGAAAACGATCTACCAATACTTATGCCATTATTCGAATTGCCGAAATCGTGCAGTGGTCTGTCCGCAATTCCTCCAGCTTTTCTTTAAATAGTTTCTGAATTTTTTTTTTAGCGCAAAGGGCGTTAGCCCAGAAGAGCTATTAGTTTCGTTTTATCATTTTGCTTCGAAAACTTTAAATGTCCTTTTCACTTTTCAAATTGTTGCCACCAAATATTATCGCCCTGTGTTATATTTAAAGAAATTAAATAAAGAAGAATCTGCGTAAATGTATGTATGTTTCTCGCATTGTGATAAAATAACGGTACCTAGAACTACCAAATTTTGAATAACGTAATGCTGCTGCGAATATGGGCATCTGGAAGAGCAAATTTGAAATTTGGAATTTATTTTATTATCGATTTCATATTTTGTGAAACTTTAATGAATTTTTGATTAACAAACTCAGGGATTGCAGAGTGAAGCAGTGGCAACGTTGTTCAGAAAAATCATTTGTATCTCCAGCCAGCGAGACTGTGTATCAGAAATTGTAAAGATATGCTCAATTTAAAATTATTTTGCGATATTGCTTTTGAATTGAATTTTACGGTTTAAGGGCAAATAACATGGTATTTAATAAATAAAGGTAACACAAAATGTCAAAAAAAGTCTTTTTGGGTGTAATATAAAATCTGAAAACTTTCAAAAATTTTTTTTTTTTTTTTTTTTTTGTGTGTGTGTGTGTTTCGCTTAAGTATGTATTGTTTGTAGTTGTGTCTTTGTTTCTCTTTATTTCTCTTCGGGCTTTTTCCTTTGTCGTAAAATCATTGGATAAATATCCGTAAGCATTCAAAATAATGCATCAGTTCGTGTAATACTGTCATTTCAAATTGTAAACTTTCAATCTTTATTTGTGTCAATAGAATTACTTTTTGTCGCAAATATAGCATTATTTTTCAAATTTCTCGCTTCGAAAATCCTAGTAGTTTCCACAGTGGCGTTCAAACTGGAATACTATACCAAAAAAGAACTCACAACACCCAGGACCTTGTTACCTGATCTAGTCGCCCTTCAAGTGAAAAAGAATGCAATGGCATTCTTCGTATGTTTTTCCTAGCATGTAGTGGTTATTTCAGTCAGCTAGCGAACTGGTAGATCCACAGTCAGCTAGCGAACTGGTAGATCCATCTCTATTCCCGGGGACAGCATAAATATACTTCCCCATTTTCCCTATCAAAATTCCTATTAGTCTTTACTCTTTGTCATTGAGAAACATCTAAGATACATAGATGCTAGGAACCTAAAGGTTGCATTGAATACTGTCATTTAGATAGAAAATTTTCGCACAGTATGAAACAAGCATCAAGAGTAAAGCCTTTAAGTGAAAATGGAAAAAATCCTAGATTGTGGGAGTTCTCTGTAAAAATTAACGTATCTGTGTAAATGGCTGTATTCCGTTAAGAGTGTGCCTTTGATTGAAAATGCTCTCTGAATAATCTAGTTAATAAATATTCAAATTTGCGCAATTTTCGAACCATAGGATTCGATTAATTGACTTCGTTTGTTAATAACTTAACCAAAAGTGATTTCAATTGTAGTCGTGGAATAACATTTAGAAGCTTTTGTGCCAATCAGTTATCTTATTTTTTATTTATTATTATTTTATTTATAATCTCTCGTCTGCTTTCGTCATCTCTCATTAGGATGTAAATTTGTTAACGTATTTAAGCACGGAGTTCGAGAGGATGCGTTTGGCAATTATCTTTTAGCGACATTATAGTATAGCTCCCTGCAAGTGTATAAGAATCTCTATTCTTCCACATAAACTAAATTAAATCCTACAATGAACCTGAAGAATTTCTCGCCTAGGTGTGAATTAAATACCAGCACAGAAGAAGGGTGCAAAATAACCCTTTATTAAATCAAACTAATTTAACATAAAGGCACGGACTTCGTGCGTTACAAAAAACACCGTTCACTTGCGGTGGTAACTAAACGTAGACTTTAATAGAAATCAAATCTGAAAAATAAAGAATGCAAGAATGCACTTCAATTTACGCCTAACAGGTGGACTCGTAGAAATGTAACCGGCGTGATACTAAACTGATAAGGCCAAGAGGCTTACTAGCGTCACCGCGAAATAACAGCGAAACACGCTCTGAATAAACTGAGATAATCATTCGTTTAAAGAGCACTTCATTTAATTTTAAATTTACATCCTGGCGAGAGAATGTGAGGGGGAGTTGAGAAGTTTAGAACATGAAAACTTAAATTTGTTATGCAAAATAAGGAAAACAAGTGAATTACTTAAATCAACTTAAGCTTTGCTAGCCTGAAATGTATCTTTAAAATTTTAGGGCTTAGACAAAGCTTAGTAGGCGCGCTTTATTTGTTTAATACTTTAATTTTAACTTGAGCATTTATTTTTAATTTTCCTCAAGTTGAGAAGATTTGATTGATTTTCTGTTGCTGCTAGCTTGTGTAACTTTTAGGCTGAAGAGTTAAAAGGTTTAGTTTAAACCTTCATCTGAGTTTGTTTCACTGTATTTTAGACGTTTTAACAAGACTGTACGTTGTCTAAAGAGTTCTAGCGGCTACGTTTCAAAGTAGTATGGAACTGCACACATTCAAGCAATACCTAATTACAATTTTTTCCCACGCATCTAAGCTTTAAAGTATTACTGTCGTTGCGAAATCGCCCGCTGGTTTATGTTTCATACAAGAATCCCAAATAATGTCTACTAATGTAAATGACAGAAATACCGATAAGAACAAATATTAATGTTTTCAGTGCCACATATCTTAAAGTTGCCACATATCTTAAAGTGTTCAAAATGACCATTATTGACAGCAATGCATCGTGTACAGAGCTGTAGAACAAATAAACTGGGGATATGATTTCAAAACGACGAAAAGCGCAGGTAGTGTCAACGACATCGTGGCTTTGTAGCGTACACATTGCAATTTCACAGCTTCATATCCTTACTTACTTCGTTGGTGTTCTGTTGTTGCTGTAACTTCCCTTCTTCCATTCACACAGATCTTTTCTTCTCAAACTTGTTGTATATTCTCCTAACTCTTACACGTGACTCTGGTGGAGTATAATATTTCTTCTTAATCTCACGCGTATTCTGCTTTTACTGATAACATTTTAAGATTTATTTAGTCTTTGAAAGGAAAGGTTGCTCGCTTCTGCTTTTTAGTGTACGCTGATGCCTGCCTGTTGGCAGCCTCTGACAGAAGAATTATGAAGAACAGGCTGCCTACATGCGCTCACAAAACGCTCAAAATAGACATTACAGTTTCAAATGTAAAATTCCTATCAGGTCATCTTTAATATTTCCCGTGATATTAATGTTCGAAACGTGTAAACATTATTTTAGCGTTCTTTGTATATCTTGAAAAGCTGACTCCAATTAAAGAAGCTCAGTATGTTTCGGGTCCTTTTTCTTTAAGGATATGTCTGTATCTACTTAGATGCAATACTTTTACCACACTAAATCCAACGGTCTGCATACAGTTTAATTGAATACGTTGAATTGCACGAGAGCTGTCTTCTTAAGGAAGGGATGCTTTCGTGCGAGATTTTGTAAAGAAACATGGTCTGTTTTTATATTACACATGAAAACGCTCATTTACCAAGTCTATTCGCTGTGATTCGAAAGTGGACTGAATTTATTCAGGGATTTTATCCACTTAACTACTGGTGGACGAGACTACATGCAGATAAAGAGCTAGAAAAACAAATCTGAATAGAATGTGTTTCATTTTAGGCGAGAAAAGCAAAGCAGCAATACTTTGCTCTCCATTTCTCATTTTATGTTTTACATGACACTAAACTTATCATTCATTTAAGTGGTTAAAAACGACTGAATTTTGCCAAATATTATTAATGATGACCTTAAAAGAATATTCAGTTTATAAACTGACATTGAGAATTGGTAGATATGATTTTCTTTTACAAACCGTTACCAGATTTGCTGAAGATAACTTTGGCGTATGTTGAAAATGAAATGGTGCCGAAGAGTTTCCTCCTCATCATTTTTTGCTAATCCAAGAGACAAAAAAAAAAAAAAAAAAAAGGTATATGAATCATAATACTTCTTCCTTGGAGCTATCTGGGTGTGGAAATTTTTTTATTGTTCTCATCCCCAACCACCGACTGAACACGAGTCTTCCACGCGCCGCACGTGCTGCTTATATTGCCTTAAGATTAAATGCGAGAATGGCGCACCCACGCATCTTATAATTCTTCAACAAAAGGGCGTGTTCCATTGTATAAAGACGTTTTATTAACCGATTTCTTTCGAGATACAAGATGGTGCTTTACCAGCAAGCTTTCTTCTTTTTTAAAATTTTCTGCTAAGAAGTTTATTGTTGGGTTTGTAGCTTACTGAGGGCGTGGGCACACATGCACACATGTTTTCTTACCTGATAAACTTTCTTGGCTGCACTCCTGCTTATTCTGTTGTAGGAAATGGGCAACACTATAAAGTTTATATACGTGTTTTAGCCTCTAGCCTGTTTAATGTGTCAAATTGTTAATTAACGGGCTGCTTAATGCTAGGCCAATCAACTTAATATTTATTTAGAGATGTCGAGTTATCGCTTGTCAGTTTCTTACCTACTACGTACTTTTAAGTTAAACAACACAGAAAACACGCCCCCAAAATAAACATCCATTTGTTGAAGCTAAATAGTTTACGGATCATATTGAATGAATATCTCTTCTCAGCGCTACATTTCTTGGATCTCCGTAGCAATTGTGTAGAGACATTAGGATTTTTTTTTTTTGGAAGCAAGAGAGATTGAAAAATTAACAACGCCTTCGTCGGGAATCGAACCGCGGACCTCTAGAGTACGCGTCCAGCGTGCAGGAACCACAAAGGAAGGCGGTGCACACCACGAAGGAAGGCGGGAGAAATACCTTATATACTTTCTTTTAAAGGACGACTGGGGTTTTTTGGGGCCGCAGTCGCCAAATCCTGGGTGGGGAGAATCATCATCCACCACCCTTTTAGTTCGGGCACCACCGTGGAGACATTAGGTTAATTGGAAGCAGGAGAGATGAAAAATTAGCAACGCCTTTGCACGCCCAGCGTGCAGACAGCGCGAAGGAAGGCGGGAGAAATACCTTATATACTCCCCCTTTTAAAGGGCGACTGGGTTTTTTAGGGGACCCAGTCGCCAAATCCTGGGTGGGGAGAATCATCATCCACCACCCTTTTAGTTCGGGCACCACTGTAGAGACATTAGATTAATTGAAAGCAGAAGAGAAGAAAAATTAGCTACGCCTTTCATCGGAAATCGAACCACGGACCTCTGAAATACGCGCCCAGCGTGCAGAACACCACACTACGGAGGCGCGCCAGGAAGGCGAAAGAAATACCTTATAACTGAAGACAGCTTTATATAAGCCTACAAAGAGTACATAAATAAGAACACATAGCTGTGAGATTTGCAACAAAATGCAATTAGAGATTTATCGCTAAGCTACCTCATAGATAATTTACCTAACCAACATTATAGGGGTAGGGCTCGGAGCCGGTCATTCCGATCTGAATCTGTTATCAATGTGTCCGTCAAAAAAGTAATGATCTTTATAAATGTTGAAGATACTAAGGGAACTAAGAATCAGCATAAGTTGCATAAATTTTTAGATACTGAAGATGCTAAAGGAAAAAGAATTAGTGTATTAGATTGGATTATTTAATTATGGCAAAGCAAATCAGGGCTATCTGCTTAAAGGGAGGGATGCCTTCGTGGAGGACTTTCTAATGGAAACTGGCTCGTATACATGTTACATATGGGGAAAACCACGAAGACGCCCAGCAGCCAGCCCCTTCGCGAGATTCGAACCTCGGACCGAACTACTAGTGTTCAGCGTCTTTACCGCTCGACCGCTGGTGGGCCAGATTCAGTGTAACTTCCATAAATTTATAGGGAATATTGAAGACACTAAAACAGCCGTCAGCGCAAGTTGTATAAATGTTGAGGTATTCTGAAGATACTAAAGCAATAAAATCAACGTTAAATTGCATAAGATTGCACAAGCATTAAAGATACTGAAAAGATAATTAGGTATTTTATTCTGGAGCAGGAAACGTGAAAAAGTACGGAGCAAAAGATGTGCATTGCCCTCGCCGAGATTCGAACTCCGGAACTTCTGATGTAGGCCCAACAGCGGTCGAGCGGTAAAATCGCTGCACATTGGCAGTTCGGTCCGGGGCTCGAAATCTCGGCGAACGGGCTGGCTGCATGGGCATTTTCGTGGTTTTCCCCATGTGTAACGTGCATACCAGCCAGTTTCCCTTAGAAGTATACATACGTAGTATTTTCGATGCGCAGTTAGTTAGAAAGGATGCATAAACTAGTTACTTGCAGACGTGACCGTTTCCAAACACAATTTTATTCCACGATAATGCACATCAGCTCACTTTTGGTAGACCAAGGCTTTAGAGCCTTAGTAGAAGTAAAATGAATTAATATTTAAAGCAGGTTCCCAACATACGACACGGTAATCCAAGAAAACGCAACATGATAAATTTTTACGGCTGTAGCCTTTCTTCATCAAATTGTTCGCTGTGGACCTAACAAGTGAAGAATTTTCCTCAGGATTTGAATAAAACTAGCAAATGGCGAGACTACTAAATTTATTATTTGTTCTGACTTTAACAAGTAAGAAAACATTTTCTAATTAATGGAAGATAATGAAAATTACTCAGTTATTATTTCTCCTGTCACATGCTTTAGGATCACATTATTTTATGAAAACAAGTGACAAAGCAATAGCTCGATATATTTCGTGCAACTTTGAGTACCAGGCAAAATCCTACTCGAAGAAATCCATTCGCTTTGGCATACAACCCTAGCATCCTTTATCATAATTCATAAACAAATTAATAAGCAAACGATCAGAAAAATATAATGTGAAAACAGTTGCCAGATTGTACACAATTTTATGTAAATCTAGGCAACATTTTTATTCTAGTGAACGGTAATAGGTACTGAAATATGTAATTAATTTAAAGTTAATCACTACTACATATTAGTAAACAACTGAAGCCTGACTGGAATGTAATAATCAAAAGTGATATCAAATTATCATATTATACGGATTCTTGAAAATAAATTATTTTTGCTCGTATGCATACCGTTAGTATGTCGGTAATGTTTCTTACTGTTATCATATTCTTTCAAAATAATAGGTATTAAAAGGGCCTCGCTGACAGACATTTTGCTCAGCGCTTTCCATGATAAGTTTTTATTATATTAAGTTGATATTTATTGTATTAACACCCCATACCCTGTTAGAAAGCATCTGAAAAACAATAAAATTTCAACTGTTTGCAGCACTTGAAAATGTGCTGATTTGATTGAAAGCAAAGATTTCTGTATTCTTAAGAAATGGGCATTAGATAGAAAAAAGGCCCCTTTTTTTTCGAGCAATTATTTCCAATGGATTCGGTTTAAAACAGATAATTTTTATTTATTTATTTTTTAAATTTACATCAAAAATTAAAAAAAGAACGCATCATTCAATCAAAGTTCTAAAAGCGGGTGAGAGATTGCCCTTTCGAATTTGTGATTAAAATCTAGAATGCTCTCTATTCTTTTAGAGTTCCAAGTGTACGAGAACGGATTAGCTAAAAACAAGACAACCAAAAACAAAACAAAACAAAAAACAAACAAAACAAAAAAAAAAAAAAAAATGCGAAAGAATAATGACAACATAAGGCAGGGCTTTCGGCAAGATGGAGGGGTAGGGTGGACCCCAAGGGGCTCGACATCCGGGTTCTCGTATCCTGGTTGCGGCGCCTACTGTTCTTTCTTGTCGATCAATTAGGAATTGACGGTAGATCTGTAGACGGATTTAGCTTCATATTGGTAATAGCGCCGTCATAGAAATTGCTTTTAAATGATGACTTAAATACTTGGGACACTTTCTTCTGTCTCGTTTCGCTTTTAGGTTTTTCCTATTCAGTGCACATTAATTACTTTATGTATGTGTACTCAAAAAAGGGTGGATTCTACTCAACACATGCAGATATTGAAAAATTCGTTAGCATTAGATATTTAGTTTAAGATAAATCTTGACATTGACCTTATTACCTGCAGACAAATTTGTTTTTAGCAATCGAATATATTCATCATTCGAATAGATAAAGTAAAGAAGTCCCGCCCCCCCAAAAAAACCTCATTTTTGTCCACACAATTAACCGATTTTAATTTATATTTATTATTCGAATAGTTTATGCTTTATCTGGGTGCTTTTTAAAACATCCATATGATAGCTTTTTTGAGATAAAATCATTTCAATACGTCATTTTTCTCACATACTTCAGACTAAATGTGAGGTTTTTAAGATAATTTGCTGCTATTCCAAGAGAATTTTTCTTCATACAAAAAATAAAGATACACAATTTTTGAAGATTATAAAATATTATTTAGTCAGCTGAACTGTAGCAATTTAGAGAAATTCAGGCGCTGCACACGTAATTACGGAGAACTTTCAAGTTTACACACAACATGTAAAGAATAGCATGCTTTTTACAAAGAAGTTATTCAGCAGTATTACATCAGACTTAAACTTAACTACTACTTCACCTATGATCTTCAACTTTATGTTTGTTATTACTTTTCTTTTTTGATGAATGGCAACAATTATTATTGTTATTAAGCAAGGTGTATTTATGTATTTAATTATGGCAAAGCACACGAGGGCTATCTGCCTAAGGGGAGGAATGCCTTTCGTGGAGGACTTTCTAAGGGAAACTGGCTCGTATACACGTTACACATGGGGAAAACCACGAAAACGCCCATGCAGCCAGCCCGTTCGCGGGATTCGAACCTCGGACCGAACTACCAGTGTTCAGCGACTTTACCGCTCGGCCGCTGGTGGGCCATTATTAAGCAAGGAGAGTAGGAAATATGCCTTTGTTTTTACGTAGTGTTTAGAACGCGGTGTTCTCGGCTTATTTTGATGCTGTTTATTTTAGCGATGCTAATTTAAGGCTGCATTTTTACCAAATAAATATTGTTTCATACACCTGGAGAACTTACAGTTCATTTAAGTGATTTGAAAGGCGTCCGTAACTTTTTGTTTGCAGTTGTTCTTTACAACTACCGCCAGTGATGCGATACTATTTAAAAATCGAAAATCTTTTGATCGCGCTTTATTTTTTCCTTGACACTATTATTTTACGTCTGGGAACATTGTATCTAATCTTTTTTATCTGAGGCACCCAATATTATTAATTAATCTGCTTAACCTTTTTATTCGCAACCATAATTCATAAAAAGGTTTTGACTGAGAGACTTGTGTAAAGATCCAAGAAACTCATCTTTCAAGACGAAAATTTGCTTTTTTTTTTTAAATCAAAGGCAGCAAACGGTTATTTTGAAACATTTATTCCAAAAAACTGGTTTCGCATATTTTTGATGATAGCTTGATTGCATAAGTTCATGCAAAGCATATTGCCTAAGCTGTCATTTTTCATTATTTTTCTACAGTCGGTGAAATTGCATCTGTCTATTCTCACCGCCTCATAACCACGCTCTCATCCACATTGCAACAGTAGTTTACTGCTGCATGTTACCGCCATCTAACCACGTAAGCCTGGACATGCGTTTATTATTTGCAATGAAAAAAATTAAGTCTCACTCTGTGTTCATTATTTCGCTCTACAATATTAAGTAATGCATTATCAAACTAGCTGCTACTCGGCCAGCCTTCATCTGGCTTTTTAATGTACCATAAAATTGCTTAAAAGGAATACCAAACATTAAATTTAAAAACTGCACAGAATTTTACTCTGCAGAACAACTTTATAATAATAAAAAAAAAAAAAAAAAATTAATAAAATGTATTTTATTTTTAAAAAAAGTACAATGAAATAAGCAATATCCTTTAACACAAATATTAATTATCCTAATTAACCAACTTCTCGTTGCAAAATATTAAGAATCGAAATGGTATAAAGGAAGTTAAGAACTTTGTTTCCTAAAAAAATCATGCAAAACTTTTTATATAATTAAAATGATATATAATTAAAACATAATATAAAAAACTTACAATCAAATAAGCAATAAATCTTATATTTTCAAAAGAAAACAGTCAGCAGTCCAGTATCCAAAGAAATGAATGAAAAACTCTTGCCAAAACCACATTTCTAAAAGAATGCAATTATCATCAGAAAGCAATAACCAATCAAAATTGGCTATGTGGATCACATAATTCAAATATACAAACCTCTTCATTAACTAATAAAGAGAGAGAGAGAAAGGAAATTCTTTCTGTTGTGCCTCGCGAGACATATGCGCGTCAGAATAAGAAGATTCGATGTACGTGTTGCGTGTATAATAAATAATATTTTATCTCCTATTTTCAACAGTCAGCACTCCAGTATACAAAGCATTGAATGAAAAACTATTGCCAAAACCACATCTAAAAGAATGAAACAATTCAAAATGATGCGATTTCATCAAAAGAAGATTTTAAAAAATTCTAATTCTAATTTTGAAAAAATCGCTTTGAGGTGCACTGACTCTTGTCTAGATGCACCTATGTACCAATTTTCGTAGCCCTGCTCTATTAGCTTACGCGCAGCACGAACGAAAAACACACATACACAGACTCTTTTTTTTATTATATGTAGAGATGTGTAATCATATTTCTGATTTAATTTTTAATTTTCTCCATCATGCCACAGTTATTACTGAAAAATGTGTATTTACAGCTAAAAGGAACTGCTGTCCTTTAATGCAAAATCACATATTCAACTTAATTCTTCCTTTCTTTTGCAGGCAGGGAATGACTATTACCTATTCATCACTGCCAACGATGGCCATCAAACAGTAAGTGAATATTTCTTGTTGCATTCCAAATGTCTTCTTGATTTAAATTTTTTCCATTTTTGTTTAATTGTTAATTTAGTATAAAATTCAATCATATGTATTTTACCGATTCCTTAAAAAAATTCTTTTTTAAGGCTAAAATTGAAGTCTACGTCAGAATTTTGAAACCCAACGACAGTCCACCTCAGTCCATCGTGGAAAATCCCCTTCATGGACATGGTCCACCCATTTCAGGTCTAATTCCTAATCCACCTTTCCATACTCTATCCAGGCATCCAGGGTTATTTCCAGACAGACCGCCTCCTCATCGTCCGAGAACCAAGTCTACTGTCCGAACTTCAACTTCAAAAAATGCAGTTGACAGCGATGACGCAGTTCCCGTCACTGTTGTTTTGGATGTATCTTCAGTGAATGCAGTACCATCAGTGTCTCCAGAGGTGATCACTTCCAATATTTCTGTTGTAGGAGATTTAGAAGAAGACCATAAAGGCTCGAAGAAAGTAGACTGGACCTCCACCGTGTTCCCTCTAATTGCTACGGTTGCGTTTGCTCCCGTTTTGGTGGTTATACTATGGCTGTTACACAAAAGATGCAAAATGCAGGAAAAGTTAAAAGCGGTAACGTATAATTTTCTTTACAACAAATGTCGTGCATTTCCGAATATAAACCGATCCATTGTATGAGGCGAAAGATAAGCTTTTTTCCCAAAAATTCAGTCAAAACTGAAAACCCGTTTTTAAGGTAAAATTTATAATCAGCCTATAAATCCGGCTATAATCATCACCAAAATTGCGATTAATTGATCATCTAACTTAGCTACAGGGGACAAATCTATCAATCTACAGACTTATGAGAAAATGAAGTTAAGTGATAGTTCAATTTCAGATTCCATTCAAAAAATCAGGATGAGATTATTAGACGAAAAAAGGACATTTTAGGTGCCAGCGGTTTCTTTTTTATGAATTCTCCGAACTTTGATCATGGACATAATCTGGTGCTTTGCCGTGGCGAATTTTACTTTGGTTTTCAATTTGTGACAACCATTTTCAGACAACCACAAGATATTTTATCCTCCTTTGCGCTTTTGCGAATAATATATGATTCTTCATTTCTGGCGCATAGGGAAAGATGCCCGGGAGGAAAACACCATATATTCAGCTAATTAGCTCAAAGGGCGTTAGCCGAGGAGGGCTATTAATTACATTTTGGCATTTTGCATTAAAAACTTTAAATGTCCGTTTCACTTTTCAAATTGTTGCCACTAAATATTATCGCCCTATGTTATAGTTAAAGAAATTATATAAAGAAGATTCTGTATAAATGTATGGATGTTTCTCGCATTGTGATAAAACGACGATACCTAGAGCCATCAAATTTTGAATAACGTACGTTTCCACCCGAATATGGGCATCTGGAAGCCCAAATTTGGTAGTTTTAATTTGTTTTATTTTTGTAACACTTTAACGAATTTTTGATTAAGAAACTCAACGATTTCAAAACAAGCAATGGCAACACTGCACAGGGAAACATAAAAGGGAAAAAAAAATATCTCCAGCGCGCGAGATTCTGTATCGGAAATTCTAAATATAGGCTCATTTTAAAATTATTTTTCGATATTGCTGTTGAATTGAATTTTATGGTTTAAGTGCGAAGAACATGATATTTAATAAATAAAGGTAACCCACAAAACGTTAAAAGAACGCCGCTTTGGGCGTAATGTAAAATCTGAGAACTTTCGGATTTTTTTTTTTTTTTTTAAATACAATTTATTATTTATGCCTAACAATGCTGTGAACGAAACTGAAAACGTTATTATCTACGAGGCCGATGACAGCAATGTTATTGATGAAATGGAAGACGAAGGGCCGTCACTCGAACTTGCCTCAGAATTCGATCTTGCCTTCGGAGATTTGCGAACAACTTCCAAGCTAGTTGCTGATATTAATAAATTTGATTAAAAGTAAAATATTTTTTTCTAATTGTTTCACCTACAATATTATTCCTGTGAACCAATTATTTGTAAATCTTTTTGAACTCGTAGGTAGCCCACTTTCAAATGTCAGTAATAAAAATGTTTAGTAAAATGTTTCAACTTATATTTGGAAATAAACGGTAATTGATTATAACCATTTCATATAACTAAAGAAATTGGTGAGTTGCATCACAACGCAAATTTGCTATCGTATGGGATAATTTCTGATTCTCAGTTTGTGTCAAGTTAAAGATAAGACAGATAAGATATAATTTCGAATCTAACGTATACGAATAGATTCGAAATTTAAGTCGCATATGAGGAACTTTAGAAGTTACTTTAAGTTTCTAAAAGTTATTTTAAGTTTAAACATGCTTTATTGTCTGTTCTCTTTTTCCATATACTATTCCCTTCCAAAATGAGTTTTTAGTATCGAGTTTTATGCAAATATGTTAGGAGGAGTACTTAAGGAAGGCTCAAGTTACTTCGTGAGAGAAAACTTAGGAGTCCTCATAGGAGCATGTTTGCCGTGTGGCTACTTCATTCTTAAATCTGTTGCGCTCAGCCGTATTGTACTTGCCTATTGATAATCGCCTGCTAGGTTAAGTAAAGGGCCAACTGCGTTAAGTATTTGTGTGTAGCATCGGCGAAGTCTGTTTAGTTTAGTATTAGATTAGTTTCTTATTTTCTTATCTTGAGTTAAACATCCGAGTGGAGGCTTTTCTATAAGCCCGAGAAGGGGCCATCTGTTATCATTCCTTTGAGTGAATAAAAGAGTATTGTAACCCATCTTCAGACTCTGTTATTAAAACTCGAACTCAGCGATAAGTCGCTACTTAGTTCACCAAGTTCCTCTACATTTTAACATTGACAAAGTATTGAGGAACATTATAGAACATAGAAAAAGAAATGGCAGCAGTTATTAATGTACACCAGCGTGTTTGTTTTGTGCATACTGGAGAAAACTCTTCAAATATGGTAAGACAGTTTGGATAGAATTATTGTAACTTGTTTTCTTTTTCTAAACTGTAATTATCAGTAGAAGACGCTTTTATTTTCTGGGAAGTTATACGCAATTTTTTTTTACAGCTTGCTCATTTAAATACTCCTAATAACATAAATATGGAGAAAAAGCAATGAAAGAAATAATTAAAAAATTTCAGGGAAGATTTAGAACATCAAGTTCTTTTGTATCAGATGCATAAAAATACACAAACTGCTAGCAAATGACACATTAGAGTATATTACTTTAATGCGTCATTTGCTAACATTTTTTTATGCTCTCCAATAAAAATATATATTTCTTTCACGACTATCTTTTGCTATTTAATTTCTGGAATTAGGCATGAAAACTAGAATTCCTAATGTAATATGCAGGAGTAAGAATGGAAGATAAATTTGTTCTCCGTAGTAACTTAGTGATTTACTAATTACTCTAGTCTCGATGCTAAAGTGACTCATTATTTCGTCGCCTCATAAACATTATAGCTAATTTCCTACTTTCCTAAACTGACGCTAGAAGTGTGTCAAAAGATGTGAAAATACACAGAAATTTTAGGAAATAGATACTAGGGTAACACTTAAGGGTGCAGAGTATTCACACTTAAGGGTGAAGAGAAATAAATCTGCTAAGTGCTGCAGATACTGATACTGTTTGTTAAAAGCTTATTCGAAGTTACAACAAAGTTACGTAGTACGTGCCGAAACAAGGCGTAGATGAAAGAAATCAACTTTTAGCTAACTATTAGTAAAACTTAAATCACAAACGTCACACTCGGCTCTTCCATGTAAAAAAAAATTAATATAAAGCTCTCAAAGACTCAGTGAAAGGTTTACTCCCAATTCTGACTCGTGTTGTAGCACAGCAATTAATAAGTTATCGGTTAAAACTCTATTAATGATAGTGAAAAAATTTAAATGAGTTCATTTCTTGTTATTTATGTCTGTAATTTACTTGGATGTATTCCTGCAGGAGAAGAAATTGTCAGACAGGAGGGAAAGTGAGATGTCGGATGACATGGAGCCAAATCCCCATATAAGCATTCTGTTTCTACAGCGCCCACGAATGGCCAATTCCAATCGATACGAATCGGGTGAATCTACGGGGGTGAGTATTTCAACATGTTGGTTAAAACTTACGGCAAATCATCCACGGGGAAAAAAATTGAAAACGTGCACTGTTGATATCAAAATTTATAACTCAACAAACTTGAAATTAGCATGGAAAATAGACCATTCTAGATATGCAAACTAGCATTTCACTGTATGCGCATATTTTCGATAGGAATAACAATCCGAACCAGTAAAAAGTGAGATTGAAATGCCACTTTTCATTCAAGAATTGCATTTATTTAATTTTGTGTTGAAGATATGTTAGATTTCGCGCTAGAATAAAAAATTTGTAGAGTTCCTCACTTTGTAATCCTAAGTTACTGTTGGAAGTGAAGAATCTTAAGAACTGATAAGCGAATAATCGCTTGAGTTCGTGGGACAGGAAATAACAAGATAGAAAGATAAACTAGCCCTTTATTATTCCAACTAAAGTTTAACAACACTCCATCTTCAGACTCTGTTATTAAAACTCGGCTGAGTGAGTGATCGAGTGTGCAATAAAGCCGACACTTCGGCTTGAACTTAAATACTAAGAATTAACGTAAACTAAAGAGGTTTAGCCGAAGCTATCAAAATTCTAACAGAGTTGGCCCCTTAACGTTAATAGACTGCGAAGCTATTAAGGGTCTAAAGTACGTCTGAGCGTGATAATAGCTTACCAGAGAGCCTAAAATGGCGGACGCGTGCAGCCAGAATCTCTCTCCCTGGTATCTCTCTTCCTAAGACCGAAGAACTTCGCGGTTAAATACCGCTCTCCCTGATTATGTATTCAGACGTGATTCTAAAACTACGCTCTGGCGGAAGTGGTAAGTTGAAGTTAAGAATCGATAGGAAAGGAACTTTAACTAAAAATTTAACTGTTAATAAAATTAACATAATTCTTATAAACTCATATCAATAGGTTTCAGAATTAGATCTTGAGAGAAGGTATTTTTTCACATCTCCTTCTTGAATATAACCTAATGACTCTACAGTTTTTAGTATAAACTTTACTAAATGTAAATAGAGATACTTGGAAATCATATAAAAATTTAGGTTTTGGTTTTTGTAAAACTGTTTCTTTTTTAAATTTAAAATTGTGAAATGGATATTTTCCTTATTTAGTGTAATTTTATGTCTGAAAGAATATGTCTTCGACAAGATTGTGAAACAAAGACACCATAAAACAATATACACTCTTAGACAAAGAAAACGACGCACCAAGAAGGAGTTATCCGAATGGGACGAAAGTCGGTAGAAGTGATGTACATGTACAGAAAAACAAATGATAACAGTTTGAGAAAAACTGGATGATTTATTGAAGTGATAGAGCTTTACAAAGTGAAAAAGTCAGTAACGCGTTTGTCCACCTCTGGCCCTTATGCAAGCAGTTATTCGGCTTGGCATCGATTGATAGAAGTTGCAGATGTCCTCCTGAGGGATATCGTACCAAATTCCGTCCAACTGGCGCGTTAGATCGTCAACATCCCGAGCTGGTTGGAGGGCCCTGCCCATAATGCTCCAAACGTGCTCAGTAGGAGAGAGATCCGGCGACCTTGTACCGCTGTGCTGTAAGGTTTCAACGGATGACAACCAAAGGGGTCCTACTATGAAATGAAATGGCACCCCAAACCATCACTCCTGGTTGTCGGCCTGTCTGCCGAAAGACAGTCAGGTTGGTATCACACCGCTGTTCGGGGCGTCTCCAGACTCGCCTTCGCTGGTCATCGGAGCTCAGTTCAATGCGGGGCTCATCACTGAAGACTATTCTACTCCAGTCAATGACATTTTAGTGCGAATGAGCCCGACACCACTGCAAACGGGTTTGACGTTGTAAAGAGGTCAATGATAGTCGGCGCAAGGGGCGCCGTGACCTCAGCCCCCTTTCTGTGAGCCGTTTATGAATGGTCCTTGCGGTCACTGAAGCACTAGTTGCACGTACAATCGATGATAATGATGCATTTGGGACTGTGAGTGCCGCTCTGACAACTGCTCGGTTTTCACGTTCTGTCATTTCTCTAGGCCTACCGCTTCCTTCTTGACGCTGTGTGCGGCCATGGTTCACCCACTCCTGCCAACATCGTCTAATAGTGGCATCGCTCCTGCTCAAATGTCGAGCTATTCGCCGATAAGCCCAACCGGCTTCTTTGAGCCCAACTACACGACTCTCTCAAATTCTGACATCTGCGCATAGCGTTAGTGCAACTGTATGCGAGGCATATTTACTGTCTACCAGAGTACACGGAATGAAATTCGTGAAGAATTTATGACTTGGAATCGTAATTTCTCCTCTTAAATATCCTGCCAATTGCGACAACCGTTCATTCATTGGCAGCCAAAATGTAAAATTTTGCATTTTCCTTCGAAACCTGTATGCGTATAATTTGTGTCCAATTTGCTTTATATCTTCTCGGTGTGTCGTATTTTTTTTTTTTTTTTTTGTCTAAGAGTGCATATACAGCAAAACGATAGTAATTCAAATTTAACTCAAAACTAACTCAAATTTAACTCAGTTCTTACAATATTGCAAAACTTTATTATTATCCTTTAGATTATATTCTTTTGCAGACGATTGTTTACAAAAGTATTATCATTTGAAATTTTGCAACTAACGTATTATAGAATGTTAGAGACGTCAATCATTTATGTATTAATGTTATAAAATGCCATTTGTTACAAAAGAAAACTTTTTAAATTGTTCACAATATAACGCTCTGAGAGATAAACGAAAAATCTTAGTCTTTATTAATTGACAATGATTTCTAATGTTTATTTATAATGGACACAAACTAGAAACAGATATATCCAAAATGGGGTGAAAAATTAAGAAAATTTTAACTGCAAACTAAATTCAGTGGGTGAGTGTTTGAAAATAAAGAAGAAGCATAGCCGTAAGTTACTCTTTCCATCAAAATCGACGAAGTTTGTTAAGAGCAAATAATCTTGCAGCAGTGGATTTTTGAAAGAAAGCTTTTTCTAACCACATTTCAGGTTTAAATGAAATTAGTACGTTGTAATTAATAAACCATCATAACAATACAAAACGTTGGGTTTTTAAAATTTTTATTTTCAAAATCTCTGAAATACTGAATGACACTGAAATATATTCTGAGTTTCTATATCTGCTGATATTTTCTCTCAGTTTGCTGTCATTTATTTTTTTAGATTATTCCTGAAAACAGAAAATGGGAATTTCCTCGGCATCATTTGCGGTTCTTAGGATTGCTGGGTGAAGGATGTTTTGGCCAAGTGTGGAAGTGCGAAGCCCTCAATCTATGTACAACAGATGGAGCCGGTCTTGTGGCTGTCAAGACCCTCAAAGGTAAGCACAAAATGAGTTGTCTTAACACGGGTAAAAATACCGAAGAACAGCGCTAGTACATTTATGCAGTTTGGCCAAGGCATTAACCTTCACCGAATCATTAACTTTCACAACGGAGTCCAAAATGTAAGTAATGGACACCTTTGTGAAGCTCGCATTTGAACTTGAATATGGTAATCTTTTGCAGCTGCCTGGGTAACGTTTCGCAATTTGCATTTCTAATTATTTTTTTTAAACGGAAGGGCAAACAAAACCATTTGCTTAATTTGCGGAACGATTCACTCACTTCATTTGCATGTCAGTTTTGGCTTCACGCGAATTCTTGCACAAAGATGTTAAAACTTTTATAAAGTTTCGGTCACCGTTATGAAAGCATTTGTCTTAAAAACATCAAGTCCGAATTTATCTTTCTAGAGTGTTAGACATATACTTTCATTTATAAAAGTAAAGGGACATTTGTGAGTAAAATACGCATAAAAATCTCAGGCATACATTTTGTGATTGTCCCTCTTATGTCAAATGGTCAACTGAAGGGAAAAAAGTCTTTTAAGTTTCCCTAATTGGTAACAGGTTACCTGATCGGTTAGCGATAACAGGTGTCATGCTATCGTTCCTGGGTTTAAATTCTGGCTAAACCATGGATTATGCTTGGAACCATACTTGTATACTATATTTGCAATGTATTGCCCCTATAAAACGTAATCGAACCAGAAGTCCTATTGAGAGGTTGGTGGAAAATTGAAGAACATTAACATCGCAAACGGATTTCTTGATCAAAAATCGGACATAGATGGATAAATTCTTATTGTCACCTATAAAGTGCCAAAAGCCTTGGACAACAACAGGCACAACTCTCTGCTTCTTGGTCTTGATGAATTTATTGATATGGTCGTGATTATGTATAGATCACTGTAATTTGTCTCAACAACAACAAAACGTTTTAAAACCCGTACAAAACGCATACTTAGTTAGGCATATTTATAAATACAAGATTTAATAACAGGATTTAATTTCTTGGCCACAGTTTTGCGTTTTCTGTAAGGGAATTTTCTGCTAGGTTTCAAAACCACTTATATTTGTTGTGAGACAACAAGGGATGGAACCTCAGATTAAACTATGATCCTATTCCGGTTCACACATCAGAAACTTGACTGGCATTTCTGAAATTTGAGTAAATTAATCCAAAAACGAAATACGCATTTATTATTACTAAAAATCTATCTCTTCATGGATCCTTTATTTTTCGGTAAATATTTTCTCAGAGCGTATTTTTATGAATTTTGCAAGTAAAAGTTTCATTTATACGTATGTAAACTGGCAAAACAGTTTATGTAGATATTTCATATCACTGAACGTTTTTGGCACGTTTGACGCAACCTCCGTAACCAATAATCTGGTTAAGATGCACCATTATACTGCATAATCTGCCAACATCAGCAATATTGTTTGTTTTCTGTGATCCCAAAACTTTTTTTTTCCATTAGCAACTAGTGTTCATCAATAAGTATTTCCTCTCATTCTATGCTTCCGTTTTCATGTTGCAATTATTTATACAGGATGAATTTTAATCCTCTGCATGGATTTTATGTATGCTGTTACAACGCAAAGAAAAAGGGATAATATCGCATGGTAATGATAATGGGGAGGTAAATAATGAAAGCTTTTGCAGGGACCTTGCAGCTTTTCAGTGTGTTTATTCTTCTTCTGTTTGTTAATGAGACTTTAAAATATCGCCCAAGAATCCAGCTCAGACCATTTTTGCTTACCGTTATGTCCTCCCGGGACGGCGTATAGAATTCTGCGAAGCTACTGGGTAGGATCTGTACCTAGGCAGTCTCGGCCACAGGGGTATACAAATCATGAACTTCGTGGTTCTGGAGGCTCTGGAAATGTCACTTATTGGCCGGCCCGGGGTCTGGCAAGTCCTAGAGCAGATGGCTGTAGTAACCCGGGGTGGCGTCCCCGAGCCACTGTGTAATGTCCCTCTGCGACGGGCAGCCCGAGCGACTGGCAGGTAGCAAATCATAGTCAATGACCGATGTCGCAAAAGTGATGCGTCCCTCTCTCCATGGTGCGAGGGAAGGGGTTGAACGCCTGTTCCAGGTTCCGAGGGGTGAGGGGGCACTCAGTGCCATTAAGTTGGCGGAAAGAAAATTGCCCAGTTTATTGTTGTAACCGTTATGTCCACCTTAATGATGACCGTAGTGAGGCGTTTCTTCCGTTTTGCTGAATCATGAAGGAAATAGATTGGGCTTACGGTCCTTTAAATGCATAGCCTTTATGAAGAAAATTATTTTCCCCAAATACTCTCGGAACTTAATCAGTAACTGGATTGATCATGGAACCTACGGACGATTGGCCTCATTTTGCATAGCCGTCCTCAAGTACCGAAAATCACTCTTTTTGTAATCTTACTCTGTATTAAAACTCAAGTATCTGGGCCAACCTTTTTCCGAAATAGGAAGTTGTTGAAACAACGCGTTAGTTATCAAGGACGTCGGTTAGGTGAACCAAGTAGTATAGGAGCGAACATTGAGCGAATTAGAATATAGAATAAACTGCGCTCTTCCACAAAAGCTGACACGTTGAGAATTTCCACATAAAATTTTTGTACATTTTTCTTCCCAGTAACATGGAAAGCGATATATTAACTGTTTTACTTTATCGCTTTCCATTCCCACATATGAAGTGTGTTTACAAAGTTTTAAGATTAGAAAGTTCGTACAGAATCGAAAGTGAAAGAAAACAGTACTCTTATTTCCTAAACAGAACAAAGAGAGACAGAGAAAACAACATTGCTCAGCAGTTGTGCACGGCAACCACACGATAGGTGTCCCGATTTACTGTGGCCGGTGTTCGTCTAAAACATCGGGGGAAAAACATCGCGGACGAAAACATCACGGAAGGAACAACGCAAGGCGAAAATGTCGTCGTAGAAAATATCGTGTGAGGGAAAAAAAGCAAGGAAAAAAACATCGGAGTTCTAAACCATCGTGGTATAAAACATCGCGTAGTTGAAAATAAAGCTGTTCAAAAACTTCGCAGTTTAAAAACATCGCGGTAAAAAAATAAAACACCTACAAATCAGCGCTTGACAATAACATCTCAGACATGTGTTTTTCAGGTTGTAACAATTGTAAATGAATATTTGAGGAATATTTTTGTTTTTATGTTTTTAATTAACTAATAAATTTTTGCTGAAAAATTAAGAAAGAAACTTAAGCATTCAGAGTTCGAAAATGACTAGAAAACGAATGCTTCTTATAACAATTGACAGAATTTTACAAATTGATTATTAATTAAATAATTTTAACAGTTTAGAAACGAATACTACTTATAACAATTGATAGAATTTTACAAATTGATTATTATTAATACAGTTTAACATGCAGTTACGTATTTTTCTTTTTCTAATATTTTTTAGATTTCATTTTGCATCATTACGAATAAAACTTCATAAAAGAGATTAATTAATCAATTAACTTTATTAGTTAGTTATATAAGTTTTAAGATTCTATTAACTATACCTATTTTTCTACTCATTTTCGTTTTTTGAGCTTGCTTCTTATTTTGTCAGCAAAAATTTATTAGTTAGTTGAAAAAAAGCATGAAATATAAATGCAAAAATATTCCTCATTCCTTCTCGAACTCATAAAATCATTTTGTGAATATGTATTTCCAGTTTTAAAGCCTAAAAAACGCATGTCTGTGGTGTTATCGTCTTGCGATAACTTGTAAGTTGTTTGTTTTTACAATAATATTTTCGAAGGCTATGCTTTTAAACTACGAAGTTTTTAAACCGCTTTATTTTCAATGACGATGTTTTGTACCACAGTGTTTCAGAACAACGACTTTTTGTATGACGACGTTTTCGCCTTGAGGTGTTTTCTTCGTGCCGTTTCCATCCGCGATATTTTCTGCGGAAAACGAAGTTTCTGTGGGGCGATGAATCTATTTCCAACCAAAGTGGATAGGTGCCGTTGTATTTCAGGTTCATAAGGAAGAACCAAGTTTAATTTCTAGTCACAATTTAATTGAGAAAACCGGGATTAATTTTGTCACGTGAATCCAATCATGACACGCAGAAATCCACTTCCTCATTTTGTCTGCACTCAGCTCGTGAAAAATAAACTGAGAACACATTTTTCATTTTTAAAGATGTTCCAGCTGACTTTGCGACTGATGTTAAGCTCATTAGCTATCATTTGAAAAGATAAATGGCGTAGATGGTTCTATGTTCTCATCCATCCCAAACTGCGAAGAGTTACTTTCCCCATTTGCTTTATATAGCATTTCAATATCTTTGTTGCTGCTTTCCTTAGTTTACAGCAAAACTTTATTGCTGTTCATTGCTAATATTTCGAACTCCTGTTAGCGAATCTCCATTGGATCAAACAAAGGAATGACTGCATAAAAAGTTTTGTTCATAAGTAAACGATGTTTTAGGAGAATCAAGTTAAGATGCTAGCTAATCAGATGTTGTCAATTAACTTTTGGAAAGTTTAGTGGAATTTGTTAAAAATATTAGTCCTAAAACTTTGTAGATGCACTCTGTTCTAAAATGTCAAAGGTTATTTCAGTCTAATCCGAGCCAATGTCAGTTACCTTGTTTGTTGTTGTTATGATCTTAAGTGGTTTTAGTGTATGTTTAAGTTAATGTCTTTCCTCATGACAGCGAGTTTAAAAGCAGGAAGCGAAAGCTGTGATTTAAAATTAAAATCATAATAGCAATAAAACCAGATAACAATAATAACACTTGTTTTGTTTTGCAGAATGTTATTTGAGCATGATATAACTATAATTTAATCGAAACCGTGATTGTGAGAGTTTTGTAAATTTCAAATTCTCCTCTTGCAAATGAATGAAACGATTTCTTTTGTTTTTATTAGAGAATGCATCAGAAAAAGAAAAGCTGGATCTGGTGAATGAACTTGAAGTGATGAAACTCCTTGACCCGCATCCTAATGTAGTGACACTCCTCGGTTGCTGCACCGATAGAGGTACGTTCTTTTTCTCTTTTATCCTTGGATGATTGGCTGGCTGAATTATTTGCGGACAGGCATAGAAATAGTATACGCACCGATATTTTCTGAAACCGGTAGCAATTTGTTAAGCATTTACAGTCTTTCTTTACGTCATTTTTTTAAATATGAAATAGAAATTTGTCTGAAATAATTTTTCTTTTTTCAAAATTTGTGCGTTCCAAAATATTTATAAATTTTCTCTAAATAAGTAAATAGTTTTAAAAATGGAAGACATTTAAGTTGTAGAGGCATTAGGTTATTTCGAAGTATTATCATTTAATATTCTTTAACTCTGTTCCTATGAACTTCAAGTTTCAAGATCCGTAAGGGAAAATTCGCAAGAAAAGTTATGGTATGGTGTTCCGTGGACTAAGAAGGCAATACTGTAAACCAATCTTTTTTTTTTTTTTTTTTTTTTTCAGGAAATCATAAATAGTTTTGTTTATTTAAATCAGTGCATTGAAAAAGATCGATTTTTTTTATCAAAATAAGTCAATTTGTTTCAAATACCAACCATTATAGCAATTTCCTTATACAAATATGTATGCAGACAATTTTTTCTTAAATGGGATAAAAAGTAATTTAAGCATCAATTAAAATATACGCATAGCCCACCAGCAGCCTAGCGGTAAAATCGCTGAACATTGGTAGTTCGGTTCCGGGTTCGAATCCTGGGGAATGGGCTAGTTGCATGGGCGTTGTCGTGGCTTTTCTCATATGTAACGTACCTACAAATCAGTTTTCATTACAAAGTCCTTCACGAATCCATCCTTTTCCTTAGGCAGATAACCATTGTCTATTTGGCCATAATCAAATATAGACATGCGCATTGAAAAAGAGCTGATTAAATAATATTCTGGAGTAGGTTTCAATTCTATTTGGATAATTAAATATCTTTAAAATTTATTTTTAAATTAAATTTAAAAGATAAGTTTTTAAGATAAATTATTTTTAAGATTTACTTCTATTATCTTTTAAATATCTGAAATGTGTTTCATTTTTATCCGATATTCCTTTTATATATCATAATTAAAACTAAATTAAAACGATTCATAAATTTAAGGATAATTTTTAATAGCCATACTTATAAAATCGTGTTTTATTGTGCATCTTGCTTTATGAGATCTTACTTTCTTTCAGATCCGATGTTTCTCATCATGGAATATGTACAAAATGGGAAGTTACAGACTTATTTGCGGGAGAGCCGAGCAGAGCGTTTCTATGGCAATCTACACGGTAGTAGCCGGCATCTGACATCACGTGATCTGACGTTATTTGCGTACCAAGTGGCCAAAGGAATGGAATACCTTTCTGCGAAAGGGGTCTGTAGAGCGGTGTTTGAACTGCATTTACTTAATTATTTTTGTAGACGTTAGCATATGGAATAGATTACAGCTCTTTTCAACAATTAAAAGTATGATGAATACATCGGCTTAATGAAAACTGAACTAAATATTGAAATGATACATATGTAAGTCAGACGAAATTATACGATTTTTAATTTTTATAATTTAAAAATTTAACAGAATAGAATAAGTGTTATCTGAGTGGAAATAGATAATGTGAAGTAAGTCTTACAGTCCCGAAGTACAAGGCTTATTGTTAAAAAAACCTCGTTCTGAGATAAAGTGAAAAAATGCGTTTAAACAGCAAAAAGCTTTTTTAGAACATTTGGATTATGTCAACTGGTCGCACTGGTACAATGTCAACTGGACGGTTATAATGAGCTGGCCTCCTAGTTCTCCTGAATTGATCCCCCTGTGAGTTTTATATTTGTGCTATTTAAGCTCACAAGCAAAACATACTTAAAAACGCAATTTTCAATGTAGAAATCGGAGATTTATTTAATTGCCAAGAAGTTGAGCTAATAACTGAAGTTATTAGAACAACACTTTTTAAAAATGATTTTCGCATACGACTGATGTTCCAAAAATTTTAAAAGGTAAACTTCTTCAAAAATGTCGATTTCTAAAAATCGTGGAATGATTCGATAGCTGGTCAACTGAGCCGGACTTTCGGTGCTTAAGTGATGCGGATATAGCTTCATACGTCGTAAGAACAGACAGTGATACTAAAAGCACAAGCGAAAAGATCCTGACAATTCATTACATCAGTTTCGAGGCAGTAATGACTTCTTGAAGCTCTGTTGGACTTCGTCGACGAGAGGGGATTCGAATAAATAATAGTATTTCGAAAAATTCGTAGTTAAATCCGGTAGATATTTAAACGTTCTCAAAAGCAAAGTAATTTCTGATTTTTTTAGAAATAGATGCATACAATATGCATAAAAATTGATAACTTGAATTATCCGTATTTTTCAGTTATCCGTGACTTATTTCCCCGGCATTAGCCCTAATTTGATTGCAATCTCTATAAGCCGATATGTTTTATATAGTCTGTTACTGTCGTTATGTACGAATTTATTGTCTTTGCTAATTCTTTATATTAACATGATCTTTGAACGTATCCTTCAATATTTCTTTGTAATATTATGTTAACGTATTCTGTAAGGTTAATCACATAAGATCAGTAACGTATTTTGCATGATATTTTGTAAGATTTTCTAAATTAATAAATGAATAACAAGAATAAACTGCCTATGATAACGCATGGTAGTGCTCAAGTATCTTTAATTACTTATACCTATTATAACCTACCTATACCTGTCTTCAGGACTTCAACATAAAGGATATCACTGAAAATTGATTTTGCGAAATTTTTTGTCACTGCTCTCATTAATCATTTAGTGATTTTCAAATTTAAGATTTTAGGGTATAAATGTATTTCGGGAAAAGTATATTTCAAGTGGCATTGTAAAATTCATTGCGTAATCTTATTAATTCTTATTGCTGTGCAATCCTGTGATTTCAGTATTGCTGCATCTATAAACGTTTTTACGTGAACTGTTTGAAGTTTCTACTGTCAGAATATTGAAATAACTAATGTGCTCCCGTTCCTTTAAGATCCAATTTTAATTTGCCCTTGGAGGTGTCGAAATTGCACTATCATTTCTTAAATATTTGTAATGCAGTTGTTTTTCTTAATTTGCTGAGTTAGACAGCTATGGTAAATTTATGAGAACAGAAGAGACAATTTGTTTCTCTTCTTATTTATTTCATCCTTCCTTATATTTAAAATTTGAAGTCGATTACATACTTAAATTTCTTCCTCGCAGAAAACTGATTAAAGCTTTTAAATGTTTTAGTGTTTTTAAATATGTTTTAAATTAATATATCATTATAAAAATCTATACGAATATTTCGTTCAACTTAGACTGTTGCATTGTTCATAGAGTGGTTCAGAAGCATGGCTATTCTGCTGCGTTATCTCATAGCACTAAAACTCCAAAGACAGGTTATAGATATGACACATATGAACATATTAGTTTTTTCCCCCTCATACTCCCCCTCCTTTTGACATTGTTGTTGTTATTTTCTCTTATGCTTTAGTGCATTAAGCTCTGGTTGATTCGAGAAAGATAGTAATTTTTTTTCTCCTTTGTGTTATTATTACTAAACTTACTGCAGTTTTTAGAGAGTGGTTTTGTTTATGGATTTTGCTTTGAGGGTATTTCAGCATACATATGTATGTATATTAACACATACGTACTAACATTTCTTCTAAGATACTTTCCCTTATCTCTCCCAAAAGCATATATTTGAATAGAAATCCCGATCTTAGAAGTTATTTCGAAAACACTGCTTAATCTATGCTACTTTTTATAACTTATAAGAAGATATTTGGAGAGATGCTGTGAAAGTTTAGGTGTTTGTCATTAATAATTTTTATTATAAATGTTATTTTGTATTTTTTGTTTGAATTCTTTAATATGAAGTTCTGAAGTTTCAAAGTATCACAAAATCTGTAAAAACATTGCTGGTAATTTAAGTAAAATCGCTATGAAAAAGAACTATTCGAACTGGAAACCAAAATAATGTCTTTTAAGACAATAATTAGCATTGAAATGAAGCTGCTAGAAAAGTGTGTATGGCTAAAAATTAGTGAGATATAATAGTTTAATTTTTTTGTTTATTTTTTAGTAAAATAAAAAGTGAAAATTAGCATTTAGGAAAATTGAATTGAGCATGATTATGTTATCATATCAGTTAAATATATCATCATAATTTTTTCGGTATTCTTAAACTGAAATATATGTTTCGAAGGTAATAAACATAGTGGTCTGATATCATTAACTAAATTATAGGAGAGAATGCACGAAAAAATGTTCTTCGTAGTTTTCACGTATCTGCTCTTTTCAAGAACATTTCCGGATTTCACATACTTCCTAATTTCTCACTCTTCATTTCTTTTTTAGTTTGCTTTTGCTGAATGATGTATTTCTCTCCTTTAATCGAATTTTTTTTTGTATTCTCTTCAATATTTAAGCATTTAATTGCTACTTTTAAAAATTTAATTATTTCTTTTTGAAATAATTTAAAATTGTATCTTCAATAAAAAGAAGGGTTGAATTATAGTGCTGCCATCTACTGGCATTGTCTTCATTAGATCTTGTGAACGTGGTGCTGCCATCTATAAACAAAATAATGAAATAGTGAGTGTTTCAATTCGTTGTTAAAGTAACTAATGTTGTTATGAAACGTTTAATGAATATTTTATTGAAATGCTCTATTATTTTCGTCAGAAGTAAATTATGCAAGTCTTTTTGCGTATTTCTCCGTATTTCTTTCTCATATTAAATTAAAACTAAAACTTTTAATTTTTTTTTTAATGGCGCAATGTTTGGTACCATGATTTCTTTTTGTTGAAGCAATGACTAGTTTGTAAATACTAAAGATATTTAAATTCATTTTTAATAAATTATATCATGTTTAATAAATATTAATCATGTTTCTAAAATTTTAATTTTAAATTTCGATTTCAGTTTGAAGAAGTTGCCGTCAATGCCATTCAAAGCTGAAATAATACCTGATTTTCTTTTTTAGATTATTCACAGGGATCTTGCTGCTAGGAATGTCTTAGTAGGAGATAACAAAACATGTAAAGTGGCTGATTTTGGATTTGCAAGAGATGTTATCATAAACCATGTGTATGAAAGAAAATCAGAAGTAAGCAGATACCGATAATTATAATAATATCAAAATACTATTAAACGTTTGCCTATGTTAGAATGTTATTATATTATAAATACATGAATGTTTATTATGATGTTATAAAATCATAATAAACATTCATCATATTTTACGTATTAGAGTAAACACTTTGGTGATTTTTTACAGTGTAAAAAAATGTGTTGGAAAAAGTATGTAATTGCCCCCCCCCAAAAAAAATATTACTTGCGTACATATTATTACATAGATACCTTGCCCTTTAATTAGGCATTTATTTCGAATATAAATTAACAAACCTGCATACAAGGAGGGTTTTATTTTTTAAATTCTCGTGAAAATTTTATACCGATCGCTTTAAAAGTAACAATCATTTCTCTCAGCGATTTTGTTTCAAAATACTGTACTCTTTTAAAATTTTATGGCAGTTTATTCCATTGTAAGCAAGTCCCATGAGTACATATTTTAAAACTGAGATTAAGCCAAAAAATATCACGATTTGTCTCAAAAATTTGTTGGACCTTGGATTACAGTAGAAAGAACACAGAGTAAAATGACGACTTTGCCTGTTAAAACTGAAGAATTGCTTTGAGTATGGTTGCCAGAATTTGACGGGTTCTAATCTAGATCTGCTAATACGTAAGTGCCATTATTGTTTTCATTTAAAAAAATATTGTTGTTTTTTAGGGTCGTTTACCAATCCGATGGATGGCTCCGGAATCTTTATATGACAACATCTACACTACAAAAACGGATGTCTGGTCCTTCGGTGTTGTCATGTGGGAAATCGTTACTTTGGGTAAGTTGTGAAATTAGGATTAGTTGATTTTCAGTTTAATAAAATTCAAAAGAAGATAATTTCTTACTGTGCAAGATGCAAAAGAATCTTCGTGTGTTACAGAGGAATTGTTTTAAAGGAAAATATTCATGAGAGCTCAGGAATTTGCTAAGATTTTGGAAGACTAAAATTCCCTCATATAAATAAACTATCAGTTTAAAATAGGTCTGTAAATTAGGGACCGATTAAGCCTTGGAAAACCTCTTAAGAAGCCTCTACTCCTGTAATTACACTGTTCTACAAATTCTCAATTTTTTCCCATTGCAAAAATGAAATGCACTTTTATTTTATTATTAAATTTCAGCTCCTGAGCATGAATATGGTTTTTATTTCTAAAACTGGCTTTTGCTTAGAAAGTAAAACAAAATTCTTATTGCATTTTTTTAACACCCATAAGCAAAATGTTCTGTTCGTATTTTGATCATTCTGCAGATTTGAAATAAAAAGTGAACTAAGCTTTTTCTTACTAAATTTCACCTGAACACGAAAGTGAAATAGAAACTACAGTAAAATTCATTACGCATTGTAACACCTATAAGAATGGTTTTCTTGTATTGCGAGGATTTGATTGAAATCAAGAAATGAAATACGTTTTAATTAACTTTCACTTTCAATTACAGCACAGGTAACATAGCCTACAGTGGTACTCTCACCGTTCGCATATGGACGCATTAGTGGCATCTTCTTTTTACACGAATCCCGCTTTTAATTACAGTATCATGCTACCCGTATCCATGTGTGGAGACCGAGAAAAATGAACTTTGGAAGCTAGATGAGAGAACGCTTTCTTCGGCGTGTTATTGGCCCAACATAGTATATACTGACGGTATTGTAGTGCCTTTAGATATGCATCGTGTTGTCTTCTAGTCCACATTGACCCGCCATTGCTACATTACTGAGGCTTTAATGCCCGTGGCTATGCCATATTTTTGGGGCCTCCGCCATCTCACGTTTTATTCGGATATTGTGAGATCACATATTGTCCACGCTGTCCTACACTTCCTTAATAGACAGAGTCCTGTTGCACAACACGGTTATAACTTTAGTGATGACGTTACTTTTATGTCTTTTTTCTTTTCTTCCTTTTTATAGCTTTAGTGCTGTTTGTTCTTTGGGGCCTCCTACGGTGGCGAAGCTGCAGTAATATATGGCACCTGCAGAGAGGATGATAATGCTGTAAGGCTATAACTACAGGGCCAGCAGTCCTCTTTTGGAGTGTAACTGTCTTGGCCATATCTCTATCGGAAATCATAATAAAGATCTTCAGATCTCAGACACGTATGGTAAACCGTTGCAAAGAGACTGCTATGCCAATACTCGTCAGCCATACGACAAATGAATTCCGCCATGTAATCGAAACTGCATAGATTACAGTATCCATTAACCCCCTTCAAAATATATTTGACAACTCTGTACCAAACCATAAAGCAAGCTACTGTAATCTATAAGCTGCTTTGTTTCCAGACGCGGCTGTTCTGGGTAGTGATATTTGCATATATTGCACATCAAAATTGCCTATCCCATGTGGGCTGTAATTTTGATGACTCTGAGCTAGAGACTCTGAATGCCGTATCGAAGAGTCTTGGCTCTCAAATCCTAACGACTATCCCTATTGGTGGCAGAGTACACTGCTGTTTTGTCTATAAAATGAAGGTATAAAGTGATGTCATCCGAGACGGCGTTCATATTGTAGTGTAGTGGAAATGAAATAAAAGCATCTATTGACCTCTCTGTGCGATGTCACATTAAGCAAAAATACATCTGAAGAAAGAATCTTGGGTTTCTTTAATTAGTTAAGATTTCTTGACCTCGAGAACTGCTCTTTGTTAGCCAGATAGTTCTACAAAGTTAACGTTTTCAGACAGCCTTATCTATCTAAAACGTCACGATGACTTGTTCCGAAAAGTGTTACTTTAAAAATACTTAATATATATATATTTATTTATTTTATATTTCAAACAGCAAAATTTTTAATTTCGTTTTCCTTGAACTTTTTGAGCATAAAATACATTCGCTTTTCCTTCCACTATCCGAAAATGAAACGGCAGTGACAAATAGAAATCACATTAATTATCTCAAATATGCTGACTTCATAGAGGTTACATAAATGGATTTATTAGCAGTAACTGAATATGTTTAAATTGAAATATCACGGCTCAGAAGATTTCTCCACGTTGTTTTAAGTCTACGTTTTTTCTCTTTTCTTTCTTTGTCCCCCTCTTTCTTTCTTTTTTTTTTCTTTAACCGTGAGACTTGGCGTTTTAAATTCTATCACATGGAAGTTGTTGGGGAAAAACTATAGAAAAACAATGTGAATTCACTGGAAACTTTCACAGTATGAGCTGCAATCTATGAGCTAATCCTGGGTTTGCAATTAGGCAAATGTTTTAAAAGGCGGAAAGAGCAACAACCACTTTACATGAAAACCAGTATTCGGAGGGAAATGAAAACGTAACGCCGTTTTTGTCGAGGAAAGTCATATTGAAATTTGAAAATGCTTAGATATTAACATTTTGAAATCTTTGGGAAGAATTCTATTGGAACTGTTGCCATTAATTGAAGAAGATAAATTTTTATAGATAGGAGAGGTTTCGAAGAATGATATCGATTCCGAGTCAATTCTTTCAACATTTTCAGAACTGGAATTGCTTAACTTTTCAAGTTTCACTGCTGTTTTCCTTGACAGATGGCACTACATTTGGTTTCGTCTCCGTCTCTTGATTTCCATGTAAACTTTTTGTTGCGTCTCCCACCTTCACAAAAGCACTTTTATACCTTAAAAAGTGGGATCTACGTTTGAGCATCTTCAAAAGGGATCGAATTTTATTAATATTCTGCGCCATTGTTCTTTTGCTTAATGTAACATTAGCGTGTTTCTCTTCCGATTGTAATATTGGATGTTGAAAAATTGGATCACTAATTTATTTTTTTATTTCTGTTCCAGGGTCAACGCCGTATCCTGGTATGGCAGCCGCTGACGTCCTTCGTAAAGTGAAGGAAGGATTTCGCCTGGAGAAACCGGAACACTGCAAGCGAGAAGTTTATAATATTATGTTTTACTGTTGGGACAGGGATCCTAATAAACGACCGTCATTTACAGAACTCGTTCAGCTCTTGGATAAGCTGCTGATTAGCGAAAATGATTATATCGAGCTGGATCGTTTCCCTGATCATTCGTATTACAATATCACCAGTTTATCTGGCGAGAAACTTTGACACTTTCAGACTGAATATACTCAGATTTAAGGCTCATGACTTAACATATTTATAAATGTGATCTTGACGACAATGCAACTCAGGAATAAAAAGTGAAAGAAGTTGATGATGACTATGATAATCAATCATACTGTGGAGAATGATTTTAGAAGTTCTATTTTTGTATACAAATTGCTCTGAAAACAAAACTTTTAAAATGTTTTACAGAAATTTATGGCTCCTTGGATTTTGAGATATATATATTACAGCTCTGTATGTCGAAACCTTTTGTATAGCAAAATGATGACCGAGAAATATTAATAAACTCATTAACAGCTAACAAGGAAGGTCTTTCAACTTGAAATGTTCAATTTTGCTGGAACAGGTCCGGTTGATTCCGGTTATCCCTATCCATGAGGATTTAAAAAAAATTTAGGCGCTGAGTCGCTGTAGATAGGCAATGCAAATGTAAAGTGCTGAGATGTTTCGCAATGCAACCTTACTGTGCGACTTTCCGAATTTTCTAAATGCCCCTAAATGCCCAATTGTTGAAATTTAAAAGTAAAATAGCAAATAGATGTGCATGTTTGTTGTAAATACATATTAAATTAATATGTATAATAAAAAGTTAAAATTGATGTTTAATATTTGAAAAACATGGGCGGAATATAATGAGTTTTGAAACACTTACAAGCAAAAAGATGTTTGATATTGAATTTATACTTACATGACTTTAATAGTATGCATTTACAGTTAAAATAAGCACTCTGGTTACAGATTATAGCACAAATGCGATGCGATAAAAAAAAATAACAGAAAAATTTTATCTTGCACCATCTACATTTACCGACCTAAATCAAAGCACGCATTTTACAGCTTTAGATGATTGCATTTTGAATAGTGTATCAACTGTAAGATAAACATTGACATCAATTTTTTATATGTGAAAGTATATAAGTAACTAATAAATAATTATTAACATAAGGCAAGCATAAGCAATTTCATAACTCAGCTTATCAAATGTCATAGGTTATAAATTTGGTAAAGTTCTGAGGAAACGTTTTATCAATGAATACTGGGAAATACGTCTTGAAAATAAAATTAAAAGTGAATACTGGGAAAAAGGAGGGTTTTCTTATCTAGAACTCTGTGATGTTAAAAAATTAGCTAGTTAATCCATGTAAATGCTAATTAAAAATTGTAAAAGTAAATCTATTTGACATGCAATGCTATTTTGTGACTATAAAATTTAAAATGCTACCAAACTTCAAAGTTCCAAGTTTGCCATTGACAACTGGAAACTTAATATTCATTAATGTAAAAGGTTATCGATAGATATTGTGCAACTAATGTATGTTTAATTACTATGTTTTAATGTATAGAATAAGTGTATTATTCTTTCCTTCCACTTTAACATTACAGGTTGGAAGACCTTCTTGTAAATAGTTGAAATCGAATGGCCTTGCTTTCAAAATGATGGCCAATAATGATTTCAGGTCAAAAGATCGCATCATAGTGAAGTGAGATTGTCCTCTCTTATGGCTGATGTTAATAAGTGAACTTTGAATATTACGGCTGATTTGAACATCATGACTGTGTGGAATGGCCATTGCAAAGTTTGTGACTTGATAATGTGCAAAGTTAACTGACAAATTAAATAATTTGTTCTGTTGTTTTTATAAGAAAAGGAATAATTGGGATTCCATAGATACTCTTTGATACTGCATGTAACAAATCCATTCATTTAGAAATTGCTTTGTAATAAGTTTTAGCTAAACCCGTATAGATAAGTACAATAATGAGTTTATTGTGAGGAGAAAAAGACGAGTGCATAATTATTCGATTAGCTTTAAAAAATGCTTCAATGCTTTTTACTACAGAACACGTAAAAAACTTTTAAGTTTCCTCTGTTTTAATTAAAAGATCCCCGAAAAGTGTTAACAGGCTGAAAGCATACCTTATCGATTCCTTTCCTAACCTGAAACTCTGCATTTCAAACTCTTGCCCAAGACATATTTAGTCATGCAATTTTTTTTTCGAGCATTCGGAATAATAACAAAGTTTTTTTTAATGTACTTCAGATTATTTTTTAAATTTAATTCTTAAGGTTTTGGAATTACATTAATTTAACTTAGATAGTACATTAACTTATTTCGATTATCAATTACAATTGCATCGTTTTCTAAACTCTTTTAAACTACCTAAGCTACTAGATTTTTGTGTATGTTACGAACGCTTCTCAATCAAGAATTTCTATGAGACTGTCGCGTCCATATTTTATGTCCAGTTTCACAATGTTCTGTTTATGGAGATTAAACGTATGAACAGATATATATTACAGTAGTGGTCTTCAAACGTTTTTGTCGATTCGGAGAACCCCTAAAAAGATAGTTTTCTTTTGTGGAACCACTAAAACATAATTTTCTCTTCTGGAGTCCCCAAAATTTTAATATTTTGCTGAAACTCCTACTGTCAATTAAAAAATAAACCATAAAATTATTGAAAGTGCATAAATGTTACATGTATTTTTAAGTAAAAAATGAAAAGAAAATAATTTTTTTGATTACGATTTTGCTGATAAAAATAGATTTACTTCGTATTATTTTAGGTAATTGTGACAAAAGAATTAAAAATTATCTAATTATTTTATATGGTAAGTTTTACAGTCCACGTGTTATTAAAAAATTCTTTCGAATTTTGCTTTTGACTTGCACAATCCCTTGAAAATTTGGCCCAAACCCCAAAATTTCGCAGAACGCTGTTTGAAGACCCCTGTTATTAGAGAAAAAATAAAAGTCACTGTTTATTTTCTCAGTACAACGGGTATTTCTACATGTGTCCAATATCGTAAGGTTCCTCAGTTTCATATTTTTGTACTTTGTGAAAAGATTTAATTTTTGAATTTAGGTAATTTTTATACAAATAAAATATAAAATTGAAACAAACAACTTTGTAGTCCGTATTATTTATTATTAGTAATATTATCACAGATATCTACAGATAGACATACACAAAATGTACACATATTTACATGATAAAAATAATGAAACAAATCAAAGATACTTCAAAAGTGAAACCAAATATGAAAGATTAAAAACATTTTTCAAAACCCATTTCTTTGGAAATTAAAGTTTAAACTAAATATAATAAGAATTTAAACTCTTTTAATCACCTGAGCGTTTTGGATATTTGATTTTATATTTCATAAAATATATAATTTAAAATTGTAATACTAAAAAATTTTACAGAAAAGAAAAAAGTCATTAAAAATTTCATGATTAAATATTAATTTATAATGCTTTTTGTAGACCTTATCCTAAGTATTAGTCACAAGTATGAAATATATATAACAATACCATTCAATGACCGTTCGCAATATAAACATTTCAATAGAAGCTGAAATAATTTGTAATCATATATTTTACAAATTTATTTACAAAGTAATGCAATAATGAAACTGGAGATGTAAAGTACGTGCATGCAACGTAAATACATGTGGCTGCCGTTGTTTTGACCTATTAATTAACTGTAATTATGCATACTGATCATTTGAAGACTGTAATGAGATTGGCTAAATTCATTATTAAAAAGGACACAAACACTCAAAAGGTGCTTAGAATTAGCAGACGTGTATTTCGATTGGATAAAATATTTTTTGTACTTTAATTATAAGAATTTTAATCCAGTCCATTTTCTTCCCTTCCACAAGCGATTTGTAAAGTATAGAGTTCAATTGTCTTTTAAAGTTAATTAAACTGTGCCATTTAAAATAAACTTCATATAAAGGCTAAATTTTAATATGCGTCTAGTTTCCATTTTCTCCTACAGAGGGTGCTATAACTATTGCTTCCCTTTTTGTTGTTTATTTAATATTTATATTCGTTCATATCACGTATTTTCGTCAAAATGGGGCAGAATTTTTGTTACTTGTAGAAGGATTTATATCAAGTTCTTTAGGAACACGCACAATTTTTCTGCAATTAACTTCAGTCGAAATAGCTTAAAGTTCAAGTTGGAGGTTTTTGTCTTTTATACTTAAGTAAGTATTTACAAATGACGGTTATCCGCAGATGTTAGTTACATCTGTATTGATTATTACAGACCTTCTGCATACGAACGCTTTGGCTGCCACACGAAAGAAGGTAATTCAAAGTAATCATAGTTGCTTATAAATAAGAAATAACTAAAAATAATGACATATCGAAAAACTAATTCCTAAATAAGTTAGTAAAATTGGCAAATGATATATGATATATACAATAATCAGAATGTACTTTAAAACAGAGCTGAATAAAGCATAATTTATTAATCAAGAGTTTAAAGTATAAAATATAAAACTATTAAATTAACACCATCTTAATGCTTTCAACACTTATTTTGTACAGACTGAAATACACAAAATGTGTCACTTTACGTTTCTGTTACACTGATTGTAACAGAAAATGAATGGTATTTAAATTACGATATTAATTCTTCTTTGGAAGCTGTTAACTTTGGAATAATAAAACCTCAATTAAAACAGGCATGCTATACTCAAGGACAGCTCGTTTAGATTTTATTGTGCAGTATTTACACTTTACTGTGCAGTGAAACTTTACTTAACTGCTAATAGTCATAAAACTAACTTCCTTCGAAAAATGTCCAATTTTTGTGAAAAATGTTAGGCCAGTTCTATTCAGTTTTCACCTCAACTAAGAGCTACTGAAATGTTTTAACGGATGTATTGCGTTTCGACAGCTCTATATTATACACATTTTTGGTTGGCTTAAAAATAGTTGGCAAGAAATGCATAATATTATAATAATTACAGCTAATAGGAAAACGTTGAAAGGAGGAAGCAGGAAAAGGCTTTCATAGAAAAAGGCTGGAAGAAATGATAATGCATGCCTTAAAAAGAGTTATCGCCTGTAATCCTTGAAATCTCAGAAGGCTGCATAATTCATACAACTTTATTCTTTGTTTTTTGAAAATCTTTTTTTGGTTACTTAACCTACCCGAGAAAGTTTGTCAAATATTTATTTCCTGAAATAATAATATTAAATCGAGAAAGAAATATTTTTGAAAATGTCTTATGTTTTTATTCTGTTTACATACACTAAACTCTCTATAAATCATGGGTGTACTAACCGAGTTATTGATTAACCAAGCCATATTTTTTAAAGAAATAACCTTTTTTATTGCGGAATTAAGGAAAAATGACTATTACAAGTTATCAGCCTAAAAAAACTGTCAACCGAAAATAGAGAAAGGAAAAGAAAATTACACACGACAGGTGTAGCAAAAGCAGGTGATGCGATAATAAATTATAATTTAGTTTCTTCATTTCTAATGTTGTTTGACCTACCAGCGGCCGAGCGGCAAAATCGCTGAATACTGGTAGCTGCGACCTGGGCTCGATTCCTGACGAACGGGCTGGGTGCTTCTTCTATGTGTAACGTGTTTACGAGCCAGTTCTCCTTCGAAAGTACTTGACGAAGATATCCCTCGTCTTAGGCAAATAGCCCTAGTGTGCTTTGCTTTAATCAACTAAACAAACTTAATGATGTTTGTTCTTTCATTATTTACAGTGCGTTCTTTTTGTTTTTAATACTGATTTAATAAACAAATAAACTTATTCTCCAGATTAAACTGCTTAAAAGCACAGGTAAATCATAAATAGTATTTTTCTATTAATTATACTGCGAATTACTATTCCTTGTTACTGCTCATATTCAAGAGTTTTGGAGCGAAGCCAAATTGTTCAACTGTATAAGTTGGCATCGCGACTTCGTATTATCTAATATCCCGCAAATCAACACTAAGGATATCCAGCATTTCTACTTAAAAATACTATATACGCATGTGTTCGCGTGTTATTTAAAAGTCTAATGAATTAAAGTAAGAAAAATCCGTCATAAGAAATCGTATTCTAATTCACTTGTAAGGAAACTTCTAAAAATTCCTGATGAAATGATAAATTAGACATGAAAATGTTGAATTAAGAATTAATTCATAAAGCGACGCATATGGCTGATTATTGTTAAGCTTAAATTTATATTTATTTAACTGCTTGTATACTAAATGTTTCTTTAGAAAGAATAATTATACGAAAATTATATTTGTGAAACATACGTGTTACATTTCCTTTGGTGCGTCTTCAAGATTCTTTTGTATTTTAGCATCACAAAATTAAACAGTTATAGAACATTTAAACTTTTTAGATGAATTTTTATCAAGCTCATAATTCATTATTACATTCAAAAATTATTAGGATGACTATGGAAGTAAAACTGATTTCGCGGATAAATAGTCTTTGTTTAAAATTTCTGTAAATCTTGCTGCAACACGTTTTCTAAAAAGATATTTCTTTAAACATATATTTATGCTGACATTTTGTTTTCCAGACCTTAAAATTTTTTTACAGTAATTAAATACCTGAGAAAAGAAAAAATTCCCAATTCATAAAAATAAACCGTAGAAAAATTTTCTTGTTTAAGACAAAATATAGGAGCGTCAAAATAATGACTGTGATGTAGTAAGTACCAAATAGGACATTAAAAGAAACGCTATGCAGTAACAATAAATTCTCGTGAAGTGCCTACGTAAGGTTTTATAATCTGTAATAAGTTCTTCGAATTTCCAAAATGCCTGATTCTGTATCGGCCAGTTTTTGTGGTAACAGGAATATCCCACGTGACAGTCGACATGCTCTCAGCAATCAGGGAATTCGTCCTTTGCCAAAAATATCTGGAAAATAGTTGAGTATAAAATTATTTAACATGCATTCACGAATAAAATTTGTATTCTGTTATTTCTATATCCTGAATGTCTGTAACTTTCTCATGACGAAAACTTGTTATAGCAATGTTACAAGAAGTGAATTGAAAAGTTAATTATTTAACACATTAAACCCTATGTTACGCGACAAAGTATGTTAACGCAGGGACTCATCATTCTCATTTCGTTGATTTGTTTTTGACTATTTTGTTAACATTAAACGAATGTGAATATTAACACTGCGGATGAGAAATATATCCTTCAAAATATCAACGGAATTTGCGACTTGGTTGTATAAGAAGCTCTAAAGATAAACTGCGATATTTTTAGTTGTCAACTGAATTTTGAAGGCCCACCAGCGGCTGACCGTTAAAGACGCTTAACACTGGTAGTTCGGTCCGGGGTTCGAATCCCGCGAACGGGCTGGCTGCATGGGCGTTTGCGTGGTTTTCCCCATGTGTAACGTGTATACGAGCCAGTTTCCTTTAGAAAGTCCTCCACGAAAGCATCATTTCCTTTAGGCTGACAGCCCTTGTGTGCTTTGTCATGATTGAATAATCAAAAAAAAAAAAAAAAAAAAAAAAAAAAACTGAATTTTGAAATATACGCTTGTGAGATCTGCCTGCAAACGAAGAAAGTTCTGTGAAATTTTTGTAGGAATATATTATTTTGCCAGAAAGTTGGTAATGTTCAGATACGCATTTGATGATGTTGTATTTTGCAAAACATCTGTTATGGAAATGCAGCTTGAAAAAGCGTAACGAACATGTCGGCATTCAAAGCGGTAATTAATTCTAGAATAGCCATTTACAACAGCAATCAGATTTATACACTACTGGAGTGAAGAATTCAGGATTGTTAAGAGTAGTTTCCAATTGCTTTGAATCTATATTTAAAGCGATCGCTACCAAATTTCCACCGGCAGAAAAGCGAAAACCTATTAAGTAATTTTATAAACTTTTTCCGGGATAAACATTGACCTAAAATATGTACTTGATAAATGTATGATATGAAATAAATAACTTTCTCTGATTTGAAACTACCATCCTTTTTCTTCTTCAGACCCACCAGCGGCCGAGCGGTAAAGTCGCTGAACACTGGTAGTTCAGTTCGAGTCCCGCAAATGAGTTGGCTACATGGGAGTTTTCGTCATTTTCCCAACGTGTAACATATGTATACGATCCAATTTCCTTTAGGAAAGTCCTCCACGAAGACATCCCTCCTTTTATGCAGACAGACTTCGGGTGCATTGCCATAATAAAAAAATCCCAACCAACTTTAAAAAAAAAAAAAAAAAAAAAAAAAAACTCCAAATTGCGCCAAGATGTTTGCAATAATACCAAAGTACCAAAACAACTAATAAATAAATAAAAATTAATAAAAGTTTGCTTTTTTGTTTCAGTGAGGAGTTTTACCGGACTATTATGTTCCATCTGTGGCCTAAAGATAAGAGCGTCAAACATCGATAGCTGGACCCGAAATTCTAAACGGAAAGGTTGGTTGCATAGGTGATTTTACCTGAGTGTGACAACAAAACGAGCCAGTTTCTATTAGATAACTCTCCATGAAAGCATCCCTCCATTTACGCAGCGTGCTTTGCCGTAACCAGACAGTCCAGTCCGGACCATTACATAGAGTGTTTAATTATGGAGGGCATATTATCAGTTCTAGACGTTTTACCACATGAGAATTCCGTAACTTTAGGTTCCGTAAATCTTAAAAATTTGGACTTGTTTTTAAATATAAACAGTATACGCATGAACGAAAGAAATGCTTACAATATAAAATGTGGTACAGTTATAAGAAATTAAAGGCATTCCTTTTAAGTACTTTTGAGGTAGTAGTTAGTATATTCATCTAGCACAGAGAGATTAAGTCTCAGTTCTCGGTGAAGGTATAGTAGAAACCTTCACCAAAGAACTCAATGATTCTACAGCACTTTATAGCTTTGCGTAGCGATATTGCAAAGGAAACTATATGATAACGTTGACCTGCGCTGTAATTTTCTATATTATATTCAACAGTGGCTTAAGTTTTCATCTTTCTGCTTTAGCTAATTAATATGTGCAGGGACTAATCAGAAATTTAGATTCACCAAGAAACCTAATCAGTTAACACTGAGCGTTTAATATCAAGAAATCATTCTAGGAAATACAGAACTTACTTAGTTTCCCAATTTGCATCAGTTGCCACTACATCCCAATTGTTCGTTTCGTTGTTCCACCGTTCAACAGTGAGAAATGTCTTCTCCAACTGTGTAAAGAATATGGCAAAAAGAAATCTTATCAATTCTAATTTTCAGTTTAAAAGAATCAAACAGTTAATAATATGATTAAGTGAAGCCGAAATGTAAATATTAAATCTATTAAATTGTGGTTAAAAAGGATTCTTTTTACTTACCATCATATCATTCCTCGGATGTCCACTGACGAAAGAAACCTTGACTATTGACCCCTTTAGAGAATGAAAAGAAAAAGTAAAATTAACAAAGACTTAATAAAGCACAGAAATCTTTTATAGTTAATTGCATATTAGAAGTTATGTAACAGCTCAACAAAATTAAGGGACGATGTTTATAAGTAGAGATCTACAGAGCGAACCGAACAACATAGGATATAAGAGTTCCAAAAAACACTAAAAGATTAAATTAAGCTGGACAAAAAGTTTTAGTGAATGTGCAAATTTGTGTTGATGGCACATTTTGCTTGAGTTCGGTTTGAAATGCCTAAGAGTGTAGCACTCGATGTTATGAAGTCGAAGGTTACCAAGCTTTTTGTGCTCCCACCAGTAGCTAAGTGATTTAGACCGTTAAATACTGATATTTCGACCTGGTTTGAGGCTCCCCAGCGGCCAAGTGGGTAAAGCCGCTGAACACCGGTTATTCGGTCCATGTTTCGAATCCTGGCGAACGACCTGGCTGCATGGGCGTTTTCGTAATTTTAACCATACGTAACTTACGTACTAGCCAGTTTCCATTAGAAAGTCCTCCGCGAAGCCATTCCTCTCCTTAGGCAGAAAACCCTCGAGTGCTTTGCCATAGTTAAATAAACCAATTAACCTGGTTTATGTTCTAACTCAGCTGAAAGGGCTATTGGGGCCATGGTTGGTTTTTTCTCTAATGTATAACGTGAATACGAACCAGCTTCCCTTAGAACGTTCTCCATAAAGGTATCCCTCCTCTCAGGCAGATAGCTACCGTGGTCTTGGCATATTGAAATAACGTAACGTAAGGCAACACAAATAGTTTGGCTCGGAGCCCATTTCAGGATCAATTCCTCTAGCTGTACTCCTTTATGTCTTACAAGTTAGTAATGTTACAGAATAATATTACAAGGTAAGAAAAAGCTACAGATAGTAAGGAAGTGTAAACTAAAGAGTTGTGAAATGTGCATGAAATAAATTATATTTAAATTTTTAAATTAACCATAATATCTCAATTTATTCAACAACTTGATGTTGTCAAAAATTAACCATACATAAATATCCTTCCAAAGTTCAATAAATAAAATCAGTTTGTGTTATAACAGATATTTTACATTAGTGCTGAGAGCATCATCGTTCGTTGCAAAAAATTCGATTACTTCAAGTTAACCATAACATGCAGTCAAAAGTTACTTCAGTTACTCAGTTAAAGTGCAGTCAAAACTTGATTACTTCAAGTTAACCATAACATGCAGTCAAAAGGGACTAACAGTGGCTTTCTATATTCATCGCTCACTAGTATTTCACTTCGCTCAGTAGTAACTGATTTTAAAAGGTTGCGATTTTATGCAGGGTATTATTTGTATTATGATCTTTATTCACGAACACTTGTTAACTATACAACTAAATCTCATAAAGGAATTAAACTCGTGAAAGACTCGCTTAAATATCACAATATTATCGCTATGAATATTCTTTGCGAAGTGGTTTCAAATCTACTAAGAATTTATATTCAAATCGGGTTAAGTTTTGGAAAGCTTCGAACGGGTTCCAGGAATTCTCGAAGGATTGAAAACGAATGAGAAGTTTCTCGAATATGCAGTTCCAAGGAATGACTAAGCATCGTCTGTTAGAGAAGGAGCAAAACTCAACTTGGTGAATTACAACTTTCAAAATGAAATTTCTAAATTTCTGATGGTTATTACTTATGTTTTTGTTTCTTATGTTTCAATTTGATTCATTTCTATTTATTTTATGTTTCTGGAGCTGCCAGAAGCCCGTGGAAAGTCCATGCGAAGCCCTCAGGGCTCCGCGTAGCTCAGATTGAAGGCTGCTGCAGTTTAGTTTTGGATTAAGGCTCAAACGTTTCAGATTTTTCAATAATACAACATCAGTACCATATATCATATATAACCATAATCTTTAATATGGAGGATAATATGAAATTTGGAAGTTAAAGAAATTGAGGAGAGGTTGCGAAGTATTAGTAAAATATGGAAGCAATTTAAAAATGAAAGACTAATAAAATAAAACGAAGAAGTTTATATAAAAATTCGTCCGGAAGAATTGCGTCATTTATTCATAATCCTTCATCGAAATTGTTCAGAGAATATCCCAGAATTGAAGATGGTTTCCTCGGCAGGAACGCATCGACGTAAAGCATTCGGTCATCTTTAAAAAGAAGGAATATCCTTTTAAAGATCATTTACCAGCTTTATTAAAAATATATAAACTCACAGTTCGAAGATAGTAGGCTATTAAACATAGAAATCTCTCACGCTCAATGAGGCTCTTTGGAGAAAATGAGTTCCGGTTAAAGAAGGTCGTACTGATCTCTGTATAATCAGAAAGGATTCATAATGGCAGAAAAGTAATCCAGTGACCTAATAGTCTTAATTTATTTGATTGTAATTTAAAAAATTATTTTGTTGTTGGTTATGATAGTGGGCATCAACACAGAGCACAACTGACTACAGATATGTATGAAAAAGGAGGATACTCACCGGATTTTAAATCGAATTTATATGTTTGGATTACGATAAGAACATAAATTCCTTGTCTTTAGCCAAGTACACAGAGTCTTATTATGCTCTAATTCCCTGAAAAATGATCAGGATATAATTTTTGTGCTTTGTGGTACACACTTTTGCAAAAATGTACAATTTTTAAAGCAATTCGTTTTTCTTTTGTTGTGCTTTAAATATGCGCGTAAGTTTCTTGGGGAAACTTCAATGGCTATTGTGTTCACATTTTGTTACGCATCTCATTGACCCCTAAAATTTAATGGAAATTTCGAATGAACTAAACTGAATATCCATCTTCTTCAGATCTTAATCCGTAAGCATAACTCAATAAAAGTTTAGATTGTTACCATATTTATTACAAACCGAATAAATTTAAGAGAAAATTTGTGATTTTGACAACATGAGGTTATTTCATAGAAGTTTGCACATTTTACTGCTATAAAAATTTGATTACTGCACAATAATCGATATTTTGATAAAACATAAGGAATTTACATTTTTAAAGAAAATTTAATAAAGTAAGACAAAACTTTGAAAAACACACACACACACACACACACGTACTTACCACTTTGTATTCGGGATTGGCATCCTTCAGAACATCTCCAAAACTCCTTCCTCTCCTAATACCATCGAACATGACATTGAGTTTGAAACTAAGTTGCTGATTAAGGAGATTAGCTGGTTCTAAACCATGTCCAATATCATTTCTCAACAGCATATTATCAGCCAGCATTTCATATTGCATGATATACGCTTCTAGCGTATGTGGACCATACAATGTTGATGCACCTTCGTAACGCTGAACCTGTTCAACAAGTACAATTAGTCATTATACTTTTCACAATTATCAAGACTACAAAAATAAGGGAAATTTTCTTTATCTTTGAGTGCACAGATATGTTTCTTTTTAATCAAATTATTTCCTTTTAAGAATATTGGAAAATTCTTGTTGAATGTAGTTAAAATCCTTAACTCACTCTCCGTTATGTGCATATTTCTGGAAGACACATGACCTGTTCTTTCGTGTTTTTAAACGCTTGATTCCAATTTCCTTTTTTGTACGTTTTAAAATAAATATTTTATAAAAATGGGTACACTTCCTCTTCTATAACCTAATTAGTATAAGAACATTTTGCGTTAGCTACAGAAACTGAAACATTGTTTCAGGGTTTAATGAATTAAAGAATATATGAAAGGTACATCAGAATGCTGAACAAGTAAAGTCCAGAGTTCGACAGGTAATTCGCAAAAATGAGCAAACCATGTAAATGCAATTTACAGAGTTAAAACTTTGATAATTTTGATTGGCTAAATGTCCGAATAATTTTGATTGGCTAAATGTTGTTAAAGCTGAGGCACGAAGCTCTGTTACTCTGTTTTAAAATTATATTCAGGTTTATATACAAATTTATAAAAAAGCAAACTTTAATCCGTGCAACAAATAACTCTTAATAATAACACACTATATCAATGATAAACGTTTATTTACTATTGACAGTGTTGCGAATGCTACAGATGTGGTCAACGACACTTACAATCATGTTTTCAATCACGCAATATTGGATCCCGACCTGTTCCAGAACAAACTCATAGTCTGTGTGGTACGCATATGAAAGGATTCATGATGTTTCAAATAATGGAGTTCATAATTATAATTAACTCTGCTAAGGGCATCCCAGAAGTGAATCGATAATCCTTAGATGGTCTTTCTACGTAATGTGGTATGCAAAACGTATTCCGTGACGTGTAAGCTACGGGTCTAAACGTTTACGATCACTAACCTGGAAACAAAATGCAATGAATAGAATGATAGGAGATATAGGTGCTTGGTCATTACAGTAGATGCTCAAACTGAGACAATCAGCAGTGATTAAAAATATATGACCTCCTCAAAGATTGGCTAATATGTTAAAGGAACCAGGGGAGTGCGAAAATATGTGACAGCGTCGCCAATCCATTGCCAGATTTTACCTGGTATAACAACAAAATGAACATATATTTAAGCTATCAAAAAAGTCTCCTTTCCCAGAAAAAAATCGTAAAAGCTTCGTTAGATTAATTGCAGGGTATTTACCGATTGAACTACCTCGTTTAGTTCATCAGCTGCTCTACATATGATTAAGAAATTCTTCAATAGTCCATGAAAAATGTACATGCTTCACAACATGCACAAATACCATACATGGCATGTGGCTACGTTTTTTAAGAGATCCGTGATTCATGATTTAAAAGACCCGTAATTATAATAAACAACGAATAATAGCACATTACTTCTTTCGATGATAGGAATTATTTTAAAAATCATTCCCGCTTAAGAAGCAGTTAAAATAAATGCTTTATTGAGTTAAATCTGAAAAGTTATTAATTAAAATAAAATTTTATACATGCACCCAATTCGAAAATTTAGCTGTAAATAAATAATTAATCATAATTTATTCCAAACCTCTAAAATAATAACTAGCGAGAAACTGTACGATGTTCTGACCTGATGGAGAAGTGTTTCTGAAATTTCAAAGGATAAGAATATATTTTATTTGATATTATGCAAATAATTTTACCTGATACTCTTCGTAAGTGGCTATATAGGAAGAATAAGCATTACTGAGCGCTGCTAAGACAACTTGAGTATCACCAGAGTGGTAACTAGATTCTTGAAAGACCTGAAATAGGAGAAAATGTCTTCAGAATTAATAAAACATTTGGAAGCTTCAGAATTAATAAATCCATATTCTTTTAATGCCACGTTAAAAACCTCAAATGCCAAAAGTCTTATCTTAGTCCAAAGGTGCTTTGTCCCTGAGGGACTATAGTTTTCGTTTTGCGATTTTGCGTCGAATAATTCTGAATGCCCGTTTCACTTTTCAAACTGTTGCCACCAAATATTATCGCAATGTATTATATTTGAAGAAATTAAATAATGAAGAAGCTACATAAATGTATGTATCTTTCTCGCATTGTGATAAAAGAACGGTACATAGAGCCATCCAGTTTTGAATGACTTAATCCTACTGCGAATATGGGCATCTGGAAGACCAAATTTAAAATTTGGAATTTGTTTAATTACCGATTTCATATATTGTAAATCTTTAACAAATTTCCGATTAACAAACTCAAGGCTTTCAAAGCGAGCAATGGCAATGTTGCACAGAAAAAACCTTTTTATCTCCAGCGCGTGAGATTGTGTATCGAAAATTCTAAAGATAGGCTCAATTTAAAATTATTTTTCGATATTGCTCTTGTACAGAATTTTAAGGTTTAAGTGCGAAGAATATGATATTTAATAAGTAAAGCTAACACACATAATGTTAAAAAACGCCCCCTTGGACGTAATTTTAAATCTGAAGCTTCTCAGATTTTCTTTTTTTTTTTTTTTTTTTTTTTTCAAATTAATTTCTTTTACTAGAATTCATTTACACAAAATTGTTTTATTCAGGATATAGAAGTTATACATATTATGAAAGGATCTATGCTCACTTACTCCGAAATATGAAAATATTCGAAGCTTGAAGAAAGGACAGATTAGGACTGCAGATATTTCGGGTAAAAAAATACAAATTTTTACTTTATTCCGATTTGATGTCATTGCTTCGAATTTCCGGTTAAAAATATTATTTTGTTTTAAATATTATAAATCATGTTTAAAGTCTACTCTTTAAAATTTATAATTTTTTTATTAAAACTATTATATTATATTTAGTTTTGCATAACTAATTGTACTCAAGTACTCTGTTTATAATTATAAAATTTATAATATATTTTCCCTGCTGTGAAGAATTAAATAAAACACTGCTCCTTGTCCGTAATATGTGACGAGAAACTCGGATAGTACAAGTTCTACAGAAGGTGCTTGCACATTTTTAGAACGATTTCGACAAAGAATTGAAAAAAGCAAAGGTTTTGGAATAAAAATTTCTGGCAACACATTATTTGAAATGAAAACTATCGTCAGTTAGTTTTATTCTTTCAAGTTATTCTTCTTTCAAAAAGTCGCACGTAAACAAGCTGTGGAATGAAGGATATATTTTTGCGCTTTCCGAACAGAAATAAATTAAAAAATTATTGAAATGCATGGCATTAAATTTGATAAGTGCGAAATTAATCATATTATTATTCGGAAAGGGAAAAACCGTCAATCTACATGGAAAGACTCCAACGAATACCCGAAAAAAGTTCGTACTGTTTCTATGTTTCTGAAGTTAAATGCTTCGACACAGAAATCAATTGCAAAGTCTTAAAATACGTCTACAGCAACAATAAATAAAATAATATATCAAGATTTACAACTTAGAAAAGCTAAGTAACATAATGTTCACGAGCTTTTGCCGAGACATGTGTTCAGTGCAGATTAATTTGTAAAATCCTGTGTGAAAACTAGTTAGCAAGAGATATATAGAAATACATTATGTCTCTTGATGAACTATGAGTTTACCCAAATGACTGCAATCAAAAATGTATATTTGTTATCGAGAAAGAAAAGAAAAAAATGTACAAACATGGTTCCGTCAATACATATTCAGCAAGAGGTTTATATTTGTCGCAGACTGTCTTACGATGGGAAGTTAAAAAGAAGAGTGGTAAAATATATTAAAATGAACTCAACGTACCATCAAGAGAAAGTTTTATGTCCGATATTTACAGAAAACATTCAATTTTTCTTTATTTAAGGACATGCAGAGAGTGAAACTTCATTAAGACAAAGTAATAAGGCATATTTCGAAAAGTTTCACTGCATTCCTTGAGAAAATGAGCACTGATACGGGTGTTGCACATATCATGCATTCCTGCGACGTCCCCTAACGTTTCACCTGTGAACTATTATACCTTTGGTCTCTCTCTTACAAAGAACTCTTTGTAAGAGCAAACAATAGTTGACGGTTGGTTTGGTTTAGTTGATTACGGCAAACACACTAGGGCTATCTGTCTAAAGGGGGATGCTTTTGTGGAGGACTTTCTAAGGTAAACTGGCTCGTATACACGTTACTCATAGGGAAAATCACGAAAACTCCCATGCAGCCCATCCATTCGCCCAGTATCGAGCCCAGATCAGAACTACCAGTGTTCAGCGATTTTTTACCACTCAGCTGGTGTGGCGACGGTTGATGGACACTGGAAAATTGTGGATGATAAAAAAAAATCAGTATCCTGGAAATTTTATCAAAAGCCCTTCTGTCATGGAAATCAAAATGCACACTTATTGTCCAAAAAACGTCTATCAGAGCGAACATTTAAGAAGACACTCTTTGCATTTTAAGCATACATTATTTGACCCCAAAACTCTCTCAGAATGTGTAAACACTCTAAGGACTCTTAAGTTCATATAAATACATTGTTTTCTATAATCAGTTTCAACATGATGATTCTTTTAAAGTTACTCTCTATATTAGAATTATACTTCTAATGAAAATTTCAAGAATGTGTTTTCATATAAGAAATGTAAACAAAATAACTCGCTGAAGAACTGAAAGTTTAAACAACTAAAATTCAGCAACAATAATCGGCTTAGTACGAGTAATTTGCAGGGCTACAATTTCCAAGGTTAACTAGTTAATTCTTTCTCTGTTGCGAAGTAAAAATGATCAAAAGGAAATATGTGTCTTTTTGTAAACAACGTACAGAATTTCGAGGATTACGTAATTCTCGTTAAATTACAGAAAAGGACTGCCCTAGCGCCATCGACTCATTGAAAAATGAACGAACTGTAAGTAAGAAAGTAATTCTCTGTAATCTCGCAAAGCTGAGAGTACAAAGGGATTCTACTAACGACACACTACTCTTCAAGTTTAAACTCTACTCTACTTTAAAACTCAAACTTTAAAAGAGTCATGGACTCATACGATGAGGCAGTATAACAAATAACACACTATGGTTTTCCATCAGCATCTTTCATGAAACCAAATTTATGCGGCCGTTTATTAGTGCCATTCTCTTAACTCATGCTTGACTGAACGTCACTTAATTGCTTATTGTTAGTGTCATCAACAAAAACTGCTTCTGTCTGGACATCCTATGATTGTTCATAAGTACAGCCTTTTTTGCCATTTATTCATTAACAATTAGATGCCATTTATCTGTTGATAATTAAATTTGATATAATATATATAATAAATAATAGCAAATAAGTACAACAAATGTACGCAGTATCCGAACTTTGACTAACAAATAATCGATGAAAGTGCTAATAAAGCTTTGTCACCACCAAAGGCCCTAGCAATGTTTTTCCCGCTGTAATCTAGCTTCGTTGTCGACCTTTTCATACAAAAACATTGGTTGGGCCTGCTGTCGTACTTTAGTCAAACCTAATAAGTTTTGGTGGCGCTGCAGATAATATTAAAATAATAACTAACGCAAGAAATAAATTAATAAGCGATAAGTATCAGTATCGTGTGTCACCTATGAAGGTATTAAATGATAAAATCTCCGCGTCATCTATTAACAAACTATAATATAGTTTCTCTTTAAAATAATATGTAATGTTAGTTAATTTCTTTATCCCTGTGACCCGAAGTTTTTCTTTCATGACTCACTGCCGAGTCACAACTCGACATTTGGAAACACATGGAGCATTTCGACAAATGGGGCATTGTGCAAGTTCAGGAATGGATAGTCCTTGTTGTTGAATAGGTAAAATTACAGTACGTAGTGAGAGTTTAGGAAAAGTGTGGGCGGATTAGCTTTTATTGTGGATTGAGTAAAATTACAACGTGCAATATTGTGCAAGTTCAGGAAAAGTGGAGATGAGCTGCAGTCTTGTTGCGAACTGGATAAAATCATGGCCATTGTCAGTGTGAGGAAGTATTTTCCAGGACATTATTTCGGAAGCATTTTAAAATAACAGGAGTCTCAGTTGGAATAGATGGATTTTAAAATGATTTACTGGAAAACATATTTTGGTAACGTTAGGTAAAAAAAAATGTGAAACATATTTCTCCCGAACATGTTAATCAGAAAACAAGAATTGCTGTTATAGTTGCAGTAAAAGCAGTGTGCGTGTGCTTTTGTGATAACGGGCATAGAAAAATCTCTTTTAGATAATGCATTAAAAATACATAAAACCTCTTGCTGATTTCATGTAGTTTCTACTCACTTTAGAGAAACACATTTTCTCTTTTAAAAGAGCTATTCTGGAGTTTAAATGGGGAATAAATACATGTTATCTATTTTGAATAACTCGTCTAATAACCGCACTTATCAATTTGTTTTGAAATTTCTGGAGAAAATGTGAGAACATTACATGAACGTACATGGTATGCATACATTCAGTTCCTATTTTATATAATTTTATTCACTCATGTTGTTGTTGTCAAAATGTATTCAGATTTATTCTGCCCTATCTCGTTGTAATACCAAACTGTATGACGTGGCTACGTTTGCAGGTGACAGGTGACAGGCGACGGAGGACGGGGACGCCTGACGTATAACATAGGTAAACAGGCATATGTCCCACGTCCTCCACTATCTCGAAGAAGCAACTCGCTGGAGCCCCGTGAGGCTGCACCAGGAGTTTACATGGCCATACAGGGGCTAGATGTCGGGTAGTTTTTACATAGGACGTTGTTAATAACACAAAGTAACTTAGAAAGAATATAAAGGATAGCATTAAAACACTAAAACACTCATATAAGCTGAAACACATAGATATACAAAATTAAACGTAAAAGCATAAAAACACACTCGTAATTACGTAACATAAAGACATAGAAACACACACGAAAATACATATCATGACACATAGAATACATATGGAAACACGTAAAGCACATAAATGCAAATATTACGCTCAGAGGAAACATATAAGACATAGTAAGGTGTGCGTAAAGCAGTAGTGCTGTGCGGAAATATGCTCAGTTCCCATAATACATAATGTACATACTTTCATTAGGGCTTCTGTTACATGAATTACATATTTCGTTGCATACACTACATTCGTGCATTGTACGGATATTATATATTTCGATTTACGATTACACATCATTCCATTGGGTGCCCAGTGCTTTACACTGATAAACATGTCAGTAACATTATATCTGCAAGTTGGTGGCTATTGAAAGCAGATGTTAACACGAGGCTCGAAATTGAATGTGGAATGTGTATTACAGAATGTGTACATACTGCGAGTATCTAATAGTTGAGTACATTGTCTGCAGTACCATGCTACTGTGGCTCGCAAATGTCTTGCCCTAGGGCGTTGATTTGCTGTACAACTGCGCAGATGCTCCTTATAGCTGGCGGGTGTTTGATTATGAAACGATAGTAAAGTGTTCTATCATTCGTTGGATGTGGTAAGTGGTGGTTTGTTGTTAGACTGCAGTCAAATAGATAGTGCTCGGGAGAACCTAGCATGCCACACACACAATTGTCAGATGCTGAGATGCCATGACGCATAAAATAAGATGGAAATGGGCCATGACCCGTTATGTACTGTGTCAGTGGGGCTATTGTTATAAGACGTTCCGTGTCTACCTTTGGTAGGAAGTTATACGTCCTTCTCCCTGTGTCGCCACTATTCCATTCTTCTTGCCGCTTTTCTTTACAGATGTTACGCAGAGTTTTCTTGAGGTGTGAGACGGGGGTAGGGGCACTTATAGTTTGAGCGTGGATGTTGTTGGCAGCCTCATTAGCCAGTCGGTCTGCGACGTCATTCCCTTCGTTGTCGGAGTGTCCTTTCACCCATACCATGTTAAAGCGGGCTTGATGATTATTGCGTAAAAGTTGCTGTATATCTATGATGATGGGTGAAGTGTGGTGATGATCCCTGAGTGCGTGTAGCACTGACATGCTATCTGTGTAAAAAGTCGCATTGGTAAGGGAAAGGTTGAGGGCATGTCGTAGCGCATTCAATATTGCTAGTGCCTCTGCTTGGAAAATACTATTGCTGTTAGTGGGATGTCCTTTCCATTCCTTTACTAGTGTGCCATGTTCGTAGTGAGCAAACGCGCAGCCCACTCCCTGATCACGTATTGATCCATCAGTGAACAGTTGTGTAATCTCACAGGAAGTGCGTTGTCTGGAGTGCGATGGCTGATGTTGGATTTTGACATGGATCCCTCTACCTTTGATGGCAGGGTGGATGTGTTGCACACTGCCAGGGAGTTCATAGTCTGTTGTTCTGAACGTAATTCCTGCATATGTGGCTTCTTGTCTGTGATGAGTGATTCGTACATAGGTAGCCTCTGCCTCTGCCTTTATGTGTAATGGCAGCAGGCCTGCAAGTATCGTGGCGGCGCTGGACGCTGTTGTGCGATAACCTCTGCAGATGTTTAATGCAAACGGCCATTGAATTGTGGTCAGTAGCTTGGTCTTTCGGCTGCTCATTGGTTGTGCCCATATGACTGCTGCGTAGAGAATTATTCTCTCTGCCACTGTCAGATATAATAGTTTCCTGATATGGGGGTTTTGTCCCTAATTTCTCCCTTGAAATTGCCTGGCTTTCCTTGCGATGGTCGATGTTTTTGTACGTATTTCTTGGAGGTGCGGTAACCAGGTGAGTCTTTGATCCCAAGTGACTCCTAGATATTTAATCGTCTTCGTTATTTTTAAGTTCTTGCCCAGTAGCTTTATACATGGACGTCTTGTGGGATTTGTGCCAGGACGTGGAATTACGATGGCTGCGGACTTTTGCCGAGAGATGGTTAACTTAAGTTTATTGCATAGGTCCGTGAATATCGAGCAGGTTTCTGTGATATTCCGTTCCAGTTCATCTCTTGTGCGGCCAGACACCAGAAGGGCTACATCGTCGGCGTATGCTATAATATCTGTGTGCAAAGGCCATTCATGTTGTAGTATGGAGTTAAAGGTGATTATCCAGAGCAACGGACCGGCGCAAGAACCTTGTGGACACCCTCTTTCCTGCCGCTTGATAGTGGCTACGTTTGCAGTAAATAAACGTACGCGACACTGCTGCCTGCATTGAGTTTTCGCCTTTCATGATTCGGTTTGTGTTACTGGTTACTAATGACGTCGCGGTGACTTGATTCCAGTTTCATCAATGTTATTTTTAACAATATGCATTGGATTATGTTATGTTAAGGCTCAAGTGATCAAGTGATTCTGCTAATTACGTATTTACTTTTAGTTTTAATATAGGCAATGCAACTACAAAGTTTTAGGAATACGCTCAGAATCGAATAAAAGCAATATCATTAATTTTCAACCCTCATTCTACAACCCTCGTAGTTCTATGTATGTAACGCTCAACACTATCATAAAATTGCATCATTCCTTCCCAGACATCCTGTTTTGAAATACCATTATTTAAGGACGTGGTTATTATTTTCTGAAGCTCTTCATTTAATTAAATATAAAAACCTTTGAGAATTGACTTCACTTTAAGGAACAGAATGTTATCTGAAGATGCTAGATCTAGTGAATGAATAAGGAAGGCTGTTGAGAATTGTGATATTTTTGTTTGGTAGAAACTGCTTGGCGAGAATGAAAATGTGCAACAGAGTATTGTCGTGCAACAAAGCATTCTCATGCAACAAAAACCTGCTATTTGAATGTACTCTTTCTCAGGCCAAATGCGCTAAGCTTTCTTCAAAAATTGGTCAATTATGTCTTTATAAAATATGCAGTTTACCATCTTCTCCTCAGGAACAAAGTCCTGGTAACTTATCCCTTTCCAACATCCTTCAACTCAAGCAAATATTTTTTGTTTTGTCTCAGGATCATAAGTATTGAAAGAAGTTTCCTCTCCAGTCATAATATGTTTGAAATAATCAGGATTAATTCCGCTTTACTGAAAAAATTACTGTTCTTTCCACAGTTTTGAATCCATGATGACAAATGCTCATTGGATCAAAACAAAGCAAGTTGAGATGTCATAGTCAATATTATATTAAATAAAAGCCACTTATTGCTTAAAAGGTTTGCTTAATTTTGAAAAATTAGTCCTAAAATTTTACAAACGCGCAGAGTATGTTAAATTTTTATGAGGATAGTAAAAATATGACAGCGTTCTAGAGTAGTTTCAGAGTATTGCTTTATTCTGCTTCTTTAAAAAAACATAGCTTGCTTTTATGTTTCAATGAAACATAATAAATAAAGAAAAAATTCTAAGAAAAACACAAGACAACAAAATAGAGCAGTTTCTAACTTAAACCTTCTTTTTAATTTAAATTTAATTTCATGTTAGCCCTACTGTCGTTTTTATGAAAGAAAGATATTTATGCTGGAAATAAAAACAATTTTAATATTGGAAAATTTATTATTTAATATTTACCTTTTTCACAGCATTTCGTAATCGACGGCCAGCCATTGTTCTGAAATATAAATATACAATTTTATATTTTTCTGAATTTATTAATAGTTTATAAGAAAGAATATCTGTTTTAGTCAGGAACAGAGATAGTCTGATAAAGTTTATAGAAATAAAGTAAAAGAGATATATGCTTATTCGAAACTCCTCTTACGTCACTTCTGCGGGGACCCCCAGCACAGCCAAGTTACCTATTTTGATGATTTGGGTAGGAACGATATCTGGCTGCCATTTGTACGGCAGAGACATCTGTTGAATAAAAAAAAAATATTCTGTCAGAAGCTTAATTCTAGCATTTATAAGCGCGTTCAAAAAGTTTGATTTACATTGAAACAATTAATAAAAAATGAATAGTATTTAAACAATTTCGTTAAAAATGCCTTAATAATTTCAAAGTAATAAATAAACTTTACCATAAAAATACGGAACATACAAATCCTTTTTAAGAGATGTCAGTATAAAAAAAAAGTTCGACCGCCTCATGCGCGACCATGAGCACAAACACGCATGCGCCATTCGGACCGAATGATTCTCAAAATAGGGTGGAAGGATGAAGACTTTCTTTCCCTCCAGTATATGTCTTTCCGGAGAGGAGAAGACTTTTCCCGTCGCAGCAAGTAATACCGCCCTTTTTGGACGAGTCTATGTGTTTTGGCAGAATGCCAACCAGAGTTGCGCTTGAGACGGTTGAACTATAATAAAAATATTCGCGTCTACTGAATCCAGAAAGGAAATTTTAAGTTCACGGATAAGCTTATAAATCACAAGTGCAATAAGTACCTTAAAATGTTTGAGCGTTTACAATCATTGACCACAGATTACAATCAAAATATATCTTATGCTATATCATTGTTAATTCGAAAAAAGACTAAAAATCTATGAGAATATAAAGTTCAATATTGTTGTTGGGGTGTTAAAAACGTCAACATGCTTCTCATGAACGTAGGTACAGGCCTGGAAGAACAACTGCTAATGCGGCTTGCTAGACAATAAGAGCTTTCAGAAATAGATGCACATCTTTCCTACGCATCATTCACAGCCACGTACTATCATTTCTTGAAAAAAATAATATTCCAACTCCTCTCGTGTAAGAAGGCTGATACAGATTAGATTATAATAACGGTATACGTTTATTGGGAAAGTATGTTATAGGTACCATTTATTGCTTGGGAGATTTGCTGGAACTTGCTTGAAAAATTAACCCTAAAATTTTGTAAATGCCATGCTTATATTGCATTTAAAAATATGATAGCTTTTCTTTAGCAATTTCAGGATACTATTTTAAGTTTTGCTTCTCTAAAAGAAGTATTTCTTTTCTGTACTTTTATCTCTAGGAAGCCAGGAATATCTAAGGAGCTGTTCCAAATTTAACAAAAAATCACTGTATTCGCTCGTTTGGAATGAAATAAATGATTGGTAACATGTTCGAAAATACATGTTAGAGATAATAGCTATCAAAAGAATCAACGAAACATATGAAAGAATAATAAACGTATGAATATGCAGTATTGTAGTTTCAAAGGTTAGACAGATCTATCTTCTTCAGCTACATGAATAAAAATAACAAGGATTAGAGCGCACGTCATACTACTAGTTTTCAAAAATCTTAATCAAATAGACCTTGGTGGGTAATTAGCGAAGAGACCGATTTTAACATTGTCATTTAGAAGGTTCTGTATACACAAGGAAAACGGCATAGCTCTGTCTCGGAGAGTTTTGAGAGAAAGACGTGTTTATTTAAAATGCAATGGAAAATATAAGAATATCGAAAATTTATTTTTAAACCTACATATGATAATAATTATTCATATCTTTTAAACTTCATAGAAATAGCTTTCGTGGAGAAATAACATAGGAAATTCAATACTTATCGCTATGTCTATAATGCAAACATAAAAGTAAGAAGGGTATCAAAGATCATTTAATTAAAAAATCAAATGGTTGAACAGAAGACAGACACTCCTGGTGCTTACAAATCCAACCAGAATTTGTGGCGTAAACTCAGAAAGTGGGGAAATAAAATTAAATCCAAGTCTTAAGTTAGCCAAAGGCCACGTAGACATATTTAACGTGCATGTTGGATCAAAGCTACACCGGCGTGACAGCACGTTTTGCAAACTTAAAGCAGACTTACTAATTAAAGCAGACTTACTAATTAAAGCAGACTTAACTTAAAGCAGACTTACTTATTTCTGTCTAAACTTAAAGTAGACAGAAATGCTATTATAAAACATCAACTAACAATGTGGCCTTCAGGCGGAACACATCATTTGAGATTCATTAAGAGTAAATATGATATGCATTTTATTAATAATATTTTTTTTGCTTGTTGCTCTGGTAGAAAAAGATACTGATTGTGCTCAAACACAGCACTTTGCATAACATTTGTAAATTTAAGAGTTAGTTATTTAGATTACATATAATTTGTTTCTTAACTTTACGATACATATATTTAATTTCTTTTTCATTAAAAATGAAATTACGCTTGGTACTCTGAACCTTCCAAATAAAATCGAATTTTTTACACACCTCGAACAGCAGATTCGCTTATTAGAATGTTTACTATGTTTTAGTGTTCTAAGAATAAAATATGCTATACCTTTATGCAAAATTCGTGGAAATATGCATGAACAAATTTAGTTACTACATCATTTTTCTATACCTATCAGCTACTTAATTCTAAACATTTAAAACTAATTTTAATCAATAGCCACGAAACAAGATTTTATCGGTTTGATGATTAAGGATTTAGCCTTGAGTTGAAACAAACATTCTGTAGAAATTTATAGATGATCCCTCTAACTACTCATAAAGCACATGTCTGCGAATTTTGAAAGAATATATGGCTCGTGAAATGCATTAAATTTTGTAATTAGAAGTGTGTATGTATCAATATTAGCCACATTTTTCGTGCTTCCTCTACCTAAATGTGTTACAAAATAAACGAAAGTTTACTTATAGGTTTAGTTTACAAAACAAATCAACCTGAGCTGGGAGAAAGGACTGCATTTGAACGCACGGATTTCAGTTATAAATGAAAAAATCTGAAATAATAAGAGAAGAAGCGTATTGTTAGAACTCAGAACTAAGCTTTTCTTTCACAAAAACTTACCTCGCCTGTGGCTAGTAAAATGGGTTTGGGATATTGACACTGTTTCAAGGCTTTAGAAGGTCTGCGGATGAAATCAACAACTATGTTCCATAAAGTCGAGCCTTTCGTTGTACCTATAAAACATTTATCAAAATACTGGTAGTGAACTATTTTATATTGCTACATTAAGTATAAAGAATATTAGTCTTATCCTGTAACTATACGTATAATTCTCCCCCATGCGTAAATTTCCACTTAGAACTTTTAGAATAGAATTTTATTTTTTTCTTAGCTTTATCTCGCTTTATCTTTTCGTTTTTCACAAAAATGTATCACGAGGCTTATACAAATAGGTTATATCACTAATAAAATAAACAAACGAAAGTAGAATAACACTGTAAAGGAAAAAAAGAAAGAAAATAATATTAAATAATAATTAAAATATCTCAAAAATCCAAACTGACAATGAAATTCTGAAAGGTGAAAATGTCTCTATAGTTCGTAAAAGTTCAGAAAAAAATCGGTGGTCCAGATGAGACAGTTCCGTAAAATCGTCTGAAGAATCGCTTTTTACTGAAGACATTGAAGATGGATATGATTAACATCTTCACTGCCGCTCCGTTACAGTACAAAGTACTTAAAATTAAGTTCACATCGCTTTAAATAACTCTTAAAACTGCCGTCTCTTGACAAAACTTGTGATAGTTTAAAGTCTAAAGAAAACTGGCCAAATTGTATTTTACAAAATATTTTAGGAAAACCCATTTTACTGTGCTTTTTATTCAGCGAGATATTTTTTGCTCCAGATATAGGTAGCATCTTTTCTTTAAAAAGGCATTCAGTGAGAAACTGTATAGAGGTTTAAATCAATAAGAAAGTTTCTGACTAGCTTAGCTACACTATCAGCTCACTCGTTCCTAAAACTTCCAAAATGTCCGTGAACATAAGCAAAGTAAATATTGATATTAAAATCTTACAAGGTTTTAATAATTACCTCAATTTCCTCAGCAAGTTTCTATAAGACACTAACTTTCTGTAGTAATCGTTGCGAGAAAAGAGAAATATATTTAGGAACAATTCATTCGTATTATTTTCCTTCTATCCCCTGAACTCAGGAAATGGACTCCTCCGCAAGAATGAACAGATTCTGGAATTTCTGAGAAAGCTATATAACTTTTCATATATCTTAAACACCATACATTTACTTCTTCAAAATGCTATCCATGAATATCCACCATTCTTTCCCATGACCAACAGAGGCAAAAGAATATTCGGAATATCCTGAAGATATTATTTATAGGCTCAGCGGCCATCTTTAGGACATCTCGAAATACTCCTCCGATTTCACAAACATATTATTTTGAGTGCTTAATGTCAAATTCCAGTATAACCCCGGGATATCCTAAGTTTCCAAAAAAGTATACGGTATGTTGAGAAGATTTCAAGTTCTACTAGCACCTCCCTAAGATACGTCGGAAAATCAGTTTAACATGTTTCTCTCCAGTACTTAATGCGGCATATCAATTAACCTCAAGACATCGTCGAATAAATACATTGCTAGAAGAATTGACAATAAATATCTTAATAATCTTTGGCAACGGATGACCCTTGCAAAATGCATTCAGAATATCCGTAGGGTATTAAACGAAGAAGTACTGAAGGCATCAGTGATTCAAAACCTTCGCATATCCTGGGATATAATAATTTAAATAAAGGCTTCCACAAGAAATTAAAAAAATGTCTGTTTGGGATTTGTAAAAGACGGCTTTTTGAAAAGACCTATCTTCGTACTAGAAATATTAAAAGTCTCTTGGACTCATTGATCTGGTCTTGCTTAATGGCTAACCAGTTAGGATCAATAACTACAGCAGCAACAACAACACAAGATATTAAATTACAAAGTTCTGTGAGTGTCTAAAACGTACGATCCCTGGGATATCCTCAATACTCGCCGGGATGTTACGACAGGATATCTTAAGGATATTCAGTGGTATGGTGGAATAATTAAGAAAAGAGAAATTAGACATAAATTACAAAGACACCATTCTTTTTCATTAAATTCCAGGAGGCGTTAGTAAGTATGGGGTAATACATCTCTGTATTGCATGAGAATGGAAGTTTGTTCACCTCCAGAAAGCTGAAGAAGCTGCAAGAGTCGAAAGTCCTCCAATTTCTTTATTCCTCTTGTCCAAATTACGAGAAAATACTATAAACATTGAAAATACACTGTACAGTATACTTATTCAGGCTGGTTTAAAGTTTATTATTACAAACATTTTTCAGTAATATGAATCTACAAATTTAGATTATATAAGTTAGAAAGAAATCAATAACCAATAGTCCAAAGAAGTGGTACCGGCGTAAAACGTAGACATGAAAGAACAGTGTAACCAGCGTAAAATGCAGAAAGAAAGTATTGCAGCAACTAATATATTCTTACAATAATATTAGTAAGTCTACATCATATGCGCTTTTCTATTCCATAAATTCTTCATTTACCCCTTATATCTGAAGTGGTATACAACGCATAATTTTTTGCCTTTTTTTAAGGAGTAAAATTAGAAGAAAAGGAGGAATTACGCTAGCAAACACAGTAATAGGATTGAGCAAAATTACAAACTGACCATTACTATTCCAATTGTAAGCGCGTAGTTCGTGTTATTCACAAATTAAAGATACGAGTAATAAGGCAATCGAAGAGATTTTTTTTTACTTCCTAAAATTAAGGGAATGCAATTAGCGCGCATGCGTATTTATGATTCACTTTTTTTTTCAGTCATGTGACGGAAGTCACTGTTATTTAAAAAAAGGGCTTATAGACAGTTCGTTTGGAAGCTGTGAATTGTTTTACGAAGGCTTTGTTTTTAGATGGCTATTATCATTTCACTTAATGCAGGAAGTTTTACTTTTTTGTTCTTAAGATTCATAATAGATTCAGAAACAGCAAAAGGAGATTGACGAAATAACAGTTTTCTTTCTTTTCTCTCTTTCTCTTTTTCTTAAAGTTTGCTCCACTTGATGGTATGTGCTGTTCACTGAAGCATGGTGTATGTTTTTTGTTTACCTAGTCATGCTTCATTGATAGCGGATGTTTTGAAATCGTGGCAGTGAAACTATTATCTTTCACTAAATTACATATTTTGAATTGCTTATACTAAAATGCAATTTATAAAGAATTACGCTGTATTAATACGTTTGTATTAGTTCGTGCAAACGAGTTTTCCAAATACGCAAACTTAACCGTATATCTATAAGTAAAGAGATCAGTATAAATGATTGTTAATAACTGAGATCAACAAATGAAGTTTAAATTTCACTGTCTGTAGAGAAATGTTCCTACACCACTATTAAGATGACACTTAAAATGAAAAACAAATAAAAAATTTTTTTAAGCTAAAGTAACTAAATGGATAAACAGTTCTTAAAAAAGTTGTCTCCATTCTATGGAAAATGTTCCATTAAAATGCAAAAATGGCTGATACGTTTGGACGAAGAAGGTGCAAAAATCAGAAGTTGAAACATCTTTTATTTGGATCTAATTGCTGATTGTAGTATGGGGGTTAACAACCATATAATTCTCTCTGGGATATCCTCTTTCTTCGGTGCAGCGATATCGACATATGCCATTTAGAAAATGTTTTGGAAAAATGAGAGGATTCTAAGAAAAAACTCAGTGGTCATCACTGTCTCACAGAAGCAGCAGTATGAATTGGTTAACTCACTATCAGACCTGGACCCAATGTCAGAAAGTCGTCCTTCATTAATGAGCAAAATCCAACTTAAAGTATGATACTTTGACATTTTAATGTGTGGTTAGAGAAAGAAACAGAATTACTGTCAGAAATGGGATTGTTATGGTGGCAAATCACTCATGATGTAAGCTGGTACTCTGTTAAATGGAGATACTCCACTTCCCATGTTTTCCTTGATCCTTCTAAGCTGCTGGAATGGATCGAAAGACGTTGAACACAAGATGTTTTTTATATCCAGTGTAATTTTATGAATGTTATTTACCTGACAGCGTATCACTAGTTCAGTAAATGACTACTTCGAATATAAGGATATTAGGAAGATAAAGTTAGGAATAATATTAGGAATATTAGGAAGATATCACTATATTCTCAAGATTTAATTCCTGGACAGCATGTGTTTTCTTTCGTGTGGTTAATAAAGCCTTTAAAAAATTTCATATTGCCATCAAAGAAGACATTTCGCTATCAGAAATAACATTAATAACTTTGTAATGTTTCCATTTCATCCTTCTGTTAGTTATAACGTTGCATGAATTTTCCAGAAGTTCAGTTTTCTAGTCATTTCCTAGCCTATATGTAAAATCCATGGGTTGGTTCTTAGAGATTTTTAACTTTAAATCTTGGAGAATTTATAGCATATTTTGTCAGTGTGGTTAGAGACATATCGGCCAAATTAAGCATTAAAGTTTCACTTCAAGGAACAAGAATCTTATGTCCGAAAAGGTGAAATTAAAAAGTATTCGATATCTAATCATAGTTGGAAGCTTAATCATAATTTTGATTTTGGGTCTGCAAAAATTATCGAAATAACTTCTTATATTGGTGAATTGGTTTTTCTTGAAGCTTTTCACATTCCCAAACATTTATCGTTTTTAGTTAATGACTTTAATTCCAATCCAGTTCTTCCTAACACTTTTAAAATTCTAATAACTTAAATTTTAAATTTTCATTTGCATTTCTGCCGACAGATGGCGTTACCTTCTCGTTCGCTTTACTCCTTTTGGGTATAAATACAACCATAGATTTCCTATCGTTGCAGATTTCTTTGCTTCTGATAAAGAATGATGTGCAGCTCATTGCCTCTAAAATCTACATACAACAAACACAAGGTTCTTGCTTTGCTAATTTTATAATCTACAACACTATTCCCTGTTTTTGATACGTTGCCATTTTCTATTAGTTTGGTATTTTTAAAGTAGCTTTTTTAATATAAAAATATGCATTAAGGAATGCTTTAAACTTGGATCAGAACTATTAAAATCAAGCTGTTGTGAGCGTTCTTATTGTGGCTACAGAGTTGTTAAGTGAGGTCACATGAGCTTCTAGTCCTTCTAAAATTTCATTATTTTCTTGTTCACTTATTTCCATGCTTCCATGAGTATGAAACAGAGCAACTTTTGGTACAGCTTGCTTATTTTTCATTCAAATGAACAAAATTTCAATGAAAATGCACAAATTGTAAGTAAATGTTTTAATAAAAGTTTTACAATAAAAAGCATTTTTATAAATTGTATTTATTCGAAAATAAGACCCTCTCAATGTAACACCCTCATTGCGTTTTAGGATAAACTTTAAGAAATAAATATTTGACCAGAAGATAAATTATTATAAGAATTCATTTGATTTTGATTTAAATGAAAGCTAAGCAACTTAACTAGACATAATAGTATTTCGCGATGGCACGTAAAGAAATACATTCCTGTTCAAAAAGTAAGCAAAGGCAAAACACGGAACAAAACAAAAATTATTAAAAGGATATATTGTGAAATTGATCCAAGAGATTGGTGTGGCATAGCACAATAAAACAAAGACATACAAAACCACATGTATTATGACCATCACACTGCGAAGGATCAAATAGGTCGGAAGAATGTGCAATGCTAATAATGGGTATGATACCCTCTAGCTGAAATGCATGTTTGACAACGGCGAGGCAAGTTGGCAATAGTGTCGTTTATTGCTTGTTGCGGCAGTAACGCTCATTCCTGTAGAAATAAATGCCGGAGCTCGCGGAGGGTGTCTGACGGCACACTGCGACCTGCTATCCGTCGTCCAACATGTTCTACGCATGCTGTAAGGAATTCTGGTCCGGTGATGTAGCAGGCTATGGCAGACGTGGCATGATTTCACTCTCCAGATAACTCCGCATTACTCGATCTCTATGCGGGCGGTCTTTATCGTACATAAATATGTCGTCCGTACCTATTGTTGCAATAAAAATACGCACACAAGGAGTTTAAAATTTCGTCGCGAAATCGGACGGCTGTGAAGGAACCACCACGAATTACGCAGAGGTTGGCTTGGCCGTTCGTTAATATTTGGTGCCCGATAGAGTGTCCCTGGCTCTCGCCATGCCATTGAACTCCGCGAATCGTTCAAGATTTTAAACTGAGGCTGATCCATAAAGAGTACATGGGTCCACTGCTCTGGTATCCAGCTGCGATGTTTGCCCAATTTAATCGCTCTCTGACATGAGATGGGGACAAAGGATTGTCGGGCGTACAATCCACCCTCATGCTGTCGACTCGACTCTCAGTTTGACGGGATATAGGCCGTCTTGCAGCAGCAGAAAGATGTGAAGCCAGCTGTCGTGCTATTAGTGATCTACGGCGTCTTTCACACAGCAAGAGGAGGCGCTTGTCTGCTGTTGTGGTAATTCTTTGGCTTCCAGAGCCACGTCTTCTGCAGGTGTTTTGAGCCCTTTGGTAACGCTTTCACAGCCTGCTGATGACACTGCGATGCACATTGAGCTATCTTGCAACACCGGAATGTCTTGCACCAGCTTGCAACATCCCGAGAATACGTCAACGCATTTCATCGTGCAAATGGTATCTTCGGCTCATGCTTTTCCCTTTGGCTATCTCGTATTACTATCGCTGCTTGCGAAATGACGCATAGGTCCGATTTGTCTTCTTTTAAGGCGCTGTTGTGTGACTGCGTTATTGCGTTTTATGCTAATTTTGGTTGCCTCAATTTTGACTTGCTAATTTTGGTTACCTACCTATTACGATGAACCTCATATGTAAATTGTATGTTTAATTCCCCTTTTTACATTCGTACCTTTCCTTTTAGTGTTTATTGCTTATTTTTTAAGCTTATTTTTATACCATTATACAGGATGCAGGCCTAAATTAATATTATATATGAAAATGAAAATTAACTGTAGATATGCTGTAATGCAGTAATTACCAGTGTGGTTTATTTATTATTCAAATAGCATAATTATACTACATAATATGATAACTAAACTTCTTCCTCTCACTCTGCGAATTTATTTATCAAAATAACCGTTAAGACTTTACCAAATTTTATTAATTAACATAGAAAGAAAATGGGTTTTATTTTCCAATAAATACATGGTAAAATCTTAATAATATAAATGCATATAAATATTTCTGTATGAAATATGCATAAACTTTACGCATAAATTTATTAATTTATAAGTCTTGCATTTTATTTCAATTTTACATAAATCAGTTATTATATAAGTTATATAAATTTCTATATTAAATAAATTCTATATGAAATATTAATTTCTATATAAATTTATTAATTTATAAGTCTTGAATTTTATTTAAATTTTACATGAATTTGTTATATTTAACCATAAACTATATCTATATCTATAGATAATATAACTATAGGTTAACTATAACTATATCTATAGATAGTATAAACTTTCTATATTAAATAAATTCTGTATGAATGAATTAATTTCTTTATAAATTCTTATTTAAAAACATATTTCTATTTATATTTCAAAGAAAAATATGTTAATAGAATTTGAATAGGAAAAAAGTATTTCCATAAACATTTTATTAAAAGTGTATTTCTAGATATATTTTTTTTTCTTTAATTTAATTTTAGGACACAAGATTTTTTTTTTTTTTTTTTTTTTTTTTTTTTGCAAAATTTTGTAAAAAGCATTGTTAATGCATGCATGCATATGCATGCATTAACAATGCTTTTTACAAAAATTTTTTTTGGGATTGCGAGAAGAAGATGGCAATTTAAGTGAAACTTTAACTAAGAAAGAGGAAGCAAGACTTGTTCTGAATAATAGTTACCTTGTAAAAAATCAAATTCTCCCGGGCAGTCAATGGTTCCAGCTGCAAAGCTGTAACCCATCGCTGGTTTGCAGGTAGTCCTCTGCGCAGAAAATAGTAAAAGATTTGTTATCATATTTTTAAGAATTCACTATCAGTTGTTTTGTAGCGTGAAGAGTATCTAAATTTTTTCCAAAAACTGATTTTGAGATTTTATTCAACAATATCCCCATACAACAACAATCCCCAATATATTTTTATTTTTTATCTCAGAAACCATTTCTAAATTCGACAACACTTAGAGGAGCTAGAGGAGTTTTTCTTAATATATTTTTGATACGAAACAGAAATTCTAACTGTGAATTAGAAGTAAACAAAAAAATTAGTATACCTTATTTAATATTTTTTATCCGTGATATGTTATAAATTATATATTTAAATTAATTTTATTAATTTTCTGATCACTATACTAAAAATTATATTAACTTTATTTAGGTCATTAGATAGAGACACCTCTACTTCAGAGACCTATGTCTAATAGCCTCGGAATCGAAGAGTGTAATCAAAATCTGCACCAATCTAAGGGGCTTTTTTGTTTAATTTTTAAACCTCTCTTTCTAGGTATTCCTGTAATTCCTACGTGTTCCTAGAAATTCTACGTATTTAATTTCATATAACCTTCATGACTGTTTATTGCGTCCGTGTTTTTATTTAATTATTTCTATTTATTTGTGTTGCACGTTGTTGCATTGAGCTTTGCTTATACTTTATTCGTATTTTGCTCTATTTTTATTCCCATACAATGATTGCATATTTATTTGTTTAGTCAGTTTAGTATGTTGCTATTTAAGAAATTCTATATCGATAAAAATTAAAGCCTTATAAATGGCTCAAGTAGAATTTGAGTTATTGCCTGTAGAATTTAAGAAGCCATGGCAAAACGTTTGTCAAGGAAAGTGTAAAGAGGTAGCAACTGTCATCACTGAACTTTCAAATCAAGTTTTAGTCTGAAGGAAATTTAGCACATCTCAGAAAGCTAATTTTAAAACATTAAATCGATAAACGATTTCTCTATATGTTCGATTGAAATTGATGTAATGTTTCGATTGCGAAAAAGTCCTTTTTAATGTGCCTTCTTGTTTTGCCTCCTTTTAAAAAAATTGCCATCATGTATTTTTGACTGCAAGGGATTCTGCAGTCGATATTTATTCTTGCTTCACGAATCATTCTGATGTCATTTCTTTTCTGTTAGAACTATATTTAATTTTTAAAAAATTTAGCCTAGAAAGGTTATTAATTTCGTTTTGGCATTTTGCGCTGAAAACTTTAAATGAGGTTCACTTTTCAAACTGTCGCCACCAAATATTACAGCCCTGTATTATATTCAAAGAAATTAAATAATGAAGAATCTTCCTAAATGTATGTATGTTTCTCGCATTGCGATATAACGACGGTACCTAGAGCCATCAAATTTTGAATAACGTATATTTCCACCCGAATATGAGCATCTGGAATCCCAAATTTAGAATTTGGAATTCGTTTTATTATCGATTTCATATTTTGTAAAACTTTAACGAATTTTTGATTAACAAACTCAACTATTTCAAAGCGAGCAATGGCAACACTGTACGAAAAAAAAAAAATTCTATCTTCAACGCGCGAAACTGTGTACGGAAAATTCTAAAGATATGCTCATTTAAAAATTTTTTTGCGATATTGCTGTTGAACTGAATTTTATGGTTTAAATGCAAAGAACATGATAATTAATAAATAAAGGTAACACACAAACCGTAAAAAAAACGCCCCTTCAGGAGTAATGTAAAATCTGAAACCTTTCAGATTTTTTTAGTCATTATATATATATATATATAATATTATATTGCGATTATATATATGTATATTCTAATTTTTGTTAATTACAAACATTTTAGAATTTTTTAAAAGATAAAATTTTATTTTCCAGTTAGCTTGCTTTTTTAGAAAAGAGAACACCAACTCCCTCACAAGAAAGTGTTTATAAAATAAATAATTTAATCAAATTGTATAAATGATATATTGCTGTTATTTCATTAAATAATAATAAACAAGTATCGCAATTTTAATACAAATTTATGCTTGCTGAAGTATATTTATTTCAATCAGTTCTAAATTACAATTTAGTGAGAATACACAATAATTTAGTGAGAAGATCGGTAATGAAAGTAATTTTACTTACTCTTTCAGTTTCGTTAGTAGAGAGATCTACATTGGACATATCGATAAATTGATGAATGTACAAAACAGGTCCACTCAATCGTTTCGATGCCGATTTGAACAATTCCTAGAAATATTTTATTTCTATCAATGACATAATCTATTTTATCACAATTTTTATATATTTACTAAATGATAATTCTTTTAATTTGCTATAAGCTAATTTTTAATTCTTATGTTTTTTTTTTTCCATTTCTTTTGTTTTTTTTTTTCTTTCTTGGTCTCAAGGTTTTCTTCTCATCTTCCGCAGCACTAAATAATTCAATCTAGAAATTCAAAGCAAGTTTTTAGTTAACTAGGTTTTATTCAATTTATGATTAATAAAAATTGTTACCTACGTCAAAGAATAATGTTTCACTGCTGGAATGTTTCCTTGTCGTAGTGCTGTTGACCTGAAGTTAATAGCTATTGAATTCGAATTTGGAATTTCTGCAGTTAGAGCTAAATTATTTCCGAATATCTCTTTGGTTAGGCTATAAAAATGCAATTATACTTCATGCCAGCTGTTTGAATTTGTTCCCAGCCAGCAGGATTTCATTTTTATGCTGTAATTTATTTTAAGTTGTAAAACACACAGGTAGCAGCAAAATAAAATCTTGGTTGCGAATTCTTAAATTTAGTTTGAAAAGTATTATTCTGTTATTAGTCGTGAATAATGGTACCTTTGTTTGTACCATAAACTAAGCTGTTATTAGGCTTAGCCAGATTCATGCAAGAATTTTTAAGTTAGAAGTACGGTTTTATACAGTTATTTTTCTTCACGAACTTTGATGAAATGATTATTGCACAAAACTTTATAAGTACCTTCTTCTATTTCAAAATACCTATTACGAAAAAAGCAGCCTAGTCGGAAAAACTACCCATTGTGAAATGAAATAACAAAGACAATAGAAATATAATATACCTTTCCATTGCACAAACAGGAGCTAACATTTGCCAGCTCAATTGTTCAAGCCATTTTTATTTTAGAACAATATGTTATCACATACGCAAAGCGATCAGAATGGCCAGAATGAGATCATAATATATTATTATTATTATTATAACAGAAGTATATGGCTGTGCATTAAAACTAATAATATCGAATGCTAGCACACTCTTAAGACCTAACCCTGAAATTCGGCTAACTTATCTCTAAGATTTCTTACAGCCGTAATTTCCTCCAAAATAGTGTTGAGGATTATTGCATCAGTTTAAGGATATCCTATTTTAGATGTTCTACGGCAGAGTAATCACAAATTGCGAAGCATGATGATCAGCTGCCACCTGACCCACCGTTGAAGCACGATAATTTTTTTTTCGGGGCTTCATGAGACTAGTGGGTCACAGCAACATTTATGGTTTGTGGCATCATGGACCACTGGTGGAACATCTTTTCTGCAGATCTAATATGGGATATAAATTTCTGCACCCTCCTAATCACTCTGATCGAACTGGTCCTTACATGTGTCGGCTGTCAACGTATTAAAAGGAGCTGTGTAAAAAACAAATCTATGAGAATTTGCATGATCGCTTTTGAAGTGAAAAATTCCAATTAGTTTCTTTTACCGTTACATCCTATAACTGAACCAATGCTTCACTGAAGAACACAAATAGCATATCGAACTTCCTTTCGTATAATGAAAATATATGTTGTGTTTCTGTTATGTTGATTATTTTCATTTGACATTGAGGAGGCCTTTGCAAGAAAACTTGTACAACATTTAGTAAATAAAGAAAACACACGCATGCAATTGTTGTGATGCAAGACTAAACTTGTGACAAGTGAATGATAGCATTCACAAGGATTCTGCGTTATTCATGATGAAGAGAGTTTGAAGTATTAAAAATGATTTTTATGGCAACAAACCTATGTTTACCTATTTCGTTTTCATAAAAAGATGCTACCTAATACCTATAAAATTAGCATTGAATAATAATTTAATACTGAGCAATTAAAGTTTAATACTCTTATTAGTTGATTTAATCCTGTAAAAATACAGTGGTACTTCACATAACGAACGCTGACTTGTGGTAAAATGGCTTTCGTTATGCGTATCGTTCATTGTGTGGAAAGCTCTTTCAGACAGGTTAATAAGGAAATAATTTTAATCTATTCTCTTTCAATCCTAAACATGAAAACGTAATAAGATCAATACAATGTTGGAACTTGTAGGGACTTAATAGTTTATTAATACTGAAAATTATTTACTTGTACTATGTTTGTAAACAATCTGGCGGTTTTGTAGTTTATGTTCATATGAATCTTGTTCTTCCATTTGGAGATGAGCACCTAAGTTGCCCTTGTATTTCTTGCAAGTTTTTTTAGGGAGGTCTAAGTTTTGTACGGTTAATAACAAGTTCTTGCATTTCTTCAGGACTGCTCTTAAGTAATATATGGCATTGTCACTGAACAGCACTGGCAAATATTGATCTCATGTTGATTGAGATGCCTCTCTTTGGCCGAGACCTGTACCTCTTCTCACTATTTTAGAAGGCTTTTTGATGATTGGAATACGCATTAAACTTTTACAATCTCCTCTTCCTTACCGGAAAAAAACTTAACTTCCTGCTCAGACTCTGGCTTCCTCGTATTGCTGGTTTCTCGTTAAAAAAGAGCATAGATATGTTCTTATATTCTCTTCCTCCCCACCAGATGAAACTCCCATCTGGGCGCTTTTATGTTTCTTCTCAAGTAGGAAACGAAATCATTTAGTGGCAATATAATGTTTTAAAAAAATGTTTCTCGCTTGCTCATCTATTCATTGCCTTTATGAACACACGCATTTCTGCAGTTATGTGTCGTCTAAGCGGAAAGTAAAGCAAATTCAACTTCGAACGTATCAATAATGCGCAATGAAACTGCAATTCTCTTGGATCTGCGATATGAGACAGGTTTTTGTTATGCGAGACTCTCAACCCGCGCATATTACGCGCGGGACATTTGCTTACAATGTTTTCGTTTTATGAAACTCCAAAGTATTTATCAGAACGCATGCAATTGTTGTCATTGTTTAGTTTCAGAATCACTATAATCATTACAAGTACTTTTTATAAAAAAATTTTCAATTGAAAAATAAATTATTTGCAGTATTTAAATTTACAAATTTCACAACTAGTTATAAATTCACAGTTATTCATTAACTACATTAATATATGATTTGATTAAATATATGTTACTTACCATCGCTGTTTTATATTGACGTTCTCCTATGATCCACGTACTCTCGAACATATCTTTTCCAGGTCCTACAGCTACACATCTTTCTTTCTAAAAATACTGAAACTCGTAAGCAATAATCATATGCAAATTTCAATATTTGTATCAATATATCTATGTATATATATCTATATACCTAGATCACTATGCCTGAGATAAAATTATAATTTTATTATATAATAGCAACTCACTCTTTATAAATTTGTTTATTTTCCCCTTCTATTAAAAATAGTAACACGCTTATAATGAATTTCTCTGAGGGCCGTATTTTTAAAATAAATTGCATGAAAGAATTTCTTGAATGGTTCTCTAATTTCAGCTTTCCGAAATTTAAAATGAAGACGTTTTACAAGAAGTGTGATCCAGAAGCGTTTAGATAGTAAATTGATTTTAAAGAAAAAGTGTTTTTATATAATTATTGTAATGAATTAAACAATGAAAGGAATTTTATCAACAAGATATCAATAAATTAACCATATTTGTGAACAATAATATGAAAACGTGTACTTGGAATATTTTTTTCGCATGTGCATAATTAAGTTCTCATTATACTATAGTAATATCGGAGAACTTACCCCTCCTCGGCAAGTGCTGGTTTCAATGTCACACTTTTCCGCTGGATCACTGGGGCAGCGGGCACCCAGTGTATTTGGCGATACATCTCCTGCATTGGATTGAGCAAACGCAGCTACGAAAGGACCCTGTAATAAACAACATCTATTGTAACAAAATGACAGATGCGACTATGCCTGTAAATATACAGTACAACTCGCTTATAACGAGCTTGATTTAATGAGAACCAAGATTTAACGAGGAAATCAAAACTACTTCGTAGATACAATGTTAAATATAGCAAGCAATAGTTTTTTAAGAGGGTCGAGTGAATGAGGAGCAACAAGAAGCAGTAGGCGTCTTGGAAAATTTGGAAATGAGTAGAGAAGAATTTTGAAAACTATGCATCTTTTAACGCCAATGTTATCACTTCCGAGATACCTACTCCTGAGGATATTATAGCTGAAATTCAAGTTAAAGCAGATTAAACAATGAAAGCAGCGATGATAACGACGAATGTAAAGAATTTCAAGCTGAACGTCCTCAACATACTCAATGACTTTTGGGTGCGAGGGAAATCTTCAAACTTTTTCCGAAGCCAAGAATGTTAATGACGGTACTTTTCGGGACATGAGTCTTCTTCGAAGAAAAATAACACAAGAAAGAGACTATAAGGCAGTTCAAAACAAATTAATCAACTTCTTTTGTACTGTACAAAAATAAAAAATAATTTAAGTATTTATAATACAGTAAATGTGTATGAATTTTTATGATTTTTTTCATGAACCCTTTTTTACGAGCACTCAGTTATAACGTGCAAATATATCGTCTCTTCTCGCTCGTTATAGGAAAGATCGACTGCATTTGATGGTTGCTGAAAAAACGTTTTAGAGCAAAATTTCCAGACATGAAACCAATAAAAGTTTTGAATTTAAATGCAACTATTTATTACAACTATTTAGAATTCTGGGAACGGGTTTGGTGAATTATTGTACATAACTGCATTTAAATTGTACATAATTGCATTTAAATTCCATTAGAAACATAATTGCATTGAAACGTAACATGTACATAATTGCATCTAAGTTGTTCTGTACATAATTGCATAAGAAAAGAAGTTTTTGCCAGTAAGATGGTTCTTGTTCATCAGTGCGAAAAAAAATGAATTATTAAAAAAATAGTTTTTCTGTACTTACTAGCATCATTGCGCAACTAGTGTAACTAGTGTCATTATTTTGCGTAACTAGTGTAACTAGTGTCATTATTTTGCGTAACTAGTTTAGAATTGTGTTAGCTTCGGCTAAATTTCTTTAGTCAATCATTAGTTAGTTCTTATTTCTTGCATTTTGAGTTTAAGCCCAAGTGTATGCTCTGAGAAAGCTGCCCACTGTTAATCTTATTTTGAGCAATAAAGGGTAATTAACCCTTCTTGAGTTTACATTTCTGTTCTTGGACTTGAGAGATTGTTCGCTTAACAGTTCCGTAGGTTCCACGACACTTAGTTTAACAGAATAAAAGTAAGGAACTCTATACAATTAAGGTTTAGTTTTGTTAGCTATAGCAATGGATTAAGACACAATAACGCGCCGAATAAATACTAATTCAGAAGTCAAACAACAAAAATCAGCGTTATATTTACAAAATTTTCACAGGACTAGTTTCGATGGTTTTACCGAACCACCATCCATGAATCCAAAGATTCATTTGCGGTTTTGCAGCTGAGGATGGTGGTTCGGTAAAACCATCGAAACTAGTCCTGTGAAAATTTTGTAAATATAACGCTGATTTTTGTTGTTTGACTTCTGAATTAGTAAAGCAATGGATATTGCTTTTACTTCTTTAGTAGCGAACCCCTTTAGAATTTTAATGTAGGATTTTCAGATTACCAATATCAATTACTTTTAGCCCAAACCGGCAATTTACCCAGAAGGGCTATTCATTTCGTTTTGGCATTTTGCGTTGATTCACTATAGCGCATTTCACTTTTCAAATTGTTGCCACTAAATATTAGGGCCCTGCATTATGTTTACAGAAATTAAACAATGAAGAATCTGCATGAATGTAGATATGTTTCTTGCACTGTAAAAAAACAACGGTAGCTAGAGACATTGAATTGTAAATAACGGAGTTCTATACTCGAATGGGGCATCTGGAAGCTCCAATTTGGAATTTGGAACTTGTTTTATTATCTATTTCACATTCTGTAAAGCTTTAACGAATTTTTGATTAACAAACACAACTATTTCAAAGAAACCGTGTATCGGAAATTCTAAAGATATGCTCATTTTAAAATTATTTTGCGATATTGCTGTTGAACTGAATTTTATGGTTTAAGTGCGAAAAACATGATATTTAATAAATAAAGGTCACACACAAAACGTTAAAAAACCACCGCTTTGGGCATGATATAAAATCTGAAAGCTTTGAGATTTTTATTTAATTTGTCGTTATTGTTGCATAGTATTACAAGTATCAAATATAAAGTTTTTCAATATGTTTTAAATTATTGTTTTCATGAGTGAAGTTTCATGAACACATACATTTGTATTAGCTGAGTTATGATCAAGCATATATATTAACAATTTACTACATTGATCATAATTTCTAAAATGTGAAGTACAAAAATATTATAAGAAGTAAAATATATAAGAAAATAACCCTCAGTTTTATTTAAAACACATTATTTAAATAAATAAGAGGAAAACAAAAAAGCATAATAATGAAGAAAGCAATTACTATAACTTCATCTACTGAAAAGTACAAAAATTAAAGAAATTAGTATTTGAGGATTTAAAAATTTGACAAGAGCAAGTGTTTGAGGAAGAAAGACCTGGCTCTCCCTTTCTCGAAATTTCTGAAGTTTCCTAAAACCAGTTTTAACCTACAGTTTATTTTTGCCTGGTCTTAGATTTAAGATTGATATATTTCTCTACCTTACAACAGACGAATTGTAATAATAAAAACCAATAAAAAACGTACAATTGGTACACGAAGGAAATAAATATTTTTATTACTTTTCCTGGTAGTGCACTGTAACCATTCAAAGCTTCTTCGAACATGAGAGAGGCAGCTCCTTTGTTGTCCCCACTAATCAAATAGTTCGAGCTGTTCATACTCGTTGGATGGACAGCAAACCAGCTGCATATGCAAAAGAAAAAAAAAAAAAAATAAATAAAACAATCTAGTTAAGCTACAAATATTACTATAAAAATCTGTACATATTTTTCTTTTACGTGCTTGTAACTTAGTTTTTTTTTTTTCCCTTCCTTGTACGAAGTAAAGGAAGTATTGCAATCGCGAAAAATTTCGAGTATCCTATTTCAACGGAAATATCCATCTTGACCGTCCCAGAATCCAATTGGACGACTTTTAGCGTGACATTTGTACGAACGCATAGAATAAAGGTCTCTTTTTTCCAAAACGGATTGTAAAATGGGTTTAAAATGCAATTTTTTCTGTACATACGTACGTACGTATATGCATATATATATCTCGCATAGCTAGCTCAAAATTCATTAGCCGTAGAACGTTGAAATTTTTATATGGGAATTCTCTAACATCTTGAGCACCCTGTTTTTTGTTGCAATTGGTAGTACCAAACGTATATTTTCATATTTTTTGCAGCATTTTGCGCAAAAATTTTTAAGACCAAATAGGTCTTACTTCACATTACTTGTCAGCTTTTCAATTTCTATTTCGATTATATATATATATATATATATATATATATATTGTGTTGTGTTGTTGTGACACTTATCTCACTTATGGCAGTAACATCAGGATAAAGGTCATATAGATTATAATGCAGCTGCGGTACGTACGCTACAATCTTCAACCGTACTGGAAAAATGTAAATTTGAGTTATCCTGACCAAGTTTCCTTTGATCTTCTCGTCAAATTAAAAGTCCTGTTTTTTAAGTAGTATCTTTGCTAGGACTAATCTCTCTTATCTCATATAATCAAAACAAGAGGACGAATTTTATCGTGGCAATGAGCGCAAGATTGCGTCTTGTAGTTGGCATGAACCTTGACCACCATGTAGGTGACCGCATCAATTTGCCCAGTTTCTTCCGCAATTTTTCCCAAATCTGAAGGAAAGCATCACAGGGAACGGATCCAAGGGTATCCCAGCTCTCTTCGCCTACCATCAAATCACTCGAGAGGACTTTCGGCTCATCAATTACTTAGGGTGCCTCCATGCCGCACAGACACTACATATTTACAAACATCCATGCCTTCTCCGAGCTTCGAAACCGGGGCTTTCGTTACCGCAGTAATACCGTCCCTAACCACCATAATACCGTCTGGGTATAAATATATATATGTATATATATATAGAGAGAGCGATATACATCCTTTTAACAGGCTAAAAGGCCTTATCCGGTGTTAATTTTCGTAATTTTTCGGTCGTAGTCATATACTTTCAGTTACAAAAATGTTTTGAATGACGAAAATATTCATGTTTTCCCAATGTCAAATAAAAAAAATATATAAGTTTTCGACTAATAACGAAATATAGCTTTCAATGCCGGCTCCAGGTTTTTATTTTTATATTTGAGAAAGTTTTTTACTCGTTTTGAAAAAATAAAATTTAAAGAAGTTTGACTCCCATACAACAAAAATTGACCAGGATATTATTTTCAGAATTTGAAAAATTGTTATGTCATTTTCAATTTGCTTTGAGGGATTTGTTATTCTATTTAGAATAATTCTAGGAAATAAGTTTAAATAATAGACTGCTCTAGTAAGTCATGTGATGTCAATATCAGAGATCTTTGTATTGTTGTGGTATTATGCATTATTTTTTTCTTTATTTAATATATTTTAGATTCTAATTTTATCATGCATTTGTAATCAAATTTGGGGACACTTATGGAGTTTCTAAATGTGTATTGCGTTTATCATGTTTTAGACCTTCTAGTTTTGAATGGATCGATGTCTAAATTGTAGAGATAGCTCACTTAAAATGGAGATACAAGGAAGAAACTTTGCTTGGATAACTCTAGAAATGTCGGACACACTGGAACCAGTCAATTAAACTATTAAGCTCACAACCACGCGACTGTATTTGGGCTTCTGCGTTGTGCTTAATGCTTTAGTCAGTGATTTTGGTGATCTGCGATATTTTTGGCGGCTGAAGAAAAATTTGTTATACCTCTGTTTTTCCGCCTTGAGATATTTATAAGTCAAGTTTACATATACACAGACACAACAGACAGACCTTTCTGTTTGAGCTGTTGTGTATTTTAAATAAAGTGCTATTTCCTTCTTATCCATCTACAATATGCAAGCCTGTAAGTTAGATAATCTGCAGTAAAATGCAAAATTATTGCACATTTTCAGGTGAAACACGGTTAATCAAGTCTTATTACTGCTAGTAGAAAGATTTTAGTGTTAATTTTTTGATTCATTTGATTAAAAAAAAAGTTAAATTCTTTATTTTACAATAAATTTTAAAACATATGACAATTTTTAAAAATTTTATTGCAGTAAGTCCCTCTTAATCCGAAGTTGCTCCAGGCAAACACTCGGTTAACATGAACAAAATTTCGGTCTCAGCACCGATGTACAAGATCTCATAGTAAGTTTAATCGATTAACGCGAATTCCGGTTATCACGAATTACGAATTACGTTTTAGTCGTTGCTTCATAAGATTTTTGCATTCAAACACGAACTTTCACAGTTATTAGCTCAGAAGTTCTATTAGTCTCGAAACGACATTTTATGTGGAATCACTAAAAGCGTTGAATCACTTTTCAAATCGTTGCCACCAAATATAATCTCCGTGTATTATATTTAAAGAAATTAAATAATAAAGAATTCACATGAATATATGTAGGTTTCTTGTACTGTGAAAAAAACATTGGCACGTAAAGCAATCAAACACAGTTCACCACCCGAATATGGGCACCTTGAAAATTGAATTTTGAATTTCGAATTTTTTTTATTATCTATTTAATATTTCGTAAAACTTTAACGAATTTTTGATTAAGAAACTCAACCATTTCGAAGCGAACAGTGGCAATATTGTGCGAAATAAAATATTTTTATCTCCAATGCACGAGACTGTCTATCGGAAATTCTAAAGATATGCCGTTTTCAAGTGTTTTAGCTCAAAGCAGAGTTATCACAAATGGTCTCGAATTGTCTATGTGTAAATAAAAAAAAGCCCTTTTGGGCGTAATATAAAATCTGATAGTTTTCAGATTATTTTTTAAATATTTTTTCCTGTTGTTTCTCTCCTCGGGCTGCGTTCAGAAATATTCTGTCACATTTAATTGAAAACCTCACGGAATACACTGTATTGTTTATAACACAGCGAGCATGAGTAATACTGCTCGACAATCGCGATCCTCGCTTCAACAACGAGTTTCAATTAAAAAAATTCTGTGTTTAGATGTGCTTTTCTACTTTTAAAAGCTAGAGCGGCTAATGTTAAATCTTGAACAATTTTTAATCAAGATGTTGCAAACTCTGCTATTAGTTTTAAGGAGTTTGGTAGTGCAGCGACGATATAATCGCTTATGCTCCAGTGAAATAATTATTTGTGTTGTCATCAAAAGAAGGGGAGGAGGCCAGTGTGATTCTGTCCATCCGTGAGAAAGTTTTACATGCCTTAGACACTTTAGAACGTTTTGCTGTAACATTCGAATTGATCGCTAGTCCGAATAGAAGGCTAATAAAAAGACAAAAAAAAAAAAAAAAAAAAAAAAAAAAAAAAAAAAAAGTTTTAACGGGAGTGAGTGCAACAGCCAGCTGGTACAGTGCGAGTTTAGTGAAAGCGGAGAAAAACTTAAAGATTCTTTTGAGCGATCCTTTACAATCTGAAACCTTTCAAAATTTTTTTTTTTAACTTTTTATTTTTAAATCTTTATTTTGAATTTTTATTTATTTATTTTGTATTTTGTGACTGAAAACAAAAAATATGAGCAGAGAGCGAGAAAAAATAATATTTGTGTAAATAAAAAACTCCAGCGAATAGTTTAAATAAATTAATAGATTAGTTTTGCTTGAAATTTATGGGTAGATTAAAAATAAAGAAAATATCTGATAATATATATTATGATGCGAGTTTTATTACGTCTTACTTGATCATTCCCAAAGGTTTGTCATTTTCATCAGTGAACTTGAGCAGGAACATATTTCTGTCTACGTTGTCCTGATATCTGAAAAAAAAAATTAAAATCAGTTTAAAAGATTCATAGCTTTTAAAACCAACATTACTAAACCATTGTTAAGTGACATCGCATCTTGTGCGTTTAATATGTGAACGTATATTATTAAAGACTTTTGACAGCTATTTCATAGTATTTGTTTAAGTAAAGGTGTATAGATGGCGCCACTACAGACATATTCTAATTACATATTCTGGTTTTAAATTTTAGTATCAGTTATTTTGAACATCTTACATTTCATGTTTTTAGAGATAAATAGGTATCTGATAATTTACAATAAGCCACTGTTGTAATTTTTTAAAGTTTTGTAGAGAAAAACCGCATATTTTCAGCACTTTCGAACTTTCGCTGAATCTCAACATTCCTTCGAATGTATATAGAGTGTTATTTAGCTTTTGAAACCCTTGTCATATATCGCGTGTTATTTTCATTTTATGAGAATTTATAATTAATTTGAAATATTTTCTTGATATTTAACACAAAAAGCAAAGTATTTTCGTATTTAACAAATTATTTGATTTTTTTCTTATTAATATAACAATTTGTTTAACAATTGGTCCATAGATGGCACCACTACACAGTATTTTCTTCAGTATTCAGTTCATAATTTCCTTTTATTAGCGAAATCTTGCTCTCTAAACTATTAATTTACTAACGGAGAAATAATATTGTCTAGAAAAATTAATAAACGATTTTTTGTAATATACTTGCCAAAATTTGTTAATGTTTCCTGAGCACTGGCTTTTCAATTTAAATTGCTCCCATTGTGCCATACACTTTTTTATTCAGATAACCCATTAAAGATATAAAATAAATACATCAATAGCTATGAAAACTACATAATTGTAGTAAAAATCTAAAACTAATTCAGATTCTTCAGTTTAGGACACAAGCATACGTAAAAACTTTAAAGAAATATTTTATTTGCTTATTATAAGCAGGGCCAAATTAAGACATTTAGAGGCGCTAAGCGCTTGAAAGATTTTAGTTAACCCCACATACGTTTACGCCATTTTTTACCTTCCTCCACTCTGTCGGTTTTGGTTTAGCTGCAATATGCATTTCATGGTAAAACCGGCAATGGAAATTTTTTGGTGCCCCCTTTTTTTTGATGCCCTAATCAGAGTCGTAGCTAGGGTTTTCAGCGCCCAGGGACAACTGAAGATTTCGCGCCCCCTACTGCTTGCCAAGGATGGAAAACATTTAATTCTAAAATGTCGTAACATCAGTTTGGCGCCCCTTGGATTTTGCACCAGGGGACAGATGCCCCTTGCCCCCCTCTAGTTACGCCCCTGGCCCTAATAAAGCATGTGTTTATAATAAGCATGTTGGGTCGTATAAAAAGTCTTCGCGGTTTTTTACCGCGGTAAATGGTGATCATGTCTATAAATCCGGCAACACTCATCCGATTATCTCAAACGAATATATTCTTAAAAAGTGACATTCAGCTTCTATTGTTTGTAAAGATAGTTTTCTAATTCGTTGCTAGTCTAAAAAGTTATATTAATTTGAAAATGAGCGAAAAATCTGAAGAAATACGATATCTGATACTTTTTTACTATAAAAAATATAAAAATGCTGCAAAAACATGCCGAAAATTTTGTGAAGTGTACGGTGAAAAGAGAATGCTGTGAGTGAGTGAGTGACCGAGGAGTCTTTTGCTCGATTCCGTTGCGGAAATTTCAATGTCAAAATGCATCTAGCTCTGGTCAGCCAGTCACTGTAAAAGTCGATGAAATTTTGCAACTGGTGGTGCAAGATAGGCACGCAAGCTCTCAGGTAATAGCGGAGGCACTAACAAAAACCACATGACAGTCTGGGATCATCTGAAAAGAGCAGGCTACAAAAAGAAGCTCGATATTTGGGTGCCACATTCGGGCTCAGTGTTTGGGTGTCCATTATGAGTTGCTGCAACCTGGCGAAACCCTCATTTTGGCCCTGTACTGTGCACAATTCGACCGACCGTTTGAACAAAGCAATCCAGAAAGAGCGACCAAAATTAGCCAACAGAAAGGAAGTTGCGTTTCACCATGACAATGCGCAGCCACATACATCTTTGATCACTCGAAACAAATTGGCGAAACTTGATTGGAAAGTTTTGATGCATCCACCGTATAGCTCGGACCTTACACCGTCTGACTACCATTTGTTTCTATCTCTGGAAAACTCTCTTGATGGTAAAAAATTGGCCGACCGAAGCGCCGCTGAAAATCACTTGGACAAGTTTTTCGACGATAAACCACATAAGTTCTACACCGATGGAATTATGAAGCTAGCCGAAAAATGGCAAAAGGTCATAGATAATAATGGTCAATATGTACTTGGTTAAAACTGATTTTCAGTAAGAAAATTTTTGTTCAAAAATGAACCAAGAAATTGCGGGGACTTTTTATTTAGCCCAATATTACTTAATGGTTAATTCATACACGTTTTATAAAGAGAGCATACATTCGGAAGTGCACTATGCACTTTTTGACAAATATGCAAAACACAACTTTTTGCCGCTAGTTTGATAAATTTAATATTTTATTGGTTATCTTGTCGCAGTATTTTGTCTTTTTAATCTTTTATTGTTACAAAATACAAAAATTTTAGTGATGCTACAAAGTACAAAAATTTGAGTAAAGCTAATCAACACGTGCTAGAAAACAAAACAAAACAAAACAAAAAAAACATCTTTTTTGTTAGGCCTTTTTTATTTTTTATACAATTATTTTCTTTTTATTTTATTTTGCGATTTTCTATCAATTTTTTATTCCCAGGTTCTTCATTTATTTCATGTCATTTATTTTTTGAAGCAATCATTAATGAAATTTTGTATTCTTCCGAAAAATTATAAATAATTTCAGGAGAGAATTAAAATATCGATTTGTAAGGAACTATCACATTTACTTTCGCATGCTTTCGAAATCTACGTAATTAACAGTTAGCATTGGGAGATCTGTGGTTGAAAGGGCACTGTTAATTTATCATATTTACTGGCTTCGAAAGACTATTGTAGCATCCAAACTAAAATGTGGCCGACGGTAATCCATCTATACCTAGATTTGATCGAGTGGGTCTCATGCCTCTCCCCTTCATTCCTTTTAAATGGGAAGAACGTATGGAATTATTACTTTTGTCTATGCATGTTCTCATGGTGTAAGTGTCCAGCTACAATTAAAAGATCCATAGTTTGAATCCCAGCTAGAGCCCAGTTGAATATTGAAATTTCACGGCTCTGAAAAAACAAAATGATCTCTGCAGTAGCCCTCGAAATAAAACTGATGCATAATAACTCTCACCTCCTGGATTTGGTCGACTTGGCTTCGTGCCTCTTTCCATTCGCTTTTTAATCCAGGGAGAATAAGATTGGCTCACTCCCCCCCCCCAGTAGCTATAAAAGGAGATTCTCTTGCCATGTAGGAGTCATAACAACACTGCGTATAGTAGGATACAAGTTTTTGTTTTGTTTTACAAATTCACGTAGATAAATGTTCACTCCGTTTTCGAACTGAATGAGAGATACAAAATATTCCCAACCAAAAGTCCACTGCATTATCAACTTTTCTTTTCTTTTTCTTGATTATCGGGCATAAAGATATTTTCAGGAGCAAATTTCGTGTAGTTGGCAAGCCAGTCATCCTCTTGAACTTCCTCTTCATCATCATCCAATTGTCGTTTTTTAATTTTCGAAATTTTTATCCTGCGAAACGTGAGACTAATTCTAAGATTTTAAACTTCAGGTTGAGACGGCATTCCATACTTGATATGAGTTCTATATAGATTCAGAAGTATCGTTTATTTTGATGGGAGATTTTAATGTAGACATGAAAAGAAATGAAAAAACAGTCGATTTCCTAAAACAGTACTTTAATCTGAACACGGTACCTTCGAATTATCCAAGTACACTTGGCAACTCGTAGATCTTACATCCACACTTAATGTTACACAGTTAAAGAATTGTGTTTGTTCTATCCCTTGTCGTCATCTTGTATTGCATAATAAAATTCTTACGAATAGAAACTGTATACGAACATAAATAAACGCATTCAGTGACACTATTTCAAATACCAAATTTGTGGAGTTTTTGATTCTCTCATAATATATTCGTTCACTATAATCTGTTCGCAGTTTCAAGTAAAATATCACTAAGTTTACCAGTTTAAGCCATAGTCTAATATATTGTTCCCATTGATATAAAAATATTAAATGCTAAAACTGAAAAGTTTGTTAAGTACCACTTCCGTTTGTCCAATTTTACCCCAAATCTAATTATATGTAAAACGCTTAAAGACGGAAAATGAACGTTTTTGGAAGTTTCATATAACAGTTATCACGGACGACAAAATTCGTCACACACGTACACACAGCGAGACATCATTCTAAAAATAGCAAAAATGTGTTGTGGGATTACTAATTCGTACTTATTCATTGAAAACACATTGTTGAATTTTTGGACCGAAAACATTAACTTCCTTACCTATATATATATATATAGGTTGGCGATAGGTAATAATGAAGATAAAACCGATGTTTAATTGAAAGAAAGCGAAATACCATTTTGCTGGGTAACATGTTTTCTAAACAAAAGACAGGAAGAACTTCGTATTTTCGGATGAATTTTGACCGGACGAGCCTATTATTATTATTATTATCTGCAAAAGTGCAAGTTATTTATTTGCAGTGAAATTATTTTATTTTTTATTTTATTAAAAAATGCATTTTTGTTTTCTTTTTTATCACTAGGGAACTAATATGATTTTCTTGGCTAAGGATGTAAATCTAAAAATACAACACAGATACACATACAGCTTACCTTACTGAAGCAAAAATTCAAATTTTTCAGAGTTATAATACTACTGCTGGAACAGCAAAATTTGTGAATATATTTTTTGTTGAAAATTAGATCGGATCAACAAACAGGATCACTGGTTGTTATTATCATTAGAAATGTATGTAGAAAATTTTCTAGAGCGAAACGTAACATTTAACAACACTTGTGAGGTTAATCTTAATTAATGCGTTATTTCTTATGTTAAAAGCTGACCTGCACTTCTACTGTTTCGTCTAGTCCACCAGAATATGTAAATAATATTAGTTTTAAACATGACTGAAAAATCTAAGTTTGAGAGAGAGACTTCTGTTGCAAATTTCAATAGACCATTGTGTAGCTTCTGTGAAATTATCTGCCGTCAGCGCTGTTGCTATCAGTTTAATGAGCATTTTCGTAATTGAAAATTACGTTAATATTGTTAGAACAGCAAAACCATGCAGCAGGATTATAAATTCACGTTTCTAACTTGTAAATACTTTAAATAATGTTTGTCTGTTAATTCAGCAAAACATGGAAATTAATTTTATTAATTATTTCAATTCTGAACTGCAATTTAAAGTTAGTAATAAAGTTTTAGTTATTAGAAACTGCCATATGTACTTGGTGCTCTGGTATTAAAGATAAAACTAGTGCTTTGTTTCAAATTAAATTGAATTTACCTTTATAACATTTCGTCCAACATAAGAACTCATTGGACAAGTTATAGACATGTAGTAAAGAAAAACAAGAACAAAAACTTTAAAATTAGGGAATTTTAAAATTTATTTAGTAGGACTAAAAGTAAAATTCTGCGATTGGTAACTTTTTAGCAAGCTCGCTACAATATTTCTTCCTATTATATATATATATATATAATGTACTCGTAAATTATATAAAAACAAATCTATTTAATAAAGGTGATAATTCTTAGGTCCCTATCAAGGAACGGAGAAGAGAATTTTCAACAGAGCCATATTTCTGAAGGTTTGATGAATTACTGAAAAAATTTAACAGTAAAAAAACGATTAAATTAAAAATAATTTAATATTTTAAAAATTTAAAAATAAAAAAAATGAAACACAATTAATACCAAAGTAAACACTTGAATCAATTTTTTTAAATTTTAAAGCGCTCATCAAGATACAGCCTGCTCTGATACGACTCGAAAGAAAATATAAATTTCACATATTTTACAACTGATTACAATTTAGAAAAAAATTGATTAGATGAGTAACTAAGTTTAAAAAGAAAATTAATGTCAATTTTGAATCAGACAGAAAATTCCATTTTTTAAATTTTCTTACGAAATTTATTTTTCAAATGGAATAAATTTCAATAAGTAATGAAAGTTTACATAAGTTATAGTTCCATGAAAAATCAAAGAGATGAAAAGTTTTACAAAATAGCTTAAGCAAAAGCTTCAAGTGAATAAAAAATTGCAAAAGTGTCAAAGCTTTGATAAATATGCTGAAAAACCTAGCAATCCGATTTTTATCCTTTTTACTTCCTTCTACGAAGTAAAAAGGAAGTATTGTAATCGCGAAAAATTTTAGGTATCATATTTCAACAAAAATATCCATTTTGACCGCTATCGAATGCAATTTTAACGATGTTTTTGCTTGACATTTGTAAGTAAGGACAGAATAAAGGATTCTTTTCCTCCCAAAATTCTGAATAAATAGAAATGAAATAAAAAGAATTCTGAAGAGAATTTTTCGTGGGGTCTGTGCGTACGTACGTACGTATCTGGCATAACTTGAAAACGAGTAGCCTTAGAACTTTAATTTTGTGTGTGTGTGTGTATTTTAATTACGGCAAAGCACACTAGGGCTATCTGCCTAAGGGGAGGGATGCCTTTCGTGGAGGACTTTCTAAGGGAAACTGGCTCGTATACACGTTACACATGGGGAAAACCACGAAAACACCCATGCAGCCAGCCCGTTCGCGGGATTCGAACCTCGGACCGAACTACCAGTGTTCAGCGACTTTACCGCTCGGCAGCTTAGAACTTTAAAATTTTGTATATAGGACTGCTATAACATGTGTATCTGCATCTCGTATTTTGGTTGCAATCGGCCGCACCAAAAGTATGTAAATATATGTGTAAAGAAAAAAATTGAATTTAATTAAATAAATTTAATTTAAATAAATTAATTAAATTTAAATACAAATTTAATTAAATAATTCTTTGCGCCATTGCTGCAAGGAATGAAATTTAAATTTAAACAAATTAAATTTAAATTTTAACAAACACGTATAAAAGTAAAAAAGCAAATTTAAAGCCAAAATTAAAAAAAGCAAATTTAAAGCCAAGAAATTTAAAAAAAAAAAAAAAAAAAAAAAAAAAAAAAAAAATGTGTGAAAACAAAACTATTAAATAAGAAAGTTGTATTTAAAATTTATAATAAAAAGAGAAACAAACCAGGTAATTAGCGCTAAAGCTGCTAAGTACAAACAAAATTGTTTCTTAAGAAAAAATTGAATTTAATTAAATAAATTTAATTTAAATAAATTAATAAAATTGAAATACAATTTTTTTCCCTTTAAATTTGCTTTTTTTAATTTTGGCTTTAAATTTGCTTTTTTACTTGGCTATACGTGTTTATTAAAATTTAAATTTAATTTGTTTAAATTTAAATTTCATTCCTTGCAGCAATGGCGCACAGAATTATTTAATTAAATTTGTATTTAAATTTAATTAATTTATTTAAATTAAATTTATTTAATTAAATTCAATTTTTTCTTATGAAACAATTTTGTTTGTACTTAGCAGCTTTAGCGCTAACTACCTGGTTTGTTTCTCTTTTTATTATAAATCTTAAATACAACTTTCTTATTTAATAGTTTTGTTTTCACACATTTTTTTAAATATTTTAAAATTTTTTTGGCTTTAAATTTGCTTTTTTTAATTTTGGCTTTAATTTTGCTTTTTTACTTTTATACGTGTTTGTTAAAATTTAAATTTAATTTGTTTAAATTTAAATTTCATTCCTTGTAGCAATTGCGCAAAGAATTATTTAATTAAATTTGTATTTAAATTTAATTTATTGAATTAAATTAAATTTTTTATTATGAAACAATTTTGTTTGTACTTAGCAGCTTTAGCGCTAATTGCCTGGTTTGTTTCTCTTTTTATTATAAATTTTAAATACAACTTTCTTATTTAATAGTTTTGTTTTCACACATTAAAAAAAAATTTTTTTTTGGCTTTAAATTTGCTTTTTTTAAATTTTGGCATTAAATTTGCTTTTTTACTTTTATACGTGTTTGTTAAAATTAAAATTTAATTTGTTTAAATTTAAATATATGTGTATATATATCCACTCTGTTACTCGGCTCAGTGATCTCAGTTTCTTTATTGTTATATGTTTGTAAATTGGGCATTTTTTGCTTTAAAAACGATTGAATTATGTTCTTCTTATCTTCCGGTTAAGGTTTTTATGCCTTTAGTAAATCTGCATGCAATATTTTTATAATTATCAACAATTTAAAATTTGTTTAAGTTCGGCTAAATCTAATTATTTTTGCCATGGCTGCCATACATGTTTACATTTAAAAATTAGCAGAGTAGTGGATTTTCTGCCAATCTAGAGATTTTAAGCTTCGTAACAACAAAGATAACGCCTTCTTTTATTATTGCGAATTAGATCACGCTTAATCCATTCTGGTATTTATTCGAAGAAATAAGTGTTTAAGATTTACTTCGTAATTTTTAATATAGGTAATTGGAGATTTTATGTATTTTTGCCTTGTAGCGAAGTGAGAATTGAATTAATTGAATGAGAAATACTGAATCGTCTGTGAAAAACAGTTTCTTTTTTTGTTGTTGTGACCTTAATTTCTTTTATATATCGTTTTAGATTTATTATAGTATTTGAACAGAATGTGTAGCAACGATTGGGTAATTCTTCAAATGATGTAAATTTTGTGCATTCTGAGTTATTAAATGAATCAAAAACAACGCTGTTAAGAGAACCTAGCGTCAGAGTGTCGTTATGGTAAAATCGCAATCGCTCTCCACACTCTGGTAAACAAATATCGTGAATTTTAAAGAGTGCATTTATGTTATTGTGGTTTACGCGCTATCGACGATGTAGATTTAATTCAATCCAATAAGTCTGAAATGGAAGAAAAATGCGTATAATTTAAGATTCAGTACAAAGAAGTCATGTGGTTTACACACCAAATGTGTTTCGTAAATATTTTCATATTGCATAAATATGTTTTGCGGCAAATTGCAAGACATCACAAAAGGCTTTAAGTGCTACTACTGAAAAGAAGTTGTAAGAACTACAAACGTTCACTGCAAAATTTAAAATGCTTCAAAGTAATCAATACATGTTCCATAACAAATTTTGAAAAGTAATTTTCAAAATTTCAAAATTTTTGAGGATTAATTTCAGGTAAAAGGTATGCATATAAATTTGTTTTATTACCACATCCCACATTCACTTTTCGTCATGGATTGCATTTCATTTTAATACTACACTCAAAACGATTTTATTTCAATGGCATTCCAAGAAAGCCGAACATTTGCCTTTTCTTTCGGCAAATGAAATTACTTTTTATAATATATTCTTCGAAAATAATTCTTATTTCATCTGAAGAAGATGTAAGCAATTTAAAACCTTATAACCCGCAAAGTAAAATTTCCTTTCAAAGTTCTAAACATTCACTTTTCTCTAAGGAACTTTCTTTAACAACCAACCGTAGGTTCACAAGCACCAAACTATGGTTCTCCGTAAATCCGAAATGGTGATCACGTAATAGGCAAGTGTGTCAGGAAGTTTTACTCACCTGTTTCTCTCTTCCTCTGGATTATTGATATAGGCCGTTGGACTTCTGTTAATACTCGCGTTCTGAACTTCACCTTCGTTCCAGTAGATGTATCCAGGTTGAATGTTCGCATGAGCTCTCTCCACACTCTGGAAAAGGAGAAAAGCGTTGATTAGACACAAATAAATTTCTATCATGTATTAATTTAATTAATAAACACAAAACTAATGCTGTTGGTTATTTACACGGCAGCCACACTGATAAAAATCCTTCCATCAAGCAACGTCGCCAATTTCGTATGCTTTCTTTCTTGTTCTATTTCAAGTTTCAACGGTTTTTTATAAGCCGAATGGTGATATTTTTTGCTTTAAACTTCGTTTTAAAATATGAGTTTGTAGAATTCGCAGCATTGGAAGAAAATGCTGTAAAACGTCTGCAGGATTATAGAATTATAGATTCATAATAATGCATGTAGATATCAGCCAGGATGGGACTGGCATCAAAATTGTTTGAAACTTTAAACTTCCCGGTAGGGTTCCGCTACGTAGACGATACTTTTACCCTGTTTGAAGGTAATAAAGATGATTTAAATAAAGTTCTTTCAACAATGAATTCTATTGATCCTGCCATTCAGTTCACTTTTGAACTTGAGACTTGCAATTCTCTTCCGTTTCTCGACATTCTGGTCACAAGTAACACGTCCAACTTCAGTACTACGGTTTACCGTAAACCTTCATCGATTTGCTTTCCACCACACTTTAAATCATGTCATCCGACTAAACAAAAATTAGCTTCATTTTATTCCTATGTTTTCCGTGCTCTCCAAGTTTGCTCATCCTAGCTATTCCTTGATGAAGAATTAAATTATTTAAAAGCAATAGCTATTGACAGGGGCTTTTCACCCAACATTTTTAATCAAGCAGTTAAAATATTCTCATCTCAACACACCAAAAGGCACACTCTTGTTTTAGGAGATTATAAAAATTCTGTTGTCGTTCCCTTTTTTCCGTCAATTAGCTCTAAAGTTGCACGTATTTTGCAGAAATTTAACTTTCGGGTCGTTTATTCTCCCATCAATAAAATTCCGAGTTCTATATTCAAGGACCCCATTCCGGATATGAACTCCTGGAGTATTTACAGAATTCCTTGCCAGTGTGGTTTAATTTATATTGGCCAAACTAAGAGAGCCTTAAAATTTCGCGTCAAGGAATATGAGGTATATGTTAGAAAAAAGGAAACACAGAAGTCTTCTGTTGCCCAACATTGTTGGTCCGAAAATCATACTTTCAATTTTTCTGCTGCCAAAATTATTCAAAAAACATCTTCCATTGGTGAACTGAATTTTATAGTGGCATTTTGCATTCAAAAAAATATTTCTGTTCTAGTTAACGACCCTAATTCCAATCCATCTTTGCCTTCAGCCTTTAAAGAAATTATGTTTTAGCTGAGGATGATGATTCGGTTAAACCATCGAAACTAGTCCTGCGAAAATTTGAAAATATAACGCTGATTTTTGTTGTTTGACTTCTGAATTAGACTGACGATAGTTTAGGAATCTTTCTTAAAAAAATGAGCGGCGAAAACCATCAACTTGCATTTGATGAGTAACTTCTACATTTTCATCTGCAAAATTCGCTAAATTGCGGCATGGTGATTTCGTTAATACATAAGTACCGTAATCTGATTGAGTATGATGCAAAATATATTTCTGAATTAATTTACGCAGCCGAATGAACTTATTCTTCAAATTAAACTACTTAAATAAAGTAAGTAAATTACTCAAACTATTTTTCTGCTTGTTATAACATGGGTTATTTCTCTTTCCGGTGTTTTTTGTAATTGCCATACTAGGCTAGGCATGTGTGGGACATGCTTATCCTACGAATTGCATCCCGTGACAATGACATACAATGTATTAACTATCACACCAACCATGTAATGTCAAGTTTTTGTAAGGAAGATATTTTTTGTTTGCTCCCGGGAGTAAAAGTCGTAGTTTTTATGAATGGTATCATGCATACACCATCTTTTTTGTGCTTTATCTTTTATTTAATAATGTGCTTTCTGAATAAGTCACGTTTGTTTTTGTTTTCTGAACCTTTATTTGTCGGAGCTGGCATTATCCTTAATTTATAGACGTGAGTGTATTTAGAATATTTTTTACGTCTGCCAAAACATATAATTAACCAGCAGAGGAGTAACAAATTATGAATAACTATGCTTTATGCAAGAACATAATAATAGCTCAGTTGTGTAAATCATCTGAAATATTTCACATTACGTCTATTACCATTCATGCAGTGAAAAATAATTGCCACAGACTAATTGCTACTACCTAAGAACACATTTTCCTGCCAGAACGTAGTTTTCTAAATGAAAATTTCCTTGGGGAATTTTTTCTCTTGATGTACAGTACTTACAGGACTTGTGAAAAATTTCAAATCTAGTCAAAAAGCTTTCAAACAGCGTAGGAAATTGTTTCTCTTCAACAGCACAGCATTATCAAATAGCAGACTTATACTCTATGCAGTTGAAAATATAAAAAAATAATAATAAAATATACTGAGGTATTTCGAAACTTTGAAATCTCTCTATACCTTTACTATGCCTTGGACAAGGCTGATAAAAGTCTGACGGATAAATCCTTGAGACGGAATCAAGTACAGAAGATACTGCAGATATCCACCGGGGGTTGCATGTGTGTGAGTTGCTGTAATTAGGACATTGTCTTCTGAATACAGATTTCCAAATTTTTCTTTGAGAGCTTTCGAAACCTAGAAAATAAAGACAATTTATTAATTTAGGGAATAAAAGTAAATACACAACACTAAGCACTTCGTAATTTATGAGGCCATTTCATAATTGTATGAAAGATCCATTAGTTTTGTTGCTGGTGTTGCAGGATCCTTATAATTTTAGGATTCTAGTTTTCTCAATGAATGGGCTAGCCGCTTGGCAGGGTTTGTGGTCTTTCCTGTGCGTAACGTGAATACGAGCCAGATCCTTTTAATACGAGCCAGCCTTCCATGTAAGCATTCATTCCCTTAAGCAAACAGTCCTCGAATGTTCTAATTTTAATATTCAATGTAAGATAATACTGTCGAATCTCGTTGTAACCATTACTCATTATTACTCCCATTCCATTATGATGACCGGTACCAAAAGCCTTCGAATGCCTGAAATATATTACATCTTTTTTTATAGCATTTATTTATTATAAAGTTCTTTTGCTTTAGTACACAAGAGGTCACTATAAGGAACATCGACTATAATAATAAAATACATGCAAAAAGCCTAATAAGTTTCAGTAAATTAACTGATCTGTTGAATGTACTCATATTGTTTCATTGTAACATTGCAGAGACACGGGGTAACATCGATGGAGAAAACATAAAAAGGATTTGAATTGCGGACTCGTCGGATGTTTTTTCATTACACCGCGCGGAAGGGAGAGGAAAAATATATTATATTCTTCCCCCTTAAATAGAAGACTGGGGATGAGAGGACGCAATCGTCAGAGACCAGTAGGACGAGTTTTGTTTTGTTTTATACGGGCGCAGCCCTTCCGCCTGGTTTGTTGAACCTTATGAAGAAAAGAGGGCGCAACCCTTCCAACAACAAACGACACGAGCCGGCGAGCCGGCCGTGTCCAGTACGACGAGTTATCGTCCACTAGCTTCTTAGTTTGGGCACTACTTGTTGAGTTATTAATAATTATTTCAATGTCAAGAAATAAGGCTCACAAGTGGCCGAGCGGTTTAAGCCGCTGAACGTTGGTAGTTCGATCTAGGTTCGAATCCCGGAGAACAGCCTAGCTACATGGGTGTTTTCGTGGTTTTTTCTGATTTTTAATGTGTATAAGAGCTAGTTTTTTTAGAAATTCCTCCTCGAAGGTACCTCTCCTTTTAGGCAGATAGCACCAGAGTGCTTTGCCATAACTAAATATACCAAACCACAAACGATGTCAAGAAAATGAAGAAATCCGCAATGTCTTTGTCGGGATTCAAGACATTCCGATTACGCGTCGGACGTGTTTCCAATAACACCGCGAAGGCGTGAAGTAAACAGAGAGAAAATAACTTTATAACATGACAAAAAAAAAAAAAAAAAAAAAAAATAAAGAAAATGAGTCGATTTATTGCACTAAACTATTTATTAAAAATCGGTTGTGATTTTAAAGAAAGTTACTTGTCTTAAAATTAATGAAAATACATCTTTCGTCTCCTATTATAGTAAAAATCCGAGGTAACACACCTAACTGTGTAGAAGTAAAAGATTTATTTGTGTCATCGAGGGATTTCCGTACGCGCTGTTACTAATCTTTGTTGCTTAAAACAGCAAAAATTTTATTTTTGGCTACTAAGGAAAATCGTTGATTTAAATGACCGAATATCCTTAATACGGAAAATTTACGAAAAATTAAAGGAAGCGAGATAGATAGATAGATAGAGAGAGAGAGAGAAAGGACTGCAGTTATGCTTCCCACGATTAAGTTCACTGTTGTGTACCTTATCTATTCCACGGTCAGTTTCTTTCGAGCAGTTACGGTTACAGGTGAATTAGTACATTGATGGTTCTTTAACCTCACGGTCAGGTAGAATATTTTCGTTTCCTACCGCGCCCTTTCACAGAGGACTTCATAATAAACAGGAAATTGTAACGCCATAATTCTTTTGAACAAAATTCTGAAAGATGTTTCAGTTCAAGTAGGTTGCCAACGGTCCTTCTGAAAATTTTATTGAAAAGCAGAAATTGTTTAAAAGGTCGGCTGAAGATATCCACAATGGATTAACTTATTTCTTAACGTGACTTTGTGTTTATGAAAGCATTAAAAGTTAAGTGTTGCCATTTGTTAGTTACAAATTAATAGATTGAACTTAAAATAGAGCATAACGCAAGGCAAGATATGTCACTATTTCTATTACGAAGCTTCGATTTTAACGAATTTCACTGATAAATGAATTGCATGGTACTTAAAAACATTTTTTTTTTTTTTTTTATTGACAGGAAAAAAAAAAAGGCTATTTCAATTCTTAATTTTTTTCTGCTCTCGAAGGGATTAATTACGGTTGTATTATAAGGTATTTCGTCCACCTTCTTGGCGAGCCATCGTGGTGTAGTGGTCTGCACGCTCAGCGCGTAATTTAGAGGTCCGCGGTTCGATTCCCGGCGAAGGCGTTGCTAATTTTTCATCTTGCCTGCTTCGAAAAAAATCCTAATGTCTCTACAGTGGTAATAGCTATTTTCAATAGCAGAGGACTGTGTTGAGGAATGTGTCTTTCATATATGAATTCCCCTATGCATGAAACGAATTCTTGGATGTTTTCCATTAGAGAATAATATGCGCGAAATAATTTTCTGCAGGAAACACAGAAAAGTGCAAGACGAGTCACACTTTATTTGATTTTTTCATGTGAATTCATGTGAAGATGTCAAAATAATAATAATAATAATAATAATAATAATAATAAAAACCGTTTGAACACATCTTAGACGATACTATTACCTGTTTGCAACCATTTAAGTAAATACCTGCAAATTTAGTTTAAAGGAATTAAGAAAAAGTTTATGTCGAACATGATCTCCACACCCTTAATATCAAAATCTCATTTTAAAGAAGCAAATACTCAAAAGTAATAAAAATCTGATGTTGGAAAAAAAAGAGTTTTTGTTTGTGGTCGAACAGATTTCAGCTACAGACATCTAAAATATATTCTAAAAATTTCCAAAGAAGCTTGAAAAACAATATAAATAACTAGACTAAGTCTGCGCGACAATTAAGTGTTTAATTAACTGCTTTATTTCACTTTCACTATCAGGATATAACTTGCATACCTTAAAGAAATACAAGAATCTATATATAGAAAGAAGACTGTCTGTTTGTGTGTTCGTTTGCTCGCGATTAACTCAGTCTCTACTATAGCTATCGTCACTAAACTTTTTACAATTCTTTTTTAGGTCCTGGAAAAGATCAATGTCCACTCCCCCCTCCAAATAGCTAAAATCAGGGATATTAATTTAAAACTCTTCAAAAGCTAATTTTCATGATGAATGAGTAACATTCATGTAAATGAGTGAACATTTTTCCGAGTGGCAACAGTCTCGCACGCTGGAGATAAATATCTGTTTCATTTCGAGAAGTGTTGCCACTGCTCGCTCTCAAATCGCACAGTTTGTTAATAAAAAATTTGTAAGTTTTACAAAGTCTGTGTTTAAAGGAGAATGCCTCTTTTTGTGTTCGTTTGTTTGTTTGCTTTATTGATTTCTGATCAATCATGATCAATTTTTTTGGCACATTTAATGACTAATATGGAATATAGGTGAAATATTGGACGGAACGTGAGCTTTTAAGACCATTTTAAAAGAAAGCCGAAAATTTTTAAAAGTGCTTGCCATTGTTGCTGGTATAATGAGAGAGAATTAGTTTATTTTTCAATCGAAATTTTGTATGTAGGTTCCATATCGCATCAGACTGAAAAATGCGTGACTATGAATCGTAATTTTTGCATCATTATTAGAGAAGGATTACAGCGGTATCGTTCTCTCTGTTGTTAGATACATTACTCTCAATCTAACTTAATTGGCATCGGGTACTTCCGCTAGTAGTACATAAAATGACAGTGCGGTGAGGCCTGCAATCTGCCGTTGTGAAAATATTAAATCTGCAGCAGGGTTTAATTGGTTGCTAAGCTACCACGCTAGTGATATGCTGATAGCTCATATGCTGATAGCTCAAAATAATCTATACATTTTATTGAAAAAAATAAAAATAAAAAATAAAAATTCTTAATCTCTGTGCCTTAGCTCAAAATAATCTATACATTTTATTGAAAAAAATAAAAATTAAAATTAAAAATTCTTAATCTCTGTGCCTGATATTTCAAAATACGTACAATGTTTTAAATTTACCGAATCGCTTTTTCAAAATGAAAAAAAAAATAACTTTTGCTTAAACATCACTCAAATTCACTTTATATCAGTCTTTTATAGTTTATTTATTAGTTGTAACTTCCATTATTATTAGCTAAGTAAAACTTAGCTAATAATAATGGAAGAATGAGACTAGGAACTAGAGAAGTAAGTCAATTAAAAATTTAATATTTATTTCTTTTTAAAAGTAAATACTTAATTTCTGAAACGATTTTAAAATACACGATTTTATTGAATAAATATAATTTGGAACATACCTATTCAATAAATTTCACCTTAAGAACTCACCTAGTCACGACCAATTTCATCAACTTTCATAATTAATATCCCTAGAGTGAACAAAATAAATCTGGAAGCTTTCAGATTTTATATTACACCCAAAGGGGCGTTTTTTTAACGTTTTGTGTGTTACCTATATTTATTAAATACCACGTTTTTCCCACTTAACCGCATAAAATTCAATTCAACAGCAAAATCACAAAATATTTTAAAACAGAGGATCTTTGGAATTCTCAATAGACAGTATCGCGCACTGGAGATAATTTTTTTTCTGTGCAGTGTTGCCACTTCTCGCTTTGAAACCGTTGAGTTTGTTAACCAAAAATTCGTTAAAGTTGCACAAAATGTGAATTGCATAATAAAACAAATTCGAAATTCAAAATTCGGATGTCCAGGTGCCTATATTCGGGTGCCGGACTACATTATTCAAAATTTGATGGCTCTAGGTACCGTCGTTTTTTTCACAATGCGGGTAACATACATATATTCCATGGAGGTAGGAAAGGGAGGAGGGGCCATTCCGCGCTAGAAGTGAAGCACTGCTTTGAAGCTTGGGTCACCAGACGGGGTGTTTTTTGTTTACATTCAGAAGCTCGCTTGACAAAATTCTGATAGTATTTCGACACACGACAGTTCCATAGAAATCGAAAAAGGGACACTCTCGCATGAAAGAACCATTCATAGTGTGATGGATAATAGCAATTTGTATAGTTTACTGACATTTACGCAAAAATCACATCTTGGTTATTTTTCGATAACTAACAACAGCGATTTTGATTATGAATTTGTTTTATAAAAGTCTAAGCTGTTGCACTACAAAAATATAGATTTTAAGAAAATTGCTAAAAGAGATCTGCCAAAATTTATTTTCTAGAAGATTTGAAAAGTTTGAAACTTGATGGCTAAATGTAAATATAAAATTATGTATGTTAAAATATTTGTAATTAGGCACATAGGTCAGATTAAGTTTTTATTAAATAGAGTAACGCATGCAAGGGCTATCTGCCTAAAGAGAGAGATGCCATCGTGGGGGAATTTTGAAGAAAAACTGACCTTTGAGTGGGTATTAAAAATAATACTTATAATTTTCATTCAAATTATATTCATACATATTTTTTATGTAAAACTTTCGGGTGTATGCTAAATTAGTGTAAATTACTTTACACGAAAAATATAGTGAATGCATAGAAATTAAAGATTTGCACATGCCGGAAATGATAAATAGGAAATATGTATGGGTATTTATGCATGTGCTTGCAAAAAGCATGTATCTGCCTTTGACAAAATACTTAAATATTCATTAAATTATTTATAAATGTATTGAAATGAAGAATTTATTCACTTATAAACAACTGCGAAAGTACTGTGAAGAAATCTAATGATTAAATGTATCTAATTTATAATGATTATAAATGTTATCTAAATATATAATAACCTTAATATTGAATTGTAAACATAAATTGAAATCCTGTTGACAAATACATTATAAAACTATTTAAGCAAGAATTGTTCGTATTGGAAAGCAATCTGTTAAAAGGTATTGTAAAGCAAATGCTATGAGATGCGCACTTAAGAACGTAATAAAGAGTTTTGGAATATGTGTTGTTGAAATGAAGGGTAAAAAAAATATGATAAGTATAATTAAAAGAATTATTCCCTTTACATTTTATAATAACTCAGTTACAAGTTTTAAATAATATTAAAAAAAAAAAAAAAAAAAAAAAAAAAAAAAAAAAAAACTTATTTTACTCCCTTTTAGAAATGTTCAGAGAAAGTCAAATACTATTTTCCTAATAATTCTCTAATTTAAAATGAACCGAATAGAGCATTAATTATAAATTGACTTACATTTTTCGATTTAAAAGAAGCCAAAAAATCATGTCATATTAATGAAAGTATTTTAGGAAGAAGCTCTATAAATAGAAAAGAAATAATGCATAATTTTAATATTAATAATACAATAAACTTTGATCTTAATTTTTGTACCTTAACCGAATAAAATCGAATTACCTTAATTTTTTTTTCTAATGTAATTAACGAAAACTTGTGAAAATATTTTATTCAAATTAAACCATTCTGAGAAAACTGTTCTGTGAAAAGTACAGCATTTAATTCCGTTCAGAATGAAATGTTGTTTAAAAATATGTTGTTTTCACATACTTAGGACTCTGAAGTGTTGTAGAAAAAGAAAATATATACATTTATATGTATATTTGCGACGTAAATACAAAATATTTACACCCGAACGCGTCAAATCCCATATAACTCAATGGTAAATGACCCAATGTTTTGGTCCCCACGTAGGGATCGCCGGTGCTTCAGAGCAGGGTACGGAGAAACTTGTTTAGGGCGACTCCTTCTTAATTCCTACCTCCATGATATATTCATACAGTTTCTTCATTATTTAAATTCTTTAAATATAATACAGGGTAATAAAACTTGGTGGCAACAATTTAAAAAGTATTTCGGAGTTTATAGTGAAACGCCATAAAAATGCCATTTTGAGACTAATAACCCTTCTGTGCTACTGCCCCTTCGGGCTAAAAATGGTTTGGCTAGGGGGGGGGCAAGAAACAAATATAGTTTTTATAATCATTTGTTTTCGTACATGTGACAAACTTTAAGACCAGATGCAGAATTCTTTTACGACAATCAGGTTTCACACGAAAAACGGAAATTTATTATGACTATAGATGAATCATAAATAAACTTCAAAGACTGTAATAATGGTCAATTTACTGTCGTGAAGAGACAGAAAAAGACTTGAAAATTTTCCAAGAGCCCAAAGAAAGCTTCAGTTAAAGACTTATGATTATACCTAGTTTTCCATGCAATAGAATACTAAAATTAAGAAAAATCCAAAGAAACAATGCTTTGGGTTGGATTTGGTGACTTGAATTTGGCCAAGCACACGAAGGTTAATAAGAGAACATGAATCTTCGAAGGGAAACTAACTCATATTAGCGTTATACATACGGAAAACCACAAAAACATTTATGAAGTCGGCCTGCGATTGGAAGTAAACAATGTTTCGACTCCCATGTTTTATTCACATAATATAAAAGATGTTGATCTCCATCAGAACAAAGCCAAGAGTAACACATTATATCTATGTAGAGTCATGAGATATTTTTTTGGGGTGGGGAGCAGGAGACGTGACTGTACAGTGCCCTCGCCGGGACTCGAACACTGGACCTCTCGAATACGCGTTGAATATGCTTGCAGTAACACCACGAAAGTATACAGAAAGAAGAGATAAAATACCCTATATACGTTATAAGCATAGGAGAAAATATATACTCCCCCTTTGATAAGGCGACTGGGGATTAATAGACCCAATAGCTAAATCCTATTGGTGATGAATTAATGTCCATTCACTTTTAGTTCGGGTGCCACTACAGATATTTTTTGAAGTTGAACAAGTGAAAAATTAGCAATGCCGTTACCGGGACTTGAACCCTGGACTTCTCGACTACGCGTCGCGTGGGCTTTCAATTATACCACGAATGCATGCGAAAAGAAGGGGGAAAAAAAGGAAAGAAAAAGGAAAAAAAAAAGAAAAGGAAGGTCAGTATAAAGTGCATACGCTTTTCAAATGTTCCAGGAAATTCTGTTGTAGCCAATGGACTATCGTGTCAGCTAAAAACAATTGATAAACTAAGGAAATCAGCACGACGTGAGTTGGAAAACATTCCCATTTCTCAGCTAAATTTGTCATGGAATTCGTCGTGCAGCTGGATATGGATATTAATAAAAAAGGCTAACAGAATGAGCACTTAGGATAATATTTATAATATAATTAATTATTTTGCTGCATCATAACGTTCACATGTCTGAAAAGATCCTCTATAGCTATCGATTTGAAAATCTGAAAGTATATGATTTCAATTTTTAATAGATTTTTCCTTTCCACATAGGAAAGATATCAGTTCACGGAATATTTTATGCGTTGTGCTGGTATCTGAAGGATCGAAGAGTCAATTTTTTATTTCTCAAGCTTTGTTAGTTTGAGAACATTAGCTTGTAATTATTGGTTTACAACGTTTTCTATTTTCTATTATTCTAAGTTCAAGAAATTTTATTAAACACTTATTGCCTCACTTTTAACTGATTCTGAAATTTTTGGCGTTTGAACTGGCACATCTGTGTAACAACAATAGTTTAATAGCACATGAAATGCATAGCCATAGACAATACCTCGAAAGGCACATACAGATGAATAACAGAATAGGTATAGATACCATCCCACAATAGATCAAATGTTATAAAACAATAATGAATGACCAAGGACATAAAAATGAGTAAACCAAGCATCAAAATGTTCAGTTATTACAAAGTATATCACTATCTTGCTTTTGATTATTTTCTCTCATCGAAAGTCATTAAACAGATTTGAGAATTAGAGCATGGCATAGAGATCAAGATCTGAAACCGTTGGCAGTCCACGAATCTTCCTTGATGTAGGTCAATGTGAAAGGTCGTTGACGTTTGCATCCGGGTCACCTCTAAGGGGAGAATTGTGTGATTTTTACCTTTAAAGAGCTAACTGTGATAATATGTTTTGCAGAAAATTAGAACATAGAATTCTGAAGCTTTCAATTCTGGTTTTCAATTCCATGAAGTTAGTTGAACCGAGTAAGAAGTACAGTATTTCAAATTTCATTTACTGGCATTTTAAGAAGTTCAAGGAAATCGGAAACTGCCTTTCTTGTTTATTTGATTAGTTCTTCAATTACATTAAGCAAATGAAATTACCATAATTTGATATGGTTAGTTAAAATTGGGTTAACATATTCATTTTTGCTTCGACGCTTGTATCATTTTTACTCTATTTCACCACACAAAAAGTTGAAGGGTTAGTTTCATTTTCCAATTACTTTTACTCTTAAATATCCTCTTAAGTACATCTTACACGTGCTTCAAATTGAAATTAACAGTAATGTGGTTTTCAGATCCGAATAAATCAATTTAAATGTAAACTTTTCTGCATTTCGCAAGACGATAATATAAAGGCTGAATTTAATGTTACATAGTAGAAAGACAGAGGGCCCTCACAACTTGAGCGACAGTTTAACAAGCTTTGCTGCTCCGTTTCTATCTTATACATTGTATAATTAAATTTTATATATTTAAAATATATAAAATTATATATATTTAAAATTTATCAATCGTCATAGTATTTATTATGACATATAAATGTCTACCGAGAGTGCAGGCGTTACTAATTCTTCAAGCAATCCTTAATTGTTACAGAAAGGTATTTTATAAAGACTATGCTACTGTATGATTTATTTTCAGTCCGTACATTGCTTTTTAACGAGTTATAAAATCAGGCTAGAATGTCTCAAAGTAAAAAAAAAAAAAAAAAAAAAAAAAAAAAAAAAAAAAAAGAAAATTAAAATCTATTATAGCTCTAAATTTGATTTTAAAAAGTGAATGTAAGCAAACATTACTGCAACTTACAAATAAGACAACACCGTAGACAACTTCACATAATTATTTAAACGAATAGTAGGGCTTCTTTCAAATTTTTAGGAACATTTGATTAGCTTTTGATATAACAGACCGCATTAAACTGCAAGTGTCCCATTATTTGAAACGAAAATAACAGCTCCTGATTTAACAAATCTTTATCAGTGTGATATCTTGAACTTAAAAAATCTGACTTGCAGTCTAAAGTATCTGTAGCAGTTACAACTACACTAGTGGGCAAAACTTTAAGCAACTTTCTGATTTTGACTGTAATTCCACAAAACATAAAGTGGGAGGCATGAAACTCATCCTACAGAGGCACAATGTAATACTTGAAAGATGAAGAATGTGCAGTAGCAAAAAATGAATAGTACGGAATATACTACATACGGAACGAGCATACGGTGCGGAATGAATAGAAAAAAGCTTTATTCACAGAGTGACTTGGTACAAAAAAGTGTGTGGCCTACAGGGAGAACAACAAACCAAAGAGCCTTAATAAGGGATATGATTTTCCGTAACTGCAATAGTTGCGTTGCATCGTCTGTCGATACTTAACAGCAGATTATCTAACAGTTCTTGAGGTAAGAGTTTCTGTTCTTTAAGGAACATCTGTTTCAGTTGTCTGGTATTCTCCGGAGGTTAAGATCGTGTTGCTAGGTGTCTGCCTAAAGCATTCTACACATGTTCAATGAGATTTAAATCAGAAGAGCACGTTGGTCGGTCATTCCGTGGATATCTCCACTTTCTAAAAGCTCTTTAACAGCAAAAGTTCTGTGTTGCCGTGATTTATCATCCATAAAAACAAAGTCGGAGCTAATGGCAACCGGAAAAGACACAGTGAGGAACGATAACGTCATCATAGTACCGATTTCAAGTAAAGGAACCTCTGTCGAAACTGTAGAGCTTCGCCCGTCCTTTCATCATAATGCCTCCGTATATAAGCACGACAGGACCACGCCCAGAAGGTCTATTTCCCTGACGCTAATGGGATGAAGTGTCCCTATCTCTTTCCATATGAAATGGAGTTGAAAATCGATTGCCAGAATGAAACGACTCTAATCGGTAAGGACACTAAACTCTATTGAAGAGGTATCCGCTCTTTTTGTTCTCTACACCAATGTAAACGGTTACAGCCGGAAACATCGCGGAAGAAAATGTCGCGGAGAAAACACTGCAAGGCGAAAACGTCATGGTACAAAACAGCGTGGGAGAAAAGAGAGCAAAGAGAAAACTTCGCAGTTCTAAAACATCGTGGTATAAAATATCGTCGTCGAAAATAAAGCGGTTCGGAAACATCGCAGTTAAAAACATCTTCATCGAAAATATCGTTGTAAAAAATATACATACAAATCATCGCATGACGATAGCATCACACACACATGCGTTTTTCAGGTTTTAATACAAATTATAAATGTTATAAATGTATATTCACATATTCGTTGTTCAAGTTATAAATGCATATTCGCATAAGGATTTGGAAACGCAAGAAATATTAACGACACTTTAAGAACAAACGGAAACAAAACAAGATATAATTTTTACTGAAATAATATCAGATTAACAAACGTGAAAGAAAGTAATTTAAAGATTAACTAAGCAATTTTTATAGAGGTAACCTCATGAAGTTATTTATTTCCTTTTTCTAAAAATTTTTAGGCTGTATTTTTCATGAAAAATTATGAGTAAAATTTTATAAAAAAGACTAATTTATTAATGACTTTTGTTAGTTAACTATGTAAATTTAAACTTCTCTGAAGTGGTGTAAGTTGCATTAATTTTCTACTCATTTTAAATTTTTAAATGCTTAAGTTTCCTTCTTACGTTTTCAGCAAAAGTTTATTAGTTCATACAAAAATATGAAATATAAAAGTCAAAATCTTTCCTTCTTGCGCTTCCAAGTTATGATGCAGAAATGCATTTACAGCTTTTAAAACCTAAAATCGCATGTGTGTGCGATGTTATCATCCTGCGTTGATTTGTAGGTACTTTATTTTTACCACGATATTTTTGCCGACGATGTTTTTAAACTGCGAAGTTTTTGAACAGCTTTATTTTCGAGGTCGATGTTTTGTACCACGACGTTTTTCGCCTTACTTTGTTTTCTCCGCGACGTTCGTACGCGATGTTTTTGCCGCGAAGTTTTCGGCGGGCACCTTTATGAAATTGTTTGGCTACAGTAACATTCGTCACGGCCAACTGGATATAAAGAAGGATTCACGAAGGTCACGTGAGATTTATACTGTCCAAAAATCTCTTGCCCCTCTCTGTGATTGTCACAAAAGCGAGTTAGCTATAAAATTTTCTTTGCGGCCAAAACATAGACAAATTTGAGTAGCACAATTAGATTTCTTTTACGTATGAAACATCAGAATAAAAAATTCCTCGGAGCATATATGCGAATCCTGTCATATATACAGAATCATATTTAAACGAATTTACTCCTGAGACATATTTACTTTGTTTTTTTCCAAGAACTCTGAAATGAATAAAGAAAGCAAAAAACTAACAATAACTTTTACTGTATACTGATATCGTTTTCGCTGCCAATGCGTTTATGAAGTAGTGCTATTTTATAATATTTATATTAATCAAATAACTATGCTATATAATATAAGCAAGAAAAACGTTCTTGGTTTACTTTTCCTTCCTTCTTGGCAGGTGACCTAAATTACAAAAAAAATTTTCTAGAAGTAAAGATGCGGAAGTCAGCTCTATCTTGTTATCGTCCCGATTTGTTAAGATTAATTTTTTTTAAATTCCTCTTACACCGGAAAGCTTCTCTGTGGATTTTTTGAAAGGAATAAGTGAATTTACATATGTTATATGCAAAATAAATTCAGAGTTAAAGAATTATTAGCTGACTGAATAGTGCCAAAAGCGATCAATACGACAATTAATTGAGAAATATCCAAAAGCTTTAAACATAATAAAAAGAATATAACATTCTTTCTACATTCTTTTCAAAGTGTTTCCGTTTCTGAGGGTTTCTGTATAATAATTCTTGCTCCTCCAGTGGTCGAGCAATTAATCTGTTACTGGTAGTTCGACCCGGTTTCGAATCCAGGCGAAAGGCTGGTTACGTAGGTAGATTTCGTGGTTTATACTATCAGGTTCAATGTTTCTTCTAATCTTCTTCGGAAACATACAAGGACCTGACTAGGAACAGAGAGCTTACTAAAGCTATGTTCACTAATTGTAGTAAGTAGACAGGATACAGACGAAGGGTATACAAAACCCTTTATTTTTCTTTATATACAATGACTTCCGTACTTCGGAATACAATGACCCTCCACTCGGGGTCTAACGTAAAAGATATTAAAATAAAACTAAACTCAAATTTAACTTTAGAATAATACACGTGTAAGATTGGCCTTATAATAACAGGAAGCGTATGTAGCACAGAGACTGTGAACACTACAATACGTTTAATTTATCAAGAGGATTAAAACCTCTGGCCTGGAAGGCAAATAGCAACTGCGTAACTTCTAAGGTAAGCGGCCTGCTTCGAACTCACTGCTTCCTCTCTCATTCTTGGCAAAAAGGCCACACTTAAATACTTGGCGTTCGCCAGACAACTTTGCATAAACTCCTTCACGCTTATAATTCTGGCTGGAAGTAGAAAATAAGAAGTGATAGTAAAGATTTAAAATAAAATAAACGTTAGTAAAACTTAAGATCCTTACATACTTCCCGCCAGAGTTAATTTGTTTGAAACTGAGGTCTAAAACGACCTTGTTGAAAACTTTTAGCTCTAAAAACTAACGCGAGGCCAACCTTTTACAATCATAACTTAGCTAGAAACTAGAAATTTAAAAGAAAGAAATTTGTTACAATAGCAGCTCCCGGGATATACAACAATCTTTTTTTTTTCATCTGTACTGCATCTAAACAGGAGCTTTATTCAATTCTGGTTCCTTCCAGAGATCTGGAAGGAAAACTAGTTTAATGAAATGTTACAGAATGACATTGCAAATAACATATAGAATATACTTCTCTTAACATTCTTATTTCATTCATGACTATTTTAATTATCTCTCCCCGTGCTCTCTGACATGTGTTGTAAAAGAACACCAAACACGAATTTGTTTCTGTCTACGTGTGCCACACTTCCTCCTACAATCAAAACACTAACGTGTTAAAATTCAACACACGAGACCTCTTAACACACCCTACTTTTCAACTCTAAACCCTGAGGTACTATTCTAAAAGTGGCTAACTCTAAAGTGTAGCGTCAGAGAGCCTAACTACATCATTCAACCTTTACCACATATTTGCCATGATTTAATCTTTACAGTCACACGAATAACAAATTTTTAACAATACTTTCACTTTTACCATATCACGGTATTTCTTAACATTTAAAATAACAGCTCACATGTATATAAGAACATATCAACATGCCGTTAATTTTACACATTTGAAAACATACATTAGTAGTACATTGTTAACTTCTATTCTTTTCAAAGCAAGTGCCAATTCTTTCTACATTGAAATAATACTACATTTCAAAAAGTCTTTCAGACTAAAACTTCTCTCTTGCTAGAATGTTTTAAATAAAATTTATACAATAACTTTTTTTACAATATTTAAGTTCTTACACAACGCTATTATACATCAATTTTAGTTTTACGCGCGAGTAATTGAAAAACATAATAAGAAAATCGGTCACAACTCATTTCTCGCCCTTTCGGCGATAAAGGTAGACCTCGCATGAGGTAAAACTTCTTGAAATCTGCCACTTGCAGTAAGAATGAAAGATTAACTCAAGTTTGCAAAATAACATAAAATTTTACTTATCTTTGTAATATTCAGACATCCTTTTCTGGGCCCAGTCTTTAAAGGTATAGCAGATAGTAGCTTGGTTGATCCTCCTTCTTGTACAGGCTCGCCCTTCAGTGCTTTCCTCTGGAAGCTTCCGTTTTTCACCAGTACGGCCACCCTTGAACATCTTCCTTTTGTCCTCTGCTTGTGGTCTTGGCCGTTTGAAGGCAGCTGGTCTTGGTGGAACCGGGAAACTTCTGTCGTGATCCTGCTTGGACCTCGTTGTTGGCCGTTCAAATTTTTCTTGTACTTTTTCCTCCGCCGCTGATGGCCCTTCCGCAGTTCGGCGACTTTTGCTGCGGAGAGTTCTGTCGGATGAGTCAATCTTCCGTTTCAAAGCCGGGTTATAGTTGCCGTCATTTCTCCTGGTCCTCTTCACATACGTCGTCCTTCTCCCTTCTTCATTCTGGGGGTGTTCGTGAACTCTGTTTTCTGGACGGTGGAACGGCTTCTTTTTCTTTTTACCTTCAATTTTTCCGCGGGGCAATTTTCTTTTCACTTGCTTCTGTCTCTCATTGAATTGCCCTTGTACTTGTCGTTTTCCCACCTCTGGAACTTGTATCTGCTGTGTCTGCCGTACCGGATCCTGCAAAAGATCTGAAAAGATTTTCATTTTATTACGATCGAAGTAGGGTTTAATTTGATCAATATTTGCGAAACAGGTTTCACCATTTCTTGCCTTTAACACTACAACAGCGTGAGTTATTTTTTCTATAACATATGGTCCTTCAAAGCGTGGAAAAAATTTGGCAGTTTTATCTTCAGGTGCTGAAGAAAGTGAATGCTTAATTTTTAAAACTTCATCCCCTACTTTATAAGTTACTCCCCGTCGTTTCAGATCATAGTATAACTTCTGTTTTCTTTGTGCTACTTCCGTATTCTTTTTTGCTTCCTTTATTAGTTTTTCTATATCACCCATTTTAAATTCTGGGGCTCTTTATTGCACATAAAATAGTTTATCTAACGGTGTTATAACCTTTCTGCCTAGAAATAACTCAGCAGGAGTTTTGCCCGTTGTATCATGTTTTGCGGTCCTAAGGGCGAAAGCAAATTCATTGACATAGTTATCCCAGCTTTTATGAAAATTTTTAACATAACTACGGATAATTTTCACTATATTTCTGTTGACCCGTTCCGCTATATTTGATTGCGGCCGATACGGGACCATTTTTATATGACGTATGCCCAGTTTTTGGCACATGTCTTCAAATATATTACTTACAAATTGAGGACCATTATCCGATATAACTTTTAGGGGCGCCCCGTATTTTAAAATATATTTATTTAAAATAGAATCGGTAACTAATTTCGCGGAGGCTCGTTTTAAGGGAACAATTTCGGTCCATTTACTAAAATGATCAACCATAACAAGGAGATAGCGACTTTTGTTTAACTGACTTTTTGGGAAAGGGCCCAATAAATCGATGCCGATTATTTCATTTGGAAATTCGGATTTAATACTATTTAGAAACCCGGCCGGGCGGAAATTAATATAATTAACGGCTTGACATGTTGGGCAGGACTGGACATACGCCCTTGTTAACTTTTGCAGTTCAGGAAAGTAAACTGCCTCGCGTACGCGTTGGATAGTTTTTCGAATACCAGCATGAGAAGCTAAAGGGCTGTCATGGAGCTCTTGCAGGATATTTAATCTAAGACTAGCTGGGATAACAGGTCGAAATTCGTTGTTGGAATTCGTAGTTTTTGTGTAGAATAATAGACCATCTATTAGTTCGTAATGGGCCGCCCTATTTCTTATCGCCACAATATCTTGGTGGCTAAAATTTTCAGGATCCTTCAAATACTCATAAATACTTCCAAACTCAGGATCCTTACCCAGTTCGGTTATTACAGTTTCTCGGGAATTTATTGTACACGCTGTAAGCATTTCAACTTTTACGGTATTACCCTGTTCGTCTAATTTAATTCGTGATAGGGCATCTGCTACGATATTTTCCTTTCCGGGGGTATGCTTGATTACCAGATTATATTCTTGCAGCTTGAGTGCCCATCTTATTAACCTTGGGGATAAATTTTTCCCTGAGTATAATCTAGTTACCGCCGCATGATCAGAATATACTGTTATCGGCGCCTTTCCAAAATAGACTCGGAACTTTTGCACTGCTAACAGAACTGCAAGTGCCTCTCTCTCGGTCGCGGAATAGTTTCTTTGTGTTTGATTTAAAGTTCGGCTAAAAAATGCCACGGGCTGCTGATTTTGCGAAAGTACCGCTCCTACCGCATAATCCGAAGCATCCGCTGAAATTTCTAAATTTTCATCCTTTTCAGGAAATTTCAACACAGGGGCTTGCGTTAATGCTTGTTTTAATTTTTCGAAAGCACTATTGGCGTCAGCCGTCCACGAGAATCTTGCCTTTTTCCTTTTTAATTTTAACAATGGCTCAGCGATAGCCGCAAAATCTTTTATAAAGGACCTATAATATGAACAAAGTCCCAGAAAAGAAGAGAGCTTCTTTGCCGTGTTTGGAGTCGGATACTTTTGTACAGCGATTATTTTTGATTCATCTGTCTCGATCCCTTTTTGCGATATTTTGTAACCTAAATATTTTAATTCAGGGGCTGCAAATTTGCACTTTCCGACATTAACTTTTAGACCGGCCTCATTTAATAAAGAAAACACCTGTCTTAAATCCTGTATATGTTGGTCGAGATTATCACTAGTAATAATGATATCATCTAAATAGATAAATGTGGACTTTCCAAGAACAGGTCTTAACACAATGTCCATGCATCGCTGAAATGTTGCTGGGGCGCCTGAAAGGCCAAACGGCATACGCAAAAATGCATAAGTGCCAGACTTGGTTATAAAAGCAGTCTTAGGCACGTCCTCAGGCCTGACCCCTATTTGAAAATAACCATTCGTTAAGTCTAAAGTCGTCATAAATTTGGTTGATTTTATGTTCCTTAAAATTTCTTCTATAATCGGTAACGGATATACCGGATATTTCGTTATGGAATTTAATTTACGGTAATCAATAGCGAATCTCCACCTTTTTGGATGCTCCAAAGGATAATCATTATTTTTCTTACATAAAACCACCGGGCTAGCATAACTACTTGAGATGGGCGTTATGATCTTTTTACGTAGCATATCGGTAATATGCCATTCTATAATTTTTTCCTTATTCTTATCATACCGGTATGGTTTTTGACGAACCGGCAATGCATCTCCGGTGTCAATACTATGGTTAGTAACCTGAGTAAATCCTGGAATATCACTAAATAAGGAAGCAAATTCACTTACCACTTGTCGGATTCTATCTTGCTCGTCATTATGCAGGTGGTCAAGATTTAACCTTGGCGGTTCAACCCTTTCTACACGCACTGGTTTCATCGTCAGCTTAAGGGACGCTTCATTAAAATCCAGTGTAGCTTGTGCGTCTGAAAGAAAGTCTATTCCTAGGATTAAATTTGCTTGCAAATTCTTTACTATAAAAAACATCACCTTTACTTGTTCGTCCTTGATACGGATGTACAAAGGTACTTTACCTACGCACTTACATTGTTCTCCTTGCGCCGCTAATACTGTTGTATTATCCGCATTATATATGCGGTATTTGCGAAAATACTTTCTAAAAAAGACTTCTGCCACACAGGAACACTGCGCGCCGGTATCCAGGAGTGCGGTGGCCGGGATATTATTTACCAAGACTTCAATCTTCGGAAGAGTTAAATTTTTCACCATTACTGTATTTAACTTGTAGGAAGAGGGGTTTTCGTGGCCTTCGGATTTCCGCACCCTCTCGTCAGCAGAAATCCGTTTTAGTTTAAATTATTTTTCCTTTCGGTGCTTTCCTTCTTTCTCCACTGGCCTTGAGACTTTTTTCCTGGGTTGCTATTGAACTGTCGACGTTCGCCGGCTGTTTTTGAATGCTCGGGTTTCCTTGCCCACTGATTCGCTTTTTCTCCGTAGCCATGTGCTTGAGTTTGCTGTAGTCTTGGCGTACCAAATTGGTTTCGCTGTTGATATTGGCGTCTTCTTTCGACGTCCGCCGTTCTTCTACTTTCAAACTGGATTGCTAGCTCAAATAATTTTTCCAGTGTAGTCGGATTTCTCAATTCAATAAAGTCTTGCACTTGGGGTAGTAACCTCGGCAAAATCACTTGAATTATTTCAGGATCCGGACGGTTTCCATACAAGAGCTTGAAAACGTGAATTTTTCTTAAAATAAAACTCGACATGTTTTCCATTCTTTGTTGATATATACTGAAAAGTTCTGTTTCTAATTTCGCACGATCCCTTACAACAGGGAAGGCTTTTAGTAGGGCAGTCTTGAAATTTTCGTAAGTATAGGTGGGACTTCCTGCTTGACCCAAGAGACTTCTTCCGATACATTTGAACCAGTTAAGCGCTTGGCCCCTCAAAGCGCTGGTAGCTAAGGTAACTTTCTGAAACTCGTGCACGGGGTAGAGCATGAAGTGGTCATCCAATTTTTCCAAAAAACTGGTTACCGGTGAGTTTCCGTTAAATGTTGCTTCTGGTTTCATCGAAGCGCGCATGGTCTGGACGATGTACCCAAATCCTTCCAGGGCGGCAGCTGGCATTTCTGGATTCTGAGCCGTTTCTGCAGGCAGCACAGGTTCTTCTTAAAATTCGGCCATGGTTATTCTTCGTCGGGCGCCACTATCAGGTTCAATGTTTCTTCTAATCTTCTTCGGAAACATACAAGGACCTGACTAGGAACAGAGAGCTTACTAAAGCTATGTTCACTAATTGTAGTAAGTAGACAGGATACAGACGAAGGGTATACAAAACCCTTTATTTTTCTTTATATACAATGACTTCCGTACTTCGGAATACAATGACCCTCCACTCGGGGGTCTAACGTAAAAGATATTAAAATAAAACTAAACTCAAATTTAACTTTAGAATAATACACGTGTAAGATTGGCCTTATAATAACAGGAAGCGTATGTAGCACAGAGACTGTGAACACTACAATACGTTTAATTTATCAAGAGGATTAAAACCTCTGGCCTGGAAGGCAAATAGCAACTGCGTAACTTCTAAGGTAAGCGGCCTGCTTCGAACTCACTGCTTCCTCTCTCATTCTTGGCAAAAAGGCCACACTTAAATACTTGGCGTTCGCCAGACAACTTTGCATAAACTCCTTCACGCTTATAATTCTGGCCGGAAGTAGAAAATAAGAAGTGATAGTAAAGATTTAAAATAAAATAAACGTTAGTAAAACTTAAGATCCTTACAATACAAAAGGAAGAAGTTTTTTCAAAACAGAAGCAAGTTGTCCTTAGAAAGTTTTTCACGAATGTTTCTCTCTCCTTAGGCAGATATTCTTCATGAGTTTTGCCGTATTCTTATAACCTAACCTAATGTAACCTGTTGTAAATATGGAATGGGCGTGGAACTCGGCGGAATTTTTCTCAGTTTTAAATGTATTTTAACCACGATTATTATTAACCGGTGTCTTATTAACCGATTATTATTAACCGGTTTCTGAATACCATCAATGGCATTCAAATAATAACCTTTGACCTTTCACTTGAGGGAAAGAAATCTAGATGTGCCAAATCTGATAGGTAATTGGTGTGTATGAGAATCACGATATTTTTCTTTGATAGAAACTGCTTGATGAGAATAGAATTGTGTTATCGTATATTATCATACAGCAATAACCACGTTTTCTACAAAACTGTTTCAAGCATAACGCGATGAATTTTTCTTATGAAATATTATATTTAATGCGTCTTTATGAAATATATCTGCTTCACAGGAAAAAATTCCTTGTGAATTATATTTTTCTAATAAAAAAGTGTCAGCATAGTTACTCAAGTTTTCTGAAACCGAAGTTTCTGTGATCGGGACAAACCTTTTACAACTGAAGGCAGGTGACTACCATTTTTTCTCAACATAGTAAGCTAAGCACCAAATTTCATCTCAGGGTCGCACTTTGTCTGACAACATTTCGCTGTTTCTCCCCGCTTTATAGCAAATTTTATTGCTCTTCTTTCGTCAGCTCTAGAACTCATGACAGCAGATGTTCAATGAATCATAGCAAACAATTTAACAGCATACACAATTCTTTCAGTAACTTGCTACTTTGCGAAAAACGAGTTGAGATGTAATAATAATAAATGAGGTTAATTATTGTTTGACATGCTTTGTTTTAATTTGTTGAAAAAGTTAGTCTAAAAACCTTTCTAGACTCACTTTATATTGTTTGCATTCCATATAAGACTTTTTGTAATCACTATTAAGGATTTCAGTTATCCTGTCTTGCCTCAGACTATTTTATCCTTTTTTTCTTACATTTAGTATGTTTCATTATGTAGACCATCATGCAAAAATATTTTTTGAGCGTAATATTACTCTTAAGTATCCAAAAGTAAAAGTGCTGTGACGTAAAGGGAAATTAACAATTATCTATTATTTAAAAATGTCGAAATAGCTATTGCGTTTAATGCAAGAAAATCTTCAATATATTCGTTGCGAATGTTATGTTTTTTTTGTTTTTTTCTGGTTGCTTTGTTCAGAAATGAAATTTCTGTTTAAAAATAAAAATACGCTTGCAAAAAATTTCTGTTTAGTTAAAATGAATAATGTTTTTGCTCGTGAAAAACACTTTATTTGGAATAATCATATTTAAAATAATCGCTTATCTGAAGAGTTTGATTCTTTCAATATGAGTAACTGTAATTCCAATGTATTTAACAATTACATACAGATTTTTAAAATCATTGCTCAAAAAATACTTTTTTGGCTATGGCGGAATGTATTCATCTTCATAATGAAACATCACAACACTTCAGTCTTTTAGACATACTGGTCATTATCGCAATTTATGATACAAAATTTCGAATCTTTTTTTATCTTTAACACTCGAGCTGTATAACTCACAATCATCAAACAAACCATGAAATGTAATTTTTATTACCTTTGCTTTTTAGCCCTACGGGCTCTAGCCCAGAAGAACTATTAAATTCGTTTTGGGATTTTGCGTCGAAAACTTCAGAAGTCTGAATCACTTTTCAAATTGTTGCCGCCAAATACTAACGTCCTGTATTATATTTAAAGAAATTAAATAACGAAGAATGTGCATAAATGGATATCTGCTTCTCGCACTGTGAGAAAAGAACGGTAATTAGAGCCATCAAATAGCGTACATCTCCACTCGAATGTGGAATTTGTTTTATTATCTATTTTAGATTTTGTAAAGTATTTATGAGTTTTTGAATAAGAAACTCAACGATTTCAAAGCGAGCAACGGCAACACAGTACGGAAAGAAAAATTATCTCCAGCGTAACAAGACTATCTGAAATTCTAAAGATTTATTCATTTTTTAAAAGTATTTGTCATATTGCTGTTGAATTTAATTTTATGGTTTATGTGCGAAGAACAAATAAATAAAGGCAGCACACAAAACATTAAAAAACACCCCTTCGGAGTGTAAAATAAAATCTGAAATCTTTCAGATTTTCCTTCTTTCTTTTGTTTCTTTTTTAATTTAACAGCGTCACTTATCACTGCCTAATCACGAAGATGTTCCGTCTTATGCTCTAGGACGAAGCAAAATTTATAATCCATACATAATGTTAGAAATTTGCCATTTTATTCAGAACTAATTCTCAGAATATCTTACGTTTGAAGATTTAAGCCACTGCATTCTCTTCGTTGATGTTGACAGTCATTATCTACATCTAGAGTTTATTATTTATGTGGCTTTGTTCTGCACTGCATGTTCCTTTTCAACGCACTTTCTACCATTTCTTTCAAAACCGCGGTTGCACGCAGTAATCGAAGGGCTCAGTTTTGTAATTCAAACGTTAGAGCTCATAGAATATTTTCAAATGAATATTTAGTTTATTTCTCTTCTAACATTTATTTTCTCACAATATCAACGATAGTGGTTTTCAAACTTCAACACTTGGTTTTCAAATGCATGAGTGAAGATTTGATAGCAGAATAAAAAAAAAAAAAAAAAAAAAAAAAAAAACATCAAGGTTATGTAGTAGAATACAAATTTCGGCGAACATACCTATATTTCAAGGAGTCTTTTCTCCTCACAGCTGGTGGTTTTTGTAAGTTAACGTGATTTTTGAAATATTTAAAAGTCTTGTTTGTATACCAATAACGATAGTGCTATTCTATTTTAGGTGCATAATAATTAGTAATATGCATTATCCTCTTAATATAAAATTCAACCCGTGCGAAACTTTATTTCCTTAATTATATATTAATTAATTTAATTTCTGAAATTTCTTTTTCGCAAAAATATATATTTTGTGAAATATACATTTTTTTTCATTTCATCTTATTAGGCGTTGTGATGTAGCCGTTCCTCAATAGACACTAATGCCGGCTAGCTTTAAAAGGATTTATTAACAGAGCACACAGGAACGGTTACAAACAAAAGAAATATACATAAAAATGAAACATATACCAAATGGAACATCAAACATTGAGAATAACATAACATAGTAAGCTATCATCATGGCGGCTGGAGGTCGACTGACGTTTTTTCATATCGCCACGAGATGGCGTTTAAATAAAATAGTTCGGTTACAGTTCATGAGTTCATGGCGTGAATAAAATAGTTCAATTACACTTAAATAGGTCTGTTACATCCTCCCCCTCTGACTTCGTAGACGTCTCGGCAAGAAGTCAGGAACTGACCTTTGTCTACTTTGTGCAGCGGGCGGAGAATCAGATGAATGGGCTCCAGTTTGACAAGCAGGAAATTTAGCGTCACCAGCACCTTGTGCAACAGGTGCAGATTCGGGTGGTATTACACGTTTCGGGCGTCCTCTTTTCTTTAAGGGAACCACTGGAGTTACACGAGCTGTGTTTTGAAACTTATTTCGATCTTGATATGGATTCAAGGCTGAAACATGATACTTGCCGAGAATTTTGTCTGGTTCATGAGGATCGGCAATATCATAAGTGGTTGGAGATCTTGTAGTCACTATCACATAAGGACCATCTCTCTTGGGCATGAATTTAGCAGTTTTCTTCAGTGGACCTTTGCTGATTGGATGGAGGGTGACCCAAACTTTATCTCCAGGAACGAATTTCGGTGTTTCTCTTCGTTTTCTGTCAGCATAGCGTTTCTGTTTATCTTGATGCAATTTGACTCTTTCTCGTACCTGTTGTACATTTCTTGCAAAACGTTTCAAATATGGAGTAATTTCGGGAACAAAATTATCGTTCTCAATTACGGCTTTTATATCATGCTTTACATCATCTAAGGTTCGTAACTCTCGTGCAAATTGAAGAAAAGAAGCAGAATGTCCAGTTGAATCACATTTGGCTGTATTCAAAGCAAACCTTATTAATGGCAGTTTATCCTTCCATGACTGATGGTCGTTACCAACAAGTATTGCTAAACGTGGTTTCAGATCTCTATTCTTCCTTTCAACTGGGTTAGATTGTGGGCGATAGACAGGAGTAAGACTTTGATCAATGTTCAAGATATAGCATAGTTGTTGCATAACAGCACTAGTAAACTGGGTACCATTATCACTTATTATTTTCCTGGGTAACCCAAATCGAAGGGCGACTTCCTCCAAAAGAATAGTGGCACATTCTCTGGCCGTGGCTTCCTTTAAAGCAAATAGTTCTGTCCACTTCGTAGCACAGTCCTGCACAATAAAAATCCATTTTTCACCAGACGGTGTTTCAGGAAGGGGACCGAAAAGATCAATTGACAAGATCTCAAAACGTTGAGCATAGACTGGAGTTTGAAGTAAGCCAGATGGCTTTTGATTAGTGGTTTCTCCCCCTACTTTGAAGACAGTGTGATGTTTGTTAAGCAATGCATCAGTTGCAAGCCGTTGGGCTGTAGTTAATTGTTGTCCTTCATTTTCTCGTAGTTCGCAGTTGTTTACAACAACTGGGATTTCTTCCAGTACTTGGGATTGATGAGATTTCACGAAGCTATATTTTCTTCGAGGTTCATCAGAAAAGTTCCACTTATTTTCAGCAAGATTTAAAACAATTTTAGCTTTTTGAAGAAAGTCAGTTCCTAACAGAGTCGAGTTATTTTTGGCATCAGGCAACACAAGGAGTGGAGTTTTGAACTCTCTGCCTTCGAGAAGAATGATTTGTTCGGTGCGAAGTACCTCTTTTTCAGATACCAAACCATCAGCGAAAGACACCTGTAGTGTTGTCTTTTCAAATACTGCATCTTGTTTTTGCAGAATATGATAGAGGGATTCACTTGCAATTGAGTGACTAGCACCAGTGTCGGCGAAAGCTGTACCGGAAACACCACCAATACTAATTGGAAATACAGCAGTCCGAGTGGAAGATAAACAGGATCGGATTTGGATAGTGCCAAAATTTGATGAATTTGAAGTCTTTGGGGGGGGTTACAGTCTGGACATTTAGACTTGATAAAACCAGTTTTTCCGCACCCATAGCATGTTAAAGGAGGTCGCTTTTCCTCTGTTTGTTGCTGACTACGATTTAAAAAGGTTTTATGAGTTCCCTGTATATCACTTGTTCGATTTTCTACTTTGTGTTTGGATGGATTAGCCGGTTTGTAAGAATAGTTCCGCCTGCCAGGAAGTTCAGTTTTATAGTTCGTATTTTTAACACGTACAGCTTCATAATCATCCAATTTCTGTACTAATTCAGATGAACTCTTTATTTTTCCCCAAGTATCAATAAAATGCTCCTTAACGTCACTACTGACTCTTCTTTTAAGCTGATCCGTCAGGACCAAGTCTTTGAGTGATTCAAAGTCTGTAACATCGAGACTATGGAGCCACTCTTCGAGATAATTGTTTAATTCGTAAGTAAAATCTTTCCATAAAGACCCAGGGTGTTTTTGGTGTGTAGTAAGTTTAATTCGAAATGATTCAGCATTTAATTTGAATCTTTGTAGCAGAATCTTCTTGATGTAAGAATAATCTTCTAATTTGTCTTTTGGTTCTCTTAAAATAATTTGCGAAATGTCTATAGGCAGAAGAGGTAGGAGATGAGTGATGTAATCTATTTGTTTTATATTAACTTTCTCACATTGTCTTTCAAAAATTTGCAGGTAGGTTGCAATGTCAGAAGTTCCTGTAAATTTAGGGATTAGGTGTTGAATATTTGTTCCAATAGCTGCATTTGAAGCAAAGGCGGCATAGTTAGGGTTTGAGCTAGCAGCTGCCAGGTTTAATTTTAAACGTTCCAATTCTAATAAAAGTTCTTGTTCTTTTCTTTGACGTGTCTCCAGATCGTTGCTTTCACGTTGTTTTTGTTGTCTAGTTTCGATTAAAGTTTCCAGAAGATTCCTGGTAAAAGCCTCATCATAAGTGTCAGAATTGACAATAAGATCTTTAAGATCTATTACTCGCATAGTGTCGTTTACAGTGAAACCCAGTTCTGCAGCGAGAGTTTTTAAATCCTCTTTTCGTGCTTTGGCAAGGTAAGCCATAATTATATGAGAGGTCAGGGGGGAGGGAAAATATGAAGTTGAATTTGTTGTTATTTCGATTTTATTCACAATACAGTATTTTAGAATTAATAATTATACCTTTAAGTAAAATGTATATACCCCTATTAAACAGCATGTATGAATGTAAACAATGTTACTCGTACATTTATATACCACTATTAAACAGTATTTATAAATTAAGACACAATAACACGCCGAATAAATACTAATTCAGAAGTCAAACAACAAAAATCAGCGTTAATTTACAAAATTTTCACAGGACTAGTTTCGATGGTTTTACCGAACCATCATCTTCAGCTGCAAAACCGCAAATGAACAAGATAGGAAATAATGATTAGATAAGATAAGAAAGCCTGGACAAGAATAAGCAAGTGGCGCCATCTGTTGGCGAAACCAGAACTAAAACATAATTTCTCTAAAAGCCGAAGGCAAATTTGGATTGGAATTAGGACCGTTAACTAGAACAGAAAGATTTTTATGAATGTGAAATGCCTCTAGAAAATCCAGTTCTCCAATGGAAGATGTTTTTTGAATAATTTTGGCAGCAGAAAAATTGAAAGTGTGATTTTCGGACCAACAATGTTGAGCAACAGAAGACTTCTGTGTTTCCTTTTTTCTAACATATGCCTCATGTTCTTTGACGCGAAATTTTAAGGCTCTCTTAGTTTGGCCAATGTAAATTAAACCACACTGGCAAGGAATCCTATAAATACCCCAGGAATTCATATCCGGAATGGGGTCCTTGAGTATAGAAGTTGGCATTTTATTGATGGGAGAATAAACAACCCGAAAGTTAAATTTCTGCAAAATATGTGCAACTTTATAGCTAATTGATGGAAAGAAGGGAATGACAACAGAATTTTTATAATCTCCTAAAATAAGAGTGTGGCTTTTAGTGTGTTGAGATGAAAATTTTTTAACTGCTTGATTAATAATGTTGGGTGAAAAGCCCCTGTCAATAGCTATTGCTTTTAAATAATTTAGTTCTTCATCAAGGGCTAGTTTGGAGGAGCAAACTTGAAGAGCACGGAAAACATAGGAATAAAATGAAGCTAACTTTTGTTTAGTCGGATGACATGATTTAAAGTGTGGTGGAAGGCAAACCGATGAAGGTTTACGGTAAACTGTAGTACTGAAGTTGGATGTGTTACGTGTGACCAGAATGTCGAGAAACGGAAGAGAATTGCAAGTCTCAAGTTCAAAAGTGAACTGAATAGCAGGATCAATAGAATTCATTGTTGAAAGAACTTTATTTAAATCATCTTTATTACCTTCAAACAGGGTAAAAGTATCGTCTACGTAGCGGAACCATGCCGGGAAGTTTAAAGTTTCAAACAATTTTGATTCATAATAATGCATGTAGATATCAGCCAGGATGGGACTGAGGGGGCTTCCCATGGCTAATCCCTCAGTTTGCTTGTAATATTTATTTTGGAAAACAAAATGTGTTTGTTTATAAATGTAAACAATAATATTCACAAAGTTTATTATTTCGAAGTCGTAAAAATATCAATAAATGCCCTCATAAATTCAACTTGTATCAAGAAAATAACATATAATAAATTGCTCAAAAATTGTTTACTAGTTAGCAAAACATACAAAACATACATAAATGTCTTACCATAAGCTTTTATATTTAAGCTGAATTCTTCGAAATCTTAATCTTAACAAAATATTAAGCTGATTAAGCAACACACACTTAGTAACTCTTTTACTTTATTTAAATAGTCATTCGATTTTATTCATAATTATTTTCTTTCGCTTCAAGAAATATTTTTTAAGACATGCATTCATTAAAGGAAAACAATCGTATTTTCTTAAAGTATTATACTATAATCATCTTCTCAAAATGTTCGTCGAAAGATAAATCAACAAGTACAATATTTTATTTTATGTAGAATAAAACATTTAATAAGGAACAACAGCACTAAAAGGAAATAAAAATAATAAAAGATTTGACGTAAACACATCATAAATCATCGCTAGTCTAAACATTTCCGCGGGGGGAAAACATCTGCTGCTGTATGCAGAAGCGAAACTAATAAATTCTAATGAACAACGTCCATGAATATATTCAAACTTTAACATCAAAACATGTATTCAGTGAAACAATATTATTCACAAATTAATTTACTATGCGAATTAACATTTTAAAATAGCAAACTACAATTCAAGAAATAACGTTTGGTTAACAGAAAGCTGTTTGCTTTCGTTTAATACTCTTATGTAGTATCAATAAATGAGATTTCAGTAAAGAATTTACATTTGCTTTAAGAAGCAGCTTATAATAAATCATCAGTTTAAAAGAACTTTAAACTCAGATTAAACGATAATGTAAACGAAACTTATCTTTTCCGTTGAAATTGTCCAGTTGATGATTCGATGTGTTAGCAGCACGGTATGACAATTTTAATTCCAGAATTGGTTTCCAGAATATTTGACCAGTAGTTCCACACCTGAAAAGAAACTGAGCCGACCTCCAGCAATTAAAAGTTAAATTCGGGAGTAAGAGCTTGTTAAAGCCAAACAGAAATTCTAAACATTTTGTTGCGCCATTTTGGATTCAAATTTAGTTGGGCGCCAATGTGATGTAGCCGTTCCTCAATAGACACTAATGCCGGCTAGCTTTAAAAGGATTTATTAACAGAGCACACAGGAACGGTTACAAACAAAAGAAATATACATAAAAATGAAACATATACCAAATGGAACATCAAACATTGAGAATAACATAACATAGTAAGCTATCATCATGGCGGCTGGAGGTCGACTGACGTTTTTTCATATCGCAACGAGATGGCGTTTAAATAAAATAGTTCGGTTACAGTTCATGAGTTCATGGCGTGAATAAAATAGTTCAATTACACTTAAATAGGTCTGTTACAGCGTAATATAATAAATTTCATCTTTTTTCATCTCTTCACAAAGATTTATTTTAACCCATCTATATTTATACACGTTTAGACAGAATGTGACTGTGGCGTGAACTTTGTTCTAACATAGTACCAAGTCCTTAAAATCGGCACTGGCCGAGAGGTAAAATCGTTGAAGTTCCAATCTAGGTTCCATTCTAGGCAAACGGGCTGGCTGCATGTATATTTTCATGGTTTTGCCCATGTATAACGTGTATACGAGCCAGTTCCCATAGTCCTCCACGAAGACATCTCTTCCCTTAGGCAGATAGCCCTAGTATGCTTTGCCATAATCAACTAAACCCAGCCAAACCTTAAAATCGAACCATGAACATTTATGTAATGACTTCAATTTAGGCTATCAATGCAGTATAACAAACACAAGAAACTGAACAAAAACGTGTGAAATGCCAACCTTTTCGGGCGAATAGACCAACGAACCACCAAACAACAAATTTCACCAAAAAGTGGTTAAACGTTCCCACAAATAAATCAAGAAAATGAAACTGGATCTGCTGTCTAACCTTTCCATAATTAATTGTTTGCCTCGGATGTCTATATAATGTCAATGTCAATGTCTAATGTTTAGCTCCTACCTATAAATTTATTAACCTCTTTATTAAATCTGAAAACCCTGAGTTGAAGCACTTTCCTTTTTTTATAGTATAGCACCTCCTCTGTCAAAATAAAGCTAACTTCAAATTGGTGTTAACTGTTATTGTTATCAAATTGGTGCATTATATACAGTTTGCAACAAATCCATATCCTGATTAACTAAGGAAGTTATCGCCGCTGGAGTTGTGCTCAAATTTTGGGCAAAATAAATAGACATGCATTTTGTACGTTTTAATTTTATTAGTTGATATCAGTTGAAACAACCAGTAGCCCCCGAACGGTATAGTGGTTAGCCATTGCTAATTACCGTATCGTTGAGCCCAAGTTCGAATCCCGAAAAAAAAAAAGGCATATTTTTAAATGTTTAGTGTCTTTGTGGCACGGGGACACTTGAAAGACAGACGAGCCGAACGTTCTGTCGAGTAGTTTGGTGCTCCACGGAGAAATTCTCCTTAAAAATTGGGGCTGAAACAAGCAAAGTCTTATGTAAGCAAAGTTATAAGTATTACGTATAAGATTCCTAAATGATTTCATGTTAACGAATCACGCAATAGTGTGCTCCTCACCACGATAAAATTCTTGTACCTGTTTTGATGTTACTGTCAGACAAGTGAGATAACAGCATAATCCAATAAATATTTGCATGCCACCGCGATTGTTAAGATGATTTTCAGTGCCAATTGTGACAAGCCCTGTTCCTAATATCGGAGAAGACATAGATGTTTGCATTTTTTGCATGTGAGAGCACTTAAAATACCATCCAGCCGAATGTCCCTTCGAATAGTCAGTGACTGAAGAAGAGGGGTTAAGGAAACCCTTCTATCCGTTCCCAGGGGTATTCATAAATATTAAAACGGATCTGGGAAAACATGTAGCGTCATAAGAATCCCAAGGTTTTGGTCAACGTCAGGAGCTCATCCTCTGCTTTTAGAGTAAGCTAAAATTCAGGGATCTTATCAGGTTCAATGTTTCTTCTAACCTTCTTCGGAAACATACAATGACCTGACTAGAACAGAGAGCTTACTAAAGCTATGTTCACTAATTGTAGTAAGTAGACAGGATACAGACGAAGGGTATACAAAACCCTTTATTTTTTTTCTTTATATACAATGACTTCCGTACTTCGGAATACAATGACCCTCCACTCGGGGTCTAACTTAAAAGATATCAAAATAAAACTAAACTCTAATTTAACTTTAGAATAAGATTGGCCTTATAATAACAGAAAGCGTATGTAGCACAGAGACTGTGAACACTACAATACGTTTAATTTATCAAGAGGATTAAAACCTCTGGCCTGGAAGGCAAAGTAGCAACTGCGTAACTTCTAAGGTAAGCGGCCTGCTTCGAACTCACGGCTTCCTCTCTTCTGCTTGGCAAAAAGGCCACACTTAAATACTTGGCGTTCGCCAGACAACTTTGCATAAACTCCTTCACGCTTATAATTCTGGCCGGAAGTAGAAAATAAGAAGTGATAGTAAAGATTTAAAATAAAATAAACGTTAGTAAAACTTAAGATCCTTACATACTTCCCGCCAGAGTTAATTAGTTTGAAACTGAGGTCTAAAACGACCTTGTTGAAAACTTTTAGCTCTAGAAACTAACGCGAGGCCAAACTTTTACAAACATAACTTAGCTAGAAACTAGAAAATTTTAAAAGAAAGAAATTTGTTACAATAGCAGCTCCCGGAATATACAACAATCTTTTTTCTTTTTCATCTGTACTGCATCAAAACAGGAGCTTTATTCAATTCTGGTTCCTTCCAGAGATCTGGAAGGAAAACTAGTTTAATGAAATGTTACAGAATGACATTGTAAATAACATATAGAATATACTTTTCTTAACATTCTTATTTCATTCATGACTATTTTAATTATCTCTCCCCGTGCTCTCTGACATGTGTTGTAAAAACACCAAACACGAATGTGTTTCTGTCTATGTGTTCAACACTTCCTCCTACAATCAAAACACTAACGTGTTAAAATTCAACATACGAGACCTCTTAACACACCCTAATTTCAACTCTAGACCCTGAGGTACTATTCTGAAAGTGGCTAACTCTAAAGTGTAGCGTCAGAGAGCCTAACTACATCATTCAACCTTTAACACATATTCAGCATGATTTAATCTTTACAGTCACACGAATAACAAAATTTTTTAACATTACTTTCACTTTTACCATATCACGGTATTTCTAAACATTCAAAATAACAGTTCACATGTATACAAGAACATATGAAGATGCCGTTAATTTTACACATTTGAAAACATACATTAGTAGTACATTGTTAACTTCTATTCTTTTCAAAGCAAGTGCCAATTCTTTCTACATTGAAATAATACTACATTTCAAAAAGTCTTTCAGACTAAAACTTCTTTCTTGTTAGAATGTTTTAAATAAAATTTATACAATTTAAGTCTTTATACAACGCTATTATACATCAACTTTAGTTTTACGCGCGAGTAATTGAAAAACATAATAAGAAAATCGGTCACAACTCATTTCTCGCCCTTTTGGCGATAAAGGTAGACCTCGCATGAGGTAAAACTTCTTCAAATCTGCCACTTGCAGTAAGAATGAAAGATTAACTTAAGTTTGTAAAGTAACACAAAATTTTACTTATCTTTGTAATATTCAGACATCCTTTTCTGGGCCCAGTCTTTAAAGGTGCTGCAGACCGTTGCTTGGTTGATCCTCCTTCTTGTACGGGCTCGCCCTTCAGTGCTTTCCTCTGGAAGCTTCCGTTTTTCACCACTACGGCCACCCTTGAACATCTTCCTTCTGTCCTCTGCTTGTGGTCTTGGCCGTTTGAAGGCAGCTGGTCTTGGTGGAACCGGGAAACTTCTGTCGTGATCCTGCTTGGACCTCGTTGTTGGCCGTTCAAATTTTTCTTGTACTTTTTCCTCCGCCGCTGATGGCCCTTCCGCAGTTCGGCGACTTTTGCTGCGGAGAGTTCTGTCGGATGAGTCAATCTTCCGTTTCACAGCCGGGTTATAGTTGCCGTCCTTTCTCCCGGTCTTTTCCACATACGTCGTCCTTCTCCCTTCTTCATTCTGGGGGTGTTCGTGAACTCTGTTTTTTGGACGGTGGAACGACTTCTTTTTCTTTGTACCTTCAATTTTTCCGCGGGGCAATTTTCTTTTCACTTGCTTCTGTCTCTCATTGGCTTGCCCTTGTACTTGTCGTTTTCCCACCTCTGGAACTTGTACCTGCGGTGTCTGCCGTACCGGATCCTGCAAAAGATCTGAAAAGATTTGCATTTTATTACGGTCATAGAATGGTTTTATCTGGTCAATGTTTGCGGAACAGGTTTCGCCATTTCTTGCCTTTAATACTACAACAGCGTGAGTTATTTTTTCTATAACATATGGTCCTTCAAAGCGTGGGAAAAATTTGGCAGTTTTATCTTCTGGTGCTGAAGAAAGTGAATGCTTAATTTTTAGTACTTCATCCCCTACTTTATAAGTTACTCCCCGTCGTTTCAAATCATAATAGAGCTTCTGTTTTCTTTGTGCTACTTCCGTATTCTTCTTTGCTTCCTTAATTAGTTTTTCTATATCACCCATTTTAAATTCTGGGGCTCTTTGTTGCACATAAAATAGTTTATCTAACGGTGTTATAATCTTTCTGCCTAGAAATAACTCAGCAGGAGTTTTTCCCGTTGTATCATGTTTTGCGGTCCTAAGGGCGAAAGCAAATTCATTGACATAGTTATCCCAGCTTTTATGAAAATTTTTAACATAACTACGGATAATTTTCACTATAGTTCTGTTGACCCGTTCCGCTATATTTGATTGCGGCCGATACGGGACCATTTTTAAATGACGTATGCCCAGTTTTTGGCACATGTCTTCAAATATATTACTTACAAATTGAGGACCATTATCCGATATAACTTTTAGGGGCGCCCCGTATTTTAAAATATATTTATTTAAAATAGAATCGGTAACTAATTTCGCGGAGGCTCGTTTTAAGGGAACAATTTCGGTCCATTTACTAAAATGATCAACTATAACAAGGAGATAGCGACTTTTGTTTAACTGACTTTTTGGGAAAGGGCCCAATAAATCGATACCGATTATTTCATTTGGAAATTCGGATTTAATACTATTTAGAAACCCGGCCGGGCGGAAATTAATATAATTAACGGCTTGACATGTTGGGCAGGACTGGACATACGCCCTTGTTAACTTTTGCAGTTCAGGAAAGTAGACTGCCTCGCGTACGCGTTGAGTAGTTTTTCGAATACCAGCATGAGAAGCTAAAGGGCTGTCATGGAGCTCTTGCAGGATATTTAATCTAAGACTAGCTGGGATAACAGGTCGAAATTCGTTGTTGGAATTCGTAGTTTTTGTATAAAATAATAGACCATCTATTAGTTCGTAATGGGCCGCCCTATTTCTTATCGCCACAATATCTTGGTGGCTAAAATTTTCAGGATCCTTCAAATACTCATAAATACTTCCAAACTCAGGATCCTTACCCAGTTCGGTTATTACAGTTTCTCGGGAATTTATTGTACACGCTGTCAGCATTGCAACTTTTACGGTATTACCCTGTTCGTCTAATTTAATTCGTGACAGGGCATCTGCTACGATATTTTCCTTTCCGGGGGTATGCTTGATTACCAGATTATATTCTTGCAGCTTGAGTGCCCATCTTATTAACCTTGGGGATAAATTTTTTCCAGAGTACAATCTAGTTACCGCCGCATGATCAGAATATACTGTTATCGGCGCCTTTCCAAAATAGACTCGGAACTTTTGCACTGCTAACAGAACTGCAAGTGCCTCTCTCTCGGTCGCGGAATAGTTTCTTTGTGTTTGATTTAAAGTTCGGCTAAAAAATGCTACTGGCTGCTGATTTTGCGAAAGTACCGCTCCTACCGCATAATCCGAAGCATCCGCTGAAATTTCTAAATTTTCATCCTTTTCAGGAAATTTCAACACAGGGGCTTGCGTTAATGCTTGTTTTAATTTTTCGAAAGCACTATTGGCTTCGGCCGTCCACGAGAATCTTGCCTTTTTCCTTTTTAATTTTAACAATGGCTCAGCGATAGCCGCAAAATCTTTTATAAAGGACCTATAATATGAACAAAGTCCTAGAAAAGAAGAGAGCTTCTTTGCCGTGTTTGGAGTGGGATACTTTTGTACCGCGATTATTTTTGATTCATCTGTCTCGATCCCTTTTTGCGATATTTTGTAACCTAAATATTTTAATTCAGGGGCTGCAAATTTGCATTTTTCGACATTAACTTTTAGACCGGCCTCATTTAATAAAGAAAACACCTGTCTTAAATCCTGTACATGTTGGTCTAGATTATCACTAGTAATAATGATATCGTCTAAATAGATAAATGTGGACTTTCCGAGAACAGGTCTTAACACAATGTCCATGCATCGCTGAAATGTTGCTGGGGCGCCTGAAAGGCCAAACGGCATTCGCAAAAATGCATAAGTGCCAGACTTGGTTATAAAAGCAGTCTTAGGCACGTCCTCAGGCCTGATCCCTATTTGAAAATAACCATTCGTTAAGTCTAAAGTTGTCATAAATTTGGTTGATTTTATGTTCCTTAAAATTTCTTCTATAATCGGTAACGGATATACCGGATATTTCGTTATGGAATTTAATTTACGGTAATCAATAGCGAATCTCCACCTTTTTGGATGCTCCAAAGGATAATCATTATTTTTCTTACATAAAACCACCGGACTAGCATAACTACTTGAGATAGGCGTTACGATCTTTTTACGTAGCATATCGGTAATATGCCATTCTATAATTTTTTCCTTATTCTTATCATACCGGTATGGTTTTTGACGAACCGGCAATGCATCTCCGGTGTCAATACTATGGTTAGTAACCTGGGTAAATCCTGGAATATCACTAAATAAGGAAGCAAATTCACTTACCACTTGTCGGATTCTATCTTGCTCGTCATTAGGCAGGTGGTCGAGATTTACCCTTGGCGGTTCAACCTTTTCTACACACACTGGTTGCATCGTCAGCTTAAGAGACGCTTCATTAAAATCCAGTGTAGCTTGTGCGTCTGAAAGAAAGTCTATTCCTAGTATTAAGTGTGCTTGCAAATTCTTTACTATAAAAAACATCACCTTTACTTGTTCGTCCTTGATACGGATGTACAAAGGTACTTTACCTACGCACTTACATTGTTCTCCTTGCGCCGCTAATACTGTTGTATTATCCGCATTATATATGCGGTATTTGCGAAAATACTTTCTAAAAAAGACTTCTGCCACACAGGAACACTGCGCGCCGGTATCCAGGAGTGCGGTGGCCGGGATATTATTTACCAAGACTTCAATCTTCGGAAGAGTTAAATTTTTCACCATTACTGTATTTAACTTGTAGGAAGAGGGGTTTTCGTGGCCTTCGGATTTCCGCACCCTCTCGTCAGCAGAAATCCGTTTTAGTTTAAATTATTTTTTCTTTCGGTGCTTTCCTTCTTTCTCCACTGGCCTTGAGACTTTTTTCCTGGGTTGCTATTGAACTGTCGACGTTCGCCGGCTGTTTTTGAATGCTCGGGTTTCCTTGCCCACTGATTCGCTTTTTCTCCGTAGCCATGTGCTTGAGTTTGCTGTAGTCTTGGCGTACCAAATTGGTTTCGCTGTTGATATTGGCGTCTTCTTTCGACGTCCGCCGTTCTTCTACTTTCAAACTGGATTGCTAGCTCAAATAATTTTTCCAGTGTAGTCGGATTTCTCAATTCAATAAAGTCTTGCACTTGGGGTAGTAACCTCGGCAAAATCACTTGAATTATTTCAGGATCCGGACGGTTTCCATACAAGAGCTTGAAAACGTGAATTTTTCTTAAAATAAACCTGGAGAGGTTTTCCATTCTTTGTTGATATATACTGAACAGTTCTGTTTCTAATTTCGCACGATCCCTTACAACAGGGAAGGCTTTTAGTAGGGCAGTCTTGAAATTTTCGTAGGTATAGGTGGGATTTCCTGCTTGACCCAAGAGACTTCTGCCGATACATTTGAACCAGTTAAGCGCTTGGCCCCTCAAAGCGCTGGTAGCTAAGGTAACTTTTTGAAACTCGTGCACGGGGTAGAGCATGAAGTGGTCATCCAATTTTTCCAAAAAACTGGTTACCTGTGAGTTTCCATTAAACGTTGCTTCCGGTTTCATCGAAGCGCGCATGGTCTGGACAATATACCCAAATCCTTCCAGGGCGGCAGCTGGCATTTCTGGATTCTGAGCTGTTTCTGCAGGCAGCACAGGTTCTTCTTGAAACTCGGCCATGGTTATTCTTCGTCGGGCGCCACTATCAGGTTCAATGTTTCTTCTAACCTTCTTCGGAAACATACAATGACCTGACTAGAACAGAGAGCTTACTAAAGCTATGTTCACTAATTGTAGTAAGTAGACAGGATACAGACGAAGGGTATACAAAACCCTTTATTTTTTTTCTTTATATACAATGACTTCCGTACTTCGGAATACAATGACCCTCCACTCGGGGTCTAACTTAAAAGATATCAAAATAAAACTAAACTCTAATTTAACTTTAGAATAAGATTGGCCTTATAATAACAGAAAGCGTATGTAGCACAGAGACTGTGAACACTACAATACGTTTAATTTATCAAGAGGATTAAAACCTCTGGCCTGGAAGGCAAAGTAGCAACTGCGTAACTTCTAAGGTAAGCGGCCTGCTTCGAACTCACGGCTTCCTCTCTTCTGCTTGGCAAAAAGGCCACACTTAAATACTTGGCGTTCGCCAGACAACTTTGCATAAACTCCTTCACGCTTATAATTCTGGCCGGAAGTAGAAAATAAGAAGTGATAGTAAAGATTTAAAATAAAATAAACGTTAGTAAAACTTAAGATCCTTACAATCTGATGTAGTTTAAACACATATCAGGATAATTAGTAACGATAGTAAGAAAGATCTGCATAAAAGCCATGTTTTTCCTCAGCGCATAGCAATAAATTTTGCGTAGAATTTAATAGTTTTGGTAATTCCCATTCAATCTCGTTTTATTCTGTTGTCTCACAGCTACGATTTTAATACCGTGTGAAAACCGAAAACACATACTTGCACTTATTCTTATATATCATTGATCATGCTGCTAAAGTACTAAAACTATAAAATAATTTAACAAATGTACCTCTTTCACTTCAGCTTTAAAATGTCGGCAGGTCTAATGTTCCTGAGAGTTTTCCGCGCGAAATAATATTCTGCAGAATGCAGAACAAGTGACGCCATTGATAGAAACCTTTGCAACCAATGATAGAAAGGTAAAGCAATGACAGTAGGACATTGGCCAGTATTAAATCTAATGTACTGTCTTTATCTCTTATAAGAGTGTTCATATAGTCAAAGTACATACTGTCAACAGTTGTTAAAGGGAGCTAGTCTCTTCCAATCTTTGTTTGCTGAAATAGTTAACCTAAGAAAGTTACATTTCTTACGCTTGGAAAATCTTTCACAGCAGTAGATCTGAGCTAATAAACAAAGTATATTTTACCACTGGAAGTGTTAAGTTGGACATATATCTTCGATAGAAAACTGTTTGCCTCGTGTTGTCCTATAAGGAAAAATATCCTCTTCCTACTATTTAATAAGCAAAAGCTTCCTTCTGATGGCATATCAGGTTTAATCCATGAAAATCTTTGGTGGATTTCTGTGTTCTTGACAAAGCACTTAAAAAATTACGTACTAAGATAAAACTTTGCTCACTCATATTGTAGAGTCATTAGGTTATTTTGAAGCAGGAGACGTGAAAAATATGCATTGCCCTCTCCGGGCCTCGAACCCCGGACCTCTCGTATACGAGTCGAGTATGCTTTCAGTTACACGGCGAAGGATTGCTTAAAGAAGGAAGAAAATACCTTGTAGTATTCTAGGATTTCTACAACTCATAACGTGAGATCAAAATATTGAAACTCAAAATAAAAAGGAGAATAATTGTAACAGCTTCTTTCTCTAAAAATCCCCACTGGCAGAAAATTGATACGTTGTCTGTTCTAGACACGTGAAGAGATATGTGGGTCAAGCAAGCCCTGAATGAAAAGAATCTGAAAAATCGGAAGTGAAAGCAAAACTTTCGGAAACTCGGACATCTGGACAAGTTCTAATATTTCTAGACGGCGTAGTTGAACCGGTTTATTCGGAACCGGGAAAAAAAAAAAAAAAAAGAGATGACCCTAAAATCGCCGCCGGAAGGGCTCCGTAAAAAATCATTGTATTTCCTTTTCTTTCTTCTTTTTCATCAGAATTTGTTCTCGGATATGAAAGTTTTGTGGATCTGAAAACGCGTTTGTCTTTTAATATATATTTTAATGCTACAGAAAGAAGGTTAGAGAAGGAAGGTGTGTGCTTGAGGAAGTAGTTATTATCCGGAAGTGGGGAATGTTTTTTAATTTAATTTCCAGTTTCATTTATTTTTAATATATATTTTAGCACATTTTGATAACTTGTTGTGTTTCTGATTGATTTACAATAGGTTTACAAAATATTTCCTTTTTAATTTCAATTATTTTTGGAGGAAGAATATTTAATTTTAAATGAAAAGCTGGCCATGATAGTAATATATAATACACATATCCTTAAAAAAATAACCTTTTGCTAGATATTAACTCCTGCGTGTGACATTTAAGATTCTATACATTCAAGCTATCTATTTCGAAAACTTAAGGCTAAGCTTGAAATAATTCGGGATTTCAGCTAAAATTCCTACTTATCCTTAAATTCTAAAATATTACTGTTATTTTTATTTCCCCATTTTAAAAACTGCTAACTTGCACCGAACATTTATTTGAAATGGCTAAGTTGTTGAAGAAACCTATTGTATTCTGAACATTCAATATTGTAAAATATCATTGGCGATAAACGTAACTAAAACTATGGAAAGCGTCTTCTTGAAACATTGAATTAAAAAAATAATGGTAACAATATCATAACATTGTTTTTGAGACCAATAAAATTCGTCAATTTATGAAATCAATTAAATGTATAATAATCTGAAACTTCTACAGCTTTGTTTCAAGTACTCTCGTGTACTTCAGATTATATTACGAAGTGACTATCAAAAGACAATTAAAATCATGATGGTCGACACTCCCATATCATTAAAAATGTAGTAGTAGATAATGTATAAACATAGGCACTTCACTTACATAAGAATAGAATTATGGTTTATATTTAACAGCGGAATAGATAACTACTTATATTTTCCAGTTTAACATTATTTAAAAAATGTATCTAAATTTATTGCACTATCGCACACTAGTGATCCGCTGATTAACACTAGACGATCGTCAAAGTGTAGGTCACCAGTGATCTTGATGGACGTTCACTGATGCTGACCAACAGCCTCGACAGGGATTGAAGGGCAATAATAACCAACAGCTATGACGAATATCAGTGTATTTTTATTTCATTTTAATTTGATTATCTGTCTAAATTTACTGCTTATCACCACATCGGTGAGCTATGCACTGATGAGTGACATGTTTTGGTTTTCACCAGAAGAGACTAGGTATATAAAAAAATTATAATCCTCTTTAAGACTATCACTTACACTTTCAGAACTAGTTATTGTTAGGAAGGTGTTTTCCCTTCAGGGTTTACTGTTATTTTCATACGAAGGTTAAAGATATAACAGGAAGACTAAATATATAATAATACTGAACATGCTCTGATAGAATTGTAAAAATAAGAGAAGGAGAGGAAATCGGAATGATCTCACTATACTAAAAGAATAATTTGTTTTTAACTCTATAAGATATTATAATTAGAAATAAATAATTTTAAAAATTAACTGTCTAAAAAGAACTCAAGGTCAATAAATAGATGACTACTTAATATCTGTTCGTTAATCGTTTGAAATTGTAAAATACTCTATTCTGGAATGACGTATATAATGTTTGACTTTAATGGAAATAAAAACAGAGGCGATGTGTTTTTATTTCCATTAAAGTCAAACATTATATACTCTTGGGATTATCTCTTGCTTAACTTAAAGATATAATACCGTATTCTTCCCCTTTCTTTTTATTACTTTTATCTCCTTAAAAGGGAAAATTATGCGAATAGTTTAATTTCCAAACGACCCTCTTACAGTAAGAATATAACAAATGAAAAGTGTTTATAGATAAAATACACCTAAATGTTGCAATATTATCTTTAAAAGAAATCTACGTTCCAATAAGAACACATAGCAATATTAATATTACAGTATCTAATAAGATACTATAATATTAATATTGCAGTATCATTCCTATTTCCCTGAATCTTGGACGTTCTTATTGATGTCTCTGCTACTTCTCAATAACCCATAAATAATTAGAGAAAGTGAATGTGCAACGGACTCAGTAAATTGGTAGACTAACTGTCAGGTCATGTTTGCTTCGATGTTATTGGTCGGTTCTTGTATTAGGCTGCCATAAATCTCCGCAGCTAACTGAGATAGTTTCAAGACCAATGCAGGTATGTTCAATGTTTCAAGACCTCGCGAGGGTTTTATCTTTGTTACTAAGAACTCTTTCAAGAAGGGAAAAATTTCGCGAATGTTTAAAAAAGTTTCAAAACTTAGCTGAAACAATAGGAAAAAATACGCGAGGAAATACGGTATTTTAAGGGATACAGCAGACTGGCAAACAAGATCCTAGGATTGTGACACTGACTGCTGATCAGAGCTCTGTCATAAAGCAACTTCACAGGTCGCTTGCTCTTCGTAACGGTTCCTTGTCTGGCTTCCATATCCATAATTTAAACCTGGAATAATTGTATTAGTGTATTTCACTTTCGAATTCCTACACACATCACAAGAATGCATTCATGGATAAACTAAACTCCCAGTTTCTTCTTCAGCCGGGTATAATCTAAGTCGTAAAACTGTGTTCTGACACCTCTTGTTTTCTCTTTTTGAAAAAGTTAAGTATACATACAATTTGATGGAGATTTCTTCGCTAGTTTCTTCTTTTCTGTCATATCCTTACATAAATATTACGTTGGATACTGAAATCAACCTTGGCAACCTGCTGCACTGGCGTCTCAAAATTGCAAATAACTTTAAAACTTTATTCAGCTGTTTTGTTTCTAGCACTTAAATAACACTGCTTCAGCTTATAAATTGGTTACCGTTTCTTCCATAACATCGTGGCTCATCTAAATTTACTTATGAGAATCGTGGGACATTTAAAATTTAGCAAATCAACTAGTTAAGAGCATGTCTAAGGCAGATGCGGGAAACAAATAGATAAAACCCAGCTAAGTCTTCGCGGAAATCCGACTCAATTCGAGGTCTTCCCATTTGCGCGAAATCCCTTCTGCGTTTAAATACGCCGCAGTTTTAAAAGGGAAAAAATATGATTTTTTCTTTAATGCTTGATATAAATTTAAAGTTTATTTGCCTAAAATGTTAAGATATTAACCTTGGCCCTCTAGTCCAATGTCAGTTGATCCTGTATAGGTCATCGATGGCTTTAAAGTGCTCTGCAACCAACAGCCTTCATAAGTATTATGTGTTGATTTAATTTTACATATCTATCTGCAGTATGTGCAGTGCTCCACAAAGGCTTTCATTGCCAGTGCTTGTTAAATTGCAGTTTACAAGAGAAAAACAGCCTGGACCAGTGTTAATCTTCTTCCATTGAATTTTAATTCAAAATTTACTGCACGGTTTATACAAGTGGCGTATGGGCTAATCCGACGTCAATGTCTTCATGAAGGTCGCGGTGACAAAGAGCTTTGACGAGTATCTGCGTCCTTCGATTTAATTTTGATGCCAGAAATGACAAAAGCTTTTTTGATTGAGTTCTTTCCTTAATTTTGACCTTACGGACATCCTTGGCAAAGCATTTCAAAAGCTTCTCAACCATAGTATTAAGCCACAGAAAAACTGGCGTGGGCATGTCATCCACTCGCCTTGGCAAGTTTTGCCACAGTATGGAGAATATGTTGTTTAATTCATATTCCATATGCCTCGCGTGTGACCGGTTGTTAGAGTAACGAACTGAGTAATAACCATTCGACCAACTTAGGATGTTAAATTTATCTTTCGAATTTCATCAATCTGAAACTGCTTAACAATCTGAGCAATTTAAAAGTAATAAAAGCATTACCTTATGGAGATATGAGGATTTTTTGGAAGCAGGAGACTTATGCTCTCACCGGGGATCAAATCATGGACCTCTCGAATATGCGGCAAGCATGCTAACCACTGCAGCACGAAGGCAAGCTAAGAAGGCGTGAGACGTACCTTATATACTCCCCCTGTTAAAGGGCGAATGGGGACTAGAGGTCACAGTCCCCAAATCCTGGTGGTGCAGAATCGTCATCCACCACCTTTGTTTAGTTCGGTAGCCACTGTAGAGACATTAGGATTTTTTGGAAGCAGGATACTTGGAGAATGACCAATGCCCTCGCCGGGAATCGAACTACGGACCTCTCGAATACGCACCGAGCGTGCAGACCACTACACCACGAAAGCACATTAAGAAGGCGGAAGAAATACCTTATAACCTAATAATTTAAGTTTCATAGTACATTAAAATATGTTACTGTAATTAATAATCAACGTTTCTAGTATCATGTTTTACGTTATTTGGTACAAAATTATTACAATAACTTCCCTTCATTCTTTGCTTTTTTCAGATAAACTACTGTCTCCAGATTCCTTGCTTTCTCCAGATAATTATCATTAAGTGCATTAAATATTAATCCCATGTATAAAGAGAACACGGGGTCAGTCAGACATTACGGAAGATGGGAATCTGTATAAGTTCGAGCAGGCAATCTGCTAGAATAGAAATTAAAGGTAGTTAAGCCACTAGTTTTCCGGCACGGATTCTAGTATATCCAAGTCTTTGACTTAATGTTTGTTCTGACTCATTTCACTTAATGACGGTTACCAAGAGATATCTTAAGATTCTTGCCTGGTAGGCGGGTACTGCTTAAGAAATAACTGTTATTCATTTGAAATTACAGATCTTGGACCTATCAAAAGTCCTCTCAAGTCAGTTCTCTCATTGTATTGTTGCCATGGCCATAATACCACAGAGTGATTAGAGAAATCCGTTATGATTTGAAAGTGAATGTCTAGATTTACACCTTTCTCTTACTTTTAGAGTACTAAGTCGAAAACGCACGCATGAGTTATAAAAAAAAGCAGCTTTAATTGGATGGACACATCATCATTGATCTGTGAGGCATGATTTCGAAAAGGTACAGGCAGTACGGTTTTGAAAATGCACATGTTTTGGTTAGACAAATGCATTATACGCTATTCCCAATAATATGCGTACCCATTCATGATACTAAGCTAGGTTTTTTACTTCGTTTACACAGCCTGTTTCGTCAAATCATACTCGCGTACACATATACCCTATGAACTATATATGCATTATTTTATTTATAAATATCTGATCTTTTAAAGTTCACGGAAAATAAATATTACGAAATGTGTGCTTTTCACAAGATAGAAAAATTGTACGGAAATTATCAAAAACAATTAATGGTGCGTAATTAGGAAAGAGATATTGCAAAAACTTTCGATTCCCTGTGAGAAGGAAGAAAAGGAAATTTTCTCTAAGTGTGAAAAGATTCGAGGAAATAATTAAAAAAACGGATTTGCTTTTAGAAGAGATAAGTTACGCTCAGCCCCCGAAATTATCACTCATCCTTGTTATTTGAAAAAAATATTAAAAGGAAACTTAAAAAACTAAATTTAATTTGTTAAGCAGTTTATATTACATATTTAGCATTATTTTTCCTTTTATATTTACTTCCTTACATATATATAGAATGTTTCTGTTGTTAAGCACCTTTTTTGTTTCCTTCTGTATGTCTGATTTGCAAAATTTTTGTCAAAAAAGGGGAAGAAGAGAGCATAATACATTTGCATATTTTCATTTTGTAATGCAGTACGATTCTCACTTTGTGTGTTTTGCAAAATACTTTTTTAGTAATTCATTAAGTCACACTTTTAAGGTGAAAATCAGGTTTCCTTTTGAGGTGGCGACCTTCATATTGGCGCGGATGTAAGACAATTCTGCCCCATAAATAACCTTTCTGTATACGACACATATTCTCACATACTTAGTCTAATAATTAAAACGTATATATATATATATATATATATATGTAATGAAAAATACATAGTAAATGTTTATGGTATAGAACGAAAATCCATATTATTATTATTATTTTTTTTTTCTGAAAATCCGTATTGAAGAGGAAACTTGGTAGCCACGTAAGATTAATATTCAACTTTATTTGAATTTACATTTTTACAGTTATACAAAATTTACTCGTCACTCCAAGTGCAATATTTACAATTTTGATACTGTTGGGATAGGAAGACAAAAGAGCGAAATAGTGTCTTAACAGGAAGACAGGTAGAAGCTAACGTGCGCTGTTAATCCAGTATGGCAGCTTATTAAGAGAGTGTTTCGGTTTAGGTTGCTCCTTAAGAGAAAATTTTCAGGTTTCGAAATTTTGAGTTGAGATTCCAAATCAGATATGTGATCAACGTTTGATCTAGAAATGACGCAGTCCAAAAAACTTATTACTGTTTTTAGAAAAGAGAGAGAGGGAATTAAAGATTCTTGCTAATTTAAATTATAATTTTGAGATTTATATATTTTTTATCTTACAGACACACATATATATATATATATATTTAACTTAAAGCATATAAATTTAAAAGTAAATAAGAGTCAGAGCAAGGCAATTCCTCTATAAAATTAATAATTGTAACCACGTATAAGAGGTTTAACACAATATGTATATTGTGTTAAACTTCTTATACACGATTACTCCGATTTGCGTTTAACATAAAATGCATTAAGTTTATTTTACTTCAGTCCTGCAGCTATAGCGCAGGACGGGTACAAAAAATTTTGTTTTTAATTTTTAGTCTCTTATTATGTTTCTTTATGTATATATGTATATATATACGTAAAGAAACATGTATATATGTATACATGTATATACATACACACACACACACACATATATATATACACTGGTGTGCAAAAATTAAGGACGAAGTCGAAAAATTAGCATATCAGCTGAACGAAGAGGCGGAGCGGACAGAAAGACCAATCAGGAGATTAAGTAAGGTGATGTACGGTAGCACATGCGCAGATATGCAGGTAGACGTAATGGGGGAGTATCTGAGAAGTATAAAGCATGTTGTCGGTGTAAGATCAGTATTTCTGGCAAAGAGATTGCACGCCGTATAGCAGTTAAAATCACACCGAGTTGCTGCCTCAGCGAGAAATGGCGAATAATCAATCTGTTAGAAGACATCTGGATGCTTTTACCCGAGGTCGAATCATTGGAAAGTTGGAGGAAGGCCGCAGTGTGACAAGTGTGGCTGCAGAGTTCGGAATTGCTCACAGCATCGTTTGACGACTTTGGAGACAATTTCAAACTACAGGAACAGCTATCCGGGGGTTTAGTAGTGGTCGTCCACGAGGAACCACACCCGAAGATGACCGGTATATTGCCTTACAGGCCAGAAGAAACAGGCGGCAGACAGCGGGAGAAATCGCTAGACACACGACACAGGCGACTGGACGACCGATATCGCGTTTTACCGTGGCCAGAAGATTGCACGGTGGTGGTCTGTTTGCACGACCACCACCGTGCAATCTTCGTACATATATGTACTTCGTATATATATGTCTTCGTATATGTATGTACGGTGTGTACCTCTAACGCCTGCCCATCGGAGAAGGCGTGCTCTGTCGTGCCGGGAACACCGGTATTGGAGAGACAATGAATGGGGACGAGTACTCTTTACAGATGAGAGCAGATTCAGTCTGAGTAGCGATTCTCATCGCATACTCATCTGGAGAGAACGGTGAAGCCGCAATCATCCCTCGAACATCATTGAAAGGGATAGTTATGGAGGTGACGGTGTTCTCGTTTAGGGAGGCATCATGCTTGGTAGTCGTACAGACCTTCACATCTTCGACGCAGGTTCAGTCAACGGGACCCGTTATTGTAACGAGATTCTTCTTCCATATGTGCGTCTTTTTAGAGGCGCTATGGATCTGCATTTCCTTTTCATAGACGTCAGAGCACCATGTAATCGCACAGTAGCTGCCGAACAGCTCTTAGAGAGTGAGGATATTGAACGTATGGATTGGCCGGCACGATCTCAGGATCTCAATCCCATCGAGCATGTATGGGATTTTCTAGGCAGACGCTTGGCAGCTCGTACCTTACCACCAGTAACGATTCCGGAGCTTCGATTGGCGCTGCAAGACGAATGGGCAGCAATGCCTCAACAACATTGACACCCTCATTCTCAGCATGGGCAGACGCTGTGAAACCTCCCTAGCAGTCAGGGGAGATCATATCCCCTATTAAAGACCGGATGTTTCTTGCTGGACACCCATCACAGGGATGTTTCGGCCTTCAGTCGCATTGCGCTCCATGCTACGTTTTCAATAAAGCTTCTTTTTATCCCTCTGATTTCTCTTTTAGTAAGTGTTGCTTACATTACTCATGTTCTTACGTATTGGGGATCTTACGGTATTAAATGTGTTGATTTGGAAAGCTTTTGTACAAAGTTATATTGAAAAAACCGTCTCGTCCTTAATTTTTGCACACCAGTGTATATAAGAATTGAATTGAGATATTTTATCATTTAGTCCTTAAATTTAACTTAAAACGTATTTGCTTAATTTAATTTAAAGATATCACATTTAGAGAATGTAATTAATTATCTCTTTCATATTAAATCTGTACACGCAAAAATCACTTGTATGCGTGTTCTTTTCTTCGCTCCCCTTCTTCTGTATCTTCCTCTCTCTCTTTCCTTTTCTTTTTCTTTTTTTTGGTATATGTGTTTTTGTATGTGGGGGGGGGGGGGGTATGAATGAGAAGTATCTTCAAGGAGTTCAGAATAGTCTGAAATCCTTGGGCCATTACTGCATGTTATATTTACATGCATTAGTTTTATTTTCCGTGAATTACCGTTTTCAGATATTAAATACTTTTTGAACATAATACCAAAGTATAGTCTCGCAGCGTTTTTGCATACCGATGGGCCGGAGGACATCTTGGGGGTGAGGGGAATATTAGTGTGAGGGACAATAAGGGAGCACTGAGAAGCATATAGGTAATAGTAACACACATGAAATATTTGGTTGCCCAAATACTATAAAAAATCATTTAAACATTCAGTTAGTTATAGAAATCATATATCCACGTTTCTCTATAAGAATAGTACCAGATTATACCTGTGAATACTTAGCACAAGTTGGTTCAAGTATCATATAGTGCCAATTTTCTATTCTTAAGAATCTGAATTTAGAAGCTCTGAGTCTAATATTCCGTAAAGTGATATAAAGTATACTTAAGTAGCATGTAGATTCTTTTGAAAGACAAAGAAGTTTTACTAAAGGTCAGTTTAACTTAAAGTTGAATTTTGCCTGATCTTAAAATTCAAGATTAACTTGAATGCAAAAAGTAACCGTAAATATAACTTGCCTCCATTTTAACAGCGTGCGACACCATTCCAGAGTCAATGGTAATAATGACGATGCGTGAACTGTTGTCACCTACGATGAACGCTCTGCTGTATTGACGAATGTGGATTCCTTTTGTCACTTGGGCCATTTTAGCATATCCCATCTGGAAAAAAAAAAGAACATGGTTGTGATTGTTTACAAGAAAAAATTATTCCTCATTTTAACTGATTTAATTATTAATGCTGATACAATTATTAAAACATAATTATTAAACTGCTACAATTATTAAAACATTAATAATTAATTTAATTATTAACGTTTTAAATTATTTTGTATAGAAGGTTTGATGAGCAGGCCAAAGGTAGACATCTTTTCAGTAATTCAACTTTATGCTTTCCTGCTGAAAATATTTGAATTAAATTGGCCAGACTTTGACACCACCAAGGATGACCACTGCCCTGACTTTTTCTAGAAGAGCTTAGTCATTATGGTAGATATCAGGTAATATTATCTAGATGCCTCCAAGAGAAGGGTTAGTAGACCAGACTACATTTAATTCAATTCTAAAAATATATACATATACTATTACTTTGAGTATTACATTTGTGAAATATTAATACATACATTAGGACATAACGTAAGAGTCCATTTTACGTAAACCCATGATTCTAACCATGATACGTAAGTCTAGAATAATCATGACACATAAGTACATGGCATGTCCATGATACAAAAGTTAACGATATGTAAGTCCATGATAATCATCATACATAAATCATAATCGTAAGTCGTGCAATAGCCATGTATCATAGATCTTGATACATTTTAGAGCTCTGCCTTGGGATGTTCATTATATTGCCTTTTTCATTCTATTATACTGGCATTGCATTGCATCTGTTAACTGAAGCATATTGTGCCGCAGAATAGTTGGCAATTTCACTAAATTGGCTAGACTGATAACCATCAAATTTAAAGCCTTTTGGCTGGCAATTGGGCAGAGACCTAATTTGCGAACAATAACTAGACAGAAGTTCTCTAAAACAAATTGGTAACAAAATGCAGGAAATAAATGGAAGTACAGATTTACAAATTACTATTAGTCTAACAGAATTACTATTAGTTGAAAGAAGAGCTGAGAGGTGAGTGAGTTCGGAACGTTCTTCCGTATGTAAAATATAATTCTTATCATTTTTGCTATTGTACGCAAATTTAAACTATTTAGAATCTTAGAAAAGCTTTGTTAGGTTTTATTTTTTCTGAAGAAGTTTACATCCGCTCTGTCCAACCCGTCGATTGTGACGTACTTTTGAGTTGATCTGAAGCTGTACATTGCTAGATTATCATTTTACATTTTCTCCTCTAGCCTTAAATTGCAATGTAAGGTAAATGATCCATTTATTATCGAAAACGAAGAGAAATAATGTAGGAACCTTGTTCCGTCAATGGCACAGAAGGTTTCAGTAAGGGGTTTATGATTGCCGCAGAATTTGCTCACAGTGGGAAATTAAAACTAAAAGAATGGAATAAAATGTTAAAATCAACTCAACGTACTTGCCGATATTTCGAGAAGAAATTCCATTTCTTTATCCCAATGAATTTCAAAGAATGAAAACTTTATCAAGACAAAGCAATAACTCGTACTTCGAAAAGTATCACTGCATTCCTTGAGAAAATGAAGACTGACATAGATACTGCACACATAAATTTTTAATGTATTCCTGCGAAGTCCCCTGACGTTTCATCTGTGGACCATTGTTCCTTTGTTCTCTTGAAAAGAGCTCTTTCTAATCGCAAACCCACCACGATTGATGGACTCTGGAAAGTAGTGGAAGATGAATGGAATTCAGTACCTTTAAAATTTTATGAAATACCTTTCTGTCATGGAAATCAGAAAGGTTCTCAGATAGAACATTTAAAAATACTCTTTATATTTTAATCATTAATTAACCTTCCCCCAAATCGTTCCAAAAATGTGTTGTCATCCTCTTTGACATGAGACAATCCTATTCTAAGATATGTTAAGTGTTATTAATGATTACCGAAATTGTTTTCTACAGTTTCACGTTGAACTCATTCATAGAAACATTACCTACATTAGATGATATTTTCGTAGAATTTCCTTTTAATGGTTACTGACTTCGCAGCACTCTTAAAGCATCGAACTAAGAGATGGAAATTAATCCTAAATAAAATAAATTTTCAATTTAGTGCCCAAAATATTTCTAGTTTTCTTAAGGCACAAAATAAAATTACAATAATTTAAAATGCTAGTTTGAGGATGACCAGTTTGTAGATTATGAATGCTTAGTTTGCCTGTATAAAATTAAGTGCAGATATTCAGTCATTAGGCAGCAAGGGGACGCGACTGAACATTATTCTAAAGGAAGTATCGCTTGGTTAGGATCGAACATTTTTAAACTGTCACTTTATAGAACGCTCTGATTACGGAGTTAAAAAGAGTCACCAGATTCTTCCTCTTTTCATCGGGAAAACTTTTCTGTGTTCAACGAAAACATTTTAGGTAAGTGTTCATGGTGGATAAATGGAACACTTAATCAGAATAATTTGGGAACACCTGGACCCAACAGTTCAAATTTAAGAAAAGTGTTTGAATAAGATAACTGTTTGAAAGGAAGCAGTATATTTCCTTTCTGCGAAATATAGGCTATTAATTATGTTAAAATAGATAAATAAAAGAAATGACTAAAAACACTTTTTTATTTTAAATTATAGGACTGTTCGGATGCTTGTGAAGCCTTTGAAAATATCTTTAAAGATAAATTACCAAATTTAACTGGTACAACACTAAAAACAGAGGAAACTCACTAAATTTTGTTATAAATATACTATGCGTCCGGTTTGACTGGCATTATAGTCGTTTTAAGTGTTTTTGAGACGATTAACTTGGAAACACTGGAAAAATGGTTTATAACATAGAATAATATGAATAAAGAAGATTTTCTCTTTTAACAAAATAGCTGTTTATCTCATCTGGAAACATCGAGACTGGACCATGGAGAAGTGGAAGACTGTTACCTGGCCATTCGATGGAATCACGATGTCTCATTCCTCACGTCTATGGTCTGTTCAGGGCACGCAGTCTTCCAGGGGAACGGTTGCTCTTCCCTTTACAGCAGGTCATACACAGGCTGTTGGTGGTGGTATTATGCTTTGGAGGACGTTCTCATGGGCGGATCTGGGACTCTTAGTTGTGATTGAATAGACCATGAAAGCTGCGAACTATCTGAATATAACTGCGGATCATTTGTACCCTTACATGATGTCTGTCTTCCCAACTGGAAATAGAATCTTCCGGCAGGACGCCTCATTCCACAAGACTTGTATTGTGTTGTAGTGGTTCGAGAACTATATGGATGAATTTCAATCAATGTCCTGGCCCCTAACTCTCCGGATCTTAACTCTTTAGAGCACATTTGCGATGTCATGGAGCGGCAGCTCAGAGTTTAAGCACAACAATCTCGGAATATCTCAACTTTGCGTGATCTCTGCTCAGACATTTCGTACAACCTATCTCCAGTCACCTACCAAGAACTTTGGCATCCATGCCAAAGCGAGTTGCAGCTATTTTCAGGCCAAAATTCGCGCAACACGTTATTTAGTAGGTGGCCGTAATGTTTTAGCTCTTCAGTATATTTTGAGTACCCTCATGCCGCCCAGACTATATACATTTACAACCAAATGTTCGATACCAAGCTCAACGATACAGCTATCGGGAGCACTAATCACTATATCGTTCTTTGATAGCACTGCATGATAAAAGTATTATGAGTAACGGAAGTTATTGCTAATGCAAAGTCAAATCTTCAAATTAAAACCAATGATGTTGCTGCGTTGGTTTCCGTTTCTGAATATTTCGCCTTTAGTAGTCGCTTTCTATACTTTTCCATAGCCGATGGTAATAATATTGCTTTATAAATAACTTCTGTTTAATTTCCAGTCTTAATGATCACTCTTGTACTCAATAGCCACACTGCAACCGTAATGTGTTGTAAGTCCAGCTTCATCAGTGATATAAGCTCGTAAAAGTGATGTTTATTTGAAACAAAAAAAGGAAGTTTCAAGTTCTCCATTCGCCGTCCCTTTCCAAAACAGACGGTAACACCTTGCATTTACATAGCCATTTCTCTAATTCATTCAGTGCATAAAACATCCAAAGCATTTCATAAAATAGTGTTACTACTTTTACATAAGCAGATTAACATGCCTTGTAAACACACTTAATATAGGCTTAATTATGATATTCTGTAGATTAGATGCATTGTATTTCCAGTTCAAGTTATTTTCATGCCAAATTTGTTAATACATAATACCATTGTAATTTAAGGAATATATGTATTCTGCTTTTCATTTTTATTTTCTAATTTTTGACTGACGACAGCAGTAAAGTATTTTCATAACTTTTACTTTTTTCTCCACGATACCTTCTACTTCTCATTTAAATACTAATACTGCCTAAATGTATTTTTAATACAAATGGTATATGATAATGAGCGAACAATATTAATTAAAAATATTAATTCTTAACATGAAAATTCCCATAAAGGAAACAGGAACAATATACAATTATACCAAGGAAATTAACGTTTTTGTAAATTTTGCTTGATGCGAATGTTTTATCCCTAACTTACTTGACAAAAATCTCCTGTGTTTCGATATACCTTCTTTTTAAAGCGATATGTCTAGATTAAAAGCGAAAATATTTCTTTTTACAGTTATTAAAATAAAGAATTTCTGCTCTTCACTTGAGTTCGATTTAACCCAGGGTGGCAGCCAAAAATATAGAAAGCCAAAAAATATCGTTGTTTGAAATATTAATATGTATAAAGATATTATATATATATATAACTTAGTAATTCAAACAGCTAACAAGAAGAAAATAAAGTATAAATAGCTCATAATTGGTACATCAGTGCATACATGAAAGCAAAGAATTACACAGAATAGCATGCTCTAAAATAAGATACAATTAACGAATTAATTAATCGGCGGCTCCTAATAAAGAGCTGTCATTAATACTCAATTCATGTTCCATTATCAAAGAGGGTTCTCAGCTGTCACAGTGCCTTCTAAAGGTAAAAGAACTGCAACTAAAAAAAAATATTTCAGCAGTCCACCACTTGAAACAATCTTTGTGGTTAGTCAAATGCTCTTTGGAACCTATTCACATATTTACAAGAATATAACAAGAATTGAAACAGTGCCCATCACTCTGTAGAGCCATTAGGTTATTTCAAACCAGGAGAGATGAAAATGAGCAATGCCCTCGCCAGTACTTAAACCTCGGACCTCTCGAATACGTGCCCAGTGTGCTGGCTATTACACCACGAAGGCATGCTAAAAAGGTGAAATAAATACCTTATATACTCCCCCTTTTAAAGGGAGACTGGAGATTAGAGGACCCGTGAAGAATTATCATCCACCACCTATTAATTCGGACCCCAATGTAGAGTCATTAGGTTTATTTTGAAGCAGAAGATGTAAAAAATGAGCAGTTCCCTCGTCGGGACTCGAACCTCGGACCTCTCGAATACGCGCCGAGCGTGCCATTGCACCACGAAGGATTGCTAAGAAGGCGGAAGAAGTATCTTATATACCTCCCCTTTTAAAGGGCGTCCTCGTGGTTCCACCACCTTATTTAGATCGGGCGTCATTGTAGATCCATTAGGTTATTTCGAAGCAAGCGACATGAAAAATGAGCAATGCCCTCGCCGGGACTCGAACCTCGGACCTCTCGAATATGCTACGAGTATGCGCCATTACGCTACGAAGGTGGGAGAAATACCTTATAGCAGCTCTACTCAGTTTACCTTTATCTCTTAAAACACTCTTCATGCCTCCGATCTTATTGATTGGAGCCTAAAAAGGGCCACAATTAACCAGAAATTGATTATCAAGAGCCTGAACTGAAACGAAAATCCAGATAAGAAGAGCCAGTGACCTGTACCTATAATGGCACCTTTAATCCCATTTCAGTCATTTAATAAATGAGAATTCGTGGCATTTGAACGCAGAGTATTACTCAATGATTACTGTATTTCCATTAAACTTTAATCACTGCTTTAAAAGTCAACAAAATAATCCTTCTTAGGCTTAACAAAGGTTAACAAACAGAAACTGAAATATTTTTTTCTTTTGTTTAAAAGATTTTACACTCTAGTACACACTACGTTCCTTAGCTTATTCCCAAAAGAAATTAAACTCGCGTGTGTGTCAGAAAGTTTTGGGAAATTGCATAATCTCCATTTACTTAGTGAACTTATTATTACGCCACAACTCAGCAGGTGTTTCCAATATCGATTGTTAAAAAAGGTACTTCGAGACAGAAACCAGTGAGGCACGAAATGTGTCAAAGTTCTTTTCAAGTAAAAAGAAGCACTCAGTGAATTATTGTTTGCTAGTTTGGCAGCTTGAAATTGACTAGAAGTTTTCTTGCACGAAACCATCCGGAACTTCGAAAAAACAGTTTGATGTACTCTAATAAATAAATAATACGTTACTCAATTACAATATACTTCCGAAAACTCATTCCCGATTAAGCTATTGCCATCACACAACAGCAAAATGAAATTTGCAGGATTTTAATGCATTCTAGCTCTGACAAAAATGAAAAAGCTTAAAATGCTTGTTTTTAACATTAAAATACTAAGAGGAATGATATTTATTATTATGTTTTTGGTGATATTGATATATGCGTGCATTTATACAAAGTATTCAGTAAAGGATTTTACGGTTTTAATTTCTTAAATATGGTAATCTGCAGAACTGTCATGTAACCTACATCATATATGCTATCAATAACATCAAAATTTTTAATCTCTAAATTTAAAGGCATTTCTGCATCTAAAACTGTGACAAGAAAATATGCATCTGTTTGAAAACTTCACACTTTAGTTTACATGCATCAGTCCTGAACTTTTTCATTGTCCACCTTCAACACTCTATTTTTTTTACCACTGTGCCATTTAGAACATGAATCAAAGTATTCGGTAAAAGTCCATACATTCATTGTGTTTTATAAATTTAAAGAAAGTTTCGTTTTTCCTTTTATGTTACTTTTTACTTCCTTGCACGAAGCAAAGGAAGTATTTTATTCACAAAAATATTCGGGTATCATATTTCAACGAAAATATTTATTTTGACCGCTCTTGAATCCATTTGAACGATTTTTTTGCTTGACATCGTACGGACAGAATAAAAAGGCTCTTTTTTTACAAAACAGATTGTAAAATGGATTTAAAATGGATTCAACAAGGGTCTTTTTGTGACGTCTGTACGTACATATGTATGTATCTCGCATATCTCAAAAAAAAAAAAAAAGATTAGCCGTAGAACGTTGTTGGTGAGTTGGGCTTTACTTTAAAAGTGATGCAATTATGTTGTTCTTATATTCTGGTTAAGGTTTCTATCGCTTCAGTATCTAACCTGCCCAATAGGTAGAGACAGTTGTATAACCTGTCAATAAATAGTATTTGTGTGCGAACGTTTTGAAACCCTTATTTACAATGTAAGGTACTTTAGCTCACATTTATGAAGTAAGGATTTTAGTTTGAACCATACCAAAAAGTATATAAAGGTTTGCAAGTTATTTAATGGTCTCAAGGTTCAGTAACGTTATTAAGAATACCTTAACAGAAAAGAATAGACGATGAAATGCTAATTTGATAACGTGACGAAATGATATGTTGTTTAAAAAAATAATAACACACAAAGCGAAAATGATTAAATCCTAAGGAAAGATAAAAATAACAGTACAGTATTATAAAGCTGGAATACTTAAATTTAAATGTGTATTTTGGTAATGGTCAATAATCACGCCTAAAGTATTTTTTTAATTTGAAGAAAAAGTTCAACGATATATAAATAACACATATCAGGCTGGGAAAATGTCTTTAGCTACTTCCGCTGCTGTTTGATTTTATGCGTTTTCTGTAATCTAGTATGTAATTATGACAGAAGATAGCGGAAGAAGTCATTCGACCATAAACATTGCCACAGGATAATCATCAAAAATGTCAGTTCCTCAAAACATCTTGGCACAGTGACCTACAGAAAAGACAATAATAATTCAAGTATCTTTTATTGCCATCATCACTCAAATTGTGCAGCATCCAGGTCAGGCTTCGATTTATTACTTGTCATTACATGTATTCCGCAATATTTTAAAGTAACTTCTAAAATATAGCAAATATCGAAATGGTACCGGATCTCTGGAATATAGATATTGTCCAGTTTGTTCTTACCTAAGTTAAAATATTACATGCGTATCTCGAAGAAATATTTTTATGAAGATCATTATTTGCAGTCAGAGTCACGATCTACTATACCGGCAGGGCAGTTATTATGAAGATAATAATAACAGTATTTTGGAGATATCTTGAACAGGCGAAATTAGGAATTTATAACTATTTCTTGATTTCATCCTACCGTTTAAATCAAAAGTTACCAAATTTTTAGTGATTGTCGGCCTCTTCGCTGAAAACCGTTTTCATCACAGAGCTTGTTACATTTAAAATGTGAGTATTAACTTAATGGTAAAGATAAATTAACTGTATTTGGCGGTAATTATTGTATTTTGCTAAAAAATAATTACCATCGTTTCAATTAAATCGAGACTTTCAAACTTGATGGATTAGCATAATTTGTGCAAGTACTCGAGCAGAAAATAACAGTGATCAACAAACGTTTTGTCATAGAATAAGTAAAAGTTATTTTCCTACTTATTCGAGCATGCTGATTTAAATTATGTCCTCAGATCGTTACCGTAGCATACAGATTTTGAGTAACGTCATTTGTTAATATTTAAGTTGTCCTTATAATCTCACGGTTACATTTGAAACTTAAATTATGGGTTAAGGTATATTGATATTTAAACTACAAGAAATATTTCTATATTTCTGTTTCTTTATATAAGCATTTTGTTTATTTTTATACTTACTTCCTGTTTGAAGTTAACCAAAAATACAAATTAAGCTGTAATTCTTAGTAATGGAGACAAATTCTTACCAATATCATCACCTCGTTCAACGTGGTTACCAATACTAATATTAAGAGAAAGCCGCCAAATAAAATTGGCTCAGTCACATCATACTGTGCTACTGCCTATTCAGCCAAGTCAAACCGTGCGCAATCTGCTTCAGACACGTCCACGGTATAACTGTTCCACAGTTATAACAATACAGTGGCAAGCTGTTCCACTTTGTTCAATGCTTTTACTCATAACTGAATATACAGTGTATTACTATTTATATATTCATTTTGTTTGTGACTTGCTTGTCAATTTCCTTACATAGTTAAATCAGAAGTTCTCGTACATAAGCCATAGGAACTAACTTGGAAGCTGCAATTTTTCCATGTTTATGTTTAGGTTGTTATAATTTTGTCTCTCCCGGATAGCTCACGGTGGTGCGTGTGCTTAAGTCTTCTACAGATCTTTGCGTGCAGTCATCATAACTTGTTTCCATGCTACATGCCGATAACTGTACATGCCGATAACTCACATAACTGTCCTGGCACATTATAATCCTTATTTCCTCCGATGAGTCGGCACGTAAACTCTGGACAGATAACACACTGGACGGAGGATAACTCTAGCGACATCCAATAAATATGAATGAAATCTATTAAAATTTTAAAAATCCTTCAAAACTGATTCAAAATGAGAGGCGTACGTGGAATTTTTGTTACAATTTTAAAATAATATTTACTTTCGATGAATGTGAGTTTACTGCTGTTTCCTTTAAGCACGGGATATAAGGAAATTCATTCCGCAAGAAACAACTTGCCAAAACAAACATCACTAATCCTAGGGAAGTTAGTCATTTATCACTTACGGATCCTGGAAAACTATTTCTCCCTCTAATCAAACACTGAGGGCTTATCAACTTAATAGCAAATAAGAATCTCTACTAAGATAATGAAGGCAAACAAATTAGTATTCATATACCTAGAAACAAATTTCCAGTATGAATAACGGTAAAATTAAATAAAGTATTTTTGTGACATTACAAATTAGGAACTTTTTCTGTATCAGATATTCAGCTGAATAATCCAACTGAACAAGGATGCGTGTTAGTCTTAAATATCATATAAAAATATTTGTACAATTCATTAAGTTTTTCAGAACAGGGTACACGAAAGAATTAATACTGTCTTTGCCGGGATTCAATCCACGAATCTTTTGACTTACTAGTTGGGCTTACTGGCCACTCAAATTATGAAAAGGTTCATAGGAAATTATGACAATTCGTTATACACCCCCTCCCAACTTAAAAATTCACTAATTCCGAACGATAGCGAGTTATCTTTCACCACGTTTTTTACTTTGAACGCCATTAGGATCACAGAAATGCAAAAATTAACTGAGGCCTCCCTCGCACACGGATATTCCAGTTGCCTACTAGAAATAATCCTTGGAATTGGACAGTACGCTCAGAATGACGTAATTCCTTACAAGTTTTCAAGAATTTCATGGAGAATTCAAGAATTTCATTTTCACCAAAAATAAGTAATGAAAATTCCAAAATCATGAGAGGCCACGGGGTGCAAAATATCTTAAAAATCTCCTTTTATACATTTCAACCTAGATTCCAGAAGTAGGCCTTTGACAAGTTTACACAGAATAATTCATATTCACTTGGTATGCAGTGAAAGTTTTGTTTATAATTTAGGAAAGGTTTTCACATTTTTGAAGATAATTCACTTTTTATACAATTCTTTGATACAGTGCGTATTTTACTTGACAATATTCATCAGCTACCTCACTCTTGTCAGAGATCCGCTATATGTTCAGTGAGCATACCTCCGTTTGTTTGTGCAATATTGTTTTATTTGATTATGACAAAGCACTTTACAGATATCTGCCCATGGAAAAGGATGCCTCCTTTGAGGACTTTGTAGAGTTTTTGTTACTTTAATTAAACAATTATAATGATTTAGACTTTGAAAGGGAATTTTTGTGACGTATGGGGCAGTTCTATATCTCCAGTATGAATAACGGTAAAATTAAATAAAGTATTTTTGTGATACTGGCCGATTCTTACGTTCTACTGGGCCGATTGACGGAATTCAAACTGCGTTTTCATGTATGTATGTATATACCTCGCATAATTCAAAAATGATTAGCCCTGTTGAAATTTTGTATACGACTCTATATTACTAGTTGTATACCTCCTTTCGTTAAGGCAATCGTAATATATATATTACATACCCACTCCCTTACCCGGCTTAAAAGTCCTTAACCGGCCTTTATTTTTGCAATCGTTGGCTGTATTCGCAATTGTTGTTATTCCAACTACAGAAATGTTTTAAATGACGAATACGACAAATAATGAAATATATCTTTTAATGCGATCTCTGGGTTCTTGTATTTATGTTTGGGAAATATTTATCCACTGTATGAAAAAATAAAATTATAAGAATTTTGACTCCCGCACGACAAAAATTAACATGAGTATTTAATTTCAAAATCTGCAGTTTTTGATGTCATTTTCAACTTGCCTTAAGGAGATCGGTTAATTAAATTGGAAAAATTCGAGGAAATAAATTTAAATGAAGTGCACCGAAAAGTGTGTATAATTTAATGAGCCGTTCGACAAAGCCATGTGGTGTCTAGATTAAATGTCTTACGTCTGTTTTGTTTAAGTAAGGTTTAAGGTTAAGTCAAATGCGACTATTTTGGTCTTTGTCGTGTCGGATAAAAGTCGGATTCAAACTCTTTTAGTTGCGACTCCCAAATTTTTTCAGCAGTTTTCAATAGCCTATGTTACTGCAACGGATAAGGAAATTATCGTAAAGACTACAAATTATGAAACATAAAAGCAGTTAAATGGCTGCAATTATAGTTAGAATGGTCCGAAAGCAAACTTACCATGTTAATTTCAGCTGCTGGTCCAGTGACATCCGCTATTCCAACACCAATATTGTAGAGATCAGGTTGCCTGTCAGCCAGCGAACCAGTTACGAAGTTTAAAAATACCGCTAAATAAAGAATCCTCATGGCCATGATCAAAATAAACAATGCGTTAAGCCAATGTGTCTTAACAACCACTGCTACAAGAGACGCTAGATCAGGTCGTCCTCTCGCAGCACGTGCACCTCTTTATTGTGACGGAAGAAAGAGCGCGTTTCGGTGTTTTGGTAGTTGAGGCCCTTCGCTCTTTCTATCACCTACTTCTCCGCTTCAGTGTTCCGGAATTATTTTATTTATTTATTTATTTTCCTTGCGAACCGGTTTTATATCATATGGCCTCTTGTTCAGGATATGGGTAAGTGAAAGATGAGCTTGGAATTCCATGATGGAAATTAAAATTAATTATTTGTTACTCATGCGGGATTTATCTGATGTGGGTGAAAACGTGTCAGGGATTATAGTTTTGGAAGTTGGATTTATTCACAGAATGCAAAGTAAATAAAGAAGAATTCACAGTTTATTTCATACATCAGGTAGGGGGGGAAGCGGACAGTCTGTATATAATAAATTTTAATGATTTTAATCATAAAAGAAACAGTAAAATTCCGATTAACTGAAACGACAGAGGGAAGAAAATACTCGTAATATTGAATTATTCTCTCGCGCTACACACACCTCTTTCCAGTTGCTCACTTTTAAAAGTAAACATATATTTTTCAATGAAAGCTAGTGAAGTAAGCAAAATGTATGCAAAAATAATTAACAATGAAATTCCAGCTCAGAAGATGATTTTCAAGCTCATTGTTCATCAAAACTGGTGCCATGTATCTTCTCGTAATGCCTGTAAAGTTTATTTTAATCAACACATTTTTTTTTTTAAGTTGAATGTTCCTCCACTTCTACTGTTTCCTCAATTCAACCACAAAATTTAAATAAAGTGAGTTTAAACAACGAGCGAGAATCTAAGTTGAAGATGTTATGTTAGGTTAACGAGGCAAAGCAACTCGAGTGGTATTTGTCTATGGGAAGAGATGCCTTCGTGGAGGACGTTTTAAGGGAAAAAGGGTTCGTATCCATGTTACATATGGGAATGCAACAAAAACTAATCGTGCATCCAAGCCCTTTCGTTAGGATTCCATTCCAGGTCGAACTACCAGTGTTCAGTGACGTTAACACCCGACCGCTGGTGGTCCTCTAAGTTTAAAAGAAAGAACAGTTGGCAACCTCACCGTAACGTGACGAAACTCGCCTGGTACCTATCTTCTAGCGTTATATGATACGGGCAGGAGAGTTTTCCTTTGACTGAAATTACGTTTATAGTCGTGGTGTAATGAAGCCAGCTTGTTAGGATTTGAATTCAAAATTTGATTAGTGAATAATTTTAATCCATTTTGTCTGTCGAACCAGCAAGAAATGGAAATTAATTTTGTTAACCCTTTAAATTTGTAAACTCTTTACTAGCTCTGTTTTGTTAAGTTCCTGTACCTTTGCCTAGAGTCGAACACTTGACCTTTAAAAAGAGGCTCGGCTGGATTGTTGGCAATTCAAAAATGAGATGATGTATTAAAGATAATTTAATTCTGGAGTTCCCAGCAGGGTCACTATTGACCACTTGTGGGTTGCTGAAATTTTAAAAGGACTAAGTGATGATCAAGGGGTCGGTTGTTTGTCGATAGCCCGATATGCACCGGAATCATAATCAAGATCCCGTTCATAAAAAGAATATTAACAAAAAATATTTAAAAAAAAAGAAAAGAAAATCTGAAAGGTTTCAGATTTTAAATTACGTCCAAAGAGGCGTTTTTTTAAACATTTTTTCTGTTACTCCTTTATTTATTAAATATCGCGTTCTTAAACCATAAAATTATGTTCAAACGCAATATCACAAAATAGTTTTAAACTGAGCATATCTTTAGAATCTCCGATACGCAGTCTCACGCGCTGGAGATAAAAATGTTTTTCTGTACAACGTTGCCATGGCTCGCTTTGAAATCCTTGAGTTTGTTAACCGAAAATTCATTAAAGTTTTACAAAATATGAAATCGATAATAAAACAAATTCCAAATGTCAAATTTGGGCTTCCACATGCCCATATTCGCAGTAGGATTACGTCATTCAAAATTCGATGGCTCTATGTACCGCTGTTTTATAACAATGCGAGAAATATACATAAATTTATGCAGATTTTTCATAATTAAATTTCTTCAAATATAATCCAGGACTCTAATATTCGGTGGCAACAGTTTGAAAAGTGAAACGGACATTTATATTTGTATCGTGTAACCGTTGCTGAGCAACGTCAGAAATGTTTAAAATTATTATGCTGAAGGTTTTACCAGTTAGTAGATGATTGAAAATTTATCAAGAAAGAAATAATAACCGTAAACTAGAATGAAACGCTGTAACGGATAAAATTGTATTTTAAATTATCTATCTCCGTGAACTGACAATTAAATTTATGTTTTACTAAGAAGCTCATCTGTTATTTAGTTAAATACTCCAAAATAGGTGTGACAGTATATATATATATATACACACTTCTGTACCGTTAATTGCAATAAAATTGGGAGATGCACAACTAAATAATATAGGAGACCCATATACAAAATTTCAATTTTACGGCTAATCATTTTGATGGGAGTTATGCGAGATACAGAGGAATATACGTACGCACAGACATCACGAAAAAAATTCCTTTTGAATCCATTTCACATTCATTTTGGAAAAACATAGTCCTTTGTTCTGTCATATGTACAGATGTCACGCAAAAAGTTGCCAAAATGGATTCAGGAACGTTAAGAAAGGATATTTCCATTGAGATATAATACCCGAAATTTTTCGCTATTACAGTACCTCCTTTAACTCGTACAAGGAAGAAAAGACGGTATGAATACATAAAGCGCAGCCATCAGATTCATTGAAATGGAACCTTTTTGCAAAATAGAATCTGTGATTTTATTTCTGAAAACTTCTTTATATATATAAAATTAAAATAATAATAATAATACCGATAGTAATAAAACGGAATTTAACCAACCATTTTTTTTTTCAAAACTTTTGTTCCTGTTAATTTAATTGTTAGTCCAAAGGGGCTTTGTCCCTGAAGGACTATTGTTTTCGATTTGCGATTTTGCGTTGAATCACTATAAATGCCCGTTTCACTTTTCAAACTGTTGCCATCAAATGTTAGAGTCCTGCATTATATTTGAAGAAATTAAATAATGAAAAATATGCATAAATGTATTTCTATTTCTCGCATTGTGATAAAACAACGGTACATAGAGCCATCCGATTTTGATGACGTAATCCTACTGCGAATAGGGGCATGTTGAAATCCAAATTTGAAATTTGGAATTTGTTTTATGATCGATTTCATATTTTGTAAAACTTTAACGAATTTGTAATTAACAAACTCAAGGATTTCAAAGCGATCCATGGCAACACTCTATTGGGGGGGGGGGAACCTTTTATCTCCAGCGCGCGGAACTGTGTATCGGAAATTCTAAAGATATGCTCGTTTTAAAATTATTTTGCGACATTGCTATTGAACTGAATTTTATGGTTTATGCGCAAAGAACATGATATTTAATAAATAAAGGTAATACACAAAATAAAAACGCCCCTTTGGACGTAATTAAAAATCTGAAACCTTTCAGATGTTTTTTTAAATTTTTATTTTAAAGTTATTTATATGCAACTATTTGTATTATGATTTTGCTGTACTTTATATATTATAGAGAAATCTGTTCGGGGTTATATGGCGAAATCTATTCCTTCAAAGGCATTGGTGCGAGAAAAAGGCTGGGAATTCCTGATTGAGCTCCTTACGTTCCCTCATTCTAAATAGAAGTGGCAGAAGATCAGAAGACCTCTGACCAGTCCAAATTTGGTAATGACATGTTGTCCACCAGGGTTTGGCAATGAGGGATGTTAAAACGTTGATTTTGACCCGGAGTCCAAGCAAAGATGACTCAAAACCTGCTTAATGTGCAGACAGAACAACGAATAAGAGGGCTATCTTTAATTTCTGATAGCTTATACTTACAAATGAAAATAGATCGTTATCAAGAAAATACTTCTGATTATGGTTACGGGTTTACAGAATAACAAACAGTGAAATAAATTATTTGGTAGTCGCATGACATCTATAAAAGAAACTACGTGATATTTAGTAGTACGTTAAGATATCTCAGGTATGTTGATTAGGATACAGTTAAAACTACTCATTTCATAAGCGTTTTGCTCAAATGTTTGCTTTTCTAGCGTATTCTTATCTACGGAAGGTCCGTTTGCGTATGATATTCTGCTCCATATTTGCGTGTTTCATGTATTACATCACAGCATAAAGGTAAATTGTTAAAAATCGTTGCACTTTGAAATTTTAGTAAATTAATTTCTCTGTAGAATGAAATAAATTTGCAATTTCCACCTTTATTTCTCAATTGTTTTCGCAATTTCAAGCATTTTGACAACATACAAAACTGTATTTCTTGATTATAATTAAAATCCTTTAGCTGTCTTCAGTTTGCAACTCGCTTTTCTCCACGATCATTGGATTCTGGGTCAGAATGCTGTAAAAGGCTTTTCCGAAGAGACTCATGCTACAAAAGAAAACAAAGATCCGTTACTCAAAGTGAGTTTGAAACGTAACACAGCTTATGAATTTATTTCTTTGCCTAATGATAATAATTTGTTAACAATACACTGATTAAGCACTACACAAGATAACTCCAATAAATTTGTTACAAATAGTAATAACAACAATTTAATTTGCCCATCTTTACCTGCGAAAAACAAATTAAACTATGTTTATTGCCATACATTAAAGCAACTCTATGCGAAATCCTTTTTTCATGCCTCATACATTCAATTTATTCAGTTTCAGTCCGTACACGCTGAAAGGTATCTGTTGTGATAGCCACGACGGTATGGGCAGTGCAGATTTTTAGTTCATCAATAATCGAATGGCTTGTTCCCAAAACTACAGTTTTGCTTTCATTTCAGTGTTAGAGGGGAAGATTCAGTAATTTTATGCCCAATCTAGGCTGATGTATTCCCTCATTCCATTTATGACACCGCCTATTTACAGCTCCCTTCTTTAAATAAGAGAACGTAAAGTCCAAAGACATAATAATTCACAGTTTACTTTGTTGGGTTTTGTTTTTGTATACGAAAACAATATTGCATAAATATTTTGGTTTAATTTTACTTTGCATAATTTTTATTGAAGTTTTTAACTTTATTTTAAATGTTTCCAAGATGCTAAAAGGCAGATTGTTATAATCTCCTTATTAATCATTACTAATATTTTGCCACAATTTTGAAGCTTTAAAATAGCTCGTCTATTTCAGCTTTTTACTTCCTTGTACGAAGTAAAAAGAAAGTATTGTAATCGCGAAAAATTTTGGATATCATATTTCAATGAAAATATCCATTTTCACCGCTATCGAATGCAATTTAACTATGTTTTTGCTTAACATCTGTTCATAAGGACAGAATGAAAGACTCTTTTCCCCCAAAAAAATTGTAAAACAAATTTAAAATGAATTCAAAAGAGAATATTTAATGGTGTCTGTACGTACGTACGTATCTCGCATAACTCAAAAAACGAGTAGCCTCAGAACGTTAAAATGTTTTATATAGGACTGCTATAACATGTAGTTGGGCACCATATTTGTTTACATTTGAAACTTATCAGAATAGTGGATTTGTTGCCAATCTCGAGAAATTAAGCTTCGCAACAACAAATGCATTCTTTATTATCGCGAATTAAATTATGCTTAATTCAGTCTGGAATTATTATTTAAGTTATTAGCTTGCTTTTGAGTAGAAACTGTAATTATAATTGTAAAAATTGTTTTTGTAATTGTTTTAACTGTGTAAGGTATTTCTCCCGCCTTCTTGGCATGCCTTCGTGATAGGGTGGTCTGCCCGCTGGGCGCGTATTCCAGAAGTCCGTAGTTCGATTCTCGGCAAAGGCGTTGCTATTTTTCAACTTTTCTGCTTCCAGAAAAGTACTTATGTCTCTATAACTGTACTTGGTGTTTTATGTTTTTCTATCTTTCAATATTTAATGAAAATATTTTGAAATTTTATGTATTTTTACCTTGCCGCGAAGTGAGAACTGAATTAATTAGTAGCCCTTGCATATTAGGTAAGCGGCGCTAAATCGTCTGCGGAAAACTGTTTCTGTGTTATTTGTTTAATTTCTTTTATACATCGTTTTAGATTTATCATAGTATTAGAATTTCTTCACATGATATAATTTTTGTGCACTCTGAGTTATAAAATAAATAAGACGTAAGTTATTAAGTGAACCTAGCGCCGAAGTGTCCCTGTGGTGAATAAATATAGTGAACTTTAAAGAGTGCATTTATTCTATTGGGGTTTATGCGCTACCGATGAAGTATATTTAATTCAAAATTCGTTAACTTTTAATTCAATATGTTTAAATGAAATGCAGGAAAATTGCGTATAATTTAATATTCCGTACAAATCATGCTGTGCTAACATCAGATTTTCTTTTAAAGTAAAATTCCCAGTTTTGAGAATATTTCCATCAGAAATTCACATTAAGTTCACTGTAATAGCTCTGAAAAAAATCTCCAAATAGAGGAATTTTCCAATGCATACTAATTCGAAAGGAATCTGACTATTGTATTGTATACTTACAACAAAAGTGGAAAATCTTCAGATGAGATATAATTCGATTTAGGAACAATAAAAACATAATTTAGATGCCGTTCGTAAGGAACTTCCTATTACTCTGTGATTTTAAGTATGTTCATTTTAAAGCGTGTTCATATTAAGTATGTTCATGTTTCAAGTATATTCATTAAAATAAAAAAACCAAAAACAGAAACATATAGTTACGTGTGCACTGGTTCGTAATGGACTGAATGCACGCAGAACCGATCACAGCTTGCTGAAATTTATTTTCCCAAAAGAAACAACTTACAGATCTGGAACTTTTCCAAAAATGGCTCATGCAGCTTTTCTCAGTATGACAGACCACAGTCCATAGTTATTACTTCAAACCAATTAGAATGTTAAACACAACGCAGTGCGCAGCGTATCTAAACAGCGAACCTTGCAGAGAAATATCTCAATGCTCCGAAGTCAACTCTGGACTATAAAGCGTAAAAAATTAGGCTTAGCCGCACTTCAACAATTTGTTGATGATTCTAGGTGGAAGGGATAAAAGCATCTAAATATGTAATATGTGCTGATAAGATGCCTACGCAAAAAGATTTTTGCTAAAACAATTTAATACACCATTGCCAGCGATTTTGGTCAATATACAGAATTATCAACTCTCATAATATATCTTTAGACTAAATATCTCTTTAAAAAAAGAAGAAGAAGAAGAATGAAGGCACAACATACATCTCCTACAAACCAGACCTGTGTGTATAGATATCAACTTCTGTGACACCAATGTAAAATCAATAAAAGTAAATAATAGGTATTTCCACTAAGAAAGAACAAAAGCTATTAAACTATGGCTAAGAAAACGTTAAAATTTCCACTTTTTATTCTCTTGTTAACTGTAAAATCCCTCTTCATCAGATTTCTTTTATTCACCGAAAATAGATCTTTCATAAAAGCAAAGTGCAGGAAACAGCTTTAGATAATGAGACGAAATGTTACAACTTTCACAAAGCTGGACATAATTGATTTGGGTTATATGATTTAGGACAAAAGGCAAAGAATTTATTTTCTTCGTGGGGGAGGGAGAAAATCTTTAGTATCATCCTACGAATGACATAACAGTTTGTATTTCATATCAAGGCTGATGCCAAAGGTGGTACAACTCAGCTGCACAGGGCAAAGAAATGCAGGGGCGGCCAGTGTCTTAGCTAGAGCTCTTTTGCTGTACGGGAGCGCTCCTGAATTCGCCAACTGACTTGATATGCAAACAAGTAACTAAAAAACAATATCAAAATGATATACAGGAGAAAAAATTTAAATTCCACGTTTATTTTTGATGAAAAATTTGAATTCCGACATTTAAAAAATTATAGTATTATTTTATTCCTTTTTTTTGTTCCCAAAGCCCTCGATGATAACAACGTTAGAGTTAGGTTTACTTTATTGCCCCAGTTGCTATAATATAGAGAGCGTAGAAAGATTTCTCAACTCATTGTCAGCAGTTTTGTGTGAAGATCCGAAATGTTCAATAATCTGATGTCACATCTCTTATTTAAGAATTATAGTATAGCTGCGTAGTTCAGAATTAACAAAAATTTATCGAATGAAACGGAAAAGTGGAAGTTCCAGCTAGCACTTTCAAAGAATTCGATATAATCTAACGGAGCAATATCATATTGAATAATTTTTTACCTGCTTGAAATTCACTATTTCAGTGACAAATTCGAGTAAAATCAAATGTTTCTTTGACATAGTACGTTAATTTCAGAACTTTTGAGATTTTCGTATTTTTTAAAGTTAATTGCCTTGAGTTAGAAAGACTGTGGTACAAATAAATGTACATTTAAATATTGTTTACGTTGTTCAAATACAACAGTGGTACCATTCGACTTGCTACAAATACTATCAAACTGAATAGGTACTATATGCAATAAAACCGGTCTGCTATGAAACCATAATTAAACTACTGTATCAACCACCGGTTTTAAAGAAATAAACTACTTTTGTGGTAAAATGCTATTTTTTAAGAGAAAGAGGTATTGGTAATAAAACAAAACTTTTATTTTATAGGCCATTCACGAATCTAGTATTATAATTACTGAAATAAGCATCAGAAATACACCCAGTAGAAATCAAAATACAGTGTTTTAAGAACGTTGAGCAAAGATATCATCAATATGCCTAAAATATCAGAAAACTGTAGATTTTTCATCGTCTTATCAAAACATAAATCTCCAAAGAGTTCAATTTTAAGGAGACTGAATTTTCGTCAATTCTTGTAGCTTATATTACAGTCATGAAAGAGCTTAATCACAGATGCGAGTGTTGCTTCAAAATATGCATTAAGAGGACCGTTAAATTTAGTCACACAATGGTTTATCGATCATAATGAGTCTAAGGCTGATATGACACATCCAATTTGTGCCGGACGAAAAACTGTTTTAGCCGTTATACCTGCTTTATCAGTGAAAGAAAAAGGCACGTTTGCTCTCTGAAAAATTTGTAAGTTGTTCGTTTTCAACAACCAGTCAGCTATTAGCATCGAATTCCCCATCATCAACCATCATTCATAGGAAGGAGAACTAGTTTCCCCTTTGCTTGGTAACCCTAAAACGATCCGAGGTGAATTGTTGATTTATATCATTTGTAAAGCAGAAAAATTGTACTAAACACGATTGTTCTTTCTAAATATTTTAAATATATGATACGACCTTTAGTCGAACTTCGTTGCCAAGTTACTTCGCAAAAACTGGTTTGAGGAACATGCCTAAAAGTTCTAACTTTTCAACTTTATATCAATTTAATATAAGAATCGACAAATCATAGCTAAGACACAAAGTGAAATTTGGCCAACGGTTTTGTTGAGTCAGCTTAACATTTATGCATGTGGAACTTTCCCTTCCCTGAGCAGCTGCAACTTAAATCCTGTTAAACAGCTGTAAATGACTTTTATGCCTTAAACCACACAGAATTACAAATAAATTAAAATCTTCGTCTGAACGAAGCCTTTGTATAAACTTTGTATTTTAAACTTGCGGCGTTCTCTTTTTAGGAAAAAGGAGGCATTATTAAGACTCACACAAGGGTATCCGCCAAAGGGATGTATGCCTTTCTGAAATACATTTTAAGGGAATCTGGCTCATTACACATGGAACAATCCATGAAAACACCCCTCCCGTTAGGCAGAAAACCTGTTTTGGCTTGATAAATTGTGCATTTTGGGGTAAAACTTCCTTTTATGCAACAGAGAGTATTTGCATGTAGCAAAACTAGTGAATAACGGGGTGGCCGAGAACTGTGAAACGTTTCATTGTTAGAATCGTCTTGACGTAAATAGAACTGCGTGACGATATATTCCTGAATAAAAGAAGCCAATTATTTAGTTCCATTTTTCTAGCCGAAAAGGCTGCACTCTCTTCAGAAAGCTGTCTGTTATAAAATACGAGGCTCACCTTTTATCCTCAGGAGAAAATTGCTTGTGAATTATACTTTTCGAATAAAAAAGACACCAATTTAGTCTTTGCTCGAGATTTTTGAATCCAAACTTTCTTGTTGACATGGTTAATCTTTTCCAGCCCATGCAGATGTTTGTCGTTTAGTTTCAAGATCATAAGCAAATAGCGGAGTCTCGTCTTCAGTCATAATCTAGTTCAAAAATCCGAATTAATTCCCCCTTTGCAACAACAAAATTTTATTATTATTCTTTACTTAGCTTTTGAACTTAACTACAGCAGATGTTCGAATTAGATCGATGTACTAGATCGAACGATTAACTGCATAGAAAATTCTGTCCCTAAACAAATGGCATTTTAAGAGAAACAACTGAGCTATAATAAGAATAAATGGTATCAATTATTGTTTAGTAGGCTCACTGAAAGTTATTAAACCATTCGTTCGGAAACTTTGCAGAAGCGCCGTATATTTAACAAAATATATTATATGTTTTACCTTCTTGTCCATATGCCGAATTTCTTTATGAAGTCCTTCTTGAATTCTTCCCAGCAGAAACCTTTGCAAAAACTAATTTCAACTTTTTTCACTTGTAGTTGACTATATTTATTCATTACTGCTGGACAGGTATCAGCTGTAAAAAGACGATAAATGAGTGAGATATCTCAATTTAAGATATGAATAATGGGAGTAAAATATTACAAACACAATGAAAAAAGAGGAACTGTTTATCTTATTTGAAAAAAAAATATTTAAAAAAATTATTTAAATACTGCAAAATTCGTCGTATAATCTGAGAATTTTCAGCAAATGTTTTATCGATGAAATTTGGAGGGTGAAACGGGGTCGGCTTACATAAGATTCGATATGATTTATAAGTATTCCAAATGCGAAAACTATATTGGAGAAAAAATATTTTAAAATAATATTTCTAAAAATATAAAAAAATATTTCTTGTTTTTCATTTGATACATTAATCAAATGGGTTAATATTAGCGTCAGATTCAGAATTTTCTAGCAGTCCTCGGAAGTTCCTCTCTGCTTGAGGTAAATCCGGAAGAATGGCCTTGTCCTCCATTTTACCGTTAACATTGTTGCTATCTGTTGCTTATAATACAACGCCTTCAATTCCATTCATAGCATTGCTCGGCAAAACTGATAATTTTTATTTTAAAATTAGCAGAAAATGCAGTTCTTTGCTGGCAGGGAATTGTTGTATCGCAAAATGAAAAACATTTGTGTTATTTTTTAAATGCAAAAGCCCAATAGAAAAAGAAAAAAAAAAAACTTAGGATTGTTTGGATTAGAAAAAGATTAAGTTTATTTATTGCAAACCGCTGGAAAAATCATTATCACAAACCATCAGAATAAATCAAATTTCTACGGGGAATACAAAAACGAGAAGAAAATGCTTGCGATAACAGCACTTAGTAGAGAAAGACGTCACAGTACTTAGGACATGGACCTTATAAGAAATAGACTAACCCAATTGCGTTTTCTCCCTTGTCTGGCGCGTTCCCGGCTGTCACCTTGATCACATCCGGAGGAGTAGGGACAACTTCCAGAAATTAGCAATGGTTCTATTGCAGCGCGTACAATTGTCACGAAAAAGCGATTGCAAAAGCTTCTGTCTATTGAGTTCGGTCGGTGTCCGGACGCGGCATCAATGCTGTACGACGTGTTTTCGCGAGCTCGCTTTTCGCCTTATTATTTTAAGTTAGTTTTGATATAGTTTACACAAGAGTTATATCAATTTAAAGTTCTTCAAAAGCTGAGCAATTTGATATGCATCTGGAGCGATTCCGTTTATTAGTGGTGAATTAATTAAGTCTTTAAAGCAGAAGTCATTGTTCGTATCGCGACCTCGTGATATCTGCTGAGGGTTACCGTGACCCCGTGAAGTGCCGTTTTGTGGTGTTTACATCTATTAAGATTTCTCTGGCACCTACAGGCATCCAATTTCAATCCTAGTACCTTTGGAAAGTGGAAGATATGATCTCTTCATTGATACCAGTGCTGTGATTGTGAAGTGTTTGTGCGATTTATTACAGTGTTTTTATTGTGCGACATAAAAGTGCCATACTTCTGGATTAATCTGCCCTTATCTCCGGTCTAATTGGGAATATCGACACCATTCCTAGACGATAAGGTAGGCTTTTAGATTACCTTTCTTTTAGTGTATCATTCGTCCTGCTAGCTTAATTAGTGACTGAGTGCCGTAAGATTTAATTGCAATTTTCCTGTGTGACCTTGTTCTTTCCCCGGTATCCTCACCCGGCTCATTTTTACGACACAGCGGCGGAGGGTCGGTCCAGCAGGACAGGTCGCCTTTTGAACTTGTCGGACAACTCCTTGTCAAGCTTTTCTAGCGCATGCGCGCATAGTAGAGTGCAGTTGCTATAAGTCTTGCACGTGCTTTTGTTTACAATTTGAACGTAGCTGCACGGTACTTAGCCAGCCTCTAGTACACCCAAATTTTTAACCCTGTTCTAGTTTTTCACTGTGCATTTAACTTTTATTCTATTATATTTACTTCTTTTTATTACTTTATCATCATTATTATAATTTTTATACTTATTTAATTTCATCTTCCTGTAAATTTTTGTTTGTGCTTATTTACTGATAGCCATCTATTGTACTCTGTTTCCATACCTTGTTAAGTTCGTTTAGATTTTATTTCTGTATATGCAATTATTCTGTGTATTGTATGCATTATTCTGTGTATTGTATGCATTGTATGAGAAATAGGCTCTGTGGCTGGTTTCTTCACAGCATTCAGTTCCGTACATTTAGCATTTGTGACGGAAATTAATGAGTTTTCTGTAAATTCCATTCACTTCTCATTTACTTGTCACCTTGTACCCGTGCACGCTAACTGTTGGCAGCGCTTTCATTGCACGCACTTATATTTAACTGTATTGCCTTAGATTATGTAACTGTACGCTTTTTATTGTAATTCTGCATATTAACTGTCATTGTCTGCATTATATCATGGTACTAAAATCTACTCTATCTACTGACGAAGATATAACAACGTCGTCTAGCGCCTTAGACCCGACCTCTATCTTAAACTCAGATATAGCTCATGCTGAAAAGGTAGACCTCTTCTACCAGGAAATCAAGAGAGTAACAACTACCTACCGAGGTGGTAAATTTCTGCTCCGAACAGAACTCAGAGAACGTATTCTTACCTCACTAGAGGCTCTACAGAAGTTAGCCCTAGAAGGCCCCGAATACACAGCAAAACCAACAAAAGCCGACACAAGTACCAATACCTCCACTCTCTTCTGCTGCGAATTAGCACATGCAAATAACCAGTATCAAACAGACCAGCAGAGGCATAACGTGTTCGCTGTAGCACCACTGCCTAATCCGATCAGAGGTCCATCCTACGCGGCTGCTGCAGCTAAGGCTAAAGATACTAGTCACATAACTACGCCCCGGCACACACTATTACTATATCCTAAGGAAGCCACCTGCTCCACCAGTCAAGACCTTAAGGCTAAACTCAGCCAGGAATTCCCACTCCCCAAGATAGGAGTAAAGGTATCCACAGTCAGAAACATACAAAAAGGAGGGCTAGCCGTTGACTGTCACACGAAGGAGGACCTTGACAAGCTAAAAAATACGCTAAACAGTGCAAAGGGACAAGAACTGGTAGAGACCAAGCTTCCCGCCACAAGACTTCCAAGAGTTGCTATCCACAGCGTCCCACATGAAGTCCAGGAACACGAAATAGAACAAGCTTTGGCATCGGAGCACAATGCTACCAAATCAACAGTCAAGATCCTCTACCGCCTCCGAGATAGAAGAAACACAGTTAAATGGGTTCTTGACTGCCAACCTACAGTCTACCAGCGAATCATGCAGGCTCCCAGACTCTACCTCGGCTGGCGGGCATACCGAATTGCAGACTTCTACAACACCAAGCGATGCTACAGATGCCAGGAACTCGGCCACACTCAAAAGGAGTGCTCCAACAAACATTATTGTGCATACTGCACAGAAGAACACGACATCCGTGAATGCCGAGCGCAGCAGCCCGCGTGTATCAACTGCGCAGACTATAACTATAAGACAAACAGGAGCATCCCCTGCGATCATCCAGCCTATGATGTCAACTGCCCCTCGTACGGAAGATACATCGCTAATATCAGACGCAGTACCAGATACGAGTGATTTGCCACAGCCGCCCACTCAAATAATGCAAACACCAGACATCCAACGAGAAGTTATCAAATGCATCCAGATTAATTTACAAAGAGCAAAAGCCGCCGCGTCACAATTGATCCAACATACAATCAACCATCAACCAGATATACTATTGATTCAAGAACCTTACTGCAGAGCAGGGGAAGTCGCCTGTTTGCCACTCTGTTGGAAAATATTTCAGCGCAAAGCACAACAGAATGAGCCACCACCAAGAGCAGCAATCGCCTGCTGCAACCCCCTCTGGTCCCCGCTGATAATTACACAGAAGCGAGACCATGTAGCAATCCTCCTCAGCTTCTCAAATTCACAGATCATCATTTCCTCCATCTACAGTCCCCCACCGGATGATATCCACCAGACCATCATGAGCATCGAAGAAGTAAAGACAAAGTGCCCCACAACATCACATGTTATAGGCGGTGATTTTAATGCCCACAACATCATATGGGGTTACCCAGCTACCACTCCAAAAGGGCAAGTCTTGGAAGACTACATATTGGCCAGCAATCTGCAAATCATAAACACACCCAACGCGCCACCCACATTTGACAACACGTACCACCACGGATGGCCAGATATTACAGTGACTACTAATGATATATCCAATAACCTACAAGACTGGATGGTAGCATATGAAGAGAGCTGCTCGGACCATCGCTACATACACTTCAATATTGCAAGCGACACAAGGATCAGCATCTTTAAAAGATACAAACTTCCGGGTAACAAATTGCGAATACTTAACAAAGCTTTCTCTCTAACATTACAGCAAGAAGAGCAGGAGCTAAGTCAATACAAGAGCCCCAATGATCTGAACACTTATACCGAGCGGCTGCTTGACACTCTACGGAGCATTTGCGATCAGCACCTGCCCACCAGAGCAGCAAAATGTTTGCAAGGAATTTCCTGGTGGACAAAGGAACTGCGACAGCAACGGCAAAAGTGCAGGGCTTTACGACGTCGCCTTCGCACCAACATTAACGAAACCACCAAGAATGCAATACTAGCAACCTTTAGGGAGGAAAGAGCGCATTATAAAAATAATATCCTTAAAGCCAAAATAACCAGCTGGCGTAAGTTCTGCACAGAAAATAACAACCCATATGGAATTCTACACAAGCTTGCCACCAACAAGGTCTTTAAGCCGGATCAACTCTATGCCCAAATTGCCAACCAACCCATTACCACCAACATAGCAGAATCCACGGCAGCCACAACCTTAAACACAGTCTTCCCAGCAGACGATCCGGACGATGACACGCCAGAGCAAAGGCACACAAGGGGAAACACCACTATCCCAGAGACTTCAGACGACGAACCATTTGAAATGGAAGAGATCAAGCAAATCTTTCGACAGCTTCCAGTCAAAAAGGCACCAGGTCCTGACGGCCTGGATTATGCAATAATCAAGGTCGCCTTCAACGCTCGACCCACTTACTTTAAAGTTCTGTTTAACAAGCTTCTACATTGTCAAATCTTCCCTACTGCATTCAAACAAGGACAGGTCGTCCTGTTTTTAAAAAAGCACAAATCCTCGGAAGATCCAAGATCCTTTAGACCCATATGTCTGTTATCTGCATTGGGTAAGATCTACGAAAAACTGCTAGTCAACAGGCTGAAGCACCATCTATACCGACAAAACTTTCTTAGCCCACATCAATATGGATTCAGGACAGGCACATCTACCATCCATGCTCTAGAACACATTCGAAAACATATAAATGACAACAGAATCAACAATCTACATACTGCATTTATCTCTTTAGATCTTCAAAGTGCCTTTGATACTCTCTGGTGGCCTGCAATAAAGCAGTCCCTCAGGGAGGCAAAGTGTCCAAGGAACCTTTTTAATATCTTCACTGACTATCTCCACTCTAGAAGTCTAATTATAGTCAATAATAACGGTGTCGTCACTAAACAGCAGGAAAGGGGGTGCCCACAGGGGTCATGTGCCGGGCCTCTACTGTGGATAATCACGTTTAATTCCTTATTACAAATCAAATGGCCTACCCATACCAGAGTGATAGCATATGCAGATGATGCGGCATTGCTAGTCTCTGGCCGCACAAGAGAAGAACTCGAACGAAATGGTACGGAAACCTGTTCCATATTTTCAGATAAATGCAGTAGACTTAAATTGATCATTTCCGCACAGAAGTCAACGGCAGTAGTCATCCCACGACCGAGAACTAATCCAACGCGACGGCCGTGTATAAAATTGATGGGACGAAATCTAAAGATCTCAAAAACCATAAAATATCTCGGACTTACATGGGATCAGGGTCTCATATGGCTGCCCCACCTTCAAGACATCAGAGTCAAGACAGCAAATATAGCTAAGAAAGCCAGACAATTCCAGGGAAGCAACTGGGGGCAAAACTCTCACATCCAGAAACTGCTATATCTAACGGTAGCGGAGAGAATTGTTCTTTACGCATCGGCTATATGGGCGCAACCAATGAGCAGTCGCAAGATCAAACTCTTGACAACAATACAACGGCCATTTACTCTAAACATAAGTAGGGCATATAGGACAACGGCATCAAGTGCAATAACGGTCCTTGCGGGACTAACACCCCTGCACATAAAGGCCAGCATAGAAGCTGCATATGAGCGCCTAATTAGGCTAAAACAAGATGCCAACTTTGCTGGCACCGCCTTCCATGCAACACAGTATGAATTACCAGGGAGTGTGCAGTATGTGCACCCGGCACACAAAAGTAAAGGCATCCATGTCGTGACAGCACAACACCCAACGCCTCTCAGAGAAACTCCACATGTGAACTCACGATTCTACACCGATGGATCAAAGCATGACAATGGAGTGGGATGCGCCTTCGTTCACTTCAAAAATGACCGAGTGGAAAGCAAATGGAAAGGCCATCTCGCTACCCACAACAGCATTTTCCAGGCAGAAGCTGTGGCAATAGCAGCTGCAATTCAGTATGCTCAGGATATCAATCTAGCAGCAACCGAAATTCACACAGACAGCATGTCAGTGCTACAGGCAATCATGAATCACCACCATACCTCACCCACAATTATAGCAATCCAACAGCTCCTGCGTAACAATATGCAAACACACATCAAACTAATCTGGGTGAAAGGACATGATGGCATAGAGGGTAACGAGATGGCAGACCAGTTAGCAAACGAGGCGGCACTCAACAACGACGCGCAAGAGGTGACAACTCCAATCCCGACTTCGTATTTAAAGCGAAAGCTAAGAGAACTAAGCAAAGAACAGTGGCAACAGGAGTGGGATAACTGTGATACAGGAAGAAGGACACATGGATTCTACCCAATAGTAGACAACGAACGTCTCCAGGCCATTGCACCCTTGACATACTATATCACGGGGCACGGCCCATTTCCATCCTATTTTCAAAGACATGCAATTTCGATGACAGATATATGCGTCTGCGGGGCAACTGGCTCCCCCGACCACTACATATTTGAATGCAGCCTTACATCCAACTTACACCTACCACTCCCAGCCACAAATATAGAATCATATAAACGATTCATCATTAAGCACCCACCAGCGGTCAAAAAGATCTGCCAAATAATTAGGCAGGTCAACGACCTAGGGCAAGATATCTGCCAACCAAACTAGCGTCAATTAAGGCGTCTCATAAAGCAACCACAGTCAGCTTTCACTACCAAATCATCAACAGAATTCTGACAGTCTCTTATACTGACAATCAGCTGAATGCAACTTACAATATGTTTAAATTATGTGCTGCGCTTATAACATAACTGCACTGCAACATAACTGCAGACATAGCTGCTTACTGCGTACAGTACTCACTTACGGCGTATAGAGCAAACTACTGACTATGAACAGACTGCTACCTGCATTGTGTCTCTGTAGTAGTTACAACGACTGAAATATCTATAGAAGTATTTCCTGGAATAACCACAGTCATTACAACAACTGCAAGTTATATATCAGTGTATAAGGTACTGTGCGCAGAGTAATTGGAACGCCCTGACAAATCGTGTACAGAACTTATCATCAGTGTACAGAGCTCAACACTGACTAATCACAGGTTACTACTTGCATGTCCATGCTAGTCCATGCTTAACTGAACAGTGTAAAACAAATGTGTATCCGACTTTGCATTGTGTAACCATTCTGTAAGCATTGTGTATATAACAAGCATCATGTATCTATTACAATACTAATATGCACTGTGTATTCTACAACATAGTGTTTCTCCTACAGTCATTGCCAGTACTGTATTACACAAACGCGTTATACAAACTATCTGCAATAAATATGCACCTCATTCTGCACTGAATTTGTCAAATTCTGCACAGTATCTGCTGTATATAAAGCATATAATTACTATGCAACTATCTACATTGCGTGTGCATTACCTGCAATACCTTACAACCTGTTGTGTATCTGACTTTGCACTGTGCATTTGTTCTGTGAGCAATGTGTATATAAAAAGTACTGTGTACCTACTTTAATCCAATAAACACTGTGCATCTAATATAATATAAAATAAGCTCAGCGCATTCTATAACATAGTGTCTCCACTACAGTTATTGCCTGCACATCATATCAGTATTACTCAAACTATCTGTATTATATCTGCACTGTATCTGACATATGCATAATGTATAATTCATCTATATCTATCAATATTGTATCTGCATTACCTGTATAATCTCATAGCTTCGCATAGAAATATATAGCTTGGTAACATAGCATGCATGGTGCTGCGTACTATAATTGTGTGTATACAATAGTATAGATTTTTTTTTTAATGTGTAAGTATAATTGTGTTTATATAATTGTGCACAATTGTGTTATATACCGTAGTATAGTGTTTTATTCTGCGTTTTAATACGTTAGTATAATTGTGTTTGCATAATTGTACACCATAACTGTGTTGTATATAGTAGTATAGTGTCTTATTTCGTTTGTACAATTGTGCGCAGTATAAATTCTAATATCTAATGCTTTACAAGCATAGTGTATCTGTTTTTACATTGTGTATCAATTCTGTAAGCATTATGTATATAAAAAGCGCTGCATATCTATTCAAATTAAATAAGTATTGTGTATCTGATATAACGTATTGCATAATGTATTCTCCAGAGTAAAGTTTCATCTGTAATTACTATATCATCTAATAACAAAATTTGATATTCTACAGTGTGCCTGCATGCTTTATGTATGTTTATTTGCGCATTTTACATGTGATATGTGATCTAAATGTGTCTAAATGATCTAAATGTGTCTTTAGTGTAAGTGTATACTATATATTAGCTTAAATATGTTTCATTATAAGTATGTGTTTTACTTGTATAAGTGTGTGCAAACTAGTATCTAATTTCTATTTTTATATAATGTGCTTACATGTTTTATATGTGTTATATATGTGCTTTTATATGTGTTTTACAAGTGTTTTGTATGTATCTTTATATGTGCAATTGTATGTACTTGTATGTGTATGTATATGCTGTAATTAGTGTCTAACAGTGTCTAAAAACCAAGATGTAACAAATCATCCGCCTATCGATCAAAACTAATGTATTCCTAAGACGCCTCTGTATGGCCATGTACAATTACGTAAAATTCTTCAATAAACTCCCAAGGTGGCCTCATGAGGCTCCTGGGAGTTGCTTCACGTCCTCCGTCACCTGTCACCTGTCACGTCCGCGTCCCCGTCCTCCGTCACCTGTCACGAAAAAGCTGGTGGTAGTGCCTCATTTTACAAGTAAGAATTTTTAAATATTTTTTTTTTGACACCGAGATTGCTTTTTAAATACTTAGCATGTTTTTCGAGCATAATTAACGTTCTAAATAATTATAAAGCTGTTGCATGCTTTTAGGCTTGTATATATTTTTAGCTTTTCCTATGATGTAAGCGAATTTGTAACTTCTTCTTTTAGAAAATAATATTTTAAATCTGAACTAACAGAAAAATTAAACTAAGTAATTTTCTCTTACAATTACTAAAACTATAACTAATACTAAACTATAGCTAAGTACTAAAATGCCTAAAAATGAATTTTTGAAAGTTTTTCTTTAAAATTTATAATTTTGTGCTGCTTTTTTAAATTATAGGTAAATTTTAATTCCTAGCATTATAACTAATCAAAAATAAGAATATTTAAGAACGAAAAGTATACATCTTATATAGCTGGTTTTGTTGTTAAAAGCTTAGCTTATAAAGTAAAATGTAATATCTGTTTCTCAGCTTTAGTTTCAACAGAACCATATGATGGTTTTCTAGGTTTCAAATATTATAAATCTGGATGTAAAGGTTTGACGTCTCCTTCCAGTGACGTCCGAATGATCTGCAAAACTGCAGAAATAATTTTTAGGCAGACTGAAAAGGAGTTTAAATTGAATAAAAAAAAATATTATAAATTTCATGACTCTAAAAGTCTTAAAAAGCGTAGGAACACATATTTCCTACTCTTCAAAACCATATTTATGATGATGAGCCAGATAAAACCCACCTGATTAAATTAATTAAAGCAGTGATATTTCAGCATTTAAAAATCAGAATGCATCATGCAGTTGCATGTTACAATGAATCTAAACAGAGAGAAAATTTTCGAAGCAGATTTACTAAATTAATTTTATTTAAGCATCAATAAACCATATTATCTGTTTCTCTTCCTCTCTCTCTCTAAATATATATATATAAGTGTGTGTATTTATATTAATAGATAAATAGATATAATCTTTTTTTCACAAATATTTGAAATAAAAAGTGAAGTAAGCGAAGTTTTCAATGCAACAAATATCCTAAATTGTTTACTTTCATACATGTGTATTTATGGATGTATAGTCATTCTGCTTAAAGTATTTACAGGTATATAAAATTACAAGGTTACTTTAGGCGCATTAAAAGATTGGACGTATAATATCTTGTATTTTATAGTAATTATTTTTTAAAATTTATTTCTAGTTCCGCATAAGATTTTTTTATTTACTGCGAATTTTTTTTGAGTTTTTACCGTTTTATCAAAGTAATGATGTTTAGACAAGAATTACGCTTATGCTCAAAATGCAGTAAAAAAATACTCAAAATGCACTAAAAAGTGGTTTCATAAGATATATAAAATCTTATTAGCAAAAACTGTGATTTTTATTATCTCATCATTTATACAACGTATCACATTTAATAATTAAAAAGAGTTATGTGATACAAACGCCATATGTTTCAATGTTACGATAAACTAAATCGTCCCTACTCTCTCTTCCCGACATGTGTGTGACGCTTGCCCCGCCCACTGGGTTAGTCTATTTCTTATAAGGTCCATGACTTAGGAACTTTTTTATCCCTTACAGTAAGTAATTTGATTGCAAGTAATCTTATAAAAAAATTCTCGTTAAATAATCCAGCAAAAAGAAATTGCTAAATCTAAAAAATAAATTAAGTATGCAGCTATTAGTCTTCTGTTTTCTGTTTCCCATCGCCTCCTATTAAAATAAAGGGCAATATGCATTTATTTTTTCTGTTTTGAAATATTGATTCAGTTTTACATAACCAAGTGTACTTATTCCCCAAATTAAAGTGATTAAAGTGCAGATAAGCTAACAGTAATAGTTTTCCTTAGATATAACACTGGTTATTTGTCTTCCATGTACTTTTTAAATTGTTCTCGGATTAACCGCCATTTTAGGTTAACCGTGGATATCGTTCTCGTCATTACCTCAGTTAATCGGAAGTCTACCGCAGACTTTTAATTTGAATCTCTAAAATAAACTACTAAGTTTCGTATGCTAAAACATTTAAAGCTAACAAATACCCGGAAAACATTTCTATTAAATCTTAAAATTAACAGTAATTTAAATTTAAATTGGAGTTAATTTCACAATAACGTCCTCTAAAATTAAAAGTAGTCATCGAATTTTCTCTCATTTTAAGGTTTCATTTTTTTTTAATCATGGCAAAGCCCGCGATGGCTATCTGTCGAAAGGGAGAGATACCTTCGTGGAGAACGTCTTAAAGGAAACTGGCTTGTATACTGTTTACATGGATAAAACCACGAAAGTGCCCAAGCAGCCAGCTCGTTCGCCTGATATCGAAACCAAGCAGTGTTCAGCGACTTGACCTTTTGGCCGCTGGTGGGCCCTCGTTTTAAGTTTAAACCCACCAATGGACGTGTGAATATGATTGCTTAATGCTGGTTTAGAATTTCTATACATGGGCTGGAAGTATGGGAGTTTTCGAAAGTTTTCCCATATGTAGCCTTCTTAAACCGTCTGAACGGTATAGTGGTCAGTGACTCTGACTACAGCACCGAAGGGCCTGGTTTCGAATCTCGGAGAAGGCATGGATGTTTATAAATGTATAGCGTCTGTGAGGTGTGGTTTGGTGGTAGAGGAAAACGGGTTGGAGACCCTCAGACCCATTACCCGAGGTGCTCTCTCTCGAAGATGGATGGAATTGGGGAATTGGATGGATATGAAGGAGTGGGGAAAGTCGTACGGAATTGAAAAAAATCTCTCTGTAAGGTGCTCTTGCGAGAGCAGAGTAATCTTGTACTGTGTGCTACGATTAATTTCGTGGACTTGTTCTGATGAGGGCAGACGAGTAAGATTAGTCAAAACAACATAGCCTTCTTAAGCCTTTTTCTTTGTGAACGTTGCTAATTGTTATTAAAATTAAAATGTGCAGGTTGCTGGTTATTGTAAAATACCTTAGATTCAGTTTATTGTGTAAATTTTAGATGAAATAAATATCAAAAGTCAGATTGACGGATTTTAAGCTTTTCTCATATAAATAATATCGAGAATACCTAACGTAATTTTTTTTACAGCTTGTACTTTTATTGTCTTCTTTTATCCGAATATGCAACTATAAGGGAGGCCATCAAGGTACAGTAAATTGTAATAAATTGATTTTTTTAATTATTTAAATATCCACTTTGAACAACATCATACTGAATTTAATCTTGCAATATATTTTTAATCAATTTCTCAAGAAGTTTCAAGAAATCGAGATAGTGAATATTATCCAGGAATGAAAATAACAGAAAAGTCTTAAGTGCTATGTGTAATATAAATACGCTATATGCTTCGTTATTACGGTCTACACAAAGGCATCCCTTCCCTTCGGTAATCATCATTCAAGTGCTTTGGACAATCAGAAAATCATCATTATAATTACACAAGAAAATGTTACTGGACCAAAAGAATTACCAAATCAATCGTTTGGTTGAGTACTATTCAGTGCTGTGTTATACTGTGAACTTGAATTCACAGGTCGAATATATTTCGTATTTGTAAACTAGATCAAATGGTTGGCATTTTGTTTCCATCAGTTTCTTAATAAATAGTACTTTCAGAATGTTACTTATCTTTGCATTGAAAATAATTTTAATATTTCAGAATTACTCCACAAAAATTTTAACTTTTTTTCGTCTTACCGTTTTGTGACTTTTTTGATGACTGACTGACTGATGAGATTTCTGTTCTGTTAACGTAGTACGTGTACATATAGCAGGCAGGGCTATGCTTGAGAGGAGACACTACGTGGTATGTTGAAGATGGGATCTGAAAATTTATAGGAAATTCGTCAGAAATATTTTGTTAATTCTGAGATTATAAATATCATAAAAAGTACACTGCCCTCCTAAAGTTAAGGAACAGCATGTTTTTCAAAGCTGATCATTAGAAAAATGTCAGTAACTCATATATTCGCAGTTCATATGCATGACAGTAACAAATATTCAGAAAATATATGCAAAAACAATAGGTACCATGTTTATTTTATAGAACTGAATACTTATATAGAAGTTGGAGAAACAACTCAAAGATTGTAATTTTTGTTCACAAGTGTTGATCTTCAGTTGTTATTACACTTTTATGGACACTATCCAGGACAGCCTATCAATGTCCAGGAGAAGTCATTTGCCCGATTCGTTGAGGTGGCGGGCGATCGGATGGACGGAAATGGATGTCACAAGTTGATGCTGCTAGACGTCTCAATGTCTTTGAATCAGAGGATTCTGTGCCTAGAAAATTTATTCCTGGCAGACTTAGAGTTACAACACCGAAGGAGAAGTAACATTACTGTGCCTCAGCTTATGGCAGATCATATATAGTGGCAACAGGAACAAGAATCTCAGCGACTACAATGCGCAGATCCCTGCACAATACAGGTCTGTAGGCAAGTTGTTTGTGTCTCCTTGACCCGAGGACACAGAGGTATCCGCTTATGTTGGGCAAGAGAACACGTCTCCTGGACTAGTCAACAATGGGCGTCTGTTCTCTTCACAAACGAGTTCAGGTCCACATTGGCGAGTGACTCAGGTCGTCAGCTGACCTGGAGGGAACAACGCACCAGATACAACCAATCCCACATTGTGGGAAGATACAGTTACAGAGGTGGTGGAATAAGGTTTGGGCTGGGATCTCTCTCGGTAGTCATACTGGCCTGCATGTGTTCCATGGAGGAACTGTGAGCGGTCTGAGATGGTGATGAGATCCCTGATCAATACATACGCCCATGTGCTCTATTGGTCCTGAATTTCTTCTGATGGACGACAATGCGCGACCGCATCGAGCTCGGGTTGCGGAAGAATACCTTAAGGGTCACGGTATGGAGTGGATGGAAAGGCCAGCTCAATCCCCAGACCTGTATCCGATTGAGCATTTTTGGAACTACCTCGGGAGACAGATTGCTGCTTTAAGTTCTCCCCAAGGTCGTTATATGAGCTTGAACAAGGTTTACTCCGCGTCTGGTCGTTGCTTCCCATTTCACTGAACGACAATTTAATTGACAGCATGGAACGTCGCTGCCGCCACTGTATTGCAGATAGGGGTGAACACATTCCTTATCAGAAACTATTTTTGTAATGTTACCACCCCATTTTTTTCCCCGAAAATCTGTGAAGTGTTCAAGTGTATCATTTGTACTAATAGCCACGAAAGGTAATACACGATTATGTGTAATCATTAATTGTCATCGTTCACACTGATGCACAATTTTCATTTTCAGTGTATCATTTCTGTCAACGTATAGGCGTGTATGTATCATTTTTATTGATGTGTGCATAGCACAGTAGAATAAAACATGATTATGTGTTTTCATTTATCGCCATCATTCGTATTACTGTGCATGTGTCGTTGTCAGAATATCATTGCTATTAATGTTGGGCTAATGTTTATGTTAAGTGTTTATGTATAGTCATACAGGATGATACACGATTACGTGTAATCATTATTTGTCCTCTTCTGCATTAATGTACCAGTTGCATTATCAGTGTATCATTTCTTTTAATGTATAAGTGTTTATTGTTTGCCTATCTCATTAACCACTTAGGCCGTTATTCTAGATAGGTGCGGGTAACCGGACGATACCCGATTTGTCATATAAAGGGGTGGCCGGCCCTGCATTCACCTGTCACCAGTGATATACTGTTTCTTCAAGAGTGCAATTTTTTGTTGTATTTCATATTTGTGTTAAACTTTAGAAACGTTCTATGTCGCATTCATTAAGGAACTGTTTAGTGAACATCTTCTGTAAATTTCTTGTTTGCATGTTGCTTCATTCTCAAATTAGACACAAAAACATGCTGTTCCTTAACTTTTGGACGGTAGTGTATATGAATATAAGAAAAATATTAATTGGTGGTGCTTTCAGCATATTCTTAAATCTATACTCACTTCCCATAATATAAAAAAGTTTGGGAGATGTTGTGGACACTACGAAATAACGAAACTAATTTCTTTTGAAATTCATCTTTCATTTATTGAAAATCTAAACCACTCAATCAGCAGCCATTCAAAACATCTATCAATCAACATTAGTATCAAAACATTAGTATCAAGAAAGAAAACTATATTGGCGCATGCGCATTACAAGAATCGTTGCTAGGCAACGGCGGTGAAGAAGATAGTCGCTGGGCGCCAACAGCAGCTGCTATTTGTTTATTTATTTCGAATGTAAAAAAGTTTCGGTTATGGCTATCAACACAAACTTGTGCTCTAAAATGTAAAGTCAAACAGAATTAAAGTCATTAATAAAGTTTGATTACATAAATACAAATTACTTACAACTATGACCTTGATAATCTACTTAAAAATTAAATGAAACTGCGCATCCTCAAAACAATAATTTTTCGACTCTTCTAATCGTGAAAGGTATCATTCGTAAAATAATAAATATTTCATGGACTTCCTTATTATCGGATCGCTTAGTATCTGAGTCAAGACTCTGAGGCAACGCATTAGTAACAGGAAATGTGTCTGGAAGTTTTCAGTACGTCAATTTATGTCTATAATTTCGGACATTTGATAAGCAGAACCTCTAACGCTTGACTTTCCCTGAAGTTCAGCAGTTTAATATGCACATTATACACTGAACTCGAGAATACTTTTTTTCGTGAAATGATCAATAATGTTATGTAAAATAATGATTTGATATCATTATTTTACATAACATTATTGATCGATAAAACACGCCACAAAAGTGATCGTGCACCGAAACATTTTCGTAAAATTATCATCTACCATTTTTTTTTTTTTTTAATTTCTGTATTTTGGTGACATTTAAACAATTGTTTCGCTTTATTTTTTCTTGCTTACTTCGTTATATTTTATTTAATATTTAAAACAGCTCGTAGGCACAATGAACAACATTCGAAAATTGTACATTTTTCATCATAAGGATGGAAATTCGATTCTGTTTATGACTAAATTAGGAAAGTTATCCCATACTATGGTGCAATATGTGATAAAATTTCAGAAGACAAACAACAAAAATCAGCGTTATATTTACAAAATTTCCACAGGACTAGTTTCGATGGTTTTGATAGTAGTTTAAAATACATTTTATGCTGCTAAATTTGCGTCAGGATTTGGATGATGTGGTGTTATCAATTCAGGAAGTAGCAAAAATAACTGTTGATCACAGCTGAAATGCATGGACTTTAAGTATGTAATAAAATAATAATAATAGTAAGAGTAAGTATGTAATAAAATCAAAACGTGTGGGATAATGACAGTAATATCATTCGTAAAATAATAAATATTAATTAAAAATAGAAAAATTTAATTAAAAAATAGGAAAGATTTAAAAATAGAAGTATCTCCAGTCACCACCAATGACGACTATTGCTTCTTATTAATGACAAAATCAAGTAACAGGCACAAATTGTTTCTTAAAAAGGCATCTAAGAAACACTGAATACCTTGTAGTACATAGAGCGTCTACAAAGTTTTAGAGCTAAGTTAACGCAAAATCGAAATTTGGAAAAGGGGGAAAGGTACTTACGTATCATTGCAATCACCTTAGTGGGAATCGCCAAAGCTTCAGAATGCACCAAACTTTGATAACCACTATGACACTATAACAATTATTCAGGCAACCATCCAGATGACAAATATTCAGTTTTCAACGCCACCATTTTCGTATGTGGTGTTCTTGTTCCAACGGCTTTTATAAAAAATGTATGATTATTTTTTGCTTTAAACTCGATTTTAAAATTTGTGGTTGTAGGATTTTTCTATAATAGAAGAAAGGGAAGTGAAATTTATGCAGGAATGCATTATTTTGTCGCAAAACCACTAAGGGAACAATGCTTTGAATTCTTTTTCAAAGCGATCGCTACGAAATTTCCAACACCACAAATGCAAAAACTCGTTTATTAAGATTACTAATTGTCTTTTGAAATAAACACAGTGTCTCACAAAAATGTTGGCTCACTTTAGTAATTTGCAGAAAAAGCGCTGTAACCCGGAACTGAATTTGAATATAAAGGCCCAATATTTTTTCATATCATCTCAATGTGACTTTGTATAAAACCAAACTTTTTAATTTTTTATACTGACTTATTTGCTTTCTTTAAAATTGAAAATGTCAGGAGGCATAGATAAAACACGCCACAAAAGTGATCGTGCACCGAAACATTTTCGTAAAATTATCATCTACCATTTTTTTTTTTAATTTCTGCATTTTGGTGACATTTAAACAATTGTTTCGCTTTATTTTTTCTTGCTTACTTCGTTATATTTTATTTAATATTTAAAACAGCTCGTAGGCACAATGAACAACATTCGAAAATTGTACATTTTTCATCATAAGGATGGAAAATTCGATTCTGTTTATGACTAAATTAGGAAAGTTATCCCATACTATGGTGCAATATGTGATAAAATTTCAGAAGACAAACAACAAAAATCAGCGTTATATTTACAAAATTTCCACAGGACTAGTTTCGATGGTTTTACCGAACCACCATCCTCAGCTGCAAAACCGCAAATGAACAACATAGGAAAAAATGATTAGATAAGATAAGAAAGCCTGGACAAGAATAAGAAAGTGGCGTCATCTGTTGGTGAAACCAGAACTAAAACATAATTTCTTTAAAGGCCGAAGGCAAATTTGGATTGGAATTAGGATCGTTAACTAGAACAGAAAGATTTTTATGAATGTGAAATGCCTCTAGAAAATCCAGTTCTCCAATGGAAGATGTTTTTTGAATAATTTTGGCAGCAGAAAAATTGAAAGTGTGATTTTCGGACCAACAATGTTGCGCAACAGAGGACTTCTGTGTTTCCTTTTTTCTAACATATGCCTCATGTTCCTTGACGCGAAATTTTAAGGCTCTTTTAGTTTGGCTAATGTAAATTAAACCACACTGGCAAGGAATCCTATAAATACCCCAGGAATTCATATCCGGAATGGGGTCCTTCAGTATGGAACTCGGAATTTTATTGATGGGAGAATAAACAACCCGAAAGTTAAATTTCTGCAAAATATGTGCAACTTTATAGCTAATTGATGGAAAGAAGGGAATGACAACAGAATTTTTATAATCTCCTAAAACAAGAGTGTGCCTTTTAGTGTGTTGAGATGAGAATTTTTTAACTGCTTGATTAATAACGTTGGGTGAAAAGCCCCTGTTAATAGCTATTGTTTTTAAATAATTTAGTTCTTCATCAAGGGCTAGTTTGGAGGAGCAAACTTGAAGAGCATGGAAAACATAGGAATAAAATGAAGCTAACTTTTGTTTAGTCGGATGACATGATTTAAAGTGTGGTGGAAGGCAAACCGATGAAGGTTTACGGTAAACTGTAGTACTGAAGTTGGATGTGTTACGTGTGACCAGAATGTCGAGAAACGGAAGAGAATTGCAAGTCTCAAGTTCAAAAGTGAACTGAATGGCAGGATCAATAGAATTCATTGTTGAAAGAACTTTATTTAAATCATCTTTATTACCTTCAAACAGGGTAAAAGTATCGTCTACGTAGCGGAACCATGCCGGGAAGTTTAAAGTTTCAAACAATTTTGATTCATAATAACGCATGTAGATATCAGCCAGGATGGGACTGAGGGGGCTTCCCATGGCTAATCCCTCAGTTTGCTTGTAATATTTATTTTGGAAAACAAAATATGTTTGTTTCAAACAGAGTTGAGTGAGAGAAATTAGCTCATCAATTTCGATGCAAGAGAAATGAAATTCGCGAAGTCTGGTTTCTAGACATCTTAATGCACCCTCCACCGGGACATTGGTGAATAATGATTTTACATCAAAAGAAACCATGAGTAAATTACTAAAAGAAATGTTTTTAACCTTTTTTACAAACTCTATTGAATTTTTTATGGTGTAAATGTTATTGTCTAAGAGAGTGGAAAATCTAGAAACCAAATATTTAGCTAATGGATACGAGGCAATACCTAAATTTGATACAATACGGCGGAAAGGAATACCACTTTTATGAATTTTGGGAAGAGCATATAATCTGGCACAATTCGCAACAGATGGGATAAGCGAATGTTTTAAGTTGCTTGAAATGATTTGCGAAGATTTGATCGCAGTTTTTATTTTTGACAAGTCGGAAGGTGAAGGATCTTTAGGGATCGGATTATATGGTCCTTCGTTTAAGAGTTTAGTGACACCATCGATGTAAGTGTTCTTATGCATAACGACTATCTGGCCACCTTTGTCGGCCTTTGAAATGATAATATCCGGGTATCTTTGAAATGATAATATCCGGGAAATGATAATAACCGGGTTAGAAAAGTGGTATTCCTTTCCGCCCTATTGTATCAAATTTAGGTACTGCCTCGTATCCATTAGCTAAATATTTGGTTTCTAGATTTTCCACTCTCTTAGACAATAACATTTACATCATAAAAAATTCAATAGAGTTTGTAAAAAAGGTTAAAAACATTTCTCCTAGTAATTTACTCATGGTTTCTTTTGATGTAAAATCATTATTCACCAATGTCCCGGTGGAGGGTGCATTAAGATGTCTAGAAACCAGACTTCGCGAATTTCATTTCTCTTGCATCGAAATTGATGAGCTAATTTCTCTCGCTCAACTCTGTTTGAAACAAACATATTTTGTTTTCCAAAATAAATATTACAAGCAAACTGAGGGATTAGCCATGGGAAGCCCCCTCAGTCCCATCCTAGCTGATATCTACATGCGTTATTATGAATCAAAATGTTTGAAACTTTAAACTTCCCGGCATGGTTCCGCTACGTAGACGATACTTTTACCCTGTTTAAAGGTAATAAAGATGATTTAAATAAAGTTCTCTCAACAATGAATTCTATTGATCCTGCTATTCAGTTCACTTTTGAACTTGAGACTTGCAATTCTCTTCCGTTTCTCGACATTCTGGTCACACGTAACACATCCAACTTCAGTACTACAGTTTACCGTAAACCTTCATCGGTTTGCCTTCCACCACACTTTAAATCATGTCATCCGACTAAACAAAAGTTAGCTTCATTTTATTCCTATGTTTTCCGTGCTCTTCAAGTTTGCTCCTCCAAACTAGCCCTTGATGAAGAAATAAATTATTTAAAAACAATAGCTATTAACAGGGGCTTTTCACCCAACATTATTAATCAAGCAGTTAAAAAATTCTCATCTCAACACACTAAAAGGCACACTCTTGTTTTAGGAGATTATAAAAATTCTGTTGTCATTGATGGAAAGAAGAATTTTTTATTCTTCTTTCCATCAATTAGCTATAAAGTTGCACATATTTTGCAGAAATTTAACTTTCGCGTTGTTTATTCTCCCATCAATAAAATTCCGAGTTCCATACTTAAGGACCCCATTCCGAATATTAATTCCTGGGGTATTTATAGGATTTCTTGCCAGTGTGGTTTAATTTACATTGGCCAAACTAAGAGAGCCTTAAAATTTCGCGTCTAGGAACATGAGGTATATGTTAGAAAAAAAGAAACACAGAAGTCCTCTGTTGCGCAACATTGTTGGTCCGAAAATCACACTTTCAATTTTTCTGCTGCCAAAATTATTCAAAAAACATCTTCCATTGGAGAACTGGATTTTCTAGAGGCATTTCACATTCATAAAAATCTTTCTGTTTTAGTTAACGATCCTAATTCCAATCCAAATTTGCCTTCGGCCTTTAAAGAAATTATGTTTTAGTTCTGGTTTCACCAACAGATGACGCCACTTGCTTATTCTTGTCCAGGCTTTCTTATCTTATCTAATCATTTTTTCCTATGTTGTTCATTTGCGGTTTTGCAGCTGAGGATGGTGGTTCGGTAAAACCATCGAAACTAGTCCTGTGGAAATTTTGTAAATATAACGCTGATTTTTGTTGTTTGTCTTCTGAAATAGTATTTATTCGGCGTGTTATTGTGCCTTAATGTGATAAAATGCTTTAAAAACGAAAATCGGATCCAAAATAAAGTAAGAAGGGGTTGTCCGGCAAAGAGGACTTGACGTGACTCAACGTGATCAGACATAAAGTTACAAAATCTGTGAAAAATCCATGTTTGAGTTTTTTTAAAGACTTCTACAGAATTTACGGAAAGATTTTCTACTTCAAATACGCTTAAAAATGTTCAACGAGTACTCAGATCAGCTCTGCTCGAAAAAACTTTTTTGGAAGTGCAAAAAATAGAAAGGCTTTTCTTCTCAAAATCAATGGTAAATAAGCCCGAAGAGTATTAGAATCATGCCTTATTTGTAAGTGAAAGAAAATTTAACATTTTGGATTCCGATGGGCTTATAAATATTTGGAGAAAACAAAATGAGGAGGTTTAGCGCAAGACCTTGATTGGTACGGTAAAGCATGGCGGTGGAGGTATTCTTGTGTGAGGGTGCATGTCAGCATTATGATTAAATAATTTAGTATTTATTGATAGTACAATTAACCATGTATTTACATATTTTAAAAGTTAATTTAAAATTATCTGACAAAAATTTGGATACTGGAAACAACTTTATTTTTTATCAGAATAACTATTCTCAACAGCCCTCAACGTTCGCCTTTTGGGCGTCTATAATTATTCACAAGTTCTGAAAACACCACCTCAGTCACCAGGACTTAAACCCAACAGAACATATATGCAGAGAATTAGAGGTTAAAGTACGAAGACATAGCATTAAAAACAAAAACAGAGCTAAAAACAGTAATGAAGGAAAAATAGCGGAACATTGATGCAGATAATTACAAAAAAACTGGTGAACTCTACGCCCAGAAGTTTGAAAGCTGTCTTAAATACTGCAGTATATACTACAAAATACTAACTGACAGAAATACTGCAATAATTACTAATATGTGCAGATTTCTTTAAGGCGTACGAAGACTTGTGAGGTAACTTTTCTGTTACTTTTTTATTATTGATATTCCAAAAAAAAAAAAAGATATAATATGGTCATAATGTAGTTTTGCTAAGAGAAATTTATAGATATCATTAAAAAATTTTCATTCTAAAATTTTAGTTTTTATTAATGAATTAAGCATTATTTCACTGAAACTCGTAAGTGAGCGAACACTTTTTTGAGCCACTGTATATAGTTGAAACGTAGAATATGTATGGATGTATGTAATGTATAATGTTTTACAATAAAAATAATTGTTCTTTTTTCTTCCTTAAAATTTACCAAACTGTGCCGAGGTAGTTGGCATAATACGTAAAAAAAAAAAAAAAAAAAAAAAAAAAAAAAAAAACCCTCTTGACTAACATTTTTTACCTCTACTCTCTTACTTTCAGTCCTTGTAAGTCTATTCAAAGCTTCGCCATTCATACAATTGCTTGTTTCTTCGTAAATTCAGCTTTGGAAAAATGTTTTGCTGAATCTCTTCAATGATTTTAAGTTAATAACCTTTAAGATGAGGAAGTAAAATTAATCTACTGTTGACAAATCTGACAAAGCGATAGTTGAGAATTGGGAAAATATGCAGCTAAAAATCTCCTGAAGAAAACATAATCAGGAATTCGATTGAGCGTTTACAGATATACTGCGCTAAATTCTGTTCAAAAATCTCTCTATAACGTCTTTACAAAATACGGTGTTCACCATCTATCACTCGAGAAAATTTTCTTTATGAATTATTCCTTTCCAATCATAAAATATAACAACTGTGAGATTTACTCGATATTTCTGAAATCCAAGTTTTTGTGGCTGCCGAGTGTTCTCCAGTCCAAGCAAATGACTGAAGAATTGTCTGAACATCTCATCTACAGTCATACTTTATTTGATAAATTTTGATCTCTTTTTATTACTAATCTTCATTCAGTTTTCGAATACATAACAGCAGATGACCAACATAACAGCAGATGATCCAACTGTGAGATTACTCGATAATTCTGAAATCCAAGTTTTTGTGGCTGCCGAGTGTTCTCCAGTCCAAGCAAATGACTGAAGTATTGTCTGAACATCTCATCTACAGTCATACTTTATTTGATAAATTTTGATCTCCTTTTTATTACTAATCTTCGTTCAGTTTTCGAATACAAAACAGCAGATGTTCACTAGATCAAAGTAAACAATTAACTGTGTAGGGAAATTCCGTTTGTAAGGCAGACGATAATTTAGGGAAAAGAAGCTGATGTGTCACAGTAATAAACGTTGTCGATTATCGCTTCGCAAATTTGCTGGAATTTTTTATTTAGTCCTAAGTTTTTGCAAATTCAGTTTGTATTTTAGCGGATAAACCACATCAGTATTTCATGTGATTACTGTGCATTTTAATATTACTTGTTTGGAATTTTCCAAATATATTAATAAATTGTTTGAAAGTTAGGTTTCGTCAAATTTTCAATTTTGTTAACTTAATTATTATATTAAGAATACTAATTTGTTCTTAATTAATAATTTTTACTTTCATTCTATTTAAATTTATGTGTAGCAGTTGTTTTTACTTCCTTGTACGAAGTAAAAAGAAAGTATTGTAATCGCGAAAAGTTTCAGGCAGCATATTTCAACGAAAATATCCATTTTGACCGCTATCGAATGCCATTTAACGATGTTTTTGCGTGATATCTGTACGTAAGGACAGAATAAAATACTCTTTTCCTTCAAAAAAATTATAAAACTGCTTTAAAATTAATTCTGAAGAGAATTTTTCGTGGCGTCTGTACGAACGTATATACGTTCGCGCGTACGTACGTATCTCACATAACTCAAAAACGAGTAGCCTCAGAACGTTGTAATTTTGTATATAAGACTATTATAACATGTAGATGTGCACCTCGTATTTTGGTTTCAATCGGTCGCGCCAAACGTATATAAATATATTTATATATATATCCACTCTGTTACCCGGCTCAGTGATCTCAGTTTCTTTACTCTTATATGTTTGTAAATTGTACATTTTTTTCTTCAAAAATGATTGAATTATATTGTTTTTATCTTCTGGTTCAGGATCTTATGCCTTTAGTAAATCTGTGTGCAATATTTTTAGAATTATCAGCAATTTTGAAGTTGTTTAATTGCCGCTAAGCCTGTTTTAATGGCGGCCATTAATGTTTACATTTGAAACAGGAGACTAGTAGATTTGTTGCCAATCTAGAGAAACTTAGCTTTGCAACAAGAAAGATAACGCATTCATTTATTATTGCCAATTAAACCATGCTTAATTCTTTCTGGAATTGTTTCGAGGAAATAAGTGTTTAAGATTTACTTCGTAATTTTTAATATAGATATTTTGAGGTTTTATGTATTTTTGCCTTCTCGCGAAGTAAGAACTGAATTAATTAAATGAGAAATACTCAATCGTCTGTGAAAAACTGCTTCTTTTTTGTTTTATTTGATTAATTTCTTTTATACATAGTTCTAGCTTTATTATAGTTTTTGAATAGAATATGTGGCAACGATTAGATAATTCTTTAAATGATATACATTTTGTGCATTCGGAGTTATAATATGAATGAAATATAATACTGTTAAGTAAACCTAGCGCCAGAGTGTCGCTATAGTAAACAAAGTGAATTTTAAAGAATGCATTTATTCTATTGTGGTTTATGTGCTGTCGACGAAGTAGGTTTAATTCAATCTAATAAGTTTAAATAAAATGCAAGAAAAAATGCGTATAATTTAATATTCCGTACAAGGAAGTCATGTGGTGTACACATCAGATTTTTTTAATTAGTCACATCTGTCACATTAATCAAAGGAGCTGTTCTTTTAAAGCAAAATAAAAGAAAATATTTCAGAAACAAAAGTTACAGAATCAAGTTAAAGTTTTGAAAATATAATCGGAGAATTAAATTTCAAGGTTACATTTTAAATCCTTGAAGTCTCTTTCAGACAACCTTAATATTACATTGAATTCCATTAAATTCCTGGCGTAGTTTTATCTGAAGTCTGCTTTCGGAATTGTTGAAAGATTACGTATATTAAATCATTTTCCTAATTTTTTTCACCAAATAGGTAAAGATATAAAAAACATTTTACTTTCAAGCTTTGTCCTTCAGTTAATTGTATAGATCCGTTCGATTCCGTCCGGATTTCTACTTCTCCTTTCAATACGTCAAGAGTGGTATTTCCAAAATCTTCTCTTACGTAGTTGATCAGATGAAAACCTAAAAGATAAGTTTAAAAAATAATACAAATAACACAAAAATAGAATTGTGTAGGTTTAAAAAGGTACTCACATATTAGCGCATCGACCTTGTTACAGTTTGGCGATTCTTTACAGAAGAAAAAAAATGATTCAGTGAATTTTCGGATTACAATGGACATGGTTACCTAAAGAACTGTTATGCACATGGTTGTCAGATTTTGGCGACTTCTAAAAAAACTTGGCGACATTTCTTGAGGTGGTTGCGATAATACGTAAGTACCTTTAAAAATTAGTATTTTTTTCAAACTGGCTACAGATAAAATACTTGAGAAACAATTAAATTGTCTGTAGGTTTAAATTATTTATCCTATAGCTTTTCTATTTCTCGGAATCTTCTAATGGTGTAATTTTTTTATGTTAGTATTAAATGTATTTAGTACGTTAATCTCGTTTACTTGATAATCATTACGCATAAAACGGACGAAATTAACTATCTAGAATGTACCTGACTGCGGTTATACTTTGAATCTCAAGAAACTATTACAATTAGCCTTGTCAGAAATGCATTAATTTATATTTTATTCTTTTATATTTAATATAAACGTTAGGTCTGAAAACACAGGCACTATTGAAGAGGAAACCAATATAACAGTCTAACTCTCTCTAAAACAAATACGGCTTATAACAAACTCTTGAATATAAATAACGAACATTTTGGTCCTATCCAATTTCTTATACGCTTAATGCTATAGAAAAACTCCAGAGGCATGAAATCGCAAACAATAAACTGTAGGAATATTTTTGATTGAAACCTTTTAAGGTTTTTCATATAATTTTCAGTTTTCACTTGTCTGACAATGGAGACACTCTAAATATATGGCGAGCCGAAAGTCCTCTCTTGTGGTTTGATGGTAGAGGAGAGGGATGTGTTCTTCCTCAAAATCCCTTTCTAGTGTTCTTCCTCAAAATTGGAGTTGAAGTAGAAGTCCAATCTCCTTGAGACTGTGACAACCATTCTTCCATGAAATACATGTACAAGACAACAATAGAATAGTCATATAAATGAATTTCATAACAGCTCAGATATTTATTAAATCAACTTTTTGTCATCAAAAGGCGTAAAGTTGTTATTAACATACGAGCCAGGTACCGCTGTTTTTTTCCAATGCGAAAAACATATATGTTCATGCAAATTCTTCATTATTTAATTCCTTTAAATATAATGCAAGGCTTTAATAATATATAATAATATTTCAACAATTTGAAAAATGAAACGACATTTTATAGTGGGCGACACGAAATGCCAAAGCGAAATTAATAGACCTTCTGGACAAATTTCCTCTTTGGGCTAAAAATTCGCTAATGGTTTTTATCACATGAAGTATTTCTGGAAGAATAACTTATCAAAATGTCTTTAGTTAGTGTGTTATATTTTAGAGACGCAGAGGCAGAGTGTCGAATTTTTAATACGCGCATTATTCTTGTCGCCCACTATTTTTTACAATTCTTTGTTTGTAATGATAAATAAGAAACTGCATGCTCCTTTATTTTTTGTACTGACTTATTTGTTAACTTTTATGTATTCTGAAGAGTTGCTGTTCAATGATATAAAGGTTGTTTTGAAATTTTTCAAAAATTCAAAGCTTTAAAAATTTTTTTAAAGTTTAAAATTTGAAAACCTTAAAAATTATAAACTAAAATGTTAAAAAGAGGCACCTCCTGAATTTCATAGCTTATAGGAAAATATAACGCATATTGAAAGCGCAAAATTATGTATCTTACTAAATTCCTCTTGCATTCTGCTGAAACTCTCGCCGTTAAAACTCTTGCCAAAGGCTTTACATGACGTGATCTGCGCATGCACATTACCTCGAAACAGAACTTTCATAGTAATAGTAATCCCTCACTTTTCTTCTGTGTATTATGTATATAATTAGTTAGTAATGTGTTGCGTATTAAAATGTGTTATCACCTTAAAAGGCTCTCTCTTTCTGTGATGAGTACTGATTGTCTTCAATTAATAGAGAAAAAGCAGTCCCGGATTTTGGATTAGAAGATTTCCTAAGCAACGTTTGCTGCGAATATTACAATTAACAGGAACAAAAATTTTAAATATATTTTTATTCATTTTCAGTTGTTTTTAGCAGTGCTCTCAAACTGGCGCACGTCGGCGTCATGAGGCTCCCGAAGTAGTTTTATATGGTCCGTGAAGATATTTCAATAGTGTATTTTTTGCAAAAGCAACATTATAAAGTTTTAAAGATTTTTACTTATTTGAAAGCTTACATTATGTTTTTAAGGATTATATTAATTTATGTAGCAGTTAAATTTTGAGTTAAATTTTCTTTCCTATCATTTCGTAATTTAAACTTACAACTTCCAGCCAGAACGTATTTTTAGAATCACATTTGAATGCAAATTGAGGAAGAGCGGTATTTAACCGCGAAGTTCTACTGTCTTAGTTAGAGATAACCAGAGATTCTGGCTAGCACGCGTCCGCCTTTTTAGGCTACTCTCTCTTAAGATATTATTAAACTCGGCCGTACTTTATGGCCTTGATAGCTTCGCAGTCAATCCGTGTTAAGGGGCCAACTCGGTTAGAAGTTTGATAGCTTCGGCTATATTCTTTTAGTTAAGATTAATTTAGTTTAGTTCTTAGTTTCTATAGTTTAAGCCAGTCGGTCGGCTTTATTGTACAACTCCAAGACGGAGTTCTGTTACACCTTATTGGAATAATAAAGGGTCATTTCACCCTTATATCTTGTTGTTTCCTGTACCACGAAATCAAGGGATTATTCGCTTATCAGTTCTTAAGATTTTTCACATTCAAGTACACAGTACAGAATCTTACATGTTCATTACCATTAAAAACTAACTTTAACGCACCAGAAACGTCTATAAATGGAGCTAACTAATGTATAATATAATATAAATCTAATTTACATGTTTCTCTAAAACTCTGAATTAGGTTTATCTTACATTATAAATAATTTACATATACAAATTTTATTAACTTTTATGTTATTCGTACTTGTGAAAAAGTAAATCAGTTACGAATTTTTGCCCTAAGAATAATCTCTTCGACCGCGAGTACGTTCATATGTCCACAACGTTTATTCACAGTTGAAATTAATAAGAAAAAAAAAACCGCTTTACTGATGAGTATTTACATTCCGTGTTGAAGATAATTTCTAGTAATTTTCCACATAGGCTACAAGCTTTATCAGAATCAAAACGCCATCAATTGTCAAGCTGCAAACCGAAATAAATAATTATTTACATGCAAACATATGTATTTTTATTTATGCATAGAAGAAAAAATTAACACATAAGAATAAAGAGACTAAATCGTCATTATTTATTCTTTTGCCCTACATGAAAATTTTGTCTGAAAAGAGTTTTCATAATATTGTTAGGAATTTGGTATTTAAAAAGCTAATGTTAGTTCAATTATAAATTAAATGGTTTTATTTCTCGCGCAGTGCAGCGCGTGACGAATATTAAAAGAAAGCTAAGCCGGAAAATTGAAAATACAAGAGCGCGTGCATTAAATAAATAAATATCTCTTTTTGATTTCGAGAAAGTACTGGAAAATTCTAGCGCGTGATTTTAAAATCTTATAAAAGGAGGAAAACATCTCAGTTTGTAGTAGTTGCTTAGTTTGTTGTTGTTTAGAAAACTGCTGTTGTTGATTATAGCGAATTCGCGGATTAGCATTCTTTAGCTGTTTTGAATTACGTTCTATTGTACATTTGAGTAGTTAAAAGATAACTACTGTGACATATTGTAATACTGCATGATAATTTGCGAAAATTTAAGCATTTTTGTTGTGATAATAATAAATTTTTGTTCATTTTTCATCGGACTTGTGCATTCATTTCATAACGAACCCGTACGCACGCAACAATTTTTGGTGTCAGGAGTGGGATTTGAATGCCAATCACAAGAGCGATGGAAGAGCAGTTAAGACAGTTGATATCAGCCTTTGCTGCATTTAAGGAAGAAATTAAATTGGGCCAGGAATCCGTTAAGGAACAGATGAAATCCCTTAAAGATGAGATCAAAGCAGGTCAGGACGAAATGAAAAAAGAAATTACCTGCGTAATAGAAAATGAATTTGAGGCTATGGAAGGCAGAATAGACGCGGTTGAAACTAAAGTTGGACAAATAGAAGAAAGAGTCTCTTCGGTAAAAGAACAAGTAGAAGAGAGAATTTCTTCTGTAAAAGAACATATAGAAGAGAGAGTTTCTGCCGTCGAACAACAAATTGATGATAGGGTTTCTGCTGCCGTCGCCAAAGAAGTTGACAGCCTAAAGAAGTGCATAGCGACGGCAGGAAACAATTCTGAAGGTTTCAAATTTTTATCGATGCCTGCTCGTTCCGTTCTGAAACTATCTACATATGATGGGAAGACTTCCTGGCAGGTGTATAGGACACAATTTTCTATCGTTGCGGATGCGAATGGATGGGATTCCAAAGCTAAGGCCTGTCATCTCGCCGCTTCTCTGAGAGCAGACGCAGCGAATATCCTGCAGACGATTCCCGAAAATCAAAGGCTAGATTTCGAAGCTCTATCCGGCGCTTTGGAGTTGCGCTTCGGCGAGAAATGTTTAAAAGACTACAGCAGGCTCCAATTAAAATCTCGTCAACAGAAGCCTACCGAAACACTTCAGGAGATCGCCGCGGATGTTGAAAGGCTGTCCCATCTCGCCTTTTCGGAATGCCCAACAGAAACAAGGGAAATCCTGTCCTTGCAATACTTTATCGACGTCCGAGATACTGAAATACGGAAAGCTCTACGAATGGCGGATGTAAAAGATTTAAAAAGTGCTCTAGTGTACGCCATGAAATTTGAGGCAGCCCAGCAAGCCACTCGTCAAGACCGCCACCCAGTCAGAGCTGCTCAAGTGCAGAAGCCATGGGATCAAGTCACCGCTCGTCTAGACGATTTAACTAGACAATTGAACTTCTTAAGACGGAATATTGGTGAGAAGAAACCGACCGTTAAGTGCTGGAACTGCGGTGCTGAAGGACACATAAGACGGAATTGCAGAACACCCCAGGGTACGGAATATAAAGCAGATGATTTTACCAGACAAGTCAGTGGCTTGAGACGGAACAGAAGTGAAAAGAAACTAATTCTAAAGTGCTGGAACTGCGGAGTGGAAGGCCACATACGAAGAAACTGCAGAACACCTCGAGGTACGGAAAATAAGACCATTTCCCAGCAACGACGCAGTAAACAAATTAATGACCATATCAAGGAACGGAGGTTGCCAGATAATGAAAAACCCTGTTTTAAAGCGCTTAAGATCTCTATAGTGAGTGGCAACAATAATGGACTGTCCATCAATGGGAATATCGATGGAGTTCCTTGCAATATGATCATTGACACAGGAGCTAATGTTACCATCATTAGGAAAGATTTAGCTGAACAGTTTAAAGATAAACTTATTTGGACGCCATCCTGTGTTACCCTTCAGACTGCGTCTGGTGACAAGATCGACATAACTGGGAAGTTAAACGTGAACATCACGTTTGGAAGTGCCGCCTACCATCACACGGCATATGTGGCGGATATCACAGATCCATGCATACTCGGATTGGACTTTTTAAGGAAATACAATTTTTCCCTAGACTTGAAAAACAACAAACTGCTTTCAGCATCTGATGGCATGATTATCCATCCTCAGAAGAGATCCTCACCTAGAAATGCCGACGCCCGACGCCTTGTCCGAAAGACCCAGCTCGGGAAGCCGCCGAAATCATGCTAGGGTCGAAACGAAACGCAAGACTACCAGCTATTCTCCATCCCAGAAGCTCTTCGGTCGAGACCATCGTCTGCCTTGTGACCGCCTGTTTGGTCGCCCTACGGATGCGCCTTCATCGCCTGAGGAACACATCCAAGATGTCCAGGCCCGGTTTGAGGGGATGCACCGTTCTGCACGAAAGCGAGTCAACTTGGCGACGGAGAAGATGAAGACCCGCTACGACACAAGAGCTACTGAACATCAGTTCCACGAAGGAGACAAGGTGTGGTTGTGGAATCCGACTCGACGGAAAGGACTTAGTCCTAAATTACAGTCACCTTCGGATGGTCCACATACAGTGCTGAACACGAATGACGTCGTGGCTCGGACCTGTGAGTCTTCGAACTCTTACGACAGGTTAGCTTATTACTATGGCCATAGTACATAATGTAAATAATTGTAAATAGTATAAGACCATGATCCATTTTGTTTTTAAATGTGTATTTGATTTGTATTTGATAGCATTTGATTTGTTTTATGTATTGCATTTATTGTTCATGTTGTTTATTATTGTAATGTAATGCTTATTAATGCATTTATGCCACAGTTGTAAGTTTAGCTTCCTGTCCAGGGATTGTACTGCCCGGGACGTGCAGTCCTTGGGAAGGGGGCTATGTTACGAATTTGGTATTTAAAAAGCTAATGTTAGTTCAATTATAAATTAAATGGTTTTATTTCTCGCGCAGTGCAGCGCGTGACGAATATTAAACGAAAGCTAAGCCGGAAAATTGAAAATACAAGAGCGCGTGCATTAAATAAATAAATATCTCTTTTTGATTTCGAGAAAGTACTGGAAAATTCTAGCGCGTGTTTTTAAAATCTTATAAAAGGAGGAAAACATCTCAGTTTGTAGTAGTTGCTTAGTTTGTTGTTGTTTAGAAAACTGCTGTTGTTGATTATAGCGAATTCGCGGATTAGCATTCTTTAGCTGTTTTGAATTACGTTCTATTGTACATTTGAGCAGTTAAAAGATAACTACTGTGACATATTGTAATACTGCATGATAATTTGAGAAAATTTAAGCATTTTTGTTGTGATAATAATAAATTTTTGTTCATTTTTCATCGGACTTGTGCATTCATTTCATAACGAACCCGTACGCACGCAACAATATCTTTGAATTTAAATTAAAGTTAAATATTTTATGATTAATTAAACATGTTAAAACTATTTTAAATAAACGACAGCCTGAAATTTAATATTATCTCTGAGTATATTTGAACTGCAGAGTGTAACCAAAAAAGGAGAGCGTGGTCTCGCAGGTACCAAATTTTAAATTTCAGATAGAAAATAAAAATAAGTTTGATTTTTTTCCTTTACGATATTATTATTAGTTTTTATGAATTATTTAAAAAACACTTAGTAAGCGAAATTTTAAATTTACTTGCCGCCCAACCGGGATAGTGACTACCGTCGAAGGAATCCGTCACGAATTCCGGACAACGCTTTGATATTTGTAAATCCATAGTGTCTGTGCGACATGGGAGCACTCTAAATATGCGGCGAGCCGAAAGTCTTCTTGAAAGGTAGGTTGCAGGGAAGAAGGGTGGGAGACCCTCGGATCCGTCCCGCTTGGGGTGCTCTCCATCAAAATTGAGGGTGGAACTGAGCAAAGTCGTATTGTTACCTGTATTGTGCTCAAGTGTCTTGCCAATAACAGGCTCAGTCTTGTATTCTTTGCCGCGAATAATTTCGTGAGCTTATTCTCTCGGTCAAGTGAGATATGTTCAAACAACAAAAAAATTTATTTAAAATAAAAAAACACTATTGATAAAATGTTTTTAATTTTGTTGAAAAACATTCTATCAGATTCTTTCAGATCGTGCGTGAGGCCTGCGAGAAATTTTGTTTGGGACCATAGGTTGATAGAATTTTATGTTAACTAGTTTTTATTTTATTACTTATTCATTTTTATACTGTTGTTCTCTATGTAAATAATAATTAAGTAGTTGTCTAAACAGTCTTACGTTTACATCAACTTAGAATATAGCAGCTAACAATTATTCTTTAAGTGGATACTTGAAAAGACAAACATACAAACATTTTAAGCTGAGTACATTTGGAAGACCTTATACCTACCTAAACCTCGCACTGAAATAAAGAAAACGCGTTTTAATGAACATTTTGTATGCTCATAATTATTTGATAGGTTTTCGAAAAAGTTTTTAAACGTACCAGGAAAGTCCGTGACAAAAAGAACATCTATGTTTTCCGATTGGTTGAATAATTTTTCTTCCATATCTACAAGATACTGTCTCCAGTCTGTCAGCTCCGTTTGGAGAGGAAGGACCCATGCTACTTCCTCAAATGGAGACCATTTTGCAGAAATTAAATCCACTGTCGGATCGTACATCCTTTCGTTAATGCAAAGAAAATAAATTATTGATTGGTAAAACATTTTTACTGCGGTTATTAACTTTACATTTTACTTTTATTGCAAGTCAGATCTTTGAAAAACAATTATGCCAATTTCGTTACCAGGTTAAACTAACTAAATAAACTGCTGCCAGGGCCGATCCTAGAGGGCATCAAGATGGTGCACAGCACGTGGGCGGCCAAATTTAAGGGCAGAGAAATGATTATCGAACATTATATTTCTGTAAAAAAGGGTGACCAGTTTTAATTTGCCCATGGGCGGCCGACGGTCTAAGATCGGCGCCGACTGCTACGATTTTTAAAACCTTTTGTACGATTGATGTTAACAGCCAATACATTTGTCACAGTTTTGGAAAACATTTATATTGTCACAATATTTTGGAGTGAAAAGGAAATGTCTGATGATGAAAACAAAGTTGAATTTTTATATAAATTTAAATGTTTTTTTTTTAATCTTCCCTGTATTTCAGTACATACTCCAGACACTAGTTTAACTTATATCTATTTAAGAAAATCAATAAAAACGAAAGAAACTTCCAAATAAATGCTGTTTATACAAACTTATATAATTTTTAAATTTAGGCTTTTAAATGATATTAATTAACAATAATTTGATCAAGTTGATCCTAAATTTCTTCTTTACATACACATTTCGTAGTTCTAAGTCACCGTATGATTGAGCGACTTTTAAATGTCAGTTATCTCTTTCTATCATAAACTCGGGCATAATGAGAAGAAACGCCAGAATTGAATTTAAAAAAAAAGGGGATAATAATAGTGTTTATGCATTTTTACTTTCTATTTATTTATAGAATTGACTTTTCTTATATAGTTATCCGAAGTTTATTTGCTAAAATATTTTTTATTAATATACGACTATTAATTGCAGTTTAAAATTTATCGATATATAGTTTGTGATGTACAGTAAAACAAAAAATCTTTTGCTGATAAGCAGTATTTAAAAGATTTTAAAACAAAATCTTCACCAGCTCGCGTTGAACATGATTTCGATTCATTTGCATAATCTTATAATTTTGGCAGGAGTACAGTTATGGATACAATATTGGTCTAATTCATAAAATTTAATAAATATTGCAAGCACAATTACTTCACATTGCATACACTGGATTAATTTTTTTTTATAAAATTGTCTTACGATACATTTAAATGTAACTAAATATGTAATAGAAAAATCTTTTAATAAATGAAAAAAATTGACAAATATTTAAAATCTGGAAGAAAAATTCTCGAATAAAAATCAGTAAATCAGTAAATAGTGCAATCCATGCAAGTGTTCAATAACTAAGTTCATCCATTCATCTCTTCAGCTATTTGTATGTGTGGATGCACGACGGCATGTCCATAAATTATAGGCTTTTATTTTCGCAACTTTTGATGTAGACATTACAAAAAATTTAAAAAATATTTTAAATAAACAAAATCAGATTACAAAATTATTAAGATTATAGATTATTTTAAATGAACAAAGTCAGATTACAAAAATATTTTAAATGAAACAAATATCCCTGTTTTCACATTTTAAAATTTAAAAACGGAGTTTTGTGAAAAATTATGAATCTAAATTCTTATAGTATGCCCTGCTTCCTAAGGCTATTAAGTTACTAAAATTTTCACTCATTCAGAAAAGAACAGCAAACTATATTTACATTATTATATTATTATATTTACAACAAAAATTCACCAACATTTAAATCTCCTTTTATGCTTTCTGATAATTCACGAGAGGTATGCAAGTTGAAAAGAAAAATATAAATTTATATATAGTTAAAAATAAAATGAAATATCAGTTTTGTAAAACGTTTGAAGAGGAAAATATATAAATTTATGTACAGTTAAAAATAAAATGAAATAGTAATGAAATAGTTTAGTAAAATGTTTGAAGAAGTAAAAATATAAATTTACATACAATTAAAAATACGAGTAAAATGAAATATCAATTTAGTAAAACGTTCTGATGTTAATAGAAACGCAGTTTGAATTTTGTCAATCGGCCCATTAGAACGGGAGATTAGAATTGCCCCCCTTTTTGTATTGCCCATTGTACATACAAACGTTCATATTATTAGATACACGAAAAAAGTACATCTAAACATACATACATACACATATTGAAACATCAACCAATAAAACAAATGCTGTATTCAGATTGCTGAAAGTCTGTCACTGATTTCATTTAATATTCCTCAAAATGTTTTGAAACATTAGCTTCGCAAAAAAATTAAGAAATAAAATGGTGATAAAGTGCTGACATATTCGCATTACCTTTCAGTTTGCATTCATATTTCACAAATTACCTCTGAGAAAAACGGCGGTTCAGCGATATCCATACATCTATGTATAACTCAATGTCCTTCAAACCATATTTTTCTACCATCTTGTCCTGCACGCAAACAGCAAACTGTTTCACCATGTCCGCATGATGAGTCCATCTGTGGCTTCTAGTCCAAACCTGGAATAAAAAACATTCGATCGAATTACTGCAAAAAAATTGATAAAAATTGTTTCCATTTTTTATCCCCTTTCCATAATGAGTCTTGTTTCTCTTTTTATCTCCAGCTCGTCAAAAACGATAAAGTGGGTTATCACAAACAAGCTATTTTATGAGGCGACTACTAAAATTATGTTGGAAAGAAAATAAAGTAATTTTCTGATTTTTATTATGCTACAATGTATCTTAATAAAAAATATAATTGCATGACAGTGAAATATTCAGAGCGATATACAAGTATTATAATAAGGAAATATTCTTCAAAAGTTGTAAAAAAAAATTCTAAGAGTTTGTAAAGTTTGAGAGTTTGTAAAGTCTGAGAGTTTGTTTAATAATTATAAAATTTTTAATTTATGAGAAAAAAATTAAGAATTAAATGCATTACAAATTTGCTCAAGCAGAGCTATTATTAAAAATAAATTATAAAAAAAAAAGATATTTTTTCCTGTTTCGTTAGAATTAGGCTGTCATACCTAAATTATCACTAAAGTCACACTCTAAAGTCACACTATTAAATGATTAAGTATTATTAAGTATTAAAAGTCACACTCTTTTACTTTGATGTTAGAACTGTCATGTTTTAGTTCTGTTGGCATTCATGTTTTATTTCTCCTGTTGCAAAATCTCCATTAAAGCCGTATCGCATTCATTGCAAAAGAACGAGCAAAGGATTATTCTAAGAATATATGCTTAAGCTTTTATTAGTTACTCAAATGGTATAAATGTTTATAAAAATCCTCAACATATCAGTTATTTCATAGTAAAAAAAAAGTTCAAAGTTTTCAGAAAGAAAAAAAAAGGAAAATAAAGATGTGGTTGAGACTAATTATGTAAAAATCAGTATTTTGACCAAGCATGTATCCAGAACTACAGACATATTAGTACGATATATATTTGTCTCTAAGTCAGCCTGCATGAAGATATTCGGTCTACCATGGACACAACATTCGATATTTGTAAAATGATACACAGCGGAAATTTCTGTGCAAATTTTTTATAATTGTCACCTAACATGTCTCATATGTGTTCGATTAAAGAAAAATCTGGATATATGGGAGAGCAAGAAAGAGTTGAAACGCCACGCAGACCTTCCTCAGAGAATCTGCCAATCGTGCGGAAGACGTTATCTAATTGAAAGGTGGCTTCCGACAATTGTGAGATTATTGTTAATGCAACAGGTGGAAGAAAGTCGTCGATTTAACAACTGGCTTTTAAGTTGACCTGAGACCATTCTTTTAGCCCAACATTTTCACTTCTGGAAAGTCTCTTTTGCAATGGGTGCATTATCTCTTCTTTTCTCTCAAAACGGGATCCTTTCAATACAGTCTTCAATTTCGGAATCAACCAGAATTCGCAAGTAGCCATGTACGAAGAATAGGAAGGCTGGCGAAAGGTTAGAATTGCACGCTTCGCTAAGAAAGTTTGGATAAAGTGTGATGTGTGGGCTGGAGTATTGCCATGATGCAACTGTCAGGTTTTCGCCGTTCAGAGGTCTGGACATTTTTATAAACATAAATGTTTATAAAAATCCTCAACATATCAGTTATTTCATAGTAAAAAAAAAGTCGAACTGGTTCACGGAAAAAGTCAAAAAAATTTATTGCTACTGCTGTTTATCCTACCGGTGCTTATTCATGACGCACAACTCCATGTATATCAAACAACACCATTACCATCACCTTCATTTTGCTCTGCACTTGTCATGCTTTTTTCGGCCTTGGGGACTCGAGATGCTTCCAGTGTGACGGCTGTGCTTTTGTATCCGGGTCGTAACCGTACACCCATGACTCATATCCAGTTATCACTGTGTTCAGGATTAGTACTAGTAGTACCAGTAGGTCCTGTGCAACCTCAAGACGGAGTTCTTTCTTTTCCGCAGATAGTAGCTTGGGCACAAATTTCACAGCCACTCTGCACATGTTCAAATCAGCTCATAAAATTGCATGTCCGGAATCTTTACTAATCCCACCTTCTTCGGAAATCTCTCACACGGTCGAATGATGATCTCTCTTTACCAAAATTTTCACCTTCTCAACAACAGCTGCATTCCGAGCAGTTTGTGTCCCTTTAAAACACAGGTCACTTTCCACTGATGTGCGGCTATTTTTGAATCGGTTGAACTCCTTGATTTGTGTTATCCAATAGCATCGTCTCCAAACATCTCATGAATCTCATAAATTGTTTCGTTTTGAGAATCATTAAGCTTTTGACAAAATTTGATGTAGTATCTTTGCTAAACTCATTCTGTCATGAGAAAAATCAAGAAGCCAACAAGCACGTATAACAAAATTTGACTTAGGTGCAAGTAGATAGCGATTGTCACATTCGAACGTTCAGAAATATTCGATCATGTTCCATTGCGCACAGTGGCGCCACTCTAACATCACTACTTTCGGTGAGAAAATTCAAGATATGATACTTTTCTGACTGACCTCGTACTGCACCTAGTTGATAGCAGTTACCTCTTGCTATGACAGATGGAAACATACTCAAGTTTTGAGAAATTTGAATGCTGTTCGTCTATGCCAAAGTTCTGAAAATCTCAGCCAGATACTAGTTTGAAAGCAGTTCAGGATTCTCTAAACTAGAGCTCACAGAGTCTGCGATAAGTAAGAGCTGGCGTTAGGTATGGCACGCCATTTCTTGACAAATCTTAAATAGCATAAATTTATTTTTTTCATACTATTTTTTTCTTTCTCCTGTGGATTTTGATTGATTTTCATAAGTAAATCTATGATATCTTAGAAAATACAGCAAAAAACTTGGGTCACCAATATTAGTCATCACGAATAAATTTTTTAAAGAATAACATAAATGATAACGAATAGTGTTTCGAATAACGAACACACAAGTTGGCAACAAATGATTTTTAAAAATGTTTCGAGGTAATTACTGACATAAAATTAATAACTTTCGGAAACATATTTTGTTACCTATTCCTCATTAAAAGCATTTAGCAGCAAGTGCCTTACAAGAGCATGAATTCGATCTGGAAGAAGTTATGGTTAGATTTTGTTGCAGACAAAGATTTAGAGGGTTTTGACACTAAGTATTTTAAAATTATATATCATGCATCTCAAATCAAAATCGCTTAAAAATTTTCTATTGATTTCTTTCTGCACATCATTGCAAAATTTAAATAAACAATCATTTGCGGTCCATGAACGGAACAATTCATTTTATATTAATTTTTATGACAAACATAATTTCGATTTATGACCATTTCAAATAATAAACTACCTTCAGAAATATTTTTTAAAAATCTCAGAAATATATTTTTTCTTGTTTTGATATCTTTTTAAGCATCTAAATTACCTCGGGGTCTAAGTGTAAATGGCGTCCTGTTTTCTTGTCAACAATCGTGAGGGTGGTGTGGATGTATTTCCAGTTGTGAACCATCATGTCCCATGAATATCCATAAAGTCCTTGCGTCCATGTATTATATCCTTTCGTCAGCCAATGAGAATAAGGCAAAAAACCTTGAAGAGCGAAGTAGAAGCAGAATAATAATGCTGTCATCTTGTGGGAAAAAGTCGCATTATTTGCCGACTTTTTGGTCTTAGATGGCGAGACCTAAATAAAAACGAGTGACTAAAAATTACTATTAAAATAAAATCTTATTAAATTAAATATTCAATTTTACTTTTAAATGCATGAAATTAAATATACTTTTATATAAAAAAATGGCGATACTCTGCAGGCTGTTACTTAATACACTGATTTTAGAGTTGCGTCAATAGTACCCCCCAAGGAAAAAATATAAATCCAAAAAATAAACGTTATGTATGATAATAATATCTTGTGTTGTCGTTGCTGATATTTGTTACAACAAATCCACTCTCTTGGATAAAATGAATAAAATTTTAGAACACGTACTTAATACTACTAAGACAACCAGTAATCTAAGACGTACCGCCTACAGCTTTGGTCGTATTAAGTTTAAACTTAGACAATTACAATAAAACCTTATATTTCTCAATTAAATTATGTATACAATTAATTACAGCAATGATCACAAAGCTTTTATATTTTCTTGTCCACTCCAGCACGCGTGCACCCATCCCTTACATTTTAGGAACTGAATCATATTCTGTTCGCGTCTGCCTCATATTACAGGGAGACGAAGACGATGTGAAACAATATGGTTGACATTCTGCCGTAAGAGGCGCAGTTGGTGCCGATATTACACCAATATTTAAAAAGTAAGACTTAAGCTGTGATACGAGTTACGCAACCTTACCTAACTAGTTAGATCATATTTAGAAGACATAAATCGCAGAAAAATTCATCCCGCTCAATAGGTTCTTACAATTCGAGCTCTGGACAAAATTCTCAGTATTGTATGAATTTACTCATTTAAGGGTTGACAAGCAATAGTGTTGGACTTATCATTTCAGAAAGTATATAAATGCCATCAAATGTCCTGAAAAATATTAAGAAAATTTTAATCACGAGATGTATCGCAAGCCATTGCTCAGTTTACAAATATATATCTTAAAGATGCTTCTAAACTATATGATTTTCCTAAGTTAAAGATAACCTCAGAGAGCATTTTTGCCACTGTTGTATTGAAATAAAAAAAGGTACAGCTTTTTGAGACCTTGAAAATAAATAAAAGAGGCTTATTGCTTCGAAAGAAATTATTTTTATTAACAATCTGATAATTGTTCATAAAGGAATTCCTTTTTCTTCGATTCAAATTTTTTGGATTGACTTTTCACATTAAAAGACTTAAGCAATCAACTTGACACAAACTATTCATATTGATGATATTATAGGTAGTAAGAACATCAAGAGCATAGACGCGGGCCATGCACAGTTATAAGTGCCTCAAGAAAATAATATTCCTATAGACGTCATATGTATGTATGCCTTGGAGACAGTTCCACAGTAACGAAGATATTCGAGCATAATATGGTCAAAGTTTCCTCGTATAGCAGTTACACTTCGGGACTAATAACCATAATGGGGTCATCGGGACTAATATCCATAAACGCCCGATGACATACATCAAAACATGTGAGAGGGACTTATATGCATGGAGCTCCGTTATTTTCACCCTAGAGGATTATTCTTTAGCGTGTAAATTTAGTGAGCCCTAGAATGCGTTATAGTCCGCCCAAAAGAAACTTCGGAATGGATATTTAGGGATATACAAATATCTACCATTAGGGTTACGTAGACCGATGGATTTGTTGAACAGCCATATTATTGTAAAATAATTTAAGTTTAAAAGGGCATTATACTGCATCAATACTGAAGCGTTTAAGGGGCCAGTTTGGTCATGTGTTTCATTTAATGGGTGGCTTCATAGATCTAGTTTGGTTTACTCGTAGCTTCACTTGGAATCCAATCGTATAAATGCATTTAAACTACCCAGCTCACATATCGGAACTAAACAGCCTTGAATATTCATGAGATGTCTTTGCCAAAACAATTTTAACACACAATCTTATAACATTTATGATTTAAGTTTTATTAAGAGTTAATATGTTATCTTTATGTTAATTGTTCTCCAATATATAGGAGAACTCGAGAACGATTTTTGTATACGTTTGTTTAGTGATTTTTGTATATATATATATATGCCTTGACTCTCACATTATCGTTCAGACCAGAGTACTATACCAAAACTATATGGTAAGTGGTATGATATGGTTAAAATTGTGATATAATCTTATCCCTGCAGTTCAGTGGAATTCACTTTATTGATCTATCGCCTTCCTGAAAGGGAAGCGATTTGCCAGTAAACAGGTTATAATAGCCGAAGGTTAAACGATCTCGGTAAATGTTAGAAAGTATGACGTTAGCTGGTTTTTCATCCATTCTAAAAGTTGTTGTAATTCTGAAGAAGTTTTGTGTAACTGGTGTCAAAACTGAAGTTTAGTGGTAAATCACTGTAGTTGACAGTCGATGAGAAGTCGCATCATTTATTTTGTTACTATTTTAATTATTACTTTACTATTTATTTATTTATTACTTACATCATTTATTTTGTTACAACAAATGTGTGTTTTCACATTTGTTGGAACGATTTCGATGAAGAATTAATAAACGCAAGTGTTCTTTAGTAAACATTTCTGGAAACAGCTTTCTGGCAACAGAGCAAACATTTTACAAATTCTCTTTACATTTTAAACATTTATTGAACAGCCCCTAAATGGGCAAACAGCCTGTGTAGTTGTATTGTCACAAGTAGGCTAATAAGATTCCGTGTTAGATTTTTACTTTTGAGTGTTTAATCTGTATTCTTAATTAAGCAATATTAGATTAAATAACTTGAAAGCATTAGATGTAGCTTCTTAAAGTCAGCCCTTAGATTTAGCAACAAGCTGTTAATATTTAGTTGTGCACTTCAAAAATTACAATCTCCCCGCTACAGTTCTGAAGAGCTCATAAAAGTTCCTTTTTCGAGAATGATATTATTTATTCCAAGGAGCCTTATCAACAACATAAAGCTGCAGGCGAGCCTTCTCAATAACCTGTGTAAGTTTGGGTTGAAATAACAAGCCGAGTAACGATTATTTGAGGAGTTGAAGCAATGAGAATCATCGTAATATTCATAAATTTGCAGGGCTAGTTTCGAATGTTTAAATACAGAAAATTTCAGTTACAAATGACGTAAGTGTACATAATACATAACGAAAAAGAAGATAGTGCTCGCGGACTGTCTTCATTTTCGTTAGACGAAGGACATCAGGCAGTTGGCAGCATCTATTGATGAAAAATGAAAACAACTACGAAATAATTTCCTTAAAAGCTAAGGGTAAATTCGGATTGGAATTTAGACTATTAATTAGAATTGAAAGATTTTTATGAATACGAAACATCTTTAGGAAATCTAATACATCAACATAAGATATTTTTTTTAAACTTTTGGCTTGAGGAAAATAGAAAATAAGATTTTCTGACCAACAGTATTGAGCAACAGAGGATTATTGCATTTTAAATTCTGTAACATATGCATCATGGTTCTTAGAACAAAATTTTAAGGCTCTCTTTTGACCAATGTAAATTAAACCACATTAGTAAAGAATCTTGTATATACCTCAGAAATTCATATCCGGAACCTTAAGTATAGAACTGCAAATTTTATTGACAGAAGAATAAAGGATCCGATAGCTGAAGCTCCGTAAAATATGTGCACTTTTATAGCTAATCGATGGAACGAAAGGAATTACAACAGAATTCATATAATGTCCTAAAACATGATGTGTTGAGATGAGAATCTTTTAAGCGCTTGATGATTAATGTTAGGTGTAGAACCTCTGTCAGTAGCAACAGCTTCGTCATTTACATATCTGCAACTGAAGAAGCAGCTTCTATATTTAAACCTTTGGAACTAATCATGCAAATTTATGAATATTACACTAGTTCTTGTTGCTTTAACTCTTCCAATAGCATGTGCAAGTGTACTCGATTATCATACACCGTATTAAAGATTTCAACAAGAGGGACATTCATGGCATAAATAGTACGACACAAATTTGCCCGAACTTTTACTTTCGCTTTATTTTGTCCCTGCATATTATATTCATTCTCTTAGTCTATGTCTCTGCCAAATGAGCAATATAAAACCTTTTCTGATAACAGATACCTTGACTTAAGAATACGAATTAAAGGATTTGCTATCGAGAAAGTTTTGTAGTTGTCTTTTTGAGAAATCCGAAGGGCTTACTTAGCTTTCTAAAAATTCACTAGAAATCTTTCTATTTTTTAAAGTGATTTACAAATTAAAAAAAAAAAAAAAAAAAAGATATCATTAAAGACGACTTTTCATTTGTGCGTATGATACATTGAAGTGTTCTACCAGAAAAATAACTAAATGTGCACGATCTCGAAGTGCAGCTATATGAATGCAATACTTTGTTAGAATAAATGTACATGTAATAAATCAAAGTAATTTTAAAATGCTAAGTTACACATTTAAGAAGAGATTGATTTTCAGGAAGACATTTAAAAAAATCTTATTACGGGGAAAATACAGTATTTCAAAATTCCATATACTTTTTTTTAAGAATTTACTTTCATGAAAGATGAGGTTTCTAATGCATAATGTTACGAAATTTTTCTTTCCAAATAAAATATGTGAGGAAAATTACTTCAAATTACTGTTAAATAACTTCAAATTTATTTAATTATTTTAAAACTTTATTTAATTCTTTTAAAATTTGTACGACATAAAATGAAATAATAATTTTATTGCTGAAATACATATTTCTATTGAATAAAATGCGGGTAATTATTTGTTAAAACAAATGGCTGGGTTTAAAATCATAAAGACGAACACTCATATGATGTTAAACAGAAACAAAAATTATTTAAAAAACTTTTTTTTTTTTTGTTAGTTACCTCTTTGTGGTAGTTTTCTTTTTTGTCAGTTACTTCTTCTTGATAATCTTCTTTTTTGTCAGTTACTTCTTGATAATCTTCTTTTTTGTCAGTTACTTCTTCTTGATTATCTTCTTTTTTGTCAGTTACTTCTTCTTGACAATCTTCTCTTTCCTCATATATACATGCTGGATTTTTTCCAGTTGGTTCGGTATACATTATGGCGTCACGTAGTTTCGGAAATAGCGAAAAACATTTTTTGGGCCAATCAGCAGAACAAAATATGGGCATAACAGCAATCATGACGTAGGGAAACATACCTGGGGAAAATAATATGCACACTTACAGAACATCAGAGAACACTTAACACAATTGAAACAAATTATTTCATTCTGATGGAGCAATTAAATAAATACAACTTCATAGTATTTTAGAATCAACAGAAAGGAAGAATTTTACAGAAAGGGGAATTAACACACCATTAAGAACTCTGAAGTTTGATATTTAGAAACTTTTTTTATAAATATTTTAACTTCTACTATCAGGTTCTATGTTCCTCCTTACTTGCTTTGGGAACATTAAATGACCTGACTCGGAACAGGGAGCTTACTAAAGCTATGTTCAATAAATGTGGGAAGTAGACAATACACACAAGAAGGGTATACGAAACTCTTTATTTTTCTCTCTTTACAATGATTTCCGGACTTCGGAATACAGAGACCAACCACTTGTAGTCTGAACGTAAGAATATAAAAATATTAACTAAACTCTAACTAAACTAACTTTGGATTAATAAACAAGTGCCTACTTGAAGATTGGCCGTATATTAACAGAAAGGCCATATGTAGTACAGAGAACTGTTAACACTACGATACGTTTAAAATTATCAAGAGGATTAAACTTTTGGCCTTGAAGGCAACCAGCAACCGAGTAAAACTGCTATGGCAAGCGGCCTGCTCCTAATCACTCCTTCCTCTCTCTTGCTTGGCAAAAAAGCCACAACTTAAGTACTTGGCGTTCGCAAGACAAATTTGCATAAATAAGTTAAAGCTTTTAATTCTGGCCGGAAGTAGAAAATAAGAAGTGATAGTAAAGATTTAAAATAAAATAAACGTTAGTAAAACTTAAGATCCTTACACTACTATTATTTTGTTTTGTTTTCTTTATTTACACATTATTATCTACTGAATCCACCACAAATTATCTACATTTAAATCTTCACCGATAGAAAACAAATGAGAAATGATTTCATTAGTTACATTTAGTGCTTACTATCTTAAAATAATGCCTGCTGCCTTAGAATTTTTAAAATTTTTCTGTTCTTTAATTTTTAGAATTTTTAAATAACGCAGTAACGCTTCTAAGCTTTACCAAGAAATTAAGAATCTGGGAATTTGTTGCATAGCGGAAAAAGCTCACTGGCCTACGAAATTTGCCTTGCATGTTGGTTGGTTAAGTGATTACGGCATAGCCTCGAGGGTTATCCGCCTAAGGGGAGGATGCCTTCATGGAGGACTTTCTAAGGAAAACTGCCTCGTATATACGGCCAACGTATGTTGTACAGATGCTGAAAGCCCATTGAAAGGTCTTTTTCAAAATTCAGTTTCTTTTTATAGTTTTAATTTACTTTTCATTTCTTTTTTAATTTAATGTTGTAATTAATTTTTGTGGGGTTTTCGTATATATTTTTACTTGAACTTCAGAGTCTGTACATCGGATATAGTGGCAGAATCTTTTAGTTGAAGGTTTCTTGCGAAACTCTAAAATAATTTACCGATTTGTGGCGATTTTTTAAAAATAATCCGATAATTAAATCTTTATTAGATTTAAACATTCGCAGCCTTAAATGTGGGTTTTGTATCGTATTGAGATTTTCAAAAACTGGAACAACAGTTTTCTGCCCTCCTTTGAGACAGTCGTAAAAAATAATTAGATGATTTTCGACAATTTTTCATTATGTACTGGAGTATGACTTCAAATAGAAATTTATATTTATCATGGCCTTAGTTCAGAGATCCTCAATTATTTTGTACTTTACAGTACATTCTAGAATATCAGTAGAGTGCCGAGCACATTTATTCTTTCAAGGTAAATTTATAGATTGGCATAATTAATAATATTCAAAATATGCAACAAAGGGGGAAATATTCCAGAAGTATAGTTTTAAGGTATAGATATTATTGATAATATTCTTACACAAAATAAATAATTACTAAATATTACAGATAAACGTTTATAAATTCTTTCTTTTACAGTTCGTTAGTATAAAACTTCTTTATAATTCTGAAATCCGCAAAGTCCAGGTGATATTTGGCTTTGCATGTCATAGGCCATTGCTTCATAATTAGGAGAGTATGACGATGTTCCTGTTCGTAAGCAATCATCAAGATATTCGTAAGTCAACATCTGTACTTTGAAAGTTGTCATTTTTCAAAACATTTTATCCAACTGGATCAAAATGACAAACTGGTCGGGACACCAGAATCATGCCTTCGAACTGGAACAATCCCCATCAAACCGTGACGTCTGGCAAAGCCACTTAAAATTATAAACAAATACGTGTATATTTCTCTACTTAATTACTACGTAAAATTTTGCTGAAAACTTAAATAATTTTTTTATCATGCTTGTTCAGCAGCAGGCACACATAAAATCGTTGGAGGGAGTAGTGGTGTCCTCGGACGACCTCTGAATTAATAAAATATAAACATCTGAAAAGAGGCTAATTATTTATTTGCAACAAAAATCAAATTAATCTTAAAACATAACACTGGAATACCCTACAAACACTATTATAAATCCATATTTCTCTTTCTTTGCCGTATTCAAGTAACATATTACCTACTTACTAAGTAAAAGCACAGTAAACAGGACATTTTTAACTTACTTTGCCAGAATTCGAACCATAACTCTTCCAGCTGCTGATTGGAGCTAGACACTTAGGCTCAATTTTTCGCCCTGCGGACAGAAAGACCTCGCGAGTGCAAAATAAGGCACCTGTCTCCTTCTCTGTCTGTCTGTCTTCTGGTGATTACTACTAGCGATCTAGCTATTTGCTTTGTAACGAAAGGTAATACTGGTCTGCGATCGCTTCCCATTGCTATCCTAGGTTGGTGAGCTAAATGTAGTAAATACTTTTTATAACTGATCAGCTAAGGGCAGAAAACTAAATGTTTTGTTTTAAGGAATTTGATTTTGTTGTTTGCTATTTTCGAGGCAAATCGACTGATTGTGCAACATTATTGCCAATAAGTAATCGCCCTTTAATTCGTAATTCTGTCTTTAGTAGCAACCCACGAGGAGTAGTCAAATGAAAGGTTGTTGATTTTAACCTGTACGTAAGTTAATTGTTGTCAAAGTAGTAACTTGTTAATGTAGGTAGGTCCCAGTAAAAATCCATATGTGAACCTGAAGTGAGACTAACCGTGACAGCAAAATCAATGAAACATTTTTAGAAAATGAATTATGAAGAATCACTTTCTTACCAATGGAGAACATCCGAGAGTTCATAAGGTTAAACAGTCCACAAAACAAAAATGCGTAAGCTCTACTGAAATCCATGAGCATGAAGAATCCCACCGTTAGATCTAATAGAAAGCCTCCAAGATGAACCACAAAATATGTTATCTGATCGTCTGAGAGAAAAAGCCTGGAAACCATGAAGATTTGAGATAAGTAAAATTTGTATAAAAATGTAGATCCATCTCTGGAAACGGCTTCATACTTGGTTCTGTCATAAAGGTACCAACACATTAATACAGGTCGGCTAAAGTTCGAAAAATTAGAAATCTTCATAAAAAAGTCGGGTAAAATCTTTTGTCTTTTTGAACTGTGGCCAACCAGTACTCAGATGCGCGAATCTTTATGACAAAGCAACGTTATGAAAGCCTCTCCATGAGGGAACAGAGAAACTACTTCAAGATCATTTATGACAATATTCATATATATATTCATACTTGAAGAATAAATCGCATCAAAAATTAAAGACTATTTATAGAAATATTTCCATTCATTTTATGAATAATTTTAATATATATGCTACCGGGAAAGTATGAAATCCGGCATTCTATAGAATGCCTAGACATTGCATATAATGCCTAAAACTAGCTGGCAATGTAAAAAACGAGTCAATTCACATTTCACACATTTTCTAGGCATTCTATAGAATGCCAAATGACAAACCGGCAAAGTATAAAATACATTTCCGACTCCTTTCGAAGAACCGGAACTACTTACCAGAAGTTAATAAATGACGTAAAAAGGCCAAAATGACTACTAAGAAGGAACCACGTGACTACTGGCCGCCGTATCGCTAGGATGAGATGTTAGTAGAAAACGAAAGTGCATTCCTTTACCCTGATAAAGAAAGCGTCACTAATTATACAGTATTACGCCACAAGACGCTGAATTATTTTCCGTATTTCGTAAAACTCATTTGAGTACTGCACAGGAACGACGTGACAGAATGTCGAAAGAACTTTCAATCAATTACAAAAACGTTACACGTAATGATATTGAACTGTAACAACCACCTTTTTGAGCCTTGCCAGAAAAAACAGAAAGGTATTAAAAAGGGAACTGATTTAAACTTATGATTGTTTCTGAATTTAACTTCCGTTGTCAAGTAGATATTACCGATTACCAGTCTCAGCCAGATAGAAAATTCAAATTTATTACGCTGTATCAATATCACCTCACTATCTTTTTTACGTCGCCAAATGCGCGATTTCTCGCCAAATATGGCAACCCTCCCTTCCCTTGTTATTTTATGGCAACCCTAAAACTGCTTTGCGGGGAAGCTATTTTACCGCGCCTGTACATTTCGTAGCAATATACAATTCCTAGGTAAAGTATGTAATAATGCTCTTATCTTATACTTTGCCTAAAATCGTCCGGCATTATGTAGAATGCCGGGGTTTCATACTTTGCGGTAACATATATATGTGTTAGAACAGAGAGCTAGGGAAAACTATGCAAAATTGCGACTTCGAAAAGCAAGTTTATTCAAAATGTCATTTGAATTATAAGAAAAGTTCTCTTCATTCCTTTCTAAAGTTAAAGTTACATTACTTAAAATGCATGTTATAGTCTAAAATATATTCCGGGTGACAATAATTTCATAACTTTCAGAGATAAATATTGGATATGCTTAATTAAAGTCCACTGAAGTAAGTTTTCAAATGTGAAAGTGTGCAAAGATTTTTATAGTAAGTAAATATTTATATCTGAACTTAATAAAGTAAAATTTAGTATATTTCATACCGTAAATAGAATTGTCTACATTTTTAACTAATTTTGTATCTGCTCTATACTACTGTCTAATCACATACTGTTCATGTTTCTCATTCTATGTCATGTAATTATCTGTTAGTCTATTAAAACTGACCTGCAAAATTACTCTTCTGGTGTTTTTGGTGTATGCTTAGATCAATAGTTAGTAAGTAATTCATTATCTACTTCTGTCAGCGTATACTCGAAATTAAGTCCTCAAGATAAACTCAAAAACAGCAGCTGAGTGTAGCATGGTTGATAAAGCTATGCACTAAGGAAAATATCCCAAAAATTTCAAAAAAAAAAAAAAAAAAAAAAGAGTGAGTTTAAACGCAATATAAAGATATTAAAGCACTAGATTTTCACAAATCGTAAGGACTGAGAGCAAATCCCCAGTGCATGCGATTCGCCGAATTGAATTTTAACTGCATATGCAAAATAACTTTTTAAATGTTAACTTTGGCTACTTGAAGATGCATCAAGTGACTTATTGCCCAATCATAATCCAGTGAGCCAAATCCAGAAGAAGGTTTTAAATAAATCTTTTTATTAGTTTTTTGGCGTAACAATGTGCACAAACTTAATACGAGTAGAATAGTCTCCACTGCTTGAAAGCTTAACAGAAAACAAAAGTTTAAATATTAAAATGTGAGATGCACTAGACAAAATAAGTTTACAACTTTTATTCAGAGCCCCAAGCAAAGGCTAAAGATGATTCAGATAAATTTAGAAGCTGGGATAAAATAAAACTGAGACGGTTCGAGGTCGATGCCAAAAGCTTTCGCTTAACTTTAAGAATATCTATTAAGCTTTCTTCTTAGCTTCAAGTTCTTTTATGCTTCAAGTAATTTTCAAAACTGAAGAAAGTAAAAATGATAGGAAAGATAAAAAATATTAAGATAACTGAACTGGTTAATAAACATAAAACACTACAAATCTAATTACATCAGTGGAAACCGTCTTTGCTTCCGCTTACCGACTTTAATGGAGGGAGAATATTTGAAGATCAAGCAGGCGCTGAAATTTTGATTACTTGGACTTGGATAAAGCAATAGGAAATATGCATCTATGTAAGTAGACATTTTGCTCTATAATTAGTGACGCAGGTAGGTTTGTCTATAGAAGCGCCTTCTATTGAGAATCGGGAAGGAAGAGCGTGAATGCTCACCGCATGTCATTTGTCTGTTATACATGCTCGAAGTGAGCCCAGAGAGTCGTGTGTGCTTCCGCCATCATTATGGAGGCCAGGAAAGATGAACAGTGTGCTACTATAGTGCGTTTTTTGACTGCGGATAGACTGTCAGGAAGTGAAATTCAACTTGTCACCTGTTCAAATATCCTCTGTATATGCCTAATACAATACGCCACATATTGCGTATGTTTGAAATGAAATAAACGATATCGAGAAGCTCGGGTGTCGTTGAGAGACAGTCAGCTAGGGCATGCTCAGCGTGCCTTTAATTCTACTGTCATTGCTGCGTAGATGATGCCGTCAGAAAAGACCGATGGCATACGGTGGAAGACATTCTGCTCGTGTTGGGTATTAGTCACGGTATCACTCACTTCATCTTGACAGGGCATCTGAAGTTCCTCTGCGCAGTGGGTTCTCTACAGCATGACAAAGAAGCAAAAGTTGAACAGAACGTCGACATCACTGCAGCACCTGGAATGGCATCGCGATGAAGAATACTTTTTCTTGTTCCGCATTGTCGCGGGAGATGAAACAAAGTGCCATCATTTTGAGCCAGAGAGCAAGCGTCAGAGTCAACAATGGAAGCACATGGGTTCACTGCAACCGAAAAAATCCAAAGCCGTGCACGTCAGCTCGGAGAACGTCATACTGATCTCTTTCTTTGACTGCAAGTGCCTGCTGCACATTGACTTTCTGGAGAACAGTACCACAATTAACGCATAGTGGCACTTGGAAACTTTGCAAAATTTGAAGCGCGCTATCAAGATCAAACGCACAGGAATATTGAATGACGGCATCATTCTGTTGCAGCATAATGCCCACCCAAATGCTGCCACGATTGTTAAGGCTGTGCTGCAGAAGATTCGCTGGGAAACGTTTACACATCTTCCATACAGTCCAGAACTCTTCCCTTGCGATTTCTATATTTTTGGTGCCTTGAAGATAGACATTCGGGGTGTCGATTTACTTCGGACGAAGAGGTTCACCCCTGGGTACAATCATGGTTCCACAGGCAACCCGAAAGCATTTCCCTGAGTAATTGAAGCATTTCCACGGCATTGACCACCTTGTCTCACAGTAGGATAAATGCATGAACAGTTATAACGGTTTCTTTTGAAATAGTAAACAGTTTACTTGTTTTCTTTCCATATGTCTCCTTTTCATTTGACTGCCCCTTATAAATATTTAGTATATCTGATGGCAGTGTTATTTTGCTGTAAACTACAGACCTGCGTGTTTAGCATAGAGAAATGCTCATTAAATTATGTATGCAACTGAAGTGTTTAGTAAGCTAAACTCAAATATAAATAATAACTATGAACCTGAAAATAGTCTTTCTCATATATTATTTTCAACTGGAATTTAATCTGGATCTGGAATTTAATGAAGGAAAAATTTTAAATTTCTTTATTTACTGCACATAACACGTTTCCCTATCTGCTATTGTGAATGATGTAAATATCATATCAAATTAACATGATTATTTTGTATTTACACAATTTTTAACAAGCACAATAATATTTTAAACAACTTAATAGGAGAGTAAAGAATATGTTGAAAAACTGAAGCTGGTTTTGTAACTATAGTTCATAATTTTCCTCAGTTTATCTGAAATAAAAACAGACGTCCCTTTGTTGATTTTTATTTCAATTTGTCGAAGTTTTGACATAGGCACTAAAAGAAAAATATAAAGGAGACTTTTTATTTTTAATAACTTTCTTTCGATTTTAAGTATTTCACATACAGAAAATTAAACAATAAGTACCTAAATCCATCAAACACCCAATGTTGGCCTAATTTTTCCATGGAATATCCTCCTATCCAATCTAGATTGGTCTTCTTTAATCCAGCTATAAAGTACACTAAGAATATCTGAAACGTATGAAAAAGAGGAATAAGTAATCATAAAAATTAATATATTAATGTGCAAAAACTATTAGACAGGGGTAGCAGACTTGGTAGCATTTTTCTTCAGTACTCTAAGTTAAAATGTTCAAACACAAATATAACCCTAAAAAGTATTTTGTGGAGGAAAAAGTAAATGAAATTATTAATTACTATAATTAATTACTTTTAATTTACTTTTAATTTAATTATAATTAATTACTATAAGTCAAATAAAGTACTAGTGCTATCGAGACCATTCAGCAAAAATATTATCTGAGCGAGGAAAAAACTCCGGGGCAAAAATACTTTTCTTTTATTTGCTACCTTTTCACTTTATTCGGGACATTTTACAGTATCATTACTTAATATCATAAATGTAAAACCGCTAAATTAATAAATGAAGGACAAACATACAAGTCAAAATTCGTCTCATAGTAATCATCTGAGACCATGAGTTTCGGTTTTTAGTTATCATAATTGAGTCTCAGCTGTTATTTTGACTCATCGTGCACACACAGTGCATCAACAAAATTTCATAATTAATTTGTTTACTAAATTTTCAAAAAACTTACGAAACGATAACGAATATTTATTACTATAATATCTCGATTTACTTTTCCTAAAATGTCGTCTGTTTACTTACAGAAATTTCTATGCCGTTAATCGCTTGCTTTAATCTACTGAACATTAGCTATAACGGATTCAAAAACTGAAATAATTCATCTCATGATTTGATTTCAAATGGCAGACATTAGGTTTGATTTTTGTTTCAAAGTGATTGCAAATGCATGTGAAGTAGCTACTTTGCTTATGGTTCTGATGCAAAACAACAATCATCTGCTTCTTTTGGAGAAGGTTAACGATGCCTGTCAGGAACTTCGATTTCAGAAATCTCGAATCAAGACCATACTGATGACTTTTATTGATTAGAAAGGGATAATTCAGACGGAATTGTTTACTGAAAGACATATCAAGAAACCATATTTTTTAAAGAGGGGCCCATTCATGAGTTTCGAACCACAGACTAAGCTACCAATATTCACGAACTTTCAGCCTCGGCCGCTGGTGGGTCTGAAAGTTGTTAGTAACTTTTTTCTGTTGATAACAGTGTGGGATATTTCTGTTTCCAAGCTTGGTTAACTGCTGTCAGATTAAGCATGATTTTAGGTTAGCCGTGGACGTCATCTCGAGTATTATCTCTATTAACCGACAGTATGCTGTAATTTATAACATATCTAACAGATTACTATAATGAGTTATGAATATTTTCTATGAACACAAAATAGATTGCCAAGATTACCTGCCCTCTTAATAAGGCGTAATTCCATAATGGTACATGTGTATTTCTAATCCTTTGATCTCTCCTTCCATCTAATGACCTAAAATAGAGAAAAAGTGTTAGTAATAGTTTTGAAACTTTAAAAACTTTCAATCGAGTTAAAGTTTCAAGAAGCTATTAAAAAATTGCTCAGTTAAGTAAAGGGAAAATTATCGAAATCTGGTATTCAATACGATAAACTGTTTCAGCATTCGGTTAGGGGGAAATAATAACAGGTGTAACTAAAGGTAATCTGATACCCCTTGAATATAATAGCTGAAAACAGAATATGTTGTAAACGATGTTTAGGCACCAGGTTCCAAAGAATCATATTCAACAAATTAATTCATCTGCGAGATTATTATAAATATTATTCGAGAAATACTATTAACGAACTTAAATTTTCAGGCATTTGAAGTATTGTTTGGTTATATGGATTAAAAAAGCATAAAAAATAAAAAGAACACTTTCTAATTAACCAAAGAATAAATATTATCAATGAACAAAGAAACTGAATTATAAGCAGTATTACAAATAATATTCATAAGTAAACACTGAAATTGGCGTGAAGAAATCGATTAGAATTCTTAGTTTTTTATGAAACAATGTTGATATACTGTAGAGACATTAGGTATTTTTGGAAGCAGGCAAGATGAAAAATTAGCAACGCTTTCGCCGGGAATCGAACCGCGGACCTCTCAATTACGCGCTGAGCGTGCAGACCAATGCACCACGAAGGCACGCTAAGAAAGCTGGAGAAAGACCTTATAGTACAATTGAGATTACATACAATAATTAAATAATTAAATTACTTACTGCTGTTTTTAAAAGCAAACTTTAAGTAGTATAATATAAACTGCTATCACTATTGTTATCCCACCTTTTTTTTTTTTTTTTTTTTTTTTTTTTCCCTATTTGTATTTTCAATTGACAATTTTGTTTAATTTGCATTACTAATTCGTGATCGTAATTTTTCCGCTAACAAATTTAACTTTTTTTTTTAGACAGGACCCGGTTAATTCCCAACTGGTTAATCTAGAAGTAACTGTATTTCTGATTATAATATTTTTAACAATGTCGGACGATATGTTTGAACTCACCAGCATCGGTTTGCTCCGCTGAGCATCAGTTGAGTACCAAGAAGACCAAAGAGATACGAGTGATTATTCCAATGAGTTTTGTCTAAGAGAAATATGTACCAATAGGGAATAAGAAAACACAAGCAGCTGCAACGAAAGCGGTACCCAAGCATGATTCCTGTGGAACCTATAAAATAGAAAACAGCTATAAATACTGGAGGAAATAAAATACTCAGTGGGTGTTAAGATGGTAATGCTTTTGTGATTGCTTATTAAATATTTCTTGAGTGTTCTCAGTATCCCAAACGCCATTTTAATAAGTCTCAGTATTTTCCCACATGATAAATGCATGCTAAAACTTATTCGAGGAAGCTAATCTTCCTTTAAATTCGGTTTGGAAAATAAAATACTATTTAAAAAAAGGTTTTTGTACAGTAAGCTGTTATTTGAATTGGATATAATAATTAATGCACTAAAAGGAAAAGAAGTAATTTATCATATACTTCAAGGGGAATTATAGATTAAATAATTCGGTTTACAGAATTCCATTACAATTTTACATCACGAACAATAAAAGCCTGGGGTACATAATTAATGAAATCTATTAATTTAATTGCATTTGGAATTATCTTTTTAATTTATTGTAGGTGACTCAAGCTTTTATTATTCACGATATAATATTATAGATTAATTCTGTAAATAGAATTATTTAGTTTATTATTTCAACTAAACTACAAGATAAACTATTTTTCTACTCTTAGTGAATTATCATACCTATTAAAAAGAAAATATTACTGCATAAAAAACTTTTTTTAAATTGTATTTTATTTGATGCTTTTTGGTCTCAATTATACGTCATCAATGAGGAAAATGTTAATCATTATTAAGACACAAACAATAAATTATAAGCAAATTAGGAATTAAAAAAATATAACTGAACATCATTCAGAGAATGGTGAATATTCAGTTTTGGAAATTGGATGCAATACCAATGTTACAAGGAGCACTTTACTTGAAACTAAATAAAAACGAATATCGCCAATAAGTGCGCAAAGATGGGAAACTCAAAAGCAATTGGAACAAAAAAATTCTAAAGCATTTTCGTCAAGCTGGCATGATTATGCCGGATCACTTCCCATATACACTCTGTTACAAAACAGTGTATGTACCCGGAAGGAAACTAACTACTATCACGAAACTTAACATGTGTGTAGTGTATGAGAAGATAAACAAATGTGTTCAAATTCAGAACAAAAGATCTTTTTTTAAGAAGTTATGGCAGGAAAAATGTTACTAATCAGTAAGCTGTATAGCCGCCTTTGACAGCTATACAAGCCGAAATACGGCGTGGCATCGAATCAAATAGGTCACTTCTTACCCCCTGCAGAAGCTCATTCAATAATCTTTGCAACTGAGTAGTTAATTCACCAATATTTCGGAACGGCTGCAGTTGCTTTTCAAGCATGTCATAAACTTGCTCAATCGGCATGAGGTTTGGTGACTTGGCAGGCCACAGGAGTACATCATATCCTCCAAGACACTGTTGGGAGAGTTACGCAGTATGTAGATGAGTATTGTCTTGCTGATAATTGGCACTTGGGCGATTTGATAGCAGAAGCAGTACAACAGGCGTTAAAATGTTATCCACGTAACTGGGAGCTGTTTTAGTCCCTTGAAGGACGATGAGAAGTGACCATGTGTAATCCACTGTCGCACCATGTGTAATCGCTGTCACATCATGTGCAATCGCCGTATGCCGCTTGACAACAAATGCCAGGTCGGATCGCTGGCCTGGTCGCCTCCACATGCGTGTGCAATTGTCATCAGCACTGATGGACGTCGACACCATATACCAGCGTCGGCTAGTCGTCTCCGAATGGTTTCCCTTGATACCACCCGATACCTGGATTGTAAGTAGTAAATGACGTCGAATTGATGCTAAAAGTGTATTGAGAGTTTTATAAGCGATCAGCTACTTGTTATCTAGCCCACTAATGGCCAAGCGGTAAAGTCCAAGTCCTTAAGTATTGGTAGTTAAATGAGAGTTCAATTGCCGGCAAATCGACTAGATGCAAAGAAGTTTCCGTGGTATTCCGCATGTGTAACGCGAATAGAACCCACTTCACCTTCAAATATCCTCATGAAGACATCCGTCGTCTTAGTCAGATAACCTTTGTGTATTTGATATTATCCAGTTTAACCTTGTAACCTAATCTTGTACGGAATTTTCTTCTTCCTTACAGCAGGTTTCGGGATGTAATTGGAAGCATGTCCGGAAAACAAGCAAGAATCAGTCCGAATTCTGGCAAGGTCATAACTGATTTTCACACGCTTCTCGTTTCCGAAAATTCTAAATATCTCTACAATCTTTTTACCTGTCAAATGAGCATTTCCTGTACATCCTGCATTTATCTGTTTTTGCTTGTGGCATTTATTCCCGACTAAGTCTGAGACAAGTTTTGTTAAACGGAATATTTTAAGATATATTTGCACACAAGTGATAAGATTCATAATCAAACTTCGGTATATAAAGAGAATTAAAAAAAAATTACCTTCTTCTCGAGTCTCATTTTGGTTGAAGTGAACAGCTGAAAGTTTACCTTTTAGCACTAAATCAATGATTCTCAAAGTGGTCACTACTGATTCCTTGAGACCGTTTTAAATGCTAGTGAGTTTAGATTTTAAAAAGGTAGCAGTACTGATGGTTTATTATAGTGATATTACAATAAGATAAAGCGTATTTATTTAGTATTAGTTAATATTACACATAGTAAATTATTTCCACTTCTCTCTTTCATTTCCACATATTTAGTGCTTCTTTTTCAATATGACGTCTCACGGAGCTGCCTACCATAGCGATGGGTGGGAACATCAGATAAGGCACGTATATTTGTACTTGTCTGTCTGCCTTTATGCAGGTGTAGTATTTATTGGTCTCTCCGGAAATGCACTCTGAGCACGCTTTGAGGTATTAGATGACTAAATGATCGATAGTTTCGTTTGTACAAAATGAGCTTAGCATCCGGCTCTAGAAAGGAAGAAAGCATCACATTTAACAGAATGAAGTTTTAGTGCTGCATGCCAATTTTGGAAAACGGAAAAATCACTAACAAACAGTTGAAGCTCCCATTTTACGTCTCCTGGTAACAATGCTGTATTGTAACATTGGCTAACTACTTACTTTAAAGCAAACTTCTTCATTTCACTGATTTAATATTTTTAAATTATTTTTACAGTTGTAATATTAATCACATTTATTTTATTTTTGTAGTTGTATGTATGTGGTTTTTATTGTGTAGTTTTGTTATGAAATTTTTATAATTGTATGAATATGTAATTTTTACTGCAAAGAAATGAAACTATTATCTTAACCTATTATTTCCATTGTTAAGTTTTTGCAAGTATATAATAGCTACTAAATAAATAATATTTATAATATAATTTAATAAATGCATTACTTACATACTAATTTTTTATTAGCAGAGAAATTAAAATAATATCTTATTTATTATTGGCTTTCATAATTTTTAGACAATTAATAAATACTAAATAAACGATTCTTTCTAATATGATTAATTAATCCCATTAATTGCGTACTTATTTCATATTTGTTAAATATACTTATACAAGGTATAATCTGCATGTGCAAAAAAGAGAAGAGGTGCTTGAAAGCGAATAGTTCTAACTAGCGTACCACCTGGATTTGGTCGATTGAATGCTAAGCTCCTTTTTCAATATTGTGTCTCACTCTATTGTCTTTTAAAGCAGTATGAAATGCAAGAAATCATCACGTTCTCCCACGCATACTGTTAAACTGTAAATGTTAGCCCATCAAAAGGTATTCGAACTCTGATAAGACAGTTCTTTTCCTTTTTCTTTTTCCCCCGCGTTTTCTGTATATAAGATTTAATTGTCTCTATAATCAACCCTGGGAACACCCAGTGTTCAGCAGTAATATCATTAACCGTGGATAATGTGTTAAAGGACACCTTCTTATTATACAGTAGGCATGGTATTTACAACAAGAGTTTAAAATAATGTTTATTGAGATCTTTGACAATACAGTAGACTTTGAGAGTTATGGCAATGCAATAGCCCCGTTTTCAAGTCAGAAGAGCATAAGAACAGCAGTTATGGGATAAAGTTTATCAAATCATCGAATTTTTAAGTTCTTAAAATATTAAAAAGAAAATACTTCTGTACTTACCGAACAGCATGAGGAGGTAGATCGTAATCATCCATTCCAAAGGTAAAGGTTTCAAAAAATTAAAGAAAGGAAATCTGCATTCTTCAGGATTTCCCCATCTGCTGTCTGCAGATGATAGTCCTCTTTCATGGTGAATGTCGATAATCATTAAGAATCCTGAGAACAGAAAAACTACTCAGTTAACTTTTAATATATCCTCCACCCAGCGTTTATAATTTCTTTTTCAAATAACTTTGAAGCAAGGAAAAATAAAACATTTAGAAAAAATACATAATATACTTTTTTTTCGCTGAGTGTGTGTGTAGTATTGATAAACTACTAAGGTATTATTACAGAAAAAATTCCACAATTAAGGGGAAAGAAAAGAAAAATTTTAAAAATCATAACAGGAATAATTAATTTTAACTTGGATCACAACCTCTTTTACTTGCTGTTGTGACTTATCTCAATTGTCTGGCACTAACATCAGAACAAGTCCACAAAATTCAGCGTGGCAAGGAGTGCGAGACTGATCCTGTCACTGGCAAGAGCCTTGAGCACTATACAGGTGACGGTATGCCTTTTCTCAGTTCTGCCCCCAATTTCGATGAAGAGCACCCCGTGAGGGGCAGGTCCGAGAATCTGCCACCCCTCTTCCACTAACAGCAACCTCTCGAAAGGACTTTCGGCTCACCGCATATTTAGAGTGCCTCAGACACTATACATTTACAAAATTCTATGCCTTCTCTAAGATTCAAACCTGGGCCCTCGGAACGGCAGTCACCGTCCTTAACAACTATTCCTGTTAGGTGGAACATCTTCTACCTAAAACACACATTTGGCATTTCCGTACAATGTTCTGTGTTCCGTTGTAGATACTTAAATAACAAGAAACATTTATGTGCATATCAACTTGTGTTCAGTTTTTTAAAGGTTTTGGAAGAGGTCAAGCAGCAATGCTTTTCTTTACGTGCATTCATAAAAAGTCCTTGCATTCAGGAATGTTTTGATCAAGCAGTCTTCCCATATTTTCCTATATATTTCATATTTTTCAAGTTTTGGTTGTTCTTTAAAGTTGTGCACTATTTTCATTTAAAAGAAAAATAGAGCCATGACTCAACTGTGAACAAATATTGACCTCTGATGCTATGCGTATCCAACTGAATAGAAGTGCTCTGTGTGATATAAACATACGCTTAGAACTCAAGGTTGAGTAACCTATTCGCCTGTAGAGGGGGGGAACTCTACGTAGAGGGCAAATTACTTATGTTTCATTATGTAACACATAGTAACCAATAACCGATTGGAAATGACAAATCTTCTGTAGAGAAGTTGTCATCTGTAGAGAAGTTTTGGTAGGATTTAGACATAAGTAACAGATGAATGTATGTTGCTCATTAACACCCAGATAATTTGACTTCTCAGAAGTGAATATGTTTACCTCAAACTGTGATGCAACAATCACAGTTTGGACAATGGAACTCTCTTTACAGCAAGGGCAGTGATTCAAAAAGCTTCCATTCTAGTCTTAAAGCATATATTAAGTAGAAGGAGTTCTGTTGATAGAGATGAAATATTAATTATATTGTATCAGGTGTGTCGGCTTAAGCTTCGTCCGTTACGCTAATTCTACCCAAAGATATTTAACAGAATATATCAGTCTTATGAGCGGCCTATCTCAGTCTGCTAATTGTTGTTTCGTGCAACAAGACTATTATTACATCCAGAATTATAATGTCACCCATTGTATAATTCTAAACTTTATCTAGTGTGGAGCAGTTCGAGCATTGTATTAACGATATTTGTAAGTAATGTCTTGCCAAACTGATGTGCAATTTATTGCTAGTAAACTCAGATTAAGTTTCAAAATCTTAAAAAAGTTCGAAATAAATTTACAAAGTGATAACTTTGTTAAAAGCCTATTGAAGAAAGCTGATAAACATTTATTTATGTAATAAATTTTACCACTACTGAAGAGTTCTTACCATAGAATATCCGAATAACAGCCAGGTTTGAAGGATCTCTGGGAGAATATAAGAGCTTAGCAAAGGCTTGAAAACTGCTCAAGTCTTTGACGTGAAGCCCCAATTCCTTTAGTACAGCGTCTCGAAATAATAAGCAGTTTTCTTTAAATTTGTTTTCGGTGCATTTCTTTTCTTTTTCGTTTGAGTCTTCCATAATACTAAACAAGCACATAATAAATTTATTAATAAGAAGAATTAATACAAGCAGAACATGTTGGACAAATCAAACTGGCCACCAATGTACTTTGGTTTATATATAAGAATTAATAAATTAATTCTCTTACATAATATTATGAGAAATTGGCTACCATTAAAGAAGTTCATACATTTCAGGCGTAAAATTCAAAGCTACTTTATCTGAAATATTTCTGATATACATGTGGTTATCTCAAACAGGAAAAAATAAGAAGATCGGTAAGATTCTCAGTCTGTTTTTTAGAGTGTTTCAGCAGTATTTGATAAAAAGAATAGAATTCTTAGTTTCATCCAGATTTTATTCTGAATATCAGAATAAATTCATACGATGGGAATAATTTCTGAATTTGTTCCATTTTCGTCACGAAATTACGAACTAGATTCTTTTAAAAAGTCTTCCATGAAAATCATTTCTTAATGCAATTAACCTTCGCATGATTTGACATATTAAACTTCTTCCTGCATACTTTCTAAGAACAACAGTTTTAGCAGAAAATCATTAAGTCGATTATGAAACATTAAGTGGTAGTCGATGATATATGAATGAGTAGTAAATTGTTGAACATTATAAAAAAATAGCTATTTAAACCGCATTTTCTTTTTAAATAAATTAAAGTAAAGTAATATCATGGGCAAAAAAAAAAAAAAAAAAAAAAAAAAAAAAAAGGAGGAATTTAACAATAATTTGCATTATACCGTATTATTACTACATACTATTAAGTATTCTATTACAATTTAAAGAAACTTTATTGCTAAATTATTTACAAGTTTCATTTCAATTAAGCAAAGCTGTAATTATAGCTTTTCCAAATATTCTGTATATTCTAATAATAGCTGTATATTCTAATAGGCGGAATTTTTAAATATGTTTCATGCTTGTATTTCAAAAACTTATATTTCATAAACATTGATACTTACATTTATTAATTGCATTTACGTTACTATAGGAAGCATTTCAGGTTAAATAAAATTTCAAATTGGGAAGGAGCTGCCCCATGTCCTAAATGGCAACAAAAAAACAGGATGTAATAATTAATATCTTTTACGTTCTTTCCTGTTCTTTGTTTAAAAAAAAGTATTGAATTTCGATAATAAACTCTGCAAATGTTTTATAGTGCAACTCGTAAAAATTTCATTGAAAATTAAATTAATCCTGTAATAATTTTATTACAATATATTTACATTAGACTGCTCCAATGGCATCTCGGAACAGACGCACATGGGGAAGGATCACCTCCTGACGATAGCGATCTCCGGTTACAGAACTTCTGTCGAAAACGTGGAGCTCCGTCCGACCGTTCAGCATAATGCCTCTCCAGACGAGATCTTCAGGACGCCGTAACGGTCTCTTTCCGTAATGTTACTGAGATTAAACCGTTTCCCGACCTCTCTCCAAATCAATTTGTGTTGAGAATCGCTTGTGGCACTAAAACGATTCTCATCCGTAAGGAGGATACGACTCCATTGATGAGATGCCCAGTTTTTGCGCTCCTTGCACCACAGTAAATGGTGATGCCGCTGGCCAACTTTCAAAGGGATGCAGCGCTCAGGACGGCAGGCGCATAGGCCACCTTTGTGAAGGTGTTTGGACACAGTAAACCACGACAATTGTCGCCCGTTGCTGTTCACAGTTGTTGAGCTGGGGTGTTTGCTGACTGGTTTCGGACTCTTTTCATCTGCAGGACTATATGTCGGTTATTTGCTGCAGTTGTTTTCCTGGGACGGCCACGACCAAGATTTCTAATAGCTGTATCTATGGTATGAAAGGCTTTCTAAACGCGCGAAGCGCCACTTTTGTTGATTCCGATCTCTTCAGCTATACTGGTCACACTTCGCCCCTACTCCAGATTTTCGATCATTCTTCCACGTGTGAAGTCATCCAGATCATTTCTTCTAGCCCAAATATTTCACGAAAGAACTCCTTGTACTTGCAGCGAATGTCTTTAATTGCATCTCCATCCTTCCTTTTATGGTAATCTCGAGTTAAGCGAGGCGACCGTACGCGTTTTGCGAATGCTCACGTAGCCTGTGACGTTTTTTTTCTTGATATTTGCATACGCATGACCTTTCTACTGAATTGCGTGTTCATTGTACTGAACGCTAGAACCCCTTTTCTACAACTGTATGGCTATCTGATTAAAATTTACATTGTTGCTTAAGTTTTGCACACCAGTGTATATTAAACCTAGTTCCGCTGTCACAATCACTTTTTTTTTTAGTCCAAAGGGACTTTGTCTCTGAAGGACTATTGTTTTCGTTTTGAGATTTTGCGTTGAATCACTATAAATGTCCGTTTCACTTTTCAAACTGTTGCGTCCAAATATTAGAGTCCTGCATTATATTTGAAGAAATTAAATGATGAAAAATCTGCATAAATGTATGTATATTTCTCGCACTGTGATAAAACAACGGTACATAGAGCCATCGAATTTTGATTGACGTAATCCTCCTACGAATATGGACATATGGAGGACCAACTTTGAAATTTGGAATTTGTTTTATTATCGATTTCATATCCTGTAAAAATTTAACGAATTTTTGAGTAACAAACTCAACGATTTAAAAGCGAGCAATGGCAACACTCTACGGAGGGGAAAAAAAATCTTTTTATCTCCAGCGCGTGAGTCTCTGTATCGGAAATTTCTGCAGAACAAGAGGGGACGTTACAAGGAACGCCAACTCTACGACATAGTTCAATTCTAAAGCTTTTTCTCAGTTAAAAATGTAATAATAGAAAATTATTACCCAAATGGCTTAGCGAAGAAGGGCTATATTGGTCTCAAAACGGGATTTTGCGTTAAATCACTATAAAAGTCTGAATCACTTTTTAAATTGTTGCCATCAAATATTATCGTCCTGTATTATATTTAAAGAAGTTAAATAATGAAGAATCCGCATGAACGTACGCATATTTCTCGCACTGTGAAAAAACAATGGTACATAGATCCATCCAATTTTGAATACCAGAGCCCTGAACCCAAATATGAGCACCTGGAAGCTCGAATTTGTTTTATTTTCTACTTCATATTTTGAAAAATCTTAATGAATTGTTTCTTAAAAAACGCAACGATTGCAAAGATAGCAGTGGCAGCACTTCAGGGAGTAAAATATTTTTATCTCCAGCGTGCGAGACTGTCTATCGGAAATTCTAAAGGTATGCTGCTTTTAAATATTTTTAGCCCAAAGTGGCGTTAGCTCAAATGCCCTCAAAACGTGTATGTGACTGTAAATGAAAAAACGCCGGCGTAGAATTTATATAAAATGTGAAAACTTTCAGATTTATTTTTTTTATAATTTTTTAGATTATTTACATGTAACTTTTCGAAACTTGATAAAAGTGCCTTAGTTGAATATTTAAAAGGAGGGGATAGTCAAGTACTGTTATTACAGCAGTTTTTGAATAATCACAGAAACGGCGAATGGTAAGGAATCAGGTTATAAGGTATTTCTCCCGCCTTCCTAGCGTGCCTTCGTGGTGTAGTGGTTCTGCACGCTGAGCCAGTATTCCAGAGATCTGTGGTTAGATTCCCGGCGAAGGCTGTTGCTATTTTTCATCTTTCCTGCTTTACAAAAAGCTGAGGATGAAGGAACTACTATTTCGCTGAGTTCAAACGAAACTTATTTGGAACCCGTGGGGACACTACCAAATCTAGAGTAGAAACTTTTAATGACCCTGAAGGCACTCAACTTTATTAACGAAATATATTCTACGAATCAAATTAGCTCTAGACATAGTAGTTGACGCTGCTGAAAGGTAGAAAGAAGGAAAGAGATGGTATACTTTTTTCTAAAAAATGAAAAATATTTTCTGGAAAACAATAATAAATCTTGTAATTTTATTTATTTAAATTTTTGATAAATCATCCAAATAGTCAGAAGGATATGTAACTGAAATAATTTTATGAATAGGAATGTAACAATCAATGAGCCATTACAATCAACAAAATTCAAAAAGTTCAACTAGAAATAGCATACTTTAAGTTCAGGATTATTCCAATGAAACACTGATGTCGTTCCTAAACTAATTTATGAAAGTTGCTTATTATTATTTTGTCAAATGAACACGGCTATTTTTTCTCATAAAAGTGTTGCTCGTGTCTTTTGATAAATTTTAAAATTGATATTGAGAAATAGAGCATTATAAACGTTTTCACACAATTCTTAAATGAATGAATTTTGTTTAAATACTACCGTAAAAATGCTTAAGGATTTAATTATGAAAATTTTTATTTTTATCTTATAAGACATAGAACAGTTCTGAATTTTTATTAATAAAAACTATTTTTGGTGATTTCATTAATGCTTACGTGGCTAGTTTTGAGGTAGTTTTAAATAAAATGCTGCTTTTTTATGTACTGGAAAAAATTGCTTGGAACTAAAGAAGAAATTCATTTTTAAAATGCAATTTATTTATAATAGATCCAGAGAACATCCTCGTATAAAGTTACTTCTCTCCCCCCCCCCAAAAAAAAGGAAATTATCAAAATCAATTTGAAAGGTAATAAAAAGAAATGTTTAGTCTATTAACGTGTTTTAAGTTTTAAAAATTAAACAAGTAAGTAAGGAATCATTCATTCACTGAGGAAAAAAAATTTTTTTTCAAATTAATATAGGAGATAGTGCATAGTTTCTTGATTAAGATCCACAAAAGTAATTTCTGAATTTCTTTGCTATATGTTTATCAGTAAAAAAGTAAACCTCAGTGTAAAATTTCTCTTATTGTAAAATTATCTTGTAATTCATTGTGCCAGCTCCCAAGGTTGTATAGGAGAGAGTAGTATATCTATTTAATCACCTGGAGCCTGGCATTCGGTCCAATTTGTTTGTTGTATCTATTTCAATTTAATTATTTACAAATACCATAAATGAATACTAATTCCTTATTTCTTCATCAAACGTACTATACTCCATAAAATTAGACACCGAACACGGCTTGGGAATGCTTCAGAAAAGCAAATGCAGCGTTTACGACAACAGAAAAATAAGAAAGTAATTTTTTTTTATATCGTAAACAAGTCCCTTACGCTGTCTGATTTAGAAATTCGATTGTAAGTAAGCTCGAATGTTCCCTCTTACTCAATCACATCGTATTGGTAGAAAATAGATCAGTAAGGCGGAACTAATGCAATTTAAAGCCAGTTTAATGTCTAGGATAGTATTTCACAGAACGTGAGATGTTTCTTTATATTACGTTATCATCGCTTTAACGTTGTCTGAAATACGATATGTTACCTAGTTTGAGCAATATATTACGCTGACCGTAATATGATATGACAACGTAAAATGTTTTGACAAGTTACGTAAACATTTCAGATTTGCATTAAAGAAATTAATGGATTGATTTAGCTGCATTATGAAGAAAATCACTGAACATTTCTTAAGAATTAGTTTGCTGAAATATTACACGTTCCATATAAATAAAAAAAAGAAATGAATTCAAGAAATATTTATGTAAAAAAGGCACAGTATTTATATATAGTTCAAGTTATTTAATTTTTAAAACGTTTCCTCCTGTCCTTGGTTCTCTCTTTGCTTCGAAAAACAGAAATTTCTCATTGAGCAAAATCGACAAGAGTAAATAAGAGCAAAACGCAAATACTAGAAGCTCTAATCTAAATATTTAAAAGCCTCGGCTTAAATACACACAACTAATTTGCATTCTAGTGAGGAGTACGGAAAGAAGAAGTTATAGTAAAGGCTTAAATCACAATGATTGCTAAATTACAACAAAATACCTTATATTTTCCTCAACAGACTTTAAATAATTCGAAAACGAAGGTCTGAATACTACCGTAAAAATGCTTAAGGATTTAATTATGAAAATTTTTATTTTTATCTTATAAGACTGAATTTGAGAATTTAAAATTCTTATAGCTAGATATATGAAATAGCCCTTATAATACTTCATTAAATTCGCGTTCTACAAAACTTCGTTTAAACATTTTCATAATTTTTAGATCCACACTCGTTTTTTCTCCCATCTCAAGGCATCTGGAAGGGAAAAGAATTTAGCCATTGATACAAGCATAACCTTTCACAATTTAAGCTTCATTGCCAGTCACTTTTTTTTTTCTTTTTTTTTTTTTACCTTGCTTTCTAGCATTTTAATGGGTGAAATAGTATATAACAATGTATAATTTTCAACAAATACCTACGAGTCTAAATCCTAGATGGTTAAAAGCATTAGATACATTTAATTTTAACAGCACCCTAATTAATAAATTCATACCTAGTGATCTAGGCTTAATTTTTATAGTACAGGCTGGAGAGCCTAACTTTTGAATAATCTCATTTAAACTGTGCTAGCTTTTACTTTAAATCAATTCGTTACCATTTGCTAGCTTTTACTCTATTTACAATGCATAACATCAGGAACCATTTAACGTTTACGATACATTTTGTACGTAAGCCCTGCATTCAAAACACCAAATTTCATTAAACATACTGTATTTCAAAAGATTACTTTCCTAAGTTTAATTCTTACATACACATGTACTGGTTTGGTTTGGTAGATTATGGCAAAGCACACTAGGATTATCTGCCTAAGGAGAGGGAGGCCTTTGTGGAGGGCTTTCTAAAAAAAAAAAAAACAATTTCGTTTATACGTTTTACATGGGGAAACCTCCGAAAGCACCTATTCAGCTAGCCCGCTCTCCTGAAACATAAGACAAATCGGAATTACCCGTGTTTAGCGATTTTACCTTTCAGCCGCATGCGGGTCTGTACAATAGTTGCTATTATTTGTTTTGCAATCGCGCCACAATTTTATAATCCTTACAGTCTTTTCGATTAAAGTAATATAATTGCTTTTAACACACAAACAAAAAATCTTTAAAAGTAGATGAATACGATAAACTGAAAAGCTTCTTCCCTGAATTTAAACTTGGATATCCTTACTTGAGATAAAAATAAAAGTATAGCAGCAGTTCGTAGAAATACTTACAGAGGTAAGGTAAATTTATCTTTTATTTTTTGTGGAACTCAGGCATTCGCTTCTTCAGGAACTCTGCCCATATTGGATAGGCGACGTTTCATCCATCTGTTCGGTTGGTATCTCTCCTGGTTCGGTGGCCTTTTTTGCTTTTGCAGGAGGTCCTTTATCCTCGTGGACTTCCTCTGCTCTCAGGATATCAAGGTGCAGCTGGGCATTACATCGGCGAACTCCCTTCTTCGTAAAGAGGTTATCACACATGGCTACAGTCTCTGCTAGACGGGGCTTTTCTGAGAAACGAGATTCTGGTAGCACTGGTTTAAGGAAGGATTTCTAGAAAAAAGAACCCCGCCTGAAGCGAAGTTCTTCCTAGCTACGGAAAAAATGTTGCGGCTACGCAGGAGTTTTTCAAACCTCACCGAAAATGTCTCAGCTGGACCTCAGTTCCTGGTAGAGACAACAAATTAGACGAAAGTTCTGCTTGTGAAGCCTCACGTGATCCCAATCTGAGCGATAATCGATTAGTGTTTGGCGTTCAATTCTTTGTAGTAAGTGAAATTGGTAACCTAGCTACGTGGATTTCCTGGAATTGTGCGGATTTTGAGAACTGTCCCTTTCGACGTCAAGTCCCGCGTAGCCGAAACATAAAGACTCAATCACATTAATGTGATTGGGACTTAAGTGGTCTTCAACCTCTGGTTCCGGTTCGTCTGTGAATTTCGCTCGGTGGTTCTATTGATTTTCCACTGAATTGGTCTTTCGGTGGCATTTTGTGACCTAGATTAAGCCCTGGAAGACCAGTCATTATCCTGTAGCTGTAAGTTTTCTGTTGTTCTTGTTTACTGGCATTTCCTTTTCGCCCTCCTGCCATTTTCTACAGTTTCGTACTCGGATAGTTGCGATATCTTAGAGATACTTAATCTTTTCCTTGAAAACATGGACATATTCCTTATTCTTTTCTTTCCTCTCGGCCCTCCTCCTCACCTGGTCTACATTCTCCTTTACGGATTCATCATTTTGTCCTTTTAAATATGTAACTGATTCCCTTATTCTCTTGATTAAATAAGGATTTCCAAACTTATTATAAAATTTCTTCAAATTTCCTTCAAGTGTACAAATAATAGAATGCTTATATTTCAAAATCTTATCTCTCACCTTCAAATTCACCTTATTGTTTTTCTGATCATAATAAAGGTTTTGGTTCACTCATTGCCTTATCTACTAATTTCTGAATGGCTGCCAATTTGAAGTTTTTAGACCTCTTTTCAACAATAAAAAATTATTGCTAGGCGTTATCAAACTTTTGTTAAGGAATAATTGAGTCGGTGTTTTGTTCATGGTATCATGCTTGGTCAATCTTAATACGTAGGCTAATTCAATAGCACAGCTATCCCAGTTTTAGTCGTAATTTCTTACGTAATAGAGATAATTTTAATTGCATTTCTATTCACCCGCTCTGCGATATTCGACTGTGGTCGATAATCCTCCACTATGATATTTGAAAATTTACGAAAAAAGACTGAAACATCAATTTTTGGATGTTAGAATTTTAGAAGTTCCATATAAGAACATTACGTGCAATAATAAAATTTAGAAAAATTTGCATTTAAAATGAAATGCTGAGGAAAATGTATATAAAATTATAAAGTTAAAAAAATTTAAATGATTCGATAAATTTCATAGCAAATAATTTTAAATTCAGCCTGAATTAGTCACACTTTAATTTTTCAGTTGTATTTTACATACTCTGATTCGTTATATCTGGAACGATATCATAGGGAAAACTTTCTCTGATATCGTTCTACTCTAAGATAAACTTAGCTTGGTTTGTCAGTCTTCCTGAAATCGAGAGGGTTTCACGACAGACACATTGCAGAACGCTAAAATCTCTTCGCATCACACTGGTCGTGAAGTCATGGCTCTTGTACACTCAACCGGAACGAATTATTGCGTCTGCGATGTCTGACCATGTCGTCTCATACATCGTTACAGCTTGAAATTAGTAATTTGTGAAAGATCCCACACACGATTTTCTCATCTCTGTGTGGTCCGCCGCATGGAAACGAATTGTAAATGCAAAATCAATCTACAAAAATGAAAGGGGAGGAGAAATAACATTTATATAACGGCATAAAACTGTAGTATTTTCAGAGTGTTTTTTATAAGCTTTTTGTATTAAGAATTATGTTGTATATAACAAAGAGTTACTACCACTGCCTATATTATTTAATCAAGAGTAATGTTCAATGTAATATGTAGCCAATACACACAGTGCATTAAGTGTAGAAATGAGTTTTGTAAGGTGTCCTAAATATAGTGCAGTGTTCAATGTAATATGTATTATAAAAATTTTAGTGTATTGGGTGTTTTATATACAGCAGTATGTTAAGGTGCAATGTAACCAGTAGAATGTTTAATTACAAAGTTATTTTTGGTATGTTTTAAGAATACAGCAAAATATATGCCACAGTTAACTTTTAACATGTTATTTAATCAAAAGTAATATGGGCTGTACTATGTCCTTAAATCTGTATTTTGTATATTATAAGTACAGCACAAAGTAAACAAAGAGGATTTCTGTGTGCAAAATGTGTAATCTGTTTGTAATGTGAAATTTTGCTCTTTATTTAAGAGCTTTTAATTTATTTATCTGTTGTATCAAGTTATTTATTTAAGTCTATTTTATGTAACGAAGTTATGTACTATATAATGCAGTTATGTCTTATTTAAACAATTACATTGTTCAGAATCTATGTTGAATTGTCAAGAATAATGTTTAGCGTAATATGTTGCAAAGTATAGTGTATTAAGTGTAGCATTGAGTTGTAAATGTGCCTTAAGTACAGTGCAATGATCAACGCAATGCATATTATGAAATGTATATTGTAGCGAGTATGTGTAGCAATGTGTTAACATGCGATGAAGCCAGGAAAATGTTTAATTTCGCATGCAGAAAAATCTATATTTTGCCCTTGTATGGCCATGTACTTTTCCCTTGTATTGTTTTCGGAGTGTAGCTTCAGATAGTTGCGGGTTCCGGATGATACCCGACTAGTCTATGTAAGCCGTCCGGGTGTCCGGACCTGCTCTCACCTGTCACCTGTAGTATTTTCAGTAATTTCGTAGTATCGTACTTTTGTCTTTCTTCTATGTTATTTCCTGGTTCTATGTTGCCATAAAAATTACTACACCATGAAGGAAGTGCACAACAAAACTGAAATTTTCATGAAAGGGGGTAAAATGTGTTGATGAATGCAAATACCTTCTTTTTATGCATTTCGTGGCATGTGCACATAACAATAAGTGTAATTACATTTCAATAAAGGTTTTAAAAGGCAAACTGAAATGCAGCTTTTATTTAGCTTGATCATGATGTTTATCGCTATGAAGCTAGCCAGTTCAAATTTTGTATACGATGTTTCTGGATGACTATACAATGTGTTCAAGAGATTTATACAAAATCTCACTTAAATTATTTTTAATTTAGTGCTGAAACGAGTTGTCGCACATATCTTCGTTTAAGGAACTAACTAAAAATTTCAGAATTTTACTGCTTGCGCCACCAGGTAGAGAGAGAAAAGTTTTTAATTAAAATGTGTAACACAGTTTCTGAATTGTTTGGCGAATTTTCGAAAATGGCTCGTTTGTTTTTGACAATTCACGTCAATTATTTGAAAATTTTAATATGTAAAACTACATCAGTTACAAAGTTTTGAAATTTTCACATGTTATGACACAAACTCTTTGTCACTTTTTTAAACGAGAACTATAAAAAGATATTAATTAAGAGATTTCTACATTTATTACTTTCTTGTACGAAGTAAAAGAAGTATTGTAATCACAAATCCGAGTATCGTATTTCAACGAAAATAGCCATTTTAACAACTATCGAATGCAATTTAACAATGTTTATCCGTGACATATGTACGCAAGAACAGAATAAAGGACTGTTTTTTCCCAAACGCATTATAAAATTGATTCAAAAGAGATTTTCTCGTGACATTTGTATGTAAGTATTTATCTCGCATAACTCAAAAACGAGTAGCCTCAGAACGTTGAAATTTTGTATATAGGACTGCTATAACATGTAGTTATGCACCTCCCGTTTTGGTTGGAATCAGCTGCACAAAAAGTATATATATATATATATATACCCACTTTGTTGTTCGGCTCAGTGAGCTCTTTTTTTTTTTTTTTTTCCTTATATGTTGGTAAATTGTGCACTTTTTGCTTTAAAAATGATTGAATTATGCTGTTCTTATCTTCTGGTTAAAAGTTTTTAAAACTTTAGTTAATCTGAATGCAATAGTTGTAGAATTATCATCAATTTAAAAGTGTTTTCAAGTGCTGCTAAGCCTAATTTTTTTTTCCGTAGCAGCCATGTTTGTTTTCATTTGAAACTTATCAGAATAGTGAATTAAGTCCGTTTCTGCACGTTCAGTATCTTTTTGCATGGTAGGACTAAAAGTAAACTTTCAGTTTTGCTCACTGAAAAATCCGCCTTCTTGCCTGCTGACCGGATTGCTTGTTTTTTTTGCGTAGAAACTCTAATTTTAATTGTAAATTTTTTTTATTGTTTTAACTGTATTTGGTGTTTTATGTTTTTCTATATCTTTCAATTTTTAATTAAAATATTTTGAGTTTTTATGTATTTTTGCCTTGCCTTGAAATGAGAACTGAATTATTTGAATAAAGAAAGAGCTACAACTTTAATGAAATTCGAAGAAATAAGTTTAAATAAAATGTAAGAAAAAATGTGTATATTTTAATATTCCGTAGAAGGAAGACACGGGGTGTCCGCGTCAGATTTTTAAAATATGCTACATTATGGAGCAAATGGGGGAAGCATTGGTTCTTCCTCGGCCGCCACTTGAAAACGTGAAAACTTTCTCGATTTATGATGTCATTACATCATCCTCTTTTTCTTGCTCCTGCTTAGATTTCTCTAAAATTAATTTTGTTTATGCATTTATTAATCTCACGCCCCTTTCTGCAAAGAATTATTTGGAAAGAAATTGAGTTTCTTATAGAAATCTTCTGCCGTTATATAAATATTATTTCGCTAGATTAGTATTTAAATTATTTGGTATGAAATCTATGGAAACATTTAAAAGTTTTGCATTTTATAATTTTATATACATTTCCTCAGCGTTTTATTTTAAAATTCGTTTTTTTTTTTTAAATTTTACTATAGTAATGTTCTGTTATGAAACTTCTAAAATTATAATTTCCGAAAATGTAACTGTTACAAAGAGTTGAAATTTTCAATTTTTTTTAACTAGCCGCATTTTTCTGTGCTTTTATTCATCTCGCTCATGATGCTTGTTACTATGATCAAAACGTTTTTGCCAAATTTGAAACTATTTCCTGATAAGCTATGGAGCTCAAATTTTGCACACACACTTATGGTCGAAGATAATACAATGTGATGAAGCATTTTTTTCTAAAATGTTTCAGATGTCTTAAATTTAATGTTGAAATGATTTTTCGCACAAATTTTCGTTTAATGAACAAACTAAAGCTCTCAAAATTTCATTGTTTGAAACGTCGGGCAAAGCGGAACAAAATCTTTTAAATGAAGTTTACGTGAGAATTTATAAGGTAATTTTTTTATTTTTTGGCAAACTGTCTTGATTGTTTTTGACTATTTGACGCAACAGAATTGCTAGAAAGAAAGTAAAGTGGAACCTCGAGATACAAGCACCTCTGTATACGAGAAATTCGAGATGCGAGGCGAAACATTCGGCTCTAAATACGAGCATTGACTCTAATAACGAGCAACGAGGCAGGCCGTTGGTATGCATGGCGTGTTACCCAATCCGTCTCGACTCGGAAAATTCCCTCGTCAGATCACTCAGTGTTCTTTGATTAACCGTGTTTGTGCGCTTGTGAGTTAATTGTTTTTTACTTTTAATGTGAAAATAACTATTTCGAGATGCCTCACAAGAAGATTGTTGCCTCAGATAGTGCTGCAAAGAAAAAGATGGAAGTCATGGCCGTCGAAATAAAGAAAGAAATCATAGATAAACATAAGCGTGGTGTAAGAGTGACGGAATTGGCGAAGACTTACGACCGTTCGACATAGACGATCTGCACTATTCTGAAGAAAGAGGAAGAAATTAAGAAATTTGATGTGGCCAAAGGAGTTACCGTTACATCCAAGCACCGTCCAAAACTCCTAGAATTTGAGAATCTGTTGTCGGTGTGGATTAACGAGAAGCAGTGTAAAGTCGATTCGGTGTCGGAAGCTATCGTTTGCGCTAAGGCTAAGAATCTGTACTTGGACCTTCTCCGTAAAACACCAGGTACTTCGACTGAAGATGAGATGGCAACGAGATGTTTTGGGAGTGCGGAAAGGATTAACTGGATTTCCATTATTTTCAATGGGGAAATTTGTTTCTAGATACGAGAAATTCGCTATACGTGCTCAATGATGGAACGAATTGAACTCGTATCTCGAGGTTCCACTGTAAGTGAAAGAGTGATTATTCATTGTTTAAGAAATAACTTTTAAATAGAATAATTTGATTAATGATTTATCATTGAGTCTAAAAAAGCTAAAAATAAACGACTTAAAAAGTCATTAGCATACAATGACGAATCGGTTTAACTCGAATTGGCTTTTATTTAAAGCTCATAAAATAACTGAGAAAAATTATTTATTTAAAAATTATATCTATATATATGTGTGTGTAAGATAAAGATATGCAAAGCAAACTTCTGATTTTGATTGGCAACAGCCCCTTCTACCCTTCCCATTTGGTTATTTCTCTTTACTATTCTAAAAACAGAACTAATTTTAATATATCGATCTAAACAATGTCATTTCAAAAATAATCCTATCCCATGATCTTACGTTACGGTGCAATACAGGTACCTTTTAGTCAATCACTGAATAATAAAACTTTTTTGTTTCTCAACTCTTCATCTGAAGGCGTCACACACTTTCTTGCTTTGCTTGCTTCGTGTTAGGATGTCATTTCTTACCTCTCTCTATATCATCCATTGTATGTGTTGTGATGTATTAAACTTCCAAAAATGTGAAGTACAGACTGCGCCCATGATGATATATGAATCAGAACATGCATCTCGAGGATTCGTCTAGAAGTAATTTATTTGTTGAATCTACAGCTATGTCTGTCTCAAAGTTCCATCTTTGTACGCCGCAATTACGCACTCAATCTGTTCGCCATCTCCCTCTATAACCATTTCGGGATATAAAATTATTTGTCTCTTCTCTCCGCATCCTAAAATATTATACACAATTTGCATTTTGTTATATGTATATCTATATAGCAAGATGCAAATGCGTACAAAAAATCCTTATTATTAAAAGAAATTTAAAAATGCGCAGAAAACTTAAGGAGGATTTGAATTTTTTAAAAACATATTAAGCTACTTTCTTAAGAGGAGGAATACTTTCTTAAAGGACTTTCTGAAAAAAAAAACTGGATAGAGTTCCCCCAGCAAATTAGGAAAACCACGGAAGTGTCTATGCTATCAGCCCGTTCAGTAAGATTTCAGGCCGAATATTATAACCGTTCAGCAGTCTTATCCACCGGGACACTGATGAGGTAACTTCAGAACAAAGTTGGTTGGACTCTTGGCTTGCATTCATTAAGAAAGTTCAATACTCATCGGTCATTTAATCATTTAATCGTCTCATCAATGAGAACATTGTCTAAGATTCGCGACAAAGGGAAAGAAATTTTACACCTGTGAGAATAGAGAGTTTCGTCTATATTCTGACAGAGATGGATCCGAATCTCCCAACCTTTTTTCTTTCCCACCAAATTTCTCGAGAAACGTTTCGGCTCACCAATATTTTGAGTGCTCCCTTGCTGCACAGACATTATATACGTATTAAATTTTAAGCTTTCTTCAAGAATCGAACCCGAGCCAACGATAAAGCAGCTAGGAGCGCTAACTAATATAGGGATTAATGCAGCTTCGTATTATGTAATAATTGTTACAGAATTTTAATAACTTGGTGTGTATAATAAATCAGAATGAATCTATAATTGTATCACATATCAAAGCACTGATCGAACTTGGACCAGACCACATTTTCTCCTACCCCGTCATCTTGGCTGCAATGTAGCAAATTAGTGATCGCCCCACAAAGACCTCTATGAAGAAAATTGCTTCGAAATTGATAAGACGGCGTGCACTGCCCCTAGTATCATCAAACTGACTTCATGGACAAGACAACAAACAAACAATTACTCAAAGCAATGAGCTGACAAATCCTTACAAGTAAATCAACGATTAATTCTCTTACTTGCAAATAAATATAATTAATTTCATTAGTTAGTTAACATATGTCAATAAGAACTTTTTTTTAATGTCAATAAGAAACAATTTTTTTAATTCAGTAGATATGAAACAGAGATATTTAAAGTGAATTCAAAACTTTTTAAATAAATATAACTTGAAGCAACGAAGAATTAAAATTGATTGTTTACAGTTTTTAACGAGAGAATTTATTTTAGGGAGGGGGGAAGTCATCGTGCTGCTAAAGAGCTTAATCTTCCTCAAAACTCTAAAATCAATTAACAATTGCTTTTATTGCAATACTTTAATTTTCTGAAACCATAATAGTTATTGAAATGTACTTCTAATACAGTAATTTTTAGTTTACAAGACTCTAACAGCAATTAAGATTTTCCTTTATTAATACATCTGACCTTGTGTTTTGTAAAATTTTAGTGACTATTAGGTATTACAATAGTTTTTATTTTGCAGCTCTGAAAATTGTAATATTTGTCAGGAATTTTATTTTATATTTGTAATCATTTTTGGCAAGAACACGTTGCCAAATCTTTATTTTGCATTTGAGGTAGCACAAACATATTTATTAATAACAGCAGGTAAATTTTGTCAATTAAAAGTATGCATATGCTGATGAAACTTTGAACAAATCAACTTTCACAGCAATATTCAGGAAGTTCATTTAATGCTTTGAATGTGTTTTTATATCAGATATCACGTTAACTTTTCTGAATAGTAGTGCATGACCATATACTGAGCAAAGGAGCAAAGGGTATCTGCAATAATATACAATTTTTAGCAGACTAAGAATACAACTATGTAATGTTAGTATCTTTTTTTAATAGAATAAACTTGATTTGTTCTCAAAATGCATAAAATAAAACAGAATTACATTTCTGCTGCAGTAAAGGGTGAATATTCTAATTACAGAAAAATCATAAGGAAGTTGAAATGAGAAAACAAATATAAATAATTTTTAATACCTGAATACTTAAAGAAAATGACAAACATATATAATCCATTTAAACAACAAAATGCAATAGTTACATACAGAGTGTCCTCGAATCAAAAGACAAAACAAGGCTAGTTATTACTTTAATTATTCGTGAAAAACTCAATCATTTTTATGTTATACTTGTCATAATGAATATCAGATACGGAAAATAAATGTATTGAGGAAAATGGCATTTACCTTTAATATTACTGTGTACAATCAACTTACATGAAAAGTGTGGTATAAGATGCGAAAACAAGTGGAATTAAGCGAGGTGCCACTTGATGCTCCTTGCTCTTCAAGTGGAGCAAAAAGGAACTACAAAATTCGCTTGCGGCCTCAAAATACAAACGAAAAAAAATCCGAGAAGTGCTATTCGCTTGCAACCAACCATCTCCTTGACAACGGTTGACGTTCATCAATCGCTATTGGTCCATTAGTTAGACAGAAAGATTTTTGTGAAGTTTACGTTCTTGATCATCAAACAATTTTGCCTTCTTAGTATATTCCATACGGTATATGTCTTTTTCCTGTGTCGTCTGCTTGTTTATCGTCATGAAAATATCCCATGTTATTCCTGCGAGGGAAACGGTGGAAATATTGCCCGTGGAATGAGATTAACGTCAATTTCAGGAACGGAAGATGAAAGTTACTTTGCAAAGAGAATCTGAATGTTCTTAATATGACATTACCATCTGTATGGGTATGAGAGATAAATAATAATGCAATTCCGTTTTATTTGCTAGCCACTCTTCGTAAAAATATTTATAAACGAAAAAAAAAAATAAATAAAACTTACTAAGCTGAGTAACCTGATTTTAGAGTGAATGAACTGATTATAAATTAACTAAAGGAGATTATTTAGGATTATAACAGCAACCTTTTGTAAGGCCTATTTCTTAATTGTTTAACGAAGATTTGGGTTTCTGAGTATATTTTATCAGGCTGGACAACCACACGCAAAAGGAAAGGTACTTATATTTCTTGCAAAGTACATTTCACACGCACTTTGCAGTTTTTCTTTGGGGGGGGGGGACGATGAAAATTGTAAATTTAAGACTTTTTATAATATAACATTACTGAAAACTATTACATTCTTAACTATTATATTTAAAACACTGAGTAAATACAATAGAAATAAAGCAACTACAGATTTATTTTTTGATTTCAATTTGATGCACAAAACTGAACCAAACTAACCCAGATTGACTCTCAGTAAATACACGGAATAAAACCAAGAAGTACTTTTAGCCCAAAGGGGCAATTTGCCCCTTTAGCCCAGAAGAGCTATTAATTTTGTTTTGGTACTTTGCTTCGTTCACTATAAAAAGGCGTTTTACTTTTCAGAGTGTTGCTACCAAATATTAGAGCCTTGCATTATATTTAACGGAATTAAATAATGAAAAATCTGCATGAATGTATATGTGCTTCTCGCAGTGACCTCGGTATCTAGAGATATCGAATTTTGAATAACGTAGTCCTCCATCCGAACACTGGCACCCGGAAGCCTACATTTTAAATTTGTTTTAATATCTATTTCATAATTTGTAAAATTTTGCCGAATTTTTCATTAGCGAACTCAAAAACTTCAAGGCGAGCAATGACAACACTGTACGGGAGGAAAAACATTTTTATCTCCAGCACGTGAAACTATCAAAAATTCTAAAAATGTGCTGTTTTTAAATATTTTGTGATATTGCTATTGAATTGAATTTTATGGCTTAAGTGCGAATAACATAATATTTAACAAATAAAGGTAACACACAAAACGTTAATAAACACCTCTTTGGGCGTAATATAAAATCTGAAATCTTTCAGAATGAAAATATAAAATCTGAAAGCCTTCAGATTTGTATTTTATTTTTTATTGTTGTTATTATTGTTATGAATTTTGTATTTAGATAGCTAAAGTTAGTAGAATTATAATTAAAATTGTTTTATTTCCCCGTACAATGTAGCACGAGACATATTTTAAGAGAAAGCTAAGCCTGAAAAGTAAAAATACAGGAGCACGGGAATTTAATATTAATTTGTATTTAAATTGAATAAATGTAATTGACTACTGTGTTAGATGTAATCGTAATTCTACTCTTTTGCTTTCCAGAAATCTCGAGAAGCAAAAAAATTACTAGAATTCGCAGCCGATTGAATGCTTTAAAAAGCCGGAGAGAAATATCTCAGCTCAGTTGTTGTTTAGTTAACTGGTGCTGTTATTTCTGCGTGTTCAGCTTTCTCTGATCTGTGAACGCTATCCACATCCATATACATATCTCGAAAAAATGGTTATATTGTAGCGCAAGAGAATGCCTATGTTCTAACTTCTGTTTGAATAAAAAAGTTATTTTAGCCTTTTAAGGACTATTTAAGATGTTGTACGAATATCTCTGAGGAAAATTCCAGCGTTCTGTTATATTTCTTTTGATAGGAATAAATTTCATTAACATTTTATGGGACTTGTACGTTCAATCGATTACGAGGAACGCAATATGACGAAGCAGTACGCACGCAATATGACGAACGTACGCACGCAATATGACGAAGCAGGCGAGTGTACCTACATGTAAAGAATCTATTAACTAACCAACTATTAAAAATTTTAGTTTTATTATAACTTCTCATTTTTGTATTCCTCACTAGAACGCAAATTAGTAGCGAGTATTCAAAGGATTGTTTGAATTTGAGGCAGAGAGTGGTTCTGGCATCGCGTGCACGCTACGTGGCTAGTTTCCTGCCAGCTTTAATAGTTGTAATAATTGGGCTTTGCTGTTTCTCCCTGCTGACGCTTTAATTTTAATGCTCTGGTAGAGTTAGAGAGCCAGCTTCTAGTAGTATTTAATCAATCCTTGACTACTGTTCAAAGTCTACATTAAATCGAACTGTTCGATTTATTTTTCCTCGTCGTTATCTGGATAATTAGTGTGACTGAGTAATATTTATTTTGCCAATATTTAAACAATGGATGTGCATCATACTTCACCTCATCCATATATATATATACATATCTGGAGTAGTGGTTATATTATAGCACAAGAGAATGCCTTTAAGTTCTAATTTCTGTTTGAATAGAAAAGTTATTTTAACCTTGTCAGAACTATATCAATATTCTCAAACATAGCGATAATTCCTTTCATGTCTGTTAAAGTTATTAAACTAAAATAGATCAAGTATAACCCTATTAGCGGCCGCCGAATCATGTCCCAAGACAAAGGAACAATCAGTCTGCTCATCCCCCCCCCTTGGATTGCAGGCTTCCCCGGCATCAGGAAGTTAAGCGGAAGGCCTTTAGGTTTACCCTAAGCACTATGCGAACTTCGATGAAACCAGCCATTATATTCAATGACAGAATTTTGACAGTGACGTTTCTGAAACAGTTAGAGACGCACTTTTTACTTTTTCTAGTTGCAGAATTGCAGAATGCCATGTTAGCAATCGTCGCGGTTCAAGAACGGGCTCTGAGCAGGTATAAAGGCATTGGTAAATTTTTGTTGGGAGAGCATTCCCAGTGGTGAAAAATAGGGAGAAATTAGAAGCGAAACTGTTTAGTAGACATCAAAGTAAGATTGAAGAGTTGACTAAGTTTGAGGAAAGTACAAGTATAGTGAATTTATTGGATTGGAAAAAGCTCGAGGTAGAGGTTATCCAAATAATATTACACAGGTTGTTGTTTAGGATTCAGCATTTTGTTGAATTACGAAACTCGAACACTCTAGCATAGTTAATTGAGCTAGCAGTGAAGTTCGAATGTAGGCGAATATCAATGCGTACACGCAGAGCGGGATCCGAGCAGAGGTCGAGCGGACATTTTCGTAGATCTGTAGCGAAAGGAAGCCCAATGTTTGAAAATTTGAAGACAGACGTTTTGAAAATCGGAAGACATTTCCATCGACTGATAGTGATCGCCAAAGTAAGTCACAAAAGAGGAAACTAGAATAGATTCTGATATTAAGACTTTAAACTAGACAGCGGTACTGAAATACAGATGGTACATTCGTTCTTTAAAAGGAAGAAAAATCCCTCTTGAATCCGATTGAGTGCGGTGTTGATATTTGTCCCTCGAAGTAATTCAAATTCTATTAAATAACGTATGTAAGCACGATTGTAAATTATTTAATTGTTATTATACAAAATATCTATTGAGAAAATGGCAACAGCTAGTTTCTGGATGTCGTTCTATTTATAATTTTAAAAAAGATATTCAGATGATGTACACTTGAAATGTTTAATGGTACGATGCAATAAGTACGCTTGTTATGTTATGTGCGTTTACGAATACGTTACGTGTAGGTTATTAAGATTTACCTTTAAATAAATGTTTGTTTGTCTTTTACAACCATTTTATGAGTGATTAATTTAACTACAAAAAGGAAGTTAACATGAATCAGAAGCGGGATTATTCTGAAACCTAAGCCTAAAGCTACAAGAATTTGCTATACGAAAATAAATTGAAAAAAAATTGAATTTCAAGGTATATGTGCATTGATTGATGTAACATATTTATTATAGAATTTAATTTTGTTATTTTTTTATCATTTTGGAAAGAGAGTTTTTTTTTTTTTTTTTTCATTTCTTTAAATTTTGAAATATATTTAGAACGTCAAACAAACTTATAAAATATCAATAACTGTGTTCTACTAAGTTTTCTAATTGGAAGTTAATAATAATAGCATATACTATATATAATTTGCATTTTAATGAGTACGAAAATGTCTATTTTCGGTAAGGCAAAGAAATGCGATTTAAGAATATTAGCTGAAGAATTGGGAGAAGATGTAAATGAGAGTCATAAAATGAGCGATTTGAAAAAGATAATTTTGGCTAGCAAAGAGTACGATGAAGAATGCATCAAAGAATAATTAAATATTATAATAAAGGAAAGAAAAGAAATTGAAGAACGAAAACGTCAAGAAGAAATTGAAGAACGTAGGCGAAAAGAAGAAATTGAACGTAAGCGTAAAGAAGAAATTTAAGAACGTAGGCGAAGAGAAGAAATTGAAGAACGAAATCGTCAAGATGATGAACGTAGGCAAAGAGAAGAATATGAGGAACGAAAACGAAAGTATGAAATGGAATTTGAACTGCAAAAACTACTTACTGAAGCAGAAAGTAAATCTACAAATTCTGGCACCAATGAAAATGCTAGTGGTGCACACATGAATCCAAAGTTAGAGCTTCATCGTTTGATGCAAAAATTTAAACCTGACGAGAATGATATCAGTTTATATTTAATCATGTTTCAACGTTTGGCTAAAAAAAATTGAAATACCAGAAAATACATGGGTTACTCATTTGTTTGGCTTATTGCCGTATGATATTGCTCAGTTAATCGCCAGAGAAACCGATGAGATTGCAAACGATTATAAAGAAGTTAAAAAGACCTTATTAAAACGGTACAAGATGACACCTGAAAAATTTCGTCAAACATTTTTACGCACAATAAGAGTGTAGGAAACACATGAAAGAATTTTGCGCTATAGATACTTTGTATAGGACTTATAGAAATTTTTAAAATTATATTTCATTTTATTTTTTTTCTACTACCTATTATTATATTTTTGTTGTTTATTTGTCGTTTTAATGTATGATAAGATTTGGTTCAACTGAGGACAATTAAAAAGTCAGGATGGTCGAATGTAAGCACGATTGTAAATTATTTAATTGTTATTATACAAAATATCTATTGAGAAAATGGCAACAGCTAATTTCTGGATGTCGTTCTATTTATAATTTTAGAAAAGATATTCAGATGATGTACACTTGAAATGTTTAATGGTACGATGCAGTAAGTACGCTTGTTTTGTTATGTGCGTCTACGAATACGTTACGTGTAGGTTATTAAGATTTATCTTTAAATAAATGTTTTTTTGTCTTTTACAACCATTTTATGAGTGATTAATTTAACTACAAAAAGGAAGTTAACACGTACCAGCAGATGCATTATTGGATACAGGGGTGCAAAGTAGTTTTTTGGCAGAAAATCGTTTTAGGAAAAACTTTATATATCATTGGTACAAATGCAGCATTGATTATCTAGTGTCGCAGGAAAGAAACCGCCCTTGCAACCAGCCCGTTCGCGGAAATCGAGGTTCGGTCAAAACTACCAGTGTTCAGCGACTTTACCGCTCCGCCGCTGATGGGCCCATTTTTAATTGGAAAAGTGTAATTCGCAAGAAATTTATTCTTGAGTGACAGATAGTGAATTCATGATGGTCGTAACAGACAGATTTCTGAAGGAAGTTCAGCTTATTGATCCCCCCAAAAAATTGAATCAAATAAATTATATATCCTGTACTTCATTGTGCAATAACACAAAGTCACTCTCGGCAAGAAGTTTTCAACAACGAAAGACGTCACATACTTAACCTCCCCCATTCATCATATATTTCTTCCTTAAAATGAACTCGCACATGAAAAGTCAATATTTTAATAGCCCGGAAGGGGTTCAGAAAACCGTAACCAGCGATTCAAACAGTATTCCCAAATGTACGTTTTATGACAGAATGATACAGCTGAGTGAAAATTCGAAGTCTTGCATAGATTTCCAGGGACTATATATTAAAAAACCTAAGAATTAATTAATATTGCTTCCTTTAACTTTCGATTCTATACGAAGCAAGCCCTAAAATTTTATGGACGCACCATAAACAGCCAAAAATATTTTATGACTACTGATCTAGAAATTCAATAGACAAAGCCAAAAATTTAGCTACACTAACACTGCAAAGAATGATATAAAATAGTGGTCTAAAATTTTATCAATCGCTTTAAGAAATTCCTGGTATGTAAAGAGAGTTTATAATGACAAATAGTTTGTACACTGTGTCCCCCCCCCCGAAAAAAGGACTTTTCTATACCTTTCGTTCTACTGGGCCGATTGACGAAATTCAACTTGCGTTTTTCATATCTCGAAAGCGCGACTTAGGATATGTATTAGATTTATATATAGCATTGTTCCAATATAGGTATTTTGACACAAAATCGGACTTCTGAAATGCCATGCCAATTTGTTTTCCATTTTTCGATAATACCAATCAAATTGTATCAAATTACCAAGTTTTGTAAAAATCGCACAAGTCACTTCTAAAAGATTAGCTCTCAAAATTTTAGCTCCTCAATGTTAATTAAATTGGTATATATTCATTAATCTCTCTTCTTTTTATTAAATTTACTTGATTCCTTCTTCCAGAATTCGAAATTTAGACTTAATTTAAATATAATTCGCACACATTTTATGATTTATTTTTAAAATTTATATTTTTAATTTTTTTTTTAATTTTTCGGAAACGTTTTTGTTATAACCTATAAAATTTGTAACATCATCTTAAAGGTAAGTATTTATAGGCATACACCTGCAAAAAATTAGCGATTTTTATTCAAATTTTCTAAGCTATACATGAATTTGCATATTGGCGCGTTTTAAATTTGGCATGCATGTTGTAGGCGATTTACTCACTTTGTTACTAATTTGATTTACTCACTTTGTTAAAATTATTCGAAAGTATGAACTATGACTTTTTTTTCTGCTCGTGTACTATGAAATGGGAAAGGAAAAATAGGTTTCTATAAAATTAAGAAGGTCGCCGTGTGAATTATTCTTAGCGCAAACTGAAAAAAAGGTGCCAGGATAAATTTTTGAATTTCTCCATCAATTTCAAACCAAATTAAAAAAAAATAATACTTAGGCATAATTTGAGTCGTAGAATCGAATATATGGAAAAAAACGTTTGGCAAGTCATTTTCGAAAAAGTCCGGTTTTGTGTCAAAATACCTATAAAAGAACAATGCTATATATAAATCTAATATATATCCTAAGTCGCGCTTTCGATACATCAAAAACACAATTTGAATTTCGTCAATCGGCCCAGTAGAACGGGAGATATAGAACTGTTTTTTTTTTTTTTTTTTTTTTTTTTTCCCGCAGTGTACAGTTTTTTTTTTTTTTCGAGTAGAAACTCTGTGAGACTTTTGTTTTGCCTCTTTTATACAATATTGGAAGGAAAATTCGAAATTTGTAATTTGTATTTAGATTTTCAAAATCTGATAAGGATTTACAGTAGTCTTCATGCTAAGGATTTGTGATAAGGGTTGAAGTAGTAGTTGTTTTCATATTAATGTTTAATTATCAAACTAATTGATAATATTAGTTAATTATCAAATTAATTGATGATATCAGTTTAATTATAAATTAATTATGAATATGTGAGACGTAAATAAAATTTCATATGTTAGTCAATAAAAAGAGAAACAAATATTTTAGAAATAATTTATATTCTTCATCCTTTTTTTACGTTTTTTTTCATAATTTTTCATATTAATCATCACTATTGCAATACAAAATTGTAAAAATTTCTTCGTCAAGCAGTCGTGTAAGCCATTTTTCTTGGTGTTCTAATGATAATTTTCTTGAGTTTCGTAAATTACAAAGAACCATCGATGCATCTTTCCGTAGAAAAGACTTAAATGTCGGTAAAAGGGAAAAACAAAATCGTACAGGACTAATGCATTCATAGTGTTACGAATTTGGTATTTAAAAAGCTAATGTTAGTTCAATTATAAATTAAATGGTTTTATTTCTCGCGCAGTGCAGCGCGTGACGAATATTAAAAAAAAAGCTAAGCCGGAAAAATTAAAAATACAAGAGCGCGTGCGTTAAATAAATAAATATCTCTTTTTGATTTCGAGAAAGTGCTGGAAAATTCTAGCGCGTGATTTTAAAATCTTATAAAAGGAGGAAAACATCTCAGTTTGGAGTAGGTGCTTAGTTTGTTGTTGTTTAGAAAACTGCCGTTGTTGATTATAGCGAATTCGCGGATTAGCGTTCTTTAGCTGTTTTGAATTACGTTCTATTGTACATTTAAGTAGTTAAAAGATAACTACTGTGAGATATTGTAATACTGCGTGATAATTTGAGAAAATTTAAGCATTTTTGTTGTGATAATAATAAATTTTTGTTCATTTTTTTTATCGGACTTGTGCATTCATTTCATAACGAACCCGTACGCACGCAACAATTTTTGGTGTCAGAAGTGGGATCTGAATGCCAATAACAAGAGGGATGGAAGAACAATTGAGACAGCTCATTACTGCTTTTGCTGCTTTCCAAGAAAAGATGGAAGCTGGCCAAACATCTTTTAAAGAAGAAATGAAATTGGGCCAGGAATCCCTCAAGGAAGAAATGAAAACGGCACAGGAACAAATGAAGTTGGGCCAGGAATCCGTTAAGGAAGAGATGAAATCTCTTAAAAATGAAATGAAAGCAGGTCAGGACGAAATGAAAAGAGAAATTACCTGCGTAATAGAAAATAAATTTGAGGCTATGGAAGGCAGAATAGACGCGGTTGAAACTAAAGTTGGACAAATAGAAGAAAGAGTTTCTTCGGTAAAAGAACAAGTAGAAGAAAGAATTTCTGTAAAAGAACATATAGAAGAGAGAGTTTCTGCCGTCGAACAACAAATTGATGATAGGGTTTCTGTTGCCGCCGCCAAAGAAGTTGACAGCCTAAAGAAGTGCATAGCGACGGTAGGAAACAATTCTGAAGGTTTCAAATTTTTATCGATGCCTGCTCGTTCCGTTCTGAAACTATCTACATATGATGGGAAGACCTCCTGGCAGGTGTATAGGACACAATTTTCTATCGTTGCGGATGCGAATGGATGGGATTCCCAAGCTAAGGCCTGTCATCTCGCCGCTTCTCTGAGAGCAGACGCAGCGGATATCCTGCAGACGCTTCCCGAAAATCAAAGGCTAGATTTCGAAGCTCTATCCGGCGCTTTGGAGCTGCGCTTCGGCGAGAAATGTTTAAAAGACTACAGCAGGCTCCAATTAAAATCTCGTCAACAGAAGCTTACCGAAACGCTTCAGAAGCTCGCCACGGATGTTGAAAGGCTGTCACATCACGCCTTTTCGGAGTGCCCGACAGAAACAAGAGAAATCCTGTCGCTGCAATATTTCATCGACGGCATCCGGGATCCTGAAATACAGAAAGCTCTTCGAATGGCAAATGTAAAGGAAATAAAAAGCGCTCTGTTGTACGCCATGAAGTTCGAGGCAGCCCAGCAAGCAAGTAGTAGAGATCGCTACCCAGTTAGAGCTGTGCGAGTGCATGAGCCAGTCGATCAACTGATGGCTCGTTTAGATGATTTAGCCAGACAAGTCGACGCTTTGATACGAAGTAGGAGCGAGAAGAAGGTGGCTCCAAGGTGTTGGAGATGTGGTAGTGAAGGTCACCTAAGACGGAATTGCAGAACGCCCCAGGGTACGGAATATAAAGCAGATGATTTTACCAGACAAGTCAGTGGCTTGAGACGGAACAGAAGTGAAAAGAAACTAGTTCTAAAGTGCTGGAACTGCGGAGTTGAAGGCCACATACGAAGAAACTGCAAAACACTCCGAGGTACGGAAAATAAGACCCATTTCCCAGCAACGACGCAGTAAACAAATTAGTGACCATATCGAGGAACGGAGGTTGCCAGATAATGAAAAACCTTGTTTTAAAGCGCTTAAAATTTATACAGTGAGTGGCAACAGTAACGGACTGTCCATTAATGGGAATATCGATGGAGTTCCTTGCAATATGATCATTGACACAGGAGCTAATGTTACCATCATTAGGAAAGATTTAGCTGAACAGTTTAAAGATAAACTTATTTGGACGCCATCCTGTGTTACACTTCAGACTGCGTCTGGGGATAAGATCGACATAACTGGGAAGTTAAACGTAAGCATCACGTTTGGAAGTGCCGCCTACCATCACACGGCATATGTGGCGGATATCACAGATCCATGCATACTCGGATTGGACTTTTTAAGGAAATACAATTTTTCCTTAGACTTGAAAAACAACAAACTGCTTTCAGCATCTGATGGCATGACTATCCATCCTCAAAAAGGATCCTCGCCTGGAAATGCCGACGCCTTGTCCGAAAGATCCAGCTCGGGAAGCTGCCGAAATCATACTAGGGTCGAAAAGAAACGCAAGACTACCAGCTCTTCTCCAGCCCAGATGCTCTTTGGTCGAGACCTTCGTCTGCCTTGTGACCGCCAGTTTGATCGCCGTACGGATGCGCCTTCATCGCCTGAGGAACACATCCAAGATGTCCAGGCCCGTTTTGAAGTGATGCCCCGTTTCGCACGAAAGCGAGTGAACTTGGCGACGGAGAAAGTGAAGACCAGATACAACACGAGAGCTACTGAACATCAGTTCCACGAAGGAGACAAGGTGTGGTTGTAGAATCCGACTCGACGGAAAGGACTTTGTCCGAAATTACAGTCACCTTGGGATGGCCCGTATACAGTCCTAAAAAGGCTGAATGACGTCGTGGTTCGGATTCGTAAGTCTTCGAACTCTAAACCTAAAGTCGTTCATTACGACAGGTTAGCTCATTACTATGGCCATAGTACGTAATGTAAGTAATTGTAAATATTATCAGACCATGGTCCTTTTTGTTTATAAATGTGTATTTGATTTGTATTTAGTATTTGATTTGCATTTAGTATTTGATTTATATTTAGTATTTGATTTGTATTTAGTATTTGTTTTGTATTTAGTATTTGATAGCATTTGATTTGTTTAAGTTAGTTATTGCATTTATTGTTTATATTGTTTGATATTGTAATGTAACGTTTATGCCTCAGTTGCATTTATGCCACAGTTGTAAGTTTAGCTTCCTGTCCAGGGATTGTACTGCCCGGGACGTGCAGTCCTTGGGAAGGGGGCAGTGTTACGAATTTGGTATTTAAAAAGCTAATGTTAGTTCAATTATAAATTAAATGGTTTTATTTCTCGCGCAGTGCAGCGCGTGACGAATATTAAAAAAAAGCTAAGCCGGAAAAATTAAAAATACAAGAGCGCGTGCGTTAAATAAATAAATATCTCTTTTTGATTTCGAGAAAGTGCTGGAAAATTCTAGCGCGTGATTTTAAAATCTTATAAAAGGAGGAAAACATCTCAGTTTGGAGTAGTTGCTTAGTTTGTTGTTTAGAAAACTGCCGTTGTTGATTATAGCGAATTCGCGGATTAGCGTTCTTTAGCTGTTTTGAATTACGTTCTATTGTACATTTAAGTAGTTAAAAGATAACTACTGTGAGATATTGTAATACTGCGTGATAATTTGAGAAAATTTAAGCATTTTTGTTGTGATAATAATAAATTTTTGTTCATTTTTTTTATCGGACTTGTGCATTCATTTCATAACGAACCCGTACGCACGCAACAATATAATGAATGCGCTAAAATGAAAAGTATAGTTCTGTGCATTTGGGATACGATTACGCACTTTTAATCAAAAACAAAAAAATACTAAAAAATAAAAATAAAATATCTGAAATGTTTCAGTTTTTAAATTATATCCAAAGGGGCGTTTTTTAACATTTTTGTATGTTACATTTATTTATTAAATATCACGTTCTTCGCACTTAAAACATAAAATTCAGTACAACAGCAATATCGCAAAATAGTTTTAAAATGAGCATATCTTTAGAATTTCCGATAGAGAGAAGCACGCGCTGGCGATAAAAATGTTTTCTCTGTACAACGTTGCGAATGCTCGCTTTGAAATCCTTCAGTTTGTTAATCAAAAATTTGTCAAAGTTTTACAAAATAGAAAATCGATAATAAAACAAATTCCAAATTTCAAATTTGGTCTTCCACATGCCCACATTCGTAGGAGGATTACGTCATTCAAAAATAGATAGCTCTATGTACCGTTGTTTTATCACAATGCGAGAAATATACATACATTTATGCAGATTTTTCATTATTTAATTTCTTTAAATATAACACAGGGCGATAATACTTTGTGGCAACAGTTTGAAAAGTGATTCGCCGTTTGTAGTGAATCGACGCAAAATCGCAAAACGGAAACAATAGTCCTTCAGGGACAAATCCCTTTGAACTAATTATTAGTTCGGAGAAATCTGATGCTGATATGGGCCTTCTCATTTCACTATATACCCTATGTGAAAATCTTGATACGATGTATTCTAGAACAAGTCACTGCTTTCTAATCAGATGTTTTTTGAACATTTCATTTGTTACTTTATTTAGCTATGCGGCAAAACACTCGAGAGCTATCTGCCTAAAGGAAATGATGCCATTATAGAGGACTTTCCAAGGGAAACTGATTCGTATACTCATTACATATAAGGAAAATCACAAAACGTCCATGCAGCCAGCCCGTTCGCTGGGATTCGATTCCCGGATAGAACTACCAGTGTTCAACGATTTTACTCCTCGGCCGCTGGTCGGCTCCTTTTTCTAAATTCAGAGGACATAAGAACTCATACGAAAGCATAATTGAATGGTAAGGTATTCCACGTATCGAGTAACATTCATTTCAGCTGAAGCCATTGTGAAAAATGTATTTTTGATGTTATTCTCGTAAGAATTACGTAATTTGGATTTTACTGAGAGCTAAGAGCTCATGGAGATCTCTTTAATAGTTATGCGAGATTGCATTAAAATGCCACTTTATTGAAATAAAAAGGATTTCGAGAATGCGTTTTCCAGAAGCTTCCAGAATATCGCCACCTTGGCAAAAATTACCCAAACTGAGTCCGTTTTGTGAGTAAAAGTATCTTTTTATGACCTATCTGATTGACGTCGTAAACATGGGGTTATTCAAAAATGTAACTGAGCAGTTGTAATACGCTTTCAACCAGAAAAAAATCACGTTTTATTTAGCTGTTTTGTAGCAGCATTTTTAAAATTGTATAACTTTAGAATTTCTATCATTTCTAAAAGAAGTCATTAAACATCTTTTACAATCAGTAATCAACAAAATACCTTTGTTTAGAATTGAATGAAAATTATTAGCAATCTGTAAATCTATTTACTTAGAATTCATTGAAAGTTAAGCATAGAAACTGTCGATCTAAAAAACAAAATTGCTGAATTTCTCCGTGGATTTACTTTTGCTGCTTTACCCTAAGATGGCCTGAAATCACTTGGAAATTAAACTCAGTAAAAAACATACAAGCGACCAATATAAATAACTTTCGCACTTAATGAAATTCACAAACATGCATAAACAAGCAAAAAAAAAAAAAGAAAAAGAAAAAAATGACAATCGGTTGGGAATAAATTTGTTCTTCTTTCAGAAAAGCGGCGTCAAAAGTACTTTAGTGCTGAACTGATCACGTATAGGAACGCTTTTGCTAAAGCAATTTAAAAGCGGCATTTTCAATCCGAGTTTTACACGATTATAAACGTCAATTTTAAAAGCGTTTACTTAAGCGCAGTAAGGTGGCGGGAATGCAGAAACAAAATTTATTCTTTAATTATTTGTTGGAAGCTTCTTCCTACGTCTTTCTTTTTCTTTCTGTTCCATTCCCTGGCTTTAAAGAATATATTTAACATTTTTGAAACACGGCTGAAATGTTTATTCGAATACGATTGTAGATAATGTTATTTCTTTGAAGTAAAAAGTGTCATATATTTGTTGGTAAAGAACCAAAAGAAGTACTCAGAAATGGGAAATCTTTTCGTTTTCTTTATTTTTACATCTTTTGCTACATTCGTTATTAAGGCTTGAATTAACAAAAGCTTCTGTAAGATTCCTATAAAACATCTTTACAGCTATGATGCCAATGGGCTTCTTAAATATTCATACGTGCATTCTTAGTATCCAAACTGAAGGAATAAAAACAAATAAACTAATCTTAAAAAAAAGAACTCGATCTAGTGTTTAGTAGAAATATAGATCTTAAGTTTCTTATCACTTTCAGAAACAGCACGAAGAACTATGAAGATTTAATTTAGATTATTCGTAATTTTACTAAACGAAGGTACTATAGCTATTACTATTTACTATAGCTCCTAAACGCTTGTCCATCTGTCCCTGAGACTTCATAGTTTTTCTACTTGTGAGTTCATAGTTTTTCTACTGCCTCCTTTTTATAAGATTTTTAAAAATCGCGCGCGAGAATTTTCCAGAACTTTTTCGAAATCAAAAAGAAATATTTATTTATTAAATGTTACATTCACGTGCTCTTGTATTTTTAATTTTCCGGCTTTGCTTTCCTTTATTATTCGTCACGCGCTGCACTGCACCGGGAATAAAACAATTTAATTTATAACTTAACTAACATTAGCTATTTAAATACCAAATCCATATAACAATAACAATATCATTATAAATTTGCAGAATAGATACTGATTTGTGAATACTGGAATGAATTTAATGTTTTACAAGTTAAGGAATGTAACGGCTCCCTCTACGAATAATATTATCTTTGTTGTTGAAAAATTTAGTTTTCTTTACATCTGCAACAAGAAAAAACATAAATGAAAACAAAGTTCGCTTTGAGGTTGTAACCCTGACGTCATCTTTTTATTGTAAATTAAAATATGCTCAATCCATTCTGGAATTATCATTCAAGTTATTAAACTATCCCATGTATTGACTGAGCATGGCATCCATAACAGGAGCTAATGAGCACGGAAAACGTAATAAAGTACAAAATCATTCATTAAATTGTAGGGTTTATATTTATTTTAACTAACATTTATTTTAAGTTTAAACTATCTTTCCTGTCAAGCCTTACTTTTTCCTGGAATTGCTAGTGCCAGAGTATGTAATTTTAGTAGAACGCGCAAAATATTCAAATTGTCAGCGGAAGTAATTTGAGTTAAATAGAAGGGAAACGAGTTCGAAAGTGTGCTTTCTTGCTTCGCGAGCGTGGAGGTGGCTAGGTAGAAATTGAAAAACTGCGCGTTTCGGCCTGTGTGCTTGCCTCGGCAGATAGTTGAATCTTTCAACTTAATATTCAGAAGTTTGCTGAAATATCAGCTGTATCTCAGAACGCGATTAGGTTAGTTACGTTTAAAAGCCTCGTAGGTAGTAACTTGTTATTATTCATTTTTAGTTTCTTATTTTTATTTTACCGCCGGGTCGGCGTAGTTTGTGAGCGTCAAGAGCATGCATCTGTAATTTCTAAAGTTGAATAAAAAGGGATTTAAACCCTTCTCAAGACTTTGTGTACTTTCCAGTTCATAGCAGTCACCACTATTGTTGCGTGCAGGTTGGGGCCGCGCAACATTACAAAATTTACATTAAAATGCAGTCTCACGCTCATCATATATTTTGAATTTTACAGCAAGTAACGCAGCTAAATGCAACACATTCGCTGTAGTTTGTATAGTGCGGGAATCAAGATCGTGGTGAGTCGGAGATCAGAGTCGTGAGAATGTATGAAGCTCTTGTTTGGGTGAGCATTGCTGTAGACCAGCGGTTCTCACCCTTTTGACTAATGCGTACCATCTAAACAAAAATTGGAAAACTTTACCACCATTACATTTTACAATGATTACTTTTTAATTTCTCAATAAAAATATTAAAAAAATATTTCGCCGTTTGCACAGCCTATTGGCTATATATATTAAATATGCACACATTAGGCTGAAAATGGATTACCATTTTACTTATCAAAATTTAAGTTATAATACTTTAATTCTGAAATTTAACGTGAAATTTGGGCCTGTTTAAGAGAGATCAGTTTCTTTATGTCTTGGTCTCATTTCACTTAGTTTTAAATGTAAATTAGAATCCACTTTTAATATCCTTCTGTATTTATTTTTCGAATAAACATGGAAGAAGATCCTTGTTATCACAAATAAGTTGTGAAAAAGACAATAAAAATTTAATAGCTTTATTTGAAATGCCTTTAAATTCTTTTTTTCGGTTAGGCCAGAATTTAACAAGTGTGTTATTCAGATAAAATAACCCGCCGAACAAGTATTAATTTAGAAGTCAACCAACAAAAACGCTAGTCAAACTTATCACTATATCTTATTTCGTTCATTTGCGCTTTGGCAACTGAGGATGATGGTTCAGTAAAACCATCGAAACCAATCCTGCGAACATTTGCAAATATAACGCTGATTTTTATTGTTTGGCGTCTAAATGAATAAGTGTGTTTGTTATTTTTGGAATCTTCAGTTAGAGTTCGATTACAGGAAAGTTCTAGCAATTTTTCTCTTTCTTTACGAGATTTTTGAATTTAATAGTTAATAATACTTTGTTTCTTTGCGTACTACCTATTCTTCTCTTGCGTACCACCAGTGGTATGTGTACCACCAGTTGACAATCGCAGCTTTAGACTTTATTCTGTGAAATATTTTTCTTTGCTGTATTCCTCTGGTGTTAAGGGGAATTTTTCTTATCTCTCTACTTCTTCTTGAGCTATTTATAGCTCTCTACCTTGCTGTACGAATTCTTATTTATTTCAATAAATTGTCAATTTCTTCCTGTTCATCAGGAGTAGTTATTAAGGAGATGTCAACTATCTGTCAGCATACAACAATTGTAATCCTTCCTTTCGTAGATTAAAATAGAGCTGCGTAATATCCACGGAAAAATCCCTCACCCTACGTCATTAGCAGACTAATAACAGAATCCAAGCTGAGCTAAGATTTATGAGGGATAGTAAAAATGTCATTTATTACTCTCGGCAGAGATTTTGGGGATGATCACGAGCTCGGCTTCTGATAGAAAAAGCGTGAAATACATAGAGTGGTACAGTTGTTCTTTTCCTTTTTCATCTTGCTCTCTTGTTGACTAATTAGAGCTATGATAAATTATCATAAGTATCACATTTTTTGTCTAATGTTGAGAATTTTTAACAATAGTATATTACTCTCAAAATATTTTTTGTCCCTTGCGATAAAAAATAAGATGTTGACAGTAACGGATTTTACGTATATTAAAATCGACAAAGAGAAATTTAGGTGAATTAAAAATGCAACTATATATCATTTCTATTCTATTTCCGTGTTTTTTTTTTTTTTTTTTTTTCACTTCTTAAATTTTGTTAATGCTCCAACTCAGTTCTTGCAAGAGCACTAAATAATTTTATAATCAGTCATGTATTACAAAGAACATTCGGATAGCTACCTTTTTAATTTTTTTTCACATTTAGTGTAACAACTTTTTCAATATTTATTTTTTAGTCCAAAGGGGCCTGTCCTGAAGTTTCTGAAGGACTATTGTTTTCGTTTTGCGATTTTGCGTTGGTTCACTATAAATGTACGTTTCACTTTTTAAACTGTTGCCACCAAATGTTAGGGTTCTGCATTATATTTGAAGAAATTACATAAATAAAACAACGGTACATAGAGACATCGAATTTTGAATGACATAGTCCTACTGCGAATATGGCCATGTGGAAGCCCAAATTTGAAATTTGGAATTTGTTTTATTATTGATTTCATATTTTGTAAAACTTTAACGAATTTTTGATAAACAAACTCAAGGATTTTAAAGCCAAAGCGAGCAATGGCAACGTTGTACAGAAAAAAAATTTTGTCTCCAGCGCGCGAGACTCTGTATCTGCTCAATTTAAAACTATTTTGCGATATTGCTCTTGAACTGAATTTTATGGTTTAAATGCGAAGAGCGTGATATTTAACAAATAAAGGTAACAGACGAAATGTTAAAAAAAAAAAAAAAAAATTGGTTCAATTCAACAAATTTTCAACAATTTCAAAGTGAGCAAAAGCAACACTGTACAGGGAAAAAAAAAAAAAAATCATCTCTAGCGCGCGATACTGTCTACTGGAAATTCTAAAGTTATGCTGTTTTCAAACATTTCGTGATATTGCTGTTGAATTCAATTTTATGTGGTTTAAGTGCAAAGAAAATGAATATGATAGTGTTACAAAAAGTCCTAAGATAGTTCTCCCGTATGCCGGGATTGCCAGGAAACGGCAAAGGAAGGTAAGGTTGCCAGATTCGGCGCGAAATCGCCTATTTGGTGACAAAATTAGCAATATACCATAGACGGAGGGAGAACATTCTAGAACGAATTCTTACCGATTTGGCCCAGAATGTTCTCAGAAGGAGCCCAAAAGCTATATAAACCCTGCCTGTACTTGGAGTGAGAGTCGATCGCGAGTCGATTGACAGTGTCTCGTAGTCTATCGAGTTGATCGTCAGTCTACTGTCGAACTGGTCGTCGAGTGCATCGCGAGAGCGTCTCGTCAGTGTATCACGAGTTGCTGCATCGCGAGAATTTATCGGTAGTGCATCGAGAGTGTGCATCGTTTAAGCTATCGAATGTATCGTCAAGTGCATCGCGAATTGTAGCGGAGACAGCCTCGAGAGTACGTTGTGTTTCGAGAACGACCTAACTGAGTCGGAAGCTGTACTCTAGTGCTTTGCCCTGAAGCTCTCTTCACCGTTGTAGCCAGATAGCCTGAAGGCTGTGTTGCTGATTGTTTCAGCATACGTATTGTAGATTTTCGATGTCTGTAAACGTGTTTCTGGAGCTGTCATAAAAAATATTGGCTGATAAATTGTCTTTTCCTTCTCCATCGAGTGTTGTCTTCAATCGCTCCAATTCCGCGAACCTGTGCAAAATGCAACAATATTTAATAAATAATAATAATAAAACACCCCTTTTTTGTGAGTAATATAACATCTGAAAGCTTTCAGATTTTTGAGGGAGGGAGGGGTCTTGGGAAAAGATTGTCCTTTCCACTCTACACTTTGTCTTTTCTGTATTTTTGTGTCTGAGCGTACTGTAGACAACAGGTCTTATCTGCTTCTACTTAAAGAAATTGCTATCATGTCACACAGTAGTCTGCAAATCTTCTTAGAAAGCTTTTCTGTCTTCATTTTGGTATTCTGTCAAAATCCAAGACACAAATCGAGCATAAGCTCTCCTTGTTTTCAGATTTTCAATTAAAATTAACCTACAGCTTTTTTTTATTTATTGCAAGCATGTCTGAAAGTTCCTGAGTTGTTACACTTCTGTCAGCTTTTACCAAAGAAGAAATTTCTTCTATATTTTCCTCGTTCTTTGAAGGGAGCCCAATTTTTGGTTCATCTTTAACGCTTTGTCACTTAAATTTAAAGCAGTTGTGCTACTCATACATGTGTAGTTTTGATAACGACGCATCACCATGTACTATTCGAATCATCTCTGACGTTTCGGTCGCAGATTTGCCTAATTTGTAACAAAATTTAATGTTATAACGTAGTTCCGTCTCGAAGCATTTTTTAGTGTCTTTTCAGTTAATGAAAATGAGTCCTGCTTTTGATTGGCATACGGCAAAATAACCAGTTTAAACTAGCTTAAACAAGAGTTGAGTCGTCACTGTTTCCAAACATACAGTATTCTGTCACTTTTTTTATCTTACCTTTTAGTTCTTTTAATTTTTCCGGTACTTTATAGGCTCACCTTGTATTTTATACACTCAAAACTGCAGTTTTGATAAAATATTGTTTTAAAATTTCATTCGTTTTTGTAACAGATATTCGATTTTGAAAACAAAATTTAATACATGTTCTTTACTCACTTATATTACCTTTTGATAAATCTTCAAGGCAAGAATTCTTTTTTCGTTTAAAAGAAATTTATTTGAAAACGAAAAAAAGAAAATAATAATTGTCAAATACCGATACAAGTCATAAGAATTTCTGATAAAATTTTTCAAACGTCAACTGGAAGTGTGTATTTTAAATGAATCATTCCCGATATCTTTAGTTTAGGGTAGTACCAAGTAAATGCCATTTGAGAATTTTCCTTACAATTTGCATATGTAGAACTTATTTCAGGCGAATCGAGCCATTTATTCAAGAATTCTGACTTTTCAAAACATTTTCTTTAAATTTGCAACTACCGAATTCGAACTACTCACGGTGAATAACATTTTGTTTAGAGTTTCCGTTTCTTCACTACCTAACGTCCTCAAAATATAAAGGCTCGGTTTCAGAGTATTTTTCTTTTTTTTTTTTTTTTTTTTTCTTTTTTTTTTTTTTTTTTTTTGGTAATTCAAATGAAATAGCACAAAAGCTTCATTCAGGAGTAAAGCATCTGAAAAAGTTCTCCGCTTTTTCCGATGAATGTGGACAAAGAATTATCAGCCCTTTGATTGGGATTCTAAAATAGCTGCTTTCAAAAAAATAACTTAATTTTAACTGTTTGCGTATTCTGTTTCCAACAGCAACACAAGCCAAAAAAATGTGCGACTGCTTTTTAAGTCAATTTAAATGTCGTAAAGAATGCAGTAGATGATAAATATAAAAAACTATACTTCCAAAATATTTATTAATTTCGTACGTCTTCGAGCATATTATTTTAGTTCTTAAATATAAAGTTGTAAAGATGCAATGCTAAAATATTAATATTAAAAAAATAAGATTGAAATTTAATAAATTTATAATTTAATATTAAATTTTTTAAATTTCTATTGGAATAAAATCTAGATTAACCGATATTTCACATTCTAAACTAATTCTTTGAAACCAACCTGTAAATGTAATACAGTATTTTACTTGTCGTTCACAAATTTTTTGCCGTACATCCTTAATTCAGAGTTTAAATATTCTAATTTTAAACTTGAAACCCTGTATGAAAAAAATCATCAATTCAAGTAAGTCTCTTGGAACATCAGATTTCTCAGAGCTGATTAACAAATGACTCCTCCTACCTCTGGGAGTTGTATATATATGACGTTCCACGTTCTAGGAGCTTCAGGAAAACTCGGTCGTAGGGTTTCGAAAAGACACTTTCCCGAATCTTCCAGAAATTCCCCAAATATCGGACTTGGCTATAAAAATTGTTGCTAAGTGCCGTCTGTTATGTCTTTGCCTAGATAGAATAGACAAAGCAACAAAATGCTTGCATGTCATCGTTTGATAACCATACGGTAAAGCTGATTTAATTGTTGTGTCTGTAAACTTTGTGACTATACTGTTTAAATATTTTCCCAAGCACTTTTTTTTGTTTTTGTGTGTGTGTGTGTGTGTGTGTAACAGATGTATGTGTCATGAATTTTTGAAATACCATGCATTATTGAGAAAAGCATTTTTTTTCCTTCTAATTTTAAGCCTGTTACACTGATATGCACTCTTTAGTTATAATTTGAAGATAAATGAAATATCTTAAGCTTTGCACATGAGCAACCAATGGAAACTCCCTTTTTAAAGTGAAAGTAATCATATTAAAATATCCTTTACAAGTCTAAAGGCAAAAAAATGTCTGCTTAACTATATTTATTAATTATATTGGCATTACATATTTCTATGGTAAAGTTAAGAAAAGTATTCTGGATTTCTTCAAGTCTAAGACGCATTCTTTAAATTCAGTGCCACCAACAGGAAACAAAAAGACTTCGATTTAAAAAAAAAAATGCTTGGCTGCATAGTTCATGCCTTTTTCTTTTTTTCAGAACGTTTTTCTATATGTCAGTGATGATCGCAATGGAATTTAATACGCTAAATTGCAGCTAATTATATCCAGTATCCATACCAATATGAATGGTTTTGTTTCGACTAACCATATCCCCTAGGCAAGGGTAAAAATATAGAATACGAAGTTGAAAAGAGGCTCTCTAGCATGTTATTGTGAATAGTGAGTTCAACAAATACTTCAGTCCTGCAGAAGATTCCAGACAAATGTGTGCTGTATATGAAATGGCTGTTGCTAAGAGGACAGTTCTAGGATTGATACGTTGCGATGTGAAAATTTTGACCTGAGCGATGTCTCACACTCTGGTCGCTCATCTTTGTTTTGACGAGGAGCGTTTGAACAGTTTTGTCTGCCTAGATAATTTCAAACCACTCATGAATTGAGTTCCACTGTTTGAGTAAGATCTACTGTATTAAGGCAGAACTTCGCGAGAAAAGACCAAACCTGGCATACTATTTCTTGTGGATAGTGCCATGCCACATGCAACAGTTCATTCAGCTGCTTAAATGGAAAGTTTTCATTACACTCGACATATTCACCAGAAAGGTTTTGACAGCTTAGCACGTTTTCAGATTGTCACTGAATGCATTCTATAATAGAATCTTCAAAAATAGTAATAAGCAATCTTCATGAGTTTTATGCATCCGAACCCCTGAAATGTTTGAATAACATTCCAAAAACTGCCAGAACATTGGGAACATATTTTGAATGATGCAGAGAAAGGCATCAAGGACACACTGTGTGATTTATTTAATATTTACAGCAATAAATGTGCATTAGTAAAAAATGGCGTACACCGTTTTATCAATCCAATAAAATAAATAGAATAAGACTAACATTTATCAAGCTAACTACTTTTAAGAAGCGACATCGATTTGTAAAATTATAATTGTTAGCAATAACTTATTTAAATTAGCAATTTTATAAATTACTAATTTAAATGCGTCTATTTAAATTAGTAATTTAGAAAAATCAATTATTTAGGAATAATGAGTAAGTCGGATTTTGAAAATACATTGCATCCCGTTGTTTGTGACATTTAAAAGGAAAAAAAAAATACGTCTTAAGAAATGAAAAAAATACGATGTTTTCATACAAAAAAAAAAGGTTGTATTTATCTATTTAAAAGAGCATCTTTTCATCATCTACTTAAAAGAGCAAAGTGTTTTGAGAATCCTCACTGCTTATGAACAATCGAGTTCTACCCATCACTGCAGGTGAGCTGGTCATTCAGAAAACGCCCTCATTGTCATTAATCAATTTGCATCAAGAGTCGTTCATCTTTATTAAGCAGAGGAAACCGATACATCAGAAGTAAAGCTGCGCATCCCTTTGATGTTATTCTCTAATACTGAACGTAAAATTCGTATCCTGCAATAAAATCCTGTGTAACAGAAATACTGGGTCAAGAGCCATTTCAGATTAATGATTTTTGAACTAACTAGACCAATGTTTTTGGCATTTGAAGGTAAAAATCGACACATGAGAAGTGACATTTTAAAGTAAAATGCATTTTGCTATATAGCATTTTTATTACAGTATTTCACATGCACATAGAACATTAAGCGTTTTACACATGACGCACTTTTCAAAATCATAGTCACTAAACAACTGCATAATTTTATTTTTCCTCTATCGTAAACATATGATAGTTTAGAGGACCCTTATCAGTTCTTCAGCAAAGTGAGAATCAACGTAATGGGATTATGAGCAAATGAATTAACACCTTGTAGAACGTCCAATTAATGTGATTAAGACCCAATACCAAATCTAGAAAGAAGGAATTAAAGGGAAAAGACCACGTACGGTTATGCAAATCTTTGGGACGAAACGAATTTCGTCCAGTAGACTACAGACATCATGAAAAGTGTACTGTAATAGGCTCTAAAGTAAGCGACCTCGTTCAAAAGGCTGATTTTGGCTAAAAATCTATTTTTGATTTCTTTTATGAAGTAAAGGAAATACTGTAATCACGAAAAATTCCGGGTATCCTATTTCTACAATTTTCAGATTAAGAGGCATTATATATACTTCATTACAAGGTCGCGTTATCATGCATAGTCAAATGGATTAGGGAAAAGATCTGTTCACCTAGTTAGATTTGGACTAAAAAGAGGGAATATTCATAGAGAGATTAGAGATTTAGAAAGAAGTTAGAAAATATTCAGAGAGAGATTCTTATTTTGTTTTCATAATACATCTTTAGCACCAGCAGAAGCATCAAAACAGTTATGCTTATTCCTCAGGTTCGTACTCGACCGTATATGCTTTCAGAACTAAGACAAACTCTTAATGCTGAAGAAATGTTTAAGCAAGATGTGAAATTTAAAGCTGGTGAGCAACTTCGGATGCGTGACTTGTCATAGTCCTCAACTAGCTTTATTCTTCAATTAGCAGAAAGGAAACTTCTCGGTTTACCTGGAATGGTCGTATAAATCAGATTAGATACCTGATGACAGTATAATAATGATGAGTGGTGTCCGCCGAAAACATCGCGGATGAAAACGTCGTGGAGGGAACAATGCAGGGCGAAAACGTTGTGGTACAAAACATCGTGGGAGAAAAGAAAGCAAAGAGAAAACATTGTGGTACAAAATATCGTGGTCGAATATAAAGCTGTCAAAGACTTCGCAGTTTTAAAATATCGTCGTTAAAAATATCGTAGTAAAAAATAGAGTACCTATAAATCATCATATGACGATAACATCGTATGCATGCTTTTTCAGGTTTTAAAAGTTGTAAATGCATTGTTGCATAATGATTTGAGAGTACAAGAAGAAAAGAGCGAATCTTTTACTTCTGCATTTCATATTTTTGAATGAACTAATAAATCTTTGCTGAAAAAATAAGAGTTAAACATTTAAAAATTTAAAATGAGCAGAAAAATTACTGCAACTGATAGAACGTAATAGAATTTTAAATAACATAGTTAACTAACAAAGGTCATTAATAAATTAACCTTTTTTATAAAGTTTTATTGATAATTTTTTATGAAAAATACAATCTAAAAATGCTTAGAAAAAGAAGGAAGATAAATAACTGCATGAGGTTACCTCTATAAAAATTGCTTCGTTAATTATCAAATTATTTTCTTTTACATTTGTTAATCTGATATTGCTTAAGTAAAAATTATATTTTGTTTTTTTTCCGTTTATTCTTAATGTGTTGTTAACATTTGTCGATTTGTTAGTTATGACGAAAGTCAGTTACATAGTATGTCAGTATGGGATTTGATAAACGCATGTGTGGGATGTAGTCGTCATGTGATGATTAGTAGGTTCTTTATTTTTTACCCCGATATTTTATCCTACGAAAATATTGTGGTAAAAGTAAAAGTATAATTAAGTAATAAAGTATAATGAAGTATTAAAGTATAATTTTTATTTTTAAACTGCGAAGTTTGGAACAACTCTATTTTTGATCACAATATTTTGTACCATGATGTTTTAGAACTACGATATTTCCTGTTTGCTTTCTTTTCTCTCAGGATCTTTTGTACCATGACGTTTTCGCCCTGCGTAGTTTTCTCCGCGACGTTTTCTTCCGCGATATTCTCGGCTGTAACCCGATGAATTTCCTTTTTATCACTTGCTTTAAAATTTATTTCTCGTTCGGAAGTGCTTGGACGAAAACGTGGATCTTCAATAAATTTAGCCTTGATGGGACAGCGATCAACTAATCCCTTGTCTGATGGGTCAGTACTTCCTATATGTAATTTAATGTAAATTAAACAATATGCACACTTCTGCGGGGGGGTGGTTACTATCTTGAACTTTCATTGCCTTGGCAGTAATATGATGAGAAGTGTTTTGGAACTTGTCACTCGAAGATTATCAAGCCTTAGATATTAGCTTACATATCCTGAATTAATGAACTGAAAAATTTCTGAAGAACTTTTTTTTCTAAGTAAGAAAAGAATAATATAAATGTAATTCATTTTAATTCAAGTGATAAATAATAGATAGCGCCAGTATCGCATCCAAGCGAACGTAGCTTTGAAATCCATCAGTTTCATAAATCCAGTGCTAGGAGCTCTATAGAATGAAGTAGGCAATGGAAACAATAAGCATTTCAATCGTCTGGTGGCGTAAAATTCATAAAAAAAGACAGCAATTGTAGCAAGTTATTTTCAATTGTAGCTGCGATAGTCATTCGGAAGGACGTACCGGCAAGCAAATATCGCGAAAGGCGTCTGAAGCTAATGTGTTAAGCAGAACCAAGGCAATTAGAATAGATGGAATAAGCCTGAAGTTACAAAAATGAAGCCAAGGAAATGTCAGCAACGGGACTTATCATATTCGCCATACAGCGTACGGGTAAGACAACAAAAAATATTATTAAATAAAATTACACTGAATGCGAAAACAAATATCAACGTCGGCAGTCTCCGAAAAGTGTCATTATTTGCCCAAAATACCATTGAAACTTCCACTGATCCTCCATGTTTCGCCAGGTAATACATTTGTGTTATAGTTACTATTCACTCATTTGCATTTACCTATATTTTATTAAATCTGAAAAAGTTATTTGCAATTTTTGTGATTTTTCTATATAATAAGCAAAAAATCTTTTATGTTAAATGTTAAAATTAGAACGGAAGACATAAACGTTCAATGATGAATAGTTAACATATAGACAACGCCGATTAGAACGTAAACAAAACCAACCAGAAGTCCAATAATGGCAGTGGTAATGATGAGTCATGACGTCATACCGTGACGTTTCATGGCTTCATTTTCATTGCACGGGACACGGATAAGGCTTAATCTATCTATTCTAAACAAGGAAGTTAGAATAGGTTAGGAGGCTGTTCCTTGGTTCTAACTTGGTTTAACTAATGAGCAGAACATGAATTCAGGATAGCAGCAGGAGGTGAAAAGGGGGGACTGCTGGTCAGGTGCTGACTCGAAGAAACAGGAGTGGCTGGAAGAGTAAGTGTAAAAACAAGCAATTCAGGCCTTTGTCGTTGGGCAAATGGACTTTAGTCAGAACCATAAAATTTTTTAAATAATAGCCGAAAACTGAAGGGACTGAGGAATAATTGATTAAGTTATTTCTAAATAACTAAATTTAAATGAATAATTAAAAAGAGAAAAATGTGATTAGGACCATATTTTGAAAAAAAAAGAATTCATTAAGATAATTAATTATCATAAGTGCAGTAAGAATGCCCTGGGCTTCATCTATTATTTTGGTTGCTAAAATCATAGTTCATAACAGGAATAATGGCCGAATTTTATCCGTGGGGATCATTTTCCTGAACAATATTTTAGCTAACTTAGCAATATATTCATTGAGATTATCTACGTTTAATTCTTCATGTATTGAATTATTTCGTATAAACCATGTGCTATTCTTGATTTGTATAAGAGTGATATTTTGAAGAGTGTGAAGTCTTTTTAAATGATAATTACTTAAATAACCACAGATAGGACAGGCATAGGTGAGCACTGGAGGTAACATAATCTAATACATGAGTAACCTTTTTTCTAAAGAAAGAACGGAGTTTTGGATAATTAAGGAGGGGAGTGAAATTTTAGAGGCTCGAAATTTCTTGCAAATATATTGTTACTTTTTTCCTGACATCAGTTGTTACTTTATTTTCTTCCTTCACGTTCGTACGGGGTTCGTGTTGATTTGGAGTGAATAACGACGACAGCACTTGATGGAATATCGAAACACACTTTTTTTACCAATATTAATCAGGACAGCTCCAAAACACTTTTACAGTCGTCGAAGATCTACTATAAAAACGCTGGAACAATCAGCGACACAGCCTTCACACTGTCAGGCAAAAACGATGGAGACAGCTTCCCTCCAAAGCACCAGAGTCAGCTTTCGACTCTGCTCTTTCGTTCTCGGAACTCCACGTACTCTCGAGACTCTACACGCTAAAACTCGCGATGCACTCGACGGCACACAGAGCACAGCTCCCGACTCTTCGGTTCAGTCGCTCCCGGAGCTTAACACACTCTCTCGACGATGCACTAACTGCGATACACTAAAAGACTCTTCGATGCTCTCGACGACCCACTCGGCACTCGGTGCCCGGCTGTCAACTCGATCGACTCCGCACGGACTGACTAACTTGAGACAACTATCTCACACTGAATCTCCGCGTACCAGCAGGGTTTATATAGTTTTTGGCTTGTGTTCGAGAACATTTTGGGCTAAACCGGTAAGAATTCGTTCCAGAAGATTCTCCATCCGTCCATGGCATATCGCTAATTTTGTCGCCAAATGGGCAATTTCTCGCCAAATGTGCCAACCCTGCCATTTTATACCAACCATAAAACTGCTTTGCGGGGAAGCCATCTTACCACGCCTGGACATTTCGTAACAATACGTTATGTGTGGGGTCTGTGCGAGTCATTTTTTCTAATATAACATGAAGTTTTTTTACCTGTTTGGTCCACGAAATAGTTGCATTGAATATACTGATATTTAGATCCAAATTTATTATGTGGTGAATAGCACACTTGTGATTTGCCTACTTTAACAAGTATTTTCCATTTGGTAAACCAAGACTCCAGTGCATGAATGTATTTCTGTAATGCTTCAACGACTAAACTCAAGGACGCATTCTGAGATAGTATCGCAGTAGCATCTGCATAAATTGCTAGTGAAATGTATGGAGTTTGTGGGAAGTCGTTCGCATACAGTGAGAATAGCAGGCTCAAAGAGGAACCATTGTAGTGCGCCAACTTTAGAAGTTGTCCGCGTGTGGAATATGTGTTCTTACAGCGAACGACAAAGACACGATCGTAAGCTTTTGATATATCGAGAAAGAAGGCCCTTAAAACAAATGAGTTTTTAATCTTTAGGTTATGAATTCTATCACAAGGTAGGGTTGATGTGTTTGTGGAATACTTGATTATGATTCCATGCTCCTCGGGAATTAAGATGCTATTTTCTTCGATTAATCTATTGATGCGATGCGGTATAACGGCTTCTGTATCCGTATCCGCGCTAGTATTGCCGGGATATCGCGCAAGGCGCGATGTGTCCGGCTCATGAAGCAAGGCCCAGTGGGCACGTGTAAAAAGTATCCTGACATAAAGTATCCTGACAAGTCTATAAAGTCATTAAGGTGGTAAAAGGGGGTGACCATGCATCACAAAGGCATAGAAGAGCCTTGACACAAGATAAGCCAAAACCAGGAGCTGTGAGGTACACTGTGGTGCGTGTTTGCGTTGATACAGTGAGTAACAAGGACAAATCAGACAAGTGATATAAGAATAATTTAAATAATACATGTGAAAGTAGCATAAATAAATACTAAGCTATATACAATAAATGGCGTAGTATGCACAATAAAATAAAATACAAGTTACAAATTGAAATATAAGTTCACAATATGAAATGAGTAATAAAAGTACTAACATATATACAAGGCGGTGAGGTAACTAAGTAGGAAATTTAAGTCCTGAGTGAGGTGGGCCGCGAGCGGTCTATAAATGGAGTCCTCCTCTAGAGCAATATATTTAAACACATTAAGGTCTCCCATGTGCCTACAGTTTTGTGCTTTTTCGAAGAAATTTTCATTCATTCTGTGCAAATACTCCTCTACTGTTTCAAGTCTCTGCGAAGCGTCTGATTCGATACAAATTCGATACGATTCGCGCTCTGGTCATCATCCTGAGCAGTTTGTTTTGTGTAACTTGCAATTTATTGAGTTCTCTTTTATGGACAGAAGCCCAGGCAGGTGACGCATAGGCAAAAATGGAGCGAATGATCGAGATGTAAATATGTCTTTTGCGTCCTAAGTCCAGCTTTGAGTCTGGGGAGAGAAGGAGTGTGAGGCATTGAATTACCCCTAACATCTTACTTCTGGCATAATTTATGTGCTCTTTCCACTGAACGTTGGAGCTATATTTGACACCGAGGTACGTGGCCTTGTTAACAACCGGCACGACAGTACCAAATAATGACAATTTCTTACCAAGAGGGGTGTTCATTCTCTTCTTGATAATAATAAGTTTAGATTTCTCGGCATTTATGGCGATCCTCCATTTGGAGCACAGACTCTGTAGTTTAGTGATTACGAAATTAGGTGATGCAGACTTGACAGCAAGCGCCGTATCGTCCATATAACAGCCCATAAAACAGTTATGATCCAAGCTTTCTGTAGGCAAGTAAGCTACGTAAAACAAATACAAGATGGACCCTAAAGTGGACCCCTGTGGGGTCCACTTTAGTCCAAGTTACACAAAACAAACGCCGGCCATCACTTTCTTGTAGTCAGAAGAGTCTTTATCCATGTGCACGAAGAAAGTCCGATTCGTAAGAAAGGAGTTAATTATCTGAATCAGCTCTCTACTGTATTCACCCTTTTATCTCTTTACAAACGACCAAAACGCGTTATTGGGCTCATTGTAGCTAGCGACTTTCTCTTCCCAGAGCTTCTTACGGTAATTTGTAATGTGCTTCTTGATGTCCTTATTAAGCCTATTGAGCTGCTTCTTGGTATTTGGATCCCATGTAATATGAAACCTTTTTCTGAATTTGTTCCATCTTTGATCAGATCTCTAATCTGCCTTGGAAGTCTCTCTGCGATCTGCTGCCTAAGAATTTTTCTGGTGGCGTTTTTATACGCAGTTTGAATATCACCTCAAGATTGAAGGGGAATGATGTAGTCGACATAAATAAGTCTAAAATATCTCCTCTCCTTGGTTTGTGTGGTAGGTACGTATACTCTCTTGGCGAGTAAAAATAAATCGGGTAGTTGTTGATGAATTCCAGAAGTTTCATTCCATTTTTATTCGTTTTTCTGCAACACCACTCTGAACTCTTAGCGTTCAGATCTCCCGCAAGAATCACTTGCTTGTTTATATCTAAGATCTTGGCCATATAATTTATATCTAACGTATTCCATGGCGGGTTGTACAGAGAGTTAAATCAGACCGTGCCATAGTAGGGAAGTAGAACTGATACCGTGACCAGGAGTTGGTAAGGCTCAGGATGAAATTGGATTCAATCCAGAGAGCTTGGGTTTTGGCTATCACTCGATGTTTTAGGACAGTTCTCACGGAGGTGGTGAGTATCTTGGCCGGTTTGCCGCCCCTCTCAGTCTTGTATAAATTATATTATCAGAAATATTTATTACGATCCGGTAATATGGACTTTATTCAAAATGATTCAAATATTGTTACTAAACATTCTTTTGAAAAATTTAATTACCATCTGGTTCATCCGACAAAACGTATTTCTTATAGTTTTGATAAAACTTTACCTAAAATTGATATGTATGATGTCTATACGGATGGTTCTGGGATCGGGGGACGCATTGGAGCAGCTTTCGTTATTTACTTTTATGGAACAGAAATTCATAATTGGCAATACGGATGGTTCGGGAATCGGGAAGAAAGATGCTGAAGAGGGCAGCTAAAGGTCCCTCCTCATCAGGAGAAAGAAAGTGATTTTCTTGAGGCTTTTCATATTCACAAATATTTAGCAGGTTTAGTTAATGATTTGAAGTCCAATCCAGTCTTTCCTAATGCCTTTAAAATTCTACTATCTTAATTCAGTTATTTTTGCCGATAGATGGCGTTACCTCCTCGCGTTTGGTACTACCAGAGGGTATAAAAATCCGTTCAGTAGTTGCTTTCCATTATAACATTTGTTCTGCATTTATTCTGTTATTTTGTAACTAAAATTATTGCTTTCCTGAAACATCTTCGACTGTTATAATGAAACCATGATTCTGTTTACACCACCCCCATCCCGTTATCATGGACTCAGAACTTCAACTTGCAGGACTGCTAGACTGTATTATGTGATGAAATTTGGTTTATTCCATATGTTGTTACTCTGATGATTACTAGAAAAATTTCCCTTTTATGTAATTATTTCTGCAAATTTGTACATTTAATGTTTTCTTCAGCATTTCTAACCTGAAATCTCGCAACGTATTAACGACTTCTTCACACCTCACGTGACAAGGTTGTCACGCCCTCTCAACATCTGCAATCCTGACTTAGGTCTCACTCATGCATTCTACTTTCAGCGCTCTATAGCAACTAACTCACACAGCCGGAACAAAACTTGCAAATCCTGCAAGTTAATCAGCGGCGCATCCAGCGGTACTTGGAACTTGGAAGCTTTCTATTATTCGAAGTTCAGATTTTGAGCGTGAAGGTGCATTTGCTCCTCGCTCCCTATTTTTAACTTCGCTAATTTTTCTGGTCTTTCGTGTTACATGTTTGATCAGATAGCCTGGCTCAGTAAAAGTAGGCGGCCAGTGTAACTCTGATCAAAAATACTGTTATAACCACGTGCAGTGCTGATAAGGACCACGTGTTTCTGAGACTCCTTCCCCCTTTATTTTCTTCTTTCTAGGCTTTTCTTTCTCCTGATGAGGAGGGACCTTTAACTGCCCTCGAAATCGATTGTTTCTATATACTTACGCTAAATACAAGGTTGTTTTTACGATTTTGACTGTCACATTAGCGTGTTTCTCTTCTAGTCCAGTATTATTTGATTTTAAGAATTTGAATTTTAAACATTTTAAGCATTTTTCAAGTATTCTAATGCGCTTTGTTAATAATAATAGACAAGTTGTTCGCATTTTGGTTTGACGGATTTACTTTGGTGAGCATTATCGGTGGTGCAGTAATTTTTAGGAGTTTTAATTTAAATTTTTAATTACACTTGGGATTTAAGGGGTTTAATTCTTAGTTTTTATGTGTGATGCCCTGTCAATTCCAGTATGTTGTTTTTTTGGTATTATTTTGTGTTTGTGTTGTCCTTATATATGTACCTTTCCTTATTTTTGTTTTCTTATGACATATATTTTTCTTGGTTAGTTTTTTTTTTTTTTTTTTTTTTTTTTTTTTTTTGTTTTTGTTTTATGGGTGCCCCTTTAAGATCATAAGATCACTTCGTGATCAGGTGGGTGGGGAGCACTCCAGCAATCTCAACCGTGACCAGCTCATGTCCATTGTGACGCTCATCAGTAATCATGCAGGACTGTAGGGAGCTCCTGACATAAATGGCGACCCCTCCACCTCGGTGACTCAGACGATCACATATATAACATTTGTAGTTTGGGATAGTCAGTCTTAGACTCGGCGTAGCGTAGGTTTCAGTTTAACGGCTTCTGCAATTTTGCTTAACGTTAAGAGCTGGCTAATCGGCAGATATGCAGCAGAGTCAATTGGGTCTTTCCCAGATTTCAAAATCGGTGAGATGATTGCTATATTCCAGTTGGCTGGAAAATATTGAATCTTTGATCATAAGATTATGTGAATTTGCAGATCGTTTTATTGCTTATTCTGTCCAATCTGGGCTTTTCCGATTTTTTCTGTTTTCGGTATATCTAATCACCTCCGATGACATGACTAAATGCCCACCAGCGGCCGAGCGGTAAAGTCGCTGAACACTGGTAGTTCGGTCCGAGGTTCGAATCCCGCGAACGGGCTGGCTGCATGGGTGTTTTCCCCATGTGTAACGTGTATACGAGCCAGTTTCCCTTAGAAAGTCCTCCACGAAAGGCATCCCTCCCCTTTGGCAGATAGCCCTAGTGTGCTTTGCCGTAATTAAATACACCACCACCGACATGACTAAATGGACTTTTATCGTGTGTTACTTCTTCAAAAGAACTGTGTTTTGAGTGATGAAACTAAATATTTCTTCTGTGGGAGGATATGTTGTAGCGCAAAACTGAAATGCTTAGTTATCAGTTAAAGACTCAGCTTCCTCAATTTCAGTGCAAGCGATCCCGTTGGGGTTGTTAAGGCGCGGAATAACCTGCATTCTGTCATTTATACTCAGAAACGGCATTCCAGACGGAATTATCGTCAGCGAAAAGTGGTTCTAAGTATCCGGTTCAGCCCAGTTGCGCTTGTTCTTCGATGAGGGTCCCGACTTTCTGATCGAGTCTGTTCACAGCTCTTTAGTCTTGGGATGTCCTCTTTTGTCCTTTCTTTCGTGATCTTTGCCAGTTTTAAGAGCTAGCTTGATTAGGTTTTTTTTAATTAGCTCATGAATGGCAGGATTTTTATATCTTTTAAATTCACTAACCTCTTTGCTATTATTGATGTGAGCTGTACACAGTTCATCTGTGGATTCATTAATTAAAACATCTAACTCATTTCTTTTAGGTATGTCAGGTATTATGTACCAAGTATTTAGGGCTTTGGCAACCCTCCCTCAGTTCTTTTAAGTGATTCTTTAGTGGGGTGTAGTGTAGTTACTGGCACTAATTTCCATAGTAACCGGGTTAAAATCGAATGCATTTGCACTCACGTCTGAGGTGTTGACGTCAGCTCATGGAATTTGCGGGATTTACATATAAGCTACACAGGCTAGCTTGGGGACCCCAAAATTGGCCGTATAAAGAAATGTGAAATATTTTATTTATGAATAAAACTGATTCTTAATTAAAGATTTATTATTTCACTATGAACATACTTCCTAAATGTACAGTTTAACCCACTAGGTATCCTAAAATCATATTTATCACTGACACAGAATATCTTGGCTTATAAAGGGCCCCATATCTCCAATACCTTAGGGCCTCATCAAGTTTATATCCTCCCCTGGGGATGCCATACCATACCAAGATTGACTGTTTGGCAACAGTCTTCTGCCCCACGTCTCACGCGATTTTGCCTAGAACATTTTAACATATAGTCTTATAATAAACTTCGTTGATATACGCAATCATCTATTACAAAAAATTATCTGGAATGTTGCTGCAATAAGAATGGTAACAAGAATGCTCAATTTTCACAGGGGTACTTTCAAATGTCAGCACACCTATTCCTAATCATACATTTGGTAAATGTTGGAACACATATTCATTCAAAAATGTTGATGGACTAGCTAATTAGGATGTCTCGTATGTCACATTATACCTTAGAATACTAAGAATGCTCTATATGTATGTATATCTTGTTGGGTAATCATACCAGAAACATAAGTAGTATATTTGTGAAAGAAGACTTCCAAAAATACTGACATCTTTCACTTTTGAAAGTTCTTATTTTTGCATAAATGTCGCATTGTTTGAGATCACAATGATTTCCTTTTTAATTCATGAACACTGTACATATTAATTTCTATCATGCTTGGATAACTGTTTATGTTTATATCATTTTTATTACGTAAAAAGTAAAGTCTCTTCTCATCTTCACTTGTACTGATTATTGGCACTTTTAGACTGCAGTAAAGGCCCAAGTTTGGCTTTCAGTATAACCTGCTAATTCAGAAGATCATAACAAACAAACAAAACCTCCCTTACCCCCCCCCCCCCAAAAAAAATTGTTTTTTAGCAAATTAATGTGATGCATTCTTATCACACCACACACAAATTAAATGCAAGAACTTTGCTGACTTACATCATGCATTGAAAATATTGCAAATAAATTACAAAGACAGATGATTACGCTATAAAGTTTATTTGGTTTACCTTAATTCTTTGGTTACATTAAAAGTTTCGGTGAGATGAAAATTAAGTATCCTCAATATTCTTGTATCACACATAAGAAAATGAAATTATATATAAATAATATTTTAAAAGTAGCTACTTTACATAAATTACAAAGCTAGAAAAAGTAATGATTTCAGTTAAAATAAATAAAAAGAAAATATTTGCATTCACAATGAAGTCATACTATATCACAGATGTTTCTTATCACAACCATACTCATCAAGAGGGGGGAAAAATCATCATAAGTACAAATTTTCATTGACAGAGATTTCAGGAAACAAATTAAGTAAACTATGAATATGTAAAGGTACATGCCGATTTGAATACCGAAAATTGGTAAAATTCATCCTAAGTTTGGCAGTAACTTTAAATGGAAAGACTCAATGAATTTCAAGAAGCAATCTATGTTGCTTCTGATGAAGATTGATCCATATCAAATTGTCTCTTGAAATGTATTTCTTCATTTAAAGTCACTGCAATATTAAAGCTGAACTTATCAATTTAAAAATTATAACAATGGGATTTTTATACAGTATGGCTGGAATACATTGAATGAATTTGGATTATTTTAAGATGAACTAATTACTATAAGAAGGAATGGAAAGTGACTAGGGATATAGAGGAATTTTATATTAAAAAAAAATTACTATTCACAACTTTGGTGACAAGCATGACAATTTTTAATAGCATATACAAATAAATAAAATGAGATAATATTCAATAATATAAAGCTTTTGAGAAAAAATTTCAGTACCAGTCATTTTTTTTAAATATTGCAACACCCAAGTTACATTTTCATAAATATATAAAAAATATTGAATGCTCTAAAATCATTTGATTTGTGAATCTTACTTTAGAAGAAATTAAACAGAATTAATCAGGTTATATATCATACATCAGTGGCCTAAGTTAATCAAATGAGATATAAATCATAAAGCTGAGGATAAACATTTCTAACAATTCCATACTCTAGGCTCATACATGGAAATATTAGCACTTCTCATGAGATGAGAAGACAGTAAGTTAAAGCTAGAATACTCCAGTATGAAGGCCACATACAGATTCAGACTTATTCTTAGGAAAGAATTAAAGCATATTTTCTGAGAATTGTAATTTATATTTGCAATTTGAAATACTAAATTTCCAGTCCCATCACAATTAGTTACTACTTTTAGCAAAAAATTATCAACTTGATTTTTAACCGCCAAAATTCTTCTTTTTATTTTTTTTTTCCAGTTTGGTTCTAGCTTTAAACCTTTATACATATTCATTATTCAGATTACAGTACAGCTAAATAGGTTTGTTTAAAATACTATAGAATATAATTTTTTTTCTCAAGTGCTTCTATCCTAATTAATGTGTACAAAAGGAGCACCTAGAAGTTTTTTACATGAAATTCCTTCAAATCTAATTTGCTAGAGTCTATAAGCAATAATTAATATGCTGTATGAAACCTGAAAATTCAGGCTACTGCACCACTGGCCAAGTTGAGTATCAAATTTTCATACTGACACTTGGAATAAATTAAACTTTATCAATCAAACAATTTCTTTCATAACTCAAATTACATTTCATTCTTTCTTTATTATTTGAAAATATACTTGCATACCATTCTCCAGAACATGTGACACTCAATTTTGACAGTAAAAAGGACATGACAGCTCCACATATTTTTAAAATAAAAATACTAGATGTTTAGAAAAGATATATTTGTATATATATATATATACATACATACATATACATATATATGCTACTGGGTGGCAATTCTTCAAATGAAGACTTAAAGTCAGGGTATTTACAAATACATGAACATTGACAAATTTTAATAACTATTCGACCCTGTTTCTAGTTTGACAAGATGCACATCAGATTTAAAAAAAGGTTAACTGAATAAGTAGATTATAAAAATTTAATACATTAAATTTTTAAATATAATGAATAAATACTTAATAAATGGAATGTTTACAAAATAATAAATAAGAATGCAGATAAGCAAAAACTTTACAGCAAATGAAGTGAGTATAGTTTTATGCAGGATGGGCAGACAGAAGGTGCAGAATCAAAATAGCTCTAAATAAACCAAACTGAAGTTGTACACCAGCAAGAATTTTAATAGAAACTAGAATCTTAAAATATAGTTTAAGAATTCAATGGCTTAAGCAAAATGTGATTGTCTTTTATAAAATCAAATTATACATCAAATCTGCATTTTTGTTTTATAATTTGTTTCTAAAGCTTCTGAGTTCTGCAAAGTGTCACTTGCATGATGCAGAAATTTTAAAACAATATTTTTAAAATCTGTTTGTGATAGATAGACGGTATATATTTTAACTTAAATCTATAGACTGACACCTTCTGCCTAAATTCTTAAGATGTGTCATAATTAACATGAGGGGAGGGAGGGAAAATTACACTAAACACAATATCTCATCACAATAATAATACCATGTTTAAGTATATTCAAGCAATTTTTTTAATATGTTAATCATACAGACTAAAATTCTTAATAAACACAATGGAGACCATTTAACATGAAAATGAGTATCAATATTTTAAGCAAATCAAATTTTAGGTTAAAAATAATTTTGTGTCACATTTAAAACAAATTAAACTAAAATAATAATAATAAAGAATTTATAATCTAAAAATACGCATATAAATTTTTAATTTAAATTTACTCTTTTAATTCCTAAATTGATTTTAACAAACTTAGTTGAATATTATTTTTATTTATTTATTTTGCTACAGCACAGATTTATGTAATAATAACATAGTTTGATTATTTCTCTCAATATAATCTAAAATAACTTTAATTTTATACAGAGCATATTTCATAAAATAAATTATGTTTGTCAAAGAAATATCTGTCACGTTAAACTAGCCTAAGAAAAATATTTCTTGTTAGCAGAAATAACTGGATTAGACAAACCCAAACTGTACTTGATCTCATTCCCTTTCCTCTGAACATTTGCATGCAAGATGCTCTCCATTGTATTTTCAAGAAAGCTAATTTACTTTTAATGTATTCTCTCTTCTGAATTAACTCTAACAAAATTAACTGAATGCTATGTCTATGTGCAACACAAATAATCTACATCTGTCAGCTTACATTTTCTTACCATGCAAAATCTTTTTTGCAAGTGCTAGTACTGAAAACAAACAAAACAAACTCACAAAACAACACTGAAAGAAAACATACATTCTAACTTACAAATAGTGATTGACATTACAGCAAATGAGAATAATTTAAGTTGCAGCGGATCAAAAAAGTGAATTTCAAGTTCTAGACTAGTTTATGTAAAGCTAAAAAACTGTAGCTTGAATTTTTGGTTCAAATTAACATTTTATTTATTTATAATATTCAAGCTTAGTGAATCTCATGAATGTTATCATTTTTATATATAAATTACCTTTTAACAAAATACACAAAAACAAGGGAAAAGAAAATATTTCAAAATCACAGAATATATACAAAATGCTCAAAAACGAAACAAAATGGAATGAAAAAAGAAATTGTTCCTAAATCAAATCACAGCTATGCTCAATAATAAATAATATTCACAAAGATAATTATTTTTATGTTTACCTTTATAACAATGTATGTGGCTGCACAAAAACAATATTTCTGTTCTGCATCTATTGAATAGTATTCCTAAAGTGAAGCGAAATGTAGAAATGAGTTTGGTGATTAATTTTTTATAACACATCACTATCTTGATATTTCTTACATATATAAAAAGCCTGTTAACAATGTTTGATAAAATGCAATGAGCATGAATTTTCAATGAAACAATACCAGCACTTGCTTTCAAGAACTCTATGCAGGGAGAACATAATAGAGGTGCAGATAATCATGTGAATATCTTTAAACAAAAGTCTGAAAATTTCAAATTCCTAATTAGATGAGATGACTATACATTGCATCTAGCTGAGGTTTGAAATATTTTCGACACTCAAGTCGTTTCGTTTTTAAAGTAGGAGTTAAGAGACCATCTTCTATAGCAAATAGTCTTGGATGGAGATAAATGTCTTTTACCTGAAATTAAAAAAAAAATGTATAATTATAGATATTAATAGATAATTTATTAAATTTTGCTAACTGCTAACAAAAGATGAAACTTTAAATAACTAATACCTAAAAAAGTCCATGAAAAAAATTTTGTTACATGCCTGTAACTCAAAATATTTTCATTTGTAGACATAAAATAGACTAAAACACCATAACTTGTTTTGGAGTTAAAGCATCTTTCAACCATTCAGCGTAATACAACATTTTCAGCAAAGAATGGGAACTGGTTCCTCTCATAAAAAACACATCCATGCTATGCTACAACTGCCTCATTTACTGGATATTTCACTGCAGACATGTTCAAGGGTGGAAGAATATCCCTCGAAAATGACCTGGGAGATTTTCGATGAGCCTCACATGCAAAATTGCGGGAGAAATTGGAAACTTTTGCAAAAGAAATGTTGGAGGATCAGTAACATTACAGATAAAGTTGTATCATATGGGGCAAATTCTTACTTTTTTAATTTACATTACAGCATCTTACATTTTGAAAATGAAATATATGCACATTGGATTCTCCCTGATAACAATGATTCTCCCTTGTCATGCAAGGTTAATTGTTACTCCTTGTTTGCAGGAGTAACAGGACTAACAGGAATACAACTTATAATGCAGGACTCCTTGTTTGTGATTCTCACAAACCACAAAATGTTACCACATCAAAACATTGTGAAATTTAGTTCCTGCAAACTTCTTCCTTTTTTCAAAGATGAAGATATAGCTGTCACCATTTTCAAATGTCATTCCTGTAATCCAGTGTGAAATGCAAAAGGTTATGAATTCACTTATGCAAAACAACTGAGGTTGCATTCCGAAGGTGGCAGGAATGCTGGGACATTGCTTTGGAAGACGACAATTCTTAGGGAGATGATATTATGCAGTTAGTCCAGAAACTTGTTTTATCTACTGATATATGTATTTTATGGTAAGAAATATTTTAATACAAAAATCAATATTAATGTCTTACTGCCAATGTCAAAACTTTTGACCAGATGATTAAAAATCAATGCTCTAAATCTAGATTTTTAACCAAAGTACTGACAGCAATCAATTTTGTATATTCCTAGCAAATTTTATAATGCTTATTGGGTTAGAAAGAAAGTAAAAATGCTACAGAAATTTTCACATGCATGTACACAGAAAGAGGGAAGAAAAGCAAACACCGATTTATGAAGAGTTTGCCATTTCATGCAAAAAGCTAGTACCTGATAAATGATAAATAATATTACTCCTTATAAATTTTACAAGCTTTGACAGCACTCAAATAGTGGAAATCCACAGCTTTATTAAAGTGGGAAAAAAAATCTACTGGGCTGATTAATGAAATTCAAATTATGGTTTTAATGTCTAAAAAGCACAACTTAATATATATATATAGATATAGATAGAAGATTTATATATAGCATTGTTTTAACATAGGTATTTTGACACAAAATCGGACTTTTCTGAAATAACATGCCAATTTTTTTCTATGTTTTAATTCTGCAACTCAAACTTTCTCAGTTCAGTTATTCCTCTGAAAAATATTTTGATGCTATAAAAATTGTTTGCCTATGAATAGTATTAAAATCAAACTCTAAAGGGCCAAAGTTTGCAAGAAAATGTACTTCATTGAAAGTGCTTATTATATCTTTACGTGGTACAATACCTTTTTTAGAATTTCAGAAAGGGCTTGATCAAATTGAATTTTGTAGTGATAATTTGGTGCATCTTTTCCTCCATGTGGATGTTAAACTGAAACCATTGCTTTTTGGCTTATAGTCCTTTCGCACTGAACCTTCTGTTTTTCTGTTAACACTTTCAGAATTTTAAAACTATTTATTGAAAGCAGAAACTGTCTTGAAACATTTGGTCATCTTGTTATTAAATTTCTCTTAATATTAAATTTTGTAAAATTTGGTGCGAAATTTATGGAGAAATTAAAAAAATTATCTTGGCGCATTTTTTTTTTTTTTTTTTTTTCAGTTTGTGGCAAGAATAATTCACAAATTATTTAAAAATACAAATTGTAAAAAAAAAAAAAAAAAAAAAAAAAATTAAATGGACGAATTTTATTTGGAATGAACCTTAATTTTGAAATGTGAAAGGGAGAATCAAATAAGTTCAATAAAAAAAGATATATTAATAAGTATATACCAAATTCAATTAACATGGAGGATGTAAAATTTTGAGAGCTAATTTTTTAAAAACTGCTCAAGCGATTTTTACAAAACTTGGTAGTTTGGCATAAATTGAGTCATAGAATCGAAATATAGAAAAAAAATTGGCATGTCATTTTAGAAAAAGTCCGATTTTGTGTCAAAATACCTACATTAGAACAAGGAATGCTATATATAAATCTAATACATATCCTAAGTCGCACTTTCGAGCTAGTACAATGGGAGATATAGAACTGTCCCACTTTTTTTTGCACAGTGTACATTAGAGTATTGAAAAAAGGTTACTGAAACACTATATACAGCTATGAAAAAAGCTGTGGGTAAAAACCATGTCTTCAAAATTTGAGCTGATTATTAAGTGGGATTATTATTAGATTTTTAGCAGATGTTTCCCGCTTCAAATTTCCTGACAACTTATTTTTTTAATTATAATTTTAATCACCAAGAAATGCTTAATATGGTATATTATTATTTTAGAATTAAATTTAATAAGAAATTCTTACAGTTTGTACGACATGAAAAATCTCTGAAAATCTTAGTGCCGTCTATATTAAAAGAGAGAAGAAAGATCTTTTTTTTTTTTTTTTTTTTTTTTTTTTTCTTTTTTTCATCTTCAGACGAAAAATAAATTTTTGATTCAAGGTGAAAACACCAAATATCATAGAATTTGAATAGGCAAATATATGAAATTAAACATTTCATATAAACATACCACTGCCAATAATAGAAGTTGTTCAAATTTCTGCTTTTCATTTATACCAGCATTCTAAATAATCTTTACATCCACATGGAGGAAAAGATGCACCAAATTATCACTACAAAATTCAATTTGATCAAGCCCTTTCTGAAATTCTAAAAAAGGTATTGTACCACATAAAGATATAATAAGCACTTTCAATGAAGTACATTTTCTTGCAAACTTTGGCCCTTTAGAGTTTGATTTTAATACTATTCATAGGCAAACAATTTTTATAGCATCAAAATATTTTTCAGAGGAATAACTGAACTGAGAAACTGTTGGCCATTTAAAAGCAATGCAGATAATTACAGAAATAACAAGATGACCGAATGTTTCAAGACAGTTTCTGCTTTCAATAAATAGTTTTAAAATTCTGAAAGTGTTAACAGAAAAACAGAAGGTTCAGTGCAAAAGGACTATAAGCCAAAAAGCAATGGTTTCAGTTTAACAAATCTTGTGCACCAAAAGAGGACACAGAGAATAATCAAAATTAGATTTCTTAGCAATACGCCAGTGTTCTCCTCAGTCTCAAATCAAGGCTTATTGTAGCATATGATTTTAATTACATTTACATCAACAGGAAGCAAATAACATGAAATATTTTCCCTTACATTGGAGAACATGACCAGTGGTGAAAGTATGATGACATGAAAAGGAATGATGATCAGTGGATGTATTTCCTGCACAAATTCAATAGAGGACCTAAAAGTAATGTGATACTTCACATAATACTTTTTAAATATATACAGTCAAAAGTCTTTAATTCGGACTCGTCGGGACTTTGGCGATTCCGGCTTATCGGTTTTTCCGGATTATAGATCATCAGTTTAAATCTGGTAAGATGGCATGCAGAAATTATAAAATTAAAAATATGAAACCATACTTTATCATCAGTTTAAATCTGGTAAGATAGCATGCAGAAATTATAAAATTAAAAATATGAAACCGTAGTTTGTCATCAGTTTAAATCTGGTAAGATGGCATGCACAAATTATAACATTAAAAATATAAAACCGTAATTTATGAAATAAATAGCAATTATGATCTAAAGGGTATCAAAATTTACAAAAGAAAAGCTTAATATTTATTTGTTTACTTTATTAAACATTTCTTTTGACGCGCGCATGTGTAAAGCATACATTATGCATAGTCGAAATTAGAAGATTGCAACCAGAAAACTATTTGATGTGTATTCATGATATTTATAATGATGAAGAATTTGATTTAAATCATATCAAAGACGGAGTACATCGAGATGAAATAATACATTTAGTAAGGAATTATAAGCCGAATAAAATAAAAACATCTGCCCTGAAGATAAGGATAGTGTTGACAGATAACTTCCAGTTCATTGCACACTGCGACGTGCTCACATAAAACAAACCTCGTAGGTGAATTTCTCAGAGTCACAACTGGTCCTCTGGATATGAATCCTACATATAATTTAAAGGACAATCTTGGAGGAGCTGTTGCAAGGCAAAAATTCTACTAAATATCTCAATGTCATGAATATCATACTTGTTACAAAGCTAGAACTTAATAAATCAAACTATAATTACCTGCATTACTCAGAGCATGAAATCATATTATGATATGCATGTACAAATTATATGAGGTTATATTTCCAAATAAAAAAATTGAAAGTATGTAAGCATTTCTGAAGCATTCATTTGTCATTTCAGTTTTATTTGCTTTTATGCTTTTTGCATAATTTTTTTTTTCGTATTTATGCGTCATGATGCTATGTGTCACTCCAAATAAATTCATTTAACTGAATTTAATAGTGTCTGAGAAATCAATGTTTTTGCTCCAAGTAAACAATTTTGCACCAAATCAAATTTGTACATATATTTTTTATTTTTATTTTTGACATTATATGCATCAAACAAATTTCTCATAGAAATACATTTATAAATGAAGGCCCACCAGCGGCCGAGCGGTAAAGTCGCTGAACACTGGTAGTTCGGTCCGAGGTTCGAATCCCGCGAACGGGCTGGCTGCATGGGTGTTTTCGTGGTTTTCCCCATGTGTAACGTGTATACGAGCCAGTTTCCCTTAGAAAGTCCTCCACGAAGGCATCCATCCCCTTAGGCAGATAGCCCTAGTGTGCTTTGCCATAATTAAATACACACACACACACATTTATAAATGAAAAAAGTCTATTCACCAAGGCCTTTCTCTCCATGAAAATGTCTATAAAATTTTAAATTCATTTAACAAAGTATATGTTTTGTAATGTAGGTATAAATAAATTTATTTTATATAATAAACATACCCATAACAAATATATTCTGAAATTTTCTTATTTCCACAAACAAAAATGGACATTTTATACTAGGTAAGAATTTTAATCAAATGCTTCATGTCATTCAGAATATCACTCTCATATACTCATTATAACTATATAGAAAGAAATCGAACAGTCAAACTAGTTTCTATTAAACTTCTCATTTGGTACTTGGCATACAGAAATACCATTCATCGGTGCAAGCAGAAATTGAATTCTAATCTAAAAGCAACTGCAATATAATAAATTATAAATAAACTTTTAATTCTAAAAATAATTAAATATCACATAAATTCAATTTAAGGAATATTTGAGAAACAGAATACTTTTATTTTGGATTCAAGCTTAGCATACATAAAAAGTATTACATTAAAATTCAGATGTCTTGAATAAAATCTTTTGAATACAATCTTTGTTTTCATATTTCAGATGAATATACGGTGAAATATGTTTAACATGAAAACACTTAAAACGAAATATTGGTTAACATGAAAGAATACAATGATCCCAACAAATTATTATGTATTTTCATGCATTTTTTTTCTTTTAACTGTTTGAGTCCGGCGAGCGCTTCACTTGTCGTATGCCAAAAATACGGCGCAGTGCGTTAGCGCTTCTCTTGTTTTGTATTGAGAATGCGAAGACAATGCTGTTGGTTAGTACACTTGAAAAAAAATTATTGAAAATTGAAAAAAAAAATATTGAAATATTCAATTGGTTTCGCGTAAAGCATACTAACCAAATAACTAATTGCGTAAAGTATACTAACCAACAGCAGCGTCTTCGCATTCTCGATACAAAACAAGAGAAGCGCTATCGCGCTGTGCCATATTTTTGGCATACGACAATACAAATTTTTGGCATACGGCGCTTCGCTGGACTCAAACGGTTAACATGAAACAAAAATCGCTTAACGCAAAAAGATTTCCCTTCTGAAAATGAAAAAAATATGGAAAATAACAACCATGCAGGTGGGATTTGAGAGAGGTGTGAAATGAAAGATTGGCATGTTTCATAAAAAGGAGGCTAACTTGGCTCTGAAATACCCTTGGAATAGCCTGTGTCATGAGACAATTTTGTTTATCTAAACTAGTTTCACCATCCACCCTTACAAACACCATACGAAAACATCTCATCTCTCATCAATTGGCTTTGGAATTCGATGACAAGTACAGTGCAGTGTGTATAAAAAAACAGTGAGTTTGGTTCATGGCAAATGAAATGTAGAAGGAGGATATTGAAACTGAGCCGACACTTAATGAAATGTTTGAAAAAGTTTCTGTACTATTGGACAGCCTTACTGTATCATCGGAAGACCTTTGTTGTAGTAGATGATGATGTGTGTAAAGACCCAATTATGGCAGATAAAGACAGTTTGGAGTTTGTTCAAAGCTAAAAAAATATCACTGATGCAGATTCCGATGACGAAAATGAATAACGCAGCTCCTGTTCCCGCGTCATCTGAAATGAGGAACATCGTGAAAAGTATGCGCAGTTTATTTAGACGCACATTCCAGTTGTGAAACGAATAACAAAATGGCAGACATCGAACAATTTGTTGACGATTTGATGTTAAAAAAAAAAAATGCAAAGAAAAATATCAGATTATTTTCCAAAAACTCAAAAAATGCTTTGTTTCTCAAAGAACTTGAAAATTTTACATTAAATTAAGTTCTTGTGGATGTTTTTCCTTCATTGATTTTTATTCAATACATGCATATATACATATTTATGTTAATAAAATGTACTATAATAAACTTAATTTTGTTGAATATATATTTTTTTTTTCTTTGCAATATCCTTCAACACGAAAAAATATTTCAGTCGCCTCAGTTTCGTGTTAAATGATTTTCACTGTACTAATATGATACAACTTAATTAATGTTGCCACTTATATGAAATGCATACCATTGTAATATATTCTTTTAATTACATACAAAATTATGGAACTGAAATTTTGTACCTGTTCAAAGGATTTTAAACCAGATTTTTTTCCTATTTTAGTCATCTCGTCTAATATAAATTCTTTCACTTCCTAAAAAATAAATAAATAAAAATTTAAAATCTGAAAGTAAATACAGAATGTATTTTAAACATAAATGGTACAGAATTTTTATAACATTGCAGCAAAAAATGTAAACTAAGGAAACATTGATACATTTTAAATATTCACAAAGAAAAAGAAGGAATGCTACAGGAAAAAATCTAAATTTATGAAAAGGTAAAAGAATTAACAGAAGCTAAATGTAAATAAAAGTTGCATGCTTTTTATATTCTAAAGCATCTGAAGGGTCAGTGCATTAATACATATAACGGGTCATCAATAGCATCACTGATATATAAAAAAATAGAACTTTTTTTAAGTACGGAGACCAAAATGTATTATGAATACCTTCTACATATTTATCTCTTTATACATTTTACAGTCTATTAGAATGTGATGACCTACTCTTCTCTTACAGCCAGAATTTAAGAAAAAGGTTCACATTTTTTCCAATTCAAACTAAGAAAGTTCTCAAATTTGACTTAATTCTCGCCCATTAAATGTAAAGAGTGAAGAAAGCTAGTTTTCTGCAATTTCAGCTTAAGAGCTGGCTTTTAAATAAATAAATAAAAATTAAAAAATTAAAAAAAATTGCAGTGAAGAAGCTACAATATTTTTATCAATATAGATACCAAAAAGAACACAGAATTCTATAGAAAATTAAAAAATTTAAAAGGACTATGTCAGCAGGATGTCAGTTGACCAAGAGACGGGGGGTAAACTATGCTTAATTAAATTTTAGAAGTCAAACAGTATACAAAAGCAGATTTTAATTAAAGTAATTTTTTAATAAAACGGATGTATTTCATTACAAACCAATAAGCACTTTTTGCAATGCATTCCTTTAGCTTCAATAAATTAATCAGTGCTGCTTTATGATTAGCTTATTTATGAGAGCTAATAACCTATAATAGTACAGCAATTGTTCTTCTATTACAACAAATTTTCTCTGAAACAGATAGATAGAAAAAACTTCCCATACGTATTCTTTCATTTACTTTTCTTCCCAAACTGTTTTGTGTAACAATACATACTTGTGGAATCTTTAAATGCTACAGTAACTTATATTTCTGGCAAATGAACACATTTTTTTTTTCAACTTTTATTCTTACTGAGAAGTTATAATTTAAAAAAACTATATCCAGTTTTTATATTAAATTGATACCTATTACGCCTGAAACAATGTAATACTGATTACAAGACATTCAGTATAACTTACTGATTGACATTTGAGTTTTTCCCCTAACAAATTATTTTCCTGAAGTTACTGTTAATTTAAATAGAAATTATTTGTTTATTTCTCAGCAACATAGTTAATTAACATTTATGAAGTTTTAAGATTATATAAGACTTCGTGCCATTTCAACACAAAGAAACTTGTCAGAAGTTAAATCTGACAAGTTTCGACATAATGTAAGACCACAACAAAACATAACTTTGTAAACATTTACTTTGTATAAAGAAGTAAAAATTGGTACTATTGTATTATTCAGCTGACCTTGACAAGAAACCACTGGGTAAAGCACTAAGTTGCCATAGTAGGAAACCGAAAATTTTATGAAAATGAATTTTTCTGGCAATTCATTACTCGTAGTGTGAGGATTATGCTACCATGTGATGCCGCCATCTATCCTTGTACTAGTTGTAGTCATTACTGCAGTTTTGAAATTCAAGGTTATGTTTGTAGTTTCTGTTTGTAGGGACGAGTGTGTGTGCTTTTTTTCCTTGTAATGAAAAGTTTGTCCACTATGTGCCTGCTGTTGGAAAAGAAGGCATTACATCTTTTCAGAAATACAGCATTTTGCTTACTAGTAGAGAAAGAGTGTAAAGTATGCAAATTTGCAGTGTTGAGATTTCTGAAATTATCTTTAAGTTAAAACAAATCACTATGCACATGGACAGAATACTGAGAAAACAAAAAGTTAAATGTTTTATTACAGATATTTTCTGCATTTTTAATTTAATTGTTATTGTTTTTTGAAATTTTGAGTCTTTTGTATGGATGTTCATTTTAAGTAATTTTTACTGTTTTATTATGGATGTTTCTTGCATTTGTAATTTTATAATTTGTTGCTATTTTATGTAACTTTCAGCCCAACATCATTTTAAAAATTTTTTACATGGAAAGTTAGCAAAAAGATTAGTCACCAACAATTGTTGACTTTTCAGGAGGGTTTGATAGAAAGTACAAGAATACAAAAAAAAAAAAATCGTATTTTTAATTTTTTTTTAACATTTTGAAAATTTAGCTCTAGAAGTATGACAGATTTATATATTTATTTTTTACATATTTTACAAAGAGCTACAGAACTTACACAATCAGGACATTTCATGACATAAAACATTTTGAACATCAAATGCAGCCAAATTTTCAATAATGACTATAGTCACTGCTAAAGAAAAAGTGCTTTGTAATAACGGAATACCTGGTGCTAGATAAGCATCTTATTCATTTAAGAAATATATAAAGCAATTTACCACAGTTCTGACACTAATTAAATCATGATTATAGTTTAAATTAAATCATTATGATTATAAACAACAATGTGGTTCAGTGGAAGAATATTATGTTTTTGTTGCGAATACAGTTGCAATGGTTCCAAGACTTTTTTATTTGAAGTCCGAATTTACATCATTTTCATTACTATTAAAAACTAATGTGACTAGAGACCAGAAACTCTGTAAACTAACTGAATTAATTTACAGTGTGCTATAAATCTTATTCAAATACTTTAAGATACAGATTGGATTAACTGTTATTTGTACTTGTCAAAAAGTAATTAAGCTCAGTTATAAATTTTTCCACTGAGAATAATCACTTTGTTTGAGAATACATTTATATGTGAAAAGTCTTTTCTCGCAGTTGAAATTTAATAAGAAAAGAACCTAGTTAATCTACGAGCATCTATAATCCACAATGAAAATAACTTTTAGTAATTTTTCTCCAGTGTATGGACATTATACAAACAAATTTTGTATTCACATAAAATATTTATAATTATTTACATACGAGCATATGCATTTTAATTTGTATGCCAAAGGAAAATTTAATAAATAAGACTAGGTAGTCATGATTAATTCTCAAGTTTTGTTCCATTTGGAAAGTTTTCTCAGAAAATTTTCCATGATTTGCTTAGTTTTAATTTAAAGTAAATTATTTAACAATTAAGCATATTAGAATTATCTGAAATAAATATCAGCTTAAGATATTTAGCTGTCAATATGCTTGAATTTTGAATTACAAAGTGTGATCAATAAAACTGTTTTCCAGGTACCAAACTTAAATTTCAGATCGAAAATAAACATAAATTTGAATTTTTTTCTTAATTATTATTGCTTATGTGTATTTTGATAAATATTTAATGAGCAAAATTTTAAAGTTTTTTGTTTTGCTGATAAAATTTTTTCATTATGCTTAAAAAAAATCTGGCCCATCAGCTATTTTCAGAATGTCCATTCAGCCCATGTAGAATTTGAGACCATTGCATTATGCTACACTTTTATCAAGCAATGAATTGCTACAATTTGGTAGAAAGAACTTATGTATTAACTGGCAGTTTGACAAATGTGATCAATATGGTACGACACAGGTAAAGGGAAGGTAAAATAGCAAAGCATAATTTAATGGGAAATGATACCAAAAATGGAAGACTAAATTAGACACTTTTGATACCTAATTTTCAATCTACAGTATTATCGAATAAAATCTTCATCATGCAATAAATATTTCAAATCTTCAAATAGCAAGAAATGAAATTTGTTAAAGCATTAAATTATTTTAATGATTTATAACAACACAAATGAAAAGTATTCTCAATCATTAAATAAAATAATTTAGCTAATCCAACTTAGATATATTGACTTAGACTAATTGAAAATTTTGTTTTTATACAAATATTTTTAATTATAAAATTTTAGAATATTATAAGAACTTAACTAGATGCATAATGAATATAAAAACAAGTACCTGATTCTGACATACTTTATTCCACTCCCCATTTATATTTTTTTCTTTACACCACTGCATCACATTCTCCATTTCAGGGACAACAATACCAACCACACATGCCTTAAACAAACAGTAGCAACAAAAATTAAGCCTGACATACAGCATAACACCTGAAGTACTAACAGTTATTAAAAATGTGGGCGTTAAAACAACTTTTCTGCATGCATAAACATATTAAGAAAAGACTGAAATAATAACCTTTAAACTGTCTCCATGAACAAATACTTGACACACATATGGACAACGAAGATATATATTTTCTATTTTCTCGGGAGCTACATATTCTCCTTGTTGTAATTTAAAGATATGTTTCTTTCTATCAACAATAGTTAGAGACCCATTCTAAATAAGAAATATAAGATTATTTACAAACATATAAGGAAAATTATTTACAAACATTAACGAAAATATTACACTTACTTCTACAGAATATATGAATGCATTTAAAGATGAATCACAATACATACTCAAAACTTATGTTAGAAAATTATAAACTAAATACTGAAATTACAAATTTAAAAAGTCATGAATTTATACGCAAATTAGTGAATATGTTATATACAAAGAAAGTGAGATGTATTTAAGCAAATTTCTTGTAATTCTGATATATTAACTCTTTTTAGTGTACATATATTTTTTATGTCAGTATACACTTGCAACAATAATCAGTATTATCATACTAACAATGATCTCAGTATATGTTAGCTCTTCATAAATCAGTATCTCTGCAAATAGAAATGCTCAAAAATATGCAACCCAAAATTGAAAAGAATATTATTTAATTCTTTAACATGGGAATCTTCAGTAGTATATGCTTTCTGTTTAAAACCATATGCTTTCTGTTTAAAACACAATTATCAGAATGATAACTGTATTACAACAGGAAAGCACATAGCCTGTTTATTATTACTAGCCTAATCATTTAGTTTCTACATTTTTCAGTTTTACCAGTTAATAACACACCATAAAAAAGTTGAAAGAGTTTGTTAACAAAGAAAAAATATTTCTCCCAAAAATTTCATCAAGATTTCATTGATGTAAAATCATAATTCAAAATCAGTAGAAAGTGGGCTTCAATGTCTAGTTTGAGAGTTTCATTTCTAGTGTATTGAAACTGATGAGTTAATTTCACTTACTCAACTACAAAGAAAACACATTTTGTTTTTTAAAATAAGTATTACTACCAGACTAAGATTAGTCATAGGAAGCTTTTTCAATCCTATACTACTTCCTGGCATCTACATGATTATGACTGCAAATTATTTGAGACATCAAATTTTCCAGTTTAGTTCCACTATGTTGACAATACTTTTGCACTATTTAATGGTAATAAAGATGACTTAATAAAGTTCTCTCAATAAATTCCATTAATATTGCTATTACGTTCCATTTTGAACTTGAGACATCCAATTCCCACCCATTTCTCGACATCATGGTCACATAAAATACATCTAATTTCAGCTGCTATGTATCATAGCCCTTCATCCATTTGCCACTCACCACAATTCTAATATTATCATTTCAATGAACAGAAGTTGGCTTCATTTCATTGTTTTGTTTTGTTTTCCATGTACTTGAAAGCTTGTTCCTCCAAGTTCCTCCTCTTAGTCAAGAATTAACTATTTAATAGCAGTTGTCACTGAAGAAGCTTTTCACCTTGTGTCATTGACCAAAGCAGTTAAAAATGTTCATTTCAATAAAAATGATTCTCTCATTTAGAATAATAATATAAATTCAGTAGTCATTTCTTTCTTTCCATTGATAAACTATAAACTTGCACATATTTTACAGACATCTTCTAACTTTTTTTATGCTAGCAATAAAATTTTACAGTTCCATACTTAACCCGCGGGAAAGCATGTGGGGTGTATCATACCCCAACCCTACATAAAAGTGGAATATTCCTAACTTGTGAAACTGAAATTCTGTGCTGCTTTCAGTAGCTGAGTTTCTAGTTGTAGTTGACTTTCAGAACCACTTTTTCTTTGCTTGTGTGTTTTAGAAAAAGATTTATTGGTATTTTGTTGGAACTGGGATATGAGTTACCCCATGCGCCTGCCCGCGTAAGTGTTTTTCTGACTGAATATTTAGTTCAGAAATTTATTCCTAGAGTGTAACAGTAAATATTTCTATTCCCAAGTGATTTTAAAGTACTTGACATTAAATTCTGAAAAATTTCTAATTGCATTATTGTGAAAAGAATGACTCCCTATAAATTGGAGATGCAATGCCTGTAAGATTTATTAGAAATGTTTGAAAGCGATGAAGATTGCATTTCGGAAACTGAAGATGAAACTAGGAATATTTTCTAAAGTGTTTTGGTTTCGAGAAAGATAAAACATTAATTCCTGATGTTCCTAAAAAAGAAAAAACTGTTCTTATGCTTTCAACATTATATAACGATCATACTATAGATGATACTATTGAAGAACATAAAACGTCAGGAATTATATGTTTTTATAATATGACTAAAGGAGCAGTGGATACGGGGGATGAAATGGCAGCCAATTATTCAATTGCCAGAATAACAAGGAGGTGGCCAATGGTAATTTTCTTTCCTGCACTGAATGTTGCTGTAATAAATGCTTCCACCAACCAGAAACATAAGTCTGTTTTTGAAGAACTTAGCATTACAATTAATGAAAAATGTATTGAACAAAGATCAGAGATAAATACTTTACCTAGAAACTAACGTACTGCATGCAAAACAAAAGCAGAAGTTTCAACGAAGAATTAAAACGAATACACGAAATTTGAACAACTAAGTATGAAAGATGTGATAAATTCTTTGCCCTCGCGCCAAGGACAAAAGAACGTGAATGCAATGTTTAAAATGTGAAAACATTCTGTTCCAAGAACACGTGAACTTATTTCGTTCAAAGTGTGAAGAAATAAAATAAGCATTCTGTATTAGAGATGCAATGAAACTTAGAGGCATGATGTTTATTTTTTTATTATTTTCATTTATCTTAATTTCAACTCTAAGATTATTTTGGAAATTAATTTTTTGAAACCCAATTATTATTCTCGTATTTATAATACTCAAGAACAAGAAAAACAGCTTTAAAACAAAATAAAATTACTTTTATTGTATTTTAAATATTGGGGTATGTGATACCTCACGCGCCCACTCTAGTAACTTTTCTTTGTGCGACTTCCGCCGGGTTAAAAACCACATTCTGGATATGAACTTCTGGGGTACAAATAGTAGTCTTTGGGAGTGTGACTTAATACACATTGGTCAAACTATGGCCTTGAATATAGCCTTGCAATTTTGCAGACATAATAAATTAATACAAAAAATCTACATCTGCCAACACTGTTGTCAAAAAATCAAATTTTTCATTTCTCTGTAGCCAACATTATTTAAAAAACAACTTCTATTTTTAAATTAGATTTCCTAGAGGCATTTAATATTTATAAAAATATTTTAGTTCTAGTTAATAAACCTAGTTCTAATCTTTTTTTTTTTTTTTACTTTCAATCTTTTAAAGAAATTATTTTATTAGTTGTCTTAACTTTTTGTCAATAGATGACATCAAAGCTTTGTAACATTTTTCTTAATGGGAGCTTTCTTCAATTTTTTGTCTCTTGCTATTGCAAGAAACATGCTTCTCCATTCTCATTTTCCCTCCTGCAGCTGAAGAAGAAAGTTCTATTTTACTATCAAAACTAATCCTGCAGATTTACACATTGAAATTGATAATTGAAAAAAAGAAATTAAACTTATGAAAATTGATTTTTGTTGCTATTTTAGTTAACACTACGGTTATTTTCAAATGGGAAGAGATATTTTCATGGAGGACTTTCAAAAAGAAACTGGCCCACATTTCTGTTACACACAACAAAAGCCCCCCCCCCAAAAAAAACACATAAAATGAGCCAGTTAAATTTCTGGGAACAGAACCTGGGATGAATTATCTATGTTATGTAGCTTTAGCCATTCACTTATTGGTTAGGAAAAGCTGGAAATGACTATGAAAGTATAATAACTATTATGGTGTTTGAAGAAGAAATATGCATTGCTCATACTTTACATTGTTTTACTTTAAGTGCTATGTAGCTACCAGATATGATAACAAATGCTGTTCATTACTGCTACCTTGTGTTTGGTGCATAATAATTATTTTTGGTTTTGTGCCAAAAAAATCTCACTCACTCACTCTGTTCATTACTGAAAGTTCATCTGCAACTAAAACAGTTTTTTTAATGTAAAGAAAATGAATTATAACCATACATGTACATGGAGCTGAAAGCAAAGATATTCTATTATTTAATTTTATGTTAAAATTGTACACCTCATGAGTCTCCCTTTTCCAAGAATACTAGAAATATATTCTACAAATTTAAACAGTATAGGCTGTTAATTCTCATGATATTTCAAATTTTTCGGTAGATAATGATGAAGTTAGAGTTATTAATAAATATTTGATTCCTTTAAGTGAAATGGAGAATTGTATCCATTTCATTTTGAGATTAAAATCATTAATATCTAAAAAGCCATGCTGACTAACAAAGAGAAGCTAAAAATTAGGTATCTTGTATTAAATTGTTAGCTGAATTGAGAGAAAGAAAATGTTACTGAAGGAAACATAAACGTTGCTCCAAATTATGGTAAAGCATCTCACATTTTTGTAAATTACACTACATATAGTGTAAATCATAACTTATATGCACAGAGAAACATAAAAATGCATGCTACTCGTTTTATTACAATCTTCATACTATTCTGAAGAAACAAAACTAAACCTACAAGTCAAAATAAGCTTGCATTTGCATGAAAGAAATACGGGTAAAAATGGCTAAAAACTTTAAATGATATGCAGTTATGCTTCATGTGCAAATGTTGATTACAATAATGTCTAGACTGGATATAATTTCATTCAAAATATCAGATTAAAAACAAGTGCACAGAACTCAATATCTCATAGCTCCATGCTAATGGGAACATTTACAATTTAAGCAAATTATGGTACTTCAGTAATCTGTTTGCAAAGTACATTTAGCCAAAATTATACCAATCACAAACTAGGGAAGATTTTTTTCAATTTCGTACAATCTCTAATTTTGCTCATCAATAAATATTTGACCAATGCAGCATTATTAAAAAAGTATGACACATTAAAAAAACAAAACAAAATCTTGTTTTGGAAAGAATAACAAAATCTTGAATAGCAATTAAAGTATTTCTAAAATAAATGGGAAAATAAGAAAAAGGTATATATATTGAATTACTGCAAATGAAAAGTGCTTAAAGCTTTCACAAATAATTACTCAACATACAATATTATTAAGAAACATTTAAAATCTTTTCTTATTATGAAAGAAAGATTTTTGCAATGAGCAAAATTCTGAAAATAAGTACCATCGACCTGGTTTTCATTTCTTATTTCAATCAGCTGCATATATTACTACATTTGTAATTTACTTTAAACTTCTGAACATATGCGTTTAGACCTAAATTTCACAGTTCCTTAAAATGGCATGAATGAATGGTATTTTTTTGATTATAGTTAAAAAACACTTCTGAACCTTGATTTCTTTTCTTCTAATATACATCCAAACCTAAATCGGATACATTAAAAGCTGGCAGAAATTTTCATTTGTAATGAATACAAAAGCCATCCCTCTATATAGAATTTTTAGTCCATAATGCTGAGAGGATTAATAAAGTTTGCATAATAATTATTTTTGCAAAGATCCTATGACTGCATGAAATAAATACTTTTCTTCTTAGCCGAAAAGGGCATTAGCCTGAAGGGCTATTAGTCTCAAAACGGGACTTTGCGTCATTCATTATAAATGGCAAATCCTTTTTCATATTGTTACCACCAAATATTATCGTCCAGTATTATATTTAAAGGGTGGTGTGGCTAAAGCGGACATAGTCAGAGCGGAGACATAAGATTTTGTGGTCAGAGCGGACACTCCGAAACTCATCGTGGTTAGAGCGGACACATTTTTTCCCCATCATAGAAGAGATAAAGGGTGCAGATAAATAAGTAAATATACACTTTTAAAAACCACAAATATAATTTAAAACAATATTTTATGTGGCAAATCTCTCTCACATGGGATAAACTTTTTTTTTTAACCAAAATTTTCTGTTTTTGTACTCGATTATCAAATTACAAGGATAAATGCATTTTTGGCAATCAGATTTAATTATTTATAATAAATTGTTAAGATATTATAGTGCGAATGCATTTTAAACATAGTGAACAGTAATAAAAATAAAAACTTTTAGCGAAATATTTAAAAATTAATAGTAAGTAACAGTATTGTTGCGTGCGCACGAGTTCGTTATGAAATGAATGCACAAGTCCGATGAAAAAAATGAACAAAAATTTATTATTATCACAACAAAAATGCTTAAATTTTCTCAAATTATCACGCAGTATTACAATATCTCACAGCAGTTTTTTTTTTAACTACTCAAATGTCCAATAGAACGTAATTCAAAACAGCTAAAGAACGCTAATCTGCGAATTCACTACAATCAACAACAGTAGTTTTCTAAACAACAGCAAACTAAGCAACTACTACAAACTGAGATGTTTTCTTCCTTTTATAAGATTTTAAAATCACACGCTAGAATTTTCCAGTATTTTCTCGAAATCAAAAAGAGATATTTATTTATTTAATGCACGCGCTCTTGTATTTTCAATTTTCCGGCTTAGCTTTCTTTTAATATTCGTCACGCGCTGCACTGCGCGAGGAATAAAACCATTTAATTTATAATTGAACTAACATTAACTTTTTAAATACCAAATTCGTAACACTGCCCCCTTCCCAAGGACTGCACGTCCCGGGCAGTACAATCCCTGGACAGGAAGCTAAACTTACAACTGTGGCATAAATGCAACTGAGGCATAAACATTACATCACAATATCAAACAACATGAACAATAAATGCAATAACTAAAACAAATCAAATGCTATCAAATACTAAATATAAAACAAATACTAAATACAAATCAAATCAAATACACACTTAAAAACATAAAGGACCATGGTCTGATACCATTTACAATTATTTACATTACATACTATGGCCATAGTAATGAGCTAACCTGTCGTAATGAACGACTTTAGGTTTAGAGTTCGAAGACTTACGGATCCGAACCACGACGTCATTCAGCCTGTTTAGGACTGTGTACAGGCCATCCCAAGGTGACTGTAATTTCGGACAGAGTCCCTTCCGTCGAGTCAGATTCCACAACCACACCTTGTCTCCTTCGTGGAATTGATGTTCAGTAGCTCTTGTGTCGTATCGGGTTTTCATCTTCTCCGTCGCCAAGTTGACTCGCTCTCGTGCAAAGTTGTGCATCACTTCAAACCGGGCCTGGAGATCTTGAATATATTCCTCAGACGAAGAAGGAGCATCCGGAGGGCGGCCAAACAGTAGATCACAAGGCAGACGAAGATCACGACCGAAGAGCATCTGTGATGGAGAATAGCCGGTAGTCTCGTGGACAGCACTGCGGTAAGCCAGTAAAAAGAGTGGTAATTTCTTGTCCCAGTCCTGTTGGTTTCTGGAAACCACTAATGAGAGGTTATTAAGGATGGTTCGATTGAACCTCTCTACCATGCCATCCGACTGGGGATGCAATGGCGTCGTTTGAGTTTTGTCAATGCCGAGTACTTTGCATAGTTCTTTGATTACTGCCGAGGCAAAATTCCTTCGCTGATCGGAATGTAACTGAAGAGGCACTCCAAACCCGGAAATCCAGTGCTGTATCATTACCTCAGCTACTGTGACAGCCTCTTGATCAGGAATAGGATAAGCTTCAGGCCACTTGGTGAAGTAATCAATGACAACGAGTATGTATTTGTTGCCATCAGCAGTTCGTGGCAGAGGTCCCAGGATATCAAAGGCAATACGTTCAAACGGCGCACCTACGTTGTAACGTTGCAGCTTGCCTCGGCTGCGTTTCCTCGGTCCTTTCCAACCTGCACAGGCATCGCAAGATCGGCACCACTTTTGCATGTCATCCTTTGCATTATTCCAGTAAAAGCGCTCACGAACTCTCTGTAAGGTCTTCATAATTCCAAAGTGATCTCCTGTAGGGCTGTTATGTAGTTTTTTAAGGACATCAGGAATCCGGGATCTTGGAAGTATCAGTTGCCATCGGAACGTCTTCCCATCATCCGATTCGAATTTCCGGTATAAGATGCCGTTTTGAATGTGAAGTGAATCCCAGAGTGCCCAGTATTGTTTTGTTGTAGGACTACAGATAGAAATGTCCTGCCAAGTAGGTTTTCTGTTTGATGACTCCATTAAATCAATTATGGGTTTAATGTCGCGGTCTTCCAGCTGGTCTTTCCTGACTTCATCATCACTCCACGGGTCTCGATCAGCCGATGTTGATGTTGTAATTTGCCTTGCGATCGGAGTCCGCAGCTCGTATTTCGCTTCTACCCTAGAACAATATTGGCAGCTTTCTGGGCGAGGTCGTCTAGACAGGGCTTCGGCGTTCCCGTGTGATGATCCCTTATGATGACGGATAGTGATGTCATATTCTTGGAGTCTCTGTATCCACATGGCTATTTGACCCTCAGGATTCTTGAAATTTAAAAGCCAGGCCAATGAGGCATGGTCCGTGCGGAGGAGGAATTTTCTGCCGTATAGATAATGATGGAAATGTTCTACAGCTTTGACTATGGCGAGCAATTCTTTCCTGGTGACACAGTAATTCCTTTCCGGTTTAGACAGGCATTTGCTCCAGTACGCTACTACACGTTCTTGGCCGTCTATTTCTTGGGACAAAACCGCACCGACATTTCATTGCTCGCGTCCGTGTCGAGAATAAATGGTCTGTCGAGCTGAGGATACGTCAGGATTGGAGCAGATGTTAAAGCTTCCTTTAAGTTGTTAAATGCATCTTCGCATTCTTTTGTCCACAAGAACGTTTGCTTGCTCTCTGTCAGCTTGTGAAGGGGTCTTGCGATGGAAGAAAAGTCCTTCATGAATCTCCTATAGTAGGTGCCAAGCCCTAGGAAGCTTCTCAGCTGATGGATATTTTCGGGACGTTTCCAAGATTTAACCGCTGATACCTTTTCAGGATCCGTGTGTACACCTTCTGCAGAGATATGATATGTCCCAGGTAAGTCACTTCCTTTCGGAACAATTTGCATTTAGCGAGACTCAGCTTCAGATTGGCTTCTTTCAGTTTCTGAAGCACCTTCCTAAGATTTTCTAAATGTTCTTCAAAACTCTTTCCAACGATGATGATGTCGTCCAGGTATATCAGGCAGACTTCGTAAGAAAGGCCTTTCAAAACAGTCTCCATAAGACGTTTGAATGTTGCTGGCGCATTACACAGTCCAAACGGCATCACTTTGAACTGCAAAGTCCTTGTCCCGTAGTAAATGCCGTCTTTTCTCGGTCATTAGGATGGATTTCTACCTGCCAAAACCCACTCTTTAAATCAAGTGTTGAGAACCACTTGCTTCCAGAAAGAGTGTCTAGAATATCATCAATTCTAGGAAGAGGGTAACTGTCTTTCTTCGTAACCTCATTCAACCGACGATAGTCAACACAAAATCTTGTTGAGCCGTCTTTCTTTCTGACGAGAATGATGGGAGATGCCCATGGACTCGCTGAAGGCTCGATGACATCGCCTTCTTCCATATCTTTTAACAGTGTTCGCACCTCTTCCTGTTTAGCAAACGGTAGACGTCTTGGATGTTGCTTGATCGGGGGATGATCGCCGGTATCTATTCTATGTTGCACCAAACTAGTTCGACCCACGTCAGAAGACGAGCGGGAGAAAACAACTTGAAGATCTTTAATGACGCGATCGGCAGCATTTCCCTCTTTATCGTTTAATTGTGCATTCTGCAATAACTCCGATGTAATGCTCTCTGAGGACACGGATTCTGAGATGTTACTCTTTCTTTCAACGCTGGTTACTGGAGTACATGTTGCAACCACTTCACCTTTCTTAATAACTCTTGACTTTTCAGTTACATTGGTGACTCTCACCGGGATAACCGTTCTGGATAGGTCGACGAGTGTTGAGGCTACTAGTACTCCTTTTGGGCTATTACAGTTATTGGGATATTCTATGATGCCGTAGCAGAAATTTCTGTTTTCGGCTATGGATCCAAGAAGTAAAATTTCTGTTCTTGCCGGTATTGTGATATTGTCTTGTGCTATGATTTTATGGACAGATTTATCTTCTTCATCATTAACTAGAAATAACACTATGTCCTCAGATGTAGAATGCAATTCATTATTTTTAAAATCCAAGGAAAAATTGTATTTCCTTAGAAAGTCCAATCCGAGTATGCAAGAATCAGTGATCTCTGCTACATATGCCGTGTGATGGTAAGCGGCACTTCCAAACGTGATGTTAACATTTACTTTTCCGTCGATGTCGATCTTCTCACCGGACACAGTCTGGAGGGTAACGCAGGGTGGCGTCCAGATAAGTTTGTTTCCTAGTTGTTGAGCCAAATCTTTTCGGATGATGGTGATGTTGGCTCCTGTATCTATAGTCATATTGCACGGAACTCCATTAATATGTCCTATTATGAAAAGTCCATTACTGCCGCCTCTCACTGCAGAAATCTGAAGCGCTTTAAACGGGGCTTTTCATTATCTGGCAACCTCCGCCCCGCGAGATGGCCACTAATTAGTTTCCCTGCTGCTTGTTAGAAGCGGTCTTAACATCTGTACCCTGGGGTGTTTTGCAGTTTCGTCGTATGTGTCCTTCAGCTCCGCAGTTCCAGCACTTAACGGTCGGTTTCTTCTCACCAATATTCCGTCTCAAGGCGTTCAGTTGTCTAGTTAAATCATCTAGACGAGCGGTGACTTGATCCCCTGGTTCCTGGACTTGAGCAGCTCTGACTAAGTGGCGGTCTCGACGAGTGGCTTGCTGGGCTGCCTCAAATTTCATGGTGTACACTAGAGCACTTTTTAAATCTTTTACATCCGCCATTCGTAGAGCTTTCTGTATTTCAGTATCTCGGATGCCATCGATAAAGTATTGCAAGGACAGGATTTCCCTTGTTTCTGTCGGGCATTCCGAAAAGGCGAGATGGGACAGCCTTTCAACATCTGTGGCGAGCTCCTGAAGTGTTTCGGTAGGCTTCTGTTGACAAGATTTTAACTGGAGCCTGCTGTAGTCTTTTAAACACTTATCCCCAAAGCGCAACTCCAAGGCGCCGGACAGAGCAAAATCTAACCTTTTGTTTTCGGGAAGAGTCTGAAGGATATCCGCTGCGTCGGCTCTTAAAGAAGCGGCGAGATGACAGGCCTTAGCTTTGGAATCCCATCCATTCGCATCTGCCACGATAGAAAATTGTGTCTTATACACTTGCCAGGAGGTCTTCCCATCATATGTGGATAGCTTCAGAGGTGGACGAGCAGGCATTGGTAAGAATTTAAAATCATCACTCCTGCTCCCTGCCGATGCTACGAATTTCTTTAAAGTATTAATTTCTTTTGCAAATGCAGAAACTCTCTCATCAATTTGTTGTTCGATTTGGTGTTGGATGGCACAAACTCTTCCTTCAATTCGTTCCTCCACAGCAGAAACTCTCCCTTCTATATGTTCTTTTACAGAAGAAACTCTTTCTTCTATTTCTTCTTTCACCGAAGAAACTTTTTCTTCAATTTGATCTTTTACGGAAGAAACTTTTTCTTCAATTTGTCCAACTGTATTTTCAACTGCGTCAATTCTGCCTTCCATAGCTTCAAATTTATTTTCTATTATGCAAGTAATTTCTCTTTTCATTTCTTCTTGACCAGCTTGAATGGCTTTCATTTCGTCCTTAACGGAGTTGACGGCCCCTTCCATCTTTCCTTGGCTAAATTTCATCTCTTCTTTCATTTCTTCTTTAAACGAGGCAAAGGCTGATATCAACTGCCTTAATTGCTCTTCCATCGCTCTTGTTATTGGCATTCAAATCCCACTTCTGACACCAAAAATTGTTGCGTGCGTACGGGTTTGTTATGAAATGAATGCACAAGTCCGATGAAAAAAATGAACAAAAATTTATTATTATCACAACAAAAATGCTTAAATTTTCTCAAATTATCACGCAGTATTACAATATCTCACAGTAGTTTTCTTTTAACTACTCAAATGTCCAATAGAACGTAATTCAAAACAGCTAAAGAACGCTAATCCGCGAATTCGCTACAATCAACAACAGTAGTTTTCTAAACAACAACAAACTAAGCAACTACTACAAACTGAGATGTTTTCCTCCTTTTATAAGATTTTAAAATCACGCGCTAGAATTTTCCAGTACTTTCTCGAAATCAAAAAGAGATATTTATTTATTTAATGCCCGCGCTCTTGTATTTTCAATTTTCCGGCTTAGCTTTCTTTTAATATTAGTCACGCGCTGCACTGCGCGAGAAGTAAAACCATTTAATTTATAATTGAACTAACATTAACTTTTTAAATACCAAATTCGTAACAGTATAATGAAAGGTATGAACGAATTTCAGGAATTTCGTGGAAAAGTGTATTTTAGAGTCAAATAAATATTAGAAAAGGTGCAATTGCCATATAATTAATTAGTTTCATTAATGTAAGTAAAAATAAATGTTAGAAGTTAAATATACAAAATAGATACAAGTTGTAATGATCATATTCATTTATCTAATAGTTAAATTTTCAGTTAAACTAACTTTCCTATTCTTTCTGAATTTCAACTTATAACTTCTGGTCAGAATGTATTTTTTTTAGAATCACATTTGAATGCAAATTGAGGAAGAGCATATTTAACCTAGCAAAATTCTAGTGTCTTAGAGAGAACTAGAGATTCTGGCTAGCATGCGTCTGCCTTTTTAGGCTACTCTCTCTTAGGCTGTTATTACGCTCGGCTGTACTTTAGGGACGCGATAGCTTCGCAGTAATTAGCATTAAGGCACCAACTCTGTTAGAAGTTTGATAGCTTCGGCTATATCTTTTTAGTTAAGATTTGTTTAGTCCTTAGTCTCTTAAGTTCAAGCAAGAGTGTCGGCTTATTGTACAACTCCAAGATGGAATTCTGTTACACCTTATTGGAATAATAAAGAGTTAATTTCACCCTTTTTACTTGTTGTTTTCTATCCCACGAACTCAAGCAATTATTCGCTTACTAGTTCTTAAGATTCTTAACATTCAAATGTAACTTAGAAGTACACAGTGCAGAATCTTACAAAGTAAATAAAAGAAAAATAAATAACTAACCTTTATTATAAAGGCATAAATATCATTTACCATTCGATTTAGTCCAACCGAGTTAAAAAACTTAAAGATTTTAGACATTTTTCTAAATTGTTTGATTTTAGAATTCTTTTAAGATGTTTTCAATTCTTTCATCCAATTTTACATATGCTTTTTTCCTTTGTATTCCAGGGTCGCCTAATTCTCTGGATTTCAAGTTAAAAGACACTTTTTGTGTTTCTTCTTTTAGTATTTTAACTAAGAAGTACATATTAGGCTGGTTTTGCCAGTGACTGCATTTAATTTGGAATTCCTACCTTCAACAGAATTATTTGTCCTATGACGCTGTCCATATACATTCCATACTTTAATGGGCATATTTGGATTGCCCATCTACTGCTTGACAAAATAATCGATAAATGTGGTAAGTTTGTCAATGCCAAAAGCTTCTTCCCATACAATGCTCCAAGCATCATCTATGTGTTCCATTGGCAAGTAAGCTAATGCAGAAAATCCTTCTACAGACATTTCTTATATCTTTGCTCTCTTTAGAGTCTTTTATTTGACCCATTTCTTGTATCATATGCCACAAACATTGATTAAAATGAAAGTTATAACTGGAAACAGTCGAATTGGGAAATCCTAACATACAGCTATTGATGGCTGCAGCTTGAAAATACAATTTTATAATGTCCAGCTTTCACTTAGGGCACCAACGTTTCCCCATAAGCGGCTTGCCTCTTATCAGGCAGAAATGCAAAAAGCGCTGGATAAACGTTAGTCTCAGATGCTGTACTCTTTAAGACGACGTGTATTGTATATATTTAAGCAAATTGTTTCGGACAACTTTTAAATATTCCATCTAAGAAAAAGGTTTTTCTATTTTTCGAAAGGTACCGAGATTCTTCTCCTTCAAATACTAATCCTGTTATCTTGGTCATTTTGAAAGTCTAAGCGAAGAAAGTTTTCTCTATTAAAAAGCATAAGTGTATCGTTTGCAAACTGAATATTGTTGGCTTTTTGGGTAGCTCCCAAAGCCTTTCTCCTCTCCTTACATAAAACAGTCTTGGCACTGGAGTATGTCTGTATTTTAGTAACGAAATCATAATCTTTCTGATATAATTCTAATAGTTCTTGAAATATCAGCGAAATGAGAACTGATGTTTCTTCTTGGACTCTTTTTTTTTTTTTTTTTTTTTTCCTTTTTTTCTGCAAGTCTCTAACTTTTTTTTTTTAACTTCGATCTCAGCAACGCACACAAGAATGTTCAGTTTTCTTCAGTACTTCATACTGAAAATTTGTCTTTACATTTCCTTTACAATGGTGTCTTTTCTTTTACACATATCCAATTTAATCCTAATTTATTTTTTGGGTGTGTGGATAATCATCTACAACTAAACATTCTTTTCCCTTTTTTTAGAGAGTAATTTTGTTAAAATGGCTATAGGTTAAATCACAGATTTTTTTGACGATATAAAACGACATACACACTTCATAAGAATCAACTCTCCAAGTGGAGGATCCTCGTCAACGTGAAAAAAAAAAAAAAAAAAAAAAAACAGCAGCTATTATGTTTACGAAAAAGACCAACTTCAAGAAAAACCTGAAGTTTTATGGCACTGATATTCCCTGGGCCAAGAAAGTCCCTTATTTTGGGATGGTCTTCAATAAGTCACTTACATGGTCCCCACACATTACATCTATTACTCAGAAGTTTTGAGTTCTTAAATCCAAACTATACCCCTTAATTGCTCGAAACAGCGTATTATCAATTGACAACAAGTTACTCATTTACAAGTCCATTCTATGCCCACTTTTGTGTTATTCAAGTCCAGTTCGGGCATATACCAAGAAAACTAATAGGAAAAGATTGCAAGTCTGCCAAAATACTGTTCTACAATGAATTCAATTTGCCTATGTTTGTACTACCTCATTCTTGTCACAGTCACCAGTTCTTTGATTTTTCTGCTCTCACTAGTTTAGACAGAAACTCCAGTGTTATTAATACATTAACGAGTATTTCTATCTGACCTTAACAAAATTATTTTAAAAAAAAACTACTTGATTTATCGTTTGGTTACTGTATACCACCTTTCGAAATGATAAACCTGTTCTACAAGGGGTAAAGCCTTGGCTCAGGCATCCTGGTGTCTCAAACACTGTTCTACATAGACAAAGAATAAGGATCAAACATCTACTGAGAAGATGAGAAAGGCCTTCTCTCTTAAAAGTATCAGCTTATCTCTACATCAGGAGCAAAGCTCAAAACTACACAATAGATGACATGAGACTGATTGGGGAAACAACACAATACATGCAACAAATGTCCGCTCTGTCCACACAGCTACCCTCACGTGTCCGCTGTAGCCACTGCCTGCTCTCACCACGTAACCATTTAAAGAAACCAAATAATGAAGAATCTGCATGGAGGTATGTATGTTCCTCATACTGTAAAAAAATGGCAGTACCCAGGGTCATCAAATTTTGAATAGCGTAGTCCTTCAACCAAAATGTGCCTTAGAAGACCAAATTTTATATTTCCTATTTTGTTAATGAATTTTTTATTAACAACTTCAATGATTTGAAAGCAAGCAGTGGCATCAGTGTAAGGAATAAAACATTTTTATCTCCAGCAAGTGAGACTGTATACCAAAAATTCTAAACATATACTGTTTTTAAATATTTTGGGATTTTGCTACTAAACTGAATTTTATTTGGTGTAAGTGCAAAGAACATATGTATTATTTAATAAATAAAGTTACCACACAAAACATTATTAATAATAAAAAGATGGTTATGCAAGCCATCTTACTATGAAAACAAAACACTGATATGATGGAGAGAAAAGATTAGAAAAAAATTACTTGCATGAAAAAAACACTGCATTGGTAATTCTAAACATATGCTGCTTTTAAAATTTGCATAATTTTGCTGTTGAAATGTATATGGCATACGTGCTAAGAAAATAATGCTTAATAATAAAACAAGAAAGACAAAAAGAAATGGGCTAACAGGAGTGAGTTTAACAGCAGACTGGTAGACTGTGAGCTCAGCGAGAGTGTAAAGAAATCTTACCAAACTATTTTGGGCATCCTTTAAAATCTGAGCCATTTCAGACTTTTTTGGGGGGTACTAATTCTTTTGAGTTGGGGATTTATTACTTAATTTATTTATTTATATGAAAATTTACAGCTTTCCTTTCTGGCCTCAAAAAACTTCAAATATTTATAATTATATTTCTACAATTTAGTAAAATACAATTAAAACCTAAATGCACAAAATATTGACACAACAAACAAAACAGTTCTTTAAATATGCAATCAGTTGTTTAATAAATTATGGAAAGGCATATAAGGATTATCTGCCAAATCAAAATCACAAAATGCTTTAGTGGTAAATACAGAACACAAGAACAGTTCCTTAAATCTCAGTCATTTATTTAATCATTTACAGCAATAAATGTGAAGGCTATTTTTCCAAGAGAAAGATGTTTTGATGGAGAATTTTTTAAGGGAAACTAGTTCATTATCACATTATACATATGGAAAATCATAAAGACACTCCTACTGCCAGTCTGTTTGATGGCACTTAAACCTCAGTCATACTAAAAAAATTAAATGTTCTTTCAAGCCTATTCAGAAACAGATGATAAGATTTAACACAAGAGAAGAGGAAAAAATTATTTGGCAACATTTGCTCTACTTGGCACTTGAAAAAAATAGGTAGTGGTATTTATAGAAAAATATCCTCAGTGGTTGTGATATCAGTTTTTCCATTTCAATTTTCATGTTTACGCATTTTGAATTCTTTTCTGAAAAGGATTTAATGGAAGAGGAGAAAAACAAATTGTTTGGAAACATCAGCCTATTTTCATTCTTAATGTACCAAAGCATTTTATATTATAAACATATTAGCTGGTTAAAAAGAGAAATTTAAAACATTACACAAATTTTACATAATATGAAAATAAACACACTTTTCAGAAGCAAGAAATGAAGAGATGAAAAAAAAGAAATACATACTGCAAGCCACATTCCTATATCTCCTGTATGAAGCCATCCATCTTTGTCCACAGTGCTTTCAGTTTTCTCAGTATCTTTCAGATAGCCCTGGAATACTGTAAGCCCCTGGACACAAACCTATAAAACATTAATATTTAAACTTACAGCTTTAGCTTTTAATGCATAACTAGCTAACTGAATTATCATACAGAATTTTTGAACTAGGAAATATTAACGTGTATATCAAAATGTTAAAACAAATAGAACCTACATTAGCTGAAATTCTATAGTATCCAATGATAATTTTTAATTATACGAATACTGCTTATAATTCATAAAATCTTTGTGGTTAAACATATAAAAAACCTAAATACTAGCTGATACTTTTTTTTGCAAAGGTACCAGAGGAATGTTAAAGTAAAGACAAAAGAAATTACTTTTAAGTGAAATGATAAAATATAAAATAATGTTTCTGATATTTATCATTTTAATTTATACATAAAGCATTCATAATACAATGTTATTAGAATAATATGCATTAGGTGTCTGAAAAAAGTGGCTTAAAGCAGCCTAAGTACTGATCTTAGATTATTTCCATTATGAGGTTTGGCAAAATAAAATACAGAATTTTGTGAAAACAGTACAACACTAGTGTCGAAGGATTGAGGTACATTATTTTAATCAAGGCAAAGCACATGATAGCTATCTGCCTAAGAGAAGGGATACCTTAATGAAGGACTTTTAACAGAAGCTTGCACATATTCATGCCACACCACTGAAAAACCAAAAAAATATCCATGCTGTTAGATTGTTTACTAGGATTCAAACACAGGTCAAACTAACACAGTGTTTTCAGCAGTCTTAATCAGTAGGCCACTAATGGACCTGGAAAGGTTTTGTGAATGCAAAATTTAACTTTTGTATAGTCTCCATAAAGCAAAACACTCCATTAGTAAAACAATAATTGTGATTTCAAACATTAAATACAAACTGTTTCCACCTTTTCCAAACTTCAATAGGAGAGAAAATCAGGTACTTTTCTTTTTTTTTGGGGGGGGGGAATCAGAAAATGCATATACTTGAATACTTTGAAATAATTACAATACAAGAAACACTTATAAAAGTGGAGGATTAGACAAATAAAATTAATTTTTTATTAATTAAAATTGTTTTTCCCTTTGTTGAAAAATACTTCAGAAAAAATATTAATATATTATGTGTTTTACAATATTTATGACTTTGTTAAAATTTTAAAATCAAGCTATTTAAAAGTCACCAGAATAATAGATAAAGCCATTTTAAAAGATAATTAGTGGAAAGTAAAAATTTATTTTAGTGTTAATTTTTTTTTTTTAAATTAATATATTATTGTAAGAATGAAAGAAAGTAAAAAGAAAATTTGTAAAATATTAATTTTTGCATGAGACACTTGAGATTTCACATGAAACTAGAGCTAGTTTCATATAACTTAAAAAAATTGTAAAAGTTGATAGATATCTGTCCTAATTATTTATACGTACAATTTGAAAAGATACTAATTAATGCTATATTCTAAGCTTAATCAATTTTCTTTTTAAATCCTTTTAGCAACAGGCACTCAGAAGTTGTTTGAATTAGAAAAGTTATTCTCATATACTTTTGCAAATTCTGCAAATTAAGGTATACAAATTTTTATCTTAATATAATAGAGCACACCAAAACTTTTACTGAAAACAAAATGCATTTAAAAAAAAAATCAATACATTAAATAAATGCATTTAGGTAAGTGTACTATGCATACAAATAGCAATACACTTATCACTGTCTGTGTTTGCTTATAGGGACAGTGAAACTTCCTACTTGTATAAGATGCAAAGAGGTCTCTAAACAGGAATCATCTACAAAATGCTGACAGAATCACAGAGAAATTTTATTTACTCACTTTTCTTCCATGCAAATCAAAATTATACACATTGCAAACAATAATTTTACAATATAACTTGACTATATTTATAACCACATAAAATAAAGTACTCGTATATGACTGTAAATCATCAACGTAACAGCAAGCGTTTTGTGAGTCATCCTAAGCACACATGCCAAAGTTTCACCATTTAAGTTTCTAAAACAATATTTTATATATCACACAACATTTTGTTTTCAAGTAACATTTTATTTTGCATCATTGCATTGCATTTAAATGTAATAGCGACTGTATTTGCAAATGCATTCCTTGAACACAAAAACAAATTTCTTAGATGAAATTATTTCAATATTCAAATTATAATATGCATTATCTTTTTGATGACAATACTGAATGTGGTGTTAAATTAACAATTTTGAAAATTCTTAAAATTATTTTAAATTGTAATTATAAATTCATATTTTATACTGGAATGGTTTCAAAATTTTCACTTTTAATCTCATTCTATTTCAGAAAACTCTAAAATTTGATGACACTTTGATCAGGGGGTTACTTTTGAATTACTCATAATTTACCAACAATTGGCAAATAATTTCCCATAAGGTGAAAACTGAATATAATAGCTATATCTCGGTCTATAACATTTCCCTTCTTTTCTCATGACAGCAGACAGGATTAGAGTCAGACTTCCAAAAACACTTCCAAATCTGCAAGTCTTTTCCAAGCGAGGCTGGGCATTTGGCTACTACTATAAATTCATTTTGGTTTCTCTACTTCTTATTTTCTATATACGGATAATATTATATCTGCTTATGGTTATTACTTTCCATTCTTGTTCATGATATTATCAAGCATAAAATTTCTTCATTATAAGTATATTCGTACCTCTCCTTTACCCTCAGATGCAAAATAATTCATATCAGGAACATCCACTAATTTTATTCTACAGCATGGAATTGGAGGCCCAACATTATCTGAAAAATAAAAATGCTTTGTTACTTAAGAAAAAATATAAAGCACAATAAAAATATTAAATATTTTGATATAAGATCTTATAATTCTCTCAATCCTACATAATTTAAATTCCAGGATTAAATATAGAAAGAATACCGATAAAAATATCTTATTCACCCTTATTTTTATTTGATCGAAATTCGAAGTCTAAAAAAACAAAAATGACATATTTCTATTTAATTTCAACACTAAGCATGTTCTTTATAAAAAAAATCAACTCTCAATCTTATAGTATATTTCAAAATAAGAGCTGAATTACTTTAAACTGGAAAACAAGTTAAAAGGCTTTAAAGGCAAAAAATTACACAGGAAAAAGCTAATAGCATATATTAATGGAAACATTCTAATGCTATATGCGAGATAAAACATAACAATATCTAATCCTAAAAAAAAATACTGTTTAACTCATTTACTGATCTTTACTAATTGACAGAACTTATTGTATAATAATATCTTTAATTTTTGGCAGACATACATATACAGTCAAAAGTCGTTAATCCGGACACCCATAATCCAGAATGATCTATAATCCGGACCTCAAAGCTACAAACTTTCTGCACATGCGTCAACACATAATACATTGACGCAAGCGTGTAATACCTTTACGCATGCGCGTAATATGTTTATGCATGTGTGTTTAATGTATAACGGACGGCATGAGCTATACTAAAATTATCTGATTATCTATTTCAGTTAATGTTGCAGATTGAGTTGTTCCTTAATCATCAAATTGGATCCAGCTTATTATTTTTTGCAGACTGTTAGAGCAATTTTATAAAAGTAAGTTGGAACTTTCGATTATGTCAAATAGAATTTCTGATGCTGGATCTACAAAGGGAAAGCATGTTTCGATGTTCATCAAACAAAAATGATAGCTTATAATGTAGTATTTCATCTCGATGTACTCCGTCTTTGACATGATTTAAATCAAATTCCTCGACGGTATAAATATCACGAATACAAATCAAATAGTTTTCTGGTTACAATTTTCTAATTTCGACTATGCATAATGTATGCTTTACACATGCGCGTGTTGAAAGAAATGTTTAATAAAGTAAACAAATAAATATTAAGTTTTTTTTTGTAAATTTTGATACCCTTTAGATCATAATTGCTCTTTGTTTCATAAATTACGGTTTCATATTTTTAATTTTATAATTTCTGCATGCCATCTTAAAAGATTTAAACTGATGATCTATAATCCGGAAAAGTCGATAATCCGGAATTGTAGAAGTCCCGACGAGTCCGGATTAAAGACTTTTGACTGTAATATTCAAGAGGAAATAGGATATATATTTTACACAGGAAAGATGTAGCAAAATGACAGTAACCGGCAATGCAACCGAGATTATAGGAATATACAGCATAAAAGCTCTTGTATTCATTAACTTTAATTGAAAAATATATACAGTACAAAGTCCATAATACGGACTCGTCGGGACTTCGTCAATTCCGGATTATAGATCATCAATTTAAATCTGGTAAGATGGCATGCAGAAATTATACAATTAAGAATATGAAACCATAATTTATGAAATAAAGAGCAATTATAATCTAAACGGGTATCAAAATTTACAAAAAAAAGCTTAATATTTATTTGTTTACTTTATTAAATATTTCTTTCAATGTAAGTTGTTTAAGTTGCTTCATTTTTTGTGCTAATACTTTCTCTTTAATTCTATAAGTAGATATAACTTCTTGTTCAGTTACAAAGTTGCACCTATCGCAAGCGATATTTTCTGGATCTAGAACCATACTAGAGATTTCGCCGTCTGTTAATTGATTGATGATTGGGGCATTGTCGCCGCAATAAAAAACTCCTGTTATATCATCTTCATTTATTACCGCTTCTCCACATTTCTTTACAAAATCCAATAACTGGAAAATTTTACATTTAGTTTGCAATGTCCAAAAACCTTCAAATTCACGGCTATCATCTTCATCGTCCTCACCATGAAATATGATAGCTGGCCATAAATTATGCCAAGCATTTTTTAACGTATCTGGAGACATCCTCCCAACGTGCATGCGTAAATGCATTACGCGCATGCTTAAAGCATACAAAAAAAAAAGTTTGTGGCTTTGAGGTCCTGATTATAGATCATTCCAGATTACGGATTTGTACTGTATTTTTTTTCCCTTTGACTTTCCCAATACTACTAAGGAGATAAGTCGCTTACGAAACTAGTACTAGAATAAGGCTAAAAACATTTTAAATATAAATACTATTACAGTAGAAGATAATCCGGCACGTTCGGGACCGGCTCGATGCCGGACTACCGAAAATTCCGGTCTATTGGGCGGTAATTATAAGAACAATTAGGTTAATAATTAAACTAAAAATACAGTATGCAAATACATACAACAAAGTTTATTTTACATTTCATATAATGTATGTACACGTACTGTAAAACATATTTCATTTTGATTTAAAAAAGTCACGAATGTCTTTTTGTTTTCTTGACTTTTGGCGTTTAGTATAAAACTTATTTCTAATGATATGGAAATGAATAATTTCTGAAGCACTGTAGCTAGTACTAGCCTCGGCAAAAGAGATAAACTTATTTAGTGATTCTGCAGCTTCTGCCCAGCTGATTTTTTCCTTTTCTTCCGTTTCGGCATCTGAGTCATTTTCTTCAAGATTTTGAGTAGGCTGAGGGTTTACTACAATGTTGATAATGTCCTCATCGGTTAGTTCTTGTTCAACAGGCTCATTCTCGTCGATTAAAAGCCACTCCTCTACCTCATCTTCAGGCAGGTTTTTCAAGGGATTGTCAGTACTTCTAACGACATCCAAAACTTTGGTCAGAGCATCTTGATGATTTTCTTCCTCATCAGTCTGTAGAGTTAGGTCAGATGCAGGGTTTGCAGCTGGCCAAAGTCTTCTCCAGCATTTTTGGAGTGTTGTATTTTTTAACTGGTTCCAAGACCTAGCCGTTTGATGATTTCTAGTTTCTGATTAAGAGTCAGTGTTACGTGTTTTCGTTTCTCTCCTTTTGAACTCGAAGGCTTAGGTTTTGAAACATGGTCACTGTACAGTTAGAACAAAAATCACTTTTTTTTGTAAACAGTTTCAAAAGTTACGTTTACTGCGATGTGAAAGGACACAAAACAACAACGCACAAAAAATGGCGAAGACGCTTCGTGATTGATTAACGGAGCTGCACTGCACCTGAATTTGTTGTGACAGCTGAGACTAGCCAGCCGCTAATTGTTTCCGAACAATACCGAGCGCTTCCGGATGATTTCGAACTACCCTGAAAACTTCCGAATAGCTCTCGAGCGGTTTTATTTGCTTTAAAGACACACTTTTGGAGAAAAAAAAATTTTTACAATTTTCCGGAGCGATGCTGTACTATCAGGCATTCCGGACTGTTGGATGCCGGACTAATGGACTTCTACTGTAATAAAATACTGAAGATAAACCTAACAATCAATATTATTAGATTTGTCTTAAAGACGTGTAATCAAACTTCATTATGATGACAACAAGGCAATAAACAATGCATAAATGAATTCAGCAAAAGATCTGTCACATATCTATGGTTAACAAAAAGTGTATCAATATTCAATGATGCTATATATTTTCTAATTAAAGAACTGATTTTATTTCCTCAAATTCAGATTTTAAACATAATAAAGATTAAAAAATAAAGAAATCCTTTCAATGTTTTAGAATTTCATACTTGTGAAGGCGGGATAAGTCAATTCAGTAGTTAAGGGAGTTTATTCAAAATTTACTATTTATAAAATAAATATGAAAAATGATTTATAAATTTAAAAAAGAAGGTTTTTATTATTTGTATTTATTATGTGATTTTTAAAGCAGGAAAGCAGTTGCAGATTAATATAACATTGGACTATGAACACATATTAAAATACATCAATATACAAACTGAGATTTCAAATTTCACTAACTATCCTCTTAAAATAACAGAGCTACAAACAACTTATGAATGGAAGTAAATATAAGAAATAAAAGAAATGATATAAAACAGAGAGAATTTAGAGATTATAGCTATTCAAATTTTAAAAATATAAGCAAAGAGTAATGTATTATTTTTCAAATAGTAACAAATATGGCATTATTATTAAGTTACCAATTAAGAAGGAAATCAGCAATAACATTTAAATTCATATAATTATACATACCAACACTTGCATCACCTGGTGTAGTCAATGTGCATGGAGCAACACACTCTGTCTGTCCATACCCAACAACGATCTACGGAAAAATATAGATCCACTTAAAAAGGATAGTAAATCAAGAGAGAACAGATGTAAATCAGTATAAGGAAAAAAATTAAATCAAACAATAATTCTGCACTGAGGTGCAGGCAAAGGGAAATTAAAAAGTTAGGAGGACTAAAAATTAGGTTAATATAGATGGAATTTTCACTCACTGTTATGCAGTTCTTTACAAGACTTTATTTTGGCAAATATAATATCTATACTTAATTATTAAAAAAAGTAAAGAAGAAGAAAAATAGAGGATATAAAAATAAAAAAAGTCAACATCTTACTGAAGTCAGCCGAAATTCCAAAGATGAGTGAAACTGAAATTCAAACTATGATGATATATTTCTGTTTGATGGACATGTTGATACATTCATAAAAATTTGTTTGAGACAAAAAGAGATAGGATTGTACCACAGTTGCCAAATACGCAGCAAATTGTGCTGAAGGAATTTCCTATAAAGACCTCCCCTGCTTCAGTCATCCATCCACATCAATAACAGAGGAAATGATTAACAAAAAGAAGAAAATCATTATGTCAAGGAGATGACAAAAACTGAACATATAACACCATCTGGTGAAAAGTATTCTGACACTCTAATAAAGAAGTGGATCTGGCAGGTGACATAATCTGATGCATAACCAAAAGCTAGAAGAGTGCTGGTAGAGGTTTGTCAGGTCATAGTTATGATGTGCTTGTGAGACAACGAGTAAGTCAAAGGAGCTTAGTGACTTGCGGCAGTATACAACAAAGTAGGAAAACTTAATACAGTAGGAAAACAGTTTGTGAAATTTTTGACATTCTAGAGAAGCCAAAATCCACTGTGAGTGATGTAACTGTGAAGAGGAAATGCTGAAGCAGTGAAACTGCAGAAAAACGAAGTGGTAGGCTGGAAAAAATCAGTAAACACAGCTGTAGAACTCTGGAAAAGGTAGTGAAACAAAATCCCAAGTCTTTGTTGGTTGAAATCACTCAAGAGTTCCTAAGGTCATCAGGCGTCAATGGTAGCAGCTGGACTGTTCATCAAGAGTTAAAAAACTGGGATTTCATGGTCATACAGCCACTCACCAAGCCAAACCTCACTACCCAGAATGTGAAGTGTCGATTACAGTGGTGCAAAGCTCACTGTAATTGGACTGCAGACATGTGAAAAAATTTTTTTTTTGGAGTGATGAATCTCGCTTTACAATCTGGCAGTAAAATGGATGCACCTGGGTTTGGCGGATGCCCAGCGAGCACTTGTTAAATGACTGCATTGTGCCAATGTAAAGTTTGGTTGGGGGCAGCATCATGGTGTGGGTGTGTTTTTCATAGTTTGGTCTAGGTACCTTAGTTCCAGTGACTGGAAACATGAACTCTGAGATGTATGTGGACATTCTGGACAATACTGCTCTCTTAACTCTATGGCAATATTTCAAGAAACTCCCATTTCCCTTCCAGCAGGATAACTGCTCCATTCACACATCGAGACTTGCACAGCCATGGTTTGACGAAACGGGGACTCAAAACTGGATTTGCCTTAAAAGAACCCTGATCTAAATCCCACAAAACACCTCTGGAATAAATCAGAATGCAGATTACATAGCCAACGAAACTTATCACCTATTGCAAGCATTCACTTTAGCTATGATGGATACCTGGAAGTCAATTCCTATGACCACCTATCAAAAACTGGTGGAAAGTCTCCCCAGACATAGGCAGGCTGTCATCTATACAAAAGAGGGAACAACATCATATTAATATAATAATTGTACATGCCATAGGACTCTCCGAATCCGTACCTCTGGGTGTTCAGATACTTTTGGTCAGACAGTGTAGTACAGACTCAAGGTAGAGATTTCTTTCACAGCTTAGAAATAGTTTTATGCCAAAAGCACTTCAAGATGAGAAAAGTCTTAGTCTATTGGTTGGGGAAGTGAACAAAAGAAACCTGATGAGAATTTTGGGGATTATTTTAACAAAATTTCAACTAAATAGAAAAGAGGTTTTATACAGCTATATGACCATCAATAAAATTCTGATACACCAGTTTGGTCCTTAAAGAAAACAAGATGACATATGGCTTGGAAACTTGGAGATATGCCTTTTCTCCAGTCAGCAACAAATGTCATGAGTTAGCATCATTACCCAAAGTTATGAAGATTGTATTCTGGGATGTTAAAGGGTTGTTGATAACTGATTACTTTGAGCATAAAAAATAAATACAAGCAAGTATTATGCATAATAACAGCAAAAACTATATGAAAAATCTAACAGATGATGAAAGGAAAAGCTATTAACAGAGCTCTTCCTTTGCAAAGATAATTTCTGCGACAAGATCCCACTTCATACCTGACCTGTTATGTTAGTCAGATCTTACTTCAAGTGATTTTCTTTCTGTTTAAAAATCTGAAGAAAGGCCTTTGCAGGATGCATTTTGCAAGTGATAATGATGAAATGAATTAGTTGCTAAACAGTTTTTAAAGCATGATAAAGAATTCCTCTCCAGATATTAGATGCACCACACAAATGCAGAAGAACTACTTTGACACAGAAAGGGATTAGTTTAAAAATATATTTGTTCACCTAGTACTATTTCTTATTGCATATTTTATTAATGTTTTGATTACCTCTCTTAATATATGGCATTAGAATTACCATTTGTTAAATTAGAATTTACTGATTATGATAACAGCGCAAAGAAGCATAAAGGTTATCAGTTGGATATACTATAAATTATATACAGTGAATGAATTACAAATTATACTATTTAAAGTATATTATAAAAAAGCTATAAATTATAGAGAAATATATTTACTAATTTTAAATTATTAAGCAACCACAGGTTGAAAAATATCTTACACCACAATGAATAGTAACACACTATGCTAGTTATCTAACAAGCTACACAAAAGTTATATATTCTATTAAATTTTCTAAGGTTAAAAAAAAGCACAAGTCAAATTCATGAAATAGATGAGTTTCTCGAAACTTCAGAGTGCATAAAGAAGGAAAATATTTAACAACACTGTCATCTTTTCCTTTATAAAGATGCTGTTCTTTTCAGAGAAGCAATATTTTACTGAAGAACAGAAAACATTCTACACACATTTGAAAAATATAAAATAAAAATGCATTAAAAATGTTTAAAAATTAACAATTATTATTTTGTATCCATCATAAAAGATGTTTTGCATTTCTAAAAAAAGTTAAATTACTAACAATTGAAAAATAACTCATAAGATTAATTCAGAAGTCAAACAACAAAAATCAGCGTTATATTTTCAAAATTTTCACAGAACTAGTTTCAATGGTTTTACCGAACCACCATCCTCAGCTGCAAAACCGCAAATGAATGAGATAGGATATAATGAGCAGATAAGATAAGAAAGCCTGGACAAGAATAAGCAAGTGGCGCCATCTTTTGAGGAAACCAGAACTAAAACAAAATTTCTTTAAAGGCCGAAGGCAAAGTTGGATTGGAATTGGGATCGTTAACTAGAACAGAAAGATTTTTTTGAATGTAAAATGCCTCTAGAAAATCCATTTCTCCAATGGAAGATGTTTTTTGAATAATTTTGGCAGCAGAAAAATTGAAAGTGTGATTTTCGGAACAACAATGTTGAGCAACAGAAGACTTCTGTGTTCCTTTTTTCTAACATATGCCTCATGTTCCGTGATGCAAAATTTTAAGGCTCTCTTTGTGTGGCCAATGTAAATTAAACCACACTGGCAAGGAATCCTATAAATACCCCAGGAATTCATATCCGGAACGGGATCCTTGAGTTTGGAACTCGGAATTTTATTGATGGGAGAATAAATGACCCGAAAGTTAAATTTCTTCAAAATATGTGCAACTTTATAGCTAATTGATGGAAAGAAGGGAATGACAACAGAATTTTTATAATCTCCTAAAACAAGAGTGTGCCTTTTAGTGTGTTGAGATGAGAATTTTTTAACTGCTTGATTAATAATGTTGGGTGAAAAGCCCCTGTCAATAGCTATTGTTTTTAAATAATTTAGTTCTTCATCAAGGGATAGTTTGGAGGAGCAAACTTGAAGAGCACGGAAAACATAGGAATAAAATGAAGCTAAATTTTGTTTAGTCAGATGACATGATTTAAAGTGTGGTGGAAGGCAAACGGATGAAGGTTTATGGTAAACCGCAGTACTGAAGTTGGATGTGTTACGTGTAACCAGAATGTCAAGAAACAGAAGATCTCTTCCCTGGAGGGTCCAGGAAGGTTGTCCAGGGAATTTGGTATGCTGTAATTCAGTAGCCTAAGGTACCCTAAGCATGCTCAATAGTGTTCAAGTTGGGTGGGTATGGTGGCCAGTCCATTCAAGATATAACTTCTGTTTGCAAGTATTCTGACACCACATGTGCTCAATGAGACCGAGCATTATCATTCATTAGTGAAAACTCTGGCCCAACAGCACCTTTAAACAGTCTAACATACGGTTCTGATATCTCATCTATAAAGAGGTCTCAAAGGTCCCATATCTCTGAGCAATTACAGAACCTCCTTCAAGAAAATCCAGCTCGTTGTCATACTTCCTCCCCAAACCAATAAACCGTGGTATGGGAATGGGATATTTCATGGAAAAGGAAAGGCAAGTTCTATGTTCCTTCCTCTCTCCAGATCAAAACACATCTAGAATCATTGTTCAGATTATATTAGGACTCGTCAGTAAACAGTGCTTGGGCCCAGTCGTTTTGGCTTCATTGAACATGATGATTGAACCAAATTAAGCCGACTCCTCTTAAAGCTAGTGTAAGTGGGACAGAAACCACTGGTTTTCTCCCACACAGTTCAACCTCGTGAAGCCTTCATGCAGCAGCAGAGGGCTAATTTAAGTTCTTGTGGCAGCCTGAAGATCTAAATCCAAATTGCTTGTAGTTGCTTTCCTCTTGAAATCATAGTTTCTTTGAGCCAACAACGACAGAAAACAGTCTTCTAATGCTGTTGTTGCTCTTGGTTGCCTTGACCAGGCTGTCTATCAACTGATCCAGCACTTAAAAAGCGACTCCAAACTCTTGATATGACACTTTGAGGGATACTAAAATCTTCGGCGACCTCCATCTGTGTTTGACCTCCTTCTACCAATTATCAGCCACTTTTGACCTTCACTTAAATGATGCTTTTGAGCCCTAATGACTGAAATCAAATTATCACTTTAAATAATACTAGAGACTAGAAATCCAACATGTGTTCACGGCACACCACATTGTCAGTCAATCTCTGAATTTGCATATTTTCAATGCTAATATATGTGCGGAAAGGCAATTTTGTATTTAATTGTAAAAATTGCAATTTTGTATTTAATTGTGAAATTAACATAAATAATTACAGCATTGGGCATTGTTTGCAACATTAACTTAGCGGTACATTTTTTCCTCACTATGCTTTAATTCTGATGACTAGTGAAGTTTGACTAGTTTAATTTTGATGACTAGTAACTAGTTGAAAATAAATCAAAATATTTTTTTATCTTCTAAAATTACTACAACAATTAAAAAAAATAAATCATACTTCTATATGGAAATGATTGATTCCAAATGGAATTCCATATGGATTAACCATATGGAATTAATCATTTCATATGAAAATTCAAATATTCATGCTTCCATATAGAAAAGACTACTCTGTGGCACACACTAATATGTAAATGAGATTAAATTCTACAAACACATTTCTTATTTAATTCCAATATCAACAGCAAAAAATTAGAAAAAATCCTATATTTGTAAATATTACTTACGACACAACCAAGCGCACAACGAAGGAATGTTAAAATGTGGCCTGCAATGGGAGCAGATCCAACAACTATTAACCTCAGTCGACCACCAAGCTTATCTTGAATTGGTTTTAGAACTGTCCAGTCCCATATACTATTATTGCGAATTATGTCTCTACAACAACAAAAATAAAAAATAATGAATAATACAGCAATATTATAAATTTTTGATACATTCACAATTTTTTTTCACATTTTATATGTAACATTGCTAAGCAATCTTCATACATATAGTCTGTCCAATACACACATAAACTTGAGGTCATAGATACTTTATTGCACAGTATTTAGAGCACATCAATCTTATCTCCTTTAAAGCATTCTCATTTAGCAGCTACACACTTGTTCTATCCCTTTTTTCACTGTCCAAAATATCCCTGAAAGTTCTCAGAAATAATGCTTCTCTGCTACCTCATTGTTTCATGTTTTATCATCTCCACATCATTCAACTGTCAAATTTGATTTAAGAGGGTGGTGGTAAAATGAACCAAGGGGTGAAACTTTGGGAGAAAGTCCTTACAATGAAGACTTTGATAAAAACCGTATCAGTTCTTGAGTTGAAATGGAAGTTATTAGATAACACATTGCAACATTAAAGACAGTTCTGTAAAACAGCATATCAGCAAAAGAAATACCTTATCAACAATAACAGGGCTTTTGACTCGATTGGGTTCACAGCTCTTGTTAATCCAATTCTTTCAGTAATGCTGGAAACAGATGATTTCACAGGATATCACTACCTAAAGTTCATGGTGCCATTTATTCATAAATATGTTAGCCAGAAATAGCCATTTTGTAACTCAAGCACATTTTTCAATTTTTAGGGGGGAGATTAGAAATAGAAGAATAAGTACAGTACTTATTATTTTGATTTCTGTTTTGCTTATTTTTGCAATTATTGGTAATATTATGACATGATTAATTTCTACATTTATCAATGGTATTTCTTATTGTGCTTTTCAATTTTATTAATGTATTTTGTTTTGGGGAAAATTATTTCAGTGCATTATAAACAGCTATAAATTTGGAAGACTGACTTAATGCAGGAGTATTATTCTGAATTATCTGAGAAATAATTAGATACAAAAAATTCAAAGATAAATGCACTTTCAAATGGTCTAGAACAGTGGTTCTCAACACTGTTTACTCCATGCACCCCTTTCACTGCTGCTAAATGTTCATCTCCTTCTTTTTAAACCTCAAAAAATACACATGCATTTATTTTAGATTATTTTTTAGTGTGTTTTGATAAATTAAACTAAAAAAGTTTTAGAAAATGCTAATCAATACCAAAACTTGAATAAAAGTAGTATTTTTATATTCATAAACTAAAACTAAATTCTTAACAGGTGAATAAAAGCCTGATCACATTTCCCCTTGTAACTAAGAAATTTCCCTCTTGGGGGGATTTCCCCCCTGTAGTTGAGAACCTCAGGTCTAGAAGGGCAGAAATGTTAATAAGTATTACCTAATCATTGCATTGGCCTAATGAAAAAAGGCTAATATCCCCTGACAAAGTCAGCTTTGTTTCATTGAATCAGTAATAAATAATAATTTTTAATTTAATTGAATATGATCTTGAAAATTCGGAAAATCTTTTGACTTAAATTTACAATAGTTTTTTTTTCCACACCATTATTTTCCCAAATAATCTGGGTTTAATAAATCTACAATTATATATAAACTATTGGTTTCAAAGAAAATAATATATTAAATAACCTACTACAATATAAAACATGTATACATGTTTTAAATTTCCATACAAAAGGAAAATTAAAATTTGAATTGTGCTCTCCCCAAAACCCATGAACACAGTTAGCTAAATAATCCCAGTTAAAACTCTTAAGTTTGAAATCCAGTTGACAGGTCTGATACAGTGTTGAATCTGTATATGGAAATGAAAATGAAAGTGTAAATAATAATTAAGGAAATCATTAGAAAAAACAGCATAACTATAAAATATTATCGGAAAACTTTTTTGCATAATATTGAAAGACACTATAGCTCAAAAGTGCAAATAACAACTATTAAATACTGATGGTAATTGTATCTTTTACCTTGAAATGCTCTGTAATACTACCTGATTAGTTAGAAAAAATGAAGTACAGAAGTGCTTAATTTTCCCAAACTAAATTTTACCAACAATTTTCCAAATGAAACACAAATCTCTTCTTTAAATTTCTGACTTTTCTACATTTCAATAATATTTTTAAAAAATTCAATATTTTATAATATATTTTTTTTAATCTTACAGATAGAAAACTTTAAAATGTCAATATACAAAATGTAAAAATGTTTCAACAATAACAAAAAATAGTTTAAATGAAGAAAGTAAGCATACTTTTCAATTTCACTCTTTTTACTTTCTATTGCCATATTCAGCAACAACTTTTTAATTTTGCTGGAATTTGCTTCTTCCTGAATCTGCAAAAACAAAATTAAGGATGATCTATCATATTTTATATCAAAATAGAAAATTCTAAAACAGTACCATATTTATTTGAATATAAGGCTCTCCTTACATTTTGGGATAAATTCCATGAAATAAAAATGTAGATGACTATTTGATGAGAGCAATGATGCTGGTAAGAATGAAAAATGAGCTACCTATTTCAATATAATATTTTACAATGGTATAGAAAGAAAAATTAAGGAAAGTTAATGATGCATTTAATTTAGAAGTCAAACTATAAAAATCAGCGATATATTTTCAAATTTTCACAGGACTAGTTTCAATGGTTCTACCGAACCATCATCCTCAGCTGCAAAAGCGCAAATGGACGCTGATTTTTATACTGCTGGTTATATATATAATATAACGCTGATCTTTGTTGTTTGACTTCTAAATTAATACTTGCTTGGCATGTCTTCAAGATATATTGTTAGCTGTTTGTTTTCAGGCATACCAGTGACTAGTAGTAACAGTCTAAACTGAATGACATATGAATATGCGGTTTATAAATAAACCTGTATTTGGTTGGTATAATAAGTATTTGTAGTTAAATACTGAAATATTTAAATAGTGCAATTATTCTACACAGTTTGATAATTAAACTCTTTCCTCTCGTTTTGCAATTTCATTTATCAAAATATCAAATTATAAGACCCTTTCAAATTTTAGAACAAATATAGTAAAAAAGAAGAGCTTATTTTTGAGTAAATATGGTAATTTTTTTAGTCCCAACCTTGCTTACAAGCACTTCACTCACTCCAGAAATATGTAAATGAGAGATAAATATAGCTGCAAATAATAGCAAGCAAGAACTACTCCTATGCTTTTATGAAGAATTAAAGATGTACTTAAGCATCTAGCATTAATTAAACTAAATGCTATTAACAAAATGCAGTATCTAGCATTTAATTAACCTAAATGCTATTGACAAAATCAAGAACATCAACACACAATGTACTGCAATGCCGCACTGGAAAAGATTGACAGGCTCTATTCCTGAGTGGAGAGTTGAGTTACATAAAGTCTTCTTGTAACATCGATTTTGACATCAATGCAATTGCTACAAATTTTAAAATTTGATATTATGCCTTGATCAATTGGTTGGATTAATAAAGTTGAGCTTGATGGCAGGAAAACCACTACTGGAATGCATGCAAGTATGAATCAAACAAATATGCTGGATGGCTTGAAGCATTATCAGAAGTAAAGCTTTTGGTTCAATTTTTTTAAATTCACAAAAGTGTTTTAAAGACAGAAAAAAATGTTCAGTAAACCACTTCTGAAAAATTTATATAGTGATTAAAGATTTTTATCGAACACCCAAATTACTGGTAAAAATGATTTTGAAATTCTCTTCAGTTTCCTTGGGGTTCTGGAATGATAAAAAAACTTGTTTTAATTTAAGGTCTCCAATGATGTTAACACTAGTAGAAGTGTTAAATGATCTTTGGTGACTTTAAATCCTAAAACAACCCAGCAGTACCAGCATTGTGTGCAATTTCAGAAAATCCCAATACTATCGCGTAATGAAATTGTGTTAAGTGCAGCATCATTAAGTGCGGTCTTACTGTATTATACATATATATATTACTACATTTGATAAACTATATTGATATTTATTGGATACGATTTGATAGCCACATAACCCTTTGCACGAGGACAAATTTATTCACTGACAGAATACACTGAACAGCTGGCACTGTTCACTTTAAATTCAAGTGTTTAAATTCACTTTTCAAGATTTAACTGTATATTTTGAAGTTTCACTTCATTTTAAACATTCTTTGAAGGTTACCACTTTTCATAAAACATAAAATTTTGCATTAAGAAATGTGAACTCGTATTCAGGGGGGAAAAAGAAACTCATAAACTCAGATTGCACAGCATTATTAGACTTGATCAATAATATTAATTCTCATATCAGAATTATTCAAAAAACTGTTTCAATTGGCAAATCAGATTTCCTAGAAGCTAATCCACATCCATAAAAATCTTCCCAATTCTATTAATGATATTATGTCTAGTCTTTTGTTTCTTCCACATTTAAACAGCTTAATTTGTTTTTGCATCACTCATTTTTCTTTCATAACAGATAACTCTGTTCAGAAGTTCCATACAGTTTGAATGAATAAATCTATTTCACCCAACGATCAGAGGAAATACTTTTGGAGACTGAAGCAAAGATATAGAAATAAGAAATACATTGATTGCTACACAATAATATATAAGAAACTCCTAACTTCAACATACATTTTGTTTAACTTTTAAAAAATACCTCGGTTTAAGAAGTACTATTTACTTTTGAGAACTGATAACAAGTAATGTAAACTTATCACAAGAAAAGGCATCAATCACCAATAAACTAATTACTGTACAGCAAAATAAGGAATAGTCCTTACTTTATCATACATCCGGTTTAACAAGCGAGGCACACAAGGTATTACAGTAGGCTTTAAGGTTTTAAAATCATCACTTAAGTTTCGTATATCGCCCTGGAAAAAACCAACTCTACCTCCTGTCATATACAATCCAACCTAGAAAATAAATGTTTAAAAACAAAATTAAATACATTTAATATTTTATGTATTATTATACATACCACAAAGGCCGAATTCAGAAAATTATTTGAAAAGTATTACAAGGATTAATTTATGATAATGAATCCAAAAGCTAGTTACACTGTGAAAGCATGTGTTTAAACAGGAATTTTAAAGAGATTCATGAAATAACAATTTTAAAAGATAAGTGATTTTGCTTGTGCAGAAACAGCTTTATTAAAATTTGATTTATCATATTAACATTCAGAAAACTTTCATTTTCAATTATGACCTAAGTTTTTAGGTTGTAATATTAAAAATATATGATTTTCTTTTAGGTTTGGTTTATTTGATTATGGCAAAGCAATTGAGGGCTATTTTCCTAAGGGATGCCTGAGGGAAACCAATTCATATACCGGTTATATATGGGGTAAACCATGAAAATGCCCTTTTGCTGGGATACAAACCTTGGACCAAATTACCAGTATTCAGGAACTTTACTTAAATTAGCAACAGCACCTTAATTCTTCATTTTAATTTGGGTATTTCCTCTGTTTATTCTAAAAATAGTAACTGCTTATAATAATTTTTTCTGAACTATGCCATTTCTAGATTAAATAACATCCTATGATTTTTTACATAATGCTGGTGATGTAAACAAAATTCATACAGACAATAATAATTTTAGAGCTTTATTAATTATCCAATCAAATGGGTTAAAACTGAAAATAACCGATTCTGAAACTGAAAGTAACCCATTCTGAAAATCCCCATGTGTTCCCGATGACCAAAGATTTTATCAGGAACATATCGCACTTCACTTCTGCTTTTTGGCTTAACTATACTGCTGCTGTGCAGCTGTCTTTTTAATGCAATGATCTCAAGAATGTAACTGTTTGGGTGGTGTATTTAATTATGGCAAAGCACACTAGGGCTATTTGCCTAAGGGGAGGGATGCCCTCGTGGAAGACTTTCTAAGGGAAACTGGCTCGTACACACGTTACACATGGGGAAAACCATCAAAAACACCCATGCAGCCAGCCCATTCGTGAGATTCGAGCCTTGGACCGAAATACCAGTCTTCAGCGACTTTACCGCTCAGCAGCTGGTGGGCCGGAACTGATTGGGAACAGGCATGATTAATGAGCCACGGTTCTGTGGCTGCAAAACTTTGAATTAAAATAAAAGAAATATAATTTAAAATCTGGAACAACTGCCTCTTATTAAATCTGCTTTAACTGCAAGTTTGTTTTCATAATGAATCTTCTATGAAAGCAATCAGCATTTCTATATCTACATCATCATCGTCTATCTCACTCACACACACACACATATGTAAGATAAAAAAATATGTAAAAGATAAATTATAATTTAAATTAGCAATAGCCTCTTAATGCTAAAATTAAATTTAATTCCTCTCTTTATTCTTAAAAAAAAAAAATGTTTTTTTCTGAATTGCATATTTCTAGACCAATCCATATTATATAACTTGTATAACACTGATGACATAGCTAATCTGGAACCTGAATTCAAAATTTTGAGAACAGAAACCTTTCTCTTGCTGAGCTGCCATAATGGATAACTGCACTCTTCTACTTCTACTCTTGTTATCACCAAGATGCTGCTTTTCAGCTTTCTTGCTATTGCAACAGCATTAAAAATGTAAATGTTCTTAAATGGGCATGATTACAGAGCCAAATGAATTGTGGCTGCAAATGCCAATTGAAATAAAAGCAAATATTTAATCTTCCTCAACTGCCAAATTTCCTATTCATCACGGATATACAATCAACATTCTATGCCATCAGTATTGCAAAATCTTTTTCTTAACACACACATATATAACTGGTACTCCAAACATATTAAAACGGGTTATAGGTAACACAATAATTAATCAAATAAATAGAATAAAAAATATTTGCATAGAGACAGACCACTTAAAAGATTAAATAATTCTACTTAACAAGTACTTATAGAAGAATTAATTTTTTGACAATTTATTAATTTTTTTTTAAATAAGTTGGCATTAATTAGCAAATTTAATCTTTAACCCTTTGAAAGGCACTGGTATATAAAATATACTGGTTTACCAGTATATAATATATACAGGTTGTTTGTCAATTTTTTTAACCTAAAAAAAAAAAAATGCTAATTTCTCTACACTAAAAGCTATAATCGTAAGTTTCTAGTGTTTCCTTTTGATTTTAAATAGCAGCACCATCCTATTGATGCTCAATATTTTGCAGTTATGAATTAATATACCTCATTTTAAGGTATCATGTTTGAAGATTGATAAATTCTATTGGAGGGAAAGAAAAAATTCAAAATCTGTAAATATATGACGTACACATGCCGAACCTTTTATATTTACTGCATTTCAATCAAAACTGATAATTAAAAGAAGATTATGTATACGTTTTTAATACCGGTCGTCGCCCCAACTGAGGGAATTTTGCCAATAGTTGGCAGCACCAGGCTTCTTCTTCTCTACTGTGTGAGATGACAACATTTCTTTGCATCATAATAGTTTATGATGTAATAATTTGTTTATGATTAATTTACAAGTTGTTTAGGATTCCGTATTATGTTCATGAAGGGATGGGGAGTTTACTGACTCTGCACTAGAACTTAATACAAGTACCGTAATTTCGCGCGTATAGTCCGCGGACTAACTGTGTTTAAAATGCGAATTTTTGAAGCTGCGGACTATCCGCCAGTGCGGATAATACGCTGGTTGTTCACGGTTAAAATTGTTGAAATTTAAAAAACACGCTGTCGTGGACTGCCGATGATCAAATATAAAAAAAGCGCGAGATTCCAAGTGTCCTTCGCACTGCTTTAGCACAACTGCCGGGAGGGAGAAAAGTAGTTGATGCGTCAGCTCGGTTTTTAGGAGCCATAGTAGAAAGTACCTGGAGTACGAAAAAAAAAAAGCGTGATTCGTTTACTTATAGCGTGGTTTGGCAACACCGAGTGAGTGGGGTCGAAGGTCACATTTCATTACCACTTATCACGAAGATAGCACGTTGCACAGTATTTTGTTTTCGTATTTTGTCTTTCATCTTCGCTAACGTTGATGAAACATCGCCGGAGATTTACTGCTGAGAGGTACTTGAGAAAACTGAAAAAGATGGAAATAGAGAAGCGGGCCGTTATTGGTTTAATCCTAGTATCCGGTGCACACGGGATTTGACTACTTTTGGCGACTTTATGATGAGCAGTAAAAACGGGACATATACGATGAGTAGTTAACGGGTCATTCAAAGAAAATATATAGTTAAACGTAGTATATAGTATATATACTATGCGTGTATAGTATATATATAGACGTTCTTTGGATCATTTTTGGTGTTGGCGATAATTTTCAAAGTCGCGCCAAGGCTGCACCGTATACTAGGATTTTACTCCGTTATTTTGAAGTGGACAAGAAAGCGGTGAGAAATTTGCGCAAAAGGATGTGTTTAAAAAGCATGGGAATATTGCCGTATTAAAAAAACGTAATTTCGGACGTATAGTCCGCGGACTATCTGACAATTTTTAATTTTTTTTTTTTTTATATAAAATCGTGTCTGCGGACTATACGATGGTGCGGACTATACGTGCGAAATTACGGTATATTTGTTTCTTTTTATTCTTTTTTTACTCTGCACGAGTTTCATTCGTCTTTATTTAGTTAAAATTTTAACTTCGGCACTTCGCCCTTTCCCAAGAGAAAGACTCATCTATTTAAAAATTGCAATCTGAGGTCAGAATTTTACACAATTGTAAAGGTTAAATGTGGCATGTTAGCCCCCAAAAGACACCCCCTTGTTTCGTATTTTCCAAAATCCTAGAATCCAACGAAAATGAAAGGAGGTGATTGACAACCGATTTGTCATTCGAGAGTCACGCCTTCTTCCATTTGTGTGGTGTGATAAGATCACACAAAGAGAAAGCTCACTTAAAAATACGGGAAATGGAAGTGCACTTAAGGTCCATCTCTTAGTGTAATTACAAAAACTGCTAATTTGAAAGCATGCTTTTATTCTTATCGTCTTTGTTAATTTCAGATGAAAGACTAGGGAACGTAAGAGAAATTTAGGGTTAGGTTACAAATAGGTTGTTTATGAAATAAATTTCACAGTTGGTGAAATGAGGGAAAATATTTCTAAAGCATGTTTTAGATGCAAACTAGAATTTATCCAAAAGTTGAAAAGGAGCCCCTAGGAGGCGAAAGGGGTTGAAAAACGAAAAAAGAGCTTTGAGGTGTATAAAATAATAAAGTTGTTTAACGGCATTTCTTCCTGAACAAAAAGATATATTACAACCTATATTTACAAAAAATTTTAAAAAGGGGCCCTTACGGTCCTCGATAATCTAAAGTGTGTGTGGATTGGGGGGGGGGGCAATTCTTGGTATCATAGCATGAACCACAGTTTTTTTTTTACATATTATCTAAAGCATACAATATGACTTGAAAAATGCAACATAGTTTCTCATCTGAGTTGTAGTGTTTCATTTTTTAATTTCTTTTATTTTTCGGCAGTTATATCTCTTTGTAATATTACATTAGTTCAGTTAATAGTATATTAGTTCAGTTCAGCATGATATGATTTACGCATGCAGTGCCGGCAAAAAATATATACAGCCTTTCAAAATTTAGGATTTTGCTCAAGATTTTTTTTAAGTCTCAATTTTGTGTCCTTAGGGTCCATAAGTTATAGTTCATGCAAAATTTTACCACAATTTAAATTATTTTATATACCACCCCTCAAAGGGTTAAACTAACATGTTATGATAAGCTAATGTAAAACTGAAAGGAGAGTAATGGAAAGGGTGGTTTTTTAGAAATAAAGATATTTGTATCTTTTGCAGTTAAACTTTAAATTTTACTGTATATATTTCTAATCTCTATCCTTTTAATAACAAGGTGCACTTTTTTTCAGTCTTAAAGCAATCATCATATATAATAATAAAATTAATATAAATATGAAAAGATAAATTAGAATATAAATTAGCAATAGCCCCTTAATGCTTAATTTGGTATTTCCTCTCTGTATTCTAAAAATATTAATCTTTTTCTACACTGCATTTTACACTTGAGACTAATCCATGTCATACGGCATAATGCTGATAATGTAAATGGAACTAAAACTGAAACAGCTAATAATTTTACAGCAGTATTAATTATCCAATCATAAGCATTGAGAACCAAAACTAATTCATTCTGAATTAAAATTTCATCCTGAACATAACTGCACTTGCTTTTTACACTTTAGCCTAGTTGGACTGCAGCCTGCTGCTCTCTTCTTACTACAAAGTCACCAAAAATCTAAACATTTTGAAATAGGCACAAGCAGTGTGTCAAGTTGTTTGTATCTGCAAAATGTTTACCAAAAGAAAAATGAGGACTTCATCTGCCCCAGTTGCCAGTTTCCCTATTCAATATGGAGTTTTCAACATTCTGTGAAATGAAATAAAAATGAAGACTTAATCTACCTTGGCTGCTAGTTTTCCTATCAATATGGATCAACATTTCAACATTCTATGCAATCAAAATTCTTACTTTTCATTACAGACTTAACTTTCTACATTATTTGCTATCTACATGCCATGAAATTCAACTTCATCAATATTTATGCTATCAATGTTTCTAAATCCTCATTACATCTAAGTCTGCTTCATTACACATGCACACACACACACATGTGTATATATATATATATAGTTATTAGAAAAATTATAAATAAAATAATGTATCAAAAATCTAACATAAATCTGTTGAAGAAAAATAGATTTAAAAAAATTCATCTATGTCTTACCTGACAACAACGCTCAAACATGTGAGCAAGTGGCAAAAATGAGAGCATTGTATCATTACTACTAGGGGCAGTTTCACCCTAGAAATACAAAATTCGATTTTAATAAATAATTTAAAATATATAAAACAAAGTTATAATTTACAATATATGTATTACATTATGAATTCTAAATGATATCAAAATGTTTAAAAATTACTGATACAATTTACAACATTGCAAATATCTAAGCCAAGTTTTACTCCTTTTTTTAGCATGAGGAATTTTTCCTTAATTTCTTCTCTTCAATAATGTAGATCATTCTTAGTTTATTTATTATTTATCTTAATGATAAAGTCTAATCATTTATCAGTCTCATTATATTGATTTGTGATAGGTAGAACTTGTACAGTGTCAACAATGCTTAGAAATTTTAATTGTTTTAAATAAATATTTTTTTAATTAAATAAAAGATATTTAGAGCTATAGTTTTCATTTGTGAAATAAATTAATTAAATAATTCAATAAAAAAGTAAGACTAATTATAGAAAATAATTTATTGTGTGTTCTTAAACAAATTATTTAGTTTGTTTTCACAAAATGGAATTCAGTTGCATTTCCCATAAATAAAATTAAGATCCACCTCCTCCTCAACATTACATAAGTACATTTCATTGGATGTATTTTAAGAGGCAGCAAATGTTCCTGAAGTGAGTAAACACACTCTAAAATGTAAAGTTTTTGTAAACCATTAGAAGCTTCTCCCCCTTTTGCTTAGATTCTTTTTGTTTAGACCATGGAGTATAAAGAAGAAGGGGAAACTGGTATTACCACTTTTCCCAAAAATGGTCTACTTATAGTCGCATTATTTATAGAGGGCGCTGCAATCACTAGCTTTCCATCTTTCTGTAGTATTTTGCATTGACAGTAATAGCGAAAATACTGATTTGATATCAATTTTCATTATGAAAAAGTCAAATAATGGAAACTATTTTGTCGCTGGATGCAGCAGTGGTTATGGAACTGTTAGACTAAAGAATAAAAGCTTGGGAATCAAGAAACCAGATATATTTAGAGTTCCAAAGGTGAGCAACATTTATATTATGCCTGATCATATATACGAATTTATATAACTTTTCAGAACATCTGGATTGTTAGTAAATAAAAGAATATTTACTGTATGCTTATAAAAAAAGTAATAAATTGAAAATTGGTTAAATATTGCACATAACTTATGTGCATCTGCATTTCGTCCATGAAAGTATGCAATTGTTAGATTTTAAAGTTAAATAAATTTCTGAAATTATACAAAAGTGATAGAGTATTTGCCCTTCTATTTCATTTACAGAAAAGAAGATAAACTCATTCCCCCCTTCTTTTCAGTTTGAAATATTTTTTTATAATAAATGGAAAAAGAAGACAATGCTGCATGATTGAGTGAAAACATAACAGCAGATAAATGTAATTAAAAATGGATTTACTGTGAGATAAATTCAGCATATTAAATAAGTTATGAATATGAAATCATGCAACCTGATCACATGAATGAATGGCTATTAAAAATTAAGATTTAAATCTTATTACAGTGCAGAGTGAGAACCATTATGCACAAGGATTTTTAATTTAAATTTGAATTTGTAGAACTTTTCAAGTGTTACATGCTGCAGTTAAATTTTAATTTGACATTACAATTTTAAAATTACATTTGCATCAAAGTAATGTAAAAAAAATTACATGCAACAAGTATATTTTTATTTTGTATGCAACTGAATTCTGATATTTATATATACGTAATGAAATATTTTTTACAGGATTCTGTGCTGCTAGAAAAATGGAGACATGGAGTTTTTCGGGCCGACCAAATACTTTCGGAGAAGGATGTTGTAACAATTTTCCGAGACCAAGTTGTCCAATGGCACGGTATTCAAATTAGAAATGGTCACCCTAGGCTCCAGAAAGAAGCAATACCTTCAACTTTTCCAAATCTGCCATCGTATTTATCTTAACCATCAAGTAAAAGAAAAGCACCAGCTGCAAGAAATGTGTGTGTGGTTGCTTCCTTGATTGAAGATAATGTTACTGCTTCTAAAGGATTTTATTTTTTCTCTGTTGACTGAAAGTCTGCAGATTTCCAAACCACATTGTTTGTGGATCGTAAATTCTGTAGTTGTATTTATTGTATGTGCTCGATGGAGTTGACTGAAAGTCTGCAGATTTCCAAACCACATTGTTTGTGGATCGTAAATTCTGTAGTTGTATTTATTGTATGTGCTCGATGGAGTGCTAATTACTCATGTGGAAAAGCATTATAATTGATAAAGATATGACTATAAAGGTTAGTTTTGTTTTGACGTTTTTATAATTTCAGTATTGTGCATCAAATTACATTTGGTCCTACTGTGCAACACATTCATTGCTTTTTTTTCCACTAATTTATTCTTCGCTTATTCAACAACATTCTGCCCAACATATACAAGTGCATAAAAGTGTTTAATTTCAAAATTTCATGGTATGATATGGTTATAGTGGTTTGTAACGTTTCTTCATCCCGTATGTGATTTATCTAATTAAGAATAACTGGGGATGAACAAAAATTGTATTTTGCCTTATCATGGAAATATGTGTACTTACAATATGATATATTACAAAATGTAATGTACCGTATTTATATCATGCACTTATATGTACCGTAGTTGATGGCATATAAGACACACTTTTTTTCCTAAATTTGGTCTAAAAAAAGTTACCTGTGTCTTATATGTGAAGGACACAGTCTTATACATGAAGGTAATTGCATTCAATAATTGTTTATTTGGCTTTTACGAAACGTGAAAACTAAAAGAAACCACGCTATTGAAACTTTTTTTCCTTGTGTGTGGCCGTCTAAATAAAGGTGCGTCTTATACGCCGTCAAATACGGTATTTTTGCATAAAAAGTTACCGACATTAAGACTGAGTTTATATGAATATATTTTTCATGATAAATTATGGAATACAGTCAAAAGTCGTTAATCCGGAACTCGTTGGGACTTCGGCGATTCCAGATTATCGATTTTTCCGGATTACAGATCATCAGTTTAAATCTGGTAAGATGGCATGCAGAAATTATAAAATTAAAAATATGAAACCATAATTTATGAAATAAAGAACAATTATGATCTAAAGGGTATCAAAATTTACAAAAAAAAAAAAGCTTAATATTTATTTGTTTATTTTATTAAACATTTCTTTCAATGTAAGTTGTTTAAGTTGCTTCGTTTTTTATGTGATAATACATTCTCTTTAATTCTATAAACAGACATTATTTCTTGTTCAGTTACAAAGTTCCGCTGTTCAAGTCCTATAATTGCTGTTTCGAGAATGCCGACTAATTTGTCAATCAAAATGTTTTCGTTTTCAATAACCTCTCTGTCACTTTCTTCACTATCGGAAGCGAATTATAATGACGAGGAACTTGATTTAAATCATATCAAAGACAGAGTACATCGAGATGAAATACTAATTTTAGTAAGGAATTATAAGCCAAATAAAATAAAAACATCTGCCCTGAAGATAAGGATGTGTGCTGACAAATCAACTTCCAATTCATTGCGCGCCGCAGCGTTAAAGATAAACAAAGTTTAGATAAACAAACATTAAAGTTTAGATTAACAAAGGATATGGCTTTATCCATTTTTTGCAGCAATTCCACTTTTTGTTTAATGGACTTCAAAACATACTTTTGGGTTGTGCATCCTTTACATATTAGTAAATATATATCAGAAATTCTATTTGACATAATCGAAAGTACAAGCTTACTTTTATAAAATTGCTCTAACATTCTGCAAAAAATAATAAGCTGGATCCAGTTCGAAGACTTAGGAACAACGCAATCTGCAACATTAACTGAAATAGATAATTAGGTAATTTTAGCTTAGCTTATACCGTCCGTTATACATTAAACGCGCATTCGTAAACGTATTTTGCGCACGCGCACACACATATTCGCAGACGCAAAGGTCTTCTGCGCATGCGTTAATGCTATGCATGTGCAGAAAGTTTGTAGCTTTGAGGTCTGGATTATAGATCATTCCGGATTATGGGTGTCCGAATTAACGACTTTTGACTGTATAAAAATAAATGGTTCCTTGTTCTAATATTAGAAATTTTGTTATCTATATGGCATGGTTTAGTAATACTTAAATGATAAATCTTTCCATTTAAAATGCAATTTGTAATCTACGTAATATGTATTTCAGACTGTTAGTTCCATCATGATCATCATGATTTTATATGAGGCTGGCACCGTGATACTGGAATTTTTATTATCCACATATTAATTTTTCCTCCTTCTCCCCCCTCCCTGAAATGTGGTGAATATCTGATGAGGTCAAGTTAAATTTATGTCATTGGAATTATTGTCATACTGTATCATTAGACTGCAATGCTTATTTGAAACACAAATTCACTTTAGATTCAGGTGAATCAGCAATTACCAACATTTTGAAAAATCCTTCCTTGCTTAATTCAGCAAAAGTACATAATTTCTTCACAAATGATTCAATATGCTTCTTATGTTTGTTTTGAATAAATGAAAAAATGCTGAATTAGTTGTTGTCCCACTAGCATTGAAATCCTGTGAAAATGAGAAATTTCTCATATATTCCATCTTGGAGTTCAGAAAATGTATGAAATCTTATCAAAAGATTCTTTTGGAAGGGTAAGGGTAGGTATAATGACACAAAGAATTTTGTCCTCCTGTATCATTTATGTAACAAATACAAATCTTTCCCTTCTAAACAGGCTCCATTTAAAGCTATCAGAATACCTAAATATCTAAATGACTTTATTTCCATATATATTGGTGGTCCTGCACGAAATTGTGGACATGATCTCACTATTCTAGATAATTTTTCTAAACATCTTGTTTTATGACCTCTCAAAAATCTCACTGCTGAAACTGTTATACAGTCAAAAGTCATTAATTCGGACACCCATAATTCGGAATGATCTATAATCCGGACCTCAAAACTAAAAACTTTCTGCGCATGCGCCGCGTTGACACATGCGCATAGGCGTTTACGCGTAAGACCTTTTACGACTGCGCATATGAGTGTGCGCAAGTGCAGAATACGTTTTCGCGTGCGCGTTTTATGTATAATAGACGTATAAGCTAAAATTATCTAATTATCTATTTCAGTTAATGTTGATGATTACGTTGTTCCTTAATTTTCGAATTGGATCCGGCTTATTATTTTTTGCAGACTGTAAGAGCAATTTTATAAAAGTAAGCTTAAACTTTCGATTATATCAAATAGAATTTCCGATATATATTTGTTAATATGTAAAGGATCTAAAGCGAAAGTATGTTTTGAAATTCGAAATCTGTTTATCAATTTCACGCTGCTCGGCAGGGGGAACGGCGCAGCGGGCGCATAATGAATTGGAAGTTGATCTGTCAGCACTATCCTTATTTTCAGGGCAGAAGTTTTTATTTTATTTGGCTTATAATTCCTTACCAAATTAGTATTTCATCTCGATGTGCTCCGTCTTTGATATGATTTAAAACAAGTTCCTCGTCATTATATTGGGTTGGAGGGAAAGTTCTGTCATATTTTAAAGAAAATATTTGAATTCATTTATAAAAATATGTGTTTAACATTAATCAATTATATATGCTCCGTTATTTGTTACAACCTCTTGCCATCTTCCAGGTAACCTGTAAATTCCTGTTTTGTAGAAGTTCTCATCCATGGAGTTAAAATAGTCAGCAACTGCCTTAGAAACACTTTCAAAAGACTTGAATTTTTTTCCCGTTAGATAATTTTGCAGAGATCTGAACAGGTAATAATCAGAGGGTGCAATGTCAGGTGAATACGGGGGGTGACTAAGGATTTCCCATCCTAACGCATTCAGTTTTTGGTAGTGTCACCACTGCAGTATGCGGGCGAGCATTATCGTGATGGAACACTATTCCTTTTCTGGACGCTAATGCTGGCCTTTTTTCTTTGATAGCTGCATTCAATTTATCCAGCTGATTGCAGTACAGATCCGCGTTGATGTTTTTTCCCTGTTTCAGCAACTCGTAATACACTGGACCTTTCCTGTCCCACCACAAACAAAGCAGTACTTTTCGTTGAGGATACTTGGTTTTGGAACTGTTGCTGATGATGTTCCTGGTTTGCAGTAAGATTTTTTTCTTTTAATATTCTCGTAAAGAATCCACTTTTTATCTCCAGTAACCAGCCTGTCCAAAAACGGCTCCACATTGTGTCTAATCAGATGTGATGAACATATTCTTACACGATCAGACAAATTCTTTTCCGTTAATTCATGTGGAACCCAAACACTTTGCTTTAACACAAACCCAAGAGATTTAATGTGATCTCCAACAGTTGTATGATGAATGCCAAACTCTTCTGCAAATTTCTCGACTTGTTAAATGTGGATTATTTTCCAACATGGATCGCAAAACATCATTATCGATCTTGGATGGTCGTCCAGATTGAACACTTTCTTTCAGGCTCACGTCCCCGGAACAAAATTTGCTAAACCATCTTTGACAAGTACGAACATTTACAATATCTTTTCCAAATACCGCACATAAATTTTTACATGCAACAGGTGCGTTGCTTCCTTTTTGGAATTCATATAAAATGCAGTGTCATAAATGCACTTTATCTACCGACATGTTTTTCCCTTTAAATATTACAAGTAAATGATGAACTGTAAAAAAGGGCACCTTTTATATTATACAGCAGCTAAAAAAACAAAAAAAGATCTGATTGACTCACTAGCCAGATGTTTTTTTTTATTTACAAGAAAAATCACCTGCCTATTTAAAATAGGACAGAACTTTCCCTCCAACCCGAATTTAGTGAAAAGGAAAAAATTTCGATTGACGATTGAAAAATTGAAAAATCAGTCGGTGTTCTCGACACAGCAATTATAGGACTTCAACAGCGGAACTTTGTAACTGAACAAGAAATTATGTCTGTTTAATAGAATTAAAGAGAAAGCATTATCACGTGAAACGAAGCAAAACTTAAACAACTTACATTGAAAGAAATGTTTAATAAAGTAAACAAATAAATATTAAGCTTTTTCTTTTTGCAAATTTTGATACCCTTTAGATCATAATTGTTCTTCTTTATTTCATAAATTACAGTTTCATATTTTTAATTTTAGAATTTCTGCATACCATCTTACGAGATTTAAACTGATGATCTATAATCCGGAAAAATTGATAATCCGGAATCGCCAAAGTCCCGACGAGTCCGGATTAACGACTTTTGACTGTAGTACATTTATTACAATATATATACCTGGAAGACCAGAAATGATCTTAATTGATTTAGGCACAAAATACCTTTGACTGGTGTTTGAATCGATTACCAAATCCTTGGATATTAAATTATCACACTGTATTCCTCAAAGACCTGAGTATAATGCACAAAATGAACGTGCCAATGCCTGCATCAAGAGCTCTTTGCTTATACTTCATAAAAAAGAAATTCCATTTGAAAATGCATTGCTTATCAAAATATTTGCAATGGTACTGTTCATCCTTCAACTGGTTATTCTCCTAATATTCTGCATTTTGGAAGAAATTCATCATTACCTTTTAATATGTTTAATCCTGATCCAAGGCCAGTCAGTTGGATAAATCACATTATTTGCAAAATGAAATTTTTGTACAGCCCCAGTTACACTTAATTAGATAAATCACGTACAGGACGAAGAAACAATACAAACCGTTATAATCACATCATACCAGGAAATGTTGAAATCAAATACATATGCACTTGTATATGTTAGGCACAATGTTGTTGAATCTCGAAATGATATTTAAGGGTGATCAAGCATTAAACTAATGATTATGCTCACACAATCGAGAAATCAACAAAAGATGCATAACAATAAATTTCAAACAATATTAATTAAACATATTGCATAACTTGTAATAATGTTGAATAATAGTACAAAAAATGAGTGAAAGAAATAAGTGTACTGTCTATTTCTAAGATCATATTGATGTATAACTTGAGGAGAAGTGGGAGATAGCTAAAACACAGCTAAAACTAAGTTATGGGCATGTCTATGAGATGTTGGAATAAAGCAAATAGAACTGAATACTTGTCAAATGAAAAATGCCATATTAAGATCATTCAATGTTAATGATATAGTGTATTTGAAATCTAAAGTTACATTCCAGCATAGGTTTTCGAAAACTTTTTGTGTTATTTCTTCTATTATGTTATTTCTGCACTTGATAATGATTTTTTCTCAACCATTTAGAATTTCTCCGCCATCAATTGCCTTTGTTTGGCTCTTAAAAGATTCTCCCACTAGGTTCAACATCTATCTCCCACTTCTCAAGTTATACATCAATATGATCTTAGAAATAGACAGTACACTTATTTCTTTCACTCATTTTTGTACTATTATTCAACATTATTACAAGTTATGCAATATGTTTAATTAATATTGTTTGAAATTTATTGTTATGCGTCTTTTGTTGATTTCTCGATTGTGTGAGCATAATCATTAGTTTAATGCTTGATCACCCTTAAATATCATTTCGAGATTCAACAATATTGTGCCTAACATATACAAGTGCATATGTATTTAATTTCAACATTTCCTGGTATAATGTGATTATAATGATTTGTATTGTTTCTTAGTCCTGTACGTGATTTATCTAATTAAGTGTAACTGGGGCTGTACAAAAATTTCATTTTGCTTTACCATAGAAACTCTTTATTTACAATTCTGTACTATGTACTTGCAATACAGTATATTAGAAAATTTTACGTACCATATTAATATCATGCACTTATATGTATTTTGCATAAAAATTTGCTTATGTGAAGACTGAGTTAATATATAAATATATTTTTTGTATTGAATTATGGAATATTTAAATAAGTGGTTCTATGTTCTATTGTTAGAAATTTTGTTTTTGGGTAGATGGCATGGTTTTTTGTGATACCTAAATGATAAATCTTCCAATTTAAAATATAATTTGTAATGTATCAGACTGTTAGCTCCATAGTGATTGTCTTGATTTTATATGAGGCTGGCACCATACCGGAATTTTTATTATGCACATAATTAATTTTTCCTTCTCCCCTCAAAAAGGGGTGAATATCTGATGAGATCACATTAAATTTATGTCCTTGGAATTATTACAGTCGTCTAAAAACAGATAAGGGATTTCATCTGGCGACAATATTTGACTGGCGAATACTGCACATCTTACTTACAATAATATGTTAATTAAAGATCTTGAAGAGACATTATTTAAATGTCTATTGTTTTCAGCATGCTGATATGAATCTTGAAAAATTGAAAATATTTCCTTTCCAACAGTTCAAATGAGAATAAATTGCAATTAAATGGGTTTTTTAAATAGTTTTCGATATGAATTCGAAACTGCTGCTGCTATAATTTTATAATAATTTTATAAAATTATATAGACATGTACACATTCAGCAGCAGTACTTTCTAAGCCACAAACAAAAAGAAAAGGTTGGATACACCAAACAATTTGCAGGCTATCTGCCTAAGGGTAAGGATACCTTCATTTCTAAGAGAAACTGGTTTGTACATGTTTCACGTGGAAAAACCAGGAAAATGCCCATGCAGCTAGCCTGTTGCCGGGATTCGAACCCAGTACCAAAGTGGCAGTGTTTGGTGACTTTTGCTACTCAACTGCTGGTGAGAAAGAACAAGGTGCTTGCAAATTGAATACAAATTCAACGAATCACTCTAGCCTCCTATAGCTCACCCCTGAGTGTAACAATATAAAACAATACTGTTAAGATTGTTTCAGAATTATTTATATAATCACTGTTACTTTTTATTGAATTTTTGTTATTTAACTGAACTTGTTTTTTTCACTTCGAGTCTTTAATCATTGAAAAAGAGATATTAAATTGAGAATAAAAAAGTAAATAATTACTGCAAGAGAAAACAGATTTTAGTTTTACATAGGTAATGATATTTTTTAAATACCGCAGCAAGCACACATTAGGGATTCTGATATTAAACTGGTAGTTTTGCAACAAATGTAATTAGACTCTATTAGTAAATAATCAGTTCAATAAATGAAAATAAAAAATAGGGGATCTTTTCCAGTAAAAGATAACACATGCACAACAGTTTTTTTTTTTTTTTTCAAAAAAGCTACATGTACCAATTTGAGACTTAACAGCGAGAAAATATCAACTCTTCATTACTGTGATAAAATATTTCTAAACATAGGAAATTCATCTTTTAGGCTATTGGAATGAGATAGAATTTTCCTCCTTTGGAGGAAAAGAGCACATGTACTTTTAAAATAAAAAAGATCTGCATTTTATTTTTGGTTAAAATACTGCATTTATTGGTTAGAAGTTAGTTCAAGCAGGACAAGATTAAAGATAGATTGAATTAGTTTCAGTATTTTTTTACGATTTATATTTAATTATGAATAATATACAGTTCAGCATAACCAAGTGTTCAGAATACTTAACTGAATTCAAATCCGAAATCAATTTTAAAATATTGTGAAATCAATTTGAAACATACTTCTCAAATAACAAAGATATAAAAATTTTTAATAGAAAACAATAAAAATATCAAAACTGACATCCGATTCATAAAAAAGAACAACTCATTATGATAGTAAAAAAAATTTACTGACTGAAGCAAAAAATTCTATAAGCTTCATTAAAATTTCGCTACAGTTTATATAAAGCTGTAACCTATTCTAATTAAATTTAACATATATACAGCAAGTATTATTACTAGCAATATGATTATTTTTCTAAGGGGAAGGGACTAAAAAATATCTTCATATTAATCATTCATAAAAAGTACTACAAGCCTTACAGCATTAAAGCTGTAAATTAGTTTTATAATTTGAGGAATCAAATGCAATCACTAGTGAGCAAAATATTGTAACGTTGATAATAACACAATTCATCACATTAAAAACATAAACATTTTTTCATCCGCAAGTAAGCTTAGCTGGCTGGCTACTCAATATATGTTTACATTTGGAACTGCTAAGATGGAAGTGCAGCGCCATCTAGTGGATACAACATTTTAGGACCCATTTTTCTACTAGGCAGTTTCCCCTCCTTCATTATTCTCCATGGTTTAGACACATAAAATATATTTTCTGTATTTCAAATTATTATTTGTTCCCATTATTTAAAATTTTCCCCAGTTATGTTTTATCACTGCATTATCAAACACTTACCATTATAACTACTTCATAACTTTATATTTATTATACAGAATAAAAACCAAGATTTGATTTCATTGGAACTTAGACAATTCTAGAAATTTCTGGAATTTAACAGTTTAAATCTAGCAAGATGACATGGTAACATTGGGGTTTCACTTATTTTTAGGCAACAGAGAAAAATGCTCATCCCCCCCCCAAAAAAAAAGAGATGTAAAATGTAGCTGTGACCAATATCAATCAATGCCATAGTATGATTCTCTAGGCAGCAGGTGTTTGGCACATGCAGAAATCTCAGTCTGTCAGGAGAAAATTAAATTTATGGCACACCTACTTCTTTTTGTTGAGCATTATAGTCTCCAGTTCTAAACTTTGTAAAGTCTTCCCCATTTCCCTTTCTCTCCCCCTTTTTTGTGCTGGTAATCTAGAAGTTTGGATATTGGACATCTGGATTACGGACTTTGTACTGAAGCATTTCAATATTTTTCTTCAACTTTTATCAAAAGCAAGGTTATTAGGTAAATCAATAATCATCAATATTAATACTCATGGTAAAATCAAAATTGTTTAAAATAGACGGTGATCACCTTAGAGAAAATTTGCTGCACTTTTTACTAATAGTTCCAAATATTTGAACTCAAGACACTTTATATTTAGATACAATTTTTTGATTAACGATATACAGCTTCTAAAAATAATTTAGTAAATACTTACTAGTTGTAACATGACAGCACTGACATTTGCAATAATGCTTTTATGAGTTAACATCACTCCTTTAGGACTTCCTGTTGTGCCACTTGTGTAGCAAACTGCAGCCAGTGTGTCTGGCTTAGGAGGCTGAAAATTTTTAAATACACGAATATTTTAAATACATTTATAAATTTTAAATACAAAAAATCTGAATAAATTACACTGGACTACAATTTATTAGTGTTCTCTTTGTTTTATGGTAAACACAGTCTAAATTTATCATGAAAAGGAAAAGCCATTCATCTATGATGATATTTTCATAATGAATTAATATCGTTGACAACTGTACAACAGACATTTCTTGAGATCTTAGTACAGCTAACATATTTCGTTATTTGTAATTTATTCTTCAAATCTAAGAAAGTTCAATAATTTCAAAATACTGTAAATACTGTTCAATAATACATAGTTGCAAGAAATGTTTACATTGATTTTTATATATTTCTATGCATGTTACCAACATGGGGAAATTAGATTCATTCAGGTAAAATATCACGTTTTCATTCATAATAAAAATATTTTATAAAGTTCACTTAATTATTATAAAACAGATGTACATATATTTTTAGTAATACATCTACTATAGGTCTGCATTTCAGATGACAAAAATACATGCGAAACAATAAAGAATGGATTGATTCATAGGATAAAGGTAAAATACCCAAACTGGATTCAACACTTAATGCACTTGCTATCAATTATTTAAAATTATTTAATTAGAATTCCATATTATACATGGAACAGTTTTTAATTATTACTAGTCCAAAAGGAATGTTAATTCCGGATGGGATATTAGTCTTAAAATGGTATTTTGTGTTGAATCGCTATATATATTTTGAACTCTGTATTTCATATCTTGTAAAGCTTTAATGAATTTCTGATTAGCAGACTCATTGATTACAAAGTCAGCAGTGGCAACATTATATAGAAAACATTTAAAAACATTTTTATCTCCAGCCTGTGAGACTGTCCACCAAAAATTCTAAAGTTATGCTGTTTTCAGACATTCTGTGATTTTGCTTTTGAATCGAATTTTGTGTGATATAAGCACCAAGAATGTGATATTTAATAACTAAAGTAAACACCAAATCATTAATAATAAGACAAAAAGTTTTATACAATCATCTCAGTAAGAAAACAGAACACTGATATGATGAACAGAGAAAAGACTGGGGGGAACAAAAACCCAGAAAAAAGTATGCCAACATTTAGCACTGCTTCAGGAATTCTAAATGTATACTACTATGCTGCTTTCAAATCTTTGTAATTTTGCTGTTGAATGGTATAAATGAGAATAAAATTATTCTTAATAATAAAGCTAAAAAGACAAAAAAAGGGAGTTAGTAGGAGTGAGTGTAACAGCAGAGTGGTAGACTGTGAGCTCAGTGAGTGTGAAAAGACCTAAGCAAACCCTTTGGGTGACTGTTAAAATCTGAAACCCTTCAGATATATTTATAAATTAATTAATAAACTGAAATTTGTAAAGAACATATTTAAAATAATAAACAAACCAATAGTATTTCAAAAATAGATGGAGTTGAAAATTTATAAATTCACTGTCTGCAACTTAAAATTAACTTTAACATTTTAATTAAAAGACACTAGCATACTCAGAACTATTAGAGTGAAATTCAAAATTAGCAAGGCTGCAGAAAAGTAATATTAAAATATGATTCATAGTAATTTTACTGCACAAACATTTTATTCATATCAGATTACAAGAGTTTATTATACGAAGGCCTAATAAATTACATTGAATTAAATAAATTATTAATTAATTAAAAATTCTTTTTTAAGCAAGCAGTGATAAAATAGATACTGCACTTTTCTCAAACAAATTTCAGCACTTAACAGTACTTCAAAGGAGATCAATACTAAAATTTGCTTTCATAGCACTAATCTTGAAGATGCTGTAGAAGGATTTAATGAAAAATTACATTAATTTTACTTGTAATTGTATACAAGACATTAAGCAAATAACTGCATTTGATACATCATTTAATGAGCAAGACTATTAAGGAAGCTAAACAATGGGCACTTTTCTGTTAACTGGGAGGCAATTTCCAAATGTGCACTGCCAAAGTGCATTTGAAGCACACTGAACATTACATATACTAACTGCTTGCATGGTAAACTGCCTAAAACAGCCATTATAAAAAGGAATAACATATAATGATCTTAATGCATTTCAGTTTAGTAAGATTTCAGGTAGGCAGCTAGTTAATTAATAATTATAAAAATGAAATGTGTCCATTTCTTTTAAACAATAAGTTAACAATAAATAATAGACAGATTAAATTTGAAAGAAAAATTTTTAATTATTTAATGAAGTGTAATTTATTAGCTTATGCATTCAAGAATGGTAACACACTGGCATATGGAAGATAAAAATGTTTTATTTTGGGCAATAGCAATACATTTCTTTTAAATTTATGATTTATTATTATTATTTATATTTGAAAGGGAAATAGCTTACAATTTCTGGGTGTCACTAGCACCCGAGTGATAAAGTTGCTAAGCACTGGTGGTTCGACCTAGGTTTGATACCAGGCGAACAGGCTGACTGCATTTGCATTTTTTTGGTTTTTTAACACATGTAACATGGATACAAGCTAGTTTCCCTTAGAAAATCTTTCATGAAGGCATCTCTCCCCTTATGCTATGAGCACTAGTGTGCTTCACCACAATGAAATAAATCAAACAAACTTATATTTTCTGAATGGCAACACATCTTTTAAAACACTGAGTTGTTTGATTAAATTTGAAACATAAATATTGTATAGTTTATCAAGTAAAAACACACTGCTTTTAAACTGCTGAATTTATTAATTAAAAATTCATTAAATTCACATAAAATATAAAATAAGTACTGAATAAATTCAAAATTTAGGCTTTGATGTGCACATGTTTGAAAGCAGGACTATGTGTGTTCAAAATGTGGTGGCTTTAGGTTCTGCTGTTTTTCTCCAGTGTAAGGAACATACATACAGTGGGTACCACTTAATAAAATTGCTGCTTTATAAAAATCGAACACTTATTAAAGTCAAAACCCCACTTATAAAAATCAAATCACTTCTGAAATTTTAAAGTCAAAACTCCAAGTTTGTATTTCAAGTTTAGTGATTTTGTTCAAAGTGAATTTACTTTCACACGGGTAGGTACAAATGCTAGAATTGTCATATCTGGATCAATCATGGGTGGCTGTGGGTTACAAGAGGTGTGTCAGAATTGGCTCAGCCCAGTTGGGTAAAAGGAAAAACATTAAAAAAAAGTGAGGTAGAATCTGTATAAAAAATAGTCTTTTTTGCTCATACAGTTTTTTCAGTTTACCCATCCACATTGTGCTTTTGTTGTTTGCTCGTGCCTGAAAATATCCAAACCCACGGACTTAAGCTTAAAAGATAAGGAAGAATTACCAGAAGACAAGGGTGACAATGAAGAAATGCATGATAAGACTTTCCTCGAATATTTGGGAATCGATGTAAATATCCAGACTTGTTATGGAAATAGTGATGCAGAGATCATCGAAGTTATCAGAGGAAACAAAGGAGTTAGTGAAAATGATCCTGAAAATGAAAATCCTGATGTTGTACACAGAGCAGTAGTCTCAACAAGCAATTGACAAAAATATCCAGACTTGCTATGAAAAGATTGATGCAGAGATCATCGAAGCTGTCTGAGAAAACAAAGGAATTTGTGAAAATAATCCCGAAGATAAAAATCCTTATGCTGTACGAACAGCAGCAGCCTTAACAAGCCTTAAATTTTGAGAAGAATGCTCGAACTTAAAGGCGGAGATGCAGAAAGATACAAGCAATATTGTGTCTTGAAGACCACCATTGAAGAGCTACTAACAAGAAATATGCAACAAACTCTAATGGATAAATTTTAAAATATTTGATATGCTTACATATCATATTGATCTGTGTAACATGTTGAAACAATTATAATTTTTTTGAATTAACATGGCTTTTGTCATCCATGGGAAGAAATAATGTACATTTTATATGAAAAATGTATATGCAAGTTACATATTAAGGATGGTATGCAAGGACAGAGAGATTCAGGTATGTGTACATTTCATTCCTAAAAATATTTATTAAAATCTTCTATAAATTTGCCTGTTTTTAAAAACTTTATTTTTATACTTCTCCCCCCTCCCCCCCCAGAAATAAACTAAATCCTGAGTACAGCCCAACACCAAATATAAAACTCAACCGCTTTGTACAATCAAATAAGTTTACTACAGAAGACCAGAGACCATATTAAGCAGTACCCACTGTGCATACAGATTCCTCTCATTATTTAATAATGAAGATTATATTCATTATATATATAATATTTTTATGAAGCATTATATATTGTTAGGGTTGCAATAATCTAGTTAGATTTTGCAGCAATGTTTATATCTATCACTAAGTGGCACTCCATTATTAAAAAGGCACTGGAAAATTAAAGATAAAATCTGGAAGTCTGACTTCCTCTTTAGCTAATATAAAACCTTTCAGGAAGACTTTCATACTGACAGATTAAAAATGCCCTATATAGTGACTACTCACAAATGACATCTGGTGTTTAAATCTAAATCAAATGCCATTGAAGTGACCAACGATTAACACCTAATCAGTCATGACAGAGAGAGAATTTTATTTTAGTCAAATTATATGTCTTGGTTGTGGTTATTACGATAGTTAATGGTCAATTTCAGATAATTCTATAAGTGTCAAAATCAAAATAATAAAACTAAGTACATTTATATATATATATAATAAATTAAACATACTTACAGTCATGTTTTGAGGATTAGCTTTCCCCAGGTCCTGAAAAATTAAAATTTAACTGGTAAATTGTTCACCTTAACAACACATAAAAAAATCTTCATCTCTAAAAGTGCATTTATTCCTCATTCAGTTACTAAAAGATATATTATTTGAGATTTCTTTAAGGTTTACTCAGCATTAATTTTAAGGTGTGCAATGCTTAACTTCTATTAAAACCTAACACATTTTCAGAAAACAAAATGACTAATTACTTCATTTCAATCCTAAAACTAATAGTTTATTTAGAAAAATTCAAAACTGAACCAAATTCAAATAAAAACTGAAAATATAAATCAAAATGTTTAACTTCCAAGGTAACTAAGTTTAATCAGACCTAACATATACTTTAAGCTAATTCTTCTAATGGGGATGCAGTTGTTAAAATTGCAAGTATAAATAGAATTTTCATAATCAAGAGAGAAATTATATTCAGCAATTTAAAAACAATAGCTTATTGGCAAATTTAGTGAATTGTATTAAGAACATAACAATAGCTTTCCATTTCATTCATTTATTTTTATGACACAAGGTGGTGCAATTCTGTTACGTGAATATTTCACTCAGTTGCATAATGAGGAAAGTTAATGTGTTTTGTGCATATGACAACAGTGATAGTGATTCCACTAATACCTTCTTATCAAAATACAAATTGAAAGAAGACATTTTTAAAATTGTGGAATACTGAATAGTGACTGAGAACTTCCTATGACATGCAATAGAAAATTTTATGTCTCAAAACGTCAAAACATCTCTGGTTACATGGATTGCAAATGCCTTGGTAACAGTCCAAAAAAAATTAGAAAGCAAAACAAGATCAATGTATAAACACACAAAAATTGCAAAACACAAAATAATAGTCACCATAGTAATTACAGTCAAAAGTCGTTAATCCGGACTTGTCGGGACTTCGGCGATTCCGGATTATAGATCATCAGTTTAAATCTGGTAAGATGGCATGCAGAAATTACAAAATTAAAAATATGAAACCTTAATTTATGAAATAAAGAACAATTATGATCTAAAGGGTATCAAAATTGACAAAAAGAAAAAGCTTAATACTTATTTGTTTACTTTCTTTCAATGTAAGTTGTTTAAGTTGCTTCCTTACATGTGATAATACTTTCTCTTTAATTCTATTAAACAGACAAAATTTCTTGTTTAGTTACAAAGTTCCGCTGTTCAAGTCCTATAATTGCTGTGTCGAGAATACCGACTAATTTGTCAATCGAAATTTTTTCGTTTTCAATAACCTCTCTGTCACTTTCTTCACTATCGGAAGCGAATTATAATGATGAGGAACTTGATTTAAATCATATCAAAGACGGAGTACATCGAGATGAAATACTACATTTAGTAAGGAATTATAAGCCAAATAAAATAAAAACATCTGCCCTGAAGATAAGGATAGTGCTGATAGATCAACTTCCAATTCATTGCGCGCCGCGACGTTTCTCTCCCTCCGCAGAGCAGCGTAAAATTGATAAACAGATTTTGGAATGGTGAGATAAACAAAGGATATGCCTTTATCCATTTTTTGCAGCAATTCCACTTTTTGTTTAATGGACTTCAAAACATACTTTCACTTTGTAGATCCTTTACATATTAGTAAATATATATCAGAAATTCTATTTGACATAATCGAAAGTTCAAGCTTACTTTTATAAAATTGCTCTAACAGTCTACAAAAAATAATAAGCCGGATCCAGTTCGAAGATTAAGAAACAACGCAATCTGCAACATTAACTGAATTAGGTAATTTTAGCTTAGCTTATACCATCTGTTATACATTAAAAGCGCATGCGTAAACGTATTACGTGCATGCGTACACGCATATTCGCAGTTGTAAATGTCTTATGCGCACGCGTAAACGCGACGCATGCGCAGAAAGTTTGTAGCTTTGAGGTCCGGATTATGTGCGTCCAAATTAACAACTTTTGACTGTACCATTTTGTGAAGCAACCTCAGTACAGTACAGGTGTAGTCAAATTTTGGTACAGTGGTTCTTACACACAAACAAATACATCTGTACAAGATTCAATTTACGCAACAGTTAAGTAAAAATGACTCCAAGAAACAGGTCTAATTTGCAGTTATAATCTAAAGAGCAATAACCTGTAAAACTTGTATTCTTATGGTAAATTTTGTTTAATACAAATGTTTTTCCTGAGCTTACCAGTGGTTGGAAAGATACAACTGTTGAACACTAACAGTTTGCCCTTGGTTCAAATCTTGAAAATGGATAGACTAATGATATTTTCATTGTTTTTCACATGCATGATATGAATTTGAACCAGTTTTTGTTAAAAAGTAGTCTTACACAAAGGCATTCCTTCCTTGGCAGATAGCTCTTGCATGCCTTACTTAAAAATGAACTATTTTAACTTTATCAATGCTGAAGTTAATAAAAACAAAACCACAAAAAGATATTGTTAACAACCAAAAATACTGATGTAGTTTAAATCCAATATAGATAGATGCACCAAAATTGCTAGTGATGGCAAAATTATGAACTGAGATGTCATTTGAAACAATGGAAAAATTGATATGGATCCTATTCTCAATGATAATATACTAATGAGTGCAAAATATTTACAAATCTACCAGGATATGTTTCCATTCCTTTTAAGTTTATTATGCATACATTCCTATAGTACTTACACAGCAATATGTTAACCTAGTATATTTTATTTAAGTAACTATATTAATAACTTCAAAGACAATATGGTCAAGCTGATAGGAATCATGAACAGCCCTCAGATCATTTGATTTAACCTCTCTATATTTCTAACCATGGAGTTATCAGAAGAAGTCTGTCTTTCACTTGTAAGCCACTGAAAATGTGTAACTTTAATCACCTTAGCTTTCTGAATAGCATGACTGTTTTAGATCTGCTCTTGAAGAAATTATATTTTAATGTAATTTATTATCAAAATTTCCATAACTGATTTTTCAATTTTATTTTCATAAACACTTTATTAAGATAATATATGGATTATTATAAAAAATAAGAAAATGTAATACTTAAATAATAACATATAATTTAACAAATGATGGAAAAAATCTCATGACTGGATAAGAATATAATGCCATTCAAGGAAAATCCTTTATCGACACATTGGTTTAGCAGATGTATTAGCCCAAATCCATGAAAAGTTGAAAAAATTACTGTTTTCCAACAAAACTGTGAACATGCTCACAATATGTTATAATCACAATGCATCTATGCACCATTATTTATTAAATAAATAAAGGTATTAAAAAACTAACTACAGCATTCCATTTTTGACAAAATTTCAGCTTAACTTCGTGTGTCACATACAGCTTTCCCGTTTAAAAATCTCAAAACAAAATTCAAGATGACCATCTTGAAAACAGTGGTGATGGAACTCTTATCTTAAAATCCTTCTATTCATCAGCCATTCCTAAATATTTAGTTTTGGTTTCTGTAATGGTTTGTGAAATAGACAGGTAGTTTTATGTTTATGAATCAACCTGTATATTAATTTCTGTATAAAAACCCATTCAAGATTGAATGCTTCCAGATTACAAGGTATTTCAATGTCTTCTCTCAATTAAAAAGTATCAACAGAAACTAATTCTACATACAAGTTCCAATACTGCAACTTTTAAGCAAAAAAAGATTAATGATATTAATATGTGAAACATAAAAAAGTTCTGGAGTAATTAATAATCAATAATCTAAAGCAAACCTCAATGTCTTTAAAAGATAAAAGTTCAATATCAGACTCTTCAGCTTTTTTCTTAGCATCACCAGAAATGGGATCAACTTGAATGATGAGTTTTAATGTCGGCATTTCATTTTTGTCATTTATCAGAGCTAATGATCTTTCTTCTTTATCACAAATAACTGCTGCCATCTCAGCTATAAAAAATAAATATAAATTATGCCTTTAAAATTTTCAATTATAAATTTTAAAATACTGACATGGGCAATTTCATCTCTTAATGACAATGTAAATGACACCACTTACGGTGGCAGAAAAAAGTATTTGAACAAGGTTCATTTAGCATAAAAATGATACTGCTAATAAATCAAAGTTGAAATTTATTTGCACGAAAAAGCAAAAACTGAAAATGATAAACATTTTAATTCAAAAACATATGTTATGAAAGTAAGACTACAGTTTAAAGAATTTGGAAGGAGAAAAAATATTTGAACATAGCAAAAATCTATAAACTTTGTGAAAAAGTAAAATGTAACACTTGATTAAAGACCCCTTATTATCAAATACAGTTTGCATTCTTGCTGGCACAGACTAAACAAGTCTGTTTGTTACATTGGATGAGAGATTTTTCCATTCATTGAATTCTTCTGAATTCATTTTCATCTGAAAATTTATGGCATCTCACTTTCTGATCTAAGGGGTGCCACTAATTCTCTGCTAGATTCAGAACAAGTGAGTGGGGAGGTTTTCCTAATCTACTGGGAGCTCTGTACAACAGCCATTCTTTAGTCACCTTTAATAGTGCTGTTGTTATCTTGTTAGAACCAGAAATCATTTTGTAGACCTAATTCCGACACATTATCAAGTAAGTTATCTCGTAAAAGGTTCCCATATTTCTCTGCATTCAGCACACCATCAATGACAGCCAATTTACCATGTCCACTACAAAATATAATCTTTAACCAGAATACTTACTCTTCCGTGTTTTATTGTTGAAACCTCATTTCAAGAAATTGAAGCTTTTCCACGTGGCATGTTTCCAAAGTTCCAATAATTGAATTATAGTTCAATTTCTAGAATTTATAGGCAATACTAATGGCCACAGACAGGTCTTAACATATTTATGCAGCTATACTATTCAGTCCAATTCAGTTGCTTACCTAACACATGTGCATTTTTTACAGCACTCATTTTCCAGCTATGGAAGATGCAAAGAGAAATAATTTTCTCAGAAACTATTCAACATCTGCAAGGAGTATTCTTTTCCCACATTCGAAAAAAATCTTTACAGGATATTCAGTCTGAGACTTTAACCATGTCATAAGGAGAGAGAGGAGACACTGAAAAAGTTCTTTGAGGATGGCTTACAAAAAGTTTATATTCAATTAAATGGGAATTATGTTGGGAAAACTTCACTGTAATATTGAAAAAGGCAAAATAAAAAAAACTATACTTAAATTCCTAGAACTTCGCAAAATTCCTATGTACTTTTCTTGCAAACCAATTTTTTGCTGTCAGATCCAAATAAGTTAAACTTATTTTTATCACTGAATATTATAGTTTTAAAAACATCTAGAGGTTTTTTATTATATGTCTTTGCAAACTGTAGCCTTTCTCCCTATTTGCTTCACTAATGAAGGGCTTCTTTACTGCTTTTCTACCATATAACTAAGTTTATGTACATAATTTTCTTACAGTATGTGATATCACAAGATTATAAGAGCATGATAAGCATCATCTATCTGATTAATAAAGAGATTTCTTTTACCAGATATTTTAATAAGCCAGTATTTGGTTAACCAGTTCACCAATATTTGATTAACCAGTAAGCTAACAGGGATTTGGGTTAACCAGTTCGCTTACAATTTTTCACTTTTTTACTTGATGCCTACTCCTTAAATTGACTATTTTGTTACAATCCTGTGCATACAAGTCTTGTTGCTTTTCACAGATTGCATAATACAAATTTTTAATTGAAAAATTTTTCTTAAAATATAAGTACAAATTGCCTTTCCTCCATCTTTCATTCATTTATTTAACTGATCAAATTTTATTATGTGTTTATCATCGGTTGTTCAGTTATGTTTTTCCATATCAAAATTCGCATATTCCTGCTTCCAATGTTCCAATACATATCTCAGTGGAATTTTTTCATTGCTCATTTTAATTGAATTGCTGTGTGTTTCTCCACCAACATTAATTTTTTATTTAACTTATTAACAATAGCGTTAGTGCTTAAAGAAGCTCCTTCCAAATAGTTTTTTCTGTCACTGTATATGCAAAAAGAGGAAGAAATTAGTATAAGAAAAATTGGACAAAACTTTTTTGTTACTGCAGTAAATTTTCAGTGTATTCAAGCTTAAAATAACAATAAATACTATAATAAACAGATCTAAGCATTACCTAATTAATGTAAAGAAAGATATCTGACCTTTCTCTAATAATCGCAAGCTATTATGTTATTAATTCGTATACTTTGGAGCTTGTGCTTTTTTATGTTTAAAAGTAATGCAGTAACTATAATTAGAAGCCCTTTTTCATAATCATTAGTTTCTATGCTTATTATTTCTTAAGCAAAAATATATGCTCTTGTACAAGGCAATCCTAGGCTTTGTGCTGCCCCATACAAGCTCTGAACTTCTAAATTTTGTTAATTTTTCTTATCGCACCAGCCGTTTTGTTATATTTTTATATAAAATTAATGTTGGTTGATTTTAATAAATGGATTATCAGGAAAAAATTATACCTTACCTACATTTTGATTATAACCAAGAAACAATATTTCTTTAAAACTTCCATGAATTTGCATTTTATAGATTTAAATAAAACAAAAATGCTATTTAATGAAAATTATTTTTTATACCTCAAGCATTTCAGTCACATGCAAAAATTTATTCATGAGTTATTAATATATATACAGTCAAAAGTCGTTAATCCAGACTCGTCGGGACTTCGGCGATTCCGGATTATCAATTTTTCCGGATTATAGATCATCAGTTTAAATCTCGTAAGATGGCATGCAGAAATTCTAAAATTAAAAATATGAAACCGTAATTTATGAAATAAAGAACAATTATGATCTAAAAAGTATCAAATTTTACAAAAAAAAAAAAAAAAGCTTAATATTTATTTGTTTACTTTATTAAACATTTCTTTCAATGTAAGTTGCTTCGTTTTATGTGATAATACTTTCTCTTTAATTCTATAAACAGACATAATTTCTTGTTCAGTTACAAAGTTCCGTTGTTCAAGTCCCGTTAATTGCTGTGCCGAGAATACCGACTAACTTGTCAATCAAAATTTTTTCGTTTTCACTAACCTCTCTGTCACATTCTTCATGTCTTTATCCATTTTTTGTTTGTTGGACATCGAAACATACTTTCGTTTTGTAGATCCTTTGGAAGTTCCAGCATCGGAAATTCTATTTGACATAATCGAAAGTTCAAGTTTACTTTTATAAAATTGCTCTTACAGTCTGCAAAAAATAATAAGTGGGATCCAATTCGAAGATTGAGGAACAACGCAATCATTAACATTAACTGAAATAGATAATTAGAGCTTACACCGTCCGTTATACATTAAACGCGCAGGCGAAAACGTATTCTGCACTTGCGCACACGCATATGCGCAGTAGTTAAGGTCTTATGCGCACGCGTAAAACGCCTGTGCGCATGTGCCTACGCGGCGCATGCGCAGAAAGTTTTTAGCTTTGAGGTCCGGATTATAGATCATTCCGGATTATGGGTGTCCGAATTAACGACTTTTGACTGTATATATGTAAGAGAAATAAAGAATACATAAAGGTTAAATTAGCAGTGCAAATTAATTTTCTTCTCTATTCTAAAAATAGTAATCTCTCTACACTGCGACATTTCGAGATTAATCCATTTTATACGACTCTTACATAATAATGTAATGTAAATGGAACTAAAACAGCCATGCATTGAGAGCCAAAACTAAATTCAGTGTGAATTAAGCTTTTCACACTAAACATAAAGCACTTGCTTTCTATGCTGGCCTTAGATGGACTGCAGTCTGTCTGCTCCTTCTATCTTACTGAAAATTTATCTATAATGTAAACTTTTTGGAATAGGCAAAATTAATGTGCCAACTTGATTGTGGCCACAGTATGTTAACTAAAATAAAAGTTGAATTAAATATACCTCGACTACCAAATTTTTATTCATTATGGATCAGCGTTTCAGCATTCTACAACATCAAAATTCTCTTTGTTCATTACAGATTCAACTGCCTGCATTCTACTACAGAATCTTATTACATATACCTATCAAAACATACAAAAGCATAAGCTCTGAAGTAATTTATTTCATAACAGCTTGCTTTTATTATACATGATCATATATGAGTTATTTACATATAACCATTATCATTTTATTTTAATTACTTAAATTTAAATAAAAAGTATAACAAAAAATAATGGAAATATTTAGAAAACAGCTTTTGCTCATTTCTTTTATTTGCAATAAACATTAAAATAAAAAATGTCAAATATTTGCAACAAATTTATAAATAATCTTTATGATTTTTCTTGAACAGGTTACATGATTTAATTCTTCAAATACTGCTAAAGTAAAAGCTCAACTCTGCGAAAAGCTTGGGAAACGACAAATTCTGGATAACTGAGTAAAAAAATGCAATTCACAGTAGAAAACCCAAATGAATGGAAGAAAAAAATTTCCAGTTTAAAATTATAAAAAGAGCCATTTTATTTGTTATCAACTTGAATATCAAAAGTCTACATTTAAATTATGTGAGATTCTGAAAGAAAAGCATTATAGACATTGCAGCATTACAGGCATAAATGTGGAAGTAAAACACCTTATTCGATTTCTAAATTCATTCAAAACAAATTTCCTTGTTGCTCCCTTTAGAAAATTTTCAGTAAAATTTTGTATTCTTGCAGAAATTTTACTACAGTTTCATCCATTTCCGACAAATTCCAAAAGCATATATTTTAAAACTAAGGCAAAAAAAAAAAAAAAAGTCACAATTGTTTTTACAAAAAACATTGGAACTTGGAATACAATAAAAAAGAATGCATACGAAAATAGCATCATTGCTTGACTGAAGGATTTTTATGAGTATGGTTGCTGGAAGAATAGTTATGTGTATGGCTGCCAGAGTTTGGCAAATCCTGAAAATTTGGTGACTTCTACTAAGGTTGTTGGTTATGTCAATACACAAGCACCTCTGATCTGCACTGCAAAAAAAAAAATGTTTATTTCGTTTCAATGGATTCTAAAGCAAGTTTAATATTTAGTTTTAACTTGAAGCTATTCAAGCTGTTTGTTTATAGGATTTATTCTCTTAAGAATATCTTGCCAAATCATCACAGAGGAAAAAAATTAAAAGTCTTTAATTTTAATACATTGATTTTTTGCTTCATGTTATGCTGCTTTAATAAAATTGTAACTTGCTGTTGTATAACAGGCATTATCTACTAACACTGAGACGAAAATATACAGTCTCTGAAATTATTTCTGGTGTTCAAGAGTTTGAAAATATACATTAAGAAAACAGAGAAATGCAGTAGGATTTTATAAGACCAAGGCAGTCTAGCAGCAGAGACTCGACAGGAGCCCAGAGAAATAAAGGCAAAAATGAAATAAAGATGAAATAACATGGATAATTGTGGTGAAGCATTAAAATTTGTATAATATAAGATCTTAGACTATATGGATGAATAAACTGAGCTTAAGTTTAATGCCATTATAGCTTTGCACAGAGCTGCTGTGCTGTTCAATAACATGATTCTAATGAAAGGAATATAACTGATGTTTTCACAATGAAAAACTGAAAATATACATCTAGGGCCAGTATTATACTTTCCACCATCTAGGTCTTTCCTGCTTCTAAATTTTACCACTCTGTGCTGCCACAATGACTCTGGCACCTTTCCTAAATATACATAAGTTTTATAACTAAAATTTCATTCTAAAGATATTTGTACCGAACACAATTTCTAGCATTACACATCTTTCCATTTTAATTATTTTTTGAATATTTGCTTACAAGTGCTTAATTATTAATAAAAATCCATGTGGTTATTACTGTCAGAGTCCTTTCTGGATGGTGCCTGCCTGAACTGCAGGTCTTGTTGGTCCACTTCTGCTGGGCCTGAGTTGCACTTTTGATGCCAAGATCCTATAATTACTCTAATGCATGCTGTTTGGCTGAAGACAAGTCCCGGGTTTTAATCTTTTTTTCAAAATGCAGTTGAGATACAGATAAATAGGAGTTAACTTATTTCCACTAAATTGCATTGCTTGGGGATAGTTTTCGTATGATTCAAATTGCAATCCTAATCTTCCTCTATAACGGTTATAAATGTCTTAGTTGCTTAGTTTTAGATTAAAAAAAAAAAAAAAAAAGACTTTTGAAATTCAAAAATATTCTAATTACTTGAGGTATTAAGTTAGTTGAATGCCTGCATAGTAGGGCTTTTACTGTATTACAATTTATTATTCAAAATATGATGAATTTTACAAACTTTAACATTTCTAGCATTACAAAAGCACAAAATTTCAATGAGAATAATGCAGTTAATAAGTCACAAATACAAAAAAAAAAAAAAAAAAATAGTTACCTTCATTTACAATTAAAGTGAATGCCTTAGGTCCTAGAGTATCATAAATAGGAACAATGGCCATAGACCGGCCATAACATGCATGTTCTGTTAAAATACACTAAAAAGAAATATACATTAAATTTACTAGTAATAAAAGAATCTTCACATACTCTAATAAGCATTTTACTACAAATACAACTCAATATTATCCTGAAAGTAAAAAATTATGTAATAAAAATAAATGAAGCTATTTACCTCAACATTATTTGCAGAATATATACCAACAAATAAACCAGGTTTTAGTTTTTTCTGAAGAAGGCCTGCACCAAAATTTTTTGCTCGCTCAATAACCTATGTAGTGAGGGAAAAATAGAGCTTTTCTGTTAATAATAAGAAAAAATGAAATCTAATCATGTAAAAGTTAATTACATAAAAAAAGTAATTTAGAATAAGAATTTTACTCATTAATAGCCTTAAAATATTGGGCAGAGAAATTTCCCATTTCATTTAAAAATGTCAAGTTTTTAAATTGGTATTTTCTGATTATCAGCATCCCTACAAAAAAAATCACTAATGAGCATTAAATGAGCATTGGTAAAAAAACCTCTGTTTGACTCCTTTAAACCTCATAGGTAGTGTTTCATTCATAAATAATAATAAAAACAAGCATTTTATAAAAAGCAAAGAACTTTATAAACAGGGGGAAAATACATACAACTGATATTTACATTTTTACAACCAGTGTATAGTGTTCTGTGAAATAACCTATAAATAAAAATGTGTAAATCATTAATAAAAAGTGTATATCCCAGTATGCACATGTGTGAGTTGGCTGTTGACATGTGTACATCCAAAAATGTGCAAAAGACAAAAATTCTACTGAATACTAAAACCAAGAGTACAGATATTTAAAAAGCACTGAAAAATTTTATGTTTAACAAATCATCACAACAAAACTTACTGTTTAAAATTCCACAAAATTCAGCATAAAATTTAAATAAAAATTAAAGTCTCAATTATGAATAGATGACAAAATTAAGTCTTAGTTTAAAAGAATATAAAATTGAAATTATGTTTATTAAATCTAATGTGATAGTTTAAATTTAGACTGGAGTAAAAATTGCTGTGTTACAATATAAGAAGTCCATTTTTATTGAAAACATATTTTAACTAATTCAGAATTCAAACAACAAAAATCAGCGTTAATTTACAAAATTTTCACAGGACTAGTTTCGATGGTTTTACCGAACCATCATCTTCAGCTGCAAAACCGCAAAATTGCGGTTTTGCAGCTGAAGATTTTTACATTTTTACATAGACTTGACATTTTTAAATGAAATGGGAAATTTCTCTGCCCAATATTTTAAGGCTATTAATGAGTAAAATTCTTATTCTAAATTACTTTTTTTATGTAATTAACTTTTACATGATTAGATGTTTTAAATTGGTATTTTCTGATTATCAGCATCCCTACAAAAAAAATCACTAATGAGCATTAAATGAGCATTGGTAAAAAAACCTCTGTTTGACTCCTTTAAACCTCATAGGTAGTGTTTCATTCATAAATAATAATAAAAACAAGCATTTTATAAAAAGCAAAGAACTTTATAAACAGGGGGAAAATACATACAACTGATATTTAGCTTCTTCAGCTGCAAAACCGCAAAATTGCGGTTTTGCAGCTGAAGATGATGGTTTGGTAAAACCATCGAAACTAGTCCTGTGAAAATTTTGTAAATTAACGGTGATTTTTGTTGTTTGAATTCTGAATTAGTATTTATTCGGCGTGTTATTGTGTCTTAATATTTTAACTATTTATAATACTTGTTTACAAACAACATTTTTCATTTTGTTATCTGGGGTATATATGTATACAAATTTTTCAAATTTCCTACTTGAGAGCAAGCTACATACATCTGAACCATGAGAAAAGCAAGAGACTTTGAGGTTGATGCTGCAATGCTTTAAAGTGTGTCCTTGTGCTTTGTTAATTGTAAAACTATAAGCTAATTTGATCGAAAGCTGCAATCTTTTAAATTGGAATGACAGTCCAGTAGATATCAGTGATATTCTAGGGATAAGTACTGTGCGTTCTTTGTTCATACCAGTCATAAGTTCGGCTTTGATAACGTTTATTTGACAGCTATTTGACGACCATACTTGTTCCATTACATGGTTTTGGTGAGTTGAGATTTCTGAGTAGTAACATCGGAGATCCAATTTTTAGTCGAAGGCAGTGTAATGGCATTCCTGGTACTTGCAAAGAGTTTAAAATTTCTGTGAGGAAGTTAACACTTTCTTCAACAGTTACTACCACGTCAATGGATTTGTATACTCTCTTTTCACCAGGAGGGCCATCCATAGAAAAAAAGGCTTCAAATGGTCCACAATATTCCAAAACATTCTACAATATTAGAGAATGATCTGGGATGTTTTTAACCATTCTGAACTATTCCCAAAGATTCCAGAATGTTGAGGAATGCTCTCAAATATTCTGGAGTGTTCCAGAAATTTCTAGAGAGTGAAACTTCCAGCCCTTATATCTTCAAAAGCACGCCCTTTAGGTAAAAATAAGGACCTTCTTCATGGATGGGGCATAAATGGCTACCATGCCTTCATGGCGGGCTACCATGCCATATAGCTAGCTCCCTTATCATACCACTGATACTCATCACAGGACTCGTTTCTGAGTTTTAGTGGCACGCACATTGTACACTTACTTTTATAATACATACTGATTATTAAAGGGAAAAAAAGTCTCCTTATCGACAAAATTTAATGTTTGCTAATCTAAACTACTAACAGTGTAAGTATATAATAGTATTATTTGAACTTTCAAAGTACTATACAGATGTGATATTTAACAGATGTAATAACTTGGCCACTACAGCTAATAACTGAAAACACCTGTTTTAATACCTCCATTTCTCTTCAAATACTCTAGAAGCTGTAATCACTGTGTGTGCTTATTGTGTCTATATTAGAGTAGGCAGGGAGAAAAGGATAAAACAGAACACAGTTTGGATTCCTATTGATAAATTGAATAGATCATCCATAAAAATACCTACAAAATATGATGCTTTAACACATTTTAAAATGTATATAATTTAAACTTCTATATACTGTTTATACATAAACAATGTGCTAAATGTGCCAATTCATCATTTTCTTATTTTCTAATGAATATATCACGTTTCTCTTCAAGAATAAAGTTTAATACTAGAAACAAGACACCAAACTTGCACTTGTAGAATTATTAAATGCAAACATTCAAAGTTAAAAGTACCTTTTTGTAACTAATCCACTGATACTCATCACTTCCTTTTTCTCGCCATCCTAAGCATGGACCATCACCTATAAAATATTTTATATTAATTTATAGCATTTAATACTATGTTTTATTACACAGTGTCTGAAATTACTCTTTAAAGAGATTTACTGAAAGAATGAAGTATTTCTTACATGCCAGCTGAAAATTACGAAAGCAAATAAAAAGTTTCTGAATCACACACTAAAAGTGCCGAGAAGAATATGGAAGATAACATAGTGTTATTTTATTTATAGTAGTGGGGAAATCTGTACTCAAGACACATTTGTCAAACAAAAATAAAAGCAGATTCCAGAATTCTAGTTTTTACAGTATAAAAAAGAGAAAAAAGAAAGACAGCAATAAAATATAAATATTTAGAAGTCAGGAAAATGTACTTGTAATTAAAGTTAGTAAAATGAATTTTCCTCTTAATTCTCAGTTACAGCATTCTACGTTCCTGAAATAAGATCTCTCCTTCAAATTAACTTTGAAAAAAATCCATATTCTTGAACTCTTCTTAAAATTAGCATAAGCCTGAAAAAATTATACAATTCTCATAAAAAAAACCTTAAGCTAAAATGTAACACAAAATATTATATTAAAATTTTAACTTAGTATATAAACCTGCAGTTTAAGTGTTTATTTCATGATGCCTTTAGTATATATGAAATGGACCTAAGAATGCAGAAGATTAAATACAGCAGAAATAAAGGACAGTGAACTATAAAATCTTGCTGAAATTCTTCCAAAATTTTTTTCTCTAGTACCAAAACAAGATATATTAAAGCTCTTCTCCTCCATCATGCAAATTACGAAGAATTAAGACATTGCTTTCAAGCTGCTCTAGCAGTGTGAAGGTTAGTACTTCGAACCAATTATTTAAAGGTACCAAAACTTATTTTTCAAAATTCCTTTACAGTATGCTTCATTTTTTCCACATCTGGTGCCCAAACAAAACAAAAAAAAAAAAAAAAAAAAGTGAACAGTAATTTAGTCATCAACTTTGAATAGTTGACTGGGACTCAATGCCTCCCTTAGATGCCTTTAGATGGGAAAACAGAATTAATACATTTTCCCTATGTGCTCTAGTGATATAATGCCCTCATGTTAAGCTCCTTGTGTATCAAGTCAATTATTGAAGTACCTCATATCTGGCACAGGAAAAGAACACAGTTAATTTTTCAAAACTCTCCATTCTTAATCTGCTTCTCTCTTTTCTACAAAACCAGGCAATCACTCAGCAAGGTGTACATGCAGAGTTACTTATGCAGATAGGTCTGACAGCAGAACTAGCCCATATTCTGTATTTTGTTAACATTCTCACGACATTTACTTCCTCCTGAAAGTCAAAAAGATGGCGTAGCAATTTTACAATTAAAAATGCACAAAAGCAAATAGTTTCGAATGAAGATTTAATACATATATGAAGTTATTTAATACATATATAGAAACAAGTCACATTAAGTTCTTCAATAAAATAATTTCTTTTATCTCTGGAACCATCAGGATCAAGTCTGATCCACAATTAATACTAAAATGGTTATTACAATCTATTTACAAGATCCAATATAATATGTGATCCAGAATGCAACTTACATGTTGTTTTAGTATGTGGATTTTCTCTCTCGGTAATAAATCCAAAAATATTCAATAAGTCCGACTTTCAAAAAAAATCCAAGGTGAAACAAATAAAACAAGACACTACTCGCATATTAAAACAGAAATGTTGGTAAGAATCTAAATTACAAGGCAGGAAAGACTATGTGCAGACATGATGTGCAGATAGAGTTATGATAAAGACTATCCTATGGAGCTATGGTAAAGACTATAAAGACTATTCAGCTGGGCACAGATACCTTTCAAAAGACCCCATAGTTACTTTTTGATCAGTTATTCAATAAATATTTAAAAAATGCATTGTAATTTCTTTTACAAATAATCTAATAAAAGCAAAATCTTTCCTTGATAATCGGTTGCAGAATACTGAGAATATGATTAAATGACAAGAAAACTTACCTGAAACTCTAGCTCCTCTTAACATGCATTCATAAAGGGTCTGAGCATCTTCATACAGATATGATACATGAGGAGCTTTTGGTGTCAGATGAGATATTCTCACATGGTCAGGGCCCTATAAAAATTGTTGCCTTTAAATACATTATAATCTATTATTTATATTTATATACTAACTGAAACCTGTCATGGTATTATCGAAACTAGCCTGAAAGTATCTCTCTTAACAGTAACTAAATTCTGAGGTAATTGTTAAATGAGGTTCGTGGAACCACTCAACTCGCACAAATTTGAAAGAGGCAGAATTCTTGAATCTAGTGCATAGGTGTTCTTTTGCACTAGTAATACAGAATTTCACTCGCATGAAATACACTCAGGTTCTGTCCTTCAAAGCCAATGTGGTCTTTCTCACCACACTTCTGATTTCAACCCATAGATGTTGCTACAAGCAAAGCCTCCACTAGGAATATTGAAAGCTCGGAACACCAGTGAGCAATAAATTCACCTCACTCTACAGACTTATACAGTGGTTACCCAGCCATGATAGAAACACACATCCCGTCACCTGGGGAAAAACTGACAAACTACAACACTCATAGTACTAATGACACCTTGCTCCACAAGTGTTCAATGGGCCCAACTAGCCCTGCCCAATGAATGAAGCTGAACTACACACCAACGCAAAGATCAATTGTTTCAATGCAAGGGCTCAAAATATGGCAACAAGTCACCCTTCCTCATCAGTGCAGACTGGGGGAGGGTATACAGCATCTGCACAGCCACTCAATGCTTGCAATTAGAAAGAGTCAAAATTCTTGAATCTAGCACACAGGAGCTCTTTGCAATTATGATCTAAAGGGTATCAAAATTTACAAAAAAAAAAAAAAAAAAAAAAAAACTTAACATTTATTTGTTTACTTTATTACTTGTTTACTTTGTCAATGTAAGTTGTTTAAGTAGCTTCGTTTCTTGTGATAATACTTTCCTTTTAATTCTATAAACAGACGTAATTTCTTGTTCAGTTACAAAGTTCCACTGTTCAAGTCCTGTAATTGCTGTGTCGAGGAATACCGACTAACTTGTCAATCGAAATTTTTTCGATTTCAATAACCTCTCTGTCACTCTCTTCACTATCGGAAGCGGTACATTGAAACATGCTTTCGCTTTGTAGATCCTTTGGCAGCTCCAGAATTGGAAACTCTTTTTGACATAATAGAAAGTTCAAGCTTAATTTTTATAAAATTGCTCTAACAGTACGCAAAAAAATAATAAGACAGATCAAGTAGAAGATTAAGGAACAGCGCAATCTGCAACATTAACTGAAATGCCTTAGAATCAGTAAAGATAATTTTAGCGTAGCTTATACCATCCGTTATGCATTAAATGCACATGCATAAAGCATACAAAAAAAAAAAAAAAAAAAAAAAAACGTTTGTGGCTTTGAGGTTCGGATTATAGATCATTCTTGATAATGGATGTCCGTATTACAGACTTTGTACTGTATTATAAATATGTACATTACTAGAACATCATTTAGATAATTTAATAAAGTATTCATAACATCAAATAAAAGTGTGAAGTACCATATATATATATATTTCTTGCTTTGAAGAAAATTATATTAATCTTCCAGCTGGTGTACCTAACTATACCAATGTGAATGGTCGTGAGCGAATTTTTATAGATATGCTCTTGTAAAATTAAAATCTTTAAGAGTGGTGTTATTGAAATTATGTGGTAATTGATTAAAGGTTAATAAGTTTGATTTTTTCAACAACTTTTATTTATATTACTAGATTATTCCTTTATTTAAATAAAGAGTAACAATGCAAGTAAAAACATTAAAACAATGACCAAAGAATGGTAAAAGTATAGTTTAGGGTACCCCTTCGCGAAACTTGGTGATTTTTGACGGTACATGGATACGGATTTTGTGCAATTCTTTGACTTGTTATTTTGGCTTGCTAAGTGGCGATTTTTGCGCCAAAATAACAAGACAAACAATTGCACAAACTCGGTATCCATGTACACATCGTCTTATTTTCACTTAAACAAAATTCTCAAATTGCACAAAAATGGCATTATGCACTCCTTTGATTTTATCCATGTACACGTCGACCTATTTTCACTTAAAAAAAATATCCCCGAATTGCACAAAAATGGCATTGCGCACTCTTCTAACTTTAGCCATGTACACGTCGACCTATTTTCACTTAAAAAAATCCCAGAATCACATTGTGCACTCCTTTTCTTTGTCCATGTATACATCGATATATTTTCACTTAAAAAGTCAAAGGAGCACCAAATTCTACAATATCGGCAAACAAAAAAATACATAATCTCAATAAAATATATTTTAAACCAAACAATAAAATAACATAAAAAAGGAAAAACATGTTATACATTTAAGCACTACCAAAAACAAATATTCAGTTACCATGATTTTCGAGTTCGCTTCGTACACGCAGAGCCACGTAAAAATCAAAATATCAATCACACTCAAATGGCTTTTTTCAAACCAGGTAATCTTTCTAATCGAACATTTCACATAGTGACCATCTGAACCTTTTGATGTACGTGTGAGTAACACGTGCATACGAAAATATCCCTAACATTAACTAGGAAAGCCGAAATCTTAGTTAAGATAGACATGTTACAATTAATAATCAAATTTAATAAGGAAAAGTAACAGTTGCCGGGTACATTATAACGGCTTAAGAAATTCAGAGCACAGTACAGATGCGAGTACACAAGTTTACATATCTCGGCGAAACCTAGACGCACACATTTGTTGAAGTAGTTCCACTTGACTGCCGGGGAAAAATCTTCTCTCTCCGTCAACCTGTAGGTTTGCCAAACGGGTTTACTGTTTCGCCAATTGGCGTTTTTCTGTACAGTTTTTAAGTCCGTATTGCCTGTTTGGCGCTGCCGCTGCATACTCCCTCCGCAGTGTCAACAAAATGTGACATACCGATGCGGGGGTCGGATTAATCATCCAGAACGGGTGATACAATTGTCCGAAGTTTTTTTCACACTCTTGGAAGCAACTTGAGAAGAGTCCATGGTTACAAAAGCGGGTTTCAGTCTATCTATGGAGATCGTTTGCTTAGTCCCTTTTATTTCGAGATCAAACGTTTTATCTCGTCTTTCTAGCACCTTAAATGGTCCATCATAAGGAGTTTGAAGTGGTTTTCTAACTCCGTCGTGTCGAACAAACACATATGTGGACTTGTGAAGGCGTGGATGAATGAAACATGTTCGCTGGCCGTGGCTAGAAGTCGTGGTCGGGTGGACCCTGGCAAAGTGAGATTTTAAATCCTCCACAAACTGTTTGGGGGACGCATCCGGAGATGTCGGATTGAAAAATTCTCCTGGGAGACGGATAGTCTTTCCATACACCAGTTCAGAAGTGGTTGCTCCTATGTCCTCTTTGAGAGCGGCGTGGAAACCCATCAGCAGCGTTGGAAGGGCAGCTACCCAGTCACTGGTATCGTGCGCTTTTAAGGCAGCTTTCAAAGGACGGTGGAACTCCTCGATCAGTCCATTCGCCTGTGGGTGGTACGGAGACGTCCTGATCCTCTTGATTCCCAATAATTGGGAAAGGGCTCGAAATAAGCCGCTTTCAAACTGTCGCCCTTGGTTGGTAGTAATATCAGTCGGACAACCAAATCGAGTAATCCAGTGGTCATAGAAAGCCTGTGCTACTGTGCGTGCTGTTATGTCTGGTAAGGGTACTGCTTCGGGCCATCTAGTAAATCTATCTATCATAGTTAGACAGTAATAATTATTTTGAGAAGGAGGTAGGGGACCAACAAGGTCAAGGTGGACGTGATCAAACCTCTGTGATTGGTCTGGAAACTTCATTAACGGGGTTCTAGTATGCCTGCTTACTTTTGCTTTCTGGCACGGAATGCACTGCCGTGCCCATTTCGCGCAATCTTTGCGGATGGAAGACCAAACAAACCGTGAACATACTAACTTTGTTGATGCGCGAATGCCGCGGTGACACAAATTGTGCAAGGTGGCAAAAACTTTCTCACAGAATGCCGGAGGAATGTAAGGGCGGGCGTTACCTGTTGACACATCGCAATATATCGGTAAGCTACAATTCGGTAAGGTAACTTTTTTGAGATGTAGAACTTTTGACTCTTTAAGCAATGTTTGTAATTCTGGGTCGATTTCTTGCATTTTAGCGATTTCCTCATAGTCGATAGGGTTAGGCATGCTTATTGCTTCTATACGCGAAAGTACGTCGGCAGCGATATTCTCCGAACCTTTTATATGGCGAATTTCAGTGGTGAATTGTGAGATAAAGTCTAACTGCCTAGCCTGACGAGGTGAACACTTATCCAAACGCTGTCGGAATGCATACGTGAGCGGTTTGTAATCGGTGATTAAAGAAAAGTTCCGTGCTTCCAACATATGCTTAAAATGCCTAATAGCAGCATAAGCTGCCAATAGCTCTCGATCATACGCACTATAGTTCCTTTCCGCCTGTGAAAGCTTTCGTGAGAAAAATGCGAGAGGCTGTAAATTTCTATCAACTATTTGTGATAGCGTTCCACTGATCGCGAAGTCTGACGCATCAACCTGTAAAACCAACTGGGCATCTTTCTTCGGGTGTACCAAAAGAACAGCATTAGCGATTAGCTGTTTGCACTTTTGAAATTCACTCCGCGCTTCCTCGGACAAATTCAGGATTGTCTTATCATTTTTCTTAGCCCCTTTTAAATACGAAGTTAAATGTATTTGATTCTGGGCTACGTTGGGTAAAAATCGACGGTAAAAATTTAAAAATCCTAAAAATCTCTGCAAATCTTTTACCGTTTTAGGAAGTGGGTAGTTAAGTATCGGTTCCACTTTGTTCGTCAGAGGCTTGGTACTATCTTTATTGATTATATGGCCTAAAAAAGATATTTCCGGAACGCCGAAAACACATTTCGAAGCGTTAATTGTCAATCCGTATGAAGTTACTCTTTCAAAAACAGTACGTAGGAGAGATTTATGCTCATCTTCCGTATCACTAAATATCAAAATATCATCTAAGTAGACGTAGACGAATTTTAGATCTCCAAGAATTTCGTTCATAAACCTTTGAAAGGTTTGAGCTGCTCCGCACAGTCCGAAATTTAAAAACGCAAATTCGAAAAGACCAAATGGTGTGCAAACTGCAGTTTTCGGTATATGATCTGGATGGACTGGTATATGATGATATGCCCGAACGCTATCAATTTTTGAAAAAATTGTCTTTCCGCTAAGCGTATTATTAAAGTCTTGTAAATGCGGGATAGGGTATCTGTCGGGTTCGGTGCACGCGTTTAGTTTTCGGTAGTCTCCTACTGGCCGTATGTCGCCCGAACTTTTAGAAACTACATGAAGAGGTGATGACCATGCTGATTTTGATGGCCTACAAATACCTTGATCTATCATAAACTGAAATTCTTTTTTTACTGCTTCGTATAACTTAGGGCTTAACCTACGCAGTTTACTGTGCACCGGAGGACCGTTTGTTTCGATGTAATGAACCGTACTATGCTTTACTCTACCCGAATCGGATTTTAACTTCAGTACTTCCGGAAAGTCTTTCAAGATTCTGTGATATGGTGAATCACCAGATATTAACTTTACCGAAAAATAATTTTTAGAATCGGAAAGAGAACCAATACGAGTTAATTTCGTAGTACTATCGATAAGCCTACCTCGTTTTAAATCGATTAAAAGATCAAAATGCCTTAAAAAGTCGGCTCCTATTATAGGCACTGGTACATCGGCGATTAAAAACTTCCAAGAAAAGTTTCGTCTAAGTCCTAAATTCACAGTTAACAATTTTGTTCCATACGTAGAAATTCTGGAATTATTCGCGGCAAATAATTGAAGCGAATCAGGATGCATTTTCTTAAACTTAGAAGTTGGTGTCACACATGAAACATCCGAGCCCGAATCAATCAAAAAGTTTAAATTTAATCTGTTATCGTAAACATGTAAATGACATGAATGCGCGACTGCCGATGAATTTCGATCGACAGCCGCTACTGCTAGTTTTCCTGGGCCGTAGTGTTCTGAGAAAAGGAACAAGGTGCTCGACATTTTCGTGCATTATTACCGAATCGCGAATGAAAATAACAATAATTGTTCACACGCTCTCGGGAATGCCCACGCGAAAAACTACGTGCTGTGTTATGTTGATCCCGGGGGAAATTATTCCTCGTTTTTCCGCGGGAGAGCCGCTCGACTTGTTTACTTAGGGCAGAGATTTCACTCCTTAAGGCCTTAAGCTCCTCGAGGGGGGCACCAGAATCGTTAGGGTTTCTGGGGGAACTCGCCGAAGCTGCCTGGACCGCGAACACGCTGTTGTTCGTTGGCGTGCGCACTTCAGCTATCTTATCAGCCATTTTTGCTAAATTGTCTAAGGATTCCGAACTTATTGATAAAATGGCATGCACCTCGGAAGGTAACCTTTGCAGCCATAATGATTTTAAAAATTCGTCAGTTATACAGTTTCCACCTAATTCTCTCATTTTTCTCAATAAGTGAGATGGTTTGTTGTCCCCTAAATGCAATTCAGAAATAAGTCTGCGTATTTGCTCGCTTTCCGAATCTAAGAATTCTACTATTAACCTAGCTTTAAGGGCATCATATTTAGCCGTCGCTGGGGGATTAAATAAAATATCTGATACTGCGGAAAGAGTTTCAGGGTCTATCGAAGAAACCACGTGGTTGTATTTTGTACTATCGCTACTAATCTTCGCTAAAGCAAAGTTACTTTCAACTTGAATAAACCAAAGTTTAACATTCTTTTTCCATAAAGGGGGAATTTTAACTGCCACGTGTGAGATTTGTGGCTCCTGAACCGCCATATTCGATTCCTCGTTGGTTTGGCCTTCCGATCCTGGCATGGTTGCCAATTATAAATATATCGTAAATCGTAAACTTAATGTTTTGCACTATACCTTATCAAAACAGTATCAATTTAGAATAAAATAATGAAGACATTCAATATCTCAATAAAAGTGTGAGCACGAATATTACCCAAAGTTCAATTTTAAACAATCAATAATTAAATTAAAACTATAATTTTAGAGCAAAACATATCACAAAAACATAATTAAGACCAATCACAGATAATTAAAAAAATTTGACCACATGCCTGTAAATCCTCCTTAAGTGTGATAAACCACATGTAATCCGTACGATAAAATGAGGAGGAAATAAATAGGATGGAGCCTTTATCAGTCATAAGGAAGAGCATTGGCAGCAAAATAAGGCATATTTTTAGTTTTTAAACAAAGATTGAGACAGATAGTCATTAGGGATCGAAACAGAAGGAGCGAGGGACAGGGTCACCAATGATGTACGTGTGAGTAACACGTGCATACGAAAATATCCCTAACATTAACTAGGAAAGCCGAAATCTTAGTTAAGATAGACATGTTACAATTAATAATCAAATTTAATAAGGAAAAGTAACAGTTGCCGGGTACATTATAACGGCTTAAGAAATTCAGAGCACAGTACAGATGCGAGTACACAAGTTTACATATCTCGGCGAAACCGAGACGCACACATTTGTTGAAGTAGTTCCACTTGACTGCCGGGAAAAAATCTTCTCTCTCCGTCAGCCTGTAGGTTTGCCAAACGGGTTTACTGTTTCGCCAATTGGCGTTTTTCTGTACAGTTTTTAAGTCCGTATCGCCTGTTTGGCGCTGCCGCTGCACTTTCTTTCTACAAACCCATTCAAATCCAACTAAACGGTTTTAACACACGCCACAAAAACGCTTACAAAACATCCCATGATTCAAAATTTCCCAGAATCATGCACCCGATTACGTCACAATAGGGTTTCATTCAAATACTAAGGCTACCATAAATGAAACAACAACTTGGCGATAAATCAAACAACAACTTCGCCATAATACAAGGGGTACCTTAAAGTCTACTCTACCCCAAAGAATTATCAACACTGATGTGAAAATAAAATAAATGTCATTGCCATTGCTGCTTTGAACTATATATAATGCAACACACATTTAGTTTGCTTGAGAGGATTTCTTTTGGGGGGTAGCATATCCCTGAATTAATCCTTTTTTTTTATGGGCTATGTAGGTGTCAGCAGAACTATTATTAACTTTTTCTTCTGTGTCTCACTATGATATTTAACTATCGCCTTCTCTTTGACATACATGCTCCTCTTCATCTATACTGCTTTCATCAAAAACAATGTCATCATCATCATCGCTCTCATATAAAAAAAAGAATTTTCTTATAGCCTCAAGGTCATTTGGATCATTCATGTTAAACATTCCTTTTTTTCTGCCATAAAATGGAGAAAAAAATAATGACAGATACAGGGCCTCTATTTCAACACTAAAAGTAATTAAATACAAATCTTATATCAGATCATAAATGTTTAAGACCAAAATCATAAGGAAAACTGAACATTACTTATCTCCAGAATATAAATTGCAAGCATTCAAAGTCCTATTAATACTTTGAAATTAACATGGTGACTACAAGTATGCTAAAGAGAGTAAGAAAAATAGTCTAGACCAGTTCACATTGCCTTTGGGCCTTAAGATATAAAATCAAATTCTATTCTAGTGTATCTCTCACATATACATGCCCGATGGAAGGTTAAGTCATTTGAGGACTTTAGTTCTGAAAAAGCAGCTGTTAAAAATTATTGGTTAATTTCAAGTTATGAATGTCTTCAGAAAAGTAATTTTGATTTGTTAAACACATACAAAATAAACAGTATGATTTGTTATCACATCTATTAATAAGTGTATACTTCCAAAGTCCATAACACATGGTATGTCCATAACACATGGTCCATAACACAGTCAAAAGTCGTTAATCCGGACTCGTCGGGACATCGGCGATTCCGGATTATCAATTTTTCCGGATTATAGATCATCAGTTTAAATCTGGTAAGATGGTATGCAGAAATTATAAAATTAAAAATATGAAACCATAATTTATGAAATAAACAATTATGATCTAAAGGGTATCAAAATTTACAAAAAAAAAGCTTAATATTTATTTGTTTACTTTATTAAACATTTCTTTCAATGTAAGTTGTTTAAGTTGCTTCGTTTTATGTGATAATACTTTCTCCTTAATTCTATAAACAAACATTTCTTGTTCAGTAACAAAATTCCGCTGTTCAAGTCCTATAATTGCTGTGTCGAGAATACTGACTAATTTCTCAATCGAAATTTTTTCGTTTTCAATAACCTCTGTGTCACTTTGTTCACTATCGGAAGCGAATTATAATGACAAGGAAAATGATTTAAATCATATCAAAGACGGAGTACATCGAGAGGAAATACTACATTTAGTAAGGAATTATAAGCCAAATAAAATAAAAACATCTGCCCTGAAGATAAGGATAGTGCTGACAGATCAACTTCCAATTCATTGTGCGCCGCAATTCTGGCGAAATATTATACTACACACATATAAATATTATCAATCACAAAACAACTACAAAACACATTGTATTACATAATTTGCAATGCGATGTCCGACTCCTGCAGCCAGCAATAAATTTATACAGAGAACATAAAATATTGCCATAATATTTTAAAAGAAAAGTATCTAATTATGCTAAGATTTATAGTCTTTAACTTGTAATGAATATATATATTTCTAATACTTTAAAAGATTGATTTTTAAACTTCCCTTTTGGCTTTTTTAAAGTCTGTAATATAGGTGAAAAAAATTAAAGTTTAATTTTATCAAACCGTAAGTTATCAGCTTTGTTATATTATTCATTTTGTTAAATGCTGAATTTAAAAAAAAATATTTTAAATTGTTTAAAGAACAACCAATGAATATTAATTCCAGGATAACCTGTTTTTAATCTTTTAAAAATTATTTCAGGTATCACAAACATTAGATTTTGAATAAATTTGCTAGAATGGGTTCTAAAAATCTATATATTTCTGGTAAGTATACTACTCAAAATAATACTTCAAAAGAAACAGAACTGTATCTTAAGAGAAATATAAAATTTATCAAAAAAAAAAAAAAAAAAAAAATTCAAAGCAATTAGCAATGTGACTTTAGGAATACATTTACTTACTCAACTTTGCCAATGCTGAGTGTGTTAAGTTATGGCATTACATCTCAAAAACGATCTATACTGGAGATCATGTCTGTTAATTGCATAGCAGGACTGCCTAACCCATTCATCATGAGCTACACATCTGTTACATAATTAAATAAAAATTTCATATTCGTTCATATACTCAGGGATTGCAGTAACTTATGTTCATGTAAAGATTGGGCAGCTATGAAATATAGCATTAAAAATGACTGTTACTATTCAAGTGGTATAAACTTGAGCAAAATTGTGTACTCAATGCTAGAAAAAAATTAAATGGAAGAATATTCTAAAAATATTTAAAAATGTCTTTATCTCAGTTACATCTCATGACACACTCTTAGAGCCATTTTTGACTTTGATGATGATCAAAGAAGTGTTTTCTATGGTAATTAATTATATTATAAAGTACTTACATATTAGTGCAACTACCTTGGAGTAGTTTGGCAATTTTAAAAAATATTTTGGAGTAAAAATACCCTAAATAATCACCAAACCTTGGAGTAGATTGACGATTATTTTAGGGTATTTACTGAAGAAAAAGGTGATTCCGGAAACTTTTAGATTGCAACTTACAAAATATATAGTTACTTAAAGAACTGTCATGTGCATGATGGACAGAGTTTGGCTACATCTGTTAAGGAGGTTCACAATAATACTTAAGTACCTATTGTTACATATATGTGGCAACACACTAGTTGCGACTTAAGATATTTGCCTGGGAAATATATGTATATTGCAGATTTACTGTTACGTTCTTTTATTGATAATACATATACAAATGAAAACATGGCCATGACAGAGATTGTTCATACACTAACAAAACAATTGCAAATGTCTGAGAGTAAGAAAAGGGAATTTCAGAAAGCTACATTAGAAGATGAAGGGTTAATGTTGGCAATAGAATATTGGCAAAATGAATGGCCTTTGAGTGTTGATAAAGTTCCTAAAGAAGCAAGATCTTATTTTAAATTTAAAAATGAGTTGAGTGTTGAACAAGATTTAGTTTTTTTCAATAATCGAATTGTAGTACCTGTTGCATTAAGGAAGTGTATGTTAACATTATTGCACCAGGCTCTCTGTGGGGTTGAAAAATCAAAAGCTAGGGCTTGACAAGTACTATTTTGGCCAGGAATCACCAGTGACATTGGAAATATAATTTCTAAATGCCTAAATTGTGATAGGTTCAGGCCTCAAACAGTAAAAGAACCTCTTGTTTCTCATGAAATTCCCAGTTTACCTTATGAAAAGGTAGGTGTTGATATCTGTGAGTATGTGGGGAAAGTTATCTAGTAATAGGCTGTTACTTAAGTAAATGGGTAGACATAATTCCTCTTAAAAATAAAAGTGCAGTGGAAGTTGCTAGTAAATTCAAATTGATATTTGCAACACATGGAATATACAAAACTTTAATTTGTGATAATGTACCACTTAATAGTTGGAAAATGAAGAGTTTCGCAAAGGATTGGGGATTTGAAATAATCACTAGCAGTCCTCGATATCCTAAATCTAATGGATTTGCAGAGAAGTTGTGTATATTTAATTATGGCAAAGCACACTAGGACTATCTACCTAAGGGGAGAGATGCCTTCGTGGAGGACTTTCTAAGGGAAACTGACTTGTATACACGTTACACATGGGGAAAACCACAAACACGCCCATGCAGCCAGCCCGTTCGCGGGATTCGAACCTCGGACTGAACTACCAGTGTTCAGCGACTTTACCGCTCGGCCGCTGGTAGGCCTGCAGAGAAGTTGGTAGGTATAGCTAAGAATTTATTTAGAAGAGTAGGATTGGAGAAATTAAATAAGGCTTTACTTGAATATAGAAATACTCCAATTTCAGGTATAAATTTATCATTAAGTCAAATGCTGTTAAGTAAGATCAATATAGAGAAAAGGTAAGGAGTACGCAGAAATAGGCTAAAATCTATTATGATAAGCATGCAAGAGAAAGACATGAATTTATTCCTGGGGAAAAGGTAATGATGAGGTGGGAAAATAAATAGGAGCCTGCTATAGTTTTAAAAAAACATTTAAAACATAACTCCTAGATCATAACATAGGATCTAGGAGTTAAAAAAACATAACTCCTAGATCATACTGGATTCGAACAAAAGATAATAAGGTGTAATTAAACAGAATAAAGTACATTTAAGAAAAACTAAAAATCAGAAGAATTTAGTGACATTAGACTATTATGATCTATGTAATGAGAATGAGGAAAATATAAGTAGTGAACATCCAAAAATACATAATGATCCTCACCATCAAGATAATAGCAACAATATTAATCATGATTGTGTATATAAAACAAGAAGTGGTCGTAATGTATATCGACTATCCAAATATGATAATTATGTAATGCATTGATTCCTATGACTCTTCCAAAAGAGGGTAGATGTTACATATATGTGGCAACACACTAGTTGCTGGTCAAAAGTGAAGTATTTGTCAGTTGATGTTGGTTTGGAATAAATGATGTGCTTTGTGAGCATGTTGTAATGAACTTAATTATAAATCAAAAAATATTAATATGATTATAACACCTATAAATATTCATATCATCAAATGGACAATACTGAATGTTTTCTTTAATTAAATCATACAGCAATTCAAAAGCTGTGTTTCACAGCATATGATTTAAAGGTTCTACATCAATCAAACAATTAATAAGAATGTCATGCAAGAACTCGGATAGTAAGAAAAACTTAACATTAAATAGTTCAAGGTTTGAATGCAGTGAAAAAAATTTTTCAAACATGAAATTTAAGACATTGCAGAAATATTTAGAGCAAAAGTAAAAGCTAAAATGTAATTGCTACATAGCTACACCACAGATATACGTACTAAAATACAAATGGTAAAGTTTACAAGCAGTTGGATCTTTAAAAAAAAATATTATTTAGCACAAAAGCATAATTTTCCTTTAATTAAAAAATAACTAATAGGGTAGTCTATATTTTAGGGTATCCCTCGGATTATCGCCAAGTTGTTGTTTCATTTATAGTAAACTGAGAATTTTACGGTGTATGTTTTGAAAACTCTAATCTGATGTGAATCGTTATAATATGCGACTGTGGTAATTTTGATTGTTGGGAAAATATTTCTAAGGTCTTATTTTTGCATTGCATATTAGAAGAACATTGGTTATTTTGTGCTGTACATTGTAAAATAGCACCCGGTGGTAAAATTAACCTGAAGTTTCTGTATGATTAGAAATGAATGGGAAAGAAAACATTGAGGGTAGAGTAGACTTTAAGGTACCCCTTGTATTATGGCGAAGTTGTTGTTTGATTTATCGCCAAGTTGTTGTTTCATTTATGGTAGCCTTAGTATTTGAATGTTATGGAAACCCTATTGCGACGTAATCGGGTGCATGATTCTGGGAAATTTTGAATCATGGGATGTTTTGTAAGCGTTTTTGTGGTGTGTGTTAAAACCGTTTAGTTGGATTTGATTGGGTTTGTAGGAAGAAAGGCACAGATAGTCACTATGTGAAGTGTTCAATCAGAAAGAGTAGCTGGTTTGAAAAAAGTCATTTGAGTATGATTGATATTTTGATTTTTACGTGGCTCTGGGTGTACGAAGTGAACTCAAAAATCTTGATAAGTGAATATTTGCTTTTGGTAGTGCTTAAATGTATAACATGTTTTTCGTTTTTTTATGTTATTTTATTGTTTGGTTTAAAATGTACTTTATTGAGATTATGTATTTTTTGTTTGCCTATGTTGTAGACTTTGGCGCTCCTTTGACTTTTTAAGTGAAAATATATCGATGTGTACATAGACAAAGTAAATGGAGTGCGCAATGCAAGTTTGTGCAATTCTGGGATTTTTTTTTTAAGTGAAAATAGGTCGACGTGTACATGGATAAAGTTAAAAAAGCGCGCAATGCCATTTTTGTGCAATTCGAGGATTTTTTTTTAAGTGAAAATAGGTCGACGTGTACATGGATAAAGTCAAAGGACAACGCAATGCCATTTTTGTGCAATTCGGGGGGGGGTTGAAGTGAAAATAAGTTGATGTGTACATGGATACCGAGTTTGTGCAATTGTTTGTCTTGTTAATTTGGCTTCATGTAGCGGCGATTTTTGGCGCAAAAATTGGCGCTTCGCAAACCAAAATAACGAGTCAAAGAATTGCACAAAATCGGTATCCATGCACCGCCAAAAACCGCCAAGTTTTGCCAAGGGGTACCCTAACCTATACTTTTACCAACATTGATTGAGTGGTGTGTAAATGAAGATTTAAATGGCTCCGTTCACCTCTCGGTAAATTACACAATGTCATTTAAGGATTTGGAAACTGGAGCTCATATCAACACTATGGAAGATATGTGTGGTGTAAAGAAATAGGAATTTTTGAAAGAAATGCCATCGACAGTCTGGCAGTATGGAGGATATTTTAGATTTTTACTTTCGTGAATTTATGTGGTGATGGTAGTATACAGACGGTGCAGAATTTATGCATAAACAACACAAGCTTAGGTCCCTCCACTTTTTTGGGAGCCCTCAAAAAAATTTAATTATAATATAAAAGACTTATAATATATTTATAAATATAGTATAATAAACATATCTCAATTAGCTTAGAGCCTTATGAAGTCTAAATCCGGCTCTGTATACAGATTCCAGTTCAGATAATTTTAAAACTGTTTTTGGTTGCTTTTAAGGCATTCTATGTGCTATACATTGAAGACACAGAAATTTTTAAATAAGGTAAGTTGATATTTCCTTTTTGTACTATGCAGATTAGATAACATATATTTCCATTTTTAAGTAATTTTCTTCTTTTATTTTCATTTAAAATGCAGTTTACCAAGATGATATTTTTTTCTGTTTTATTGTAGTATGTTTTGGATGCTATTTTACCTGGGAAAGCATTGCACATAAACAGGAATGGTGCTAAAAAATCACCAATTTTCGCCAAGGGGTAACTGGAAATATATTTTCCCCCCAACTAATAATGTTAATAATATAAATCATAGAGAGTCATGTTTTAAATCTGATTTCATCATATTCAAATCCATATGTGTTCATAAATTTTAATCTTTCCAATTTACATACATGATAGCTCTGAGATTATATGATTTATATATATCACTACATAGCAATTATTACAAGCTTGAAAACAAAAAATGTAACTTTAGGTATTTTAACATTTCTGAATTAATATTCAGCTACATAATAAGAATGAAGGTTTTAACTATTGGTTTTTTAGATATGTTTTAAAATTAAATTATTAAAATATAAATATACTCACAGGAAGTTCCTCAGATTGTGAATTTAAGTCAAAGTTACGTTTAATCTTTGGTGGTGGGCGAGTAGCAATATAAACTGCAGCAGTAGCAACAGCTCCTGTTATTGCTGCAGCAACAGATCCACAAATATACTGCAAAGAACTATCCATTTTTGTCCGTGTTATTTCAATCTAGAGATGGAAAATTAAATTAATGAGATTTTAAAGTTTACTTCTCAATAAGATTATCATTGCATAATTAAATTATGCATGTACAAAAACATGTATTGCATTAATTTTGTATTTTTTTATGTTGACAGTTATTTAAACAACCTATTATTTTTTTTATAATCATTAATGTCCACAATTACCATAAATTCTATTTCTATTTATAACTGAAAGGAAAATTAAGGAATTAAGGAAAATGTAACAGCATCATTATGGAAATGAGAAAATTAATTATTAAGGAAGAAAAAAGAAAATGAATTATTATTATTAAGGAATTAATCACTTATGTTGACAGTTACTTAAACAACCAATTATTGTTTATAATCACTAATGTCCACAATTACCATAAATTCTATTTTTATTTATAATTGAAAGGAAAATTAAGGAATTAAGGAAAATTTAACAGTATAATTATGGAATCAAAAAAAGTAATTAAGGGAAAAAAAGGAAAATGAATTATTATTATTAAGGAATTAACCACTAATGAAAGTTAACAATTAAGGAAAATATAACAATAAATGAAATCACCCCATATTTCAAATGATCATCAAATAATACCCACATATTATCAGTATATTTGGCCATTGAACAAAAAAATAATTGTGCATTATATGCAAAAATAACAGAACAAAATACACTCAAAAATCATAATTTTTTAATCATATTACTCACGATTACTTTTTGATTAACTGCCCCATATAAATGAAAAAATTTCAAATTTTATAACACATTAACTAAACTAATATCAATTCATAACAGAGAATTGAACTTAAAGCAGTGCACTCCAAAATGAGCAATAATTGGGAAGAAAAACTGTACATTATACATAATTTTAATGTAAATATTAAATATTTAGCAAACACTGTAATATATTTAAGAATAATGTAAATATTAAACATTTAGCAAATATTAATGTAAATATTTTATATTTACTTAATAAATGCTTAAAAATTTTAGATGAAACGGTTGTACTTACTTTCATTTTGACACATCATGGTTCAACTTTTAAATATACATTGTTCAATAGTACAATCATAAAAATAAACTAATTATTCCCGACGCATTAATAAGTACATTCAAATTCAAAGCACAAATAGTTATAAATACATACAAATTATTGCAAGTTCAAAATTATCCTACTTATAATTAAACCCCTGTCTTGGTACAGAGACAATAATAATACGTAGTTTTAAACGATCTGTAAACTGAATAAATTATTACAAATACAAAACATAACTACGTGAATATATAAGGAAAGACTACACTAATCATCAAAACAGAGATACATATATGTATATGTATGTAATTCATATGTAAAAAATGAATATATATATATATATATATTCATTTTTTTAAATATATATATATAGATAGATAGATAGATTAGATATTTTTTAATAATAAAATTATGGTAAAAACTAAAATTTTTAACTGCACAAGCTTTTACTTGATAAGTGACACAAAAACAAATTTCAGAAATAAACAAGACTGCAGAATTAGCCCTTTATTCATAGAGAACAAATTAAATTTTACATACTGAGTCGAAGGTATCAGAAATTAGTTTAGGAACGGCAAAGAATGATGTTTCGTTACACTAAAGAAAAAAAAAATGTTTCATTTAAAGGTAAATAACACGCAAAACCAAAAACAATATCAGTACCTTTCTTTGTCTACAGGATACAGTATAGGTTCAGTACGAAAAGCAAATCAAGCATAATGATTTTACAAATTATAAAAGCAGTATTGCTGGAAGATCATTTTATTAGAAGAACATTATTAAATACTCATTCATTAATTCATCTACGAGTCAACATGACTATTCGCCGGTTATTGCACAATACCAGAACAAGCTGTCATTTGATTGTTGTGCTCCGTTGCGTTTGTCTTCGATGACGATTACGATTACGTACCATGTACGTGTGTCAACTACGAAGTGGGGGTGCGGAAAAGAAGAGGTTTCAGTTTCAGTTTTCTCCCGTATTCTTGGCGAAGTGCAAAGGAGTGGTTCAGCAATGCTCGTGTTTTGAAAATGATTTGAAAAATGCTACAGAATATTTGCATCATAAGTGAGATTTCTGAAAAAACGTTTCTGGGGTGTATACCTCTCTACTCTCTCTTCTCTTTCTGGGGTGTAGGCAATAATTGTTTCCGCGTCATTTAACAATGCTTTGCGTATTTTAATAATGCATCTCAATGAATTAATTTTATAATGCATCTAACTGAAAATTTATTTGCAGGATTATCGAAAAAAAAATTGTGTACGCTACCATTTCATAAAAAATAAAATTTAGTGGTTTGATTATTATTATTTTTATTACTATTATAGCTTTTGTAATATACAGACCGCAAGCCTCTTTATACACTTAATTTTTTTTAAAAATTTCATTCAAACAGCAATATTTTAATACCCTAATATATTTGTTTTTACACTATTTTTTATTAAAATGGAAATGCAGTTATAGCTGCTGGAGCTTTGAAAATTAGATTATTTAGTTAATTTTAAAGTTATTCAGCAATAAAAGATTTTGTTTTATGAGTTGACAAGGTAGACAATATTTTTTATTAAAAAGAGAAGCAAAATATTTTTGCATGACAATTTACATCTTAAAGTATTTATATATTATTTATTTATTTACATATACCCAAGTTTTCTAGAAAAATTCTCTCCGGGTTCTAGAATTTCGAAATATAAAGAAACAAATTCTCAAGAATCAGAACTTGAGATTTTCATGCAAATCTTGAGATTTCAGTCAAATATTTTAGGTGCTAGAGAAGAAACATAAAAAATTAATGCGATTATTTTTGTCGTTCTTGATTTATATGTTATTCTAGCTTTCCATTTTCATCGTCACATTATATTATGTTACGATATCACAATATTAATCAGCTGTGTCCTGTTTAAGATCCTAAGAGTAGTGTCATTTTTTTAGAATAACACCTTTAATTTGTCCTTTATTATGAAAATACGTAACCCTTCAATGCAACAAAGTGAAAGGTTTCGAAAACAAAATATGTGTTTCTCAATTTTTGCTTTTTTGTTGTTAGTAATGCACTGTGTGAAATAATCAGCCGTTACATCATCTCATGTCATGTTACATTATCCCAGAGTACCAAGAATCAAGCTTCAATGCGGTTTCACAAATAGCCAATTTCCAAAGTATTACCATTCGATATGGTGCAAGATTTTTAATTTTATCATTCAAATTACAACTATAATTTTTAAAAAAAATTGAATGATTAAAAACGTATTTCTTCATGAATTACATATTTATTTAATTTACACACTGATACCCAAATAATATACTGTGCAATGTGCCTATCAGATGATTTTTATAAATATTTACAGCATTATTTTATTTAATAAAACATATTTCTAATACCATGTATATTATGTAGTTTTGCGCAGAATCGTTTGTACTTTATTTATTTACTTATTTTTTCATCTTTCAAATCATAGCGAAAAATTCATTTCCAGCGTAAAAACAGCTATTTTAAAATAACATTTTTTATAAATATATTTCGTAAATATGAGCAATAAGGTACAGAAAATTCCCAGGTAACCAGGGTAACATCTCAAACGACGTCCACACTTAATCCGACTATAATTGGGAAGGGGGAATAAAGAAATTAAAGAAAAATGCTATTAACAATTTACATTCTTATTTATTAGCAAGCTGTATTTTTATCAATTAATTTCTGGAATAAGTTCATTTGATTATATAAAATAAATCAACTTTCGAAATAGTACGAATACAAACAGAAAGGATAATGTTTTGCTTTGCTCTTGCATATTTTGAGAGTAGTAAATGGAGATATAAAAATTAATGATTGCCTATTTAATTTACATTACATTTAGCAATTTACATCACTGCTGTTATTCATTTACTATCACTGCTGTTTCTTACTCCCCCCCCCTTTTTTTTTTTTTTTTGTATTTCCCGTATAACTTTTGCTTTGTTCGGAGGGTTTGTAATAGCAATTTTTTAAAAAATTCTTCTGGAATGGTTTTACTAGACAAGACTCGATTAATCCGCAACCGCGTTAATCTACCTCTGATTAATCGAGAGTTGATTAAATTTATCTCTTTATATTACTATATAAAACATGTAACAGATAATTTTTATCTATAGTAATATTTTCAAGGTTTTTTCCCCTTTCAATATAAATATATGCCAACTTTCATTTAAAAATCTCTAAGACATTCGTCGTAATGCAGTTAGGTTATTTCAGTATGGCAAAGCATATAAAAGCTATCTGCTCAAGGGCCTTCATCGAGAACTTCCTAAAGAAAACTGGCTCTTAGTTGGCTCTAGTTACAAATGGGGAACGAAAACTATAAAACTAAAACCAACTATGCAGCCAGCCCATTTGGGGTCTGTCTTCCAGCTACCAGTATCCAGCGGTCTTAACCACATGGCCACTGATGGGGTCTTAATGTAGTTGGTTTATAGCAGTCCTGTAGTAATGCACTACTTATCTACTTAAAATTCTCCTTTATGTATTTATGAATCAACAGTTTGTGAAAATACAAGGTATTTTCTCCCTCATTTTCACATGCTTCCGTGATGTAACGGTAGCACACTCGGCGAGTATTTGAAAGGTCCAGATTCAAGCTCCGATAATTGCATTGCCCTTTTTTTTTCAAGTCTCTTGCTTCAAAATAACCTCATGTGGCGCATAACGTCTACTGTGGCGCCCGAACTAAAAAGTGGTGGACAATAATTCGCCACCACCAGGATTTAGCGATTCGGTCTCCTCATCTCCAATTGTCCTTTAAAGGAGGGAGCATATAAGATATTTTCACCCTCCTTCCAGCATGCCTTCATAGTGCAACGGTAGCACACTCGGTGTGTATTCGAAAGGTTCAGGTTCGAGTCCGGGCGAGTGCATTGCTCATTTTTCATGTCTCCTGCTTCAAAATAACCTAATGACTATATTTTAAAAATATTTCTTTTAAATGTTCTTTCTAAATTAAAAGAATTACGTGAAAAAAAAATTCAGACTAGCATTGTGTTGATGGTACTGTTTATACATTATAAATCATCTTCTTAAAAAAAAAAAAAATTCAAACTTAATAGTTCAAACAAAAGCTTCTGGAAGTAAAGAAAATATATATCTAACTGTAAGATTAACTGTTTAAGCTAACTATTTAGACACGTCTGTAATCATGTCTTTCCTTTTTATTTATATTCCACAAGCATTTATTACATTACAAGGCAAGTTTATAAAATATCCTTGATACCTCAAATAAGTATTTGACTGTGGCTATCAGACATTTATCTTCCAAGAAAACTGGCTAATCTTCTCCATTTCACAGGCATAAAATTCCTAATTTATCATCAAAGTCTCTCATCGTCCTGGTAGACATGAGGTTTAAAAAATATGAAAAGTACTTTGTTGTGTCACTGTTATCCAAAAAATGATTTCTTTCGCAAAGGAAATTAAAACTCTGATGTTAATAATTCATTAACGAATTGAGGTATTATTCTCTTCAGAGTAAATATTATATTTTATCATGTAAAAGCATAAGCATTTTCTGACTGAATTTGTAATTAAAAATTAAAAACTTGATTTGAAAATGAGATAAAATGCATCAATTCTACTTTTCTCCGTGGAAATATTTCATAATAAATAATAAAATACAATGTATTTAAAAATGATCTTTTTATTCCAATAGCATGCGCTCGCTTATCGATGGCATGACATACTTTTAGAGGCTTCTTTTCAAAGTTTTTGCCTACATTCCTTTTCACTGTTCGCCATCTTGTATACCAGATGTCCTAATCACGAGATTGAAGCATGGTAACTTCGCATGTTTCGCTATCAGTAATTACTAGCCATTCATTCACTTCCTTAACATATATGCATTTGTAAGAAATTCGGTGATTAGGAAGATAAATATGAATATGAAGGTTTGTGTTTTACAAAGCTACATTTACCTCTTAACCTTCAGAAAATGAATTCATCTTAATTCAGATTTTAGGCATCAAGCACAACGTGATACAACATCACTTAAGTGACTTTCCTCGATCAAAACACCGAAAACAATTAAAATTTTAGTTCTGATATTTAATTTTGCGGGTGTCTCACACTTTTATGTACAGTTTATAAAAATAACAAAGTATAAATTGGATATAAATAGGATAATACTTATTAAAGTAAGAACATAATGCTCAAGTAATTAAACAATTTTATGAAATAAAAATCTGATATGGACACCACATGACTTCCTCGTATGGCCTATTAGATTCTACATATTTTTAATGCATTTCATTTAAACTTATTTCCTCGAATTTTAATAGAGATACATTTCTCAATCAATTAATTCAGTTCTTACTTCGCGACAAAGCAAAAATACATAAAAACTCAAAACATCTTCATTAAAAATTGTAAAATACAGAAAAACATAAAACAGCGAATACAGTTAAAATAGCTAAAAAGCAATTTTTACATTTAAAACTATAGTTCCTATGAAAAAACAAACAATTCGGCCAGCGAACAAGAAGGCAGAATTTTTGGTGCACAAAATTGAAAGTTTACTTTTGGTCCCACTCAGCAAAAAACACTGAAAGTGCAGAAACAGATTTAATTCGCTGTCCTGCTGAGTTTCGAATGTAAACAGACGGCGGTTCGTTAGGCTTAACTCGCCACTTAAAGTTTTAAATTGTTGATAATTCTACAACTATTGCATGCAGATTAAAAAGGCATAAAAACCTTAACCGGAACATAAAAACTACATAATTCGATCACTTTTAAATAAAAAAATGCACATTTTGACAACATATAAGAATAAGAAAACTAAGCTCACGCAACCAGGTAACAGAGTGTATATATATATATATATATATATAATTATTTAGAATATATACACGATTAGTTCAGGCGATTGCGAGGAAAAGGGGAGGTGCACAACTATCATATTATAACAATCCTATATATAAAATTTCAGCGTTCTACGGCAACTTGTTCTCCAGTTATGCGAGATACATACATGTAGGGACGCCAAGAAAAAATTCTCTTCCCAATCTATTTTAAATCCATTTTACAATTCTTTTCGGCAAAAAACAGTCTTTTATTCTGTCCATACGTACAGATCTCACGAAGAAACATTGTTTAAGTGGTTTCCAGAGCGATTGAAATGGATATTTTCTTTGAAATATGATACCCGAAATTATTCACGATTACAATACTTACTTTACTTCATACAAGGAAGTGAAAAGAGCAAATAAAATGCAGAAAAAAAATTAAGAAACTTAAATTTTTTTAAATATATTCTCTTGAATTAACATCAGTATTTCAAATACAGCTTATTCATACCGGCATTGATTCAACTAGAATTTTTGTCATTTCCATGTTAATTACTGTGCACTCTTCTTGTATTAGTAATTTCAAATGCTATTTAAGAGAAACTTTTTTTTTTCCGATTTCAAGTTCCATTTCTTGCAAATTATGTTCGATATATTTTAAATTAGAATACTGAGGAAGTTTTTCATCGCTTCAGAATAATTAAACAGCATCCAGAATCTCTGATTGACGAGGCGGGGCTTACAAATGCATTTTGGAAGAATTTTAAACTGTTTTGAAGGCTGATATTTTGCATTGATGATTTTAGATTCCCTTTTAAAATATCAAATTTCTGCAATAATTCAGTTCATGATCAATAAACTTTAGGTATGTGCCCCATGCATCAAATCACACTCCTCTAAAAAAATATCGTAATTTCTTTTCCATCATGTCCTACTGCTGAAGCTAAGTTTTACTTTTGAATTTCCGACAGAAATGTATTACCCTAATCAAATATGTTAAATTAGTTTCAGTTGCCTTACTTCAGTATTAAAAACTGTTATATCTCATATATTTTGAGAAAAAGTCTAAAATTAATATTCTTCTCACTAACGTAGAATTCCTTTGCAATAACGTAGAATTCCTTTCCCTCTATTTGCAATTCTTCTCCTATATTCAGCACAGTCTAAGAGTTTCTGGATTATTCGATATTTCAGATTGATCAGTAAAATTCTGTTACAAATGTGGAAACTATTTAAGTTTCCTATTATTTAAAATTTACAAGTAATATACAGTGTCTCACAAAAGTGATGGGACACTTGTGCTTTACAAAAGGAAACTGCAATAAAATAAATTAAAAAAACATGTAAAATTTTTTTGTGGGTGTGTTTCATATTTAAATTTAGTAACAATTATTACATAATATACATTTTCTCAAAATATTAAAATATTAATTTAATAAAAATACAATTCTTTAGAACGGAGCAAAAAATGGCTCACATAAGTGATGGGACACCATTAGATACTACTACGTACTACAATAAAAATATTTTTGGAGGCTTTTATTTTTACTCAAAAGCAATTGGCAATAATTTATAAAATCGTCTGCAGTATTTCTGTCCAGTTTGTTTTGGAATTTTTGTGTTTTTTAGCTCTGTGCAGCCATGAATGCTAAACGAAAAGAAGCTTTGCCTGAAATTCGAAAATTAGGTTATTAATTTGCATATTGAACGTGGAAAATCTATTAGAGAAACTGCTAAAACAGTTAACTTGAGTCATTCAACAGTTTTCAATATCATTAAACGATATAAAAAGAATCATATGATTCAGGATAAAATAAGACCTGGCCGACCATTAAAGCTATCTAATGGAATAAAGCGAATTACCATTCGAGTTATTAAAAAAAATCCAAGAATGAGTGCTCCTAAAGTTACTGCTGATTTACAAGCATTATATGGAGAAATTGTTAATCCTGAGACTATTAGAAGAGTAATTCGATCTGCTGGATATCACGGTAGAGCAGACAGGAAAAAATTCTTCGTAAGTGAAAAGAATAGAAACCTCAGATTGGCTTTCGCAAAATCCAACATAAATAAGAATTCTGATTACTGGAATGAAGTTATATTTGCTGATGAGAGTAAATTTAATATATTTGGTTCTAACGGTAGAATCTTTTTGTGGAGAAAACGCAGGGAAGAATTTCGCAAACAGAACTTGGTGCCAACAGTAAAACATGATGGAGGAGGAGTTATGGTATGGGGGTGTATGTCGTCCGCTGGAGTTGGTAATCTTGGTTTTATTGACAGTATAATGGATCAGTACAAGTATATTGACATTTTAAATCAAAATTTGAAATCTTCAGAACGAAAATTGAACCTTCATAACGATTTTAAATTCTACCAAGACAATGACTCCAAGCACACTGCTTTGAACGTTAGACACTGGCTGCTGTATAACTGTCCTGAAATAATAAAAACACCACCACAATCTCCAGACTTAAATCCCATAGAGATTATTTGGCAAGAATTGGAATCAAGAATTCGCAAACACACCATTTCTTCAAAACAACAATTAAAATCGGTGCTTCAAGAAGAATAGGGTAAAATCACTCCAGAAATAAAAAAAAAAAAAAAAAAAAAAAAAAAATTAGTCGAATTTATCCCAAGAAGATAAAATCATGTTTTAAAAGTAAAAGGAAATCCAACAAAATATAAAAACCTTTTAAAAAGTAAAATTTTTGGATAAATATTTGATGGAAAAGTAAGTGTCCCATCACTTATGTGAGCCATTTTTGGCTCCGTTCTAAACAATTGTATTTTTATTAAATTAATATTTTAATATTTTGAGAAAATGTATGTTATGTAATAATTGTTACTAAATTTAAGTATGAAATACACACACAAAAAATTTTTACATGTTTTTTTAATTTATTTTACTATAGTTTCCTTTTGTAAAGCACAAGTGTCCCATCACTTTTGTGAGACACTGTACTTCACTTTGAAGGACACTTTTAATAGTTTCCCAAATCTTTCATTCTGAATTCAGTCATACTTTGAATTACGCTCTATTATACCAAAAACTGGAATTTTTTATAATGCATTTTTCTCCTTATGATATAGTTGCAAATAAAAACTATTTTACGGACTTCTAAGTGTGTATGGTTTCCTTAAGCTGGTATGATAACAAAAGGTAGACAAGAAAAGTTTATCGAAATATTTACATAGTAGATATTTTATTAAAATATTGCCTACTGCTACTGATTCTAAATAATGTCATAAACTTGCACGTTGTACTTCTCACAGACGATTTTGTTTGCAGTCTTGATAAAGTCTAAAAAACTAAGAGTCTAGAATATGATATTCCCGCTTAAAAAGAAAACTATTAAATTTTAAAGTTAATGTTATTTTCCGAAAAAATATTAAATATAAATAAATAAAAAAAGAAGAATACATGAAAATATACTTCAAAAAATAAAGTTTCATAATTTTAGTTTAGCGTGTTTAAAATTGCTAAATTTTTTTTTCAGAAACTAAAATATTTTAATGACTTCTGTGAGACTCTTAGACATTTAAACTTTGTGAGACACATAGGTACATGGTGATTTAATATATTAATTTTGACCTTAAGAATTTCTATGGCCTTTTTCTAATTACGTTCATTATGCTACTACGGTGTCCTAGAAGACGTGGAGTAAAGGTGTAAGAAGATATGATATAGTGTATCTTCTAATACACCGCTAAATGCTATCATAATATGCAGTGATTAAAGAACAAAAAACTGTTTAATAATTCAATAATTTATTTTTAATTTACATTTTGTTAAATTTTTCCTGTAAGCGCTTTATTCTAAATCGCCTTTCCGTTTCGTTGCAAATGTTTTTGTTTGGTGTTACAAATACCCATAATAAATTCACAAGAAATCTCCCAAATACGAGCCAAGAAAAAGAAAGAAGAAAAATTCCCGTGATTCTGGTATTAAAGCGTATTCTCAATAGCATAAACATTATGTGTTACTGAAACACATGTAATGAATGACCCACTATCGTATTTAATACCTGTTTTCGATGTCAAGGTTTTGCAGTAGGTCACGCTTCCACGCAATTTATGCTGAATATGCATGTTGATATGCACGTTGAATTCTAATCAACTAAACTTTAGGCCTCTGCCCAGCAAAGATTTATGCGCCCTCTGAGGTCTGAAATAATTCTGGCTGTTAAAATAATCATGTATTTTCTGTTTTAAAGCCCACGTAGGACCATGAAGAAGATTATTAAAAGATTGGATGTAGAAACGTCTAACGAAACGGTTATATTTTCGATTCTAAAGAGCAAATTTTTAAAGATTTTTGTACTTAACGCTGCAATGAAAAAACTATGCTGAAGCAATTAAAATAATATTTCTACTTAAAGACTGTTTTTAAATTATTTTTTTGGTTTCAAGTTATATTTCTCTTCTTTTACCTATAATTATTTAATTAAACTCAGACAGAACTGAAAATAACAATTTTTTTAAGCAGGAGCCGTGAAAAATGTGTAAACCCTCGCCAAGACTCGAATCCTGGACTTCTCGAATTCGAATACGCGTCGAATATGCTTCCAGTTATACGACGAAGGTATGCGGAAAGAATGGAGAAAGTACCTTACATACTCTTCCTTTTAAAGGGCGACTGGGGATTAGGGGACCCAATTGAATCCAATCCTGGTGGTGACGAATTATTGTATACCACCTTTTAGTTCGGGCGCCATTTGTAGAGTCAATTAGAATTCTTTGATATCAGGAAATTGAAGAAATCCCAATTGCCCTCGCCGGGACTCGAACCTGGACCTCTCGAGTACGCGTCGAGTGTGCTTCCAATTACACCATGAAGGCATGCGGAAAGGAGGGAGAAAATACCTTATACGATGACTGATTATCTTGAGCGAGGAAAAGAATCATACGAAAATATTATGCACAGTTGATTACTAAATTGTGCGAAGAAATTTAACTAAGAGAAAATTGACAAAAGTGACTCTTTATTGAATATGCCAATACTCCTGTGCTAATGGAACGGCTGATATATCTGCTGCGAGAGTTCAAATATTACCTTATCCTCCACATTTGCTTTAAGAGATTTTACTCTGCGAAGAAATACCTTCATGATATCTGCTTTTCATGTAATGGTGGTATCATAAATGCTATTGATGTCTAGTTTTAGAGCAAGAGAGAAATTTTCTACCAGAGATAAAATGAGCTGCAGAAATGCAAGGACAAATGCACTGTCACAGGAACGGAATGCATTGAACATGAAAAATGAAAAATATTTGACAACGTTGTTTCTTTTATCCTGTTTTTCGAACTTGACTGTTTCTTATTCAACTAAAATAAATAATTTCTTATTCAGCTACAATAAAACTAGCACGTAATTCCCAATTTTCAAAAAAAAAAAAAAAAAAAGGGGGGGGGGAAGCAAAAAAAAATTCGCAAACAGTGGTATTGTATATTTAGCATTTCCTTCATTAATGGAAAAAGGAGAACTTTGAGACACCTAATAATTAGCGAGCAAGAGGAAAAACCGGCATCCCTGTATTAGCCCAAAATTATGAACAAGAAGGATGTACCGAATCGTTGTAAAAAAAGGCACATTTTCGTACCGTTCATCATTGAAACTGCAGACTCTAATGAAACAACATTTTATCTGCAGTATTAGACATTTAATGTCTAGAACTGAAATTATAACGATATTTCAGGCAGCCTTTATCCTTACTATCCTTACTTTTACAAAGAAACAGTTATGAGAAAATATAAGATGATTTTAAGGCCATCTAAAATCTAGTGTCTCTAGTGTAACGTAGTCTCTAGTGCTTCGGTAACCAGGCCACTAGTAGCAAATTTTCCAGTCTTTCGCTTTCTACTTAAAATCCTCGCCGCCCGGTCAGTGTACCGGTTGTTTGTGGCATCGGACGCTGTCAAAAAAAAAAAAAAAAAAAAGTCTTGTAAAAGTGTGAATTAATTCACCATAGCAAAATTTTCTTGCAGCTCAATGTTTAATGCTATGTTTTAAATATCCAACGTGCTTGAAAATATAAAACGTACAATTACTAGGAGTAGCACCACTTTTCGATGCAAGATATCTTTATATTGCCATATATTTTGTATAATAAGCACTGGTATTGTAGGAATGCGCAATACGTCTGTCTTCCACCATAAGCCCCTGTCTAGCACTGTTAATCTTCTGGACGGTTGAGGGATCCAGACAATACGCGAATAGTCAGTGAAAGCCACCCGAGTGTCCGGACCTTGCTGTCACCTGTAAAAGTGTGAGATGGAAACCATTTTTGAGTATGCTCTGGAAGGTTCAGCAACGTATTAACGAAAGTTGACAGAAATGCATCACTTCAGAAAAACAATATTTTTCAAGGTGCCTCGTTTACCATATTTGGCAATAGGGTATTATTTTCGGAATTTTTTTAAGTGGTATAATCATTTTAGACACATGAAGTTTTATCCAGTAGACTTTTAATAACTCGTTTTTTTGACAAACAGTCTGATATTAAACGAGGAAGAGCATATGAATATCTCCGTGGAGCATTATATATGAACTGCATGTGGAGTGAGTGCTGATTAAGGCATAAAGATGTCGATTCCGCTTTAAATTCATCCCATCAAAGCGTTTCGTAGTATCTGCCTAAAAATGTTACATCTTGTTTCTGTATGTTTAATTTTGTGATTTTTACAATCAATAAATGCTTTTATGAGGCATTCAAATTATTGTATATTATTTATGACAGCTCTCTTTTTGCGTTTACAAGGAGCAAAATCACAAATTGATACACCCTTTCTTTCTTGCGTTCTTGAGTTCTGAGAAGAATCTATCAAATACTTTTTAGTGATTTTAAACTCTTATTTTTAATGTTACTTTATTTTACTCATTTCCCATTTTCCCCTTTCTTTTTGTTCCTTACTGCATCTATAGTTGAATTTTTTTATTATATAATTTTCTGGAATCTCTAAAAAATTTATTTTATTTTTATATCTTCATTCTATTTTTGTTATATTGTTCGAACGTGAAAAAATATTATACGTTATTATTTTTATTCACAAGCACGAAATGTTTAGCGGAATAATATTCTTCCAAACAAAAAGATATCGCTTCCGAAAGTAAAACAAGTTTGAATTTACACAACTTGTTCGAATTACCTTGCTAAATATTTCTAATTGCAAGATTTATTTGAGATTAATAAAGCAAACATTTATGTTCTAACATATTAAGAATAACTGGAAGAGAAAGAATTAAATTGAAATTATGTAAATATAAATTACTTGGAATTAAAGGCAAATTGTAGAACTACAAAATTCATTTTCATCAGCTAAAATAGATGTCACGTAAAATTAATAAACAGTTAGTTATTATTATTATTAAGTTAGTTATTAAACATTTGGCAATCAAGACCAGTGTGATAAGAAACTCCCGTTGGGTGCAGAAAATAAAAATTCCCATCTAAAAATAAGAAGAAAAAATCCAAGAAGCATGTGCCTTCGAAAACACTCAAGCGCAAAGCTACAGAAGCATAGCAAAATTTTTTAAATAGCTTAGGCTAAGTTAAGCTATATTCATTCCTCTATACCTGAGACGTTAAAACTTCTGAATATTACTTTAGTTCTGTTTCTTTGAGAATAGAACTAGTTGGCTACATGAGCCTTTAGTAATTTGTGTAATTGTACGAAGTTTTATCATTCTTTTACGTTCACTTATAAGATGTTTCTCCCGCCTTCTTAGCATGCCTTCGTGGTGCAGTGGTCAGCATATTCGGCGAAAGGTCTGCGGTTCGAGTCCCGGCGAGGGCATTGCTCATTTTTCATCTCTCCTGCTACGAAATAACCTAATGTCTCTACAATGGCGCCCAAACTGAAAAGGTGGTGGCTGATGATTCTCTACCACCAAGATTTGGCGAGTGGGTCCCCTAATCGCCAAATCATAAACAACAACTGCAAGAATAACAAAAAATCAGTTGCTTTTATCACAGCGTGCATCGAAGACAACATTCAATTGTTTTGTTTTATTACTTATAAAAGGAGACCTTCATGAATAACGTTTGATGAACAGCAGACAGAAAATATAAAATAGAAATTATTTGTAACTGTCAACATACTTTTTTTACTAGCATTATGAATTTTATATTGAAATACTGAATGCTGGACCAGGTACTACTCATTTTCATTTCCAAAGACGATAGGGTCTTAAAATTACTCTGAATGTAATCTTTAAAAAGAGTTTAAAAGATATTTCTAAGCATGAGTCCGGGAGTATTTCTATGAGCTTATAAGAGATTTCTCCAGCCTTCTTAGCGAGCCTTCGTGGTGTAGTGGTCTGCACGCTCAGCGCGTTATTGGGAGGTCCGTGGTTCGATTCCTGGCGAAGGCGTTGCATATTTTTTATTTTGCCAGCTTCCCAAAAATACCTAACGTCTCTACAGTGGCGCCCGAACTAAAAGAGTGTTATGTCCTCACCCAGGATTTGGCGAATGGGTCCCTTTAAAAAACCCCAGTCGCCCTTTAAAAGGGGGAGTATATAAGGTATTTCTCCCGTCTTCGTGGTGGAGGTCAGCACATTCGACGCGTACTCGAGAGGTCCGGGTTTCGAGTCCCGGCGAGGGCATTGTTCATTTTTCATCTCGCCTGCTTTGAAATAACCTAATGTCTCTACACACTTAAAGTGGTAATAACATCCAATTGTAATCGTACGAGTTTCATGATTCTTTTACTTTCACTTACATAATACATCCAGTTGTAACTGTACAAGTTTCATCATTCTTTTACTTTCGCTTAAAGTGGTGTAATACATCCAACTGTACAAGTTTCACCATTCTTTTACTTTCACTTAAAATGGTAAGACATCCAGACTTATGTCGGACAATAAAACTTCTAATTAAATTTTATGTATTATCTGTGTTCTTGAAATTTTGTTTGTTATTCTTTGTTTATTGTTAATTGATTCTTTGTTATTGTTCTACGTAAATGCGAAGGTAGAATTCGTCAGAAGCAAAAGATGGTCAAACAAGTTACAGGTTTTAATTCAAACTTTCAAAAATCAATATTTTTATTTGAAACCACGTAACCAAACTTAATTATCGCTGTTACACGAAACATATTATTTCGAAAAATAAATGAATTATTTTTATCTTGCTAATTTTTTTTCATTTATAATATTTACAAGTTGATTTTAATGGTAGAAAGACAATCATAGCTCATTCCTTACAGAAATATTAATTACATTTTTAACTTGTTTTTGATTAGCGACGAGGACATCGTTTTCAGTGTCTGATATGAAAAGTTAAAAAAAAAAAAGTAATTGAAAATAAATAGCAACTATCCGTATTTTCCCGAAGTTACATATGGAATTGACATTGCAAATAGCATCCATTGTCAAAATAAAAATATAATATTCAAAAAGTTCAAACTCGTTATCGACAAATTCAGGCTAAATACATTCTTATCTTCTGTTTAACCGCCTGAAGACAAAATGCGTTTTTTATCACTACACACATTTCCTTTCTAATGAAAAGAAAACAAATAAAAAATTCACATTCGCATTAATACTCGCATGAAGACTTAAACAGAGTTTATAACTGTAGTGCATTGTAATTCGAAACGGAAATAAAAGATGTTATTTGCAAATCAAGTTAATGCTATTAATTTTATGATAACTAATAAGTAAATAACAGTAAAAACCTACACTTTATAAGGTATTTTCTCCCTCCTTCCAGCATGCCTTCGTGGTGTAACTGTAGCACACTCGCACGTATTCGAGAGGTCCATAGATAGTGACGCGCGTAAGGAATTCCTGCTATATTACAATTAACTTTGATCATGCATTTTTCTAAGAGCATTCAGAAGACGTTAGTCGAAATATAAATATCTTATGCTGCTAATCTTTATTAATAATTAATGAAGAATCTGTAGGTATGTATGTTCCTCGTATTGTGATAAAACTGCAGCACCTAGAGTTAGCAAATTTTGAACACACCCTACCCGAACACTTGTGCTGCTCCGAATTTTGGATTCCGAATTTGCTTTTCATTTATTTTATGTTTTGTGCCCACTTAAGGGAATTTTAATTCTAAACTCAGTGCTTTGAAAGCAATGTGAAAAGCCCCCTTTGAAGAATCCGTGAAAAATTATTTATTTGAATAAAAAACCTGCTACAGGCAAATATTGACATTTAAAGAAAATCGATATAGATAATATTGATATATAAGTAAAATCGATATTTTCATTTACATCCGAGGCATAAAATGTTCGAACACGAAAAGACGCACACACAGTAGATACGATTAAATTAGCTGGTATATTTATACAAATATTTATTTATGCAACTTTCCGGAGGCACAACTCTTGCGTGTTTAATGACCAGGTGTTTTTTTTTTTTTTTTTTTTTCCTTTTTTTATTCGATATGAACTTTATTTAGTTTTTTAAAGTTAAAAAACAATTAAGTCTGTAAATGAAAAACTGGACGAAAAATTTTCATGTCTAAATTATCTTGCCATTACTTCGCCTACGCATCAGTACCAAGGTCAGTCTATGGACTGATTTCATGCAATTCTAGTTCAAATAGCGATTAAAAAATGTGTCTTTTTTTTTTTTTTTTTTTTTTTTTTTCTATTCGAACTAGATCTGAATTTTTTAGCTTAAGTAAAACTAAGGAACATGTTTCGCAGAAAACTTTTATAAAAGAACTCAAAATTAGGAATTTTTTTTTTTTTTTTTTTTTTTTTTTTTTAAGCTGTTTGAAAACTTGCTATGATGTTCGTTAAATATAAGACTAAAATGGCATACTTAGGATTCTTATATTATCAGCTTGTTGTTTATAAACAACAAAACGAAGCGAATAAAAAAGACTTAAATCAGATAGTTTTTGATATTCGAAGTCTTAATCTATTTCTTCCTTTATTATCTTTTCTTTAACATTACTTTAACATTTTCTCTAATATTACTTTCGTATTATCTATTATTCTAGAAATATTTTAACATTCATTATTTCAAAATTAATTTCCAAAGTCATAACATACTGAGCCGCCCAGACAGTTTCGGGAAGCCTACTGCGGTATCGGAGGGCCTGGGTTCGAATCCCGAAGAAGCATGGATGTTTGTAAATGTGTAACGTCTTTGCGACATGGGAATACTCTAAATATAGGGCGAGCTGAAAGTCCTTTCGCATGGATTGGTAGTAAGGAAGAGGGCTAGGAGACCCCTTCCCCGGTGTGCTCTCCCTCAAAATTAAGGTGAAAATCGAAGTCCAGCCTCCTTGAGGCTCTAGCTATCATTCTTCCATGAATTCATGGACAAGACGACAACAAAATGATATACTGAGTATCCAGAACCAGACCTGAAGTTTCTCAAATCGCGCTAAAGTTTCACTTAATCTTATTTTCCTCTTACGTAAAGCTAGACAACACACATTCGGGAAGCTCCAAACAGACTGTTCGAAGGGCCCTAAATTTTCTTAATCAGGTTAAACAGAAAAAAAAAAAAAAAAAAGAAAAAAAGAAAGAAAAGAAAATATGAAATATTTCAGATTTTAAATTACGTCCAAAGAGGCGCTTTTTTTTACATTTTGTGTTTTAACTTTATTTATTAAATATCATGTTCTTTGCACTTAAACCATAAAATTCATTTCAATAGCAATGTCGCAAAATAATTTTAAAATGAGCCTATCTTTAGAATTTCCGATACACAGTTCCGCGCCCGCTAGAGATAAAAAGGTCCCCCCCCCCGTAGAGTGTTGCCATTGCTCGCTTTAAAATTCTTGAGTTTGTTAATCAAAAATTCGTTAAAGTTTTACAAAATATGAAATCGATCATAAAACAAATTCCAAATTTCAAACCTGGTCTTCCGCATGCTCATATTCGCAGGAAGATTACGTCCTTCAAAATTCGATGGCTCTATGTACCGTTGTTTTATCACAATGCGAGAAATATACACACATTTATGCAGATTTTTCATTAATTAATTTCTTCAAATATAATACAGGACTAACATTTGGTGGTAATAGTTTGAAAAGTGAAACGGACATTTCTAGTGATTCAACGCAAAATCGCAAAACGAAAACATAGTCCTTCAGAGACAAAGCCCCTTTAGACTATAAAAAATAAATAAATAAATAAATAAAAATAAAAAAGGCACAAACATCAGTCATAAATTATGAATTTTACAAATAACTTTGTTTACAGTAATCTACTATACCATCTAGAATAGGATTAGCATTATCTACTTCCGTAAAACTTTCTTACTTATAGTATTAGTACTGAATAAGTTTTAAGTTAGGTACTGAACAATGAAACTACTGGCTTAAAACTAACAGGCATCTATGTATTATTAGTATTTTCAAGCCACTTTCAAAAATAAATCCGAAACTGATCGTAAGGAAATTTTTTAGTTTAATATTAAACTGAAAGAAGAAATTACTGCATTTAAATAAATACTTTAATATTATTCCGATATGATTGGTTCGGTTTATTTGTTTACGGCAAAGCCTCGAGGGCTATCTGCCAAAAGGAACGGATGCCTTCATGGAGGACTTTCTAAGGGGAACTGGCTCGTATACAGGCTTTACATCGAGAAAACCATCAAAAACGCCCATGCAGCCAGCCCATTCGCAGGATTTGAACCTCGTACCGAACTACCAGTGTACCGAACTACCACTTTACCGTTCGGCCACTGGTAAGATATTCCGATACGAGTAGATAGAAATTATTTTAGTTTTGCAGATCAAGAAGTATTTGAGTTCAACTGAAATAAAATCTTATCTGATTTTAGAAAAATGGAAAATGAAAAAAATGTGTGTGACGTGGACGCACTCAGCTGATCAATGCTTACGTTTGCAAAGTTTAAGTCTTGCCGTACCTTTTTTTATATCCGCTATACTACTTATATTTAGGATGTAAATTGAAGAAGATATCCGGATATCTTTACCTTTAAAAATTGTAATTGCTTGAAGTTGAAAAAAAAAAGGGGGGGGTTCGAAATTTTCAGTTAACTTTTTTGCTCTTTTATGATGTTTATTCTCCAAGTTTTTTTATGAAGTTTTAACACACAAAAATGTTAATTCAGTATTTGAAAACATTAGAAAATATCAAAATATATGCTTACTTTTTCTTTGTTTTGAAGCAGAGGCAATGATTTGTAAAGCAATATAAAATGTAATCCTAAGTTTTAAAACTTTTATTTTGGAAAAAAATAAAGATGCTATTTTTATGTATTTAAAATTGTGGATTTTAAGTTTCTAATAATATAATCAATAGGATGTTATAAGCCTTATTATTATGATCTAAATTTGTGATTTGCATTCTACGAATTGTTTTGATGTTAATTCTGAGGTATTGTAAGGTGAATGAGCTCTAAGGCATAAGCTGCCTACTTTAATTATTGCTTTATTGCTAATTCAGTTATTATTTCTAGCGTTAGCAGTAACAGCAGAATCTTCGCAGAGTTTCACGCATTCACATATTCGATTCCTAAGAGAATTAGGTCCTTACTAGTCTTTAAAAAAAAAAAAAAAAATGAAAAGCATCAGCAATGAAAAAGTCGATTTGTGAAAGTGTTTTGTAAATTAGATACGATATTAAATTCTCTGGACTATGTTTTCTTTCTTGTGATACTTAATAAATTCTGTTTGATACAGAATTAGACGCAGCTAATATCATTTTAATATAATTTTATTTTTGATTCGGAGAGCGTCGCCATTTTCAAGCAGATGCTATTCTGACCAAATATTGCCATATAACTTTGTCTTAACAAAAAAGTAAGAAACGTATGGCATGACTATATATGTATATATATATATATTCCTTTTAAGACACAGTTCTATGGAGTTATACGAGTATATAGTGAAATAATCACAGTCTGTAACAGAATTGATGGCAGTTTTAAGGGGTGATAGTACGTGGCAAAAGTAAGTTTTGTGATACACTGGGTGGAAAAATGTAAGTTGTAAGCACTTGCACACAAAAGGTACACAGTAAGTACGAAGCGGAAACACAGTAAGTACACAATAAATACGAAGCAGAAACACAGTAAGAATGAAGAACACTGAGAGCGATAAGTCGTTTCAATCATACCAAATAGTATTTAATATTTACGAGAATTGTTCAAATGAATGAACAATAACTACAATACATGAATCACAACGACGGCAGATCTTGTTTGCGAGATGCAGATGAACTCTCCTGGAGACCTTGTCAGAATTAGCGCCGCTGCTGCAAAAGTACGTGATATGACAGACACCTTCCAAAATCTATAACAATGATTTCATCGTCGTTATGATGCATGTATTGGAATTGGGAGTCATTCATCTGAACAGTTCCTACAAATATCATACATTATTCCTTGAAAATATCCGTGATTAAAACGACTTTTTATTCTCTCCGTCCTTTGTACTTCCTACGTTTAATCGAAATTGTTAATTTCGCCATATTTTATAATAGTACTTTGAAGAGCTGTGAGTATTAATTCTGTTACATATAGACATTATATGTACACACACACACAAACATATATATTATATGTATATCTGATCTACCTCCTCTTGATAACGTTGAATCAGATTTTAATTGCATTCTTCTCCCTATATACTTTGTATTTTATATATTTTGTAATATTTGTATTTTACATGTCTATAGTTCTGGTTTAAAGCTATTGGTTAATTTCTTATATATTTATTAGGAATTTTAGATTTGACTGGTTTTGAATCTTATTTCTTTCGTGTTTTTGTGGATTAGGTTCTAAATTTCTTATTTCTTATCTAATATTGAGGAGGCCCGGTGGCTGCGCATCGCGCAGCAGCACCACAGGTCCGGGGTTCGATTCCCAGGCTGGGCAAGGTCGACTCAGCCTTTCATCCCTTGATTGGGTTGATAAAATGAGTACCAAGTTTGCTTGGAGACTAAACACTGGGAGTCCTGCGACAAGCTGACCACTTGCTCAGGGCATATGCTTACGCACCCCGGGGCCCACGGTCAAGATAGCAAATTTCGGGCACTGCAGGCCTTGGCCCATTAGGGCTGTTACGCCATTGAGTTTTTATTTAATATTGATTAATTTTCGCAGCATACTGCGAGGAAATAAAATTGGGATAATTTTGTTTTAAAATAAAAAAAATGATACTATATAAATATATATATATACATTCAAATTTTATTCGAATACGATATCTTACCGAATTATAAGCGCTCACACAGGTGTCGTATTGAACAAGTATTTTATAGTTATCCATCAGAGATATTTGTAGCTACCACGTGATAACAACATCAGTTGACAAAATGGGTAGGAAAAATAAATCCTTATAGCTTAACATACGCCGTTTCAAGTGGCTGAGTAAGTTCTTTGCCTTACATTTTAGTGGTTTTCCATCTGTGTAATGTGAATATAAGTTTGCTTCTTTTAAATCTCCGACAAATGTTTCATTTGGGCATCCCCAAATCAAGCTGAGTAAGGCTGGTAATCCCCAAATCAGGCTGAGTAAGGCTGGTAATCCCCAACGGCTGATTAAGGATGGCTGCCCGATATTTCTGTATATTTTCCATCAGTATAATACAATATATCATCAGTGTAATAAGGCATCTTCGTGGAAAATCTCAAAAAAAAAAAAAAAAAAAAAAGGCATTTAGACTAGCGTAGGCAACTTTGTAAAAATTAGAATATCACATGTATATCTACCATGCAATTACTAATACTTATAATGGAATGCAACGGTGCAATATTTTGTTACGCTTCTCTGAAATCTTTTGGAAATAATCATTAATGAACCTCAACATTGTAGGATGGCTCATAAATCATGCTGATCGTATTCTTGCATTATATTTTTCATGAAAGAATTCGAGTGTTATCAGAATTAAATTTTTCGACAATGTAATCAATAAAACAATTTTAATAAAATTTCAATGAATTTAGGAAAACTTCTTTGCAAATAATGAAAAGAGCAGAAATATTTTCAAAATTTTCCAAAACCATTATATTTTTACAAAAGCAAAAATACACACCCACACATACGCATAGACATTACTTGTGTTACAGTATTCAGCTTGTGAAACAGAAAATAGTAGTTTTAAGAACTGGTTTTTCTCTATAGAATTAAGTATTTTTACGAAAGACTTGTTTAAAGTAATGCATAAAATTTCGAACTAAAGTGAATGGGAAAAAAAGTGTTCGGTCATTATGCCCCTCTGACATTTACAGTAACAAATACCAAGACAACTGCTGAATATAATAATAAAAATAATAATAAAAAAATACACGCGGTCGATAAGGCTAAAGTTTCTGTATATTACGCGAGATATATTTCATTTTCGAATATTCACAAAAATGTTAATGCAGATGTATCGTAGATGACTCCCTTTACCAATTTTAAAATTAGAGAACAAGAAGAAAGTAAATAACAACCATTATTGTCAATAATAAATGGCCATGAAAAGAGAATAATTATTCTAATAATCACAAATAAAATCAGTGGAGAATGAGTTCTTTTAGGACTTAACACTTAGAATGAGATTTCAGTGTATCTGAAACATACCTGATGGCCACTGGCAATGGTTTGCTTGAAATTTTAATGGCACAAGGTCATCGACTTTTATCGAAATTAAGACACAGAAGGTTAGCTAAATATATTTATGGTATTTGCTAAAGTTATATTTGTTAATTTGCGGTATTAGCAGGTGATATATTTTCAGCATCTTACCTTTCACGAAAGGGCAACACAGTCAAGGTGGCAAGCTCGAAGAAAGCAACAAAGCAAACCGACTTCGATGATGACTTCTTTTTTTGCTTCATAACATTACCTTTTTTTTAATCCTTGGCACCGGCAAGCGCCGGTAAAATTTTCAATAGCGAAATCGCAAAGAATATGGAGACGAAAAGAAGAGGCGCTAGTAGTGGTGAAATCAGGGTGGTATGACGATCTTTCCCGGCATGCCTAGCTTTCCTGTCGAATCAATGGGTCGTCTGAGCCTTCTGTGAAAGGATCGATAGATATCCTCAGATGGAGTAGAGAAGTGGGGACTTTTCTAATGCCACCCCCACAGACCTCTTCAAAGAGGACGTAGACAACCGGCGGTATCTCATACACTTCGAAATACACGTGGGTGTTAGACTGAAACAGGACAGGTGTTTCTCATTTTCAAAGTTCTGTATTGCTCTAAAAACTCCATAATAATTTCACTATGAAAAATTAACATATTTTCGATCTCCTTGAATAATTAAGCTTCATATTGATTTGAAAATAGCATGCGTATCCCTACTACAGAAAATTTATGTTCATATTTTGTTACAATAAATTCGTACAATTTTAATTTGCTTGTGTAATTCTGCACTAACTTAGCTTAAAAATTGTGTAAATAATTTGCTAATTTAGGAATTTATGTATTTCAATTTCCTAGATTTATCGAACTCCAAATTGGCTTAATAGAATACGGAAATGTTTCATTAAGGAAAATTAAGGTATTTTCAGTTCTTCATAAACTCTAAATTTCACTTTGATTTAAGAACTACATAAACACTATTTCGCTATAGAAAATTCACTCATTTTCAGCTTCCCAAAATAAGCGGGCTGTATAATTAATATCTTTGCAACTATTTTTTCCCCTTCTTGGAGGGAGGAAAATTAAGGAAATCTAAGAGTCACAAGTCTTGAGCGTATGCCCCTAAAATTACTAAATATTATTAAAATTATAAACTACCATTATTTAAATTATTAAACATTTGCGATTAATCAGTATTGATGCTAAAGATTTATGATTGATTTATTACTGATTATTAAAATTACTATATTTTCTATTAAATGCTTTCTGCAATTTGGTCACCCATTTTTTTTTTCAGAGCTTTTATGGACTAACGAGACAATTTCCGCTTTTCAGAATTTCATTTTCAATTTAAATTTATACGTTTTTAAATTTGTATTTAATAATTATTTAAATTATTTCACTTTTCCCTTTCTTTCAGTCTTATGTGTTTCATTTATTTAAACATTACAGTAGTGCAATAATTTACTTGAGTAAGCTTTGCAATATATTTTGTAGAATATAAGAAGATATAGTTAACGGCTGAAACAAAATGAAACAAAACAAAATTTCGCTTAAATATTTACGGCTTACATTAAAAATCATTAAAAGAAGTCATGACTTTATTTCAAAATTACAACTTTTAGTATACTGAAAATTAAGACAAGTTAGAATTAAGTTAGAAAGTATTAGTACTGTTCATTAAGAAGAAAACATTCAAGAAATGTTTATGCACCTTTGAACGTTACGAGAAACGCTTTTAATACAACAGGTACAACACATGAGTTGAGTGAACCAAACCAAAACGTAACTTTAAATTCAGTCACTGCTTCGTTTTACAGCCACTACTGTACTTCCGCGCGTTGGATGTTACTAACAGAAAGCCGTAATGCCTATTCTTACACCGTGCTCAGACATGTTCAAATACGATATGGAATATCCTGTGAAGTCATTAGGTTATTTTGTAGCTGGAGACATGAAAAATTAGCAATGCCCTTGCCAGGACTCGGACCTCTCGAATACGCGCCGAGTGTGCTAATGTTGCATTATGAAGGCATAGTGGAAGGAGGGAAAAAATATCTTATACATTCCCTCTTTAAAAGGGCGACTTTGGATTAGGGGACCCAATCATTAAATCCTGGTGATGACGAATTATTGCCTACCACCTCACCTTTTAGTTGGAGCACCAGTTGTAGAGACATTTTGTAGAGAGGTCATTTTGAAGCAGGACATGTGAAAAATTTGCAGTGCTCTCACCAGGACTCGAACTTGGACATTTCCAATACGCGCCAAGTGTTGCCTCTTTCCAGCATGCCTTCGTGGCATGCTGAAAGGAAAGAATACTTATAAAATAATTAGTACTACAACTACTACTGTTGCTATAATAAATATTTCATTGTTATATTGCTATTACACGTTAAAGTGCTATAATACTCGTGTTGTCATTCTTATTATCATCATGATCATCAGATACGTCGGGTTCATCAGTTATCCTAGTTACATACCTGATAATATTTTCAAGAACGTATCATTTCCATTATAATCCGTAAACCCTCTGGATTTTGTACACTATTACTATTTAGTTAGAAGGAAAATACATAATTTTACGTAATTCAAATCATAAGTAGCAGCTTATAAATATAGCTGCTCTTGAACTTTTGAAGAAGTACCATGTTTTCTGGATAGTGTGTCTGGCTGTCATATAAATACGATAGGGATTTCGTGGCGGCATGTTAAAGCCGGCATGAAATTGATATTTCTGCTGTTCGAAGAAGCATTCATTCATGGTAAGTGCATTTTATTTTATGCACTGTTTTTTTTAGTATGAATTTCTGTCGTTATTGTTGTTTTGTTGAATTGTTTGAAATTAATTTTAGTTTATTTTGTTGATGAGTGTGTAGTGCCTAGGTTGTGCAATTCGTAGATGTTTTTTAAAGTTGAAACAGAACGCTCTGTACATGGTATTCTTTGAAATTTATTGTTGCTATGTTAATTTATTAAAGCGAAGTGTGCGTAGTTCGTAGATTCTTTCGCTGCCTAGATTGTGTAATTCGTAAATGTTTTTTAAGTTAAAACAGATCGTCGCTGTGTACATGGATTCTTGTCAAATATTTTTGGTTAGAAACTTTACGTATTTGCTGTCTAAAGTTTTTGTTTTTATTTCGGATTTTTAGCTTAAATTGCGTGTTCAAAACGTGGTTTTTGCATGTGCGAAAACCGCGTTTTTGGAGGCATTTTAGGCTTAAAGTTCGAAATGTGGAAAAAAAATTTAGATAGTAATATGGCACCGTGGAGTTTCTCGCCAAAAATGTTTGGCGAGAAATTTGGCGACTTGAGGGCGCATATAAGAGTAGTTCCCTCATAATTTTATAAAATTCTTGTCAAATTGTGGCAAATATATATCTTGCAACGTTGGAAGAAGAATGCATTACCCGCAAATAAATCTGTATTTATTACCCGCAAATAAATCTGTACCGAGCTATATTTTACTACGTAGGTTGTCCTCTACTTATGATGGCCCGACTTACGAGACTCACTTTATGGTAAAAGATGAAGGTTATTTTCTCAGAATGGATATTGCTACTTACATATTAACGCAATTACCTTGGCGTAATTTGGCGATTCTTAGACAAGGAACAGCATGATGATTTTAAATTGCAAAATATTGATTATTATAAGCATACATATTACACACATTATTTTACCTTTTAATTAAGTAGTTATACGAAAAGCAATCAATTAACGTACTTTCAAACGAGTTTTAACAACTCGATTGCTTTAACAATACATTCGGAACAACTCTTCCCTTTGGCAATATACCGAAAAATTACTGTATTACTCCAGAGAAATTTTACCTCAGTTTCTTCCACTGCAAGCAAATTTCATTAGCATATGATTTAAATTTGAGTTAAAGTCAAAAACATCATGATTTTGTTTTAAAAACCGTCAAAATTTCGACTACAACAAAAAGAACGCATAAAAAAGTGGAGACGTTGCTTGACTGAAGAACTTTCATGAATATAATTGCTCGAAGAATTGTTATGCGTATGGCTGCCAGAGTTAGGCGCACTTTGCAAATTTGGCAACTTGTACTAAAATGGTGGAGCTAATACGTAAGTATCCACATATTTAACATAGATCAAATAGTCCTATTCTGGCAGAAATGCCAAAACGAATTTCAATTCACAAAGAAACTGCATCAGCCGCACATTTTAAGTAATTTAAAAATAGGATTAACGTTTTGTTCTAAAGAAAATTAATGTGGTTTTAAATTAAAACCATTTCTATTTACCGTTCACAAAACCCCAGAGGTTTGAAACATATTAATAAGAACGCATTGCCGGTGTTCTACAGAAGTAATCTCAAGGCTTGGATAACGGCCGAGTGGTAAAAGCCTGAATTGGGAGCTTGACTCGAGTTCAAATCCCGGCGAACGGACCGCTTGCTTTTATCATTTGATTAACGCAAAGCTAACGACAACCATTTGCCTAAGAAGCTGGCTTGTATCTATGTTACACATAAACACCCAAGCATCCAGGCCATTTTCTGGGTTTCAAACCCGGATCGAACTACTAGTGGTCAACGACTTTAACGTTCAGCCAATGGTGGCCCCCATAACAGACTGCTTGCATGAGTGTTTTCTCGGTTTTTCGCTTTAGTAACGTAAATACGAGTCAGTTTCCTTAAAACTCTTCCACGAAGATACTCCTTCCCTTAGGCGCAAAGCCCTCGTATACATTGCTATAATCCTATTAATCTTAATACTAATTCTACCCTGGGCTTGGATGACAGTTGTTTAAATTAGAAGATAGGTTCTTAATTTTTTTCCTTAATTTTTTTTTTTTATTATTATTATTATCCCTACTGTCAAAAACAACATTCCTTTCGAAATTCTCCTTTCCTTGACAGTACCTTATGGCGTCCTGTTGATGTTTGCGATTGAAACGGAAATATAAATGTGATGTACTTACCAAACAATACAACAGCTATGATTCAACCTTTCGATCTGGGTTCGTTTATTGCATTCTGATCTTATTACCTGAAAACAGTACTTCTTCAGGCAGTAAGAGCTATTAACAGCGATACTACATTATGCGGCTTTTTTTTTTGGGGGGGGGAAGGAAGCCGGGGGAAGGTGGTATTAGTCAATGCATCCCAATTACTAGAAAAGAAATCTCAGAGCAATGCACGCAAGGAATTTGGAAAAAACTGCTGCCACAGAAAGCAATAGAAGGGTATAATGAGCATGATTATTTCGGGAAAAAAAAAAAAAAATGGCAAAAAACTGGTTGAAATAGCGCGTTCGCTGGATTAGCGATCAACACAGAAGAATTACTAGACCACGAAGAAAGCGTGATTAGGATGACTTGAATAATTTCTAAAATGAAACAGGTAAAGTACGAAGAATAAACGAGGAAAACGAAGAAAACACAGCGTCAATACAATTTACTACAAAAAGTTAATCTAAAGCATTTTCTATATGAAATCAAGGATTTCACGTTCATGAATGAATTATATGTGAATCAAATTCATACGGATCAAAACTCTAATTGTATCACCAAAGCTGAAAAGTACATTCAAGCAGCAGCCAGATGTCGTGAAATATATGAAAGGGAGAGGGGCAACATTAAAGAATTTTCTGGATTTAAAAAAAAAAAAAAAAAAAAAAACTACTTCCCGAGTTTGGAATTAGCCAGGAAAGCAATCTTCGTTTGGCGCAGAACTTTGAAATTCTATCGATTTCGAGGGGTTGCAGTGAATGCTCCCGGTTGCAATGAATCACCCTGATATATAAAATTTTAAAAAGAAGACATTTTCTGTGTTTTAGTTCATGTTTACTAATTTAAAGAAAATGGGTTAATTTTGTAAAATATGTATGTGCGTAGAGCATATGTACACAAATAAATTGTTTGTAAATATTACTTAATTTTACATATTCTTAAATTTATTTTATGTTAAATAAAAGAATAATTTATAAAAATATAAGTAAAGGTATCAAACACAAAATAAATCTTCAAGTTACATCAGAATTACGACAGAACTGCTGAAATGGCACTCGTCAAAAGGAGAACTAACTTGTATTTATAATTTGAGCTTTCATTTAATTAATTTATTAACTTTTATGAGAAAAAACTCAGTGTAACTAAATTATTAAAAATATTTTTTATTTGAAATATATCTTATTACGCATGAATTTCGCGTAATAAGATATTTGCAGTGAATGCTCCCAGTTGCAATGAATCCCCCTGATATATAAAATTTTATATAAATGAAACGCTATAATTAGCTAAATAAAGCTTTTATAAATGAATTTCAAATGAAAATTTTATTCATAGTCAAACAGAAATATCAAATGCTACGTCGAAAGAAGTTTATGGCGTGGTAATATTTTTAAAATACTTTATGAATGCTTTTTGTTTTAGATTTTTCCAGTTTTAAGATTATGTAAATTTCATTCAACAATAAGTTTTATTCACTTTCTTAAGACAAAAAGTAAAATTCATATAATTTCTTAATCAAAATTATTTAAAAATCAAATTTTTCATAGATGGCATCGAAAAAAACCAGTAGTGCTGAGCTGAATACAAAAGAAGGAAAAAATTAAGAAATTACGTTCATCAAAGCTGCACTTTACAATTACAAGGCTGCTGGCGAAATGCAGAAATTCAAACGAAAAAAGTAATTCAAGAAAATAATAATAATAATAATAATAATAATAACAAATAGCTCAGAAGAAAATGTGGTTGAAGTTGGAGAATATATCGACTTTGATTCAAATAAAAGGAAGCAAGTAATTGAAATTTCTGGAAACGAGGAGGATAAAATAACCATTAAACTGATTAACTTCAATGATCCTTAATCATGGCCAACAATTTCAGACAAAATAAAATTTTTCTTAATAGAACATGGACCACATCAAGGACAAGATGCTGATTTCAGAGAACCTACTTCATAGAATGACAGAAGATTTTCCAGAGAATGATTTTTTAAGAAGTGTTCTAATGGAGAGGTTCTAATGGGAGGTTCTATTGCGAGAAACATACATACGTTTATGCAGATTCTTCATTATTTAATTTCTTTAAGTATAACACAGGGTGATAATATTTGGTGGCAACAAAAGACATGTTGCCTTTCATTAAGGGTTTAAATTTACTTTATTAACAAAAGCCATTTCATCAATAATAAAAATTATGCTCTGAGAATAAAATACACTGTTGGAATTTTTTGAAAAAATTTTATTACTCTAGCGATATATAAAATTTTTATAGCAAATAATTAGCTCCAGAGCTGCAGTCTCTGAGCTGAGTCTCGAAACTCACTTTTGCGCCCGAGTCACTTTTCAAATTGTTGCCCCCAAATATTATCGCGATATATTACTTAAAAATATAAATTCTGAATAACCTGTACGTGTGTTCGTATGCTCCTAACACTGTGAAAAAATGACGACACCTAAAGCCGAATTTTTATTATAATTTTTTACGACCGAATTTTTAATGCACGTAGTCCTCAACTCAAACATGAGATTTTTGAAGCCCGAATTTTGAGTTTCGAATTTGTTTTTGATTTACTTTATATTTGGTACAAATTTAACGAATTTTTGTTTAACATGCTCAGTTATTTGAAGGCTAGAAGTGTCAACAATGTTCGAAGTCAAACACTTTTATTAGAATAGATGCAGTAAGCTTTCTCCACATGTCCTTTGCAATGAAAATGAAGCTATAAAACGTCACGGTATGACGTCACTCCTTATCATGGTCGTTGCCATACTTTCCGAATTTCTGGTTGGTTTTGTTTGCATTCTAATCGACGTTATCTACAGGTTAGCTATTCATCATTGGACGTTTATAAATCTCCCATCCTAATTTTAATCCTTAACATAAATAATTTTCTACTTAACATATAGAAAATCACTACCGAATAACGATATCTTAGTTTCATCACTCCATATAACTTGTGACCACTGATCATCTGTCCAATTAATGTGTTCCTTTGCCCACTGTAGTCTTTTTTTGTCGTTGCTGAAAATTAAGATAAGGCTTTTTTCGTGGAATTCTACCTCTCAGTCCAACATCTGTTAATCTTCTCCTGATTGTTCTTGAACTGACAGAAACACCAGCATCATTCAGATCATTTCTGATGGCCGCTGGTGACATCAGCGGCCATCAGAAGTGATCTGAATCCATTTAACATTGCAGATCCGCAGATCCATTTAACGTTGAGGTAAATGGGTATCTCGCGAAATTTGCAAAACAGCGCTAAGCTGGCGATGATTTTGAAGACTAACTTTTGTCATCAAATTTGGCGAGAAATCACCAAATGTTGCCAAACATGGCACACATTTTGTTTCGGTTCCTCTATAACCGTAATTGGTACTGTAATTGATCCCTATATGTAACTATAACTGTACATGTCTTCCAGTAATTTCAAGAAATGGAAAGTGCGGGAAATATCTTGGAAACCGGGGGAAAACTATATATAAGACTGGAGAGTGCTTCAATTCTCAGTTTTTAATTCAGAGTTTACTTGGAAGTGCTGAGAGATCTCCGTGCGAGCTTCTCTCTTTTAGATGCACTTTACATCGCGTTGTCTTTAGCGTTCTTACATATTCAAGTGGTAACTACTGATTGTACTCTGTCATACTGAGAAGAGCTCTACGAGTACTTTTGTAGAAAGTTCCAGAACTGGAAATTGTTTCTTTTGGAAAAATAAATTTCATCAAGTTATCATCAGTCCTGTGCATATATTCAGGCCATTACGAGGCCATAGGCACGCAACAATATTTAGAAAACATAGACTGTTTTTAATTTCACTTCATTGCTTTGGAAAGTAAAGCGATGTTAAATCACAGAAGCTAAATTTAATATATTATATCGTTTTTAAGCAGTTACATTTTAGGTTTCGAACACGATTTGCTGGGTCGATGGTAATGGAAGACAGAGTGTTAGCTAATCTGTATGGAAACATTAATACCTAAGAAAGCGTTTGAAGAATAAACTTTTTTCAAATAAATCAAAACCTTCCATCCAAAAAAGTAAGAAATAAAATTTAAAAAAAAAAACTGTCATTTAGCTGGATATTGATAAGACAGTTGCAACAAAGATATATAACCTGTAAAAGTATATTTCTTAAAAGAAAATCTCAAAGATTTCAGATTTTAAATTACGTCCTAAGGGGCGTTTTTTAACATTTTGTGTGTTACTTTTATTTATTAAATACCATGTTCTTCTCACTTAAACCATAAAATTTAGTTCAAGAGCAATAATTGCAAAATAATTTTAAATCGACCATATCTTAAAACTTCCGAAATATAGTCTCAGGCGCTGGAGATAAAAATGTTTTTTCTGTTGCTATTGCTCTCTTTGAAATCCTTGAGTTTGTTAATCAAAAATTCATTAAAGATTTACAAAATATGAAATCGATAATAAAACAAATACCAAATTTCAAATTTGGGTTTCCAGATGCCCATATTCGCAGTAGGATTACGTCATTTAAAATTGGATGGCTGTAGGTTGTTTTACCACAATGCGAGAAGCATACATACATTTATGCAGATTCTTCATTATTTAATTTCTTCAAATATAATACAGGACGACAATATTTGGTGGCAACAGTTTGAAAAGTGAAACGGACGTTTAGAGTGATTCGAAGCAAATTCGCAAAACGAAAACAATACTCCCTCAGGGACAAAGCCCCTTTGGACTAAAAGTTCATGTATTATTATCATTTCATCACTTTGAATAAATATAATATAGTATGAAATAGTTTGAAAAAATTGCATAAATGTCATGATTCACACTAAAAATTAAATTAAAACATTATTGCATTAGAAGGAATAGAATTGCTAAACAGCGTGACAAACATGAAGGCCAGCCCGTAATAATTATCTGCAAAGGAATGAAATGGTTTTATAACAGCGCAATAAACTTGATGGTCGTCCTCATCAGTATACCAGGAAACACAGCATTAAAATATACATTTCTTAGACACTTTTCCAGTGCAGAATACGGAAAAAAATATATTCACTAATCCAGAAATAAACAATTGGTTTCTTCTCTGCTTACGTCATTTTCCTTTGTTTCGAATAATTCCATTGTTATAAGATGTCGTCATTTCAGAAAACTGTTGTATTCATTCGTTGGTGATTTCTGTGGAAAGCCAGTTGAAGAGTTATATACTGTTACTGAAATTAAGGTAAATTTCTCAACCTGAAAGAGATAAATGCACGCAAAATAAATTTTTGCTTTTGAACACAATCATAGCCTCAGCAGGACATAAAAGTAGATAGTTTCTGAATATGGGTCGCTTGACAAATGGGGGGAAAAATGGCATACTTTCAATACATTTTGGTTTTCAGTGAAAGTCGTGTATACTTCTAAATTTTTCCTTCGTGTTGGCCAGGAGTTCTCAACTGGGGGGCCCCGGGAGGATTTAAATTTTAGGGGGGGTTAGGGTCAGTCTTTCGTTTACCTGTTCATTTTTTCCTTTGATTTTTGCATAAAAATTTATTTTTATTAAGTTTTGGAATTGCAAAATCTGAAAGGTTTCAGATTTTAAATTGCGTCCTAAGGGGCATTTTTTAACATCTTGTGCGTTATCTTTATTTATTAAATATCAATTTCTACGTACTCAAACTATAAAATTCAGTTCAACAGCAATATTTCAAATTAATTTTAAAATGAGCAAGTGAGCGTGTCTTTAGAATTTCCGGTACCAGTCTCACGGGAGCTGGATATTATTTTGTTTCCCCGTATAATGTTGCCATTGCTCGCTTCGAAATCGTTTAGTTTTCTTAATCAAAAATTCGTTGAAATGTTACAAAATCTGAAATCGATAATAAAACAAATTTTAAATTCAAATTAGGGCTTCCACATGCCCAGATTCTGTGGAAGATTATGTCATTCAAATTTTGATGGCTCTAGGCACCGTCGTCTTATCACAATGCGAGAAACATACATACATTTATTTATACAGATTCTTCATTATTCAATTTTTTTTAATATAAGACAGGGCGATAATATATGGTGGCAACAATTTGAAAAGTGATACAGCCTTTTAAAATTTTCTACGCAAAATGCCAAAACGAAATTAATAGTCCTTCAGGGCAAATTGCCCCTTTAGACTAAATATAATATGTTAATGAACATAAAACTTTAGACATTTCCATTAACGTTAGAAATACTTACAGCTTGTTTTTATTTCTGTCGCTGTTATACCACTTTACAGATTGGTGACAGATTCTATCATTCATACGGTATTGTAAATTGCCAATACTCAATAGTGTTGACATTCAAGTTCCACAAAATTTTTAATTTAAATCTGAATTTAAAATAACACATGGGTTAAGAAAGCTGACTTCAAAACTACACAAACGATTTCAAACTGATTAAATCTATCTTTATTTTAGGTTTTAATAGTACATAAAGATTCCAAGAATCCTTGCGTGTTTGTCAGATTAGCTGAATCATTGGATTAATGTCGCATAATGCCAGAAAACTTTTTTTCGTGTTACTAAATGTACTGAGGCATGAAAATGAACTGCACGTAGTAATTCTTCAAACATGTTCGATGAGTTAAACTAATAAGTAAAAAATAAATTTATCCGTCATTTAATTACATAATCTTTTTTCTTTTTCCTTTGAAGTCATGATCATTGTTGCCAGTGCATGAAGTTTTTTCAAATAGCTTTCGAATATTTCACAGATTCACCTACGTCATAGATTCTACTTCTTTTTTATTAAAAAAAAAGTCCGGAGAATGTAAATATTTATTATCACTGCAATATTATATTTCTCTGTTTCGAATTTCACAAATATGCTTGAAGTTTTACCAGCTCTGTCAGCTTCATGTCAAAAGTGACAGCATAGTTCTGTTTTTGTATGTATGTGTTGTGTTTTTACATATAGATCGTCACTTCGGTAAATTCTTAAAATCACGCACTTTCGTTTTATTTCTTTATTGATATTTTTATCAAGTTTTAAAGTATTCTAAAAATACAAAGAAAGCAAACGATATGTAAATAGGAAGAGCAAAAGATTTACTCGTTACGTAACTGGTAATTTTTATAAATGTTTGCGTCCTATTTATAATTAATAAAAAATGTTTCTAACGCAATCTATGAAGCTTCTCTGGATAGAATAATCTTTTGCAAGCTGCATACGAAATAGGAGTATTTACTTACTATCCCAAAGGAGCGTTAGCTCAGAAGTGCTATTAATTTCGTTTTAGCATTTTGCGTGGATTCACTGTAAATGTCCGTATAACTTTTCAAACTGTTGCCACCAAATATTATCGCCACTGTTATATTTAAAGAAATTAAATAATGAAGAATCTGCGTAAATGTATGTATGTTTCTCGCATTGTGATAAAGCAACGGTACCTAGAGCCATCAAATTTTGAAAAACGTATTCCTCCTCCGAATATGGGCTTCTGGAAGCCCAAATTTGGAATTTGTTTCATTACCTATTTCATATTTTGTAAAACTTTAACGAATTTTTTATTAAGAAACTCAACGATTTCAAAGTGAGCAAAGGCAATTCTAGCAGTTCTCCGAATTCTGTCTTGAGGCAAGTCCGAGTCAAAGTCATAGATTTGCATTTCACCATTATCATTGCCATTTGTCTCATAGATTGGCATTACCTTGCTCAGCCAAACTGATAACTTTTAATTTAAAATTAGTGAAAGATGCTTCTTTATTTGAGTTTCTCACTATACCTCAGAAATGAATTATTCTTGTATATTATTCGTGAAAGCGACAGTGTAACTAAAAGGAATGTGGGAAGGAACATATGGGAATAAATTTCTGCTGCGCATATCAGGCAAATCGCGATATTCCCAACTCTAATTTGGAATTTTGCCTCAGTGGCCACTTAAGATTAAAATTCTGACGGGTTAATTCCAGTAAATGAAACCGGGGGAACGAAAACTGATAAAAAATAACAAAATGTCTCACAGGTTGCTATTAAAAGAAATACTCTAATGATCTCAACGGATCACATGATCTTGATCTACTAATGAGGAAACACCAGAAAAAGAAACGTGTACGATTTACTAATTACAATAAAGCTGAAAATTTTAATAAAAATTATTAGTCGTGTATAATCTATATTAAATGAATTTTATTTACATATGTTTTGTAAACATTATTAAAAGAGCAGGATAAATGTTTAAGTTTTTAAGAAGTGTGCTAATTGCTTTTAAATCGCTGAATTTTTTACCCAGCGGTGGCAACACAAGCCAGAGACTGCTTGTAGATTTCCTTTCTATTTTCCAAATAGTTTAAGCGACGTAATTGTGTTAATGAGTTTTATTTTTGCAGAACGAGATTTTGCATAATAATTGAAAATAATAAACATTTTATGACGTGTAAAAGAAAAGAAGAATTTTAGAAAAGGAGATAAATAGTATATTTGAAAAAAAAATTTAAAAAAATATACTAATATTTAATTACTGATATTTGCAAATAAATCTGAAAAACACAAGAACGACGTGTACGAAAACAAATATGAGCTACTTATGTTATAAGGTATTTCTCCCACCTTCTTAGCATGCCTTCGTAGTGTAGTTGTCAGCCCGCTCGGTGCGTATTCGAAAGACCCGTGTTCGAGTCCCGGCGAAGGCGTTGCTCATTTTTCAATCTCCTTTTCTTTCAAAAAATCCTAATGTCTCTTGAATGGGAGTTCTAAAGATTAAACTTGACTGAGACTAAAATTTCATTATGAACTAATTTAATTCGATCATTAAATATTTGGATATGCTGCTTCCTCTCTCTCCCCTCCTCTTATAACTGAAAAAAAAAAAGAGTTAATTCTGTAAAAACTAAATTACGATAAAAGTTAAAGTAGTATACGTAAAAAACAAATTTTATTAAAAATTCTTAATCAATTTTCTTTTAAAATAAATGTTCCTTTTTATATATTATTTATTCGCCCAAAGGAGCGTTTGCCCGGAAGGTATATTAGTCTCGAGATGGCATTTTACGTCTGTTCACTATAAACGGCGCATCACTTTTTAAATTGTTTCCACCAAATACTATTACCCTGTATCATAGTTAAAGAAATTAAATAATGAAAAATCTGCATGAATGTATGTGTATTTCTCGCATTGTGAAAAAACGACAGTATCTAGAGCCTGCAAATTTTGAATAACTTAATCCTCCACCTGATTAATTCTTAAGCATCTGGAAGCCCGATTTTGGAATTTGTTTATTATCTATTTCATATTTTGTAAAACGTTAACGAATTTTTAATTAACAAACTCAACGATTTCAGAACGAGCAATAGCAACACTGTACGGGGGCGCGGGAAATATTTCCAGCGCGCGAGACTGTGTATCGAAAATTCTAAAGATATGCTGTTTTTAAAATTATTTTGCGATATTGCTGTTGAACTGGATTTTATGGTTTACGTGCGAAGAACATATTTAATAAATAAAGGTAACGCACAAAACGTTAAAAAAACGCTTCTTTGGACGTTATATAAAACTTGAAAGACTTTTTTTTCACCAATGATTTATTGATAATCCATCGCAAATGCCTTTTGCTTGTTTAGTAAAGGGAAAGTTGAGAGAATTTCGATAATTGTCGCTTTCCATTTTAAAGATTTCAGATAAGTATTTATATTACCTAGGGCTTTCATGTCCTCCAGCTGCCGTTCCGCAAATATCACATCTGTTATGCCATAGCAGTATAACAATCGAGTTTTGCGCTACGTTGGCTTTTCCCTAGTTACCAAGCCTACGAATGAAAACGCCGCAAAAGTTTAAAATTCATAATAAGACAACTTATTGCTGCGGAAATTATTTTCTTTTTATGATAACAGCTCATTTTCCTTCATTCAAGAGAAATTTGATCAGCATGACAACAGAATGAATGCCATTGTTTGTCTGCTGGTTTGACATTGCGTGACTTACGTTCCTTAAATTAAAACAGAAATAAATAAATAAATAAAATTAAAAAAAAAAAAAACAAGCGAGGTTTTACTTCATTTATAAGGAAAAGGGAAATAATATATATATATATATATATATATAATTGATTAAGTATCTGAAATTATGCAAGAAACCACTTATGTTACGCCACTTAACTGTGCGCATAGAGCTTAGAATAAAAGCTTTATGATTAGTTTCAATTATGGAGTTCCAAATGGGAAAGAGCAATTTTTATTTTATTTTAATATCTCCTCGAAATTGTTTACATCTATTGATATTAATTTTTATATAAATTATGGGGTTTTTATGATTACACATTTTCAAATTTTGGTAACTGATTTAATCAAACATTGCTACAGAATCAGCCATTATTCGGAGTGAGAAAGGTAATAATTTGGAGTTAGAAAAAATAAATTACGATTTTCTGGTAAAGAAAGTATGCAATACGTGTTCCATTTCAGGTGTCATTACAAGTAACGGGCTAGCTAGATGGACATTTTCACGGTTTGCTCTATGTATAACGTGAATATCGGCCAGTTCTGTTGAAAAGTTCTCCTCTAAGACATCCACCGTCTTGAAAGCAGATAGCGCCATGTGCTTTGCCATATTAGAGTAACTCAATGTATTGCATGGCGCACTTCTTTGTAAGTGCGCCATGCACATTTTCGACGGTAAAAGAAAGGAAAAATTGAAGCTATGCTGCCAGAAACAGTTTAAGCATTGCCAACCACGCAATTACATTTCAAACTGTAAAAATATATCTTTTATCACTGCAACAAAAAGAGGCAGTGAACTTCTTAATAATGTTTTGATATTTCTCAACGAAAGAAAGATATTTAATAAAAAATTTGCGCATGGAACAACGGCTTGTTAGCAAAGTTTGTAAGGTTTCCTAGCGTGCCTTCGTGGTGTAGTGGTTAGCACACTGAGCCGGTATTTCAGAGGACTGTAGTTCGATTCCCGGCGAAGGCGATTGCTAATTTTTCATCTTTCCTGCTTCCAAAAAATACCTAATGTCTCTACAGTGGCGCCCAAACTAAAAGGGTGTTGCATGATGATTCCCCTCACCGAGGATTTGGCGATTGGGTCCCCTAAAAACCCCAGCCGCCCTTTAAAAAGGAAAGTATATAAGGTATTTCTCCCGCCTTCCTAACGTGCCTTCGTCGTGTAGTGGTCAGCACACTGAGCCGGTATTTCAGAGGACCGTGGTTCGTTTCCCGGAGAAGGCGATTGCTAATTTTTCACCTTTCCTGCTTCCAAAAAAAAAAAAAAAAATACCTAATGTCTCTACAAGTTTAATTACTGTTTACAAATATCCCATTTATATTTTTCAAGCATTTTCGGATGAAAAGGAACAGAAAAAGTACGAAATTATAATTCGGTTTGGTTTATTTTTTTGGTTTGTTTAATTAAGGCAAAGCACACTAAGGCTATCTTCCTAAAGGAAGGGATGCCTTCATGGAGGACTTTCTAAGTGAAACTGACTCGTATACATGTTACACATGGGGAAAACCACGAAAACGCTCATACAGCCAGCCCGTTCGCGGGATTCGAACCTCGGACCGAACTACCAGTGTTCAGCGACTTTACCGCTCGGCCGCTGGTGAGCCTAAAATTATTATTCGGAAAATGATACGAAATTATAATTTGGAAAAGCTGCATAAGCGTTCAGGTGTGCTTCTCTTCCTAGTAATAGCTCAGAAGTGCTTCTCTTCCTAGTAGTTTTATTTGTCATAAGTCTTCAGTGTTAATCAAGTGTATCCCTCTACCCCCCTTTTTTTCCCTCTGCGTGTGTGTTTTCTGTACATTTTCATGTTTTTGTGTTTTCATACATTTAGTACTTAGCTCTGAGCCCCTCATCTGTAAATCCGTCCAACAAGTCTCATACCTGTAATTATGTAATTAGTCAAACAATGTTAATAAGTCGCCCCTGTTTGGCCATGTAAACTCCTGCGCTCTTATTAAGCTCCCGGTGTGGACCCTTGAGGCCACAGGGAGTTGTTGCCATTAGATAGTGGAAGGCGAGGGACACATGTCTGTTTATCTCTGGTAGCCACCAGGCGTCCCCGTCTTCCTTCACCTACCTACCTACCTTCCTAGTAATACAATAAATGACTAAAGGACTTACATTTCCCCCGTTGCGCTAAACGGATAAAACCATTAAATGCTAGTAGGTTAGGTTAGGTTAGGAATAGGGTTAGGATCCCGGCAAATGGGGAATTTTTGGCGTTTTTACCGAATCATAAGCACCATGTGCCGTTAAGTAATATTGGAGCCATTTGCCAGTATTAGTTGAACACTGAAAAAGGTCAATGATACTTAATTAAACGCTTAAAATTATTTAAAGCAATTCTTTGTGTGCCCCTCTAAACGTCAACAGCAATTAAGGGATTGGTAGAAATCGGATGAATGCGGATTTATAAAGACACATTTGCTATAATACTTTCTGTATGGCTTACTTCACATCTTTGACGCAAACACAGCTAAATCGGCGCAAGAATAGGTGCGCATTAAGTGCACTTATTCTTGAACAGGTATTATTGAATTGGAATTCTTGAAAACCATTGGTATTACATTTCTGTAACACATTTGAAGAACGAAAAACCAGTAGCTGACAACAAGCTAGTAGGCGAGAGAAGCGGAGAAGAAATGCATAATTTTCAGTACGAAATTTTAGATAAGAATGATTCAGTTATGGTTTCACTTTATCTTATTGAGTAATATAAAAGTGACAGTTCACGAACAGCATCTCAAACTCACAGACGCAATGCACAAGAGCCTGCAGACGAAGCGTCGAGCAAAGTAACTGATAAGAGGAAGAACAACAGTACGAGCGAGATAAGAGATACTACATTTTGGTGTCACAATTTGATAACAAATAACAAATCTATTTACTTTCCGATGTCTCTATTATTATGTTAATCAATTTTTACCCGTTGAAACTTATATTTTTTCTTAATATTTCTACAATTTTATTCCTTTCTTCGTATTATTATTCGTTATAGAACCTTAAGTTATGAGGCTACTTTTGTTCTTGCAAGAGTTCCGCCTATTGATTTCGAAATTAAGTATAAGAATAATAGTTTCGAGGCCTGGCAACTGAAACTTTGGAAAGCTGCATAAATGGGAATCTCCTCTTCCCGATCTTCCTCATCCAACTGTTTTAGAGTGCATAAATTTATGCGATTATAAGGAGACTACTGAAATGAGTTTTTATACGGTTTTCTTTACAGATGGCAGCAAAATTAACAACAAGGTTGGCCTTGAATTTATTCTTTTTGAAGACAAATCTGAGATTTGCTATTTTAAACACCGTATACGGAATGAATGCGCAGTTTTTCAAGCAGAACTTCTGTGTATTTATCTTGCCGTCAAATGGATCAAGGATAATGGGACAGCATCCTCAAGGTACCTTATTTGTTCTGATTCTCTTTCTTCTCTTTATCTTTTGAACAGTATTACCAGCAGCGACAACTTAGTAATTGAAACTCTATTCACTGTCACTTCGCTTAGAAATAGGGAAATTGATATCCGTTTTGCTTATGTGCGTGCTCGTTATGGATTCTATGGAAATGAGACAGCTGATTTCGTAGCTAAAGATGCCTTAAATTTACACATAGCTATCAGAATCAACGTTCCAAAGAGCTATTGGAAGTCCTTTCATTACAAGATGCTTTTAGCTAAGTGGAATAAGGAATATATTTCATCTTGTAATTCTGAGGACACCAAAAAGTTCTTTCCTTCTTTTTACCATTCCGAGTCTTTCCTCTCAATTAATTTTCGACCTTTATCTGGTAAGGGTATAAGGTATTTCTCCGCCTTCTTAGTGTGCTTTCGTGGTGTAGTGGTTCTGCACGCTGGGCCGGTATTCCAGAGGTCCGTGGTTCGATTCCCAGCGAAGCCGTTGCTAATTTTTATCTCTCCGGCTTCCAAAAAAATTCCTAATGTTTCTACAGTGGCATCCGAACTAAAAGGATTTTGGATGAGTATTCTCCACACCCAGGATTTGGCGACTAGGTTCTCTAAAACCCTAGTCGCCCTTTAAAAAGGGGAGCGTATAAGGTATTTCTCCCACTTTGCTAGCGTGCCTTCGTGGTATAGCGGTTCTGTACGCTGCGCTGGTATTCCAGAGGTCCGTGGTTCGATTTCCGGCGAAGGCGGTTACTCGTTTTTCTTCTTGCCTGCTTCCAAAAAAAATACCTAATGTCTCTAGAAGGGTAATTTTCTAAGTTACCTGTTTCGTTTCAATCTGAGAACAAATAATTTATGTGAATGTTCAAATAAAATATCTCAAGATGTGGAACATTTGATTTTTTCATACTCTACATTTTTATGGCCCTAGATTGTGTTTGCAGAACGATTTGAAAATGTTGGGCGTGAGTTGGCCAGTGAATTTATCTGTTTTCGTGAAGTTCAGACTGACGTTCTCTGTTTTTGTTCGTTTCTTTTATGCATGTAATATTTAACTTACTTTTGTAGGCCCCGTGTTGTACATGTGTGGTGTGCGGGGAAATTGTATGTATTCAGAATAAAAATAAAATAACTTATTTATGTATATCGTTAACAATTTGCAATCTTATTTCCGACGTTAATTAATGTCATGAACTTTACTTAATTTTTAAATCTAAATTTTCAATTTCTTCTGTACATTTTAGCCTTTGCAACCTTGAACGGTTTCTAAATTTTAACGTTCTTTTTATGTTTTATACGTGTAATTGTTCATTCGAATAACTTTTAATTAATTTTAGATGTAACAATTTGATTTCTTCAATACATTAAGTACTTTTTTAGTTTCTTATGTACTCTTAATTTTAACTTATTTCTGATATCCTCAGTTCATAATGACATATTTATTTTCCATGATCTAAATGCTTAACGTTACTAATTTTATGCAGAATTTCGTTTCTTTCTAGAATTAGTAATGATGAGAGTATTACTGAATGAAAAAGTGTAGAGTAAGTAAATAAAAACGGAACTATACAGTACAGACTAAGAAAGAACGATTCAATTAATAAGATGTAGGGATTATTCTAATTTTCTAACAGTTATTTTTAATTTCAGAACTCTTTCCTTTATTCTCTTGTTTCCCATCTACCCTTGCCAGAATGAGTTACCTTCCCCCTGCCAGAATGAGTTTCCAGTATCGCATTTTATGTAAATGATGAGGTAGAACCAGTATTTAATGAGAAGTTTAGTCACTTCCGCAAAAGAGCTCCGAAGTTCTCAATAGAGCGTGTTTTGCCTGGCCGGAGTCCCATGGAGGTAGGAAAGGGAGGAGGGGCCATTCCGCGCTAGATGTGAAGCACTGCTTTGAAGCTTGGGTCACCAGACGGGGTGTTCTTTGTTTACATTCAGAAGCTTGCTTGACAAGATTCTGATAGTATTTCGACACACGACAGTTCCATAGAAATCGAAAAAGGGACACTCTCGCATGAAAGAAACATTCATAGTGTGATGGATAATAGCAATTTGTATAGTTTACTGACATTTACGCAAAAATCACATCTTGGTTATTTTTCGATAACTAACAACAGCGATTTTGATTATGAATTTGTTTAATAAAATTCTAAGCTTTTATAAAATTCTAAGCACTACAAAAATATAGATTTTAAGAAAATTGCTAAAAGAGATCTGCCAAAATTTATTTTCTAGAAGATTTGAAAAGTTTGAAACTTGATGGCTAAATGTAAATATAAAATTATGTATGTTAAAATATTTGTAATTAGGCACAGAGGTCAGATTAAGTTTTTATTAAATAGAGTAACGCATGCAAGGGCTATCTGCCTAAAGAGAGAGATGCCATCGTGGAGCTTTTTTGAAGAAAAACTGACCTTTGAGTGGGTATTAAAAATAATACTTATAATTTTCATTCAAATTATATTCATATATATTTTTTATGTAAAACATTCGGGTGTATGCTAAATTAGTGTAAATTACTTTACACGAAAAATATAGTGAATGCACAGAAATTAAAGATTTGCACATGCCGGAAATGATAAATAGGAAATATGTATGGGTATTTATGCATGTGCTTGCAAAAAGCATGTATCTGCCTTTGACAAAATACTTAAATATTCATTAACTTATTTATAAATGTATTTGAAATGAAGAATGTATTCACTTATAAACAATTGTGAAAGTACAGTGAAGAAATCTAATGATTAAATGTATCTAATTTATAATGATTATAAATGTTATCTAAATATATAATAACCTTAATATTGAATTGTAAACATAAATTGAAATCCTGTTGACAAATACGTTATAAAACTATTTATTTATTAACTATTATTCGTATTGGAAATCAATCTGTTAAAAGGTATTGTAAAGCAAATGCTATGAGATGCGCACTTAAGAACGTAATAAAGAGTTTTGGAATATGTATTGTTGAAATGAAGGGTAAAAAAAAAAATCTGATAAGTATAATTAAAAGAATTATTCCCTTTACATTTTATAATAACTCAGTTACAAGTTTTAAATAATACTTAAAAAAAAAAAAAAAAAAAAAAAAAACTTATTTTATTCCCTTTCAGAAATGTTCAGAGAAAGTCAAATACTATTTAATACCTATTTCATTATTAGGAATTAGCGAAATACTTATTTAAAGTATTTCGCTAATTCCTAATAATTCTCTAATTTAAAATGAACCGAATAGAGCATTAATTATAAATTGACTTACATTTTTCGATTTAAAAGAAGCCAAAAAATCATGTCATATTTAAGAAAGTATTTTAGGAAGAAGCTCTATAAATAGAAAAGAAATAATGCATAATTTTAATATTAATAATACAATAAACTTTGATCTTAATTTTTGTACCTTAACCGAATAAAATCGAATTACCTTAATTTTTTTTTCTAATGTAATTAACGAAAACTTGTGAAAATATTTCATTCAAATTAAACCATTCTAGAGAAAACTGTCCTGTGAAAAGTATAGCATTTAATTCCGTTCAGAATGAAATGTTGTTTAAAAATATGTTGTTTTCACATACTTAAGACTCTGAAGTGTTGTAAAAAAAAGAAAATATATACATTTATATGTATATTTGCGATGTAATTACAAAATATTTACACCCGAACGCGTCAAATCCCATATAACTCAATGGTAAATGACCCAATGTTTTGGTCCCCACGTAGGGATCGCCGGTGCTTCAGAGCAGGGTACGGAGAAACTTGTTTAGGGCGACTCCATCTTACTTCCTACCTCCATGCGGAGTCCCTGTTAGTACTCGCCAGTGAGGTTTATAACGGCCAAATTAGTCAGTCATTTCTTCACAGCTTCGGCTATGTTTTAATTAGCTAAGTTAGTTTCTTAAGCCCAAGAAGAGGCTTTCCTGTAAGCCAGAGAGGGGTCATCTGTTATTATACTTTGGGTGGAATAAAAGAGTATTGTAACTCTTCTTTCTTTTCTCTATAGTTGTAAGAACAGCGAATAGTCGCTATACTCTTCTCTAGTTCTAGTTACCAATGACACATAATTTAACTACAACTGTATAAGCACAAGGTGAATAATTATCGGTTATAAAATGCAACGCTTAATTTTAAAATGTCGGAATATTTAGAAAAATTCAACACGCGAAAAACATTCTGCATAAATTTAAGTGAAACAGTAAAATAAGGAAAATTAAAAGCGTTATTATGATCGGAAATTATATAAAAATGGGTTTAAATTATAAGAAATAGTCAGCATGCACAGAAAAATCACAGCTATTAAAAATGTAAAAAGAATTAAAAATTTAAAAAATTTCTTAAGTTAACTACATGATAAATATTGTTAATGTGTATGATGAGAAAATATAATAAATAAGTCAAAATACACAGTATGCTGAAAATTACGAAGGTTAAAATGTATTAAGGCGGTTAAGTCCCCCCCGGGGTGCTCTCCATCAAAATTGGGGGTGGAACTGAGCAATACGCACTGTCACCTGTAAGGTGTTTGAGGCTGTTGCCAATGGCAGGCGTATCTTGAGCTTTTCTTGCCCCGAGGATATTCGTGCGCATGAGCTGATGTTGCGGTCAGACAAATGAGCATATGTAACAGCAAACGGGATAAAAATTCAAAAATTAAATATATTGTTACGAATTTGGTCTCGCGCAGTGCAGCGCGTGACGAATATTGAAAGAAAGCTAAGCCGGAAAATTGAAAATACAAGAGCGCGTGCATTAAATAAATAAATATGTCTTTTTGATTTCGAGAAAGTACCAGAAAATTCTAGCGCGGGATTTTTTTAAAATCTTATAAAAGGAGGAAAACATCTCAGTTCGTAGTAGTTGCTTAGTTTTTTGTTGTTTAGAAAACTGCTCTTGTTGATTATAGCGAATTCGCGGATTAGCTTTCTTTAGTTGTTTTGAATTACGTTCTATTGGACATTTGAGTAGTTAAAAGATAACTACTGTGAGATATTGTAATACTGCATGATAATTTGAGAAAATTTAAGTATTTTTGTTGTGATAATAATAAATTTTTGTTCATTTTTCATCGGACTTGTGCATTCATTTCATAACGAACCCGTACGCACGTAACAATTTTTGGTGTCAGAAGTGGGATTTGAATGCCAATAACAAGAGCGATGGAAGAGCAGTTAAGGCAGTTGATATCAGCCTTTGCCTCGTTTAAAGAAGAAATGAAAGAAGAGATGAAATCTAGCCAAGGAAAGATGGAAGGGGCCGTCAACTCCGTTAAGGAAGAAATGAAATTGGGCCAGGAATCCGTTAAGGACGAAATGAAAGCCGTTCAAGCTGGTCAAGAAGAAATGAAAAGAGAAATTACCTGCATAATAGAAAATAAATTTGAAGCTATGGAAGGCAAAATTGACACAGTTGGAAATAAAGTTGGACAAATTGAAGAAAAAGTTTCTTCCGTAAAAGATCAAATTGAAGAAAGAATTTCTTCGGTGAAAGAAGAAATAGAAGAAAGAGTTTCTTCTGTAAAAAAACATATAGAAGGGAGAGTTTCTGCTGTGGAGGAACGAATTGAAGAAAGAGTTTGTGCCGTCCAACACCAAATCGAACAACAAATTGATGAGAGAGTTTCTGCAGTTGCCAAAGAAATGGATACTTTAAAGAAATTCGTAGCGACGGCAGGGAGCAAATTGGGTGGTTTTAAATTTTTACCAATGCCTGCTCGTCCCTCTCTGAAACTATCTACATATGATGGCAAGACCTCCTGGCAAGTGTATAAGGCACAATTTTCTATCGTTGCGGATGCGAATGGATGGGATTCCTAAACTAAGGCCTGTCATTTCGTTGCTTCTCTGAGAGCAGACGCAGCGGATATCCTGCAGACGCTTCCCGAAAACCAGAGACTAGACTTTGAAGCTCTATTCGGCGCATTGGAGCTGCGCTTTGGTGAAAAGTGTTTGAAAGACTACAGCAGGCTTCAACTAAAATCCCGTCAGCAGAAGCCCACCGAAACACTTCAGGAGCTCGCCACGGATGTTGAAAGGCTGTCACATCACGCCTTTTCGGAGTGCCCGACAGAAACAAGAGAAATCCTGTCGCTGCAATATTTCATCGACGGCATCCGGGATCCTGAAATACAGAAAGCTCTTCGAATGGCAGATGTAAAGGACATAAAAAGCGTTCTGTTGTACGCCATGAAGTTCGAGGCAGCCCAGCAAGCAACTAGTAGAGATCGCTACCCAGTTAGAGTGCGAGTCCATGAGCCAGTGGATCAACTGATGGCTCGTTTAGAGGATTTAGCCAGACAAGTCGACGCTTTGATACGGAGTAGGAGCGAGAAGAAAGTGGCTCTAAGGTGTTGGAGATGTGGTAGTGAAGGTCACCTAAGACGGAATTGTAGAACGCCCCAGGGTACGGAATATAAAGCAGATGATTTTACCAGACAAGTCAGTGGCTTGAGACGGAACAGAAGTGAAAAGAAACTAGTTCTAAAGTGCTGGAACTGCGGAGTTGAAGGCCACATACGAAGAAACTGCAAAACACCCCGAGGTACGGAAAATAAGACCATTTCCCAGCAACGACGCAGTAAACAAATTAGTGACCATATCGAAGAACAGAGGTTGCCAAATAATGAAAAACCTTGTTTTAAAGCGCTTAAAATTTATACAGTGAGTGGCAACAGTAACGGAATGTCCATTAATGGGAATATCGATGGAGTTCCTTGCAATATGATCATTGACACAGGAGGTAATGTTACCATCATTAGGAAAGATTTAGCTGAACAGTTTAAAGATAAACTGTTCAGCTAAATCTTTCCTAATGATCTCTTATTTGGACGCCATCCTGTGTTACCCTTCAGACTGCGTCTGGTGATAAGATCGACACAACTAGGAAGTTAAACGTAAGCATCCCGTTTGGAAGTGCCGCCTACCATCACACAGCATATGTGGCGGATATCACAGATCCATGCATACTCGGATTGAACTTTTTAAGGAAATACAATTTTTCCTTAGATTTGAAAAACAACAAACTGCTTTCAGCATCTGATGGCATGACTATCCATCTTCGAAAAGGATCCTCGCCTGGAAATGCCGACGCCTTGTCCGGAAGATCCAGCTCGGGAAGCTGCCGAAATCACACTAGGGTCGAAAAGAAACGCAAGACTACCAGCTCTTCTTCAGCTCAGATGCTCTTCGGTCGAGACCTTCGTCTGCCTTGTGACCGCTTGTTTGATCTCTGTACGGATGCGCCTTCATCGCCTGAGGAACACATCCAAGATGTCCAGGCCCGTTTTGAAGTGTTGCCCCGTTTCGCACGAAAGCGAGTGAACTTGGCGACGGAGAAAGTGAAGACCAGATACAACACGAGAGCTACTGGACATAGATCCAACAAAGGAGACAAGGTGTGGTTGTGGAATCCGACTCGACGGAAAGAACTTTGTCCGAAATTACAGTCACTTTGGGATGGCCCGTACACAGTCCTAAACAGGCTGAATGACGTCGTGGTTCGGATTCGTAAGTCTTCGAACTCTAAACCTACAGTCGTTCATTACGACAGGTTAGCTCATTACTATGGCCATAGTACATAATGTAAATAATTGTAAATAGTATAAGACCATGGTCCTTTTTGTTTTTAAATGTGTATTTGATTTGATTTTAGTATTTGATTTGCATTTAGTATTTGATTTGTATTTGATAGCATTTGATTTGTTTTATTTATTGCATTTATTGTTCATGTTGTTTATTATTGTAATGTAATGCTTATTAATGCATTTATGTCACAGTTGTAAGTTTAGCTTCCTGTCCAGGGATTGTACTGCCCGGGACGTGCAGTCCTTGGGAAGGGGGCAGTGTTACGAATTTGGTCTCGCGCAGTGCAGCGCGTGACGAATATTAAAAGAAAGCTAAGCCGTAAAATTGAAAATACAAGAGTGCGTGCATTAAATAAATAAATATGTCTTTTTGATTTCGAGAAAGTACCAGAAAATTCTAGCGCGGGATTTTTTTAAAATCTTATAAAAGGAGGAAAACATCTCAGTTCGTAGTAGTTGCTTAGTTTTTTGTTGTTTAGAAAACTGCTCTTGTTGATTATAGCGAATTCGCGGATTAGCTTTCTTTAGCTGTTTTGAATTACGTTCTATTGGACATTTGAGTAGTTAAAAGATAACTACTGTGAGATATTGTAATACTGCATGATAATTTGAGAAAATTTAAGTATTTTTGTTGTGATAATAATAAATTTTTGTTCATTTTTCATCGGACTTGTGCATTCATTTCATAACGAACCCGTACGCACGTAACAATATAAAAAGCGTGTATTTAAATAATTATACGCATGTAAAATGCTATAAATTACAACCGCGAAGTACCTTACATTAGGGAATCTACATCTAATCTGTCAGATATTCCGTTTCAGCGAAACATGCTTAAAATGAAAAGACCTATGCCGAAATTCAATATCGAGGTACACTGCGCAAATAACAATATTTTTCCATATTTCGATTCTACGTCTCAAATTATGCCTAGAAATCAAATTTTGTAATTTTTGATGAGAAATTTAAGGAGAAATTAAAAAATTTATCTTGGCGCTTTTTTTTTTTTTTTTTTTTTTTTTTTTTCCCCCAGTTTGAGCAAAGAATAATTGACTTGGCGAACTTCTTAGTTCATAGCAACCTATTTTCCTTTTCTTTTTTTCATTATCCACAAGTAGAAAAAAGTTATCATTCATACTTTCAAATAATTTTAACAAAGTGCGTAAGCAACGTTTTCGTTATTATCGCTCATTACAAATACGCCAAATTTCAAAACGTGCCAAAATATAAATTCACGTATATCTTCGGAAGCTTTGAATAAAAAACTCTAATTTTTTGCAGGTGTGCTTAGAAATACATCTACTTTAAGATGATGGCAAAAATTTTATAGGTTATAATTCAAAATATTTTTCGAAAATTTATAAAAATTATTTTAAAAATAAATCATAAAAATGGCGAATTTTATTTGGAATGAACATAAGTTTCGAAATATGTTTAATAAAAAAGAGATATTAATAAATATATATAGAATTCAATTAACATGGAGGAGCTAAAATTTTGAGAGGTAAGCTGAATCTAATCGTTATCATAAGCCGAATGATGGACCTTACGTATGGCTACATTACGAATGAACGCAGGACAGATAATAATTCGCAAAACGACCGGAGAAATGTGAGAGTAAGCTCAAATCAAACGGATTTTGTTGGATCGTTAACGTTTAAACCCAAAAGCCTTTAGGCAAAATTTTGTAAGTCATAAATGGAAACCGAACTAAAGTGCCAAAGATTTTATGTTTGCATTGTATACTTATTTTGATGGATGGATGAAAGAGTTAGAAGTTAACACATTTGCTGAACTGAAATAACTAATGCTTGCGAACCACGCACGAATGCCGAAACCAAAGACAAATGCATAGATGAATGACGAAAAATTAAATCACCGCTCGTATTAACGGAGAAGCTATATAATTTTGAAACAGTATTTTAAGAAAAATGCATTTGCTCTAAAAGAGATTTTCAGGTTGGGGGACCCAACGAATTAAAAAAGAGAGGAAAGAAAAGAGAAAAACCAGTGGTCTTCCAAGAAACTATAGAATAACTCGTATAAAGTAGATGATCAGAATAAGGCGGAAGAATTTGAGAAGAGGAAACCATTCCGATGTTTTGAGAGCGGAATCGTCTTCACATTTACGACTCGCAAGTCTGCAATGAAGGAATAACAGGTGGAAACTGTTCCAATGTTTTGAGCGGAGTTCATCTTCACGTTTATGACCCTCATGACCGCAGTGGAGGGAAAAAAAAAAAAAAAAAAAAACAGGCAGAGAAATTGACACCTTTAGCTCTGCATGTGAGTCAGAAAAATACTTAGAGCCACATATAAAAAAAGCGTTTAATAACGGGGAAAGAGTCGTTGGTGCAACGTGATTTTAAGGCTTCTATCAATGTGATAACGAATTTCTATTTCTATGTTAATTTAGAAGTCAAACAACAAAAATCCGCCTTATATTTGCAAATTTTTTACAGGACTAATTTGGATGGTTTTCCCGAACCATCATCCTCACCTGCCAAAGTGCAAATGAACAAGATATAATGATAAGATAAGATAAGATAAGAATGACTGGACATAAGTTAAGCTATTGGCGCCATAGCTTAACTTCTGTCTAAATTAATATTTGTTCGGCGTGTTATTTTAACCTGAATTTCTATGTCCGTAAAAATTTAATTGGTGAAGTAATGTGGATCAGTGAACCTTTGGATTGCAAGTGCTTAAGCCCTTGCTAAAGTAAAGACTGAAAATGGTTTTGGGTTCGCCTTTACGAAACCAGTGGTAATGGATCAGGCCGTTGGTCCGGGATACTACATTTTAGGAAACTGATCCTTCGAGCTCGTGAAATCCACCGAAAATAGTAACATGCTTCCGGAGAAAGTAAATGCCATTACAAAGATTTTCTCCAAACCGCAAGAGAATCAGAAAAGGAGATGAAAGGCGAAACGAATGGGCAGAGTTCTCGAAAGAAGGAGATAAAAACGCCTTTCGAATGCAATCGGAGACAGGAAGAAACTGAGCCACCGGATCTGGAGTTGGTAACTAAATAAAAGTCAGGTTCAGAGACAACGCTGACTGAGTATTCGTCAGAAGATTTGAAATTCACTCAGCGCGTGCGTAAAACATTATATCTCATTTGGAGAAAAACTAAGAAAGGACGTAGCTAACATAGAGGTACCTCCATTGTAGCTAAAGGGGGGGGCAAGGGGGAACATCTGTCCCCGGGCGAAACATCTAGGGTGCGTCGAACTGATAGCACGAATTTATAGAATGAAATGTTTTCCATTCTTGGCAGACAAAATGGGCGTGAGAACTTCAATCGTCCCCGGACGCTGAAAACCTCTCTGTGAAACCTTCTCTTCTCTTCGCTGAAAGCTGAGTTAACTTGCGCTGTATGTGCCTGATTTTGAGAAAGAATCTTTAGTCCAAATGCAACACATCGAATGTAGCTTTAACGGTTGTCCTACCATAACGAGCCAATGGCGAAAAACTCCCGTGCTTTATCTTAGTAATTAGAAGCTCAGTCCCGTGGAGAAAAAAATCAGCACGACTGAACGAAAGTATGCGTCCGTATGGTATAGAGGCTGTTCGCACATTTTTTAGAACATTTTTCTTTGATGTAGAAAAAGATCTTCTGCTTGGAATTTTTTCTGCAACCATATTTTTGAAAATATAAATTATCGTCTGCTATTTGACAGTTTTGTTTTCATGCAAAATGTCGCTTTTAAAGAAGTAATGGATGAAAGGCCATGTTTGTGTTCTTTCCGAAGAATATTATTCGTATCTAGTTATTAAGAAACGTTGTGAAAGCTATGGCTTTTGGATATCTAAAGCTACGATAGGTAATGCTGCTAACAACAAAAGAAAAAAAAACATAAAAATTTAGCTTCAAGTGGAAAAATAGTTCAAATATATATTCAAGGAAAAAACGGAATGTTTCGAATGTTGGAAAAGTAAGGCCTTTAATATTAAAAGAAGATCCGCCAAGTACAGTTGCAAAATCATTAAAATGCTCATCTTCAACTGTAAACAGAGCGATTAATGTTAGAAAGGCAAAAAAACATAATGTGCATCGTCTCTCTCCACGACATATCGCCGAACGCAGAACTCACTGCAGAATTCTTTATGAGAAGCATTTATCCTGGCAAAAATGGGAAAATTTAGTCACAATAGATGAATCTTGGATGTAATTAAATGACTGCAAAAGAAAGAGATCTATTTATTATCATCAAAGAGGAGAAAAATATCTTGAAACACGGTTCAAGGAATCTAAAGAAAGTTTTTCTAAGGAATTTATGACTGTTGCTGGTTTTTCATATAACGGCAAGCTAAAAATAAAAAGAGAGGAAGAAAATGTTAAGATCAACTCCGCATATTATGAAAAACATATTTGATAGCCACTTTTTAAATGCGAAATACCTCCTCTTCACACACAGTGTGATCAATTAGTAGATCTGCATCAAGAGAAAGCAAGCAGCGATACGTCAAAATCAACTATTAATTTCCTGGAAAAAATGGAACAAGAAACAACTATCACGACTTTATCCTTCACTCATACCTGTATTAAATCTTCTGATCTATCACTAATGTGTTTTTGCGCTTTGGGACTTTTGAAAAGCGGATTGTCCAATGGTCGACCTCTTTAGATTTCGAAAAGCTGTTCGAGAGCAATGGGACAAAATACCTCTTCCGATACTACAAAAGACTTAACTATCTTGGAAATAACAGTGTATAAAGATAGAAAAGAATAAGGGTTATCCAATAGAGCATTTAAAACACAAAAATTTTAGGTAGAATATTTCTGTAATTACAATGAGAGTCGTCTAAAGAATGTGCGAACTGTCTCTGTATGTTCTAAAAAATATAGGGAAAGTTATGGATGACCACGGTTACAGTGGGAATAAATCATAAGATTCGTCTAAAAATAATTTTTTTAATTTTTGCTTTCATTTGCCGCCTATCAAATAATTTATAATCTAAAATTCGGGAAGCGGAAGAAACACTTATTTATTTTGTTTTTATCCTACAAAGAATATACATACAATTAAAAACTTACGTTTAGAAAAATAGAAAAACAAAAGCTTAAATATCTAAGGCAAACAGGCCATTAAAAGCTTACATCCTGAACCAAAATCCCTATCCACATTTTATATTCGTTGTTTAAGCCGTGCTTTGCTACGCTTTACAAACATGGGGAGGAGAAGGAGAGAGTTCAAACATTTTGATTGATGGTTCTCCCTCTATCAAAATCAGAAGCAGCGGATTTCGGTCTAAAGAGAACCACAATGAAAACGGCCTGCCAGACGAAGAAAATAGTTTAGTTTATATACACAGAAGAGAGATTTTTATGATCGTTGACCCCCTAATTACTGTTGGAAATGTAGAAGAACATTCAGCAGATAATGACAAGCATTCCATCCAAACTCCGCCTTGCTGTCAAGGCCTCCGTTTCCGATGTTGTTTTTCTTGCAAACTCGTTCTTGCACGCTTCACTAGAATCTCTTCAGGAAAAGAAGAAATGAAACTGTCCTGTACATTCGATTTTATTTTAAGTTTCTCCACCGGCTGCTTTCAGGTATGCACCTGGCAGTCGTGGTAAAACGGTTGAATTATCACTCGCGAATTTTGAACGCCTTTTCAGTTACGTTCCGTTGCTTATATGTGAGCATTGATGTGACCAACATATTTCCCAGTCTAAAATAACAGTTTAAAAATTGCATATGTTAGAGAATTTTAAAAAAAGCACGAAAAAGGATTTCAAGCATCCGAACTAATTCTAATTGCCATCATAGTCTATGCGGATAATAAAAAAGAATACAAAGTAGTTTTTTTAATATGCGTCATATATATACATAAAGAAACATAATAAGAGGTTAAAAATTTTAAAAAGAAAGGGAGATTAATTTTTATATTTTTATCTTGTATGTTTTTTTTTTCCCTTCTGCATTTTTATTTTTCGAGTATGTACTACTATGAATTCTTATTTTAATTTCATTTATTTAGATATTGTATTAAACCTCTTATACGCAGTCGCAATTATTAATATTGCTGAGGAATTTCCTAGCTTTGACTCCAATTTACTTTTAACTTTAGATCCTTTAAGTATATATATATATATATACATTGTTTAAAGATTTTAAATTTTTAGCGTTTGAGCTATCCAGGTGCATGAGATTTTTGACGGTTTTCTCATATATTACGTAGATATGGTTAAGTTTCCATTAAAATCCCTCCATGAAGGCATCTTTTCCCATAGTATACTTTGTCACAATCAAAATCGGCCAGTCCAACTTTATTTGTACTATTTTATACCCCCCCCCCATCGGCATAACACTTAACAGGAAATAAAAACGAGCTGTCTGGTAATACTGGATGCAATTTAACAACGCATTTTCTTCCCAAAACAGTAAAAGTCTTTAGTTATAATTAAAAATATTCATTCATAAAAATAGAATAAAAGTAATTTTAATAGTATTCTGCAATTATAAGAAATACTTGAACATTATAGCTAGCACAATATTGGTATTACATTTCTGCTCCGACTCAGTTAAATACTTATTAAAATGAACTAAATCAAGACAAAAATGGGGGGGGACGAAAAACTGATGTACGCCGCAACAAGTAAAATCAAAAACTTTTATTTTAGAGGCAGCAAATTCTCTCTATGTTCAATTTCTCTAGTCACTTTTAGAAGCCCAGTGTTTCAGAAAAGCGTTCAAACTTTCGTTTATAAGTAATTTCATGACATTTATTTTAAATTCTACCAAATGTCCTAATTTTCCTCTGATTCACATCACATAAATTCACACGGACCACAAAGTTATGCGCAGAATAAAAAATGCGAAGGAATCTTAAATCCTAGCAAATGTCTGCAACTCATATCTTGTCGCCTTGCTGTTGATGATTGCTGATACCGTTCAGAACTTCGTGGTAAAGAAAATCGAGTCTCGTTGCTGTCCTGGGTACTTTTCTTCTGCGACGGTAGGATAGCCGAAAAGGTGCTTGTCGGCCTGATTATGTCCTATATATATATATATACAATTTGAAAGTATATAAACTTGTCCTGGATACTCTTCTATAGCAGATAAGGACAAGACTAACAGTATGACTTCTAACTTTCCATAATATTACAACTCTAATAAGGCAAGCCACTTAATTGTTACAAGTTAAGTTTTAAAGTTCTTATACAAAAACTTTACTGTATTGAAGGTTAGCAGCCTCCTTACTTTTATATCTTGCTAGTTTAACTCATATTGAAATCACTAAATGTCATTCCACTAGATGACAAACTTGAAAATATAACGCCATGCCTGCTACAGGTAAACCCAAAAAAACAATTTCTATGAAAAACATTTAACTGTATTTACATGATTACATGCGGTACTTGACATATTAAATATATAGGACAGACTAAAAACAATCTTAACTTTCGAATCAGAATAGAGCTCAAATCAAAAAATTCAACGCACAAAAAAATAACATTAAAATAAGTACACCATCACAACTTAGTACAGCAGAATTAGAACACTTTAAACACCATGACTTCAACTCTATTCAACTTCAGATACTAGATATAATACCCAATCACAAAACACGAATTTTTCAGGAATCTCTCTATATACTAAAACAACGTTCACTTTATCCATATGGACTTAACACTTATATACATAGTCATAGAGATACTTCTAAGAAGTCTATTTTCAGCCAATTTAAACTCTACAGCATCAAAACGCAGAGAGGAAAAAGAGGAAGCAAAATAAAAAATAATGCGAGATTTTTATCCACTTTGGATACACTTGCATTGAAAAAACAATTGAAATGTTTTTTTGACTCAGACTGTTTTCCCAAGAAACTTCTCAACTGGTTACACTCCTGTACTAATAAATTCCTTATCAAACTAAAAAAATTCATTCAAGAAAGCTACGACGACATACAAATCATTAAAGACATGATTCTTGAATTTAGTCTGTTCAGACTCTCTAATAGTCTCACTCAACGCAAAATTTATTTTAAAGTCAATTTTCTGCATCCGCAGTTTGACAATATTCATTTCTCAAGAATCATCAGAGATTGTAAAGATTACTTCCCCGCAGTTGACACTATACCAATGATTGCATTTAAATATCAAAGGACCTTAAGCAACTTGCTTACTAACCACCATGAAATAGATGAAACTGCAGAATGACATTGTAAGACACCAATTTACAGCAATTACGTAGATTCTAATCACCAGCACATAATTACTGGCAACCTGAATATCATACAAAACCATCAACTAAAAACACTAATGAGTTATGGTACAAAATTTAGACCAGTCAGAAACATGACTACAAATTACTGTTACAAGACTTTCGAAAACAACATCAACGAATTTATAGTTAAAGCAAGCTATCAACTGAATTTTCCCATAGATACCTTCTTAAAATGGAAAGCTAACATTCTTCAACGCATATCCACAGAAATCAGTCACCTCAAATTTAAAAGTACACTGAACTGGTCGCAACTTACATCTGATACTAGTAAATTAAAACAGCTTTTTACTATTACAAAAATAGATAAAGCAACTAATAACTTTAGCATTATATGAAAACAATTCTACACTGAGATTATTCATAAAGAACTTCTCAACGCAACTACTTATCAATCAGCCAACCTTACAGAAACATCTATAATAAACAGGATTAAAACTTTTCATAAGAAACTCAATATTACTTTCAATGCAAACTACAACAGATTTACTAATCTTTATGCGATTCCCAAATTCCATAAAACACCATTAAAATTTAGATTTATAGCTAATGGAACTAATAATTACAAGAAAAATATAGACTATTATTTTTCAATTCAACTTAATAAAATCTGTAAATTTATTTTCAATGATTGTAACACTAATCATAACTATTGCTGGATCATTCATAATAACACTCCTGTCATTAATACCATTCATACCATTAACATCCAAAACATTAACTGCTATGATTTTGAAAACTTATATACCTCACTTCCTCTAGAAGAAATCTATACCAGTCTACTTGATCTACCAAAACTTTTCCCTAATATACTCAATATCATGACTCTTGACAAATGGAAAACCTACCTAAAATGCACACTTTTTCATAACTACATCAAGTTTCAAAATCAACTTTTTAAACAAGTCAGAGGATTGCCAATGGGCTTACATTCCAGCACCTCGATCTGTAATATCTTTTTATTTGTCAAAGAATTTAACTTCCAAAAAAATCTACAACCACAAGAGTTAAATTACTACAAACACACCTACAGATTTATTGATGACCATATTACAATTAATAATTTTGGTAAAATTGAAAACTCCGACATTTATCCGAATTGTCTTAAACTTAATAAAACTAATAATTCACAAAATAGCATAGACTTTCTAGATCGTCAAATCATTAACTACAAAAAAATTTTACTTTTTGACAAAACAAGAAACTTCAATTTCAATACTAACAAATTAATAAATTGGAACTCCAACATATCCAAAAAAGTAATTAACAATACTATAATTAATCAAATACAACGAATTAAAACTATATGCACAGATACAATAGATTTACAACGCGAAATTTTGATCCTTATCAAAATTCTCAAAAATAATCTAATTCCCTTTCAATTTATCAACCATTGCCTTAAAAGAGCAGGCGTTAAATACTCACTCTAAATCATTTAACTGATAGGGATATGATAATTTATTCCTAAACCTGAGAAAGCGGTATAAGTTGGATGACTGTCAGTTGAAAGATTTGTATATAGTGTAATTACTCAATTGTATATATTGTAAAAAGCTAATTGTCTTCAGACATATACTGTTACTAAAAAAATGGGCCTATTTCCTGCCTTTAGACTGTCTACTAGCTCTTGGATAGCGAAAATGCCTTTTTCCTTTCTTAAATTCTTAATCATTGCGACACGACAATTAGCCAGAAATTAATTAATTTCCATTCACTAGTATTTTTAAAAAAATCTTAACAGACGGTCTCTCTCAGATAAGAACTCCACAAAATACATCCCTCAAGAATTCCAAGTCCCACCCACTACCATAAATTTCTTCACCCAAGTCTTGCCGACTGATATAATTCAAAGCCCCTACTGCCGCTAAGAATTTTCGGACACCCTACACTTCTGAGTCAGACACGAAGAGAACACACTGCCAACTCCCCCACTAGAAAGAATGTAAGTTACTTAATACCTTTCTGGCCTTTATATCTTCATGTACATTCACTGATCTTATTTATATTATTTTCTATTTTATTTTTATATTATTTTTATATTATTTTTATGTTCTCTTTGATTTGTTTTTGCAAAGTTTGCATTATTTATCTTTTTTATAATCTTCTATGTTTATTTCAACTTTACTTTGATTTCGATTTCATAATGACAATTTCCAATGTTTAATTTCTACAAATAATATAGTACTCAAATACATAAAGATGATAGTGTCGGGGACGATTACTCGAGTTTTACAAGATTTCTCTACAGTAATTGATTTTTACTCCAAATTGAATTGACTAAAATGCTTCATGAGAATCAGTTCTTTGAGTAACAACTATTCGCGGAAATATTTGGCCTGACTAGAATTGCCGGTTTGGCTTTAATTTATAACTCGAGTCAAGACGAAACACTTTCATATTTACGTATTTCTATCAATTATTGATCATTGAACGGGAGTTGGTTTGTTCCCCTTGAAAAGTCAACTAATTTCCGATCAATGACAATAATTACATGTTTTAATTTTTACTTTTGCAATTGTAATATTATTCTTCGTGATGATTTAACTCCAGTCCCCGTTAAAACATTATTAACATTTTGCTTTCAAATTACTTCAAAACATCTTTCAAAATATAACTTACCAGTATGGATGCACACTTTTAAAATAATTCTACTTTAATTAAACTTAGGAGATAATATAATCAATTAATCAATACGGTTTAGGAAATAAATTATTATTAACTAACTTTGCAGCAATTGCGCAAGTAATAATAACTTGTATTCGCACTAAATGGATTTAAGTTCATACAACATTTGATATGCTAAATAGCAGCTATTAGCGCTATTTATCTCTTACCTAATGTACCCACTTTATATATTATCTCCAACCTTTTTAAGTTTTAAAGTTCTTATACAAAAACTTTACTGTATTTAAGGTTAGCAGCCTCCTTACTTTTATATCTTGCTAGTTTAACTCATATTGAAATCACTAAATGTCATTCCACTAGATGACAAACTTGGAAATTTAACGCCATGCCTACTACAGGTAAACCCAAAAAACAATTTCTATGAAAAACATTTAACTGTATTTACATGATTACATGCGGTACTTGACATATTAAATATATAGGACAGACTAAAAACAATCTTAACTTTCGAATCAATAACCATAGAGCTCAAATCAAAAAATTCAACGCACAAAAAAATAACATTAAAATAAGTACACCATCACAACTTAATACAGCAGAATTAGAACACTTTAAACACCATGACTTCAACTCTATTCAACTTCAGATACTAGATATAATACCCAATCACAAAACACGAATTTTTCAGGAATCTCTCTATATACTAAAACAACGTTCACTTTATCCATATGGACTTAACACTTATATACATAGTCATAGAGATACTTCTAAGAAGTCTATTTTCAGCCAATTTAAACTCTACAGCATCAAAACGCAGAGAGGAAAAAGAGGAAGCAAAATAAAAAATAATGCGAGATTTTTATCCACTTTGGATACACTTGCATTGAAAAAACAATTGAAATGTTTTTTTGACTCAGACTGTTTTCCCAAGAAACTTCTCAACTGGTTACACTCCTGTACTAATAAATTCCTTATCAAACTAAAAAATTTCATTCAAGAAAGCTACGACGACATACAAATCATTAAAGACATGATTCTTGATTTTAGTCTTTTCAGACTCTCTAATAGTCTCACTCAACGCAAAATTTATTTTAAAGTCAATTTTCTGCATCCGCAGTTTGACAATATTCATTTCTCAAGAATCATCGGAGATTGTAAAGATTACTTCCCCGCAGTTGACACTATACCAATGATTGCATTTAAATATCAAAGGACCTTAAGCAACTTGCTTACTAACCACCATGAAATAGATGAAACTGCAGAATGACATTGTAAGACACCAATTTACAGCAATTACGTAGATTCTAATCACCAGCACATAATTACTGGCAACCTGAATATCATACAAAACCATCAACTAAAAACACTAATGAGTTATGGTACAAAATTTAGACCAGTCAGAAACATGACTACAAATTACTGTTACAAGACTTTCGAAAACAACATCAACGAATTTATAGTTAAAGCAAGCTATCAACTGAATTTTCCCATAGATACCTTCTTAAAATGGAAAGCTAAAATTCTTCAACGCATATCCACAGAAATCAGTTACCTCAAATTTAAAAGTACACTGAACTGGTCGCAACTTACATCTGATACTAGTAAATTAAAACAGCTTTTTACTATTACAAAAATAGATAAAGCAACTAATAACTTTAGCATTATATGAAAACAATTCTACACTGAGATTATTCATAAAGAACTTCTCAACGCAACTACTTATCAATCAGCCAACCTTACAGAAACATCTATAATAAACAGGATTAAAACTTTTCATAAGAAACTCAATATTACTTTCAATGCAAACTACAACAGATTTACTAATCTTTATGCGATTCCCAAATTCCATAAAACACCATTAAAATTTAGATTTATAGCTAATGGAACTAATAATTACAAGAAAAATATAGACTATTATTTTTCAATTCAACTTAATAAAATCTGTAAATTTATTTTCAATGATTGTAACACTAATCATAACTATTGCTGGATCATTCATAATAACACTCCTGTCATTAATACCATTCATACCATTAACATCCAAAACATTAACTGCTATGATTTTGAAAACTTATATACCTCACTTCCTCTAGAAGAAATCTATACCAGTCTACTTGATCTACCAAAACTTTTCCCTAATATATTTCCCTAATAATATCATGACTCTTGACAAATGGAAAACCTACCTAAAATGCACACTTTTTCATAACTACATCAAGTTTCAAAATCAACTTTTTAAACAAGTCAGAGGATTGCCAATGGGCTTACATTCCAGCACCTCGATCTGTAATATCTTTTTATTTGTCAAAGAATTTAACTTCCAAAAAAATCTACAACCACAAGAGTTAAATTACTACAAACACACCTACAGATTTATTGATGACCTTATTACAATTAATAATTTTGGTAAAATTGAAAACTCCGACATTTATCCGAATTGTCTTAAACTTAATAAAACTAATAATTCACAAAATAGCATAGACTTTCTAGATCGTCAAATCATTAACTACAAAAAAATTTTACTTTTTGACAAAACAAGAAACTTCAATTTCAATACTAACAAATTAATAAATTGGAACTCCAACATATCCAAAAAAGTAATTAACAATACTATAATTAATCAAATACAACGAATTAAAACTATATGCACAGATACAATAGATTTACAACGCGAAATTTTGATCCTTATCAAAATTCTCAAAAATAATCTAATTCCCTTTCAATTTATCAACCATTGCCTTAAAAGAGAAGGCGTTAAATACTCACTCTAAATCATTTAACTGATAGGGATATGATAATTTATTCCTAAACCTGAGAAGGCGGTATAAGTTGGATGACTGTCAGTTGAAAGATTTGTATATAGTGTAATTACTCAATTGTATATATTGTAAAAAGCTAATTGTCTTCAGACATATACTGTTACTATACTGTTAGTAAAAGAATGGGCCTATTTCCTGCCTTTAGACTGTCTACTAGCTCTTGGATAGCGAAAATGCCTTTTTCCTTTCTTAAATTCTTAATCATTGCGACACGACAATTAGCCAGAAATTAATTAATTTCCATTCACTAGTATTTTTAAAAAAATCTTAACAGACGGTCTCTCTCAGATAAGAACTCCACAAAATACATCCCTCAAGAATTCCAAGTCCCACCCACTACCATAAATTTCTTCACCCAAGTCTTGCCGACTGATATAATTCAAAGCCCCTACTGCCGCTAAGAATTTTCGGACACCCTACACTTCTGAGTCAGACACGAAGAGAACACACTGCCAACTCCCCCACTAGAAAGAATGTAAGTTACTTAATACCTTTCTGGCCTTTATATCTTCATGTACATTCACTGATCTTATTTATATTATTTTCTATTTTATTTTTATATTATTTTTATATTATTTTTATGTTCTCTTTGATTTGTTTTTGCAAAGTTTGCATTATTTATCTTTTTTATAATCTTCTATGTTTATTTCAACTTTACTTTGATTTCGATTTCATAATGACAATTTCCAATGTTTAATTTCTACAAATAATATAGTACTCAAATACATAAAGATGATAGTGTCGGGGACGATTACTCGAGTTTTACAAGATTTCTCTACAGTAATTGATTTTTACTCCAAATTGAATTGACTAAAATGCTTCATGAGAATCAGTTCTTTGAGTAACAACTATTCGCGGAAATATTTGGCCTGACTAGAATTGCCGGTTTGGCTTTAATTTATAACTCGAGTAAAGACGAAACACTTTCATATTTACGTATTTCTATCAATTATTGATCATTGAACGGGAGTTGGTTTGTTCCCCTTGAAAAGTCAACTAATTTCCGATCAATGACAATAATTACATGTTTTAATTTTTACTTTTGCAATTGTAATATTATTCTTCGTGATGATTTAACTCCAGTCCCCGTTAAAACATTATTAACATTTTGCTTTCAAATTACTTCAAAACATCTTTCAAAATATAACTTACCAGTATGGATGCACACTTTTAAAATAATTCTACTTTAATTAAACTTAGGAGATAATATAATCAATTAATCAATACGGTTTAGGAAATAAATTATTATGTATATATATGTATATGTGAGATTTCCATATATGGACAATTCAGATTTTTTAGCACTACTACTAACAGAGGAATTAGAGGAGGTGATGCTAAAAACAAAAAATTTTTTTCGACACAAGATCTGAAATTAATTATTCATAATCTTAATTCCTACCTTGGACATCAAGACTTCGTTAAAAATGCCATAAAACTTCTTCATACCTTTAAGAATACTACCTTATGGAATCTGGTTAAAACAGTTAATCAACCGTCGCAATGCTCCAAAATAGTCAAGGATCTTATTTTAGACTTCTGCAATTTTAAACTAAAAAACAGTAGTTTCTTTCGCAAAAAACTTTTTTGTACTATTCAGTTCAAACACCCTTCTTACGATAAGTTCAAAATTCTCTTTGATTTGTTTTTGCAAAGTTTGCATTATTTATCTTTTTTATAATCTTCTATGTTTATTTCAACTTTACTTTGATTTCGATTTCATAATGACAATTTCCAATGTTTAATTTCTACAAATAATATAGTACTCAAATACATAAAGATGATAGTGTCGGGGACGATTACTCGAGTTTTACAAGATTTCTCTACAGTAATTGATTTTTACTCCAAATTGAATTGACTAAAATGCTTCATGAGAATCAGTTCTTTGAGTAACAACTATTCGCGGAAATATTTGGCCTGACTAGAATTGCCGGTTTGGCTTTAATTTATAACTCGAGTAAAGACGAAACACTTTCATATTTACGTATTTCTATCAATTATTGATCATTGAACGGGAGTTGGTTTGTTCCCCTTGAAAAGTCAACTAATTTCCGATCAATGACAATAATTACATGTTTTAATTTTTACTTTTGCAATTGTAATATTATTCTTCGTGATGATTTAACTCCAGTCCCCGTTAAAACATTATTAACATTTTGCTTTCAAATTACTTCAAAACATCTTTCAAAATATAACTTACCAGTATGGATGCACACTTTTAAAATAATTCTACTTTAATTAAACTTAGGAGATAATATAATCAATTAATCAATACGGTTTAGGAAATAAATTATTATGTATATATATGTATATGTGAGATTTCCATATATGGACAATTCAGATTTTTTAGCACTACTACTAACAGAGGAATTAGAGGAGGTGATGCTAAAAACAAAAAATTTTTTTCGACACAAGATCTGAAATTAATTATTCATAATCTTAATTCCTACCTTGGACATCAAGACTTCGTTAAAAATGCCATAAAACTTCTTCATACCTTTAAGAATACTACCTTATGGAATCTGGTTAAAACAGTTAATCAACCGTCGCAATGCTCCAAAATAGTCAAGGATCTTATTTTAGACTTCTGCAATTTTAAACTAAAAAACAGTAGTTTCTTTCGCAAAAAACTTTTTTGTACTATTCAGTTCAAACACCCTTCTTACGATAAGTTCAAAATTCCTAGCATTTTCAAAAAATATCAGCACTTGCTTCCTAACCAACCAGTCAAGATTAAACCCTGTTTTAAATTTGAAAAAACCTTGGGTCAACTAGTTATAAACCACCACGTTATAAAAGATAATAGCACTTGTTACTGCCAAATGCCTGTCTACAAAAAATATGTCGATCCTTTCCACCAACATATAGTCACAGGAGATCTTAATATTGTAGAAAATACTGAATTACGTAACCTTATGCAACTAGGCACCAAGTTTCGTCCTACTTTCAGTCTTAATAGACACGTCTGCCTCAAACAATTCAATAATGATCTAGATAAATTTATTATTATTGCTAGTACAAGATCCAATTTACCCACTACAACTTTTCTTGAATGGAAAGCTGCACTTATAAAAGAATTTCAATGTTTGCTTTTCAAGGCGCCTAATTTCAACTCTTTACACAATAAAAAACACCTAGAGGATCTCATTCAAAAATTGCAACATAACTTTATCATCACGAAGATTGACAAAGCAAGCAACAATTTTAGTATTATTTGACAACACTTCTACTACAACCTTCTGCATAAAGAGTTAAATAACACTTGCACTTACCAAAAAATAACTTCCAGTACTCAGATTCTTCTAAATAAATTTAAAGCACTACATAAAAGACTTAAAATACAACCCCAGAAATATAACAACAGGTTTGCAAATCTCTATGCCTTACCGAAATTTCATAAGTCTCCAATTAAATTCAGGTTCATAGCTAATAGTACTAAAAGTTATCTCAAAGAAATAGATTATCTCTTTGCGCAAAAACTTCGTATGATTCGTGAACTAATCAATAACTATGATTTTAAAGGTTTGCATTGCAACTGGATGATCTCTAGTAATGAACAAGTTATTAAAACTCTGAATTCCCTTCAAATAGAACATATCCAATGCTACGACTTTGAAAACCTTTATACATCTCTACCACTCCAAGAAATTTTTACAAGTTTACTTGCTCTTCCAGATTTATTTCCACAAATTTCTACCATTCCCAGCAACGAAAAATGGCAGCTATTCCTTACCAGCGTTCTCTTCAATAATTTTATTCAGTTTGACAATTACATCTATAAACAAGTACAGGGAATACCTATGGGCGGGAATTTTTCAACTTCAGTTTGTGAATTATTCCTGTTCACTAAAGAACTAACCTATGTACGTTCACTCAGAACGGAAGAAAGTCTCTTTTTCCAACACATCTATAGATATATTGATGATGTCATAGCATTTAATAACTACAACAAAATAGAAAACGCTAATATCTACCCTGCTTGCTTAAAACTTAATAAAACCAATACAGAACAGCATGATATAGTCTACCTTGATTTACATATTATTGATTACCGTTTTATTAAAGTTTACGATAAAAGAAGAGAATTTAATTTTTCCACACTTAAACTCACTAACTGGAATTCAAATATTTCCAAAAGAGTAATAATCAACACAATTTATTCACAGCTACTTAGAATGAAAAGAATTTGCAATACTGCGGATCACTTACAAGAAGAAATACTATACTTCGTAACTATTTTAAAAAGTAACCAAATACCACATAAAATAATTAAAAATTCCCTGACCAAAGCTGGCATTAACCTTACCTAATTATAGATTTTTTGAGTTAGATAATGATTTTTTATACCTAAAGCTACGGACGGTTTAAGAAGGATGACTAATTCAGAGAATCTATTGTAAAAATGTACAGATAATTCTTGTTTATTCATTCTCTTTCCTCCAAAAAATTTTGGCACTTTAATCTTAAATACTATTATGTACATATTTTTAAATTTAAATTTCTTTAGTGGCCAATTTTACTGCTTTTATTAACAAATCGGGCTTTTTTCATTTTTCATAGTAGCTTGATCGCCCGCTAGCTTGAAGAATTACGACTTTTTTAACATATTACTGTTTTTTCTTTTTTCTCATGCTTTAATGGCCAAGTTTTTATAGTTTTAGCTGAATTTGCCATTTTCACTTCGAAAAATTTTTTTCCATTCTTCTACAAGCCAAGCGCCATTTTTTGAGCTCTTCACACGATTCATGAGGTTTCCGGCCCCCTCCGATAATAGGAGACGAGTTACAGATAACGAAAATCACTTCGCATTGGCTAAACGCCCACAACACTTCGCTCCCCCCTACATACGTCATCCAAAAATAAGACGCTTAAAGTTAGCAGCCATTTTTCTACATGTTTTCAGAGGGACAGCTTTACATCGCCAAGGTCAGTTTTTTGTTTCTTTTGTTACAACTTTTTCTTGGTCTTAGCAAGACCCACTGAGTTGTTCTTTTCTCAATTTTTTTATTTTATATTGATTATTAACTACAGGTTTTCTTACAGTTTTATAAAATCTACAATTTTTAAAAATTAAATTGTTAATCTTTAAGCTTGCAGGCCCAGCCCGAATGTATTTGTATTTTTAGGACTAATAGCTCATCGCTATTTATTTTCGTTTTGATTTTAATTTTAGACTAGATTTAGAAAGTTTGATTTTGATTTACATATTTTAACACCTTAATGTGTCTTTCTAAGCGGACGCGTCGGGAAATTGGAACAGAGAATTGAGACTATTAAAATTTCCAAGACACTTTGTCAAAAAATTTTTTAGCGTAAAAGTTTCAATTGTCTGTTTCGACGAAACGCGTAATGGGGTTAGCTTGATTCGACGTTCAAACAATGAAATTTCCCTTGAAAAGCCTGTTTGGATATCGAATTGGGCTAATTTACCATTTTCCGCTTACTTTTTAACTTTTTCTGTTATTTAATTTTATTGTATTTATGTTTTACATGTCTAATGATTTGCTTTTCATGTGTATTGATTTTTGAAAACGTCTTTAACCTTTTGGAGCGGCAGCTCTTTGTAACTTTTAGGCGAGCTTTCTACAATTTTATTTTTTACTTATTTTGCAGCATATTGCGCAAGATGTTTTCTTGACCAAAATTGTTTTTATTGCTTTGCTTGATAAATTATATATATATATATATGTATATATATATATGTATATGTATATATATATATATATATATATATAATGGAGCTACTAAAAAGGATTTATTGCAAAAGAATTTTTTCGGAAATACTAATATACCTTTGTATAAAGTTTTTTCGCATTAAACAAGAGCTTCAATGGTCTGTTTCGGCGAAACGCGTAATGGTATTTAGCCTATTTCGTAGATCAGTTTTTTTTCCCTTGAAAAGCCAACTGAGAGTACGAGTGGGCTAATATACCATTTTTCCGCTGTTTAATTATTGTTTTTGTAGCTAGTTTTTGATGCTTTTTGTATCTTTTTATTATTTTTTTTTTAATTTTGATTTTAATTTTTATGTATTGGCATATTATATATTGGCAATTTTAATTTTAATTTTTTATGTATAGGCATTTTATATATTGACATTTATAATCCATGTTTTTGTAACTTCCTGATATATATATATATTTTTTTCCGTCCATCTTTTTTCATGTGAGTTAACTTTTCACATTACACAACGGTCAGATTAATTAATTTTTTTCGTGCAATAACAAGTCTTCCAGCACTAAAATTTGGCAATTTTATCGCGCTAATAACATAGTACTACATAGACCTTTTTAGCAAGGTTGCTGCAATGTTCCTACCTACTACTATTCTTTCAAATCTTTTTGCAGCATTATGCGCAAAAGTTTGAGACCAGATAGGTCTTTCGTCTAATTACCAGTTCGCTTTACATTTTCTTTTTCAATTAATATATATATATGTAATGTTTTCAGTTATTCCAACACATCGTGGACGAATGGTGAGGCTATTCCATTACACGTTCTGGCAGATGGTTAACGAAGCTGGGGTGATTGAAACACGGAGGAAAATGACGACTCTGGACTTTTCACTTTTAACAGCAAGCATATCTTTATTTTAATTTATAGCAGATGACTTTTTCCAGATGAAGTTAATCAAATAACTCATTCAGTAATTGAACTATTAGATACGACTGACTTTAAACTTTAATACATCATAACGTTCTAACAAAGAAAGAGGAGCATAGCGGAAACGTTAGCAGGACGAAGGCGAGAAGGCATCTGTCTAGGAGAACTTATGACTCAGCATTTATATGAATGGTTATGTAACAGAGTAGCTTCCAGAAAAATGTAGAAAACTTATGACGCACCATTTATATGAGGAGGTTATGTAATAGGCGTGAATGTTCTAGCAGGTACTGGGTTAGGGGACGATCCTGAATTGCAGAAAAGTAATTAAAGGTTGCTGGTTCGCAAAGAGCAAAGCCATCGTATTTTTTTTTTAATTTTACATATATATATATATAGTTAAGCATTAATTAAGTTTTATTTCAAATTGTATTTATATATACAATTTGAAAGTATATAAACTTGCCCTAGATACTCTTCTATAGCAGATAAGGACAAGACTAACAGTATGACTTCAACTTTCCATAATATTACAACTGTAATCGAGAATTCCTACCAGAATGTGATTTTAGAATTGCGGTTAATGCAAATGAGTTAGAGCGGTATTTAAGACGAAGGTCCACTGACTTCGTTAGAGAGCCACAGATTCTGACTAGAGGGCGTTTGCCTTTTGGCTACACTCTCTCTAAGCTATTGCTACGCTCGGCCGTATCTCAGGATAGCTTCGCCAGTTTAGTTATATTTATGAGCCAACTTAGAAATCTTGATAGCTTCGACTATATCTTTTAGTTAAGCATTAATTAAGTTTTATTTCTTATTACTTTGAGACATACCCAAGTGAAGGCTTTGCTGTAAGCTCTGAGAAAGGAGCCGACTGTTAAGTTCTTATTTTGAGAAATAATTAACCCTTCTTGAGTTTACGTATCTGTTTCTGAATTAAAGCGAATATTCGCTTACCTGTTCACGATGTTCCTATACACTTAGCTGTTAGATAATAGCTTGGAACCCCACAATACGTTTGAACTTCTGCTTTGTAGTTTTTTAGAAACTGCTACCCCAAAATATTTTTTCGTGCCCCTTTGAAGACCTCTGCCATAGACCATCACATAATTTAGACCTCAGTGAAATTTAGCTAGATACTGATGCTCTAACGCATTCACAGATCAATAATTTTTTTTTTTCAATTAAAAAAAAATTTGAACGATCCTCCTTCCCCCCCCCCCGAAAAAAAATTACGCTTTCAATTGCTACAACTCGGCAAACACCTTTTCCCATTTCAAACGAGGTCTTACCTGGAAAATTAACATTTAACAAGATTTGTTTCTTAACACGAGAAAAATAATACTCCAGTACCAGCTCAACATTACTAACCTTCGTTAAAAAAAAAATAATAAATAAATAAAATTAAAAGAGAAAAATTCGAAAGTTTTTCAAATTTTAACAGTAGTCCAAAAGGGTTTGTTAAGGTTTTTTCCTCTCTAGCTGAATTCCCAGTCTTCTAGTCTGCTATTACACTCATTCCTGCTAATTATAATGTAACACCATTAAAATTTGCATTAGATGCAACCTAGCTAAGGGTTATCATTAACTTAGCTCAAGCAGATAATGACGATTTTAAGCTCTATTTGTGGATAAAAAGAGTATTCTCAGTTGTTGTGTCGTCTTGTCCTTCTAGGTCTTAAACCGCGACGGAACCTTTCTCGGTTCCAGTATTTATTTCTAAATAATAAAATAATAATAATAATATCTTTGCCTGACATGTTCTGAACACAAATAGTTATACATTTGTTGCAGACAAATAATTATATTGTAGAGACATTTAGGTAATTTCTGGAAGCAGGCACGATGAAAAGTGAGCAATCGCCTTCGCCGGGAATCGAACCACGGACCTCTGGAATACCAGCTCAGCGAGCAGAACCACTACACCACGAAGGCACGCTAGGAAGGCGGGAGAAATACCTTATAATATATTTACGAACTAAATTTTTACATTTTTAACATTGAAAGAATACCAATAGGGAGAACATTTTCAGTACTCAGTCTTCAAACGTAGAAAAGAGATCCCTTAGTCTAAAATTTATGACGACTGATACATATTTTCTTTCTTAAACAAATTTTTTCCGCAATCCCTCACATTTAAACTGTCATCGCAAAATACCGAAAAAATTTATCGCAATAAACAAGAATATACATATAGTTGAGTGCGTACGGGTTCGTAATAGATCGAATGCACACAGGTCCGATGATAGGTTAATACAATTTATTTTTATCAAATAAAAGCACTTCAAAGATCTGGAATTTTCCGCAGAAATACTCATATAAGTGTTCATAATATCACGGAATACAATTAGTAGTTACATTTCAAACCCCTAAGAACGTTAAACACAACGCAAAGTAAAGTTCACCTACATAGAAGGCTATATCGAGAAAGCGAAGATATCTCAGTTCATGCTGAACAAATAACTCACAAGCACAATAACTAAACAACTGACAGCAGATGTTCTCTCTTCGGCTTTACATAGTTTTCAACCGGCCGCTGAGATATTTCTAGTACTTTCTGCTTCTCGAATTTACTGGAAAGAAGCAATATGAGGGTCGAGTTACGGTTACAGCTAACGCAGTGATCAATTACATTTATTCAGTTACAATACCTATCACGGTGATACAGGGACCGGGCCAAAATATCGCCAAATGGTTGCCAGATTTGGCTACTTTGGACGAGTTCTCACCAAATTTGGCGATAATATAAGTCGCCAAGAGCATGACCAGCTTGTCGATATCTCGCCAAATTACGAAAATACCTATTTACTCAGTGTTAAATGCCCTTGTCCGTGTATTCTTACTTTTCCTGCATCTCTTTTAATTTTTATTATGTTATATTGCACAGAGAAATAAAACCATTTCACATATAATTGCACTAAAATAATCTATCTATGTACACTGCTAAAAAAAAGGGGGGCGGCAGTTCTATATCTCCCGTTCTACTAGGCCGATTGATGAAATTCAGTTTGCGTTTTTCATGTATCGAAAGCGCGACTTAAGATATGTATTAGATTTATATATACCATCGTTTTAATATAAGTATTTTGACACAAAATCGAACTTTTTCCGAAATAACATACCAATTTTTTTCCCATATTTCGATTCTACGATTCAAATGATGCCAAACTGCCATGTTTTGTAAAAATCGCACAAGTAGTCTTTAAAAAATTAGCTCTTACAATGTTAGCTCCTCGGTGCTAATTGAATTTTGTATATATTTATTAATCTCTATTTTTTATTAAACTTATTTGATTCTTCCTTTCACATTTCGAGATTTAGGTTCATTCCAAATAAAATTCACCCAATTTTTATGATTTATTTTTTAACTCTGTATTTTTAATTAATTTTTACAAATTTTTCGAAAAATATTTTGAATCATAATCTATAAAATTTTAACTATCATTTTAAAATAGATGTGTTTTTAAGCATATTTGCAAAACATTAGATTATTTTATTCAAAATTTCCGAAGATATGTATGAATTTATTTATATATTGGCTCGCTTTGAAATTTGGCATATTTGTTGAAAGCAATAACAACATCAAATGTGGTTTAGGCACTTTGTTAAAACTGTTTGAAAGTAAGAACAATGTGATCTTTTTTTCCGCTCATGCATAATGCTAAAAGCAAAAGGAAATTACATTGCCATATATTAAGAAGTTCGCCAAGTATTTTTACAGTTCCAAAACTGTAACTGTAAAATCCCCTCTAAAACCCGCATAATATAACACAATGAAGGCAAACTGAAAAAAATGGGCCAAGATAAATTTTGGAATTTCTCCATAAATTTCGCATCAAATTTTACAGAATGTAATATTTAGGCATAATTTAAGTCGTAGTATCAGGTTCAATGTTCCGTCTTACTTTCTTTGGGAACATGCAAGGACCTGACTCGGAACAGGGAGCTTACTAAAGCTATGTTCAATAACTGTGGGAAGTAGACAAGATACACAAGAAGGGTATACAAAACCCTTTATTTTTCACTCTTTACAATAATTTCCGTACTTCGGAATACAGAGACCAACTACTTGTGGTCTGAACGTAAGAATATAAAAATATAACTAAACTCTAACTTAAATTTGGAATAATCAACAAGGGCCTACGTGTAAGATTGGCCGGGTATTAACAGGAAGCCGTATGTAGTACAGAGAACTGTTAACACTACAATACGTTTAATATTATCACGATTAAACCTCTGGCCTGGAAGGCAACCAGCAACCGAGTAAAACTTCTAAGGCAAGCGGCCTGCTTCGACTAACTCTTTCCTCTCTCTCGCTTGGCAAAAAGCCACAACTTAAGTACTTGGCGTTCGCCAGACAAATTTTGCATAAATAAGTTAACGCTTTTAATTCTGGCCGGAAGTAGAAAATAAGAAGTGATAGTAAAGATTTAAAATAAAATACACGTTAGTAAAACTTAAGATCCTTACATACTTCCCGCCAGAGTTAATTAGTTTGAAACTGAGGTCTAAAACGACCTTGTTGAAAACTTTTAGCTCTAGAATGTAACGCGAGGCCAATCTTTTACAAACATTTCTCACTAGAAACTAGAAATTTAAAAAAAAAAAAATTGTTTTTACAATAGCAGCTCCATGGACACCCAATTTTTCATCTGTACTGCATCTAAACAGGAGCTTTTATTTAAATCTGGTTCCTTCCAGAGATCTGGAAGGAAAACTAGTTTAATCAAATGTTACACAATGAAATGGCAAGTAACATGCATATTTATATTTCTCTTAACACTCTTATTTCATTCATGACTATTTTAATTATCTCTCCCCGTGCTCTCTGACATGTGTTGTAAAAGAACACCAAACACGAATGTGTTTATGTATACGTGTTCAACACTGCCTCCTACAATCAAAACACTAACGTGTTAAAATTCAACATGACAAGACCTCGTAACACACCCTATCTTCAACTTTAAACCCTGAGGTACTATTCTGAAAGTGGCTAACTCCGAAGTGTAGCGTCAGAGAGCCTAACTACATTCATTCAACCTTTAACACATATTCACCATAATTTGGTCTTTTTACAGTCACACGAATAAGTTTAAAAAATTTTTTTTTTTCCATTACTTTCACTTTTACCATATCATAATATTTCTTAACATTTAAAATTACAGTTCACATTGTATATAAGAACATATTAACATGCCGTTAATTTTACGCATTTTAAAACATATATTAGTAGTACATTGTTAACTTCTATTCTTTTCCCAGCAAGTGCCAATTCTTCTACATTGAAATACTACATTTCAAAAAGTCTTTCAGACTAAAACTTCTTTCTTGCCAGAATGTTTTAAATAAAATTTATACAATAACTTTTACAATATTTAAGTATTTACACATTCCTATTATACATCAACTTTAGTTTTACGCGCGAGTAATTGAAAAACATAATACCAAAATCGGTAACAACTCATTTCTCGCCTTTTTGGCGATAAAGGTAGACCTCACATGAGGTAAAACTTCTTGAAATCTGCCACTTGCAGTAAGAATGAAAGATTAACTTAAGTTTGCAAAGTAACATAAAATTTTACTTATCTTTGTGATATTCGGACATTCTTTTCTGAGCCCTGTCCTGGAAGGTAGCGCAGATTCTGGTTTGATTTATCCTCCTTCTTGTGCGGGATCGCCCTTCAGTTTCTTCCTCTAGAAGCTTTCTTTTTCCTCCAGTTCGGTCACCCTTGAAACCGGGACACTTCTTTCACGTTCCTGCTTGGATCTCGTTGCTGGCTGTTCAAATTTTCCTTGTATCTTTTCCTCCGCCGCTAGTGGCCCTTCCGCAGTTCGGCGACATTTGCTGCGGATAGTTATGTCCGATGAGTTGATCTTCCGTTTGGAAGCCGGGTTATAGTTGCCGTTATTTCTCCTGGCTTTCTTTGCCTTCGTCGTACTTCTCCCTTCTTTATTCTGGGGGTGTTCGTGAGCTCTCTTTTCTGGACGGTGGAACGGCTTCTTTTTCTTGTTACCTTCAATTTTCCAACGGGGAAACTTTATTTTCAATTGCTCCTGCCTCCTAATGGCTTGTCCTTGTGCTTGACGTTGTTCCACCTCTGGAGCTTGTGCCTCCCGTGTCTGCCGTGCCGGATCCACTTGTCGGATTCTTCGTTGCTCTTTAACATCGGCGATTCAGCCTTTTCTTCTCGAACTGGTTTCATCGTCAGCTTAAGGGACGCTTCATTAAAATCCAGCGTTGCTTGTGCCTCTGAAAGAAAATCTATTCTTAAGATAATATGTGCTTGCAGATTCTTTACTATGAAAAACATAACCTTTACTTGTTCGTCCTTGATATGGATGTATAGCGGTAATTTACCTATGCACTTACATCTTTCTCCTTGCACAGCTAACACTGTCGTATTATCCGACTTATATACGCGATATTTACGAAAATACTTCCTAAAAAAATCTTCTGCCACACAGGAACACTGCGCGCCTGTATCCAGGAGTGCGGTGACTGGGATATTATTCACCAACACTTCAATCTTCGGAGTCAAATTTTTCACCATTACTGTATTTAACTTGAAGGAAGAGGGGTTTTCTTGGCCTTCGGATTTCCGCACCCTCCCGTCAGCAGAAATCCGTTTTAGTTTAAATCATTTTTCATTTCCATGCTTTCCTTCTTTTTCCACTGGCCTTGAGACTTTTTTCCTGGATTGCTATTGAACTGTCGACGTTCGCCAGCTGTTTTTGAATGCTCGGGTTTCCTTGCCCACTGATTCGCTTTGCTTCCGTAGCCGTGTGCTTGACTTTGCTGTGGTCTTGGCGCACCAAATTGGTTTCGTTGTTGATATTGGCGTCTTCTTTCAATGTCTGCCGTTCTTCTACTTTAACTGGATTGCTAGCTCAAATAATTTTTCCAGTGTAGTCGGATTCCTTAATTCAATAAAGTCTTGCACTTGGGGAGGTAACCTCGGCAAAATCACTTGAATTATCTCAGGATCCGGACGATTTCCATACAAGAGTTTGAAGACGTGAATTTTTCTTAAAATAAAGCTTGAGAGATTTTCGATTCTTTGCTGATATATGCTGAAAAGTTCCGTTTCTAATTTCGCACGATCCCTTACAACAGGGAAGGCTTTTACTAGGGCAGTCTTGAAATTTTCGTAAGTATAGGTGGGACTTCCTGCTTGACCCAAGAGACTTCTGCCTATACATTTGAACCAGTTAAGCGCTTGGCCCCTCAAAGCGCTGGTAGCTAAGGTTACTTTTTGAAACTCGTGCACGGGGTAGAGCATGAAGTGGTCATCCAATTTTTCCAAAAAACTGGTTACCGGTGAGTTTCCATTAAATGTTGCTTCTGGTTTCCTCGAAGCGCGCATGGTCTGGACGATGTAACCAAATCCTTCCAGGGCGGCAGCTGGCATTTCTGGATTCTGAGCCACTTCTGCAGGCAGCACAGGTTCTTCTTGAAACTCGGCCATGGTTATTCTTCTTCGTTGGGCGCCACTATCAGGTTCAATGTTCCGTCTTACTTTCTTTGGGAACATGCAAGGACCTGACTCGGAACAGGGAGCTTACTAAAGCTATGTTCAATAACTGTGGGAAGTAGACAAGATACACAAGAAGGGTATACAAAACCCTTTATTTTTCACTCTTTACAATAATTTCCGTACTTCGGAATACAGAGACCAACTACTTGTGGTCTGAACGTAAGAATATAAAAATATAACTAAACTCTAACTTAAATTTGGAATAATCAACAAGGGCCTACGTGTAAGATTGGCCGGATATTAACAGGAAGTCGTATGTAGTACAGAGAACTGTTAACACTACAATACGTTTAAAATTACCACGAGGATTAAACCTCTGGCCTGGAAGGCAACCAGCAACCGAGTAAAACTTCTAAGGCAAGCGGCCTGCTTCGACTAACTCCTTCCTCTTTCTCGCTTAGCAAAAAGCCACAACTTGAGTACTTGGCGTTCGCCAGACAAATTTTGCATAAATAAGTTAACGCTTTTAATTCTGGTCGGAAGTAGAAAATAAGAAGTGATAGTAAAGATTTAAAATAAAATAAACGTTAGTAAAACTTAAGATCCTTACAGTAGAATCGAAATATGGAAAAAAAATGGCATGTAATTTCAGAAAAAGTCCGGTTTTGTGTCTGAATACCTATATTAGAACAGCGCTATGTATAAATCTGATATACATCCTAAGTGGAGCTTTCGAAAACGAAAAACGCAATTTGAATTTCGTCAATCGGCCCAGTAGAACGGGAGATATAGAACTGTCTTTTTTTGTGAGTGTGTTCAGTATACAAAATTCGTAACGCATGTAACTAAACATTTTCTGCTGCTGAAAATAGCAATACATGGTAAAAAATAGCGCATCTGACAGAAGTAAAATAATAACAAAAATGTGTATTTGTTTCCCTCTCAAAAAAGGGCTAAGTACATTTCGATTGATAATAAACAACACAGTTTTGCTTTCCCATACTTGCGCAACAAAATGCATTCAATCTCTTTTTTATCGAGATTATTTTGGACTCTCGATTATTAGCTTGCTGATTATTGAATCCAAAACTGTAACTGTAAAATTCCCGCTAATGCGCGCATAACATAAAACAATGAAGGCTCTAGAGCAGTGCTCCGCAACCTTTTCTCACCTGTCGACGCACAAAAAATCTTTCTGGAATTTCATGGCACACCAAAGAGTTCCGAGTTATCAAGGAAGTGCCGAAAAAATTCAAATGCTGACACACTTACAATCACGCAACAGTGAAATATATAAAAACATTTAAAATAGACATTATTAAGGAAAAAAAAATGTCATTGTGTATTAAATACATGATAAAAAATTGCAAAATGTCAAACACATATATTTGATTGCGGCACACCTATATCCTATTCATGGCACACCAGTGTGCCGCGGCACACCTGTTGCGGAGCACTGCTCTAGAGAGCATCGGGCTCTACAGCAGAGGGGATTTTCTCAGTTTCGGAGGAAGACGGATCAGCCTTTCATTTATCTGTTAAGTATTTAGTTTTACTTTATGAATATAAAAGTGTATTTTTATTCAAGTTTCGGTATTTATCAAAAAAAAAATTTTTTTTTTTTTTTTTTTTCTTGTTGAATCTATAAAACAGATAAAAAATAGTGTAAATTTAAATAAATATATATGCATTTTTCGAGTTTGGGAAAAGAATGGGTGGAATGATTGTATAACAGTGGTGCATGGGGCATTTTAATTATTAAATTTAAGTTGATGCAGATGGCGCTGCAAGTACGAGCGCAGTTTATTTCTAGTTATCACATGACTCTCGTGTTTTGGTGATGAGAGCAGATGATTTGTTTTTTTTCACTGTTATGCTTTTTTTTTTTTTTTTTTTCGGCTTGATAATAAAAAATGCTCTTTCATACAGTATTGTATTAAATTACATACAGTTTTTAAGACGACATCCATAGGTCATTTGTTCGTCTCCGGCTCGATGGACCAAAAAATGACGATGCGATGCGAAATAACACTAATAACTAATTAATGACTAAGAATTTTGGACTAAGAATTTCGCCAAGTGAATTAAATATTCTTGGTGGAAATTGAAAAAAATGCGTCAAGACAAATTTTTAAATTTCTCGCCAAGTTTCTCATCAAATTTTGCAAAATTTAATATTTATGCATAATTTGAAGCATAGAATCAAAATACAAAAAAAAAAAAAAAAAAAAAAAAAAAAAAAAAAATAGTTCAGAAAAATCCGATTTTTGGTCAGAATATCTATATTAGAACAATGCTATATGTAAATCTAATATATATCCTAAGGCGCTCTTTGCAGACAGACATGAAGAACGCAAGTTAAATTGTGTTAATCGGCTCAGTAGAACGAGATATATAGAGCTGCCCACCCCCGTTTTGTGTGTGTGTTCAAATTGTACCTCTTCATTGGCAGAAAACATCTACGTTAGAATAACAGCGATCAGTTTTTTTTTTTTTTTTTTTCCCTCGTTCATAAAATAGTATTAAACTTCTTTCAAAGCCTAATAATAAGATCAAAAAGTATGGATACCTAAAAGTAACGATTTCCTCTCCTCAGTTACTAGTTTGGAAGAAAACACCTATTAAAAACAATTATGAAGCATCCTTTATATTGTTTATTTTAATGAAGAAAATAGTCTGGAACTCATTTTAGCCATTGTTATAAAGATAAAATTCTTTCCTTCATTGATCATTAATGAAGCAGCATTGCAGAGTCGTGTTTAATCCGCTAAGATGCCAAATGTAAGTCTAAAATATAAATGCATGTGCTTAAAAAACCCGGATGCGATAAACACGATAGCAACGAAATATATCTACGTTCTAATTGCAGCAAAATGTCTGTTTGTATATCTCAGTTCCAGAAAACCATTAGACTTTGGCTGATAGTAACTTTGACCAGAAGACACAAGTCATTTTCTCGACAAAAAATGCTTTGATTCCACTGGATAAATGGTGTAGGAGAAACTTAGTGTCGCAAAAGTGATCATTACCAATAACCACTCTTATATTTCCTTTTTCAAGGTAAATTACGAGTCGCATAAAGATTCGTAATTTATGAAGACTCTAGTAATGAAATTCATTTTTAAAAACTTAATAATGTATTTTTGTAAGGATAACATATCAGCTTTTAACAAAGAAATCTAGCATTCATTTTGTGTTATTTATGGCACTGCTTTGTTTGTTATTTCCTTTAAACAATTCAGTAGATTTCCTCATTGTGATACTACTATTATGCTAATCGCTGAAAATAAAACTTGAAAGCCAGTAGTTCTGTTAATACAAGTTGTATTACTATGATTTTGGGTAACACTTAAAAGAACGCAACTATTCAACATTCACAAGTTTTCGAATTACTTTAAAGTCTAGATGTCCAAACTTTTTTTTATTGTCGACACTTCTGTTCTTCATCGACGCCTTTATTCTTTCAGATATGAAAAACCTATTCAAGGTCATCATTTGAGAGTAATTAATCTTACAAACTGAAAACATTGTGACGAATTAAATCAAAAAATGCTTGTTTGTGTTATATTATTAATGGAAGTGGATGTGATGATTTATAATATTTGCTTGTGTATTTTGTTGATTTGTAGTCTTAGCGATGTTAATGAAAGTAGATGCATGAATTCTTCATTCATTTTTATACCGTTCACTTGCAACCTTTCTCATAGAAAGAAATCTTATATTATCTATCCCGAGATTATCTGATCTTAGGCGATTGATAAAGATATTACTCCTAGCTGTCAGACAAATTTTAATGAAACGCACAATAGCGTTTTTAAGTTTAGCTTTTAAATAGATTACTATATTATCGCTTTCTAATTTTCACTGTCTTGGTCTAAATGTCTAAGTGTCTTTCAATCTAATTTTGCTCACCCTGTTATAACTAAATATAACTAATGCAAAATGTAAATGAGATATTGTGATTAAAACCTTTATTTGCAACCTAAGCCGATTAATTATACCAACTATGCAATTTGCCTGTTGATGATTATAGTGCCAAAAATACCAATATCTATTAATAACGCTTAATATGATTCTTTTAGAAGAAGGCTTCATAAATAAATATTGTATTTAGTCATCTTCAAGAAGTTAATGTAATTGGCACTTACCAGCACTTCAGCAACTTTAATTCAAACAAACTACACCTAAATCTCACTACACCAAGCAATAGCTCATAAAAAAGTGCTGAAATCGTTTCTTAAGTAGTTTCGATAATTGCAGAATAAAGCAGTTAGTCATTTATTATACTCCAAAGTTATTATCACATATGCAGATAATCTGGGTTATCCAAAACTTGGATATGACTTTTTTGCTTTAACATATGGCGACAAATATTTATAAACAGCTGCAGGGATGCTATATATAGACCTTTAATAAGTCATAAAATTGATAAGAAAGCAATTCATTTTAAGCAAAACACAAAATCAGTCCCTGATTTCAAGATGTCATATAATTAATAGTTGACGGAATATTTTGATAAAATTTTGCTCAAAGCTCAGTTAATTCAAAACGTTTTCTTATCTTTCTTTTAGAAATCTCTAGTACTGACCTGGACAGCTAAAGTGGCATTTAGCAGCGAAAATGGCTTTTACCCTGCTACAAAGAAGTTGGTACGTACGAGAAACTTGTCAAAATAAGCAGTGTTGAGATATTTCTGAGCGACAACCTACCAAACAAAAAAAAAAAAAAAAGGGACGGGCTGAACACAATGATTAGCATGTTTGCAAGTGGCCCTCACGACCAACGGCCTTAATTGTATATGACTTTTACATCTCGGGGTTCGTGAAGGAAAAGGGTTACTATATCCACTATCTATACCCCTGAATTATTTTCAGAATCGTTTCCGCGCAGTTCAGTTCAGTTCAGATGATGATGAATGGGGACAACTGGTCTTTTACCAAAGATTAACAGGTATTATTTCACATTCATCATTAACTTGAGTTATGTTAATTTTAAACAATAGTAACCAAACAAAATACATTGGCTGTATTTCAATACGAAATTTAAAAGTATATAATTTTTAATATATTTACATGAGAGTAATAAAAAAATAAAAATAAAATGCAGCTGCCTTAAAATATTTTTAAGTTATATTATACTTCATGGAGTCCATAGCTGTCAACTGCGTCACACCGGATTCGCTTCAGGATATGTCGTTGGAGCTCGATCACAGTCTCGACGCTTGCTACAGGTGGCTCGCACATATATTGTTTTTATAGTTATCAGTATCACAACTACTGTAAATATTTGGGCAGGATGATCTTTTCGGTATTAGACTCATATTCCTTCGAAATCACAGTGTGTTTTTGAGCTCGCCTTATAGATTGTCGATGGATCCCAAACTGGTGAAATTGAATACCTTAGTTTGCAAATAAAGATAATAGTGGAATAAACAGGCAGAATTTAAATATTATTATAATTTAACTAGACCATCCAAGCGATTGCCTAGGTTACGGCAAGCCTATATTTGCAGCATGAGATAGCGTGTAGGAAGTGTATACAGGTTGTAAGCAGTATACGTTCACCATATCAGTAGGAGGTCAGTACCTCCTGCCGCACATCATTTCGTAGTATGATATGCCCAATAAACAGCCCCGTAGACAATGTTTGGATGACTTTATTGCAGGTTGAATTATAAGGAAATTAGAAGGTTGAACTGTGACTAGTATGAGTCGAGGAGTACAAAGTCGCTCAGTATCGTGTTATGAGCTTAGATGGCATTTCGGAGAACACTGATAGCTGTAATTAAGAGAAGAGATCGACGAGTGAGAATAGATGAAATAGAAAGAAGACCATAGAAGACTTCTATCGCTGGATTTACTCGCGGGATGACAAGTACTGTGCGTGTTATTAATTATGTCCATCACAAACAAGCATTTTCTGTAGTTTTATGAAGACAAGGACTGGGCAATGCATGAATAAGACCCAATTTAATCTCACTAGCAACTCTGAAGCTCTAAATATCTGGGGGAAACGAGAAATACTGAATCATCTCATTAATGTTGTCGAAAGGAACCCGTTGGAAAAAATACCAGAGTTCTCGTTAGGTGAGGCTGAAGCACCAAACTGATAGCCGCTTTTTCAGGGGTTCTCAACCTGGAGAAAGGATTTCATAGTTTCAGGAAAGAATGCCTGACTTTTGCTGCTTCCTGGTGTGCCGCTAAAAATTACCTAAATCTAAATATATTTGCTTGTATTTTTCAAGTTTTGGAAAGAGAGGAGAAGATCTTCTAGCAATGGTGGAAGGGATGCATGGTACAAAAAGAGTTGAAATTGCGCTATTGTATCGAAAGCTTTCCTTTCTCATGTTTACTATTTCAGGGGTGCTATGAGCCTGAATTATCCGCCATTAATGGCAACAGCACACCTCATCATACAGCAGCTATCTGCGAACTGTTAGAAAGTGAAGATACTCGCTTCATGTATTGATCCGGGCCGAGATTCAATCCAATACGATGTAGACGCTCTCGAAAGACATTTGGCAACACGCTATTGCGATTGATGCTACAAGAAGAATGGGCCATGGAGCCTCAAGAGCTCATTGATGACTTCGTATTGAACATAAATAGATGAGACACACCTTGCAGCATAGGCAGAGTAATCATATACTTTTACTTGCGATAGCATTTTTATTGCTTGTGGCTTAACACATAGACATTTCTGTTCTTCCCTGCTGCATTCGGAATCCGCAATAAGTCCTTTGTATCTTTTGGATTTCGTTTTTGATTAGTGATGTTCACGTTTGCTCGATGATGTTATCCTTTTACCAAACTAAAACATTGCTGGACGAATTATCCAGATGTTTACCTGGCCAAACTAAGGTTAAATCTCTAAGAATACAAACAAGGGATATTCATTACTCATAAATTCGGATAATCAACGAATTTCCACAACTATTAATACTAGATACGTACTTTCGTTTACACTACGTACTTTTACTGTTAAAATTGTTTTCACAGCAAAAACTAGTTCAAAATAAAACATGAGAATTTTTTCAGTTACGTGGGTGTGAGAGTTCTACAGATATGAAATATAACTTTCCCGCAAAGAAATAATTACACTTGCATTATGTTTTAATAAGTTAAGCGCAAAATGCTTGATATTTTTGTGGGCGAAATTCATACAGATATTCGTAGTTATTTTACAGAGTCGGTCACAGTTGCAAAAGTTCCGTTTTACTCAGTACCCAAATACTCACCAAAAGAGATATCTTTTGATTTGCAGTTGCTCTGTTATTAATTTGATCAAAATATCTCAATCAGGAAAGAGAATTGAAAAGTAATTTAGTCGGCAGACCCATTCTCAAAGACGAATCTCGCACTTAAAAATTTACATTATAATTTTACGGAAACTGCTCACCTTCAGGGTTGAAATTGTTTTTATAAAATGTTTAGCCGTGTTTTGAGAAACTTCGTAATCGGTAAGACACATCTAAGATGAATATTTAAGGAAACAAAATCTGTAACCGTCTTTTTCAGACCCCTGAAATCTTTACCTTCAAATCATATCTCAAATGAGATTTTTTTTTTTTTTTTTTAAGAAATGGATATTTTTTACTAATGTTGCCTTACACATCCGTTAAAAAAGAAAATTCACAGTGATATATTACTGTGAATTATTCTTAAACTGCTTTTATTTTTATTTTTTCCAAATTTGCTGATAAATCAAATAGCTGAAAGTTTAGGCTATCGTATTTCCAGAAATGAGAAGCCGCAAACCACATAAGGCTAAAACTACCGCTTATCACAAACGAATTATCTCATGTATGCATGAAAGCAGGTTTAGAATATTATTTTTTTTGAAGGGGGAGAGGGGAAAGGAACAGCATTTGCAGTTAGCTAAAAGAAAATAAGAAGTTAGTTTTCCTGAATTTTCTCCATGTATTGTTGAACAACTTGCACGAAACTGACACAATTCAGAAATATGTTACTGTTTTTGTTAGCATATACCAATCTTTTTACCTTTACGGCACCCATGAAATAATTGATTTTCTTCTTTCACGGAAACATTACGTATAATAAGCCTATTCATCATTAATTATCGCGCGACACTAGGTTCTGAGGAAGCCTGATTGAGAAAAGCTGGATTACTGAATATATAAATAAAATAACCGATTATTACAATACGTTCTTTTACCTTCTGAATAAATTTGCAAGACCACTAATGTTCCGACCGCTGAATACTGGAAGACCGCGTGACATTGGTGTTCGACCCAGTTCTAATCAAGGAGGAGGATTTTCTTGCATTTGTGATTTTGTCCATGTTTGAAATAAATAATGGACAGTTTCTTTAAAAAAGTCTTCTACAGAGTATCTTTGCACTTCGGTGATGAATTAATGATTTAAGAATTGTGTTAAAATGAATTCGTGTAATTTAAATTAGTTATTCTTTTAACTCGTTACAAAAGGTGTTTTGGGCCACTAGCATTCAAGCTGATAAGATTGTTGAATACTGGTAGTTTTACGAGCGTTCAAGTCGTTGAGTACGAGTTGACTGCATAAGAAATTTCTAGTTCTTTAACAAAGTGTATCATGAATGCAAGCCAGTTTCCCTTAGAAAGTCCTTCTCAAAGGCTCCTCTTCTCTTAGGCAGACAGCTCTAGTGTTCTTTACCATACTAACAAATCCAGATCTAAATCCAAAAGATACTTTTCAACTAAATCATTTTAGCTAGAAACAAAATTACACTGTTACGAATTTCTGCAAATTATTATAAACAATTGTTTCAAAAATATGCGTTTAATTACATTTCTGCTTTCCGTAAAATGATAATGAATATCGCAACTTAACAGCCTCCTGTCCCCAACGTCCAGGAGTATTCTGGAAAGCTCTATTGCAGATAGACGAACCCATGAAGCATTTATCTATATTATCACCAGGAATACTTGAAAAGAATAGACTGATACTGCAGCCACGGGGAAAAGGGTTCAGTAGAATCTAACAGAGTTTCTGGCGAAGTCGGTTTCACACCCTTGGTTTCGGTCTAGAAGTCAACTCCCATCAACCATCTTACTAACCATAGAGCAAATTAATAGTATGTAAATAATTCGGTTAAGAAAAAAAGGATGTGTGTGTGTGTATTTAATTATGGCAAAGCACACTAGGGCTATCTGCCTAAGGGGAGAGATGCCTTCGTGGAGGACTTTCTAAGGGAAACTGGCTCGTATACACGTTACACATAGAGAAAACCACGAAAACACCCATGCAGCCAGCCCGTTAAGAAAAAAAAAAAAAAAAAAGGATAAGCTGCTTTATGCTTTTGCAGTTTGGGCAATAATTTAGTAAAAATTTGGCGACAGTTAGATACAGTGTTGAAACTTCGATAAGGATGAGTGGTATATACATTTGAAGATGAGATCGTGGATTCTCAGAACTGACCATCTTCTGTGGCTTACAATTTACAAGACTTGATAACAGATACAATGAATCTTGTTTATTGGGTCATTATTAAAAGCTCCATTAAATATTCTCTGAAATTTGATAAGTATTTTAATGATGTCTTCAGCAATTCTGAGTTATTTTCAAAAAGTATTTTTGAGTGCGGTTTATCTCAAAGTTCTCATTTTCTTCATATCAACATTTCGTTACGATGTTGCATATTTTGTTTTGGTTTATAACAAAATTGTATGATTACGTATCACTGTGATTTCATCAACATCGTGTTCAAATATCATGATTGTTATAAGCAGTAATTTCATTTGAGATAACTGAAATTACTGCTTATTATCCTTTATGTTGTATAGTGTGCTGCTTTTGATTCAAAGAAATTATTTTTTCTTTCTATATTTGACATCATTTAGAAGATATTTGAGATAAAAATGCAATGCACATTTGGCGCAGGAAAACCTATGCATTCAGCAAATTTATCCGCTATCTATAGGCTTTCATTTTATTTCTCAGAGAATCGTTATCAGAAAAATACAAAAAGAAAACTCTATAAACAAAAATGGAGTCTCAAATATCATGATTGCTAAAGAAAGCACTTACAGAAATCAAAGCAATACCTATGTTGAAAATTTAAGACGATAAAATCAATTTAAGACTTCAGATTTTTCAACTTATTGTTGCTAGAAATTAAAATTAAGTATAATTTTAATGCTTCCTTCTTTCTTCGCATAATTTCAAAATATGGTCTTGATGATGGAAATGCGAGTATTTTTAACTAAATACAAAATGCCCTTCGTTTTGCCAAATTTCTTAATCGAATAAAAGCTGCTATACGCATTTAGCCAAAACGTTGCGTCTCGTATCTGTTGATTCAATATGCATAATTTCATATATCCGTGGTCTAGAATAGTAGAAGAAAAATTTTGGCGTTAAATTTCAGAACACAAGCGAAGTGGCAAACGTCTGTAATATAACCAAAATTTAGCAGCTAAAATACGACCAACAACTTTCTTTTCATGCATCTATTATACCGTAGCTCCTGGTCGAAGTAACTGAATATGGAGAATGGGAATAGTGATTGGGGAGTCTGAGGACCCATTCAGACGATGGTGTATATATCATAGAAGCATAGTCATTAGGCATAAAATGCGGGAATTTCGTTCACACCTGCAAGACAAAGTCTAAGCGAAAGCCAATTAGAAAAGCTAAATTTGCTCATGCGTGAATGCTTCTACAGCTTTCCAGCTCTGTTTTCCTGCTCAATAGGTTTCGCGCGTTTGCATTGAATGGTCGGCTCATACCAAATCGGCATAAAGTTCGAAACTTCGAACTTTATGCTAAAACCTCTAAATCATTTTTTGTGACGTAGCAAAGTCTGGTTACTTAGCAACGAAGTTCGGCTTAAACCAGTTATGATATTTATACCACCATCTGAACGGAGCGTTATGAGTGATCTCAGTTTGCAAGAAACCTTTCAAACTTTGAGCTCGTACATCAACTAATAGTCATAAGTATATTGGTAAGAAATCTTAGCTATCGATAATTAGAATATTTGATTTAGCGTTGTTTCCCTTCCCATGCTTCTTCTTTTTATATATTTTGCGGCTTTTTTTTTTTTTTTTTCATTTACCTTGTTCATGTTATTAACGTGTTATCGCAACTATCCTGCTTTTAAAAACTTTGCTTATCCCGAAAAATAATTAGTCATGGTTACAGGTGCTTGGAAAATGAATGATTCCCATTTCTATTACACACACTGGCTAATGTATTAGAAACCTTTGAGATTTTCATTTGAATACGTGCTAGGGATGAAATGTGCAAATTGTTTTTATGACGGGGCTTACACATGGTTACAATGCTAGTATGAGTAAGGTGTAAGCGTGCTTTTCACGATATGAATGAAATAAAATGGGAAAAATGACAGATTTTTCACCATCTGCAAAAAAGCTTATCGTTGGTGCCCCTTTAGCAGGGGCCTCGATTTGGAAGACAGCAAAATCTCACTGGGTCCTTAAAAGCAGCCATAAAAAAAGTTTTTAAAAGTTGGAATCAGAGCCCGCAGTCCTTTTCTAGAAGACTTAACTGCGGTTCGAGCACAGTTCTTCAAGAGAGTGATCGGGATCGTCTCCGACGGATTGTACGGTAGAACGAGGACTCTTCTGTGCTTCAACTAACACAGATCGTCAACCAGGTCTCCTCCCAACAGATTTCAGCTCGAACCATGCGCAGAAAATTGCAGAGGTTAGGAAAGCATAGTTGGATGCCTGTGAGAAAACAATTTATTTCTGCCCGACATGCAAGAATTCGTTTGTAGTGGTGTCGGGAAAGAAGATACTGGACATTTGAAGATACTGGGCTCGGAAACGGGTAATGTGGTCGGATGAATACGCTACACCTTATTTTGCACTGACAGAAGACATCGAGTTTGGCGAGAACCCCAGGAAGCCATGAATCTGTCTTGCCTTACTCGCACTGTGTAAGGGTCTGGTGGGAGTGTTATGATATGGGGTATGTTCTGCTGCCATGGAAGTGTGCCCTGGCATAGAAGTGGCATGAACTGCTGGCATGGAAGTGGCGCCTCAGGGGTAAACAAACAGCCATGAGATACCTAGATATACTGGCAGATCAAGTGCACCCTGCAATGTTGCATTTTTACCCTGATATCGGATACTTCATGAACAATAATGCAACTGTACATCGTGCTGGAAGAGTTCAAAATTGGTTCGCTGAACATCAGTCTAACTTCCAACCCCTTCCCCGGCCACTGCATAGCCCGTATCTTAACCCCATAGAAAATGTATGAGATATGGTAAAACGACGCATCCGACAGCACTCGCCTCTTCCATCTAATTTAGAAAATCTAAAAAGCTGCATAGCCAATGCATGGTATACTCTGGACGTAAATGCATTCCAGAAGCATGTAATACATTGGGGATACACTCAGACTCTCCTGGCCACGAAGTGGCCTCATGGTAAAAAAAAAAAAAAAAAAAAAAAAAGAAAAGGGGGAGTGACCCCAAAAGCATGTGTGACCCAGAACCATGTAAACTCTATGCCCAAACGAATCAGAGCAGTTATCCCTGCAAAAGTTGGTCCAATAAAATATTAATCTTGGGTTTCTAATTCATCGGCCAGTGTGTGTATCTTAAGATACAGTATATTACTCTGACGACAAGAATTGCATTTTCCCTTTCTCGCTCGTCGTTTTCACATCATTGTTAAAATGTCAGAATCATTTACTGTGATGAAAGAGAGGGTACCGTATTGTGCAGTATATTTTACATTACTCTATTTAAAAGTACAGTTATATAATGTATTATAGAGTACAAAATATTTTATTCATAATTTATCTAAGACTGGTCTTCTTTGCAAAATTAATAAATTAAGTTTAACTGTAAATATCTATGTTACACCGAATATTGTGTTTTATATAGTGCTATTAAACATGGTTTCGCACATATCCGATAAATATTGTACCGCATTATCCGCGAATACGATGTAGCTTTTATATATGCAATCACACTTTTGAAGCCTTTGCCCTTCTTTTCAAATTTGAAATCCTTCTTTCAATAGCAACACAATGTGGCTAAATTAATATGTAATTCCAATTACTTTATTTTCATTGCTAAGCATTAAAATTGTAGCACGATGAAGGCGGCATGTAAAAGACGTCAAATTTGCATTCAAAGTATGGCATGCTGAGATATACAAATGATCAGTATTCTAGCACATTTTCAGAAAACCATGTGAGTAACGCCATCTACATTATATTTAAATGGGAAGATTGCACAGCGGGCTGTCATTCTGAAATCGCATTTGAACGTTGGTTATTTGTATAAAGGTCGTGTTATGTCTCATGTAAGAAAGAGACACTCCTATCGGCACGTATCGGTATTTGACCGTGGCAGTATCGTGCTCTATGGGGACTTTGGTTAATCGTTCCGCGACAGTGCTCCACATATTGGTCAAGATTCGAAGATTGTGAGGTAAATTTGGAATAGATGGGTCTAAAAGGGGCATACTAAATGTCATGTAGGATCTCAGCGGCCCCAGGCCACTAATACTCGAAAGGACAGACCATGCTATCTTTTGGTCTTGCGAGATCGTACCGCCACGTCACCTACCCTGTGTCAGAGCATGGCTTGTGAGCATTACGATAAAAATGCATAAAGGCAATGCGACGATGTCTGGAATACTAGGAACTATCAGCAAGGTGACCGTCGTTGCTGCTTCCCTTCACGATGTAGCAAAGACAGACACGCCTACAGTGGTATGACGAACGACGAGATTGGATGCCGTGGACGACACTCGAGTAGTATCTTTTTAGACGGATCCCGATTCTGCGAACAGCATCATGATGGATGTATTCGCATGTTGAAACACCGTAAAAAAAAAAAAAAAAAAAAAAAAAAAAAAAGAATGATACCAAAGGAAAAGAAAATTTACATTCGTCATGGTCATACGAAGCCAACACTTGGCGTACTGATTTGGGATGCCATTAGTTACACATCCCGGTCAGCTGTTGTTCGCATAGCCGGTAATGTGGGCAGCTATAATTATATATTTGACATGTTAAGGCCAGTGGTTGTGTTTCGAGACCTGCGTGATGTCATCATTCAACATAATAATCTATGATTGCATGTGGCCCATGCTGTCTGGATCTTTGAACAACACCAAATAAAACTGTAAAGTTTACTACGGTTCAGTGATCTAAGTTCGTGGTATTTCTGCTTAAGTTTTGTTAATGAAATGTTATTCAATTTACACCTTTCTTTTTTGCCTATTCAAACTTCCATTCAAACTTCGTTCACTTCAGAATTAATGCAGATATGCGTGACAAGTATTATTATTAGAAATTTAGAAGAATTAGCTATAGCTATATGTGAGAGATTTTGGCCTGACCGCCTTCGCTGTTTTACTGTGTAATGTTTCACTCTCTGCCGGCGACTGCGATGTTAATCTGAATTAAATAATGTAGTGAAAGGATAAGATTTGTGTTAAGTTGTACGTTTGAATTTCTGTAGCGATCTGACAAAGCTTGTAGATTTTAAGATTTGATTAAGTTATAGCAAGTTGAAGAAAACTGGTGCCCCTCACAAACCCCCGTGGACCCAGTGGAAAACTGGACCCCCGTGGTCCAGGTGCCCCTCACAAACGATGAGGTAGAATAAATTTAAAGTTATTTTATTTCTGTATTCCTCTTCCGTTGTGGTAATCCTCCGACGTCTAGATCCAGACTTCTACAGCGGTTTTGTCCCTTTGATGACACTACAGCCCCATTCACAAGAGCAGATTCGACCGGTAGCGAAAACCGGTTCTTCCAACGTGTCCCGTTCACATGGGACAAGCATTAACTGCCTCGCCGAATTGGAGGTAGAATTTGGTTGAATGCTCCTTACCTCTCGGGAGCAGGGCAAATGGGGAGATTTCCCGTACTATACTGCGCGGTTCACTTAATTTTAGTTACTGCTCGCTGGACTGTCAGCGAAACAATCGCGCTGACAGATGTCTGGGGATGTGATAGCATCCCCCCCCAAAAAAAAATTAGATAGAACTGTACAAGATACGGAAATTATAGAAAAATACAGACAAGGTTATCTCATAATTCCAGAAATATCGTTCAAATTAAAACTAAAGTTAAGACAACGTCATATGGGCTTCAACGCGACAAGGGACTCGGTAACCGTTTGAATGATCATTTAAAAAAAATTAAGCATTTTCATCTACTTTTTATAAATATTATTAAATGGTTTTGTGAGACAAAATAATTTTAAGCTGAAAAAAAGTTTTTACTAGTAATTTTTTTAATTTAAATTTTTGAAGAAAAATTTTACAATTAAAATGTTTTTCTGTCTCCCCTCAGTCTTTTTATTGTATTTATTAGTTCTTAATAACTTCAAGGAATAATTTTGCAATTAATGAATTAGTTTCAGAGAAAAAATAAAAATGCACTTTTATCTAAAATCTTTAAAACAAATATGATCTCAGTCACATTTTCATTTCAAATAACTTTTCCTTTCAGCATTTTGCAAAACCCATCCTTGTTTCTATAAAGTATATAATTTTAAATAAGCAATAAAAATAATAAAAAATTTAGTCCATACCTGTATATGTTTTAGGACTTTAAGTAAAAGGATTTATTGAAAAAAATGCAAAAGGTTTCTTAGTTTGCATTTGCAGTTTAAAGAATACAAACTGTCTAAATAGACATTAATCATTTCAAGTTTCTTTAAAATTTTATTACTGAATTTCAATACGCACCAAACCTAGTGCTATTTATTCAGTTGGTAAATAGAAATTAAATAAAATTACAAACCTTCTTTTAAAACCTTATGTGGCCAGAAAAATTGCAAAAACTCATAAAACGCAAGCAGAATTTTTCTTTACCTGTTTTTGTTTTGTAAAACATGTTCAAAACAATTTTAATACATTAATTAATTATAATATTGTTGCGTGCGTACCGGTTTGTAAAAGATTGATAATATTTCGTAAATGATTGTCATTGCACTCAAATCCGATGATAGCTTAATTAAATTTATTTTATCAACAGAAACATTTCAAAGTTCTGGATGTTCTACAGAAATACTCGTACAAGTGTTTAGAATATCACTAAGTATAATCAGTAGTTATGCTTCAATCTAATAAGAACGTTAAACACAACGGAATGCAAAACGCATCTTAAGAGAAAATTAACTCAGAAATATCTCCAATCTCACGCTGAACTAACAACTGGCAACAATAACAAATTATAGAGCATAAATAATGTCATAAAAATAGTTTGGTATAATGAGATTATTACTTTGAAACCGATGTTTCTAATTGATGCCCAAGAAGAACCAATATTTCCCATTCTGCTTCACTGCAAATCTTTCAAAAAAGTAAAAGAATCATGCAATTAATTTCCTTTATCATTTTTTTAAATGCGAAAAGTTTGTTTTATAAGCTGTGAAAATGTCGGAAGTTTGTAAGCGATATATTTTTAGATATGAAATTTTAAAATTAATGGGCGTCAAAAAGTCTAAAAATATGAACGATTTTCAAAAATTCTCCAAAATATTTTTAAAAAATATTACGCTAAAAATTTCATTTAATTTTTTTTGTCCTCCACAGTGTGTTATGGTGCAAAATATAATATTCTGAGATTCTCAGTTTATTTGTTAATATTTCAAAAAAATCGTTTCAGCTTTAAATTTGAAAAAAAATCTAATCCTCTAAAAATCAAAAGCGTGACATCACATCCACAAGCAGTGTAAGTACAAAGTTTGAGTTCTATATCTTATCGGGAAGCAGTTTAAAAATCCATGATCATCTTTTAACCATAGCGACAAGCACCAAGAGTGAACTAAATAACAGCTTATAAAATAATAATAATAATAATTAAAAAGCATATATTTTCCAGGAACCATTACGAAAGTTCAGGTACCAGTTGCGAAAGTACAGATTACAAAATTAACAACATTAAACAACGTTAAAAATGTGTAAACAGTATTAGAAATCTGCCAATTCGGAGACGTGATTGTTCACAGAGGCTTAGGTGCAAAGGGAAGGAAGAGGGTGGTCTTCTGAACGGGTCCTAAAGACGAAACTCTTCCATGTGTCCTTTTTCTCCTCCTGCTAACGGCAGCTGTGCCAAGGAGCGTTGCATGTGAACGGGGCTTATGATGCACATTCAGCTTTCTCGCAACAGCGGATGGTCTTGCACGAGCTTGCAACATCCCGACAGTACATCCAAAATCCGTCGGACCCAAATGTATTAAATTCTGATTCGTCTGCAAATATAACTCTCTTTCATTATGATAAATCTGTCCTTACTGTGGATTTCGTGACGCCATGTGTATTTTCATTGTTTTCTTGCTGAAGAAGAATTTTCTTCTTGATGAGCCCCCATTTTATTCATGTGCTAGAATGATTCTTCTAAATGTTTCAGGGTTAACTTTTATTGCAAGCCGCTCTGTAAATCCGCTGCGAGTTTCACAGCACTAAGTTCTAGGTTTTGTTTGATTTTTCATAAGATAAATCTACGACTATTTCACGTTAGCTTAGTCCAGACTTAAGTTTCTTTTGAACAGTTCCACATATTTTCCATTGTTTTATTACAACAAAGATAGTAAAACGCTTTGTATCAATAATTTTTTTAATATTTTGGAAACTTTTATTATGTTTCAAATTGTGAATAGTTAAATTTTAAACAGATCCTTTCAATGCTTCGTAGATCTTGCTGTATTTACTTCAGGTACGGAACGGTTAGTATATTTTGCTGAATAAGTTATAATTTCCAAATAAAGACGAAATTCTTGTGATATATTTTCATATGAAACACAAACCTGTGACAAGAAATATCTTCCAAAACGTCTCAAACAAAATTTTCGAGTATTCGAATTATATATTTAACTTTCATATTACTCATACTTACATATATATCAACGCAACCAATTTAACGCAATTTGACCAAAGTAAGAAAGACTGAAAAGTAAAAAAAAAAAATTTTTTTTTTTTTTTTTAAACTTTCTCAAATAATGAATGTTTAAGTAATAAGTAAGTCGGAAAATCAATATGAAGGAAAACACAGTTTAAAAACGTTAAAGACCAAAATTAAATTTTAAAATAAGGTCATGTAACGAATTTAATTTTTTTTAATCCTTCTCTAACGTGTTAGTACTATTTTTTTGCAATGTTCACAGCAATCTGTTTTCGCTTTTAAAAATATCAGCGCATGCACAAACTCGGTATTGCGCACTGGTTACCTACCGAACTCATCTCATCCTTGTTCCCATTAGAGATTTTGAGGCACAATACTGTATTTTTGTGGAAATTTCAAAGCGGTTTCTTCCGCTGCTGGCAGATTCCACGCGCTATATTTTAAATTTGAGCTAAAAAAAACTGTTGGACCTTGGAATGCAACAAAAAGAACGCTTACGAAAATGGCGACGCTGCTTGACTGAACGACTGTTATGAGCATGGTTGCCTGAAGAATATTTATGTGCATGGTTGCTACAGTTTCGCATATTCCGAAAATTTGGCGACTTCTACTAAGATTTTTGCGATAATACGTAAGTACCTGTATAATTTTGCGAGTTACTGATTAACAGATTTGGAATAAATCATTTTGTTATAAAGAATTTTTAATGATATCTTTGTAACAAACAAGTCTTAAAATAGACGAAAAAAATAAATTGAAAAAATACTGGGATTTTGTGTTTCAATATTTAGTATAAGATCTATGCAGATAAATTTCAAAATTACAAGTGTCCGAAAACAAATACCAGCTAGTGAAAGTTAAAGCTTCCAGAACTGTGCGGGTTAGGTCCACATTTCATTCCAAGCCTTCGCTTTAGAATTAGCTACATATTCTGCAAATATTCGCTGGTTTTGGAAGTATCGTTGACATGAATGCTGTTAGAGCCATTCAATATGGTGATGAAGATGACTCCATAAAATCAGAAATGTATTCAATAATCAAACATTAGTGTTTCCGAAAATTCACTAAATCTACAAAGTGACTGGTTTGTATTAAAAAAAAAAAAAAAAAAAAAATCAGGCTATATTTTTCTATTGTATTTCGTATCTGAAAAATGGGCAATGAAATTAGATGATGTGAAAAATTCTACATGAATCACCTTTTAAAATACTGCAGAATGTAAACACTTGGAGGAACACTTAAATTTCGAAAGAAAAAAATGTTAAAGAAAATTAATTATCTGATAAAAATTAGTTTATGAACTACATTTAGAAATCATATGAATTGGCTGAAAAAAATTAAACTGATCCGAGCTAAATAACCGGAAATGAAAAGAGAGATTTCCCATACTCAGAGCTATATCATGTTTCTTTAAAATCTTCAACATTAATAACTATACTCAACTTTAGGAATAATTACAGCAGCACAATATATATTTTGATGACAGTTAAATCTGCCATGGCGACCATTTCTAAAAATTTTAAATATTCTTGAAAACAAAAATAAACATGAATAAGCAACCGATAATCATATTCTCTAAGACAAACATTTACAGAAGTCTCATATACAGAAAACAGTAATCGTTTGGAACCATGGGATCTAGCCCACAACTGAAAAATTCCAAATTATATATTACATTACGTGTTTGAAATAATAAGAATATGCTGCTTTTTTTCTTCTCCTCTTTCAAAATTGTTTTGTGCGACACTGGCCGAGGAAAAAAATCTGGCCACTTTTTTAATAAGAATTGAGTCTAGTGTCTTTCACTATTATTTGAATGTTAGAAAACTAAGATGTGAACTAATCACATTACATCTCAGAACTTTACATTAGGACTAAATATTTTGCCATGACATGAAATGACTGCACTTGTATGTATTTAAGTACTTCGAGTACTATTTTGAAATTCCTCATTTTCAATTTGATAAAATGTAATTTAAATTTTAAAAAAAGTAAAATATAATAAGATCTTGATCAAAAGTGTTTTCACTGGTGCCAATATTTTAAACAGTATGATTTTATTTGCTTGCGGCTATTGTAATAAATAGAGACACAATGAACCTGTGTTGCATTTAAAATCATATATAGCATCATAATCACAACTGCATAAAGTCATAGACTAATACAATAAACAAAGAAAAATAAATACATAATTCTTGTAAATACCTGTCTTTCATGAAATATGCGTCTCGAAAAACTCATAAGTTCTGGTCAGTATCCATGTAAGAATTTCAAGCAAGTTTTATCTAAAGCGGCAAATCTGATTGTTTAATCCATGCATATTAAAACTGAGATACACTTTACGTCGAGCGAAGCATATCACGTGGTGGTTGGCTTGAAAGAAAAAAGGTTTAGCGGAAAGAAGTCACCGCAAGTTGTGACGTCATTTCCTACACGTCTGCTTTTCTAACAGTAACAATAAGGGGCCGGGTGAAATTGCAGGAGGTAAAAGCGGTTTGAGCTAGTTAAATTTTTTTTCTCTCGGATTCGTAAAAAAATTGCTTTCAAAACAAACTTTATTTCTTTATGCTGAACTAAAATTTTCTTTGCTGTTTAAAAGGCAATACAGTTAGACAAAGTAATTGATATTACGGATGTGGAATTTTATTCATACAGAAAAAACGAAATATTTTATTGTTAAGCAAAATGTTCTCTCATTTAAAAGTTTGGCTTCATAGTAGCTAAAGTGACATCAAATTTATTTTCGTATAAATGCAATCAAATTCCGTTGGTATCTCGATTATTTAAAAACTGATACAGTTAAGTAAGGTGACTGTTAAAGTGTATAATACCCTCTGAAAAACAATTACACATGGTTCCAGATGATTTTAATTTTTCATGCAGGTAGTTGTCTAAAAAGGTTATTGTTCAATACTAGTGTTTCTTTATTTTTTAATAAATACTGGACATTTTCAAAGGTGATATTCTTAGGTAGATAGTTGGCCCAAAAATATTCGTTATACCACAGGTAAATTAAATTGGCCTTTAGTATTTTCTTATTTAAATAAAAATTTAATCTAAGGAAAAAAATTAATCAAATTTTAATTGAATTATACATTCTATCTCCCCTGCTTAGTTCTTAATGCCACCCTTGACGTAAAACAGTATGGGCCCCTTGCGGTTACAAGTTCAAGGCCTTGAGATAGATGGCATAGTAGTAATTATTATTAAGCAAATTCTGTGATGAAAATCAAATTGTTTCAGAGTTACTCAAATTAACACTCTTCGGTTTTTTAGGCACTAACACTAATAAAAGATTGATTGGATGGTTAATTGATCAAACGAAAGTACGCCAGGGATATCTGCCTAAGGGAAGGTATACATTTATGGAGGACTTTCTAAGAGAAATTTATTCATATATGCATTACGATTGGGAAAAAAATTACTATAAAGCAAACTGGTAAAACAAAATTAAAATTCGCTCAAAAGAGGAAATTTTTGGAATTCAGAGGATACAAATTGAAATTATTTTTTCGAAGACAGTATCCATGAAAAATGCTAAATATTCTCCCGATAAATGCAATTTAAACATGGCTACTCCGTGCGATTTCTTAATTTAACTTTTATGAATTTTAATCTTGAAAATGAGGGCATGCCTGGTGCTTTCTTTATGCTACATTTTCCAGCATTTTTTTTTTTTTTTTTTTTTTTTTTTTTTTATTTTTATTTTTTTGGCTTCACTATCATTGTAAATTTTATCTTATTGCTTCATAGATTGTTGTACTTCTTTATTTTTTTATAAACTATGTATTTTAGATCAACTCGTTCGTACTGTAGAGTTTGCAGGTGCCGTCCTGCATAACAAGCAAAACATCGACCTCCTCATGCTAGATATTTCAAAATTTTTTAATACTTTCGTCAAGAGAGGCTTATCTTCAACTTATTGTCCTCAACCTGAAAAGAGAACTGATTCAACTCATTTGGTCCTCTATTTCAAAAAGATCGTTCTTCATATTTCAAGGAAAGGATAAATTCGACGTTAAGTTCATACAAGCGGGTGTGTCACAAGGGTCAGTTCTTAGCCCGATTCTCTACCTAATTTTTCTTCATGACTTCCCGAAACCTGATACACAAAATTCTCTTCTCGCATGTTATGAAGACGATACTTATAGCACTGAAGTCTACAAACGTTAATCATGCCATCAAAATATCACTCTATTTATTGAATAATGGTGTAGAAACTGGAGAATTTATATAAATGCGCAAAATTCGCAGTTACTTATCATTAGAAGAAAGAAACTAATAATCCCCATAATATGCAACTTGAAATCATTCGGCGAAGAGATCCCCAGGGTTTGAAAGGCATGTTACCTAGGAATTAGTCTACATTACTTTCTAACATGGACAGACTACGTAAAGCATGTCCACAGCAAGGCACAGAAAATAATCAGTTGTTTGCTTCTACTCTTAGGAAACTATTTCCAAAATTGTCAGGGTAAAAAGCGGCTTATTTATATATCTACCATTAGGCCCATTTTGTGTTATCCCTCGCCTAGGCAAATATTCTATCAAAGAGCTTAAGAAGCTCCCTGTCGGACAATCAAAGTTTCTTCGCATCTTTACGAATGCACACCATTACATGTGCAATCAGCCACTACATAAAAAGGGAATATCCGATTCTCACTCCAATAGCTACTATACCAAGCTATCAGCCACTACACTAAGATTTCAAACACTAGCCTATTGACAAGTTCATTATCAGAATAAATGAGAATTTGTGTAAAAAGTCGTTAGACTGGAATCACTTGCGGTATATCTCTTCAACGACACAAATTTATCCACACAAAATGCCTTTGTAAATTTAACACAGTTCTTTCATTTTACTTTACCTGTGCTTGATTTGTATTTACGTGCTTTTATATCATGTAAATAGTAGTTTTCCTGTTATTTGTTCTGTGCAGTTTAATTCATCTCGTATTTGTTAGTGTAAAAAATTCTTCAATTCATATGCTGAAATTTTCTTATGGGGCTTGGAAAGTACTTTATTTATTTCATAGAAATTCAATGCACGACCTGTTAAATATATCTCATCCTGACCTGCGCTAAGAGATAACTAACCACACTCCTTTTGATCCATCTTGTTCTCTCCATTGAGGATGCCTTGGTAAAGACTTCTTGATCCGAGTGATACAAGATAGCACTAATCCTCAAAGAGCCGGACAAGCCTCACAAATGCGCGACACTCTTGATGTATAACAATAGCTGGAGTAACAATCGAGCTTCTCCTTAATTTTGATGGTGAACATCCTAGGTGGGAAAGTACAAGTATCTCCCACCCATCTTCCCTACTACCAAACATTCGAGAGGACTTTATGATTGCCCTGTATTTTGAGTGTCACAATGCCACACAGACATTATACACTTACAAACATTCATGCCTTCTCCGGTTCTCGAACCCGATCCCAATGATACAACAGTTGGGAGCACTAGCCCATATACCAATTAGGGCAGCAGCGATTAGATACAATAAAATCTTGTTATATTTTGAAGTTAATATATTTTTTATCATTATGAATGGTAGTTTTGAGGTTCTCTACTAAATGCTCATCTCGACCGTGCATTGCAGGTTTTCTCTTTGAAGCGGAACGGGTGGAAGCTGATCTGCAAGGCCTGCGTTGGAGACGGGCGCCAGAAGTATGGCGTCGTTCGATAGTTTAAAATCATATAAATTTTTATTCATAACTGTGTGATTGTAAAGAAATGATTAAGTAAAAAACTAAAATAGAAAAGATGCAACTATATACAGCATGCTTTTCACTATGAAACTGAACTTTACTTCTTTTCAAAATTAGTTAAGAATCGAAAGTTAATTATTCTAAGATTTTGTACCTACTACAATACTCTGAGCCGAACTGCACTGGAGACTGTTTAATACCTGATTTTTTTTAAAAAGTAACAGAATACTGTATCGCCGCATTTCGAAATTTCATTGAGCTGAAAAATTAACAACAGTGAATTGAAAAATTAACAACAGTGAATTGAAAAATTAACACTTAATGCTCTACTGATAACTGGTATAATTTGAATAATTTATGTTTGACTGGTTATTATTTATTTTACAGCGTAAAGATAAAAATATACATATGTTTTCCTAAAAAACTAAAGCTTTATACCATACTATATAGTAAGACGTCGATTATTTAGATGCAGTTTTCGAAAAATATCGATGAAAAGAATATGAATTCATTGTAAAAGATCTTCTAAACTTGAGTTTCAGGATGGTTTTAGATGGGGGAGGGAACTGATCTTATATTTTAAAAAAGCGATATTAGTTATAGCTATGCTATAAAATAATTAAACTGCTAAAAATGAAGTTTTTGGATCCAAAATTAAATTTCTCGAGAAAAATGTAGCAATATTTTGAAATTTTAAGGAGAGACAAAATAATACTGCTTCAGCAAATATAGTTTTTTTTACATAGCCTTTATTAGTAAATAATATTTTAACAATAATAATTTTTGAATGAGTAGAATGATTTGATAGATTTCTGCCTTATTCAGTTCATACTGGCAAAAAGGAATGCGTATGTGTTTCTAGAAACTGTTGTATTAAGTGAATGAAAACAAACTTTCTGGCAAGGAAAAATGATTAATAAAATAAAAAAGTGAAACTCGTAAATGAAAAGCTGAGGAAAATTAAAATATGGTTGCTCATGTATTATATTGGTATTAACGGGCACAGCCCCCACTCCCCCTAGCTGGCATAGCAAGCCTATGACTAAAAGGAGGACCGGCCAATCCAACCAAAAACGAGGGAGCCAGCAGCCCGGCTGCGTTCCGCCCCCCCCCAAAAAAAAGAGAAAATCAACAAAATTAAATTAGCCCCAGAGAAACCAGGTTAGAGCCTCGAGTAACAGGAGAAAAACAAGTTACACACTCACACACACACACACATGCACAACAACAACAACAAAAAAAAACAAAAAAAAACAAAAAAAAAAAAAAATAGCAAACTCAAAATTACTGTTAGCAAAACATTACAAAGCCAATCAATTAAAGCAACATTTACACAAAACGATCCTAAAAAAATTAACATATAATAGAGTTGTTAAAATTAAATAAACTCGTCACAGACCACAAACACATACAACAGCGAAAATATTAAATAATAAAAAAGGGAGTAGATACATGATTCCTCATGTATCTCCTCCCTTATTATTTTATATTTTCGCAGCCCTGCTCACATGGTGCTCGGACAACCAGTTACCATAAATTTGGGTCTAGGTTCGAACCTTTTTCAGACGAAAAATGCAGTATTGTCAAAAGATATACATCGACATAAATTTGAGGAAACCCATATTGGAACAGAGATGTCATCAAGAACATGGTTAATTTATTCTCCCTCCCATCTTCTGATGTAGGTCGAACGAGTTTGGCACAGCGCAAATTTCATAGGGGGTACCATCCATCAATCAAGCAACATACAAGACGTCTACAGATTTCTAAACAAAAAGAGATGGGAAAATTTCTAAAGGACATGCAAGAAATCGTGTTATCGAGCCATCAGCAAGTCCTTGAGACTCTCTCATCGTCTTAGTCAGAACGAAAGACTAGATTTTTGCACTAGATTCAACTAGATTTTTGCATTGCTCTCGTTTCTTGAATGACATCACGAAGATAGCTACTATCTTCCCAGAGCTTACGACATTCCGGACACTCTTTCTGGAGGCAAATTGTTTTTGATACTTGATTAAAAGAGTGGATATTGGCAGGTAGTGATACATCCTGATGACAAAAAAAGGACAGCATTTACTACCAGTGAAGGACTTTGGCAGTTCAAGGCAATGCCGTTTGGATTATTCAATGCCAACATTTGAACGCCTCATAGAAAGCGTACCGAGAAGTCTTTTCTGCGAAACTTGTCTAATATACTTCGATGACACCATCATTATTGGGAAAGGTTTTGAATAAAATTTGAAAAAATATTAGGAACATGTTTTAGATGTTGAAGGAAACCAATCTAAAGTTATGTCCTGCCAAACGTAATCTGTTCAGACAGTAAGTGACTTTCCTCGAACAGGTCGTTTATGCCAAAAGTGTGTACATATCCAGCAAAAGTGAGGGAAGTTAAGGAATGTAGACATCCCGAAAATGCCCATCAGCTGATAAGTTTCCTGGAGCTTTACACCTGTTATAGAAGATCTGTGAAAGACTTTTCTTCCGTCACAAGATCCCTTTACAGACTCATAAAGACCTCTGACAGACAGAGCAAAAGCTCGTGTGAACAAAAGACTGGGATGATGCATTTACCAAACTGAAAGAGGCTTTAAAATCTGCGACAATATTCATATATCTTCAGCTCGACATACCACTTATTTTTGACATGGATGCGAGTATTGAAAGTGTCAGTAAGGCTTCATCCCAAGAAATAAACGGTCAAGGAAGTGTCGTGAAATACTGGAGCAAGTGTCTATCTAAACCGGAGAGGAATTGCTGCGTCACAAAAAAAAAAAAAAAAAAAAAAAAAAGAGTTGCTCACCATAGTTAAAGCCATAGAACATTTCCACCTTTAACTCCACAACAGAACATTCCTGCCCCTTACATCAGGTCAAAAGCCAGGTTAGCAATGATGTATCGTTGAATGAATCCCGAATCCAGAGCGATATGGATACAGAGACCCCAAGAATATGATATCTCTGTCCGTCATCGGAAAGAATCATTACACAAAAACGCTAATAATATAGCTAGAAGACCCTGCCCAGAAAGCTGCCGATATTGCTCCAGGGTCGAAGTGAAATACGAGCCGCTTAATACAACGTACGTCGAATCACAACTTCAACATCCGCTATTGGAGACCCATAGAATGACGGAGGAATGAGGAGAGACTAGTTAGGTCTACCAGACGGTGACATTAAACCCATAAATTGGCTTAATAGAGTCTTTCAAACAGAAAACCTACCTGATAGGACATTTCGATCTACAGTCCTACCACAAAATAATACTGGGCGTTCTGAGACTCACTCCATATGCGAAATGGGATCTCGTACGGGAAGTTAAAATCGGATGATGGAAAGGCATTCTGCTGGCAGATACTTTCAAGATCCCTGATGTCCTTCAAAAATTACATAACAAGTCAAGAGAAGGCCATTTTCTTTTGCCAAAAAGTTGAATTCAATGAGAATTATAATTATTTTCAGGCTCACAGTACCTTTTAGGCCCTCAAGTTCTATGACAAGGGCTCTGGATGTTTTAAAGGTTCATTTTTTAAAGGTTTCATTTTTTAAAGGTTCTAAAATTTTCATGACTAAATTAATCCTACAGATATTATCTAAAAGTTCGTTACATGTTCCTAATTAAGAATTATTAACGCAAAGTTATTTATAGAGTAAGTTGAATTATTATGGAAAATCTCAATCGTTGGAAACATTCCAGTTTATTTTTTAATATTTAGGTTTTATGTATTTTTGTAGTGTTGTGTATTGTTTTATTCATTTACTTAGGGCATTTTATATAAATGCTTTTTTTTTTTTTTTTTTTTTGTATCTTCGTTTGTCAAATTTGTGGTCGCTGATCCCATTTGTAAGTTTTTATTAGGTTGTAGATCTTTTAATTCTGAATTGATCGACGTTTGAATTATAAAAATAGCTCAATTAAGATCAGAAATATGGGCAGAAAACTTTCAACTGCGTCTCGACTAAAATTTTCATGACTAAATTGACAACATTTTTCAATTTCCAAGCAACTTGAGTGGGGAAAAATTGGAGGGGTGAAGGAAACTCTTGGAAAATGCATTTTTGAAAGCTTAGAAGCTATTTTTCACGAAGCTTTCAGAAATTCTCGACAACCCTATAAACTTTAGTGGCTTTGTAGCCGAAAGTCAGTTAGCTGAATTATTAATTCATTCTCCTGCTGGGTGATTATTCTTATAAACTTTGTTCTTTTTTTAATATAGAGTCTGCTTTTTTTTTCTCCCTTTGCATAGTTATTAAGTTGATTTCTGCAAACCTATATACACTGCAATACTAATAAAAGAACCATTTCTTTTTCCACGTATAAAAGTATAAATATCAAGGAAAAACGTTGAATATTATTTTCCCCATAAAATTTAGGAAAAGCGAGGGATCGAAGAACACTCACAGAAGTGCTTTGAGTTTCAAGCTGTCTTAATGAAGCTCTGATTGGGTTAATACAAAATAATTTTCCTTTTTTTCTTTTTTTTTTTTAATATAGTTTTGATATCATACATATTTATTATATACTCTTTCTTGCGCCTGATTATGTCAGGAATATGGGAAAACTGAACATATTTTATTTCCTCAATATACAGTGAATATTTTGCAAGATGACTGCGATTTCAGATAATTTAGTTATTTGTGGAAGTGCTCGTCCTAGAGAAGTGATATTTAATAAGGATAAATACTGGTTTTGTTCTCATAAATACTGGTCCTTTTCAGAGGTGGTTGTCGTAGGGTAATGAGCGCCATAAGAGTTTTCCCTATAGCAATTTTTAGCTTCTTGCAAGAAAATACTCAGATTACTTCTCTTAAATATGCTTCACAATATTCTTCAATATTCTTCATGTACGAAGAATAATATGTACATAGAAATTTGTGACACTGTAGCATATGTGTATATAAATATAATTTATTTACTAATGGAATATTGAGTATTAGTTAGTAGAATTGTAGCTGAATGAAGTAGCCCGGAACCATTGATATTGAACCCAGATAAACATTTTTTTAAAAGAAACTTGAATTATAATCCTGAAAAACAGAAATGGAAACTCTTAAAATAAAAATTAATCAATAAATTAAGTAATTTTCGTCATCGAACTAAGTAATTATCGTCATCGACAATATACTCAATATTCCATTAGTAAATATATTATTGTTATATTACTTTGCAGCTATTGCGCAAGTATTAGGAAATTTATTTCGATCAATGTATTTCAATTAATTAATTCAATCTTTGTAATATAAATACATACAGATTTTACATACAGAATATATTCATATTTTACATACAGAATATATTAGATACAGATACATACAGAATATATTCATACATACAGATTTTCTACAGGAACTCTACTTTGCATTCATTACTTTGCATTGGGCATTTTATTAGCATGTTGCCAGTCACTTAGTCAAAATTGGTCGGCCATAAATAAATATAACTGTTGAGTAGCAGCCATATTTAATTATAAAAGTAAATTAATATTTATCCCTAAATAATAAAAGAGTTCGGATATAAATAAAGCTACTGTGTGTATCTGTCATAAATACAATTATTTCCGTCTTAGAGAAATAAGATCCTCAATTTTAGAATTAATTAGCAGCAACGGAAACCACTTAGCGTTCGGATATAATTTTTACAAATACTATTACATGATAATTTTGGTTGTTATATTGGCTGTTTTAAGCCCAGTTCGAGAAGTCTGACTTCATGAATTTGCGTTTGACGTTAATGCGTTCATTTGTCTTTTTCTTTACCCTAAGATTATTTATGATAATCACATGCAAGGATTTAAAACTACTTTACAAGAATTCATATATAAATATTTTCCTCCATATAAAGCTTTAATAATTTTCTTTAGTAATTTTAGTAATTTTTACATCAAATTACAAAATCTATATCTTTGTGATAAAAAATTACCAAAATAAAAATTCAGGGTGAAGTTTCTTTGCAGCTTCCGAAGCACATGGATGTGTTACATAATCCTGCTAATCGACCCGTGAAATGTATTTTTCGCCACGTTCGCGTTTACTTCTCTAATAATCCTATTTAGTAATGCCGATGTTGGTACGATAATCTCTCTTGTCGTTTGCTCATTTGGAACAAACGGATAGAACAAAATACACCTACCTGAACATTTTTGAGAGATGGGAGAATTTAAACAGAAATGCGTCACTTAAACGAATGTTTAAAAACTTTAAAAACGAAAAATATGTTACATCTAACAAGCCTTGTAGGTGCACATGCTGCTTCCGTTTGTGAATATGCTTTTGCTTACCCAGATTTCAACTTGCAGTTATAAATGCCATAAATATAAGAAATTAAGTCATTCGTTCCGTGATTAAGCTTGCAGCTAGCAGATAAAATATTGATGCTCGTTTCTCACTAAGAGTATAACTGATTTTCCCCATTTGTAAAACCAATTTGGAATAATGATTTTTTAATTTTGGAATAATAATTAATGATCCCCATTTGGAATAATGATAGGCAGAGAAATGTATTTAATGTTTTTCATTTATCTAGCTCTTTACGACAACTTCTTGATTTATGGCCAGGATGTTTTGAAACTTCTAGGAATTATGGTATATTTTACATTTCGTCAATTTTCATCATTATTAGAATGTTGTTTTTCAACATAATCCCCATTTTATTGAACACATTTATGCCAATTAAAAACTAAATTTTTAAGGCGTCTTCAAAGAATGTTTACGGAGGTTCCTCAGTCTACCTATTTATAGCATGATTAAACTTTTAAATTGTGTCCTCCTTAAAGTGTTTTCAAATGCGGGGACAGAAACATGGGAACAAATATTCTTCGCAGACTTTGAATAATTTCTGAAGTTTTCACTCCCTTTTGTACAAAAAGAAAAGAATTGTTCATCGCTTTTCCATGTTTTCAGAAAACAGTGCTGTAAAAATGCGCCTGTCTCAATCAAACAGTTGAACAGTAAACAATACTGCACAGGATAGCTGCATAAATATATCAAGACTTGTCGCTGGCCGATAGCGCTGCCTGTAAATTCTAGAAACTGTATTACAACTCAATTTCTAGAACATTGAAAACACCCTCCGTAACTTTGCTATTGAACTGTTTTTCCGAAGCATGCTTACCAAACAGTACTTCATCTAAAGTTATTTACATTGGATGAGTTAGCACTCTTATAACAGTCAACATGCTCACAAACGCAGATTTAAAATTCAACAAAACTTCATTGAACCACTTCTAGTTTCAATTCAGAGAAGGTGTATTGACTTTCCGCAACTAACTATAAAAATTAGGTGACCTTGCCTTCGAATGTTTCAACTACTAAAAAATATTTCTCGAACCGGATACCTGGTTTCTCCTATCCGAGTTAGGTAGGTACCTAGCTCGGATGGCATCAGTTACCTATTCACTCAGTTACTCAGCTTTCTGGCTAGAAACAAAGTTTCCACCACAGTTTCCTAGTCCGAATCAATATCTGTGAAGTCAATCAAAAGGAAGATACAGCAGTGTTTAAATTACATTTAACTTCTGTAAAACTTGAAAGTAATTGTCACAGCTTTAGTGACGTTAATGACGTAAAAGTTTAATCTGGCGTCTCTACTGATTATTTTTTTAAACATAATTTTTTATGAAATATTTTTACTTCTAGCATATCTTTTCAATGTTACGCTAACATATTAAAGCTATTGTTAAATAGCCAGAGTGACGTCTCATCTTAACATGCTAGATTTTATCCACAGTTGTATTCAATGTATTAAAGTATTGCAAGAAATTAAAATTTTTACAATTAGTAAACTTGAAACAAATTAACTAAGTTCCGATATATCTACATAGTAATGATATTATTTCTAATATACCTTCTCAATGATACATTAGAGTAAGCATAATTCATAAATAATGATGGTGTAATAAAATAATTTATTACCACTCTTTTAATAGTTTCAGTACCTATTTTTTTTCCTTCAACGGGGAGACATTTGCTTTAAAGCATTCGTCGGGAATAGACAAACCTATCTAGTTATTCGGCCAAACCTACTAGTCATTCAGCCGTCTCATCATCAAGAATGTTGGTCATGGCGTACCGAATGTTAGACCTATATTTTAAGCGCAAGGAGGGAGGGGTAGTAAGGCCAAGCCTTATGTCAGAATCGAATCCACAGACTTTGTAAGGTTTATTTCAATTAAAAAATTATTTCTTACATTAAAATTGTCCTGATCTTCTAATGCTTCGAGTTAGGTTGACCATGACAGCCTACAACATGAAACTCCTCTGCTGTGATTTACCTTTAGCACCGTAGCTAATAATTGGTCAAACATATATCCTTTGACTTGTAAAGATTTTGAAGCGTTATTGCCTGTGTAATACGCGAGAAGCAGAATTTAGTTTTGTTAACTGCTTTATTTCTGTAACTTCAAGTTAAAAAACATCCTTCAGATGTTTTAGATTTGTTGCAACTACTTAATGTTCTGGAAATGAAAGGTAAACAGACAGACGATAATTCATAAGACAGTCTAAGAAGGTTAGATTAGTTAGACTAGATCTAAGAAGGTTAGATTATACCTTGATTTAAAGCTAGCCAGTTAAGCACTGTACCATCCAAAAAGGAGATGCAGTGATTGTTTCATTAAAAGGAATGCAAATGTTGCACTCCGAAATTTTTTATTATCGATTCGTGTTTGTCTCGCACTGCAACTTTTTTTACTTCAACATTACGGACTCTACTCAACTGCCCGCTCAACTTTTTCCTTCTTCACCACAGATCTACACTACTACAGTCAACAAGTGCTACGAACTTCTAAAGCCACTCATACGCTTTTCACGTTATGCTAACAATCAAAAAATGAATATGCTGCTACACCAGTACCTCCTACTACACTGGGATAGTGGTCTGACCCAGGCGCTAGGAACACAGCTACTTTCTCTTGGAAATTGTTAGTGAAGTTCTTTATGCTTCGCTTTAATATGAAACTATTTTCTTTCCCCCCTTCTACCTATGTGTTTTTTAAATTCAATGTAGAACTAACTAAAACTATTAAAATTTACATCTTTCAAATAATATATTTAAACAAAAGGCAGATTATAATATTTTCCTGTTAAACATATAACATTATTATAATAATAACCGCATCGCAACAAAAGAGCACTACATGAAATTATTTACAGAAGGTATCTCATAATTCTTTTGCACAACGAAACAAGATCTATAAGTAATAAAAATTGGAAAATTTTGAAAAAAAAAAAAAAAAAATCACAGGAAGAAAAGCATAGAAAATGTAAATTCTCTTAGTAAACTGATAAATTAAATCGTGAAGTAAGATAAATAAATTAGAATGTTAAAGTTGCCCCTGACAAGCTAGGTGCTTAAAAATTAACCTTAAAAAGTTCGAGAGTACAAAGAAATTTTTTTTTTTTTTTTTTTTTTTTTTGCAGAATAGCGCTCCTGCCTACTCCGCCTTCTCCTCGATACAAGGAAAGCGTCAAAACATTCTTTAAATACACACTGTTGGGAATGGCATCACTAAGCCAACGAATCAAAAGCCAGATAGAGACTGACGTCATGGGACGCCAGAGGAAAACGAACAGTTCCGGTTTAGTTAGTTAAGCACGATGTTTGCATGATGTGGCTAGATAGATATTGTAGCTAGATAAATATTTTATATTCTTTTAACTTGTCTTTGTGTGTAAATAAATCTTTTTGCTTAAGTTTAAATGAAGTGCTCCATTTATGACAAGATAGCTGTTAATTCATCGGGTAGATGACTTACGAATCCCTTCTGAGCTAGCCATTGTTCGAACGTAACGCCTTACGTAACATATCATTGTGGCGCCAAGACGTGGGGCGCGATAACAGCTAAAATAAATTGAAAATGGAGCTTACACAGCTGAAAACCGAAAGAAAATGTCTAAGAACTTCCTTTACCACATATGCAAACAAAATTGATGCAGAACTGAAATCAGATATTCCTGATTTGAAGCTACTTTCGATTCTGGAACAACAGCTTAGAGACAAGTTTAATCGACTTGAAATTTGCCAAAAGGAAGTAACGTCACTAATTCTACAATCTAAAGAAGCTGAAAAGCTATATGAAGAAGATTTTATTTCGTCTGAGCCTTATAGAGATAAATATTTTGAACTGTGTTTGTTCTCAAATCGAAAAGCTGTCGAAGAATCCTTTACCTACTGAATTACCAGAGAAGCGCAAATTTAAACTGCCGAAGATCGAACTAAAGAAATTCAACGGCGAAGCAAAAGAATTTTTGACGTTTTGGAGCCAGTTTTCGAAGATCCATGAAGATCCGACGATTCCAGATGAAGATAAATTCCAGTACCTCCTGCAAGCAGTTGTTCCACACTCCAAAGCCGCATGGGTAGTGGAGAGCTTTCCGGCAACGGCGTCGAATTACCCGAAAGCAATCGCCCAGCTTCGAGAGAGGTTTGGAAGAGAAGACTTACTTGTACAGATATACGTCAGAGATCTTCTAAGCATGGTTATGCGTAATGCAAGCAGTGGACGTGTGAAGACGGATCTTCCCACTCTCTACGATGATTTAGAAACCAAGATTAGAGCTTTAGAAAGTCTTGGAAGAACGCAAGAGAAGTATGGTGATTTCTTAACGCCTTTAGTTGAATCCTGCCTGCCCGAAGAAGTATTAATTGCTTGGGAGAGAAACAGAAATTTAAAAGAAGCACTTCAGCCTGATGACCGATGCCTTGAAAATTTGATGAATTTTCTGAAACAAGAAGTGAAAGGAGAAGAGATGGTCGTGTTAGCCCGCACTGGGTTTGGTTCTAATCATATTTCTAAGAAAAAGGATACACTAAATAAAAATTTAGATTTCGCCACCGCAGCTGCGTTAGTAAGTACATCAAATTCTGAGAGCCCAGGTAAGCGCAATTTTAACTGTCTCTTTTGTGAAAAACGGCACCCAACTAAAGAATGTTTTTCTGCTAGAAATATGACATTAGAAGCTAAGAAAAATATATTAATTAAAAGGGGGGCCTGTTTTGGATGTTTCAGATTTGGACACACTTTTAAAACATGTCGAGTAAAAAATTCTTGCATGTACTGTAATAAACATCACCATTCTTTAATGTGTCCCGATCGCCAAGAAAAAAGCGCAAATGAAAAGTCTAAAAGGGACGTAACTGAAACCAGTACATTAACTAATAACTGTAAAATAGAAAATGTTTATTTAATGACTCTAATAGTTAAAATTAAATTTAAGAATGTTGAGCTTAAAGTACGCACATTACTGGATACAGGTTCTCAGCATTCGTTTGTCAGTAAAAAATTAGTAGAGAATTTAAATTTAAAACCATTAAGGCAAATTAAATTGAAGCATTCGTTATTCGGTGGAAGAGAAACGCGAACGCAGATTTACGATGTTTATAATTTGTTGATTTCGGCATTAGATGAAACTTTCTCCTTTCAAATCGAAGCACTTTCCGAGAGCAAAATTTGTGGCACAGTGCCAAAAGTGAACGATAGTAAAATTATTAATGAACTGAAAGATAGAGGCGTCAGTTTGTCTGATTTGGGTTCTTCTGATCGTGAGATTGATCTGCTTTTGGGAGCGGATATTGTGGGCGCTTTATTTACTAATAAATCTGTTCGGTTAGGGTCAGGGTTATTTTTGATTGACACTTGTTTGGGACATATGTTAACTGGGAAGCATGAGTCATTTGGAGATAGCAATGATGATACTATTTTGAATGCAATTTCGTTGTATGTTAGTAATTATTCGATAAAAGATTCATGGTCTTTAGAATCCATAGGTATTTCAGATCCCATTGAAAATAATAGAAAGAATTTAGAACATTCTAGAGTTTTGGAAGAGTTTAAAAATAATGTGAAAATTCTTTCAGACGGTAGATATGAACTTTGTTTACCTTTTAAATCTGATGTGGCCGATTTGCCGACAAATAAAGATTTAACTTGGAAGCGGCATAAAAGGATGTGCCAGCGAGCACAAGATAAAGCATTTTTAGAAGAATATACTACGATTTTCCGGGAATGGGAGAAATTGAATATAATTGAAAAGGTAACTGATAATGCTGAGACGGGACATTTTTTACCTCATCGGCCAGTAATTAAGGACAGTACCACTACAAAAATCAGACCTGTCTTTGACGCGTCAGCCCGAGAAAGTGGTAAATGCTCTTTGAATGACCTTTTGTATAAGGGTCCGAACTTACTAGAAATAATTCCAGAGATACTTGATAGGTTTCGAATTCATCCAATAGGATTATCTTCAGATATTGAGAAAGCATTTCTGATGCTAAGTATAGCCCCTCAACATAGAGATTTCTTGCGGTTTTTTTATCCGTCCGAGAGTGAACAGATTGTTTACCGACATCGCAGAGTAGTATTTGGGTTAAAGTCGAGTCCATTTTTATTGGCAGCCTCAATTACACATTTATTAGATAATGTACCATCTGAATTTGATGCTATAGCACAAAAACTGAAACATTCTTTTTACGTAGATAATTGTGTTTCTGGTGTTGCAAATATTGAGGAGCAGGAAGATTTTATTGTAAATGCAAAAGATATTTTGTCACGGGGTTGCTTTAATTTAAGAAACTGGGAGAGTAATGTAAAATGTAAGTATGTTTTTAATAGTACTGGTGTCACGAAAGTATTGGGAATTTTGTGGAATCTTGATAAGGACACTCTTAAGTGTAATTTAAACTTTGATCTTGTAAGTGAAGATCAGAATTTTACTGAGAGAATCATTTTAGCTACAGTTCACAAAATATATGATCCAATAGGTTTGTTGAGTCCTGCAATCTTACCACCTAAGCTTTTACTGCAGGAAACGTGGAATTTAAATCTAAAGTGGGATACTCCCTTACCAGATAGTATTCAAATGTCTTTTAAAAGATGGTTTAGAGAAATAGATGCATTAAGAGATATCGAAATCTCACGTTATGTTGAAATAAATGATTCCACTGAGATGCATGTTTTCGTAGATGCGTGCAAAAAGGCATATGCCACCTGTATTTTTTTTAGAACGAGAACCTCTCAAGGGGTAAAAATTTACTTTGTTAGAGCAAAAACCAGAGTTGCACCTTTGAAGAAAGTAACGATCCCTAGGTTAGAGTTAATGGCTTGCTGCATTGGTGCCAGGTTGGCATATTCAGTGAAGCAGGCTTTAAATGCCCATGAGATTAAAACAATATTTTGGAGCGACTCTAGGGTAGCTTTATACTGGTTAAAAGAACGTGGTGATTGGACAGTTTTTGTCTCGAACAGAGTAAAAGAAATAAATAATCTGTTTCCTAATAATGAATGGCGACATGTGCCAGGGAAAATGAATCCCGCTGATCTGATTTCGCGAGGGTGTTCCCCCAAGAAATTGTTAGAATCCTGCTGGTGGAAAGGCCCGGCATGGTTGTTGCAAGCAAGAGACAACTGGCCTGACACCGAAATATTGATAACGGAAACACCCGAAATAACACTTGAAAGGAGAAAGGTTAGGTTATGTAATATTAATTTGTTGGAAGAGAGAGTCCCGTGGTATGCCATTAAATTCTCAAATTTCCATTCAATAGTTAGAATGGTTGCATGGATATTGAGATTTATCAGTAATGTAAGATCGCATCATGATACTAGACGGGGGGGGGAGAACTTCTAACGCAGGAGATTGAAAATGCTGAAATTCTGCTTATTCGTAATGTGCAAGCTCAATTTTTTCCTAATGAAACCTCTTTTCGGAACTTGTGTGTTTTCAAAGATGTGAACGGAATTATCAGAGTTAAAACTCGAATTACTGAACGCATAGATAAGCCTTTCTTCATTTCACCTATTCTTCTTCCTGATAAATGTATCTTTACTCAAAGACTGATTGAATATTTTCACTGAGAAAACTGTCATGCTGGAACCCAGATATTACTAAGCATATTGCGTGAAAAGTACTGGATTACAAGAGGAAGAAGAGCGATACGTAGTGTTCTGAAGGACTGTATTAAATGTCGACGATACAAAACTAAATCTCTCATTACTGAACCAGTTTCCTTACCTGCTGATAGAGTGGAAAATGCTGCAGCTTTCGAAGTAGTTGGTATTGACTTAGCAGGTCCCCTATTTGTAAAACGTGGGGACAAAGTATGGATGGTTCTCTACACGTGTGCTCTTTATAGAGCAATTCATTTAGAGTTAATAACATCGCTTTCTACTGATGCTTTTCTGTTATCATTTAGACGTTTTGTTGCTAGAAGAGGAAGACCTAGAGTGGTTTATACAGACAACGGTACAAACTTTAGGGGAGCTTATAATAATTTTTTAGAAATTGATTGGAGTAAAATAACTCGACAAACAGAAATACAGAAGATCGAATGGAAATTCATTCCCCCCACTGCTGCCTGGTGGGGCGGATGGTGGGAAAGACTTGTTCGAGTAGTCAAAGAACTCCTTAGGAGAACATTGGGCAGAGCTGTTCTTACCTATGAAGAACTGGAAACAGTTATGTGCGAATGTGAAAGGGTAGTAAATTCGCGACCCCTGACGTATGTATCCGAAGATACAGAAGACTTAGTTCCACTTACACCTGCCATGTTTCTGACCGACAGATCCAATTTAGATGTAACTGATATAGATACAGTAGACACCAATCATCTCAGGAAAAGAATCAGATTTCGTGCAAAATTAATGGAAGATCTCCGTGTACGTTTTCGAAAGGAATATTTAGGACTACTTATTCAGAAACGACAGCAAAATTCACACTTTCCAAATATTCGAGTGAATGACGTTGTGTTGATAGGAGATGATATCAAAAAGAGATTGAATTGGCCTTTAGCCAGGGTTACGGAACTGATTCCAGGAAAGGACGGCAAAGTGAGAACAGTTAGATTAAGAACGCAAACTAACAATTTAGTACGTCCGATACAACGAGTGTTTCCCCTAGAAATCCAAGATGATGATTTGTCAGGTTCATGTCATCCAAGTGATCCTCAAAAACATCAATCTGCTGTAAAGTCTTCATATTCTCATCGTGGAGACGACATGAGTACCTCTCATCATTCAGAAATTTCTGGGTCACCCCGATCTCCGGACCTCACTGATGTTTCCGATGTATGTGACAGTTCTAAGACTATAAAGACACGAGCTGGTAAAACTGTTAAGATGCCACTTAGACTGAACTTGATAGACTTGAATGTTTTGAGTAGCTATCCAGCAACTCAAAAGGGGGGAGGATGTTGGGAATGGCATCACTAAGCCAACGAATCAAAAGCCAGATAGAGACTGACGTCATGGGACGCCAGAGGAAAACGAACAGTTCCGGTTTAGTTAGTTAAGCACGATGTTTGCATGATGTGGCTAGATAGATATTGTAGCTAGATAAATATTTTATATTCTTTTAACTTGTCTTTATGTGTAAATAAATCTTTTTGCTTAAGTTTAAATGAAGTGCTCCATTTATGACAAGATAGCTGTTAATTCATCGGGTAGATGACTTACGAATCCCTTCTGAGCTAGCCATTGTTCGAACGTAACGCCTTACGTAACACACACCACTATAAGTTTCAGTTTATTTGCAATGCTATCCAGCACGTACACTGCACTCACAGAACAGTCGATGAATCTTTAGTTCACGGTAGGGATGTTAAAACCAATTAAAAAATAACATTTATAAACCTTAATAATAAATATTCTTTTTATTTACACAGTACGAACAAGCAGACTACTTTCCCTAATCTTTTTATTCTTCTACGTATGATCTTTGAAATAACACCAGTAAAGGGGAAAAAATATCTTCACATTCTAGCAATTTTTTTTATACACCCGTATCTTCTTATAATAAATTAGTTCATTTTATAATCAAACGATGGTCACGATATGCTCCACTAATTCGTAGGTACCCGAAAAAATAATCATCTAGGCTGCTTTTTCTTAGATTAAAAGATGTTCCCTCAATGCTGCATACGGCTTCACGTGAAAGTTTTCTATTGGAGAAGAGCTGCCTCTCCTTCTCTGACGTACATATGACGTGTGAGTAACCGATTCTCCTAAGCGGCGATACCAAGCTGTTTATTTCTGTGAAAACAAGGGGTAAGAGAAAAAACTACTTCCCCATTCTAAATGGTTTCCCTCAGAAGTCATGACTGCAAGAACAAAAGTATCTTGTTTTAATAGAATTTTTAGTTTTCTGAGCGACTTTCTTAAGAAAATTAAGGATACGTTTTAAATACTTTCTTCTTAAAAAAATCTGCTCTGAAGTTGTAATTCGCTAACACGGAAACAGAATAATAGTTACAGGTAGCAAGTTTTATAACAGAAGCTTTTCAAAACGACGGAATTCAACACATTAGAATATTATTTCTAATTAAGGTTAAATTAACTGATTAGAGATCTCATTTTTAGGCGTTATGAAAACGATTATTCTAGGTAGTGGATAGTCTATGGCGGTCGGAACGTCGTTTATTAAAAACACTACTCATGAGAAATTTATAAAAATTATCAGCTAGATATATGGTAAATAACTTGAATTAAATTATAAATCATAGATATTGTTAAAAACTGAAATAAATACATAATTTTTTAGGAAGCATATGCATTGTTTTTAAATAAAATATGCATAAAAATTAAACGTCCTTGGAATGTTCTTAACACAGTAAAAAATTCTCGAAGACATTACTAAGAATACCATGCAGTATGTGGTCGAGCGTTACCTTGTTGCTAAATGATACCTGAGGGCCTTGCTTGCATAAGAGTAAGTGCTTCAGTCTCATGCGTGTTAAATGTGTTCGGATCAACACTGATGCTGAATTCCCGAAGACATTACTCAGAATGCAGTGCAGTATGACACTAGTGTTATTTTTTTATTAAATGCCTTTTGTATAGGGTTTAGCACTTTCGTAGTGGCCCTGTGGATGGCCACTACGAAAGAGAAACAAAAACAAATAAATGATATAACTAATATAATAATTAGTAATAAAAATAACAGAATAATTAAATAAAATAGTTAAATAAAAAAATCTGAAAGCTTTCAGATTTTACATTACGTCCAAAGAGGGGTTTATTTCACGTTTTGTGTGTTACTTTATTAAATATCATGTTCTTCGCACTTACCATAAAATTCAATTCAACAACAATATCACAAAATAACTTTAAAATGAGCATATCTTTAGAATATCCGATACACAGTCTCGCGCGCTGGAGATATTTTTTTTTTTTTTTTCACTCACAGTGTTGCCATTTCTCGCTTTGAAATCGTTGAGTTTGGTAATCGAAAATTTTTTAATGTCTGTCAAAATATAAAATAGATAATAAAACAAATTCCTAATTAGGGCTTCCAGATGCCCATATTAGGTGGAGGTTATTCGAAATTTGATGGCTCTAGGTTATTTTATTTGGTTATTTTATCTTAGTTGTTTTATCACAAGCACTCTAGGTTGCTTTATCACAATGCGAGGAACATTCTTACATTTATGCAGATTCTTCATTATTTAAATTCTTTAAATATAACGCAGGGCTCTAATAATTTTGTTGGCAACAATTTGAAAAGTGAACTGACATTTCAATGCAAAATCCCAAAAAGAAATTAATAATTTTTCTGGCAAACTGCCCCCTTGGACTAGTAATTATAGAAATAAAAAAAAATTAAAAATTATCCCTAATGTGAACTGAGGGAATACTAGAACTATTGTGAGATTACGAAAGGAAATTTTAACCGAGAAATGTAGATATGAAACAAACAGAACAGAGTCCGACACTTCTGTCTCTTGAATATCTAATTCTAGCTGTCAAGCAGAACTCTGACAGGGAAAAAATTCTGCCAAATTGAGGAAATGGTCTATAAGCTGAAAACGAACGTAATATTTTGTATAACTACCATTTTCTTTCCCCATATTTGGTTTACATTTTTCTAAAAATTCTGCATCTGCTATTTTTCCAGGCACTAAACGTATTTGAGCCATTTAGTATTTCTTATATTAAGCTAGCTGTAACTTGAAGCGGTAATATAAACAACGGTTCTCTTTCCTTGTTCTATTTTAAATTACCAGTTCTTAAACAAGCTTTCACAAATTCATCGCACTTCCTGGAAAATAACATTTTGATATGTAGCTGGGAGCTTCTCTTTTTTTAAAGGTCGCATTCTTTATTCAAAGTTTTGATTCCTAGTGAAGGAAAGGCATGCGTAGAAAAGGTAGAATCTTTTTTGTCTTATTACAAAAATAAAATCTTACGGGATCAATAGAATTTTCTGCTGAAATTGTGATTCTGTTTCATAGAAGAAGTGCCAGAACCTCTCTCATTTAGGGTTTTGCTACACTTTTTCTCAAAAACTAAAAAGTATTCGAGCCTGGATCCTCTAGGATGCACCCCAGTTTAATATCTGCTCTTGTTGGGTATTTACATAACTTTTCAAACGACATTTGCATGCAAATATTCACGAGCACAGCTCAATATTTATTGTTGCATGTTTTTTGCAACAAAGTGAAATACGTTCTTTGGTACAGAATTATTTGTTATTTTATAAGGTATTTCTCCCGCCAGAAAGGCGGGAGATTGAAAGAAATGCGCAGATTTGAAAGAAACGCAATTTTGCTCCGATTATGAAAAACATGTTTTTCCATTTCACTTAATTCCGATCTTATGCTCGAAAATTATTTAATATGTCGGGTACTTCATATCTCTGTAATGTAATATTTCACTGAATAATTTGTTGTCGGATAGTTGTTTCGTGAAAATATTTTTTTTCGGAAGTTGAGCTCTCCTGTCATAATTCAAAATTCTTTAGTTGATCTGATTTCATTTTCCAAGTACAGAACATAGCTAGAACAGAAATCCAAAAATTCTTTCTCAAACCAGTCTTCTGAATTCCTGAAGTTTCCTAAAATGTTCATCCAGGAATCGCAATCATATTTGATTACTGAATGCATTCCTGATCCTTTAAAAAAATATCTTCAAGACCGCGTGCAGTTGCACTAACAAAATTTTGTTAACTATGTTTACAAAATCCGAGAATATTTAAGGACAGTATGGCAATTCCGTGGACATATAGTCAGAACTTTACACTAAATGCGAAATTGTTCTACACTATTCGGGATGTCTGGTTATTTTAGCCTAAGGACCAAGTTCTAACTCATAGTTTTCTGCTTGGCCACTGGTGAAACGTATTCCATTTATGACAGTGTATGTATGAATGTGTATTAGTAACTTTAGTATAAATGAATATTAAAAGAAAGTCTGATATTAATTATTTTAGAACTAAGTTCCGGTACCTTGTAATAGCCTAGCTACATTAGAGTTCCTTAAGACCTAGAATGTTGAAGAATTGTATAGCGACTATTCGCTGAGTTCTTGTAAGTAACAAATTCAAAGAAGGGTTAAATTTACGCTTTATTCTAATGTTAAATAAATTTAACCAGTGACGTACACTAGTAGGCGTACAACACTATGCTTAGACTAGTAGCAACAACGTGGCAGAAGGGCAGAACGCGCTTTTCTACGATCTCCTAATACTGAAGTGACCCAGACTTCAGCTTAAATATGCGTGTTTATCTCATTTACGTAAATCGAAATCTTGTAAACTCATTCTGGCAGGGAAACGTAGGTAAGAAATGAGAACGTTAAAGGCTTGTTCCAAAATAAAAATAACTACTAGAAAATTAAAGTAAACCTTACAACTTTTTGTCTAATTTGCCTCAATTAATAAAACCTGAATAAAAAAGTGTGTAATTAAGAAAAAGGAAATATTTTTTATATATAAGCTTACATAGCCTGCTGTTCTGCCATATGAGTCAATTCAAGGCTCTAGCGTAGAATTGGGTGCCCCTTCGATTAGCGACAATTTTTTTTTTTTAATATTTTGGCGATGAAATCTCACTTCTGGTTACCATGACAGTTTTAACTTTGTTTTAGCTTCTTGATTTTATTTAAGTGAAAATAGACATGGACAAATTTAAGGCAGTGCGCAGTGCCTATTTTGTGCAATTCTAGGATTTTTTTAAGTGAAAACAGATCGATATGTACATGGACACAGAGTTTGTGCAATTCTTTGACTTCTTAATTTGGTTTTGTTTAGCGGCCATCTTGAAATTGCACCCTCATGGCGCCGATCTTGGCGTCAAAAAAGAATCGCCAAGAAACAAGGGGCACCCAATAGTAAACTTTTACCCAATTCAATTTCAGAAACATTGTTTATTATTTTTGTTACTATTGTGAACTATATTGCAATTGTAGAGTTTGAATTCTTCCTCCCCATCCAACTCTTATTCAGCAGAAAATAGTGCAGTTTAGTTTATCTTGAACACATCTGAATGCATAATCTCAAAAATATGATACAACATTAAGGTATAAAAGCTAAAAAATTTTCTTTAATTTGAGAACATCTTGCATCTGAAGCAAAGAGCTAATTACATTTTGCAAGAATTTAATATTATGTTCAAAATCTCAAAGAATTTCAGAGTTCCTCACATAAAATAAATACTTTCGCAAACTTCCCAAAGCAGAAGTTGATTATTAAATTGAATGCATTTATTAACTGAGTAATAGAGAGCAATTTATGGTAGTAACCTATTAAATAAAGTGAAATCGTTCATGAAAGTAACATTTTATCATAAGCAAAATGGCGAAATTTTCCTAGAGCATTAACTGTAGTTAATTAGACAATGGCTCTCTAAATAGCCTCATTTTGTTACAATAGTCAGATCCATGAAATGGTTAATGCAAAATCCGCTTTCTTACTCTGAAATACATGGCTGCATAAGTTGTAAAAGATTAGTTCTGTAATGAGAACTCTTGTAGGCTGAGAAGTGATTAAAAGCATACCTATAAATTAATAATAAAATGTATTTGTATGCAGATAAGACGTATGTGAAAAAAACAAGATTAAAATTAAAAAAAAAAATTAAAAAGAAAATAAGAATTTCTGGATTGGTTCGTTGTCTATTTAGAATTTTAATTACAAACATTTATTTAATTACTTTATAAGGTATTTTCTCTCTCCTTCCAGCATGCCTTCGTGGTGTAATGGTAGCACACTCGGCGTGTATTCCGAGAGGTCCAAGTTCGAGTTTCGCCAAGGGCATTACACATTTTTTACATCTTCTTTTTTTAGAAAACAATAATGACTCTACAACTGTGCACCAAAATTTAAAAGCTTGAAAAATTCCATAAAGTTGTATACTACATTCAATGAGTCTTAAATTTAGAGTTATGGTACGTTCTCCTCCTAGAACGCCTGGCGTTTTTAAGCAAAGTATGCAATATGAGAATTATTATATACTTTACCTAGGCACAGTATATATAATATCTAGGTCTTCTATAGAATGACAAATGTTCTTTATGCAAAGTATGTATGGCAAAAAGGCCATGAGGCTAATATTTAAAAGACATTTATTTCTCAAAAGTAAACATTATTTTGAAAAAATAATGAAAGAATGACATTAAAAAAACTTTTATTCAAAATGCGTAAAAACAATTAGTGAGTTGAATTTGGTGCACCACAATAAATTTGTATTCTCCGTCTGGCTGAGATTGAAAATCAGTTAAAGTCTACTTGACAAATGGAACTAAATTCAGAAAAAAATCATAGGTTGCATAGCAATGCCCTTTTTAACAACTTTTGTTTTTCTCAGGACCTTCACCCACCTTTGTGAGCAGGGCTCACAAAGGTGGGTGCAGAGTTCAATATCATTTCATACAACGTTTTCGCACTTGGTTGAAAGTTCTTCCAATGTTCTGTCACGTCCTCCATTTCCAAGAGTCAAATGAATTTCATGAAGTACGTGAAATAACTCAGTATCCGCGATATAATACTGTATAATACTGAAGCCTTTTTTAACAGGATAAATGAGTTTACTTTTGCTTTCTACAAACATCATATCATAGCGATTCAGGAACTCATAGTCTCGTGGTTCCTTCTTAGTAGTCATTTTGGCTTTTTTACGTCATTTATTAACTTCGGGTAAGTAGTTTCAGTTATTTGAAACGAATCGGAAATGTATTTCATTTTTTACCGGTTTGTCATTTGGCATTTTATAGAATGTTTTAGGCAACGTGCGAAATTTGTAATCCTTTCATACATTGCCGACCAGTTTTCCACATTCTATAAAAAACCCTAGACATTCTATAGAACCCCGGATTTCATACTTTGCTGGTAAAGGGGTTATCACTTCTAGCGACAGTCCCTGCTAAACGGGACTTTTCTGAGAAACGATATTCTGGTGGCACTAGTTTAAACGGGAGGATTCCTAGAAAAGAGAGCTCTGGTGGAAGCGACGTCCCGCCTAGCTAGGGGAACGATGTAGCGGCTAGGCGGGAATTTTTCAAACCTCACCGAAAAGGTGTCGGCTGGAGCTCTATCCCGGGTAGAGTCAACCAATCAGACGAAAGTCCTGTTTCTGAAGGATCACGTGATCCCAGTCTGAGCGATAATCGATTACTGTTTGGCGTTCAAGTCTTTGTAGTAAATGAAAATGGTAACCTAGCTACGTGGGTTTCCTAGAAATGTGGGGATTCTGAGAACTGTCTCTTTCGAAGTCCAGTCCCGCATAGCCGAAACGTAATGTTATTAGAACTTTAAAAATACACATGGCATTCGGAAAAGAAGATTATAAGCATTGTTTTAATTAATAATATTCTTGTACGCATATTTTCAGCAGCAAAATTTATTATAATAAAGTACAAAATCTTATGAAAAGAGTTTGAATATATGGTTATAAATGTTCTATAAAAAAACGTAATTTTCTCTGTTATTCCTTTATTAATTATTATGTTTTATTAAGGTAAATTCTAAAACTTCCATACATCTATGTTGAAAATTCGAGGAGATAGTTTCAATTAGTACTTTCATTTGGGCAGTTACGAAAACAGCAGTAATTTCTGGTTCATATCCGTTGCCAAAGAGATTAACGATTAACATCTAAAGCAATTAACATCTTTTTTTTTCTTAGCTAATTGTCTCTGTAATTAGTCAAAAAATTTTCCACATTTTTCCAAGAAACGGTCGAAAACTGTTCAGTTTTGCTTTGAAAATTAACACTCAATTGTTTTCATGCAATGAACATACTGCAAATATTTTAGTGTTCAGAAGCACTTAGTACTCCAAGGACTAGCTCGATATTTCAAATAAAGTCTCTTTTAAAAGAAAATTTTGGCAATCACATAATTTCTTGATTTTTATTTTTAATCGTTCACCGCGACTGCCAGATTCAAGGACTGAAGAATTTTTTTTCTTTGAGATTACCTAAAACAAAAGGTGTTTGCAAAAATAATCCGCGAACCGTACAGAAAGTGAAAACAAAGATTCGGTGAGCATTTCAAGAGTTAGGATCCGAAGTTCTAGCAACAGTTACTTAGAACTCATTGGGTAGAAGACGCCAAGTTCAGACAAATAATTTGTCCTATATTATTTTAAAAGATAATTTAAACATTTTGGTACTTACACATTAATGCAGCCACCTTCGTATTAGAAATCATCAAATTTTCAGAATGTGCCAAACTCTGGCAACCATGGGCATAACCATTCTTTCAGCAACCATGCTTATGAAAGTTCTTCAGTCAAGCAACGTTGCAGGGGTTCTTTTTTCTTGTTTTTAAGTTCCAATGATTTTAATACGTAAATCGTGATATTTTTTTGTCTTAAACTTAGTTTTAAAGTATGAAATGCGTTTCCTCGGTAGCCGCTGTTACCGAGAGTTGCAAAAAGCCGAGTCTACGCAATTCTCTGATTTTTTTTTTTTTTTTTTTTTTTTTTTAACGAAAACAGATCGCTGTGAGCTTCCAGAAAAGAAAACCCCCCAAAATTACAGAAATATTTGAAGAAGAATGGAAGTGTTTTATATTTTAATCTATCGCGTAATCCTTATTTAATAATTTTAATTTGTATTTTTATATTGTTAAAGTATTTTGTTCTTTTTATATATTGATACTATACGATAAATATGGATAGTTTGGAAATCTTTCTAAAAAATAATCGCGAAAACCACTAACTTGCACAGGATAAGTAAATTTTATCTTTTTATCTATAAAAAATCGCCTTGTTGCGCCAAGGTGGTTGCGCTAATACGTATGTACCAATATTTTCCATAATTTACTGTCAAGAACGGCAAAAATAAATCTTTTTGACGGAAAAGAATTTAATTCACTGCTTACATAATAACGTTAATTATGCTGCACTTTTTAAAAACTAATACTTAAAAAAAACCTTATAATTGTCTTTCTGAACTACGTGTATCCTGCACATCCATTTGAATATTAGTAAACGTATTCCGGAAGGTAAAAACAAATTTATACAAGAAGGCAGCCGGAAAAGAAATCTACAGTTTACTTAACTGATTTGGTGCCAAATCTGATAGAAAGATCTCAAGGTTAACTTAATATTTCCTTGATAACTATCAAAGGAAATTTAAATAAATTATCTATATGTTGGAAGATTTTGTGGAGGTTAATATTAATAATTTTAGATCAACTTTTATCTTATAGAATTTTTAGAAATAATAATATTTACATTTAATATTTTTCCACATGACAATGTTTACAGCATGATATACTAGAAAATGAATTCTATTCACAAATTTTCGCATCTTATTAACTATCGTAACTTCCTATCATGTCATCAAGCATGATTTATGTCTTTGGGAATCTCTTGTTCTTACAAAATTAGCCTTTGGCTTGCCTTGAAAAATTATCTCTTAATAAATATACATATCCAGCGTAATTCATTTCAATAAATATATTTAGTGCCCGAGTATCACAAAATTACATTTTTTCCTTTGCTAATAAAACAAAAGGAATGCTTTATTGAGCAATTTTTTTTTGCTTATTTTACCATACGAGAATCAAGAGGAGAAATTTATGCGGATAATTTAATTTCCAAAGGACGCGGTTGCAGTAAGAACATAACAAATGTATTCATAGAAATACACTACCGGTAACTCTCACAATATTATTTAAAAGAAACCTACATTCCAGTAAGAATGCATAATAGTAATGTTAATACTACAATCTATCTTCTATTTATATTTATATAAAGAAGAAAGTATGTTTGTTTGTCCTCTAATAACAACTCAGTCACTACTATAGCTATTGTCGCCAAACTACGATTTTTTTCTGGTTACCGAAAAAGGTCGACGTCCACATTAAAAAAAAAAAAAAAAAAAAAAAAAATGGCTAAAATCAGAGATATTAATTAAAAACTCGGAAAAACGATAATTTTCAACCTCATTTTTCACAGTGGCAACAGTCTCACAAGCTGGCGATGAAATCTGCTTTATCTCGAAAGTTGTTGCCACTGCTCGCTTTCAAATCGTAGAGTTTATTAATAAAAAAATTCTGAGTTTTACGATGAAATAAAAATAACATTGTCAAACATTAAATACATTATTCCCGATTCCAAAAATTCCTGGGAAGCCATTTCGGCTAGTCCCATCTTGGTACGACTTTAATCAGCCGAAATATTAATTTGAACTCTGAAACAGCTTTGAAAACACTAGTTTTCGCACTCATGTACCCGAGTGGCAACAGTCTCGCGTGTTGGCGATAAAATGCTTTACTTCGAAAAGTGTTACTGCTCGCTTTCAAATCGTAGAGTTTGTTAATCAAAAATTTTTAAGTTTTACAAAATCTCTCTTTATATATATATATATATAAGGAACAATGTCAGTTTGTTCGTTTGTTCGCGTTATTGATTTCTGACCAATCATGATAAATTCTTTGCCACATTGAATAGACTAAAATTGAATATAAGTGAAATGTTGGATCGAACTTGAAGTTTTACGACCATTTGATTAGAAAGACGAAAATAATTAAAAACTGCGTGCCGTTGTTGCTAATATTAATATAATGAAAGAGAATTAATTTATTTATCTATCAAAATTTTTATGTGGGTTCCATATCGCATAAGACTGAAAAATGTATTACTATGAATCGTATTTTTTGCATCGTCATTAGAGAAGCATTACAGCGGTATTGTTCTCTCTGCTGTTAGATACATTACTTTCAATCCAACTTAACCCTTTCCGGCACGCTACCTTTTAAAGTCGGAGTTTTGATTTAAAAAAAATAAATAAAAAAGGTAGGCAGTCTAATTAGGCCTAGAGGAGTACACAAGTAAAATTTTGTGAAAATAGCACTTATCGTTTTAATTCTGTGGGTGTGTCCAAAGTGGCATACTGATTGAATAGAGCTTCGAAAAGAGTGCTGAAACGAGCATTGTTGTCAATGACTGGGCACACCTAGGGTTCGCCGTTTGATTTTAGGCAAGATTTTTAGGTAAAAATTTAAAACTAATATAGAACAATGAGATTAGCATACAACCAAAAAAATAACATAGAAATTTCTTTTCAAACAATTCCTTTTATACCGTAATAAAAAATCTGGAAGATTTCTTTGAAAAACGAGAGTCCTAAAAAACTGAACATGGCTAAAATATATGGACTGGTTTGTGTTGAGCTGCCATCTACTATAAATAAAGAAGGTTCAGAGTAACCTATAAATCCTTTTTCATTCAATTTTTCTGTGCGTACAGAAGGAAATTTTTAGGTGTGTCCAGACCGAACGCACTGTGCCGCAAAGGGTTAACTGGAATCAGGTACTTCCGCTAGTATTTAATAATATATCTTCCTTTTTACATCCCTTTATCTTGAATCTCACACACTTGTATTGTTGCAATTTGTTATTGACTCAAATTATTTAATGCTGCTGCAACTGCTGCTTGTTCCCTCTGCTACAGCAGGAGTCGGCAATCTTGTAGTCATTGAGGGCACAAAATTTAAATCAGTTTGAGTAGTCTATGCTGCAGCCTACTCATCTTCATTATTAAATTGATTATTTTTATAACAACATGGATTACATCTTAGAAGTCAATGATTTTTGCACACAATAATTTCTGGTGTATAATGTAGTGATATGCAATAAATTTTTAAAAAAAAAAAGGTTTTTATTGGCAATGAATGCAATATTCTTCCCTATCAAGGCTTGCGCAAATTTTATTTCGCATGCTCGAAGTTCAGAAAGTTTAGGATCTGTGTCAAACTTCGGATGCACCCTTTTAAATTGTCTCTCAAAGTTACCCTTCTTTGATATTGCTACACATTTATTACATAATAAGCATACATATTTGTCTTTATGATTTATGAAATAAAATTGGCGCTTCTATTCTCCATTCAAATTACAATTGCTTGTTCGCTTAATGTTGTTCCTCGTGGATTCGTACAGCCATCAGTTTGTAAGCAAATCTGTGTAAGAAAACATCCTGGATGATTAGAAAGTACGTAAACGAATCTAACAGGGAAGAACGATAGAGTGTGTACACACTAACTTGTAATTATTGATTTCACTGGCTGTCGAAAATTTGGAGCATGTTTACGAATCAAACAAAATTGTCAGAAGCAAATAGACAAAGTAGACAGATATACATATAAACATAAACCCAAAACTTTAAAATTGCACCCAAAGCAGAATAATTTACGGAGGACCCATTGGGACGGGGCAGCAGAAGCCGCATTGCCGACCCCTGTTCTAAAATTTGCAAGTCGTCGTCATCATCGTCGTTCTCGCCGTCTTCGCCACCCTTCAGTCCATCTTGCAATATGATCTTCAGAACCATCAAAAGCATTAGATACCCATGTTTTCTTGAAGTTCTTCATTGTTGTTCTTCAATCAGGGCTCATGCACCCAAAATCCACGAGCAAATCTATTGTTAAGACGAGAACAACCACTGCATCGGCGAATCCGTTCTAAAATTTAGAGAGCTCGCTTCCTAAATGCCTTTTCTGAAAGCAAATACAGTCAAAAGTCGTTAATTCGGACACCCATAATTCGGAATGATCTATAATCCGGACATCAAAACTAAAAACTTTCTGCGCATGCGCCACGTTGACACATGCGTTCACGCGTGCGCGTAAGACCTTTTACGACTGCGCATATGAGTGTGCGCAAGTGCAGAATACGTTTTCGCGTGCGCATTTTATGTATAATGGACGTATAAGCTAAAATTATCTAATTATCTATTTCAGTTAATGTTGATGATTGCGTTGTTCCTTAATTTTCGAATTGCATCCGGCTTATTATTTTTTGCAGACTGTAAGAGCAATTTTATAAAAGTAAGCTTAAACTTTCGATTATATCAAATAGAATTTCCGATATATATTTGTTAATATGTAAAGGATCTAAAGCGAAATATGTTTTGAAATCCGAAATCTGTTTATCAATTTCACGCTGCTCGGCGGCGGGCGCCTAATGAATTGGAAGTTGATTTGTCAGCACTATCCTTATCTTCAGCGCAGATGTTTTTATTTTATTTGGCTTATAATTCCTTACCAAATGTAGTATTTCATCTCGATATGCTCCGTCTTTGATATGATTTAAAACAAGTTCCTCGTCATTATAATTCGCTTCGGATAGCGAAGAAAAGTGACAGAGGTTATTGAAAACAAAAAAATTTCGATTGACAAATTAGTCGGTGTTCTTGACACAGCAATTATAGGACTTGAACGGCGGAACTTTGTAACTGAACAAGAAATTATGTCTGTTTAATAGAATTTAAGAGAAAGTATTATCACATGAAACGAAGCAAAACTTAAACAACTTACATTGAAAGAAATGTTTAATAAAGTAAACAAATAAATATTAAGCTTTTTCCTTTTGCAAATTTTGATACCCTTTAGATCATAATTGTTCTTTATTTCATAAATTACGGTTTCATATTTTTAATTTTAGAATTTCTGCATGCCATCTTACGAGATTTAAACTGATGATCTATAATCCGGAAAAATCGATAATCCGGAATCGCCGAAGTCCCGACGAGTCCGGATTAACGACTTTTGACTGTACTTAAGAAATTCAAAATTTTTCTAAAAGATTAGGAGGGAATACGCGAAACGGCAAAATATGCGAGTAAATAAGGTACTAATGATTGGATTTGGCCTTGATTTTATATTGCAAAAATGTTAAGATTTTAGAAGTAATATATTTTCGAATGGTAAACATAATCTGCGTTTTAGATTTAAATTTAATGTCAGAGCACGTATGGAGAAAAGCTATTGTAAAGACGACATCATAAAATGCATTGAGAAAATTTGTTGCGCAGTTAAGAAATATGGTATATTACGAGTAACTTACTAACCGAATATAAGTATCTTCCCTTTTTAAAATGCTTTTACGAAAATTATACCCGCTTTGTACCAGCTGCGTAACACTGGAAAAATGTATTAAGATAATACTCAACCATTGACTTAAACAAAAATAAAACAAATATCTTAATTAATCAGCTTTACTTGAGAGCATTTAGTTCTCTTTCACGCAAATCTTCTTCGGTATATCAAGTTCATATATGTGAGATTACCTTTCAAGCAAGCTGTTTTGCTTTGCAAAACTCTTTAAATGCGTAGGCGTGACCGTTTTATATTTTGGCTAAAATACTATCTGTTAAACTGCAATTTAAAAAGACTATATTTTTATATAATTAATATAATATAACACATGTACATATATATATGTCTGTGTGCCTAAAATAAAGTTCTAACTTTAAATTGCAGAAGCATCTTAAGTCTGTTTATTAATTTTTTTAACTTATTTTTTCTATTAAAAAATGCTTACAATGTAACACGCCTTTTTAGTTAACTGCAAACAGTTAACTGAAACCGTTTTTCCTTTATGATAAAAATTATCATTGTTCAAACAGATGTCTTAAGGATAACTTATCGATAAATAAAAAAAATTATTTTCCCAGATCGATAAATGTTTACAACATTTTACTAATGCTAAAGATTTATGACATGCATTTATTTTGTTACCATCAGTTTTAGTGATATGAATACAACAGGAAAAATCCACATCGACTTCTCTGCATTTTTGAATAACGGTGTTGATGAACATCCAAAGTCGCATAGTAATCTGGTAGTGTATTTAACAAAGAACAGAAGATTTTCTTAGGGGATTCAGTCCCAAATGAAAAAAAAAAAAAAAACATTGTTCAAATGCATTCAAAGCTCACTTAAAAATGTTTGATATTCTTTTCTAGTGCCCAGTTTTTCAAAGTATGAAGAATTAGTAAATAATAAGCAGATGAAAGTTTTTATGTTTTAATGAAAAGCAGAATATCAAGAAATTAGTTCTAATCAATCTGATTGAGAGCTTGTGTAACATTTCCTAAAAATCACTAACACGGTTTTCATTTCTGTGCAATTTTGTATGATTTCTTCTGTTATACATTGGTCATAGTTCTTTAATTTATTAATTTACATATTACCTTGTACCATTCCCTGCATCATTATCTTTATATATTTCTGAGTATCGTGGACCCGTAAGTTACCTAATGATAAAACCACTGAACCGCTGCTAGTTTGACCCATGTTCAAATCCTGGTGAATAGGGGTATTAAAAATAGACAGTGAAGTTAACCGTGAAAATATTATTAAAAACAGACAATGAAGTTTACAGTGAAAATATTATTAAAAATAGACTGTGAAGTTTACAGTGAAAATATTATTAAAAATAGAGAGTGAAGTTTACCGTGAAAATATTATTAAAAACAGACAGTGAAGTTTACCGTGAAAATATTATTAAAAATAGATAGTGAAGTTTACCATGAAAATATTTTAAAAAATAGACAATGAAGTTTACCATGAAAATATTATTAAAAATAGACAGTGAAATTTACCGTAAAAATATTACTAAAATAGACAGTGAAGTTTACCGTAAAAATATTATTAAAATAAAAAATATTATTAAAAATAGAGAGTGAAGTTTACCGTGAAAATATTATTAAAAATATACAGTGAAGTTTAGTGTGAAAATATTATTAAAAATAGACAGTGAAGTTTACCGTGAAAATATTATTAAAAATAGAGAGGGAAGTTTACAGTGAAAATATTATTAAAAACAGAGAGTAAAGTTTACCGTGAAAATATTATTAAAAAGAGACAGTGAAGTTTACCGTGAAAATATTATTAAAAATAGATAGTGAAGTTTACCTTGAAAATATTTTTAAAAATAGACAGTGAAGTTTACCATGAAAATATTATTAAAAATAGACAGCGAAGTTTACCGTAAAAATATTATTAAAAATAGACAGTGAAGTTTACCGTAAAAATATTACTAAAATAGACAGTGAAGTTTACCGTGAAAATATTATTAAAAATAGACAGTGAAGTTTACTGTGAAAATATTATTAAAAATAGAGAGTGAAGTTTACCATGAAAATATTATTAAAAATAAACAGTGAATTTTACCATAAAAATATTATTAAAAATAGACAGTGAAGTTTACCGTGAAAATATTATTAAAAACAGACAATGAAGTTTACCGTGAAAATCTTATTAAAAATAGACAGTGAAGTTTACCGTGAAAATATTATTAAAAATAGATAGTGAAGTTTACCATGAAAATATTATTAAAAATAGACAGTGAAGTTTAGCGTGAAAATATTATTAAAAATAGACAGTGAAGTTTACCGTAAAAATATTACTAAAATAGACAGTGAAGTTTACCGTGAAAATATTATTAAAAACAGACAATGAAGTTTACCGTGAAAATCTTATTAAAATAGACAGTGAAGTTTACCGTGAAAATCTTATTAAAAATAGACCGTGAAGTTTACCGTAAAAATATTATTAAGAACAGAGAGTTAAGTTTGCGGTGAAAATATTATTAAAAATAGACAGTGAAGTTTAGCGTGAAAATATTAATAAAAATAGACAGTGAAGTTTAGCGTAAAATATTATAACATTTGCATGACAAGTAAGTACTTCCAACAGTGCTAGAAAAACAGTTCTTGGATTCGAGATTCTTTTCACTAAGTCGACAGATATAAGCAATACTGTTTCGAAAACATTAATTGATTTGACTACTGATTACGGTTCCAGAACACAAATTTAAAGAACGAATTAAATACATTATATTGTAAAGGTCCTTATTTTCGCGGGCCATAATTTGCGTGAAAATGAATATATCGGTGATTTCGCGAGCTGAAAATTTCGCGAATTTTATAGGAACAGAACCGAAAGTTGAAAAATTTGAAAGTACCAAAGTAATATTGAGAAAGTTGAAAAATTCCAAAAGTACATCTTTTGCATAAAGCATTTTAAGAAACTTCCTTTTGTCCGAAAATTTCGTCCTCGCCTTCCCCATCGCTCTTATTGTTGTTCTCCCTGAGATGTTCGTTAACTTTGATCAGACAAACGCAAAGTTTGTGCCTACATCTAATTATACATTGGAAGAACGTGGTTCAAAACAAGTGTCTGTAATCGGCATAAAAAATAAAAGAGAGATGACTGTTTTGTTAGCATGTTCCCTTGCTGGAAGCCTACTTCCACCACAATTGTTGTTCACTGGAAAAACAACAAATTGTCATCCAAAGTTTACATTTCCCGCGGACTGGGACGTGTGGCACACCGATTTGCACTGGAGTAATACTGCCATATTGATTCGATACATCGAGAATATTCTTGTATCTTATTACGACAAGCAGAGAGAGCTTCTCGGGCTAGTTCCAGAACAATCTAGTGTAGCATTGTTCGACTTTTTTAAGGCACACCAAGATCCTCTTTTTCTGACTGAACTAGAGAAGAGGAATATTATTCCAGTTTTTGTGCTCGCTTCCTGCACAGGAGAGCTCCAACCTTTGCACTTAACTGTAAATGGCGACTTCAAGCGTTTGCTCAAGAATGAGTTTATTGAGTGGTATTCTAATGAGCTTCAATTTCTAGAGGAAAAAGAATCTGCGGACTTGCGAATATCACGACTAAAACCGATTCACGCTTCTTGGCTTTTTGCGCGTATTTAACGGTATTGAAGCCATACATGAGATAATTTTGAATGGCTTCAAAGAAGCTGGTATAAATAGTATTTTAAGTGAATGAGCTACCATCTATTAATTTTATTGTTTTATATTCGAGAAATATAGTTGTATATTATTAAAAAACATTATAAGAAAGAAAGTTGTCAAGAAAAGGCTTGTAACTGTGCAATAAATCATTAAATTTTGGGTAAGTGAAAAATTTCCGATTTTTTAATATTATTTCAGGCGGAAAAAAAAGTATTTCGCGAGGCTTAAATTTTCGCGATTACGACGGGCTCGCGAAAATTAAAGCCTCGGGAAAATAAGGGCCTTTACAGTAAGTTTGTCAGAAGAATATCTGAACTTACCAAATCTACCGAGCTGTTCATATTTTACTTCCTTCAGCAACAATCCAAATATGGAAACCGATTTGATGCTGCCGCCAATGCAAGAATTTAGAATTTCCGACTTTGTTCCTGGCATTAAAAGAATATTTATTTGGAAAACTCAAACACATCGTTATTAAAAGCTTAAATGTCATTGAAAAAAGTCATTGAAAGCTTATTCTATGGAATGAATTATTGAATCATAAAAGTCACTGAAAGCTTAAAATGCTTTAATTTTTTAATATAATTATTTTCAATTAATCAATTCTATATGTCATTTTTAGTCCAAGGGGGCTTTGTCCCGAAGGACTATTGTTTTCGTTTTGCGATTTTGCGTTGAATGACTAAAAATGTCCGTTTCACTTTTCAAACTGTTGCCACCAAATGATTGAGTCCTGCATTATATTTTAAGAAATAAAAAAATAAAAATATGAAAAATCTGCATCAATAGATGTATATTTTTCTTATTGTGATAAAACAATGGTACATAGAGCCATCGAATTTTGAATGACATAATCCTCCTACGAATATGGGCATGTGGAAGACAAATATGAAATTTGGAATTTGTTTTATGATCGATTTCATATTTTCTAAAACTTTAACGAATTTTTGAGTAACAAACTCAACGATTTAAAAGCGAGCCATGGCAACACTCTACGGGCGGGAACTTTTTATCTCCAGCGCTCGCGGAACTGTGTATCGGAAATTCTAAAGATAAGCTCATTTTAAAACTATTTTGCGAAATTGCTATTGAACTGAATTTTATGGTTTCAGTGCAAGAAACATGATATTTAATAGATAAATATATCACACAAAACGTTAAAAAAACGCGCCTTTGGACTTAATTTAAAATCTTAAACCTTTCAGATTTTTTTAAATTGAAAATTAATAAAATTTATATTAATATGATAATTTATATTTTTATATTAATTTCATAGCTTGATATTAATATTAATTTTCATATCATACCTGTAATAGGTATGATATAAAATTTCGAATATATGTTTATTTTGCTTATCTAACATATCTGCGTTGTCGTTATTATGACTGGCCCACCAGCGGCCGAGCGGTAAAGACGCTGAACACTGGTAGTTCGGTCCGAGGTTCGAATTCCGCGAACGGGCTGGCTGCATGGGCGTTTTCGTGGTTTTCCCCATGTGTAACGTGTATACGAGCCAGTTTCCCTTAGAAAGCCCTCCACGAAAGGCTTCCCTTCCCTTAGGCAGATAGCCCCAGTGTGCTTTGCCATAATTAAATACACCACACCGTTATTATAACTAAAACTTCAAATTTACTCAAGTGTTCCAGTGTTCCCCGATGAGAAGAGTTTTGGAAACGCTGATATAATTCAATACAATACAGTCTGAGTATTTTAATCTTAGGGCAAGTGTGTTGTTATCATAGAAAGAACTTGGAGATCAATAAAATTATAAATCACGAAGCTTTAAAATATTTTACAAACTGATACCCTGATTTTATTTGTTAAATAATATATAGATTTCTGCTTATATTTTATAAAGCGCCTAAGATTATATTTAAAATATTAGAGTTTTTACCTCATGATAGACAAGGATATTAAAAAGCATATAAAAAATTTAAAAGTAATTTAAACAGCATTTCATGTAGAGTGCCAAAAATATTCATTTACTAATTGGTAAAGCATATACCTTCCGTTGCGAATCAGATTTGACATATGCAATGCTTGCAAAAAAAAAAAAAAATGTGACATTATAACATCTCAAAACTAAAGGTCTTAGCGTCCAAGGAAGTTGAGCTTTGTGACAAAACTTGCAGTGTCTTTGTTCATCCTTTTCTTACTTTTCACGAAGAAACTAAAGCCCATCTCATAAAAAGGGCGTTGACTTGGCATAGTGCCATGACATCATCTCTCCGTTTTTATTTTCCTTAAGATATGCAGTGTATCTATTCCAAGTATTTTTCCGTTATAAAATTTTTCATGCTAACGATATTTAAGTTAATACTTGATTGCTAATAGCTGAAGACAATCATGAATAAAATTCTTTTTGTACTTGTATTCTTAACAGATGTTGATTTCATTTACTTGTATAATTATTAAATAATTCAAATAAATAAAAAAACAGGCTATGCTCCAGCATTTTGAGGGCCCTAAGCGATCAGTACACTTGACGCACCATGCAAATCAAATGACTGAGTAAACTCAAAGCTAAACATATTTTTCTTTTGATGTCACTCATGATGTTTTAATTTCATTTTGATAACTACGAAGCATCTGATATCATGGTGGCTCCTCTCAGGCAGGTTTACGCTTCAAGGCATGTGTAACCGCCTAAGAGGAGGGATGCATTCGTGTAGACTTTCTAAGGAAAACTGACTTGCATCCACGTTACACATAGGAAAACCAAGAAAATGCCCGTGCAACCATCCCGTTTGCTTGAAATCGAACCCAGGATGAACTACCAGTATTCAGTGACTTTACTACTCGGCCGGCTGGTGGGCCAGATCTCGCTCGTGAGGACAACTTAATTGGTTCACAATGAAAATCAGAGCTCTAGAGGCGGCTGCCTGTATTGTCTGTTCTTGGAGCAGGTGACAGGTGAGAGCGGATCCGGACACCCGGGTTGCTTACTAGGAATATTCGGGTATCGTCCGGAATCCGCAACTCTACAACGCGATAGTTCTTTGGCGCCCCAGAAGCGCGGCGTCAGGAGCTTAAAGCAGCAAGACAAATCAAGGCTAAATTTTCTAATTTCCTTTCGTACTATATACTACTTTAAGTTATTTTGTTTACCGAAATACGGATGGCGTAGTAATGACAAAGCAGTGCTTCAAAGATAAAGTAACTTTGTTAAATCGTAAGATCAGCAACGCTGTTTTTTAGTCCAAAGGGACAATTTGCGCAGAAGGACTATTAATTCTGCTTTGGCATTCCGTGTTGATTCACTACAAACGTTGTTTCCCTTTTCAAATTGCTGCCACTAACAAGTGTCTGCGCCAATAGTGCAATGACAACTGCAGGACCCAAGGCGACCATTGTTGCGGCTTTTCTTGACGCTGCAGTAGAAACAAGTTCGCTTACTGTGGTGTGACGAACTACGACACTAGACATAGAATTGGCCCCACGTGATATTTTCAGACAATTCCCTGTTCTGCTTTCAATATCTTGTTGGGCATATGCGTGTGTAGAGGCATCGAAGAAAACGGATGTTGCTAGCTTTCACTTGTGATCTTTATACGGGCCTAGCACCTGGCGGGTTGGTATATAATGCCATTGGGTACACATCTCAGCTACTTTTGTTCGTATAGCCGATAATGTGGACAGTAATTTGTTCTATAATGTGGACAGCTGCTGTAACATTTTTTGACGACTTGAGCTGTGGCTGTACCCCATCTTCGAGGGCTGTGTGACGCCATCCTTCAATAAGATAATGGACGACCGCATATTACCCGTACCGTCCTAATCTTCCTCGATACAGAAGGTGTTCAACTGTTGCCCTGGCTAGCACGATATTCAGATCTATCATCCACTGAGAACACCTGATCATGGGTTGCTTAGAGATTGGCACTATTTTATTTGTTTTCTTTATATTTGCATTTTCAGAAATAGGTTTATATAAACATAAATTATAATCTTTTGTTTAAAACCTTATCTGACCAGAATCATAAAATGCAAATAGAATTTTTCTTTAGTTGTTTTTGTTTTTTTAAACACGTTCAAAATGATTTTAATACATGAATTAATTATAAAATATTTTCTAAAAAATTTATAATCAATATTAATAATGTTAATTTGCCTTTTTATTCATTTTTCCAAAAAGCAAAATTTGAAATTTGAACAGATATAAAACATTGTCTTTAAAACCACTCTGCAGCAAATGTGATTTCTTCTCTTCTTACATTTGTTCTCGTATATAAATTGCATTTTAAATTAACTTAGGTTTTATTTTAATTAATTAAAGTGCTTAATGTTTGTTCCAGCACTATTTCAATAATGCTATAGTCAGGAACTTGATTACTTTCATTACGCCACCTCTTTCTGTTCGTGTGTTATCACAAAAAATTTCAGTTTTTAAAGAAACGTAGCAAACTTGACTGATAATACACACAGAAATATTCGCTGAGCTGAATAGATATCTATAAACCTGAAAAGTGAAAAAAAAATTTTTTTTACAACTTCACTTTGCATTTAAATAAATCCGTTTATACATAGAAACAGAGTTCGCTGATAGCTTCAGTCATATTTAATTACATTCCTCTTCTTTCACACTGATTTTTAAATGTTACTGAAGCAATTAAGAAATAAACAAAATAAATCCTGAAGGGGATGTGGCATTTAAAGGGCTGTCAAAATTGTTAAAATTCTTTTTATACCATTTATTATCATCAGATCATTTCAAAATTTCTCTTCAGCGTAATAAGGTTAAGGTTGTAGAGACATTATTTATTTTTTGGAAGCAGGAGTCATGAAAAATGAGCAACGCCTTCGCCGGGAATCGAACCATGCACGTCTGGAATACGCGTCCAGCGTGCAGACCACCACACCACGAAGGCATTCTAAGAAGGATTATGATTCCTTATGAGGGAGAAATACCTCATAAGGAATGTTTTTAGAAAAAAATTGAAAAATCGGTAACTTCAAGGATTTCGGGATACCAAGTTCCCTTAAGAAACATTTTATAATTTTAAGTTGTCATAAAATTGCAGTTACATATCTATAAATCAATATTAAAATTAATAGCAAATTCAATAATCATATTCTGAGTTAATTCCATCCAAACAGTATAAGCAATACTCATAAATATGAGAATTTTTTTAAAAAAAAGGAATAATTTTGTAAGCATATTTGAAAACATTTTTAAAGTTAATTCATTTTACATTTTTCGTGACATCTTCGTCAGAGCTTTGGTGTTTAGAGAAATGTTAAAAATCTATAGCCTCTTTCCGAGCTAAGCAACAGGTAATTTAATAAATCCCAAAACTGAATTAAAAAAAATGTTTTGAAAGATTTAAATTAGAAAAAACAAAATAAATTGTACATTAGTTGCCCAACTTCAACAGATGGTTCGAAACAGGGTTGCAACATTTCTAAACATAATATCAACACGATTGCAGCATTTACCTTCACTATTATAAAATTAGAAACAGCGTTTACATTTGCTTAAGATTACTGCATCCGTTATCCGTTGAAATTATTCTCAATTTTTGTTTTCAGCCTTTTTAAATAATTTTCATATTAAAGATTAAATTTATTGCTTTCCTGTGTTTCATCCCAAGATTTTGAAGATATCTGAAGACACGTGGTATATAATTCAATTGTTTTCTACGAAAAGAATTTCCATTGAATTGTTTAATGATGTTAATAGCTTTAAACCGCCTAATTTCAGGAAATGCCTAAAAAATAAGAATTTCTTTAATTCTGTTAAGCAAAAGCGAAGTATCGTTCATATCTCAAATATAGAAGAAATCTGAGAAAAACGAATCAGCAGTTCTATTGTGTATGAATTTCACATTCAATTATAGTCAGAGATGTTTCAAAATATTCAAATATAGTCAAAGCCGAACGACATCAACCTATGCATAGACATTACATTGACCGGATAACGCAACCTTTCTGAATGGTATTTCGTTGGACTTTTGAATTCTATTAAAATTAAAAATGTTATCAAAACATTGCAACAGAGTTTGAATACTTAAATAAAAAGAAAATCTATGTTTGAAACCTGCAGAGTGACACACGATCAAAGAAACTGATAGCCAAACTGAAAAGCTAGTTTATCAGTTTTGTAAAAATAGTTCATAAATAGTGGATTAAAAAGGTCCTTTTCGGGCATCTGTCTGTGATTTCGCCCAATTTCGATTCATCTTAACTATTTATAAATACGAAATGAGTTCTATTATTGAACTTTCTATAGTTAAAAAAATGTAGCTTTGACATCTCTTATACATGTATTAAGATGGAAAACACATTCCCAATTTTAAGTTCAGTAATTTGTATATTAGCTTCTGATCTTCCCTTTGTCGTTCGGAATGCACTAAATATCATTTATATATTAATTATTTATATGCTTTAGTTTAGAAATCATGAACTTAAATCCAGGGGCGTAGCTAGAGTTTCCAGCGCCCGGGGACAATTGAAGAATTTGCGCCCCTTTCTGTGTGCCAAGAATGGAAAACGCTTCATTAAAATATTTCGTAGCATTAATTTGGCGCCCCTTGGATGCTGCGCCCGGGGACAGATGTCCCCCCTTACCCCACCCTAGCTACGCCACTGCTTAAATCCCACTAATTGAATTACTGCTTCATTAAGTTAAAAAGATTAAATCATAAAAAAAGAAGAAAAAAATCTGAAAGGTTTCAGATTTTAAATTACGTTCAAAGGGGGGGGGTTAACGTTTTGTGCGTTACCTTTATTTATTAAATATCATGTTCTTTGCACTTAAACAGTTATTCAGTTCAATAGCAATGTCGCAAAATAATTTTAAAATGAGCCTATCTTTAGAATTTCCGATACACAGTTTTCCGTCCGCTGGAGATAAAAAGGTATTTTTTCCCGTAGAGTGTTGCCGTTGCTCGGGCCCACCAGCGGCCGAGCGGTAAAGACGCTGAACACTGGTAGTTCGGTCCGACGTTTGAATCCCGCGAACGGGCTGGCTGTACGGGTGTTTTCGTGGTTTTCCCCATGTGTAACGTGTATACGAGCCAGTTTCCCTTAGAAAGTCCTCCACGAAGGCATCCCTCCCCTTAGGCAGATAGCCGTAGTGTGCTTTGCCTTAATTAAATAAACCATAAATCGTTGCCGTTGTTCGTTTTGAAATCCTTGAGTTGGTGAATCAAAAGTTCGTTAAAGTTTTACAAAATATGAAATCGATAATAAAACAAATTCCAAATTTCAAATTTGGGCTTCCACATGCCCATATTCGTAGGAAGATTACGTCATTCAAAATTCGATGGCTGTATGTACCGTTGTTTTATCACAATGTGAGAAATATACGCACATTTATGCAGATTTTTCATTATTTAATTTCTTCAAATATAATGTAAACCTCTATCATTTGGTGGCAACAGTTTGAAAAGTGAAACGGACATGTATAGTGATTCAACGCAAAATCGCAAAACGAATACAATAGTCCTTCAGGGACAAAGCCCCTTTGGACTAATTAAAGTTTGGCTTTGAAAATAAACAGCAAATTTTGTGTCTTTTTAGGTCCCAACTCTGTTTCAGGGCTATATCAGTACTCTGTTTTAAGGTCTATAGAAATCCACTATGGAGGAAAACAAATTCTCAGTCAGAGGTAGGAATCAATCTTCATTCCATAGAAGATAAAGTGCTCTCAGCTTTTAATTTTTCAAAGTCGATACTTTTCAATAGATTTTGCACTCTAATGAAGTTAGTTCTGTTGTCAAAGTAACTCATTGACGCCCTCTTCTACATATGAATCTTCTAAGATCAAGTAAGAAGTTTTCTGTGGAATAGATGTCAAAAGTTTGAGATGTACAGCTCTAAACACAGCAAGTATCAGTATTAATATCCCAGCTTTGTTTCCGTCTCTCAGTATAAGAGGACCATCAAGATCCCCACCAACAATTTCAAAAACAGACGCGTTTCTCAGTATGTCTTCAGTAAAACTGCTTTTAACATTTCTGGTGTCTGAGATGAAAATCATTTACAAGTAGTGCATGATCTTATAGTATTCTTAATAATCTGTCTGCTCTTCAAAATCCAAGAATTCTGTCTCAACTCAGGCATTAATAACTATACGCCACAATCTTCTAGCTGTTGATGTTTCCACATTATAAGCTTTTTCACGACATGACGATTAGACAGTAGAATAATAAGAAGTCTAAAATTAACATCATATTTAGGCATAAAAATTTTAATTTTTATTTTTATTCTTAAAATTCTGCTGTAATCGACGAAAATTTGGAGGGTTTTTCAGCCTTTTATCCGATTAATTTGTAAAACCTTCATGCTGATCATAACACATTCTGCTTGTTGAAATTCATCATGATCTGATTGACCGAATATTTTATTTCCTCTAGACTTCTTAGAATTGTAGAAAAGTCTGAGAATCCACGGACTGATTTAAAGACTTTTTGCATAACATGAATAACGATAGCAAAAAATCTTTTCATTATCTTCCGTATTTCCGCATGTGTAACGTGTATGCGGTATGCATACTTGAATAAAGCGGGAGCAGCCCGCGCAAAACTACTGAACACTGGAAGTTCGGTCCAACTTTCGAATTCCGGGGTACTGTACATAAAATTTGGACGCATACGTGAATACAGCGCGCGGATACCGGGTAAAACCGCTGAACACTGGTAGTTCGGTCAAACATTCGAATCTCTGCGAGCGGGCTGGCTGCATGGGTGTTTTCGTGATTTTCCGCATGTGTATAGTGTATAAAGTGTTTTCTGGATGCATATGTGATAAAAGTGGGCGCAGCCTGCTCAAAACCTCTTAAGCTGGTAGTTCGATCCAACTTTCGGTCTCGGCGAACGAGCTGTCTCCCCGGGTGTTTTCTTGCTTTAACGCATGTGTATCGTTTATGTAGTATCCTCTCCATGCATATGTGTATAAAGCGGGCGCAGCCCGCTCCACAAAACCGCTGAACACTGGTATTTCGGTCCAACTTTCGAATTCCGGGGTACTGTATATAAAATTTGGATGCATACGTGAATACAGCGCGCGGATACCGGGTAAAACCGCTGAACACTGGTAGTTCGGTCAAATTTTTTAATCTCGGCGAGCGGGCTGGCTGCATGGGTGTTTTCGTGATTTTCCGCATGTGTATAGTGTATAAAGGGTTTTCTGGATGCATATACGATAAAAGCGGGCGCAGCCTGCTCAAAACCTCTTAACGCTGGTAGTTCGATCGAACTTTCGGTCCCGGCGAACGAGCTGGTTCCATGGGTGTTTTCGTGATTTTACGCATGTGTATCGTGTATGCAGTATCTTCTGGATGTATATGTAAATAAAGCGAGCGCAGCCCGCTCAGGACCGATGAACACTGGTAATTCGGTCCAACTTTCGATCTAAGGAAACGGGCTGGCTGAATGGGTGTTTACATGATTTTCCGCATGTGTAAGGAGAATGCAGTACCGTATGGATGCATACGGGAAAAAACCGGTTAAAATCGCCGGAAACTGGTAGTTCGGTCCAACTTTCGAATGTAGGCGAATTTTAACATGGAAATTCTTTTAAAAACGAAGAATGATAGCATAATTGAATAAAGCGGGCGCAGCCCGCGCAAAACAGCTAAATACTGGTAGTTCAGTCAAACTTTCGAATACCCGTGAAAGGGTTGTCCTGCATGGGTGTTTTCGAGATTTTATGCATATGTATCGTGTATGCAGTATATTCTGTATGCAACCTTTAATAAAGCGGACCCAGAGAGCGCGAAACCGCTGGACACTGGTAGTTCGGTTCAACTTTTCAATACCGGCCAAATTTAACATAGGATATCTTTTAAAAAAGAACAATGATAAGCGGGCTTCAGCCCGCTAGTTTAAACATTTAAAAACTGATTTTCTGAAACTAAACAATATTTTCAATTTCATTAAAACATTGCCTTAGATGTTATCTTAGACTATATCACTATTTAACCGTCACTATCAGACTCACAGTATAGTATATATCACATTCGCAGCATCAAGAGCCTAACTATGCACAACTGTTTATCATCTTCATTTAAAGTACATAGTAAGCAGACGATATATAAAATCTTTATCTTTATTGGAAGGTTTGATCAGGGTACCTTCTTAAAAAATTCAAACAATATTTCTTTATTTTGAGACCGCTGTGCCACAACCTCTCAAATGCTTTAGCCATGTCTAAAACGATAGCAACCAGTGAGGGTAATTTGCAGTTGAACCCTGGTTGCTATGGTTATACATCTGAGGTGTTGATGTGTTAACTTACTTGGAATCTGAATTGTTCAGGAGGAAAGGGCTTGGTAATATTGCAGTGGTTAAGTAGTAGATGCTGGATGATTTTTTCAGTGATCTTTGAAACGTCATTGAGTAAGCTGGTGGGCATATAGTTCTGTTGGAGTTTATGACTTTTAACGGAACTTTGGAAACGTATTGTGACAGTTGTCCAACTTTGAGGGACGTAACTGAGTTGCAAGTAGGAGTTTATGATTTTGGCAACATCGGTGATAGCATTAGGAGGAAAATTCTTCAGTGCCTTGTTACTGATTCCATCAGGTCCGGCGGCTTTTCTATTTTTTAGTTTCTTGATGATATTGACAATTTGAGATGGAGGTTTTGAAGAAACACATGACTTTTTTAAGGAAAACTGTCTCGTGTTCACGTTACGCATGGGGAAAATTACAAAAGTGCCAATTCTGTTTCACGTCATTTAAGCCCGCGTGTCGAATTATCTGTATTCAGAGATTATTACTATTCAGCCGCCGGTGACCTAGCATTTCTGAAGCTCTTAATTAACTAAATGGATTTACAACTCAATTCAATTCGCTAATTACAACCTGGTGCAAAATAGATAATTCATTTGATCAGTTTCTTTAGTACACACAATCAGCGCTATGTATTTAATACGAAGCCAGAATATTTATTATAACGTAAAGTGATAGATATCTAAGGCATTTTTCGTATGGTATTAAAATGTTGCTGCCGAAAACATCGCAGATGAAAACGTCGCGGAGAAAACAGAGCAACATCGTCCTACAAACATCGCCGGAGAAATATAAGCAAGGCAAAAACTTCGCAATTCTAAAATATCGAGATATAACACGTCGCAGTGAAAAGGAAACCAGTGCAAAAATACTCAGCTTTAAAACATTGTAGTACAAAATATCAAAATATCGAGCTGAAAAATAAAGCATAGAATCGATCGCATGATGATAATATTGCAGATAGGCGTTTCCTGTCTATAAGAAATTTAAGTGAATCTTCGTTTAATAATTTGTTAGCGTAAGAAGAAATAAGGAATACAGAGGCTATCCGGACATTTTTAAAGGATTTTGCTTTGCTGTAAAAAAAAAAAAAAAAAAAAAAAAAATTCCCTGGACTTTTTTTAACTGTAACTAGATTTTGAAAGCATAAATAATCGTCTGCAGTTTTGTCTTCATGTAAAATGTCGAATTCAAAGAAGCAATGGATGGAAGTCTATGTTTGTGCTTTTTTCGAAGAAAATAACACATATCTAGTTGTTAAAAACGTTATGAAAGCCATAGTTTTTCGATATCTAAAGCTACGATAGATAATGTTGTCAACAACAAAGGAATAAAACGTCAAAATTTAGTTTCAAGTGAAAAAATTGTTCCAAATACGTATCCAAGGAATAAACGGAATGCTTTGAATGTTGCAAAAATAAAATGTCAACTGCAAAAGTCAGACTGATTTAATGTTAAAAGAAAATCCACCAAGTCAAAGGAGAGTTGCAAAATCATTAAAATGTTCAGTGTCAACTGTAAATAAAGTGATTAATGCTTGTTTTAATCTTAAAAAGGCGAAAAAACATAATGTGATCACCGCAACATATCGCCGAACTCAGAACACGTTTCAGAATTCTTCATGAGAAACATTTATTCAGATAAAAATGAATTTATTCGGATAAATTATTTAACCAGAGTTTATTCGGATAAAAATGCAAAAATGTGGTCCCAATAGACGAATCCTGGGTATACTTAAATGACTGCAATAAAAAGCGATCCATTTATTATCATCAAAGGAGAGAAAAAAATCTTAAAATTTGGTTCAAAAAATCTAAAGAAAGTTTATTTAAGGGATTTATGATTATTGCTGGTTCTTCATATAACGGCAAATTAAAAATAAAGAGAATGGAAAAAAACGTTTAAATCAACTCCAAATATTATGAAAAACATATCTGATAGCCAAATTTTCAAATATGAAATACCTCTTCTTTACACACAATGGGATCAAACAGTAGAGCTGCATCAAGACAAAGCAAGCAGCGATACGTCAAAATCTACTGTTAATTTCTTGGAAGAAATGAAGAAGGAACGGATATTAAGACTCACTCACTCATATCCCTACTAAATTTCCTGATCTATCACGAATGTATTTTTGTGCTTTTGAACTTTCAAAAAACGGGTTATTCAGACGTCGACCTACAAGCTCCTTAGGCTTTGGAAAGCTGTTTGAGAGCAATGGGATAAAATTCCTCTTCCGATACTACAAAATTCTTTACTGAAGATTACTGTATATAAAGATAGTGAAGAATAAGGGTTATCAAATGGAACATTTAAAACATAAAAATTTTGGGTAAAATATTTCTGTAATTACAATGGGAATCGTCTAAAAAATGTGCGAACAGCCCGCTGTATTTTTAACTTTATATGACATATTTGTATTAACTTGTAAAGTCATTAAATTATTTTGATGCTGGGAACGTGAGAAATGAGTAATGACCTCACCGGGACTCGAACCTGGACCTCTCGAATACGCGCCGTGTGTGCATGCAGAAAGGAGGGAAAAAATTAAATTTTTACTAAAAACACTAGAAGAAAACTCGAGCATTAAGAATCTTGAAACTGGTAAAAATTCATAGTAGGTATTTTCAGTTACCGGAATTTTAAACTTATGTCGCTTCCTCTTTTTGGTCTTTTATACTCTATTTTTTTCATGAGGAAAGAGGTTCACTGTAATACTTTTAATTGTTAGTAGCGTAAGTTTAAAATTCTTTAAACTGCTATACGTAATATTCATTTTTACAAATGCCCAGAATTTTGAACGTTTAAATTCCCTTCTTATTTTTTCTGTAAATCGTCTTCTTAAATCGTTGAGCGAAAATTCGCTTAAATTTTTTTATAGACAGAAAACGCATGTCTGGAATTTTATCATCATGCGATGGTACTTCATTTTATACCAGGATCATACGTACAATGAGACTTTAAAAATGTAAAGTTTTTTTCAAAGAGCTTTTTTTTCTTCTCACGATATTTCAAAACTGCGATGCTTTCTCCTTGCTCTTTTCTCTCAAGAGGTTTTTCCCCTTGCGTTGTTTCCTTCGTGACGTTTTCGTACGTGCTCTTACCATGATGCTTTCACCTGTAACCTGTTAAAATGTCTCAAATATGAAATATTCTTAACCCAAAGGAGCGTTAGCTTAGAAGGGCTATAAGTCTCAAAATGGCATTTCACTATAAACGGCGAATCACTTTTTAAATTGTTGCCACCAAATATTATTGCCTTGTATTATATTTAAAGAAATTAAATAATGAAGAGTCTGGATGAATTTATGTATGTTTCTCGCATTGTGAATATACGACGGTACCTAGAGCCATCCAATTTTGAATAACGCAATCCTTCACCCGAATACGGGCACCTGGACACCCGAATTTGGAATTTCGAATTAGTTTTATTATCGCTTTCAAACTTTGTAAAACTTTAACGAATTTTTGATTAACAGACTCAGATATTTCAAAGCGAGCAATGGCAACACTGTACGCGAAAAAATATTTTTATATTCGATGCACGAGGTCTATTGGAAACGCTGAAGATATGCTGTTTTTAAACATTTTGTGATTTTGCTGTTGAATTGAATTTTATGTGGCTTATGTGTGAAGAACATGATATTTAATAAATAAAGGTAACACACAAAATGTTAAGAAAACGCTCCTTTGAGCATATCTGATAGTATTTCCACAATTTCTTGTATTCTGATCTGACTTTTCAAAGAATAAATCCGCACCAGTTTTATTTAATCATTCATTTTTTGAGTTGCGGTGTATGGACTATTAAAATCTTCCATTTTTTATCTCTTCATTTATTATGTTATATTATAGTTGAATTAATAGATCAGCTGGCCACTTTCCAAATTTTAAGCTTGTATTTTGAAAAGTTTGAAACTGACCAAATAACACTGTCGCCAAATCTTATTATTTTACACAATTTAACTACCTAGCTATAGAATATTAGCAGCTAATGTTTTTACTGTTATGTACTCAGAAGAATCATATTTGGTTCTTCAGAAAAACTGAGAACTCAAAGTTCGAAGACTTTCCTTATGAGAAAGCTCCCCGAGATCCGAGTATTCCGTAATGCATCTCTTTTTTCCACTACAGATCTCGCGAAAGGCCTTATTACTAAATAGATTTTAAGTGCTTTAACGTCGTATACACTGCATATTTATGAATGACAGTGCCTTCGAATTCAAGACCAAAGGTATGGCAGCTGGAGTTTTTAACAAGTGTTTTATTCTTTTCTTTTTAGTGAATGTAAGCACTCACAACTAAAGTGTCCAATTCGACTCTTTAAACTAGTTTTCAAAAATCTAGCTATTTGGTGTTATAAGGTATTTCTCCCACCTTCTTAGTGTGCCTTCGCGGTGTAAGGGTCTGCACGCTGGGCGCGTACTCCAGAGGTCCACGTATATAAATAAGAAAGTTACTTGCATGAAAATTGTATGTAGTTGTTTAATAAACTCACTTAAAAATTCCATCTCTAGTCAGTTATGTGAGCAAATAATTTTACTACAAACTAAAATACTTGAAATTTTATTCAATAACTCTTCAATCAATAAAATATTTATCTTTGTGACAGTAAAGGTAATAATTGCAAACTTGGGAGTTCAGTTTAAGTTTTAAAGTATCCGTCTGTGGTTCACAATGATACAAATAATACTAAGAGTTGCACATTTCGCTAACTTTCCTTATCTCATAACCTCAAAATGTAATACCTTAGTCGACAGCATATTCTCCCTAGTATCTTTAATCAAAGCAAAAGAGGAAACAGAACGCATTTGAATCTAATTGTGAAAATTATGGCGGAATAATTATTCCTAAGCAAACGCTATAAGGACGTCATCTCATCTTCAGAAAATGAGATAACGCTTTACAACTGTCAACATATATGTCCTAATATTCTTCACGGTTTTATGGATATGATAATCATCGGTAAACCCTATTAATAAATTCGAAGAAAACTGTTCGAGTCGTATGACGGTAATATGAAGCTTTCAAAATGCATTTTAATGGTTTAGCTTTTCTTCTACTATTTTTTGTTTTTATTTTGTGGGAGGAGGACATAGAATTTTAAAATAGGGTTCCCTACTGTAAAAACAGTTAAACTAACTCTTAAAGGAACTAATAAACAACAAGATTCGGCAACACGCGAGTTAGTTTATGTCTAAGATGAAATAAAACCTTCGAAATACTACTGAAATTTTCAAGCGTTTAGAATAGAACAGCGGTTTTCAACCTTTTGACTAACGCGTACCATTTAAACAAAAATTGGAAACCTTTATTACCACCGCTTTCTCTGTTTTGAAATAAAAATAATATCCAGTTATTGGAAATAAAATATGAAATGAAAAACATAAAAGAAAGAAAATTCTAAATTAATTAAAGATTCTGCAACAAAATCGATGATAAAAATTTCTCAGGAATAGTATTATTACTTAATTAATGCAGTAGAAATAGCATTTTAATTTAGACAAAATTCCATTATTAATAAGAAGGGCTGAAAAAAAATAAACGTTCTTTATATTGAAGTGAGTTGCTCCCAATAAAAAAATCGAATATTTGCGTAGTCTAAAGAAACATTTTATACGCATTTGACAGTGAGCCGTACACCTATTTTTACTTTTTAACAACTAAGTGAGCACAGAATGAAGAACAATACAGAAAGTACAAAGTGTATTTTACAAAAAAGGTTTTACGCTCCATCAAATATATTTTGTAATATACGCAAATTTATTTTACTTAATTAGTTATATACATGTAAATTAAAATGCGCTCTGTGCCTGTAAATTAAAATACGTATATTTTTTCTGTAAGTATAAATTTTAATCACGAGAGTTTAAAATTTTGCGTAGATCGTGAATCCTTTTTAAATTATGGCTCTGTAAATCTCTAAATGCAGTAGCTTAAGATACAGATTTTGATAAGAAAGAAATCTGATACTTGAAGAGCCACTGTTATGTTTCTATACATTTCAGAATCTCAATAATTACTTTATATGGTTCAAATCAACATTTTCGTAATAACAGAAATTGTGGTATATCGAACAGCATTATAACAGAAGAGTGTTAATCATTGTAAATTAATACTACATACTATAATATGCAATTTACTCTTGAAAGTACTACGTATAATTGTTAGAATCAGATTCCGATTTAAGAAATTCAAATGTCCATTGAAAATTAGCGTTGAATTGAAGTGCTCTGTAAAAAAATGGAAGTGATTTAATGCAATTCCTAAAATTAAAATTCTAACAGTTTTATTCTTATTTGCCACTTTTTGAAACATGCTCACAACTAGATTACTTTAAATTTCTTTAAGGGTCTTTAAGGAAGTAATTTTATAAGTATTTAAAACAAATTTTTCATTGAGTTTGTATGAAAACGAAACCAATGGAAACAATTGGTAAACAGAAGCTTTCATTGAATCGGGATCAGATTAGCTTGAGATCTTGTACCAAGGCCGTCTATCTGTAAAGTATAAAATCTGTAATAAATAAGCACTTACCACTGGTTCTTTTACTGCCGACTCTACCTCTGCAGGAACTACAGTTTCTACTGTTTCCTTCGATTTGTTGAAAATGTATGAAAAGGCATTTTCTGCAAGAAGAAGAAGAGAAAAAAGGATTGCTCTAAAATGATCAGTATTCTAATACATACTACCAATTAAGTTGGGAGCCTGAAGATGTGATTGAAAAATAACGGAAGAAGGAAATTTTCTTGTTTACCAAACTCCTGGGGAAGCTGATCTAAGAACATCATGAAGAGAAGTTGGTATTCTACGGAAAAGATAAAGATGCTTGATCAGCTAAGAGACCATGGACTAAATGACTGAGGAGTAGACCATGGGAATCGATTCTGGCATGAGAATCTCAAATAGGGTGAATTATTAATTCATAGTTTCATTTCGTGACATGACGTAACCTATCATTCACAAGCTTGACTTTTTTCCCTCTTCTTTCTTCGCACAGCACACAAAAATCATGGGCGGTTTTTTTTTTTTTTTTCCACGTTTAATCTTCTTTTCTGAAGAAGAAGAGTATTTTTCACATCGTTAATTTTAACTCCGAACTATGTAAAAGAGCTATTGAGATAAATTATTATGTAAATTGTGTATCGAATATCAAAGGAACACTTATTTTAATAATTTAGCAATGGTTTTGCGTTGGATAACTGATATTATAATATTGGGAATCTATGAAGGGTTATCAAAAAAAGAATGTCAGAATTTTAACAACATACCGTTAAAAAAGTGGCAAAAATAATTCGATGATTCAAATATTACGATTTTATCTAGTATGTGATGGTTTTCTTTCAGCTTTATTAGATTCAATATTTGATTTGTTTGCCTCATGGCAGATCTCAAAAGTGGTTTCGATCTGTTTCCAAATCCGCACAACAATGAAGTTGTTTGTTAGGATAGCTGCTACAGTACTTTACCACAGCTGCAAAAATCAGGGATTGTTGCACCAAATATTGTTTCCTTGTTCCATTCCAAAAAAAAAGAAGCCTATCCGTGAGAGTTAATCCCTCTTAAAACAAGAACTATAAAGAGTAAAATATGCAATGGTAACGATTTTAACAACTGCAGAGGCGCCTTTCCTTTACTTCTTCCTTTTCCCATCTACGCTTTCCTGCCATAATGAGTTTTCAGTTTAATGATTTACGCAAATTATTGTAGAAACGAGTATTTAAGCTGATGTTTGAGCTACTTCAGTTAGAGCGCGTTCTGCCTTTCGGCCACGTTGTTGTTACAAGTTAAAGCTTGCGATTTTACGGCCGTGTTTATTATGTGTCTGTTAGTCTACGCCGGTGATTTTAGTTAGGAGCCAACTACGCGTTAAACAACTCGGTGCAGCTTAGACTGATTATTTTCTACTTAGCAATAGTTTATCTTTTCTGTTTTTAAGTTCAAGCTATAAGAGCTGGTTTTCTGTACTCCCAAGAGAGGCCATCTGTGAATACATTTCAGTTAAAATAAAAGAGTATTTTAAACCTTCTCCTGAGTTGTTACTTACGAACAGAACTTAGCGAATACATAGTCGCTTCCCACTTCTACTAGGTTTTAGTACTCAAGTACTTTTATTTTAGCTAGAACACTACACAACTTTAAAACAAACATAAACATTTTCCTTTCTACTTATAGAATCACTTCTTACTTCAAGATTCGTGATGAAGCCTGAACTGCAATGCCTAAAACCATGGAATATAAAGACTATATACTAATTCAGAAGTCAAACAACAGAAATCAGCGTTATACCCACAAAACTTTCACAGGACTAGTTTCGATGGTTTTACCGAACCATCATCTTCAGCTGCAAAACCGCAAATGAACAAGATAGGAAATAATGATTAGATAAGATAAGAAAGCCTGGACAAGAATAAGCAAGTGGCGCCATCTGTTGGCGAAACCAGAACTAAAACATAATTTCTCTAAAAGCCGAAGGCAAATTTGGATTGGAATTAGGATTGTTAACTAGAACAGAAAGATTTTTATGAATGTGAAATGCCTCTAGAAAATCCAGTTCTCCAATGGAAGATGTTTTTTGAATAATTTTGGCAGCAGAAAAATTGAAAGTGTGATTTTCGGACCAACAATGTTGAGCAACAGAAGACTTCTGTGTTTCCTTTTTTCTAACATATGCCTCATGTTCTTTGACGTGAAATTTTAAGGCTCTCTTAGTTTGGCCAATGTAAATTAAACCACACTGGCAAGGAATCCTATAAATACCCCAGGAATTCATATCCGGAATGGGGTCCTTGAGTATAGAAGTTGGAATTTTATTGATGGGAGAATAAGCAACCCGAAAGTTAAATTTCTGCAAAATATGTGCAACTTTATAGCTAATTGATGGAAAGAAGGGAATGACAACAGGATTTTTATAATCTCCTAAAATAAGAGTGTGGCTTTTAGTGTGTTGAGATGAGAATTTTTTAACTGCTTGATTAATAATGTTGGGTGAAAAGCCCCTGTCAATAGCTATTGCTTTTAAATAATTTAGTTCTTCATCTAAGGCTAGTTTGGAGGAGCAAACTTGAAGAGCACGGAAAACAGGAATAAAATGAAGCTAACTTTTGTTTAGTCGGATGACATGATTTATTTCTCTCACTCAACTCTGTTTGAAACAAACACATTTTGTTTTCCAAAATAAATATTACAAGCAAACTGAGGGATTAGCCATGGAAAGCCCCCTCAGTCCCATCCTGGCTGATATCTACATGCATTATTATGAATCAAAATTGTTTGAAACTTTAAACTTCCCGGTATGGTTCCGCTACGTAGACGATACTTTTACCCTGTTTGAAGGTAATAAAGATGATTTAAATAAAGTTCTTTCAACAATGAATTCTGTTGATCCTGCTATTCAGTTCACTTTTGAACTTGAGACTTGCAATTCTCTTCCGTTTCTCGACATTCTGGTCACACGTAACACATCCAACTTCAGTACTACAGTTTACCGTAAACCTTCATCGGTTTGCCTTCCACCACACTTTAAATCATGTCATCCAACTAAACAAAAGTTAGCTTCATTTTATTCCTATGTTTTCCGTGCTCTTCAAGTTTGCTCCTCCAAACTAGCCCTTGATGAAGAACTAAATTATTTAAAAGCAATAGCTATTGACAGGGGCTTTTCACCCAACATTATTAATCAAGCAGTTAAAAAATTCTCATCTCAACACACTAAAAGCCACACTCTTATTTTAGGAGATTATAAAAATCCTGTTGTCATTCCCTTCTTTCCATCAATTAGCTATAAAGTTGCACATATTTTGCAGAAATTTAACTTTCGGGTTGTTTATTCTCCCATCAATAAAATTCCAACTTCTATACTCAAGGACCCCATTCCGGATATGAATTCCTGGGGTATTTATAGGATTCCTTGCCAGTGTGGTTTAATTTACATTGGCCAAACTAAGAGAGCCTTAAAATTTCGCGTCAAAGAACATGAGGCATATGTTAGAAAAAAGGAAACACAGAAGTCTTCTGTTGCTCAACATTGTTGGTCCGAAAATCACACTTTCAATTTTTCTGCTGCCAAAATTATTCAAAAAACATCTTCCATTGGAGAACTGGATTTTCTAGAGGCATTTCACATTCATAAAAATCTTTCTGTTCTAGTTAACGATCCTAATTCCAATCCAAATTTGCCTTCGGCTTTTAGAGAAATTATGTTTTAGTTCTGGTTTCGCCAACAGATGGCGCCACTTGCTTATTCTTGTCCAGGCTTTCTTATCTTATCTAATCATTATTTCCTATCTTGTTCATTTGCGGTTTTTCAGCTGAAGATGATGGTTCAGTCAAACCATCGAAACTAGTCCTGTGAACGTTTTGTGGGTATAACGCTGATTTCTGTTGTTTGACTTCTGAATTAGTATTTATTCGGCGTGTTATTGTGTATTAATTATAAAGACTATATACTCCTTGTCTAAAACATGTAGACGCACTTCGTTCAAGTCTGCTCAATCGTTCTGTATGTAAGCGACTCTTTTGGTAATTTTAATATCGAGGATATTGAGAGATTGTTTGGGTTATTAATGAAAGAGACATATTAGGGATTTTAGAGACATTACGTATTTTTGAAGCAGGAGTCATGAAAAACGTGCAGTGCCTCTCACTGGGACTCGAACCTCGGATGTCTCGAATAATACGAGCCGAGTACCCTGGCCATTACACCGCGAAGGCATGTTAAGAAGGCGGGGGAAACACCTTATAAGACTTTTCTTTAAGTTTATTTTCTATAATTTGTTTTATTTCCTTAGTTCCAGTTTTCCTTTTGTGTTTCGTCTAAAGCAGGGGTCGGCAACCTTTTGAGTCGGAAGAGTCAAAAATTACAATTTACAAAATTTCAAAGTTTTTAAAGAGCCACCAAATTTTTTCTTGCCAGCAATAAATAGTACTCGCATAAATAAAGTTTTTTGATAAACAAAAACTAATCTATTCATTCATAAGAAAAAAATTTCTATTTATTCATAAGAAAAAAATTTCTATTTATTCATAAGAAAAAAATTTCTATTTATTCATAAGAAAAATATCTATTTATTCATATATAAATAGTGTTTTCACAACACATTAGATAATATATATATGGCATTTTTAGATAATTATTTATTATTTAAGTAAAAAATTAAAACAATTAAACATTTACTTAAAACACTAACTTGTACTTCAATAAAAAAGCAATTGAGCAAACAAATTTAATGGGAGCGATGGCTTTGCATGGTTTTAGAAAGTTTAGATAAATTTGGCTCATAACTGGTTGTTTTAAGTTTCAAACACGATTGTAAATTTTTATTTGTTAGTTAGCTTCTTACTGTAGTTTTAATTATATTCATGCAAGAGAACGCTTGCTCGCAAAAATATGTCGATCCGAAGATAGTCAGCACTCCAAATGTCAACTTGGAGTCAGCCAACTTCACCTCACTGTAGCAATCTGGAAGACTATTCCATGAGTTGAATATAAGTGCCTCAACTCGCGGCATTTCGTTTAAAGCTGACCACTTTTGTTGCATTACGTAAATTCATTTCTGAACCTCCAACTCTTCCAACTTGCTTTTCAACTCTGTAAATTTTTCACTCCACAAAGCTTTACTTTTTAAATCGATCAATTGCATTTCTAGAGATTCAGTGAATTCATGTGGATTTCGTTACTATTTGCGTTGAGAGGATTTACTATGAATGCTAGAGTGGTTTTGTTGGTTTTGAATTGCTCAAATCTGTCAGCAAATTCATCTTTAATTTTTTTTGTAACTGTGCTGAAGTAATTCGTGTCAACAGTTGCAGTGGTTTTTATCACGATAGTGCTTTAGAAATTGAAAATGAAGTAATTTACCGCTCTGAATATCTTCTGCAAAAAGAATTAATTTTTTTTAAACAAACCTATTCTTCTTTTAAAACATAGGCTGGGTTTTCCTTTCCTTGCAATTTTAGATTCAGCTCATTTAATTTTGTTGTGACATCCACCATAAAGTAAAATTTTTGAAACCATTTGTCGTTCTCTATTTCAGGGTGATTAATGCCCTTTTTCATTTAGAAATGTATTTATTTCATTCAAGCACAAAGCAGAACGTTTCAACACCTTTCATTTGGAAAGCCATCGCACTTTATTGTGGAGAAGGAGGTCGGAATACTAAGTCTCCGTTTCGTTTAAGAATTCTTTAAACTGACGATGGTACAGTGCTTTTGACAAGATACTGTTAACAATCTTGATTACCAAATTCATGACCTCAACTACACTCATGTCCATAAATTAAGGATAATTCGGAGTCACGCGGAAATCGAACTCTAAAATAAATATATCACCTGTAAAATCACTAAACACATCTTCAAGAATCATATGCAAATTTTAGGAAGTAACCAGATGACACCGATGGTATGTCACAATGACGAGAGTGTAAGAGAGTGATATATAAGGAATACAAGCAAAGAAGTAAAATTGTTCGCAGGCGCTTTATAAACATTTCAGTGCAATAACCGAATAGTTATGACACATAGGGCGCATTTGGATGATTTTTTACGTGGTAGAATTATCGGCCGTCTGGAATGTGGGCGTACCGAACTGGAAGTATCAGACGAACTTGCAATTTCCCAGAGTGTCATCTCTAGGCTTTGGCAACGATTCCAAGATGATGGTAATGTGAGTAGACGTTACAGCACAGGTCGCCCCAGAGTTACAACGCCGAATGAGGACCGGTGTTTGGCAGTTACTGCCAAAAGAAACAGGCGGAGCACAGCCTCAGGCCTGTCTCGTCAGCTCTCTTCAGCCACTGGTACGACAATTTCAAGGAAGATCGTGTACAGACGCTTAGGGCAGATTGGTCTATATGCTCGTAGATCTGTCAGATGCGTTCCACTTACTGCAACTCTCTGTCGCCTGCGGTTAGCCTGGAGTAGAGAGTATGCATTATGGACACCGCAACAGTGGGCTTGTGTGATGTTTTCCGACGAGTCCAGGTTTAGCTTGCAGTCTGATTCTCGCCGGACTTTCATATGGAGAGCTCCAGGTACCCGTTACCACCAAAAACATCATTGAACGACACCGTTACGGTGGTGCAGGAGTGCTCGTTTGGGGTGGAATTATTCTGGGTTCCAGAACTGACCTGCATGTTCAAATTGGAACCATGAGAAGCCAAATCTATCGGGACGTCATTCTGGAACAACATGTACGTTTGTTTCGGGGCGCCATGAGCGCACAATTTGTGTTTATGGATGACAACGCCCGTCCTCAGCGTGCAAACATCGTAAGCAAACGCCTTCAATCGGAGGATATCACCCGTATGGACAGGCCAGCATTCTCACCGGACTTGAATCCAGTAGAGCACGTGTTGGACATGCTTGGCCGACGAGTTGGAGCCCGTCAACCTCCTCCTACATGTCTACCGGAACTTCGGAGAGCATTGCTTTTTGAGTGGTATAATATCCCCAAAGATCAGATCGATAATTTGATACTCAGCATGCCTAAGCGTTGTACGGACAGTATTGCATCGTCTGGGAGACATACAATGTATTAACAATCATACCAACCATGTAATATTGGTTTTTTTGTAAATAGATTTTTTTTTTTTTTTTTTTTTTTTTTTTGTAATTTGCTCCAGGGAGACAAAATCGCTACTTTTTTTAATAACATCAAACATATAGCACCTTTTTTTTGCTCTTTACCTTTTGTTTAATAAATAAGCTTTACAAATAAGTCAAATTTGTTTTGCTTCTAACTCTTCCTTTGCCTGAATTTGCATTATCCTTAATTTAATGACATGAGTGTATTTCGAGGGGAAACGTTTAGGCACAAAGCGCTTCTTGGTGTATTATGCAGTGAAACGTAACAATTTCGTGGTTTATTTTGCTTTTAAGAATCGTTGTTGCCTCTTTATTTTTTCCTGTCATACTTCTGGCTCCATCAGTTGCTATTGAAACGATTTTATTTAAATCGATCTTATTGTCTTCTAGGCATTGTTGCACGGCATTCGCTATATCTTCCCCTCTGTTTCGTCCCGAGAGCGGTAGCAATCCTATAAGTTCTTATTTTGGATCTTGGGAAGACATATACCTGACAAAAAGGACAACTTGTGCCGTGTCTTTTATGTCGCAAGACTTATCTATAGCAAGTGATAATGCAGAAGAAAGCTGAATATCTTCCACCTGCAAATATGTTACATTTGAAGACATTTTAGCTATTCTATCTTGTACTGTTTTAGCGGATAGTGGCAGATCTTTGATTTTTTCAAGACTTCTGGTTTGTTTTTGAAATAAAAAATGCACGTATGAAGCAATCTTTGACATACTCACCATCTGTGAATGGTTTGCCTTTTTTTTTTTTTTTTTTTTCGATTTCTAATGATACCGCGAAGCTTGCCAGATTAATATTACTTGTAGATTGCGTCCAGTTACTTAACATGGAACTTGATATGTGTTTTTGTTTTTGGAGCTCGTCGACAGCTTTCTTTCGTTCTTCGCTGGATATTTACTAGCAAATTTAGTATGTTTTTTTAGTGAAGTGTCTCTCTAAATTTGATTTCTTATTGTGTGCGAGTGTTTCGAGGCAAATGAGACAAGTCAGAAGGCCATTTGAGTTGCATATGAAAGCGAACGACTGCGTCCAATCCCGATTGAATTCTTGATGCTCTTCTTGAGTTCTTCTCTGTTTTTTTTTTTTTTTTTTTTTTTTTTTTTTTTTAATATAAAATAAATAATGTTTGCGTATGGAACTAAAGAGCCGCAGCTTCACATCCAAAGAGCCGCATGTGGCTCGCAAACCGCAGGTTGCCGACCCCTGGTCTAAAGTATTCCGGTCTAGTTAGTCAAATGCTTGCCGGCCGTGTATTTGCCGGTCTCTTGTCGTCGAAACATTTTCGTAAAATTGCATAAATAAAACTATCGTCTGCCACCTTTTTTTTATTGTTTTTGCATTTGAGTGACGTTTAGAAAATTGTTTGGCTATATTTTCTTGTTTGCTTATTTCGATATATTTTAGTTAATGTTTAAAAATGCTTCGTAGTCGTAAGGAAGCAACGAGCAGCATTCGAAAATTGATATTTTTTATCATAAGGAGGGAAATTCAATTTGGGATATTACTAAATTAATAAATGTATTCCATTCTATGGTGCAGTACGTGATAAAATGCTCTAAAGAAGAAAATCGAATCCATAATAAAGTAAGTAGTGGTTGTCTAGGAAAGAGGATTCCGCGTGACTCAACGTTATGAGAAATTTATAGTTGAAAACATCTGTGAAAAACCCACCACGTTTGAGTGTTATGAAGATTTCCACAGAATTTACTGAAAATCTTTTCTTTAATTTCACTTAAAACTCTTCGACGAGTGCTCAGATCAGCTGGATCACATATGCGCTCTGTTCGAAGAAAATTTTTTTGAAAGTGCAAAAAAAATTGAAAGCTTAGGCTTTTCGGAAATAAGCCCGAAACGTATTGGAATCGTGTCTTATTTGCAGATGAAAGCAAATTTAACATTTTGGGTTCCGATGGATGTATAATTGTATGGAGAGAAAAAAATTGAAGATCTTAGTCCCAAGACCTTAGTTTAAACAGTAAAGAAGGGCGGTGGAAGTGTTCTTGTGTGAGGGTGCATGTCAGCGCCAGGATTAAACAATTTAGTACTTATTGATAGCACAGTGAAACATGCTCTTTATTAAAATGTTTTGAAAGATAATTTAAAATTATCCGCCCGAAATTTGAATATTGGAAACAACTTTATTTTTTATCAGGATAACTATCCTAAGAATACGGCCTTTTCGCCTTTTGGGTGTCTATAATTGTCCACAAGTTCTGAAAACACCACCCAGTAACCAGATTTAAACCCAACAGAACATATTTGGGGAGAGTTAGAGGTTAGAGTACGAAAACACAGCATTAAAGCAAAAACCGAACTAAAAACAATAATGATGGAAGACTGGAAGAACATATATGATGCAAATACTACAAAAGAACTGGTGAACTCTATGCCTAGAAGCTGTTATAAATACTGCAAAGCATACACAAATTACTAACTGACAGAAAAATAGACAGAAATACTAATATTTACTAATATGTGCAAATTTCTTTAAAGCGTACAAAGACCTTTATGAGGTAACTTTTCTGTTACTTTTTTATTATTGATTTTCCAAAAACAAAGTTTTAACATGTTCATAAAATAATTCATCTAGTTTTGCTAAGAGAAATTTATAGATGTCATTAAAAACTTTTATTCTAAAATATTAATTTTTATTAACGAATAAAGCAATATTTCACTGAAACTCATAAGTGTACAAACACTTTTGCGAGCCACTGTATATTAATGTTACCGTTTTGACTCTTTACCTGTAAGGGAATATTTATTTCCATCAAAACCTATATTCTATCATATTTATGCATTAAATCCAGTTGGAGAGAAACCGATATGTTCTCTGTTATAAAAAAACATCCCTCTATTTACTGAAGTAAATATGGCAGGTGTATGAAATATGGCAGGTGTTCTATCGATTTATTAGTTTTCTCATCATCAATCATAAAAGCGCATTCTACTTGACAGATTCTAGGTGCTAACATTAGATTCCATAAAAAATCTTGAGAATGACTATTTGTTTATCTCAAAAGCGGCTCAATTTAAGGCATATTTTGAGTCATTTCTTTGTTACCATTAACATAAAAGTCAAAGTTTAACATAAGAGGAGAAGATTGTAATAAAATACAAATCTAAGTTCGATGTGAACCTTAAGCAAGCATTAAATTTGTTTGCAGTCAAAAGGAGCCTAAAGTTTTCAGAAGTTTCGATATCTGACTTACTCTATATGTAAACAAATTTTGCCTAAAATAAATTACAAATTCCTTTTTTGAAAACAAAAAGTGAGACAAAACGTTTGTAACGCAATCGAAAAATTTGGGTAATTTTGGGTTGATGAAGCAAGGGTTAAGTTCCCTTGCTATCTATAAAAGATAACTGAGTCACAGAAAATAATAACTGAAATTCGAATTAAGTGCTTTCAAACGGTTGTACTGAATATGCTTTTAGAGAAACAAGCAGAGAGATGCTATGTAGTATTATTTCGTATAATTTTGTATATTTTGTAATAGTATTATTTTGTAGTAAAATCTAGAGTTCGCTTCATTATCGATAAGAATAATGTTACATAGAGTACCAGAATTAGAATTCCCATATGTATAAATTTTGTAAGGAAGAGAATTGTTTTATGGCAGTATGTTATCCAACCTATCGTTTTAGTAAAAGTTAAGATTTTGAATCACTTTTATAATTATTCAAATATAATTAATTATTTAAATAATTATTTATTTAAATAAAAATTAATTATTTAAATATACGAGTAGATCAACCATAATCTTAAACAGGTTTATGTCAATAGTACCATTCTTTGTTGAGAAGATCGGAAAAGCTGGAAAGCTGAAAGAAGAACTGTATTTCTTCAGAAAGCTTAAAGAATAATGACTTTTGCATAAAATTCAGCAAGACAATTTATGTGCAGAGTTTACACAAAAGATCTCCCAAAGGTTTTTGTTACAATTATCGAAAGGAGAAATACTTCCAGAAATATGGTAACGATCTGGAAAGGTGATTTAGATCGAATTAGCTTCAAGAAATTTAATGAAAAGGTCATATCCCTTAAAAATATGCAAGCAAGACAAAACGGAGGGATTTCGGTGCCTTCTGTAGCTAGACGAAAGAGCTTCTTTTATTAGGTTATGGAAGATGTTGGCTATTTACATTAATTCTCTCGTTAACTGAGGATAGTAACTCGTTGTAAAATCATTTCCCCTTTCAGCAGCTATAAAAAAACGTTCATTTTGAAATTTTACTTTTCCACAAATAGTATCACACAGGAATAAACATGGTATTTTCTTTCTCCTTCCAACATGCCTTCGTGGTGTAGCACATTCGGCGCGTATTCGAGAGGTCCAGGCTCGAGTCTCGGCGGGGGCATTGCTCGTTTTTAGTCTTCTTAAAAAAAAAAAAAAAAAAAAAAAAAAAACTTATGATTCTAGAAGTTCTGTCAGTGTATGATCGCATATAGATAGTTCGTTCAGAGATTATTAGCTATATTAAACGATTCGAGCGTCGAATATGGTCAGATCTGAACTGTGTTATTAATAAGATATTGAAAAACTTACTAAGGACGTGTATTTTTAAGCTCAAGGAGGTACCTTACGTTTGTAGAAAATGGAACATTTATATTGAACATTGACTTTAGATTGATTATAAAGAGCAAATAAACTGGTTAGTTAGGCTTCGAATTAATCATCCAAACACCTTCCCATCTTCGCTGAGCAAGGCTGGAGAGTCAGCTTATTTCTAATATTTCTTAGATCGAAGAAGCAATTTAACCGCCCAATAGTTTCGGTGTAGATAAACCCATTATCAACCGGCCAACTATACAGAGCAAGGGCGGCTAAACTGCAATGCATTAAGATCCGCATTCTAGGATCCAATAAATTTTGAGAACCTCAACTACATTTTCCAACAGCCAGAATTCCGTATTTGCATCGTTTTAAAGTAATGAAATAGTTTCTCATGAATAAAAAATATGAAGTAAATTTAATGAGGAATTCGCAGCTGATATACTGCTACAGCCAAGTCCAGTTTTGACGAAGTGGAGAATATAGTTAAAGAAGCCTGTTCTTATGCCGAGTAGTCGTAGCTTTAACGTAGATGAGGTAGAGGGACCCGCTACACCGAATACTGCACCGAATATTGAAAATTTTTCTAGAACTCCAAAAGCATCCTTTTTGAAACGTTCTATCATGATTCAGCTGTTTTTGATTTTTAAGGAAGGGGCTGGAAAGATTTTCGTCCAGGCTTTCCAAATACAGTAAGGCAGCCTTGGTGCGAAGCATTTTGATGAAATCAAGAAGGTTGCTGTCACTTTTGATAAACAGAATGCTTCTTCCATTAAAAAAGCTTAGAAGTTATCCTGATATCTCTAAAGAACAACCTCACACTTATATTTTCATATTTCTATCAGACGCAAGCTTCCTTGGAGGAAGAGAATTTAGATTTGGTCGCCTCTAATTGCGTATTTGATAATCAGATGAAAAATGTGTCCAATATTTCTGATGAAGAATGTGAAGAAAAGTATCAGCATATTCTTGGTAAAAAGCATAACTTTAAGATCTTACATGATAAATCTTAATTCTTACATGATACATGATTTAATTAAGTCTTACATGATAAATCGATAAGATAAATACTAATTTTACAAGACAGTCGATATTGTTATGAATTCCATGGTTTTGACATATTTTAAATATGCTCCTGTCACATCAATAAGAGCTTAATGATAATTTTCCTGCATCTGGACAGGCACAAAATATAACTTGTCGGCGCTATCTGAAGAAAATGCTTGTAATATCGTTTAAACGGAAGTGAGCAATATGTTACATGGCAGAATTCTTTTCTCCAAGTGCCAAGGTAGGGAATATTTGATCTTTTGTTTTAACATACCTATTAATGTATTTTAACAGGTTTTAATACATTAAACCTGTTATCTTATTCTTTTTATCTTATCACGGTTTAATTCAGTAACACAATTTTCTACAACTTGGAATACTAATATTTCTGTGATGTGAAAAAATATGTTTTTGGTTTTGTGTGCTTTGTTTATCGATAGTCTCAAAAATGTATCCAATAATTAGTGCTACATATACTACTTATAATATGGATTAATGAATTCATGACTTTATAAAATATTTAATATTTTTGTTTTCTCCAAACTATTTACTGAATTTACTTAACTACCACATTCAACATTTTATTTTTCTACAACTATCTGTCTTTATTCATAAGATAAATGACAATCCAAAAAATCTTCATTTGCATTCAAATTTTTTAGAATATAAATAAATAAAACTAGAAAATGATGTATTTTGTTATTTAAATGCTACGTGGGAGGGGTTACGAGTCCTTTCTTCGGGGGAATGGGGGAATTTACAACCTAAAGAGGGAAAGTCCGTGTGTCATTAGGGGATCCGGTCATCATATGCTTTTCACACTTTGGTTCATATGAGCAGAAATTACGATTCGTATTGAACTGAATGCTAGAAATCAAGCCTGTTTGATTTTTGTTGACAGTTTATGAATTTATATGAACAGTGCATATTCCATCGCTTACTTTAAAAAACCGTCAAACTATATAGTAATGCATTTTTCGGTTGCCTTTTCTGATCTCCTTTACCTTATATGCTCATTCTTTCTGTGTCATGTTATTCCTTCTCCAAGAGCTCTCTTTGGATGTGTGTTTTGATAATGAACCTGAGTGCATTTCTCGAACATATGAACTTTTACGATGCTAGTGAACTATCACAGTATGTAGGGTTTTCCTTAGTTTGAATAGCTAATTATTATAATTTTTATCTTTTCCGAACTCCTCAACTTCCCCTCGCATTTCCTTGCCAGGATGCAAAGTAAATTAAAGTAAAGAAGCGTATTTAAACGGGAGAAAAGAGAAAGTTAGACGAACCATGCTTTCGCTAGCATAGCGCACGTTGCTATTCTGTCCTTCCTGCTGTTACTCTGAGTTGCTGATACGTCTTCCAGCTGTTTATTCACAGTCTATCGCTGGTGTAAGTAACTTAGTCAGCCTGTACGTCTTACGTAGTCCAGCACTACTCTCTGTCATTTAAAGTCATTTTAAAATTATTCCTAAGTTCTCATCGCAAATAATCGATGTTATTGTGAGCACGAAGTGAGTGTATTTTTATTAAATAGTTTAATCAAATAAATGGACAATTGAAATCCTTTTCCTGTGTGCTATTTCTTCACGTCTGTGAGAGAAATTCCTTGGCTAAGTGAAATCGTATCTTTACAAGATAGCCAAAAAGGGTGCGATCACACAAGTATTGAACTAATTTCAAAATTTAGTATTTCATACCTAAATCTCTCATACCTGTGAATAATTATAAATTTTACAATCAGTTTCAACAGAGGTTGAGCCCCGTTCCCGAGTACTCGGATGATAATACCATTTACGCCTAAAATTACCAAACCTATGTTTATCACGTAGAATTACCGAATCAGTAAAATGTCAAAAATTTCCAAACGTTTATTTTTTTTATTTTTTTAAACAAATCTGACCTAGACTAGAAGAGAAACACGCTAATGTGACAATCAAAATCGTAAAAACAATTAGTTTTCCAAAATGCATATTTTCGTCAAGTTGAAGGATTGGCTATGGGTAATCATCTCAGTCCGGTACCTGCTGACATTTATATGCACTATTTTGAGATGAAATTATTTGATAAACTATCTTTTCATCTTTGGATTCGGTATGTTGACGACACTTTCGCACTTTTTGACGGTTATAAAGAGGATTTATCCGAGATTCTATCTATTATGAATTCAATTGATCCAGCCATCCAATTCACTCTTGAAATTGAATCCAACAATTCCCTCCCCTTCCTTGATATTCTTATAATCCGCAATGAAACTGATTTTAGCACCACTGTGTACCGTAAACCCTTTGCAGTTTGTTTACCACCCCATGCCAAGTCATGCCACCCTGTTAAGCAAAAAATGGTTTCTTTTTACTATTATGTATTCCGCGCGCTTAAAGTTTGTTCCTCTGAATCTTTGCTTACCAATGAACTTAATTATTTGAGAGCAGTTGCGATTGACCGTGGATTTTCTCCCGTGATTATTGATAAAGCCGTTAAAAAATTTTCAGATTCCCATCAAAGAAGACATTCCACTGTTAGAAATAATATTAATGACCTTGTCGTGCTTCCATTTTATCCTTCTGTTAGCTATAAAATTGCACGGATTCTCTAGAAATTCAATTTTCAAGTCGGTTTCTCCCTATTAATAAAATTCACCCTTCGATTCTAAAAGATTGCGTTTCTGTCTTGAATTCTTGGGGGGATTTATAGTATATCGTGTCAGTGTGGTTTAAGATATATTGGCCAAACAAAAAGAGCGTTGAAGTTTCGTATCAAGAAACATGAATCTTATGTCAGAAAAGGCGAAATTAACAAGTATTCAATAGCGTATCATAGTTGGACATTTAACCATAATTTTGACTTTGGGTCTGCAAAAGTTATCCAAAAGGCTTCTTCCATAGGTGCATTGGATTTTCTTGAGGCTTTTCACATTCACAAAGATTTAGCAGGTTTAGTTAATGATTTGAAGTCCAATCCAGTCCTTCCTAATGCCTTTAAAATTCTATTATCTTAATTCAGTTATTTTTGCCGATAGATGGCGTTATCTCCTCACGTTTGGTACTACCAGAGGGTATAAAAATCCGTTCAGTGGTTGCTTTCCATTATTTGAAGTTCAGATTTTGAGCGTGAAGGTGCATTTGCCCATCGCTCCGTATTTTAACTTCGCTAATTTTTCTTGTCCTTTATGCTTGATCAGATAGCCTGGCTCAGTAAAAGTAGGCGGCCAGTGCAACTCTGATTAAAAATCCAGTTATAACCATGTGCAGTGCTGATAAGGACCACGTGTTTCTGAGACTCCTTCTCTTTTATTTACTTCTTTCTAGGTATTTCTTTCTCCAGATGAGGAGGGACCTTTAGCTGCCTTCGAAATCGATTGAGTGTTTCATTATACTTACGCTAAATACAAGGTTGTTTTTACGATTTTGAAATCTGACCTAATATAAAATTTTATATTAATTCTGTTTTTATTTTTTTAAACGGCCTCATAGGGCAATTTTATCGTTTATTTAATTTTATTCTTCATTTCTGCGTTTTTTGAACACCCATGCATCTCTTGAACATTGAAAAAGTGATGACATCTGACCATTAGGCAGTCGAGAGTGGGAATGCTAGGTGTCCGTCTAGCTGCGAAGAAACATGGTTTCGAAATCTGAACATAAGTACTTTTTAGTGCGTGCCATCTAGCGCCAAAAGTTAATTGCAAGGAAAATGGCGCTTTTGAAATCGATATGACTGTCACTAACAAGAAGGTTAGAATAGATGGAATAAGTCTGACGTCACAAAAGTGAAGCCAAGAAAATATCAGGAACATGACGTCGAGACTTATTATGGCCACCATACAGCGTACGGATAAGAAAGACTACAAAACATATTCTTAAATAAAATTACACTGACTGAGTGCAAATATTAACTTCCGCAAGCTCAGAAAAGTGTCTTTAGTCATGATTTGCTCAAAATACTACTGAAATGTTCATTAATCTTAAAGGTTTTACCATGTTTGCATTTGTGTTATGATTACCATTTGCACATTTTCATCTACCTAGATTTTATAAAATTTGGAACAGTTATTTGCAATTCTTGTGATTTTTATATGCACTAAAAAGAAAATCTTTTGTGTTAAGTATTAAAATTACGGGAGACTTATAAACTTTTAATGGTGAATAGCTAACATGTAGATAACACCGATCAGAAAGTAAGCAAAAACAACCAGAAGTCCACTTATGGCAGCAGCCATGATAACTTGTGATACCATAACGTGACATTTCATAGCTTCATTTTCACTGCAGGCGACATACGGGGAAGGCTTACTCCATTTTTTTTCCTAATCTCCTTGGTTAGTAACCTGAAGTGTGCTTACGTTTTCGAATGCACTGAAGGTAACGTTCGTGTTTTAGAAGTTCTTTTCCACGCTCTTGGAGCTTTGTTTATATATCTGGATCACCCCAAAGTCTTACGTGAGGAAAAGGCTTTCTTTCTTAGCAGAAGAAGTTAGAAGTAGCTCTTAGTTCATTGATCTTCAATATTTGTTGCAAGGAAAGGGAGACTCTTTTGTTCCTTGAAATTATGACGCACGAACATGGAACGCTCTTTCTTTTACATACTCATTAATTGTTGTTATAAGAATTTCAGTAATTAGATTTATTAATTTATATCCTTTGCAGAGATGATTGTTTGCTTCATAAAAATTAGGTCCGTTTCTAAAGCTTAACTTGAGTATTCGGGATTCATTGCCAAGAATTTTGCTTATATATTTATTTTTTGTGTTGTATGATTGTTACATGGAAAGTCTGAGTCTTACATGGAAATGTTTGAACTGGTTCTTCTTGAACACATTATGTAAATTTTATTATTATCATTATTATTTATTATTATTATTATTTTTTTTACTTTAAGTCCTAGAAATTTTTGTGGCTACGAAGATTCCATTATTTAGGACCACGTGATGATTTTGTAAAGCTTTTCCTCCAAATATTTAGTAATTTTATTTGAAGCTTCGTAGTGCGTTCTAATTTATCATTATTTACTTTGAAAGCAGCTGTTTATGGATATATGGGTTTTTTGTTTTTGCTTAAGTGGCCTCGAATTAGGCATAGATATTTACTTTTGTCTGCTGCTGCGTTCCAAAAAAATATATGAAGATCTACTTTTGTTTTGCTGTTTTGTTTCTTTGTTGCACACTTTGTTCTCATGACAGAAACAAGCATATTGCCTTGTATTCTACTTTTGGAATTCCTCCTTATATATTCTCTTACTTTTGGAATTCCTCCTTATATATATATATATATATATATATATATATATATATATATATATATATATATATATGTATATATATATTATTTTGCTGTCCTGTCTTAGCTTAAAGTTAGCTTCTGGAATATATTTTATATTTTTATTAAACTGGGTCCGCAATTTTTTTAATCTCTTTGGCTTTGCAGACGCTTTCAATTAACTCAAGCCAACACCGAATCTACGACTACCGAGCAGTCGAGTCGGTGTAGCTCAAGCACACTTATTAGTTTTCAAAGTGACACACTACTGATCAGACGTCTTCTAGCTTCATTTATACTTCCGATAGGAAACAAAAATGTTAAGGCGTGTTCAGTTACTGGAACGGAGTCTCTCCTCCTTTTTTAAATCCTTTTTCATTTGCATAAGTTTAGTGTTTTCAACACGCTATATATTTACAACAGCGCATTAAGCCCTTCATTATTTGGTGATAAATTACATGCAAAGTCCGTAGAAAGAACTACACTACTCCTTTTCTTTCTACGGATCTTGGCTTACATGGATTTCTCCAATATTTGACTCATTTTTGCACATCAGGATAAATTTAGGGTTAAATTACGTTACGTGTTTCTTTTCTCTTCTCTTTCTTATATCATTATTATTGTTTTGATATATGATGAGCCTTATTTTTTACCTGGATTTCGCAAAATTGGCATGAAATGCTGCGGAATTATTTTTCTCTTCAGCAAAATTGCTTTCTTTCTATTTGGGCCCACCAGCGTCCGAAGGGCGCTGAAAAATAGTAGTTCGGTCCGAGGTTCGAGTCCCAGGGAATGGGCTGGGCTTCATAGTTTACCCCGTGTGTAACGTATATAGGAGCCAGTTTCTTTTAGTAAGTCTTTGACAAAGGCATCATTCTCCTTAAGCAGAGAGCTCTTATGTGCTTTGCCATATTCTTATATATATATATATATATAAAAAAACAAAACAAAACAAAACAAAACTAGTCTATCTATTTACTTTCTTTCGCACCCAAGCTTGATTTTCAACGTGGAGGCAAAAAGACTTAGCGGGGGCAAAACAGGATATCTATTTGTTTTGATGGTTATGAAAATTCTCTCCTGTGTATCATAATAATGTGTAACACCAAAGTACAGCTAGCAATTGAAATGAGTTTGTCAGATGGGCAGTGTATGGTATCTACTTCATTATTTCATAATATATGAGAAAAACCGAGCCACTGCTGTGTAAGTTCGTCCTTTAAATTTTATGTATGTTGATGGAATAACTACTTCATCCTTTTTTTTTTTTTTTAAAATCATGAGCATCCAGTCTAATTTGAATAACTTTTCTTTCCGATAGCTGCTGTTACTTTTTTAAGGCTATATTTTTAAATTCTTGTTTCAGAAAGCATGATTACTAACTCTGAATTTAGTCCTGTGTTTGATTACCGATCAATTTTTGAATATGGTCCGAGTAACATCAATATGAAGTCATATAATCGAAGTCATTATAAATCTGCTTTCTCTTACCATGCTGTTTCCATATCTTCTGACGAAGAATTTGGTGAGATTTTATATTTTGTGAATATATAAATGTTTTTAAATTTATTTTGTGTTACAGTAATGTTGTAGAACTTTCATATTTATATTATATTAAATATTTTCATGCAGCTATGTTTCCGAAAATACAAACAAATGTATCTGACCACTGGTGCAATCAGTAGTTTGATGTTCAAATTTGCTGTCAGAGTATGTGGAATAATGATGAGAGTACTTCTTTTGTCATCGGAAATTGCTCCCCAGATCATAAGTCCTGGTAAAAGTCCATTGTGTCTACACTATAGAGAGCTTTATTCCAAGTGCTCACATAGCCTCCTCCTAATGAACATACAGCTGTCACTAGCACCAAGACAGAAACAGCTGTCATCTGAGAACACAATTGATCTCCACTCTGCCCTCGCGTGAACTCCAGCTTAACACCACCAAAGTTGCAGATGGCAGTGATTTGGAGTTAGTGGCATGTCCACCCTACTAACAGGGCATTTGGCTCAGAGCTGCCCCTCAAGTAATTGATTTGTTACAGTTTTCTGTGTACATATGGTGCCAACAAAAGCTCAAATATCTGCTGTAGATGCAATGTGATGTGCCATAGACGTGCAACAAATATAGTCTTTCCTTTGAGCAGTAGCTAGCGTACATGTGGCTAGACCCCAACATTTGAGACAGTATCCTTCTGTGACCACTGCTACCAACATGCATGTACTGTGAACATATGATTGTTAAGTCTCTATGCAATATCGCAAAAAGAAAATTCACCTTATTCACCCTGTTACATGGCCTCAATCAAACTTAGTAAGCCGTGATACTGCCTTCATCATCTCCTTAAAGACATTCATGACTCAAATCTTGCTTTTAGCATCCAATCTTTAGTAAAATGATAACTGAAGTATGTAAAGCTTACATTGCAGTGTGATTTGGATGTTCATAATGGTGCTACTAACATTATGCTTATTCGTCTAGTGCAGAATGTGAATAGATGTTGTCTTTCAGACATGTTTTCCAAATTTTGTTTGTCTAGCACAATTCCTTCTTGGTGTTAAGATTTCATTTTCTGTTGGTATCTAATTATAGTAATTGTAATCAAGTATAACTGTAAAGTAATTGTATTTTTTATATGAACAATCATAAATGTAACTTTTCTGTTAGGCATTCATGCAGGAAGAATGAAAACTTTCAGAAACAAATATTATTATTTGAGTAAAAATATATTTCAGGGTATACCCTTGGTGAAAATTGGTGATTTTTTGGCACCATTCCTGTTTACATCCAACACCCTCTCCAGTAAAATGGCATCCAAAACTTAATGCAATGAAACATAAATATATAATCTGAATAAACTGCATTTTAAATCAAACAAGGAAGTAACAAAAGAATGGAAATAGTACATGTTATTTGATCTATGCTGTACAAAAAAGAAAGTATCGACTTACCTAATTTTAAAATTTCTGTTTCTTCGGTATGTGAGATATACAGAATTCTTTAACAGTATCCAAAAATTATCTAAACTATAATCTGTATCCTGCCATCACCACATAAATTCACAAAAGAAAAAATAAACAATATTCCCTGTACTGCCAGACTGTCAATGGCATTTCTTTCGAAAATCCTTTTTTATTAAACTCCACATACCTTCCATAGTGTTGATATAAGCTCCGGTTTCCAAATCCTTAAATCTCACTGTGTAATTTACCAAGAAAGAAAGAAGAGAAAAAAAGCAAGAGACTGCTTTACCTATACCTTGAGTTCAAATCCCAAAGAAAGCATGGACTTGTAAGGGGGAACTCAAAATACATGGAGATTTGAAAGTCTTTTCGACAGGTTGGTGATAGGGAAAGAGAGTTGGGAGTCCCTCAGAACCCCCTAGGGTTATTTTTCCTCAAAACTGGTTTGGAACTGTACAATTAATGTGGCAGGCCTTCACTTGTATGACCAATGGTGAAATTCAGGTGTCTCACCAACTTCTACCTGTATCTGTACTTGTACACCTTGTAAAAAAAGGGGACAGTTCTGTATCTCCTGTTCTAATGGGCTGATTAACAAAATTTAACTTGTGTTCTTCATGTCTCAAAAGCACGACTTAGGATATATATTAAAGTTATATACAGTATTGGCTACTTTTACTAAGATGGTGTAAAAGAAGGAATCAAGTAGATATTAATAAATATATACCCAATTCAATTAAAATTGAGGAGCTCAGATTTTGAGAGGTAATTTTTTAAAAACTACTCGTGTGATTTTTTTTTTTTTTATCAAATTTAACATTTTGGCTCAATTTGAGCCGCAGAATTGAAATAAAAAAATATGTATGCCATTTCAGAAAAAGTCTGATTTTGGTACAAATCAGATACATATGTTAGAACAATACTATATTAAGTCTAATTTATATCCTGAGTCATGTTTTTGACAAACGAAAAATGCAATTTCGTCAGTCGGCCCAGTAGAACAGGACATGTTTTTTTTTTTTTTTTTTTTTTTTTTTTTTTTTGTGTGTGTGTGTGTGTGTGTGCAAGTTTTATCTTTTAAACAAATTAGGGTGGCTTTGAGAGGAATATTAAAGAATATGGCTCAGAAAGACAGTGGGGTATTTATCCAAACAATAACATCCACTTCTCATCACTTTTTATTTATAATATCCAGTCATCATTCAGATACAATTAAAATTAAATTTTTATCAAATTTTTATTTATTTATTTATTTATTTTTTTTAATGTGTGTTCATGGTTTATTTCCATTGGTTTTGTGTTATGTTCTTTTGCACAAAGTAGTATTGTAAATTTTAAATAAGCAATCAGTTCCAGAAATGGATTAATCTACTTTACATTAATTACTATTATAAATAATTTTAGTTTATCTGCAGTTCGAATAATGAACTGTCTTTAAGAATGAATTAAATTCATAAATCAAGGTTTTATTATATTAGAAATAGAGTTGAATTCCATGGTAGAATAAATCAGCCACATGAGAGAAAAGGCAAAATGCTTACTTCTTACTTATTTACATATTTTATGTAGTAAAGAAAACCTAATCATTTTTAAATTAATGAAGCCTATTTAATTTTTTTATTAGTTTTTCAGATTTTTGTTAAGACTAAGTTTTTGTTTTAAAAATATTTTAAAAAAAGTGGTTTGGTTTAGTTATGCTCGCCAACAAGTATGGATTAATAATCTGTTAAGAACATAGCTGGTGATTTTTTAGAACTACAGTCAAAAGTCGTTAATTCGGACACCCATAATCCGGAATGATCTATAATCCAGACCTCAAAGCTACAAACTTTCTGCGCATGCGTCGCGTTCACGCATGCGCACAGGCGTTTACGAGAGCGCATAAGACCCTTACAGCTGCGAATATGTTTGTGCGCATGCGCGTTTAATGTGTAACGGAGTTATACGCTAAGCTAAAGTTATCTAATTCAGTTAATGTTGCAGATTGCGTTGTTCCTTAATCTTCGAATTGGATCCGGCTTATTATTTTTCGCAGACTGTTAGAGCAATTTTATAGAAGTAAGCTTGAACTTTCGATTATGTCAAATAGAATTTCCGATATATATTTACTACAAAGCGAAAGTATGTTTTGAAATCCGAAATCTGTTTATCAATTTCACGCTGCTCTGCGGCAGAGGGGTGGGGGCAGAAACGTCATTATTAGATTACGATAGATTAGAAAGATTATGTCAAATAGAATTTCCGATATATATTTACTAATATGTAATTTGTATCTACAAAGCGAAAGTATGTTTTGAAATCCGAAATCTGTTTATCAGTTTCACGCTGCGGATTGGAAGTTGATCTGTCAGCACTATCCTTATCTTCAGAGCAGATGTTTTTATTTTATTTTTTTATAATTCCGTACTAAGTGTAGTATTTCATCTCGATATACTCCGTCTTTGATATGATTTAAATCAAGTTCCTTGTCATTATAATTCGCTTCCGATAGTGAAGAAAGTGACCCAGAGGTTATTGAAAACGAAAACATTTCGATTGACAAATTAGTCGGTATTCTCAACAATTATAGGACAATTATACAATTAACAGCAATTATAGGACTTGAACAGCGGAACTTTGTAACTAAACAAGAAATTATGTCTGTTTAATAGAATTAAAGAGAAAGTATTATCACATGAAACGAAGCAACTTACATTGAAGGAAATGTTTAATAAAGTAAACAAATAAATATTAAGCCTTTTCTTTTTGTAAATTTTGATACCCTTTAGATCATAATTGTTCTTTATTTCATAAATTATGGTTTCATATTTTTAATTTTGTAATTTCTGCATGCCATCTTACCAGATTTAAACTGATGATCTATAATCCGGAATCGCCGAAGTCCCGACGAGTCCGGATTAACGATTTTTGACTGTATTCTATGCATGCCATGAGATCAAAAGGTACTCACCCATGTAATAACTTCTGCATACTAGTAATTTATGAACTATTGTCATAAAATAGAGAAAAAATAAAAATGTTTATTTTATCTTTTCATACATTAACTAGCAAAAATCTACTGTCAAGTAATATAATTTGGTATTTCCGTATTATAGCAGCCCTCAAGATGGAATCGCTAATCAATCGAGATATCTCACCAGCTCGTGAAGTGCAAAGATAAAAATAAATGGCATAATATGCAATAATAACAATAATACTCACATGTTGTTTCCTAAGAATATTTTAAAATCATTATGAGAAGCCATGTATCTAAAATAGTATTCAGCAATTCATCAAAAACATAATTTTTTCCTGTGTACTTTCTGCACATAAATTATGAAAGATATGATTTGAGGTGATGTCAAGCTGTGGCTGTTGTTTTTTATTATACCATTTGGCTAAACCTCGCATTCTTTCCATATTTTGGGTGTTCCATATTTTGGGTTGTTGGATCTACAAAATTGTGCATATGGTTCACAATAAAATGACTATAACAGCTTCTTCAAGTTGCTCCATTTTATGTTCCATCCAGCAATCTGAATAGATCGTTGATTCATCTGGTATGTGTTGAATAATTAATTAATAAATGTAATAATTAATCTCTATTTGAGATTTGTATGACAAAACACTCGCCATCTTCCCGACATATTCCTCCTAAAATCTACTGTTGTGGAAGTACCCTGCTACTGCTTCTTACGTCGGACAAACGTTCTTCAATTTCAACTATTTTTTTGGGACTGCCTATTCATTCACTGAAACTTTACATCAGATGTAGGGATAACACTTCACGCATGTAATTGTTCCAATCCTGTGTTTTCACACATATTAAGATGTTTGTCACATTTGATGGATGTTGGCTCCTCTTCCCAAAAATATATAAATCTAATAGAAGTGACGAATGATATTCTTGAACCAATTTCCAATACAGAGGCCCTTCTTTCTTATACAGATGTTACCTCCAAATGATTTGATTGTTAACATTTAGTTTCATGTTGTGACCATTTTTCTGTACTCACTTGTCAGGTAGAATTCGACTTTTTTGAAAACTGGTATGACATCCATCCACCTCTTTATTTGGTAAAATAAAGATTGCTAACAGCATATTCACAAAAATGTAAGAAATATTTTTTAAAATGAATGCAAATTTGAAACCCGTAAGAAAAATTAAATGCAATGCTAATATAACATGTGGTGAGTGCAAAAATATTAACATGTTTTGAATTTAAGAAAACATGGCGAGTACAAAAATATTAACATGTTTTGAGTGTAAGAAAACATGGCGAGTCCAAAAATGTAACATGCAGAGAACATAAGAACATGTGGCAAGGTATCTTGGTTAATTAGCAATTCAATCTAGCGAACTGCTATAATAATATTAACGTGAATTCGAAACCCTTAACAAAAATGAAACACGATGCTAATATAATTATACATGGTGAGAAAAAAAATGTAACATGTGGCAAGGTATAAGAATATGTTGTGAAATTTCGCTGAGATGTCTCAGTTGATTAGTGATTCAATATTGGGGTCACTATAATAAGGAATTACCCATAATTTTATATAGCTGTTTAATAGATAGATACATTATTGTTGATTTAGGTTCATTATATGTATTTTATTTAAAAATGTTATATTTATTATGATCCATTTTGCAGATGAAGTTGCAAGAGAGACATGGCCTTCTATGTTGCTAAGATATATCATCACATTTGTTCTTCATGTGCTTGTCATAATTATGTTTCCTGTTACCATGTGGATTTGTTTAAAAGTAAGTTTGGTAATTATGTCATATGTGTTCTACTGCTTTTTATAATATGCATAACTTAAAGATTTGCTTGCAAAATACTCCAAAATAGTTTTACAGTGAATCTTTTTTTAAGTTTTAATGATCCAAGCTCTCTTTTCTGAATATTAGCTTTTCATTCTATAATATTATTAGTTTCAAATTAATCTAAGCCAACATCCCTAATCGTTCTAAGCTAATAAAAACAACAGCTGAATGATTATGCAAGGTAATTTTTATGAAGAATCATTAAAGTCTAAATTACTTACTGGTTTTAAATTAAAAACTACTTATTTTATAAAATTACCAATTTATCTTTCATTATATATAATGAAAGATAAATTGGTAATATATGCTAGAAAAATGGCAGCATTGCAAATCTCAACTCAGTTCCAACTACAGTTCTGAAGCCAACTAACTAAAACTAGTAGATTGCATACTTCATCATTACCTAAGAGCTTTTCATGTCTTCAAAAAAATTCTATATTTTTTATTAATTTCCTGCACTGTAATATTCTGATACACATTATTTTGCACCGATATTTTTGTACGTAATGTATTATTAAAAACTATAATTGTTTTATAAAGTTTAAAAATCTTTGATTAGTTAATTATTAAGATATGGTGCAATTAGTTATTAATGTGCAAACTATCCAACTTTAATTGTAAAAATAAGTAAGGGAAAAATGTAAACAAAATTTAAGAAGTCAAAGCTTGTAATTTGCAAAATTCCCTATGTAATGCTTTCCAACCAATATGTTCTGGCAGAGTTTTGGTGTGTTGTGAAAAATTTAACCTCTAAGTCCTAATTATGGGGCAAGAGCACCAGAAGGCTAGGCTGAAAATGATCAATTAATACTTTTATGTAAATAAAATTTCATGAAAATATTACATAAGTATATGTATTGATGGTGCCATTACAATGATAGGAAATGTTAGAGGCAAAGTTCGGTCTGGAAATCTTGATGTTCAAATAATACACTGCTTTACTCATAGAGACGCTTTCATGCCAAATAGTTTAGATCATTACGTATGTATTAATGTCACCACCTTGGTGCAATTTGGTGGTTTTTTTACAGAACAAAAGGTAAAACTTATTTATTGGTGGTGGTTTCTGTGACTTTTATAAAAAAGATTCCCAAACTATCAGTATTTGCCATAAGTTCACAAACGTAATCAATGTATGAAAAGAAAACATATTTTAACAAATTAAAATGCAAATTTTGATTACTGAATAAGGATTACATGATGCATTGAAAAATAAAACACATTCATCACCAAATTTTTCAGTAACTTTTTCGTGCTGTTCTGAAAGCACTGCTTTAAATCAACAGTCCTTTATTTTAACATGTGTGAACTATCAAAATTCTATGACATATAAATTTAATAATATTGTTCATTATTTTATTTAAAAATAAAAATTATACACAAAACTGTATGCTTTATGTCCATTATCTAGAAATGTCATTCAATGCAACCAATTTTATGCAATTAAACTAAATAGTAATTGAAATGTTATTTGTTTTTACATGCAACAGGTCTAAATATAAACAAGATAAAATTCCTCTGGATATTGTCTCTGTATTACCTTTTTATGTCTACATTGATATTTTTTAGGGATAGTCAATTAACTGCAATATGCCTAATGCCGTTGCTGATTTTATGCAATTTTATGCAATTAAACTAAATAGTAATTGAAATGTTATTTGTTTTTACATGCAACAGGTCTAAATATAAACAAGATAAAATTCCTCTGGATATTATCTCTGTATTACCTTTTTATGTCTACATCGATATTTTTTAGGGATAGTCAATTAACTGCAATATGCCTAATGCCGTTGCTGATTTTGTAAAATTATTTGCACTTGCTTGCTCTTTTTCTAGAGCTATTTTTATTATCAGTTTCAATATTTTTTTAATGGAACTACTCTATATGCGCCCTCAAGTCGCCAAATTTCTCACCAAACATTTTTGGCGAGAAACTTCAAGTTACCATATTACTATCTAAATTTGTTGTCTATATTTCGAACTTTAAGCCTAAAATGTCTCCAAAAACACGGTTTTCGCACATGCAAAAACTACATTTTGAACACACGATTTAAGCTAAAAATCCGAAACAAAAACAAAAAATTTAGATAGCAAAAACGTAAAGTTTCTAACCAAAAATATTTGACAAGAATCCATGTACACAGCGACGTGTTTTAACTTAAAAAACATCTACAAATTGCACAATTTAGGCAAGGAACAAATCTACGAACTACGCACACCTCACTTTAATAAATTAACATAACAATAAATTTCAAAGAATACCATGTACACAGCATCCTGTTTAAACTTAAAAAAAAAAAAAAAAATCTACGAATTGCACAAGTTAGGCAAGGAACGAATCTACGATCTACGCAAACCTCGCTTCAATATAATAACATAATGACAATAAATTTCAAATAATACCATGTACAGAGCGTTCTGTTTCAAAAACAACAATAATGACAGAAATTCATACTAAATAACCAATGAACATAACATTCTACAAAATAAGAACAAGAATAAAATAAAATGCACTTACCATGAATTAATGATTTTTCGAGCAGCAGAAATACCAATTTAACATGTCGCCACGTAATCACTATCATATTTACATGACAGCCAAATACAATCCAGAAAATTCATACTATGGTTCACAAATAAATAAAATCAAAAATCCCTACTTCTATCATGCACAGCCATTAAAAATAATCTCCCAGACCCTCTTTCCACACCTCCAAATACCCACTACTCCTCAACAGGATGGCCACAATGATATTTCCTTTTGCCGAACTTCAATTCAACAACTTCTACCATTTTATCTTTCCCTCCCATCTTCTCAGACACAGACGCGAATCAACGAGCTCCAGCGAAAGATTGTTCAACGTCAACAGGGTTGCCAAAGAACACGCAATCGTGCCAAAAACCAGTGCAGAATACATATCGCCACATTTGGTGAAATTAGGGCGTATATCAGAGTTGTACCTTTTTTTTTTTTTTTTTTTGGTAAGTTTTTTTTTTGGTTTCCATTTTACCTGCACATGCTAGTATAGCTTCAGCATAAAGTATAGTCATTAAAATATTTTCATTTATACTCTGATTTCTAAAGAAATTAGGTACATAAATCACATATGTGCTTATTCCTGCTGTATTTATTATATTATGAAAGACAGCTATTGGCAATCTTTTATTTTTTCCCTTTCAGTTTGAGTTCATAGCTGATCAAAATAATTAGTGTGCCTTGTGTGAAATTTTTTTATTTCAACATTTAATTAAGCTTTTCCTTTTTTCTTTTTATGGTCATCACTTTTATTCTGCTTTATTTCTTATACTGCTATGTGTGTCCCTTTATCACAGTCTTTTATCTAATATATCGCCAATATAGGCAAACTGTGACATCGTGGTAACCCACGTAAATGTGCATGTGCAGCAGATAAGTGTGGATTCTGACCTTGAAATTCAGAAGTCATTTTTTCTGATGTTTATTTTTTTGAGTATCTTTTTTTTCTCCCCCCTCCCCCACCTAAGGAATCACGATGAGACTGTGAGGTTTGCTGGGTGAAGAAAAAGAGAGTTTCATTTCTTTAGAAATACAGTCAAAAGTCGTTATTCCGGACACCCATAATCTGTATCTCAAAGCTACAAACTTTCTGCGCATGCATCAATGCATGCATGTATGCATGTGCATAATACATTAACGCATGCACATTTAATGTATAACAGACAGTATAAGCTAAGCTAAAATTATCTATTTCAGTTAATGTTGCAGATTGCGTTGTTCCTTAATCTTCATATTGGATCCGGCATATTATTTTTTGCAGACTGTTAAAGCAGTTTTATAAAAGTAAGCTTGAACTTTCAATTATGTCAAAAAGAATATCTGATTCTGGAGCTGCCAAAGGATCTACAAAGCAAAAGCAGTGTTTTGATGTCCATCAAACAAAAAGTGGCATATCCTTTGTTTCTCTAACCATTCCGAAATCTGTTTATCAATTGCACGCTGCTCTGCGTGGGGGGGGATGTCGCAGCGGGCAATCAACTGGAAGTTGATCTGTCAGCATTATCCTTATCTTCAGGGCAGATGTTTTTATTTTATTCGGCTTATAATTCCGTACTAAATGTAGTATTTCATCTCGATGTACTCTTTCTTTGATATGATTTAAATCAAATTCCTCATCATTATAAATATCACGAATACAAATCAAATAGTTTTCTGGTTGCAATTTTCTAATTTCGACTATGCGTAATGTATGCTTTACGCATGCACGTGTTGAAAGAAATGCTTAATAAAGTAAACAAATAAGTATTAAGCTTTTTTTTTTTTTTTTTTTGTAAATTTTGATACCTTTTAGATCATAATTGCTCTTTATTTCATAAATTACGGTTTCATATTTTTAATTTTGTAATTTCTGCATGCCATCTTACCAGATTTAAACTGATGATCTATAATCTGGAAAAATAGATAATCTGGAATCGCCGAAGTCCCGACAAGTCCGGATTAAAGACTTTTGACTGTATTGTTTTTTTTTTCATGTAAGAGTAAAGTTGTAAGAGTTTTCCCCCTAAGCATAAATGTTAAAATACAGGATGCCAAATTCTTGCAATTCTCTGATCTTTTTTTTTTTTTTTTTTTTTTTTTTTTTTAAGCAAAAACAGATTGCTATGTTTGTTGTGAGAAAATAACAATATGTGCAATTCTTTCACTTTTTTGATGTGAAAAGAGATTGCTCTGTACATGAAGAGAGTGTGGGGGGGAAGGGGAAATTAAGGATTTCATGGAAACAATAAGTGTTTTATTATGAGTGTTTCTTGCTTTTAATTTTATTTATACATTGCTCCTTTATGGAATTCTTAGTGTGCTGCCATTTTTAAATGGCTGTTGTCTTTCTTGTATTAGCTTGGTAAAAAATTAGTCGCTAACAAGTTATCAATTTTTCACAGAGGTATTGATTTTCAGAAGGTACCAAAGAAGCTAAATTTAAGTCATGTTCTGCTAACAGCTTATGATGGCATTCAGAATTAGACAGTTCTACTAACAATATGATAATCCATGTAAAATATATTTTCCTTTTTATTTGCAATATGTAAAAGTGATGTGTGGCTTCTAGAATATGAAGCATGAGGTCTATTTAAACAAATAGTTTTACCATATGATTTAGGGAACTGCCAGCAAAATCACATACATAAACATTATGAAATTGGAAGGAAAGGGCAGAAAACTATGTCAAAGTACTATGTGTAAAATTTATGATTATAGACGATGTTTACGTGACATTACATTTAAGACACTCACTTTTATTATAATATGAAGGGGAGCTGATTTATTGTTTTGGATTATGAATTGTGATAATATGTTTCATCAATTATTTAATCATTTAAAAGTTTGAACCAGAAGTTTATTGTATAAAAATTGCATTTTGTTGTTTTATATGCAGGGAAAAAAATTGTAAAGCTTGTTGGTTCGTGGGCCAGTAAGGAAAATTATAAAGCTAATGAGTAATAAAACGCACTTGAAATTAATTTGATTACCTGAATATTTTTTTAATCATTCTCTTCAATGGCCGGAGGCTTCCTCAGAAGCAGGTCATTGGGAAAGGCCAGACGGACTGGTATTTTATTTCTCTCATCTTCGAGAATATTATCCAGGGTTCACCATGAGGATAGATGCGATGTTACATTCCTGAGAAGAGGAAGATGCACACAGACAGCCAACAAAGAAATGGAATCCACAGCCTGGAGTTTGACTATTTATTAAACCATCTACTGAGATATATTCTTTTTAAATAAATGTTTTGAGTATTTACTAAATATCGAAACTTTATAATAATCCATCTTTACAGGGGCCCACCAGCAACCAAGTTGTAAAATCACTAAATACTGGTAGTTCAACCTGAGATCAAGTCCAGATGAATGGGCTGGCTTCATAGTTGATTTGTGTGGTTTTCCACATATTTAATATAATAAGTCAGTTTCCTATAGAAAGTCCTCCATGAAAGCACCCGTCCCCATAGGCAGGCAACCTTTGAGTTGCTTTGCCTTAATCAGTTAACCTAACCTAATTTAACCATCTTTACCAGAATTATATTAAATCTTGTCATTTTGACCTTTCATGCATTTTATTATATATAGTTCATATCTTCTCTTAAAGACATGCAAAACACATAAATTAATATTTTAGTCTAAAATTCAAAAAACATGTCCGCAGATGTGTAATTTTTTGATATTTTGTATGTGGAAGTAGCTTGCAGATTCTTGCAAGTTCAGTGCATGCACAATGGTTGCAATGTTTTGCTAGTTTTGCTGCTATGACTATAAATATCCAAAATGTCTTTAATCTTTACTAGTCAGGCTTTGAATGTCATGACAAAACTAGATTAATAGTTTAATGCATTTAAAATGAAATAAATACTTAGGAACTTAAAATCCAATACATATTTCAAGTCACTTAAATATATCATTAGTATTGCAAGAAAAGAGAGTGCTGAATAAATTTGGAAAAGGGCAACGAATAAGAAAAACTTTTGAAAAAAGAGTAATGAGCTGGTAAACATTAGAAATCTATACCTCAAATGATCAAATTATAGAATCTTTAATTTTGTATTTACTTGAATATTATTTATTCATTATAATTTATACATTTTCATTGTCTATTTCAGAGAGTTCATGCATTAGAGCGTATTGTGTTGATGCGGTTAGGTAAATTACAGCCCATTCGTGGACCAGGTATAATATTATATAATGTTCAAGTATACTTCATTGAAATATATTGAAAATAAAATGTTCAAATTTACTTCATTGAAATGTATTGAAAATAAAATGTTCAAATTTACTACATTGTTAGCTTTAAATGTGATATAAAATATATATTAATTTATTCATTGGGAGAATTATGGAAGATGTTATGATCTTTTCAAACAAACTGTGTGTTTGTCTATTATGAAATATGATCATAAAAAATTTAATATTCAATATAATTCATATGTATATATACCATATATTCATTTATATATCATATACATATTCAATATGATTCATACATTATGAGCCTTTGCCTAAGATGCTTATATGAGAGTATAATCATAACATAACAATACAATTTTCAATATTTAATGAATATTACAATATTCAAGGAATCTTTGCTTTCTGGATTATTCCGGAACTGTCTGGATTAAAGACTTTTGACTGTATAAACAAAATAAATATTTATTCCAATTTTTATATCATATCTATAAAAGATAAAATTTACTACACTTAATAGTTGGTATGAGTAATATGACAATGATATTACATTTATTCATTAGCAAAACTTTTATATTTACTTACCGGTTTAAAAAATAAAATAAAATAAAAAATATGTATAAAGAAAATCAATACTTTTAAAATATTTAAGTGACTCTGAAACACGTCTTTACTACTGAGCTCAGAATAGAAACACTAACAGAAATGCAATCTGCATGTATTTTGTTGGCCAACATAAGCCATTTGGTGTCATGCTACATAACTAAATTTATTACATACACAATTCAAGCCTCTTTGTTGTATGTTTTCTCTTTAAATTCCCTTTGAGAGTTGTTTTAGTTTGTGTTAAATACATAAAAGCAGAACATGCTTCATTGTTCAATAACCTCAGTTTTACAATTCTTCGAAGAATACTTAATGATTGTTAGAGTTTGGGAAAAGTTGGACTAGTGCATCAGTGTTCGAATTAATTGTATTGACTGAATCTAAGACATTGAAACCCAGTTCCAACCTAATTTCCAGTATATTTGTAGCGACTTTAGTAAACTGAGTTTCTTGCTGTAAAATGAATTCAGAATTCTTGTAGTGGTCTGAGATCAGTGTACACTTTAATATGTAGTGTTTTTTGTTTTCTTTGCTACAATTATTACAGAAAATTAGTGTTTTAGAAATACTTGCTATTGAATCAGGTTATTCTTTAAGACCTTGCAAGATTTTGGTATTGACATTCATTTTATTTACATTCGTGGACACTGGAAATTTTAGATGTGAGACAGCTCTAATGAAGCTAACCACAAAACTTCACATTGATTTAAATTTATGTGTTTCTCATTGGAAACACTTTTATAGAAATTATGCTATGCATATTTTGAACAGAGAATATATGGCCTCATTAAAAGCACAATGAACCAAAAGGTCTTTTCCTACAATTTTTCACAAAATAAAACTTAATCAATTTTCAATAGATTTTTAAGTAACTCAATTTTTTACTGCACAGGGCAATTTTAAGAGCTAGTTAAAGTGATTTAGATTTGCTTCAAGTGCTTTGCACAGCTGTGGTAGTGGCAATGAAGATGTTAAGCATATTCTTCGTGAGTGCATTCATATATCTAGCAGAGGAAGAGAGGGAGGTAATTCATGCAACTTTGAAGCACCTGTCTATATCTTGGTCACTAATTTTTTTCTGAACTTTTTCTGACTAAAGAGACAATTTCTGCTTTTTGGAATTTCATTCTCAGTTCAGATTATCGAGTTCTGTTAATTCTTTCACTCATTATTTTTTTAATAATTTTTTTCCACATTTGAAGTGCTATTGTACATTTGTTTATTTATTTTGTTAGTGCTATAACTTACATGTGTAAGCTTTGTGGTATATTTTGTGGAACATGATAAATTGAAGTTAGAGGTATAACAAAAACAACCCCCCCCCACAAAAAAAAATGCAAAATGGTGTATGATATGCTTCTGTTCCTGTCAGAGTTCAAAAACAAATTGCATTATCAGAGCCCAAAAATTAACTGCATTATCAGAGTTCAAGAATAAATGACCCAAGCATAGGCACATAGTATACAACAGGAAGCCAGAAATATCTATTATATTACATAACATTAAACCTGCACAAAAAGAATCTTGTTTACAAAAAGTGTAAAAAAATCATTTAAGCATTTAATAATGAACTTGTGTGCTAATTTTTCAGAATTTTATTTTATTTTACTGGATTAAAATGTGATTTATTTTGAAATTTTCACTCTAGTGAATACAGACGAATTGAAACTGGACTTTACGAGTTACTGCTGTATATTTATATTGCTGTTTTCAATATTTTGTATCTGTATACAAATCTTATGTACATTCATAAAATTATCATGTTGAAATAATTTTTTTAAATTATAAAACTGCCGTATAAAACTTCCCTTAACTGCCGTGGGAAATGTACAAGATTCATTTCCCAGTACCAGGGTTTTTCCACACAGGCACGCGTAGTTATGCAATGTATTAGGGGGGAAATAAGTGCAAGTTTTACTTTCTAAAACTGTTTACTTTCACAAAATAAAGAGTAAAAGAAAAAAAAAAAATAAATGCACAAAATTTAATGTTTTGAGTAAAAGTATAATAAAAAGATGTAAGTATAATAAAAATGATGTTTTTATAATAAAAAGATCCCTAAAATGGAGTTTCGATCAATTCATTTTTAGACCAGTAAAGTGTAATATCAGGTTTTACCTTGTGAAATCAATATGCCTAAAAAAACATATATTTCTTCTGAACTGGTTGAATGCCACGATTTTGTTCTTGATTTATCGTTTGCAAGGTGTTGGTTCATATACTCGTCTACAAAACAGTTAGTTTCAGTAACAATATGAAGCACTACCAGTTCATCAAAAAATAATTCAAAAAATCTGATGTGTACACCACATGACTTTCTTGTACGGAATATTAAACTATACGCATTTTTTCTTGCATTTCATTTAACCTTATTAGATTGAATTAAACTTACTTCGCCGACAGCACATAAACCACAATAGAATGAATGCATTCTTTAAAATTCACTTTGTTTACCATAGCAACACTCTGGCACTAGGTTCACTTAACAGTATTATATTTCATTCATATTATAACTCAGAATGCACAAAATTTATATCATTTAAAGAATTATCTAATCGTTGCCACATGTTCTATTCAAATACTATAATAAAGCTAGAACGATGTATAAAAGAAATTAAGCAAACAAAACAAAACAGAAACAGTTTTTCACAGACGATTGAGTATTTCTCATTCAATTAATTCAGTTCTCACTTCGTGACAAGGCAACAATACATAAAAACTCGAAATATCTGTATTAAAAATTATGAAGTAAATCTTAAACACTTATTTCCTTGAAAAAATTCCAGAAAGGATTAAGCATGATTTAATTCGCAATAATAAATGAAGGTGTTATCTTTGTTGTTGCGAAGCTAAGTTTCTCTAGATTGGCAAAAAATCCGCTATCCTGCTGTTTCAAATGTAAACAAGAGCAATGGCCGCCATCAAAAAAATTATTAAGCTTAGCGGCACTTAAACAATTTTAAAATTGTTGATAATTTTAAAAATATTGCATATAGATTTACTAAAGGCATAAAAACCTTAACCGGAAGATAAGAACAACATAATTCAATCATTTTTAAAGCAAAAAATGTACAATTTACAAATATACAAGAGTAAAGAAACTGAGATCACTGAGCAGGGTAACAGAGTGGATATATATATAAATACGAGGATAAGTTGAAAAATAAGTTTCCCCTGTCAACTGTGGTCAGAATTGTGTATGAAAGTCAAAAAATAGAATGAGACATTAAAGATTTCACATACCTTTATTTTTCCACATAGGTACCAAGTACATTGAGACATTTGTCATATCGCTTGATAAGCTTCAAAAAGCCCTTCAGGAAAAAATCAGGGCTTTGCATATGGAAGAAGCATTGAACGGCTTGTTTCACTTCAGTAATCCTTCCAAAGCACCTTCCCCCGAGATTTTTCTTCAAAGCCGGAAACAGATGGAAGTCGCTTAATGCGAGATCAGGCCTGTATGGCGGATGGTGTAGGCGCTTCCAACCAAGAGTTGCAATATGGTTTTGCTTTGCCGTCGCCGAATGTGGTCTGGCATTGTCATCCAACAGCAGAACGCCAGATGTGAGAAGGCCAGGCCGCTTATTCTGAATCACCTCTTTCAGTTTCGACAGGGTGTCACAGTAGCGCGTAGCATTGATGGTTCTAACCTCCAAAAAGTCCAGCAACAAAACTCCTTGGGCGTCCCACAAAACTGTGAGGAGTACTTTACCTGCAGAGGGAGTTGTCTTGAACTTCTTTCGGACAGGTGATGACGGATGTTTCCACTCCATAGATGCGGCCTTCGATTCTGGCGTGAAATGGTGGACCCATGTTTCATTCCCCGTCACAATCCCAAACAGAAAGTCATTGCCATCTTCATGATAATGCACGAGATGTTCCAGGCTGACCCCCATGCGTTGTTCCTTGTGTGTTGAGGTCAATTGTCAGGGCACCCATCGTGCTGACACTTTCCTGTATCGAAGAATGTCGTGGATGATGTTTTGAGCTCGCTCATGTGAGATTCCAAGTTCTTCCACTACTTCATTGATGGTGATATGCCGGTTCGCTCTAATCATGTCATCCACCTTCCTGACATTTGCATCTGTAGTGGCCGTGTGCGTCCGTCCAGCTCTCGGTATGTCCTCCACTTGCTGACGTCCATCACTGAATGTGCGACACCATCTCCGCACCATTTGCTTCGACATCACACCTGGCCCATAGACTTCCACGAGGCGGTTATGAATTTCTGTTCCTGATACTCCATGTGCCCATTCATTAGCCGATAATCACTCTCACTTCCTCCTTTGACCACGAATTCAAAACGCACCTTCTCTCCATACCTACCGGGGCTCAAATGACAGGCTGGTCTCCGCTTTGCACAGGCACTGCAACAGTGCCATCTGCTTGATTTGCAGCAACCTCTACCCAATGGTGTATTAGTGACTTGCACGTTTTCCTGCTGTGTCGCCTTTCGCCCATAGCCATTCAACGCTTCTTCCATATGGAAAGCGTGAATTTTTCTTGGAGGACTTTTTGAAGCTTATCAAGCGATAATGCAAATGTCTCAACGTACTCATATGAGAATAATAAAATAAAGGTATGTCATATCTTTAATGTCTCATTATATTTTTTGACTTTCGTACACAACTCTGACCACAGTCAACAGGGAAAACTTATTTTTCAACTTACCTACGTATATTTATGTACGTTTGGTGCAGGCGATTGCAACCAAAATACGAGGTGCACATCTACATGTTATAGCAGTCCTATATACACAATTTCAATGTTCTGAGGCTACTCGTTTTTGAGTTGTGCGAGATACGTACGTACGTACAAACGTTTGTACAGATGCGACGGAAAATTCTTTTCAGAATTCATTTTAAAGCAGTTTTATAATTTTTGAGGAAAAGAGTGTTTTATTCTGTCCTTACATACAGATATCACGGAAATACATCGTTAAATTGCATTTGAAAGAGGTCAAAATGGATATTTTCGTTGAAATATGCTACCTGAAACTTTTCACGATTACAATACTTCCTTTTTACTTCGTACAAGGAAGTAAAAAGATAAATGGGTTTGAAACATCCATTGTATCTTTCTTTATTCCTGGAACCTACTACAAAAAGTAAACGAATAAAAAAAAAAGTTTTACTCAAACAACACCAGCCAATACCGCACAGTCATTACTTTCATCGCTTTCATCGCTTTTTTTCACACCCCTCCCTCCAATTTCTCTCCACACTTCTCTGAAATAGTATTCCCCTTCACATACTTTGTCAAGATCATTCTGGTGTTGCATTCCAAAGCTTTGCAAATAATTTGGTAGCAGCACAAAGCAAATAATAGTATTTTGGAAGGGCGTATATATACGCTCGTGGCAATTAACGCATTGGCTAAGCAAGGCGTATATATACGCTTGTGGCTGTTAAGGGGTTAAAGTTTCTTTTTTTTTTCTCTCTCTCTCTTTTCTTTTTTAATACAAGGTCTCCAAGAATGAATGGTATAATTTCATGAGATCTGTATGAAGTATATATTATGTAAAATGGAATGAAAGTGCTTTTATTTAATTCAATCTCTAAAAAATATTATATGTATATATTTTTGTTTTGCATGTATTTTTATGGTCAAATTCAACTGTTTCACACATTCAGCTTCAAATTCAACTGAACTTAAAGGCAAATTCAATAAAACTTAAAGGCAAGAAGTACAGGTTTACCTATTAGCTGTTAACATACTATAGTAACCTATTAGCTGTTAGCATACTACATAGATTTGACAATAAACCAGTATTCTTTAAAATATTCTGCTCTTAGGTGAGTCTATGTTCCATTTGAACAATTGTGTAAAAAGTCACGATTTCTGAATTTGAACTCTGAAAATCTGCTTGTAACATATGAACATGTTCATTATTCAAATTTATGTATGATTCAGTCAGTGCCTGATGTAGTCTAATGCGTAAAAAAAATTTTGGCTTCTTCTCCCCCACTGTTTTTTTAAATCTAGTATTAATTTTTGTGTATGTATGGGCAAGACCATATCTTTTTGTTCTCTCAAATCAAGCACTATTTGCTTGGATGGAAGCCACTGAATTTCAGGAATGGATGGAAGCCACTGAATTTCAGGTATTGTTTCAACAAGTTTGAACATTATCCCATTTTACAAATTGTTTTTAGACAAGGTTTGTAGAAATATACCTTTCCTATGGTTTGCAAGAAGTTCTGATTTTACATTACAGTTTTGATGTTACATAGGAAGTTGCATTACATTTTTTCACAGAAGCTTTGTCAGAATTGAGGTTTGAAGATTTGATAATTTTGACCACTTCAGTTAGAAAATGTCTAAGCACTTGTAAGCATTATACTAAACATTCTTATCAAAATATGGACTGAAACAGAATATCACTAAAGATACCTATTATGCAGTTAATGATGCACTTACTGAATAATTTTGTCACGATCTTTTTGAGTGACTGAATTAAAGGCTGTATGAATCCATTTCACATAATGCATGCTTCACAGCTATTTCATGAAATTGCACCATTCATTCTTAGAGGCTTGTATTTAATTTTTGTTGAGTCAAGAAGGCAGGAAAGTAGAATTTGACTTTAGATGGCATATACCTTCGTTTTGGGCATGATTATATATGTGCTTGATATATTGAACGTCTTCCTCAAGAAGGATAGTTAAAGAGTCAAAATGTTGTGTTATTTTTTCTTTAATATAAAAACTAAAAAATCAGAAATTATTTTAGATATTTGTTAAATACTAGGCTATGTGTATAAAAAATTTATTATTTTCAGAAGGGTATTTTAAGGGAGAGAAAGTCATCGGATCAGTATGTTATGTTGTATATATAACTGTATTGCTTCAAATTTAAGCCACATTTTTTATTCAAACTTTAAAGACATAAAATTAGATTGCAGAATAAAATCAAAGTGAATATTATTTTTGCCTGTCTCTGATTCCTTAACGATCAGGTTCTTAATTGAAGTCTTGAAAATAAAAATTATTTTATGAAATTTTATTTTATTTTTATTCAATACCTATTATGAAGTCAGTTCTGTTTTCCAGTTTTTCAATTTTTAAATCTCGCACTGGATTTAAATTCAAGGGTGACTATTTTTCATCATTTTTTTCAGTTTTCTAAATTTAAAATCCTTCTATGTCTTAAAGTCAAAGTAATATGGTGTTATACTATGTACAATGGTCAGATTTATTTACTTTCTGTGCATAATAAATTATAAATAATTTATGTTCTATTAAATGTGTCTTAAAAAGTTACTGTTTTAATGTAAATATATTATGCAAAATAAATGTATGTAATTTTTAATGACCTTATACTGCATTGCTGAAAATAGATTAAAAAAAGTCCATATATTCTTCATAGGAATATATTCTTTTCATTATTAATGAAGTACAATGATTAAATTAATTTTCATTATGTTTATTCATATTTGTGGCAAGTCTTGAAATAGATATGAAATCTTTCTTTTTGAATATCTATTGATGTTATGGACTTGTTTTAATATAGCAAGTTTCTATCAAAATGGCTTAATTCATTTTTTTGACAATGGGAAATCTTGTTAATTTAGGATTTGCTTTTATTTTGCCTTGTATTGACCAATGGACAAGAGTTGATTTGAGGCCACAAATATTTACATTTTCAACACCCCAGGTAAAATTTCATATAATTATTAATTTCATGTATAACATAAGAGAAAATGGTACTTTCTTGTTAAAGTGGCCATCACATAAATATTTGGTAGCATTTTGAAATTTGCACGTTTCAGATTGAGAGCCTAAGTTTGCCAATTTTGGCACTAAATGGCTGTTTTAACAGGGAGGTACCAAGGAAACTCATTTTAGATTTGTTATGCCTTTCTTTTTTTCTTATGCAAAACTTTTAACAAATTGATTAATTGATTAAAAATGTGTGTTAAGACTATCTTTGAAATGATATTTTTTTATATAGACTTTTTTGGAAGAATTAGCTAATAATTGTACATGAGGATTATTATTTATGAAAATTTCTGATTCTATTGATAGTGCTGTCGTTTTATACAAACAGAGTTTGAATTGATTTTAATTCATGTATTTTAAATTGTTAAAACAAGTACTTAAGTCCTGATCTTGCAGTTTTAACTCAGCTGCATTTTAATAGACAAAATAAGGCTATAATGTAGATATTTTTATTTGACTCCATATGTGTGACAAAAATGTTGATCCTTAAATTCTCACTGACACTACAGCTGTTAAAGTTGTGATCTTCTTTAGTAGTAAAATAAGATGCCAGAATTACTTTAATGTTATGGTCATATTCGATGAAATTTTTAATATTTAACATTTAATATTGCTAATGTAATATATGTACTGTAAAATTTTTAGTAATAGATTGATGTTGACCAGCTTTGGCTGCATGTACTTAATGACTGGAAGAGTCAACAAAATTCACAAAAACATAATTTAGGACAAATTCAATGCAGGTAAACAATAAACTGTGTATGTGTAAGGAAAATATGTGTGTGTGAAATTTAAAACTGGACAAAATTCATTTTTAAATTGAAATTTTTAATAAAATTTTTGTTGTCCTTCTTCAAGAAACCCAGTGCATATTTTCTTCTGTGTAGACAGAAACCTGTAGTCTCTACAACAGTATGTAGTCTTTAAGACTAGTTTGTCTTATAGGTTGAAATAAAATTAAATAAGCAATAAAAACAAGAAGATATGATTGTAGAGCTATTCAATAAAATAAAACAGAAATTAGAGAATTATAAAATCATAAGACAAGTTTTTTAAAAAGATATTTTGAAAAAACTAGATTGATGTTAAATTGTTGCCTAAAATTAATAGATTTAGTAAATATAATAGACTTGAAGAAACTAATTTATTAACTGAACAAGATTAAAGATAATTTAACAGTCATAAATTTTAATGAATCCTAAAGAACCTTGCAGTGATTAGCTAAGAAATATTTATCAGTATCTCTCTTTCTGATGCATAATTTATGTTTTTAAAATAAAATTTAAATGCTATTCATTTAAATTTATTTCTTTTAATGTAATACATGAACATTTTCTCCATATATAATTTCTTTCATTAAAAGATAAGATTTTCTAGAAACCCATCAAATTTTCTAAAATCGGCAAAAGTATTTTAATTTCTGTTCATTTATGAAGTGTATAAGGCCTCGTCTTATAATTTTTTAAAAATCTTTTGATTCCTGTTTTATTTGATCGATGCCACTAGAATGGTGCTTCTTTTATTATTTATTTATTTTTTTGTTTCACACATTTAGTGCCACTGGATTGCAGTGCAGAATATTTTTTATGATTAAGAAAAGGTACCAATAATATTTCTTTTAAAATTCATAGAGTTTTTCTATAAAACCAGTATTCACATATGGATTACTTTAATTTTAAATAAACATGCACTTTTTTGTGTGTGGGGAGAATGTATGTACAGATTCACACTGTTCTAAATGGTAATTCCTGGAACTAGTCAGTCAGATGACTTATCATCATGTCTTATCTTTTAAGTGTAGAAGGAGGTCAGTTCAGAACAAAGTTTTAAATCAACCTTTTCATTCACTTTTCAGCCTAATGGTTATGCAACTTGAGCACTAAAAGAAATTCAAATCTTCCACAGCTTGCAATAAAATCAGAACAAATGTTGAAGTAAAATCTTAAAGTGCCATTAAAAGCTTTGCCTTATAAATCTGCCACAAAGCAATCATGGTTTGTAAAGCTAAGACAATTAAAAAGAAGTATTAGAGTGATGGTCAGTGATAGTCTCAACAGCTGTTTCAGAAATTTAAGAATTCTGCTCTTAAAACGTTAACAAATTTGCACCTTACTAGGAGCTGGCAAGAGTAGAAGTACTAATAAAATAATAAGGTAATTAGTTAATTAACATAAATCTTACATCTTGAAATATAGATAAACATATTTCATATCTGTACGTTTCTTTACTTTCTGACTGTGAACTATGAGATAACTTGTAGTTTGTATTCTTGTTGAGGGTACTGACTTTGAGGTAACTTGTAGTATATTTAGTTGGTATATGTGATTACTTCAGATTCACTTCTGAGTTTAGAATTCTAAAACTTATTTTGATTGTAAACTGCTCACTGAATTGCTATTTTATGTCAAATAATTTTACAAATAATTCCTAAATTTAGTTTTGGGTACTTATGCATTATCCTGTCAACCATGAAACAGTTGCTAAGCAGTGTGATTTTGTGCCAGTTATGGGTAAGTGTGATGTAAAACCACATATGCATTTTGTCTGATGTAACCCTCATAACATATGCATTTTGTCTGATGTAACCCTGATTAATTCTAAGTAAGCCACCCACCTGTTGTTTTCATGAACAAAGATACAAATTAACCATTATTGCTGTACTTATTTTCTTGCATTTTGGAAAAAAGTTTGGACCTAACTTCTCCAGAGTATAGGTGGTGGATTATTTTCAAAGTTATGAAATGCTACCGTAAAAAAAGATGTGTGTATTAATGAACATGATATTATCAGTTGAATATGACTAACAAAGTAGAATAGATTAGAACAATAACCTATAGGAAGTTTGTATTCATAGCCTTCTAAACAGAGCTTCTAGTAAAATCAATGCAGAGGGCCTAACAACATAGTACAAATGAGAAAAAGTCTTTTTATGAAGCATATAAATGAAAGTTATCAAATACTGATTGTTTATTAGATAAAAAGGTGTCAGTTCCTTTAGAATTTCTCAGGAAAGCTTGACAAAATCTCTGGATGGAATCTGTGGTAACTTTCATGGTTCGATGGTATCCAACTTTCATGGGTGACAAGATAATTTATAAGTACTAGTTTTTGAAGTGGTTGTTAATTATTGTAATATTTGTTCAAATAGACAATTAATTTTTAATATTAACTATCTATTTGAACAGCTAATTTTTCATAATACAAATGTTTTTATTGTGATATAAATTAGTAATTGTGTAAAACACATTGATATTATTTTTTTTTTAAATCTGATGCAAGACTATATATTAATTATCAAAATTTTAATGACAAACAAATTATTTAAGAGGCAGATTGTTGCATTTCTCATTAAAAAATCATCATAATGCAAGTTTCTGTTTGGATTTTTAGAGTTGAAGAGCAAGATATGTTGAAAACTTCATTATACCTATCATCGTATTTGAGCATGGGCGAAGGAACAATAATTTAATTTTGCTTTATTAACCATTGCTTCACAAGTGCTCATGAGAGGAATGTCTGTTATTGCTTGCATAAGGTTATCAGGACTTGTGTTCCTCTTGACTTGCTTTGGAAACATGAACTGTCCTGACTCGGAACAGGGAGCTTACTCAAGCTATGTTCAATAAATTGTGAAGTAGACAATACACACAGGAAGGGTATATGAAACCCTTTATTTTTCTATCTTTACAGAGATTTCCGGAACTTCGGAATACAAAGACCAACCATTTGTGGTCTGAACGTAAGAATATAAAACTACTGACTAAAACTAACTTTGGATTAATATACAAGTGCCTAGCTTTAAGATTGGCTGTTATTTAACAAAGTCCGTATGTAGTCTGCCGAGCTGCTAAAACTACAATACGTTTGAAATTATCAAGAGGACTAAACCTCTGGCCTTGAAGGCAACCAGCAACCGAGTAAAACTACTATGGCATGCGGCTTGCTTCCAATAACTCCTTCCTCTCTCTTGCTTGGCAAAAAGCCACAACTTAAGTACTTGGCGTTAGCAAGACAAATTTGCATAAATAAGTTAAAGCTTTTAATTCTGGCTGGAAGTAGAAAATAAGAAGTGATAGTAAAGATTTAAAATAAAATAAACGTTAGTAAAACTTAGGATCCTTACAAGGTGACTGAGAAAGGGGAAATGAAACGTAGATGAGAAATCCAAGTCTGTTGATTAGTCATCAACCACATTTAATTTAGGCACTAGATGTGGAAACACAAAGTTTTACAGAAAGAAATATTGAAAAATTCATTGTATTCCAACCTGAAATTAAGCACAGAACATGTGACTAATAAACTTGTACGAAAGTGATCATTGATTATGCCTATAATTCATTATAAAATTAAAAATAATCCATAGTTTAAAAAGTTTTATTAATTTTTACTTTTAAATTAAAAAAAGGGACTTTAAATTGATATTGCAATTCAAATATCTTGTTTAATATCTTATTTTCTAAGCTAATCCCACTCTGGATAATATGATGTTTAGCATAGGCTGATTGTAGTACAAACCAAGAGTTAACTGTTATGTAAAGTTTGATTCTATGTGTATCTCCCCCCCTTGTAGATGTAATGTGGGTCAATTCTTGGTATACCCTGGGCAGCATTCTTGATGATGAGACTGCCAAATGATTATGGGTTTGTCCATAACTCATCTGGGATTTAGAGCTAATTAATATCTTTAAAATGTTATTAAGATATTTAATAACATTGTTTTTGTATTTAAGTACTGTTTAATAGGTTTTATTTTAAGTAAACATTTTTCAGATTTATTTAGTATGTGTCTTTTCTGCTTTAACATGCATCAGTCTTCTCTAGGAAAATATATGCAGCAACTTTAAATAATAAATTAATCAAAAATGATGGCGTATATATTGCATACTAACAAATAAAAAAATTTAAATATTTCATCAATCATTTTTTTTATTTACAAGACTAGCAATTTAAGTAGTTTAAAACAATGAAAAATACAAAAACTGATAAAACTACATGCAAAGTTTCAGTTTAATCATGCTTCAGATTTAAACAACATTCGCAAAAGCATTCAGTTTTTTTAATACATGTACGACATTTTGATGGAAAGTTTAAAAAGTCAATACTTTAATAAAGTTTTGCTAAGAATTCAATTATTTGCTGCCTTAAATTGCATCATAATGTATATATATTTTGATAATCTTTATATTTTCAGCTATTAACAGCTGATGGTGGTATAATTGAAGCAAAAACTGATATTGAATATCGTGTGTCTGATGTAATCAGTTATGTTTTGAAACTGCACAAACAAGAAAGCACTCTAAAGGATCTTGGATTATTCTGTTTAAAAAATATCATTTCAGAAAAAGACCAGGAAGATTTAGAAAGCAGCCGAGAACTCGTCAACTGCAACATAAAAGTAAAAATTAAAATTTTACAAATTGGTGATTCAGATCTATGCATTATGCTATTTTATGTATGGTATGCATATTTCAAAGTGATATGTTAATATTGTTTATAGTTTTAAGCTCTCTCTTATATTAAATTTATAGCTGTGAATTCTTTAGATTTAAAGTATTCAGTATTTTTTAAAATCATATTGAATTATATATAAATGAATGTAATAGTAATAACTTGTTCCAGATGCCAATGATGAAATTTTTATTTACTTTAACATGGATGATAACAGTATCAGTTTATAACATTAATTTTTCTGAATTATGCATGTTGGAAAATATGATTATTGACATTCAGGAAGTCAAAGTATTAGAAAAGGGTACTTTTCAGTTAACAGGGCACCATTTGTCAAATGCATGCCAAAGCACCAAATGAGGTACCCTTTTTCTATTGTATCATGAATAGCTGTGCAGTGACATTGCAGCGAATGAGTGAGAAGAATGAATGTGAATTCACGAGTTTTCCGAGCTAGATGTTCAATTGCTTAAGCAGATGAATTGGCAGTAGCTGGATATGAACACTGTAGGCTAACTAAAGCTACAGCATTATTAATTCTGATATGGGATGCCATGTGCAAAATCATAAAAGAGCATAATCTAGATTGCTATCACATTCAATTCATGTGGCAACCATTGCATGAAAAAATGAAAATGCTTTTGCCTATATTAAAATCAGATTGACAGTTTTATTTCTCCTGTATGAAACAAAATTAATCTGATGAATTATATTTTGTATTTGTCTTTAATTTTTGTATTTATTCAATACTCATGTCCAAATTTATCTTTACAAACCCCAAAATGATGATATTCCATGAAATATTTAATCAATGTAATCCATTTTTACAGAGATTGTGTAAAAGGTAAACCTACTTAGGTATTATCCATTCAAAAATTATCAAATAGTTTCTCATATGCAAATCAAGGAGATATTATTTCATCTGACAGTGAATCAGTGCACTTTGCAAAAACTGAATATATTTGAGTGAATTTCTGCAATACACTGTATAAAGACTTAAAATGCTTTGTTATGGCCTTAAAATACCATTTGGACGAATCTGTGAGGTGATGAACCATCCACCATTTAGAAGCAAGGCACGACAGCAGTGAGACTGGAAGCACAATCATGGAAGAAGTGAGATGTGTTAGTTTTTAAGATGAGAAACAGTTTCAGAACTCTGTAATTCTTGATAGGAATCTTAGACAGGGTCATCAATAAATAGCAATAACTTCTCAAAATCAATATCTAGCAATAACTGCCTGTATTATAACAGAAAGTCTCCTTCTCAGCTGTTAAGTTCAAAGTTTGCATTCAGCACTAAAACCATTGTATCAAGGAAAACTGTGTAAAAAAGGCTTAATAAAAAAGACATTTAGGAAAGAATACCAGCTATGTGTTTCACAGTTTCCACAACAAACGAACAATCATTTTAATTGTTGCCAAGAACATCAGAACTGAAATAAACATCAGTGGTTCAATATTCTCTTTATTGATAAATCAAGGTTTAATTTAACACCTGATTCTAAGTGTATTTGCATCTGCAGGGTATCAGAACCCAAAATCTTCCTTCAAACATAATGGAAACATGACTATTTGGGTAATGCAGATGTGATGGGCAAGGGGAATAATAATAATCAATGGATGTTCACTCCTATACATTTTCAATAGCTGATCTGTGACCACTCAGAGATATTGGAATGAGGTCTTAGAACCTTATGTAAGACTTTTCAGAGGTTCATATGGATCTGACTTTTTATATTTTTATATTTTATTGCTCTTCCATGTTGAGCAAATCTTATTGACAAATTCCTTGAAAGTGAAGAAGACATTAAGCAAATTCTGCAAATACTTGAAAGTGAAGACATAAATAAATACCAGCAAAATCTGATCTTAACTCCCCTGATAGAGAACTTCTGGGACTACCTTGGAGAAGCAGTTGCATGAAGACATCCTGTGCATAGAGACCCTGAAAACAGCTGAAGGAATAGAACTTAAACTGTGGTTGTTGACAGTGCCTATTTTAAACAACAAAAATGGGGGGGGGGAAGCACTTAAGAAATGCAAAATTTGCTTAGTGCTTGAAAATTACTTAATTCACTAATTTCATATTAGAATCATGCAGAAAATGACTTAGAAAGCTGTGAATTGACACAAATTAGGTTTCTAATTGTAATTTATAAAATGTCACATGAAACTCATTCTGTGAAAGTAAGTGGGTTGTGACCTGTGGATTTTATTTTTATAGGAAATATTAATTTTATTTGGTATTATTGTATTACCTGCTCAGATCTCCAGCAAAGGCACCAGTCATTGGCGACTAAATTTTTGCCAACCTAACATGTAAAAAACAGTAAGCCGTTTTAAAAAAAAAATGGGGCCACTGAAAATTACTTAAAACAGCATAAAGTTAACAAAATTAAAAATGCAAGAACCATCCATAACGAAACACGGAAAATTGCATAAAACAGCAACAAATTAACTAAATTAAAAATGCAACATGCATAATAAATCATTTTTCCTGTCATCTACCTATGTGTACCTATGTGAACAAGAGTATGTTTTTAACAGAATAATAATAACAGAATTGCATTTACTTGGAGAAAACTGTTATTTTAATCACCAAAGAACAGTACATAAACAACTTTAGAGCCACAAGATTTCTATAATAATGTAACATCAGAGGTAAATAAAAGCTAGCCAATTGCATCATTTTATTACTTTTAATGACAATAATGAAAATCAGTCTGGAGAATATTTACATTTTATAACTAGTGGATTCTTTTCAGTTGTCTGCTTTAAATGTCTTCAAAACAGTCTTTTTGCTTTCCTTCTTGACATTTTCTCCAAAAGCCCCAAGATAACTTGAATAATTTGATTGTTTGTAAGATAGAACTTCATGCACTGCACATCCCTTTATTAATGCTAGGCAAAATGCCATATTTCTGAAAAAGTGCAGCACTTTCTTTTTCATTGGCAAGCAAACTCCAGAGTTGCATTACAGTGAGAAAAAAAATTAACACACTAATCACAAGCAGAAACCACAAATATAACCCCCTAATTTCAAAACTGCACACATTATGCCAGTGTGTAATGCACATGCATTAGTGGGTTTCCAGATACATTTTTGTAAAGTTCTCAGTTGCCTAGTTCAGTGACATAGCACTTTGTCAGTGATATTTTGGGTGGATAATGGGATTGTACCTTATTTTTTGAGGAAAGATTTTCATGCTTTTGGACAATGTTACTGAACTCAAAAGATTTTCTCATTAGTGGAAAAATACTGAATTTTATGTTAAAGAGACAGATACTTCAAAAGTAGAAAATATTTACCATTTAGAGTTTTTTAGGCATAGTATTTAAATAAATTACTTGCGTACAAGTAGGTATTCATGATGTCTTCTGTGTAGTCAATTTTGAAAAGTGAGTCCTCGACAAAAGCATTTCTTTCAGATTATAGCAATAATGCTACAAAACTTTACCAACTATTTTATTTAGTTTAGCAATTAATTATGACTCATATTTTATTTTATAGTTATACAGTTCCATCAGAATGCTAACCCCCCCCCCAAATACAGGAAAGGCATTTATGAAACTTTTACAATGCTTCAGGATATTGTAAAAGGAAAAACGAAATATTGACTATGTATGTACAATGTAAGTGGTACTTTTAAAATATATAAGTGTGTGAATGGAAAAGGTGTCCCACAATGAAGAATGTAGTAGATGTGGGCAAAGAAAGTGATTTTACAGATATCTAGAATGATGTAATTCGGCTTACTATGCTGTTGCTTACTGTGCTACTACAGTCAAAAGTCTTTAATCCAGACTCGTTGGGACTTCGGCGATTCCGGATTATCGATTTTTCTGGATTATAGATCATCAGTTTAAATCTAGTAAGATGGCATGCAGAAATTATAAAATTAAAAATATGAAACCGTAATTTATAAAATAATGAGAAATTATGATCTAAAGGGTATCAAAATTTACAAAAAAAGAAGCTTAATATTTATTTGTTTACTTTATTAAACATTTCTTTCAACGCGCGCATGTGTAAAGCATACATTACGCATAGCCGAAATTAGAAAATTGCGACCAGAAAACTATTTGATTTGTATTTGTGATATTTATAATGACGAGGAATTTGATTTAAATCATATCAAAGACGGAGTACATCGAGATGAAATACTACATTTAGTAAGGAATTATAAGCCGAATAAAATAAAAACATCTGCCCTGAAGATGAGGATAGTGCCGCCCCCCCGCGCGCAGAGCAGCGTGAAATTGATAAACCGATTTCGGAACGGTTAGATAAACAAAGGATATGCCTTTATCCATTTTTTGTAGCAATTCCCCTTTTGTTTGATGGACATCGAAACATACTTTCGTTTTCTAGATCCTTTGGGAGCTCCAGCATCAGAAATTCTATTTGGCATAATCGAAAGTTCAAGCTTACTTTTATAAAATTGCTCTAACAGTCTGCAAAAAATAATAAGCCGGAGCCAATTTGAAGATTAAGGAACAACGCAATCATCAACATTAACTGAAATAGATAATTAGATAATTTTAGCTTATACCGTCCGTTATACATTAAACGCGCACGCGAAAACGTATTCTGCGCTTGTGCAGACGCATATGCGCAGTCGTAAAGGCCTTGTGCGCACACGTAAACGCCTATGCGCATGCATCAACTCCGCGTGCGCAGATAGATTTTAGCTTTGAGGTCCGGATTATAGATCATTCCGGATTATGGGTGTTCGAATTAACGACTTTTGACTGTATTACCCTTTGCGATGGTTGACTTTCTTTTCCATGATTCATTCTCGCCAATGCCGAGCAACTACCATATCACTCTGACAAGCGCCGATACACCTGTTCAACCAACCTTCTTCTCTGAGGCCTACTATAGGCCTCTTCTCAAAGTTCGACAGTTTTTCATACTGCTGCCGGTTCAATCTCAGATGCATCTCTAGTCACAATACCGTCCATCTAAGTTGAGGGATTCGTTTGAATCTATGGCTCAAGCAAACATACTTTTAAACTTTCCCAGCTGCGCATCTCATATGCACATAGTGTGCTTACCCTTGTCTTATTGGTGTCAAAATTTAAATCATTTGCATGTCTCCTACCAGTTTACATTTCTGCATAGTTTCGTGATTGTACCTTAATTTCTTCTGTTTGCATATATTTTTTTGTGACAGTGTATGTATGTATTTTTGTGTACTTTTTAATCAGGTCTGCTTTCACATCAGTAAATTTAGAAAAATTAAAAAAGAAATTATAATAGAATTAAAAAATAATTAAAAAAGAAAAAATATAAACTTGAATCTGCATCATAATTATAAACATGTAACAAAACACTTTTTTTTTTGTTGCATGTAATAACCTATTTTGTTATCTTAAATGGATGAATTCAAAAGAGGAGAAAAATTAATTAAGAAGCACAGTGATTAACTGTGATTCTTTCTTGCAGTAATTACCAAAAGCTTTGTACTTTAAAGTGTTTTTTAAGGGGAATCATGCACAGCAAGCAATAAATTCTCCAGTAACTCAAGCTTGGTAGTATGTGACTGAACTGAATAGAAAATTCCTACTCTTTTTTTGCAAGCACAGATGCTGTTTATCTGATGACTCTTGTGGAAACTACTGTGGTATCTGGCTGATCTTTGTTGTTCATATCACATTAAATAATCTTTTTGCATTCATCAAGAACTTTAATCATACTTAATACAGAATAAAAATTTATCTTTATTTCAAGATTTCAGATATGCATACTACCTCCTGGCAGCCAGTCTCTGTTCTCCCTCTGCTTCTCCAAAGACGTCTCCTTAAGGTTGCTATATTTATCAGCAGCATTGTGGGTGCAAGGCATGCACCTTATCGCTATTCCGACACTCTTGGCATTTGATGATAGAGATAATGAATCCATTTGTCATTTTGAAAACATCCACAACAGAAACTGTTATAATAGATATTGTATGTGTTTAGAATGCCATTTCTTGAAACAAATATGCAGATAAAACATCTGATAAATGAGAACCTCTTTTTGCCCTTATGAACAGAGATAAATAAAAGTATATTAGAAAAATTTTTATTATGAAAAGATAACCTGATATTAAATCTAACTAACAGGACAATGGCTTTAAGGGGAGTTCATTGTGTGGATGGACCAATTAGCACATTATTCTGTACTAAATTAAATTTTTCAGTAATGTTAGAAGGGCTTATTATGACCTCAATCTTTTATTTGCCCCCCCCCCTAAATACTTGTTTTAGAGGATCACTTCTTGCTAAGCTGATTCATAATATGGTCCACCAGCAAGGCTACTGTATAACATTTGTTCAGTTATGATTTCTTCATTTTAAATTAAATGTCAATTATATAAATGATTCTATTTTCAAGTTATCATAGTAACTACAGTTTTGATGAACTCTGTAAAAATATAAATGGTTATAAAATTTTTTCTAGTTCTCTAAATTTCATTGTATATTTTCATTTTAATCTTTAGGACCATATCTTACTACTGTATGTCAAAGGAATACAAAATATCTTTTAAAGCCTATAGCAAGTAAAAATAGATTTTCCTAAATAAATTATTATGGGACATTAAAAAAGAATGAGAAAATTAATATTTCTGGGTGAACAATATTTGCTATTTGTGACCTGTGTAAATATGTAGAGATATTTCTGATTTACTAAAATCGAACATAATATCTGCTTTCCAGCATTCTTTGTAAAATTAAAAATTTTCTCCTGCATTGTTGATTTTTTCTATTTAATTGTTTTAATTTTATTAATTTCTGTTTATTATTTTAAATTTACTTTTTTCAAGTCTTTTTAAATGTAAAAAGTTTTAAAGTAATTTTGTTTATTTTTTAGGATGAATTAAATCGTTCTGTCATTAATTGGGGTTTAGAAGTAATAAATGTTTACTTGTAAGTTACATCAGTATTCTTTGCTCTTGTTATTTTGCATTAATAAATATATTCCAATTACATATGATTATCTTGAATTTAATATGTTTATAGTAGTACAGATATCTTTATGATGTTTTATCACTTTATTTGTGCTTTTGAATAGGCATTCAGTGAAGATTTTGAAAACAGCTGATCCTGTTGATGCGATAGGAACAATAATGACTGCTCTAAAGGCTGCCACTGGGCAGTCAACCCAGCATGCTGCTGCAGTTTTCCCATTTGGGCCAAATGTTACAGGTTAAATTAAATATTTTAATAAACTTAATCTGAATGAAATCTTGAGTATTATTGATTGGAATATGGAATACAAATATCAGATTAAACATTGTAGATTAAATTCCTTGTTTGCATATCCAGCTCTTTCAGAGCTTTCACCAGAATTTAAGTTCCAGCTCATGAGGTTAGCAGGCCACTTGAAAATGCAGTGACAGAACTGAGTATATTAATGTAGTTTTCAGCATGTGAATTTTAAATTTTAATGCATAATTTAATATAAATTAAAATTATAAATCATTATTTATATTTTCCATATAAATTTAAAATCAGTGACAATTGGTAAATTGCCAAATACAGTTTCAGTTAGCATCATTGGTATTTTAACAATTTCCTGACATTTTTTTGTGTAGAATTTTCTCAACCAATGCTTATTTTATCAGATTCCATTTATGATGAATATATGAGACTTGTCTGTTATGAAAGAATAAACTTTATAATTTTTTCAACAAAAAGCATTATATCTCCTGATACAAAACATGATGAAATGAAGTTATATTTTTGAGACTATATTCAATGGTGGTGCAGCATTTTTACCTGTCAGTCATAAAAAGAGTACTTGTAAAAGAACCACTGAATGTTTTGAGTCATCAGGATAGAATTTTTTAACGTCTCTGAATGATATCAAAGGTTTTTGATCTTACTGTCAGTTAAAGTAATTCTATATTTATATTAAATTAAGCAATTTTATTTAAATGAAATTTTTCAGATGCATGGTAAAATTTAAATTTCTGGTTTTTAAATCATCAAATAAAAGCTTTCCTTTTGTTAGCAATGCCACTAAATATTTTTAGAAATATTTTCATGAAATATTTTGAAAATATCATTTAATAGATTTTAAGGCCAGACCTAGAGTTTGAATATCAAAATTTATTCTTTTATTTCAGTTTGTGTATTTATATTTATTTATTCATTTTGTATTTTATTTCCTTTTCTGATTACTGAGGTAATTTTTAGTTTTTGATACTTTTTACCATTCTGTTAATTGTGTATCTGTGTGATGTTTTATTAGATTTTAGTTTAGCGCTTTGTTTAAATTACATTTTATAGTATTGAAGAATTAGTTGCTTTTAGTATCATCATTGTGTAGAATTAACCCCTTCGAGCCGGGTAGCGAAAACGCGCGCTTATCACGTAGGCCGGCAGTGTCTTCCGTGAGCGTCTCTCCAGAGCCGGGGGCTTTTTTGCTACTAAGCCTAAATCCATGAAATTTCCGAAGTATCAACGCATTGTTTAATAATGCTCTATAGAGTATTTAAACGGCTTATGCTTTATAGATATTTTTATATATATACTTTAATTACCTTATTTCTTGTTTAAATGCATATTTTACACATTTTATTTTAATTACTCACCATTTTATGACTTTAAACATTATAATCTGAAAACTAAATATATTACTTAAAATTCTCTTTTCGTATGAAAAATTTTAAAACAGGGATCTACACACAGTCCTACGTAACATTCCTTGAACTCGTAATAACTCATTTGCCGTTTTGGAGGATTTTTCCGGGAATGTGAACAAACGAAGCATCATCGTCTCATTTTCTTATCAGTCTCTTCTGAACAAAGTTTTGGAAAATGTCTTTCAGTTAATCTTTCAGAATCAATATCAGAATATCAGAATTTCAGAATCAATATCTGAAATATTTTGCATCATTTCTGCTATTTCATGCTCTGTTAAACATTTTCAACGCTTCGACATTGAAACGGTAAAAACAGAAAGAATTCACGTCTAACAAGATCTAATTATTTTCCAAAAACTGAACTGTAAACATTTAGTTCCCCGTTTGTTTATATAATCAAAAACACGTGTATGTGAGTCATGCTTCTCTCATTTCAAGTAGAAGGTCTAATACAGAAACCATATGGACATACAGTGCCATCTTGTGGCAGAAATTATAGTTTGAAAAACGTTCCAAGGTACTGGCACAAATACGTGATAGTCGGTAGAGAATGCAACAACGCTCTGGCATGCCTGCGTGTCGGCCGGTAGATAAGTGTGTTCGTTGCTGGCACGTATACATGACATTTGGTGCGTAGGGGTTAAAATATTGTATGAACAGCACATACAACTTCTAATAAAATTAATAGAATTTAACTCTCTAACCCGCAGAACTTGTTGGATCTGCTCATAAAGAGCTGTATTTAAACAGCATTTGCTAGCTAGATTTATGCAGTTAGTTATTTTATTCGATACTGCTATAACCTGACATTAATTAGGATGTTATTTAAATTATTAGGGGGGGGGGAACACAGAAAACCAAAATATTTTAAATAATGAGGTATTATGTACCAAGTTGCTATAATGAATGTCAAAACTAGACAAAATCAGTCATTTACTCAGAGAGATTTTTAAAAGAAATGCCCTATTATAATCTCTTGTTATTCTTGGAGATTAGGCTTTTGCCATTTTTTGTGGGTAATGAAACTATGCAGATTAAGGCAGTCAGGAGATACAGAATGCCGAGTTCTGTGCAAAATTAGATATAAATGTTAGATTTGAATAATTTTAGTTGAATTGATAATGCTACAAATTGACAGAGAAAGTATACTGATTAGGTTTAATGATTTATTTATTTATTTTTGCTCCTAAATCTTTTCCTTCCAAATTTTGTATTTTGATTACTATAAGAGTCTGTAGGAGTTCTGCTGTAAGTTAGAATGTAATACTGGTTATAACTGTGGTATAAACATTTATTGCAGAAATTTCCATAATTTATTATAGAAATCCAAGAATCTAGTAACCTCCACACTACTATCTTACCTTTATTTTTTCACCTGTGTTCAGAAGTATTCTAGGAATCAGTCACATGTTCTAAAATGTAGCTAGACAAGCCAAGATTGGAAATCAAACAATAAATATCTTCAGATTTCCAAAACATAGATAAAAAAAAAAAAAAAAAACCTAGGATGACAAGGGATCTCATTAGAGATTAACATTAGAGATTCCATGTATTATGAGGACCTGCCCTTTCCGCTTAGTTGCAGAGTAGCTAAAATCATTGAATACTGCTTATGCCATTCCACGTTAAATTCATTGCAGAAAAGAACTCTCAGTTTTATTCTATAAAGCTAGTAAATTTGTAAAATTTTACTGACATTTACTGTTTATTTTAAGAACAGTTTGCTTAAAATTATTTAAGATTTTTATTATCATTTTCCTTTTCTTGTACACTTTTTATTATTAAATATCTGTTAAATATGCAATATTGTTGAGAATTATGATTTTTATTTCATTTTTACTGTTTATAGATAATAAAATGAATGCTGAAAATGAAATGAAAGCAGTGCCATCAGGTAGTGTAAGTCAGCATCAGGATCATGTGGCTACTATAAAAAAACTAGCAGATATAGCTTTGAACAAAGGATTGTTGAAGGATTTAAAAGCAACTTTTAGACTTGACATTGTTGGCCAGACAACTAGTACCGTATTTTGCAAATTTGAAAATGGTGAGATATTTTTTTTATATAATGATATGCAATGATAATTCATTTAACAGCACTAAATGACAATGGTTATAGTAGGTACCTTATTTTCAGGCAAAATAGAAATATTGGGCTTTGGTATTTGGAGAATCTGTACTAAGTTAGACCTATTTATATGGTGGTTATTTGATTCCTCTCTTAAACTTAACAGCATATGAAAATTTAAATATATAGTCTATTCATTGCTTGTATTGGGTTTATATAGTTTGAAAAATTTTCATTTGGTGTAAAACTGCTTTTTAAAGGCAAAAATGCTACTACTATTATGTAATATTTTTGTCCTATTGCAATGTTGCCATCACTTTTATTGTTATATGTAATAGATACTTAATAATCACTTATTTGTAATTTAAAAAATTGTTGGGTTTATATTTAAAGTTCTGCATTTATTTCAGAAGGAATATGTTTGTAGTTCTGTAAGCTTCACAGGATGCTTGCTTTTCCTTTTTAATTTTCTTTCTATTTATGAGTTTGTCATCTTCATAATTAAAATACAATTAAGTAGTTAAAACAATGTATTTGGTCAAATTTAATTAGTTGATGATGATGATGTCATGTCTATGACAAAGTGCAATTATATAGCTTCGAAGCTGTCAAAGACAGCTTTTGCAACCTCGGCATCTCTATCAGTATAAAGTAGGTCCACTGGGTCTTCAATGCTGATGTTAAAGAGTCTGGCCTGGATTGCTGGGCAGCTGAAGATGTGATGGCGAGACAGTGGGATGTCATCTGGGCAATGAGGATAAATGTTGGTGTAACTATGCTGTCCGTCTGCAGAAATCCTCATCCCTTTTAAGTGATTTGTCCTAAGTCTGGTTATGATAGTCGATATGGCTCTGTCACAATTTAATTCCGGGATGGAGTTTCCTTTAACTTGACTGATTAGTCTTTGGCTGGCAACTGCATTGGCATCAACGAGGGTTAGGCAGTTGGATGGCTGAGGAGAATCAGGGGATGCCTTTGCAAGCTCATCGGCCTTCTCATTACCAAAAATATTTACATGAGCCGGTATCCATTGTAAGATGCAGGATTTTTGGGCAGCAATGATTTTGTTTGTGAGCTCAATGATCTGATGACTGAGTTGACATTTGCCCTTCTGGATCGCTTGCAATGCTGATCTGCAGTCAGAGAAGATGATGATGCCCTTGGAACTGTGGTCTTCTTTAGAGAGATAAATCTCCAGAGCACTTTTGATGGCGACGAGCTCGCATGTATAGTTGGAGGCGATTTTCCCAACAGAAATACTGTGGCATTTCTGCACTTCGTCTGGTCCGATGAAAAAGACTCCCGCTCCTACTCTGTTCAGATTGGAGTCGGAAGAGCCGTCTGAGTAGGCGTTCGTCAGATCTTGAGTTAAGGTCGTGAGTTCCTCAATGGTATGGTCACCATTTTCTTTGATTATTGCAGTAGGATCTTTCTTGGTACAAGGCTATAAGAGATTTAAGTAAATTTTTGTTTGGGGGAGAATGTTGTAAGGCTCTTTGGAAATTTTGAGAGTCTTGTATTTGAGGTTAGTGTCATTTCTGATATCTTGGTCATGTTGGAGGGTTGAAGATCTCTTAAGCCTGCAATTGTCACTTTATGCCCTGAAGGTTCTACTTAAGATATGATGTTCAGCAAGGGTTTGTATTTTGTTGGTAAATTTAATTGTTATTAATTTTCTTCTGCTCTCCAAGGGGGCGAGGCCGCATTCCTTTTCAATTTTGATGTTATTCATTGGTGAAACAGCTCCAGTGATGATTTTAGAGGCCCTATATTGAACAGCGTCGATCTTTCCTTTTACAGTAGGCCTTGCCGATGCCCATATGGGTGCTGTGTATTCGAGAACAGGCCTGACGATGGAAGTGTACATATTCTTGAGAGTTTTTGGTCTTGATCCCCAAGAGGCACCACAAAGTCTTTTAAGGATGTGTAGCTTTTTCAGTACCTTTATTGAAACATGTTCAAGGTGTTTAGAGAATCTCAACTCTGCATCTAGAGTCAGTCCAAGATACTTGAGGTTAGAAGTTTGTTTGATTTCAGAACCTAATAGCTTTATAATGAAACGAGCTTCTATTTTTTCTATATGTTGAGAAGACACAAAAGTTTGTTTTATCCAGATTAATTTTAAGATCTTTTGACCAGGTTTCAATGCCTTTCATACAGATATTTAGAGCCTTTTGTGAGACTTCGAGTTTGAGTGGGTGTGCCAGACTGCAACATCATCGGTATAACAGGCAACTTTGATTTTTTTACTGATGTGGGGGTCAATCGTATTCATGTATAGAAAGAAAAGAAGAGGGCTAAGTACGGAGCCCTGAGGAACTCCCACCCGAGTATGGTGAGTGGTGGAGAAACTGCCATTAACCTTGACTTTAAAGCTTCTTTTTCTTAGAAAATCATTAATCCAGATTAGAGCATTAGATGTAATGCCTGTATCATGTAAAAGGTTGATCAGTTTCTGCCTCCAGACTCTGTCGAAAGCAGCAGAAAGATCAAGAAGAACCATGGTAGTTTTCTTATGGGGTTTGTTTTGAAAGCCGTCAATAATCGATTGGCAAAGGTAGAAAAGCTAACCGACGGTGCTGTGATTGGCTCTATATGCAGTCTGATATGAGTACAAAATGTTGTTCTCTGTGATCCAATTCATCAGCCTAGAGTGAATAATGCGCTCCATAAGTTTGCACGGAATGCAGGTGAGCGAGATAGGTCTGTAATTAGCACAGTTACTTGCAGATTTTACAGGTTTTAGGATGGGAATAATTACAGAGTTCTTTCAGGATTTGGGTAACTTACCAAAGCACCATGAGATATTAAAGATATTCAGCAAGTTTATTTTGGAATTTTCACCAAAATGTGTGATCATTTGTGAGCATTTTCATCAAATGAGGTCTGGTCCGGGTGATTTCTTTTGATCCAGGCTATTTATTGCAGATTCCAGTTCCTCAGGATCAAAGTCAGATGTGAAGATGCTGTTGTTGGTCGTTTTCCTGCTTCTTTTAATAACAGATAGGTATTTTTTATTAACTTTTTTGTATCCTATCTTATACTGCAGTTTGCTAGAAGTTTTGCAGTGCTTAGCAAGTAAGTTTGCTATTTCTTTGTTTGTTCTGGCATTTGAGCCGTTTGTGGAGATCACATTCGACTGACGTTCCGCCTGTATGTTGGCTGCTGGACTGCTTGAGTTGTTTAGAGCCTTAATCAAGTTCCAATATTGGGACATTCCTTTTCTTGGGTCAAGGTTTTCGCACAGCTCTGTCCACTTCTCTTGTTTGCTAGCCGAGATGGCTTCTTCCACCTTTTGACTTACTTCTATAAGTTTACGTCTTATCTCCTCACTGTTGTTGCTTTGCAGTTCTTTACTGGTTTGGTCTCTTTCCTTTATAAGTGCCTCGATGTTATAATCCTTCCAAAATGGAATCCAATCATCCTTGTGCTTTCCTCTAGGGATGTGATGTTTTGCTGCGATTTGGATGCGGCTAGTAAAGAGAGAGAGAAGTTCCTCAAGGTTACTACAGACTGTTGGTTCATTTAATTAGTTAAAATTAGTTTGTTGATTTGGTTAAGTTTTTAACATTATTAATAGAAGTAATATTGGAAAAAATGTGTAAATTCAGAAGACCCATATTATGCCATTCAGTCCCCAAAGTGTATATGCATGTATATATAGGTAATAAGTAAATTAATATGATAAGGCCTTAAATTTCCTTCTGACAGGAAATATGAATTTAAAAATATGTGGGTTTTTACTTTCTGCTGTTTTATAAGAAAATTAAGTAATAAAATAAGCAAAATTAAGATAAATTTATTTGATTTACAAAAGATAAATTTATTTGATTTTTTATTTTATTTATAAAATATTAAATAGTAAAATAAGCAAAATTCAGATACATTTATTTGAATTTTGTTTCCTAAAATTATAATGGAGATGAACCTAAAGTAGGAAATTTGAATGATATTTACTCAGTACAGTAAATAATTCCTGAAAATGCAGTAAGTGATTCCTGAAATTCTGCAAATTGTATGCTACATCATATTTCTGCAGTTTGGCTTTGTGTTTTAAAAATCACTTTTTATTTTCAGATATTGTTAATGTACTTAACATTTTTTTTAATTAAAATTCATCTTTTTAAAAATGATACTTAAATGAACAAAATTAAGATAAAAAAGTGCTTAAAAGAGGGTTGATGAAATCAAGTAAACAACAACTATGACTGAGAAGTATTTGAGATTGTTTTATTGAGGATTAACCAGATTTATGCTTTTATGGAATGTGCTGGATGCAAGCTAAATTTCACAATTATTTTTTTAAATGGTGAGATTAAAATTATAGGCAGGTTTGTGAAATGATGTAGTGAAACATTAAATTAAAATGTAATTTTCAACAGTCATGAAGTTGTTTGAAAATAGCTGTGTATGCATGTGCATATTTCACAATAATATTCTGAATTATTTGAAATTATTTTCATGATTTTTGAAATAGGATCACAATTACATCTGATAATTACTTACTTTAGTCTTGGTTTTTATAAACTTCCATTCATTAATATGATATCTGCATCATTAAAGAAATTTAAAAAAAAACTGTTTTTTAAACTAGTAAGGTTGTGGTGACGTTGTTATTGTTATAACTGGTAGTTCTTTTAAAACCTTACTGGCCTTGTGATGCCATATATATTTGGTATTGTGAACCATTTACTTTCAGTCTACTCAATTATATATTAATGTTGATTTTTGTCAGTAGAGGGTACCTCTGAAGGTCACTGTTCTTTGCAGCTGCTGTTGCTGCTCAGATTGGACATAGAAATTAAAACTTTCAGTTATGTAGCTTGGTCATAAACCAATCATATCAAAAACAACTATCTCTGACCTGAGCCACCCAGATGAGATAGTGGTTAGTGACAGTGGCTGCTACAACGAAGGGCCTGGGTTCAAATCCCAAAGAAGACGTGTATGCTTGTAAGTATATAGAGCAGAAAGGGAATATTCAAAATACAAGGTGAGCGAAAACCATCTCTCGAGGTTGGTGGTTTGAAGAGGGGAGGAGACTATGGAATTGCACCCCTGTAGGGCATTCTCTTTTGGAGTTATTGAATTATTCCATGAGGGGGGGGGAATCCCAGCAGTGCATGATATCCCTATGAGGATGTACAGGTGCCAAACTTGCTCCGTTCTGTACTTGTCTGTGGTATGAAAAATTTTCACAATATCTTTCCCCTGTGGCAAGCACAGCGTTACAAAGTCTTCTTTTTAGCATCTTATTTCGATAGGTTTAGTATTTTGATAGACAGTCAGCATAGTGGTGTGAAGAAGCCCGTTTTGAGCCCATGGGCATATTTGAGAAACCCGGGTCTGTTGGCATGTGTTCACAAGGTTGGGGGGGAAGCATGAACACTTGTGCCTGCTGTCATGCAGTTGATTGTGCATGGCTGCATGAGTATGTGATTGATACCGCTGTGACATATTTGGTTGTCCGTGTAGGAGCAGCAGCAGAGCAGTCAATCATATCCAGGTCACCAATATGGCAACGTTGTTACTGCCACTTCCTATTAATTGTTTTAAGACCTTGCCAGTCTTGTGTCTTTATTTGCCACAGTGAATCAGTTCCTTCCGATCTACTCAATTAGATATTAATGGTGATATTTGCCAATAGAGGGCGCATGTGTAGGGCCAATGTGATCTTTTAGACTCTAAAATTCTACTTCCCTGGTCCTCCCTAAATTCTAAAATTCTGGTGCTCCTAAGTGTATTTTTTGTTTTGTTTTTGTAAATTGTATTTTGCTAGTCATCTGTGGCCAAAGCAAAATATATAAGCTTATGTACACCTAAAAAGAAAATGTATAAAAGTATTTCAAATTGAATGAATTTAGTTCAGTCTTTCCAAGCAACAAACAATTCATAAGTAATTTTTTGTTGCCAAACCAGGAAACAAAATCTTTTGACACTTTAAATTAATATGTATACGTATGATGTCATGAGTTAAATTTAATATAATATAACAACTTTTTCTCAACATCAATAAAAGAATTAAGATAGCAATAACATATCCTATCAATTATCCTAACCTGAAACAGAACTGTTGCCAACATCAGCTATTTGTTTAAAATGCTTACATTCACAAAACATTTTTGACATACAATGATGTCGCATGCATGCAATCGCGTGCTTTCTTCAACATCAGAATATAACATCAGAATATAATTATATTTTCTAAAACTTACAAATTTTTTTTTAACAACTCTATGATCTGAAAGCACTGGCAACGCTTTTCGAAATAAAACAGATTTTTATCTCCAAGGTGAGAGACTGTTGCCACTCAGAAAAATCTAGGCAAAAATTAGTGTTTTCAGAGTTTTTAATTAATATCTTGGCTAAGTAAAGTCATATCTAGATGAGAATGGTCGAAATGGCTTCTCACAAATTTTTGAAATCCAGGGGGAGGGGTGGTACCTCTCTCAAAACTAACTGTCCACCCTTCCAAAGCAGATTATGCCACAGACAAACAAACAGACTCATGCAGATTTTAATGGTATAGATGCTTAGATCATCGTACATGCTTACCTTCAAACTGTTGTAATTATGTTTCATAGTAACACATAACATACTGATTTTTTTATGTTTAGATGTTCATAATAACTTTTCTTATTTTAAGGTGCTGTTTCTGTATTTGAAGATAAAAAATTACTGGACTGTGATGTTACCCTTATGTTAACTGAAGATAATTTACAAGATTTTTTAAATGGTGAAATATCTCCATTGCAAGCATTTATGGATGGCAAAGTTATGGTAACCGGGGATTGGAGTTTATTAAGATCACTTGCTAAGCTTTTTGACTGAAACATATTTTTTTACTTAAAATACTTAAAATTAACATATATTTAAAATTAACAGTTGCACATTATTTTAAAATTCTCTCTCATCTGTGTATTTCATGTTTGTAAAATCTGTATCTAGTTGTTTTACTTATCTAGTCTAATATTTTGTTCATTTTTTTATATCACACATTTGGTGTAATACATATACTTCTGTATTCAAACAGTTCATAGAAAATGTTCGCAGGACAGCTCTATTTGAATTGAAAAAATTTTATCCAGTTACCTTCAAAATAACATCCCTTAATGCATGCATTTGTTCTAATGTTCCTGGTATGCCTGCATTGAGAGAATGCATCTTTTGGTATCTTTTACAGACTGGCTGTCTCATTGTTTTGAATAGTTTGAATTTTTTTAGTCTTGTAGAAACCATGCCAATGAAAGAAAATCATAAAGTTAGTTGTTGACTGGTAAATAACGTGAGTGTGACATGACAATAAACTATTTCTAATCAAAAGAAACTGTGACTTCTCATTCAATGCCCTTTGCACAAAATGCAGTATTTCACATAAGGATTGAAAGTACTTTAAATTGTTTTCACTATTTTATGATTGTGGATGAATATATTTCATACTTTCTTCTACAGAGAGTATGCTAAAGGTCTCTTACAACTAAATTCAAACATTGCATAACATGTAAACATGATTGTTAACATGTTAACATGTGTAAACATGACTTTTCTATGAACTTTTTGAACAGAAGAATATTTTATTAATGCCTCCAAACCTATTATGAGTACTTTTCATATGGTGTTAATATGTATATCTGTTTGTCATAATGTAATAATATATATGTGTTTGTTATAATGTAATAATGTGTATGTGTTTGTTGAAAAATGAAATAGCAAAATGGAGGCAAAATTGTCTTAAAATCTTCATTTTAGTGATTTAAGCTGTCATTCTCTCCCTCTATTTCCCGAAAAATTATCAATAATGATAATAATAAAAATAAATCCTTAGTCAAGTTAAAATTTCTTACAGTATCTAATAAATTATCTTAAATTCTGTAAAAAAAAAAAAAAAAAATTTAGCGAGCATGCAAATTATTTTTATATAACAAGAAAATTTTTTAATTTTTAAAACTACTAATGCCTTAGAGAGAGTTAAATATAATTAATATGAACCTTAGTGAGTTAATTGAAAGGATAGCAAACTATTATTATCAATGCTAACTCTTTAGAATTCAAGTCTGTAAGTTTGCATCCGAGTCTGTAATGAAATATGCATAGTACTTAAAGTATGCCTGCCTGGTATACCAAACTGAAACAGAAAATAAAAATGTTGTGATTTTTAGTTAAAACAATAATGATTGATGATACCGCCTGTTGGAATATTTCTTTAAAAAAATCAAATGACTTTCTCATCATTTAAAGAAGAATATTTGACTGGAAGACTTCACATTGTAAATTAAGTACCACCTGCCCTCCAAAAAGGAGGGAGGGGCAAGCTCTCTCTCTCTTTTTTTTTTTTTTTTAATTGAAAAGATTAGAAAACAAATGATTTATTGTAACAGAAAAGATTTTGATTGCCATTTTGTCCATTTGTTTTAAAATATCTCATACATTTGAAAATTATCAGTAATTTGTAATAAAAAGTTACATTTATAAAGTATTCATATTATAAATAATTAAACATTCTTATAAAAACTACATCCTCTAAATTTTATGTAAAAATTTTGCTTTCAAACAAATAATTTATAAATAATTAAAAAAAAAGACTGAAGAAGTCTTAATTGCTTTAAAATTTAGCGGAGAGAGAGTTTAAGATGAGATAATTTGCTTAACATTAGATTCTCTCTTCTGTTTGGCAAGCATTATTTGTCATATCCTTATTAATTTTTATATGTATGAAGGAAATCAATCTTTTATCAAATCATTATTTAATAATGTATTGCAAAATTACTATAAACTGATAGTAATTTTTGCAATAGTTTAAGTTTTGTAATAATAAAAGTTTGTAGCACAGAGTATAAAGATGGAGGTGAAATTGCACAGTAGAAAAAGGGGTAAAAAAATGTGGCCATCACTAGATGGCGTTGCTGTTTTATTTTACCTGTTCCAGATATAAACATTTATTGCCTCAAGCTTCCTAACGGAAGAAGAAATGTTTATGTTTTTATGCAGTGGACTACATTTATCAAAGTCTGAAAAATTATTTCCTGCATTAGATAGGGATAGAGCCTAGGAGACTTTTCACAAGAAGTTGTTACTTCATGGATGAATTATAACTTTATGTACAAATTTTTAAGTTCGTGAGATAATATTCTGTTCATTAATGATTATATTTTATTCCTCAAATTATGAAATTAATTTACAGCTTTGGTGGTGAAAGGATTGTAGTACTTTTTATGAATGATTAGTTTGAAGATCTTCCCCCCCCCTTTAGAAAAATAATCATATTACTATTAATAATAATTACTATATATGTTAAATTTAATTAGAATAGGTTCTTTGCATCTCTAATTTTGTAAAATGCTTATATTTCCCCAGGTTGATATAAACTATGGCAAAATTTTAATGAATTTTCTAGAATTTTGTGCTTCAGTAGGTAAATTTCCTTTACTGCGATAATCAGTTATTATGAATCAAATGTCAGTTTTGATTTTGATAGTTTTGTCATTTTCTCTTAAAATTTTCCATATTTTTATTAATTTAAAATTGAATTATGTTCCAAAGTGGTTTGATAAGTTTTAAATCGAATTCAGATTTAAAGTCAATTAACTCTTTGTTTTTCTGAACTCTATATTGTTCATAATTAAGTAAGTATTAAAATGTAATAAATGCCAGTGATTATTCATAATCACCACTAACCTTGGTAAATGTGATAAATTATTGAATAGTTAAACAAATTTACTAGTTTATTTATATAATATCCGACTTGTAATGGGAAATGTAATAAATTAAGTTATTTTGTGGAGTAATGAAGTCTATATTCCCAAAAATGAATATTTTCAAATAACATTAAAAAATTCATTGTTAAAAATTAGAAGAACGTCTGGCTATTAAAACTCACAATAATATTTCAGTTTAAAAAATTAAATAAAAGTGATGCTTTTATATACTTTCATTAGATATCTTAAAACAGATATATTAAATAATAGCATAAGTTATATAATACGTGTCGTAAAAGGTATTGAAAAATACAAAATGATCAGAACTGTTAAAAATAAAATAAAGCCAATCTTGTTATTTCAGTAAATACTTCACTTTAAACAAAATAGAACAATTAAATAATAACTAGCATTTCTAGGTAACTTTAATGTCTTGTGAAATGAGACCTGAGTACAGAAAACAATTTTATTATTACAAAACAGTTCCATATAAAAAACAAACTAAAGCCATATTCTAGAGAAAAAAAGCATTTACTTGTAAGTTTACTGTATTTAGATGCATTAGACTGTTATGACATTTAGAATTACAAAGTTTATTAGATTTTTTTACATTTGCGTTCATGAGATTTGCTCTGTGCCTTGCAAATACATCATTTATATCCCTGACCTCCAGAAAGAGATGATTTTCTAATACATTCTCAAATTGATATTGCTAGATCTAGAACATCATCAAGCAAAATAAATTTTTCTTCATGAATTGTGAGCTGATTTCTAGTATACCACTGTGAAAGTTTTCCTTGTTCTGTTCCTAACATATAAAACTCTCCATTTGGAACTTCTAATATCACCACTAATAAATTTCACGGATTACTTCTTGCTCTGTCAATATCTGATTCTCATAGTTTTTGCTGTGTCACCAACATTACCAGAAAAAAATTTAAGGTTTGAAACTTTCAATATCTTTTCTGCCTGTGATTCTAAACTTTCTTTAGCACTCATTCTGTGTTTTCTTACTTGTTCTTGCCTGTTTAAAACATGTATCTGAAAAAAAAAGGGGGACTGCTGCTTCATCCTTTTCTTAATCAAAATTAATTGCAGGTGGAGAGTCATTTATCAATGGAATGTATTTTCTGCATTAGAATCATCTTCTATTTCACTATTGGTGGTATCAGAAGTATTATTAATTGTCTCAATTAAAGTATGAAGATCATCTTCAGTTCTAAGATATTTGATAGAGTCATTTAGGACATTTTTAAACTTACTTTTACAGGTGCCCTGAACATTGCTTCAGAAGCAGTACACCTGATGCCTTCATGAAATGCCCTATTTTTCGTAAGTTGTACTAACCTTTCGGACCATTTATTAGTTTTTTTGCTTTTTTTTTGGCATATTTTCAATTTTGGCATATTTGGCATATTTTCAATTTCCTAGTTTGCATGCTCGACTGAGCCTTGATTCTGACTGTGTCTAGTTTTCTGTGCACAATTTTCAGATCTGGCCATATTGCTTAAGATTCTTCTACGATTTGGTTGCTGAACTCATGACTATTGTCACTTTGAAGTATACCATGAGGCTCCAAATATAGTAAAAATATCAATTAAATGACATGCAACTTCTGCACATTTGCTTTTCAGAGCACTTGACTGTATGAACTTCGTTAAGTGGTCTTAATAGGACAATATAAATTTGAAGTCATTATCTGGTTGCAACTGCATGTCAATTAGCTCTACCTAGGGTCTTGAGCTGATCTCTTGAAAAAACAATTGGCCTAAGAACTAGTCCTTTCTTGGGTACCAGTGATTTCTTTTAACAACTTTCACACAAATTTAAGCAAATCATCACTACTTCAGTGGTAATATTTTGTACTTTTGTTCTGAAGTTCTTTTAACGTGTTGGTTCTACCACCATGACCTATTGATAAATGTGCCTCCTGAATTATGGTAAAAAGTTCTTCAAAGCACACATAAAATCTAACATTGGAGCTATGTTCACTTACGGAAAATGTAAATGTTTCAGCATTGTCTACTTTCATTACATAATATTTTTACTTTTGTTATTCACTTTTATTAGCAAGTTATCTTTCATTCATTAGAAAATTACTGTTTACTTTCTTAGTTTTCAAAACATTAATTAGCTTGGAATTAAAAACACTCAAGCTTATCGGCCATTATTCGATATTTTATAAAACACAAGAGCACAGGAAAAAAATATCCAGCCGGCATGAAATTAGAAATACTACTGAAATCACGGTCCTACCTATATCATCAATCCATGCTCAAAGTAGTGCATTTGACATTGACAGAGAACAAAAACTGCCAATAACAGAGACTGTTGTTTTCAATGACATGTCATGACAGAAGCCATGCAGCTGGGCAAACTGAATGAATTTTGATAAAGTATGAATTTTTATTACATATTGATAAATATTTAATTAATTTATGATATTTACTAAATTTAATGGTGATTATACAAAATCACTGGATTAATCAATATATATACATATACACACCCACCTCCATACAGAGCATGATTCAGGCTCTAGTAATCTTTAAAATTTTATATTTCATTAGATTTAATATGTTAGTAATGTAATATTAATAGAGATAGGCATTCAAATATGTTGTTAAGTAAATTTTTAAAATTACTATTAGTCCTTAGATAGCATTGTGTTTTAGAATCATAAATATGCGACTTTGCATTTTAATACCACAGACCCTGTATTTAAACAGCATTATTCCTAATCTGGAAAAAGCAAACAATGAATTTTGTGACATTATGCAAGAATCAATGTAGCTTCTTTTGTATCATTGTACTATATTGCTTCTTTTGTAACAGAACCTGTTATCTCAGGTGGAGATAATTAAGAACTAAGCAGTTAATTTCAATATTAATGATCATCCAGCTCTCCAAATCTAAAATTCAGTGCTTTTTAATTATTGGAATACAAGATATACAGAGATGACCTGTTAATACCATCAATGCTAAAAGATATTGCTTGATTGTTTATATCGGTGATCTGTTCAGAAATGCTGCTTCATGCTGTCCAAAACATCTTAACCAGCTTTCATCAATGCTTCTTAAAGATAGCTCCGTATTCAATTTTATTAATGTATTCTGTGTATGAAGTGTATCTGATGATCATAATGTAATTAATAGCTTTACCTTGATCCTTAATGTATGCATTTCTTTACTATCTATTGCAACTTCACATACAATATAATTTCTAAAATTATTTATTAGTTGGTTTTGGGTCACCCTTTATTAAGCATATTACATGGGTAAAAGAGGTTAATGGAATAGGAACTGGATGTGAAGATGAGAAATTTAGTTTTATAGTCTTTCAAAATATTTGCGGTGTCATTCATCTCTTTAATGTTAATTGATGTATATCTACTAATGCCCTTCTTTAGTCTTATATACTGACATGAGTTGTTGCTTTTTGCCATTTTATCTTACATGGTATTTGAAATAGAACTTTTGATCTTATAGTGGCATGGTGCTTCAACCCTTCAGTAAGTTCATATTTTTTAATATTATTTACTAGCATTTTATTTTGGAGGTAACATTTTTATCTGGATTAGACTGCTTCCTTGATTTATAGCCATTTTATTTATTTTGTCTTGAATTGTTTTAAATGACATATATAGTCAATAAACAGAACATCATCATGAATGCCAGATACTTTTTTTATATCCAATTTAGCTTATTCAAGTGTATGAAGGAACTGCTTTTACATGTAAGAAGTAATATAATTCATCACATTGTTTTCAAAATCATCAATTTTTCTGTTATCAGTGAGCTGTATTTTTTATGCAGAGACTCTGAATTAAAAGTGCTAGCACGTACATAAATATAATGTTTAATTTTCAAAAAATCAACATTCATATCTAGTGAAGTTTTGCTAATGAATTAGTTATCAAATTTCCGGTTATGTGTTGGCTGAAATGGGAAACATTTTCCCGACCTATTCTGACAAAAAAAAAACTTTTAATCATTCTTTTGTAAGTTAAATATGAACATTTTTTGCATTAGTGATATCATAGTAGCAGAAATGTGAGAGGGGGTAAACTGTTATGATAAAGGAAATTACATGATTTTTTTGTGGCTGTAAGAATTCCATTAACTGCTTGTGAAAGATGTTAACAGATTTAGAATGCTGAACTTTATATTGTTATTTGAAACATATACCAGTAATATGTTTTACTTGGGAGTATAAATAAGCATATTTAAAGTGCTTATATTATAACATCTTTCCGACCTTTCGGAAGTAAAATTTATATTTAAAAGTATTTTTGCATCGTAAATGAAATGAGATCTGGAAGATTAAAATGGGCATATTTTAACTATGCCACAGAATGTAATAATGTAAGTAGCATTGAAAAGGGAGAGAAAATGCAGGCAGGTATATGCAAAAAAGATAAAGCTTTAACAGAGAGATAGTTTTATTTGAATAGAGCCATATAAGGGAACCTGAGCCAGCTGGCTATGGAAAAGAAAAGGTTTTGCATGCCATAGCTATATAAAGTAATGAACGTATGAACATAATATGGTGATATAAATAAATAAGTGAAATCTTATAATAATGTTTATGGAGATGTATTGCTAACTGTATGTTTTGCAGTTGGGAGGAATTATTTTGTTGAAATATGAATAAAACCTGTTTTATGTCAAAAATATGCCATTGTGGATGACCATTGTATTTCTGTTAGTGGAGTAAGTTATATCCATAGCTTTCAGTCAATCAGAAAAAATACACCCAAAATGAAAAAATAAACAAAAGAATTGTTTAAATGTAGAAAATTACTAAAAATATATTTTAAAGTGCAGTTAATTGCATAGTATCCATACTTAGTTTTCAAATATAACAGACAAGTTATTTATAACAAAGCAAGAGTACAAGACATTTGCTGTGCCTCAATGATACTTACATTATCTAACTAAATGTGATGAATTTCAGTGAACAAATCTTTAACATATATACTGATATTAAATGTTGGATCACAGAAATTTTTATTGATGAAAAAGAATATTTCATTTTCTCTTTACTTTCCTTATTTATTTTCATAAAGGAAATATGTAGTTTAGATTTTTGTGTACAACTTGTTCATGTTTCAAAAATTTCAAATAAAATTTCTTTTATTTTTAGCTATGACTTATTTTCTGTTTGAATTTCAGTGAGTCATATGGTTTTAGGCATCTCACAAATATGAACACATTATATTTTCTTAATTAAAAAAAGTATTAATTTTGTAAAAGATACTGCAGTATTAATTTTTATGCAGGATCATCTAATAAAAAGGCACCATCCTAACTTCATTTCAACTGAATAGATATTAGAGTTGGACAATTAGCTATTAACTCTTCCTCATCCCACTGCTTGTTTGATTCTTTCCATTCTTTGCCTAATCCTCACTAACAGCTCTTGATTCACTCTTAGTTCCCAATGTTGTTCATCAAGGTTATTGTTCATGAGCAGTGAATGATGAAAAAGAACAGATTCAGTTCAATGAGTGAACAATTCTGATCGATACCATAAAAAAGCAGTTTTGTCCACCTGTAATGGACATTTGGTAACAAGACTGTAGAGAAGCATTCAAGGTTGCAGAAATTTTATTTTTCTTCTAAAACTAAAAAATGGCTTTTCAATAATAGCTATTTAAATTAATTGGTCACAGCCCATTTCTTCTCATTTCTTTTCAAGAAATCTCTCTGCTTCAGAGTTATGCATATGTAGAAAATGGAAAAGTATTGTCTTTTTTGTTCCCTGAATTCTTGAGTGTAAAAGAGACACCATTCATTTTTTTTTTTTCAGTATATTTTCAAAATAATTAAGAAATAAGTAATGTGTATAAATGTTGTTTGTCGAGGTATTTTGAATTTCTTAAATGAACTTTTTTATTTGCAAATGTTAAATTAGTTTATATTTTAACATTATACCAACCATTTTATTTTAAAAATAATAATGAAAATCTGCTGCCCATAATTGAGAATATTTTCTTTGTATAATAAATATGAAATGTACAAATAAAAATAATAAATGAAAGCAAGAATAATTAACTTTGAATTTTATGGATTCGAAGGAAAAATTATGATTATTGCAAAAGGAACTATTGCATTATTTTGAAAATGCTTTGTATAGCATTATAAACCTGAATCTTTATACATTATTGAAGCTGATATCTGTTACTACTGTAGAATGGTGCCAATGATTGTCATAAAGACATATAAGGTTATCCATATCCTTTTTATTTCATATAGCCAGAGAAATATGATATTTGTTGGTGAGGCGTTATAAAGGTTAAGAATATAAAGAGAATTTTTAAGCTATAAATGCTAGTAAATAATGGTTTGCTAACTTTAATGATGGTTACAATTAATTTCAAGCCAATAATTAGCATGCATAATAGTTAAATAGTATATCAGATTTATCAATAAATATATGAATGTAGCAACTATTTTGCTGATGTGTTTAAAAATGATAATTTACATTTTCTATTATTTCTGCCTCTTCAGAAATATGCTATTGAAAAGCTCTGCTTAAATACTGATTGGCAGTATGAAAACTGATTTAATATAAGTGATGTTCCTTAATTTGCTAAAATACTGTCTGTACCTAAATCATATAAAATGTCTTGATTTCACAAAATCTCTATAAAGATTTTTCTTAATTTAAACACAATTATTTCTGCATAATGGATAAATATTTTCAGTATTTAATTTCTTTGGATATATTTCATCAAAAATGAAATAGTTAACACATTAATTTTAGAAAGAGTGGTTTCTGATTATTGCAATAATTTATAAATCATAAATGTGCCGAATGTGTTTGTGGTTAAACTTTAAAAAAAAGATTAAAGAAGTTTCCTATAGTCAATTGTTGTAAATGTTCAGTTTGTTATTTTGATTAAAAATCATATATGTTATGAAACAATGATTAAACAAAACTTTATTCAAAGCTGACAAACATTCAAAAGCTAATCTGTGCTACTAATTCAAAAACAATTTGGCTTTACAAAGAATAATTATAACTTCAACTCAGCACCATAGCAAAATAACACAGAGCTACAGACTAGCCACTGCATGAAACCAGCAAATGTATAAATTGTAATAATACATATTTACAACAAAAATGCATATTATGTACAAAAAATTATATACAAAACCCTGATCACGCAACATTTGACTACATGCAAACTGGCAACTTCAAACATTATTTGTTTCCTAACATTAAAAATTTGCTGTAATGTTTCGCCTAAAATTATTCTCAAATAAGCACTATAAAATACAGCAATGTAGCATTTGGCAATTACAATAACTAGAAAACAATTTTATTTGCATTACTAAAAAGCTCACAGTTCACAAACAGCCCAATGGCAATTTTTAGTGGAGAACATTTATTGGAAATTACATTATTGAACATTATTGTAGCAACTTATAAGAAATGTGATTATAAAACATACAGTCATTGTACTAAATCTTGTACTTTTATGATCCATGTGGTCTGAGCAATAGTTTAAGAAAGGGAAATTTAGTGTAATTTATGAATTTCAGATTGATATTTTTAATAAACTGCACTGCAGAGTTAATTATATATATTTGTAGTGAAATAAATTAGCAGTTTTCTATACTTCTCCGTAATATACAGGATGTCCTGATGAAAGTATCCAGAAATTATGTGTCAATTATAATGCAGTGAAGGTGGCCATCCATGGTTTCAAGTGATTTTGGTCTATTAGGTCGGTTACATTAGAGAAAATGACTGTCAGGAATGTATAATAGATTTTTCACTTTGAGAGATGAAGTCTCGGAAAAGTGGTTGATTTCAGGAAAGTCACCGTGAAAGAATTTTGTTTGTGATAAGGCAAAAAGAATCTTTAAAAGTTCTTTCCAAGCACTGTCCTTATCTACACTTATGATCATAAACAAGGCTCATGTATAATGTATTGAAAATATTGGTATGTATTTGAAAATATTGAAAATAATTGTGTATATTATAAATGCTGTGAGATGAAGACATAGAAGAAGAAATGAAAATGAATATACCTATTCATCATGAAAAGTAAGCAAATTTTGCTCCAGAGAATATTGAACTTCCTGTGTATAATAAATAATAAGCAAACTAGCATTTTGAAATTCTGAGGGAGTATGGTCAGCATCATCTTAGTGCACAGATGAAACTGCATAGAACTACTCTTCTTTCTGTCACTTTCTTGTTAACAACCTTCTTAAAACCTGTGTCAATAAGATGTGACACTGGAACTCTTTATTATTAGAGATTACTTGTATCATGGAATGCCATGCATTAGTCATGGCAAATTTACTTTTTGGTCTCCACACTTATCATGTTAAATGCATTTTATTTATTTTTTTCCTTGTAAGTTTTAACTTACTAGTTTGTGTAAGATTTGTTAATTACATTTGATTAAGATTACTTTTATGACTCTTATTTTATCGCAATTCCTCCTGAAGAGGTAGTTAACATAATGAAGTAGAAGACAAAGGGGATATATAAGAAGTTACCCCACCTGTAGTTAGCAACAGTTATTTCAAGATTATATGCTAGTTCACTGAAGAAGTGACTGAGTTTGTTCAGCACTAAATTAAATTTAAATTTCGCTTGTGAGAAGATAATCTCCACTGGTGAAAGTAATATGTCTCTCTTTCTATAGCTTATACTTCAGATATTAGTGTTAAAGTTTAAACTGGTTTTAATTTTATCCTGCATTCAGTTGGATCATTTTAAAAACTGAATTTCCATTTCACAGGGAATAACACTTTTGTTATGAGCGAAATTCTTCAGTAGCCTACAATTCTAACCTTTTTAGAAAGTTTTAAGCTTGAACTTAGATTGAAATCTGGCTAGATCTTTTGAAAGTTATGTCAGAACATTGTTTACTGCTTTGAATTTAGACTGAAATCTAGCTAGATCTTTCTAAAGTTATGTCAGAACATTGTTTACTGTTTAATGCTGCCCAGAAAGGATATTGGTTGGTAACGCTGACTGCTGTAATGAAGGGCCGAAGTTCGAATCCGGAGAAGATATGGATGTTTGTAAGCGTATAGTTTTTTGGGCAAGAGGACACTCAAAATACATAGTATGCCAAAATCCTCTTGAGAGAAGATGCATGGGAGACTCTTTGACTGCGTCCCAGGGTGTCCTCCCTCAGAATTTTATCTGTGGCAGAAGCTTAGCAGTTGGCGAGGTCGAGTGACACCTACCGTATTTGACGGCATATAAGACGCACCCTTATTTAGATGGCCACACACAAGGAAAAAAAGTTTCAATAGCGTGGTTTCTTTTAGTTCGCACGTTTCGTAAAAGCCAAATAAACAATTATTGAATGCAATTTCCTTCACGTATAAGACTGTGTCCTTCACGTATGAGACACAGGTAACTTTTTTCAAGACCAAATTTAGGAAAAAAGTGCGTCTTATATGCCGTCAAATACGGTAATTTGCCTACTTGGATGTACACTGGCTTTATATCTGTCTACTGTTTAACTAGATTAACATCAAAGACTTCCAACATCTAAAATCCTGCAAAACAGATGTTACTGTTGTTATACCTGACAAACATCAAGCAGCATGGAATGGGATAGACAGTTGGCTAGATGCTTATTGACAAGTTCAGTGTTCTACAAATGATGGCTAACCATCTTGCCAGTTAATAGTCTTGGATACCATTAGTAGCTGCTTGTTGGCATTCTGTGTGCTGCTAATGATGTTCACATTAAAAGTATTGAAAACAATTGTAGAGAAAAATAAACTTGGATAACTTTATTATCTTTTTTTCGGTGTGTGTGCAAAAGTGTTTAATGTGTATTTTCAGTGTCTTTTAATTTTAGCAATCATGAAAGCAAATATATTTTACTTCTTTAATAACATTTATCTGATTTTATTTTGTATTTCATTGTTGATCTGTCGCGTATAAAATATTTCATATAGCTCTTTGATTGTCGATTTTTAATGATTTTCTTTCTTTGCTTAATTTTGAAAAAACTGAGATTTTTATCTTTTTTGAAAACACAATGAATTTTATTTACTGCTGTGAAAACGTATTCAACTTTGAAACTTGGTAGTAAGCAGTTACGATTATTTTATGTTAGAACATAAACAAATGACGAAAAGAAAGTATGTTGACAAAAGAAAAAGATGAAAAGGCTAATATATAACGTGATAAGAATATTTGCTTCTACTGATTATAATATTTTCATCCAATGACATATTTTATTTCATTCCTTTTTATAATCAGATATAATTATCACGTTTTTTTTTTTTTTTTTTTTTTTTCCCCCGATCATTGCAGTGGGCATGAAAGCAGCTCAAAAGGGGCAGTATGTTAATTCATAGAATACACGTTTTTAGACAGTATTGTGGCCTATTATGGGTATTATGGGAAGAAGTGAGAGATTTTTAAGTTATACCTTTGTGCATATAAGTGCTTATCTATTTTATATGAAAGTTGTTGTTAATGTGTTTATTACAATATTATTTTAAACTTACTTAAATATTTCAAAATAAAATTCTTGAAGTTTGTATAAAATGTTAGAGATATGTAATAAATATTCCATATCTCTCGTTGCATTATAACTGTGCATCTCTGAAAATAACATAAAAACTTGAAATGTGAAATACAGAACACTGGTATAAAAAAGTTAGTAATTCGTGACAAATTCTCATAAAAATAAATTTTACACTTTAAAATATCGTATGAGTAATTATCAAAATTCATTTTGTTCCTTTTTTAAGGATTAAAAAAGAATATCTACTATTATGCTTTATCAGAGATTTATATCAGTATTTCCCATCTATTTTTCACGTGTTTCTTTTGATATTTTATGAACTTGCGAAAATAGCTATGAAAATATCTTTAAACTATCTAGCCAAATTGTTTTGAAATCGCAAAATTGCTGGAATCAGTTTATGTGTAGTCCAAACGGTCCTCCACAGGCTGTATCTTCGAATAAAAAAATAAAAAAACAAATAGATAAGTAAATAAATAAATAAAATTATCGCGATATTTTAAAAATGATGTAATTCACTGAATTAATTATTAGTCTATTAACAGTCTGTTAAGTTTTTGATTTAGTTCCCCTTTTCATTAGCAGTAAAAAACACTGAAATTCAAGTAGGCCAGGAAGTTGCGAATTCTTATTTAAATTTTGTCATGACAACAATGAATGGTGCTATGGAGATAATAATAATTATATGACAATACTTGCATAAATTAAGTATGAAGCTGACCACTAGCTCCTGGAACAGTGCTGCTCAACTTTTTTTCTGCCCCATGCACTCTTTTTACTATTCCTAAAGGTTAATTCCTCGCTCTTTCCAAATCTCGAAGTATACATGTACACTGCAAGAAAATAAAAAAGTGCAGTTCTGTATCTCCCGTTCTACTAGGCCGATTGACGAAATTCAAATTGCGTTTTTCATGGCTCGAAAGCCCGACTTAGGATATATATTAGTTTTTTTATAGATCATTATTCTAACATAGGTATTTTGACACAAAATCGGACTTTTTCTAAAATAACATATCAATTTTTTCCATATTTCGATTTTGCAACCTAAATTATGCCTAGATATTAAGTTTTGTAATTTTTCTTGAGAAATTTGAAGAAATTTAAAAATTGATCTTGGCAGATTTTTTTTCAGTTTACGCCAAGAATAATTCGCATGGCGGAATTCGTAATTTATAGAGGGAAAAAAAAGTCCATCGTTCATGCTATCAAATAATTTTAACAAAGTACGTAAACAACATTTTCGTTATTAACGCTTTTATTTTAAAACGCGTCAAAATGTAAATTCTAAGGAAATTTTGAATAAAAAACTCTAATTTTTTGCAGACGTGCTTAGAAATACATCTACTTTAAGGTGATGTAAAAATTTTTATCGAATTTTATAATTATAATACAAATTCGAAAAATTTATAAAAAATAATTTAAATTTCGAATTCTGGAAGAAGGAATCAAGTAAGTTTAATAAAACAAAGAGAGATTAATAAGTATATATTAAATTCAATTAACATTGAGGAGCTAAAATTTTGAGAGCTAATTGTTAAAAAACTACTCGTGCGATTTTTACAAAATTTGGCAGTTTGGCATAATTTGAGTCGTAGAATCGAAATATGGAGAAAAACTGGCATGCCATTTTAGAAAAAGTCAGATTTTGTGTCAAACTACCTATATTAAAACTATGCTGTATATAAATCTATTACATATCCTAAGTCACATTTTCGAGACATGAAAAACGCAAGTTAAATTTCGTCAATCGGCCTAGTAGAACGGGAGATATAGAACTGTCTGCCCCCTTTTTTATGCACGGTGTACATTTATTTAAATGTGCTTTATAAATTAAACAAGGAAAATATAGAAAATATTAAAACATCAATTAAAGTAATTTTTTACCTTGTAAACTAGAACTAAATATTTAACAAATGAATAAAAGGCAGACTGCTTTCCCCTAGAAAGCTCCCCCTCCCGATTCGTCCTAAGGGGCAAAATCCCCCTTTTTGAGAACACTTGTCATAGAATTAAGCATCTTTATTTCTTTTTAATCTTGTTAGAAACATTATTTTTAATATCGTTAAATTTAGCTTTGCCTAAATTTTATGCAGCATTTTTCGCGTTTCCTTCCTTTTTTTATTCAAGCACATAAACATTTTTATTTATTTCCCAATGTTTTTTGGTCCGTCGCCTCAACAGTTTGCTCATCCCTTTCAAAATTGCTTATAGCCCCCATGTTTGCAACAGTTATATATTAGATGTTGTTTGAATGAAAGTTTTGGGTATTTATTGCACTTGCACTGTATAGAGTTATTAATTAAATCTCATCACGCAATATTGAAAGAATTGTAATGAGAAAGATTATTATCATTCTGTCATTTATTGTAAAGAACTTGACAAAATATTCTTTTAAGTCCTCCCAATAACACATGCTGTAGCATAACATATATTGCTACTAAAACACATATTAGATACCACTGAAAGTACGCATTTGTGGCGATATTTTTAGAATTTTAGACCTAACATTACTTATACTTACATTTTGTATGTCTAGAATTAAAAAAAGGCAAAAACAGTATTGGAATAACATATGTGGAGCGTAGACTGATGTGATTAATATAGTTTTTATAAAGATGCATAGTGTAACGTTTGCATAATCAAGTGAATGTTTAAATGTGTTTAAAAATATTTAGGTAGCCAGATGTTTCAAGTGTGTCACTGCTCTTTCGCTCCTGAATCCTCCGTTAGCGTCCCTTGGACCAATAACGTCCCTCTAGATCGTAACTCTCAGTAGTAGCAGTTGGTGCCCAAACTGGGTAATTATGATACATATTATTGATAAGAAAGCAGTGCTAGCGATATGAGTGTACCGGTAAGGGATGTTATCAAATATTTCCTTGCACTGAGAGGTCAGCTAGAACTTTTTAAAATTGTTTTTTAGGGACTTCAAGGAGATGATGTTTGAGAAACACTGGTTGACAAAATTAATATTTATTTATATCTCTTGGTATTTCTATTTACAACCAATATTTGACTAAAAATTGTTTAGATTTAAAATTACAAATGTAATGTGAAACGCTACTGTGCATTGTCACGAAAAATTTAATATAACAAAATAAACTAGATAAATCTTAATGTGCGTTTGCATTCAGTTCTAATTCTATTGAGCATATGATACAACTTAATTGTAATGCACATCTTGCTAACGATTCTTCAAGTGACCACGCCGAAGTTGCTGCATTTGCTGCAAATTCAAATGATTTCGTTTTTATTTCTTTAAATTAACGAATTACGCATAATCTATAACTATTATTATGCCTAATTAACACAAACAAATCTTTTACTTTAAGATGCAACTAAAAATGAAAGTAAAACTTTGTTTTCAACGAAGCTTGTGAAGTGCTTTGTACACAATCACGAGAAACCACAGTGTTTTGCTTTTTAAATATTGAAAGACATCAAATGATTGTTATCTAAAACTACACATAAAGATCATTCGTACCTCCTCTACTATAATATATATACGAATCTTGAGCAAAATATTAAAAGATATAATTAAATTTTGGGGATCATTTCAATGAAATTTATTGCTCCGGAAGTACTTCGTTTCATGCACTATTAATGACTAATTTTCAAATCTAGGGAATATCTTTCACACTTCATCTTTCAGATGTATAAAAATATGGAAATCTTAGGATTGTTCATAAGCAGTTAATTTTTCAATGTTTTGTGTTTCAGAGGAGCAAAGTTATTCTGCTTAGACTGCATTTAAATACTTGAAAATTATATATTGTTATGATAGTATTTAATTCTTAAATTAAAATACATTCAGAATATGAGAACAAAGCATTTAGCGTTTGTCAAACTCGGTTATTTTGAACTATGAATTCTAATAACGAGTTATTTTAAACGTACTGAGAGAACAGTATTTGTGTATATACGCATTAACGCAATCATAGTAAAATTCACTAAATTTCTTTTTGTTGTTCCAACGTTTATAGACAAATCAATACAACTGTTTTTATAGACAAATAGGCGTATTTTTTGTCTTAATTTTAAAGTATGTGGCTATGGGATTCCTGTTAGAATAAATTAGTGTCACTTTTGCATAATGAAACTCGGCAGCATCAAAAACAAACGAGCGCTAAACGATATATTGGCGAGAGAGGATTCTACCTATGTTTTTCGATGCGGAAGTCTTAAAAGGCTTTTGTACTTGAGCTTCATTCTTTTTAGAATATACTCCTGGTAATATTGCCTAATAGATAAGCTTGAAGCTATTTAAAACTTATAAATCTGTTGTAATTTCGTTATTTCAACACTTCAGTTAAAATGCTTGCGAAGATTGTTAATTTTGATTTGTGTTCTATTTGAAGTAAGCAAACTCTCCATCTTGTTAAATAAAGATTACTCTAACTAATGATTCTTTTAGAAAACTATGCTAAATAGGGGACAGTGTACTTAAACGCCTTAAACTGTGTTAAATGCTCGACATATCAATTTCCCTACAGCGAAAGAAATTGCGGTAAAATATCTACAGGAATACAGTATTTTCCCTCAAAATTGCTCTGCTTTGAATACTAAATCGATCGCCACGAATTTGTTTCAGAACAACAGAAACCCGCTTGTAAGTTTGATTCATTTTCGAGATAAATACTAATTAAAACATAAAAAATTCTGAAATTTAAAGTAGAAAAAATAAAGCAATTTAAGTAAATAAAATACATCAGAATGTGCGTTTTTAAAGAGCGGAGTTATTAAATTACATGTTTCCCATTTTAATATCAAGTTTTAGTTCAATCGAAAGTTATGGCATTGTTTTATATTTATTTAATGAATTCTTCTAAACTGACTGAATAAACCATTTTGATTAAGCAAAAAAGAATTTTGTTACTTGATTAAATACATAACTTCCCATATAAAATATTATTTATGACTGAACTTAACTACCTCGATTTTCAGCCTTTTATTTCACTTTTTCTTTAAAGCCTTATGTAGTTAGGCTTTAAAAAAATATAAACTAAAATAAATCGAAAAGTTCACGAGAAGATGAAAAAATTTTCGATTTAGTTTAGTTTTATTGCACAACTACCCTACATTCCAAGAATTATCTAAAATTTTTATTGGTCAGTTATTTAACTCAAAAAGCTGTATAAATACATATGTTTAGGAGAAATATTAACATTAATTACTTGAGATCACGTTCTCGTAAAAAGGTATTAATCATAAAAAAAGTCTCTCCCTCAAATTGATAGTTGCTTCTTATCAGATATAATTAAAATAGTATTTATTAAATGGATAAATAAACTGAGCTTGATGATATAAAAATTAACAGGCCAAAAGGGAGTATGGGCTACAACTTTAATTCTCGAAAAGGGTACTTATATGCAATTACTTTCGATTATTTAATGTACTTCATGTATTTCATTTGCATGCTTTCTTTCACATGTTGAAGAACTGCAGATTAAGGTGTGAACAAGAACAGCAATAAAAATTTTGCTGATTCTAAATGACTTTTGGGGGCATATCGAAAAATCAGCTGAAAGATCTTCGTTAAAAACCAAATTTCGTTAAAAAATTTAAAATGCTTAAAGCATTTGTAATCTTATATAACCGAGTTTGACAATATTATCTGTTTCTTATGAAATATTAGCGGAATTTGTATAATTATTAAGTCTGATTCCTTATTTATCAGATAAAGGAAACGTACTGCTTAATCAAATTATTTTTTTCCTTTTGACTTTTTTCTTTCTTAGGAAATGTTTATGCATTTAAAAAAACTTACTTAGAAGAGCTAGTTTATATTCCAAAAATATTCTTTAAAGATTCAAGATTTCTTTTTTTATAAATTTCTGCAGATCTAGTTAATTTAAAATTTTTATTTTCAGTAAATGCTTTTAACCTCTACATTCCAGTGTCGGCCACCGTAATCTAATATACAGTGCCTTCAGTTTTTTAAGCAGAATTTTTACCATCAATTGTTACCAAAACCACCATTATCAGATAGTTGTAGCTTAGTTGAAAATGATGAATATCTGCTCGTATTTCCATCAGACATTAAAAGTAACAAAAATTATACTCGTAAAGTTTGCGGCGAAAAAAATTACAATTAAACTCGTAAAATAATGTTCGCAAATATTTTAAAATGTTTTTATGCAATATTTTATATTCTAGTAGAGAGAATGAAAATAAAATTAGATATTTCTAATATTCTAAAGAAATATACACACTTCACACGTCTTAATTCAAATCATTATCATTGAAACATTCATGTAACTTCGCAATTTATCAGGACTCGGCGATTACTGCAAATATGTTCCTGAAGCGCTTAGAATGTCCATTATCAAAGTTATACAATCAGCACCAAATAATTTTTAAATTTTCAGTCACAAGAAAATATAACTGTAAACGATCACTATTTGTGGTTGTCATAATTCACAAAATCGATGATGTATAAACAAAAATAGAAAAATTTACAAAAATCTTGACAGTCTCTGGATATAAGAATTTGTTTCTTTTCTTAGATAAAAATAGAACAACACAAAAATATCTTTCTTATATCACATAAAATTAGAACACAAAAATCGCTTCTTTATTCTTTTTATCATTTAAAATATAAATTACTACAGCTTATCGTAATTTTAACCATAATAAATGGTGCACTTTTTCTTTCTGAAAACTAACTGTTTTTCATTTACATGTAAAATAATCATTCTAAGCTTGTTCGAAACCTCTATTGTAAGAACTGAATTTTCATGACTATATAATATTGTGCAACCGCGATAAGCACTAGACTGGTAAAATCATTTTAGAGACTTTTGTAACGATTCATAACACTATTAAAAAGAAGACTGCATTTTCTGGCACAAAGTTAAGTAATATTCCTAATAAAGTCGGAAGGTTTACTTAAAATTCCGAAGTCTAAATCACTTAAAGTAGATGAAAGGAATGATTATATTTTGTGAATGATACCTGATGAGCTTTTCCAGGATTACCAGCCAACCTCTTCGTCACTATACTTGAATTTTTCATAAGATTTTTTCCAGTTTCTGCAACTGTAACCGTGTAAAATAATGTTCAAAACGTGGGTTACCCTTATAAAACAGTACTGGTATACTTTTTTTTATTCTCTGCGGCTTGAACCTGAGGAAGAGTGGAAAATTCAGGACTTATCTTCGTCTGTTAAAAGGGTTGCTGGGACCATTAGTGGACTGATCAACTAAGCCATCTACTTCGCTGTCGATTTCGATCACACCATCTGCCAAGAAGATATATAGTGAAAATTAGAAAATACGTTTTTCAAATAATATAATCTCTTGTTACATTTTTAGTATTTTCCGATAAACAGGCCATTAGTCGAAAATTGTAGGCCAAATGTGGTACCTTTTTATTTTACCTCACCTTGGTGTAGTAACTTTTGTGCAATAACTTCTTATTTTATTTCATTTTATTTTAAATGTGGCAACTTTTTATTTTATTGATACTTATGCAATGACGTCACTGCGAATAAGCGAGAAGAATGAACATCTATACAATAATTTTGCCTTCCAAGATTTTCAGTTGCAGTTACACCCACCAGCGGCCGAGCGCTAAAATCACTGAACACTGGTAGTTCGATCCTGTTTAAATCCCAGCGAATGAGCTGATTGCATGAGCGGTTTCGTGGTTTTCTTCATATTTAACGTGTATACGAGCCATTTTCCCTTAGAAAGTCCTTCAGGAGGCATCCCTTCCCTTAGGCAGATAGCCCTCGGGTGCTTTGCCATAATTAAACAAACCAAACCCAAACCAACAGCTGTTTCTTTAGAGAGTGAAGGAAGTTTTCATTCTTTTTTAAGGAAATGTATTCTACGATTTGATAGTTACAGAATGATGAACACTCGATATTAAATTCACCCAAGACAAAGCACTGAAAGGCTTCGTTCGAAAAACCGCTATATGAAATTATATTATATTGCTGCCGAAGTACGGAAATGGAGCTACGAGAAAATATCATGAAAGATTATCATGATCTTTTCTTGTAGCATGATCGCTAGTAGAAAGATATAACAGAGTGGAAGTTAATTCGAAGGTTTGCGCATTCTTTTTTCGACGATTATTCGGTCCATTTGCTTCTGATGTCAAGAACTCACCTCAATTCTGTCATCTACATCTAGAAGTGAAACTCATTCAACTGCTGATTGGAATAAATGTATGCGTTCTTATTTATGAGATGTCTGTATTTTTTATTATTTTATATTCAGTTATAAAACAGTCATTCTTTTCACGTTAGTTGAATGTACTTTAAAGGTTACCATTTCTATCTCCAGTTAGATTTTTAGCGAACATTTATGTTTGGCATCAAGTGGTGTTCTTTTTATTGGTTTGGTTTATCTGATTATAGCAAAGCACACGGGGGACATCTAGGGAAAGGGATGCCTCCATGCAGGACTTTGTAAGGGAAACTAACTTGTATCCATGTTAAACATGGGGAAAACCATGTCAGGTCGTTCTCCAGGATTTGAACCCAGGTCGAACTACTAGTATTCAGCGACATTACAGCTGGGCCTCTTACGCTATCTCTGTATACAAATTAAATCGTAATACAAGAATAACTCGCTATTACTGTTAACTGGTTATTCTAAAGTACCGTATAGAGTAAAACATTATTTCTATAGGAAAATTAGTAATTTGTTCCTAACATAGTTTGCTAAAACAAAAATATTTACGAATTTACTTAAAAATTAATGGAAACTAATAAAAGGGTAAAAGGTACGCTACGTAATAGAAGACTTTTATTGCATGTTTATAAAATCAAAAAGAAAAATATTATTTTTTAACCAAAGTTTGTTTACGCCATTTTTTTCTTCGCCTATCATACGATAATAAAGAACTGCATTTTCTAATTTTCGCTTTGTTTTGAGGCTCGTTTTTCATTCTAATCATTTTCTTCAATCAATTCACACCCTTTTCTAACGGCATTAAGTAATTCTTCGTGATTATTTATTCAATGTGAAATTTTTTCCCTTTGCACATGTTCGTCAATTTCATTTTCTCCTTAATAAGCTTGTTCTCCTCCTCATATGTTGATGAGAGATTCGTCATCAAGAGGCTGAAATTCCGTTTGAACACATTCCATAACATTGGCAGCATCCAGTGAGTTAAAGCCTAAATCATGTTCAAGTTTCACGACTTCTGCTGAGATTGTATCCATTTGAAAATCAAAGCCCCAAAAATCATTAGCGTAATAAGCCAAAACATATTTTTACACGCTTCTCATATTATTTTTGCTCACTTCATTTCATACATGTCCGATGTTTTCAGTAGCATTTTGGATATTGTATTTTTTCCAAAATGTGATCAAAGATGGTGCACTTTCACCAAAGTTTGCTTCGATTGCCTGTGAAAGCGTCCTTCTCAAAAATAGAATAAAATTAAAAATAAATAAAATGTCTTAAAATGTTGACATAACCCCTTGATCCATGGGTTATGGCACTAAGGTAGAGGGAAGAAAATAGATTCTGACAATTATTGCAAAGATTAGTCCAGCAGAATGACCTGACACTTTATCTAGAAACAATAATACTTAAGCAGCTATGTTTTGTTTTTCACAATAACTTTTAACGAAGGGGAAAAAATAATCTTGAAGAGATATCAGGTTATTTCAAAGCAGGAGAGATGAAAAATGAGCAATGACCTCGCCGGGATTCGAACCATGGACCTCTAATTGCGCGCCGAGCGTGCTGATCACTACACTACGAAGGCGGGAGAAATACCTTATAATCTTTAAGTAGCCGAAGTAATCTTTAAAGCAACTTTCAAACACTGCTTTAATAACCAAACCTTTGTTATTAAAAGACCCCCCCCCCCAAAAAAAATGTAAGGAGTTTTTAGCGCTTTCTTTTAGAAGGCGTGGTTTCCAGCGTAATACACAAGCATGGGCTTGAATTTGACATCATCAGAAGCATTTTCCTAATAATAAGATAATTCGATTCTTTGATGCTTCATGGCCCGGATGAGATAGCTCTTTTTCTGAGAAATGAGTTCTAGAAGGCAGCTTCTTTCAGTGTAATCCAGTTTCGTCCACGGTTAAAAATTTGTTCATTAAGATAGTCCTCTTTTGAATAATTTGTTTAATTTCTTCTGGGGAAGTTTAGTGCTGCTTCTTTATCTGCACTTGTGCCTTTACCCACAATGCGAAAATTATGAATCAATGAGCGTTTTTTTAAAGAGGAAGAACCACCCACGGCTTGCTTGAAAATTCTCATCAGTTTTAAGTGTTGAAACAAGACTTAATGTTTTTGCTTGAATTTCTAGTTGACTTTTGCGAGTTTTTTTTGGTCACAGTCCTCAGTCCAAAGTGAAAGAAGCCTTCACATATTTTATTTAAAAAACTTCAAAAGAATTTAACCTTGGCATATGGCCTTCTTATGAATTTTATTAATTTCTAATTCCATTAATTTCTTAGTTCCTCCAATTAACAATCTCTTCGATGAAGAATGTTTCTCATATCATGAATTTTTATTGCAAACTGAAAGCTCAAAATGTAAAATATTCTCGGCAAATTTCATTAAAAACTTCCACATTTGATTTTATTTCTTATGATAGTTTAAGATTGTTTCTTAATACGTCAAACCAAGAATGCTTTAGATACATTGCACTTTTACTGTCTGTTTATTGTAAACCTTAAATCAAATTTAAATTTCTGTTGAAATAAAAGTCATAAGAGAGAATGATAATTTAACTGAAACATAGCTATGCAAGAATAAGTTTGAGACTCGACTTAACAAGTGGATTATTTTATGTTTAACAAATATCTGTGTGAATTCATGTGCTACGATAAATTTTATTTTCAAATTAAACACATTTAGATTAAAAGAGGATCATGAAATTTATTATTCAGGATTTACGTAAAAAGGTATGAACCAATGATTTAACTAGTTTTAAAAATAATAAAATACTTTCAAATACAAAAATTAAAAGATGAATATAACGCATTTAATTTAAAAGACCTTACCTGCTTGTGAATTTAGATGAGAACCCATAGGTCGGATACCCAACGTATTGTGAGTTTGTTCATATTCTAAAACTTCTTGATAGATTAATTCTAAATAAGAAATGATAAAAATTAAAAGACTTTTAAGGAGTGAAGCAAATATATACATGATCTTCTAATGTCTTTAAAATGCAAAATAACACTGTTAAAAATAAGTAAAATAATCCAGCACCGAATTCCATTGAAAGGAAACATGTATTCTCTGAGTATTTACCCAGCAAATACGAGTTATCGGGTCGTAAACTGAAAATACATTGTTGAATTATAAAAATGCGCATGGAATATTACGGAATGTTTCCTCCTAACGTTATAAATGTGAGGCTGCAAGCGAAGCAGGGCAGATGCCACAATTGCGTTTGAAAAGAAAGAATAAATACGAAAGCTTTGGAGTGGTAATGCTCGATGAATAGGCTTAAAGGGGTTAAAAAAGAACCGAAGAGAATAAAAGTCATCCCTCTATCTCAGATTGAAAATAATTTACCACATTAAAATGTTAAAAATCTCTGAATGTTATAAGGTATTTCTCCTGCCTTCTTAGCGTATCTTCGTGGTGTAGTGGACTGTAAAGACAATAGGTATTTTGGAAGCAGGAGAAGTGAATAATACGCAACGCCTGCGCCGGGAATCGAACCACGGACCTCTAGAATACGCGCCCAGCGCGCAGACCACTACACCACGAAGACACGCTAAGAAGGCGGGAGAAATACCTTATATACTCCCCCTTTTAAAGGGCGATGGGGGATTCAGGGGACCCATTCACCAAATCCTGGTGGTGAATAATCGTCATTCACCACCTTTTAGTTCGGGCGCCACTGTAGAGACAGGTTATTTCGAAGCAGGAAATGTGAAAAATAAGCAATGCCCTCACCGGAACTCGAAAGACGGACCTCTCGAATACGCGCCGAGTATGCTACCATTACACCACGAAGGCATGCTAAGAAGGCGGGATAAATACCTTATAATGTATATAGAAAATTCATTACATTAAAACCGACAAATAAATCTGAACAGTGACGCAATAGCAATAAAATATTGCAGCTTATCGAGTATACAAATCGAACATGGTAGACTGTAAAATTGACTATTTTAATAATATTTTTGTTGCTTTTTCCATGATAGGAATGTATATTAATCGATGAAATTAATATGGCAAACCATACGATGGCTGTCTGTCTAAGGAAAGCATTCATGGAGGAATTTCTAAGGGAAACTGGTTCATATTCACGTTACGCATAGTGGAAAGCTGTAGAAACCAACCATACAGCCAGCCTGTTTGACTGGATTCAAATCTGAGTCGAACTACCTGCATTAATTGGTCTTAACTCCGTCAATGGTGGGGGCTCATTCATAGAAACATAGAATATTAAAAAATAAGTAGATACGCAAACTAGTGATAGAGTTCAAAGAATTATAACTCAACTTTTGTTTTCAGTGTTACCATTTTGTAAAAACTAAATTTTTAAAGTATATAAAAAAAAAGTTCATTTTCCAACATTTCTTTGATAAGGACTTGATTTAACTTAAAGTTGTTTTGAAGAATACTGTAAAAGTTCTTATTCGTTTGCACTGAAGAGCGAAAAGTTTGCTAATCTGGCTTATACTATTCATAAGCTTTCAAAATTTTATTTTCGTAGATTATTTATTTCACATATAAAGCTATACCTTTTGAATAGAAATTTAACGTGCTTCACTTCCATTTACGTATGAATATGCAAATATTTTCAGTTCTTCAAAAATATTTAGCGAACCATTAAGAAAATTACATTATTAGTTTTTTATAGATTTTTAATAATTTTCTAACATAACATAATCCCACTTCGAATAAATGTTGCAACTTTACTTACGTCCATGCGAGTACAACATTTAGTATAGATTACGAAAATTTTTAATAAATAATTTATCAAATAAAAATGATAGTTCTAAATGTATAGAAGATTTTTTTAATTGGAAACGCTACATAGTTTCAAGTGAATATTATTTAAAACTGAGTATACACTTATAATATTACTGAGTACGTTATTACCTAAAACTAATGTATCAAAACAAATTAAGATAAGGGCTTAGTCCTTAATAATGGATTGCGAAATATATATTCTAGTATTTTGAACAAATTGACTAGTTTATTGGTTTCAGGTACGGTTTTAAGTTATAAAATAATCTTGCAAATATGTATAGTTTCTTATTAAAATATTTGGTAGATAAAAGAATTTTTATTTTTTATTTTACGGTTATTTCGTTAAATACCAAATTTCTTTTCTCAAATATTATGTTACGCTAAGTGAAGAGTTAATACGTTTCTATACACAAACTTTAGAGCTTTTCTTTACGTATTATTTCAGTAGTAAATTGTCACTCATTACATTCCTCCTTTCAAATTATTAAATTGTCTTACAATGATTCAACTGGGCTGATGAGCTATTCAGTTGGTGAGCTCTTCAGTTCGAAACATGCTTTCTATTTTAAACACAAATAATAATAACAATAGTAGTAATAGTAATAATAAATATTATGTATGTATGAAATAAAAAATTGGGGGAAAAAAGGATCACAAATTTGAAAAATAGAAAAATTATCGATATGCAAAGGAAATTAATCAGTTTCTGTAATTAGTTTTAATCCGTGTTTATTCTGCTAATAGACCTAACAACAAAACAAGAGGCATGAACATTGCCCCTAATGCTCATGCTGTGCCCCCAAAAATTCTGTAAATTATTTATTTCTGTACAGCGCAAGCTTCCTTTTCAAAAATGCATTTTACTAAATACACTCAAATAAAAGCAGTTAAGAAAAGTAGTGACATTTGATATGTAGCAAGCATAACAATAACGTATTTGAAACTCTCAAGACAAGTAGGCTAAACAAGCCACCCAAACGGGATAGTAATTAGCAATGCTGACTGCCGTACCGAAGGGTTTGGATTCGAATCCTGGAGATGATATGGATGTTTGTAAATGTATAATGTCTGCGCGGCATGCGGGCACTCTAAATATACGGCGAGCCCAAAGTGCTGTCCAGAAGTTGGCGTTAGGGAAAGAGGGATGGAAGACCCTTTTTCCCTAAAGCCAGCCGTCCCCCCGGGGGGAGGTACTATCCGTCAAACTTGAGGGCGGAACTGTGCAAAGTCGTAATCACCTGTATGGTGCTCAAGGCTCTTACCAATGACAGGAGCAATCTTGCACTTCTTGCGAGGATGAATTTCTTGGGCTTATTCTGATGTTACTGTTAGACAAGTTAGATAAGTCACCACAACAACAGGTTATTAACGTATAGTGCTTAACGTAATAACTCCACATTTAATAAGTTAAAATGATTATATTAGAATTTTACAACTAAAATCTATATATTTATACATCTTTTTACCTTTCCATTGTTGCACGGTATGCTCTCTTTCATCAACGGAATGATCGTATGGTGCTGGAGCAGGCTGTAAGAGAAAACAAAACCATCTAAAAAACTTTAATACTTAAGCATTTAGCTAATCACTATTCCTCACAGTCAAGAGTAAAACTTTATTAACTCTAATTTAGTAAAACGGGGTTAAGTGTGTCTGAAAATACATAAAATCCGCTTCACGTGAAATAAACAAAAGAACTTTTCATTGGAACTCTAATAGCTTCTGCAGAACGTATTGTATCACTTCAAGCGGGGATTAATTCCCCATAATAATCATATTAATTTTCCGGATGTTTCTGCCATAAACTGCTCTTTATTTATATCGTCTTGTTTTATGCTCAAATAATCTATACTATTAAAATCTGTGCGCGTCTGTTTGTTTGTTTGTTTGTTTGTTTGTTTGTTTGTTTGTAACATCATCTTCTCAAGAACGGCTGGGTGTAGAGCTTAGCGGAAGGTACCGTTGGATTCGTCGTGTCCGTGGGAAGCCATTTTGACCATTGGCATCTTCGTGCGATTATAATTAGCCGAGATATTAATTAAAAACTAATTTTCTCCCTACTTTCCCTACGTTTTTCACTTTCTTACTCGGGTTTTCCCTGTTTTAGGGATTTGGCTGCGTGCCAAATTCGTTTTTCTCGAATATCTCCGGAACGGCGCCGAGTTGGAATTCGAAACGCATATCCCCGGATGCCAAAAAAATCAACAAATCCATCGATACCAGTCCCATCTTCGTACGACAATAATCGGCGGAGTTATTAATTTAAAACTGCGAAATCATTTATTTCAGCGCTAATTCTTCCAAGTGGCAACAGTCTCGGTAGTCGCTTCATATAAAAATGCTTCTAATCGCCAAGGCCCTTCGCCTCTAAAAAACAGAATAAAAAATGAAAATAACTTAAAGGAATAAACTAAAAATAAAATAAAACTAAAAATAGAAACATTCTCTTCATTTAGTTGTCGTTAATTGATTGCAGATTGGTTTAATCGACGTCAAACATAAAATAAAAGTTTTGCTTTCTGGTTTGGCAACAGATCAAATAGAATCAAAAGTTTTGTTTCCTGGTATGGCAACAAAAAAATTTATTTACGAATTTGTGTTTCGGAAGGATAGCGTACGAAAATTTTCTCTGATACCAAATATCGTAAATATTCATATTATTACATATTGCACCTAATCTTTATTTCTTTTTACAGGACATTTGATTGTTTTTTGCATTTATATTTGTAGTTTTAGTACTTTAAAGTAGTATTCTAGACTTTTATATGCTTCTGTTAGGTTAGAACTTGAGAATTCTTAGGAACATCAATTTTTGTGATATATTTAATATTTTCTTCGTATTTTTTTAAAGATATATTCATTCGTATTATATATTTGTGTTTTTGTTGCTTAAAAAATTTCATTTACGTTTTATATTTTTAACATTTTACTGTGTGCGGTAACAACTATCGTTTTAAGGCGATCGAATGTTCTTTTATTAGATGTAGTAGTTCATTTTTGCTTTTAAATTTCAGAATTGATTTCATAGCTTTTTAATTTATCTTTGCATTTATACTTTTATTTATTTTGTGTTTATAATTTTCATTTTGTTTTTACGTGAGTTGTTGTACGATAATAACTATCGTTATAAAGCGATCGAATGTTCTTTTTTTACATGTATTAGTTCATTTTTGCTTTTAAATTTCAGAATTGATTTCATAGCTTTTTAATTTATCTTTGCATTTATACTTTTATTTATTTTGTGTTTATAATTTTCATTTTCTTTATACGTGAGTTGTACGATAATAACTATCGTTTTAAGGTGATCGAATGTTCTTTTTTTAGATGTATTAGTTCATTTTTGCTTTTAAATTTCAGAATTGATTTCATAACTTTTTAATTTATCTTTGCATTTATATTTTTATTTATTTTGTGTTTGTAATTTTCATTTTATTTTTATGCGCATTGTTTTCAGATTAGCTGAATTATTAGAAATATTTTCATGATTGTTATGTGTGCTTAGAATTTTCATAGTATTACCCATATTATTTGGTATTTACCAGCAATTTTGTAATCGGCAAGTTTTGGTTTCAGAATTTTTGACTTTTTTAAATTAAGTAGCTCTTGAGCGGATAAGTTTTCATTTAGTCTGGAATTATTTACATTTAGAATGCATTAACTAATTTTCAGGAGTACTGTTTTAACGAACAAGTTTTTTTCTTTCATCTTTTACGTTCGATTATTACTTTTTTAGTTCAGTTATTGTTTTAGTAGAGTAGTATTTTTTTTTAACACACTGAAATGCCGAAAAGGAAAAGAAGCATTACGGGAGATGCATCGAGAAGACGAAGAGCTGAAGCACAAAGGTTACGGCGAGCTACAGAAAATGAAGAAGAAACCGCTAGCAGACTGAGTGCGCAACCAGAGCGCCAAGCAAACCTACGTGTTCAAGAAACGGAAGAAGAAACCGCTAGCAGACTGAGTGCCAGGCAGAGCGCCAAGCAAACCTACGTGGTCAAGAAACAGAAGAAGAAACCGCTAGCAGACTGAGTGCGCAAGCAGAGCGCCAAGCAAACCTACGTGGTCAAGAAATGGAAGAAGAAACCGCTAGCAGACTGAGTGCGCAAGCAGAGCGCCAAGCAAATCTACGTGGTCAAGAAACAGAAGAAGAAACCGCTAGCAGACTGAGTGCACAAGCAGAGCGCCAAGCAAACCTACGTGGTCAAGAAACGGAAGAAGAAACCGTTAGCAGACTGAGTACGCAAGCAGATCGTCAAGCAAACCTACGTGGTCAAGAAACGGAAGAAGAAACCGCTATGAGACTCTGCACGCAAGCACAACAGCAAGAAAACTTACGCGCTCAAGAAACGGAAGAAGAAACCAGTTCGAGACTCTGCAGGCAATCACATCGGCAAGCAAACCTACGTGCTCAAGAAACGGAAGAAGAAACAAGTAGGAGACTCAGCAGGCAAGTGCAACGTCAAGAGAACTTGCGCACTCAAGAGTCGGAACAGGACGCTACTACACGAAGAACGCAAGACACTGCACGTCACAGACAAGTCAGATCCGAAGAAACAATGTCTGTACGAGAAGACAGGCTACGCAGGAATGCAGCACGACGTTCGCGTAGCACTCTGCACAATGCAGGAAGATGTGCACTCGAAGTTTACGTTGAGCAACACACCGCCGGTTCAATGGAAGCTTCCTGCGATCTCTGCAACGGATTGTTCTTTACGGGAGAAAGGAACGCAAGGGGAAGATACATGCACTGCTGTAACAATGGGAAAATTGTCGAAGCTGAAAGAAGATATCCAGAAGAATGGTGCAATCTAATGAATGGGAACCACCCGTTTTCTGAAGAGTTTTTTGCCAACATACGCACTTACAACTGCCTGCTGAGTTTTGCTTCATTGGGTGCCAATATAGAAATGCCTACAGGTTCGGGTCCCTACTGTTTCAGGATTCAGGCTGCCATATATCATCGGACGAGCCACCTTCATCCGCCTCATCCCGGTCAAGAACAATATGCTCAGCTGTACATTTTAGATTCGGATCAAGCGCTCAGGCAGAGAATGAACATATTTGGAAATGTTGCCCTGAATGCCGAACTGCTGAGACAGTTGGACGCAGTTTTGAGGAACGTTAATCCATATGCCGAAGCCTACAAGATGCTGAAGGAATTCGAAGAAGAAACTCTACGAGAGCAAGGCGCCGAAACTGCTGCGGATATCCGCATGTACATCAAGGGTGAAAGTGTAGGTACGGGCGAACACAGAGGACGTTACAATGCTCCGAAAGAAAATGAAGTTGCAGTCGTCTTCAAGAGTACGGACGGCGCTCCTCCATCGAACCGAGACATCGTGATCCATCCAAGAGGTGGCGGTCTCATCAAAATCAGTACCTTAAATCCCAACTTGGAACCGATGACGTAGGTGCTTTTCTTTCCTCACGGCGACCAAGGATTCAGAGTCGGACAGCAATACACAGAGCTGCAGTTTTACAGTCACAGGGTGTCCGTACGACGAGATTGCTACAACCCGATTTTGTATGGCCGGAAATTGTTTCAGCAGTATCTCGTTGATGCATACGTAAAGGTCGAAGACAACAGGATTGCGTACCTCCGGAGTCATCAGACGAATCTGAGAGTGGAAACTTACATGGGTCTTCCCGATCACATTTACAGAGTTGGTCAAGAGACGGGCGTCCGCCCTGGAATACCGGTTATACTTCCGTCAGCGTTTATAGGAAGCCCTCGCTGCATGCAGCAAAACTATCAGGACTCGATGGCCATTGTGCGCGACTTTGGTAAACCGGATCTGTTTTTGACTTTCACGTGCAACCCTAAATGGCCGGAAATAACAGAAAACTTATTCCCAGGACAGCAGGCTCACGATCGCCCGGACATCGTTTCGAGGGTATTTGACCTGAAAAAAAACAGCTTTGATGCATGATTTGACAAAGAATCACATCTTAGGTGCGACCATTGCAGATATACATGTCATCGAATTTCAGAAGAGAGGACTGCCTCATATGCACCTTTTGTTGTTTTTAGCGGAAGAAGGTAAAATAAGAGATGCGGAGTGCATCGACTCGCTGGTGTGTGCTGAACTTCCAGATGCTACTCGACATCCGGAGCTACACGACATTGTGAAGTCATCGATGATTCACGGACCCTGCGGTGAACTGAATCGAAACTCTCCCTGCATGAGTGATGGTGTATGTTCGAAAGGATTTCCGAAACCGTTTCAGGCAGAAACTAAAGAGAACGTGAACGGCTACCCACTCTACAGAAGAAGGGACGACGGAAACTTTATCGTGATCAAGGGTCATGCCGTCGATAACAGATGGGTTGTTCCTTACAATCCGTATTTATCGAAAAAGTACAACGCCCACATAAACGTTGAAGTATGCAGCTCCATAAAATCGGTGAAGTATTTGTTCAAATATGTGTACAAGGGTCATGATGCAGCTAAAGTTGTTCTGGAAGAATCTGGAGATAGAACTTTAATGTGGGACGAGATCAAATGCTTCTTAAATGCAAGATACGTGTCTGCCCCTGAAGCAGCATGGAGGCTGTTTGAAAAGAGAATGCATTCCAAGTCGCACTCCATCATACGACTACCGGTTCATTTGGAAAACCTGCAGTCCGTCTATTTTGCCGAATCTGAAGAAAGGAATGCTTTCCAGAGAGCTGCCGAGAAAAATACCATGCTCACCGGATGGTTTGAACTGAACAGGACAGTTCCCGAAGCGAATGGTTACCTGTATGCCGAAGTGCCTAAACATTTCACCTGGAGGAATCACGCCTGGCAGACACGAGTTAGACTTGGAGATTACATCATTTCAAGAATGTATTCTGTTAGCCCGAAAGATGTTGAGCGTTTCCATCTGAGGTTGCTGCTGTGTCACGTTAAAGGAGCGAAGAGTTTTGCCGACTTAAGAAATTACGAAGGTGTGGAGTATTCAACGTTCAAGGAAGCCTGCCGTGCGAGGCATCTACTGCAAGACGACGAAGAATGGAAAAATACTCTGGCAGAAGCATCGGCTTTTCAAATGCCACCGCAGCTAAGACAGCTTTTTTGCTTCATCTGTGTTTTCTGCAACCCTGCGGAACCCGTCGCTTTGTGGAATGAATTGAAAGAGTCCCTTTCTGAAGATTTTGCGAGATCTTACTCCTTAGAAGACAGTTTCAGCCTTGCACTGAGAAGTATAGAAGACCAGTTAGAAGTGCACAATGTTTCGCTATGTTCTCTTGGTCTCCCGCAACCAACATTGACTGATGCTGTTTCTCTCGAAGTCCCGCAGTTCGATGTCCAATATGAAAACGAACAAGCCGAAGTGTTGAACGGGATGTTGAATCCTGAACAGAAATTAGTTTACGACTCGGTTTTGGAAGCTGTACGAGATGAGAATCCTAACACACCGAAGACATTTTGTGTTAATGCGTTTGCCGGAGCTGGAAAAATTTTCCTTTTTAGGACGATCCTTCATGCTGTTCGAGGAATGGGCCACGTTGCCATTCCCGTTGCGTGGACAGGTATTGCTGCTATGCTGTTGACCGGTGGAAGAACTGTACACTCTACTTTCATGTTGCCCGTTCCACTTCTGGAAACTTCTTCGTGCCGTGTGAGACAAGATAGCGCTCAGGGAAGGTACTTGAAGACTGCGAAACTTTTCATATGGGATGAATGCACCATAACGCCTCATTATGCTTTGAAAGCTGTCGACAGATTGCTGAGAGACTTGACCGGACTGGATGTTCCTTTTGGCGGTAAAACCTTAGTTTTAGGAGGTGACTGGAGACAAACATTACCTGTTGTCCCACACGGAAACCGAACTTCTGCGATCGAGAGCTGCATCAGGAATTCCTTTTTGTGGCCACATTTCAAACAGTGCACGCTTTCCACCAATATGCGATTGAATCCGGAAGAACAAGAATTTTCAGAATGGCTTCTGCAGTTGGGAGATGGTCGTCTTAGAAATGACAGTGGCTTGGACGAAGATGTTATCGAAATTCCATCTTTGTGTGTGGTCAACAGATCAATTGTAGAAGAAATGTTTGGCTGCGGTAATGAATTCGACTTACAAGACTTGGCCAGTAAAGCGATTTTATGTCCAAAGAACGAGGAAGCTCTGAAGCTTAATGAAGAAATTCTTTCCACGTTTCCAGGTCAAGTTTTCACGCACTACAGTGCAGACTCGGTTATTTGCGATGACGAAGAAGAACAAGAAACGTATCAGCTGGATTTCATCCACAGCCTGACGCCTTCTGGAATGCCACCTCATCGTCTGAATTTGAAAGTTGGAGTTATAGTTATGCTTCTACGAAATCTACATCCATCGGTTGGACTCTGCAACGGAACAAGGCTCATTGTGAAGAGAATTATGCCAAACGTTTTAGATTGTGAAGTCATCTCTGGACAGAATGCTGGATCGAGAGTTTTCATTCCACGTGTTGAACTTTCACCATCAGATTCAAACCTCCCCTTTCAGCTCAAGCGAAGACAGTTTCCCATCAGGCTTGCATTTTGTATGACTATTAATAAGTCACAGGGACAGACGCTTAAGAAAGTTGGAATTTATTTACCGCAACGAATTTTCAGTCACGGAATGCTTTATGTAGCTTTTTCAAGATGTTCGTCTATGAGGAATGTTCGTGTTTTAGTGAAAGACACCAAGAAGCAAGGCCGTTTGATACCCGCATGTTCTAAAGTATTCACAAGAAATATTGTTTACAGGGAGGTTCTGCAGTAAAAAAGTTACTCGAGACATTGAAACAGTGAGATTTTTGCAACACAAAATGAAGTTAATCAAGCCAAAGCAAAAATGAAAAAGATTTGAGGTTTTTGGATGACTGGGATAAATTGAAGCAAGTCAAGATGAAGCTGAAACAGTTTGAGAATGATGCATTAGTCGGCTTTTATGTCTGTTGTTACAAAGTGGAATTTTGGAGTAGTTAGGCAATCGGAAGCTGTATTATTTTTTCAATGTTGTAAATATTTTTTATAAATTTTCCTTTTCAGGTCTACATACAATTGCGTTAATTAATTTTAAAACATTTTATGTATTTTTCTTTTTTAGGTATGTATGGAACTGATTTCAATCACATAAAAATATTTCTTTTTCAGGTGTATATAGAAATGATTTGATTCAAATTAAAATGTTTTTATACATTTCTTTTCAGATGTACATAGAACTTGTAAATACTTTTTTTCAGGTGTATATAGAAATGATTTCATTCAAATTAAAATGTTTTTCTTTTCAGGTGTACATAGAACATGCTAATTTTCCTTTTCAAATGTAAATAATTTTTCTTATTCATTGCATGCATTTTTGTAAACACACACAAATATATATATATCTTAATTGTGCGTGTGTGTATATATATGTATATACAATTGCATCAATATATATATATATATATATATACATATTTATATATAGTGATGCAATTTTGTCTATGATTCTGTAACAGCAGACCAGGGAAGGGGCTGATACCTGGGAGAAAAAATAACCCCCTGGTCGATGAGATTGCAGAGGAGACCCCAGGTGTCAGGCAGTTTATGCCGTCAAAAGCCCACCAATTTTTTTCTGTTTAATTTTTTTTTTCTGTGCAAGTTTTTGAGTTTAATATAAACTTATAACTAAGAAATTATTATTATTATTATTATTATTTCTTTTCAGATAAGTACGGGTTGTAGCTCGCCCATCTGGCGTACTTACTCGGTAGATTTTAAAAATTATTTTCTGTTTTTCTTTGAACTATTCACGCAATAACTGATTTCATTCATATAAAATATTTTGTTTTGCATGATATTTAATATACTCAAGGGATAGGCCTGTAATGTCTTTCCCAAAGTTGTGTCTTTTATAGACATAGGTACAGTAAAATATTTTACGGGTTCACACGACTGACATTTTATGAAACGTTTGGAAAAGTTTCTGTGTGCTGCCCTACTGTGTTATCCAAAGAACAACAGTTGCAGTAGTTGATGATAATGTGTGTACAGCCCCAAATAATTAGAGACAAGGACATTTTGGAGTTTGTTCAAAGCTAAAAAAATATCATTGATGCAGATTCCGACAAAGAAAACGAAATGAATAATGCAGTTCTTGTGAATGATTTTGTTTCATTGATTTTTTATTAAATACATGCCTATATGCATATCTGTGCAAATAAAATGTACTCTAATAAACTTAATTTTGTTGAAAATATGTTTTTTTTTTTTTTTTTCAATATCCTTTAACACGAAAAAATTCTTCAGTCCCTTCAGTTTCGTGTTAATAATAATGAAAGTGAGAAAAACAATTTTAATCATAGATTTAAAATTATTTTTCTGTTTTTGATTTAAATATAAAATATTTCCACAAATTTCACACAGAAACTATTTTAGACACCAGCAAAGAATTGAGTGGGTGCAGCTCGCCCATCTGCAATACTTACTCGGTAGATTTTTAAAATTATTTTCTGTTATTTATTTATTTTGAATGCGATAAAAACAGGCGACTAACTAATTTGGTTTATATGTATGTACATATATATTTTCAAATGTATATACAGGGGATATTGGACACATACAACACTATTGACACAATATGAGCTATATCCACGCAATGATGGAACAAGGTGTGCAGCAGATGCAAGACATGGGCATGATTCACATGATATTTGATATACTCGAGGGATAGGACTGTAATGAGCAAATGAGTTTGTTCCACAAAGTTGCGTCTTTTACAAACACCCAACATTCGAATCCCAGTGAACGGGGTGGCTGCATGGGTGTTTTTGTTATTTTCCCCATGCGTATACGAGCCACTTTCCTTTAAAAAGCCGACAAGAAGGCATCCCTCCCCTTAGGCAGATTGCACTCGAGTGCTTTGCCGTAGCTGAATACGTTACACCACTACTTTACACACGGAAGTAAAAATGACGCTTCCTGTGGTCGTTACCTAATTATTCAAAATATTTTGATAATTGTTATCTGTTCTTAGAATTTCCATAGCATTGCACATATTATTATTTAAATTCTGTTATTTACCAGCAATTTTACAATCTGCAAGTTTTGGTTTTACAATTTTTGATTTTTTAAAATTAAAACCTTCTTATACAATTTGCAAATGAGTTCATTGCCAAACATTCCCTTTCATATTACATCTGAAGAACTGTTGTAGCATTATGCAACAAACATTTCGCTGTTCATTAAAATATAGGAACACATTTCACTCACATTTTGATTAGAATTTGATGTAGATTGAAAAGTTGTTTTCAACTCAGCTGCCTTTACACTCGCAGTTGTATTCACAATTGATTTTCACGCTGGACTTTCATCATTTGTCATATCCACTAAAGGAGATTTATTTTTTAAGTGTCAGCAATTTTTTCTGCAGTAACAGCATCTACAAATGACCATCTGCCATGAATATTCTTCACACATGCACGAGTTTTATTTTAGAACCACTGATGCTTTGGGTTTATGATACTACTTGCTAATAGTATGCATTATGATAGCATACGTAAAACGAAAGAAATTTACCAGTATAATCAAAATAGAACAAATTCACGACTAAAATATTATCAAGAGTCTTAGAAGACCCTTCGAAGAACATTTTTAGAAGGTAAACAAAGATAACTGACGAAAACCCACGCTTGAAAAATGTAAACAAACGCCGCCGAAAGCAGTTACAGTTACGACTAAGATCAAAGGTTTGCTCGCAGTTAAAAGTATTACTTCCGAGAATGAGAAAATGGTAGAATAATGCTTTTAAATGTTTTCTACAATTTTACAGGCATTTAAATGCCAGTATATATTTACTGTTATGAAACATAATTACGAAAGAGATGTTAAGTATAAAATTTATAGACAGAAGTTGGAGTTTACCAAAAAGCATTTAAATAAAGGAATTTTAACGAGTATACTGTTGGAATATCACGCCCGAAAATTTTCGCGATTACACTTCGTACAAGCGGCTAAGCTGTTAATTCGCTGAACACTGGTAGTTCGGTCAAACTTTCTAATCCCGGCGAGCGGGCTGGCTGCATGTGTGTTTTCGTGATTTTCCGCATGGAGAAAATACTGCATGCATACTTTAATAAAGCAGGCGCAGCAAACATAAAATCGTTGTACACTGTTAGTTCGGTTCAACTTTCGAATACCACGAAGGCATCCGTCCCCTGAAGTAATGGGCTTCAGCCCGCTCAGCTGGCGGGCTTGCCCGCTAGTCTATACTATTAAAATCTGTGTGCCTCTGTCTGTTTGTGTGTTTGTAACATCATCTTCTCAAGAACGGCTGGGTGTAGAGCTTAGCGGAAGGTACCGTTGGATTCAGAATTCCCATGGCTCGCCATATTGACCATCGGCATCTTCGTGCGACTTTAATTAGCCGAGATATTAATTAAAAACTGCTTTTTCCCCTACGTTTCCCTACGTTTTGCACTTTCTTTCACCCGTTTTCCCTGTTTTAGGGATTTGGCCGAGTGCCAAATTCGTTTTTCTCGAATAACTTGGGAACGGCGCCGAGTTGGAATTCGAAACGCATATCTCCGGATTCGAAAAAAATCAACAAATCCATCGATACCGGTCCCATCTTCGTACGACAATAATCCGCGGAGTTATTAATTAAAAACTGCGAAAACAATAATTTCGGCACTCAGTCTTCCGAGTGGCAACAGTCTCGGCAGTCGTCGGAGATAAAAATGCTATGGGAACGCCAAGGCCGTTCGCCACTAACAAACTAAGAATAAAAAATTAAAATAACTTAAAGGAATAAACTGAAAAGCTAACATAAAACTAAAAATAGAAACATTCTCTTCATTTAGTTGTCGTTAGTTGAATGTAGATTGGTTTATGCCCTTGATAAGTCGAGTAAATGACGTCATAGATAAAATAAAAAGTTTTGTTTCCCGGTCTGGCAACAGATCAAATAGAATCAAAAGTTTAGTTTCCTGGTTTGGCAACAAAAAATTTATTTACGAATTTTGGATTTGGAAGGAGACCGTCGCAATTTTTTCCAGCATTTCAAATTTCGTAAATATTCTTATTATTACTCATTGCACTTAATCTTTATTTCTTTTTACAGGATATTTGATTGTTTTTTGCATTTATATTTGTAGTTTTAGTAATTTAAAGTAGTATTTTAGACTTTTATATGCTCCTGTTAGTTTAGAACTTGAGAATTCTTCGGAACATTAACTTGGTGACTCTTTTTATATATTTAATGTATTATTTTGTATTTTTTTAAAGATCTATTCATTCGTGTTTTATATTTCTGTTATTGTTGGTCGATAAATTGCATTTACATTTTATATTTTTGACATTTTCCTGTGTGCGATAACAATTATCGTTTTAAGGCGATCGAATGTTCTATATTTTATTAGATTTGTTATTTTGTTAGGTTTGTTATTTGAATTTCAGAATTGATTTCAGAAGTTCCTAATTTATATTTGTATTTATACCTTTTATTTATTTTGTGTTTAGGTTTTCATTTTCTGTTTATGTGCATTGTTCTCAGATTGACCTAATTATTAGAAATATTTTCATAATTTTTATCTGTGCTTGGAATTTTTCATAATATTACCCATATTATTTCTTATTTGCCAGCAATTTTTTAACAGGGAAGTTTTTGTTTTACATTTTTGATTTTTTAAAATTAATTTGCTCTTAAGTGGAAAATTTTTCATTTAGTCTAGGATTATTTTAAAATTTGTGTTGTATACATATAGAATGCATTAATTTTTTTTCCAGCAGTATTGGTTTAATGAGCAATTTTTTTCTTTCATCTGCGTAGTCAATTTTTTGAGTCGAGTTAATATTTTAGTAGTGCTTTTTTTAACGTACTGAAATGCCGAAACGGAAAAGAGGCATTACAGGAGATGCATCAAGAAGACGAAGAGCTGAAGCACAGAGTTTACGGCGAGCTGCAGAAAATGAAGAAGAAACTGCTGCGAGACTGAGCACGCAAGCGCGTCGGCAAGCAAACCTACGCGCTCAAGAAACGGAAGAAGAAACCGCTACGAGACTCGGCAGGAAAGCTCAACATCAAGAAAATTTACGTGCTGCAGAAACGGAACAAGAAACCATTAGGAGACTCAGCAGGCAATCCCAATGTCAAGAAAATTTGCGTGCTCAAGAAAGTGAAGAAGAAACCAGTAGGAGGCACAGACTGGACTCTCATCGTCATCGTCAAGTTCGAGCGGAAGAGTCGGAAGAGGACGCTGCTACACGAAGAACGCGAGACGCTGCACGCCACAGACAAGTCCTATCCGAAGAAACAATGTCCGTACGAGAAGACAGGCTACGCATGAATGCAGCACAACGTTCACGCAGCACTCTTCACAATGCAGGAAGATGTGGACTCGAAGTTTATGTTGAGCAACACAGCGCCGGTTCAATGGAAGCTTCCTGCGATCTCTGCAACGGATTGTTCTTTACGGGAGAAAGGAATGCAAGAGGAAGATACATGCACTGCTGTAACAATGGGAAAATTGTCGAAGCTGAAAGAAGATATCCAGAAGAATGGCACAATTTAATGAATGGGAACCACCCGTTTTCTGAAGAGTTTTTTGCCAACATACGTACTTACAACTGCCTGCTCAGTTTTGCTTCATTGGGTGCCAATATAGAAATGCCTTCGGGTTCGGGTCCCTACTGCTTCAGGATTCACGGTGCCATATATCATCGAACGAGCCACCTTCATCCGCCTCATCCCGGTCAAGAACAGTATGCTCAGCTGTACATTTTAGATTCGGATCAAGCCCTCAGGCAGAGAATGAACATATTTGGAAATGTTGCCCTGAACGCCGAACTCCTGAGACAGTTGGACACAGTTTTAAGGAACGTTAATCCATATGCGGAAGCCTACAAGATGCTGAAGGAATTCGAAGAAGAAACTGTACGAGAGCAAGGTGCCGAAACTGCTGCGGATATCCGCATGTACATCAAGGGTGAAAGTGTTGCTGCAGGCGAGCACAGGGGACGTTACAATGCTCCGAAAGAAAATGAAGTTGCAGTCGTCTTCAAGAGTACGGACGGCGCTCCTCCATCGAAACCGAGACATCGTGATCCATCCGAGAGGTGGCGGTCTCATCAACATCAGTACCTTAAATCCCAACTTGGAACCCATGACGTACGTACTTTTCTTTCCTCACGGCAAGCAAGGATTCAGAGTCGGACAGCAATACACAGAGTTACAGTTTTACAGTCACAGGGTGTCCGTACGACGAGATTGCTACAACCCGATTTTGTATGGCCGGAAATTGTTTCAGCAGTATCTCGTGGATGCATACCTAAAAGTTGAAGGCAACAGGATTGCGTACCTCCGGAGCCATCAGACGAATCTGAGAGTGGAAACTTACATGGGTCTTGCCGATCACATTTACAGAGTTGGTCAAGAGACGGGCGTCCGCCCTGGAATACCGGTTATACTTCCGTCAACGTTTATAGGAAGCCCTCGCTGCATGCAGCAAAACTATCAGGACTCGATGGCCATTGTGCGCGACTTTGGTAAACCGGATCTGTTTTCGACTTTCACGTGCAACCCTAAATGGCCGGAAATAACAGAAAACTTATTCCCAGGACAGAAGGCTCACGATCGCCCGGACATCGTTTCGAGGGTATTTGACCTGAAGAAAACGGCTTTGATGCAAGATTTGACAAAGAATCACATCTTAGGTGCGACCATTGCAGATATACACGTCATCGAATTTCAGAAGAGAGGATTGCCTCATATGCACCTTTTGTTGTTTTTAGCGGAAGAAGACAAAATAAGAGATGCAGAGTGCATCGACTCGCTGGTGTGTGCTGAACTTCCAGATGCTACTCGACATCCGGAGCTACACAACATTGTGAAGTCATCGATGATTCACGGACCCTGCGGTGAACTGAATAGAAACTCTCCCTGCATGAGTGATGGTGTATGTTCGAAAGGATTTCCGAAACCGTTTCAGGCAGAAACTAAAGAGGACGTGAATGGCTACCCACTCTACAGACGAAGGGACGATGGAAACTTTATCGTGATCAAGGGTCATGCCATCGATAACAGATGGGTCGTTCCTTACAATCCGTATTTATCGAAAAAGTACAACGCCCACATAAACGTTGAAGTATGCAGCTCCATAAAATCGGTGAAGTATTTGTTCAAATACGTGTACAAGGGTCATGATGCAGCTAAAGTTGTTCTGGAAGAATCTGGAGATAGAACTTTAATGTGGGACGAGATCAAATGCTTCTTAAATGCAAGATACGTGTCTGCCCCTGAAGCAGCGTGGAGGCTGTTTGAAAAAAGAATGCATTCTAAGTCGCACTCCATCATACGACTACCGGTTCATTTGGAAAACCTGCAGTCCGTCTATTTTGCCGAATCCGAAGAAAGGAATGCTTTCCAGAGAGCTTCCGAGAAAAATACCATGCTCACCGGATGGTTTGAACTGAACAGGACAGTTCCCGAAGCGAATGGTTACCTGTATGCCGAAATTCCTAAACATTTCACCTGGAGGAATCATGCCTGGCAGACACGAGTTAGACTTGGAGATTACATCATTTCAAGAATGTATTCTGTTAGCCCGAAAGATGTTGAGCGTTTCCATCTGAGGTTGCTGCTGTGTCACGTTAAAGGAGCGAAGAGTTTTGCCGACTTAAGAACTTACGAAGGTGTGGAGTATTCAACGTTCAAGGAAGCCTGCCGTGCAAGGCATCTGCTGCAAGACGACGAAGAATGGAAAAATACTCTGGCAGAAGCATCAGCTTTTCAAATGCCACCGCAGCTAAGACAACTTTTTTGCTTCATCTGTGTTTTCTGCAACCCTGCGGAACCCGTCGCTTTTTGGAATGAATTCAAAGAGTCCCTTTCTGAAGATTTTGCGAGATCTTACTCCTTAGAAGACAGTTTCAGCCTTGCACTGAGAAGTATAGAAGACCAGTTAGAAGTGCACAATGTTTCGCTATGTTCTCTTGGTCTCCCGCAACCAACATTGACTGATGCTGTTTCTCTCGAAGTCCCGCAGTTCGATGTCCAGTATGAAAACGAACAAGCCGAAGTGTTGAACGGGATGTTGAATCCTGAACAGAAATTAGTTTACGACTTGGTTTTGGAAGCTGTACGAGATGAGAATCCTAACACACCGAAGACATTTTGTGTTAATGCGTTTGCCGGAGCTGGAAAAACTTTCCTTTTTAGGACGATCCTTCATGCTGTTCGAGGAATGGGCCACGTTGCCATTCCCGTTGCGTGGACAGGCATTGCTGCTGTGCTGTTGACCGGTGGAAGAACTGTACACTCTACTTTCAAGTTGCCCGTTCCACTTCTGGAAAATTCTTCGTGCCGTGTGAGACAAGATAGCGCTGAAGGAAGGTACTTGAAGACTGCGAAACTTTTCATATGGGATGAATGCACCATGACGCCTCATTACGCTTTGGAAGCTGTCGACAGATTGCTGAGAGACTTGACCGGACTGGATGTTCCTTTTGGCGGTAAAACCTTAGTTTTAGGAGGTGACTGGAGACAAACATTACCTGTTGTCGCACATGGAAACCGAACTTCTGCGATCGAGAGCTGCCTCAGGAACTCCTTTTTGTGGCCACATTTCAAACAATGCACGCTTTCCACCAATATGCGATTGAATCTGGAAGAACAAGAATTTTCAGAATGGCTTCTGCAGTTGGGAGACGGTCGTCTTAAAAATGACAGTGGCTTGGACGAAGACATTATCGAAATTCCATCTTTGTGTGTGGTCAACAGATCGATAGTAGAAGAAATGTTTGGCTGCGGTAATGAATTCGACTTACAAGACTTGGCCAGTAAAGCGATTTTATGTCCAAAGAACGAGGAAGCTCTGAAGCTTAATGAAGAAATTCTTTCCACGTTTCCAGGTCAAGTTTTCACGCACTACAGTGCAGACTCGGTTATTTGCGATGACGAAGAAGAACAAGAAACGTATCAGCTGGATTTCATCCACAGCCTGACGCCTTCTGGAATGCCACCTCATCGTCTGAATTTGAAAGTTGGAGTTATAGTTATGCTTCTACGAAATCTACATCCATCGGTTGGACTCTGCAACGGAACAAGGCTCATTGTGAAGAGAATTATGCCAAACGTTTTAGATTGTGAAGTCATCTCTGGACAGAATGCTGGATCGAGAGTTTTCATTCCACGTGTTGAACTTTCACCATCAGATTCAAACCTCCCCTTTCAGCTCAAGCGAAGACAGTTTCCCATCAGGCTTGCATTTTGTATGACTATTAATAAGTCACAGGGACAGACGCTTAAGAAAGTTGGAATTTATTTACCGCAACGAATTTTCAGTCACGGAATGCTTTATGTAGCTTTTTCAAGATGTTCGTCTATGAGGAATGTTCGTGTTTTAGTGAAAGACACCAAGAAGCAAGGCCGTTTGATACCCGCATGTTCTAAAGTATTCACAAGAAATATTGTTTACAGGGAGGTTCTGCAGTAAAAAAGTTACTCGAGACATTGAAACAGTGAGATTTTTGCAACACAAAATGAAGTTAATCAAGCCAAAGCAAAAATGAAAAAGATTTGAGGTTTTTGGATGACTGGGATAAATTGAAGCAAGTCAAGATGAAGCTGAAACAGTTTGAGAATGATGCATTAGTCGGCTTTTATGTCTGTTGTTACAAAGTGGAATTTTGGAGTAGTTAGGCAATCGGAAGCTGTATTATTTTTTCAATGTTGTAAATATTTTTTATAAATTTTCCTTTTCAGGTCTACATACAATTGCGTTAATTAATTTTAAAACATTTTATGTATTTTTCTTTTTTAGGTATGTATGGAACTGATTTCAATCACATAAAAATATTTCTTTTTCAGGTGTATATAGAAATGATTTGATTCAAATTAAAATGTTTTTATACATTTCTTTTCAGATGTACATAGAACTTGTAAATACTTTTTTTCAGGTGTATATAGAAATGATTTCATTCAAATTAAAATGTTTTTCTTTTCAGGTGTACATAGAACATGCTAATTTTCCTTTTCAAATGTAAATAATTTTTCTTATTCATTGCATGCATTTTTGTAAACACACACAAATATATATATATCTTAATTGTGCGTGTGTGTATATATATGTATATACAATTGCATCAATATATATATATATATATATATACATATTTATATATAGTGATGCAATTTTGTCTATGATTCTGTAACAGCAGACCAGGGAAGGGGCTGATACCTGGGAGAAAAAATAACCCCCTGGTCGATGAGATTGCAGAGGAGACCCCAGGTGTCAGGCAGTTTATGCCGTCAAAAGCCCACCAATTTTTTTCTGTTTAATTTTTTTTTTCTGTGCAAGTTTTTGAGTTTAATATAAACTTATAACTAAGAAATTATTATTATTATTATTATTATTTCTTTTCAGATAAGTACGGGTTGTAGCTCGCCCATCTGGCGTACTTACTCGGTAGATTTTAAAAATTATTTTCTGTTTTTCTTTGAACTATTCACGCAATAACTGATTTCATTCATATAAAATATTTTGTTTTGCATGATATTTAATATACTCAAGGGATAGGCCTGTAATGTCTTTCCCAAAGTTGTGTCTTTTATAGACATAGGTACAGTAAAATATTTTACGGGTTCACACGACTGACATTTTATGAAACGTTTGGAAAAGTTTCTGTGTGCTGCCCTACTGTGTTATCCAAAGAACAACAGTTGCAGTAGTTGATGATAATGTGTGTACAGCCCCAAATAATTAGAGACAAGGACATTTTGGAGTTTGTTCAAAGCTAAAAAAATATCATTGATGCAGATTCCGACAAAGAAAACGAAATGAATAATGCAGTTCTTGTGAATGATTTTGTTTCATTGATTTTTTATTAAATACATGCCTATATGCATATCTGTGCAAATAAAATGTACTCTAATAAACTTAATTTTGTTGAAAATATGTTTTTTTTTTTTTTTTTCAATATCCTTTAACACGAAAAAATTCTTCAGTCCCTTCAGTTTCGTGTTAATAATAATGAAAGTGAGAAAAACAATTTTAATCATAGATTTAAAATTATTTTTCTGTTTTTGATTTAAATATAAAATATTTCCACAAATTTCACACAGAAACTATTTTAGACACCAGCAAAGAATTGAGTGGGTGCAGCTCGCCCATCTGCAATACTTACTCGGTAGATTTTTAAAATTATTTTCTGTTATTTATTTATTTTGAATGCGATAAAAACAGGCGACTAACTAATTTGGTTTATATGTATGTACATATATATTTTCAAATGTATATACAGGGGATATTGGACACATACAACACTATTGACACAATATGAGCTATATCCACGCAATGATGGAACAAGGTGTGCAGCAGATGCAAGACATGGGCATGATTCACATGATATTTGATATACTCGAGGGATAGGACTGTAATGAGCAAATGAGTTTGTTCCACAAAGTTGCGTCTTTTACAAACACCCAACATTCGAATCCCAGTGAACGGGGTGGCTGCATGGGTGTTTTTGTTATTTTCCCCATGCGTATACGAGCCACTTTCCTTTAAAAAGCCGACAAGAAGGCATCCCTCCCCTTAGGCAGATTGCACTCGAGTGCTTTGCCGTAGCTGAATACGTTACACCACTACTTTACACACGGAAGTAAAAATGACGCTTCCTGTGGTCGTTACCTAATTATTCAAAATATTTTGATAATTGTTATCTGTTCTTAGAATTTCCATAGCATTGCACATATTATTATTTAAATTCTGTTATTTACCAGCAATTTTACAATCTGCAAGTTTTGGTTTTACAATTTTTGATTTTTTAAAATTAAAACCTTCTTATACAATTTGCAAATGAGTTCATTGCCAAACATTCCCTTTCATATTACATCTGAAGAACTGTTGTAGCATTATGCAACAAACATTTCGCTGTTCATTAAAATATAGGAACACATTTCACTCACATTTTGATTAGAATTTGATGTAGATTGAAAAGTTGTTTTCAACTCAGCTGCCTTTACACTCGCAGTTGTATTCACAATTGATTTTCACGCTGGACTTTCATCATTTGTCATATCCACTAAAGGAGATTTATTTTTTAAGTGTCAGCAATTTTTTCTGCAGTAACAGCATCTACAAATGACCATCTGCCATGAATATTCTTCACACATGCACGAGTTTTATTTTAGAACCACTGATGCTTTGGGTTTATGATACTACTTGCTAATAGTATGCATTATGATAGCATACGTAAAACGAAAGAAATTTACCAGTATAATCAAAATAGAACAAATTCACGACTAAAATATTATCAAGAGTCTTAGAAGACCCTTCGAAGAACATTTTTAGAAGGTAAACAAAGATAACTGACGAAAACCCACGCTTGAAAAATGTAAACAAACGCCGCCGAAAGCAGTTACAGTTACGACTAAGATCAAAGGTTTGCTCGCAGTTACTTCCGAGAATGAGAAAATGGTAGAATAATGCTTTTAAATGTTTTCTACAATTTTACAGGCATTTAAATGCCAGTATATATTTACTGTTATGAAACATAATTACGAAAGAGATGTTAAGTATAAAATTTATAGACAGAAGTTGGAGTTTACCAAAAAGCATTTAAATAAAGGAATTTTAACGAGTATACTGTTGGAATATCACGCCCGAAAATTTTCGCGATTACACTTCGTACAAGCGGCTAAGCTGTTAATTCGCTGAACACTGGTAGTTCGGTCAAACTTTCTAATCCCGGCGAGCGGGCTGGCTGCATGTGTGTTTTCGTGATTTTCCGCATGGAGAAAATACTGCATGCATACTTTAATAAAGCAGGCGCAGCAAACATAAAATCGTTGTACACTGTTAGTTCGGTTCAACTTTCGAATACCACGAAGGCATCCGTCCCCTGAAGTAATGGGCTTCAGCCCGCTCAGCTGGCGGGCTTATTAAAATCTGTGTGCCTCTGTCTGTTTGTGTGTTTGTAACATCATCTTCTCAAGAACGGCTGGGTGTAGAGCTTAGCGGAAGGTACCGTTGGATTCAGAATTCCCATGGCTCGCCATATTGACCATCGGCATCTTCGTGCGACTTTAATTAGCCGAGATATTAATTAAAAACTGCTTTTTCCCCTACGTTTCCCTACGTTTTGCACTTTCTTTCACCCGTTTTCCCTGTTTTAGGGATTTGGCCGAGTGCCAAATTCGTTTTTCTCGAATAACTTGGGAACGGCGCCGAGTTGGAATTCGAAACGCATATCTCCGGATTCGAAAAAAATCAACAAATCCATCGATACCGGTCCCATCTTCGTACGACAATAATCCGCGGAGTTATTAATTAAAAACTGCGAAAACAATAATTTCGGCACTCAGTCTTCCGAGTGGCAACAGTCTCGGCAGTCGTCGGAGATAAAAATGCTATGGGAACGCCAAGGCCGTTCGCCACTAACAAACTAAGAATAAAAAATTAAAATAACTTAAAGGAATAAACTGAAAAGCTAACATAAAACTAAAAATAGAAACATTCTCTTCATTTAGTTGTCGTTAGTTGAATGTAGATTGGTTTATGCCCTTGATAAGTCGAGTAAATGACGTCATAGATAAAATAAAAAGTTTTGTTTCCCGGTCTGGCAACAGATCAAATAGAATCAAAAGTTTAGTTTCCTGGTTTGGCAACAAAAAATTTATTTACGAATTTTGGATTTGGAAGGAGACCGTCGCAATTTTTTCCAGCATTTCAAATTTCGTAAATATTCTTATTATTACTCATTGCACTTAATCTTTATTTCTTTTTACAGGATATTTGATTGTTTTTTGCATTTATATTTGTAGTTTTAGTAATTTAAAGTAGTATTTTAGACTTTTATATGCTCCTGTTAGTTTAGAACTTGAGAATTCTTCGGAACATTAACTTGGTGACTCTTTTTATATATTTAATGTATTATTTTGTATTTTTTTAAAGATCTATTCATTCGTGTTTTATATTTCTGTTATTGTTGGTCGATAAATTGCATTTACATTTTATATTTTTGACATTTTCCTGTGTGCGATAACAATTATCGTTTTAAGGCGATCGAATGTTCTATATTTTATTAGATTTGTTATTTTGTTAGGTTTGTTATTTGAATTTCAGAATTGATTTCAGAAGTTCCTAATTTATATTTGTATTTATACCTTTTATTTATTTTGTGTTTAGGTTTTCATTTTCTGTTTATGTGCATTGTTCTCAGATTGACCTAATTATTAGAAATATTTTCATAATTTTTATCTGTGCTTGGAATTTTTCATAATATTACCCATATTATTTCTTATTTGCCAGCAATTTTTTAACAGGGAAGTTTTTGTTTTACATTTTTGATTTTTTAAAATTAATTTGCTCTTAAGTGGAAAATTTTTCATTTAGTCTAGGATTATTTTAAAATTTGTGTTGTATACATATAGAATGCATTAATTTTTTTTCCAGCAGTATTGGTTTAATGAGCAATTTTTTTCTTTCATCTGCGTAGTCAATTTTTTGAGTCGAGTTAATATTTTAGTAGTGCTTTTTTTAACGTACTGAAATGCCGAAACGGAAAAGAGGCATTACAGGAGATGCATCAAGAAGACGAAGAGCTGAAGCACAGAGTTTACGGCGAGCTGCAGAAAATGAAGAAGAAACTGCTGCGAGACTGAGCACGCAAGCGCGTCGGCAAGCAAACCTACGCGCTCAAGAAACGGAAGAAGAAACCGCTACGAGACTCGGCAGGAAAGCTCAACATCAAGAAAATTTACGTGCTGCAGAAACGGAACAAGAAACCATTAGGAGACTCAGCAGGCAATCCCAATGTCAAGAAAATTTGCGTGCTCAAGAAAGTGAAGAAGAAACCAGTAGGAGGCACAGACTGGACTCTCATCGTCATCGTCAAGTTCGAGCGGAAGAGTCGGAAGAGGACGCTGCTACACGAAGAACGCGAGACGCTGCACGCCACAGACAAGTCCTATCCGAAGAAACAATGTCCGTACGAGAAGACAGGCTACGCATGAATGCAGCACAACGTTCACGCAGCACTCTTCACAATGCAGGAAGATGTGGACTCGAAGTTTATGTTGAGCAACACAGCGCCGGTTCAATGGAAGCTTCCTGCGATCTCTGCAACGGATTGTTCTTTACGGGAGAAAGGAATGCAAGAGGAAGATACATGCACTGCTGTAACAATGGGAAAATTGTCGAAGCTGAAAGAAGATATCCAGAAGAATGGCACAATTTAATGAATGGGAACCACCCGTTTTCTGAAGAGTTTTTTGCCAACATACGTACTTACAACTGCCTGCTCAGTTTTGCTTCATTGGGTGCCAATATAGAAATGCCTTCGGGTTCGGGTCCCTACTGCTTCAGGATTCACGGTGCCATATATCATCGAACGAGCCACCTTCATCCGCCTCATCCCGGTCAAGAACAGTATGCTCAGCTGTACATTTTAGATTCGGATCAAGCCCTCAGGCAGAGAATGAACATATTTGGAAATGTTGCCCTGAACGCCGAACTCCTGAGACAGTTGGACACAGTTTTAAGGAACGTTAATCCATATGCGGAAGCCTACAAGATGCTGAAGGAATTCGAAGAAGAAACTGTACGAGAGCAAGGTGCCGAAACTGCTGCGGATATCCGCATGTACATCAAGGGTGAAAGTGTTGCTGCAGGCGAGCACAGGGGACGTTACAATGCTCCGAAAGAAAATGAAGTTGCAGTCGTCTTCAAGAGTACGGACGGCGCTCCTCCATCGAAACCGAGACATCGTGATCCATCCGAGAGGTGGCGGTCTCATCAACATCAGTACCTTAAATCCCAACTTGGAACCCATGACGTACGTACTTTTCTTTCCTCACGGCAAGCAAGGATTCAGAGTCGGACAGCAATACACAGAGTTACAGTTTTACAGTCACAGGGTGTCCGTACGACGAGATTGCTACAACCCGATTTTGTATGGCCGGAAATTGTTTCAGCAGTATCTCGTGGATGCATACCTAAAAGTTGAAGGCAACAGGATTGCGTACCTCCGGAGCCATCAGACGAATCTGAGAGTGGAAACTTACATGGGTCTTGCCGATCACATTTACAGAGTTGGTCAAGAGACGGGCGTCCGCCCTGGAATACCGGTTATACTTCCGTCAACGTTTATAGGAAGCCCTCGCTGCATGCAGCAAAACTATCAGGACTCGATGGCCATTGTGCGCGACTTTGGTAAACCGGATCTGTTTTCGACTTTCACGTGCAACCCTAAATGGCCGGAAATAACAGAAAACTTATTCCCAGGACAGAAGGCTCACGATCGCCCGGACATCGTTTCGAGGGTATTTGACCTGAAGAAAACGGCTTTGATGCAAGATTTGACAAAGAATCACATCTTAGGTGCGACCATTGCAGATATACACGTCATCGAATTTCAGAAGAGAGGATTGCCTCATATGCACCTTTTGTTGTTTTTAGCGGAAGAAGACAAAATAAGAGATGCAGAGTGCATCGACTCGCTGGTGTGTGCTGAACTTCCAGATGCTACTCGACATCCGGAGCTACACAACATTGTGAAGTCATCGATGATTCACGGACCCTGCGGTGAACTGAATAGAAACTCTCCCTGCATGAGTGATGGTGTATGTTCGAAAGGATTTCCGAAACCGTTTCAGGCAGAAACTAAAGAGGACGTGAATGGCTACCCACTCTACAGACGAAGGGACGATGGAAACTTTATCGTGATCAAGGGTCATGCCATCGATAACAGATGGGTCGTTCCTTACAATCCGTATTTATCGAAAAAGTACAACGCCCACATAAACGTTGAAGTATGCAGCTCCATAAAATCGGTGAAGTATTTGTTCAAATACGTGTACAAGGGTCATGATGCAGCTAAAGTTGTTCTGGAAGAATCTGGAGATAGAACTTTAATGTGGGACGAGATCAAATGTTTCTTAAATGCAAGATACGTGTCTGCCCCTGAAGCAGCGTGGAGGCTGTTTGAAAAAAGAATGCATTCTAAGTCGCACTCCATCATACGACTACCGGTTCATTTGGAAAACCTGCAGTCCGTCTATTTTGCCGAATCCGAAGAAAGGAATGCTTTCCAGAGAGCTTCCGAGAAAAATACCATGCTCACCGGATGGTTTGAACTGAACAGGACAGTTCCCGAAGCGAATGGTTACCTGTATGCCGAAATTCCTAAACATTTCACCTGGAGGAATCATGCCTGGCAGACACGAGTTAGACTTGGAGATTACATCATTTCAAGAATGTATTCTGTTAGCCCGAAAGATGTTGAGCGTTTCCATCTGAGGTTGCTGCTGTGTCACGTTAAAGGAGCGAAGAGTTTTGCCGACTTAAGAACTTACGAAGGTGTGGAGTATTCAACGTTCAAGGAAGCCTGCCGTGCAAGGCATCTGCTGCAAGACGACGAAGAATGGAAAAATACTCTGGCAGAAGCATCAGCTTTTCAAATGCCACCGCAGCTAAGACAACTTTTTTGCTTCATCTGTGTTTTCTGCAACCCTGCGGAACCCGTCGCTTTTTGGAATGAATTCAAAGAGTCCCTTTCTGAAGATTTTGCGAGATCTTACTCCTTAGAAGACAGTTTCAGCCTTGCACTGAGAAGTATAGAAGACCAGTTAGAAGTGCACAATGTTTCGCTATGTTCTCTTGGTCTCCCGCAACCAACATTGACTGATGCTGTTTCTCTCGAAGTCCCGCAGTTCGATGTCCAGTATGAAAACGAACAAGCCGAAGTGTTGAACGGGATGTTGAATCCTGAACAGAAATTAGTTTACGACTTGGTTTTGGAAGCTGTACGAGATGAGAATCCTAACACACCGAAGACATTTTGTGTTAATGCGTTTGCCGGAGCTGGAAAAACTTTCCTTTTTAGGACGATCCTTCATGCTGTTCGAGGAATGGGCCACGTTGCCATTCCCGTTGCGTGGACAGGCATTGCTGCTGTGCTGTTGACCGGTGGAAGAACTGTACACTCTACTTTCAAGTTGCCCGTTCCACTTCTGGAAAATTCTTCGTGCCGTGTGAGACAAGATAGCGCTGAAGGAAGGTACTTGAAGACTGCGAAACTTTTCATATGGGATGAATGCACCATGACGCCTCATTACGCTTTGGAAGCTGTCGACAGATTGCTGAGAGACTTGACCGGACTGGATGTTCCTTTTGGCGGTAAAACCTTAGTTTTAGGAGGTGACTGGAGACAAACATTACCTGTTGTCGCACATGGAAACCGAACTTCTGCGATCGAGAGCTGCCTCAGGAACTCCTTTTTGTGGCCACATTTCAAACAATGCACGCTTTCCACCAATATGCGATTGAATCTGGAAGAACAAGAATTTTCAGAATGGCTTCTGCAGTTGGGAGACGGTCGTCTTAAAAATGACAGTGGCTTGGACGAAGACATTATCGAAATTCCATCTTTGTGTGTGGTCAACAGATCGATAGTAGAAGAAATGTTTGGCTGCGGTAATGAATTCGACTTACAAGACTTGGCCAGTAAAGCGATTTTATGTCCAAAGAACGAGGAAGCTCTGAAGCTTAATGAAGAAATTCTTTCCACGTTTCCAGGTCAAGTTTTCACGCACTACAGTGCAGACTCGGTTATTTGCGATGACGAAGAAGAACAAGAAACGTATCAGCTGGATTTCATCCACAGCCTGACGCCTTCTGGAATGCCACCTCATCGTCTGAATTTGAAAGTTGGAGTTATAGTTATGCTTCTACGAAATCTACATCCATCGGTTGGACTCTGCAACGGAACAAGGCTCATTGTGAAGAGAATTATGCCAAACGTTTTAGATTGTGAAGTCATCTCTGGACAGAATGCTGGATCGAGAGTTTTCATTCCACGTGTTGAACTTTCACCATCAGATTCAAACCTCCCCTTTCAGCTCAAGCGAAGACAGTTTCCCATCAGGCTTGCATTTTGTATGACTATTAATAAGTCACAGGGACAGACACTTAAGAAAGTTGGGATTTATTTACCGCAACCAGTTTTCAGTCATGGAATGCTTTACGTAGCTTTTTCAAGATGTTCGTCTATGAGGAATGTTCGTGTTTTAGTGAAAGACACCAAGAAGCAAGGCCGTTTGATGCCCGCATGTTCTAAAGTATTCACAAGAAATATTGTTTACAGGGAGGTTCTGCAGTAAAAAAGTTACTCGAGACATTGAAACAGTGAGATTTTTGCAACACAAAATGAAGTTAATCAAGCCAAAGCAAAAATGAAAAAGATTTGAGGTTTTTGGATGACTGGGATAAATTGAAGCAAGTCAAGATGAAGCTGAAACAGTTTGAGAATTATGCATTAGTCGGCTTTTATGTCTATTGTTACAAAGTGGAATTTGTAGTAGTTAGGCAATCGGAAGCTGCATTATTTTTTCAATGTTGTAAATATTTTTTATAAATTTTCCTTTTCAGGTCTACATACAATTGCGTTAATTAATTTTAAAACATTTTATGTATTTTTCTTTTTTAGGTATTTATGGAACTGATTTCAATCACATAAAAATATTTCTTTTTCAGGTGTATATAGAAATGATTTGATTCAAATTAAAATGTTTTTATACATTTCTTTTCAGATGTACATAGAACTTGTAAATACTTTTTTTCAGGTGTATATAGAAATGATTTCATTCAAATTAAAATGTTTTTCTTTTCAGGTGTACATAGAACATGTAAATTTTTGTAAATAATTTTTCTTATTCATTGCTTGCATTTTTGTAAACACATACAAATATATATATATCTTAATTGTGCGTGCGTGTATATATGTATATACAATTGCATCAATATATATATATATATACATATTTATATATAGTGATGCAATTTTGTCTATGATTCTGTAACAGCAGACCAGGGAAGGGGCTGATACCTGGGAGAAAAAATAACCCTCTGGTCGATGAGGTTGCAGAGGAGACCCCAGGTGTCAGGCAGTTTATGCCGTCAAAAGCCCACCAATTTTTTCTGTTTACATTTTTTTTTTCTGTTCAAGTTTTTGTGTTTAATATAAACTTATAACTAAGAAATTATTATTATTATTATTATTTCTTTTCAGATAAATACGGATTGTAGCTCGCCCATCTGGCGTACTTACTCGGTAGATTTTAAAAATTATTTTCTGTTTTTCTTTGAACTATTGACGCAATAACTGATTTCATTCATATAAAATATTTTGTTTTGCATGATATTTAATATACTCAAGGGATAGGCCTGTAATGTCTTTCCCAAAGTTGTGTCTTTTATAGACATAGGTACAGTAAAATATTTTACGGGTTCACGCGACTGACATTTTATGAAACGTTTGGAAAAGTTTCTGTGTGCTGCCCTACTGTGTTATCCAAAGAACAACAGTTGCAGTAGTTGATGATAATGTGTGTACAGCCCCAAATAATTGGAGACAAGGACATTTTGGAGTTTGTTCAAAGCTAAAAAAATATCATTGATGCAGATTCCGACAAAGAAAACGAAATGAATAATGCAGTTCTTGTGAATGATTTTGTTTCATTGATTTTTTATTAAATACATGCCTATATGCATATCTGTGCAAATAAAATGTACTCTAATAAACTTAATTTTGTTGAAAATATGTTTTTTTTTTTTTTTTTTTTTTCAATATCCTTTAACACGAAAAAATTCTTCAGTCCCTTCAGTTTCGTGTTAATAATAATGAAAGTGAGAAAAACAATTTTAATCATAGATTTAAAATTATTTTTCTGTTTTTGATTTAAATATAAAATATTTCCACAAATTTCACACAGAAACTATTTTAGACACCAGCAAAGAATTGAGTGGGTGCAGCCCGCCCATCTGCAATACTTACTCGGTAGATTTTTAAAATTATTTTCTGTTATTTATTTATTTTGAATGCGATAAAAACAGGCGACTAACTAATTTGGTTTATATGTATGTACATATATATTTTCAAATGTATATACAGGGGATATTGGACACATACAACACTATTGACACAATATGAGCTATATCCACGCAATGATGGAACAAGGTGTGCAGCAGATGCAAGACATGGGCATGATTCACATGATATTTGATATACTCGAGGGATAGGACTGTAATGAGCAAATGAGTTTGTTCCACAAAGTTGCGTCTTTTACAAACACCCAACATTCGAATCCCAGTGAACGGGGTGGCTGCATGGGTGTTTTTGTTATTTTCCCCATGCGTATACGAGCCACTTTCCTTTAAAAAGCCGACAAGAAGGCATCCCTCCCCTTAGGCAGATTGCACTCGAGTGCTTTGCCGTAGCTGAATACGTTACACCACTACTTTACACACGGAAGTAAAAATGACGCTTCCTGTGGTCGTTACCTAATTATTCAAAATATTTTGATAATTGTTATCTGTTCTTAGAATTTCCATAGCATTGCACATATTATTATTTAAATTCTGTTATTTACCAGCAATTTTACAATCTGCAAGTTTTGGTTTTACAATTTTTGATTTTTTAAAATTAAAACCTTCTTATACAATTTGCAAATGAGTTCATTGCCAAACATTCCCTTTCATATTACATCTGAAGAACTGTTGTAGCATTATGCAACAAACATTTCGCTGTTCATTAAAATATAGGAACACATTTCACTCACATTTTGATTAGAATTTGATGTAGATTGAAAAGTTGTTTTCAACTCAGCTGCCTTTACACTCGCAGTTGTATTCACAATTGATTTTCACGCTGGACTTTCATCATTTGTCATATCCACTAAAGGAGATTTATTTTTTAAGTGTCAGCAATTTTTTCTGCAGTAACAGCATCTACAAATGACCATCTGCCATGAATATTCTTCACACATGCACGAGTTTTATTTTAGAACCACTGATGCTTTGGGTTTATGATACTACTTGCTAATAGTATGCATTATGATAGCATACGTAAAACGAAAGAAATTTACCAGTATAATCAAAATAGAACAAATTCACGACTAAAATATTATCAAGAGTCTTAGAAGACCCTTCGAAGAACATTTTTAGAAGGTAAACAAAGATAACTGACGAAAACTGATCAGCTCGAAAACCCACGCTTGAAAAATGTAAACAAACGCCGCCGAAAGCAGTTACAGTTACGACTAAGATCAAAGGTTTGCTCGCAGTTAAAAGTATTACTTCCGAGCATGAAAAAATTGTAACATAATGCTTTTAAATGTTTTCTACTATTTTAAAGGCATTTAAATGCCAGTATATATTTACTGTTATGAAACATAATTACAAAAGAGATGTTAAGTATAAAATATATAGACAGCAGTTGGAGTTTACCAAAAAGAATTTAAATAAAGGAATTTTAACAACGAGTATACTGTTGGAATATCACACCCGAAAATTTTTGCGATTACACTTCGTACAAGCAGCTGAGCGGTAAAATCGCTGAACACTGGTAGTTCGGTCCAACTTTCTAATCCCGGCGAGCGGGCTGGCTGCATGTGTGTTTTCGTGGTTTTCCGCATGCAGTATCTTCTGCATGCATACGTTAACAAAGCGGGCGCAGCAAATATAAAATCGCTGTACACTGTAAGTTAGGTCCAACTTTCGAATACCACGAAGGCATCCATCCCCTGAAGTAATGGGCTTCAGCCCGCTCAGCTGGCGGGCTTTCCCGCTAGTCTACTATATATTAAAATCTGTGTGCCTCTGTCTGTTTGTTTGTGTGTTTGTAACATCATCTTCTCAAGAACGGCTGGGTGCAGAGCTTAGCAGAAGGTACCGTTGGATTCAGAATTCCCGTGGCTCGCCGTATTGACCATCGGCATCTTCGTGCGACTTTAATTAGCCGAGATATTAATTAAAAACTGATTTTCTCCCTACATTTCCCTACGTTTTGCACTTTTTGGTCGGGTTTTCCCTGTTTTAGGGATTTGGCCGTGTGCCAAATTCGTTTTTCTCAAATAACTACGGAACGGCGCCGAGTTGGAATTCGAAACGCATATCGCCGGATGCCAAAAAAATCAACGAATCCAACGGTACCGATCCCATCTTCGTACGACAATAATCGGCGGAGTTATTAATTAAAAACTGCGAAAACGTTATTTCATTTTTCGGAGTGGCAGCAGTCTCGGAATTAGCTGAGATAAAATTGCTTTTTCGAAAGCGCCGGGGGGGGGGACAATTGCTTCGGCTCCAGATTTGTGCTGGGGAAACGTCACGTGTCAATTTAACTTTTTTTCAAATATCTATGGAACGGCGCTGAGTTGGAATTCGAGACAGGTATCGCCGGATTGCAAAAAATTCTCGAAACGCATTGATACCACTCTCATCTTCGTACGACTTTAAACAGCTCAGATTTTAATTAAAAACTGAAAACGCTAATTTCTGGCTAAGTGCCAAATTCTTTTTTCCTATTGCAACAGTTTCTTGAATCGCTCCAGATAAAAAACAAAGTTATATTCTGAGGTTAAATAAAGCACGCGATTGCACGTTACCTAACTGTATTTTTAAAATATTTCTTTAATGTAGGCATTTTAAATAAACAGCTGCTTTTTACAATTTTTTTTTATTTCAGGTTAGGGTGATTGTCACGTTAATTCTTTTATTGATATTGAATAAAAGTTATTATATTACATTAAATTTAAATGATGACGTTCTTGAAGTTGTACAATTTTAATCAGCTGAGATATTAATTAAAAAATCTGAAAGCGCTATTTTTTTAAAATATGTTGTTATTTTTTTAATAATAAATTTGATTTTTTGGAATAATATATTTTTTATGTTATTAGATACGTGCACTTAATTTAGATATTATACTAATTCAGAAGTCAAACAACAAAAATCAGCGTTATACCTACAAAATTTTCACAGGACTAGTTTCGATGGTTTTTGTTGTTTGACTTCTGAATTAGTATTTATTCAGCGTGTTATTGTGTCTTAGATATTATCTTTGAATGCAAATGTATTTTAAATAAATTCGCACCAATAAAAATTAAATTCACTCTTTTTTTTTTTTTTTTTTTAGATTAAAGATTTTTCTTTGCTCCTTTGAGATGGTATACGGTAACTTTCGAATCCCGGTGAGCAGGCAGGCTACACTCATGTTTTTTGTGATTTTACGCATGTCTTGTGTATGCAGTATCTTCTGGATGCATAAATGAATAAAGCTGAACTCTTGTAGTTCGGTCCTAATTTCGAATCCCGGCGAACGGGCTGGGTCCATGGGTGTTTGCGTGATTTTACGCATGTGCCTCGTGTACGCAGCATCTTCTGGATGCATAAGTGAATAAAGCGGCCGAAATTCGCTCAAAACCTCTGATTACTGGTAGTTCGGTCCAACTTTCGAATCCAGGCGACCGTGTTGGCTCAATGTGTGTTTTCGGGATTTTCCGCATGTGTAACGTGTATGCGGTATGCATACTTGAATAAAGCGGGAGCAGCCCGCGCAAAACTACTGAACACTGGAAGTTCGGTCCAACTTTCGAATTCCGGGGTACTGTACATAAAATTTGGACGCATACGTGAATACAGCGCGCGGATACCGGGTAAAACCGCTGAACACTGGTAGTTCGGTCAAACATTCGAATCTCTGCGAGCGGGCTGGCTGCATGGGTGTTTTCGTGATTTTCCGCATGTGTATAGTGTATAAAGTGTTTTCTGGATGCATATGTGATAAAAGTGGGCGCAGCCTGCTCAAAACCTCTTAAGCTGGTAGTTCGATCCAACTTTCGGTCTCGGCGAACGAGCTGTCTCCCCGGGTGTTTTCTTGCTTTAACGCATGTGTATCGTTTATGTAGTATCCTCTCCATGCATATGTGTATAAAGCGGGCGCAGCCTGCTCAAAACCTCTTAACGCTGGTAGTTCGATCGAACTTTCGGTCCCGGCGAACGAGCTGGTTCCATGGGTGTTTTCGTGATTTTACGCATGTGTATCGTGTATGCAGTATCTTCTGGATGTATATGTAAATAAAGCGAGCGCAGCCCGCTCAGGACCGATGAACACTGGTAATTCGGTCCAACTTTCGATCTAAGGAAACGGGCTGGCTGAATGGGTGTTTACATGATTTTCCGCATGTGTAAGGAGAATGCAGTACCGTATGGATGCATACGGGAAAAAACCGGTTAAAATCGCCGGAAACTGGTAGTTCGGTCCAACTTTCGAATGTAGGCGAATTTTAACATGGAAATTCTTTTAAAAACGAAGAATGATAGCATAATTGAATAAAGCGGGCGCAGCCCGCGCAAAACAGCTAAATACTGGTAGTTCAGTCAAACTTTCGAATACCCGTGAAAGGGTTGTCCTGCATGGGTGTTTTCGAGATTTTATGCATATGTATCGTGTATGCAGTATATTCTGTATGCAACCTTTAATAAAGTGGACCCAGAGAGCGCGAAACCGCTGGACACTGGTAGTTCGGTTCAACTTTTCAATACCGGCCAAATTTAACATAGGATATCTTTTAAAAAAGAACAATGATAAGCGGGCTTCAGCCCGCTCAGCTGGCGGGCTTGCCCGCTAGCTTAAGTGAATACAAGCTGTCCATAATGATATTAAGTTTATGTTACTCACATCAACCAAAACTAAGTACGAAAGAGGAAAGTAAAGAGTGTTTAAAACAACACTAGGATAAAAAACATTTAGACAAGTGGAGATGCAACATTTTAAAGCATGATTTTTCAAACAAATATTTAATTTCTGATAGATTTAGGAGAAGAAGTTTTAGTGCTTAGGTTACTTATGAGGAACATGTTCAAGCAACCAGTCCATTCCGCTGCTGAGATGATAGGGTACATTAGGAGTGCATGAAGAATTCTTATATGGGCATAATAGAATGAAAAGAATAATTTAAGGGAATTTAATAGAATTAACGAGTAAAATTGTGACAGACTCTTGGATGGTTTATGAAGAATGCATTTGGAAATTAGACGATAATAATCTAAATTATAAAAATCTGTGATTTTAATAAATTTTTCAAATATTAGCATGCGTTAAAATATTATCATTACTATACCATGCTGACTAGATTTGCAATTATTTACGTTTATTAATTAGAAATACATATTAAACGTTATTCAAGATCGTGTGGTAGAATATGTTAATTATTAATATGAGAGGAAAATATAGTATACAATAAATTTTCAAATTAACTTTAATATATAAGGGAAAAAAAGCAGCTACCATACTGATGTAGATTTAATTAACAGACTGGGCTCTATTTATTACTAAAATATGGAAATTCATAAAATAATGAATACGCTCAAATACTGGTCGCTGGATTTACTCATGCCTCTTCAGTATTACCACGTCATTGTTTTCCGATAAAGTCAGTTGTAAAATCACCATATTTTAAATGAATTTTCTCAGATTTCGGGACAGGACGTGTCTTCATCAAACGATACAGATGTATTTTGCTTCAGTTTTGCAAATAGACAGAAATAATAAAATCCAAGAATGAAATTTGAGCAATATACTACATTAGGCATTCCAGGCGATATAAATCAACTTTTGATTAATTCCTTTGTAGAGTTTAATGTTCTTTGCAATCATCCAAAATGTCTAAACACTTGGTAGCCGTTAAGCGAATTATCGATAAGTCTAAAATAACAACTGAAACTTCGAAAGACCCTTTATTTAAAACAGAATAAGAACAGAAGGTGCACTTTGCGCTTACAACTCAGCCAACCACTTGTGGTGAGATACCTTAAGAGTAACAGTAAATCAAATGTAAAATTTAAATCAAATAAACTAGTAGTTGAAGGCAACACAGTCAATTTAGCATGAAGTTGGCTAAAAACTTAACCACCGTGAAATTTAACTATCGTCAGTTATAATGCAAGGCTGAAGAGAAAAACTCTTGTCTAAGATAGCAACCTAGTATCGTGGCCACGAAAGGTAGAGCAAGTTCTATCTTATAATCTCAGAACTGTAACCTTAAATACACGCGAACTAAAATTTATATTCAGGCGGAAAAATTGAAAGGGAGAATGACAGTTCAGATCCAAAACATAGAATAATTGGTTAATTAACATAAAAGAATCTCGCATCTTAATTGAAAATAATCAAACAGATAGTTCAGTCAGATTAAAAAAACGGGGAGATAACATTCTCATTTGGAGCTGAAGAAAATACCTTAATATCTTTTGAAGTGTTTGGAAGGCTCAACAGCCCTTCAATAAATACAAAACGAATTAAAGAATACTTTAAGGATACTTCTGATGGATAGCTAAAGAAATGCTTATTATTTGAATATCTTAAAAATATCTGCCAAAGAGTTGTTATTTCTGCTTTTCTTTTCAGGTTTATCTTCTTCAAATTTTATCTGAGCAATTTGTTGTTTTACTTTGATATTAAAAGTCTAGTATACCAATGTTCTAGAGCAAAGATTATTTCTCATGGTCAGTATTAATACGGCCAGTGGTTTTAACAATGCTGCCGAAGTTTTTTAATTTAGAAGATACTTCACAGCTAATGCATATTCTGTAATCTAAAGGTTCGATGACGTGGTAGGTGTTGCATACAAGTTGGTGAGCTCTTCAGTTTATGCTTTTATTCTTGTTTATAAGCTTATCTGAAATGATATTCTATCTACTGCAATTTAGTATTTTTGAATTTGAGTAAGACCGGACGAATACATAGCGTTTTTAAGTTGCGCTTAGCTTAGTTTGTGAATTAGGCTTAATGTGCGTTTTACATGAACTCCATGATTTTAGCTTGAAGGATTTTGGTGCGCTGTGATTTCAAGATTTTAGACTGTCGATAAAAGATACCCACCTACGTTTTCGTGTATAGTTAGTTCAAGTATTTCTACACGCGGGCCGATATGTGGATTTTTTGTGTTTGAATTTCTTTTTATTTTTTGAGTGCACAATCAGAAGATCCCGCATTCCCCTTTATATTATTACTGTACTTACGTAATTAAAATACACTATATCCCTAAAAGCCACTCTTAGTACAGAAACTTTAGGCGACACACATTTCGCACAACTTTCTAGATTAGTCTTCAGTGCCTTATCCTCCATCAAATGGATGCTCAAGCAAAGGTTCTTCAACGCACTCTGTTTCGAGCACTGTGGCGTCAGAATAACGAAGTACAGTGAAAGACCCCACATCTGCAAGGCTCGGTCACATACTGCGAATCACTGATAATGTATTAAACTAGCTGGATAAATGCTAATTGAAAAACAAAATCAACCTTATAGACGCTAGAAAACTGCAGAGTTTCATTAAAGATATCTGAGACTTAGCAATAAAGCAAAAAATAGTTATAGTTGCACAGAAAGCCTGCCTTACGCAGGCGAAAGAGCTCCTTATTACAGCAATAGAGTGAAATGAAAATTACGCGACGCTCCGACGAATCTAAACCGCCTCCCAATGGCTATCAACGAAGAAGCGCAAGCTGAAACATACATTAGTGCTAACCTGTTGTATGCTGATGTCGCAAAATATAATATAAGGTTACACATTCCAGTCACGAAGCCCAAACAGGATCGCGTTTTGCTTCGAAGGCCTAAAGATAAACAAAGATCACCAAAGCAATTAAGAGTCGAGTTAGCAAAGGGTTTGAATTTAAATAAGCTGAAGATTAAACTTAAAAACATCGGAACTCTACATATCAGCCAGCCTAAGAAGAGCAGGCTGATTGTTTTCAACGTCCCAGCAACAGCAGCATCAGAGGACCTAAAAGAAGATTTTACCACTTTCCTCAATTGTGGACAAACGCAAGTCGTTTCGCTGACATCATTGAGACAGTCTGAGGTCACGAATAATTGGCTGGAGGATCTAATACCAGATATCAAGAGCAATCTAGAAGTTCCAGGCAAAATTATAGTAAGTTTCAGCTTGTGCGGTGCTGCAGTTGCCAAAGGCTTAGGGCACCATAAGCATCCAGTCTGCTGCTCACTTTATTTAGGTGAATACTTCTTTAGAAACTTCACCTCAGGCTACAAATGATCCATGAACTACGTAAAACACAATGCACAGGGAGATGTAATCTATAGCACCAATCTCGGGGCGATTCTGACAATAGACAGATTCTGTCTATCACACAGAGATTCTCTGAAAGAACTGCTCAGGAAGAATATGCAACAACAAAGGCTTATCCGCGAAGTTCCTCAATAAAAGTCCTCCAAGTTAATATCTAAAGAGACAGAGTGACTACAATAACAGTAATGTAGTTTATGACAGAAAATGAAATTACTTTTGCCTTCATAAGAATGGTAATCTGATAGGCCTTCCAATGGGCTGAAAAGCATTCCTCTCCGACAACAGCACAGCTGAGATAATTTGCGCTAGACTATATGATCCGCTTCTCTCATTATTCAGTAATGATAGCTCTAGAAGGCCAAAATGCATCCATAAAATTCACCTCCTACATCCCATTGACATGTAACATGCCTTACAGCATCTAAAACTAAGTGAAGGCTGTAGGAATATAATTTGAGGAGACGCAAAAAAATCCATGTCTAGGAGAGCCCGATTGAAGATATTAGATAGACAGGCTTAGAACTTCTTCAGTTCAGCTCTGCCAATACACTAATTTATTCAATTCAAGACACCTCTTGCCAGCATTCTAAGCATAATTAGCAAAACGCTATTCAGATGTGAAACTCATTTCTAGAGACTTAGTGATTAATGGGGACAATTGGGAAGTCCTCGATACATATTCAATAAGCGCGCACAAATTTCTTTCTTTCACAATCAGTCATAGAACCGTTAAACATTATAAACACAAATTTAAGAGCAAATATGGAGGCCATTCATAGACACCTACCTTAAGAAAAAAGAAAATAGTCTTACTCAATATATAGTTGCCAGTCGTATTCCAGCCTCTGCTGAAGCCACAGAAGCTCTTATAGAAAGCATAACAGCAGGCTGTTACGAAGTTTACAAATTAAAAAATCTCCAATTAAAAATAAGCCTACTCACCTGGTGGACAGAGAACCTTAACATATACAAGAAAACGCTTAACGTATGCAGACGTCGATATCAGGCCAGTCGACAAAGGATTACGACAGCACCTTTGCATACTTCTCAAAAGGGAACATACTAGATACAAATTTGCGATACTAGATGCAAAGAAACGGAAGTCGTAGATATTCTGCACTAATATAACAGTAAAGTTTGATATAGCCTTCAAAATGGTAAATTTAAATGGAATCTACAGAGGTGTCGCCTTTAATGTAAGTAGTCACTCGCAAGCCCTTAGCACCACAACAGTAAGAATTATTCTTGAGAATCTGTTCTCAAAAGATATCACAGATACGGATCCCCTAGTCATATAGTGGTAATGAAACAAGTAAAGCATATTACATGCAGCTTAAGTAACTTAATAAGCAAATCTTTTTTTCCTCACTCGGAAGTGGACATCGAAATAAAAGGCTGAATCGCAAAAGGTTGCAGTGCCAGATGGACATCATTATAGGAATAATGATTTCGAGGACGTCTTAAATTTGTGATTTGCTTCCTCAATCTCTGTTGAAAAATGGGATATTTTCCAACTCCTTTAAATGATGCTGAAGTTGTCCTATTCTTCAAACAAAGCCGCTCAACGACACTGCCCTCTTCTTACAGACCGATCAGTCTTTTGTCCTCCTTTGCTAAACTTCTTATGAGATTTTCTTAGGAAGATTGCAGCGTGATCTCTACACAGCTGCTAGACGAAAACCTCTTCAATTTGGCTTCAAAGAATTTTCAGTGGATTACGCTCTGAAAAGTCTAAAAACAGAGACAGCAACCTTGCAAGGAGACATTATACGGCGGTGATCTCGCTTAATACTAAAGACACCTTTGATGCCCTTTGGTGGCTGTATATACTCGTCTCACTAGACCTCTTGGGAGTTCGTAATGATGTCATTTGAATAATTAGCAGCTATCTGTCCAACAGAACATTAAGCGTCAGCACAGATGGAAGTATCTTTAGAAGAGACACAGGCATAGGCTGCCCACAAGGCCTTGTACCTTGGTTCGACGTTGTGGAAGGCAGTAGTAGATGAAGTACTTAAAGCATTGAGCTGTCTTAATTGAAATATACATGCACAAACATATGCAGATGACATCCTGATAACAATAGGAGCAAGTGCCAGCAGAAGATTAGAGATCAGAGCAAATCAAGCGCTAGACTACCTCGCGAACTGGTGATCTCAACATAAGCTTAAGTTCCAATACGAAATAACGGTTGCTATAGTAATTGGGAATCCTCAAACCTTAATCAGGCATACAATATTTAAAATTAATGAGCATTCAATCAAAATATACAAAACATTAAAATGGTTTGGCATTATTTTAGACGAAACATTCAGGTGGCTTCTACTTACAGAACATTTGAAAGATAAAACATTTTGGCAGTACTGTTCCGAATGATAGAAAAATCCTTGGGCATTTATCTCCTCAGCACTTCTAAAAATGTGGTATAACACAGTGACAGTGCCAACCCTCTGAAATGGAACATCAACTTGGCGTAACATGTTAAATGCCCATAAAGTTAGAAAACTTCTCAGCCTGCAAATGCGGATAGCCCTCGTAATCAGCAGAGTATACAGAACTGCGCCGACAAATGATATACTCAACGTTGTAGGTCTCAAACTTGTAAGTCTCAAAATACTATCTTGTAGCGTAAGAACTGAGAACATCGGAAAAGTCTTAAGGTTAAGTGTAGACGTCACTACAGACCTTAACACACTATGAGAAGACAGTACCATCTGCAAAAACTCATCCTGCAAGATATACCCACAATACTTTTATCAGTGATAAAATATAAGGGACAGCAGAACGTGAAATAGTACATACAAATGGCTGAGGACGGTACAATCAGTGCTCTCTGCACGAAGATGGGGAATAGCTATATAATTTTCAATGGGCAACTACACTGAGAAACCTAAATTCTGTCTTTTAGGCAAATTACTTCCAATTCTCAAAGGATCTTCTTCAAGAGTCATGTATGCTCATGTAACTTAAAAAGATTTGTTTAAAATTATGTCGTCTCTCATGGTCCCTGGCCGTAGTGCACAGATAGTAGATTTCCTCTTCTACACGAAACGCAATAAGAGCTCAAGCATAATAGCAGCTTGTTGTCTCTACGGGGGTGCCGACGCGCAGACTTCATTTTATTCATTTAATGTGTCTAGCTCAACAATATTTAACTATTGAATCGGATGCATTAATCACTAACTACAAACGTTGAAATATAAATTTCGTTAGAAAAGAGAGGGAAAAAGCTCCTTTGTTTTTGACAAAACAGCATGTAACTTATGCATCTCTGTTTTTAATTTTCAAGGTCGAAATTCTTACTTTTTGGTTATAAACTAATTAATTAAGTTTATTGAAAGAATTAAAGTCATATATGATTTTAAAACTGACGCTTTCTTTGGTGATTTTACTGTTTGTTCAATGCCTCCTCAGTTTGAAAAAAGTAAAAATTATTTTCATATTATTTATTGAATACTTAATGATTCTTGAAGCACATTTACTTAATTAAGTGTACGTTTAACATAACTATACATCTTAAGTAACATATTCGTTGAATTAAAACGAAAAAAATTAATAAGTTCTTCGGGGATTTTCAGCACTACCTATTGGAAACATTTACATGAAATGGCGAACATATTCGTTCAACTAACTAAACTACATCCTGAATACTTTTGTATACAATGAGATAAAAATAACTTTAATTTAGATTATGAATCTATTAAAATAGTATCACTTTCTATAAATAAGATACACAGAAAGCTACATATACACACATAGCTACATACATTGCAGCAACACAAAAGCAGTATCTGCAGCATTACAACCTAAATATAATGCAACCAACAAAATGTATTAAATTAATGAAACTAAATATATCACCGCAATTCTTAATTACAACATTTGAAATTTTTGAAAAATGCTGTCCTCTAAGCAATAAAATTGCGGTTGTTTCATTTTTAAAGTTGAGAATTTTTTCAGAAGTCTCTTTTATTCCCGCCGTTCCGTTTTAGTCTATACACCGTTTTACTCATTGTTTCATTTTAATCATATTAACATGCTCCCTAGAATTCTTTTACATAATATATTCAAACTTGTGATCTACAGCAATTTACTGATAAAGATAAAAGACTTTTTTCTGATCTAAAATGTTCCCTTTTTTTTAAAGTTTTATGGAAAGCAATACAAATCTCTTCTAACTATATAGAACTCGATGTAGACATGAAATATTTACTCCTGGAAAGTGCACAAAATTTTAGGGAAATATATGTATAGACGCAACGATAGCCATGGTAGTTTTATAAAAAAAAAGAGGAAAAATACATTTTATTTGCTCGCGAAGTAGTTTTTTTTTTTTTTTTTTTTTCCTTCCCGAAACAGGGATGCAGAAATGTATCACGATTTACTTGATACAGAAAAAGAAAGACATTTATGTTCTCGTGTTAATCTAAGAGTTCTGTATATTATTTGAACATGTCTAAATGTTGGAACAGCCGAAGACTATATGCTGATTGTATGTTGTGCTCTGAACTTGTCAGTTCTTCAAATCTGACTTCCTGAAACATTCTTCCTTTGCGACTCATCTTTAAAGATTTTGAGCATGAGCTACCCCAGCTCACCATATTACTAGAACTTGGGCAACGAGTTATTCGGCTAATGCATTTTATAGCTATTGAGCAGCTAGAATGATTGCGGCATAAAATTAGGTGAGCTTTGGTTTACGTTGATTTTATAAGATATACTCATAGGTCTAAGTGAACAATGACATCAAAGCAACCTCATCTGTTATCGAGATACGCCCAAAAAATATCAACAATGGAAAGTTTTCACGAACACTGACGCTAATATGATCTATTACTGCTGGTATATTGCGCTTAGTGCAATTTTACTAGATCTGTTGACAACTGTACCCTTCGCTCAAGACGTGGAACGATCCTCGCTTAGTGCATCGTACATCTTTAATCTTTTGTGTTGGCCCTTGGACTATATGTGATCCGCTGTAAAATTAAATAATGTACTGTATCGTGGTAGCGGCAATATTTATGCACCACATTATAAGACATTTAGCAACGAATTATTGCAAAGCATGCATAACTCTTGCGCAACTACTACGTATGTGGTACGAAACTTATTATAGCTTTTATGTATGCCGACTTTCGAGAGATGCATTTATAAAATGTCTGGTATGAAAAGTGTTTTCTGTGAGTTAGGTGATATATGATATATTTTTTGCGCTATCAGAAATAACATTGCTTTCAATCACGCGAATTAGCTACATCGTTAGTAATTTCGGTGAATTCTGGTTCTTGCTAGTATTAACGTTAATAGTTGTGTTAAACGGAAAGCGGGGTGTTAAACCCCTAATACTTTAAAAAATATTTAAAGTATTGTTGTAGTCTCAGTCCTGTGTAAATAAGGATAATTAGCATTTTCATAAGATTGTATATGAACTTTAGGCCAATTTAACAATGAAATATTATTCATGATTTAAAAGTCTCTTACTATACTAAAGATGTCTGCAGCCAATATAGCAATGAGTTTAAAGGAAACAAAGGGGTCTAAGAGGTCATGACTAAAACTTCTTAGTACAAAACAGAAATTTCTTAAGTTTGTGAAATAAAATAATTACCGTACGATTCTGACCGCATGTTTCTTCGTAAAGGTGTTGAGAATCAAAATGATTTCAAAACTTACAGAACTTCTTAAATTGATATTGCTAGTAAAAATTCCATAAGAATGTCAAGTTCATTTAAAATAAATATTATGCCAATTAGCAAGAAGAAAGAATAAATTTCTAGCCCTCGATTTGATTGAATTTGTGCTAATTTCCTAAGTTGAGAGTTTTAAAATCTTAATACCTTTAGAGACCACTAGTTTTCTCACAAGAAACCAAGCAATATTTGAGATAACATCTTTCTACCATGTTGTTATTCCCATGTTCGCCATACAGTACTTAGACGTTGGGTATACGAGCTATCTCAAGACTAATTATAGGAACACAACTTTAGTGCTTCACTTTTGACAAGTAGAAATAAACCGACCATTTCTATATTTGCGGGTGGCTTTATGTAATGCATCATTTTATTTATTGTTCATAATCAGAGAAAAACATTCTTAATAACTGAGCACAAATAGCAGGTACCGATGCATGGCTCTTTCCATGGCCGTTAACTTAAGTTTAAACTATAAATAAAAACTGCTCATATGTTGTACTAGTATTCTTGTCCATTACTGACATCAACAAAAGGATTTTGTTCACTAAAACGTATTCTGAACTCGAGCCTAGCATTTCTTGTCATTGAAATTAACAATACACTTCCTAATAAAATATTTCTGAAGATCCTTAAAATGAAATGTATTAATATGTATTCATATGAAACAAAAGGAAACTTTCATCGTCTTTAATTTTATGTCATTTTTATGATGAGGCAATTACATTTCACCAAGCTTTGCTATTCGAGTTGAGTGGCTGGAAAAAAAAAAAAAAAAGAACGTTATTATCCATTGCATTCGGTAACTCTTTATGACATCAAAGAATTAAATTGAAAAAGCCTTTTCTCTGGTACTAGACAAGGTCGATTTTTTACTTCATTGTACGAAGTAAAAAGGAAGTATTGTAATTGCGAAAATTTTCAGGCATCATATTTCAACGAAAATATCCATTTTGACCGCTATCGAATGCAATTTAACTATGTTTTTGCGTGACATCTCTACGTAAGGACAAAATAAAAGACTCTTTTCCCCAAAAAAATTATAAAACTGATTTAAAATTAATTCTGAAGAGAATTTTTCGTGACGGCTGTGCGTACGTACGTATGCGAGATACGTACGTATGCACATACGTACGTACATACCTACGTACGTATTTCGCATAACTCAAAAACGAGTAGCCTCAGAACGTTGAAATTTTGTATATAGGACCGCTATGACATGTAGATGTGCACCTCATATTTTGATTGAAATCGGCCACACCAAAGGTATATAAATATGTATATCTACTCTGTTAACCGTCTCAGTGATTTCAGTTTCTTTACTCTTAAGTGTTTGTAAGTTGTGCATTTTTTGCTTTAAAATGATTGAATTATGTTGTTCTTATCTTCCGGTTAAGGTATTTATGCCTTTAGTAAATCTGAATGCAATATTTGTGGAGTTATCAAGAATTTAAAAGTTGTTTGAGTGCAGCTAAGTCTATTTACTTTTGCGATGGCGGACATGTTGTTTACATTTCAAACTTGGCAACATAGCGGATTTGTTGCTAATCTAGAGAAACTAAGCTTCGCAACAACAAAGATAACGCCTTCTTTTATTATTGCGAATTAAATCATGTTAATGGATTATGGAATTTATTCGAGGAAATAAGTGTTTAAAATTTGCTTCGTAATTTTTAATATAGATAGTTTGAGATTTTATGTATTTTTCCCTTGTCGGGAAGTGAGAACTGAATAAATTGAATGAAAAATACTGAATAGTCTGTAAAAAACTGTTTCTTTTTTGTTTTGTTTGCTTAATTTCTTTTATACATCGTTTTAGATTTATTATAGTATTTGAATAGAACATGTAGCAACGATTAGATAATTCTTCAAATGATATAAATTTATATGCATTCTGATTTATAAAATGAACGAAGAAATGTAACGCTATTAAGTGAAGCAAGCGCCAGAGTGTTGTTGTGGTAAACAAATGTAGTGAATTTTAAAGAGTGCTTTTATTCTATTGTGGTTTATGCGCTATCGACGAAGTAGATTTAATTCAATCCAATACGTTTAAATGACATGCAAGAAAAATTGTGTGTAATTTAATATTCATGTAAGGAAGCCATATGGTGAACACAAAATTTTTTTTTATTTAAATTTTCTTTAAATTTTTTTTTCATATGCAGATATTATGCAGAATAGCTTTAAAATTTTGTAATTTTTATTCAGAAATTCGATTTTTTTCTTTTATTTAGCCAAAGCTACCTCTTGCTTCAAGTAATATAATGCATATAAACAGTTAAAGTAAGATAATTTATTAAAATATAAATATAGAAGAAATATAGGTACGCTTTTAAAAAGCATCTGTAAAATAAATGAGGAAACACAACTTGGGGGGGGGAAAAACCTCACTTTTTTATATTTGCTAATTTAGATGAATTTTCAGTAGAGCAAAATTTACTTGTGAATAGTTTTAATTTTTTTAAACGTGGTAACACAAAATTATCGAAAAAGATGAACCTGATTTTCAATTACTATATTGTATTTTACTGTAAATGCGGCTTCTTAGCTTTTATACGAAAATAACTAAAAAGCGGTCATGTTTTACCTCAGTGATGGAAAAGTTAAACTTGACATACAGAGAAACGTTTTAAACAGTTAATGGCATAACCGTCCTTAACAACCAGTGGGCATGAGGATGGCAACCAGAATTTAAATCTGAAAGAGCAGAATTTAACTCTGTTATAACAGTTGAAAGCAATTTTCCGCTAACTTATGGAACACAGCCACCTATTGAAAAACGTATCATTCATGGCCTTTATTATAATTACATCATATAAGATTCAGCGTACTTGGATAGAAACAGAATACTGCTTTGATAACTGAAGGACAATCAGTGGAACTCATACCGAAATTTACTAATTGTAGGATGAAAGAATTAAACTTTCATGCTTACTTTGTAGTACAAATTGTCAAGCTGTCTCAGATCTTCTAATAAAAGTACTTTAAAGTCATGTTTACTTTTTTGATAAACCAGTATCTTTTAGTCACTAGTTATGATTTTAAGCAGAAGCATTTTAATTTAGCTGTGAATCTTGCTAATTAAAATTTGTAACAATTTCTTTATTACTTCCCTAAAAAGAATTCAGATAATTTGAAAATTTGACCCAATATTTACAATGAATACACTTCTCTACATGTTTGCAGGACGCCACACGCCACAAGAAGCAGATCGACGAACAGCATACGACACCGAGAAGGGTGAATCGTGAATTTGGACTTACAGCAGTACTTACGGCATTGACTTCTGCCTCGTCGTACCATACGTTGATATATGGATGGAGTAGGGCGTTCTCGACCGATATCCTCTTCTCGGGATCGATGACCAACATCTTGCACAACAAGTCGCGCGCTTGGCTTGCTAAAATGAAAGAAAAAAAGTGTTAAAGTTTTGATAATTATACTACTTTTCGTTTTGGTCATAGGCAATAAATAGAAAAGTTTTCATGAATGAAATCAATCGAATGAAAGTCTGTGTAGCACTTTTATTGTCGAAATACAGAATTTAGAAAATGTTAACTCATAAAAATTTCCAGTTAAAGAATTAAAGGGGAAGTTTATACAAAATATTTCGTTTAACGGAAAAACTCGGAAAAAAGGCGGAAGATAGCGTTGGGGGCAATCGATTTCCGAAGGCTAGGACACGAAACCCCGAAGAGTGGCTGTGGTTAGACCTTCGTGCTAATCTGAAGTCAAAGAAAGGACCGCGTTCTGCAATCGAAGGAGTATAAATAATGGGTGGGAAATGAACGTAATCAGAATGTGATGATGCCATACCTTCAAAGCTGACAAGCATTCAATTTAACAGACTTTTGTTTTGTTTTTGATATATTTATAGTAACCATTAAATTAATGACATTATATGATATTTAATATAGTTTCCTCTAGTTCTAGCATGGGCAAACGTTTCGTCGAAAAGCTGCATTGATATTATTGGGATTAAAAATATAGCAAGCCGAAAATACTATAAAATAGTATTTTTATATATAAATTGTTATTAGAAGGAAAAGTGAATTCAAGCATAAAAATAAACAAATTTCTAACGGTCAACATATTAATGAGATAAATAATGCTGTTTGGCATTTTCACCATATTTAAAAAAGTTTTGGTGTTAATTTTTAGGAGATTCTTAAACATACTTGTAAATATTACTCAATGATGCTTGATCGTTAACCGTTTGACCTTAGAAAATGTTTGTTAAATTTCTCGAATTAGTATAGAGGATACGAAAAGTATAGAGAATCTGCAGTTCTCTATATCAGTATCGCTATCAGATCTGTAATCTCATATTGTTGCTCATTTGGTGTAATGCCAGTTTTTGTTGAACGGACTGCGAATGAATTGCGATTTACAGAATTGTGTCTTGATTTGAACAAAAAATTATAAGATAATTAATTCACAAAATGCCAAATTAAAAATGTAAAGTAAAGTCAAATTTATTTTACTTGAAGAATCATCAATGGACAGAAAAATTTAAACTGCACTGAAAAATATGATTATTGCTCTTAGACTGTTATTTGCCTAGGCCTATTTTAGTTCAGTGCCCTAAAATTCTTCGAAAGGGTGCGCAGCACACATTACCAGTCATCTACTGTTATGATCGACACGGAACTCTGTTCTTCTCAAAAGTCTACAGTGAAAATAAGCTGAAAACAATTCTTTATCATTGACCCTATACTAAACTAGTATACAAAACTTCAGCAACAAATTAATTTTTGAATATGCAACCATGAAATTTTTTAAGAGGGCTAGCACGATCAGTGCAATGAAAGTCAACTCCGTATAATGTGATGCTTATGCAAATGTGAGCACCACGTTCACAGAGGTTACGTCAAGACAGACGAACCACAATGAATGAACGCGCATAGTGCGAGGCAATTTTAAAAGAAGAAAGAAAGGCGCAAGTTCAGGCATTCTTCTGCAAGTGGAAGTGAGATTGAATGTATAGTATAGATACAAGAAAACATCAGGACGTCTTTACAGAAGGTAGAAAGATTGGCAAGTTTGACAAGAGGCGTAGTTTGAAATCGATAAAAGTGTTGTTTCACGAGCTTGGAAAGCCTTTTAAATTAAAGGCACAATTGTAAGATAGTTTGATGGTGGTTGTCTACGGAAACCAATGGTGATCGATGACCGATATATCGGATAAATGGCAAATTTTCAATACCATATGCTATGCAACTGTAGAGAAATGCATTTAAAATGTTTATGAAGTTTTAATTTATTAATAAAATATAGTAAAAACATTTTGAAATTTTTGGTGATAAATTGTTTTTAGGTGTTAGACTGCAATCAAAAATTTTCAGATTGTAATTTTTCTCAAAGTGTATGATTATATAATCATACCTTTGGAGAAATTATAAACAATTACATCAAATAATACAATTAGTGCCCATGAAACACTAAATAATTTAAAATTTTCTTTCGATTTGTACGATAATGCTTAATTTTAATATGATGTAGAACTATTGAAGAAGAATGCTATCTACCGCTTTTAGTGATTAGTTTCTTAGCCCGCGCTGCTAAAACTGTTTCTTTTAATCATTTACTTTCCCTTCCATTTTATTCCATATTTGAATATGAAAGCTAAACGGATCTGTACCATGCTTCTACGAGATAATGTGGAAGCATTTGCGGTGTAGTACTCCGCATGCTGTGCAGAATCCTTTTTTTAGCTTCAAACGCTCTTAATACAATTTTATTGTTTGAGTACGGGCATCATCTGGAGGATTGACAAAGTTCTTTTGGTGGTTTATGGTTCGATGATCGTATCATAATCGTCCCAGACCTTTCCTTATAAGAAGGCCATTCATTACCCATGATAATTAAAACCGCTACTACTTTTCGCTGAATTTTGGGTCGTAATACTGTGCAGTCTCTTCGTTGAACGATAAAAAGCGTGTTTCGAATTTGTAAGTTCGACATGTTAAACCAAATACTTAGAAACCTTGTATTCCTTTGCCATGGCTCCCCATCTAAGAAATAACTTAAATATTAGTGAATTAAAATCAGTAGATAGCATACTACATTAATATCACCTTTGAAGAAATACACCTTTGAAGAAATTTCAAACAAAAGTAATCATAAAGATCATAAAAGGTCAAATAATAAAATCAGTAAAGTAATCATAAATAATAGTAATAGTAATCACAAAAGATAACATTGCTATTAACATCATATCGGTCAATATCATAAACATTGTGTCAAATAAGACCACGAACTTTATATTTCTATTTACATGAATCCAACTCTACTGTTTAAAATACACGAATAACATGAAGTTTCTTTTCATTCCCCACCAACTCAAAATGCACTCAGAAGTTTTTTCAATATTTTTTAATTAATGAACATTCCAAATTAGCAATGAGACAAATCTGAGATTTTTTTAAAGTTAGCATTATACTGTATTTCTTATAAAACAAAACCTTACAATTAAATATTATTCTTTTAGTCATTTTTTGATGAGCTTAATTACACTGCTGTGTAATTTCCTGTGTAGCATACTTTATGAAGAACTGCTCAGGAGATGTCATCCACGTTTTGCATTTACTGTTTCTTTAGAAATTAACTTTAATCGTCAAGGGTAAATTCTCTTAATCAGAGTTAGGTAAATTCTCTTGAACAGAGTTAAGTTTTAGACTCTTTTTTTAACTGGAATACTTGTTTTTAAAAGCCTCCAAATATTTTGATCTCTCTAGCTTAGGATAGGTTGGGGCCATTATTCAATTTAGAAAAAAACTTAATTTTCTAGTTGTTGAAAAAGCTGACAACTTTCATGCAATGACTAGTAGTTAAGGTTAGACAAAACAAAATTTCTTCATTTTTTTGAAAGGAATTAAATGTTTGTTAATACACATATTTAAACAAATGAAACCATTCATAATTCTCGGCATTTCTAAATTTGTGTTTAGAAGCGTTGCCTCTGTGACACAGTACATCATTACTTTCCTTGTTAATTTTCTTCGGCTTTATCTTGAAGTGCGCAGTGATAGAGTTAGAAAATATCAAATGAATGCTACTTAGTTCAGCCATTAACATTAACATTAACATTAACATTAACATTAACATTAAGATTCTTACACTTTCAAATGGAACATTTGCTTATAAACTGCAAGGCAATAATTTTTTGACAATTTTTTGTATTCTGCATACATCATTTTGGCATAAGATTTTAAATTCAGATCTTCCTTAATTTGATGAATAGTTCGATTATATGTTTTTAGCTTTCAACCGATATGACGGATAAAATTTCGTTTTCTTGACGAACTAGACATTTTCACGGCTTATTTCTTTATTTTTTTTTTTTTTTTATTTTATTTTTTTTTTTTTGTCTTTAAAATTTTATTGATAGCAACGTAAGCAAGTCGATATCAATGGAAATTTTTTAATGAGAAAATCAAAGCTTTTTGTATTTGACTATCTGTGTGAAGTTTAGGTAAAGCAGCTTTGATTTTTTTTTTGTGGGTGTTATCACGATCCTTAAAACGTGGTGCTATTTTGTTTTTAATAGCTCTCATTAAATGGGGTATTATTTTATAAACCATCATAGCATTTAACTAAAATGTCTCTCGTTTTGAAGGAAATAAAACCTGTTGTCATGGCAACATGTACAATTTGTACAAAGTAATTAAAAAAAGATAAAAGGTAAAGCATGAGAAATGTTCTAACCTTTCAGTCGACTGTGCTCCGAGCTGTCGGCTGGGAAGAGTACATCAGGGAACAGTTTCTCGAAAGCATATCCTGTATACTTGGGTCTGTTCTCCACATAGTTCCGGACAGTTGGTTGGAGACGCTTCATGAACTCTACGGACGGTGTACCGAGTTGCTCAATAATCTTGTTCCACTGATCGATATCTTGTAACAAATAGTAAGGAATTCAAAACTCAAGAAATATATTACATATTGAACTCTAAATCCCAAACACTGACAAAGAAAAGATGTTCATAAACCAAAATGTAAAGAAAATTGCGCATGAGAAGGATCTTTAGAAAAACTTGTCTTTAAAATAAGAAATACTAAACTAAAAAAAGAAGCCTTTTGAAAACTACAGTACAGTATTTTTAACTTTCAGCCTACAACTGGTTTCGAGTTCTGTAAAGTAAAATCCAAATAAGTTCTTAAATCTGAAATGGTTTCTTACTTTTATTATCATAAGATTGAGAATTAAATTTTTTTTCCGTGAAAGAATACAGATAGTTGATTTTACATAGACACTCTTTAAAGTTTAACGAAAAGAATGAAACCATAAAAGGTTTAAGAAAACTACTCATTTAATATAAGAAACCTAACTCATAAATAATACCTCTTTCTAATTCGATACTTTGCTTGGCACGATCACTGAGCTTTTGGATGACTTCGTAGAAGCAAATGGTTTTGTTATGCGTTTTTGAATTCTTATAATGTTGTGAAAATTGTGCCCTTTAATATGAAATTTCTATTTATGGAATAGAAATTAATCTGAAAGAGCCAAATTTGACATGCAAAGATGATTACATTTTCAATGATGAAACAAAATTATATGCAATTTTGTTTTCAATAAACTGTTTTATGATAGTTATATTAAGAAATCTTTGCTGATTTTTGCTGTTCAATCTTTGAAGTCGACAATATAATTTATCAGCTCCATAAAAGTCAAATGAAAAACTCCATCCACATTTTTTTTCTGCAGTAGACTATATTTCAGAGAAATAAAAATCAATGTGCTTTACTAGTTATTGCCGGTCATTTTCGTTAAAATATTGGTTGAAAAATCTTGCAAACATAGATGCATTGTGCATAGGCTGGTATCACCTTTGATTCAACTGAAATTCCTATACAGGCATTTAAATAAAGTTTTAAATGTACCTCACAATATCCATGATTTTGTGAACAAAGCTATTCTACTCGCGTTTCATAAAACATATTTCAGAAATATGTACGTTAAACATCTGGCATTAAATAAATTATTCTTTTCATAAACAACGGGCAATGATGAGGTACTAACGCTTTCTACCCTTCAAGGCAATGAAATTTAACGTACTACATAGATAAATATTTTACAGAATGGCCTTTTTACACAAGGTAATTATATTTTTCAGAATGGCGAATGTAGGAAATTAAATACCAAATGATGTTGCATATCTCACAGGATTCTTTCCGTCATGTTCATAAAAAATGGTAACAATATGTTTTATTTCTGTATGCATTTTGATATTGCGATGACAAAATTATCTGTTAATATAATGTAGCTGAAAATCTTTTTTTTGTCGAATGAATTTTGATAAAAATGTCACTATAATAATAAGTTCAATTCGACCTTGTTCGGCGTTAAAAAGATTAAATGCTTTGAAAACAAATGAACGACACAGCAAGCGCAAAGATGAAATCTCTTTAAATATACACAGTATTTTTCATTTAATGCAATAAATGTTAAAAGTGATAGAACTCCCGGAAACAAATACTTTTCTTCATAGAATGTAAGTCACAAATGCAGTGATCACGCATTAGAGATTAAATTCCATTTCGGCACACACACACACACAAACCGACGGAAGGAGAAGGCTGAAGAAGAATTAAATATCTAAACAAAGCGTTAATGATTATAAATAAATATTAATAACTGTTTGAGATTATCAATTAACACAGTCGAAACTGCATACATTATAGAATAGTACTGTAGAGTCATTAGGGTTTTTTTGAAGTAAGAGACGTGAAAAATATGCAGTGCCCTCGCCGGGACTCGAACTTTGGACATCTTGAAGACGCGTCCAGTGTCTTATTGTTACACCCCGAAGGCATGCTGGAAGCAGGGAGAAAGTGCCTTGTAGTACAATGAACAGGAAGTAACGAATGAAATCATCATATTTACAAACAATAGTAACTATTGAAATGAAGTACACTTACAGAAGCTGTTAAAAATTGCGTTTGCCACGCTTTATGCAATTCTTAGATCGTTCGACGTAAAGATTCTTGTGCGGTCTGCGAAATATCAAGCATATCGGGGACTTTTGCAGCAACTACTAAAAACCTGCAAATAAGATCTTCAGCCTGCTAATTTAGTCGCTTGGAAATGTCGTATACAGGTCAGCACGTATGAACCGTACTGTAATGTTGTGGCGCAACATAATGGAACCATATTTTTCAGCGGATGGCTAGAGGTATATATTTAAAACAGTTCTGGGAGGAATATCTGGTAAGTCTCAGCCAAAGTTTCTAGTAAGAGGCACAGGCCAGTAAGGTAGACGTTAAAATTATCCATGTACACATTCACTGTGAAAAATCATAATTACAGGTCCAAGCTGAAACAAGGTCTGCACTTGTGCATCCATCTAGTCATACTGGATATCACCAAGCCTTGCGCGTACTGTTAAGCTGCAATCCGGATGAGATTCCGAGTAAGAACTCTACAAGAGGACATTCCGAGAGTTTCTTACCCTTCTTTCCGTACCCTCAGCCACTCCAGATTATTTCGGCTAGCCGTGTATTTTGACTAACCCTTGCTGCAGACGCATTATACGCTTACAAACATCCACGTTTTCTCCTGGATTCAAACTCGGACCCTTCGTTACGACAGCCAGTGACATTGAGTATTATCTCGTCTGCGCAGCAATCATAAGATTACCCACAGATTACATGTGGCCCAAACATGCACAAACGTTGTAACCGATTTTCGCAAGTGAGTTTAAACTCAATGACATTGATTAAACTCTAAATTACTGTTATAAATTACTGAATCATTAAATTCTAAATTACTGTTATAAATTACTGAATCATTAAATTCTAAATTACGGTTATAAATTACTGAATCATTAAATTCTAAATTACTGTTCTGTGATGCAATTTAGTTGATTTTCATTTCTAATGATAATTTAACTTTCGTTATTTACAATATGTACTTTCTATTTTGATTTACATACGCAAATGAACATATTTTCCTCAAATTGTTTAGAAATAGAATTTCTAATGTTATTTTCCCCCTGATAATTATATTATGTGTTATTCCTCTCTCCTGCGTTTTTAAGTGCCTTTTGATTTAGTTAACCGTGGAAGTCATGTAATTGGGTATTAACTGTATTATGATTATATTTGAACTTTTTTTCCTATTCCAGAGGGGCATATCAATGCAAGGTGGCCGAAAGGTCAGCTGTGGAGTTACTGCACGTAAGAAATATATATAGAACTGCATATTGAGCAGCTTTCAAATTTAAGGATACGATCAGTACCAGGAAACAGAACTCCACCACGAATCATTTCTCCCATAATGCATCCGACGGACCAGATATCCACTAAAAAAAGAAGGGAAAGATAGATTAAAATTAAGAATTTCATTGCTCAGAAATATATTTAAATAACATATGCTGGGTAAACGTTCTGTTTAAATGAATAAAGTTCATAGTGCATTAAATAAAGTAAGCAAATTATTCTGTTATAAGTACATAGAGATAATGTTTTATACTTTTAGGTGACAGAATTGTTACCTAATTGACCTAAAGTCAATTATGTCTTTGCCGGTATTCGAGCTACGGACCTTTCATTTATAGCTTGGAGTATCAATAACTAGGGAAATGAATGAGACCCAGTCGATCAAATCCATGTGATGACAGTTCCACATATTTTAGTTCGGGAGCTATCATAGAAACCAATATATATGAAGATAGGAAATGTGAAAATTCAATCACATTTTAGACGAAATATGATTCACTGATCTTCAAATTGCCAGCTATATATGTTAAACACTTAAGCCATGAAAGTATGCACAAAGAAACACGATAACTGTTTGCAAATAATATTCAAGTAATTATTCAAATGCTATACGTTTGTTGTCGTTTTAAAACGAGTGGACCCGTTAAGTAAAGCTCTCTCGTTTATATATACGATTTGTGTATTTGACTCTCTTTTATAATAACAGGAATTATACAAAAATTATACAAAAATGCAACATTAGTTTGGCCAACAATGTCGCCAATTGGTCGCCAAAACCGCCGTTAGCTTTGCGATATCTCTCTAAATTACCGAGATACCCATTTACTCAAAGTTAAATGCACTTGCCCCTGTATTCTTAGTTTTTCAGCATAGCTTCTTTTCAGATTGTTCATGTTACAAAAGAAATACAACAATTTTACTTAAAATTCTACTAAAATTACTTACCTAAGTACAAAATTCGTAACAGTATTATTTATTATTGTAAAACGAAATTAAATACACATATTAATTGATTAAACATTGATTGAAATTTCATAAAAGTTCTGTAAATACCTATACAGGGTGTCTCAAAAAATGTACTCACACTTTGACTGTCGTTAACATGCTGCCTTTTTGAGTTGCAGGTGTAATTAATTTATCACAGCATGGCAGGAAATCAACTTAGCTTAGAAGAGAGGAAGTTCGTTCTGAAATGTTATTGGAAGACCGAAAACGCCATTGAAGTGCAAAGACGATATAGAAGGGAATATGCTGTAGAGACATTAGGATTTTTTGGAAGCAGGAGAGATGAAAAATATTTAATCGCCTTCGCCGGGAATCAAATCATAGACCTATGAAATACTGGCTCAGTGTGCTGCCCACTACACCACGAAGGCACGCTAGGAAGGCGGGAGAAATACCTTATAAAGCAAAACCGCTACTAACGTGCCGGACCATTGCTCAAATCAGAGACAAGTTTCAAGCAGATGGAATCGTCCCGAACGTCAACATGAAACGTTCTGGACAACAACGGTCATACACGAGCCCTGGAAAAGAAGAGCAGGTGTAGGAAACACTCCTTCAATCGCTACAAAAATCTCTTTGACAAACTGTTCGGAAAACCCACATCTCAAGAGATAGCGTCTATCGCACCATGAAGCGTCTGCAATGGAAATGCTACATTCCAACACTAATCCATGCTATCAACGAAGATGATCCTGACAGGAGAGTTCGATTCTGTGAATGGTACCTGACAAAATCTGCAGAAGATGCAGGGTTTTCACAAAAATTGTGCGGAGCGACGAGGCATCCTTTAAATTAAATGGCGCCATAATTGCACGTACTGGGTTCCTGTAAATCCTCATATAACACTTGAACACTATGTTAACTTACCAGGAGTAACAGTGTGGTTCGGATATTCGTATTGGGCATCATAGGACCGTCTGTTTAACGGACCTGTCACTGTTGAGACTTACCTCAACTTGCTTCAGGAGTTTGTCGGTCCACAAATTCCAGAGATGTTTGGTGATGACCAAGAGATTTACTTTCAGCAAGATGGAGCACCTCAACACTACCAACGCGATGTACGAGCTCACCTCGATGCAGCTTTTCCAGGCAGATGGATTGGACGAAGGGATACCACTGAATACCCTGCGCGTTCTCCAGACCTCACGCTCATGGACTTCTTTTTGTGTGGAAAAGTTTATCGCACCAAACCAAGAAAAATTAATGCATTGAAATTGGAAATTGAAAGACAATGTCACGATATTCCTTATGACCTGTTTCGTGACGTTTGCGAATCCCTTGGTGCGCGTTATCAGCGTTTTCTGGGCAATGATGGTCATCAATTTAAACATTCGCGACATGATTCCTTTATTATATTTGTCTTCTTTATTCGAAGCCCTTCCATATTTCACTCTTATAATTCTACTAAACTCTCGACCTTCCATTTCAGAAATAAAGTTTTTCTCGTCATTCGAAGTGTGAGTACATTTTTTTGAGACACCCTGTAGTTGATTAAGACAGTTCAGATGAAAAAAATTTATAAGAAACATCCTGCTGAAAATCAATAATGGAAAGGAATTATGCCATTTCAGTTTCATTAATTCAATAAATTTCCTTTACTGCTGAGAAATATTTTCCTTAGTAAGTGCTAAGAGTCAAAAATAGTTAGATTGGGTAATATAACCACGAGACAAGACAAGGAAATGTGATAAAAAATCAGAAGAAGAGAGTTTACATTAAAGGCTCCGAGCACTTTGCCATAATCAAACAACACACAGATTAGGTAACAACCGTCGCCATGAAATATTACATTTGCGTCCATAACATAGTAGTTGGAGAACCTGCTGTTTCAAAATTTTTTCCGTTGCATACAAAGCTATGCCCCTTTCTCTCAAACATGACTTTCCTCCTTTTTCAAAGCAATCTCAGCACAACTAAACGTATTTCATACGTAATATTTCCATTTTGTATTGTTATACTTCACAAGAGGAAAACTAACCGAAATTTATAGGAGATACTAGTTGCAATGATCATTTTACTACACTGATGGAATGTGCAGGCAGGTTACTGATGGAATGTGCAGGCGACCGTCATAGGGCGTTTTAAATGGACTCCCTTATCCTCTACTTTACGACAGTTAATTTTACTCTACTTTGCTTTAACGAAAGACATAATCAAGCATACTGGGGTATTTCAATCTTTTCACATCTGACAACAGCACAAGACCAAGATAAATTCCGACTTTCATGGTGGATAGGCAGACATAAAAAACTGCATTCTGAGATACCGATGGATAAGTTTTCATTGTTGTTTACTGTATCTTAGTAAATATTCTTTACAAATTAAACTCCAACAACAAAGCTTGTGGTTGTGATTTCAAGTACCATCGTCAAAATCACCACTTTAAAGTCTTCCAATTTATTCACTGACTTCCCAAGTTAGGGAGGTGAAAGCGAACATAAGTTATTTCTGCGTTATTAATCATATTAGTTTTTGTTTCAATGTTGTTTTAATTTATAAACGTTATCCAGTGTTAGCAAATTTAAAATTATTTTTATCTATCGTCTTTAGGCTGAAAAACGTTCCAGGCGTATAATATAGAATTTCCGAATTTACTACGAACCGTAGAAGTTCAGTCAGTCTGAACTGTTGGAATTCCAGTTGTGTAGTTTCTTTTAGTGGATTGCAACATTGAGAGAATAACAAATTCAATTGAGAAACAATAAAAAGTTGTAAGTCTCTTCCGTTTGGAAATTCATCTAAATTTTAGGCAACAGTTGTTTATTCCGTTTACAGTAAAAAGACAGGACTGTCGCTTTCTGATACCGTTTGGAAGGTATTTTTTCTGATCACCTGGTAAAGTTGAAAATATTTTCCTATTTAACTTGATGATAACTAGTGCATCGTTCTACGCCATTTTAGATTCCAAGAAATGCTCTACATTCATGAAGTAGAAAGTACACCCAGACCACTTCGGCTCATTTCAATTTTAGTAGCAAGAGATGGCTACGAAATTATAGTATGCACTATAATTAATTTTATAAAAATATGAACTATTTTATAGCTGTTTTCACACTTCTTATTTTTAGGGACACAACATGAAGACTATAAATGTTTGCCTATTAACATATTGACAAACTTATAACAGATTTATGATAATTTTGAGGTAATAGGTAATAAAATAGGCTAGCACTTACATATATATTTTGCCCTTGTGATATATCTAATTATTTCATTTCTTTTCTATTTCTAGGTTACGGAGTTTGCCTGCTCGGTTTTTAACTGCTGCAAATTTTCATAAAAGTTTTCAGTATATTTACAGAACCAAAATTGCATATACATGCAGACTCAGCTAATAAGCATCCAATGTTTCGGCACACCCGATAATACATTCCTATTCTTTCAATACTACAGATTACACTTTCTATATAGTTTGTTTATATACTTATTATATACTTATAAATACAGATTGAGATCCCATTCTTTGCCTTCATATATTAAGTTAAGAGTTTATATTTTGCAATAGATGGCAAGAAAATCTTAAAACATATCTTACCGTTGTCCTTGTATCCCATGCCTAGGATGACTTCAGGTGCTCTGTAATATCTCGTGACAACGTAAGGCGTCATCATGAAAGTTGTACCAGCTGTTCGCGCCAATCCAAAGTCCAGAATCTTGAGTGTGCAATCTGATTTGACAACGATATTGCTGGGTTTGAGGTCCTGAAAAAAAAATCAGAGAGCGAAAAGCTAAATAAAAATGGTGATGAAACATGTTAATAATCGGACACAATTTACGGATACATGAAAAACTGCGTATATCTTCAATGCTTAGTTATTACGAAATGAATTTCGTACTACGTTTTGCTTACCTTTATTTGAGTCATGCGATGACTTTGATTGACTGAACTGAGTGTTTTATTGTTTACTGATGATAAATTTAACTAACAAGATTATGGTTAAGCTGTTTTTGAAAGCTATGTCATCGTTTCACATTTCTTCTCACTGCCCAATACGTGTTAGAAATTCAATTAATTAAGAGATAATTTAGCTTAATATACAGATAAGAAAAAAGGTAATTTAAGACAAATAGCATGCCGTTTGATGTCAAACATAAATGTTGGCGCGAAATATAGAGAATGATGAGAATGGCAACGATAATAACATATATACCGTTCGTAAAAATGTCCTCTCTATTAAATCAATATTTTGAAAGGATTATTTTAACGATCGACCAAATGAGCTCTTTAAATTTAGTATGATTTATCAGTAGAAATTATCAATAGACATGGACCAAGTGGAATAGCGAAACATTTTGTAAGATACTAGATGAATATGCATCTAGACCATGGGAACAATATATACCTTCTGTACACTTGAAAAGTGAAAACGAGTGTAATATTAGGTTGACAAGAAAGTAATTTCAGTTTACACAAATAGATAGCATTATGCGTATTTTGTAATATATCTGGCAATCTTATAATTTTTCTTCTTCTGAGATTTGGCACTTTTAGATTGCTATAGAAACAAATTCTGTGTAATTTTTATTTACTACTGGTTAGCTTATGGTCACCTTTAACATGGGGGACAAAAATAAACATTTTCGACTATTTTACTTTTTTATTGTCATAAAGACAAGAAAGCAGCTGAGGCTCACAAAGGGAAATGTGAAGCTTATGGTGCTGATTGCTTAACAGAACACATGTGTCAGGATTTGATTAAAGATTTTCGTGTTGGAGACTTTTCCCTTGAAGATGACCGTGTTCTGGACGAACTTCTGAAGTACATGAGGACAAAATTAAAGCCATAATTGAATCGAATCGTCATGTAACTGTGGGAAAGACTGCGACGAGGTTAAAAAACAACAACAACTGTAACAGACAACGATACTTAAAATCACATAAGATGTCTTGGACTCGTGAAGAAGCTCGATATCCGAGTGCCTAATGAATTGAAATTCACCTAACCCAACGAATCAATATTTGCGATACGCATATTAAACGTTATGCAATCGTCCCTTTCTCCAACGAATTATCACTGGTGATGAGAACCGGATCAGATACGACAACATCATGGTCCAAGCATGACGAATTAGCAAAATTCACATAGAAAGCTAAACTGCATCAAAAAATATGTCAGTTTGATGGAATTACAAAGGTATTGTATATTTTGAACTCCTTCCAAGCAATCAAACGATAAACTCAGATGCTTTCTGCCAAATTATGAAAACAAATTATGAAACTGGAGGAAGGAATCAAAGAGAAGAGACCAAAATAAATCGCAAAGAAATCGTGTTCCACCACGTCAGTGCGAACCCTCACACATTTTTATCAACACGTAGAAAACTGTTGGAACTTGGGGTTAGGAAGTGATGTCGCATCCCCCATATAACCCCGAACTTGCACCATTGGATTATCATGACCTCAAATCGCATTTGTATTAGTTTTTTGATGATAAAGAGCAGAATCTGTATGAGCGTGGAATCATGAATTTATCAGAAAAAGTCGTCGAACAGAATAGAAGGTATTTGGCTAATTAAAATTAATTTTCAGTATGGAAAAATACCAGTTTTATTTCACATTAAAAAACCGAAATTAATTCCTTGGCGAGACGCTAAATTTTATTAAAATGTTTAACGTTTTCTATTAGATATACGATGAATTAAATGCATTTTTATTTAAATTAATCAGATTAAAAAGTAAAAATAAATACAATATTTTTAAAGACTACATTTATTGCTTTTAAATAGCGTAGTTTGTTAATTAATAACAGACAGATTAAATATGAAAGAATAATATTTTACGTTTTTTTCCAATGGCAACAGATTCGAATGAAAAGTGAAGCAACACATTAAAGTGGAAGAAAGCAAAATCGTGTTTCGAGACCCTTTTGCGCTAAAAGAGGACAAATACCAAAGTTCACAAATAAGAGATAAAATTATATCAATCAACAGTTGTACAACAGTTCATACCTAGCTGCAATTGATAGTCTGTCAGTGAGAGCTCTAGACGCCATAAAATTAAATAAACTGAACAGGTAAAAGAAAACGACAACGTGAACCTTCGGATAAGCATCCAACCCGTAAAATTTCTTTTCGCAGCACTATCTTTCAATGCAGTGTCATTTCTGAGCATCCAACCCGTAAAATTTCTTTTCGCAGCACTATCTTTCAATGCAGTGTCATTTCTGAGCATCCAACCCGTAAAATTTCTTTTCGCAGCACTATCTTTCAATGCAGTGTCATTTCTGAGCATCCAACCCGTAAAATTTCTTTTCGCAGCACTATCTTTCAATGCAGTGTCATTTCTGAGCATCCAACCCGTAAAATTTCTTTTCGCAGCACTATCTTTCAATGCAGTGTCATTTCTGAGCTCTAGTAGCAGTAAAATACAATTTTATTTTATAGTTTTCTGAAGATATCTTGGAAAAATTTAATTACGAGTCTTCATCATTTGGCAACTGCAAAATAGCACAATCCGTACAGACTTTTTTTAAATAGAACTTCTATAAAAAAACAACTGAAAATGTTGACGACAAAATTGCTAGATCGATGCTCATTTCATTTCTCCCACTTATTCGTAGTGACGTCACTGCACAGCTACTTGCGGAGTGAAATAAACAGGCTACTACATTTGGAGCTTGATTATAACTTGCGCTCATTAACCGAGAAGTCCCAAAAAAGTTTATTTAAATTCATACTGCATTCCTAATTTTTTGATGTACTCTTTTACTAAAGCAAATTTTTAGTGAATCTTAGACTTTTTGGATATACGATATACTTCTCTGAATATTCGGGATCTTGCTGCATAATGATATGGATTTTCGGTGTCCGCTGAAATCATTGCGGTAAAGACATCGCGGACGAAAACGTTGCGCAGAACACAAAGCAAGGTAAAAACGTCGTAGTGCAAAACATTGTTGGAGAAAACAAAGCAAATAGAAAACATCACAGTTGTCAGTCAACAGTTGTACAACAATTCATTTCTAGTTGCAATTGATATTCTATCAGTGAGAGCTCTAGACACCATAAATCGTGGTACAAAATATCGTTGTCGAAAATAAAGCGGTTAAAAAACTTCGCAGTTTAAAAACATCGTCGACGAAAATATCGTGGTAAAACATAAAGCATTTATAAATCATTACAAGAAGTTAATATAGTAAACATAAGTTTTTCAGGGTTTAGAAGCTGTAAATGTATATTCGTATAATTTGTGAGCGCAAGGAGGAAAGAGGAATATTTTTACTTTTACATTTCCGATTTTTCAATTAACTAATAATTTTTTTGCTAAAAACGTAATAAAGAGATTTAAGCATTTAAAAACAGAAAACGAATAGAAAATCAATGAAACAAATGGCAATTAATAGAGTTATGAACTTAGTTAATAATTTATTTTAACTAACAAATGCTATATGTACTAAATACATTCTTTACAAAGTTTTACTGGTAAATTTTCATGAAAAATATAGTTTATAAAGGAATACCAAAAGGTTGATAAGTAACTGCATACGGTAAAGATTTTAATATTAAATCCATTAAAACAGGAAAAAGTGTCAAAAGTACACAAATTTACAGTATTATTTAAGTTGTTCAATTTCTTTTATAAGTAAATTAAAATGCGGCTGGGATTATTACTTCATTTTCCTTTCAGAATATTATGTACGAGTACTGCATATTACCGAAGTATTCCAAGCCGGAAACCTACAAATTTAATCTGCTTCAGATTTAAAACACTAGACGTGCTCAGGGCCCGATTTACACAACTGAAAGTCCGGAGCAAAATCTTCTCCCACTAGTTCTTTTCAAATTCCTCCTCCACTATTGTTTAAACGAAATGGGTATCACTAATGCGAGTTATAAAAATTATTTTTTGAAATAATGTAGTATTTCAGTATTTTAAGATTTTGAGCTCTTTAAAGAAAAAGCATATCACCTTTCTCTATGCTTTATTGCCACCATTTCATGTTATTATGTGTTGTGTAAAATATGAGCGTATACATTTTAATCCAAGACCTTTTTTTCCTTCGAAAAATCTGCGATAAAAGAAACTAAAGAATTTTTATCGACTTTATTACAAATCATAACAATATAAATAAACTCAAATAATGCTATTAAGAGTTTCCCAATTTCATAATTATGTAGTATATGACTACGCTTATGCTAATAAAGAGATCCTCATAGCTCTATATAGTGATCACACAATAAAAACGACTATGCAAGTTAGTATTACAAATCCAAGCTTTATAAACCCTCTCAATGTTTCCAATGAGACACAAAAAATAAAATGCAAAATTTTTAATTTTGTTTCTGCATCTAATTTTATAATTTTAAAATACAGAACCCAAACACTTTATTTAAAATTGTATATATGTTTATTCAAGAAGAATTTGGAAATGCGAAGGTCGGGACACATGTTTCCCTTACCATTGTGCAGATCTGGCCCTGGATATGCATATAACACTTCAATCGAAATGAAACTATTTGATGATTAAAAACATTTCTCACCCTGTGGATAATGCCAGCAGAATGGAGATGCTTGATGCCGCACAGCATTTGGTAGAGTAGGTAAGACATTCTTTCGTGGTCCAAGTCCATTTGTATCACCTGGCATAGGTTGGCGTCCATCAGTTCCATTACTAAATATCTGCATATAATCTCAGAATAAAAGTTCTGACAATTTATTGCTGATACATAATAACTCTGCAAAATTTATTTTAAATGTAAATTGATTGGTATTACAGCTGGAGTCATCACTAGTCTTGCTGTCAAAATACCCTCATGTCCATAAATTAAGGATAATGCAAAATCAGGCAAAGGAAGATTTAGAAGCAAAACAAATTTGACTTGTTTATTAAACAAAAGCTTATTTATTAAACAAAAGGTAAAGAGCAAAAAAATATGCTTTATGTTTGATATTAAAAAAAAGTAGCGATTTTTTCTCCCTGGAGCAAATTACAAAAAAAAAAAAAAAAAAAAAAAAAAAAAAAAAAAAAAAAAAAAAATTTTACAAAAAACCAATATTACATAATTGGTATGATTGCTAATACATTGTATGTCTCGCAGACAATGCAATACAGTCCGTACAACGCCTAGGCATGCTGAGTATCAAATTATCGATCTGATCTTGGGGGATATTACACCACTCAAAAAGCAATGCTCTCGAAGTTCCCGTAGACATGTAGGAGGAGGTTGACGGGCTGCAACTCGTCGGCCAAGCATGTCTCACACGTGCTCTACTGGATTCCGGTAAGTCCGGTGAGAATGCTGGCCAGTCCATACGGGTGATATCCTCCGACTAAAGGCATTCGCTTACGATGTTTGCACTGTGAGATCGGGCGTTGTCATCGATAAACACAAACTGTGCGCCCATGGGGCGCCCCGAAACAAACGTACATGTTGTACCAGAATGACGTCTCGCTAGATTTGGCTTGTCATGGTTCCAATTTCAACATGCAGGTCAGTTCTGGAACCCAGAATAATTCCACCCCAAACGAGCACTCCTGCACCACCGTAACGGTGTCGTTCGATGATGTTTTCTTGGTGTTAACGGGTACCTGGAGCTCTCCATATGAAAGTCCGGAGAGAATCAGACTGCAAGCTAAACCTGGACTCGTCGGAAAACATCGCACAAGCCCACTGTTGCGGCGTCCACAATGCATGCTCTCTACTCCAGGCTAACCTCAGGCGACTGTGCGTTGCAGTAAGTGGAACGCATCTGACAGGTCTACGAGCATATAGACCAATTTGTCCTAAGCGTCTGTACACGGTCTGCCTTGAAATTGTCATACCAGTGGCTGAAGAGAGATGACGAGACAGGTCTGAGGCTGTGCTCCACCTGTTTCGTTTGGCAGTAACTGCCAAATATTCGGCGTTGTAACTCTGGGGCGACCTGTGCTGTAATGTCTACTCACATTACCATCATCTTGGAATCGTTGCCAAAGCCTTGAGTTGATACTCTGGGCAATTCCAAGTTCGTCTGATACTTCCAGTTGGGTACGCCCACATTTCAGACGGCCGATAATTCTACCACGTAAAAAATCATCCAAATGCGTCCTTTGTGTCATAACTCTTCGGTTATTGCACTGAAATGCTTATAAAGCGTCTGCGAACAATTTTCCTTCTTTGCCTGTATTCCTTATATGTCACTCTCTTACACTCTCGTCATTGTGACGTACCATCGGTGTCATTTGGTTACTTCCTGAAATTTGCATATGATTCTTGAATATGTGTGTAGTGATTTTACAGGTGATATATTTATTTTAGAGTTCGATTTCCGCGTGACTCCGAATTATCCTTAATTTACGGACATGAGTGTAATAACATTGCTATCGAAGTATCAAGTTCATTATCTCGATTTATCACAGTTAACAAGGTGTGTTCCAGGCGGATATTCCCAGACAATTGCTTTTTTCCCCCCATTCTACGCAGGAACATCATATTTTGCTCTTATATCAATGAGACGTGGAAAATGGTAATTCAAATTGCTACATCACAAAAGTAAGCACTTAGTAGAATCATATTTATTATACATATACATTTTAATGGAAGGATCAAATAATTAAAATTTCAGATAATTTTGAGGTACAAAACACGCGCAAATCAATGCAGCAGAGCAAGGGATGTCACCTGTGAATATATGTCAATCTAACGTGCCTAAAGTGTAAATATAAAGCGGTGTGCAGTAGTTGAGTTTCACTCAATGTTGTGAATATGTTTTAGAGAAAGTTTCAGTTCGTGACGATCGAGAAGAAAGTATTATGTTATTATGAGTATTAGCAATGTCATTAGAGTAAAGTATGTATTAGTTTTACTTCATTCTAACGAAATACCATTGTGTAGTCATCATGAATAATTCAAGAAGAGATACCGAATTGCTAGAGAGAATAGTTAGTATCAGCGAAGATTGCTGTGGTAACTCTGCTAACGATAGAAAATTACGATAACGTTTTTTACATCGAATAAAAAAAACTACTTATTCGTCAAACTGATGGTTATCGTTAGGTATAGTATTAAGACTGTGTTTTTAATCAAACTAATTTATTTTTGAAGAAAATGGGTATTTCCTATATCTTCAATCTGACCGGTGTCTGTAAGTGTAGGTATACAAAAATGTCCGTAAACCTAGTATTAAGAATGTATAAAGTGCGTCTTTAAAGTTACAGGCCTAAGTTTGTACAAAATAAAAATTGGAGAAAACAACGTTCTCATTTCTTTGTTTTTAATATACAGCCCTTCTAAGTCTAAATAACGTACGGCTTATTCATACAGTTGCTTGATTCCTTTGTAGAACTATCTTTCGGCATGCTGTTCCAATCTCTGGTAGCGGTTTCTAAATCTCTTCAGTGCTATTTGAACAATTGTTTTCATGCCAGACGCTTTGTTTAATAGCCATTAGCCTTGCGCCACTACAAGGGCCGGAAATGGTGGTCATTTCATTATGGAAGCACCTAATAGGTGGCCTCTCATGAAGGAACGGACAGTTACAACCATGCCATCTCCGGGATTCGAACCCGGGCTCATCGCTACGTTAGTCATTGTCACTAATCACTAAACTAGATGGGCGGCATGCTATTTGAACAAAGACTTTTGGATTCAGAGTTCAGTTTAAGGAAGAGAACCTACCATACTGGTTCCAAATGTGGTGAATAAGGGGTTAACTGAGAATAATGATATTTTCATTTTCTAGAAACCGCTTGACGAGAACGGAATTCTGTGATGGCGTATAAAATTTAGTTATTCGATTGAGATTTTAATGGCTTAATGCTCTGAGTTCTTTTATTACGGCTTTATAAAATACTGAATTACGTATTCTTCGGGAGCATGGATTTTTATGAATTTTTCCTTTCCACTCAGGAAACAAACACGGTTTTTATTTGAGATTTTCGAAACTGTTGTATGTATATTTCTCAATCCAACCAGATTATAGCCTTTTGTTTAAGGATCCTAGGCAAAGGATACAGCTTTTATCTCCAACCACAATTTCTTTGGAAAAATGAGCATTAATGGTCTTTTAATGAAATTATTACATAAAGAAATTCGGTTCCCTTCCTGCTGTAAGTTCTTGTGAGACAAAACGAGAACATATGTTTCTTTTTTCAAGGTATTTCGTCACAATTTTGTGAGCAGTGTCTTTACAAATGTTAAGTTCAGCAGTCAACATTCGAATGGGCATTTAACAGTTTTCGTTAAGAATTGTGGAACGTATTCATTGCTCGCCTGCATTCCAGACTGCAAAGGGCGATCCTTATTTATTTCATCATCATTATCTAGGCGTCCGTCACAAAATCGTACGGAACGAAGAAAAGATATTATAGCGTGCTGAAGCTTTATACCTGTACGAATTCCATAACATTTCAGATGCCTCTGTTGCTATTTTCTCGCTTTGTAGCAAAACGTTATTGTTATTTTTTGCTTAACTTTGGAATACGTGACAGTAGATCATCGCCGGATCAAAGCGAACAATTAACTGAATGGGAAATTCTCCCTACATACAGACGATATTTTATTAAAAGTAAGTTAAGATAATATAGCAATAAATGATGTCGAATATCGTTCGGCATGTTTGCTAGAATTAAAAAGAAAACTGGTCTTAAAACTTTGCATTCTATATATTCTCGACAAGAGTTCTCAGTCTCAATCCTGTCGACAAGATTTGTCATCGCAACGTTTAGCATAAGAGAATACTAAGTGAAATTTCTTAAGTTTTAAATCAAGTTATGAAATTGAAGACTATTTTTTAATCACAATAGTAATTATTATCTCGAGACAAAATATTTAATTGATTTTATTTGTTTTTTACTACATGTCTTAAACTTTTAAATACTGAGGATGAAAATTATAAACAAAAGTGTATTTAAATATATATTTGTCTTTCCAGTGATTGAAAAACTGTTTTATGTGTAACTGTTGAATGTTATGAAAAACTGTTATATGTTTTAAATGCATGATTCAATATTACTAACTATAATTTCTAAAACAAATTATTTATACGAAGAAAGAATGCATTCTGTTGAATTATGTGTATTCGATTATTAGTGCAGGATGAAAAACAATGCTTTGAGATAATAAATGTTGTCCAGTGAATAAAAATTATTTCAAACAGCATAAGTTCTATATTATAACCAAACATAGTAAATTACGTATTATATACAAACAGCAAGTATTTTTAATTAATTGAGTTGCAAAAGATAAAGTTTCTGAAATGCGCATTTATTTATACTTACGTAAGAAATTGTAAAACAGGAGTAACTGAAATGACATTATTTACGTAATTGTTATACGCATATTACTTGTAAGTCAGCCTACAGATAGCAATATAAATTTTAGATCTATAAGCAATAAAATATATAAAAGTTTTCAGATTTACATTAACGTCTTGAAAATCATGATTGCTTAACATGCATAAAATTAGGTATTTGTACATACATCTAAAGTATCAGTCAGCATTTCATTAAATTAAAAATTTTATTTGATTAATTTTCAATAAAATAAAGATAACTTACACATCTTGAAAATCTTCTAGAGTCTTTTGAGGCGTAAAAGCATTTAGAAGACCAATTATCTGAAAAATATAATCATTTGAGCTCAGTTTTTATTTCACTATTATTTATGAAGCTTAATTAATTTTTAAGTTACATTAATTAATCACACAATTATGAATATATATGTATATCAACAATACTAGTTCCTGATAATTTACCCAAGATATCACTTTCACACAGAATACGTAAGTTTCATGCATATTCTTTACACTGTTTCTTGAAATTTTAGAAACATTTAAAAATAATTCTCTCTGCAAAAATACAGAATATACAAATGCATACTAAATAATTTACATTTAAGTAATTTTAGAGTTATAAGTAAATTACATGAATATGTGTTATTTATGAAATTAATGAAGAACATAAACCATTAATGATCGTGATATTCTTTTATGTTGTGCTTAAGGCTAATATTAAAAATATATACATATGTAATTCAAGGATTTTAAGAGAGAAAATTCGTAGAAATATAAATTGACTTTAGTAAGTAACAAGTATGAACATCATCATTATATTATACTATAAAAATTACTTCTTAAAATCATCAGATCTTTATTTTAAATTAATGAACTCTAAAAATTATGAAGCAGGTTACCAGGATGGAATCTTATTTTATCAGTCTCTTAAGAGAAACATTTACGAAATAATATGCTAATGACTTAATATTCTTTAAATACACTAAAATTATGCATTAAATTATTATTAGTATACATTAAAATCTATTCGTTGAGTGTCGTAACAAACATGCCCTTCAGCTTTTGACACTGCTTCGCATTTTGCCAGAAATTACGGGATGAAAAGGATTTGGAAAATGAATGGTTTTTGCTATAAGGCAAAATAGGAAAAATTAAAAGCGCAAGTTCAAAATGACGTAGTAGGCAGAATTTTCTCTTAACTAGTGACGGGGGGGGGGAAAGGAATATGCTATATGGATAAATAATTTAAAAAGTGACGTGTTATTCAAGTGGAAACTTAAGTTCGAATGCATATTATTTCCTCCGCCAAAATAGTTTAAATAAGTTTGCATGCCTATTATTTCAGTTTAAGGAAGGTTTCTTGGCTTGACGAAGCCGAGGAAAAATGTTCGAATTCATACTATTTTCCTCATCGTTTTCAGCCAGAAAATATCTTTCCAACACAGTATTTGACTGATACCTGTAACGAATCTAAAATAATAAAAGAGTTAAACTTCCTTCTCAGGAATTAAAATTTCTGAAGTTGGTGTTTAATGCAAAGAAATTTCTTCACAAGCATGAAAACTATTGCTGATTGCTCAAATTAATATCATTCTGGAAAGTTATCTTATCCCGAAGCAACTGGTTGCTGTAAAGCCTTTTTAAGACAAGGCAAAAACAGGCAAGAAAGTAGATGAAAGCGCGAATTTACGAAATTCACGCTCTTAATCCCTTAGTATATATAAAATTTTAAAGCTGATATTATACAAAACGTTAACTGGGAACCAATACATTTTTAGAGAAAACCTAAACAGTTTAAATTATAAGGTATTTCTCCCGACTTCTCAGCATGTCTTCGTGGTGTGGTGGTCTGCACGCTGGATGCATATTCTAGAGGTCCGCGGTTCGATTCCCGGCGAAGGCGTTGCTCAATTTTCATCTTTCCTGGTTTCAAAAAAATACCTAATGTCTCTACAAAATAAGCGAAGGAAGGATAGATTTGAAAATATTTAATAAATTACGCACTAAAACGTCTTAGTTCTACAGAATAATTTATCAGATTGTGCATGTAAATTTCAAGAAAGATGTCAGCTCATATATCAATCTAAAAGACTTCAGAATATTAGAAATATGTTTGCCAAGAACGGTTATCTTAGTCCAGTTCTAAGACAAGATTGATACTTTGACATAAGCATTTTCTTGCTCAGAAACCCTAACCTAAAAAGGAAATATTTCGTTTTGCGACTAGTGTCTAGATTCTAAGACATAATATTGTAGAGGTTCTACCATAAGTGTCCAGATTTTAAGACAGGTTATTGTAGAGATTTAAGATATTTGTTAGAGCAGAAAATGCAAAAAGAAATTAACTATGCTTTTGTAGGGATTCGAAATCCGGATCTTCTGATTGCTAACTTGTCATGTTACCAGTTACATCATGACAGAACGCAGTGAGAAAGGTGATAATTTCTTAAATTCTCTCCCCACACAAAGGCGAATGAGAAGAGACACTGTCGGCCAGACTCAAATGGTCATGAAATATCGTGCACCGCATGGTTTTACTCGGGCGCCAGTGCGGAGCTATTACGTTTTCCTCGGAGAAACACGAGAAAAATCAGCAATACATTCTCGAACATAGGATTATCCTACTGCTAGCTAGACGTGCTACTAATTACATTACTAGAGCACGCGCAGCAAAAGGCAGAAATTCCCTACAATGTAGTTAGAAATCGTAATAGCGTTCATGTGTAAAGGAGTAATATAATTTTGTATTCTAAACTAAACTCAGTGGCGCAAACAGCCCAAATGGGCCAAGGCCTGCAGTGCTCCGAAATCTGCTTTCTTGACCGTGGGCCCGGGGTGCGTAAGCATATGCCCTGAAGAAGTGGTCAGCTTGTCGCAGGACCCCCAGTGTTTAGTCCCCAAGCAAACTTGGTACTCATTTTATCGACCCAAGGGATGGAAATCAAGGGACGAAAGGCTGAGTCGACCTTGCCCAGCCCGGGTTTCGAACCCCGGACCTGTGGTGCTGCTGCGCGATGCGCTAGCCACTGCGCCACCGGGCCTCAATTTTGTATTCTAGTAAGGCGTAAATTTCATCTAAAGTTTAATTACCTACTCTAGAAATGCATGCTAAAGAGTGCACTGTGTGTGGAGGAATAATTTTGCGATTGGTTATTGAGTTGAAAGATAACGGAGATTTAACCGAAATTTAGTAATATAAAAAAGAAATTTAGAAGCATGTTTGAGTCCTTTCCAGAACAATGAAATATAATTTGTAGAACTAAATATTTTGCACAAATAAATGTATAAATCTTAAAAGGGCCAGAAATGCAGCATTTTGAACCATAAAAATAGCTCATTTTTGGGAGCATTTTATGGAAGTGTGACACAAGTTCCTCTCTTGCAAGGAGTAAAAAAAAAACCATTGAATATCTGAGGTTAAATTTTACCTTCTTCGGAACTACTGTATATTTGTTGTCGGTGGATTTACTGAAAATCTCATCTTTTATTATTACAAAATTGAAACTACAACTGCAATTTTATGTCCCGGCAAGTATATATTAATCAGTAGAAAACCATAAACATTGTAAACGTTGTATTAAAAGTCGCGTGCCCGATGGATATCATCGTTGGTCGGGTATGTAAGACAAAGATCTTTAACTACAGACTGATGGTGTTAACAGAGACAGGAAACAATTTAGAAAGAAGACGGAGCCCTCCCAACAATGAACCAAGCAAGAACAATGAAATGTTGTGAGGTTTTTGTTTAGCAAAGTGCTGGAGGAGGTTTTCGTTTACACTAACATTGTTAGATGAGCATTCAGCATGGTTAAGGTTTGGAGTCAGACCTTAACCATGCTGAATACATAGAATACATATGAAGTATATGAAAGTACCGAATGCTGAAGCTAGGCATTTCAGGTGTCGAGAAATTGTCCATGCTTTAGTTCAGCAGCTTACGGAAGATTTCATCATAACCATGGAGAATGAAAACAACAATGCGTCGCAATCAAGAAAGACATTAATATTGATCCATCCATCACATCATTCTTGACAAGAGGAAATTCAATGAAGATGGTTACGCAAGCACTTGGCAACTGAAATTAGAGACGCATCAATGATTACTAAGAACTTCTCCTCAAGTATGAGGCTGATGGTAAAGAATTTCTGCAGCGTATCACCACTGGGGATGAGAAATTAAGATAATGTTTTCGGCTATGGTTAATGTTAGTGCGTGAAAGAACAGCCTGCATTGAGAAAGAATTTAGTTCCTGCGGGTAACTATATCATGTCAGGTGTTGGCCTTGAATTAATTGAGGATTATTTTGCATAGTGATATTGTAATTATTTCCGTGTGTGCAATACGTATACCTTAGGACAAATAATCCCGTTTTTCGTATGAACATAACATAGTAACATAACGCAGCATTTGGTATTAAACATTAAAGAGAATATTTATAATAATTTTATTAGTATCCTTTTTTGCTCTTTCAAAGATTTTAAAAAATCAGCTGCGTAAATGTTAAGCGAAAAGGAGTAGAATTTCAAACAATTCTTAGAAAGAATTTCAAACAAAAGGTGTATTAGTTACAGATACTCACGTTTTTATGATTAACCAGCTTCATGAGCTTGAATTCCCTGTAGGCCCTTTTCGCGTGAGTCACGTTTTGGAAGGGTCTGCTCAACTTCTTAATGGCCACATTTTGCCGGGTCACAGTGTCGTATGCGGCGCTGAAAATAGAAAGAACCAACATTAGCAGACATCAGAATGCGTGAAAAGAAATAAATAAAAACAACATGCAGCAGAGAATAAAGAAAATATTTCATTTATAAAATAAAAATAATATCCACCATTGCGGACAGACGAATTTAATATAGAAAAGAAATTCAATTCAACTCAGAAAAAATCACAATCTTAAAAGATCTGGTGTTATTCAAGACTTAATATTTGAAGTGGTACAAGTAAAGTACCGCAATATTTAAATACCAGTGGAACCTCGAGATATAAGCACCTCTATATACGAGAAATTCGAGACACGAGGAAAGCATGAGCGAAAAATTCCTCTTGAAATACGAGCACTAACTCGAGTAACAAGCAAGGAGCCAGGCTGTTGGTATGAGTGGCGCCATTTTCCAATTCGGCTCGACTCGGGGAATCCCCTCAACAGATCACTCAGTGTTCTTTGATCTACGTGTTTGTGCGCTTGTGAGTTAATTGTTCTTTACATTTAACGTGAAAATAATTAAATCACGATACTTCCCAAGAAGATTGTTACCTCAGATAGCGCTGCAAAGAAAAAGAAGGAAACCATGGCCGTTGAAATCAAGAAAGAAATCATAGATAAACATAAGCCTGGTGTAAGAGTGACGGAATTAACGAATACTTACGGCCGTTCGACGGTCGACGATCTGCAGTATTCTAAAGAAGAAGGAAGAAATTAAGAAACTTGATGTGGCCAAAGGAGTTACCGTACTGCCAAGCACCGCCTAAAACTCCTAGAAGATGCTGAGAAGCTGTTGTTGGTGTCGATTAACGAGAAGCAGTTAAAAGGCGATTCGATGTAGGAAGCCATGATAAACTACGGTTATATTAATTACCAGTGTTATTTATTGGAAAAATTGATTTTTATGTTGATATTTGTGGGAGTGCGGAACGGATTAACGGGATTTCCATTATTTTCAGTGGGGAAGCTTGTTTCCAGACACGAGAAATTCCCTATACGAGGTCAATGCTGGAATGAATTAAATTCGTATCTCGAGATTCCACTGTACAGAAAACTGTTTAATTAAAATTAAAAAAAAATAGCATTGAGGACTGCTTTCTGAAGCTGTCGTCAGAAATGGTTAAGCCTATCAATCCTTTAGCTGTCTCATGACCGAGAACGTTCCGCAATAAGTATTATAAAGGGCCAGATCAATAAACCTATATTTTACCTCCGAGACAAACATTCAAACTGTAAGCAGAATTAGCCCATACCTTTGAATTCAGTGTAGCAGTCAACCTTTGCTAAAGGCTTATAGCATCCATAGTGACGTAGTCTGTATATTGTAAAGTTTATTTAGTTAATTCAGTTAGTTTACATTCAGTCTTTTCTCTAATTTATTTTTTCGTTGACACTGACCAGAATGGAAACTGTGTTTAAATAGCAAGCTCAAGTAATAATTTAGAGAGTATAGTTTGGCAACGCCAAGTTAGCACCGTATTTTGCAAGTCAGCACTTTTGAGCAGCAAGTCGCTGTCCCCGTAGGAAATTGCTGAGTTCCTTTCTAATAAAGCCTGAGATTAGCTGGAGCAAAAATCAGTTGGCTAACAAGGATTAATAGGCGAAATCGTAACTGTGTTTTTATCCTTTTGCGCTAATTTGAATATCCCGAATAGGGATGGATAATTTTGTTCATTCCGAGTTAAAAATTGTAAAAAACTAGAGACCCTTTAGGTAAGTTTTATCCTTGTGTATTTAATAAAGTTCAGTTTATGTGTTAGTTAACTGCCAAAATAAAAATTCACCTGACCAGCATAAGATTAGGTAATTCAAGACAGGCGAGCTAGGTAAATTTATGATGTTGACTTTAAAATTTTGTTATTAGCATTGGATTTTATTTTGGGGGAAAATGATAATGTACACAAAATCTAGAGTTAGAAATTTTGCAGTCGATATATTATATGATATTAGAAACATATTTTATTTATTATACTAAGGGCGTAAAATAAACTTTATTGCAAAATAATACATATCTATTATTATATATAAAACTATTGTTTAATGAATCACTTTGCTATGCCGATGAGAAAACACACTTCATTTTATGGAACGATTTAGATCAGATTACGGAAAAGCATGCGAAGCTATCTGCCTGTGAAGAAGTATGCTTCCTTGGAGGACGCTTCAGAAAAACTGGGGTTATTCACATCTCACGTGAACCACCAGCGGCCGAGCGGTCGCTGAAAACCGGTAGTTTGGTCTGAAGTTCGAATCCCCCGAACGGGCTGGATGTATGGGCGTCTTGGTAATTTTCCCCATGTACGTATAACATGTATATGAGCCAGGTTCCATTAGAAATCATCTACGAAGGCATCCCTGCCATCAGTGTGTACAATCATGCAGCGATGCGAGCACAAATAATGATTCGCCAAGTTAGCAGCGGTGCTGAAGAGAAATTAAGAAATGGAAATCCACATGTTTATCATGAAATATATCAAATGGACAAAGCTTAAAAAAATTCTTAGAAAAAAATCTGATGTGTACACCACATGACTTCCTTGTACGGAGTATTAAATCATACGCATTTTTTCTTGCATTTCATTTAAACTTATTGGATTGAATTAAATCTACTTCGCCGACCTCTCGATACGCGCCGAGTGTGCTGACAAGTACACCACGAAGGCATGCTAAGAAGGCGGAAGAAATACCTTATAGTGTCAATTATCGTTTGGCTGGTTTTTCAAAGTATGTTAATTCTGCAATTCTGCAAACGAATTCTTTATATCTTTGACAAATTTTGTGAGGAAAGAATATAATTACTGATAACTTACCGTTAAACAGTTTTAATTGGCAATTTTACCGAGCTGCCGGTAATTGAAAAATTTGGCAAACTTACAATCCCTGATCCAAACATTCCTAAGTTTAGGCCACTTTTGCTTTCGAATAGCACATAAGATACCTTTTGTACCATGCCCACCGTTATCTCAGATTCGTCTTGCCAACCGCCACATTAAAGCGAGAGGAGGGAAACTTTCCCAACGCTAGACAACAAACATTTGGAAGGAGTGCTTTCCCCAAACTCTCCCCATCGCTTATATCTTCTTATCCCAAGAGCCTACCAATGGTTGGGCATTCTCTAAATTTAAATGGAAGATCCATGTTCAAAGAATTTCTGGATAATATCCCGAGGGAAATTCTTAGAAATACGGGATCCTCAATCAAAGTTTGTGTCTTGTAAGCAGGCGGGATTTATCTATTTGCTTCTCCACTTCTACCCATTCTTATCTTTTTTGTGTGTGTGTGCAATTCCTTTTTGCGTAGGAGGGAAGGAGGTCTCGTAAAAGAGAATGAAATGAGACCGGTTATAAAAACCTTCATATAAATTTTAGATTGTGTATGTTATCATTCTCAGTGAGGAAAAAAAAAACGAACTTTGGAATTACTCGGAAGCTTTGATATCATGGCTTTATTTTCGGTTACTTTTAAAATCATTTAGATTTTATATATCCTTTATCAGAGTTTTATTAAAAATTTAGTGCTGAATAAAAGCATTTTACGAGGATGTCAGCGAGAGTCCTTTAGGTCTTTGAACAAATTAAATCGTGAGGTGAAAGGCTGAAAAATATCAGCATTATTATTGAACTCTTCAAAGACAGATAGAACTTTGATATACCGTGTATCTTCGATTGTAAGATGCCTTAAATTCAGTAATGCTCTCCTTAATTTAATACCACCAATGGAGAACAAATTTTGACTCTAGGAAAAATAATAAATGAAATAAGACAATAAATTATTTTAGATAATTAATAATACATATAAAATATATTGGAGTGCGGGGCACAAACTGACATTTAGATTTGGGTCATTTTAGATTTACAAAATAGAATAATGAAATCGCCAATTAACGTGCATAATTTTGTTTTGTAGTCTTTTTGGAGTTTTTTTAATGCTTTTGCAATATTTACAGAATTGTCTCATCTATCACTAATACAATACAATCTGTGGTTCATGAGTTCAACGGAAAAGTTTTAAGTCACTCTTTATAATTATTGAGGCAGCTAGAGTGTAAATTCGAGATTAATTTTGGTATTCATTGTAGAAATTATATATGCCATTGTTTTTACTTCCTTCTTTACTTTCCTAAGTAGAGGAATACCTATATACACCTAGAATTATATACACCTGGAAAATATTTCTTAAATAATGAATTCGATTTTTTTAACAAAAAACAGTGTACTAATTATTGTAATCACGAAAAATTCCGGGTATCATATTTTAATAAAACAAGAAACAACAACAAATCAAATTTAACCCCCCCCCCCGAAAAAAAACATTTTGACCGCTGTCGAATGCAATTTAACGAGGTTTTTGTATGACATCTGCATGTAAGGAAAGAATAAAGGACACTTTTTTCCTAAACGAATTATAAAATTGATTTAAAAAATGGATTCACAAGATATTTTTTTCGTGACGTCTGTACGTACGTGCATATTTATGTATGTATCTCGCATAACTCAAAAACGAGTAGCTTAAGAATATTGAAATTTTGTATATAGGACTGCTATAACATGCAGTTCTGCAACTCACGTTTCAGTTGTAATCGGCCGCACTAGAAGTATACATATATATATATATAGGGTGTTTCATAGATCATGGGACAAACATGGAGGAGTAGTGGAGCGTACTAAAACATGCATTTTTTATAGGAATGTAGGATCTAAAGTGACAAGTTAAGGCAGGAACGGGAAAAAAAAAAAAAAAGAAAACACGACACGACACGAGAGGAAAATGTGTTTATGTACAAAAATCAACGCAAAATGCTTCTTTGTAGCAATAGATTATTCTCAATAAATGTTCAAAATTGCGACCACCAGCTTGGTAACGTCGCAGATACATGCTTGGTAACGTCCCAGAAGGGATTGAAGAACATTTTGAAAAACGACAGGAATTTCGCGCACGCTTGCAGCCGCAATGGATAGTCGTGCAACAAGGTCCTCCAGTGAGTCAACGGGTGTCTCGTAAATGATGCTCTTCAGATGGCCCCATAAAAAATCCAAACTGGATAAATATGGCGAACCGGGTGGCCACGGAACGGGTCCACCACGGCCAATCCATCGGCCTGGAAATGTCCCATCCAAATAATTGCGTACTCGCACTTGGTTATGGGCTAGTGCACCATCATGCTGGAACCACATGCGATCACGAACGACAGCTGGAACATCCTGCAGCAATTCCGGTAGCACCTCTTGCAGAAAAATATGATAACATAAGCCATTTGTACGTGCAGGTAAGAGGTATGGGCCTATGAGGCAGTCGTTAATAATATCTGCTCAGACATTCACGGAGAAGCGGGTTTGGAATGCATGTGGACGTGTGCCTGTGAGAAAGTTGCCTCGTCCGTGAATAGCACATCCGATGGGAAATCCGCCTGCGCCGCACACTGCTGCAAGCACCAATGACAGAAATAAACTCGAAGAGGGTAATCTGTCTCTTGCAAGGCTTGGACGCTCTGCAAATGGTATGGGTGCAAACCATTTTCATGCAATACTCTCCAAACGGTGGAATGACTCAGCTACAGACGACGTGCAATAGCTTATGTATTTGTCTGAGATGATTCATACACAGTGTTCAAGATGGATTCTTCAATGCGAGGTTGTAGTGCACTTCTTCCACTCCTAGTGTCAGAGGTGGCTTCAAATGACCCGTTTTTACACAGAGACCGATGCAACCTTTCGAACATTATGGGCTTTGGCATACGCTTGTTCGAAAACCGTTCCTGGTACAACCGTAGCGCTGCTCTGCCGTTCCCATTAGCAGCACCATACATGAGATGCATGTCAGCTTTTTCCCTGTGCGTAAACTCACCCATCACGTTCGCATCAGAGTTGCGAATGATCCTCTGATGCATCGGATCATGGTTTGTCCGGATCACTACCGCTGCATTGCCAACCAATCACAGCTGTAGCTCCTATTACTGTTAGTGTTCCCTTTTTTGAACATTTATTGTGAATATTGTTTTGCTGCAAAGAAGCACTTTGCGTTGATTTTGTACATAAACACATTTCCCTCTCGTGTCGCTTTTTTGCGATCCTGCCTTAACCTGTCACTTTAGACCCTACATTCCTATACAAAAAATGCCTGTTTTAGTATGCTCCACCACCCCTCCAAGTTTGTCCCATGATCTATACAACTCTGCTACTCGGCTCGGTGAGCTCAGGTTTTTTTATTCTTTTTTATAATTTATTTTATTATTTTTTTTTTTTTGCTAAATTGTGCATTTTATGCTTTAAAAATGATTGAATTATGTCGTACATATCTCTCGGTTAAGGTTTTTATGCCTTTAGTTAATCTGTATGGAATAGTTGTAGAATTATAAACAATTTAAGCACTGTTTAAATGCGGCGGAGCCTAATATTTTCACCATAGCAACCAAGTTTCTTTACATTAGAAACTTAACAGAACAGTGAATTAAGTCCGTTTCTGTACCTTCAGTGTCCTTTTTGCCGAGTGGACCAAAAGTAAAATTTCATTTCTGTGCACCGAAAAATCTTCCTTCTTCCTTGCTGTTCGAATTGCTTTTTTTTGCGTAGATACTCTAATTTTAATTATAAAAATTCTTTTTTTAGTTATTTTAACTTATTTAGTGTTTTATATTTTTTAGTTTTCATGAAGACATTTTAGTTTTTATGTATTTTTGTTTTGCCGCGAAGTGAGAACTGAATTAATTGAATGTAAAATCTATCTCTAATAAAATTCGAGGAAATAAATTTAAACGAAATGCAGCCAAAAATGCGTATAATTTAATATACTGTGCAAGGAAGTCATACGGTGTCGCATCAGTTTTTAGATATATATCAGGTCACCTAAGCTGAAATTATTAGCATGGAAAAGGGAGAAATTACTATGCATATATTAAATAAAAAATAAAAGTGATCCTTAGAGCTGTATATTCAATTTTTGTATGGAATTATAATAAAGGTGTAAAAATAATGTCTTGGAAGTTTGTAGATGCTATGGGATAGTAATTTCAATTTTAAACAGACGAACATTCCCATCTAGTTTCTAAACACTTGTTTATTTAGACTGTATATACCAATATTGTAAAAAATTTGTCACTCAAAAAATGCATTATAGATTAAACACAGTGAACACACTTTATGACAACCATCCATTTCCAAACATAAAATTTTGTTTATGCTTTAAAGCAGTACTGTGCTTTATTAAATCAATTTTAGGCGCCGTCTATTCGAATTTATGCAAGTTTAATAAGTTTTGTGTTGTTTATTTTAATCCTTTCTAACCGGTTCTCAAACCTGGATTTTTTAACTCAAGCATTTTAAAGGGTGTCTTTTAATGCTTTCATGTTATTCATAATTCACGTTTTGGGTAATATAGGGCCCACCAACGGCGAGGGGTAAAGTCGCCGAACACTGGTATTTCGGTCCGAGGTTCGAATCCGGCGAACGGGCTGGCTGCATGGGCGTTTTCGTTGTTTTTCCCTATGTGTAACATGTATACGAGACAGTTTCCCTTAGAAAGTCCTCCACGAAGGCATTCCTCCTTTTAGGCAGATTACCCTCGAGGCTTTTTGCATTAATCACATAAGCTAAAGTTAATATAGTATATAATATGATTTTGGAATTCTAATCATTGCTTACCAAAATATTAAACAAAATAATTAATGAAACTAAGAGCGTCTAGCGCTGTATTGAGTGCACATGCACTCACGGTCTACGGTCACTGGATTGCTAATTACTAACTTTTAGTCAAGCCTAAAAATTATTACTTTTTACAATAAATTGGTTTTTGTAGATACTTTATATTAACATATATGAATTTTAGGATATATTAAAAAAATTCTCTAGCAAAATACAGCTCAAAAAATCATGGAATAGCAGAAAATTCGCAGAATCAGATACTTAACAATTTTTAATAGCTTCGGTTTGTAAAAAGTAGGGAAATTGGCGAAAAATTGCACAATCTGGCAATATTGGTTCTAGGTGCCACTGTTTTTCCCCAATGCCAGAAACATATATTCATATATACATACGTAGATACAAATCACTCATTATTGAAAAATTGAAACCAGTAGACAAAATACTTTGATTCTCAGAAAAGAAAACAAACGAAATAATATCTTATATACACCTAGAAAATATTTCTTAAATAATGAATTCGATTTTTTTAACAAAAAACAGTGTACTAATTTAATTTAATAATTAGCTACGAAAAATTAATTACTTTAGAATGATTAGTAATTTGGAAAAATATGCGATTTTAAGATGCATCTCTGCTTTAACGACGTTTATACGGAAAAGACGTACTTCTTAGAATCGAAGAAATACAGTGTATTATCTCAGTTAATGTATCTCTGTTTCACCTTTCTAAACGAACGGAAAGCAAACATACCAACTTAAAAAGTTTCTGAAACAAAAATACATAAGCTACTATTTTATTCATACATTTCCAATGATATGCTAATGTTTTAAATATGTGATATGGTAATAAATGTTAATGTACTAATTTTTTAATGTGCTAATTTGCTAATGCGATATGCTAATGCAATAAATAAATAGTAAGGAGACTTTCTCAGCTCACTTTTAATAAAAAAAAATTCAGAAAAGGAGTGAGAAATTTACATTAGATGCGCAAGTTAGATTTTTAAAACACAACTACAAATTTTCGACGTGAAGCGTATGAATAGCGACGTGAAGGCTAGCTCTCAGGAAACCATAATTTATTTCTGTTTTTTCATCCTTAAAAAGAAATACAAGGAAACAAACAACGCTACATTGTAAAATACAGAACCTAATTTCTTATTCTAAAATCAAGATGTCTTGAATAATTCAAACATCTTCTCTATCTCTGCGAATAAAACTTGTATCTTCTCTACTTAAAAGTACTGTTACTGTTGTAGACAGACAAAGTAACGCAGCGTTAAAAGTTAACAATAAACAAATTTCAAATACTGATAGAGAATGAGGCAGAATTGCTTCACTTGTTTTGCGATAAAGTATACATAAATGTAGCAATCACAATACGTCTATGTTCGAACAGTTCGAGGAAAATGCTTATGTCATGCATTTATGTTTGAAATATTTAAAAATTATTATCGAGTCGTCTTCGGAGTAACATTCTTCGAAACATTCACACTTGCTTCAGCGCTTTTGATATTCCTGAAAGCTTTGAAGCTTCCTATAATAAACTGGTTATCACGTCGTTTTGGATATTTTAATTATATCTATAATAAATTGGTCATCATATCGTTTCGGATAGCTTAATTATATCTACAATAAACTGGTCATCATGTCGTTTCGGATAGCCTAATTATTTGGAAGTGTTAACCTCGTTGAACCAACTTGATAGGATAGAACAGCGGGGCCAGAGAGTCAACAAACTCAAATAAGGCTGTTGTAAACATGACAAGGATCTATTTCTGATAAAAGAAACTCAAGTTTCTTTGATCAAATCCCCTTTTCTCCAGCGGAATATCACATCGAATGGTCGAAAGATGTTTTAACTACTATAATACTACTATAAGAATTCTCGTCGGAAGTGTAAATTGAAGTTAAGAATAGATAGGAAAGGAACTGTTAATAAAATTAACATAATCCTTACAAGGATTTCCTTGTATAAATTGGCAACGTAAACCTAGAGATAACGAAGGGAAATTTATTAAGTATTTAAAACCGACAACGATTGCAGCTTTTACCTATTACCAGATTTTATTTTGATTTTAAAGAGAAAGGTCTCGTCTGAAAAAATTTTACAGGAGTTTATTAAGGCGACTCGTGAATATTTGATAAGCAGAACCAAGGAAACTACTGTAGCCAGGGCAAAGTCGAGCTTAAAGATTTTTTCAATAATTTTTTGGAGCCAGAAAAACATCACAAAACTCAACAGTGGTGAAGCTGGGATGGAACTTCCAACTGTTAATAAGACATAATAACTACTTACATTACAAGACCACGAAGTGTAATGGTTCTTTATATTCCCCACAGTTAAGGGTGGCTGAGAAAAGGCCATATACCCAGTCAACCAAATCTAAGGGTTGACGAACGGAAGTTTAGAGAACGGAACGGAAGCTAGTTAACATTTTAGTTTGGGCATTATTTCAGAGGTTTTGTATACTTTATTGGATTCAGGAATGTGGAGAATTAATTGTATATTCAGCGGGATTTTGTGCCACGAGTATTCTAAATCCTAGCCGGCCGTGCTAATAAAGAAGCAACTACGTGCTAATACGACGAAAAGACATGCTGGAGTTTCTATAATTCCCTCATTTAAAGGCCGACAGTGAAGAGACACGAAACCCAGACAAAAACCAGTCATCCAAATTCAAGTGGTGATGAGTTAACGTTCAACACATTTCAGCTCGAGCGTACAGCCAGTCAATTCGAGTTTCTGTTTGTACAGACATTTATATATATATTTTTCAAAGCTATTAAGCATAAGAAATCAGTTGCGCCCTGACCAGTATTCGTATCACGTGTCGTCAGATTTATAGTTAGACGTGTTATTAAAGTGTGTACTCGGGGAATGCTATAATTTCTTTTAACCTGAAAATGCTAAGAAAGCTAATTATACTTTTATTTCAAACATAGAATTGGCAAAAACTGGAACCATGATTTTAGTTTGGGTCAAAAGTTATGATTATTTCATTAAATGGCATCTTTTTGTGCACCTTGCAGGCATTATTACTTATTAAACATAATATAATCGAAGAATTGTCTTAAAAGCCAATTTTCAAGTTGCCATTGGCTAGAGAACGGCGATTACTTTAGTTCCCCTTTAATTCTGCAGTTGTACCGAAATTTTGAATAGTTTTTTAATATTATAATTATTTACAATAAAATTTTACTGATTGATTTTTCAAGCACTGTAATAATTAAAATATACGACATGTGCTTAGTAGTTATAGCGTATAAACACGTCTAGTCCCAAAGCGAAATCTGTTAGATCAAGCAACATTTAAAGTTCTCAAGAAATTTGAAGTCTTTGCAACCAACAAATGAAAGCTTAGCACACGTATAACACTTTCTATAAAAAAACTTCCTGAAAAGCCACGGCAATGAATAATTTTTTATTTATCTTTGTCATTTTATGAAGAAGTTTCATATAATATGTGCAAATTTTTGGTAGTCATCGTTACCATAGCAACCGACGTACCCTTCGCACGCTCCTTTTCTTCTCAAAATCGATTTGCATAGCTGTTTCATTGGTTTTATTTCTTGAACAAGGCTTTTTTCGACTTTTAACTCATTTCCGGATATGCACCCCAAATTTCCAAACTATTTCTGTCGCAGTAAAAGTAAATATATAATTTATAAGCGCTTTAGAACTGAAAGAACTTGTCTCATGCGTGACTATCCCGAAATGAGGAAAGGAAAAGTGAGCATTAAAATAAATGCTTACTTTGTAATAAGTAATAATGTAACAATCCCTTTATAATAATGTAAATTGATGGCGTAAAATAAAAAAAAATTCCCAACATTATTTTACTGAACTGACATCAACTTACCGACATAATATTTGCTGGTTGTGACTTATCTCACTTGTCTGACAGTAACATCAGAACAATCCCACGAAATTCATCATGACAAGGAGTGAAAAACTGCGCCTGGCGTTGGTAAGAACCTGGAGACTAGACAGGTGACAGTACGACTTTGCTCAGTTCCGCCCCTAATTTTGACGAAGAGCAACAAGGAAAGATAGATCCGAGGATCTTCCACCCCTCTTCCCTTACCACAACGTCTCCAGAGGACTTTCGGCTCGCCGCACATTTAGAGAGCCTCCATGCCGTACAGACACTATACATTAAGAAATATCCATGCCGTCTTCGGAATCCATTTTTTAGGAATTCATGGACTCGATCTTCGGAATTCACGTCTTCTTCGGTACGGCAGTCAGAGTCACTAATCATTATCCCGTCCGGAAGGCTTAATACACTCTTAGACAAAAAGAAGGAAAAAAAAAAGAAAGAAAGAAAAATGATGCACCACGACGCACCGAGAAGATATAAAGCAAATTGGACACAAATTGATATGCATACAGCTTTCGACGGAAAATTTAAAAGTTTACATTTTGGCTGCCAATGAATGAACGGTTGTCGCTACAGCGGGTCTGATCTGCGCAACTGGCAGGATATTTAAGAGATATTACGATTCCAGGTCATAAATTCTTCCCGAATTTCATTCCGTGTGCTCTGGCAGACAGTAACTATGCCTCGCATAGAGGTGCGCGAACGATATGCGCAGATGTCCGAATTTGAGAGAGGTCGTGTAGTTGGCCTTAAAGAACCCGGTTGGCCTTATCGGCGAATAGTTCGACATTTGAGCAGAAGCGATGCCACTATTAGACGATAGTGGCAGGAATGGGTGAACCATGGCCGCACACTGCGTCAAGAAGCAAGCGGTAGGCCCAGAGAAACGACAGAACGTGAAGACCGAGCAACCGTCAGAGCGGCACTCACAGCCCCAGATGCATCATTATCATCGATTGTACGTGCATCTAGTGCTTCAGTGACCGCAAGGACCATTCATAGACGGCTCACAGAAATTGGGCTGAGGTCACGGCGCCCCTTACGCCGACTACCATTGACCTCTATACAACGTCAAGCCCGTTTCCAGTGGTGTCGGGCTCATTCGCACTGGAATGTCACTGAACTGGAGTAGAATACTCTTCAGTGATGAGTCCCACTTTGAACTGAGCCTCGATGACCAACGAAGGCGAGTCTGGAGACGCCCCGGACAGCGGTGCGATACCAACCTGACTGTCAACCACGAGTGATGGTCTGGGATGCCATTTCATTTCATAGTAGGACTCCTTTGGTTGTCACCCGTCGCAACCTTACAACACAGCGGTACGTAGACGAAGTTCTAAGGCCCGTTGTGTTGCCTTTCATGTCACCCCACCCTGGGCTTACATTTCAGCAAGATAATGCCCGGCACATGTTTCTACTGCTTGCCTTAGTGCTTGCCGAGCATTACCTTCACGTTAAGGTCGCCGGATCTCTCTCCTATTGAGCACGTTTGGAGCATTATGGGCAGGGCCCTCCAACCAGCTCGGGATATTGACGATTTAACGCACCAGTTGGACAGAGTCGGCACGATATTCCTCAGGAGGACATCTATCAATCGATGCCAAGCCGAATAACTGCTTGCATAAGGGACAGAGATAGACAAACGCGTTACCGATTTTTTCACTTTGTGAAGGTCTATCACTTCAATAAATAATCCAATTTTTCTCAAACTGTAATCATTTGTTTTTCTGTACATGTACATCACTACTACCGATTTTCGTCCCATTCGGATAACTCCTTCTTGGTGCGTCGTTTTTTTGTCTAAGAGTGTACTTTATGCAATTACATACTAAGACGCACAACCGGGATATAGTGGAAAGCAATATAATATGTTAACCATTTAAACATTCATCCTGTTAAATTAACATTCGATCAGTTAACCCATCCATTTCCTCTGATTCAGGGATATCTTCTGTTCTAATTTCAAAAGGTGAGCAAAGAATAGCAGAAACACTTTGCTGAAAAACAGGAAAAAGAACAAAATTCTTTAAATAAATTGTGGCTAGAGATAAAACTTAGTATTTTGCTTATGATCCTGAGACTAGACAGCTGTCATCAACTTGAACTGAAAAAGCTTCACCATGGCCACTGAAGCTTCGTTTTCAACCATGTTAATGGCCATATTGTTGCGTGCCGTACGGGTTCGTAACAGACTGAATGCCCAAGTTCGATAAAATGTTAATAAAATCTAGTCTTATCAAAAGAAATATAACAGGACGCTGGAAATTTTCTCAGATATTTGTAGAAGTGTTTATAATATCCCGCAGTGATAATTAGTAGTTATATTTTAAACTACTAAAACGTTAAGTAGAACGCACAACACAGAGAAAGCTAATCCGATGAACAATAATAACAGCAGCTAACTAAACAACCGAGCTGGCTCGGTTTAAGTAATTGTGGCTTAATGGCGAATGTAAAACGATCATGACATAAAATAGAACATCATACATTAGAGAACTTTAAAAAAAAACAGTCATGAGTTAGTTCCAATCATCGTACAGTACGCTGAAAATTTAAAAGTCCAGCTGTTCGATTAAGTCAAGAAACTGCAGAGCAAGCTAAAGGTTTTCCTCCTGCGTATTCAGGCTTTTCAGAGCCGTAGCAAATTTAAAGATTTTACCAAAAAGTTAGCAAAATGAACTTGAAGGCTTTCGACTGGCGATTCAGTCTTGGGGATGGAATCAGCAGTCCTAGAAGTAGGAGTTGAGGCTTTCACAGCATAAAAGACATCAGTGGAGTTCTTCCTGGGCTTAGAAAACTTCTTGTTGGCATCAGAAGGCAGCTCAGGAGCAGTCTTGTCAGCATTCATTTGATTACGAATTTTGGGGTAAAATTCGCAACCTTTGAATGAAGCGATATGAGATTTTTTTACATCTCGCACACGTTGGCTTATCCTCTTTTGGTTGAGCGCAAGTGTAGGTGAAATGATCTAACCTACCCTTGAGACATCTAGGAGCGTTGTTACAAAAAAGTTGTCCGTGTCCGAAGCGTTGACATCGGAAAAACATCATGCTACTTCATTTGATCTGAATCGGCGAATAGTCGCTTGGAAGATCCAGAATCATTTTCGTTTTACATATGCTTCTTCCAATACCGTTTCTCATCAGCGACGCAAAAAATACTGGCAGTTTCTTTTCAAGTCCATTTGTTTTCCGAATAAACCGTGTCACTTTAATAATCGGAAAACAGTCATTGCAAAGTTCATTCTGAATACTTGAACATTCAAGGCTTCCGGTAAACTGAGCTGGGATGTCTCTTTCCGGCATTTTAAAGCTTTCAATCGGTCGCCAGAGAGTTCTAGTAATTTTTTTTGCTTCTCGAGATTTCTGGAAACCAACAAGAGGACGTAATTACGCTTACAGTTAACACAGTAGTCCATTATATTTATTCAATTTCAATAGAAATAAAAGAGATATACATTTATTCAATGTTAAATGCACGTGCTCTTACATTTTTGACTTTTTCGGCGTAGCTACCAAAAATTTGTTACTAGAATTATTGCCAGTAGGCTACATTCTTTTCCCTGAATTATGCCTCACTTTAGGGATCTTAATAGTATAAGAGATACGAATAAGATAAATGATTTCAGCTCTCAAATCAGTAAGTTTCGATCGACTTATATACTACGTATATTTAACACTATCCAGTATACTTTCGTCTTAATGAAGAGTCTCGAAAGTAGATGGAAAAGTCTTTTTAGCAAATCTATAAGTGATCTTTGTTTAAAATCTTGAATGGACGACATCTTATGAAAGTATATGTATTTTCGAGTAGTGATAAATGTAACAAAATTTGAAGATTCTGCACAAAAATGCTTTAATTCTGAGACGCATGCATTGATTATAGAAAAAAAGGGGCCCAATATATGGGTTTGAACTTGAGGAGCGGCAAAAGAGCTGCAAGTATACCATGAAACGAAAGCAACTTACGTCACAATAAATACCAAAATTACCTCACAATAAATTGATTCCCTCTTCTAGTGCTATGCACATGAACCACGATAAGAAGAGTCAAGTCTGGCTGGAGCTGGCAGTATAGAGTTGTGAAGTTACGAAGGTTTCGAATTAAGAATAATGGGCTTGCTGGAAATGGAGAAATTGTTACTATAAGAAGCTCATCAAACTCACTTAAGTGAAGTGCTGTAAGTCGGAAGGAGAGGCTTCCTTACTCCGTATTACTAGGCTAGATGAGATATAGGTCAAATCATCATAGAAAGCAAATGCGAAACTTCAGTAGAAGAAATGGCCTATTTCGGAGTCGGAGTGACTATAGAAAAATGTATCACTATCACAAGGCGTAAGTTTTGATAATTCTCATGTACTATTTAGATGGCATGATCTTCATGCATACCGTATTTCAAGAGCAGACTATGCGTGTATAATTATTAAATATTTTTATCCTTATTATTATTCATTTTTGGAACTTAAATTTTCTAACGAATCCGAGGAAAATTTATTTTCCTGATTGAGCTTCGAATTATTCTCAGATCAGCTATTATTATAGGTGCAGTACGATTTCCACATGGCTGACAACAAGTTGTATACATTGTCGGTGACTACATCTAATGACAGTAAAAGTTCCTGAGAGGTTCCTCTTTTATATTGATTATATATCAATAACTGCCATACTAAAGTGTTAACTTTTGCAAGAGGAGCTTCAGAAGAATTACCTTAAATAGCAGAATACAATCCAAACTTCTTTTAAACAAATCACAACTAGCAAGTAAAGTTGATACTTTGTATTTTATTTCGACGCAAAGAGTCAATCATCTTTATGACTTGGAAAAATTTTCGCTTGTCTACAGAAAGTTTGTCACCAGAAGTGTCTAATAAAGATGATGTTGATGATTTGTTTAATTAGGAGGTAACCGTAATTAACACGAAAATGGTACTTGAAGAGAAAGAAGTAAACACCATTCTCTATGAAACATAATGAAGCGCCTTCTAAAAAGAATTAAACTCAATAATTTGGAAAGTTACGTTAGGTTATTTGAATACGGCAAAGCTCACAAGGAATAAGCACAGGGATGAATTTATGGATATTTTTCTAAGGAAAACTAATTCGTACTCACGTTACACGAGGAAAAAAACACTAAAACCAATCATGAAGCTAGCCCGTTTGCCTTAGTTCGAACTTGGGTCGAACGGTTAGTATTCAGTGGCCACTCGGCTAAGGACCCAATAGATCAAATAAAGGCTATTTCGTGCAAGTGACTTTTGTTGCATAGTAGTTTCTCTTTATACTACGCAACTATTATCAAATAGTTTATTACAATTCAAAGTAAACGTTCTTGAAAATTCCTTTTACTCTACAATAATAGCACCAGTGAATTTTTTTACGCTCCCGAGTAAAACCTCATATAAATAGACCCACTCTGAGGACATTTTAAAAATTGAAAACAAAAAAAGCTTCTTCTATTGTCTGTACCCATAGTACCCACTCTGAGGACATTTTAAAAATTGAAAACAAAAAAAGCTTCTCCTATTGTCTGTACCCATAGTATAATTCCGTTATCTTCAAAAGACAGTGTAACATCAAATAAAAAAAGAAAAGGAAGTTTAACATGAATTTTTATAAAAATTGGAGTCATAAAGTTCTATACATGCGCTGTGCAATAAGGTCTTTAAAAATAATGATTCTTTAATTATGTGAGAAATACATACTTAATTATTTTTTAAACATATTTACTTCAGCTCATCTTCTCTTACGAGCCTACTGAGAAGAATTAAAAACATTTCTTAATTGAATATTATCGAATCTAAATGGGCTACCTAAAGAAAGAGAAGCCTTCTTGGAGGACATTTTCAGGAAGAAAGGTGGCGACTTCAGGAAGCCACGAAAAACACCCATGCACCGAGTCTATCATCGAGGATTAAATAATTTACATTAGGTCAAAGCTTATAAGATCTATCTAAGCGAAGGGATGCCTTCGTGGAGCATATTTTAAGATGAACGAACTGGCCAGTATTTATGTTCACAAGAGGCCACAAAAATTCCCAGGCAGATAGTCTGTTCGTCGAGATTTTGAACTCGGATCGAACTGTCAGTGTTTAGCAGTTTTGCCGCTTAGTCACCGGCCGGCTGCCGAGCTTCGAACGCAAGCTAATCTAATATTATTCAGAGATCATACTAATAAGTAACTGGTAGGCTTTTAAAGATGAGGTTTTCCAATATGAATAATACATTTAAAGAGTACATGTAAAATATCATTTACATAAGTATTATAAATATGTTCAAAGAAAAATGAGAAGCAGTTTTAACAAGAAATATTATATTATAAAGAAATTCTCAATAATTTTTTATAATTCTAAAATTTATGTAGACATATTTTTATATTATATATATGCTCAAAATACACTTTTAAGGGGAAAAAGGTCAAAGAAATGTATATTTAATAAACGACGAAAAAATTTACGTCTATCTAAAGAAATTATTATCATCTTAAGACTTCGTAAAATGCATTACTTTCATTGAGTGAAAACTTTTCTCAGTATTTTTACTTACTTAATTTAAAGCATAAAAGAGTGTAACATCCATATAATTCGGTTTAAGCTAAGAATGATATTAAAATATTTTTTCGCAATATTTATTTCATTCAGCATTAAAAATGTATCATGAATTGTAAAAAATGTTGAATACAATACTCAGAATAAATTTGTGGTCTCAAAAGCCCTCATCTAAGAATATCCTCAATTGCAACAAAGCCATGTCACTCCCGAACAGCTGCCTCTTTTCTATAAGAGCTCCATTCTATTGATCCGTTTATTTCTGGAAGAAATGACGATATGGAAAATCTCGAAACCTCACGAGCACCGATTTCATTTCAGATAAGAAGCACGTATACATCTCAACTCCATATTGCTCGCCTTTCACTGAAAGAGTCAAAATGAGGTTCTTAGTTAAGTTGCTGCATAATGAAAAAAGGATTCGATGACGTCAATGCTTCGGATATTAAACCTGAACTGTCAGACACTGATGCTGAAGAAAGGGTTTGGAAAACTTATTTATGCTTGAATTTATACTTGATATCACAATTTTATTACTAGCAATGTTTGATTTACTAATGTTAAGGGGAATACGTTTTTTATTTGCGTCTTGTAAATACTAAAGCATATTCTCTAGTATTTCTATTTAATATGCGACTTAGAAATACAAATATTTCAGTAAGTTGTGACCTTTTTTCTTCTCATTAATTCGGATATTACTCGTATACAGATTAATTTATTATCCTTTTTCTTCTCCTTAATTCGGATATTATATGGATTAATTTATTATGTAACTGCCATAGGAAGTATTTTATTTTTAGAAAGAACGTTTTTTAGGTAAAAGGATTTATAATGATCTTACTTACTTTAGATTACAATTTTTTGTTTATCTAAAACATAAAAGTTCAAAGAAAAACATAGAAGATGTAACGAAGCCAGCTAGTTTTAGGAAGGAATTACATTATAAGATCACTGCTCAACTCAAATATTTTTAACAAATTACCTGGAACTAATGACATATACATACTGTTTGATTAAATAAGTCATAGAACCTAGCACTCTCTGAAATTAAGAATTGTTTAAATGAAAACTCAATCTTTCAGAAGATACTTTGTCATCAAAATATGCATATACGACATTATGTATCGCATCTGAATGCATGCGAAAGATACATGACCTATTTTTCCAGTAATTGTACATCATGTACCCATTGCTATTTTATAGCTAAGGATACATGACCTGTTTTACACTTTGACTTTTTACTGTGTGTATTTAAAGTATAGTAAATGTCCTTAAGCATATAGAATATGACGAAATGGGATAAAAAAAGATATAACATCGAGCGTATGGATTTTGATTAAAAATTGAACAAACTGAAACAACAGATTCGCCGAAAGTGAAGAAAGCCTGTACAAAGCGACCAGTGGATGCCAAAATTGCTCATAGGTTTTAAAAAATTTCCTACCCTGCCGTTTCGGCATACTTGCAGAAAACACTTTGGTTTTGCTTTGGTTTAATTCTGGCAAAGCACTCAGAAGCTATCTGCTCTGTATAGGATTTTATCGACCGAACTACCAGCAGGTTGCTGGTGAGCCCTTTACAGAAAATGATAGATTTAAATCCAAATGTTTATATATTATAGAAAAAAAAGTCAAGCAGAGATTCATATACAGCTAGCTCTCACATGGACTTGTGAACGATTTCATAATAATGATCTGAATTTATTGTTGCTGGGAAGAATACCGGACAGATTATTCTGTCTTAGATATTGGAATCCTCATACCAGGTTTCGGTTCATGTAAAATAATTTCATGTATGGATGCGGGTTGTTGGAAGGCCAACGTGTAAGCGTGAATGCTGTGTTTGGTATATCCTGATAAACGGAATGATGCCTCATCGATAAGGAAAAAATAGTCAGAAATAGTATCAGAAGTCTCCACGGGAAACTATTAAAATAATCGGTAGAAACCGTAGGTGTATAATAATTTTCGAAAACAATGCATTAGAAAGGTCTTACTCTTGAATATCTTATATTAGAAAAGATGAAGAGAAAAAAATGTGTGTGCTCTGGACGTAGTCAGCTCATCAACATTCACATTTACGGAGTGTTGCCATAGTTTGTTTAATAGTCCTTAACCTATTTATGTTTGAGATGTAAATTGATGAAAGCATCTAACTGATATAGACATCCGGATTTGTTCCTGTAGAAAGTATTATTGATCGAAGTTGTAAAAATAGTTCCAAATGTCTTGTTAGCGTTTTCTTTCCTTCAGGCATATTTATTCACAAACTTTATATGAACTTTTAACACACAGAAATACTAGCTCAGGATCTGGAAATACTGGAGAATATCAAAATGTTCAATTTAATGATTCTGTATTTTGAAGCTGTGAATGGCAACGGCTTGTAAAGCAGTTTAAAATGAAATTCTACTTTTAAATATTTCCTTTTTAGAAAAAAGGTAAGGTGCTATTTTTTAGATTTTTAAAAGTGTGAATATTAAGATTCCAATAATACAATCAATAGGATGTTATAAGCCTTATTATTACGATCTGATTTTATGATTTGCATTCTGCGAAATTTTTTATGTTAGTTTTAAGATATTATGATATTATGATATCCAAAAATTTAAATTAGAATTGACAAAACGACCTACTTGACAAAAAAATTGAAGGACGAATTGACAGAAGTACAGAATAGAATTGAAAAAAGGACTAGAGGATCATGAACACCTTTTTGCACCCAACAAAAGAAAGTCTAAAATATTCTGAAAAATAATTCATATACAAAATGATTTCTGCATGTACTTAGTATAAAGGTACTCTCTGTATATACAGGCAAAAATGCTTTTTGCATTTATATATATAATCATGTTATATGTATGTTTGTAAATGTATTGTTATATGTATGCCATTATGCATTAATATGTTATGTATTTAACTTTATGTTCTGTATTTACCTTTATGTTTTGTATTTACCATTACGTATTCGAGTGCGAAAGGCACCCTATGTCACAAATTATATTGTAACCGTATGTAAAAATTGTAAATCCGTCAAAAATAATGTTCAAATAAAGATAGATAGTGCAGTTGGGCAATACCCATATTACCAATGGTTAAACAATTGTGTCTGCTGCACTACACCATGAACCTGAACCTATCGCAGTATACTTCGCAAATTCATTTACTAGGAATGTTAACGGCAGGCATCTTAAATTATGCATCTTTAATTTTGAATGAATAAGTGCAATATGTGTAAAATATTTTGTTTGGTATATCTGTTCTATAACAACGTCTTACTTCCGTTAGTAATCCTGCGCAATAAACGCCACAGTATACGGTCAATTTTTGGTTCTTAAGAGAAAGGGATCTGTATTTCATCATCCTTGAAATCGGTAGTTTTAATTTAAAATTTATGCCAAAGTAAATTTTTCATTAAGGCTAATTTTAAATTTTACATTGACGTATTTCTCTTCCCGTTTTAAAAACAAGGTTAATCTACACAAAGTAGCTTTATACTGCTGCAAATGCAAAATATATTTAAAATGCAATGCCAGTGGTATTATATATCGTACGGTTTGTTTTTCCCCAAATGTATTAGGTAAAATAGTTTAAATAAATGGTTCATATTAGAGTTAAAATTATGTAATTTCTTACAATGTATTGAAAATAATGTTTCTATTATTTTTAAAGCGGTTCTCTGTGAAGCTAAGCAAGTTACTACTGCTGTACATGGGGAGTTCTTTGTGGAAGTTGAGAGCGTTACTTAGCAACGAATAATCTCGATTTGACTCGATTATATTTAGGCGACAGAAGTTATTTGTCGAAAAGTTGGAAATGGTAAAATATAGGATAGTGGTCCGAAAACATTTGTATCTGCGAATTATTATCGTTGCAAATTGTCCTCATTTTATTGTTGCCAAGCGTTTCTGCGTACCAGCAATCCTCATCAGAGATTCCATTGAAACTTAGGGAACGGAATAAAAATCAATATCATTAAAACACAGAAATGCATCTACGAAGTAGTCGTATAGGAAGAAATGGATTTTGAGGAAGCAAGCTAAGCTTAATTACAGTGCTCCTACAAAATACCATTAGCTAGGCAATCTTGCTAGAGAAAATCGATGATTTTTTTTTTTTTTCACTGAAATTTAATGCAAAAGAAGCTGTGAAAATACATGCGCTTGTAATCTGTGGTGGGAACAATCAAGTGCATAATAAACAAAACTGAACCGGATTCTGCTTATACCACTTAATTTACAGTATAGCTAATATTATGTGTGAAGAGGAAGAGCCAGCATAAAAGTAAGCTTTAAAGTTGAATGAAAAGAAGTTATACATAAATACTGGCATACTCAAAACAGCACTGACAATTATTTCTGAAGTCTCAAATTTGGTAAGAAAATTCGATAACAAAACAAATTGCCTTGAAGTTGATAGTAACTGATCCTATCTGGAAGCAAGCGAAATTCATCATAGATGATTAATTGCATTTCATTTCTGATTATCATTTTAGCGATGGCATTAAGTACTTAAGTCAAAATTTCCTAATTCTGTCTCTGTGTACTTCAAGATGAACACTAAATTAAAATTCACAAGGCAAGCAACCGTATTGCACGCCATAAGACAAAAAAGGCGATTTTTCCGATCCAGTTTTACTTCCTTGTACGAAGTAAAAGAAGTATTGCAATCATGAAAATTTTTGGGGGTCATATTTCGAAGAAAATATCCATTTTGATTGCTATCGAATGCAATTTAACGATGTTTTTGCGTGACATCTGTACGCAAGGACAGAATAAAGGACTCATTTTCTCCAAACTGATATTGATACTGATGAATTATAAAACTGATTTAAAATGGATTCAGAAGAGACCTTTTCGTGGTGTCTGTACGTACACATATATCTGTGTATCTCGCATAACTCAAAAACGAGTAGCCTCAAGAACGTGGAAATTTTGTACATAGACTGCTATAACATGTAGTTGTACATCTCCGTTTTGAGTTGCACTCGGCCGCACCAAAAGCATATAAATATATATACCCACTCTGTTACTCGGCTCAATGAGCTCAGTTTTTTTTATTCTTATATGTTGGTAAACTGCCCCTTTTCCTGCTTTAAAAATGATTGAATTATGTTGTTCTTATCTTCCGGTTAAGGGTTCTTATGCATTTAGGTAATCTGCATGCAATAGTTGTAGAATTATCCACAATTTAAAAGTTGTTTAAGTGCAGATTAGCCTAATTTTTCTTTCTATAGCAGCCACATTTGTTTACATTTGAGCAGAATAGTAGATTAGGTCTTTGTGAACCTTCAGCGTTTTTTCATGGAGTGGGACAAAAGGAAACTTTAAGTTTGTGCACCGAAAGATCTGCTTTCTTGCCTGCTGACTTAATTGCTTGTTTTTTCTCAGAAACTCTAATTTTAATTGTAAAAGTTGTTTTTAATTTATTTTAACTGCATTTGGTATTTGATGTTTTTCTCTATCTTTGAATTTTTAATGAAGATATTTTGCGTATTTATGTATTTTTGCCTTGTCACGAAGTGAGAAATGAATTAATTCAATGAGAAATATATTTCTAATGAAATTCGAGGAAATAAGTTTAAAAGAATCGCAGGAAAAATGCGTATAATTTAATATTCCGCACAAGGAAGTCATGTGGTGTACACAACAGACATTTTTCTAGCTACTGTAAATAGTTCCATCTATTTAAATCAATTCATAAAAAACTTAATTAAATAGTATCACCAGAGCGATATTTCTTTAGGCTAGACTTAGCAACTAGTCATTTTACGAAAAATATTATCAACCATTAACAACCGAAATATTGCTTTTGCGTCTAAATCGAATAATGCCCCTAATGTATACTAGCGGCCAACCTACTTGTGCTTCCAAAGTTTCTATAGTATTTTAATCGGATGCTGTTGTAAAGATCAAAGCTTTGAATGAGATCTGGATCTAGGAACTTACAGAGCAATCTGATACTTCTTCAACTGTTAATCTCTTAATATACTAGGTTATTTAAAACATTTGCAGAAGTCCGCATGAAGATAATTCTAAAGATAGAAAAATATAGCGTTTTGAAGACAGCATATTGTTCTTAGTATACTGATGTTTCAATATCCTTTTTCCGTTTTGCAGGTGATTATATTTATACTTTACCTTTTCAGGAAAATGGATCAAAATGACTTGCGTTCACTCATCAACGGTTTCGTGTTAAAGGGATACAATGGCACGTAGATCAAAAGTAAGCTGATGCAAAAGTAAGCTAAGATGAGTGACGAGTAAAGACTCTTCTACCTACAGCAGGGTTGCCAAGCGGGTCAGAATTTAACAAATGTAGGTAAACGTCGTTGTAGCTCGATCGTTTAAAAAAATCATAGCTGCTTTTGAACTCTTGTTGTCAATGGCCAGTCAATTTTCATGCGACATATAAAAACCATGTTAAATACTGCAAATAGTGAAACAACCAACATCCTTTCTGCCTTTGCTTATAAGAAAGATCTGTATCTGTAGAATTCCAAAAACTTCGAGATTGGGTCAACGGGAGCATAGAATGGAATGTGTTCAAACGTTATGGATGACAATGATCGTTCGTTTTTTGTTGTTTGTTTTGTTATTGCCCACCATTTCCCTAATAAAATAATTACAATCGAAAAATGAAGAGTAGCTATCAAATTTTAACAATGCTTAAAGCAAAAGTGATAACTTAAAACTTGAAGAATATTGCAGTTTTCCTTTATTGTACAGATTTCAATGGAAATACACATTTTGACCTTTCCTAAATGAATTTGAAATATTTTTTGCTACCCGACCATGCTATATAGTAAAGATTTGAGTGAGGAAAAAGTCTACTTTCATGACTGCTTGAGAATGGTTACCAGAACTGAGAATCGAAGCAACATTCACAACGAAAAAACGCCAAATGATGCTTACGCCCCAAAATTAGGAGAATGGAGAAAGACAAAGTATTGGTATCAAAATGCTCTTTCTCTCTACATAATGTTATCTCCCTTATTTTTCAAGTAGGTGAGGATATGGCACTAGCTTTCAAATAGTCTTATAGATCTAATAATTAGTCTTTTTAATTCAGATATTTTACTCGTATTTCCGAGAACACATATCTAGACTTAAAGCGCAGTTTTAAATTTGGCTAACATAGTTTTCAACTTTGGCTGAAACTTTGGGGAAAAATCTTATTTCTCAGCTTATACACGGATCGGCGTACATTTAGAAATTCCAAAAGAGCGACGAATAATTTAAGATAAACTATTTATTTGCCATTTCATCCTAAAAAGTAGTCATATCAATAAATCTTAAGAACTGGTTACTAAAAATGTGAAATCTGAAACACTGTGCAGTTTTGAAAAGTAAACAAACTTTGCCTTCAAAAAGATACTCTATGATTCTTCATCTATACGCGAAATAGCAAAACACTTTGTATTCCATAAATGACAAAGACTCAACCCGTTTTACCTCTCATCGTAAAGCAAAACGAAACATTCAAAGGCTCATTCCATGCTATTGAATCTGTGGTTGTATTCCTAACATCAGCGTTCTTTTTTCCTTTTCCCATCATTCTATTCTTAACAAAAGGATTATTAAGAGATTTATTTGAAGACCACAATCCTCTCGGAAAAGGGATGGGGAGAAAGACGGATTATTACTGATAATTAGATTTCAAAGGCTCCCTCCTCCCCACTGTCACCGTGTCATCCGATTCGTTCCGTGTTAGAATAACGAACCAGAGTCCAGGATTTGAATCTACGCATGCGCCGTGAGTTGCTTTTGGCTCTGTGTTCTGCCGCGAGCTGTTTCATCGGGGAAAAGCTTCGAGACAATAATTGCAGCAGAATACACTTTAATTAGCCTAGCAAAGATTATTGGTATCTTATGAGTAATTTGACAAATTTTCTTCTCTACGAAGTGATTATTTCTATGCATAAATGTTATTGAATTAAAGACCGAGTTGTACTGTTATTTATATCTCCAATTTTTTTTATCAATGCTGTTTATTTTCTTTTACATCTTACTTATGATTACCGCTTATTTAAAACTTCTAACGAAATTTGACATATCTTTATTTCAGATACGTAGATATTGCTTACGTAAAATGGAAATAAAGCGGAGAGCAAAACGAATAAAATAATCATCAAAAGTTCACTGTATGACAAAAATCAAGTATAAGAACTTATAAAGTATTTCTCCCGCCTTCTTAGCATTATTTCGTGGTGTAGTGGTCAGCACGCTCGACACGTATTCGAGAGGTCCGCGGTTCGAGTCCCGGCGAGGGCACTGCTCCTTTTTCATGACTCCTGCTTTTAAAAAATAATCCTAATGTCTCTACAAACTAATTGGGAAAAATAAAACCAAGAATGAGAATGAATGAATAGAAAGAAATAATATAAAAATGACAACGAATTCAGGAGCGAGAAAGAAATGACGCTTCCAAATTAACAGATATTGAAAACTGTGAATACGTTTGAAGACCATTTTTGTTTTATTTGTAGAAGAAATTTAATTTTAAATACACGAGTATGAGGAATAGATGTGTAGTAGTTATTCATCCTATACAATTATTTTATTTTTTCATTCAGGAAACTTTCTCTTTTATTATCGCGGATCGAATTAGTATCGCGAATATAAACGCACCACATATCTTTTTAAAACGAAAAAATACTTACTAAATATACTGATAGCAATTTTTTCTCACAGGAAAAAAATTCTTCTGCTGCTACGTAACGTAACTGTTGTTTTTCAGACATGCTTATGTCCTTCTGTTACTATACATATCATTATTTATTTTATCAACAAATTCTACTATTATTTATTTTTCCTGTCCTTTAACACAATTACTAATTTTCTCAAAAACAGCAAATTCAGCTGCTGTTATCCATTAATAATGCTGTGGGCTCTCGAAATATTAACAACTAACGCCTGTAAACAAGAAGAAACTATCACATTATTGAAAAAAAATAACAGCTGTGCAACAAAGTAAACAGCACTATACATACATACATTCATACAGATACTTGATTATTTAATTTTTTTTAAACTATGATACAGGACGATAATATTTGGTGGCAACAAGTTGAAAAGTGATTAAGGCATTTAAAGTGATTCGACGCAAAATGCCGTTTTGAGACTAATAGCAGTTTTGGGGTAAGGCCCATTTGGGCTAAAATAGTTTGCATGCATTTTGAACTTCTGAGGATCAAAATTTCTGAGAATAATAACAGAGCTTAATACTTGAATAGAAAGCTGTATTCAGTCAAATTTCGAATTTATGAATTTCTAGTTGAAAGAGCAGAACAAAACGGGATAAAAGTGCGATTCGCTTTCCTAACGTTTGATATATTAGACATACTGAGCTTCTCCTTTAATACCAAAAACTAATATCATAATATAATTGCATTAGGTTTTAATCATCAGATGAATCAAAAATTTAACAACGTAATTAAAAAAGTAAACTACTTATTACCGAGCCTAAGTAAAAGCATTTTTATGGAAGTGCTTAAGTACTAACACCTAAGTTTCCCATTTTTTTCTGAGAGGCTTTCAGTTTAACGTATACACTTCCCAGCAGAGAGTCTAAAAAGAATGTTGATAAAGTAAGCTGGTTAGCTGCAGAGCGGTTATAGGAAATAATGTCGTTTAGGCATGAAGTTTTTGCTAAAAGGGGTGAGAATTTATTGTGACTTCGGTTGTAATTCATTTTGATAAATGGGAAAAGAGCGTGACGTCAGTAGGAGATTAACTCTTGGAAAAATGTGTTAAGAACAAAAAGTTGTTCTTAATTTTCTTCTTGTGTTTGGAACAAAAGGTCGTTATTGATTTTCTTCTTACTAAAAGCAAATGCGAATAATATCCTTCATAAAAATTTCTTCAAAATAAGCCTTTGAGTCAAAAACCCTGGCACGCTACCACGACCACTATCCAAAGAATTACAACATACAACTGGGTATATAAAGATAAAATCTAGTAATAAAGATAAAAAATGTAGTAATAATTATCGCTATATGATCCTGAATTAAAAATTATGCCTTAGACAATAATATGTGCAAACATATTTGGAGCAGTACGTAAGTTAAATTCATTTGCTTTAATACAAGAATAGGAATTATTAATATAATTTAATCACTGCTAATCACAGTTCACCATTCAACCACTGCTAATCGAATCAAATGCGTTTCACTTTGATTCGATTAGCAGTGGTCAAGTAGTGAGCACAGTTGAATGCTCATAGTTTTACCTGGCTTGTGTTAAAACCCAGGTGAACAAGCTGACTGTTTATTTGGTTTTGAGGTTTTTCCCACGTCTAATGTGAATATGAGCCAAAATTCCTCAGAAAGTACTTCAGGAAGGCATATTCCCTCTTTAGGCAGATAGCCGCCATGACTTTGCCGTATTTAAATAACCTAACCTCTTAACCTTGTTTAGATTAGCTTTTAAAAAAGTTGGGAATATCATGTATTTAAGAATGCAGCCCAAATTAAGCTAAGTTTTAATTAATAAAAGCCAGTAATGACATTTCTCCTAGTGTTTCCTGCGGTGATGAAGTCTATCATCAAGTGTTACTTTATTCAGTAGAAACGATGGCCACGTCTACGTGTTTTATTTAACTTTGCTTCGCAAAAGTTTCCAAAGTGTAGACTGTAGCATTTGAAGCTGAAGAATTTCCTTTTTTTTTGTAGATTTTCTAATTTGTTGAAAAAATATACAGAATGTACTACAATTATTAATTTAGATACATCAGACGGTCTACGAGAGGCTCGGGCAAATTAAGGTGTAAAATTAATTTTTTAAACTAGCCGGTTATTATGATTGGCATCTGCCCTTCAGCTTCTTCTTTCCACATTCCTCACCAGAATGCAATCTCCACCGGCAGCAGGAAGTCCGATGGAAGGCATCGGGTTCCTCTTAGACAATTTGATTTGGAACGACTTATCACTTATGAGGTTCGGTAATGACTTCTTTTGAAACAATTAGACACCCACTTTTTACTTTATCCAGTTGCACAGTTGCAAGTTGCAGATATTCCTTGAAGCATGTTTTGTTAACAGTTTTGTAAAAGTTATCGTTCTAATGTTGCGTAGAGTAAATTTAAAGTACAAGATGATAATAATGATTTGAAGGCAATGGTAATGATTTGAATAATAATGGATTGAACTAAAGGGATGATGATTGGAAGTAAATGATAACGATTTGAATGAAAGTAAAAGCTAGCACAGTACAACTGAGTTTAGTTAAAAGTTCGGCTCTCTAGCCAACACTAGAGATTTAATGAAAATTTAGCTTCGAACATTAGGTGTAAAATCTTGAAATAGAATATTGTTGAATTTTGAGAAAGCAAAATGTTGAAACGTTTCATGAAGTTGTAAATGGCAAGCTGAAATCTGTAAATGTTAAACATTTCTTCGCTAAACTACTTTTTCTTCCAGATTCCTGGAAAGAGATTTTATATGAACTGACTAGTGATTGCATAAAATTCTAATAATGTCCAAGGAAAATTCCTAACTTTTGTAGCAACAGAAGTTTAGATTTAGGCATTTAACTAAATAACTGTAAAGGTTTGCTCAGGTTCTTAAATTTAGAAACAAAGTCGTTAAAAATTTTCGTTGCGATTACTTAAATTCTGGTGAAGAAACGTGAAAGGTTATTATTTTAGACTAAATTATAAAGTTATTATTTTAAACTAACATATTATTAAGACCTGGATCTTTACTTTAACTCCTTTCCTTTCGAATACCTCACTAGAATGCAAACTAGTTTGTTTGTGTATTTAAGTTGAGGAGTTTGGATATTGAGAGAGAGAGTTTCTGGCGCTAAGGTAGCGTGCTTAACTTCTGCCATCTCTAGCAGTTGTAGTCTCTCTAAACCTTGCGTTCTCTTGCCGCCGATACTTTAATCTGACACACCGGTAAATTATTTAGACAGCTTAGTATTTAACTGTGCAGTCTTATACCACTGATCAACTTTTAAATTTAATTGACTATTCGCCTTTATTTGCATTACCACAAGATGCGGTTATTGTAGCACAAGTCGCGACCTTATGTTCAAAGTTATGTTTAAATAAAAAGATTGTTTTATAACTTTAATAAGAGGATAATAATTCATAGGAGTTAGTAGCGGTACTAGACCAAATACACCCACATAAAGGTTAAGCAATAATAATATTTCTGACAACAAATTAATTGTTTTGTCTTTTAATGCCTCTTTGAATAAAATAAATTTGAATTTAAAATACAGTTTTAATTTTTCACCTCGCGAACTATTTTACGACTTTCAGTTTGGTTTAAAACAGGATGAAACTTCTTAAATTGTAGAACATTTTTCATTAGCAATATTGGGCAATTTCAGGAAAACTGAAACAATTTTGGACATTATTTTGCAATCCATTTTCAATAGACACTGACAGATCATCAAGTAAGCTGAAACTTGAGATTCTAGATCTGTAGTGTGATATTGATTTAAGAAAACTAAACAGTCACGAAGGAATATGCAGATTCTACCACATTTTTAATTCGAAAAACTAAAGGATTTTGCTCGAGAAACTTGGTTATTGCTTTATTATTTTTTTAAACTTGGATATTGCTTGGAATTTACTTGGTTATTTTTTTGATCAACCTGTATATATATGAACAGACATAGAGTATAATGAATCTAATTAAAATGTTTTATAATCAATCATCACTGATTATTACTTGCAAACAGTTTTAAGATTCTACAACAAATTAACACCAGGCATAAAAATGAAATGAAATAAAATGTTAAAAAAAATTTAAGATAGTAACACTCGTCTCATTAAATTATTCGCTGTTAGAAATTTACTTTATTTTGATAAGAATTCAGTTTCCCTTATTATAACAATTTAATTTTAAAAATACTATTTTCTTTTTAGGCTAGCGGTTTCTTATTAATTCCAGATGTGGCGCTTTGACAAAACAGTTTGCTTAGGCCTGTTCTAGAACAATTACTTGGACTTTAGTCCACGCGTTGAAATTTATAGAACTAATTTTAAATTTACTTACTATTTAAAAATAAGTTTAAGAAATTTGGTCGGATTTTGAGTTATATTACAGTAAGGAATTCCCTTTAGCTGAATTTGAATTTGAGCTGAACGCTTTCTCTGTTTTAGACATGGGTATTTAATTACTAATGTGAGTATAATTAAATTAATTAATTTAATATCACGTGACACACAGTGCCAGCTCGCGTGACCACGTAGAATGTCATATCATTCATTATTTCATTTCGTTTTTATATCATGTATTAATTTTGCAGCAGTATCTTAAAATTCTGTAGTAGGCAGGTAAATGATAAGCGATGATGAGTGAACATTTCAAGTTTCACTGCAATATCTTTAAAGGAGCATTTTTTTACTAAATTACCGAAAAATGCCTCTGTTAGAATAAATTAGTGTCACTTTTGCATAATGAAACTCGGCAACTTCAAAAACAAACGAACGAGAGAGGATTCTATCTATGGTTTTTGATGAAGAAGTCTTAAAAAGATTTTGTGCTAACATTTTACTTGTGCACTACCAGCATCTTTCCAGCATGTTATTTTCTTTTAGGGAATATACTTCTGATAATATTGTCGAATAGGTAAGCCTGAAGCTATTTAAAACTCATAAGTGTATCTTTTGTAATTTCGTTTTTTCAACACTTCAATTTAAATGTTTGTGAAGACTGTTAATTTTGATTTGTGTTCTATTTAAGCAAACACTGTAACTTGTTAAATAATGGTTTCACAGATATTTTAGCTCACGATTTTTTAATAAAACTATGCTAAATAGAGGGTAGTGTACTCAAACGCCTTAACTGTGTTAAATACACAATGTATCAGCCTCAAAATTCTTTTTCCAATAATCTTGTAGTTTTGATATTTGTTTTTCGTGAGAGTTTAAAAAATTGAAATAGATTTTTCGATATTTGCTCTTAGTATGTTCTTAAAAGCATATTTTCTTGCTGTTGTTGACAAAAAATTTTTAAAAAATCTTGGGAGGCTAGAATAAAGCTTTTCGTTCCAAAACCCTATCTTAAACAAAGATTTCCAGAAATGTTTTGAGGGTAAACTCGATACACAAAGAAGGCAGATGATTACAAATATAACAGAATGCAAAGGGAGAGAACTAAATCCTTGTAAGTAATATAAAAAAGCCTTACAATACGCAGCTCGTTCAGTTACATTTTCAAGTCTCTTTTAAACACCCATCATGAACACTTGAATGTCAAGGGTGCTAGAAGTGATGCTTTTATAACTAGCCAAATCATCAACCCTCAAAGAGACCCCGTGTTCATGCTTGGGGCGGGGGAAGAAATAAAAAAAAATATTCCCCACCATTCCTGAAACCTCATGGGTACAATCGAACATCTCCACTCGCACACTAGAATCTGATACGCAACTCTTAAGCATTTCTTAGGCCATTTTCTGAGTTTTCTTCCTTGCCAGCGTTCTCCCGTTCCGCCAGCGTTTCCTTGACAACCGCATCCCTACGCCAATGGGAAAGAATCAATACTCTTGGACGCCGCCTTTCCAGACATAGGGATGCGCATTTATCCCTAGAATAAGAGTTTCTGTTTTCTTTTGATGAAGTAGGGAAATCTGGAGATAATTATACGCATACGTTTGGGAAACGTGAAATCTTTAAATCCTCTTCTTTGTAATGAGAACTCTGGAAATGAATCTTTATTTCAAATTATAATAAAATCTGTTATGCCTTTCGAATCTGATTTTAATTGAAAAAATAAATTACAAATTTAGTGTGACTGATTAAAAATTTCAAAATGACTGAAAAAATTTGCAACAAAATACAGATAACCCAAACAACAGTGATAAAATAGAACTAAGCAAAATGTTGGAACAAAAACTACAAAGAGGACTGTTATGTATAACAGAAGTAAAACGGAAAGATTGCAAAGAATAGCTTACTATTTCTTATTAAACATTTTACTGTACAGTGTAATAGTAATGTAAAGTATAAAAACATTTGTAGTCTGTAGAGTAAAAAGGATGAAATTAAGAAGTCACCAAGTTGAATGGGCGCCCGTGGGGAAGGATATCATAATAAATCAAAGTATATTCAAATTGTTATATAATACGAATAAATTTAAATAAACATCTGTATGTCACCTTACATCAATAATGGATAAAATATTATTACGGTTTTTGTATTTAGTTAGCTATTTTTAGTAGAATTGTAATTAGAATTGTTTCATTTCCCCCTGCAATGCAGCACGTGACGAGTTTTAAAGGAAAGCTACGCCGAAAACGTAAAAATACAAGAGCACGCGCATTTAATAAATAGATATCTAGTAATTGTTTTGATTTCGAGAAATTGCTAGAAGCTTCTCGAGACTGTTTGAAAAGCTTATAAAAGCCGGAGAGAAATATCTCAATTCAGTTGTTTACAAAGTTTTTGTTGTTGAGTGTAACGAATTCGCGGTGAGATCGAATTAACTTTCTCTGCGCTTTGAATTGTGTTAATTTTAAGGTTTTAGTATTTTAAAATATAACCACCGTGTAATATTGTGATATTGTACGAATATATGTGGGGAAAAATTTCAGCACTTTGTTTTATTTCTTGTAATAAGAATAAATTTTGTTAACTTTTCGTCAAAGTTGTGCATTCACTCTATTACGAACCTGTGCGCAAGCAACAATACCTATTAGTTACTGAAAGCTTCGAATTTAACATTTATCACTCAATTACAGAAAAGTAACATAAACCATGTAATTAAATTTAGGTTTGGCTAATTTTTATGAACATTGTTTTGGTCTAAAGTACAGGGTGTTTCACATTTAATGGGACAAAAGAATAGCACAGTAAAAGTTTTGTAATTGATTTATTAAGCCGAAACAAATTAATTCTGAAACTACAATTATACAAGTTTTATCTGGTAACAGCGAAAGATCTTCCGGTTACGAAATCACCGCTAGAGGCTCTGTTAATTAAATTGGCCCCATCTTTGCAAGATGTAGCGTATCGTGTTTTGGAATACGCCAAAACATCATCGTTTATCTTCATTCAATAACATTTCCGCACGAAAGTTTGGCAAAGAATCATCGAAGCAACATTACATCGAATGGTCGGTAAAACAGCTTCAGGACACGTGCTGCTAGTGTAAGAAAAGCAACCCAGAACGAACAGCAGCCAAAACGAAAGTGGTTGAAAACATTCTTGAAACGTGTTTACGAAGTCCCACAAAATCAACGCGTTGCGCGAGTTATGAACTCAATGTGCCTCATGTAAGGGTGTGGCATATTTAATTGCCATAATTTACGATTTTTGGTCAAGAAAATTCCACATGGCATAATGGAACATGAGCATGATTCTCCAAAGGGGAATGTTTTCTGCGTCATTTCTATCCGTTGTGCTTTCGGTCCTTTTTTCTTCGTGGAAAATCGATTAATGGGTATATTTATCAAGATATTCTGCATAGAAACTTACGTTAGTACCTGAATGATATTCTATTCCACCTCTGGATTGGCCGTGCTAGATCAAACGATATGCCATTGCTTTCTTGGCCACCGAGATCCCCAAGCCCCTTGTGATATTTTCCTACGAGGTTTTGCTAAGACAAAGTGTTCGTGCCTGAATTTACTCAGGATTCACAGCAAATGAAGCAGCAGATAAAGCATTGCTTGAACCATTAACAAAGGATATTCTCTCACCATTATGGCACCAACTGGAATGCCACATATATATTTGTCGTGTCACCGATGGGCGCACAGAAGAAATCTATAGAAACTTGGATAGTTATAGTTTCACCGTAAATTAGATTTATCAAAATAATATAATTACAGCGTTCATAGGTATGCTTTCTTTTTGTTCCATTCAATATGAAATACCCTGTATATTTATCATTTCGACTTCTATTTTTAACAAAGCTAAAACAACGATGCTGTAGATTTTCATATGTAATAAGTCAATTACATTTGTAAATTAAAGACTAGAGAATAATTATTTTCATTTAAGATAAATTATTATCAAATACTAATAAATATATCTCACGATTAATAAGAATGCCTTAATTTTTTCAGATAAATATGCAGCGTTTCATCTTCTTGAGAAGCACACACTAAGACCTTAGCTGTATCCAAAGGATTTATCGCTATGTGCCATATGAAAACAGACAAACGTAAGAAGGTTGTAAAGAAAAAAACCTTTTATTAAGAACTTATATGATTTAACATAAGTCACTCCTCGAGCTTACAAAACCAGGTAGCATTATGGCGTAAACGCAAAAACAAGAATTTAAAATTTAAATTAAATCCAAGTGTAATCAGAACTGATTAACGCGTAATTTAGCTCAAATCTATACCGGCGTTACAAGCGCTATTGACAAGAATAAAACAACGCCGTTCAACTAGAACGCGTTTTCAGTAGGCGGAACACGCTTGAACTAAAGAATCTAAAACCTTCCTTTAAATACTATCTCTTTTTACCTCATTTGAATATGTGCGAACTAAGCATTAGCATTCTGGCAGGAAAACGGAAAGGGAGAATGACAGTAAAGATACTGAACATAAAATAACTGGTTAGATCAAATAGATAAATCCTTGCAAATAATTAAATTTTATCTATTACCTTAATTAATAAACATGTAAAAGAATTTTTAGGTATATAAAATCGATATAAATTAAATTAAGCGAAAAAAATATAAATATATTATTTTAAGAGAAGCTTATATGTAAAAACTATAATTTTACTTTGGGTGTTCCGAGGAAAAAATTAATATATTTGCTGTGATATGAAATCTGAGTAAAGAAGATAGATGTAACACTAAATTATACGGGTAATGAGATAATGTTGTTGATATTATAGAACAAAACAAAACTTTATATGATAATCACTTTACACAAACCAAACTATTAATCAGCAAAGCATTAGAACCTTAAACTTCCATTTCTGTAGCGAATATTTTCAATTTTATTCTGACTTACACTTTTTATTTCGAAAAAGATTTAATAAGCGATATAAAATAATGCGGCCGGATAAAAATGTCTACGGTTAATCCAGATCAGAAATATAAAAGACTCCAAATATCCGAAATTAGATTTTAAAATTCAACAAAATATAAAAATCAATATAACATTTCTCAGAGTTGCAAATTCTTAAAATTCAAATGAATTGTTCAACAACAACAACAACAACAAAACAATAAAAAAAAATAGACTAAAATATACTTTTGTGTTTCTGTTTTTGTTCTGTTGGCTACTGATACAGCAAGTGTCTCGAAAACATGCAGGTGATTTTTAATTACCATACTTCTTCGCTCAAAACAAATACCATCTTTTTATTTTTACTTTAATTCTTATAAACATCCTTATGTTTGTTTGAAGTCTAATTCGGCCAACAAATCTCGCTACGAAAGCGTAGGCTGTAAAACCCAATCCATAACTTAAAAAGCCTGCAAACATTTCCTTTTCTAAACTTCTGTTAACATCTATAAGGAAATTTGACAAGCAAATACTTTATGTACTTGCAGAAGTAATTCATAAATAAATATTGTTTTTCTACAATGAACTTACTTGGAAATTGGTTTCCATTCAGACAGCACAAGACTTGTGATATTGCTTTTTATGTGGGTCCCGTTAACGACGGTATTCAAATTTCCTGTCGAGCGTGGGTAATCAATGTTTATGCTCTCAGGCTTATGGCTGCATATGCTGAGCTGATGGTTGATCAATTGTCTGGACAATATCGGCACAGGATTTAAAATTATCTCCCCGCAGTGTTCTTCATTAAACGGGGGGGGGAAGAGTTCTGTGCACTGATGCTCAGAGCTCTGTTTAAATAAAAAGGTTTATTCTTGTGGTTACTTTCAGACATACCGATAATTTGCTTCACATCTATGAGCGGTTTTAGACTAAATAACTTGATCAAATCAAGGAAAATTCCATATTATATTATTTCTTCTTTTTTGCTAATATTTTGAGGGCTTCACCATCGAAACATTTATTATTTTATACATCTTTAATACCCAAAAGGGGTGTTAGACCCATAGGGCTATTTGTCTCAAAATGGATTTTGGAACACTTTCTGCGTTGGTTCGCTTTTCAAAGTTGTGTCACCAAATATTATCACCATGTATTATATTTAAAGAAGCCAAATAATAAAGCATCTGCATGAATATAAGAATGTTTCCCGAATTGTGAAAGTACAACAGTAACTAGAGCCATCCAATTTTGAATAATGTAATCCTCCAACCGAACGTGGGTACTTGGAAGGCCGTGTTTTTAATTTCGAATTGGTTTTGTTATTTATTTCAAATTTTACAAAACGTTAATGAATTTTCGATTAACAAACTCAATGATTTCAAAGCGAGCAATGGCAACACTGTACGAAAAAAAAAAACATTTTTATCTCCATCGCGCGGGACAGTGTATCGGAAATTCTAAAGATATGCTGTTTTGCTGTTCTTAAAGATTTTGTGATATTGCTGTCGAACTGAATTTTATGTGGTTTAAATGCGACAATCATGATATTTAATATCTAAAGGTAACACACAAAACGTTAAAAAACGACTTTTTTGGGAGTAATATAGAGCTTTCATATTATAAATTTCATTCATTTGAAAGCTTTCATATTTTCGGTTTTTTGTGATATTGCTTTTTATGTGGTTTAATTGCGAAGAACATAAGATTTAATAAATATAAGTAACACATAAGACGTTAGAAAGCGCCCATGTGGGCGTTATATAAAATCTGAAAGCTCTTAGAATTTATTTTGTTAAAACTCTCTGCAAGTAATATTTTTTAATTTAATGTAACTTGAGATAATGGTTTTGGCAACCCCTACATCTTCTCAGAATAATAAAGAAAAAATAAGCATAATTTAGTATAGACGTAATAAAGTATTCCATCACAAAAAATGATGCTCCAAACTCACCAAACTGACTAATAGAAAAATAATGTTTGATAAAGTGAGATACGTAATAGTAAGTTCCAACAACAATAATAGAAAACATGGGGATATTTTAAAAATGGATGTAGGCCGCATTCCTTCTTCCTCTTCAAGGTTAATGAATATAAAATACAGTATAACAAAGCGATATTTACTTATTGAATTATTTCTGAGCATGAATGTTTAATTTCGTAAGTGACTCGACTCCCAGCTGATCAATAAAGCGGCCATTTCAGCTAAAGAATGGGGATCTTCCATAAATTGAGAGAAATACACTTACATAGTAATATTTAATTGCGTATTATATATTACGGACGATTTACTGTTCCTTTTTATGATTATTATAAACATCAAATTTACAAAAAAATAAAAAAATTGAAAAAAGCTTTCAGATTTTATATTACGCCAAAAGGGGCGTTTTTTAACATTTTGTGTGTTACCTTTATTTATTAAATATCATGTTTTTTGCACTTACATTACATAGTATTAAATTCAACAGCAACATCACAAAATATTTAGAAACAGCATGTCTTTAGAAATATTGCGGTCTGACAGAATATAGACGGTCTCGCGCGCTGAAGATAAAATTGTTTTTTTTTCGGTAGTGTTGCTACTGCTCGCTTTGAAATCGTTTAGGTTTTCGATTAGTTTTTATAGTTCTGAAATCGTTTATTAGTCAAAAAGTCGTTAAAGGTTTATAAAATGCGAAATAGATAATAAAACAAATCCGAAATTCAAAATTCGGGCTTCCAGGTGCCCATGTTCGGGTGAAGGATTACGTTATTCAAAATTTGATGCCTCTAGTTATCATCGTGTTTTTACAATGCGAAAAACATACCTAAATTCATGGACATTCTCCTTTATTTAATTTATTTTAAAATAGTACAGGGCGATAATATTTGGTGGCAACAATTTCAAAAGCGATTCAGCCTTTTTACAGTGATTCAACGGAAAATCCCGTTTCGAGACTAATAGCCCTTCTGAGTTAACGCTCCTTTGGAGTAATAGGGCCTACCAAGGGCCGAGCGGTAAAGTCGCTGAACACTGGTAGTTCGGTCCGAGGTTCAAATCCCGCGAACGGGCTGGCTGCATGGGTGTTTTCGTGGTTTTCCCCATGTGTAACGCGTATACGAGCCAGTTTCCCTTAGAAAGTCCTCCACGAAGGCATCCCTCCCATTAGGCAGATAGCCCTACTGTTCTTTGCCATAATTAAATAACCTAACCTAACATTTGGGGTAATAATGTTATCACTTAGTAAATATACTTTTAAAGATAGAATTTTGCTCTTCAGGCTTTAGTGTTTTGAAGGAGATTTCCAAAACTTAGATCATCAGTACCAGATCTTTAATAACATTCTTAGATATTTATTGTTCTAATGTATTATATGATATTTGTTTTGCTATAACCTGGATGTTGCGATTCGCGTCTGATAATCTAAAGTCTAATATTTCCCTTTAAGATCCTGAAATCTTTCTTTTAGAAGAGATTTCTCATCGATTGAAAACTTGTATACTTGACCTATCTTTCTAAGAAGAAATTGTAGAGACATTAGGATTTTTGGAAGCCGGAGAGATGAAAAATTAGCAAGTGCCTAACATCAGAACAAGTGCATACATTTTTATCGTGATGAGAAATACAGAAATGAGTGTCTTGCTGGCATGAGGTATAGGCACTTTATAAGCGACAGTATAATATAGTAATTATAAGCGACCAAACAGAGAAGAGATCCAAGGGTTTCTCCCTTTCTTCTCCTACCATCAAGCTTCTCGAAATACCTTGCTATGTATCTTAAATGTTCCCATGCCGAAAAGACACTATACACATACAAATATCCAGGCTTTCTCCGGGATTCGAACAGCGGTTATTCTATTCGGTAACCAGCATCGCTAATCACTACACCGATCACAACGGATATGTTATGTATAATCTTATTTCCTTTTTATTATTAAGTTACTATTACTTCTTTAAAAATACCCTGTTTCCTCCTTGAGTCTTACAGCCCAAGTGGTTAACTAAAACATCGCCAAAGAAGTGGTATTGTTTACTTTAGGAACACTGACTTAAACAAAATTTACACATAATGCAGATGAATTGAATACGCTACTGATGTTTAATTAAGAATAGAGACTATTCTGAGAGTCGATACTCTCGAGGAGATTTTAAGGAAATATTTTTACTGTTTTGTTTCTAGAGCTAATTCTAGTTTCATTTGAAGACAATGTATTTCGTTCCTGGGCTTTGGGAACTGCATTCTCAACTACACGATCGATACAAAAGGCGGAAGCAGGACAGAAGAGATCGCGTGATTGAAGTGCAGTTTCTTTACCCTCCACACCCATCTTACCCCGCAAAAGAAAACAAGAGGGACTCTGCAAATGATCGGATAGCCCGGGAGGAAGCTTATTGGTTAACTCCATCAAGTACCGCGCTGAAGGAGTCTTCCTCTTTTCAACATGTAATGGGATTTTTCTTCTGAGAATCTCTAATTTCTAGGATGGACTGACATAAGGTTAGCCAATGTGGGAAACGTTGCCAGAATACATGACAGAGATTTTATGCTACATAGTTGCTCTTTGCTTATACAGTTGTCGAGTTAATTCAGAGCTACATTTGGCTACCTTAACAAATGATTTACAAGTATTAAATGCAGAATCTGTCGCAATTTGTACTATTAAAAGGGAGTACTAAATAAAAACATGCAAGTTCTATTTTATTTGCTTCCAAAATTAAAACAATATTTAATGAACAACAATGATTTAAGCGACAACTGCAGTTATTATTCATTTTTACAGGTTAGCTGATAAGATCTCATTTTCCAATATTGAAATTGATCAAAATAAATTTTATATATTCCTCTTTGAGAACGTTTTCACTCAGATGGCAAATTCTTTCTTTAATGCTTTAATACGCGGTTTAGATTTTTTAGAAAGAGTGTCATTGTTTAACTGCCGAGTATTTAATTTCTATAATTTTTAGTGATAAATGAGTTGTTTCTGCATTTTATTTACAGTAGAATTTATAAAATTTTTTCCCAGCTTTAAACGTTTCTGTAAAAACTTCGTATTCAATTTCAGTTTTAGGATTCATTACCGAACCTGGGTGTTTAGAATCCTATAACTAAATTTCACATAAATTGAAGCAATTATTACCATATCTTCGGAATCATCCCCCAATAATTCAAATTAAAAAGTAACAAACATAACATATTTGCTAATAATCACAGTATGCTTTTATTATTGTTCAAATGCCAGACAATTGAAAATAAATGTATTCATTGGGAAGGGCAAAATCTATTGGTCATTTAGCCATCTGATTACTGAGTACTGTGATGAAACGCCTAAAAGAACCGACCGGTTCGGCTTTCCCGACCACTTGCTTCGAACAAGTGTCCGGCCACTTGATTTAATATAATAGTAATAATAATAAACTTTAAATTCCTGTCTACAAAATACGAAGCTGCACTGAATAACATGCATAAATCAAAAACTAGCATTGCTTATTTACATATTTCTAATCACGATACAGGTTAAGGAGCGAATGGCGGTCTAGCATAGGGAATAGAAACTGTAAAAGTAGTTTTCCCTTTATCATATGAAATTAGCCGTAAAAGCAACTTTCAGTGCTATTTATCGTAAACACTTGCTCTACTAAAATACATCGCTGAAGAACTTCACAACCGATATCACTGTGACATTGATGACTTATCCGGAAACAATTTCAATACCCACTGATTCAATGCTTTGAAGTTCAATAAGCGACTTTTGATCGTATTCTCAAAAGTAATTTTGATCTGAAATACATTGGTGCGGTTCTAAATTCAACAGCAAGATGTAAAATGTGTAGGAGCAGTAGTAACTCTTAGTGCACAATTTCTAAGGCACTTTGATGCTACTAATTCTCACTTAGCACATCAATCACTATTACTTTATTAATGATTTATAAAATCATTACTATTGTTTGTCTTCGTCGAAACTAGTTCTGAATGTTCTTGCGTGGGAGTGTTACCATCTACGCGCAAGAACAGATAGATGAATTCTGAAATTTTAAAACTTAAATGTAGTGTGTACCATATAAGTTTACTAAGTTTACTACTACCATATAAGTTTCCTAAAGCACATTACTCAAGAAATCATATTCATCTAATTAGTTTACTAATTAACTAGAATCCATTACAATTGCTAATTTCCTTTGGCGATAAAATAGTGGTTTCACAGTTCTTAGGACAACAGAAGATAACTACGAAGTTCTTAACAACGCTCGTTTCCAACTTAAAAACAAGCCACAAAATATTTATGTCGCTCCAGCCCAACTTTTACTGCAACTTAACCTACGATCATACTTCTTTGTTTTGAGAAACTGAAGTATCAAAAAACGCTGGAATTACCTAGGGATTGCTCGTCAGAAACCACCACTTACTGCTACTCCAGTTACAGAACGTAAAAGCTTCTGAAATAATACACAGCGCTTTTACAGTGTTACAGCTGGAAGAAAGAAAAACGTATGAGCTATTATTAGGTAGACATTTTTCAATTTTATGGATTACTTGCTATGGGCATGTTTGAATACATATCTAAAAGGGTTGAAATGCACGCTATGTACGAAACTTCCTTTTCTTTCTTTTTTATTTTTTCTGTAAACAGGAGCCGTAATTAGAATGCTTGACAGAGACAAGCTCTAGTTTAGCACTTTAGTTTGAAATAGTTTGCACAAGCGAAACAGTTTTTGGAGTATTTTTACTTTCTCCGCAGAATTAATTTAGGCATTCTAGTCATGAGTATGCAAAGAATTTACCAATAAAATTAAAAATTTTAAAGATAAGCTTAAACAATTTACAGAAATATATATCCAAATAGAATTTAAGTGCACAGTTCGGAATTAAGAATGATGAACTTTGGGTATTTAATTTTAGAAAACCATTCCAGGACTGCCTGCCTACTTAATTATTGTACAAATGCATCAAGGCTACAAAACTAAATGTGTATATTCTTGGAAATAAAAATATATACATTTATATAACCAAAAATATATGTTTATTTTCAAAATCATACAGTGTGCGTGCCGTTGTAGGAAACATCCTATGGTAAACTTATAACAGTTAGTCTTAAGATTTTGTAACAGGTACAGGGAGAAGAGGGCAAGACAGTAGAGTTTCACCATTGGTCGTACAAGTATAATATCACCTCGCTAACTCTACAGCTTAGCCACAACTGTGACTGCGAATAACCCAGGGTAGAATCTAAGTGTCTATCACCCCTCTTCCACCCCATAACCATCAGAGAGGACTTTCGGTTCGGTACTGTATTAGGTGTCCCCTATCGCACATAAAATTAAGATTCCCGCCGTCTCCAGGATTGAACTCGGGGCCAATGATAGCCTCGCCAACTACTATACCGATCAGGGAGGAGAGCTTCAGTGATAGTTAGATTTCTGTTAAACTATCTCTCCTTGCTGACCAGAAAATTTAGCATAAGCTTAGACATAGCTTAAAAGTTAAAAGTTGGAGATTTAACTTTTCTGTAACTGACTATTTCTGTAACTTACTATTCCTACATCTCAGTTATGTCTTACTGAGAAATTCTAGCCGTGTTCGTGAAAGATTAAAACTTAGTGACAGTGCTGTTGTTAAGTACTTTTTCAGTGTAGAGACAATTTAGCCTACTAGGTCTTTAGTTTTGAACCATGTTGTAAATTATTTGAATCTTATCAGTAGCTTCATTTTTTAAATCCTGGATATCAGGTATGTTAACAGTTCCTGTTGTGTTAAAACTTTTTGTGATCTACGAGGATCATAAAAGTGAAGCACCAACCTGTGTTAGGCGTAGATTTTTAGCACAGTTTCTATGCTATGTTTTGAGTTTCCGTACTAAAAATCTAGGCTTAACATAGATTGGTGCTTCACATTTATGATTTCTTTGAGGCGTGCTTCTCCTCTGTCTTAATCTAGGAAGAATTGCCAAACAGAATTTCATTTGGATTTTAATTTGACTTTTGTTTTAGTTTGACCGTTTAGTAATTGTTATAGGAATATCTATTATTTTTCTTAAGTTCAAGCCCATGTGGAGTCTCATTGTAACTCCAAGAAGGAGCCGTCTGTTAACTTTATTTTGAATAATAAAGGGTAATTAACACTTCGTATGTTTACGTTTCAGAACTAAGCGATTATTCCCTTACCTGTTCTTAAAGTTCACCAACTTTAGATTAAAACACAGGAATAATACAAGCTTTACAAAAACTTCTTATATTAGCATCGTTGGGGCGCCCAAGTCGCCAAAAGAGCACCAATTTAAACACGAGAAAAGTCTGGATGGCATAATTCTAAAACTACGGCAAAATAATGTGAAAACAATTTTCTATGTTCTTGTACCTGGACGATTTGCTCCGGAACGTTTTCAAAGAATCAATTCGGCGAAATTCCTCTAATTCCAGAAAACGGAGCTGAAATTGATTTGCAGTTCACTGACATCTCATGTTGCAAGCGTTCCAAGAATACATATCTGCAGTCTGGTTCGCGAAAAAGAGAGGAGCTCTTCTTCGAAGCTGCCAGGAAAGATGGATTCTCAATTTAGGTAAGAAAATAATGATTATCCTCCTTTGTTAAAAGTGAGTTCCATTTGTATCATTTCTCAGCTTTTTGAAAATTTTTTATTTTATAAGTTTATTGATAGTTTCATGTAGAAAACAGATTTTAGGGAATTTCAAAACTACAGTTGAAAGAAATCAGTAGAAGGAGTTAGCGATTTTATTCTAGTCTTGGTAACTGGTCCCGAGTCCTTTGTCATTCAGTTCTTTCCGCTCTTCACTCCAACTTTGCTAATCACTCTCGATTCACTCCTCGTTACCAGTGTTTTTCATCAAAGTTATTGTTAGGGAGCAGTGAGTCACAAAAAAGAACCAGTTCTTTCACAGGACATTATGTATTGCCCATCGTTTTCCATTTTCTAAGCAATCTCTTGTTTTGCGGCACATGACCATGAATTTCCAGTGCTTAATCAAGTTCCTACGTGTATTAATTTTCCTAGATACGAAGAGCCCTCTCGTGCATTTCAAAACCTTTATTAGGTCTTATAGTTGGGACCTGTTTTGAGCAAACTGCTCATAAATTTATTCGTTAATAAAGATGTTATTATTGTTACGAATTTGCATCTATGTAAATAATTGTAGAGAAATTAAACGTAAAATCGTAGTATCTCTTGTATAATCTAACATGAAATACCTCAAAAGAGCGAAGCTTCTTCCGGAAAAATAAGACTATAGAGAAAAGTATATTTAACATTAAGGATATCTTGCTAAATTGGCGATATATCGCCAAGTTGGCTAATTCTTTCACCACTTTTGGCAATAAATCTCCAAAAGCCGCCAAACCTGGTGATCATTTGCCGACATTTCGCTTTGGTTCGTACATAGCTGTATTTGGTACCGTAATTGAATTGCTGTAATTGATCCCTAAATGTAACTTTAACTGTATCCGGCCCTTATATGTAACTTTAACCATATACGTCTTCAAGTAATTTCGAGAAATGGAAGCTACCGGAAATTCATGGGCAGCCAGGGAAAAACTACATAAAAAGAGAGATTACATCAGTTCTCAGTTTTATAGTCCAGAGTCGACTGTTACGAGATCTCCGTTCGAGTTTCGCTCTTCAGATGCGCTTTGCATTGCTACCGTTACACCACGAAGGCACGCAGAAAGGAGAGAGAAAATACCTTAAAAGGTGACCACTAGAAATGATGTATTTCGGTTGCTGCGAAGATCCAAACGTATCGTAAAATTAAAACGATCTCCTGCGCGTAATGTAGAAGCGAGGCAGACCTTGAAATCATTTTAAATCTATAAAACCCTTATTTCAAGCAAAAATCTATCTAGTAAGCAATTTACGTTTTGTAAAACGTTTTCACTTATTCTTTAGTCTACTGTATTCATCCGGAGCGAAACAATTGTTACTTATTTATAATGCACTACTTATTTAAAGTACGTAATTGTTCCCTGGTTTAAACACTTTCTGTTTTTATTTCTTTATTTATTTCTGTTTTTCCCTCACCGTCGTGAAGAATGACAGATCCACGCTCCAGCGCATCTACTAATCGCAGTAAGACTGCAAGTATTAGAAGCCACTCTAATTAATCACCATCATCATCGTAGAATAACTTGAGATGTTATCTCTCTGGTTCATTTAATGACGTCATATCAGAACATCCAATCAGAATCTTCCGCAAGCAATACATTTCATTACTAAAGAGCTGTACTTTCTCCTTTTACCACTTAGTGTAATTAACGCAGACACCATTAGACTCAAAGTATTGTGCAGATTTATTGAAACAGCAAGGGCTTGAAGAACAATTCATTTGCATAATCGGCGAAGGCTGCTTAGAACACAATTTTGATTGCATAATAACCGCTTCAAGAGCAAAAGTTAATATAAGACTTCGTTTTAATCTCCTTAATTAAAAGATTCACCAATTTTATTTAAAATAATATATTTATATGTTTTTGTTTTAGACTTCGACAATTTATATTTACTTTGTTATGCGTTAAGGTAATAGTTTAGTCAAGCCTGAAGAATTAAAGTGCGCAAGTATATAACCTTTTTCTAAGCGCATAATCTGGAAATTTTCTGTGGATATACTACGGTCAAATTCCGATTAACCGTGGGCAGATTAGCCAGCTTATGACCAAGCGCTTCTTGAAAAATAAACCTTACATTTGTTTATTATGAAACGATGGAAACATTAATGTCACAAAAAAGAAGCGGAAAAAAAACTTATAAGGTACTTTCTTCCTTGTTTCTGATTTCCTTCGTGGTGTAAGGGTAGCACACTCGGAGCGTATGTGAGAGGTCCAGGGTTCGAGTCCCGGCGAGCGCATTGTAGTTTCTTCATTTCTCTCGTTCAAAAAAAAAAAAAAAAAACTAATAGTTCTACAACTGGCTCCCAAACTAAAAGGTAATGGACAATAATTCGCCACTGAGTTTGGCGACTGGGTCCCCCTAGAACCCCAGTTACCCTTTAAATCCTCAAATTAAAATTTTAATTTCAAATTTAATTTTTGAAAAAGTAAAATAATACTCTACAATATAAAAATAAAATTTAAGTAAATTCTGATCTTTTTTAAAACTTTAATTAAATTTTAAAATTATGTAGAAAGTACCTTGTAAAAGAAGTAAAGGACCTTTTATTAGAAAAGTTAAAAGTCTTCATGTCATGGGCTTTTCATGACGACTTTGATTATAGATGGCCCTTGTTTTAATAAAAAGACAGTAAGTAAAATTAAGAAAAAAAATTAAATGGATAAAAAATATTGAATAAAAATCTATAAAACCTTCCAAATCATCCTTCTTTATCCTTCTGTTTTGGAGTTTTCAGATAAAAAATTGATACTTTTTAAAAGTATTATAGGGTGTAAACTAATACAAATTTTTTTAAAAGACTTGATATATATATATGAATTTCATTTTCTTCTAAAATTTTGGTGAGAATTATAATTTCTTAGTTTTGCGTTTCTATTTCAGTGCAAAATTTTTAAATTCTCTAATTTGGTTAATGATAGTATTTGCAATAGCGCTTTTAGATATGTTCGATTGCCAATTTATAAGTTAAGTAGAAAAATTAAATTCTTTCTTTTATAAAAAAAAGCTTAATTTCCTTAAGAGTATGAATAATAAGATCAAGATAAAATAATTCTGATTGGTGTTTATTGGTCTTATTAAGTTTTAGATAGTTTGGGTAATTTTTGCTATTTTCTATGAGATTATAATTGTTGAAAGTTACAATGTCATCAATATATCTTATAAGTGTGTTCAAATTTACTGAAATTGCTATCAGAAAGGCTTTTTAGGAATTTAAATTCTTTAGAAAATAGAAATAAGTTACAAAGATGAGTTGAATATGTACTTCCCATTGGAATGCCTTGTGTTTGCAGGTAAAGAAATTTTGAATGCTTAATATAATTATTGTACAGAGAAAAATGAAGAAATTCTTTCCATTTTTTGCAAATCCAGAATATTAAGTATTTCAGGGAAAAAATTGTCTTTTCTAATAGACTTTCGTAGATTTCTCTGAGTGAGGTTTTGCAAGCAAGTTAAGATGTTATGATTACATCCGTTATTGTTGCATGTTCGTTTGAATTTGATAAAATATTACCCCTAAAATTTCGTAGACGCCCTCATTAAATTTCTTTTGAATGTACTCAAGTCTTCATTGTTTACATATTCATATTAATCTATTTCATAACCATTTTAGGAAAAAACTTATTTATTTTGAGAATATGATATTGGGAATCCAGTTTTTCAAATACATGTTTATAAAGAAAACTTATAAAAGGCTGATAAATAAAATGACAAAATTAAGTGCAGACAAAATTGAAAACGGTCATGACTGATGTTCAATAGAAAATTTACTGCTTTACACTCAATAAATGATATTTTCTGTTATTAATCAACACCCAGAAACTTAGTAGACAAAGCTTAGTATTTCTGCCGAATTGAATAGCTTTTTTTGGGGGGGGGTGGAGGAGACGACTCTACAGAATGAGGAGAGAAACAGAAAATCCAATCTACCAGAAACTATCCAAAATGCTTGCAACTTTTTCCCAATGGAATTCAGAGCCTCTCTTTTAGTGGTTCGTACTAGGCAGAAGGTATTCACTTCTTTTTATCAAAGGTAATTGAAATATAACATAGGTTGTCTTGTTTTCAGTATCACAAAATATTTTTATCCTAAAATTCTCAAATTGGGATACGGAAACTTACCTTAATGAAAAAAAAATATAATTCATTTAATCTCACTGACATTATTATGAGCAATTCATTTAACTACAGTTTAGTACTTTACAAATTTAAGATTATTTTCAAAATCTTATGCTCCGTAATCTTATGCTCGGCTGTGTAAAGCTGATTGCTGCGTTGGTTAAGCTTCTATTAGAATAGCGAATAGTATTTAAGACTAAGTAATCATGCTTATTATTGTTCCTTAACTCACATCAAACAGGTTTAAAAGTGATGATATCGTTACATTTCCAAGAAACTTTATATACCTCTAGTTGCTATAATTTTCCAAAACCAATGTAAATAATTACACAAATATATAGCAAATTAAAAATAATTGAACCTCTGTGTGGCCATAGTGAATTTTTTTATTTTACACGTGCAACGTCGTTTATCCTGTACTCTATAAACGAATTTAATGTAACGCGTATAAAACTAGGAATGAAACTTAAATCTGCTTAATAGCCAGAAATGAAGTCTTAGCTATTCAAAGGATTGTGCTTTTAGAAAATTACAGAAGTTTATTTCACTAAGCAAAGGGTGCTCCTTTATTTGATTGCCAAGACTTAGATATGCATAATTTTTATAATCAGGTCTAGAATTTTTAGCCAGCGAATGTGCACACACCGGGTACTTCTTTGATACTTCTTTTGTTTCTTTTTGTGCCGGAAAAAACCTATAAGTCGTAAGATGCCTTTGTCAACACTACCCTTGTAACATCTTACTTCGGCATGGAAAAGATAAATTTTTTAGAACGTGCCAAAAAGTTGCTGACAATGAGAAAATTTCGATTTTCGAAAGCCAAAATTATTCTTTGCGCTTTCAATTTGGATATTTTCAAAGGTTCCGAAATTTTTTCTGCAGAACAATTTTGTTAATGATACATCCACTCCGTTTCTCTTGGAAACGTGGAAAAACTCCGCTCAAACTCTTCCATGGCAAGCATTAAACCTTCTATTTCACCAACGTAACAGCAATACGTTGATAAAATTGCAACTTAATTGTAGTCAGTTTCTGCTTATTTGTGCTAATTATTTCCCTGCACACTTTCAATTATTTTCCTTAAGTATATCTATTTACTTCGTAAATCAAATAGAGGAGGGCGCTCAGTGATAATTTAGTTGATTTTAAATAAAAACCTGTTTTTTTTTTAATTTGCACCTATAACTATCACTTCTTAGTCACGCAACTCGTTCTTTCCAGATGATTATATAGATTTTTGAGACGAGCGTAAGAGTATTAGTAGGTTAAGTGGAACCGTTGTCTGTTGTCTGAAGATCATCAGTCAGAGTCTGGGCTTATATGAGGCTGAGCTAGCTGGAGAAGGAGCAGCAAGTGCTGATGAATGTTATCTTCCTTCTCTCAATTCTGGGGCGATGTAGCAGATTCCGGAGAAGTCCTATTTAGAATGGTAAGCTTGAAGATTTAACACGCTAAAATCAGAGAGAATTGTGATTCTTCCTTGAGCAAAAATTGAGTTGTGAGCCTTATTATAAGCTAATGTTTAGTCAAGCAGACTATTATCTGTAATATGAATTCATGTTGATTCTCAAGTAGAAACTCATTAAAATTTAATTTTATTGTGTTCTGAACTTTATTGTACTCTTGTCTGCATGAACTTTGAAAGGAACTTCCCGATACCTTGTCTAAGGAAATTACTGGCGTCTAATATTTTATAATCCGCAGGGCTAACTGTAAATTTACGGACCCAAGTACGCTCATATCTAATAGCAAGTATCATAGCTGTATCCGTTAATTTGATTAATCATCGCGCTGTTGCTTTCCATTAGTTTAAAAGATTCATATTTAATGCTAAAATGCTATAATGTGTTGTAAGCAATCTAAGGATTACTTTAGAAAAGAATTGTTATCGAATTTAAGGATTTTCTTTAAGGACATCCATTAATGCCAAAACTACATTGTGGTAGTATAGAATCCATTGTATTTTACAAATTATATATAATTACAGGCGAACTACTTACATAGTTTCATGACGTAACTAGAATAATTTATTGATAGACAAAACTTACCAGACAAATAAGCAGAGGGACAATAGGTATGAAAAAGATAAAAAAATTAAATTTTTATATTGTTACAGTGACAGTCAAAAGCTCTATACTAGTAATATAAATATCAGTGTTACTGCTCAGTTTCAAATTAGTTTAAAAGAAGTATTTTTAAGATGAAGATACATCGGAGATTTAGATATCATTCCAAAGGCAATTTTATGTTAAAGTTTTATATAAGAATATATTACTAGTTATATGATAAGTTGCCAAAATATTGGAGACAAATTTTCTAAGTTCTAATATATTCCAGTGTGCCGGTGACGCACACAAACATAACACCTGGGAATTGCTTATAAAACGCATTCTCGTTTTTAGAATAAATATTTGTCACCGCGGTTAATGTGAAGATGCGTAAAAGATTTGAGTGGTTGTCAATCCGGTACAATTGTGATTGAGAGAAGAACAATAGCTTAAATATAATAATATGAATTTTTGACAAATTAAGACTGATTACTTTCTTTCATTATTTCTAATATTTCCTTTTAAGCAGTCTACCGAATACAAGAAATATTATGTGATAATAAATAAAGCAAGAAAAATCTTTTATACTCAAAGGTGATCTAAACTTTCTCTTACGATAAATGACAAATTTTATATATTCAAGCCATTAAAGGATTCAACTACATGGCTGACCAAAAAACTTGTTTGAGGATTAGTGTGTGAAAATTAAAAGAGGCATTTAAAATTCTTCACCAGCTGGAAGATCAGAGAACTGTACATCATATAGTTTGTAAATGATAATCCATTTGTGATCCTTTGGTATGCCTTCAAGTATAAAGTACACTTTCGCTCCTTTAAATGTTTCGCTCCTTTTTAAACCCGGCTTCGATGGAAATTCTTCGTGCAACAATTTTACCCACACAGCCTTGGCACACGTGATTTTGGGCCCAAATAAGACCTCTGTTTATCGATTATTCCATCACTGACCTTCTCACTGCGACCGCAACTTAACCTCGCAGCAGGCCGCTAGTGGCGCTTCCGCTGTTTGGAGCTATTCATAGTAACCTATTAAGGCGAGGTTGGATTGACTTGATTGCATCCCAATGAGTTTCAAAGTTTCTTTCGCGCATTCATTTTCGGGCCACTTTCACCCGTTTAGAGCTTCTGCGCGAATTGCTCTGCCCGGCAGCGTACTTACCGGTTGTGACAAATGCTTCGCGTCTTGATTATAAATAACTCGGTACTCTAGATATTCTAAAGTATTCACAGCAGTTTCATTTTATGCCCAGAATAGTAACACGGATCGATTGTTTTCCGTGGTTTTACCGTGGCTTTTGTGTAGCATATTGGGCTATGATAAAAATGTTGCTTCATCTAATGCTGCTGCATCATTTCAGTTGTCTTATTTTTTAAATTTTATTTTACATTATTTATCATATCATAATAATTATATAATACCTACAGCAATATTGATCATTTATTTTCCCGTGTCTTTTGCTGATGTTTTCATTTAGTATAAACTGGACTATAATTAGAGAAATTCAGTGAAGAAGTGAATATTCAGAAATAAATTCAGTCAAGAAAAACATGTTTAGATTTTGCATTTTTATTTTAAGATTATGCTGTAACCATCGTTTAATGCTTAGAATAAAATTGCAGATAGATTATTTTTTGTCCATACATATTACTTTAATTGAGGTTATTTTAATTTAGTTTTGTTTTCCCATTTTTATTTTACTATAAATATGATGACGATTATATGTTTTTCATGCTTAGAATAAAAGAGTTTTCCAAATATGAATAAATTAATTAAATTGGTTAACACTGAAAAAATAACGTGTAGAGCGATTAAGCATTTATTTGAGCAGGAACAGGAGAAACAGCGACGCCCTCGACAGGATTCAAACAGCTAATATTCTGATTGCTAGCCGGACGTGCTTCCAGTTACGCCACGAAGGCATTCTGTGAGGAAGAGGAAAATTCCGTGTACTCTCCCCTACTTAAAGAACGACTGAAGAGGAGGGAGATACAATCGGCAAATCCAGTTGGTGATGAATCATCATCGAACACCTTTTAGTCGGTGGCACTATAAAGACATTTTTCATTTAGTTGGAACACTAAACGGGAAAATCAGCTGTCTCTTCATGGGGATTCAACTCATGGGGATCCCATTGCCTGCCGGACGTGCTTTCAAGTACACCCCGAAAGCACGCGGTGAGAAAGGAGAAAATATTCCTCATAAAACATGCCAAGATGACTGTGATTCCATTTCCTTCAAACCAGTAGCAGTTACGAAAAAAAGTGCTATAATCATTCTTAAATTGGTATTTCATTTAACGAAAACTATTGCGACGGAAAGAATATGCTTTTATAATTGAGATGGAGAAAGTTGTTCATGTTTAAATGTATCACAAGAAATGCATTATCGAGCTTTAAAACAACATGAAAAGCGCGGTAATTGGATGCATTCAAAAGTTTGTGAAAGGAGTCTTAAAAATGGTCATCGTCGAGAAATGGCATTTCTATTCGTCAGTTGGTTTAATTGAAGACATCATAATCTACCAATATGGAAGAGAAATGGATTAAAAAATCGCGCTATGAAGCAGGTTTGGTTCCTTTGATTAAAAACATCATCAGAAATGAATATATTTTGTTAATTCCAAACCATTATACGAAACATAATATCAAATAATACCGTTTAGTACTGTTCAAATAAATGGGAGAGTCCTAAAATAGTGTTTGATTTCAAGAAAGTTTATCTTCCATTATTTCAACCAAGCTTCTAAAGAAAGTACTAACATGCATGATAATATGTAGAGTAAATATAAGCGAAAAAGGAATTTCGTAGCAATTTAAATATTTACATTGAAAAAGAATTAGATAAATAATAATTCTGAAGCACGTTTTAAGTTTGAAATTAATATTGACATTAGCTTAATTTTTTTTTTAAATATGGAAATTATGGAATATGGAAATATTATTTCTCTTTTCTATTTTTTTTGGGGGGGTATAGCGGTCTAGAAACATATTGAATTATTATAATATATTGCTTCAATTAACAAAATTAGTCTAATTCTTTCATGTAATTACTTTAACATAGGATGCGATGTGATAAAAATAAACCTATAAGAGAAACATTAAATGGTGTATGTGAAATGTTATTTGAAAACGCTGAATAAAGACAGACCAAAAAGATAGACAAAACAGTTCTGGAAAGCAAAAGAAAAAATAAAGATAATTCATAAAGAAGCTTCTGTTTACTTTATTTTGTTTGCTTTCAATTTAATGATAAGCAGAGAGCTTTTTAAAGTATAAGATGCTTTTAATAAGAGTTTATAGAAACAGTAATATCACTAAAATCTCTTATGTCATCTTTCCTTTCTTTCGAGCCCTTCTAAAAATGGCTTTTCTGAAAGAATGATTATTCTTTCAAAAGTTTGGTTATTTAAGTCTTATTTGACCCTTGTATTGTGATATGCATTGTAAGTGTATATCAATACACGCGTCTCAATATATTAATGTCAGATGATGAACACGGAAGTATATTTTCTTGACAGGATGTTCAAAAATGTAGTTACAGGCTTTATTTCTTTAAATGTTCATCCTAGACATGTACTTCCTGATACAGTCACTTCCAGATTTATCACTTCCAGAAGTAATTATGGAGTTATGGTTAATTTATAATCATAGCTGTTTCATGGTTAACGTCCATGATTAACTCAAAATCACTGCTGATCCGAAAGTAATTGAAAAGAAACACAGTAAAGAAGAATAACTTATGTTATGTTATACAACTTCTGCCCATAGACAGTTTTATTTTATGCTAATGGTTAATGACATTAACTTTTCCATCGTTCCGAAATAAACAAACTTCTCACTTTTTGAACAGGTTTTGCTAATCTGCAGCCCGATTAATCTGGAGTTCACTATACTTTTATAGTGATATATACTATAAATATATATGCATATTCACATCTCGATCGTAATTACCCAACATAAAAATAGCTTTGAGCCAAAGTGTTAGGAAGGCTATAGGCTTTACTTCCTTCAGTATTTATCTTAGAATAACTTAGAACTAAAGAACCTTTCAAAATAACGACGAGAATTTTAGAATAACAGTTCCATAACTTTGTGTGAAAGGATTCAGTAAATGAAAAATATAACTTTTTTAATGGATCCCATAGAAGAGAAAAACAGTTATTAAAATGTTCTTTAGTATTTAATAGTTTAAATACAAAACATTCTATACAGCTGCGTGCAAAACTCAAGGAGGTGTTACTAAACCATAGTTTTACGTGGTCAGTTACATTTCTTCATCTAATGCATATCCGTTAAATGATAAAACGAACATATTTTGTTAGCACTTTCACTAAATCTGCTGAAAATGTGGCCGAAATAATACAACACAGGCAATGAAAAATAATCTAAATCAGTATATTCGTTCTTTAGATTCTCCGAATTTTTCACGAAACATTCTCAAGCATTTTGCATTATGTATTAAGACATAAATGTACCAATTTTCGTATCCTAATTTTTACCACATTCATTCCACATACATTTCATTCCAGTAAGGCTTTATTACTGAGAACAGGGTTTGATATTTTTCCATTTCTCAAAATTCTTAAATATTAAATTTTGCATCTAAGGATGTAGTTTTTTTACATGGTTTCTAAAATCAATATTTTTAAATCCTTTTTTTCCCATTTGTGAAATTTCGTATATATCACATTTTAACAATTTTTACAGAAAATTTGCATGATTCAGAAACAAATTCGCTTCTCATTTAAAGTTTAGTTAAAAAGAGAAAGAATTAATAATTTTAACTTCCTTTGTAGACAACTCTAAGAAAATTAGAATTTCATGTTCTTTTCCTTACAGTATTGTAGCCAAAGTTTACATCTTCTGAAAGCTGTCTTGATTAATCTATTTCTTAAATTGAAACCTTGGGACTAGAAGATATTTATTTGTACAAGTTGTGTACAAATTTGCTTTGTATACCAATTACTTTGTAAATAAATAGATACTATACGTAAAACCCACATTACATCCTCATCTAAAAACATTCTGCGTAAACTAATAATGTAAAAAATGGGAAACTACAAATATTATGAAGAGCTTAAAGGAAAAACTACTTAAGGTTTTGACAAATTTTTCAATAATTATACAAAAATATGGATATACTTCTCAGGAAAATATTTCTACTTGATAGTAAGAAAACTAATGTTAACTGTTTCAAAATATCTTTAAAAATATTATATTTAGTTGAAAAAGAGCTAATATACAGTCATTATAATATGGAACTTTGTTAATCACTAACGATAAGTACGTTAAATTATTTTTTTTTAAGTATTCTACATTACGCTAAAAACATTCCTTCGCAAAATCGATGAAACATTACCACAATTAGACTGCTGATCTGTTAAAAATAGAAAGTTTTCTGCATATAAAATGAAATATATCCTTGCTATTGTGTCGAGGACTTAACATATATTTTTCTTTGTGCAAAAATTTATCCATTCGTATCGAAATGTTATTCCCGAACTTGCAAATTATAGGAATCGTTACGATGAAACGACGTCAGCGGCCGTAAATCGATTCTGACTTTGACGTCATCAGGCGCTTCACGTCCAAAGCGAGAATTCACGAGATCTTGATCACCTAATATTGGCTCATTTATCTTCTTCCGGATAGAAATAAGAGCTCGAGAAAATGATTCCTAGCAACGAAATTTCCCAGCTTGGGTGCCATAAAAATTGTATTATACTTTTTTTATGATATTTTGCCCGACAGCATGAAAGATAACATAATAAAGACAAATTATTTTGCTAGAGTTACAGTACTCTAGATATTAAAGAGTATGGTGTTAATATAATAACTGAAACATTGATGCTGTACAATGAGAACATTCTTGCATACATTTCTGACGTGAGGAAAAGAAGGGTTAATTCTTAAAATATGTGTTTATCTTGTAAATGACTGGGTTTCAGTACCGATTAATATTGCTAAAAATGCTGCGTATTTTACTGCGATTGTTGAAATAAAGGGCAATATACAAGATGTTTAAAAAATGTAATTGCCAGAATGTACGAAGATTACAGATAGCTAAAAATTATTTTTTGCATTTCAAGAATTTAACCATAACCGTGGAGATTGAAATATTTGTTCATGTACTTTATTTCTCATCATTTAATTTACAGAATGTTTAAAATTTGGTAAAGAAAAAAGGGGCCGCTTTTGAACATATGAAATTCCCCCCCCCAATCAATGTAAGAAAGAATTACATAATGACAAGATTGTTGTAACACTTTCCGATGACTTAAATTTACACTCATTTCCTTTCAGTCTGTATTTAGAATAAAAATTTATTTAATCATCACTGAAAATAAGGCCGCTAACATCGAACGAATAAATCTTTTGGTTTAAATATCCATCATTTTTAGCAAGTCTAAGATAACTAAAAGTAATCTAGAGATTTTTGCCATCAAGAATTGACAAATTACTTTAGCAATTCCAAAATCCTTCATTTAGAAGACTGACTATTTTTTGATTCTATCGGACGCTATAAAAACTGAAGTTCTACGACAAAATGTCTTAGCGATAAATTAAGATTAACAAGAAATTCAATATAAACAATAACTAAATCGAATATTGAAAAAAAAAAAAAAAAAAAAAAAAAAAAAAAAAAAAAAAAAAAAAAAAAAAAAAGAACACTCTTACGAACATCGTTCATTTATTGCAAATACGGATAAGGAGAAAATTTCAAAAACCTAGAATCGATAAAAGGAGTCCAAAGCTAATTTTAAAGTTTGACTAAACCATGTATAAACACAGTATTGGTCCGAATAATAAGCCACTCATTTTATCCAAATTTAGATCATGAAAATTAAGGATGCGCCTTATTATATTCGCGAAGATGATGCATTATGGAAAAACGATTGCATTTCGTTATATTCTATGCAGTTAAAAATGTGCTGTTTTCTCATTTTGAAATAACGAGAGTGCAGCAGTATCATCTTATAAACTTGCCAAACTGTTAAGATAAGGTATCGATAATGTTATCAAAGAGTAGAATTATTGAACTTTAGAGAATATTAACAGAAACAATAGTCAATAGAAAGTTAAAAGAAAACTAATAGCACACAATAACTAAGTATAGCACACAATTATAACTAAGAGTTTTAAATAATAATACTGTATTGTATACATACTATATTTTTGATAAAATAAAATGTATATGTCTACCTACTGATAATTATATTGCCCTGAATCTGCCGGGATATGGTTACCAATATATTCTTTTCTTACCACAGCTTATATTCTGGGATAACTTTATTTAACTTTTTTTTTGGCTTTTTCAACTTTTAGAGTGCGGCTTATATGAGTAAGTGACCTATATTAAAAAGTATGCAATATATATAAATATGTTTAAAGTGAATTTTCTATTGCATATCCGCACTTAGCAATCTGTGCGCTGAAACATTTACGAAACGTACTTTTGCTCCTCGGAGAACTGAGTTGACAGACTGATATTACCAGAGAACTGATTCAGAGGACCACAGTTTTACTTCAGACTTTATTCTGTATTTAATTAAATATAATTGATTTGGCGGTCAATAAATCTAAAGTGTTTCTTACCAACAACATATTTATTTAGAAAATTAAGCTTGAACTGTCAACAAAACACGATGCAGTATATAAAAGAGATGCTTAAGATTTAGTAAGAGAATTTTATAAATTGTACGGTTCATAATATAAAATAACAATAAATTGAATTTTTCTTTTCCAGAATGAAACACTAACTAACATTCTTACACACAAAGATATCGCAGTAAATTACTGTTATGTTTTAATTTTCCACGTAATGCCAATAAAATTCATTTTCCAAGCAAAATTAATCAAAACAACAAACACTTGGCGATTAGAATATAATATTTATTGTAAAACAATTCATGTAATAAACACTAATTTAACGACGTTTTGGCGCAATTTTCAAAATTTATCATTAGTTTTTCCTCATTTCAGGAGAAAAAAAATTAACAGAAATATTAGTAACTTTTCCATTGTAAAATAAATTATGGATGAATGAAAAACCATTCCAAATCCAAATTACCAAATATGTTATTTTCAAATGATAATGCGCAAAGAATAGTAGAAAATTCCGTAAAAAGGGAGAGTGTTAAAAGACAGTAGAATATATATTCTGAAACTGGCACAGAATGATATTTTTTCTTTCTTGTAAGACTTCTGAAGGTAGTAGAAACAGTTGTAGAGAAGAAGGCAAAAGTTCAACTGGAATAAAAAAAAGGCGAAAGGTTCCCGGAAGTGTTTAATTTAAAATGAAATATAATAGGCCACGCTTGTTCCTCTACTGCAAATGTCAAAAGACAAGATCTGATTTAAACAGTTTTCTAGAGAGAAGCCTTAGTTTGAGAGCATTTGACAGCTGATCATTTTTAAAAAGAAAGAAAATGGGTCATTACTGTCTGTTAGAAGAGGCAACCAGCTAGATGACAGTCACGAGATCTTTTAATCTTTCTCCGATCTCCTGGCTTCACTTTTAATTACAGACCAAAGAAAGGAATGATTAGGATACCTTATTAGTTATTTGCGATTTTACAGTTCCAAGAAGGCTTCTGTTTTGCTTAATTTATATGATAGCTCTGGAATACTAAAGGAGAACACAAATAAAGATTTTTATTTAAAGTAAAGGAGAAGAAAAATTCATGAACACTGCCAGAAACCTTTAAGCAAAATTAAAAATTTCCGTTCACTAAACTGTTTTCTGACCAATCGCAGTCGCATTCATTGTTATTTCAATCACTTATTTAAACTGATTGAAAAAGATAAATATATATTAATTAGAGCGAAATAATCTGTAGATATTTAGAAGAAATATTCGCCACTTTTAGATATCATAATGTGTAAATATTAACCTTAGATTGTCACTGACTTAATGGAACGTTTAATCAATATCCAAGCATAGAGGCACTTTTCTTTAAAGAGCAAAACTATTCCAATCACTTAATACTGCTTATGCTATAAGATTAAATTCTCTTTTACTTAAACTGAAAGTAGTCTAACCTTCCAGCCTGGAAGACGCAGTTTTGTACCGGCTTTACTAAAGTCAAAACCCTAAATGTTTAAAACACTAAATAACAGCAATTAAAATTTACTCTACTTTTAAACTTGAAGTACAAAACTGAAACTAGCGAGCATAAACATACCTCAGCTTCTCGCGGGAATAACAGTCAACGTGCAGATTCAAATTAATTACAACTCATAAGCTAATTTCTATCCTAGTAACTGGCTAGGTAAGATTTTACGAACTAATCAAGATTCAAAAATACATTAAAAATTCTCCATCCGAAAAAAAAATACTGCTTATAGTGGATCCGACCACAGACGTTCTTTGGGGATGGCGGACGTTTCCAGTTCTCTCTCTCTTAACTTTACAATATTTTTACCATATTCGAAACTTTTCTTATTTGCAAATTCTGGTAGAGTAGATCAAACGGTAGGAGTATAAAACAGATTTAGCATGAGTAAAAACATGTTAAGTAAAACAAATTTTTAAATCCATAATTATAAGGCAATAAATAATATTTTATTCCGGCAGTGAATACTAATCTCATGGTTAACATTGATGTTACTAGCTGCATTTAAACCTTCTCTTTACAATATCAGTGCTCCTATTTATATCTATTGAATGTCATTACTTCAAAATTTCAAAAACAGAAAAATTGTTCGTCTTTTTATTTTTTCATCTTCAATAGCAAATCATTTAATTACAATCAGAACAAAAAGGAAAAAACGGCTTAGCGTAAAATTAACCAATATTCAAATGTCACTAATATCTTGCGTGAACTTCACTAATATCCGTGTTCATTCGAAACAAATTCTTTATCATCTCTAAAAACTATAAATGAGATCGAATCGCATAAAAGAACAAAGCACATATCACGAAACTGCAACACTTACTCTGCAACAATACTTGAACGAAGCCTCATTTTACTTTGTCAATAAAATCGAGAATACTTTTTTCCAGAATTCAGTTGTGGTTTCGTTTGACGTTAGATCACTTTTTATCACTTTATCTAAATGCTATACCTGAGAAATTTTTAAAATGTCATGAAACCAGACTTCGGGAATTCCATTTCACACGTCAGAATTTACTACAGTGCTCCTGATTCAGATTCACTCTAATTTCCAATAGAGTTGCTAACGCAAAGTATAAAAACTAGCTCTCAGAAATCCTCTCTATTCAATATTTGCTTATAGTTATGTCACTACTTTATGGTTAATTATTTAAAAAAAATCTGTTTTGTATGTTATGGGTGCTTTATATTGATTAAACGTTTGAACGGCAATAAACAGGATTCAATATGTGTCGTAGCTAATAGAAATTCAGTTGACACAACCATTCAATTTACAGCTGAAACGGAATCTCTGAATCTTTTGCTTTCATTCAAATTCCAATAACGCTTTATAAATTTGATTTCAACTCTGCAGTTTATTGTCAGTCTTTGTCTGCCTGCTTCTTTCCCAATGCTAAATCTAGTCGCTGTGCTTAATTAAAAGAAAGTCATTTAATTTTTATGTTTCTCTTTCTCTCTTTCTCATGGTAAGTTCTTTATAACCGTCTCTTACTCTCTTCAATCAGTTATTTAAAATCGACTTGCCCTGATAAGGGAGCTTCTCCATATAGTTATTACGTTTTCAAAAACATTCCTTTTAACATTGACCAAAAAATCTGCTGATTAAAACCGTCACCATAATCTTCTTGTCATCAACAGAGGGAAAAACCTCTGTTGCTTACAAAAGGGCTCACATTCTTCCCAGACTCAATGTTTTACAGTTATTTTTCCTTTGTTAATAAAACTGGTTTGTTCACGTCTTAGAGTTTGATTGCTTTGATTATGGTCAAGCACGTAAGTGCTATTTGCGTAAGAAGGGGGATACCTTCATGGAGGACTATTTAGAAAAGTCCTTCTTTACAAATACGGAAACGCCCACTTTACACATGGAAAAAACTCCGAAAATGCCCATACAGCAAGCCTGTTAGCCAGGCTTTGAATCTGGGTCGAAATACCGGTATTTTGCGAATTGACGGCTTGGCTGCTAGTGAGCCTTAGTTCTAAAAGACTATTTAAGATTTTAATTCTTGTGAAATTCATAGCATTCCCTTCAATGTTGTTTGACATATATTGCTCAAATTTAAAGAATATTAAATTTTTGCATTTTAAAATATGAATCTTATGTCAAAAAAATAAAATTAAGTAGATCAGCCATAGCTAATTATTGTTTGCCATCCCTGAGACATTTTTTTAAATCTTGAGTTCCATTAAAATTATAGAGAAAATTCCTTCAGAGTTGAGTAAAATTTATTTTTTGTTTCAAATTAACAAAATTTTCAAGTTTGGTTGACGGTATTAATTCTAATCTAGTTTTTCCAAACGCTGTTAAATTCCAATCTCTTAGTTTTAAATTCATTCTTTTGATTTCTATTTTGAAGAATAAATGGCGGTATGCTCATACTATTAATCTAGTATATTTATTTGTTTTTCGGCCTGGCTTCCCAACCCTGAAATACTCAATGTTGTTTCAAGAAGAGGTAACTCACTGCTTCGCAACCAGTACTGGTTCTTATTCTTTCGAACGCGTTGGCTGCATGAGTAGTTTTGGGGGTTTAGCGTATGCAGCAGGAATACGAGACAAAAAACCTTCAAAAACGTACTTTATGAAGACAGCCTTCCTTTTATGCAGAAAATTCTTAAGTGAAAGTGATTTGCCATAACCTAAATGATCCTAATCTTTAACTTAACTACTGTATTTCCTTTAGAAAGTCCTCCAAGAAGCGTTTCTCCGTTTAGGCCAATAGCCATCTTGAGTTTTGTCATAATCCAATCCAATTAAATCTTTCCGACTCAAAGATTTTTCAGTAAATCTAAGGTTAATTTACGCATAAATTTATAATGATCTAAGGTTTAATTAAACAGTGAAAGTTCACTGGAATTTTTGTTAAGTGAAAGTTTCACTGGAAATGTTGAAGAATAATTAATGCAGTCTTATTCATAAAATAAAAAAAAATTCCTATTTTATTTTATGAATCAAATTATGAGTGTTTTGGCAACATTGGCGGAACACTCATAACCCTGCCAGGCTTCGTATATCAGGTGTTGAACGAACTGGTTGTAAAATGTCTTCGTTGTTAATTACTATATTATGAAATCCTTCTCGAAGACATCTTTACCCATAGGTAAAGGGTTGTTATATATTTGCACTAAATAATGCTGAGGTGTAATGCTATAAATAATGCTGAGGCTCCGTTGCGGTGCATCTTGTTAACACTAAATTTTCCACAGCGCTATCGCTTCTCCAGGAAAAGAACGATTGTGATCCAGAAACCGAGAAATTTAATGACACTTGTGTTAAACGATTGATAAACACAGAATTTAGAAAGTTCCATGACTCAGTTCTGTGAGTAAAGATCAGGCGAAAGGCTTAGTAATGGCTTCTAGACAACAACTTATACCATCCCAAATTTCCTTCGTGATGTAGTTGGGGAATTTAGACTTCCGTTGTACACGACTGCTTTGAACATCAGTAGTAATGTTAGTAGATTTCTACAGTGGTTAGAAACAGTACTAACCATTGTATTACACAGGTATAATGATAGTCTTCTACAGTAGTTCACTGAAACTACAGTAAAAATTCTACCGTCGTCCTCTTTGTGACTCACAGAAAGAGAACATTTAAACACGAAGTCTGTACTTAAAAGTTTTTAATTCTGTGACCCAGACATATTAGGAGGCGAGAACGATGAATAGCTTAATTTCCAAAAGCCGTCATTTGTGATAGTCTTCTACATTCATTTAAACTACAGTAAAACTTCTACGGTGGTTCTTTTTGTGACACACAGAGAGAGAACATTTACACGCGAAGTGTGCCCTTGATGTTTTTCATTCTGTAACCTAGATATATTAGGAGGCGAGAACGAAATATAGCTTAAATTCCAAAAGCCAGACATTTGTAGGCTTCTACATTGGTTTATTTAAACTTCAGCAAACCTTCTACGGTGATCCTCTTTGTGACTCACGGACAGAGATCATCTAAATACGAACTCTGCGATTAATGCTTTTAATTCTCTGACCCAGATGTATTAGGAGGCAAGAACGATTAACAGCTTAAAATTCCAAAAGCCGCGCATTTATAAATTAATAAATACCAACCAACACAGAGTTTTGGCATCAAAAGAAAACAAATTATACTATCATAAATTTAGTATCCTTCATTGATATTTGTTATTGCGTTTGCTTTTAAAGCCTTAGATTTTTTTTCAGGTATTGGAATCTGGAAACTGATTTCGATAAATATTTATTGTAATTATTTACTGAATTTACTGTAATATTAAAAATCTGTAAATGACAAAGTAGGTTCTTTCTTTGATGTAGTCATTACAGCCTAAGTTTTGAAGTGCACTTGCATAATTTTGCACTTATGCAAGAGTACTTCAAAACATTAAAAAATAACAATAAAACGGATTATAATGATAACAGAGGTGATTAGTGCCAATTTGAAAACTTTATAACAACTGCGAATTTAAAAAATTGACACTAATCAAAAGCTAGTTTTTCTAATTTTATAGAGCATAGTTTACATGAAATAAGCTGCGTTCACATCAGAAGTATAATATTTTCAAATTAAATAATAGAACTTCTGGAAAGAGTTTATATTCATAGAGATTTAAATATTAACTTGCTCGATCCTTGACAAATAAATTTCGAAAGTGCCAATCTTGAATTCGGATTTAAACATTATGATTAAATATTCTGACTGAATAACTAAAGCAGCTTAATATTTCTGTGAAATTAGTCTGAATAAATTTAATTTTGTTAAAAGTTTGGGCAAAAATTACTTGAAGCCTTAAGATAATTAAAATTTCCCCTAAAAGAAAATCGAAATTTTTCTCGATTTTATCTACTTATTTCAAATTAGAGTTTAATAGTTTTCCAATCCACGCGTTTTACAATCAGTTTTAATTAGTTGATATTACTAGTAGCCTTGCAAACTATGTGACGCATGCAGACAGTAATTGGGACTAGATTTTGTTTTAATTTTTACACTAGAAGGTATATTATTTATTAATGTCCAAACCAATGTAAAAATGGAATCTGAAAATTCCATTTAAGGACGTATACTTTATTCTCGGTTTTTCTATGAAGCTGTAGATAAAAGCAAACGTTTTAAAGAAACTTGAGATAAAATGCCGTTTTCAAATAGAGTGAGGGAAGATACTTTATCGGTTTCCGATGGCGCTGAATTTTTTTAACATATTTATTTGTTCAATACACAGTTGGACCCTAGAATGCGTTCTATACTCTTGATATATAGCTGTTGAATTTATTGAAGACGTTTTTATCATATGTGAAGAAACTGAATTTAGTGATCCGATCTGAATTTGAAATGTAGAAAATTCATAATATTGGCTGGAGACACGGTTGTAGAGTTTTTCAACACCATTTCATAAAACTGAATTCCAAAATTGTATGTTGGTCTTCACTTTTAAAGTCTTTTAAAGGTTCTATATATGAATTACCATAATATTTTTTGCTCAAACCGGGACAATTCTGAGAAAAAATACAACAAAAAAAACCTGCTACGAGAAGTATCTATGAATGAAAAATCTAGTTGTTAACCACACATAAAAAATATGAACTAAAAGAAATTTTTAAACTTAATATATCTTATCATTAAAAAGTTATGAGTATTTACCACTAGTGCCGAAACATTCATTGTTATTTTGTTCACTGTTAACTTTGCAGCTTTGTAAAGCTGTTACGGTTGATTCAGCTGCTCTACCTCTTTTTTTCAGACCATGTGATATTCATCACTGGGAATAACCTTTCGCCTGGTATGCTGAAAACAAATTCTATCACTTGAGCAAGAATGGGCAATGAAATACGTTTTTCGCTTTAAATTATTCAAAAGAGGAATCCATCTTTCTTCATAACTTTTATCTTTCCAAATTTCATAATTAGATGAGAAAAAACGTTTGCAGTTACTACTTCTTCAAAATGCTGACCCAATTGTATTATTTGCGTCAGTTTAATTAATTTTATTCACCTGGAGCTTCAATTTTAGATCATTTTAATTCACTGTTGTTTATTCTAAAAAGGTCCTGATCTACAAAACTATTTTTCCATAGCTCAATGTAAGAAACATTCTGCCGTCATTTTGGGGCGGAAACATCTAGCCAACATTAAAAATACTTAGATCTAAACATCAAATACACTCGTGCAAAATTAAAGGAATTTGCAAACCATGTCTTTTTTTAGGAAAAATATTGAACGAAAGATACTAATTATGCCGATGCAGAATTTTGAAAATATTCAAAGTCCAATACATAAGCGTACACATGCGTGTCTGCGGACTGTGATTGTGGAGGGAAAATAAGTGCACGAGGGAGGGTTAATTTGCGTGCTCGTACTCCTTCACAACATTCGTCGTGTTTCTCGCAAGGGTTGGGTAAATTTTATAAGATATTAGGCAAAATGAGTAGCCACGAATGTGTGGATAATGGAATGAGATGGAGAAATGTAGGTAGATTAAAGGCAGAACAATCACGAGCGCAGGGTTACAGAGCTCAATGTAACACCCAGTGTCGACAGCAGTTTCTGGAAAGTTTCGGGACGCTGGATCCATATCGAGAAACCTACACAAGGTGGACCAAGATCCAAAACGACGAATCAGTACCGTTATTTGGCCATTTATCGCGGTGACTCAGGACTGCTACAGCTTCATTGCTGTTACGTGAGCTTGTATGCTGCCACTAGAACACGAGTTTCACGGCCTACAGTTGTCCGCGGGCTTAATGAGACAGAGGACCCAATTTTAGAGCCTCGCGCATTGCAGCACCCAAAAGCATGATGCAGACAAAAAGACGTTTAGCATGATGCAGACAAAAGCGTTTAGGACCAAACTTCAGTGGAGCAGAGCGCGTTTTCTCGAAGAGTAGACATTTACCATAGAAACTTATTCTCGGCGTACCTGTGGCTGGAGAGAACACGCCTAGAAGCTATAGCCTAGAACGCGACATCATCCCTTCCATCGGAAAAAGGTTCGTTACAGTAATGGATGTGTAATGATTTGTGTAAGCATTATGTTGGATGGGCGCACCCTCCTGCATGTGTTTAATAATGGCTCCCTGACTACTATGAGGTATAAAAAAGATATCGTAGAACCTTATATTCGACTTTTCAGGAGCGCAGTCGGTCCTAGCTTCCTGTTAATGAATGACAACGCTCGTCCACATAGGGATCAGATAGACGACGATTACCTGAAAAGTAAGAATTGGCCAGACAGATCTCCTGACATTAACCTATAGAGCATGTACGGGACGCTCTCGGAAGGGCAATTTGATCTCACCATCTTCCTCTGAAAATTATCTCGGACTTGAAAACTGCCTCGCTGGAGGATTGGAATCGACTACCAGATGGAGTCCTCAAATACCTCCTGTCCAGTATTCCGTCACGCTGCACGACCTCTCTGGCTGTAAGAGGGGCTATACACCATATCAGACTCATTTTCAGTTCGATATGACGCTGTGGAGCAGGGATGTCGAAAATAATGTGAGTAACATAGAATCGAATAAAATAACATAGCAATCTATAAAAAGTGGTAATCTTTGTAGATCTTTGCAGATTTATATCTAAATAAAATAAAATATCAATCTACAACTGATAATTATGCGTATAATAAAATGACTTTGGAATTGCATACCTATTTCTATATTGTTAGCGGATGGAAAGTAGACTCAAACGTTCGTTACTGCGTTTATTAGACTGTGTGAAGAACAAGTTCGTACAATAGATATACAAGTAGTTCGGCGCTCGCAGGCGCCCTCTTGCAGGGAACAAAATCAAAATTTACATAAGGCGCGAACATGCCGCCCACCTTGAAATACTATTTCAACATTTAGTGGTTAAAATTTAGTAAATTTAAAACACAATACAATATTAAAATTATGATATAATACTTAATTTATAATACATGAATTAAAACTCAAATTGGTAATGGACACAATTTTGTAATATTTCTTTTAACCATGCCATCTGAAGTCTTAATAGTCACAACCCTAACAACACTATCAAGACCAGGATGTAACTGAGTAATTCTACCCATTTTCCATTTAGTTGGAGGTAAGTTATCCTCCTTTATGAGACACAGATCATTAACTTGAAGATTTTTAGTTGGCAAAAGCCATTTTGGTCTTTGTTGTAATCGACACAGATATTCTTTGTGCCAACGCTTCCAAAATTGTTGAACCATTTTTTGAATATGTTGCCATCTGGTGAGATGGGAAACTTCAATGTAATTTGGTTCAGGAATGCTTGTTAATGATCTACCAATAAGAAAATGACCAGGCGTTAATGCTGACAAGTCATTTGGATCATTAGACAAATTTGTTAAAGGTCGCGAATTAAGACAAGCTTCTATTTGTGTGAGAAATGTTTCAAATTCTTCATATGTCAATTTCGCCTCACCAACTACTCGTTTTAAATGGTATTTTGTTGATTTTATGCCAGCTTCCCAGAGTCCACCCATATGTGGCGCACCTGGAACGTTTAGATGCCATTTAATGCCATTATCAACCAAATATCTGCTAACATTTTGGTTATAAGTTGCAGACCTAGCAAGCCTTTCAAATTCCATCAGTTTGCGTTTTGCTCCAACAAAATTGGAACCACAATCGCTATATATATCACTGCTTTTGCCTCTGCGGGAAATGAACCTCTTAAGAGCTGCAATAAAAGCATCTGCTGAAAGATCAGTCACTAATTCTAGGTGAATAGCTCTTGTCGTAAAACAAACAAATAGAGCTATATATGCCTTGAATGACCTAGAGCCTCGACCCTTATTTGCTTTAATTTGAAAAGGACCTGCGTAATCCACTCCACAACGCAAAAACGCAGGAGCAGGCGAAACGCGACTAGACGGCAAATCGCTCATCAATTGATTAGTGACAGATGCTCTAATTTTGCAACACTTTATACATTTCCTAACTAAATCTCTGATAACAGCTCTACCATTTATGATCCAATATTGTTCTTGAATGCAAGATTGCATAAGTTGTGGATCTGCATGCAAAAGTCTTTCATGGTAATGTCTAACAATGAGATGAGTTAAAATGTGCTTCTTTGGAAGCAAAATTGGATGCCTAAAACCATATGCAAGGTTTGCATGTCGCAAGCGACCGCCCACCCTGAGAATACTTAAATTATCTAAAAATGGATTCAAAGATAAAATTTTGCTTGTACCAGATAATGATTGATTTCTGCCTAAAGTGTTAATTTCATTCTTAAATTCAACATATTGCATTAATTTAATTAACACATGCATAGCTTTAGTTAATTCACTTGTTTTTAGAAATCCACTTACCTGATCTTCTGAATTTTTACAGTTATTTACAAACCTCATACATAATGCTACAACACGTTTAAGTTTAGTGAGAGAGGAATATTTATAAAATAAATCATGAGCGTCTGTCAAGTGACTGGCAGCAGTTGTAGACTGTAAAGTACATCTTTGCTCTGGCACAGAATCATCCAGTAGTGGTGCAGATAATGCTTGCTGAAAAGGAAATAAATTATACAATAAATCTGGACCACGTAACCACAATGAAGTAACCAGTGCAGATGATGACACACCACGGGTTGCAAGATCAGCAGGATTAGCATTTCCACTCACATGATGCCACTGGACAGGAGAGGATAAAGTCTGGATTTTTGCTACTCTGTTGGCGACAAAGGTCTTCCATCGGCTTGCATGAGATCTTATCCAGGCTAATACAATAGTGGAATCAGTATGAAAATAAACTTGCGATATAGGAGTATTTAAAGCCCTACAGGTGAAATCCATTAATTTAGTCAACAGTAATGCTCCACAGAGTTCCAATCGGGGAAGTGATATGGTTTTTAGTGGTGCAACTCTTGTTTTGGCTATCACTAACTGAACATTAATTTGTCCAGCATCTAGCACAGAACGATAATAAATTGCAGCGGCGTAGGCCTTCTCTGAGGCGTCACAAAACCCGTGCAGTTGAAACTGGTTAAAACTGATTCAACCAACAAGAATCGCGAAATTTTGATACTTTTAATAAATAACAAATCTTCTGTAAGTTGTTTCCACTCACATTCAATATCTGGAGGAACCTTTTCATCCCACTGAAACTGATGTTTCCACAATCTTTGCATAATCAATTTATACCGAACCGTGATCGGTGCCAACCATCCAAGAGGGTCAAAGGTCTTTGCGATTATTGAAAGTAATGTTCGTTTGGTTAAGACTTCAGGATATGATGAATTGACTTTGAATAAAAACATATCTGAAGCTGGATGCCACAGGATACCTAACGTTTTTACAGTATCATCATTGTCTATGTTCAAAGAAACATTTGATAAGCACAAATCTGGATTAATTGAATTCAAGACTTCTTTGCTGTTAGAAGCCCATTTTCTTAGAATAAATCCTGCACGTGACAACATCTGATTCAATTGCATTTGTAATTCTATAGCTTCAGTAACTGAATTGGCTCCGGACATCAAATCATCAACGTAGAAGTCCCTAAGACATGTCTTGGAAGCCAAAGGAAAATTAGTTGCTTCATCTATGGCTAACTGTTGTAAACATCTTACCGCAAGGTACGAAGCTGATGCAGTACCGTAAGCAATCCTAGTTAATCGAAAATCCTGAACTGGTTTATAAAGTGAATCGCGCCAGACTATTCTCTGAAAGTCTGCATCTTTTAGTATAATTTGTCTGTACATTTTCTCTATATCTGCAGTTATAGCTATTCTGTGAATTCTGAAACGAATAATTAATGTTGTCAGATCAGTCTGCAACTGTGGACCAACCATCAATTTCTCATTAAGAGAAATCCCGCTAGAAGATTTTGCAGAACCATCAAATACGACTCGAAATTTATCACCATTTTTATCTGGAACTGAATGGTGCGGAAGGTAAAAACTAGAATTAGCTGGAACATCAATTTCATTTTCTGGAATCAATTCCATATGACCAAGTTGTTGATAGTCCTCCATAAATTTGTGATATTGACTGGAAAGAGATTTATTCTTAATAAATTGACGTTCAATGCTTTGTAAACGATGTACAGCAACATCCCTTGATGACCCAAGTTCATTTCCCGATCTACGAAATGGAAACTTAACAACAAATCTACCTGTTGAATCACGAGAAAAATTCCGCTTGAAATGATTTTCACATTCAATTTCCTCTTCTGTGTAATGCTTTATCTCCGAAATTTCTTCCAATTTCCAAAATTTTTCAAGCTGAAGCTGAACATTGGTACAACTAGCATGATTAGATACAATTGTCTGTGATACACTTTTAGTCTTTCCGATAATGACCCAGCCGAATATTGATTCCAAGGCTGTTAACGAATGACCCGGAACAGTTAAACGTCCATGAAGCATTATCTCGCCAAATACATCTGCGCCCAAAAGAATATCTATTGGGCCAGGCTGGAAACAATTTGTATCTGCCAACCACAAATGTTTGAAAGATGTCAAAACAGACCTATCAACTTGATATTGAGGAAGGTCACACGTGATCTTGGGTATAATTAATGCATTAACTGAAATTCTTGCGTTTTTATAAAATGGAGATGTTACTTGTAATTGAACTGAACCTGAAACCTTTCCAATTTTTTGCGAGCTCAGGCCATTTACACTTATGTTTGCACTAGTGCGCTTTAACTGTAGTAAATTTACACAGTGCTCTCGAATAAATGAGCCCTGGCTACCTGAATCAATTAGCATCCTGCATTTTTGAAAATCGCCATTAATATCTTTAACATAAACAATCGCAGTAGGCAATAAAACTGCTTGCGCAACAGGCACCGTGGCGTTATTGCTACTAATAGCAGAAGTTCCGTGTTCCATGGGTATATGATATTTTTCATCATTTGAATTTTTCGAACATAACACTGTATTATGTGGCTTTGAACAATATTTACACATTCCTGCACGACATTTAAAAATGGGATGCGTTTTACTATCTTTCAAACAATTAGCACATAATTTATTCCTTTTAATAATATCCCATTTTTCTTTGATAGGGAGTTCTAAAAAACTATCACATTTAAATAACTGAGAATGAGAATTACTCTTACAACGAATGCACACATTAGCTACAAGTTGGGACGAAAAAGCGTATCTGCTACCTGAACCGCGAGTTTTAATTTCAGAAGGCAAAATTGACTTCTCCCTCTGGCACCTCGCCAAAGAGGCAATAGCATTCGCTCTGTTTAAAACAAAACGCTTGAATTCAGCGAAAGCAGAAATTTTCTTGTTCGAATGCTCTATCGTCCACTCTTTTAGTGTTTCATGATCAAGTTTCCCTTTTAACAGAAAAATAATCATAGTATCCCAATGCTCTACCGGCTGTTTAAGGATTTTTAATGTATCAATACACTGTTGTGTTGTATCAATTAATCTCCGCAAACCTGAAGCTGATTCATGTTTTAGAACAGGCTGTGAAGTTAATTTATTTAATGCTGCGTTTATTATTTCCATTTCGTTTTCATAACGTTCAGTAAGCGCTTCCCATGCCTTTTCATAATTCGCGTTTGAAATTTGAACTGACTGTAGTAAAACAGCAGCTTCACCTTTCACAGAAAGCTTAAGATATTGCAATTTTTGACTGTCACTTAATGTACTATTATTTCCAACAAAGGCAAGAAATAAATCCCTGAATGATATCCAATCAACATAATTAGAAGTAAACACTGGCAATTCCACGCGAGGAAGTTTCAAGCCGTTTGCATTAGCATTTATTATATCTTTGCCTGAATTTCTAAGTTTTCTTGATTCTTCCTTTAAAGTAATTTTTAATGCATCTAATTTGGGAAATAATTCATTCATTTCTATTTCATATTTACTAAACTCTGCGTCAGAACAAGTACCAAGAATGTTATCGTTTAAACAGTTCACTTCAACACTTAATGCACTAACATCATTTTCGTACACTTCAATGGCAGAAAAAGAATTTTCTTGATTTTGTAAACTATTTATTTGTGAAATTAAACGAGTCAACTTACCCTTAATGATACGCTTTTGCTTTAAAATTGACTCCATATTCCTGCCGCTGTTTTCACAATCCAGACAAAATATAAATCCGTTTTCCTGCACGAAATGTCCTTCTATACCAGAACGTTAAAAATTGTCTTGACACATCATCCAAAGAAATGCGCTGGCTCACGACGGACCATGTTAGCGGATGGAAAGTAGACTCAAACGTTCGTTACTGCGTTTATTAGACTGTGTGAAGAACAAGTTCGTACAATAGATATACAAGTAGTTCGGCGCTCGCAGGCGCCCTCTTGCAGGGAACAAAATCAAAATTTACATAAGGCGCGAACATATATTATAAATGAAAATTCATAACAAATTGCATTAAAATCTGTCCAACAGTTTCTCAGAACTTCGACATAATGTAAAAATTCTCTTAATATTGCGCACGAGTGTATGTAGGCTTAACAGACGTCCCACTTTGATGTATAATAGTTTACATTATATTCGTTGTTGATTCCCCAAATAGATCCCGATTTTTCAAGGGGAATCCCTATACAATTACCAACAATTCATTAGGATAGCGCTTTGTCTTTTTTGCATTTCTGAACAAAATCTGTATTCCAAGTTGTAAAATGCCTGAATTTAAATCTTAGATTACTTCAAACATGCTAATATATATATACAGGGCGGTTCAAAACTATATGTCAAAGATGTAAAAGCAGGTAGAGGGGTCCTAAATAAGCATATTTCGTGTAGGAATGTGTAAGCGGTAATGGTGTGTTGAGCCAGCAAAGAGCGCTAATGAGTCAGGCGTATAAAAGTATTCAGAGGCTAGCTGGAAAGTAGTATCCAGAGGCTAGCTGGATTCTTCATCTCCCGCACGGATATCGAGAGAAATGCATCTTTACACCAATGCTGCCGACATGCATTTCATATATGGGGCTGCACACAAAAAAAAAGGGATTAGCGGCTTAAAGGATGTACAGGGAGAAATTTTCGGATAGGAATCAGCCGGATCGTAGAACATTCGAGCATCTTCATCGAGAGTTAAGCACGAGTGGATCATTTTATGCGTCCAGGAACGTCAGAGATCACTCGAACGCTGTCTACAGCCAGCATTGAATAGGCCGGGGCAGAATAGTTCCCTGGCCTCCGCATTCTTTCGGATTACCTGCTTGGATTTCTTCTTTTTGGGTCACATTAAAAGCCTCGTGTACGAGAGTAGAGTCCTGCTATAACTGTGGAAGTTCTTGTTGCCTGCTTTTCTGTTGCTGCTGGACATGTGCTCGACAAGCGCGACATCTTTTCTGATAATTAAGACACAATAACACGCCGAATAAATACTAATTCAGAAGTCAAACAACAAAAATCAGCGTTATATTTACAAAATTTTCACAGGACTAGTTTCGATGGTTTTACCGAACCATCATCTTCAGCTGCAAAACCGCAAATGAACAAGATAGGAAATAATGATTAGATAAGATAAGAAAGCCTGGACAAGAATAAGCAAGTGGCGCCATCTGTTGGCGAAACCAGAACATTTGTTTTGTACATTTGGATATTGTGCTTTGCTTGTCTGATTTCATGCATTTTGCTTACAAACGTTTTGTTTTCTATTCATTTCAGTGAGGGATTTTTCTGCTGTTTTGTGTGTACTTTATTATTGCTCAGTTAATTTAATTTGATTTTCTGCATTGTTTATCATGCCTTCATCCGTTAATCGTTTCACTAAATTACGCCTGAAACGGCAAAAATTCCTGAATAATCTTGACTTTTTACTTAAATGTAAATGTAAAAAATTGATCCCCAATTTTATTCAAATCAAATCTAATCAAAAACCTTCGAGTCGCGTTTCAAGAATTCTGTTAAATTGCAAGCTTGCCTTACTTCGGTCCGTGATAAGGGATACACGTCAACAATTGTCCAAAATTGAACATGAACTCTATAAGCTTCATCTGGAACTCGCTAAATCATATCCAAAATTCACTGCCCTTGAACAAAAGTCTTGGTCTAGAACGGAGAATGCAGTTAACCGTCATAAAAACACCCTTGCAGTTAAATTCGAAAAACTTCTTTTACAGTCTTCCAGTTCAAGTAGTTCAAAAAATCTTCCCATTGTAAACATCAAGCCAATAGTTAATATTTCTAATGTTAGTCTTTCAGAAGAACAAGAGAGAATTCTAAAATATAACTTTAACTTCTCACAAACCTGTAAACCCTCGATTCCAAAGATTTTGGCTCCTATCGAAAAAGCTTTCAAGTTCAGTAAAGTTTCAGATTCACAGAAAGAAATGATTAGGCATCTTATCGCTCATAATGTGAAATTCAATAATAAACCTTTGAAACCAAATCTAACTGCGAGAGAAAGAGCTACAATGCGTGAAATTCATTCTAACCCGGATATTATCATTTCAAAGGCCGACAAAGGTGGCCAGATAGTCGTCATGGATAAGAACACTTACATCGATGGTGTCACTAAACTCTTAAACGAAGGACCATATAATCTGATCCCTAAAGATCCTTCACCTTCGGACTTATCCAAAATAAAAACTGCGATCAAATCTTCGCAAATCATTTCAAGCAACTTAAAACATTCGCTTATCCCATCTGTTGCGAATTGTGCCAGATTATATGCTCTTCCCAAAATTCATAAAAGTGGTATTCCTTTCCGCCCTATTGTATCAAATTTAGGTACTGCCTCGTATCCATTAGCTAAATATTTAGTTTCTAGATTTTCCACTCTATTAGACAATAACATTTACACCATAAAAAATTCAATAGAGTTTGTAAAAAAGGTTAAAAACATTTCTCCTAGTAATTTACTCATGGTTTCTTTTGATGTAAAATCATTATTGATCAATGTCCCAGTGGAGGGTGCATTAAGATGTCTAGAAACCAGACTTCGCGAATTTCATTTCTCTTGCATCGAAATTGATGAGCTAATTTCTCTCACTCAACTCTGTTTGAAACAAACACATTTTGTTTTCCAAAATAAATATTACAAGCAAACTGAGGGATTAGCCATGGGAAGCCCCCTCAGTCCCATCCTGGCTGATATCTACATGCATTATTATGAATCAAAATTGTTTGAAACTTTAAACTTCCCGGCATGGTTCCGCTACGTAGACGATACTTTTACCCTGTTTGAAAGTAATAAAGATGATTTAAATAAAGTTCTTTCAATAATGAATTCTATTGATCCTACTATTCAGTTCACTTTTGAACTTGAGACTTGCAATTCTCTTCCGTTTCTCGACATTCTGGTCACACGTAACACATCCAACTTCAGTACTACAGTTTACCTTAAACCTTCATCGGTTTGCCTTCCACCAAACTTTAAATCATGTCATTTGATTAAACAAAAGTTAGCTTCATTTTATTCCTATGTTTTCCGTGCTCTTCAAGTTTGCTCCTCCAAACTAGCCCTTGATGAAGAACTAAATTATTTAAAAGCAATAGCTATTGACAGGGGCTTTTCACCCAACATTATTAATCAAGCAGTTAAAAAATTTTCATCTCAACACACTAAAAGCCACACTCTTATTTTAGGAGATTATAAAAATTCTGTTGTCATTCCCTTCTTTCCATCAATTAGCTATAAAGTTGCACATATTTTGCAGAAATTTAACTTTCGGGTCGTTTATTCTCCCATCAATAAAATGCCAACTTCTATACTCAAGGACCCCATTCCGGATATGAATTCCTGGGGTATTTATAGGATTCCTTGCCAGTGCGGTTTAATTTACATTGGCCAAACTAAGAGAGCCTTAAAATTTCGCGTCAAAGAACATGAGGCATATGTTAGAAAAAAGGAAACACAGAAGTCTTCTGTTGCTCAACATTGTTGGTCCGAAAATCACACTTTCAATTTTTCTGCTGCCAAAATTATTCAAAAAACATCTTCCATTGGAGAACTGGATTTTCTAGAGGCATTTCACATTCATAAAAATCTTTCTGTTCTAGTTAACGATCCTAATTCCAATCCAAATTTGCCTTCGGCTTTTAGAGAAATTATGTTTTAGTTCTGGTTTCACCAACAGATGGCGCCACTTGCTTATTCTTGTCCAGGCTTTCTTTTCTTATCTAATCGTTATTTCCTATCTGGTTCATTTGCGGTTTTGCAGCTGAAGATGGTGGTTCGGTAAAACCATCGAAACTAGTCCTGTGAAAATTTTGTAAATATAACGCTGATTTTTGTTGTTTGACTTCTGAATTAGTATCTTTTCTGATGTAAGCCGATCCATGCGCTGCCGCTGTGAATCTCGTATCGCTGTTGGTGGCCGCTCTTTTGGGCACCTATTGTAAACTGTTAGTTTTTTTTCTTTGGTCTTTACTTGTGTTTTCAGTTTCCTATGATTCACATTGCTTTACGTGCTAGCGCTTTAATGAGGCATTACCGCACACACATTCCTATACAAAATCTGCTTATTCAGGTCTTCTCTACCTATCTTTATATTTTTGACATATAGTTTTGAACCACCCTGTATATATATATATAATATAATATATATAATATATATATGTATAATAAGTATATACTATTATATATAGATATACTTATTAAAATTATACCTATATACTATATATTATTAAAATTATACCTATATACTATTATATATAGATATACTTATTATATATTATTATACATACAAGAAAAGAGCTATAAAGAATTGAAAAATGTTTAATTAAGAGAAATTAACGTAATGCAAATTGTTGCGAAAATAAATTGTTGTGAATAAAATAGAATCGAATAAAATAAGATATTAATCTGCAAAAAGGAGCAAGTTATCGTGCTATATGAAGAAAGCACAAATCACACAAAACGACACATTAACTTATAAATCGACCTTAAAACAAAAGTAAATTAAGTAACTAAAGTTCTAATAACTAAAACTTTTGTCTTTAACGAGCAGCCGCGACGAGAATTATCAAAAGAGCCGCGTTTCTTATTTCTATCTTGAACAAATCTAAAATGAAAAAAATATACAAGCAAATAAATTGAAAACTAAATATTTACAACTAACAAGAAGTTTTATAAAAGCATTCATTAAGATGTAACCTGCTTTGAAGCGGCTGTAAATACTTTAAATTTTTCATTTAATTACAGTTTATAAATACACACGTAAGATGAATAAATACATGGAATGTAAAACACATATTTTCTTTAAAGTTGCATGGGGCAGTTTATATCTTAATGAAGACTTTTAAAATATTTATTTTAATTTTTAATTTTAAAAAAATCAATTTTCAGTTTAATTTATTGTTTACTCTTCCTTTTTTTGCCATTCATTTATACATAATTAAAAAAAATGACTGTTTGTAATTCTGTTCGCTTTTCCTTGAACAAGGAACAACAATTGTTTTGATTTTGTGTTAATTCATTTTCAATTCAGTACTGATTTCCATGTTTATGCTTCAGTTTGTTTGATTAATGCTTTTTACATGTTAAGTATTTTGCCGCTTTTTGTATATTTATATTTTGTTTTATTGTCTATTTCTCTCTGCACATACACAACTACTTCTTGTAGATTTAATTTTGTTTCGATGAGGAATTATATCTAAAATGAGAAATTTCTCCAGTGCATTCTGAAGATTTTTTAAATGCGGTTTTGAAAACTGCATTTAATTTGCTCTTCTGTTTTCCATCAAACTTATTTGTCGTTTTAAAAACATTCTCTATAAATTAAATTTTAGAGGCGCATTAAAGATTATTCACTTTAATAATAATTTTTTATATCCACATGAAAATATTAGATAATGGAATTTTTAATCGTATGCTAACATTTTCTTTAGGACAATAACTGTATCATCAGTAAAAGAAACTTACAGTTATGTTAAATATTGAATTAATTAATGTAATATATTTAAAATATATTTAAAATATGTTAAAAACAAATCGTTCTTATCACCCTATTATAATGAATTTATTGTGTGTATTTACTCCACATGTTTAAATATTCCAGTGATATAAACCTACCTTACTTGCGTAATAGTATAAAAAGAAACTAAGCAAAGAAAGCTGATGTTTCCGATTGTTTGTGTTTTAATGTTTGTCTACATACAGCGAGATTATATGTTCATGTTTAATTTTACAAATTCCCTACAGCAGCCTCCACTTGTAATGAAACGCTTTCAGCAATAGGCAGACTTCGTTATTCGTGTTGTTCTAACAGCCATTTATGGACACTGATGGTGGAGGAAGATGCACTATAAAAACATTACACGAGTGTGCATCCTTTCTGGCAAATCTATACTATACATTTTCTGATTACCATGATATTTTGAGGCTTTCCGAAACTTTAAACACAGCAGTCACTTCAATCTTACCAACAGAAATGTAGCCACATTGAATTTTATTTTAAGTCATGATAAGAAAAAAACCTAATATCAACAGTCTGTAATATCAATTACGGTATTTAATGAAAAGAATGAAAAAGACGGATATAGTTTCAGACCAACGAAGTCACTGACGATGATGAATTGCGTATAGCAATTGGATCACTCAGGTTCGAGCAAAGTTTCTGCCAAATAACATTTACATGCGTTCACCTGTGTTCGGCAAGTGCTACAACAGCACTTTGGAGATACAGTCTTCTCCGCTAACTTTGCAGTTTCGTGGCCATCGCTTTCCCCTGGCCTCACTCCGATGGGTTTTGGGTTCTAGAATGATCTGAAATCTAAGGTTTACACTTCAAATCCACGAGATATGTTAGCGTGAAGTTACACAGCTTCCTTCTGCGAAGTTACGTTTGTTATTATTGTCAACAATCTCCCACATGCAATGCGTTATCGTCTGCGAGGGTGGGCATATTTAAAACTCGTAATTCCAATAAAAGGTTTTTCTCCTGCCCTCTTTTGTGTTGTAATTGTGTAGTCCTTCATAATGCTCTTCTTTGCAAATGTTTTACGTTGGCAATTTTCGTCATGCGTGTATCATTCTAATGCTGTTTATGGTTTTTCAATGCGCTGATCAATTTGCGAAGCAAAAAATGTCGGCGTTGCGATTCGAAATTTTTGAAAGTATTTCACTGTAACCGTAACCGTGAGAGCTCTATTGTTTTAAGCATTACAATATCGAACGCATACCTTCAGAAAACAATTTCTGAAATTTCATTACGGATGGCTCAACAGATAGGCTCCACGGGGTTCATATATCGGCAAAGTTATTTTATGGCCAACCTGTATATACATGAAAAAATAATATGTCAGAATTTTCCCCTCAAAAATGCACAGTTTAGAAGTTAGAAGTTAAATGGTTAAAATCGTTGGTAATCGCTTATAATGTTAAGATCATTCCTAAATTAACCGAATGTAGTCCCTTACAAGTTAAGTTTCTTCTGAAAGTTACAGAATCAAACATTAATAGTGCTGTGTTTTTCTGTTCTAAATTTGAGGTTCTGGACATGAGAAAGCGACCAAGATACTTGGACATAACGTTTGAAGTAAACATTAACTTCACGAACGTAAACAACAATAAAACATGCAGCATTACTTACCACACGATACCTTGCGCCCCGGAACCAATGGGCTTGAGATTTTGGTATCTCTTGAGGATGGTGAACTTGGTGTCTCCAACCTCAACCGTGTAAAAGAGGGCAGGCAGCTTGCTCATAGCGGAGGAGATCTGAGGAGAATTCGGGCTCGAGACACCGGGCTGTACTGGCATCAGTGCCACGACTTCTGCTGTACTGTTGCCACCTATGTTCTAACAACAGTTGCTGAAGGGTTGAGGAGTTTGCATTGTTTTAATCTGGAAAAGAAATGCTCTGTTAAGAAGTCAGCTCTTATAAATAAAAACAGACAAGCATTGTTTCTGAATAGACGAACTAATTGAGCAAATCTGGATACCAAGAACTTGTCCAAAACTTTCGCTGTTCAATAAAAGCAGATATTTACGAAAGTGTCTGGAAGAAAAAAAAAAGAATACGTATCTTCATTACGAAATTGAATTTCCCCAGGCCGGTGAGAATTTACTTTGACAGCCAATCTCACGGAAAGAGGAGCACTCTTGTTTACTCCTATTTCAGTTATTTGACAGAAAACGCTCGAAAGTACATAAATGACTGGCTCTCAATATATCAAGAGTTTATCTTATATGCATACAAGCATAATAATCAAAAGGTAAGAACGGTATTTATTTTCTCAAAGCACATACTGATTAAAAGTAGGACGTTTCTCTTTTCAGTATCGAGTTTGGCAAGTTTTCGTATGTTTTTTTTTAAAGAAAAATAATTAGTCAACTCTAGTTAACAATTTATTTTTTTTATCATAAAAAGCGTTGTTTTTAAGACCAATATGACTATACTGATTGTATTTTTACATTAATCCCACATTTATTTTATATTTAATAATCAAATTCCTATTTTATTATTTCCTTAACCTACATTCATTTAAAAAATTACCATGTATTTGAATTTTTAAATTGTTCTCATATTCATTTAATATTATTTATTCTCAATATCTTATGCATATTTTATAACTCATATTAATTTTAATCATCCTGTTATCTTTTACCCATTATAGATATACCCATATTCATTGGCCAATATAAAGTTTAAAATTAGGCAAAGAAAGCAACCTTAGTTTGGCGTAGATTTTTTCAGAAAAGAAAATCTTCAGAAATTCTTTTGCTCCTAAAGAAGATGATTTCCTGTTTCCGATAACCCTGTAATTGAGAGAGGTACTCAAAATTTTCGCCAAACTAAACCAAAGTTTGCATTTTTGCCTAATTTTAAATGGTTGACTAAAACTACAATCAAGTAATTTGGTGACTTAATGCCTTACTTGGCGACATTTCTCAGTAATTTTCTAAATTTAATCTGATATAATTTGACTAATTAATTTCAGCTTATAAAACTCATTCCATAATATTTTGGTAATATTAATTAAGATGATGATCACAATAAGCGATATATTTTCCACACTTTCGTATATAATCTGGCGGAAATTTGGTAATTCAATAACAATATCCAAATGATAACATTAACCATGATCATAATAAATATCCAAATGATAACATTAATCGTGATCATTAACCGTGATCATAACTCCCGTATGCTCAATCTCAGTTATAAAGAATACGAAATAACGATTGTAAAGATTTAAAATGCCTAGTACTTTTGGATTTCCATCCAAATTCGAAATTCTGCGATGAGTGTATTCTACCGTCATATTATAAATTGGGTTGATAATGACGCAAACGTGACGAAATGATAAAGATGATGACTCTCTTAACGGCATGAGAATAAGTAAAAGGGCAGGAAATCAGCACCAACATCATACAAGCTGAAAATGCGATAAACACCTTAATAAAAACCGAGGAAAGTAATGAGATTTTAATGCTTTAAATGATTCTGCGCAGAGTTAGGCTCTGCGAAAGTTTCAGTTATCAAATTGAAAATTTTAAAACAATTATCAAAGAATTAAGATTCGTAAATTCATCCGAATGATATTAACCTGCTGAAGATTTCAGTACGTGCTATGTATAATATTAAATTGAAAGTTAAAAGTACAGAAATAAAAGACTAATTAAGACTGCGCTTATCCATTATTTGAAATTAATAATTTTATAATTTACCCAAACATAATTACGTAATGAATATAGACAACTATAATATCTTTTTTCTCCTAGAGTATTTCATAGTATTCATATTTTGAATAAGATGATGAGAATGCAAAAATGTAGGAGTTGGTTTTATCTTATAGTTGTTTATAATGAGTAATAATTTCAAAGGAAATATTTTGTCAGTACCTATTCGACTCTAGTTAAAAAAAAACTTTGTGCTTTTTGAAGCTGATATGTTATAATATTCGAAACTTTGGCAAAAATATTTTAAACAAATGCGTGTTTTACTGATAAAGTGACGTAAAATTTTTCTTATTACTTAATTAATTAATTAAAAATTTCATTAAAATAGATCAAGCTTCAGTTACACCCAATAAGAATTTTGCTGTAAACAGTTTCTTGTAAAGCAGCAACATATCATTTGAGGACTGTATTTGTATTACATGCATAACGCCTCTTCGAATATAATGCCTTTTTGCGCACAATTTATTAGTTTTAATATCTTTCATTCTGATTGATTTCATTACCTTAATTTAAAAATCAGGCCCACCAGCGTCTGAGCGGTAAAGTAGCTAAACGCTGTATGTATTAGGCACACTGTTGCAGAATAATCAGGTTCGAGGTTCGAATCCCGTTTACATGAGCGTTTTCGTGTTTTTTCTCCATGTGTAACGTGTATACGAGCCGCTTTACTTTGTAAGGAAAACTGTAAATTTAAAATCAAAATTAAAAAATCAAGAGTAAAGATAGTTCATCCTTCAAAACCTTTCGCGCGTATGCCATAATGTAATTATATCTCAGTCTTCACATATGGAAAAAATCACACACTAGTTACAACTGTAAACACAAATAGTAACACAATTTTTTATTTGAATTATGAGCAGTCATTTAAAAAATGCATCATGATAGGCAGTGAATATGTAGAAACTATTAGGACATTATAGAAAGGAAGAATGCCTTAATTCTTTATAAAGATTATTGAAAAGTAATGAATAACTAATCTTTGAGGGGAAAAATAAAAACGTGACATAAAGATGATTATTCTGCAACAGTGTGCCTAATACATGGCGGTTGACACATCCCTTTGATTATAAAGAGCCAAGTTTTATAAAAAATAATTAGAATTATCAATAAGTAAAATTAATTTACATGCATCAGAAACAAATTTTTATATAAAGTAATAAGTCGAATTATCAATAAATAAAATTAATCTACATGCATCATAAACTGCACTAAATGCTTATCTTATTTAAGCTTTGCCGTCCGATGGCAGGACAGGACAGGACAGGAACAAGCATACGAGACACCAGGACACTACCATATGTTGATACAGGTTTTGTCCTACTGATTAACATATGGTAATGTTGACCCATATTCAATGGATCTGTATCCTGTGAAGCTACGAATCCATTAAAGCATTGTACAGAAGCTTTGGGCAAAGTTTTCAAAAGTATTTTCATTCATTTACTATTTAGAAGAATTTGTTTACTAATATAACCCATTAACGGTTTGGCCCGGATTTTCTCGTTCTTTTATGCAGGTCTCTTAACGGTTCGTTACGGATTATTGTTAGTTTAAATGTACCCTCGAAAACGGACAGTCCCGTGTTTTTGTATTATCGAAAAAACGCGCTAAAAAGGACTAGCCCGTATTTTTGTATGCCTTCCAACCCCCAATGCCTAAGGCGACAAGGGTCCATGCAATTCTGACGACAATGGGTAATGGCTGTCATTAGCGTGGGGAGAAATCTTCTTGATGTTTTGGGATAAAGGCCTTACACTGACTCTAAAGAAACAAATTTATTACCAGTTACAAAGTGGATGCATATATAAAGGGATTTAAGAATTTCCGTTTTAGAGCAGTTATTGAATAAAAAATAGAATTTTTTACAAAATGAACGTTTACCTATAAGAGCATTAATGAATTAAAACGAGAAAAATAAAAGTAATAAATGCAAACATAAAAATCTGAAAATGCAAATCTTTCAGATTTTACATTAAGCACAAAGGGCGTTTTTTTAACGGTTTGTGGGTTACCTTTATTTTTAAATATCATGTTCTTCGCACTTAAACCATAAAACTTCAGTTAAACAGCAATACCGCAAAATAAATTTTAAATGAGCATATCTTTAGAATTTCCGATACACAGTCTCGCCCGTTGAAGATAATTTTTTATATTTTTATTTTCATACAGTGTTGCCTTTGCTCGCTCTAAAATCGTTGAGTTTCTTAATTAAAAATTCATTGAAGTTTTACGAAATATGAAACATATAATAAAACAAATTCCAAATCTCGGCTTCGAGATGCCCATATTCGGGTGGAAATGTACGTTATTCAAAATTGGATGGGTCTAGGTACCGTTGTTTTATCACAATGCGAGAAACATACATATATTTATGCAGATTATTCATTATTTAATTTTAAGGCAGATAGCCTCGAGTGCTTTGCCGTAATCTAATAAACCAAAACCATTATTTAATTTCTTTAAATATAATACAGGGCTGTAATATGTGGTAGCAACAGTTTGAAAAGTGAACTGACATAGTTTTCAACGGAAAATGAAAAAAGGAAGTTAATAGACCTTGTCGGCTAACGCCCTTTGTTTTAAAAATAATGTATCGTGTAATTTAATGGGAATACGAGATTAAATAATTCTCTTTAAGAAATTTATCTACAAATTTATATCACGAATAACAAAAACGTGAGGCTGTCTTGATAAATTTATAAATATTATGCATCTGACAATGCGATTCAATTATTTGATTTCGTAATTTAAGGACCTATGATTCTTCTTATAAAACTGTACAGGAATTTAGCAAAGAAGCTATTAAGTAATCTCTTATTACCATTAATCTATGCGATAAATTATTATTATTATTATTATTATTACTATTGGTTCAGTCTTTTACTTCCAAGTATCCTTTTACCTCAAATAATCGAAAAGATATATAAATTTAAAACAAAATTCGCCCCAAAATCAGAAATTAGGTTACGAATTTCATGCAAATTTTATTTCAAAAGCTATTTTACGCTCTGTAAAATGATGCAAACTTAAAAATTTTGAGATTTTTAGTTTATTCTTAAATGGAAATATGCGCAAAAAATTTCTTCGACATTAAATTTTAAAAACTCTAAATCGAATTATTATCATCCGTAAACGGTGTGTGTACAAAATTTGAATTCAATAGCTTATCGATAAGTAGTTCAAAAATCGACGACGAGCTTTTGATTAAACACCGTGAATGAACTGAATACAATTTTTGGAACAGCTCTATTTTTAAGCACTTTGGAAAGATCGGTAAGTTGTTGATATAGCATAACCGTTATTTTTATAACATTCTTGGCATTATGAAACGTGTAAGTGACATTCATAAGCGATTCCCGACAGTTCTGTTCATTTGTCAAAGTGGCTGCTTTTGAAAATATTGTGAAGCTCACTCGATGTGCTCCACTATCTATGATACTCATTAAAGATATTTAATTATGTTTTATTTCTATACAGAAATACTGGTAAAATTAAGAGGTCAAATATTTAATTATTTGAGTTATATAACTACTTATACTGTCTCAAGAAATTTTGAGTCATTTTGTAAAAATAATCTTTTCTTTAAAATTCCTTTTCCCCCCTACCCCCTATGCTTCATAACTTTATTACTATTCTGATGAATGGAAGGTTTGTAGAGACATTACATTTTTTTTTAACAGCAAGAGACATGAAAAATGAGCAATGCCTTACCCGGGACGCGAACCACGGACATCTCGAATGCGCGCCGAGCGTACTGAGACTACGAAGGCATGCTAAAAGGGAGGGAGAAAATACCGTATATACTCCCCATTTTAAAGGGCGACTGGGGATTAGGGGACCGAAACGCCAAATCCTTGCGGCGGAGAATCATCATCCACCACCTTTTTTGGTTTGGGTGCCACTATAGAAACATTAGGTTATTTCGAAGCAGGACATGTGAAATAGGAGCAATGCCTTCGCCGGAACTCGAACCACCAACCTCTCGAATACACGCCGTGCGTGCTGACCATTACACCACGGAGGTATGCTAAGAAGGCGGGAGAAAATAACTTATAGGTTATGAAAACCAAAAGTTGAGTAGGTAGTCTAACTAATAAATGCTCTACAAATACAACTTTTAATATTTTAGCAGAATTTTTTGGAAACGTATTTATATAGATTGTTGTAGAAATCGACACAGTTTGATGCCAGTTTAGAGGATGGGTTGTTTATGAGCGTATTAAAAATGCTTTTCCCACTCAAAATGTTAACTACTTTAAAATAATAATTCATAATCGCACTGAATCTGATGTTTACAATTATTTCCCCTGAGATTTCTTTAAAAAGAAAGAATTACAATTGTGTTTAATGCAGAAAATTTAATGGAATTGGCATCTGCGCAAGAGGACGGAAACTATCAGGGAGGACTTTCTAAGGAAAACTAGATTTCCTTCACATTAAACGTAGAAAACCTTCACCGAACAAGCGTGTTCAACAGGATTTGAACTTATGTAGGATTACCAGTACTCAGCGGTTTTAGCGCTTGGCCACTGGGGCCCGCAGACCGATTAAAAATCTTGTTTAGAAACCTTTTATCTTGATTTAGTGTGACAGGTGCCGTAGTTTGAAGGTTAGGATTACTTGAATACAGCAAAACACACGAGGACTATCTGCTTTTAAGGAAAGAGATGCCTTCGTAGAGGACTTTTTAGCGAGAAAAGTCTCATATTCATGTTATACATAGGAAAAACATGGGAAAATACCATTCAGCCATCGTATTTGTTCGTCAGGGTGTAAATCTAAGTCGAACTACCAGTATTTACCGGCCACTAATATGTCCGTATTTTAATAGGGGAAATAACTGTTGGATTGTAATGCATCTAAATTAAGAAATAAAAAAAATTCACTTCTGAGGTAATTTTAAACCCAAATTAAGTTTTTTATCATAATTATGAAAGAGTTCAACTCATTTCTTAATTTTCAGATCGTTAAAATTAGTGTGGCTGTAATGAATGATTATTTAGACCTGTTACAGGAAACAAATACATCAAAAGTTTCCTTTAAAATATCAGGAATTATTGAAAAATCTTCTGTAATTTATAAACGAGAAAACGTATTTAACCAGATTTTACATGTGGGAAAAAATAATGAATTTTGATCTCCCCTAGTAGAGACATTTGTAATTATATTTCTAGTTCCAAATTAAAAGTGAAAAATCTAGGTGCCTGAAGCCAGAGAACACTATCGATTCTTCTTGGCTTCTATTTTCAGCGACGAAATAGATCAACTGCATGGAATTTTTATGATTTTTCTCAATATTTAAACTAAATGCTTGTAAGTGTTTCTTAGAAAGCTCGTCGGAAGTAGAATATCTCTATCTTGGTAGATAGATATCGTGTGCTTTAGTAAATTTAGCAAATCTAAACACAGAGCCGACAGTACTATGTTTGAGGCCTTTCTCTAACATAGTCGAATAGTGTATCGAATAGTCGAACAGTGAAATCACTCTACATCGCCCTCTTGTACTTACTTTTATACTTTTATCTCAATATTATATATTGCATCCACAAAAATTTCTCTAAATTAATGTTATTTGGATTCGAAAACCATTTTATGCTTAAATACATCTTTCCAGATGTTTGTCTTTTACTCACTGAGAGTCAATGCTTCTTGAAGATGTCAATTCATGAATGAAAAATTATTTCTTGCTTTTCCGGTTTCCTCTAACCTTTCCCACAAAAGCCGAACATTTGGGCAAAAACAGCCCTCCTATGATGTTAATTCCTTAGTAAAAGAGAAAGCACTGAACGGGGTAAAGTAGTAGAAATCTTGACTTTCCTTTTCACTCAAAATTCAAGCATTCCCACAATCTACTATAAAAGATATACTCCCTAAGGTATAAAATTTTTGTGTAATGAAATTATAAAATGAAATATATATATATATATATGCATTCAAATATATACATATGCTAAAATATGAATGCATATATATATCATTGATTATATATATATATATATATATATATATATATATATATCATTGATGACATATATATATCAATTAAACCATTATACATACTTACACACATACATATACAGATATAGAATCACATAGTATCAGTAGGTGAAAGAAGAAAATAAATCCTACTGGTGAAAGATTGCTGAAGAAATTCAAAGCATAATGAAAGTTTCTTTTATCTTGGAATCAAAGAACTTTTTTATCGCTTTAGTTTTTGGGAGACTATTAGATTAAAATGTAATAAATAAATAAGTATATGGAAGAAAAATAAATCTTTAAAGGAAGAAAAAGGAAAAATAGAACCAAACAAACAAATCATTTTCAGCATTAAAACCAATTTTAAATGCGACAGTATATTTTTCTGCCGACACGAAAACTTAAAAAAATAGACAGAAATCTGCATTGTTTCATCTATCAATATACGACAAATGGAAAAATGATACAAGAAAAAGTAAATTTGAAAAATTTGCGAAAGCGGAATAATTTCGAATGCTGCACAAACAGAAAGATACCATGCAGAGACATTGGATTTTTTTCGAAGCAAGAAATGCGAAAATTCAGCGGTGCCCTCATTGTGCTTCTAATAAGGAGGTCTTCCAAATTCTAGCTGGAAAGACTTCCATTTATAACAAGATAGTGAGAATGACATAATTCCTTTATTATTTGTTTCATTTAAAGGGCGAGAGAGAAGAAGCACGAGGCACTGTCGGAATAATTCATGTGTTAACGAATTATCGTCTGACATGTTTTCGTTGGGGTGCCATTGAAGAGACATAGCGTTTTTACGAGAAAAAAAAAAAAACACGAAACATCCGTTATCTTATAGTCCGATCTACTATCACTTACACCCCCGAGTTCAAATTCTAGCTGGAAGAAGCTCCATTGAGCAATTTCCAGCTCAAAGAAGAATGAGATAATTTCTCATAATCAATACGGATATATAACTGATGATTCTAAAATTTTATTATCATTAAGACTAGAAAAAATACACGATTTAATTCATTTTCATACATTTTAAAAGAAGTTAAATTTTTCAGAGAGTTACTATAAAATATTTATTAGAATGTCAAATTTAAGCATTTCAATTATTTATATAATAAAGGATAAATTTTATATTTATATAATAAAGAAAAATCGTTGATAATATCAATCTGATTTTAGTGGAGATATTTTAAGAAGTAAATAAGTGAAAGCTGGAGGAAGAAAAACTATTTCAAGTTATATGTTTATCTTAAAAGTAACGAGAGAAAAACTATGTTAAAAGAAAAGGCGCGCATATCGAAATTGTTTCCTGTATTGCTGACAAATTGTTATATGGCATACATACTATAATGTTCATGAATAATTGATTGCTACTACATTAATACAGGCATAGCATATTTCTAGGGACTGATTTGCTGCAATTTCCAATTTGATTTTTACATACTTTTATATTTAGGACACTAATTACATCACACTGAAGATTACTCAATGCAATAATTCCATCGCAGTTTTATAGAAAATTATAAAATTTTCAGTTTCAATAAACAATTATATAATATTTCGATGACTCAGCAGGTAACATAATTTATTATCTTTCAAGTTTTTTTTCGAAAACACCTCGGCAGATATAGAATCAGCCGCAGACTGTACTAACTTTAACAAGAGCAGTATCTGAGTGTTCACATTTCTGTTTATAACTGCAATAAGAACAAGTATAAGTTTGAAAATTTTACCGATGGCTATGTGGATAAAAGAGATGATCATAAGTATTTTGACCTGGTTTTGGTTTCTGGTCAATACGTTGGTTGACAAATTGTTATATGGCATACATACTATAATGTTCATGAATAATTGATTGCTACTACATTAATACAGGCATAGCATATTTCTAGGGACTGATTTGCTGCAATTTCCAATTTGATTTTTACATACTTTTATATTTAGGACACTAATTACATCACACTGAAGATTACTCAATGCAATAATTCCATCGCAGTTTTCGTGGAAGTTTTCGTGGAGTTTTCGTGGCAAGGAAGATTTCGTGATTTTTTCCACGTGAACTAGTTTTCTTTATAAATTCCTCTAAGTCTTTCGTTAAGTACATACAAAGTTGCTACATTAAACATTAGTAAGTGTTTACATAGGTAAACATTTTAAAAGCGACTAGCGTAAAGAAAGATTATTTAAATTATGTTTTTAAAATGCAAATTCAGAACACTGAAAACCAAACAGTAAACATTATAAGACTAATTTAATAATGTTTAGGTTTGGTTTACTTGAAATCTTTACTTAAAAAAACGTTGAAATTTACAATGTTTACAACAAACTATTATTCTGCCATATTCATCGATTGCGTTAATCAAAATCTAAAATTATTTAACGTAAAATGTAATTATCCGAAAATTATGTAAAATGAGAATTTTTTCCCACTATATCTGTAGCTTAAAAAAAGATAGCTCTAGATAATGAGTATTTCTACAATGAAAAAACTCTATTGACTAGAAATAGTCTTTGGAGACCTTAGTGTCAGTTAGCCTGCGGAGGTCAGGTTCCCTTCCAAGTCGTTTTCTTTTCCCAGGAGGCAGGGGTAGAAAGGATTCTTCCCGATTATTATTACTTTTAGCAAAGACGTTTACAATTATCTATTCAATCCTTGCTAATCAGACGAATTTGGGAAGAAAGGGAAAGTTGTAGATAAATTTTGCTTCTTCCAGTGCCAGTTACAAATCGTACAGTTTTTCAATAACATTTGAACTATATCATTAACGTTGCATATTACTAAAATGTACTTGTTCTTTAAAGTCCTTCATCCGTTCTAAAAGTAATACCGCAGAAGTTTCAGAAATGAAGTGCAATTTAAAGCTACTTAACATTTGTATGCATATAAAAAAGTAAAACTGTTTAAAATGCATATAGTTTAACGCTTCCTGTTTTATTTGGAATAATATTTCAAAAATAAAACTCGTGTTGGTTACGACCCAAGCAATACTTAACGGGATAAAGAGCCGTACTTTGATAATGCATTCAGTTTTCGTCGTTTTAATAAAATCCATTATGATACTAATGCTGGTAATTATAAGCTGCATTTACGGATACAGAAGTATGATTAATACACTAATATCACAGAATATACGCTTTTTATGCTCTGACAAGTTTTGTCAAGATACCAATTTTTAGTTCATATACAAGTCGTAAATTCTCTAGCCAGATTCCTTTTTTATATAAATAGATGCATAGAGGACAAAATGGAACAGTTAATTATATTTTTTATTCTTTTACAAAATTTAATTCTTTTAGATATAATTTTTAACGGTAAACGATATTCTGCTAAGTTATATTACAAAAATTATTACTAATAATAATTTATATCCTAATATTTATGTCCTAAATTAATAATATTTATATCCTCATTTATATCACTCAAAACAGAATTGGAAAACTTATTCAAATCATATTTCATCAAAACATTTTACGAAGTTTTGAGAAAAAGGAATTTTGGGGTTTGTTTGATTTTTAACTTTGAATTCAATCATTAAAACATTTTTACCGTGTTTCATCATTCATATGGCATTAGCAAAATAATTTACTAAATAATTCTTAGATGTAATAGTATTCTTGTTTATCTTTTGTTATATGACTAAAAATAAATAAAAAAGCGGCTGGTATTCAATATTTATTTTTATTTAATTACAAATACTTGGCTATTGGTACTTAAGACATAGTCTTTCCATATTATCACTTTTCTATTCGGCCTTGAAATTATGTTAACGACCTAATAGAATTCGGAAAATCCTATGATTGTATAAAACTGCGGGAGGTGCTAATAATGACAAATTTTAAATGAAAATAGAAATTTATTTAAATAAATTTATTTAAATTATATTTGTGCGTGTCTGCTTTATGCATTTAATCTATCAAATGCAGAAAAGTTAGAAAAATCCAACCAACACAGAGAAATAATTCTTCTAGTCTGTGCTAAGATTGTATCAAATTCATTTAAACTTCCGTTTAAATTCGAAATGCGATCTCTCAAATCAACGAAGGAATACATTTTTGGCTTTAAATTCCACATTAGTAGCAACTGTATAATAGCTAAACGTACCCAAAATATTTGTAGAAAACCGCCAAAATTCTAGAAATTGCTATAAAATAACGAAAAATATTAGGAAGATTATTGCTTGCCATTTCCATGCTGAAAAGATCAAGCGTTTACGAGGATGAGCTCGACTGTAAACGAACAACTTGTGGAAAAAATTCAACGCTAAAATATAAATACGTATGCCAAATTTTCCAAAAATTCCTGATAAATATTGTACTCTCATCGTAAATCTATATGGACTTATAATGTGATGAAAACAGTCGGTAAAAGAATGGATTAAAATTTAATTTTCAAAAATAAATTGACCTACTAAAACTAAATAAAATAGATTAGTAAATAGTAAAAAATTGTGTAACAAAATAAATAATGATCTTTCTTAAAATACTGCCCAATAAAACATGTCGAATAATTGAAAATTTACAAGCTTGGAAGCTAAAATTCTAAAAAGATTTCGGAAAATTCGGCCGTCACATGTTAAAAGAAACAAGTCTACAGGCTACTAGTACAAAGAAAGAGGAGGGAGACGAAACGAAACGCAAGCCATTCAATACCGGGGAGGCAATTTTATGGCTTATCCATCACACTGAGGGGAAGCAAACATACTGCCTTAGGCTGGGCCATCTTAGAGAGATTTCAGAAAACGAAAGCGATTTTTTTTGGAGGGGTTTGTTGTCTGACAACGCGGCCGTTTTCAAAGCATTTCGTTCCGAGAGGCGGGCTCGTTGATGGGATAAAGAAATTTTCGTAATCGTTATTGCTCACAAATATCTTGACCTTGTTTTGAAAGGTATTTTACAATACTGCTGATTTTGTCGTTCGTAGTTGAATAACGCTGTGGTGTTAATGCGCATCATGTTAATTTGCATGAGACAAGATAGTGTTCTGATATTCCACATATACTGTTATCTGAGGAAGAAATATTTCTCTCGTGCTAATAAAGGTCCATGTCCAGAGATAAATTGATTTAAACGGGGGGTTACTGAGGCATCTTTTCCCGTTTATTACGTTGATTAGATCATGTGTTCTTCTGTCTTGAGGAACAGAATTCCATTTGTTCTGCCAGATTTGATTTATTTTCTTGTGCGCTTATTTTTTTCTGTACGACTTAAGCAATTTTAAATCCATATCTTCGGAATCAGGAGTAGCAACTGCAGAGTTAGCAAGGAAATCAGCGTCTTCGTTTCGGTCTTTCTTCGCACAGGCTTTCACCCAACGAAGAGGAACTTTAATTTGGCTACTTTTTTGGAGTTTAAAGATTTCTTGTGCTGTTTGGAGAAGGATATTTGAAATTCGCTAATGCAAGTTACGAAGAAAAAGAATATAATTGAATTGTAAACTGATTTCATTTATTATTAACTACTATTTCTATTACCTTTTTAACTGCTAAAATTTCAGTTTTAAAAACCTGTATTCTCTAGACATAGGCATCCTTTCCATGGTGTTTTCAGATTTTCGGCTTTATGGAAAATACAAGCTGACCCTACTTTTATTTCCATTTTAGATCCGTCCGATGGCACCATACAATGGCACTTAATGTCACGCGTAAAGGTGGAGAATAAATGCTGTATTGTCAGAGAAAAAGTTTGCGAAAAGCTGGGAAATAAATGCCGGCGTTATATTGTACACAGAGCGGTGGACAAAAGTCACTTTACCAAGATGCGTCTCGTATAAAGCCGATGGCCCAAGATTTGTATATCATTTTCAGCGCTGAAGATTTATCCAGTGTTCCAAATGAACGTGATGATTATGAGAAAAACAAGAATATTTGCTGTATTCAAGAAAATATTTAAGTCATGTAGGGCATTTGGATTCTAACGAAATACATAGGAAAAAATCGAACTATCGCCAAGTGATACAAAAGAATCACATGATAATATCGACAGCGGTGGAAAACTAAATTTAATTATATATGTGGATATCAAGTGTGTACAAATACCAGTGTTTTTAAATAGCTCAGTTAGAGAAATAATCTACTTTTTTCATTTGAAAGATAAATAAATACTTTATGGAAAATCAAATATAGAACAATTTGCAAGACCACATGGGTTATGAAAGAAAGATCTTATACCTTGTGAAACAGCAACATTCGCTAAGCGGAATCAATGATAAAAAAACTATGGTAGCTTAATGCATGGTGATAAAAGATTAAAACGTTAGACCTCTTTAACGTCAACAAAGTTAACCAAGTACCTAATTTAATTATCTTAACTCAAAAGAGCGTTCTTTGCTCGCTATTAGCACACTGAACTTTCCAAACAATAAAAAATAATATTCAGTGGTATAATCAAAACGCATAAGCCATATATGTTGCAAAGATTTCAGTCACTGACATACTGATTGCTTTAAAATTAATCCGGTTGGAAATAAAGATAAAAGCAATTACACGTTATTGAAATTTCATCAAATGCAGAACATGAAATCCGAAATCAGCTACAATCTATTCAAACGGTTTTCTAATAACAGAAATCAATGCTCAAGACATTTCAAAATATCGCTGGTAACGCATAAATGTCATTTATTTTAGCTACAGAATTAATCTGGAAAAATTTATTTTCTAGTAGAATCACACTGTATTCGCCGTAAATAGCAAATCTCTTCGATTTTTCAAACATTCTTTTCCGATGAAAGGCAATCATTTTTGACACTAATTACCTTCATTGAACTCTGTAGGAAAAGATTTTATTCAAAAATATTCTTAGAGCTGGTTCTTTGTTTCTTTTCTCACTTCAAAACGAAGTTTAATAATTAATTTCTAATTTGTGAAGTCTTTTTGAAAAGAAAAGAAGATAACGATTCAGCTGATGAGACTTTCGAGAACCACTTTAGTCCCTGCAGTTTTAATTAGCAAGAGGGAACAGCATAATACATGAATTATATTTAAATTAGATTCCTAATTAGCAAAAGGTTTACTTATAGCGAATTTTAGAAATAATTTATCATTAAAATTCATTTGAAAAGCTTTTTCAAATAAAAACAAGCTGTTCTCGCCTAATTAGTATGAGACAGAACAGTATGGGAGAAGATGTTTTTCCGAAGAAAATATAGAGAAAAGAAGAAACAAGTTTTGGAGTAATATAATGTGTGAAAAACACTCCTGTAAAGTGAGAGATAAAGACAAATATAACAGCAGGTAATTGTTATTCAATGTTTAAGATGAAAACACATTCATTAGTTTTATTAGCTAATTGTAAACGTTGCATTACATTTCGTATACCGAATTTAGAAACGTGCATAATCTAGTGTTTCCATTTTTAATATCATAAAGAATAAATGCCGCAGCTGCTATTAACGGATTTCGCTCCAAAAAGCCTAAAAGACTTCAGTGTCACATCATGCTACCAAATTGTCATCCATGGTCTTTCCCTTACCACATGCACGGCAAACTTCCAATTCTCAGATATGTTGTTAGTCCATTAAACACAAAAACGTTTATTTGTTTGTCAAATACCGGATTATCTGGAATGTTATGAGATGCTTTTGAAGATAAGTGCTTATGAAGCAATAAGGAAACAGCAGAAAATTTTATTGAACAACATAAGAACCACTTTGCTTTGTGACGTTTCGCCATCTTTCTAATAGCTGAAAGCTTCTCTGGATAATGTATATTACATTTATTTGTAAAAACATTATCAAGACATTGTTTGGCAGCTTCCAAAGAAATGAATGAACTCCATCTATGGAATTCTGAAGTTTCTGAAACGGTAGAAAATCTGATGATCCAAGGTCAGATGATTATGCGGGTTGAAGCAAAATATTCCAGCCATACTGTGTGTTGATAAGTCTTAAGACAATGGAAACGACAATGATAATTTAGAGCATTACTAGTTAGCCAATCAAATTTTGTCGAAATTCGAAATTAACTCAAACTAAATTAAGATTTCTTTATGCTAAAATATCGTAGCATATGAGCAAAGTTTTGCATGCATGATCTTGTAGAGGTTATTTTAATTTCCTAATAGTTATTTTAAATTTCAAACAGCTTTCCTTTACCCTCTTGTTTCCTACCTACAATTCCCTGCCAGAATGAATTTTCAGATTCGCGTTTTATGTAAATGAGGTAGAACTAGTATTAATAAGAAGCCTCGGTGACTTCCGTAGAAGAGCTCAGACGTTCTCAGTAGAGCGTGCCTTGCCTCCTGGGTCACGTTGTTGCTTTAAGCCAAATCTTACTACGTTAGGCCGTATTATTACTGCTTTCAGCTGTATTCCTACGTTCGGCCGTATTCAGCCTGTTAGAATTCACCTGTGAGCTTTATTTAACGGGCGACTCTGTTAGTTATTTTTGTACATCTTCGACTAAGTTTTAGTTAGTTAGAACTAGTTTAGTTTTCTATTTTCTATCTTAGGTTTCAGCCCAAGTGGAGGCTTCCTGTAAACCCGAGAGGGGCCGATTGTGAATGTTTTGAGTTAAAATAATAGGGGCTTCTTGGACTTGTTCTTGCAGTTTTAAGAAGTCAGCGGTTTGTCGCTACACACATCTCAAGCATTCTGATTACCAAGGACAATCAAATTTAACTAAAATTTGTAATCTACATTTTTGAAATCCAGTTAGAAACTGCAAGCCATAAATATCTCACGAAAGCGCACCAATCATCTTTGTAAAAAAAACGAAATTTTTTATGCGGGACCATTACAGAAAATATAATAGTTATTCAATTGTTCCCTATCCTATGAAAAGTCTTTTTCAATACATAGCCATTACTGTAACATGTAGAGTTTTGTCTCGAAAACATTTGTTTTATGACTGAAGATCCATTAGTTTTCGGAATGAAAGGAGAAGGAAAGGGAAATTCCTCGATGTTGGGTTTCGTATAAAATGAATTAGGTTAGATACAAAATTTTGATCTTTTAAACTTAACGCAAGGAAAAATTTGAAACCCAGGATTCTTTCAGAAACATTAGAGTGTTTCTTTGGTAAATCTTCAGAATTTGTATTCGAAGATGGATCAAATCAATATTTGTATATTACCTCTTCTGTATTAAGTCTTCAAAATTACTTAATGATACCAAAGGTAATTTAATTGTATGACAAATGTCTTTTTGTTTGACAACTTCGATTATGAAAATACTTTTTTGTTTGATTTTTGTTTCGACAAGACTGAAAGCTTTTATGTGTTTTACAGTTTTATTAAAAATGGCATCAATTACTTAATATTGTCGCGATCTGTAAATGTATCTCATTTGGACCATTCCGAACACTAGAACGAGGGGTATACAACCAGATTTTCAAGAGATATTTAGTTGTGCAAACTTTCTGATCTACTCAAATATACAGGAAAAGACTAAATATTGGTGTTTTATTATACGTTACAGTTAATTGAATAGCATAAAACAATAAAAAACCTGTCATAAAATAATAATCACTAATTAAGACCCCCGAAAGGAATGAGCAATAAAACAACAAGGCATAAACACTTGTAAATATATAAGGTTTAATGTTTTTCACTGCTGTAGATTGTGATCAAATGTTTTTGACAGACGTAAAGCAACTTATCGCTAAGTCTAAAAGTAAGTACAGAAACTCAAGAAGAGTGTAAAAGACCATTTTACGTTAAACTCAAACAGAAGAATAGAAGGCACAACAGATGCTTACAAATCTGCCAGCACTTTTAGTGAGAACTCAAGGTAAAAATTCAAGTGTAAATTTAATTTTAAATTACAATAGCAAACCTAGTAACGTAGCCTTCAACAGGCAGAACAAACAGGCTTTGTCTTAACAGTCTCAAATTCTCCCTTAAATACACGCGAACTAATTTGCATTCTGGCGAGAAAACGGAAATAGAGAAGTGATAGCAAAGATTCAAAAAATATAATAATTGGTTGCGTAAATTAAATAAACCTCACAAATAAGTATAATGTCCTGTAAAAGAGATGAAATGGGAAAATGTATTTAAACATGCCCACATTGAGCGTAAATTCTTAAAACTCACTAAATTTGCTTAGCATAATTTTTGCCCTTCTAATAAAATAATATCTATGGAAACAGCAATGCTGAAAAATTGTGCGACTGGGGGAAAAGTAATTATTTTTTGAACAGGAATTCGAAAAAATATCTCTTAATATGGAATTCAGTTTCTGATAACTTGAATATTTATCCGATAATTAATTCCTGAGACATCTCAGTAGCTAACTGAGACATACTTTGCTATTTCTTGCTCCAATTTGTTTGAAAATCTTTAACGAGGAGGAATGTTATCTTTAGGATTTTATATAGTTCTTCAAATATTTCCCTAATTTGAACTCCGGAGGTAAAGTTATCACTGGATTAACTCAAGTGCTTAGATCTTTAAAATACCAAGTCACACGAGCTGCAGAAAGAGGTAATAAATTCCTGTTTATTAAAAGGCAAAATACAGCCATATGTCTGATACATAAACCAAATATTTTATCTCGACATGTAGGATCTGAACACGGCTTCGTGAGTGCTCTTGCTGCTGTATCTGTCTCTTCCAAGAATGATGGATCGGTCATATCAAACAAAGTTCTTCTTGCATAAAGCTCTTTTGTATAAAACGTTTTTCTAACAGTGGGTTAAAAATATGTGTTTCCTTTTTTTTATATAAAATGTTTTAACCTCGGCAGTGTTTTTTCTCCCATGGGATCTAAGAAGGTGTCAGGAAGACACCTTTACGTGCATACGAACTATACATATATCTATAAAATTGAATCCTGACATTAGAATTGAATCCAAACCTAGAAGACAGTGTTATTAATGATCATCTCTCGTACTAGTGAAGCTCGAAGAAAGCCAATTTTCTTCATTTTCATAACATTTGAGAGTATCTTAACGAATTAACTGATTACTGTGTAATCAGTTTCTCAGTAATAACTAAAAGTATATCTGAAACAATGATCCAGATTACAGAATCACTATTTACTAATGAGAAAATTGACAAGGAAACCTTTCTTTACAGAAAGAAACTAATTATTCTACATAATGAATCGCTGTTTAGTTTTAGTTTGGTTTATTTAATTATGGCAAAGCATACGAGGGTTACTGGCTCGTATACATGGGGAAAATCACGAAAAACGCCCAAGCAGCCAGCCCGTTCGCCGGGATTTGAACCTCTGACCGAACTACTAGTATTCAGCGACTTTACTGCTCAGACGCTGGTGGGCGAATAGTTGTTTTAATGCTCTATTCTTCTCATAAACGAGCATGGAGTTTTTTAAAAACTGTTTGTTAGTTTTAGGAAATATTTTGCTTACTTTATATGTATACGATAAGTAAGCACAGTCTATGTATACAATGTTAATGGATAACGAATTTCAGACACTATCAATGATGCTGTTAAAAGATTATTTGTTGTTATTATTACTAATGCGTTCAAAATATAACCTATTTGCTAGACGACGAAGATATTACCAAGATTTCGGAAACAAGGTACGCGATAGTTCTTTATAAAAATAAAGGGTTTAGTTGAATTTAGCTAATTGATGTTTGACAATCAAACATTTAACGACCAAAAGAAATTAAGCTTCTTTTGTGCTTTCAAGCAGTTAATGAAAAAGTACGTGCAACTGTCTTTAATCACGCTTTTGGTTACTAGATCAGGAATTTGAAGACTGTTTTCTCTTCCCTGAAGTCACATTATACACAGCATAATTTTTATATTATAAAGTGTAACTGTTCTTACCATACTTTCGTTTGCCAGATTAGGCATCTGAATTTTTTTTTTTTTTTTTACCTGAAGCCACATTGTAAACAGCATAATTTTGATACCATTTCAAAAATTCAGGAAACAAAATGTATTCGAATGATCGACATCTTCAAAAGAATTCAAAATTAACACGAAAAGAGATCAGTCAAATGGAATGAATACATAATGCTAATTACAGATGGTGATATTATCTTTGAAACATTAACATTTTATTAATGACTCGGATGCCATGCTGTCTGTGTACTAGCTACCTGGTTTTCAATAGTTAAACACAGTACGATAATAACAACAAAAACGGAAAAGTAAAGCTTTTTTTACACCAATTCGCTCACAAAAGCAGCAGATGTGTTTGTGAAGAAAGAAAACATGCATTACTTACAGAGATAAAATATTTTAATTTTTGTAAATTATATAACGTCAAAATTGGGTCATTAACGATTTCACGCTTTACACTAAAAACAGATAAACAAAAATTACATTCATAAAGTATGTGACTATTCCGGACTATCAAGAAAACTTTACAGCGATTGAACATGCATTCAATGAGGTGACGAACAAATGCAGAGAGACGTTGTCTAGCAAGAGCAAGAGCCATTCTTTCATTAGAAAAGTTTTTAGCTGTCTGAGATTGGCTGTAGAAGGTAAACGTACAAAGACAGCAAACCTGAAAACATACCAAATACTACCAATGAATTTAATGTCCGGGGTGTACACCAGCCACACCATACGGCAAATGCTCTCACTCTCCAGATACTCGTTAATGATGTTGACTCGATGAAAGGTAATTAGAACAAATTGCTGCAGTGTAGTCTGACAGTGAGGTAAATGACTTCATCCCAATGTTGTACAGGCTTTACAGAATCATCTTTAAAAATTTACAGCGAGTGAGATATACATTGAAATTCCAGCTCACACTATGATGCTGCCACCTCTGAGTGCGTGATGTTCAATGGTGTTCTGGGCTCATTCCGGATGCCTCGTTCTCACTAGACCTTACATATTCTGACTCTTCCGTGAACAGTACGTTCCGGCAACCTAAGACAGTGCAACTGAAATGTTGACGACACGACTTTGATTTTGCCGCTCTAGATTGGGCGGTTAGTGAAACACGTACACTTTGTACTTGGGTGTATACTGCCTACATGTGCAGCCATTGGCTTAGAGTAGTACTGGCAGACGTTGTCATACCAAGTGAAGTTAAAACCATGGAGGAAACATTTGTGGAGGTTGCTGTCGATTCCACTTGGCTGCTGTAGGAATATACATGTCTTCAGAAGAGGTTGAACACTTGGTCAATCGGGCACAGGTCTCCGGAAAAGTATGTGACTTGTTTGGAGTTGTTTTCTCGTTCGAAAAACTCCCGAAAAATTTACGCCAAAGAAAACAATAACATCTTTGAGTAATCGACCTCCTTCAATGAGTGTACTAACAAGTCAGTGCTCACAGTATGCCGTTATTCTTCCTTCAACTAGAACCAGAAACTAGACTAGAAACCAGAATATCATCAAAGAATATCCAAGAAAGTAGCAAACAGTTCATTTTGGCATTTAAATGAGCTTTCTCAAATCTTTCAGAAATATGGCGTCTTCAACGTCTATTTAACTAGTTGATATTCAGGTAATCAATCGTGAGTGGCTGTAACATACGATATCAGCGTAGTGCCATTTGCATCTGCAGCTATTTTCAGCAACTCAAATTCAACTATGATTTTAAAATTTGGTCATTTGTACTGCATTTGGAAGCTAGTGTACCTATTAATTTCAGTATGTTGAAGGAACATTTTTACTCCTCTAATTAGATGATAATAAAATAGCCAAACAATAGGTCCCCATCAAAGTCAAATTATTCCCTTCTTTCAACTTTACCAAAAAACGATCATTTAGATGGCCAAATATTTTCCCAATTTCAAAGTTTACCCAAATCAATTTATACTCAATAGATTCTTTTGTAAAAGAATTTGCGTAATTTGCATGTGACTTATTATCATCCACAGTGTATCAAAAAGGCATTGGGGGTATAAAACCTTTAAACGTTTAGTGAAAAAAATTCAACTGTTATTCCACACTAAATAGTTTTCATTGTTTTTTGTATCTGAGTGCCATGCTAAATCTATTATAAGGAGTAATATTAATTATCACTAATGAATAAATGAGATATTTTAAATATTTTGCCTTTAAATAGCAAATTAAAGTAAAAAAAATGTATTGAGCACTGCGTTACACATGTTACAAAAAGCCAGTTCTAGCGAGCGTTTCTTGTAAAATACCCTTAAAGATGGATTTTAAACATTGAAAAGGCACATTTTAAGGATTAGAAATTACTTTTTTTTAATATGACTCAAAGAAATGGATATGTCGCCTGATGCGAGCAAACTTACTGTTTCTCATTGAAATCGTGAAAAAAAGAAAAAATACTTCCACTATTGAATTTAAAATAAACTTTACTGTTCAATTAAGTTTTGAAATACTGTAAAAAAGTTGCTTGAAAACAAACCGCGAACAAGGCATCCAAGGAGATTCATTGAACGCGAAGAATAGTGGATTTTTAGAAATATTATTTATAATCCTAAAACCAGTGAAGTCATTTGACTTCACTGGAGTCAATGAATATTTATCAAATGTAGTAACGCAGAAAGCGTTTAATAAAATATCCCCTTTATTGCCTACGAAATCTAGAAGAAAACCATTTCTCAGAATAACTAACCGAAGGAATGATTACAGTTCACTAAGTTCTCTATTAAAAAGCCTCAAGAGTTTTAGAATTCGCCTATATTTGCTATGAAGGCATGCTGAAACGAGGAAGAAAACACCTTATATGGTTTTTCGATTTCGTTCAGCTCTAAGATAATAGCATGTAATAAAAATATTTCGTTTAAATTAAATATTTGCTTATTCTTTTAAAGACGTACCTGAAAGTTTGTTCTGCCCCTAAACGTTTTGACTCAAACGTTTTGACCTTAAGCAATTTCTAGTCTGAGTTTACAGTATAAATAACACTGTATACATAGTTTTACACAGGCATATACATGTATTTATACATAGGACACATCCTATTTATAAAATATTAATTGAGTGCAAGGAAAACAAAGTTAATTATCATAGATTCTATTTGAATAGAAATATTTATAGCGATCGAACATTATCGCCTTCTTTACCTAGAAGAAATGAAATACAAGTATTACAGATAAAAATAAGAATCGATGAAATTTCGAAAATTTACCAGTGACAACAATAATGCTTTCTATAATGAAGGGAAAAATAAATCAAGTTGTGGCATTTAGGAATGGCAAATGAGGTCAAGAATTAAAATCTGTTTGCTTATTTTTTCTATCCATTATTTCTGCTTAAAAGTTATTTAAAATGCATTTCTCTCTCTTTCTGTTTGTTAAATTGTCATTTATTTTATTGCAGCTGAAGAAGGATATAAGGCTGAATTACTTAAGCGCTTGACTTAGGTGAGTACAGTCACATGTTCAAGCGCCTGGGCGGTTGCCCTATCCTGAATAGAACTGCGTTGGGAAGTGAACATAAGGTTGAAATATGGCTAACATAATGGTGTGGAAGAGAGCGAAAGGCAATAGCTATTTTCCAAGCGATGAAGTCATCCAAACGAATATATACCTCTAAGAGTGAAGTTAGTGGAACTAAAGGGTAAAAAATCATATGGTGAGTAGGTTAAGCGAAAAGAAAAGTAAAACACAAGGGAAAATCAACATTATGAACATGAAAATTTTGAAATGTCTGGTGTGTCCAGTAGCCAGGAATCACTGAAATGCTTCTGATCAGGTAAAATGTACATCAATTAAAGTCGTTAGTTTTGCACTACGTTTTATTTGGCATTTCATTCTTTTCCAGTACAATAGAAGATATTATGCAAAAAACATTGTCCCGTAGATGATGTCATCACACAAATGAAAAGACCGTTCAAATCTGAACGCAAGACATTATTATTCAAACTGAATGAGTAACCACTTATACACACCTGATGAACGAGTTGGAACATTCTAAACTTGGAACGTTCTAGAACAGCGGTCACCAACCGTTAGTCCGTGAAAATTTTTTGATGGTCCGCAGAAAAATTCGGACATTATTTATATTTATATGAAGATTCAGTTTAAAATATGACGAGTTAACAAAACCTATTATAGAATATGTATTATACTCTTTTTCTAATTTTAGCTACTACTTTTAGCGAAATTTCTTCAATGAATTTAGCGACATTTAAATGGCCAAATATTCATTCAGATTCATATTACGTTTTAGCTACTTTTGCAGGTGCTAGCAACATTTGAAAGTGAGAGTTGACAACCATGAATATGCTGCTGTTATCAATAATAGCGCGAATTGGAACTCTCCTTCCTTTTGAATTACAAGCGTGTGCTATTGTAGTCGTTAATAACACAGTTTTTCTCCGTGTCAATAGGCAAGTTGATGGATTTTTATGAGAACCATCTGCATTCTTGTTTATATTTGCATCACTGGAAGTTTCTGTTTTTGTTTTGTCTAACTGTTGATCGATGGCGCCATTGCTAAGTAAATATCTTTACAATAATTAAAAATTGGCGGCATAACACTTTCAGTTTATTGATATTGCTTTGCGTTTGCCGGTTTGTTCTTGGTTTTCGTGAACTTCCTTTGCAGTGATATAGCAATGTGACGCTTTCTGTATAAGAAAGTAAGATTTTGTACTTTTAACATAATTTTTCAATGTGAATGAAATGTGTGTCAGTGAGATGTTAATAGTGTTTTAGTTGTTACTCATAATCAGGGGCGTAGCCTGAATTTCCATAAAGGCATGATGCTCAGCACCAAATGTTTCGAAAATTATATTAACAAATGAAAATTAAAATTACATGTATTGGAAATTTGAAGAATACTGTTTTTGCGTATTAATATGTTGTTTTTAAGGTCTGATTTAAGTTTTTTTAAAATTCATATTAGTGGTCCACCAAATATAAAATTACATATGTAGTGGTCCGTGAAGTTCTAACGGTTGGCAACCGCTGTTCTAGAAAACGGAGAAAAGTCTCCAATATATGGAACATAAAGGAAACAAATTAACAGGAAGGAAATTTAAACAAAACTAATTCTAAGGAAACTTGCTTTTTGTTGGGTTTCGAACTCGGGACCTTCGTCTTAACCACTCAGTCATAATGTACTCGGTCAAAAGGAACAAAACTTTGCTAAAATATGTATGATAATAAAATTGGTACGATGGGAAAATTCACTAGAATCATTCACTAATAATCATAGCTAGAAACTGCTGCGTTGTAGGTCTCTGGAAATGGAGCCTAGTACTAGGTGTAGGTTTTGAAGAATCACAAATAACTTGACAAATGAAATATGCATCTTAATTATTTCTTGATTATTCTATTCAGACACATCTTACGGCATGGCAGAGCATAACGGAAATAATCTGCACCCCAAAATTTTAAACTGCGCAGTTGCATTTTTTAAGGAATAGAGAAATACAGCCAAGCCAAAGACGTGGCTTATGTATGCATAATCAAGCAGCAAACATTAACATTTTATGCTACAGTGATCAAAAAGTTCACTTACTAAAGCATTCATCTCGCTTGATGGGATTACTAATGTAAAGTTAATACTTTCACGTTTAAAATTAACGCAAATATTGGAGAATAAATATATTGACTTAGTCACTTTTCAATACCTGGTGATATGTGATTCTAAGCAGATTTTTATTTGATTTAAAGAGAACCCTGAAAAGGTTCATTCTAGTAATTAATGATGCAGGTATGAATAAAACAACATTTGGTATTAATATGGTAGATTAGTCAATATATTAACATGCCCAACGAAATTGGTACGTTAAAGTATTGACCTTTTTTATTTTACTTATTAAAGCATAATATCTTGCTCTATGGAATCCATATAAAATCTAAGCTATTTATAAAATCATCTTATTTCCACCGTTAAAATTATTTTCATAAAATGTTTTATGTATTGTGAACTTACATTGCATTCAGAAGTATTTGTTCAGGAATAAAATTTTAAGAAATACAGCTTATGTAATTTCTCCTTCGAACATTCTTTATAATCAAAACCGAATTGTTGGGAAACGGGAATAATGTGGAACCATTGCACCTCTCAGAATTTAAAGAAATGCTGCCTACGAAATCGCCTCTTTTGCACTTTTACTGTAATTAAATCTCATTGTATAAAAAATGAATATTATGAGGAAGGTTTTTTTTCTTCCCACCAGATGAAGCACGGAGAGCAGTTATATACCCAAACACTAGTTCTGATTTCATTTTGAAATAAACTGACGGATTTCAAATTGCACTTTTCAGCCCAATTCCGATTTGGATATTCCACACATTGCCGCCGGAAGAGGCCGCAGAAGAAGCGGAAATTTCTGGATCTGACCAACGATCCGGCACTGACGTCAAAGGCGATCGATCCCACATCTCGCATCCATTTTCCCTACACTTCTGTCCGGTGGAGGCATAGACTATGGCAGAAAGCGCCGGGAAACAGGGCGCCATCTTCCCTTCGCGGATTTCGGCTGTGAGCATAACGGGATTGAAGATAGGGATTTTTTTTCTTTGTTTCACCGGCAATGCATTAAGGCAATTTAAGAATAATTTCTAATTTATGAGTTTAAATGTTACGAGAAAATATGGAAGTTACCATTATATTTTTGAGAAAACGTTAAAACTAATTTCTGGCAAAAATATGAGGCAATCTAAATAAATATATATATATATTAAAATTCTTATCCGATAATTTCGCTGAAGACGTAAAAAGATGTTAAACAAAGAAGAAAAGAAAAGATAAAGAAAGGAAATAAAAGCAAAAATCATTGTGTGAAAAAATTCAGATTTATAGACAATTTGTTGAGGTTTTTTATGCTTGCTATTTGCGAATAATCTTCTTGGACTCATTATTATTTATACAACGTTTGTCTTTTCGATTTTATTATTAAGCATCGCTTTCTTCGCTCTTACGACTCATAAAATTCAATACTCAAATCACAAAATTTCTAAAAGCAACATATTTTTAGAATCCTCGATAGTGTATTAAATGTTGCTATACATTTTTCTACTTTTTTCAGGCTTTTTTTACTGTCCATCATATCAATGATCAGTTAATAATCAAATATAATAAAATTAATATATTTATGCAACTTGAAGTAAATTATATAAAATAATATATCTGAAAGCTTTTAATAATAATAATTGTTATTATTAATATATCATAATATAAAATCTAAAATGTAAATAATAATGAGAACATAAAATATGAAATATAATCGTAATGTAAAATTTAATAATAATATATAATAAATACATTAAGATTTATAATAATCGTAATCGTAATATAAATAATATAAAATAAATAATAAATCGTAATATGAAACCCGAAAGCTTTCAGATATCTAATTTTTTTTTTTAAACTGTGTCCTTGTAGTTTAAGGGCCCATCTATAAAGTTTTGGTGATAAATTCTTCCCGAAATACAAACGATCCACCGCGACACATGAAATTTCTGCACGGCCAAAAGAGCTGCTTAAGTTTCCCTTTCTACGGTCGTATAATTCTTTTCCATTAGATTAAGTATCTAACGAAATATATGATGTTTGTCATGCATAAACACAGCATTAACCGCATAATCTGAATCAGATGCGGAAATTTCGGGGTTTCCGTCGTCTTCTGGAAATTTCAAAACAGGAGCTTGTATTAATGCGATTTTAAGATTTTTGAACGCTGTGTTTGCTTCTGCCGACCAAATAAATCTGGCTTTCTTTCTTTTTAGTTTTGGCAGCTGTTCTATCCTCTACGATACAAGTCTTTGATAAAAGTTCTATAATAGGAACTAAGCCCATAAGTGAGAACAACATTTTTTGCAGTAATGGGTGGCGGGTAATTTTTTATCGCAATTATTTTGGAATCCTCATCTCAATTCATTTTTGAGATATCTTCTAGCTTAAATAAGGAGCTTGGTCGCAAATTCTGCATTTTGATACACTTATTTTTAATCTTGTTTCGCTTAGAAGCGAAAACATTTCCTTTAAATCCCGAATGGATTTGTCTATACTTTCGTTAGTTACAATCATATCATCTACGGCCAGCAGACAGTATAATAATTAGGGCAGCTTACTCCCCGGACTCGGGTTCGAATCCCGAGAAGGCATGGGTGTCTGTAAACATATAGTGTCTTTGCGGCATGGGAGCACTCTAAAAATATATGGCGAGCCGAATATCCTCTCGAGAGGTTGGGGTAGGAGAAGAGGGGTGGGAGACCCTCGGACTCGTTCCCCTCGATGTGCTCTCCATCAAAATTGGTGGTGTAACTGAGAGAAGTCCGACAGTCACTTCTTCTTGCCAACGATAGGCACAATCTTGCTCTCCTTACCAAGATGAATTTCGTGGGCTTGTACTGATACTACTGTCAGACAAGTGAGATAAGTCACAACACAGCAATGCACATCACCTGGATGACTAAACGTTGATCTTCCAAGGACAGGTCTTGATAGAGTGGCCATCGCCTCCTGAAATGTGGCGGGTGCTCCGTATAAGCTAAAAGTCATTCAGAAAGCCATGAACACCTGACTTTATTATCAACGCGGTTTTTTTAATATCCTCTGGTTTTACAAATAGTTAAATATATCCAGAGCTAAGGTCTAGTATTATCAAATAATTCGTCGACTATATCTTTCTCACTATCTGTTCGAGAATGGACAAATGGGATATTTGTTAATGTGAGTTTTCAATGATCAACAGCTACACGCTATACTTTGTGGTCCGTCGGCGAGAGATTGTTTTTCTTATGGCAAAGTACTAATGGGCTAGCATAAGCGTTGCTTATCAGAATTAAGACCTTATTTTTTAACATTTCTGAGATGTGCTTCTTAATTATTTCTTCTTTCGTTTTATTATAGCCATAAGGCTTTGCTCTATAGAATGTGTGTGTGTGTGGGGGGGGGGTATGTGGAATTTGCTCTGACGATGCTATGGATTACAATTTGCATTAACCCTTGAGCATCGTCAAATAATTTTGATAAATGGCTTTTCAACTGTTTCGCTTCTGTTTTTCTTCGGGCTTCAAGTGTTTTAGATCGAAGGCATTAGAGGGTGTGTTTCTGTCTCCTCCAACTCATTCATATCCTGTTGTACCGTGGCTTCCTAAAAATTAATTCGTCCCCATCACCTTTAAAAAATACATTCCCAAAATTACAGGAGCTTGCAGATTTTTCACAATGAAGAAAACCATCTTCTAATGCTCATTTCTTACTTGAACTTTTAAAGTGGCTTCTCCGATACATGCACACTGTTTACTTTCTGGTGGCGATAACTTGTGTTCTTACAATCTCAAACGGCCTACCAGCGGCCGAGCGGTAAAGTCGCTGAACAACCGAACTGGTAGTTCGGTCCGAGGTTCGAATCCCGCGAACGGGCTGGCTGCATGGGTGTTTTCGTGGTTTTCCCCATGTGTAACGTGTATACGAGCCAGTTTCCCTTAGAAAGTCCTCCACGAAGGCATCCCTCCTCTTAGGCAGATAGCCCTCGAGGCTTTGCCATAATCACACACACACACACACAATACAATCTCAAACATTCTATACCGCTTAAAACATTTTCTAGAAGAGTTTTCGCCAAGAAACTGCTTTGTGCTCCTGAACCCAAAGTGCGTCCGCTGGAATGTTATTTAAAAAAAGTTGGATTACAAGCAGAGCCAAAGATTTTATAACTACTCTTTCAATTTAATTTTAGAGGGATTTTCTTGCTTTATACTCTCTTACTTTCAGTACCCCTTATTCATCTAACAAGCGGTACAGCAACTCAGCTGGTAGTAAATACCCATTATTAATGTAACTTCTTGCTATCACCCCCGTTTCCCTTTTTGTGAATTATCTTGGTGATCGTCACTTACCGGTTAAAATTTCTTTCTGTCTTTACAAAGTTTATTACTGTCAAGCCGTGGCCCTCCTCCCGCTATAGGCTTATAAAACTGTCCATTCGACCTCTGGCCATATCCTAATGTACGCGTACTTTCTGAAACTGTCCTACATTCAAACGCTACAGCGAGCTCAAACAACTACTCTAACGTGTTCGGGTTTTACAGTTTCACAAAGTTCTGAATTTAGCCGCTAACAGTTTAGGCAGGATAATAAGCAATTGCATCGGAACTTTTCCAATACAACAAGTCAATAACTTGAATTTTTCTTAATATAAATTCATTTAGTTCTTCAATCTTCATCTGATACCTACTAAACAGTTCTGCCTTTAGTTTGGCCCAGTTTTTCACCAGGGAGAATGCTTTTACCAAGGCAGTTTTAAACACTTCGCATGTAAAATTTTTATTGCCTGCACAACGCAACAAAAAGTTACTAATTAGTTTCCTCAGTGCCTGTCCTCGTAGTCCGGTGATTGATATGGTGACCTTCTGCCCTTCCCCCCACTGCATAAAAGCAAGAATAGCAAATTTATTTATTCAAGGAAGGCAATTACAGATTTTTTGCCATCGAGGGCAGTTTGTAGGTTCGTTGAAGCACGAATGTATCTACCACGTATTCAAATCGTTCCTCTGGATTTATTGCTGCCGATGAAATTTTTGATCTTGTAAAGGCCAGACTAAAAATTGCATTGTCTTGATCCAATGTCCTCACTTTTGTTAGGGCGCCGCTAAGAAGTTTGGTTTTCTTAGCTACCATAAACTGGAACCAAATTTTAGGTAGACTGTCCGCGAATTATCGCTAAATATAAAAGGACAGAGTCTTAAGAAGATTTAAACAAATCTTTTCAGTTAAATCAGAATTGGAACATAAATGCACGCCTCATGCTGACAAATCAGTCAACCACTTGCCGCGAAGTAACTTAAAATTACAGTCAAATGTAATATTTAAATTTAAGTAAATTAGAAGCCAAAGGTTACACAAATCAATTTTACGCGAAACTGGCTCAAAAACCTAACCACTGCAAATATTCAAATATCGGCAAACGCAAGACTACGAATCTTATACCAGCTAGCAAAAACCAAAAATGTAGCCTCGAGGCAAACACGCTCTGAATTAAACTCCAGAAACCTTCCTTTAAAACATTAAATCTATCTCTTTCTATAATATCTCTTTCTATCATAAAACTATCTCTTTCTACCTCATTTACATTCTGCTAGAGAAAAGAAGTGAGACGTGATAGCAAAGATCTAAAAATAACTGGTTAGTTAAAAATAATTGTAATAACCTTACAAGCTTATGAAGATATGATTCGCTGAGTGTTCGGTACAATGATTAGTGATGCAATTTATCCTAGTCTTGAACTGAGATTCGATCCCAGAGAAGGTTTAGATATTTGTAAACGTATCTATAGTGTCTTCTCCTGTATAGGGAAACTCTAAATACAATCTAATACTGTATAGGGACTTTCGAGGACTCGAAAGTCCCTTCGAAAGGTTGGATGTACGAAAAACGGTTAGGATATCGTCGGAATTACCTTTCACAGTGTTCTCCATCAAAACTGGGATGAAGCAATTGGCAAGATTCAAATTCTCATCTATAAAGAGACCAACCACAGCACAATTTCTTCCCTTCTTAACCACGCGCGAATTCACGAACCTGATTCAGCAGTTTGAGTGATTAAGAGTCTGTCTGCCTAGAGGGTCGAATACCTTCGAGGAGAAGCGTTTTAAAAGAAACGTTATGTTATTCACGCTATGTGTATGAAAACCACCATGCAGTCAGCCCGTTCACCGTTATTTCAACCTGAGTAGAACTACTAATATTCAGAGATGTTACCGCTCTGTCGTTAGTTTAGAAGGAACAGTTACAACAGTGAACAGATACTGGTATGAAACTGAATCATCTCTGCTTTCTGTATTTACATTACACGACTACTCCTTTTCCCTTTATGCCATTATGAAAAAGTGTATGAATAGACTTGGATAGGAGTTTGAAAAGTTTGATGATTGCCCTTAAAATGCATCTGTGAAGAATATCAGTCAGATAAATTCCTATGAAGATCTCCTGGTGTCAGGGTTCAAGATGAAAATTATACGACTTAATCTATAGTTTCTAAAATGGCCAACAAAATTTGGACAAGAAAGGAAAGGAGAAGAAAGGGAAGGATTATCGAAAATAATTATTCCATTTAGAAGCCAGTGATCTTGCTTTATTTCTATTTGGTCTGTGGCAAAAGTAAATTTCTAGTTGCCCCCTCAACATCTCCACAATAGCATACGTAATGTGTTATAAGAAGTATCTGAGCGCTGGAATTCCTGATATTAGGCAGCGACGATCTTGTTTATCGACGCATCACTGACAAGAGGCCTCCGAAAGAGAAATGACATTCTTCAAACATTGTGCAGGAATGCGAATATCCTCCAGCGTACAGAGCAGACTGAAAGCACAGAATAAGACATTCTTATAACGATCTGTAAGTTCTGCACTCGAGGTTAATTTCATTACTTTCCATGTTGCCTGTTTCTGGGCCTATCTGATGAGGAATGAATTAAAAAATTGCAGATAGGAATGCTTACAGTAAAGTCTTCTGGCAGTTCTGAGAGACTTGGCGGGTATTTGTGGGACAGTAGCTGAGGAACGACAGAAGTTAGATGGAGAAATCGAGAGAACTGATAACATAAAACGAGGGAAAATCTAACGATTGCTGGAAACTAAAGCGTGACGAGAATTCCAAACATCACTGAGGAATGCGGTATATTATTACAGATAAACTTTAGAAATTTACTAAAAATGCTTTTTGCCTTTGAAGTAAGTTTCATAAATGAATTAAATAAATAAAAGAAATGTCCCCCATTTTGCAGTAGCAACGATTTAGTTACAACTATTTCGTTTCGGAAAGAAGCTAAACTCATTCTGTATTCGTGTAGGAATTTTTACTTTTACAACTGATAATATAATTATTCGCTGAATTGCTTTTTACCTGATAAGTTGTGGATAAAATTATGGAAGTGGCTATATGTAAATTTAAGAAGATTTCCGTAATATACAGACAGACTGTAACTCACAAAGAAGAAAAATTATGATATACATATAGACAAAAAATAAGAAATTTAAAATCAATTCCACAAGGTCGGAAAATAAGTGAAATTCAATACGTGTAAATTTCAAAATTTTCTATAAATATGTAAAATTAACCAAAAGTCAGAGCAATTAAATAAATATTATATACTAAAACCTCAAAAAATACAAAAACGCAAAAAATAAGTACATAGGAAGAGGAATGCAATCAAATCTGATATCAGCTTATGCAGAGGAGGTACATCAGATTCAGTTGAACACCCTTTCCCTTTGAAAAGTCACTGCGTTTCTGTTACCCAAAATTAGCTGATGAACCATTCTAAATTAGTAATTATAATAGTTCACCCGAAAATTCTGAATTCCTTCTCGACGCAATGTAAATTCCACTAGTAAAAATTCTAATCTGTGATTATATGCACTTATTAGTGATAAAACTCTTGAAGGGATTCCTCTTGAAAGAACTCTTCAAGGGATTCCTGATTTTCAAGACGGCATGCTGTTGCTGCCTAGAGACAGGCAACGACTGCCTTGCTGATTACCTGCATACTGTTCGGAATACTGTTCACTCGAAACTGTGTCTTATGCAGCAGAGACCATGTGATGGACGTTGAGCTTCTCGGCGTATGCCCATCTCTCTCAAGAAATATTTCCAATAGGTATTGGAAGGTTACAGTACAGTTACAAGCCTTACAGACTAATTTACTTTTGTTATCAATATGCTTGTTAGTCTGCGGTGAGTTCACTGTGATATTTCTACTTTCTTTTTCTATGTTTTATTTAATTGATTTCCTTGTATGTTTGCGAATGATGCATATCAAGTGCTTCTGCTAGAAATAAAAAAATCCACACAAAGAAGTATTTAAAAGTTCCTCAAGATTGCCTGGATTAAAAATACTGCAGTAAGTCCTATATGTAGTAAATAATTTACTATGATAAGTGTTCGTTATGTCTGTAGAGGAGCTGGTTGCCATAGCGTTAGACCCGGATTCAACTCTCGAAGATAGCATGGATGAATGTAACTGACTATAGCACAGCAATATTAAGAGCAATAACGTTATGAAAGAGAATGAATGCACTTATAGAATTGCTGAACTTTGAAGATTTGACTTGTCGGACAATAATAACATTAGAACAAGTCCACTCAATAATAGCATTAGAACAAGTTATTTGGTTTGTTGGATTTGATCTGTTACAGTTAGACTTACCATAAGACTCAGTACTTATGGTGATTTACTTTGCTATGCAATAATATTAAGGAAATTTAAAGTTAATTATAACTGAATGTTAGAGAAATTTTAACTATAACTCAAGGAAAGAAAAATATTTTGTTAGGGTTATTTAGTTATTAATACTCCGAGATTTGAGAATACCTTCTCATACCTGCTGTAAAGTAATATTTACTGAAGAAATAAATTAGTGCAATAGTTGAAATTAAGCAAATACCTCTCGTATGAATTCAGTTGAGTGTAGATGATCCTTCTAAGAATTTTGCTAAATGTTTTTTAATTGATTTTTTGTGCAATATGTTGGATACATAATTTGTTCTACAAAACGTTTTTATAAAATACACTTTATAATTTGAGTATTTGGTTAAAGAATAATAGTTTTCGGTGAAAATGTTAAACTAAATAGAGATTAGAGGTGCAATCAAAATTATATATATATATCCTATGTTTGTTTTTTGATTTCGCCCGGGAAGAAATGTTCCTTTTTTTATATACTGAAGATTTTCAATATATTTTTTTAATAATTTAGAAGTACTTTCTCTTGATAAATAAAAGTCATGCTTTTCTTGGAATAACAATTACATGTTTTTTTAATCACTTCTCATGATCATCACCAGTCATCTATCTACGCGAGGTTGTAGCGGTTATTTTAAATAACAACGCAATGTTTGTTTCAGTAAGGTTAGGTTTTTAGGTAAATTTAATTTGTGTGTGGTGTCTTCTTAAAAGGCGCCATAAAAGTTTCTTTTGTAAAGAAGACCTTTTAGCAGAATGTTTACTTAAGTGCAACTACAATTTTTGCATATTTAAGATGATTTACGTTCATTTGCTGAACTTCCGACTCGTGATTCCCTTCGTAATGCATTAGCCATTTGCCCAAGTGGGCAATGTGTATCGTTTAGAAACCGCTGTTGAAAAGCAAATCAATGTGTTCTGAGTTTCACGTATACATGTTTTCTAAGAGTCGAATTTTACAAAGATTATTGTCATAAACGTGGTTTAAACAAAAGCAGTTTTTAATACGTAAAGCTTATCCTCCGTTTGTCGTTGTTGTTGTCTTGTCCATGTATTTCATAAAAGCCTCAGGGAGGTTGAACTTCTGTTTCCATCCCAGTTTTGAGAGAGAGCACGTCAAGGAGTGGTCCGGGGGTCTTCCACACTCTTCCCTACAACCAAACCACACGAGAAGACTTTCCGCATATATTTAGCGGTTCCCCATGCATTCATGCCTTATCCAGGATTCGAATCCGGGTCCTTCGGTACCACAGTCGGCTGCTCTAACCACACTACCGTCACCGGGCGGCTATCTTCCGTTTCTTAATTTCATGTGACTGGCATTAATATGAAGCACTGTCACTGTTAACTGCTTATTACATTTAGATATAATAATAAATAATAATGCTGCTTGCATTGTCATTGGAATTAAGACGATGGATATTATGAATTAAAAATTTAAGTGCATTAATGTCGAAAATTTCATCCGTAGTCTAGAACAATTTATAAATGTCTCATCCACTTTAGTTAAGTGATTTCTTAAGCAGTCTGAAGCAAAGAGGCACACTTTGCAAGAAAAAAATTGCTGCTTGATAACTGCCACACACATCAAAAGCACAGTACGAAAATAGACGTGCGGAAGGAAAAACAAAGGAAAAATAAGAATGTTTTTGGCTGTATCTCCGACAGAATTAGAAAGCGGGAGTAAAGGAAACACGGATAAATGAGTGTAGGAAATAGAGCTCGAAATCGTGAAAACATAACGCTAAGAAACGCAAATTTTATTGGAAAGCAGATAGAAAAATATAAGGGTATTTATCTTGACGGAAAATTCTAGACACAATAAAAATGAAAGTAGACATTATAAATAAATGAAAATGCTGCCTTTAAAGTATGATGAAATAATCCATACATGAGGTATTATAAAAGAGTACCCAAGGTCGATAAAATTGCATGTTTTTCCTCATTAAAGTAGCCAAAGCGGAAAAAATAAATATAAAGAGAATGAGCGAAAATGACGATTTTGAAAGTTATGCTTTATATAGTACAGATATTCAGAAGTACTATATAAATTGATAGCAATAAATATTTTTCCACTTATCATTATTAGCATCATTATAAATATTAGCATCAGAAAAAAGATTACAGTCTAGCATAGATAAGTGCTGACCATTAAAGTTTCAGAATGTTAAAAGAATAAAATAAATCATTGACTTTTAAAATATTCGATTATACAAAGTTGTGAAAGGATTTGATTTTTATTTTTCTAAAAATTTGCATTCAGAATTTATTATATAGATTCCAGATGAATTAGTTTAATATTAAATTCGCTAGAGATTCAAGATATAAAACGCTATATCGTATATATAAAATGAAGTGTTAAAAACAACGATGTAAATTTCAGCTAAAAACAGTTATGCTATAATTTCATCATAAATTAGCAGCACAAAGACATTTTTGCACTAATTCGCCTTAATTACTCAAGATGTAGCTATGCATTTATTTCATTGGAGCAACTGCACACCCTTGGCTTCCAACAGTTTATTCAAGTTACCAGTTCCAATATTTGCCAGGATGGCAAACCTGCTTACTGAAAACAATAGTATATTTTCGAAAAGTTTAGTAAAATTGAGAAACAAATAAAAAGCTATTTTAGAATAAGCTAACATAATATTCTCCTCCAAAATTCAAATAAGGATTAAGAGGTGAACACTTTTTTTACTTCCTTGTACGAAGTAAAAAGGAAGTATTGTAATCGCAAAAATTTTCAGGCATCATATTTCAACGAAAATATCCATTTTGATCTCTATCGAATGCAATTTAACGATGGTTTTGCGTGGCATCTGTATGTAAGGACAGAATAAAAGACTCTTTTCCCCCCAAAAAAAATTAAAAAAACTGATTTAAAATGAATTCTGAAGAGAATTTTTCGTGGCGGCTGCACGTACGTACGCATCTCGCATAACTCAAAAACGAGTAGCCTCAGAACGTTAAAATTTTGTATATATAATAGATGCTATAGCATGTAGATATGCACCTCGTATTTTGGTTGCAATCGGCCGCCCCAAACGTATATAAATATGTGTATATATATATCCACTCTGATCAACTCAGTGATCACAATTTCTTTCTCTTATATGATTGTAAGTTGTGCATTTTTTGCCTGAAAAATGTCTGAATTATGTTGCTCTTATTTTCCGGTTAAGGGTTTAATGTTTTTAGTAAATCTGAATGTAATATTTGTGGACTTATCGACAATTTAAAAGTTTTTAAGTGCAGCTAAGTCTATTTACTTTTGCGATGGCGGACATGTTGTTTACATTTCAAACTTGGCAAAATAGCGGATTTGTTGCCAATCTAGAGAAACTAAGCTTCGCAACAACAAAGATAACGCCTTCTTTTATTATTGCGAATTAAATCATGTTTAGTCCATTCTGGAATTTCGAGCAAATAAGTGTTTAAAATTTAATTCGTAATTTTTAGTATTCGTATAGATATTTTGAGTTTTTATATATTTTTGCCTTGCCGGGAAGTGAGAACTGAATTAATTGAATGAGAAATACTCAATCGTCTGTGGAAAACTGTTTCTTTTTTGTTTTGTTTGCTTAATTTCTTTTATACATCGTTTTAGATTTATTATAGTATTTGGATAGAACTTGTGGCAACGATTAGATAATTCTTCAAATGATATAAATTTATATGCGTTCTTAGTTATAATATGAACAAAATGTAACGCTGTTAAGTGAACCTAGCGCCAGAGCGTCGCTATGGTAAACAAATATAGTGAATTTTAAAGAGTGCATTTATTATATTGTGGTTTATGCGCTATCAACGAAGTAGATTTAATTCAATCCAGTAAGTTTAAATGAAGTGCAAGAAAAAATGCATATAATTTAATATTCCATACAAGGAAGTTATGTGGTGTACACATCAGATTTTTTCTTTTAAACAACAGCTTCACAACAAAAAATCTAAGTATAAAAATATATTTAATAGAAAGAATGAAAATGGTAATGCTATGAATTAATGTTGCCAGCCTTTAGGTTGCGCTTCTGAAGACGTGATTATTCAGAACACATTTTGATTTCTGCGGATATGGATTGTAGTTTATGTGATGAAGATGTTAAATCTGAAGGTATATATCTAATAGTTTTTATTATTGAAAGGCGTATTAATCATGTAAATAAAGTGCACATATTCGTGTGTCAAGATCATTTATCACTGAATTAAACAGCTTAGAGAAACGTTTGAAAAAAATCAGAACTGTCATTATAGCTAGCAATGAAATAAGTAACAACATCAAGCATTCAAAGGAATGTTATGAGACCCAATTATAGAATGGTTTTTATAAAAATTCTAGGAATAATGGATTAAATTAATGCAAAAAATTCATATTAATTAGGTGGAGACTGAATTTTTAATCCAAAGGGGCTTTGTCCCTGAAGGACTATTGTTTTCGTTTTGCGATTTTGCGTTGACTCACTATAAATGTCCGTTTCACTTTTCAAACTGTTGCCACCAAATGTTAGAGTCTTGCATTATATTTAAAGAAATTAAATAATGAAAACTCTGCATAAATGTATGTCTATTTCTCGCATTGTGATAAAAAAACAGTACATAAAGCCATCGAATTTTGAATGACGTAATCCTCCTACGAATATGGGCATGTGAAAGACTAAATTTGAAATTTGGAATTTGTTTTATTATCGATTTCATATTTTGCAAAACTTTAATGAATTTCTGAGTAACAAACTCAACGATTTAAAAGTGAGCAACGACAACATTCTAAAGCGGGGAAAAAAACTTTTTCATCTCTAGCGGGCGCGGAACTGTGTATTGGAAATTCTAAAGATGTGGTCATTTTAAAATTATTTTGCGTGATTGCTACTGAACTGAATTTTATGGTTTGAGTGCAAAGAACATGATATTTAATAAATAAAGGTAACACACAAAACGTTAAAAAGGTCCCTTTGGACGTAATTTAAAATCTGAAACCTTTCAGATTTTTTTTCCCTTCTCAAGAAAGGGTATTTGCGTCTGATCGCCATTGGAAGCAATTGAGTTTTATTCAAAAATCTATGCCAAAGTAAGGGGGCTTTTTGCCTAATTTTAAATTTGATATCGAAGTGATTCTTTTCTCATTAGAAACAGCATTATAATGTTTTACAAAAGCAAAAATAACCATCTGAACGTAATCTATTATTGTCTGCGTACAATTTTTTCGTAATAGATTGAATGCATACAGGTCTGTTGATAGGTTGATGAAATTTATTTTATCAAAAGAAACATTCAGAGTTCTGAAACTTTCTACAAAAATAGTCGTACAAATCTTCACAGTATCACAGAGCACAAGCAGTAAGTACTTGAAACACTAAAAACACAAGCATTTGAAACTACTAAGAACATTAAACAGAACGCAATGCAAAGCACATCTAAAGAGAGAAGCTAATCAGGAGATTTCTCTTGAAGATGCTCTCTCCGGCTTTATACATTTTTCACCCGCCCGCCGAGAAATGTCTAGTACTTATCGAAGTTACTGGAAGGCATATGAAGCCAAATACGCTTAAAGTTGCATATGAAATCAATTAGTTATTCAATTAAAATACCTATTGCAGTGATACAGGAATCGGACCAAAATGTCGCCCAATGTTCCCCAATTTTAGCAACTTTGGGGAGTTTCTCGACAAAAATTTGTCGCCAAAATAGTTGCCAGCTTGGCGATATCTCGCCAAATTAAAGAGATAGCCATTTATTTAATGTTAAAGAGAGTTGCTCCTGTATTGTAATTTTTTCGGCACTACATCGTCTCTAGATTTTTCATGTTGTATTACACAGAAAAATACAATTTCATATAATTTCATGAAAATTATCCGTATATGTACAAAATTCGAAACACTATTATTTGATGCAACGTTTGAAAACTCCGCGTCGTTTATCTCACGTTTTAAGAGCTCTACATTGGGAAACAAACATAAATCAATCCTTCGTAATACGCTATAATTAACAAGTAACTTGCTCATTTTAGATAAATTATATACACACTTATAACATTGTAAACTAATATTGGATACACCAATTTTAATTAAATTTTTTAATCAGAAAGATTGCATTTTACAAAGAAAAGATTTTGCATCAGAAGATTTTTGATATGATTAGCCACTGATTTAAAATATAAATTAAAGAATACTTGGCAACTCTCCTTATCCTCTGCAGATATCCAGGAATGATGATCCTGTCATCCAGATGGTGAACTGTATGAATATTTTGAAATTCAATTTTAGCACCCTAATTGTTTAATGTTTTAAATTTTCTCCAAGATATCAATTTTTCTTTTCTGTTATTATTGTTTATTATATTACTTTTTGAGTTATAGTGTAAATTAGATTTTATGTTTAGTTTCTGGCTTCCACCATAAATTAAAGGTGGTAGCTAAATATTTGTTTTGCTACCATTATTTTTATGAGATGTGTAAAGTCAAGATGTCAGGTACCGATTAAAAAACTGTGTTTTGTGCAAAGCAGGGAATTTTTTTTTCAACTAAGACATCAACCCAACTTATTCAACAGTCCCTGCAAACAAGAAGAGGCAATTAAGTTGCCTCTGGATAAACCGTTGATAAACAGTACCAGTGGATTCTGATAATTTTACCAACAGCAGTTGATTGTTTACCGATATATTAAAAGCTATATACTGAGGTATTAATATTAGCGTATCTTCTTTAGTTTGTAAACATTTCAATCCAATAAAATTTTAATTCAATAAAATATTTAAAAAAATTTAACCGTGGAAGAAAATCTATTTTTCGTAAATTAACCAAACTAGCTGGAAAAAAAGGTTCATATTTTATTTAAAATCCCATACTGAGGCTCCTCCAAGCTTTATTTAGCTGAAAATATTCCCAGTTATTTAATTTATCATGTACACATTTCGCAGCAACTACTGCTTATGTTAAGCCAAACAGAGTTTGATTGTTTGAAATCAAACAAACGCGAACAGGAACTTAATTTTTTTTCTGAACCGACGCATTATTGGAGCTCACAGTTAGATAAGCAAACCTCTTTATAGTCTGCTCAGAAAATGGCAACCTCTGCAGTAAAAAGCGGGGGATAGCGCACGGTCATTTCATACAGTGCATCACTGGGTATGACGATTATCGACTGCAGATGGCGCTGCGTCAGCGGTTTTGGGAGAAGGGAAAGAAAGATCTGTGCATGGTTAGTTGAATCGCTTCGATAACAGAACTTTGGGATATATATAGAACATCGATTATTGGTGCGAAAGAAACTACTAGCCGCTGATCTTATTTTAAATTTAGTTTTTTATTGACATCCCTAGTTGCTTATTTTATATCTATATCTATTTATAGAAAATATTTTTCAGTTTGAAGTCGGATCGTCATATTTGAAAAACATCAAGTAGCTTCCGGCTAAGCAAACTTTGCCAGATTAAGCCAAGAAAGTGAGATGGGTTTGAGATATCGAAGGTGGGAAACGAGGTCATAACCGAAAATATATTTCCAATAATAAAGAAACTCTATGCCTGGAAAAAAAACTAAAAGAAATATTTATTCTATTTGTATTATAAATTTCAAAATATAAAACAAGTAGCATACATATTCTCTGAATGTCTTTTGGAGTGAATTTATGAAAATGAAAACGGGAAGCGAAAATGCTTTTATTTTTCGTTCCAACTGTACTTTTCTACGTCTGAACGAAAAGGCTTGTGATAAGAATTTTGCTGCAAATGTACAGTGTAGAATAATGTATGTCTCGTAGTGTAATTGTAAGCACATCCTGCTAGTTACCCAGGAGGTCCGAAGTTCCAGGCTCAACGAGGGCATTGCATATATTTCCTGCTTCGAGAACCCAATGACTTTCCGAAGTTAAGTAACAGAAGTAACCGGAATATAGTCCGGTTACCTAGTCGAATTTTTACCAACACCAACTTTCTTTCTGCTACTTTTCGATATCATTCAAGGAGCAAATGAATCTAAATTTCACGAGATTCATCTTCCATTTCTTGAAGACCAAGAAGACTCCATTACAGAGCTTCTTATTATTCTTAATATTATTATCATTTCAAGATTTCTTGAAGATCAGCGGTTTCCCCTTTTTATCGCATTCCCCAGATTTAAATTTAGAAGACAGTGGCTTTTAAAGGGAGAAGGTTGCCTTCTTTACCTCATTCCCGAAATTTAGATTTATATTTAGGAGCCAGAGGGACCTTTAAAAGAAAAAAATCCTTTTTATACATCTCAAACCACATAAAATCTGAGCTCAATGGCATAACGCATTGTCTTGTTCAGTAAAACTATACCTGTTACTTCTGTAGTAGATATAGGAAGTTTTATAAATTTTTAAGTGTTCTGTATACTTACGAACATATACACAACTGTTCTTTCAAATAATAATTATGCTAATATTTGCAACAACACGAGGAAACCATATATTTAGCAACAAAAATATAATTCCCCCTTTTTCCCTTCACGTTCTCGCTTTTCATTAACTTCCCTCCCCCCACTAAACTCATAAAATATGATTAGCGTTAGCCAATGAAAATAGTATTCTTTGCTATTCACACAGGAGCAATCCTCGTGTACTGTGTTAACTGCTGTGTCTCATGCGATAATTGCAATTAAGAAAACAAGTGAAAAAAGAATAAAATAAAAAAAAATGTCTGAATGCTTTCAGATTTTATATTACGCCCAAAGTGACTTTTTTAAAGTTTTGTGTATTACCTTTATTTATTAAATATCATGTTCTTTGCATTTAAACCATAAAATTCAATTCAACAACAATATCACAAAATATTTAAAAACAGCATATCTTTAGAATTACGATACACGGTCTGTCGCCCTTTTTTTCTCGTACAGTATTGCCATTGTTCGCTTTGACATCGTTCAATTTGTTAATTAAAATTCGTTAAAGTTTTACAAAATATAAAATAAATACTAAAATAAATTGCAATTTTAGCTTCCAAATGCCCATATTCGAATAGAGGACTACATTATTCAAAATTTGATGTCTCTAGATACCGTTCTTTTTCCACAGTATGAGAAACATACATATATTCATGCATATTCTTCATTATTTAATTTCTTTAAATATAATGCAGGACTTTAATATTTGACGGCAACAATTTGAAAAGCGAAACGTCGTTTTATAGTGAAAGATTCAAAATGCGAAAACGAAATTAATAGCTCTTCTGGAAAAATTGTTCCTTTGGGCTAAAAATAACTATTTTATTATCAGTAATCCTTTTATTGATATGTAGTATAATTTCAACATGATTATGAAGGGCTAAAACAGTCAGTTGTTTAAAATATTGCAAATATCAACAATGACCTGTGACAGTTGTAATACGAGTTTAAATGTCATTGTTCACTGTCATAATTTTTAAAGAAGGGAATACGGCATTTTATAGTTAAGAAGGACAAAGTGCTAAGGTTTGCCAATTGTAAATTTCTTTGAATGTTTCTACAGTATAATTTCACTTACTGTAACGTTTCTAATATTATAGAAGACAATAGTTATAAAGAGTTTGATTGAAAGTTTTGGAGATTTAAGTATTGAAAAATACTATGCATATTTTTTTATTTTACTATATGTATGTATATTTTTATGTATGTTTATATGCATATTTTTATTTTATGTTTTAGAATAAATATTTCGAAATTAAACGTGCTGTAGGAAGCTAAATGTTTCTTAAATTAATTATATTAGTTAAGGTTGCATTGAACTTCACTTATTTAACAATAACAACTGAAATAATATTTTCAGCAGAAACAATAGATAAGTAAAAAATCAACTGCAAACTCCTTTCATGAAAAGACGTCGTTCTGAAGACAAAAAAATTTAAATATTCGTTAACTTCAGGTAACTATTATTATCTATTAATGAATGCTTAATTAATATAATAGAATCTGCAGAAAGTAACGAATAATTACGTTTAGTCATTTTCTAGTAAGAAGCAATAGCTCTGTGCCATATTTACTCTAGGGCAGCGGTTCTCAACCTTTTGACTAACGCGTACCATCTAAACAAATACTGAAAGCCTTTAGTACCACCACTACAAAGTACTACTACCACCACTACTCTTGAACAAAGCTCAGATCGCATAAATTCACGAGTGTTAGAGAAAAAACTCAATCAGGATGTTGAAGCTTTAATATTTGAATTTAATAGTTAAAAATACTTTGCTTTTTTGCGTACCACCTATTTTTATCTTGCCTACCACCGAGTGAGAACCTCTAGGGTATTTGCCTTTGTTTTACTCTATACCGTATTTACTCTATTACAGTATTACAGTATCTACTCTACCGTATTTACATTTGCTCTGTAGTGGCATCTAAAATAAGACTCCATTTTTGCTGAATTTATGTTCTAAAATTTCTTAAGGGCTCAAAGCCTGCGGTTTAATAAGCACAGTTGCACAATGAGGAGTGAGAGGAAAACGTTTAATCGTCTCATAGTGTAGAACAATTACATTGTTTAAACTAAATAAATCTATCAGGTGTACATTCATTGCGTATCTACCGTATATATTAATTGTATATCTACAGCTAATTACGATAACCACGCGTATAGCGTGTTAATTTAAAAAGGCACTTCGAAGCCGTTGCCATCATATTCCCCATTTGCCATTTTAATAGCTGTTGCTATCATCACACAGTAACTACCCTTATGTCCATAAATTAAGGATAATGAAAAATCAGGCAATGGAAGAGTTAGAAGCAAAACAAATTTGACTTATTTGTAAAGCTTATTTATTAAACAAAAGGTAAAGAGCAAAAAAAGGATGCTATATGTTTGATATTATTAAAAAAAGTAGCGATTTTTTCTCCCTGGAGCAAATTACAAAAAAAAACCTATTTACAAAAAACCAATATTACATGGTTGGTATGATTTTAATACATTGTATGTTTCCCAGACAATGCTATACAGTCCGTACAACACCTAGGCATGCTGAGTATCAAATTATCGATCTGATCTTGGGGGATATTACAAAGCAATGCTCTCCAAAGCAATGCTCAAAACGCAATACTCTCCGAAGTTCCGGTAGACATGTAGGAGGAGGTTGACGGTCTGAAACTCGTCGGCCAATCATGTCCCACACGTGCTCTACCGGATTCAAGTCCGGTGAGAATGCTCGCCAGTCCATACGGGTGATATCCTCCGATTGAAGGCATTCGCTTACGATGTTTGCACGGTGAGGACGAGCGTTGTCATCCATAAACACAAACTGTGCACCCATGGCGCCCCCAAACAAACGTACATGTTGTTCCAGAATGACGTCCCGATAGATTTGGCTTGACATGGTTCCAATCTGAACATGCAGGTCAGTTCCTGCAACCCAGAATAAATCCACCTCAAACGAGCACTCATGCACCACCGTATTGGTGTCGTTCAATGATGTTTTCTTGGTGGTAACTGGTATCTGGAGCTATCCATATGAAAGTCCGGCGAGAATCAGACTGCAAGCTAAACCTGGTCTCGTCGGAAAACATCACACAAGCCCACTGTTGCGGTGTCCACAATGCATGCTCTCTACTCCAGGCTAACCGCAGGCGACAGTGAGTTGCAGTAAGTGGAACGCGTTTGACAGGTCTACGAGCATATAGACCAATCTGCCCTAAGCGTCTGTACACGGTCTGCCTTGAAATTGTCGTACCAGTGGCTGAAGAGAGCTGAAGAGACAGGTCTGAGGCTGTGCTCCGCCTGTTTCTTTTGGCAGTAACTGCCAAATACCGGTCCTCATTCGGCGTTGTAACTCTGGGGCAACCTGTGCTGTAACGTCTACTCACATTACCATCATCTTGGAATAGTTGCCAAAGCCTGGAGATGCCACTCTAGGCAATTCCATGTTCGTCTGATACTTCCATTTGGGTACGCTCACATTCCAGACGGCCGATAATTCTACCATGTAAAAAATCATCCAAATGCGTCCTTTGTGTCATAACTATTCGGTTATTGCATTGAAATGCTTATAAAGCGCCTGCGAACAATTTTACTTCTTTGCCTGTATTCCTTATATATCACTCTCTTACACTCTCGTCATTGTGACGTACCATCGGTGTCATCTGGTTACTTCCTGAAATTTGCACATGATTCTTGAAGATGTGTGTAGTGATTTTACAGGTGATTTATTTATTTTAGAGTTCGATTTCCGCGTGACTCCGAATTATCCTTAATTTAGGGACATGAGTGTATTTTCTCAGCGTCTTTTGAGATCGTACGCTGCTCGGAAAACAGAAAAGGCCGATTGACGAAATTCTTCCGTTCTAACTGAACCGATTGACGAAATTCTACTTGCGTTTTTCATGTCTCGAAGGCGCGACTTAGGATATGTATTAGATTTATATATAGCATTGTTCTAATATAGGTAATTTGACACAAAATTGGACTTTTTCTGAAATTATATGGCAGTTTTTTTCCGTATTTCGATTCTACTACTCAGATTATTCCAAATTGCCAAATTTTGTAAAAATTTCTCATTTCTCTGAGACAAAATAATCTGTGATTCGAACTGTGTACTTCTCAGATTATTGCTAAAGTCTTAGCTAGTAACCTTTATCGCCTTGCCAAAATGTCGCCAAACTACCTGTTACCATATTCTAAAGATTAGCCGAAATCTAATATATATCCTAAGTCGGGCTTTCGAGATATGAAAAACGCAATTTGAATTTCGTCAATCGGGCCAGTAGAACGGGAGATTTTTTTTCCCACAGGGTACATGTTCAATATTCACCTATATTTTTATTAAAAATTTTACCTCAAATGTCATATTCGAGATAGTCTTATTTTCGAATAAATTCGTACATTTAAATACCACATTAAAAAACTGAGAAGTTTAATTTACATCATTTTAAGGACTAAAATTACATGATAAATATTAAAGTTGCAATTCATGCACACAAGCTAGATGCTAGAGTTGCGAATGGCAATCTCATTATGGTGATTAAGAACTGCAGTACGTTGTTCTGATGATTTACAATTGTCTGGCATATTAAATAGAAATAATTTTACTTCAAGTTCATATACAATTTAAAATAATAATAGCGTAAAATATTCTAAAAGAATAAAAAGGAAACAAATATAGATTCCGTGTATAAAATAGGAACAATAAGAACATACAGAAATTTAGCGTTTTCTTTATTTATTTATTAGCCCAGAAGGGCTATTAATCTCGAAACGCCTTTTGCGTTGAATCACAAAAAGCGTTGCATTACTTATAACACTGTTGCCACCAAATATTAGGATCTTGTACTATATTTAAAGAGGTTAAATAACGAAGAATTTTCATGAATGTATGTATGCTTCTCTCATTGTGAAAAAAGGACGGTACCTACAGCCATCAAATTTTGAATAACAAAGTCCACCACCCAATGATCAGCACTTGAAAGCCCGAAATTGGAATTTAGAATTTTGTTTTGTCTATTTCATATTCTGTAAAACATTAACGGATTTTTAATTAACAAACTCAACGATTTTAAGGCGACAAATGGCATCACTGTACGAAAAAAAAACATTTTTATCTCCAGCGCGCGAGACTGTCTATCGATAATCCTAAAAATATTCTGGATTTTAAAATATTTTTAACCCTAAGGGACATTAGCCCAGATGCTCTAAAAACGTGTATGTGTGTGTGTAAATCGGAAAGAAAAGTCCATTTGGGGCGTAATATAAAGTCTGAAAGTTTTCATTTATTTATTTTTTAAGATTTAATATTTTTTTTTACATTATAGGTACTTATTTTAAGTGCTATACTTTAGTATTAATCGTACACCTATCTTTAATACTTTAGTACTTATCTTTTAACATAATACTTATCAACAGAATAAATAAAGAAAAGAAAAAAGAGTAAATTAATTAATAGGCAGTTTATTTACGTTGGAAAAGAAAAGATTCGATCCTGATTGGGTTATTTGGAGTCCAATATGAAAATTCAACTGTACTTACCTTTTCTTCAAGGGTGTATTGTATACATGCGGCGTTCCCAGAACATTGGGAATCTTTGAAAGGGATATTTCAACAAACAAGCTATGCCGGAATGTCTGACGCCAAATAAACTACAAACGTAAAATTATGACAGAAACATATGTGGAATTATTTATAATCCGATTATTTTCTTCTTAGCTTAACAGCACCATTTCTCTCAAAAGGGCATTATGTTTCTGATCTTCATCTTTCTTGTCCAATGTTTTTCTCACACTTGGAGTTCAGCCAAACTAGCTCCAAAGCCGCTGAGAAGAAATCGACAGAAGAAAATCATCTAACTTGACTGTTGTTTTTTTCAAAGGCATTACGATCAAAAAAGCTGCTGGAACAAAAATAGGGTGGGTGGCCTGAAAATCTTATGTTGTTATCTTAAAGAATACATCGTGGGTGGGAAAAGCAATTGCGGCATTGCGTGAACCAGGAGTGATCTAAAGTATTAGATACCCAGTTTTAAATATCCACATGAAAATCAACTTCATAAAATTCTATTGCTAATAAAATTGTTTTCCTAAATCCTAAATGTTTACATTTGCAGAAAATAAATTCGGTTTATAGATGTTCACCAATTAACAACAGTGGTCGAAGATGCTGACGAAAACATATTGTCTCATTTTCTGTTAGTAGATCCGCGTGTTTGCAACTAATACCAATAAAGATGTGCAGCAAAGCGTTCATAAACCTTTATTAGAATAAGTAATTGTTACAGTAAAGTCTGGGTATTAAGTACTCTAATGAGTCGCGATAGGTATTTCGATACATTCACCTAATTATATCCTGCCAGCTAGATACTTGGAAAAAATCCTTTACATCCAATAATATCTGAAACTGGATTGGATAAGAATGTCTGAATTTTGCAAATCAGCAAGGAATTGATCATTTTAAGAATTAATTTTACTTCGTTGGGTACCATGGAATGCTAATACTGGTTGAGTTGCTTTTAGATCTTTAGGGCTTGATGTTCACGATAACGTTTGTTAAGTTCAGGGCAATAACAATTGTAACACGAATGACAGCAACTGACAATATACCGCCAATTTTATTCAACTAAAGATTTTTCAAGAATTCAAATCTTGCTGCATTCTGATCAGAAAAGTTTAAAGGTCATTTTGATCAATTTATGTTCTTTAAAACTAAAACATTATATAAGCATGCGAAAACACTCTGCTGTACACCAGCCATTAAAATTAGTGACTCCCTTAAGTTAAGAATTAAATTTTGTGACTTATTTTAAAGTAATGAAAATAAGCCTTTTTAGCCCAAAGCAGCATTAGCTCAGAAAGGGCTATTAGTCTCAAAATGAGTTTGTGCGTTGAGTCACTGTAAAAGGCTGAATCACTTTTCAAATTGTTGCCACCAAATATTATCGCCCTGTATTATTTTAAAAGGAATTAAATAAAGGAGAATGTGCATGAATGTAGATCTCTTTCTCGCATTGTGAAAAACCAACGGTACCTAGAGCCATCAAATTTTAAATAACGCAATTCTCGACCCGAACATGGGCACCTGGAAGCCCGAATTTTGAATTTCGAATTTGCTTTATCAACTATTTCATATTTTGTAAAATTTGACGAATTTTTGATTAAAAATTTTTTATCAATGATTTGAAAGAGAGTAGGGTAACAATGTACGGAATAAAACATTTTTAGCTCCAGCTCGTTAATCTGGCTATTGAAAATTCTAAAGATATACTGTTTTTAAATATTTTGTGATATTGCTGTTGAATTAAATTTTATGTGTTTTAAGTGCAAAGAATATGATATTTAGTAAATAAGGGTAATACACAAAACGTTAAAAAAATCTACAATGGGCGTATTATAAAATCTGAAAGCTTTCAGATTTTTTTTTTAATCCTAATGAATTAAGCATTAAAAAAGTTAAGGATGTAGATTTATTTAAGTGCATCAATGAAGTACAAATACAACCTCAAAAATATATCATATCAGCTTATCTTATAAAAATGAGATTCTTTCCGGTGTCCTCAGGCACAATTTAAAATGGCAGAATAAAACTGGGTTATCTGATTATGTGCTGATTTGAATTTTTAGTTAAAATTTTTTTTCAAAGTTTGACACTTACTCTGGAGTATCCCGTCGGGAATAGCCGAATCTAATGTTATGTTAGCTGTCTCATTACCGGGAACATTGGCTAGGATGCACCACAGGGAGTAAACCGATATCTTTCCCGCGAGGAAAAACAAAAAACGAGCGCAAAGATTAAGTCTGACAGAGGAGTCGAACCCGCAGTCTCGAGTTCAGAATATCAGTCAGCCTCCGCTAACCTCTAGATTACTCTAGATGACTAAAATTGGCGAGGGGTGGAGAATTCATTTCCAGGAGTATCTTTTTACAATTCCTTTATCAAAGTCATTAATTAAATCTAATCGTTGCTAGTACTTTAATAAGTGAACATAGTTAAACAGAAGTATGGAGAACATCGTATATGCAAAAATAGTAAGCAGACCACCTCCTCACGGATTATATCTCTATGCCATAGACTAATTGATGGATAATATATATTTCTACTACGATTCTAAGACGTGAATTACTATACATGAACATTTTCCGATTCTGAATCTTGCAGTAAATTATTGCATTTTTTTAAAACTTAATTTTGATAGTGAATAGTGCACGCTCTTAATTTGTTAATGCAGCCTTGGCTGCATTAATTGGGCTCTTAATTGATGAATGTGGACGACACTATTCAGTATTATAGAAATGAAAAAGAATTCATTATTTTAATTATTTTGCCTTTTGTCTGCTGGAATTTACTAGTTTAGTTATCTGAATATCGCAAAACACACGAAGAAGGCTATCTGCTTAAGAGGAAGGATGTTTTCATGTAGAACATTGAAAAAATAGCTTGTACTCATGTTACATATGTGGAAAACCTAAAACCCAAATACACAGCAATCTCTCCAGCCTGGGATATTAACCACTTAGGGATTACTACAGTTTGGATTTTATTAGGCACGCTATGGAAACTAATAAATGTGGACGAGATAGTGCTCAGTAAAGTATTAATTTAGAAAAACATTACTCCACTTCCTGGTATTGTCTACTTGTGTTTGCAATTCTGGAATCTTCTACCTTGAAAATATCATTCCAATCACTTTATTTTCCACTTCGCTCATGCAGCTCATGCAGCTGCAAAAGAGCAGCTTTTGTAGCTGGGAATGGTGGTTCGGTAAAACCATCGAAACTAGTCCTGCGAAAATTTGAAAATATAACGCTGATTTTTGTTGTTTGACTTCTGAATTAGTAAAGTTTTGTTTGTTTATATTACGTAATTTTTAAAAATTGTAAATTGTATTCTTTTTAGCCCAAAGGGCATTAGCCCAGAAGAGCTATTAAAACCTTCTGAGCGGCACAGGGTTTTAGATTCGTCATGAAGACTGGTATTTAAACAGCATTTATTAATTAAGTTTGTATAATTACTTATTTTAGTCTGTATTTTCATAAACTTATATTCATTAAGATGATATTTATATTGTTGAAGAAAGTAAGAAAGCAAAATATCTCATATTTTAAGCTAATTAATTATGCCAAGTAGCAAAACTTCTGATGACGGATAAAGCCGGTCATAACGCTCAGAGGGTTAATTTCGTTCTGCCATTTTGTGACGTTTCACTTTTTAAATTGTTGCCAACAAATATTAGAGCTCTGCATTATATTTAAAGAAATTGGATAAAGAATCTGCATGGATATATGTATGTTTCTCGCACTGTAAGAAAAACAACGGTACCTAGAGACATCAAATTATGAATAAATTAGTCCTCCATTCGAATATGGGCATCTGTAAGCTAAAAATTTGGAATTTGTTTTATTATCTATTTCTTATTTTGTAAAACTTTAACGAATTCTTGATTAACAAACTGAACGATTTCAAAGAGAACAATGGGAACACTGTACGAAATTTTTTTTATCTCCAGCGCGCGAGACTGTGTACTGGAAATTCTAAGCATACGCTCTTTTTAAATTATTTCGTGATATTGGTGTTGAATTGAATTTTATGGTTTTTGTGCAAAGAACATGATATTTAATAAATAAAGGTAACACACAAAAAACACCCCTTTGGGCGTAACATAAAATCTGAAAGCCTTCAGATTTTGTTTTATTTATGTGTCCTCAGTTTATGCTTTTTATAGTAATTAATATAGATCTGCTATTAATTATAGTAATTAATATATTTTTTATAGTAATTAATATAATCTGCTATTTTACGTTTTACAAACGTCTCATCTGGCATTTGGGTGATGCCAGTAGCTTTTGCCCTCAAGAGGCGAGGCTTAAATGTTTGTTAATTAGTTACCAGAGAACAAATTAACGTGTACGTGAATTTACGTACCCAAATAATTGTAATGTTGAGAGTTATTTTTAATAGCAGCAGATAATCCTGCTGGATTATACAAAATACGAGTTGTAAGAAACTTTGTGATACTTTATTCCGACAGCCTGAAACTCGCATATTCAGTACCAATCTTTCCGTTGAACTTCAAGCAGGTAAGTGCTGGCTGCGAGATACAGTCGTGATCACTGTTCTTAGGAATTATTTTTAAGGTTAATTGATTCACAGAATGTTTTCTTTGCTGAAAGCATATGGTTTCATAATTTTCTAGAAAAAGTAATGTATGACGCTTTAAGCTCCACCTACACGAGGAGATATAACTCCGAAAAAGCACCTCATTATTTTAACAAACTCTAATTATGATGCGATATTTCTTTGGGATCATAATTTCCTGTTGACTTCTTCAGAATTAAAATATTTTTCACCTTGATACAAGTGATTTACTACTGTAAGTTATAAAGCCTTTCTATTTGTTATTATAAGCTTAATATATAAGCTGAGAAGTCTAAAATATAAAAAAAGCCTAATTTATCGTCTTTTTGTATTTGCTTTTATTTCCGACTTTCTATTGTTACTAATTTTTAAATCTATTGTTTCTCATTTCTATTGTTACTAATTTCAATTTAATACTAGGATGAAGTCAAAAACGGTTCGATCGCTTGGTGCATTTTCCAAAGTGTTTAATTTTCCCATAAACCAGCAGGTCGTGAATTGGAATTGAACTGAGCTATTTTCTGTTTTTTTCCCATTTAAATAAATATTTTATTATTTCTGTAATTAGCAGAGTTTTATTAATATAAAAATTATAAAAATTCTTATTAGAAACATTTAATAATTTTACGTTATTTTATTACTGTACACGAAATTTCATATTAATTATGTAAATGTAATTATTAAATTTTTCATCGTTTTATAAAGAGATCGAATTTATTTGTTTTCTCTCTTTCATGTACCTAAAATGGCATTTTAATATGAATGTAACTATCAACAATGCGACATGTGATGTAATTCTTTTTATTTTCTCTTACGTAAATGAGTGATAATACATACTATATGTTACATACACACGAACATTATATTTCACAATTAATTGCTTTACTTTCCTGCTTCCTGAACTTTGAATTTTTTCTTACATTTTTAATTGTTATTTATTTTTCGTGTTTTTAATTTTTTGCTTCTTTATTGGTATTTTTAATCATCGTTTTTTTTCTGTCTGCTATTAAGCCTACTGTTTATAATTATTTTTATTATTACACTTATTTAAAATATTAATCCCAGAAAAATAAAGGCAATGAAAACTTTAAAAATTATTATATGTATTATGAGATGGATGAAAGTCTCCTATCCTATAAAATTCACTTCATCTTCTCACTCTGACTTCTCTGATTGGCTTAGTAGCTCAAAGCAACTTAGGTACAAAATCTGCCTGTTTAGATCAAATGCTGTCAAGGGACATATCAGCTAGTGTAGACGCGGCGGGGCTTTAGTTGTAATACTGTTACTCTGTTTCTTTTACTGACTGGTTCTATGAAGGTGGTACTCCTAAAAAAAACACAACATGATTAGAAGTGGCTTGGTTGATTTTCAGAAAAACGAACCTTTGTATGGCTTGCAATTGTTCTTTCTTTCTTTTGTTCATTGGAAGAGGCCATGTGGTTTGCAGTGGTTTAGTTTGGTGTATATGATATGCCAAAGCGCCAGAGCTATAAGCTCAAGGGTAGGGATGCCTTGCTTAGAGGACTTCCTAAAGAGACATCGGCTCTTATCTAAGTTACATATAAAAAAAAAAACTACGAAAATGAACATGCAGCCAGCCTGTTTGTTTGGAATCGGATTCAGATTGAATTACTAGTATTCAGCGACTTTACCTCTCGGACCGCTCTGTATATTGTTTGCAGTATGCGCTTTAATCCTCAATCAGAATCCCGCACGGAAGTTTTTTGCAGTTTTTTCCCTTAGTAAAGCAATGTATCGAAATTCTAAGAATTTTTATATCGATGAAATTGTCCAGGCATTTAATTTCAGGAATAATGTTGATGTTTTTCTCTTGAATCTTAAAGGTGGGATTTCGTATTGGTGTTTAGGCATGTAATCAAATGAATAATTAACGGGCCATTTTAGGAACGAAGAAATATTAAATCATTTTACATCAGAATCAGATGAAGGAGGAAACATTTATTTCTATTAATTCTAATTATTTCATACTGATTATTAAAATGAGCTTAAATTCTTCTTGTTTCATGATATGTTCTTACAGAAAGAGCCATAGTAATACTGAGATTATTGATTTTAAGTTTACGTTTAATTTTTTTCACCACCTTTCGTTGCATCTTTCCTATGACAACTAAGATGCGTATAAGACATTACTGCATTCCATTGTGCGTGGTGTCGTAGTGTAAGTTGTTAGCTCGTTCATCTGCCGCCCAAATATCCCGGTTGTGATTAGCGATGCAGACTACCGTACTGAAGGGTACGGGTTGGAATCCCGGAGAAAGCATGGATGTTTGTAAATGTATAGTGTCTGTGCGGCATGGGGAGTCTCTAAATATGCTGTGAGCCGGAAGTCCTCTCGATAGGTTGGTGGTAGGAGAAGATGGGTGGGAGATCCTCGGACCCGTCCCGGTATCCAGCTTTTCATGACGTTACAGTTGGAAAAGTGAAATGTCACTTCTCTGACACACAACACAACAGCTCGTGCCTCTAGCAACAATACAACAATAACACACACAACACAACAGTTAATCCATTTTATTTTTAATTAGTAATCCATTTATCAACTCTAAAATCAGTGGTTCAAATCCCAGCGAAGATACAATTGACTTGTCACCCGTTAACTAGTTCCGAAAATTGTATAAAGAAGACCCTGCAGTAAAAATTAAACTATAATGTAAACGATAATTTAATATAAGCAGTTAACAAGTCCAGTTAAGGATTAGAAAGATTGTGGTTTAATTCTCGGCAAGGGCACCGTTGTTTTTTTCGCATTTTCTTCGTAAGAAAATCATGACAGACTTTACAAAGTTATCCTATTCACGGATATTCATTTGCAAGATTGGGAGACATGAGATAATAATTCGAGTTGTGGCGCAAAACAAAACAAGCAGCCTAATAGTATGAAAATGAATAGTATTTTGCTCTGAATGTTTTGATGCAATTTCATTTCGCGGTCTTTGCAATTCTTTTTCAGAGTTTGACAGGAATTTCATTTTCTGCAGATTATTCAGTTTCTCAACATTATCTGATAATATCCACGCCTGGATATGACAGGTTTGTAAGAATTCGATTGTGATATGCTGACATTACTATTCAAGACAAATATCATATTTTCATACTTTCGCAGAACTTAGTAGTCGGTTATTGAATATTGAGACACTTTTCTGAAAGTTCTAACAGTTCTTCGAAAATTGCAAAAAGCATTTATAGTACAGACTTAAACTGTCGAAATACTTTTGTCAAGCAATAGTTGTATGTCTAGACATGGTTTCGTTTGCTTCTTACTTTTTTACCATTAGAAATTTCACAATATAGGAAATACCAATAATTTATACATTCCTTTATTAATTACTGAGCGCATAAGTTTTTATCTTCTGCTATATTAAATACTCTATATTCTCATTCGTGTTTTTTTTTTTTTTTTTTTTTTTTTTTTTTTTTTTTTTAGTATTGCTATCCATGAGATTTGCATAGTTTTTATTAAAAACATATTTTGTGTAAAACTGTAATCTGGTATGATAGCAAGATGGTAAAAGTTACTTATATTTACCATTTATATTACTTCAAAAATACGCAGCAGAATTTTTACTTACTTGTGAACCTATAATTTCTTACAATACAAAGGCATGCCATCAGTCACCTATCTGGTTAGAGATGTAACTTTGTTATGGAAGGTATTCTATAAATCTATCACTCGTAAATCCACATACTTCAAAACAATAATCAGTTTTCGTTCCGTACATATTATAGACGCACATTATTTATTGAATGCATGCTGCATAAATATTTTGGGAAGGCGCTAGTTAGAGGTAAAATTCTTTTTCAAGAAAAATACATTTTAAATATTGTTACGAAATGCGCAGTCGCGGTGAAGCTAGCTTCCCCGCAAAACGGGAGTAGGGTTGCCAGAAAATGGCAAGGACAGGCAGGTTGGCACGAAATCGCCCATCTGGCGATATTTGGTGACAAAATTAGCAATATGCATGGATGGATCGAGAACATTCTATAACAAATTCTTACCGGTTTACCCAAGAATGTTCTCGAAGGCAGGTTAAAAGTTATATAAACCCTGTTTGTACACAAATTAGGAGTGTATCGTCGAGCGTCGTGAGTTTTATCGTGGAGGGTATCTAGAGTGCCTTGAGTCACGTGATAGTGTCTTGAGCTTCGAGAGCGATCGACCGAGTCGAGAACAGTAGTTTAGTGCTTTGCCGTGAAGCTGTCTTCACCGTTATAGCTTGATAGTTTGAAGGCCGTGTTGTTGATTGATCCAGCGTGTTTAACGTAGGCCTTTCAGCGACTGTTAACGTGTTTCTGGAACTGTCTTGAATAATCCTAGTTAATAAATTATATTTTGATTCTTTATCCAATGTTGTCATCAATCACTGCAAATCCACGAACCCGTAGAACGCAACAATATAGTCTTTACATCCGTTATTTTAGCATTGATTGAACAAAAAAAAAAAAAAAAAAAAATGTAACTGATATTGAAATAAAATAGCGTACTTAAACTTTTTTAAATACGTTATTTTATTTCAATATCAGTTACATTAGAATTATCCAGAAATGCTATGTCTTTAATTCCACAACAAATTAAAATTTTTAATATTCTTGATTTTACTTCCTTATGATTAAATAACTCATTTTAGTGTTCTATTGTAAAAAACAAAATCAGTATTGACAAACAATAAGACAAAGTAACATGCTGATTCGTTTAATTGTCCAGCAACATGTGTAACTAATGTTTCCAGAAATAATTATAAACCACATAATGCAGGCCAAATTAAATATAAACATCAACAAAATAAACCCTCGAACCAGGCGCTTTGTTCAATGGCAAATTTTACGTATGAAATGAAGGAAAAGACTGGTAATATGCTATATTTCATCTTCAAGCATTCTTGTTTAGCCTGACTCTGCTATTTTCAATGAGCCTTACTTTAGGTTCGCTGCAATAAACTGTAGAGAATTGCGTTGCTGTGCATACTCAGTTTCTGGACATTGGACAGCTTATTGTGGCGAAAGTAAGAGCAACAAGAGCTATAGTTCAAATTAAAAAGGAAGATAGTGCTAAATGACTAATGGCAGCAGCAAGGTGCGTTTTAGAGAAGTTTAATCAATCATTATAATGAGCTTGAGTGACATTGAATATGTTATTTCCAACAACCAATTTTTAATGTTAGAAAACTGTATGTACACTACTGTGAAACTTCAGTACAATGATATTAATTCTTCTCTTAATTTGCTTGGATTATTTATGATATAAACTTCATTTGATGCATCTTGATGTGTTCTAAAATTGAAACTTAACAATTAGAATTTCTTTCTAAATTTTCATCCATTTCTTAGCTAAAAGAGGCGAAAATATGTGTGCTGCAGTTTAAAGCTCACTTTTTAAGCTTACTTTTTTAACTGAACAATAATTCACCATTAATATTATTTCTTTTATTATTATTTCATACCATGTATTTAATGGCATTTAATTAGAATCAAATGAGAATTGTACAATATTTTTGGACGGAAATTAATCACAATTACAGTGACTGAATCTATATTTGTACTACACCAGTGAAAATGCAATTAACCCTTTATTTTCAGAAATCCAGCAATTATATTGAATTTAATCAAATATTCCTTTAAACAGAATTAAATTTCAATATTAATACATGTAACTATTAGGATTATTTCAATATGAATAATTTGGTTTTATTGGGATTATTTCAATAATCATTATTTGGGACTGTAAAACTGTCTCTTGTTCTTTATTTTCTAGTTTCAAATTTTAGAATGAGTATACAAATGATAAATATATCTGATACAAAATGATATAAGTGAACAAAATAAGTAATAGATGCAAATATAAACACCACAATCAGGAAAGGAATTACCTATTATGCAACGCATTCCCCCCTTTTTTTGTAAGCAAGAATTCCAAAGATGCAAATTAATAAATCAGAATAAATTTAAGGAATACTGCATTTAAAATATACGGAACAAATGGAATTTTGTTTTTCTTACTTCCACACAGGGCTTAGTTTCATAGACTGACTGTAACTTTATGGCTTGTTTAAAAAAAATAAACTTCGAGGCTTGATTCTAATTCGAAACGAATGAACAAGTAAATAAAATAGTCGCACAATTTGATTATATTTAAAAATATGTTATTGTAACCTACTAATACCACGTTTGGTGCAATTTTCTAATCATTCTTTTATAAACACAAACACCGGCTAGCCCTAAAATTATTTATGAACAGAGCTAAGGAACAGTTACAATGAAAATATACATCAGAACAGAACATACACTAAAACAGAACACTTATCATTTCGAATAAACATTTAAAATAAATGTCACAATTACGGAAAAATAATAATAAATACCATAACCTCATAGCACTGGAAGTTGACTGCCTGTAAGCTGTTCTAGTTGCCACGCTATGTCGTTCGATAAACTAGTTCCGTTACATCCAAATAATTCTGTTAGATTATTATGTTTTAAAAGCATGTTGTTTTACGGGTTAATTTAAGATATAAAACCATTGTCAAAATAAAAAAACATAAACGACAAAATAAAAATTCCTTTTCCATTAAATAATGTACGTTTTTGACATACCAATAAAAAGCAAACAATTATACGGATTACACGAAAACTTGATGAGATGCAGTCACGTTTATTATTAATTTCATCCATTATTTAATTGGAGGATATACAATCTACTGCATGTTTGCTAGTTATTTAGTCGTTAGTATTATTAGTCTCAACGACGAGTTCATTAAACTCGACCTAGTTTGTATTTTGGTACCGGTGAAAGAAGAAACAGAAGCTATAGAAAACCACTAACATGTCAACTAAAATGAACCTTGTAGCTATAATGTTTTATAAAAAAATTACATTTTGCTAGCTCTTTACATTTAACCTTAAAGGAAACTAGTTACGACTAAATATGGATTTTTTTGTTCTTATCAAAGTTGATTTGGGATATATAATCCATTATTCGATCCAATATATAATCCATTATATTGACTAATCCAAACGAATTAACGAATTGTCGAAACTTTATTATGCAAATATATCCATTATTTTGCTCAGTTCGAAATGATTTAGCCATGCAAACCTCGAATATTAATTTGTAGGGTGTTATGTATAATAACCAGCTATCTTATTTTTTCGTTTTACTGTCTCTTTCGTCAATTCACACGAAGATGTAAATTAGTTAATAAAGAAAACTAAGTTTAAGAAAGAGCTTTTAGCAAGCAGCATTCAATAACCATGTTTTCACTATTTCTCTTAGTTTGCTGAATTACTTGAATCGGCTTAAGTTTTGCCAGCTGTATTAGAATTACCTACTTCTGTGTGGAAGTTACCTAACTTTGGGGTTAACACAAATCGTCACAAATCCAGAGATTAATATTTATACTTACACATTACCTTTTCTTACAAGCATGAAATGTAATAATCAACTTTATCTTTGTGGGATACCAGCCAAGAGATCCCCCTTACATGTACACTTTTACATACGTTTTGAACATTTTTGCTCCTACATACTTTTGTATTGCACAGTCAGCAAAAACGTTAAGAGAGCAAACATGGGAAACGCTATATTTCCTTTTATATTTTCTTCTACCTAAAGAACGATTAGAAAGCCGCACCAGAACTAGTCGACCAAACACAGATAACAACAAAAAGTTATTTTCTACCGTCTTTTAGTTCGGGAACCACTATAGAGATAATTAGGCCTTTCTTGGAAGCAAGAAAAGGGATAACTTAGCTGTATCATTGATGGAATTCGAATCAATTTAAAACTTCCAGTTTAAATCTAGATATGCTAACCTCTTACAGTTGAACAGAAAGCTGCAGGGAAGAAACCTGGAAATGGAAATAAAATTGCTGTTGTTGGCAAAATTTCTGATGATTTGAGGTTATATGAAGTACCCAAGTATGCGCATTTCGAGTTACAGAAAGAGCTAGAACTCGAATTTTGAAAGCAGGCGGAGAAAGTTTTATTTTAGATCAGCTGGCCATGCGTTCACCTCACGTTGCGTTGTATCCAGTCAAAATACACTTTCACTGGATACAAAGGCAAGAAAAAGATGCAGATATTTTGGTGAAGCTTCTGATGTTTTTCATAGTCACACCAAGCCATACGTTAGATCCAAAGGGAGCAAATTTGAAAGAGCTCGTGGTAGCAGAAAGAGCGTGGCTTCAAAGTGTATTCCATACGAATGATAACAAAAAATATTGTGTATTTTAAACAAATTTCCTCAGGGAAACCTGTAACCAATACAGGAAGCGTCCTCAGGGTGTGGCGGACAGGGGAACACCTCCAGTGGTGCCCACTCGGTGGTACAAAGGAAATAAAATACCCTCCACAGACCAACAGGTAGGAGTCCAACCTTTCTGGGGCTCTGGCAATCGTTTTTCTATAGTAAGTGCAAGAAGGGCAACTCTCAGTTTGCCCAGGACATTGTTGTGCTCATAAACACAATAACAGCTGTTCCAAAAGCCTGAAACCTGCAATGGATTCCAGGTCGATATTTGTGACAATGAGGAAGCCAACTACCTCGACAAAGAAGCCCGAAATGGTACTCAAGCTTTCCAGCAGTTTAACTCTTGGTGATGGAGATTCAACAGCCAGCCGATGATTCATCAGATTGGGAGCAACAATCCTCATCAGATGAGATGATTCATCAGATCAGAAGATTCATCAGATTGGGAGCAACAAGTTATGAAAAATTCTAATCCCGAGCTTAACTGCAACCGAATTATTTCAACTATCCCAGCCAGACTGAGAACAAAACACTTTGACAGAATGAAAATATCCCCTGGTGGTCGGCGAACTTGTTTCTTACCCTTACTAGCCCTGATACACAACTTTCTCTAATACACATTTTTTGACTGCTCTGCCCTACTGATCAGGCTCTCCAGAATTCATGGTGTCCGTCCCTTCCCCGAAGTGGCAGCTCCTATATTCTTCGATAATCGTCGACCTCACTAGGGCTGTTTTAGATATTTGTGGCCCTATTTGACCTTTCTGAACTAACTTTCGGACAACAGAACAACATCAACGCTGGGGAGGGGATAATTGCTTATATATAAAAGAAAGAATATTTTTGAAAAATAAATTTTCTATACGCACTGTGCGTTTCTTAAGGAGGACTTCTATAGCGATTTAAAAAGTAAGGGAAGTTAATGAATGATAAGAATACTCCTGATCTTTCTTGTAATTTTCTTACCATTACACATGCTAAAAATCAACTAAAATGTTTAACTGAACAGGTTTTCAGTTTCATTTTTACTTTTGTTAGGGTTGCATCTCATTGATTTTTGTTTGCAGTATTTATTTAGAATTAGAGGATTTCTTTCATTTGGATATATTATATTAAGAAAAGAGATAATTATGCAAATGAAGATCATTAATCAAGTAGAATAATCACGATCTTGTAATTTGCTTACCATTACGAATGTTAAAAACTCAAGTGTGTAACTGGACAGGTTTTCAGTTTCATTTTTACATTTGCTCTGCCTGAATTTTTGATTTTGATTTTCGTCCCCAAAATTTATTACTTAGTAGAATTTGAGGACTTGTTTCATTTCTTAGAGAATTTTTTTGCTGTATTTGAGTTTCTGAATGTTATGTTGTACTTTTCTGCAGTTCTGCTTTGTCTTTTTCACCATTGTAATTTTTAACGATTTTGATTTATGGTGGTGTGTTATCATAATATAACTCTGTAATTTGATTTTATAAAAGTTAGTGGCGCCAAAACAGAATGGCCATAATGGTTTTCATACTTAACGTTTCAGAACATTCCCATCCGTTTTCGTATTAAGTGCCTATATCATAAAGTCGCAGTGCTTCATTGAACAAATTTCGGTGAATCCCTAGTTGTTGTGACTAATGCCTTTAGTTAGAAATCAGAACAAATCCCTAAAATTCACCCTGGCAAGAAGGCAAGACTGCGCCTGTCGTTGGAACGAGCCTTGTGCACCCATAAGTCACAGTACGACTTTCCTTAGTTCCGCCCCTAATTTTGAAGGATAGTACCCCGGAGAGACGGGTACGAAGGTCTTTCACCCCTCTATCACCATTCTTTCGAGAGAAATTTCGGCTCGCCTCATATTTTGAGCGCCCCCATGCCTCACAGATATTATGAGTTTAAAAGCAGCTATGTCTTCTCCAGGACTCAAAGCCGTGCATTTTGGTATGCTAGTCACAGTCACTAACCACTATCTCAGTTGGATGGTAGGTGAATCTGTTTCATCTAAAATAAAACTTTTACGCAATTAAAACGTGTCTACATCTATAGAAAACGTGAAAAACTACACTTTAATTTGCAATTACGTTGCTCTTCTGAACCATGATTTCAATTATGCAATAATTTTTTGTATTTATAGCATTTTTGTTTCATTTGATGCAATTTCAACAAATTTTGTTTCAATCAGTACTATTTGCGGTTCTAAGGCTTGAAAGCTGCATCAGTATCTACATTGCGTGTATTTTATTTTGCACACCTTTTCTGAAGGTGTGTAACAGGTAAATTTCACTCATTTCAGTCACTAAAATTTCAGCAAAGCGATAATTTAATGTACACGATATAGCGTAAGTTAGTCAAAGATGGCATATAAACTCTAATATGCTGTGCTCATCTATCAGGATTTCTGGTCTGAAATTTCAGACTCTTACAATGAATTTTATTAAGAAATTAAAGAAAGGGTTATGTGAGAAGATAAGTTTACTTGTACAAACAATATTTGAAAATGCTGCCCAGGCGGGAAAGTGGTTGTTGAATCTGACTGCCGTACCAATGGGCTCAGGTTCGAATGGTTCCCGGTTGGATTTAATTTGTCCGTTCCTTCACATAAGGCAATGGTGGCCCACCTATTAGGTGCCTCCATAATAAAGAGACCACCGCTTTAGGCCTTAGTAGCGGCCAACGATTATAAACAGCTAGGCCACGTCATTAAAAAAATATTGGCAGACTACAGTGTTTGGTAATTAAGCAAGCAACGTTTGGTATTCAATAATTAATATTAAAAATGTTGTAACATCATTGCATTAGTCATTGTCAAGCATGAATTGATAGTGACAATCAGTTCAGGCTTGATCGATGGAAGCAAAGTAATGAATAGTGATTTGATAGAAGTGAAGTAATGAATAGTTATTTGCCAGGTTGGCATAACAAATACAAGTTTCTGTAAGCAGTGGAAATGCGCAGCGAATTTCTGTAATGTGTTTCGATATCTGATGTGTAAAACGCAATGAGGATTATGGCCGAAATATTAATTCTAGAAAATGTTGAAAACACGAAAGTGTGTTTCTTTAGCATGGAAGAGATTTATTTAGTGCCGAAATGGCATTAACAACCAGAACACTTAAAGTTTTCAGGTGGAACGAAACCAAGGATTAACTAGGCCTTTAGATGGGATTTAAAATTACAAATCGATAAGTAGCATTAAAGCAGATGCCAAATTTATTTTCAGAAAATGTTCGGAATAGAATTATGATTAGTGTCTTCAAACTATTAAAAGAAAAGTATCGCCGTAAAGATTCACTAATTGATAGTCATGTGTTTAAGTTGTTGAACTTAGAAGCTGTAAAGCAGTTTAGAACGTAAAAAGGTTACAAAAACATGTACGATAAATTAAGAAGTAAGGTTGATTTTGTTTGTTTGATAATGGCAAAGCACTCGATGGATGTACCTACCTAAGGGAAGTGATGCTTTCGTGGACGTCTTTCTAAGTGTTTGGTTTATTTGATCATGGCAAAGTCTTCAAAGGCTATTCGTATAAGGGAAGAGATGCCTTCTTAAAGGATTTTCTAAGGCAAACTGGCTCTAGTGTACACATTACACATGAGGAAAACCCTGAAAACGCTCATGCTGCCATTCCATTCGTGGGATTCGAACCTCGGACCGAACTGCCAGTGTTCAGCGACTTTACCGCTCGGCCGCTGGTGAGCTGGCTTTCTAAAGGAAACTAGCTCGTATGCACGTTACATATGGGGGAAAACCACGAAAACCTCTATGAAGCCAGACCGTTTGCCGGTATTCAAACCCTAGAGTGAAATACCAGTGTTCAGCGATCTTAACGCTTGGCCGTTTATGAGATTTAGATTCAAGCATACGAAAGGTAAATTAGTTAGAAATGACGAAAGATAGTTATAGATACCCTTTACGGTAAAATACATATATAGTGAAACTCTGAATAAGTGTATTACTTCTTTTACTATTTGTTTTATTGCAAGTGCATGCATTAAGAATCACTAATAGAAATAGCTTTAGCCAAAACAAGAATAGATTGTGTTCCCTGTAATAACAGGAATGAATGTCTCCGCTGGGCACAGGGGCAGTTATCTTATAACTCTCAAAAGGGGGATCTCGAGAGGTCCCAGTTACAGACTAAAGAAATAATATCCCATTTTTATTCTCTTGTTGCTGTCATCAAAAAAGGCCGAAACATAGCGAACTGTCATGGCCTTAGCTACCGAACGTTAACACTATAGCTCGTTACTCAACAATAGGACACTAAATCAATAAAAAGGGAAAACTGAGGAAGAACTTCGAAACCTCATGGTACTTGTCACAACTTTGATTAAGAAATCGTGATTCAGCGAACATCAATCATTTGTATATCTTTCTCTCAGGAAGTGTGCTCTTATTTAGTGAGAAATGGAACTTTTTCTTTTTAGGGGCAAATTTCATCCGTGATAGATAGTGATTTTTGTTAAAAATCAGTGCGTTGTATATTAATATAGATCCAGTCAATGCTGCCACTCTAATATCACAAATTTTGTTGAACTAGACTAAAGACTGATGAAACATTTCTTAAGATGTTTCAGATCAATAATATTCTTGACATAAACGCTGGCATTTTATTAATTTCAGAAGTAAAATAAATCGGTTAGGTCTGCCTTCGGAAGAAATCACTCTGTATTCCATTATTGCTAAACGCTAGACACTGATCTCTATCCCACTAGATCAGGTACGGCGAACGTTTTTTGATTAGTGCGCCAATTATTATAGTTTATTATTTTTCAGGTGTCCACTGCCCCACTTGTTATATTTCTCTTTAAAAATCATCATTAAAGCTTTGCTTTGATTTCAAACTATCCAATTGTATTTTGCAACTATATTTGCTGTTTAGTTACCGTTTAATAGCCGTAACTTACCGCTTAATAACAAATGAGAGGAAGTTGTTAACTTGTTGTTTCGTTATTAATGACAACCATTAACGTGCTTGTTTCTGAAACCGTCTTTAATGGACGCTTAGTCTTGAAAATGTAATTGAATCAAATTTTTTTACTATATTTATAATCTAAACATGAAGGGAAAAAGTCAGAAAAATGTTTTATCAATTTTGCCTTTTTACATTGCCGATATAAATGTTTAGTTACTTATGAAAAAGATTTGGTTTGTCATAGTTCTGTTGAAGCAGTGAAGTATAGGACAGAACAGTTAATTTTAAGTAAGACACAACACATGCGATCTATATGTCAAGTGAAGAACGCCTTTGGAGCAGAAACTTCAAGGAAAACCGTCTGGTAGTTACTGTACGGAAAACAACCACAATAATATCCACGTAGCTTACCCGCTGTGTGAGATTTGAACCCGATTTACGAGTCTTCAGTGATCTCATCCATTCAACCACTGGTGGGCAGGACAGTTTGGAACTTTAAATTTAAGAACTATTCAAAGAAGGTTAGATTAGGTTTAGCACGACAGAGCATACCGGCGACATTTGCCTAAGAAGAAGGATGCTTTCGTAAAGGTGTCCGCCGATAACATCGCGGCAAATACATCGCGGACGAAAACGTCGCGGAGAAAACAACGCAAAGAGAAAACATCGTAGCCCTAAAACATCGTGGTACAAAACATCGTCGTCGAAAATAAAGCGGTTCAAAAACTTCGCAGTTTAAAAACATCGTCGTCGAAAATATCGTGGTAAAAAATAAAGTATCTTCAAATCATCGCATGACGATAACATCGCAAACATGCTTTTTTCAGGCTTTAATAACTGTAAATGGAAATATGGTTCTCATAAGGATTTGTGAGCGCAAGATGTAAAGAAGGTTAGTTTTTACTTTCACAGTTTTTTATTGACTAATAAATTTTTGCTGAAAAAGTTAAATTATTGCATTAATTAATTAAATGCAACTTATAGATTATACTTTTCATGAAAAATCACCAGTAAAAACTTTATAAAAATGATTTATTAATGGCCTTTGTTAGTGAACTATGTTGGTTTAAAATTCTATTGAGTGCTATAAGTTGCATTAATTTTCCATGCTTAAGTTTCCTTCTTATTTTATCAGCAAAAATTTATTAGTGAATAAAAATATGAAAGTAAAAATTATCCCTCTTTCCATCTTGCGCTTACAAATCATTATAGGAATATCCATTTACAGTTATTAAAGCCTGAAAAAAGCATGTCTGCTATGTTATCGTCATGCGATGTTTCCAATTATGAAATACCTTCTCTTTACCCACAGTGCCATCAATGGGTAGATCTGCATTAAGCAAGCAGCCGCACGTCAAAATTCACGGCTACTTTCCTGCAAAAATTGGAACATGAAACCGTGTTCAAGGCCTTGCCTTCACCCATATCTGTACTAAATCTTCTGATGTGTCATCAACGGATTTTTGCGCTTTTGGATTTTCAAAAAGCGAATTGTCCAGACGTCTATCTGCAACTCTCCTTGGACTTTGGTAAGCTGTTCAACAACAATGAAATAAAATACCTCTTCCGCTACTAAAAAAAGCTTTATTGTCTTGAAAATTACGGTGTAGAAAAGTAGTGAAGAGTTAGGGTCATCAAATGAAACATTCAAAACACAAGAAGTTTAGGTAAAATATTTCTGTAAATACAATGAAAATGGTTTACAAAATGTGTGAACAGCCTTAGTACCTTTGTCGAGCCACCCAAATACTTGTCGCGGGCCACCTAATGGGCGCGGGGCATAGGTTTGTCCCCCCTGCACTAGATAAATGGAATATTCTACATACACATAGATATTTAAATCACAGAAGTCATTCTCGTGGTATCTATGCTCTTGAAAAGAGGAGATATAATTCTACTAATTAGCTAAGCAGAACAATACATCCCTTTATTGATGCGCGTTTATGGAATGAAAGATATTCAAATTAATTTAAATACATCTGAAAATTCAAGATGTTTCCTAAATTCAGCATCTTATGGATTAGTAAACGTTGAAACTCCAATAACTTCCTTCAAATCTTAAGTAATAAGTCGCTAGCGATATTTTCACATAACTCAAATTTGAAGTTCCTTAAATTTCAAATTTATATCGAAAGGATATTAGTGCCCTCATGCAAAGGAAAATTCCTGTGCTAGCAGCTTTGAAACAAAGACCGTGTGCTATAACTACTCACAAAATTGGGATTACCAATAATAGGGAAAATGTCACAATGTATAGTAATACTTTAAAAGCATGAAAATATGCCTGTTGGCTAAGAAGCACAAAAGTGTCATAAATTAGTGAAGGAATGATTTCCCGCTGTATTCGATCTTAATGTGAAAAAACACTTAATAAAATGATTTACCAGACAGTTGCACTCAATTCCAATTGATGACTTAAACGCGAAAAACATTTTTGCCATGTTTCTACCGCCCAGTACCCTACTCAAATAGTGTATTAAGTGGTTTTTTTTTTTTTTTTTTTTTTTTTTTTTTTTTTTTTTCAAACCTAGAGGAGCGTTAGCCCAGAAAGCCTACTAATCTCGAAATGGCATATTGCGTCGAAGCTCTGTATTACATTTAAAGAAATTAAACAATGAAGAATCTGCATGAATGTATGTATGTTTCTCGCATTGTGAAAAACCAGCGGTAGCTAGATCTGTCAAATTTTGAATAACATAGTCCACTACCCGAAATTTAGGCGCCTGGATGCTCAGAATTGGAATTTGAAATTCATTTTATTGTCCATTTCATATTTTGTAAACCTTTAACGAATTTTGATTAAAAAACTCAACGTTCTCAAATCGAGCCGTAGCAACAGTACACCAAATAAAACACTTTTATTTTCAGTGCAAGAGACTGTCTATCGGAAATTCCAAAAATATGTTGTTTTTAAATAATTTTAGTCCAAATGGTCTCAAAACGTGTATGTGTTGCAAATGAAAACAAAAGATACTTTGAGGAAAATATAAAATCTGAAAGCTTTCAGATTTTGTTTTAGTAGTCAGATAAGATTAAGGTATCCATCTTTAGATGGACAGCACATCCATTTTTATATGTCAATGGGTGAACTTTGAATGTAAAGTCGAATATTTTGCAACAAAGTTCCCACTGAAAGCCTCAGTGTTTCTTGTCTATAAATACTACATAAGAAAACTGTTAGCATAAAATGAGGCCTATGATCATGTTTAAAGATGAAATTCAAGAAGAGAGATTTTGTACGTACAGCTGAAATAGCTTTCTTTTACATTGCTTACTTTATCACTTTATATTTTCGTTGCATGAATTGATCATCTTGGAGACTTAATAAATTTTTTTAACTGCGTTTTGAAAATCTGGAAAATCGGCAAATCTCGTTATATTTTAACTTTTATCTATAAAAACTAATCAGCTAAAGTTTTCAGTAGTATGTGTTTTTAGATGAACAGATTTATAAAAATTGTTTCCAAAAAATTGAAAATTAATGAACTACGGCTTCTTTGAAATTGGAACCATGGATTTTCAAGTTGAGATAAGGACGTGTTAACGACTACACTAGAGAACACAGTGGGGGAGGAACATTGAATTCTTAACAATACACAGGGACATTATTACAAATTTTTTAGCTGCGGTTTTGCAAAATATAATATCGTGTGCGAGTGTTTTTAACCCTTGGCGCTCGAAAAGTGACTCTCTCCATCACTTGATTTGATGCGGTAACTCGAGAGGTGACTCTCGATCACCAGTTTGACGCCGTAATTCTAGTGCTAACGATGTTTGTTTAAGTTTGGTTTGGGCAATATCGCTTCGTGAGTGTATTCAACAATACATGCTGCAAGTCTTCAATCTTAAAAGCGTTTTCAGACATATTGTTTGTTACACATGCGTCTTCGACTTTAGTTCGAGTCTGACAGTTGTGGCAATAGGAATATTATTTTAAATATTACGAAGCCCAATACATACGAAATACGATAAAGGAATCAGTTTAAGTGAAGAAGCTCCAATTTTCGTTGATGAAGAAAGGAATTACGGTTGTATGTAGACTACTTAACGATAGAGAGCAGGAAAGCTGTGATGAAGATGTAAGGGCTGTAAGAAGGCGAAAATCAAGGTAGTAAAAGGTAGTGAATGTGAAAGCGACAGTGATTCCGCTGAAGAGAGAGAAATTTCAGAATAATAAATAACATGTACGGAATCTGAAGAAAATACCGTATGTATCCGGCGAAAGAGGCTCAGGACCGCAAGACCTTCATACAAGAAAGAGACACTAGATTTCATTGAATTGTGTGCGAAATCATTTTAAGTTTTCAGTAAGAAATTCATCAAATATGCGGGAAATCGATTTGAACTGCTGGTCGCTCGGGCAAAAAAAGCCTCGAGTACAAAGGATTAACTTTAAAGAAAGAAAACATGATTTTGGACGTCATTTACTTATGAGCTATAGACTGAGAATCATGATCCCGAGATCTCATGTGCGATTTATTTTGATGGAATTAAATTTCTCGAAATATTTATACGAAACTGGTATCCGGAAGTGGTTCCTTTTATTGTCGGTTAAGAGAGGTTCAGCTGTAAAGGTAATCAAGGCAAATGCTGCATTACATGCTTCGGACTAATTTATTCTTAATCCCAATTTAATTTTTTCAAACGGTAAATATTTATACTGCTATGTCGGATTTTCTGGTATTTGATTATTCATTACCCTCTGATACATGACCAAAAGTGTCATCCGTGACTCAAATTCGTGTAAGCTTTCGGGAAACCTAGAAGTATTCCGCATTCTCCTAATAAGATAAGATTTTTCTTTCCTTGTTAATGTTCACTCTGTCTAATGCTTTCGGAGGGGGACTTAAAGAAGAGTAAGGAAGGCTCCTTTTTTATTTCAGTATGAGTTTCGATCTTAACGTCCGTACGTAGCCATCATGGAATGTATATGTGCATCAGTAAAATTGAGCAATAAGTCAAAATATGTACTCGTCGTGACTTGCCATCTTGCTTGCCGCAATTCATATGGAAGCGACGACAAACTTCAGAGAATAACAATCTCTTTGATGTCATTTAGGAAGAGATTTCTAAAATAATCCGAGTTGGTGATTAGAAACTCAGATCTTATCTCCAAAAGGCGCCAACAAATTGTTCGTGATATATTGGCAGAAGTCGAATCACAAACAAGTACCAGTTGTCTTAATAAATTCCAAATTAATCCAGATCAGAGTTTTCCAACGTGGGGCCCATACTCCATAGGGGGCAATTCCAAAACGAACTTGTCCAGAATTTATGGGGACAACGGACGTTCAAATTTCCAATTTTCTTCAAGAAGTCGGAATTCAATTTTTTATTCCTAAAAATAAAGAGTCATGTAAATGATGTATACGTAAAAAAGGTTTTAAATTGCCGTGCATTTTAAACACAGGTATATTATTCTTCCCTTGAATGGCAAAAGCAGTGGCTTTCAGGTTTGCTTATATTTAGCAATGTGACAAAGTTTTTAATTGATCTTGTATTTCTTTCTTTCAGCCGTAAGTGAAATGAGTGGTGCAAGCAAGAAAAAAGTTCGTTAGTATTGGGTGAAATATTTAAAATTTGGTTTCATACCCGCTGAACGGTCACCTTTTTGTCTTTTATGCCAACAATTCCTGATCAACGAAACGTACGTAAGATATATTGATAAATGTGATTTTGCCGAAGAAATGTCGTTCTGTAAATCATTAGAAAGCACCACTACCTCGAAAGATGCTTCGCGCTGCTTGAAATGATTTATACAACTATTTGGTATTCTTAGTTATTTTATTAAGCGACAAACCTGAAATGAAAAATCTCTTAGCGGTTGATGGTGTTGACTTGAGAATGAAGTTGACTAAATTGGAACTTGACATAAAATCTCTTTTGTAACCAAGCAAAGTCGCCATTTTCGTATGTGTTCTTTTTATTTTGTTCCAACTTCCACAGGTTTTGTAGGCAGCTCGCGATATATTTTGCCGTAAACTCAATTTAAAATTATGCACTTACAGAATTTGCTCGCAATGGAAGAAACTGCGATAAAATATACATAATTATGATACAAAAATCTCTAAAAGAAACAACGAGCAGATAGTCGGCTTTAGGTAGGTAGTAGGTAGAGTGTTAGGTAGGTAGTCGGTGTTGCCGAAGTTTGTATGATGCCGAAGTTCCTTATTTCTCTCATTCTTTTGAAAAGAAAACGGATCGCTGTGTACTTCGGAAGCAAAATAGCACAAAAATTTGCAGAAAAATACGGAGAAGAATATAAGTGATTTATTTATTTATTTATCACGTAATTCTTATTTACTAATTCAAATTTGTATGTCAAGTTGGTAACGTATGTTTTCTTTTGATATATTGATAACGTTTGCGGACACGATAACTACAGATAGCTTGAAAAGTTTTCTAAAAAGTCCACGTAAATCACCAACTTGTATCCAATAAGTAAGTTTAACCTTTTCGTATGTAAAAAAATCCTCATATTGAGCCAAGGTGGTTGCATTAATAAAGTACCTTTTTTCCCCCTAAGCATTATTTTTTTAATTTAAAAAAAGGTAACATGTAAAAAAAAAGTAACATATTCTTAGGTAAAAAAATTAAAAGCTTAAAAAATGTAATTGAATCAATTTTTTTTACTATATTTATAATCTAAACATGAAGGGAAAAAGTCAGAAAAATGTTTTATCAATTTTGCCTTTTTACATTGCCGAGATAAATGTTTAGTTACTTATGAAAAAGATTTGGTTTGTCATAGTTCTGTTGAAGCAGTGAAGTATAGGACAGAACAGTTAATTTTAAATAAGACACAACACACGCGATCTATATGTCAAGTGAAGAACGCCTTTGGAGCAGAAACTTCAAGGAAAACCGTCTGGTAGTTACTATACGGAAAACAACCACAATAATATCCACGTAGCTTACCCGCTGTGTGAGATTTGAACCCGATTTACGAGTCTTCAGTGATCTCATCCATTCAACCACTGGTGGGCAGGACAGTTTGGAACTTTAAATTTAAGAACCATTCAAAGAAGGTTAGATTAGGTTTAGCACGACAGAGCATACCGGCGACATTTGCCTAAGAAGAAGGATGCTTTCGTAAAGGTGTCCGCCGATAACATCGCGAACGAAAACGTCGCGGAAAAAACAACGCAAAGAGAAAACATCGTAGCCCTAAAACATCGTGGTACAAAACATCGTCGTCGAAAATAAAGCGGTTCAAAAACTTCGCAGTTTAAAAACATCGTCGTCGAAAATATCGTGGTAAAAAATAAAGTATCTTCAAATCATCGCATGACGATAACATCGCAAACATGCTTTTTTCAGGCTTTAATAACTGTAAATGGAAATATGGTTCTCATAAGGATTTGTGAGCGCAAGATGTAAAGAAGGTTAGTTTTTACTTTCACAGTTTTTTATTGACTAATAAATTTTTGCTGAAAAAGTTAAATTATTGCATTAATTAATTAAATGCAACTTATAGATTATACTTTTCATGAAAAATCACCAGTAAAAACTTTATAAAAATGATTTATTAATGGCCTTTGTTAGTGAACTATGTTGGTTTAAAATTCTATTGAGTGCTATAAGTTGCATTAATTTTCCATGCTTAAGTTTCCTTCTTATTTTATCAGCAAAAATTTATTAGTGAATAAAAATATGAAAGTAAAAATTATCCCTCTGTCCATCTTGCGCTTACAAATCATTATAGGAATATCCATTTACAGTTATTAAAGCCTAAAAAAAGCATGTCTGCTATGTTATCGTCATGCGATGATTTGTAGATACATTTTTTTTTACCACGATATTTTCGACGACGATGTTTTGTACCACGATGTTTTAGGACTGCGATGTTTTCTCCCACGATGTTTCGCCTTGCGTTGTTTTCTCCGCGACGTTTTCGTCCGCGATGTTTTCGGCTGTAACCTTCGTAAAGGATTAACTAACATAAACCAATTCGTTTTCGCGTAGCTATGATAAGACTGAAAATCCTATGCAGCCAGCTCTTTAGCCGAAGTTAGAACCTAGACAAAAGTATCAGTATTCGGCTGTCTTAATCATTCGGGATTCATGGAAGTAGGAATAATGAGAACTATAGTTCATTCTTAAAATATTTTTAGGGACAACAAGAAGTTAAATTTTCCCTGTATATTATAAAAGATGCTACCGTGTATAATATTCCTATACCTAAGACAAATGTGAATGAAATCAGCTTGTCTAAGCCGAATATTTCAGTAACTCTTCCTGTTACTTGCTTTCAATATTTTATACATCATTTCATCATAAAAAAGCAACAGCAATAATGCAAATAATGTTTTTTTTTTTTTTTTTTTTTTTTTTTTTTAAAATCACGCAAACGCTTTAAATTTTGTACAAATGCGCTCTGTTTTATGGGTTTGATATTATAAAATATAAGACAATCAGCGGGTTTTTCATTTTAAAATTATTTTATAGTATCTTTTTCAAAGTTTTCTTATTGATAAACATGCTTAATTTGATTAACACATTTTAATAAAAATATATTCTCAAATTCAATTAACTAAGAAAAAGCATATTTAGAAATTTTTTGAAATAATATCCCCCCCCCGAAAAAAAGAGAAGAAAAAAGCACTTACCTTTCATAACATTTTTAATAATATATTACTTTGTTATAATTCGCGCACGTGCAAAACAGTTAATGTGCTCTTAACCATATAGTTAAAAGAAGTTACGAAACGCACTCCTAATTTAGAAATAAAATCTCCATAAAAATAACATTTAATACATTTATTATTAACAGGCGCAAACTAAATCAATAATTATGTGCACAAAGGATTAAATGAGGTCACTTCTGGACAGCTGCATGCAGTACAACAATACAGGAAAAATAAATCAAATTAAATTGTGGAAATTAGATTTAATTATAATACTCCTTAAACCATTGTTTTACACACATTACACATAAAAAATTTCTATTGAAAACGGAACGGGAAACACACATAAATAAACAATAAATTTGTTTTAATGCAAGTAAAACTTACTTTTATTTCCTTATCTTCAGAGGGGAGATGGAATCAAGAATTATCTTTAGAAATTCTTTAAATTTAGCAGTTTTAGAACGTTGCATTCTTGAGGAAAATTTTCCACTTCCGGATGAAACTCCGCCAGCACTGCTGCCATTTGCCGATATGAAAATCTCCGTAGAGAGCAGAGAGATGGCGCACTACTGCACCTGTCTTTCTAGCATTAATAAATGATTCGGAGAAAGGAGCGACATCTATTGTTTTAATTTAAAACTATCGTGATTCACATTCTGGCGCTAGATGGCAGTACTAACAAAGTTACTATTTAGGAATGGGGGCCCACACTCATAATAGGAACTTACTTTCGGCAGCATTTTTACGATAAATATTCCTTTTTTCGATTGTATCATAAATAAAATTCCCTGGTCTGGAAAATTTATAGCGTTTTATTATTATTATTATTTTAATTTATATTTTTAAGAAAGCGGTCAGCGTAGAAAATTAAAGAGATTCACATTAGAGTATTAATTTATGAAATTAGGCGTTTCATTTATACAAGTAGTTTTATTGATAAGTAGTCTTATGGATGATAATGAAACTATTTACTGGTTTTATAATTGCACTATGCAATATTCTCTAAAGCTAATAGGCAAAGTCATTATCTTTCTTGCTGCTATTTACAGATCAATTCGGGATATATCAGAATATTGAAAATTATGTAAACAAGCAAACTTTGCTTGACGTAGGTTTTGAATAAACTATTGACTTCAAAGGCGAATAGATACAGGTCTGCAGAACCAAAAGTCATTTTTGCTTCTGAAGACGACAGACATGTGTCTCATTTGAACAGCAGTTTAATCAAAATGTACGTCTAACTAAACGTCACCTTTTTGGCTAAATTAAAAATTTTTTTGACATAAAAGTATGTTTTTTATTTAATAAACATATTTTTAAAATATCAAAGTGAAATTTTAAATTAAGCAAAAAAGCAACCTTACAATGGTATAAATTTTTAAGCAAAAGAATGTTTCTACTGCAGAAGATTCTCTCGAAATCCATAGAGTTTTATTAAAAATTGACATCAATTTAAATCTTCTTTTTTGCCTAATTTTAAACATCAGTATTATTTAAATTGACTGCAAACGAGAAGGGGAAGAAAAAAATAAATTGTTTGGAAATAAATTGTTCCCTCTCTTCTCTCACAGCTGTTAATCACTCTGGAATTGAGAACATAAACTTTTAAAGTTTCTCTGCCTCTAAAATTTGAAACAGTATTCAGATTTGAAGAATAAATCAAGGGCCTACGAAGAAATGTAAAATCAGGGGTGTATTCTGAATTTTGGTGATGAGCTGCTTTTGAACACTAAATTTTTAAAAACTTATATTAGTGAATGAATGTTTGAATTACAAGTATTCGAAAGTTGCCTATAGTATTCGCGTTTTAATATATCGTTAAATATCGCAATACATGTAAAATAACGAAATGCACCTATAATCCAACTTAAGGCCATAATTCCTTTTTAGTTAATTTATGGAGCTTAGACTCTAATATATTTCCATGCACAATCAATAAAAATTTATGAATCAGTTATTAATTTATCTTCACGCCGGCTAGTGTTGACAAAATTAGCGATTCAGTCTTCTAAGTTTCATTTAGCATGCTATAAATACCGCTGACATTTAAAGATGGTAAAAAATTATTTTGAATTTAACAATTGTGTCAAATATAGAGGGTATTTGCTTTGGACACTGCTCAGAGCCATCGACAGCTCGGTCGGTATCACTTGAAATGCCAATTTGCGTGAAACGCACGTAAAATCTAAAAATGCAAATATTCGCTTACATCAACAACAATAACTCATCAATAATGATAGCAACGTTAATAATTCAGTAAAAGTAAGGCAAGAATTTAAGGAAATTTATAAAAATATGGGGAAAACATCAGAGGCAATCCGAATGTTACTTGTTCCACTTTTCCTCAGCGCAAGGTACTTGTTCAGTTGTTTTATCTCCAGCAACCAAATGCAACCACCGCTCTTCGTGAGCTTAGAAGTCGTAACAACCCTAAATAAAGTTCCACTATTTATTAATGCATTGTAAGGCAGGATTCAGAAGTTTGAAGAAATACGTTTGGTTTGGTTTGGTTTATGTGATTATGGCAAAGCCTCGAGGGTTATCTACCTAAGAGAAGAGGAGGACTTTCTGAGGGCAACTGCCTCGTATACACATGTTACACATGCGGAAAACCAGAAAAACGCCCATGCAGCGGGCTTTTTCTCGAGGTTCTAACCTAGGACTAAATTACCAGTGTTCAGCGACTTCTGGTAGGTCTTTGGAGAAGTAGGATCCTAGCAGTTCGGTTTGCTAGAGGACACAAACCGGTATCAGAAGAGACGGCTATTGATGCAGCGACATCAGTTGGTGGCTGTTCACATGAGAAATTGCTGGTAGTAGCAATGCTCGGGGAATAGGGCGACAATTCGATTTGAATTTTTCAACGGTCTGGCAAATTTTTGATAAAAATTTTCACTTCTACTCATAATAGGTAAACCGCGTCCAGGAATTAAATTACAACGATGGTGATAAATGAGTGGCATTTACTCTGACATGTCTTGCCAGGATAAAGGTCGACGATACTTGGACATGGATACTTCTTTACTGGGGATGAGGCCCATTTTCCCTAAGACTGCTCTCGAATTTGGACATGTAAACAATTATATGCAGTTCATGAAATATCACTGCATTCACCAAAAGTCAGTGTTTGCTGCCGCTTTACAGCGGATTTCTCAAAAAAGAAGGTCCGCGAAGGACCTTCTTTTTTGAGAACATTACTCTAACAGGACCACACATCTGTACCATTACCAAGAAAATGTATCATAATATACTGATTAATTTTGTCCTTCTACAATTTCAGTAGAGGCAGTTGCTTTATCCTGTAATTTTTATGCAGATTATAGCACACCACCGCACATTGATCTATCTGTACAACGGCTGCGCCATCACATTACAAAAGAAAGAGTCATAATTCACTTTTTCCATTTGTATGGCCACTTCTCCCTTCAGATGATACTTTTCTCTGTGGGGTTATTTGAAGTTCAAAGTCTATCTTGGTGGGGTCCCACTTTGACGGCTATAAAGACATATTACGAGCTGTTCTGAGCATTCCTGGTGACATGTTATTCCAGATGACAGAGATTTATTTTAAGAAGTATTTTTGAAACTCCACAGCTATTTTTACTGTTGATTTTACTGGTACTGAATTCATATCATTACACTATTTAACAAGGAGATTAATATCGGTGAATCAACGAAATACTTTCGTGTATGTACAAGCCGCGAAAATTTATAGTGCGGTGTTAAACAATCGTGGACAAACGCTAAAACATAAAATAACGAAAGTTGGAAATTACGCAAATAAGAAATCAAATTATCATCTTAATGTAAAACTAAAAAGTAATTAAATTCATCGAATAGCAAGCTTCCCAAAACAAACTAATATATAAGCAAAGCATTAAAAATTGCAAACCTTAATTAACATCAATTAGTCTGCTTGAAATGAACAATATCATTCTTTTTGTACCTACCAGTAAACCGGTGATTGAGACTCCTAAACATAAGTCTTTCGACACGAACTCCCAGTTTCCTGCGAATGAGCTACCTGCTTGGATGTTGACGAGGTTTCTGCATATGTAATATAAATTTCACTTCAAAGCATAAACTGATTTTTTTAGGTTTTACTGCTTTCACTTGCGACAAAAACTGTGGAGGCACAAAGTTCTAGAACTTCTATGAGTGTAGATACAAATTATCGATACTTATTTTGCAAATGGAGATCAGCTGACAAAATCATATGGAAAGAAAGCGATAAAATAACATCCTCGTGGAGGTTTCTTTATCTAATCACTAAGAGGTGATGTAAAAAGCATAGCTGAATAGCGAATGTCATAAAATTGGTGAAAACGCTACGTCATTGTTTATTATCAAAGTTTCCAAATTCTTCGTACATTACATGCTGGCACATGCTATCCAGAGCAATAGCGATCGCATTCTGACGAATACTTACATTTCGAGATATGTTCAGCTGTGTTTCTAAATATGGAAGATTAATATTTCAATAATAAATACTGAAATCAGAAATTTATTTTATTTTATTAGCGGCCCAGAAAGGCTATTAGTTTCGAAACGGCATTTTGCGGTGTTTCACTATAAATGTTCGTTTGTCTTTTCAGATTGTTGACACTCTGTATTATATTTAAAGAAATTAAATAATGAAGAATCTGCATGTTTCTCGCACTGTGAGAAAACGACGGTACCTAAAGCAATTCAATTTTGAATAACGTAATCCTCCACACTAACGTGGGCACTTAACAGCCCGAACTTGGAATTTGTTTTCTTACCTATTTTATATTTTGCAAAACTTTAACGAACTTTTGATTAACAAACTTAACAATTTCAAAGCGAGCAATGGCAATACCATACGGGAAATACCATACGGAACTTTTATCTCCAGCGCACGAGAATGTCTATGAAAATTTCTAAAGATATGCTGTTTTAAAATATTTTATATTTTTGTTGGATTAAATTTTATGTGGATTAAGTGCAAGAAACATGATATTTACTAATTCAGAAGTCAAACAACAAAAATCAGCGTTAATTTACAAAACTTTCACAGGACTAGTTTCGATGGTTTTACCGAACCATCATCTTCAGCTGCAAAACCGCAAATGAACAAGACAGGAAATAATGTTTAGATAAGATAAGAAAGCCTGGACAAGAATAAGCAAGTGGCGCCATCTGTTGGCGAAACCAGAACTAAAACATAATTTCTCTAAAAGCCGAAGGCAAATTTGGATTGGAATTAGGATCGTTAACTAGAACAGAAAGATTTTTATGAATGTGAAATGCCTCTAGAAAATCCAGTTCTCCAATGGAAGATGTTTTTTGAATAATTTTGGCAGCAGAAAAATTGAAAGTGTGATTTTCGGACCAACAATGTTGAGCAACAGAAGACTTCTGTGTTTCCTTTTTTCTAACATATGCCTCATGTTCTTTGACGCGAAATTTTAAGGCTCTCTTAGTTTGGCCAATGTAAATTAAACCGCACTGGCAAGGAATCCTATAAATACCCCAGGAATTCATATCCGGAATGGGGTCCTTGAGTATAGAAGTTGGAATTTTATTGATGGGAAAGTAAACAACCCGAAAGTTAAATTTCTGCAAAATATGTGCAACTTTATAGCTAATTGATGGAAAGAAGGGAATGACAACAGAATTTTTATAATCTCCTAAAATAAGAGTGTGGCTTTTAGTGTGTTGAGATGAGAATTTTTTAACTGCTTGATTAATAATGTTGGGTGAAAAGCCACTGTCAATAGCTATTGCTTTTAAATAATTTAGTTCTTCATCAAGGGCTAGTTTGGAGGAGCAAACTTGAAGAGCACGGAAAACATAGGAATAAAATGAAGCTAACTTTTGTTTAGTCGGATGACATGATTTAAAGTGTGGTGGAAGGCGGTTTCATCGGTTTGCCTTCCACCACACTTTAAATCATGTCATCCGACTAAACAAAAGTTAGCTTCATTTTATTCCTATGTTTTCCGTGCTCTTCAAGTTTGCTCCTCCAAACTAGCCCTTGATGAAGAACTAAATTATTTAAAAGCAATAGCTATTGACAGGGGCTTTTCACCCAACATTATTAATCAAGCAGTTAAAAAATTCTCATCTCAACACACTAAAAGCCACACTCTTATTTTAGGAGATTATAAAAATTCTGTTGTCATTCCCTTCTTTCCATCAATTAGCTATAAAGTTGCACATATTTTGCAGAAATTTAACTTTCGGGTTGTTTACTTTCCCATCAATAAAATTCCAACTTCTATACTCAAGGACCCCATTCCGGATATGAATTCCTGGGGTATTTATAGGATTCCTTGCCAGTGCGGTTTAATTTACATTGGCCAAACTAAGAGAGCCTTAAAATTTCGCGTCAAAGAACATGAGGCATATGTTAGAAAAAAGGAAACACAGAAGTCTTCTGTTGCTCAACATTGTTGGTCCGAAAATCACACTTTCAATTTTTCTGCTGCCAAAATTATTCAAAAAACATCTTCCATTGGAGAACTGGATTTTCTAGAGGCATTTCACATTCATAAAAATCTTTCTGTTCTAGTTAACGATCCTAATTCCAATCCAAATTTGCCTTCGGCTTTTAGAGAAATTATGTTTTAGTTCTGGTTTCGCCAACAGATGGCGCCACTTGCTTATTCTTGTCCAGGCTTTCTTATCTTATCTAAACATTATTTCCTGTCTTGTTCATTTGCGGTTTTGCAGCTGAAGATGATGGTTCGGTAAAACCATCGAAACTAGTCCTGTGAAAGTTTTGTAAATTAACGCTGATTTTTGTTGTTTGACTTCTGAATTAGTATTTATTCGGCGTGTTATTGTTGTCTTAACATGATATTTAATAAAGAGAGTTAATACAGAAAGCGATAAAAAAACGCCCTTTTGGGAGTAATATAATATCTGAAATCTTTCAGAAGTTTTTTTTTTTTTTTTTTTTTTTTTTTTTTTTAAATTTTAGGTGACATTTAGGAGAACTAAAGACTGAAAAGATTGAGAACAATAATACCCTGTTTACGACATGCCTGCATAAACAAAGAAGACGAATGTATTCCTCTGTAATAATACATATATTACTTTGTTGCGAATGGCATCATTTTACTCTTCAACCCGCATTGAAGACTGATGTCACGTGATGAACTGTTGAGTTTGAAATATTTAGAATGTAGCAACGGGATGCAATTTCCTTAGTAACCAGACATAGTAAGAGAAATGGTTGTTTAATGTAGGTTTTCATGTAATTAAATTGTGTCCTGTTACATGTCATAGTACTATCTCTTTAATTTAGGAGTTAACGAGGTAACATCCTATAGACGTCATTTACTGTGTTACTTCTTCAGAGCTAACCTTCACTGCGAGACGCGCAACTCACTCCATGTAAAAAAAAAAAAAAAAATATGATGTGGTCATCACATGACTTCCTTGTACCGCCTGTTAAATAATACACATTTATGATGCACTTTTTTAAACTTATTTCCTTAGTGTAACTTAATTAACCGATCTCTCAAGGCAAGTTGAAAATGGCATCAAAAATTGCAAATTTTGAAATTAAACACCCATGTCAATTTTTGTGTTACGGGAGTCAAACTTCTTCTAATTTTATTATTTCATAATAAGTATAAAACTTTCCCATATATAAGTATAAGAATCGGAAGAACTCATTAAAAGTCAGATTTCGTTGTTTGTTGAAAATCAAATTTTTCAAAAAATTATTTTCAAAAAAAGTTTGATCAACCAAAGCGGAAGAGTCATTAGTAGAAGTCTGACCAGCAAAATGTAAAAACGTAGGTCTCGCATTCTGTAGAGGTACAAAAAATTCCTTTGGATTACTATGATAGCATAAAAAAGTAAATTATGCATTTATTGATAAAAATATTTATTATAAATACACTTGCGCATTCCTTTGTTTTAGCCCAGTATGCATAATCTTTTAAAACTTAATTTTCATGCTCAAAAAATATTTGATATAATTTCCTCAAAATAAATATTTTTAAAAATGTTTGTTAATGTTATATATCTAATTTACACATCAGAATCTCATGGATTGCCAATACATGCTATGCTTTAAAGAATCTAAAATGGAATTTTTTTAAACTAGAGTACCATTTTAATTAGCTATACAGGGAGTCCCGAAATTCACAAAAGATTTGAATTTTGGGTCATTAGGCGCGATACAGCGTTGCCAGAAAAACAAATCTGATGTGTACACCACATGACTTCCTTGTACGGAACATTAAATTATACGCAATTTTCCTGCATTTCATTTAAACGTATTGAATTAACAGTTAACGAATTTTGAATTAAATCTACTTCGTCGATAGCACATAAACCACAATAAAATAAAAGCACGCTTTAAAGTTCACTATGTTTATTTATCATAGCGACACATCGGGGCTAGGTTCACTTAACAGCATTACATCTCATTCATTTTATAACTCAGAGTGCGCAAAAATTATATTATCTGAAGAATGACCACAAGTTTTATTCAAATACTGTAATAAATATAAAATGATGTATAAAAGAAATTAAATAAATAAAAAAGAAACAGTTTTCTATAGAAGATTCAGCGCCGCTTACCTAATGCGCATACGCTACTAATTAATTCAGTTCTCACTTCACGGCAAGGCAAAAATACATAAAAATTCAAAATATTTTCATTAAAAATCTGAAATATATAAAAAAACATAAAACTCCAAGTACAGTTAAAACAATTAAAATTACAGTTTCTACGCAAAAACAAACTAATAACTTAAATGATGATTCCAGAATGAATTAAGCATAATTTAATTCGCAATAATAAAAGAAGACATTACTTTGTTGTTGCGACATTACTTTCTCTAGATTGGAACAAATCCACTATTCTGCTAAGTTTCAAATGTAAACAAATATGGCCGCTACGGTAAACAAAAGTTTAGGCTTAGCCGCACTTAGAAAGTTTTAAATTGTTGATAACTTCACAATTAATGCATGCAGGCTAACTAAAGAGATAAAAATCTTATCCGGAAGATAAGAACAACATAATTCAATCATTTTTAAAGCAAAACATATAAGATTTAAGAAAATGATGTCACTGAGCCGAGTAACAAAGTGTATATATATATATATATACTTTTTCTGCCGCCGATTGCAACCAAAATGGGAGATGCACATCTACTTGTTATAGCAGTCTTATACACAAAATTTCAACGTTCTGAGGATACTCGTTTTTGAATTATGCGAGATACATACTTATACATACTGGACTTAGGAATCTTTTAATTATTTCATCATATGCTTCATCATCAACTTTTACGTTGTTTACGTAATTTCTACGTTCTTAGTTACGTACGTTCTTAGTTTCATCATACTAAAATGAAGTTAGAATCTTTGTAATCTAATTTAGGTTACATTAGAATTATCCATCTGCATGACCTGATTTTTGAAATGGAATCTAGTCAGGAAACCATGGTAATTCAAGAATTACAAATCAGATGTTACGTGCTGTTTCATCCTCATCATAATTTAGACAGGCACATCCCAATCTAACAGAGTTGTGGGAGATGAAATCGTAACCGCGAGGCGGAGACCTGTCCATGTGCATTAGATAATTATATATATTGTAGTGGAATTCGTCCTTCCTATTAATATATTGTTTAAAATAAGGGCACATGCAATTTTATGATAGTGCCAAAAAGTATTTGCTTATACTTACACATAATAAAATATATGCTTTTATTTATTTAATGTAAAATTGAAGCTCTTACTTAAAACTCGTAGTTTATTTTTGTAATTTCAAAATATTTCTTTTTCGCTACTAAAAAGACGATGAAAGCACGAAGCGATGAAACGATGATGATTTTGGCAATCGACGAAAAATACAAATTATTACTTACTGATATGAAGACAGGTGCACACAAACATCGACGCCATTAGAGAGGAATTTCTGAATAATGACCACTTTCATGATTTATAATGTTTGAAGCAAAAATAAAAAATGTTTGAATTTTCATCTCAAAACAAAGCCAAATGTCTTCATTTTTTTTTTGTTTGCCCCAAAAGTATGTTCATATTTTCACATATTTTTGTTTAGGTGATTAATATGTGTCTAACAAAGGAGAAAAAAATGCTACCATATGTAAATAAATGAAAGTTGACATTATAAAGATCTATCATCTATCATGCAAAGAAGAAACGACAATACTGCCTACTGAGGATGAAAACTGAGTTTATTAACGAATTCCGTCGCAAGAAAGCTATCCGGGACAAAGCTGGTCATTCAAATCTCTCGGGGTTTCCGAGGATTCATAGATTTCTCAGTGAGAATCTTAATAGTGGGGAAACACCCTATCCAAGTTCTAACCCTGCTTACAACGTTTAAGCACTCGAACCCTGAATAGTCAAGAAACTGGGATAAATGATCTGAAAGTGCACCTCTTACAGAATGTGTGAAAGAGACCAAGAAAGTCCAACATTCAACAGACAGTTTATCGAATATGTTTCATACTCTAGAAGACACCTGAAGTGGAGATAAGTTACTCAAAAGCAGCAAAGAGTCATCTGGAGGACAGCTAATAGACTGACCCATAAAACTTACCAGGACGTAATGCAGATGAAACAAAGCCTAAAATACAGGACAGGAAACCACGATGCTGAACTAAGGGAGACGAGAGCAGTTTTCCCTGTCTCCATTCCCTCAACCTCTGCCCATCGGTCGAACACCGGGTCTCCTGCCTTTCCCTTCCGCGCACGGTCCATTCCAGCCGGTACCGGATATTCATCTTCTAGGTCAGGTGCTGGCTTCCGCTCCTTAGGTCAAATATCAAGTCTCCTCCCGCAAGTGGTCGGTTCTGGATATTTATTAAGTCTCCTCTCGCAAGTGGATATTAATTAAGTCTCTTCCCGCAAGTGGTCGGTTCTAGATATTTATTAAGTCTCCTCTCGCAAGTGGATATTGATTAAGTCTCCTCTCGCAAGTGGATATTAATTAAGTCTACTCCTGCAAGTGGATATTAATTAAGTCTCCTCCCGCAAGTGGTCGGTTTTGGATATTTGTCCTCGGGTACGAACGCCACCCGCCACAGAAAGAAAAGACAGAAAGAAATCTAGAAGCTTAAATCACAGGGAAAAAATCCAGGAGACTGCCGTAAGCGAAGCGGTCTAAATTGAAGCACAAGACCCATCCATGGAATTAAAATCCTCAATCAGAAACAGGGAATTCCTTCCCGTGGTGTTTTAGTCCCGAAGAAGGGGCTCGAAACGCCCATACATAGATATCACGAATTTTCAATATACACGGGGATTAGCTAACAATCCTCCATGGAGGCACTCTTACCATTATATCCCTACTTAAATTTAAAAATCCAAATCCAATCCTGTTTGTTTTATTTTTTATAGCATCAGTCGAATCAGTGGTTTATCTATTGTCTGCTGGTTATATTAAACTTGTTTTACGGCCATATCAGGTATCCACTTACTGGAAGATCTCAAAACAAAGTTTTTTATAAAGAGTTAACGATTGAAGCAACTGTTGGCACATAATGTTCTAGAGAGTATTAGATATTTCGAGCTAAGAAACATGAACAATCAATTGTGAAGTCGCCGGGTATGATTTAAAACTTATCACTTTTGTTCAATATACAGGCCCACTAGCGGCCGAGAAGTAAAGTCGCTGAACACTGTTAGTTCGGTCCGAAGTTCGAACCCAACGAAAGGGCTGGCTGCATGGGAATTTTCGTAGTTTTCCCCATGTGTAATGTGTATACGAGCCAGTTTCCTTTAGAAAGAACTCCACAAAGGCATCCCTCCCCTTAGGCAGATGGCCTTCGAGTGCTTTGCCATATTTACATATACCATACGCGGGACTAATCACTCACACCATAATGGAAGCACACTGTTATCGCGAAGTAACTATACGAGAGGCAAATATAAATTCCTTGTAAAGCATATATGAAGTTCCATTCTGTGGTAAGAGTAAGTTCAGTATTTAAAACTACTTACATATACACGATACATTATGTCATTTGCATAAATCTTCTCTATTTTTATTAAATTATGTTTGATTTCTAAATTGTAAAAGGGTCTAAGTAAGGAAACCAAAATAATTTTACTTAAAATAACAAAAAAAAAAAAAAAAAAAAAAAAAGAGAACCTTTCAGTATACCTCTGTTAATTCATTAGTTCATTATAGAAAAAGAATAAATGAAATAATCTTTGAAATTCTGTATAAATACCTGAATTCTGAATAGAATCACAATTTAAATTATATATGAATTATACTTATCCATCGCATATCTGCTTGGAAACATCCAAGATAATTGGAATGGGTTTCGAGAATGTCATTTACAAGAAACATATGGTACTTCCCCCCTCTAAAATACGTATTTATTAAAGGATTTAATAACCAGTTGAAAAGAAAAACAACGCAACATAAATAAAGACAAAAACCAACTTGTTTGGCATAACCCCTGAACTGATTTGAAAGTTCTCCACGCCATTCATCAGATTTATTGCCTTCGTAACAACTCAAGTCTACGTTTCCTGCCGATTCTTTTATAATGAAAATAGTCATTTATTTAAGCGGAAATTTATTCCTTTTAGTTTTGGATGATCGTTGAATGTAACGTTGGAAAACGATTTTAAATGAATGGTATTCCAAATGGAACCCAGTTCAAAAGCTGAATACGAAGTTTTCTTTTGATATTTTGCAGAAAGATGCTAAATTTACATTTTAAACAAAAATATATTAATTTGATACTTTGAAAAGTGACGTAAATTATTTATTACCTTATGAAGATGATTAGGATTTTGGAGCAATGAATGTGAAAAAGCAATTGCGCTCTCAGTAACAACGTGAAGAGATCACATATGAAAGTATCATGAAGAAAATAACGCAGTTTAGAAAATACCGCCAATCAAAACATCGTTGAAGAAAAGAAAGAAAGGAGAAAATCGGAGTTCTAAAACATCGTTGTATACACCATTACGGTAGAAAATAAAGCGATACAAAAACGTGGCAGAGGATGATAGTATCAAAGACGTGCGTTTCCTCGGTGAACAAATACTAAAATTTCGAGTAATAATTTCTAAGCACAAGAAATACGCAATATTTGTATCTTTTTATTTCGTATTTTTATATTAACTAATAAATGTTTTCTGAAAATGCAGAAAGCAAATTCAAGCAAATCTGGAAATTGGCGAGCATTGCTAGCTATAACTGTTTTAAACACATGTTCCGTTACTAGCTTTGGATGATTTCTATTGATTAATGTAAATTCCTAAATTTTAAATTTGTCTAATCATGGGGCAATATGCATATGACCCAGTGTTACTGTAATTTCTTTTTAACAGTATGCTCAGCGAATTGCTGTCTTCATTGTTTCATTGTTTAGTTGATCTTAAATATAACAAGGATTCATCAGTCAGTAATTCAGTTACTAAGTTGGATAAATAACTAATCAGTAATTCAGTTACTAAGTTGGATAATTACTAAGCAACATAAATAGGGGTAAAAATATATTTCAGGGTACCCCTTGGCGAAAATTGGCGATTTTTTAGCGCCATTCGGCCTCTCAAGTAAATTGGCGTCCAAAACATAATGCAATAAAACATAATTCAAACAAAAAGCATATAATCTCAATAAACAGCATTTTAAATCAAACAAGAAAGTAACATAAGAATGGAAATGGTTGATCTTTACATTATGGTAAGTAACGATTTTTTGGCGAAAATTTGGCAACCAACTCTCCTACAGCAACCCTCTATTTTTTTTTCCCGCCGCCATTTTGTCTTCACGAAGTAAAGACATGTTTCTTTTCTTTTTATCTACTGAACACTTCTTCCAACAATCTACTAGCCGAATTACACTTATGCTAGAAATTTTATCAAACAAAACTGCTTAATCATGACAAATATTCACTGCAAAATTGGGAAAAAGTGCACAATACCATACTCCTTACGCGTTTTTCAAAATAACACATACACATAAACCATGTACACGCCGACTTATTTTTACTTAAAAAAACATCCCAGAATTGCACAAAAATGGCATTGCGCACACTCTTCACTATATCCATGTACACTGCTTTTTCTCATAAATTAGAAAAATTTCACGAAAATACATGACAATTTTCTCAATCTTTAAACCCGGTAAAAAGAACATATATGAAATTACCTGATCGCAAAAAAGTATTTACCCTTTCCAAATAAGAACATTTCCACATATAAAATAAATAAAATATCCAAAAACTTTTACCTCTAAATCATCTATTACATTATACACGTTACCAACGAATTCAAACCGCAAGCATTACAAATACTTAGTATCAAATATTTAAATTATTTCCATGCACGTTTACTTCAACTTAAACGTATACCAAATTCCTACAAACATAAAATTCACAAAATAACTATAATTTAATTAAAATATCACTAAACCATGTACACGTCGACTTATTTTTACTTAAAAAAACATCCCAGAATTGCACAAAAATGGCATTGCGCACACTCTTCACTATATCCATGTACACTGCTTTTTTCTCATAAATTAGAAAAATTTCACGAAAATACATGACAATTTTCTCAATCTTTAAACCCGGTAAAAAGAACATATATGAAATTACCTGATCGCGAAAAAGTATTTACCCTTTCCAAATATGAACATTTCCACATATAAAATAAATAAAATATCCAAAAACTTTTACCTCTAAATCATCTATTATATTATAAACGTCACCAACGAATTCATACTGCAACCATTACAAATACTTAGTGTCAGATATTTAAATTATTTCCATGCACGTTTACTTCAACTAAAGTGTATACCAAATTCCTACAAACATAAAATTCACAAAATAACTATCATTTCATTAAAATATAATTAAATTCAAAAACACTACTTAAAATATAAATGAGCACATACATTAAATTAATAAAAATTACCTTACAATCCTAATTACTTTAAACTAAATCATTGCTAATAACAATTTTTCCAATAATACCAAATTCCTTTCCACCTTACATTTAGAACAATGCATAAAAACAATATCCTCAAATAATTAAAAATACTAACTTACCTAATCTTCTTCAGAATCTTGATTACGTGTCCGATAAACTTTTCTTCTTTCTGTTTCAGGATCTTTAAAATCATACTTATATTTCACAGCAAGGTACCAGGTAAAATAAATAACTTAATAAAACATCTTTATTTCTATCTCGCACAACCTTAAACAAACATTTATTACTACCCTTTTCAATACCACTAAATACCCATTTCGAATTCACTTTAGTTATGCCCATGGGATCCAAAAATTAACCAACACTGTTTCACACAACACAGAATAAAGCCAAATACAAAATTTCCAGATTTTTTCCCGATTTCCCCCCTTTTCCGATTAAAGAACCGTAATTCGTCCATTAATATCACATGACATATCCCATGATCTCTCATTTCCCTCACACAAAATGCGTAATCGGAACTGAGTACTGCTCACATTATTACCAAAGTCCCAGGTAGTAACCTTTATCGCCTCCAAAATGTCGCCAAACTACCAGTTACCATATTGTAAAGATCAACCACGGAAATACATGTCATCTAATCTACGCAGTACAAAAAGGAAATATTGATTTACCTTATTTACAACTTTCTGTTTCTTCTATATGTGGGACACACAGACTTTCTTAACGGCATCCAAAAACTATTTAAAATTATCTAAATATAATCTGTATACTGCCGTCGCCACATTAATTTACAAAAGTAAAAATGAAAAATATGCTCCGTTACTGCCGGTAGCATTTCTGTCGAAAATCCCTTTTTCCCACATACCTTCCTCAGTGTTGAAAAGAGCTCTGGTTTCGAAGTCCTTAAATTTTACTGCGTAATTTACCGAGAGGTGAACGAAGCCATTTAAATCTTCATTTACACACCAGTCAATCAATGTTTTCTTTCCCATTCGTTTCAAAAGGTACAGAAAACTTATGTTAATCCTATTACCAGCAGGCATTTTACGGTGTAAAGCAAAAAATAAGCAACGTACTTCCTAACCAACAATCCATATCTAAGTAAGCCCTTATAAATATTCTCCTATCAGTCAAAAATACCACAATAACGCATTACAACCAATCACGTCATAACAGGATTTCCATAACATTCAATTACTCAGGTTATCATAAATGAAGCAACAACTTGGCGATATTACAAGGGGGACCTTAAAATACAGACTAACCCTGATAGGGATTCAATTATTGTTTTTCAAGTTAAATGTCGATGGATTGTTGCATTTCAGTTATAAAAATCTGATCTAGACTCATGATCTTCCTTGTACTGCCTACTAAAGTATACACATTTTCTGCTGCATTTCGTTTAAACTTATTTCCTCGAATTTCATTACAGATATATATTTCTTATTCAGTTACTTCAGTTCTCACTTCGCGGCAAGGCAAAAATCGAAAAAACTCAAAACATCTTCATTACAAATTGAAAAATATAGAAAAACATAAAACACCAAATACAGTTAAAACAGTTATTTATTTATTTATTTATTTTTTACAATTACAGTTTCTTCACGAAAACAAGCAATTCGGCTAGCGGGCATGAAGGCAGATTTTTCGGTGCACAAAACTGAAAGTTTACTTTTGGTCCAACTCGCAAAAAGACACTGAAGGTGCAGAAATTGATTTAATTCATTATTCTGCTAAGTTTCAAATGTAGACAAATATGGCTGCTCTGTTACGCTTAGCCGCACTTAAACAACTTTTAAATTGTAGATAATTCTACAACTATTGCATGCAGATAAACTAAAGGCATAAAAACCTTAACCGGATCATAAAACATATTCACTCACTTTTAAAGCAAAATGCACAATTTATCAATATATAAGGAAAAAAAACTGAGCTTACCGATCCGAGTAAAAGAGGGGGTGTATATATATACACACATGTATATTTATATACTTTCGGTGTTACCGATTTGACCAAAAAGGGAGGGGCACAACAGCATGCTATAGCATTCCTAGATACACAATTTCAACATTCTGAAGCTACTTTTTTTTAGTTATGCGAGATATATATACAGGGTGTTTCATAGATCATGGGACAAACTTGGAGTAGTGGTGAAGCGTACTAAAACATGCATTTTTTGTATAGGAATGTAGGGGCTAAAGTAACGGGTTAAGGCAGGAACGAAAAAAAAAAATGACACGAGAGGAGATTGTGTTTATGTACAAAATGAACGCAAAGTGCTTCGTTGTAGCAATACAGTATTCACAATAAATGTTCAAAATTCCGACGGCCAGCAGTAATACATGCTTGGTAACGTCGTAGAAGGGATTGACGAACATTTTGAAAAACGACAGGCATTTCGCGCTAGTTTGCAGCTGCAATGGATAGTCATGCAACGAGGTCCTCCAGTGAGTCAACGGGAGTCCCCATAAAAAAAACCCAAACTGGATAAATCTGGCGAATGGGATGGCCATCGAACGGGTCCACAACGGCCAATCCATCGGTTCGGAAATGTCCCATCAAAGTAATGCGGACACGCACATTGTTATGGAATTGCTGACACGCACATGATTCGTGATCACATGTGATTCCAGCACATCCATGCTGGAACCGCATGCGATCACGAACGACAGCCGGAACATCCTGCAGCAATTCCTGTAGCACCTCTTGCAGAAAAAATATGATAACATTATCAGGTTCAGTGTTCCTCCTTACTTGCTTGGGAAACATTAAATGACCTGACTCGGAACAGGGAGCTTACTAAAGCTATGTTCAATAAATGTGGGAAGTAGACAAGATACACAGGAAGGGTATACGAAACCCTTTATTTTTCTCTCTTTACAATGATTTCCGGACTTCGGAATACAGAGATCAACCACTTGTGGTCTGAACATAAGAATATAAAAATATTAACTAAATTCTAACTAAACTAACTTTGGATTAATAAACAAGTGTCTACTTGAAGATTGGCCGTATATTAACAGAAAGGCCGTATGTACTACAGAGAACTGTTAACACTATGATACGTTTAAAATTATCAAGAGGATTAAACCTCTGGCCTTGAAGGCAACCAGCAACCGAGTAAAACTGCTATGGCAAGCGGCCTGCTCCTAATCACTCCTTCCTCTCTCTTGCTTGGCAAAAAGCCACAACTTAAGTACTTGGTGTTCGCAAGACAAATTTGCATAAATAAGTTAAAGCTTTTAATTCTGGCCGGAAGTAGAAAATAAGAAGTGATAGTAAAGATTTAAAATAAAATAAACGTTAGTAAAACTTAAGATCCTTACAACATATGCCATTTGTATAAGCCATTTGTATGTGCAGATAAGAGGTATGGACCTATGAGGTAGTCGTTAACAATACCTGCCCACACATTCACGTAGAAGCGGGTTTGGAATGCATGTGGACGTGTGCCGTGTGGATTATGAGTTACCCACACGTGCATGTTGTGGCTATTGAAGATGCTGTCTGCCTATGCCGCACACTACTGCAAGAACCAATGACAGAAATGAACTCGAGGACGGTAATATTCTCTTGCAAGGCTTGGTCTCTTTGCAAACCATTTTCGTGCAGTATTCTCCAAACGGTGGAATGACTCAGCTGGCAACCTCTCGAACATTGTGTGCTTCGGCATACGTCTGTTCGGAAACCGTTCCTGGTACAACCGTAGCACTGCTTTGCCGTTCCCATTGGCAGCACCATAGATAAGATGCATGTCAGCTTTTTTCCCTGTGCGTAAACTCACCCATCACACTCGACATCAGAGTTGCGAATGATCCTCTGATGCATCGGATCGTGGTTTGTCCGGCTCACTACCGCTCTCTACCGCTGCATTACCAGCCAAACACAGCTGTAGTTCCTATTACTGTTAGTGTTCCCTTTTTTGAACATTTATTGTGAATACTGTATTGCTGCAAAGAAGCACGTTGCGTTGATTTTGTACATAAACACAGTTTCCTCTCGTGTCGTTTTTTTGTGTTCCTGCCTTAACCCGTCACTTTAGCCCCTTCATTCCTATACGAAAAATGCATGTTTTAGTACGCTCCACCACCCCTCTAAGTTTGTCCCATGATCTATGAAACACCCTTTACATACGTACAAACGTCGCAAAAAACATCTGTTCTGAATCCATGTTGGGAAAAAAGAGCCTTTTATTCTATATTTATGTACAGATGTCACGCAAAGACATCGTTAAATTGCATTCGATAGCGGTCAAAATGGAGATTTTCGTTGAAATATGATATCTGAAATTTTTGGTGATTACTATACTTCATTTACGTTGTACAAGGACTTAAAAATGATCTAAAATTTTGTGGAGAGATTGAGAATCACATCAAAAATTAACTTCGAGCTGGAAAATTATTCTTTATGCCATATCTTTCCGTACCGAATGGGTTTTGAATACCGCACACACGAGGGCTATCGGCCCGAGAGGAGGAATGCATTCGAGTCGAGAAGAGAGAGATGCATTCGTGGCGGACAGAGAGTTCGCCCGTATCTACGTTACACATGGAAAAAACCACGGAAGCATTTATGCAGCCATGACCATTCACTAGGGTTCAAAATGGATCGAACTATCAGCTTCAGCGATCTTAACCATTCGACCACTAGTTGGTCTCGTATTAAACGACGTTTAAAATTAAGTATACATATTGATCATGATTACCCCTTTTATATCAAAGCCATCCTATGATTCAAAAGAAATATAAGTCGAAAACATCTCTTCCATTATTATTAAATGTTTTTACTTTTTCCATAATGAAAATCACTAATAAAATTAAATTAGTATATTTTATCTTATTCTGCCATTTTTTTAGGAAGAATGAACTCGAGGAAATACTTCTTTCTTATATGGAATAACACTTAAAGTACACATCTCCTTAGAGATTATTATTTCTCACTAGTTAATTTTTCTGTTTCTTCCCATGTTTATTGTAAATTCGAACCGGTTCTTGTAAAATATCCTCTAGGAAGGTACTTCTCCTTTCCCTCGAAGTCTATGCTTGTGTGGTCTTGATAAAGTCAACAAACCAATCAATTAGTTACCTTTTCTCTTTAGCGTGTTCGAAAACTATAACGCAGCAGAAAACTGATCTTTATTTCATGGTGTAAATAAGCATTTTGGCATAAAAATATTTAATTTGTTAATTTAAATTTAAGTTGAATTTTTAAAAGTATTTTCGTTTCTGTCACCGCTGTTTCCACTTATGGCTTTTACCTTTTATTCCAATCGAAACCAACCTTCATCATAAAATCCTTTTAAACTTTCGACTCAATGTATTATGAAATCAGTAAGAAAAAAAGTACCTGTGAGAAAAGCAAAGCCGCCTCACCTTCCAGAGCCCCTGCGCTGTTTTGGTCACGTGCCAGCTAAGTGATTATGGGAAATGTTCCATCACTCGGTACCTCTTTCATACAAGAAGAAACGTAATGACGCTTGGCTGAGTCCCAAGCTGCACTTTCTCTTCCAGTGCAACCAAGAACCATGTTTCTAAACCAATATAACAGTAAAAGAAATAAATAATAGGTGGGCGCATTTGGTGCGTCTGGCCAAAAAACTGTAATACTGACCCTTCTTGAAAAATAACAATTCTTGTAGACGCCATTTTTGGTCTTGAAAATTTTTAAAGCACCATTAACAATACATACTTGTATATGTCAAGCAATCAAAACATATACGTAAAAGGGGATATTTTAAGTAACTCCAGCTGGTAGCAGACAGATCAACAGCTATTGAACAGCATATTTTTTAATCACGAAAATATCAGGTAGCACAAGCCAAAGGATTAAAAATATTATTTGTCATTCTGCTGACGTAAAAGGGGATTTTTAACAATGGAAAAAAGAATTAAAAAATAATAAAAAAGTAAACAAAAGATCTGAAAGGTTTCAGTTTTAAATTACGTCCAAAGGGGTGTTTTTATTCACGTTTTGTGTGTTACCTTTATTTATTATTTATTAAATATCATGTTCTTTGAACTTAAACCATAAAATTAAGTTCAATAGCGATGTCTCAAAATAATTTTAAAATGAGCACATCTTTAGAATTTCTAATGCATACACAGTTCCGCACGCTGAAGATAAAAAGCTCTCCCCCCGTAGAGTGTTGCCATTGCTCGCTTTTAAATCGTTGAGTTTGTTACTCAAAACTTCGTTAAAGTTTTACAAAATATGAAATCGATAATAAAGCAAATTCCAAATTTCAAATTTGGTCTTTTACATGCCCATATTCGCAGTAGGATTACGTCATTCAAAATTTGATGGTTCTATGCACCGTTGATTTATCACAATGCAAGAAATATATATACATTTATGCAGATTTTTTATTATTTAATTTCTTCAAACATCATGCAGGACGCTAACATTTGGTAGCAACAGTTTGAAAAGTAATTCGCCGTTTATAGTGATTCAACGCAAAATCGCAATACGAAAACAATAGTCCTTCAGAGACAAAGCCCCTTTGGACTAATTAAAAAAAAAAAAAAAAAAAAAAAAAAAAAACTGAGAGCGTTCAGATTTTACATTACGTTCAAAGGGGCGTTTTTTGAACATTTTGTGTGTTACCTTTATTTATTAAATATAATGTTCTTTGCACTTAAATTCAACAGCAATATGAGCATATCTTTAGAATTTCCGATACACAGTCTCGCGCGCTAGAGATGAATATGTTTTTTTATTTCGTACAATGTTGCCATTGCTCGTTTTAAAATTGTTAATTTTTTTAGTAAAAAATTCGTTAAAGTGTTACTAAATATGAAATCGATAATAAAAAAAATTCCAAATTCAGGCTTCCAGATGCTCATATTCAGGTCTAGCCGTACGCCATTCAAAACTTGATGGCTTTAGGTACTTTAATTTACGTACCGTTCTTTTATCACAATGCGAGAAATATACATACATTTATACAGATTCTTTATTATTTAATTTCTCTAAATATATAACACAGGGCTCTATTATTTGGTGGCAACAATTTGAAAAATGAACTGACAGTTACAGTGAACCAACGCAAAATGCCAAAACGAAATTAATAGCCCTTCTGGGCTAATGCCCAACCACCTTGGCTCAACATGGATATTTTTTACACACAAAAAGTTAAAAGTTACTTATCGGGTGAAGCTGGTGGTTTTCGCGCATTTTTTTAGAAAGGTCGCCAAACTATTGATATTTTTCTTAAATCATTATACATTATCAGCATACAAAAACAAAAACATACTTTAGCAATTTAAATTATCAAAAAAAGATTACGCGATCTATTAAAAAATAAAACATTTACAGTCTTTTTCATTTACCTGTGTGTAATTTTTTAGTGCTATTCTTCTTCTGAAGTGCACTTGCCATATGTTTTCGCTTAAAAAAAGTCAGAGAATTGAGGACTCGTCTTCGTGCGAGCCTCGGCAGAAGTGGGTATCTAGTAAACGCATTTCTTCTTTGTTCCCTTTGGAAAATTTTCCTCAAAATTCTCTTTTCCCGCAGATATTTTACCCCAGTTTCTTCCCCTGTTGGCAAATTCCACATGCTCATATTTTAAAACAAAGTTTAAGGCAAAAGTATCATGATTTTTTATAAAAACTGTTGGAACTTTGAATACAACTAAAAAGGATGCCCATACGAAAAAATATCGGAGATAGTTAACTGATGGATTGTTATGAGCATGTTTGCCGGAAGAATGGCTATGCGCATGGTTGCCAGAAATTTGCACATTCTGAAATTTTGGTGACTTTGGATAAAGTGATTACATTAATACGTTAAGTACTCGCTTTTCTAGTTAGGAATTCAAAAAATATCTCGTACGGGAATAAACGTTGTTTATTTATACGATTTTCGCGGACGAATAATTGATGGCAGATATTTTATACTCGATTAATGTATCGTACGGAAATTAAATTTTAGAGTCGTTTTTGGTGTAGTTTGTTTTTGATAGATTATAGTAAAGCAAAACAGGGCTATCTTCCTAAGGGAAAGGATACCTTCGTGGAGGACTTTCAAAGGGAAAGTGGCTTGTATACACGTTACACATAAGGAAAACTACGAGATTGCCATGCAGCCAGACCGTTAGACTCAAATCGAATGTGGTCGGAACTATCAGTGTTCAGCGATTTTATAGTTCGTCTGCCGGTGGGCTGTTCAGATCTGTCTTTTATAAAATTAAATTCTTTAAATAAAGACTCAAAGCATTTGTAGAATTTCCCTTATTAATAAACTTATTATTACTGTAGTAAGACTCAATGCAGATTCAACATATTTTATTCATAGAAACTACATTATTATTATTATTATGTTCGAGTATTTTTTGCTTCAGTATTATAATTTTGGAAAAAAATCCTGACTGGTCTTTGAATTGAGAGATTTCAAATACAAGATCGCACTTAGGCACACATAGAAATTTTTCTCATGCGTAGAATCACTTCGAATCTAGATTCGTGTATGCAGATATGTTTCGAAATTTAAGTGAACCTATTTGCCAAAACTTAATGACAAAACGAAATTAATAGATCTTCTGGGCAAATTGCCTCTTTGGACTAATAATTTGAAAAGAGCATACCTTAAGAATTTTATAAAGACAGTCTCGCGCGCTGGAGATAAAAATGTTTTCTTTCCATTACACTGTTGCTCCTGCTCACTTTAAAATCGTTGAGTTTGTTCATCAAAAATTCGTTGAAGATTTACAAAATATAAAACAATTAGTAAACTGAATTCCAAATTCGGGCTTCCAGATGCCCATATTCGAGTGGAGGACTACTTTATTCAAAATTTAATGTCTCGAGGTACAGTGGTTTTTTCACAGTGCAAGAAACATGCATACATTCATGCAGATTCTTCAGTATTTAAATTCTTTAAATACAGTGCAGGTCTCTAATATTTGGTGGCAACAATCTGAAAAGTGAAACGCCATTTATAGTGAACCAATGCGAAACGCCCAAACGAAATTAATAGCCTTTCTGTACAAATTGCCCCTTTGCCCTTAGATAAAATATGGATAAATCTCAGTTAATAGCTATTAAAAAGACACTTCAGATTTTGCTTTAAAATAAGGGTGTGTTTATCTTTTATCTTAATTTTACCTTGCATCTTTTATCTTAATTTACAAGCATCTAATGCTTAAATCGAAACATGTTATATACACTGCACTCCAAAAGTTAAGGAACAGCATTATTTTGAAAGCTCACCATTACAAAAATGTCAGTAAAGTTTAAATTCACAGTTCATATGCATGACAGTAACGAAGTTTAAGAAAATATATGCAAAAACAATAGATATCACCTTTATTTTATATAAATGAATACTTGTATAGGAATTGGAGAAAGAATGCAAAAACTGTAATTTTTCACTAGTGTTGATCTTCATCTGTTATTACAGTTTCGTGGGCAATATCCAGGAGAGTCCATTCGGAAGTCGTTTGCCCGATTCTTTGAGGTGGCGGGCGAACGGATAGATGGAAATCGGGATGTCATAAGTTGATGCTCTTAGACGTCTCAAGGTCTCTTGTAATGTGGTCCGCCGGCTATGGAAACAGTTTGAATCTAAGGATTCGGTGTCTAGAAGACATATTCCAGGCAGACCTAGAGTTTCAACATCTGCGGGAGACGTTATTTAGAAGAAGGAGTAGCATTATTGTGCTACTCCTTCTTCTACTCCTTCCCCTAAATGATCTGCTCATGGCAGATCATTTAGAGGCAACAATAACAAGAATCTCAGCTACTACAATTTGCAGATACCTGGACAATACAGGTCTGTGTGCAAGACGACCAGTTGTTTGTGTCCCCTTGACGCGACGACACAGAGGTGTCCGTTTATGTTAGGCAAGAGAACACGTCTCCTAGAACAGTTAACAATGGCCATCTGTTCTCTTCACAGAACGAGTCCAGGTTTACTTTGGAGAATGATTCAGGTCGGGAGGTCCATAGTTCGAATCCAGGTTCACTTCACATGTTCCACTTCTCTTGCTTCGAAACAAAATATCGTATGGCCTCTACAATAGTTTTCTATTTTTTTATTCTGTTCGGTTCTTTTAGTGTATCTCCAGAAGTTGTTTTTCACTATGATCATTTAATCTGCTTCACAAACAAAACTGCTGTTTACTCGCCGTTAATCAAATGGCACCGAAATATGAATGAACGTTTCGTTTTTGATGTTTCTTTAATAAAATCAACTATTCCCATTTCATACAAATCAAATTGTAAACATATATCTAAATATCCATACATGAAACATCTAATAATAATCCGATAACATAGTTTAATTAAAAATAAGTATTGAAAGAGTTACTTACTCGATTTACAAATATACTCTTCACTGAGACTGATCAAAATACTCCTTAAAGAAAGTGATATACATAAAAGCAAAAATGAAATCTACGGAAAAATTTCTTTTGCGAAGTAGTCCCAAATTTTGTAAATTTAAGAAAATGAAGAAATTCTTTTAACGCATAAGGAATAATTTCGAAAATTTCTCAATATTTTTTAGTTCACTTCAGTGTTTTCTATAAAAGGAATCAGAAATATCAAGTGACTTTCAGATTGGGTTGCGTAGATAATATGGAAGATAATTGTTTTAAATTTGCTAATAAAATAATAGTCATCACAATGACCTCGATTATAAGCGCTAGATCCAAAATGTATGTCGACTACAAAGGGAACATTTTTACAGGACAAATACCAGGCTTGAAATTAATTTTTTTTACATCATGCCACCAAATATGAGCGAAGTATTCTTATGAATGTTTAGGCGAACAGTTGATATATTTTAAAGAAATACTGTGTTATATCTTTAGTATTTTCCTTTATTAACTTCTTTCATATAACCATATTCAAATATTTTGACACATGTATGTCGTAAAGGAGCTCCTCTATAACAGTATCACAGATGTATTACACAGATGTGTTTGGCTCTTAGCGTATTTCTGCTCTTGTATTTTGCCCATTTTCTGCAACGTTTCACTAATCGAAAAGTTAATCGCAAAAAATAATAATATAGTTAAATTTTAAAATTTAGCCAAACAATCTGAACAATGTGAACATTTTTAAACTAATGGGTTGCAAATAATTCATTTTCCAGCAAAAAAATTCTAAAAATAAAAAAGTTAATAATAAATGTTAATCTCCATTAATAAATTATAAATCCAGAAAATTTTAAATAAGACAGCTGACTCTGCCTTTTGCTGCGCTTTTTGCTACATTGAATTAAAATAATAAATATTCTTCATATTTTTTTAATTTTTAAAGTTATCTATTAATGTTTTTTGTCTGACACACTGCTTTTCTTGGCAGTTCACATTGGATTCATAGACTGATCAAAATACTCAGAATAATCAAAATCAAAATCAAAATCCTCCATGTCCTTCGGAATCCCGGTTTAAAACAATCCGAGTCATTTTCGTCGAAATTAATTTCCATCCTTCCAGCCGCCCAGACGTGAAAGTGGTTAGAGTCTCTGAGTAGTGTATCGAAGGGCCCGGCGATTGAGTTCCTTTCCATTTTGTATAAATCTTCTGAATAGCATCTTATAAAGCTTTAACAACGGACATACCAAGAGATTGTAAAACGTAGGTTTATTTTCAAGGAATAACAGCAATATTCTTATATTCTTTAAACGCTACAATCTCCCCCCCCCCCAATGATGGGAAAACGTTTCAAATAATACCTTACCTACATTCTCAATATATTTTTCTCTTCAAATGTATCTGATAACTGATGATTTTAATCAATATATGAATTAATTTAGGGCAGGGTTTCTTAAATGTTTTACAGTAGCGACCCTTTTTATCACTGAAACTTTTTCGCGACATCCAGGACCCCATAATGTTTGCAAAAATTTTGTGAGACCCCATAAATATTAAGTAAATCCGACACATGCGTGAGTGAAACTCTCAACTGCAATAATATATTGCAGTTCACTTGTACTGTAATATATTATTGCAGTTTATATCATTAACTTTAATTTCTAATTTTAAGACACGGAACAATGTGAAAATATTAAATGAGTAATGGGGAAATGAGTAATGAGTAATGAGGAAAATGAACGTTTATATTATAAAAAGAATGCGCCGAAACGTTTTTGTTTTTTTCCTTGTCTGTATTGTCTTATCTTTATCTATTTTCAGATACATTGGGTAAAAATATTTGGTAATTGTAAAATTATTATAATAAATTAAAGAAATATCAAAACTGCTAAAATTTTTGGCGACCCCTTGCTGCAGGTCCCACGACACACTTGGGGGTCGCGACCCACAGTTTAAGAAACCCTAATTTATGCTAACTACTAGTTTATTCTCTTTAAAATCTTCATCAAATTTTACCACAATGCGTATTTTTATTAACTGAATTCTCTGGTTTGTATTGGTACATTTGCGATTTAATCTTCATTAACTGTTAGTTTATGTTAATTTCTTTCCTGCATGCTTTGCCTCTTCAAGGAACAGAAGTTATACCAATCGTACGTCAAACAGCGTAGCTTGTAATTAAGATGTAATGCAAAGATTCTAGCCGATAATAATCGACTTCATTGTTAACGCAGCACACCCAACACAAATTAAAACAAAATTGCTATTAAAAATATCAAATCAAAATTCCCATTATTGTTCTAAGGCTTTTCGCATATCTTTTAGACGGTTTTGCTTTGCTATAAAAAATTGCATACTTAGAAAATTTACTCTGACTGAGATTTTGAATTGGTGTCAATTATAGTCTGCTATTTGACAATTTTGTTTTCATACAAAATGGCGCTTTTATAGAGGCAGTGGATAGAAGGATATGCTTGTGCTCTTCCCGTAGAAAATTATTAGTATTTAGTTATAAAAAATGTTGTAAAAGCCATAATGTTTCGGTATCTAAAGCAACAACTGATAATAAGATTGTCAATAAGAAAGGAAAAAAAAAAGTCAAAGTTTGGCTTCAAAAAGAATAATTATTCAAAATACATGTTAAAGGAAAAACGGCAAATTTCTAAGATTGCAAAGATAACGAGATCTTCGATGTCAAAGAACAGTTTCATAATCATTTAAATGCTCAAAGTCAACTCTAAGCAAAGTGATTAATGATGATTTTAATCTTGAAAAGGCGAAGAAACGTAATGAGCACCGGATTTCTCTACGACATATCGCCGAAAGTAGAGCAAACTGCAGAATTCTTTATGAGAAATAACTATTATGACAAAAATAGAAGAATTTTGTTACAATAGATGAAATTCGGGCATATTTAAATGCCCGCAATAAAAACAGATACATTTATGGTTATCGAAATGAAGAAAAAAATCTTAGAACAGGGTTCAAAGAATCTGAAGAAAGTTTTTTAAAGGGATTTATGATTGTTGTTGCTTTTTGAAATAACGACAAATAAAAATTAAACAAAGTGCAAGGAACTGATAATATGTGGAGTGTTAAGGTCAACTCCACATATTATCATTAATATATTTTATACCCAATTCAAATGTGAAATACCTTCTCTTTACTTACAGTGCCATCAATCAGTAGAAATGCATAAAAACAAAGTACCTCTACTGCTACTAAAACGAGTTTTATTGTCTTGGATATTACGATGTAGAAAGATAGTGAGGAATAAGGGTTATCAAATGAAACATTGAAAACATAAAAGGTTTAGGTAAAATATTTCTGTAAATACAATGAAAATCGTCTAAAAAAAGTGTACAAACAGTTATTATTGCTGTTTATAAAGTTCATCAAATCCTTTGCAAATCTAAACTCTTTTCTGTGGTAACAGAATTCCTATCTGACAATTAAAAATGCAGCCTTAACGGGAATTTCAGCAGAATACTCTCCGTTGCATTGCTGTTTTCAGAAAAGAGCCCGGTCAGACAGCAAAGGGTCAGCTCAGCCGACATTTCCCGCCCTACCCGAAAAGGCATTTATATTTGTATAATCATTTTTTGTATAATCGTATCTTAATAGCTGATCGCTGAAGTTAACAGTTAGCGACTAGTCGCATGATTTATTTCGATACTTCTTTCTAGTTATATTACCGCAAGTAGGGAATAATAAAATTATCTTGAATTCATATAACTGGCCAATAGTAAGAATTAGCTTTTTAAGGACAGGCATTAGTTTCATAGCAATCAAATTAGTTGGTTAAACGTCTTTAAAAATTACTATGTTATACATAACACCTCCTACCTCCTTATATCTCTCATCTTCTGTCCCATATCTGCGTCCGATGTTGCTGATATGCACTTAAACGGAATTATGCTTTACTTCGTTTGTGCAACTTATTTATTTCAATCTTGATTTTGTATATATGAACATTAAAATTTTCAGCTGGAACTGATGTAACCTTTTAGGAATTTTTTTTTATTTCGGCAAGTAGTAATATCTGTTTTCTATTCGCTAGGTTTCTCAGTTTCTAAAGTAGGTAATATCTTTTAAAGTTTCCCAATCAAAATTACCTAATTAATTACCCCTAAATTACCTCTTTCATCCTTTGAAGTTTCCCATCCTTTGAAAGAGGTAATTTAGGAATGATTGCATTTTCACCATCGATGAAGAGCACAGAAAATGTTAACGTAACGTCCATAATCATAGTTTAGAGCTATGCACTAATGATAATTACTTAAGAAAAATATTTCAATATTAAATGACTGAGGGGCTCTAGAAGAGTGAATAGATTTTAGTGATATGAAAGTTTATTCGGGGCAATCAGCATAACATTCATTAGAAATGAATTAAAAACTGAGAGAATTCTGATTTACTTCTTTTGTAATTTTTGAATTTCGCGACTAAACAAAACTCTAATTTTTTGGTATAATTTTTAAATTTTTATTATAATTTTTATCATTTTTATATTGATTTAAAATTTTTATATTATATTAATAAGCTAAGAGAACTTATCATATACTCTGAAAGTTGTCAAAATATTAAGCACTGGTCCTCACGTTAAGTTCCAGTTAGTAAAAGGAAAAGAAACTTGTGTGTTCATACCCTTTGACCCATGGTAACACTTACAAATTGAACATTCTTTTTTCTCATAGTAACAGTTCTTTTCCCCCTACGACCTGTGAGAGAGCTTTCCGATTTATATTAAGGTTTAACTATTTTTTATACTTTATAAGGTATTTCTTCCGCCTTCTTAGCATACCTTCGTGGTGGTGTAATGGTCAGCACGCTCGGCGCGTATTCGAGAGGCCCGTGGTTAGAGTCCCGAGGAGGATATTGCTCATTTTTCATCTCTCCTGCTTTTAAAAAATACCTAATGCTCTATAGTGGCACTCGAGCTAAAGAAAGGCGGTGGATGATGATTGTCCATCTCCAGAATGTGGCGACTGGGTCCCCTAATCCCCAGTCGCCCTTTAGAAGGGAGGTATATAAGGTATTTCTCTCGTCTTCTTAGCATGTCTTCGTGGTGTAATGGTCAGCCCTCTTGGCGCGTATTCGAGAGGTTTTACTCCCGGCGAGGGCATTGTTCATTTTTCCTCTGTACTTGCTTTCAAAAAATACCTAATGTCTCTACAACTTAATTATTTTAAATTGGATAATTGAAATTAATTCGTAACTAATTTGGCACGATGGTTTAAATTTTTTTTAAAACATCAAACAGCATGGGTAAAAATCTAGGACTCTTTTGTTTGAGGCTTCATTCAACATCAGTAATACGGTTATTCACTTGTCAATGTACTTTTTTTTACTTGAATTGTTAGACTATTCATATTCTTAACGTAATTTACATAACTCATGCTACCTGAAGGATTCGACAGAGGAAAACATTAATGAGAAGTGATGTAAAATATATTTACATAAAAGTACTTATTGTTTAAAAAAATTAAAACAGAATTCCAGAACTTTACCAAAGTCACGTTAGTAACAAAGTGCAGATTATGTTGGTTTCTGACGATGAAAATGATAACGAAATTAAAGAGATTCTGCATAAAATACCTGTTACGTACATAGCTTAGGGATTAAATATAGTTCTAGATTTCTTGTGAAAAATTTCTTACTAGAACTGCGAATACGTAATTTATTTACGAAAAGTGAGAATACAGAATTTACTTATGAGGACTAGAATAGTGAATATCTGCATGTACTAGCCAGCCATATAAAGAGCAAGAATTGATCTATTGAAATATACACTAAAGTGGTTTCAAAATGATCAAAAAGCCATATATATATATAAGACGTTTCAAAGTGTGTCTATGAATATTAAAGAATTTTCCAAATACGTGGCTAGCTATGGAAGATACATTCTCAGCACTTCGCAGTTGTGCATGTAGGAAGCGCGTGGCAGAACCGCATGATGTGGCTAACTTTCCCCTCTTTACTCATGACCCCCATCTGTTTCATAAATCAGCTGTTTCATTCTTCGGAAAGAAGAAGGGAACGAAACTGAAGCTGAGCGAAACTGGCCCGTATTCCGATTGTGTGGGAAATATTGAGTTTTTTTTTTTTTTTTTTTTTTTTTTTTTTGTAGTCCCGTCACGGTACAGCGTACATGAAAGGGGGAAAGAGGGCGACGTTAATTGTGCGATAAGAGGTGTTTGTTAATTCTCCCTTTCTAAGCACCAATATCCCACGGGTACTTTCTGTCATCTTAAATATTTTTCAATAAAATAAAATAACAGTAAGCTATCTAGGACTAGAAGATTGCATTTAATTTCACCCTGTAATATTCTACAATAGTTTAGGATTTCAACATCCATGAAGGATGAGGACAATTTTTGTTATACGAGAACGTGTAGGGGAAGTGATGTTTTATCCCAGAATACCGTATGTACAATGTACTGATAGCATCTGGTTATGCATGTAATTGTACACTACAAGGAGACGATCGGTTTCGCTTTTGAATGGAAGAACGCCATTGAACGGAAGATTTACAAGGAAGAAGTATATGTTCATCCTTGTGGTTCCAATGAAATATTTCTTTTCATCAGCATTTATTTATCCTTCAATCTTTCCTATTAAGCGGATGTAAGCAGCTAAAATATCTCAGCCAACAATAATATTTTAAGTGAATGAAGGCCATTTAAAATTTTCAGTGAAAAAGAGGAAATGAATTTTCAATATTTTCCAAGAACATATTGAAATGTATAGAATATATTTTCGACAATATATCAAACAATAGAGTATATTTTTAGTAATATATAACTATGAATAGAATAGAAGCAACAGTTTAATAGTAAAGAAAAAAGAAAAAAAGTCCTGAAAAAAAGCATAAAAAATATAGTTTTTTAAAAAAAGCGCTAAATCTGCTTAAAATTGAAAATTTAACAAAACGATTAATTTAGGTGAAATAACAAGAAAAAAAATTGTACTATCCTGGTAAATTTAAGAAACATTTATTTGAAATTTAAGATAAAGAAACTAGTTTGATGCCGTTAGATTTTAGAAACAGTTTTATACTGTTAAATTAGATTGTAAACTTTCAGTAATAAGAGCGACGTTTGTTCTTGACATATGATATCTTCCGAATATCTGTGCTATGTGACATATTCCGACTTATACGAGGCCTGTAACAGTGCGGATTAAACCGATTAAAATCGTTTGTCTCGCTTCAGATTTACCTAACAAAATTTTTTTTTTACTTCTTTGAACCACCTCAGAACTGCCTTTTCAAAGCATAAAATAAGCGAAAAACTTGGAAAATACATTGCTTAATTGTGATAGACGATTCCGTTAATCTTCTCAAAATACTGCAGAATCAATTTTTTAAACTGAAGTAAAATCTTCAAGTACTAAATAATAATTCCAAATAAGGTCGAAATAGATTACAACAAGATGACAAAAGGCAGATACTTGTCGCCAGGTAAAGGATTAAATCATCAAGCAGCTTGGTTTTGATTTAACCAAGCTTGGGTTTGATTTATTATGTGCAAAAGAGCCCGTCTTCGAAGCTTTAAAGGAACATCTACTAGATTAATCAGAAAAAAGGACAGTTATCTAGACAATCTTGCTTTGCAAAAATATCCGAAAACATTCATATTACTGAATGGTAGAAAAAGATGTCCAGTCGTTTTCTGAAATGAATCCAAGAACACCACGTGATAATGTGTTGAAGAAGAAAACACTTTTAAAAACTAAATCTAAAAGTGAAGTTTCTACAAATATCAGTTATATTTGCTAAAAATCAGTTAAATTCTATTGAAATTTCGAAGGATATTTTTTCCTCGTTATTTAATATTATCATTCGATTAATGTTGATAACATAGTCCTGGACAAACGTATTCCCATTAAGCAGCTGCTACTGTACAAAGATGATATTACTGCAAACATGATTTTTACACAATGATACATAGACATAAATAATGGCGAAGTTATTGCAAGTAACCTAGTATATGTTATGATTTCTTGAAATCAAACTTAATAATTCTGCAATTATCTTTTCCAAATTACATAAGTCTTGGGTTAACTGCACTATCCATTTGAATCGATTAAACACAGCGATACTCAACTTACTCAACAAACTCAACAAACTCAACAAACTCAACAGCGATACTCAACAAACATACACAGCGATACTGGTGGTACGCAAGAGAAAAATAGGTGTTAAGCAAAACATTAAATACTCCAACATACCGTTTAAGTTTTTTCTCTAACGCTCGTATAATTATGCGATCTGGACTTTGTTCAAGGTCAACAGCCGCTCATAGACTCAACAAAATAATCTGTTTTCATTTTCACAAATATTTTTTTAGCCATAGACGTAACAAAAATTCTCGTAAATGATGTTTTTACAAGGAGCAATAGAAATGCATGTTTTATTTAATAGGAATTAAAAATAAATTCCTATAAAAAGATAAGAACATCTAATTCATTCATTTAGAGTTGATGGCTTTATTAGCCTGTCTACAGTTTACTGTTTTGCCACCATTTCCTGGTTCATATTGCTTATTTTCAATTAGAATCATTTTTTGTGCTGTCTTTGAAAGCAGGTTCGCGTATTTGCAGAAATTCGCGTTGCAAAGACGCAATATGAAACTGAATAGTAAAAGCACTAAAGAATTCTGCTTTCTCATTGGTCAGCCTGATTGTTCAGTGCAGTATGCAGGAAATGAGCGACCTAAAAAACTTTATTTTCCTTGAGAATGTCGTATTCCAGGATTTCTGCGAATTTTGCTGGGTTGTTTCTTAACGTTCGCGCATAAACTTTTCTATTAATCCGTGCAGTGAACTCTTTGATTGGTTCTACCTTTAGATCCGAGTGTAGGCTTCTGTTCTTTATAAAATACGGGGCACTTGTGATAATTCTAAGAGCCTTGTTTTACAACAACTCAAGTTTTTGTAGTCATCGTTGCTGGCAGTAGTTCAGGTGGGAGACGCATAGGTAATAATAGGCCTAATAGTTGTGTTGTAGATTCGTCTCTTCAAATTGACAAAAAGCTAATCATTTTTAAGCAGTGGGGAAAGTCTGATCATCATTCCGTACACATGCTTTTCCACAAATTTTGATCACGTGAGTGGGCCAGGTGTATGACATATTAAAGGTAAGATAACTGGTCCTGTCCGCAGATAACTGGTCCTGTCAACTCTGGGAACCAGGCTACCGAAGAGCCTTATACCTGTCGTGATAGCTGTCGTTTTGAGGTATTTCCTAACCAGCAGAAATTTTTATTTGTCAGGTTGAATGTTGATTTTCCGTTTGCTACACTATTTCTTAATGGCGGAATCTTTCCTGTATTTTTACGAGGGTGTGATTTAACGATCTGGATTTAACAGCAGCCGTATCGTCGGCGTAGGAAGGCAGGAGCGTGTTATGGCCGCCTCTAAAATTGGGAAATTCGTTGACATACAGAATGTAAAAATATCGACCCCAAGATAAAGCCTTGCTGAATGTCCGCATATATGATTTTAACGATGGAGATCTCATTCCCGTGTTTAAAGTCGTAGGTGCTACTTTCCAAGATAGATTAATCAGCAAAACCAGGCTACGAGGCAGTCCCAACCTGATTAGCTTATATATGATACCTGGATGCCAAACGCTGTCAAAAGCCTTGGCCACGTCCACACATCTTGTTATGAAGAGCTAAGCCGATGAACTCGGTAAGGCGAACGAGCTGCGTACACGTAGACAGTTCCTTTATAAATCCATGCTAAAGATCAACGTGGCACTGGAGGCCATTCTTGATGCCCGGGGGTGTTGTAAATCAAACGTTCGAGAATATTGCTGAGAAATGACAACAGGCTTATCGGCCTGTAATTATCAGGATTTTCATGTGATTTTCCATACTTGGGAATCAGAAAAGTAGTTTCATGCTTCCAATCTTGCGGAAAGTAGTTATTGTGCAAGCAGGCATTAAGAATGCCTGTGAGTTTACAAATAATTTTGAATGGCATGTTTTTTAGCATCCGGTTATTAATGTCATCTATGCTGAGGGCTTTTCTGGGTTTCAGTGATCTAATGATGGAATTAATCTCGTGCGGATAAGCCATATCTGCAATGTACTTTACACTGGACAAATTTAAATATTCGCTGATATATTCCACAACCTGCTCTCCTAATCGATATCAGCTGTAGAGGTGTTCGGATTTAATTGATGCTCAGCAAAGATTTCAGACTTTTCATGGTCAGAGTACACGTAACCATTAGCACTTTTAATTGGGTGGTTACCGGGACTGGTACATTTCTTGGACGTAGAGTTACAGTCCAGATTATTTTTTCAATTTTATCGTCCCAAGTACTAGCCCCATAAAGCTGAATCAGGTGTTTGATGCGTCGATTAAGTCTATTTATCTCTGTCTCAATCGCAGGATTCCATGTGCGATTAAAAGTTTTTCGTAAGTGATTGAGGAAAGCGTTGATTTGCTTAATACGCATAGGGAACTGCTGTTCAAACTGATTTTGGTCCACTGTTTTGGGAGTTTGCGTCCTTGCATTTTGAGAAAACTTGTGAATTTCTCAATGGCACAGTCTATATCCGTATTATCCTTTAGCAGCCCGAGATTGGAAGTCATGAGCAGGTTATGATAAAGATAACAGTCCCGTTAAATTTACTGTGGGCAGATAATTGAGTTTGTCCATTCTAAGGTAGGCTAGAACTTGCCCCGTGATTTTAGCTGGCACGACATCAGACGTCATGTCATTGATAGCGGATAATGCCATAGGTATACTGTTCCTAGAGATGAAGTAGTCTTGGATGTCAAGCCTCCTCTTCGCCATATTAGGCCTATGAGCACTTTCATCTAGTGTATGTAAATATACCGGATGATTACTAATATAATCGTGCACAGTCAGTCCATTTAATTTAGTATTATTGCAATTCCAATGGCGGTGCTTCGCGTTGAGGTCACCTCCTAAAATCTTGGAAACGTTTTTATCCATATAAATCATCTCGATGATTGGCTGTCAGCCGGTTATTCGGTTCCCTGTAAGCGGCACAAAATACCAGTGGATCGAGTTTACGCAGCTTGACAACTGTTTTGACGGCCTCTATTCCATGGAAATTACCTCAACTTCTGAAACACGATTCTAAAATTCGTTTTACATAAAATAGAGGTTCAACCCCGCGATGATGGAGTCTATCGCAGCGAGAAGGAGTAATTCTCAAGCTTAAGTCGGTGAGTCAGGTTTGCATGAGTTTCTGAAACCAGGTATATATCAACGTCATGTTGTATTACAAAGTGATAAAACTACTGCTTTTTTGCAGTAATGTTCTGTTCCATAAGTGAACATATAATGGGATGCATTGCGGATTGGTGTCACTAGCCATAAGTAACCTGAGGTTTTCAAACCCCGTTAACAAAGAAGCATGTGCGGCACCTATCCATATCTGTACGGAGTTATTGGTTGTAATCGGTGACGGCGTATTCGGATTCACCAATTTAATTTGAAATGAGGTGTAGTTGCATCGGTCGTTGTTGTATAATTACTAATTAGGCGAAAAGTTAAAAGAGGGGGATTTGATTGAAAGGGGGAGTTTTTTCTTCACCTAAAGTTTTTGAGTTGGATTGTGGGAGTTTCGTCAGTTGCTAGTTTTGTTGGCAAAAATGAAGAATAAAAAAAAAAAAGCGAGGTATAATTTTTTTGACGATGGGCGGAACAGTTTTCCTTAAGCTAACTGTTTTTGAGTTGAATTGTGAGAGTTTTCGAGTTGATAGTTTTACTGGCAAAAATGAAGAAGGAGAAAAAAGGAAGGACAGAGATAGAATATGAGCGATAATCAGTAAAATGATGTATAGGTCTTTTTTGAGACAGAAGAAGTAGATTTTATTCGTGAAAACTTTCAGAAAGGTGTGAAAATGGAGCAGATAAATGAGAGTAATGCTGTGATGCTCCTGAGCATGTGCGAGATAAAAGAAATTTTACTGAAGACGTATCAGACTCATGAAAGATGTTCAGCTGTATTGGGTGATTAAATGTATGATGTATGAGAAATGTATGAACTCATAAATTCCCTGAGAAGCAAGTCCAATGATCTGTGCGATGTTCCCGGGGTGTGTTCCTGTCTCTGAAGCATAAATAGACTTTCCTGTCTATCAGATACTGGTTCCGACTCATAATGTGGAATTTTTCCTGGCATGTGTTCCTGTTCCCGAAGCATAAATAGACCTTTCCGTATCCGGACTGCTCGGAACTGATATTTAGTCTGATGAAGCAACGACTGAATTTTATGAACAATGTCGAACAATGATAAATACTGTAAGTGACTATATTAAAGATAGGTTTCATGAATTCTTTAGCAGTCCGACTCTCAGAAAGATAACTTTCAGCATAGCGTATCCCGTAATCTGTTCAATATAAATTCTCTTCACCTCCTCTCTGCGTGTAGTGATGATTATATAAAACTAAGTGATGTCTTTTTGTGTGAATTTAATATTTATTTTGGTATTTAGCATCTTAGATTTTAAATGTGAATACTTTTTCGGGGAATTTACTTCCGCGATTAAGATAAGTTGTAAATGTATGTCTATTTTAATCTTAATATGGTATTGTGATACTTAGAAAAACGTAATTCAGTAGGTAAAATTTTGAGTTTATTTTGGAATACGTTTTCTTTCCACGACAAATCGAGTTAAGGAATTGTATCACTTTGTAAATCGAACCTTGGGTATGTGTATTTGTTCATCATATGTAATGCCATTAAGGAAAAGATTAAAAACTGGTAGTTCTATCAAAAGTGCATGCAATTATTTGGCACCAAAACGTCTACTTCCACCAAAGTAATCCTCTTTTTAAACTTCGATCAGAAATTCAAACTTTCTTCGGCGATTCAAATTTTCAATTGCAGAAATGTTGATTTAGCGAACTATGGTTGACTCGTTTAGCATATTCAGCTGATATTTTTTGAAAGTTAAATGAATTAAATTTAGGATTACAAGGACGAAGTGTTAATTTGTTTACCAGAGATAAAATAAATGAAATTATAAAGAATCTCGAGCTAATAATCAAAGAATTAGATAATAATATTTTAAGCTTTTTGTCACTTTTAGAAAGTTTCTAACCGAAAATAATTTGAAAATAAAAGAAGAATTTGCACCGATATTAAAAATCATTGATAAATAATTTCAGCATGTATTTTCCTGAGGATTACGAAAAAGAAAATTGGATTAGAAATCCATTTTGTTCAAATGTACCTGAAATTTTATCTCGGGAAGAAAAGAATAATTGATAGAAATGTCCCGTGAACGAACTTTAACTGAAGATTTCCAAAATAACACATTTGTTAACTTTGGGCTGAACCAAAAAAGAATTTAAAGGCATTTCAAATAAAGCTATTAATTTATTATTGCCTTTTTGCAAGACTTATTTGTATGAACAGGCATTTTCTTCCATGTTATATTTGAAAAATAAATACAGAATAAAATTAAAAATGGATTCTAATTTACGGTTAAAACTTTCCTTAATGGCAAGTGAAATGAAACCAGACATAAAGAAACTGATCTCCCTTAAACAGGCCCAAATTTCGCCCTAAATTTTTAAGTATTATAACTTAAATTTTGCTAATTAAAATGGTAACCAATTTTTAATATAATATTTTTTATTTGTTCATATTTAATACAAATAGCCAAAAGTTTGTGCAAATGGCAAAATATATTTTTTAAAATTTTTCTTTTGAGAAATTGGGGAAAAAAATCATTTTAAAATGTAGTGGTGAAAAGTTTTTTAATTTTTGTTTATATGGCTTGCATTAGTCAAAAGGTTGAGAACCGCTGAATTAAAGTATTACTTAAATTACCTAAATGCTACAAAAGCATGCCAGTTAAGACATCCTTCTTGTAATGTGTCGGCTAAACTTTATTTTGTATTCAAACCTGAATGATAATTTGCTTAAATATTCATAACATATGAAAAGAGTAAATACTCTTTCTGAAAAAAATACTATGAAATTCCACAACATTTTGAATATTATTAGGTGAAACCTGCGGAGTGATATCAAGGTCTTAATTTTCTCCTCGTTTCTCTGAGATGCCTTAGAAATACCGTAGTTGTTACGCTTTGTTGGCTTCTTCATTGAAAGGGTTAGAAATATATTTACTTGGTAAGCTATGGAGCTCTTTTGGCTCAATAGAAAGATTGAACCGCACGAAACGTCCCCGTTGTATTCACAAAACCTGTTGCTAATTTTTCGCAGCCAAGTCAGCGAAATTCCGCGTAAAATCAATTGTGAAAACGATTCCATTTTAGCTCATTCCTGAAGCATTTATCAGGTGGATATGTTCATCACCACGATTAACACACAGAAGAAAATGGTCCAGTATCTAGCGATTTACTTCTTCACTCTTCAAGGAATTAGAAATAATATCTCTCACCCTTGCATTAATTAAGATAACATCGAATTTTTTTCCTTTTTTTTTTTTTTTTTTTTTTTATTTAAGACGACAGTCTCTCCTACATAAAGACATTTCTTTCAGAATTTCGTGAATTCATGTCGACTTATGTACATTTCAGCTTTTAATAAAACTAAGACTTCTGGTTCCAAATTTACGCTTTTTAAATTATGTATCTGGCAAGCAGGGCATGTTTCCGTTCTACAAAATTGAAACATTGCTCAAAGATGAAAGTAATTAGTCTTCTAACAGAATCTATAATTTTATTCAATTTGTAAACAGAGAACAATTCCTTTTACATGCTTTTAAACTTTAGAGGAATAATATAATTTCCTCATTTTTTTCCATAATTAAATGATTTTTCGCAGTTTATACTCATATTTTATATAAATACAAAAATGCGAATGAAAAATTGGTAGAAGTTAAAAACTAAATGTCTATTAACAGTTATCCATAGCTTTCATTTTGTATGCATTTCTACTCAATTTCTGTATGTTAAAAAAATTTTAGCCCAGTTGGCCGATTTGTCCATAAAGGTTATTGATTTCGTTTTGACATCTTGCGTTGGTTCACTATAAACAGCGTTTTACTTTTCAAATTGTCGCCACCAGATATTAGAGCCCTGCATTATATTTAAAGAAATTAAATAATGAAGAATCTCCATGAATGCATGTATGTTTCTCTCAGTGTAAAAAACAACGGTACCTAGAGACATCAAAATTTAAATAACGTAGTCCTCCACTCGAATATGGGCATCTGGAAGTGAAAATTTGGAATTTGGAATATTTTTTTCGATTTGTATAATATTTTGTAATCTTCAACGAATTTTTATGAACAATCTCAATGATTTTAAAGCGAGCAATAACAACATTGTAAGAAAAAAATATTTTTATCTAAATATTTAAAAGATAAAAAATTTTGAATCATTGAATCAATATTTTCAATTATTTCGTAAATCTAAATAATACAATTCTGAGTGTTAACTTTCTCTGTTACGTGCGTAACGCAACACACTAAACACACTTATGATAAAAAAACGTTATAAACCTAAAATTTCAACTCAGTTAAAATATATTTTAACTTAAATTTCAGTTAAAATATATCTTAAATTTTAAAATCTTAAATATAAAGCTATATATTTCAAAAAATAACCATTTCATATAAAACCATAACAGCAACCCTATAAGGTATTTCTCCCGCCTTCGTAGTGCAGCGGTCAGCACGCTCGACGTGTATTCGAGAGGTCCGTGGTTCGAAACCCGGCGAGGGCACTGCTCATTTGTCATCCCTCCTGCTCTGAAATATCTAATGTCTCTACAGTGACGCCGGAACTAAAAAAGGTGGTGGATGACGATTCTCCGCCAACATGATTTGAGAACTGGGACCCCTAATTCCCAGTCGCCCTTTAAAAGAGGGCAGTATATAAGGTGTTTTTCCGCCTTCTTAGCGTGCCTTCGTGGTGTAGTGGTCAGCACGCTCGACGCGTATTCGAGATGCCCGTGGTTCGAGTCCTGACGAGGGCATTGCTCCTTTTTCATATCTTCTGCTTTCAAAAAAATGCCTAATGTTTCTACAACCTGCTTCTAGAAAGAGACATAGCCAATAATACGTTGTAAAAAGGCCCGTCTATGCCTAAGAGAAGTAAATTAAGTCTATGACTTGTACAGTGTCTTATAGACTTATTATTTATTACTAAGATGTTCATAGATTATTAATAAATTACCAGTCGCCTCATAATCATAATTTTCTTAAGAGTTTCATCTAGGTTACTTTAATGTTCCCAGGTATGCTTATACGTTACCTAATTAAACAATGCGTTCACATCAGCTCAGGACACAGTTGACACTTGAATGCCTTTATTTTAATTTACTGAGATAAGCAAAAGTTAACGATCGTTGCGGATATATTTCACTTAACGATGATGTACCTTTTCGACATGACATGCATGACATTAACACTTATAGTTAGTACATTTACTTTTCTTTTTTACCAATCTTCCGCTCAGCTCGCCGATTCCAATACCCATTTTATATTTTTGATTTTTAATAAATTATCAGTCTCTCACCTTCTAATATTTAATTTTTTTTATTTCGGAGTTATTTTTCTAACAAATATCAGAAATGCTTAAAACTATTTATCTTCGTAATTAAGTGATAAATAAATATTAACTCAAGTGGGATAAATACGAACTTCTTTATATTATATTGTACATATAACGTATTTTGTTTAATTTAGTTTTTATATATTTTTTCTTACTATTTTATACAAATTTTTAATTGTATTCAAGTTAAATATAATTAATTAAAATAATATATAAGTATATTAATTCAATTACTTATATTTAATTCCTCATTTATTACGGTTATGCCCTCCTTGTGCTTTGTTTAATTTCCTATGGATTTACATATATCAGAATGAAATAGAAAAATTTGATGCAGATATCACATGAATTTTTTGTAAGGCCTATTAAATTATGCGCATATTTTCCTGCATTTCATTTAAATTTATATTCCTGGATTTCACTAGATAACTTCTTATTCAATCAATTCAGTTCTCACTTCAAAGCAAAGAAAAAATACATAAACCCCAAAATATCTTCATTAAAAATTGTAAAATACAGAAAAAGCTAAAACGCCAAATAGATTTAAAACCTTTAAAAACAATTTTTATAATTACAATTAGAGTTTATAAATTAATTAAAATTAAGCAGAAAGACAGATTTTCCGGTGCACAAAACTTTTGGCTTCACTGGCCAAAAACATACTGAATTTGGTGGAGAAAGTGACTTGATTGACTATGCTACCAATATTAAAATGTAAACAAATGGCTTAGTAGAACTTAAACCCATTTTAAATTGTTGAATTCTACAGCTATTGTATGCAGATTAACTAAAGGCATAAAATCCTTAACTGCAACATAAGAAGAATATAATTCAATCATTTTTAAAGTAAAAAATTCACAATTTACCAACATTTAAAGATTTAAAAAACTTAGCTCACCGAGCCGGGTGACAGGGTGGGTATATATGTGTGTGCTTTTAATGCAGCCGATTGCAACCAAAACGGGAGGTGCATATATATAGCAGTCATGTTATAGCAGACCCATATACAAAATTTCAACGTTCTGAGGCTGCTCGGTTTTGAGTTATGCTAGATACATGCATATATATGTACGTACACATGTACGTACAGATGTCACGAAAGAGACTCTTCTGAATCCATTTTAAATCCCTTTCACAAAGCGTTTTGAGAAAAAGGGTCCTTTATTCTGTCCGTACAGACAGATATAATGCAAAAACATAGTTCAAATGAAATCGAGAGCGGTCAAAATAGATATTTTCGTTTAAGTACGATACTCCAAAATTTTCGCAGTTATATTAATTATTTGACTTCGTGCAAGGAATTAAAAACGCGCATCCACATCTGGAAAAATATTGTTCCGAAAAACGTTCATAAAAGTATGGATGAAACCCATACTTAAAAATATATTTATCAAATGAACATTTATTGGGCATTTTAGCAATACGGACTGAGTGATAAGAAGACTTTTCACAAAATTTGATCTATACCAAGTTTGAAGATACTATATTTTTAAGTCTTTGAATTAAATTCGTTGGAGTACTTCATATAATAAAGAAAGAGAAAGAAAAGAAACAACATAGCAACAAAAGGAAAGCGGGTGGTTTGGCATGAAACAAAGAGTGTTTGTTGTAAGCCAAGAAATGTGAAGAGAAAAAATGTTCACGCGGACCATGTGAGATGGCTATCACTTTTAGCTTCCTAACAGACTGACGTATCACTAGTGATTCATTGTCTTCGTCAACAGCAGGGCAGTTGATAATGATTTTATTTATAGACAAAATAAGGTATTTTAGCCCTCAATTATGTGTCGCACATAATTAACCAAATACCTGTTAGTTCCTTTCTATTTGCCGAAAACCGAATAATTTTCATCTATTCTAGGTACATAAAATTTTTACCATTTATCCAGCAAAAAACCTAAATTCATTTACAAATGCAATAATAAATAAGTTTAATATAGCATACTTTTAAGCATGTTCAAACTTTGTGAAGTTGAATCAGAATATCAGTAAATTGAATACAGAGAGCAGAGCTGCTCCATTTAAGGTATAATTCTTACTAAAGTAAGCTAAGATTTTAATTGAAAAAATGAATATTTTGTAAGAAATTCAAGAAATTTTTTGAAGCCAACATTTTCAAGCTGTTACTTTACAGAAAGTTGTTAAACCACGAGGCTTTACTTGCCAAAACAGTATACGAAGTTTAAAATGTGATCTATGACTCACAATTAGGAAAAGCTGGAAAAAATCAGGGCATGAATTCAAAAAAATTGAGCTCTAATCTAACTCTCGCCGTAAAAAAATTCATTACCTCAAAAGTAAGTGGGCGAAAAATTTTATATTACGCTATTGTCATTAATTGGAAGAGAAATTGACGGTGACTCTCCTAAAAACCGTGTAACATTCAACAGTTTTTTGGTCATAAAAGAAATTTTACGTAACTATGTAGTATGAAAATTAGTTAAGGTTGAACAACTTTTGTTATCGAGTAGGAACACAGAAATAGATATTTCAGAAATTCCCTAAAGAAAAGTTTCAAAAACGCTGTTATCTAAAGAATGATATGAACTGCCATCTAAGGCCATGACTAGCTCAGGGTAGATGATGATCCTTCACCATATTTATTCAGATGCTGCACGAATGCTCATACATTGTGGAATCAGTTCATTAGTATATGTACTTTATTCTGAAGGTTTAATTAAACAAGACTCTAGTACATGAACTCAGAATTAATCATTCAGACACCTGAAGAAGACCAATACAGACAATTAGCTGCAAGCTAGGGCAAATTGTCTACAAAGATTCAATTATGATTATTGTAGCAGCAACCATAAATGATATATCATTTTTAATAGATTGCATAAAGTTTCTTTTCTAAGATGACCTCTACATTATACGGACTGAAATTTACATATCATCGGCAGTATGTTACATAACAGACCATTTGAATCGGCATGTTTCACAGTCATACGAAATGGACTAAAACATTAAAGAAAGTCCATACTTAACACAAGTATAAGTTAGTCTAGATATTTGTTGTGTATCATCAGTAATAAAGTAAATGTGAGAAGAATCGTTCACTTCCAGTTGTCAAAGTGATATACCATGAACAAAATATTATCCTTCAAATTTTAAGTGTGTTTGTGATGCCGGTTTGCACAAAACATTTACTATCAGTTGATACTCAAAGCCTTGAGCATTACTAAGACGTTCTTCTGACCTAGATTTACATAATCAGAAAAACTTTGTGGGTAATTTTTATTATATTAATAATAGTTTTATATATTTCGAATAGTTATGCCACTGAATAAGCATAAACGAACGAGCAAAAGTATGTGCACTAGCAACTTAAAATATCAGACATGCAGACGATATCCTATACTTTAAGGAATGTCTAGGTGAATACCAATTAACATAAAAATTAATAATTAGAAAACGATATATTTCATCTATCCCCAGCTCAGCTAGCAGAATTATATCTTCAAGAGAAGATATTTCTGTTATTGAATTGATCAGTTTGGTTATTAGGTTTAAATCAGCTGGGCAAGTGTTATATATTTAAAAAAATATATGTTTCTATCCATACAATGTAATCTAACTTTGTCAGGAAGCTTTAACTTGCTTTGTAAGAAAAATAGTCGCTATTCCTTATTAAGCCCCCTTGTCATCATAAATCACAAGGTGTATCGGACTGTTATCAGATATGACTACACTTTATATGGAAGTGCCTCTTCCATTAATTTCCATACCTTATTTTTTATACATTTATTTATTTTGTGAACTAATATTTCATTGAAAACGGCTTCTGCTAAAAATATGTTTATGCCATTTAAAGCATAATTCAATATACGTTTTCTTCAAATTTCTTTCGAAATTTGTTCATACTATGAACTCTAAAGATATCTAAATAGTACTTAATTAAATTAGTTTTACTTAACGGCGAACCATTGGAAGTTAATTCATTAACTGACAAATATCGTTTTGTTGTTTGACTTCTGAATTAAATATCGTTCCTCTTACTGCTTCCTATGAACTTAAGGTGCAATTGAAACAGTAAAAGTTAACATAAAAGTTTATTCCTCGCATTTTGTCGAATTTTCACTTAAAATAATGCGAAACAAGTTGTTCAGTTTCTAGTTGACAGATACTTTCTAAAACTCTACAGCACATTAGCCGAGTTATAACTCCAGAAAATCTGCATGAAGGTACAACCTAGAAGAATAAGACAGGAAACCAAACTAACTCTCACAACACTTACCATTAAACTTTTCATTTAATTGCATCAGCATCTATGAAAAGGTGAAGAAATAAAAGTCCCAGAACTTCCAAAACCAGAAATATAAGTTTCTACAACAAAAAAATCAGCCCATTACCATGGCAACGAATTCCACGTTTAGTGATAACAATTTCAGTATTCTGAATTGAAGCGTAACGTTGTTTATTGAATCTTACGTGATCTGTTTAAATGATCCTAAGTTCCATCTGCACTAGTGTTTTTACTGTTTTTTTTATTTATTTATTTAGCGTGGACGGCGCTGCATGAAATCTAAAGCTAGGGAGAAATATCTATTTCATCAATTTCAAATGTCCATTCGAAAGGGAAGTAAATTAAAATGTAGCCTGATATAAAAATATAAATGCTTTGAAGGTTGTAAGAAAATTAGAGAAAAGTAAATACTTAAAAAAAGTTAATAAAATAAAAGTATTCGTACGCAGAAATTATGCTTTCCGAAATTAAAAATCTTTCAGAATGTTCGCTTAAGCTTATAATACACAACATGAAATATATTTTTAGAGGCATGAAATTATGACATTACCTAAATGAACAAAAATAGTTCATAGAAATCGGGAGAAATATATCGTTTTAGTGTTGTATCAATTAAGGAAAGCAATTATGCTTTTTGTCAATAAAAATTCATCAGACGTTCACAGGAAATATACTTCTATGCTTAAGATATCGCAGCTGTCAGCCGTCAAAATTGCAACCCACGTTGTTAAAGAGAGTCGGATAAGAAAATTGGAATGTGACGCAATAGGTTTATGCAAGTGGAAAATAAAAACCAAGACATGGTTCCAGTTGCTGAAATAACTATTTTATGAAATTTTAATCCTGAATGCATGCATTATCAAGCTGAAATATGCATTTTTCTCTCTACCAAACGTTCGTTATGTGTAACGAAGTATTCTAACAGCTTTATTAGAAGTACATCTTTACCACCGTGGGAGTACAATTGGTAGCAGAGAAAAAAAAGCCCATTCCAATAATAATCGAGTCACCACTTTTTTAACGGCTGAATAAACCTTAGATAAGACTAACTAGAGTAAAACATGCCAATGTGTTCTAGATTCGCAAATTTGTTTCTGCATTAGGATCAGTAGGAGTCTCGTCTTTATTTGAATTTATATTTAAATTACTATCGAAATGTTTAGAGATTATTTGGAACCTAATATTCTCACAGTATGTTTCACTCTAACAAGCAACAACTTAATCACTATAATAATCATATATATATTATTCTTCGTTCTTGTAGAAAGATTGAGGACACTTTGAGCACCTTTCTACTGAGCCTTGTGTTCTGAACTTTAGAAGACTATTTTGATTTGCGGACTTCATTGGACTTTATTTGACAAGAAATAAAGTCCAATGAAGTCCGCAAATCAAAATATCTTACATTTGCATGTGGAGTCAATAATATTGTTTACAAAATGGAAGGACTCACACCACCTGAACTTTTGTCGACCTTATCGAAACAGAGTAATTTTATTATTATTTTTAATCAATTAATGGTTCGGGAGTCTCTTGGAATACATGACCTTTGGCGATTGTGACTTGCTGGGCCTGTAACTCCCACCTCGGTTTATGCTTATGACTGCGGCTCCAACGTTCTTGGAAATCTCCAAATATTATGAGCTTCGTTTTTGTGCTTCTCCATTTTCGAAGACATTTTTTTCACTCATCAAGAATTTCTCTGTTGGAATTTTCTTTTACTTCTTGGAATTTTATTTTACATCAATTAATGATGAAACGCAAATTTTAACAAACTTTAACCGATTTTCATTAATAAATTAGAAATTTAAAAAAATCCTAATCTGTCATAATGTTTCTTCTCGTACGTTCAAATTAGTTTTTAAAATTACATTAAGAAATTCTTGATTTCAACAGCTGTGAAAGAATGAAGAATATAAATATCATACACATTGCAATGAACCTTCTCCGAGGAAACCACTTCCATGAGATTACCATCAATATAAGGTGACGTATTTATGAAAATGTACATAGTATCAGCTGCTGATCTCTGAAACGATCGCTTTCACAGAAGGCTAAATGTCACAGTTGGTCATATGTTTCACTGATAAAATTCGCATTTCAATCTCATCCCCAATATTTTTGGATAGATTATAACGTGTTCAATATGTTGTAAACTGACCATAGTTGGTATTTCAATTCCATTAATATAGTAAATATAGGATAACTGGTTCCGTTAAAATATAGTTTGTGCGACTAGTAACGTTATAAATTGTATTAACAATTATATTTCTTGTTTGCTCAAGCCTTCTCAATTCAGAATTATCAGAACTTAATTTACATTCAAGTAGAAACAGCAAGCTTATATCAATTCATAGTTGGCAACTAGCAATGAGTAGCAATTTACTACGTAAATAACTCTTCAATGTTACCTCTTCTTATTAGGGAGTTATTGCATTTTGCTTAGTGCGGCGGTTGACGCAATATACAACGCAAAATATTTTATTAATAATTTCCTTATCGCTGGTGAACTTGAAATCATGCAATACAAATTTTAAGTCTCCTTGCTGCTGCACCTTTCAGCTGCTGGCTGAGTTTTACAATAATTTACAATAAAATCATTAATGCGGAAAGTGTTTATGCAAAGGTATATCAGTGGCTTTTACAGCAATTTCTTTCTGCCCATACGCCTCAGTTCATATCCAGGAATGCACAATAATGATGGCTGCTTCATTCAGCATTTATCATGAGATTCGTTTATTGATTGATAGGTAAAGAGCTGTCTTGTCAACATAAATAAACATATAATTAAATGCATATTCAATAAAACTTTTACAGCCTTAATCCAGTGTTTTTATGTGTGTTTCTTTGCAGTTGTATTATTACACATTAAAAACTGAAGAAAATACTTTTTTTCGTATTCTACCTTTCATCTTATCTTTCTCAGATAATATAAAGAACAGATCACATTAATATTATTTAAAATATTATTTAAAAATTAACAGCATTAATTTAAGGATTAAGAAAATATCTTTTTTAAAATTTTCTGGTCCCTTTCAGTAAACATAATAACCTTTGTGGCTACACTTTGAATTTAAGCAATAATAGATGTATTTTGCTGATCTATATTTCATTCACACCATAATTATAATTTCTACATAATCATAACATTGATAGTATTTTCTACTATGTCTAACTTATTTTACTCGGTCACACGAGCTTTACTTTCTACTTCAAAAGCTTCCACTTTTACAATGCAAACAGCAAAGAGTATCACGCAAAGCACAAGCGTGGCAGATGTATTTTTTATACGTAAAGTTAAAAAAAAATATATATAAAAATCAGTTAAAATAAAACAGCATAAAAAGGGGAAGTCATTGAACACTGGCTGACGTGCTCTTCAGTCAGATATCACCTCCTTCCCCGAAATCGCAAGCAGGTGTTGGAAAACCCCTGTTGAAGCAGGGGCGGCAACGGAAGATCGATTATGTAATCCGGTAGCAACGAATGTCTCCTCCCACGGTAGCGAAAGGTCTCCCTGCTTCTCATCTGTTGCATTCAGGGCCTATTTTTCAAGATGAATTGGTAAAATGGAGGGAAAATTCGGGGAAAAGGATTGCAAGGTTCTAATTTTTTTTAAGTTAAAAAATCTAAATTTGTGAGAACTAGGAATTTTGATTTTTAACAACGAAGGATTATGAAACATTTTCCCATTATCTGAGCACCATATATGTAAGAACTCCAAATATTCGAAGAAAACCGAAATCGAATTATATCCGGTTATTTGAAAAATTCGGATAAATGTTTAATTAAAAAATTCGGATTATGTTTGGTTTGTCTCCTTTTCGATTAATAAAAAACTATTTACTGTAATAAAGGTAACTGGATTTTATTTTCTATGTATCATTTTTAATTTTTAAAGCTATAGAGTTAAAATGAAAATAATTTTATTTCCATGAAATTAAATATAAAATATTCTTTTGCTGACAAAATTAAACAATGAAATAATTTGTCCTTGCCTAAGCAAACAACCAATTATACTGACGTCATATTATGACCTTTATATGGTTTATTTTTTTAAAAAGATTGCTGGGACTCAGAACGGCTCATGGAACAAACGAAGAAAAGTAGGCTTATGTATAATACTTGTTTTTCAATTTTGTTTATTTCCTGGTATTGCAGCCCATTTCAATTAGAATTAGATACATGTATTCAGCATGAAGATACAGTGGCGGACAATCAAACTTCCTTACCTGACAAATAGTGCAAAAGTGTGCAAATAATATGTTTTATCTAAAGATCATATTGCAGCAATAAAATAAAGTTGTAAGGTTAATCTTTAAGTTTTACAAGGATTCATATATTATTTACACTTAATTACTCAGGAAAATGAAAAAGAGTGAAAAGGGCAGCATTTAACAAAACGGGAAACAAAGTAATTGACACACAAATTTTGCATAAATTATACATAACTGCAGTCATATTACGCGCACTTAGATGTGTTTTATACGCTGCCAACAAATTTCAGTGGGGTTCAGATCAGAGCTACACCCAGGACAGGCCAAAGCCTTTAATATCAGAATTTGGCCTGAACCTAAGGATTGAAATAGGGAGCAAATTACATTTTTTAATATCCGTTATATTATAGATACCTGTAAAAGAGCAACAAAATCATGCATAAATAAGTTAGATCGTACATACCGATTTCGCTGTATGACAGGGCTTAGAGCCCTGATGAAAAATCAATTTTCAGCACCTCTGAAATAATTCCGAATAACTGTCTGTAAATACTCATCCAAGGTGTGAATATAAACTTACTTACCACTGACTCAGATGCTGTATCGTCTGTTATATGTCTCAGAATTTGTACTCAGTTGTAGGAGCATTCTATTGTCGATAGGCCTAAAAGCTCTACAGAATATTACTCTTTTAGCGGAATTTATAAAGTTATTTCAGAAGATGGATATCTGTGGTTGTTAAAGAGACCCTGTCAAGACTTTTACTGCACTGGATGAGGAGTTTAGCAATGTTTTATGCGCCGTGATTCTGAGATTACAGAGAATGATGAATCTAGAAGTCAGTGGTAATTTGGATATAAGAAGTTATTCTGATGCATTTATACTGAACAATATCAACTGGGTATATTAATGTACATCATATTTTTCTGTTCGCATATTTGCAGAGTTCCTGTGTAATATTTGCTTGTCATATTCATTGTAGTCACTTTGCATTCACAGTTACATATAAACTGATTGCATTCACAATTAAATTTAAGACATTCAACTCGTTTGCCGGATACGCATGACTAGGCCATTTGGCTCTCTGGGAATCAATATGTAATCTGGATGATAAACTTCACTTTAGCATCTCCAAAAATACCGCTTACCGTCCAATCCGTCTTGCATTCATCCGAAACAATTACTGAGTTTCTCTGAGCCTCTGTCAATGAAACATTTCTTTTTTCCAAGAAAGTCGCTTCTGCACCATTTTTCTTTAGGTTAAGTAAGAGCTTTTTTCTTGAGGCGATACGCATGCAGACCGCATTCCGCGAAACGTCTTTGGACAGTTCGTGCGCTTAAATTAACAACTCAGTCTTTCCTAAATTCAACTTCTAAATCAGAAACACTTGCGTAACGATTACGGAGAGACATCTGTTTCATATATCGATCGTCAGATTCTGTGGTCTGATTCGGTTCTTCTATCATCATCACTAGTTTCACGTTCTAGTTTAATCACTCTGAAGACTGTCGATTGATTGCAGCCAATTTTTCAGCGATCGACTGTCGATTGATTGCAGCCAATTTATCAGCGATCACGCGTATCAAACATCCTTCTTTAGCTAAAGCAACTGCTCCACAGTTTTTCCCTTGCTTCAACTGAACATACGGAGCCATCATTTATCGTATAAAGAACGAGTATAATCGTTTTTCCCTTTCCCGCGCTAGAAATCGGATGACACATTACTCCGGAAGTTTTGTGTGATGCAATAATTTAAGTGAAAAATTTTGTGACGGCTACCGCATGTTTAATATTGCTGAAAGAAGCGTGATTCTTATTTTCAACCATTCACATTGGAATTAGAAAACTACAACTGTTGAATACACAGAAATCTTCTATTATAAAGCTATTCGTTGTAACGCAGTTTCTCATAGTACCCGAGTTTTTTTTAAATTACATTGTTAATAGTAAATAATTCACCTAACAATAAAATAATAATACTTCAAGTGTCAAAGCCTTTGCCAATGTTTAAGTGAACTCAACTAAAACCGTAAAACGATCCGAAATGAAAACTGTAATGATACAGATATTTAAAAAAAGAAAAGAACTTCATTAAAAATAAAATACTTTATGATATAAATAACTATACATATTGACATGAGTTTTAAGTAACTAAATGTACTAATTAATGTAATTTTGAATTTTTATAGCTTAAGATATTGCAATTTCTGTTGCTTCTTATCCTAATAATGTGAATATTGCTTTAAAAAAGTCACATAAGTATTTAGAGTTCGTGTGTATTACAACCACGATAGACACGCAATAACCTATCAAACATTTATGACTGTTTTATATTATGCCATCTGTATTCCGCCCAACGGGATAGTGGTTAGCGATGCTTCCTGTCGTACCTAAGGGTCTGAGTTCGAATTACGGAAAAAAGCATGGATGTTTGTAAATATATAGTATCTGTGCGGAATGGGGGCACTCTAAATATGCGGTGAGCTGAAAGTCCTCTCGAAAATTTGGTGTAAGAGGAAGAGAGGTGAGAGACATTTGGACTCGTTCCCTCGGGATGCTCGCCTTCAAATGTGGAAGCGGAACTGAGCAAAGTCGAACTCTCACCTATATGATGCTCAAGGGTCTTGCCAATGGCCGGCGCATTCTTGCCTCCTTGTCACAATGAATTTTGTGTACTTTATATCAGACAAGCGAGATGAACGGAAGTAAAACTTTAAATTTTTTAAGTACCTTTGATATGCGTTCACAGGTTGCTAAGCATAAATTTAGCGACAGGCCTGTCTAATAAGAATGACTCTTGTAACATTATGCCATTAAATCCCACTAAATACATCCTACCTTTATATGGGTGGAGCTTTACTTTGGCAGAATCCTAGGTGGCTTCCTTTTCTTCAATCAGAATCACATAAGCTTTACGCTGACATAGAGGTGGCATTGCTAATTGTTTGTGGCGTCAAAATGAGCCAGATACCATACATAATGTAAGACGATAGACGAGTTAGTTCTCTGTTATCCCACGGGGCCAACGGATACATCTATATTTTCTTGCTGTCCAAGTTCACTATATAATTGTATTGACATAATAATGCTATATATCTCTAAAGTCTGTATAAGCTCACGTAGAATTAATTATATGTTGGCCTCTGATTCCGATCCTAGGCTAAATCCTAAATTGGCTTTAGGTAATTTTTTCTCAGATTGTTCGTCACCGCACTGATCTTAGCGTGTATCTTTCAAGGAACGATTTTAAACAGAGAACTATTTACCTTATAGTCTAGAACAGGGATTTCCAACGTTTTTCTTCCACTAACCCTTTTTAAACGAATGGTTCTCTTCTTTGACCTTTTCACAGTTTTCTATCCAATATATTATATGCATAAATAGTACTCTAATACGAATAATTACACATAATATTTACTGTATTATTATTATTATTATTAATTTTACATATATAAACAATTTTTCAGAAACAAAATTGCAGATTCTAATTGCACCAATGTCCGCTTTTAATTATTGTGAACGCTGCATTTGATGTATTGATGTAATTATTTTTTTTTGTTTGGTATAACATCGCTTAACTTAATTCTTAAATCACCTCATTCGAAAGTACTTACCTGCTTTTTGTTTCAAATTCTAGTTTTGCTTTCTTCACATTTTTTATTGTGTTTTCTTATGTTCTTGCATTTTACTTTTTTACATTGCACTAATTGCATAAAAACTTACATTTTTAGAACATATTAAACAATTTCATTTTATTTTCCCTGTATAATAATTTATATTTCTTCCTTACTGCATGATGTAGCTTTATATTAATAGTAAATAATTAATTATAAATTTATAAATACTCTTTTTTTGTAATCAAAAGTATCTTGATTACGCTGATCATTTTCCACAACATATTCGGATTTCGATCCTCTATTGACCCTTTGATCATCATTGGCAGCTTTGAAGTTTTATTAACTCCCACGGGTTCAGTACCAACCCAAATGGGAACCCCTGATCTAGAATATCTGAGTGGATCAATGCCGAGGTAAGATCTTCAGTCATCGAAATGAATAATTGTTGCTTCTATAAGAAATCGAAGAATTAAACCATTAGTTTCGATATCCTGGCTCTTTATTTCCTGTGAAAAAGCATACAACTTTGCTCTTATGACTTTTGATTCAATGTATGAGGCTTATTCTGACTCCCTAATCGAAGTCAGCATCTGCTTGTTCGACAGCTCAAAACAGATTACACTGTGCCTTATGAAACGTTTCTGTAACAGCACAATAATTGGCTTAATGCAGGACACATTCTCTACAAAAACTTGTTAGATCAAAACGTATTTCTTTAATACAGCCAAGCGGAACAACTAACCACTATTGACTCCTGTGTGAGAGTGCTATTTATATAGGACGTGTTGTAGGGTTTTTTTTAATTTGCATAACAAATTTATTTTAAGTTTACCTGTTCTCAACTTCTCAAACTTCCCCTCACATTCTCTCGCCAGGATGTAAATTTTAAAGTTAAATGAAGTGCTATTTAAACGCGTGATTATCGCAGTTTATTCAGAGCGTGTTTCGCTAGCCTAGCGCACGTTTCGCTTTTATTTCGCGGTCACTCGAGTAAGCCCTTTGGCCTTATCAGTTTAGTATCACGCCGGTTAGATCTCTGTGAGTCCATCTCTTAGGAGTAATTTTGAAGTGCGTTCTTGCACTCGTTTTATTTTCAGATTTTTATTTTTATTCTAGTCTACGTTTAGTTATCGCTGCAAGTGAACGGTGTTTTGGTAACGCACGAAGTCCGTGCTGTCTGTTATTTTAGTTTGAGTTAATAAAGGGTTATTTTTCCCCTTTCTTCTGTGCTGGTATTTATTTCACGCCTGTGCGAGATTTCGCCAGGTTCATCATAGGATCTAAGTTAGTGCATGTGGACAGTAAGAGTGCAAGAAATTGCTATTTGTATGAGACGCATGGGAACTAATTTTTGCTCCGGGTGACGCTCGACGTTTTCTGTTAATTGAAATTAGTTACAGCGAGCATTTAACTTTAGAATGTCTATTCTAAGTAACTGAGAATAAGTTCTAAGTAAATAAAACAAAGGTAAGTGATATAAAAGGGAGAATATCATGCATCAGTATTAAAAATTACATTTTTCAAGACGCTGAATTATATACTTCGAGAGTATTCGGATAGCAGAATGAACAGAGAATCAACTAGTTATCATTCGATGTCGACAGAATAGAGCGCTATGTTTTTTATACGGAGAAACTTTTGTGCTCCTTTTCACAAGCTTTTTCAGTGAGATAAGGATAATCATAAGAAAGAAAAGGCTAAAAAAAGTCGCTAAAGAATCAAAGGGAAGAGTGCTAAAAGCTATTTATCTCATAAAAATAGGTGCTAAAAATATTCGCACAATTTGTTGAATTTCTTTATTGGACATCTTAACTTCTCAAACAATCTGTATGAAACCAATTATACATTTGTAAAAGTAATATTTCTTAAAATTCGTTTTCTAGTTACTATCATTAGTAGGTACACAAAATAAACATAAAATACGTAATAAATCTAAGGAATCAGGCTCGAGTTGGATTGTTAATAAACAGATAAATAAGAAAAATATCTACAATACAAGACACATAACGTTTGACGGAACTCTGACGAGAGATTCGAATCATGGCAATTACATAATATGTATTTTGGCACTTAACGAAAGCCATACCAATTATACTAAGCCAAAGCAAATGTTCTTTTTATTCTATTTTATTATACTTCACTATTCATTTGCAATTTTCCTATCACATTTGACATATGAAAAAAAAACTCTAATCTAAACATATATTGAAATATTTTTGGCGCAGATAGTATAATGTACACTGCGTAAAATAAATTTAAAAAATGGAACAGTTGGCCGATTGACGAAATTCAACTTGCGTTTTTCATGTCTCGAAAACGGGGCTTAGGATATGTATTATAGTATATATATATATATATATAGCATTGTTCTAATATAGGTACTTTGACACAAAATCAGACTTCTCCTGAAATAACATACCAAATTGTTTCCATATTTCGATTCTACGATACGATTTCAAATTACGCCAAACTACCATTTTTTGTAAAAATCGCGCGAGTAGTTTTTAAAAAATTAGCTCTCAAAGTTTTAGCTCCTCAATGTTAATTGAGTTTAGTATATATTTATTAAGGGGTGTCAGAAACCCCTATACCGACAATGTTAAATTGGCCATTTACAATATACCTTTTTTCAAAATCGCTGTAGATACACGCTTGAAATTTTTTGTGTAATTAACATATACCTAACTTATTATACTGAAGTGAGCGTTTGGAAACATTTTGAATTTTAGAGTAATTTACAGAATATGTTGTTAGGAATAGTAAAATTTAGCCCTTTTCTCTCACAAAAAGTATTTAAAATTTTTTTTTTTAGTTTATAACAAATAGCTCATTTCAGTAAATATTAGGAAACCTAATAAATAAGCCATACAAATTTTAGATACCTGTGAGTAGTAGTTCCTGAGAAAAGGTACATCGAGTATAAAAAATCACGGTTGGAGAAAAACGCGTTTTTATGTAAAAATCTTCATCTATTAAAGCATTCGATGACAAATTAAAACTAAACATATTACAGTTCTAACTTTCATAGAGATTAAAGAATGGTATTTTTAGAAAGCTAAAAGTGTAGAGAATTTGAAAAGGCAAAAATCCGAAATCATCATTTTTTAAGATTTTTGGGCTTCAATACCCCTTAATCTCTCTTTTTTTATTAAACTTATTTGATTCTTTCTTTCACATTCGAAATTCAGGTTCATTCCAAATAAAATTCACCCATATTTTATGATTTATTTAAAAAATTTGTATTTTTAAATAATTTTTATAAATTTTTCAAAACCATTTTTGAATTACAATCTATAAAATTTTTACCATCATCTATCTTAATGTAGACGTATTTCTAAGCCTACCTGCAAAAATGTACAGTTTTGTATTCAAAAATTCCGAAGATATACGCAAATTTATATATTTATGCATTTTGAAATTTGGGATATTTGTTGAAAGCGATAAAACATCATATGTGGTTTAGACACTTTGCTAAATTTATTTGGAAGTAGAAATTGGAAGTGACGTTTTCTTCAGCTTTATGAAGGGTTACAGAAGTTTATTGTAAGTGCTGATAGAAGGTGTTTAAAACTTTCGTACAATTTGTTGACATACGTGTTTCTATGATTTCCGTTCATGCACAATATAAAATGATAGAATAATAGATATTATGTTTTTTAATGAGATAAAGACGTTTCAAATGTTAATTCTGTTTACTGACTAATGTAAATGTTAATTACTGTTTGACTAAGGAACAATTCAATATGCTTTTGATTATCTTGTAAAACTTTGCATCATCAGACTTCTTTGTGTTATTGCTGGTTCGTTCTAGTCTAACGGAATAAAGTAAGTATTAACAAAAATTAGTCATATCATTCTCTGTGTGTGTATTTGTTTTCAAGTGACTATAATAATTATATTTATGATTCATAGACTTTAGTAGCCTATGAAAAAATAAAACGGTTTCGCTCTCCTGGTTATTTGCGTATCCGCTAGGGCAGCCCTGTTTTCGATAATTATGCACTCATTATTCAGTTAATAGAAGCACGTAACCTAATATTCGTCCTCTCTTACCTTTCTGGATATTTTTTTTCTATTTCCATCTTTTGATTTAAAATATGAAATGTACTCTTCATTTTGCTTGAGACAAAGCATTGATTTGTGTATAATATTGATTAGAAAGTTCGAAGCATTGCTTTGTTTATTTGGATTGAAAACTTCATAGAAAATCTTCTAAGAGAAACTAGCTCATATTTATATTACCCCGAAGGAAAACGGTGCTCAGCAGCGGCCAGCGATAAAATCGCTGAGCACCGGTAGTTCGATCTGTGGTTCGAATTTCAGTGAACAAGCTGGTTGTATGATCGTTTTTTGGATTTCCTTACGTGTAACTTAGATAAGAGCCAGTTTTCCTTAGAAAATCCTTTACGAAAATGTCCCCTTAGGCAGATAGTCCTCGGTACTTTGCCATAAAAAAAAACCAAACCAAAGCATATAAAAAAAATGAGAAAAAAAAAAAAAAAAAAAAAACGCTGTTAGCAGAGATTTCAGTCCAGAACGTTTGAACTACGAATGGCGAGCGGTCATTTCCATTTGACCTTAAGCCAACGACCTGTCACATCATTTGAACATTTATATCTTAAATGTGTAAAACTTGTATAAACTTTGCAATTACCTGAAAAATGTAAAGCAGGTGGCAAAAGGCAGAATTAAATAAATAATAAATTATGGAGACATAAATAATAAGTACAACATTACTTAGGTCACTTAGAGACCATCATACGATTATTGTTTAAGATTTAAATTTAATGAACTACTAAAAATATTTGGAATATTATGAAATTTATTAGAATGTGGCAGAGAAACGCAAAGCACTATATGCAATTTAAGAATCGCATTCTGTTGAAGACTACCGCAAGTATTCTTTTTGTAAAACTTTCAGCGCCTGACAATTGTAACAGTAAACAACATGAAAACATTTTGATTTGCACATACAAATGAAAAGTTTTAACGACTATACATAATGTTAACATTAATGATTGATTTAACATAATTTATGTATGCAAATACGAAGACCAATTTAAAATACATAGACCAATTTAAAACAAGAAGATAATACACCGGGTTTTTCTCATTATATGACCCTTACCATTATGTGCTTGCTGAAAGATAAATAACTGTTTGTTTGTTTGTTTGAATATGACAAAACAGAAAGATGAAACGCAGAACAGTTTCATATGGTTTCTGAGCTTCAACATTGCGGTCAAAAGTCATTCTGTTATCTGAATTTTTTTTTTCGTTTTTTTTTGTTTTGATACAAAACACAGATTATTTAAAAGCATCTCTCTTTTTTTTTTCCTTCATTGAACGAGAAACAGGGGCTCGAGTCAGTTAGGAAAGAAAGAACTTGGTTTCTGAATATTTTACAAACAAAATAAAAAAGATTTCTCTGTTTTCTTTTTTTTTTAACCTTCTTTTACTTAAATACATTTATTTGAATTTGGTCTGAAATTTACGGGTTAGATTTTTTTGCCACTTACTGCCGTTTCGGTAATGTAATTAATGATGCATTGTTGCAGAAGAAAAGCCACCATAAACTTTATTCTTTTGAATAAGCTTACATTTATTTTATGGTCAATCAAAATGAGACTGAAAGAAATATTGAAGAAAGCTTCGAAGGTGGAATACTTTAAAAATAATCTGTTTCTTTTAAATTAGCAGTGACTGCATATTTGTGTTGGATCGGGGATCCTCTTAACATATACATTCGTAATCAATAGATCTTGATTGCTGCTGTAGTTTCAAGGGAGCCTGGTTTGACCGGTTTCGTTGATTGGGCTCATGGCTAAGAAATTAAAAGCTAGTGAGTTGTTGGTTAGTCCTTGTAAAGGTTCCTTTACTCCTCGTTGTCTGTAACTAGATTTAGAGAAAACTTTCTGCTCGAAAGTATTCTGACTGCCATATAGTACAATAAAAACAATGTACAGTTAAAAGCATTCATGCTTTCTCCTAGATTTTAACCAAGAAAAAGTTCAATAAGAAATAAACATAAAAAATACATTCTAAATAGCTAATAATATAAAAAGAAATCACTTCACATTTTGTATTATCAACTATTTAGAATGTATTTTTACTCCAAAAGTGAAATGACGAAACATCAAAACACGATTTTACGTTGTTTCACTTTTAATTCGAGTCTATTGCCATACGGTAAAACGTAAGATATTATTCTTTCATATTTAATTTTGTTATTAATTGACAAACTAAACTAACAAAAGCAATAGTTGCATATCTTAATTTTTCTTACATTTTAATCTAATTTGAATAAAAAATCCATTTAATTCATGATATATCTATTAGAAACATTATTTTTATAAAATTACATTGCATAACCCCCCTTTACATGCACAGAAGATATATCTCGTATTAGTCAAAATTCGTAAGATACTTCTCATGTTAGTCTAAGTGCCTATTCATCTAATATCATACAAAATTTTTGTTATTGTATCTAGGCCATCTCTGTCGAGAATCCTTTCTGATAAACCCTCTTAAACTCTAGAAGGACCTTTTTGGGCGATCGTTAAAATCTGAATCCTTACAGAGTTTTTTAATGTTTATTTCTTAATGAGGAATTTATAAAAATTAGTAATATAAAATTTTACTGTTTATTTGAAATCAATCAAAGCTGTATCTGCGAAAATTAAAGAATTATTCTCAAAATATTTAAAGAAAATATAGAGAGAGAAAGGGAAAAAAGAAGATAAGAAAAAATGGCCCCTTTATTTTTTTATACTTAAAATTAATATATGCATATATATTGTCATCTATATAGATGTAATAAAAATTGGGAAACGGCATGTGGATGATGATGATGTTGAAAGATGGGTGCTTAAAAGGCAATAAGTCGTCATGGCGGGTTGATTACGTTTAGATTTTTGACTTAATATTCTCAAAGCATACATAGTTAAATTTTTGCAAGACAGGCAGCTTGTATTCCAATATTATAATTAAAGTCTGCACCAAAATTTTAGCTCTTATAAAAATTTTAATCTACAATTTCTTCAGATGGAGATATTAATTCATATTTATTCGAAATAATGTGTACTAAATTGTCCCTACATACAACAACGTTTGTTCAATATCTTGGTGTCAGACTTGCAATGACCAAAGCAGTTGCAACTGAATGGTATATTCAAATTACGCTAAAGTCCACCTGTTTATTTGTCCAAGGGAATAGATGCCTTTAAGTAGGATTTTCCCATGTAACCAGCTCGTTGACTCGAATTAAAATCCGAATAGGTCTACCAGTGATCAGCGGTCTTACCGTTTGCAGTCACTGTCGGTCCCGTGTGTGTGTGTGTGTGTGTGTGATTATAGCAAAGCCTCGAGGGCTATCTACCTAAAGGGAGGGATGCCTTCGTGGAGGACTTTCTAAGGGAAACTGGCTCGTATACACGTTACACATGGGGAAAACCACGAAAACGCCCATGCAGCCAGCCCGTTCGCGGGATTCGAACCTCGGACCGAACTACCAGTGTTCAGCGACTTTACCGCTCGGCCGCTGGTGGGCTCCACTGTCGGTCCCGTGGAAGAAGAATGAGTTTCGTTCCGAAAATATCTGTAGCTGTTATTTCCAGTGTAAAAATCTACATCAGAGATCGAAAATTATTCTATGTTAAAAAACAGTCTGAGCATTACAGTATGATTCTTTCTAGGTTTGTGAAAGATTTTAGTGTTCTACAACCTCAAATACTAAATTAATAATTAACGTTAAACCATTTTGTATTAGCAGCTTTTGCTCTAAAAATGATGAAATGTAAGCAGATGGCCTGGTGAATCTTGAAGACGTTTTGGCGTTTATCGGTATTATTATTACTATTGTGATTATTTCTATCAGTATTTGCTAATGTTTGGGAAAAACCCCCAATCTAGCTCGCCAGTAGCTTTAAAAGATTTTTTCCAATAAAGATGAACAATTTTTAATGTATTTGTGATCCAATACTCCAGCATCACTGGCCACATAGTAGTGATTATGAAGGAATTGAATCGAGACAAATAGAAATTTCGAGCAAGTGTTCAAAATCGTTTTCTGTTATTTGTTCGATTGATTTAGCTTTACAATTTTTATGCATACCGTTTTCTGTAAGTTTCACTGCTTGCGTGCTGCTCAGTCATTAGACCACGACCAGACAAAAATGCGGGAATCTCCACGGATTATTTATGCCATTATTCATGTAGTTATGCTAATATATATATATATATATATATATATATATAATTTTAGCAATTAAGAGCAACAACAGTGGTAATAATAAAAACTACAGCAATAATAATAATATTTATTAAAAATTCAAACCACAGAGTCATAAGATCATGGATGTTCAACTAGTGCTATCAGTTGAAGGAGGTTGGTTGATTTTAATAAACTTAATCTGCCAAATTAGCTCTTGTGGTTTTTTTTTTTTTTTTTTTTTTTTTGTTAATTGGAACTTACCTTTCACATTAATAAGATTATACTATATATCACATGAACCCACTTGCAGGTAACATGTTTATTGCGAAGTGAAGTATCATTGTCTAATAGCTTTAGTTAGAACAAAGTTGGAAATTCCTAGGGGAATAATCAGTTATAACTTTGACTTGCGTTATAACAATGTTACCAGATTTCTCAATTCCTGACGATATGTATCTATCTTTACAAATATACAGTATAAATTTTTCAAAAGGAAAATATATTTGGAGACATTAATTTCAAACGTGTGGTGACCTAAATCGCTGGATCTAACGCCAGCTGATATTTTGACAAGGTACTCTAAAAGGAAAAATGTTTCCTACCAAGAGGATCATTATAACGGAGTAGAAACGAACCAAAGAAAATCTATTACAAACACGAAGGACCAACACCTTTACAAATTTACAGTATCTACTTCAATTCCGCTGTGGCAAGGTAGTAGAGTTCGTTTAAACTAGTGTAGGCCTTAAATACAGTGCTCTTTCAAGGGTACAGAAGGCAACTTTGTAAATTACAAGCTAGGACTACTGAGATTATGGTATGAGTTTTGAAGTCCTTTAAACCTGTGGCCTTATATTAATGTATCATTCCTTAAATAATGCATCTTTTTCCTTAAATAATGCATCTTTTATTTTTCAAAATCATGAAGCTTGTAAAGACATTAGGTTATTTGGAAGCCAGAGAGATGAAAAATAAGCAATCGTCTTCGCCGGGAATCGAACCACGGACCACTGGAATACCGGCCCATGGTGCAGAACCACTACACCACGAAGGCACGCTAAGAAGGTGGGAGAAATACCTTATATACTCCCCCTTTTAAAGGCTGGAGTTTTTAGGGGACACAAACGCCAAATCTTGGGTGGGGAGAAATCATCATCCACCACTCTTTTAGTTCGGGTTACACCGTAGAGATATTAGGTATTTTTAGAAACAGGCAAGAGGAAAAATACCAGCCGCCTTCGCCGGGAATCGTACCACGGACCTCTGTAATACCGGCCCATTGTGCAGAACCACTACACCACGAAGGCACGCCAAGAAGGTGGGAGAAATACCTTATAAGCTATTTTTTAATCTAAAATATAGTCTTTATCTTCTGCTTGCTTCTCTAGTTAAGAAGGGATTTTGCTCCATCAGAGTGTAGATGGGGTCTTCATTAAGGTGCATAGATCTTCAAGGAAAAGGCGTCTTTTGTAGCCTGAAATTTCTGAAACTACTATAAGACTGGCTTACGGGTATTGTCCGAAATCTGTATACTGCATTAATATTTCTATTAATAATTTAAAGCAAAATGTGCCAAACATTATCTTCTATCACTTCCATTTAGCTTCGGAAAAATATCTATTCAAATAGAAATGCTCTCTTCCACACTTGCGCTAAGTATAAGAAAAGTAATATTACTAACTACTTTTATAAAAAAGTTAATGCAAGTAGTTTATCTTGTCATCCTCCAACTTTTAGCTCAATACAAAAATTCACATTATTAAAGGAATGACCCAACTTGTTTTCTGTTAAAAGTTACATATACATACAGTCATAATAATAATAGTCATAATAATAATAATAATACAATATAGTTAGTATGACAAGAATAACAATAATATTTTCACATTTAATTTCGGAATGAATAAAATTATAGCTTATAAGTATAAGGATTAAGTTCTATTAATAAAAATCCTAATTAACCATATTTGGCAATACGTAGATTTCCTTCTTGTGACTACAGTTCATATACAGCATTAGTAAATATGATATTCAGATTGCTATTATTAATGGGAAGAACGTGATGCTATTCTGTAGGGAAATGCTATATTATGCGTTACGATCTATTAACTTATAAACTTCTACTAAATTACAGAATATTATTGTTATTAATCCTGCTCCCCCCCCCATGAGATCCACCGAAGGAAATCGAATTGAAGATTTTGAGGAACTATGATCTTTTGTTTGTTTAATTAACTGCGGTTAAGCACTTGAACTGTATCTTCCTGAAGAAAGAATGCCTGCGTGAGGGACTTCCAATGAGAAAATGGTGTCAAAGTCAATAGATGGTTTCATCCTACTTGCGTTCAAACCATTTACATTTCCCTCCTTCAATGATTGTGCAATAGGGACAACTCTCCTTTCAAAATGGTACATTAAAGGTTACTTCAGTGGTCGATAACACATCTAACTACGTAAGTTTGGAACTTTTCAGATTTTGGCCATAATTCGGCACGGAAGACACAAAATTTATACGACAGAGGCGCAATTAGCGCTTAAAGAATGAGGAAAGTATAGTATCAAAACAAAGGAGAGGAGGCATATAGTACGAAACGAACAGAAAAAGGCTTTAGTGGCAAAGTGGCGTTGGTACAAAAACTGCCTGGCCAGTAAGAAGAATAACAAACAAACAAAAAAAACCTAGTAAGGTATATGACCTCTCCTAGCTTCAATGGTTGCGTTGCACCGTTTGTCGATGCTCAAAATCAGATTGTCTTCAAGAAGCATATGTTTCAGTTGTCTGGTGTTCTCCGCAGGGTGTAAGATCGTGCTTCCAGTGGTTTCTTTAATGTATCCCATACATGTTCATTGTGATTTAAATCAGGGAAGTATACTTGCCAATCCATTCTGTGGATATCTTCCCTATTAAGGAACTCCTCAACAACATGAGGTCCTGTTTGATCGGGCACTGTCAACCATAAAACAAAGTCGAAACTATTAGCGCACTGGAAAAGACGCGCGTGGGGAAGAATAACTTCATCACAGTAACGATATCTCTTGTAAGCGAACATTTGTCAAATGTGAAAAGTTTCGATCATCCGTTTATCATAATGCTTCCCCATACAAGCACGCCAGGACCCCTTCAAATGGTCTTTTTCCCTGGTGTTAGCTGGACGAAAGCCTGTCCCTACCTGTCTCAATATCAGCTGGCTCTGAAAATCGTTTCCCGTGATGGCATTCATGAGGTGTTCATTCTTTATGCTTTCTCCCACAATGTAAACTGTTCGGCCGATGGACTACTGTCAATGGCATGCAGTGTTCTGGATGGCAGGCGAGTAGGCCACCTTAATGAAGTCGTCTATCTACAGTAAACGGGGACACCTGTCGTCCGGTGGCCATGAGCAACTGCTGAACAATGTTGCCCACTGTCTAGTCTCGATCTCTTTTTGCCTGCAGAGCGATATATCGGTCATCAGTCACCGTTGTTTTCCTTAACCAACCACCACCAGTCTTTCTTACAGCTGTGCATTTCGCTTGAAAGGCTGAAACAATACTTTTATTAATTGCAAAATCTTACCTGACAGACGTCAAAGCCTTTCCTCAACTTTACCAATCGTTCTACTTCGTGTAAAGGCGTTCTGATGTTTTTTGTAACCATACTGAACGTTTAATCTTATTTTCACTTGCAGAAAATGCCTGGAAATACGCCCTCCATTCTTTTTTAAAATTGCCTTGCACTGCGCGCTCTTATTTCTTGTGTTTTTCATGCTCTGACGGACCCTCTGACGTCATGGTGCTAATATTCGCATATGCATCACTTGTCTACCGAGTAGGCTTTTTAATTGGGGTCCGTGACACTTAGCCGACAACCACTTATCCGACAGGGCATTTAGCCGACACGGAGAGTTAATCGACAGGACTTTTAGCCGACAAAGACAATTAGCCGACAGGACATTTAGCCGAAACAGAGAGTTAGCCGTTAGGACATATAGCTACGGGACATTTAACAAAATTTCTCGACTTCTCTATAAGTCCAATATTTAAGTCATTTTTTCACCTATCAATAAAATTCATTTTTCGATTCTTGAAATTTTCATATATGCTTTTAATTGTGTCACTTAGCATAGTTTGATATACTTGAATATCGTGCTGTTTGGTATATATTCGCCAAATTAAAAAAGCGTTGAAAATTTCCTTCAGGGAATATGAATTAATTTTCGAAAGAAAAAAAGGAATTTTTTAGCTAAGTACAACGGTCACTTAGTTACACTTTAATATGGGATTTGCAAAAATTGTCCGTAAAGCTTTAATGTAATCAGCTGGGCTCCTTTGAACACTTTCACAGCATTAATAATTCCTCTTGTTTAGTTAATGATATTAATTTTCATAGCTCGCTCTTCCTAACGCTTTCAAATTTCTAATAGCTTTACACTTCATTGCTATTTTACTCAACAGATCATGCTACATTCCTCCCCTTATAAAATTCTTTCGCTCCTCCCACTACCGAAATTTACTTTCCCTGTCATGAAAAATCTGAATAATGCAATAAAATGTATTGTTATTTCTGAATTATATTTTTTATTGAAACATTGGCGGTGAAGAGTTAGTTCAGCAAATATATTTTATTTTGTTATTAAAAACAATTAAAAAAGAGAATTTTAAGACAATCAAAGCTTTAAATTATTTGTGACCTCTATAGTAGGCAGTTCCTGCCAGCGTGATAAAAATAAAGAACTCATATAATGTCACGGGAACTGACCTGTTTTTGGTCACCTCTCCATCTGTAATAATGAAGTGAAAGTATTAGAAATCTGAAAGCATTGGGAAAAGCGAGACTCTTTGTCGGCTTAATGTCCTGTCTGTTAAGTATCCTTGTCGGCTAAATAACCTGTCGGCTAAGTGTCCTTGTCGGCTAAATGTCCTGTCGGCTAAGTATTTTTTTTTTTTTTTTTAGTGTCGTCTAAGTGGTTGTCTGCTAAGTGCCCGCAACCGTTTTCATTGTACTGATAGCACAAAAAAAAAAAAAAAAAAAAAAAAATTTCAACAATTTCATGATGATTTATATGTTGAAAATGAAATAGTTACTTAAATTTTGCAAGCAAGTGTATTTCTGTTTGCATTGTAATTATTTCTGTATATCTAACAGTATATGCTTTTGTTTTTCAAATTAAAAATAATTTCGCTTTTTAGCGATTAATTTTTAATGCCTTGCAAGTGCTTAATTATCTTTATTTGTGACTTATGAATAAAATTACACAAGCTAAATTGCCAGGACACTCTTAATAACAGTAAAGCTAATAAATACATTATAGATGCAATAGTTGTTAAAATACATATTTAGTCACATATTTAATTATGGAACAAAAACGTAAGGTATAAAATACCAAAAAAGATTCAAAAAATAGAATCTTCAATAATGTAAAAATATTAGTGCAATTATTTGGGTAGTTGGGTAGGTTTAATGTAGCATTATTAATGTTTTAAGGCAATAACAATTTTTTTAGTTATTTACATATATACATAGATATGTAAGAGAAAAAATATGAACTCAAAATTACTAACTTTAATTTGGTTACGTCCCATTCCTGTCTTAAAAATACTAATATATAAATCTAAAATGCATTATCTGAAAATTAGTCCATTACCTGTTTATGTAATCATGCTGCAATGTGGTGAACTCTCAACCAATCAGATTAAAGAATTTTTGTCTCTAAATATCGCTGCTACTAACTTGTGCATGCTCTTTCCTTTCTCCTTTGTCTTCTACTTAGATGCACGATTGCCTGCTCTGCTTTGTCTCCATTGTCCGAGAATGTAAGCTTTCAATATTGTGAAGGTGCATATCACATCTCTAATAATATGTTAATGAATAATGTGTTCCTGGAAGTAGTTTATCCAGCAATAAAATTATGTTGAATGCGGCCACGTTTGTCTAATATCATCTTGTAATCTAGGACATCCTCAAGTCATCCACACCGAAATATTACATATATATTTACATATGTATCCTTATACGCAGTTTAATGATATGAGTTATAAAATATCATTATACGCAGTTTAATGATATGAGTTAAAAAATACTCAATGGAAGTACTTTGCTTGCTACATTTTTGTAAGCTTCAACTTAATTTTTCAAGAGAATGTTAATTCTTAGCCATATATGAGTTTATTTCATAGTAATATAGCTAAAGCTGCAGCTGTATAAATGAATAATCTAACTGTCGAAGAGGGCTTATATTAATTTTGATTATTCTTGAAATATTTAAATTAAAATATTTGGCGATTCAAAAATAATTCTTAACAGACTAAGTAATTAATTTCACTTCATATGATACGAAGTCTTTTGAGAGCGCAAAGGTAATACAGTACAAAGTCCGAAATCCGAACGTCCATTATCCGGAATCATCTAAAATCCGGACCTCAGAACCATCAAAACCGTTTTTCTCGTAGGCTTCACGCGTGCGCATTTGAGTACCCCGCTCCGTACATAATAAAACATCTCGAGAGTCCCAATTCTTAATTTCATTTCGACGTTAAATAACCTTGTTATTGAAGAAACAATCATTTTAGCATAAATTTGTACGATCAGTAATTTGGCTCCGTTGCTGCTTATCTGCTTTGGCACACATCTCAAACCGGAACATTCCACATAGATACATCGTTGATCTGACGTCAGCCTGACGAATCCTTATTTATTACACTTTCCTTTCATCACTGTATGTTTATCAAAATATGTCAACTTGAGTAATGACCCATGTAGCAATGCTTAAACAATTATTTTATGTTAGTAACTGAATAATAAAGGAGTATGGTAACCTCTTATGTTGACGTTACGCTTGGCGATGATTACAGATTTAAGTTAAATGTGCTGAAAAATGTTGACGAAAAATACTTTACCAAAAATTTCTTTCCATATGCTAAAAATAGGTTTTGTTGATGATACTCATAAACCCAAAGACTACATTTAGAGCTATTTGAATTAAAAAAAAAAAAAAAACTAATTTGTTATTCACATAAACCCAGAAACAACGCCAGGGCTCGTATGGCCGCACTGATTCGCAGAATTTAGGACCCACAGAGACTGTATCAGGCGGTAAGATATTTAAATTTAGCCATCAATAAGGTTTAAGTATATGTGGAAATTTACTTATTCAGAGCTCTCATAAGCCTTAAGCATATGCAAGAAATAGACATAAGTATAATAAGTAACTAAACTAATACAATTCAGTCTTAATTGTCTCAGTGCGCGATAGAAGCAAGATACAATTTAACGGAACAACTTGCCGTTAGTCGCCAAGCTGATGATGCATAGCCAAATATGTATAGTGAAGGATAGTTAAATTTGATGATGATAGCCGCTAATTTTAAAGGTTTTTGGATATCGCAAAACAAAGGTTAAATTTTCCAATTAACGGATTTTGTAAAGAAATGTGGAGAAGCGGTAATAAATGAAGATGATATAAAAGAAAATTTTCATAGTGATGACAATGATTCTCAATCAACAATCAGTTAATGAATGGTGAAATCTGTAGTATGGTTCTAGATCCAGAAAACACCGCTACCGATAGTGAAGAAAGCGACAGAGAAGTTACTGTAAACGAGAAAATTTCGATTGGCAAGTTAGTCGGAATACTCGAAACAGCAGTTACGGGACTTCAACAATGTAATTAAACAACAGATTATACCAGTCTACAGAATTAAAAAGAAAGTATTAGCACAAAAAATGAAGCAACTTAAACAACTTACATTGAAAGAAATGTTTCATAAGGTAAACAAATAAATATTAAGCTTATTTTTGTACATTTTGGTACCGATCATAAATCACGATTTCATATTTTTAATTTTATAATTTCTACATGCCATCTTACTAGATTTAAACTGATGATCTAATATCCGGAAAAATCCCAAATCAGGAATCGCCGAAATCCTGATGAGTCCGGATTTCGGACTTTGTACTGTACCTATCGACCAATCTCTCGTTAGGAAACCGATGCATCCTTCTTCCGCAACATCTTCGCCCGAAATGATCCCCCTTTCAGCTCTTCACACCAGAATACTGGGTAACGACACTGCAGATGCTATAGCCAAGAGAGGAGCGACTGAGCCTCTGCACAACTGATGTGCCCTTTCGGGCTCGTTCTAAAAGCCAAACTCGAAAGAGAATTACTGAAACGTTCGTAACATCTGTGGGAACACAGAGAATACCAGTAGAAAAGGCTACAGATTTTTTCCCAAAGTAGATCAGCTTCTAAGAAGTGGATCGCATCACTTTACTCAGTTTCTAACAGAGTTTCTAACGGCGATGGGCTCTTCATGACTTACTTATCTGCATAGCTTTAGATGACGTACAAACGACCAGTTTTCATGCGGGATGGCAGCAGGTCCGGATCATTATGTGTCCGCTTGCAGAAAGACTGCAGAATATACTTTAAACAGCCGGAAACGGAGTATATCCGAGAATGGACTGAAATTACTTTGAAAAATCGCTATACTTTTAAACGTACGATTGAATCAATATTGCACTAATATCTCAAACAGGCTGGAGTAATTAATTTTCAACCACCATCCCTGTCACCAGCACAGTCGCTACATGTTCTATAGACTTGCATTTAATGCATGTGTTTTCAATTCTTTTTTATTTTCTTTTGTTTTCTTTCTTTTTCTATATTTTTTAAAATTTATATTATCTTTTGTTTAATGCGTAAGGATTATGTTAATTTTATTAACAGTTAAATTTTGAGTTAAACTTCTTTCCTGTAAAATCTTAACTTAAACTTACTACTCCCGACCAGAACGGGCCCACCAGCGGCCGAGCGGTAAAGTCGCTGAACACTGGTAGTTCGGTCCGAGGTTCGAATCCCGCGAACGGGCTGGCTGCATGGGCGTTTTCGTGGTTTTCCCCATGTGTAACGTGTATACGAGCCAGTTTCCCTTAGAAAGTCCTCCACGAAAGGCATCCCTCCCTTTAGGCAGATAGCCCCGAGGCTTTGCCATAATCACACACACACACCCGACCAGAACGTAGTTTTAGAATCACGTCTGAATATATAATGAGGAAGAGCGGTATTTGAAACGCGAAGTTCTTCGGTCTTAGTGAGAGAGATACCAGGTATTCTGTCTGCACGCGTCCGCCTTTTTAGGCTCCTCTCTTGTAAGCTATTATTACGCTCGGCTTTACTTAGGCCCTTGATAGCTTCGCAGTCATTTAGCGTTAAGGGGCCAACTCGGTTAGAATCTTGATAGCTTCGGCTATATCTCTTTAGTTTAGATTAGTTTTAGTTTACTTCCTAGCCTCTTAAGTTAAAGCCCAAGTGTCGGCTTTTATTGTACACTTCAAGACGGAGTTCTGTTAAATCTTATCTGAATAATAAAGGGTTATTTACCCTTCCATCTTGTTGTTTCTTGTCACACGAACTCAAGCGATTATTCGCTTATCATTTTATAACGTATTTCTCCCACTTCCCTAGCGTGCCCTTTAAAAAGGGGAGTATTTAAGGTATTTCTCCCACTTCCCTAGCGTGCCTTCGTGGTGTAACGGTAGCACGCTGGGCCGGTATTCCAGAGGCCCGTGGTTCGATTCTCGGCGAAGGCGGTTGCATATTTTTCACCTTTTCGGCTTCCAATTAACCTAATGACTTTACAAGTTCTTAAGCTTCTGTACGTTCAACAGTAACTACAATTTACAAAGTGAGGAACTCTACAAATGTCTATATATACATACATATATAGTAATTATCTTTAAATTAATGTCATGTACTTCAATTCAAGCTTGTATAATTGTTTATTGCCTCACTTAATGTATTATTTCAAGTTTTTGTATCAGTAACTCTTTTAATTGTTTATTGTCACATTTAATGTATTGTATAGCTAATTGTACTAAGTATATTCATGTAACTCAGTCATACCTGGGTTGTGATTATCTATGGACTTCATAAGCTGTTCACGTTGTGGAAGCTCATTAACGATATTTAAGTTGTATCTATCCATCTCTAGCTATGTACATTCAACTAGAAATGAATTGAAATAAGTAAAATTGTTCTCACCCGCATTGCACCCTTTTCCTATCCCTGTACCACTGACATGTCCAGCACTCGTCTTGCTTCCTCCCTCCCCGCCAACATGCGTTTTACTCAAACCACACCAAAACATGTATTGTAGACTTACCCGACGCGTATCCGAGAGGACTAGGTTTGTGTTCTGGAAAGGTAATTGCTCATTTTTCATGTCTCCTGCTTCAAAGCACATAATGACTCTACAAACTGAAACATATCAGTTTACTTGTCCCTTCGCCAATAACTCTGAGAAGCTTGCAATTCAAAAGTATTTGTAGCAAAATTAATTTCATCAGCAGGGCCGCTTGACCGATATGCTCCAGCTGTTAGGCTGTCCCGCCGTCTGTGGAAAGAAAGAAAGCCTCATTAACTGTTGTTTTAATTATAAAATATATACAACGATAATTACCAACTCTGTTCAATCAACAACAGATGGATAAAATTTCAGAGATAAATTAAAGGTCTTACGATTTGCAGAATTGCCCCCTACTGAGAATTCTGTATACGCAAGGACACGTAACGAGAAATTAAAATCTTTATTAAATTAATGAGGAATATATATTAAATAATAATGATATTTACTTCTATTTCCGCTCAAATAGTTTTGATGTTCATTCAGATACCTAGTTGACTGAAGGTTATATAAGAAAGATTAACTGAAACCTGAAAATTTATGTTAGTGTGGGATCTTACTATTGCCCCGCATTTAATTAAAACTTAATGCAAGATTCTTAGAACAGTACTTTTTCTACTGATTTTTACATTAGAAAATGCTTTTCAATAACGATTACACTTTTTTAAAGAAATAATTGCTTTTGTTAAGGTACAATAACACGCCGAACCAATATTAATTTAGAAGTCAAACAACAAAAATAAGCGTTATATTTTTATGTGTGTCAACATAAGAAATAGCCAACCGCTTTTTCAAAAATATAAAACGAAGAACTCAGTTATCTGGAAATTTTCATAAATGTACAGAATTCACTTTTTGAATAGTAATTCATGTCAATATGAATTCCACGTCTTTCCATATAGCCAAATTTAGTAAATGCTTAAAAATGCTAATTGCTTATATTAGCTCAGTTGGGCTTTAATAAGCTATATTGATTTAATCCCCTAAGGACAATCAGAGTGTCAACTATCAGGTAATTCCCAGCCAGGAAATCGGAGCAGGTAAGGAAAAGAGGGCCCATCGGTCATAGTGACAAAACGTTCGATCATCAAAGTAACTTAACTCTCATCACTATATTGCATTTAAATACCAACTGAAAAAACTACAGCATCATCAGCTAGTAAGGTTTTGAAATCGAATATTGTCTGTCTACTCCTGTTGTTGTTACTTATATGACTTGTCTGACAGTAAAAACAGAACAAGCTCAGAAATTCATCGTGGCAAGGAGTGCAAGATTGCGCCTGCCGTTGGAAAGAGCCTTGAATACCATACAGGTGACAGTACGACTCTGCTGAGTTCCGCCCCCCCCCCCAATTTTGATGGAGAGCACCCCGGAGAACGGGTCCGAGGGTCTCCCATCCCTCTTTCCCTACCATCAACATCTCGAGAGGACTTTCGGCTCACCACATATTTAGAATGTCCACAAGCCGCAAAGGCACTATATGCATAAACAAAATTCCATACCTTCTCCTGTATTAAAATCCGGTCCCTTCGGTACAGTATGGCGTATATTTAACCATTTTAGCAAAATGCATACGAATTCAAATAACATGAAGTCTGTCATTTTCTTTAACTCGCTGGTAATATTATTCGCTCAAGTTTTCGTTTCTGTTATTCTTTTCAGTATCTGTATAATATCCATAATGCTTAAGAGCATCTCGTATGACTATGATGAAGCATTTGAAAACAAAGATCTCTTTTTGCTATTTCATTTATCAGAGCAATTTCTATGGAGTAATAGTTGACTTGATTGATTAGTTCTCGAAGCAACAATTCAAACTCTTCTTATATCCCTTAGCCTATCTTCAAAAATTTCTTGATGCACACACAGATTAAATAATTACAGTTATTTAATAGTTTACAGTTGTTTAATATCGAAGATAATTTGATTTTGTCTGATTAACAGCATCCGCTCCCAATTCAAACATCAGTACCCAATAGAAGCATCAGTTCGTTTTTTTACTATTTACCGTCTAGTTAAATTTAAAATTATCCATTGAAGTCTATCCAAATGCTCCGAAAGGATAACATGGACAGTATAAATTGCATTACTCAGCTTTATTCGATACGCTAGTTAGTGATCCGTCTGTCATATCACTGGGTTCGAGAAGACATGGCTGGTTAGAAATGTATTCTGATTTCGTTGATGCATTGATGCATGAGCAGATTTCTTACGTTCAGCCCGGTAGAAGGGCTGGTGCAAGTCAGTGGTTATAGTCAAGAGAAGCGGCACATGACTGTGCTGGATCAGGATGTCAAGGGTGATGGAAGACCCCAAGCAAATGAGGGGTGTGGAGTAAAGTGTAATGGAGTGTGGGAAAGAATAGTATGAGAAGGGCGTTTGTGTACAAATGTGAAGTGGGAATGTGAATGAGAATATTGTAGGTGCGCGACTGAAATCTTAAAAATGCAGAAGTTGCAATACATTGTAGAGTCCACTAGAGTAACTCCTCTGTGAAAACTATAAGAGCAGTAACTCCGCGGATGAAGGGTTAAAAGTACCCTTTATTCACTCTTTAAAATCCACAATGCGTCAACTCGACGCTAACAAACTACGCCTTTGCTTGGGCGGTAGCTGAAATCAAAGAAGTAATCAAATATTTGAAGATATGAGCAAGTCGTTGAACTAAACTATAGGGATCAGAATGGTTCCTGTTTCTTAAAACCTCGTCGAAATCTAGTGGCAGCAAGTAAATGCAATTAAGCCACGCAAACGAGCAATAAGTCTGGGAGCAGAAGTTTACGCAACAGAGGTGATGGCAATAGCCTAACTCTCTCTCTTTCCAACTGAACCTCGGTTTTTAAACTATTTCTTCAAGGTAGAATTTGCATTCCTTCAAGCGCGCTACCAAATTTAAATATTCCGGCTCTGACAATTAGGAGAACGAAGGCGTATAGGAAAAAATAGCAAATTAAATAAAATTGATTATTTAAAATAAATATAAATCCCTATAACATATTTTCAAAAATGAAAATATACAATACGTACAATACGTCAGAATTAAAAGAAAAACTAGAAAAATTCTTGATTAAATAGAGGCAAAAACAGAAACAACATCTTGTGTAAATACTACGTATACAAAAGAGAATCTAGGTACTCAAGTCTTATGTTCTACCTGAAATGAAGATGTGAATAAAAGTGCTGTATCTGTGATGTATTGTACAGACAGAAAGAATGTTGAAATTAGGGGTGCAGAAACAGAATTGAGAAATGGACAAGGCTCATACCTTCATGTGTCTGATCTGTAGACCATCCATTTTTGAAGAAGTGAGAATTGACAAAATGAGGGTACTTAAAATACTATCTATTAAGAAGTTCCCTTAATAGGTTGTTAGTAAGGAAACAGGGGAATGAGACTTGAATTTTGTTCCCTGGGCTTTCATCGAATCTGGGTTATATCTGAGAAAATTCGTACTCTCACATATAAGATACCAAGGCCTTTGCAAACGACAAGCACTTTCTTCCTCATAACTATGGTTAATTCGTAAACCTGATACGATATGATCTCAAGGTCAGGAGGATAAGTAACAACAACACAGCTAGCAACATTATAGAAATTGTTTCAATTAGAAAGTGTATTTTTTATGCTTAAATAATGTGTTTGGATATATTATGCAATGAACAATAACTGAAAGCATTTTCTTTTAATTTTTTTTTTTCTTTCGAAGGTCGTTACGGTTTTGAGCCATTTGATAACAGAGCAGTAAGTTAGTAAACAAAATCTGACTCATTAACTTCAAGAATTGTTTGGCAATACAGCAGTAAGAAAGAAGTAATATATCAAATCTAATACTGACAATTTTTTAAAACTCCTAATTAAACACTATTTTCATGAAATGCTTACAAGATGATTATAGTTTATTATGACAAGAAAAAACTGAATTATACAAAATAGAAAAATTAAATATTATTTAATTAATCAGTAGGCATAAAAATTTTATTATTTTTAAAACTGAACTTTTATTTTAAGCAGCAGTGAAGAAAAAATAAATTTATTTGGCTACTCTTGGTGCTGAGAAATAACTTTAATGACAAAGATTATTTCGTTTTCACAAAATATTAAAAAATAAAATTTAAAATATTTTATTGTTTTCAGGTGCTAAACAAAATAATAGAAAAACATAAATTAAAGACAAAGAAAATGCTTAGTACAAAACTTCCTTTGAGACATTATTGATTTTCTTAAAGATTAGTTCATAGTTTATATAATTTTTCTTTCACCGCAAGCAGTAATATGATATTTTGTTACAAACATTAAATAATATAGCGTTTGTATATGCAGAACTGTGATTACTGAATTACTACTATATATTTGTCTGTGATTACTGAAAAGGTTATCATTTGTAGAAAGTTACGAAAATATAAAAATGCATTTTTCTATAATTTATCAAAGACAGAAATATAGCCTTCTTTGATATTTAATTTATATAGTTCAGTTAAGATTCTGCAGTATCGAAATAAAATGATGTAGTTTATAATAAATAACACATTAATTGTTCACGTTATCTGCACAACTCTCAATCGCTATCTTATATTTCAACTGTAAGACTTATATGCCATTTGTAAACGATCCTCAACTATATTCGATATCTATTCATGTGAAACCGTATGGTAACTTACATTTAATTTATAAACCATTTTTAAGTATATTTGATATCAATTCATGTGATTTTCATTACTGCTTTCGAAGGTCATCATTTTTGTACTTAATTTACAATTTTGTTTTTAAAACATTTACAAAAGTTTTCTTAATTAAAATGGTATTGAGAATGATAATTTTTTTTTCTCTAAATTTATTTCTAATCTCTTTCATTTTAATTATGATTAATGACATTCAGTTTTGTTTGTTTTCTAAATTTTGTTTTTGGTTTATTAGATTTATGCTTTCTAAACTAATTTTAAGTGTCATAGCTTGTTCGATAAATTTACTTTCTTAATTCCTTAATTTTAATTCCTAGTTATATTCGTAGTTTTAATTCCTAGCGCGATTCGTAGTTATATCTTTCAATCTATGAATTTACTTTCTAAAACCTGTAACTTTAAGTATAGAGGATTATTTTTTTTATCTTCTGCCTTCTAGACGTGATTTCTAAACTCTGTTAATTATAGACGCTTCCTTTTTTTTGCTGCCTCACTCCCTAAAGTACCTTATTTTTGTTAACGCGTATGTAGGTCACATACTTCCTTACGATGGTGACACACTATTTCGACTGACAAATTAACGTTTATTGAGAGAGAAGCTATAATGTTTGAACCTAAAAAAGTAGAGTTAACAGTAAAAATCGATCCCCTTAAACGCGAGTGTCATTTGTAAGAGATCCCCAAGCATAGTTTACGACGTCATCTCGTACCGCGCATGCGCACACGCTCACGACCTCTTCTACCAGCGAAGCAAGCAGTCTCACGAGCGACAAACGAAATGATCCGCACAGCTAGCTCTGTAGTCTGTATGAGCGAGCGGGGCACTGGGAGAAAGCACACCAGCTGAAAACGAAAACTTAAAAATAGTTTCTTTTTCCGAAAACGCTCCGCAGTTAGATACACCGACTCACCTTGGATATCAGCGTTTCTCTCTTTTTATTCGCATGCATCATTTGTTCCACGCATGTTCTCTAGTGTTGTTGTTGTTCATGGACTGATGCTTTTCGAATTAGTATTTTGGAATGGCATTCGAAATGAAAACGGTTTAGCGTACCCTCTGTGATAACCATGGAGGGGAGGCACTCCTTACCATCGTCTGCTGCCACTCTGGAGCTGTGGAGTTATTATTCGAAATGAAGTTCAAGAGTGTGTTAAAAAATGCCTTTGCAGCAGATCCGGGTAACACCGGCAGATAGAAAAGGAGCGAATGAAAAGGAAAAAGTTAAATATGAATCTACAAAGGTAAGCTGATTGCTTATATCCTATATTAGAATAATCATATATAATCAAAAGCTTGATTATAATTATAGTTTTAAGTTAGTGTTATTAATATATCCTTAAAAGGGGGGTTAAATTACTGATAATTTGAAATGAAATCTGTGAGATGTGTATTAGTGAAAAGTGACAAAATAATGATCTCATTCGCCATACAAATTTTTATTTTATTAGAATAACTTTCTATTTCATAAATATAATGGCGTCTTATTTTTGAGCAATTTTAAAGTTGTCGTTTGTACGCCAATCGCAAAGGTTCTGATCAGTGAAACTAAATGATCTTACCTATAAAACTTTTCTTTTGTCTTCTAATCAAAGTAATTGCTAATATATTTATTACAAGTTTCTTTTCAAAACCATAAGGATGTATTATGAAGATGTGTGTAACTTGTATAAATGGGTAAGGTGATAAATCTTGAATAAAATGTGAAATGTATAAAATTTGTAAGCATTAGTAAACTAATAGTATAATTAACAAAACGTTCAAATTACATGTATCTTTATTTTTCTTTTGTAATTATTTGTTTTTTAATCTTTCATCATTTATGATAAATATTGTCTTTGAAGAATATATTTTTCAACATATAAAATTAGACCAGAATAACTTTTATGTACATGCACTCGAATTTAGAGATTTTAAAGCATTATTCCTGATTTATTAATGAGATTTTTGATTATTTCATGAGTAAATTTTGAGGCTGAATACGATAGTAAACTGTAAAGCGTTGCACACGTAGAGCTCAGAGGTTGAAGCTCTTTGTAACAATTAACCATTTCAAAGAATGTATTTCGAGAAGACGACGCACTGAAACGGTTATTTCAAATTAAAAATATTATTAAAAATATTCTTAAATGATAAAATAAGTGAATTTATAGTTTTTGAACTGCAAAATAATTATTTTCAGTATTTTATTTGCATCTGTTTACAAATGTCGTTATGATTATATTCAACTTTTGTAACAATCAAGAAAGAATATGGTGGAAAAAATAGTATAATATAAAAATAAATTACAGTACAATTAACTTTTACTGGTATTTATGTAAGCAATGCAACTAAATAAACATTATTTCCAATGAGATTCATGGTTTTAAATATTCACTTCATTTTAAAGTTAGTTTATTTTTTTATTATTAACGTAAGTGATGTATCTAATATTTGTTGAAATGGTAATCATTTATATAATGTGTATATAGTATACCAGAATGTTTTATTAAATACTATTACTGTTACGCAAAATGCCAAGAAACTAAATAACTAATTTATAAAAGGATAAGACAAAATATATATGTAATAAAATACTATAGAATATACATGTAACAAAAGTGAAAAATTTATCTAACATATAAACGTACAAATCAAGAATCAACATGAAGCAAAAACTTAGAAATCAAATCCGAAACTGTGGTAAATCAATATATAAAACGAAAAAAGATAAAATGACTAAATAACAAAAACTTGATAATTATTTGGTGTCTGTCAAGGAGCAGTCGAAGAAGAATAGTAAATTGGAAAAAATTATGCTCTTCATTAAAAACTACTCAGGTTCTTCGTCTATAGGTAAATCGTGTAAATCAGGACTGGTCCACCATTTAATAAGTATGCCTCATTTTATTATTTGGTAATTTCCTCATCAAAAATTTATTAGTAGTTAAAGGTAAATATCTAATGTTAAACTTATACTCGCAAAGTTTTAAAAAAGTGAGGTTTCGTTTCGACAAATGTTTTTAATGATTTGAATGAGAATAATGATAGTTTACTTAAAATTGAAAAAAAAAGAAAAACTTTATTCACCCTTCAAAGGAAGAGTATTGATAAGCAAAATCTATGCTTCTTGCAAGAAGAAAATAAAAAAGTCCCGAATATCCCGAAATACTAAAATGTGTTCACTCCTAAATGTGTCTAATCCTCAATCATGAAATCCTAAATGTGTCATGATCCCCCACTGCTACTCTGTAATGTTTTTCGAATAGTAGTTAGATAAGTCAATAAAAAAGAAGCATATGCATAGAAAATGACAAATTTACCTTTGAAGGTGGTGGTATATGTGAGAACGATTTTAGTCCGAACGTTCTAGTTGGAAATAATCAAATTTGAACATAAATGGATATGAAAATGCTTGCGTATTGTTAGAGAAATAAAATGGTTTCTAATATTAAGCTATTGCTAACATTATTTAAGTTTCTTATGTTCTTATTATTTAAATTCTTTAAGCACTTACGATATGTATTTACTTACTTTTTAAGTTTTTAATATAACTAAGTTTAGTCATTTTAGGTTAAAATAATATAAATATCCTTCATAAATGTAATGCATCAGTGTTTGTAAAATGGAGTTCAGACATAGAGCATTAAACACTTTACAAAAAAGAAGGTAGTTTTATACAGTTATCTTAACAGAGATGTCATTCAGTTCTTTAAAAGTCTTCACAATACCTGATATATTTACAATACATGATTTGAAGGATAAAGTGAAAACTGTAATGTAAGATTTAATGAGATTTCGATTCTGCTGAAATGTGATGGGTGTCTTAGAAACGTTTTACCAATTACAAACTTTACCTTTAATTGGTGCACGAGTAACAAGAATCAAGTGAAATTAGGTTATTGTAACAACAGCTGTTTAATGTAATAGAAAATGTGGCAGTCTGTCTCACTGTATAAAACTCTTAAACTCAACACACACTTGGATTCTTTATTATATGTAGAGATTTACAAAATATGGAGTTCATCATCTGTCACTCAGGAAACAATTCCGTTATCCCTATCCAGGCAATAAGGAACATAAAATTCAGTCAACAGCAATTCACTTAAATCATAAAATTCAGTTCAATAGCAATGTCGCAAAATAATTTTAAAATGAATTTAGAATTTCCGATACACAGTCTCACGCCCTGGAGATAAAAATGTTTTTTCTGTACAACGTTGCCATTGCTCGCTTTGAAATCCTTGAATTTGTTAATCAAAAATTCGTTAAACCTTTACAAAATATGAAATTGATAATAAAATAAATTCCAAATTTCAAATTTGGGCTTCCACATGCCCATATTCTCAGTAGGATTACGTCATTCAAAATTCGATGGCTCTAGGTACCGTTGTTTTATCACAGTGCGAGAAATATATATGCATTTATGTAGATTTTTCATTATTTAATTTCTTCAAATATAATGCAGGATTCTAACATTTGGTGGCAACAGTTTGAAAAGTGAAACGGACGTTTATAGTGAAACAACGCAAAATCGCAAAACGAAAACAATAGTCCTTAAGGGACAAAGTCCTTTTGGAATAATAAATTTACCAAACACTTTTGTGAAACTGAGTTAGATTTCATTTAAAAGCCTTTAATAATTTTATTTAAGAATACTTTATTTTCGTAAAATCCCATATATGTAAGGAGCTACATATATAGATTACTTGAATTAATATGCAGATTTACTTTTTATCGTTTTATTATACATTTACGTTTTGTTAATTTAATATAAGGGGAAAAAACACTTTAAACACTTTCGCCGTTTATAGTGATTCAACGAAAAATAGCAAAAGGAAAACAATAGTCCTTCAGGGACAAAGCCCCTTTGGACTAAAAATAAAAAATCCAGATTAATTTCCTGCTTTACAGCAAACATTTATTACTCTTCTTTACTAAGCTTCTGAATCCATGACAGATGTTTACAGATCAAAACAAACGATTAAAAAATTCTATCCTTCAGTATACAATATACTTGGAAAAAACAAAATGAAAAATCTTAAATAAATGCTGTCTGTTATCGTTTGGCTGTTTTGCTGAAACTACTTATTAAAACATTAATCCTTCAATTTATTGATGATTATGTATGTTCTTCAAGCTGTTCTTATTTGATTTTAAATACCGGGATTAAAGTATTTTATTCAAACTAATCGCATATTAGAAAACTTAGGATAGCTAAAAAAAATAATAAAAAAAAAAATTAAAAAAAAAAAAAAAAGGGACGTATAAGAAAACTTAGGAGGCAAAGAAGTTGAAAATATATTTTCAGAGAAGTTTTTTGTCACTAAATACATGTTTCTCTTTTCTATGCTATATATTTTATTTGTAAAATGTGTATATCTCTGTAAAATTAATTTCGTAAAAGAAGTTTTAATTTTAGGTAACTGCGACGGACACTGGGTAATTTATTTAAAATGGCATGATCCATTTTTATCTTGAATTAATATATTTTCGAGAAAGGGATCAGAGAGAATATAAGAGAACAATGAGAAAATTTTAATTTAAGAAAAAAACGTTAATATTTGAATCCATCAAGAAAGAGAAAACGAAATTTTTACATTTAAAAAAATATATGCTGATACGTAAAAGTAGCAACTGGAAGTTATAGAAAATTTATTAAATTTTATACAAGTCTCTCATTTCTTGTAAAGAAGTAATACTGATTAATATCATCAAATATAAACAAGTCTTAAATTTTTAATTTATAGTTTAATAAAAGTGATAGAACAGACAATTTTTGCTTAGATATTGCTATAGAATTTTATTTTTATCACATAATCTCCCAATTAACCACCCTGTATGAGGCTTAGAAGAATGGCTGATTAATTCAGAAAATCATTTAAAATAGCAACTGCAGATTATAAATTGGATTAAAAAGTATGTTTGCCTATTGCCTATTAATTAATCATTGATTTATTTAGTTAAGATATCTGCAAGTTTTAAACTTTATTAATTATTACATAAAATAAGAATTATGACATAAAAATACATTGCAAGCGGCTATATAATCAAGAAGACAGAGTTAACTAACTATCACTAGATGGAGCGTAAGCTTAGCATCTTCCAAAACTATGATTAGCAGTGCTTTCATATAACTCTACTATCTGGATTAAATTTCACAGTATTTTTAAGTTCACTGCACTGCACTTCTTCTGGAACCGGCAAGAGAAGTTTGACTGGAGGGAAAGGTCTTGGTGAAAATATGGTCAGTTAAATGCAGGAATGGTTAAAGCGAGACTGGTTGAAAGGGGATCGAAGTAGGTTAATTGATTACGGCAAAGCATATTAGGACTACAGTAAAGATCTCATTCCCATCTCGCACATTTCCAGCAGCAACTGACAACTCTAGACTCCACATGTTCATCGGACACAACTGAATTTTCGTATTAAAATTCTGTAACTGTAGTTCTAGAAGTAGAAATTTATGTACATCAAATCTGCTGATTGTGATGCCCACGGAGCATAACCACTTTGTTAGATCTCATAAATATTCTTTTCTAGTTACATTAAACTTGCAAGCATGGACGATCCACTGTTTTACATCTCATGTAATTCGGAAGAAGGCATGGGTGTTTGTAAATGTATAGTGTCGGTGCGGTACTCTAAATATGCCGCGAGCCGAAAGTCCTCTCGTGTGGTTTGGTGGAAGGGGAGAGGAGTGGGAGACCCACGGACCCGTCCCCCCAGGTGTGGTCTTCATCAAAATTGGGGACGGAACTGAGCTAAATTGCACTGTCACCTGTAAGGTGCTCAAAGCTGTTGCCAACGGCAGGCGCATCTTGCGATCCTTGCCGCGATGAATTTCATGGGCTTCGGCTATGTTACTGTCAGACAATTGAGCATAAGTAACAACAACAACAGTTTTGTTGTATTACAGTGAAATATATTTTTACATGGTTCACGTTATTGCCAAATCAAAGAATCTTAAGCCTTGGAAGTTAGTAACAATTAGTTAGGAAGTTAGTAATTTACTTGGGCGCTTGTTTATCACAAGGGGAAAAATTCTCTAGAAATTATTTAAATAATTTAGTGTTTCTTGCTGAGGATGGAAGCAACTGCCTTAACATTAATTTAAGTGCATTTCAGAAGCTCTTCTTGTCTTCTTTTTTGATAAGACGTTAAGAAATCAATTTACTTTATCTCAGACATTTATTCAGAATTACATTTCGTTGGGTTCAAAATTAAGTTTTTATCAAAACATAAAATTTTTCTTTCAGACCATTACATATTCCTGTTTATTTTTTTTCTTTCTGTCTCCAAATTTAGGTCACTGATTATTTTTTATTTTTCGAGCAATTTAACGAGAAGTAATTAGTGCTAATTTGACTCAATGATATGCAATATGCTATTCGGTCTAATCAGTTGGATATTCTCACTTCACTAAAATAAACTCAATGTTTTGGTTTTGTGCCAAAACATCTGATTTGGAAGCTTTTAGCTAGATTAAGCAACTGATTACATTTTCACCCAAAACACATTTTGAAGGCCGTAATAGCTGTGTCACTGGTAGAATATTCCCCCTTTCCCGACTGCATGTGAAGTGTCACGGAAGGTATGATTGATGCGCAAAAATGTTAGATATTTTCTTTCTCCGTTGTAATACCTACGAAACGTTTACTTAAAATCCTACGCAATAAGCAATACATTCTAAAAATAAGCAAAAGGTAACCAATTTGTGCCCTTGTGAATTTAAGGAAGGGGAAGAACAACAGAAGAAAATAGGTTTTCAGCCTATGTTCAGCAGAATATTATTCATAAACTTTAATTGAAGAATTTTATTGAGTTCCTTGTAATGCGTTTTCAAATAGATTCATCGCACGTACGAACCATCCCGAATTTTAAATTTCTTTATATGAATGATAAATATATGAATGCCTGGAAATATTAGCGCTACCAGCTCGTCAGTTTTCTTTAAGTAACTTATCTATTCAACTCTTTGCATACAATGCTTATAAGATACTTTTTCTACTCTCGGAACAAAGAGGCTTGGCTTCAAGCTTTCAAAAATCATAGTGTACGTATCAAGAACATGTTATAATCGTACTTCTTGGAATGCCGTGAATTTACTTAAACTATATAATCGAATCAAAATTCTTGAATTCCAAAAAATAAATAAACTGTTAAACTTATATTAATTTTCAAATGTTGAAAACGTGTTATTTAGTATTTTTTTTTTTTTTTTTTTTTTTTTTTTTTTTTTTTTGTGGGTGTGTGTTTGATAAACGCGCACTGATTTGACAATGTTGAAAAGCAAGAAATATTGTTCTTAGGTTTTAGAGGACAAAGAGAATTGCAAATTGTTTGTTTAGAATCTTATTATTTTTACAGCTACAAATACTTAAATTAAGATTCTGCGATAGATCTCTTTGACACTTAGCTAAAATAATAATTTTTGAATTAATTGAGAATGCATTGAATTTTCCCATTTTATGTCTTTTATTATTGTGTGATAGAGACAGTCAAAACCGCAATAATATGATAACCCACACGATTTACAAAATATTCACAAAGTTGCGCAAGGCAATAGAAAAATTTTGATTAAATTACTTCTGAATGGCTTGTCATAACCCTTTGTAACGATTCAAAGAAATGTATCGAAGACCGGTTTCAAATTATTATTTTCATTATGTGTTATCTTTTCGGAAAAAGTACAAAATGAATACTTTTTCTGCATTTTATAAAAAAACTGAAATAAAAATGAGCTCTCCGTAAAGAAAATTTCAGCTACTAAGCCGCTTTATTCTACTAAAGATCTTTTTCAAAAAGACCTTTTGTCTAATATGCTAGTCTACCTCAAATTTGTATTATCAAAATAATTTTATTTAAACCACCTCCTTGAAGTTAAATAGGGAAGGAAACGTGTTAGCTTTCAAGGTCGTTCAATAACTGAAGCATGTTAAATAAAAACATTCGAATTTTAGCATACGTAGTGCGAATGAAAATTCAGAACCTGTGCTTTGATATTTATGTTTGCTTGATATAAAAAGTTTGTAGAGATCCTCACTCTTATTCTGCTTAAATAAATGTCAAAGAACCTAGCTAACTGTTAAGTAACTTAGTTCAAATAACAGAAATCGTAAACTCAGAAGGGTTAACTACCGCTTATTTCACTAAAATAAGATGAACAGTTGGCCCCTTATTCGGGTTCACAACAACACCTCCAAAAAGACTTGAAATCAAAATAAGAACTAACTAACTAAGAGACTTAGTCGAAGCTAACGCAAATCTAACGTAGTTGGCCCTTAAATTAAACCAGCCGGCGATTATCAAAAGGCACGTAACATGCGGCCGAGCGCAACAGTTTCTAGAGAGACTTACCGCAAAGGCAAACGCGTGCTACCCTTAATTCCTACCTCTCTCTCTCTCTCGAAGTAAGTTGAACTTTCCTTAAATGCTGGTTCTAACTCGTGTGTATTCAAAGGGATTCTAAAAACTCTTTCTGGTCGGGAGTTGTTAGTGAAAAATAAGAATTTATAGGAAAAGTTGTAGAGACATTAGGTTATTTCGAAGCAACAGATGAAAAATGAGCAACGCCTTCGCTGAGACTCGAACCACGGGCCTCTCGAATACGCGCCGAGCGTGCTGACAACTACACTACGAAGGCATGCTAAGAAAGTGAGAGTAAAACCTTAATATACTCCCCCTTTTAAAAGGCGACTGGGGATTAGGAGACCCAATCGTCAAATCTTGGTGAGGAGAATCATCACCTACCACCCTTTTAGTACGGGCGCCACAGTAAAGACATTAGGTTTTTTTGGATGCGGGAGAGATGAAAAATGAGCAACGCCTTCGCCGGAATTCGAACAACGGGCTTCTCGAATACGCGCTGAGCGTGCTAACCACTACACTACGAAGGCGAGAGAAATACCTTATAAGGTTATCTAAATTAAAATAACCTTTATAAAATTAAAATATACATTACAAGTTTCTTAGAAATCTTCACTTGATGGCTATCGTTAACAATATTTATAAACAGCATATCTCCTAAAAATTCAATGAATAGGTGATTTTAATTTCATGTGGAATCTTTTCTGTGGAGAAAAAAATTCGTTTAGGTGGTTAAAATATATTCCTTTTAGTCCAAAGGGGCTTTGTCCGTGAACGACTATTGCTTTCGTTTTGCGATTTTGCGTTGAATCACTATAAATGTCGGTTTCCTTTTTCAAACTGTTGGCACCAAATGGTAGAGTCCTGCATTATATTTGAAGCAATTAAATAATGAAAAATATGCATAAATGTAGGTATGATCCTCGCATTGTGATAAAACAACGGTACATAGAGCCATCGAAATTTGAATGATGTAATCCTCCTACGAATATGGGCATGTGGAAGACCAAATTTGAAATTTGGAATTGGTTTATAATCGGTCTCATGTTTTGTGAAACTTTAACGAATTTTTGAGTAACAAACTCAACGATTTCAAAGCGAGCAATGGCAACACTCTACGGCGGGGGAGGGGGGGGAACCTTTTTATCTCCAGAGGGCGCGGAACTGTGTATCGGAAATTTTAAAGATATGCTCGTTTTAAAATTATTTTGAGACATTGCTATTAAACTGAATTTTATGGTTTAAGTGCAAAGAACATGATATTTAATAAATAAAGGTAACACATAAAACGTTAAAAAACACCCCTTTGGACGTAATTAAGAGAGGGGGCTGTATATATTTTGTTCTGCTGCGGAGCCAGCATAAAATCATCTGTAATATTTTAACTAAACATAAAGCCTTTCAATTAATTGAAATGAAATTGAGGTAACTGCTGTTGCTGTGACTAATCTCCTTTTTCTGACCTCATAACAAGCCCCCGAAATTAAACATGGCGAGGAACACAAGATTATGCCTGTCGTTGGAAAGAGCTTTGGGCACTATATAGGTGACAGTGCGATTTTGCCGATCTCTCATATCTATTTAGATACCACCAAACACACGAGTGGACTTTCGGCTCGCCATATATTTAGAGTGCCCCTTTCCACAAAGACACTATACTTTTACAAACATCCAAGCCTTCTGCATGGTTCAACACCGGATCCTTTGGTACACTAGTCAGAGTCACTAACCACTATCCCATTTGGGCAGCAATGAAGTAGCCTTCAGGCCTAGCTTATTTGATTTATTTCTTGTACTGGATCTATGCGTGTGCGACAAATCCTTAAGAGAGTCGTATAATCGTTTTTGATACATTTTGTATAAGGAAATTAAATATCGTATATATGTATGAACATATCATGCATGTATACTATAAATGAGCAAAGAAATTGATAGTATTAAATATCAGTAAAAGCATTAATATATGTTACTGAAAGTTTCAACATACGTATCAAAGCATAGATAGTACTATACATGAACCAAAACATACCAGGTTCGCAAGAAAATAATTTCAGTTTGCACAAATAGATAGCGTTATGTTCGTTTTGTTTTTCTTCTGTCAGTCTTATATTTATAGCGTTATTTTCGTTTTGTTTTTCTTCTATCAGTCTTGTATTTTTTCCCCTGAGATTTGGCAGCTGACACTTTGCGGTTGTTATAAAAACAACTTCCGTATATTTTTCTTTAAAACTCTCAGTTTACGATCAATTTTCATATGCAATGCAAAAATAAGTATTTTTGTTTTGTTTTACTTTTTTAATTTCAGAAAAGCAAGAAAGCGGCAGAGGTTCAAAGAGATATGTAAAATTTATGGTGTTGATTGTTTCATGTGTCAGAGGTCATTTAAAAAATTTCGTTCCGGGAAATTTTTTACTTGAAGATGACCAGTGTATAGACTGACCTTCTGAAGTTGATGATGGCAAAGCCAAAATTGAATCGGATTCTCGTGTAACTGTACGAGAGATTGCAAAATGGTTAAATGTATCCCACACTACAATTGGAAATCACATAAAATGTGTTGGACTCATTAAGAAGATCGATATTTGGGTTCCCCATGAACTGAAAGAAATTCACTTTAACACAATAAATCAATACTTGCGATACGCATTTCAAACATAATGCAATCGATCTTTTCTTAAACCATTATTCCTGGGGCTGGTGATGAAAAATTGATAGTCATGATCAAAGCATGATGAATCAGCACAAATAATATCGAAAGCTGCCTCAGAAAAAAATCATGCTCTCAGTTTGTTGGAACACAAAGATATTGTGTATTTTGAGCTGCTTCCAAGCAACCAAATGATCAAATCAGATGTTTACTGCCAAGAACTTATGAAACTGTAGAAAACAAAGAAAAAAGTCCAGAACTGGCAAATCGCAAAGAAATCGTGTTCCACCACGACAATGCGAGTCCTCACACATCTTTAGCAACACATGCGAAATTACTGGAGCTTGGCTGGGAAGGAATCTCGCATCGCTCGTATAGCTCCGACCTTGCACCATCGGATTATCATTTATTTGGAAGTTTGCAAAACTTCTTATGTGGTAGAAATTTCGGTAATAACGATGATCTCAAATAGAACTTGTTTGAGATTTTTGCTGCTAAAGACCAAGTTCTTTGAGCGCGAAATCATGAGGTTATCAGAAAGATGGTAAAAGGTCATCGAAAAGAATGGAAGATATTCGACTGATTAAAACTCATTTTTGTATAGCACAAATTGAGTTTTATTTCACACTAAAAAACCTAAATTACCTCCTTGCCGACATAGATAGTATTATATTTCGTTATATATCAATAGTAGTACAGATAGTGTCACGAATCAGGCTTATACATTTATGATGTATAAGCAAAATATATATTATGTGTGCCTAAATAATGGTACTTAGTTTAAGAGAAAGTTCGAAAATCTGTATACGTTCATTTCATTTCTCCTTCGTTATATTTGCTTCGATATTTATTTAATTATTTGTTCATTAATAATTCTTTTCCGATGTCAAGTACGAATTCTTATTCGAAAATTTGAATTAAAATATGTTTGTAAACACGTATTGCAGACTTCCGGACTGACTTCATGCTATTCCTTCTCAGGAGGTACATCGTATTATTAAACATGAGAAAGCAGAACTATCTACATATCAGGAGGAACATCTGCTGATGTCAGCAGTAGATGCGGATTTGCAAAGTATTCGTGTCATTCAAATTTTTCGCATTGAACTAAAATACGCTCTACTACTACTGTTACTTAAATTTCTTCTCAGTACTTTAACAGCTAAGAGTTTTAATTATGCATTTAGAAATAAAATAGTGATTTTCTTAGAATAGAGTTTTATAGCTTTGTTGCTATATTTTGAAGAATTTCTCGCGATTAGTATTAACGATGAGAACTGAGACAATATGAGAACAGAGGAGTCCACTGAAGTAAATGTAAGTTTTAAATTCCGTTTTATATTAGCAATCTGTAAAATACTCTGTATTACGTAGAATTCTAAAGTTAAAATTCAGTTTTAGATTAGCGAACTGTTTAAAAGTTATTTATCATAACAAGACATGTTTTCTTGGTTTTAAACATCGGAATTAGTATGCAAAAATATATATTTTGATTTTAAAATTAATATGTATGATACTTGTGTAAAAATAAAGATTTAAAAACTTTAATTAAAATTAGTTTTCAATGCAACAGTCACTGTTTTATTAAAAATACTGTATCATTACTTTCTAAAGTGCATGTACAAAGTATTACTGGCATACATGATGTATATGTTTACGTATTTCGTATGATTCTTAGATTCGTAACGCACAGATTCACACAGAAGTTTAATTTGTGAATTTATTAATTTTTCTCTTTATAACTGTGCATTTAAAGATTACTTTGAAAATGAAAGCCATTTTCTGTAAACAAATTCTGTATTCATTAAAATACGTCTCCACGATCCTACTAAATGTATCATATTGTTAGTAGATTTTTGCAAACTATCTCAGCTTGTAAAGAATTGATTTCGGTATTGCAATATTTGAGCGTATATTATAAGCCCGTATAAAGGCTTTACAGTTACGATTGCACACATCGTTAACATAAGTGGTTTTTTTCAGATCTGTTTAAACGCTGAAACATGGCTTTAGTAAAATAGTTGAATAATAATTGAAACTTCAGAATATATTGGATTTAATTATTTCAGCAAGAAAATTAATTAAATTTAATCTTCAGTCTAGCCTCTTTCAAAATCGCATTTATTCAATGCCTTTGTAAAGAGCGCTTTTTAAGATAGTTATCGAGTCCTAGTATTCTGTAGCAAAACGTTTCACGCTACTATTCTGTACTTTTAAGAAATTTTTAAAATATAATATATTTTTTTTAAAAAATAATGTTAATAATAAATAAATAAATATATAAAAAATCTGAAAGCTTTCAGATTTTATGTTATGCCCAGGCGAGCGTTCCTTTTCATTTACAGACAGGCCGCACCAGCGGCCGAGCGGTAAAGTCGCTGAAAACTGGTAGCTCGGTCTGAGGTTCGAATCCCGCGAATGGGCTGGCTGCATGGACGGTTTCGTGGTTTTTACCATGTGTAACATGTATACGAGCCAGTTGCCCTTAGAAAGTCCTCCACGAAGGCATCCCTTCCCTTAGGCAGATAGCCCTCGTGTGCTTTGCCATAATTAAATAATCCAATCCATGTACAGACACATACACGTTTCCAAAGCATTTGAGCTAATGCCACGTTGTGCTCAAAATATTCAAAGACAGCATATCTTTACAATTTTCGAGACACAGTGTCGCGCGTTGGAGATAAAAATACTTATTCTCTACAGTGTCGCCACTGCTCGATTTGAAACTGTTGAGTTTTTTTAATCAAAAATTCGTTAAACTTTTACAAAATACGAAATAGATAATAAAACAAATCCAAAATTCGGGCATCCTGGTGTCCATGTTCGAGTAGAGGACTGTTAATAAAACTTTGATGAATCTGTTATTAAAACGTTGCTTTTTGGCTATGCAAGAAACACACATACGTTCATGTAGATGCTTCATCATTCAGTTTTTTTTTAATATATTATATAATTAGGGCGATAATATTTGGTGGCAAAATGTTTTTCGAACATTTAAAGTGATTCGACCATTTTTGAGAAATGAATTATGCTTTGAGACAGTTTTCAGATTATGTTTTGGCCTTTTTGAGACTAATAGCTCTTCTGGGCTATTTGGTCTAATAAGATATTTATCACACATATAAGATTATTTTCTATCATTAGATTATTGTATGTGGTATTTTGTAATGTGTCTATAGGAAGAAAATTCAAATTTTTTGTACTTCTTCAGGTTATTGAAGCTTTGGATAGGGGCATAAGTTTCAGTAAAAAGCTGTCTTGCAATTATAATATTCTTAATTTTAAATACAAATCTGTTAAGCTATTAATAATTGTATTACGTGTTGTATATTTCTATTTCCGAATGATCGAAGTGATTTATCAGAAAAAGCGTAACTTAAATAATTTTTCATCTAATATTTAGGAAACTCAAAGCGGCTTAGAAACTGTAAATATACTTATTGTGATTTTTAACTTTATTTATTTCTTTGATAGCTATTTTGCTTGATGTTAATAAGTACGATAAGTTAACAGCAAAATACTATATAGTTTCAACATTAGAAACATTTTTAGGGAGACAATTTCGATCTTAATTCTTTTTTTCCCTTCTGGAACGGTTTCCTATATATAGCACCCTAATACATGTTTACAAAGATTTTAATAATATCGCTTAGCTAATTCATCCAAATAAGATATTTAGTATATCTATGAAATTATGACATGACATGAGAAATGGAAAGACGTATTTATCGGTGTTTCTTACGTTAAAAAATTTCTTTTAAAAAGAATTGACTTAAGCTTTGATTTACATATTCATTAAATGATATTTTTTATAAATATTTATCCTATTAAGATAATCAACAAAAAACATTTCACTATCGTATTTTAAATATTTTGACTACAGAATTATTTTTAAAGTATATCCGGGATTATCTATTTACACATATGAGATAAAATATATATTTTTTAAATAGTACTTAGAATTTAGGCTTATATCCTGCATCGGATTATTTTCAAAGAAAAATATATTGAGAAGAAACTTGATAGATGAAGACCAAAAAATACTACGCATCAATGAGTATTTTACTGAAAAATACGACACAAAATTACCAATAACTGCGTACATTTGTCATTACTAAATTTGTTCATGACTTTATGAAATACCGTTAAGTATGTAAAGAAGAAGAAGTAAATGAAAATGTCTACCTACATTAACTAGTAATCTGAAGATGCGGACTGAAGTATTTCTTTTAATTTCTTTTTGCTAAATATATTCCAGCAATGAATTATTATTCATATACTTGAATGTGCTATTATTATAATTTCATACCAACATTCCCTGATCTAATTCTAATTTTAAGTTTTATGGAACTTTATCAATAGTTAATATATTTGGTTTAAAATATCAAACTGCTTCCCTTCATAAATTTTAACTTTGAATGGGTGTTATGAAATTGTTAGCGTAAAATTCTTTTGCAGTTTAAAAAGAGAACATACCGAAATAGAAGTAGAACATATTCTTTGAATCTCTAGTTACAAAATATTAACTATAATACTTTATTGAAACTAATGCGAAGAAAATTATTATTATTATTGCTTATATTACTTGACGTGCATTTTTGATTATTTATTTCGTAATTTGAAGTTATGTTCTTAAAGCTTTACGCTTTTTTTCTCTTACGTTGTAAATGAGTATCTTTAATAATTGATTTTGTTTTCAATTAAAAATTTTTGTTAATTTATCTTCTGACGTTTAAAAGTTATATTCTGTTTCTAAGAATTTCTGTGCCTATAATTTCATTTTTCTTATGACGATCCTTTTGGCACCATTTAAATGAGCTTTGCCGTAGTCTGTGTTACTTGCACCAGATTGTGTTACTTACGTTACATTCACCAGTGTAAATGATAATATACGTAGTGGTGTCACTGAAGAAATAAAGGCTGGCCGTACGCAGAAACAAGTATCTCAGTAATATAGTATTTATCCAAACTTCAAATAAGCTTTAGAAACGGTTCCAAGCTGGCGAACAAATGCGAAGGAAATATGCTCGTGATAGGTATTACAGTATCGGCAAGTTGCCATAACTGGCCATCATCACTAAACTTGCATAACAAATGCACAGTTTAGAGAAAAATCTCAGAGATTGCTTTTCCCGATTAGCCGTTTGTCGATATATGTATGCCATATACTTATGATGATTAATGTGTGATTGCTGGGAGTAATAAACTTAATACTAATTTTCTTAACCCTCCGACCGCGGTCAAAAGCTCATAAAAGTGTAAAAACATGCATGTTTTTTTATCCCCTTCGAAAATGATTGAAGTTGGAATCCCAGTTCCCGCCGACGCTTCCGCATATCTTAAGGATAAAACTCAGGATTCAGAATTCATGGATCTCCGTGTTCGAAGAGTTAATTATACGGCGCGTGCAGGCCTGTAGAACGTGTGTATTAAACACACTCATTAGACACGATACCAACAAGGCAGCTGTGTATTATTTAATTCTGAGTATAATTTCCCTTTGAATGATATCTGCATTTATATGTTTACGTTTGGTGAGCCTTGGGGGATCATTTTAACCTTACATATATTGTCTAGAAAAATTATTATCTAGGTGAAGGAATCCTTTTCTTCAGTGGTATCATTAGAGCATTGCTTGCAACTTTGCACATGTTCGATAACCGCATCATAGTAGCTGAGGTTTATGGTAATCAAATCTTGCATCAGTATGTGAAGCATTTTTAAGGATGAATGTTGTCTTAAATTCTGTTTAATGGCTAATAATGTAGATAATCATAGCCCAAGCTTCATTCAAGAAATCAGGAAATCCAGGACTATAATATGTCTGGACAGGTTCGCAAGCTTACTGGACATAAATCTCAGTGAATATCAATGGGGAACTCTTCAACAAGTTTGGAACGCATGATCTGCCATTGTAAATCATTGAACATCAATTTTCGAGACACAGTCTCGCGCGTTGGAGATAAAAATACTTATTCTCTACAGTGTCGCCACTGCTCGATTTGAAACTATTGAGTTTTTTTAATCAAAAATTCGTTAAACTTTTACAAAATACGAAATAAATAATAAAACAAATTCAAAATTCGGGCATCCTGGTGTTCATGTTCGAGTAGAGGTTATTCTGTGTATCAGAAATTCTGTTATTAAAACTTTTTAAACATTGAACATCTCAGAAGATGTTTTAGTCAAGCATTATATTTCTTACCCCAAGGAATTCTGGGCAGCTTAATCAAGAGAACGTTGAATCGTTGTGCAGCAGTAGTAAGTCGGTAACCGTTTACTGTAAACTACATCGAATTCAATTCTTTTACAGTATTGATCCACGGTTCCAATGTTAATTCGCTGAGATAGGGTTTAGTACTAATTACTGTCTAAAGTTCACAACAGTTAACAATAAACATGCATTATTTGTTCGCGAAACCCCATATCATATTAAATCTTTGCATTACCACCAAAATGACAATCATGGTGACATTTGGTATCATAATACAGATACTGCGTTGCCTTGTTTTCTTTCGGTGAGTCAACTGAATCCAGAGTTTCATTTTAAATTTATTTTTATATTCATTTTCTTATACAATTTCCCATAGGCAACATGTATATACCTACAAGTGAAGCTTTTAAATGGGTAAATTATGTACACATTCAATAGAATTTATTTTAAGATTTTAATTCTTAAGATGCTGTTATTCTTCTCATAAAAAGGCCTTAGTTTGCATAAATTTAATATCATTAAGACAGTGAGGAATGATAACGTGCTTTCCTCGTGCGTTCTTTCTTAGTTAGCAAGTTTAACTAGGAGTTGAAAGATCTGTGGCTCTATTCTTAGTAAGGGTAGAGTCGATTTTTTTATGCTTTCTGCTCTGAAAAAGTCTACAGTAGTTCCAGAACAAAATATAGAGAAATCATCTCCATCTGGATTTGGTCGACTGGGTCTCGTGCCTCTTCCTCGTAGCCCTTTAAGTGGGAAAGAATCTAATAAATAATTTCATTCTGCCATTAGTATGTGAATGGATGTCATTTCCAGATAGCAGCTGGAACATTCGTGGTGAGAATCCCAAAGAAGGTTTATTGGATTTTTTGTTTTTACTGCTCTGAAAGTTTTAAATTCTACAAGACACAGAAGAAAGGCTTAAAAATACTACACCAGCAAAATCTGAATTTTTTTAAAGTGTAGAGATATATATAAGCAATGTCAGTACACATTACTTAGAATATTTCATATTTTGTTGTTCGTAAAAACATTATATTTATAATTTGAGAGTGTTAGGAATTTAAACATACTTTTACACTTTAATCTGTGTACACTTATCGTCTGAAATGATTACAAGAGTAACGACTTCTTAGTAAACATCATTTGTATTCAGATATGTTTACCAAGAACTTTTGCAAGAGGAAGTGAAAAGATACCAAGAAAAAGTAAAAGAAATTGGCTTATATACGTGTCAGTGATCCATTATTCAATTGCGTGTCTTAGTAATATGATGACGTTACTTTTTGTTAGAGTTTACAACAATGGAACTCAGAGAGATGTACTGTGTTTACGTCCAGTTTTTAAAAGATCGGCTTGGCTGTCGTGTGCGACGAAAATAGCTCCTTGAGCGCGTTTATTTTAAAACTCGAGCTTTTCTTCTCTTACCACATCAGTCAACTTAAGTAAGTAGATGAGGAGTTAAAAAGGAATACGCCTTTCCGTTTTCTGACAATTTTTCTCATGAAAGAGAGAGAATGGGGAATTTCTGTTTATTTTCAACCTCTAATTTTGTGCTTGTAATGGCAACTATTTTGGAAATATTTAAAGAGCTCTGTGTTGTATTCTTTACTTCCGTTAAAAAGTGACAGCTTATTATTGTGAACTTGAGACTCGGCGTTTCTTTTAAGTAACTTTCATTTTCATAAATAGTTTCATTATTAGTCCAAAGGGATTTGAGTTCCCGAAGGACTATTACTTATGTTTTGGCATTTTGTGTCGGACTCCTATAAATGTCGGTTCACTTTTCTAACTGTTGCCACAAAATGTTAGAGTCCTGCATTATATTTGAAGAAATTAAATAATGAAAGATCTGCATAAATGTATGTCTGTTTCTCGCATTGTGATAAAACAACGGCGGTATCTAGAGCCATACAATTTTGAATGACATAATCCTACTGCGAATATGGACATCTGAAATCCCAAATTTGAAATTTGGAATTTGTTTTATTATCGATTTCATATTTTTTAAAACTTTTACGAATTTTTGATTAAAAAACTCATTCCAAATCGAGCAATGGCAACACTCTACGGGGGGGGGGAAGAACCCTTTTTTATCTCCAGCCGCGGAACTGTGTATCAGAAATTCTAAAGATATGCTCATTTTAAAATTATTTTGCGACATTGCTATTGAACTCAATTTTATGGTTTAAGTGCAAAGAGCATGATAAATAAAGTAATTGATGATAAATTTAATAAATAAAGGCAACACACAAAACGATAAAAAAAAAGCCCTTTTTGGACGTAATTTAAGATCTGAAATATTTCAGATTTTTTTTTGTGGTGTTTTTATGTTATTTCTTTTATTTTATTAAACAACTATATTAATAGAATAATTTCAGCTTAATAGAATTGTTGACATGCAAAACCAATAATTAAGAAAAATTAAAACTTTACTCCAACCTTGCTAAATGGTGTTGATTAAAATTAAGGAATTTTATTATTTATTTTATTATTATTATTACTGTAACTATCATTATTGCTTATTGCTAATACTATAATACTATCATAACGTTACATCAAATATAAATAAAATTGAACCTGAAAACTGGCGAAGAGTTTATCCTCAAATTTTCGAAAAGTAAAAAACATAAATATATATATTTTAAAAATATTAAAAACTATAAAAATGATAAGATAAAAAGAAATTATAGTTTGATCATGTTATGAAGATTTCGGAGGCTGGAACAATTATTTTAGATTAAAAAATTACGATAGCCTTACAGTAATTAGTTATTTCACTGGAATCACTAATCCAGTTATTTTACTTATTGCTTATGAAAGAGGGTTGCAGCAAATAATTTGTCATATTTCCTTCAAGCAAAAATGCATTTCATTTCGTTAGGGTACAAAATCAGCTTTCTGGAAACAATAAACTCCTAGAAGATATATCTACTGGATTTGTTTAAATAAGACAATACTTTGTTTATTAAATTTCGTCTCTGAAAAGCATACACATCTTATAATCACAGTATGATATATAAAGAAAATTAAGGTAATTTATCATTTAATTGGTTAACATTGGCGTCAAAAGAAAATGTATTTACTTAGAATTCTTTTATCTTGCTTTTTCCAGGAAATTCTCTTAGCTCTTTTGAATCGTAACTCTAGAAATGCTCGTAGGATATTAGTTTTAAACTGTTTTATGGTGTATGGCTTATTTGCATACAACTTTTCCTGTAAGCTTTTCCAGAGGAAAAACATTGTCTGCAATAGTTACATCTGGCAATCATTATGGCCGATAATAACTGGAAAAATTAGGAAATTGTGCAAATGTTAAACGTTTCCGCCAAGAGAGACATTGTTTATTATTGAAAATGTTTTATCAGTCGGTAAATTGTTGAGGCTCTAAGTGCGTACCCAACGTTAAAGAAATTGCGGCAAGCTCGTTGAATGTTAGGTTCCAGTATACAATTGAATAATTTTCGTATTTTGCATCACAGTGAACCTTCCCATCTAAAATCTGCAATTGTCCTCAATACAATTTAAAAAAGATTCTGATGTGGACACCACGTAGCCTATTAAATTATAAACATTTTTTGCTGCACCTCATTTAAATTTATTCCCTGCAGTTTCATTAGGGATAAATCTCTCATTCAATCATTTGAATTCTCACTTCGAGACAAGGAAAGGAAGCGTAAAAACACAAAACATTTTCCTTAAAAATTTTAAAATACAGAAAAACCTAAAAAAAATAATATAATAAATAAATAAAATAAAAAATTACAGTTAAAAACAGATTAAACAGTTTTTGCAATTAAAATTTAAAATAAAAAATTTCTGCGCAAAAACACGCTATTCGGCCAGCGGGTAGAATAACGAAATTTTGGATGCACAAATTTGGAAGTTAACTTTTGGTTACACTGGGCAAAAAGATACTGAACTTAGTGCACCAAGTGACATAATTGGCTATACTACTAAGAACCTCAAATATAAATAATAAGCCGCTACGTTAGACCTAGTCTGACTTACACTTTTAATTTTTTTATAATTTTACAACTATTGCATGCAGATTAAATAAAGTCATAAAAACCTTAACCGGAACATAAAATAACATAATTCAATCAATTTTAAAGCAAAGAATGTACAATTTACCAACGCGTAAGAATAAAAAAGCAAAGGGACTAAAGTCATAAAAACCTTAACCGGACCATAGGAAAAGCATAATTCAGTCACATTGAAAGCAAAAAAATGCATATTTTACGAACATATAAGAATAAAAAAACAGAGCTCATCGAGGTGGCTAACACAGAGTGGGTATATACACACACACACACACACACACACACACACACACATATATATATATATATATATATATATATATATTTACAAAACATTTAAAAAATAATGTAATCATGCCTAGTATTTTCACGCATAACGCTGCTGAAATATTATCAATAAAGGAATAAAGTAAGAAATTCAGAACCATTTTTTCACAAAGACCAAAAACTAAAATTCTCAAGTAGGAAATTTATTTGTTATGAATTTCAATTTTCGGCCCTTGTGAAAAATTGGTTCTAAATTTCTTACTATATATATATATATATATATAATTAAAAAACAATTTTTTAGAAAACAAAATATAATCATGTTTAGACTTTTCACGCATTAATATATACTTAATTTATATATATATATTTATATAAATATATATTTTTTGTGTTATGCGAAATACAGGCATACGTATGTACGTAGAACCGTCACGGAAATATCCCATCTGAATCTATTCAAATCCATTTTACAACTGTTTTGAAAAAAAGAGTCCTTCATTCTGCCGTACCTACAGATGTCAAGCAAAAAATTCTTTCAAATGGATTCGAGAACGGTCCAAAATATACATTTTCGTTGAAATGTGATACCCGAGATACTTTCGAGATTGCAATACTTCTTTTACTTCATGTAATTAAGCAAAAAGTGTGAGAAAAGTATGATCCAAGAAAAAAGTTCTTTACTACTCGTATCGTGGTGGGATTCATGCGCCTCTCTATATCTGCACATATTAATTAACTCTTCTAAAACGAAAATTCTAAAAACGTTGAAATGTCATTATAGATATCTCTGAATCTTTATATTTCGGATCGCGATTTTATGACTTATTTAATATCTTAGACCACCTAAAAACAGTCCAACTAATGTACCTTTTCATGTCACATAAGTAGACAAAGTACGAAGTATAGAAAAACGTATTGCATACCTAAACAACGTGCTCAAAATGTGAGCTATAATACGTTGGTAACCAAATAGAGAATGGACAATATCGCGAACTTACGCAGAAACATCCATTGTCATCGAGTGACATCATGGAATCAGTAGAGCATTGATCGGCAGGTCAAGGCTACTGATGCTTTCGATTTTTCATTTCGCGTGCAGATTTTATTGATGTTTTGAGAACATATGACTATTAAAGTCGATGACAGAAGCAGAAAAGGCTAAACAGCAAACTTTCGAATATATTGCCTACTGCAGTTCAAAATATAAACAAGCTGTCGAGAATGATGTATACAGTTGCTGATTTCATTCTATTCTTTAAATAAAAACTGAAATACAAAAGACGTAATATTTATACGTAGAATATTTAGATGACTACGCATTGAAATCCTATAAAATTTTGTACTGTTTTTTTATAAAGAATCATCGAATTTTCTTCGATATGCATTTTCTGCTATAAATAGTTAGCATGTCCAGCTAGCACTAGAATAACCATGCTTTGAATCCTAGCAAGAGAAGAGCTGATGCTTACCTGTTTCACTGCTTAGAAAACTACTTTAAGAAGTCTATACAGTGGCGCTTGAATTAAAAATGTGTCAGAGGATAATTCGCCACCACTTAGATTTGGTCTCTGGATCTCGTAATTCTACCCCGTAGCCCTATAATTGAACGGATATAAGAAACTATTGCACTCTACCATGCAAGCTGTTATGGTGCAAATGGTTACCTTGTCCAGCTAGCACTAGAAAAACCATCGCTCAAATATTCTGGTGAAAGAATTTCGTTGACTTATCGTGGTTTCGGCTTCTAAAGGTCTAATCGTCTTTGCATCTAAAGTGTATTATTTCAATTTTCATTTTTGCTTAAATTTGCTAAGAACAATTGATTCACCAATGAAAAGATGACAATTCATCAAAAGACCATTGGATACAGACCCTATCAGATAGCTTCTGTTGACGAAATAGTCTAGCTGTAATGGATTTTTTATGCTTTTTCCCGCATATAAATATGAACAGGAGACTATTTTATTCCTAGAGCTTCCCCCGAAGGCATCCCTTCTATGTAGATAACGATTTAGAGCTCTGCCATAATACGTAAATAACCTACCTGAATGTTCAGAAATTATTTTTCTTTAACTTTGTAAAAATATCTGGTATATTCACGAATACAAAGTAGATCTATTCAAGCTCTACTTAAGATCTTAAACACATTTCGTGTTATCAATATAATTCGATTGAAGTAGGTACCAGAATGAAGGTTTATTAAAACCTGGAGTTTATTTATTAATTTCAATAAAATGGCCTGTACAAAGAATTTTCCTCTGCTTGAAACTTTAGTATAAATGTACAGTGTACATACGAACAATGCAGAAGTGAACTTCCAGTATTTAATTTGTGCCCATCTAAAGAGCGCCGCGATAAAAATACAAAGGCCGTTTGACAGAAATGCAGATTGTCTACAGGTGGAGGTCTCAGCGTAAACAACCTTCTTGGAGATCTGGCACAGATCTCTTTCTGAATTACAAGATTTTTCTGTATTTAAGCCAATCTAAATTTCATTTCTGAGATCGCTGACGAAAGAAATAACAGTTATAATAAATAATTAGCATAGAAATAACATGTTTTCTAAACTGAACCTTAAAAACTTAAATTAAAAAAAATTTTCGTTGAAATCCCTGCATGAGATGATTTTATTTTATTAACTTTCTGTTGGTTTAGGTAACCACAAAATCTGGTAGTAAGCTTTCCTCAGTTGTAAATCTGAATTTCTTTACTGAAACTAAATTTAATTTGAGTAGTGTTTCTGTAGATGCCGATTTAAACTAAACGTTTAAACTTAAAGTAACGCCTATTTACACTTAAAATAATGTGCTTGAGAGATGATAGGAGATATATACTGCTGAAGTCATATTTTTTAACATTATTCTTATAGTCTCGGAATATTTTTTTTTCGGTCAGAGAAATGATTATTTTTTTCTCGTTCTCCATTTATTGCGTGTGAAGTTACTTCATCAGATCTTACGATCACCGCCTAACAGCATCAGTATTGCGTAACTTCTCACTTAAATTATGTGGTTACGCTACAAAAAACAGTTATCCAGACTTTCATGAGACTAACGCATGATGAAAGATTACCAATTAATAATAGTTTCATATTTAATATCGCCAAAACAGTTACCAATTAACAGTAATTTAGTACTTCAAATAAAGAGCAAAATTACCAGTTAAGACCTATATAAGGCTATCAGATCACAAAAAATACTAAGAATAATAGTTTAATATTTAATATTAAAAATCAAATTAAAAAATTAATTAGATTACTTATATAATGTTATTGCAGTAAGCAAAATGACCAATAAATTTGATTTAATATTTGAGATTAAAAGGATAAATTACTAATTAAGGATAAAATAATTTTTAAACTCAACTGATGACATATTAATGAAATTATATTCATTGTTTATTAATAAATTATTGTTTTTAAACATAATTATTCGAAATAAAAAGCTATTAGATGAATGTAAATATGTAAAACATTACTCATATTGAAGGCAACTGACGTAAGTCTATTTCCTTCATGAGAAAAATTTGTTTACTACTAAAGAAGAAATCCTACGACTATAAACCTCGGAATCAAAAAACTACACCAAATTAAGGTTTCCTTACTTTTCATTTTGGCTTAATTTTACATTCTAAATTGGCGCATTTCCCTTCCTAAGATTTTAGACTTGTCGTCTGCAAACCTTGAAGATTAAATTCGTATAAAATTGGAAGTGAAAAAAAAACTCTTCTTGCTTAGCCTTTAACTGTAATATTTAAAGCCTATACAAAAGTTTGCACATTCATATAGCTGCTTCATTCTTTCTCAGAACTCATTCATCGTTTGTAATATTATTTAAGACGCTGCTTTGAAATTCTTGGTTGCTATTTAAATAATGACATTTTTAAGCTTCATTACGAAAGAGAAAGTAGTCTGTAGGTGCCAAATGTGGGAAATAAGGATGCTGTGTCGGAAAAATTAAATAAATGGGGCAAGTCTGTTTAACATTGTGTAAATGCCTATCTCTCTAATTTGGCGAGCGATTGTCAAGCTGGCAGCGGTGGCGAGAAATGTGGTGAGAAATCTTCAAAAATCGCCAATTGGTCGTCAGATTTGGTTCAATCACTATAACACTTTCAATATAACTATAACTGGTATTGCAACTGAATACGAATTATAGTTAGGAATAGTACATAGTACTTATTATTGCCTGTAATGGCTTTACTTTTAAAGATTTAAATTGGCTATATGTTGTAAGGTTATACTTTACAGTGTCTAGTACTGCTGTTTTAGTCCTATAACCCTAACAGACGTGTAGCAAATTTACGCATAATATTATCTTTGCTGTTGCGAAGTTTAGGTTTTCTAGATTGGCAACAAGAAAGAATATAAACGAAAAAGATTTCGCTTTGATCTCTATGTCTGAGTTAGAGGGCAATGTCTTACTAAGGTTTTTAAAACAGCTTTTCGTATTTAAACAGAACTTTTGAACATAAGGGCACGACTTCGTGTTACATTAACCACAGCTCGTAGTAATGCAAGAAAATAAAAACAATCAATCAAATTTAAGCGTTGATCAATAATAAAAGACTCAGTTAAGCACCCATTTATAAGCTGGCTCAATCAATTGCCGGAGAGTCAATTTGAAGTATCGGCAGCGAGAGAACGCAAAGCCGAAATAGATTATAATTGCTAGAGCTGGCAGAAACCAAGCACCCTACGTTAGTGAGAGGAAGTCTTTCAGTCGGAGATCCAAAAACTCCAATTTATATACACAAACAATTCAAGTTTCATTCTGGTGGCGAACACGGAAAGAAGTATTAACTGACGAAGACGAAAAGAAGTAAACCAAGTTAAGATACACATCTAAAATCATTATAAATGGTTAGTTTAAAATAAGATCCTTATAATGTGTGTGAATTTTTAGTCCAAAGGGGCTTTGTCCCTAAAGGAGAAATGTTTCCGTTTTGGCATTTTGTGTCAAATCACTATAAACGGCGAACCACTTTTCAAATCGTTGCCACCAAATATCATCGCCCTGTATTGTATTTTAAGAAATTAAATAAAGAAGAATCTGCATAAATGTATGCATGTTTCTCGCATTGTGATAAAACGAAAAGTGCGTATGTGTGTGTATTCAGAGAACCAACTCGTAGCAAAAAACCACCTCCCTAAGATGACCGCCTCTGAAAGAGACCAGTATTTCTGAAAACATAGTATATTTTGGTATTGAATATTCCCTCTGTAAGGCGACCATTCACAAAGAAAAATCTGCAAGTGTGGCTGGTCGCCTTAGAGAGATTCATTTAGTACACGCAACCTCCCTAAGATGACCACCTCTGAAAGATAAACGTATTTCTGAGAACGTGAGTATATATTGGTATTGAGAATCACCTCTCTAAGGCGATCACTTGCAAAGATGCATTTTTATTTGTGGCTGGTCGCCTTAGAGAGATCTCGTTGTGTGTGTATAAGATTACTGCTTTTGTTTTTGAAAAAAAAATTTTAATCAAATAAATAATTATATATTTAGTAAAAACCCTCTCTAAAACGACCACCTGCGTTTCCAGGTTACTGTGATGGTCTTAAAGAGATCATATTTTCATTCTATTAATTTTATTGTTTACAAGAAGTCTATTAAGGTCAGATAGAAAATTAGCATAAACTCATATAAAACAACAGAAGATTTATTATTATATTGATACCAGTAAGAAAACCAGTAAAAGTTAATGTAAACCAATACAAACCAGTAGAAAGTTCTGACATTGAATGTTGGTTTTATGGGTGTCAAATGATACCAGTAAGAAAACCCACAGAGATCAATAGAAACCAGTAAAAGTCAGTAGGGACCAACAAAAATTCTATAGGTATCTTTAGAAAGTTTTACTGGTTTCTATGCGGAATTTTGAAACCAGTAAGAAAAAGCCACAGAGATCAACAGAAACCGGTAAAAGTCAATAGAAACCCATAAAAAGTTTTACTTGTTTCTATGGGGTATTTTTAGCAGGGCACCCTGTTGCCAGATTGCAAGTGGAAGTTCTATTGTTTTAGTTTAAAACTCAAACTGCTGTTTAAAATAGTTTTGTTTTATTTTCTTTAAAAATTGTGTTTGTATTTAAATTTGGATATACTGGACTATTAGTTCTATGAGACAAGCCACTGGAGACAGCTAAAGTGAGTGTCCAATTAATGCTCACATTTTCACCAATGTTTCTCTTGACATTTCTATACAAACATGCCAACTATGTCGTCAAAGTGAAAAATATTATTTGGTCCACACTTCGCGAAACACGAAACTATCAGTCCTTACTTTCTTTCGGGTCACCGGAAAGTCAGTGTTCATCAAGATAATGCTATCTGCTTAGAATTCAAGAAAAAATAATAAAATATGCTTACAGTATTACGTATGGCATGCTACAAAGTGCCGTAAAACATTTTACTGCATGTAGAAACATTTATGTTCTACAAAATGTTGTAAAAAACTAAATATGTTTAGTTCAAACTAAATACATCTTAAGACAGCATGTTTTTTTTAGATTATCATATTAATTTTCTTTTCATATTCCTACATTTTAGACTGCGAATATAAGAATATTATTTTTGGTGAATATTTGAAACATCTTTTGTGAGTCTTCTTTTGCATATTACTCATATAAAATTTCAACTCTAGATAGACTTCTTTTTCTTCTAAACAGCTCCTATACTTGGAAGTCAGACTATTTATACTCCCACAAACCAGAGGCAAGGCCATTTGCCATATATATAGGATACTAAGAAGGAAAATTTCAAAAGTTGCAATTAAAGTAACAATTTGGTTCAGCTTATTTTTGTAGAAGAGGAAGACTTTTTCTCTGAAGCTCACGAAGATCGCCCTTCCTTGGCTATTCAGTTTATCCGTGATTGTCACGCTTATTATCAGTAGCCAATGGCACAGAGATCACTGCAAGTTGTTTTTTGTTCCCGGTTTATTTTCTTGCGAACTGGCTGGCTGCATGGTGTTCATAATACATTCCTCAGAAAATCCTCCACGAAATTAAGCAGTTCGAAAACAAATCCATTGTTCTCGAACAAGATCTTTACTAAAGTAGATAACCCTGGCATGTTTTACCATAAAAAGAATTCCATACAAGGTGTCTCGAAAGATTGTTGCCAAAAATAACATGTTGCTTTGTCATACCATGACAAACAAGATCTACATAGGAGCTTGTGTCCGAAAATGCGAATGGCAACCACTAGAAGGCAATACTCGCAAGCGTAGAGGGGAGGAAAAAAAAGGATGTCGAAAGAGGTATTAATATGACATGTATTAAAGAACATGGTTAAATCTTAGAATATGTTCAAAATTCCTTCCAGTCGCCTAATTGCATCATGCTTCACAACGCCGACACATGGATTCGCGGGCCCGTTCAAAATGAGCAGGTGTGTCACAGACACGTGTCGCCTCTTCCGCAATCTTGGTGACGAAGTGCACGTCCGATGTTACGCTCATCTTATACACCACAGACTTCATATATCCCCACAAGCATAAATCTAGAAGCGTCAGGTTGGGGGATCACGCTAGCCATACTATTTGTCCGCCTCTGCCAATTCAGCAATCAAGCTTTCGCCGAATCAGCAATTTTAGTAGCACTATGTGGGACTACCTCGATATGCCCTATAGAGGTAGTCTCACATAGTGCTACTAAAATGTGCAGGCTGAAACCAGGTGTTTCGTCTAGAACGTCAAACGGCAACATTTTTCCACAAAATTTCCATAAAGAGCTGAGTTAGTAAACCGATTCACCCTTTTCTTGCAACGTCCTCCGCCTAAAATGATCACATTACCCACCCTTCCATAAACCTGTGAACACTGCCCTCTAGCAGTCGCCGTTCGCATTTTCGGACACAAATTCCTATGTAAATCTTCTTTGTCATGGTATGACAGAACAGAATATTTTTGGCAATGACCTTTTGAGGCTTCCTGTATATTTCCCAACGCCGATTCGCGTGTAATCCGAGATGTAAGATATGCTACAAAAATTCAGCCAAAATTGAAAACTAGTGTATAAGCTGAATTTCAGATCGCTTCACGTATCGAAATATATATATATGTATATATTTATGTGTCGCCAAAAGAGTGAATAATTAGTTGTCTAACTTTAAAACAAATTATCAGAACAGCTGTAGATGAATGCCAGTTCACTTTTAGCTTCCATTCCAAAAATGGAGCTAAATGAAATGGCACTTGAAATGAAAGGGAGCCGATAATTTCTCAGTCTTTCTAACTTTAAGATATGTGTATCATATGATGCTTTGGCAATAGCGTAGGGGATTTAACTTTCTTTCTTAGCTTTGGTAATTATTTTCAATATTTACTTATTTATTAAGTGCTTCGCCATTAGGCATTATAAGGGATGGATGCCCTGTGCCGTACTTTTTAAGGTAAACGGACTCGTATCCACTCTACACGTTGGACAAACCACGATAATGCCCATGCAGCTAGCCCGTTAGCCAGGTCTTGAATCTCCAATCGAACTACCAGTGTTCAGCGGCTTTTACCGGTCGGCCGCTGGTAGTCAACCGTTCTCAATAAATCACAAAATCTTTGCGATCTGCTCTCTTGTGTTTACGAATAAAGTCCAGTTCTCCAATTTTGCTATACATTTAAAGATGCCAGGCAAAGAAAAATTGGGTAGTTTACTAATTTCAAATTAAAATTAATTATTAAAATTGCGTTCAATAACACTGATAAGCAAATTATTACTTTTTTGGGGTAATGTTACTGGACCGAAATCAGCACTACGCCAGGAAAAGACATAAAAGTAAAATGCAATCAAAGAAACGTAAATATTTCTATAAGTTTTTCATGCAAGCATCATCGTATGAAAAATCATTGCATAAAATATTTGTAAAAGTTTTTCATGCACGCATTCAGAGCAAAGAAATTTCAGAAAGTTTTTAATTACAACTAACTCTGCAATTTCAATAAATACTTTATTTTATTTTACATAACGAGGTACAATTTCTGACAATATTGAAATTGTATTAATTTACATACATATCCTCAAATGTCTCAATTCCGTATGATTTATATGTCATTTCTTCATCAGGAGAAATGAAATATTACAAAACTTTTCATATATGTGATGAAATTTCCTTTGAGATTTGAATGGAAATGAAGATTCTTCGCCTGACTGGAAATAAATTTAATTAAAGTCGTATCTTTTAAACCTTTTTCTCTGTCGGAGATTGGAAAACGCCACTTTCTAATTGAGAATTATTACCTCGTAACCAGTAAAACCTGCTGATGGATTACTTACAAATGGAGAAGGCTTTCCTGGAACTCAGTTCATTAATTTTTTCTTCTCTGTCTGTTAATGGATGTTGGGATTTTCTGGAAGCTTATTAAAATTTTTATTTATTTCTTTATTTTTTGTTGGAAGAATGTAATTACAACGGAAATTTATCTGCCCGGCAGAGAAGCTGTTTTAAGGAAATCGAAGGCAAGTTTGTGTGACTCGGTTGAAAAAGATTTAAAAGGTTATGAAAGTTATACCAGTCTGTTCATATTCAGTATAAAATGTTCCGCATCCCTTCTGAGCACACAATTCTGCTGCATTGCTATGAAATGGCATGTTATCATTACATTATCAGCTCCATTAAATATTTAATATTTAAATTAGGGGACTAAAGTTAATCGCTGTTCATTCTTTAATTAACTGCATGAATCGTTTCTCTAGCAAAACCATGCTTAAACTGTAAATATTGAAACAAATGGGCTTTACAATTTTAATTTAATATAGTAATTAATTACATGATGGCATTTTTACAAATTTTTTGTTATCTGTAAAATTAGTCGTGTTTTACAACACTTTCGGTGAGTAATGCTAGCACAGAGGCACTACGCGTGGCTGATGTAAAAGGATATTATTTTCTTTCTTAAACTGGATATTACTTGTGTAAAGTTGATTCATATTGATGCGAAAGCCCAGCCGCGGTAAGATAGCTTCCTCACAAAGCGAGTTTAAGGTTGTCAGAAATGGCAAGGAAAAGCAGGGTTGTCAGATTGTTTTCGCCAAATGGGCGATGAGGCAAATCTGGCAACCCTGCGTTTTCTTGCCATTTTCTGGCAACCCCAAGCTAGCTTTACTGGAAAGCTATCTTACCACGGCTGGGCATTTCGTAACGATACTACCGTATTATTTTCATATGTTAAATCTATCCTATGTTTCTACGTTTTCGTCATTTCCGTGATATATCTTATTACTGTCAGTTGCAGTAAAGTGGGATATATCGCGCCAGTTAGAATTTTCTCCGAATTAATCAACTGTCCTTGCTAAGCTATTAAAAGCATTCTTCACGAGTATCCTTGTGCTGTAATACATCCAGGTATCAATTAGAAATTCTCGGCAAGGGCACGGGGATTTTTCGAGTTTTACTTAATATGTCAACAGTAGAGAATTGATACTTCTACAGTGATCAATCATGCCCTTCCTGAAATCGAACACAAGCCTCTTCATTTACCAGTTAGATGCACTGACCGCTACACCACAGTGACACAGAGGAGAAAAGCATTTGATTACTTACGCCTTAATTACAGGAAAATTGATTTTCTTTAATTTAAAACTACAAGTAAATAAGATGTTTCTTAGGCATTTCGTATTCATAAAAGCGTTTCCGGTTCTGGTTAAGGATCCCAATTCTAATTCCTTTCTACCATCATCTTAATAAGAATATATGTTGATTGTTGATTAGTTGTTTTTTGCTCCTTTTTCTATCAATAGATTATGCTGGGTTCTCACACGTTTTAATAGTCATTAAGGTTATTAGGTGTATTTGGAAAAGATTCTTCTTAGCCCTTAAAAATTCTTAATTTCAGCTAAACTTTAGAAGCGATCCTTAATTTTGCTCACCTGATCTTTCCATGCGTTTTCATGTCTGCTATTCTGAGCACGAATTAAAATTTTGAATGACTATAGAACTCAAATCACTCGGCTCGTAGTGGAGCCACTGTAAATTGGCAATTAAACAAGGAGGAAAAGTATTTAATAAAAGACAGCTCCAGAGAGACATCTTTTGAACGTGTGAACGAAACTAGAATCATTAGCAGGTTAGTTTGGTTTATTTGATTATGTCAAAGCACTCTGGGGCTATATGTCTAGGAGGAAGGATGCCCTCGTGGAGGACTTTCAAAACAGATTGGATCATATACACCTTACATTAGAAAAAAACCACGAAAGCGCCAGCGCATTCACTGGGATTCGAAGCCCGTACCGAACTCTCAGTGTTCAGCCATATTACCGACGGCTATTGGTGGGTGAATCACTGGCAGGGCTCAAACAGGCTGTTAAGCACCATTCTCAAATAGGACAGCTGCTCTGTCGATGGAGTAAGATCTTCCAAAATATATATTATGAACAAGACTATTGTCTGCCTGCGTTGAAAAATAGTTTCTTGGACTTTGACGTACTGTGGGGAAAATGTGCCCATCAAGAAATTCGAAACTAAACTTCCTAAAGTTAAAGCTTTCCCCGGCTGTTATCAAAAGGCCATAAATTCTTCAACGCTAGAAATAAAGAACATAAATAGAATACTCAAAAGGATTAGCATGTACTGAAATCGTCTGCTGGTATTATAACAATCTATTCTGGAGAGAGCCACATCTTTCTCTGGAGATTTCAACTATGGCCGGTTCCAGCGGCATTAGGAACAAAAATGAACATCTAGAGCATACCTTGGAGAAAAAATAGGCAGTCAAATAAAAATAATAATTAAAAAAGTGAGGGAAAGCTGCAATTTGCTGTTGAGTTAATTTTTCTGTCATACTACACGTTCTAGCGAGTTTTATAAAACCTTGATAAATCGCATACCTGCTAAAATTAACAGATTGTTCGTATTTTTTATGAAATCTTTTTAGTTTTCAAATCTTATCTGCGAAATCATTTTTATAAATTTTCTATTCTTTTTTTCTAATGCGCTATAAAACTTGTGCCAGTTTGATAAATTTGTCAGCAGATTTGTATTTAAATAGCGGATATTTGGTTTACCATTTAATTTCGCTCTCTTTTTATTGCCCCTAAAATAACCTCATTCTCTTTCCGCAATATGAATCCATTTGTTGTGCGTTGCAAAATTTGGCAATTAGTCAACATTTTGGATATTTTAAAATCTGTCTGTCTACAAAACGTTTTATTCGGTGATTGAATTTTAGTGATATTGAACGATATTTTTAACAAATATAATAAAGTTTACATCATTAATAAATGATATTATATTTAATTTACTTTTTTGAGAAAAAGGATCATTAAAACAATTTTTTTTATTTCCATTTTTCATGTTTTAAAAATATTTTCCTTTTATTTGACGATTTTTTCACTATCTTGATCCGGAAACTTAGAAAAATCTGATGTGTACACCACATGACTTCCTTGCACGAAATATTAAATTATACGCATTTTTTCTTGCATTTCATTTAAACTTATTGAATTGAATTAAATTTACTTTGCTGATAGATCATAAACCACAATAGAATAAATGCACTCTTAAAAATTTCCTCTATTTGTTTACCATAGCGACACTCTGGCGCTAGGTTCACATAACAGCGTTATATTTCGTTCATATTATAACTCAGACTATACAAAATTTATATCATCTAATCGTTGCTACGTGTTCTATTCAAATACTATAATAAATCTAGAACGATGTATAAAAGAAATTAAGCAAACAAAACAAAAAAGAACAATTTTCACAGACGATTGAGTATTTCTTATTCAATTACCTCAGTTCTCACTCCGCGACAAGGTAAAAATACATAAACTCAAAATATCTACTATATTAAAAATTACGAAGTAAATCTTAAACACTTATTTCCTCGAAAAAATTCCAGAAAGGATTAAGCATGATTTAATTCGCAATAATAAATGAACGCGTTATCTTTGTTGCTGCGAAGCTTAGTCTCTCTAGATTGGCAACAAATCTACTATTCTGCTGTTTCAAATGTAAACAAACATGTCCGCCATGTTATTTAAAAATTAGGCTTAACCGCACTTAAACAGCTTTTAAATTGTTGATAATTCTACAAATATTGCTTGTAGATTTCCTAAAGGCATAAATACCTTAAGCGGAAGATAAGAACAACATAATCCAATCATTTTTAAAGCAAAAAATGCACAATTTACAAACACATAAGTGTAAAGAAATTGAGATCACTGAGCTGGGTAACAGAGTGGATATATATATAAATATATTTATATACGTTTGGTGCGGCCGATTGCAACCAGTATGCGAGATGCGCATCTACATGTTATAGCAGTTATATACAAAATTTCAACGTTCTGAGGCTAATCGTTTTTGAGTTATGAGTGACATGTACGTACGTACAGACGCCACGAAAAATTCTCTTCAGAATTCATTTTAAAGCAATTTTATAATTTTTTTTTGGAGGAAAAGGATCTTTTTATTCTGTTCTTACGTACAGATGTCACGCAAAAAACATTGTTAAATTGCATTCGATAGCGGTCAAAATGGATATTTGCGTTGAAATATGCTGCTTCAAACTTTTCGCGATTACAATACTTCCTTTTTACTTCGTACAAGGAAGTAAAAAGATTATAAATTAATTTATAATCTTGACACTATTAGAATTTCAGTATTACTTTGGAACAGAAGCAAAAACTTTACCTTAATTAAAATCGATTTCATAAATCTTAATTTTTTTATGATAACTTTATTACCCGAATAATTCTTTCAAACTATTCGGGTATATATTAGCTTTCTCTTTAAAATTCATTTCCCGCGTTTGGCATGCTTCTTTTCCAATTTAATCTCTGACTAAACGAAATTTTGAATTACCCTACACGTCATCCTCGACTTGACTGTATACATTTTTAAGTCTATCATTCAAAACGTAGAATAATTAAATAATATATAATAAATCACTTTTCAATTTAATAAAACTTTTAATAAAACACTCATTCAATTTTAATTTAGCTTCTAATTACTAATGATAAATTTAGCTTAAAAGATCGTTTCTTGTTTTTATTACTTATATTTTCAATTGCAAACGATATTTTATCAAGAGTTTAAGTTTCCTGAAAATAAATATTTCTGCTATATGGAGTTAAGTTTTTATAAGATTGTAGCAAGGTTCTTTTGTGATGATGATCCAGCCAGAAGTTCCAAATCCCATATAGCTGTGCTCTTTTAAACAACCACAAAAATTCTGAGAAAAGAAGCTGAAAGCAGCAATCAATCCTCGCAAAGCTTTCCATTAATATTCAATAGGATTACATCTCACTACACTGCATTTCTTTCGTTTCCTGCAGGTCATATTTTATTGGTAAAATTTATGCGAGAATGTCATTTATTAAGATAAATATTGGAATCAGACACGCGAAAGAAAAAAAATATGGCGTAAGAAATTATCCTTTCGACCTCCAGATTTGTTTGAATGATTTGGGAAATCAAAATTTCCAATTTCATTTATCAAAACGGCTTCCTGAATGGTTAGTGATTAGTGGACGTTGACCAGCTAATCCAAATTTCAAGTTGTCAGCTGAACTCCCGCGTAAGGCTCGATTACCAGTTTGCTAACCAGTTTGCATAATCAGTTTGCTACCTCTAGTACACTCTGGACAACGTTTTTTTGAAGACAAAACGTTTCAAATGTCAAGTTAGGCCATTCCCGATGAATTACTCTTGAGCAGGTATTCTAGGATGAATAGAAAACATTTATGCGAAATATTGTTTAATTAACTTGTGTCGTCATTTATATATGTTACGGCCAAAGCCCGAAGTCGTCCAGTTCCCGAATTGGCCGGCCAAATCGCGAAACAGCCATATCGCCTCACAATGACCGGCCAATGTCCGATCTTTCCTTAATTTCGGGGTTTGGCCAGCCAGTTAGCGAAATGGCATGGGGCGATCGGCCAAAGTCAGAAGAAAAAGATCATGAGCAAATTTCGGGCGTTTGTATACCGATAATGATAATCACGTTATAGCTACCACAGAGGAGTTTTCCGACGAATCCGCCGTTCTTAGGCGCCTAGGATCGTCCTTCGGAGCAAAGGCCAATGAGGTACGGTGGCCCTAGGTGGATTGTAGTCTGAAGGGAGAAGTTTTAGTGAGTAAGGATCTCACAGTACCAGAAATCTCCTAGTCTCTTATGAAAATTTCCTCTCCCCCTTGGAGAAACCAAACGAATAAACAAAAAGATAATCACATTATCTACTGAATTAGTTTATTACAGAAAATTATCAGTATTATTACTTGTTACAACAAGATGAACTTTTCTGACATTTCGAATTGCACAGCAGTTTGTTATTTTTACATCTGCAGCGATTTGTTGAGCACTTGGTAGTGCAACTGCATCGACCTACCGAACAGTCTTGCTTCAGCACATCGAACATTGGCCAAGGAATTCCGGGCACTTCGGGAAGTGGCCGGCCAAAGTCGCGTATACGCTATTCATTTCCAGTACATCTGACATTAGCCACACGCCCCGGCCAATGTGCGAAATGGCCGGCCAATTCGGGAACTGGCCGAACTTCGGGCTTTGGCCGTAACATATGTATCAATTCTTCCGTCAGCATGTATTTCTTTTTCATACAAGTTCATAAATATTTGATCATATCTTAGTTGTGTTAAAAATTGTTAATATCTTTTAGAATTGGAGATACAGTACAACTCCGACTATCCGAATCGCTTTCAGAATTTTTCAGAATCAATTGAAGAAGAGAAGGAAAAGGAGAAAAAAAAAAGAAAAAGAAGCTCAAGAAAAGAAAAAGACAGTAAAAGATGAGATGACGTGTCATTTGAGGAATTAAAAAATATTCTTTTGAAAATTCCTGGATGTTTAAAAGTTAGAGCTGAGGGTACAGCAAAACAGATGGTGTGTCATTCGTCAGACTCTGAATTTCAAATTCTAAATGACGATAGATTTATTGAAATTGTGATAGAAGAAAGTGCCGAGGACGAAGATGACTTTAATGTCGAAGTTGAAGCAGACCCAGGACCATCAACTAGTGAAGTGTTTGCCGGCCTTGAAACTGCGTTGAAGTAAATGGAGCGTCAGCCCGAGTGTGACCACATGCAACTTCTCATTGTCAAGCGGATACGTGGCTTACCTGCCCGAAAACGGATGAACATAATCAAAGAGCTTACTTTGACCAAGATATTCAGCAAGCAATGACTTTCAGCACTTGTACGTATAGTACAGTACACTATAGAATATATACGTAAAAGTGTTGCCTTTTCATTTTAATTAATTAAAACCTATGTTTCTTTAAAAATTGTTTTTTCTACCATCTTCAACATATAGTAATTAATTAAAGTGTACGCATACCCCTTCTTTGGAAAAAATCCAATTATCCCAACTTTTGATTATCCAATTGGGGTCCAGTCCCAATTGATTCGGATAATTGGAGTTCTACTGTACCGAGTTTTAAAATTTGGCAACATTTGACAAAATATTGCGAAAGAGCTTAACTGGGGAGAATTTCGAGAAGGTACGTTTACAAGTATGTGAGGCAAAGATCCGGCAATGTTTTGAAATCTTACTCTCTCTCACACAATATTACACATCTTACTCACAAAAATCTTTTCCTGGCCTTTATTTCCGCTGCTGTTGGTCTTAGATTTATATTTCCAGCTCCAAAAATGTTTTAAATGGAGCAAATAATGATTTGGTATTTTCAACTAAAAAATATAATCATTTTCGCATAAAACACGAAATTTTGTTTTTAGTGTGATCCTCAAACCCTATACTTATATTCAGGAAAATGTTATACTCATTTAAAACACCCCAAGTCTGATTTTCGTGTGACCAAAATTTAACGATATTTTTATTTTAAAATTTATTATTTTTTACATCTTTTATAACTTATCGTGAGAGGTCGGTTAATAAACAAATTAGAATTACTATATTTTAATTTTTCCCCCTTAACTAGACTTCAGTCATGTTATTTTGTAATTTATATTATATCTTTAATTTATGATTTGGTTTCAATTAGTGTGTACAAAGAATTTTAAAGTTTTAAAACGTAAAAAATAAGTTATTCATATCCTCATTAGTTTACTAATTTAGAGTTCTAATCTAATAATCGTAGAAACAAATTCACCAAACAAGTAACATTTATAGCTTTTAATTTATGAAAATAATGCTACGAGTTGACTAATCCTGCAGGTTGTCAATGTTTTTAAGACAGTAATTATGTAAAATTATCTGAAAAGATCTCAAAACTATTTTTTTGAATAATAAAAAATATGTTAATGATATACTTCAAGACAATCTGCTTAGAAATGCTCATCATTTTATCTATTAACGTCAGAAACATTTTCCTAAAGTTAATTAATAATGAAAACACTTCGGAACTGATATCCAAATTTAAAATTAAATATTTCTGTCAATCTTTATAGTATGACACCCCGCTTTTGTATAGCATTTTTTAATAAGTAAAACATTTTTCTGAGTTAAGTGTAGGGATCGTCGGGGGAACAAAAAAAAAATGTTATATTTCGTAATATTCATTAAAGATACCTTTTTAAAATTTAAAAGTGGCAAAATAGAAAACTTTTGAGGCATTTAAAACAGTTTTGTGATAATAAGTATGCATCTAGGAATTAAGGACTTTTGTAGACTTGGGTGTAAAGCATATTTATTACATTTACAGCTTAATCATTCAAAGTGCTTGAATATTTCATACCACAATTCAGTAAGAAAACGCTGCTTTCGGTAATGCTAATTTTTCTGCCTGCATTTTCGAGAACTTATACTCTCGGAGCCCACATATGGCACAATGGTTATGGTCACTGATTATTCATTTTCAAAACCCAGGCGAACGGATTCCCTGCATGGGCGTTTCTCGTGGCTTTACCTTATGTGCAACGTGAATGCAAGCAGTTTTTCTTGAAAGGTTCTCTACGAAAACTTTCCTATCCTAAAGCAGATAGCCTTCATGTGCTTTTCTATAATGAAATAACCAAACTTTTACCACCAGGATTTGCGACTCAAAGTGCATTTTCTAGCACAAATATTCTACAATTTGTTTCTGGTGTACAATGTGTTTTCAGCAGTACTATAGCTGCAGATAGCAATGAATGTTCCATTTTGAAGCTTTATTAGTTCTTTTTTGTTGCTACAGAACTATTCATTCTGAACATAAATATAAAATATCCTATGAATACAAGTTATATTATTCTGAAATTCATATAACAATTCTAAATAAAAATTAGAATAGGACAAACGTATGTCAAGAAATGGAAATACATTTTCCTTATCACTTGTCTTCCAGCCATATAATACCAATTCCAACTATCGCTGTATGCCGCGATTAGCTCGCAATGTGCAAGCTGCGTTCCGGTTATCATAAAAATGCGGTGCTTCTGTGAGCGCTTCTAGCAAGTTGAATAATTGACAATGAGTCCAAAACGACAGCTTGCAGATAAAGGAGGCATGTAATAGGCAACGACTAGAACGTAAAAAGTAGGCAAAATTCGTAGATTTTTTTTAAACATGATTAGGAATAACATTTTTCTTAATGACTATCCGTCTATAGCACTTGATTATGTTATACTCAGGAAAACGTCGTGCGAAAAATTTGAACTTCTGCCTAGATACTCGTATTTGAAACATTCGAAGCACTTATGGCATGTTTAGAATGATCTGACGATAGAAGGTCTCATTGAGGTTACAACTTGATACATAGATGTTGTGACTTTCTATATGTATGGGATAATATGAACAAAGACAAACCTTATAGTAAACATTTGGTCTGAAACGAATAAAGTTAACAGTTTTTGAATCCTTAGAGTACTTGCAATAATTTTACATAAAAATTGAAGAGTACTTTCCCATATTTTCACATAAAATCAGGCTTAATAAAACATTTGATTAAACCAATAGACAAAAATAATATAGTTTTTTAAAACATGATCATCAAAACTAGTGAAACAAAAGAAAGTATTGTTTATTCTTTTTTTCAACCGAATTAAGGAACTAATTGGTAATCCAAAATTTGGAAATGCATTGAACCAACGTGGATTTGATGCATGGATCTTTATAAATTGCAATCAGTTCTTAGATAATGAAATGTCAAAAATTACTCGAAATTATTTAATGAGCACTAAATTATAAAATTATTTAGTAATCATAGTGTAAAGCACTAGAATCTCATATTATGTTTACGAATCATGTTATCGTCTCCAGTTTTGTCTCTTCCGAAGAAACTATAAGAATACTAAGTTACTACAATATAGTATATTTTCATCCGAATACTGCGTGCAAAATAAGCTATCCAACTATGAGCTACATTAAAGACAATAAACTGTAATTTTATTCTATGTAGTTTTCATGAACTGTATTATCTTAAACGTGCAAATTAAATGGCATTTTATATGAAAAATAAGAGGCTGCTTTCCTAGGAACCTAGGCTGTTCCGAGGAACACTGCTTTCCAAAAATTCAGGAAAGTAGAAATCAGCGGAAAAGTACTACGAAGTTCAACGTTTAAAGTTCTTGTAGCAAAATGTATTTTCGATTTTGTGTTGCTTCATCCATTGTTTTCGGTATAGCTTGGTTGTCGCATTTTCAACTTTGTTTGTTTTCTTGGACAAGAGAGGATCTATGTCTGACTGCACTGGAAATCGAGAATTTTACTTTAAAACGCCAGCTTAAGTTTTTAATTTTGCCTAATTTTAAGTATCAAATTATCAGGTTCGGTGTATGGAGATTTCCTGTTATGTTTTTACCACCAATCCTCGAATTCCATATCACAGATTATGTTCTTACTGCATTAATATAATATTAACAAGACATAGTGCACAATAAAAATTAAGCTTTATTTAGGAACTTCGCGCACACTGCCCGACAGCCTGCCTGTTTCGCTCTGCTCGCTACTCGTAAGAAACTTCTCCTCTAGGGTTGCCACACTTATCGGAGGGCGCAAGGCGCGCTCCTTATCGCCATCACCACAGAGTTTCCCCCCAGTTCCTTTAATGGCTATTCAAAGGAACGACATAGGTTATGAAATTATCTCAGAGTATCCGTACTGTCGGGTATTTTTACATGATTACAAAATTAAAATATAAAATTAGAAAAGATCAAAATGAAATTCAATATATAACAAGGTATTGACACATATAATAAACATGAAATAACAAGAAATATGTTAAGATATGAATTTAAAAAAAAAAATGTTTTAAATTGTTATGTAAGAAGCAAGTTTCTTAGGGAAGTGAACATGTCTTCCCGATCTGGTGACAGTTTGTGTCTTAGAGAGTTCGTTTGCAGATTTATTCTGCTGAACTGTCTTTAAGTCTTTATTTCTTTTTAGTTCAGGCCAATTAGAGTCCGAAGGCAAATAGGCTGGTTTCACACGGTCTATAGACACAGTAGATTTCAGACCGTTAATATCAATTGTGAAAGTTTTGTCCGTTCTAGAAAGAACTTTATGCGGACCTGTATATGGTTGGCACAGAGGTGGCTTTACTCGATCGACACGTAAGTATACATGCGTACACGACTTTAAGGTAGCACTTACGTAACATTTTTCTTGGCAATGTGCAGATGTTGCTATTGGATTCAATTGTTGCATTCTATGCCTAAGATTCGTGATAAATTGTGTGTCATACGGAGATATCTTAGATGACGTTATCATATCACTAGGCAGCTTGAGAGTTGTGCCATACAGCAGTTCAGCACAAGATGACTTTAGATCCTCCTTTACGGCTGTCCGAATACCAAGCATAACAACTGGTAGTGTTTCAGTCCAGTTATTGGTCTCGTGAGCCTTGAGAGAAGATTTTAAATGTCGATGAAATCGTTCAACAATGCCGTTTGACATTGGATGATAGGCTGTTGTTGTGATTCTGTTCGTACCCAAAATGCGCGTGAATTCTGCAAAAAGTGCGGATCTCATTTGAGAACCTTGGTCTGTTGTTATGATCGATGGGCAGCCAAAACGAGATATCCAACAGTTGAAGATGGCTCTGCAAATGGTTTCCGTTTTCATATCCGGGATGGGAATGGCTTCAGGCCATCTGGAGAATCTATCTATTAGAGTCAAAAGGTACACATTGCCTTCTGATGGAGGTAACGGTCCGACGATATCCATATGGATTTCTGAAAAACGTGCATCAGGAAGAGAGAATGTGCCCAGTGGTGCTTTAGTATGCCTAGTAATTTTCGATTTTTGGCAAGATTCACAGGATTTCACCCAATTTTTGATATGACGTTTCATATCGGGCCATACATAACGAGAACAAATAAGCTTCGTAGTAGCTGCAATTCCTGGATGTGACAGATTATGCAGATGATTAAAAATGAGTCTGCGAAAGGAATTCGGAACAAATGGACGAGGAATGTCTGTTGATATGTCACAAAGAATATTACCATCAGAATATTGGCACGGTTTAAATTCCAGTTTCAAAGATGATGTGTTGTTTTTGAGAAGGTCTTGTACCTCCGGATCATGCCGTTGAGCTTCCGAAAATTTTTTAAAATCCAAAAATGGAGATTTTGTTATGGAATCAATTTCGATTCTTGAAAGAGCGTCAGCAACGACGTTTTTTGAACCTTGCACATGCCTAATATCAGTAGAGTACCGCGAATTAAAATCTAAATGGCGCAATTGTCGAGGTGAACATTTATGAGGGTTCTGTTTAAAAGCGTATATTAACGGTTTTTGATCCGTATAAATTATAAAATTTCTGCCCTCTAACATGTGTCGGAATTTCTTAATTGCAGAATAAATAGAAAATAATTCCCTATCGTACGCGGACCATTTCTGTTGACTTTTACTGAGTTTCATAGAGAAAAATGCTATAGGTTCCCATGTTTGTTGAGACAACTGCATAAGTGTGCCGCCTATTGCGACGTCTGAGGCATCTACCCAGATGCTTAGCTGGGCTCCGGGAATAGGGTGTCTCAAAAGGGTAGCCTGAGCAATGGCATTTTTGGCAGCAATAAAGGCTTGTTCAGCATTCTCGTTCCAATTTAATTGTGGGGATGAATCCTGAACACGAGAACGAGATTTCTTTTTATTCATATAGCCTTCTAACAATTTTATTAAAGGAGAAAGAATATGTGCTGCTTTAGGTATGAAACATCTATAAAAGTTAAACATGCCTAAAAATCGGCGAAGCTGAGTGAGAGTGGTAGGTTGAGGAAATTCTAAAATACATTTGACTTTGTCAGGAAGAGGTTCAATTCCGTTTTCACTAAGGTGAAAACCTAAGAAATCAATAGATGTTTGACCAAAGGTGCATTTTGAAACATTTATGCAAAGTCCATATTCCTGAAGTTTGGAAAATAAAGCTTTCAAATGCCTGCAATGTTCCTCAGAATCTTTAGAGGCTATGAGCAAGTCATCGACAAAAGCGTAAACGCCTTCTAAATCCCGCGTGACTTCATCTATAAAACGTTGAAAAGTCGCAGATGCATTGCATAAGCCGAATTGCATACGGATACTTTCGAATAAACCGAATGGTGTGCATATGGCGGTTTTGTGGATGTCGGCTGGGTTAATTGGTATTTGATGGTATGCCTTAATCAGGTCGACATGACTAAAAATTTTAGTACCGTGCAATGCAGCAGTAAAATCGGGTAAACATGGAATAGGGTATTTGTCTTTTATTGTTTGAGCGTTCAATGCTCGATAATCTCCTACAGGTCTCCATTCCAGACTTCCCTTTTTTGGAACCATGTGAAGTGGGGATGCATAATTGCTGCTCGAAGGTCTCAAATGCCCCAATTGCATCATAGTTTGAAATTCTTGTTTTGCTATTTTTAAGCGATCTGGAGCTAACCGACGAGGTTTTGCAACCACAGGTGGACCTTTAGTTATGATATAATGAACGGTGTTATGTTTAACAGGTTGGTTAGGATCTGGTAATCTAGTAACTGAAGGAAATTCTTTTAAAATTTTGTGATATGGTGTATCACTAAATACAGTTTTTACTGAATAAATGCTTGCATTTTTCACGCAACCGACGGTTTTAAAATGCGTTTTTAAATCTTTGAGACATTTGTTTCTGAGATCAGGCACCAATTCAAAGAAATGGAGAAAATCTGCTCCAAGAATGGGTGTACTAACATTTGCTATAAGAAAAGTCCATGTAAACTGTCGTCTTAATTTGAAATCCAAAGAAAGTGTTTTTTGACCATAAACATGAATAGTAGAAGAATTAGCAGCGAAAAGTGTTTGTTGGGACGAATTCCGTTTTTGAGAATTATTTGCTGGAAGTAAGGACACGTCAGAGCCGGTATCGACCAAGAATGAAAGGTTTGTTCTACGGTCACGAACGAACAGGCGACGTGAAACTTGAGGCAAAGAATAAGTCGCCTCTATTCTTTGCTGGTTTCGTTTCCCTGCCATGAACAAGGTTTTGTACATTTGTCATCTCTACACTTTTTCCCAAAACGTCTATGATACCAGCAAACAGAATAATCTCTCCTTGTGGAATTGCTTCTTTCCTTATTGCGATCTCCGCGGTTTGGCGAGCGACCACGAGAAAGAGAAATGCGATCAATACGTTTGTTTAGTTTTTCTATTTGTTTAAATAATTTATCCTCAAGAGACTGATCGACTGTGCGAGAAACGGCACAAGTCCTTGGGGTTGGATTTACTTCTAAAATTCTGTCGGTAATTTCTGCAGCTTTATCTACAGTTAAATTGGAAACCGCTGCCAAAATAGACTGAACAGTCGAAGGCAAACGTTGAAGGAATAATTCTAACATTAAGTTATCAGGAACATTTAAAGATTCTGCTCGACGTTTCATATTTCTAAGCAAATCGGAAGGTTTTCGAGAACCTAATTCTTCTCCAGATAATAATTGGCGAATTTCTTGCTGAGAAGATTCTCCTGAACGATTTATTAACTCAGTTTTAAGCTTTGTATATGGATCAATAGGATCTAGTTTCATAAGTAAATCCCGTACTATTGATGCAATATCTGGAGGAAGATGAGCAACTACATAATTATATTTAGTAATGGATTCTGTGATAGGTTTGGGGGTGGCAAGAGCAAAGGTACTTTCACACATAATAAACCATAAAGATGGGTCTGATCGGTTATAAACCGGAATTTGGACGGCATAATCATAAGACATTGTGCAAGGTTTTTAAGCCAAAATAAAAGCAAAAATTTAACTAAAGAAAATTAAATTAAATGATAAGTAGAAAACGTAATTATAAAATGATCTATAATTACTACTCATCTGTGATCCGGAGGATGAAAACCGATGTAATCCATTACTTCTGGTTTGGAGATCTTGAGTGATGGCTTGTAGTCAAAACCGAAAGTGCTTGAGAACTGTTCATACAATTTAACACAGTCCGGGTTACCATTATGGAGATTTCCTGTTATGTTTTTACCACCAATCCTCGAATTCCATATCACAGATTATGTTCTTACTGCATTAATATAATATTAACAAGACATAGTGCACAATAAAAATTAAGCTTTATTTAGGAACTTCGCGCACACTGCCCGACAGCCTGCCTGTTTCGCTCTGCTCGCTACTCGTAAGAAACTTCTCCTCTAGGGTTGCCACACTTATCGGAGGGCGCAAGGCGCGCTCCTTATCGCCATCACCACAGGTGTAATCAGGGTTCTGTTGTATGCTAAAGAATTTATGCCGTATGTATAAGATGTATATATATATATATATATATATATATATATATATATATATAGTATAAATTTATTCGGTTGATAGTTTAAATGTCGTTAATAATAAGCAAAGCATTAAAAGGGATCTTTACATTAAAGATGAAAATTTATAGCAATCATAAACAATAATAATATTTTATAAGGCCAAAACGCCGTTAGCCCAAAAGGGCTATTAATCTCAAAATGTCATTTTTCATGGAATCACTATAAATGGCTGTATTACTTTTCAAATTGTTGCCACCAAAAAGTATCGCCCTGGATTATATTTAAAGGAATTAAATAATAAAGAATTTGCATGACTGTATGTAAGTTTCTCGCATTGTGAATAAATAACGCTACCTGGAGCCATGAAATTTTGAATAACATAGTCGTCCACCCGAATATGGGCATCTGAAAGCCCGAATCTTTAATTTTGAATTTTTTTAAAATCTATTTCATATTTTTTAAACTTTGACGAAGTTTTGGTTAAGAAACTCAACGATTCCAAAGCAAGCAGTGGCAAAACACTGCACGAAATAAAATATTTTTATCTTCAGGTCCCGAGACTGTCTATCGAAAATTCTGAAGATATGCTGTTTTTAAATATTTTTAGCCCAAAAGGGCCAAATGTTCTTAAAACGTGTATGTATGTGTAAATGGAAAAAAAAAAAAAACCGCCTCTTTGGACGTAATGTAAAATCTGAAAGCTTTTGGGTTTTTTTCTTAAATTTATATAATTTTAGGTTACACTTAAATATGATCAAAATTTATGTACTACTAGGTATTATTCTTCGAAATAAACATTTTCGGTTTTCTTTTCAGTATGTTAGGTATTCAGAACACTAACGTAGACCGTTTCTAAGTTTTAGAACTATTACGTATTATGCAACTATTTTTAACGGTTAAAATTGATTAAAAACTTCCTTTAATGATTTAAATACATTCCTTCATATATTTAAGGTGTACTCACGAATCTACAGTATACTCACGAATGCACATGAGTATACCTTATTTCCATCAAAAGAAAATTTGTTTTACAATATCTCTCCTTTTACAAACTATTATTGTAAAATATATTCCTAATTCAAAGTAACGAGTCAATCTGAGTGTTTTCGATTATTTTACTGAAAACTAAGACTTGATTGCTTACCAATAATTACTTTTTTGTTTATCATAAAAATGATTAGAATCAAATTTATGATACCAAAAGTTCAATGGTATATATTTCATAAAGAACAAAAAGGATGTGTATATAGAAAATCATATATCGAATACTCTTCGCATGAGTTTATTCTACAAGAAAAGTTGATCAATAGTCGATCACTAGGAAATTAATTTATTAAAAATATAAAGCAAACATCCTCTAACTTGCGTTATATGTATTTATTTGAAAATTATTAGCATATAAGGTATTTCTCCCACTTTGATAGCGTGACTTCGTGGTAAGTGGTTCTGCACACTGCGCCGGTATTCCAAAGGTTCGTGGTTCGATTCCCGGCAAAGGCGGTTGCTTATTTTTCATCTCTTCTACTTCCAAAAATCCTAATGTCTTCACAAGTGTATTTTGCGGAACGTAATTAGAAACGTATTAAGCAGAGCCCAGTTTTGTGTAACGTTGTTCATATATCATTAATGCAAATTGCTAAATGTTATCACTAAACGAATCATAAAGTATTTAATAAATCTTTTCTGCGGCTTTGTTCACAGATGCTCCTATTCGTTCGAACGTAAGATTATACTCGTAATTTCATGAACAGCAAAATTTAAAAACAATAAAAAAACAACAAAATCTGAAATGTTTCAGATTTTAAATTACGTCCAAAGGGGCGTTTTTTAACATTTTGTGTGTTACCTTTCTTTATTAAATATCATGTTCCTCGCACTTAAACCATAAGATCCAGTGCAACAGCAATATCGCAAAATAGTTTTAAAACGAGCATATCTTTAGAATTTCCGATACAGAGACTCACGCGCTGGAGATAAAAATGTTTCTTCTACACAACGTTGCCATTGCTCGCTTTGAAATCCTTGAGTTTGTTAATCAAAAATTCGTCAAAGTTTTAAAAAATAGGAAATCGATCATAAAACAAATTTCAAATTTCAAATTTCAAATTTGGTCTTCCACATGCTCATATTCGTTGGAGGATTACGTTATTCAAAATTCGATGACTCTATGTACCGTTGTTTTATCACAATACGAGAAATATACATACATTTATGCAGATTTTTCATTATTTAATTTCTTCAAATATAATGCAGGACTCTAACATTTTGTGGCAACAGTTTGAAAAGTGAACCGACATTTATGAGTCCGACGCAAAATGCCAAAACGAAACTAATAGTCCTTCGGGATTCAAATCCCTTTGGACTAAAAAGCATTTTTTATAACTGATCTTTGTTAAACTTAATACATTATTCAATTAACTTAGTTTAAAACATATGTAATACGTCCAACTGATAATTTTTATAAATTATTCAACACATTAATAACAAATAAAAGATGTTTCTAAAACAAATGTAATTTTTATCCCGGTACAAATCCGTTTGGTTAAGTAAATAAGTGCAGTTTGCGGTTTTCATCACACTGGCAAAATAAACACAACATTTTCATAAGAATATACAGGTAATCGTTTCATTAATGTAACAGAAATTAAACATTAAAAAATCGCAAAGAATTTTGCATATCATCTTTACCTAATAATGTCTTTGATTGCTTATTAACTGAAGTTTAACTTGAAACCGAAAAAAAATTTAATAAGTTTATCAGTGCAAGAAAATTGCCTGATGCCAATAGTTAATGAGGCTCGTCGAAACTCTGATTGTTTTCCAAATATTTTCTCCTACTGAAGCATTTCCTTCTTCGACTCACTGTTATGGTTTTCAAGAATAATCGTTAAAATTTATTTCTCTTTCTTACATCTGCCGATAGAGGGCGGTATTGTTTGTTGTCGTTTTGCAGCAACTTTCTACTAGCAACACCACGGTTTATCTCGTTATTCCGAGAAATCCTGATCCCGGTCTCACCGCAGCGCTTAAACTATCTGTAATTTTGTGATTACTCATTTCAGGATACCTGTTCAGATAATATCTCGTATTACGAGTAAAAAATAATTTTCAACTCAAAGGACCGGAATTCCATGGAGGCTATAGAATTGTTGGATCGAGGCTTAACCAGCTGCTGTAGTATTGATTAGTAATGGAGAACTTCGAAATGGTGACTTTTATTCATTAAGGAGAAGATCCCTTATTCGAATCCATGCTACGGCAATTCAGGTAAGTGACTAGAATGATGATATGACATATTATTCTGCGTACGTTCCAAATGATGCGCAAACTATCCAGCTAACGAGCACGTTAATCGCTATGCGTTTACTTCGTACATGTGTTTTATAATGCTGTGTACTGGTACACACTAAGTTCGTTGTCAGTACATAGAAAAGTAAAATTTATATTAGCATCTATTAAATTTATGATGAATAATTTTAAGCAATGCCAAGTCAGTTTTAATTTAATTTAACATAAATGTTATGACGATCGCTAGGATTATCTATATCTTTAAACTTTATGTACCAAGAATCATTCTTTCTCATATATGGTTTACAAAACTGAAAAATTTGTGTGACGTAACTATGACGAATATAGTTATAGCATTATACTTAAAAATTTAGATGAAGTTAATATTTATCCAGTTAATGAGGACCAGTTATTTTAAAGACCGTACATTACAGAGAAAATTAGTTTAATAGTTTGTCGTACCACAGTATTGATTATCAAGTACCTGTAGTACAAAACCTATGATCTCATGTAGTATATTTTGGATAGTTTTATTTAAATGTTATCAAGCACATGTTTTAAAAGTAACGAGAAACTGAAATCAAAATTGCACTTAAAGTAATTTTTTTTTCTTTTTAACGAAACGTAAATGTATAATAAAATGATAAAAAGTAAATCTGCATATTAATTCAAGTAATGTAATAAATATGTAGCTTCTTACATATATGGGATTTCACGAAAATAAAATATTCTTTAATAAAATTATTAAAGGCTTTTAAATGAAATCTAATTCAGTTTCAGAAAGGTGCTTCGTAAATTTGTTGATTATTATTTTAATTTGTATTTATTATTTTAATGGCAATGTATAACTCTTAAAACATAAAGTTCTACTGCAATGTAAATGTCTGTGGAGCCCTTTTTGAATAAATATATTTATATAATAATTTAAATTTAAATATGTATGCAATAATATTAACAAAATAAAATAATCGTCTGTTAATAAATAGCAATATTTTGTAACCTGAATACATTTGAAAAACACTTTATTGGAATTGGCAAAGACTAGAGTGAATATTGAAGAAGCGAAAATCTGTCGCCTATGAAAAATAATGCATTTTGTCAGTCTATGCCAAGTAAAATATTTTGGAAAAAAAATCTAAAAGCCTTTAGATTTTATATTACGACCAAAGGAGCGTTTTTTTAACGTTTTGAGTGTTACCTTTATTTATTAAATATCATGTTCTTCGCACTTAAACCACATAAAATCCAATTCAATTACAATATCACAAAATAATTTAAAAAAGCGTACCTTTAGAATTTCCAAGAGACAGTAGCGGGCGCTGGAGATAATGTTTTGTTACGTACACTTTCGCCATTGCCTCGTTTTGAAATCGTTGAGTTTGTTAATCAGAAAGTCGTTAAAAGTTTTTAAAATATGAAACAAATAATTAAAAAAATTCGAAATTCAAAATTCGGCCTTCCAGATGCCCATGTTGCGGTGGAGAATTACGTTATTTAAAGTTTGTAGCTCTAGGCACGGTCGATTTTTCACAATGGAAATTATTACTTGTTTAGCAAAATATATTAATATTTCCGTATCTGAAATGAATATGGCAAGACGCTAAGAATGAAGGACCAGTTGTATTAGAAATTTACTAGTGTTCTCAACTAGCAGTATTCAGTGACTTTACCGATCGGCCGCTGGGCGGGCCTAAAGGGTAGTCGAAGAAATGTTGAATGAAGAAATGTCGAGAATGTTGTTGTGAATGATTTTCACGTTTCATATCCGAATACTTTTTAGTTGATTTTTAAATATTTGGAATAAATTATTATTTTTTGTCAAAAACGTTTTGAAGAACTTCTTTCAAAACAAGCGGGTTTTAAATTATATCATCTCAATAGCATATGAAAAAGAAGTAAAGTCATATGCTAATATTTAGTAACTGATATTTTCAAATAAAATTGAAAATCATAAGTGTCCAAAAGCGATTGTGAGCCACTGCATGTATTTTATTTATTGAAGCTCACATTTGTTTTCGGACACTTGTATAGTTGAATTTTATTTGCTTAAATCTCGTCACTAAATACTGAAGCATACATTCTAATTCGTTATTTTTTACTCTAGTTAAAGTTGTGCTTGTTTGTTGCTAAGTAAATATCATCCAAATATTCCATATAATAAAATAATTTATTCAAACAATGTTAAAACTCACATGATCATTCATTCGGACAGGCGAAAGTTTTGTTCAAATATTTTGGAAGACGATGCTTTTTATCATAATGTTTTGTTAAGTAAAAATGTTTCACGAGAACTATCATTACTTGATTACTTGATTTTTGATCATTTGAAAATCATTACTTGTTTAGCAAAATATATTAACATTTCCATATCTAAAGTAAACATGGACAGCCTCTGTAATTTGTAGCCTCTACAAATTAACAAAGTTCTGCCAGATTTTAATTCTGTTAGAATTATAGTGTTTGAAATATCCAAAAAAACACTTGTAAAGCGTTCAACTAACTTTGGTATTTTAAAACGATAGAAATTGTTTGAAACTGTTGAAAATGCACTGAAGGCTATACCATATTCCTAGACAACATCAAAAGATCGGAGATGTTTCATACGAAAAACGAAACAAGACTGAATAATAATAGTAATAATAAAAAATCTGAAAGGTTTCAGATTTTAAATTACGTCCAAAGGGGCGATTTTAACATTTTGTGTGTTACCTTTATTTATTAAATATCATGTTCTCCGCACTTAAAACATAAAATTGAGTTCAAGAGCAATATCTCAAAATAATTTTAAACTGAGCATATCTCTAGACTTTCCGATACACAGTCTCACGCTCTGGAGATAAAAATATTTTTTCTGTACAACGTTGCCATTGCTCCCTTTGAAATCCTTGAGTTTGTTAATCAAAAATTCGTTAAAATATGAAATCGATAATAAAACAAATTCCAAATTTCAAATTTGGACCTTCAGATGCCATATTCGCAGTAGGATTACCGTCATTCAAATTTGGATGGCTCTAGGTACCGTTGTCTTATCACAGTGCGAGAAACATACATGCATTTATGCAGATTCTTCATTATTTAATTTCTTCAAATATAATACAGGTCGATAATATTTGGTGGCAACAGTTTGGAAAGTGAAACAGACATTCAGAGTGATTCGACTCAAAACGAAAACAATAGTCTCTCAGGGACTAAGCACCTTTGGATTAAAAATTAATGCCTTAAACTTTGAAAGAATGTTCTGCAATATAAGAACTCTGAAATTGTAAGCAGATCGTTAAGGCACGTGGATACAATGAGTGATCAGCAAGAAGGAAGCAAAGTAAATACGCCTAGCAAACGCAAGTCCATGATAAGCTATATTTTTGGAATATGATATTAAAACAATGTTTTATTGGAGAACGGGTCAGAATTTAATGTATGTGGGTGCGATGGTCGCATTACTATGTGGCGAAAATCGAATTAAGAATTGAATCCATACAAACCTATCGCCTGGTGTTAAGCACGGGGGCAGAGGCGTAATGTTATGGGGAAATTTCCTCATCTGCGGGATGGAATTTTTAATTTTTCAAGAAAATAATATGGATCAATATAAAGGTATTAGAATACAAAATACACTCGAGTTCTGTTAGGATAACGACCGTAATTTTACAACCCTGAATGTCCTTTTCCGGTTACTTTACAATTGTCCTACAGATTACTCGAAGCTGTCGCCTTCCGTTTCTAACACAGCAGTCAGGAAAGAGAAATTAAAATTCTGTCACTTCATTTAGAACGACAGGGAAGATTAATTTGATTTCCGTTTCGAGCTTTCCTCTTAATCCCTTGCTGTCCGTTCAATTTGCTGTCTTCTTATTAATTTATTCTGCTATATTAATGACAAGATCTTGTCTGTATAATTAAAAGTTATTTAGTTACCCATTGGGCTTCAAGCTTTTGTCAGTGATTTAACTTATTGATAAGAGCTAGGAAATTCAAAATTCCGCTAAATTTGTTTGTACATTTACTATAGTATTCTTTTTTTGTTTTGTTGTTGTTGGGAATTTTCTGTTTGTTCACGTTTAGTCTTCGAAGCGTAATTAGAATAATATCGGGCTGGCACTCAGAAGGCCCAGAGTTCGAATGGCTGTGGGAGCACGGCTGATTTCCCCATTTCCAAGCTGCAGAAAGTGCCTAATCCTCCTGCAATAGCGCGTTGCTAAAAAATGAGGTGGATAATAATTTTTTACTACCTTTACCAGTCGCCATTTAATTGGGAAGAGTGTGGATAACTTTTTCCTTCCTCACCCCTGCCTTTGTGGTGGAAATGGAAGCACATCAGACTAGCAATCGGGAAATCTGGAGTTCAAATCTCAGCGAAGGTGTAGCATATATTCTCATGTTCCAAGCTTCAAAACTTCTGAACTTCTAATTTTTGCAAGCTTATTAGTTTGCCATTATATTTTGAACGTAGGTACTACTACTACTACTACTACTACTACTTGCCGCTGAGTAGACTTCTAGCTAGGGTATTCACTATATGGGTTTATCACCTATTCATCTCTTGTATATTGAAGAGAGTACATGTTTTTATCATACGAACATCATAATAGTTTTTTTCCCTTTAAAAAAAGCATTGTATTACATAAGTTGGAGACAGATTATATACGGTATAATATATATGCACATTTCACTACCAGATATATTCCGGGATTACACAATGTATATATATATTAAAGTTAAGAAATGATAAATAAAATAAATACGCTATTTTCAGACACCGATATGCAACTAAACGTAAGGACAAATAAATATACAAATAAGGAAAGATTATATACAGAATATAAACAGGATTGCTATGATTCTAATCTACGTTCACAACATATAGCCATAAACATATACGTATTATCCATATATTCGCAGGTTTATTACATGTTGAAGCATCGTTGTGACATGCTACAAATTCAGGAAGTTAATATAGTTATACTTACGTAATAAAGAGTTCTATTTACAGGAGTTCATTATCATATTTTTATTCATACATTAATATGAAGTTACGTGCTATTTTTAATACAATGAAATGCAAAATTAGGGAAAGCTTAAATATTATTACAAGCTATACATAATAGCAGCATAAATGCATAACAACAGTATGCGCTTCTTGAGCTCCTTTAGCTTCGTGCCGCATACGGATAAGCAGTATATGACGACTCCGTTAATGTCTTTACATCACAATTTAAGCAGTTTTCTGGGCCATTTGGATGAGGTCCATCGCTTTCTTGAATTTTTAAGAGTACTCTCTGTTTGAGGCCTTAAACATACGGCGTCCATGAAGACTTATGAATCGTAATATAATGCAATTTAAAGTATGGAAGAGTTGTAATTATTAGGTAGTATATACAATTAATATACAACAGTAATTCAGAAATCGAATCTAATAACATATTTGTTTTATTTTTAACACATTTTAACACATGAAATATTAAATTTAGTTATGTTTCCATGTTATCTAACGATTTTTTTACTTCAATTTCTACTAATTTTAGTTTATTTTAAAATAAATTCATAAGTGTATTATTTAACTAATAACTTGATAAATATATTATTTATCTTGTAATTTCAATAGAACAGTTTTGGAACTTGTGATTTCTTACGCATTTATTCTCATGGAAACCGGAGAAAAGTTAAAGGTTTTTTTGATTTAATTGATAGTTACTTAATGCCAACCTGCGGACTAAATTTATGATTGAATTCATCAGTGAAATGACATACGTTAACTAGATATGAGTGTTTCTCAAATTAAATGGTAACTAACGGACTATACAAATAAATAAATAAGAAGACTTTTAACAGTACTGAAATCCATGGATTAACTATTAAAAGCATTTTCTTAAATTAATGTTGCTATCAAAATGCTCACGGTTTGATGTAAAATCATTTAATTACTTTTTTTCATATTAGAGTGAAGGTTGCCATTAAACTCGGTTTCTTTACTCTTTTATTTACATTTTCAGGTATTCTGAAGATAACAGCATGGTTATAGTTTTTCACATTCTTTATTAAATATTTCCTTATCTTCTGTCGGCGTAAATTACTTAGTACGAGTTCTACGGCGATAAGAGCTTAAGAGTCGTACTCTGCGAGAATGTAAATATGGTATGAAGATAATGATGTTTATTTTAAACATTTCTGCTCAAGGTCCAGTGTCATTTCCAGACTCGTGAAGCATTTTTTATTTGTAGGTAACGTTTCATAGCGATATGATAATTATGCAAAAAGGAGCGGGATAATCGAAACGGATTTTCTTCGTATTCGTACCTTTAATCTAATCTTTTATTTCGCTTTAGAAGCTTTATTCCGGTTTTGAATTTTGTCTAATTTTATTTATTTATTTATTTATTATGATAAAGCAAGCGAAAGCTATCTTTCTAAGGGAAAAAATGGCTTTGTGAAGATCCTTGTCAGAGAAAGCGGTTCATATTTACGTTACACATGGAGAAAACGATGAAAATAGCCACGCAGCCAGTCTTTTTCCATGAATACTGAACCCGGGTCGATTTATCAGTGTTCAGCGACTCAGTTGCTGTTGAGCCAATTTGTATTTTTGTACACTTTCATATATCGTTCCTACACTTTCGTTCCTACAATTATTAGTAGACTCTTCGAACTTTTCTGTATATTTAAAATTACATACAAACCACTGTGTTGTCTAATATCATCTCAAATTACACATACATCTTCATTAGAAAAAAGATAATATTATTTCAGAAAAAGATGATCGAGTCCTGGTGATTTCACCATTTCACTGATTGCTTGGATTAGATTCTTATACGAAACTTCAATCATTAATGCTTGCAGGTGTGTTGCTTTGATGAGAAAATGATGTCACAAAAAATAACTGCTAAGAATTATACACGAAGACGCCAAGCAAACAGTTATCCTTTCATTAGTGGGATCAAGTCAATGCAACCATCATTAATTGATGTATGAAGAACACGTGGTAAACATATTTGTGTGCTACAATACATTATAATACTAGCTCAAGTTACTGAGCGGAACTTTCAAATATTCTCTCTTTGGTAGAAAGCTCAATACAGGTTTGGGAGATACAAGATGCGGATAACCAGTGGTTACGCAGTCAAAAAGAAGACATTTGTTTCTTGTGAAATCTATCTCTTACAGAAGCACTTACATACCTATATTGAATATGGTGCTTATTTTAAAAAACAATGATGTGTTTAGTTTTGTTTGTACTTATTATATTTGTAAAACAAATTGTATGTTTCCTTAAAAAAACAAATTAAAGTTTTTTTTTTTTTTTTTTTGTGTGTGTGTGTGTGTGTGCTACATGAAATAAATAATGATACTTTTCGGTAAATAACGAAAAAATTAATAGTTTTCTGAAATGTTATTTAGTTTTGCATTTATTAAGGAATTTTGTCCACTAATGGCCAAGCGCTAAAATTGCTGAGCATTGGTATTGGCTAACTGCATGGTTAACTGCATTGGTTATCGTTGTTTTATGTGTAACGTGAATAGATATCTTTTTTTACTTTTAAAATTCCTCCATTAAAGCACCCTTCCTTTTAGGCAGATAGCTTCTGCTAGCTTTGCCATAACATAAATAACACTACTATCCTAAACAATATATTAAGGGTTTTTATGCTGTTTCAGTTATTGAACCCATAAACTCTAGCGTTTTTTTATTCAGCCAAGGGAAACCAATGAACATTTGTCAGCAGTTTTATTTCAATATTAATTTTTAGAAGAAAGATACTAATCTTTTTCAAGTAGCATAGATATATTAAATATAAATGCGATATTTTTTTCCTTCCAATTCATAACTTTAAGTACAAAATACATTTATATTATGTTTCCAAGTTTCTAATAGAACTTTCAAAGCATGAAATCTGCATATCTATCATCGAGCTTGTCAAGATCAGGAAGCGCAAATGACTTTCGAACTTTCAATGTCGTTAACGGCAAGGAAATCTTTTAACTTTTGCTGCAAACTAATAAGAGATTAAGAAAGTTCTTCTTATACTAGTTTCTTACTACTTTATTGATATATGTCAACATTTGTGATTAATCATGTATGTGACTTATTGCACAATCTTTTTTCCGTCTCTTTACATAGTATAAGTAAAACTCTTATAAAGCTTTTTATACATTTGCTATTAACAGATTTAACGTTCTTGAAACATTTTAATAATTCAGTGCAAACGGTTATATTTCATTGCAATGAAATAGTAATAAACTCTTTACATTTTCCGCAAACTCTATGTGTATCTTTGAAGGTACGAAATATACTGAGCGTCACTGAGAGGATTTACTTGAGCATATTGGATAGCTGATTAATCCCTTAACCTACGATTTACATTCGAAGATGTTGGGCCGAAATTGTATACAAGCTCGCGCAGCGTTCGGGACATTTGCACGACTTGTGTTACACGCTAATCCGGGCAATTGTAAACATGACGAATTATGTAATTTTCGAAGAACGTATAGGCGAATAATTATTGATGATACATCCGATGACGATCAACTACCAGAGTCCTGGCTTTGGAAAGAAATAAGAAGTAGTCCAAAAATTTGGGACTGTACGATGACTCATGGCATAAGAGAGGAAGCTTATGTCAATTAGGAGGAAGTAGAGTAGAATTTGATATATTTAATTTAATATTTGATGACATATTTTGGAACAGTATTGTAACCGAAACGAATCAGTAAACAGATCAAATACGAAAAAATCTACATAGAACACGAGTGTAAAAAGTGTAACGTTCCGTTACATGTACCAGAATGCTTTGAAATATATCATACCGTTACAGATTACTAATTTTGTATTTTGGAGTTTTGTATAAATAAACATTTTTAATACTTGCGTCTACCACAATTATTGCATCAGACTTTAATTGCGTATCAAATATTGCACGTAATATTCACTTCTGACCCAATCACCGTACGCGAGCTTTGGAGGTTTGGCCTGACCATCGTACGCGGGCTATGCCCGCCATTGTAGATTAAGGGTTAATTCCACAGTTGGACGAAAACAAATATGATTTTTTTTTCAGTAGAACAGTTATCCGGTCTTAATAATTATCATATAAAGATAATTATTAAAACCGTATGCGGAGTACCTCGGTCAGAATTTACTACTAAGTTTCACAGGATGCATAGGATAAGGAAACGTTTAATACACGGTGGCCGTGCTAGTAATGAGATTTTATTTAATTTGGCTTTTCTTATAAAGATTTGTCAAGGATATTTTGGCATACGTGATAGAATGATATGCGTGAGGTTTATTTCATCAGCAAAGATAGACACAATAAGCATTTTCGATATATGTAAAAAAAAAGGAACTTGGTAAGTTTGCCTCTATTTCAATATGATCAAATTTGGCATCGATTGCATAATTGATTTCCTATAAAATTTTAAATTGTTAAGTTTTTATATAAATCAGAACCTCAGTCCACTGGTTCTGAGTCAATTATAGATCACTGAAGTTTGTTGAGAAGTTATATTGCTTTCACTGATGAAAATTTTTCATTTGCATCAGAATGATTGATGGCCATATATAGGTATGACCCCAGCAACATGAGCAAAGGATAATAGTTTTATAGTGAATGATCTAGACCACACTACATTCTAGGAAAGGAAATTTTATATACGCAGCTCTGTAACAATAAATGTAACAGTATATAAAGATTTGTTGAACATTATGACAAAATTAGACAAGGAAATTAGTCGTCAGCCTTCTCTAATAACACGATCGAAGAGTTATTAGTTCTTGTGGGGAGAATTTATTGAATATCATGTCAATACGATTTGAGGTAATATCTATTAAACTTAAAAATAGTTAAAATATTGCGTCAAAGAACATGAATTTTACGTCCGAAAAAGAAAAATAAATAAATTGCGCATTGCTAATCTTAACTGGAACTTATGATTTTTTACTTTGGTAAAAATTTTCCATAAAACTTCTTTAGTTGGTGAATTGGATTTCCTTGAAATTTTCACATTCATAAGAATTTGTCTTCTTTAGTTAAATTCTGTCCTGTTCCTGTAGGCATTCTTTCTACTTGCTGACAAAGAATTAAACCCAATTCGTTAAATTAAGTGCCAGAGGTTAAAACCAACTAACCTCTGGCATTAAACACAATTTGGTCCTTTTGTAAATTCTGTATCTTTTCTCCCTCCTTTCAGCTTGCCTTCGTGGTGTAAACGTAGCACACTCGGAGCGTATTCGAGAGGTCCAGGTTCGGATCCCGGTAAGGGCATTGCACATTCTTCATGTCTCCTGCTTCAAAACAACCTAAGACTCTACAATGGCACTCAAACTAAAAGGTGGTGGGCAATAATTCGTCACTACCAAGATTTGGTCACTGGGTTTCTTAACTCCAAACGCCCTTTAAAAGGGAGAATATATAAGGTATTTGTTTTCTCCCTCCTGTTTGCATGCCTTCGTGGTGTAACGGTAGCGCACTCGGCGCGTATTCGAGAGGTCCAGGTTCGAGTCTCGGCGAAGGCATTGCACATTTTTCACATCACTTGCTTCAAAAAAAAAAAAAAAAACCTAATGACTATAATCTTAAATTTTCATATCTCATTCATATTTTCATCAGACGTTCCTACATTCGCTTTGCTACGGTCATTGCTTTTGATATAAATGTGGTCTTCGCTTCTCTCTTCTTTTCATATTTTTATTATATTCCTGAAAATGAGCCACATGCTTCTGATCACCTCTCAAGTCAGATCGAGTTAGTTTTGGTTCTCAAAGCATTTTGATTCGATAGTTAATATTTCTGTAAAATTATCATTGGCTGCTTGAGTTTTAGTTCAATTTACATCACCAGAATTACGTAAGAGTCATATGACATAGACTTTTCTCGAAATGACGCATTGCAAATAGATGTTGCTATTTTTAAAATAGAGAAACGAACTTAATTTACGCTGCTAACTTAATCTTTTACATATTCTTTTTCTTACTTATATATAATGCACATATACAGATTATCAAACAAATTTTTTGTAGGTGCGCAAATGAAGCTTGATATAAATATAATGAAAATATTTAAATCGATTTGTAATACACTAGTGACACTATTTCTAAAACTTAACTTCATCCTAATATAATTTTCAGTATATAAAATCTTAAATATCTTAGTAGAGTGGGTCATTTTTGAAATTTCCTAATGAGCTGAGATTAAAGTTCATCAAGATTAAAGCAAATTTTCTCTCCTTTTGAATTAATCCATTTATCTCGACAGTTTCAAAATAGGTTATTGCTTGCACTAGCAATAGAAAATGTTCTGCATTTTTACATTGTTTTATGATTTTTAGATTAGATTTTGTCATTTAATTTTCTTTTTTATTTCAACTTTATTTTCTAATTTTTCTGAATAATTTTTATTATTTTTGTTCTTAATATGATTAGAAATTCAATGTTATAGTCTGTCTAAATTCACAGACGTGAAATAAAGCTCTTAGTGAGTAAACAAAAGTACATACATGTATATATTAGCAGAAAAGGTTATTGCAAACACACAAATGAGGCATCTTAAATTATACAGAAAACGAAAATATTTAAATTAGTATATGTGTTATTAGATGAATACAAAATAGATAAAACAATGTATAGGGTAATTCTCCCACTTTCCTAGCGTGCCTTCGAGGTGTAGCGGATCTGCACGCTAGGCCGGTATTCCAGAGGTCCGTGGTTCGATTCCCGGCGAAGGTGTTGTTAATTTTTCATCTTTCTTGCTTCCAAAAATATACCTAATTTCTCTACAGGGGCGCCCGAACTAAAAAAAAAAAAAAACGTGTTGGAAAACGACTCCACACCCAGGATTTGGCGACTAGGCCCCCTAAAACCTTAGTCGCCCTTTAGAAAGGGGAGTATAGAAGGTACTTTTCCTAGCGTGCCTTCGTGGGGTAATGGTTCGGCACTCTGAGCCGGTATTCCAGAGGACTGTGGTTTGATTCCCGGCGAATGCGTTGCTAATTTTTCATCTTTCCCGCTTCCAAAATTTTTTTCCAAAATTTCCTAGTGTCTCTACAAATGTGTACATGAAATACCTTAAATGTGTACATGAAATACCTAAAATTTCTTCCGGCCGGTATTTTCCATGGAATTCTGGAAGAAACTTACTAACCGTCATTAAAATAAATTATAAAAAAGCGATGACAATGTAATTGTTGAGAAATGAGATTCTTCAAAACTAAAAAGAACGAACTGTCACAGCACTCGAAGCAGCTTATTAAATCTTTTCAAAACATTGTTTTGGGCTATAAAATAATTAATTAATTAGCCGCTAACGATAGGGGCACTTCTGAGATTAGAAACTATTGTAGTTTTGTCAAATAATAACAATACATGTAATCTAGAAATGATGGAAAGTATTAAACATTGTCAGTAAATTCTTCTCAGTGCGACGAAAGATAAAGTGACATTTGCAACATTAAACTTAAAACTAATGATTCATTATTTTCTGGAATACGGAATTCATAGAGCAGAACTACTTTATCCGAAGTGACAGCAAATGCGTCATTTAGGATATAACTTCAAATAATCCACGAAAAGGTTCATTTTTATTGCAAACCTTGCATTTGTGCACATAGTTCTCAGCAATGCTGCTGATTTTCAACATATTTTGTATAAAATAAACTTCAAAGCTCTTTTTTTTAAATCTACAAGACCTATGTCTAGATTAAGTTATTAAGAGGATGTTGGAAATTTATAGTACTGCAGTTTTAAATTAAACTACAACTTATTAAAACAAATGTTTCTTATAAATAATCGTATTTAATTTGCTGTGTTAGAAATCCTTTTATAGAATATTCTGTTCATTTGGGGCAACCAATTGACATATTTTCTCGTAAAATGGCGAAACATTATTTAGGATGTAATATAAAAATTGCTTAATTTATTGATACTTTTGGTGCTTCATTTTATTGTTTACACACAGAGGGCTTGTTTTTAAATGGACACTGCTCAGAGCCATCTGTAGCTCGATCCAGCAGCTGGAGTGCCACCAAATTTGGTGGGGAACTGATGATGGCACGGGAAAAAAAGATATCGTAAAAACAAAAATTAGTTCCGAATGTTGCCCATAGGGTAAAATTTTGCGCTCTCCTGTTTACAAACTGAAAATTTGCATGAAACGCAGATAAAACTTGAAAATGCGAAAACGACTCAGTTACGTAAATGACAGCAGCGGCAGAGATTCAGTTTATTAAAATATAAAAATGACAGCGAAGCACTCCGAATGTTAGCTGGGTTCAACATGCGTGTCATTTTACCTCAGCGCACGTTACTTGTCAAGTTATTTTACTTTCATTAACCAAACGCAACCTTGGCACTTGGTGATTTTTGAAGTCGTAACAGCCTATGTAAAGGTTTTCCTTAAGTTAAGGCATGATTCAGAAATTTGAAGGAATAGAATATAATTGCAGTTCGGTTTGGTAGAGCGCAGAAACTGGTGTGAGAAGAGACAGTTATTGAAGTCGCGACGGCAATTGTTGACTGCACACATGGAACGATTGCTGGTAGCAGCAATGCCCGGGGAATAGCGCGATAACTGTATTTGAATCTTTCAACGGTATGGCAGATTCTTCATAAAGTTCTTCACTTTGCCTATAATAGATACGCCATGTGCAAGTAAATCACAGCGGTTATGATACACAGGTGGCATTTGTTTTATTTTTTGCCAGGATGATGTCGATGATACTCAGATATGGCGAATTATTTAAGAGGATGAGGGCCATTTCCCAATGAATGGGATTGTTCTCCAGTTGGACATACAAACAATTTCATGCAGTTCAGGAAATCCCACTTCATTCCCCAAAAGTCTCTGTTTAGTGTTCCTCCACAGCAGACTTCATCAACGGATTTTTTCCCCTTTTTCTAGAACACTACTCTAACCAGATCATACATCTGTACATTTACCACGCAAAGGTTATCATGATATACCGACTAATTTTCTCATTCCAAAATTTCAGTTGTGGCATTTGCTGTATCGGTGAATTTTCATGCTACCTGGAGCACCGCCACACATTGGTGTATCGGTACAGCGGTTGTTGCGCCATCACTTTGCAGATGAAAGTGTCATAAGTCGCTTTTTTCCCCTTGTATGGTCTAACCCAATGTAACGCTTTTCTGTAGGGCAATTTAAAGTTCAAGGTCTATCTTGATTGGGTTGCGACATTAATGATCTTAAAGTACAACATATCACGTATGTGTTGAGCATTCATGGTGACATGTTGCGTTCAGTCATCTAGAATATTGTGTAAAGGATGCAATGCGGGATTCACGAAAAGGGTGTCACATTTTAAGACGTCTATGCCCTCGCCGAAGACGTACTTTTATTGAAAAAAGTGTTCTGTTGCGCTGAAATGTCATCTCTCTAAGCCTTTGAGGCAGTTCATTTGCTGCATTATAGCGTATTTTTCTGCTATTGTCTAATTCTCGGCTGTATGCACTAGAATAGAGTCACATTTTTCCATATCGGCAATTTTCGGAGCCAACCTTTTAGCCCAAAAGGGATTTTGATTCCGGAATGAGATTTAGTCTCGAAACAGAACTTGGCGTCGAAACACTTAAATGCGCTGCATCACTTTTCAAACTATTGCCACTAAATATTTTCGCCGTGTATTATATTTAAAGAAATTAAATAATGAAGAATCTGCATGAATGTCTGTTTCTCGAATTGTGAAAAAACAAAGGTACTAAAGCCATCAAATTCTGAATAACGTAGTCCTCTACCCAAACATGGGCACCTGAGTAAACTTAAAAAGTGAAAAAAGAATGAGTTAATAGGAATGAGTGTAACAACAAACTAGTAGACTACGATCTCAGCGAAAGCGAAAAAACCTTAACAGACCCTTTTGGGTGACTGTTAAACATCTAAAATCTTTCAGATTTTTTTTCCTTTTTTTTTTTTTTTTTCGAAGTCTTTTTTTTTTCTCATTAGTCCCCTTCCAAACTGGTGGCATTCCAGCTAATAGATCGAGCTACAGATGGCTATGAGCAGTGTCAGTTGAAGAAATAAGCCCTCTGTATTTTTAGGAAATTTACGTTTAGTACGTAAAGAATTCTGACTGACATATTCCATGTCATTACATGAAACTCACACCCTATCTGGACTTTTTATAATTCACTGTTTATGCTGGCCATACGCTGAGATACGTTTTTGCATTATAAAATATATACATATTTTATATATACATATTTTATAATGCAAAAAACGATGAAACAGAGTAAGGATATTGGTAAACCAGGAAATATTTGTTCTTCATATTTCTCTAAAAAATGATAATATAATAGTGGATGATGTACTTTTATTTGCATTATTGCAAAGAGCTATGAGCTTGGAGATTTTAATTTTTGAAGTGAATTTTGAGCTCCCGACTAGAATTTATAAGAGGAAATTTTAAATTCAAAAATTTAATGTTAATCCGGTTTAGCCAGGTTTTGCTATATAAAACATGATTTTATTTTTAATCTCTCGATAACCGATCGTTAAAATATGCGTACTCTGTACCTCAGTGATTTAATGCGTCTCCTAAAACTGTGACTAGCAAGACCTTTACAGTTTTCCCTTTCTTTAAATAGGTCCTTTCATATAAGCCGCACCTATAATTAATGTATTTATAGAAGTGAACGATTTATCAGGTTAACCTTTCTTGTCGCCAACTCTTGCAATGATGCTTTTTGAGGATGGTGTTGTTTCTTAATTTGGAGTAATTAAAATAAGCGATAAAGGGTTCTGTGGGCAGTGGTAAAAATACTTTAAAGGAGGAAAGGGTGCTGATAGGGTTGATTAGCTGAATATTTTTCTCTTTCTGAAGATTGTGTGTCGGCCGATTTATGTCGAATCCTCATATCGATTTATGTGTCCTCTACGATTCATTTGTAAAAGTTAGAGAATAAAACGATAATCGTAAAGAGAAAAATCTAAAGCAGGTTGCGAAGGACTTAGATCGGAGTTGAAAACATTCGTAACGGAAGCGTTTCGCTTAAGTAATTCATTCAAAGTCATATGTGGAATATGATTTGTCTACAATATTAAAAATTCGAGTAAAATATCATGTGAATTCGTTTCAAATATCATCACTTTTAACAGGATATGAAGAGACGATATGCAACTTCTTCAACAAATTTCTTCCTTCCCTAAAAAATGTAATTATTTTCGTTACTATATCTAAATTTGTAATTCCCATAGAATGAGTGGTTATGTGCATTGCATATAAAAAATATGCAGCCCTGTTTGGTTTTTTAATATATTTTTCAGGGACGCATTTCGATATATTCTTCACAATATGCTGAAACGTTCTGATAATTAGTCTTTTGGTCAATTCTGGTTAAACGAGAACTATACGAGTACTTTATGAGTTTTCCATTCTAACGTGAGTGCTAATCAATTTCTGTTAGACTTTCTGGTACAGTAAACATTTTACAAAACATGAAAGCAACTTCAAGGGATCCTCTGAGGGAAAGAAATATTGCGAAAAACTGCGTTAGAGCGTAATCTATTTTTATCATGTGTTTTGGGTTCGTAGTCCTGAATTAATACTTTAGGCGACTACTGTCCGAGTTAGAGAGACTGCTATATATGCATTTCGACCCGGTTTTGAATCCAGTCAGAGGACCTCCTCATGTTTAACATGAAATTTAGACAGATCCCTTAGAACATTCTGTATTTAATTATCTTACTCCTTGGGCAAACAGTTCTTTATAATTCGCAATATTCAGCTAAATAAACCATTACCAACTGATAATATTTAAAATGAGTATAATATTTTAAATCAGTAAAACGCATGGTTAATCTTAAGAATTCAAATAGACAATGCTTCCAAAATTCTGCACGTCACTATTACTTTATTATAAGAAAAGGGTTTTAATAAACAAAACCGATTTTAACTGAAGAGATATTTTGCACGATTTTTAAAGTTTATTTTAAAACTTATAATCATCTTAATAAATTAAAGTAAGCACTCTTTTATTGCATCACCTGGAAAACGAAAACTGCTTACGCGTTTTTTTTCCCTCCGAAAAGGGAAGATGAGAAGGAGAAAAATAAATGTGTAAACAAATATTGCAATCTGAAAATTTCAAATTGAAGACTAACACCTCAAATATTTCATCATTGAATTTAATAAAAAAGTTAACAAAATATTCTAAAAGTTTTAAAAAGTAAACTTCATACAAATTTTAAAAACTTGTACTAATTTTTGGAAATGTGGACATTAATATAACATAGAAAATAAACTATTAAAGCTGTAGCTGTATGTTTATTCCTCCACATCAGTTGCGTACTTTTTTAGTTCCTTTCTGCGTAGAACAATTTTTTTTTCTTAAGAAAAGTAAAACAACTGCAAAATGAACAATATTTGGCTTAAAATGAAAGAAGTGTTTCACGTATGAGTTTATTTTAGTTTCATTTCGATTGCTACAGAACTTGTTTAAAGCCTTATCATGGGCTTAAAATTATTCTGATAATCATCGAAATTCCGTAAATCAGATATTTGCTTAAGAATTTAAACAAACTGCGCATAGCCCGAACCATGTCTAAAATAGCTTTCGATTTCATTGTGTGTGAAATGTTAACACATGTTTAAAAACAGCGATTGTTTTGATTATAAAAAAGCAGACTGGCTATGGTAATGGTGACTTCAGCCTTCACCTTAAAAAGATGTAAAAGACTGAAGCAGAAATATTATGCATATTCGTGTCAAGGGCAAGATGCTGTACTTTTTCCTCTTTTCCCGATCTAAGATATAATTAATCCGATTTTCTCTGTAATATGAAAGAAACTGGTTAGGACGAGTCAATTTCATTGATGGGGGCCTGAGAGTAATCATATTCATGCGAGTAACTTCGATTACTTGAAGGCCTTTTGACTCAAATTTGAATCATTTAAATATATTTCTGTTAATTTTAGACACCAGCAATTATCTTGTTTTTATTAAACGTCAGAGTTTTAGTACTTATGGTGTTATTTAAATTTCGCTCATATCTCGTCCTAGAAATTATTAATTATTGCTTACAAATGTAGCATAATGTTTCCTATTTATCTGCAACATTATGATGATATATCATTTAGCATTGCAAAACAATATGCGATATTTAAAAACTGTATGTACAGTAAAACTAAGGTATCAATACTACAATAATGTGGACGACACTGTCTGGAATAAATGTAATGCTCGTATAAAGTAAAAAATGTCCTATAGATTCTATAAAAATTACGAATATGAAAGTATTCTCCGTATGGTACAATATAGTGTCATTTAAATATTCTTTCATAATTAAGTGAATTAAATATTATATTAAAAAAATTTATACAGTATATTGCTTATCATCCATCATATACAGAGCGCGGCAGGAAAACTTCCTTATTTGAAACGCGCGCCATCTAACGACATTTATTCTGAGAAGGGTGAAGTGGCGCTCATTGAAAAGAGCGGTAGTATCTAAAGTTTTATGTCATGTAGGTTTACTACCAATCATGCAGTGGGCGAGAGAGGAACGCGCATTCTCCGTGGAGCCGTACTTTTCAACGTACTGCATTTTCATCCATATAAATTGGTAGTGGTGCAAAAATTTAATCCATGCGATTTTTTTTTCACGTAAAAATGCATGCAAAGTCGTTCTTGACAATACGCCTCATGATGCCCTTGTGTTCTTTAGCGATGAGGCTCATTTTCAGCTTTCCGGTTGCAGCATGCATTAAGCAAAACATGCGATAATGGAGTGGCACGAATCCCCTATAATTTCATAAGCAGCGCCTCCATACAGAATTTGTCACTGTTTGGTGCGCATTGTCCAGAATAGGCATTATTGGACCATGATTCTAACATCCAAAGACCCTGGCTCAACTGAAGAACAATATTTAAGCTACTATCTACAACATACCCGTTGATATGCTGGTAAAAGTGAAAAGAAACTTCAAAAACTCGACTATTTCAATGCATTGACCAGAACGGAGGCCACCTTAATGATATTATTTTTAAACCGTAATAAAAAAAAAAAAAACTTTAAGTGTCTCTCTATAACTTGAAAAAAAAGCGAACTAATATCGCTTATACTATTTGTGTTATTCATTTTTAAAATAAAGTAGTTTCCTTGCCGCACCCTGTATATGTATATTACACCTATAAGATACAATTTTAACTTTAATTTCAGTAGCTTCTTAGGCCTTTTCAGTAGCTTCTTAGGTTTTTATTTTGGCTTCATCTTTCTATTCTAAAAATAGTAATCTCTATTTATTGAACAATAAAGAATGTAAACATACATGCAAGCATACATACATATGTATGCATGTATGTTTGTTCCGTGTTCTATTGAATAATGGCAGCACCTAGAACCATTTAAATGATGAACACATTTAGCCCTCTACCCGAAGTCCTCGAAGTCCGAATTTTTAATTTCGAATTTCCTTTTTATTCATATTACATACTGTGCGAATTTAATGTATTTTGGATTGAAAAACTTGAATATTTAAAAGCAATATATTTCCAATTTCCGAAATAAATTATTTTTGGCAGTGTTTAGCCATTCGTCAAAGTGTAAAAATATCAAATTTAATCTACTTCTGAAAAGCAATGTGTTGCGACTGCCGTAAATAAAATTCTTCTAGCTTGCACACAGGTGTGTTATTGTTTGGTAAAGCATAAGCTGTTATTAACTTTCAATTTAAATTTGTCTACTGCTGACTAATAAACTAAGCGATTTAAAAAACCCAATCCTTAAAAATATTTTGTTTGACTTTTTAATCTGATTGATTTAAATAAAAAGGCATTTTGCTGGCTTCCTTAGGTGTATTAGAACTAATAATGCGTATAGAATTTCTTCGGTATTCATTATGTTTTTTTCCGTCTGGCCTACTATCCTGAAGTCTATAAGGTATTTTCTTCCTCCTTTCTGTATATCTTCGTGGTGTAACGGTAGCACACTCGGTGCGTATTTGAGAGGTCCAGGTTCGCCTACCGGTGAGAGCATTGCTCATTTTTTCATGTCTCATGCTTAAGATAACCTAATCATTCTACAAGTCGTATAGCTTTCCTTTCTTAACTTTTTTCGCGGTACATTAAGAAACATTCCCTCGCCTGTGTTAATTAGGTAGAAAGCAAACAGAAATTTTTCTAAAATAATGTATATGATAATTGCTATTAAATTACCATTAAGTAAATGGTTATCAAATTCTTCTGTAAAAACAAAATCAAAATAAAGTGGAATAACTAGTATTTAATTTCATACTGGTACTCCCAATATATTCTGAAAAATAACAATAACGTGCCAAAAATAATATAAATATAAAGAAGCTCTAAAGGAAAGAAAAAAGCTGTTTCATGTTTCTTATTCCATATTTAATATTTAAAAATAATATATTTCTGAGCTTTCAAAAGTAAAATTCTTTAAAACATATCTCTTCATTCCAGGTATTTTCAGGCACTTCTGTACATAATTAAAAGTAGTTGTCATATTAAAGAAACTGTACAATGAGCTGCAGTATTTGTTATAGCTTACTGTAAAATTTCACTTGGATTTAAAGTCTAGAGACTTTGGACTGGAATGATTAATTAAATTAGCGTAATCATAAAAGGAATACATTTGGCTTATTATTAAAATCATTAAATATTTTTACGAAATTATGCTAGCTGGACTTATTAAGATTATTACATTTTTTCTTCTTTTTTATATTGACTGTTTTAGGTGGCTGGCTGAGCAAGCGGCTAGCTTTAAGTAAGTCTTGATAAATCTTACAATAAAACTTTATGAAAATGCGTCATTTCAAAATCAGTCTGTGCCAAGTGATTCTTATATAACTGTTATTACGTATGCCCTTACATAACGGCGAAAGTGAACGAAAATCTTTTATCCCATCATAATTACGCTGTCCATTTTTCCGCAAGTCAAATGCGAGATACCAAGATCTCAAAAACAGGACGAGAGATAATTACGTCCAAGGAAGATCGTATAAAGTATTTTCTGACGTAAGCATGCTAAGCCTACCATTATTCTTTAGTAGCGGAAGACATATAAAAATTTAGTTTCGCTTATTAGAAGTGCATCATTTTTCGACACAATTGCACTAAGAATATTTCTCTGATAAAGCTATCTTACCAAGCTTTTTGGTGTTTTTACACCTTCTTATAAAACTATTTCATGGCACAGTTTTGTGTCACAATTTAGAGTAGGTATTTTCCGTAGTGGTTAACGTAGATTCCCTCTTTGGCCTCCTAATTTTCATAACAGAAAAAAATACAGGATTTCAGAGGTTTTTTCAACAAAACTTAAATATTTCGAACAACTTAGCACCTATCTTTCAGGCACAGGAATGTTTTCCTTATTCTATTTAATCAACTATCTCACAATTTCGTAAATCCTTTGAATACTACCGATATCCATAACCGAACAATTCTAAAATCCTTTTTCTTAGCCTTTATTCTTATTTATGTGCTATTACAAATTAAACAAAATAATGTGTGATTGCTTACTAAAAACATATTTATAGATTTTATTAAAACCGAGGAAAAGTTCTCATCTTTATCGAAATGGCAAAAAAGTCGAGAAAATGGTTCTGTCCATCTCAAATCAATATACGTAAGGTCAGTTTAATAATAAATGATTTGAAACTTAAACAAAACCAATAAATCGATAATGAGGCAATAATAGCCCTCTAATGAGAAAGTAACCAATTTAATCATTCATAATCAAATTTCAGTAGCGTATCATCGCTATTCTCAAACTAGCTTGTTCGAAGAGCATGTAGTCCGCTATCTCTCTTTTACTTCCTTGTACTATTTAAAGGAAGTACTGTAGTCGCGAAAATTTTCAGGTATCATATTCCAACGAAAATATCTCCTTAGACCGCTCTCAAATCCATTTAAACAATTCTTTTGCATGACATCGTGCCCATTCCTTCGGCTGTTTTGGAGCTAGATAGGAGATCACCGACCAAATCCTCGGGGTCTGACCCCGAGGATTTGGTCCTGTTTTTGAGATCTTGGTATCTGACCCCATTTCGTTCTCGTGACGGGGACTGACAGAGTGGACAGAGCACGCTTTCGACAACATTGATGCCGATGGAATGATTCCCAAAGGCAAAGGTGTCTAGCGTTTTCAATTTTGCATCCTAATTTTATTGCTTTGCCCAATGCTTTGTATAAAGTCGGGCGGGGACTGCGAAGGTCGGTCCTGCGTAGGCAAGGGTCACTGAAACATAGATATCTCAACTCCGAGAGGCAGTTCTTTTATAGATCCAAGACGGGATCTGTGTCTAGCCTTCTTTACATACGGACAGAATAAAGGACATTTTTGTTTCCAAATCGAATTTTAAAATGGATTCAGAAGGCATTTTTTCATGAAGTCTGTACCTACGTACATACGTATATATATCTCACATAACCCAAAATCAATTAGACGTAGAAAGTTGAAGTTTTAACAGGGTTCGTAGCGGTGCTTATAAGTGCTTATAAGTCCTTATATTTGAAAATAAAATATAAAGGCCCTTATAGGTGCTTACTTTTTCTTTAAAGCCCTTATAGTTTTGTTTTTAGTGCTTATTTTTTGCTTTTAGTTCTTTTTTTTTAATGAACGCGCTATTTTTCCCCGTACCAAAGCCGAAACTAAATAAATAACTCTTCTTCCTAATATGGAATGTCAGATGGTGAATTATACTCCCGGAAGCATATAAGCAAAATGTACACTGCTAGGACAACGGCTTGAATTTGGCCAATGACAGTCCAGATGAGGGTTTCATTAACTCCGCCCACATGAGTGACGTCATATTTCTGACGTTTGTTTACATTTTACTGTTCAGAGCTACGAAGTGCGTTTTTTGAATGTACATTTAGTTTTTCGGAATAAAAGTGTATATATATGCGTATATATCTGAATATAACCGATTTAATGTTTGTTTCGGAATATTAAGGATTATTCTACTGTTCCAATACAAAATTAGGTCTAATCAGATAGAAGTTACTGATGGCTGGAAGATGCATGTAAAGTGTGGTTTACAAATTATTCTGCATATTGATAATCAGAAACTTTTAAGTGATAATGACTTAAATCATCTACTATATAAAATGTACCTGCGGGAATTAAACCAAGTGAAGTTAATGTTAAGTTAGTGAATCCAAGTGCTATTTTATGTCAGTAATTAATGCAGTAAATATTTTGAATCAAAATGCCACCAGTAGCTATTGCAATGAATTGACATAGTGTGTGTCAAAAAATCCTTAAAATACATTTCACATATATCTATCTGAATATTTACAACATTAATTGTGCTTTGATTAAGAAATCAATATGCTTTACAGGATTCAATATGCTTTCTTAGAAATAAACTTTATTTCATTATTAGAATGTAAAGAGTATAAAAGATGAAAAAGTGTGTCCACTCTAATGAACATATTGGAATGTAATTTAGCTGTGAAACTACTGAAGTTAAATGATGAACATGTTATTTAATAAGAACTGAATATATTTAAGATATGCTACCAGCTCTGATATTTCAAGACTGTTGGATATGCTTATCTATGAAGATTAAATCACTATTAACTGACAAATTATGGTTCTGGTAAAGCATATATCATATTTGGAATTGTAGAAAGGAAGTTCATTGTTTTTCTGAAATGTAAAGAAAATAATACTGAATAACTGTAAGTGCTTAGTGTAATAGACCTACTGAAATCTAATTTAGCTATAAAACTGCAAATGCTAAATGATGCTGAACAAAATTTAGTAAGATATACTACCAGTAATGATATTTCAAGACTATCGAAAATGCCTAACAATGAGGTATCATTACCTGTTCTAAGGTGTAACGCTGAATTGAATAAGTATACTTTTATTTCCAGGAAACACACCTTCAAATGAATTGCTTGAATTAATCAAATTCAATTTAAAAAAATCAATATTAACTGACATTATAGTTCTGATAAAGCATATATAATATTTGGAATTTTCATTGTTCAATATGCATTCTTAGAAAGGAAGTTCATTGTTTTGTTGAAATGTTAAGAAAATAATAGTGAATAACTGTAAGTGCTTAGTGTAATAGACCTACTGAAATCTAATTTAGTTATAAAACTGCAAATGCTAAATAATGCTGAACATAATTTAACAAGAACTGAATTTAGAAAGATATGTTATGCTATTTCAAGAGTATCGAAAATGCCTAACAATGAGGTATCATTACGTGTTCTAAGGTGTAATGTTGAATTGATTGCAATAAGTATACTTTTATTTCCTGGAAACATACCTTCAAGTGAATGTGTGTTTACAGTTCTTTACATCTAGTTAAATACAGTGAAACTTACATAAGCCAAAACTGAATGGATTAAAAAAAATAACTTAAAGTTGTATTTCAAATTTTACATTTTGTCATATTAAAGACTGATTACCTGGGTTTCCACTGATGGTTGGACTTGATAAAATATGTCTTGAACAGGCAAAATTTTTTTTTTTTCTTTTGAGAAAAAGCATTTAATATTGATTTTCTTACATTAGTATGTATTTTTAACTGTGAAGTTTGTGCATTTAAAAATTGTAATGACATGCAGATTATTATATTTTCATTTATTTCCAATTTCATTAAAAATATTTTTTTACAATTTATTGCCTGATTTTATACATTACATGTATGAGTAATAAATAATTATTGTAAATATGCTATGTAACTTATATTGTGATCTTAATATTGAAACAACTTATATATTATATATGTACGAATCATGCATTAACTCATGGCAATTGAAATTGAATTGTTAGTAAGAAATTAATGATAAGATGCATTGATGTATCTAATAAGATGTATTATTGATGACAGTACATAAAATTAATTAAAACTGTAAGATATATGGTTAAAAGGTACTATTTTATTTTCGGAACCAGATTTTGTATGGATGGATGGATGTATTCATGTTACGTGTGTGTATGCACACACACTTATACACACGTGCATAGGCTCACCAGTGGCAGAGTGGTAAAATCTTTGAACACCAAATTCGAATCCAGGCAAATTCTTTGGCTTCATGCGCGTTTTCGTGGTTTTCTCCATTTGTAAAGTGTATACCAGCCAGTTTCCTTTAGAAAGTCCTCCACAAAGGCATCCCTTCCCACAGGCAGATAGACCTAGTGTACTTTGCCATACTAAACTAAAATGAAACCCAAACCACTCATGGATACATACATTACATGTCTGAATCCTGTCCCGATAACAGAAAAGTACCGGTTAAAATTGGGCTTTTAAAGATTATGAAAAGAGTTTTGAATTAAAATCCAGACTATAATTTCATTATCTATCAGCAGCATCGGCTATCTACCAAATGCATTTCCTTTTCTTTCTTTTAGAAATTTTGTATTCCTGTAGAGTTTCCACTGTAGTTTTTTCCATTGTTGATAAATTCCAAAGAGCATATTTTAAAATTAAGGCAAAAAATATCACAATTCGTTCATAAAAAATGTTGAAACTTGAAATACAACACAAAGAATGTATACAAAAATGGCAACATTGTTCTATTAAAGGATTGTTATGAGCATGGTTGCTAGAGTTTGGCACATTTTAAAAATCTGACGAGTTCTACTGAGGTGGTTGCAAGTAATATATTAATTGCATTGTAATATGTGCATTTTTACTGTTAAGAATATAAAATTTTTGCTTATAATAAATATCTGAATATGCTAATTATTTATTTGCCCTCTTATGTAATTTTGATAAATTAGACACTATTCATTTTACATCAGTAATCTTCAGACTAATTTTAAATTTAGTTTCAGTGTGAATTTCTTTTCTTCTCTGCTTTCTTATATTTAAATTGACGTCATGTAAAGCAACATAAAAAATAAAACTATTAAAAAATATATGAAAAGCAAACAAATGAACAGATATGAAAATTTATCAGTTCAGTTTCATAGATATTCCGTACAATAAATACCTAAGTTAATTAATAAGTGAAACTAATGAAACGTACAACTTCACATACAGGATCTGTCAGAAAAATACATAGACACTTTAATAGATGATATCTATATATTGGTTTCTAAGTTGAATTATCTTTATAATATGTAGTATGATATTTCCTTAACATGTTCGTACTCTCGCATATATGTAATAAATGACAGTGAATCAAAAGGGATTTGGAGGACTCTGAGGGATGTTGTGTAGTACAAGAAATCGGTTAGGCTAGAGGTCCTTCATCAAAAAATTATGGCAGAATGTGCAGCAGTCGCCTCAGACACATTGACTAAACATTGTTCAAATAGCTGCTCAGTATTGTGCTATAACTCTAGCTGTTAATGGCTACCGCTGTGACTGAGCAATCTAAGTAACTGTACAGGTACATATTCATAAATATTTTTATTAAACCTAGCATAGCCTCTGATATGTATGATTTAATTATAATTAAGTTCAATACTAAAGCACAAGAATTTTTGGCTAATCTTTGGAATATGGTAACAGATAGTTTGGCGACATTTTGGTAAGGTGATAAATGTTACTAGCTAGGACTTAAGCAGTGTACATGGATAAAGTCAATGCCATTTTTGTGTAATTTTGGGATGTTTTTCTAAGTTAAAATAGGTCGACGTGTACATGGATACCATCTATGTGCAATTCTTAAAAACGCGGCAAGCGATTCTGCACTTTTTCCCAATTTCGCACCTAATCTTCGTCATGATTAAGCACTTTTGTTCCATAAAAGTTCTAGCATAAGCGTAATTCGGCTAGCAGATTGTTCGAAAAAAAAAATTTGAGTTTAAAAAATAAAAAAAAAAGCATTTACTTTGTGAAAACAAAATGGCGTCCCAAAAAAAAAAAAAAAAAAAAAAAAACTAGCAGGTTGCTGTAGCAGAGTTGGTCGCCAAATTTTCACCAAGTTACCATAATCCGAAGATTAACCGAATTTTCTTTTATTATTAAAGTGTGTGCATTTTCTTGATAAGCCGTTTATAAATATAGATGAATTTTAGTTTAATAGAACCGAGGCCAGCACCTGAGTGGTAAAGTCACTGAATACTAGATATTTAGCCCAGGGTTCCAATTTTGCCGAATGCATGGGTGCTTTCATGGTTTTCCACAAGTGTAATGTGTTTAAGAGCCAGTTTCCCTTTGAAAGTCTTCCATACAAGCATCCCTCCTGTTAAGCAGATAGCAATCGAGTGCTTTGCATAATTAAATAAACCAAACCAAACCGAGGGCAAAAAAATCACTAAATCAAGGGCACTAAATCATGCTACTTGGCCGGTCAAAGGGATAATGTAAGAACCTAAAACAGTATTAAAATTAATACACTGCAATTTTGTGGATGCCAATTGCCTCATATTTAGCACACATTTCTAATTAGCATCTATGTTCCCCAAAGCCTTTTATCATTTGAGCAAAGGATCTTTTGTCAAACTTGTGACTATCATACATTTTTTTGTAAACTTTAATTTAAAACTGTGTAACTTCACGTTAAGTCAAGGATGAATATTCCATAACATGTGAAGAAAACATATATTTATTTTCTCATATGTCGAACCTTTTTCAGTATTATACTCAAATATAACACTTCATACTATATTTAAAGTTTATATATATATATCAATAAACCAGAGCCTGATCTATACATTAAAAAAAAAATCACATCACAGGAAACGAAATTTGAAATTAACACTACATGATATTCAAATTTATATAATTTTAATTTCAGCTTCAACATTATTCATTTCCAAGATTAAATCTTAACATGGACTATTTAGATATGTTATGTCCTACACTTCCTTCCCTACAAAAAAAGGGACCCACCAGCGTCAAGCGGTTAAGTTGCTGAACACTGGTAGTTCGGTCTGAGGTTCGAATCCCGCGAACAGGCTGGCTGCATGGATGTTTTCATGGTTTTCCCCATGTGTAATGTGTATACAAGCCATTTTCCCTTAGAAAGTCCTTCATGAAGGCATCCCTCTGCTTAAGCAGATAGCCCTCAAGCTATAAATTGCTATAAATCACATGAACCAAATCAAACCCTGAAAAAAGTTAGGAACAGATTATCATTTTAACACAATAAACTTTTTCTTTGTGATCACTTCTGAAACACTACTTCTCCTCAATATACAAATTCTGGTACTGAACATCTTCTTTTTGAAATGACAAGATTTACACAAAATTAAAATCATGTAGAACTGCTGGTGGTCATCGTAGAGAGGGTTCACTGTATTTATTAAAGGTCAGAAATTTATTCAACTATTTCTAAAAATGCAAATTAATCAACAAAATCTGGTATTAAGTACTTTGTAAGCATAATTAATAACAACTTCCAAGTTTGATTTAGTATTCCAAGTATGATTACAGTTTATTACATTAATGAATGTCATTTGCTTGACAGATATGAAGAATTTCTTTTGAGGAGCTGTTTTTCTTGGAGGGTTGGTTTAGTTTGTTTGATTATGGAAAGCATACAATGTCTATGTGGGAGGGATGTCTTTGTGGAGGATTTTCTAAGGGAAAACTCTCATATCCATGTTACGCATAGGAAAACCAGGTAAGTGCTCATGTAGCCAGCCTGTCCAACTGAAATCAAACTCAGATCAAACTATCAGCGTTCCAGTCACTTTACCACTCAGCCGCTGTTGGGCTGTGTGGGGAGGGCCATAAAGGTTAGGTTATTTAATTACGGGAAAGCCTCGAAGGCTAACTGCCAAAGGGAGGGATGCCTTCGTGGAGGACTTTCTAAGGGAAACTGGCTTGTATACATGTTACACATGGGGAAAACCACGAAAACGCCCATGCTGCCAGCCCACTCACGGGATTCAAACCTCGGACCGAACTACCAATTTTCAGCGACTTTACCGCTCACGCTGTTGGGCTCGAGGGCCATGAAGGAAAATAATTACATGCACTGAAAACTGAATTTTAAACTAAATGTATAAAGAAAGCAATGGAAATTCACTTATCAATAGTAGTTCTTATTAAATTAAAATACTGCTTAAAATTAATTTATAAAGCTATTGAATGAAAATTTTCTGTTAACATATATCAGACATGTGTAAGGAGTAACAGATTAATTATTTCTAATATTATTAAGTAATTTTCTTATAAAGGAATTAAAAAATAAAAACAAACAAAAACTTCTTTAGAGAAATTATTCTACTATTAAAAATCATATACTACTGGAATTAACATCTCACTTTATCGAAAATTAAATAAATGCATTTTTAATTGATAAATCAAGTTGTGCAGAAATATTAAATATGAATACATTAATCTTAATTATTTAAAAAAACTGAATGTGAAGATGGGAAAAATTAAGAGAAAAAAGCTTTGTAGACTATTTGCTGGGAAATCTGACATTCTGAAAAATGAATACACGCATACACACACACTCACTCATATTTATATGCATAAAACACACACATATTGATAGATATAATTCACATATGATTAATTATATATTGAAAATATATGTATGTGAGCATGCCTGTGTATACACACTCACGCATATAGTGAGAAATTTTGTAATGTTTGAGACATAAATTTATATTCTTTCTGGAACAGTAAGGAAATAATACTTTAAAGAAAATTTTAAAAATAGTGTCACTAGAACAAATTTACGTTGCAAAGTAAAAATATTTTTCATTCAAACAACGCACTTCGTAACACCGAATAACAGAATGTAAACAAACGTCAGAAATGTGACATCACTCATGTGGGCGGAGTTAATGGTGACCCTTATCTGGATTGTCATTGGCCAAACTTAAGCTGTTGTCCTAGCAGTGTACATTTTGCTTATATGCCTCCCGGAAATAGCTTTTCCCCCTTTCTCTGCATTAACATAACCTTTGGTGTGCACGAAGAGTACAGACAGGTGCCCGTCGTTCTATTGGTCAAAGAATGGGAAAGCAGTAGAAAATTCTGGTACATTCGGCATTCTTTTCCTCCCACCCAAATACTACACACTTTTGAATTTCTATCAAGATCTTAAAAATTTGCATTCTCGTTCTGCTTGGTCAGTTCATATTCATGTTTATTATGATCGTTATGCTTATATTATGAGTTTTTGTATGAATGTTTATAATAACATTGTTGCAGTAACTGCTGAAGTATAGTAAACTTCCAAAAATGGTTGTGTTTTAACACAGATTAGCTTTCTAAGGAATAATATTCGGAATGACTTAAATAAAGGGAAAGTAATCAAATAGTCAACATAATTTAATTTTTTTGCCAATACATTATACAGTACGAAGGTTGGGAGGTTCTCCCCTTTCTCCGCAAAATCTTGAATATTCGCTGCAAAACAAGCAACGGACCTTTTTTTTTTTTTTTTTTTTGGTCACTTTCCTATCTGGATTGAATAGAATTAAAGGTTCTGCGGTCTACCAACCCAAGCGAAGAATGATTCTACTCCGGAAATTTAACGCCGTCTTTTGAAAAGTAGAATGAAAAACACCTCAGATATTTAGTTCTTTATTCTCCCAATACCGGCAGCTGTTGATTCCGATTGCGTAATATCACGTAATTCACGGCTCACGTATTGCGCAATAACGTTTGCGATATTTTGCAGAGATAATTAATTTTGATGTTCAGTCCGAGATTTGTTTATGAACACTTAAAAGAGTTTTACTGTGCTTGCTAAGCGGAATATTTTTTAGTTTCGTTAGTTTATTTTTATATGATGCACTTATCGAAATGTCAAAAGCATTTATTTAGCGGAAAATCTAAAAGAGCGGCTACAGTCTACCCCCTCCCTCCGCTCCTCTTTTTCAAGTTACGCTCGACTGTCCAATATTCGCCAATTTCCAAGTATGCGGGTTAGTTAAGCTTTTACTGTTAAAGGATGACTGCATGAAGCAATTTCCCATCTTCTGATTTCAGAAATGTTCCTCTTTTTTACTTAAATTACTTTGCTTGCAATATCTGTTAAGGGAAAACTGATATACAATGAAAATTTAGAAAATGTTCAGAATTTAGATTTAAATTATTTAAATATCAATATGAGTGAAAAATAATTGTATTTATTATTAGGTTCCAAGCGAATACAATAAATATGCCTTATTATTATTTATTTTCTCTATTTTGAACTGAAATTTCATCATTAAATCTTGTAATATAGTTTAGTTCTGAATAGTTTTTTTTTCTCTCATTGTAAACTAGTTCTGAAATTGAACTGTCATTTAAAATTAAAAAAAAAAAAAAAAAGTAATTATTTTCCATGGTTGAGGTAATGCTTATTTTCTCTTAATAAATACTGCATTTCTTATATTTTAAATTACAAGTCTAATTTTTAAGGTTATGCAGTTGTGTATGATGTAATTAGACAGGTGCTTATTTTTTTTCTTAAAATGTGCTTGAAAAGTGCTTATAGGTGCTTATTTTTTTAACTAAAATGTGGCTATGACCCCTGTTTAAATGGGAAGTGCATTTGTTGTTTTAAAAGTGATTGATTTATGTGGTCTTATGTTCCGGTTAAGGTTTTTATTCCTTATTTAATCTGCATACAATAGTTGTGGAAATTATCAACAATTTAAAGGTATAGGTCACGGCTATTTTTTTACATACGAAACTTTCAGTGGATATGGTGAGTTATTATACTACTAAGTAGTTTATCTTAGGAGTATAGTGAGTTGATGCATCAAACTTCAGTGTCTTTTGCCCAGGGGGACCGAAAGTTGGTTTAGTGAGAAATATATCTGTTGAAATTCGACGAAATAAGTTTAAATAAAGTGCAGGAAAAATGTGTATAATTTAATAAGCCGTATAAGGAGGTCATATGCGTCCATATCAGATTTTTTCCATTTAATTACGTGAAACGTAACGTGTATTTGTGGAACAATACATCTGTCTGTGTGCTTGTACATTGATTTGTATTTTTATCAACCACATACTTATGCAGAAAGTTGAAGAACAGCTGTAAATATTCCAAAACTAATTATTGTATTGAAATTTAATCACCAGAAAGAATAATAAGAAAAATCATCATATTCTGCGTCAGCATAACATGCTAAAGTACCTTTTATTACAGACACAGTCAACTAAAATGGCTGGTGCTTCTCATATTTAACTTGAAAGGAGACGAATGACTAAAGTTAAGAAGGCAACAAATTTTTCGTAATGTCTTATCATTGCAAACAATCTTAGAAAGGCCGCTTAGTCTCCTTTTGTTTTGCACCGAATCTTACTTATTTGTAGCCTCAACCACCAAATTATTGGCAGGTTTACTGTTTAAGGCATATTCTGAACAACACCTTCACGAATAATGTGTAAATAATGCGTTTTCAGTTGCAGGAAACAGCTTGTATAACATGAAATCTTGGTTAATTACGTCACGTGCATTTGAAAACATTTAAGGAATAGAAATATTCAAGCTTTTTTACATGCCTTGTTTTTGTATTTAAACGTCATTTTTAAGATGATTCTGATGTTGGAAAACGATCTAGTTCTAAATAATTTAACCATGGATTAATTTTTAAATAAAGTTTAAGAAACTTTATTACCTCTTGAATATGCAAAAGTAATCTAACGTCCGTTACACCAAACACACAAAATACGGCGTGTGTATCACGACCATTTGTCTAAGATGATGAGAAGTTCTTTAAGTGAGTGAAATTTCTTCAAGTGACCCATATTTTTGAGAACATTATGAATATTGGTATTGAATTGAACTTTATTTTGTAAGATGACCACCTTTATTGGAGACCAAATTCATCTTCAAGTGTGGGTGATCCTCTTGGAAAGGGTTCGCTATATGCAGTATGCAATATTTGTATATTTTAATTGTTGTTACTTTTCAATCCCCGAGTTATCACGCATTAATTACATGAATGAATGAAGTATGGTCTACTTCCGGTACACACCTTTGATTTTGGACATTTTTTGTAAACCTGGGTAATTCGGAAATTAAAAATGTTGTCATGACATGTTTCGGCGTATCTCAGAAAGGGCAATGCTCTCAAAGTTTCAGAAAATGAATATGAGCGTCACGCTATCTTGTTTCCACACGAATAACCTCATTTTTTACACTAGTAGTGGTGTACTTTCTGCAAACTGCTAATTATTTCCCGTGATTTGTCATCATAAAATGTTGTCAGAATTCGCTACTCCATTGTTACCTGATCCCATAAACAGCGTTTTATTCAGTTTATAACTACAGTTTTCCGGGGAGTAAATGTATACGAGTGCCTCTGAAAAAGTGTAAGGTTTGCCATAAAAGTTATGGTTTGGAAAATATAATAAAACTGTAATAAGGTTCATTATCAACATGAGATTCGAGCGTATTATTCAACGTCCTCCTTAACAACTGATTTCAAACATTTTACAGCTGAAGCGCATTTGAACGATTTCACCTTTCAAAGAATTCCCGCTTACAATTAGTTGCTATTGCTGTTGATAGATTTTATAATGGTGTGGTGTGGTGTATTTAATTATGGCAAAGCACACTAGGGCTATCTGCCTAAGAGGAGGGATGCCTTCCGTGGAGGACTTTCTAAGGGAAACTGGCTCGTATACACGTTACACATGGGGAAAACCACGAAAACACCCATGCAGCCAGCCCGTTCGCGGGATTCGAACCTCGGACCGAACTACCAGTGTTCAGCGACTTTACCGCTCGGCCGCTGGTGGGCCTAGATTTTATAATGATTAATTTAATTGTTAACCTGACATTCTTCTAAAAAAAATTTTAGTTTTTTTTCTTTTTCAGTTGAACACTTCCTATGCAATGCTTTTAAAAAACCAGCTTTCATACAATGCAATCAATATGTTTAAAATATTAGTTTATAAGCACAAATCTTAATTTTTTTTAATATATTATTATTCAAAAAGGCAATAAAAGATTTCGAAAGTTAAGTTAAAGCATCCTTTCATCATATCGCGGAGTACTTTCTGAAGATCTTGCTTTCCTAGCATTCTCTGAAATAAATCTAATTTGCAGTAGTCCCTTGGTTCTCCATTTTAATTTATCTATTTCTCTTTTCTGTCCTAAAATCAGTAATAGTTAAGTTTAGAAATAATAAATCTTTAAAGTGTGGTATTTCCAAATTAATCAGTTTCATATAAGTCTTATATAACAGTCTGACGCAAATAGCATACATGTGTTTTAGCCAATCAAGCAGTTCAAGACCATTTTGGGAGCTGATTCAATCGACATGGTTCGTCATTTACGTAGTTAGATAAACATAGTTGAATATAATCCCATTCTATGTTACGCTTTGAAAACTGTACAGAAGATTATCCAGATATCCGGACTTCACATATCCGGAATTCTAATCATCCAAACTCCACATTTCTGGAAACCTGATCACACAAATTGCTTGTTTATTCTTTCTTGGATTAAATTAATCTTTCTGTTAATTTGATGCTTTAGAGTATGCGCAAGTGATTATTCTTAACGAGGTGATTGGAAGTCAACTGACAGTAAATGAGCTGTATGACTAAAGATTCAATCCAGATTTTTAAAGACCAAGCATGCATTTTCACAAGTGGCACATTAATCAAAACAACTGCATGAATTGTGGGTGAAAGAAAACTTAGTATCAAATGAAAATCCCAAAGGTTTTAGTAGAGAAAATTTCCCATTTAATGTTCTGGGTATGGTGTGAGATAAATTGGATTTGCTGTATTTTGTCTTACGAAATCTATTGTTTTTTTCATCTAGACCAATAGAAACAAAGGGACTTCTGCTATAGGTATTATCTTGGATATTTGATCCGTGTGGAATTTTAGAACCTTTCTCTGTTAGAATAAAATGCTTAATGCATAAGATGCAGTTATCACAGTTAGACAGGGATGAACCACTGCCAGAAGATTTATCTTCTCAATTGAAAAAAAAAAAAAAAAGGTTTGAAAAGCTGCCTCAAACATCCTAAATGCTCCATCCCTCGTTTTTTTTCCATAATTTTAATATTGAAAAATCTGGAATTACATTGTTTCTCAGATGCTAGTATAAAACCCTATTCTACGATCGTACGCTTAAGGTTCACGACGAATGATAAAGAAATTAAAACTTCTTTTGTCACTTCTAAAAAATAAGGTGGCCCCAGTAAAAGCTCTTACTTTGCCGAGATTAAAACTAATGCGAGCACTGTTATCAGTCATATTAAGTAACAATATTTTAAAACCATTGAAGCTGAAATCTTGCGCTGGTTTTGGACAGACTCAACAATTGCCTGTTTCTGGATCAAAAATCAACCTGAAGTCTTCAAACCCTATGTCAAGATTGGCATTACTGGCCAAGTATCGATAATTCTGAAAATAATCTTATCTGAGAGAATGAAAGATCTCCAAATTTAGGAACCCATTTGAACGCAAAGTCCACATTGCCTTCAACTCGTTTCAGACCTTTGGCCAAAACTAGACATTATAAAAAGAATAGAACACAAACTCGAATACTAATCAAATTCCAGTGATGACATGCACCAAAAATCAACATGCATAAAAAGAAAGGGGGAAGTCCAAAGTACATATGATCTTTTCAACATATCAAAATATAGCAACTTAGATAAAATGTTAAGTATCACTGCCTGAACAGTACGTTTCAATGCAAATTTAAGAAAAAACTAGCGATATTCAAGGAAGTCTAAGAACTGAAGAGTTACAAGAAGTAGCAAATGTTTGGGTTAAAATTCGAGCAAAAGAAAGTTTTTGTCAAAAAGAACAAATTTGTAAAAGAAGTAGTTCAATCGAAAAAAAATTCCCAATTGTACAATTTTCTCCCATACACTGTTGAAAAGGGAATCATGATACTGAGAGGAATTTACTGACTTGTCACTAGGTAATAAGCATACCCAAATTTTCCAGGCTGACAGTGCTAATTTTACGCAGGAAACACTAGCAGATAATGCATGAAAAAACTGCTGTGATGTTAGTCAAAGTTAGATCTCGTTTTTGGATTTCCAAATTACATCAGTTGGGGGGGGGCGAAGACGTTAAAAACGTTGCTTGGTTTACCAGAAATATTCTGCTCAGCCAGCAGATGAGGTAGCGGTACTCTTACCCGGATTACAAAATCCAAGAATCACTTCCATTTGCAAATTTGGAATTGATTTCGCCTGACCAATCTACATAAAGAATTTTAAAAACGCTTATAAAAGTCCTACATGGTTTTATTCCTTTGTGCAGTAACCCAAGCTGTACACTTATAATGTGTGTCAAATACCTCAACAGGGTCATTTTTAGTTGCATTTCATATATTTTTTAGCTTAAGGAAAACTGCAAAGTCATCTCCTTGGGAAGTTCTACCGAGTTTTAGAAGATGACAAATTTAAAACTTTTACTCTCAAAGAAAGAACCCAGTGGAAATTCATAACTGAGCGAGCCGCACGGTGCGCAGAGTTTTATGAGAGACTCGTTAGATCCGTCGAAGAATGTTTTAGAAAAGGTATAAGGAAAGTATTTTTGACCTTCGAAGAAATGTCTGCATTACTCGTCAAAGTAGAGACTATTCTTAATTCACAACCTCTAAGCTGCTTTTATAACGACAATCACGAGCCAAGAACCTTAACTCTAATCCTAGACTAACTGATTCTAAATATCCTCTGACTTTCTCAAAAACCGTCGGTAGAAAAAACATAAGAAAGCACACTCATTAAAAGGAAATGCTATCAAGAGCTGCTGCTGAAACAGTTGTCACGTAAGTGGAAGCAGCAACATTTATTAGATCTTAGAAATGCTCATTCCTTGAAGAATCCCAACCTGCAACCAGAAATGAAATTGAGAGATGTTGGGTTGGTTGAAAAAATTAAAAACAAACTATTATGGAAACTTGCCAGGATCTTAAAAGTTATTTCATGGTAAAGTCCGATCATTTGAACTGAAAACTTGTAATGAGACCTTAAAACAAACTGCCCAAAGCCTATATATCCTCTTGAACTCTAATGTTTCAGACAGACTTTGAAATTTAACCATTTCGTTATGTACTTTTTTCTTACTTAATTATTAAATTGAATATCTTAAATTTTTACAATTTTACCCATTTTATTTCCTTTTTGTTTGTAGTGTTGTAACATTCAATTAACTAATGCATGCTATGTATAACCTGTTATTGTAATTGGAATTTTGACTGATTAGAATTTTTTTATATTATAAGAAACTGATTTATGTTCATGATTATATAATTCAGTTAGATGAACACTTGTCAGAATTCAATTGTGGTTAAAAAATAGTCGTCATTTGCCAAAAAGTGGCGTTACATGTCCCTTCCCTTGAATTTACTTGACCCTACTTCGATTTTTACATTACCATAAGACCCCGTTTGAACATGTGGGAATGTAAAATTTGATGCGTAATTTAGTCCTTTTTGAATTAGAAATCGAACTCCATAGAAAATTGGAAAGTTATAGCTATTCGATAGAATTATGAAGTTCCGCCTTTTGAATTCTGGGATTCGAACTTAGCCCCATAGCCTGCCTGATTTATACATATGTTTAAATAATTATTTAAGTTTTAATTAAAAGAAGGTTAACATCCTCCGTTCTCGTTCTTTGATTTTAGTAGTTTCGATTTTAACGGAATTTGTAATAGTGGGGAAAATTCTGTAATAGTGACAATTTCAGGGAAAAAACGCTTGCCATCCACAGGCCGTATTCCAATCGTGTTTGCAACAGGACACTTCAGTTGCACAATTCTGATGTTATTAGAATGTATAAATGATTCGCTTTTTTATGATTAGAGGCAATGGACTTTTATGTAATGGAAGAAAATGCGTAGGCCTTTTCCTTCGGAAATAGCTTTTATCTTGATTTGTAGCACATAAAATTCGCTGCGTGAAAACAATAATATCTCTTTGATATGATATTATTTTCCCATAGCGACTTTTTAAACGCATAAACTGTAATAAAAAAAACAGTTAAAATTTATTACGTGTCTGGACTACTTTCAAGTCAGTTTGTCACACAGATAAACTATGTGCTGTCATAATTTTTAAAAAGTAAATTACAAATCCTAACCGTAGGATACTGAACCACAGAGATGGCAATCTCTTCGAGAATTGATAATTTGGGTTTCTGCGTACGTGATTAACGCTTTAGTGGTGTAAAGTAAAATTTAAAGCTTAGGCTTTGTTGTTGCGAACTACGTGTCCGTTGCTGTCTCGTTGAATAATCATTCCATATAAACATGAAAATTGATAATTGATTGGAAAAGAATATAGTGCACAATAAATTAACAATCAAAGATAATGCAGATAAAAGCAAATTCTTCTTAGAGCCCTAGAAATATCGTAAGTTACCGATATCACTCTCAGTGTAAACTCTAAAACGCAGTTCAGCTAACTTTCGTTGTGGCAGCAGTCTTTCAGATGTGAGTAATAGCTAATATTTCCTGGCTCCTGAAGCCGTATTTATATAGTGTTTCACATGCTTCTGGAAGCTTCGGGAAAACTTGATTCTAGAGCTTCGAAAATGCGTTTTCACAAACGTTTAGAGAGTCGTCAAGTTATAAAAAAAAGTCATCAAAACTCATCGAACTTAGAGTCTCTTGGTATTATGTGCTTTTTGTCAGGAATGCTTTTGCATACATTTCGCGTTCTAATAAAGTTACTTTAATAATTTAAATATCGCTTGATTTAGAACTGAAAAATTTACATTTCTGTGAAAGAAGTAAACACCTTAATCCTAAAATTAAACCCTAAAATAAAATGCCAGAATGAAAAAGTTAAAACAAATAAATTAATAAAGAAAGAAAACACAAAATTTCACAAAAATACATAAAAACGACAATGGAGTCAAAAGAATTTAAATGTTTACAGAAATTTACGGTATTTATTTAACATAAAAAATAAAATAGACAAAACTATCTCAGTCGATTTTTACTGTGAATTTTCTATCTTTTTAGATTTATAGTTCGATATTAGAAACAAATCTGTGATTTATTTTTATTTTAGAAATTATTTAGTACACTTCTGTTATCAGGACCGGGTTCAGAAATAGTATATGTCTGTATGCACGTGTGTATGTATGTACGTATGTATGTGTGTGTGTTTACGCAAACACACATACATACTTACGTATATGCATGCATACATTAAACACATAAATCCATATATACATGCATACATACAAACGTACAATTTCTGAATCCGATCCCGATAACAGAACAGTGAAAAAATAACAATATAACATAATCATCACTAGAAAATTAAACGAGATTCTTAAATGAAGACCATGTTGTCCAGTTTTTTCTTATTTTTATTCACGTCAGACACAAAACGCATATTAGACTGAAATGCACTTTGCACACCCTTGTTTTTATCTATGTACACATCGACCTATTTTCACTTAAAAAGGTCAAAGAAAATTGACAAAAATCCAATCGTTTTTACCCTTGTAAAAGGCGGCAAACAAATAAGTGGGCGATTCTGCATTTTACCGAGAATTCTTTCAAAGAAAAGGCACCATTCATTATAGAAAATTATGTTTGAACAAACAACGGGATGAAATTATGCTTTAGCGATAACTCGGTAGCGAAATAATGAAATAGCGATTAACCTTACACCTAAATTAAAACATCAATCTCTGATAGTTATTTACTATTATACTTCCTTTCTTGCGTTAGGGTTGCCGCAAATATTTTTGGCAGCACTGGCATCAACAATAGTTTGGCGATTTTTTACGGCCCTCAAAACCGAATAGTACCGATTTGTTTACATAAGCATTTTGCCACGAAGCCTGCCGGGAAAGAATTCAGACGACCGTTAATCATGCCGTCTGATCACATGATCATTTTATTTTTAACAACTTGTCCCTCCATGAACCACAGGGGGTTTATCAAACTTGTATATAAACAGTATACGCATATTAGACTTAAATGCACTTTGCACACCTTTTGTTATATTGCAAAAACACTCGAGTTCCACAAGAAAAAGATATATATATCATCTAACTAACTGAGAACTGAAATGGAACATTAGGCAATTTCAGTATAACATTATCCAAATCCAAAAAAGCAATATTCACCTTTTTTAGAAGATTATTCAATGGCTCCCTAAAAGAGCACACGACTCTGTGAACTTAAGCATATTTTAAATTATTAAATTTGTGCATGAAAGTTACTAGAATTACCAATTTTAACAGAATAATTCAAAAAATAATAAACAGCCATAAAAAATATACTCAGAATACATATTTGTAAATTAACACTGAAGATTAACACTTTAGTTCTGAATTTCTAAATTGTAAAAAAGTTGTATAGGACGTCTAATAACCGATGACTCCGTTTTTACCTTGCAAGGCCTCTTCGAGATACAAAACGTAGGAAGGTAAGCAAGAAATGCATCTGGGCTCATATTACTAACTGGTTCCAGATGAACACTTCTTGTAACAGTACACAAGCGTCTAGCCTCTCAGACGCTAGTTTCCTCCTGGTTCCTCCCTGAACATCTGCGCAGGTTACTGCGCAAGTCGTCATTTTCCTGAAGGCGCCTCGTATTTACTATTATTTACTCTGCTCTTTGACTTCTGTGGTAGCGTGTAATCGCTGATACAGTTCTCTTTTTTTTATTTTGCTTCGATTATTATATCTTCTGCACAAAATCAAGAAAAACTGCCCATTTCAGGGCCAAATACTTCTGTTTCCTCAGAAGGTCTTTTTGATTCTAAATCGAATCAAAATCAGGAAGGAATAACAGTGTGCGATAATACCAATTGTGGTATGTCTGATAATTCTGATTGTGTTGCGAGTGATGTGGTTCATTGTGCAAATGATTTTAGTATAGCTGAGAGTAATTTTGTTTGCTGTGATTGCTTAAAACTTTCAACTATAGATACAATTTGAAACGCCATGCATATAAATTTCATTACAATAATACTACATTAATTGAGTCTCTGAAAACTAAGTTCAAATAGTATGGTTGATTGTGCAAATAATTTTAGTGTGGCTGAGAATAATTTTGTATGCTCTGATTGCTTAAAAACGTACCAAAATAAATGCAGTTTGAAACGCCATACCAACACATTACACTCTAATAATACTACATTATTTATTCTTTAAAAAGTGGTCGATCACCAAGCTACAAATGTGAGGACTGCTATCTGAAATTTAGTGACCTAAAAAATTGGAAATATCATCAAAATAAAATTCATACTTCTAACAGGTAATTATGTGTGTCCTGTATGTTATGCTAATTTTGAAAAGCGAGAAATAATATTTCATTTCAATAATGTTCATGATGTTGATTTGAATCATACTGAGCTGGAATTTAATTCATTTGATGATTTTTTGGCATAGAAGGCAGAAATTGAAAATAATACGAAGTCAAAATTTCTTATGGAGTAAGCATATTTAATATACATGATGTAATGCCACTGTTCAGCAAATTTTATATCAGAAAGTAAAGGTTTGCGTCACTTAAAAATCCTTGATAGCAATAAAATAAATGCTTATTGCCCAGCTGAATTAAAAGTAACAGAACATATAGATGGCAAATGTGTAGTGTCATATCAGAAAAATAGGGCCCACCAGCGGCCGAGCGGTAAAGTCGCTGAACACTGGTAGTTCGGTCCGAGGTTCGAATCCCACGAATCGACTGGCTGCATGGGCGTTTTCATGGTTTTCCCCATGTGTAACGTGTATACGAACCAGTTTCCCTTAGAAAGTGCGGTAAAATTCTAGTATACGGTGCAGCTTTGGCGCGACTTTGAAAATTATCGCCAACACCAAAAATGATCCAAAGAACGTCTATATATGTACTGTACACACATACTATATATACTATATAAATAGTATATACTATGTTTAACTGTATATTTTCTTTGAATGACCCGTTAACTACTCATCGTATATGTCCCGTTTTTACTGCTCATCATAAAGTCACCAAAAATAGCCAAATCCCGTGTGCACCGGATACTAGGATTAAACCGAAAGTGCTCCACGAAGGCATCCCTCCCCTTAGGCAGATAGCCCTCAAGGCTTTGCCATAATCTCACACACACACACATATCAGAAAATACATACTGGGCATCGGAATGATTTAGGTCACTTATTTTTAACAACAGACGAAATAGAAAATATTGCATCAAAGATAGCAGCAAAAATTTCTCTGGATAATATTTTAGATGAAATTAGAAATTCTCTATGAGATGCTGGGCTTGAGAAGGTTCATTTACTTACAAAACAAGATTTACATAACATCAAAAAATCTTTCAATTTGTCTTCTAATTCTGTTAAACATGAAAATGATTAGGTTTGTGTAGATATGTGGGTACCTGAAATGCAAAATTCTGAACATCCATGCATTTCATTTTATAAAACCCAAGGATCAACATAGCATGAATGAATATTGTACACAATATTCATTTCTAAAAGGAAATGATTTTGTTTTGATAATGATGGCAGAAGCACAAAGAAAGATACTGAAAAAATTTAGTTCTAACTTGTATATGTATTGATGGTACACATGGGGTGAATGCACACAGATTTGAACTCGTAACTTTACTTACAATAGATGATTTGTGCCAAGGATTCCCGTGTGCATTTTTAATTTCTAATCCATGTGATCAGCCAGTGCTATTATTTTTTTTCCATGTATTAAAGAAAATGTTGGGCAAATACAACCACAAATATTTATGTCTGAAATGGGTTTACTACAGAAACGTCTTTTTTGTGCATGGCATATTGATAGAGCCTGGACAAACAATTTAAAAAAAAAAAAGAAAATCAATGGTGTTGAAAAACAGGCAAAAACATATAAAATTATTAGATCTCTCTTAGAAGAACAAGACATTGATACTTTTCATACACTGACAGAAGCAGCAATAAAATTACTTAAAGAAGATCCTGACACTATTGAATTTGTAAATTACTTTGAAACATATTATTTATAAAATACATCTAGTTGGGCATACTGTTATAGACTTCATAGTGGTGTTAACATAAACATGCACATCGAATGAATTCACCGAACATTAAAATATATTTATCTTCATGGAAAAAATGTTAAGAGATTGGATAACACCATGCATGGTATTATGAGATTTGTAAGAGATAAAATGATTAACTGCTTAATTACAGCAAATAAAGTTAAATTAACAAGTATGATTTGGGTTTTAAGAATCAGACATAAAACAAATGAAACACTATGTTTATAAGTAATAGAGAATGAGAATGGGTGGTCTGTTTCATCAACACATACAGAAATATACACTATACATAAAAGTAACAAAACTTGTACATGTCACATACAGTGCACTGTGTGTAATCTATGCATTCAATGATATATATGCAGCTGTATTGATTCATCAGTTTGTAGAGACATTAGGTATTTTTTTTTAAAGCAGGCAAGATGAAAAATATGCAACGCCTTCACCGGGAATCAAACTGCGGACGTCTGGATACATATCACACCATGAAGGCATGCCAAGAAGGTGGGAGAAATACTTTACCTAATTGCCAAATCCTGGGTGTGGAGAACAATCATCTAACACCCTTTTAGTTCGGGCACCACTGTACAGACATTAGAATTTTACATTGGAAGCAAGAGGGATTGAAAAATTAGCAATACCTGCGCCGGGAATCGAACCACGGACCTCTGGAATATGCGCCCAGTGTGCAGACCACCACACCAAGAAGGCGGGAGAAATACCTTATAAGTTAGGTGGAGTATGTGCAAACACACTAGAAATACTGCTACTTATTAAATACATTACTTACATCAGCACACTAGAAATACTGCTACTTATTAGATACATTAATTACATCAGCACACTAGAAATACTGCTACTTATTAAATACATTACTTACATCAGCACACTAGAAATACTGCTACTTATTAGATACATTAATTACATCAGCACACTAGAAATACTGCTACTTATTAAATACATTACTTACATCAGCACACTAGAAATACTGCTACTTATTAGATACATTAATTACATCAGCACACTAGAAATACTGCTACTTATTAAATACATTACTTACATCAGCACACTAGAAATACTGCTAATTATACTACAACTACAATACATAATGAATTATACACTTATTATAGATAATGAAAATGAATTTTGAATTGAATTAAGTAGCCGAAAAAAAAAATCACAGACCCTCTCACTGGAACACACAGAGTCGTAGCTAGGGTTTTCAGCGCCCAGAGACAACTGAAGATTTCGTGCCCCCTACTGCTCGCCAAGGATGGAAAAGATTTAATTCTAAAATGTCGTAACATCAGTTTGGCGCCCCTTGGATTCTGCGCCCGGGAACAGATGCCCCCCTCTAGCTATGCCCCTGGGAACACAGAAAGAATGAACTAAAACAAACATGTTTAGAATTAGTAGATTCATTAAAATCTGACAAACAATGTGATGTGTTAAACAAGATTCTTAGTTAGCACCACTACAATTAGAAGCGGCTGATATGTTAAATGCACAAGAAATACATTTCTTAAGTGCTAATAAAGATATTCCACCTAATAAAAATATAATACCCAAAAGATTCTCAAATACAAAACGAAAAGGGAACTGACAAAATAGTAACTTCACAGAATGAAGATAATAATACAATTCTAAAAATTATTTTGGATCACAAAAATTTTACACATAATAGCACAGAAGAAACTTAACATATCTAGTGAAAAATATATATTTTAACAATAGTCATTAGTACATATTCACAATTCCTTTTGTCCATTTTTATCATCTAAAACATCTTCTTTCAACTGCCTGAAGTGTTTTATATGTGTCAGATGATATTTTTTTTCTTATTTATATAATATCTCTCTCATTCTTCAGAACTTCTCTTTAATAATAATTCCCACTCTGATCCTTAAAATGATCAGAAACAGATGTAGAAGTTCAGAACGGGGTTTTAAACCTTTATCTCAGGTCCTCGTGGTAGGCTGATGTATTCTGTGATTAATGAGTAAGTCTAATTTTGTTCATCCTCCTTGCATTACTGTCTTCCTTCCTCCCCCCAAGTACAACAGTACCAAATATTGTCCATACAATCAATCATTCATTGACTTTTATACTGTTCAGTCAATAGATTATTACCAAACGTTTTAATGTTAATAAATATATTTTGGTGAAACTGAGTCAATCCCAAATTTGAACAGTAAGCAATATTTTCTACTATTTAATATTTGTCAAGTTTTTTATTTTCTAATTATTCAACCCCATGTACATTCACATGTTGTGCACTGGCCATTTTATTATGTGTAGAATTGTTTAAAACTAACTGAACATTGTAACAATCTCATCACAGTTTTGTGAATTGCCACATGCTGCTACATTTTTATTTTGGGGTTTTAATTATTAATAACATTAAATGGTAGAAACCTTAATTTTTTTTAATGCTAACTACCTTTACATACCTGGTAAAGGTACCTGGTATTCCTGTACTTTGAATAAGGCTTACTTGTACATTATGTAAACTTGTATTTTATGCCAATCAGTCCCCCTCCCCACACATGTTGATGTCGGCATTTATTCGTATTCCTTACATTTTACAGCAATAATTCATAAGTTTGTCTTATAGATATCTGAGATATGAAGGAATATGTAAAGAACACGTTCCTCCCTTTGGGGCTGAATTTTGAAAATGTTTGAAATTGGTTTTTAGGTATTCATATTCCATACATTTTAACTCTTTCGCATCGAAGTCGCCCCAAGCGCCCGAGCATTCAGACATCGGCTGGACGCCCGAATAATTTCCTACCCAGTGCTTTCCCCCATCACGTTACTGCATTCCTCATTGCTTTCAGGTGTTGTTAAATCGCATGTCAATCATTCTTTTGAAGCTACTAAAAGTAGCTTCCTTGTTTCCTTTGTTCCTTCCTTTCCTTTGTTTACTGTCAGTGTTTAGCTTTTGATGCCCGAAGTTGCAATCCCGTCCCAAGGGGGAACTTCACGCAGTGTCAAAGCGTCGAAGAAAGAAGTTCTCGCTTTACTTAAGTAAGGCTATTGTTAGCACTGTAGTATTCAACTTGTCATGGGGGAAGGAAAAGCATTCCAAGAGAAATTCTTAGATACGGGCGTATTCGATGTTTGGGGAATTGAGATTTTGCCCTCTCTCGATGCGAAAGAGTTAAAGCAAGAATTTTATGTACATCTGTTTCTTCCTTATATGAAAAAACATAGAAACACGTTTTGCCCGCCGAATCTTAAAAATTGCTTCTTAAATAACATCTTCGGTACAAAAGGAATAAGCTCTTAAGTTTTGATATCTCTAATAGCTTTGGGCGATGATCTGTAGGTGAATAAATCAGGAATTCTTCCTTTATGTATAGATTTATAATAAAACATCTGAACAAATAAATATGTATACCAATTAAAAAGAAAACTATTTCAGATAAACTAATAAAAGAGATTAATTTACACTCAGTAATGCGCACCAAGTTTGCAACGTTTTAAATGAGTGTCGTTTTAAAAAAACGGCTTTGACCACTCAAGCTTTTTGGAGTAAACACGCTGCGCGTGAATCTGCACAAATGAGCAGGGAGGAATCAGGAGGAAACTAGCATCTGAGGGGCTAGACGCTTGTGCCTCGTGCCAGTAGCGTGGTTGCAGTGGTCCGAGATGGAAGCTCTTATTCCTTCTCCTGCTTCCTGCGAGGTTGGGTCAGTGACAAAGTTCTTGAATGCAAGTACTGCGCCAATTGAAATTAATTGTCAGGTCTATGGGACAAACATCATGAGTAAAGCAGATGATGCATCGTTGGTGTAGGCAGTTTTCAGAAGGTCATCAAAGTGCTCATAATGAAGAGTGCAGTGGCAGACAGTCCCTCATCAATGATGATCTTGTTGAGCTTGTGCGGCAGCTCGTGATGGAGAACCGTCGCTTCACGATTACGAAGCTGAGCAGCCATTTTCTGCAGATATCACAATCCTTGTTGCAAGAGATTGTCACTAAGCACCTGCTGTTCAAAAAATTGTGTGCCAGGTGGGTGCCAAAAAACCCGACATCTGAACACAAAATTGAACGCTTAGGAGCAGCACTGACATTTCTGTAACGGTATCACGATGACGGCGACAAGTTCCTCAATGGGATCGTCACAGGCAATCAGACTTGGATTCTGCACTTCGCCGCTGAAACCAAGCAGCAGTCAATGCATTGGCAGCATACTGGATCTCCAGTCGGGACGAAATTCAAACAGACGCTATCGGCACACAAAGTGATGTGCATAGTGTTCTGGGACAAGAAGGGCATTCTGCTCATTGAGTTCCTTCCACGTGGTGAAACAGTAAATGCTGACCATTACTGTGAAACACTGTGGAAATTGTGACGCGCCATTTGAAAAAGATAAATGGCTTCGAAACGTTTTGGGGATCGAGAAGTGATATGTCTTCATACAACTTCCTATGCCCTTTAAACCTACTATTCATCGATTAAATGGCATTATCCAATATAAAAGTAAAGACAATAACTTGTTTGATAGAGCAATTTAAATTATAGTCGGCCGATTCTTCATCGTCTAATTGTTTCACTTTTGGTATCTTCTAACAGGTAGCTCTTCTTTTATATCACAACCCAGCTTTTCTAGTTTATTATTGTAATCCGTTGCAAACAATTTTGATGCATTAAATGTTAAATTGAAGTTTCTAGAGATGGCTTTTAAAGAGCTTGCAGCCTGCCTAACTATATTATATGCTAGCATGTAATCTAATCCTTTAGTCTGCAAATATTTCATTACTGGCTCAGTATATTGAAATATTTTCAAATATACACGAGCAGACAAAATTATTCTAAAAGTTGATATTTTATCCAGAATAGATTTTGCCATTTGTCGTAGTGCATTTTGTATACCATTGGAAGATATACTTTTCAGAGAAAGTATTAATTCTACGCACATACCCTCCCTCGCAGGGCTGTCTCGCCGAGTCATCTGTGTCAAATCGATTGTTCGAATTTCTTGATCAGCCCATAACCGCACCAGCCTTATCCACCACTGAATCTTACGGATATCTAAAGTGTGAAGAAATATGTGAAAACATGTTTTGCCCCTGTGGCGACTTGCCTATTACATGCTGCCAGTCTGGTAACCCATAACAATGAAAGACAAAATAATATTTATTCTATTCTATTGTTATGATTATTACGATCTGTCTCAATTATTGTACTACCTTAATAAAAATTTTATTACCACAGCTCCTACCCCCTTGGGGGCCGAATTCTCAAAGGTAGGGGTCCTTGGGGGGGCGAACTTCTGAAACTGGTTTTTAAGTATTCATGTTCCATACATTTTAAAGCAAGACTCTTGTGTACATCTGTTTCTTCCTTATATGAAAAAACGTAAAAACATTTTTTGCCCTCCCCCCCATTGGGTGTTTTAAAAATTTTTTAAAATCTCTTCTTAAATGACGCCTTCAGTAGACAAGAAATGAGCTCCTAGCTTTTGATATCTGCATCTGTAATAGCTTTGGGCGATGATGTATAGATGAATGAATGAATAAATATTAGGAATTCTTTTATACACAAATCAAAATAATATATTATTTGATAGAAAATGAGAAACAATCAAAAATCAATATCAACATGTAAATATGTATCCGACTTAAAAAAAATACTGTAGAAAAACTAATAAAAGAAATTAATTTGCACTGAGTAATGCGCAGCACTTTCGTAACTTGACAGCACGGCGTCGGTGCCAGCTGATTCCTTTCTGCATGCCGAGCTCCCTGACATAAACACGCTGCGCGTGAATCTGCGCAAATGATCAGGGAGGAATCAGGAGGAAACTAGCATCTGAGGGGCTAGACGCTTGTTAACAGTACAGGTTATCAATAGAATACATTGCTTGTTTTTACTCTCTTTCACAAATAAGGAGAAAAACTCTCTTCTAAATTTTAAAAAAGATTTTAATAATATTTGGCTAATCTTGCTGCAGTTACTGCACCCATTAATTCTACTTGGGGCGACGTCACCTTTTTAATTGGTGTTACTCCTGATTTGGAAACTATTTTGTGCTAGCTAAGCTAGTTTTGTGCCATGCGATGACCTGTACCTAAACTATGCAACCGCTCCAAAAGGTTTTAATGAAGTATCAAAGAATATATAGATATGTAAATCTACTTCTCCCTTAAGATTTGTGCCAGGAAAATAACGTCGAGGAATTTTCAAATTTTGAAGTTCTTTAATTTCATTACACCATTTTTCTTTAATTTCTCCGAAAAACATCTCATCCCATTGTACACCTAACTGCCACAGCTCTTGTAACATACACTTCACTCGAACTAGAAGCGGAGAGATAAGTCCAGATGGATCAAATATTTTTGAGGCTGTGTGTAGTACGTTACATTCATTAATATTAAGCGTGAATAACATTGACCTTAAGTCTCTATACTTAATGTGTCTTTAATATTTTTCCAACTGAGTCCTAATACTTTTAAATGTGAATCAGAATATTCATTTGTTCGATTAATGAATTAGAATTCTTCTATAAATCTTCCAGTTCTTTAGTGTCAAATTTTCTCATATTCATGTTTGCGCTCTTTAAAATAAAAACAACATCACAAGATAACTCATAAGCTTCCTAAAAAGTGGAACTTCCATGAAAAAGATCATCTACATAAATAGAAATATTCAACATTTCGTATACAAGAGGATGTGTATTCTTGTAAGTGTTAATGTGAGTTTTAATTTTTGCAGGCAAAATGTAAGGAGAACAAGTGACGCCCAAACCATGTCTATTAAAATGATACATGGTTATGGGTTGGCTTTTGTCACAGCTTTTATAATACAGGAAACATAAATAATTTCGGTCATCTCTCGTGACTTGAATTTGAAGGAATGCCCGTGCACTATCTCCACAGAATCCAATTTTATGTTCTCTAAATTTCAAAATAATATCTAAAAGATTAGCATTTAAATTATTTCCGGAAAGGAGACATTCATGAAGACTATTACAACTTCCTTGTTTACTACTGGCATCATAAACTACCCAAGTTTTAGTACTAGAAGAATATTCCTGGAAAACTTCTCGAGGCATTACATATCCAGTGAAACAACTATTGTATCACATTTCAATAACCCCGTCATTTAGTTGTTCCTTCACAACTGCATTATATCTTTCAAATAATAACTCATCAGCTTTAAACTTCTTTTCTAATGCAGCAAATATTTTGTTGCGATTTCTAAATTAGTAGACAAATTTTCTCGTAAAGTCTCAGACTTCCATAAAAGTGGTGATTCAAACCTTCCATTTATAAACCGTAACTGCGTTTCGAATTCTGTAATATTATCCGAGACTTGCTCTCTCCCATTCTCAAGAAAATAGGATTCAGAAGTTCACAAACATTTTAAATAATTTTCTAGCGAAGTACATGCAATCTTCAAACAGGAATTAAAATTATGCAGGCGATTTTTCGGAATCTGCTCTGTGATAACCGAATAGTGTCTGTTGAATATATAAAATTTTATTTATTTTTTAACTTTCCCGATTAGCGTCGAATACATAAAATCGGCACCTAAGAGTACCTGGACTGGTCTATTATCTTGTAATGCTTCAGAAATTTCATAGCAGTGTGGAGTTCAATCTTTTAATAATTCTGGTTTGATATTAGAATATATATAAACTCATTTTCTGATTTCATCAGTTACTAAAGCTTGAATATGTATGCTAGAGTAAGGAGGATATTTGCCTCTAATAGTGATATTAACGACTTCAAAATCCTTCTCATAAGGATTACGTTTTGTAAAAGTATAAACTAAAAGCATTTCTTTCCTTAAGGGTTGCACATATAAAGCCCTTACAAAATCTTTTCGAATGAATGATTTCTGCGAGCCCGAATCAAATAACATAACCATTTAGAATTATTTTCATCTTGTACGCAAGCAGTCTGATTTAAAGTAGTGTAATTTTGTAAATAGTTTTATGACTTAAATACAGAAGACATCACAGCTTGTTTATCAGAACTTTGAATAGGTTCACCTTTTCTGACAGTTTAATTTCCGATGTATTTTTATTCCTTGTTGTAAGGCAGATTAATTAATTATACTGTAAACTCTGACATATTTCACAAGGTTCTATTTTTACTTTACATTGGAAAATAAATGTTTGTTAGCTACGCATCTATAACAACGTCCCTCTTTTTGTAGTTTGTATCGCTTTTGTTCATTGGGGAATGTTTTGCACTTTAATCCGGAATGAGAATTAGAATTACAAAAGTTGCACGTCTTCACCACCGTATTTATTCCAGCTGATGTTGGAATATTGGTTTTAAATCTAGCCTGAGGTTGAGAGTAATCATTCCCTTTTAAAAGTTCCCGTCTCTTTAAAGGAAGACCAGAAATAGCTCTTGTAGCTTCCCTACATTCAGTTTCAAGTTTTATAAAATTCATTAGCTGATTTATATCACTAGAAGTTTTAGGATCTTTCTTGCGATAAAATTCTGTTACTAAATCTTGAGGTAATTGTTTTAATAAAAATAATTTTAATAAATTAGCAGATGAGCGTAATTTCCGGATGCAACTCCCATAGAATTTAAATTTCTTATACTAATTTCACTTTCTTCATACAGGTTTCGAAGTGCGAGGAGATTTGAAGAAAACTTAACTGTCTCAATTTCTAATGAAACAACGAATCAAGTGTTCTTGTTTACCGTATCTCTCTTTCAACAAATTCAAAGGATTTATAATTTTCTTCTGTCAGCGAGAATCCCGAAACAATTTTAAAAGCATCACTCTAAAGAAAAGATTTTAGATATATGAACTTGTCTACATTACTTAATGACTCATTAATAACGTCGAGTCAATCGCACTTAAGAAACTATTAAAGAATTCTTGAAATAAACTAGAATCGCCATTAAAATTGGGAATACGTCATTTAGGCAAATTTATAGAGGATGATGTATTGCGAATATTCGAATTACAAACGTTAACATTTTGAGAAGATTTAAAATGTTCACTTTCATACCATTTTAAGATTGTTTTGATTTTGAGTTTAACATTACTTATAGTAGATAATCGAGTGAACTTTAAATTTTGGTTTCGAACATTGTGCTATCCTGAATTAGGTCTTCGATTTTTAAGTTTAAAGTTAGAAGTTCATTCTGTTTTTCTTCTAAACAAAAATTCTGACAAATTTTCCTGAACACTTTCACCTTTATTAATATCCAGACTATCAAAATAAGAGTCAATTCTATTAATTTATTTCGTGCAAGCACTTCCAATAACTTTCCTCTTGGATTTCAACTTGTCAAGAGTTTCCATTTTATACATGAAACAAAATTGAAAGTGATAACAATTCAAGTGATAAATAAACTATTACAGTTACAGTACCTGCAATTCAAGTGTTCAAAAAATAGCCTAGTGCAATCCGAAAGAAATAATCCAAACAGCCTTCGTGGCGACATGTAAAAAATAATAATATAATATCACTAGAAAATTAAACGAGAATCTTGAATGAAGACCATATTGTCCAGTTTTTCTTTATTTTTATTCACATCAAAATCAAAACACACAAAAAGCATATTAGACTGAAAAATCCAAGCGTAATTTATCCGAGAACAGTAATTCATCCGAGATTAACAATAATGCGAAATTAATCCGAGAGCAGGCAATTAAAAACTAGGAACGTAAGCCAAGAAATATACGTTACATAGAATTCTAAAGATTTGTTTACATAAATATTTGCCGCAAAGCCTGCCGGGAAAGAATTCAGATGGCCGTTAATCACGCCTTCTGATCACATGATCATTTTATTTTTAACAAACAATGCCTATTATTTTTATATTGTACTTTTCCATTTTATCACGAATTATAAAGTTATTTACGGGGTTCTATTAATAGTATAGTTTTTTAAAATCATAATATCTTAGTTACTTTGAACAGGGATTTGAAATATCATACCGATTGTTCAAATATGTCAAAACGTGTTCAGAATATGATCACATTACGTGAGAGATCTATAAATATAAAAGGCATTTTTATAACTGAGTTACATTCGCAAATGGCTGTAAAATTTGAAAACTAATTTCTTTGTGTTAAAAAATTCAGTAATGCTGGTAGATTTTTTATATGAAAAGTCCTTCTGTCTTCCCATTACAAGTACAAGTGTATTTTTTTCGGTACTTTTATTTATGACTGTTTTGGCTAGAGAAAAGTAGATAAATCCATTTCCGGATAATAATGCTGTATTATTAGGCAGTAAAACCTCAACTTTCTGGTGCTTGTTTTCAGGCTTTATCTCTTTCTCTTCATATGGTATTTCTAAAGCTTTTTCATCATAAGAATGATTTGTTTGAGTCATAACAACAACTTCTGTTATTGCTATTTTTTCTTTCTTTTTTCTTTTCTCTGTCCATTAATTCTTTCATTAAAGCCCACTTTTATATCGGATATATCGATTATTTCAGAAAATTTTCTTATATAGTTTTATTTCAAGTATCTGGACTAACTGGGACCACAAACAACTCGGATAATAGAAAATTCCGAATAACTGGTTTATCATTTTCCTATAACTAAATAAGCGAAGACCTACAACTTTCCTATAACTTTGTTTTATATATCTTGTTTTATTTAAGATAAATATAATTTAGATAAAAATTGTAAAATATTCTTATTTTCGTTATATAGAGAACAAAACATATTTGTTTCGAAAAAAATTAAATAATGAAATTTTTTCTTATTGTTCTTATAATCTGATTTTACATAAAAGGAACAAAACAATGATATAAATGTTTATTTACACAGACTAAAATTGACTACTTAATCTTATTTTTGTCACTTGATGAAAGACTATGTAGAACTATCTAAATTAATTACGACCTTAATAAAATACACTTTATATACGTTTGCCAGACGTCCCGGTTTGACCGGTACAATTCCGGTTTTCACACAAAATCGTAATGTCCCGGCCGGTTTACTTCACGTCCTGGTAAAAATTAAATTTTGTTTTATAGATGACCAAAAAGTCCAAAAATAATTAACTGTGAAGGATTATTTAGGATAATTACATTATCATTTATTTCTTTACTGTATGAGAAGTGAAAACTATAGCAGAATAATGATTTGCTAATAAATAATATTGCCATCGTATCGTCTTGTCTCGCCAATTGTGGTGATCCACGTTTTGAAAATGGATTTTGAATCAGTTGAGATTCGTGCATTAACCTAGTGATTCACATTAGAGAGTAAAGAACATCCATGTTACAAAAGTATACTTTTATTTACACAGCGAAAGCGCGCAGCAAACATGCTTAACGAAAGCTCGTTCTCTTAAAATATATTTTCTTAAATATATTTCAATTTATCATAAATTTATTATTACTGTTGTTAAAATAAGTATCGCAGTTAAGACATTGCTTACGCTTCGACGTTAAAAGGAAAAATACTCATTTTGAACTATAGTTTAATTATAGTAATTAGCGTATTTTAAGAATTAGGTTTTTAAATATTGTTTCAGGCTTTATTAAATTGTAAAATTTCCGTTCTTGAAGTTATTTCAATAAATCGTAAGTCCATTGTATTTAAGGAACATATCATTTTTTATTTGTCAAATGCCAGTTACATTGGCCGTTAGGCCATTAAACTCCTTGCTTGCCAATAGCGCTGAAATCTACAAGAAAAATTTGTCAATGCTTCACAATCGTCCAAATGTTCCGCCGTCATTGGCCGTCCACTATTACATAAAACACAAAACGGCGAATCAGCTGGTCCAATGCGAAATAAATGTTTCTGTAGACAGTCATGTCCCATCAATCGTCTAAAAGATGCAACCGCAAGTGTTCTCGGGTGGTCAGGAACAAAAGCTGGATTTTATGAGAGAACACTCCAAGGCTTGCCCTCACAAGCCCGAGTAGCAAAATCTCTAAAAGACTTTTGATATGTTAGAGATGTCAGAAGCTTAATAGAATGGAGGCTTGCACTCGTTTTTGGCTTTTGGAGAACCGTAGCCCGCTTTTTCGGCCATCTCATTCCCATAAATAGCGAAGTGTTAAGGTACCCATTGAAAAGATATCTTGTGGGAAAGTTCTTTTATGACTTCCTGACACTGTTGAACGCATGTGTTCTTACACTCTTGGTAACAGGAGATGGCCTGTATTGCTGAAGTCGAATTAGACAGTACAACAGCCTTCCTGAACGAGCTCTGTCTCAATGATAATTGTTGGAGAGCTACATGAAAGGCTTTCAGTTCTCCATCAAAGTGAGTAAGCCCCTACAGGTATGTAGAAACTGAGAAGCTTGCGAAAAACTCCAGCTCCAGCCCCTTGAATTCTATCGGTCAAAGAGCCATCCGTATATACATGTATCCATTACTCAGCCGGAAAACGTTGCTCAATTGTTTCCAAAGCTATAGTTCTTATTTGCCTTGGACTCATTTCCTTCTTATCAACTTTCATTTCCAGGTCCAACCGCACATCAAGGAAGCTATAATCTAACGGATTTAGCAAAAACAGCAGTGCCGGTTTCAGTGTTCTTAAATGATTGTATTGTTCTAGGCGAGAGACGCACTGCAGAAAGCCATTTTGTGTCTTCAGATTTCAGATTTCGTTCTTTACTATAATCATAATAGCTCCAATGAGGGTTACTTGGTAGACGAATTAGTATCTGGAAAAGGATGAAAGCATTTTTCTGAATCAGGTTTGTCACTGGTTGGTTTGCCGATACCAACTACATTGCCAGAATGGGAGTCGTTTTAACAGCCCCGGTTATAATGCGCAGTGCCTGATTTTGGAGACCTCCAGACGTTATATCACATTTCGCGTAGCCGAGATCAATATCTCGCAGCAATAATGTAATATTGGTCGAATATACATTTGATACGTCGAGTTGAGAGTCTCTATACCACAACCCCATTTAACACCAGCTAAGCGTTTAAGAATAGGTAATCTACGCTCCGCCTTAGCAAATACATGCTTTCTCTAGGTTCGGCGCTTGTTAAAACACATCCAAGATAGGTGGCACCATCCGTCTGCTTCAAAACCGACTTCTCATACATTAGTCTAGGAGTAAAATGTTGTCTGTTGAGAGAGAAAAACTGACAAGTAGTCTTCCCCTGATTAACTCTCATATTATTAGCAGAACACCACTCCTCAAGTCTCTGGAGCGCAGAGTTTAAGATTCGGTTTAAACCATCTTGATCCTTTTTTTTTTTTTTTTTTTTTTTTTTTTTTTTTTTTTTTTTTGAGCTCTGGCCTAAACGACAAGATCATCGGCAAAAAGGGCAGTGTTCACGATTCCATCTGATTCTAAGATGTCGGGTAGGTCGTTAATAAAAATAGACTAGGGCTAATAACTGTGCCCTGAGGCAAACCCGTTTCAACTTGTTTATATTTTGAAGTGCTGATGCCATAACGAATAGCACAAAAACGTTAGGTCAAGAAATGTTTTAACCAAAGGAACATTTTTCCACCAACACCGAATGTTTGAAGTATTTGAACAGCATTTAACCTCCAAACGTTATCATAAGCTGCTTGGAAATCTACGTAAGCAGCCAGTACCGAATTTCGTTCATCAAGTGCATCTTTAATTGACTGGCTTAAGAATACAACTTGTTGACTTCTAAATCCCGCTTGTTTGGAAGATATCAAGCCATTGGTTTCCAAGTACCACTTAAGACGGGAAACAATCATTCTCTCCATTATCTTTCATAACACACTAGTTAAAGCAATTGGTCTATAGCTGTCCAAATCCTGCTGTGGTTTGTTCTTTTTAAGAGTTGGGATCAAGATAGCCTTTTTCCAGGCAGAAGGAGCAGTCGAGTTCCAACTATTATTATAGAGCTTCAGGAGGACATTCAGGGTGTTTTCGCCAAAATTCTTTAAAAATTCAATACAGATTTTGTCTAGGCCTGTATTTGTTTTACATTTCATTTGTCCAATAACTTCCCGCAATTCAGAAATAGTAAAATCACTATTAAAAACCGAAGGTCCGCGAGAGCTAGAAGAAAATTTCTCGATAATTGTTTTTCTAAGGATCTTTTCGCTCTTCTTTAGATCGTTTCTTAAACGCTGTCTTTTGCAATAAAATGTGTTAAAAGCATCCTCAATGAGGTCATCCGTCAGTATTTTGAACCTACTTTCATGGGTCCTCTTCCCTGAACACTTCATTCACAAAATTATAAACCTTTTTTCCGTTCTTTCTGTAATCTATATTAGTAATGAAATCATTAAACCATTTTTTCTTTGCCGCAATAATTTCATTTCTAAGGATGGTTACACTTCTTCTCCATCTTTGGACGTCCTTAGGATTTTTTGTTTGTTCAGCAACATTTCGGGATTCAATGGATATACCCTTTAATTCAGTCAATCTATCATTCCAGAAAGCCTTGAATATTAGTTGTTTAACTCTTGGTATCCGCTTCTTTGGGGTTGTCAAAATTAATTCAGAAAAATAAGAGAATGCCTTCTCGATGCTCGTCTCAGGGTTTAAAAACTTAGGTGGCTGGGAAAAAATAGTCTCAAGTTCCCAGCAAAAGTTTCCCACTTTGCCTTCTTAAAATTCCACCTGTTTCTCACTTCATTTACTAAAGGGTAAGAAGTTTGTAATCCAAAACTGGTCGTGATCATACGATGTCCAGAACCAGGATCATAAATGACTTCCCTTCTTGCACCCCCAGCTAAATCAGCAGTAGCTAAAATCAGATCGGGATTTGTACCATTTCCATTATAATGAATATAAGAAGGAATACCCGTGTTCTGGTAGATTAGTACCAGTCTGGTTGAGTTAATTAGGTCCTCCATTATCCTCCTGAAATGGTTAGAATCGTTATAATTCCAGCGGGAGCTATGAGCATTAAAATCTCCACAAAGGATAGTTTTACGAAAGGAAAGACCCTGGAAACTTAATTTATTATTGCTCGGTGGACTATAACAAGCATAAATAGTGAAATGGGTTTTTGATTCCAAACGTCGATTTGGACCACCTCAGCACCAATATGAGAGGATAAGTCACTGATAATATTGAATTTGGACGTCAAGTTCTTTTTAATAACAACCAAGATTCCACTAGCGATTATTCTTGATTTAGGCAAGAGCTGTAGATATTAGTTATCGCAAGAATAGTATTTCATATCGTCCCTAGACAAATTTGCCTCAAAAATAAGAATCACATCTATTTGTCGATCATTTAATCCATTCATAAGCTGTGTTTTCCTTTCTTGGGAAAAACCACCCGCATTCCATTGGATAATCACTAAGTGCAGTTTGCCCTGAAAAGGACAGTTTGGAGGATCTCTAGGAGCCATCAACAAGCGGCAAAACTTTACCAGATTTAGCATAACCCACGTTGCACCACGAGGGGGCCTGCCACATTACACCCCATTTACACATATCATTGTCAGCATCATCCATTTCGAAATTTTCATCGTACTCACAGATTTTCCGAATTTGTTAGATGAATTTGTTATATTTGATGAATTTGTTATATTCAGTACTTATACTTTGCTTCGTATTTATCACCTTTCTGTCTGATAAATATGTAGTATCGAATACATATAGCTCTTTATATTACTTCAGTATTATTTTGATTTTTTATATTATTTCTCTGAATTTATTTTTGCGTCAAAATTATAATTCTGAAAACATTTTCTAGAATAAATTAATGGTAGCTACTTCTTTGCATTTTTGCCAGCTCAGCTTTCGGGAATTTTCATTGGAATGTCTAGCTTTCGAAAGAAAAGGAAACCCATATTCTTGTACAGTTATATCGATTAAGTCTGTTTTTGCCATTTGTTATCCATCTAGTGGCCACTATCTTTTACGTCATCTTAATATAATGATTGCTAACTGTATATTATTTTAAAACTGGTATTCCGATTCTCTAGCGAATCAAATTAGCTAACGCGAGAAACTGGTTGCATGGGAATGAGAACGGGATAATTAATAAGTAGAATATAAATAAATAAATGCAATTTTAAATTTGTATATGCAACAGGAGACTCGGCCAAAAAATTAAAGTAAATAAATTAATAATATTAATATAAAAAATGAACGAATGTGGATCAGTTATTTCATCGTTTTATATTACAAGATAACTTAAAACTTTGCGCAATAATAAGCAGTAAAGTTAACAAAATAAGCCCATTCATGAAATTAATCAAAAACTTCACTGTACGGAATCTTCGGGTAAAAACATTGTTAACATTCTTAAACATGGTTCAACATTATTAACGTTTTTCAGGTGAGTGGCGTCCATTCCACACACATTTTTTTTATCTTCGTTTGTTCTATTATAAGACACTTACTAGGCGCAATATTTTAACCTTTGCTAAAGTGATAAGAAATTGTTGTTCAATTAAATTGCAGTGAATATTATTTCTCGTTTTGTTTTGATGTAAAATCATTATTCACCAACGTTCCAGTGGAAAGTGTACTTAAATGTCTAGAAATGAGACGTTAAGAACTTCATTTCTCCTCTATTGAAGTTGATGTCTTATTTTCTCTTACTCAGCTCTGTTTCAAACACATTTCGTTTTCGAAAACAAGTATTACAACCAAACTGAGGGATTAGCCATGGGATGCCTTTTAAGTCTTATCCTTGCTTATATCTATGTGCATTATTATGAACCAAAATTATTTGTAGTTTTAAACTTCTGCGTGTAGTTCCGCTACTTTGACGATTCTTTTACCCTGTTTGACTACAATAAAGATTATTTAGGCAAAGTTCTTTCAAAAATGAATTCCGTTGATTCCTCTGTACAGTTCACTTTTCGACTGAGATATCCGATTCTCTTCGTTTCCTCGACATCTTGGTCACACGCAACATATCTAACATCAGTATCACTGTTTACAGTAACCCTTAACCTGTTTGCCTTCTATCGCATTTTAAACCTTGTCTTATATCGAACAGAAGTTAGCTTCATTTTATTCCTTCGTTTTACGTGCACTTTTATTGATCAAGAACTAAATTATTTAAAAGGAATTGTTATAGACATAGGTTATTGACCAAGAAGTTAAAAAATGCTCATCTGTTGGGATTCCTTTCTTTCCATAGATTAGCTATAAGACTGCATATAATTTACAGACATTCAACTTTCGGGTCATTTTTCGTTGTCAATAGTATTTGCAATTCCATATTTAAGAATACCATATCGGATTTGAAATCGTGGTGCATACAGGTGTCTTAAAAGGTCGTTGACAAACTTAATATATTGCTCTGTCATACCAAGATTTGCATAGGAAATTGCAGGTTCGGTTTACTAACTCAGTTCTTTATGGACATTTTATGTAAAGAGTGTTGCCGGATCTGTTGATTGACGATCCAGCAGCTACACCCCAAAACACCTGGTTTCAGCATGATGAGTGCCTGCACATTTTGACAACAGTAAGTGGGAATACCTTGATAAGACATATCTTCATCATTGGATTGGCAGTGGTGGATCAGTCGCATGGCGAACGCGATTCCCCAACCTGACTGCCCTGGATTGATGCTTGTGCGGATACTTGAAGCCCATGGTGTACAAGACGATTGTAACATCGGACATGGATCTTGTCGCCAAGATCGCGGAAGCGTCGGCACGTGTTCCTGTCCAACCTGCCCATTTTGAACGGGTCCGTGAATCCACGCCTCGACTTTGTGAAGCATGCAATTTATCGAATAGAAGGAATTTTGAACTTTTGAAAAACCATGATTAATACCTCTTTCATGAAAAGTCATATTAATACCTCTTTTGACATCCTTTCTCTCTTCTCCTCTACGCTTATATACATTGTCCTTTAGCGGTCGCCGTTCGCATTTTCGGACGCAAGTTCCTATGTAAATCTTGTTTGTCGTGGTTATGACAGATCAACATGTTAAGTTTGGCAAGGCGTTTTTGAGACACCTGTGTATCGGGTTCCTCACCAGGGTTTACATTGGTCAAATTAAGAAAGCCTTAAAATTTTGAAAAGCTAGAAACTTTCTAAAGGTCATATTAGAATTTTTTTTAATGTTTGGAAATTTAGAATGATTTCAAATGCGCCCAGCCTTTCAAAACACTCCGCCAAGCTTTCTTTCTTCGGAGTCGTTTCTCGTTAATTATTGTCAGTCCTCCTATTATAGTCTGTTACTTTAAACTAAGTACTTAAAAGACAGTTGTCAACCCACAATTGAGATTGTCACTTCTGCCGTCATTACCCAGAGCATTTTTTTCTCCACGTCATCTGAGACTTTACTTCAAGTCAACCTCCATTCGAGTGCTTTTCATAAAGTGAAATACACTGAACGGATATGATGAGGGCTGAGGGAATTTAAACGGTCGACCTTTTGTCACCAGTTGTTATTTCCACGATTACGAGTCAGATGGGGAGGCGGAAAATAACTTGAAATAACTATTTTAAAGAAGCAGAATATACAGCCAATATGTTTATTTTGCAAAATCTCGTGACCAAGAGAAAACATTTCGAAAAGAGCACTAACATCGTGTAAGCCAAACATTTCCCTTCCTTATCATGTGTCTTTGCAGTGTGATTGGAAACCCATCCGGCTAGCATCAGGTTTGGAATTTGAATCCTAGCGAAGACATTGCTGGATTTCTTATTTTCTGCTTCAAAAAGCTAAAAAAAAACTCTACAAGTGAAGCTTGAGCTAAAATATGCTGGACGAAAATTCGTCTCCGCCTAAATTTGGCGATTGGGTCTCTACCTCCTAAGTCGCTCTTGAAATGATGGATAATGTAAGAGATGTTTCGCTTTCTTAACGCGTGCCTTTTTGATGTAATTGCAAGGACATCCGGCTAGTAGTAGCGATATCCGGAGTTCGAATCTGGGTGAGGCCATAATTCATATCTCATTCTTCATGGTTCCAAAAAGTTTAAAAAGACTGTACTTTAACTAAAATGTGATGAACGATAATTCATCAGCACATGAATTTAGGAAGAGAGTGTCCACTTTTTCAGTCGCCCTTTAAGTGTTGAGACAATGTAAGAGATTTTTTTTTATCGAGTGCCTCCACGGTGTAACTTGAAGCACAGTTTCGTGGTGTAATGGCTAGTAGTCAAGAGATCCTGAGTTCGAGTTCTGACGAAGGCATCGCAGATTTTTAATATTTCCTGCTCTGAAAAATTACCAATCATGGATCCAACATGTGGATCCTGAACTAAAATATGACAGACGATATTTCTTCTCTAATTTGATTCAGCAGGTGCTCTCCTGCCGAGTCACCCTTTAAGTGGGGAAGAATGTAAGCAATTCCCTCCTTCCTTTTCATGTGCCTTCGCGATATAATTGGAAACACGGCTTGCTAGCAATCGGGAAGTCCAAAGTAGAAATCCCGGCGACGTCGTCACTAAACTTTTTTGATTATTGTCTCGATGAATCTAAATACTTCGCAGAATAACTCCACACAGTGGAGGTCCTGTTTAATTTAAGACAGAGATATATCTTTTCTGCAGTACTCGACAATACTTGTAGTAGAAGTTTCTAAAAAGTAGCATTTCACGTCGCTATAGTTCTCGGAGCGACCTTCGTATTAGCGCGCTATGTCACTTGGCATACAATTCCTCGCTGTCATGTACAGACATTTATTAATTATCGACTTCTGGATCAATATCGCTACAGTATTTTTGTGGTAACAAATTGTTACCTTCGTTTTCTTATGCTGCAAGTACTTCTGTTCTCACGGATTTCAACCACGTTGCGACAACTTCATAATCAAACGCCGATAAAGATTCTATTTCAACTGAGCTGATAATTTCTTAGTATAGCTCAAGTAAAGAATCAGTGGTACTCTGATGACCACTGACAGGGAAATGTTGGAAAACTGTAAACTGAACTCAGTAATTCTTGGATATGAATCATGGGACTATAGAGCACACACAGAGCATTTTTAGTGCGGGAAGAAAACATGATGAGTTTCTGGGTCTTTTCATGTATCACTAATAATTGTATGCTGAATGCTTTTAAATATCCATTTTTTTAAATATCGAAATATTTTCAATAGCAATAAGTACAATAGAACAATTTCATATTAAATAACTCAAAATTAACAAAACTCCAATAACTAATGTAAAACTGCCGAATATTCAAGGTGTTATCAGATTTACAAAATGAAGAGTAAAAAAACTGAAAGCATAGGTAAATATAAAAATATTTCTATTTTTCCGTAATTTTATATATCGAAACTTTTTCCCTCGCCTTCGCCTTGTTTAGCATTTTGATGCTCTTCTACGCAAATAAAAACTATATATATAACTTTATATAAATATCTCCTGATGAGCTCTTTAGATATATTAAATAAATAATTATAAATGTGCTAAATGTAGGTTTTTCTGAATTATAAATATGTAAATACAGTTTTTAGATGACTCAGTTAATTATTTACATCTTTTCAATGAATAAGTCACGCTGTATTCAAATCCCAGTGGTCAAAGTTCAGTAATGGTGAATATAGTGTCAACTCAATTATGCAGCTTCGCTCTTTTCACTTACGTAGTAGCCGAGAATCTATCACTATAATATGATTAAACGTCTGGAGCCAAACATATAATTACACTTTTAGAAGGAAACCTTATAAATGCTTACACTTTTACAACACGGAATACGTTACATAAAAACATTGAAGGAAAATATGCATTTAGCAGCTATTCTTAAATAATATAGAACACTGTCTATTTTATTTCATCTTCTGCTGTTCTACTAGCTGTAAAAATAAACGGATGGGTCAGACAACTTAACTCGCCATTTTCTACATACTTCTATCAGAATGAAGAAGAATCTAAATTAAAAATTCTAGGCAAACATGCCAGCTATAAAAAGTTAATATTCTCTTACTCTTAGAGTGAGGAAAACATATACTTTACCTGGATTTCTAGTACTTAGATTAATTTTATTTTAATAAAGCAACTTATGATAAGGTATTTAATGGCCATGATTTCATGGAGGACTTTGCAAGTAATAGTAGGCTTTTTATAATTCTACATTTGAGATAAGCATTTAATTATCGCGCCCTTAGTCTGTCCAGTCACCAAGACGTAAGCAGAAGAAATGTATGCATACTGCTAATATTTTTTGGCTTTACCCACTCTGCCAATAATCAGTGTTTAGGATTTTCAAAAGAGAAATGTATTATGATACTTCAGAAGCATATATGGTTTAAGATCCGTTATGCAGCCCTCAAACAAACATCAATTTGAATCCTAATCTAGCTAAAGTTGGGTAGCAGACTGTGTGTCCGACGTTCGATATGTCCATTCGTCCATTCCATTTGCCAAGCCTCTTTGACAAGTTGTTTCAGCTTTAGTTTGATTGCTGATTGGGGCCATGGGACGCGGATAAGGTCGCCTCGCTGTTCTATCGCAGCTTGTTTTGCAAGGGTGTCTGCCCTCTCATTGCCCTCGCAGTTGCTGTGACCCCTTGTCCATGTGATGATAAAAGTTTTATTGCTGGATGAGATGATATTTTGAATTTCATGTGCTATTGGAGAGCTGGTAGTTGGAGATTTTATTGCATATATAGACGATTGGCTGTCCGTAATAATATGAATTACGTTGGTACGTGCTTGGAGATAGCTTATGCTGTGTTGGGTTCTTGTAGCAGTCGATCACACTCCTGTAGCAAGGCAATTTTCAGCTCCGGAATGGTTCTCGGAGGGGATGGCGAGAGGAAACGACCCTCTCAAGAGCGTCCCAGAATGCTGTATAGGACTAAGATCAGAAGATGTGGCTGGTAATGCCTACGGCGAAAATCCTCACTTTCCAGGTAACCGTAGACCAGAAACCCTATGCGAACGAGTGCTGTAGTCCTTTAAAAGGAGCCCAGAATAACCTTCGCCCTTGACATGTCCAACATAGGGCTCTAAGATCTCTCCTCAGTACCTCATAGCAGTCAGGAAACTTTTATCAAAGACATACAGGGATGTTCGGCCGTCCAACATCATGCCTGCCGAAACCATTACACTTCCACCCCCATAAAGATCCTTTTCCATGATGAGGAAGGGATAGTATCGTGTTCCAGGACTCTCTCCAAGTATAGGTACGCCAAGAATTAGTGTCCAAGTTCAATCTCATCTCATATGTAAAAATCACGGAGCTTCACTGAAATCTGGCCCAAGACGCATCTCCTCTGCCTGCGCCATGCTAAATGCACTGTCTTGTGTGCTGCAATAACCGAGGAGAAAACAACAGATCTTCTGATATACATCCCTATCTCATGAAGACCTCGAGCAACTATAGACCGTAAAACGCGAGCTTCAGTGGCAGCAATCAGCTCACGTGAGATCTATGAACCTTTAGTAATCCTGTGTCCTCGCGTTGAACGATCGTCATTCGTGGCTATGGATCTTAGTCGACTTTGTCCAGGTTTTCTTGATATGGATCCAGTGTCCTGAAACTGTTTCCATAAGTTGCAGATGATATTGGGCGTTATATGCAGCTCTGCGCATGTGACTGGCGTAATCTACCTAATTTTTCCATCTCATTCCGTTATCCATACGTACGTGGCTAAAACTTTATCTGATACTTTATAAAAATTACCTAACTTTTGCGCGAAACGTGGCGGATATCGTGAAGAAGTACTAGCACTTCAACCGCCGAAAATTACGCGTGCGGCTCATATCCCCTCCACAGTTTGCGCCAAGAATAATTCACTTGCCGAACTTCTTAATGTAGTATATGGCAACTAATTTTCCTTTCCCTTCCAATATGGAGCGGAAAGAAGGCACCTCGTTCCTACCTTTTTACACTGTGCATGAGCGGAAAAAAGTGACATCGTTCCTACTTTCAAAACAGTTTAGCAAAGTGTCTAAACCACATTTCATGTTTTATTGCTTTCGACAAAAATGCCAAATTTCAAAACGCGCCAATATATAAATTCACGTATATCTTCGGAAATAAAAAACTGTAATTTTTTCCAAGTATGCTTGTATGAAATATGTCTACTTTAAGATGATTGTATAAATTTTATAGACTATAATTCAAAAATTTCTTGAAAAATTTATAAAAATTATTTTAAAATACAAATTTTAAAAGTAAATCATATAAAATGGGTGAATTTTATTTGGAATGAACCTGAATTTCGAAATGTTAAAGAAAGAATAAATTAAGTTTAATAAAAAAATGAGAGCTTGATATACTAAACTCAATTAACATTGAGGAGCTAAAATTTTGAGAGCTAATTTTTTAAAAACTACTCGCGCGATTTTTTATAAAACTTGGTAATTTGACGTAACTTGAGTCGTAGAATGGAAATGTGGAAAAAACATTGGTACGTTATTTCAGAAAAAGGCCCGATTCTGTGTCAAAATACCTATCTTAGAACAATGCTGTGTATAAATCTAATACGTATCCTAATTCGTGCTTTCAAGACATGAAAAACGCAAGTTGAATTTCGTTAATCGGCCCAGTAGGACGGGAGATATAGAACTGTCTCACTTTTGTTTTGCGTACTGTACTTTCGTTTTAACTTGGTATATAAGGGTTTTTAAATATGTTTTTCATGTTATTTTTATTTATACCGTTAGTCTTGTAATTGACTTCCCGATTTAGAGGTAAATTAGCACGCTATCAGTTGAATTACGGAAACAGTCTCTTTCTTTCCTGCTTGAGTAGTGTTATATATTTCTAAACGTATCTTATAATGCATAATATTTGAAAAGCAGCCGAAGAAAAAATATTCAAGTATTTGTTCGGGTTCAAACTATGCATTACAGAACAAATTGTAAAGATTTATCGCAAAGATGAATAACGTTTTTAGGAATTGAGGCATGAGATTAAATTGTAACTCAATTTTTCATGTAAATGGCGCTATTATCACACTAAACAGAATGAGAAGAATTAGGATTATACAGCATTTATTTGTTTGCATTTGCAAGCATACTGCAATATTACTAATAATGTAGCAGTTTATATTGAACTTTCAGCTGCACATCACCTTTTGAAGAATACAAATGATGTGCGCGTTTTCTTCACAGAGTTATCTGTCGGTGAAAATGAGAACGAAACTACTCTTTATGTCAAAATAAAAAAAAAAACTGTCTGTGTGGTAAATCTTTGGGTTTGAACCGTAATTTGATATTCCAGTTTCCTGATTTAAAAGGAGATTTTTAAATAGTGCCCATGGTTTATGGGATACTTTGTATTTCAAATATTTGTTTCGGTAGTATTGACTGCAGGCTAAAACTGATCTTAAAAAATTTATATTTTCATTTCTTTTTAGAAATATCATATATTAAACTTCTAAAATATTGTTCTTGTCAAATATTATTATAATTTATTGGTTTGGTTTCTGCAGATCCTCATCAGCTTGCATCTTGGGTTAAGAGAAAAAAGTTAAACTCTCTAGTGGCCATCACTTCCCTATTATTATCATCTCTAAAAGTAGCCAATATTTCCAGGATCTTAAATAAACATTTAATATCTTCTCTGTAAGAAAGCCATCTCCACGAAAAACAGAAAATCTCTAGAACCATGGGCAGGAATTTTGAAAATGGTTTACTGTATTCAAAAATTAATGCCTATCTCAAATTAGTTTAAATTAAAGGTCAGCGTTTTTTGTTTCTATTGATGAAATGAATAAAGAAGCAGAAAAGGAAAAATGCTTCGTACTCTCTGAAAATTCTTCAACTTTTTCGACAATATATCATAACTTCTTTAGTAAACTTCTGTTCAAGTGGCCTAGCAAAGGCCGAGGTGTAAAGTCGCTGAACAGTGGTAGTTCGTTCTGGAGTGGTAGCTGCATTGACGTTTCCTGCACAAAGAAATTCTTGTCCTTAAGCAGATAGCCCCTCCAGTGCTTTGCCTTTATCAGAAACTGAAATAAACTAATCCTTGTAATGTTAGGTAATTTAGAATTGTTTTAAATATAATAGTTTCAGCATTTTTAAATCAATGTATAACTTTCATCATGATAACTTTCTTATTCATCTACTCATTCACCAATACCTAGCTTTCTCTAAAATATTTGCCGTAATCTCTTTTAATGAAAAACCGATTGCTATATGAATAATAACCTTCTCTAACATTTTTCTGAGAACCGAAAGTGTTTTCTTTTCTACTTTCATAAATAATCAAGCATGCCTTTTAATCCATCATATTCTAGTGAGTTGTCATTTACAGGCTAAACCTAAAGAGAAGATTTTTTTGTCCGTCGGTATGTTGTGGATTTTATCGAACTGATACGTGAATAATAAAAAAGTCTGAAGGTGTTATCGACATTTCTATTGTATTCATGAATAGTAAAATGCATGCATATAAATTCTTTTTTCCTGAAGAGAATTTTTACCTGTCGATGGTGACAGCGTTATGGTGGTAAGAGTTATAAGTCGATATTCAGAAATTTATTGTGGTGTTTGTTTTTCTTGTAAAAGAAAACGAGAAGGCTGTTAACTGTAAAATTCAGAGCGCCATGGAAAATATCATCACTGAAGTTTATGCTTCGTAAAATTGCTTTAGGAGATGAACTTAGAAATTTTACATTGAGTGGATTTTTTATTTTATTGCAATTATGTCAATATAAATTTTATTTGCAGCGCAACTATGTGACAGTGTCATAATGTTTTAAATAACCACTCCTTGCTATCTCCCGGTTATCTGTACATTAAATGCCTTGCATTTGTACGTGCTAAATATGATATATAATTGTCTTAGCATTTATACCTGTAAGTCTGATATGTGGCCTAAGCCGCATTGCATAGGTAATATCATATCTTAGTAGTGTATCACAACTAATCCTATTAATATTTGTCTGTATCTGTTGTTATACCGTATATATTTATAATAATGAACTTCAGTTGTCATAGAGACAATGTGACAATGTAATAGTAATAGCCTGTATCTGTTGTTATACTGTATATGTTTATAATCAAGGTACAATAGTATTATTCACTTCCCTATGCTGAGCTAATTAGTGTTGTAAATATGAATGTTGTAATGTCATAATCATTGTCCACTTTCCTCTATCTGTGTTAATTACCGCTAGATATTTGCAATGCAGTAATGTATGTCCTAATGCGCATATATATATGGCGCAGCTTTATGTGAATCTATCATACCATACACGAATATGTCATTGTCTTATGTATATCTACAGGCCAACTGTCCCTTAACCCATAATTTATATGTATTACCAATAAGTATTGTATGTAGTGCACTCCTTAATACCAATGTCAAATATGTATGTAATCTCCCATTATTCTAATAGCCAAACTCTAGATAAAGGTGGACGTGGCGCTGTACCAATTAACCCAATGGTAAAGGGATGCCCACGTCCCCCATCGCATATCGCATATGTTATTGCAATAAAGTTTTTATCTAGAAAATTTTATATTCTGTGCGTTACATCCGTATCTTAATAATGAGTAGTATGGGATATCGAGAAGTCTATTATTTATATTACATTACGACGCTAATATCATAGCATAAACGATACAGATATAGATGGAAAATCGGAAATTGGAAACCAAGACTTTTAACATAAAATCTAACATATCGAAAATATTATTTATATTATAATGTGACGCTAGGTTTATAACATAACAATACAAAAGTAACTGGAAAATCGGAAATCCTGAAATACTTCAAAATAATCCCCATGAAAATCTGCTTTTTTGCACCTGCAAAAAAATAAATCTGCATTTTTTTAAGGTAATGAAAAAACTTCTTAAACTTTTGTATTACTCCTTTATAAAGAACAGAATCAACGTAATTAGTTAGATATAATTTAATCAAATTTTGTTCCAAGATTTTAACTAATTAGTTTTATTGTTTTCAACTTCTGAATAACGAGTTTTCCATTTGTTTTTAAGGACACATTTTGTAGTTTTGAAAAAGTTAATTAATATAAATTATGAAAGTGTATATATATATATGCGCGTGCGTGTGTAAGAAAATAAATATGCGAAAATAAAATTATAACTTTAATTTATAATAAATACTTAAGTCTCCCCTTCAGTTCACGTATTTTGTGTTTCATTAATGAATGTGCTTATAATAGATATCTCTAAAACGCGTAGTTTCAAAAATTAATCCTTATCAAATGATTCTTACTTACTTCAATCAAAACTTTTACTAATCCATTATCAATAAAACGATGTTATACTCTGTTATTATTGTGACTTATCTCATTTTTCTAGCAGTAACATCAGTACAAGCCAACGAAATTCATAGTGGGAAGGAGTGCAAGTTGATGGCAAAACTCTTGAACACCATACAGGGGATAGTATGACTTTGTTCAGTTTTCATGGAGAGCACACCGGAGGACTTTTCCTAGGGTCTTTCCCCCCTCTTTCCTTACCAAGAGGACTTTCGTTTCGTCTCATGTTTAGAGTGCCAATATGCTGAGGAGACACTATATATTTACAAACATCCATGCCTTTTCCGTAATTCGAACCTGGGCCTTTTGTTACAACAATCAGCGTCGCTAACCGCTATCCCGGTTGGGCGGCCGTTATTTTATTCTTCCTTATGTATAAATACTTATACCTAAGGAAATAAATAAAGAGAAATACTGTAACTTTCTTTTTGACTTAATCTTCGTTTTTATCATTATTTCCTCCGTCCAGTTAACATGTAACCCGTTAGTTCTCTTCATCGCCAATTCCTGCATTCTATGTGTGAAATTGTTGAGCATCGGATGCAGCCGTCTTTATGATTATAGTGTTCATTATTAAGCGAAATTATACTTAAAGATGTTAAACATGCAGCATTATCTTTTTTCCCTGAAAGATAATACTTATGTTCTGGATAATTTTGATAGCGGCATTCGCAGGTACCTTACAGGTTTATTGTAACAATTTTAGATGGGAAAAGTGGATAACTGGATGCTTGGTGATTATTTTTATTTAGGTATTAATTCCATTGGAAAATGAATAAAACCAAGAAATATGAGTGTAGTGATAAATGCATCCGATGTTGAACAGTATCACATACAGCTTCATATTGACGCGCTACAACTGGCGATGAATAGAAGTAACAGATTACATACTATCTGGACAGACGAAAGTAAGAAAAGAGAGAAAATTATGCTATTCATGTTAAATTAAAAATAGTGAAATAATTATATTTCTCAGCAATGTGTAAAAATAAGAATAAAACAGTAATAATGTGTATAAAGGAAATTAGAAATAACGAGAATGAAAAGACACATATTTATGTATTGGTTTGAATCCAACATCTTCCTTTTCTAAAACGTTTACCGTCTTATATGCATAAACTTCAATTCAAAAACTATAATCGGGTATATTTTTTATCATTTATATTTCAGATTTTCTCATGTATATTTCTTACTTATGCTTCTCGTATAAACAGGTTCATTATATCAGTGTTTAATAAATTTTAGTTCTGGGTTGTTTTGCTTGCCAACGCCTCGTTTGAAAATGTCTTCATAAATCTAGGTTTGTATAATTAATTTAATGGTTAATTTTCATATGGGCTGTTAATAAGTATGTTTGTGTGTAAGTGTGACTGAACAATTTCCAATCCTATATGCACTCATAATGTTTAAATGGCATTCTTGAACACATTTATTAAAAAGAAAGATTTTTTTTTTATTTTGACATGAGATTCGTTCATCTTAATATAGTCCAACAAATCTTTAACTCTTTCGTGACAGCTCGTTGGCTTCAAGCATATCTCTAGATAATCTTTCTTGGTTTCAACATGTTTATTCACTAGATTAGTGCAATTGATCCTTTCTACTAATCTTGTTTATCTGAAATCCCTTACGTGATGTTATTTGATACGAACAATTTCTTTTTCCATTAATCCTTATTTAAGCTGCTTGTGTGAATCAAAACTTATTATAAAATCTTAAGTTTGATATGAACTAGAGATACTTAGCCTTAGAGAATGACGAAATCAGGTGCTAATGTAATCGAAATGTTTATGTTAGCATTACGATGGCTTTAAATCTGAAAGGCATAAATTCGCTGTTTTTTCTCGCATTTTGTACATAGTTCTACTCAGTCTCAAACGTTTTACTTATTTCAGTGCTCCAGTCTTACGAATGTACTTCATGTAAATTGCGATGTGGTTCTGCACGCTGGGCCAGTATTCCAGAGGTCCGTGGTTCGATTGCTCATTTTTCATCTCTCCGGCTTTTCCAATTAACCTAATGCCTCTACAATATCATTTCACTAAAAGTAATTTGATTTTTACGAATAATGGCTTTTCATTAGGAACCAAAATTGTCCAAGTATTATTTTCTCAAAGATATAAATTTTATTCATTTATCAAAATTATCGCTTCAAAATTTATTAAATTTTTAACTTTTTATTAGGTTTTGGAAGTCTAGAAGATTTTTAAATATTCTTGGAGTGCTTTATGATAACAAATTAATATTTTCATTTTCATATTTTAGCCAAATAACGCTTTGAATTTCCTAGTTGGAAAGATAAAGGGATTTGTCTTAAGTGAGCTGCATCATTGGCTAAACCTTTATAACCAGCTTGTAGCGTTGCGCGCCTCCAACTTGCACGCAACCAAGAGGTGACTGTGAAAACTGGATAAAAGACAGAGTCTTGTTAAGGGTTTAAGTCCCTTTTTATTCAACGTAATAAATTACAAGTGCGTGCTCTTGACGCTCACAAACTGCGCCAACTCGGCGGTCAAATAAAAATAATAACCTGAAAAGAAACTAAAGACAAGACTCTAACTACGAGGCTCTCTAAAAGTAACTAACTCACCGCGTTTTACAATACCGCTGCTAATTCAGCAAACTTGAAGATCACTTGAACGATTAACACTACTTCCAGGCAAGCACACAGGCCGAAACGCGGGGTTCTTCAATTTCTGGCCAACTACCGCCGCGCTCGTGAAGTAAGAATATCCCACCTCGAACTCGTTTCCTTTCTATTTAAATCAGAATACTTCCGCTGATAATTTGAATCCTTGCGCGTTCTACTAAAATTTACATACTCTGGCATTGGCAGTTCCAGGGGAAAGTAAGGCTTGACAGAAAAGATAGTTTAAACTTAAAATAAATGTTAGTTAAAATAAATATAATCCCTACAAGCTAAAAGGTCATTTCCACAGAATATTGCAAGATCCAATTTTAGGCAAACTTTATTCTTTTCCTTCAACTGCTACTGTTTAAGAAAGTCAAAATTTATTTACGATAGATAGAATATGTGCGGATTATAAGTACAATATCCTGTGTTCTTCCACAAAAGGACATAGTTGATGAATTAAATGATAATAAGATAAATGTTTTTGTTTTCTTTAACATCCTATATGTTATTTCGAAATAATGTAAATCAAATAAGAGACATGCGGGGGACAACATAAGAGATAATCAATTCATATGTGCAGAGTCCCATAGGTCACAGTGTGCAAGTTTTTACAAGGTGTGAGACAGCTCTGACATTGCAGAAGAAAGAATTCGTTCAGTTACAGCTTCAAGTTACATTATAAGAATCATAATTTCACTACCAGTGTCAAAGGCATTTAGCGATCTTCACTGTCACCAAAGCCTCTCGACTTCAGCAAGCTGAAAAACCAATGATCCTATTTTTTCCTCTGATATCGTTTCAACTATAACGAACCAGATGACATCAAATACAACCGAAAAGTTAAAGTGGTTGACTTATTCAATCTGCAAACTCTCTTAGACAAGCAAGAACTCAGAATGCTCTTAAACTCTCGACTAGAAAGACTCATGCCACTAGAAAGATCTTCACATAATGAGGACATTAACTGACAATAACCATTTCTATGCCTTCAACGTTATTATGTGTTGTAATACAATTTCTCATAGATTTAGTATATTAAATGAATTTGGAACATGATGGGGGTGAGCTCTTTTGATGGTGCGACTTCAGACATATTTGCCATACGTAATGTGAATATGGGTTTGATTGCTATTTAATATTCTGTCGTAAAATCTATCATATAAAGTACATTTTTAGCCTCAAAATAGCGCAGCAAGATCTGAAAAAGAAAATTCTCAGATATATAGAGTTATATTTTTATTTGTATTTAAATCCATGCTGATCTTCTAAAATTAGCATCTGGTTTCGAATCTGTTCTGTTTTCCGCTCAGATTTAAAGGATTTCTTCCTTAGCCTAAAGTGGTTACGCCTTCCTGCCTCTATTTCTTCTGTTTTGCAGCAGAACATGCTCTAATCATGTTAAAATCCTTCAGTAAAGGCCAACTATAATAATTATGTAGACCAATTTATCAATGCATTTGTATTTGATTTCGCCGATTGCACTTAACGGTGAAATCTAAAAAGCAATTTTGGGCAGCAGTGAGTTATAACAAATTGAAACCTTTGCTTGCTTTCGTAATTCTTCATCTGCATGGAAGGAACTATCTTATCTCTCCGTGCCTGCTGTTGTGAAATAAGTAATCAGCAATTGCTTCTTGTGATGCAAATGATTAGCAAGTGATTGGCATTTAGAGATCCATATCTTGAATTCCAGAGAGAAAGAAATTGGATTTTTATATTTCCTTCTCGGAAATTTCTAATTAATAGTTTTAACGCCAACCATTTGGTGAAACAATATTGATATAACAAACATTTGGTACACGAAAAACATTTGGCGGACAATAACTCGTCAGTACCCGGATTTGGTTACCTGGGTCTCGTGCCTCTCTTCTTTCGTCTCTTCATGGGAGAAAAGTGTGAAAAATTACTGTATTTCCATGTAAGTGCTGCTGTGGTAAAAATGGTCAGTATGTGAGCTAAAATTAGGAGATCCATGATTTGAGCCACGGCGAGACCATAGCTGATTTTTATAATCACAATGTTCAATATGGTATTTGAAAAACATATTGCTGCAAATTATACAACTAATTTAAAGTTTTTGAAGTGCATATAATTATTGTACTGTGTTATATATTAGAAATGTTTAGGTTGTTGTTGATTAATGCTCACTTGTCTGACCTATAGTCAGCCCAAACCCACGAAATTCTTCTCGGCAAGGAATGCAAAATACGCCTGTCGTTGGCAACCGCCTTGAGGATCTTACAGGTGACAGTGCGATTTAGCTCAGTTCCGCCCCCAATTTTGATGGACAGCAAGTATCCCGGGGGAGCGGGTCCGAGGTTCGCCCACCACTCGTCCTCTACAATGAACCTCTCGAGAGGACTTTCGGCTGGTCGCATATTTAGAATGACCCAATGCCGCTCGGATACTATACATTTACAAACATCCACGCCTTCTCCGGCATTCGAAACCAGGCCCTTCGGCTTGGCATTCAGCGACGCTAACCACTATAATGGTTGGGCAGCCAATGTTTAGGTAATTTGAAGTCTGTAATCTAAACATATTTCGTTTACATCGTAATATTTGTCTTTTATGGTAATTTAGTAAAAATTAACCGTGTCTTTACAGCCTTTTGAAATATTTCAATAATTTGGATGGTTTTTACCAAGTCATCAATTAAATCATTTTTGTATGACTGAAATTATTTTATTTGAATAAATATTACTTTAGGATGTTAGTTGCTCCAAAGTACGCAAACTGATACGCAGTAATATATCTAAAGAAAATTCACTCGCAAATAGCTACTTATAGTGTTTAAATATTCACAAGAACTCTAAGAACATCCTTTTAGGAACCTTTTCTGTAAGACAATTTTGTGATTTTTCCGTTATAGGACAACAAGCACCAAACAAATTTCTTCAGAAATATATATGCGCTTTTTGACTCTTCCAGGAAGAAAATCTGCTTTTATAAACAACTCATGTCTACTAGGGTAAAGATTTTCTAAACATAAGAAAAATATCTCGTAGGCTAATTATTCCAATAAATAGAGAACTAAATAGAATGAATGACATACTTTAAAAATCTTTCGATAATAGTGTCTTTGAAAACAAAAGTATTGGTATAAGCTTCTTCTTCAAATTCCGCTAACGATTATAAGAAATAAAAACAATGCATTTAATTTAATGATGGCCAGAGAGCAACGTTTGCGCATATATCATTGTGCAAAATATAGTTTAGTGTATGTTGCCCTAAAGCGGAAACGTTTCTAGTGTTTCTTTACGAATATTTTGTTTGAACACTTGTGTCAAAGATTTGATATCAAAGTTCTATACGAATGTGATAAAAATCGCTATTCATAAATCACATAAACATTTTTTTCATTCTAATAGCTATGCATAGTACTGAATATCATAATCTACAATCAGTGCTGTAAATTATACAGAAGGGGTTTTGTTATTGATTCCCCGTTGAATTGAGATGAAAATATTGGAAATATTAACAGGGCTGAGAAGAAGCATTTATACTTTATTTGTATGTTTCTCAAGAAAGAAATAACGGAATCTGTTTTCTAATAAAGCATAAAAGGAACGGGCTTGTGTTACATGAATCGAATCGGGTCACTAAGATCCTGTCCTTGACAGAAAAATCGATTCAAAACCCTCACGGCCTATCCTTTTCTTTATGTCTGACTGTAAAAATAGGTTATTAAGTATCTTTACTCCCCCTAGTCCGTCACCTAAGAAAACGCTGCATCAAGATATTGTATTTATTTTTAGTATCCTTTGGCAATTTACTTAGCTTTCAATCTCAAGAGATTAAAAAGATAAATATGTAAATCTGGTCTACTAAGCATTTTAACCATCGTATTTAAGATATGGAACACGTTATTTCGTGGCCTTGGGTTGATTAATCCAGTGGGGGAGTGCTAATATTATGTTTGCCTACTCGTATGCGGTTGTATTAAATTATTTGCGTACTTTGAATGATTTTAATGCTTTAATGACTTAATTTTTATCTTGCACTCATTCGGTTTGTAGAGTTGATTGTTATATTAATCTTAAAATTTCCCTTTTTTATAAACTTTTATTTGTAGTTATAAAATAAATTTATATACTACTATTATATCAACTGATTACTCCCACCTACATAGTGTTATTGACGGGTGTTAGGAGTAAATATCTGTCTCATTTCACAACTTTCACAGACACTTAATAATAAAAAAACATAAGTAAGCCTCCCAACTGGGATAGTGATTAGCGACGCTGACTACCATGCCGAAGGGACCGGGTTCGAATCCCGGCAAATGTATGGATGTTTATAAATGTATAGTGTCTGTGCCGCATGAGGGGCACTCTAAATATGCAATGAATGGAAAGTCCTCTCGAACAGAGGAAAAGGGGAAGGAGGCCTTCGGACCCTCCCCTCCCCGGTTGCTCTCCATCAAAATTGAGGGTGGAACTAAGTAAAGTCGTACCATCACCTGTATGGTGTTCAAGGTTCTAGCCAACGACAGGCGCAACCTTGCATTCCTTGCCACGATGAATTTCAAGAGCTTCTTCTGATGTTACTGTCAGACAACTGAGATAAATCACAGCAACAAACGTAAAGAAATCATAAATCTCATCCATTCCCTTCAAATAAATACACTTCTTCATTTATTTATTTGTCTATTTTCAGTTACAATGCAAATTAGACTGATTATTTAAGCTGGGATTGTTAGATTCTAAGACAGAGCGTGCTTTTCCCTGTGTGCACGCACGTTGCGTTTCTCCCAGTTCTGATAGCCTGAATTTGTCGGCTTTGCATTATTTGCTGCTGATATTTGAATATACAATTCATATTCTGCTGCTGATATTTGAATATAAAATTTATATTCTGCTGCTGATATTTGAATATAAAATTTATATTCTGCTGCTGATATTTGAATATACAATTCATATTCTGCTGCTGATATTTGAATATACAATTCATATTCTGCTGCTGATATTTGAATATAAAATTCATATTCTGCTGCTGATATTTGAATATAAAATTTATATTCTGCTGCTGATATTTGAATATACAATTCATATTCTGCTGCTGATATTTGAATATACAATTCATATTCTGCTGCTGATATTTGAATATAAAATTCATATTCTGCTGCTGATATTTGAATATACAATTCATATTCTGCTGCTGATATTTGAATATAAAATTCATATTCTGCTGCTGATATTTGAATATAAAATTTATATTCTGCTGCTGATATTTGAATATACAATTCATATTCTGCTGCTGATATTTGAATATAAAATTCATATTCTGCTGCTGATATTTGAATATACAATTCATATTCTGCTGCTGATATTTGAATATAAAATTCATATTCTGCTGCTGATATTTGAATATAAAATTTATATTCTGCTGCTGATATTTGAATATACAATTCATATTCTGCTGCTGATATTTGAATATAAAATTCATATTCTGCTGCTGATATTTGAATATACAATTCATATTCTGCTGCTGATATTTGAATATAAAATTCATATTCTGCTGCTGATATTTGAATATAAAATTTATATTCTGCTGCTGATATTTGAATATACAATTCATATTCTGCTGCTGATATTTGAATATACAATTCAATTCATATTCTGCTGCTGATATTTGAATATACAATTCAAATATTCGTAAGCCAATTTCGCGTTAAATTGGGTAGTCTTTGACTACTAGCTTGTTTAAATTACAATTTACATTTGAATGTTAGTTTAAGTAATATCGCCACAAGTGGTTGGCTGATTTGTAAGCTCGAATAGTGCATTTATGGTTCAGTTTTGACTCAATAAAAAGATTTGTTTTAAAAACTCCTTAAGATTTCGTAGTTCTTTTCAGACGAGCGATAATTCGCTCTCAAATCTGTTAGGAGTTTAGACTTAGTTTATGCTACCAAAGAAAGTCAAACTGTTTAATTTTACGATTTGATCCTATACTATTCACACATTTTTACAAATGTGTTTCTATCGATCTTTGTTGGTTACTTCACCTTTTAAAACACAAATAATGATTTATCATTGCCCTTACTAGCTTCAGCTTAAGATCTATTTGGTCATTTGGTTGACATACTAAGGATTATAAGGCTGCTCAGTACAATAAATTAACGGAATTGTGAAATTTAAACAATTGGCCACAATATAAAGAGATTTCTAATCTAAGTGGTAATAACAACGCCGCCCTGATAGCAAATCCATAAGTTAATGGCAGAATTCAGGATTAAATAAGTACTATAAAAATAAATAAAAGTAATTTCTATGTAATTATTTTGTTGTGTCTAGAAAATGTTTTGCCAATTTACATTAAAAAAGGGGATAAATCAGAAAATATTTGACAATTTAGCAATAATTTTTAAAATTCAAATCAGACAAGGTAAATTCTGATCAGGATTGGACAACGGCTATTATGCCTTCAAAATAACCGGTATATTTAACATAAAATGTCATCAGATGATGTCTTGAAATTAAAACGCAATGCACGAAAAGTAAACTGACTGGAAATGAAGCTGTAAAGCTAAACGAAAGTTATCCTAATTGCACTTCTGAAACAGAAAAGGGATAAGGAAAACGTAGAAATATCTAAAATCAGAAATTCTTATAGATCTGCTAATACCACAGTTAGAGGTAACTGTTAACAAACCATTGACAGTGTCTCTGAAAATTTGACTGAGTAAACTTTCATCAGTTTGCAGAATAGAAGCAAACGTTTAGAAATTGCTAAGGCTCATTTATTAAAGATATGCATCTTCCAAAATAGCGTAATGTTTATTTATGAAATTAAATTTAATATTTTTAGTAGTAATCATTTTTGTATTGCTTGAAGAAACTCAGTTACAACTCTAAATCCAAAACATGTCATTCCTTCAGGATGATCTGATGGAAATGAACAACGGGAAAAAGGTTGAGGAAACTTGTATTCATTGGTTGCATCGTGGAAACTATGGTTTATTTATATGTGCTGAATGAAACCCTTAAGGAAAGGGTTATTAAATTTGTCTCGGATAGAAATTTCGACAAGATAGCATACAAAGTCTGCAGTAGCATATAATGCTTATAACACTGTGGAAGCAAAATTTGTCCTGTTCCAGGACATCATTGATATTGAATATCTGGGGTCTAAACTCAAATCGGCGTACAAGTATAAAACGTAGCAAGCAATACTTTGCATATAACATACTTTGCAAGTAGATTGAGGCAAAATATCTTTAGCCAAAGCTCCAAACTTAAGGGAATCAATGCTATGACGATTAGTAGGTATATGAAAGGACTAAAAATCATGCAAGTAATATTAATTTCATTCCATAATTTTAAAAACATCAATATTATAATAATTCAAATTCTGCATAAGCTCAGTCGTCTTGGACTGAGAAAAACCACCTGCATGCAACTGGAGAACTCGTAGAGAAGAATTCTGTAGACGACACATACCGAGTTTGTAGATCACTTAGCCGTATTTCTACGTTACCAGGATACGCCACCAGGAGGTAGATCGCCATTGCACCCCAAAAAAGAACAGAAGCGGGATTCATTTCATTGTTGTTTCAAATTTTATTCTTTCTAAGCAACTCACCAAGCAAAGAAGTTGCCATACAATGGATAGCATCACTCTTTGGCCTTCGTAAAAATGATAAGGCAGATTTCTTGGAAAAGAAAGTTGTCAATATTCTCCAAACAACTGACAACCACATTTCCTTTTACACTGCCAAAAGAGTAATCAAAAATTGCCATAGAGAAGTTTTTTTGAAAGCCGTTACGGAAAGGAACTATGGTAAGTATGGATTAACAGAATTTTTTTAACTCTTTTAGGTCCTAGAAAGAAATCTGTTGTTGTCTTTCGTCTTATTATTGGCCATGATTGTCTTTTAAAACATCTACATCTAATGAACATTATCCCAAACCCAATTTGTAAATTGAGGAACCTTCACGAGGAAATTGATGCCTTACATCTGAGTTGTTGCCCTGCATATAATGCTGGATCACTCTGGGAGGCGGGACACAAAATACATTTGTAGAATTATACTGTGGACCTCCTTATAATTTTACTGTACTCTTTCATTTTTTCGTGATTTGCCTATAGTTATCTTTGTAATCTGCCATTAGAATTTAAAAAAATATATTAGTTTCATTGTGTAGCTTGTAAAGAACAGATTCCTAAGTTTTAAATTTTCTAATTAAGAATGTATAGTTGCGTATTTAGAATGTTTAATTTATTTTCCTTTACAAGTTGTCGTTTTCAGCTTTCCGTAAAGCAGTCATAAATGGAAACATCAATTAAGCTTTTGTAATAAAAACAAAATTTATTTTATGATATGAATATGCAATGAAAATTTAATACTGAGTGTTTTGTGAATAAATAATAAATGCTTCATTTTGTTGACATCTATTTAGTTGAGAACTCTAGTTCTCAGTAATGCCTAGTAATGAATAAAATGAAATAAGCATATTTTGAATGAAGTGGAAACAGATAGAAAAAAAAATTGTTAAATTGAGCATTTTGTGTATAAATAGAAGGTGATATTTCAAGTGACAAAATGTCACCCAGAAATACATATCATGCTTTTTAAAACTTACACAGTTTAGGGACATTTATTGGTCGTTTATGTTATAGATGTTAAAGGAAAATTTTTAAACTCAGAATTTAAGTTTTAAAGTATTTTAGGAATATTCATACCTAATTAATCTTGTGAAATTTATGAATTTTAACTATCATGTCTCTCTAATTAAAATTAAACAGGTTTTAATAATAAAGAAACTCTCACGGCGATCTCCTTCCTAAAATAACCACCCCTAGAAATGATCACTATTTCTAACAACAAAACTGAACAATAAAGATACTCAAAAACAGCGAGAATGACTCTAATACGACCACCTTTACAGAAGGAAAAAAATAGTTTGAAATTTCAGCAAACAGCATACTAAATTTCACTGCAGTAACTCGCAATCTTTAAGATTAAATATGACTCCAAAAATTCTTATTTCATGTCAAAATGCCAGTCTGGTGTCCATAATTGTTTTCTTTTTCTATAACTTTAACATCTGAAGTTTAACTCTAAATAATTTCAGCAACGATTTAGGTAAATGTGCTTTCTTCTATTCTCTATATAAAGTGTAAAGTGAACTTTTAAAGCCTCATTAGCTTAATTTAAAAAGCTTTCGCATTATACTTTTACGTTGTAGATACTTTTACGATTTCCGAAGCCTAGAAACCAAAGAAATCTGCTACCCCTCACCAGGATTCGTACTCCAGACCTCCTGATACTAGCTGGATATGGTTTCCAGTTACACTGCGAAGATCTTTTGCAATTTAAAATACGCTAGCAAAATTTTTTATTCTTTAAATAAAACTCATCTTTTAAAATTGGCCATAACATTTACAAGCTTTTATTTTAAGCAAAGGCTCTGAAAGACAAAAATCTTAGAAGCGTCCTAGATCTTCGAACTTCTAAAAACATAAAATTCAAGCTTATAGAAGACTTATCGGGTCTAAAGAAGTCTAGAAAGTTAGACTAAAAAGTTTTATTTTCTTGAAAAAAAAGTGTAGAAATGCTTTATCGGGAAGTTTTTGTAATCAGTATTATTATATCATATGTTGTCAAATAATATTACTAATTAAATTGTATTTTATAACAAAATTTGTTACTATTCTTTATATAATTAATATTACTTGCTATATTGCTCGCTTATTTAATTTTGTTTCTGTTCGAAATTTTTTCCGCTTGATAAGCAATGTATCAGAACGAAAGAATACATACTTTATTGCCAAATTCATTGATAATTTCTATAAAAGTCGACTGATTATTATATAACTAAAACTTTTAACTAGCTTTTATCACTTATGCAGCGGCGCAATATTTTTTGGATTTTCCCCCTAAACATTATGTATAAATGCTTAACAAATTTTAGAAACATCACGAGTCACGTATTCTAAAGAACACAAAATTCTATGGTGAAAATGCAGCTATATAGCGTTATCAATAACTTTTGTTAATTGTATTTATTTCTCGAACAAAAGTAATATTATTAACAAGTATTAATGCATGTATTTTTAAAACGGTCGTTTTTCTATAAACAGGTACATAATTAGTTTGAAAAATGTAGTAAAAATTTCTAATAAATATATTATTCCATTTCAGTTTTATTCATAAATATAAATAAATATATTATTCTATATTAGTTTGAAAAGTAAATTATAAATATGACTCTACTTGGAATGGCAACAGTTAGCATGGCTAAATTTTCCACTTTCATGAATAATTTTCTGCGATTAAGTAGAAACGTGGGGTTAACATAACGTAACGCAAAAAAAATGGAGGGACAAAGCTCTAAATGTAACTAATTGTATTTTCATATATTGACGTTAAATCTCTTTAACACCAATATATGAAAGTATAATTAGTTGCATTTATATTTTGTTTGTTAATGAGAAAACTAAGAAACTGGCATAGAAATAATATTATAATTATACATTAGTTTTCAAGATAATGCAGAAATAGTACTTGAAAAATGGTTTTTGATCTCTAAAAGCAGAAGCTTATGACATTTACTCGTGAATAATCTTAATCTTGCATATTTCACAAATTCATGCATTTATTTTGCAATGGAAGAAATTCATGAATATTTGATTGTCAGCAGTATATTTCGTCCTAAATTCTTCATCTTTTCCAAAATACACGTTGAATACAAAATCTTAACCTGTCTAGCAGTAGATATTTCAGTAAAGCAAGTTCAATAACTGTCAAATTCAGCTCTCGGTCATACGAAAGCATTCCATTAAATTCAATCACCCAGATATTAGAGGCTCATTTTTGCTTGCATTTACATATGCTTGTAATGTTAAAGTAGTGTTACCGATATCTATATACTTCTTCATTTCTAGAAAAGAGTATTTTATTTCTTATTTCTGGGTAAATTTATTGATAGTGTTGCATGTAACTAATTTCGTTTTAATTTTGTTGCAAGTATATATTTAAAATAATGAAATACTAGTTTCTCTGGCACATGAATGTCTTGTCTTTATTTTGTTGAAAAATATTATTATATAAACTATTTATGTAAAAAGGCCAATAAGCATTTAAATAGTAAAAGACCGATTTCATTCAATGAGTAAAAGGTATTGATGAGAAAAATAATCTCAGAAATTAAAGAATCGTAGGGTAAATACACTCATGTCTATAAATTAAGGATAATTTGGAGTCACGCGGAAATCGAACTCTAAAATAAATATATCCCCTGTAAAATCACTACACACATCTTCAAGAATCATATGCAGATTTCAGGAAGTAACCAGATGTCACCGATGGTACGTCACAATGACGAGAGTGTAAGAGAATGATATATAAGGAATACAGGCAAAGACGTAAAATTGTTCGCAGACGCTTTATAAGCATTTCAGTGCAATAACCGAATAGTTATGACACAAAGGACGCATTTGGATGATTTTTTACGTGGTAGAATTATCGGCCGTCTGGAATGTGGGCGTACCCAACTGGAAGTATCAGACGAACTTGCAATTTCCCAGAGTGTCATCTCTAGGCTTTGGCAACGATTCCAAGATGATGGTAATGTGAGTAGACGTTACAGCACAGGTCGCCCCAGAGTTACAACGCCGAATGAGGACCGGTGTTTGGCAGTTACTGCCAAAAGAAACAGGCGGAGCACAGCCTCAGGCCTGTCTCGTCAGCTCTCTTCAGCCACTGGTACGACAATTTCAAGGAAGATCGTGTACAGACGCTTAGGGCAGATTGGTCTATATGCTCGTAGACCTGTCAGATGCGTTCCACTTACTGCAACTCACTGTCACCTGCGGTTAGCCTGGAGTAGAGAGCATGCATTGTAGACACCGCAACAGTGGGCTTGTGTGATGTTTTCCGACGAGTCCAGACTTAACGTGCAGTCTGATCTCGCCGGACTTTCATATGGAGAGCTCCAGGTACCCGTTACCACCAAGAAAACATCATTGAACGACACCGTTACGGTGGTGCAGGAGTGCTCGTTTGGGGTGGATTAATCTGGGTTCCAGAACTGACCTGCATATTCAAATTGGAACCATGACAAGACAAATCTATCGGGACGACATTCTGGAACAACATGTACGTTTGTTTCGGGGCGCCATGGGCGCACAATTTGTGTTTATGGATGACAACGCCCGTCCTCACCGTGAAAACATCTTAAGCGAATGCCTTCAATCGGAGGATATCACCCGTATGGACTGGCGAGCATTCTCACCGGACTTGAATCCAGTACAGCACGTGTGGGACATGATTGGCCGACGAGTTTCAGACTGTCAACCTCCTACATGTCTACCGGAACTTCGGAGAGTATTGCGTTTTGAGCATTGCTTTGTAATATCCCCCAAGATCAGATCGATAATTTGATACTCAGCATGCCTAGGCGTTGTGCGGACTGTATAGCATTGTCTGGGAAACATACAATGTATTAACAATCATACCAACCATGTAATATTGGTTTTTTGTAAAGAGTTTTTTTTTTTTTTTTTTTTTTTTTGTAATTTGCTTCAGGGAGAAAAAATCGCTAATTTTTTTAATAATATCAAACACATAGCACCTTTTTTTTGCTCTTTACCTTTTGTTTAATAAATAAGCTTTACAAATAAGTCAAATTTGTTTTGCTTCTAACTCTTCTAACTGATTTTGCATTATCCTTAATTTATGGACATGAGTGTAAATTAGAACCGTATCTGGTTCAGCTGAAATTATAAACCTAATGCTCTTAATAATATATATTGAAGTAATCAAGAACTAGAAATAATGGTAGTAATACCTTTGTAGAAAAGTGTACGGGATTGCGGCACAGGATCGACAGCATCTCTGCTGATACAGTATCAATACAACAACTCAGAAAGTACTCGATGTTGATTCTAAGCAGGCACTACTTTAAAAATTAATAATTTAATCAATTTATTCCCTTCTTCACTACTCACCATTGCTAACCATAAGCCTTGTTTACACTATGCCAGTGTCTGTGTCAGTTCTATACGATGCCGGTCCTATGAATTTTGTATATCCTAGGCCGTGTCGATGGTACACTGAAGTGGGCCCTGCGCACTGATCGTATGTTTGTGATGACTCTGTCTATATGATAAACATGCATTAGTTGTCTTACTGCCAGTATTATGTTATTACCAGTATTATGTTATTCAATTTTAGTATGCTGATTAGTTATGCTGGTAACTAGTGTCGGTCCTATGCCGTTGTCAGTTCTCTCCAAATGTCGATTTTATGCCGTACTCGATGTTACGCAGTTTCGATTCTACGCGATGTCGATCTTATGTATGTATGTTCTCCTGTGCTTTAATAGTAAATTATAAAATCTACTGTAATATTTCTTTTAATTCAAACAGACAAACCATGAAAACACATTCACATTAATTTCAAATTCTGATATACATCTATATAAACAAACATACTGACCTATTGGCTCAATTTCATGTTTAATGCAAGGAATATTTTTGAAACAAATTGATTGTTTACCTGTTATCGGAATATTACAATGGAGAGGAAAACCACGGGATGCTGAAAAACAAAAACTTGATTTAAGAAGCAATCCTCATAAAGGTTAAACTGTACATTGCAGAATCTTGTAGAAAAGTGAAGATGATACCGATGTTTGTAAGCGACCATGTTAACTAAGTGCTAGAAAAAAGAGGCTGCGCCAAAGAACTTTTGACATTACGTATTCTGGAATTACTAATTCATTTAATCATAAATATATTTAATAAAATATTTTGGGGGAACCTGTTTACAAGTCGTATTGAATATGGAAATCACAGAAAACTTAGTGCATTGCTTTTGTTTCAGATATTAGATATAAATGACATGAAGTATTACTTTGTTTTCGTCATCAGTGTTACTGTTATTGACTAAAGTCAGAAATAAAGTTTTGAATTAGTAAACGTAATAAAATTTTGAATTAGTAAACGTACGTTTTAAATAAGCAGTTTTACTGATTTTAAACGGAAACTTAGGCATTTTTAGAATGCTTAAGCAAATACATTTGTAGTTATTTGATGTTTTCATTTGAAATCAAAAACTGCATTTTTAATGAAAGATTCATTATTCGCATCAGTTATTCAAATACAAAATGAGACTTTTAAAAATTGGTTCAGGCTTAGTTCTTATCCATCATATTTACTTCATTGTTATGAAATATCTGACATTGAATATTATTTGAAACTTCAAATTTCTTAATTCTCACTACAATATAAGCTATATAATTTTCAAGTCTGTGTAACCTTTAACTACCATGAAAGAAAATTTAAGTCTTTTTGAGTGGCATCTTTATACATAAAGTCAAAAGAACTAGTGTAATAATTGTATTTTAAAATCGTGTTGTACAAACTCAAGTGCAGTACATCGATAGTAATAATACGGTAAAAATTAATTTACGTGGTGATATTCTTATTTAATAGTTGACATATATTGAATGAATTAACAGCTCTATCGTTTGCAATTTTTTGTTCAGAATTGTGTACGTGCGTCTTAAAATTAGCAAACGTCATTAGAATATTCCTATTACTTTTTCATCCGTGAAATAAATCATTAGCATTCTGTCAAGATTTCTTAATTGTCAGTTTATTTCGAAATATCTTTCTTTATATATTGCCTATCAAGGCTATTTTGAAATTACGATAAAATATTTCTTTTACTTGTGTTTGGACTCATCTATGGTATACATTATTTCTTGCTCAAGTTCCGCATCATTTGTTTGTCTCAAAAATAAGTAAATCAATAAGTAAAATTTTTGTTTTCTGCTTCATTTACAATTTCCATTTTCTTCTGTATATGATGAGAAATTTTTAATTATACAGAGTAAATTTCTTTTAAAATATTGAGCAAAAGCACAATATCTGGGAAAAAAATCTCTTAACTGTTCGCAAAAAAAATCGTATTTGTCAAGGTTGTTGAAATTGCTAAAATGCTAACTGCAGTTCTTACTTTGCAGCGGATTAAAGGCAATGCACTGCTCCGAATATTAAAAAAAAAAAAAGCAGCAGTAATCTAGCTATTTCAGGACGTTAATTGTTTAGTTCTAGAGCACCATGTCAAGGAGACGTGGTTTAAACGTCTGTTTTCTATCGATTTTTGCATCAAGAGGTGAGAAATCATTTATAATCGATTGATCCCGAAATGATCCACATAGCCGTATTTGAATCATTTTTGATTCACTCGCTTTGTTTAACAGTCAATGACTATAAATATTGTGCGAGTTGAAGGTTAGATTTTTTATGATAGCGTCTAACAATTATCATTTTACGATAATTTCATATCTTTTAAAGATAGAAAATCATTTTATTGTACTTTTGTATTATAAATTTCTAAATTTTTAAATGATGTTAAAATAATGTTCAATTTGTTTAATAATTCTATCTCATAGAATCGATTGAAATATGCGTTTATGAGTTTAACTCTCCATGTATGCGGTTGGAAAGACTTTTAAAACAAAATATTGTTTTGTGCATACGGATTCGTAATAGATTGAATGCACAAGTCGGATACAAGGTTAATAAAATTTATTCTTATCAAAGAAATATAACAGAACGCTGGAATTATTTTCAGAAATATTTATACAAGTGTTCACAATGCCACTCACTAATAATCAGTCGTTATCCTTCCTACTACTAAAACGTTAAATAGAATAAAATCCACAGCGCAAAGAAAGCTAATCCGATCAACAATAACAACAGCAGTTAACTAAACAACAACTGAGCTGAGATGTCTCTCCGGCTTTTTAAAAATTTCAATCGGTCACGAGACAGTTCTAGAAATTTCTTTGCTTCTCGAGATTTCTGTAAACTAAAAAGAGGATGAAATTACAGTTACAGCTAACACAGTAGTCAATTATATTTATTCGATTTCAATAAAATAAAAGAGATATCAAATTTATTCAATGTTAATTTGATATCTCTTTTATTTGAATTGATGTTAAGCGCACGTGCTCTTATATTTTTACTTTTTTGTCTTAGCTTTCTGTTAAAATTTATCACGCGCTGCATTGCACAAGGAAATAAAATAATTTTAATTATAATGCTACTAAAATTAGCTATCTAAATACGAAATTCGTAACACTGCCCCCTTCCCAAGGACTGCATGTCTTGGGTAGTCCAATCCCTAAACAAGAAGCCAAACTTACAACTAAGGCATAAAAGCAATAAAAAACGTTACATTACAATAACAAACAACAAAAATAATAATTGCAATTAGTAACTTATAACAAATCAAATACTAAATAAATAAATGAGTGCACAAATTTAGAAACTAAAAGGGCCATAGTCTTATACTATTTACATCATATGCACTACGTACTATAGCCGTAGTAAAGAGCTACCCTGACGTAATGAACGACTTTAGGCTTAGATTTCGATAACTTACGGATCCGAACTACGACGTCGTTCAGCCTGTTTAGGACTGTACGGAACTGTGTATGAACCATCCCAAGGTGACTTTAACGTCACTGTAAGAGCTCCCGACCTAAGGGTTTAAACCGAACGGGATTGTAGCTCCACAGCGGAAAAGGATGTATTACTCTAGCTGCCGCCACAGTCTTGGCGGAAGGGGGGCCAACAGACCAACGGCATTTTTTTAAATAATAATAATAATAATAATAATAATAAGTTTACAGATAGATTGTAAGATTGAGTTTAGACGAACTTTGCACTATGTGCAGCGTATACATTCATATTGAAATGAGTAGATGCAATTATAAGATAAATGCAGTTGAAACATTATCACTGGATTAAACTATTAACATAAGCTAAAAATAAAACATTAGAGGAAAAATACGTATAAAAACTTAACTAAGGATAACATATCGCTATATACCTGCAGTGTACTGGAGTAAACTTAATATTAACAATATGCTGAACATTTTATACAGGTTATTTAGATTACATAATTAAAGCTGAATATAGTTTCAACGTTTGTATTATGCGGCACCATACCATATATGACACTATTGTTATACTTTCAACAATTCATTAACACTATGTACTAAATTTATCGCAGCACGCGAGCATACACTTAAAATGCAACAAAAGTTTCAATATTCAAAATAAAGATGATTAATTGTGTGTAACGTACTTTAAAACATGCTGTGTTATATAGAATGCATCCTGTATTATTATTAATTAACAGCTTAAATAATAGTATTGCCATTCCGCAGAATAAGTTCTTTGAACTCTGTATGCAACAGTGAAGTTACTATGCCTTACACAATAAAAGGTGAAATATATACACTGCTAATCATTTTTCTGTATAATAATACTTACTAGTATCACTAGTACTTTGTGCAGTATTACATGCCATATATTGAATTTAATTCAGGACATGACACAGGGCATTGCATTAGACTATACTATTTACAAGTCTTTACCACTTGCAATACTAAAACAAACACATGCTTTGTTGGATTCTGAGAAGAGGAGTACAGTTCACAAAACATTAAAGACACTTTCATATTATACAAGTTCCAATACTAGTCTTTTACAAAATGCGGTAACCTTACAATAGGATCCACAATATTTCCAAAGGGTAATACCCAACATTAGATAGGCATTACCAAAAAAAAAAAAAAAAAAAAAAAAAAAAAAAAGTATGGTAAAACCACATACTAAACAAAACATATTACAATACAATTTATGATATGTATAAATTACACAAGTCATAACCTGTAATTAATTGATATGTCACATACATTACAAGTGTAATAATCCTAAATCTTTCTGTTCATATTGTTACGAATTTGGTATTTAAAAAGCTAATATTAGTTCAATTATAAATTAAATGGTTTTATTTCTCGCGCAGTGCAGCGCGTGACGAATATTAAAAGAAAGCTAAGCCGGAAAAATTAAAAATACAAGAGCGCGTGCGTTAAATAAATAAATATCTCTTTTTGATTTCGAGAAAGTGCTGGAAAATTCTAGCGCGTGATTTTAAAATCTTATAAAAGGAGGAAAACATCTCAGTTTGTAGTAGTTGCTTAGTTTGTTGTTGTTTAGAAAACTACTGTTGTTGATTGTAGCGAATTCGCAGATTAGCGTTCTTTAGCTGTTTTGAATTACATTCTATTGGACATTTGAGTAGTTAAAAGATAACTACTGTGAGATATTGTAATACTGCATGATAATTTGAGAAAATTTAAGCATTTTTGTTGTGATAATAATAAATTTTTGTTCATTTTTCATCGGACTTGTGCATTCATTTCATAACGAACCCGTACGCACGCAACAATTTTTGGTGTCAGGAGTGGGGTTTGAATGCCAATAACAAGAGCGATGGAAGAACAATTCAGGCAAATGATGACTGCATTTGCTGCTTTCCAAGAAAAGATGGAAGGAGCCGTCAACTCCGTTAAGGAAGATATAAAAGCTGTACAAGAGAAAATAGATGCTGGTCAAATATCCGTTAAGGAAGAAATGAAATTGGGCCAGGAATGCGTTAAGGAAGAGATGAAATCCCTTAAAGACGAGATGAAAGCAGGTCAGGACGAAATGAAAAGACAAATTACCTGCGTAATAGAAAATAAATTTGAGGCTATGGAAGGCAGAATAGACGCGGTTGAAACTAAAGTTGGACAAATAGAAGAAAGAGTTTCTTCGGTAAAAGAACAAGTAGAAGAAAGAATTTCTTCTGTAAAAGAACATATAGAAGAGAGAGTTTCTGCCGTCGAACAACAAATTGATGATAGGGTTTCTGCTGCCGTCGCCAAAGAAGTTGACAGCCTAAAGAAGTGCATAGCGACGGTAGGAAACAATTCTGAAGGTTTTAAATTTTTATCGATGCCTGCTCGTTCCGTTCTGAAACTATCTACATATGATGGGAAGACCTCCTGGCAGGTGTATAGGACACAATTTTCTATCGTAGCGGATGCGAATGGATGGGATTCCCAAGCTAAGGCCTGTCATCTCGCCGCTTCTCTGAGAGCAGACGCAGCGGATATCCTGCAGACGCTTCCCGAAAATCAAAGGCTAGATTTCGAAGCTCTATCCGGCGCTTTGGAGCTGCGCTTCGGCGAGAAATGTTTAAAAGACTACAGCAGGCTCCAATTAAAATCTCGTCAACAGAAGCTCACCGAAACGCTTCAGGAGCTCGCCACGGATGTTGAAAGGCTGTCACATCACGCCTTTTCGAAATGCCCGACAGAAACAAGGGAAATCCTGTCCCTGCAATATTTCATCGATGGCATCCGGGACCCTGAAATACAGAAAGCACTGCGAATGGCGGATGTTAAAGATCTGAAAAGCGCTTTAGTGTATGCCATGAAATTTGAGGCAGCCCAGCAAGCCACCCGTCGAGACCGCCATCCAGTCAGAGCTGCTCAAGTCCAGGAGCCAGGGGATCAAGTCACTGCTCGTCTTGACGATTTAACTAGACAACTGAACGCCTTGAGACAGAATATTGGTGACAAGAAACCGACCGTAAAGTGCTGGAACTGCGGTGCTGAAGGACAAATCCGACGAAACTGCAGAACACCCCAGGGCACGGATGCTAAGACCGCTCCTAACAAACAGCAGGGAAACTAATTAGTGGCCATCTCGCGGGGCGGAGGTTGCCAGATCATGAAAAGCCCCAGTTTAAAGCGCTTCAGATTTCTGCAGTGAGAGGCGGCAGTAATGGACTTTTCATAATAGGACATATTAATGGAGTTCCCTGCAATATGACGATAGATACAGGAGCCAACGTTACCATCATCCGAAAAGATTTGGCTCAACAACTGGGAAGCAAACTTATCTGGACGCCGCCCTGCGTTACCCTACAGACTGTGTCCGGTGAGAAGATCAACATCGATGAAAAGTAAATGCTAACATCACGTTTGGAAGTGCCGCTTACCATCACACGGCATATGTAGCAGAGATCACTGATTCTTGCATACTCGGATTGGACTTTCTAAGGAAATACAATTTTTCCTTGGACTTTAAAAATAACGAATTGCATTCTACATCTGAGGACATAGCGTTATTTGGAGTCAATGATGAAGTTAAATCTGTCCATAAAATCATTGCACAAGACAATATCACAATACCGGCAAGAACGGAAATTTTACTTCCTGGATCCATAGCCGAAAACAGAAATTTCCGCTACGGCATCATAGAATATCCCAATAACTGTAATAGCCCAAAAGGAGTACTAGTAGCCTCAACACTCGTCGACCTATCCAGAACGGTTATCCCGGTGAGAGTCGCCAATGTAACTGAGAAGGGGAGAATTATTAAGAAAGGTGAAGTGGTTGCAGCATGTACTCCAGTAACCACTGTTGAAAGAAAGAGTAACATCCAAGAATCCGTGTCCTCAGAGAGAATTACATCGGAGTTATTGCAGAATGCGCAATTAAACGATAAAGAGAGGAATGCTGCCGATCGCGTCATTAAAGATCTTCAAGTTGTTTTCTCCCGCTCATCTTCTGACGTGGGTCGAACTAGTTTGACACAACATAGAATAGATACCGGCGATCATCCCCCGATCAAGCAACATCCAAGACGTCTACCGTTTGCTAAACAGGAAGAGGTGAGAACACTGTTAAAAGATATGGAAGAAAGCGATGTCATCGAGCCTTCAGTAAGTCCATGGGCATCTTCCATCGTCCTAGTCAGAAAAAAAGACGGCTCAACAAGATTTTGCGTCGACTATCGCCGGTTGAATGAGGTTACGAAGAAAGACAGTTACCCTCTTCCTAGAATTGACGACATTCTAGACACTCTTTCTGGCAGCAAGTGGTTCTCAACACTTGATTTAAAGAGTGGGTATTGGCAGGTAGAAATACAGCCTGAAGACCGAGAAAAGACGGCATTTACTACGGGACAAGGGCTTTGGCAATTCAAGGTGATGCCGTTTGGACTGTGTAATGCGCCGGCAACATTCGAACGTCTTATGGAAACTGTTTTGAAAGGCCTTTCCTACGAAGCCTGCCTGATATACCTGGACGACATCATCATCGTCGGAAAGAGTTTTGAAGAACATTTAGAAAATCTTAGGAAGGTGCTTCAGAAACTGAAAGAAGCCAATCTGAAGCTGAGTCCCGCTAAATGCAAATTGTTCCGAAAGGAAGTGACTTACCTGGGACATGTCATTTCTGCAGAAGGTGTGCGCACGTATCCTGAAAAGGTATCAGCCGTTAAATCCTGGAAACGTCCCGAAAATGTCCATCAGCTGAGAAGCTTCCTAGGGCTTTGCACCTACTATAGGAAATTCGTGAAGGACTTTTCTTTCATCGCAAGACCCCTACACAAGCTGACAGAGAGCAACCAAAAGTTCTTCTGGACAAATGAATGCGAGGATGCATTTAACAACTTAAAGGAGGCTTTAACATCTGCTCCAATCCTGACGTATCCTCAGCTTGACCGACCATTTATTCTCGACACCGACGCGAGTAATGAAAGTGTTGGTGCTGTTTTGTCCCAAGAAATAGACGGCCAAGAACGTGTAGTGGCGTACTGGAGCAAGTGCCTGTCTAAACCGGAGAGGAATTATTGTGTCACCAGGAAAGAGTTGCTCGCCATAGTCAAAGCTGTAGAACAGTTCCATCACTATCTATACGGCAGAAAATTCCTGCTCCGCACCGATCATGCATCATTGACCTGGCTTTTAAATTTCAAGAATCCTGAGGGTCAAATAGCCAGGTGGATACAGAGACTCCAAGAATATGACATCACTATCCGTCATCGTAAGGGATCATCACACGGAAACGCCGACGCCCTGTCTAGAAGACCTTGCCAAGAAAACTGTCGATATTGTTCCAGGGTGGAAGCGAAATACGAGCTGCTGACTCCGGTCGCAAGACAAATTACAACATCAACATCTGCTGATCGAGAACCGTGGAGTGATGATGAAGTCAGGAAAGACCAGCTGGAAGACCGCGACATTAAACCCATAATTGATCTAATGGAGTCGTCAAACAGAAAACCTACCTGGCAGGACATTTCTATCTGTAGTCCTACAACCAAACAATATTGGGCACTCTGGGATTCACTTCACATTCGAAACGGCGTTTTATACCGGAAATTCGAATCGGATGATGGGAAGACGTTCCGATGGCAGCTGATACTTCCAAGATCCCGCATTCCTGATGTCCTTAAAGAACTACATAACAGCCCTACGGGAGGTCACTTTGGAATAATGAAGACCTTACAGAGAGTTCGTGAGCGCTTTTACTGGAATAATGCAAAGGATGACGTGCAAAAGTGGTGCCGATCTTGCGATGGCTGTGCAGGTAGGAAAGGACCTAAGAGACGCAGCCGAGGCAAGCTGCAACGTTACAACGTAGGGGCGCCTTTTGAACGAATCGCCTTTGACATCCTGGGACCTCTGCCACGAACTGCTGATGGCAACAAATACATACTCGTTATCGTTGATTACTTCACCAAGTGGCCTGAAGCTTATCCTATTCCTGATCAAGAGGCTGTCACAGTAGCTGAGGTAATGATACAGCACTGGATTTCCAGGTTCGGAGTGCCTCTTCAGTTACATTCCGATCAGGGAAGGAATTTTACCTCGGTAGTAATCAAAGAACTATGCAAACTACTCGGCATTGACAAGACCCAAACGACGCCATTACATCCCCAGTCGGACGGCATGGTAGAGAGGTTCAATCGAACCATCCTTAATAACCTCTCATTAGTGGTTTCCAGAAACCAGCAGGACTGGGACAAGAAATTATCGCTGTTTTTACTGGCTTACCGCAGTGCTGTCCACGAGACTACCGGCTATTCTCCATCACAGATGCTATTTGGTCGTGACCTTCGTCTGCCTTGTGATCTATTGTTTGGCCGCCCTCCAGATGCTCCTTCATCGTCTGAGGAATATATTCAAGATCTCCAGGCCCGGTTTGAAGTGATGCACAACTTTGCACGAGAGCGAGTCAACTTGGCGACGGAGAAGATGAAGACCCGCTACGACACAAGAGCTACTGAACATCAGTTCCACGAAGGAGACAAGGTGTGGTTGTGGAATCCGACTCGACGGAAAGGACTTTGTCCGAAATTACAGTCACCTTGGGATGGCCCGTATACAGTCCTAAAAAGGCTGAATGACGTCGTGGTTCGGATTCGTAAGTCTTCGAACTCTAAACCTAAAGTCGTTCATTACGACAGGTTAGCTCATTACTATGGCCATAGTACGTAATGTAAATAATTGTAAATAGTATCAGACCATGGTCCTTTTTGTTTATAAATGTGTATTTGATTTGATTTGTATTTAGTATTTGATTTGCATTCAGTATTTGATTTGTATTTAGTATTTGATTTGTATTTAGTATTTGTTTTGTATTTAGTATTTGATAGCATTTGATTTGTTTAAGTTAGTTATTGCATTTATTGTTTATATTGTTTGATATTGTAATGTAATGTTTATGACTCAGTTGCATTTATGCCACAGTTGTAAGTTTAGCTTCCTGTCCAGGGATTGTACTGCCCGGGACGTGCAGTCCTTGGGAAGGGGGCAGTGTTACGAATTTGGTATTTAAAAAGCTAATGTTAGTTCTATTATAAATTAAATGGTTTTATTTCTCGCGCAGTGCAGCGCGTGAGGAATATTAAAAGAAAGCTAAGCCGGAAAAATTAAAAATACAAGAGCGCGTGCGTTAAATAAATAAATATCTCTTTTTGATTTCGAGAAAGTGCTGGAAAATTCTAGCGCGTGATTTTAAAATCTTATAAAAGGAGGAAAACATCTCAGTTTGTAGTAGTTGTTTAGTTTGTTGTTGTTTAGAAAACTACTGTTGTTGGTTGTAGCGAATTCGCGGATTAGCGTTCTTTAGCTGTTTTGAATTACGTTCTATTGGACATTTGAGTAGTTAAAAGATAACTACTGTGAGATATTGTAATACTGCATGATAATTTGAGAAAATTTAAGCATTTTTGTTGTGATAATAATAAATTTTTGTTCATTTTTCATCGGACTTGTGCATGCATTTCATAACGAACCCGTACGCACGCAACAATATTATTTACTGTGTATTATATAAAACAAATTCCAATGTGCTGTGCATTTGCTTACGGTACAAGAAAGAACTATACTATTATATAACACGGTAACATGGTACTGTATAACACAGTAAACTATAGTACTTGCTTTAGTTTACCGTGTTATACAGTACCATTCAGCGTACTTGTCATGTTTGTTATACTTAAATATGTAAATGCAATATTACAATTTTAATAACCAGACTGTCGCTACTACACTTTGATTTGAGGTTAGATAATTCCAGTTGGTGCAAACAATTTACAGTGAACTTATTGTTCAGTTGTATAATGCAGTTCAGGCTGTCTTAATATTAAGTTTCACCAGAAATGCTGACATAATTTAGATGCAATTTAGCGTTCAGTCGGGAAAGTGAAGCGACTATTGCAAATACTTATGATTTGTGAGAGTTTGTTGATGGCAATATTGCTTTTTAAAAAATTGTAAAGTCCAATGTTGCCAATAAGCATCAGAACGTCTTTTAAGATGAAATTGCCGGGTGAATTCGTATTCGTAAGCAAAATGATCACCTGAGCCCAATTCCCCACAATCACATCTATCATGATTACTAAGATTAAATCTAGCTAAGTATTGGGGGAACGTGCTATGACCAGATAAAAACGCGGTTAGTGCAGAATTAAAAGATCGTGCTGAAGTAGATACTTTTGGCATTAAAATCAAAACGTTCGACGTCCTGTCGGAGCAGAATCCCAACGGTGTTGCCATTTCTGCATTATAATCTGAAAAGATTGTCTTTTGAGAAATGGGGCTGAAAACGAAAGTTGGTAAGTAAATACCCCGCGCCGCTTCCTTGGCCATTTGATGAGCGAATTTCTACAATCCCACTGTGACCCGGCACCTAGCTGATAAAAGGTCTTTTATTTGAAGTTAGAGAGAGGAATGTACACAGAATGTAGAAGACTAGTGGACTGTTTGATTTATCATTTCGTAGAGGTTCTAAGCTGGAGAGAGAATTCGTACAAATCAGTGGAGGAGGATTGAATTTTGTAGACAGAAGAATTGCCTTTTTAACAGCAATCAGTTCAGCTTGGTAAATATAATTATTAATATTTAACCTACGACTCCAAGTGTGTATTAAGGAATTTTCATAGAAAATACATAAACTACTGCCATAAACACCCGTTCGAGTGCAAGAGCCATCTGTGAAACTTTTTACCGGAAAGTCAGAAGGCAAGTGAATGGGGTGTGTAGCAATGAACTCTGTTATATTATTTTCTGCTGGATGGCAAAGCAAATGAGAAGATTTATATTCCATAGTCGATTGGGTAATATCGGTGATTCCATAGAGAACCGTGAATGCGAAGACGTAAAATTTTTGTTATGACACCCTCTCTTTCCGCCACGAGGTCAACAGGAGGGATACCTGCCAATACTAGAAGAGCTTGCGTTTATGTTGTTTTGTATTCCTTGCAAATTTGTAGAAGAAATGTTCTTTGCATGGTGAGCAAGAGTCTTCGATCATGCTGTGTTAAAAAGTTACCCCAAACACCGGAACAGTATCGTATAATTTTCTCTATAACTGTTAAGTACCAGGTTCTTAGAGCTTTGGTCGAAATCCTCCATGTCGAAATCCACATGAGAAGAATGTCGTTCTTCTCATGTGCTGATCCCAAGGTGACTGTATTTGAGGACAGAGTCCTTTCCGTCGAGTCGGATTCCATAACCATCCCTCGCTGAATCGATGTCCGGTAACTCTCGTGTCGTATCGGGTCTTCATCTTCTCCGTCTCCAAGTAGACTTGCTCTCGTGCAAAATTCTGCATCACTTCAAACCGAGCAGGGAGATCTTCGATGTCTTCCTCAGACAATGAAGGTGCATCGATAAGGCGGCCAAACAAGGCATCACAAGACAGACGAAAGTCACGACCGAAGAGCATCTGAGATGGGGAATAGCCGGTATTCTCGTGAACAACACTGCGGTAAGCCAGTAAAAACAGTAGTAAGTTCTTGCCCCAGTGCTATTAGTTTCTGGAAATCACCAATGAGAGGTTATTAAGGATGGTTCGGTTAAACCTTTCTAGCATGCCGCCTGACTGACGAAGTAAAGGTGTCGTTTCTGTTTTATCAATGCCGAGTAGCTTGCAAAGTCCGTTAATTACAGCCGAGGTAAAATTTCTTCCTTGATCGGAATGTAACTGAAGAGGCACTACAAAACTGGAAATCCAATGTTGAATCATTACCTCTGCTACTGTGACAGCCTCTTGACTAGGAATAAGATACGCTTCAGGCCACTCGCTGAAGTGATCAATAACAATCAGGATGTATTTGTTGCCATAAGCAGTTTGTAGCAAAAGTCCCAAGATGTCGAAGGCGATACGTTCAAAAGGAGCTCCTACATTGTAGCGTTGCAGATTGCCTCGGCTGCGTTTCTTCGGCCTTTTCCGAACCGCTCTGGTATCGCAAGATCTGCACCGCTTTGGCACGTCAATCTTTGCATTACTCCAGTAAAAGCAATCTCGAACTCTCTGAAAAGTCTTCATTATTTCTGAAGTGGCCTGCTGTAGGCTGCTATGTTGTTCTTTAAGGACGTCTGGGATCCGGGATCTTGAGAAGCCATCGGGAAGCCTTTCCATCCTCCGATTCAAATTCCTGGTACAAGACGCCTGGTACGAGTGCGTCCCAGAGAGCCCAGTAGATCGATATATCCTATCAGGTAGGTTTTCAACTGCCATCCGGAAGCCTTTCCATCATCCGATTAAAATTCCTGGTACAAGACGCCTGGTACGAGTGCGTCCCAGAGAGCCCAGTAGATCTTTATATCCTGCCAGGTAGCTTTTCTGTTTGAACACACATATGGGTTTAATGTCGCCGTCTCCCAGCTGGTCTTTTCTGAGTTCCTTGTCACTCCATGGGTCTCGATCAGCTGCTGTTGGTGTTGTAATTTGTCGTGTGACAGGATTAAGCAGCTCGTATTTCGATTCGGCATTGGAATAATATCGGCAGCTTTCTGGGCAAGGTCTTCTAGACAAGGCCTCGGCGTTTTCCTTTGATGATCCCTTCCGGTAACGGATAGTGATGTCATATTCTTGGAGTCTCTGTATCCACCTGGCTGTTTGACCCTTAGGTTTCTTGAAATTTAAAAGCTAAGTCATCATGCATGATCCGTGTGGAGCAGGAACTTTCTGCCACAGAGATAATGATGGAAATGGTTTACGGCTTTAACTATGGCGAGCAACTCTTTCCTGGTGACACAGTAATTTCTCTCCGGCTTAGACAAGCTCTTGTTCCAATAAGCTACAACATGTTCTTGGTCGTTTATTTCTTGGCACAACATAGCACCGACAATTTCATTGCTCGCATCCGTCTCGAGAATAAATGCTCTGTTGATCTGAGGATACGTCAGGATTGGAGCAGATGTTAAAGCTTCCTTCAGGTTCTTAAATGCATCCGCACATTCTTTTGCCCACAAGAGCTTTTGCTTGCCCTCTGTCTCACTAGCTGTTGCTCTCTTTGACTTCTGCTATCTATTTATATAAATCAGAATGATGTATTGAGCAAAATCATGCGATTGTCATCCTCACCGGTACCTGCAAATTTGATAGGTGCATTCTTATTCGACTAGGACTGCAACAAAAAAAATTGCGATATAAAAAATAAAATAATGTGTGGCATAGATGAGCACGACGTAAAAAAGGCATTTGATAAAGAAAAGGGTAATCTACCAAAACTGATATATCAACCTAGAACGTTTTTATTCTAATTCTTGAACTGATAGAAATAGGGAAATACCTTAGCTTATCAATATATAGAGTTCTTTAATGCATAACAGAAGATTATTCATCTCTGTCTCGTGCGGAAACTGTACGCCATAAATTGCTCTTTGGCATGCCAAGCTCTCATTTCTAAACTGCTCGGTCGATACAGCAGATAATTAAGAGACTAAAATTTGTCGAGGTACAAATTTTGTCTTTATAGAGTTAGAAAAATATACCAATATCTTTTGATTTTGGAATCTTTTATTTACATGTGCTTATCTGGTATCCTCACTAATACCCTATCATTTGCTCATCTTTCATTAATAAATCCTTGCAAACTTAAAAAGTAACAAATCCTTTCCCGTTAGAAACGTCTTGATAGAGGCAAGATCAATTTCTTTTTCTTTCGGCACGTACGGTATATCTCGGGTTCTTGGCGGAATACCTTATAACAGGGCTGGGCAAATACTTCTAACTGCGAACCAGAAAAGGTCTTTTTTAGCGCGTCATGCTCACTGGGCCATACAGATCATTTGCGGTGTCCCTATAATTTACAAGACGCGATTGGGGGAGACAGAAACCCCCCTGCATGGTAGAATGTTTTTAAAAAAAATAAAGTTGCATTTAAAATTAATTTCAATTGTAATTTGAATTAAAATTGTAATTATAACTAATTGTAATTAAAAAATTGTATTTTTTTAATTAATTAAAATTTTTTTTAAAAATTTCAAATAAGCCAAAAACGAAATCTGCTTCTATTGGTCATGAAAGGTTAGGCCTGCATACTGTTTCCTTTTCAAATAAAAATTTAGAGGTGAAAATGCTCTTTTCCACAGCGTTTCCTATTGCTTTTAAGCTGATAATCTTTTTGAACATATTCATATATCATTGTTTTAATTCTAAGCTGCTAAAAATGATAGGACTAAATTCTGCGACGGATACATATGCTTTTTAGACATTTTTAGACATTTTTAGACGGATATATATGCTTTTTAGGAGAACTATCTTAGGTTGATCGCTGGATAGTAAGTTACTCTGTGTATACACAAACAGGTACAGGTGGGAAGGCCACCGAAATTTCACCATCGGTGGTGCAGGTACAGTCCCGTCAACTTTTGTTGTGCAGCTATGCTGCGATTATTCTGAGGAAGAATATGCTAGGACGTTGTCGAAAGGTCTCCCATCCTTCTTCCCTTACCAACAACATATCAAAAGGACTTTCAGCTCGCCATGTATTTTGAGTGCCGTCTTGCCTCATAGACACTATACACTCTGAAACATCCATGCTTTCTCTTTGATTTGAATCCGGGTCAATTAGTATGGCAGTTGCGTCATTAACAATTATACCAGCTGGTGGCTATAAGCTAAAACAATAGATATTGCTGATTACGGTAGTTTAAACACGGAATCAGGCGGGAAAGATATGAAAATGTTATTGCACAGGATTTTATAATGCTCCTAATTTAAGCAATTAGAAGGGCCACATTCGACTTGCTGGCCGGCTTTTCTCTATCTCTGGCTTATAACAATGTCTTTCCATACTAAATAGTATACGAACCTTTTACTTATCTTTCAAGTTATAACACTGCTTTACTTATGCGTGTGCAAAGTGATCTGTTTAAAAGCAATGTGCACTAGCCCATGCAACTGTTATATCTTTTGGTGGCAGTAATATTGAGAATGGAAAATTTGCTGTTCAAAACTGCGCTTTCTGATTTGACTTTTATACATAAGTATTGTTATGCATTAATTGTTTATGAAGATGGCTTGAGTAAACAGGCCAGATGAAAAGAAAAGTCTGAACTTTTATTGGAGCTCTGAGAGATTACAATGTTTTGATAAATAAAAAGGAAAACAGCTGATTCAAAGCCGATACATGCTGCTGTACTTTGCTGAACACAGGAGAGAATACCAAAGTTTCATTTCTAAAAATGCCGGCTTACTGACGCTTGTAAATGTAAAACTTCAGAGTTGAAAATATGAAACAAAATTGAAATATTGTTGTTGATAAGGTTAAAATCACTAAATACTTAAACTTAACTAGAGTTCAGTCCAATGACAGATTAGACTAACGCTTTCTACTATGAAAATCAATACTAAATTTTTCTAGAAAACTACTGAGCTTCTTGAAAGCTGGATGACGCTGTGGAGAATTGCCTTAACACTGACAAAAACAAAGCGATTATTTTCAGAAAAGGACAAACAAACTTCCTTCCGCCTAATCCCATCTTCTTTGACGACGATATTGAGTGGACGGATAAAGTGAAGTATCTCGGAGTCACACTTGACAAAAAACTTACTTTTCGGCAACATTTACACGAAACTGTCAGGAAACTCAATATCTCAATAGCTACTATGTGCCCTCTCCTCACAGACATAGTAATCTGACTATCAACAATAAACTTCTTTTATACAAGTCCATACTTTACTTTACGCCAGTCCTGTATGGGGTCACGCCGCTAAAACCCACATAAAAAGGTCCAAGTTATTCAAAATAAAACCCTTATTATTAAAATTATTAATGAATGAAATTATTAATGCACCCTGGTTCATCCAAATTCATATTATTCACAGAGATCTTCAAATTGATACTATACAAAATTATAAAAAAAAACTTGCAACATTTTTTTTCCTTTCTGTACTATTACATCCAAACAGCTGTATCAATTCTTTGCGATGCTCTCCTTTTCCTAGAGAGAAACACAAATATCCTTCGGATATTCTTACCTAACATTTTGTTAATTATTTGAAGTACTTACTACCTTACTGATCCAACTTTTTTTTCACATTGCTTGTCTATTTTCATTCATTACATCTTTCTTCGCCGACTGATGGCAGCTAAGTGAAATATCCTATTCTACCATCTCGATTCTACTTATCATCCTTTTGTTGTTCGAGACATTCTTTTATCTGATGCAGAGTAAAAGCGCGCTGTTGCGCTTTGTCACTCTCTTTCCATTCGACATAAGTCAGAACTTCAATTTTCATCTGACTACCGCCACCAGCATCACAGGGTGGCACATTCATTAACCGCTTTTAAATTTCTTTTTCAGCTTCCTTGATGTTTTCCTGCTACAGGATCCTCCTGATTTCCCATCAAAGCCATGTCCTTCTGAAACTCTTTCATACTGCTGCGAAGTACTGTATTTTACCCAGTAGAAACCCAGCATACCTACTACAGTATCTTAATCTATCTTAATCCTTCGTTACAGATTTCGGTACTCTTCCGTTTTGCCGGCGCAGGCGATAAAGGTACAACAATAATGATACAACTGATGCCAAACGGAATATCCTCGCTGGTAACCTTTTCGCCTCATTTTCAAAACAAGTAGCAGCCATTTCTTATCAGATTGATTGTTTCTTTCAATACTGGCATACAATTACATAGAATTTTTACCAGATAGTTCAATTTTATGCCCTAAGGCCGTTCTCGGTAATTAAATCAATTAGGATGCAATTACACCGCTCACCCGAAGACAAAAATATAGAAAAGGCAAAGTCAAGGGTCATCAATTCTAATCAGAATGCATTAGCGAAGTAAAGCACTGCGGTTTTACATAATTTCTGAGTAAGCTATTCGTACGAATTGAAATAATTCTTGCATTTAAACTTGTATTCCAAATTAAGATTTAACTTGAAATTAATGTAGATAATTACTGAGAAAATTACATTTTTGTAGCGTAGTTTACGTGAGATGAGATCACTTGGGATCGCGTGATATGAACCGGCGAATCAGGATGTTGAACCGTGAAAGCATAGTAAATTTCTAAATTAATGTCTTTTTTACAAATTTATTGTCTTTATTTATTGACTTTTTACAAAATTTTAAACGATATTAAAATGTTTATGCCTTAATAAAAAATTCTTAGAACTAACATTTGTTAACTTTTTTTTTCATGTGTATACTGTATGTTGTCGCCAATAAAGTCTGCTTGGCGAGATTAGCGCTGGCGAAACGGAAAGGTATGCAGATTTCTTTGCCGCAGGTAAAGAGGGACCTGTTTGCCCTCGAAATCGAAAAGTCTTCGTTAAAATCTATGCTAAATACCAGACGGTTACTTCGCCTAACTGTGTGTTTTGCTTTGGCGTGTTTCTCTTCTTTCTTGAAATGTATGAGATGTTTTCCACTTCTTGCAATTATTTAGAGTTCTAGTACTGAAATATTATAAAGACCGAACGGAAATTCGTCCGGCTGTCTGAAAACGTTAGGCCAGTGTTTACATTAAGCAAAATAGAGTTTAATCTTATACATTGAATTGAAAAGCCACGCAAAATATTTATGAATGTTAGTAAAAATTTAATTGATTTTACAGTTTCGCTTTGGATAAAACTAAAGACACAGTGACTTGAGTTCCGTTGTAACTCTTCTCTGTAAAGCTCTTTTTTTCTGTATGTAAAAATACTATTAGTAGCCTTTCATTTTCTGCATTTTCTGCAATTATTGTCTCTCTTTAAAGCTTAAATGAAAATTACATAGTTCTTGTATTCTCATAAAACTGTCATTTTTAGTTTTTTGGCAGTAAAAGTACTATATATGAAAATCTTTATTAATTTCTAATTCATTTACTGATATACAGCTTTAACTATTTTAAATAAATTATGGCACAGATAGTTTTATCTGCTCTGACCCAGAGCTAATTAATTGTTTTTCTTAACTTCATTTTCTTAGAATTCTTTTAGTGATCGCTTCATCAGTATGTATTTGTAATCTGATATTAAATTCATAGTTACTTTTCTAACATGTTCTGGCTATCCTAGATATCTACTTAAAAATTACTCCAGACTAAAAGAAAGAAATTTACATTTTATTGAAATAAATAATAGCAATTTAAGATGAAAAACTGTAACTAGCTTAAGGATAAAAACAGACATAAGATAAATTCTCCTTAAAACTCGCGAAATATCGCAAATTAGCAAACTACTGACAGAGCAAAAGCAGTAATCACCGAATGATACTCACATGATTCTAAACTAAGTCACTAAACTTGCTGACTAATCTCTCCAAACGCAGCTGTATTTATGGGGTTGCGCAGCAATTGTAAAAGCTTCACGAAAATCACTGCTAGGGTTTACCAAACAAAAAAAAAAATATATTAGCTTTTCGAAAATGCGTTTTGCATAAATTTTCGCAGTATTGCCAATTCTGAAAAATCTTTAAATATCGCTAACACAGCTGTAGAGACATTAGATATTTTTTGGAAGCAGACAATATGGAAAATCAGCAAACAACTTCGTCGGGAATCGAACCACGGACCTCTGGAATACCTGCCCAGCGTGCAGAAGCACTACACCACGAAGGCACGCTAGGGAGGTGGGAGAAATACCTTATACAGCACAAAAAGTTGCCGTCAAGACCCGTTAAAAGAGTTTCTATCCATATTTAAAATTCTATTTGAGCTATCTCTATAGGTAAAACATCAATCGATTCAGAGTCGTAATATCTGTAACATAATGCACAGAACAAACACTTGCAAACATAAGAAGTGGTGAAAAATTCTATTGAACAAAACTGTACAGTACATTTCTTCTATAAACTACACCAAATAAATAAAAACATGTAACAATACCAAAAACACATGAAAATAAAAATGCAATCAAAATAAGCACAAATATTTATTTTAGTGGTTTGCAACCTTTTTTCGCCCCATGTACCCCTTTCACCATTACTAGAAGATCATAGCCCCTTCCTTTCCAAACTTGAGAAATACATATATACATTGGTATATTGTATAAATTAAACAACAAAATGTTGTTAAATACAAGACTTTAATAAAAGTACTTTTTTATATAGTACATAATTTAAATCTAAAAGCTTAACAGCTAAATAAAAGGCTAACCGCGTTCCATCTCTGAAACTACGAAATTCCCCCTGGTTGAGAAACACTGAGTTTATAAATTTGAAACTTTTTATTCTCTGAAATAAAAAAGAAACTGGAAACATCCGCCCTTCCTCCTCCTTTAATCCAAGTAAGTCTCTCGAAGCATACACTGTAGGAACTCTGTCATATATTATTCTTTGGAAAGAATGGATAGCTCAATCTTGTTTCTTCTTAGATTTCATTGATATAAAATTCATTAGCCATCCAGCCAAGAGCTAAGTATCGATCGCTTCCACTCCGTTGCTGTCATTTTGGAAGATTAATGAAATCCACTTTATTACCTTTTTATGCTCCCCCCGTGAAAATAAAAACCATTACTTTGCCTTCTTGATAACACTGCATGACATCACAAATGTAAAAGGTGTACATCTCCCCTGCCGCTTTTACCTATTTTTTGAAAATGCCTTTCGTTGAATTAATATTTCAGATTTTGAGTATTGTTCGACAATTCGCATTTTAGATTTTGGAACTTTGTGGTATTAATGTTGATTTTTTCTTATCAAAAAGGCTTGACATACTTATGTGTATGTTTTACAAAAGTATAGTAAAATTTTTATTTCAGAATTTAGCGGAAAGATTAAATGCATGCAATATTTTCTTTCATTTCTTTTATTAAAACAAGAAGTTTTGAAATTTTATATTATATATATGTTATAACTTTATAAAATTGAAACTAACTGCATTCTGTTAAAATTATGAAAAGCATTTGCATTTTAGAAGGATATTAAATTTTAATTTAATTCTTATATTTTACACTTGCTCTTCAAAATTTTCACCAGAAACTTTTATAAACGGAAAAGCTGTAGAAACATTAGGTACTTTTTGGAGCACCCAAGATGAAAAATTAGCAACTCCCGCCTTTGCCGGGAGTTGAACCTCGGACCTCTCAATCACGCACTGAATATACTGACCACTAGACCACGAAGCCTCGCAAAAAAGCAGGAGAAATACCTTATACAGTGATTAACTGAAAACATCGTGAGAGGAATTTTATAAATAATATAGTAATCTTGGGATGTCAGTGTAAGCAACTGCCTATTATTATACACCTACTAGGCAAGCATGCTGACAATATAATATGGCTTTGCCTAACGCTATTCTAATTTTAAAGAAATCAGCTCGGTATTACAATACCTAAGAATCATATTCCACCTTTTCTTACCGCCAGCTCCATTAGAAAATTTTGGAAACAACTAAATTTCAGTGCTTCTAACTATTAAATAAATCCAGTAAACTTCACCAGGTCCTGTTATGGTTTTATCTTCAAAATGTATTTGAATTTATTTAATATATGAATTTATTTTAATTTATGAATTATAATTTATGAATGTATTTGAATGTATTTGATCTGGTAGGCAGCTGTCAGGCAGGTACTAAAAAAAACCAGGGACCCCAAAATCTCACAATCGACCTGCCTAAGCAATATACTTATGCTGCACAACAATGCCATCATCTCGAGGCCAAAAAGTAAGAGGACTTTCCCAAGGATCATGTGCGAGTGCTGAACTATTGAACATTTCCTTTAACCAGATCATTGCACATTATCATCACATTAAATATCAAGCCAATCATGGAATAGGGTTTACTTCTGTAAGCCCCATGTGATACTATGTGGTACATGGGGAATTTATGTTTCTTTAATAAAACAAAAAAATCATGAAATAGAATTATAATGCATCTTAATAGCACCATCAAAGTATACATCAATGACTGAAAATCCATCACAGATATCTTTCAAGGTCTCGAATTGTGTCAACCATACTCCCCCCAAAAATGGGCCTTCAGTAGTTCTCTATTCCACAGTCTAGGTAAGTGAAATACTGCAATGTGTGTTTTATCGAAAGGCAATTTAAGATTCTCAAACTACTGTATTATGACTGTAAATGAATACTCTTGCACCGTAGTACGAATGTATAAAATAAGTACATTTAATGAATTAGAGTTCCGTGCTGTGAAACTTCCTAAGAAACTTCTGTTCATTGAATGTTCAATGGGCCATGCCAAGAACTCTAATTCAGCAGAACGAACATCAATAACAACAGACGTTCAATAAACACTGGTCCAGTGGAAATTCTGTAAAAACTCCACTTGTTAAACTGTATCACTAATAAATCGTGCGACCACTGTTAGCATCTTTCCTGTTATTATTGCTAAATCATTGTCATAATTTTGTTGTCACGGCTAAATACTATATTACTACGTTCATGGGCACCTTCGGGGATTAGTTAGTGTGCCAGGGCTACATCAGATTTGTCTGCGAAGCTGTGATGGTGCCTTGCGCATATGTTCTTGTTCTGCCCTACGTCTAACTATTCTAGTAGCACTTGGTAAACATTTTAGAAATTTATAACAAAACCAACAAAAGTGAAGTACCTTTCAGAACTAGAGCAAGATATATATGACGAAAAGTCCTTGATTTATTCGTACCCATCAAGAGTAATAGATTCATGTATAATCTCTACGAATATCAGCAAAATATCTGCATAATTCCGCGAAGTGCTGAACAGGCCCAATTTCCTTGCAAAAGTTGCGGAAATCTGAGTCGTGCAAATGAAATCTCTTTAAATAAAATGGAAACCTGCCATGACCAGTAAGAATTTGATGTAGATCAATATCAGCGTAACTAAGTCCCCTTCTTAATTTCAACATATTTCATATTATGACTATTGCGTTCAGAGGTTTCCAAAACGTCCTCCATTTCTCATAGATATAGTTTTCATTCTGATCATTGCATTTCTTTTAGAGCCCTGCAACTCAAACTGCCCAGAATCCCCGTATGTGTCCTTAGCCAATTAAATTAGATAATATGATTTTCCCTTAATTCTTTATTACAATTCGGTTATTTCCATGATAAGCATATTTGTCTGATGTGAGGGGGAAGGGCTGGAAGTACATGTAGGCAGTCAGAATACATACATATACTGTAGTTACTAATCAAGTTCTTTTGGATTCTTTTTGAAGAATATAAAAATGCGATTGCCTTTGCTTGATATACTGAATTACATGCATTTAGCTTGAGCGTAACATAACGAATCGTATGCCGTCATCAAACTTCTGCCATTGTGGATTATACCCCTCCGGATTAACATTTTGTGATGTGCATGACGTGGTATTCTACGCAGTATCGATCCTATGAAAATAAACCTAGTCGACAGTTTTGAATTTTGCTTTAATAATCTAACTGATGGAATTTTAGATTAAGTTAGTATGTAATATAACTAATGAAAATTTTGTAAATTGTTTGTAGAAATACTGTAATTAACAATAAGATATTTTATCAGCATATATCATGCACCTGATATAAAATTCTTGTTTAATACTATATTCATTGATATGATTTAAAATGCGTTAAATTATAAAATATTTCATTTATATTAGTATTATACCTTTTTACAATTAATAAAAGATAAGCACGGATATTTTATTTTTTTATGTATTTAGACAAGAACTGTATCAAAATCCTCTGGGGGGGGGACTTGTGATGCTATGGAAGATCCAGAACGAACAATCACGGTCTTTTGAACTGTACTCTCTTCACCTGCATGGAAAGGAATATTTACAAAAGAAAGTTCCTGTAAAAGAACGTTTTCTGCGAAAGAAGACATTTTTGTAGCCATTGTTCAATGATACAACATTTAAATGAACTGAGTAATGAAAAAGAAAATACACTTACTTCTCAAATGGTAGTGAGAATCTTACTTATTCAGATGATAGTGAGAATGACACAATTGAAGATAAAGTGCTTTATGATTTTCGCCTTTTTTTTTTCCTTGTGCGTGTGTGTGACCGAATTTTCTTGCCTTTGTGAGAAGAAAATTTTTACTCTCCAGCAACAAAAAATAGGCCACACTGATCGGCGTAATAGTTAGTGGCACCGTCTGCTAAATCATTAAGGCCGGGTTAGAATCCCAGAGATGGCACGGATGCTTGTAAATGTATACTGTCCTTGCGGAATGGAGTTACCTTAAACCCCGTCGAATCAAATAGCCCTCGAACGTTTAGTGGTAGAGAAAGAGAGTTAATAGACACTTGGATCCGTTCCCCAGAGTATTCTCCATCCAAATTGGCGCGATGTTAAAGAAACATTTTACTATCACTTGTAACATCTTAACCAAAGCCTGCCACGTTCTTTCTCTTGACCATGATTAATTTGTGAAGTGATCTAAGTGGATATCTCAGACAAGGAGAAAAAGTAACAACATTAATAACGAAAGAAGTAAAAAGAACTAAAAGAACAAGTGTAGGCTTTGCAGTATAAGCAAGATAGTGAAATTAGTAGCCTGGTGTGGTAAAGCCTGGTACTGGTAAATCATATGGGAAGAGAAACATGCTAGTGTTAACTTTAGAATGAAATAAAAGGAAAACCTTAATTTGGTATCAGTTTTGAATAAAATTCTGTAGATTTGAGAGCGATAAAGCACAAGTTCTTCTTCTTCAAGAGCAAAAAAAAGTGGGGGATATGTCATGTTTTTGAAAGTTTTGCGCATGAAAAAGCGAGACATATCTGATCACCCTCGAAATAGTTAGCTCTTTCAGTCGATAAAATTTTTAATTCAGTAATGGCATATGAGTTTAACTCTGCATCCCGAGTGCAAAATAAGATTTAAATATTAAGAGTATCTGCTTTCATGCATTTCATACATGGTTGAAACTTATAACGTTTTAATAATTTCGTATCCTATTTGAAAATGAGGTTCTTAAATTTGTAACTTTCATCGTTTGGAAAAAAATCTATTTAATATCTATTTTATTAAATGAAATCTAATTACCAAAAATATTTATTTCTTTCATTTATTTTTCACCTTGCATAGTAAAATAATTCATAATATCCGATTTAAAATTCTGTTTCATTTCCTTGCAGCACGAAACTTTCAGTGCCGGGTCCCCCACGTGCCCCCGCATGGATCGTCGCCACTCGTCGCAGCCATCGACGGTGTCGAGCTCGATGGGTGGGGTGGACATCTGCCGTATTTGCCACTGCGAGGGGGACGCAGAGCTGCCTCTCATCTCCCCTTGCTACTGCGCCGGTTCCTTGCGCTACGTACACCAGTCCTGCCTCCAGCAATGGATCAAAAGTTCGGACACACGATGCTGCGAACTCTGCAAGTTCCAGTTCATCATGCACACTAAAATTAAGCCTTTTAGGAAGGTTAGTACCTATCTTTAAAGATTAACCAAAATTTTTTTTTTTTTTTTTTCTGTTATAAGGTGACGACTAGTATTTCAGTCGATAAATAGTTAGCTCTTTCAGTCGATAAAATTTTTAATTCAGTAATGGCATATGAGTTTAACTCTGCATCCCGAGTGCAAAATAAGATTTAAATTAAGAGTATCTGCTTTCATGCATTTCATACATGGTTGAAACTTATAACGTTTTAATAATTTTGTATTAAACTTTGTATTAAATTTTGTATTAAACTTTGTATTAAATTTTGTATTGAACTTTGTATTAAACCTCAAAAGGGTAATTTTGTATTACCCTTTTGAAACTAAATCTGAGAAATTCTAATTATCTACAACAATAAGTGTGATTTCATCGTTACTTTTTGACAGTAAATATTTTTCTGTTAGCTTGCCTTACCTTTCAAATCCTGGCAACCTGCTAAACAAAAATTTACTTCTTTTTACATATACATTCCTTTATTATTTTGATTCTTATTATTATTCTTACACATACGTTATCTTCTATTTATGTTCTCTTCAAAACCTTTTCGTCTCAGGAATTCAGTTATTTGAAATCGTCAAAAGATTCTTTCTCATGTTTTCAGATAAAGGCCTTTAATCCATTTTTTCTCTTCCCAACGTAAAAGTCATTACGGTATTAGAAGTAGTTATAACAACCTTGTACCCAGACCATTGCATTCTTATATCAATTACAAAGTTACTCTGATTCTCCCCCTCCCCTCCAAAAAACGTACTTTCAGGTAATTTTCTCCCTTACCAATAAAGTTCATTTTCCGGTTCTTAAGGATTCCATTTCCAATATTAGTTCTCGATTTATTCTGGAAATATTATTCAGAAAGCTCCTTTAGTTGATGAAGTGGATTTTCTTGAGTCTTAACGCATTCACAAAAAAGAATTTATTTCCTTCATGCGTTTCAGTTAAACTCTTTTAAAACTTTCAAAATTCGAATATTTTAACTTTTACACGTTTTATTATTGTTTTCCTTTACAAACATCATTGCATATGTTTTCGTTGCTCTCAGCTCATTGATTTTCATACAAAAAGGCTGTCGCACGTTTCTGTTCGTACGTTTACTAGTCGAAAAAACAGTTAATTATTGTTATTCCAATACATTTGTATAACTCAAAATACTGTTAGGTATAAACCCCGACTACGCTTTTTTAAGCATTTAGCATCATATGATAGTTCGTCCCATTCATCAGTTGTATGAGTTAATGAACGTATTACTTCTAACAGTGAAAATGCAGATTTTCGTAAACATCAGTACCCATCAGTTATGGTGTTTGAAAATAAGAATATTATGATTGTAAACACTAATAAACTTCGTACTAATACTGAAACGAACTAAATTAATCTTTACCTCTTACAATCACCTTTCAGCAAGTAAGTATTTCATGCTTGTAAAACAACAGTGCTTTTTAAATACTTTGAAACCTAGAATTAAAAGCGCCTCTTTTTACGAATAAATCATGGGAATAAATAATGCCTTGGATTACGATTTGTCTCGAGGCACAAAAACTCACATTGGCAGCGTTTAATTTTCAAAAATGCTTCGAGGTAACCTATGCGACATAATTACATATAATTAACATTCAGGGACCTAAACGTCATTTAGTATTTTCTATTGCGCAACTCTCATTAAAAACGACTAGCAGTAAATGCTTTATGGAGGTATAACATTGGCCTGGAGGAAATTATGGCCAGATTGGACGATGAGCAGTGGCTATAAGCCCGCTGACACTTACGCCATTTTTGTTATTGTCGGCATTATGGATCTAGACAAACCGCGGGTTAGGAAGTTATCAACGAAGATGTGTGGGGAAGCTATTAGCAGACCATAAAAATTAGCTCAACAAGCGTGAACTGCACACTTCAGATGCAGCATACAAAAGCGATTAGGCAAGAAATGTTCTCAAAAGAAACACAAGGAGGAGAAAAAATTATCCCGTTCTTTGATCCGCAAAATTTGTATAAAACGGGGTAAAATAAAATATATTGGCCTTATCTATGTATCTCTAAGGCAGTAGCAAGTTACAGCATAACCATTTTTAATGGCATTTCCATGTCTTTCTTTTGATATATACTACCAACGTTGAAAATGCAACACCAAGAAGGATTGGGCAGAAAGTGACGAAACTCGGAAAACAGACAGAAACAGCAACCAACAATGAGTTATCTTTATTTCGAAATGATATGCGTACTAAGCGAGAACAGCGTCAGCTCAGTAGATTGCAGGACCATCTTGGATGGCGATACACGAAGCAAGACAGTTAGGTAAAGAATCAGTGAGACTACAGATAGTGTTCCGAGGAATGGCTCTCCATTTTCTGTCAACCATATGCCACAGTTCTTTTGATCGCGACAATGACAGGGTCTACAAATGGCGTCCAATCACATCCCAAATGTGTTCCACTAGTAATACATTGTAATACATTGAGGGTACAATCAGATATTCATGGTCATGGGATATTAGGAGAGAACGATGGCCACGTAAACATCTGTACACCTCTCAGAGTATGTTGGCTGATGTGAATAGTGTGTGGTCGGGCGGTATCCTGCTAATAAAGCGCAGTGGGCACTCTATGAAGGTAGGGGAGTGTTACCAACCAACAGCACACCATCCACATATCGTTGGGCCGGCCTAGTTCCCTGAATACGAACTAGGGGTGATCTGGAGTCCTACGCAATTGCGTCCCAAACCATGATGCTGCGTTGTCGCGCGGTGGGGCGTTCCACAATTGCTGCCGTATTGGACCTGTCTCTACATCGAAGCCACACTCGTACGCGACGACTATCATTGGAGAACACGATCCTGTGCCATTCCATCGTACGCATCGCTCGACCCCGAAACTATTGCAGACGTTGGCGTCTATGATGTCAAGTCAATGGTAGTCTTCTTAACGGACGCCACGAGTGCAAGCCACTAGCCACCAATCGACGGCAACTGGTTCTAGTCGATATTGGAACATCCAAGGGTGTCTTGAATATGCTGCAGAATGCAGGTAGAAGTGGCTTGCGGGTGCGCCGCCGTTTGTCGGCGGATGCGTCGATCCACATTGGCTAAAGTCACTCTGGCTGCATCGGAACCCGTTAAACATATCACATTTCCTTATTCCAACCATCGATGCCACGACCAGTGCATTATGGACACGTCCAGGTGTGTGTCAGCTGAGATTTGCCGAATGGACCAATCTGCCTTTCTCAGTCCGATCACCATGCCCCTCGTAGAATCGTCTGTCTGATGTAACTGTCTCCATTAACGAGGGCTTGGCATTCTCTCTGTTATTACACGCGTCCTCTGAGACAAAAACAAATTTCCTACGATGATTTCCCTGGCAGAAATAACGGCACAAAATTGAACAATCTGCAGGTTCCTTCCCTTGTATCTTTTTCAACGTGCGCTGGGCAGCTGCCCATTTCACATCATTCGCATAACTCTTTGACGTGCGTCTGCCCTGAAATTTGTATAATTTTCGGGCCCCTCCTTTTTGATGTTGTATTTTCAGTGTCGAGTAGTGTATATTTAAATGTAGGCAACAATTATCGATCTTTTTATGGAAGGGAATTCCGCATCTAAACAATATCTCCCTCATCAAAATTAAATTTAATTTTTGTATATTTTATTTGTTTAATATTGTGTTTATCTTTTTTTATTTACATTTACCGATTTTCATTGGTTTTGGGTTATGCCTTGTGCACCAATTACATTTGCAAATTTTAAATAAACAATCATCTGTGGTTCAAAGTTGAATTAATCCATCATGTATATTGTGTTTATCTTTTTTTATTTACATTTACCGATTTTCATTGGTTTTGGGTTATGCCTTGTGCACCAATTACATTTGCAAATTTTAAATAAACAATCATCTGTGGTTCAAAGTTGAATTAATCCATCATGGTAAAATTGTTTCGGCTTGCGAAAATTTCGGATGATGAATTAAAATCGGGAAAGAATCCAATTCGTGAAATGAGGTTTCACTGCATTTACATGAATAAGTGCCAGCCTCTGAACTATGCTAGTTGCAGTTTTATCTGCATATTAGATTAAATGAATTTGAAATATTCAGTTCTAGATTAGCTCTGCGCTCATAAAATAGTGAACTTGTATCAACTGAAGAGCGGCTTTCTGTCTAATTACGTATTTCAATAAACCACTCTCCCTCAATGGCGACTTATCGCTTTTATTTTAAACTGACTGCGGAACAATAGACATATATAATGTAAAATGATAATTTAACTTTATTTTATCGCCACTTATAATCGCCGCGATCCTCTCATAAGTTAACTTAAGGTAATGCAAGCAACAATTCTATGTCTTCTTGAATTAACAGCAACTTAAGATAACACAAGCAAAATTTCTATGTCTTCTTGAATTAATAGCTATCGACCTTAAGGTACAATAATTTATAACTATTGCAACAGGGATCCTTCTTGAATCTACAGCTATCAACCCTGTTTAACAATCTACCTTACTAAAATTCACACTTACCATAACCGTGCCCAATGTTCGGTTTCAATTTTAATCTGACAATGACATTTGCTAGGCATTGCTGACGGCAGCAGCAACATCCAATATCTCCACTACAAGTCAGGACAGTTACGATCTCTTCAGTTTAAACCTCGCCGTTGCCTTAAAATTTGCATAAACTCAGGACTGGGCGATTACGTGACGAAACAAGGCATAATGAAGATACTTAAATCTTAACTTTTAATTAAATTTAAATGCCACACCAAATTATGTTTAAGAAGTTTTGATAAACGTTTTTATAACCACAAAGAAAAGTAACATAGTTATGGTATTATGTTCACTAATTTTAAACTAGTCACAGGAATCTTCGTGATTTCATTCTTCAGTGAATCATAACATGCACAATTAAACGGACATAATCAAGTCTCTCACTGCTCCAAAATAAAAAAAAATCGCTTTATCTTTCTCTCGAGCCGTACCTATACTTACTATAATGTCAACGTTACATATTTCGCTACATGTGTCACACACAAAGCAGTAAAGAGTTGAAGTGAGTGAGCTAATTATTTTAAGTAAAAAAAAAAGAGAGAGAGAGAGTGAAATTTATTACATTCTCAAAGAGACACTATAAATCTAATTATTTTTATAGTAATGTGAAATTTATTAAAAGGTATTTAGGAGGTACAGTTCTGAAATTTTGCTCAGGTATCAAATTCTATCAGCAGGGCGCTGATTACAAAGAGGTTGTAACAACGATAAAACGGTTTACCGGTTTTCCAGCAAATCTCGAAAAATGGTCTAAATTTTGTTGGTAAAAATGACATTATTTTTCCGGTTATTCGAAAAATAAGTTATATCGTTATGACCCATACGTACATTGTTTTTTATTCCGCCGCGATTATTGTATTAAATTCTCTTACCTTAAAGTCTGATATAAAATTTACGAGCAAAAATCTTCAATTTTGTTATCTCTAATATTAGGAATGCAACCAATGAAATTTGATGCTGAAAAAACTTTGTTTTAACAACTTCATATTATAAACTGCTGGCCTTACAATTAAATTCATGCTTCAAAAATTAACAAATCAAAGACGATTTTAAGTAAACAAATTAAGAATACTTTGAAATGTTTGAAAGAAAGAATTTCTATTTATTGTGACATTTTATAGTATCTGTTTACCCTAACCTCAAACACTAGAATAACAAGGATTGCTGAATTTTTAATAAATCTAGGAAAAACTATAATTACGAAGAAATTCGTAGAATTAATTGAACACAGTACTACGTGCGTGCGGATTTGTAATGGATTGAATGCACACGGAATCGATGATGACTTTACTCAAAAATACTCGTACAGCTCTTCTCAGTCACGGAGCATAAACTCTACTTCAACTTTAAACTACAAAGAACGTTAAACACAAAGCATTGCAAAGCGCATCTAAAAGGCGATAAATATATATCAATATATAAACTTCCGAATTCAGCTCTCAAAAAACAACTGAGAGCAGATGCTTTCTCTAATCCTGTATAGTTTTCTCCCAGCCGCCGAGAAATCATTAGTACCACCCATTTCTTAAAATTACTAGAAGGCATATACGGTTAAAGTTACATCTAAGCGCCGGATATGGTTACAGTTACGTACAGAGATCAATTACCGTTATCCAATTACAATATCTATTACGGTTATATTGGGACGGGACTCAAATGCCACCATGTTCAGCGGCTCTTGGCGATTTCTTGCCAAATATGGCTACAAAAGTTAGACGCCAAAACTATCGCTAGCTTGGCGATTCGCCAGTTTAGCGAGATAGCCATTTTACCTCAATGTAAGATAGACTTGCTGCTGTATCCTTATTTTTCCAGCACAGCTTCGTCTCTTTCAAGCTTTCATGTTATATTTAACCAAAAATATACTACAATTTCACATAAAGTTTCACTAAATTTATTTAAATATATACAAAATTCTTAAAAATACCTAAGAACAAAACAGATGCTAGTGAAATGCGAGAACTAGCATGCAATATCGATAACAAAAATGTTCTCCGCACACTTCTATTAATATGTCTATTATCAATGAAAACATAAACTGAATTCCTGATAAACACTAAAGCTGTGGTGAAATGTCATGAGGAATCAATTTTGATAAGAAAATTAATAAATAAGTGAAGTTTTAAAACCTATGAGACCTTCTTAAAAGCTGGCTGATTCATCACCAAAAAAAATTTGCAATTGGGAAACTTCGAACAATTCATATTTTTTATTTGCCTACTTTTACAAAAAACATTTATCAATAAAAAATATTTTGTTATGCGTATAAGTGAGATATTTTCTCAATGTTTTCTTAATAAAGACTAATATTAAAAATTTGTTAGAATATGTTTGTTTCGATTTTTTTAATATAGAAATATGCTACATCATTTTGTATTTCGTTCAGACTGTAGTTATTTTCATGCTAATCAGTTTTGAATTAAATGTCTATTTTTGCGTTATTTATATTTACATTTTCAATAATAAGTAGTTTGTTTCTTCGAAACGAATCGGAAAAGTATTTCACACTTTGCGGTTTGTTAGGAAATATGTGAAATATGAATCATTTCATACATTTCCGGCTAGTTTTAGGCATTATAAACAATGACTAGGCATTCATTCTACAGAATACCGAATTTCAAACTTTGCCAGTAACATACATAAAGCATACAAGTAAGTTTAATATTCGTGAATCAACCAGCCCAAAATTATCCGGGCGTACATCTGTTTGAGTTAATCATACACCATACTAAAGAAATTATTTTTCCACAAGAGAAGACTTAATTTTTCAATCATTTTTTAATTTCCATAATTTCAATATTATGCGAATAATGAACTACCAAACATTGTAATTGATGTTAACTAACTTTTGTACAAATAATTTTTCATTAAGTATCAGTTAAGTTTTATCTCTGTCATTATCCTTTAATTTTGATGTGTACATTTATTGATAAATATAAGCACAAGGAAATTTATAAATTCACTTCTAAAAGTAATAAAAGATAATTTTAAAATACCACAGCTATCACTAAGCTGTAGTAAAATACTATTAGTATATCCTTTTTCTTCAGAAAAATGTTTTACCTATCCAAAGAAATATTATTATGAGAAGCAATTTTTTTCGAATTCATTTTTCATTTTTTTTTAAACTTGATAAAAGGTTTTTCACCATTTTTACAATCAATTGCATAAAAAAACATGTGGATGCAAAAAATGGCTGAACTTATTTCTGTGTACATCATAATATGAAAGACTGAACAATGAAACTGAAATACCTGCTGACTGTAACATTAAGAATTTCAAACTAGCATTTGCGCTTTAGATTCAGAACCCTGAATGATCTTTAGTTTTGTATATAACAGCATTATATGAACTTTTATTTTCAGTGGTGTTACAGATACGACTTCAAATATTAAGAATTATAAAGCATAAATGGGAAACACAACGTATTTTCAAAGAGAAGGCAAATTATAGATGTTCATTTGGCTGCTGTAACTACTTCCAAAACAACAGATCATTTTAATTCATTGTTATTGTTGTTGTGACTTATCCCACCCGATCGACAGTAACATCAAATTAGGTCTCTGAAATCAGAGCCCACGAAATTCATCATGGCAGAGCGTTAAGATTGCGCCTCTTTACGTTGGAAGACCTTTGAGCACCATATAAGGTGACTGTATGAATTTGTTCAGTTTCGCCCGCAATTGTGATGGAGAGCACCCCGGGGGGAGTAGGACGGTCCGAGGATCTCTCCGACCTCTTCCCGTACCTTGCGAGAGGACTTTCGTCTCGCTCATGCCGCACAGACACTATACGTTTCAGTGCATTCTCCGGGATTCGAACCCGAGTACTTCGGTACGGCAGTTAGCGGCGCTAACCACTATCCCGGTTGAGTAGCTTTATTTTTACATATAGATGACCGCATTAACTAAGTTTTATCTGTACACCTAAAAGAAATAACAGAAAGTTATATGAAAAGAAAGTTAAAGTATAAGAAGAATTGTACCAAAGAAATATAAAACAGAGACTACTCAGTGTACAACATAACTTGACATGTTCCAATTTCTGTAAAATCTGCCTTTCTGGAGCTTCTTCAGGTTAATATTCAGTGTAGGACAGCAGTTCTAAACAGATAACCAAAATGAATTCAAATCGTTGGTATTAGTAGAAGCATAAAACATAAACATTAGGCAATGCAAAATGCATGTTATTCAGCAATAAATTCACTTTCATTACCTTTCCTACTTCTTCGAAAGTTATTTCAAAGGTATGCGGCCCGGACTATGTCCAGTAAAGCACGAAAGCAGACTGATGATGATCTAGAACGTAGTATTTTTGAATTCCAGAGAACATTAAATGTTCGGACACGACAATAGTCAAAAACAATCAGTGTATTCTAGAGAACCAAATCAATCCATTTATTCAAACATCATATTACGGCGGTTGCGGAATATAAGTATGACAAAGCTCCAATTTCATACCGCAAAATTGACTATATAGTAGTTTGAAGTATATGGAAGTAAACTTCCATGTCCTATACCATTAGACCTGCTTATGATATGCAGAGGACAAATTTGAAAACTATATTCGTTCTCCATTCTCATAAAGTGAAATAATCACTATTTGATTAGAGTAATCGCTAAACCTCTGCTTAAAATGTGTACAAGATTTGTTTCTAAGCGAAGTAGTGTCCTCTAAAAAAGATCCTACTCTGCATTAATAAAACATTAACCTCTGTATTCTGACGTTCCAGTTTCATAGTCCAAACCTCTAAATGCATTTAAATTATATTCTACTAAGTATCATATTTCATTATTTAAGTCAAAAAGAGTCATGGCATAATTATGTCTCCAAGTGCCAACAAGTGAAATTCAGAGACATTTTAAAACTTGTTTTATATAGCCTGCTTTGCATTAAGTGTAAATAAAGCTAAATAGGATTTAACTACCAGTTTAAGTGGATTCTTTGAGATTTCTTGATTTCGTTACAACAAATACCAGAGTATCTTTTTCTAAGAATTCAATTTATAACGCTTGAGAGGCTTTTCTTTTTCTCAGTGTATCTTTATACTTTAAAGTTAAGTTGGGAGTTAGTCCCTCTAGCCTAACCTGGCTATAAAAGCGATACATACACAAAAATTGTAAAATCTAAACTTGACTTCATTTTATGTCACAACTTGAATTCCAAGTTAAAAAAACACAAAATTAATATCTAAGTTTCTCGAATTTCAGCAACTTGCTGTAATGCCCAGTTTAAATGGCTGTAGTACCATTAATCCTAATCAAGGCTACAAAGTCATTTGGGTCAGACAGTCTAATATAAATTATTTACCAGCTGGAACTAATGTCTGATAATATTCTTACTCAAATAGTAGCTTTTGATATAAAGCAAGATTGGAGGCCAAACCTACGGCCAGCAAACGTCTCTCTTTGCTGCAAGGCATTCGTTTACGATACTTTCCCTCATTTCAAGCTATGCGGCTCGTCAATCGTATCTACATAAGCCTCTGGACTGAGCAAGTATGTGACGAAATAAGAATTAGGGAAAAACGTAAAATAAGCTTTTGTCTGTTAGTTAAATTGAAATGAAATGTCACAAACTAATAAGGCAGAATAAAGATAATTTCTGTACTGACAATATCGTAATTTATTATCAGAAACAAAAAGATATCACCGAGATTATCCCTATGCCAAATTTTCTTTCCTTTTCCATCAGTGTAAAAAATAATGTATGAATTTTATAAAATTTTATATTATTTAATATAAAATTGTGTTTGTTACGGAAGATCTTGCAAAGGAACTTAAATACATATTTTTTCATTATGTTGCCTGTCCTTTTATGACAGAAATCTGAGAAACAGTCTTGACAATAAAATAATAAGCAAAACAAATGATTACTGAATAAGGAAACATAATATCATTGCACACAGTTTAGGTCAAATATGTAAGGTTCTAAATTAGGAAATATAGAAGTAAGATACAAACAAAAAAATTCGGTGCAGCCCTTACATATTTGCAAATTATATAATGTATAAAACATAATGCTGATCAATGGAGGACTGTAAAAACTACGGAATTAGATATTTTCAAAGTCCTGTATATTTTTCTTTTGTGCCCTTGTATTATGAAGCATGGTCTGTGCCTATGCAATCTATGAGTAGGGCTTTAAATAATGCTAATCTGTGATAAAGCGCTATTAAAATATAGTGCTCAAGTTCTCGAACTTGCGATAGTGGTACAATTCTATGTCTCTAAAAATGATGCGTACAAGTATGAAGTGTAGGTGAATTGCTTGTTGTTTGGAAGTGAGTTTGATCGGACTTTGTGCGCAACTTTAACGTTAAATATCTAAAAAAATTAAATAAATATAAAAAATCATGAATTTCTCAGTCACTTTTTATTTAACGAAGAGAAGCTGAGAAGTCACTATTTTAATTATTATCTTGGGTATGGGAGAGTAATTGTGAAGGCTCTGATGTCGGTGCCTGCTTGGTTAGCCATGGTGGCTGTTCCTCGTATGCGTGTGCCGCAACGCAGGTAAAGTCTTTTATTCTTGGGAACTGAATATAGCTAGATAAGGATCTGTCACAGTTACTGCACTGGTATTAAGACTTTTATTTAGGGCTGGAATCAAAGGACCTCAAATCCCTCACCAAATTGCTGCCACCAAATTTTAGAACGAACTTCGCGACAGATAGCTTTTAGGTATCTTTAATCCACATAGACTCGGTAGTCATAAATGTAAAACAGGTTCGGAATTCGAATCCAATTTACTAGGATTCAAATATTAGCAATAGAAGTAGTCTCTGCTGACAAACATAGTGATCAAGGGAGCTTATAAGGGAGATAAACGAAAATGAAAAAAAAAAACTGGCGCATGAATAATGAGAGAAAGAAACTTTAGCTAAATAAACTGGGGAGAAAATAATTTATTTCAAACAATCCAAATAAATAAAAAATTTTCAATATCTCTATTTTCTTTTAAATAAAAAACATGTATTTCTGAATCATTAAGTATTCCGATTCTATAAACCAAAATATTTACCGTTCCTTAAGATCTAAAAATAGATTAAAAACTGGCTTTGCTTTAAGTTATGTATAAAATCATTATATCTATATTTAAGTAATATGCCGATTACAAAATTCTCATTACTCAGGAAGAATTTCTAGAAAACAACATCGTTAAAATGCACACGTGTGATTTTGTGTCCGCATTTTCGAAAGAGATACTGATATAATCATAAAAACGTCTTACTGACAACTGCTGTGACAACAAACTGTGTCATCTCCACGTATGACAGAAATGCGCTGACTCTAATTCCTTTCGCTACGTAGTCACTTTCGTTTGACACAGCTGTTTGTATTGTAAACATTTATTAAACTTAGGTAGGGGTACAAGAAAGTAATATTCATTGCCGCAATCTTCCTTCAAGGAAACTCTTGTCTAACAGAAGTAAATGCTGGTGAGCAGGTTTTGACGAATATCTTAACGCATTCGATCTTAACGCAACGATCTAGCTCACGTTTTAAGGCATACGTGACGCCGTATGCTAATTAAAGTTGTATTAACCTTGAGACATATGGCTGGTGCATAATTGATCTTTTACTAAGTTCAGGGAGAGCCAGCTGTCTCAGAACGCGGAAGTTTGAATTTTTTTATGCGAGTCGGTTTTCTTCGATCACTTTTCAATGAATCGATTTTCTTGAAATTTTTCATCTATGCGGAATTACAATATTAATGTAATATTCGGTGGAAACTGTTTGCAAATTATAAGCATACTTTTTTATTCTATACCTACGTTTCATAGCATAACCTTATTTACCCCCCCAAAAAAAAAAGAAAAAGAAAAAAAAAAGAAAAGAAAGACTAACTGCCGCAGACTTTTAAGTCATTATCAAAGACTAAAACATCAATTTTCCAGATGAAGTTATTTCGAAATATTTAACTTAATGTACCAAATTTTAGGGACACTTCAAAAATCATTTGATGTTTTAGCGATCCTGCAAATTCTAATAATAATGCATTTTTAAATCAAAAGATTCAATTCTTCATTGCTAGTAGCCCCACGATTTTAAATGATGATGAAATTAGGGTTCTGAATTAGACAAATATTTCAACAAACTGAATGTAAATTTACGCCATCATATAGATCGAAAGACCTTGAAAAATAAAAAAAAATTACATCCTGCATTGTTCATTGATTGAACCGTTGATTAGCTGATTAGAAGGTATTATTCTCCTACGTTCAGGGGCAGAGACTTACTTTTTTTAATACTTTTCCCATTTCATAAACTAAACATTATATGACAAAATCTATAATCCATAAAGTAACATTTTTAGTTACACATTTATAGTTAAATGAATTTAAAAAAATAAAACTAACGTTTCAACTTAACATAATATTCATAGTCATGTAGAGTTCCTCACTCTGTAAGAGCTAAATTACAGTTGAACGTGAAGAATCTTAAGAACTGCTAAGAGAATAATCGATTACGTTCGTGTGACAAGAAACAACAAAATGGAAGGGTAACTAACCCTTTATTATTTCAATAAGATTTAACAAAAAAATATTATTAACAAAAAATTTATTGTACACTCCGTCTTGGAGTGTACAATAAAAGCCGGCACTTGGGTTGGACTTAAGAGGCTAAGAAATAAACTAAAACTAATCTAATATATAGATTAGTTTATATTAGAGTCTAGATATAGCCGAAGCTATTAAGATTCTAACAGAGTTGGCCCCTTAAAGTTAAATGACTGCGAAGCTATCAAGGGCCTGAGTACGGCCGAGCGAAATAACAGCTTTGCGAGAGAGTAGCCAAAAAGGCAGACGCGCGCTAATCAGAAACTCTGATTCTCTCTAACTCAGCAAGCAAAACTTCGCGGTTAAATACCGCTCTTCCTCATTATGTATCCAGAGTGATTCTAAAACTACGTTCTGGTTGGAAGTAATAAGTTGAAGTTAAGAATCGACAGGAAAGGAACTTTAACTTAAAATTTAACTGTTAATAAAATTAACATAATACTTACAGTCATATGCGAATAAAAATAAAACTGAAAGGCTCACTAATCAGAGCTGTATTAAGACATTAGAATAATTTCAAGGAATGATAAAAATAATATTACACAAGTGACGCATTTAAGAATGATCGCATCCATTTCTTTTAAATTTCTTTTAGATAACCATAATTTCAAATCTGCCACAGTTAGAAAACTATACTACTTGAATCGCATTTTGATCAAGAATATTAGTAAAATATCTAAACAAACTAAATTCAAATTTCTTAGAGCAATTACCGAGTAAGTTAGAGTTTCTTTTGTATTTTATTCGTTAATAAATTACTTTAGGGATAAAAGTAACAATGAAACTTTATAGCTCGCTATTACTTTTACTCGCAATGATAACGAGATTTAAGATTCTGAGCTATTTATAAAATATTTCGCTAAATTCATCACTTGACAATTTTATATGCATAACTTGTAGCTGTTTTAGATAAAACATTTCTAAAATGAGTTATCATAAGAAAGCGTAAAGCAATCCAATTTTATTCAAACTAAAACAGATGCTGTTGTTGGACGGAAACGGAATATCTTTCATTGTTTTATCGCTTTTCTATTATATATATGACACGAAAAATGGTATTGAGCATTAATAGCGTTCGGATAATTTTCGGAAAGGAGTTGCTAGTACGAAATTGCCTGAAGTCCGTTTCGTAAGCTTTGTCAATAATTTTGTGCCAAGATACAAATTGTTAAACATCAAAATCAAAAAATCTGAGAATTTACTACTAGAAAATATAACAAAATAAATCTACAGAACTCCTGATTCAGAAAGGAATGAGAAAGACATCCATTTTTTGGACTAGGTGGTCAATATTAGTAAATTTGAGAAAATATTATAAACATTATAGGAAGAAATATTGTTTATTGATCATTTATATCGAAATAAAGAAGAATATTGTCTGCTTGTTTTAAAGAAACAAAATAACAGTAGCCTATAAATTTTGTTTAAAAGTGATACATTTCATTGTTGTTTTTATTGCCGCCTGGCAATGATGATGATTTTTGGTGAAATTGTAGGCTTCATAGAACAAAAGATCTTAATATTCAGAACAGCTCTCAGCAACATCAAGCTATTGCTGTGCGTACTATTAAAAATTAGTACTCTGGCAATGTTTGAATTCACATAAACACAGTGTATCTTTCGAATGTGAGAGAAAGATAGACTTGGTACCTTAAATGGATGCAGCCTTTTTCTTTCTACTTCCCTTTGGGGCTTAATTTAAGTCTTTTTTTTTCCCTACATACCTTTGGGGTTTAATTTAACTTATTTTGATGGATTTGGGGGCGGGCCATATGGAGTGTGCTAATAGAACTGGTGTGTAAAATGCATTAAAGAAGAACATCTCTAAAAATTCTAATTTTAAACATTTTTTAAAAATTCTAGAATCAAAACCTACGTAACGCTTTATGTGTGTAATGTGTACAATGTAGCCTTTTTCGGCATCAATCAAAACCTCCAAACGATTTCGAAAGCGAAAACAGGCTCTGGATACAAATATTGAAATGCCTAATAGATTTTCTTCCTCACCTCTCTTTTATTGTTACAGGCAGGTAACAAATCTATTAGTGATCTTTTCAATTGCGTTCCTCACATTAGGATTCCAGTTTAGGTCATATTGTCAGTTAAGAGGACTGCAGTCAGATGAAGATGGAGACCACATATTAGCAGTAAGACTGTCAAAACCGTATCATCAAAACACTTCTGAATTTTCCAGGCTGTGTGTTTTAATGCAGTGTTTTGCTGGAATATGCGTAATCTTCCTGAGGCAAATTCTTCAATTCGGAGCTTGACTACGGTCGCTAGAACGCTTCTATACGCATTTTAGTCATTCTTAGAGCTTCCTCAAAGAAAGTATAAGGCTGCTGCACATTTGAAATGAAGTTGTTAGGCATTACTCTATTCTCAACTCAATCTTGTGTCTTTCTATTAACCGCTGCCTCCACATCAAGTCTTAAATTCGCCAACTACTTTCAGATTCTCTAAACAGTCCTCAATGACAATTAAAGCGCCGTTCCCAATGGGGTTTATCTGAGCTAACGGAGTTGGTTCCATGTGCCGACTAGCTCCGCTGTGCCTGCAGTTCAGATTTTTCAACTTGCTGCCCTATGAGGAAAAACTGATTTTGAAGATGGGTCAACTACGTTAGTTGTGTTCGTTAGCTCAGATAAACCCCAGTGGGAGCGGCTCTTTAAGCTTCCGTCGTCTTCGCGCATATGAAGTAGATTGTAATCTTCCTTCTCTATTTCTCCGGCCACTCATAATCATCCGTTCGCCGCCCAGACGGTGAAGCCTGACTGCGATACCAAAGGGCTCGGGTTCGAAACCTGGAGAAGACTTGGATGTAAAATTGGCTGTCCTTTCATAGGAGGTAGCGATGGCCGCCTATTAGGTGCCTCCACAATACAATGGCCACGATTTCTGGCCTTAGTGGTGACCAATGCCGTTATAGGCAAGTGCCCGCCATTAGAAAAAATATAATCATCATCCATTCTATTTGGAGACTGCATTCATTGATGTTTTTCTGATAACTGGAATTCTGAAACGAAATACATTGATCAAGAAAACTCTCATATTATCTCGAATTTCCCTGTGCCCTGTCTATCAAATTCTACTTGCGCACTCTACATGTGTTGCATAGAAGAAGGTTTTCACATATTAAGGAGAGACTTCGAAGTAGCCAGGAGTTTATATGTTTAAATCTTTCCTTTAGCCTCCTTACAGATAACAAAATTACGGATTGCGTCTGTAATTCTGAACTGCAGAACGACCGTGAAGTACGACCGTGAAGCAGAACGACCGTGAATTTCTTTGAACAAGAGATCTTGTAGTGGATCTCGACCACAGTGAAATCGCTGGGGGAAAAATGACTGATTTCTTGTCAAAAGCGTGTACGGCTACTCTTTACCAAGTTTTCAAACAGTCATTCATTCATCTTGAATGCATTAAAATTGTTTTACATGCAGAACACTTGGACGCATGATTGCACTTGCAAAAATGCCGCGAATATATGCATAATTACTGAAAACCGCGTAATATTCTAATAATGAATTTCTACTTTTGAGTATGTAAATGTAAGTTGATCAGCTGAGCACCTTCAAAGATGTATAAAAATTAATTTTTAATAATAATGCATTTTAAACTTTAATAGCACATTTGCATTTAATAACTTATGTTTTCTGATTTTTCTGATAATAATATTTTGATTTTTACCATGAATCATACAGAAACATTAAGACGCATTAAGATTTTAACTAATACATCTAAAACGCAGAGTAACATAAAATAAGCAGCATTATAGTTTTGATAAATTATTTAACTGTGCATTAATTATTTCTCTTTCTCAATTTTTCTACCTCTATTTTATTTTGAGCTAGCTGTAGATTTATTTTGCAATGCGTAATCATTTTCTTTGAAGATCGTGTTATGTGTATATTCTTTATTATTTGAAAATTGCAAAGATATTACTTTTAAGATCATTAGCTAAATATTTATTTCCTTTTTTAAGACCAGCTATTTTTTGGAGCTCAGAATTAAAACGGCTGGCCTTTATTATTCCGTACAGGCAACGTTTTGGAAGTATTATATCATTTGATGACTTTGATGAGGATGATGATTGTCTATATATTATTGATTCATCCGTTCACATCTGCTATATACAAGTTTACTGAACAACATATTTCAGAAAAATATGAATCCCAATATTATACTTATCAAAAACATCCAGCAACAGATACAAAAACCTGCTGTAGAATCCAAGAGACAAGTAATTACATACGTGATTCCAAAATGGAGTGTCAGTCTGCAGTACTAGCATTGAAAAGTATAAAACGCAAGTCACCATTATACAATAATATTACAAAATCTCACCCCGATATTCCACCAAAATATGTTGGGCAGCATGTGTTGGAGTGTCAGCAAAGGAAGATGCGGACGAACCAGCCGGAAATAACTTGTCATGATGCAAAATACGAAACAGCTATGAGAAAAAGAAAAGCAAAAAGGAGAAACTGAAAGACGTCTTTTTCTTTTCCTCCGTCAAGTTAATTCGTGCTCGCCAACAAGTAAACATCATATAAAACTCCCATAAACCAATATCTACAAATATATCAACTTTGCAATAAACACTAAGCAATTAAAAAAACAAAAAACAAACAAATAAAAAAAAAAACATAGAGGCAATTATCAACTAGCTCTCAAGTAGGAGAGAGAAAATATGTGCACCAAACTAAGTAAACAGCTGTACCATATATTACCAAGAAAAGTCAGCAAACTAATGATGTTCTGTTATTAAACAATGAGTGATATATTAAGAAATTCATATCTTGCACAAATCAGCTTTAATAGGAAACCATTTGCATAAAGGAATGTTGTTAGATTAACTTTACATTGCATTAACGAATTTCTCATAAATGAAATTTTAACAAAAAAATTTTTATACAAATACAGTTTAGACAAAGAAACAACAAATAAAAAAAGAACTGTACATAGCAAAGAACTCTGTATTAAGAAATTTTATATAAAATAATCCTTATATAAACTAAATAATAAATAATGGATATTATGCACAAATATTTTGTAACGAAAAAGTACAGTTTTCAAATTACACATGAATTACTGGAGATTTGTAAGTGCAAATTTTTATAATTGTGAAAGACATTCATACGTTCTAAATTATTTTAATTGCGAAAGGCAGTAACTTTTCTGAATTTCTGTAAGTGAAAAAAGCAAACCTGTTTTAAATTTATGTAAATGCGAAAGGCACCAACTAATGTAAATTATTGTATGAGCGAAAAGCACCAACTGTAAAACATTTTTCAAGGTATTCCCTTTTAGAACCTTGCGGGAATTCATTCTGAAACCCTTTTTGGACCTTGCGGTGTATCCACTGGCATTGATTAAACATTGATCTAACTTTGGTGCATTGGGGGGGTGTCCATTGCAGTTCACCCTGACCTTACGTATACATCTGGCACCTTGACCTGTGTATTTGACGTACACTTTTATGATTTTCAAAACTTGAAATTAATATACATTTTTAGCTTTCGTATTCACGTTCACCTAACTAAAACTAGAAAATATGATTATTTTATGCAGTTCAGATATCACTCATTTACTATTAATCCTTAGATCTTTGAACGCTAAATGTTAAAAAAGTATATCCAATTAATTTATTTAATGTGAATTTCTGACTGATCAGTAACAATTGCCCTGAAACTTCATCAGAACAAGAAAAAAAAATATAATACGTTATCAACAAATCGCAATCGCATATGGACTTCCATATTCATTTATCTTTTCTTGGGGATAATAAACCTTTTCATGGCAAATGGCTTTATAAAATGACAAATATATCTGTCATATATACTTTGATTGACCTTTGTGTAGATGATAAATGCTTCCCAACACTTTTCCATTTCTCCTATTTGGAGACTATCCAAAAGTGTAAGTTTCCTTCAGATCTCCTTCTTTATTTCCCATGGTTTGGGTTAGAATGACATTTTATTATTTCTTTATAATTTCAGAATTCTTTAAACAGGCTAGCTAATAAAAATGAATATTTTCTAGTGCACTTTCTTATATTTCAGGTTTTGTTAAGTGCAAGAGCTCAAACGAGGTAGATATTGAGTCTAAAATATCTTCACGAACTGCATTTTTAAGAATAACTGTTAAAGGATAATTGTCCGCAATGAGTATAAATGCTTTTTGAATTTTTTTCATCAAACTCTCATCATTTAAGAAGTTTAAATCAGTAATTTGTTTGATTTCAAGCAGCCATTTCTGCTGGTACAGATTCAAATACTGCATCGCGACAAGCAATTATCTTCTTCGAGCTTCGCAAGTACAGTGCAAAAATTTACTATAAATAAAATTCATATTGGTTTTAATTACATAATACAAACGTTCCCCCCCCCAGAAATTATCATTTTATTGTATCTGTGGAAATTTATATTTCAATATATATTGTATTTTCCTGTTGGAGAAAGAAAAAGTATATTTTTTAAAGTAGAAATTAAGCGTAATTTATTTTCTATTTCACATTCGTAGATGTAAATTTTATCTCATTCTGTATCATCACCGCAATGAATGGTTTGGTTTGTGTACTTACGGCAAACACTCGAGGGCTAAGGGGAGGACTTTCTATGGGAAACTGCTTGTATACATCATTCACATGGGGATATAGAAAATATAATAATAAGCATTAAAAGACATAAGAAGAATAAGGCATAGGCATTAAAAATACGATGATTTTGGCTCGATGATAAGATACTTCACCATAGGAAATAGATTAAGTTAGACGTCACTAAACCTATCGCTGGGGAAGATCCAGGAGCATCTTTATGTACTTCGCATATTTCTTAGTACTTTCTTTCTTTTCACCATCGACGGAACATCTGGCCCACTGGGTTAGGTGCTTTTCAACCTGCTGGATCCCGTCTATGGAATTTTAAAAAAATACATGAATAAATATAAATAAAGAGCTTAGTACTGTGTCCTCCGGGGATTGGCCACGAAACGAGGAACACTGAAGTAAGGACCAGAACATGGAAAGAAGGTGCATGGTGGGGACTGCTGAGACTAAGCGGAACACTTTTCACTATTATCGTACATGTTAGGCATACAGTTATCTTAAGGATGTGCTATAAAACTCAGGTACAGTAAAGATGACCAAATACATTACAAATTGTGGAATACATTAAATGAGTTCTGGATTAGTCATAATATTAAATATAATTAAAAACAGCAAAACAAACAAAAAACACAAGACATTAAATAAATTAATATATATACAGAGCAGGCTGCTGACGGCATGGTGTCCAAGGAAAGAAGTCACTCCAGGTTGTCAGCAATGCTTTTAGCAATGGTACTATCTATGAAATGAAACTAGACTGCATATTTATATGGAATGCAAGCACCATCGTTTGTTATGACAAATACTTCAAAATTCTATTAAGCAAAAGAGTATTTTTCTAAACCTTAATGGCGTACATGCTACATTTGATAAAAGCATTTGAGTTAAATCCATCTGAAAATAGGAATTTTTGTCAATCACCTTCTCTCAATGTTTATGTTATTGTATCCCTTTTGAGATAAACAGACGTCATTTTCTATTTAAGCGACAACTTCTTCAAATGTTAAAGTGCTTTAAATGTTTACACTGCAATATCGAATTCCTTATATGGCTGTTGTTCTCCCTTGAGTTCCTTTTCAGTGTATGTGGCAAACGTGATGAAATCTCTTCAGAAAACAACCTTAAAATGGTGTTTATATCATCGTCCTGCCTTTTGTTCGCTTTCCGTTTATTTCCTACGTATAACACTCTAGCTATATTTTAATTTCTTAAGATTCTTAACATGCACAGAGTGAACAAATTTGCCCTAAAAGGTTTGAAAAATTACCTTTTTGTCAGGTACAGGATTATATAAATCAGGTACAAGTACAGGATCATATAAAATTATGTTACGTTATGGGATTCTTCTACCAACAGATATACAAGAGATACGTACTTAGTACGAGTACGAGAGACTTACTTAGATATACGAAATAACTTACTTAATACAATTTTATGTTATTTACATAATGCAATAGCATCTCTTAAGTAACAATCACTTCGTTTGAGAATTTCCTTGTCAATCGAATTGCAAGGACGCTCAAACATTCCGATACATTTCCGTTATTTATCTTCACTTTTGAACAGTCACGCTATTAAGTAGCTTCAGTATTCATGACGGTTTTCCCCGTCATGTATATTTGTGTATTTGTTACAAGGTACGTATATAATGCAATACGTTGTAGGGTTATTACTGTTTTATTATTTTTCTTCACTTATCACTTATTTTATGTTTTCGATCTCTACTGTCACTTCTTGTTTCCGTTTTCCTACCAGAATATAAATCAGGTAGAAAGAGATGGTATTTAAAAAAACGTTTCGGCAGTTTAATTCAGAGCATGTTCTGAATCTCGAGGCCAGGTTGTTAGGTTTTTGCTAGCTCAGAATTGATTCCATTATGTGACTTTGCATTATAGTTCTCGATATTTAAATTGTAACTCTAGTAAGAAGTTTTGAGCCACTATTGTTATTTAACAATGAGCTTATAATTTGCCACGCTATGTAACGGGAGAGAGTTTTATGCAATTGTAATTGTGTTATATTTTGTTTCGTATATGTATGGGAAGGAATGTGATGCATTTTAAAGCCATTTAAGTCATAAGCAGCATCTGTATCTGTTTTATGCACATAATTTCTATTAATTTCGTTCAGTGAAGGTTAAATTTATCAAAACTTCTAACTAGCAATGAAAATTCAGCTTGAATAATTAAGCTACTCAAAACGCAAATTGTTCTATTTATACTATTTATTATTTTTAAGTATTTAACTATTCATTATAATATTTCAAAATTTAATAATGCAATGGTAATAATTAAAATTTAATAACTTAGTATAAATTCGTGACATTTTTTTAAAAAAAATTAATGAAAATATTGCCTTGTAATTAAATGTTTTAATATGTTATTATTAATTTTTTATAGTGGGAGAAGCTGGAAATGTCGCCCGTGGAGCAGCGCAAAGTTCTATGTTCCATAACTTTCCATGTGGTAGCCATAACGTGCGTTGTCTGGTCACTTTATGTGCTAATTGAGCGGACAGCGGAGGAAATGCGTTCAGGTGTTTTGGAGTGGCCTTTCTGGACCAAGCTTATCGTCGTCGCCATCGGGTTCACGGGTGGTCTTGTCTTTATGTACGTCCAGTGTAAAATGTACGTACAACTTTTCAAGCGGTGGCGGGCCTTCAACCGGATCATTTACGTGCAGAACGCCCCTGAAAAATGCTGCCAGCAACAAGCCGTGTATTCCGCTGCCACAGAACTGAGTGCGAACATGCTTGCCAAGAGCGAGGAAAAGCGATTTTCCCCTGAGGACGAAGAATTTCATAGCTGTCAAAGTGGTAGTAGCAGTAGTAGCAGTAGCAGCGACAGTGTTAACGAAAGCGGTGGTCCCGGTGGTGACGGCGGTGGGCCTGGTGGTCGACAGGACACAGCTAATAACACCCCCAGCGCCAACGCCAATACTGCTGAGACTGGATCTACCAAAACAACCTTAACATCTGTAACAGACAGTGTGCCGGCTAACGATGATATCAACCATCCACCAACTGGCCATCTGCTGAGTGAGGTTGTTGTCGTGTCAACGTATGAGGATGATCTTCCTCTCCCTCCACCTACTTCGGTGGTTAGGGATGTCGTTCCTTGCACTGGAGATGAAGCATCTATGAGGGACGTATTTCTCTCCAGGCAACTGCAACAGACAGCTAGCTGAGAATAGAGCCCATCTAAACTCATTTGATAAAGAAATAAACTATTAATGCCTGATTGATTTTTTTGCACGTCGATGCCAATTATCGGGCTACACAACTTCTGCCTTAATGTGATTGATCTGCTTTTTTTAATCTAGTCAGAGAAATGCCACAATCAGTGCATAGCCTAAAATAAATGTAGTTTTTTTAAGTTACAAAACATCTGTGATTCTAATATATTTTATAAGTATTTTGTAAAACGAAAGCTTTTAGAGTGCGTAAAATTGGCAAAGCATATTTTGAATAAGTTTGATTTTTATTAAAATTTTTTGTCCAGTTAATCTAGAAATTTCATCCTTTGTCCTATTTATAAATTGGTTCCTTGAACTAAAATAGAATACACATATTATTTCAAAATATTGTACTTAAGTATTTTATTTATTTTAAAATATTTTACTGGAAACTTTGATGCATCTAATCCGAATTCGAAGACAATTAAAAAATTTTAATAGCCCCATTCTACGTTTTACATCTAGTCACGATGACTACTACTGGTTTTGTTATAAAATGTTTGCAAACTTTTTCGAACATTTCATAACAAATGGAACTTAGAAAAGAAAAATCTATAAAATTAAGTCAAATCATTTTGAACCTAAATCTTAATCTGAAGTCACTGAGAAATGCTACGCTAGTTTAAATAGCATTCTCATAATCACAAAAAAGACACTTTAAATGTGTAAAACACGAAGAAAAAGTAATTAAAATTCCAGCGAATGCAATAAATTGCGTTTTATAGACTCTTTTATTGTATTACGGGAAAAGTTTGTATATTTTTCAATTAACTAAATGAGATAAGCACAAAACCATCAGTATTCGTACCTCTTAAAACATTGACGGTAATTTTGGATTTTTTTTGGGGGGGGGGATTTTCATTAATAATCTTAAAAGTAAAGCCTTCAAGCATTTTACTACTGTTATATATATTTAATAAATGCAAGGTTTGTGTTTCCTTTCAGCAGAGTGAGATATCTCTTAATTTGTCAATATACAATTTTATAATCGATTTAATACAATTTAAACTGTAATTTGTTATTATAATGTTTTCAGAACAGTAATATATATTCTTTATCGGTAGTTCCTAGAATACGGTCTTTGTCATTGTTATCTTTCAGGTAAAATTGTTTCTTTGGATGAATAAGAAATTGTTCGCTTCTGAATAGATTGCATCTTGATATCCCAATACTGAAATAACTCAACTGCACTCGTTTTAAAATAAGTATTACTTTCTGCATAATATTGTTACGCATTAATTAATTTAAGTCTACTAGTCCGATAGCAAATCTTCGACGTGTAATTAGATCAATATGTTTTTGAATCAGTCACATCATGCACAAAAGGTGCATGATTTGTTTCATCATCGAAATATGAGTTGCCTGGATGCATCATTCATACTTTTTTGCTTCAGGTTCTTCGAAATCTGTGATCATCAATGACTCAACTTGTTCTAGATTTCAAGTTGAGTCATTTACAACTGGATGTAATACTACTACAGTATTGAAGGAAAAATGTCATTACAGAACCTCAAAGTAGCTGTATGTTCAGAAAATGACTGTCTTTATACATTGTTTTAGACTACATTCATACTGCTACATACATAGTACTACTAAATTCATTATGATACTTGTACAAAGAATATTCGCAAACCATCAATGTAATGCATAACGCTGACCAAAAATATTAATTACATTTTCATTTTAATTTTAAATGTGCTTCTGAAAGATAAAAGAGTATCAAGCTCGTAGCCACAGTAAACTTCACTCATGTTAAAGACAAAATTTAGACTATTTCTTGGGGCCCACCAGCGGCCGAGCGGTAACGTCACTGAACACTGGTAGTTCGATCTGAGGTTCGAATCGCGCGGACGGGCTGGCTGCATGGGCGTTTTCGTGGTTTTCCCCATGTGTAACGTATATACGAGCCAGTTTCCCTTAGAAAGTCCCCCACGAAGGCATCCCTCCCTTAAGGCAGATAGCCCTCGAGTGCTTTGCCGTAATCTAATAAAACCAAACCAAAACCAAATACTATTTCTTGATAACCGATACTTTTCTTTATTTCACAGATAAGCTATAATTACACATAGTTAGTTACACATAAACTGAAAAAGTCCAACCACATTTGTATTTTTTTTTATTGAAAAGATGACGGTGTCATATCTCCTTTGAATAATTAAAGCATTTTCATTCATAGTAAGTCTCAGAAAAAGCTGAAATTTTTCCGCGATTACAGTAATTGTAATTTTAAAATTTGATTTCAGCTTAAAATCAGTTTGAATGCTAACTGCAGTCTTATAAACAAACACATGCATTCACTATCCAGGTGTATTTATTTGTGATATTCTAATTAATAAATCATTCAAAGCATTCATCCCTCCTCTTTTATATGGAAGATTAGTGGTTTAACGAGTTTCTTTCTCTTTTTAACTCATTATAAATTGGTAGTAAGGCACACAGGAAAAAATGGAACATTTCTATATCTCCCGTTCTTCTGGGCCCATTGACGAAATCTGGTTTGCGTTTTTATTGTTGGAAAGGGGAACTTAGGATATATATCAAATTTATATACAGCATTGTTCTGAAGTAGGTGTTTTGAGACAAAATCCGACTTTTCCTTAAATTTCCTTAAATTGCATTCCTATTTTCTTCATATTTTTATTCTATGACTCTAGTTATGCCTAAATATTAAATATTTTAAAATTCGGTAAGAAATTTACCTTGGCGCACTTCACCGAGATAACTTCAATTGGAGGAGTTATTAATTTATGGTAACATATTTTCTTTTTCCCTTCATTGTGCACAGGCAGAAAAAAGGAACATCTTTCATTCCTTCAAATAATTTTAACAAAATGAGTAAACCACATTTGAAGTTATAACAACTATGCCAAATTTCAGGACGCGCCAATATATAAATTCATTTATATCTTAAGAAATTTTGAATAATAAACTCTAATGTTTGTATTTATATCTAGAAATACATCTACTTTAAGGTGATAGTATAAATTTCATAGGAAATAAATCCAAAATGTTTTTGAAAAATTTATAAAAATTACTAAAAAATCTAAATTTTAAAAATAAATCAGAACGTATCTCCAAATTTTATTTGTATTGAACCTAAAATTCGAACTGAGAAAAAAGGAATCAAGTAAGTATAAGAAAAAAAAGAGATATCAATAAATATATACCAAATTCAATTAAAATTCAGGAGTTAAAATTTTGAGAACCAATATTTCAAAAACTGCTCATGCGATTTTTACATGACTTGATACTTCGGCATAATTTGAGTCGTCCAATCGAAAAGTGAAAAAAATAGCTATATCATTTTAGAAAAAGTCCGATTTTGTGTCAGAATACCTATGTTAGAAGAACGTTGTATATAAATCTAATAGTCGAGCTTTTAAGACATAAAAAACGTAAGTTAAATTTCTTCAATCGGCTCAGTAGAAACGGAGATAAAGAACTGCCCCCGTTTTTGTGCAAGGTATACCTAAATTATTCAATTAGATAGGAAATGATAACGATTTAAGGCCATAAATCATTAAAGTGCTTCGAATGACAAGAGTTTTCATACATATGCTTCATAGTCACTTCTGAAATCAATATTAGGCGCAAAATACCATTTTTTATTAATTGTAGACTTCTTCCAGAAGTTAACGCTTTTGAAAAAAAAAAAAAAAAATACTATGAGAATCTTTGGAGGGGAGGCGGAGCTCTCATGTTTTAAATCTCCTTCATTTTTGGTAACATATATATTATCCAAAATATTACCGTGATAGTTTCGTAAATTGACAATTTCTGACTGATTAAATAGTCACGTTACGTGGTTACGAGTTTGAGCAAGACTCTTTTTACTAAATTCGGATGTGGAAGGTACATCTTGACTAAATTTCAAGAATCATTATAATATTCTATAAATTGCTACCGTCATAAGATAGGTTACTGATTACTTTACACTTTTTAAATATTTGAAAGTAGCACTGCTTTTAAAATTACCTGAACTCAGATACTTAGTTAGATGTTTAATACAAAAGATAACAACTAGCTGTAAACAAACATAACTCTATTGAAAAGTACTACTTTACATTTTAAGTGTCAGTAAATGTGTACTATAAAATTAGCTTAGAAATAATAACATGTGACATTTTCTGTCATGAAAATATCTATAGGGTAATTATATTTTGTAATATAAAAGGATTTGAGCAATTTAATGCAAATTTACTTGTAAAATGTATAAACCTGAATAAATTCAACAAAATTATTTGTGAAGTAAGTATTTAATTTTTAGTATATTTTATATATATTCTTTAAATTAAAAGAAAGATGAATTTAAATTTTCTTTGTTTTCTATATTGTTCTGTGTCCTTTAAGTGTGTTATATAATAATTTCTGTGGTATATTGAAGATGATGTTTTGTAAAAGCCGAGTACTTAGAAAAGGAAACATCAATTTCTGATGTTTTATATATTAGTATATATATTTGTTGTTGTTGTTTTGTTGAAAGCGCTATGCGTACAAATTTAATTTATATTTTTAATGCCTTTAAAATGAATTAAATTATTATTTATTATATTAAAATTTAATAAATTTTTATTTATCTTGATACTTTTCAAAGTTCTTTCTAGTGATTGCGTTGTTAAAATTTATAATAATTTATGTAAATAATGCACTTAATAATTTACTACTTCATTTGTAAACATTGTTATGACTTGTTGCAACTGATTCGGAATTTCTGTGATTTTAATTAAAACTCTTTTTTTTTAAATTTTTAAAAAGTCAAAACAGCCAATTTCTTGTGAGTGCCATAATATGTCTGGAATTTGTATTCAAAGCTTTCTTATTCGCTTGAGAAGCTATTCTCGATATTCAGGCAATCGAAATCTGGAATGAGAATTTTCTTGTATTTCTGTTTTTACATTTTTTGATTGGTCGACAACCATGAAGTGCAGAGTAATACCGATTATTCTTCAGAATGTGCATAGAACTTTCAAAACAATTGAATTCTTGCTGTTCATCTGATGTTGAGCATCGGCTGTTGTTCTGCGCTAGTCCGATTTAATTTATTTTTCAGCTTCCTAACATCTCTGACATAGCTTACTTTTTGATGACTATTTCTAGGAACATTCTGTATTATATCTTGAGAATGATATCTTAGTATATTTCAGAAACCTTGATTTAGTTCCTTATTGATTAAATGATTCATCTATTTTCCAACGAGCATATTGCTTCATACGTGAAGTAATTATGCCATTATATGGTTTTTATGTCATCCAGTGACTAGAAAGCCTGCTGCAATAACAGCCAGCATCGTAAAATTCTGCTATTAAAATTTTCCTAAAATTTTGTTTACCTAATAATACTTCACATAGAGCTATTGCTTTGGAATTGGCGATGGACAAATTAAACTAAATGCCGCTTTATTTAATCACTTCTGGTTATTTAGTCACGCTTTATTTACAACTAAAGCTGACATGCGCAGCAGAAAATATTCGATGGCCTATCAATGATATATTCACAAATTTGAGATGACGGGTTTTGGGGGGATTACAGTTTAGCAAGTATCTTACAAGCATTGGATCTCTTTGCTTCCTTTCACCTAAGCACTTAAAATGTTTTATCAGTTCCCACAGTGTCCGGGCCTCCACCAATATAAACTAGCACTAACGTTCTCCGAGGCAGCGGGCGGGCATTCACGCGGATAGGCAGGAAATGAAGTTAGCCTATCCCGTTTTTTAAACTCTACTTTTGTATTCTCTTAATTTGCGTAGTCTTATGATCTGAGCGAACATATATAGTACGAAGCGAGCAGAACATTCTTTAATTTAACAGTTAATGAAACTTGAAAGTTGTAGAGACATTAGGTTATTTCAAAGCAGGAAAGAGAAAAATTAGCATTGCCCTCGCCGGGACTCAACCACGGACCTCTCTAATACGCGTCGAGCGTGCTGACCACTACACCACGAAGCCATGCTTAGAATGCGGGAGAAATATCTTATAAAGTATTTGCCACAAGTGGTAGCCAACCCCGGGTTACTACTCTGAGCCACAAGCTTAATAATAATACACAAATTGTCCGCTTGAAGAAGCGGTCTATCCACGCTAGAGCTTTATAAAGCTCATCTTTACAATCATAAAATGTCAAATTTTCTAAAAGAGCAAAGTTCATGTTTGAAGTTTCTGATTTTACAGTATACAGATACGTCCATTCCCTATTTTTGTACATAGAGAGTAGCATAATCATTCAATCTCAGCTTATCACATTTTACTTGCGAACAAAAATATCCCACCAGAGACAACATAAAAAAACTGTATTCCCAATTCTCTGGAAAACCCATGTTTAGATAACTGGACATAAAGAATCACAATCCATAATTAGTTAATTTAGATTAAAAACGATACATATTATCTAAAAATCTAGAAAAATTTTTATTAGAATTTTGAAATCATTATTAAAATTCAGAATTAGATAGTTTTGTTAACCATTAAAGAAAGATTTTTCAAGCGTAATTATTTCCAGTTCTTGAATTTTGGACGGAAAAAGAATTGCTAAGGAAAGTGGAAAGGTCTTCGATATTTTCTTTGCAACTTTAGTTAGGTCATGAATCATTGTTATCGTGAGATATAGCAATAAGTCAAAATGACATATTTTGAGAACGAATAGTTTTTTGAGTTATATAAACATGAAATAATACCTCGTTTTCTTGCGAAATATATTTCTATATTATTCCCTTTACGTTAAACACATTCTCGAAACATAAGAAGTATACCATATTAGTCATGCATAATATTTCCTCTTCAAATGTCGAAGAAAAGTATTGATTATAACTCTCATTGATGCAGTTAATTTACTTGGTAATGCTATAAATTAATGATTTTCACGGGCCATTAAGTTGTAAATCGTTAACGGATTTCTCTTTTAAAAGCTTACATAACCCTTCTTTGTTCTGCAACCACTGTATAGTTCTAGAGCTTCTAAAAATGTTTACAAATGAAGAATTATTTGGATTATTTCTTTTAAAATCTTTTAAAGAACCTATGTATTTTATAAAAGCAAATAAATCTGAAAGAGAATGATATTTGTTGCAAATTATGATATTATAAAAGTGTAGCCATGTTGGAAAGTACAATTCTGTATTCATTAATGATATAAATTCCAATCCTCATTTATTCTTTATCTTCGAAGAATTCAATATTTTGTCTTGTTTCCTCAAGCAAATAGATGGAGCTAGGTACTTCGGTTGCTTTGCAGCAAAAATTCCGGAAGACTTTATTGTGACCGCTTCTCGAACTTTTCTATTTTTTTCTTTTTCTAAAACGATCTTGTAACGTATTAACAGTCGAAGAGGGTACCTTACTACGTGAAATAAATTTCAGAAAACTATATCGTATATATTATGCTGTTTCTCCGTGTAGAGTAAAGAAAGGCAGATGCTGCTTCCTGCTTTTCCTTTCCTCTTCTTCCTGTATGTTTGATAAGAATGCTCCAGCTAATAATCACGACATACCATGATAAAAGATAGAGTAGACCAGAAAATAATACCTACGGTCTATCCGAAATGTTTTGAAACGATGAATGCTACGTTCATGGCCATTATTGTTAGAATCGTTATCCTAAATTCTACAAAATATCATTCTCTTTGCAGGTTATATATACCTGAAATATGAATTAGTCTTTACGTGTTCTATATTCTAAGAATAGTTGAGAGATGCAATTAACTATATGTTTTAAAATTAATACATAAAACAGAAAATCTTAGTATAATTCTGCACATTTTTTGTTTGCGTAAAATATAATGGCAACAGTAATGAATACTTAATAAGCGATAAACGTAAATTTATTAATTATTTTTGGTCTGTCTTCAGAAAGGTGATTTAATTTTTAGATTTTTTAAAGACTATTTTATGAAAACAATTTTAAGAGTATATATAAAATATATGTGCTGTCATTTCCAATGTAGGTTGTAGAAGATACAAAAGAATCCTCGCAGAAGCTATAAAATATAATTAAAATCATAATTAATCATAAATTAATAGGTGCTATGCTGTGATTACTGCATATTATTGGCACAAAAATGTCTCCACATTTGATATGAATGCGAAACAGGAAAAGAGTACTAGATTTAAAAATTCAGTTATATATACCATAAAAGAAAAGTTAATTTTAAAAAGTAAGAAACGATGGAAACCTTTAAAATAAAATAAATGTCATATTATTTCTGATAGTCTGTAAAGTAAAGCAATTAGTATTTAAAGCACAAAAATTAATGATAAATAATAATATCTCAAGCAGGAATACTTCGAATCTTATTGTAGTAAAAAGTATATAATTGTAAATAACTGTTATATGCAAAATGAATTTAATTTTTGCTAGTGCTGATGAATTCGCAGCATATATAATGTACGTGGACTTAAAGAAAAATTACAACTTTTTCCTTTGAAACATATCTAGTCTTTTTATTTATAAATTAGCATTACTGTAATATGTTTCATCTTTTATTCTCCGTAACCGTGAATAGGCGTGTATGAGAATAAGTATATTGGTTTCAAAGTAACAAATAAATTTGCTTTTAGAGACAAACAACAAATTTAATATCTTAGAACAAACTAATTTTAATTCGAATGAGATTAAAAAATTAAAACATTTCTCAAATTTTCAACACTTTTTAAAATGTGGTGCTAAGTTAACGGGAAGCATTATTCTTTCCTCCTCTATTAAACCTTAAATGTTTTCAACACAGCGATATATATACAGTATATCTATATGAATTTTTCCTCCTAATAGGTACTTAAAAACATTAAAAATATAATAAAGTTTTTTGAGAAGTTTATCTTAATACTAATCAAATACATCTTCCCATTGCAATAAATATGTAAGTTAAAATTATTTTAATTATACTTTATCATTTCAGAATTTAACATAATTAAAAGCGACAAGATTAAGAATACCTTTTTCTTCGTCGCTTCAGTACTTAAGTAAGAATGTAGTTGGACTTCATTTGTACCATATGATGTCGGAAGATAAGCTACGTATGCCTGTCTTGACTGTGTATCATTAATTATAAGTATTCTAGTCAATGCTGTGCTGTATGTAATTTATAGTTCGGTATGGTATTATGTATTTCATGATTTGTAAGTGCATCATACGAAATTTCCTAGAAAGATCCTTAAGCAAATACGAAAGGAATCAACGAGAAAATTTATTCGCCTGGATTATACTTTCACCGCATGACGATGCAGCATGCGGGGAAAGTAGTTCTACAGGTTGAGAGTGTTAGGATGACCTCCAAATTGAAATTTAAATTTAATAGTGAAAGTTACTTTTTTCTGTCTTTTACGGCGCTATTTAATTGGCTTGAGCTCTTAGTTATGTATGAATATATTATTTTTATTACTAGGTGTTGATTTATAATAAAATGTTACTAAACATAGAAATTCTTATATTAAATATTACTGTACACTCTATCCATAAAAGCCTTTTTGTGGCCTTCATTATCGGAACCGTTAGTTGCAGACATATACTGCCAATCATTAAAATGCTTTAATTAACACAACTATTCATGTTATGAGATATTTATTTTTTAAAAAACTAATTTCCTAAAAATTACATTACTTTATTTTTATATATGTCCCTGTATTTAAAGTTTATTCTCAAAAAATTCATTCTAAAAAATGAAACACGAAAGATTTCACTCTTGTACATTATAAATTAACCCGAAATATTTAGTTTTAAAATTTTAAATCATTTTCTTTAGTTGCACACAAATTGAACAGTAAAGTGCTTGCATTTGTACGTAATTAAGAAAGAAAAATCAATTTGGAAAAAAGTTTCTGATGCTAATAGATTAAATTACGAACACTGATTAAGTGACAACCAAAGAATTTTCGTGAAACGCATTGATTTTATCTACAGAATCTTATGCATTGTGTGTTCAAAACAGGCTTCGGTATTCGTACACAGCGGACTTGTAAAATAAGTATTAAATGAAAATTATTTTTAGTTTAATACATTTTTCTAGTATTATAAAGTTATCATTCTTAAGTAATAAAACGACTCGAGAATTTTAATAACGTAATTAGTTTATTTGAAAATTTATACTTGTAAATTACTTATGTGAAAATTATTTTTGCATACCATACGTAACAAATAAATAGTATAAAATACTATTTATTTAGGTACTAGACCTCTGATTTTTCTAATTTATAAATAACCGACCTCTCAAGGAAAGTCGAAAAGGAAGTTAGATCTCGTAATTTTTACAAAACTTTGTTTTAATTTAAAACCCCGAAAACATGAATATTTAAGTCATTTAAAATATTTTTGTAACCGGAAGGGTATGCCTACGACCAGTGATTGTGAAAATAAAGGCCGCATGAAGACTTTTATGCACACAGTGAAATACAAAATGCTCTGTATGACTTTGCGTATCATTTGGTACAAACTCCTGTTCTTCCATAAATCACAAAATTTCTTGCAGTGCATCAACATTTTCTATTACCCCCAACCAAGAAAAATGTTTAAAACCTGTATTTTATTTCCTTTACTTAAATTTGTATTTTAATTACTTCTTTTAATGTTGTACTAAGACTTTATTTCCAATTTGTCTATTTATTAATTTTTAATAAAAGATACTAGTTGGACAGATACAGCTAAATAAAGCCAGTATAAGTATTAGAGATATTAATACAAAATGAATCTCTTAAAAGCGCAATTGATTAAAAACTTCAATTTCATTCAAACGACCCTTAAAAACCTTGCAATGAAAACTGAAAATTTGTAAGTCAAATTATATTTAAAGTTCTTATTAAGAATTAAGGTCCAATTGCATTCAAAAATCACATTTTGTCACATTAATTTTAAACTGGGCTTTAAATTTAAATTTCATTTATTGCTTTCTTTTCAATTATTTTATTATTTTATGAATCACAAAAATACTCATGGATATTCCAAAATGAATGATAAAATTTATTAAGAATTTAGACCGAAATATCAGAATTATTTGCACTTTCTTAATCCTTTACTCTTATACAACTGAAGAAAGTTGTAAGAGTAGAGGACTAAGAAAATAGGAAAATGATATTAATATCATTTATTTAAAAGAAATGTACTTGTTTTACATATTGCATGTAAGAATTATTTGAAATAATGCGCATTTCACTTGCTCAACTTGATTGGCAAAATTAAAAAATAACTGGTAACATCAGAAATTTTAACAGAAGTGTTTAGTGTTCTGGTGCCAATGCCTTTGAATTTAAAGTTCTAAATATTAAAATAACACTTTTATGAATAAATTTCTACATCAATTTAATTATTAGAACCTCTCCATTATGTATATAACTATCTCCATGAATGTACAATAATGCATATAATTACTCTTAGAAAATTAAAGTTTAGCATTCAGTCTATTTTTCCAACTAGTTTCTACACCGATAGATTATACTTTTAAATTAAAATAAAATGAAATGATTGTATGGAAGTTAATAAAGTTTCTTTATTCGCAATTATATTTTAATTTATTAATTAAAGAAAACAATGGCCTGATTGTGTAATACTAATAATTTTTCTTTCTGCCATATAACATTCAAATACAAAAAGACATAAATATTTTACCATGATGCCTCTTAATTAAGTGCCTTTTGCATACTTATCTAATAGTTACTGCCTGCCATCGTTTGGAAGTGTTCAATTAAAACGATAACAGGTTAGAAACTTCTTTTGCCGCTCAAATTATTTTGATTGGTTTTTATGCCAAATATTAAGGCATTTTAAGTTCGAATGCATTATATGCATTTTAAGTTCGTAATCATTTAAAGTATTAAAATGTACATTGTAATCTATGTTTAGTTGATATCTTATATTTGTAATTTCATATGGTGCACTTAAGAAGTATAAAAGTGAGAAATGAGTTTTAGATGAAGAAAGGATTGACGTCAGAGAATTGTAAAATAATGCAAGAATTTTTAATAAAGGCTTTTCTTTTATTTTGGTTCTGCTTAGTTATTAGAAAATTCAACATTATATCTATTGACAAAATTTAAATCGTTAAACACACCAAAATTCACGATTAGAAAATTCGGTAGTGTTGAATAAACCAACTATGGGAATGTAGTAGAAATGTGAACATATCATTGGAAGAGTAGTGTTGTAGAGACATTAGATTATTTTGAAGCAGGAGATGTGAAAAATGAGTAATGCCCTTGCCGGACCACTACACCACGAAGCGTGCTGACCACTACACCACGAAGGCATGCTAAGAAGGCGGGAGAAATGCCTTAATAATCTGAATAAACCTTAAATTATTCTTAAAATAGTTTAGCTCACTCGCAGCTCTTCCCCGCTTGGTAGGTAGGTATTTATGCATCTTTCTTAAAATATTTCCGTTTACTGACAAAATGTTTTCCGTTTCTAGCCAAAACATTTTATTCATATAAGTTAACAAAACAAAGAAATATTTAAAACCTCACTTTGAATTAACAGAAAACGATGCATTTTCAGCTTGCTTAGTTATGTAATCTTGAAAATAATATTTAAGTTTTTTCCTCGGCATTGAAACAAAAGAATTTCAAGCCAGAAAATATACATAATTCTTGATTTAATTTCAAAGAGACGAAATCTAAAACCATTTTCTGTTTATGCATTTAACTTATGAGTTTTTTGTATTTAAATCATTATATTAAGTCTTCATAAATATAGTGAAGCTTTGGGTCACGAATGGTATTCGTTCTTTATGGCAGTTCGTCACAAGACGTGTTAGTAAATCGAAACTATTTTCCACATAGGGAAATAATTTAAAATGGATTAATTCGTTCTTGAATTACAGTTTATTCCTTACATAAATGTTTTCACAATACATTGTGCTCAAAATCAAACATAGACAAAAACACACATAAATAAAATATTAATCAGATAAAATAGATGAAAATTTACTTTGATTTTATTGCATCTGTACGAAGGACAGTTGATAGCACAAATTCAAGATGGTGAGAAAATGAAGCTGAAGAGATATGATTGCCTGAATTTAGAGTGTACTCTTCCATTAAAAATCGGCTAGCAGTTTTCTGTGAGCTTTCTTTTTGTACTTACTTGTCTCTTAACGCCACTCGACTCTCCTGGAAACTCGCTGGGCATGTGTCTCACTAAAAACTTCTCCAGTGATTTGTTTTTGTTTATGTTTGAGTACCCTTCTAAAAAGAAAAAGAAAGGTCATTGTCAGTGAAAATGTTTTAGGTCTTAGTACTTCAAATCGGATGCCTTTTAAAATTCGTTTTCAATCAGACAAAATAACTTTTTTTTATTAATATAAACAACTTTAAATTTCGAAAGTTATTCAGCGCACATCATGATTTCTATCATAAACAATAAAAAATGCAATAATTAAACTGCATATATAAAAAACCTATCTATATTTATGGCATTTGCTTTGCGGTCTCAAGGAGCGACCACTGAGCCGCTACAGCATTGTGTCACAATGCTCACAATCTTCTAGAGGCTCGGTGGTCGCTCCTTGAAACTACTGCTTTTCACAATGGCGTTTGCTTGCTTTTCAAATAGGAATGTTTATTTTTACCCGTATATAGATGAGGGGCTTTGAAACCACAGAGTTATTTTATTACTAAACAATACATCCACCTACCCTGTTGAAAGGTCTTCCTTTTCCAGAGATTTTTCTCTGACCTCAACACGCTTGCTTCCCAAGCTAGTATTGTGATTTTATAAATTATTTCATCTGGTTTAAATTTAATGTAAATATACTTTGCTATAATTAAAAATAGAAACCGCGTATAAGTTTTATTTAAATTTAAAAAAATTTTCTAAATATTTTGGGACGAAATACGAATAAAATAAATATGAATGGGAAACGAATGATCCGTACCAAAGCCAAAAAGGCCAAGCCCCCTATTAACATAAAAAACCACAAATTTAATATGTCAGACGAAAAGAAACTAAATAACGCTGGACATATACCAGTGAAATTTAAATCCAGGCAGTGTACATTTTGTAGCACAAGGAAGAAACCTCAAAGAACAAGATACATGTGCAAAACGTGCCGTGTGGGTCTATGTATGTACCAAAAAGACAAAACATGCTTTGAACAGTGCCACAAAAAAATTTTTTCTTCGAAATTAAAAAACAAAAACACTGAATCTTTTTTATCCTTATTTTACTGAGTTTTATCCATTTAGCCAAACGTCCTTATTATGTAGTTACTTATAGTTTCACTGCTATAAAAAATTACATAAATATTTATTTTTTAATTTTTAACTCACGATTTACTTTGTAAAATAATGTAAAAAAATTATATATAATGCAATTCTTACATGCATTTTTTTTTAATTCGTAAATTTTGTCATTTATCGGAAACGCGCACGGAGAAAGGTGAAAAGTAAGTTTTTTTTTCCTACTACCTCAGTAAGTTTCAAAGTCCTAGACGCACGGTGATTTCACAGTGCGACCACCACCCACAAAACAATGGGCAAGAGTAGATTTTTTTAAATTCATATATTACTTGTCTTTAGGATAATAATATTGAATTGACAGAGTTTTTATTTAAAAAAATTTTAAAAATAATATCTCGCGCGTCAAAGGATTAATAAAGGCAAACTTTGTAAATTTTACACGTGAGTGTATTTTTTTTTTTTTTTTTTTTCAGCATACTCTATTTCAACCAATCGAGATATTTTTGTTTTTATAGAATTAAATTTTACTTTTCAGCCATATAATGTAGTTTTTCAGAATGTTTTTATGGGGTGGGTACAGTTTTTACTTTAACAGAGTTAAATAACGGCATTTTTAATTTTATAACTTTAATTAAAATCTAACTTTCTCGGCCGTATTAATTCCGTTTAGTCAACTTCCAAAACTTCCCTATTTTACATTTTAAAATTAAATTGCAGAGGTTTCTTTCACCATTCTTCAAATTTGTTACAACACACGAAGGGAAGTATGGCTGAAAGGATATTTTGTGTATGAATTTATCAAAAAATTACACTGTAAGACTGATACAAACAAACAAACTCAGAATTTGAACAGTAAAGATGAAATTTATTTTTTAAGATTTTATTTTAAATAACACGATATTTAAATGTCAAAAACCCGCCCTACATTTCTATTCTTTCATCTACTCCACCACATTATGTAAACGAAATGAGTTTTAAATAGAAAGGAGAATCTACGATTAGAAGAGCGGTTTGGCTATATCAGCTTGCCTTAGTGATACTCTTCTGTTACTATCTGCCTTGAACGCTGTTGCTTCCAACTGGTGAGATTGACTTTCATTAAAAATAATCTTTGTATTCGAGGAATATCACAATCACGATACTAAGCTATAATTTTAAAGATTGATCTGCAGATACTGTGAAATAACTGTTGTTCGTAATTCCTACCAGAACAGAAAATTAATTATGTAATTTGTTTCTGATCATGTTACCAGAATAGTTAAGTTTCTGATTTTCAAGCAGAAATTCAAATTAATTTCTTTTCTTATTTTCTATTATTGTATTTGTTCTGAAACAAAATTTTGTCTGACAGTCTAAAGGGTTAGACTAAGGTTACGTTTACGTGAAAGTGAATTTGAGTTCATATTTTTAACCGTTTATTGAATTGTAACTGGAACAGTAACGCAGCAAAATTTAAATCCAGAGTAAATCTTAATGATATTTTATATAATATTGTTACGAATTTGGTATTTAAAAAGCTAATGTTAGTTCAATTATAAATTAAATGGTTTTATTTCTCGCGCAGTGCAGCGCGTGACGAATATTAAAAGAAAGCTAAGCCGGAAAATTGAAAATACAAGAGCGCGTGCATTAAATAAATAAATATCTCTTTTTTGATTTCGAGAAAGTACTGGAAAATTCTAACGCGTGATATTAAAATCTTATAAAAGGAGGAAAACATCTCAGTTTGTATTAGTTGCTTAGTTTGTTGTTGTTTAGAAAACTGCTGTTGTTGATTGTAGCGAATTCGCGGATTAGCGTTCTTTAGCTGTTTTGAATTACGTTCTATTGGACATTTCAGTAGTTAAAAGATACCTACAGTGAGATATTGTAATACTGCATGATAATTTGAGAAAATTTAAGCATTTTTGTTGTGATAATAATAAATTTTTGTGCATTCATTTCATAACGAACCCGTGCGCACGCAACAATTTTGGTGTCAGAAGTGGAATTTGAATGCCAATAACAAGAGCGATGGAAGAACAATTCAGGAAAATGATGACTGCATTTGCTGCTTTCCAAGAAAAGATGGAAGGAGCCGTCATCTCCGTTAAAGAAGAAATTAAAGGCGGGATGACATTGGGCCAAGAATCCGTTAAGGAAGAGATGAAGGCCATTCAACCTGGTCAATTAACTTTTAAAGACGAAATAAAAGCCGTACAAGTAAAGATTGAAGAAAGTCAATACGAAATGAAAAGAGAAATTGCCTGCATAATAGAAACCAAATTCGATGCTATGGAAGGTAGAATAGATGTGGTTGAAAATAAAGTTGGGCAAATTCAAGAAAAGGTTTATTCTGTCAAAGATGAAATAGAAGATAGAGTGTCGGCTGTGGAGCGACGAGTCGAAGGAAGAGTTTCGGCCTTCCAACAACAAATTGAAGAAAGTTACTGCCGTCCAAGGACATATTGAACAACAAATCGAAGACAGAATTTCTGCTGTCGTCGCCAAAGAAGTTGACACTTTAAAGAAATTCGTAACGACGGCAGGGAGCACTTCGGATGGTTTAAAATTTCTACCCATGCCTGCTCGTCCCTCTCTGAAGCTATCGACATATGATGGGAAGACCTCCTGGCAGGTGTATAAGACAAAATTTTCTATCGTGGCGGATGCGAATGGATGGGATTCCCCAGCTAAGGTCTGTCATCTCGCCGCTTCTTTAAGAGCCGACGCAGGGGATATCCTTCAGACTCTTCCCGAAAACAAAAGGTTAGATTTCGAAGCTCTGTCCGGCGCCTTGGAGCTGCGCTTCGGGGAGAAATGTTTAAAAGACTACAGCAGGTTCCAATTAAAATCCCGTCAACAGAAGCTCACCGAAACACTTCCGGAGCTCGCCACGGATGTTGAAAGGCTGTCACATCACGCCTTTTCCGAGTGCCCGACAGAAACAAGGGAAATCCTGTCCCTGCAATATTTCATCGATGGCATCCGGGACCCTGAAATACAGAAAGCACTGCGAATGGCGGATGTTAAAGATCTGAAAAGCGCTTTAGTGTACGCCATGAAATTCGAGGCAGCCCAGCAAGCCACCCTTCGAGACCGCCATCCAGTCAGAGCTGCTCAGGTCCAGGAGCCAGGGGATCAAGTCACTGCTCGTCTAGACGATTTAACTAGACAACTGAACGCCTTGAGACGGAATATTGGTGACAAGAAACCGACCGTAAAGTGCTGGAACTGCGGTGCTGAAGGACACATACGACGAAACTGCAGAACACCCCAGGGTACGGATGTTAAAACCGCTCCTAACAAAGAGCAGGAAAACTAATTAGTGGCCATCTCGCGGGGCGGAGGTTGCCAGATAATCAAAAGCCCCAGTTTAAAGCGCTTCATATTTCTGCAGTGAGAGGCGGCAGTAATGGACTTTTCATAATAGGACATATTAATAGAGTTCCCTGCAATATGACGATAGATACAGGAGCCAACGTTACCATCATCCAAAAAGATTTGGCTGAACAACTGGGAAGCGAACTTATCTGGACGCCGCGTTACCCTACAGACGCCGCCAAATGGTCACCATTAATGATAGCAGCCGAAAGGGACTTTGTAGCAATACTATTAGAGGTACTAAATCTAACAGTGGTTCTGGTTTCAATCTACTCTCCACCAACAGAAGAAGCAGACCCCACATTAGAACGCATACAACGATTGATGAGATCGCACCGAATAGCTAACATACTATTTGCTGGAGATTTTAACGCACACAGCACCACCTGGGGCTATGCAATCACAGCTCCTAAAGGCCGCATACTCGAGGACTTTGTTCACAGCAGTAACCTCGTAATTCACAATCGTTCGGATGCACCGCCTACATTCAATAGACTACACTCGCGCGGCTGGCCAGACCTTACCATCACCACCCAACAGATGGCACCCATACTGCAAGACTGGACAGTCGTCGAAAACCTTAGTATCTCCGACCATAATTATATACGGTTTAATCTAGCAAATAGCACAGCCACCTCTATTCTTAAACGGTACAATCTCCCTGGACGGAAAGTTCGAGCATTCACAGCCATCATTAGAGCCCGTCTGGCACCTTTTGCAACCGCAATAAGACAGGCCAACAGCAAAGAGGCCCTCCAGAACCTCACCCAAGACACCTTAACCGCAATCAAGAAGGCATGTGATGAAAATCTTCCCCTGCGCACGGCCAAAAGAATCACAACGCTGAATTGGTGGAATGGCACGCTTCGAAGTCAACAACAACGGTGTCGTGCTCTACGGCGACGCCTAAAGCAAGAGCGCAGACATAACCTAGAAACCTCCACCCTGCTCATTTACCAACGGGAGCGAGCACTCTATAAGCGAATGATTCTGGAAGCTAAGATAAGCAGCTGGAGAAAATTCTGCACAGAAACTACGACCACCTTTGGTATCCACCACAAAATCGCAGCTGGCAAACTCTTCAAGCCGGCAACTCTCTACCTCCAGCCAACGCCAAATACTAATGACCATCTCACGGAGGCTACGTTATCAGAGATCCTAAGGACAGTCTTCCCCAAGGACAACCCGACAGAAGACACAGCCTTTCATACCATCGTCCGAAACCAGCCTCTTGAAATAAATACCATGGATGACCCTGATATTACAACTGCAGAAATACTCCAGGTCCTGCGCCAGCTTCCGCAGCGTAAAGCACCTGGACCAGATGGCATCGACAACCGGATAATAAAATTAATAGTGCGAACAAATGTCAACATCTTCCAAGTGCTATTTAATCAGCTTCTTCGTACCGGGACATTTCCCAGGTGTTTCAAAATCGGTCATGTAGTCTTGTTCCTGAAGAAAAACAAAGATCCTACGAGACCAAAGTCATTCAGACCGATCTGCTTACTCTCTACCCTGGGTAAGGTTTTCGAAAAGATACTCATGACAAGGCTAAGACACCATCTGCACAGAACCCGGTTCCTGAGTCCAATTCAATTTGGCTTTAGCCCAGGTAAATCAACACTACATGCTCTGATGGAAGTCAAAAACCAAATACTGGCAAACAGATCCTCTGGCTACCACACAGCGTTCATTTCAATAGATCTCAAGAGCGCTTTTGATATGCTGTGGTGGCCAGCAATATTACAAGCTCTACGAACCGCTAACTGCCCAAGCAATATTTACAACACCATGGTAAACTATTTAGCGGACCGCCGGCTGATCCTTCCACATAACAGCGGAATTATAGAACAAGATCAGACACAGGGATGCCCGCAAGGCTCATGCGCCGGACCGTTCCTATGGAACATAACCTTCAACGGAGTCCTCAACAACCCATGGCCTGACCATACAAGGATCATCGCTTACGCAAACGATACAGCCCTAATCGTCAAAGGAAGAACCAGGGAAAAGCTCCAGGCCAATGCAATCGAATCCTGCTCCCTTTTTCAGGAAAGATGCACAGCCCTAAAACTTCAAATAGCAGAGGCCAAATCTCAAATTTTGCTCGTCCCAAAAAAAGGCGGATCGCTGGCAAGACAGCCAAGGATAACTTTAAACGGACATCGCCTCCGCATCACTCCAGTGCTGAAATATCTAGGAATTATCTTCGACACCAAATTAAACTGGATCCCCCATGTGCTGGAGCTGAAAAAGAAAACTGCAAGATTAGCCCAACAACTAAGATATATGCAGGGCTATAAATGGGGTCTCAATCCCTATATCCAGAAAACGCTTTACACAACAGTAGCCGAGAAAGTTATAACTTATGGAGCGGCTGTTTGGTCAGCGCCTATGCAGGGCCGCAAAGTCAAGCATCTACTTAGCATACAAAGGCCTTTTCTCCTGAATGTCACCAAGGCCTTCCGAACATCCCCTACAAATGCGTTATGCGTACTAGCGGGATTGCTACCGCTCCATCTGAGCGTAGAAAAGGAAGCAGCCTATCAGGAGATCACTCAACTTGGCAATCTAACCACCTTCAGAGACGAGCTATACTCACCAGCCGAATTTGAACAAAAGATGATACGCCTTGCCGATCACCCCCTCAACGCAGGGACAGGGAGTAAAGATTAGCATCAAGCAAAACACCAATGTAAAGGAAGATGATCTAGTCTATTATACCGACGGGTCAAAACTAGATGAAAATACAGGTTGCGCCTATGTTGCCCTCAGACAGCAAAGCACAATAGCACAATGGAAAGGTCACCTGGACACAAACAACAGCGTGTTCCAGAGTGAAGTAATGGCCATCAAACAAGCTCTACTTACGATAATCCAACAGCGGCAAAGAGACAGCTTCATTATAACAGACAGCCTCTCCTCCCTGTATGCAATTGTGAACCCTGTGCACAGCTCCCCACTGATTGCAGAGATTCAGACACATCTGCGCGACCACAGCCATCTTAACACCAGGATAGAATGGACCAAGGCCCACGTCGGCAACAGGGGGAACGAGCAAGCAGATCAACTTGCAAAGGAAGCTGCAAGAAACATCAATGCGGAACATATCACTATCCCTTGGCCAGTTTCATATTTAAAGAAAAGTCTGAAACACAAGGCAAAATCCGTTTGGCAGGAGGAATGGGATACTGGTGAGACAGGACGCCGTGCTCACTATCACGTCCCTACGGTAGACTCAGATCGTCTCATAGTGCATGCACAAATGGTCCGATACATTACCGGACACAGTCCTTTTCCCGTGTACTATGAAAAACACGGGATCGCACAAAATGCACATTGTATATGTGGTGATATGGGCACCCCAGATCATTATGTTACCCAATGCCCGCTTACAGCAGATCTGCACCTGCCAATTCCAACTACAAACACGCAGGCTTTCTGCAGATTTATGGTTAAAGACAAACGTACTGTCCGAAAAATCAACAAGATAGTTGATAAACTCATGAACGTGGGCACAGACTTATGTCTAATCTAAAGCAAACGTGCTAAGATATGATATGCAAATGCAAGGTGGAGTGTGCAACGCCATTTACCATGTGCCATGTATCGTGTAAATTAAAAACCATGTCATACAAACTCCATGTATATATAACTATCGGCATGATGTGCTACGAGCAGCTCACAAACTAAAACTGTTAATAATGCAAATGAACTGAGTCAGTAATGAACATTACGCACTGAGGTCAGTTATCGTGCATATAACTATGCACTTTGCAGCGCGTATAACTGCCTTCAACAGAACAGCAACGTGTCAATACTGGCAAATTACGCAATGCAGGACAGTTCATGTACTACGCGTACTAATACCATCACATCCATATACCGCGACCTATTCTAAGGTGCGAAATGTAAGTAATGGAGAAATGCACAGATGCAAAATTCTGCAGTAATATGCTAACTGTAAATGCAAAGTAATCTATGTATATTAAGGAATGCTAATGTAATCCATTATATGTTTTTGTACATGGTAAATATATTAATGTAATGATTAAGCAATGTATTATAAGTGTAAAGAACTTCGGTACAGAATAACATTGTAAAGCTTACCGGCTTAATTATAAGGAGTAATGTAATATGCACTTTCGTATAAGTTAGTCAGTATAATTTATCCTGCATAATGTTTCACCAGTGCATAACAAATTTCCCTGCGTGTAACTTAACACGCATCATGTATATACACCCTTCTGTGCATAATGTTTTTCCTACGTATCACTAATTTCCCTGTGTATAATTTAATGCGCATCTTGTGTTGAATGCGCAGCCAGTGCAAAACAACATTATTACAATCTGATGATAATGTATCTGTTACCAGTATACGGTATATTAGGAAAGAAAATTAATGTAATAAGTATTTGGAAGTTAATGTAATGTTAAGGTAAGGCGTTATTTTGTCTTGTCAATCTGATGTGTAGAATATAATGTAATGTGTAAACCATGTATCGCAATATAAAATATGTAGTGTAGTATGTACTGATAAACTATCCTGTTAATTTGATATGTAGTACATTATCTAATACGTAAGCCAAGTATCGTAATATGTAATGTAATCGTAATAGTGTCATATGTATCATAATATATAATGTAATATGTAATACAATCGTATTAGTGTCATATGTATCATAATATGTAATGTAGTCGTAATAGTGTTATATGTATCATAATATATATTGTAATACGTAATGTAATCGTAATAGTGCCATATGTATCATAATATGCAATGTAATATGTAATGTAGTATGTACTGATTAATGAGCAACATGACACAGAATGCAAAGCCCAACTGAAGAAATGTGAATGCAAACTTTATAATAGTATTATGCATAACGATGTAGGCAGTGTATCGAGAAGTCTATCATGTGAATAAGTTATCCTGTATAATGAAATACCTGTGTATAACTAATTCCATGTGAATAATCTAACCCGTATCGTGCTTATAACCCCCTATTGCGTATAATGTTCCTATGTATCATTAATTTCCCCGTATATAATGTAATGTGTACCCAGTGTATAATGATAATATAATGCGTATCCTGTGTCTAATGCGAATCCTGTGCAAAATAACCCTTTTATAATGTACCAATATAGGGTTTATTAGAAAAGAATTTTAATGTAATAAGTTGATGTGAAGTTAATGTAATGTTAGGATAAGGTATTAATTTGATATGTAGTATATAATGCAATGTGTAAATCATGTATCGTAATATATAATGTAATATGAAATGTAAGATAAAGGTGGACGTGGTGCTGTACTGATTAACCCAAATGGTAAAGGGACAGTGCCCACGTCCTCCGTCGCTTATCGCTTACCCTGCGTTACCCTGCAGACTGTGTCCGGTGAGAAGATCGACATCGATGGAAAAGTAAATGTTAACATCACGTTTGGAAGTGCCGCTTACCATCACACGGCATATGTAGCAGACATCACTGATTCTTGCATACTCGGATTGGACTTTCTAAGGAAATACAATTTTTCCTTGGACTTTAAAAATAACGAATTGCATTCTAAATCTGAGGACATAGCGTTATTTGGAGTTAATGATGAAGAAGTTAAATCTGTTCATAAAATCATAGCACAAGACAATATCACAATACCGGCAAGAACAGAAATTTTACTTCCTGGATCCATAGCCGAAAACAGAAATTTCCGCTACGACATCATAGAATATCCCAATAACTGTAATAGCCCAAAAGGAGTACTAGTAGCCTCAACACTTGTCGACCTATCCAGAACGGTTATCCGGTGAGAGTCGCCAATGTAACTGAGAAGGGGAGAATTATTAAGAAAGGGGAATTGGTTGCAGCATGTACTCCAGTAACTACCGTTGAAAGAAAGAGTAACACCCAAGAATCCGTGTCTTCAGAAAGCATTACATCAGAGTTACTTCAGAATGCGCAATTAAACGATGAAGAGAAGAATGCTGCCGATCACGTCATTAAAGATCTTCAAGTTGTTTTCTCCCGCTCGTCTTCTGACGTGGGTCGAACCAGTTTGACACAACATAGAATCGATACCGGGGATCATCCCCCGATCAAGCAACATCCAAGACGCCTACCGTTTGCCAAACAGGAAGAGGTGCGAACACTGTTAAAAGATATGGAAGAAGGCGATGTCATTGAGCCTTGAGTAAGTCCATGGGCATCTCCCATCGTCCTAGTCAGAAAAAAAGACGGCTCAACAAGATTTTGCGTCGACTATCGCCTGTTGAATGAGGTTCCGAAGAAAGACAGTTACCCTCTTCCTAGAATTGACGTCATTCTAGACACTCTTTCTGGAAGCAAGTGGTTCTCAACACTTGATTTAAAGAGTGGGTATTGGCAGGTAGAAATACAGCCTGAAGACCGAGAAAAGACGGCATTTACTACGGGACAAGGGCTTTGGCAATTCAAGGTGATGCCGTTTGGACTGTGTAATGCGCCGGCAACATTCGAACGTCTTATGGAGACTGTTTTGAAAGGCCTTTCCTACGAAGCCTGCCTGATATACCTGGACGACATCATCATCGTCGGAAAGAGTTTTGAAGAACATTTAGAAAATCTTAGGAAGGTGCTTCAGAAACTGAAAGAAGCCAATCTGAAGCTGAGTCCCGCTAAATGCAAATTGTTCCGAAAGGAAGTGACTTACCTGGGACATGTCATCTCTGCAGAAGGTGTGCGCACGGATCCTGAAAATGTATCAGCGGTTAAATCCTGGAAACGTCCCGAAAATGTCCATCAGCTGAGAAGCTTCCTAGGGCTTTGCACCTACTATAGGAAATTCGTGTAGGACTTTTCTTCCATCGCAAGACCCTTCACAAGCTGACAGAGAGCAACCAAAAGTTCTTGTGGACAAAAGAATGCGAGGATGCATTTAACAACTTAAAGGAGGCTTTAACATCTGCTCCAATCCTGACATATCCTCAGCTCGACCGACCATTTATTCTCGACACCGACGCGAGCAATAAAAGTGTCGGTGCTGTTTTGTCCCAAGAAATAGACGGCCAAGAACGTGTAGTGGCGTACTGGAGCAAGTGCCTGTCTAAACCGGAGAGGAATTATTGTGTCACCAGGAAAGAGTTGCTCGCCATAGTCAAAGCTGTAGAACAGTTCCATCACTATCTATACGGCAGAAAATTCCTGCTCCGCACCGATCATGCATCATTGACCTGGCTTTTAAATTTCAAGAATCCTGAGGGTCAAATAGCCAGGTGGATACAGAGACTCCAAGAATATGACATCACTATCCGTCATCGTAAGGGATCATCACACGGAAACGCCGACGCCCTGTCTGGAAAACCTTGCCAAAAAAGCTGCCGATATTGTTCCAGGGTGGAAGCGAAATACGAGCTGCTGACTCCGGTCGCAAGACAAATTACAACATCAACATCGGCTGATCGAGAACCGTGGAGTGATGATGAAGTCAGGAAAGACCAGATGGAAGACCGCGACATTAAACCCATAATTGATTTAATGGAGTCATCAACCAGAAAACCTACCTGGCAGGACATTTCTATCTGTAGTCCTACAACCAAACAGTATTAGGCACTCTGGGATTCACTTCACATTCGAAACGGCGTCAGATACCGGAAATTCAAATCGGATGATGGGAAGACGTTCCGATGGCAGCTGATACTTCCAAGATCCCGCATTCCTGATGTCCTTAAAGAACTACATAACAGCCCTACGGGAGGTCACTTTGGAATAATGAAGACCTTACAGAGAGTTCGTGAGCGCTTTTACTGGAATAATGCAAAGGATGACGTGCAAAAGTGGTGCCGATCCTGCGATGCCTGTGCAGGTCGGAAAGGACTGAAGAGACGAGGCGAGGCAAGCTGCAACGTTACAACGTAAGGGCGCCTTTTGAACGTATCGCCTTTGACATCTTGGGACCTCTGCCACGAACTGCTGATGGCAACAAATACATACTCGTTGTCATTGCTTATTTCACCAAGTGGCCTGAAGCGTACCCTGTTCCTGATCAAGAGGCTGTCACAGTAACTGAGGTAAAGATACAGCACTGGATTTCCAGGTTCGGAGTACCTCTTCAGTTACATTCCGATCAGGGAAGGAATTTTGCCTCGGCAGTAATCAAAGAACTATACAAACTACTCGGCATTGACAAAACTCAAACGACGCCATTGCATCCCCAGTCGGACGGCATGGTAAAGAGGTTCAATCGAACCATCCTTAATAACCTCTCATTAGTGGTTTCCAGAAACCAACAGGACTGGGACAAGAAATTACCACTCTTTTTACTGGCTTACCGCAGTGCTGTCCACGAGACTACCGGCTATTCTCCATCACAGATGCTCTTCAGTCGTGATCTTCGTCTGCCTTGTGATCTACTGCTTGGCCGCCCTCCGGATGCTCCTTCTTCGTCTGAGGAATATATTCAAGATCTCCAGGCCCGGTTTGAAGTGATGCACAACTTTGCACGAAAGCGAGTCAACTTGGCGACGGAGAAGATGAAGACCCGATACGACACAAGAGCTACTGAACATCAATTCCACGAAGGAGACAAGGTGTGGTTGTTGAATCCGACTCGACGGAAAGGACTTTGTCCGAAATTACAGTCACCTTGGGATGGCCCGTACACAGTCCTAAACAGGCTGAATGACGTCGTGGTTCGGATTCGTAAGTCTTCGAACTCTAAACCTAAATTCCTTCATTACGACAGGTTAGCTCATTACTATGGCCATAGTACATAATGTAAATAATTGTAAATAGTATAAGACCATGGTCCATTTTTTTTCAAATGTGTCTTTGATTTGATTTGTATTTAGTATTTGATTTGCATTTAGTATTTGATTTGTATTTGATAGCATTTGATTTGTTTTATGTATTGCATTTATTGTTCATGTTGTTTATTATTGTAATGTAATGCTTATTAATGCATTTATGCCACAGTTGTAAGTTTAGCTTCCTGTCCAGGGATTGTACTGCCCGGGACGTGCAGTCCTTGGGAAGGGGGCAGTGTTACGAATTTGGTATTTAAAAAGCTAATGTTAGTTCAATTATAAATTAAATGGTTTTATTTCTCGCGCAGTGCAGCGCGTGACGAATATTAAAAGAAAGCTAAGCCGGAAAATTGAAAATACAAGAGCGCGTGCATTAAATAAATAAATATCTCTTTTTTGATTTCGAGAAAGTACTGGAAAATTTTAGCGCGTGATTTTAAAATCTTATGAAAGGAGGAAAACATCTCAGTTTGTAGTAGTTGCTTAGTTTGTTGTTGTTTAGAAAACTGCTGTTGTTGATTGTAGCGAATTCGCGAATTAGCGTTCTTTAGCTGTTTTGAATTACGTTCTATTGGACATTTGAGTAGTTAAAAGATACCTACTGTGAGATATTGTAATACTGCATGATAATTTGAGAAAATTTAAGCATTTTTGTTGTGATAATAATAAATTTTTTTTCATTTTTCATCGGATTTGTGCATTCATTTCATAACGAACCCTTGCGCACGCAACAATATTAATCGCTATATCTGGAGATACTACATTGAAAACGTTCTCACAATTAAACTAATCTAAACCTTAAATTAAGATTACAAACAATAAATTCTTTACTACCAGTGTTATAATACAAAAAGATTTGGAACCAAAACAAAATAGAAATTCAAGTCAGCTTCCGAATGAGTGTATTTAATCACTCTCCGATACACCACCCAAATGGGAAAGTGGTTATTGACTCTGACTACCATACCGAAGGACCGGCTTTTGAATTACGAAAAAGGTATGGATGTTTATGCTTCTCCTCATAGAAGGCAGCGGTGGCTCACCTATTAGGTGCCTTCATAATAAAGTGGCCACCACTTTCGGCCTGAGTTGTGGCCAGCGTCTATAACGGCTCGGGCCTGCCATTGGAAAAAGAGCCCTTCTCCCATACGTGATGCCGAAACCAGGCTAATGCTGGTGACGTATTTTGAGATCATTCCAATGTTTAATGCCTCTTGCATATTTATTTACATTTCCTGCAAAACAAGCAGGTGCTTAACTAAGGAGCAGTGGAAGTTATAATTAAAAGAAATGTTCAACATGAAGTAGAAACATTTTATAACGCTTCCTTAAGAAAAGAAACAAGTAGCAAATCATTGCTATTTTTCCTCAAATATTTTCCCAGCAATATGATTTCGAAAATATATGTATATATTTTGCTATACGAAAGTATTGAATTTTTTTCCTCTTATAATATACGTACATTTCCGGTGTTATGCTGTCTGAGTTATTCTTTATTAGGTTTTAAAAATTCCAGTATTCATCAATATCAATACGTTTCTGATAAATATGAAAATAAAATCAAATTAGGTATCAATTTTCACCATAAAATCAGTTGAATAAATTACTGTATATTACTGTAATATTCTGAGCATGAGCAAAACTTTTGAACAATATTTTTTCTACTGCAGTTTGGAGGTCGTCTTGTAAACGAGTTCAAAATGATTATGAATAATTCGAACACAAAAATGGTATAGGTTGAATAACTAAAAAAATATTATTTTTATATAATTTAACTATGATATGCATATATTAGTATTATATGTATATATTAGTCAAATTTCTTATAACAGCAAGTTTTCCAACAATTTTCAAAACTCTTTCTCTGCTATAGGCATGTCCGGGATAACGTCATTCTTCTTCATTTCATACTTAACGTGATTGACCTTCCCAATTTTAATAACACCTCCTGTTCCGCTCTTAGGCTCAGCAAAAGTGATAACTTTAACATTAAAAGTAATAGAAGGCTCGTTTTCTTCTGTTGTTATTGCTGTTGCCCACGCGTTTTTACTATACAGCAAAATTAACTATTCATGTTGCACTTGTAAACGAGATAGCGTTTCTGAAAGCGAAAACTCTTTTGATTGCTCGAGAGGGATTTATGCAACAGAGGACCAACGTAAAATCTCACGCTGTTGTAAAAGGGCAAAATAATGGGCATACCAAAAGCTGGGAGAATTGAAAAAGAGAAAATTGTTGGCACCAGAATTCCCCTTCATTCATTTCACATCATTGTTTTTACACTGTAATTCATTAATTTCTTACATTTCTAGTCTCTGTTTTTCTAATGGAAGCTGAAAGAAAATTGGTGCTCTGTTCAAATCGTTTGGAAAGCTAAATTAGTCAGTTTTCAAATTTCGCTGAATTTTTGCAGCACATTTTACCTCTTGCTGTTAGATGTGGATTGTCTTATAGCTTGTGTTTTATATTCTGATTTTACGTAATGCCCCAGTAGAGGAAGCCTTAAATAAATCATTCTTTCAAAACGAACTTGGGATTTAGACTAAAATATATACCAAAGATAGCTACTAATTTTGTATTAATTAAGCTGAGCTAAGATGAGCTAAGTCAAGTATTAATTAAGCTGAGCTAAGTCTATGGCTAGCATTTTGTTATTTGGTTGACAAAATTTAATTTTCGAAGTGAGGTATCTGAAATTTATGTTGGGCATAAATATAAAGCTAAGTATCTATTGGTAGAAAATGATACCTATGTTTAGCAAGAGTAAGTGATTCTTTGTAAATTTTTTGCGGAATAGCATGTCCTCTACGGAAAAAAGAATTTAATTTTGTTTATATTTATATTTTGTTTATTTATATATTTTGTTTCGATCAAATTCAGAATCAAATATCTTGTTCAGTCTTATGAAATGCTAAGGTATGCTTTTACTTCTCCACTAGCAATAATAAACGATATTTTAATGAGAAGATTAATTTATGATGTTGTATTGAATCCTTTTCATACAAATAATAGTTTCTTTCAGTAATATCAGATGCTGTCTGGTTTGAAGTTTAGCAATACTCTTCATAAATCTGGTGTTTTATATCATTTTATAAAGTAAAACGACCAGTGTCACAATCTGCATAGCTGGTCAAAGTATAAGTGGAGGTCAAATGATTATCGTATACAATTTAAATTCAGAAGCATGCCATATCTTAAAAACTGACAGCAAACAAGTTCTTCAAGTTTTTGTGGAATTTTCTTTAAACTTTGGCATCTTTGATTTATAGTGGGATGCGTTATATTGCTCTTGATGTATATTATAAAGTTAGAAGAGTGCCCAATCGTCTTTCAAAGGTTTCCAAAATGTATAACAAAAAGGAATAAATAAAATTAATTTAAAATTTACAGTGATTGCTGGAGACGTTTCAAGTTTTCCATTAGAATTTGCAAAATTTAATTTAATTAACACTTTGCTTTTTAGTTGGATATACCCTTACATTTCTCTTTCTCTCGTCAGCTTCACCAAAAATATAAATTAGGTGGGTTTTAAACAGTAAACAAAAGTATAAGTTGTGGAGACAGGATTTTGCCAATGCTGATCTTATCCACACTGGTTTGAGTGACTGCCTTTTTTCCTTTGCTGACGTTTATGCTTAGGTGTCGAACATATGCGAGTATTAGGCAACGAGATGTTACGTAGTGAATCTATTAACTGTATTATTTACATTTATCTTTCCCGTATTTCACCCCGAAATAAGTAGTGATTATGTTTGTTCAGTTTTTGATAATTACAAGATTTTAGTCAATAAACTTTGAGTATAGATTATACGCTTATTGTATTCGTTAGTATCTAGAACATAAATTAAACGGTAAATACGATAAGACGTCCTGTAACACAGAAAGATTAAACAAGTAGGTATAATTTTACAACCTTTCATTTTCACCAAATTTAATGCATTAAAGAAGTTTACTAAAATATGATAAAACTCTTGTTATAGCTCCAATTTTATATTTGTATTCACGCATCATTGGTAGAAATATCGTGTGTCCGCCTCCAATTGAGTAAAATTCTGAGAGACTATCTATACAAGGAATTCCTAGGCAGCTGGATTTGATCGGGTGATCTGACTTCATTACTATTCCTTTTCTTTACAGTAAACTCCTTGAATTAAACTACAAAAGAAAACGCCAGCATAGAACTTAAAGATAGAAAAACAAACTAACTAGGCGTAAATTTTGAATTAATTTGAAACTCTGTCGACTTCGAGTACGATCAGAAACAGTTCCTTCTTCTTTATGAGTAAACGCAAGCAAAAATGGAAAAGCAATACTCCGAAACTCATTGATGGAGCCTTAAAATGTTTTCCCTCTTGTTTTCATGGAAGATATTCCGCTGTTAGAAATAATCTCAACGATCTTGTCTTAATAATATTCAATCTTTCTATCAATTATGTTCGTTTCACTTTACTTCGGTCATTGCACTCCATTTAAAATATTTGTCCCTGCTTCCATTAGTTATAGAATTATTATTCTGTGAAGAAGAGGAATTCCTTCATGATGCCTTTCGAAATCCATAAAATTTTATTCAAAGTCCGCTACATTTTATTGCTTTTTTTTCTAATTTTAAGTATACTTTTTGATTTCTTGTTTAAGATTTACAACAAAATATATGTACAGGGTAACAACAACATTTTGTGCTGCTCTGCGCGCGAGACGTAACGCATATGCAGGTTCCCGTCCCCTCAGAAGGACGGGTTCAGCAGCACGGAGGTTTAACCTCCGCCCTCGCACCTTGGAGAACAAGACGCACCGCCTGGGATCACCATATGGCACTGGTCGTCGATTACTCGGGCCCTACCAGTCACTCGGGCTGCCCGTCGCAGCGAGACATTACCCAGCATATCCGGGGACGATACCCCCCTCCCGGGGTACTATAACCACGCCGCGCTAGGACGTGCCAGACCACCGGAATGGCCAATGAGTGACCTTTCGGGGCCTTCAGAACCACCAAGTTCATAAATTTTATAATCCCGTGGGCGAGACTGCCTAGGTATAGATCCTAGCCAGTAGCTTCGCAGAGTTATATACGTCGATTATTGAACTAGTATATGAAATAAAACCGTCATAACTTCTGAACAGTTTGCGTGATGAAGTTCAAACTTCGCGGTTGGCTGCAGGGCATGATGGGAACTAGTATGTGCATTCGCACGCAACGTGTTATTGTTGGAAAATTTTATGCAGTATAGTGCAACGTTCCTAAGCCTATAGCGCTTGTGAAGGCCTATTATGCAAACAACCCAATTGCGACTCAACGGAAGTTTGCCACTGAGCGCAAGGTGAAGACAATCGGTAAAAGTGTGCTAACAATCAAAAATTTGATTTGCAAGTTTGAAAGAACTGGTAGTGTTTGTGATGACAGTGTTGGCAATGTCTGTCGACAAACAAGTAGGAAAACGCCTGACAACATCGAGAAGACACGCGCTGTGTTTCAAACTAGCTCAAGGAAATCGATTAGACGAGCTACAGAACAGATGGGAATCAACCGGTTGACCTATTGTTGTTGAAAGAACTGCATCTCTTCCCGTACAAAATTCAAACCCATCAGCCATTAAGGCCCGTGGCCATGGAACAGTGGTTGTGTTTCGCCAACGCTATTGTCGGGAGAATTGACGAACAGGAATATGATGTAAATATGGCTTGGTTTAGAGACGAAGCCCACTTCCATTTGGATGGGTTCGTCAATAAGCAAAACTGGCGTGATTAGGGGACTGAGAATCCGCATTTCGCAATCGGAAAGTCTTTCCATCCTCAACGAGTGACTGTGTGGTGTGCAGTGTCCAGTCACGAGATAATCGGTGCGATATTCGTTAATGGCACGGTGACTACTGAACGATACGTGAAGGTTTTGGAAAACGATTTCATCTCCATTATTCAAAATGCCCCTAATTTCGACAAGATGTGCTTCACGCAAGACAGAACTCGACCCCATAGGACCAAGACAGTGTTTGATGTTCTAGAGGAGCACTTTGGGGACCACATTCTGGCTCTGTAGTACCCAGAGGCCATTGGAGTAGGACTCGCCATATTCTCCGGATATGAACATATGCGACTCATTTTTGTGAGACTATATTGTACATAAATAACCCCAAATCCCTTGCTGAGCTGAACACTGCCATTCAGGAGGTCATCGACAGCATCAATGTTCCGACATTTCAGCGGGTTATGCAGAATTTCGTTATTCGTCTGCGCCACGTCATAGCCAAAGATGGTAGGCATATCGAACATGTCATAACCTAAATCTGAATATCTGTAGTGACGTTTACATGTAGATTAAAGTTTTTGCACTCAGTAGTTTTTAAATAATTTAAGTTTTATTTCATATAGTTCAATAATTGTCGCCCTGTATTTCAAATTATGAACATTTTTTAGAATTGAAACTGCGAATAAATCAAGCATTTGAGATTATTTCATAATTAATTATAGAGCATAATCAGACTGAAATTAAAAATCATACAAATAAACTTCGAATAAGAATGGTTTACGTATTGCAGTTTATAAAAAGCGTATTTTATAATTGTTGCAAACTCTAAATGCTTCTTATTCTTATCTTTTATAATACTCTCACACTCATCTTTTTAAATATGACAGGAAAACTTTGATCATCTAAGTGATGAATCCTCAATTAGCACAATGTTATTTATTAACCTGTGAATTAAAAGATAATGCTACAGGGAAGAAACTAATTTATGTTTTCCAAAAAAAAGAAAAAAAAAATACTGAAGAGCCAATTTTTTCTAGTCTTCCAATAAGTAAGATGACAAATAAAAACACATTTGGAAATATTCGATCTTTACATTACGGCAGGCAAATACGTTTATACTAAAGCATATGTATTGAATGTACCATAATTATTTTGTGCTCTATATTACCCTTTTTTAACCCAAATATCTTTAAAACTGCGTGCTTGTTATGAGAAAATGCTGGTAATACTAAACTACTACCCATACTTTTGCAGTTTATATGTTGGCTAAATGTTGTAAAGTAAATCGAAAATAAATAAGTATCCAAAAACCTTTCCGCAAATGTCTTGGTCAGCTAGAGATCGAGTTAGAAGTTCAACTGCTTTCTTTCTACCGGGAAAACTAAGGCAATTTTGGGTTTCTTGAAAATAGCTTAGTCAGGGTTTTGCTCTTCTCAGGCAGGTGATCATCTCGTTTAAGACTCTTTTTCTTCAGTAGAAAACCAAAATCTATAGAAAAAGATCTAATATATATCTAAATCTAAATAAGCCATTCTGAAGAATTTAAAATTTTGACCTTTTTATAGAGAAAATGAAGAAAATAAAGGCTTTTTGCTATGAACTGGATTCTAAATAAATTTATAAACAACCAAATTTGTAAGCTTTCATAAGCTGCTTTTTAAAAGAATGCCTAATTGAATCTCAGTTAATACCTTCGGTATTTCGTGAAAACCCTACTGTCGTTTTTAACTCTTATGTTGAAAACGAGCTGTTTATTCTATGAACTTATAGCTATAACTAAAAATTTAACATATTCAAACACACCTAGAAAATAAAATTTTAATAAACAAACTATTTACAACAACGTTTAAATATGTACAACACAGACAGAAGATTTAAACCTATCAACCAGCTTCCAGTTAAGTGCGACTTCAAATATAAACACCGTGAAATAGCAAAGCTCGCCCACCGAACCAACATAGCTAACGAGAAGGCGCTTCACAATAGAAATAATGTGTTAGGTATGTTGCTAATTTCTCTCGCGTACGTTCTCAGTTTACACCTTTGTTCGCTACCTACTTTATATTTTTGGTGAAGGTAAGGAAATAGAAGTACAGAATAGAATTAAGAATAAAATAACATGTTACTCATAATACCATCATACATTAAATTTACTTTTTATGTTTGAGACATCTAGTCAATTATTCGCGATCGATATTGAGCAACAATTATAATCTCAAACTACTAGTAAAATGCTAATAAATCGCACCAATAGAGAAAGCTTTAACGTATAATCTTTGAATTACAACTCAGCGGTCACTATACTTCCACTGCTTCAATAGGTTCTGTGAAAATTGCGTCTATTTTTAAACTAAAATATTGGATTTTTCATATTTGTACGCAACAGCTTACTTTGCCTGCCGCAGAAGAAGAGCTGATTATTGTGAAAATAAAAATGCCACTCCATTTTTAGGAAGTTTAAGCTTTAAATTCAACTCCTTTCTTATGTTCTGGTTAAAAATAAAATATTGTATTAATTTTTTTAATAATTAATTCACATTTATAATAATAAATTTAATTTATCAGTGTTTAATAACATTAATCCAGCTAACTATGAAATTAAGATTTCATATATCGATTGGAATCGAGCTCAAAAAGAATACTCAGAGTACATCATCAACAAGATTTTAATAATTCTAAATTTGTACCATTGAGTTCTCATGGATGATTCTAGAATTTAATGCAATTAATATCATGTATATTCTCTCATAAAAGACTAAAAAATTGTTAAAATATGTGAAGGACACCTGGCCAGTGAAAACAGTAAATTTCAATAAATGCTTCCTTAAAATTGCGACTGAGTCAGCAGTACAAAAGATTCTAAAATATACAAGAAGAACCGAAATCAACAAACTTCATTTTGACGCTAAACAATATTCTGACGCTCAATAGAATTCTACCTTGTCTTCTGTTATATTGAAATAATTAACTGTAAATAAATTTATATATAATAATTTAAGCCTTTCCTGTTAAATATCTGAACAACTGGTGCCGAAATAAATATTAACATAACTTTCACTTAGAATCTTAATCTAAAAACTGGTGATTATAGTTGCAGTAAATTACACAAATTCATCATCGTTGTAAACAACTCAAAATTGAAATTGAAATTTATTAAATCAAATGATATTAATCAAATTAATAATAATATTAATTCAACTCAAATTAAAATTTATTAACTCAATACCTTGAAAGGAAAGTGAGATAATTTTTTTTTGACTCGTTATTTTAAAAATCTTAAGTAAAACATTTTGTACTCAACTACCAGCTTCTGACAGTGCATTCTGACTTCACAGAGCGAAAAACCTGAGTTCAGTGTTTTAGCTATTCGGAATCTAAACCGTTACCTGTCGCCTGTTTCCCAACTCCTAAAAATCATACGAACTTTAATTTTGGTACCACAATCATGAGGACTTTATCCTTATGTTTATCTTACTGCATTTTAAACGGACTGGCGCCCACCTACATTCTGAAAGATTTAGCTCAACAGTTTAAAGATGAACTCATTTAGATGCCATCCTGTGTTACCCTCCAGACTGCGTCTGCTGATCAAATCGAAATAGATGGGAAGTTAAACGTAAACGTCACGTTTGGAAGTGCCTCTTACTATCACACATCATATGTGGCAGATATTACAGATCCTTACCTACTCGAATGGACTTCTAAGGAAACATAATTTTTCTTTGGACTTGAAAAATAACGAGCTGCATTCAGCATATGAAGACATAACTATCCATCATCAGGAGGATCCTCATCTGGAAACCCCGAAGCCTTGTCTGGAAAACCTTGCTCATAAAGCTGCCGATATCATACCAGGCTCAAAGAGAAGCGCGAGCTGCTTAATCCGGTTCTACGACCAGTCACAGCTTCAACATCAGCTGATCCAGACACGTGTAGTGATTGCGAAGTGAGGAAAAACCAGCTCGAAGACGGCGACATTAATCCCAGAATCGAGTTAATAGTCTTCAAATATGGCTCGACCTGGCTACCTGGTTCGACATTTCGATTTATAGTCCTACTACAAAACAATGTTGGGCTTTCTGGGACTCAATTCAGATTCGAAACGGTGTATTATACCGTAAGTTTGAATCGGATGATGGAAAGGCTTTCCGATGGCAGCTGATGCTTCCAAGATTCCAGTTTCCGGACGTCCTTAAAGAAGTACATAGCAGCCCTACAAGAGCCCGCTCCAGAATAATGAAGACTTTGCAGAAAGTTTGAAAGCGCTTCTACTGAAGTACTGCAAAGGACGACGTGCAAAAGTGGTGCCAATCTTGCGATGCATTTGCGGCTCGGAAAGGACCGAATAAACAGTCGATAGAAACTATAACGTTACAATGAAAGAGCGCCTTTTGAACCCATTGCCTTTAACATCCTGAGACTCCTGACATGAACTTTTGATGGCAAGAAATAAATCCTCATTGTCACTGATTACTTATATGAAAGTGGCCTGATCCTATTCCTGATATTGAGACTGTCACAGTAGCAGAGGTAATGATACAGAATTGGATTTCTAGGTTCGGAATGCCTCTTCAGTTTCATTCCGATCAAGTAAGAAATTTTGAATCGTCTATACTAAAAGAACTCTGTAAGTTGCTCGGCACCGACAAAACACAGACACCTTAACATCCCCAATCAGACGGAATAGTACAGAGGTTTAATAGTAACATCCTTAATAACTTCTCGCTGGTGATTTCTAGAAACCAACAGGACTGGGACAAAAAGTTAAAAAAAAAGTTGTTCTTACTGGCTTATCGTAGTGCTGTCCATGAGACTACCAGATATTCTCCATTTTAGATGCTCTTCGGTCGTGACCTTCGTCTGGCTTGTGATCTCTTGTTTGGTCGCACCACAAATACACCTTCATCGCCTGAGGTGTACATCCAAGATCGCCATGCACGGTTTGAAGTGATGCACTCTTTTGCACGAGAGCGAGTCAGCTTGGCAACGGAGAAGATGAAGACCACGCTACGACACAACAGCTATGGGACATTGATCAACGAAGGAGACAAGGCATGGTTGTGAAATTCGATTCGGTGGAAAGGACTCTCTCCTAAATTAGAGTCACCTTGGAATGGTTCTTACACAGTCCTAAAGAGGCTGAATGGCATCGTTGTTCGGATCCGTAAGTCATCGAATTCTAAGCTTAAAGTAGTTCATTACGACAGGTTAGTTCCTTACTAAGGCCATAGTACGTAGTTTAAGTAATGTCACGACCATAGTCCTATTTGTTAATTACCTATTATCAGACTTATGCATTTAGTTTATTTAGGAATCCGTACCCATGCAACAATACTTTATTTTCTTCATTTTTTAAATTTCTACATTATATTAGAGTTACATTATATTTGTGCAGCATATTTAAGATTTTTAAGTTAATATCTTGATGGATTTGAACATATTGTTCGTCCTCATTGGGAACGCAAATAAGATATAGGGCTTGTATATATTATTTTCTTTACACGTATTTACTCTATTGATATTTTATATATGAATATATATATACTGAAATGCAATTATAATTGCAAACTACTATCTCAAGATTTATGTGAATTACCACCATTTAAGATCTACAAGAAATACTTATTTCAAGTTCATGTACTTTTCTGAGTTTATTTACTTTTTAGTACGGACCCTTTCATACCAACAGGATTTTCAGACTTTATATTTGATAGCCCTAGGGAACAAGTAATAGATGAAGTAAAGACTAAACAAGGTCGAAAACTTCTTTTCAAAGTGATGATCTCCGATCTCCATGACGTTACAGTCTAACATGAATTCTTGTATCAGCTTAATTAATTTGAAACCTTGATTCAATTAGTCAAACTACATATTTTCGAACCTCTATGGTCCAACTGCGGTGAATGTTTTAATCCTAAGACTTAAAATTCTGTCTTCAACTTCTAATCAACAGTAGGAAATTATGTGTACATACGATTAAAGAGAAACAGCCTTTGTGCATACGCTTTATAGAAGCATATACATTGATATCTGCAAGGAGTTTTGCGAAAGTGACGTTCTGTTTTTGAGATATTACGCGACCAAAGTTTCTTTCATTTTTGGCATCCATTGTCGAGTTTTTCCTACATCCTAATATTAGTTGAGAATTAGCTAAATTCCACATTCTGTAGGAACACTCCTGCTATAAATTTGCAAGAAATGCCTAATAACTTGGAAATCAAGGATATCGAACATCATTTATTTGGAATTGTCATGTTCTTACCAAAGCTGAGTATAACAAATTTTCTTCTCGTAAGAAAATTCCAACCTTGAACATCCAATTTTTTTAAAACAAATGTATATGAATCAACTCCTCTAGAAACACATCACGATAAAAAAATTAGCTGTTAATATTTTACAGATAAAGAGTTAAAGTACTGAAAAGAATAACGAGATTAGTCAATACAGAGCTATTTAGCAACGTGCAGAACTTTCAAAACTCAGTTTTGAAAATTTGGAAAATCGACAAACTGATCGAGCCTTGGTACAAAACTATAAAATAATATTGTTTCATATGTTTACGACAAAATCTCGAGGGCTATCTGCTTAAGGGAAGGGATGCCTTCGTGGAGGACTTTCTAAGGGAAACTGGCTCGTATACACGTTACCCATACGGAAAACGACGAAAGCGCCCATGCAGCCAGCCCGTTCGCGGGATTCGAGCCTCGAACCGAACTATCAGTGTTCAGCGACTTTAGCGCTCGGCCGCTGGTGGGCTTATCAAATCTTTAGCAATCTGTAGCAATCTTGCTTTTAAGCAAGAAGGAAAGAGATGAGAACTTTGGCGAACGCCTTTTTTTCCAGACCGTGAGGAGGCTTATAAAATAATGTATGAAGAGATAGTAAGCGAAAGATATCTATGTTGGCTGTCAAACACTCGTTTATTTAAAATGTAAAGTTCAACAAAGTTGATGAAGCTTTAACCTTGGAAAAATTAATTCAAGATACAAGAAATTCTGGAAATCATTTCCCTGTGGAAAAATGTTTCACCTCAGTTATTTTAGCTCGACACAGACAGTATATACTTAAAGTGGTAATAAATTCTCTGACTGGATTGAATGTGTGGTACAGATGTGGTGCTGTAAATAATGATTTAATTAGTAATTTATTTTACGCCAGTTGCAATTAGCGGTGTAAATTGAATTATAAGTTTTAGATTGATAAGATTCTCAGCGGCTTAGCGGTAAAACCGCTGATCACAATACTCTGAAATGGGTTCATATCACAGTGAAGGGATTGGCACAGGAAATTTTCCATGGTTTTTCTCATTCCATTCAAGTCATTTACTTCCAAAAATATTTTTAAAGTACGTTTTTCTGCCATTTTTGGAGCTTTTTCCCCAAAATAACATTGCTGCAAATGTTTCAACTGCCTAAATTTGTTTTGGACAAGCTACACTTTCTTTTGTTTCTCATTTGATATCACGGCAAAATGTTACCCTTTTTTGTTCTGATAATTCTGTAATATATGATGGCGAAGATATTTTTCTGCTAGTTCGCCATCGTAATTTTTCCTTGGTCGTTTAAATTTAAGAAATCAGGTTTTAAAATATCTTTTTGTGTAAAGTTTTTTCATTTTAAACGCCATTCGATGATCTGTGGTGTTTTTCAAGTGTTAATGAGAATTTCTCTTACCTCTACATTTCGCTTTCAGCTATTTATGGCTTTAATGGTTATTTAATGTGATGGAGAGCTGCTACTTATTTCAATAAAATGTCAATTTCTTCCTAACATAGTTATTAAGAAGATCTCTATGAATCTGTAGTGAGCAAAATTATGAACATTATTAGAACAAAGTTTTATAATAACATGTTTGCAAGTGCTACAGAATCTGTAACAAGATTCTCTAATAGCATATGATCCTCATGCTTTCAGAAAGGTGCATATATAAATTATTCTTGTTTGTATATATTACCGAAGTTAAAAAATCATATACAGCTGAATAATTTTTAGCGAAATATATAACTGTGAAAGTACATTTAAAGTGACGTTCACAGTGCAAGAAATACATTTCCCAATGATGAGAAACAAAATTATATTTTCGGAGGGGGTATTAATAAATTTATTTGATTCTTGAATAAAATATAGATGGAATTTGTCAATATTTAAAAAAATCTTGAACTGTAGGTTTCAGCGTCTGAAAAACTAAGGAAAGATTTGTGAGGTTCTGTTAATTTTTGTTAACGGTTATTTTATTTTGTGGGCGTTTCCTGAATTCTCTTATTTCTCCTTGCGTTTTCTCGCCAGATATAAGTGAAGTAGGGTGAACGAAAATATTTAAACTGTTGGAGCGAAGAGGTTAAACAGAACGTAATTTTGCTGTTGTGAGCACACATTTATCAGTTTCTTCGAGAAGTTATTTTTAATAGCGGCTACGCATTCTTGCTGTCGAGTTAGTATCCTGCCGATGTAGGTTTCCAAGACAACCTATTAGTTTAAATTAAATTATGTAGTCTTGCACTACCCTTTGCCTTTAAATTTAGTGCTATATTAAGTTTTCACCACAAGTGGTGGGTGTGGAGGTGGAGGTTTTTTGTGTGTATGGTGTGTGTGTGACTGTGATATGTGTGTGTGTAAGCTGGTAAGTCCGTTCCATCTGTGAAATATTTTGTTCTCAAGAAAGGCATCTTTTACATCCTTCTCTGGTTGTGTTTATCTTCAAGCCTGTGCGAAAACTGGCAACGAACAACACTTAGGTAGATCTAGTTACATTTTATGATGGCTAAGCGTACTAAATCCTAAATATTTACTTAATTTGTGAATTACAATTTTTTCTCCTAAACATTCAACCGTTCAATTAAAATAAACAAAGCATTCGTATAAAAATTAATAAAAACGTTTGGTCATATTATGCTGAAAATGGTTTGTCGTACAGTATCAGAAAAAGTTTGAAAATTCAAATCTAACATCCATGTACGGTTTATTTTAATTAATCCCCTTTTGATTTATGTTAAAATCTTTCCTACTGTTTAGAAGAGTAAATTCTTTCGTCTATTCTTCTAGAATATGTGAGAGGAATTTCAAATGGAATTAAGTATTGGTGTTGGTGTATAGGTGTATTTAATTATGGCAAAGCACACTAGGGCTATCTGCCTAAGGGATGGGATGCCTTCGGGGAGGACTTTCTAAGGGAAACTGGCTCGTATACACGTTACACATGGGGAAAACTACGACACCACCCATGCAGCCAGCCCGTTCGTGGGGTTCGAACCTCGGACCAAGCTACCAGTGTTCAGCGACTTTATCGCTCGGCCGCTAGTGGACCCCAAATGGAATTAAAAACCTCTAAATCTGAGAGAAAGTAAGCTGAAAACCTGGTTAATAATGAAAAATCCTCTGTTTGTGCCCGACCTGAACGAAACCAGCAAAATTTTGTAAATATAAACTCACTTTTGTTTAATCTAAAACTAGTCTAATTTGTTGCCTGTCAGACAAATTTTCCTCCCAGATTTAACTCACAATATCAGAAAACTAAATGAATACAGCCAAATTAGAACAACTAAAAATTTTATTATTGTATTCAGCTTGAGTTCAGATAATTTTTTTTATAGTAAGAGAAAAATTAAAAAGTATTAGATGTTTAATCTCACGATAAATGACAACACGAAACATTAACGTTTCTTGATTAAGATAATTTAAAGACAGTAGTTTGTAACTTAGCTTTAACAATCGAAATGACACAAATACTGCAGAAATTCAGTCAGAGATATCCGGTGTTTAAAACAAAAACCTAGCTATTTCAATAATTCAAGGTTCTAAAGCAACATTTTTAAAAGTATAGAACTTTTAAAAATAATTTAATTTTCAATTATAGTTTTGTTCAAATATATGCGAACTTGGGAGCAGTGTTAAAAGTATGTCTAACGTTATAATGTATTTTTAACTTTCTCGTTTAAAAGCTATAAATTATTGATATGTATCAGTTTTCTCAATATATAAAACTATGGTTGAAGAATTATGGTACTATGATTTGAAATAATTACCTTTATGAATATAAAAATATATACAAGATAGAGATATCTTGTATTTGCTAGTGTATTATATAATATTTATGTAATTATAATTTTACCCTTTCTTTCTTTCTCTTTAACTTTGAAATTTCCATTATGTATAAGTGTGCAAATTCACCACTTTGCCTGAGATGAAAAAATATTTAGGCATATCTCTGATAACACATGATACGGAAGTAAATTATTTTAAAATTCACTATACACTCTAGTTCTTGACTCGGTTAATTTCACGAACTGCAACTTAATGTTCAAAGCAAAGAAGAAACTCACGAACTGGTGGAAATATTCGCTCACTAGCAGAGGAATTTCTCATATAGCCGGCTGACGCTGCCAGTCCAATCCCTCTCTCCTCTCGTTTCCTTAATCTTAGATCTTTGCTCTTGTTTAAATCTATTATCATTTACATATTCTGGTGGAGAATAAAACAATATAAATAGAGGACTGAACGTAACATAGTTAAAAACGCGCTAATTAAAATAAACTATGAAACCGTATAAGTATTTCTCCCGCCTTCTTCGCGTGCCTTCGTGGTGTGGTGGTCTGCACGCTGAGTGCGTATTCTAGAGATCCGCAGTTCGATTCCTGGCGAAGGCGTTGCATATTTTTCAATTCTCCTGCTTCCGAAATAAACCTAATGTCTCCACAATCGAAGATAAAATATCACTTCCAAATGTTCAGCATTTTGGTACAAAAATTTGTTTGCTTCGGCCATTTACAAATCAGACTGTCTAATTTGTTTAACTTTGTCATTCATAAATTGTTTAAAACATGTGCGATACACTTGAATGTAATCATAACCATATTCGTAACTAACGCAAATCAGATCCAAATAATGTTTGCGTAGAGAAATGTTTCGAACTTTGCTTATCGCGTGCCGTTACTGTTAGGTAAATGACACCCTTCTGACCTGGATTGTAGCCAAGACAATGCCAGCCACACCTAAAAAAATTCTGCATTTTACCATATTTTTGTTCTTTCCTAATTTATGGAATTATTCCATAAAAAATGGCAATTATGCTTTTCGTGCACGAAATACGGTATTAGTAGTTTAAGGTTAAATATTCTGTACCTTGCGATGAAAACGTAATTCTTCAGAATATTTTCACGAATCATTCCAGTTGTTTGTATCAGGAACTACAAACGCATCATTTGATTTTATAACAAACATATTATTGAAAGCGTCCTAATGTTATATGTCCGGTCCTAATGCCATTTAATTTAGTCGTCACACACATAGATAATGTTAACGAATACTGTTCTTTGGAAAACAAGATCTCAAAACGTGTTATGAATTTTGTGAGCCAAACGGGATTGCTTTTTGTTAATACTGCATGATTAAAGTTGAAATAAAAATTTTAAACGATTAGTAGGATCGAAATTTAACTTCTAATAAGCGAATGAAATTCACTTTTGATTGTATGTGTGTAATTTATGTGACATAAAATTTGTCATCTAATACACTGAGTATTTTTGAAAATTTTCGGAAAGGTCTAACCATATTAGGATACTTTTCATATGCTTAAAATAGTTTAATGACATGTGAAAAATAGTCATTTATACGTAAAGTTCAAACTCTTCTACAAACATTATCTGAAGATCCAGACTGCGTAAACAAACCTTTATCGTTGATATATACGTTCACAAGCATCATCGTTTAATACTATATCCAATAGCGTATTTGGGCATGAACGTATCAGGGCATGTGCCGTGTGCCCATAGTTAGAGGGAGCCATTTGGCATACTTGTCACCCTGAAACCAAATCAACCCGAGCTAGACATAATTTTAAATATTTCAAAGGGGTAACAGTTTGAATTCTTGCTACGGGCGCCATTTTATGCACATAAACCACTGAAAAGACTACATCGAGAGACTAGCTTGCGAGCTGCATGTGGCATACTACACTTGAGTGCAGCTAAACTACTGATTAGATCAGTGGTCAAGAGATTAGCTTACGAGCTGCATGCGGCGTACTACACTTGAGTTACATAAAAGACTAAATCGGGAGACTAGCTTGCGAACTGCATGCGGCATACTACACTTGAGTGCAGCTAAACTACTGATTAGATCAGTTGTCAAGAGACTAGCTTACGAGCTGCATGCGGCATAGTACACTTGAGTGCGGCTCTTCCACGAATTTCGGTTATGCGCGGGTGAGCGAGGTGTCTGGTTGACGCAACGCAGGCGGGTGCGGGGTATACGGTGTAAAGGAGACACACGCAAGTAACGCACTAGCTGAGCGACACCGAGCTAGTCACACCTCGTCTGTCAGGGCGTACATTGGTTAATACCCGGCTTGTCGAAAAGTCTCACACGAGCGGCATTGTTACTTGTATCTTTCAACCATCTGAAGATCTCGCATGTATTTTTGGAATTAATAAGTTATTACAACTTTGTGTTGATGCTTTTAAAGCAAAATATTTTTTGGGGGGTACCAACTGTTTGGCATCTCTACAAAGAAAAAGCAAAGAAAAACGGAAGTCTAAGACCGTAAATTTAAAGCTGAATCGTCCAAATTGTCCGTTTTATACAAAACTCAAATGGTGTTCCAATTTGTCTTATTGTTTAGAAAAACTGACACATGAAATGAAATCAAATTTGGAGAGACACTTCGGAGCTAAACACCCATCATTTAGGTATCCGGTGATGCGAAGCAGAAAGCAGTCGAGAAACTTCAGAAGTCAAGAAAAACCAAATACGAACAAACCAATACAAAAGCAAAGAAATACAAAGCAAACCAATACAAAAACTTTGTATTTAATTGTTGGGTGGAATCTTCCAATTGCAAGCTTTAATGTTAGTCAAGAGACTGCTATGAGAGACAAATCATACACAGACTATGAATACATTAGCTTGAAATCTGTATGGTGTTGAAGTTGTTTTATAAATACATCCTTAAGAGCTATTCCGAGATTTTAAGGGCAAGGCAGAAATTCCTAAGAAATTAAAGCTTTATCACTGCTTGTTAAAACAGCAGCAGTCAGAACAGTCAAAATGCCTTAGAATATATAACCAATCAGCAAATCGGAAATCGGAAATTGGTTTCAGCTGTTGATGAATTTTTGTGACATAAATGACACAACGCAAGTATCACTTTCAGTTTGATGTATTTCATCTACGGATCTTAAAAAATAACTTTTAGGATACTGCCACTGAAAAGGCAAACACGTGGCGAAAATATTGCTATTTCTGTCTTTAAATTCATGGATAAACATCGTATTCCACTCGACAAATTTGCTTCAAGTTCAACAGATGGGGGAAAAAAGTATGACCAGAATGAGATCAAATTTTGTTTATATATTGAAGGAAAAAATTAATTACCAGATACTTGTTTACCATTGCATTATTCATCAGGACGCACATTGTGCGCCGACATTTCCAGATAAAATTTTCAATTTTATGGAATTGATGATCAAAATTGCCAAGACTAAAGCTAGCCTAATTGTCAAGTAGCTAAACACTTTACCACTGCCAGTTTAAAGAATTTCTAGTTGTATGTATTTCTAGTTTCTAGTTGTAGAAATGGAAAGTGAATAATCTTTTGCTGAACAGTAAGGTACACTAGCTTTCAAGAGGAAACGTTTTAAAACGTTTGGTTTCCTTATCATTATTATCATTACGTACTCTGCCTTTATGCACCATACGGAAGGAGGAGGGATGCCCCGTACAGGACTTAAAAGAAATTGGTTCGTATCCACGTTACATATGGGGAAAACCACAAAACTGCCAAGAATACTAAGCCAGGCCGTTCGCTAAGACTTGAACCACGAACTGAACTATTAGTGTTCAGCTTATTTTACCGCTCGGCCGCTGGTGGGCTTCCTTATTATTAGAAAATAAAGCATTTCTCCTTGAAAAGGGTGTTGACTGTCCTGAACTAACGGATGATCAGTTTATCCTAAAACATTTACCTCATGCAAGACGTTACTACTTCTCATCTAAATTATCTTAATTCTAAACTACAAGAAACATAATTTTTGTGATGATGAGGGAAGTCATTTCTTTCAGAAACAAATTCTCTTTATTTGAGATTTTGAAAGAGACACACCAATTAATTTTCTAGACGTGCTGAAACATCGGCAAGAAAATAATTTTATAATTAATATTTACTATTTAAAGACAATTTTAAATATGAGGAAAGCTTTCCTTCCGAGCTTTTAGGAATTCTAAAATAACATAGCGATGTTAGCCTTTAATAAAAAAAAAAACCTCTAAGCGCTGACGTAACAGAACTAAATTACTTTAATATTGACATTAGCGCTTTTGAAATGCAATTACTCGAGTTCATAAATAAAGAATTATGGAGCTCTAAATTTGAACGCCTTATTGCTGACACGGAAAAATTGGAGAATGATAAATGTCATCTCAGTTCTCAGCAAAAATGATCTGCTTTGAAAGACCTGGAGGAGGAAAATATAATTTTCAGCACCTGGAATGGTATTCCTTAATTGCACGATCAGTTAAAAGAACTCGTGTTTGCTGTTCTTTCCCTCTTTGGTTCTATGTATTCATGTGAACAATCTTCAAACTCTCCAAGAAAATGCAAAGTCATTATTCACATTAATGTGCGTTTTGAGCTGCTCAACCAGGATAGTGGTTAGCGACGTTGATTGTCGTACCGAAAGGCCAGGGTTTGAATCCAGGAGAAGACATGGGTGAAAATGTACAGCGTGTGTGTGGCATGGAGGCACTCAATATGCGGCAGGCATATTGAGTGCCTCCATGCCACACACACGCTCTCTCTCTCACGCTATTAATTTTTAAGGTGCTACTTTGGTAGAAGGTTGCACGGATTTTGGCGATGTTTTGGCGAGTAATACAACTTATGGTAAACCCATTGCTGGATAAGTTATTTATGGTAACCGATACTTTGTTGTCATTTTATTTAAAAAATAATGCGTTTTATTGTGCATAAATTCCGTGTTTAAAATATTATTTATGGCTTTTAAATATTAAAAATCAATTTAATTTTGCATTTTTATTTGAAATAAAAATTTTATTGTTTATCATATGTTATGAAATTTTATGTTGTGGATGATGTAATCAATGACGTCACCTTAATTTAAAAGTAATTCGTTTTAATATGTATAAATTATATCTAATGTTTTAAACATTATTTATGGCTCTTAAATATTAAAATACAATTTAATTTTGCATTTTTTTTTAAAAATGATTTTATTATGTATGAATTTTTAAATAATTTTAATTCTAGCCGTGATGTAATAAGCTCTCTGATTGGTTATAGAATATTTGTGCATTAACGAGCTGTAATCAGCTCCCTGATTGGTTACTGACAATTTGTGCATTTCCGCGCCGTTTTAAAATTTAATTTATATCTTCGAATTCCTTCAAAGATGTCTTCAAAGATGTTATCTAAATTATGTTCTGATTTTTTATTGTGGTACTTATCAGTAAAGAATAGGTTAAACACTCAAAAAAATGTAAGTACATATTTTTCTTTTATTTTATATTTGTATACTTCAATTTTTGTTAAAAAAATTAATACACTATTTTCAGAAATTGCTGAGATAATTATTGTCCATATGTTTTAATGTTAATTATATTCTATATAACGTATTTTAAAGTATTTGAATTTAATAATATTCTAATTCTTTTAAATGTTGGTATGATGGTTTTTAATTCGATATTCAATTTCAGTAATATTTTAATCTAATTAAACGTTGGCCCAATGTTTTTATAGCGGTGTTTTTATTCTCTTCTTTGCTATATGAAAGTAATAATAACCTTACTTTAGTATTTTATACTCATAGTAAATGTACTTATTTACACTTGCCTGCCATCTTAAAAAACGACATTTTCAACAAAAAATTAATCCATTACTTTTAACGATATTTATTTATTTATTTTTTAAGTTTCGAATACTTTACTATGCGTAAAAACAGCGTTTTTCAAGATGGCTGACGTTTTTAAAAATCGCGCCAACAATTGCGCCAACGTAAACCGCCAAAAATCCGTGCAACCGTCTACCAAAGTAGCACCGATTTTTAATATTTAAAAGCCATAAATAATATTTTAAACACGGAATTTATGCACAATAAAACGCATTTTTTTAAAAATAAAATGACAACAAAGTATCGGTTACCATAAATAACTTATCCAGCAATGGGTTTACCATAAGTTGTATTACTCACCAAAGGAAAATCGTCAAAAAATCGCCAAAATCCGTGCAACCGTCTACCAAAGTAACACCATGTATTATCCCGTCGATCATAAATCTATCGCCAAGCAAAGCATTTAGTGTCAGTTATGGATGCGCCTGACGTAACCTGAGTGATTCGCGATAAGTTATTATTTTTTTTCATTAATAAGGATATAAATTAGGTAAGTGTTTTGGCTGTATTTTTTGCTTGAATTTTGAAAAGAAATTATTGAAATTTGATACCGGCCTTCTACAGAACAGCAAATAGTGGATTTGTTTCAAAGTTTTGAAATCCTGCCATGAAAAACGCGTGTATTAATGGATACGATATGGTCAGTTCAGTATGGCCGACAAAACAGTAATAAACTGGAACTGTTACACGCAGGACGTTTGTACTCATAGCGTTCTAAACAGAGCTTCGGTAAAATTGGACGCCTTAACAAAATAGCAAAAATTATCTCCTTCTAATAAAAACACATTAAAGTAATATGTAAAAATAAAACTTTATTAAATAAAATTAGTCATAAGAAACCTTACCGCATTCTACGAAATCATAACAAACTCTCACTCGATGCCAGATACATTTTTAACTCATTCTTTTTACAATTTAATTAAATATCAATGCTGCCAAAATATTAAAACTTAAAATTATACTTTATAAACAAATACTATCAATTCCCCCCGTTATTTAATCAGTCAATCATGTCCATACTTTAATAGTTTATCTTTCAATTCACCCTAAACAGATATTTTGTTAAAATATCCGCTTCTTGATTTTGTGAACACACAAACTGAGGAATGATTTGATTCATTTCATATTCATCTTTTACGAAAAAATATTTTCGATTAATGTGCCTTGAACTACTACTTTATTTTGGGTTTTTTTCTACAATCTATTAATGCTTGACTGTCTGTTCTAATTTCTATTGGTTTGTCAATTAGATCATCTTGTCCTAATTCTTCAAGTTAAAAGATGTACCAATTAACTTCACATGCACATCCACAGAATGCTAAAAGTTCAGCTTCCATTGTAGATAGAGCAACTATTCTTTGTTTATTTCAATTCCAATTTATGAAAGTTTTACCTAATTTCATGAAATAACCTCCAAATGATTTTCCATCTTCAGTGGCACACCAACTTGCATCTGATGTAGCATTTAATTTCCCTCTGCCTGAAGTATATACTAAACCACTTTGTATTCCTTTAATATATCTAAATATCCTCTTCACAGCTTTCCAGTGTTTCTGTCTGGGATCTTGATTATATCTTGACAAATTACTTATGGCAAAAGCTAAGTCTGGCCTTCTAGTATGATCTAGTATGAGTAAAAAATGTTAAGGATGGAGACTGTCAGACGGATATTTGTGCTTTTCTCTGGGAAATTGAGAACATCTAAGAGAGTTGATGCAGTTGTTAGGATGAGTGAGAACTGAATAGAAGAAATTTCTGGCAAGTTTTTGAATATAATCTTGAATTGTATCTACTTTAAGATCACGTTGGATATACGAATTTGGAATGAACCATGGCGCGTTAATAATCTCTCTGAGTGCTTTGTTTTGAAGAACTTGGATGCATTCTTTTTACAATTTAAGAAAATATCAATATTGCCAAAATATTCAAAGTTAAAATTATACTTTATAAACAATCAAGTGACACAAAGTTGCATAGTTTTTGTTGCAACAATATGCAGAGACACGGAGTGTAGTCAACAATTGGTGTTGACCAATGTCAGACTGCTTTTATCATCCAAACCAAGGAGGTTAGAATAGAAGGAGGGAGGGTTTGCAGTTTCCTCCACTTTTCGGGAAATGAAACTCTACGGAACAAGCAGCGTCCATGTTTGTAACTTCAAAACATTGCATTACAGCAGTGAAACGTTCGTGTTTCTAAGTTGTTCCGTGCATGCGTTTTCCAGTAAAAATATGTTAAATTTATAATGAAATGTTTCGCTATTGTTCATTTTTTGTTTTAAAGTCATAAAGATGATATCCGTAATTTACTACGTACAGAAAATTATTAAGAAATAGTTCGAAATCCAAATGCAGTGCATAACATTAAAACCTTTAAAAATGATGTTTCTGCATATTTCAAGAATTTTTTTAGGTTTTATTAGCAATCTGTTGGGTGTACTTTCCAATTTTTCTTTTAAGAAGTGATATTTTCTGATTCATTCACAATATTATCATAATTTATTAAAGAATCATTTCATATATAAAACTTAAGGGATAGGAAAGTAAGTTATTTTAGTATGCTTAAATACTTCAGCTTTAAGTAATACACTAAAACAGAAATTCAAATGGTACTACTTTGGTAGGGTAGGGTACGAACTGCGCCAAATTTGATCGAAAATCCCGGTCTCCCTCTTTCCTAATCCACGAACTGCGCGATGTTTCCTGTCCCCCATTTCTTTCCAAGAAGTTTGGGTGCTACAAAAAGTCGTTTATCGCCATTAATGGGGCATTCTATTGAGATTGCAAGCCTTTATTTTCGTTTATCAATATCGTAAAAATTGTGCATGTAAAACAAATATTAATTCAAAGTCTGGCAAGTGCTAAAAATAAATTTCTTTTACACTCATTTTAAAGTTTTATGATACTTAAAGGAATGATGAGCCAGATCTTTTTTATTCTCTGTAAGAATTAAAAACTTTCAAAGTTGTAGATTTTAGTCGCTGATATATATATATCTATCAGTTTTGAATAGTAAAATTGATAGATTAATGACATACACAAAACTGATACATAATCAACGTATCAAATATCGGATTTGTAGCTCACCTTAAATAAGTTTCTTGTCTAGATAAATATTAACAAATCTTCTTAAATAGCAGAATGGTTTTAACTTTCAAATTTACTATTTTAGGTAAACAGTTCTAATTTAATTATAAAAATTATCTTTATTAAATCTAAAAATTGGACTTCTTAAGTCGTTCTAAATTAACACTAATATTATTGCAATATATTCCCGTATTAAGCTTTCCATTTTTAATCATTGAAGTTATTTTAAGGTTATTTAACTTTGTTACAAATTCTATATTTTAATACTAGAAACGTTTAAATATTTATTCTGTTTTCCAACTGAAGTACTTTGGCATACATTTAATTTCTAAGACACATTTAATTAATAAATTAATAATTATGAGCATCAGCAGAATTTTCATAATTAACAAAAAAATAAATAAATAAATAAATAAAAATAATAAACTCCCTTATATTCATATCCTGGGATTTTCAGTTCCCTTTTAATCCATTCCTTTTTCACATATTGTTGCACTGTACTCAAGTTTTCATGTATGTAGAATTTATATACTTTGTATTGTATTTATGCCAATTTATATTTAAATGATAATTTTTACAAATTCTTGCATCACAACTCTAGTTGACAGAAGATGTTTCTAACACCTTGGCAAAGCTTAATCTTCAGCATGTATCTTATTTTCCAACCTAGTTTCAGGCTGAATTATTTGTAAAATTAATTACTTGAAATTATTTGTTAACAAAGATGGTCGCTAAATCACGCTAATAATATTTCTAACTGTTGTAATTTATAATGCAACGAGTTCATGTGATTTATAATATAATTCATTTATAATTTTTCAGCAGTATTGAAATTAATAGCAGATACTGATAATGATATACATTTAGATTACAATGATTTAGATTACCATTGCCTTCTTCACTCATGCTTTTATGCTACATTCCTAATATTTCATAATGGCATACAGGTAAGTTTAACTCGTTCACCAAACATGTAAATCTCTAATTCAGCCCACTTTTGTTCTTACGTGTGCTGTATCTTCTATTTTCTCTAATATATTGTTCAGCCTAATTTCAAAAGGTCTTGTGGAAAAGTCACTAAACATTGGTAGTTCGACCCGAGTTTCTAGTCCCAGTGATGCCCCAGCTCTTTCTTTTTTTGTACTTATTTACTGTATAAAAACGTAGCGTAAAAATTTCAGTTCATGAAGAAAAATACTTTTTTAATTTATTCTTTAAAAATATTGCAAAAATTTTCAACTTTATCTTAGCACATCTTTTTACAAATCCCTCTAATAAGAAAAAATAAGGAAAGAAATTATTTCAATTTCGGTGATTGATACCTCGGTGCAAATTATTCGTAACATTTTTCCAAAAGCATAGAGTTTATATGGATATCAATAAATTAAGGATTATTTCTCCATCTAATTTTCTTAAAATTTTTATTCCAGAATTTTCTTTTCACACTGTAGCGCTTAACTTTATGAGTTTTCTATTATCATTCAATTTCTCTAGCCATGGCAACTTTGCATACCTTCTGACAAGTAGTTATATTTTTAACCACTGCATTTTAATTCCTGTTGACTATCGGTACATTATTCACTTGTTTTACAAGTGCAACTTTTATTTTATACGCAAATCTACGTAAAATAGCATTAAAACTTCAGTTATGCGGAGCTCCTGATCGATTGCTTGTTTTAGATTGAATGAAATTAAACTTAATGTTACTGTTAATTATCTTTTTATTAATTTAATTGTATGTTTCTAACTAATTATATGTTCAAATATTTTCAAGTATATTACGCAAACTTTTGCATCCTAATTTTTAGTTTTTGGTTAAAAAAATAAGCTTTTATTTATTGAGAGACCTGATTGATTATATTAATTTGCAGTACTGTTTATCTAATTCTTTTCTTCTAGATAAATTTTAGAAAAACTTCTTAGCATAATAATTTAAATTTATTTACAATTTATACGTCAGTGTTCCAAACGCATAGTAATGTTGTTATAATAGATTTCATGCTAAGCTTTTTTTTTAATTTAACTATTAATTTTTGCAAACATTTACATGATTGCTTTAATTAACGAAAAATATTTTTAGCACACTTTAACACACTTTGATATGGAATAATTTTTTACACTCTATTAAATTTTCCAGTCTAGTTCAGACATCTTGACTATTATTGATGTAATTTATTAAAAATATAATTTGTATGCTTTATAATTATTTAATTTATGATATTATTATCATAAATGAAAGATGTTTTTAATGCTAATATGTAAGTTTACCAATACCTTTTATTTTCTTTGTTACCTCTCGCATTTATTACTGTTATTCAAGTAACTAGCCTGCTTGTTAGATATTTTTTATTTGTTCTTGTGATATGTAATTCTATTTATTTATTTTTATTTTCCTCTTGGCTACAATTATCTTCGAAAAGTTAAATTGTAACCCTGTAGGCAGCAGGGGGAAGAAGTTTTGATTGGCGCAGTTGGACTATAGCTCGACCCGGGGGGGATTTTCATTAGCGCAGTTGGAGTACACCCTTTGGTATGTTCCGCAGTTGGAGTACACCCTTTGGTTGCACGGATTTTTAGCGATTTATATGGGCGCAATTGTTGGCGCGATTTTTATAGTCGTCAGCCATCTTGAAAAATGCTGTTTGTACGTATTTTACGCATAGTAAAGTATTCTGGCAAATGTAAATAAATACATTTACTAAGAGTATAAAATGCTAAAGAAAGGTTAAATTATTACTTTCATATAATAGAACAAAAACACCGCTATAAAACCATTGCGCCAACATTTAATTGGATTAAAATATTACTTAAATTGAATATCGAATTAAAAACATCATACCAACGTTTAAAAGAATTAAAATATTATTTAAATTCAAATACTTTAAAATAAGTTTTATAGGATATAATTATTTAACATTAAAACATATGTGGCAATAAATATCTCAGGAATTTTTGAAAACAATGTATTAATTTTTTAATAAAAATTGAAGTATACAATTATAAAGTGAAATAAAATTATGTACTTACATTTTTTTAAAGTCGTATTTTGTAACACACACAAAAAAAAAAAAAAAAAAAAAAAAAAAAAAAAAAAAAATCTTCACATCCACATCTCTCGCACTTCATTGAAGAAGCAATTAGCAAGGTTTCTTCCAAAAATTTAATATAAATTTCCTCTGATTCTTTGTTACAATTTATGGTGAAAATGTGCTTTAGCTCACTGTTTGGCGATTTTCAGTAGTGGCGATGTTTTGAAAATCGCCAGTAAAATCTCAGAACAGGTGCATAAACAAAGTTGCGTAGGCGGAGCTATGTGACGTCCATAAATGGGTGGGACTAAAATTGTGACGTCACAATGTATTCTCTATAGATATAGAAATAAGTATAATAAATTCTCTATATTTTAGGTTATAATAATGCAGTAAGTGAGTGGTATCAGTTATTAAAACGGTAAACAACGTCGCAGTCTCTCATACTTGTATTTCATTCAGCTTCAGTATTTTCAGAGATTTTTAAGCTTTAGAATTTATACAAATTTAAAAAAGATTTTTATTATTAAATTTATTATATCAGAATGTCGCAAATTATTGCGTGTCTTTTAAATAAAATAGTATATACTCCAATTTCTGTTAAATCTATTAATATAAGGGCTTAATAAATTTCAAGACTTACCCCTTTGATGATTTTTTTTATGCTGGATTACTCGTATATTCCGGACAGCTGCTAGAAAAATACTGTCTTCTTTTGTGAATGAGTCATAACGTAAAATAAATCATACACATGATTTTGCTTTTTTTTGGTTTATATTGACATAATATTATTTTCATTTTTAGTTTAAAAGTTACAATATCCGATTACAGCCGATTCAAAAAACTACCAAAAATCGAGTTCAAGTTCTAAAAAAATGCTAGTTCTACGCTTTTCGTCTGGTTTCTCTCTGTTGCCAATGCGCTCGAATCAATAACTATTTCCCTCTTTTTTTTTTTTTTTTTTTTTTTTTTTTTTTTTTTTTACCGGAGTAGTTACCAACAAATTTAAATTCATATTATCAAACATTTTAATTTTATTATTTTTACAATTAACTTGTTGCTACGTAACGGCACAATCCCTTAGGTACTAGTAAGTAGACAATCTTCATTATTTTCTAAAAATTTTAAACTTTACATTAATAAAAAAGAAAATATTTTTATTGCAGATCAACATCATGCACAGCTTTCACATCACTGTTTCTTAAATTCTTAAATCACGTAATATTCTATAGTCATACTAGAATTCTATACATTCTACAAATAAAAAAGTCTAATTTTTCACAATGAAAGAAAATAAACACTGCAAATTTGGAACACTAAACAATGCTTCACACACTTACATATATTATCAATGAACTCATATTATCAACTGCAATTGCGATAGCAAATACTACATATTAAAATAAAATAGTACAAGTTATTTATAGGGTCAAAGTTTACAGTTTTGCCACTATTGAGTAGATCGTCCGCTTATTGGTATTCTTCGGAAAGCATTATCTACATATCCAAACCAAACAATTAAAAATACAATAAACAAAAGATGACTAAAGTATAACTTGCAATTAAAACAACAATGCAGATTTAAAATACACAAACGACACATTAAACATTGCATTTAAAATACGTTACATTACAGCTCGTTATAACATACAGCCTCGCTTAGTCCATGTGCACAACGATCTGTATTCGCTTGAAAAACTTCAAAGATTTGCAAAAACTTAGTGTCGATGTACACATCCATCTATTTTCACTAAAAAAAATCAGAGAATTGCACAAACTTGGCACTGCGCACTGCCTTCGCTTTGTTCATGTGCAAGTCGATCTATTTTTACTTAGAAAACATTAGAGAATTGCACAAACTCGGCATTGCGCGCTACATTGGCTTTTTCCATGTGCACATCGATCTATTTTCACTTAAAAAAAGTCAAAGAATTGCACAAACTCAACACTGCGCACTGCATTGGCTTTGTCCATGCACACAGCGATCTATTTTCATTTTAAAAACATCAGAGAATTGCACAATCACGGCATAGGCTTTGCCCATGTACACATCGATCTATTTTCACTTTAAAAAAATCAGAGAATTGCACAAACTCGGCATCGCGCACAACCTCGGCATTCGCCCTGCATTGGCTTTGTCCATGTACACATCGATCTATTTTCACTTAAAAAAGACAGGGAATTGCACAAACGCGACATCGCGCACAACCTCGGCATTGCGCACTGCATTGGCTTTACCCAAGAATATATCGATCTATTTTTCACTCAAAAAATATGAGAGAATTGCACAATCTCAGCTTTTTCAATCTTCTAGGATTCTGCCAAAAAAAATACAAAATATTAAAAATAAGCAACTTTAAAACGAAGCATACAAGAAAAAATTTTTCACTTACCCTTTTCAGGAAAAATGTACACCTCCAAGTCATTTTGTATCATCAAGTATACATACAAGTCTTTTTGAGGGGTTTATATATATATTATATACACTGACTACCAATAAGTATTTGGACACCTGTGATAGAAAAGAAAAACTAACTTTATTCAAAATCAATAGTTGGTAGAGCCCCCATGAGATGTAATTACAGCGTGGACCCTCCGGGGCATACTTTCCACAAGTCTTTGTATGACAGCTAATGGTATTTTCTTCCATTCGGCTTGGAGAAGACATAGAAGTTCCTTCACCGATTTTGCACGGGTAGTGCACCCCTGAATTCGGCGATGCAACTCGTCCCAGAGGTTCTCGATAGGGTTCACGTCTGGACTCTGGGCAGGCCAGTCCATTCGATGAACACCATTGGCACCATACCAAACCTCGGTTAGCGTCGAAACATAACAACTGGCATTGTCGTCCTGAAAGTAACAGAGGTCCAACCCGTAAAACTGCCACAACGCAGGAAGCACATTGTCATCCAAAATAGTGCAGTAGGCATCGGAGTTGAGCTTACCATGAATGGGGACCAAGGGTCCCAGCCCATACCAGAAGAAACACCCCCAGACCATAATTCCACCTCCGCCGAACTTGACTGTTGGCACCATGGAGGTAGAAAGTAAGATGGAGTCGCCCTAAACCAGAGTTTCCCGTACCCTGCTCTGAAGCACCGGCGATCCCTACGTGGTGACCAAAACATTGGGTCATTTACCATTGAGTTCTATGGGATTTGACGCGTTCGGATGTAAATATTTTCTAATTACGTCGTAAATATACATATCAATGTATATATTTTCTTTTTCTACAACATTTCAGAGTCCTTAGTATGTGAAAACAACATATTTTTAAACATCATTTCATTCTGAACGGAATTATATGCTATACTTTTCACAGGACAGTTTTCTAAGAATGGTTTAATTTGAATGAAATATTTTCACAAGTTTTCGTTAATTACATTAGAAAAAAAATTAAGGTAATTCGATTTTATTCGGTCAAGGTACAAAAATTAAGATAAAAGTTTATTGTATTATTAATATTGAAATTATGAATTATTTCTTTTCTATTTATAGAGCTTCTTCCTAAAATACTTTCTTAAATATGACATGATTTTTTGGCTTCTGAGGCATCTTTTAAATCGAAAAATGTAAGTCAGTTTATAATTAATGCTCTATTCGGTTCATTTTAAATTCGAGAATTTTTAGGAATTAGCGAAATACTTTAAATAAGTATTTCGCTAATTCCTAATAATTAAATAGGTATTAAATAGTACTTGACTTTCTCTAAACATTTCTGAAAGGGAATAAAATAAGTTTTTTTTTTTTTTTTTTTTTTTTTTTTTTTAAGTATTATTTAAAACTTGTAACTGAGTTATTATAAAATATAAAGGGAATAATTCTTTTAATTATACTTATCAGATTTTTTTTTACTCTTCATTACAACAATACATATTCCAAAACTCTTTATTACGTTCTTAAGTGCGCATCTCATAGCATTTGCTTTACAATACCTTTTAACAGATTGCTTTCCAATACGAACAATTCTTGCTTAAATAGTTTATAACGTATTTGTCAACAGGATTTCAATTTAAGTTTACAATTCAATATTAAGGTTATTATATATTTAGATAACATTTATAATCATTATAAATTAGATACATTTAATAATTAGATTTCTTCACAGTACTTTCACAGTTGTTTATAAGTGAATAAATTCTTCATTTCAAATACATTTATAAATAATTTAATGAATATTTAAGTATTTTGTCAAAGGCAGATACATGCTTTTTGCAAGCACATGCATAAATACCCATACATATTTCCTATTTATCATTTCCGGCATGTGCAAATCTTTAATTTCTGAGCATTCACTATATTTTTCGTGTAAAGTAATTTACACTAATTTAGCTTACACCCGAAAGTTTTACATAAAAAAAATATATGAATATAATTTGAATGAAAATTATAAGTATTATTTTTAATACCCACTCAAAGGTCAGTTTTTCTTCAAAATTCCTCCACGATGGCATCTCTCTCTTTAGGCAGATAGCCCTTGCATGCGTTACTCTATTTAATGAAAACTTAATCTGACCTATGTGCCTAATTACAAATATTTTAACATACATAATTTTATATTTATAAAACGTGTAAGCCCAAAGTGATTATTTTTCAGATATATAAAATTAAAACGATGGGTTTAAAATGAGCAGCAGTAAAGCCTCTCCTCTAAAAATTTTTAAAAGGTACATGTTACATTAATATATGGATGTGAAAAAAATTTGTTTTATTTAAAACATTTTGACGTTTGAAAATAAAATAAAAGTAGCGAATAGTCTATCAAGGGTATCGAAAGACATATACAATTTTAAATGTACCGTAAGGTATTTTTCATTCTTTAAGCATAAAATTTTTTTAAAATCTATATTTTTGTAGTGCAACAACTTATAATTTTACAAAACAAATTCATAATCAAAATCGCTGTTGTTAGTTATCGAAAAATAACCAAGATGTGATTTTTGCGTAAATGTCACTCAACTATACAAATTACTATTATCCATCACACTATGAATGTTTCTTTCATGCGAAAGTGTCCCTTTTTTCGATTTCTATGGAACTGTCGTGTGTCGAAATACTATCAGAATCTTGTCAAGCGAGCTTCTGAATGTAAACAAAGAACACCCCATTTGGTGACCCAAGCTTCAAAGCAGTGCTTCACTTTTAGCGCGGGTTGGCCCCTCCTCCCTTTCCTACCTCCATGGTTGGCACAATGCATTCTGGCAAGAGACGTTCTCCAGGTAGACGCCAGACCCAGACCCTGCCATCCGAATGGTAAAGGGTGAACCTTGATTCGTCACTCCAAAGAACCCGTTTCCACTGATCTACGGTCCAATTTCGATGTGCTTTGCACCCCATTAACCGAGCAGCGCGGTTGGACTTTGTGATCAAAGGCTTATGGGCAGAAGCACGACCATGAAAACCAAGCAGATGTGCTTCCTTACGGATGGTATTCATTGAAACAATACTCCCAGATGCCTGTTGTAACTCCTCGAGGATGAGGGCCATCGATTGGGTGCGGTTCATCCGAATTTCTCTGGACAGCACTCGTCGGTCTCTATCTCCCAGTTTCGTTGGTCTGCCGACTCGGGGCACATTCCGACAATCACCGCTCACCTTCCACTTCTTAATCACATAGGCCACTGTCGATTTTGAGTACTTCAGATGGCTAGATATGTCCCTTATAGATCGGCCACATTTGTGATACCCGATAATTATACCTTTCTCGAAATCAGAGAGCTCCGAACTGCGAGGCATCTTGAATGCGACTAAAGCCGATGCCGTTTCCTACACGATATATACCGGCAGAGTCCGTGACGTACCTTAGGACCGCAGATATCATCATTTGCATAGGTGTCCAAATACTTATTAGTAGTCAGTGTATATATATATATACTGAATTTATCTCAGGGGGAAACCCTTTTGGACCCTTACCTCATGTTTAAATAAATTTATACGCCGTTTCCGTAATATATGCAGAAAAATGGGAAAAACCCACAGGGAAACAAAACACTCGATTAAGAACCACCCCATAAGAACATTCAAACCGCAACAGAATTAACTGCTCAAATTAACAAGTAAAAATTTCAAAAGAAAAGAAAAGAAAAAGAAAGCTTTTAAATTTTACAATACGCCCAAAGGGGCGTTTTTTTTAACGTTTTGTGTGTTACATTTCTTTATCAAATATCATGTTCTTCGCACTTGAACCATAAAATTCAGTTCAAGAGCAATATCGCAAAATAATTTTAAAATGAGCATAGCTTTAAATTTCCGATACACAGTTTTGCGCTCTGCAGATAAAAATGTTTTTTCCCCCGTACTGTGTTGCCGTTGCTTGCTTTGAAATCTTTGAGTTTGTTAATCAAAAATTCGTTAAAGTTTTACAAAATATGAAACAGATTATAAAAGAAATTCCAAATTCCAAGTTTGGGCTTCCAGATGCCCATATTAGGTTGGAAACGTACGTTATTCAAAATTTGATGGCTCTAGATACCGTTGTTTTATCACAATACGAGAAACATTCATGTAGATTTTTCAATATTTAATTTCTTTAAATATAACACAGGGCGATAACATGTAGTGGCAACAGAATAACAACACAGCTTCAAAATATCGGGCCCACCAGCGGTCGAGCGGTAAAATCGCTGAACACTGGTAGTTCGGTCCGAAGTTCGAATCCTGCGAACGGGCTGGCTGCATGGGCGTTTTCGTGGTTTTCTCCATGTGTAACGTGTATGCGAGCCAGTTTCCCTTAGAAAATCCTCCACGAAGGCATCCCTTCCCTTAGGCAGATAGCCTTAGTGTGCTTTGCCATAATTAAATAAACTAAACAAAACCAATCAAAATATCGTTTTAGCCATGTTGTCGCGCTTATTGCCCATTGAAAAACAATCGCCAAGCAGTGGGCTAAACCGCATTTCAACCTTTAATACCTTTACAATTCATAAAAATAGTAACAATTGATTTCTTACTTTTCATGAAAATTATAAAACGAATTACCTAAAACGTTAAAATTATACAGTTCAAATCCTAACATATATCATTAAGGAACGAAGAGGGCAGTTATAAACAGAAACATTAAAATATATTTAACATATTTTGATTATTAAGTCCTTTCTTTCACATCTGGAAAGAAAACAATATGACACTGTGGTATTTTTTAACATAGTTATCAAATTGCATAAAAAAAGAAAATGAATATTTAGGCGTGAAAAGTAGTCCCAGGAATCTTCCGAAAATCTATTTGTGCATCCATATGGAGCACAAGTTGACATGCTTCAAAAAGGAAAGAAAAAACAAATGTTGCAATTACAGACTTCCTTGCACATGTCACAGTGTTCCTCCCCCTGCCTGCCGATATAAGAAATAGTATTAAAGAGAAAAACCGGATCCGTAAAAGATGGCAAACCACCAGGGATCCACAACTCAAACGCGAAGTAAACTCTATGCAAAAGGAAATCAACAGAAGAATCAAGATCCACAAAAACCAAAAATGGACCAATTTCCTAAATAGCCTAGCTATAGAGGACAATTCCCTATTTGACATTTCCCGCAAATTCAAGAAACCTTATAAACCTATTCCACCTATCCATGGACCTAGTGGAATTTCATATACAGAAGAAGATAAAGCTAAATCTTTTGCGGACTATATGGAAGATACATTCACTCTTAATCCCACTCCGTACGGCAATAAACATATTAAACGGGTAAACCAGGTGGTCAGTAACTTCCTTAATACCCCTACTCCGTACAACTTTACTTTCCTGACTACCCCAACAATCGTTGCCAAACACCATCAGCGATTTACAAACGAAGAAAGCCCCAGGGCACGATGGCATCTCGACCAAAGCACTGAAGCATCTTCCGATCAACGCTCTTACCTGCCTAACATAATCAACAACATTATCAAATTCGCTCATTTTCCTAACTCATGGAAGCAAGCTATAATAATTGCTTTTGCTAAACAGCAGCAAAATCCAACCTTCCCACAGAACTATCGCCCTATCAGTTTACTTAGCCATCTGTCTAAAGTTACTGAGAAAATCCTACTTTTCCACATCCAAAAAATTCACCCTTCCATGAATTTCCCCCAGAAGAACAATTCGGTTTTCGTAATCATCATAGCACTTGCCACCAACTTCTTAGAGTTATCAACATTATCACTGAAGGCTACAACTCCAAGCTTCCGACTGGTGCTATATTCCTCCATATTGAGAAAGCTTTTGATAGGGTATGGCATCGAGGCCTTATTTACAAACTAATCACTCTCAATTTTCCAGATCATTTTATTCGCTTAATAGCCTCTTTTCTCAGCAACAGAACATTCAGAATCAAAATCGGTACTGCTTACTCTACCACCAGAGTAATCAGTGCTGGTGACCCACAGGGGTCGGCACTTTCGCAGTACCTTTTTAATATTTATACACAAGACATCCCTAAAGACCCTTCTGTTCATCTTGCACTCTTTGCCGATGACACCGCCATACTTACTAAAGCCTGCACAGTTATCGCCGTAAGAAACCAACTCCAAAACTACTATATCATAAAACTGAAAAATGGCTCACCTTTTGGAGGATTAAAATTAACACTGATAAAACTAAGGCAATAATTTTCCGTAAAGGAAACATGAAATACTATCCTCCACCCCCTGAAATATTTGACGAAGAAATAGACTGGATTATAGAAACCAAATACCTTGGAGTCACCCTTGATCAAAAACTTACCTTTACTTAGCCATCTGTCTGAGAACAGAACAGATTACAGAACCCACTTCCGGTCCTTCGTACAAAAATTTAAAATCACCACAGCGATTTTAAATTTTTGTACGAAGGATACAAGTGGTAGTTTTGGTAGAAAAAGCAACTTATCTACTACAAACAAATTAATTCTATATCGCTCCATACTTCGCCCATCCCTCCTTTATGCAGCACCGATCTGGGGACATGCAGCTAAAACCAATATTAAACAATTACAAATTCTACAAAATAAAATTCTACGAGAAATTATCAATGCTCCTTGGTATATTCCAAACATCTATATTCACAGGGACCTTCGAATCGAACTTATTCAAGAGTATATTAAACGATTAGCGGTCAATTTGTTTTATTCAGTACAAACCCACAGTAATAGCCTTATTAGCACTCTCAGACACTCCCCGCATGCCAGAGAAAAACATCGGTACCCATGTGACATCCTTCCCACATAAGAATTGCAACCTTAATTGACTCATTCACGCTAAACTGACTCTGCGGTTTACCACCCGCGGCTACATCTTATAACAACACTGAACTTCTTTTTTTCGTCTCCGCTAGTGCGGACCTCACTCTTTTTTTTTCGCCTCTCACACTTCCTTTTACCCTACTCTTTCTCCTCCCACTCGATTCTTATCAGAAGTCGAGTAAAAAGATGTTTCTAAGTCTTGACACTCGAGAATAAAATGCGATCTGTGTGTCACAGTGATAATAGTAACATGGCCTCGAAGCTTCACCATTTGAGTTGAACCTTTTCTCCTTCTATTCTAACCTCCTTGATTCAAGCACACGTCAGAATAAGCATATTTCTTCTGTTTTAATGGCAACAGTTACTTTTACTCTGACGTGTTGTTTCACTCCACGTTGAGTAAGTCGTCTGTCAACGGTGAATATTATGCTGGTTTTGGTTTAATTTTCGTAGGGATTCATGTACTTTTGTGTAAATAAATGACATGTCTGCATATGTATGTTTTCCCCATATACTGTATTTCTCTTGAAAATTTATGCTTATTAATGTTTAACATGCTAAAACGGAATTTTTAAAGGGATATGCTTAATAAGTATAGTTTTCAGTATGTTTTGTATAAATGCGATTTATACGTAACAATTGAATCTGTAGTCTGTAGGGTTAATTTTCTTTTGAATGGTTTTCTTTCTATTTTGTGAATAGTACATATCACAAATTTAGTGAGTATCTAAAAAAAAATTCTTTGTTGTATATTTCAGGAGTAGATACTGTTACAATATTTTTAATTATAATTAAACGTTTAAAATCTGTAGCTACTGTATCAAATTTTAAATCCATTTTAACTGCAGGAATCTTTAAAATTTCAGTTTAATTATGAAACAATTTTGGTGAAAGAAGTTTAATTTTCTCATTAATAACGTCACATATGTTGACTTGAATTTTGAAATTATCCTAAAACTTGTGTTTTGGAACTGTGCAAAAGCTTTCATGTATTAAGATGATTCATACTTTTTGTTTTATTTCAGGACTATAAGAATGCACAAGTGGTAATTTAAAATATTTTGTTTGTATCTGCTCTTCAGTTTTGATTGAAATAAAACTATGATTCGTCCTCCAAGTTCTCATGTTCCACCACCAGGAAATCAGTCCATGTTTCAGCCTCAGAGTGCAAACAAGGTATTCATTTATGTGTTTAAAAATCTTTTAAATAGAAATATTTTTTTTATAAAGCTAATAACTGCATTTCTCTCTACAAAAATTCATATATTATTTATATTTCATCTTGTGTGTGTGTATATATCTATGCTTTAATTAAATGTGTGTATATGTATATGCATGCTCAATAATATTAAAATGTATAATATTAAATTATTAAATTTTAGTTTTATTAATCACTCACTCAACACCCATGGTGCTTTTTCTTGTTAGAGGTGTTTGCCATAGATTACACATTCATAAAATTGTGTTATTTATGGGAAAAAAGATAGTTTCTTGAGTCCATATTTAAGCATCTTCATTTATTTGTGGAACTACTGTTATGTACACCCTAAATATTTTTGGGAAGAAACTCCATGGTCCCATATTACTATCTAAATTTTTTGTCTATATTTTGAACTTTAAGCCTAAAATGTTTCCAAAAACGCAGTTTTCACACGTGCAAAAACCACGTTTTGAACACACAATTTAAGCTAAAAATCCAAAACAAAAACAAAAAATTTAGATAGCTAAAATGTAAAGTTTCTAACCAAAAATATTTGACAAGAATTCATGTACACAGCGAGCAATATGTATTAACTTAAAAAAAAAAAAAATTGCACAATTTATGCAGTGAAGGAATCTATGAACTAAGCACACTTAGCTTAAATAAATTAACAACAATAAATTTGAAAGAATACCATGTATACAGTGTTCTGTTTAAACTTAAAAAAAATCTACGAATTGCACAATCTGGGCAGCGAAGGAATCTACAAACTATGCACACTTCTCTTTAATAAATTAACATAACACAAGAAAACCATGTACACAGCGTTGTGTTTAGACTTTAAAAAATATCTACGAATTGTGCACTAATCAACAAAATAAACTAAAATAAATTTCAAAAAATTTAAAAAAAAAAAAAAAAAAAACTAACGACAGAAATTCATGCTGAAAAACAATGACCATAATATTCTACAAAATAAGAATAAAATAAAATGCACTTACAATGAATGAATGCTTCATCGAACAGCAGAAATACCAATTTCTAACATCGCCAAAATAATTTTGCCACAAATTTGTTAAATGCATCTTCTCCCATTTGAGAACAAAAATTGAAAAATATATAAACCACCAAATAAAATACAAAATTGCATTTCTGATTACAAGTAGGCAACGTAGCTTTAACATGCTGCCATGTAATCTCTATCATATTTCTACGACAGCCAGACTCTCTATCCACAAAATTGATACTATCTTTCACAAATAAATCTTCAAAACCTTCTCCTAAATACTTGTAGAATTTCCAGCCATCTGAAAAAATAGTTGTACCAGGCACGCGACTAAAATTTTGCCAACACGTCGTAAATCACATATTTACCACACGAAGCAACTAGCAAATCCAAGTTTCCACGTAAAAGGGATTGCCATAGAAGCCGACATCACCCCCAAAACCATCACAGAACACACAATCATGCCCAAAACCAACACACAACATATATCGCTGCATTTGGCGACCTTAGGGTGCATGTAAGAGTAGAGCCTTGTTTTTGTATACAGACAAAAGTCGTTAATTCGGACACCCATAATCCGGAATGATCTATAATCCGGACCTCAAAGCTACAAACTTTCTGTGCATGCATCGCGTTGACGCATGCGCGTAAGACCTTTACGGCTGCGAATACGCGTGTGCAAAATACGTTTACAAATGCACGTTTAATGTATAACGGACGGGATAAGCTAAGCTAAAATTATCTAATTCAGTTAATGTTGCAGATTGCGTTGTTCCTTAATCTTCGAATTGGATTCGGCTTATTATTTTTATTAGAGCAATTTTATAAAAGTAAGCGTGAACTTTCGATTATGTCAAATAGAATTTCTGATATATATTTACTAATATGTAAAGGATCTACAAAGCAAAAGTATGTTTCGAAGTCCATTAAACAAAAAGTAGAATTGCTGCAAAAAATGGATAAAGGCATATCCTTTGTTTATCTAAACTTTGTTTATCTTTAACGATGGGGCGCGCAATGAATTGGAAGTTGATCTGTCAACACTTATCCTTTCAGGGCAAATGTTTTTATTTTATTTGGCTTATAATTCCTTACTAACTGTAGTATTTCATCTCGATGTACTCTGGCTTTGATATGATTTAAATCAAATTCCTCTTCATTATAATTCGCTTCCGATAGTGAAGAAAGTGACACAGAGGTTATTGAAAACGAAAAAATTTCGATTGACAAATTAGTCAGTATTCTTGACACAGCAATTATAGGACTTCAACAGCGGAACTTTGTAACTGAAGAAGAAATTATGTCTGTTTATAGAATTAAAGATAAAGTATTATCACATAAAATGAAGCAACTTAAACAACTTGCATTGAAAGAAATGTTTAATAAAGTAAACAAATAAATATGCTTTTTTTTTTTTTTTTTTTTTTTTGTAAATTTTGATACCCTTTAGATCATAATTGTTCTTTATTTCATAAATTACGGTTTCATATTTTTAATTTTATAATTTCGGCATGCCATCTTACCAAATTTAAACTGATGATCTATAATTCGGAAAAATCGATAATCCGGAATCGGCGAAGTCCCGACGAGTCCGGATTAACGACTTTTGACTGTATTTACTTGCATGATCAGTCAATAAGTATATTATAGGACAGAGCACATCCATATAAAAGTTAAAAGTGAATTTTACAACTTTGTTTCAGAGTTAGAGGAAAGAGAGTGTAGTGTAATTCAGTGACCTTTAAATTCTGGATAATTTCAAACTGCATATACAGGGCATCCCAGAATTATTGTGACCAGCTTTAAGGGAAGGTAGGGAACATCACAAGGATTTAGATCCATAGTTGGAATAGTCGTAGCAATCCATGATTGGAAATGTCATGGGAAATTAGTATGACAAGTACAAGAAACAAAGAAACAGAAGAGTGAGATCATCTGAAATATTTATTGATAAGAGAAACTACATGTGCTGTGGTAGATGTTATGTGAAAATGTAATAAGAGATGTTCAAAGTTTCCACCATTGCTAGCGATGCATGCATTACACCGTCGAACCATGAATTGGCGGACTAGCTCAAATACACTTTGATTTTGTTGGATATCCATAGCTGCACAGACTATTCTAGCAACCAGATCCATTTTGGAATCCACAGGTATTGCGTTCACAGCACTTTTGAGTGCAACTCGTAGAAAGAAATCCATGTTGCTTAAATCAGGAGAGCGGGGTGGCCAGGATACTTGTCCACCATGCCTAATCTATCAGTGACCAAACACCTGATGTAAATGTTCATGAACACATCTGCCATAATGGGGAGGTGCCTTATCATATTGAAACCACATATGGTGGCACAGGGCCAAGTAAATTTGGTAGCACCTCCTCAAAAAGATGAGATAATCATCAGATGTTAAGAGGTACTGGCAACAAGTAGGTCTGACTAAGACCAATCGCATCAGCCCAAACATGTACCGAAAAGCAATGTTGGGTTGTGATCTCGTGCTATAGGGATTCTCACCAGCCATAAACGTGAATTTTGGTGGTTGAACACACTATCAAGCGTGAAGTACGCCTCATTCGTAAATAAAACCTAGGATGAGAATTGCACTTCTTGGCAACAATGGTTAAGATACCAGCGTGCAAAATGCCCACGCTCAGAATGATCAGTGGAGAGCAGTGACGGTATTCTTTGAAGATGGCATGAGTGTAAACCTTCATGTTGCAACACATAATGAACACTATTTCGAGATCCTCCAATGATGGCCTGTACTCCGATACTTGTATTTCTTCAAATGGTATCTCAACTTATTTTGTTCCATGCTGGGGATTCAAATTGCTAGTGGCCTGCCCTCACTATGCCTATTACCTTGTTTGTAGTGATCTATATTCACACAAATTGTGAAGCAAATTAGTAAAGGTCCAGTTCATCTCTCTGTGGGTATCTTTTGTGATACAATCTTTCTGCTGCTCTTAAATTTCCTTCTGCCAGTCCATAAATCATGCATATCTGCCAGTTCGTTGGTAAAATGTCCCATACTCCTCTGTGGGCGATGACTGCAACAATGCAGGTCTGTTTCCTGCAATGCTTTTGTGAACAACGCCACCTAGTGCTGAACGAAGGCATTTCTGACCATGGGTTGCTATGCAAATCTAAATCCTTGTGATGTCCCCTATCTCCCCTTAAATTTTGTCCCAGTAATCCTGGGAAAACTTGTATATTGTTCAGGATTCAAAATTCTTGAAGAAATTGGTTGTTTATTAGTAAAACGTCATTTTGGTAAAAATATATGTACAGGTGCACCTTGGCGAAAAGTGGTGATTTTGGGGATTTCTTTGACTTGTTATTTTGGCTTTGTATAGCGTTATTTTGGCTTTGTGTAGTGGCGCAAAAATCGCTGCTACACAAATCTCCTATACCTAAATCCAAAATAACAAGAATTTCACAAACTCAGTATCTAAGTACACATCCACCTATTGTCACTTAAAAAAAAAAATCGAAGAATTGCTCAAACTAGGCTTTGTGCACTCCCTTTGCCCATGTACACATTGATCTGTATTCACTCGAAAAGTCAAAGGAGCAGCCAACAAAAAATAATAATCTCAATAAACTACATTTTAAGTCAAACAATGAAATAACCTAAAGAAATTTCATCTAAAGACTACACAAAGGAAATATCCACTTGCCTTACCTTACAAATTTCTGCATCTTCAGTCAAACAAAATTCCTTAAAAGTATCCAAAAATTTCCTAAAATTATCTGAACTAGAATTTGTATACTGGCATCACCACGTAAAATCACAAAAATAAGAGTAAAAAATATCCTTCGACGTTTGATCATACCCATTTCCTTCCTACAAACAGGACACTTATAATGGCTACTAAGTAAACCTTCATTTACCAAGCAGTCAATTAATGCTCTTTTCCCTTTTGTTCCAAATCATACAGAAACCTCAAATTAATTAATCACATTTAGCCATTTTACCTTGTAAACCACAAAGTAACGTACTTATTCAAAATCCAACACACAAACAAACCTTTCCAAGTCTTTTCCCATCATTCAAATTCATCGCAATCATGCAACCAATTACGTCATAATAGGGTTTCCGTAGCATTCAACTACTCAGGTTACCATAAATAAAACAACAGCTTGGTAATAAATGAAACAACTTATCAACAAAACAAGGGGCATCCTTAAATCTACTCTAACCTTCATTTTTCAATGTTAAATAGATTTACATCTCATTTTTATGTAACTAAAAATTATTAATGCCACAGGGAAGAGGAAATAAGAAGCTCCTATCAGTGTAGTGATAGCAAGGAGATCATTTGAGAAATATCATGATATCCATTACTGGAAAAAATATATATATAGTTTATTGACATAGGATAAAATAGAGATTAAAAAAAATAGTGTTCGATCATTGTTATCTTGTAATCCTATATTTTCAGAGGAATTTAAAGTTTAATTTCTATCCCATTATCTGTAAAATGAGAAATATGATATCCATTACTGTTAAAAAAATGGAAAGTTTGACTTGGAGTAAAATAGAGATTAAAAAAGCAGTGTTCATTCATTTTTATCTTATAATGTAATTAAATTCTAGCTCATATATTTCACATCAATTTAAATCTTTATTCCCATTACCTCTCTAAGTGTAAAATTTTAAGAATCTCATTATTAGTGAAATAGAAATTATACAAGTATTTAAATATTTCTTATCAGTAATAACGAATAGTTTTGAAAACTTTAGTTTCTATCTAGAAATGCGCTGAACCTGTAGGGTTGAATTTATATTAAACAAAATTTTTCTCGTTTCCTTCTTTTCATGTATGTTATCGTCGCTATCATGTCGTTTCATGTATGGCATGCATTTCTAATAAATTCTTATAAATGTACTATATTATCATGCAGGTTTTATACATATCATCTGTAATCAAATACCATATTTTCCAGCCGAAGTCAAAATTTTAAGCCTTAAAAGTAGTAACTTCTCAAATATCTAATCACTTTATATATCAGATATAAAAAAATGGCAATTTAATTAACTTCCGTGTAGACTTTTCAACAAAGTTTAAAGATATTAAATAAAAGCAGCAAATTACATATATATCGTTCCAAATGAATTATTATTTTCTCAAATTTTTTTTTAAGTGATAATGTATGTTTTCATCACTGTTCTTCAATGTCAGTATATGTTTATACTAATTACCTGTGTTACTGAAACATATTAAAAAACTGGGTAAGAGTTTTGCTTTTTAATTAACTTAAACTCGTGGACACAGAGTTAAAGTTGGGTATCATCATTTCAAATTGGATCAAATCACATTGCTTTCCAGCATCATATTGGTCCCATTCAAGAGGAATTTTTCAGGCTAGTTCCATCCTTGGCACTTAGCAGCTGTTTCTAAAGAAATTAATTTGTTTTTCTATGGCATTTAGACAATTTTTATTTATTTTCTTTTGTTAAATGTTAAAGAGAAAATTTATAGTTGTAATGAGCAGTTTCTGAAGATCAGATGCTCAGATCATTGATAGTGATTAGCAAAAGGTGGACCTAATAGCGGGACCGGAAAGTAATGTTGTTTCTGTGCATGTCGACAACATGTTAAGTGCAGAAGTGGAAGCAAATCCATGTCAAACACTCTTAACCAACCTTGGTCAACCATCCAAGAACATTTAAAGCAGAATAGAAAAATAAGCAAAGTAGGTGTCTGAGTCTCCCATAATGTCCGAAAAGAACAAAGCCATCCTATCCATCGCATGCAACGTATTGCCTTAGCGGCACCATACAGAACCGTTTTTTGATCGTTTGATTAGTGGAGACAAAAAATAAGTCCTGTATGATAATCCAAAACTCAAAAGGCAGTTTTAGTAGGGGTTACAAAGGGTTTACATCCCGAAAAGCCGCTTCTGGGTGTTTGATATAGTATTCGCAGAGTTGTTCATTTTGAATTGCTGAAACCTGAAAAAACTGTTAATGTAGACCTTTATTGTGAACAATGGGATCTAGTGAACCAATCTTTAATTGAAAAATATCTGGCGATTGTCAACGGAAAAGGCGTCATTCTGCAACACGACAATGCAAGACCGCACTGTGCAAGACGAACACTGGAAAAAATGAGTGAACTGGGGCGGGAGGTACTGCCATACTCACCCACCACACTCGGCTAATATCGCAGCATTAGATTTCCATTTATTCGAATCCCTACAGCATTTTCTTAGTGGCAAAAAATTTGAAAATTTGGATGATGTCCAAAATGTCCTCTCGAGATATTTTACTCAAAAACCAATTGATTTTTATCGGTCCGGGATTGAAAATCTGCACATTAGATGGCAAAAGGCTGTTGATAACGAGGGTGATTATATTATTGATTAAAAATAAAATCTTGTTAAAAATGTATTCGTTTGAGTTTAATGTAAGAAAACGACATTACTTTCCAGTCCCCCTATATAAGGTGTTTCTAAATTAATGATCATTGAGCTAAAATCTGGAGATTGACTTGCATGGCTGGAAATATAATCTTATCTACTAGGAATTATTTTAATATCAGTTAGCAATATAAAAGGTATTCTGGGTTCATATTTTTGTACTATAAATCTTAAGGAAAGCTAAAGTTAAAAATTGAAAAAAAAGAAAAAAAAAAAAAAAAAAAAAAACTCCTTTAATAGAATAATGCCAGTGATGAAAATGGTAAAACTGTAATAAAACTGTATACTTTTTTATCTGATATCCAACCCAGGATGTTCATTTCCATTGTTTTTTACATTTTTGGTTTCTCATTAGAAAGTGTTCTATGGAGGTACCTTGGTTTCTGGCATATAGTTCTTGAATTTATTGCCATGATTAAATATTTAACCTAAACATATGTAATCTAAAATTTATCAATTTCTCTTGAGAAATCCTCTACATTTTCTTTATAAGACAGATTCTTACTTGATTTTCTATATTTTTTTTTTACCCGCTATACACAATTTTCATGATTTTTTTAAATTTAATGTGATCTCCTAAGTATTAACTGAGACTGCTTGTTTTTATTATTAAGTGAAATTTTACGCATTTCATTCAGTATATTGAGTATTTTATTTGTACCCTAAGTATATCTATAGTAGTATATGAAAAATATATTTATATGTAAAAGTAGTTTATATATAAAACTACTATATATATATATCTACGGTACTTATATAAAAATAGTTATATATATAAATATATAACTATTAGATTGCATTAAGGAAAAAGAAACTTTTGTTGTAAACTGCTAATTGTGAGAGAAAGTTAAAAATGGTAATAGTGGCACGTTGAGTTATAATTTCTGAAAATGAATTATTGTTATTAAAAGAAACTATACCATAAAAGCTTCCACGTTGTAATTGTATGGTGCAGAAAATATGAATTTTGTAAAAACAGTTTTGTTGATTTTTTCGCTCTAGCTCAATAGAATGCACTAATCAATAGAATGTACTATTTAGTTTAGTGTTAAAAAGGCAAGAGAAATTTAAATTGAGTTTTAAAATTTAAATGTGTTTATTTTGTCATATCTGAATTTATATTAAAAATAATTTTCTACAGCTGTCTCAGCAGATGCAGGGCTTAAATTTAGGACCATCGTCACCACAGCATCCTGGTATGTCTAGTTATGCATCACATCCAGATAATCAGCAAATGGTGCCAGGCCCTCCAACTCTGAATAATCAGCAGTTTCCTTCACCTCTTCGTAATAAGTCTCAAATTTCAACTAATGTGACTTATAGTACTCAGCCGAAAGCTACATATCCATATTTAAATAATAATCCTCCTGGAAATGTAGGAATTCAGCAAAATATGAATAATAACCAATACAGTCCAAGTAATACTTTTCCTGGTCAAGTAACTATGTCATCATCGCCCATGAGCCCCCAAGCTCAAAACGGAAATAAAAGTCTTACCAATCCAGTTCAAGCTTATTCTCCTAATCCTACAAGTATTAACAGTCCAAATTATAGTAATGGCATAAGCAATGGTCATGAGGATAGCAAGCAGCCTTGGAATGCAGGATTGCAATCATATCAGTCTCCACATCCAATGCCAAATCAAAGCATGCCTCAGTCGTCATCCCCTCATCAAGGGCAAGTGCAATATCTTTATGGTACTCAGAATCGAAACTTACAGCCACAGCAGAATGTATCCACGAGTCCACTTACGAATACTGGACCTCCTGTTCAACATTATATGTCTCCTAACTCTGAAATAACTCAAAGCCCTGGGCACAATGTTATGAATAATCAATCATTACCTCCAATACAACCCGGCTATCAATATCCTTCTCAACCATCTAATATGTCATTTCCTCCTAACATGTCGTCACCCCCTACATCTCCTGTTTCATTTCCTCCTGGTCCACAGCAGTATCATGGAATGCCTCCCAATCAGCCAAGTCCACAATTTCCAGGCATGACTCCACAGAGTCCTAGTAATTATCCTTATGGTGCTTCCAGTCAAGGCCAGCAACAACCACCAAAGATTGACCTGGATCAGATGCCAAATACTGTAAGTTATCCTGCATATATTCATTAACCTATCTTACTGTTTTCTAAATTATTTCAAGTAACTATTTTAATTATTTTTTCCTTCTGTTATACATCAAATTTAATATTTTTCTTAGACATGAACAAGAGAAGAATTGTTGAATGCGATTTATGCTTTTTCAGATATTGATATTGCCAGAAAATCAAAAGTTTATCAGCTTTACCACCTAAGTCAGCATGGTCCAACCTGCGGGCCGCATGCGGCACTCTTAATTTTGTTGGTACTTGCCCTTCTTTACTGGAAAAAAAAAATGTTAGTTAAACATTAGGAAAAACATAAGACCCTTCTTACTGCTTTAAATAATAAATATAAATAATTGTATTAAATATAATAATTAAATAATACAAATTATAAGGCTCAGACAATGAAAACTGTTGTAATTATTGTAAATTTAATAAGCCCGGAGATACAGAGCATTTATTGCATTTGTGGACAATTTGGATGCTTGAATGTGGTGATATTTTATTGTACTATTAAGTGTGTTGGCTTAGTGCTGGAAATTGTCTACAACAGTTTTTTTGGGTTGAGAAATAAAATTCTTGCTTTCCTCAAAAAAGAAAACATTGGGCATGAGTTATCAAAAAAAATTTGAAGAAATCCAGATTTTAAATAATCTTGATTTTCTGACAGATTTAACATCCCATCTAAATGCTTTAAAACAAAATATATCCCAGCTTTATGGACACATTGAAGGCTTTTGCAAAAAAATTAATGTAATGTAAATTGCACTGAAGACAAATAATACAGCACACTTCCCATTTTGCCAGCAGCTGAAAGAAGAAAATGACACTTTTAGTATGTTTCATGAAATAATTACTGATATCAAGAAAGAATTCCAGGACAGATTCCAAGCCATACCGTACAATGTCAAGTTACACCTGTCTTGTGACTGAGTAAAGTTGTTGTTGAATATGATAATAATGGGGGGGGGGTGCCATATTCCTTGAAACAAAAGTTACGATATGAGAAATTAAGTAAAAATGATGTAGATTAACAAAAGCTATGTACAATTTCTTCTGTTTCTTCCACTGAACTACAATATTTTGATACACTTTCTCATCCTAAAACTTCTGTTCAGAGAAAATTTATATCCTTTTTAAAAATCCAGAAATATCTTGGTACTTAACAAAATTATGATAAAATATCTATTATTTAAACCAGAGCTGTTTTATCATAAATTTTAAACAGTAGTAAAATTGCTGTTTAAAAATTTAAGGGTTATATTTATTTTTAATCAATTTATTCCTTCATAAAAAAAAATAACAGAAGTAAACAAAATCTCAGTCCTGATCATAACACAGGCTTGTTGGCTGACCTTCAAGAATAGGTTTATAAAGAATGGGGTCGAAGGCTAATAGAATTTTTTTGTTAGAAAGTAGAAAGGATGTCATTCAAAATCTTCACACCTATTTTCTGTGTTAGTGGATGGGGAGGGGAAGAAATTGCTGTGAAACTGGAAAAGTATTTCAGGCAGTTTTAAGCTGTGTCCCTTGTAGCTTCTCCACAAAGGACTGATTTTTCCTCACGTGAACCTATCAGATATCCTGAAAATGAAAATTCACAGAAATGTGCTTAGTTGACATGATTAATTCACCAGTGATTAGCTGACATGCATATTAATGGATATAAAATTATATATTTCAGCATACTTATATGTCATTTAGTAGCCTTAATGGTACATCATACTGTTTTTAAATTTGTTTATATTTATTACTTTATTTAATTTTGATATTTAAGAATTATTTTAGAGAAAAGGTATTTGTAATCTTTTAATACAGTTAACTTTATCCTGTAATTATTATTTATAGTATTTTATAATTTAAATTTTAACTGAGACAGTACTCTCTCTCTCTCTCGTCTTCTTTTTTCTTTAACTTTTAATGTTTGTTTCAGGTTCAAGTTCGCCAGGAAGATAAGAATTTGAGAAGTGGTTATTATTCAACAGATGTCAAAGGACAGTGCCCTCCCTTAGTTACTACAAATTTTATTGTTCAGGATCGAGGTAATTAATATATGTAAGATTTTATGCATTTGGAGACAAATTAGATATTGCAGATTTAGCATTTTGTAGGTCGTGGATGGCTCAATCAGATATTTCTTTCTATTAATCACTATAATATTACCAATATTAACAGTAAAACTGGCCTAGGTTGTCCCAAGAACCTCAAATCTACTAAAATCATCACAAAGAATGTTTTACTTGATAATTCCAAATGTTCTTACTTTCCATGATGTTTTTCCCTTGTGATGTATTTATTGTCTTTATGGTTTGGACCAAGGGTTCTCAACTGGTGGTACACAAAGATACAAAATATTTTTAAGTATTAAATTCAAAAATTAAAACCCCAACATCCTGTTTTTTCTCTGATGCTCGTAAATTTATGCGATCTGAGCTTTGTTTAAGAGTGGTGGTTGTAGTTGTACATTGTAATGGTGGTACTAAAGGATTTCAATTTTTGTTTAGATGGTACGCGTTAGTCAAAATGTTGAAAATCACTGGTTTAGACTAAGGATTCTAAGCTCTTTTCTTGCATTGATCCCTTTAAAAGAACGTTTTTATTCATTGACCTCCTTACATGTTTCTGTGAAATAGGTAGCGTAAAACATAACTTTTAGTAACATAACAATAATATAAATAATTGCACTTAAATAATTGATTAGACTAAACAGCATGGCATAAAATTATCAATTCTTAAATCACCTCATTCAAAACTGTTCAGTTTGTTTCTTAATTAAATTAGTTAATAAATTATTGACTTGGAATAAAGCCTTTCACTAGGTAAGAAAAAGAAAAAATCAATAATGTTGGTTCAGTAACAACTTTTATTTTGGGATATTTTGCTTGGATGACTTTTAAATTTCAAAACCTGTGTGTAACAATATATTTTAAATAAGATTTGCACTTAAACATCCTCTTTCAATGTAGTCAATATATTTTGCATCATAATAAAGATCAGATATATTGCGTTTCACTAAGTTCTATGAGCCATGCTGGCATATTCAGTTTTCAGAATGTTAAAACCTAAGATGTGAATTTTCTTTCAAATTTTGTAGGTGGAAAGTATATAATAATATGCCTTCCAAGAAAATGCAGTTCTTTTTAATAATGGACATGCATATTAATTTTATTTTTTGGCTTTTTTGCTTCCTTGTACGAAGTAAAAAGGAAGTATTGTAATCGTGAAACGTTTCAGGCAGCATATTTCAACAAAAATATCCCATTTTGATCTCTTTCAAATGCAATTTAATGATTTATTTCAGTGATATCTGTATGTAAGGACAGAATAAAACACTCTTTTCCTCCAAAAAAATTATAAAACTGCTTTAAAAAAAATTCTGAAGAGAATTTTTCGTGGCGTCTGTACGAACGTATGTACGTAGGTATCTCGCATAACTCGAAAACGAGTAGCCTCAGAACATTGAAATTTTGTATATAGGACTGCTATAACATGTAGATGTGCACCTCGTATTTTGGTTGCAATCAGGCGCACCAAACGTATATAAATATATTTATATATATATTCACTCTGTTACCCGGCTCAGTGATCTCAGTTTCTTTACTCTTATATGTTTGTAAATTGTACATTTTTTGCTTTAAAAATGATTGAATTATGTTGTTTTTATCTTCCAGTTAAAGTTTTTATGCCTTTCGTAATTCTGGAAGCAATATTTGTACAATTATCAACAATTTAAAAGCTGTTTAAGTGCGGTTAAGTTTTAAATAACATTGTAGACATATTTGTTTACATTTGAAACAGCAGAATTGTAGATTTGTTGCCAATCTAGAGAGACTTAGCTTCGCAACAACAAAGATAATGCCTTCATTTATTATTTAAATCATGCTTAATCCTTTCTAGAATTTTTTCAAGGAAATAAGTGTTTAAGATTTACTTCGTAATTTTTAATACAGATATTTTGAGTTTATGTATTTTTGCCTTGTCGCGAAGTGAAAACTGAATTAATTGAATGAAAAATACTCAATCGTCTATGAAAAACTGTTTCTTTTTTGTTTTGTTTGCTTAATTTCTTTTATACATCGTTCTAGCTTTGTTATAGTATTTGAATAGAACATGTGGCAACGATTAGATAATTCTTTAAATGATATAAATTTTGTGCATTCTGAGTTATAATATGAACGAAATATAATACTGTTAAATAAACCTAGCGCCAGAGTGTCGCTATGGTAAACAAAGTGAATTTTAAAGAATGCATTTATTCTATTGTGGTTTATGTGCTGTCGGCGAAGTAGGTTTAATTCAATCTAATAATTTTAAAGTAAATGCGTATAATTTAATATTCCATACAAGGAAGTCATGTGGTGTACACATCAGATTTTTTTAATATCAGGTAAATTATTAAAGTAATGGAATTCTGTCTGATTCGGTGCTTATATAAATAAATTTTGCAAAATCGAAGGTAATCTTTCTGCCAGATGAGATTGATGCCTCTTCTTTGCAGTTTGTTTTCTGTAGCATTGAATAATGAATTGTATCAGCCATGTAGGATACATGATTTTTTAAAAATTTTATTAAGTTTACAATTTTTTTAAATAAATGTGTTTTGTAATTGTTAAGACTTTTATTGTGTCAATCAGTTGGCAATGTATATCCATCTTTAATGTCAATGCATATGTATCATCATTAAACCCCCTTTAAAACTTCATTGGCCTTTTAGAGAATTAAAAAAGAGAATATCTTTTGTTCTCTCTTTTTATATCTTTATGTGCTTTGAAATTCATTGTGAATTGTTTTTTCTTTTTTCCCATTTCCATGGTCGTCCATTTAAATACATTTTTTATGATTGTGTTAATTTTGATGAGAGGTATTTATATATGTTTTAATATATTAAATTTAATTATATAGTTCTATGTTATATTATGATGCTCTACTTTAAGTATCATATTTCTTCTTTGCTGTTATTTATTTGCCTCATATTTTATTTAAAGACATATGTCTTTTTAAATATCTTAGTATTTTAATTTGTATGCTATTTTCTTTGTATTTTCATTTTTATCATAATTCTTAAGGAATAAGTCACTTGGTATGTAGTAGCTTATGGTTTAAAATATTTTCTTTAATAATGTAAATGGCATCTCAGTGAATGGAATATGAAAAAGGAGGCTAAAATTACTAATTTAAAAAATTTTGCTAATAAATACTGTTTAAGTATTTATTAGCAAAATATAATATAGGACTTATGAGCAGCTTCGAAAAGCAGTGCTACTCGGAGGATTATAAGTATGTAGAAGCATAAGATACTAACAGGGTATTTTATGTAAAAATCTTATCTGACATACCATATTTAAAATAATTTCTTCTAAACGGATAGTGAAACAGAACTTAATTCTCTTAGTGTGTATTTCACTACTGTATAAAATATAATAATTCACAGATAATGTTTTTCTTATATTTGATACTCTGAGTTCATTGATCAGTCTGGAGATATTTTGCATAGTAGGATGTATACATTTCAGTAACATAGAAATTATTTACTGAAGCATTTTTCTTCATGTAAAATATCTCCTTCAACATACTGTAATATTTGTATCAATATGTTATAAATAGGGGCATAGCCATGCATCAGTACTAGTACATTATGGATTAAATTGCCTAAGTTATCTTGCTATAATTATGATTAATAAAGTCCAATCTTTAAGGTAATGTTAATCTCTAAACTGATTAGAGTTTTATATTTTGCCCCCCCCTTTTTTTTGGTAATATCTGATAAAATAAATAACAATGTAGATATGTGAAGAAAGTAAAGCAGGCTGACTGTAATACTTGTCTAGTGTACTTTTGTAAGTGAAGCAGTATGGTTTAAGTGTACTTTTATATTTTTAGTGATTACAGTACAGTACAAAGTTCGAAATCCGGACTCATTGGGACTTCGGCAATTCCGGATTTGGGATTTTTCCGGATATTAGATCATCAGTTTAAATCTAGTAAGATTTCATGTAGAAATTATAAAATTAAAAATATGAAATCGGGATTTATAAAATAATGAAGTGTGTATGATCTAAAGGGTATTCAAATTTACAAAAAAAAAGCTTAATATTTATTTGTTTACCTTATTAAACATTTCCTTCAAAGTAAGTTGTTTAGTTTTTTGTGATACTTTCTTTTTAATTCTGTAGAGAGACATAATCTCTTGTTTAGTTACATTGAAGTCGTGCAACTGCTGTTTCGAGAATTCCGATTAACTTGTCAATCAAACTTTTTCGTTTTCAGTAACCTCTTTGTCACTTTCTTCACTATTAGTAGTGGTATTTTCTGATCTAAAACCATACTACAGATTTCACCATCCATTAATTGATTGCTGATTGAGGAGCATTGTCATCACAATGAAAAACTTCTTTTACAATGTACGTCCAGAAAGTAAGTTCCATTTGGTAATAAAAGTAAATTGTGTACAGCTACAGAAAAGTTATTTATTGCACAAAATTCAACAACTCTTAAACTACTTTTCCACATAACTGCCGAAATATTGCAGGCATTTGTCATAGCGTGGCACAAGATTTTGTATACCTTCTTTATAGAAATTTGCCGCCTGTGTCTTCAACCAGTTGGAAAAGGTTTCTTTCAGCTCGTCGTCATTGTTCAAGTGGTGACCGCCAAGGAAAGACTTAAGATGTAAGAACAGATGAAAGTCGCTAGGAGCGAGGTCAGGGCTGTATGGAGGATGGTCAAACACGTCCCAGCTAAATCCCTCTAGGAGGTTTTTCGTCACATTTGCAGTGTGGGGTCGTGCGTTGTCGTGAAGAAAAACAACACCTTTTGACAGCAATCCTCGGCGCTTATTCTGTATTGCGCAGCGCAATTTCCGAAGTGTCTCGCAATAAGCATCTGCTCTGATTGTTTGACCACGTGGTAAGAAATCAATGAGTAAGATGCCTTTCCAGTCTCAGAACACTGTGCACATCATTTTTCGAGGTGTCAAGATTTGCTTCGGCTTAACCTTTGGTGGGGATGAAATGTGCCTCCATTCCATTGATTGCCGCTTACTTTCAGGGGTGTCGTAAAAACCCAAGTTTCATCTCCTGTGACTATCTGTGTCAGAAATTCTTTGCCGCTTTCAGCATAACGGGTCAAAAACTGAAGTGCACTACCCATCCGTTGCTCAGTAAGAATCTTTGGTACCCAACGTGAGCAAAGTTTACGAAATTTCAGTTTTTCGGTAACAATTTCATGCATTAGTGATCGTGAAATTTGGAGAAATTCCATAGCGAGAGCACTAATTGTAAACCTTCGATTTTCATGGATCTTGTCATCAATCGCGTGAACCAGTTCTTCTGTAACCAAAGATGGACGCCCACTTCGTTCCTCATCGTGCACATCACTACGTCCGTCATTGAACTTTCGGACCCATCTTCTCACCATTGAATCACTCATCGCTTTTGGTCCGTAAACATCGCAAATTTGCCGATAAATTTCACTAGGTTTCACTTTCCTCGCATTCAGAAAACGAATCACAGATCTGATTTCACAAGCGGCGGGATTTTCAATCAACACTGACATTGTAAACAAGCACAACAAAGCATACGTGACTGTCTCCAAATGGCGCACGTTTCTTCTCCTTGCGTCTACTGCGCATGTGCGGAACTGCGATCGCAGAGCTGCAGCGGAGATAAATTGAAATGGAACTTACTTTCTGGATGTGCCTCGCATGTCATCTTCATTTAATATCGCTTCTCCAGATTTCTTTACAAAATCCGTTAATTGCAAAATTTCACCTTTGTTTTGCAATATCTGAAAACCTTTAAAATTTGCGGCTATCATTATCAAATTTAGCTACCATTCGCTACACATATTTGGCTATGTATCATGAGCTTGGCGACTAACGACAAGTTGTTCCATTAAATTTTATCTTGCTTCTATCGCGCAGAGACAATTAAGCCTGAATTGTATTAGTTTAGTTGTTTATTATACTTATGTCTTATTTCTTGCACATGCTTAAGGCTTATCAGAGTTCTGAATAAATAAATTCCCACATATACTTAAGCTTTATTAAGGGGCCAGCGCAAGTTGTCATATTTTGATGAACATGTGGTGATGAAAGGAAAGTATAATAAATAATGATTGGCCAGATTGGCATCAGATCAATGATGTATGTATGTGGAATGTTTCAGTTTGAGATATTTGTCAAGCAGATACACAGCAGTGGAGCGAATTTACTGATCGTACAAATTTATGCTAAAATGATTATTTCTTCAATAACAAGGGCCCACCAGCGGCCGAAAGGTAAAGTCGCTGAACATTGGTAGTTCGGTCCGAGGTTTGAATCCTGCAAATGAGCTGTCTGCATGGGTGTTTTCGTGGTTTTCCCTATGTGTAGCATGTCTACGAGCCAGTTTCCCTTAGAAAGTCCTCCATATAAAGGCATCCCTCTCCTCAGGCAGATAGCCCTAGTGTGCTTTGCCATAATCAAATACACCACACCTTCAATAACAAGGTATTTTATTTAGTGTCGAAGTGAAATTAATAATTGAGACTCTCCAGAAGTTTTATTATGTGCGGAGGGGGAATCAAATGTGCATGCATAAAGCCTAAGAGAAAAAACGCCGTTCGTGGTTTTGAGGTCCAGATTTTAGATCATTCTGGATAATGTACGTCCGAATTTCGGACTTTGTACTGTGCTATATTTTAGTAATTATAGTGATTTTAGTAATTACAGTACTTTTTATGTAAAGTATTTTTTACCCTCTTTAGGAATGTGTAGTCCACGATTCATTAGATCCACTGTTTATTGTCTTCCTAATAATCCTGATGTTTTAAAACAAACTGCTATTCCGTTTGCAATTACAGTTAGTCCACTGGCTGCTATTCATGATGGAGAGGTGAGAAATATTTCTTAAAACAAATTTTTTTATATCTCTCTTTCTTCTTTTTTAGAGAAACTGTATGATTATATCTTGCTGCAGAAGGAAATTGGGAACTGCTTCCTCCAACTGAAGGAACAATCTGATTTTAGTTTAATAAAGGCACCTGATTTCAGGAAAGAAAAGAACCAAAATTGCAACTGTTGGAAAAGACTCAGAAAACATTCACCTTTTGAGAATCATGCTCATGTTCCATTACACCAGATGGATTTTCTATGCCCCAAAATCATAAATTATGGTGATTAAGTTTGCCTTTCAAATTTTCACAGAAAGCTTTGTGCAACGTTTTGTTGAAAGGTTTTTAACACCTGTACCATTTGAAAGGTATATAATCAGGAATTGTACACATTTCCATAATGCACACTGTTGCATGAAGCACACTGAGTTCAGAACTCATACGAGACATTGATTTTGTGGAACAAAAACATGCACAAATTTTTTTTAACCACTTCAGTTTTTGCTGCTGTTTGTCCTGGGCTGGTTTTTACACAAGCAGCCTGTGATCTAAAATTGCTTCACCCACCATTCAATGTAGTGATGATGCAGTGGTTCTTAAACCAAACTTTGTGCAAAAATGCCTTTGAATGATGATAAATGATGATGTTTTGGCATACTCCAAAACATAGTACCCTTTCTCCTGCAATTGATGGTGTCATTTTGATTAACAGTGCTTCTAGGGGCAAACAAACATGCACAAATTTTTTCAACCACCTTACTATTTGCCTTGGGCTGGTTTTTACACCAGCACCCCATGTCCTAAAACCACTTCATGTACCATTCAGTATAGTGATGATGTGGTGGTTCTTTACCAAACTTTGTGAAAAATATCTTTGAATGTCAATAAACGGTGTTTTAGTGTACTCCAAAACACATCATGTTTCTCCAGCATGGATGGTGTCATTTTGATTAGCAGTGCCTCTAGTGGCAATTTCGTAACCAAAATAATTTTTGCTGGTACCAACTAAAACTTGTATAATTTGTAGTTTCAGAATTTGTTTTGGCTGTATAAATCAGTTATGGAATTTTTACTATTCTATTATTTTTGGCCCATTCAATATGAAATACCCTGTATTTTTTAGGGTGGAATATATTATCGATTAGCATTTTTTCCTTCATAGAAAAACAATATCATTTGAAACTGCGGTGGTTATCTTAGGGATATTTCGTTAGATATGTGAAATATTTGATACGTTATTAAGAATCAAAATATCTGAAAATATTTTTGTGGTTACATATTTGAAAAAATGAAAATAATTCTTAAATCTCACATTTTATAACATCATTGCAGTTTGATTGTAAAATTTTGTGTCTGCAATTTTTGCTTCTTTCTCTTTTATATGAAAGTTGTTTAAAAGAGAATATTTAAGAATAATGGAGGCATCAATCAAGTTGTAACTAATTAAATGATTGATACAGATCATTAAATTAAAAATAATAGTTAGGAATCTTCTCCTGGGTGAAGGCACTATTTTAGCAGTTTTGAACTTTTATCTCAGTTCTGATTTCAACTATTGTTCTTTCCTCCACTCCTGATTGTTTCAGATAAATGTTGTGTTTTGTATGTTTTTAATTTTATTTCATAATTTGTTTTTGAAGTTGCACTTTTTAATGAATTTTCAAATTTTGAAAGCATAAATTGTAATGCCTAAAAAATTATTTTTTTCATATTTATAGAGGGAACCTCCAGCATGTTTATATCGAGAGCAGGGTCCTTTAAGGTGCAAGAGGTGTAAAGCTTATGTTTGTTCTTTTATGACATTTATGGAAGGGGGAAGATGCTTCCAGTGTGCATTTTGCAAAGTTGTTACTGAAGGTAAGTTGAACAAAATATTTATGAGATATATTTTATGCATTTTTCATCTTATTTGATTTATACAAAAGTATCAATTTTTTTAAGGAAGAAAAAGAGAAAAACTTCTATAAAGGTTATGACATTTCAGTCTGAAAGGTGCGTAAAAAACCAGTTTAGGTCACGTAATCTCTGTGAGTATTAAAATTTCCTCCCCCCCCCCCCAAAAAAAGTGTTGAACTATTTTCAGCCAGTCTCCCAATGAAATTGCAATTTACTCTTAAGGAACTGAATATGTAGTAAATTTTGACCCATTCTTCACCCCAAAAAATCGGTTCATTATTGAACAGTTTGTTATTATTTAGAGATAATAGGAATTAACAAAAGGGTTTTTTTTTCTTATTGTTTAAGTAATGGTACTGTTTTATGGGAAAAATGTACCTAGCAACTAAATGAACTACCTACATAAGATTTTTTAACCCTTTGTGAATGGCTGATACAAGACTTGCTTAAGAAGGTGGTTGCTAATACAGATATGCTATGTATAAGTTTCAATAAGTTTTATGGTTAACACATATACAAAATAAGTATATCCTTATTTAGAAGGCCGCACACAAGGAAAAAAGTTTTAATAGTCCGCACGGTACCACTATAACTTAAAATGTGCTTTCTTTTAGTTCTCACGTTTCGTAAAAGCCAAATAAAGAATCATTGAATGCAATTACCAAACATATTTTTATTAAGGAAATTTAACAAACGGCAAGCTATTTTGAACATATGTAAATTTCAATAATAAATAAATAAATGAACGGCAAGCAATCAAACATAATACAAAATAAAGCAGAAGCAACAAAAAACACAGATTCAAGGAAAATGTTGCCTATCATGAAATTAGACTTTAATCACTTTCAAAACCATAAAAATCCTTTTCACTATCATCATCATCAAAAACGAGAATATAGTCATCCCTGCTGTTTCCGTCATCGCTAGTATCATCTTCTTCGAATAATGCGTCGTCTTCTGTTCCGTCAAGAGCATTACTGATTCCGCACTTCTTAAAGGACTTAACAATTACTTCAGCCTTTACTTCTTCCCAAGATCTTTTTACCCACTTGCCTACTTGTGAAATAGAGGGCCGCTTCATTTTACCTGAGGGTGTGAGGGCGTCATGTGGCTCTCCTATCCACTTGTTCCATCGTTCTCGCACTTTTTTTTTTTTAAATGGCTTATTCACCGATACATCTAAAGGCTGCAATTGGCTAGTCAGTTCACCAGGAATTACAGCTATCTGAGTTTTTAATTCTCTCGCTTTATTCTTTATGGTTTCAGTTCTATGAATGCTAAATTGATCCAAAACCAAAAGAGAGGGTTTTCTTAAGAGTCCACCAGGTCACCTCGCCCATACATTCTGTAACCACAGTTGTAACATTCCAGCTTCGTCCATTCAGCCTTTCGGATGAACATGAACAATTACACCCATTGAAAGTTTTTCTTTCAGATGAGTTTTTCTTTTGAGTATGAAAAACGGTGCTAGTTTTGTACCATCAGCACAACATGTTAGAACTACCCTATATCAGGTTTTTTCATGACCTGTGGTTTTTATGGTTATTGATTTAGACCCTTTAATACTTAGTCTTGTTGGATGGTACATCAAATGTGAGTGGAATTTCATCCATATTTCCTATTTGACCAAGCTCAAAAGAAGTTTTCTTCCGTGCATTTATAACAAACCTATGAAATGCTAGTATTTTTTCTTCATAATCTGCTAGCATTTTCTGTCCAATAGTTGTTTTTCTGCGCAGTGATAAGCCTTGCCTTTTCATGAACCTGTAGCACCAGCCCTCAGACACTGAAAAGTTCTGATTACCATGTTTTTCTGCAAATCCTTTGGCCTCATTGATTATCATTTTGGTTGAAACACTTATACCAGACTTCCTCTTATCTATCAACCACATTTTTAAGGCATTTTCAAGTTCAGGCCAAGATGGAGCTGGGCATCGAAGGTTATGTTTTTGTTTTTCAGCAGTCAGTTGATCTTCCTGCAGTTGCCAAGTACGTATCATTTTTTCGGTAGGTGGTGGACCGAAATGCCTTGCTGCTGCTCTGTTTCCATGCACTTTGGCTAGTTTAACACTTAGTTTATACTGAATTGTATAGCTTAATCTCTTGTTTCCTGTAGTCATATTTTCCAGGGTATTTTTTTAAAACAAATAGTTTTAAGCACTGATACCGACACGTTTATACAGAGTAGCACCAATACCGACATGTATGTCGGCTGAATCAAAGAAAGTCTATGTAAAGAAGGAAAGACGTAATGTGACCGTTGAACCTGTTCGAACTTCAACATCAACTTCAAGCTTTGGCGACAGTTCTATAACGCATGCGCAAAATAATTATGGCAGATGTAGAAAAAGTTATGTGTGTCTAGACCTTTATCCGGGCTAAAAATAGCATTCAGTATTGAAAGTTAACTTGTGTCCTTCACGTATAAGACACAGGTAACTTTTTTGAGACCAAATTTAGGGGGAAAAATGTGTCTTATATGCCGTCAAATACAGTATTTAAAATTACTCTCTAAATTTTCTGTCTGGAAGTTTTAAACTTAACACATTGTCTTCTGTGTGCTTAGCATCAGTCATCATCATTATCATCTTCAGTGACTTAAATGCACTTAGCACAATGCCTTCAATGGCTTACTCTTCGTGAGTACGGGTGTCACAATCCCAAGGTACTCTAGCCCTTTTTGGGGAATCATTGTTTCGATGAGGCAAGTGTTGTGATCCTGGAACTCCAGTAATCTGGCCTGCTTTCCCTTTCCCTTCCTTTTTGCTTTCACTTTCTGTTCCTTGTGGTTTCCTCTGTGGAAAATGGAGCTCACTGTGAGATGCTGTCACAAATCTGTTTTCTTTAGCTTATCATGGTAAGAAAACTACGTGTTTGCCATCCATAGAGACCTGTAAAATAAGTGACATAATATGAAAGACCGATTGAGAAAAAGGACAAACAATGCTTACCTACCAAAGGTACGTAAAGCTCTTATTAAATTATTAAGTCACATCTCATGTTTTGAAAGAAAATTCAGCTTCCCAAAGAGCTATTGCAAAATCTTTAAAGGAACTGTGAACAAAATTATAAAATCTGATTTAAAGCTAATCAAAAAAAAAAAAAAAAACATGATGTTCATTGCCTAATTACAAAACATGTTTCTTAGCGTTATGTGCAGTGTGCTCTATAAAAATTATTTGGCAGGTGAAAAATGCAAATATATATTTACAATTGATGAGGTTTGGGTATACTTATCTGATGCAGTAGAAAAAGATTTATTATCAAAAAAAAGGAGAAAAAGACTTATTATGCTGTTTCAGAGAAAACAAGGAAAGTTTTTTAAAGGTTTTATGATTATTACTGGATTCTCTTATAAGGGAAAACTTAAAATAAGGAAAGTAGGAAAAATATCAAAATTAATTCGGATTACTATCAGAAATATGTTTTAAAAACTATTTTAAAGAAGAAATTCCATCTGTTTATCCAAATAATCTTCACTATGTTAAGTTCCATCAGGAAAGGCTCCAAACCATACTTTTAAATCTAAATGCTCTTTTTTTTTTTTTTTTTTTTTTTTTTTTGTAAAATGAGAAATGAAACCAGAATTGAAGCTATTCTTTTTAAATGCATCCTACCCAAGTTCTTTGATTTGTCTCCTGTGGATTACTGTTCATTTGGACTTTTAAAACAAGCTTTTTATAAGCGGCATCCCAAAACGTTGGATGGACTAAGATTGTAAAGGAGGAGTGGAATAAAATTAACCTTAATGTCTTAAGAAGAGGACTTTTATCTTCGAAATGAAAAATGTAATATGATAGTTCATCATAAGGGCTATCAGATTGAATATATTAGGAAAAAAAATTCTAAGGTTTGTTTATATATAAATATTTGCAAAATCTTTACAAAAATGTGTGAATACCAAGCCGCAAGAGAAACATGCCGACGTGGAAAATAAAACAAGCAAATCGACAACCTTGTATTCGGCGTAGATTTTGTTGTCAATTTGCCTGTTTTATCTTCTGGATATACAGTGGTGGCCAAAATTGTGGACACTTTTGAAAACTTTTATGTTTTTGAACTTTGTATGCTTATAGAAAACGTTACATTTCACAAATTGCAGACTTGTATATATCATTTTAAAGAGAATTTATTACTGAATTCAATAGAAAACACAAAATTCAATTATTTGCAATACAAAAAAAGTTAAATGATAATAGTTATCGATATACATTAGATAGTGATGATTGCAGCGAGTTATCAGTACTTAGTAGGGTACCCTTTATTTTTTATTACAGCTTCACATCGAGCTCATCACATCGACGCTGACAAGAGTTTTAAGCTCTTCTTTGGTTATTACATGATGCTAGGAAACAATTATAGCCTCAATTAGTTCCCTTTTATTTGATTGGTGCCTCATTCGGACAAGAGTTTTCAAACGGTGCCACAAATTTTCGATAGGATTGAGGTCAGGACCGTTTCCTGGCTATGACAACAATTTAATGCTCTTTGTATGAAACCACTCTTTGGATATTTTGGCCGTGTGGCAAGGAGCAGAATCCTGCAGAAAAATAAACGAAGCATTGTTGGGAAAGAAGTATGGAATGGAAGGTAGAAGTTTTGGTTCTAGAATAGTGTCAATGTATTTTCTGGCATTCAGTGTCCCATCGATGACATGAAGGTGACCAATACTATCTGCTGACATGCATGACCAAATCATAACACTAACTGGGTTCTTCACAGAGACTTGAATGCAGTCAGGATGTAGCTGTTCTCCTATTCTACATCTTACATATTTTCGCCCATCACTACCGGATAATGATATCTTAGTTTCATCACTCCATATAACTTGTGACCACCGATCATCTGTCAAATTAATGAGTTCCTTTGCCCACTGTAGTCTTTTTTTTTTTTTTTTTTCCGTTGCTTAAAATGAAGATGAGGCTTTTTTCGTGGAATTCTACCTCTTAGTACAACATCTGTTAATCTTCTCCTGATTGTTGTTGAACTGACAGAAACACCAGCATCATTCAGCTCATTTCTGATGGCCGCTGATGACATTTTTCTATCTTGGAGACATAGTCTTTTTATTCTTCTGTCATCAAAAGATGTGGTGCACCTTTTTCGGCCTTTTCCTTCTTTGTTTTTTATTGAATTTGTCTCCTGATATTGTAAACAAAACTTTCGGACTCCAGATGTAGTCACTGAACCACCCACCTGTCTTACAATTTCAGCATAGGAAAGACCACTTTCTCGTAACATAATAATATTACATCTCTTTCTAGGTGTCCAATCTACTCTTTTATTTGATGTCATTGCTTCTTGACTAAATATTAAAAATTTTTTCAAAAATTCCTACTTGTAATTGCAGTGTAAAAGAAACAGGTCCTCGTTCTACAGAACAAAGCAAAATGAATTGTTTCAAGTGTAAACATGATGTCAGCTTCTACTGGCAGTTACTAACATTTGATTGGTTCTCAGAACAAGAACAGTGATTGGCCAGGAAAGCTAGACATTACAAACCACTTCATAACCGTGTTTTTTATTTATATTAAAGTACATATAACTTTTTTGTATTGCAAATAATTGAGTTTTGTTTTTTGTATTGAATTCAGTAATGAATTCTCTTTAAAATGATATATACAAGTTTGCATTTTGGGAAATGTAACATTTTCTATAAGCATACAAAGTTCAAAAACATAATAATTTCCAAAAGTGTCCTCAATTTTGGCCACCACTGTATATAGAGTGGCTATAAAGAAAAAGGTTACAAGTGTAATAAAAAATTATTTATCAATAATGGACAGAAAATACAAAAAGGATTTAAGAGGCATACTTGCCTATCATTTTTTCCACATAATAATAAAATCTATTTAGACATTTATCTGAACACAGGACCTACTTATTTAAGACAGCTGGGTGAAATCATGTCTCTGTCCATTAAGACAGTTCTCAGCATCACTGTCTGAGGACAATCTCGTTTCAGATAAATGTTCCTTAAATTTCAGGAAAAGGAAATTGTCACTCTATGTTAACCATTTGTTTGTTACACGGCGCAAAAGTGCTGCTTTCATTTGTCTCAAAAACCGCAACGCAGCGCTCTTTGCGCTGTGAGTTTCAGTGTGTCTTTGTTGCTCCGTGGGTGTGAATGTACGTAGTCTGACCTCACACATACTTTGTAACACAAGTGCACTCTAAAATAACTAACTGTGTCACGGTTTTGAGACAAATGAACGCAGCGCTTTTGCACCGCTTAGCAGTCAAATGGTTAAATCTGTGTAATATGAGGGGGGTGACTCCAGACAAAGAAAGTCTATGTAAAGAAGGAAAGGCTCCATAGATGTAATGTAAACCAGTTTGTCTTCCACGCTGCTAGAAAGAAGAGGGACGATTCGCCAAGGGATTTGGCAATGGAAAGTGTTGGCGAGAATTTCCCCCTTTGTGATGTACCTGGCCGAGATTTTCCACCTCCGCCACGTGTACAGGAAATTGAGGAAGACGGATTAAGATGAATTGTTCTTTGACTTTTCGTGATAATTTAAGTTCGAATTTTTGTGCTTTTTTGCTTTACTAGTTGAACTTGTATTATCCATATCGCAGTTTGATGTCTGATTTTATATCTGTCAATATGTAGGGGAAAAAATGGAGTCGCACAGTTTTAAACTCTTGATAAACGTGACCTTTGAACTTCGACATCAGCTTCGAGCTTTGGGGCTTTTTGGCGACGGATATTTCACGCATGCGCAGTTGTGTCCCTTTTCGTTCGGAGGGAGCCACTCCTGCTGCTGCAAAGCTTTCCTTCTTAACAATACGTATTCTTTGCTCCAGAGTTCCCACTTAAACTTTTGCAGCAATTCTTGAATTTGGCGAGCAGCACAGAGCCGTATGTTTTCATGCAGGAGAATGGCACCATCACTCCCCAAGCCAGGTGCTTGCATTGGATGGCTTCATGTAATCTTGTCAAAGTGACACAATAATGATCGGCATGACCACACTTCGATCAGAATAACAAATCACTTTTGGCCCCCTTTTCTAAATGTCTTGTCATTTCAATCACTCTGATGCACCTGAGAACTTACTCTACTTACCTGCACAATCATTGCTAGCCAACTAGTGCCATCTGTGTACGCTCTAATGAAAAAGTATTCTCTCCACAGTAATTACTTTTCAAATGCTGATCTATGTAACCTTTTTTTTATTCACTGACATATAAGCAATGATTTATATATATGAATTGGAAAGAAAATAATATCTGTAAATTAGAGGAACAAAAAGGGGTTATTGGCATCATAATGAAATCTCTAAGTGAAAAGGATTAAAGAATTGGGTGGAGGACTGTTTTAAAGATTTGTGTGTAAAAAACTACCTTTTGTGATATCTGTTATTTTATTAAATTTAACCTTTTGTATTTTGATTAGCATTTATATGAATATTTTTGCAAATCTTGGTATCTTTTTTTAATAGTACCTCAAGATTACTTCTGCTTTTTGGATGGACTAGGAGAAAGAACTGACAAATATCATCGTCCTGAACTTTGTTTAGGTTCTTATGAATTTCCAGCTACAAAAGAATATTGCAGGGTAAGAACTTTTATGAGCAAAATATTCTCTTTAACCCTTTCAGCATTGTACATGAGCTCACAAAAAATAAATCAGTGTGTTTACCTGTGGCCAAATGGATGAGACTGCTGAAATTTGGTAGTTTTATCTAGGTTGAAATCTTTTTAAATATGGATTACAGGATTATTTTCCTAATTTTTGCCCTGTGTAATATGAAAACAAGCCAACTTCCATTAACAATCCTTTATGAAAGCATTACCTTTAGGGCTTTGGCTTTAATCATGTAACCTAACATGACTATCACCATTACTTAGTTATGAAAAAATCATTCTCTCTAACCTACCATTATTCAGATACGAGTTCTAAGGAGCTTTCATTATGGGTTATGAATGCATATACAGTACAAAGTCTGAGATCTGGACATCCAGTGTGATATCATCCCTTTCTTCATCTACCACCTCATAGAGAAATAACTCCATCTTCTTGTATTTTAAACATTTATTTCACAAACACAAAACTAATACTAAACTACAATACTAATAACTGAAAAAGTAATAAAAGTGAATTTCGGTTTCATTAATGGCTCCCACGAGCCTACCGTATGACCTCTTTGTCGGTCTCCCTCTTGGAAACTAAACTTTTGGTGTCCCTCCAGACTGAGAGTTAGCACCCTCTATACATCTTGTTGGTTGGCGTCTCCCCATACATCACACCACCTCCCATCCAAGATTGAAATAGGGTGAAAGCCTATTGAAATATGACAAATTATGGTGACGATATCATATTGAAATATGACAAATTATGGTGACGTCAAACGAAAGAGTTACTTACCTACTAAAGTCTACAAATCAATCGATACTGAAGTTGAAAGATATATAACACAATACTTATACAGGTTAGTTCTACACCTACTACAAGACTTCTTCTAAAACTGTAATATATAAATGATTAAAAATTAGTATTCAAACAATTCTAATGCAATAGAATACTTAAAGCGTCTATGATATACTTAAAAGTCTCTAGGAGAGTAGCTGAAAAAGAAACACACACATAAAAAAATAATAATATTAAGAGTTCATAAATGTCTATGAAAGTTCTTTCTTTCACACAAGTCACTCAATAGTCTCTAGTCTGGACAACGCATCAGCATTGCTTAACTTAGCACCTGGGCAATGTGAAATTGTAGTATCGTACTTTTGTAATGCTAAAGCCCATCTCTGTAACTTAGAAGATTTTGGTGCGTTCTTTGTGATGAAACTTAACGGATTGTGATCAGTTATCAGTTCCACGTGTGATCCAAAAATCCAAGTTTCAAACTTTTTCAAGCTCCAAATAACAGCATAAGCTTCCCTCTCGATAGTTGGCCATGCTTGTTGTGTTTTGGTAAGTTTCTGGCTGGTGTAACTAATCGGGTACAACTTTCCGTTTTTCCTTTAAGATAAGCAGGCTCCAACACCGGTTGAAGATGCATCACATTGAATTATAAAAGGTAACCCTGGAACAGGGGTATAAAGACTAGGTGCTTCCATTAGGCATTTCTTTAATTTAATGAATGCTTCGTCGTGTTTTTCTGTGCAGCACGGCTCTTCAGGACTTCTTCTTTTGGTGAGCTCGGTTAATGGATAAGCTGTTTCGGCGTAATGTGGAGTAGTCTCTGTAATAATTACATAGGCCTAGAATGCTTTTCAATTGTTTTTTTGTTTGAGGTCTAGCTAATTTCTGGATAGCCACCACTTTCTCTGGATCTGTACGATGACTGCCGGAACCGATGATATGTCCTAGATACTTAATATGAGTTTTAGCGAAGGAACATTTCTTGAGATTTACGGAAAACTTCAGTTCTAACAGTTTTGAAAAAATGGTGTCAAGATGTACTAAATGTTCATTCCAATTATTTGAATAAACAGCTATGTCATCGACGTAGGCTTGAGCAAAATCTTTGTATTTAGCAAGAGCCTGGTTCATGACTCTCTGAAATGTTGCAGCGGCGTTGCATAGCCCGAAAGGCATGACTTTAAATTGATACTGAGCTCGATGTGTCTTGAAACATGCTAATTCTTGACTCTCTCTTTCTAATGGTATGGCCCAATAGCCTTTGAGTAAATCAATGCTGGATATCACTTTGGCTTTTCCAATGTAGAATAAGAGCTCTTTAGGATTTTCCATAGGGAAGTCATCTGGTTTCGTTACTGCATTAAGGGATCTAAAGTCAACGCAAAGGCGAATATTACCGTCTTTCTTCATAACGCATGCAATAGGGAACGAAATTTCAGCGTTGGTTTCTTCAATCAATCCCATTGATAACATTTCTTCGATTTGTTTATCTACTTGAGGCTTCAGTGCTTCTGGAATTCGATAAACATATGGCTTCATCCTTTCATTGTCATTTAATCTTATTTTATGTTCTCCTACTTTGGCAATTTGTACCTTATTTATAAATAAGTTTTCATATTTTCTTAACAAGTTCATCATTTCATTCCTTTTATCATCATCTAAATGGCTTAAATCTACTTCGCTAAAATGAAAATGAGCGGACTTGTCACTCACACTGGGTGTGGGATGGACTTCTAGTTTTTCTTCGTTCTCAAATATTACACCTACTGCCTGTACTTTTGGATAAAAATTTTTGAATTTTATTTACATGTACTTTTCTTATTGTACCATCTGTCAGTCTAACTCTGTAAGAATCTGGATTACAACGAGATACTATTTCTGCAGGTCCTTTCCATCAGGCATATAATTTATTACTGGAATCGGCAGGCCCACTTGATCTCCAGGATTGAATTCTTTATATATAGCCCTTCGATTAGCATATCTTGCATATGCACCTTGTTTCAATTCTGCAGTTATAGATGCTTGCTCTGCTGCTATTTCTAAATTCATCTTTAGCTCCTGTAGATAATCAACAGCACTTTTACCCAATTTTATTGGTAATGGAATTTCTCCTGACCATGACGATTTTAATACTGACGGACCTCTGGCCTCTCTTCCATACATTAATTTAAATGGGGATACTCCCGTAGTACAATTTGAAATTTCGCAGTAAGCGAATAACAGGTATGGTATATGTTTGTCCCAATTTTTAGAGTCGTTTCTAATGATATGATGAAGCATATGTTTTAGAACTTGGTTATACCGTTCAACTAATCCCGAACTTTGTGGATGTCCTGGTGTTGCAAATCTAGGACTTGCTCCTAATCTGGCATGGAATTCTTGTGTTAATTCTGCAACAAAATTGGTACCTTGATCGCTAGCTATTACCCGAGGTATGCCCGTTTTCATAAAGATTTCTAATAATGCGTCGCATGTTGATTTTGCTGTAATAGTTCTCAAAGGAACAGCTTCTGGCCACCTAGAATGTTGGTCGACTAAACATAGTACATATTTGTGTTTACGTGCTGATGGAGGTTCAATTGGACCGATTATATCTACATTCACTGTGTCAAATGGAAATTCAGGCCTCTGAACTGGAACTATGGGTATACGATCGTTAGTTCTTTCTCTATTTTGTAATTGACATTCCTTACAAGTTTTACAATGTTCTTCAATATCTCGTGACATGTTTGGCCAATAAAATGAATAACGAATCCTTTCTTTTGTTTTTCTCATCCCTAAATGATTTGCAAAAATAGATTCATGAGCTAATTTTAAAATTTGTTCCCTTCTAACTTTAGGTAATACCAATTGACTAACTTGTTCTCCGGAAATTCTTTCAGTATGATAAATCAAGTCATCCATTAAAAAATATTTATTTTTATTTCTTTGCGCGTTTTTATAGATACTGCGTAATGTCTCACATTCTCTTTGCTGTTGTTTAAAAATACTGGCATCTGAATGTTGAGCCACCCCACTTTCGTTTTCGCCCTGAATGCAACTTATGACTAAATCTTGCTCTCCTCCTGTCATAAATAAATCAGCGCGGCTTTCGCCTTCGAATTGTTTTGACTGATGACTCCTCGTTTCCGGTATCTGCGATGGAGACACTGTATCGCAATCACGATTCGCGCTAAGCAGATGAGATTCAGAGGTCAATAAATCATAAACATTTGGAGTAATTATGCAGGGAATATGAAGTTTTTCTTTTAAAGCTACTAATACTTCGACAGGTTTCAATAAATTAGGATTATCAGTATTTTTGATGGATAGAGGAATTCTAGCCACTTTAGCTGATATGGTTTCTCCGAATGCAGAAATTAGGTCAATATTACAGTTGTTCTCAATAGAGAAATTTGATATGTGTTTCGGATTTATAACAGAAATTTCAGCACCTGAATCAATTATGGCTTGGATTTCGTTACCTGCAACGCAAATATTTACTTTTTGCAATGGTTGCGTAAAACTTTCATTTGAGCATGAAGATCCAATTTTTGCTATTACTTTATCACTAGTATTTTTCTCTGGTGTTTCTTTTTTTAGAGGAGGGTTTTGTGTTACCGATTTGTTTCTTTGTGGACAAGATTTAGCGAGATGCGTTAATTTTCCACATATGTAACAGTCTTTGGGTGGATATTTATTTTTATTTATATTGCTTCTCATATGAGGCGGAATATATTTCGATTCTCTTGAAGACTGGGACGATTTAGCTATGTTTTCATTAGTGTTAAAAGTGGTTTCGTTTAACGATTTGCCTTTGTTTAAAAAATACAAGTCAACTTCTTTAGCTAAATCCTTAGGTTTTAACCAATTTTCTCCTGTTTTAATATTAATGTAAGTTGCCATTTCTTTGTCTAACGTTTGGAAAAGTTTGTCGGAAATCATTAGTTGACAAAGTGCATCAAAGTCATTAACTTCACGTAACTGACAGTAATACTGGAAATTTGCAGACAGTCTAGAAGCGAACTGAACATGTGACTCTTTAGGATTGTGTCGTGCTCTTCGGAAATTCATTAAACATTCATAAGCAGTTGGCTGATATTCTTTTAATACTAGTTTTTAATGGTTTCATAACATTTTAGTTCTTCATCATTAGTGTAAAATAATATATTAGTTGCCTTATCCCCTAAAATGTTAATCAAAATTTCGGATTTGAGCTCCTGTGGTACATTTTTAGTTATTAATGCTCTCTCTAATGTTTGAAAAAACAAATTGAAAGTTTCCGATCTTCCCGGAACAGGAATAGTTAACGTTTTAACACTCTTTATCAAATTTTCTAAATAATTTCCCGAACCTGTAATCATGTCTTTATCTGCACGAGATCCATCTTTAACTGTATTCTGACTTCTAACTTTTTCTAATTCTAATTCTTTCTCTAGCTGCGCTAATTTTAATTTTTCAAGTTCAACCTTTTGAGCTTCTAAGGCTAACTGTGTATCCCTAGCTTTTATTTCATTTTCTTCTCTAATTTTTCTTTCCTCAACTATTGAATTTAATAATCCAATTACAAATTCTGGATCATCTTTAAATATTTTACTGTCCTCAATTTTACCTTTTAGTTGAACCACTGTTAAACCAACAGTTTGTGTATCTTCAATTTCACCAAGAAGGTTTACTAAGTCTTCTTTCTTAGTATTCTTATACATTTTAATTTATATATATCTTACATATATATATATATATATATCTTCAATATATCTATACTTTGAATAAATAAAATCAAAAGCTTCCTACCTGCTTCTCTTGAAATTTCTCTACCGTCATCTAAAGCTCTGGTTCTCGAAAGAGAGCGTGTGATATCATCCCTTTCTTCATCCATCACCTCATAGAGAAATAACTCCACCTTCTTGTATTTTAAACATTTATTTCACAAACACAAAACTAATACTAAACTACAATACTAATAACTGAAATATATAAAGTAATAAAAGTGAATTTCGGTTTCATTAATGGCTCCCATGAGCCTTCCATATGACCACTTTGTCGGTCTCCCTCTTGGAAACTAAACTTTTGGCGTCTCTCCAGACTGAGAGTTAGCGCCCTCTATACATCTTGTTGGTTGGCGTCACCCATACATCACATCCAGTATCTTGAATGATCTATAATCGAGACCTCAAAGGCCACCACCAACTTTTTTTTTTTTTTTTTTTTTTTTTTTTTGTATGCTTTTACATATGCACATTTGATTTCTCTCCGCGTATGATAAAACATGTGGAGATTTCTGATTCTTAATTTCACTTTGCTAATAAATAAAATCTCTCATTATTGAAGAAACAATCATTTTAGCATAAATTTGCTAATCAATAATTTGGCTATGTATCTGCTTGGCATACATCTCAAACCAAAGCATTCTACATACATACATCGTTGATTTTACACGTACTAATATTTTGTATCCCTGATGCCAACCTGGCGAATCATTATTATATTTTGCTTTCATCACCACGTGTTTACCAACACATGACAACTTGAGTAATGACTTATATAGTGAAGCCTAAACAATTTTTTTTTTTTTTTTTTTTTTTTTTTTTTTTTTTTTTTTAAAGTTAGCAATTGAATAATAAAGAGAATACACTGACTACCAATAAGTATTTGGACACCTGTGATAGAAAAGAAAAACTAACTTTATTCAAAATCAATAGTTGGTAGAGCCTCCACAAGAGGTAATTACAGCGTTGACCCTCCGGGGCATATTTTCCACAAGTCTTTGTATGACAGCTAGTGGTATTTTCTTCCACTCGCCTTAGAGAAGACATAGAAGTTCCTTCACCGATTTTGCACGGGTAGTGCACCCCTGAATTCAGCGATGCAACTCGTCCCAGAGGTTCTCGATAGGGTTCAGGTCTGGACTCTGGGCAGGCCAGTCCATTCGATGAACTCCATTGGCACAATACCAAGCCTTGGTTAGCGTCGAAACGTGACAACTGGCATTGTCATCCTGAAAGTAACAGAGGTCCAACCCGTAAAACTGCCACAACGCAGGAAGCACATTGTCATCCAAAATAGTGCAGTAGGCATCGGAGTTGAGCTTACCATGAATGGGGACCAAGGGTCCCAGCCCATACCAGAAGAAACACCCCCAGACCATAATTCCACCTCTGCCAAACTTGACTGTTAGCATGATGCATTCTGGCAGGAGACGTTCTCCAGGTAGACGCCAGACCCAGACCCTGCCATCCGAATGGTAAAGGGTGAACCTTGATTCTTCACTCCAAAGAACCCGTTTCCACTGATCTACGGTCCAATTTCGATGTGCTTTGCACCCCATTAACCGAGCAGCGCGGTTGGACTTTGTGATCAAAGGCTTACGGGCAGCAGCACGACCATGAAAACCAAGCAGATGTGCTTCCTTACGGATGGTATTCATTGAAACAATACTCCCGGATGACCGTTGAAACTCCTCGCAGATGAGGGCCATCGGTTGGGTGCGGTTCTTCCGAATTTCTCTGGACAGCACTCGTCGGTCTCTATCTCCCAGTTTCGTTGGTCTCCCGACTCGGGGCACATTCTGACAATCACCGCTCACCTTCCACTTCTTAATCACGTAGGCCACTGTTGATTTTGGGTACTTCAGATCGCTAGATATGTCCCTTAAGAATCGGCCACATTTGTGATACCCGATAATTATACCTTTCTCGAAATCGGAGAGCTCCGAACTGCAAGGCATCTTGCATGCGACTAAAGCCGATGCCGTTTCCTACACGATATATAGCAGCGGAGTCCGTGACGTACCTTAGGACCTCAGATATCGTCATTTGCATAAGTGTTCAAATACTTATTGGTAGTCAGTGTAGTAACCTTTTATGTTGATATTACGCTTGGCAATGATTACAGATTTTAGTTAAATGCGCTAAGAAATGTTGACGAAATATTTAACAAAAATTTCTTTCCAAATGCTAAAAGTAGATTTTGTTAATGATATTCATAGGCCAAAAGATTACATTTAGCGATATTTGAATTAAGAATAACTGATTTGTTGTTCGCATAAACCCAGAACCCAGCACCAGGTCTCGCATGGCCTCACCAGGCAGCAGAATTTAGGGAAGACAAAGGGAGGCACTTAATAGCAGAATTTTGGATCCACAGAGACTGCACCAGGTGGTAAGATATCTAGCGACGACCCTCAATAAGCCTTAAGTATATATGAGAGTTTATTTATTTAGGACTCAGATAAGCCTTAAGCATGTGCAAGAAATAGACATAAGTATAACAAATAACTAATACAATTAAGGCTTAATTGTCTCAGTTCACGATAGAAGCAAGATGAAATTTAGCGGAACAATTTGTCGTTAATCGCCAATCTCATAATACATAGCCAAAATATGTATGGTGAATGATAGCTAAATTTTATGATGATAGTCATGAATTTTAAAGGTTTTCGGATATCGCAAACCAAAGGTCAAATTTTCCAATTAATATATTCTGTAAAGAAATGTGGAGAAACGGTAATAAATGAAGATGATATAAAAGTTTTTTTGTGATAACAATGCTCCTCAATTATCAATCAATGAATGGTTGGCGAAATCTGTAGTATTGTTCTAGATCCAGAAAATAACCGCTACCAATAGTGAAGAAAGTGACACAAAGGTCACTGATAACGAAAACATTTCGATTGGCAAGTTAGTCTGAATTCTCGACCCAGCAATTACATTACTTCAACAATGTTACTGAACAAGAAATTATATCTATCTACAGAATTAAAGAGAATGTATTGGCACAAAAAACGAAGCAACTTGGACAATTTACGTAGAAAGATATGTTTACTAAAGTAAAAAAATAAATATTAAGCTTTTTTCTTTTCATAAATTTTGATAGCTTTTAAATTATAAATGCATCATTATTTCATAAATCACAATTTCATATTGTTAATTTTGTAATTTTTGCATGCCATCTTACTAAATTTAAACTGGTGATCTAATATTCGGAAAAATCCCAAATCCAGAATCGTGAAACTCCCAATGAGTGAGGATCTCGGCCTTTGTACAGTATGCCTTTATGTACAACCATTTAACATGTTCTTGATCTTATGCAGCCCTTATGGGAAGATAGTTTGATGGCTCATAACAATGTCTGACAACTTGGCATTGAATGCTTTTTCAAATTAACAATATTTTAATGCAGTTTTTTTTAGATTATTCATATATATTTTTAAATTTTTTAAACTTTATAGCTTCCAAAAAAAATCAAAAAATGAGATTTTTAAGTATTGAAGCTCTTAACTGTCATAATCTTTATTATTGCCATCAGCTGAATTTTTTTTTTCCGGTTATAGAAGAAAATCCATTTAAATTCCTTTTAATAATAGTAATGAATATGTTTTCACTTTTTAATCTTTAGTGCAGAGTATGATTTTTCTTATCAGAAAAATTCATTTCCATTGTTTTTGAAGATTTAGCATTTATGTTGAAATATTATGTTAACAAAAAAAATGCTCTTCCTACAATTGCAACAGTACATATACTGCAATGTTATAAGTTTGCTTGCTCATCTGAAGAATATGATATAAGCGATTATAAAATTAAAAAAAAAATTGTAGTTTTTGTTTTATCTGTTGTGTGGTCCATTTAAACAACAAATTATTATTATTAATAGTTAAGACTAAGCAGTGCAATAACAGTTACTAAATAGCAGTAACTTTTAATCGTATGACTTGATAACTGTGAATGATTTAAAAAATCTTCCTAATAATTTTGAACAGCTTCTAGAACTAGCAATTTAATTTTCATAAACTTGTATTCTTGTTTTAATAACCTTTAATATTTAACCCTTAATGCTCAATATTTATTATTATAATGTACGATGATTGAATTAAATTAGAGTTAAATATATCAACAAATCAAATTAAAGAAGAAAAATCTCAGAATTAATTTTGGATATTCCGTCTACCATACAGATAACACAGTTAACAAATTTGCAAAAGTTAGGACTGCCAGCCATTTAGCAACAGTTTGCAACAATCATTGGCATTTTATTCTGGGGCCTTAAACTTGTGCATGTAACAAATTTACATTCTAAAAATCATTCTCTGTCTCTCTCTCTCTCTCTCTCTCTATATATATATATATATATGTATATGAGATAGGAGAGCACAGAAATGTCTTTTTCGATTTCTGTAGCATTAATACGTCTCTGTAACACAGCCTTTCAAGCATTAAGGGTTAATTCAGTAAAAATAAATGTCATTTGCATATTTTCTGTTTGTTATTAAAATGCATTTTTTAGAAACCTTAGTTTATTATAATAGTGCATTTATTACCTTCACTATGAAGTATAAAAGTATTAGACTTTTATCTGCATTTGATAAATATTTTGTTGTTTTTATTTCAGAAAGACGAGTTGCCAAATCCACCTGCATATATTTTTATGATTGAAGTTTCAAATGCTACATTTCGAAATGGATTGGTGCCTTTATTTTGTGAGAATTTAAAAAACATTTTGCAGTGCTTACAAAAGTATGTTTCTTACAGTATTCTATATTACAGTACTTAGTGCAATATTCTTTACTTGATAGACAAATATATAATAGCTGGAAACAATGTTATTTTGTTAATATATAGTTTGCTACTTTTTTTAAAATTTATAACTGTTATTATTTGTGTGATCATAGAATTTCTGTATTTTAAACATAGTGGTATAAACATTTTCATATTGTATATTTTATTACTGATATCGGAGAGAAAAAAATTATTATATTTTTAATACTTGAAACCTTTGGCTCTGTTGATCTTCAAATTTTATTATATATTTACCAGATTTTATAGTTATTAGGTAAAATGTTCCTTCTCAAGGCCCATAACTTTTAGATATTTTTTAAATGACAGTTCACAAAAAATGGCATCCTGAAACCCTTCAGTTACCTCTTTAAGCTGAGCAATATTGCATGGTGCATTATCATGTTAGTAATACTAAGGACCTTTCCCGAAGTACTGTTTTAGTGTTAGAAATGTGTATTTCAGAGTTCATAACATTTTTAAGAGTCCTTAGATTTGTGGAAATGAATTTTTATATCTTAAAGACCTTAATTTTAGCCAGAATTGGAAAAATTTCTTTAATTTACTCATCTAATCTTTGTTTTTTTATGATTTGTATTTTGAGTGGGAATTGATATTTTGGAGGACTATCATTTAGCAGTTCATTGACAGTTATATATTTGAAGGGTTATTGTGTGAATTCGTTCCTACTTCTGATATAAAAGGTGAGTTTTCGAGCACAAGGCCCTACCTCAATTGAAACGTACCCATTTAAAAATCATTTCGTTTTTGCCAATAAGAATTCATAATCAAAAACAATTTTTTTGTTTTTGAAATGTGAATTCTTTTATTATGCAGCACTAAATTAGATGACTTACTAACATTCTGAGTATTTTAAGATGAATTACTGTACAAAATTTTTTATTTAGAGATTTGCAAATTTTTCAGCATTTTTTATTTATTTATTTATTTATTTATTTATTTTGTAAGCAAGCAAATTAACATTGGTAAGTATCATTAGATAATGACAATATATTAGAAATCTATTTAAGAAACAACGTGCTGCCTTCATCCTGGGAGAATGTTGATGTCGTGCAATGGCTTTTCCTACGGCATCCAAAATATGTTGTCTAGAACTTAGGTACCACAACTTCAGACTGTATTATGCAATGAATAATGACCACTTTTTCCATTGAAAACCATCATTAAATTGAGCTCTGCATGACTTCATTATAGTCCTTAAAAACAAAATCCTATTCAACAAAATTCTGGTAAAACCTAGCATGAGGTTCAAGAATCTACTCCCGTCACTTTATATCTCAGGACCTAAGTGATGTGTGGCCATCAAGCATGATGCCTTCCCTCATAAGCATCCCTCTTCCACCAAAGTGATTAGTTTGCCTTATATTGGTGAGACGTTAACAAGTCTCAGATGAAGACTCATCAAGAATCACTCTTTGTATTGAATCTTTATTCATTATTGAAGAGGATATGGCCCCAGTCTTGCTGTGTCAGAAAACAGTGTACCTAGATCTATAAAAGACAGGCTTTATTCTTCGATCTGCTGTGGAGGGTACAAATCACTAGCCGCAGGATGGAATTCGGGAGAGAGCTGCAACTAGATTTTCCAAAAGCCAGAAGTCCATCTTTACATCTTTTTAAAGTAGTGAAACAGGCTGAAAATGGAAAGAAGCGTCTGATAACTTTGTAAAAAGAAACAAAATAATTGCTTTCTTGTAAGCGTTTAGTAGTTTTAATTTGCCATACTTCATGCATATGTTTTAGCTGCATAAGAGCCACACCACTTCCTTGTGAGAGCTGCGTGTGACTCCCGAGCTGTTCTATGGCCATCGTTGCTCCCAAGCTGTTCTATGTTGTATGGCAATTGATTTTAAGGAGACCTTAATATTTTGTTCATTCACTGTTTGAATTAATTGAAACATTGTTGAAGTATTTACTTAGTATTAAAATTCTGTATCATAAAGTATGATGTAGTTTAATTATTCATTATCTTTCTGTTATTAAAATCCTAATTATAATCATTTACTATTTTTAGTGATAAAAAGAATGATACATCGAAACTGAGAGTTGGATTTGTAACATACAATAATGTATTACATTTTTACAATCTAAAAGTATGTATTGCAATTTTTAACCTTTTTCTATAAATATGTTTAAATAATGCTCTTTGAAAATTTCTTTTAAAATGTTATTAACTTATCTTTCATCAGAATATGCTTGCATTTTATTCTCGATTTATTTCAATTATAATTAAATTTTGAGTATTTCTCAAATTTTTTATTTGATTGCTGTTTTAAAAGTTTTATATCGTAAAATAAAGCACAAATGTAAGATAGTATATGCAGAATTTTCTGAGATGTTATGCAGTATTATTCTTCAGTTAGTTTTAGTAAATTGGAGTCTTGAATTAATTTGTTATTTATGTGTGTAATGTTTTTAGACATTTGAATATATTTTACTGTCTGTTAATGCCACTCATATATCCAGTTTGAATTCTAATTTAACTGTAATGTTAATGTATAGATCCTAACAAGGTAAGAGTGACTAGAATGTCTTCAGATCCTATTAAATTGCCAAGTGAGTTACCACCTCATCTGTGTAAATGTGATAAAATCCCATGAAGGTCTTAGATAAACATTTTTATTAAACTTGAATTTAACAGAATTTAACATAACTCATGCATACAAACAAATTCTGCCTTTCACAGAAATTAAAAATACAATCTAAAATAGATTCATAGCCTGAGACTACACTGTTTGGCCTAGTTGGCTCAAACTTCAAATTCGAGAATTAACTAGCAAATGGCTAATGCTGAAATGTTAATTGGCAGAGCTGGGTGATAGAAAAGCTGTAAGTGTCACTGCCAAAAGCTGTATATCTAACCATTCAAAACCCTTGTCTTAACCCCCTAACTGCCACAAGCGTATATATACGCCTTGCTCAGCCGATGTGTTAATATACACCCTTCCAAAATATTATCATTTGCTTTGCGCTGCTACCCGTAAAATTATTCGCTTTGGAATGCAACACCACAATGATCTTTGCAAAGTATGCAAAGGAGGCTACTATTTCAGAGAAGTGTGGGGAGAAATTGGAGAGATGGATGTGTCTAAAGTCGTGAAAGTAATGACTGCGCTGTATTGACTGGTGTTGTTTGAGTAAAACTTTTTTTTTATTATTATTCTGTGTCCTCCAATTTCGTTTACTTTTTGTAGTAGGTTCCAGGAATGAAGAAAGATACAATGGAAGTTTCAAAGCCGTTTATCTTTTTCGAATTATTTTTGATGAACTGCTCGTGCTTCATATTGTTACTGAAACTAACCGTTTTGTAGACGAGTATATGAACCAACACCTTACAAACGAAATATCAAGAACAAAATCGTGGCATTCAACCAGTTCAGAAGATATACAGTCAGAAGTCGTTAATCCGGACTCGTCGGGACTTCGGCGATTCCGGATTATAGATCATTAGTTTAAATCTGGTAAGATGGCATGCAGAAATTATAAAATTAAAAATATGAAATCATAATTAATGAAATAAAGAACAATTATGATCTAAAGGGTATCAAAATTTACAAAAAAAGCTTAATATTTATTTGTTTACTTTATTAATAAACATTTCTTTCAATGTAAGTTGTTTAAGTTGCTTCGTTTTTTATGTGATAATACTTTCTCTTTAATTCTATAAATTTCATACATAATTTCTTGTTCAGTTACAAAGTTCTGCTGTTCAAGTCCTATAATTGCTGTGTCGAGAATACCGACTAATTTGTCAATCGAAATTTTTTCGTTTTCAATAACATCTGTGTCTTTTTCTTCGCTATCGGAAGTGAATTATAATGACGAGGAATTTGATTTAAATCATATCAAAGACGGAGTACATCGAGATAAAATACTACATTTAGTAAGGAATTATAAGCCAAATAAAATAAAAACATCTGCCCTGAAGATAAGGATAGTGCTGACAGATCAACTTTCAATTCATGGCGTGCCGAGGTGTCCCCCCTCCCCCGCCGCAGAGCAGCGTGAAATTGATAAACAGATTTCGTAATGGTTAAATAAACACAGGATATGCCTTTATCCGTTTTTTGCAGCAATTCCACTGTTTGTTTAATGGACTTCGAAACATACTTTCGCTTTGTAGATCTTTTACATATTAGTAAATATATATCAGAAATTCTATTTGACATAATCGAAAGATCAAGCTTCTTTTATAAAATTGCTCTAACAGTCTGCAAAAAATAATAAGCTGGATCCAATTTAAAGATTAAGGAACAACGCAATCTGTAACATTAACTGAATTAGATAATTTTTACCTTATACCATCCGTTATACATTAAACACGCATTCGTAAACGTATTTTGCACATGTGCAGACCTATATTCGCAGACGTAAAGGTCTTACGCGCATGCGCAGAAAATTTGTAGCTTTGAGGCCCGGATTATAGATCATTTCGGATTATGGGTGTCCGAATTAACGACTTTTGACTGTATATATATTTTTTTAGGCATACTGATTTCACAGGGTATAACACTGAAACCTGATACTATTACACTTTACTGGTCCAAAAATGAATTGATGAAAACTCCATTTTAGGGATCTTTTTTATTATAAAAACATCATTTTTATTATACTTTTACTCAAAACATTAAATTTTGTGCATTCATTTTTTCTTTTATTCTTTTTTTGTGAAAGTAAACAGTTTTTAGAAAGTAAAACTTTCACTTATTTTCCCCCTAATAATCGCATAACTACGAACCGTGGCACTGGGAAATGAATCTTGTATGTTTTCCGCAGCAGTTAAGGGGTTAAATAGAAGGAAATCAAATTTTCATCCTGTAAAGAGTGAACAAAGAGAGAAGTTATAATATTATATATAATAAAAGTGGGTTAAGTAACATAAAATACCTTATAACTGATTTATTTGAATGGCAAGCGAGCTTATTGTCTAGTGTCGCACTCAACTTGAATATATCTTTTTACTGCTTTATGTGTTACAAATTTATAACTACACTTGGATTCTATGCAGCTTTTCTGTTCATAATGAGCTTAGGAAATATCGTTATGCTATGTTAGCAGTATTGATTCCTTTATCTGATCTGCAGAAAGAGGGGAAAATGAACGCTTAAAAGACTAATGTGTAATTTAGCTGACAGTCTACTTGTTAATTTTAAGTGAAATAAATTTCTACAAAATTACCGATAAGAGAATTTCTTCAAGAATGCTGGTATGCAAGTCATTTTTGCTTGTTAGTGTATGAAGAACGTTTTAAAGGGGCCCTATCAGTGACATTAGGGATGGTAAGGCTATTTAGAGAATACAGGCTGATCTTCCATAGGAAGTGTCCTGAAAACTCTTTATAGTACCAAACATCATATGAAGGCTTTAGAGACTGTTTCAGACTGGCAAAGAATTTGAAGACGAAATGCTTGTTGACACCCCACTTGTCCTAACTACTTAACAGGATGGATATATGGTCATATCCAACATCAGCCAGATATTTCAATAAATACACTAGAAAACTGTTAACAACCTCAAGGATCACCATATCCAGGCAAACAGTTTACTGACTGATGTTCAAGTTAGAGTTGACCAAGAACTTTAGAATCTAGTGTACTAAACATCTTGTTTGAATCCTACAGCAATTTGTTTAGTTTGCTGAGGAAACAAAATTTGCCTCTCAGAGTGAATCTTAATATTGTCCATATTCTTAAAAGGGATTATCCTAATGGTAGGGAAGTCCTTTTTGAGGGTGGTATTGACTCAGGATTACTAACATCTTTGCTTGCATATGACAGTCGTACTGTAATTGCTGAGCTTTAAAGAGTTGCCCTCATGCATCAGTATATGGAACATTCTGAAGACACATTTTGTCCTTGCTTTTGCATAACCCTTTAACTACTAACACAGGGTTCGTACGGTCCGTAAGAGTCCTTAGATTTTTTGGAATCAACTTTTGGTCTTTAAAAGTCTTTAATTTTGGCCAAAATCAGCAGAAGGTCCTTAATTTTAATCATCTGAAATTTCTGTGTGTTTTTATGACTGCCATTTTGAGTGTGAATTAGCATTTTGGAGGAATATTTTTGGTGATTCACTGACATATATGTATCTTTTGAATGTGTTGATGGGTTATAATTTGTTTCTATTTCTAATATGAATGATGGGATACTCGAGTTTCTGAGCAAGAAGTGAAATATAAGCATTTCAAAATTCATTTTTTCTTCACGACTTTTTTTAAAGCATCGTAACATTGATAAATTTCATTAACGTAATGGTAATATATTGAAATTATATATAAAAAATAATATTAAAATAAAACATTTTTATTTTTCGCTGTCATATTATAAAGTTTCATTTTGGCAACTTCTTATACAATATTTTGAATCTGAGAAATAAACAAGGTGTAATGCTATAAAGCACAATTTATGAAACAGCTCTTAGCAAAAGCAAAATTAGCTATGTAATTAATTAAAAATGTCTTCTTTTTAATTTTTTCATAGTAAGAGTTTTTCTTATGTAATTGTCTCAGAATATTCAAAATTCTCAGAATATGCATGAATTTTCTCTATAAAATTAATTTTACACATTTTCTCCCCCCCCCTTCTTTTTTTCCAAAATATTTCTGGCTTTTTGCTGTTACAGAATTGGTAAAGATAATTTTTCTTTAGTATTTTAGACATTGCATCTTGGAAAGTATAGATTAGTAGAATAGTATAGATATGGTAGGAAGAATTTGAAGGCAAGATTTATAGACCCACGATTCTAGAAGATTCGAGAAATATGTGACAAAATTAAAAATGTTTACATGGTATCTGTTATATATGTAACTGTAACTGTATCTATTATTATCTTTAACCATAACTGTAATATAGAATAGTAGATGAGTAATGTAGAATAAACGATGTTTGTGTACATCTTGTAATCATCACTGAGCATGTACCCAACACATATAAAATACAACACATGGCGCAGCCCTTCGTTGATTAAAAAAGAAAATCTTTTTTGAAGAACCATGCAGCCTCTGTAAAGATGTTCTAAACAAAAACATCATGGGAAGTTGTTTACTGTGAAATCGAAACTTATATTGCTGGTAGGTGAGTTGTTTATTTTTATTGGAAGTGGCTAAAAATACGTATATATAAACTATTTAAAGTCCTAAATAAAATATGTATGGATTAAAGCCACCAAGTAATCTAAGTTTCGAAGGAAATTTAAGCGAAAATTGGAAGAAATGGAAACAAAAATTCCAAATTTATATGTTAGCGTTTGGTGGTATTACTAAATCACCTGAAATTAAAGTAGCTATTTTATTGCATATTATTGGTGAAGAAGCACTTGAAAAATTTAATACTTTTAATTTAAGTGAAGAAGATAAGAAGGATGTTGACAAAGTAATTGAAGCTTTCGAAAATTTTTGCATACCGAAAGCAAACGAAAGTGTTGATAGACATATATTTTTCTGTCGAACACAACATGTAGGTGAATCATTTGATGATTTCTTAACCGATTTAAAGAAATTAAGTAGCAGTGGATTTGCAGAATTAAAAGATAGTTTAATAAGGGATAGAATAGTAAGTGGAATTCTAAATAAAAATCTCAGATTATTAAGGGAAGATCAGTTAACATTGGAGAAATGTATTAAAATGTGTAAAGCTTCTGAATTAGCAGAACTTCAGCTGAAAACTTTAACTGAAGAAAATAAAATAGAAGCTATCAAACGTAATAAATTTCGACCTTCAGAGGAAAAATGTCAGCCTTGTAAGAAAGACTATCATGTAAAACAAAAGCAACAAAGTACTAAATCTTCTTCAAACTATCAAGGAAATAAGTACAATAATCCAAAACCATGTAGAAAATGTGGAACTTTTCATAAGTTATACAACTGTCCTGCTTATAATAAGATTTGCTTGTACTGTAAAAAGAAAAATCACTTTTCTAAAATGTGCACTTTTAAAAATGTTAATGTTGTACAGAATAATTTAGAGCATGAGTTACATAATAATGGTAATGAATATATTTTAAGGTCAGTAGAAGATATAAATCCATTTTCTAAAAATAAAACCGAATGGTTTGAAAAACTAAAAGTAAACATATCTAAATATTTATTTGTTAAGTTGGATACTGGAGCTCAGTGTAATGTGCTACCATTGCCTAAATTTAAACAATTAAATTTAAGAGAGAAATGTTTGACTAAATCAAAAGTCACTTTAAATAATTACAATGGTACTACGATCGATGTAGTTGGAAAATGTAAATTATTGTGTGAAACATCGAAAGGGGACAAGGATGAAATAGAATTTCAAGTCATAGCATGTGATAAAACTGTTCCAGCTTTAGGTTTACCTACATTGCAAAAATTAAACCTAATATAAAGGATTTGTACAGTAAAACCTGATTCTAATGAAAGGTTACCAGAACTTTTAAAAGGATATCAAGATTTGTTTAAAGGAACTGGAAATTTAACTGGATATACATATCGTATTAAATTAAAACCAGGAGCTGTTGGTAAAATGTAGGAAAATTCCACTTAGCCACTTCCTTATTCCCTGTAGGAAAATTCCACTTAGCTTATTAAATCCATTAAAAAAGGAATTAGCAAGAATGGAAAAAGATGGTATTATAAAGAAAGTTAACCAACTAAGAGAATTCGTGAATTCATTAGTGGTAGTAAGGAAAAAGGATGGAGTGTGTTTAGATCCTCAGCACCTTAACCAAAATATACTGAGAGAACATTATCACATACCAACCTTTGAAGAAATTTCATCTCAAATGACAAATGCAAAGGTCTTTAGTATTTTAGATGCAAACAAAGCATTTTGGCAAATTAAACTGTCAGATTCAAGTTGTGAATTTACGACATTTAACACTCTGTTTGGTAGATATTGTTTTTTGAGGTTGCCATATGGACTGAGTTCATCACCAGAAGTTTTCCACAGAAGTTTTTCTGAAATTTTTAGTGATTTAGAAGGAGTTCAAATATATATAGATGACTTATTAGTTTGGGGTAAAGATAAAAAAGAACATGATTCAAGATTAAAGAAGTTGTTGGACAGAGCCAGAGAAAAGAATGTTAAATTTAATTTAAATAAATGTAAATTTGGGCTGAATGAAGTGAAATATATGGGACATATATTTTCTAAAGATGGTTTAAAACCAGATGAAGACAAAATTAAGGCTATTCTAGATATAAAACCACCAAAAAATGTGAAAGAATTAGAAACTTTCCTAGGAATGATTACATATGTTTCTAGATTTATACCTAATGTATCAGAATTGACATCATGTTTAAGAGATTTGTTGAAAAAACAAGTTATCTGGAATTGGAATGCAACACATGAAAAAGCATTTAGAAGACTAAAAGATGTCTTGGTAAATAAACCAGTTTTACAGTATTATGATATAAACTTGCCAGTAGTTTTATCTGTAGATGCATCTCAAGAAGGACTAGGAGCAGTCTTACTGCAGAATAATTTACCAGTGGCATATGCATCTAAGGCATTAACAGATACACAGAAGAATTATGCTCAAATTGAAAAGGAAACTTTAGCTATTGTATTTGCGCGTGAGAAATTTCACCAGTATATATTTGGAAAAAATATTACTGTGGAAAGTGATCATAAACCACTGGAATCAATTTTCAAAAAGCCATTAAATAAATGTCCTGTAAGACTACAAAGAATGTGTATAAGATTACAGCCATATCAGTTCGAGATAAAATATAAACCAGGAAAAGAACTTTTTATAGCGGATGCATTATCAAGATCATTCACTGATAAAGGATCTGATTTCTTTGAAGGAGAAATAGAAGCTCATGTTGGATTAGTTGTAGAATGTATACCAATGTCTAATGGTAAAATGGAAGTTTTTCAACTGGAAACAGAAAAAGATGAAGAACTACAAGTTTTAAGAAAATTAATTAAAACTGGATGGCCAGATGAAAAATGTATGGTTCCAGAACTGGCAAAACCATATTTTAACTTCAGAGAAGAACTATCAGAAGCAAATAGATTAATATTTAAAAATTCCTGTGTTGTTGTACCAAGAAGTTTACGAAAAGATATGTTAAGCAGAATTCATTATGGTCATTTAGGAGTAGTAAAATGCAAGATCAAAGCAAGAGAAATATTATATTGGCCAGGAATGTCCAAAGAAATTGAAGATTTGGTACTGAATTGTCAAACATGTTTAAGTTTACAAAAAGCTAATACTAAAGAACCAATAATATCTAAAGAAATACCTAATGGTCCATGGGAAGTATTGGGAACAGACCTCTTTTACTTTCAAAGAAGGGATTATCTAATAGTTATAGATTATTTTAGCAAATATGTTGAAATTGGACATTTGGAAGATTTGTCAAGTGTAGCAGTGATAAAGCAATTGAAATCAATTTTTGCAAGACATGGTATTCCGAAAATAGTATATTTGGATAATGGTCCACAATATAATTGCAGGAAATATAAAGATTTTGCAAGAAGATGGAATTTTGAAACCAGAACTTCAAGTCCAAAATACCCACAGTCTAATGGAATGGTTGAAAAACATATTCAAACTGTCAAGCGAATGTTAGAAAAAGCTGTAGTTGACAACAAGGATCCATATTTAGTTTTACTGGAATATCGTAACTCTCCTATTTCAGATGAAATTAAGTCACCTTCTGAATTGATGTTTGGAAGAAAAGTAAATGGATTGATGCCTATAAAAGAGAATTTTGTCCAAGCTAAACGATATGAAGACCATAAACAACATTTACTGAAGAGACAAACCTTACAAAAAAGTTATCATGATAGGAATGCAAGACCATTAAAACGACTGAAAACAGGAGATCATGTTTACATAAAAGAGAAAGGGAAAAAACTAAATGAAAGAGGGAAAATTATAGAAGAAGCAGAAAGACCACGTTCGTATAGGATTATAAGAACAGATGGAAGAATTGTAGAAAGGAACAGAAGAGACCTTCTTAAAGGAACTAATCAGGAAGAGTTTGCAATACAAAACAACTATGAGAATGAAGTTATAGATGAACCCGAGATACATGAAAATAGTAGGAGCACTACAAAATTAAATGTGCCTGTAAATCCTTCAAAATCTAACAGAAGTGTTGTGTCACCAAATAGTGAAAGAGGTATAGTATCATCAAATTTTTCAAATGGACATAACTACGTCACTCGATCTGGTAGGACTGTTAAGAAACCTTATTATTTAAAAGAATATGTTTAATTTTACTACTATTATTATTTTTTATAAAAAAGGGAGATGTTATATATGTAACTGTAACTGTATCTATTATTATCTTTAACCATGACTGTAATATAGAATAGTAGATGAGTAATGTAGAATAAACGATGTCTGTGTACATCTTGTAATCATCACTGAGCACGTACCCAACACATATAAAATACAACACAGTATCAACTCATAATAGATGTATTTTACAGAAAGTTTGTGATGAATTTCTTACTTTTTGGAGAATGTCTGGAAGAGCAATGAAAACATAATATTTGAATGGTTTACTCCTGTTGCTAGAATCTTTTTCGTAACATGTTTATCTTCCCTGTATTTTCTCTACTTTTTGCTAGACAGAAGCGTGGGAAATATTAAAAATGCTTCTAATCTTATCACATGGGCAGGCATTATAGACAGGGATTTTTTTTATCATTAAAGAAATTGAAAACTTACAATTTAAAAGATTCATCTAATATGTTTTCATGCATTATACACAGAGCTGGCACTAGGCATTTCCCACCTGATGCAGTCTCTGTGGATTCTAAATTCTGCTGCCTAGTGCCTTTCTAAGTTCTACTTCCAATGTCTGCTCTAAATTCTAAAAGTTTTGCCATTTCTAGATTTTGCTGTTCGGTGTGCCACTAAATTCTAAAAATTCTGCCCCATCAGCTCTGTAACCAGCCTTTACCATATATATTTCATATTTCTTCTGAATGTTCATATTACTCAAGAAATAAAATTAGTAACTTTTTCTGTACATTCTAAATGTATTTAGTGTTTTTTAGAATAACAAAAATGGCTTGAAAACTGTTTGTTAAAAAAATCCCAAATGCTAAATTTAGCTTATTTATGACATATTTTGATCACTTGGATAGAAAATGGAGTAAAAAAAAAAATAATTAATTTGTAGTCAAAGGGTTAATGGGTGATAATACACATTCTGACAGATTAAATTTGTTTAGGAATATTTGGAATTTTCAGATACATTGCACTAATCTGACTGGATTTAAATCCTATTTAATGTGTATGGTCACAACACATTAAATAGGATTGGACTGGGTTGCAACAAATTACTCTCCTCAGAAGTGTGTGTAAGAATGAAATGTAGAACAAGAACTCGGTATAACATAGTATTACTATATTACTATATTATATAGTGAAAATTAAATAGTACTGAAAGTTACTTTAAAAATTTTAATTGTAAGTTAATAAATTTCAAATTGCCATTTTTATTGACTTCAGCTTTGAAACATTAATTCTGAACTGTATCTGTTTGATGCCTGACTTTAGATATACCTGTTACTTGAAACTTGCAAAACAAATAACCTGACTTTTAGAATTTTTTACTGTGATCGCTATTTTTATTTAACTTTCTGAACTTTCATATTTATGTTTATTCATTCTAAAACTTTTTTAAAATCATATATATTAGTTCAAATAATGTGTCTACATTAAAAATCTCAAATGAAATTTGCTTAGCTGAAACAGAGGTGAAAAATAACAGAATCTCTAGATCTAAACGTAGGTCATTTACTTCAAGACAATTTTTTTCATCAATTTATTCATTAGAGATAAAAATTTATTTTTCATAAGAAAAATGAGCAATCTCAAAATATTATGTTAAAATACTGAACTTTGAAAGAAGTTTTTGCTGAGAAGATTATTGATAAGGAATGAGATTAAAACATACATTGTAGTAGAAAGTTGCATGGAGGTTCTAAACCACAAAGTGAAACAAAGATTCCAATAAATTATTGCAAAAAGAAATTGCAGATTTTGTCTTGTGAATTTTTCCTTTTCAGTAAAGAAATCTGCCAATGATCAGTCATTAATGTGGACAATACTCTAAAAGAACACTAAATTGGAAATTTATAATTTTTGCTCTGCAAATTTACAATCAGATGTCGTATAAAGAAAGAAAATAAACTACTGTAGTAGATACAGCCCCCCAAAAAAAATTCTTTGCTGTTTCTGTTTTATGTTTTATTGAACATAGTGATTTAACTGAGTTGATATTTTGCTCATTAAATGAATGTCATAGCTGTTAGCATGGAAAAACTAAAAATCAGGTAATTCTTTAGTCTGAGTGTTGTAGATAAAGTAAACATAGTGTAACATGATATCAAGTTTTCATGTCACTATTGTTACGATTGTAACTATTGTTACATGAAAGCTTATAACATCGTATTATAAAAAAATCGCCTGTAAAAAAACAAATAAAATGTAATAAGCTTTCATGTAACTAAGCTTATTACATTTTATTTGTTATTTTTACAGGTGATGGCCAAAAATAGTTACAACTGTTTACCCAAAATATCTAAATGTGGTTTTAGTATAATTTTTAAAACATTTGTTGTATATTTGATAACTTATATAATTATATATTAATAAGTACTGTATAAAATCTTGTGTACTGGCTTCCATAAGTATTCAGTATTTATCAGAAATTCTGAAAAATTTGTTTCATTTTTCACTGCTGTGTAATTATTTATGATATCTGTTTTTGCATTTTTAAGTGTATCCATAGGTGTTATACTTTCATATAAATAAATGTGAATTGATTGCGAATTGTGTCCATTTTATTTGTCTGGCCTTAGTTTGTAATTAGATATTTATTAAATAAAATCAATATATATATATGTATCTTTTTTTCTGTTAAAGAAAAATTTAACTCAACCTCATATTATGGTGCTGTCTGATGTGCACAATGCATTTGTTCCCCTTTTGGATGGATTTCTTGTAACATTGTCTGAAGCTGAAGCACTTGTTGACTGGTAAAGTTAACTTTATTGGTATAAAAGCTTATTGTAATCAGTGCCAATTATTTTCATATATAAATACATTCTTTACATGCTTCTATTTACAATAGAATTCCAAAAGTCTACAAATTCCTGTAATATGTGCCTCTTTTTGGATTTGTCAACTTAGTGGAAAATTTATCAGTGACAAAGTTAATTTATTTTATTAACAGAATTGTTTAGCTTTTTTGCATTTATAGGTACATGTTTTATTAAGATTCTTTATTACACACACATTGGATTGTAAATCTCTGCAAATTTTTGGAATTTGGGTAAATCTTGACTGTTAGGAGTATATTCTACTGCCTTTTAAATAAAATTTGGAATTTATATGTTATATATGTATAAAGAATTTGTCTCCTCTTTTTTGGATCCTGAATAGAAATTTTAAATCCTTCACTAACCCTTCTCATGTCTGGTTTGTTTGCAATCTTTACAAAATGAATAAGAATAGATTCTGAACTACAACATTTGTTAGGATATTCCTAATATACAAAATGGAAGAGCAGTAAAAAATATGAGGCTATAGCATACAGAATTTCTTTTAATAAATCCAAAATCTTGTTTCTAGCCCTTCCATTATAGCTAATGGTACATGTGCATAGAACATAATGCACCGGGTTTTATTTTGGAGAAAATCTTCCTAGTGAGAAATTTGAAAACAATGTATTTACTTTTTCTGTAATTTTAGAGCGTAAAAAATCATTTTGAAAGTGATATTACTGATGGATATGAAGTTGTGTTTATACCAGAGTTATGTCTTTAAATTTTTTCCTGCTTTAAAAAATTTCTCTATCACTTATTCTCATTACTGCATTCTCCATACACTATTTTCATTTTGGGTTTAAATTGTGCCACAGTAGCTCCATGTATCATTAGTGAAGTAAATGCATGTTCTTTATTATTATTGTTTCTTTACTTTTTTAAAACCTTTTTGTGTTTATTAAACTTTAATCAGTTTAAAATTTTTAGGAAGGAAGTTTCCTAAATTTATTTTCAGATGAATTATTTTTCTGGTATAATTATAAAGTTTTTTTTTTTTTTTTTTTTTTTTTTTTTTAACCCATACAAACATTTTCTGCAGTATATTGCTTTATTTCTTCATGCCTTCTACTTTCCACAATTGTAGTGTGCCCACCAATTTTAACATTGGGAAGTGATAATAAAAATTAGCATATACTTCTCAAATGGAATTATTCCAGTCAACCATTGTGCTGGGATTAAGTAGTCCACAAAACTCGGTGGATGCATTAACTTTTGACACCATAAGAAAATGAATTTCACTGCAATGTGGAATCCAGCAAATCAGATTTCTGTCTGGCACACAGAGTTTGCTTAGTCATTTCAGTTTCAAGTCACATTTTAATTTCAGGAGGTACTTATTCAAATATAATCTTTCTGAAGCATCCTCTTTTCTTGAAGAAAAAAAAAAAGCACCTTTTTCGTCCCATGGTATATCCCAAATCATGAAATTCATTGCAGTAAAAAAAAAGGGGGGGAAGAAAATTTTATAAGATGAAAACTGTGACTGAACTATAATAAAGACAGCAGAAGAAAAGTTATACCAAACTACCACAGCTTCCATTGAGAAAATGCAACGAAAAAAATTCAAGTGGCTTTAGCAGAAAAGTATCAAAATATATTTAGTAGTATCAGGTTTTTTTTTTTTTTTTTTTTTTTTTTTATTACTTTAAATACCAACCAGAAATTTAAGTCATCTGTCGGCAAATCTTAATAAAAATTATCTTATATTATAGCAATTTGTGTTCAAATTTTTTATGTACAGTGTAGTTTTCCACCTCAGTAACTGTTAAAAAAATCTTGTAGTAATAGTTGATATCTAAATTTTCTTCCATGATGGTATAATATTGTGTTCTTGGATCATTTTAAGATTAAATTATTTTAAGTCTCTCAGCACTAAATACTGATGTTAACCACTTGCCTGAGTTATCCGGAGTTATCTCGGGTTCGTATATATTGCAGTTAATTATTATCCCGAGAAAACTCAGGTGAAGCAGGATTTGTTAGTATGATTTCTTTTATCATGGTTTTATTCGGTCTGGAGGAAATGAAAGGAAATATTCAGCTTTGATTGGCAATTTGCCAAATTTTGTTGGTTGCACGATTCTTTTGGAGGAACTGGTCATGTGTTTCCCTATTGTATTGTATATGTTGGCTTGTGGATTAGTAATGTATAAAGAAGGATGCATGCATTGAAAAAATTTAAATGATGGCGATGATGCAAGATAGCGAAAGCGATGATTTTTCAGATAATAATTATGAAGAGCTGGGGAGGAAAAAATCAAATCCAAAGAGACAGTGTATTCTGTGCTCCCGTGAAAGAGATTCCAGCGGTAAGCCAGTAAGAAAAGAAACCAGATACCAGTGTAGAATGTTGGCCATCACTCTGCGTTGTCCCTTGTTTCAAAAACTATCATACAAAGATTAATATTTAACTTTTTTCTGTTTGCCCGAGATAACTCGGGATAGTAAACTAATATTAAAAATAAATGCTTTTACACCTTCAAAAAATTAGAAATTCAACTTAAAACCTACATATTTTGGTTTGTTTCGTTTTGTTGTATTTAATAATAAAAAAAATTGTGATGATTTTTTGCAATTTTTTTCAAAAAAATTTGTAAGGGATGCGGTTAAAATGTCCAATCGTCACATTTTGTCAAATCCTATTTATCCTTATGTCTACATTTTGTCATTTGCATTACATAACATTATCATAGAGTTATCATCGGTACTAGCAGTAAAGTAAGAATTAATTCTGGCTTCCATTGCCAGTCTTGCAGCTGCAAATATTTCTTCGCAAATTTCTAGTTTTGTGAACTGTTGCCTATATTACAGAACATATGTTTAAAACTGTAAAAGTACATTATAAAATTGTGCAATTTAAATGTATTATTCATATGCTTTAAAAATGTTGCCTCTTCTTTAATTTTTAATAACGTATTTGTTAAATATAGTTTGTAATGCTCATAACTGATTTTTATAAGCATTTATCGATTAGTTTAATTTTTAAAAAAAATATATTTAATATTGCATGTTATGAATGATAGTTTCGTATTCACCTAGTCATCTGCTCTAAATTTTATTGTTTAATTTAAAATTGTATGTATGAATGTTAAAGGTTCTTATTATCTGAATTATTGAAGAAAATTTGATTTTCAGTTTAATGGAACATATACCTCGCTTGTTTATAAATGAACCTGCTACTGAAATTATATTGGGTCCTGTCATTCAAGTAGGCCTTGAAGCACTGAAGGTGATTTACGTATTTAATTATTCCTGCTGGTTTATTCAAATTATATTAAAAGTTAATAATTTATATTTGTGTTTTTCTTTTTACATACACATAGAATGCTAACTGTTCTGGAAAACTGCTAGTATTTCATTCAACTATACCTAATGCAGATGCTCCTGGAAAATTACCTCACAGAGAAGGACAAAAATTATTGGGAACTGACAAACAAAAGGTAATTTCTTTAGTTCATTTCATGATCTATGTTTTAAACTCTATTTCTTTGATTCTAAAGTGAACCTCTTAATTTCTTTTTCACTAAAGAAGAAAAAGACTAAGAAAATGCTAAGACAAAAACCAAACACTAAAATACATTATGCACATATTTTTTTAATTATTGTCTTTGATTTAATAATACAGTCAAAAGTTGTTAATTCGGACACCCATAATCTGGACCTCAAAGCTAAAAACTTTCTGCGCATGCGCCGCGTTGGCACAGGCGTTTTACGCGTGCGTGTAAGACCTTGACTACTGCGCATATGCATGTGCGCAAGTGCAGAATACGTTTTCGCCTGCGCGTTTAATGTATAATGGATGGTGTAAGCTAAAATTATCTAATTCAGTTAATGTTAATGATTGCGTTGTTCCTTAATCTTCGAATTGGATCACGCTTATTATTTTTTGCAGACTGTAAGAGCAATTTTATAAAAGTAAACTTGAACTTTCGATTATGTCAAATAGAATTTCCGATGCTGGAACTTCCAAAGGATCTACAAAACGAAAGTATGTTTCGATGTCCAACAAACAAAAAGTGGAATTTCTGCAAAAAATGGATAAAGACATGAAGAATGTGACAGAGAGGTTAGTGAAAACGAAAAAATTTCGATTGACAAGTTAGTCGGTATTCTCGGCACAGCAATTAACGGGACTTGAACAGCGGAACTTTGTAACTGAACAAGAAATTATATCTGTTTATAGAATTAAAGAGACACATAAAACGATTATCATATAAAACGAACATATTATCACATAAAACGAAGCAACTTATTTTTATTTATTTTTATTTAGTGACAAATTGAAATAATTATCGAGACACATTTTTATTATGGGAAAAAAAGTCACGCATAAAACATTTTTAAAAAATATTTCTTGTAGTGCGGAGTCCAGGAATTGGACTGACTGCGGGATTTTGGATTTTGTACTGTGTTTGAGTCAGTGCATAACCTCTGCAAAACTCAGTACAGTGCAATCTTGATACTTTTCATTTAGATCTAATATACCTTATATATTGAAGTATACCTTTTAACCTTATATACTGAGTAGAACTGTTTAAAATATAAGTTTATATTTCATATTATAAATATTCACAAATGCTTAAAGCTGTTGAAATTTTAAATTAATTTAAGAGTTTAAATATTTTCTAACATTAAAAGATTTTTGGTTGTGATAAAATGAGAAATCATATCAAAATTTAAAAATTGTCAAATTATTCTGTATAGTTAAAATAATGTATTAATTGTAGATATTTGTGTGCTTCAGATAGCTTTGTCTCCTCAGAATGACTTTTATAGTAAACTGGCCCAAGAATGTGTTGCAGCTGGCTGTGCTGTAGATCTTTTCTTTTTCCCCTCTGCTTATGTTGATATTGCCAGCATAAGTCCTTTGTGCAAGCACACTGGAGGACAGATGTATAAATATACATACTTCCAGGTGAGTACTGTAGACATTATTATGCTATATTATTTTTAATTACTATATTAAAATATTTATTATATAAGCTTTATGCAGCATTTTGTCAATTTTATGTTGAAAAAAATTGAAGACTTTTTTGATGGGGACACACACACACAAAATAATAGAGTTGCATCATAACCAATATTTTGATTGAAAAAAAATTAAATACTTATTACTGTAAAATTTCTTTTCCAAAAGTTCAACAATTTGACCTGGAAAGTGCTCTAAACATTAATGTAGCATTATGATTTTTAGGTGGTATTTCAAGAAAATTGATTGTATGCCATATTTATATCTTTTTGCTGTGTTTTGATAATGTGATTGCCTAAGATATAGATAAATATGGTGAGGCAGTAGAAATGGAATAGAAAAGTAGGAGACTGAATGAAATAAAATGACCAATACTGAGTTAAAAGATTATATTCTGATTTCAGATATGTACTAAATTTTAAAATCCTGCATTTATACTTTGGGCCTCATCTCATGAGTTTTATGGTGATATATTTATTCATCTATTAAAAATATGTAAATATAGGTATCTGGAACTTGTTCAGTGTCTGATTTTACTTTCATCTTTAGCAAAAATTGGAACATTTCTGTGAAAACTATGTATATTTCAACAGAATTTGTAAAAGTATTTGCTGTGGACGTTTAAAGCTGCTCTGAAGCAGTATTTTCTTGGTTGCAATTCCAAAATGACTTTCTCACTTTGTACCTTAAATCCTTTTCTTGCATTATACATACAACTTGAAATCACATAGATCAGGAACTAGCAGAAAATTGTATGTGTTGTGAATTTGAGAATTAAGCTGAGTTTAAGCTAAGTTTTACTTAATTTTAATCTTCAAGTTAAAGGCACTTCCCATATGTCTTTTAAAATGTAATTACACTAATAAGTGAGATAATGCATAAATTAATACTTCTAGTATAAATTAATACTTATACTATAATGCATAAATTAATACTTGTAATAATAAATAATAATAAATATTTTCGTCGTTTTCCGTCTGAATGTGTTGTACATGCATAAGTCTGGTGTTTATTTATACTGATATTTTTATTATAGTCCCATATTGATGGTGATAGATTTCTTGAAGATCTTGAAAGAAACATAACTACAACGACAGCTTTTGATGCTGTATTACGAATACGAACAAGTGCTGGTATGTTATTTCATAAGTTTTAAAATTTCTGTGCTTTCTTGTTTTAACGAATTTATATTAAAGGAATTTGAAGTTCAAATCACTGAGTGATTGATTTGTACTCTGTAAAGTTGTGCATAATGTTTAGTATGTTAAGATCAGATGACTTTAAAAGTGCATGCGTTTTAAAAGTTCTTCCCTTCTTCGGCTCAAATTTAAAACTAAGTAATGTCTTAAAAAATGACTGCTCTGAAAAGGTAATGGTAGAAGTCATAACTGTTGTTAAAACTAATGTATAATAAACATAGTATAATTATGCATGTGTAATAGTGTTTTGACCTCATGTTTAGATTTGAATTTTAAATGATCTTAATGGTTCAGATAACATGTAGCCTTTTATGTTAAAAATAGTACGTATTATGCTTAATTTATCAAAACAGAAATTTTAAGTTGCATTGAATTGCTATAGGATTTTATTAGCATGATTGTAGAAAACTTATCATTAACTTATTACTTAATTTTCATAAATTTTAGTTCCATGTGGTATTTCATCTATGTAATTCATGGTAATTTTACTTTTCTTAAAAAGAAAGTTTTCTTTTCAGGTATCAGTCCTGTATTTTATTATGGGAATTTCTATATGTCAAATGCTACAGATATTGAACTGAGTGCATTAGACTGCCATAAGGGAATAACAGTTGAATTTGCATATGATGATAAGCTCCCAGAAAATGAGACTGTATTCATACAAGCTGCCTTGCTGTATACCACCTGTACAGGTGAAAGACGGATTCGTGTTCACAATCTTGCAATTGCTACTTCAATCAATATGCCTGATATGTTCAGATGTTGTGAGCTAGACACCATTATAAATTTCTTTGCAAAACAAGGTAAAGTATGTTGATTTTTATAATGAATTATGATTTTCATTTGTTATGCTTATAAGGTCAGAAAAATGATGGTACATCTTCCTGAATAGTTCATATTTCTTTTTTAATTATTCGATGTATATTCATATTTGTAACAAAATATTAGAAATTAAAGTTTTTAATTATATTATAATGTAATATAGATCTTAAAACGTATCTTCTTTATAATTCTTTCTGCAATCAGTAGTAAGTAATGAGTAAGTAAAAAACAAATATGTATTGTCTAAATATTTTAATGAATAATTTGGAAATTTGACTCCGAGTAGCAGTTTTTATTATTTTTAGTTGTAGTTTTGTTGATGTAATTAAAGAAAAGGTGAAGCTTTGTGAACTGATGTTTTAATCTACTACATGTTTGTAAAGTCGTTTTATGTCTGTGTGCTTAATTTGTTAGAGGGATGTTTATTTCTTTTTATTGAAATAATGAGGTAATATGTTGAAGCTTTTACTTATGAAATATTATACATAACTCCATTTATATTTGCTGCAGTTTTACAACTTCTAAATATGTCTGCATTGTTGGTTGTATATTTTCCTTTTTCATAGTGTAGTTTCTTTTTCCTCCTTTTTTAAATCAGATTGTATTTATCACTTAAAATAATACAAAAAGACTTCATGTGCTTTTGTACTGGAAGTAAAAGCTCTTAATGCTAATCAGTTCTTTTGCAAAAAGATTTAGGCATATTCATTTCGTTTCTTATTTGTTTTTTAAAGTTTGTACAAGTTTAGTCGAATCTGTCATCAAAACATATCAAAGGTAATTATTTTCAGAGATTGTACTTTATATTTTTAACTATGAAGTTAAAATTCTTTGCATGTGATCTTTTTCATTCACCACCAACCAGCGGCCGAGCAGTAAAGTTGCTAAACACTGGTAGTTTGGTCCGAGGTTCAGATCACGCAAACGGGCTGGCTACATGGGCAATTTTGCGGTTTTCTCCATATGTAATGTGTATACAAGCCATTTTCCCTTAGAAAGTTCTTTGCAAAGGCATCCAGCTTCTAGACAGATAGCCCTCAAGGCTTTGCCGTAATCACATAAACCAAAACTTTTTCATTCTTCCTGTCTAAAAAAACTTTGAATTTGTAACTAGATTAAATTTTGAACTGCTTCATTGTTAAAAAAGCTCATATAAAATGCTAATATGGCTGCTTTGTTTGATTTTTAAAAAATATTATGTAGTATATTTGAAATAATATCTATTCATCACGATGCATTAATATATTTGCTTAATTTTTTGGTAAAATCCTCTTTTGGAATCCATTATAGAATGAATGCCTCTCAGTGTCATTCTGATAATATGAATTTTATGAGAAATTTGACTTCATGGAATCATCTTGATAAATCAGAGAAATCTGGTGATTGTGGCAAGAAAGAGGTGTGTTTCTGATCAGAAGAACTTAATTTTATTTTTTTGGAGGTGTTGAATGCAGGTTCACGCTAGAAACCAAGAGGCTTTAACTTTGTTAGTACCAAGCATAACTATGCTGTCATTGACTGTGTCACTTCATACATTTCTTCTCTAGATAATATGCTAATGCTAACAGTTATTTGAATTTCAACAGTTATTGGAATATTATTATGGTTACTAATTCAGAAGTCAAACAACAAAAATCAGCGTTATATTTTCAAATTTTAACAGAACTAGTTTCGATGGTTTTACTAAACCACCATCCTCAGCTGCAAAAGCACAAATGAACAAGATAGGATATAATGATAAGATAAGATAAGAAAGCCTAGACAGAAGATAAGCTAGTGACGCCATCTGTTGATGAAACTAGAACTAAAACATAATTTCTTTAAAGGCCGAAAGCAAAGATGGATTGGAATTAAGATCGTTGACTAGAACAGAAAGATTTTTTTGAGTGTGAAATGTCTCTACAAAATCCAGTTCTCCAATGGAAGATGTTTTTTGAATAATTTTGGCAGCAGAAAAATTTAAAATGTGATTTTCGGACCAACAATGTTGGGCAACAGAAGACTTCTGTGTTTCCTTTTTTCTAACATATGCCTCATGTTCCTTGATGCGAAATTTTAAGGCCCTCTTAGTTTGGCCAATGTAAATTAAACCACACTTGCAAGGAATCCTATAAATACCCTAGGAATTCATATCCGGAATGGGGTCCTCGAGTACGGAACTCGGAAGTTTATTGATGGGAGAATAAACGAACCAAAAATTAAATTTCTGCAAAATATGTGCAACTTTATAGGTAACTGATGGAAAGAAGGGAATGACAACAGAATTTTTATAATATCCTAAAACAAGAGTGTGGCTTTTAGTGTGTTGAGAGGAGAATTTTTTAACTGCTTGATTAATAATGGTGGGCAAAAAGCACCTGTCAATAGCTGTTGCTTTTAAATAATTTAGTTCTTCATTATTCTCTCTTGTTCTTCTGATAAACTAAAATTAGAAATATTAACTATTGGCTTAATGTTTACAATGGGAAGATTTTTTAAACTACTTAAGCTGGAAGATTGTAAAAGAAGTTTTTCGAATTTAACTGCAAGGGTGTTTTTTTTGACGGCTAACTGCATTCTCCATTCTAGATCAAGACTTTTGTTCAAGGGCAGTGAATTTTGGATATGAATTAGCGAGTTCCAGGTGAAGCTTATAGAGATCATGTTCATTTTTGGACAGTTGTTGATGTCATATTAAAGCAGTTATTTTAAAAAAATTTAAAGCTTTACAATTATATTAATTCTTTTTTTTTTTTTTTTTTTTTTTTTTTTTTGTGTGTGTGTGTGTGTGTGTGTGTGTGTGTGTGTGTGTGTATTTTATGTGAAACATTAAACATTGGAGTTTACCTTTCAAATAATATTCTTAATTGTTATAATTTATTCTACCTTTCAAATAGTATTCTTAATTGTTATAATTTATTCTACCTTTCAAATAATATTCTTAATTGTTATGATTTATTGAATGTGTAGTATGATCTCCTCTATGCATAAAATTAATGTGATTAATTTGATATTTATTAAAAAACTAAAAACTGATATTTATTATTTTAAAAGTAATCTCAAACCTTTCATAAATATTATAAGTATAATTTTAGCTTGAAATTGTAATTGTTATTGAATTTTCCAGTGTGTTATCTACAGTTGTGCATGTATTACTGTAGATTAAGCCCAAGTACAATAGTTAAATTGTTGAAATTTTGGCTAATCTTTGGAATACAGTAACAGGTAGTTTGGCGACATTTTGGTAAGGCGATAAAGGTTACTAGCTAGGACTTTAGCAGTGTACATGGATAAAGCCAAGAGTGTGTGCAATGCCATTTTTGTGCAATTCTGGGATTTTTTTTCAAGTGAAAATAGGTCGACGTGTACATGGATACCGTGTATGTGCAATTCTTAAAAACGTGGCAATGAGTTTGCGATTCTGCACTTTCTCCTAATTTCGCACCTGATCTTCGTCATGATTAAGCACTTTTGTTCCATAAAAGTTCTAGCATAAGCGTAATTAATTCGGCTAGCAGATTGTTGGAAAAAAATGTTGAGTTAAAAAAAAAAAAAAAAAAAAGCCTTTACTTCGTGAAAACAAAATGGTGTCCAAACAAAAAAACTAGTAGGTTGCTTTAGCAGGGTTGGTCGCCAAAAAATCGCCAAGTTACTATAATCCAAAGATTAACCGAAATTTTTACTACATATTTGTGTGCTTAATTTTTTATTATATATGTATATTATATATTTGTATAGTATTCATACAGAGGCTGTTTACACATTTTTAAAATGATTTCGATGTTGTTTAATTACTGTTTAAAACGTAAAGAGTATTTTTTAAATATATAATCTAATAGCCTTCTTTCTGGATTATCAGTTTACATTGTAATCTCATGATAGAAGAAGGGCTCTTTGTAAAATTTCCAGGGTATTGATTTCCATTCCTCTTTCGCCACTTTCCAGAGTCCATCAATCGTGGTGGCACTTAGAAAGAGCCCTTTTCAAGAGACCAAAGGCACAGTATTCCAGTATACAGTTCATCACAGACTATACAGGAATACATTGAAAATCTATTTATGTGATACCTATATCAGTCTTCGTTCTTTCAAGGAATGCAGTAGTACTTTTAGATTTCATTCTTTGACTTCATTCTTTCAAGGAATGCAGTAGTAATTTTCAAATTTCATTCTTTGAAAGTCTTTAGGATTAAAAAATTGAATTTCTTTATTTCCCATTCTGAGGAAAATCCTGGGATAATCATAAACTCGTTACTGAAATTTTCTTTGCATTTATGGAACCCCATTTATACATACTTTTCACCTTGTTTTTGGTAATAAATGGACTTTTTTGTTGCAAGAATTTAGACAAACGTATGCTTCATCAAAGGTCACAACGTATTTCCATTTGTCTTCTTCTAAATAGTTTTTATATGGGGTTCTACAAATTGTTCTATGTTTAGCCACATGCCTCAGCAAAAGCTGGTAAATTATGTCTTAGCTTTTTAAAGTTGTAAGTCTTAGTTTATTATTTTACTAGTGTTGCTAAGATCTATATAAAAACTCTGCAGTTATTTCTGTGTTGACAGTTTTTTTTTTTTTTTTTTTTTTTACCAGTGATTCAACTTTTAGAAATAGTACTTACTTTTTCAAGGGGTATTTATTTGGGTACATACCTTTTTTGTGGGTATTCATTCTTTCCATGTAGAATTAATAATTGATGTCTTTTCCCTTTCCAGTTAATAATGTCGCTTATTTTGCACTTTGAAGTTTGAATATCTTGCTTTTCACAGAATTTTTTAATTGCAGAATAGAAATATTTCTCTTCGGAAAGTGCAAAAACATATTCTTCAATCCTCAGCTTATTTACAAGTGAAATTTTTAAAAAAATAAATTTAGAACCAGCAGACAATATCTCTCATTTCAAATAATAAGCTGTTACCAGAAATTTTTATTTAAAACATTGCTTTTTTTGTTTGTTTGTTTGTTTGTTGTTTAATTCTTTATTGAAATCATTCTAAAATTTTTTAACCATTTTGTATTCATTTTTAATTATCTTTCTTAGTTTTAATAATGTCTGTTAGTTTTACATATATTTGATGTAAAATTAAGGAATATTTATAATATTAAGTTAACTGGTTGCAATTCTGAATTGTGAATGTGTGTTAAATTTGGTTATTAAAGGCTTCATACTTCAAACATAATGCACTGAAGTATTTTTAACTTCCATTTTCTTCTTGTACTAGCTATTTCTAAAAGAGCAATAGTATTTAACATTTTGTACATATATATTTTGGAGTGGGCTGAAAAAAAATTTTTTTCTATCGCCTAGCTATGCAGAATGAAGGAAAAAAAGTATCTTCCATTTGTGCATTAAAACTCAAAGTTTTAAAAGTAGTGCGATTTTGCAGCTTTTCGTAAACTTTTTATAATTACTTAACTCGCTACTGTCATAATGCAATTGTTTCCAATGTGAATGTTTGGGGAATGAAGAACACGAAAAATGTTTAAAACCTGTAATTTCACATTATTTATTGCTTTCACAAAAAAAAAAAAATGGTTTTTGTAAAAATAACATTTCAAAATTTTTGATAATCTTACATTTTGATTTTTAGTAAACAAACAGTGAATATATTTAACATTTTCAGTTTCATGATTCAAAAACATATACCTTAAGGTTAGTTTTTTAAGAAAATTTTGACATTATAAATTTTGATGGGAGAATTGTCTTGATCATGCCGTTTCTTATGTCAGTGCCACACACCTATTTACATACATTGGTCGCAGGTTTGAGACACCGTTCTGCAACTTGTGTGTGACAGGGAAAGTTTCAGAAATCCAATTTCAGCGATGCACCAATCCTTAATAGAATTTTGATGTCCTCATCCATAATGTTCCACAATAGTGGAAGAGAGAGATTGCAACTATCCCACAAAATCATATTGAAATAATCTGTTATTTCAAAGTTGAGTTTTGGTGAAGTTTCGAATAGTCCTTGAATAGAATATGTTTGATTGATGGACTAAATGTAATACACAATTATGAATGAAAAATCTTTGTTATTCAATACATATACTTGAGTAGTGGTCTGCTATTTTTGAAAGACATGAAAAAAGCAACATTAATGTTATTAATCGGTATATCAATATACTGTGCCTATTTTTACCTTCTGGATTACATTGCAGTATGAAAATTTCAGGTATTTGTGAATTTAGATCAGTTAGTTGTTTTAACCGTTTTAAAAATATGAAGCAATATTATGCAAAGTAAGGCAATCAAGATTGAGATCTAATGACAGTGAGGTTAATACTTAAATGTGAAGTGGATAGTTATTGTTTATTATATTATCAGAGAACTATTAAACTGGGTAAAATCGCTAAAAGGGATTTTGAATGCTCTGCCAAAATACATATACTAGAAAATTTGAATTTGATAGTGGATGTATCCTAAAATGAGTTTTAAGTCAAATGTTTGTAACTTGATGGCAACATGTAAATATAAAATTATGCATGTTAAAATATTTGTAATTAGGCACATAAGTCAGGTTAAATTTTTATTAAAAACTCAATTTGCTATCTTGAGTGTGAAAGTGGAACAGGATCAGTAGAAATTAAGTATAATTGATCTTCGTGCAACACTTTTCTGTGAACTTGAAGAATGGAGAAGTCAACGTAATTAGAGCAAACCATTGGATGTTTTTCATAGCCAGTCATTTTTTTCCTAATTGGTCCCCTCATAGCTTTGGACTCTATTGTAACACCGCCCAAGTGAGGATATAAGTGATGAAATGGCAGTTCATTGAAGTGTAGAAGACATATAGTCTATTGCAATGATGTCCCAACATGCAACTTGATCTGGCGGATAACATTTTTCAAACCAATATTAATGTTCCATTGCTCCCTAATACATAAAGTTCTTCAAGGAACACATTTAGACAGTTGACATGTAGTCAAATGGGAAATTATGGTAGAAGCTATATATTTAACAAGTCCTGTAGAAGGAGAAATATGGCTGATATATTCTGATCCTGGTTCTTTTATAAGGGAATAATGATTCTCTTTTTCTGTTCTTCCCCCCCAAAAAAGGAATTATTTTTTTTTAATTACCATTATGTTTTTTTTTTTCCATCCATCAAAGTACAGACCATGTTGTGTTTCTTTAATAAATTGATTTTGTCAATCATTTCTGTTATCATGAATTTTCCTTCTGCTTACTTTGTTTTTGTCAATGATGTGAGAATTGTCTGAAACAATTATCACATAAGTAGTTACATGATATTTCCAATATTTACAATTACACCATATAGTTACATAATAGTTGATGATTATAGTTACTGCTTAAAAGAATTTATTTATTTAAAAGAATTTGTAGCAGAAATTGTGAATTATTGCTGTTTTTACAAAAAAAACTGTTTTTAAAGTTTTTGCACAAACCTTAAATAATTTAAATTACAGGTTTTAAACTATTTTCATGTTCCTCATGCTCTAGAATTCGCTTTAGGACCTATAACATTTGGATAGTAATGAATTTAATAACGGTAAAAAAACTGATGAAAAACACCAAAATTTCAACAGTTTTCAAAACTTTGAGTGTGATGCATGAATGAAAGATATAATTGTGTTTGAAAATTATATTTTTCATTTTGCATCAAAAGGCAATAGGCACAGGGTATAACAATAGAAAAATGTATTTTCTCGGCCCGCCCTAATATGTACAAAATCTGTTGGTTTCTGGAATATATATATAAATATCTGAAATGTAAATAAATGAGTATATATATTATTTTTTAAACATGAAGTTTTGATATATCTTTTTCTAACATTTGACAGCTTTAAAGCAGCTTTTAGATCACAGTCCACAACAGTTGAAGAACAATATTATAAACAGAACTGTCAAAATTTTGACATGTTATCGGAAACATTGTGCCACCAGTTCTGTTTCTGGACAGTTAATTCTGCCAGACAATTTAAAACTTCTCCCTCTTTATATTAACTGTGTGCTGAAAAGTGATGCTGTTGCTGGAGGTTAGTAATTCTTTTATTATTATTATCATTATTATTATTCTCTTCTTCTGAGGTGTCAGCATAAAATTTTCAGACAAATTTTTAATGTTGATTTCTGAAAAATGTCAGTTAATGTAATTCTGCATTTGGTTTAGGCAGGAACTAATATTGTATTTCTAAGAAGTGGAAACTGTGCCGTTTTTCTGATGGATTTTGAATTTTAACAAAGTTTACTAGCCAGATAATCATATGGTTCACTGCATTTATAATTCATGCATGACTCAGGATTGAAATTGCAATGCCAAAATGGAAAACCTGCAGCAGTCATCTTTCTTACTGAATTATTCAGTAAGAAAGATGACTGCTGTGTGCAGAAATATTTGTGCTTACACAGTTTGGCACTTTGAGATCAATAAACATAATCTGAGGACTATTTTTTTCTGCTGTGAGCTCATTGGATGCATATTAAGATTAGCAGCTCACCTTTTCTTTTTGTTGTGGCTGAGGAATGACATTTCAGGTGTATTCGATGGTAGACAAGGCTAGAGATATAGCAGGCTACAGCAGCAGAATCTGTGTTGGCTATTAACAACAATGTGAACTTGCAGCCTAGAATTCTTATTTTGAAAAATAGTTCCTTGAAAATCTTGTAGGAATGGCCATATTGCTGATTTTATGACTAAAGCAATATAGTCTTTAGCTGTCAACATATCAGGAAGAAGACTAGAGATCATCCATCTGGCCAAACATTATACTATACTGTCCAACATTGTTATTTGAGAAAGAAGAGTATGTATTATCTGAAGGCGTGTTAATGGTGTTGGTCGCATAGTTTTTGGACAAATTTCTGACCATGAGTGCCACTAAGATAGATGTGAGCATCATCACAAAAGAGGACAATATTTGTTATATGTTTCATTGCTGCCTGAACTTACAATGGGATAATCTGTAATAACCAAGGCTTGTTGTCAATAGAAAATGCTGATTATTTGGTTCTTAGTCCAATATCATGCATCTTCTGCTGGTTTGTATTGACAGTGCTGTTTAACCTCTTGAGTGGTGGGATTGCCTTTATCCAGTCATGAGAGTTTTTGTTTCTTAGTATATATATATTAATTTATAATTAAAAATATTTTGCTTCCTTAATTCCTTAAATGATTATTAAAATTAAATATTATAAAAATGAAAATTTATGAAAACAGAGACTAAAATAAGTAATTATACAAATTTAAATAATAAAAGTTTTAAAATGCATAAGTAAATCCAAGAATGTGTGTTAATCAGAGGCTTAATGTGTTACATCCAAGTTACTCATATGAGGATGAAAATCACAATGTACACTTCTAATCCACAAAAAATCTTCCGGCTGTCATGTGTTGTCCTAGCGATATCTAAAATACATGAAGTACGGCAGTGCTGTCATTTTGGCCTAAATGCATATTGGTCTGCTGAAGTGATAAACCAACATCTTTAAGTTCAGTGATTTTTTCCCCCTCTCCATTTCTGATTGGTGACAGTAAGTGGTGTGTCGATCACACTGTCAAACCACAGGATTTAATAAATTGTTCCCGTGGCTGAAAGAAATAAATAGAATTAGGCTTTTTTTCATTTATAGAAATGCCCATAATTAAGAATGAAGCCCATAATTAAGACCCTTTGTTACAGAATTATATCAAGCTTTAGTATATTGGTTGTGTAAGCCATTGACATGTGTGCGTGATTCCATCAGGTACTTTGTTAAAAACTCGTGACAATATACTCACCATGTCACTTTCAAAGAAACAAAAATGTTCTTGAAGTTTTTGTAAAGATTTGTCATGTTTACATGCTTCAGAGTTGTAAGAAGGTCATGTGTTGTATTCTGTGTGCTATTATGATATTTAGTTGATGATGGCAGTCTTATATGCAATCTAATAAACACCAGAATTGCATAAAAGTAAAATCTACTTAGAAGGCAGTATCATCATATTTTATAAAAAAAAATTTATAAATTCAGAACTTTTACAGTCTTCATTTCTTTTTTGAAAGCATGTGCTTGACCATGCAGATTTTTTATTTTAGTCAGTGTTTTTTGATTTTGCTGTAGTCAGAAATACTTACTTGCAGAATAACTAAAGCAGCTGCTCTGGTTAAGAGCATAGAGGATTTCACAAGAAAGGAAATTATACAAGTATTAAAAATAACCATTTGCAATAGTTTTTAATGGTAGTGCAATACAAGTCCTATAATATCTGTGCCTCTGTTTCACGCTACATAGTTGTGAAGGCCAAATATATCTCATTATTATTATCATTATTACTGGATATATACAGACTTATATAATGTATAGAAAGTTTTAGAAAATTTTTCCAACACACAGTCCTGTAGAAGTTCTAAAGTTAAACTTATGGAAGCATGGCTGCCAAATTCAAAACTACTGAGTTTCCAGTCATGTTGATATCAGGAGCTGGCAAACATCCCAGCTAAATATGATTTTGATTTGTGTAGATAGCATGTTCTACTTACAGATATTCATAAGGTCATCAAGGAAAACGTCCTAAATAAGTAGCAGTTACTGTGGGATGCTTAGGTAAATAATAAACTTAAAAGCATGAAACCTGTAGTGGAATATTGGGAATTTACTAGAATTTGAAGGTAGGAAGTGATTGTAACCTGTCTTCCTATTGGTCACACCTGAGTTGCACACAGTTAGCTTTTGAAGATGGAGAGTGTGTCTGTTTGTTCTCTCTGTGAAGGTGTTCTGACATCATGAACATGATATGACAGTGCATCATTTTTTAATTCAATATACATGTTTTAACCTTTGAACTGTCAGGCTCGAAATAATCTCAGGCACAGCACTGGTATTCCAAAATGTCACGCCCGAATATTACTCGGGTTAATTTTTTTTTGAGTGTGTCATATTGTTATAGCCGAATATATATCGTGAGAAGTTTATTTCGTCTTCAGTTCTCAACAGATGGCAGCATTTGACTGAAGGTTTCAAAGGATAGAGGTTAAAGTTCAAAGTGCATGGCATTTTTTTTATTTTTTTGACTTAGATGCAAACATTTCATTTTTGGAATAAAAAAAAATTGAGAATTTATGCACCCAAATCATCAAAATAACTTGACAGTTAAAAGGTCAACATGCTTTGATTCAAGTATTTTAATGACTCTGACTAGCCTCTTGACTATAAGTAGGAAATAGGTCAATGCTAATTTATTTCAGTATCTGAAGGAGAGTGGTTTTTTATTTAATTTGATTTTGTTTTGATGTTGTATCTTTGTATTTTAGTGCTGTATGTTTTAATGTATCTCATGTTTTATACTTTTATGCCTGTTTGATATTTGATATCATTATATGAATCTTAAGTAACTTCATCTCTGAATTCATTATTTTATTAATTTTTTGATTTTATAAGTCTGCTGTTTTAAATTTGTGATTGTATCTAATTCTAATTAATTAGCATGTGTCTGGCACTTATAATATTTCCAGGTTGTGCGCTATAAAATCCACTACCACCAAATTTAGCTGAAGCAAAACATGCAACAAAATTCACCTTATCAGTCAGTAATGAGGGAAAATGTATTGTAATTTTTTTGTTCCTTTCGCAAATTCACGGGTAATGTGCCTTATAAGTGATTAACATTCAATTTATTGAGTCCCTTCCTTGCAGTCTGAAGAATGCTGGATTTTTATGATCATAATCCAGTTAAGTATTACTGATAACCCCTCTTAAAATGTGGCATTTCTACATATAAGCTCTTCTCACATAGATTCTTAAAAAGTTGATCATTTAATGTCTTAATTACACCTTTAGTCTCCCAAGTTTACAGAGTTTTACTTGTTTTTTCCGTTTTGGTGTTGTAATTTCAGTTTTGAACAGCAGTGCGTATGTATATACAGTAAAAGCTCAACTGTCTGGCATTCAGCTAGCCAGAAAGCTCAAGTGAATGACATATTTTAGAATGTTAGAAACTCTACCTTTCAAAAAAAGTAAGCAAATGAGAGTCTTGTAAAGCATGTACAAGACATTGTCACAGTGATAAGGTCGCATAAAGGAAGAAGAAACTGAAGATTAATATGAACAAGGATGTCTCGTGAGCATAAGATGAAAATTATTATTATTTAACTTCCGAATATGTTTTCAATAGTTTTTATTAAAATAATTAAATTGTTGGCAATGTTAAAAACGCAAGCTCAAGAGCCACGTATTGCTCTCGCACGTAAAATGTATAGAATTTGATTTTAAGAAAAGGATTTAGGTTTTTCTCTTGTTGATTGTATGTAGCCATTTTTTGGGGCATTCAATAAAATTTTCATATGGTGTTCCATCATTAGCGTTTTCATTGGAGTTCAACACCACAATGTTGAAGCATTAACACTACACCACATCACCAAACATTCGTTTAGCACCAATAATGGTGCTAAGAATACTGATTCTCACTTAAGATATTACATAGGTAGTTAATACTGAGAGAACTAAACTGTTATATCATGTTAATTTAGAAAAAGATTTTTTTTATTTTTTATTTTATTTTATTTTGCTAAAAATTTTAAATTTTGCGAAAACTGAATTTTCACTCTCAAAAGAAGTTAGACATTAATGTTATAAGATATGTCTCCCAGCTTCTTTGCGTGCCTTTGTGGTGTGGTGGTCTGCACGCTGGGCGCGAATTCCAGATGCCTGCAGTTCGATTCCCGGCAAGGGTGTTGCTAATTTTCCATCTGTCCTGCTTTTCTAATTAAACTAATGTGTCTACAGTGGTGCCCAAACTAAAAGGGTGTTGGATGGTAATTCGTCTCATCCAGGATTTAGCAATTGAGTCCCCTAAAATACCCCAGTCACCCTTTAAAAGGGGGAAGTATATGAGGTATGTTTTCCGTCTTCTTCGCATGTCTTCCTGGTGTGGTGGTCTGCACACTGGGTGTGTATTCTAGAGGTCTGTGGTTCGATTTCTGGAAGGCATTGCTAATTTTTCATCTCTCTGGCTTTTCCAATTAACCTAATGTCTCTTCTATCTCCTGACTGGCATGTAGTTTTGCTAAACTCTGCTTTTTATATCTAAATTTTTTTTTTCTTTTATTTCTAGTTTTATTTTTAAAGTGTGATATTACATTGTATGGAGTATTTGTAATGGACAAATCTAAATTTGTTCAAATTTAAATATTGATGTTAAGATAATATCTTTAAACACGTTTGGGAAATTTGTAATGAAGAGTAAAAATGAAATCAAATTACTAGCTTTCAGTTGTTTAATTATTAATATTTCTAATAATTTTACGAAGCTGTGATCCCAAAGTAGCATTTATGGAAAACATAAGTTGGAAATACTCCCTCTTTGAACAACAATTGTGTTTACATAAAGTACCAATTACTGATACAGCTTTTAGATTTAAAAATGGCTGTCTGTGCAGACCCCTCTTATGAACTCTGTATACTTGAAGTAAATCATTTAGTTTTCGATGAAATGATTTAGGTTTTGTAAAGAAGTATATAAGGCAATTGCTATTTATTAGTTTTTCATTGCACTTTTAAAATTTGGTTAAAATTTGGAACCTTTCTTTTACTTAACAACATGCAGTGTAGTATTTTCAAAGTTACAAGATCCTGGCATCAAAGACATACATTAATAGCCATCATATGCAATTTTATATGAAAATGAATAAACAATGGCAATATAATGTGATAAATCATGATAAGCATTTTTAATTTTTATATGTTAAATCCATAACTTAAATCTTGTTGATTATTATCTAATTAAATAAAGTACGATGTCCTTGGCCAGCACAACATTGGCTGCATGTTTGCCAGCTTTCATATTTGACAAGATTTTATACTTGCATAAGATGTTTGAACTGTAATATTTGTGAGGTTGTGCGATACATCCATTTATATGTTTGAATTTTTTTCCCCCAAATCTTACAAAATTTTAATTTTTTGATATTCAAGTTAACCCCTTGCAAGTGTTGCCCAAGTCCAGTTCAGGTAACTACTACGTGCGGTACTTATGATGCTCAAACTGACTTTGAGCTGAAGAAAACTAGCATTTCTATTTAAGCCTGAACTGAGTTCGTTTTACATTCCAAAGCATGTCTGGAGTCGCTTGCTAAAGCAAGCATATCAGAAATGTGCATTTTGAATTCTGGAATTGTCTTTGGCAAAGGAAGCACATACACAAGGTCTTTCACATAACCCCATAGAAAGAAACTGCAGTGTGTATGTGCTTCCTTTGCTGAAGACAATTCCAGAACTCTAAGTGTGCAGTATAAAATGGACTCCAGCTTAGATGCTGTCAGTGTTAACAAGGGGAATCCATAAAGTATGTAAGCAAATTTTTGAACTTCCTTCCACATTTTGTGTTATTCTTGTCGATAAATTATTTTCAATTAAATAGTTATAGCCATTTGTAATTGCTATATTCATTTTGAATAACTCTGTATGTGGTAGTTATGGAAATAAATCTGGAAAACAAAAATTAGTCATTAAAATATACTGCTAATCATTCATATAACTCCATTAAATAAATCAATACTAATAATAATCTATTATAATTTGTGAAAAAGGAATATAAGAAAGTTAACGGGCATTGGAATGGGAAATATGTTCTGAGCTAAAACAAAGTGTAACACTTGATGGGAAAGTGAAAAGCTAAGTCTAAAAATAAACAACAATAAAAAAAATCCTTTAAAGTTTCTTTTATGGCTCGCATGAAAGATATTTAAATATAATTTTAAAGATGTTCTGCATATCTACAATTTTTTATATACCCAAAACAGTTTGTCAAACTATTATGACCATGGGGCAATGTAGGGCAACCTCATTTAGAAATATGTACATTTTAATTGTGTTTTCCTTATCTTGGATCCTGAAATTGTTAAGAGTTGTGTTACTTATAAAAGCAAAAGAATTAGATTGTAAAAATTGATAGTTTGTTAGTTTGTAGTTTATTAATTGTATTTATTATTTTCATTAAAGGTCCTGATATGGCCTTGGATGATCGCAGCTTTGCAATGTTAGCTGTGAATAGCATGGATGTTAAAAGCACTGCCATTTATTTTTATCCTAATCTCATCCCTCTTGTAAGTTGTTATACTATTTTTTAATATGTTCTTGTATTTCTGCTTTCTCAATAATAGCATATTACATATTTCAGCATAATCTCATATTCCTGTTCTTACATTGTTTAGCATGAAGTAGATCCAGATGCAGAAAGTGTGCCAAGTCTCGTAAGGTGCTCAATTGAGAAACTGCACGATAGTGGAGTTTATCTATTAGGTAATAAATTACATTACTTCCCTGTTTTTAAGCAATTTAATGGATATCCATAGCTTTGCGCCAAAGTGTTAGACGTTTCTTGTGCACTAGTAAAAGCAATAATCAAGAAATGTTCATACAGATATCTGTTATAGTTTATCAAATTCTCTAAGCTTAATTAGTGCAATTTATATTTCAAATTCATGAGGTAAATAATTCTTGAGCATATATTGTGTGTGGGTAGAAATTTTAAAAAGAAAAGTTGTAAAAAGAGTTATTAAAGGGAAATTTCTTCAGTTTTGAATCTTTCATAAAGATATTTATTTTAATCGACAAGTTTCAAGTTTTCTGTCAACTTTTTTATTTTTCCAAATTTGCTAACAAAACTTTATGCCATTATATTTCATGCCTTGTATTGTGAGCATATCCTTGCCAATTTCTTTACAAGATCCTCTTTGATTTCTTTTGGAGAATTAGCAGCAAAAGGGAAAGCAGGATGACTGAACTTTTGGGCTGATTTTGATATTTAAAAGGTGCGTACATATTATCCTTTTGACCAGCCAAGTAGTGAGTACAACTTAGCATCAGTTATGGATGACCACTTTCTGTAGAATTCTGCAACAATAATTGGCAATTGGCAACCGTTGTAAAAATTTTTGCCAACGGCCGTCAAGATAATACCAAAGTGCCATTTAAAATAAACATACTGTCAACTTCTGGTCAATTTTTTGCTTTTCCAGTCGTTCATTATAGATGGATACGATACCCTTCAACATTTAGTGGTGTCTTTGCCATGAGACTTTTGGATTAGAATTAAACCATTGAACTCAAGTGGATTATTAATCTGGAAATATATTCATAAAGTTTAAAAATTAATGAGTACAATTTTTTTTTTTTTTTTTTTTTTTAAATTATGGAAGAAATACAGAAATTGAAGGAAAAGCGCCCCAATCATACACTTAAAACAAAATTATTCTCGAACCTTGAATCCTCTTCGAGTAAAGAAGATTATTTAGTTGATATTTTAGAATTTTTTGTAGAATTGATATCAAAGCTGTCATTTTGAAAGAATCAGGCACAAGGAGAAAATGGAATTCTGACTGTTGAAAAGAAGAAAGAACATTTGTTTCAGTTTTGATTTTAAAATAATTATACCATCAACTGCCAGTGTAAAATGATATGAAAGTAAATAAACTGTGTTTGAAGTGCAAACTTGCAAATTCATTTTCAAATAAGTTTGGCACATTTCAATTTCTTACTTTTCCAACTGCTCTTCATTATCTGAACCTTGATGCCTTTTGACGTCTAGTAAAATAATTCCTTAAAAACAGTAGGAACGCTTATATAATGAAATAAAGTATCTAGAATATAGCAAGATTTCCTCTTCTGTAATATTGATTGAAGTGTAACGAATGCAGTATTTATTTTTGCACTGCATTATTGAAAGAAAACTTCATCTAATACCCATCACTAGTGGGTTCCTCTGCAGAGCTTCCTAAATTTTCTGTTATTGATAGTAGAATATAACAAATAATGTTGCTTGTATTTCAGCAGTTCTCGGTGTGTGTGCACAGAAAATATAAATTTATGCAATTGGAATCCAGTTTGGGTAAGAAAAGAGCTGGTTTTCTAGGTTTTCATGTCTTTCTTCTGCATCCAGACTCCTTTGTACAATCCACTTTGCTACTGAATGTGATGCATGCTTTTTTTGAGTGACAGACAGATATTCTGTATCCTCAGTGTTACTGTTTGGTCAAATGAGTGAATGTGACATATATTGTGACCTCTGTATTGTTGCCTTCTCAAATGTTTACATGTCCCCTTCCCTTTTTCAGCATATGTGTATATATATATATAATTTATCAAGCAAAGTAGTAATTATAATTTTTAAAAAAACCAATTTTGGTCTAGAAAACATATATATATATATACAGTACAAAGTCTTTAATCCGGAATAATCTATAATCCGGACCTCAAAGCTACAAATTTTCTGCGCATGCGCTTATGCATGCACATAATAAGTTTACGCATGCGTGTTTAATGTATAACAGACGGTATAAGCTAGGCTAAAATTATTGAATTATCTATTTCAGTTAAATGTTGTAGATTGCGTTGTTCCTTAATCTTCTAATTGGGTCCAGCTTATTATTTTTTGCAGACTGTGAGAGCAATTTTATGAAATTAAGCTTGAACTTTCGATTATGTCAAAAAGAGTTTCCGATTCTGGAGTTGCCAAAGGATCTCCAAAGCAAAAGCATGTTTCGATGTCCATCAAACAGAAAGTGGAATTGCTGCAAAAAATGGATAAAGGCATATCCTTTGTTTCTCTAACCATTCCGAAATCTGTTTATCAATTTCACGCTGCTCTGCGTGGGGGAAACGTTGTGGCGCGCAATGAACAGGAAGTTGATCTGTCAGCACTATCGTCATCTTCAGGGCAGATGTTTTTATTTTATTCGACTTATAATTCCTTACTAAATGTAGTATTTCATCTCGATGTACTCCGTCTTTGATATGATTTAAATCAAATTCCTCATAATTATAAATATCACGAATACACGTCAAATAGTTTTCTGGTTGCAATTTTCTAATTTAAACTATGCATAATGTTTCCTTTACGCATGTGCACGTTGAAAGAAATGTTTAATAAAGTAAACAAATAAATATTAAGCTCTTTTTTTGTAAATTTTGATACCCTTTAGATCATAATTGCTCTCTATTTCATAAATTACGGTTTCATACTTTTAATTTTATAATTTCTGCATACCAGATTTAAATTGGTGATCTATAATCTGGAAAAACCCCTAATCCAAAATCACCAAAGTCCCGACGAGTCCGGATTAAAAACTTTGTACTGTATGTATATATATATATATCTTTAACTAATGACGAGAACATATTGCATAGCATACTTTTCTTCTCTTTAAGCAAGTATATGCATTTATTTAAATTTGAATATGTGTTTAATTATATTTTTTAAAGTAAAATGTATTAAGTAAATGCATATGAGTGACATAGCTGATGCCGAAGATTTTCAGTTTAGAGCATTTATATGGTAATTGAAGCTTTTATAATATAATATTCTGTATGCTATTTAATTCATAACTTTCTGATCTCAATATGTGCACAGTATTTATTAATTTTAGCATGATCAGCTTTCATATTCAGATATACATATATGCTATACTTATGTTAGATAAAGTGCATAGAGAGTTTAGTCCCCTCCCCCACGATATAGTGTTTATAAATTAATAAATTTAATAAAATTTTTTATAACTTTATTTATTTATTTATTACAGAAAATGGAATCTACATGTTCCTTTGGATAGGACAAGCAGTTTCTCCAAAGTGGCTTGAAGACGTGTTTGGTGTTCAAAGTACTAATTTAGTAGATAAACAAAAGGTATGCAATTTTAAGTTCAGAAAAGAAGGCCTTTTATAAATGTCTTGTTGCTTTAAAAAAAATCTTTAAAGGGCTGAAATTAATGGGTTTTTTTTGGGGGGGGGTATTGTTGTTGTTTTTAATATACTTTTAGGATTTCATCAAAGCATAAATTTTAAAATGCTTTTGTTTTTAGAGCCCAAAATACTGGAAATATAAACGTAAATAAATGTAAAACTTTTACTTATGTATTTTTGACTTGATTAATTGTTTCACATCTTAATTTTGAAATTTAGCACCTAGAAAGAAAATTAATTTTCTTAATTTAAACATATAAGAATTTATATGCATACATATGATTAATATAAAGTATTAATGTTGCTAAAAAATATCATCTTATATATGTTCCCCCTCCTCCCCTTTTTTTGTAGTCGCACCCCTTAGGCTTGGTTAAAAAGTGTAGTGTACTTCTAAGATAAATGTTCGTAAGTTGAAAAATTTTAAGAACATTTTATAATTTCTTAGTAAATTATTGATGTTACGAAACTGAATGTTTTGAAAACATTTTTAATGAAAAGGATTGCTGTCTTTTAAAAGGAGTGAAATGTTCCACAAAAGGAATAAAATGTTATCAAAAGAAAAATTTCATAAAAATAATTTTCAAGCTTTCAGTATTGTCAGCTGATTGTTTTATAATTTCATTTCTTGGTCATTGTTGACATTATGGAAAGATAAATATTAAATACATACATTAACAGATTTTAAGATGCATAAATGTATTGAATGATTTTATTGGTAAATTTCAAATAGTGAATTATTCAAAATTAACATATTATATATTTGAAGTATAGCATATATGTATATCTGAATATGAAAGCTGATCATGCTAAAATTAATAAATACTGTGCACATATTGAGATCAGAAAGTTATGAATTAAATAGCATACAGAATATTATATAACCTCAACTTGTGCAAATTCAAAACTGCATAGTTCCTTATTTTACGTATTTGTGCTTGTAATAATTTTGTTTTTAAATTGGCAATATTTCAAAAAATGCTGATGAACTAATCATTTATATATTAGAACTGTTTTTATAAGAAATAATATGCATCAAAGCATAATGATTTAGGACTAATGCTGTGAAACTCTGCATCTATCTTTGAATACGGCATTTAAGTTATACTAATAATCGCAGATAATTTTGCATTTTTCTATATTCCATACAAAGTGAAGTTGCTCTTTCTTTCTTCGAAGTAGGAAAAGTGAAGAGCAGTATTTGATATATTTGTTCTTTTCTATTGTTAAGAACTGAGTTGTTAGGAGAATGTTAAAATTTATGAAGCCATCTGCACTTAAATAGCTCTTTTATGTAAAACATTTATTTTAATACTATTTTGTATTGATATGTATGAAAACTACTGTGAAGTTATCTTATTAGTAAAAGAAATACTCTCAGAGAAATCATCAACAGTTTAAGGAAACTCTAATTATCGAAAATGTTTACATGGAAATTCTTTTAATGTAAACTTGTGATTTTGAGAAATTTATCACAAGACATTTGGATAAATCCCCCCCCCTCTTTCTGGAAAAAAAAAAGGCCTCGCAATTAAAAATAAATAAAAAATAAATTTCTAGAAAAATATTCTTCATGGTGTCCAGTGAAATTTATTGTGCTTTTGTATGTTGTTCACAATAGAACCAAGTAGTTCGATTTCATTTTCTTCTGAGAAATTTTCTAAAAATGGAGAAAACTAAAGCTGTTAACTTGCAGCTTCTTCTGTTGCAAATTTGAGCACTTTTTTTAAAGCTTTAATGAACAGTGAATGGTGATACGTTGTAGATCTCTGGGTAAAAGTATATTTTAGGGTACCCCTTGGTGATTTTGATGGTGCATGGATACCGAATTTGTGCAAGCCTTTGACTTGTTATTTTGGCTTGCGTAGTGACAATTTTTGTGCAAAAATCGCCACTACGCAAAGCCAAAATAACAAGACAAACAATTGCGCAAACTCAGTACCCCCCAAGTGCACGTCGACCTGTTTTCACTTAAAAAAACATCCCAGAATTACACAAAAATGTCATTGCCCACTTCTTTGACTTTATCCATGTGCACATCGACCTATTTTCACTTAAAACGTAATCAGAGAATTGCACAAACTAGACTTTGCACGCTCCCTTGAGTTTGTCCATGTACACATCAATATATTATCACTCAAAAAGTCAAAGGAGCACCCAATTCTACAGTAGAGGCAAGCAAAAAATCCATAATCTCAATAAACTACATTTTAACACATTCACACCGACACATGCCACCACTGGCCTGCACTAGTCTGTCTCATCATGCGACGTGTACCACCAGTGGCCCGCACTAATCTGTCTCATCGGGCGGCACGTACCACCGGTAACCCGCACTAGTCTGCCTTATCGGGCAGCATTTGTCACCGATGATGCGCATTTGATTGTGTTATTAGACGCTGAAAATTAAAATAATGAAAAATTAATGTTTATTTATTATCAAAATTTTTTAATAACAATTATAATTAATAACTATTAGCAAACCTACAACTCGTATACAGGTTTGAACAGGTAACAATCGCGCGCCACCAGATGAAACGCGGCAAAAATTCGAGCTCCGTCTCACGCCGAAGAACATAAAAATTGGCCCCAGCGTGAACGTGTTAAACTAAACAATAAAATATCATAAAAAAGGATTATGCATTAACATTATGCATTTAAGTATTACACAAAGCAAATATCCACTTACCTCTGTGGCACACAAAATTCTTTAACAGCATCCAAGAACTTCCTAAAATTATCTGAACTAGAATCCGTATATTGGCGTCGCCACATAAATTCACAAAATTAAGAGTCAAAAACATCCTATGTATTCCAGACTGTCCCAAAAATGGCTGCTAAGTAAACCTTCATTTACACACCAGTTAATTAATGCACTTTTCCCCTATCATTCCAAATCGTTCAGAAACTTCAAATTAATCTTACTGCATTCAGCCAATCTAATGTCTAAACAATGAAACAAGCAATGTATTTCCTAACCATACACTCCACAAAAGCCCTTACAAAACATCCCATGATTCAGAATTTTCCAGAATAATGCAAACGATTACGTCGTAATAGGGTTTCCATAACATTCAACTACTCAGGTTACCATAAATGAAACAACAAGTTGGCAATAAACGAAACAACAACTTGACAATAAATGAAACAACTTCGTGATAATGCAAGGAGTACCCTAAAGTCAACTCTAACCGATCTCTGTTCAGCCCATCCTGCTACTGAAAATATCAACCAAGAAAGCCAGCCTTTACAGCCATGATCATCCATCAGTCTGTCAACAAACTCTGACAGAAAGAGAAATTTGATCTTGTCTCAGTTCATAAATATGAGCAAGATCAAACCTTGTTCATTAATATGAGTTCATAAATATGAGCAAGATCACCTTTTCAAAGCCACCTCAGTGTGGAAGAAAAGATGATAGCTATTTACTTATTAATAGCAAAAAAAAGTGGATTATAATTTCCTTGTTCTTCCTGTCTACATTTTCACAAATAATTGCAAATTCCATGCTTTTGATTGTTAGTGGTCTTCACTGTTTTTATCAATACAATCTTCATATTATTTTGACATTTCCTGGCAGCTAATCTTCCTTTGAAGACTGTAGCAGATGAATTTTGCCTGAGAAAGAAATTTCTTGATGCTCCTAAGACTTTCCTCCTGAAACTAAAAACTTCATTGTGTATTTTCTTAGTTGTTATAAAAAAATACGAGTTGAAAAATTTAAATATGCATTAAAATATCCTTCATGTCTCCCTGTTATCTGTATTTCATGTGTGGTGGTATTTAATAATGCAGATTGAAAATTAAAAGTTAGTTAATCTCTCTGATTTAATTTTAGACTTCCTTACCTGAACTAAATACTCCTCTGTCTAAAAAGATTCGCCAAATAGTAGAAGATATTGAAGAAGGACGACAGTGGTATATGAGGGTATGTTATTTTAAATTTTTATTTTATGCGTTTTTGAAATAAAGTCAAATTTATAAATAATATATGATTTATAAATAATTTGATATAAAGTCAAATCAAGTTTCAAAGTAGAAAAAATCAGCATTTCAACATTTTTGTCACGAATTTTGATACATATTTTCTAGCAGTTTCTCAGAATAATTCCTGCTGATTAAAAGAATCTTAAATGTATTTTATACATAGTCCATATAAAGCTTCATATAGCTTAGTATAATAGAAAAGTAATAACTATTTGTGAAATATATGAATATCACAGTTTTAAGTCTTATTTATAACTCTTTAGTTAAATTTAACAAAATGTCCAGAGGCTCGTTATAGTCTAAAATCTATTATTTCATTCTTTCTACCTGCTATTTCACTAATAGCTCTTTCCTTCTGTCAAATAGTTTGAACTTCCCAATATTTGAAAAATACATATTATAACAATGAAAATTTTGATAACTGCATCTTAAAGTACTTTTAAGAAATTGATCAGGTTGAACTTCTCAATATTTGAAAAATATATATTATTATAATGGAAATTTTGATAACTACATCTTAAAGTACTTCAAGGCTTCCTAGAAAGCAGCTTTCAAAAACGGGGGTAAATTTTGACTTGAATAATAAAGCTACAATATATTTTTGGCTGATATTTCTGCAAATAATGTGCCTTGTACTTGAATTGTGTTTAAATATTTTTTTTCAGTTTTACGCATAACTGAAATATTTAATTATAGATTTTTGCTTGATCTTCAAATGTAGTATAAACATCTAATTTTACACAGATTTATTTTGTGTGGAATTTTAGTGTGTCATAGCATAGGTATGACAAAAAAATTATTGCAGTTTATATGCATATTAATTTTCAGAATAAAGACTTCTCAAAGCATCAAAAGAATGATAGGACACGCTATTTATATGAAGGGTAATAAATCATTTATTTTAATAGTTAAATAATTAGCAAATATATTGTATCCCAAGTTATTTCATACAGTAGTACTGATTCCTGAAAAAAAAAAAAAACTGTTGAATAAAGGAGGAAGAAATTTATTTCATGTGATATATAGCAGTATAACAATAAATACAGACTGAAAAAACAATTGAATAAATGAGCATGTGACTCTAAACTATTATTAAACAAAGCTGAAATATGTGACAGTGAACTTGAGAGGGGAGTTAATACTTTAAAAATAAATCGAAGCTTTTGGCAATATTAGGGACTGTGACTATAAATAAAACTCTTAACATGTGCATACATATCACAGTAAATTTCCTTTAAAGCACTGAGATCTGTTGGAAATGAATTTTGTTATGCAAATATTCTTTCAGGAATCTCTAATAAGTTTATAACAGAATCAAATCAAGATATTTAGTTGGCTAATTAATTTTCACATTCTTTTGGTATTAGACAATTCAGGAGTTAGATTGTCCTATATGAATTCACATTATTTTTTTAAATATTCAGGTCCACATACATCACTATGAAGTTCTATAACAGATCATTCCAGACATTGATCCTTTGTCAAACATATTTAGGGTTACATGCACTGACCATTATTCTAGTTGGAATATTTCATGTTCTTGGCTTCCTTCATATGGAAAAATGTTAAAAATCATACGTTTGATTAAACCTCAGCTAATCACTAAAGAGAACACAGGCACATTGTTGTAGACCCAGTTCTTATGTTCTGAGTACCTAAAAACCTCCACTTTTTGTTGTTATTGTAAGGTCAATCAAACACAAAAAATCAGCTTCCTAGCATAAAGGCTTTCATTAAACCTTCTGTGTGTATTTTCCTGCAATGTGAAACTCCAGCAGCAAGATGTAAACCCTGCCCAGTAATTGGGTTTCTGTTATAGTCAGCCATTACATAGAAAACTAGTATTGAGAAGCAATTGTTTCTGTTCTGAGACCTTGTGTGGGTTTTTTTAGGCACAGTTTGAGTCTTAAATTGTTTCCTGACAATAAAAATCCTCTTAACATTTGGTTATCTATCTACTCTTATAATTGTCTGTTGTTTTTTTAAATGGACTACAAAACTCTGTCTTAGAGATTCTTTTTAAATATGCTTTGGTATCATTAAAAGTGCTGTTTTGGTTTGATAAATATTGAAGTTTATGAGCTTCAGATGTTGGTGGGTAAACACACTTTGCAGAAATTGCTTGCCAAATTTTCTGGTCACATTCTGGCATTATTTGAATTTGAGAACTTCAAAAATTGGTTGATTAAACTGCATTAAATAGAGATAGTTTTTATTTTTTTCATAAAAAATAAAATGATTGATTGAGACACTCCCAACAGAATGGAAACTTAGTATCATCTGTTTGATACATAAAAAGGAAGAGGGGCTTGATTGCTGTTATTATAGAGTAATTAGTCTTCTGTGCTCATCCTATAAAATACTTTCAACTATTCTTTTTAACAAACTTAATTTATTGTGAAAATGCAATAGTGATTATCTGTGTGGCTTTAGGGGAGGCAATCAACTGTTGAGTAGAATTTCAACCTAAGTCAGAATTTCGAAAAATTTAAGAATTTGGAATCAAAATAAATTTTTTTTTATAGATTTCAGAACTGCATATTCTTTCATTAATTATGAATTACTCATTGAGGCCATAGGTGAACTAAATATTCCAGAAAAACGTCTTGCTGTGGTAGCTTTGACTCTTAAAGAAACCAAAATAAATTCGTTCACAAGATGACCTTGCAGAAAACTTGAGATCAAGAATGGAGTGAGATGGGGAGGTGTATTGTCATGCTTCTTATTTAATATTGCACTCGAAAAAGCTGCTAGAAATTCTATCCTTAATGCTAGAGGAAATATTTTTAATAAGATTATTAAGTTGCTGGTTTATGCAGATGATATTTGTGTTGTTGCCCATACTGTTCCTAATCTTAAACAGGCATTCATGACATAAGAAAAAAGTGCAAAAAGACTCAACCTTTCTGTTAATGAAAATAAAACTGAATATATGCCTTTTTTAAAATCTGACTTAACCCTTAGTCATTTAGAAATTAGTAGCTATAGATTTGAAAAAGTGTACTGTTTCACTTATCTGGGAGCAGAAATGAATTATAAAAATGAGATAACTTCTTAAATGCTTAGAAGAATCTCTGCCGCAAATAGACGTTTTCATGGCTTGAAGAATTTAAAATGCAGCTTTCTTAAGTTAAAAGCTAAATTATTTCTTTACTGATCGCATGTAGATCGATGTGGTAAGAAAATCTTTCTGGAGAAGACCATGGGAACCAGACCTTGGGGTAGACCCATGGTGAGATGGATCAGTTTTGTTGGAAATATCCTAAACATAGAAGTCAAGAACCGCAAAACAGTTTCCCAAAGCAGAGATGCCTGGAGAAGGCCAGGGGCCACCCTTGGCTGTCAAGCCAGTGAAGTAGAAGAATATGTCTTGAAGTTTACGTAGCTAATTTACAGATATTCTATATGTGACTCTTCTAACAACACATATTTTGATGCAATAGCCAGGTACTTTACAAATGTCTCAGTATGTTCATGTGAACAGCTGCAGTAGCTGCAAAATGTGTTACTTACGATTGTTCATTCATTGGGAAAGTAGGAACTCAAACTTGTTTCTTTCTATATCTCTATAAAAAGTAGTCATGTGGAGAAATACTTCTTAGTTGCTAACATGCCAGAGCTATGTTCTGGTCTGTTAAATGGTCAGTCCAAACTCAGAATTTTGCCTATACCATATTCTAAGACAATTCTGTGCACTAGTAGCAAAATGTTTTTTGGATACACACAGAAAGTAAGCACATGAAATGTTTTATTACCTAATTAGCAATCATTATTCCTCAAATTCATCTGAAGGGTTCATGAGAAGCTGACATCACAAAAGAAGGTCATAAACTTGTCTACAAAACTACTAAATGCTATCTGATAAAAGCTTGCTTTTTATTTTATAAGCACTTAATTTGAAACTAAACTAGTATAGAGATATTTGGGACAAAAGGTTATAAGTATATATGAGATTAGATCTGTTAAAAAAACTGCTCATAATTTAATTTTTTTCATGTTACTCAAATCATTGTGTTTTTTGGATAATGTATGGAGGCTTGTGACCATAATATTTTACAAAATGGTTGTACTTAAATCTGTGAATCCAGAAACTCTATCAAGAGTCTGATAAGAAAAATAATGTTATATTCTTCACTTGAAGTTTCTTGTTCGTAATTAGTATGCAGTTTTATTATATAATACTGTAAAGTCACTGCTAGATACCAAAGCTTATAGCCCAAAGAATGCGTTTTGTGTTTTAGTGACCTTCTGATGATTATTCAAGAAATTAGATGTGGGGTTAGCAGCAACACACTGTCATATGTGGGGAAAATTATCTGGCTAGAGCTAAGGCGTACCATGTCTTAGTTTTGATAATGTGCTTTGTCTTTAAAATAGGCATTTTGTTAAACTGATACTTTTCTGTTAATGGGCTGATCATAATGGGGGGGAAAAGCATGGTAGCTTGTTTATTACACATCATTTATCTATGCAGTAACATCACTAAAAGTAAACAGGAAGAATGAATATCAGTTCTATAATTTTCCCTTCAGCATTTTCAGTTGATTTTTTTGAAATGGTGGTTTAAAGAAAGGGAAGTTAGAATTGGTAGTATGGAATTATAAAAGTTCCAAAATGACATATAGGTGTGATTATAAAGTGTTCCTAAACTAAAGTATCATCAATATTAACCCTTTCGTGATGGCGCAGCTTTGTTTAAGATGCTTGTGGGGGATGGAAGGGAATCGAAGGCAGTCACCATACAGGATGGAGGTTTTGAATAGCTAAGCCTAATTTTATAAACAAAAATCAGGAAGAAAAAGTTTCACTTCTAGCATCGTAATTTTTTGGTATCATTTTAGATTATCACTTGAGCTCTTATATATGTTAAAATTAGAACTTAACTTTTTTTTTTCATTATTTTACATGAAAATATACTTAAAAAATTGCTTATCTTATAAAATAATTTTCAGAAGCACTATTCAAATTATTCCAAAGTTTTAATTGATAAAATCCATCAATAAAGTTTAAAATTAATAAAACAACACAATAAAGACTATTTATAGTAAAAATTAACAAAATTTAAAATGAAGACTGAGTGTGGTAAATCTTGAAGCACGGAAAAGTATCATTTTCTAACTCTTCAGAAAATGAATCATCACTCTCATCTACGTTAGTAAATGGTTCATTAACCATACGAGGGTATTCTTCCTCTGATATATAGCGCCTTCCCGCCATAATAGACTGGAGGTGAGGCTTTCCGAAATAAAAAGAGAAGAAACGGAACACGCGAATGTTTTAGCAAACCAGTTGATGAGTAAAATACCAAAGTCAGGCAGAATATATCAACTCAAGGTCAGGAACCTAAAACTGTGTTCATTTTAAAAGTAATGGACATAGGATGCCATCTAGTGGCCTTCAGAAAAACATTCCAGCTTAAAATGCATATACGCATCACCCGTCCTCTGAATACAATCTCTAATGATGCGTGGATGGGACACCTGGCTGTAAGATACATTCTTAGGGAATGCGTTTATGGGACGCCCATACTGAAAGGGTTAAGAAACCTTTTTGGAACTGCAAAATGAAAATGTATTTTACTGCTACTGGAGCATCGAACTCATGCTGCAATAAAAAGATCTTATACTGAAAATAAGTTCACGGAGGTGTTTCTAGTTTGAAAATTTATGAATTCTGTTTCTGATAACTAATCATTTTATTAACTTCGCTGTTCAGAGCTCGTTCAAAATTACATGTAATTACTCATCATTTTATTTAAGATTTTTAAAAAATTTAACTAAGAATTTTGTTTTTTAACAGCACATCTAGTGTAAATATGATGTCCAAGATCTCTGATATATACATATTTAAAAAAGCAGATTAATAGTTTTATGATAAGAAACTCATGTATGAAACAATATTCTGTCTTTATCAAAAATTAATACTATAAAAACATTGCCAAAAGTATGTTTTATGTTCATTATATATAATGTAATTTTAAATTAAAATTACTTTTCAAATGCCTTTTGCGAACATAATTTTAGTTTTTGTTATTATGTTCAGTACCAAAAGCCAAGTTCTGTGTTTCCTAGGAGAGGAAAATGTATTCATTTCCTAGTATTCTTGTGTATGAAATTAACTGAACATGGGATCTTTTAAATTATAATTTAAATTTTTTAAGATTTATTATCTCCTGTTCAATTTGACCTTCCTTTTAAATTTTTCAAAAAAAAAAAAAAAAAAAAAAAAATACAATTTTAGATGTCTTTTAATTGAAATAGATCAGGTTCTAATTTATTTGTTTCTTTATGTTTTTAGCTTACAGTCATGGTGCAAGGAGATAAGTTGGAGGTTGTGTTTCGCCAGTTTTTAGTAGAAGACCGTGGTGTAGATGGTAGTCCATCTTATGTTGATTTTCTTTGCCACTTGCATAGAGAAATTTCAAAAAATCTATGAAATATACTCTAGTAATTGTACATTATTGAATGAAAAGACATTGGGAGATTAGGTCCAGAAACTTGTTTTCGTATATGTTAAATATGTTTGACATGAACCAGAAACTTTTGTTTTTCTTTTTTAATCTTTGAAACATTGCAATTCGCCGGTTTGATCATTGTGCAGTTGCATTATTCTGAAAGTATTTTGGAGGATAAATTGTTCTGCTTTTGTATTTTTCAAACTAATTAATATTTCTGCGTTAAAAGATAATGATACTAAGTATCTTTGAATTGTTTTTTAAGAATAAGCTTACTTACTTGCAAATCCATGATTTTTTTAACTAAAGTAATATATGTATAATAATGTATGGTTTTTACTAATAAACAAATTTTTTTTTTTTTTTTTTTTTTTTTTCAGAATCACAATTTTTTAAACATTTTCCTAAAGAGTAAAGTAATAAATTTGTCTCTATGTGATGTTAAATGGTCTTCCTGCATTTCGGCTAAGAGTTGAAAATGTAAGAATTATTAAATTCAAATATTTTATAATGAAAAAGGTTACAGAAAAAATTAAATGTTTACTATATTATCTGATTATACAGTGGGAAGTATTATTGTTAGCTTTTAAAATGATACTTGAATTTTTGTCATATATGACTGAAAATTTCATGTCCATATCTATGTTTTTCAGTCAAAATGAATTCACTGGATGATATTTCATTTAGGCTTTTCTACTGGGCATCCCACAGAGAACATAAAATCCTTAAAAAAATAAATTATAGATATTTTACTTGTGCTTATTTATTTTCAAAGGCTGTTATTTGTGGAGCTTAGCTGCAATAATGATGTTATAGTGTTTTCAATATTATTTTTTAATATTTTAATAATAAATCATAATGTAATTCTTTTTAATAAGGCAGCTTGAAAACTTAACAAAGTTTTTGAGTTTCAGTATTATTAATTTATTTTAAATACATTTAAAAAGATGGTAGTGCCTCCATAAGTGTTTTGATTATACATGTTATTAAGACTGGAAAATACTGTACTTATCACAGTTTAATTCTGATAAGAATAATAATCAGTATTTTAAATAAAAATTATTATATACTTTTTAAAAAAATGTAAACATCAGTTTTTCCTGTTATTTCAATGCTGTCTTTATTTTTCAAAAGTTAACTACAGTTACCTGCTAATAATGTGCAAGCATTCTGCAAGATTAGTTATGAAAGGAAGAGTGTGAAATATCTATTCCGCCTGAAACTTTGTTTTAAAATATGGAAACTTAAATTTGTTAAGACTTTCAACTTGTGGTTCTATTTTGGCAAGGTAAGAACTGAAGAGAGTTGGGGAGGGGATTAGAAATGATCTGAAATTTCACTTATCCTGAAACCAGTTTAGACACTAAATTTTTTTTAAATTATGTATTTTCGTATTTCATTTGAGTAATTTAAGTTTTACCACTTGTTGAAGCTCTTCAGTGACAAGAAGGCATCATTGAAATGGCCTTTTTTAAGTTCTACTTTGTGTTATAGATTCAGTTCATAAGTGCAATTTCTTTATATCTGAAAAGACAAAAATTTCTTGTTTAAATGAATCTAAAAACAGGGTCACTTAATCTGTAGATCTGTGCTGTTTAATTTAATTAATATAAATTATTTAGTTATTTTTAAAACGCTTTGAATAATTTACTAAAAAGTTGCATTTAAGTAATTTTAGATGACATTCCTGAAAAGCAAAGTTATATGTAAAATCAACAGTGCAGAGACATTAATTTTTAGTTGAATGTTTTAATTTTAAAAAATTCTTCAGTAATGAAATTTTATATCAGTTATTGAGCATTTATTTTTCATATTTTGTAAATAGTGTTGATATTTTATTTTGCATTTATGTATATAAGATTTAAACCTTCAATTATACAAATATGATAATTTTTATATTGCTTTAATTTTTTGTATGATTCTTAAAACAAGTTCTTGTTCCTTAAATTTCCAAAAATGGTTTTTGAGAGAATTTTACTGTGAAAAAATAACTGTGTTTTCAATTATATATATATATATATATGCATATATGTATTTCAAGAACTATAGTTAAATCTATTTAAGAAGCTTTAATTAATCTTATTGAAATGTTGTTATTGGTGTTTGTTGTTTATCGTATGCTTAAGATTTTGGAAGGCACATTTAAATGCTTTCTCTAATGTTTTTATCAATATTATGAATATTTTTGTGAAATTAAAGAATATATTTTATAAACAAACAATTTTTATTCCTTATGTATTTATGGTGAATTTGTAATTGCATTTTCTGGGATAATTTGTATTTTTCTTTTTTCTTTAAATATAACAAGATTCCAAAAAGGACTATTGTTTCTTTTAAAGTTTATCTGAAAAGTAAAATTTAAGTGCATGGTAATATAAATTTTCTGAGATTAGTTTTTAGAAATTTTTGTTATTAAATATAAAGCCTAGTATATGATATTTTAATAATTAGATCTACATTTATCTCAAACTTTAATGTTAAGCATGGCTGTTAATTGAAGGTAAAAAAAACACCATTCTTTTGTCAAAAAAGTTTTGTTGGATTTTTTATATAAATATATTTTCATATTAGAAAACCCACTAATGATTGAGTTATAAAATCACTGGTTACTGGTAATTCAACCCGAGTTTTAATTCTGATGTAATAGGCATTTTTATGATTTTACCCAGTATCTGGACATAATCCCTACAGGGTCGAAATCCTGACAAGCCAAAATCCCGACAGAGTCAAAATCCTGACACGGGTAAAATCCCAGTAAGGCCTAGTAGCCTCTTAACATACTTCCAGAGCTGCTTACGGAACGCCATCATAATGACAAAGGATCGGCTGACTTCATGCAAAGGTCATTTCTTATTTTTTAGGTCTAGTCAAGGTACAGTCAAAAGTCGTTAATTCGGACACCCATAATCCGGAATGATCTATAATCTGGACCTCAAACTTTCTGCGCAAGCGTCGCGTTGACTCATGCACGTAACACCTTTACGGCTGCGAATATGCGTGTGCAAAATACGTTTACGAATGCGTGTTTAATGTATAACGGACGTTATAAGCTAAGCTAAAATTATCTAATTCAGTTAATGTTGCAGATTGCGTTGTTCCTTAATCTTCGAATTGGATTCGGCTTATTATTTTTTGCAGACTGTTAGAGCAATTTTAAAAAAGTAAGCTTGTACTTTCGATTATGTCAAATATAATTTCTGATATATATTTACTAATATGTAAAGGATCTACAAAGTGAAAGTATATTTCAAAGTCCATTAAACAAAAAGTGGAATTGCTGCAAAAAATGGATAAAGGCATATCCTTTGTTTATCTTTAACGCCGCGGCGCGCAATGAATTGGAAGTTCATCTGTCAGCACTATCCTTATCTTCAGGGCAGATGTTTGTATTTTATTTGGCTTATAATTCCTTACTAAATGTAGTATTTCATCTCGATGTACTCCGTCTTTGATATGATTTAAATCAAATTCCTCATCATTATAATTCGCTTCCGATAGCGAAGAAAGTAACAGAGGTTATTGAAAACGAAAACATTTCGATTGACAAATTAGTCGGTATTCTCGACACAGCAATTATAGGACTTGAACAGCGGAACTTTGTAACTGAAGAAGAAATTATGTCTGTTTATAGAATTAAAGAGAATGTATTATCACATAAAAAACGAAGCAACTTAAATAACTTACATTGAAAGAAATGTTTAATAAAGTAAACAAATAAATATTAAGCTTTTTTTTTTTTTTTTTTTTTTTTTGTAAATTGTTCATTTGTAATGGTCTTTATTGTCATCATGTTTAGATCATAATTGTTCTTTATTTCATAAATTACGGTTTCATATTTTTTATTTTATAATTTCTGCATGCCATCTTACCAGATTTAAACTGATGATCTATAATCCGGAAAAATCGATAATCTGGAATCGCCAAAGTCCCGACGAGTCCGGATTAACAACTTTTGACTGTATTATATTTTATAAGCTATATGAATAGGAGAAAGAGGTAACTATTTCACAATGACGGAATGGATACGGCTCTATGCTGTAGGGTTACGTTCACCTCGAGATAGATAGTGCTCACTTGCCAGTTTATTTTTGCTCATTAAATTGTTCCAAAAAATGGCTGAAATTTGTGAAACTGTTCCGTCTCAAAAAGGAAGCAATAAAATTAATACATGTGGTTATTTAATGGTGAAAGATAAGAATCGTGACTGTTGTGAAAAAAGAAAATATGATATGTGCAAAGGTCAAGTAACAACAATATTTTTAAATGGACAACATCATCTCCATAAATTTTCTGAGCATAACCAAGTGCAGCTGCTATTGCAAAATGTATTGGCCAATTTAAAGAAGGTGCTCGACATACCGGAAATCAGCCATACCAGATAATTCAAAGCAACATCATAAACACTTCTCAGAACATCCATCAAAAGAAGCTCTTTGGAAAAAAATTAAATGGGTCTGGCAAAACAAAAAATGCCATCAGAACCAAAAACATTGAATGAAATTGATATCCCACCTACTTTAAGAAATACTTTCATAACTGGTAAATAATTTTTAGTAAGAAATTCTGCAGTTGGAGATGAGAGAATTCTAATGTTTACAACAGTTGCAAATGTTAAACATATATCACACCTTAATAGATGGCACATATAAAACAGTGCCCACAACATTTTGCCAGCTATATACAATTCACACACCTGTTGGATCTCAAAATTTCAGAATTCTTCCACTAGTATATGCTTTGATGACAAGCAAATCTGAAGAAAATTACAAAAGATTATTCTAAGATTTAATTGATTTCTCTGAAGAAAATAATATTGAACTGAGGCCATCTAGATTCATTAGTTATCTAGAAAAGGAAGCTATATATTATTCAAAATCAAGAGTCATTAATAAATGTCATTAATAAAGCTTGTTTTTTCCATCTGCGTCAGTGTGGTTGGAGAAAAATATCCCTCCTTTTAGGCAGATAGTTTTCAAGTGCTTTGCCATAATCGAATAAACCATATTAAATAAAACATTTTTATCTAAGAATTATTACTTCTGGCCAGAATTATAAGCGTTAACGTATTTATGCAAAGTTTGTCTGGCGAGCGCCAAGTATTTAAGTTGTGGCTTTTTGCCAAGTGAGAGAGAGGAAGCAGTTAGTCGAAGCAGGCCGCTTACCTTAGAAGTTTTACTCAGTTGCTGGTTGCCTTCCAGGCCAGAGGTTTAATCCTCTTGATAATTTTAAACGTATTGTAGTGTTCACAGTTCTCTGTACTACATACGGCTTCCTGTTAATATAAGGCCAATCTTCCACGTTTATTATTTCAAAGTTAAGAGTTTAGTTTTATTTTTATATTTTTACGTTTAGACCACAAGTAGTGGGTCTTTGTATTCCGAAGTACGGAAGTTATTGTAAATAGAGAAAAATAAAGGGTTTTGTATACCCTTCTTGTGTATCCTGTCTACTTCCCACAGTTATTGAACATAGCTTTAGTAAGCTGTCTGTTCCGAGTCAGGTCCTTGCATGTTCCCGAAGAAAGTAAGACAGAACATTGAACCTGATAAGATAACTATGATTCTCTTAGGATGCCTGCAGATCTATATTATAAGGTGATATATTTTAATCAGTCTAATAATATACACCACGTTTACAGAAGTATTTGCTCGCTGTGTATTTTTCACAATCATTGGTTATATAGTTTCAATATTAAAAATGTTTTAAAAATTTCACTTGTATAAACATTGCAGAATCTAAATGTTTTCTTATCCCCTACAATTTATTTGAGAGATTTTGTGCTGCCTATAAAATGTACAATAACCAAGATAATTTTTTTTAAAGTTGATCATATTCATGGGCATATGTAAATCGGAGAGTAAAATGTTTGCAATTAAAAAATGAAATATCAGCTTTTAAAATATTTCTAGTGTTAACAGATTATGATAAGCGTTTCTGTGCAGATTGCCAAAATATTGAACTATGTAATTATTAGAAAAAGATACTTTTTTTAGAATTTGTTCTTCGAAAAAACAGACTTTAGTATTCTCACATACCCAACATATATTCTTCTTGTGGATAGTTCATTTGTCATGCGTTTACTGTGTACTGGCATTTTTCCATATGGCTTAGAAATCATTTTATTAAGATGCAAGCACATAATAAAATTTTGTGATCTCTTTTTCACAGTTAGCAATATCAAGGTTTTACTTTTGCAAAATCTCAAAAGCTATATCTGAGTGGAAAAATATCATTTAAAACGCATGTAAGAGAAAATGATTCTTACACTCAGCTAAAAATTTAATGAATTGATGCAGTCTCCCCCCCCCCCAACTTATTGAATCTATAGCTCACTGCGGCCTTTAATTGGCAGCACCTACAGTTGATTTAACTGAAAATATTCTTTATCGCCTAAACGTGCAAGGCTGTAAAATATCTTTAATATTACAAGGAGTTTTTCATATCTTGAGTTGGATATTGATAATACATTTAAATTACAAATTCTGTTTTTAATCACTACACAGTAGAAAAAGGTCATAGAAAAAACTTTGTTTACCACAACCAGCTAACCAGGTAATTTTTTTGCTCAGAACAGCGTGGAATTGTCTTACAAATTCCCGTTTCTTTAATCCATTATAAAGTGATTAAAGAATTATATAAAATCTATCTTTGTATTGTTTTTTCAGAGAAAAATCAAAGACAGTTTTTGAATTAGATTTTGTAACATGTATTTCGTTTCATTTCCACCATAACTGTTACAAGTTTAAACAATGTTTTATGGAAATTCAAAGAAGCCCAGAAATAAATAAATATTCATTATGCTGTAATAATAAACTTATAAAAGCCAATTAAAAAAATATGACCAGTGCAACTAAAACGCAACGATAAATTGCATTTAACATAATGACAATCAGTCTCTTCTCTATAGCTGCGGAGCTTCCGAAATTTGTGGTTTCTGAGTTTTGATAAAGTATTTACCTTTTTGTTTCCCCCACACAGACAACTTTTAAGACATGAATGCACCCACAACGTATCTTGTGATGAAATTTTTAGATACTGATGCATCCCAAGCGACAGTATACAAAGTTTTCTTGAAAAGGCACATTCTCAAAGATAAAGTGCCTGTATAGGTAATTAGCATGTGTTACATTATTTCGTCAATGATGCAGTGAATTTGGTTAGTTCATCTTCAGTCCAAGCACTTATGTCCTGCCAAACAACTGAAAAAACACTAAGAGAAAGACCTTTCTTTAACATAACTACTAACCGGCTAATTTTCTTAAATTTTGTATATTGCTTCAGATTTCTAGAAAAAAAATTTTTTTCATGGTGTTGTTGTTTAAAACACTGTCGTATGGAAGTATGAAAAAGTAATAAATGAGCTTTAAATTAAATGCGTTGTACAATGTAAACCTTGAAACAGAAAACTTGCCTTTAGTGTTGACAGCAGGAAATAGGACTATTCGCCGTCAAGACACATTTTTCTTTACACGACTGTATTATATTGATTTAAATGAGTAACTCTGTTTAGTTTAATAATTTAATTTAATAAACATCTTATATAAAATGTTCTTGTGTACAGTTTTATACAAATACACTGTTACACATGGCATATTAATTTTAACAGAGTAAGGTGCTGACAAAATTCCAGAGTAATTCCGTTTCCCATTCAGATTTCATAAAAAGGGAATTTTCCTGCTTGTATGAGTGATTTCTCTGAACTAGCCGATTAAAATTTCAAGAAATTTTGACGAATCGCGTAAATATTGTAACCGCATAATTTTAAAATCGATAATCTAACTTCTGTTATATCAGAAGTTTAGCCGCAGTTCTCTTTGATACTGACATAATTTTCCAATTATGTGTAGTTTCTTTATATCTCGTACTTGTAAATAACTATGTGTATTAAAAGCAGCATTTATTAAGTAAACAAAAGGTAAATAGAATTATTAAACCAAATTTAATACAGCAAGATAAAATACAGTCATGTAAAGATAACTGTCTTGACAGCGAAACGGCCATGGTGAAATGGCGACAGCGAAAAGTTCTAGAACCTTGGCATGCTGTCAACACTAAAGTCAAGTTTATGGTTTTGGTGGCCATGGCTTACTCCATGATTTTCGTGGTATCCCCATGTGTTACGTGAATACATGCCAGTTCCCTCAGAAAGGCATCCCTCCTCTTAAGCAGGTCCTCATGGCTTTGCTATATTCAGATAACCTTAATCTAATCTACGCAAATTTCGAAATATGTATGCCAAATGCTAAATCGAAACGAGAAGTCTGCAGTCACTTGATAGGGCTTCCGACACATACTATAATAGTTTACTCTGTTCCATAATGTTAAAATTATTAACCTGTGATTTAACTCGACGCTTTTCTCGTAGAGGCACGAATGGAAAAGTCAGTCTTTGACTTTGATTTTTTTCGATTCGAAATTGAAAGCCGTGAGAGAATATTTGTGATTCAAAAAAACTGATTTCAGACTTTCTGTTGCACAAAATACAGCTAAGTGTGAAAAAAAGTTATCCCAACGCTGTCAACATTCCTTCCAAATTTCAATCTCTTCGAAGAACTAAAGTTCTGAAATACCTATAGCTTTTGAATTTCTGACAAATCACAAAGATAGCTCATGTGTTTTGCGGGGAGGGGGGATGGCAGCCTAGATCAGCGGTCGCCAATCGGTGGTCTGCAGAAAAATTCGGACGTTATTTATATTTTTCTGAAGATTAAGTTTCAAAAATGACGAGTAACAAAACCTATTATGGAATATAGATTATGCTTTTTTTTTTTTTTTTTTTAATTTAGCTACTACTTTTAGCGAAATTTTTTCTGAATTTAGCGACTTTTTAGCTACTTTTGCAGGTGTATCTAGCGACATTTGAAAGTGAGAGTTGGCATCCATGGATATGCTGCTGTTATCAATAATAGCTCAAACTGGAATTCCCTTTCCTTTCGAATTACAAACATATGCTATTGCAGTCGTTAATTAACACAGTTTTTCCTGCGTGTCATTAGGCAACTTGATGGATTTTTATGAGAACCATCTACATTGCATCACTGGAAGTTTCCGTTTTTGTCTAACTGTTGATCGATGGCGCCATTGTAGAGTAAGCGATGATTATATTATATTTACAATAATTAAAAATTGGCAGCATAATACTTTCACTTATCGATATTGCTTTGCGTTTGCCGGTTTGTTCTTGCTTTTCGTGAAGTTCCTTTTCAGTGAGATGGAAATGTGAAGCTTTCTGTGCAAGAAGGTAAGATTTTTATACTTCATATAATTTTCAATGTGATTCAATTCATATAATTTTTCAATGTGAACGAAATATCAGTGAGATGTTAATAGTGTTTTAATTGTTACTTGTAATCAGGGGCGTAGCCTGAATTTCCTTAAAGGCATGCTGCTGAACACCAAATGTTTCGAAAATTATATTTACAAATGTAAACTAGAATTGCATGCATTGCTTGGAAAGTTGAATATTGTTTTTGCGTTTTAATATGTTCTTTTTAAGGTTTGATTTCAGGTTTTTTTTTTTAATTCATATTAGTAGTCCGCCAAATATAAAATTATATGTGTAGTGGTCCCGTGAATTTCTAAGGATTGACGACCGCTGGCCTAGATCATAAAAACGGAAATTGTATTTCTTTAAATGAAAAGAAAGAATTGTTAAAAAAAAAAGCGAGCTGTTTTACATTTAGAAAGGAACCATAAAATAATTGATTGCGTTAATAAAATACCTTGTCCATTATGTAACAAAATGCACAACATTGTTATGTTATAAATAAGGAAACTAAATTAGTAAAAAATACAAAGGGGAAAAAAACTGTGAATACCGTTTCTAATCATGTCAACAGGACAATCAAAATTTTGCTTGGAACTGCAGTTATGGAATTAATTGGCAAACAATCAAATAAAACTATTCGCTACATTTTTTAAAGCAAAACTCAAAGGTCGTACATCAAACAGGATGTTTCAAGCCGAAAATAGTGATGGCAGATTTGCTTATTCATACATTCCAGTCTTCGACGGCTGTGTGTAATTTGTGCTAGATTAAAAGTAAGAATAAGAAATAAAATTAACGTCCTGGAGGTGAAAATCAAAGGACTCGATATAAATGGCATAACCCAAGCAATACAAGATATTCCAGAAGTAGTATTTCGGTGTTAATCGGAGCAGATTATAATTGGAACTTTGTAATTAGGAAAACAGATTGATTAAGTGTTGATGTAGTGGCGGCTGAGAATAAAGTCGGTTGACTCATAACGGGAGGACAAACGACTGGAAATAATGAGAACCGTGTCTGCGAATTTGGTCAATTCAAAGTTAGTTCATAGGTCTAATATTAAAATTTTGGGGAGACTGAAAAACAGTAGGAATTCGTGACTCAAAAAATAGAGAAGAGCGAGCAGTAAATAAAAGAGGATTTTACGAAATTCGGTCACCTTATAATAAATTGAAAATAAGAACAATTATAAGGTACGGTTGAACAATGTTTAAGATCCCCCACAAATTAATTCGAATGTTTAAGAATTAATTGAGATATTTAAGATCCCCACCAAATTAATTCGAAACCTATGCTCGTTACACTGCCCTCCAAAAGTTAAAGTACAGCATATTTTTCAAAGCTCACCATTACAAAAAGGTCAGTAACGTTTAAATTCACAGTTTATATGCATGATAGTAATGAAGTTTAAGAAAATATATTTAAAAACAATAGCTACCACTTTTTCGTTATAGAAATGAATACTTATATAGCTAAGATACAGTAACACGCCGAACAAGTATTAATTTAGAAGTCGAACAACAAAAATCAAACGCTGAAACATTTGAAAACATAATGCTGATTTTTGTTGTTTGACTTCTGAATTAATACTACTGTTGCGGAAACGTGCAAAAATTTTAAGTTTTGTTCTTGAGTATTGATCTTCAATTGTACTAGCAATTTCATTGACAATATCCAGGATAAGTCGCTTGCCTGATTCGTTGAAGTGGAGGCGATCGGATGGATGGAAATAGGGATATCACCAGCTGATGCTGTTGGACGTCTCAGGATCTCTTGTAGTGTGGTCCACTGACTATCGAATCAGTTTAAATCTGAGAATTCTGTGTCTAGTTCAAGGCAGACCAAGAGTTACAACACCTCTTTCGGCCCGAAGGAGGAGCAACATGACTGTGCCTTTGCTCATGGCAGATCATTTAGGGGCAACAGGAACAAGAATTTCAGCTACTACAGTGCGAAGACGCCTGCGCAATACAGGTCTGTATGCAAGACGACCAGTTTGTGTCCCCTTGACCCGAGAACAAAGGTGTGCCCTTTTATGTTGGGCAAAAGAACACGACTATTTGACCAGTCAATATCGGGCGTCTGTTCTCTTCACAGACGAGTCCAGGTTCACATTGGAAAGCGATTTAGGTCGTCACCTGATCTAGAGGGAACAATGCACGGATACAGCCAATCCCACATCGTGGAAAGACACAGCTATAGAGGTGGTAAAATAATGGCTTAGGCTAGGATCTCTTTTAGTGGTCGCACTGACCTGCATGTGTTCCCTGGAGGAACTTTGACCAATGTGAGATATCAAGACTAGATCCTTGATCAATATGTCTGTCCATATGTAGCTGCTGTTGGTCCTGGATTTAACGAGAATGCGCAACCGCACCAAGCTCGTGTTGCTGAAGAATATCTTAAGGGCTACGGTATGAAACGAATGGAATGGTCGGCTCAGTCCTCAGACCTGAATCCGATAGACTATCTTGGGAGACAGGTTGCTGCTTCAAGTCTCCAAGGTTGTTAGATAAGCTTTAACAATGATTACTCCATGTCTGGTTATTGTTTCTCATTTCACGGACCAACAACTTAATTGACAGCATGAAACGGCGCTGCCGCTAATATATTGCAGCTAGGAATGGACACGTTCCTTATTAGAACCCATTTTTTGAAATGTTACCACCACATTTTTTCTCAAAGAACTCTGATGTACTGTTTCTCCAAGACTGGGTTTCTCTGCCAAGAGTGCAACTTTTTGCTGTAATTCACGTTTGGATTGAGCTTTAGAAACATTCTATGTCGCATTTATTAAAGACCTGTTTAGTGAATATGACCTCTAAGTTTCTTGTTCTTGTGTTCCTTCATTCTCAAATTAGACATGAAAAATCATGCTATTCCTTAACTTTTGGAGGACAGTGTATATGAAGAAAACTCTACGATTAAACTTAAACCCTTCTTTTTGAGATACAGAGTCTCCATCCTTAAATGAATGCTTCGTAAAGGTTCCGTACCTTCTTGAGAAATTACCGCCTATATTAATTACGTTCCTTAAAGAGCAGATCAGAATAATATCTAACATCAGAAAGGCATTTTTACAAAAATTTTCAGCTGCTTCCAGAATAGACTGAGACTTTTTGCTTTTGTTACAGTGGGAAAATATATAGACACCGATGAGTTGTATTTGGACTAAACTGTAGTCCATTTTTGCTTATGGCTGTTTTACATCATCATATCGATAAGAATTCATCTCGATTTCGTTAGATGTGCGACATTTTAAAAAATTCTATTTACGTTGACGTGACTATCGAGTTGGTGAAAGTAAACTTTGCCACTTCATAAATGAATCGAAACATATTTTAAAACTTCTGTGTTTCGATCTAAAAGGGTGGAAGCATACAACACTGAATCTAGAAAAGAAATATATAGAATCAGTCCCAGTTCTTGGCCTGTTATGGAACAAAAACGAAGATGTTTTGTTCTGCAGTATTAAAAGCTAAAATTTGAATAATCTCGACCTCACTCGCAAAAAATCCTCTCGTTTATTCATAAAATTGTTCACATTTTAGGCATTTTATATCCCACAACACTGATCCCGAAACTTATAGTTCAAAGAAATTTCAAGGAATTGGAATTTAAGAATATATTGGGATACACCCCTATACGATGATGATCAATCAAAATTTAAATCGTGGCTCAAAAATGTGCATTTACTATCACATATGAAAGTACCTAGATGTTTAAATATACGTGATTCGATGAAACTTGCTACATACATTTTGTGGCGGCAGTAACATACTTATATTACATTAGCCTGTAAACAAAACAAAACCAAAAAAAATAATAAAGCAGAGTTGCATTTTATACAAGCTAAAAATCAGCTACTCCTATACGTAAAATCACCCTACAAAGGTTAGAACGTTTAGCGTGCTATATCGGAACTCATCTTTCTTCTTCTCTTCTGCAAGTTTTGAACACACAACATTACTTGTTACTATTGGTTTGACTCGATCACAACGCTCACTTGGATTAAAAAAAAAAAAAAAAAAAAAAAAAAAAAAAAAAAACGAGCTTTGGAGGTAGAAAACTCAAAAAAGGAGGCTGAATGGAAGCACAATTCCCAGTGCTGTTAACGGCGCTGGTTTATCATCTCAAAGGATGTCCAATTAACACGTTGAGCGCGGCGTCGGGCCCTGGGGAACGGCAGTGAACTTTCCGTGTGGCCGGCGTCGGTCCCTAGGGACCGGCAGTTAAATTTTGTCGGTCCATTCCCTAGGGACCGGTCCCTAGGTCCTAGGTCCTAATTTCGTTTGGCTGGCGTCGGTCCGCAGGACCGCTTGACCGCTCGCACCGGCTGAACAGAAAGGACAGCAAATTCGCCGCCGCGCTCAACGTGTTAAAGACTAGCGAAATAGAAGTAATAGCTTGAGTGGCTGAAAGAAGTTGAAAGCAAATAGCCAACCACGGAAATGACAGTCAATGAAGAAGACATTCTAATTGAGAAAAGGAAATATTTCATTGCTGTCTTCATTTCAGCGGCATTCACTGTAATCGTATTCTTCATTTCGAAGGAACGTGCAGCAATTGCTTCCATGATTACTTTCAGCTGCTCTTCCATCTTCTTAGTCATTGGCCAAGAGATTCCGAAAGCTGACACTATTTGTTGCGACCTAGTGGCTGTATACTATTAATAACTCTGTTTATGTCTTCGGAAAACAACTTCCTTTCGTAAACACTGCCAAATTTCTGGGAGTCACCTTTAATAGATCCTTCATTTGGTCAGCGCACATTAATACTACTAGGGGAAAAATTTACGCTATCATGCGGAAACTTTTTTTTTTCTACTCTCAGAAAACTCAGGACTCAGCATGACCAGGAAAAAGCGTATTTATACCACCATCATCCGTCCCATCTTTTATATGCCTCGATTGCCTGGGCAAATGCAAAACGCAACGAAATTAAAAAATTGCAAACCATCCAAAATAAATTTTTACGACTAATTACTGGAGCACCTTACTTCATCAGGAACAAAAATCTTCATAGAGATCTGAACATCGACTACGTTAAGACCCACCTCAACAAATTGAACGAAAGTTTCTATCAAAAAGCCATCCATAACCACTTTGCTGATTTTTCTGACGTGCTAAACTATGTAAAAATCGATGACGACTATTTGCTCAGCCCTTCACAGCTCATGTCTTTAATATGTTAAGTCAAAACAGCTATCTCATCCCACGTCGGACTTTGGACGCTTTCTCCATACAAGTTTCTGAGTCACTTCATATTTTCACAAGCATCGAGCATCAATAGAGTACCGAACGGATAGAGCATAGACCTACAGATCCGCAGATCGTCAGTTCGATATTCAGTGGGTAACGACTTTTAGAAGTACTGGTCTTCTCCAAAATCTCCAGCAGTTTCTTCACTTCCCCAAGCCATGTTTTTGGGTCATTTTCTTTCTTTTGAATGCTGATATCCCATCTTGAGATCTACTCATGTAAACCTCATCACCATGCTCATTGTGGAAACATCTCAGGTTGCAGGGAAGTACTGCTGTTGCAGTAGAAATCCTGCATAATCACGTTCGTATCAAAGCATCAACGTATCAAAGTCTTTTTAAGTAATCCCTTCGGTTGAGCAGGGGAAAAAGTAACGCTTTTTTATAATTAATAATGATACATAACAAAATAAATAGCTGTAAAAAGTTTCTTGATTCCCAAAATCTTTCGCAGAGTAAACTCTAAAATGCAAATCAGCTTTCTTTGAACTGCAAAGCTGACAAAAAATTGCCTCGTCCTAGGTCTTATTTATGCGGAGTTGAACGGCTTGTGGATGTTTCGAGAAAAGTAGTTTATAGGGTTTTGAAAATTCGTTTTCACAAATCTTTCAAAAAATGGCTGACTCAACGAAAAACACTGTAAGTATGAACCGTCAGGAGGGTTTTTCTCCATATTTCGCTTTCTAGTTGAGCTAATTTAACATTTTCAACGTTGTTGGATTCAGAATTAAAAAAGATGCAATTCTAATCAAACATATAGTATGGTAACAAATTCAATTACACACAAAATAAAACCTAAAATTATCCTTTTAAAAGCAACAAATAAATAAATAAAACAGTACACAAAACCAAAAATGCAATCAAATTAATTTAAATGTTTATAGAAATATAAAGCGCTAAATAATTAACGTAAAATAAAGATAGATGTCGTTTGAAATTTATATTCTGCTATCGAATTCCTTTTACAGTAAAATGTACTTCTGCAGTAAATGGAATAGGTTTTCCCATGCCCTTTCGAAGTTATTCACTTTACGTTATACTGCTGAAGTAGACTGCTGCTGCATACGTTATACTGCTGAAGTGTAATTTAAGGTAATTTACCTACTTTAAATTATAGTGTTCAGAAAAGAGGATCATCCTCTTTACACAACCATATGCTGAAACCTGAAAATTCTAATTAAAATCTATCGAATACGAATATAGTGCTTCAAAGACATTAGAAGAATATGATCTCTCACACAAAATGGCGTCAGTGATGATGTCAAATTATGAAACTGTCAGAATTCAAGAATATTCAGGGGGATTGAAAACCCATAGGAGTCTGTTTTCATTAAGCAGTATTCGATTAAACGGTTTTTTACCTTTTTTTTCTTTAAGTGCCCAAGAAATATCGCAACGGATGCTTCACAAGAATGGAGAGCTTTGGAAGCTACGAGAAATCCGAGTAAGGAAATAACAAGTTTTCTCGCATGCCTCAAAGTAACATAATTTCTGCATCTTTGAAACCGATTCCAAACTACTGTAGATGTTTTTTCATGAACAAGTACAGAAGTTTAGATCAATTAAAAATAACCCACGTGCAATAACCTGAAGCCGACAGTCTTTATCCATAACAGCCAACGAAACAGATCAAGAAATGTCATTTATTTAAATGCAGCTTTTGCAGTCTACAGTATAAAAAGTGTGGATGCAAAATACCTGTACGTAGTTCACTTGATCAGCATGATTATCTACTTTCGTGAGCTATAATAGCATTTAACAGAGTTGAGCGGTAGTCCAAACTCCATGGTATGAGTTTAATAAATAAGTATAATAAATAAGTATTGAGTATCTTGGAGTGAAATAAACAAGCATTTACGCCAGTCCAAATTCCATGGTATGAGTTTGAACTCGCGTAAATGCTTGTTTATTGGCGTATGTCCTTCCGCCTTTGTCGCTGGTCTAATATCGATGTACCCCTGTGGTGCATAGTGGAAAACGCTGACTGTGATGAGACGGCTAAATTACATATGCTTTCGGTCATTTCTGATAGATGTTTGAGAAACAAATGCTCGAATATTTGTAGGATAGACATGGTTTTTATAGAGATGTAAATCAGTAGTTTGTTTTCCCTGAGCCGTAAAAGCACCATGGGTTACGAAGAAACTGGTTGGATAAACATCATTGTTGGGAACTAGAACAAAATGACACCAGTTTTTTCACAGACTGATAAAGATTCTGTTCGAAAGTAGATGATGGTCATCTAATTTCATGCGCTAATTGTCACAAAATCTTGGAAGAGGACTAATGGTTTGAGTAGGAATGTGTCTAGGCGACCTAACGAACCATGTACGTCATTCTGACAGGTAAAAGGTACACATACTAGATTATTGGACCTTTGATTTTATCTTTTGCTAAAGCCATCGATTGTGTGTTTCTTTTAATGATAAATAATGCTTGATGTTACAGAACTCAATATATGGGATTTCAGAGTATGGAATCGAGCGCATGGAGTGGCCGGCATGTCCACTTTGTTTAAATTCAATAAACGCTTAAACGAAACTTGCTATTGATCGGAAAAAACTTCCTATGACGTTTTGAGAACTAGAAAATGTCTCAGAATTTTGTTGGATCGTTTTGTAAATTCCATGCCACATGCATTTAGCATTTTTAGTAGTTCGAGATTACGTGCTTTATTGATATCGCATGGAATCCTCAGAAAATCGCCTTGTTAAAGTTCTTTGCTTTCGTATACTGAAACACTTGAAAACTCAACAAATACTTGAGAGAGTATTTTTTCCTGAAATGAATAGTCAAATTTTCTTTCGCATACTTTGGTAAAACTAAATAAATATGTATTTTCATTGTAATTATATTATTGCAATTATTAATTCAATTATTATTGCAATTTTATTAAAAATGATGACTGCAATTTATGTATTTCTTCAAGAAAGTAATTGATCCTTTAATTTTTTGAGCAATATAATTTTCAGCTAATTCTTTTCTTCCCATTTGCTAAAAGATTTTTATCGTAACTGGTTATGTAATTTACGAATTCTAACACTTGTTGAACTGATTTTATTAAATTTTAAATGCAGAGGTATAATGTTTTCTTATTTGTGAAATCATTCAGCATACAAAACAAGCAAGTGTCTCTTTAATGCAATATGTTGTTCCAAGAGAGAAAAATTTTGAGTTTGTAAAATTTGCAGGAGCTGAAAAATGTATAATTTATTTGCTGTATAACAAGTTATAATGGAAATGACTTTTTCAATTATTTTATTTTGCCCAGTTACATCAATTTATAGTAATAAAATAAGTATTATTGCGGTAAAGTGTTAACAGGATAAAGAAAATTCACCGAAAACAGTTCTTAGCGATTTTGGTCTAAATTACATTTATTAGGCTGTAAAGGTTAGTTCAGATTATGCTTGTTGGATTTTTTACATAACTTGTTATCTACACTATGAACATTCTACAAATTTCTTCTTTACATTCACTTTCGTGAGAGCCATTACTGATCCTGAAAGTATTTCATCCTGTGATAAATAACTATAAACTTTATGCATACATTGTCCACTTGAGGTATATCTGGGTATTTATGCTTAGTAAATTGCTTTCGATGACTTGGGCCGTTTCTGTTGATGACTCACTTCTCTTGGAATGTAGTCACTTTTGTGATTTTGCAAGGAATTCGCTCGTAGTTCTACGAATGCTGATACTTTAGATTTAGTCTTCCGCATCTTCCACTTCCTCCTCACTGCTGCCGCGAAACGGAAGATCCTTGTTTCCAGGAAGTCATAGACGGTGAGGAATGATATTCCTAGCCACAGGCCAACATATCCACCGATGAAACTGAGAATGCCAATAGGCTAAAGAATAAAGAGAAGAAGAAAATTATTCAAAGTTGCATCTCATCTTTTACCTAATTATTTAAAACCAATATGAATGGAAAATTTTTTGCTAAAGTATATCATCGAAATGTTTCGATTCTCTAAACCACACATTTTGGATCTTGTAAATTTAACGTATAATAAATTCTATACTGTTCTCATATAAAATCGTAGATTAGGTACTCAGCTCTTAAATGATGGGTAAAAACGGATATGAAGTAAAATTTGACATATTGTTGCGAGCATACGGGTTCGTAATATATTGAATGCCCACAGGTCCGATGATAGGTTGATAGAATATATTTTATCAAAAGAAACATTTCAGAGCTCTGGAATTTTCCACAGAAATACTTATACAGGTGCTCACGGTATCACTGAGTATAATCAGTAGTTACGCTTCAAATTACAAAGAATCTTTCAATGCAAAGCCCATCTAAAGAGAAAACTAATTCCGAAACATCTCAGTACTCCGGGCTCGCGCTGAACTAACAACCTGTAACAACAACAAATGAGAGCGGATGTTCTATCTGGCCTTATACAGGGTGTTTCATAGATCATGGGACAAACTTGGTGAGGTGGTAACAATAAAATAAGTATTATTGCGTAAAGTGTTAATAGGATAAAGAAAATTCACCGGGCATTTTTACGAGACTCTCGTTGACTCACTGGAGGACCTCGTTACACGACTATTGCGTTTCTGCCTTAACCCGTCATTTTTAACCCTACATTCCTATAAAAAATGCATGTTTTACTACGCTCCGCCACCCCTCTAAGTTTGTCCCATGATCTATGAAACACCCTGTATAGTTTTCACCCGGATGCCGAGATATTTCTAATACTTTCTGCTTCTCGAAATTACTCAAAGACATTGTGAGGGTCGAATTACGGTTACAGCTAATATAGTGATAAATTACATTTATTCAATTATTATAACGATCACGATGATGCAGGGATGTTGCCAAATGGTCGCGAAATTTGGAGACATTAGAACTTTAAGACGAATTAATATATACGACAAGACTTAGTAGAATTTTTTCCCTTAGAAATTTCTCAACGAAGGCATTTTTACTTTAATCAGATATCCCTTATATGTTTTGCCTCTTATAAATGTACAAACAATCAAACTTCGAGAATTAATCAATTATAATGGTTGATTTGAAAGTTGCATAATTGGACAGAAATTTTAGGAATTTAATTTAGAAACTACTTTTCTTCATATTTGGTTGATTAGTTTTTTTTTTGTGAACTTTTTAGCCTATTTATAACAGAATAAGATCTCTAAACAATAATAGCTTGTCCTAACCCATACAGCCAATCAGGAACTGACTGCATGGGAGTTTTCGTGCTTTTGTCCCATGTATAATGCGAATACAACGCAGTTTCGTTTAGATAATCCTCCGCTATGGTTTGGTTTATTTTATTTGATTATGGCAAAGCACTCGAAGGCTATCTACCTAAGGGGAAGAAGTCCTTCATGGAAGACTTTGTATGGGAAACGGGCTTGTATACACATTGTACATGGAGCAAAAACACGAAAACGCCCATGCAGCCAGCCGGGATCCGAACCCCGGACCGAACTACCAGTGTTTAGCGTGCTTCTTTTAGGCAGATAGCTTTTGCGTACTTTACCGTAACTGATTATTGCCATTGCGTACCTTACATTAATTGGGCAATTTTAAATGTTTGTAATTAGCTCTCACGAAGGCATCTCTTCCCATAGGTAGACAGACTTTGTTAGCTATTGTATGGGAACGAGCAATAGAATAAGATACTGGATATAGTAGACTCGAAATTACTATCGAAAGTACAGGACTTTGTAGAATTAAGGAGCCCCGAGACATTAAATGACTTATTTGAACATGAAATTAAACATAAAAGTAGACGTACAGAAATCGAAAAGGCTGAGAAATATAAATCTGCTTATATTTCTCAGCCTTTACTTTTTTTTACAATTAATATGTGTCGATTTGAGATCACTGAAAAAAGCATTAAGAAAGTCGAGTGGAAAATTTTATAGTGAAACATTTCCCCACCCAAAACACTTTCAAAACGTTAGCATCGTTCCCAGATTATGCTCGTATTATAGCAAATTTATGAAAACCTTTTCAGACGTTGAGCCATTTTGAAGTTAAAAAGGAAAAAAAGCAAGGTTTAAATGATCTGAAGCGTGTAAGTCACTTTGGTCACTTTGTACAGCTTTTATTGTTTGTTCGTGCTTTTGTATTTGCCCTTTTTCATTGGAATTTAAATAGAAAATGGTCTGAAGAGGCAGACAAGGCCTTTGAGAGCCTGAAACAGGCATTCATCACAGTCCCGGTTTTAAAAGTTCCTGATCCGGGGGGGGGGGGGGAAACTGATAAATTTTCATGGACATTTCTGATTTTTCAATCGGAAAATTTCTGATGCAAGAGCGGCACCCGATAGCGTGTTTCAGTAGAACTATGATTCCAGCGGAAAGAAATTATTCCATTGACTGAATGAAAATCCTTTATGCGTATACATGCGGTGAAAAAATTGAGAGTTTTATTGCCTGGGGAAACAAGGCAGAATATTCACTATCTTGCTGCGTTAACGAAGATAGAAAATGCAAGAAATTTAACTACCAAGAAAGATTAGATGGATAATCAAAAAGGATTTAAAACTGAAGGAGTTGTTTGAGATCAAATATCAACCTGAAAGGGAAAATAAAGTAGTATTTACCTTATCAAGAATGAAATAAATAATAATATTTAAATGGTAAGGACGATTTAACAACAAATTTTACAAGATATGAGTAGACTTATCCACCAAATTTTTTCCAGTCGCTGCGTCGCTTCTTCCCACAAATCTTTCCTCCCTCGAATAGAAAAAATTCTGGAAAGAGTTTTCACAAAGAGAGGAAACTTTGCACCCGAAAGGCGGAAATCCCCCATCTGTTGAGAACCACTGTTCTAGATTTAAAGGCGAAGTTTTTTTGGAGATGAGGAATGAACTTGGGAATATTCATTCAAAGGCCTTTTTCCGCATAAATTAATGGTAATTACTTCTTTGCTTTGCTGTATTTCGAGGTACGAAAAAAAGTGAAGGTTTTCATAAAAACGTTCCACGTTTGCAAAGCAGAAGATATCTGTATAAGTACTTTCTTTACTTACATATTACATAATAGTGAATTCTGGAACGAAAACAGTAATTTTCAATTAAAAAAATTTGATGCTTTAACTAAGAAAGTTAATATTCTTAAAGATGTTGCTATTGTCTCTCGAATTTATCCTCCTACCATCATTGACAGCTGCCAAGCACGTATAGTGGTTAGTGATACTAACTGTCGTATTGATTGCACCGGTTTGAATATCGAAGAAGGAACTAACGTTTGTAAGCGTATGGTGACTGTGCGGCAAGGGGGCACTCAAAATACAATGCTAGCCGAATGGTCACTCGAGAGGTTAATGGTAAGGGAAGAAAGGGTGGGAGAGCGCCTGGATATTCTGCCTCAAAACTGGAGAGGACTGCACGGGTAGTACGTCTGGACTATATCTGCATGACAAATGGTGAATTTCTAGACTCCCACCCACTTATGCCTGTACCTGCACCATTAGTGACACTGCGTATGAGAAATTTCCTCATCTCTTATCAGCTTTCCGAATTTCATATGGCATATGAAAATTAAGTCATCTCACTAAGGATATTTCAGCTTCTATTGTTCTTTCGCGTTCCATTTTAAGCTCAACTGCCTGCTTTGGAAATGTCTCAGACCAGCGGTCGCCAGCCGGTGGTCCGCGGACTACTGATGGTCCGTGCAAACTTTTTGATGGTCCGCAGAAAAATTGGAACATTATTTATATATTTCTGAAGATTCAGTTTAAAAAATGACGAGTAACAAAACCTATTATGGAATACCGGATTACACTTTTATTATTATTATTATTATTATTTTTTAATTTTAGCTACTACTTTTAACGAAATTCCTTCTGAATTTAGCGACTTTTTAGCTACTTTTGCAAGTGTATCTAGCGACATTTGAAAGTGAGATTCGTCATCCATGGATATGCTGCTGTTATCAATAATAGCTCGAACTGGAATTCTCTTTCCTTTTGAATTACAAACATATGCTATTGTAGTCGTTAATTAACACAGTTTTTCCTCCGTTTCATTAGGCAACTTTATTTTACCATCTGCATTGTATCACTGGAAGTTTCCGTTTTTGTCTAACTGTTGATCGATGGCGCCAATGCAGTAAGCGATGATTATTATGTTTACAATAATTAAAAACTGGCAGAATAACACTTTCAGTTTATTGATATTGCTTTGCGTTAGCCGGTTTGTTCTTGCTTTTCGTGAAGTTTCTTTTCAGTGAGATGGAAATGTGAAGCTTTCTGTGCAAGAAGGTAAGATTTTGTACTTTTCATATAATTTTTCAATGTGAACGAAATATCAGTGAGATGTTAATAGTGTTTTAATTGTTGCTCATAATCAGGGGAGTAGCCTGAATTTCCATAAAGGCATGCTGCTGAACACCAAATGTTTCCAAAATTATATTAACAAATGATTTTTTTTAATTCAGATTAGTCGTTCGCCAAATATAAAAATATATATGTAGTGGTCCGTGAAGTTCTAAGGGTTGATGACCGCTGTCTCAGACAGTATGTTTTTCTTGCACCCTTTAAACTAATACGAAAGCTGAAATATTCTTGCGAAAAAGACGGAATATTCGGTCTTCATTCATGTGTAAAAAAATTCATTTTTAGTAAAAGGAAGTAAAAACGATTTACACAAAGGATTCTCTTATTTGAAGAAAAATTACTATTTTCAATTTTAGAAGACTAAAACTATTCTTCATGTTCTTAGAAGTTGACGAAATTTTCTTCTTCCACAGCAATCTTGTGAATGACGTTGCTTCTGCTCCTATCAAGGGAGTATGAAAATATATTCTGAGCGTCAGCTGTATTCTTAGCATTACAATCCGCGTTCCATGCACTGTAACTTTTACTGCAAGAACTGCAAGAATTAACAACAACGCTTTGGGATAGCCGGACTGGTAAACAACTACAGTTGGTTATAAACTTTGCGTTTATTTATGCTAATTTTTACAACTGTTTTAATTAATCTGGGTTAATAGAGAAGAATTGCCAAAAAAAAAATCTTTCGGTAGATTTATATGACTATGAATCGCATTTAGATACTTCGAACGTTGGATACAGATTATATTCTGATTTTGCTGCCAGTTTTACTTAAAAATTCGTTAAATTAAAAAATATATTTGATACTAAAGTTTTTTATTTGCTAAAAATCTTTCATTTCGAAAATCTGAAACAAAAGAATAGTTTCTGGAGGACGATTATTGAAGGAAATAAAGAGTACCATGTACAGTTTTCATGTAAATAGTTTTATAAAAGCAACCCAAGAAACAAAATTAATTCTCTGACACAAATCAAACTAAAATAAGTCAGGTATATGAAATTTATTGAGTTTTAAAAGGCCAAGGGTGGTTTCATTAAGTGCGTATCTAAGTGAAGCAGGAATGTATAATATATTATTTATTTATGAAAAACTTGGCTTACCTCATATCTCGGAGTGTAAGTGAATGTCGTAATTTCCAGATTTTCGAATATAATATGAACTAAAGTTGCACACCTGAGGAGAGAATGTAAGAGATATAAAATACGTAGTTCTGAAAAAAAATGGTACACAAAATTCTGCATTTGAATTTTTAATTAGTACTTACGATAAGTCACTTGTCGTGACGCAGCTTTTCTGAAATAAGAAATATAAAACCTTAAACACTTTTTGTGTCATAATTTATAAAACAAAATTCAACGATATAAATCATATTTGGTCAACAAAATTGCATAAAATTTAAAGACTGAGCAGGCGCAACTTTCATCGCATATTCATTATTCCGACGAATTCAATTATCTGAAGTCAAAGTAATTACTAAGACTGATGACAGAATGGCACAGCAAGATTAAACAATTTTTAAAATGTATTTACGAAATAGCTCCAAAGACATTGTTTAGAACAGAAATCCTCAACCTTTTCTGTCCCATGGAGCCCTTTCTCCTTTGCTAAACCATCATGCCCCCTTCCAAAAATCCAAAAATATATATGCGTTTATTTAAATTTAGATGATTTTTAATATGTTTTTAAATTAAATAACAAAAAGTATAGAAAAATGTTGATAAATACCAAAACGGGAACAAAAGTAGTTTTTTATACTTATAAATAATAAGCTGAAACTAAATACTTACAGGTATATAAAAAGGTGACCTCATTCACCCTTCCTGAAATTATGAAATTCCTTTCCTGGGGAAATTTCCTAACGGCTAAATGGGCTAAAATAAATAAAAATAAATCTTAATATATTCAGCAAACAAATAAGACCGTCTCAGGTTTATTACGTTTGAGGCTTAGTTGTATGGAATTTCACTTAAAATAGTGTTGATACTAGTACTGGTTAAGGCGCAATCATATTAGCAGAGGTTTCACTGTATTGTAATAGCGTCGAGTTGATACATTGTAAATTTTAAAGAGTTAATAAAGGGTACTTTTAGCTTTTCTTTCGTGCAGTTACTACTCTTACAGTTTTCACACAGAAGTTACTCTAGAGGACTCTACAACGTATTGAAGACTAAAATTGCCGAAGAGTATGGAATTGTCAAATCTACCTTATCCATAGTATTTAAAGATCGTGAACTTTTCTTAATGCTGCTACATTGGGTTCCGGAAAATATCCAATCGACTCTACAGTGTAAGTACAAAATTGTCAAAACTTCTAGAATGGTTCTGTCTTCTAGAATGGTTTATCAATATGCGTGCTAAAGTGGGCCTAAAATTCAGTCTAAAACAAACAAGATTGCAAAAATGTAGACATTAAAAATTTCACTTGTTCCACTATTTGGCTGTACTGGTTCCAAAAGAGACACTCAATTTCATCATTAACGATTTTAATGAAGCATATAAAGTTGATCAAGAAAAAGCAAACAACTGGTGGTAGGAATTTGACTAAGTGAGAGAAAGACAAGCGTCGTGTGATATCTACAGTTTTGATGAAACTGTACTTTTTTCTTTTTTTTTCCGCAAGTCGTATCCTCGAAAGGAAAAGTGACAAGTGTCAGCAAACTACGTTTAACTGTTGTCCTCATGTACTGCAGTTGGCAGTGATAAACGCTGTGCTTGGGTGTGAAAAAGTCGGAGAATCTCCGTTGTTTTAAGAATATAAATAGTACTTTTCCTTTCATCTACTCTCAAAATAAAAAAACTTCGATACACACCTCATCATTTCATAAGTGGCTTCTTCGTTTAAATACTCGAATGGTGGTTCAGAATAAGCATATTCTAATGACACCGAAACAGGTATACAGCCCACGATATACATGATCTGAACTTAACCAATGTAAAGGTTCACTTTCTCCCGAAATGCAACAAGCCGTCTTCAGCCTTTGAAGCAAAATTGTATTATTATTAGAAACAGATCTTATTGCAAGCGACTTGTGAGAGCTGCAATACATGCTGCTGAAAAAGAAACTTAAACGCCAACTTGGAGTGCGCTTAATGTAGCAAATGCTGGAAATGTATTAAAAGCTGAAATGCCGCATGCTAGAAATCCATGTTATCACAGCACACAACGATTTCGCAGAGCTTTGGAAACATTATCCTGTTAACGAGTTAGATTGTGACAACGATAGTACTTCACATGAAGAATGGAATATTGTATAAGAATTTGCGAACCCAGTTATTAATTTTGAGGAATTAGGGCGAATGACGATGTGGCCACGTGTACGTAAGTGGAATCTGATGTACAAGCAGTAGTGGTTGAGGTGTAACAAATATCATCAGAAGGATGTTATGAGGACAATATCATTTCTCCATCCATCAGGAAATATTGCAGGCTTTGAACATTTTCGAACATTCTGGTGCAATATTCAAACAGACTCTTAATTGTATGGAAACCATGAGTATAGTTGACCATGAAGTTACCAAGCACTTTCCTTCCCGTCTGCGAGAACGCAGTATACAAGAATGTTTCACCAAAAATTATCTCTGAGTACATATTTTAATGTAATTAATGTAGTACTGTAGTGTTTCCTTTGTTGACCTACATAATATACTATAGTAAGTATGCACCTATATACTGTAAACGGAAACGGTTAATGGGCAGAACAATCTATTCCAAAATTTGAGTTACGAACGCTTAATTTTTCGGTCTGTTGGGTTTTGTGTTAACGAGAGCAATTGTGTTGCTCTTTCATGTTTCATTCATTTTTTTGATTTACACCTGTTTTTATATTCTATGTATTAGCTTTCGAGTTTTGCTGCACTTAAACTATTTATTTCTAGAACTGTTAGAAGTAGATGGCAGGAGATATTTTTATAAATCCTAAATAATGTCAGAGGAGAACGGTATAATTTATGCAATGAAAGAATGCCTACTCAAAATTAAATTAAAAACTTGTTAGAGCATACTCTTGTTCCTTCGCTATCCGCTTCCTGAACCTGCACTTCATATCTTCTTATTCTAGAAATAATATTGAAACACAATAATAAAAATAACACAAAAATAACAAATAATTTGAGTGTTTTGAAAAAAGTTGTTACTATCTCATTTATAGAACCTCAAGTTTTAAACTCTGATTTTGATTTTTATCAGTTATTTTGAAAATTTCTGTTTCTTACTTGCATGGGGCTGAGCAACTCCTCGCACACTGAAATCTAGCTTCCCTGGCGAAATTCGGAATGGCTGTGATTAAAAATATGAATAATGAATCTCTTATGATTGCAAAGTTTAAAATCAAGCAGCTAGCATTTGCTTACTTTACATTATAAAACTACAAATATGCTTATCTTAAAAATCTGAAAGAGTGTATTTCCAGAGAAAATAATTTTAAATGCATAAGATCGCAGCATGCTAGATGTTTGTGAAGATCTCTGTAACAATTATGCAAGATAAGCAGAAAGAATTTTTCGTTTTACTGAAATAAATAAAAACTAATTCTTTAATGTAAATAGCTATAAATAAGAGAAGCTAAGAAGAGGGAAAACAGAGATAAAAGCAAATTCTCCTTAAGTCACTCTTGAGACCGTAACACTTGCAGTAGATGAAATATGTCGCTCAATTGCGAGTTTATAATTGTGCCATTGATCAAAGGACCCTAAACACTTGTACAATGAAAGTGTGTTCTTAAAAGAAAACGAAGCGGCTAACTATCGCTAAAGATTAACATCACCAATCTGTGGTCCTCCACGTTCCTCTGGGCTTGCACTATTGTTAAGTTCCATTGATACAAAGCAACATATGTAAAGATCATAGAAATTACAGATTTGCTTCCTCGAGCTATCTTAAAATGCTTCGTTGGCATAAAGGAGCCAGAATATGTGCCATACTGTAGACAAGGTTGCTACGAAATCCATGCTTACATGACTCGAGGTCCTCTTCAGTGGTGTTTATGGTCCGATTTTTTAGGTAGACCGTGGACCACTATGAGGGATCTCGTTGCTCCCAGTACATCAAATGGTATGGTCAGAACGAAATGGTAGGTTATACGACCAATTCTGTAGCTTTTAGTACGATGACATGGTTGGTCTCAAAAGTCTTTGAGTTGCGTAAATCGATTTCGTTAGCGTATTCTTACCTTTTTCTCATTTGTTGGTGCTGGGAACAATTGAGACTCACTCACTCCGTATTCTCGGTTGCAACAGCCGGAGCTTTTCAAGTTCATGGGGGATCGACTACAAGCCCGTTTGTTTATAAATTTACTGCATTGTGTGTGCAGCACTATTACAGGATAGTTAAACGTAATCACACTCAACGTTGATCATTAGCATACCCGTCCATATTCGTGTCATGTAATAGTTTCACGGATGTATCATGTTTTCCCCCCTTTATGCGCAAATTTAGTAGGTTTATAGCCCAATTTAGGCCCTAAGTGCACACGTTAGCTAGAAGACAGGTTTCAAATATTTGCTATCAACGAGGGCAGTCACATCGAAAAGATCCTTTGAAGAAGCGAAAATGCACATGCATTTTGCTCTAAAATGACCCTTCGATTTCTTGTGAATTAATAAATTTCTTCACGCTTACGAAGTTGCTTGAATCATCTTATACTGTTGCTTATTATTAGGGTGAATAAAATTACTGACCATCAGTTCTCAACCTAATTGTTAATAAGATTTTTGTTTTGCATCAAGAGAGTAGATCATAAGATAACACAATTAGAATTCGTTGAAGTTCTTTGTTCAAGCTATATATTTTTGGGTTGTTTTTCATACCGACAACACTTTCGATATGCAGCAAGAAACGTTAAGTGAGAACAAACATCTCTAGCAACAGAAATACGTTGATAAATGCTTATAGGATAATAAGATTAATTTATTAATAAATACGAAAATATTTTCAACTTACGATCCGCACAGATGGTTTCATTGTGAGGATAGTCAATCCTTCTTTCGGCACATTTATATAAACGCATAGATTTTTCGAGTTTGCACTTCTCTTTGCACATCTTAGAAAGGGAAAAATAATTTTAATGCAGAGGTTTACCTCAGCAATTTTGCAAATATTTCATGTTTAATTTTAACGAAGAATAAAAGCATGATTAACAGTGCATATATTTCTATAAAAACTGCAACTGAATATAAAAACAAGAAGTAAGTGAAATAATAGTTTATTAAAGGAGACATCACTTTTTTCACAAAATTTCAAGTATTGCAAATGCGACAACTTCGCATGCTAGCGCAATTTTTAATTTTTGCCTTTTAAAGTGATATATCAAATTGGAAACTATATATTTTGGTTACATTTACAGGGAAAATATCCTGGATATAGTATTCGCCATATCTAGCCTATAAAAGTAGATATTAATGAACCTGTTCAAAATAATGAAACAATTTTAAACACAATAGAAAATAAATACTACATTTTGCAAGTGAATGAAATATGAAGTATATATTATCTACAACTTTTGTTTGAAGTGGGAACTGTGTCCGTCAGGCCTTTCTTATTTCTTTCATTCAACATTCAGAATAAAAATTTATAATTAGCATTATCTACGTTAATATCTTTGACAGACTACACAGGTGTCCAAAATTACTTGCCTAAAGTATTTGTTTAGTATTTTTTGTTACCAAACAAATTTCTAGTGGGTCTTGGCAACAGCAGATGACGCTACCGCCTCACGATTCAATTATGGTTGCTATGGTAACGAACCTGTCAAGTGTGTCAACAGGCTATTCTTTTTTAGTATTCCTACAATGTTTTTGAGTGATGTGTGTATCGAAAATGCTGTGTCGTCACGTGGACGGCATTTCTTCTATTTTCAAGTGTTTGTGCAGATAAATAAAAGATACAGTGCACAAAAAGTTGTTCTGATTCTTAATCATATTGGTATTTCTTAAAGTAACGAATAACTAATTTTTATTTAGAATAAGCAAAAAACAAAACTTCACCCTATACTGTTGCTTATTATAAGCGTGAATCAAATTATTGACCATCAGTTGTAAACCAAAATTTGAAATGCAAGTAATAGCATGATATCATTCAAAAGCATGGGGATTTCTTTGAACAAAATATGTTTTCCCATCAAATTCTGCATTTTTTTGTTTATTGGGTCCGAACACTTTTCGGAAGAATCTTTAAGATAAAGTGTTATTGGCCTTTTAGAAACGGGATAGATAATCATACAACGGAGAAAGAATGGCTGAATGTTTTAAGATATGCTATCTAGGACCAATTAAAAGAACTGAAACTGTCACTATAAAATAAGGAGAAGGGCGCAGAAGAAAAAAGAATTGTTCTTCAAGCTCGCTTTGTAACTGTAACTGGCCATTTCAATAGGAACTTGACTATTAGATAGCAACAGGCACTGCGACACTTACCCTGAAGTAACTTGCATACAGAAGGCTTAAATAGGAAGATTTTTATATAAAAAAAAAAAGCTAATGGCTTGACTTCACAATTAAACAGAACCACCTGACGCAGAAAACGAGATCTAAAGCAATTAGCTTGTGTTCGCATCAATGAAGAGTCTAAAATCATTGACTACTGTTGCTGATAATAATGCTCACTTGTCTGACGTATAAGTCAGCCCAAGCCCACGAAATACCTCGTGGCAAAGAGCGCTAATTTACTTACGCCTGTCGTTGGCAAAAACCTTAAGCTCCTTACAGGTGACAGGACGATTTTGCTCAGTTCCGCCCCCAGTTTTGATCTAAAGCACCCCGGGTGTACATGTCCGTGGGTCTCCCCCTTCCACTAAACCAGACGAGAGGACTTTCGGCTCGCATATTTAGAGTGCTGCCATGTTGCACCGAGACTATACATTTATGAAGACCCATGCCTTCTCCGGAATTTGAACCTCGGCCCTTCGGCATGGAAATCAGCGATGCTAACCACTATACCGGTTGGGCGGAATTAATTGACTATCCGATTTTTAACATAGTTACGTCTGAAGGAAACCAGGAATACGAAAGATCTTCACAAGCATTTAGGAATATAATCGTCACAGCACAGATCTAATATCTAATGGATAGAAATTAACAATGATCATCGATTGTACTTTCCGTCAATTGCTTCGTGCTCGAGGAATGATGTGTGTTTGCGGGTAGATACTATTAAGATCTTCATGACTCTTCTGTTTCAATATGTTCATGACATTTTCAGCACTTCGGGGCAGTTTTAAAGATTCAGATAATTGTAGACGATATTACTTGTTATTAAGTAAATTTTGTTGATTACTTTCTTTAAACCGAAGGCATTGAAAAATAAACTTATCACCAATAACCTCTAATATGAATGACGCAAAAGACTTATAGGACAACCTTGAAAGGGTAGACTCCTTTTACTGTTTACGCACGACGTAAAGCTCCTTTTACGGACTCATTACCTTGAACATCTTAATGGTGGACGAGGGGAACTTATAAACCAAATTTTTCTAACTGCGAACCTAAGGCCCATACCACACGGCGTTTGTTTCACAAGAACAACTGTTTCGGACAATTTTTCTGCCTGGTTTACTATTGAAAGAAAGACGCGCAACATTTTCCTTCCTTTCCAAAAAAATTGCAGGTTGTTCTTTTCAACCAATCAGCTATCAGCTTCGAATGCTATCCCGGCTATTCATATGAGGAGTAGCAAGAACTGGAAGACCCAGGTGTCTTTCTTAAGAGAAATTGCCCCAAACCTTAAGAGTACTCTCACTGGACCATATTTAAAAATTTTTGTACAGACTGAACTGGAGTTCAGGGAGGTCACACGTTGGATGAAGCAAGCCGGCATCCAATTCAAAACTTTTGATCTTAAACAGGACCGGCCAGTCAAAATTGTAGTCAGAGGCCTTCCTGTGGAAACTGATGTCGAGGACGTCAAAGAGGAAATCGAGTCACTGGGATTTAAAGTGCATCGCTGCGTTCGGCTTTACCAGCCAGGCTCCAGACATCCTATGCCACTTGTTTATGTACAAGTCATCCCACATCCTTTCCTCGACCAACTGTTTGCCGTCACTGACATGTGGGGCACAGAGGTCAGCATTGAGCGTTATCGCGGCCGAAAGGGCCCTACTCAATGCTTTAGGTGCCAGGGATTTTTCCATTCTTCGGAACTCTGCACTTTGCCAATCCGTTGTGTGAGATGCTCTGGACCCCACTGGGCACGTGAGTGCACCAAGGGGCTTGATGTACCTGCAACTTGCTGCAACTGTGGTGGAAGTCATCCAGCCTCATATAAATCTTGTCCTTGACACCCAGCTAATAAGCGGTCTCGTGGAAAGAAAACCATGCTTAAAAATAGGGCAGCTGCTCAGACAGCCCCCCCTCAAGGTTCTTCTAAGCCCCAAGCACAAGCTACTAAAGCACGTCCCATGCCTGCTCCCCCTAACGACGTCAACTCACCGTCGTATGCAACGGCGGTGAAGAACGCCACCGGGCACGGATTCAGAGCTCAGAATCCAAGACTGCCGGCCGCAGAAAAACCTGTAGCCCCAGCAGTATTAACCTCAGCAGAGTGTGCAAATGATTCCGAAGATGTCTTCGCATCCACACTAAAATGCTTGATTGAAATCTCCCGTGACCCTACGGTAGACAAGCATATTCTGCTCCAAGCCTTCAAAAGAGCTATGCCAAAGCTTAGGCAGGCAGACGCTCTGATGAGGGCCTTTTACTTATATGAAAGCTATATCGAGCTTTCAAATTAATTTCGATCTTCATTAGACCCATGTCTTCTGTTTTTCGGCCAGGAATCTTTTTAAACGGCCTAATATTCAATTGTGTCAGAAAAAGTTCATTTACCAACTCTGAACTAACCATTAGCTCCTGGAATGCCAATGGACTTCAAAACAAGATCCATGAAGTAAGAGACTTTGTGGTAGAACACGATCTTGACGTGTTTTTAGTCCAAGAGACTCATCTAAACTCAGGGAATACTCCCAAAATTGGGAATTATGACATTTACTCGACGGACAGGGTGTCACAAGGCAGAAATCCGAGTGGTGGCACTTGTATTTATGTGAAACATTCGATCAAACATCACATAATACCGTCCCCTGATTTAAATATTTTGGAAGCGACTATTATCCAAATTTTCCTTCAAAATTCTCCCCCACTCACAATTATTTCAGCTTACTTACCTCCACAATCAACTGCACGTGGAAGGCCTTCTTTCCCTGTCAGTGATTTTGACAAACTTTTGAATATTTCAAATCACCTGATCATTGCTGGCGATCTAAATTCACGTCATACCGCATGGTTTTGTCCTAACAGGAACAGGTATGGCATTAGTCTAAATTCATGGTGCCAGAGTAACCATGTGCAGATCATAGCTCCTACCCTCCCGACTTACTACCCTGTAAGAGGGTCCCCTGTAGTACTCGATCTGGCTGCTTTCTATAATATTTTCTTTAGGCATGAAATTGAAGTGATACAAGACTTAGACTCTGATCACTATCCTATTTTGATAACCTTAGATGTTCAAAATCGTTACTCAAAATTACAGGAGCGAGTCTCAACAAATTGGGACGATTTTCGATTTATTTTGGAAAACACTGCACTCCCTCCCATACAAATTTCCAGCAATGCGGACTTTGACAGGCAGATTAAAAATCTGGAGTCTTTACTTAAAGAAGCGAGAGCTGCGGCTTCAAAACCTATTCAGCACCCTGGTGCTAGACTCCCACCTGAGACTAAATTCAAAATTAAGCAGCGGAACTACTTGCGAAGAATCTGGCAAAGGTCGCGCGATCCCAGTATCCGCGTCCAATTTCGCAAGATACAAAACGAGATAAGGACTGAAACCCGCTTATTAAAACAAGCGGAGTGGAAAAATTATATTGAGTCCCTAACGACTGAAAACAAATCGATTTGGCTTGCAGCCGCCCGATTACGCAAACATTACAAGCTCATTCCGCCCCTTGAAACGGCCGATGGCGCACAGATGGCCTACACAGACTCAGAAAAGACCGAAGCTATTGATGACAGCCTTGCTACTCAATTCACACCAAACAACGACTCCTACTGTAACCGCCCGGTTACACAGGGGCGCATCCATTCACGGGTTGAAGACTTTCTATCACAACCTTTCACGTCTGACCTCAGGCCAACTGATCCAACTGAAGTCATGGTTTACATTGATAAAATTAAACCTGACAAGGCCCCCGGCATAGATTCAATTTCGAATCGCATGATCAAAAACTTCCCCGTAATGTTTATTGTCTGGATTACGGTCCTTATTAATTTAATGCTCAGGAGAAGCTATTTTCCCGACTGTTGGAAAACTGCAGCTGTCGTGCCCATTCCAAAACCGGGACAAAATTTAAACTTACCCGTCAATTACAGACCAATTAGTCTGCTCTCGTCTCTCTCAAAAATCTACGAGTATGTCTTGCTTAATCGCCTGAATGAATTCTGTCGAGATCAAAATTTGATCATCCCGGAACAATTCGGCTTCCGACCTAAACACTCCACTGTACACCAGTTATTACGTGTAGTGGAATTCATTCATGAAGGCTTTCGCAAGCGAGAGAAAACTGGTATCGTCTATCTTGACGTAGCCAAAGCCTTTGATAGGGTTTGGCATGACGGACTTATCTACAAGCTCATGCGGCTTGGTTTCTCGGCTCATTTCATTAAAATTATTAACTCGTACTTGACCGGACAAAGTTTCCGTGTGCGAGTTAACCACGAATTCTCCACTCCCCGCCCAATCTATGCCGGCTGTCCACAGGGCAGTCTCGTCGCGCCTTCAGTTTTCAACCTCTACGTAAATGACATTCCTAAGGCCCCTAGTATCGATCTTGCTTTATATGCGGACGATACAGCCATCATCGCACAACATTCCAACACCTTCACGGTAATCTCTACACTACAGAGTTACCTTTCAGCCTTAGAACTCTGGCTCGGTTTGTATAAAATCAAAATCAATGTCGCAAAATGTGCTGCTACTCTGTTCATCCGAAGAAATATCCCCCGTTTAGATAACTTAATTCTCTTCGGTGAACCTATTCCCTGGGTTTCTTCATATAAATATCTTGGTGTATTACTTGATTCAAAATTAACTTGGCAACCTCACATTCAAGAAATCATTGCGAATGCGACGGCTGTCAAATCCAATCTGCGCCCCTTCTTCGCTTTAAATAGCGACCTGTCAATTGACAACAAGATTTTGCTCTACAAGTCTATCATAAGGCCTGTTCTGACTTATGCATGCCCCATTTGGGGCCCATCAGCACTGACTAACAGAAAACATGTCCAAACTTTTCAATCTAAATTGCTTCGGCAAATACTCAAAGCTCCGTGGTATATAAGGAACGAAGAGATTCATAACGATCTCAAAATTATGCCCATTAATCGCTTTATACAGCGACTTTCGGAAAACTTTTTCAAAGATATTCAACATGTTGCAAATCCTGTGCTGCATATGCTACCTGTATATGATCCTGCAGTCGCCTCATCTAGGAAGAGACCGAGATCGGTTCTCAACCCGGACTATGCTGCAAACCCATTTAAACGGGCAAGGTATGCTCACACTGACATGCATGTGAATAATTACTTCTCGTTCCTTCCCCTTTCCGCCTCTCGAGTCTTGAATGCTTAAGTCATTGACCGGAGGAACCCCTCCTGCTTCTTTAAGAAGAAGCTTTACAGTCGCAGGCGACTGAACCTAATTTTTAAATCTAAAGTCAATTGACTATTTCTCTACTTCAAAATAGCTCTTTCAGCCCTTCTAAAAGGGCTTTTACTTGCTTTTAGCACCCCTTAAGAGGTGTCAATCATTTGGCCTTAAAGACCGCACTGAATAGCGGGCGGAAACGAAACTGCTCCCTCCGTCAGCTGACCAACTGACACAGCAACTTTTTTCGACGCGTAAGAGCGTTCCCCTCCGCGAAGTTGACGTTCGCAAAGAAAGATCAAGTATCAAGGAAACACCAGCTTTTATTTTCTAGTCTTTAGCAAAAATTTTGTTCAAGATGACTGCCCCTATCTAATTTATTCTGGCTCTTATTTTTGGCGCAAAATTAGACCTTTTGAGTTTTATATTTGTTTTCAGTGTGAAGGCACTTATTCTTAAAAGCTTTTTTCGGCTTAACAAAATTTTTTACCTTATTAGAAAATTCCCTCTTTTGATGATGACATTTTATTCTTCAGATGATGTGGAGGTAAAGGCGTTTATGCCTAAGAACTCCGTAACACGAACTTCCTTGATCCTTGATGTGTTGATAGGCAGTTGTGACAAAGCAGAAAAATTGTTCCAAACAGTTGTTCTTCCGAAACAAACCGACGTGTGATAGCAGCCTTAGAGAATGAAATTGTGATATTTGTGTGCATGTTCTCGGAAGATCAGATTTTTGCCTGCATTTGCTTCCAAAACATTTAATGTTTTCTAAAATTTCGTTGTCGCATCGTATTTCAATTTTATTTATTTTATAATGTAGTTTTTTCATATGGTATTTATATCTGATTTTCGGTTTATGTTTTATGATGCTGTATGGGATTAAAGATAAATTTATTTAAATTCAACATCTTCTGAAAAAGACGTAGAGTACTTTCTGTATTTTTATATGTATATAGATATTTCGGACACCAGTGTAGTTTCAAGAAAAGACGTTAGATGACCTGCTAAGTAAAAAGAGCTGAACACTGATAGAGCGTTTAGGCAAATCTTATTTCCTGCGATAACTAGTACAGCCTTTGTTTCGCATTACCTGCTGAGGAACGGGACTACATATATTAACCTGGCGTATACTTATGATGAGATAGATATTTAATTGTGTGCCCGGAGAGTCAGGAATGTGGATGTCTTATTAAGTTTTTTAAGACTGATAGTACCAACTATCTTTTTCTGGTATTATATGAACTATCTCTAAAAGATGGTAATGTGAAGTTCAGTGTTAAGTTTTTTCACATAACGGAATCATAAATGTACAAATTGTCAAAGCTATTGCATTTTATTATCTTTTTTAACTCTTTCAGCACATTATATGTTATTCTGTATGTTGTTTACGTTGGCATTTACAATACTTATATCTCCCTTCTGTATCAGTAAATCTAAATGATTAAGCTTAAATGGTACCAAAGCTGATGTTTCCTTTTTCTACATACGACTCTAGCATAGCGTCTGCAAAATTCGAAAGAACTGAAATATTTAACTCAAACTCCGATTGATTGCTTTAGTGTAAAGTAATTATTTTGAAATCTAAAACCTCGTCACTCTTAAGGTTAAGCTTACTAAAATACGTCAAAGCACACGACGGATATCTGCATAGGTGAAGGGATGCCTTCGTTGAGGCTTTCGAAAGCGAAACTAGCTCGTATTCACGTTACACATAACCCCCCCCCCGAAAAAAAAAAAAAAAAAAAAAAAACATGCAGCTAGCCCGTTCGACTTGGTTTGGGCCCAGAAAAAAATACCAGTATTCAGCAGTCGGACATTAATGGGGTTCGAAAAAGATCGACATGATTTTAAATCTATATATGGCGTTTTTCCCAATAGTAATGATGTCTTCGCCTAACGAGATGTTTAGATGGTAACCGTGTAGCAATAGAATGCACATTAGTGTACGCAGAATTTAAATATTTTTCCACTCTTCAATGCAGATTGATTTTTGCCTTTGTTTAGAATCTCGCGAGCCATGTTTCAGAGTACTTGGATGGAAGCAGAACAGCATTTTGGTATCTGCTGGGCAATCAATGGTGCTCATATTGAAATTTACTATGGCAAAAAAAGTTTTCGGCTTTATTCTGCAATAAACATTGTAAAACTATCTCAAATAATTTTTCTGATAAAACTGTTTAAAGATTTCTATGCTTCTCAATAATCGTTTGAGTCACTTTATATTAAGCAATTTAAATGCCATTTCTGAGTAATAGGCATGGCTTCTTTTACCGTGTGCGTATTAAAATCATTGCAATCTGTAGTTAATATGTGCCGTAAATTAGGTCGCATTACTATTGTGAAAGTTGTGATTAAATTTAAAATCGGAAAACGTAAATTAAACGTTTGAAACTGACTACTGACTTTTTCGGTCATGGGTCCATTTCCATGATTCTCTCTCCATGCTGTCTCGTAGTCGGTGCAATTGCTCTTGAAGGGATACTGAAGAAGATTTTTCTCCGCCTAGAAAATGAAAACAATGGTCAGGTTTTGATCATAAAGTTTTATAAATATTCGCCCATCTCCTGTTAATTGAGTAATAAATGACGGAAAATATCTGAACAGTTAAACTCAACATACTAACATCTACACAAAAAGTGTAAAGTAAGAATTTTAAACTATGTCCTGTAACATGAAAACTACACAGTGTAGCAAAACGTCTATAGAATACGAAACAAAAAAACTGAACGTAAGGCAGATACAATATACAATTTTACTGCACAAACCGAATGAGCATCGTATTCCATTTATCTTTATCAACTCAGAAATGGTTATTATTTTTGTTGGAATGATCGCGTATCAGTATAGATTGTTATCATATCATCTCAGCACTGTGACTGAGCTGTATTATTGTGTTTTCGAAATAGTGTCCTTCAAACTTCTTTGTCTTTATATAGCATATACTCTTGAAACTTAACCCTGAAATTCCGCTTAGCTGTTTTCGTCTTTTATGAGAAGAGTTGAACATTTATTTTATGTGTTTTAATATTAAAAATGGCTTCTGTAAATATTCCAAGATGCATATATTTTCTCATCTTAGTAAAATATCCAGGTGTCCACAAGGTATGGAATAGCCTCTTCTTCCCAAGAATGCGACAATTCACGTTTTTCGGAAGTTTCTCTTCAGTAGCAAAGGAAGTTCCAGAATCTAAAATTACTGGACTTTTACAAATGAAATAGAAGAAAAATGAAAGAAATTTCTGCCTAAGCGTACTCCGTTGTAATACTGGTATTCGTGATCTCTTGTTGATACAGGTAGTATACCTCCTTTAATATAATATTATGTAAAAAAAATATATATATATATATATGTAAAATATAAAACATACGATGGCTTTGCTCTGTATGGTCGAGAAGCAATAGGCAATTCTGAGGTTAAAAATTACTCTTAGAGTTTCCATTTTAATACAACCTACATCATATTTATTTTAGCAAATAATACGTATGATTATAGTTATTTAATAACTTTTGCAATTGATCATTATCAAATTCACTATTTTCAACATGATTATAAAAAATTTTAGTACTTACATTATTTTGATATACAAAATTATTCTGAAAAAATTTATTTAGTTGAACACCTTTACTTATCATACGCTTAAATGGATACACTTCATAATTATTAAAATTGAATTGTACTTTAAATAAGGAAACACAAGATAATGATAATAATAAATAAGTTGAATTAGAATTTACAACATATTGTAAAATACTACATTATTACAAATTTTACTATTTTATACAATTTAATTATTTTTTAATCACAATATTTTAGTCACAATTTTAGTCGCAATAATACCTCTTGCCTAATGAACATAGTCTAGTATCAGGATTATTTTGTACTACTTCAGTTTTTGCATCAATGGAATTTTCGATAATCGCAGGTAAAATTTTCTTATTACTTTGAACACTTATGTTAAAATAAGTTCACTTGTTTCTCAAATTTGTTGCGAATTAGGATTATAATAACTTAGATAGAGGCAATTGTTTCATGATTAAGTGGCCTTTAAGGATTTTGATTCGGTTGAAATAATCTGCTATAATGCCCAAGTGAATTTTGCCTAAAATTTTGCCTGGGAATAACAAATCGTTGACTACCACTTGCACTTGGTACTTCCTCCAGTGCAAGTGAAACAGGAAAAGGTTTTCGTGCTGTTTTCAATCCATTCCTTTGGTGTACTGATATTTTCCACAGTTAATAACATTCATTGAGCCTCAGGTAGTCCTTGATTTAGGGCTTCGTTTTGCCATTAAGTTTCAGACTGGATTCATATCGTAGATTTGTACGAAAAATTTGTCAGTGTAGTTGAATTTGGAGTATTGTATTGCCACAAAATCTTTAAGGGGCCTCTGTGCTGTGGAGAAATTTGTTGGAGAGGAAATGCCAAAAATTAAATTCAAGGTGTTATTGTCTTATCAAATATTGCATCATATTATTAAAGATTTATATTGAATTGTTTTCTTAAAGGTATTATATCATAATGTTTTGTACTGAATTTTTATATTGCTTTAAAATATGTCAATGTACTGTTAATTACCTACGATGAGAAGAATGAATGCAATTAGTACATTACTCATAATTTGTATATCTTCTAATTTTTATATAAAAAGCTGATCCCTAAAAAATTTCAAAATCTTCTATTCAAAACTTACTATGGAAGCATCTTTATTGAAAAAAAATGAATGACATTTGTTGACTTATTTTTATTTTAAGGACTTATTGGCATCGAGAGACTCTAAAACACATTCGACTTCAATTATTTATGTGAAAGGACTTATCATACGACATATCATTTCTCTTTTCAATACACATTTTAAAGAAAATTGAGGACTTTTATGATTCTAATTTATTATTTGGTATTATTCTTAAACATGTTATTGTCTCATAGTTCTAAATTAAATGTTTAGTTGTAAATTATATGTTTATTTATAAACCATAGGTTCTATAGTATAAAATTATATAATTAAGCGTTTTCTTCTAATTATACGAGAAAGATTATGAGTTATGATAGGGCATAGTTAAAGCCTGTAGGCTATGTCCTGGATGTTTTTCTTTATGTCTTTCCTCATGCTATAATTTTTTTTTTTCTTTTTCTTCACTAATGTACTAATGTTTTGCTCTTCGGGCCTCTCGTTTAGAAGGAGGGGGGAAATGTAAAATATACAAGGGCTTTCATCTGCGCGAACAGGCAACCTATAATTAACATTCCGCAACTTCAGGATCTCCTCCCTAGACGACCAGTACTTTCGAGAACATTCTGGTATGTTATATAACCGCTAGTATAAATACAGGGTACGCGCCATTTTTCTTCACACTGCTTTCTTCTACCGCTGCTAACAGTCCTTGCTGCTGCTTGTCCCATCTTTTTCTTTCCTTTGTTAGAACAGTTATGACGTAGAAGGTCGAAATTTAACCTTATTTAATTTAAATCACTATTGAATATGTAATATGGAGGATTTTCATCTAAAGGAAAAATGACCTGCGGTGAGAATAGAATAAAGATGTGGCTTCTAAAAAGCTAAATCCTTCTTTGTCGTCATTTTGCAGCCTTCTACTCAGCCACAACAACGCTCGGACTCTGATGTAGTTATATCGTTAGGCTTTGTCATTCATGCGCCTGCCTGTCAAAATATTACATATATTTGTGTGTGTGTGATAATAAAATGATATAAAAATTGAAAGTCTTTAATTGGGAATAGAACTTTAAATTTATAATTTTCAATAAATATACAGCCCACTTCATAGGACTTACATTTTCCCTCCAATAACCGCAATGAGAAACCTCTTGTCCACTCGCTGTGCAGGATTAAAATAAAACGCAATGTGATTATAAAAATACTCCGGCCTCCGATATACGTTACTCTCTTTTGCTACTTGCTTATGTCTGAATAAGCCACGTCTCACGCATGGCTATATTTCATCACTGTTTAAAAATGGGATTGCGTAGTATAAAATTGGGGAGTGCAGATTGCCTCAATTGTGCTGTCTTATGCCATAAGATGTGTGTCTGAATAGAGTAATCAACAAGTAATAAAAATATGATTGAATTAACAAGTGATTCGTGACTCTTCAAAAATTACATCTAGAAAGATGCGACCAGTATGTCCATCATTTCCAGTCAGCTACTTCGCCATCGGTGTATTACCAGCACTCATGCCATGATGCAATGCTACTAGATTTCCTCATCGTACCAAGTTGAAATTCTCTAAAATATAAATTAGTCCTCAACTCGAATATGGACATCTGGAAGCCCAGATTTGGAATTTGGAATTTGTTTTATTATATATATCATATTTTGTAAAACTTTAATGAATTTTTAATTAACAAACTCAATGGTTTTTCAAAGCGAGCAATAGCACCACTATCGGGGGGGGGGCACAAAAAAAAGCATTTTTATCTCCAGCGTACGAGACTGTGTATTGAAAATTCTAAAGATGTGCTTTTTTAAATATTTTGTGATATTGCTGTTGAATTTAAGTTTACGGTTTAAATGCGAAGAACATATTTAATAAATAAAACTAACACACAAAAATTATAAAAACGCCCCTTTAGGCGTAATATAAAATCTGAAAGCTTTTCAGAATTTTTTTATTTTATTTATTTATTCATTTTTAATTTAAGCAAATTTTTGGCTATCACTTTTATCAGCCATACTAATCTGCGGTAGTAATATTTTAACTATAAAAAAAGTTACAGAAGAGAAGTGGGGACCGAAAATATTAAAAGAAGAGTCGCAAAAACTTTAGCATATAGGTTGCGTTTGTATTTATTTTAACCAATATTTTGAACAAATCATTTCTGTGAACTAAGTGAATCAATGCTGGCTTTGTTGCTATTGCATAACCATTATCCTATCAATATGCAATGCATTGATAAAGTGTACAGCACTCTAACTCTTTTATAACTCATATTTCTGCGACTTTTGCCATTTTGCTATAACCAAAGTTCTGATGAACCTTCTGGGCTTCTACTGAACCAGGAAACTCTTTGGAGAAATATCAACAACAAATGAAATGGAAGTATCCAAACAGAAATGTTTTGCTGAACTTGTACAAGAAGAAAAAAAATCTTACAAAAATTCATCAAATGAAAATATGTTCCTCTGCAAAAAGAAATTAATGTATCAGGGTCTTTTTGAAAACATGGCAAACAGCAGAATAATGAGAGATGTTCTACTTGCAAGAAGCATTTTTAAAAAACACACAGGACTACATACTTACAAGTCTGACGTAAATGCGATATACAGTGCCCATATTCAGGAACAACCCTTCACTGACCGGTGAGGGAATATGATAGGGTGAATGAATGCTGAGTTGTGCACCACGAGATAAATGGGATGGATGATATTCGGCAACTTCAAGGTTCAGCTCCAGATGAATTTCTGTAAGAGTGGTGTACAAAGTTAAAATTTGCTGCAATATAGGAAGAGAGAAATTCCCATTGACAGGAATTCTCACTATTTAAAATAACTTCTATATTCTATAAATATAACTGGATATATTAGATAATAATGAATATAAAATTAGACTGTAATTTCAGTTACGTTTGTAATATCAGGCATTAAATGATTGACTACATTCTTAAGAAGTATTTGTGCATGTACAAACTAGTTTTTGTGATATGCATATCCGGAGAAAAAAATCTGATGTGTACACCACATGACTTCCTTGTACGGAATATTAAACTATAAGCATTCTTTTCTTGAATTTCATTTAAACTTATTGGATTGAACTAAATCTACTTCTTCGATAGCGCATAAACCACATAGAATAAATGCACTCTTTAAAACTCACTATATTTGTTCACCAAGCGACACTCTGGCGCTAGGTTCACTTAACAGCGTTACATTTCGTTCATATTATAACTCAGAATGCATATAAATTTATATCGTTTGAAGAATTAGCCAATCATTGACACATGTTCTATTCAAATACTATAATAAATCTAGAACGATATATAAAAGAAATTAAGCAAACAAAACAAAAAAGAAACAGTTTTTCACAGACGATTCAGTATTTGTCATTCAATTAATTCAGTTCTCACTTCTCGACAAGGCAAAAATACATAAAAACTCAAAATATCTTAAAAATTACGAAGTAAATCTTAAACACTTATTTCCTCGATTAAATTCCAGAATGGATTAAACATGACTTAATTCGCAATAATAAAAGAAGGTGTTATCTATGTTGTTGCGAAGCTTAGTTTCTCTAGATTGGCAACAAATCCGCTATTTTGCCAAGTTTGAAATGTAAACCAACGTGTCCGCCATCGCAAAAATAATTAGGTTTAACTGCACGGAATTAAAGCAACTTTTAATTGTTGATAACTCCGCAAATATTGTATGCAGATTTACTAAAGGCATAAAAACCTGAACCGGAAGGTAAGAACAACATAATTCAATCATTTTTAAAGCAAAAAATGCACAACTTACAAACATATAAGAGTAAAGAAACTGAGATCACTGAGTAGGGTAACAGAGCGGATATACATATACATATATTTATGTGCGTTTGATGCAGCCGATTGCAACCAAAATACGAGGTGCACATCTGCATGTTACAGCAGTCCTATATATAAAATTTCAACGTTCTGAGCCTACTCATTTTTGAGTTATGCGAGATACGTACGTACGTACAGATGCCACAAAAAATTCTCTTTAGAATTCATTTTAAATCAGTTTTATAATTTTTTTTGGGGGGAAAGAGTCTTTTATTCTGCCCTTAAGTACAGATGTCACACAAAAACATCGCTAAATTGCATTCGATAGAGGTCAAAATTGATATTTTCGTTTAAATATTATGCTGAAACTTTTCGAAATTACAATACTTCCTTTTTACTTCGTACAAGGAAGCAAAAAGTGAAAATTGAAGTAAGAATGCTGTCTAGTGGGAAAAAAGAATAGCCTTTGCATTATGAATTGCTTCAGGAGAAAAGTATTCATGTTCACAACTGTAACCACAGAAAGATTTGGCGTACTGGGGAAAAACATTTTTGTCCACGTTTCAAGAGTAAAGAAGCATTTATGTCCAACTTCCTTTATTAAACTTATTCTTGTCTCTTATAATGACGAGTTGTCTGTTTCGTTCATCAATTCTTCAGCAGTGCATGTGAACATGGAAAGTGAAGATTATAGTGAGGGCTCCGATTTATTTTCCGATTTTTCTGACAAGAATAGTAAGAAAATGGGGAGATCTGCAATGTTATGAAAGTTTTAAAAGCAACCCCACAAGAGCTAGGACATGACTGTAAGCGCAAATATTTTTGCTTCTTTTCTTTGATTCGAGATATTGAAAAAAACAAAGAGTTCTTAAAGTTTTCAATAAACTTACAATATCCAAAATCATTATTTCGCCGGTCTTATAATGCTTTTGTCAGTGATGAGATGACGTTATAGTTTGGAGAATGAGGGATCTTCACGCAATGCGTCATATTTTTACAGAGAACCTTGCTTCCAAGAGGGGAAACGTAATGACGTGCAAGCTTTCAAACGACTATGCTTCATTCCACAGCATTACCAAAAAAACAAATCAGTTCAAAAATAAGAGGAGGTTTGGCCGTTGACGGAGAAGCACTGGTAGGCCCCAGAGGAAAGCATACAAACCAAAAACGTGCAATTCCTGTGAAAATTATTTCTAAAATAACCGAATTTATCAGCTTCCTCAAGAAGAGCAAGTCTCATTTTTCCTTAAAAAAGGGTAAGAAAATATACCTGTCAAAAGATTTAAACATCGCGAAATTACACAACGTGTATAAAATAAACATTCCGAACAATCCAGTGTTATACGATAAATTCAGCTGTCTCAAACCGTAGCAGATTTTTCCAGTCCGCGAATATATTTCAGTTACGTATTTGTCGCAAAAACGGTGTTGCACAGATTTTAAGATTTTAGTTACTTGAAATCTGAGTTTACGTTATTTTCCTCGCAACTAGAACCAAGCATGAATAATGCATCAGAAATTCTTTAAATGGAGCTAATAACTTTACAATGCAACATACATATTTAGATACATAGACAGGTAGATACATATTTGATTAACTTTTATTCGCATTTATCAAAATATATTACGCCCAGTTACGAATTTTTTATCTTAACAATGTTGTTTGTGTACAGCTCTTTTTTTCACAGCTGAAAATTTAAAAGAAAAGAACGCAATTTACAGATTAGCATCTACAATCCATAATGAATATAATTTCTAATTAATTTTTCTCCAAGGCTGCAAACTTTAGCAGACTCTAAAGCCCATCAAAAATCAAGCTATAGTAGGAAATGAGAAAGTTTAATAATTATGTACACACAAACATCTGAGCTTTTATTTATGTCTTAAAGGAACATTTTATAAATAAGAGAAACAGACAAGATTGTCATTATTTATTCTCAGGTTTCGTTTCCCTTTAGAGAGATTTCTCGAAAACCTTAAAACGGTTTCATAATTTGATTGCCTTTAGTTTAATTTAAAATAAGTTATTTAATGATTAAGTAAACATATTAGAATTATTTCAAATAAATATAAGTCTGAAAACTTAATACACTCATGTCCATAAATTAAGGATAATGCAAAATTAGGCAAAGGAAGAGTTAGAAGCAAAACAAATTTGACTTATTTGTAAAGCTCATTTATTAAACAAAAGGTAAAGAGTAAAAAAAGATGCTATATGTTTGATATTATTAAAAAATTAGCGATTTTTTCTCCCTGGAGCAAATTACAAAAAAAAAACCTATTTACAAAAAAACAATATTACATGGTTGGTATGATTGTTAATGCATTGTATGTCTCCCAGACGATGCAATACAGTCCGTACAACGCCTAGGCATGCTGAGTATCAAATTATCGATCTGATCTTGGGGGATATTACACCACTCAAAAAGCAATGCTCTCCGAAGTTCCGGTGGACTTATAGGAGGAGGTTGACGGGCTGCAACTCGTCGGCCAAGCATGTCCCACACGTACTCTACTGGATTCAAGTCCGAGAGAATGCTGGCCAGTCCATACTGGTGATATCCTCCGATTGAAGGAATTCGCTTACGATGTTTGCACGGTGAGGACGGGCGTTATCATCCATAAACATAAATTGTGCGCCCATGGCGCCCCGAAGTAAAAGTACATGTTGTTCCAGAATGACGTCCCGATAGATTTGGCTTGTCATGGTTCCAATGTGAACATGCAGGTCAGTTCTGGAACTCAGAATAATTCCACCCCAAACGAGCACTCCTGCACCACCGTAACGGTGTCGTTCAATGATGTTTTCTTGGTGGTAACGGGTACCTGGAGCTCTCCATATGAAAGTCCGGCGAGAATCAGACTACAAGCTAAACCTGGACTCGTCACAAAACATTACACAAGCCCACTGTTGCGGTGTCCACGATGCATGCTCTCTACTCCAGGCTAACCGCAGGCGACAGTGAGTTGCAGTAAGTGGAATGCATCTGACAGGTCTACGAGCATATAGACCAATCTGCCCCAAGCGTCTGTACACGGTCTGTCTTGAAATTGTCGTACCAGTGGCTGAAGAGAGCTGACGAGACAGGTCTGAGGCTGTGCTCCGCCTGTTTCTTTTGGCAGTAACTGCCAAATACTGGTCCTCATTCGGCGTTGTAACTCTGTGGCGACCTGTGCTGTAACGTCTACTCACATTACCATCATCTTGGAATCGTTGCCAAAGCCTGGAGATGACACTCTGGGCAATTCCAAGTTCGTCTGATACTTCCAGTTATGTACGCAGACATTCCAAACGGCCGATAATTCTACCACGTAAAAAATCATCCAAATGCGTCCTTTGTGTCATAACTATTCGGTTATTGCACTGAAATGCTTATAAAGCGCCTGCGAACAATTTTACTTCTTTGCCTGTATTCCTTATATATCACTCTCTTACACTCTCGTCATTGTGACGTACCATCGGTGTCATCTGGTTACTTCCTGAAATTTGCATATGATTCTTGAAGATGTGTGTAGTGATTTTACAGGTGATGTATTTATTTTAGAGTTCGATTTCCGTGTGACTCCGAATTATCCTTAATTTATGGACATGAGTGTATTTAGCTGTTAATTAATTGAATTGCAAACAGTAGCCAATAAAAATGTCTTGCAAGTACCAAACTTTAGATTTCAGATAGAAAGTAAATATAAACTTGAAGCTGTCTCATTTACATTTTTACTATAATGGTTTATGCGTATGTTTTAATTAATATTTAGTAAACTTAATTTAAAAATTAGTTAAAATATTTTTTATTTTGTTGACCAAAATGTTTCATTTTAATAATAATAATAAAAAAAATACAAATCCGTTCCATCAGCTGTTTTCATATCGTCCATTCGACCCGCTTGCAATCTGAAGTTGAGACCAGAAATCAACTGCACAATTGGCTATTTTTTGTTTTCGTCAGAATCCAAGTTCAAACTTTAGAAGGAAGAAAGCAAAACTCCTCCGGTTAGTTTGAAGAGAGTTAACCAGGTTTTTATTTGTTACATGAAACTTTTACGAACCTTTTGACTTGACGACTTTTCCTGGGAAGTTTAAAAAATAGCTCTTATATGTTATCTTTTAATAATAAGATTTAAGTTAAGTAAATATTTAAGTATATGAGAGTTACTTGTCAAAACAACGAAATGAATTCATAGTAGACTTTCTACGGTAAATTAATTTGATTTCGAGTTACACATACAGAGAAGCCCTTTCGAAACGCCCATTTAACCAACATGCTTGCCGAAATTTGAACCCAACTTGAACTACTAATGATCAGTGGTTTTATCTACTAGGTCACCGGCGGGCGGAAGGATTCAGGAAAACCTTTTTGAGTGTGCTAGAATTTTTCTAGATGAAATCACGACTCTTCTCTACTGCGAAAATGCTGACATTAAAATGATTAAGGCGGGATTGTATGCGAAATCGATTTTTAAATTCTTAACCTTTGAGAAATTATTACGCATATTGTGTATGTGTGCCGTATAATCATGACAAGTTCTTAACTCACGTTGTCATTCAATCTTACAAAACTTTTTTTATGATAACCTCCTGCAATAACCTTACTGAATTACTCAGTTGTAAAATAAATTAACTGTAATTTCCTAATAACAATAAAAAGAACTGTAATTAATTTTTGACATAATGTTGTGTGTGTGATTATGGAAAAGCCTCGAGGGCTATCTGCCTAAGAGGAGGGATGCCTTCGTGGAGGGCTATTCTAAGGGAAACTGGCTCGTATACACGTTACACATGGGGAAAACCACGAAAACGCCCAGACATAATGTTGTTGATTCCTCTTGATATGTACATACTCCAGATCAGATCAACACATTTAATTGTGTCCAAGAAGAAGTGGCCTGTTCGTTGATCAAATCATTTTGTTCTGCATAAGTGCAGTTAGCTCTCTCTCAGTTTTGAAAGAGAATGTTTCCTGGGCTATGAATCCAAGGATTAATTGTAAGGATCTCTTACCTTTCCTTCTCTGCCACTAACTTCTAAAGAGGACTTTTAGTTTGACAGTTCTTTAAATGCCATTTTCCAGCAAAAGAACTGTGCATTTATAAACAACCATGCTTTCTGCGGGGCTTGAATCCAAGCCCAGTGATATGACTCCCAGCACCACTGGCCACCACACCTAACGAAGGTAATTTTAACATTTTCTAAACGATTTTATATAACAATTTTAATGCGATTTGCATTTTGGCCATTTCAGCAGTAAAATAAATAAAAACTTAATTGTTCTTTAAATTTGTAATTATGTGGATATTCTAACCAACGGTTTCGAATTACTTTCATAAATAAATCAGAATAGTGTTTTAGATTCAAAACAAACACATTTCTGAGATATAACTTACTAGTGGATATTGGAACAACTTCTGGATTTTCATATGGTTTTCCTTGAAGTGAATACATCATGTAGCAGTTGAAAGGTATCTCGTAAGAAAAACTCAAAGCTGGCACTAATGTTGGATTCGAACTGCAAAGACGAAAATAAAAGATTTGAAGAAGATACTAATAAAAGTAATTATTAGTACAATTAAAAAGGACACTTATTTCTAAAATATATTGAAATAAAACTTGCAAATAAAATTAAATTAAAATCTGAAAACCTCAAATTAGTTAACATCTCGAAGAGACCATTAAAGTTTCAAAACGTTATAGAAAACGTTATAGAATATAAAAAGGATTGAAAAGAAATTTCAGTCTGATCTTGGATCTTGACTTCAATTTAATATTTGAATCATTTTAAATTAAACAATTACGTCAAGTCTGCTGATTTAAGAATTAGTTTGCGAGAAATTGAAGACGTAAAGAATAGAAATCTCATATTTAAAAGGAGCTATTCAAAATGGCACTGTAAGATGGTGGAAGAAAAGCAACTTGCGATTACTGTTCCGTTGTAAATTAACGCTAAAGGGAAGATTTGGGTATACACGACGTAGTGATTTATTTCACGGGATTGATTGCGGAGGGGGTTTGCAGCAAACATTTACTTCAAGTGGCAATACTTTCTGGATTGTCAAGATAAAGAAATCCACGAATTCTTTTTATTACACTAATGGCTGGACAATGCGAGAGAAGCATTTGTTGGATCTTTAGAATTACACCGGATTCTTCTCCTTTGGCGTTGCGATTTTAAAAATGACTCATCCTTTTTCAAAGTTTCTGAAATCTTATCCATCAGTTTCCAGAGAATACAGAAAGTTCCAGAAGCAGTAAAATAATGCATTTAATGAGAATGCTTAGTCTTCATCCGACGGATACTGAACATAAAGTCTAAAAATTTTGTTTTCGAAAGAAAGTTTGATTCATATTTGGTAATGACAATGAGGCTTGCCAATGAATAAATATATCGGCTAGCAAAGAATAGAGGATGGTGGACAGCCGAGATAACAGAATGCACATAGCAGGGAAAGGAAGAATCAAAGAGATGGGTGAGAAATTACCGCCATTGGTTTGAGCAAGTTAGAAGTTTCCCTTGTGTGTACCGGGCAGCTAGAAGGCGAGTGACCATCTCAAGATAAAGAAATGGAATGAAACCCTGCTAGAAAGAAAAGGTCATTATTGCTTTCTCAGGAGGCTACTGTGAGAAAGATTCTGTCAACAGTTGGTACTGAGTTTAGAATTAGTTTACTAAAGTTTAGAATTTCCGGAGTGGTCTCGAGGTAAGAAAAAGTAGCTGCTGGGATCCTGGATAGCAGGATGACTAAAGCTGTTGGTTACTTTCCATCAACCTTGGAATATTTCTGTCTACTTTCAGTATAACGTATTTCTCCCTTCTTACAGAGCCTTCGTGGTGTAGTGGTCTGCACGCTCAGCGCGTAGTTGAGAGGTCCGCGGTTCGATTCCCATCGAAAGCGTTGCTAATTTTTCATCTTGCCTGCTTTCAAAAATACCTAATGTCTCTACAGTGGCGCCCGAACTAAAAGTGTGTTCGATGATGATTCTCCTCACCCAGGTTTGGCGACTAGGTCCCCTAAAAACCCCAGTTTCCCTTTAAAAGGGGGAGTAAATCAGGTATTTCTACCGCGTTCTTAGCGAGCCTTCGTGGTCTAGTCGTCTGCACGCTCAGCGCGTAATTGAGAAGTCCGTGGTTCGATTCCCGGTGAAGACGTTGCTAATTTTTCATCTTGCCTGCTTCCAAAAATACCTAATGTCTTTACAACAGGAACTACAATGAAATGCGATATAACTCTAGCAACATCCAATTTGCGTCGCACTACCTTGACCTTGTTGAGCACTTGTCGTCTGGTAGGCTGATTTAAATCCACTGAATTCTAATGAAGAGATTAGGTTTAAGACTTACGTGCAGTTCGTCTCTAAGTCATCTGTTTCTATGGTGCATTTATGGACTAAAGCTTCATACTGGTGTCCCAGAATTTGCTGTTCATATCTTGTTAAATGCCGGAAAAAATCTACAGGCTGCAATGGAACCTAAGGTAGTTATAAAAAATGAAACTTTTAGAAGGAAAAACATATATATGATTTGATATAGGAACCTCGAGAAACGAATGCTTCTCATCATGGCGCATAATTTACAAACAAATGTTCTGAACAACAGACGTCTCAAATGACAAACAGTGTCTCGAGTAATTAACAAGGAACGACAGAAAATGTTTTTCAAAGAAGATTTGAGGTAATTTCTGACACAGAATGAATACTCAAAGATTTCTTATAACATCAGTTTAATATTTTCCAAAGCTTAATTGTCACTATTAAGCTTTGCAGCAAGTGACCATAATAACTTGGAGGAAATTATGTCATATTTATATAGGGTGTCTCACTCAAAAGGGCCCTCGGGAGAAGTGTGATAAAAATCTTATAACAAGAGGAAATGAAACAAAATTTTTACATGATATACCTTTATGTTTGGAAATCAAAGTACATTACAAGAGGTGCTGGAAGTGACCTCCCTCCCTTTGCATACAATTCAACATGGCGTTGCATGTTGCTGCCAGATTATCGGGCGTCACTGCCTGTATTTCACGGCAAGTATTCTGTATTAACTGGTCGACGTGGCAACAATGTAAGTCTGTGAAATGTGGCAACAAGGAGATTCCGCGAGCTGTGTGTGGTCCTCGTGTTTCAGTGTAGCGTGACTTACTGTTCGTGGTGTTCCGTGCGACTTGCTTCTTCCGGTCCTGTTTGATTCTGACGATGTATCGATATTGTGAAAGGAAGCGTTTTTCTTGGAAACAGTATTGGATAAGTGGTTCCTTTAAGACATGTTAACGACTGCTTTTCGCACGTTTCGGTGGTCGACGTAAACTATCTAAACACTGTATTCAAGGATTGGTGAAGAAGCTCAAGACAAAGGCAACATTGTTAATATCAATACAGTGGGGGCTTCCAAAATTATCTGAAGAAAGTATGGTTGATGTAAAGATACGATTAGACCTCGCCCACAAAGTCTCTGCTCCGTTTATCACAGTAATCTGGATTATGGCGTAGCACATGTGAAAGAGTTGCTAAGAAAGCAGGCCAGTATTCTCCAAGTTTACAATAGTTCATGAACTGATACTAACTGACAGTCATAAAAGCTTAACTTTCTGTCACTGGTTTCAGCGATTTCTCGCTGAAAGACAAGAAATATTGCAGTACGCGTGGCACAGTGATAAAGCGTGGTTCCACTTGTCAGGATAACGTTAACTCACAAGCCATACATCTATAGCGAGCATGACTAAGGTGAAATCATTTTGCCTTGACAAAGGGATTTCTAAAGCATCATGATCCTCGAGGTCACCAGACTTGACGCCCTTGACGTTTCTATGGGATCAACCTAAAGGTAACGTGTGCAAGTACACACTACGCACCATTGACTGGTTACGTCAGAACATAAGCCGTGAAATCCAGGCAATGATGGGTAATACTTTGGGAGCAACGTACACAGATATGCAGCGACATGTTGAACTGTATAAAAGTGGCGGGAGGTCACTTCCAGCACTTCTTGTAATGTATTTTATTATTTAATCATGTAAAAATTTGGTTTTATTTCCTTTCGTAATGAGATTTTTATCACCGTTTTCTCGAGACCCCTTTTGACGGGAACACGTTTGCATTACAGGCACAGATTTTGACGGTTTAGATAGAAGTTTTTATCTGTGATATTAAAGATAGATTAAAAACTAAGGGCTTGAAAGTTAAAAATGTGGGAGTATATTAAGGGAATATGTGGGTAATATTAAAGGATCACAAAAATGAGCTCAACTCTGATGAATTGGAAAAACTTTAGAACAAACAAACAAAGCGCTTATTTAAAAAAGATATTCAAATGACTAAGAAAGACAGAAAGCTAATCCTCGAATCTCTGTGAAATGGAATAAGCTGCAGAATTTCTTGGGAAATGCCACCTCGATAAAGCAGTAGAAAAACACAAGCATTTTCAATATCAGTGTCATTGTAGACAAAATTAAATCACGTCGGAGAGACAGAACTCCAGTAACTGTCAAACAGAATCGAGAGACGTTAAGAGAGAAAGAAGACAAAAAAAAAAAAAAAAAAAAAAAGCCCTAGAACAATAAGCCAAACAATAAAATCTGTTTCTTACCATTTTTCATTTCTGCCTCAACTTGCTTTCATACATGAACTGGTAAAATTAAAGTAATTTGTTCATTTTATCTATTTCGCATTGTGTTTTGTCATTTGTGATTTAGGGGCGGATTACTTAATTTTACATTAATTCTTATGGGGAAAATACTTTCAGTTTAAGAACACATCGGACGACCGACAACCTTCAAGAAGAAATTGCATATGCGAATCGAGGTTTCACTGTACTTTGCCATCTACACGAACCCATGTAAAGGGAATCACTAGTAGCGATGCCAGTAGTGTGGATCCGTAGAGAATTTTTCTTTGTGAGAAATGTTTGTCAAAGTACTCATCTTGCATGATGTCGTTGTAAGAGACGTGGTCATTGGCAACTATTTACTTGTTATTTCATTATTAGTACATAATGCTGTTCGTTGCTGGAGCCGTCTGTTGTTCACAATAATGAGACGTTTTTATTTATTTGCAACACAAAATGATCATATATACATTTTCTATTGAATTTAGAATAAAATGGCTGATTTTATAAACTCACCACACTGAAACTTTTGCCCCTCTGCCGCTGTAACTAAACCTGTGTCATTTAAATAAAAGGCGCTACTTACTTTTCAGTTTAACATTTGTAAAGACGACGTACTATACATTGCAAAGACATTTCTGTTTTACAGTTGTGGGGTATTAACCGAGTACTTCTAGACGTGTGACAGCGATTGAACAGTGATTATATAGCTACATTACGTGATTTCAGTGAATCCAATTACGAAATTTTGTTCTTCGCAAGTGATCATGCAGCAGTGAAAATTATCGAGTTCAACTTGTAATGCTGAAAATGGTTGCTAGTACTTCATAGTGCTGCAATGCAACCTTTTGTAAGTGACTCATCGACAGCAGCCTGGACAATTTGCGTTCGGGTGCACGTTAAGACATTTCGTTTACAATGCAGCTTATAACTGCTTCAGTCATACTTGAATTTAATGTCTCGGTTGAAAAAAATTAGGAATTAGTTACTCAGACCTATTGGCGGATTCTCTATTTCTGTACATGAGCACCTGAACCACCAAAGAAAAGCGAGGAAATAAATTTATTAACAAATTAAATAAAATAATATTAAATACACTTCCAGTATGAATTGCCTTACCCCCATCCTTACCTTTTCAAATACGCTAGTACGCAGCTAACGTACTGTATTGTAGGTTACTGTAACACAGAGCATTTAGTTTTTCCTCGATCGCACGCGCTATCAAAGAGATGCCCTTGAAAACCAATTTATGGAAACAGCAGCAGGCAGATGGGCGGAAGTGGAACGGCACCGCTGATACTATTTCATTCGCACATTTTAAAGTATGCTAGAGCTCACTTTGTTTATAGATATCTCGTCCAAATTCTCTCTTGGTTTGCTAAATTTGGTTAGTTAATTCATTTTTCCATTTTCTTCTTAATTTTTTATAGTCATCATTTTTCGATATATATTTTTTACGGAGTAGTATAAACAGTTAATATGGCACTGTATGTGTAACTCGAAATCATATAGAATAATTGTACAGGAACATAGTATATTGAAAATCAAATTTTTAAATTATTACTTTTGTTATTGAAATAAACATTTTTAAATCATTGCAGTTTTAATATACACGAGTGAAAATTAAACTAAAAATGAATTCAATGAGCATTTAAAAATCTTGAATTTGAGAACAGGACGAAAATGCACATAAAGATAGGAAATCAAATAATGGAAGCATCACCTTCTTTGTGTCGTTCACAAGCTTACAATATTCAGCAAATCGTTCACAAAATTTAGGATCAGAGTCAGGAGTTCCACAGTACTCAGGATAAATCTCACAGTAAGGTGAAGAACGGATCCTACAAAAAAGATGAAATACACATTTGCGAAATTCTCAACAGAAATCGGCTAAAAAATCTATAACGTTAACGCTAGGTACACAAACCTAGTCGACACAAACCTATTTGAAGTTAAAAAACCATTTAACTTCAAATTAGTTGTCTGTAACAAAAAGTTCTAAATTAGAAATCGTAGAAGTAATTGAACGTATACACTTATGAAAATGAAACTCCTACGCCAAGAAAAAATCAGATTAGAGGAATGAAATGTGGCCAAAACCTTTGTCTCGATACATATTAATTTTATTAATGTTTCAAGATCACAGGTTAAAGTTGCTTGAGAAAAGCCACTTCCAGTACGGTGGTACAGTAATAACCGCTGTAGTAGCCATGATGTTTAATACAAGCATGCAAACGTGCATGCATTGTGTCGTATGTCAATTTGTAGGATTAAGTTCCATGTCTGTTGCATTTGGTCAGTCAAATCAAACAACAATTCGTGATAGTTGTGGATGACACTCGATTTGCCGTCCAATCATGTCCCATACGTGCTCGATGGAGAAAGGTCGGATGATCTCACAGACCAAGGCAACACGTCTGCACTGTAGAACACGTTAGATTAATTTGTTAAAGTTGTATTCAGGATGACAGGATAGACCTGCTGTGGTAAATGATAGTGCTCCACATCATCACACCAGGGGTAATGGTTGTGTGTCTCTGAAAAACAGTGGGTTAACACTGTGCCTCGGTAAAACAGTAATCGCCAAACACTATACTAAGTGCATCCGCTGACAGCTCTGATGATCGGTTACGATACCACTTCATACTACTCAGTCGATGTTTTGTGGTTAAAAATAGATGTCTTAACCAATTCATCATCCAAGTGCTGTAAGTCAGTGAAAATTGCTACATATGGTATAGAACAACCTGTAGCAATTTGGATAACAGACAGTTTGGATGCCGGTGGGGCACTTTGGCCGTATTGCACAATCATTCGATCTTGTCTCTCATATGTGCACCTTCACCTTCCAGATCCTTGATTCCGCCCAAAAGTACCTTGCAGCAAGTATTGTTCGTAGGGTGCAAGTGGTAGCCTATTGCTCGGTATGATTAGCCCGCTTCACGCATCCCTACCAGGAGACCACGTTCGAAGTCGTCCAATTATCTATAAAGGTCTTCTACAACGTAGTAACGGCATTGTTGGTTGTGTCTGTAGGACAATAGAATGCTAACATCGAGAAAAAATAAACCGTTAGCAATTATTACCTGTTTTATACCATGCTAACTGCGCAGTAGAAATGCAAGCTATGGCCGTAGTTAACATTCACTGTTCTTGAAAATCTAATCATTTGCATACCTGATATGAAGGAATTTGCATATGAAATTTCGGGATTATCGGATTATTTTTAAGGGTAGTTTTATTTATTTATTATTTCAAAAAATAATGCATTTCTGAACGTGCTAGTAGAAACATCCTACAGATTATATGATGTTACATAAAAAAAAGTATTCCAAGAAAATGATGTTTAAAAATTAATCCATGAATCAGTTAAAATGTCAGATAAAGGACAGGCTAAAACAAAAACTGTAATACATTAGAAAAGAAGACGGGCGGAATCGGAGGTAGAAATTAAATCCAAAATTTGAGAAACTCATTCTTATTGCAAATATAAAAGAGTATGTAATAATTATACGAAATAACAAGGGAAAAACAAGTTCGACAAGGTTCAGGTAAAGCAATATCTGTAACAGGAAAAACATGAATTTTTGGAGCAGTTGGGCAATAAGAAATACCGCTTATGTCCCCAAGGACGTCGGATAATAGGATTGGATTGTATTATTCAATTATGGCAAAGCACACTAGGGCTATCTGCCTAAAGGGAGGGATGCCTTCGTGGAGGACTTTCTAAGGGAAGCTGGCTCGTATACACGTTAACATGGGGAAAACTACGAAACCGCCATGCAGCCAGCCCGTTCGCGGAATTCGAACCTCCGACCGAACTACCAGTGTTCAGCGTCTTCACCGCTCGCCCGCTGGTAGGCCTGTCGGATAATAGAAATGTGCAGAAAGAAATCGTAGGTAATAGGCTTTGAAGAACACATAAAACAGCTGGGCCAGAAAGGATGTTAAATTAAATAAGAAGTGAAGAAACAAAATTAAGAAAAGGAGGTTGAATAGACGATATACAAACAGAAGTATGAGAAAAGCGTCGAATAGACTGATGAACTAGAAAATTAAGGAAACGAGAAACAACATATGATGTAGAAGGTAGAGTGGCTAAAAGGGCGTGTATAAAACAATACATAGCACCTTGAAAATAATTGACATCGATGACGATAACGAAAAAGAAACAGTAAGTTGAGTAAAAACAATAAAACAATTCAAAGAAAACAGCTTGTATAGACAGCGAATGTTCATGTACTCTACATGCAAGTCGGCAATTAGGCTTATATTTTCCACATGGTTATAGACAGATTGCATGGTGGACGTTTCAGGAATATTCCTTCCAGCCAAGCCTTCAAGGGAACTCAGAGACGAAGCAGCACGTCTCGTGTACTATCACAAGATGTGCATATTCTCTTGTGTTTCGAGCATAATGCCATTGCCAGAAGGAGGGCTAGATCATAGATAGTTGAGTTTCGCGTTTAAATGTCTGACGGAGCGACAACAAAGATTCCTGCAGTTAAGTATGGTGAACGTGTTACAGAAGATGATGGTTCACGTGAATACCTCTTGTTAATCTTAACGATCTTGAGCTTAATTAAAGAAAAGTAGAAGGTACAATTATTTTAAAGGAGTTGAGTTAAAATTAGTGTTGAAATTGTATGTGAATTAAAATGCAAAATTTGCTAAATCATTATCTGTGATACAGGTTCATTGTTGATTAATGTAATGATTTAGTAACTGTAATATACAATATGAACAAGAATTTCAGGTTTAATACGGGTATCATAAGATCAATAAATATAATATTTAAGATTATAACGTAACCTTGCTTTAACGTCCAAAAAATCGTCTCTTTCAGTTCTTCAAGATCATTTCCTTAAAATGTGTGTTATTTGAACGTTTTATTATCATGGCTGCTTCAAAAAAAAGAAAGCGGTCAGAAATTCGTGTATAAATTGTAGAGTCTTATTTTAGGAAGCGTAAAATGTAGACCCTACTAAAGACGAGGTAGCGAATTCTTGCTATGTGAGGGGGACCACACAGAGATGTGAAAATCGAGTGTGTGGTCCTCCACAAGTCACTGTTTTCAAGCTGTTACGATGTGTGAGACAATATAGTCTGATATCACAGATGCAATAATTCGTTCTGGTTGACAGTACAAGAGAAATATCTTCACGACTAGAGTCAAGAAATTTTAGCGTTCTGCACTGTGTCTGTCTTCAAAGTCTCTCGATTTCAGGAGGGCTGACGAACCAATGATCTTGTTTTTCCTCTGATATCGTTCCAGATATAACGAATCAGAGGATGTAAAATATTTCTGAAAAATTAAGGAGGCGTGGCCAATTCAGTCTGCAGATTGTTTCCAACGGAACAACACGCTAGAATGCATTGGAACTCTCGACTAGAAAGACTAGCTGTTAGCAATATTCTCACATAACGAGGACGATAACTTTACCTGCAATAATTGTTTGTACTTTCCATGTTATTATATATTGTAATAGAGTTTTGCATAAATTTGTAATAAATAAATTTTGCGTTCAAAAATGCAGTAGGTAATATGCAACATCAACAAATGTACTAAAGGAATAGCAACTTAATCGGTTACTAATCCTTACATGGAGTCATTAGCAGAACCTGACACCGGTTACCACATATGTCTTGAAAACAGATAACTACCGAAGAAGATTGCAACAGCCTTTTTATTTTAACCATACTAAACAGAACATGCTCACACTTGGTGCTCACAAACTAATCACCTCTTCTGTCGAAGTAACTCAAACACAAAATAGTATGTAAAGTCAGAATGAGTCAAATTTCAAGAACACGGCTGGCTCCTACTTCAATCTAAATCAGATCTATCGGCTGTGCAGCAAAGCCGAGCCTAAAATATCAAATAATCTAAAAGTAAGTGGCTAGCACAAGTATGCACATACAAAGCTGTTTGCAAACACGCGGCATAATCTCACTCGGGCATAAACTCGTTTTCGACGTAAATGAGAGAGCGGCTCTCATAACTAACTCTTCTATCCCTAAATCTTAAATTCTGTTACTTAAATACTATCTTCGAACTCATTGAGATTTTGCATATACGTCATTTAAATTTACATTCTGGCAAGAAATTAAAATCAGAAGGGAAAGGGAAGTTTCTTAGAATAAAAAGTACATTAATACAAAATAAGGTCTTTAGAAAGTTTTAATTTGTGGTTAGAAGAACCTAAATCTATGAAACAAGTACGTTAAATAATTTATAGCAAATACGTAACAAATTTTGATATGATAAATGCTATTTAAATGTTACCGAATTCTAAATGGCCTAGAAGTTCCTCGCAACTCAATATTACTAAAACAAATTAAACAATTCCAGATTGGTTGCGGTTAGATATTCAGCAGAGCTTTCCCAAACATATGGAATATTTATTAATTCACAGATTGCTAAAATAGTCGTTAGAAAAGTTTTTTTTTTTTTTTTTTTTTTTTTTTTTTTTTTTTTTTTTAAGTCTATGAAAACTCTGAATTCTAATTATTAAAATAAGGAAATATTCAGGACGAACGCTAATTTAACATCTTTCTTAAAGATGGTCAATTTGGTTTTAACGGAGTTTTAACGTGAAAAACGTTAGATTTGAATTTCGGTCCCATACGAGTCTTACGAAATAGTACAAATAAATAGTCCTATTTTAAAATGTAATTTGAAATTGTCAACACAAATCTACCAATATGACTGTTCTAAACTTTCTGCTGTGAAGACTGACTCTAGCTACTGCTTAAATAAAAGGTCTAAAATAACCAATATAACACAACATATGATTTCCTTGTTGACCTAAAGACATGTCATTTAAGCTATTGCTTAAATAAAAAGTCTGTTGTGGATTTCTGTTGTGGAGTATTATTTTCTTGTACGATCTATTAAATTACAAACATTTTTCTTAAACTTCATTTAAACGTATTTCCTTGAATTATTTTGATTTGAAAACAGATCTATCAAATTAAGTTGAAAATAACATCAAAAATTGCAAATTTTGAAACTAATTCAATTTTTGTTGTAAGTAAATATAAGTACAGGAACTAGAAGACGGCATTCAAAGTTAAATTTCTTATTTGTAGAAAATCAATTTTTTATTTGGCATTACTAAACATAAATATTTTCGTCATTTGAAACACTTTTGTGGTTATTGTTGAAAATACGTAACTACGATCAACGATTATGGTTGGAAATATATAACTACGATTAACGATTGCCAAAATAAAGGCCGTATAAGGGGATGAGTGTATATATATATATACGTCTGATACTGCCGATCGCAATGCAATGAAAAAGAAGATGCACAAACTAAGCTAATCATTTTTGAGTTATGCGAGATACATACATACGTACGTACAGAGGTTACGAAAAAGGCCCTTTTGCATCCATTTTGCATCCATTTTAAAATCCGCTTTAGAAATCTTTTTTGAAATATTACAGTTCTTTAAATTGTTAACTTACGTAAATCAGTGTATTTCTTTATAATCACTAAACCTACTGTCTCAAAAATAAGCATAGTGAAGTATTTTTTCTTTGTTGTAATATTTATTATGATTTCCTTATTTGACTTTCATTAGTTTTTTAAACAAACAAATCTTAAAAAATAAAGATTATTCTCCCTTGGCATATAAACAAGTAATCTGCTTGGAAAATAAAAATGTTGAGTTATTGAACAAACAGAAGGCTAACAATACTCAGAGATGTTCAAAATTTTGAATACATTAATAAGAATTAATACGAATGTACTAAAATTTTCAATTATTCATAAATAAACTACAACAGTGAGAGAATTTTTAAGATTTTACTCACTCATTTATATTGCACAAAGTAAAAGCTGGCATTTCTACTTCGGATGGTTGAACCACTTCCAGTTCCACTGTTGAAGGATACTGCAGATACATTTCGACGAATTTGACGCTTTGCGCGATAAAACCAACAGCCAACAATATTCGAAATAAGAAACGGGCTTTCAATCTCCAATACAATATTTTTTTGTACTTTTGATCCATTAATGGAACAATAATGCAAAAAGAATTTACTTCTCAGAACCATTCTTACCGAATGTTTTGACGGTGAATCCCAAAATGCATAGTAAAGACATGGATAATTACTACTGTCTTAAAACACTTTAAAGTGACTATAACACTTTAAATTTATAAAAGTATTAAATGATATACATAATTCTGAGAATATTACTTTTCTGTGAAACAATATATCTGAATCTGAAGCTATCAAATGAAATTTCAGACGATATTAATTTTAACAGTGTTAAGTATATCTACAATATTCAACGTCTACTTTTTCTAAGCACTTACATATTTTTGTTATTTCTTATTTTCACTATTTCTAAAAGTTTTAATAAAGTCTGACTAATCAGAATATTAGATTTAGTTAACAAATAATTTTATCTATTATTTCCAAAATCACAATTATTCTATCATATGATTTCCTAATGCAAAATTAGTTGTCGCATGTTTTTCAGACTCATGTTTTAAATCCAATTATAAATTTTTCCTTCATAAAATATAGAAATATTTTACTTTCAGTTGAAATGTTATAAACGTAACTTAGCGAAATTAAGGCACAGAAAGTGGTTCGCACGTGGGCAAACTGTAAGCAAAATGTGAAATATCGCCTTTATTACCAGTTATTCGAAATGCAAAGAAAGCCATTATCTTTTTGCTTTCAAAAGCTAAAGGTTAAAAAAAAGTACGCACGAGCGAAAAGAAAATGTCGTAGATGAGATTCCTTTTTCAGCAATTATCACGCGTACCTTGTTTCGCTGCTATCATTATGACAAATTGCCTAGGATGTGTATGTTGCTTGAATTCCTTTCAAGAAAACAGCTGCTCATGTCTGCACTTGATCGGAATCGTCCGACGAATATCGATTCTGTTTTTGTCAATACAGTCACGCAAAAATGAATAGTAAGTGAAAGTTAGCAAGAATTATTCGGTATTCCGTGTTTTTAGAAATTTTCACTGTCATTCAAATAAGGTAGTATGACCTTTATTAAACACGCATGTAGATCTGTGCATGTAGATAAGTAGATTATGGAAATTTTACGTCGCCCTTTTGCGTTGAAAATTTAACAAGTGTTCACTTTTATCTAAATTTCTTTAATAAAATTTTCACAAATATTTCCTTCTGGTATACATAATTATTTATCATATTTTAAAGATATTTTAAAGATATTTAATATCATATTTTAAAGAAATTACTTCATTTTGTTTAAATTAATGGTTTCCCATAAAAGTGCAAAAGCATTACAGACGTGTAGCCAGGGGGGGTGCCCTGAGAGCCCGGGCACCCTCCCGCTTCACCATTAACTATGCTTAAAAATGTGCTAATTAATTTTCAATAGAAAAGTCTTTTTAAAATATTGCTTTCCAGCTTCCAAAGAATTCATGTGATGAACGAAGATTGAACGGAAAGTCTACAACTTTCCATTTAGAAGTACGATCAGGAAAAGTCATCGTACTCCAGCAAACAAGCGGCGGGAAAATACTTGAAGTTTATATGACACTTTCAGGCCTTAAAGCTTTTGTTCTTTTACAGCTTTGAATAGTCCTCCCTATCCGGTCCCACTTTCCCTCTAACTATCAAGCTTAATGTTACAAAAGAAAGAAAAAAGGCCCTTTCATTTTGGGCCAAGCATCTAAAGGCATAATAATTAAAAGAAAATAATTATTAAAAAAAAGATAAGAAAAGAATTAAGTTGGAATATTTAATTTTAAGATTTGCTAGTTATTATCTAAATATTGCACAAACAAGGGAAGGAAACACAGAAAAATAATTTTCAGTGATTTTTCTTTTAACATTAATTTTGAATTTCAGTCAAGTCAATAAATATAGCAAAAATATTAATATTTTTTCGGAATAATATAGAGAGCATTTCTGTGTCGATGCTTTCAATGCAATGAATTTTATTTTCTTAGGCATCTAGCAATTTAAATTCTTCTCATTTAAAATGATTTAATAGGGCAGGTGTTAAATACGCAGATAGTTCATTCACTGCAAAACATTTTATTTTATTTTATTATTTTTATTTTATTTATTTATTTTGTGTGCGTCTGTGTTTAGGACAAATAATCAGATATTTACAGATTAAAAGGAAGCATAAAACAAGATAACTTAATAGAATGAAAAAAAGTACATAGCCTATTTTAGTGGGCAACATGTATAAGATTGCCAAACAATGCTAGTTGGACATAGGTTAGAATAACAACGAACGCGCTGAAAAACCTTTTATGGTCTTCCTTATGTATAAGGTAAATATAACCAGTTTATCTTAGGAAGTCCTCCACAAATGGGATGGTATTCCTTCCTTAGACATGGGAAATGTCCCTTCCATGGTCTATCGTATGCTTTCTCGTACTGAATTAAACAAACAATAGCAAGCATATATGAAATAGTAATTATAATGATAAAAATTTGATGTAATTGTAACATCATATACATCGTCGACATCAAGCTGAAATCACAAATCAACAACATCCCTTTCCGAAGGAAATAATTTTATTGGCATAAACTTTAGTTTGAAAAAATCGATGTTCTACGCTATATTTCTAATATGCTTACCAAAAACTTCAATCAATTTTACTTTTTGATCATAATGCAAAGCAGAAGAATAGCAGAAAAAGAATTCAGTATTAAGGAGATACAAGAGTTCAATATTATGTAATTAAAGGGTACCACCGTTGACCTCGGATGGAAATGCGAAAATATTGTTCATTTTTTCTGGATCATTTGTATTATAATAGTTTAGATTCATGGCTTAAAATTTTAAAATGATAGTTCTTCATTTTTAAATTCTATGACGTAGAGCACCGATTTCTGAAAAATTCTTAAAACTCCTTTTTTCCCCCAGTTTCTAGTCTTTTTTAAATAAAACCTAAACATCTAAAAATAACACAAAACGTATGAACTTACTCTTTGCGGTCTTCTGTCGAAGAACAAAAGCATGTCGACGAATAGAACAGAGGTATTTTACTAAATCGCGAGAATCACTATTATGAGGTCCAATCAGCCTTTAGGGATAAACTATGAGGTGTCCGGCCAATCACCAATTTGATCATGAGAAAGTGAAAAGTAGCAAATTAGATCTAACGTCTCCGAAAGTTACTATGTCTCCCTACAAATTTTGCTGTGTGTTGTGTTACTAGAAATAATCCGTTAATTTGTATTGAGTTAATATATATCGCTTAATATGGGATGCCCTGGGAAACAAAAAGAAAAAAAAGAAAGAAAGAAAGCTTGAAATTGGAAAAAATGCAAAAAAGCGTAAAAGGATTTAGAGTGTCTTTTCTCCAAAAACTTGTTCATTTTCTAACGAAGTGAACTCTACCGGAAGCATTTCTGTTTTCTAAAGAGATAAGCAGTCTTCTCCCTGATTTGAAAATTCTGGCTATTATATAGTTATTTTAATAATACTTATAATTATAATAAATGAAATAACTTTTTATGCTATTTAACATTCATGCAGTATGTGCAATTGTGTATTTAAATATATTATTTATCTAAACTGAAAAGTTTTGTAAGTGGTAAATTTGTTTAATTATTAATTATCTACGGTTATGAATTTTACTCGAAACATTAGCTTCATTTGCAATAATTTTACTTTTATTTAACTGTACTATTCAGAGATATTATCATACAGATAGTTAATGCTTCCAAGTTGCGCAGGTAAATAATTTTCTTAATAAAATTATTATAATAGTTTAGATTATAATAGATTATAACATTTTCTTAACAAAATTATTTCTTCAATATATGATATTAATAAGGTAACAGTTATTTTAGTTCTTATTTGAAGATTTTTTCTTTTACATTGAAGAATTTACTGTAAACAAGTTAATCTGTGCCGCTTCTGTCAATTAAAAAGACCGAGTCAATATGTAATTTGATTTATTGCTTATGAAAAAGTTTAAATGTGAGCTAGCATATCTAAAGTATTATAGGAGTTTTTCACAAAATTTTAATCCATAAACTAATCAACTCAGAGTTAAAATAAAAGTTTAAAAGTAATTTTATACTTGAATGATAATTTCAATGGCGTAAAAGTAAATTAATAAAAAAAAATAATAGAAGGTAATCTTTTTCTTTGTAAGATATCATTATTGTTTCCAGCTATATATCCACATATTCGAATGCTATTTATTTATCAGGGGAAAAATACATTTTTCTGTTTTAAAAACAAATTAAATACAAGGAATCCTCTTATGGTGACCATCTCCCTTTGGAGACCATCTTATAAAAGTGAACGATATTTCTGAGAACGGCGACTATTTGCTTAAAAGATCAAAATTTTCGGCAATAAAAGATTGTCGTTTTAAAAAAAGACTCATATTATTTAATGCATTCAAATTTCACAAAGAAAAGTTGAATAATACAGATAAAATAATTCAATTTTATGTTGAAATCAACGAATTCCAATAAATCGTTTAAATGAAGAGAGAAAAACTAAATCCCTCAGGGTATTGACTAGAACATAAAAAGCGCAAAATCGCATTCTGTAGCTTAATAGTCGTTAACTCTTCGTACAGATAAAGCATTGCCTGAAATCCATTTTTATTTACATTCAAATTATTATTTTAAATTTAAAATCTTACTTATATTGAGATTAAAAACTGTGAAATGAATCTATCATGCTATAAGTTTCGAATACTGTTTTCACTATTCTTCTTATGATATAATGAATTTGCTCTTCTGTGTAATATCATTAAATGGCTAACTTTATATATAAGTCTATTTGTACCTTATAGTGTCTTACGTTTCGGTGGCTAATAAATTCGCATTTTCGGTTACGTTAAATCATCGAGTCTCCCTCCAAGGCAAGGCATTCTGTTTCTTAAATAGCTTTTAGTTATTTCTAAAGGAAAACTGCAAAAAAACATTGGGTACATTGTTATGCACTTATTTCATTATGCATCATACTTTGTAAATGAAATAATTACTAATTCTCGAAAAGCTTGTGAGGCTTTTCGAGAATTACGATTAAGATTAATAATTTAAGTACTCTGGTTTTAGATGTATTATGTGAAATATTTTAAAACGTACATGAAAGAGATTTCTGAAATTTTTAAATAGTACGGCAAACTTATTAGCTAGAAATTCAAAATACCAAAGAATCTGAAATTATCGAAAATTCATTAATTTTTCATATCAAGTAGGCTTTTAAATGGGATTTTGTTTAATTACTAAATTGAAAACACTATATAATGTATTTAAATAAAAGCAATACAAGTCGAGAATATTCCATCAATTAACAGTGCAAAAGAAATCACGAAAAAAAATAATAAATGTTTGTTTTTCAAACACATTATGTAGTTCGGAAAGTGCAGGAGATGCTTCCTTCAAAATTAAAAATTAACGATTTATTTATGTAAAACATGTAACTTCAGTTTTCTAGTACACACCGCATTTTACTTTCGCATCACTCAATAAAAACAAAGTTTCAAGCTTCACACGTTGTGAATTTCATTATGAATGATTTACGCTCATGAATAAAATTGCTGAACACTAGTAATTTTCATCGCGGCTGAAATTCCGAGGATCCGGATGGTTGAGACATGGGTTTTTCTCAGTTTTCTCCATGTATAATGTGAATATGATCCATTTTCTATTAGAGAATCCTCCACTGAGGTATCCCATTCCTTAGGCAGCTAACCCTGAGAAAATGCTTTTACGATAATCATATAGCTTAACCAAAACACTTATATTTTTGTCGAGAATTGATTTTATTTTTTTAAAGACCTTCGTGCAAAATTTTATTCCATTATGGTGATGAAGGTATTTCTCCCACCTTCTTAGCATGCCTTCGTGGTGTGGCGGTCTGCACGCTGGGCGCGTATTCCAGAAATCCGCAGTTCGATTCCCGTCGAAGGCGTTGCTCATTTTTCACTTCTCTTGCTTCCAAAAAAATCCTAATGTCTCTACAAAGTCACTTCAAATAATGCGGAAACTTTATCATTGTATATAAGATTTGTCGACTGTCAAAACAATATTATAGAATAGTTCTTAGAATTTTTCAGACTAGATAGGATTGCAGGGGAATTTATTTCATCCTCTATAATTTCAATAATTTCAAAATTCAGGTTAGATGCTGCAACATTAGAGATCAGAGTTACGATGGAGCAGGTAACATGCCATCAAAAAAAGTTGGAGTTCAATATTCGGATTAAAGCTTTCGCTCCAAAAGCAATCTATATGCATTGCACTTTTCATTGTCTGAATCTCGTAATCGTACACTCATGCCAAAAAATTCATAATATGCTGAACCAATTGAATTTTTTTTTTTAATTCTTAGTCAAAACTGTCAATCAGAATGCATTACGATTTAGGTCGACAAAAAAATGTTATCAGACCTTTGCCGGACAAGATGGTCCTCGTTTTGTCCCTGACCTATTCATTGCAGGAGAAAAAAAAAGATAAATTTTTGCCTGTCATGATTTAATCCAAATAGCGGACATTAATCCTGATTTTTTCAAACAAATTGTGAATGAAGAGGAAAAATTCGGTGTTTAAGATACTAAGACAAAATAATTGTCTGATTACGTTAGAGAGGGTTCACCACGGCCACAGAAACTTCAGTTTCAGGAATCTAACTAAAGCCTATGTTGGTGGCCTTTTTGGTGGCAATAGGGGAATCTGTCAAGACCACACAAGTTAGAAAGTAACGTAAAAAATGAACGAGAGGTGCGAAAGATATAATCAAATAATTAATTACTGAGACTAAGAAAAACTGAGGCAACGTGATACTGGAAAAGGGTTAAATACAAAAAAGTAGGAAATAGTGGAGAGACAATATCTCGTGACAGTACTTAGATAGTCACTTTCCGAAGTTGAAGTCGTGCTCTGAACTGCTTCATGATTGATGCTAAAAATTACTTATTCTAATGCACAAAAAACCACACCACATCTTCTAGTATTTGCACGACTGTTAATATCATAATATTTGCTTGATATTGATTCATTACTGACTTTCGCAATGGGCTAAAGAATATTTTAGCAAACTTTGTCATAAATGTCTTTATTAATTTACCTTTTAATCTTCATGGATTGCACTGCTTTGACTAAACCACAGACTAATGGTGATTTGTCAGAGAGTAAGATATTTCAAGATTCGAAATTTAGTCATATGCCTAAAACTAAGCCTACCCCCATACATGAAGAACACATTTAACACATTTAATTATGGGATATAATATGATCTTATAAATGAATAGCTTATTGTCTATGAATAAAACATACTTCCGGGAGATCAAGGAGAGAAGTGTAGCTTTGTCAGCCAAAATTCAAAACTAAATGCTGTTCGGGATTCCACTTGTATTCGATCTAATACACCCCTAAGTACTTCTAATGCTCAGCCGAAGGAATAACAATATGAAACATTTTGATGTTTCCATCAAATTTTCTTTTCTGTATGAAGAAAACTAATTTTGAAATACCTCGAAAATATTTCCTTCAAGGCTATGAAATTTCCGATAGAATACAAGTTCATATTTTTTCAGATGCCAGCCCTAAGGCTTATGGGGCTGTTTCCTATTTCCGTCACATCACTAGTGATAATGAAATTAAAACCAGTCTAATTGGGCCAAATGTAGAGTGTAACCCATTAAACGTTTTACAATTCTTTGCCCTGCGCTTATGGGCGCATTAATTAATCGTGGCAAGAATGAGCAAATATCTAAAAAATGTTTTTTCCCAGAATTTAGATATCTACATGTGGTCGGATTCAACCATAACACTACAATGGGTTAAGGAATCACCTTTGAATTGGAAACCTTTTGTAGCGAATAGAGTTATGGAAATTGAATCCTTAACTGATTCCAAAATTTGGAACCATATCCCGAGAAGAGATAATCCAAGTCACCTTTTAACTTGAGGTGAAAAGTTGAATAGTCTCATCGAAAACAAGTTATGGTTTTATGATCCTGAATGGTTATCAATGTCAAGTGACATGTGGCCCAAACTCGAAAATATCGTTATTAATAACGATGCTAAAGATGTTACGGACGAAAAGAGATCTAATTTGAATTCCGTACAATTGTCTTGTGCTGTTGATGTATTTCCACATTCTTTGCTAAAATTAGAGAATTTTAATTCCTTAAATAAGCCGTACAATATTACGGCTATTTTTAAACAGCATTGATAAGAAGAAATCTAAAATTTCAGGCCAACTCTTATCTTCAGATATTGAAAAGGTTTATATTGGATAAAACACACACAACAAATTGAATTTAATCGTAAAATTATGTCACTAAAACATGAGAAGCCTATTTATAAATATTCATCGTTATACAATCTGAATCCAAAATTTGATGAAAACGGTTTGTTAGTCATTTTTGTAAGACTTCAATTTTCTGAGTTTTCTCAGAAGGAAAAATATCCTTGGATTCTACCAGGTTAAGAATGCTCATAAAAAGATTTTCTATTTTGGTATCACATGCACCTTAGCTCATCTGAGGGAAAACATTGTATAATTAAACGTAGGAAAATGTTAAATCAGTATTAAAAATTGTATGACTTGTAAAAGGTTCAGTGCATCCCCTGGAAAACAAGATATTGCTCCATTACCTAGAGATAGAATAATTGAATCCCCTTCCTTTCTGACCTGTGTAGTTGACTTCGCTGGTCTCATTTATATCAAAGAATAAAACAGGCTAAAAAAAGGCATGCATCGTGTTATGCTGTCACTAGAGCTATCCATCTCCAGGTAGCAAGTAATTTGAGTACTGAAACTTTTATATTAACCCTTAAAAGATTCATTCGCAGACGATATTTAAAAGATTCACTTCCATTCATTTCCATAAAAGATTCATTTCCATTAAAAGATTCATTCAAGTCCATAAGAGGACTATGTAAAACAATTTATAGTGATAATGCGAAAACCTTCATAAAGGCCGATTATTTTTAAAAGAAGTTTGGAGTCGATTCTCTCAACCTCACGTTCAGCAATATTTCAGATAAAATATTTTCACGTGGAAATTTATTATTCCTAGAGCTAATTGGTAGGGCGGTGGTGCGTTCTGTAAGACCATCTTTGAAGAAAATCCTCCGTATATCATCCTTAACCTATGAAGAAATTCAAACCACGCTGACTGAAATTGAAGCTGTCATCAACAGTCGTCTTCTGACTTATGTTTATGAAGATAACAGCGAACCTCTTCCGATTACCCCCATCTCATTTTTTGACTGGTAAGCGTTTAAATTCCTTGTCAGATGTCAACTATTCGATTGAACCTAAATCAAACTAAATTGTTCTCACGAAAATGTTGAAAAACAGACAAGAAGTCATCACTCATTTCTGGAAACGTTGGCGAACTTACTTGAACTTCACTCTGTCAATTTGTCCCCTCGCATTAACACCCCTTCTATATTCAAAATTGGTGTTGTAGCGTTGATTCAAGAGTACAAAATGCCAAACCACTTACGGAAATTTGGAGTGATCAATGAACTGTTTCTTAGTAGAGATGGTGCGTTCTTGTGTCTTTCAGACGTCTTCTAGTATAATTAAAAGACCGATTCAGTTACTCTAAAAACTAGAACTTGATCATAATTGACATTTTATTATTTAGCAATGAGCATTAAACTAACATTTATTAAGTGTTTTAATTCAGTTTATTAGTATTATATTTTGTAGACTTCAACTTATTCTTCAAATGTTTTCTGAGAGAGTAAGTAATTTCAATCTCACGTTGTAAGTATGCTTTTATAATATTTGTATTTGTCAGTCTCTTTTGAAATAATTAGATGCTAAACAACTGTCATTCTTCATTCGGGGGGAGGTAGTGTGTTGCAACCCCTTTGTATTCCGCTGTGACGCTTCTTTATTCTCGCCAGATAGTTGATGTAACCCTATATATTTTTTCGTTATGACTGATTAGATTAGATAAGAGTTGGAAGCGAGTCTCCGGCGCTGTATCCGGATTTGACCGAGATTAAAAACTCGGTAATATTAATAATGATGATGACTTAGAAACGTGTTAATTAAATTTAGTTAGTTAAGGAAAGACTATTTTTATTCCGAACAATGATGAGACCTTACGCATCTTCATACCAGGTTTCTTTCTTAGTGACAATAAGTCCCGTTTCTCAGTTGGGTAGGAAAGAATTGAGCTAGAGCAAAGTTTAAGTAAAGTTAATTATTTTCGTAAATTTGAATAACATTATGCATCCCATTTCTGTAATCACCTTGTTGCTAATTCGCTCAAATCCAGGAGTTTTCTTAAATTTCTTTCTTTATATATATATATATATAAAAATTTCCAAGAACTTGACTTGAGAGGCAGGATATGTTGTTTGTGTGCATTTGTAATACTGGGAATTACATCAACTAACTGCCTTTTGTTTCTGGATTTGAAAATGTTGTTAATTAAAATTGAGAAGCATGGTTATCAGCTAGTGACTCAGCTTTGTCATTTTCGCTACAAGTGATCCTGTTGAGACTATTGAGGGGCGGAATGCTAGTGCAGCAATTTTTATATTTAGAAACAGCATTCCATATTAAATTATTCTGAGAAAGCTATTCTAAATATGGTGTCTGGTCACATTTTCCTTCTGCTTTAACAAGGTACCTGACTTCGTAATATAACACATTCATAACATGCATATCACCAGAATAATGAGTACGTTGTCATGTTTTACAATCTTGATTTCTACATTTTATTAATTTCTGGATTTCAGGATCTTGACATCTTTTAATGATCGGAATATCTTTACTATTTTCATCCAGTGCTTGATGCCTGTCACTTGTAAAATTCTGAATCAATACATTTAACTCATCTCTTTAATGTATTGTTGGTGTAATATGTTGTGTGTCCTTTAGAGTTTTGGTGTATCCTGCCCAAATAATAATAAGAGTTCTCTTGTGTGGTGCGCTGTAGCAACTGGATGCTAATATCCATTATAACTGGCTGCAGCCAGAATATAATTCATAAATATTTTCTTTGCAAATTGGAGTATTAAAATTCTTTAATAGACAAAAGTCTAAGATATTTGTTGTATTGGGGCTATAGCTTGTTGAATATGTTTCAATATGTAAAATAGCCTGAATGGCGAAAGAATAAATAATGTTTCCATGCGCGTTGCTGCTATTGCAATTCTTTGGATAGTGCTCTGTATTAAAGCCCCCACTTAAAATAATTCGTTTGTTAATTCGATATAACACAGATGAATTTGCTTTAGCGTTCTTTTAATGTTTCTTTGGTAGCAGACAGCTGGAGACAGTAGTGACAATAGTGCGCAGATAACTAAAGACTTCTATGTCTGAAAATTGTAATAATGTTGCTTAATAATTACAGGTGAAACGTTTAATTAAGATCATATGACCACCGCAGACCTTTCGGTTAAGGAGTGGTCTACTTTTTCGATGTAAAACATAATTGCTTGATGAAATATATGTTGTAGACTAAACACGTTTTTGTAAAAGTACAGCGTTAACGCTGAACTCTCTCAAGAACTCTCTAAGTTCATATTACTTTTGGAATAGATCATTAACTTTACGTGATATAATTTTTAAAATTTTTATCGATTTATTCACAATTATTATGAATTTTTTTGATCATTTCGGAACAAAATTTATCAATGTAATCATTATGAAATTTAAATTTAGATATATATTTTTTATTGCAGGATTCACTCGTTTGCTTATTGTGTCCAAAGACACTATGAATTACTCCGACATCTTTTGAAACACACTATAAATTCAGATTTATTACTCTCATCAGTTTTTACATGATTATTTGTAGATCTCTGTATATTTTTATCCCTTAGCTACCTCAGAATGCGCAGCAGAAATTGGTCTTTTGTCCTCCAGTGATTTACTATTTTCACACATAGTTTTAATTTTTACCATTTTTGAGACTTGGGCAGATCTGACGCTTTGCTTGACGGTACTCTCATTTTTATGATTGAATTTATTTTTCAGAAGTTTTGGACATCCCCATATGGTGCTGGGTATTCCCCGAGCCAATTACAGCAACGAGGTTATCAGTTTTTCCCATAATGGTGCAGCAAATGCTTATGAATTTCTGAATATTTATCATACCTATGCTGATAGATTAAGTCATCTAAGAATGATACTATTTCTGTAATTGCGACAATTAATTAGATATCTAGAATTCTTTATTGGTGCTGTATGAACTCAAATTTTGTGAAAGAGACTATACGAGATTGTGAAAGTAGTACTTTTGCATCAATAAAAATAGAAGAGAAATTTGAAAAATAAATCTTTTATTAGAATAATTTTGAACTACAGATGAGTTCAGGATAATGTTAGTACAAACTTCAAAGCATTATATAATCATATGAATAAGTCACCTAATAGGATAGGTTGTTTTAAAATAAGTCTTTTGATATTGTATAACAAAGGCCGATAATTTAAAATTGACTCATTTTTGAAATTTTGATTTTTGACTAATTTTAATAGAAGAAAATATTAGATGAAAAGTTACCCATTTTACTGTCAGTGTGCAATGTATTAGCTATATGGTTGAAATTCTGAATTTTTTTTAACTTACGAGAAATAGTTTATTGTAGGTTATATTCAAATTTCTCCTGTCTGTTGCATTATTTCCTTTTTTTTTTTTTTAATGTGTGTGTATGTGTTTGTGTGTGTATATGAGTCATCGTGAATATTAATGTAGGAATAAAAGGAGACATTTTCAAAACAATTACATTTACTTTTTCAGTTCATACATGAATGGTGTGGAGCATGGCATGACATTTGCTTTTGCATTCGTAAACGATTCTTTGATGTTCTTATGATTTCATATATATCTCGCAGTAGTAATCTGGTATAATGTATCGTTCAAATAGTATGTCTTTTTCGATTTTTTCTTTTTGTGATTCTTCTGAAATTTTTTTCTCATTTTAAATAAAAGTTTAAACAGGCACATCTCCAAAAAATCATAAACGTGCAGAAGAGAAATCCCAAGCCATAGTCCCACGTAGCCGCCGATCCAGCTCAGAATCCCCACAGACTGAATGAGAAATTAAGGAAAATTTATTAACATAACGGTAAATTATTGTATCAGATTTACTCCTGAAAAGGAGTAAAATGGTTTTTTACTAAAAAGATCAACTTTTAAGTTATAAAAGGAAGCTCTCCTCCTCCTTAAAAACAACAGTTGAGCTTTTAAAAATACTCAAAATTCAACCATTTGCTTTGCATAGCTTGCAGAAGTATATGGGAGTAAAACCATTATAAAATGTTATGAGTAACTAACAGAAAAAGAAATCGCGTCGATTTATTGTTTACTGCTAGAATGACTGTAAATTTCCTGGCTAGGCATTTCTGGCTGCAGATTTTCTAAGTGCGATTTTTCTGGCTAGAGTAACAGCAAAATAAAACTATTTTACAAATGAATTATTTTAATTAATACTTTATTTTTATGTTAAAACTCGTACTTCTATTTCTTCCTTTAGCGTCAAAAGAAATATAAATTAGGTGGCTTTTAAGAATGAAAACATGTGAGTTAGGGTTAGAGTGTTTGCCAAAATGACCAGCAATGTTACTTCTCTCGTCTTTTTCCTCGGCAGTAATATACGCTACTGGTGAGAATTTTCTGGCTTTTGTTATAATTCATGATTAGAGCTCGCACATAGTATTAATTGCTATTTTTGTTGTATATGCTTAAACTTGTATTTCCGGATCCCATAAAGAACGATAATTCTTGTTAAATTTTTAATTTTTGACTGCAAACCATAGTTCAAATAAACTTTAATTTGGATTCTACTCTTATTCATATTCTTTAAAAAACTAAATTTAAAATGGGAAGACGATAAATCGCCTGTAAGTTGAATTAATACTTAACTGTAAAGCTGATTTATCTTTACTTAGTTCGCGCCATGGGAAAGCATTATATAACCATGTTTTGTTTTTTTTTAAAACTCTACTCGTATAATAATCCCTCATAAATGTTACTCTATTACACTCTTGATTAAATTATCCCTGCATTTATTTATAATTTTATAGTATTACTCTAAAAAGAGTGGTGTTATGAGCCACCATACTACAAAGTACATTTCTTCCGAAAGATTTCCGCGGTTTTTGCCACTAGCGAGCATGTGCCAGATAATCGAATTTTTGCCAAATAGCCGGCTTCCTAATTGTCGGACTTTCGCTGTATCTCTTTCAAAATAAATCATTCTTTTCTTCGTGTGAATACGATACATACATAGATTAAAGTTTTCTTCTTTAGACAACATCTCCTTCAAAGAAAACCCATATTTTTGTCAGGCAAATACTACATAACGGCATATGGTCAAATACAGCATAGAAATATTTACTAAAATGTAACAAATTATTTTCGAATGATTCACGGCAGTTCTTAGAGATATATCATTATCCCAAAAGGGAGAATAAAATTTCTATCACCCAATTATTTCAAAGCAGAGCAGAAACTCTGTTATCAAGAAAGATCAGGAATAGCTCTTTCAACACTACTTATTACTTACACTTTCTGTTTGGGATGAGGGGGATTATTTATTATTTCTCGCTTTAAGCCAGAAAGGCTTACAGGTCAGCATCATGTCATAACGAGCGTTAATTTTACTCGAAGCTTTTGGGAAAGAGAATTCTGTAATTTGCCTCGCAATGGAATTTTTAATAAGTAGATTATACGGAGAGAAATTTTCTAAAGGTCATCAGAGGAATTTGCTCCCAAAGTATTAGAAATGTTATTTCAAAACCTAATCTAATAAATTTTATAATGTAAAATTTCATCGCCAAGTGTAAAATTACATTAATATGTTTTTTTAAATATTCTACTTCACTTGCAAGGTTAATCTACTTTTGAAAATCTCCTTTTAAGTGAGACCCTGTGGCCTTATATTCTAGCGAATATGTATACACAGATGTAATAATTATAAACAGAGCATGAGTTTCAATTATTGGTAAACTTCATCTATGGTATTTGATTGGTCTGATTTTAAATGAAAAGACTTTGCGCAGAGGAACACACGATGACGTTTATTCAGGAGAGAAACTAATTTGTTTCTAACGATAACAAACCAAATCTGTCTAATATTAAATTGTATTCATGTGGTATTAAATAGTTCATGGAAATGTAACGACATTTTTCATTTGAAATCAGTTTTAAATAGAGTTTAAAATTTGACGGTTATCAAAATATCATACATAATTCAAAAATAGCTGTATTAACGAAACGAAACATATTATTTCCGAAATTTAATTATTAATAAATCGTAAGTATCCTAAATCTCGAAGCATGAAATGAGTATTTGACAATACACTCACTCCATTAAAGAGCTATAAAGGCTGGTTTAAGAGATTTTTAAGGTTATTAATCTGCCTGGACCAAAATGCGAAATCAGGACATAGAAAAAAGGTACATTATAATTTCTTTTTATTTTAATTTTTTGTCGATTTTAGTTCAAATGTTGCATTTTGAATCAGAACTACAGAGTAGGAATGTATTCAAATTTGGTTTATAAAATTTGTAAAAGAAAACGCCATCTATCGCAAATATAATTTAAAAGAAGTTACATAATTACCCTAATAATATGAAACTTCAGTTTTCTACAACGGAAAGCAAAAGTGTAAACAATAAATTTAAAAGTGCTATTTATAAACATATAAATTATCTTATGGTTATTATTTCTTAAAAATAATAATTATTTCAACAAAATATGAATAAGGCTTTAGTTTTCATACCGAAGAATCCTGTTTATTAGTTACTTTGTAAAGAAGCATTTTAGTTTTAAACTAACCAGTTTTTGTTCAGTTACTTATTTTTTCTATCTTCCCTTATTTCCATTTCCTACCAGAAAGATGTTTCAGTTTCGCATGTTATGCAAAGTAGGTTAGAAAGATATTATTTAAGCTGGTGTATGAGTTACTTCAGGTAGAGCGTGTTCTGCCGTTCGGCAACGTTGTTTCGCTGATTTAAGCTTGCTATTTTATAGTCGTGCATATTAATTGCCAGTTTGTGTACTTCGGTAGTAGAGCTAAGAGTCAGCTCCCGTTAACTATGTATATGCGGCATCGGCTGTATATGTAACGTAGACTTCGTTTTAATTTCGTATTTCTATTTTGAGTTGCAGCCATAAATACTAACTAAGTTTGTTCGCACCAGGAATGACGTCTGTAAATCCCTTCTTGAGGTGAATAAAAGTATCTTTTAACCCTTCATACATCATGTCATTGATAGAGTTTAATTTGGTGAATAGCCACTCCACAGTTCAAGAACCAACAAAGAAAATTTAATTTAGGTAGATTCTAAAATCTTTCATACATGAAATTACTTCCATGACATCATACATTACTTTGCTTTCATTTATTCATTTACCTACCATACATTACATTACTTTACTTTCATTTATTCATTTACATCATCATACATTACTTTCATTACATCGTACATTACATTACTTTACTCCCATTCATTACTTTACATTATCATTACATTACTTTGATTAATGACTTTCATTGTATAATACATGTATGGGACGGTGTATAATTACAGTTATGATTTATACCAGGGTTTCTTAATTTTTTGCAGTCGCTACCCCCTTTATGTCACTGAAATTTTTTTCACGACCTCCAGGACCCCATAATATTTACAAAAATTTTGTGGGACCCCATAAGTATTGCGCAAATCCGACACACGCGTGAATGAAACTGTCAATTTTTTTCACTTGTACTGTAATATATTATTGCAGTTTTAGGTCATTAAGTTTAATTTCTAATTTTAAGACACAGAACAATGTGAAAATTTTTAATAAATAACAGACGAAATGACAGCGTCACGCGCAAAGCAAGGAAAATGAACGTTTATATTATAAAAAGAATGCGTCGAAACGTTTTCGTTTTTTCCTATGTCTGTATTGTCTTATCTTTATCTATTTTCAGATGCATTGTGTAAAAATATTTGGTAATTGTAAAATTATTATAATAAGTTAAAGAAATATCAAAACTGCTAAAATTTATGGCGACCCACAGTTTAAGAAACCCTGATTTATACAATGAAAAATGTCTTTTTTTTTCTTTTGCGTTTTAAGACTACATAAGCACTATTTGTGAACTTCAGGATATAAAGGTTCACCACCATAAATAAGTTGAAGATTGTTCAATCTTACTCTGAAAATCAACATTCTAATACTTTGACGCAACAAATATACCGCAACTTTTTTAATGACGGAAACACGCCTTTCGCTCCTTTACATTTTCAGCAACAAGGAAACGTTTTGACTTTTAACATATTTCTTCCCAATGCTTGAATTTTAACTGACGCGATCTCCAGACTTACTAGCCGCAAATTTTTTTCTCTGCGGCTTCTTAAAAGGAAAGATGTATACAAATAAGTAACAAAAAAATATAAGTCAATATTCGAACAAAAAAATATAAGTCAATATATAAGTCAATATTCGAAAAGCAATTCAAAAGTTAAGGTTCGAAGTTCTGACATATTTATGAAGAACAAGCACGTCGAGCAAGTCGAGGCTAACAATGGCTACGATTTTCCAAACATTAATTTTAAAACACAATGAAACATATTTCTACAAATTGCATTTAACGTGAAAACTCAAAGGAAAAAAAAAATCATAATAATAAAAGAAAAAGTGTTACTCCTCAATTTAATTAAACATTAATGGGGCGCCGTCACCTCACAGCTACCGTTTCAGAGTAATAGCAATAAAATTTTGCCCCGCGGATAAAATTATTTAAGTAGTTCAACGCATAAAATAAATTCCCCACGCATAATTTCTACAAACACCGATCATGCGTTGCACAAAAAGAAAAAAAAAAAAAAAACTCTCAACTGCCTCGCTTTATTTGCGGCACTCGTTCACCCTTTTTTAACCTCTTTTTAACTGAAATAGAAAGATACTACGATTAGCTTTTTATGGTTATTGACGTCACTCTGACGCAAGTTACGTCTTTCTATTACTTCCAAATAGACTTAACGCATGAAAGCTACTATGTGTTGAAAGATTTAGGGAAGCTCTCAGAGAATTGGAGGCATAGATACACGCATAAGTAGAGGTACAACCCCTTCCTGAGACCAGATGCTTATTCTTCCATAAAAGGCGTTGCCAGAGATAACAGTCGTTAACCTTTCAAAAGCGCAGTAAATCGAACACATTTCAGCCACGCCGTTATTTCAGCATCCAATTAATTTGATATCTGTCTAATTCAATCTTTGCAATAAATACGAAAAAAATTAATTTTGAGGGGGAAACGAGTTCTAAAAATAATAATAATCAGGGAAATGCCTAATGATTTTGGAAGAAATTACCTCAAAGCGAGGTTTATAAGCGAATGTTGTGGTATCCATGTTTTCTAAGAAAATCTGAACCAGAGTAGCACATCTGAAAATAAAGAATTAATAATGTGATTTAATGTATGTTGCATACATATATTTAATCTAAATTAATATTTTTTGCGTTAACAGATTTCATAAGTTACATTTGAAAACTCTAAAACTTACGTCAAGTCAGTCGCGGTTCTACAGGAATTCTGGAAAAAAAAATCAGAAAATTAGTTTTTAATAAAGACTACTTTGCGTGAAATGCTATTAATTTCTCTTATTAAGTCTGTGTACGAGATTTTCGAACAGTTTGACTTACATTCATATTTTATAATTTTCTGTATCATATTTAAGAACTCCTACATTGAAATTTTACCTTTGGGTAGAATTCAAAGTGCTTAAATTTCTTAATATGATTTGATTTTGAATTTAATTTATTGTTCCGCTGCACACACTTTGTTTGTTTCCATTTTTCTGGCTTTGAAAGAACTATTTAATTTTAAAATGCACATAATGTACAAATAATCTGCATACTATGAGAGGGTAAATTTGACACGAATTGGTTGGAAACGTGATTTTTTCTTTCTTTTTTGAACATTTATTGCCGTCTTTGAAAATAATCATAACATAATATTCAACATAGTTCCTGTCTAATTTAATAAACTTGCACTAGTCATTGACCAGCACGCAAATACCACGGGAAGTGAATTTTTCTAATGCATTTGCAGATCTCATGTTGGCCGAACTACATCTTCATTCAGAAACTTCTTTCCACACAGAAGTATGCCCAGCTCGCATATTAGTGGTTACAGGTTTCAGACATGGACCTTATAAGAAATAGACCAATCCAAATGGGTTTTCTCCCTCGTCTGACGCGTTCCCTGAGGTGACAGCAGTGACACTATTTATATGTTAAAAATCAATAATTCGAATCATTGTAAAAATTAAATAGATAAATAAAATAAATAAATAAAAAAATTTGTAAAAATGTTGTAAAAAAATAAAATTCTGAAAGATTTCAGATTTTAAATTACGTCGAAAGGGGCGTTTTTTTAATATTTTGTCTGTTACTTTTATTTATTAAATATCACGTTCTTCGCACTTAAACCATAAATTCAGTTCAAGAGCAATAGCGCAAAATAGTTTTAAATTGAGCATAACTTTAGAATTCCCGATATAGAGCCTCGCGCGCTGGAGATAAAAATGTTTTTCTCTGTACAAACGTTGCCATTGCTCGCTTTGAAATCCTTCAGTTTGTTAATGAAAAATTCGTTAAAGTTTTACAAAATATGGAATCGATAATAAAACAACTTCCAAATTTCAAATTTGGGCTTCCACCTGCCCATATTCGCAATAGGATTACGTCATTCAATATTCGACATGAACCATATACGAAGTAGATTAACCCAAACGTCTGAGGCGTTGCCGGCTGTCACCTTGATCACATTCGGAGGAGTAGGAACGACTTGAAGAAATTTAACAGTGGTTGCCTATTGCAGCGTCAAGAAAAAGCTTAATGTAGCGCCTCATTTCACAAATTAGAATTTCTACATATTTTTATTTTTGAAACTGAGATTGATTTTTAACAATTTAGCATATATATCAAGCATAATTAACGTTCCAAATAATTATAAAGCTATTGCAGGCTTTCAGGGCCGGATATTTTTTTAGCTTTTCCTATGCTGTAAAGAAATTTGTAACTACTTCTTTTAGAAAATAATATTTTAAATCGGAAATAATAGAAAATTTAAAACAAGCAATTTTATATTGCAATTTTTATGCTTTTCATTTTTGTAAATAAGTAAAAAATACTAAAATATTTAAAAACGAATTTTTGAAAGTTTTTTTTTAAATTCTAAATTGTGCTGCTTTTTTAAAATTATAGATGAGTATTACAACACAATTCCTATAAAGGAATTTTATTTCAATTATATTTCATAATACATCATAGTGATAAACACTTTTGACATCTTAATTTTTATACATTTAATTCTAATATTAAAATTGTATTTAACTGTAATGATTAATTTTGCTTGTATTTTATAGTGATTATTTTTTTAATGTATTTTTAGTTCTGCATAAGATTTTTTTTATTTACTCTTAATTTAATTTATCAGCTCAAAGCGGCATTTTGCGCTGTTTCACTATAAATGTCCGTGTTTCCTTGCAAATTTTTGTTACCAATATTATCGCCCTGTATTATATTTAAAGAAATTAAATAATGAAGAATCTGCATAAATACGTGTATGTTTCTCGCACTGTGACAAAAACGACGGTATCTAGAGCCATCAAATTCTGAATAATGTAATCCTCCACCCGAACATGGGCATCTGGACGGCCGAATTTCGAATTTGTTTTAATCTATTTCATATTTTGTAAAACTTTAACGAATTTTTAATTAACAAACTCAACGAGTTCAAAGCGAGCAATCGTAACACTGTATGGAAAATAACATTTTTATCTCCAATGCGGAAATTCTAAAGATATACTGTTTTTAAATGTATGTGGTTTACGGGCGAAGAACATGATATTCAACAAATATAGGTAACACACAAAACGTTAAGAAAAGGTTCCTTTTGGGCGCAATATAAAATCTGAGTGGTTCTAGATTTTATTTTATCTTTTATTTTCCTTCATTACACTCAGAAAATTTTATGCTCCAATAAATTACTAAAATAAATAATCCACTTTAATGTTAATAATTTAATGAGGATATAATCAAATAAATGATCGTTTTGTAATGTTATTATAGTTTTGAAAATCACTGCCTGAAAATGTTCATTAATTTATTTTTTTAAATTATCAGATCTTGTTTAATTTTACCTTATTTATTTATTTAATTTTACTTTATTTTGACGCAATAGGTTTCAGTGTTAAAGTAAACCACATCGTCCCTACTCTTTCTTACGGACATGTCGGTGACGCGCGCCCCGCCCACTGGGTTAGCCTATCTCTTATAAGGCTCATGGTTTCAGAAATGCTTCCTCATCATCCTCATACCAATGAAAAAGTTCTTATCAAAAACTGACACTTCCGTTTCGGTTCCCAAACCTTGGGTGTCCATCTAGCACACACCTTGCAGAAATTCAGCTCTTTATGAAAGATATAATCCAACATACTAATATCGAATACTGATAACATATTTCTTATTGTGATATGCTGATTTTATAATAATATGTTCTGTATGGCATCAGTTTTGTTTCCAATGGCTACTGAACCAGGTGAAAAATTTTTCACCACTGATGCCGTTCTTTATTATCTCATACTTATGTACCACTTAAAATCTATTACCATGCTGAATTTTCATCTGACGATGAACCTGTATAAGTCTGAATCCTTTGCTTTACAGAATTCTCAGACATTACATTACATAATTATTCGTTGCTCTTAGCACATTATTGCAAGGGCACTGCCATTTCATCGGACTGTTTTCCCCATGTCACAAGAATGGTAACTCCAGTTACTGAGAGCTCTTAGTCACTTTCTTACAAATCTGACGCGACACTGAAACCACAGGCGATTTTTAACGAAACGTTTTCGTTTTCCTATTGAACAGCTTTTGAGCAGAAGCTTACCAATAAAATAAAAGTCAGTTATTTTTATTTTTTACATTCATACCGCATATTTTGCCTTTTTGATATTTATGTTGCGTATTTCGTATTTTTTATATTATTACCTTGTATTTTACATATTGTTACATATTACTACAATATTGTCTGTGCATATATTTTCAGTACAATATTCTACATATTTCTCCAGTATTACTGTGCATATAAAAGGTAATAAAATATTTTTATTATCTTTTACTGTATAAATTTTGTAAGCCTACACTAAGATGGGTCAAGAAAAGAAACGAATTTAACACAGAAAACTGGTAGGCAAAGAAAACAAGTAGAACTCCAATTATTGTCCTCCCTCCCGAAGCCAAATGAACTAAGTAATAAATCAGTGCAATGTATATTTTCGAAGAAATTTAATTAATTTAGATGAAATTGTGTGGCATGTTTGCAGTCAATAAGTTTATTATTCACATTTATCCCCTAAATTTCTTGGCATATAAGTTCAGTTATTACTTCGACTTGGACAAATTTCCGATATCTATATTAGGTATAGTTTTTCTGCATGATTAAAACAGTTGTATGGGTTCTACTTTCTGTCAAGCTTTTGCTACTCCATATAATATAGTCAACTTTTTCCAGAACTTCATTCAATCATAATCTTCCCCAGCAAGAGTTATCGGAAGACTAGAATGGTAAAGTCGTTTAGCTGATGGTATATATTACATCTTGGTCTATCGGCTGAATTAAATTGATAACATTTTTCAGCAAAACTCTAGCGATCATCAGACTGTCTATTGGTTTAAAAATGGTTTCTTTAAAATGAGCCGGTGAGACGGGACATTATCTAATAACAATGCTGTTTTTGTTTGTTTGTTTCTTTTCGTTTTGTTTGGTAAACCTTTATTTTTAAAAAAATCCCCATTTCAGGAATTCATTTGGTCCTGAACCAATCTTCGCATATCTCTCAATTCATCCATGCGCCTTTTAGTTGCAATCATGTACAGAGAGATTTTTCATTTCGGTCCCCTTAAATAATCATCTAGACTTCTTTGCTTTTTCAACCATTATAAGTTTCATTTTATGTGTTCCTGTTCCATTTGCGCAACACATGACTGCTTGCGCTTGGACATTTCTTTTGATGAAGCAAACGTTTTCGCTGGAAAACTCTTCCAATATAGGCGACATCTACATTATAAATATGTCTAGATTGCAATTTTTTTTGTTTTAATCCTGAAAATCGATGCAGAGTTTATGAGCAGATTCAACACAACCACGGAGACGTTATTCTTTTATGGTGATTTCTCGAATATCATATCGTTGCTTAAATCTTGAAAGTTATCCTGATGAGGCCTTAAAAGCAGCCTTCTAATCCTAATTTTCATTTCTCCGTGCACATTTGACCGCTGATAGGCACTCTTTCTGCTTGGTTCTAGTAAAGCTATGTTTCAACATACCTGAAACTAAGAATATAAGTTTCCATGTGTTGAGAGATCCGTTCTGTTTCCTTATAAAGACATGTCGCATTGTCACATTGTGTTGGGAATGCTTGTAACTTTTTTTTTGTTTAACAATATCAAGAATCGTTTACGAGCCAGCTCTATATTCTTCGACTAGCTTCACTGTCGATTCGACATGTTCAAAAATTTCGGTTAATGTAAGTTTTTTTTTTTTTTTTTTTTTTTCTAACGTTAAAGAAATATTCTTGCTGTTAGTATTTTTAGGATGTTCTTTATTCATTTTTAGTTCTAAAATTTTAAATCAGTTTTTAAAACGATAACTAGAAAATATGGACGAAAGGTACATACGAAACAAAAGAAAATCCCAGTGATCTATCGAAATGACGTCTTCTACTATGAAAATGCACAATGAATTGTACGAGGTAACTGTTGAAACTAAAGATGCAGTTAAGCAGTCAAAACAATCACATAAAATACCAAAATGCAATATAATAAGTAGTTGAAAATTCTCAAGGCTTTTTCAAGGTGCAGCCGAAAATGTTTCAAAAGAGCCATGTCTCTAATACAAGTAAATGATTACCGTTTTGCTATGAGCAAAGATCATAAACAAAGGATCAAATTTTATCTTCAGTCACCATCTGTTTGAAAAAACCAGGGTTAATGTCTGACATTTGAAGCAAATAATAACATGCAAAAATATGATGTCCTATTTTCCTTGTATTTAAACTAGCCAAAAAAAACCCCACATAATTAAATAAATAACAAGCTAATTTTATTTGGCCTGAAAACGCAATCAGGATAATCGGAATTCCTAATATATGGAATTGGAAAATGCAGTTATCACAAATGAGTAAGAGATTAGGGCAAAGCAAATAAAGCTGTTAAAGAAATCTTACTCTGTCTCCTTCACTTTTAGCTTCCTGCACCTGAAACTCGTATCTTGCAATGCTAGGAGAAGGAAAAAGGAGGAAACTTACAAAATACAACGCAATAATTAACTTACCTGCAAGACATCGAGCATTTCTCAGCGCATTCTGATCTTGCTGATGCATGAAAGTTTGGTATTTCTGTAAAATAAGAAAAGAACAAAAGAAAGAAAACTTAACAGTTAATGCAAAAAGGAACACAATTATTTTCTCCTTCCCCGTGATTTTTGAAATTCATTTTTACTGCCAAACATACTATAGCAACAACAGCGCAACGTTTTGTAAATTTTCAGGACTAGTTCTGAATGTTAATTAGAGCAGATGCGGAAGTGAAAAATGACTTGCATTGTGATGATGTTATTATGAAAATGACGTGCATTTATTTGTCTATTGTTTCTGATAATAATAGACAAAATTTTTGAGAAAGTTCCATCTACAGAAAAGGAAACAAAGCCATTGGAGCCATCTGTTGATGAAAAGGAAAAACAACTATGACATAATTTCTTTCAAAACAGAAGGTAACGGCGGGTTAGAATTGGGATCTTTAACTAGAACTGAGATGTTCTTATGACTGAGTTTTATGATTGAGAAACGCATCTAGAAAACTAATTTTCTAGCGAAGGATATTTTCTGAATAATTTTTAATCAGCAGTTTGGGACAATAAAGAATTTTTGTAGTTTTTCTTCTTAACGTATGTCTTAAATTTCAAAGCTCTCTTAGTTTGACCAAAGTATATCTAGAGACGTTCGCAAGAAATATTGTATACACCCTAGTAGTTCATATCCGGAATGGAGTCATTATGTATAGAACTGCGAATTTAATTAGCAGGAGGAAAAACTATATCAAATTTCTGTAAATACATGCAGTTAATTTTACGGGTAATCGATTAGCTGTGTTTTGTTCGCTAATTTAATTTATCATCCATTCCTCCCCGTCTTTAATGTCAGCGACTACACTAAATATGTTTAGATGACTGTAACGGCGGCTTAATGTTTGGTTTTCCAATTATAAAAATTGAAGACATAAAAGCGGTATCTCGTCTACGAGCTCCCTCAACAGTGCGTCGAAAGAAAGGTTTCTCAGAATTTTTATTTTGGGGATATCTGATTGGTTACTTATGCGAAACCCAGGTCTTTATAGAGATCGTACGAAGAATAGTGCTTCAAATCAAACATTTTCAGTTTATTTTTAAAAAAGCCCGCTCAGCTAGGCGAGACACAGCCTCAACACACACAGTTTCAGGCGAGACACAGTTCAGGAAACAGGCGAGACACAGTTTGAACGAAACATGTTCCGCTTAGGAACGCTCCAGAGGTAGACATCATTTTTATCAGAAAACAGACAAGCATTTTTATCGGACACGTTTCTTCAAGCCTTTAGCGTCGTTAGATGTAATAACTCCTTAACGGTGGTTGAAATGAAAAACATTCCAAAGAAACAAGTTCCGGATGATCACTGAAGAACTCGTCAAGAGATACCAAAAGTAAGTTTTTTCGAAAAGGTCTTGTAGAATCATTAAGATTTTTGAAGTAGGAAACACGAAAAATGAGCACTGCCCTCGTCGGAACTCGAACCTGGACCTCTCGAAATACGCGCCGAGTGTGCTACTGTTACACCACAAAGACATGCAGAAAGGGGAGAGAAAATACCCTATAGTCTACCTCTGAATGTGATGTGTTTTGTCATTATAACTTAATTATAATTAGAGCTATGGACGTCATGCTTGAATTCTGTTATACATTTAAAAGTATTTTAGAGCAGAAACTAGTGTTCAACATCAGAAAAACCTTCGTATGATTTTTGATAAAACGAAAATAAAAGGATAGTTATGCCAAGATGCTTTTGGTAATAGCACTAATCAGAGCAAAGCTGTGAAAGTAGAACTCTGAAATAACTGTTCTTGCAGTGCAGTAATTTGTATACGTCGAAAAATGTTTCGAAACGGCTTACCTTTAAAACCTTTGCCAAAATCCTGGTTGCCTTTTTCCTTGTTGATTCCACAGGTCAGCGCAAACTATCATCTTTGATTTCGTGTCTTTTAAACTATTCTTAATTTCAATAACGATAATAGGCTCAATATGCTTAAATATAAAGTTCGTCGAACGGTCTTCAATATGTGCCTCTGTAGCTCATAGGCTCTAACAACAGCATCCCAAGCGCTTACAATTCAGCATGAGATCATTATAAAACTGAAGGACATTCCATGGTCCGACGAATCCCATCTGCTGTAACAGCATATGCTCATAAATAAGATTTGTCCAAGGGTTTGCTTTCTCCTAAATACATTATCTCAATTGGGTAGGAATGCGGTGGAATAACATATTTTCGTTTGGATGCCGTGCTATTATCCTTGTAAAACAAACTCTCACAGCTCACACTCACTTGCTCGTTGCAACCTACTTACCAGTTTATTGACATAAACAGTCTCTCTGAGTTTATTCTTTGTCGATTAATAATATCGGCGGCAAGTGGAGAAAGTACATCATATTTACATGATTTTAATGTTTTGGTTGGTTAATAATATTCGTCTTAGTTTCAAACAGATATGTTTATTTAAAAAAACTATAACATATATTGGAAGAGGATTTAAACGAAATAAATATTGAATGTTCCTCTGTTCTCGTCATTTCAACACATAAAGCAGTAAAATGACTTCTTGAAACAAGACATTTTATCTTGTTTGTAACCTTGCCTGTTCCACGCTTCCCTTAAAATTCTATTTCTGTAAAACTTACATAGGAAATTATGAAGCGCAGTAAAATTGTACTTTACGTTATACACGATATGTAATGTATTTTGAATTCTGAGCCAATTAAAGAAATTATGATTAAAATCTATAACAAATTTAAATAATAACATTTTTTAATTCTAGCTAAAATAATTAGTGCCTAGCATCCCTACTTTGATAACATTTTCCGATAAAATATATTATTTCCTAAATAACGTCAACCATAACTTTAACCATAAATAACCTTAAACAATAATTTAAATTTATAATTAGAAGCATGCTTTAAATATTTATCAGTTCACAGAGATTAATTATAGTATGATGAATAATTATGCAAATAAATTCCAGTGTTAGAAATTTGGATTAACTGAACGTATTCGCAACAGCAATTTTCAGAAAGCATCTCCTAAACTCAGAAAGTGGAAACGAATTCTTCTAAAAAGTGGTTTTCAAATCTCCTCAACATACGCACAACATTTCTATATTCTGATGTATTTGACCCCATCCTTGCAACTACTAATAAAGAAATTAAATAAACTCCATTTCCTCAAAAATGATGAGTGTCGTTCGTTCTCTGTAACTTCATCTTTTTTTAAATCATTAATAAGAGGAATACGGGAAGCAGACCACTGCAGCGAATATTTCACGTCTTGCTTTGATGCTAAATTTGAGTTATATGTTCGCCTTTAAATCTTTCGGATGTCTGTCATTTTTCTGCTTTTGGCTATTCAAATTTCGTTATTTAAGTCAATAATCGAGAATTCCTCGAAGGACTGTAACAAATCCAGCCTTAAGAAGTTCACTGAACTAAACTGGCAGCAGTACGCTATAAATTAATTAGAAGCTATGAAAAAACATAATGCATTAAATGGATGTTTTTGTTTATTGATAGTTAATTACGTTGTTATTAAGAAAGTACAACTTGAAGAGAGTCCAATATTATTAAGAGGGTCCAACATTCAGAAATGTAAAGGGAAAGCTAAATTGTAAGACATGTGGCTTAAATTAATAATATGTCATCTCAAATTTCAAATGAAAATTATGGTATGAGAAGCCTTCTCTTCCAGTAAATACTTTACAAAGCTGCGATGACAGTTTATATTAACGTTTTATCAACAGAGTTTCTACTTTTTCTACAGTCTAGGACGAGGAATAATTTAGTAAATACAGAAACCAGCATATAAAAATTTTTTATAACTGGTTTACACAGTTGATATTCAGACGAAATTTCGTTCAATTTTTTAGAAATTCTAAAAAAAAATTTTATAAAAATTTAGATTTTTGCTTTTTTAATGCCAGTTTTTAATACATTCCAAATTTCTGATTTCTTAAAGTCGGATATCATATTTAAAATTTTTAAAAAGTCTTAATGTTAACAGTTTTAAATATGTGTTCAGATGAGCGATTCCTATTCAGTATATATTTTCTAAGAACTAAGCGGTCGAATCAAGTCTTTGCACCATGGGTTCAACAAGATTATTTCATTTTTCGAAAGGACATTCATCTAATCTGTCAAATATTCGATTAACCCGTTACTTACTTTTCTTAAAATAAAAAGAAAAATGATAAGATATCCTTTGAAAATATGACGAATTGTTAAATTGTTTGGTCTAAACTTACACTGGAGTTTACAATACGCTTAATTATTTGATTTTATTACTTTATTTTGAGTTTCTAATGTGTTATGCTAAAATTATCGCTTTTGCTGTGTTACAGGGTGATTAAAAATGTCTGACAAAAATATGCAGGCTGTTAGAGCGGAGCGAAATAACTAGATTTTGTAATGGAATGCATGCCCCGAAATAGCGCGTTGAGTGTATAGAGTATTCTTGAGTTGTAAGTTACAACTTTCTACTGTTTTAAACTGCCATTCCTTGTGTGGATTTCTAGAGGAATACATCGCTGCACGAACGCGGAGAACGCCGATATGCATTTTATCTAAAGAAATGCGCCTTAAACTGAAGAGCTTGTGAGGATTTATTTCTTTATTTTCACTAACAGTTAAATTTTAGTTAAAGCAACTTTCCTTTTATTCTCATTTTTCACCCACGCTCTCCAGCCAGAATGCTAATCAGATAACGCGCGATTATTCAGATTAAGGTAGAAAGAAGTACTAATTAAGCGAAGGTTTCGAAAGGTGATTTTTTAGAGCGTATTATGCCTGTTTGAAGACCACGTTACTATTCTGAACTACGAGCGATTTGATTGTGAGGCGCTGAGTGCTTCTAGCCTTCTACTTGTTTCCGCCGACTTCTACGAGTCAGAGCCTTCCTGCACGTTTAAATTATTCTGCGAGCCATTAGACTACTTTAATTACATTTTTTTGAAGTTCAACTTTACCCGTTTGAGTTAAGCCAGAAGTGTTGGCTTTACGTAAGAGCAAGTGTGGCCATCTGTTCAAATATATGTGATTGAATAAAGGGTCCTTTACATCCATCCTCTGACCTTTCTGTTGTTGTAAAGTCCTGGGGATAATTTTTCATACAATCTTCTGAGAACCTGTTAGTTTACGCTCCCTAAAAATACGAGGTTCTATAAACTATTTAAAGAAGATATTTAGGAATCGTTCTTTGTACTTTCTTTGAGTGACTGCTCCATTTTAGTCGAAACTCCATGAATAAAGGTCTATGCCGGCGAACTTCAGATTCGTATAGCCATACATAACGCTCAAAAGCCGCTCGGTGGCTCGATTTACCGCAGCAGAGTACTATTTATTACCTGTCGCTCAACAACGTGTCAATTTGACACACGCATATTCTGTTATAAAATCTGCTTATTTCGGTCCCCTCTACTAGTTCTTATATTTCAGCCGGATATTCTTTAATCACCATGTAATACATATTATATTAATGTCACATCATCATGTTCAACGTTCGTTTTCATTCACGTTTTAATTTAAAAGTGATATATCTTGGAAAATATTATCCATTAATAAAGTGGTACTAATGTGCTACAGATCTTGTCTTGTTTAAAGAGCTTTTCATTTACGTCATTGACTTGATAAATAACATTTTGTGCTTTCTGAAACATATTCAACTCCTTGAACACCTTGATCGAACACTTTTTTAATAGAATGGAATTACGTAAACTTCCTTCAAATGAAGTTCTCACCATGATCACAGATGGTTTCATTATGGGGGTAGTCTATAAAAGGATCCGCACAGCCATACAGGTACAGTGATTTGTCCAGCTTGCATTTCACTTTACACATCTATATTTAAAAGAAACTAAATATTAGACATTAAAGCAAATGATTTTTAAACATCATTCTTCCAGTTTAACCTAAAAACATTGGAACTTTCATTAACTTTTATGTCGTTTTAAATCGACATTTCGGGCAACTTGGTTTTCCTTAAGCGTCTCTTTGGTCTAATGTGAAGATAAGCCTTGTAAACTTGATATCGCGCAACAGATACCTGCTTCGATGAAGGTCTTTTTTACCTAACTGTTTTTGCCAACAAGAGAAAATGGCTGAAATTAGTTTATAAAACGTATTTCAAGTTATAATCACTGCGTGACGTTTTACAATGTTCTTATGGATAAGGATGTAGAGTTCCTCACTTTGATTCTGCTAGATTAAATGTCGAGGAACCTAGTGAACTTTCAGCGAATCATCGCTTAGTTCAAAGAACTAAAATTGTAAACTCAAGAAGGGTTAATTACCCTTTATTTCAGTCAAAATAAGATGAACAGTCGGCCCCTTTCTTCGCGCTTACGACAAAGCCTCCTCTCGGACTTGAACTCAAAAATAAGAAATAAGAGCTAACCATAGAGGTAGGAAAGGAAGGAGGGGCCAGTCCGCACTAGAAGTGAAGCACTACTTTGAAGCTTTGGGTCACCAGATGGGGTGTTCTTTGTTTACATTCAGAAGCTCGCTTGACACGGTTCTGATAGTATTTCGACACACGACAGTTCCATACACATCGAAAAAGGGACACTTTCGCATGAAAGAAACATTCATAGTGTGATGGATAATAGCAATTTGTATAGTTTAGTGACATTTACGCAAAAATCACATCTTGGTTATTTTTCGATAACTAACAACAGCGCGATTTTGATTATGAATTTGTTTTATAAAATTCTAAACTGTTGAACTACAAAAATATAGATTTTAAGAAAAATGTTATGCTTAAAGAATGAAAAATACCTTACGGTACATTTAAAATTGTATACGTCTTTCGATACCCTTGATAGAGTATTCGCTACTTTTATTTTATTTTCCAAACGCCAAAATGTTTTAAATAAAACAAATTTTTTTCACATCCGTATAATATTGTTGCATATTATTGCAAAAAGCATGTATCTGCCTTTGACAGAATACATAAATATTCATTAAATTATTTATAAATGTATTTGAAATGAAGAATTTATTCACTTATAAACAACTGTGAAAGTACTGTGAAGAAATCTAATTATTAAATGTATCTAATTTATAATGATTATAAATGTTATCTAAATATATAATAACCTTAATATTGAATTGTAAACATAAATTGAAATCCTGTTGACAAATACGTTATAAAACTATTTAAGCAAGAATTGTTCGTATTGGAAAGCAATCTGTTAAAAGGTATTGTAAAGCAAATGCTATGAGATGCACACTTAAGAAAGTAATAAAGAGTTTTGGAATATGTATTGTTGAAATGAAGGGTAAAAAAAATCTGATAAGTATAATTACATTTTATAATATTTATAATAACTCAGTTACATTTTATAATAACTCAGTTACAAGTTTTAAATAATACTTTAAAAAAAAAAACTTATTTTATTCCCTTTCAGAAATGTTCAGAGAAAGTCAAGTACTATTTAAAGTATTTCGCTAATTCCTAATAATTCTCTAATTTAAAATGAACGGAATAGAGCATTAATTATAAATTGACTTACATTTTTCGATTTAAAAGATGCCTCAGAAGCCAAAAAATCATGTCATATTTAATAAAGTATTTTAGGAAGAAGCTCTATAAATAGAAAAGAAATAATGCGTAATTTTAATATTAATAATACAATAAACTTTGGTCTTAATTTTTTTTGTACCTTAACCGAATAAAATCGAATTACCTTAATTTTTTTTTCTAATGTAATTAACGAAAACTTGTGAAAATATTTCATTTAAATTAAACCATTCTGAGAAAACTGTCCTGTGAAAAGTATAGCATTTAATTCCGTTCAGAATGAAATGTTGTTTAAAAATACGTTGTTTTCATATACTTAGGATTCTGAAGTGTTGTAGAAAAAGAAAATATATACATTTATATGTATATTTACGACGTAATTACAAAATATTTACATCCGAACGCGTCAAATCCCATTGAACTCAATGGTAAATGACTCAATGTTTTGGTCACCACGTAGGGATCGCCGGTGCTTCAGAGCAGGGTACGGGAGAAACTTGTTTAGGGCAACTCCATCTTACTTCCTACCTCCATGGAACTAACTATAACTAAGAGATTTAGTCGAAGCTAACGCAGTTCTAACGTAGTTTAGTTAGCCCATAATCTAAACTAGCCGGCGAACTATCAGAAAGGCCCATAATATACGGTCGACCGTAATAGCAGTTAAAGAGACTTAGCCCAAAGGCAAACGCGCGCTACTCAGGATTCCTAACTCTCTCTCGAAGTACGTTTGCTTTAATACTATGTCTTATTTGCATTCAACGCGATTCTAAAAACTAATTCTGTAAGTTGAAACGAGGAGTAATAGGAAAGGTTAACTAAATTAAAATACCTGTTATAAAATTAAAATATACTTTACAAGGAGATAATAAAAGAAGAGAAATGTATTAGCTCTCCTAGTAGGGACAATTAAAAAGACTAAGATATCTTAACCTACAAAGAAGTTTCATAAGCCATGGATAAAATTCCTCAACTAAACTTAAGTTGATGAAGAAATACTTTTGAAACCTTGGCAAAATGCTAATAGTAGTTTATAGGTAATGAAAAAATGAATTATTATTCAAGACTGTTTTCTCAAATGGCTGGGCGCTTTATTTAATAGCCTTTCACCACTACAAGTGCCGGAAGTGTGGGCCACTTCATTATGGAAGCACCTACAGGTGGCCACTGTTGCCTTCTATGAAGGGGACGGAGAGTTAAAACCATGCCTTCTCTGGGATTCGAAACCGGGGCCCATCGCTACGGCAGTCAGTGTCACAGCGACACAATTCAAGACTTTCTCAATGTGTATAAAAATTATCGATTATTTTTAGTTAATCGATTTAATAGAGATCTCTAGCCGAAGTTAGTACTAATGTACTATGTTATTTTATTTGATCAAAGAATCTGCAAAAGCATTGTGTTAAAATAAAATTAATTGATAAATTATTTTTTTAGTTAAACTATTAGAAACGTTTAAAAAAAATGTTCGGCTACCTCAACAACTTGACACCTAACGCTTAACCAACGTTCAACGCTTAACGCTTAACCCGGAGCTCAGAGCTTAATATAGCAACATAAATCGCTTACCCGTGATATGTCAGCTTACCATAACTTAATTTATATGTTGTACACCTCTGTTACAAAATTTCTGAATATACATCGCTTTCAATAGCATGCAATTATTGCTTAAAATCACTACGAACCTCGACCCAGCGCACCTAGCTACAAATTAGTGATGTTTTAAAACACAAAATCCTATTTTTTAAGTGAAAATAGGTCGACGTGTATATGGATACCGTCTATGTGCAATTCTTAAAAACGCGGCAAGCAGTTTGAGATTTTGCACTTTCTCCCAATTTCGCACCTAATCTTCGTCATAATTAAGCATTTTTTTCCATAAAAGTTCTGGTATAAGCGTAATTCGGCTAGCAGATTGTTGGAAAAAAATGTTGAGTAAAAAAAAAAAAAAAAAAAAAAAAAAAAAAGCCTTTACTTCGTGAAAACAAAATGGCGTCCAAAACAAAACTAGCAGGTTGCTGTCGCCAAATTTTCGCCAAAAAATCGTTAAGTTATCATAATGTAAAGATTCACCAATCTTTTGAATCAATTTGAAAAGAAATGAATAGCGAACTTGAAATATTTTCCAGCTTTCCTTTTTGATATATACATTTTATTCTTTAGAGTAAGGTATGCATTTTCAAAATTAAAACTATTAGCTTCAGTGCATTACATTAAAAGAAGAAAATTTTGAAATAAATCTTTATTCTTGAGGTGAACTCAAGCATCAATATTCGTTGATAAAGTATATGAATAAAATTCACAATATACGGAATAAATTATCTGAAACTAGAATAAACCATAAATCAAATGTTTTAAAAATTTCAAGAAAGATTTATGCAGAATCTCTCAAAAGAATTATTGCTTTCCCGCCAGAAACGTTTATTACGTGGTCAACTACTGATGTTGCGAATGCTCCACGAAAAAACGTTCGCAACTTATATTCAGATTTCTTAAACTGAATGATAAAATGTTTTCTATTGTACTATAGAATATATATTCAAAGGAACTGTTTTGTTCCTCTGGGTTGCCTAACGTTCCACTGAAAGAAGATAGGAAGCTAATCTATGCTGTTGATATATTGCTTGTGAAAGCGCCGTTGTAGAACAGCTAGTTAATGTTACTAAAAAAAAAAAAAAAAAGAACTTTAAAATAAATAAATAAATGCTATTCAGTCACTGGAAAAAAATAGATTTGCCAATATTTTTGTTTTGAATATCAGCATTTCGATACGACTAATTTTTTAACAATTCCTGGTTACAACTTCCTCTCTCTCTCTATCTCTCTCTCTCTATCTCTCTCTCTCTCTCTCCACAGCTAGAGGATGAATTAAGAAACGTGGGCAATAACCCGTCATGGGTCTTGAACTGGTTTACTGAGTATCGTCCGTCTTCCAGCGCCCTTTTATGTGAGAGAACTGTAAAAAACTTGGAGACATTCCTATCTTGCACTCTTGTTAATGGTTAAAAAAATTCATAAAGTAATTCAGTAATTCGGATTTTGATATCCTGGCAAGGGTGGAACAAATTTTTCAATGATGCTTCATTCCGAAATCCTTTCCACAGCATATATCATATCTAACAGAAAAACTTTCTGTTATTAAACAGAAATAGTATCTGGAGCTCTTAAAATCACTTTTTCATCAGCAGTGTCATCTAAAAAATAAGTTTCAGGAAATCCTCTATAGGTGATCCTTTACCTAAGACGGGATATGTCTTAATTTGACTTACCAAGAGCATAAATAAACATCGATATTGAGTGCACCATGTCTAAGGGGAGCACTTCCATAGAAAGACTATTTATGGTCTGGAACCTTGGGTGATCATTTTAGAGAAATTTCATTGTACCATATAATTTAAAGATGGAAATAAAGTGGATCCTCCTTAAGATGACGTCTCATTATTCCGGACGATTCTGATTTTTCTATAAAACTGGTAGCTTTGAAAGGCGATGCTCAATAACGATGTTTATTTATATTTTCAGTAATACTGATCACTTTAAGAAGTAATCGTCTGAGGAAGGTGGTCACCTCGAGATGGTTTTCTGTACTTAAGAGCTAACAGGCATTTTCACTTTGTAAAATTACACTGATATTCAATCACAGATTTATTTGATATTACGAGTAAAAAGAATATCCGAAATGTATTATCGAAAATAAAACTTATATATATTTTGGAGAGATTGTTGAGACTGCGACTTACTTTCTGAGTCATTGGCCCCATTCCGCCATTTGCTTTCCATTCTTTCATATAATCTCGACAGTTGCTTTTATATGGAGGAGGAAGCAAAATCTGACGAGTCTGTAATAATATAAATGATTTCAATTGTACAATTATAATTTTTTCACATTTTAATTAATTCCGTGTGCTTATTCACTACGTATGAATACAAGGTTTGTTCGTATTATATTTATACCCAAAAATAAATGTTGTCGAACTCCAAATGCGTAGTCTTGTTATACAATTTATGATTACTGTAAGAGACTGTTTAGAATTACTGTGCTTATTTTACAGAAAGTGGCATTACAGAGTTTATGTATCTCATAATTAAGCTCAGGAAGTACTTGACTTCGAAAGCTAAAAATTTGTCATATCCCTAAAATAAAATTGTTTCTTCAAAGTTCAGATGAGGACTCGCTGAAAAAACCTATTTCTGTATCATCCCATCTCCTGCAGTCGTATAGATAGAAAAAAAAAAACATTTTTTTATTTTGTTAACCCTACCAAGTAAATTTCACTCATGAAAATTAATCAGTAAATATAATATCAATCACCATAAATGTTTTTTAAATAAATACTTTATATTCTTCAGAGGTAAATGCATATTTCATAATGAAAACAAGTAATCTCTGCATACTTCGTGCCAAAAATGGTGAAATCTGAAATATCTATCCAAGGGATAACTTTCATAAATACAACTCATCAAATGGTGTCACGCCATACCTTTCTTAAAAGAGCTGCTATAAAATGCAAAAGATCATTCATTATTTTGCAAAGTATAAATATGTAAATGTTAATATAAATAACCTATACATGTAAATTTACTGTAGTGTAGATATATTTACGTACTAAGAAATTACATTTGCTTTAAAATGTTATGCGTCGTTATTCGTAATATAAATAATTCCTATGAATTATTCGAAAAATACATAATGGCGAAATGGCTATCCATATTTTTTGGACAAAAGTTTTGTACTGCATTCCCCAAAACGAGTTGATGTTTTAATGTTATCTTTTGATGATTGATTTAAATAAAAATGTATTAAATTTGAGATACGTCTAATTAAACGTGATACGTCTAATTAATTAGTTCTCACTTTGCAGCATGGCAAAAATACAAAAACTCAATTTTCATTAAAAGTTGGAACATACAAAAAATTTAAAACTCCAAACACGGTTAAAAGCAGTTAAAAAAAATATTTTTGCAAGTAAAATTAGAGTTTTTGCGCCAAAACAAGCAATTCAGCCAGCCAGCAGGAAGATAAAATTTTCGGTACACAAAATTGAAAGTTTACTTTTGTTCACGCTGTGCAGAAAGACACTGAAGTTGGTGCTCCAACTGACTTAATTCACTATTCTACTAAGCGTTTTTCAAATGTAGATAAATGGTGTCCTCGTAGGCCTAACTTCCCTTGAACTTTTAAACTATTCATAATGCTACAACTATTGCATGCAGATTAGCTTAAGGCATAAAAACCTTCATCGTAATATAAGAGCAACATTATTCAATCGCTTTTAAACGGAAATTATGTGTTAAGTGCACAATTTACCAATATATAAGAATAAAAAATTGAGCTTACTGAGATGGGTAACCGAGTTTCAATATATATATGTATATATATATATACACGTTTGATACGGCTGATTGCAAGGAAAAAGGGAGGGGCACAACTGCATGTTATTGCAGTATCATATACAAAATTTTAATTTTGTACGGCTACTCGTTTTTGAGTTATGCGAGATATATATACGTACTAACCGACGTACGTACTAACGTCACAAAAAAGTTCTCTTCTGAATTCATTTAAAATTCATTTTACAATTTATTTTGTGAAAAAGAGTCCTTTATTCTGTACATATGTACAGATGACACGCAAAAAGATCGTTGAAATGGATTCGAGAGCGGTCAAATGGATATTTTCTTTAAAATATTATACCCGAAATTTTTCGCGATTACGATACTTCCTTTATTTTATACAAGAAAGTAAATTCCAAGCAGATAAATAAATAAAATAAATAGCAAAAAGAAAGAAAAATTAGTACCCGGGCCGAAGTTACTTTGAAAAATCGCTATGCTTTGAAACGCATATGCAATTGCGTTAATATTGCACGCAAAAATTTTCAGCTGTCATCCTCGTCACCAGCACAGTCCCCGTATATACTTGTAATTAATTTATTTTACTTAGTTTTTTTCTGTTTTTTCTGTTTCCTTAAATTGTGAACCCTGAATTATGTATTTTGCCTTATTTAATGCATTATTTTTACTTTTTTTATCAGTCACTCTGTTAATTGATCATATTCATAATTAATGCACTATTCAGCTGATTATAACTCAGTTATACCTGTATTTTAACTATCCACAGTACTCATTTATTGTTCACGTTGTGGATGTCTATTGACAGCACTTGAGTTGTAACCACCTATCTATTACTCTCTAAATGTGAAAAGCAGTTAAAGCATAGTTCTCCTTACCCGCAATGCCCCCTTCTTCCACCATTGCATATTGACTCGTCCAGCATTTGTTGTGCAAACAAATGCTGGACCCGTCTTGAGCTCAATATGCACCAAAGTGTGTTATGTGAACCAAGTTAATTTCGTCAGCCTGGCCGATATGCTAACTGCCCCAGTGGATCGGCTGCCTCGATGTTGGCGGATAGAAAGAAAGAAAGTATTCGGAAAACAAAGGAGAAAGTAATGTGGCATGTGATGGCGTGATATCGCAGAAACCACAGCCGACTGTATCATGTATAGAGTATGTATAGAGTTGGTTATGGCAGAAACACGCCTGGGTCGAAATTGCGTTTTTATGATCACGTGATGAACAACAAAGGTCTCGAATAGTAAACTTTCTTGAAGAATGAAAAAAAAATTGAGTTATTTTTGAAAAATCGAAAAAATATCCGTAAATTATGTTAAAGTTCGGAAAAAAATTTCATGTAACAAACAGCCTTTTTCATCTTATGCGATGGAACAAGAAATTCCGGGGTTATTTGCATAATCGAAAATATGTCTGAAAACCTAAGGAAATCTTTCAAAATTTAAAATTTAAAAAAATTCGGATTTTGAAAAAGTCGCTTTGAAATGCTCACCCTCACTCTCCGTTCAATGTGTATATAGCAATTTTTGTAGTCTTTGGATTATCTGTGTCAGCGCTTTACGACAAACTCACATGCTCACTCACAGATTCATCACTTTGAGATTTCACGTAATTAGCATAAAATCATAAAACGAAATAAGTATCTGAAAAGTAAGGCACATCCATACAAGATATATGATTGAAGAAAAAAATGCTTATACAAATTTTAAGGCCTTGATGACAGAGAAAGTGACGGAAGAATTTTGATTGAGCGAGCGGCTTCATTTCTCTTCAACAGTACCGTATCACTGTAAAATTATTAGCGAATTCAAACTTTCAATTTTGACATTATTAGATAAGATCTTATAAAGCTTTATTTGGAAAAATAAAATTCTAATTTGTAATGAATGTTATCCAGAGCATCTGTTTAATATCAATAAAGTGTTATGTGTAATTAGAAAAACGGTTAAATAAAAAAGTATTTAAAAATTTAAATGGCCACAGGAATTAAAAAAATAATTAAATGAAAACTTATCACAACAAGTATGCAGTCTTTGAAAGGCGAAAACAATGTATCTTAACTGAAGAGAATTAAAAGGTTTTAAAGAAAAAGTTAAAATTACGATTTTTATTCAGTACTCACACTTGTATACGTATGAGTAAATAAAATCATAAACTTTCTTCAAAATAGGTTACTCAAAACTCGCGATATCATTATATTTTATGCGGCTTATGTTTTATACGATTCTATTCTTTTACGGGATTATATTCTTACTTAAATTTAAAATGAATTTGTGTGCTAGAATGCGCATCTTCCTTTTTCACATCAGAAGCAAAATAAATAATTCAGACAAATCTGGAAAACAACTGTGTTAAATTATCCCAAAAATATGTTTTTCATGTGGAATGTTTTCCTCGAAACAACACATAATGTATTCTTTGTCGGCGAGGTGTGATTCATACAGCTACAGTTTTGATGGATGTTTCGCCGAGATTCTTCTAGCGATGTAATGAATGATCCATCAGTGTTGTCTTCTGTGATAATGTATAGCACGATTAAAAATTCAAGACTAGCAAATAGAATATCCTTGATTACTCACGATACGCAAGCAAAATAGGAGAATTTATTATACTGGGGCTCCGAATGCTCATTATCCATCATAGTGACAAACAGCGAGGAAGTTTTTCAAACCGAAAAACTATGGATACTTGTTTACGAAAGTGCCACTTTACAGTTTTGCTTAGAAGTTTTGGATTAAACGAATGTATTTAAAGTACGAATATATTAACTTCTTACATTTATTAAAGATTTGTAAAGTCCAATGTTAAATGCTAAAATCCTTCAAACTATTCTGTTAACCTGAATTGTAATGGCTAACTCATTGCCAAGATAGAATACATTCATCCAATGCATATTGTAAACGCTCCTTTTTAAATAAGTGCCGCTTTTTCAAGACATTGTATATGTGGCTTTTCTCCTACGATGTTTCTTATATAACTGCCTATGCCTGCGATATTTGGCTCAATAATTAAATTTCTTAAAACATAATATCAAATATAAAGATTCGATATATCTTCTTTTCGCCGATAAATTATAAATCAAAGGATCTAATTAGTAGCGTACATTAATGATACGCAGATAAAATCACTTTAACAATCTATACCAGCGGTTCTCAACCTTTTGACTAACGCGTACCATCTAAACAAAAATTTAAAACCTGTAGTACCACCACTACAAAGTACTAGTACCACCACTACTCTTGAACAAAGCTCAGATCTCATAAATTTACGAGTATGAGAGAAAAAACTCAATCAGGACGTTGGGGCTTTAATTTTTTGAATTTAATACTTAAAAATACTGCTTCTTTGCGTACCTCCTATTTTTCTCTTGCGTACTACCCGTTGAGAATCCTTTATTTATACCATATAATACACAGATCGCTTTATCCATCTATATTTTCATCAAGATATTTTTTTTCATAAATCTGATTTCCATTACTGATGTTAGGAAAATGTTCCGTCCAGTAATTTCAGATACAGATTGAAAAATTAATGTAAAGTTAAAAAACGTGTACCACTAATAAAGGTTTTTGAGCTTGTGATTTTGAAAGTTTTTTGAGCTTGTGATTTTGTTTAACGGCTGTTATGTATGTCTTTGAATCGCAATCGGTTAGTGTACATAATTTTTTCGTCCACGTTTTATTTTTTAGTCCAAAGGGGCTTTGTCCCTATAGGACTAATGAAAAATCTGCATAAATGTATGTATATTTCTCGCATTGCGATAAACCAACGGTACATAGAGCCATCGAATTTTGAATGACGTAATCCTACTGCGAATATGACTCAAGGATTTCAAAGCGAGCAATGGCAAGGTTGTACAGAAAAAAAAAAAACATTTTTATCTCCAACGCGCGAGACTCTGTGTCGGAATTCTAAAAATATGCTCAATTTAAAACTATTTTGCGATATTGCTCTTGAACTGAATTTTATGGTTTAAGTGCGAAGAACGTGATATTTAATAAATAAAGGTAACAGATAAAATGTTAAAAAAACGCTCCTTTGGACGTAATTTAAAATCTGAAACTTTTCGGATTTTTATTTCTTTACAACATTTTTACAAATTTATTTATTTATTTATTTTATTTATCTATTTAATTTTTACAATGATTTGAATTATTTATTTTTAACATATAAATAGTGTCTTATGTAGCTAGTGCTTAGTTTGCCTCCTTGAGAAACAAATTAGAAGTCAAACGGGGTATTTCAGAGAGACCACGAACTAGAAAATTATTTTGTGGTCAAAAAATTTGATTGACAATTGAATCCAATTAAAAAATATACATGCATGTTTTTTATAAAATTTTAAAACTTTTTTGAGGAAGGGTAAGACCGAAAATCATAAAAGAATAATGGGTGTTCTCGTGAAGTTAAGTAAAGCTTTGAGATGCAATTCGTTTTTTAGACTTTCATTTCTTGTGCTTTCCATTATATTTCTTTCTTGATTAACATGAAACAAGGCTAGAAAAGCATAATAAATGTATGCACAGGAACATTTCTGACATGCAAGTGAGATAACAAGGCTATTGGAGCACACTTTGGTTCCTTCTGCCGAATCCGTAACAGATTTATTCTTTTAAGCATAAGTATCGTAAAATTCCTACACATCCATCTTTCAAATGATTTCTATTTTCAATGCACATATAAATTTTACTTTTATATGCATCTAATATTTAACTATGTGTTACAAAACATCCGTCCATCATAGCAAAATTCCTATCACTTACTTGAATTCACAAAACGAAATACTATAAGATACACATATTTCGATTTGTGTGAAATAACTATTACTCAGTTTTATTATTTTAGACACAAGTAAGTAGCTAAATAAAATATAGAGAGGCTTCATTTCGAATTTGGCACAGTAACAATTTTGTTTTCTTCAAAAGGGTCTGAGTGTCAAGGCGCAATATACCGAAACTGATTCATAAGAATCTACTTTTTGATGCTTCAAGAATCACCGTTTTTCTTGAAAGGAGCATTATTTCTGGTTTCATTATTAACAGGTGGGGCCACCATGGGCCGAACGGTAAAGTCGCGGAACACTGGTAGTTGGTCCGAGGCTCGAATCCCGACACACGGGCTAGCTGCATGGACGTTTTCGTGTTTCCCCCCATGTATTAAAGTATTGAAAATGCGCACTGTGTATATGAGCCACTTTCCCCTAGAAAGTCCTCCACGAAAGCATCCCTTCCCTTATGCACATAGCCCTTGAAGCTTTGCCGTAATCACATGAAGCCAAATCAATATTTATAGGTGGTTTAAGCAATATCCACGGATGCAATAATTTAATAAAAAATGTGGTCAAAGATATTGCGATAAAGGTGTATGTGCATGCAGATATGAATTTTGTTCCAGTATTTCATTCAGTGATGTATGCGATCACTATTATGTCTTACTATTTGGTAACAAAATATCCACATCTACAATAAAGAAAGCTTATTTTATTTTGCCAAGCTTACTGACGGACTGCAATGTTTAGTTTTTGTGGAACGAATTTTTAACGCATTCGCAATATTTTTCAAAATGCAGGCTTTGGAGTCTGAAGTTCGAGACTCGTTCATGTGACTGACTTCCTTGCGTTTTGCTGAAAGGTGCATCGAACAAATTCAGTTAAATAATAGTTTCCTTGAGTTTTTTAGAGACTTTCGAATAAATAAGTTATAGTTTTAAATTTCTCATTTTTATCACAGATGTGTTTCTTGCTTGGAGGTATTTTTCTGATGTTCGATCTAAATTATATTGAACCATTGTAACAGATTTCGTTTTACTGAATTCTAGTGCAAAAAATAATTGTGTTACTGCATCATAAGTGGCTATTTCAGTTTGAGTCTCCCGACGCGCGACGACTACCAGCATCACTGCAAGAAATAAAACGCAAGAAGAAATTACCCACAAAAAATGATAAAAGAAATTGTATTTTCATGTAGCTATATCTTCCGTTTTCAATCAAATATAATTTTAGTGCGTCGTTTTATAAGTATTGAAAATGCGCACGGTTTATATAATGTATGCTGTATTATAATATAAAGTCGGCCGGTGTATAAGCCAACAGGTAAGATGAGCTGCAAGCATTCAACCAAGAGGAAAACTCGTGTATTAGCTGAATCATTAAAAGCCTTCTATAAATTCAGCTTTACACCGGAAAGTTCAAATGACTGGTCGTCTAACTTTTTCTTTAACTCGCTTTATCTGACGGTGATTGCCACGTCTTCATCCATTCGAAAAAGAGGCCAGAAATGATCTTCCGATCGTTGAACGATATCATATAAGCAATGCTATGGATGGAATTACAAATGATATTATTTACGAAACGGAAGACGACAATGTTAATGATGAAATGGAGGGCGACGCTGTTCATCCCGACTTGTCTGTTATATAGAGTTCAGAGAGAGAACTGCATTAAAATCCCAAGTTCAGTATTGATATTGCCAAATTTGATCAATGTATATTAGGATTAAAAAATAAAAATAGCTTTTTTATTAATTTTGATTATTTAAATTATTAATATTCTTTCAATTATTAATTTCTGTGATTCAATTATTTGTAAATCATTCTGGGCTCAAAAAGAAACCGACCGCCTGACTTCACGGCTTATATAAGCCATCATTCTAAAGGTAATACCATTTTTTTTATCTTGATGTCTGTACATACGTAGATATGTATATGTCTCGCATAACTAAGGAAGGAGTAGCCGTAGAGCGTTGAAATTTTGTATGTAGGAGTGCTATACCCTGCATTTGTGCACCTCCCTTTTTCGTTGCAATCGGCTGAACCAATTATATATAAATATATTAATATATTAACATGTATATATATTTATAGTCCTACTCTGTTACATCGTACGGTCAGCTTGGTTTTTTAATTCTCATATGTTGGTAAAGTCTGCCTCTTTTGCTTTAAAAGTGATTGAATTATGTGGTTTTTATGTTCCGGTTAAGCTTTTTCTTCATTCAATATTTGTAGAATTATCAACAATTTAAAAGATTAAGTGGCGAGTTAAACCTAATGAACGGCCATTTTTTTACATTTGAAACTCGGCAGAGTAGTGAATTAAGTCAATTTCTGCACCTTCAATATTTTTTTCAATGGGACAAAAAGGAAACTTCAAGTTTTGTGCGCCGAAAATTGTGCCTCCTTACCCGCTGGCCGAATTGCTTGTTTTTCAGCTGAAACTCTAATTTTAGTTGTAAAAACTTTTATTTTAACTGTTTTAACTGTATTTGGTGTTTTATGTTTTTCTGTGTTTTACAATTTTTAATGAAGATGTTTTGAGATTTTATGTATTTTTGCTTTGCCGCGAAGTGAGAACTAAATTAATGGAATGAGAACTATATTTAATGAAATTCGAGGAAATAAGTTTAAACGAAATGCAGCAAAAAATGTGTATAATTTAATAAGCAATACAAGGAGGTCATGTGATGTCCAATTCAGATATTTTTTTATTTATTTATTTCCCCTCTTAGTGGTACTGAAATTGAGGAATGCATTTTTGAAATGAAGAACTGGAACAGTTGAAAAAGCTAAACTTTACTAGTCATTAAAGCACAAAACATATTCTAGAAGATTTGTAAACAAGCTGCATGTCGACTCTGGACTTACCAAACGTGTGTAGAACCTATATATATTTCCCAAATTGAGCAACCATCCTTCACTCATAGGGGACGGCACGTGATAAGGCGAATGGACGCTAATTTGCGCACCACGTGACAAATGACTTGGATGATATTCTCCTATTTCCAGATTCATATGCAGTCTTATTACTGGAAATTGAATAAATGAGAATGATGAAACAAATAAAGACTGTGATTTGAAAAGTATACATTTTTCTAATTAAGAAACATGAAATTATGTTAGAGCAAATTCTTCATTTATCATCCCCCTGCTTTAAAAAAGAGCATGTTACAAGACACAACTTAATTTTATAAAGAGGAGGCAATTACAATAAACGTTTCATTGAAAATGAAGGAAAAAAATATTTAAAAAAATTAAACAAAGATCAGAAGATAATAAAAAAACTGTAATAAGTTTAAAAAAACTAGAGAAATATTCATTTATTTTATTCAAACTTGAGTAATTTACTAAACTGTACAAAGACCTAAACCTGAAATTTTGTCACATATATCCAGGTTGTTTTAAAAGTTGGCTGTAATTTTTTTCCTTGAATGTTTTTCCTATACATGTATTTCTGTTTGCAACGTTTTGCAAAATAAGGTACGCAGTTTTCTGATTACAGTTTCAATGAATGGATGACAGACTTCTTTAAACTTAAAATTCTAATTTTAATATGCTTCTAGTAAAGCAGAAACAGCTATTAAAATATTCTTAAACGCTAATGAGTTAAATACAAAACATTCTACTACTTTGCATAAAAAATTCTCTCTCTCTCTCTCGGATAATCCGGAACGAAATAAGTCACTTCACCACTCATGAACAAACTTTTAGACCTCTTGATCAAATATAGGAAGAAGAAAGAAACTGAACCTATATATTCTGTCGACTGATTATGTATGGGAAAAGGAGATAGATGGTCCGATGTAAATATTATCAATTTCTCATACCGCTGAGAACTTTCTATCTAAGCATATGGAATTTTTAGTTTTTAACTTATTAAAGAATATTAAATGTCATATTAATTGGACATTCTGTTCTACATGGACGATATACTAGGTAACATTCATGTATTTATAGAACTTTTCTATCCATAGCGCTGAAATAATTTTTATGAAAATCCTTCCTTTCTTTTGAGAAGCTTTGTCACTGAAAGTATATATCTATAATCAATACTTAAAGAGACAAAACCTGCAGCATCGTTTTCGAATATCCTGTACAAATAACTCATTAAAGCGCAGTATGATTCAACTAGTTCAGTGTACAACTCCTGAAAGAGGTAAGCTGCAGAATATTAACTGGAATCATGTAGCAGTACAGAATCGGAAACGCCATCTTCATGTGACAGTGTATAACAGCCATGTCATATTCAGTATGCCGAGTGTGCGAAATAGTCATCAATTTACAACAGGGCAAGGCGCAAGAAATAAAATATAATTTTCATACTTAATAATGTACTTACAAGTCAGTGAATACAAAAAGGTCTTTCCTAATAACCTAGCTTTAAAAAAACTGAACGAACATAATGAAAGCTTGTTATTAAATGGATATCTATTGTTTTTTTATTGACACCTAGCATATTTTGTCCTACAACTAGCTTTCAGATGTCTGGAGACATTTTTTTTCCAATGGCGGGCACTGAGTCGTGCTGAATTTCTGTTAATATCATCTGATACTGGGCTGATTGTTTCTCAGTGTCGGTTAAGAAAATAGTTTTGTAAAACGATCATTTCTATAGTCTTTTTCAGCGCCTAAGCTTGTATATATACTTGATATGGGTTCAAATACCAATTTCTATTAATATAGTATAATTATATACTTTTAGGTTTTTCCTCGAAATGAACCGAGGGTAGCACAAAAATGAGTCAAAGCAGCATGTTTGATATGCCTAATGTATAAGAAGCAACAGGAATGAAAGAGAACAAAAATGATACTTTTTATCTCACAAGATATTTGCTGAATGGAATGAGGTCAGTGGTGCTTAACATTACGACTATCATACATATATCATATCGTCGAATTATGGAATCACATGACTTTTGGAAAATTCCTGATTCTCAGTTCTCGGATTTCACCCGAAGCCACATAGAAGAGTGCTTCAGCGTTCTCATAACTTTTCAATGGGAGTGTCCTACACCAGTCTTTTAATGTATTCCCAGGAGAAGTAATCAAGGCATGTTACTACCTCTGTGGGTGATTTATAAATTAAAGTATCTTCAAATAACGTATGAGCAGTTTCGCGGAAGCACAGGTTCATCTACTGCATGAAGAAACCTTTTCCAACGTTGCATCTCCAGTTGATTCCGATTTGTCTTTGTGCAACTTTAATATGTTTGATTATGCATATTTAATGAATGTTAATTAATATTAGGAATATTATGTAATGCATATATATTTGTATTATGTAGCCAGAAGAACCTGTATTTCAGCTGTCTATCCTGTATACTTCAACAGGACCTCTGTAGCCCTTGCTTAACAGTGTAAATGGTCGTAGGTGGATCAAAAAAAAAAAAAAAAAAAAGGCTATCAGCACTTGAAAAATAATTATTGTGTACAGAATACTTTATCCCAGAGTATAGACAGATGGCACTAGTTGTCTAGCAGCGGCTGTGTGGTTATGTAGAGTAAGTTCGCAGACGCATCACAGCGATTCAAATGGCAAGATGTTTAGAAAAGTGGTCTTGCTAGGAGGTGAGAGCCATGATTCGTTATCCTGATCCAGTATATTGAGCGCAGCCATTCCGTTACTGCCGATCTTTATGGTGCCACTTTGACGGTTACGTGAAGACACTTTGACGAGGTTACCGATGAAAGTGCCTTGCCATTTTGAGTGATAAAGTCCTCCTCTTGCATGACAATGGCAGGCCCCATACTGCTCAACTAACTCAAGAACTGCTGCAACAGTTTTAAGTCCTACATTCAGATAAATGCCTAAATAGATTTGATGATTATGTGAAAAAATGATAGGAAAATACGCTTTTTAATTCCTTTTTTATTTTTTGTCGATTATTAACAAGTAGTTTTTATTACAATGGCAAACCTTTTCTTTTATATCCACCCTCGTAATTTTCAATCTCTCAGTTAATCCGTCCGTGGGGTGTCCTGAAGAGCATTACCGGAGCCCTTGCCTCTAGAGAGTGGAGAACGAGGATCATATACCTGATTTTCACTGCTGGCATCAGGTGTCCTCCCTTCGTCGCCTAACTTCCCAGACGTTTGCCCGTGTTTACTGAATAACCCTGCATGACAATTTTTAATAATTTTAATTATTTTTAAAATAGAGAGAGAGAAAAATTAAGTACTTGAAGTTGAAATCCATAATCAATAAACTCAATTGTGATGATATTTTCAAAATATTGCTTAAAGTTTGAGACATATCTTGAATGCAAAACTATTTAAAGAATTTCGTATTTTAAAGTATTTCTGAAATTACAATCTAGTATTATAAAAAAATTACTCCAAAATTTTTTGTTTGTTTAAGTAAATCTTTGAACTATCCAAGAAATAATTTTGCGAATGATTTTCTAAGAGAATTTAGTTGGTATTCATGTTACACATGAAGGAAACCATGGAAAAGCTCACACGGTAAGTCGCTCAGGATTCGAACGCTGTTCAGCATTTAAATCCATTTGGCCACTATTGTTATGTTAAACAAAGTCCACTACATTTCATGGCTGTCTCCTTTACGAACTGCCAATATATCAATATCTTCTACCAATAATATGCAGTAAATTTTCAAAGCCTACCAGACTTTCAAAGCCTAACAGCGGTAATTCTAAAATTTTATCTAAGAAGAAAAATTGCAACAAAAATACCATATAAACAGATTTTCTTTTTTAAAAAAGGGCATCATAAAAGAAACAAAAGACATTTGAATATTTTAGTTATCAAACATTTTTAATATCATTTTGTTCATTTACTGTAGAAATTATGCTTTTAAATTCGGAATATTTAATTTATCATTTTGCGTGGCAATCTAATCTTTCTGCAGCAACACACTATTGTGCAAAAAACAGATTATAAGCGAATAAAACGGAATAATAAAAATTTAATTTAATATTTTAAAGATTACATTTGTTGCCTAGCTTCAAAATATAAAATAATTCCCAAAAAGCATTTTTCGAATTATAGTTTTTACACTTGATGAGCCAAAAAAAAGCATTCAAATTGTCGATAGTAACATTAACGTAACAGCATTTTAAATGGCTGCGAAATGAAATGGCTGACACAGGAATGGCTAAAATGGTTCATAAAGCTTTGTGGCAGTAGAAAAGGTGTTTTTAATTTTTTATTTAATTTTTTTTTATTTCCAATGTCTAGGCAAAGTTACAAAGATCTAAAAATATTACAAACAATAGAACTAAGAACAAAAAGACCGAAGTCATTGCCTAAGGAGCGGCCTTGCTTCCCAGTATCCCGACTCTTCTGTAAGACCACGAAGAGCCCCCAGCGAAGCATGTGGTCCTTGTCCATTTCTTTCCAGAATTACAAAGTGGACAAAGAGAATCCCTTGAAATGCGATGCCGGTGGGCGGCAAGGCAACCATGCCCTGTAGACAGGTGGAAAGCCGCAACTACATTGCGTCTTAGACTATCGGGAATAAGAGAAAGACTTATCATTCTCCAACTTTTTAACGCTCTACGAGTATGAAGATCTCGTAAGATATTAGACGGAAATAAACTTTTTAAAAGCAGTTTAATCCTCTAATAAGAAATTGCTGTATTAGGATGCTGTAGTAAGCTGGCAGCTCTTTTTGCAAGTAAGTCCGCTTGTTCATTGCCCCCAAAGCCACAATGGCCAGGCACCCACTGGAGAATGATTTGTTTCCCCTTTAAAGCGAGAGTTCTCAAAAATTCTTGTCATTACAAAATTTCAGGTGATAATGGGTGTTCAACAGAACTAATTGAAAACAGAGAAGTAGAAAAGTACAAGACGAAACCTGGGCAAAATACGGGGTGGGATTGATTTGCTCGAGTTCAAACCTGTAATAAATTTTCCTAGTAATTCCTTTCTTTGCAGTAAGTTTTCCTAACATTAAATCATACACGCTGTACAGAATTCTGATTTTGTAATCTAGCAGAATTCAGCATGCGAAAGATTATTTCCCTCCAAGTATTTCTCAGACAGGTAAGCCTTTTGCCGGTGATCATTATCATCCACAAACATGGAATCTATGGCCGTAGCAACGACAAATAGAAAAGCATGTGTGTGTGAAATTTCACCTGGATAAGAGTTCTTGGTCCAGCAGCGAACACGTGATTCAGAATGTAATATTTAACTACTATAGTTGCCACATCATGAAAGCGCCTTTTCAACGAAAGGCTTTTCCATGGCGTTTGCCTCTCAATGGCAGGTCACATTTTCTCTAAGTAGCAAACATTATCGACAATAGGCTTGGAGAATAATCGTAATTTCATAAAATTAGAAGAGCAACATCCTGTGTTTGGCGTAGAATTGAGAGCAAACAGGTGCAAGTCCTTCTTCATCAGGAGCAAAGAAATCTGCTCAAAGGGGCACAAGTGGTCAAACGATCCAAACTCGAAGAACGTTCCCGAAAATGCTAGTTTTTAGCAAAAATCAAGACAAAAGAGAAACACGCCAAAGTAAAACAAAATTAACAAAGCAATACCTTGTGTTTGGCTTAGATTTTAGTGAAGATTTATCGATTTCGAGGCCAAATAGGTGCAGTTCCTCTTCATCAGGAGCAAAGAAATTTCAAAATAATTGTAATTTGTCTGTAAATAAGTCTTGAAGTCTTTCATATATATTTCAACTGTAGCATTACAAGCCCAACTGAACCGAGCTCATGTTTTAAATCATCACAGAAGGACACAAATAAGTAGCCTTGCATAAATTCCAGGATTAGGGAATTTATAAACAAAGCTTTTCGAGATACCGCTGTTCATTACGAAGAAAGGTCTTAAGTCAGCAATCGCACTGTCTTCGACTTACGAAGCTGTACTCTCACGCCAAAACGATTACTGACCGCGGAATTTTGGAGGTTTCAGATTGGTAAATTTCGGAAACCATCCAGTCCATACTGTTTTACCCCATGAGATTACCTTCAACTTGCCTCCATTTTCCCCCATCTCTCCAACATATTTGATAATGCCGATAATTCTGTCTACTTATTATTTACATCACAACGGCATCACATAACAACTAACATCCACAATTCGCGATTTGAAACCAGAATCAAACCGAGAGCTGTTTAAAGGTGCTTCATTTCAGCTGAGGGATATATGTACATTATTAATATAATTTATTATTAATAAATATAGATTTTACACCAACACCACACTTTATGATTACATACATAAATTTTATGATTTAATTCTAAATATTAAAATTTATGTGAAGATTTTTTTTCAATCGTTGCTCATTTTTAGCACAATTTTTATTTTTTTATTAATTTGGATTTGAAACAATTTTTCTGCTTCGGTATTTGAGAGCTTTGTCATTACGCATGAAAAGATGCATGCAAAAGTTTTTCTTTAACATTCTGTTTATCAAAATACATGTATCTTCGTTTCTTACAATTTCAAAATTGTTTGATAAATTACTTAAAGTTTAAACACTAAATTTTAAAATTAAGACTGGTATGTTTAATTAAGCTTACCTGTTGATATGGGAACACGCTTTGGATGCCCATTAGGTTGACCGTACAATGAATACATCATGAAACAGTTGAACGCTACAGTTTCGGAGTGACTCAAAGCCGGAACAAGGATTGGAGTTTCACTGAAAAATATAGCAGATAATAGATAATAAGCTTTTATAATAACTATTCTCCTCTAATGAAGCTCTAAATTTAAATAATATTTTTTATTGAAACCACTAAGAATCAAGTTCCTCAGTTTCGTAATAAGTGACAGAAAATAGCAAAGATGTTTTAAATTTGGATTGCTACTTCAGAAAAATGCTAGATAACATATAGTGTTAGTATTCATCCCAAGGACCAAATAAAAAATGCCTCGTAAATATTACAATATAGAATAGAATTCAACATTTATTTGTGAAGTTTTTCCAGTCTTTGGTGTGTTCATTTATCTAATCATTCAGACGGCAAAGTTTTAATTTAAATAAGCGTATCGTACTTTCAATTTTGTTATCCTTCAATTCCCTTTTTTATTTTTATTTTGTCTAGAAGTATGCAAATGCAATGTATATGTAAGAAGATGCGGCAGATATCGAAAGATATGGAAAAAAGAACAATGTGTCTACTAAGAAATCCTTGACCTAGTTGAAACTATATAATATTCTGGATTATCTGAGAAATTATAACTCCATATCTGGCCACATATTCCAGGCATAATTTAGCCTGTGAAGAGTGGCCTTTATTACATTCACTTCTTGGTTAGAAATCAGTTGATATAAGAGATTGTAAAGTCCGTTAACTGTGTGTGGAAATTGTCTTGCCACGTCAGATATAAGATGAAAAATATAAAAAAATAGACACTTAATGTCCATTAATTACATTTACAGTTAAAAACTTTGTTTGACTATAAGTGAGTTTAATGGTTAGTCAAGCTGTCCGGCACATGCTTGTGAGCAATAAGTTGGTTCAAAATTCATTATTTATAAAATTAAGTTGTGAGGCAGCTTAGTTAATAATCCTTTTAATAACTTTCACACACATTAAAGTTGTAAACAGAGAATTTTACCTTATACTTAACTTTCTGTTAGTCCATGTAAATAAGTTTTGGTGTTAGTTTCAGAATACTTTGTAAGTTGTATGATTCAGTTTTTATATCTGTCATAAACATCAATAAACTTAAGTTTATTAAAATTACTATTTACACTGATCATTACTTCCATTGCTACAATATATGTCGCTGTTTCCTTGGTAAAGGCTTTTCCAGTTCATTAGTTCTTTAAAATATTGAATTGAGTAAAGCCAAAACAAAGAGTTCTTTTCTCGACAGTAAACATACTTCAAAGCAAGTGGTAGTTCTAGTGTTAAACATAAACTTGCGAAATACTCCTAGAGAATTAAGAGCAATAAATAATATTTGTTTAAAGTTACTTTACCTGCGGCCAACAGGAAATGGAGTCTGTTTCTGAGAGCTAGCAATAAAATCCTTACAGAAACTAAAAGCGTACAACTCAAACACATTGACTATACTGTAAGTAATTCAACAAACCAATGTACAAATAAACCCTTTAGGTTTGGGTAATTTGAACAGGTTTTACCTCACAGGGTCCATAATGGAAGTAATGTACTGTTTTCGAGAATTAACTTACTTTAGGTCTTTTATTTTAGGTTAACTTATTTTAGGTTAAGAGGTTTTTGTGTTAGTTAACCAGTTATTATTTTGTCTGTACTTTCACTTCTCTTTTTTACACCTTCCACTAGGATGCAAATCACTTCGTGCATGTTAAGGGGGCTGTATACCTTAGAAACCGAGATTTTGGTCAAAAACCTCCTTTTTTTCTTTCGCTTGATAAAAGTCTTATTTCTTATGTTTCCAAAACTGTTTGAATTTTGTCGCTACGTTCATGTAATCCGGAGTTATGATACTTTATTCGACACCTTATCCTCGAAAAGCATACCAGAAGTGCACAAGACATAAATATTTAAAAGGCCGAAGTGAGTATATCAGAGTTGTTTACTTTTATTTTCGGGGCTTAAAACTTTATTTAATTGCATTTTAAAGACCAAAAAGTATTTTAATGCTGTCAACAAAGCAAACTTCTAGCGTATTTTCAAGCTGTGTGTTAAGAATTCACTAACGCATTTTCGCATGTGTTTTAATTCTGTGTTTATATTACTAATAAGTGTCTTTTTTTATTTATTACTGAGTAATATTCATTAATTTTTATAGGTATAGGTAGATATTGTACAGATTAGATATACATATGGTAAATTAGGTATAGATATTGGTTACTACACTTCAAACAAGTATGAAAGTTTTGATGTTAACCATATCGACAATGAGAAACGACATTCCATGATTTGGCTTTACAAAGCAGAGAAAAATTTTAAAGGCTGCAAGAAAGCAGAAAAAATGTAAATTCTGAAAAACAAGAGAGCATTAGTTATAAATTAGGGGAATTTTAAGTTTACAAACTGTTTAAAAGTAGGTAATCGAGTGTTTGAATTCATTAAATGCGTTTATCTCGTTTTTCATTTTTCGTGTTTTAATGCTAACAAGAAACACAATATCTTTAAAAATTGTGATTGAAATCTTATGCAATTTGTATACATGTTTAGAACATTTCATGTAAGGAGACAATCTATTTACTAATTGAAAGTTATTATGTGTTAAACATGAATTTTAATAAGAAAATATGCTTTTTCTTTGTTATATTACACATTCTAGATTAAAAAATTTTTAAATAACTTCCTAGCTTTAAAATAATAGAATGTCATTATGATGGGTTTACATTTTACAAAATATGAAAATATATTATACTTTTTTAACACAGTGTTAATTTATTGTAAATATTGCTGTTTTTTGTTTGTTCGTTTTTTTTACTTTAGTCCAAAAATACATAATTAATGATCATTAAATAACTCAGCTTCTACATTTTTTTCATCATTAATCACTTTGTAGGGTTTATATTTAGTTTAACTAACATTTATTTTAAGTTTAAACTATCTTTCCTGTCAAGCCTTACTTTCCCCTGGAACTGCCAATGCCAGAATATGTAAATTTGAGTAGAACGCGCAAGGATTCAAATTATCAGCGGAAGCATTATGATTTAAATAGAAGGAAACAAGTTCGGTATGCGATATTCTTACTTAGCGAGCGCGGAGGTAGTTAGCGAGAATTGAAGAACCCCGCGTTGCGGCCTATGTGCTTGGCGGGAAGTAGTGGTAATCATTCCAGTGAGCTTCAAGTCTGCTGAATTAGCAGCGGTATTGTAAAACGCGGGAGTTAGTTATTTTAGAGAACCTCGTAGTTAGAATCTTGTCTTTACTTTCTTTTCAGGTTATTATTTTTATTTGACTGCCAAGTTGGCACCGTCTGTAAGCGTCAAGAGGACGCAATTGTAATTTATTACGTTGAATAAAAAGGGACTTAACCCCTTCACAAGGCTCTATCTTTTATACAAGTTTTCACAGTCACCTCTTGGTTGCGTGCAAGTTGGAGGCGCGCAACGTTATAACTTTAAAGCCAAAATTAAATGCACAAACTTAAAATTTAAAAAAAAAAGTGTTCAAAGGTATACAGCCCCTTAAAGGCAATGTGTGAAAACCAGGCATTCTATAGGGTGTCTAGATAATAAACAGAATACCTGGCATTTTGGGACACAATGAGAAATATTCGAATTAATTTTATATTATGTATATTTTCCCTGAACATTGTATGTAATATCTAATGCTAAATAGAATGATAAATGCTATTTGGGCAAGGTATTAAAAATGAGTCAGGAGCAGAGGTTTATTGAAAAGACATTATGAAGAATTCGATAGCACTAATGCTTCTTTTAATGTGATAAATTAGTTTACGTTTGATTCCCTCTAATATCATATCATGGTGGTTTCGTTTTAGTAGTCTTCTTGCCCTTTTCCCCCACCAACTTTTGCACTGTAATTTTCTGTAGTCTTCTGGTAAAATGTTTTCTTATGGTAAGAAAACACTTTTTGTTCTTCAATTCGCAGTTCAGATAGATCTTCGTAGAATCTTCTTCACATGATAATATGCCATGATATGCAGTCCCATATATAAAATTTCAACAATCTATGACTACTCGTTTTTAAGTTATACGAGATACATACATACGTAAATAGATACGTACAGACGTCACGAAAAAATTCCGTTTTGAATCCATTTTACAGTCCGTTTTGGACAAAAGAACCCTTTATTTTGTCCGTACACACAGATCTCACGCAAAAACATCGTTCAAATGTATTCGAGAGCGATCAAAATGGATATTTTCGTTGAAATATGATACAGGAAATGTTTCGTGATGGCAAAACTTCTTTTTCTTCGCACAAGGAAGTAAAAAGCTGCAAGCAACTGCTGTTGCCATTCAAGGAAAAACTAAAATACATGTTGTCGTACTTAAAGTAAAAAGTAAAATGAATTTGACTGACATATGCAAAAAAGTATGGAAAACATAATGTGCCAACCATTTAAACGCCCTTTAAGAACATTTAATTGTTCATATATGAATAGTGAAAAATCTTTACAAAAGGCTTAAAATTCACCTCAATTCAAAAATTTCTCTACTTGTACATCACTTACATTAGTTTGGGGAATAAAAAAATGAAATTTCGAACTTTTGAAAAAAACTTACAAATTTAAACATCTTTTGCCTCCTTAAGTTTACTCGTAAGTTTATTCTATGTCATTAACCTACCTGAATTATTCTTATTAAATATGCAGAGGATTGATTATCCTAAAACACTGTGGTGCTATTAATATCAATTATTTAACTAATTATGAATTCGCATCACGACAACCTTGAAAACCTTAATAACAATTGTAATTAAAAATACAATATAAAGAACATTATTTGAAAGAAAAGGTGTTACTTTTTTCCCTCTCGCGCACAATGTAAAAAGGGAAAGGAAAAGCGGTTGCCATATACTAAGAAGTTCGCCAAGTGAACTATTCTTGGCGCAAACAGAAAAAAAAAAAAAAAAAAGCTCCAAGATAGAATCGAAATATGTAAAAAAAATTTTATATTATTTCAGAAAAAAGCCCGATTTTGTGTCAAAATACCTATATTAGAATAGTGCTATATATAAATCTAATATATATTCTAAGTCGCGCTTTCGAGACATGAAAAGCACAATTTGAATTTCATCAATCGGCCCAGTAGAAGAGGAGATTAGGAACTGTCCCGCCTTTTTTTTTCCCGCAGTGTACATAGATTCAGAACTGCAATATGTGTAAATTTCAGTATTTTTAAATGCATTTTACTCGAATATTCCGTGATAAGCATTCAACATTTGAATTTTGTTTCAAATTCATGAAGATTCTCATTTCTGAAATGAATATCACTTTAAAATCTAAGTTTAGCACAATAACATTTTTTTTTTTTTTTCTTCTTTTTTTTTCCGACAACATGGCAGCAGATAGTCATAAAAATAAATTATGAATAAAGATAAGGATGAATGTAAAATAAAATTACGTTGTTACATCAGATTTGGATTAAAAATAAAACAATTTCATGTCGGTTATCACTTATGTGTATTCTTTCGCAGACAGCTAGTTTCAGTGAAGACAGCTTTCGCAGACAGCTACTGAAGTTATTTGCCATGAAAAATCAAAAGAAAACACGAAACTAAAATAAAAAAATAAAAAAATTTAAAAAAAAGTTATTTGCCGCAGGCTATTGTCAAGCATTCCGACCTAAATTTAAATCCCGCACATAGATTGTATAATAAATTACTTACTTGCATTTTTCTTCATTGCCATCTGTTTCTATAACACAGTCCACCACCAGACCATTCCACTGATGCCCGAATAGCTGTTGTTCGTACCTCGACAAATTATAATGTGAGATTGGATGAAGAGGTACCTAAAAAAATGACTTAAATTTCGTATTCTTTTTCGAAAAAATAACATATTAAAGCATGCGAATCTGTGACGTATATATAATCATTAGTAAGCCACGATAATTCTATAGCATGCTGTAATTTGACAATGTCTTACTGCTGTAGTCTGTTCCTATAACTTAAGAACTTCAAGGTTATTTTCCGCCATCCGATTTGGCTCATAACCATCCATGGGAAAAAGAGATGCGGAAAAAAGGTCGAGCTGCTTAATTCCTTCCTCCCCCCCCTTCATTTTAGTTTAACAAGTTTCACTTCATAAAAGCCCGCAAATGAAAGCTGACTTGAACTAAAGTCTCAAATGAGATGCAGAAAATAAATGATGTGCGGTGACGATGACATAAGTTTGCTATCGTAAATGGTGGGAGGCTGGTAACGGCTGGAAATACCTATTTTAAAGAAGCAGACTATAGTAATCTATTTACTATAAAAAACTCATTTATTTTTAAAACACTATACATTCAAAAGTATTACACATACAGATATGAGTGATATGTGAAAATAACAGCAAACTCACCGCGTTTTCTATGCACTGTGCACGACGTTGGTAGTTGCAGTAATTTCTTATAACCAAGCATAAAAATGGGATTTTACACCAAGGAACCTTCTGGTAGTTTTCAATGAAACAGCATTCGCTCATCCAGAAAGTTAATGAACCTTGAATGACCGTTATTTTACTGGAAGTTTTTATTTACCTTTTTTATGTACAATTTTTAAAGGTCAAATCTAGGCTTGTAATGTTTTCCTCACTCCTTACTGCGTGCTTCCGTAGTGAGTGAGTGAGTGAGCGCCACCAAGGAAGACCACTGACCTGGCCTTAGCCTCACAGTGTGTTATCTTCCTGGCAGAAACCATCTACTCTCTGCTCCATCCTGCTCCGGGAACGCAGCCGAATAGACGGCTAAGAGCCTCATATAGTCTACATATAAGCTTGGATGTTGTTGTACGGGGAAAGAGTATCCTGTTAGGAACTACTTAAAATTAAGCAAAGAAGCAATCAAAAGACTGTTAAGAATCTCTGTTAGAATAGACAGAAACTTGTGTTAGATAAAGTAAAGATAGAAGGACTTTGCCTGAAAAATTAACTGCCGTGGATTTTCTGGACTTGCTAAATGTCTACATGCGGGTGCTTATCGTGACACAACCGTCATATCTTTATGGGGCTTCTGTGAAATCGTTGGTCCTGCATGGAGGAAAGTTGTAACCTATTAAATTATTGCACATAGTAAACTTTAAAAAAAAATAAATAAATAATAAAAAAATAATAAAGAGAGAGATTAAAAGATGATTAAAAAAATCCTAGCGCCCAAACATAATTTAACGCAGTTTACTTTCCATGTGCCTGACTCTTATGTAAGAACATTTTAAAAGATTGTGTACCTGTTATCACTAAGATAACAAATTCCTGAATAATTTAGTTCTTTGCGCATACTTAAACTGTAGTTGTTTTACAAATTGAACCATTCACCTACATTTTCTTTCGTAGTACTTGCAGACAGGTTAATACATACATAAGTACAAAACTGAATATTAAAGTGAAAAACTAACATGATACTGAGTACAGAAATACAGAAAGCTGATCCCTAATGCCTGCATACATAATACATGAAAACTAAAAATAAAACTGATAAGCATAATACATAAAACTGATCATTAAGTACTGCTATGTAGTCTAAATCCTAGCCAAGTACGAACTGACCTTCATAGTACATGCTGAGAAGGAATAAATACAGACTTGAGTACTTTAAAGTGAACATAAACAGAAAAGTACAGCACCATACTCAGTAAAACTGATATCTGATTCCAAACACTTGAATACATAATGCTGATACATAATTACAAAGAGAAACTTACCTACATTAATTCCATAGTTAGTTTTAACACCTTAGAACATGCACATAATTTATACAAAACATAATTAAGCACGTAATGCTGATCACTAGGGAAGAGATTCAAACATGCAATTGATCACATAAATACAGATATTTCTTCCCTAAGATTTGCATAAAAAGTTGAATATTTATTAAAATTAAGAAGGCAAAAATGCCATACCAATAATAATATCATTCATAAACTTGAGGTGATAACATAAGTTGACCTTGCCCTTCTTGAACCTATTTATCACAAATTTGTAATTTAAATACACGATTAGTAAGTGTAGGAAAAACTCATTGCTGTTGAAGATTTTACTGGCACGATCTGGTCTTGCGAGTCCTAGACCTGTACATTAATTGCAAAAGTAAACATTATAAAGAATATAGGCAGGCTGTTGCCATAGTCCTAATTATCGAAGTTAGTCTTGGGTTGAGAGGTACGAGGTGTGTGCCCAGATTGATTTAGTGTGATTTATACATTTTATGATTCAGAGCGCTAAGCACTTGATTATTTCTATTTGGGGACACTTATCGTCGTATTAGAGAATACTTTCTCTGACAATGGCTGATTACCGCTTGTAGCTTTTTATTTGCTGTTTTGTTTGTTCTCATATTTGCCGCCCATTGTGGCCAGTAAGCTTGACTTGGCTTTCTTATATGGTACTGTGCCGTGTTTGTGCAGTGGAAGACGTAGTGGTCTGGATCCCCCACCTCTTCACATTGACATTTTTCAGTGTCACTCAGGCTGAATCTATGCAGATAGGTCAGGAATGGGCCATGACCTGTATAAAACTGTGTCTGACTACCACTATTGCAGTTTAACTCTAGCGTTGTTTTTGGGAAGAACATATACGTTCTCCTTCCTGTATCTGCTGTGTCCCATCTGGCTTGCCATCTGTCTATCAGTTGTTTTAGAGTGATCTTTTTGAGATGAGACCTAGGTAATTTATCTGGCAGTTCTGTTCTTGAGACCTCCTTTACCGCTTCTTTTGCCAGGGTGTCTGCTTCCTCATTGCCTTTAATGCCCACGTGAGCCGGAACCCACGTGAGGCATGGCCTTTCTGATGGTGGAAGACTGAGGAGGATTTTTCTAATTTCTTGGACATACTGGCTTCTACTTTTGTAACCTTTGATTGCGTCAAGGCTAGAGGCAGAATCACTGTAAATAGTAATGTGGAGAAGTCTGTTCCTCTTCACATAATTAATTGCTGCTTTAAGTGCTGCCAGCTCAGCTTGGAATACTGAGTTCCTACTGCCAAGTCTTCTTTTCCATTTATACACAGCTGTATTACCTTTTAGAACGCAGAAGGCACTGCCAGTACCCGTCTCGGTTTTTGAGCCATCTGTAAATATAGCTGTGTGGTTATCTTTTGGTGTCACATAGTGGCCTAGAATACACTTTTTTAGATGTGTTTCAGCCGGATGTCCTTGAGTCACTGGCTTGTGTTTTTCAAAGTCTTCAGCAAAGTGGTGTTGTTCCCATAGAACTCCATCCTCACCTAGCCTTAACACTCTTGCAATTAACGACTCCCTTTCCGCTTGCAGGTCTAGCGGAGGAATTCCTGCTAGAACCTGCAGAGCTGTCGTTGAAGTAGTTCTGTAGCCCTTGCAGATGAGCAAGAGTTGCAGCCTTTGCATGGACAGAAGTAATCTACGCATGCTTACGTTGAGTGTATTTCCCCAGATCGCTACGCCGTAGAGAACAATTCTTTCTGTTATTGCTTGGTACCACCTCTTAAGCACCCATGGTGGTGCTCCCCACTGCAGTCCTGTTGTGCGTAGCATTGTGTTTGTGAGTGCGATACATCTTTTCCTGAGTTCTTTTAAGTGGGGAATCCAAGAGAGATTATTGTTGAGGATAAATCCTAGGTATTTTATGTTTGAAGAGCATTTTATTGAGCTACCGTTGAGTCTAATGGTAGAATTTCTTTTCATTACTCTTTTACGCCCTATAAATAGCATGGTAGTTTTTTCTGCTGAGATCGTAAGTTTATGTGTTTGTGCCCACTCTAAGAACCTATTTAGTGCATTTTGTGTAATTTTCTCGATATTCTTTCTTCCCGAAGTTACTAGAAGGAAATCATCCGCAAAAGCCTGCAGATGTATTTCGCTCTCCATCTCAAAAATTTGGAACGCTGAATTAGCTACTAGGTTCCACAGGGTTGGCCCTAGACAGGAACCCTGTGGACAGCCTTTCTCCAGTTTATGCTGGATTATTCCATCGTTTGTAGTTACTTGGACTTGTCTGTCTTCAAGGTAGCTCCTTATCAACTTTAAGATCTGAATTGGGCAGTTGATTGAATCTAATTCTTTTGTTACATCAGGCCACCAGACATTATCGAAGGCTCCCTTTATGTCAATAGATATTACTATTGAGTGATTGTCTTCCTCTCTGTTCTTTTTCAGCACTTTCAGGAGATCTGCTACTGCCTGTTCCGTAGATATTCCTTCACGGAAGCCATACTGTTTTTTATTAATTACTGAACTTTTATTCAGGAAATAATTTAGCCTCATTAGAATGATTTTTTCTAGAACTTTGCTAATTGTGGGAAGGAGACTTACCGGGCGGTAGGAGGTCGGATCCGAGGGATCTTTCCCCTTTTTGTGAAACAGAGCGATCTATGCCAGCTTCATATCTTTCGGAAAGTGTCCTACTTTCCAGCATGCTTTGCAGACTGAGTGGATCAGCTCTGGAAACTCATTATGCAATGCCTTGAGTATTATATTATCTAGGCCATCCGGCCCCGGTACCTTTTTCCTTGCCAAACCATTTATGATTAGGTCTACCTCCTCTATTGTTGGTGGGAGATAGTCTCCATTTATGGAAGACCAGAATTTTTCCTGAAATTGCGTCCTTATTAATGTATGCGTTTCTGAGTCATTGGCGGGATCATCTGAAGGAAAAACCGTTTTCAGTATTACCGAAAGAATATTTCTTGTATTTGGTGCGTCAGGGGCCACATTCGCAGTCAATTGAGTCGGTCTAAAGACCTTACCTGCGGCGATTTTTTGTATTTTCCCAAAAATTTCCGGTATTCTACTACAGTGTTCCTGCCAGGAGTCGGATTTGGTCTTTATTATCTGTAGTTTGTATTGCGCAAGTGCCTTCTTGTACGTCTGCATTTTTTGGTCCCTTTGTATGGAATCTGTTTCTGACTGTGCCAGTCTTCTGAGCGCCCTAACTCTGCTTCTGTTTGCCGTTAGTTTGTCATTCCACCAGGAAAGTTCTTTCTTCTGGCTGGGTGTATTTTTCTTATACGTTTGTTTTGCTGCACTTGTTAGAGTTCCAATTAAATGCCTGTAGGCATCATCCAGTCCGTCTATGGTGTTGCTTGCTTGGAAGTTAAAAATCAATTGACCTACATAAGGACGAAGCAAATTAAGGAACTTCTGATGTCCTCCATAAGCTGTCTTGAACCTCTGTTTCAGAGTATAAGTTAACTGAGCGCCCATTAGATAGCTGATTATTCTGTGGTTGCTCAGAGAGGGAATGTCCATAACATGCCATTCCGACATTTGATTTGCTAATTGGGAAGATACCATGGTTAAATCCGGCCAACCTTCCGCCCTTATAGTGCGAAAGGTGGGCGGTGAGTCTGACGTGTTTATGATGCTTAATCTGTTTGTCATTGCATATTCTAAAACCATTTTGCCTCTTACGTTTTCCACTCGCGCCCCCCATAAGGGACTTGAAGCATTGAAATCACCTGCTAATAAGATTTGGTTGTTCCCTTTTCTGACGACAGTGCTGATTTCTATTAATAGTGGATCTAATTCCTCACTTGGTGGAAAGTACACATTAGTAATTTGAAGGTGTCCCGTAGTTGTCTCTAGTTTAATGGTAACTGAGTGTTGCGTCTGAGATATAAGGAGGGGAGATAGCGGACCATTATAAATTATGACAGCCTGTTGAGAGGTTGACTGGAACGTCTTGCTTGTGGGTGGAATTCCTGGCAGATGACTATGTGCTAAGTACGGCTCTTGTATGAGGGCGATATCGGCATTTTCCTTTGTCATAATATCCATGAAGTTAAGTGTTGCAGATCTAGCTCTCTGCAGGTTTGCTTGGAGAAACCTGAGTCCTGTGACTTGTTGGCGGAATTGGTTACTGCCTACATCCGTTGTTGCTGTGTTTTGCTGCCTCATTGCAGTTCCTGTCGGTACACAGGACATTTTGAAGAACTTGCCGGATGACTTGCGTCAAAGTCTGTGCTATTATGCGTATTGGAGTGAACACAATTCGCACAATTTTCCTCTTCTGCCGTACACTCTTGTGTTAAATGACCTTTTCCGCACTTAGTACAGGCTGGTGGGAATCTGCAGTTTTTACTTAGGTGGCCAAAGGTTTGGCAGTTGTAGCAGCGGGTTATTTTTACGTATTCTCTAAACGGACACGAAGTAAATCCAATATAAACTGCTTGTGGTCGAGAAGCCTGTCTTTGAAATCTGCTGTCACTTCCAGTATCCAATTACAGGTAGTTTCGTCCCTAGGTCTCGGGCCTTTTGGAAAGATAACTGGCGACCGTGTTTCTGGCAAAAGATCTTCAAATGCTGCTTTTATTTCGTCTGCCGTTATGTCACAGGGTACCCCAAATACTATAAGAGAGCTCCTAAACGGACGGGGAATCCTTAGTTCTAAGTGCTCTGTCAGCACGCTAGACTCTTCAATTACTTTTTTAAGTTTGTGCAGGTGTGTGGCTTCTTTGCACCTAATCAAGAGTTCTTTAGATCTCGTGGCCCTCACTTGCTGTATGTTGATGCCAAGCTTATGAGGTTTGATGTTGTTTAGAACTTGCGCTTTCACACTATCTGGCGTGCGCTCTGAATCTTTCCCCTTGATAAGTAAAACGTGCTCAGAAGGCTTTTGCTTGGGAATGGCTGTTGCTTGTATGGAAGGGGGCTTCTTTTTCTGAATCTTACCGGCCACAGTTGCGTAACTCCGGCGGTCTTGTTGTCCTGTAGGATGGTTTTCCTGTAGCTCCGGGACCTTAAAACTGTGCTGCTCTCTTGCTTGAGAGAAGAGACTGGCATTAAGTTGTCGTTCTAGTTGAAGTATTTGTCCCTCCTGTCGTGCAATTAAGATTTCCTGATTAGAAGCTATAGCCAGTATTTCTGTGATATAATTGGACACCGCTTCGTGGTCTGCGATTTTTAGTTTAGAACGGCCTCTGTACTCTGCTAAAAGTGACTTGATGTGCAGAGTCAAAGTGTTAATCCTATCTAATCTGGAAGATGGATGGTCTAATCTCACTGGGCTCACACACCTCGAGCTGGTAGTCCTAATTGATCTAGTTGGGGAGGTTTCTCTTGACCCCATTTAACATGAAATAGTAATATTAACTTAAGAATAAAATACTAAGTAAGTCTCTCAACCTGTTAAATTTCTAATCCTAGCACAGAGTGCTCACTCGTTCGATAAAGAGTAATATTAGCTTAAAAATAAAAAACTCAGAGGATCTCTCAACCTGTTAAAGTTCTAATCCTTGCACAGAGTGCTCACTCGTTCGATGAAGAAAGTCGGAGGAACACAAAGCAAATGTAAGAACAGTATATAGCACTGAAGTTACTGTATTTTTTAGGTGAGAAAACTTCATAGCACGTCAGACTAGCAATCGGGAGACCCCCAAGTTTGAATGTCGGCGAAAACGTTGCATACTTTCCACATCTCGTGCTCCAAAATAAAAAAGCGTCTGGCGCCCAAACTAAAAGATGGTGGATGTTAATTCGTCACCCCTAGTATATGGCAACTGCGTCTCGTTCTCCACAGTCGCCCTTTAAAGGGGGGAAAGACTGTAAGATTTTTCTCGCTCCTTACGGCGTTCTCCGTGGTGTAACTGAAAAGCGCATACGGCTAGCAATCGAAATGTTCCGGACTTCGTATGCCGGGGTTACATATTTTCATGTCTTCTACTTCGAGATAAAACACCTAATGATTCTACAGACTCACTGTGAACAGTCATAAGCTTAGAGATACAGGAAATAATCTTGCTCAATCATCCAACGGTTATTAACATTTCATTTTGAATTTATCAAATTTATCAAACGCAAAAAATTGGGGACAAGAACTCAAACAAAATTTAAGTGAACGACTTCAAACTGAAACTGGTTATTTGATCAATGGGATTGTAGAGTCCACTTGTCTAACTTCTAAGTGAGAACTGTAAGTACTTCTAAGTGAGAACTGTAGTAACTGCACAGGAGAAGGGTTGAAAATACTCTTTAGAATTCACACTGCGTCGACTTGACGCTAACACACTACGCCTCACTTGGGCGATAACTCAAATCACAAAAATTGAAATAGCAGAACTAGACTAAAAATTCGAAGAAGTTAACAAATAGTAGAAATTAAGCTACAGGGCTCAGATATTCCTGTTTTCTAAACCCGCGTCAAAACTAGTGGCAGCAAAGTAAGTGCTGTTATGCCACGTAAACCAGCATTAACTCCGGGAGTAGAAGCTCACGCAACAGAGGTGACGGCAATAGCCTAACTCTTTCTTTCTAAAACTCGGGTTTTTAAAACTTTTCTTCCTCAAAGCAGAATTTTCATTCCTTCACGCGCGCTACCAAATTTAAATATTCTGGCATTGGCAATTATGGGAATGAAGGTTTATAGGAAATAACTTAAAATTAAATAAAATTGGTTATTTAAAAACAATATAAATCCCTACAGCATATTAATTAATTAATTAAGAAAAGCAGTTTGAAAATTTTTTTTATTTGTACTATGAAATAATGTTTCAGTTTACAAATTTATATTTAAAAAGTAAGCATATCCATCCTTTTATCACCGAAGCTCTCTCTCATTGAGCCCAAGAACCACAATAAAATTACTAGTTACATATCGAACAACTAAATTTCTTGAAAATATTGCCCCAAGAGATAAATATCTGTTCTTCATATTTGTTGAAAGTCCTCTGATATTTCACCAATGAATTATTATGTCTTTACAGTGATAAAAAAAAGAACTTTCAAAACGCAGACCTAACGTTGAATAGGCAATACAGTGGGAAAAGGAATGAGTAAAATAGTACTGCTAATTGTAAGAAATGTCCTTCTACCTGGAAAATGAATTTTATGTTGATACCCCAACAAATGTAATGATTAATAAAATAAGGGTTTTTTTTTTTTTTTTATTTTTTTTTTTTTTTTTTTTTTATTCTAACATTATTTATACTGCATAAAATTCCTTCTAAATGTGTTTAAACAGTCTCTGTTCTATACTAAAAATGATGCCTTACCTGTTTCTTGGTATCATTAACTAGACGACAATATTCCGGAAATTCGCAGAAATTTTTCGTTGTTTCTGCGCTTCCACATCTTTCAGGGTATCTCGCACAGTAAGGGGTGGAACGAATTCTGAAATGAATTTGCAAAAGTTTTAGTTCACAATAAAATGTGCTTAGCTGAAGTAACGAAAGAACTGGGTCTTTAAATCTGAAAAGCCTGTCATTTTCAAGTTTTTAATATACTTTTTCCTTTTATTATTACTTAAACTTGAATGCATAGTTTATAAATTAAACAAGTAATTTCAGGACACTTGCTTACAAAAATAGTGGTCTGGCTATATCCTGGACATCACCTGTTCATAGCTGATGAAGAACCTGCTTTCATTGGTAGATTCTAACAATTAAAATTAAAATTACCAATTAAAATTAAAACGTTTAATGATTTTACGGAAAGTAATTAAACAACAAAAAATAGAAGCCTACGAAATTTTTAGAATTTATCAATAAAACGTATATTTACATCTTACGAAAATTTATGCCGTTATATAAGAAAACCTCTTTTCTTACGATCCGAGATAGCGAAGAAAAATTAGACAAAAAACTACTTTAACAGTGTCAAACCTCAAATTTTAGCTCTTAATTATAATTACAACCAGAAATTATTTCATTTAGGTAAATGAAACAAATATAATACGTCAAATGAAAAATATCTCTCTTTCCAAATAACAAGTCAAATAGATCAAATAAATATGCTTTCATTTTTAATTACTATTTAGACTTGTATGAAATTAAAACTGATCTGCTGTTATCCATTAAATAACAATTTTAAAAAATTCTAACGGCTTGGGTTCGCAAACGTCATTATTAAGTTTATTTTTATCTATTTAAATGCTTATTATTTTTCTGCAGATATTAGCTATGAACCGTAAATCTAATGTTTCTAAGTACAAATTATGCATTATGTTTACATGTCAACTTTTCCAATGAACAGAGTTCTTTAATGATTCGGGAAAATTCTTCTAATTTTGTTTTCAGCTGGAGATGTTTTAAAATGTCAGTTACAACTCCGCTTTTTTTAAGCATATTTATAAAAACTAAATAATGAAGTTTCATGCTAACAATCATATCAGTGTCTTGACCTCAGCTGATATATGCTTTCCAAGTTATACATATAAAATCTAAATACAGAATTCCGATAACGAACAAATGTTTGTGATCTGCGCTTTCTCGGAGCAATGCTATATATAAATTTAATATATATCCCATGTCGTGCTTTAGAGACATGGAAAACGCAATTTGAAATTTGTGAAAATACTCTGAATTTTAGATAGAAATTGATAAAATCATCAGTTATCACTGATAAGAAAATAAAGATGATAAAACATATTTTTGCCTTTATAATATATATACTATCTATAAGCATACAGTGAAGAAGGATAATTAGAAAATATTGATTCAGTATTAATATATGGTCAAATATGTTAGTCAAAACTCAAAACTTTTTAAAAAATACACACGCTATGGAAGGAAAAATTATATAATTTAAATTCTATAAGGCTAATGTTTTAACTCTAGTTTTATATCATGCAAAATAATGTGCAAAATTTCAAGTGATTCTATAAAAAATTATCATGGCTACTGCGAACATAAATCATAATAAAATTAAACAAAAGTCGCATTTAAAAGTTTTCTGATTAACGTTACATGACATATATACACATCTATTCACACTGCCAAACGAAAATGAGAAAATACATAAAAAAGTTGCCACATTCTCCAGACATACCGAAATGCTTAAAATTAATAAGTTAAAAAAATAACATAGCGAGAAATTGCATCTTTAAACTGCATAAGTTTAAATCCTTTAAACTTTGGCTTCCGGTGTAGCAGACAGCAACTTCCGGTTTGTTGCCTCTCAGAAAAAGTGGTGTATCTCCATTCTAATCAATATATCAAGAAAAGAAAAATTTTTGATAGCTAAGAATGTGACCTTCAAAAATGTTAAATAATTAAAAAAAAAAAAAAGATTTTGAGCCGAAATCTGCCTTTGAACGAGGTCAGTTAAACTTTTAATAAAGATAAAAACTTAAAGTAGTTTGGGTAGTTAAAAATAAGGATTACTTATTTAGTTTTGGGACCCCAGTAAATAAAATTTAGTTTCTAGATAGAAAAGTGTTGACAAACAAAAAGTAACCTCTTTGTTTTATTTTTTATTTTATTAGCCCAAAAGGCCTCGAAATACGATTTCGCGTTGTTTCCCTTTAATGCGTTGTTTCACTAATCATTCGAGTGTGTTGCCATTCAGAAAAGAATTAAGATTATTATTCTTTCATATTAAATCTGTCTGTTATTAATTAATAAATTAACTACTTAAAAGCACCAGAACGCAGTTCTTAAAAATTTTTTATTTTTTTTTTTTTTCTTTTTTAATCTGATTGATTTCAATAAAAATGCATCACCATAAATTAATTTATGAAATATATGTATATAGTTAAAAAATATGATAAACAAAATAATAATAAAAAGAAATGAATGAATAAAATTCCCTAATGTATATCACAATAAATTCACATTTAACAAAAAAAAAAAAAAAAGAAGAAGAAGAAGGGGAAAAAGAGAGTGAGAGAGAGAAATCAGTTTATCTAGATATCCGAATTGGTTGTCGTTCTAGTTAATCGGATATTTGGAGATCTTCTGGACACATCCAGATATGCTATGTATGTTATGTTATGTATCCACGTTGTTACATAATTAAATCTTTTACGAAACTTTTTACTAAGGAATTAATGAAACTTACTCGTTTAAATTACAGACTGTAAATGCTGGAAATTCCACTTCCTGTGGTTCTTCTACATCTAACTGCAGAAAAGAAGGATACTTGAGATACATTTCCAGGAATTTTGCACTTTGAAGGATAAATCCTACAACCATGAGTATTTTAAAAAATGAGCGAGCTTTGGATCTCCAGAAAGAAAGTTTTCCACAAGATTTTTTCATTTCATTTAAATGTCAAATACTCCATGGAAATACGCTCTTGAATTTACTCGCCTCCGTTGAAAGAAAAGAATGTTTGCTTTTGGCATAAAATCAATTATTCTATGTAAAGCAGACTTAGTATCAATTTTCGCTCAAGTGTTGACCATGAGGAGCCCAACCACTGAGTGATACACGAGTATCATTTCCAATATGGAGCTGTTAATTTGTCAGTTTTTTTATTCCCAAAGATGTTCTTGTTTCACTTAATTTGGCATATCAGTTGTTTTTGACACTTTTCTCCTAAACTTAATTCATCAACCTTCATTTTTCTACACTTCTTTATCTTAAATATAAAAATTCCAGAAACATTCTTAAATTTTTGCCTTATTGTTCTTTTATCTTACTTTTTGCACAACCTCAAAATTTATGCTTAAATAAAATTACATTCTTTAATTGTAGCTATCACAAAATTTAGGGAGTTATCGAACAATTTGATTGATTTATTTCGGTTTAAGGAAATTATTCCTGTACACGCTTTCATCTGCAAACGATTTGACATAAAATATTTCACCAATTTCTGCTTATAATTTTAAGTAAAAAATATGTTCTCTTTTTCACGCGATAAATTCAATAACTTAACTAATTAGAACCAGATACTTCTCTTCAGTTTCTCTCAAACACTATCCTTCTATTTATGGTGCAATCAATATTTCGATTGAAAAAATAATAATATAAGAAAATTTCAAGCAATCTCTAGAGTTCATCAACACACTGAACATTTACTAAGAAACACAACGCATTTTAGATGACCAAAAGTTTATCAGTTGAAATTATTTTTCGCGCTCTTGACGTCAAAAATATATTGAACCATTTGTTTTCACTTTTTCTAATTGGAGAAGTAACTAAACAAAACTATTATCTTCAGCATGCAGAAATTTGAAAACAGTAATTTATTATTGTAGTTATTACTATTATCACATTTCAAGCTCTCCTTTTCTTGTTGTAATTATATATTTATTTTTTGTTAAACTTAGAAGTATTATCGTGATCGAATACACTAATAATGCTTACTCGGTATATTGACCATACGCAAACATAACAGTGCGCTTTCTCTTCTCCGAAATATAATTGTAGAGCTGGTAAAACTCGCTTTTCGTGACCAAACCAATAACCTTTTCGACTGATTTGTAACATTCTCAACTTTAATAAACAGTTGCATATGAGATATATTTGCATTGTTCGAAGCATTTGCGTTTGGGCATGATTCATTTGAATAATCGAAAATTTAACATCTAGAAGCAGAAACGTACTACATAAACTAAATTTCAAATGAAGTAGAAGCTTATTCAAAGTTTTTTAAAGCCAAAAGGTTAAGAATTTCTTAAGAGAGAAGACCCATTACGTTATTAAAAGTAACAGGATATTTATTATTTTTACTGATGATCCTGATCTGAACTTAATCGAAGTCTGATCCTCGCATTTTATCGTGATTCAAAGCAAAAGAATAGAGGATGTCGTTGGCCAAGGTCTTGGGCTCCTAAGTAGTTCTCGGCTCAGACCCAATATTGACCCAGACTAGATTGGAAGGACACATCAGAGGGTTTTCTATCGCTGCCGTCAACCTTTAGCTGGAACTTTTGGCTCAACACCTCTTTACCGCAAAAACTTGTTAACTGCCAGACCAATCAAGGCGCAACAGAATAGTAATTGGTAAATCTATGTTATATTTTCATGTATTAAAATAGACAACAAATACCTCGTCATTTAAACTACTGCACTTCAGGAACAACTTAAAAACAAAGAGAGTTAAAAATTTCAACTTGTACACTTCTGTAATGATGTATATTAAGTTTACTGCGTAAATCAATTTTTCCTTCTCTTAGAACTAATATTTTGAGGAAGGATACTTTTACACTCTCAAACTATTTTCTACAACTGCAGAAATTTTCTGGGGTGCAAAATAGTAAACAGCAGATTATACAGAGGTTATTTAAACATTTTGGAACAATTATGGGACAGTTTAACTAATGTCTACAATATAAAGTATAGTTTTTTAAATGTTCGATCTGATAGCCTTTTTTCTGGACTAGGCCATCTTCATCGTGATTTCCATGACAGAAAGGCTTTTCGCAAAATGTCAGTCCAGCGGTACTGATTTCCATTCTTCTTCCACTACGTTCCAAAGTCTATCAATCATGGTGGGTCTTCGCTTAGAAAGAGCTTTTTTCAAGACACGAAAGGCACAGTAGTCCATAGGTGAAACTTCAGATAACTTTGCAGGAATACTTTGAAAAGGTATATGTGCATCAATCTTCTTTTATTCAAGGAAAGCAGTGGCACTTTTCGAAGCAGGGATTGTTCTTTTACTTGATGATGTTTCATTCTTCGAAAGTAATTGGGATAAAGAAATTTAATTCCGTCTGTAAATATCGGACGTAAAACTTTCCCTTGATACTACACTAAATCGATTTAAAGTTTTTTTTCTATTCTTCTCATTTTTGATTTCCCATTGCAAGAGAATCCTGTCAGTCATAAATCCCTTAGTCATAAGTAACTTAGTGATTTATGACTAATTTCGTCTTTTAGTAACAATAATAGTCCATAGTTTTATATAGATTTGAAAACAAACAGCTGTTAAACGCACGGCTTTTAATAAAGTTTATAATTTTGACTGCATCCTGAAGCATATTGTTTGAATCCTTAGCTATTTTTTCCTGTAACGTTTTCTGGATGAATAAGGCAATGTTTAAAAGTTACATGACCATTACCAGCAGTTTTAGTAAATTATTCAGAACCAATATTTTATTTTTGCCCGTCATCATTTTTGTACCATCTGTGCATATACTCTCCAATGCAATTTTTTCATTCTAATCTTTCAATTTAAAAAAAATTTGTCAACTTTACTATACATACCTTCTCCTGTTGCATATTCTTCCAAACTGCAACAAAGTAACAATTCTTCATTGAAGTTTTCTTTGTAAGTGCATTTGACATATGCTTACAACTGATATTTTTTAAATATCAGAAATCAAATTACAACTGATATTTTTTAAATATCAGTTGTTTCGTTTAACTGGATTGTAAATTTTGGGCTTTCTTAAGTTGCTGGAATCAGTCGTTGCTAACTTCCGAAATTCTAACGGCGACAGTATCGTTTGACAAAGGAGTTTTGTAAACTTCATCCCCATATTTATTTCTGTGAAGTATTTCTGCAGTTTTAATGGCGGAAGGTAACGCAAGATCTTCTTCAATGGCGTAAGGCTTTTTATGTTTAGCAATAAAATATGAAACGTCGCATGATGCCAAATAAATATGTTTCGCTAGTAGTCATGAATCTCTCAAAGTATTGTTTTTCTTTATTTAAAGATATAACAGTTGTTTGAAATAGCCTTTTGGTTTATTGACGTTCGAAGGATGATTGGTTTCAAGATACCTTTTTAACTTGGATGATTTGACAATCTTCATAGCCAAGTGTTATAAAAAATTAAACAAAGAAGCTGTTCATTACTATCACAGTAAGTAAAGCCAAAGTAGAGAAATATCTTATCAATTTTCTTTATCACATTTTAGATGCCTCTTTCTGATTATTAGACCCTGGTTGAAGAAACATTGCAGCATTACCGTCTGCGTAAATGCTTTTGTTGCTCAAGTCCAACCATTTATCCATGAGTAAAAAATATTTTTACCTTAAAATATTGTTGGAAAATTTGTATTCCACCTTCGCGGCTGAACTGAGTCGAAAAGGTTAAATATACATTCCCTCGGCAGAATCTAAGAGTTGGAGTGAAGAGTATGAGTCTTCCCCGATGTGCCTTATCGACGTAGCCAACAGTCGTGAATAATTCCAAAGTAGTGTGGCAATTTCAAGGCATGGAAAACTACAGTAGGATATAGGTGTGGAAGATTAAATTGTAACAGGAATCTAGCACGGTATCCCGGACAATTTACTACATTACCAAGTATCTGCCTAACTAAATGAACTAAATGAACAACGTGAGACTCAACTGATATTGTACCAGCCAAATACATTCATCTGTTATTCATCATAAGGTTTTACTAACGTGCCATAATCTGGCATGATACGTTCAACTGTTGTGTTAATTTCAAGGAAAGTGACCATTAAATCTTATGTTTACAACTTAGAGCAAGTGTACTTACTTCTTTGGTAGGGAGCCACGTTTTACACTACTTCGTATCACTCTCAAGAATTCCAAAAATAAAAACAGCAGATATAAATAAAATTACATCTCTCATAATAATTATTCAAATAAATACCGAATTTAGAAATGTACAAATTTAGTAAAAATAGTAATGTACAATATTGTATTTCTTGCGATGAAACGAAATTCTTCACTTAATGTAATGCTATCATCCCTACTCGCAGCAGCCCCGATCTTATTATCGACACTCCTCTGTGGCACCCATGATAAAAGTTAAAAAAATACTTCAGGAATTTTAGGATTGCAATACACTCTTTAGAAAAATGTATTACTGTTTTATCTCATAAAATCAACCAAAAAATCAAATGCAGCTTCTACGTTACACGTAATTTTGACCCGTTTAAGGGAAAAGGATAATCATTTTAAACAAATATTTAGGAAGGAAGAAAAACTATAATTATTTAAAATGAAAAATATTCCGTTTACAGTCATTCGCTGTTATATTGTTTTGTTTATCAACAAGTCACATGATCAAATCAAATAAAAAAAATATAACAAAAAAAATGAACATAAAATAATAACCTTAAAAAATACAATGGCAACGAAATCGAAAAATACTCCTTACGTACTTAGGCAGAAATGTTGTAAGAGAACAAAAGCTATTAATTCAAATATAAACGAAATAGACTATTAAAGACAACCAACATAAAGAAAATAACAGCTATTGTGACACATAGAAATATAGCATGTTTACCAAATCTAGAATGATTAACGATGACACACACTGCCATTTTTCCTATCTTTCATAAACATAAAAGTAATCTACATAACTAATACAAAATAGACAACAGATTGTTGTAATAGATTATCTAGGGCTATTTAAATACCCATCAAATAATCTATACATACTTGTTGTCCTGTAAGTCTGATAATTTAAACAGGTTCGCTGGACAATTCCACCGAGAAAAAAAATTCGCTTAGAACGCAACTATCATGATACAAGTTGTTTCGCTTTTCAGCAGCTCCCGCAAAACCTATTACGAGTTCTAAATATTTACTACTGGCATTCTGCGAAACACCATTACGCTAGATGTATCCCCAGTCAGTTGTGTGTATATGTCTTCACTCTGATATTACTTATGGTTATTTCTTATTTTCACATTTGTTGAAGTTAGAAAGAGCGAGCGAGATCACATTTGACACGTAAGGAGAGATAAATAAGCAGAAAATTACTAAAAGGAGAACATCGTTAAAATGCTTATGCTGCTATTTTAAAACCTTTTTGATCTTCTGTTAACTAATTCACCCCCCCCCCTTTTTTTTTTTTTTTTTTGGCCTGAAGCGCATTAGCTCAGAAGGGCTATTAGTCTTGAAACCGCATTTTGCGTTCGAATCACTAAAAGCGTTGAATCATTTTACAAATTGTTGCCACCAAATATCATCGCTCTGATTTATATTTTAAAAAATAAATAATGATGAATATGCATGAATATAGGTATGTTTCGCATTGGGAAAGGTCAACAGTACTTAAAGGCATCAAATTTTGAATAACTTAGTTTTCCACCCTAACACTGGCACCTGCAAGCCCGAATTTTGAATTTCCATAATGTGTATTTCATATTTTGTAAAACTTTTTGTTAAAAAATTCAACGATTTCAAAGCGAGCAGTGGCAACACTTCACGGAATAAAACACTCTTATCTGCGGCGGGCGAGACTGTCTATCGGAAATTTTAAAGATATGCTGTTTTAAAATATTTTTAGCCTAAAGGGCGTTAGCCTAAATGCTCTCGAAACGTGTATGTGTGTGTAAATAAAAAAAAAAATGCTCGTTTGAACGTAATATAAAATCTGAAAGCTTTCTAAAGCTGAATTTGAAAGAAAATACTTTTTTTTTTTTTTTTTTTTGCGTGTGTGAGTTTATATTTTTACTAATTTCACCTTTAAGGATTTCTTGCGATACTTTAGCATTTAACTTTCACACACAACGTAGAAATATTTGACTGTTATCCTCAAAATTATGCTGGTCTTAGCAGAACTTAGTATGTATTAAAAGTTCTGAGAAAACTGAAATATCTCAACATAGTTAATTGTAGACCGTTTCTGGTTGTCATGCGGGAGCACTTCGACAATCGAAGTCTTATCTGTCTTAAGCGTCAGCATTCGTCGGAAAAATTCCTACCACTTATGTAAGTGGTGTCTTATGACATTATTAATGATAATATCATATAGTCATGATATTTTCCTAACTTCAAGGATATTGAGCATCATAAGCCCTTAAGGACAAAGAACTTAACCACTTGATTACTGGTAGAGTCACTGCGAAAAGATGACAAAAATATAAAAACACAATTTATTCAAGTGACTGTACGAGATTTGCTACTATTGTCGCATCCAAAACGGCAGGAGGTGCTGCAAGATGAACGGCATAAATACCGCTATCTCAGGTACAAAAAGTTATTCTCTAGCATTTATGAGTATGGAATACGCCAACAGTGGACTTTTAGTTTTTATGAGTCATATTATCCAAGCTTTAAGCTCATAAATTTTAAATTGCTTGAAGATCGCTATCTTAATTGTGGGGTTAGTTTCAGTTCATATCTCAACCTGATAACATTCCAAAACTCTCTGTTCACAGCTTTCTTATATTATTTTACAAATTTTTATATTAATTAGTAGCTGTCTTATATAATACCCATTCTTGAATGTGAAAGTATGAAACGTCCTCTCACTATCTGCCTGCATAAAGTGCAAAGGGATTGTATCTTAATTAGCTTATTCATTTTTCAGTCAACTGCGAGACTTTTTTTATTTCAACAAGATCTTTTCCCCCTTTAATATTTCCAAATAATGCGAGAACAGCAAACTCCATATTTGCTAAAAAAATGCCCCAAACTGAAGGTGTGTCTGATGACGTAGTTCACTCAATTTAAACAGCCAATAAGCGTCTTTAGAAATAGGGTGTGTTGAAAGGCCAATAGAAATCTTTGGAAACGAGGTGTGTTGAGTTTGTTTACTTATAACTGTAACCTTGGGAACAAATACATCCTTTAGCTCACATTTTGTCTTATTGATTAATGAAGTTAGTTTTCGTGTCCCAGCATGTATTGAATTGTAATTAATTGTTAAGCAAAGTTTTACTTGCGTTTTTTGTCGTTGGTCAATGAAATAAATGATAGTTATTTTTTCCACTAAGTGTCTCTCTCCTGGTGTTTATCTGTATATGAGAATCGAAAACAACATATTGCGCATTAAACCAATGTAATTATACTTAGATATAGTTGGAGATGCAAAACATTAAACTCTTTCCTTCAAAACACAATGCATTCAGAAGGAATGTTGTGTTTAAGTTCTTCCGAAAAATTATCATAGGGACGAAAGTATAGTACTACAGATAACCAGATAAATACATACAAACAAGTCAAGCCTACAACTCATGCGTAATCTTCAAAACGCAAAAAAAATTATATAAGTTTTATTTTTCATCCGTACGGGGTACTTTTGTCATGAATTTTATTATTAAATTAACATTAGTTTTCTTGTCTTCTCTGCATAAATAGGCATTGTAAGTAAACAGAAATCAAAATTGGAATTTAAAAGGTAAAGAATTTAAGTAATACCTGATTCATGTTCAATTGGCATAAACGAATAATTTTCCTTTGAAAATAATAAAAAATTATATATTAACTTAATGAGCATTTTTAATGATAGTGTGCTCTAAAACTCGTGAAGGAAGTGCTATATACAGCGTTTTTACGAAGATTTACTCATTGTCATTCATGTCATTATATATCTCCATAACGATAAAAAATCTGGAATAATAAGAAATTTTCCAGTTTAATATTTTAAAAATATCCTCGAAGCTAACACTTGCAATTTCATTCAAAAATCCAAACTATGTTTCTTTTAATAAAAAATACACGATATATAAACTAAACAGAAATTGTATGTATCCTGAATTTTACGAAAAGAGCATTGCTGAAATACGGGCAATTCTTCATACATTTTACTTCTCTCTTTTTTTTTTTTTAAATTTTATTACCTCAAAACCTCAAAAGAAGCGTATTGTTTTCATTTTATGCATAAAATCTTGTCTTGCCAAACCTGATGAATGAGAAGAACGAAACGAATATAGAAATAGCCTTTGGAAAGTGAGCGGAATATATTTAATTTGTCTTCCACGCGCCTTTGCATATTACTAAATTCTCACTGTGTTGCCATAAAACAATGAAGCAAAATATGTTAACTTATCTCTTAAATTCGTCTGTTTTTGGTTAAAAAACTAAGAGATTCAAAAGAAATAAACATAAAATGCATTTAATTTATAATGTATCTGTAAAATGCATATAATGTATCTGTAAAATGCATTTAATTTATAATATATGATAATTTTATGGATATAAATATTTGCAGCTTCCTTTAAATTAATGAAATATGTTATAATGTATATGTTTCGTAATTCGTGCAGTCAAAACAAAATCTGCTAATCCGGGGCATAATTCATAAGGTAAATGCTAATCACCCAATGCCAGTAAGTAATAACATATTTACACAAAAGATATAATAAATGCAAATACAAATAGAAATACTGCATTAATGTAAATGCAATCCAAAATTTATAATTACTTTCAGAGACAACACTTAAGACATTGCTTTCCCATCACATAGTGCTGAAATTAAAATTGCCAATTCTTCATGGATAACATTGTCGCACAGACCATGCGTTGGATATTTGACGCAGAACAGAGTTCTGCGCCGTTTGTAACTGTTCTTCGTTTGTTCGACAAGAGTAAACTCAGACTGGGCAGGCATAGTATAGCATGGGACGCAGAATGAATTTATGAAGGAGTAATTTCTTATCTATAGCAAGAACGCCGTTTCTAGCAATTAAGTGGTAAAGTTTAGCTTTACGTACTCGGAACTTCTGAATAATAACATGTACGTGTTTGGACTATGTGAGAGAATTTGTGAGGATCACCTTAAGTTAAATGATTTGCTTAGCCCGGGCCAGGCCCAGAGTATTTTCATAAAATTTAAGATGATTGTCGATGTTTTTCTTCCTCGTAAACATGATTGCGGTTGTTTTATCCATGTTTACTTGAATTTTGTATTGTTTCAGTCAGGTCTTACTTTTCGTTTTCAAGGAGTTAAATTATTGGACTTAAAAGTGCATGGCAAGTGTAGTGTTCGGTGCGCAAGGAATGTCGATCACATAAATGTAAAATAATATGGGACCGAAATGGGATCCCTGTGATACGCCTGCTAAAATAGAGCCGGCTGGTAGAATATGTGTTTCAAATATGAACGACAAAGTGTCTACCTGTTAGGTAGGACTTAACAACTATGTGTGCAATGTAATCTGGGAAGACCAGATTGCGTATTTTGTAAATTAAGGCATCCATCCAAACGTGATCGAAGCTTTGGCTATGTCGATAAATGGGTCTTCTGTGAATTTCTTGTTTTGCAAGCCAGAAATATGCTCGACAATCCTATGTAGTTAATGCGGTGTATATAAATTCCTCTGAAAGCCAAACTGTCCAGGTTCTGTCGTTGGCTTGCTTAGCTTTAGTAGAAGCGTACTTGTTACTGTTTTCTATTCCCTCGGAAAGTATTGCCACGTCATAATGACATTGGAGATGTTGGTTAGCTTAAAGATGAGCTTCAGAGGGAACATTTTGACCATCTTATTGGGAACAGAGCAAAACGTATTCTCTTCGGTCCTATTTAGAGTGAAAAAGTCATTGAATCAATTCTGAGCAGTCATTGGGTTACAGATGTAGCAGTGCAGAGAGATTGCGAGGAAAGCGTGACTTAACAATTAAGCATGACTTAATTTATCCTTTGAAGCGATAAATTAAAATTTATGAATTCGAAGGTATATTCCCAATTGATTCCAATTAAGTTTAATAATTTTATTTCATGTTTTATATTTTATATATCCCCTCTTTCAAAGAGAAAATAAACTTGGCTAGAGAAAAGCCTTTTAAGAAAAAAGCAGTAGTATTAGCAAAGGGAAGAGAAATTCTGGATAATATTTACAATTGTAAAGCGAAAGCAAATGAAGTGCTTCAGAAACATAGCGTTTAGGTTTCACTGTGGCCCGTTATTTGTTTCATGAACTTTCTCATATTCAATTATAAAAGGAAACACATATAAAAATATAATGAAATATAATAACGAAATAATGTACAATTCGGAAACTGAGTGCATAATTTGAAAGTCTCTAAGAGATGTCTTTGTAAAGCTCTTGAAATATTGTTGAAACTTTCTCTCCAAACGTCCTAGATTTGTAGTACCAAACATTAAGAATGTTTAGAGTTATTGAGAAGAATCTTGAGAACGCAAACAGAGGCCTATTATTACCTCTATATAATTGTTGCTTTTACCTTTCTCCCATAAAGGCTCTCATTTTATGACTGAGTGTAATTCTTTAATACATTATACTTTTTTAATTATGGCTTGTATTATTGGAGTTCACAAAGGCCAGTTACCTTATGCAAGGAACGAAGGTCTTTTCAAATAAGTGTCATAGCACTCCTGGATCACTAATGCAGAACAAGCATACTAGTTAAATCAAGTAAATATGCCTTATTGATGAAAATGTTTAGAAATACTGCGGGGCCTTGCAAATGAAACGTAATTACAGTGAAAACATAATTTCTGCAATATTACTTCTTCTGTACTTATGATTTTAAAACATAATTTATCAGTATGAAAATTAGTGTTATAAGTTTTTAAATGTGTTAAACTTAATTAGAATAAGTAATGATTATATAAAAGTTTTTATTTGTGATACCTGTTTCAAAAAAAACCTTCCCTGAAAAATTGTTTATATGGACTGTGAAATAGAAAGACTTTGGAACTGAAATATTTAAAAGTTTTATATGAATCTAAAAATTACATCTATTTTTAAACAATCTTAATATCCAAAAATTATACTTTATAATTATTTAATTAATTACTTTGGTCAAAATGTTATGATTTACATTTCTCTTGATTTGCTATTGCTTTGACGCTCTTTATTTAAAAAGACTTCTCTTTCATTACCCCTTTATCTTCTCGAAGAGAGGGAATATGTCAGAATATGTAAAAAATAAATTATAATATAAATTAGCATTAGCCCCTTAATGCTTACTTTTAATTTGGTATATCGCCTCTGTATTCTAAAAAGAGCACCCTATTTTTTTAGCTACGTCATATCGACACTGATGCGTGTCATCTGACTCTTGCATAACGCTGGTAAGATAAACGGAACTAAAACTTAAACAGCCAATAGTAATTTTACAGCAGTATTAATTATTTAATCAAATGCACTGTGAACCAAAACTAACTCATTCTGAATTAATATTTTCATTCTGAACACAACTGCACTTACGTTCTACATTTCAACCTAACTGGACTGCTGCCTTGCAAATTTATCACAAATGCCGCCTAGACGGTATAGTGGTTAGAGGAGCCTGACTGCGATACCGAAGGGTCTGGTTTCGTATCCCGGAGAAGGCATGGGTGTAAAATTGTCTGTCCCTTCATAGGAGGTAACGATAGCCGCCTATTAGGTGCCTCCACAATAAAATGGCCACTACTTCTGGCCTTAGGAGTGCCGTTGCCGTTATAGCCCGCCATTGAAAAAAAAAAAAAATTAAAAAAAAAATAAATAAAAAATGCTAACATTTTTAAATAGGGATAAGTAATGTGTCAAACTGTTTGGGGCCGTAACATGTTTACTCAAAAAAAAAAAAAAAAAAAAAAAAAATGAAGATTTAATCTGCTTCGGCTGCCAGTAACCTGTTCATTATGGATCGACATTCTACACAATCAAAATTCTTGCTGTCCATTATGGATTCAACATTCTACGTATCTACACTATCAATGTTTCTGCAATAATATTTCATCTAAATCTACTGTTTTCATTACAATTAGTGTTTACGTCATCATATATGCATACTGAAACTTTTAACAGACCCGTTTTTTAGGTGTTGGATTGTAATCTAAAGTATTTAGAATTGCAAATTTCTTAATTCCCCCACACCAACACATCGAAGGAAATTTCGTCGAATTCTTTATTGACTTCAGTTCGTCGATTTCGTATCTTAGCAAAATATAAAATATTTCCATTTGCGAGAAACATTTAGTGCAAGCCCCATACGCAAGCGATCCAGTGAAATAAATGCACAACTATTCTACGTAACGTAATCGCATGAAGGACATTAAAGGTAAATCAAAAACCTGTTTTGCACAGCACTTAACAAAAAAATGGATTCTCAAGGGTTCAACAGTATAATCGCAGGAGTAACTCTGGCACGGTGCCCAAAATTTATCGAAACTGATTATAAAATTTGTAATTATTCACGTGATCAGAATCATTTAGGTATAAAACATTAAATTTCAAAAATAGTTTGTAGATACATCGAAAGCAGGCAAGATGAAAAATTAGCAACCGCCTTCTCCGGGAATCGAACCACGGACCTCTGGAAGACCGGCCCAGCGTGCAGAACCACTACACCACGAAGGCACGCTAGAAAAGTGGGAGAAATACCTTATAAGTTTACTACTTTGATAATCCACCAATATATCACTTGACAGGATGCAAAGAAATGATATGCTGAACTAATTGGCGAGAAAATATAGATACGCTTCAATAGTACCAAAGTTTTCTGTGGTATTTCTGTTCTGTAGTTCTATAGTAAGAGTTAAAATGCTGGAGAGATACACACGGGTTCGTTATAAAAACATACTTGTATGGGAAGCCCTTTAAGAAGTAATAACAGGATACATAAAGTATGAGCACATAAGGTTATTGGAATTAGAACAGGCAACACAAAAGTACATTAATATAAAAAGATAAACTTCAAACAGTTACATAAATGGCACGACATCTACATTAGGTTATAAAGAATGGTCACAGATCCCTTGACATTTTCTGAAGAGCAGTGGTTATATTTATATATTGGATAATGTTATTGTTATTTTTCATGAGGCTTAAATGAAAATTGTGTGTCATAAAATGATTATAAGCACGTAACTGGGAAATACCCAGTTCCTGGTGAATTTCATCATTTCTTACTTACCGTGTGTAGCCCTATTTTTGTCTCATGTGCTGTTCTGAGCCTTTCATAACTATTTGCGATTGATGCGGCAAGAATATGCCCAAAATGAGCAGGGACATGAGACGTAACACGGTTTTGTGCACAGTAGTTTGTTAGAGATTTTGTATATGAGTAAAGTGTTGGCAAGACGGTTTTGTGTATGAGTAACTTGTAAAACACTATTCTAGTCAATTAAGGCGTACAGTTTGGATTTATGCGCCCAGAAATTTTAAATAATTGGAATATGTGTTGGGGGCCATGAAAGACTGCTGTCGAGGATCACCCTAAACCTTCCCTAGCTAACAGTGGGATTTCTTTCATGCATGCTAAAGGGGTTATATGTATATATCAGTATGGTGTATAGTGTATATAATATATCAGTATAATGTATATAGCAGCATAGTGCATAATGTATCAATATAGTGTATAATGTATCAATATGGTGTATATAATGTATAATGTATGCATAATTTACATGTCATTAGTTCTGATGCAAGACATACGAACAAATATAGTACGATATTGCCCTTGGATCATATGTAAATCTTGATATAATTTCCTATATCTAAACTATTCCCATGCGCATAATCAAATGAATGTAATGTAATATGCATATTTTAAATGTATTTGTCTTTATATATAAGATTATGTACTATGTACCTTAATTGTGATATGCCATCATATGTAATATGTACCTCAATTGTAACATGTTGTATGAACCAAAATATTATTGTATGGCAATGTGCTATCTGCCAAGGCCCTTGTATGGCACTGTATTTTTAAATCGGCGACTGCTGTCAGAGGTTCATATGGCCCCTCACCCTTCACCATACCATCACGGACTGCTCTAAACAAGGGGGCGCGGCGCTATACCAATCAACCGCTATGGTAGAGGGGTGGTGCTCGCGTCCTCCGTCACTTGTCACATCTAGCGAGGCTAGACGAGATTTTTCGAGAAATGAGATTCTGGTAGGATTGGTTTAAACAAGAGGGTTACTAGAGAAATCAACTCCACTGGAAACTATGTCCCGCCTAGCTATGGAAGCAATGTCCTGGCTACGCAGAATATTTAGAAACTTTCCGAAAATATTTCGCTTGCAGTTGTGTCCCGCGTAGACGTCAACCAATTAGATGGAACTTCTGCTTCTGGTGGATCGCGGGAAATTTCAAGTATAGTGATGGCTGTAGTTTGAGGCCGTGGACGATAGAAATAAAATCAGATTTTGTCGAAGAAATACGAAAAAAAAACCATATCTATATGTTTTTATAACATAACCGTCTAAGTCATTTTAAAAATGTTTACATATTAATTAAATTTATAATCGTAGAAATTTCAGTGTAGACAGTATTTTATGACATTCTTGTACTTTTCACGATTTGTTTAAGAATTTTGTGTTGCCGAAAGTTCGCCAATTTTTTTATATTTCGTACTGACCCACAACGTTACGCGTAAAAATATTATAATTGTTATATAATATAATTTTTATTAAAAGTAAGGTGAATATTTTTAATATGTTTATACATGCACGACATTAGCATTCTACTAATTACTTATCTTTAAAGTGTTTATTGCATAATCAGCAACACTGTAAACAGCATCAGAGGCGAATTAAAAAGGAAAGCACTGCTTGTGTAAACATGAGAATACTGCACGACATTACCGTTCTACTAATTACTTATCTTTTAAATTGTTTATTGCATAATAAGTAGCATTGTGAACAGCATCAGAGGTAATTAAAAAGGAAAGCATTGGTTATGTAATCATGAAAATACTCATTAAATGTATACTATAATTTTTAAGTTATTAATGAGATACTTTTTAGATTATAAATACATGAGAAACTATATTCTAAATGCTACATACTGATACATTTCAAATTTATAGATTTATTATTATGCATGATGAAAACATTTGCATATGCATAATATATCATATTTATTATTCACCAACTTCTAAACCATCGTATCTTTCTCTATTTATATGTAAATATATGACTTATTAGATTTGTATTTATTTGTATGTATGAAGATAAAAATGAAAATTTCCATAAAGTTTATTTGAAGTCATTTCTAATTCATATAATGATCATGTAATTGACAGTAACTGTATTCATCAGTTCTTTGCATATCATCCTCATAACGGAATACATAGTTGAAAAATAATTGATGAGCATAGACATTGAAAAATGTACACTTTTTGTTTTAGGGATAATACATAATTATATCATACTTATGATTCACATGGTATAAACATAACTTATATATATCATTGTTAGAATGTAAATATGAGCCATATATATTTTTATCGTAAAAGTTCTTTTTTATGCTTTTTTAATTATTGTTTACGGATAAAAAAGTATTTATCAGCCGTAAATTTAGAGAAGGAAATTTTTTTGCTAATTCACAAATTCGTCAGTGAGCCGGCGATTTTCACGGGAATGCAGATATTAGAAAACATCGGATATGCACATATGTAAAGGTCTGAAAAGCGGACTTATATAGATCCAGAATATAATATAAACTGCACCACCCGACGTCACCCATCCCATAGGCACGACTTGAAATTATCTCTACTAATAGAGTAAGATGCTAGTAGAACTTATAACATTTTTTAGTAGTTATTTACAAATTATATACCTATAGTCGAGCGCAGCGTACCCCACCTTTGCCAGATTCTCGCTTATTACACTATGCTTTTACTTCTATGATGAAGTGTTTAGTGTTCGCTTTAGCCATGATGTCTCTAATTCCTTTGGCACTATAGTAGTCTGCGAAGAGAGTTGTAAGAGAAATATTACGGTAACTGGTTGGGGGTGTTTGCCCCATAGTTCTGAACAGTTCTGTGACAGTCTAGCACATAGTGAAAGGAGTCAGCTTCTCCTCTGGTGCTCCAGGCACAGTTTATATTCTTTCTTAAGAAAGGAATGTAGTATGAAGGGAATCTTGCATAGTTATGTTTCCAGATAATAATAGTCAGACTTTAAACTCTTGAGAGGATTTTCGGGAAAGACTGCATAGAAAAATCTTCTGTCTCTTCGTCGTTCCATCTCTACTGCCATTCTTCTAAGAATGCCGAGTTAATGCATTTTTTTCCTCCTTTTCTGAGACCGGAACATTCACATCTGTCTCGTCTTTCATCGAGGCTAGCTTTGATAACTCGCCTGAACCCTATTTGCCCCTGAACCCGATATGGCCTTGAACTTAATTTAGGGTAGCGAGGTGGGTGTTGTTTGGCTTTGCTGACATTCTTGTAGTGCATCTATGCACAATGGGTGTGAGTTTCTTTTGTTAATTCCTTGTAGCACGCTCACGCTGCCTGAATAAAATACAGTATACGGCTGCTTTGAGAAAGTGCTTTTCTATGGCTGCTTTGAGAAAACCATAGGACTCCGCTCTGAAACCCTAAGCAAGATTGCTAACCCTAAAATTTTGGTGGTGAACTTCAGTGTTGTCTTAAAGTACTATGCAGGCTGCTCCTGTGTGATTTTCTGTCTTCAACCTATCCGTAAAGATTTCTCTTTATCTTCCTGGGGACAGACGTTTTGAATGCTAGAAACTTTCCCTATGCCATATTATATACTGTTGGCACTTTACATCTCCCATAGGGAAAAAGCCTGTAGCTGTACGTTCCATCTGAGCTTTTGTGTCCAGAGGCAGCGTCCCTGCAAGAACCTGCAGTGCTGCTGTTGATATTGTTTTAAAGGCTGAAGTGAATTTGAGCAGAGCTATTCGCTGGATCAGTGGTAGCTTTTGGTACACCATTCCTGCGTTGTTCATTCACACTGGGCTGATGCATCGAATCATTCGTTCTATGACCTTTAAGTACAATTTTAATAGCTCTTCATTTTTATTCCATGTGTGTTTATCACTATTCTGTTCAGTTTATTTATTACTCTGTTTGACTTGACCTTCAGTGGAGGACTACTTTATTTCTTATCCAGTGCAAAGCCTACGTAAGTCACAGTACCTTGTCTTTTAAAAAGATCCCTTGCAATTTGTTATTAGCAGCTAATTTCTACCCTTTCAGAAACATGATCATGTGAGCCTTTTTTACACTAAATTCAAGTTACATATTGCATTTTAGCGCATTAGGATATTAAGCGTTTTTTCCTGTTTGCTTCTCTACTGCGATTCGATTTCCTCCGCTAATTATCAAGATAAAATCGGCAGTGTATGCTTGCATTTACACATTTTCTTCACAGTCCACCTTTAAATTGTCTCTGTTATTATGTTCCAGAGGTTCCAAGGTCCTTTTTTCGAACCCTAGGAACTCCTTTATGATATTTTGTTGTGATTTTTACTGCGTCATTTTGTATGATATTTTCCTTTCTTCTGGGTAACTCCTTATTAGTTTATAGAGATTTAGACACGCCATTTAAGTTATTTAGCCTTACTCTCAAAGCCGACCACATCCTAATTGACCAAAGGATAATGCTACGTTTATCGACATTTCTCTTCTGTGCTGGAGGATGGTTTCTTGAACATTGTTAAGGTCATCTACGGTGCTTTTAGTGAAGCTGAACTAGGCTTAAGAGTACTAGGTTTAGCGTAGTAAGCTTAGAAGGTTGTTCTTTTCGAGACGATAGGACAATCGTTGAGTAATCATTTTGTCTAAATATTCCCTTACCTATACGAACCTTTTATTACATTTTTCCCATCTTTTTGAAACAGAACTAACTCCACGTTCTACCGTAAGTTTGAAAAGTATGCAAGCTTGAGGCATTTATTTTGAATTTGAACCAAGAGATCTTCATTCTCAAGTTCTACCTATTCTGTTACTTCTGCTGTGAGATTTTCTGGTCCTGGGGTGTTTTCCCTTTTTGTTGACTCTATGCTTCTTCTAATTTCTGAGTTGGAAAAGCGAATGTTATTCACTGTCTCAAAAGGAATTCGAAAGCTTTCTCGTGTTTTTCTGCCAGTTGGTTTGTAACTTCTTGCCCATCATCTTAGGGAAAGTTATGATTGATAATTTCGGTTATCGCTTCCTCTACTGCTTTTGTTTTTGTATCATCAGGTTTTGCGATTATGCTTAGTTGTAAGAGTCCCAAATTTTTCCATTTTACTAGATCCAAGCCAGTGAGAAGAAAAAAAGACGGTGAACTATTGCTATCTCGCATAGAGCTTCCCAGGACTTCCTTTTCTCTTTCAGTACTTGTTTCTTATATTTTGCGGCTTCTATATTATATGTTATCTTGTTTTTCTTCCTTCTTTCATTGTCCTTTGGTACCTTTTCCTAACAGCTGTTATTTTTTCCTCATTGGCTTTAGTCCTTGCATCTACCATGAACGCATTTTAGTCTCTGGAGTTTCGTTCACGGTTTTTAGGGATTTCTTCTTAAATTTTGTGCATGGCATCTTTAATTTTGGTTATTTCGGAACCTACTTCTTCTTTTGTTGTTATTCTATTGAGATGTATATGCTTTCTATGCACTAGGAGTTTCAACCTTTGCTAGTCTGTATGCTGGATATTAATTTTTTTCTTTATCGGTTTTTAGGTAAGACATATTTAGGATATGAAACATTATTTTCACCACTGAAGTTTTCTTCATCTGCTATATGTCAATTTTGAATCTGTGTTGTAGTCAGGTCGATCCAGTTATTTCCTCTAGATATGACAAAATTTGGAATGTCACTGATTTTATTTATTCCATAGGAATTCGCAGATTTTTAAAACTCACGGGTAGGCGTTGTATGAGCCCTATATTGAGCTTCTTTGTGATCTTTTTTGAGATTGCAAGAATTGAATCAAGTGTTCTTAGATAGTGGGCAGTACGCTGATAGTATAAAATAATTGTTCTCTTGTTTTATGAGAGCGATGATTTCTAGGGTGTCAAATACTTCAAACGCCGGAAGCGCTTCAACGGAAATCATTATGGCTGTTTCTGCGTCTGTTGAGTAACACTATTTACAATATTTTATAAGGAAACCGTATAGTCTGTTTCAAATGCTCTCGAATGCATGCAGTTAAGATATTATCCTTTCCTACTAGTTTCGGCTTTAATATTTCCGTTCCACCACTAGAATTTCTAGTGTTGATCACATTACAGTTACTAACCCCTGGCTGAGTAGAAGAAAACAGACAGCTGCTCCCTTCGTTTCTAAGTATACCGACATTCATACCCGTTTGGTAAAATCGAAACCATTAAAAACAACTTTGTTCAAAAGTTTGATTATCCTGGCCATTCCTACATTCAAAAGGATGTCGATATCACGGGCACTATCGCGGATAACGGTGTCCGCCGATAACATCGCGGCAAAAACATCGCGGACGAAAACGTCGCGGAGAAAACAACGCAAGGCGAAAACGTCGTGCTACAAAACATCGTGGGTGAAAACATCGCAAAGAGACAACATCGCAGTTCTAAAACATCGCGGTACAAAATATCGTCGTCGAAAATAAAGCGGTTCAAAAACTTCGCAGTTTAAAAACATCGTCGTCGAAAATATCGTGGTAAAAAATAAAGTATCTACAAATCATCGCATGACGATAACATCGCAGACATACTTTTTTCAGGTTTTAATAATTGTAAATGGATATTCCCATAATGATTTGTGAGCGCAAGATGGAAAGAAGGATAATTTTTACTTTCACACTTTTTTATTAACTAATAAATTTTTGCTGAAAAAGTAAGAAGGAAACTTAAGCATAGAAAATTAAATGCAACTTATAGATTATACCTTTCATGAAAAATTACCAGTAAAAACTTTAGAAAAAATGATTTATTAATGGCATTTGTTAGTTAACTATGTCGGTTTAAAATTCTATTAAGTGCTATAAGTTGCATTAATTTTCTATGCTTAAGTTTCTTTATTTTCTCAGCAAAAATTTATTGATTAATAAAAAATATGAAAGTAAAATTATCCTTCTTTCCATCTTGCGCTCACAAATCATTATGGGAATATCCATTTACAATTATTAAAACCTGAATAAAGTATGTCTGCGATGTCTTGCGAGCGGGGGAAAAGGAAGCAACATTCATAGTTCAAACTGTCTGGAGAGCATTTCAAAAGACAACATACTCCCTTGACCACCGAGAGAAAAGCGTAAAAATGGATGCTGCATAGGCTGATAACACACCATTTAGAACATGATAATGTTTTCTCGCCGTTACCCCCGATCGTCCCGTCAGTTTGCTGAAGGTGAGAAATTGTCTTTTTCTTAATAAAATCTATGAATATGTTTTTATAAATTATTTTTCAGAATCTTTGTAATCTGCCACTGTTTAAAAGGACACCAGTAGAGGGTGCACAGTTGAATAGTGTGAGAGAGAGAGCAAAAATATTGTGCCTCTGTCTCTCAGCATGCGGCTAGATGTATGTATGTAAATACTATATTGCGTTCAAAAAGCAAAATTTAAAAAATTGTAGTATATGTTGAATCTGAAGAAATCTACACGAGCCCTTAACTCATAGGATCATATATTAATATCAGAAATGCTAGGATATTTAGAGAAATGGATTGTTCGAATTTCCCGGTCAATATTGATATCTGCAGAGTTTAAATACTTATAAACGTTGTGAGGGTACTGAATGTATAGAATGTAAAGAATATTCCTGTAGCTGATAGTACAAAAATTTTTGGAAATGCACTAGGGTACTAATGTGAAAATGTTTCTGAAAGGTTGAAAGATTATTTTCTATTACGAAGAGGATACGACAAGAAGAAAAATCCAGATTAAGCAATGAAAGATTAAAATTTATTCTGAATTGTGATACAAAACTGTGAGAAGCTTCATGGTGGGTTATAGAAGAACAAAACTCCTACGCAAGATATTTTTATCAGAAAAATATTTGTAATACATTTAGGATGGAGGAATGTATATGGTTCGCCTTTAAGTAAGGTACGTACAATTTTATATAGACTGTGCAGTGTTCTTGATCTTAATTTTCACTTCGATACTAAATAAAACTTCGCCATGTTAAAGAAACAGATTTCTTTGTTTCCCAAATCCTTATAACTAAAATTTCGGTCACAGCCGTTTTCAAGTCCACCGCTCGTAAGAGAAATTTTAGAAACTGCTGGATCATAATCTTCAAAGCATCGCATGTAATTAAATGACCAGCGGAAGAGTATTCAAGTTGTTAGATGGATCACTGGAATCAATCATTGGAGTGCGCTACATAAGATATTGAATTTAAATACGATTCTACTTGCGCTATTATAGTAACGAACTTTTCATAAGTTAACAACCCTGTGTACTAACAGTTTAAGGTGTGATTTCATTAGCTTCACGCCACCTTCCCAAAACGCGGGGTAAAATTCCAAATAATGTTTTCTTTTGCAAAGTAATTCATATCCACATCGTATGTTTACGGAATGCAGAAATTCATTAATTTTTTAATGAATTTCTGCATTCACTACACCATTGACTAAATTTATTTTTAACGCAGCAGGTAATTTCGTATAGCAGTCAATATCAAGTTCCCAAATTTCCCGCGATAAAATTTCAGTCCGAATATGAAAGGCAGAAATGAATTCAGCTGAATCATATGTTTTTGTAACTATCCTTAAGACACACAGCTTCGTGATTTTTATATGTCAATAGATAACTTATAAGGTATTTTCTCCCTCCTTTTCACATGCCTTCGTGTTGAAATTGAAAGCACAGTCGACGCGTATTCGAGAGGTCCAGCGTTCAGTTCCCCGACGAGGGCATTGCACATTTTTCACTTCTCCTACTTCAAACAAACTTTAATGGCTCTACAAACCCAATGCGATATTGTCAGAAATTGAAAAGAATGAGCGGTATTTCTTCAATTAAGATGGGACTCTTTTCTAAAATTTCGTTGAAAAAAATCCTTGATTTCCTTTTAGTACAGCTCGATGAAGTAAATAAAATGTTTCCAGTGATCTCCATCTTCAGCTGGTTTCAGTTATACCCTTTTTCTATCAGTCTTGTATGATTAAATCAAAACCTTCATATTTACCAAGCTGATTCAGTTTTCGGGTTGTAGTATGTAGCCTTCTCTTTGCTGCTTCCATGCTTTTTTAAAGGTGGTTAACCTTTGATCCAGAGTAATTTTAAAATATATCACGCTGTATTATCTCATTTTACAATTTGTTCAAAAAATTTATAAACTTCATCATCTCTTTCACTTTTTGGTACTTTTATTCCGGTCTAAGGTTTCTAATTCGCAGGAATCTGAAATATGTAGTTTTCGTAGTTTGTAGTAGTATGTAGGTTGTACTTAGTATGTAGTTAGCAGTTTTTGTAGTTTTGTATATGCATTTTCGTGGTTTACCCCATGTGTAACATTTATATGAGCCAGTTTATTTTAGAAAGCTCTCCCTGAAGACATCCCTTCTCTTAGGCAGATAGCCATAGTGTGCTTTGTAATAATAAATTCAGCTAAAAACCTTCAGAAACTTCCTCCACAAAGGCATCTGCCATCTTAAGCAGGTAACCCTAATGGCTTTGCTATATTGAAATAACCTAACCTAAATCTATTCCTCCACAAATTCTAGCGGGCGAGCGCTATTGTCGCCGAACACTGGTAGTTCGACACGGGTTCAAGCCCGGTGAACGAGCTGGCTGCATGAGCGATTTCGTGGTTTTCCAAATGTGTAATATGTATAAGAGTAAGTTTCCGTTAGAAAGTCCTCCAGGAAGGCATGCCTTACCTGAGGCAGATAGCCTTCACCTGCTTTGGCATAATCAAACATACCAAACCTCCCTAAATTCTAAAAAATTTGGCATCTGGTTCAGCTGCAACACTCCTAGCTCCGCGTTCCAGATGATAAATTCTAATTACAAGTCAACAAATATGTGTGGCGGATACATTCGAATAATCTAAGTAAAAATATCTTTTAAAACTCCTTACACAACCAAGCATCTATGCAGATAATGTTGTAGAGTCATTAGGTTAATTGGAAGCAGAAAAGATGAAAGATATGCAACCGCCTTCGCCGAGAATCGAACCACTGACCTCTGGAATACTGGCCCAGCGTGCAGAACCACCACACCACGAAAGCACGCTAGGGAAGTGGGAGAAATACCTTATAATGTAAATATAGAGAAATTTGTGGTGTGAACAGAGCTCAAAGCCCCCGTCAAGCTTCTAATCTATAACATTTTTAGTTAGTGGTCGCTATCACTTGGGAGTTATAAATATGCTATATTGACGGGAAGAAGAAAATTGTATTGCAAGTCTAATGGGACTCTTTCAATAACTGGCAAGAGTAGGGATTACTGTCAGCTGCTGCGGGCCAGTATATCGACCAAGCATCAAAGGAGAAAATTTCACTTCATGAGTTTAGCAAATTCGAAACTAGTTTTATTTCAATTATCTTCGCAAATTTAGAATACCAAGTTATGTAACTAAAAGAAACCAAGTATCTGTTTGAAGTTTGAGAAAATCAAAATTTTGAAGACGATATATGCGCTCACAGGAGATCAAATGTGATAATATATGCATAAATTGATTACCGTTATGATCAGTAAAAATATGTCAATAACAGCAAATTACTTACATATTTCTTTTCTTAACATTCACATATAGCTTTCAGTGCAACTAAACAAAATTTACCACTTTTTATATTTACTTTTATTATTTTTCATATCCTGTATGTAGGAATATACGTATTTAAGCACATTATAGGTGTGTTCAAAAAGCACACCTATGTTGGCATCTTTTATGTTTCGAGTTTTATGTTTATTTGAGAAACGCGACTAACTGTTAGTGCAGCGCTAACTGTTATTATTATTCCAAACTGTACAGCAGTTTGATTTGAATTTTACTGAGGATTAAAAAATTTTAATTTGTCGCACTCATCTGCACAGCGCATGCACACTGCGGTGGGGGGAAGGGACACTTCTATATCTCCCGTTTTACTGGGCCGATTGACGAAATTCAAATTGCGTTTTTCATTTCTCGAAAGCGCGATTTAGGATTTGGATTAGATTTATATATATTTGGATTAGATTTATATATAGCATTTTTCTAATACAGGTATTTTGAAACAAAATCACACTTTTTCTGAAATGACATGCCATTTTTTTTTCCATATTTCGGTTCTACGACTCAAATTATGCCCAGATATTAAATTTTGTAAAATTTGGTGCGAAATTTACGGAGAAATTCAAAAATTTATCTTGGCGCAAAGTGAAAAAATGCGAACTTCTTAATCTGTAGCAACCCATTTTCCTTTCCTTTTTTCATTGTAAACAGGAGGGGAAAAAGTCATCGTTCATTATTTCTAATAATATTAACAAAGTGCATAAACCACATTTGGTGTTATTATCGCTTATAACAAACATGCATAATTTCAAAACGCGCCAATATGTAAATTCACATACCACCTAGGAAATTGTGAATAAAAAACTCAAATTTTTTGCAGGTATGCTTAGAAATACATCTAATTTAAGATGAGAATAAAAATTTTATAGGCTATAATTCAAATTTTTTGTCGAAAAAATTATTAAAAATATTTAAAAATACAAATTTTAAAAATAAGTTATAAAAAATGGGTGAATTAAATATTAAATTCTGTAATTTTCGGTGAGAAATTTAAGTTTACCCTGGCGCATTTTTTTCAGTTCGTGCCAAAAATTATTCGCTTGGCGGAATTCTTTGTTTTTGGTAACCTACTTTCATTTTTTTTTTTTTTTTCCAAATAATTTTAACAAAGTGCGTAAACCACATTTTCGTTATTATCGCTTAAATTAAACATGCCAAATTTCTAAACGCGCCAAAATGTAAATTCGCGAATGTCTTAGGAAATTTTGAATAAAAAAACTCTAATTTTTCCAGGCATGCTTAGAAATGTATCTACTTTAAGATGATAGTAAACATTTTATAGATTACACGAGGCGTATTTGGAAACTAAGTACCGTTTTGAAAAAAAAAATAGTAAAACAATTTTTTCGAATCCAATTTTATTTTTACATGAAAATACATGTCTTAAACTATTTTTCAACATAGTTTCCGCCAATGATCAAACACTTGTCATAGCGGGTGACCAGTTTTTGTATACCATCGTCAAAGAAACTTCCCGCCAGTTTCGATAACCACGACTCCACAGCATTTTTCGTGTCATCATCAGATCCAAAGCGCTTGCCACCAAGCTCGCGCTTCATGTGCAGGAACAAGTGATAGTCGGACGGTGCCAAGTCCGGGCTGTACGGCGGGTGATCGAACTGCTCCCAATGAAACTGTCGACTTAACGATTTAGTGACACCAGCAGTATGGGGCCGAGCATTGTCATGGAGCAACACAATTCCTTTACTGAGCATTCCTCTTCGTTTGTTTTGAATGGCACGCCTTAGTTTTGTTAAAGTCTCACAATATCGTGCCGCATTAATGGTTTCACCTCTGCGAAGAAATTCAGTAAGCAAAACGCCTTTCCTATCCCAGAAGACAGTGCATATGATTTTTTGTGATGACATTGTCCCTTTGAACTTTTGTTTTTTCGGAAAATGAGTGTGTCTCCACTCCATCGATTGTTGTTTCGATTCTGGTGTGAAATGACACACCCAAGTTTCATCACCTGTCACAATTTGGTTTAAAAAGTTTTCTCCCTCATCACTGTACCGCGTGAGAAATGTCAGGGCACTACCAAGTCGCTTTGTTTTGTGAACAACAGTGAGCATTTTTGGAACCCATCGGGAACACAGTTTACGATAATTCAAGCGGTCAGACACAGTTTACGTGAAATTTCTGGAAATGCCTCTGAAAGAGTTGTCATTGTGAAGCGTCTGTTCTCATGAATTGCTTCATCAACTTTCCTTACCAAATCATCGGTGACAACAGAAGGCCGACCACTCCGAGCCTCGGCGTGGACATTTGTTCGACCTGCATTAAACATTTTTACCCACTTTCTCACCATTCCATCACTTATCGCGTATTCACCGTAAACTTCTGTCACTTGACGATAAACTTCGGCCGGTTTAACATTCCTCGTGTTCAAAAATTTAATCACGACACGAATCTCACAGTCAGCGGGAGAACTAATTGTCTTAAACATTTTGAATGTGCACAGCAAACTGAAAACACAACATAGAGCAACCAAAATGGCGACAATTGAAAGTCAGTGAACAAGAAAGACTAGTGCGCATGCGCGGGACGCCTACCACAGCGCTGCGACGGCGCTAGAAGGAAACGGTAGTTTCCGAATACGCTACGTAATTCAAAATGTTTTTGGAAAAATTTATAAAAATTATTTAAAAAATAAATTTTAAAAATAAATCATAAAAAATGGGCGAATTTTATTTGGAATGAACCTAAATTTCGAAATGTGAAAGGAAGAATCAAATAAGTTTAATAAAAAAACAGAGATATTAATAAATATATACCGAAATTCAATTAACATTGAGGAGCTAAAATTTTGAAAGCTTATTTTCAAAACTGTACTCGTGCGACTTTTTCAAAACTTGGTACTTTGGCATAATTTGAGATCTAGAATGGAAATATGGAAAAAAATTGGCATGTCATTTCAGAAAAAGTTGGATTTTATGTTAAAATACCTATATTAGAACAATGCTATATATAAATCTAATACATACCTTGTAAGAATCTTAAGTTTTACTAACGTTTATTTTATTTTTAAATCTTTACTATCACTTCTTATTTTCTACTTCCGGCCAGAATTAAAAGCTTTAACTTATTTATGCAAATTTGTCTTGCGAACACCAAGTACTTAAGTTGTGGCTTTTTGCCAAGCAAGAGAGAGGAAGGAGTGATTAGGAGCAGGCCGCTTGCCATAGCAGTTTTACTCGGTTGCTGGTTGCCTTCAAGGCCAGAGGTTTAATCCTCTTGATAATTTTAAACGTATCGTAGTGTTAACAGTTCTCTGTACTACATACGGCCTTTCTGTTAATATATGGCCAATCTTCAAGTAGACACTTGTTTATTAATCCAAAGTTAGTTTAGTTAGAATTTAGTTAATATTTTTATATTCTTACGTTCAGACCACAAGTGGTTGGTCTCTGTATTCCGAAGTCCGGAAATCATTGTAAAGAGAGAAAAATAAAAGGTTTCGTATACCCTTCCTGTGTATCTTGTCTACTTCCCACATTTATTGAACATAGCTTTAGTAAGCTCCCTGTTCCGAGTCAGGTCATTTAATGTTCCCCAAGCAAGTAAGGAGGAACACTGAACCTGATAGTGGCGCCCGACGAAGAAGAATAACCATGGCCGAGTTTCAAGAAGAACCTGTGCTGCCTGCAGAAGCGGCTCAGAATCCAGAAATACCAGCTGCCGCCCTGGAAGGATTTGGTTACATCGTCCAGACCATGCGCGCATCGATGAAACCAGAAGCAACATTTAATGGAAACTCACCGGTAACCAGTTTTTTGGAAAAATTGGAGGACCACTTAATGATGTATCCTGTGCATGAGTTCCAGAAAGTCACCTTAGCTACCAGCGCTTTGAGGGGCCAAGCGCTTAATTGGTTCAAATGTATAGGCAGAAGTCTCTTGGGTCAAGCGGGAAGTCCCACCTATACTTACGAAAATTTCAAGACTGCCTTAGTAAAAGCCTTGCCTGTCGTAAAGGATCGTGCAAAATTAGAAACGGAACTTTTCAGCATATACCAGAAACGAATTGAAAATCTCTCAAGCTTTATTTTAAGAAAAATTCACGTCTTCAAACTCCTGTATGGAAACCGTCCGGATCCTGAGATAATTCAAGTGATTTTGCCGAGGTTACTTCCCCAAGTACAAGACTTTATTGAATTAAGGAATCCGACTACACTGGAAAAGTTATTTGAGCTAGCAATCCAGTTTGAAAGTAGAAGAACGGCGGACATTGAAAGAAGACGCCAGTATGAACAACGAAACCAATTTGGTGCGCCAAGACCACAGCAAAGTCAAGAACACGGCTACGGAAGCAAAGCGAATCAGTGGGCAAGGAAACCCGAGTATCCAAAAACAGCCGGCGAACGTCGACAGTTCAATAGCAATCCAGAAAAAAAGTCTGAAGGCCAGTGGAAAAAGAAGGAAAGCATGGAAAGGAAAAAACAAGATTTAAACTAAAACGGATTTCTGCTGACGGGAGGGTGCGGAAATCTGAAGGCCAAGAAAACCCCTCTTCCTTCAAGTTAAATACAGTGATGGTGAAAAATTTGACTCTCCCAAAGATTGAAGTGTTGGTGAATAACATCCCAGCCACCGCACTCCTGGATACAGGCGCGCAGTGTTCCTGTGTAGCAGACGATTTTTTTAGGAAGTATTTTCGTAAATACCGCATATATAATTCGGATAATACGACAGTGTTAGCTGCGCAGGGAGAAAGATGCAAGTGCATAGGTAAATTACCGCTATACGTTCGTATCAAGGACGAACAAGTAAAGAATCTGCAAGCACATATCATCTTAGGGATAGATTTTCTTTCAGAGGCAGAAGCAACACTGGATTTTAACGAAGCGTCCCTTAAGCTGACGATGAAACCAGTTCGAGAAGAGAAAACAGAACCACCAATGTTAAACCTTGACCACCTGCCTAAGGAAGAGCAACAAAAAATCCGACAAGTGGTAAGCTAATTTGCTTCGTTATTCAGTGATATTCCAGGATTTACTCAAGTTACTAACTATAGTATCGACACCGGAGATTCACTGCCAGTTCGCCACAAACCATACCGATATGATAAGAATAAAGAAAAAATTATAGAGTGGCACATTAGAGATATGTTACGTAAAAAGATCATAACGCCCATCTCAAGTAGTTATGCTAGCCCGGTTGTTTTATGTAAGAAAAACAATGACTATCCAGTAACACATCCAAAAAGGTGGCGTTTTGCGATTGACTATCGTAAATTAAACTGCATGACTAAATATCCGGTATATCCGTTACCTATTATTGAAGAAATTCTAAGGAATATAACTTCTACCAAATACATGACGACTTTAGACTTAACGACTGGTTATTTTCAAATAGGGGTTAGACCGGAAGACGTGCCTAAGACTGCTTTTATAACCAAGTCTGGCACTTATGCATTCCTGCGTATGCCGTTTGGCCTTTCAGGGGCACCGGCAACATTGCAGCGATGTATGGACATTGTGTTCTTGGAAAGTCCACATTTATCTATTTAGACGATATCATTATTACTAGGGATAATCTGGACCAACATGTACAGGATTTAAGACAGGTGTTTTCATTATTAAATGAGGCCGGTCTAAAAGTTAATGTCGAAAAGTGCAAATTTGCAGCCCCTGAATTAAAATACTTAGGTTACAAAATATCTCAGAAAGGAATCGAGACAGACGAATCAAAAATAATCGCTGTGCAAAAGTATCCGCCGCCAAATACGGCGAAGAAGCTCTCTTCTTTTCTAGGACTTTGTTCATATTATAGGTCCTTTATAAAAGATTTTGCAGCTATTGCTGAACCATTGTTAAAATTAAAAAGGAAAAAGGCAAGATTCTCGTGGACGGCCGAAGCGAATAGTGCTTTCGAAAAATTAAAGCAAGCATTAACGCAAGCCCCTGTTTTGAAATTTCCTGAAAAGGATGAGAATTTAGAAATTTCAGCGGATGCTTCGGATTATGCGGTAGGAGCGGTACTTTCGCAAAATCAGCAGCCCGTGGCATTTTTTAGTCGAACTTTAAATCAAACACAAAGAAATTATTCCGCGACCGAGAGAGAGGCACTTGCAGTTCCGTTAGCAGTGCAAAAGTTCCGAGTCTATTTTGGAAGGGCGCAATAACAGTGTATTCTGGTCATGCGGCGGTAACTAGATTGTACTCAGGGAAAAACTTATCCCCAAGGTTAATAAGATGGGCACTCAAGTTACAAGAGTATAATCTGGTAATCAAGCACACCCCCGGAAAGGAAAATATCGTAGCAGATGCCCTATCCAGAATAAAAATAGATGAAGAAGGTAATACTGTAAAGGTGGCAATGCTCACAGCATGTACAATAAATTCCCGAGAAACTGTAAGAACCGAACTGGGTAAGGATCCTGAGTTTAGAAACATTTATGAGTATTTAAAGGATCCTGAAAATTTTAGCCACCAAGATATTGTGGCGATAAGAAATAGGGCGGCCCATTACGAACTAATAGATGGTCTATTATTTTATACAAAAAATACAAATTCCAACAACGAATTTCGACCTGTTATCCCAGCTAGTCTTAGATTAAATATCCTGCAGGAGTTACACGACTGCCCTTTAGCTTCTCATGCTGGTATTCGAAAAACTATCCAACGCGTACGCGAAGCAGTCTATTTTCCTGAACTGCAAAAGTTAACAAGGGCGTATGTCCAGTCCTGACAACATGTCAAGCAGTTAATTATATTAATTTCCGCCCGGCCGGGTTTCTAAATAGCATTAAATCCGAATTTCCAAATGAAATAATTGGCATCGATTTATTGGGCCCTTTCCCAAAAAGTCAGTTAAATAAAAGTCGGTATCTCCTTGTTATGGTTGATCATTTTAGTAAGTGGACCGAAATTGTTCCCTTAAAACGAGCCTCCGCGAAATTAGTTACTGATTCTATTTAAAATAAATATATTTTAAAATACGGGGCGCCCCTAAAAGTTATATCGGATAATGGTCCTCAATTTGTAAGTAATATATTTGAAGACATGTGCCAAATACTGGGCATACGTCATTTAAAAATGGTCCCGTATCGGCCGCAATCAAATATAGCGGAACGGGTCAATAGAAATATAGTGAAAATTATCCGTAGTTATGTTAAAAATTTTTATAAAAGCTGGGATAACTATGTCAATGAATTAGCTTTCGCCCTTAGGACCGCAAAACATGATGCAACGGGCAAAACTCCTGCTGAGTTATTTTTAGGCAGAAAGATTATAACGCCGTTAGATAAATTATTTTATGTTCAACAAAGAGCCCCAGAATTTAAAATGGGTGATATAGAAAAATTAATTAAAGAAGCAAAAAAGAACACTGAAGTAGCACAGAGAAAACAGAAACTTTATTACGATTTGAAACGACGGGGAGTAACTTATAAAGTAGGAGATGAAGTATTAAAAATTAAGCATTCACTTTCTTCAGCACCAGAAGATAAAACCGCCAAATTGTTTCCACGATTTGAAGGACCATATGTCATAGAAAAAATAACTCAGGTTGTAGTGGTGTTAAAAGCCAGGAATGGTGAAACATGCTCCGCAAACATTGACCAGATAAAACCATTATATGACCGTAATAAAATGCAAATATTTAAAGATCTTTTGCAGGATCCGGCACGGCAGGCACTGCAGGCACAAGCTCCAGAGGTGGAACAACGACAATCACAAGGGCAAGCCATTAGGAGGCAGGAGCAATGGAAAAGAAAGTTTCCCCGTTGGAAAATTGAACGTAACAAGAAAAAGAAGCCGTTCCACCGACCAGAAAAGAGAGCGCACGACCACCCCCAGAATGAAGAAGGGAGAAGTACGACCAATGCAAAGAGAGCCAGGAGAAATAACGGCAACTATAACCCGGCTCCCAAACGGAAGATCTACCCATCGGACAGGAGTCTACGCAGCAAATGTCGACGAATTGCGGAAGGATGCCAGCTTCGGAGTCAAAGAAACAAGGAAAATTTGAACGGCCAGCAACGAGATCCAAGCAGGAACGAGAGAGAAGTGTCTCGGTTCCGCCAAGACCAGCTGCGATCAACTGCAAGTGGCAGAATTCAAGACGCTTTACCTCATGTGAGGTCTACCTTTATCGCCAAAAAGGCGAGAAATGAGTTGTTACCTATTTTGGTATTATGTTTCTCAATTACTCGCGAGTAAAACTAAAATTAATATATAATAGGAATGTGTAAATACTTGAATATTGTAAAAGTTATTGTATAAAATTTTCTTTAAAAGATTCTGGCAAGAAAGAAGTTTTAGTCTGAAAGACTTTTGAAATGTAGTATTTCAATGTAGAAGAATTGGCACTTGCTTGGAAAAGAATAGAAGTTTACAATGTACTACTAATGTATGTTTTAAAATGCGTAAAATTAACGGCATGTTAATATGTTCTTATATACAATGTGAACTGTTATTTTAAACGTTAAGAAATACTGATATGTTAAAAGTGAAAGTTATGCCAAAAATATTTTATTCGTGTGACTGTAAAAAGAGAAAATTATTGTGAATATGTGTTAAAGGTTGAATGAATGTAGTTAGGCTCTTTGACGCTCTATTTCAGAGTTAGCCACTTTCAGAATAGTACCTCAGGATTTAGAGATGAATATAAGGTGTGTTATGAGGTCTTGTTATGTTGAATTTTAACACGTTAGTGTTTTGATTGCAGGCGGTAGTGTTGAACACTTATACATAAACACGTTCGTGTTTGGTGTTTTCTTTTACAACACATGTCAGAGAGCACGGGGAGATAATTAAATAAAGTCACGAATGAAAAAAGAATATTAAGAGAAATATAAGTATTCATGTTACTTGCCATTTAATTGTGTAATATTTCATTAAACTAGTTTTCCTTCCAGATCTCTGGAAGGAACCAGATTTCAACTAAAAGCTCCTGTTTAGATGCAGTACAGATGAAAAGTAATTGTCCATGGAGTTGATAATGTAAAAAATGATTTTTTTTAAATTTCTAGTTTCTAGTGAGAATTGTTTGTAAAAGATTAGCCTCGCGTTAGATTCTAGAGCTAAAAGTTTTCAACAAGGTCGTTTTAGACCTCAGTTTCAAACTAATTAACTCTGGCGGGAAGTATGTAAGGATCTTAAGTTTTACTAACGTTTATTTTATTTTTAAATCTTTACTATCACATCTTATTTTCTACTTCCGGCCAGAATTAAAAGCTTATTTATGCAAATTTGTCTTGCGAACGCGAAGTACTTAAGTTGTGGCTTTTTGCCAAGCAAGAGAGAGGAAGGAGTGATTAGGAGCAGGCCGCTTGCCATAGCAGTTTTACTCGGTTGCTGGTTGCCTTCAAGGCCAGAGGTTTAATCCTCTTGATAATTTTAAACGTATCGTAGTGTTCACAGTTCTCTGTACTACATACGGCCTTTCTGTTAATATACGGCCAATCTTCAAGTAGACACTTGTTTATTAATCCAAAGTTAGTTTAGTTAGAATTTAGTTAATATTTTTATATTCTTACGTTCAGACCACAAGTGGTTGGTCTCTGTATTCCGAAATCCGGAAATCATTGTAAAGAGAGAAAAATAAAAGGTTTCGTATACCCTTCCTGTGTATCTTGTCTGCTTCCCGCATTTATTGAACATAGCTTTAGTAAGCTCCCTGTTCCGAGTCAGGTCATTTAATGTTCCCCAAGCAAGTAAGGAGGAACACTGAACCTGATAACCTTAAGTTGCGCTTTCGAGACATGAAAAAAGCAATTTGAATTTCGTCAATCGGCCCTGTAGAATGAAAAATATAGAATTGTCTCCTTTTTTTTTTTTCGGGGGGGGGGTCCTTGAGCAGTGTACATGTTTAAGCGGCATAGTGGTTTGATTAGAGTTTGGCCAATTATCATTAGCATTCTTTCTATTCTCTAGATCAGTGGTTTTTTAACCGGGGGTGCGGGAATGTATTTTTGGGGGTGTGGAAGAAGCCCCTACTTAACCATAAAAATTATTAAATATCATTTATTAAATTTCTTATAATAAAATATTTGAAATCTGCTATAGTGTCCCCAATATTGAAGCTCATAAAAATTGGTAGCACCTAGCTCACTTATCGGCAAAAGACACAGGAAAGAGCCTGTGTCGATGGGCGTATATACTATGCTACGAAAAGGCATGAAACGCTACAAACGAACACGAAAGAACGGACGGAGAAAAGAAAAAAACTTTGTGGGAATACAAGCGGAGAACGTTATCCCAGCTTGCGCATGCGCTGAGTTCAGTATGTTCTACTCCAATGGAATCTACGGATTCACGGATTTGTATCTGCATCTACTGCGCCTGTGTTAGGTTGAGACAAGTTGAGTCAACTATCGTGTCTACGACATGTGTATTGTGTATTCTGACTTGTCCATAAACCTCTTGAGACTAATACATTCTTAATTGCCCGTTCAAGCCGAATAGCATTCAGTGATATTACAAACGTAAGAACATTATATATATTATATCACATTATTTCTAAATAATTAAATCGATTATAGTGAACCCCACTATGTCAAAAAAACGACAATGGAACTATAAGTATGCCGGTTATGGATTTACCTGCACAACCGAAAAAGATGGCACGCAACGACCGCAATGCATCTTGTGTTCCAAGATATTTTCAAACAACAATCTCAAACCATCAAAGTTATCAGAACATTTCAACAATCTGCATGGTGGCGAAAATGCGCATAACATGAACAGCTTGAAGTCAAAGAAGGCTTGGTTTGATACCAGTGGAACTATCCTAAAATTGTGCGGACCAGTAATTCAAAAACCTTTATGAGAAGCGTCATATCAAGTGGCATATTTATGTGCAAAAAAAAAAAAAAAAAAGAAAAGAAAAGAAAAGAAAAGAAAAAAAGAAACCTCACAACGATCGCTGAAGAGTTGATTAAACCTTTTGCTTTAATTATTGCTAAAACAGTTTTAGATTTGGAAGCACATAAAAAATCCAACAGATTCCATTATCGAATGATATTATACGATCGCGAATACAAGATCTCATTGAAGATATTTTAATGCAAATAATTGAAGACATAAAAGTCAGCCCACTAAAAATAAGCATGCAACTGGATGAGTCAACTGATGTTGATAATTGTAGCCATCTTTTGGTATTTGTCAGGTATGTGAAGGAAAAAGAGGTGATAGAAGAATTTCTATTTTGTGAGCCACCGGAGGTGAATACGAGGAGAATTGATGTTTTCAATCTACCAATGAATGTGATTGGCTCAATATGCACTGATGGAGCCCCAGCAATGTTAGGCAAAAATTCAGGATTTTTTTTCATACATGAAAAGAGAATTACCGAAAGTTATAATAACACATTGCATGTTGCATCATCATGCACTTGCGTCGAAAGCATTGCGAGAAAGTTTAAAACAACATCTAGCTACAGCAGTAAATGTAGTAAAATACATCCGAGGGCGAGCGCTTAATCATCGCATTTTTCGTGCATTTTGCGAAGAAATCGGTGCTGATCATACCGTGCTCCTATACCGCACCGAAATACGATGGTTATCTAAGGGTCGCATGCTTAACAGAGTTTTTGAATTGCGTGAGGAAATTATTCAATTACTGACTAGTCAAAACTGTTATTTAGTAAAATATTTTGAGAGTAATGATGCAATGCTGAGGCTGGCCTACTTAGCAGACATATTTAGCCATTTAAATGAATTGAATCTATCAATGCAAGGATTTGGTATAAATATAATAATATCTAGTGAAAAATTATCTTCATGTATCGCAAAATTAGAAATGTTTATACGTCGAGTAGAAAAGGGGAATTTTGCAAATTTTCCCTTGCTTGATTCTGTTATTGCGAAAAATGAAAAGAATACCCGACATTCTAATACATTTGAGACGATTGAGAGAATCATTCAAAGGATATTTTTCTACCTGAAATATTACCAAAACTCAGAGATGGATACTGGGTCCATTTCTATTTGACTTGAATTTGATGGATGATAGTGATCTGAAAAAAGATCAACTTATTGAAATGCGAGCAAGTAGACATGTTCAAATGGAATTCGAACAATTAGAATTGCAACAATTCTGGTGTTCACAGTTACAACGTTATCCAGAATTGGCGAACGGAGCACTGCAGTTACTCTTACTCTTTGCTACCACCTACTTGTGCGAAATGGGATTTTCACCGCTTTTGCATATAAAAACTAAAGGGAGAAATCGCTTAAATGCAAATGATGACTTACGCGTATGTCTTTCAAAAAAGGAACCTCGCTTCGCCAGTATAATAATGAACAAACAACAACAGACTAGTCATTGATAAAAATAATATTGTTTTGTATTTATATAAAATGTACAATGTTTTTCAATAAACAATAAGTTTCGCAAAAAAATGTATTTTTCTAGACTAAAAAAATTAAAACACATTTTTCAATGGGGTGCGGAGATATGTTTTCAGATTCAATCGGGTGCGACTCGCTAGAAAGGTTAAGAAGCACTGCTCTATATTCTTTAGATTTGAAATTACATTATCGAAAAGATTTGGGTTATGAAAGAGATGAGTGGCTGTACTATAGTTTTACAATTGTTTTATCATTTTTGGAAATGCAAGGAGAGAAAACTGCTTTAGATTGGTGCGTGAAAGCGGATTTTATTTTTCTAAATATGAGTGTCTGAAATGTTTGAATAGTATGCATTTATGCGAACGAAACGGATAAATAGATGAATATAAATGGCTTTGTCAAAAGCAAGATTTTGGGAATCCAGTAGAGCAGAGTGAGGAGAAATTCATAGTTTAGCATTTATGACATTTTGTAGATTACAAGATTTGGGTTTGAAAGGTATTCCAATGATTTTGCTATGAATGAGGTTACGTGCTGTTATGACTGATTTATGTTGACGAACATGCTGTTATTGACTGATTTATGTTTTGCAGACAGATACTTCAGATAGCCGTGATCAGTGAAAAAGTTCCTCTTGGCAGAAAAAAAAACTGTGATTGTTCAAATGGATGAAATATGGAAGGGGTAAGCCTGTAGATAGAAACTTCGTTGTTGTTCGAACTGAAAGGAAATCGAATAGATTGCTTTTAGAGATTTGAAAGAAGAATAAAAGAGAACCTTCTGAGTATCTTGGCTACTGCCACTGATATCGGACCACCATAATATCGGAGTGCTGGATATCATAAAACTGTCTCTCGGGAGAAGGATACATGCATGTGTTACATATGCAATTACAGTTTGACATTCAAAGATTTTGCATCAGAGGCACAAACCAATTTAATTGAAGCAACTTGGTCAGCAATGAAACACATCCTCCGAAATTATTCGGTAGGTGAATTCGATTTCTATTGTGACAATATATGTGGAAAAGACTCTACAACCATTGAACAAAAGGCATTTCTGCCAACAGCTTATTATTTGAAATGAGAAATATCGTCTGCTACTTTATTCTTCTTTCAAAATGTCACATGGGAACAAGCTATGCATTAAAGGATAAGTTTTTGGGCTTTCCGAAGAGAAATGTTCCTGTTTATTAACTCAAAACTTTGTGAAATGAAGGGCTTTAAAATTAGAAAGCGCAAAATAAGCAATATTATTAATCAGAAAGGAAAACACCACAGCCATTACTTCTATCTAGAAAGAAGAATCCAAACAAATACCTGAAAAAAGTAAGTAGTGTTTCTGAATTAACTCGTTGGTAAGAACAGAAAATCCGCCACCGTAGAAATCAGTTGCAAAATCTTTAAATACAACTGCAACAACAATAAAATAAGAAACCAAGATTTACAGCTTAAAAAACGTGATGTTCAGCAACTTTCGACGAAGCATGTGGCTCAATACAGAACGATTTCTAGAACTCTATATGAAAACTATTTAGCAGGAGATAAATGGAAATACGTTAAGAGCTTTGATAAAGCATGCGTTTGCCTAAATGACTCCAACAAAAAAGGTCTACCTTTTATCGAAAACTGACAGCAAAATGTGTACAAACCTGGTTCCGTTACTGCAAAGAAAGTTTCAATATTGGTTTATCATTGTCGCAGGGTCCCCTTACAATGAGAAAATAAATAACAAGATATTAAAAAAAAAGTTTAAATCAACTCGTAGTGGTATCAAAAGAAAGTTATACTGAAAATATTTACAGAAGAAATTCGATTCCTTTATTCCAGTCACTTTCAAAGAAGGAAACTTCATCAAGGCAAAGCAACAAGTCATACTTCGAAAAGTGACCACCTCATTCCTTGAAAAAATGAATATTGATACAGGTATTGCATATATACCTTTTCAACGTAATCTTGCAAAGTCTTCTGATGCTTCATTTATGAACTATTGTGACTTGGTGTCTTTTGAAAAAAAAAAAAAAAAAACTGTTTCTAAGCGCAAAACACGCCACGGCTGAGGACTGCGGAAAGAGGGGAAGAAGGATAGAAATCAATACCCCTGGAAATTTACAAAAGGCCCTTCTGTTCTGGAAACCACGATGCAGACTTATAGTCCCGAAAAACATCTCAGATGGAATATTTAAAAAACACTCTTTACATTTTAACGTTAATTAAATGGCCTCGAAATCATTCTAAAAATGTGCTGACACACTAGATATACACTAAGAGTGAAGAGGTTTATGGTTTGTTTTGATTTGGTTTATTTGATTATGACAAAGCAAGCCAGAATTATCTGTCTAACAGGTGGGATGCCTTTGCGGGGGAACTATCTAAGGGAAATTGGTTTGCACCCACATTACACATGGAGAAAATCATAAAAAACCCCATGCATCTAGCCTCTTTGCCTGGAAAGGTCAAACCCAGGTCAAACAACCAGTGACTTTACCGCTCAATCGCTGATTATTAATAAGATCTATGTAAATGCTTAAATGAATATCATTTTACTTATTTATAGTTAAAAAAGTAATTTTGTACTTATAATTTTGCATTTCACTTTGAAAAATTATTAAAAGAATAAGGAAAGAGCATAATGATTTTTTGTGTCTAAAAATTACAAATGGAAGCATAATTTCTATTAGTCAGATTCATGAACAAGTTTTCGGGTTTTTTGTTTGCATTTGTGGAACAGCAACAAAAATAAGAATAATTTATATCATTTAAAGACAAGAAATAAACTATCACTCAAACAGCGTAAAAAAGCATACAGAAATTAAGTGGCATCTTTTTTAATTTGATTTGAAAAGCTATTGTCGCGTTTGCTTACTAGAACTTTACTTCCACGAACGCCCTCTGGCGAAAGAGACTAAAAGTAATCAGTTGAACGGCTGACGCGTCTAACAGATGTATAACGATAGACCGTCTCCGTATAAATTATGCTTGTAATCATTATAACTTGTAAATATTTTGTAGATATCTTTCATACGAATTAAAATTTCTTAAAAAGTTTATAGCTGTGTTTCGAAGTGAATCGAAGTTCATCATAGAGACGGATACCTACAAGAAGGAAAAGCAGGCAGTTCAGGGCAGCCCTATTTAGAAGGTAAGTGAACTTTCACTTATCTATTTAATGATCAAAAAATTTTAATAGTACAAAGTTGATAAAATTTTTTAACATGGCGCCCGAACAGGGACTGCCAGTAACTGCTGTTTTCCTAACTATTGAAACTGTCTAAATTGATATCAGTTATATAGAGGATACATAAGCATAAATAATTAGTGATTGCTGATAGTTGTTGAATTGTTGAATATTAAACAATGACGGAATTCATCGATACATTGAAAAGGAAACGCGGCCACATAAGGGCTGCCGTTACAAAATTAATTGGCCGAATCGAAACTGAATTACCAAAAACAGAAGTGAATGCAGAGGAACTAGAAATTTCCTTAGAACTCTTAAATGAAAAATCGAACGAGTTAAAACAAATAGATGCCGATATAGAAAAATTAATAGACATAAATTATCTTGACCAGGAATTAAACGGTGTTGACGAATATCGTGAAAGAATAACTACATTTAAATACAAGGCTAACAAAAAATTGAAAGAAATTAATATAAAACAACAAAAATTTAATGTGTTACGAAGCACTGAACAGCTAAGTGAAAGTATTATAGAAAACGTTAAAATCGAAAGTCATAATGTGAAGCTTCCTAAACTTACGATTCCGAAGTTTTATGGCGAGAGCTGCGAATGGCTGACATTTTGGAACACTTTTTCATCAGCCATACATCAAAATAAAACGCTTGACGCTATAAGCAAATTTAATTATTTGAAATCCTTTTTGGGAGGTACTGCTTATAACACCATTGACGGTTTCGATTTAACCGAAGAAAATTACGAAACTTCAGTTAAACTCCTCACAGAACGATTTGGAAATAAAGATGTACTGATAAACGCCCATATAGATAAATTACTGAAAATAAGACCTCTAAAGGATTCTAATGACATTCAAAATTTCCGTAAGTTATTCAATTATATACAGAAACATATTCGATGTCTTGAATCATTAAATATGACCTCAGAAACATATGGAGCTTTATTAACGCCTATTTTGCTTAAAACATTGCCCGCAGATTTGGTTTTGGAGTATAATGAAACAGTTCGGAAATCAAATTACGATTTGAGTCACCTAGTGGAATTTCTTTCTGAACAGTTAGTTGCGCGGGAACGTACATTCCAGACGGTCCAGCCAAAGGCGGCGCCGCAAAAGCATAACAAACTGAGTGAACCCAGACCTATTGCGAAACACACAGCTTCGGAGTTAACGAACGCAAGTTTGCGGGGGGGGACAAACACCATGTGTTTTCTGCGACTCTTCTGATCACGAATCTATAACGTGTAAGCAAGCATCTTTATGGTCTACTGAGAAAAAAAGGGAGAAATGCAAAGCGAAAGGGATCTGTTATCGCTGTTTACGCCCACGGCATCTTAGTTTTATTTGCACTTCTAGAATAAGGTGTGAATTATGTAAACAACGACATGCCACTATAATGTGTTTTAAAAACGAAAACGGAGAAGTTAAGGAAGAACAAATTGAAAATAAGGCCTTAACGAATAATTCATCCTATGAAAGTGTAATCTTGCAAACTTTAATTGCCAATGTTTACGGAGATGGTGAAAGCAATTTTACACGAATAATTCTGGATACCGGAAGTAGCAGATCATATATCAGCACATTTCTTGCGGAGAAATTAAAACTAAAATCTTTAGGTCAGGAAAGTGTGACTCATGGGAAAATCACAACAAGTATCTGATTAAGTTAAATAATCCAGAAACAGGATTCACATGCGAAATGGAAGTTTTGAGCCAAAAAACCATATGCTCACATATTCCAAAATTGGAGGATAGGGAATGCTTAAAGAAACTAAGAGGTTACAAAATTTTTCCCAGTGATGTAACTAATGAGAATTCTTGTTTATTTGAAAAACACCCTAACGAAATACACATGCTTGTAGGAGCAGATTATGCCGGAAAACTCTTTACAGGGGAAATAATACACGTAACGGAGAGTTTAGTAGCGATGAATACACACCTTGGTTGGACAATATTAGGGAAAACGAAGGTAAAGGGAAAGAATTTTAATGAAGTTCTTTTATCACTACACATTAGTGACAGAAAAATTTGTGACTTGTGGTCTCTTGATTCTATCGGAATAACTGAACCAGCTCTTTCTCAAACAAAACAAGAAATAGAAAAGGCTACAGAAAATTATTTCATCCGTACTTTAGAAAGAGATGACACTGGAAGGTATCAGGTATCACTGCCATGGCTTCAAATTCATCCTGAGTTGCCGGATAATAGAATCCTTGCAGAAAAGCGTCTGAAGTCTTGCGTGAAAACCCTTCAGACTAAGAATTCCTTAGAAGCCTACGAAACTGTTTTAAAGGATTGGGTAGAAGAGGGAATAATTGAACCTATCGATATTTCGGAGGCAGAAAAGATCAAAGGGCATTATCTGCCACATAGAGCAGTGTTTCGAGAAAATTCGACTACCAAAATTCGACCAGTGTTCGACGCATCTGCAAAGGAGAAAAATTCGGTATCTCTGAACGACTGCCTGGAAAAGGGTCCTAATTATCTTGAACTGATCCCCAAAATTTTGATAAAATTTCGAGAGGGGAAGTATGGAGTAATTTCGGATATAAAAAGAGCATTTCTTCAGATAGGTGTGAATCCAGCGGATCGAGATTTTCTCCGGTTCCTATGGTGGGAGAAAGGACAGCCTGAAAAACTGACTATATATCGGCACCGAAGGGTTGTATTCGGCGTAAACGCCAGCCCCTTTTTACTCGCTGCCACAATTAACTACCATTTGGAAAATGTACCAAAACATCATCAGGAAATAGCTTCAAAGCTAAAGAAAGCCATGTATGTGGATAACTGCGTAGCGAGCGTGGAATCAATTGAAGAATTAAACTCATTTATCAAAGGATCTAGAGAAATAATGGCTACTGCAAAATTTGACCTAAGAGGATGGAAACATAATAGACTTAAAAATGAAACTTCAATTCTAAACCTTTCTGATAAAGATTATGAAGATGTTGTGTCAGTATTGGGATTGAAATGGGACTTGTTTGACGATACTTTGTCTTGTCACGTAAAATATGAAGAAAACCCTGTATTGAGCAAAAGATCTGTTCTTTCCGAATTGAGTAAAATCTTTGACCCAATTGGGTTTACTAGTCCAGTTACTCTCTTGCCTAAACTGATTCTGCAAGAGTGCTGGAAACAGAAAATTAACTGGGATACTAATTTGCCGAATAATCTAGCAAGGAAATTTTTCACATGGTCATCTCAGTTAAAATATTTGAAAGACATCAAAATTCCTAGATTGCTTCCCAAAATAGACGAAAGTACCACTCTGCATGTATTTTCTGACGCAAGCAAGGACGCGTATGCGACCTGCATTTTCCTTAGACACAGCGGTGAGAGTGGAGTCACTTGTCAATTGATACAATCTAAAGCAAGAGTTGCTCCGCTAAAAGCACTTACCATACCTCGACTAGAGATACTCGCTTGCACTATTGGAGCCAGGCTCTCTCATACAATAAGAGAAGACTTGAAATTAAAAGAGGTTCCAGTTTTTTACTGGACGGGTTCCACAAATACTCTCTTTTGGATAAAACAGAAAGAAAATTGGTCCACTTTTGTAGCCAATCGAGTAAATGAGATTCGAAAATTGAGTAACTCAGATCACTGGCATCACATTCCCGGAAAGTTTAATCCTTCGGATTTGCCATCTCGCGGTTGCTCTGCGAAAGAATTGAGGAAATCCGAATGGTGGAAAGGACAAGATTGGATTTATCGACCTCCAGAAGAGTGGCCTATTGCAGATGGAGAACATCCTGACTTCGATATAGTAAATGGAGAGAGAAAACGAACTGTGGTTTCAGCCAGCAATAACACGAATACAGATAAATTTAAACTTTTTGACAATATTTCAAAATTCGAAAAGATCATAAAGGTCGTATCTTGGATCTTTAGATTCATTAAAAATGCTACAACACCACCATCTGAAAGAACTCATGGGAGAATTTCAGTCGAAGAACTAAAAGGAGCTGAAACAGTGGTTTTCCGACTCATCCAACGAGAATCTTTCGAAGGATTGAAAGATAAAAGAATACGTGCTCTAGAACCTATCATGGACTCCAATGGCCTTATAAAAGTGAAGACACGTATCTTTCAGAGAGACGATGATGCTGACTTTCGTTACCCAGTTTTACTTCCCTCAGAACATCCATTAGTATTAAAACTGATCAAATCTGAACATGAAAGGCTAAGTCACGCTGGAGTACAATTCGTTATGTGCGCTTTGCGTGAAAAATATTGGATCATAAAGAGTAGGAAGACCGTACGCAAGGTTATCCAAAACTGTGTACGATGTCGAAGGTTCGACTCTGATTCATATAAGATTCCTCAAGCGCCACTACCTGAAGACAGAATAAGAGATGCTTTAATTTTTGAGATTATTGGTGTTGATCTGACGGGTCCCTTAATTTTAAAAGGAGGCCAAAAAACATGGATCGTCATTTTTACTTGCGCAATATATAGAGCAGTTCACTTAGAGCTAGTCTCATCTCTATCAACCGAAAGTTTCCTGCACGCGTTCAGGCGATTCATCGCTCGAAGGGGTAGACCTGTCACTGTATACTCCGACAATGGAACCAATTTTGTTGGATCAAATAATTTGTTTAAGACCATAGATTGGAATTCTATCTTAGAAAATGCAACAGTTAAGAAAATTGAATGGAAATTTATTCCCCCTTCTTCGCCATGGTGGGGAGGGTGGTGGGAAAGATTAATTGGAGTACTAAAGAGAATTCTTCGAAAGGTACTAGGAAAATCTTCTCTGAACTACGAAGAACTGTTGACAATCATTTGTGACTGCGAGAGCATTATGAACAACCGTCCTCTCACGTATTTGTCCGAAGACGTAAAGGATTTAAGAGCTCTCACCCCAGCAATGTTTCTAACAGAAATTACAGAGACTGGAGTTCCTGAATTAGATCTTTTGGATTCTAAATCCATCAATAAAAGATACCTTTACAGAGCCAAATTGAGAAAAGATTTACGAAAAAGATTTCGATCAGAATATTTAGGGCAACTAAAACAAAGCTCAAAATTCATCCGCGAACCATCTTGTGTGAAATTTGGTGATCTTGTAATTGTGTCCAACAACGAAAAAAGGATAAACTGGCCCTTAGCTAGAATCGTGGAAATATTTCCATCCCACGACGGACACATTAGATTAGTGAAACTGAAAACTGCACAAGGGAAGATTATAAGACCTACTAAGAACCTCATACCTCTTGAACTCAACTTTACACCTGAGTCGGATATGCTAGTGAGGTACAGAACTCGACGTATGACGAAAACTCAAAAGACTTGAACTACAGGTCAGTTGAGGTCCATCCTCTGCTGATACTGGACCTCAAGGTGGGAGTGTCGCGTTTGCTTACTAGAACTTTACTTCCACGAACGCCCTCTGGCGAAAGAGACTAAAAGTAATCAGTTGAACGGCTGACGCGTCTAACAGATGTATAACGATAGACCATCTCCGTATAAATTATGCTTGTAATCATTATAACTTGTAAATATTTTGTAGATATCTTTCATACGAATTAAAATTTCTTAAAAAGTTTATAGCTGTGTTTCGAAGTGAATCGAAGTTCATCATAGAGACGGATACCTACAAGAAGGAAAAGCAGGCAGTTCAGGGCAGCCCTATTTAGAAGGTAAGTGAACTTTCACTTATCTATTTAATGATCAAAAAATTTTAATAGTACAAAGTTGATAAAATTTTTTAACATGGCGCCCGAACAGGGACTGCCAGTAACTGCTGTTTTCCTAACTATTGAAACTGTCTAAATTGATATCAGTTATATAGAGGATACATAAGCATAAATAATTAGTGATTGCTGATAGTTGTTGAATTGTTGAATATTAAACAATGATGGAATTCATCGATACATTGAAAAGGAAACGCGGCCACATAAGGGCTGCCGTTACAAAATTAATTGGCCGAATCGAAACTGAATTACCAAAAACAGAAGTGAATGCAGAGGAACTAGAAATTTCCTTAGAACTCTTAAATGAAAAATCGAACGAGTTAAAACAAATAGATGCCGATATAGAAAAATTAATAGACATAAATTATCTTGACCAGGAATTAAACGGTGTTGACGAATATCGTGAAAGAATAACTACATTTAAATACAAGGCTAACAAAAAATTGAAAGAAATTAATATAAAACAACAAAAATTTAATGTGTTACGAAGCACTGAACAGCTAAGTGAAAGTATTATAGAAAACGTTAAAATCGAAAGTCATAATGTGAAGCTTCCTAAACTTACGATTCCGAAGTTTTATGGCGAGAGCTGCGAATGGCTGACATTTTGGAACACTTTTTCATCAGCTATACATCAAAATAAAACGCTTGACGCTATAAGCAAATTTAATTATTTGAAATCCTTTTTGGGAGGTACTGCTTATAACACCATTGACGGTTTCGATTTAACCGAAGAAAATTAAAAGCACGTAAGAAGACAACACATCCGCCTAAGGGGAGGTATACCTCCATGGAGGACTTTCTAAAGGAAAACTGACTCAGATCATTACACATGGGAAAACCCACGAAAATACTCACGGAGCCAACCCATTCGTCAGCATTAATTCGTCAGCAAATTTATTGCTGCACCGCTGGTGTGCAAGCAAAACCTTCAGATGATAACGAACAAATGGTAGGCTTTTACATCAAAATTTCATGAAAGAAACTTATTTTGCATACATTTATCAACTCGGCCCCTTATGTTTTCATATAAGGTAACATATCCGGTTTACTGTAATAAAAATAAAAATTTATTTTTATTACAGTAAACCGGATCACTTTCGAATAATTTACTTCCAAGCTGATTATATAACTGAGAAAAATCAACATACGGAATTTTATTAAATTCTAAAAAGAAAGTAAGTGTTCTGAGATAACGCAGGAGAAAAAGTAAAATATGAACATATTGTTCGGAACAAAATTTGGATCACGTGCATTTACATGATTGAAACTGTTCTTTAATACTTGATAAGTCTTCATTACAGCAAAGCACACAAAGGCTACCTCTAAAAGACCCTCTACAAAGAGATGTCTTTTTAGAAGGCCTTTTTCAGATAATCTGGCTCATATCCATGTCACACATGGGAAAACCTTGAAAATTGCCCTACAGCCGTCTCATCCTCAAGGATTTAAATACTGTAAAAGCATTTGGAAAAGCTTGAGGTAGAAAAATAACAATCTTAAAACAGATAGAAAAATAACAATCTTAAAATAGGTAGAAAAATAACAATTTTAAAATAAAATATCGGCACTTTTCCGTTTCGCCGGCGCAAATCTCGCCAAGCAGACTTTATTGACGACACGACACAGTATACACATAAAAAATGTTAACAAATGTTAGTTCTAAGAATTTTTTATTTTGAAAGCATAAACATTTTAATATCGATTAAAATTTTATAAAAAGCCAATAAATTTGTAAAAAGACATTAATTTAAGAATTTACTATGCTTTCATGGTTCAACATCCTGATTCGCCGGTTCATATCACGTGAACCCAAGTGATCTCAACTCACGTAAACTGTGCTACAAAAATCCAATTCTCTCAGTAATTATCTACATTAATTTCAAGTTAAATCTTAGTTTGGAATACAAGTTTAAAATGCAAGAATTATTTCAATTCTTAAAAATAGCTTACTCAGAAATTATGTAAAACCGAAGTGCTTTACTTCGCTAGTGCATTCTCATTAGAATTGAGGAATTTAACCCTTGAGTTTGCCTTCTCCATATTTTCGCCTTCGGGTGAGCGGTGTGATGCATCCCAGTTGACTTAATTACCGCGAATGGTCTTAGAGCATAAAATTGAGCTATTTGGTGAAAATTCTATGTAATTTTATGTGCATAGAACCTATTAGAAAAGTATCTATTATTCTATTTTCGTTTTTCACGAACAAATTTTGCCAGATTTGAGAAATTCTTAATTTGCTTCAGATATCAGAATGATCATTTCAATGTGCACACAATTTAAACTTTTATGGATGACCTTATCAAGGAACTCATTTATTATCACATATAATCTAAAAATGGCGCATTTAGGATATTTGTTGTATGTTATTAGTCATGCTCCTTAGATAAAAAGGTAGTTTTCGTTTTTCCTGTGCGAATGGCCTTAGGGTATAAAATTGAGCTATCTAGTAAAAATTTTATGTAATTTTCTGCCAGTATTGAAAGAAACAACCAATCTGATAAAAAATGGCTGCGATTTGTTTTGAAAATGAAGCGTAAAATGTTACCAGAGAGGATATTCTGTTTAACATCAGTTGTACCACTATTGGAGACTTTATCGCTGCCTTGGCAAATTGGAAAAGTACCAAAATATCATTATATAGGTTATTTCATCTGAATATCTCATCTTATGGATACTAAGAGCCTATAATTTACCGTTTCATTTGTGACTTAAATTTTAATATTACTTTTAGTTTTAGCAGATAGGAGAATGCTTATATTTTTATTAATTTATCTTCAACTTTAAAAGGCATCTTTTCATGAGAATTTAATATATACATGAACTAAAATACAAAGCATATTATTAGTCTATTTATTGTCTTCAAAGTACTAAAATACATGAACTAAAATACAAAACATATTATTAGTCTATTTATTGTCTTCTATGTTTGAGTTTGAATAAAAGAGTAATACTATTACGAAATTACTCCATTTCACTGTAAATACGAATTTACGTGAAATTGGCGTTGTATAAGTGAGCACGGATTTTATATAACGTTTTGTTACATATTTATCACACATAAAATGAAAAGGAAATTTTTTAACACAGTAGATCTGGATGATAACACCTAAAACCAACTTCTAAATGTAAACAAACCTACTCTATACGTCTTTTAAAGACATATGATTTTTCATAGCCAGTTACAACTCCCGTTGCATACAATAATGTATCATGTGTCATCAGAATCTGTAATTCACCAACGGAGACTACCGAATGTGTTAACCATTGCTCAGACTGTGAGTGGAAGAATACTAGTATATGTTAAGGCTTTGGAGCGATTCTGAAAATTGTCGCCAACACCAAAACCATCTCCTGAATTTCGCCAAATCTCGTGGGTACCGTATGCTAGGATTGAACTCTGTGGGTTACATCTGATGATACATGGATTCTTTTATACATGAGTTAACTAGCTGTTGGTGAATACCGGGGTTAAAGAAGAATCAAAAACATCTGCACAGTCCTGAGAAGAATGTGCCTATTTATTACAAAATCACAGTACTTTTTTATTTGCATAATTATTGCGTGAATAAACTAATGCTGCAGCACTGAGTAAAGTATTCGACATCTTATTTTTATACATAACACATGAACTAGATTTATGTTTGTCGGATTCAAGAAAAAGTTTTTAGTTTAACTCGTTCCTCTCATTCTACCTCTATTTTTAAAAAAAATCTAATAACTCACATAAACAATTATCAGTATTTTTAGTTGAAGCTTTTTTAGTTATCCGCTGTCTTTTCCAGATCTTAAAGATGTTTTCTAGAACCACTGACTCGACTAACGAGAAAAATATCGCAGCATATTTTTCTTAGTAAAGCCTAAGGATTCTAAAGCTCGCCGGTGTGACTAAAATTTGTCATAAAGTTGGGAAAACGGAATATTTTTCCCTTTTAGTTGAACTAGAGGCAGGTCCGGAACTAGACTTTTTGCCTCCCGGTGAAAAAAAAAAAAAAAAAAAAAAAAAAAAAAAAAAAAAAACCTTTCTGACACCCAGACCCATCCCAAATTCTAAAAATTTTGCCTCCACTAAATTCAGCAGCCCGGTGCTGCTGCGCAGATTGAACACGTTCTGGCGCCAGCCTTGACTAAAGACAAAAATTCAAGCTCATAAAATTCTGTTAAAAATTCGACAACTTACGTATTATCTCGACGACCGCAATATTTGGCTACCATCAAACCATCACAGTTGATGGACATCCTGCCAAATATTTATTAATAAATGAGTATTCGATCTGCTTTTTATTGCACTTCGTAAAAAGGCTTCCATCAATTTCTACGACTTCCCCCCCCCCGATTTTATTGGTAGCTCTGTTTAGAATCCTATCAATACTAGGGCTTTCAGGTACACATTTTCGGGTGGACGACTACGTTATTCAAAATGTGATGGCTCTAGGTACCGTCGTTTTTTCACATACATCATACACACATGTAGATTCTTCATTGTTTAACTTCTATAAAAAATAATACAGGGGGATAATATATGGTGGCAATAATTTGAAAGTGATTCACATTTTATAGTGGATGATGCAAAATCTTGTTTCGAAACAAATAGCAAATTCGAGCTAACGCCTTTTTGAGTTTTTTTTTTTTTTTTTTTTTTTTTTTTTTTTTTTTTTTTTTCTGTGTGTGTGTGTGTGTGTGTGTGTCATATAAGGAATCGTTGATCCGATATAACAACATAAATTATAAATTACTTCTGAATTCATCAATTAATTTCCAACTACTATGTTTTGCTCAGTTTTAATAAAATTTATTAGGCTTTAATTTTTAAATAACTTGCAAAAAATTTGATTTATTCAACCTTGTGTTTATTTTCATCTTTTCCAAAAGTGCTTTCTTTTGAAAGTTATTCTTAATGGGAAATGAATAAAATGCTTTTAATATTAAAATGTGTCCACTCCGTATTTATTTTAGCTTTGGCATCTAAACTGGAAAATTTTCCAATTTGTAACGCGCATATATGAAATGTTGACAATGGCTTAACTTTAACAAGGAAGCACTACATTTTATAATCAAATTAACAGGAATTAAAACATAAAATACCTAACAGAAGACTGAGTTTAAAGAAAATTAAAAAAAAAAATGCGGAATGTGTGAAATGTCATTTCCCCAAAATCGAAGAAAATTTGAGAAATCCGTTTTTCTACAATGCACCCATGTTGCATCACTATAAACGCTGAGAAGTAGGAATTGAAGAAAAGCTAACTTTTAATAGTCTATTTAAGAAAAGTGAAAAATATTATCTTTATTATTTCATACTTTGTGTATATCTGATAAAAAAATTGACAAATGTAGAGTTAACAACATATTTTCAATTTGTCATTTATCATCATAAAAATTTCACCTGATATTTAAATCAAATTTCTGCGAAAATAACAATATATTAGTAACAGCAAGTAACATTGTAACAGCGCCGTGTCTGAGTTTTGTCAACGAGCTATCATTAGCCCACTGCAATCTCATCCATAGAAGCTGAGATTGGTCGGCTACTGCGCCACTCTTTGGGCCGTGAAATTTCATGCAAAATGAAACAAATCAGATAAAATCTGGCAACGGGATTCTTCTAATACTTTAAATTCCATATACTATTTCTCATGCAGTGAATGTTAGCATCCATGTTTTTGCTTTTATGTTTACACTATTTTTTTTTTCTTATTTAAACAATTTCCTCATTTTAGTGTCACTGTTCATGAACTGAAAGATACGAAAATCACCGTTCTGCACATATCCGACAGAACTCCGTCGATAATGAGCTTCTTTTTGTAAGTTTCTTTACATTTTGTTATTTGAATTAGTCCACTTTGCGTATCGTTATCTGTCACCGCATACTATGGTCGTTTTTAGATTACCTTAAATTTGCAAAAAATCGTCAAAGCATTAAGTGTTGTAAGTATCATTCGTTATCTGAATTTAAAATACTTTAATTTAACTGAAAGAAAATTTATACCGATACAACATTTCATATTTTCCATCTTTAAATAGACCGTCCAGAAACATATTTGTATTCTTTTATGCAAGCACAGCTGAATTCTGAATGCAGTCTATAATTAATAAAAGTTTAAACCTAAAAAATAGTGAGCATTTATTGTATTATTCCTAATGTAGATTTTAAACAAAATAATGCATAAAGATTTCAGTTACAAGTTTCTCCGCACTTACTGTGTTTATGTTTATCTCTGAGTTTTGCTTTCTTGTGTTACAGTGATATATGTGCTAATTTTTCTTTACGTATGCTATTACTAAAGAACAAGCTTCCGTAGCACGAGAAGTTCGAGAATGCTTACGGAATTCCGATTTAAAGAAAAGAAAAATTGAGTGAAATTTAAAAATATATAAATAATTGCAAAAAAAAAAAGGTGCACCGGGTAGAAAATAAAATAGTTTCAAGAGAATCCGGCTTCAGCGAGAAAAGTCATACTGTGTATTACCCCTCATTATTTTTCAGTATATTTCTAAACTGCTAATAAATAGCTTCTAACTATAATGATTCATTGGTCTAATTTTAGTATACGGTACACTGGTGAATAAGCGACATTATGAAGAGCAGTAAACGCGGCATATCATTATGTAGTAGTATTGCAATATCAGTTACTTCTTTTAAACTAAAAAATAAAATGTATTTGTTTATAAAGAATAAATGAGATTATAATATTTAAATTAAAGCAATTATTAATTTGTTATATATATGTTATCTGCAAATTTAATTAGCCTTATTCATTTATGCAGAATTTTTTAAATATAATTACTTATAAAAAAATTGCCCTCATATAAGTATATCTTGACTCAATATAGTAACATAAATTCCTTCTGAATGCATCTATTAATTTCCAGGTACTGTGTTTTTGCTGATTTTTAATAAATTTTAAAAGTGATAATATGTTTTAATTTTTAAATAATTTTCAGAAAATTTGTTTTATTCAACCCTGTGTTTATTTTCATCTTTTCCAGAAGTGTATTTGTATGAAAGTTACTCTTATTGAGAAATGAATAAAATGTCATTAATATCAAATTGACCCATATTATATTTATACTAGCTAATCACTGAAATTGGCAAACTTTTTAATTTGTAATATGTATATTTTACATGCTTTCAAATGCTTAACTTTAACAAGGATGTACCAACACTTTTTTAAGGAAACTAATTATAATTAAAACATAAAATACCTCATAGAAAACTGAGGTTGAAGAAAATTTTTAAGAAAAAAGTATGAAGTATCATTCTTTTTACTTTGTATGCAGTATATTTATAATTAATTTGTATACCATATTGTATTGAAAACATTTTTTTTTTTTTTTACTCAAATTAAGTGGATTATGTACATAGGCTACAAAATATAGAAGAGAATTCAAATGAAATTTAGTATTATAAATGTTTGTTTTGAAGATGTTCGTTCAAAGACATTTAAATACATGTTGTTAAAAGTAGTGCTTGTTGATTTCAAATTTACATATTGTAGAATATGAATTGTAGAACATACGTACACAATTAAACTGGAAAATGTTCCTTAGACATTATCTTATTTGTTGTCCCAGTACACATTGCCATACCCATTCACTCAGCTTCCAAATATTTCTTGGCAGTGAAGATACCTGGATTTGATCAATATTAGATCAAATTTAAGCAATCACATTATACATAAATTGAAGTAAGCTATAACTTAGATTAGCATGAAAAACAAATAGAAAAAAAAACAATGTGCATCCCAAAATTCAATCTGGTATGAGTCTTTCTCCATTGGTATACAGTTCCACATACTTGCTGAGTTATTGCACCATAAAGACCAAATAACATTTAAGTAAGGAAAAAAAGAGCCAATAGTAATTTATAACATGAAATTTTTAGGTGTTTTTGGAAAACAAGTGATACACTTGGAAAAGGTTAGCTATGACAAAACTGCGTCTTAAATGCCGAATACCATTTAGTAAGCGAAATTCAAAGAGCCAATAGTAATTTATAATATGAAATTTTTAGATGTTTTTGGAAAATAAGTGATACACTTGGAAAAGGTTAGCTATGACAAAACTGCATCTTAAATGCCGAATACCATTTAGTAAGCGAAATTTGTAAGGATAAAAGAAGGCATCAAATAATTGAGCATTTTTTAAATAAATTTAATATCGAAAGTTAGTTATAAAGAAATTTAAATTTACCAGTTGAAGTTTGGGTAGTATTAACAGAAGGGGGGAAGTGATTAAATGGTGGGGGAAAATTATATTTTAGGGTTCCCCTTGGTGAATATTGGCGTTTTTTTTTTTTTTTTTTTTTTTTTTTTTTTTTTTTTTTTTTTTTTTTTATTAGTGCTCTCCCAAGTAAAATGCCATCCAAAATGTAATGCAGTAAAACATAAAAGAATTATAATGGTTAAAATAGATTTAAGTGTGCCCCTTGGATTATCACTAAGTTGTTTCATTTATGGTAAACCGTGTAGTTAAATGTTATGGAAACCCTATTATGATATAATTGGTTGTGTGATTGCGGTCAATTGAAATTTTGTGAAAAGATTTGGAAAGTGTGTGTCGGCTTTTGGATAAGAAGTACATTTATATTTTGTAGTTACACGGTAAAATGGCTCAGTGTGGTAAGATTAACACACGTCGGGCCTGCGAGGCTCGGTCGTTGCAAAAACGTAATACAAAAATTTCTCCCTTTGGTGAAATTTTTCTACCTTCTCAGTAGCTGCATTTAAGGTCATGTACTAGTCATTCTGGAATTTAACCTTTCATCTTATCTCAGAAACTGAGTAACCGGGCTTCCCAGGCCCGAGGCGCGTGCTCGCATTGTCATTTAAAACTGCGAAAGAGATCAGGCAATTGCAAAAAAGTCTTGCTATTTGAGTTATGATGATGAAATGAAAAGACTACAGAAACTGCTAACCGAAGTGTCGACTGATAAAGATATAATTAATGAATAGGATGAAGAAATAGTTGGTGAAGAACAGTTTAGTGATCCCCAATCGAATTCTGAAGAGGCATTAGACTCAAGCAATGAATCTAGTAGTGAATTAAGTAATTTTGTGTCCGTCAAAAATTATGTGTTTGTTATCTTGGCAAATACAATGTGACAAAAGGGAATAAAAAAGAACCAAGCTTACTGTGAGAATTCTTGCTCACAACATTGTGAGAAAATTGCTCAGAAATGTTTGAAGCAAAATTTGTGCCCTCCCCTATGAATTCTTGGCAACTTCCAATGGATAAAATAATAGTAAACATTCTAGTAGATTGTGCGAACATTTATATCGAATCCATTGCCGTCAAATTTGGAAGATAGAGAGATGCTCAATCCACAAATATTACAGAAATCAAAGCATTTATGTGTCTTCTTTATTTTGGAGGACTCCACAAGGCTTCTCATGTAAATATTCTCTACCTTTGGGTGACTGACGAAATGGTGCTTGTCATTTTTCATCGAACAATGTCTAACAAACATTTTTTATTTCTAATGAGATGGTTGAGATTTGATGACATAAAAGATCACCTATCTAGAAGGGAAATAAATAAAATGGTTTTGATAAATATGCCTTTGAAAGTTCGTTGAAAATTGCAAAAAAGTTTACAGTCTTGGCGTATTGTACCAAAAATCACAAATTTGCTGCCCTATGTGCGAGAAAAATGTTTGTGGTAAACACAGCCCGATGATTTTCAAAAAAATGTGAAATGTAAGTTTTATTTTGAAATTATTGCTGTAAAAATAGTATACTATTGCATAAATTAGTATACTAAATTTCATTTCCACTCGAAATCAGTTTAATTTTTGTTAATGATTAATAATTTCAGTCTTAAAATTGTTTAAAATACAATTTTATTAGACTTATTAAATTAAAAGTATATTTTTTACATTTTATAAACTCTGTTTTTATTATTTAAGTGTTTTTCTTTACTTACACAAGCAATTTTATTTTTCTTTTGTTAAGAAATAATGCTTCGGGCCTGCGGAACCCGACGGGCGTCCTTGTGTAGCTAGAAGTAGCGCGTGCCTTTGCGGGTTAATTTGAAGTCTCTGTACAATTTGGAATGAAGGGGGAAAAGTATTAATTGACAGGTGTGTAAATGAAGGTTTACTTAGTAGCCATTATTAAGTCTCCAGTTTGTAGGAAGGAAATGTATACGATCGAACTTCAGATTATATCGACACTACGGAGGATATTTTTTTAAATTTATGTGGCAACTCCAGTATACACACAGTCAAAAGTCGTTAATTCGGACACCCATAATCCGGAATGATCTATAATCCGGACCTCAAAGCTACAAACTTTCTGCGCATGCGTCGCGTTGATGCATGTGTGTAAGACCTTTACGGCTGCGAATATGTGTGTGCACATGCGCGTTTAATGTATAACGGACAGTATAAGCTAAGCTAAAATTATCTAATTCAGTTAATGTTGCAGATTGCGTTGTTCCTTAATCTTCGAATTGGATCCTGCTTATTATTTTTTGCAGACTGTTAGAGCAATTTTATAAAAGTAAGCTTGAACTTTCGATTATGTCAAATAAAATTTCTGATATATATTTACTAATATGTAAAGGATCTACAAAGCGAAAGTATGTTTCGAAGTGCATTAAACAAAAAGTGGAATTGCTGAAAAAAATGGATAACATAATCCTTTATCTAACCATTCTGAAATCTGTTTATCAAATTCACGCTGCTCTGCGGCGGGAGGGGGGGATCGCCGCGGCGTGCAATGTATTGGAAGTTGATCTGTCAGCACTATCCTTATCTTCAGGGAAGATGTTTTTATTTTATTTGGCTTATAATTCCTTACTAAATGTAGTATTTCATCTCGATGTACTCTGTCTTTGATATGATTTAAATCAAATTCCTCGTCATTATAATTCGCTTCTGATAGCAAAGAAAGTGACACAGAGGTTATTGAAAACGAAAAAATTTTGATTGACAAATTAGTCGGTATTCTCGACACAGCAATTATAGGACTTCAACAGCGGAACTTTGTAACTGAAGAAGAAATTATGTCTGTTTATAGAATTAAAGAGAAAGTATTATCACATAAAATGAAGCAACTTAAACAACTTACATTGAAAGAAATGTTTAATAAAGTAAACAAATAAATATTAAGCTTTTTTGTAAATTTTGATACCCTTTAGATCATAATTGTTCTTTATTTCATAACTTACGATTTCATATTTTTAATTGTATAATTTCTGCATGCCATCTTACCAGATTTAAATTGATGATCTATCATTCGGAAAACCCCCTAATCCGGAATTGCCGAAATCCCGACGAGTCCGGATTACAGACTTTGTACTGTAGTAGTTTGTGTATGAATAAAATATAAATGTAATAATATGAAATGATCAAAAAAATCAATTTGGTACTTATGTATTAGTGCAGCCACCTTAGTGAAGTCTGGTGATATTTTACCGAGAACGACCACTAGCTAAGCTTTTTGATGTTAGCTTCAAATTTGAAGGTTCAGATATTGCAAAAAAGAGTGAAATTTTCTAGTTAGAGGACTTTGTGAAGAAGTGGTAATAAATGAAGATGATATAATAGAAGTTTTCTTTTGCAATGACATTCCTAGCCATCATTCAATTAATGGATGGCAAAATCTGTAGTGGGGTTCTAAATGCAGGAAATATTGTTACCAATTGTGAAGAAAGTGAGAGAGAGACTGCTGAGCATGAAACTATTTTAGTTCAAAATTTAGTAGGAATTCTCAGCACTCCAGTTAAGGACTAGAAAAATGAAACTAAACCAAACAAAAAATTATGTGTATCTGTAAAGAGAAAGGAAATAGCTTAAATAATTGATATTGAAAGAAATGTTTAATAAAAAAGACAAATATTGAGGAGGGTTGGGGGAGGGAAATTTGATTTCCTTTAATGTCATAATGCTTCATTAAGCAACATAAAATTTGGTGCTTTCTATTTATCCACATCCCAGCTTTTAACATTCAGTAAAATTGACATTCTTTTTGCATATTTTTGAGCATATGTGCAACAGTAGTCAACGTACTCAAGCACTTAATCCCACATACGTTTGAGAGACATGAATGTACATGCTTTGTATTTAATCAGTTTATAAAATGTATATATATAGCCATATAATATTTCCATCATCTCATTTTTTTGTTTCTAATAAAATGCTTTTCTTTATTGTTAATTATGACCAGAACAGTATCTTTGAGCCATAATAATTAACCTAATAAGTGGTTTTTCCTATATTCATAAAATTGCCAACGAATGGGCAATTTCCCATGGGAGTGCAGATAATCAGAAAATACTGTAATTTTATCAGTATGTTCAGAAATTTTACTTATCCAACCTTTTGTAGTGGAGGACGTTCATCAAAGACATTTAAGCCAAAAAAGAATATTCCTGAAGGAACTCATCAATACGATCTCATGAAACATGCTGCTGCTACCTTAGGAAGTGGAAATTTGCGCCTTGCAGTGATGCTTCCAGAAGGGGAAGATCTAAATGAATGGGTTGCAGTTAATAGTATGTTACTTTTATAGTGTCTTATTTATGGTGTTAATAATAATGTGAATATTGATTAGTTTTCTGTGTAAACCATTATTTCTCTTTATTTGTTAACTTTTTTTAGTAACCAGTATGAAATTTTTTTGCTTGAATTTTTCGATATTTCTTTTGAAATTTTTAGAAATATCATTTACACTGTCATTTTAAACTTAAAATCAAATTTAATAAATTATCTTTTGAGACAGTGTTTTGGAACGTGACTTCTAACAAGGACTATTATAGCTTTGTCCATAATTAGTACAATACCGGGTGTCTGAAAAGTATTGTAACTTTGATTAAAATGTATTAGCAAATTGACAAAATAATCACTTCGGACAAATTTTTACTGCACATCACAGTTATTGAGTCGCATGAGACACATCTGCATTTAATCTGTCATAGTTTGAGAGTTATTTCATTGTTTATTTGCATTAAGAACAGTCATATCTGTAGTATGAATTAAACTTATTTTAGATTAATTTAGAAATTAGTACTTTCTCATTAAAGCAACCTTATTGGCTGACGCTAGCAAAGCAGATCACCCAAGTTGGTATTTTAAGTCTTTTGAGCAAAATTTTTTTGCTGAATGAGTAAATGTAAATGGTGCATTATTATGTTTTGTGACTGATGTTAACAAACTTTCACAGCTAACAAAATACTATTCCTATCATCAGTAGCTATGCAATTTAGGTTTGTGATTTTAGTATTGCAGGTAGTTAGAAGCATGTATGTTTTTTTTCTTCCTTTTAAAAAAGAAAGGAACAGTAGTAATAGTTATATTTTGTTAAAAATTAGCAAGATGAAGATTTGTAAGAAGTGTGCTGAAATTTCTTTGTCATATGTCAGTAGATTACTTTAAAAAGCAATGAATTTCCTTCTCGAAATATATGAGTGTTCCACATGAAAGTAGAAATGTGGTTCTAACAGTATTATTCTACTTGATAGAACTTTTAGATTTCTTCAGCAGATAATGAATGATATGTGAACTGAAATCTAGTTTGTGGCATTGTGTCATTAAGTGAAACATAAGCAGCATAATAAGTAATGTTGTGCCATAGATTATTTTAAATTTTGCTCAGCACACAAAATTTTTTCATTGGTGTTAGTCAACCCAACATTTACTGTCGAATGAAGAATGTGTGTCACACAGAGCAGTGATTTTTAACCCTTTCAGAACGAAAGGTGCAAATGTGCTTGTGTTACTGAGCTTGCTCTTTTTCATAAACATCTCTCCAGGGCCAGAGGGTTTTCACTACTAAGCCATAAATCCATGAAATTATGGGAAAATGAATGCATTGTTTAATAATGTTCTGTTGATTATATATGTGGTATGTGCTTTGTATATTTTTTTTATTTATGTACTTCATGAAGTTTTTTGGGGTGAGTTTAAATATTTTTATTTTGCACTCTAAATTTTTTTTTTCCTCCCTAGTGCTTTCTTTCCTGTTAGTGACTTTTGACATTATAAAATTGGAAACAAACATTTTACTTTACAATTCAGTCTTGCGCTACAATCCTTGCATTCAATATAGTTCATTTTCTTTTATGGAGGATTTTTGCAGGAGTGGCAACAAACAGAGCATAGATATAACCCAATTTAGATTCACATAATTTGTGAAAGGTTTTCGACGTATCAACATTTTAATGCTCAAAAGAGAAATGTTTCATATATTTAAGGTATAATAAATTCTCAATTAGGATCTGGACTGCAAACCCAAACACCTGATGCTCTAGGAAAAAAATAGAAAGATAAACTCCCTTCATTAATTAATACCATGTGGACATTTAAAGAGCTGTTAGAAAGCCTGCTAGTTGTGAATATACCTTTTGCCTTATGTTTATATTATCAAAATCCAAATGCATGTGACCCATTTTGTCTCATTTCGAATAGAAGATATGCATGAAAGGTCAAATCTACATGTATTTCAAATCCAAAGTGCATATAATGCTATCTTGTTTCTAAAACATATTATTAACCATATTAGTTTCTGAATCATTCTAAAACTCTTGACACAAATACATGACAGGCTGAGGCTAATGAGAAAGCGTTCTGTCATAGCTGCATGCCAGCTGGTAAGTGAGCAAGCACACTTCGTGCTGGCATGTCTACATGATGCTGTAAAAGTGTTAATAGTGAATATGTGAGTATAGGTGATATGCTACGACCAGGTTAAACACAGTTATTCATTACTGAAGCATCAGTTGCTACAGTTGACTTCCTAGTGAAGAACAGTAGTCAAATAACCAGCTAAGAGATTGCAGACAGGTTGCCTCCGATCAAAAGAAATGTTAACACTGTTTTGCATAAAAATTTCAATGCAACAAAATTTTTATGAAATGGGCCCCAAAACATCTTACTAATATCCAAATGTCTTTGCAAATATATGTTTGTTTTATGTATTACTTTTCAGTATATCACTTAAGTAGTAGTAATATCTCATTTATATGAGGTGGTATTAAAAAATTTCTTTGTGAAACTGGGAAATGCTCATCTATCCTGACAGCATGCATCCTATCATGCTGGAAAAGTGGTCATTGTATGGAGTTCTGTAAAATGGAAAAAGAGAATTTTAAATTTCACCAAGTGAAAAGTGAATGTCATTATCATGAAATCTCTTCTTCAGTGTCACTTGGATAAGTCTGTCTGAATTTGTCTTCTTAAATGCTTCTTCTTAAACTCTGTCTGGATATGGCTTCTGAATGTGTCTTCTTAAATACTGTCTTGATATGTCGTGTAAATACATTTTGTAGTTGGATATCATATAAGATTTTGGTATAATCATCTTGCATTTGGATATGTCTTCTTAAATATTGCCTTCCTTAAGCCATCTTTTTTAATACATTTCATCCTGAGATATCTTCTTTATTCTTCTTAAAATAGTTCAGGTCTTAAAACAGATCTTTTAATCAAATCGGGAGAAATCTGTCAAGTTGGAAAAACTCTTAATTTAGGAATCATCAGAATTGGTGTTGCATTATCACAGTTTTTTGTTTTTCTTCCCCCCTCCCTTTTTTTTTTTCCTTACCTTCTTTTGTTCCATCTTTAATTTTCTGTATCAGCGTCTTTGTCATCAGATTTTCTCACAGATTTCTGCTGTTAGGCCTTCCCTTTTTTGATGGTCCCTGTAGTTTCTTCTTTTTCAGTAGCTTCTTTTGATTGCTTCTTGCAGGGGATGTTACTAAAGGTATTCTGACGACGTTAGCAATTGATTCATCATCTTTAGCAACTGATTCTTCCTCAGGAAATTGCTTCCCTTCAAAATCTCTTTCTGTGGTGGCATTTCTACTCAATGGCTTTAAATCTTAGTGTGATGTGTTTTGAGTTTCCTCTTGCACTAATTCTTCGTTGACAACATCATTTCTTTCACCATTTTGTAAAGCACATCCTTTCATAAGCAATAATCTTTATACAGCTTAGACTTCAAAACTTATTTTACAGTTTTTATATTTTCATTAGTTTCTTGAGCTTGAATTATCTTAAATGTTACACCATCTTGAATTGCATACGTGCAGTGTTTCTACTCAAAGCGTTTATATGTTGCATACGAGTAATAGATCTGTGTTCAATTGTGTAGCCTTGTAACATTAATATCTATCTAGATATTTTAGTACAAATGTCTTTCTTGCTCGTAGTTTGTTTGAATTCATTATTATCTGTCACAATTTTAATGGAATGCCTAATACATATAAACTTTTTCAGAGCTTCTATGACTGCTTTAACATCTAATTCATAGCTCAAATATTTATGTCCAATATCCTTTGTCTTCATATAATAAAAAGAATGCATGTGATTACCAGTTAAGTATTTCTGTAGCAGAACCAAACTGTAATCATAAGCAACAGTGTGTATTTCTTTCTCTACTTTTGAATTATTAATATACAAAGTAAGTTCAGATGATAAGATGTGTTTGAATTCATTAAAAGCATAAAGTTCTTGCTATCGAATTTAAATTTAGAATCCTTCTTCAGTAAATCACTAAGTAGTTCTGCTATAAATGAATAATTAGGTGTGAATTTTCTGAAATAACCCTTTAAATCTAAACAACTTTCAGCGTCTTTTCACAGTTAGTTTCTGAAAGGTTAGTTACAGCTTTTGTTTTAGAAGAAGGATATAATTTCCTATCTTTCATTTTGTGACTTAGAAATTCAATTTCATGTTTTAGGAATCGACATTTCTTAAGGTTTAGTTTTAATTCATATTCTGATGCTGTCTATAACATGCATTTCAATTTTCGGTTTTCTTGAGTTTCATTTAAGGAAAAAATAATGATATCAACCATATAGATATTACTACGGTATTATCCTTTTAAAAAATCACAAAATACATCGTAGATGTATCTTTGAAAAATGCTTGAGCTGTTTGTAAGACCAAAGACAATTTTCAAAAATTCAGATTGTCCATATTGAGTTACGGGAGTATGTGTATTTTCTACACTGCTAAAAAGAATTAGGGAAGCACATGGTTTTAACGAAATTATGCAAATCAGTGTTCATACTTCAAAAACCAGAAAATGGTTATAAGTGCAGAAATTGGGATTTTGCAGAAGCTGCTGTTTTCATTGTCTCAGTGGTGAAATTCAACCTTTCAGCTTCTGTTTTGAGAAAAGGTACTGGAATGTGTCATGACGATGTGATCTTCCCCGAATCCATAGCTTGGCATATTATCGGGAGACTGGATTGCGGGCTAACACAAGTGTAGTGGATGTTGTGGGACTGGTAAGAAGTGTCATTCCATGACTCTGGACTACTCCTACTCAGAAATTTTATTATTTGTATTAAATACTAGAAATTGATTCACCAGGTTTCAAATGTCATTTTTACCAAATTATGAAGTTGTGCACTATTTATTTTAAAACCAAATTCAAATAAAAGATTTTCTTTTAACTTGTCTTATGACATAATACTTTTTCCAAAGCCGAATATGTACTTAACGAATAAGCAGTTTTTCAGTAAAAACAATCATTTGTAATTCAGATAACATAAGTAATTTAAAAGATTCTACTATATCGCAAATGAATTATTCAACCATATGTATCAATTCCATTAAATTCCGAAACAATTTCTGAAATGTCACAAAAAGGTAATTAAATATTACTAGGCATCATAATGTTTTGATCTACTGAATTATTTTTGGGAAGTGATTCTGGATTAACAGAAGTATCATTAATATCATTATCAGAATCATGAACACTTCTGCTTTCATCATTATCAGTTTTGGATTGTAAAAGCTTAAACTCACAAAGACTGTTCAATGTTAAATCGCAATTTTTATTAGCATTTTACTCATAATTAAAATGTAACAAATTGCACACAGAGATGAAATCACGTGTAGTGAAAGTCTGAAGTAATTTTTGTTTTGTTTCCATGACATTAAAATTAGATGAAAAACTATAAAAGTTACTAAATCTCGATCTGTTTTTTTCCTGTCACCTAAAGCAGCGGTTCTCAACTATTTCACTAACGTATACCATCTAAACAAAATCTTCAGAACCACTACTACATTTTGCAATGATTATTTTTCATTTTCTCAATAGAAATATTCAATAAAATATTTTACCATTAGCAGAACCTATTCTCTGTTTATATTAAATTTGCACACATAAAAATTATTAGATTAAAAATTCATTACCATTTTTATTATCAAAATTTAAGTTATAATAATTTAATTCTAAAATTTAGTGTGAAATTTGGGCCTGTTTAAGAGAGGTCAATTTTTTATGTGTGTCTGGTCGTATTTCACTTAGTTTTAACCGTAAGTTAGGATCCACTTTTAATTTTGTTCTGCACTTATTTTTCAAATATAACATGGAAGAAAATCCTTGTTAGCACAAATAGGTTGTGCAAAAAAAGGCAATAAAAATTTCATAGCTTTTTCTTAAAATGCCTTTAAATTCTTTTTTCAGTTCAGCCAAAAGTTAACGAGTGCATAATTTTTGAAATCTTCAGTTAGAGTTCGATCATAGGAATGTTCTTTTTCTTCACGAGATTTTTGAATTTAGTAGTTAAAAATATTTTGCGTACCACCAGTTGAGAACCGCTGACCTAAAGTTCCAAATATAATTTGATGCAAAAATTAAATAGACTTTGTGTAACCAGTTCCTAAAGAATTAGAAATTCTAGAAATAGAATTTAGCATAGTCATTTTCTCTATTCTTACAAGTAACAAAATGCAAATAAGTAGTTCAGAACAAATTTAAATGATCCAATGTAGTAATCTTTCATTCATCATCATGATTTATTCCTTATCTGAGGCTCATCTCGGACCAAGACTCCAAAATATGTAGGGATACTCTTAACTTGTAGTCTGAGAGCAGACTTCATAAATGGCTGGAACTTTAAAGTCTAGGGAAAATAGATACACTAGTCCAATTGACATTTTAACTTGAATATTTAATGAAGATTATCAATAATTTTTACACACTATGAAAATGGGTGGCAGGAGTATGGATATTTCCAGAAAATTTATCATAAACAAAAATAAAAAGATTTTTCATCTTTATAACGTTGTACATGTTTTATGTTGTCATGAAGGCCTTTGCCCCCCCCCATAAAACAATTCTATTGAACAGCATGCAGCACCATCAGTCGGTCATGAAAGATGACTTCCCACATATATATTGATTATTTTTGAGAAAATTTATTAATGATAAGCATATTATATATAATAGTGTGCATCATTTAGTTTTATTAGATGTGAAATGATTGAAATATTAAATTTTCATGTTCAGATTTCTTGACTCCCCCCTTTTTAAATTTTCTTCAAATGTTGAAATTTTAATGTATTTTTCTTATTTTACAAATTTTGTTCTTGCATTTTAGCTGTGGATTTTTTCAACCAAATTAACATGTTATATGGCACCATAACAGAATTTTGTACAGAGGATAGTTGCCCAGTAATGTCAGCGGGACCAAAATATGAGTATCACTGGGCTGATGGTCAGACAGTAAAAAAACCAATAAAGTGCTCTGCGCCAAAATATATTGATTACCTTATGACATGGGTTCAAGATCAGTTAGATGATGAAACCTTATTTCCTTCAAAAATAGGTGAGAATAATTTATTTTCTAAATTTTATGTTTTCTGCCATTATATCAGCAATTTCTACTTTTCCTAAAGAAACTAAATCAGGGTTCGTACGTTCCTTAAGAGTCCTTAAAAGTCCTTAGATTTTTTGGAATCGATTTTTGGTCCTTTAAAAGTCCTTAATTTTGGGCAAAATCGGCAGAAGGTCCTTAATTTTAATCATCTGAAATTTCTGTCTGTTTTTACGACTGCCATTTTAAGTGTGAGTTAGCATTTTGGAGGAATATTTTTGGCAATTCACTGATGTATATGGTTATCTTTTGAATGGGTTCATGGGTTAGAGTTTGTTTCTATGGGATACTTGAGTTTCTAAGCAAGAAGTGAAACATAAGCATTTTGGAATTCATTTTTTCTAATAAAAAGCTCTTAAATGACTTTTCACTTTTGGGGATGTGAATTCTTTTATTAAACTGTTAATTCTGAGGTCTGAGAATTTTTTGAAACATCATAACATTGATAAATTTCATTAAAATAATGGTAATATATTGAAATTATATTTAAAAAATAACATTAAAATGAAGCATTTTTATTTTTTGCTGTTCTATTATTAAAGTTTCATTTTTGCAACTTATTATACAATATTTTGAATCTGAAAAATAAACAAGGTATGATGCTATATAGCACACTTTATGAAATTCAAAAGCAAAATTAGCTATGTAATTAAGTAATTAATCAAAATGTCTTTTTAATTTTTTCATAGTAAGAGTTTTTCCCATGTAATTGTCTCAGAATATTCAAAATTCTCAGAATATGCATCAGTTTTCTCTATAAAATTAATTTTACACTTTTCTCTCCCCCCCCCACCTTTTTTTTTTTTTTTTTTTTCAAAATATTTCTGGCTTTTTGTTGCTACAGAATTGGTAGGGATAATTTTTCTTTATGATTTTATACATGGCAGTTTGGAAAGTTTAGTAGGATTTGAAGGCAAGATTATTAGACATGCAATTCTAGAAGATTTAAGAAATATATGACAAAATATATTTGAAAATGAAAAATGTCTCCATGGTATCAACACGTAATGGATGTATTTTACAGAAAGTTTGAGATGAATTTCTCATTTTTTGGAGAACGTCTGGAAGAACAATGAAAACATAATATTTGAATGTTTTACTTCTGATACTAGAATCTTTTTCTTAATATGTATATCTTCCCTTTGTTCCTTATGCAGAGTTGCCAATTCTCCCGATTTTCGACCGCTCTCCCGCCAACCCGATTTACAATATATTTCTCCCGACTTTTTCTTATTCTTAAAATTTCTCACGATTTTTATGGAACTTGGCTTAATGCTGTTATATGAACAAAACAAAAAAAGTGATTTTGAACATCTGAAAGCAATTGAATTTTCTCTAGCTTATGTCTAAAACAAAACCTTGCGAATTAGATAACTTCTGCTTTGTGAGTGAGAGCATATATGTATCCAGAAAGGTCATTCTCCAGTTCTCCAATGGGCATCGTGCTCCACTGCGTGTCATCTGGCATATGTTAGCCAATGAGGACAACGCAAACTGTTATTTGGATGTTCTTTAGTTATTTCGGTCATTTTGTCCTGAGTTGTGTGAGTACACATGCCTTCGAGAAATAGTTTTAGAAATTATCATCTTTTGTTATGTCTGTGAGAAAGGTGAAATACTCGTGTACGTTTCAAAAATCCTACACAGTTGACTTTCCTTCCATTATTTCCTCAAGGAAATGTAATAAATTTGTGATGTGTACTGCCTGTCCTTGCGATTTTTTTTATTTCGCATGGTGGAAGGGCAGATGTTCTCAAACATCTGCGTACACAAAAACACAAGGACAACATGAGTTGTTTTGAAGAAAAAAAAACGGCAAATTAAATTTTTCTTTAGAAACAGAGGACCAAAAAGTTATTAATGCAGAATGTCTGTTCTCAGCCTTTTTGCAGGAGTACAACCTGCCACTGAATGCATCGGATCACGCTGCAGCTTTATTTAGAAAAATGTTTCCCGATGATAGTGAGATCGCTAAGAAATATTCAAGTGCAAGAACCAAAACAAGTGCAATTGTTAAAGAAATGGGTTTGAAAAATAAATCATCAGTTATTGATTGCAATAGAACAGCTCCGTTCTGCCTCTCTATGGATGGAAGCAATAATACCAATTCAAAACTGTATCCAATTGTTGTTTCTTTTTATAATCCAGAGTCTTCAGAAATTGAGTTCAGTTTACTTTCTGTCCCCACTTTAGAAGGACATTTGACAGGCTTTAATATACCACAGCTAATTATTAGAACTTTAAAAGAAAATGTAGTCCCTCTGGATAATTGCTTAGCACTTGGTGCTGATAATACACCAGTATTGGTAGGCTTGAATACTGGTGTTGCAGGCATCTTAGGAAAATTCCGATTTGCAGATTATGAGGTGCACCTGTCACCCCTTAAATTTAGCAGCTGAAAAAAGGGCAGCTTCTTTACCAATAAATGTGGATGAACACATTGTTGATATTTATTATTGTCTTGAAAGGAGTTCTAAAAAGAAGGAAAAATTGAAACAGTTCCAACAGCTGCATAACAGCAGTTTACAATTAGAGAACTTGGATGAAGTCATAAAATCAGCTAAGATTGACACCCAGTGGAGTTTAATTAGAAAACTGAAAGATGCTGATGGAATTTTGAAATATAGTGAACTGTCTAGAATTATGTTGGCCATCTTGACAGTTCCCCATAGTAATGCAGAGTGCGAGAGGATTTTCAGTGTTGTTGCAAAAACGAGGACTAAATTTAGATCTAATATTCGTGATGACACATTAGAAAAACTTTTATTAGCAAAAGCAGACCTACGTGGCAATTGCTATGAACAAAATTATGATGTTTCTTTCTTAAAGAAAGCAAAATCTGCCACTGTTTATAATATTTGTACGAAAACTGATTAAAGTTTTTTTTTTTCCATTTTCTTAAACGATGCAAGTAATAAAAATGTTTTTTATGTGTAAGGTATTTTTGTGTTGCTTGCATTTAAGAATTAGTTACTATTTAAAATTAATTCATTATTAAAAACTATATTTTCATCATTTAAAGTCTTTTTAACATTGTGAAAAATCTCCCGATTTCTTAAAAAAATCTCCTGATTTTTGAGTGTCATACGTTGGCAAGTATGCTTATGTTCTAAGTTCTTTTTAAATAAGAGGGTTATTTAACCTTTTGTCTGATATTGTAGTTACTTTCAGCCATAGCGATAATTTGTTTCACATCTTTTGGGGGGGTTTGGTCCGTTTAACTTTTACCAGATCAAGTAAACCACCATAGGTACATTGTGGAGAGGTTGACGAGTTAGGAGATAAAACACACAAAAACTAGCAACAGCATTGGTTTTCATATTGAGACAAATCTCTAATTGTTAGAAAAGATGCTTAAAGAGAAGGAAATAATAATCGATATAAACTAGCTGAAATGTTTGGGAAGGCTTCAAATTAAAATGACAGATAAATATTTTGTTTGAGTGTTGTTGTTACAAAACATAAATGTTTTGTAGCTTTTAATGTGTAATTATCCTTATATCGCTTAAGAATCGATGTCATAAATAACATGTATTTTAAACTGTGAAATTTTATTAGTTTTCGATTTTAATAGGGGTTTAAAAAATAAAATTTAATAGTGGCCATGTAAATCCATAATGACTAAGGTTATCTAACTACCTAATTTAATTATTTATCACTAACTGCCTAAATTATCTTCACCTATTAAAGCGAGTTACTGCCTTTCATTAATACTCACTGTGGTTGCAAGATAAAACACAAAAATGTAAAAATTTAAGTAAAACTTATTCTTTGCATCTAATGAAAATAATACAAAATAACTTATCATCTCTGGTGCTTTAATGGCTAGTTGGAACCTTAAAGTATATTAATTGGGTTACAAGCCTTGGATCTCTGCACGAAGCTACGACACTAACTGCATCAAACAGAGTGATTAACTGTTAACTCTTGCCAACCGTGCCTACATCAGACCTTTCCGGTTTGTTCTAATCAGCAGTTCTCTCTAGACAAGCAGCAGTGGTGACAACATTCAGTCTTTTGTTATGAATCATGCTGATTAGGATCTTGCTTCTCATTTTAACCTGTGCTGTTTGACAAAAAACCTACCTTCTATTTATTAAACCCCTAGACTGACCAAGTATGTGACAAAATGAGACATTTAAAAAAAAAAAAAATCAACATAAAGCATTTGCGTTTTTGCAGCTGAGGATGATGGTTCGATAAAACCATCGAAAGTAGTCCGGTGAAAATTTGAAAATATAACTCTGATTTTGTTGTTTGACTTCTAAATTAATATTTGTTCAGTGTGTTATTGTATCTTATAAAGCTAACTGTTAGTAAAATGTAAATGTCACTTATCTTCTTTCAAATATTTCAAACTATTATAAGTGTAAAATATTTAATGCTGCTTGATAAATTTCTTCTCAAACTTATTAATAATTATTTTAGTTCATGTTTAGTAGTAATGCATATTACTTAGTGATCTATTTTATATTTAGGATGGTATTACAAATGTGAAATTCAGGCATAGATAATATTTTTAATTGAATTTATTCAGTTCTCATTTGCTCATAGGTCCTTAATTTTTTTCATTAATGGTCCTTAAAAGTACTTAATTTCTGTGTGCAGAAATGTGTACAAACCCTGTATATGTGTATTAACATAAATGTAATAGTCTGTCGCTCAACAATACTTGAAAATTTGTTTCAGGAAGAATTATGCTCTTCTATTTTTAAAGCAACCTTTTGAATCTTTTTTATATTCTTCTTCCCTCATTATTGGCATGTGGTATAAATCTTAGACTGTGTTGATTTACTTTCTATAGTAATCCCTACACTTTTCAACTCAAGTAAATTCACACCTACTTAAGTAAATATAAGCCATAACATTCAAACTAAAATATTAGTTAGAAATGAGAACTTCAAAAACAATTTTTTCTTTCAGCAACACATTCAAATAATATTCATGCAGGTAATTAACTTATTTACTACCATTAATGTTGTATTTATCCAAATGGATTTTAAACATGAAATTGAATGCACTGATAATAAATCTAAAAACAAAAGCTTGCAGTTACTTGAAGAAAAGCTAGGATTAATCCATATGTATGTAGATGAGAAAACTATATCAGCATTAATTTAAGATATAAATAATGAATATGGTAGTTATGTCACATTTTTGAAAGCATGAAAAGTGCAGGAATAATGGAGTGCTCAAACATTACCAACAAAAGATACTGAGCTTGATTTCAGAGGTAGAGAAATTGCTCTCTCTTTAGATTGAGCATCTGTTATGAAAGTGGATACTGTTAAGTTTTCTGGGTATCCAGGAGAAAGCTTGCACATAAAGAGTTTTATATAAAGGCTAGCTTTCATGGGCAAGGTGGAGGCATTTAGAGCTGGTGCTGGATGTTTTAAACAATTCAAGAAGCATATATATCTGCAGAACAACATCACAAGTGAGGCAACAAGTGCAAATACAGATGCTGTAAGTAAAACACATGTAACCATAAAACCTATTATACACATGTAACCATAAAACCTATTATATATATATGTTGACAATCACAATATTGTCAAAATAATATTTCGGACAATCCTGATTCCCTTTAACCCGCGGGAAGGCGCTTGGGGTGTATCATACCCCAACCCTACATAAAAGTGAATATTCCTAACTTGTGAAACTGAAATTCTGTGCTGCTTTCAGTAGCTGAGTTTCTAGTTGTAATTGACTTTCAGAGCCGCTTTTTCTTTGCCTGTGTGTTTCAGAAAAAGATTTATCGGTATTTTGTTGGAACTGGGGTATGACACACCCCACGCGCCTGTTCGTGTAAGTGTTTTTCTGACTGAATATTTAGTTCAAAAATTTATTTCTAGAGTGTAACAGTAAATATTTCTACTCGTAAGTGATTTTAAAGTACTTGACATTAAATTCTTAAAAATTTCTAACTGCATTATGGTAAAAAGAATTAGTCCCTATGAACTGGAGATGCAACGCATGTGAGATTTATTAGAAATATTTGAAAGCAATGAAGATTGCATTTCGGAAACTGAAGATGAAACTAAGAATATTTTCTACAATGTTTTGATTTCGAAAAGGATAAAACATTAATTCCTGATGTTCCTAAAAAAGGAAAAACTGTTCATATGCTTTCAACATTATATAACGATCATACTATAGATGATACTATTGGAGAAAATAAAACGTCAGGAATTATATGTTTTAATAATATGACTAAAGGAGCAGTGGATATGGGGGATGAAATGTCAGCCAATTATTCAATTGCCAGAATAACAAGAAGGTGGCCAATGGTAATTTTCTTTTCTGCACTGAATGTTGCTGTAATAAATGCTTGGATTATGTTACATTCAACTGCTAATCCACCAACATGAAATAGAAGTCTGTTTTTGAAGGACTTAGCATTACAATTAATGAAAAAAAGTATTGAACAAAGATCAGAGATTAATACTTTTCCAAGAAATTGTACTGCATGCAAAACAAAAGCAGAAGTTTCGATGAAGAATTAAAACGAATACATGAAATTCGAAACAACTCAGTATGAAAGATGTGTTAAATTTTTTGTCCTTGCGCCAAGGACAGAAGAACGTGAATGCAATGTTTAAAATGTGAAAACATTCTATGCCAAGAACACATGAATGTATTTCGCTCAAAGTGTGAAGAAATAAAATAAGCATGGTGTATTAGAGATGCAATGAAACTTAGAGGCATTATGTTTATTATTTTCATTTATCTTAATTTTAACTCTAAGATTATTTCGGAAATTAATTTTTTGAAACCCAAATATTATTCACTTATTTATAATACACAAGAACACACACACACACACACACAAAAAAAAAAAAGTTTTAAAACTAAATAATACTATTTTTATTGTATTTTAAATATTGGGGTATGTGATACCCCACGCGCCCACTCTAGTAACTTTTCTTCTTGCGACTTCCGCCGGGTTAATTTTCAACAATAAAAGAGGTAGAAGCTGCCAGAGAATAAATAGCATCTCTCTTAGCAGTATTTACCTCCAGTGCTGATGATTCTTCCACTACTTTTTTTATTTGAAAAGTGTTATTTCAGTTTTTGTTGTGTCTTATAACCAGACACTTGCAACTTAACGCTGCCAGAGAAAAGCATTTTCTTTGCAGTATCCACCTCCAGTTCTTTCACTACTTTTTTTAATTTGAAAAGTGTTATTCTAGTTTTTGTTGTTTTATATGACCAGACACTTGCAACTTAATGCTTGCAGTGGGAATGGAATATCCATCAGTTATTTAGCATTCTCATTACTGAGAATTTTATAAAAGTACACCTGCAAGAACAGAAAAGTTCCTCCCAATTTTGATGGAGAATAACTCTGGGAGACAGATCCAAGGGCCTCCCATCCCTCTCCCCTATCATCAGATCATCAAGAGGATTCGACTCAATGTATATTTTAAGTGCCTTCATGCAAAGGACTTTAACAAACATTCCAGTCTTTCAGAATTCAAAACCGGACCCAATTATTCAGCAGCCAGCATATAGATCAGGGTAGCTATTTCAATCTGTTTTTGTTCTGTAGTTATATATACTTATAAATAATAATAAATATTGCAGTTTCTCGTGGATTTATATTTAATCACTTTACAAAGTTGACTTGCACAAATTCAAATTGTGTAAAGTTTTACAGAAGTTGATGCTTACTTAACTCAGAAATTACTGTTGGGGTTGTCTTTCTTCCAGGATGGGAAGAAATTGGAAAGAATTAACAATTATATACCTGTGGAGTTGCTAAAGGAGATGCACTTAGTAAAAACAATTTATTTGAAAATAAATAGCTTGAAAGATGTAACACCAATTGTCCAAACGAACAAATGAAAAATATAGATTTTCTAAGTGGTCCCCCACAATGCCAAACCAGACATGGATATCAAATCCGTGTTGTGCTACACTTTTATGTTACATGGGAGTTACCCATTGGCCATACGAATGAGTTATGTGCATTGCAATTTATACTTTCTCTGTGAATAAGATAGAAGCCAGGAAGCAATCATCAACAGATAATAATGAGGCTGCTGTAAGTGTACATACTGTTTATGACATGGCTGCAATTGGTTAGAGTTTAGAATTCTTCAGACAGTGGTTTGAAGAAGAATGAAGTGAATAGTGATTGCTCATGTACTGGCACATGCAATGCCTTCTGTGTAGAGAGGCACCATCTCTTCGATTTTTATTCATTTTGGATTCACGTTGAATGTTTCAAAGGAACCCATTTCATATTATGTTTGATGTAGTCATGCAAACATCTGGTTTTTCAGAATACTTTTCATTGGTAATGCTCGTGGTACAGAGGGTACAGCAGCTCGTTCACTACATTCAGCAGATTCATATGCTAAATACATAATTGCTAACTCCAAATATCTGCTGAATTCTTTCCTACTATCTCTGTAGGCAATTGATGAATGACAGCTTTCTGCATGAGCATTTTACCAATTCCGAACAACTCTTGCAATTGTGTTACCGTCGTGTTTCTGACCATTCATTACTATCTGATCCCAATTTGTCCGTGGGTAATCTACCCCTTCTGGGAATTTGTATACACGATAAAGAATTACCCTGTATGACGGGCTTATTTGCATATTACTAAAAAAGCTTATTGGAATCATTCAAAAGAGGCTAGTAGCATTCTGCAAAAAATGAAAATGTTTAAATTATTAGTATTTTAGTGCTATGTTTAAAAAAACATAGCACTATGATACTATAGCACTATAATACTAAATAGCACTATAATACTAAATTCGTCCGTAAGTACAATAATATAAATATGAAGCACAAGAATTAGTTTTCTCCTTTTCTTCCACTAAATTTGCTAGCTATGATTGTTGTATGTAAAACAGCATTGAAAAGCCTATATATTTAAAATATATATTGTTATTTTTCTGCATTTTATCATACATGAAACTGCATGTTTTTAGCCCATTTAAGATGGAATTTAATAGAAGAAAAAAAGTAGCTGTCAGTTCCATGTAAAACCTAGTATGTAACAAGAAAGTGAGGAGTGAGGATAAATGTGTACAAGTATCTTTAATGTAGCTAGTTCGTATAGCATTTATTCCCTTTGCCATCTCCAAGAAATTTGCTTCTCTTGATATACAGTCTTTTGCAGTAGCAACAATTTGAAATTTTCAAACTGGATTATGCAAGTTTTTGCTGTATTTGATTAACGAATATCTACAGGCTTATATATATATATATATATTTTTTTTCTAATAAAGAATATAAGATACCATTAATGTCTGGGAAGTTTTTAGTTTTTATCAATTATGTGAAATTGTGGTGCTATTGTGTTCCATCCCCCCTTTTTCCCCTACTGTAATAATGACATTCATCAAATTTTACATTGAATCATTATAAATGACATATCTCTTTTCAAATTATTACCAACAAATATTATTGCTCTGTGTTATGTTTAAAGAAATTAAATAATGAAGAATCTGCATGAATGTCCGCATATTTCTCGCACTGTGGAAAAACAGTTTTACCTAGAGCCATCAAATTTTGAAGATAGGAGTTTTTAAATATTTCGTGATTTTGCTACTGAAACTAACTTTATGTGGTGTAAGCACCAAAAGTGTGATATTTAACAAAAAAAAAAAAAAAAAGTTTTGTAAATCCATCTTAGTAATCAAACTAAATGTTGATATTGTAAACTGAGAAAAGACTGTAAAAAACAGGAAAGTGTGTCTAAGTTTTTTTATCTCCAACATTAAGTGTTACAATAACACGTAATGCTGCATCAGGAATTCTAAATGTATACTGCTGTGCTGTTGTTAAAATTTTTGTAATTTTGCTGTTGAATTCTGTACACTGTAAGTGCGAAGAAAATGATGCTTAATAATAATAAAGCTGAAAACACACAAACACTCACAAAAAAAGGTTACTCGTAGGAGAAGTGAGTGTAACAGACGACTGGTAGACTGAGAGCACAGCGAGAACATAAAAAGCCTTAACAAACCCTTCTGGGCAACCATTAGAATATGAAACCTTTCAGGTTTTTTTTATTATTTTGAGTGGCATCTAATTGGTTTTAATTGTTGATATATATTGAAAATTTATTAAAACAGTATTTCAAATTGCATGTTTCTAATCTTAGGTATGATATTTCATATTTAAAAACTTAATATTTTCATGCTCATTTTATACCGGTATTTAAGTCTTCCATTTATTAAATTCTTCATAATGCTTAATTTTTTTATTAACTTCATTAGAAATTAAAGAATTATAAATAGAAGTGTTTATAATCCCTATTTTTTTATTAACTTCATTAGGTGGCTGAAATTTCTTTTTGATATTATGTAAATCTTTGAGCAGTTAAAATACATTTTATAATGTAAAAGCACATGTTAATATCTGTAAAAAATCCTCTTCAGCATATTTGCATGTATTCAACAATATGTAGGTTATATCTGTTTCAGATGAGAGGAAAAAATAATCTGTAATTAGATAATATATAAAAGATCATTATGAGTTAACTTGCCTGACTAGGTCATCTTGAGAATGTGGAAATCAAGCAATCTGATATATTTTTTACAGAATGGTACTGGGTGGCATGTGCTCATGGTACACAGAAATACATAAAACATGCATCACAGCTATGGTTAATATACCATATTGCAAAAATCTGTAGAAACTCTGAGATTTCATGATGGCGAAAAAATTCTGTATAATGGAAAACAACAACTCGTTCAAAAATAAGCCAGTCCATATAAAATTTGAATATGTTGTTAAATAAGAATTGCTGAATAAAACTGCAGTATGCAAATTAGTGGCGCTAGTTTTTGTGTTTGGAGTGGTATTTCTTTGGGTGGATCCACAGTCGTCCATGTCTTTCCACATGGAACCATTAATGCTCAGGCATACAGAAATGACATTCTTGATGCTTATGTGCTCCTTTTTGTCAGGACAATAGGTGCTAATTTCCTGTTACAAGTCGACAATGCTAGGCACACAGGGTTCGCATCGTGGGGGATTATCTTTAGCAGCAAGCAATTAAGCGCATAGAGTGGCCAGCTTACTCACTGGACTTGAATCCTATTGAACATGTTTGGGACGCTTTAAGAAGACATCTAAGCTGCTCGCAATCCTCGTCTTCATACCCTTGCTGCAATTGCAACTACTTTGCAAAAGCTATGGTTCTTACTTCTTATGGAACTGATAAACTGCATAATTGACAGCATGACGGTATGTGTTGTATTGACAGCATCACGATATGTGTGTACCATAATGAAGGTAATTTTTCTGTACCAAACTGACACATCTCTTTTTATTCATTTTGTACATATGCTAATTTCTATAACTCAATAATTGTCTGGTAATTTCTTTTCATGCTTTTTTTAATACCTGACAATGTGATATATACTGTGGCTCAATTTCATTAAATTATATCTGTAACTTTTTGAGTATTCATCATTTTTGTGATTTTTCCTTGATTAATGATAACTAGTGTATTATTATTTCTAGGGTATATGTTTATACTTTTCTGTAAGCCAGACTCAAATTTCACTAACATCAGATTTTTTGTATTGGCCATGATACAACAAACCAGTAATATAAACAATTTCAAAAATAAAACAACTCATTTCCATAAAACAAATAACTCATTTCATATAAAAAAAAATTTTCATAAACTTTAGAATTATAAATGTGCCGAAGGGTCTGTGTTCATCACACTTTATTAAGCACCTGCCATGATTTTCCTAAACCACCCTGGTGGAAGTTCTATCAGCAGTGACTATTTCTGTATTGCTTTTATTGGGTGCAAATGTTACAGGAGGGGAATCCCATATTGGTGTAGACCAGGGGTTCTTAACCAGGGATAAATGTCATAGTTTTAGGGGGGGGGAGAATGAAGCCAGCCTTTCATTTTATGAGCAGAAAAAACAACTAGTTTAAGTTTTGGTATTTATCAACATTTTCTGTACATTTTCTTGTTTAATTTGAAGGATTCATTAAAATATAAACTAAATTTAAATAAATGTATGTACATTTTTAGTGCAGTTGTTTATAATGGCACTAAATAGATAGTAGTAGCACTCAGCTAAACTCAGATATGGCAGTGATATAAGAAAGAATGTATGTATTGGGTAGCTGAAATAAAATTGCCATAAGTTTTGAAAAGTATCTTGGGTAGTATCTGAAATGAAAGTTGTGAATGTCTTCACAATTCCATCAATTTTATTGTACATATACTGCCGTCTGATGAGGCATTCATTTTATATTACCCAGTATATTAACAACTTTGTTACTACAGCTTTTTGCATATTTAAAAGTCGGTCATTTTTTGTAATTTGTGTTCTGTGTTTTTCTATACACATATGTTTATGCTAAAAATAAGCCATGGGATGCGTTTCAAACAATTAATATTTGCATCTCAGCATTTTGCAGGATTAAAAAAAAAAAAGACTGCATGGCTAAATAACTCAATTGGGCATTAAAAAATAATGAAATAGATTAAGCTTTCAGATATAGCAGTTTTTATTCCATGGCATTATTCATTAATTACATGAAATGTAAATTTTTATACATACCTTATGTAAAGACATTAAATTATTTTGCAAAATGCAAATTTGCCCAGGGAGAAAATTGTTAGAATTGCATGAACTTGAACCATTTTCACCGGAAGAAAAGAATGATAAAAATACTAACTTTAGGAGTTGTTAGCTGTTAAGATACAAAATGTTTTATTTTAGTTAGCATTTTTATGAATTGGAAGTAGAAAATTATGCTTCCATTTTGTTATTTCTCCAACATGAAAGCTATATTGAATTCCTAATAATTACACTAAGTGAGTGCATGCTCCAAAAGAGGTCTGAGCCTATATTTGATTAGAAGTTTTTCACAAATCTCAATGCTGACACTTGGAAGTCAGAAGCTAATCCATAACTGAAAAAAAAAAAAAAAAAAAAAAAAAAAAAAAAAAAAAAAATTATAGTTACCTAACTAAAACATAAAGTAGGGAAGTTTTCTCGGTAGTAAGATAGCAGCATCAAGCCTCATTGAAAGTATTTGTGGTGTTCGAAGTTTTAAAAAATATAAGAAGAGAAACTTTGAAGTGTTGGTGGAAGACTTTTTGTAAGAATGATGGACAGTCAGTATTTATCAAAGATATTCTTGAAGTATCTTAAGAGGAGCTGGTAGAAGAATAAAAAAAAATAGTGAGTAAAATGGCCATAGTGGAGCTGGAGCGTGATGTTTGTAAACAAATTATTAAACTATGTGGGTGGCTTAAATAGAATTTGAATTTATTGGCATCATAATTTTATGTAGTAGTTTCAATGTTGACATCTATCTGTAAGAATGTTAACATGACTTTCAGAAGTTTAAAAAAGGGTCCAAAATTTATAGAACACTGTCATTTTCCAGAAGAAAGACTATTAATTTAATGAAACTCCATTTTAAACACTATACACTGCTGGATATTAAAATTGAAAAACACTAGGAAGGGATGATCTGACGAATGTCATAATCACATAAAAGGAAGAAGAGGTTGTGATATGCGAATGATTATAGTTCGACCGTCACAAGCTTAACCTTGGTTGGCCTCGGAAATTTATTGTTATGCCTCGGAAAAAAAAAAAGAAGAAGAAATGCTTACCAGCAAATGTCAGAATTCGATAGAAGCAGGATCTTTCCTTATCTAGAATGTGGATTATCATTCCGTGATATCATCCGTCACACTGGTCAACATCCAACCACTGTCATGTTCATGTGAATATGGAAACAATGGGTTGTTGAGGGTCATACTGAACGGCATGCAGGATCTCAACTAATGCGCCCGAGAGGGCAGACATATTGTGAGGTCAAACTTGCAAAACCATTCAACCACATGACAGATCATTAGTCAGGAAATGAGCATGTTTGCAACACGCCTAGTACCGGCTTGTACGGTACATCGAGGTTTGCAGCAGCGTGGACTATCAGTATGCCGACCATTACTTTGGCTTCCTTTGACAATGCAGCATTGAGAGAGACGGCAACTCTGGTGCACAGAATGGCAAAACTGTGTGCGGGAGTGGGACAACGTCGTCTTTTCTGTTGAATCCCGGTTCTGTGTGCAGTAATCTGATGGTCGTATACGTGTCTGGAGCACCAAGCAAACCGCACATCGCCTGCTTGTATTCAGTATTGGCAAAGGGGCCCTGCACCTGATATGAATGTTTGGGCAGCCACTGGATACAGGACATGAATATCTAGTTTGGACTGATGGTAATTTGAATGCAGATCGGTACATTTCTGACATCTTACGTCCAGTGGTTGTGCCTTATCATCAAGGCCTGCCAAATTGCCATCTTCCAACACTATAATGCGAGACCACATGTTGCACATCGTGTTCTGACCTTCCTTGATACACAGGGTATTCAATTGTTTTCCTGGCCTGCAGGATCTCTAGATTTGTCACCCATTGCAAACATCTGGTCATGGGTTGCTGAGAGACTCGCCTGCCACCCCTCTAAAGCTAATACGGTTGATGAAGTGTGGCATAGAATAGAAACAGCATGAAATGAGTTGCCCTTTTCTGTCATCCAAGCCCTTCTCACCTCTGTAAACCTCCAAATTGCTTATAAATTTAATAATTTTGTCTTCATGCCATACTGTTTACGTATGATAAATATCTTTCTTGTATTTGCTTTCCTTCATATGGTGTTGCAAATTTAATGGCCAGCAGTGTGCTTTTGTCTTTCATTTAAAACCTCTGAAAAACTCATTAATTAATGTTCATTACAATAATCACAATCTTCCAAGGTTAAGAATAATTACCCATGCGGTTATAATTAGCACAGATAATCTGAAGTTCAAGATCCTTAGAGAAACTTTCATATGAAAACTTAAAAGGATTAGGTGTTTTTAACAATAGTAATATATTTTCTACAAAAAATGTTCAATAACAGTGTTTTTAATAATTTAATTTTATAAAGCTGAAAATTTTGTTTTATTATAAAATTAAATAATTATTTTTATTTTTGACCAACTAGGACACAGGTTTTTTTTTTTTTTTTTTCTTATTAGTTTGTATTTCTCTCATTCACAGATTTTTTTTGTTAATTTATATAAAAATTCGTTTTTTGACCACAATTATCACAATCTGAAAATGAACCATTTGATTAATATCTTGACATGTCTGTGACCTGTTGCTCAGGAAGTTCTGTCACTTTTAAATGCTATGTGTAGTTCAGTCTGAAAATTAGTGCAGATCCTTATATAAAATTATCTGAAATTTTATTTAGGTATATATGTTTCCACGTTTTTATATAGTATATAGAGCATATATATTTGATTATTGTTAAACAATTTTCTTTTATTTTTGGTTCAGGTGTACCTTTTCCCAAGAATTTCCTATCCATTGCAAAGACTATCTTGAAACGATTATTTAGAGTATACGCCCACATCTATCACCAGCACTTCTCAGAGATTGTACAACTTGGAGAAGAAGCACATCTAAACACAAGTTTTAAACATTTTATATTTTTCGTCCAGGAATTCAGTCTTATTGATAAACGAGAGCTTGCACCTCTGCAGGAATTAATAGAAAAATTAGCCTCAAAAGATAAAGACAAAGATAGTAATCCTGCCCGTTAATTTTATTGTTGTTATTACTCTATTTTCCCATCTAACAAGAAGCATATCGTAATATTCGCATAAAATTAGTTGTGCTTGAAATAGTGCTTTTGTTGTGATATATGATGGTAAAAAATGAAGCAGACCTACATCATGTGCTGGAATGCAATTTATTTTTACTTTAAATTGAATATTTTTTATAAAATTTATCATGTATTTTAACAGCAGTTAAATATGTTCCTATCCATGTAATTAAATTATTTTTGAGAGGGGTGAATTTTGTAGCAGATTTAACAGTGTCTTATTGGTTTAATTCAATTGTATGATAAGTGGTCTAAATGTGGATGCTTTTTCATTTTCTGTTAGATAAAATAAAGATTTTTTTCCTGTTATGAATCAGTTAGTTAAAGAACAGGGGTATAATTTGGCATTTGCATTCTGTCTGTCTGAATCAACAGATCATTTTCTTGTTATTTATTGTTAGAAACATTAAATTAATTTTCATAGCCTTGAAAAGTTTACTATATGTTTTTCTGTATATAATCAGGAGTCTTAAAAGTACATTTTAAGAAGCTCCTTTGGCCATTTGTTCGGTGATTAAAAACCCATATAAAAATATGAATTTCTAAAAACACTCTGGAAGTATCATCTATAGAAAGATCTCTCAGTATTATTTAATCATAATTTGCCACTCAAATTGTATTGCTACATAAATATGTTTAAAACAAGCTAAATTTCATATTTATTATACGCTCTACAGATAATGTTACATTTATTCAGTTTTATTTTGTTTATTATTTTATTTCAAATTATTATTGCTATTTATATAGGAACCTTGCTTTAAGTCTCCCTTATATTTTTTGCATGTTAAGCTTCAGAAATATGCATCTGACATTTCCAGCCATTTCCCCATTGTCTTTCTTTTTATACATATGCGTGTATTTCTGGGGAAAAATGTTATTTCAAATGCTTAGGTTGTATTTATTTTTCCTATGAAAGGAAGCACAAAATTTAAATGATTCAGTGTTTAATTGTGATAAAAAATTCAAATGTTATACTTCTTGCATGAGTAATTGTGACAACTTTTGTCATCTTTTTTATTGTTATTTACAAGTTTATGCTCTTATTTGTCCATTATAATTCTTTAAAAATCTCGTAATAAAAAAATGGAATACCAATTAGTGATTAATTGTAAGATCAAGTGTCCTTAAATAGTTGGTGCTTATAACCAAGCTTTTATATGTCCTTATTTTAAAGCAAAAAGATGTAATTATTGATATCTTCTGTGGGTCAGTTAGAGCCAATGAGTGTTGGGTTTATATCATTTAAAATCACACATTATGTATTTTAAAAATGCAGCATTTTGTTGTAAATATGTTCTTTCATAAATGATTCATTTTTTCTGTGTAGATTTTTAAATGATAAACCCATCACTTATATCTGCATGTTGCTTGGACAGTGCTGATACATTCAGATGCACTTGTTTTGACACCTGTGCCTAATGAGCATGTAATGTAGTAGAACATAGATTTTTTACAATTATAACGATATAAGAGCAGTCTTACTTTGTAAATGAACATTTGTGTGCTAATATGTAAAATAAGAGCCAATAAAATTTTCATGCTTTTAATTAATATATTTTCATCAGCAGAAATATGATACTTATGGCTTTATTGTCACAAAACTTTTTTTTTTTTTGGTTTATATATAGGGGCATAGATTTCTACTTTTTGATAACTTTTGATTTAGAAACATTAAGAGTATGCAAAGATTGAGATAGAATCTGCTTCACAAAGTCCAAAACGGTCATCAGTTTGATAATGATATGCAATTAAACTTTCTGTTAACAGATACATGGAACTAAGATTTTATCTGACAATATATGAATGAGAGTGATTTGGTCTTTTACCTAGAAAAGCCTGGGGGATTCAGGAATTGTCTTCTGGAATGTTCATTAACTAAAATTCGATTGTACTGTCTTTATAATATATAATGAAATTTTATTGATAATTCTTATATTACAAATAGGCAGATGCATGGAATGTTAATACCCATATAATAACAATTCTAAATCTCCTGTTTTACTGGGCCAATTGACAAAATTCAAATTGCATTTTTCATGTCTCGTAAGCACAACTTAGGTTCATTCCAAATAAAATTAACCCATTTTTTATGATTTATTTTAAAATAATTTTTATAAATTTGTACCATCATTTTAAAGTAGAAATAGATGTATTTCTAAGAATACCTGCAAAAAATTGGAGCTTTTTATTCAAAATTTCCGAAGATATGCGTGAATTTATATATTGGCATGTTTTGAAATGTGCCATACATGTAATGTGGTTTACTAAAATTATTTGAAAGTAGGAACGATGTGACTTATTTCCCTCTCATGCACAATGTAAAAAGGGAAATAGGATGCCATAAATTAAGAAGTTCGCCAAGTGAATTAATTATTCATAATGCAAACTGAAAAAAAATATGGCAAGATAAATTTTTGAAATTCTCCATAAATTTCGCACCAAATTTTCAAAATTTAATATTTAGGCATAATTCCCATGTGTAACATGACGAGCCAGGTTCCATCAGAAAGCTCTCCATGAAGGCATTTTCCCTAAGCAAGCAGACCTCGCAGTTCAAATTCAAATAACCTATGATGACATGTAAACTGTGAAAAAAAAAAAAAAAAACTATATCTCCGGTTCTACTTGACCGATTGACAAAATTCAAATTGCATTTTTCATGTTTTGAAAGCGTGACTTAGGATACATATTAGATTTATGTAGAGCACTGTTCTAATATAGGTACTTTGACACAAAATCGGACTTTTTTTTTAAATGACATGCCAATTTTTTTCCATATTTCAATTCTACAACTCAAAGCCCCTCTGTGATTTGAATTTGATGTCTGTTTATTAATATCTTTTTATTAAACTTATTTGATTCCTTCTTCTAGAATTAGAAATTTAAGATGAATTCAAATATAATTTGTACATTTTTTATGTTTTACTTTTAAAATTTGTATTTAAATATTTTTTACAAATTTTTCAAAAACATTTTTGTATTCTAATCCACAAAGTTTTTAACATCATCTTAAAGTAGCTGTATTTCTAGGCATACCCGCCACAAATTAGAATATTCAAAATTTTCTAAGATAAACCTGAATTTGCCTAATGGTGCATTTTGAAATTTGGCATATTTGTTGAAAATGATAACAACATCAAATCTGGTTTAGGCACTTTGTTAAAATTATTTGAGAGTAGGAACGATATGCCTTTTTCTGCTCATGCACAATATAAAAAGGGAAAAGAAAATAGGTTGCCATAAATTAAGTTCACTAAGTGAATTATTCATGGTGCAAACTGAAAAAAATACGGCAAGATAAATTTTTGAATTTCTCCATAAATTTCATACCAAATTTTCAAAATTTAATATTTAGGCATAATTCCCATGTGCAGCGTGATGAGCCAGTTTCCCTCAGAAAGTTCTCCATGAAGGCATTTCTCCTAAGCAAATAGATAATAAGAGTGAGGATAATCTCCCGTTCTACTGGGCCGATTCACGAAATTCCTATTGCATTTTTCATGTCTCGAAAGTGCGACTTAAATTAAAATTAAGAGAATTTTCAGCACGTTACGTCAAATTTCTAAAAAAAAAATAAATGAAGAGATTTTAATAAAATTTAAGCACTCCTTTATTAATGATTCGAGCACTTCAGTTATCCACTGCTTCAATTGCTGTAAGTCGTGTGGAAATGGAGGCATGCATTCTTTGTCTTTAAAACCCCATGGGAAAGATTAAGGAGAGGTTGATCTAGGGATGTCGGTGGCCAACAAAGCGAGGGCAAATCATTTGATCTAGCACGGCCAGTGCAGCCATGGGATCGACTATTGTTCAGATAATGGCGTGCGTTTTATGCCAATGTGGTGGAGCATGTCTTGCTGCAGAATGAAGCCGGGAATGCTTCTTCCAGCTGAAGAAACAACCATCCTTTTAGCATGTTGGGGGATCATGCTCATGTTCCAGTGGATTTCCCATGCCCCAAAATCATAAATTATGGCAGTGGCTTCATCTCTAAACACAAGTCTGTTGGCAAACCATCTAGGGTCCAAGTTGGCTGTATAAAGACGAAAAATCTTGGCCATGTTCTGAGGTATCGGAGATTCCAGATGAAGCATTTCTAGAGCGGCATAAGATAGTTGGGACAAATTTAGTTACAGGGGGAAAGAAAGAGAGATTTGGAGATAGATTCTTATACTTTTCAAGCTATACGAAAATTCTGCGAATGACGGCTTATGTTCTTCGATTCCACAACAATATTAAGAAAAACTCTCCTAGTTAATTTACTTTCATATGAAGAGACTGAAAAGGCAGAGGAGACTAATAAAAATCATGCAGTCAGAATGTCTGAAGTACGTGAGAAGTATAAAGATATGATATAGTTTTCGTAGAAAATGGCATCCTGAAAGTTCAAACAAGACTAAGTCAAGATCCAGAGAACTCTACGCGTCCTACAGTTCTACCAGACCATCCTCTTCTAGAAAGACTGGGTTTTGCATATTCATAGATCCTTAATGCATGCTGGGGTATTAACGATCTTAACACAGTTAAGAGAAAAATTCTGGATTTCCTAGGGTCGGAGAGTTATTTGAGCAATTTTACAACAATGTATAAAATTTCAAAGGCTAGCAGCTGGCAAAGTTAATCTAGATCCAGCTCCTTTACCTCCCAACAGAATATACCGAGTTGCAGCCTTTCAAATTACTGGAGCGGATCTGGCCGGTCCGCTTTTCTTACGTAGTGGAAGCAAAGCTTGGATAGTTCTATTCACGTGTGCGATAAATCGAGCAGTCTATCCTCTCTCCACCGAAGCGTTTATGCAAGTTTTGAGAAGATTCTGGGCAAGAAGAAGAAAGGGATCTACTCTATACACTGATAATGGTACGAACTTTGCAAATGCTTTGAAATTTTTGGATTGGGATTTCATTCAAGCTGAATGTTCTTTAATGAAGATAAAATAATTGTTTACCCCGCCTTCCGCCCCATGGTACAGTGGATTTTGGAAAAGGATGGTCTGCAGTATTAAAGAACTCCACCGAAAGTGTTTGGGCAAAGCTTGCATAACATATGAAGAAATGTTGACTTTACGATTGTGAGGCTACAAAAAATGGACGACCACTGACATATTTGTCAGACGATCCCAATTAGCTGAAACCTCTTACACCAGCTCATTTCATTCAAGATATAAAAGAAGGAGAAACATTTGATTTGGATCTGATTAATTCTCAGCATATATTGAAACGGGTGCATTACTTTCACACCTTACGATTGAATTTACGCAAACGTTTCTACAAAGACTACCTCGGAGAATTAGAAAGAAAGAAGAAAGGTGATTTCTCCGGTAGAAATCGTCATAATTGAATCAACGAATTTTACTCCACATTTCTGCCTGTTTTGTTTATGAATGCAAATTGATATTTTGGAGCAACATTTAAAGAAAAAATGAGCCTAAACAGATTATAACTTCAATCAATATTTTTCAAGACAAAGATACATGGTTAAAAAAAGGATATACATAAATACATACAAAAGAGAGATTCCGACATCACGGCACACATAAGCGCGAATTGCGGATGCATCAAAAGAAATGCTCTTAAGCTAAACGTTGGATATTTATAATTATAACAAACCCTCTTTTGACATTTCGCGGCTTAAAAAAATAGATATAAAAAAAATACATTTACAGTCATTCCAATTAATTTACAGCACTTATAATGTTTCAAAGCAGTTAGTGTTTTTATCATTGCATCTGTAGCCATATTCTGTGTTGGCACATATTTAATGTTTATTTCATTTCTCTTATAAGGGCCCACCAGCGGCCGAGCGTTTGAAGTCGCTGAACACTGGTAGTTCGGTCCGAGGTTCGAATCCCGCAAATGGGCTGGCTGCATGGGCGTTTTCGTGATTTTCCCCATGTGTATACGAGCCAGTTTCCCTTAGAAAGTCCTCCACGAAGGCATCCCTCCCCTTAGGCAGATAGCCCTCGAGGCTTTGCCAAAATCACACACACACATTTCTCTCATAAATCTCGTATACAAAGTGATGTTCAGTATCTATATGTTTAGTACATGGGTGGAAACTGAGTTTTCCACAAACTTCTGTGCACCTTGATTGTCAGAATATATTGTTACAAAATGTACAGGCGCGGTAAGATGGCTTCCCCCGCAAAGCAGTTTTAAGGTTGCCATAAAATAGTAAAGAAAGGCAGGGTTGCCACATTTGGCGAGAAAATTGGCAATATGCCATGGATGAATGGAAAACCTTCTGAAACGAATTCTTACCGGTTTAGCCAGAATGTTCTTGAACACAAGCCGAAAGCTATATAAACCCTGCTGGTCCGCAGTCAAACTGTGCCTCGTCGAGAGGTCGAGTCAAAGTGCAAGATAGTTACGAGTTAGTGTCTCATCTAGTTAGTATCGAGTTGACAGCTGGGCAACGAGTGCACCGAAAGAGTCTTGTAGTGCATCGTCGAGACAGCGTGTTGAGCTCAGGGAATGACTCAACTGAAGAGTGGGGAGCTGTGTTCTGTGTGTCGTCGAGTGCATCACGAGTTTTAGATTGGAGAGTCTCGAGAGTACGTAGAGTTCCGAGAACAACCAAGCAAATTCGGGAGCTGTACTGTAGTGCTTTCCCGTGAATCTATCATGGTGGAGACAGCTCCTAGTAGAAGAGTTAGGAAAGCGTGTACTGTCTTCCGGCCACGTTGTTTCTAATACTCTAATCTTATTGCTATTCGGCTGTATTATTACGTGCCTGCTAGAATCCGTTGGTGACCTTAAATAAGAGCCAACTCTGTTAGTTAATTTCTGTGCAGCTTCGGCTGTTTTTATTTTAGTTAGTATTAGATTCATTTCTTATTTTCTATCTTGAGTTAAAATCCAAGTGGAGGCTTATTGTAAGCCCGGGAAGGGGCCATCTGTTCATCTATTTTGAGTCGACGTAAAGGGTAAATTTAACCTGTCTTTGGACTTTTTATTGACTAGAAATCTGCGATAAGCCGCTACACAATTCTTCAATATTCTAGCCCTCAAGGACTTCCAGTTTAGCTAGAATATTACAGGTGCTTTTCCTGTCTTTTGAAATTTTAGACAGCAATTTTTAGTTCATCTGGCCTATAGTAAACGCGGAAAGATACATAAGCGAACTAATTTACGGCGCTAAGATACGTTGTTCATTTCTTCCTTTTCATTTTCAGAAGACACATTTCTTTACTTAATTTTTTATATTGGGATCTAAGGACTTGCATATTAAACCTTACTGGCTTTGTATCTTGCATATTAAACTTTGTAAAATGTTATCAATATATTTCTGCTGAGATAAACTAATAGAATTATTATTGATATCTTGATTAAATTCTAATCCAAGATAATAATGAAATTTACCTTAATCTATAACATGAAATTCTTTAGAGAGATAATCTCTAAGTTAGAGAAAAAAATATGTTCTTCTGATCGAGGATCGAATTTTCCTTTTGACTTATTAAGTACGAAGCATTTCTGTCCGAATACTTTAAAGTAGGTGTCTTCAACATTTCACGCCTGAGGGCCACATTCACAAACATCCGCGGGCCACATGTCTGTCAAAAAAATAGTGTAGTCAGAAAATTTATATAAAAAAGCGAGGTTTGTTTGCAAGACTGCAACTGATTCTAAGCGAAGAGGTAATGTTACAGATTTGTACATATATATATATATATACATTTGTTCCAAAAAGTCAAATGGAAATCGAATTAAAATGTTTTGTAATTTTATTTAACTATGAAAAAAAAGTATGAAGATGAATGTACAGAACGATGTTACAAAATGCATTTACAATATAAAAAAAAAAAAGAACTTATATTGCTGGCGGGAGATGGTAGTTTTAATGCGAAATTTGTCTTTTTTTTTTTTTTTTTTTTTTTTTTGCTTGATTAAAGCTTCAATATCCGGTGTAATCTGTGTTGTTGCAATTCATAAAGTTTCCTCCAAAAATCTCTCTGTCAGCTGTGTTCTTGTTTTTGATTTTAGAATTTCCATTTTACAAAAAAGCTGTTCACGTATGTAGGTACTGCCAAAGATAGAAGACCTGAAGAGTGCATGTATACGAATGAGTAAACATAAAGGGTAAATTTAACCTTTCTTTGGATTCTTTCATAATGTCTCTTAATGTTGTATTCCTTCATCACAGCTACACTGTCATTGCAAATAAGCAAACTGCCTGACCCTTACGTACAACAAAAAATAAAAATCTGATCCTCTGACCACCTTTCTTTTTAAAAAAATCGAACTTTTCCTTCAACTTTTTTTTTTTTTTTTTTGTTATCATGGCTTGTCATTGTGTACTCATTCAAAGATCATACCTGGATACTTGTCTTCGGTCACGTACTTCGAATAAAAATCAATTAATCTAGGATTTCCAAGAAACTTGCATTTTTCTGCAGAGTCGCACTGTAAATCTATAAATTCTAGTTGAAGTTCAGGTGGACTTCCAACGTCTACTGAAAATGGCGAGAAGAACACTCAAAAGCTTTCACAAAGAAATTAAGTAAGCGATAGTTCAAATCATTGAGATGACCTGTATGTAACATTGACAATAAATGTAAAGTCTCTCAACCATTTCTCATCATCGTGAATAGATTTCTCTTTAGATTCCATGAATTATTGAACTTCGCTCTTCAAAGAAAACAGGTGCTGAAGCATATATTCTCGGCTCAACCAATGTACTTCCACGTAATACACGGCATCACCCTATTCAGTTTCGAAATCATCCAAGAACTGTTGAAATTGCCTGTGATTAAGTCCTTTAGACCGAACAACATTCATCACAAGTTTGAGAAGGACTTCTTGCACAAATTTTCTTGGGGGATGATGCAGTGGAAAGTCCACTGGCTAATTACTCTACAATTGTAAAGCCTCTGTCAGCGCCACAAAAAAAAAAAAAAAAAAAAAAAAAAAAAGGCTACTTGTGCAGTATCTGTTGATTCGTCCATCCCTACAGAATAAAACTCAAATTTTTGCATTTGGATTTTAATATACTGAATATACCTTTTGCGAGATCCTCTATGCATCTTGCTATTGTCACACCAGACAAGCTAATATTCGATATGACTTGAGCCTGTGATGGACAAAGCACGTCAACTGCACTCTGAAGGTATTCTTTTACAGATTCTCCATCAGCAGAGTTTTCCACGCTTAGTACTTTTTTCTGCCATCATGTAACTAACACGAACACTATTTTCAGATTCTATTCGCTGTGGTGAAGAAAGACTGATGAAAATTAACTTTTGATTTTAATTCACTCACCTTATTGCTTCAAAAATGAACTTCCAATGAAGAATATTTCTCACTGTGCTTAGTCTCATAATGTCTCTTAATGTTATTCCTTCATCACAGCTACACTGTCATTGCAAATAACCAAACTGCCTTACCCTTACGTACAACAAAAATAATAATCTGACCACTCGTCTTTTAAAAAAAATCGAACTTTTCCTTCAACTTTTTTCCTTTTTTTTTTTTTTATTTATTTATTTATTTATTTATTTTTATTTATTTATTTTTAAAGGCTTGTCATTGTGTACTCATTCAAAGACCATAAACGCTTCTGAATTCTAAAATGTGGAACGAGCATGAGTAACCTAGCTTAAAATCAACTGTAGGAAATCTGCTTATCACCAAATCAAATAGCATGTTTACGATCACTGTTCCCATTAATAATTCTTTTACGACAGTGTAACTACTGTTTCTACTCTGTGATATCGTGAAGCGTTGTGCGACTATTTCTGTGGAAAGTTCCAAATTTCTGGAGTGTTTCTTTTGATAAAATAAATTTTATCAACCTATCATTGGACCTGTGTGCATTTAATCTATTACGAACCCGTACGCACGCAACTCCTTTTGGTGACAGAAGTGGGATTTAATGGCTGTGACAAGAGAGATGAAGAAGCAGCTAAGACAGCTGGTGACTGCATTCCAAAAATAATCGAAGTGGCAGTCAAAAAAGTGATGAAAGCAGGACAAGAATCCGTTAAAGTAGAGGTGAAAGCGCGTCAAAAAAAGATGGAAGGGATCGTCAAATCAGTTCAATAAAACATTGAAGCAGGTCAAGAGGAAATTACTGCCACAATAGAAAGCAAATTTGAAGCCATGGAAGACAGAATAGACAAGGTTGAAAACAGAGTTGGAGAAATTGAAGAAAGAGTTTTGCCGTCCAAGAACAAATTGAAGGCAGGGGTTCTGTTGCTGTCACAAAAGACGTTGATGCCTTAAAAAATGCATAGCAACAACAGGAAGCAATTTTGATGGTTTCAAATTTTTACCCATGCCTTTACGTCCCTCTCCGAAGCTACCACGCATGATGAGAACACCTTCACGCAAATGCATAAGTGCATTAAATTGTGCGTTATTAATTGTGCGCAAGTGCATAAGGCACAGTTTTTGATAATGGCAGACGCGAATGGATGGGATTCCCAAGCTAAAAAAAGTGTTGCGTTTCGTAATAGATCGAATGCTGACAGGTTGATAAAATTTATTTTATCAAAAGAAACACTTCAGACATCTGGAACTTTCCACAGAAATAGACATGCAACTTTTCACGATATCATAGAATCAATAGTTACATTTCAAACTATTATGAATGTTAAACACAACGGAATGCTCAGCTAAACAGTGAAGTTAAACGGGAACAACAACTGGGAGCAGATGCTCTCTCCGGCGTGATATTTCTAGTACTTTCTGCTTCGCGGAATTACTGAAAGGCAACATGAGGGTCGAATTACGGTTACGGCTAATATAGTGGTCAATTGAATTTATTTAATTACAATACCTATTACATTGCCAGTTTAGCAACTTTTGGTGATTTCTCGCTAAATTTGGCGACAAAAATTAGTCTCCAAAACCGTCGCCATCTTGGCGATATCTCGCTAAATTACCTAGATACTCATTTGCTTATGTTAAACGGACCTGCCCCTGTTTTTTTGCTTTTCCCACATTGCTCGTCTCTTATGATTTTTCATGTTAAATTACTGTCCTGTCCCGGGTATTACAATCCCTGGACAGGAAGCCATACTTACAACTACGGAAAATTAATGCAACACTATCACAATAATCCAATAAATAACATGAAACAAATCAAATGCTAAAAAAATAAACGTGTAAGTTAACAAATTCATATACAGATAGAACCCTGGTCTTAGATATAGTACTTACATTATATACACTTTGAGGACTACGTACTACGGCAGGGATTCCCAAACGTTTTCAATATGCGGCGCACTTGGAGATTTTTTACTTTTTCACGGCGCCCCGGTTGCAATATTTCTACTACAACGGCAACAATTTAGTGAAATAGCACGGAATGAAAGCAACATTTTAGTGAAAAAGCATGATTTTAATTGATAAGAAAACATACAAATTAAATATGAATAAAAGAAACTTTGAGTAGCATGTGTGACAGGTGAGCTTGTGGATCCCTACACAGTTTTTCAAATTGCGGAAGAAGGCTTGATATAGCTGTTCTCATTTCTTGCTCCACACTTGTTTTCGAACGATATTTTGTCTTTTCTGCAACAGTAGTTTAAAATCCAGCTTCGCATAGGTGGGATGTCGCAAATGGAATGAAGATATTTACAGCTTTAGAACTCAAAGTTGGATACTCAATTTTGATTGAAATCCAAAACTCCATTAAATCTGAGCAAGCAAATTTTTTTTACAGAATGTTATCGCAAAAGAGTTCAGTTAAAGCCTCGCCGTCTTGGGAATCAAAGTGCTGGGCTACTTGAGAATGAAAAGAATCTTTGATCAACATAAATTTCTCTACATTATCATCCGCAAAATATTTTGTATTTTGTGGATCAGTCAGTGAGCTTTGAGAGATATTCCATGAAAAGGGACTTCCTGTAGCATGACGACTTTATTAGAATCTGTATTTTGGTATAATTTAGAAAAGTAATTTTGACCACCGCCGTCATTTAGTTTTCTTATCCACAAAGGTAGCTCTCTCCTAAACGCTGAAACCTTTTCTACAAGTTTCAAGATATGCATATATTGCCCTATAGAGACAGATTCAAGTCATTTAGTTTCTCAAATGTCGCAATAATATGCTAGTTTCAGCAAAATGTCTAGTTTGGCAAAATGCTTAGCGATCACATAACCTTCCTGTTTCAGAAAAGTGAGAATTTTTTGTTGCAGCTCAAATGCACGAGACAGGATGTTGCCACGCGAAAGCCATCGTGAGCTGCAATAATATAGCTAGGCCATGTGTTCAACTTCGTGGGAAAGCTTTTTTAAAAATATTGTTTTCAGTGATGTAGTTTTAAAGCATTTTACTACGTCAATAACACATTCTAATGCCAAATTCTACTAAGGACTAAAATGATGCAAGTGCATCCCTGTAGTCCGCACAGCATGCGGTGTTTTGTTGCAAATAAGTGTCTGGCAATCCTTCATAGCGACCGGACATTGATCGAGCGCCATCAGTACATATATCGATGCCCTGTTTCCAAACTAATTCATTTTCCATTATATACTTGTCAAGTATTTTGAATAAGTTGAGTGCTTCTGTAAATCTTGAAACTTCTTATTAAGAAAAACGCGAGATTTCACGACCAAATTAGGATGAATGGTCTCAAGATGTCAGTTTAGCTTATTTGGAAGCATGGTTTCGAGTGCAAAGATTTTTGAAGTAGACAATCGTAGTCTTTCATCGCTGTTTACTTCTACTGAAGTAAAACAAAAATCAGAGTAGCTCTCTCTCCAGAGTAACTCTAATTTTTGCTTCTTTTATCACTCCGCTAGCAGTCGATGCCTTATCGCTCAGACTTGAACTATCGTCACTAACGGTTTGTCGTTTAATAAAAAAATTTTCATTTTGAGAAATATCAGCAAGGACTCGTCGCTGTATTGCAATATTCGTCGAGATAATGCTTTTTTCCCCATACACGTATAAATTGTACGACTTACCCGCACATACATGGGTTCGATACTGATATTTGCGAGCTGAAAAAAGAAATGTTAACAAATGCCACTTCTGAGAAGAGAAATCTAGCAATCCTGTGACAGGAAGTAACAGGTGCAAAAAATGTATCAGAGTACTTCAACACAAATTTGTCACAATAACATAAAATTATTTGCATATTCAAAGAACTAAGTGATAGAATAAAATGGCGCTTTAAGAAATGAAATTGAGAACAAGAATTACTTTAGATTAAAAGAAGAAATAAAAATACTAAAAATATAATTTACTTGAAATTAGATGAACAAATGAAACGTATGTATTGAGAAAACTTAAGGAACTATTATTTCAAGAAATAGAATAAAAATTAATAAAATATATTAATGAACCTATAATTAATGAAAAATATGGTCAAGCGTTCAACGCAAGTCCTATCTCTCCGTGATGCAAAGCCAGATGCGCATCGGAGCGCCCTAGGCGTTACTTTACAGCGCCCCAGAGCGTCGCGGCGCTGACTTTGCGAACCTCTGTACTACTGCCATAGTAAGGGCCTAGCCTGTCGTAATGAACGACATTAAGCTTAGAATTCGATGACATACGAATCCGAACTATGACTTCGTTCAGCCTGTTAGGACTGTGTAAGGACCACTCCAAGGTGACTGCGGTTCCTTTCCGTGGAATCGGATTCCACAACCTCACATTGTCACCTTTGTTGAATCGATGTCTTGTAGCTGTGCTGTGGTATCGTGTCTTCATCTTTTACTTTGCCAAACTGACTCTCTCGTGCAAAATTGTACATCACTTCAAACTGCGCACAGAGATCTTGGATGGATGATCTCGGACATCTTGGTAGGGAATGAAGGCGAATCTGGAGGGCGACCAAACAAGAGATCACAAGGCAGACGAAGGTCTCTACCAAAGAACATCTGGGATGCGAAATAGCCGGTAGTCTCGTGGACGGCAATAAAAATGATAGTCCAAAAAAATAAATAGAGGCAACTTCTCGTCCCAGTCCTGTTGGTTTCTGGAAACCACCAACGAGAGGTTATTAAGGATGGTTTGGTTAAAATTCTCGACCATGCTGTCTGACAGGGGGATGTAAAGGTTTCGTTTGGGTTTTTGTCGATGCCGAGTAGCTTTTAGCGTTTTTTAATTACAGCCGACACATTTTTTTTTTCCTAGATCGGAATGTAACTTCGAGCCTGGAAATCTAATGCTATATCGTTACCTCTGCTGCCGTGACAGTTTCTGCGCTTGTTATTATGCAGCGTAGCTGAGCCTAATCTTAGGCCTAAATATGGACAGTTGTTTACATTTGAAAAATGAACGGTTTTGCGTTTCTTAATGACTTTTAGCCTGTTGATTAATATCGCTGCCTTTGCGTAGAACTTTATTCTGAGCCATTCTAGTCCTAGTTTTGTGTCTTCTTATGGAATCTTTGATGTTTTACTGAATTTAAAAAAAAAAAAAAAAAAAAAAAAAAAAAAAAAGTTTTAGTGTTATTATAATTTGTTTTTATTTGCACTATTTTATTGATTTTAAAAGATTTTGTGTTATTTTAACTTTTAACGTGTTTTAACTTAAATTGTATTTTAATTGTACTTGGTGTTCTGCATATTTGTGTTTTGCTTTGTTATGTAAATTTGCGTGTTTTCTTTTGAAAACCGGCCTCTATATGAGTATTTTGTAGAGTTTTGGTGATTTTAAGGGTAGCGGACTTTTGCAATATTGTGTTTATATACTTTATGATAAAACTGTTTGTTATTAGACTCGAATAGCAACGACGCTATGAGTGCTTGCGATGATGATCACTTTGATACTTTTGTAAATGAGTCTAATAACATTGTAGCTTTGGCAAGGGAATTATGCAAAATTGTTCAAAAAATTAAAAATCAATAAAAGATTGCCAGTGCTTTGCCAGATAAACTTTTAGAGGATTTGGAAAAGATTCAAGAAATGGCATCTGCAGAAAGTCTACTTTGTGGAGGCAGACATTATGAAATCGAATGGTAGTGAGATTAGATGTATCCTAGAATATATTGCTGAATTTAAGAATTTCATTGCAAATAGAGCTGATGAAATGTGCAAAGGTAACCTCGCCGACATTGATGAAAAAATTCTTTTGATTAATAAATTAAAGGGTCTTGATGAAATAATTCTAAAGCCCATGTCTAGCGGCGTTGACGCCTTTGATGAACTCAACATTATGATTAGGCCGGATGATATAAAGGCCAATATTAAAAAATCTGTCAGACGTGAAAATGGTGACTTTCTTCTGAAATCGGGCAGTAGAGCTAAGGTTTAGCGGTTAGAAAATGCAATTGAAAATAAGGTAACTTGCAAAAATTTATTGTCCCCAGACGCAGGCGATTTATCAGGCCCAAAATCATCATATATAGAATTGGAGAGTCGCCTTAATAACGGCGAGTTGGAGAAAGCCATGAAGCGAAACTGCGAGTCCAAAGGGGATTGTGTGCGTCATCTGTTTAATATTCTCGTTCGTGGTTCAGAAAAAACATCTCATCGCATCTTCGTAGTCTATTCTATTTGTCAAAAAGAGATCCTACAAGATCCGCGCCTAGCTACTGGCTGGCGCTCTTATTCTGCCAAACGTTTTCTTATACCTAAACAGTGCAGCAAGTGCCTTGCTTTTGGACATATTTAAAGCTTCTGCAAAGCCAACGTTTGTTGTGCGGTTTGCTCAGGTGATCGATCATCTGGTGTCAGAATGTAAGAACAAAGATAAAGTTAGATGTAAAAACTGTGTTTCCATGAATCAGAAATTTAAAATTGATTTAGACTGTAATTATAAAGATTTTGATAAAGACTGCCGACACTTTTAAAAGAAATTGAATTTCTTAAGAAACATTTGGATGTAGACTTTCTTCTTAAAATTTTTATCGTTTTTACTATATTGATCTCTGAGATTTTAATATTAGCGGCCGTGTTTTCGATATGTTTTTAATGTATTCTTATTTATACCTCAGACTACACTTTGTTATTGCTGCTTTTATGCATCTACTTAGTATTAATTTAAACCACTGTGCGGTGGCTGCTGTCCAGCTCTCGATGGTTGAAAAAAAAAAATCCCCGGTGTTTGCTGTGACCTGATATTGCTGCAGAAGCCTTACTTGATTGAAAATAAGGTTGCTTTCATAGAACACAAATGGAGAGTTGTGGCTTGCAGGAGGTAGATCTGCTATCGTGATTGCTAATGAAAACATTGATTTCGCTATAGTTTATGAATCCAATGAGATAGTGAGTATTACTGTTTTCTGGCAAAATATGAGCCTTGGAATAATTTCTGCTTATTTCTCTCCAGCGGAGGACATTGCTCCCCATATATACAGATTAGAGAACATTCTTATATTCTATGTTTTAATTTTCGGTGATTTTAATTCTAAACATTTTACCGGGGGGCAGGTCTAAATGATCCAAGAGGGGTTTTAGTCTATTGTTGCCAATGATTTAATTCTTTTTAACGATTTTAATTCAATTCCCACTTTTTACTCAACTGTCAGATGTGAATGGACTGATTTAATCATGGGGTCAAAAAATATAAATGCTAACAACTGCAAATTGAAGATTTGTGAAGAAATATCGTTGAGCGACCATCAGTATATCCTGTTTGAAATAAACGATTTTTGTCTTCAATATGGAAGTAAATTTTCCATATCTAAAAATGTGTACAGAGTCGACAGATTATGCAATAGAATGAAGAGAACTATCTATGGGTTCAGGGACAAATTAAAAATAATTCATAATCAGGAGGAACTACTTGAAATAATTGAAAAATTTGAAAAGTTATTGCTATTGAGAATAAATAAAGAACTACTGGTTAAGAAGAAAGAAGCGAGAAAATTTACTTAGTGGACCCCTGGACTAGAAAAATGTAAAAGATATATACGTGCTCTTAGGAAAAGTTCACAGTGTCTAGGTCTGGATGAACCAACAAAAACTGCGTGCAGAATAAAATATAAAAAAATTAGCAAAATGCAAGCTACTGATTAAAAAATCCAAACAAGTGAATAAGATGAACTATTTTTTAAAGAGCGCTAACTATTTCGATGGCTATTATAAGATATCGATCAATAAACAGAAATCTCGTCTCATTGTCAAAAGACCTGATAATTCGGGGGCAGCATAGAAGAAATCAACGAGTTTTACATACATGACATCTTGAACTGCACTCTTCTGTTGACATCGGACCCTCCAATGTTCACCGAAGACGAAATCACCTGCGTTATCTTTCGATTTCGGAATTCTGCTGCTGCCGGCCGGATCGGGTATATTCAGTTTTGGTTAAACGACTGTGTGGCAGGTTTCCATCATTTTTCGCTGACATATGTAATGCTTGTTTAAGATTGTCTGTTTTCCCTCAGAGATGGAAGTTAGGTCGACTCATTTTGATACCTAAAAGCAATGGGAAACAAAGGCCCATAGTGCTCTTAAATTTTCTTGGAAAAGTTTTGGATAGATAGATTACAGATAGATTAGTTTATTTTATTATCAGAAGTTGTCCCTTTAGTGACAGCCAATTTGGATTTGTCTCTGGAAAATCTACAGATGTTTTATTTTAAGTTATTGAATTTATTAGAAATAATAAGAAGGAACAACATGTGGTATTGGTCTCATTGGATATTTCGGATGCTTTCGACTCGGTGGATTGGTTCTCATTGCTCCAGCGTTTGATAGAACTGAAAATCCCTAAAAATTTACTTAATCTAATTAAAAACTACTTCATCGATAGGGAGATCTTGTTTAATTGCTTTGGTGATAAAAATAAGGATTCTGTTTTTAATATATATAAAAGTTGCCCACAGGGATCTCGCAACGCTCCCTTGTTTTCGAATGTTATCATTGATAAATTATTAAAATGTGAAGTCCCCCAGAACGTTAAGATTTATGCTTATGCTGACGATATCACGATTTGAATTAAACACGGTTCATTGGAAAAAATTGAGTGATCACTGATATTTGCAACATTTTAGAAAGTTGGCAAAGGAATGAAAAATTGAAATTTAATTTAGATAAAGCAAATGCTTTATTCTTCCCAGAGGTAGGAGGAATCTGAGAACACCACGACTGAGATTTTTAGGAGAAAGATACGTTTTGTTGAAGATAATAAAATTTTTGGGTGTTATCATTGACAATAAATTGAATTTTGTCAAACATTTTAAAGAACTGCAACGGCGAACAGATCATATTTTATTGTACTATAAAAGGACTTTTTCAGCTGACGTCTTAGCAACGAAATCCTCCACCCTGAGGTTAATCTACCGGAATGTTATTTTGCCAATGATCATACACGGCATAGGCGCTTGGGGACTTAGAGCAGGAAAGCTTGTCAGGTTGAGGCTTAAGCTTGATAGCATACAGAGAGCTTGGGCTTTGGCGGTCACAAGATGCTTTAGGACAGTCCCCACTGAGGCTGTGTTTGTCTTGGCCGAATGGCCGCCCCTTTAAATTCTCTATGAATTCTTTCTGGACTTCTTATTACGTACCAACCGAACTGATTTTAAAATATATAATGATTATATTGTCACAAAGTATGTTTTTGAGCGCTATAATATTCAAATTTTGCACCCCTCTAAAAGAGGTGGCTTTTTTTATGACAAACACATTGTTGATTTTAGTGCATACGATATATGTATAGACGGGTCTGGGATTGAAGAGGAGGACTGGAGCAACATTTGTTGTATGTTATTACTTTGGTGTCCAAATCGACTATATGAAATTTAGATTAAACAACTATAACACTGTCTTTCAGGCAGAGTACGAGGCTCTATATCAAGCCTTAATTTAGATTAACAGATGCTTTGCTTTTCGAAATGCGATGAATATTTACACATATTGTTTGTCGCTGCTTCAGTCACTTTCCCACCCAGACAACGCCAATCCCATCATCTTGAATCCATCATCCCATCACTGTTTACAAACTTTGAAGGGATATTTAGATGTAAAACTGCACTTGATCAAAGCTTATGTGGGGCATATTGGAAACGAGAGGACCTACTGTCTGGCCAAGGAGGCAGGCTCCGATATGGATATCCCTTTTATTGAAATTTCAGGATCTAAACAGATGGCCATCACACACATGAAGAAATTTTACATTGACAAATGGAAAATCCTATGGGAAAATTCACCAAAAAATAAAGGATACATGAAAATTATCAGAATATCTAACAAAATGGCTGTTTTTAACAATACTGATTTAAACCAAATTCTTACTGGCCACGGGAGATTTTCCTATTATTTTAAGAGATTCAACTTACAAAATAATGAACTTTGTACTTCCTGCAATGCCATTGGAGACGCGAAACATTTTGTGGACAACTGTCCTATTTTCGCCGATTAGAGGAAGCTTTACAAAATTGATAATGCTTTATATAATGATAATTTTGATATAAAGGCTTTTATATATTTTGCACAAGGTGCCCTTAAATTTTTTAATGCAAATCGAGGTGTAATTGGAATTCTGATTTGATGTTATCTTTTGATTTTGCCTAAATTCCACATATTTCTAGGCAACTTGTTGTCTCCGATCGAGACTACATCATTCACCTTAAAGTCTCCTTTGACCTTTGTTGGTGTTATACGGTTTGAAGATTTTAAGTTTAGCAAATATTGGCTTTTACATCTCTTCCAGTAATGATCTAACAAATTTTGTCGACAGTTGTATCGCTTTATCATATTATTTCTATCTGCATTAACATTTCCATCATATTTTATCGTGGTAAAGAAATCAAACGTTTCCCTCTACAAGAAAATGCGAAGGACTTAAAGGAGGTAACTCCTGTGAATTACTATACACATAGGTAATCGGTCTTGAATTTATCACACCTTCTATTTCTGTTAAGACAATTCTGAGTTCTTCGGTTGAAAGGGATGACTTCCCAATTATTTTCTTGAGGCATGTTTTCACTGTTCTCACTATACGTTCATGAAAGCCGCCCCACCAGGCTCCCTTTTCAATGATAAATTTCCAGTGAATTCCAATTTTCCCGAAAAATTCTCTAACTTCCTGGTGGTTAATTTTCTTCCATATTTCCTTCAGTTCTAGATTTGTTCTTTTGAAAGTTTTCGCATTATCGGAGTAGATCGTAGAACGTATTCCGCGTCGTGAAATGAATCTTCGAAATGCAAATAAGAAAGTTTCTGTACTTAAATTAGGAACTAGTTCTAAATGAATGGCTCTTGTAACTGCACACGTACATAATAAAATATAGTGCTTTTCTTTGTTTTCCCTTGTAAACAACGGGCCAGCAAAGTCAATACCAATCACATCGAATTGAGGAGATTCTTGAACACGATCTGCTGGAAGCGGAGCTGTGACTTGAACTGCAGGGCGAACTTTATATCGCCTGCATATTTAACATTTATTGAGCACAGATTTAACGTTCTGCCTTCCTCTGAGAATCCAAAATTTTCTCCCTAGTTCAGCCAGTGTGTCAGCTATTCCTGCATGTAGTACCTTATTGTCCGCGTCCATAATTAAGAGTCCTGCATACTTGTTTCCTCATTAACCATGGGCGTTTTTCTTTTATTTCACATTTTGAAAATTGTAGTCTTCCCTTTATGCATATCAGTTTGTTTTAATCTAATTCTGGTAGCTGCACTGCAAGGATCTTTTGAAAGTGCTTTAAAGCAGCAGGCTGATTCTTTCGAAAGAATCTTAGCAGGGTTGGATCAAAAGTATGAAAGCATGTTTAACAAGTTGCAAGAGAAGCTCGATACAAAGTTGAGTGAGATATCACAATACACTAGGGATAAGCATATTAGGAACAGAGCTCTTGAACCCGACAGTGATCCGGACTTGGATGAGCATATTACGGAAATAGAACTAGTAAGAAGTAAGGGCAAGAAGCCCCATTCTAAATCCGAATCTATAACAAGGGAAGCCTGTATTCAAAGAAAGCATGACTTGTCAAAACCAAAAAAGTCTGTCTAAGGTTAGAAACTGTGACTTTATTCATGATCTGAGGGGTTCCCACCCCCTGCTTCCTTTTCTTATCTAGTTCGATGGACGTACGTTTTGTTCATGGAATGCAAGAAGTATCTCTAACAAAAGAAACTTTAGAAAGAAAGAATTTTTCTCTGATATTTTAATTATCCAGGAGACTTGGGTTACTAACTTAGATGATTCTTTCTTACCTGATAAAGTTATTTTTCGCAAAGATAGATTAAGCTCTTACCAAGGCAGGGGCTTATGATTGCCATCAAGAAACAATGGGCAAGCTTATTTGTACAAGACAGCAGTTATGATATAGCGGGAGGAGATATTATGAGAGTTGATATTCGAGCAAATAGTTCCGCTATTTTAGTGATCAATGTCTACCTTCTCAATGGCCAGTTAAAGAGTGGGATAAAGTTCTGGCTACGTTGCCCAGCAAGTTTATTGTCTTATGAGACTTCAACTGTCACAACCCGGCTTGGGGGTCAAGTAGGTTGTCAGCAGGGAGTAGAATGCTTTTGGAGTGGTGTAAAAACAACAACCTTTGCATTTTAAACACCCATGTAAGTCCCAGAGGAATGAAATCCTGTATTGACATCGCTTTGTGCTCAGCCGAGCTTTATGGTCAATTGAAATGGGAAGTTTCTCCTGATCCCTTTAGCAGTCACCACTACCCTATAAAAATTAGGTTCATAAGTGATAACAACGCCTCTGCTGCTGTCAATCAGAAAATAATTGCTCACTGTGACTGGAAGAAGTTCGCTACAGAAAGCAGTTACATAATCAGGGCTTTGCACCCAGAAGAAAGAAACCTGGAAAACATCAATTGCATCTTGAGCGCCACGAAAAAAGAGAACCTAAAAAAATTGCGATTCAACGCAAAAACAGTCCGTGGTGAGACACGTAATGTAACTTCATTCTTGGTCAGAAAAAGAAATGCTTTAGACTCGCTTAAGCTCATCTTTCAAGATCTGGATCTCTGGATCATCTGGATCTCTTACAAGAAATGGAACGCTTACCTTTAAGAGGGTCATTAAAATCAAGAGAAGGCTGTAGTGGGAAATAATTTGTAGTCATACCAGAAAGGATGGCAATTTATTTAGGATAGTTAAAAATATCCAAAATAAAAAAATTCAGATCCAGTTCTCGAACAATAAAGTACCAGGACGGCCACACCTGGTCTGCAGAAGAGCAGAGCGTAATGTTTTCTAAGTATTATTCAAGATTCACTACTCAAAAGTTCATCCCCCTGAATTTTAGTGACGAAGAGAGTATCCGTATTAATAACCCCTTCTCAGGTTCAGAACTCGATAAAGTCTCAGAAACTCTGCTTCGGGACAAGATGACCTCACAAGATATGCTATTACAGTTTTATCTGATGATTGCAAGCAAGCGCTCCTTGAGACCTGCAATAATTCATAGAATTCGGCTCTGATCCCTGAGAATTGAAAAGAAACTATTGTTATTCCTTTTTTGAAACCTGGGGGGCGACAGTGCGCTGGTTTCCAGTTACAGACCAATTTCTTTAACGCAAATTCTTGCTAAAGTGATGGAAAGGATGATTCTCAATAAATTACTTCCGAGGATTCAGCAAAGTAAAAGGCTCTCAAATATGCATTGCGGCTTTATTCCGAATAGAAGTTTCCTGGTCCTGCTTAATAAATTGTTCAGTTCAGCTGGTAGCCCTTGATTTCAAAGCTGCATTTGATTCAGTTTGGCATGATGGCTTGCTCTATAAAATCACGCAATTCGGTGTTAAAGGGAATAGTATCCTGTGGATTGCTAATTTCTTGAAACAGAGAACAATCAGTGTAAAGTGGAGAGGAGTTCTTTCAAAAAGCTATAAGCCTACCAGCGGTATCCCTCAGGGCTGCATTTTGTCTTCAATTTTCTTCACAATCTTCATGCACGATATCTATGAAATTATCACGGCTGATGTCGACTGCTACGTATATGCGGACGACATATTCCTCTACAGTGCAGATGTCTCTTTCCCCATCGTAGTCAGTAATTTACAGCGTGCGCTGTTTAAAGTGCATTTAAAGTGCATAGGTGGGCTAAAGAGAGGAACTTATGCATTTCCCCAAAGAAAAGTAAATCGATCATTTTCGGTGGGACAAAGAGTAGTGAAGAGAATCTACTGAAGCTTGATTGTGTTAGCATCCCCACGGAAGATCATGTTAAAATTTTAGGAATGTGGTTTGATAGTAAACTGAGTTGGAACGTCCATGTAAATAAAATAGTGCCGAAACTAGAAAGAATGCTGAATGCATTTAAATTCATCGCGAGCCCTAGGTGGGGTGCCAGAAAAGTAGATCTCGTTAATATTGCAAATGCTACAATAAGAGGAAGAATAGAATATGGCAGCTGTCTCCTCATGTCTACCTCTCAATAAAATAAGAAAAAGCTTGAAATTGTTTATAATCACGCCTTAAGACCCCTTTTTCATTGTTATATGTTGAAGCGGGGGTTTTCACCTTAGATACGAGAAGATGCATAACCGCAATTAAATTTCTAATAAAAATATTGCTCTGTCAGCAGCCTCTCCCATTGCGGATAGTTTGAAAAATTGTTTGCAAAGATGCAAGTACAAGTGGGGTAAAATACGTAAGCCCATTAGCCAGTGTGTTAAAGACAAGCTATGCAATCTCGATCTAGATTTCAGCAAGTGTATTTACCTTTAACAATGAGCAAGGTTTTTCTGAAGAAGTAAAGTGTCGTTTCAAAATAAATGAGTTCCAGAACAAAAATCTTCCAGCTGTGGAGATACAACAGTATATTAATGATTATGTGAATGAAGGTTTTTAAGATCTACGCTACAAACGCTTCCAAGTCTGATACAGGAATTGGTATCGCGGCTGTTGATCGAACCGTGGTGATTGTCAGCCAGTGCTAAGACAGCAGAAGCTCTAGCTTTTCAGCTGAGGCTTGGGCCCTTTGTAAGCTTCTTGAGAAACTGAATCCAAACGAAAAGGTTGCTGTCCTTACAGAAAGCAAGTCAGTAGTTAGCGCGTTGAGCTGTGTTCATAGGAGATCCAACTCTCTCATCCTTAAGCTCTTCGAGCGGATTAAAGCTTTCCATCACCTAACTCTCATCTAGGTTCCTGGCCATAAGGGTATAGGGTTCAATGAAAGAGCGGCTAAAGTTGCGAAAAGAAGAAATATGAATAATTCGGAGGATTTTTCAGCAGAGGATGCGTGTAGTGTCATCGAGAATACTATTAAGGAAGAGCAAGTCGACTGCTGGCGGACTTCTCACACGACCCACAGATTCAGCTACTGTAATGTTCTTTGCGAGTGAAGTAAAGGATTAAACATCGACAGGAAAATGAAAGTAGTAATTAGTAAAATAAGATTGCAACTGCTGGACACGAACCAACTGTTGTACAGGTATCGTAGAGCAATTTCGCCATTTTGTGACTCATGTTATATGATCGACAGTACAGAACATGCAATTATTCACTGCAGAAAGTACTATAGTGCCAGAAACATTGTGCTCAAGAAGATGAAAATTAGCAACATTGACCTCTTAGCTGATCTTTTAAATCATTGTAATAAGAAACCTTGGAGATATTATTTTCTAGGCAAATTTATCATCAAATACATCCTAAAGGACTCATAAGTATTATTATTAAGTATTAAATATGAAGGTTTGATTTTCGGACCGACGTCCCCCCCCCTGAATTGGAGGGAATGCGTCTTTGTGGTTTAACATGTAAATGACATCATATTTGAGTTGGAGCAGCCAAAGGGAAGCCAAGCTTCAAGAAGAAGAAGAACCTGTTCACATAAAGAATCATTTATAACTGGATAAGCCTTTTCACATAACCCCTTTGTGTGTTGTTGCCTTTCATGTCATACATTACGCTCAACCTTAATTCTGCATAATTTTTTAGTATGGAACTTTCTATAGTACAAGAAACATCTACGATTTCTTTTCAGAATATCCTTCTTTTGTGCTATACTAAATTTATTACAATCGTCTGATAAGTGATCTGTTACTTTATCACAAAAAACACATAAATTATCAACAAATGTGTTAATAGCCAAAGCTGTTTACTGTTTTCTTAGATTTTTATTTTTATTTTCGTATGATACGAACTTTTCTTTATTCTGCTTATTCGCGCGAACATATTTATCTGTATTTTTTGAATAAATATTATCGCAGTCCATCGATTTCGTTAAAAGAAATGTACGTTCTATAGATTCAATTTCTTTAAAAATTAAAAAAATTTATTAAATCCGTTATTTTATTTTCCAGAGCATCATGTAATCGGTTAAATTCTAAAACTATATCAGTTGGTAAAGCTTCTAATTAAAATGGGGAAAAGAAGTGCTCCATAAGAACTTGACTCAATGCCAAAGCTGGCTAACGCTTGTATTTCGATGTTAACCTGGTTGTAAATTCTTCTTAATGAAGTTATGTCTTTCGAGTATTCACATGGCATCAGAATGAGTAATCTAGACATACGAATGTCTATCTGTAATTCTTTTCTACCAAAGCGCGATTTTAATATCTCGATTGCCTTATTTTCTGATGTCAATGATAGACTTCTTATGGAAGTTTCGGCATCATCTGTTAAGTATGTTTTTAAATAATTAAACTTTTCTACATCATTTAGCAATTCGTTATCATGAATAGCAGTTCTAAATTGTGACCAGAAATTTGGCCATTTTGGTATTTCATCATCAAATTTTTCGCTTACTAAACATGGAAGTTTAACCTGAGCAGAATTCAAACCCGATATTGTATGCGTAGAATTATCCTGCACTTTATTTTCACGTATCCGTTTTAAATATCTATTTAAGCGTGTTTTCCAAATTGAAATCTCTTCTTTATAATTTTCAGTAGACGTTCTGTCCTTTTATAATTGATTCGCGTCTGATATATCATCTTCTATTTCTTTATTTAATTCTAACATATTGCGTTCTTTCTCCGTTAACACTGAAAACAATTCTTCAATCAGTTCAATATTCGGAGTAATAACATTTAGTTCTGTTTCTAACTTTTTAATAATTCTCGTTGTTGCTGTTCTTAGCGCTGTGCGCTTCTTTATATTTTTATCAAGCTTATTCATTATCACATAAAACTTTTTCACTTACCTCTTCTTCTTTCACTGGAATCCCGAGTTTTCTAGCATTTAAAACTGTGTAGTAACTAATTCCAGGTCATCATGCATTAATTTCAGAGGTAAGTGATAATCCGCTTCGTTATTAATACACACACGTTTTATTTACAATATAATACATTGGTTACAAGCAGTATTACTAGGCATACGCCTGCATCATTATTAGGTTTTAACACCTTCGATGTTCCATCAAACTAAAGTAAGTTACAGAATATCAACAGAGACAAGACGCTCGGACGCCACCTAACGGCGGTTATAACAGACAGCAATTTATAACAGACAACGAGGATGTATTTGTCCCCATCAACTGTTCGTGGCAGAGGTCCCAGGATGTCAAAAGCGATGCGTTCAAAAAGCGCTCCTACGTTGTAACGTTATAGATTCCTTTATCTGCTTTTCTTCGGTTTTTTTTACCCACACAGGCATTGCAGGATCGGCGCAACTTTTGTACGTCATCATTTGCATTACTCCAGTTGAAGGGCTCTCGAAATCTAGGCAAAGTCTTCATTATTTCTAAGCGGCCTTTTGTTGGACTATATGTAATTTTTCAAGGACGTCCGGGATCCAGCACCTTGGAAGTGTTAGCTGCCATCACAAAGCCTTTCTATCATCCGATTAGAATTTATGGAACAAGACGCCGTTTCGAACAGAGAGTGAGTCACAGAGAGCCCAGTATTGTTTTTTCATGGGAGTATATATCGAAGTATCCTACCACCTGGGTTTCCTGTTTGAATGTTTGAATTCAGTTACAGGTTTATTGTCGTTGTCTTCCAATTGGTCTCTTCTGACTTCGTCACTCCATGGGTCTCGATTAAGCAATGTTGAAGTTGTAACTCGTCGTGTGACAGGATTCAGCAGCTCGTATTTCGCTTCGACCCTAGAACAATATAGGCAACGTTTTGGGAAGAATCTTGGCATTTTCATGTGATGATCCATTCCGATGACGGATAGTAATGTCATATTCTTGGAATCTCTGTATCCACCTGGTTATTTGGCCTCGGTATTTTTGAAATTCAATAGCCAGGTGAACGATGCATGATCTTTGGGTAGCAGAAATGTTCTGCCGTTGAGATAATGATCGAAATGTTCTACGGTTTTAACTATGGTGAGCAATTTTTTCCTGGTGACGCAGTAATTCCTTTCCGGTTTAGATAGACACTTACTCCAGTAACCCACGACATATTCTTGACCATTTATTTTCAGGGACAAAATGACATTTACACTCTCAATGCCCGTATCTGTGTCAAAAATAAATGGTTTGCCAAACTGAGGATGTGTCAGAATTTGAGTTAAAGCTTCCTTCAGGTTGTTAAATGCATCCTCACATTCGTTTTGCCCACAAGAGCTTTAGCTTGCCCTGTGTCAGGTTATGAAGGGTTTTGCGATCGAAGAACAAATCTGCTATAGTAGGTGCAAAGCCCCAGGAAGCTTCTCAGCTGATGATTGTTTTCGGCGCGTCTCCAGTCTTTCACTGCTGACACTTTTTCTGGATCTCTATACACACCTTCGGCTTCCTTCAGTTTCTAAAGCACCGTTTCTAAGATTTTCTGAATGTTCTTCAAAATTGCTGCCGGCGATGATGATGTCGTCCAGGTATATCAAACAAGCTTCGTAGGAAGGACCTCTCAACACGGTCTCCATGAAGCGTTCGAATGTTGCCAGCTCATTACATAGTCCAAATGGCATCACCTTGAACTGCCGAAGCTCTTGCTGTTTAATTAAGACTTATTTCTTGAATTTAAATTAAATTTTTATCTATGAGATACAAAGTCGTTTGTTGAAATCCCGCTTGCCATATCCAAGCTTTTTATCCTTAGTAATTATTTGAATATCTTGTATTTTGAATTTCATCGCTCTCCGTTGTACGAAGAATAATTTGTCCAAAGAGTTAACAATTTTTTTCCAGAGAAATAGTTCAGATGTTTTGCCTTTAGTATCATGTTTGCCAATACTTTTTCTGGATCTGTACACACACCTTCAGTAGAGATGACATGTCCGATGTAAGTCAAAGCGCAAAAGCTAGCTTGATTGACCCATTCATCCAAGCTACTATAGTAATTTTTCACGTAACTATGAATAATGCCAAGATGGCCTGAAAACGGCGAATTCTGCAAATACTTAGTCGTATTCTAGGTTGGATAACTGTTCTTGACTCATGGGTTTTGTTAGTTGTTTTGGTATAGAACAATAATTTATTGATGAGTTCGTAGAGCGCCGCTCTATTTCTAATTGTTTCAATATCCCTATAGGGTCTTCGAGAGGAGCATAATTATTCTTAAACTCAGGGTCTGCTTTGAATTCAGCAATAATTGTATCTCGTGAGTCAAGTCTAGTTTTATCTGGATAACGCATCAGCGACAACATTTACTTTTCCCGGTGTATGCTTAATATAGTTCGACCGCTTCAACCGCAACCATGAGTGCAAACGCGTATGCGCCATTCGGACCCATCTATTCAGAAAATAAGTTGGATGGACATGCATCTTTCATCTTGCAGTAGGGATTTTTTACATTCTTGATTTTTCCCTGTTTATTTCGGCGGCGTTTAAAGAGCATAGAAATCAAAAGATAGAAAATTATTTTTAAGTAATCTAAGCTGATCATCATTTATAATTAGCTGCTATATTACATTATGTTTAATTTTATGCATTTATTAGGCTTTCGTAAAAATACAACTGTTTTCCAAATTAGTTTTGCTTTATATAGATTATTTTAATATAAAACGTAATAAATTATTGTTTTATAATCCTAGTTACAATTATTTAGTTATTTTGTTTTATTGTATGATTTCCATTATTATATCATTATTACAATGAACTCTACCAATTTAATTATTATGATAATTAATTATAATAATTATACGACAGTAAATATTTATTATATTTATATTATAATTGATAATTATTTATTTTTTGTTTTTTATATTTGAGCTAAAATGTACTCCTACAATGTTGCTTACTCTTTTTTTCTTTTTCTTTTTTGGCCTGTGAGTTGGGAATGCTAAGTCCTGCATTCTCAGCTTCCGTGTCACAAAATGTAATGATATTTTGTAGCAATTTCTTAGCACCTCTGTGAAACGACTTGTTTTCACCAACTGAACTCATTTTAACGATAAAAAGGAGCTATCCCTTACACTTACACAAAAGACCATAATATTAGCAAATGTTAGGATAACATCAATTATGATCTAGGTAAGTCGCGTGCAAATGGAGTAGAAATCTAGTGACCGGATTACTTTTTTGCTACAAAAAGAATACTTCCTTTAAGAATATGATTTTATGATTTTTAGTGAAGTTAAGTAAGCAATGAAGTATAGTAATATTAAAAGTAGCCAATGACATATGTATTGTTCATATAAAATTCATAAATTATGAAAAGAAATCAACATCCTTCCTTTCCGACAGCAAATTAATGCGAATCTTAGCATTTATTTCTGCAAATATGAACCGAAGGCTCAAAAGACAATTGACGGTAGGATCACCCGATGACGTTGAGAATTTTCCTCCCTCGGTCGAATAAAATTCCCTCTTTCTGAAAATTAACGTCCCTTTTGGACGATTTTTTTAGCAGAATGCCAGCCAAGGTAGTGTTTAAGACGGTCGAACTATAATAAAATTGTACTCTTCCAGTTTAAGGGCCCACCCGATAAGTCTTGAGAATTAGTTCTTGCCGAAATCTTACCGACTGACGGCAGCATGGTTTGAATGCATAGTTATTGGCGCGTTTTCAAAACTTTTGAACTGTTAATAACACAGCTAATGTGTCACCGAAGCTGGACAGTGGTTAGTGACTCTGGATGCCGTACCGATGGGCCCGAGTTCGAATATCGGAGAAGGCATGGATATTTCTAAATGTATATTATCTGTGCGACATGGGGCACTCTAAATATGCGGCGAGCCAAAAGTCCTCTCGAGAAGTTGGTGTAGGAGAACGGGATGGAAGACCCTCGGACCCGTCCCTGGAGTGCTCCTTATCAAAACTGGGGCTTACTGTCACCCGTATCGTGCTCAAGACTCTTGCCAACGACAGGCGCAATCTTGCACTCCTTGCCGCGACGAAATTCGTGGACTTATTTTGATGTTACTGTCAGACAAGTTATACACACACAGAGCTAATGTTTCCCATTCTGTGGTCGTATAATTTCTTTGCGTTGTGTTTAGCGTATTGCTAAAGTACGCCACTGGTTGCCCGTGTTAGGACAGAACAGCGCCAACTGCATAGTCGGAAGCATTTGCAGCGATTTCCAAGTTCTGATCCCCCTCGCGGAATTTCAACATCGGAGCCTGAGTTAGCGCTTGTTTAAGTTGTTCGAATACAGTATTGCCTTCTGCAGTTCATATAAATCTCGTTTTTTTTTTCTTTTCGAAATTAGTAAGGGTTCAGCTATTTTCGCGAAGTTCTTTATAGACCATCTGTATTAAGAACACATGGCGAGAAACGATGACAATTTCTTTGAAGTGTTTGGTAGCGGAAATTTTTCAGTGGCTACTATTTTTGAATTCTCTGTTTCAATACTTCTTTGGAAAATTTTATACTTTAGGATAAGTTCTTTTGTTCTTTTGTTGCGAATTTACACTCCAAGGCGTTTATTTTGACGTTAGCTTTGTTTAACAGCGAAAATATTTCATTTTAATGTTCAATATGTTGTTGAATTGTTTCGCTAGTAGTAATTATATCGTCCAACTATATAGTATATGCACTCTTTTCTAACACGGGCTTTAAAAGTATATCCATTGCCCTTTGGTATGTTGCTGGAGGTTCGCATAGTCCAAATGGCATTCTTAAAGGGCATATACGCCTGGTTTAGGGATGAAAACCGTTTTTTGGACGTCGTTGAGCTTTCTGCTGATTTGAAAATAGCCGGAAGTTAAATGCAGAGAGGTCACTGCAGATTTTATTTTCCGCATGATTTCTTCTATCATTGGGAAAACGGGTATATTGGATATTTAGTAATACTATTGAGTTTACGATAATCGACGGCAAATCGCCATGATATATGGTCCAAAGGAGGGAGATTATTCTTCTTACGGCATAACACTACAGGACACGCGTATGGACTGCTTGCGGCGATTATAATTTTATTTTCTAACATTTCCTTAAAGTGTTTTTTGATCATTTGTCCTTAATTTTATCATCTCTATAGGGCTAAGCTCTTCTGTATTTATTTCGTGACTCACAATTTGGATGTAGTCAGGCTTAGAATCGAATAGTTGTGAAAAGGCTTGCAGTAGGGCGCAGCTCCACATTTTAAAATTTTTCGAAAATTAAAAAAAAAATCAAAAAATTAAATTTTTTACTTATGTTGTAAATGTTTATCTTAATTAAAAGTGCTAGTAAAAATGATTTTTACGTCTACTGCAATGGCTTTTTACTGGAATGCAAAGAACGATTTTTTTAACAAAAAAGTCCCATGAACACAAAATCTACCAAGCTGGAACTGGGTTCTTCTTGCTGAAAACCCTTCAGTTTTTACCAGCGTTTCCTTCTCTTCCTTAGGCAGATGGTTGCCCTCAATTTTCGACACTTGGACATCCTCCCCTTCCACCTTGTCCATCTGTACTTGCAGTGTGACTTCCTGAAAATTTAATTTAGTGCCTGCCGCGCGTAAAAAGTCAATCCCCAATATAACTGGCGCTAGCAATTTTTTTTATTACAAGGAAAGAAACTCGTTGTTCTTCGTGTTTAATTTGGACATGCAGACTCACTTTCCCGAGGCATATGCAATTGAAAATTATGCATTGCTTGCCCTGAGCGGCTATAATGTTCTGTCCCATCACTTTAGAAACACAATATCTCTTTAAACGTTTCCTTTTAAAGTCTTGTTACAAAAAGCTGCACAGTGCAGCAGTATCTAACAAGGCAGTAGATGGCACGCTATTTAACAAAATTTTGCATTTCCGGTGGACCACATTTCTGACAGCCACTGTATTTAATATAATTGTAGAGGTCTTTTCTTGCATCAGGGGTAACCGTACCTTCTTGTCCTCGGTTCCCTGAATCAGTTTAAATAGTTTCCCGCCTCTTCTTTTTGTTCTTAATTCTTACTCTGATGATCGCCGACATTTTTCCTTCTGTATTTCTAATGCCATCCCTTGTGGTCGCATTCGTTTGACAGTAAGAGTACTGCCTATTCTTGGCTAACCTGTGGTCTTTGCTGGGGTGGAGATCTGAAAAACTGTCCATCCGTCCTCTATTTCTCCGCCGCTTGTTTTTGTTCTTACGTCGTACTCTGGTGATCGCCAAAATTTTTCCTTCTGTATTTCTATTGCCACCCCTTTTGGTCTCATCCGTTTGACGGTAGTCTCGGTATAATCACTTCGGTCACCTCAGCATCTGGCCTTTTGCCGAACAACATGTTGAAGACTTCAAATTTTTCTTAAAATAAATTCGGTCAGCTTTCGACTCTGATGAAAGATATCAGGAGAGTATATTTGATATCTGCTAAAAGGTTAAGCTTCCATTTTACCTCTGTTCAATTTAGCACTGCTTTTATTTTATTAACGCATTTTTAAATGTTTTCCAGGTGTAAGTGCTACTTCCTGGCTCACCTAACAAGAACCTTCGCAACCGCTTAACACTTAGCCTTTCAAATTTGCCGTACCAATTGTAACTTTTGTAATTCCGAAACAGGATATAATATGAAATGTAAATCCCAGTGTTTCAGGAACGACATAATGGAACTCTTTCCTTCAAAAGTAGCACCAGATTCGTAACAGCCCGCACAGTCTCGATAATGAACACAAACCTTCCATTGGGTTAACTAGTGCCGGTGGAACTTGAAGCCTTGAAGAAGCCAAACTGAATTTTCCACTGTCTTGTGACATGGTTAGTAATTTTTTCTGGCGCCAAATGTAAGATTTTAGATAAATTAATTTTACTTTGAATGCTAGATCTTTACTCGAGCTGTGAAGCGAATATTCGCTAAGTTCAAATTGGATCAGGTTTAAGAAAGGTGAAAAGACTCTTTGTTCAACTCAAAAAAAAATTTACAGATGGCATTCCTGGTGCTTACAAACTTAGCCAATAATTTTGGCTGCAAATCAAGATAGAAATCTAAAATTAAAACTAAATTAACTAATTAGCCGAAGCTACACAGAAATAATTAAAGCGAGTGGGCTCTTAGCCCTACCACCGACGTACACAAACCGGCAATTAATATGCACGGCCGTATAATAATAAGCTTAAATCAGAGAAACAACGTATACGAACACTCTTTATGTGAAGTAACTCATACAAAGTTTAAATAGTATCTTTCTAACATTCTGACAGGATATGGAAATGAGGAAAGATAGAAAAGCTAAGTAACTGAGCAAAACCAGTTAGTTTAAAATCCACTTCAATGTGCTCATTGTGGCATCGAGGGAAATGAAAGAGCCAATTTCCTGGCAAAGAAAGGAACAACTATTCTACACACCACTAATAACCATATGACTTTTAATTCTGCAAAAGCTCTAATTAAATTAGAATTGAAGAGGACGTTTGCCTCCTTCCTATCAAATGAAGCTAAGGGAAAGGCCTGGAAGTGCCTGACTACTTCAAAGCCAATCATTCCAGATTTTCTTCATCCTGTAACCATGGCATTATTTAGTCTTTCGAGTGTGAATGCCCATTTTTTTTTTTTTTAAACTCGACTTAAGAAGTCTTCTGTCTGTACTCTTTGTAACTCTGGACAGTCCATGGATTAGGAGCATATTGACGAATGTATTGCACCATTATCTTCTAATTCTATTGTTCTTAAGTATTGGCAAGCAAGATCAAGACTAATGGCTTACTTCCCAAATGTCTGCATTTGTATAAATAAACATTTTTTTTTTTTTTTTTTTTTTGTTGGGGATTTCGGGATAGCACTGGTTTTAAATTTAATTTCTTTCATGTTTTTGTGGGATTGGATCGGAATTTATTACTTCTCTATTCAATATTTAACTAATTTTTCAGCAGCATTTTGCTCGAAAATGGTTTTATTTCACAATTAATTGTTTTGTTTTCAGGCTTCATTAATTTTATTTGCTTTTTACGGGCATTTTTAATCGCTGTTTATTATTATTATTATTATTATTATTATTATTATTGCGCGTTGTCCATTGCACATTTATTTTGTGTTACGAATTTTGTATTTAGATAGCAAATGTTAATAAAATTTATTCTTAGAATATATATATATATATATATATATAACAGAAGGCTGGAATTTTTATCAGAAATATTTGTACATGTGTTTACAATATCACGCAGTAATAATCTGTAGTTATCCTTCAAACTACTAAAACGTTAAATAGAACGCAATCTACAGCGCAGAGATCAAAAATAACAACAGTAGCTAACTAAACAACTGCTTGTAATAACAGTAACTAAACAATTGAGCTGAGATATTCTCTCTCTGGCATTTTATACTTTTCATCGGTCGCGAGAAATTTCTGGTAATTTGTTTGCTTCTCGGGATTTTTGGAAAACAAAAGAGTAGAATTATGGTTACAGCTAACATAGTAGTCAATTACATTTATTCAATTTTAATACAAATGAAAGAGCTATCCATTTATCCATTGTTAAATGCACGTGCTCTTATATATTTTCACTTTTTTGGCGTAGCTTTCTCTTAAAATTTATCACGTGCTGCACTGCAGGGGGAAATAAAACAATTTTACTTCTACGAACATTAGCTATCTAAATACAAAATTCGTAACATTATTATCACATCGTAATTAAAAAAAAAAAAAAAAAACCTGAAAAGTAAAGGTATTGAAAACTTTGCAAATAATTATATTTGTTGTGAGATCGATTAAGTTTTTCTATTACATACAAATCACGTCATGCTGTGACTGTTCTGATTGCCTTATTAACTAAAAGGAATTTAAATGCAAAATCTCTTTGTGCAGACGAAGTGCTGTCAGGCGACATGTCTGTGAGGGAGAATTCTACTGAGATATGTTTCTTCATGTAGACACAGCTTTAGATATATACATTATTATAAAAAATGAATAGCTAAATCAGTGTGAAATGGAAACTGAAAATGCAGAAATGTACTACATTTGGCACTGCAGCATTGTTTTGGAGATTTCACGAAAGTTTAAAATTTCGGCAGAAAGTTTGTCATTATTGATGAAATTTGTCAGACGCATCTGACGATCAAAAACTTAATTTTCAACGTCTTTTTCCTGATTGTCTGTAGAATATAAGCAGCTATTTTTTTTTACTAATATGCATTCCTAGATTAGTTGATATATATATATATAGAAATATTTGGAATTCAAGTTTGAAAGAACTCCCTTGTAAGTTAATGGTGGAAGGTTTGCGACTCATATCAGAAAAGTTCAGTCGTATAGCAATACTCATATTTGTAGTTGTATTTACAGTATTGGTCTAGGTATATTTTCCACCATACTGAAGTCTTATTTAATTGCATTATTGTAGTATCTACATAATAGTAATATGAAATGCAAACAGTTTAAACGAACTATTATGAAGAAAACCTACATAAAATGATAAAACTTTCATATGATAATTTTAGTTGTAGAATTAATGTAAGTACCAAACGACGTAAAGCTCCTTTTCCTATCGCCAAATGTCTCTGACGTCACCAAATTATTACATTGAAATACTATTTGAGGAAATTTCAATTTATATCTTAAAGTAAAAAAAAATAAAAATTTTAACTTCTTTTCAGTTATATTCTAACTTCTTTTAAATTTATAAATATTTGTGATAATATTTCTGTAACGACTGACATCGATATCTTTACCTTTTACGAAAACACATACTCGCCAGTTTCAATTCATTTGAGGAAGTGTCTACCCGTACGACGTCGGACGGCTAGCTCAAACATGGTAAAAATGCTAAACGTACGACTGGTTGCGCAGAGACCATCTGCGCATGCACATGCCTCCAATGTGCCATGCGAATCGAGCGCCATTTTGTTCTCGAACGTGGTGGGATGGTGTAGTGGTGAGTATACGAGTGTTATCTATTGTTCCAAATTTTAAGTTGAAATTCAAATAAATTAAAATTCTAATGCTTTTTCCACTTAAATGACTAGTTTTTTTTAATTTAATTGTCTTTTTTATTAATTTTAATCATTATTTTTTTTCTTGCACAGACCGCAATTATAGGCATAATTCGTTTTCTGCTGAATGTATAGGTAAGAATTATTTTTGAGTTTGTAAATATTTAATTAACTTTGAATACAAAATTATTTATGAATTGTATATAGTTTATTGGTTTGTGTGTGCAGTTAAAAGGAAGAAAAAAAATTCGTGTCATTTATGTACTTATTCACCCATTTTTCTTATTAAATACTGCGAAATGTAATATATTCTTGTATTTCTGTGTTCTTTTGAACAAATATACTCATTTTTTCATGTTCTCTTTGATATCGTATTAATAGTAATGTTAAATATCTGGCTGAGCAAATATTTTGGTTATCTGCGCTCAACTTTCCAGACGTTATTGGAAATCAGCTTTAATAATGCATCTAGTTGAACATGCTTAGCCAGAAACATTAACATATTAACTTCAGCCGAGCTAGAGCGTGTAATATGAATACCACAAGCCTAACATTCTATGTACAATTATTGTAAGCAATTCTAGTATTATTTTGTTATTTGTAGCGAAATTAAAAATTGCAGCAAGAAGCAGTAGCTTTTGCTGTGATGGTTGTTTTGTTATTAAGCCCAGTTAATGTTCTCTTGCCTGTATGCAGCGTGGTGTGGGTGTGATATGGCTATTCTCATTCTTGATTGTAAGGTAAAATTTATAATCCATTATTTGCTTAAATGAATAGGTTTTCAATTGTAATTATTTATGTTATTTCATTTTTTTAAAGCAAACTGGTGATTGCGATCTGGCGATCTTTTTTCCCTGAATTTCTGCATGTATAGGTTAATAAAAACTATATTTGTAATTATTTAATTTCGGTATAAAATGTGTATTAAATGTATATAATTTGTGTGTATTATTTAATTTCAGAATGTAGTTGCAGATTAAATAATTACATGGTTCTGCTCGATTCAGGGTAAGAAATGAATATGGTGTACTTCAAAGGTATTCTTTCAATGCTGTGCGCATAACTCTATTTTCTTATTCAAACGTAATTGTATGGTGTGGTAGTGATATTGATGTGCCTTTTTTTTTTTTTTTTTGGTTGCTTATGTTTTTATTTACACAAATTTCTTATTACATTCTGTGAACAAATTTATAATTTTGTTGTTGTTATTGGATGAGCATTGGTGCTAAATGTCTAGCTGAACAAATTAATATTTTTCTTAATATCAGCAAATATTTCAGTTATGTGTTCATTTGGCAGCATTTACTGCAAACCAGTTTTAATGTTGCTTCTACTTAACCAGAAACATTAACATCGAAGTTGAGCCAAAGTATGTTTTGCCAAGAAGCTAATGTGTGCTATTTTTTATGAGATTCTGGCCATGTCTAACGATATGCTTTTGCAGTGCCTTTCTTATTTTTTTGTCTGCCATGGTCCATATGATTTGTTTTTAGTATTACAGTATTTTTAAATTGTTAAACTTGTACTCATCTTCAAACATGTCTTTTCACAACAGCAATATGGTAAAACTAGATATTACGGTCCAGATTGGCGAGTTTTAAAAACATTGCCGAGTCGCCAAATCAATAGTTTTCGTGTGTTTTAGAAAATCGCTAACTCATCATATCGCTGGTTACAAATTTGAATTAATTCTGTAAACATGCAAAAATATCTAAAACAGGACTTCCAGAAAAACAATAAAGAATCACCCACTGCTTGGCGCATTTTTAAGAATTACACATCCTCGGTATCCATGTACACATCGACCAATTTTTTACTTGAAGAAACATCTTAGAATTGCACAACTGCAGAGTCGTAGGCGAGAAGTTGAGTATGCAGCTGAAATCATAGAATGAATGTTAGTTTGTGTTTGCTTCACTGTGTTTCAACAGTTCTTGTGTTAAGTTGGCATTAAGGTAAAAAATTACAAGAAGAAAGGTTCAATGTAACCTTTGTATGTATTTATGGGATTTTGTCTTTGTAAGTAAGACAATGATTACCACATCAACAAATACATTTTAAACTATAGGAAAGCTCGTTCTAATAATGTATTGAAAAAGTGGAAAATGAGGGAAATATTTTTAATAAATTTGAGCACTGTAAAGTGGGGGGAGGGAATATAGTAATCCATCATTGTCAGGTCTTCGATAAAGCAACATGCATCATAATAATCATCTTTATGACTAAAGGTAAGAATCAGCCACAGTGCAAAAAAAAAAATCCCTATTCTGTTTTGACATTCAAAGTTAAAATATGCATCAGATGATTGTATAGTTCATTAATGCCATATATTTTGTTAATTTCACAAAACTGGATCAAATTATTTCGTAACAGTAGTATATAAATTTCATAAAGTTGCCAGCTGGAATGTCCTCTGGAGCAGGATTTTTAATTTTCTTTTCTGTTTCAAGGGCAAACTTGCTAGCAAATTCCAATCTGTGTAATTATGTCATATATTAACCCATTAAATGCTGTGGTCCTCATTTGGTTATCATAAACAGTCAAAAGTCTTTAATTTGGACTCTTCGGCGATTTCGGATTATCGTTTTTTATTATAGCTCATCAGTATAAATCTTTTAAGATGGCATGCAGAAATTATAAAATTAAAAATATGAAATAAAGAGCAATTATGATCTAAAGGGTATCAAAATTTACAAAAAAAAAGTTTAATATTTATTTGTTTACTTTATTAAACTTTTCTTTCAACGTGCGCATGTGTAAAGCATACATTACGCATAGTTGAAATTAGAAAATTGCAACCAGAAAACTATTTCATGTGTATTCGGGATATTTATAATGATGAATTTGATTTAAATCATATCAAAGACGGAGTACATCGAGATGAAATACTGCATTTAGTGAGGAATTATAAGCGGAATAAAATAAAAACATCTGCCCTGAAGATGAGGATAGTGCTGACAGATCAACTTCCAGTTCATTGTGCGCTGCAACATACCCCCCCCCTCTCCCGCAGAGCAGCGCGAAATTGATAAACAGATTTCGGAATGGTTAGAGAAACAAATCACCTCTCTGTCACTTTCTTCATGCCTTTAACCATTTTTTGCAGCAATTCCACTTTTTGTTTGATGGACATCAAAACATGCTTTCGCTTGTAAATCCTTTGATATCTCCAGAATCGGAAACTCTTTTTGACATAATCGAAAATTCAAGCTTACTTTTTATAAAATTGCTCTAACAGTCTGCAAAAAATAATAAGCCGGATCCAATTAGAAGAATAAGGAACAACGCGATCTGCAACATTAACTGAAATAGATAATTTTAGCTTAGCTTATACCGTCCATTATACATTAAACGCATATGCGCATGCGTTTAAGCATGTGCAGAAAGTTTGTAGCTTTGAGGTCCGGATTAAAGACTTTTGACTGTACTTTAAGCCACCTAGTAACACCATCTAGCTATCTCGGAGGGAAAAAAAGGCAACATTCAACTCATCCACTGAATGTCATTTGTAGAAAACCTAAAGTGATCGCTACCTATACGCTCTTATGCTGAGCTCATGTTCATTTCCACATTCCACTCTCTTCTTATCACAAAAGCGAAACATGTGTTTTGAAAACGGATTAGACATAGTGGATTGAGGCTAATTTTGGTCATTGTGATTTTACTATATTATTAGTGAGTTTTGATTAAAGCGGTTGTTTACTTCTAGCAACAGTCCCTGCTAGACGGGACTTTCCTGAGAAACAAGTTTTTGGTAGCACTGGTTTAAATGGGAGGATTCTTAGAAAAAAAAGAATCCCACCTAGCTACAGAAACAATGTAGCGGCTATGTGATATTTCTTCAAACCTCGCCAAAAATGTCTCAGCTGAAACTCTCTCCCGGGTAGAAATGAACCAATCAGATGAAAGTTCTGCTTCTGAAGGATCACGTGGTCCCAATCTGAGCGATAATCGATTATTGTTTGCCGTTGTCTTTGTAGTAAGTGAAAATGGTAACCTAGCTACATGGGTTTCCTGGAAATGTGCGGGTTCTGAGAATTGCCCCTTTCGTCATCCAGTTCGGCATAGCCGAAAGATAATGTAATTTAAAAAATTAGATAATGCTTTTTTTTTTTTTTTTTTTTTTTTGTCAGTGTAATTTGTATAGATGATGGACACAAATTCATAAAGCCGCATTTGGAGATTACAGTTGATACTGAGTAGAATTTCAACAAGCATTTTATGTTTGCATTGTACAAGAAAAGGCTTGAGAAAAGCTTTGAAAGAATTCAAAGATAATGTGGGATTCCCAGAACCTCTGTAATTCTGCCTTTGAAGATGATGGCAATGATTTTATATACGTGGAGCTTCCTCCACAGCAGGTTGATGGAGTTTTCTGATGATGGACTAGAGGCAGAATGAGGCATTGCTAGGAGTGACAAGTGTTATTTAAGATTCTGTGCTTAGCAATGAATCATTACGGGCATTTCAATAGAGATTAAAAATTGTCTTCAGTTAGTCATTTATCTTCAGTAACATACGAGAGGATGCTGAGCAGGCACTGGAAGCTGTAGACACACTAATGTTTGTGAAAAATGCAACACCATGAAGGAATTGTCGGAAATGAATGAAATTTATTCCGCATATTACCGATAGTGATACAAGTAAATGATCACATTTACAAACAAAAAAAAAAAAAACGAAAGTTGGAAAATCAGTACTTTGGGTTTCTGTCATGCTGAGCGAGAGCCTGTACACATCGTGGCATTGAATCGTATAGATTCTGAATGTAATCCTGGGGAATGGCTTTGACTTGATGTGAAAGTTCAGTTTCAGTGTGTGCCCCACTAGCTGTACGTGCGAGTCGCTGACCGATGAAATCCTAGGCATGCTGATTGAGCAACATATCTGGGGAAGATGTGAAACCTGTTGTACCTTAAAGAAGGCTTGTGCACAGGCATTTTTTTCCCCTAAAATATAGTGCCTGGAATGCATCAAATAATGCATACTCTGTCATCATTATACTCCAGATTGTAGCAAGATTTGTTGGAGAAAGCAACTTATTGCCACAGAGCACGCCACGCACTGAGTTGCAGTGCTCACTGAAGTCGAAGGCATATGTTACTCAGCGACAGGGCAATCCTGCATAGAGGAACCCTTGCATGCAGTTCATGTTGCAGCAGACAGCGAAGAACACTTGTAACCGTGCTCCAATATTGTACTAACATATGAGAGGATGCTCTACAATCCATCACAGCCATGCAGATGAGGTGTTTGTCGTCCTGTGCTGTTGTGTGCCCCATTGCCAGGATTTCACCTTGTTTGGTTCTCGCTGTCCATTTCTTCCAAACATGCATCACTGTTGTGGCATTGTGCTGCGTGCGGGCTGTGATTGTTTGATATGAAAGTCCACCCTCTTGCATACAGATGATGTGGCCTCGTTAAAACTTGTTGGTATGGCATCCTCCGCTGTTGACAAGGCATACTGAGCACAAATTAAATGTTCACTGCAGACGGAGGATGTTAAACAGATTTCAGCACAACTTTACAGACCTTTACAACTGCCAGTTCTCATTTCATGCATGCATAATCCCTTTGTAATTCTAATCATTTGTATGTCTTAACTCACTTTACATTTCATGTAAGTTTGGTTCAAAGTGCATAATTCCTTCATGGTTGTGATTTTCACAAACATTAGTGTATATTAGGTAGTCCTAACTAAAAAATCATCTTGAAATATAAGTATGCAGTTGTCCAGATCAAATGTTTATTTTACAGAAAAATATAAACAGATTATGCATACATGCATTGTTTTTATAGGATTCTGATCATACCTGAATAATAATTTTTCACTAAGTTGTATTTTACAATAATTCTTTCAAATAAGTAACAGTTACTTATCCATTATTTTCATTAAAAGAATTTTGTATATATTTTTGTTCTTATCAACTAATGAAAGGGATGTATATGTATTAATTTTATAAAATTCATGTGAATGTATGCAAATAAATTGTTTATAAATGTCACATAAGTTTATACCTCCTTAAACCATTTTCATGTGAAACAGAAGCCTTATTCATAACAATATAATCAAACATACCAAGGTATAATTTTATTAAGACCCTGAGTTACATCAGTATGAACTTATGATGGAACTATTGGAACAATACTCATCATGAGTTGAGGATTACTTATAATTTGTCAGTAGGCATGTATGAAAATGGGTTTTGTAATTAATATTGAATGTATAACTTTTTCTTTTCATATAAATACAGAAGGATTTCATGTCTGCAGATAATGTATTACAAGAGGCTGTTGTGTGCCAGTGGACAAGCTGGTGAGAAGCTGAATACTAATAGCTTGAATCCTGGTGAATGGACTGCCTGCATAAGCTTCGTCATGATTTTTCCACGTGTAATATGAATGCAAGCCAGTTTGCCTTAAAGCATCCCTTCTTGGAAAATATCTTCTAATGTTTCATCACAAAAATCAGTCAAAAACTGTTTCTCATGATTTGAAAAATATGTATAAAGGAAGTCAAATGTAATTGATAAATTGTGCATGCTGAGATTGTATACTATATCATATACATTTTTGATATATTTTCTGTATCTCTAATGTTGAGAATTTTGATGTTTTAATGTAACCCTGAATAAAATGTTAAGTACTATAAGCAAAGTAAGCAGTATTGTATTTGATGTCAGAACAATATTTTTTTAATTTTTTTATTTTATACTTGTATATTTTTGCTTATGATTGGAATTTTAGTAAAAATTATTTTGGCATGATGTGGCCTGTTCTCATTTAAAATGCATTTTGTAGTTTTTTCTTCTGTTTTTTGCATTATAATAGTTTGGCCATAACAACTATGGATGCCAAATCAACATGTATGGGAATAACTGTATTAAATTTTGAGAAAACCTTTAGGTGTCATTTATTATAAAGGTTGAGATGTTTTTATAAATTCATTCATTCTTATCTATTTAAGAATTATCATTTAACATAAAAATATGAAAAAAGAATAATATATTATAATACTAAATAAAATATATACATATATCCAAGCTCACTATAAGCGCACTCAAAGAGATACATTTCTTTTTTGTGATGTATGTGATGATAATTTACTGTTAAGTATCTTAAGTTGTTCATAAATAGTGCTCATTTTTCATAATGCACCAAACAAACCTCACATAATTAATTTAATAAAATATTATTGCAGAGACATATTTTTGAAATTGACATTAGTCCTCTATCCGTCCGTCCCATAGGGATAACTATGGGGCAGATTCCTACTGTCATCTACAATATTCCCAAGCCCTTCGCCAATGACAGTTGCTTCTCAATACCCGTATTTTACAATTAAATTCATGAATCTGATCTGGCTGAGTTTCATATCAGGGGAATTAAAAAAGCAAAATACATTCATTACCTAAAACCATTTTTCTCCAACTAGCTGGATGATTATGTGATTGGTGTGCATGGATGGTAATGTGAAAGGATATGATTATATTTCTTCTAGGTCATAACAGTTTTTAATAATGAAAAGCTCTTTTTTTTTTTACTTTAAATTCTTGTTTTTTTTTTTATTATTATTTTTATTTTTTATTTTTTTTTATTTCAATGCACACTTTTTTAAAAGCAAACTGAATTAGCTGGATGATCACTACAAGTTTCTTGACATATTTAAAAGTAAAATATTGCATCTACATTCATTTTGAATAAATTGTTATTACTCTAGTCTGCAATCATTGAGTTCATTTTAAGATTATTTGTCCTTTTCTTGTTTGTGGAATAGGAGGCTGTATTTTTTAGATTTTCTGTTTATTTAGCCAGTTTTCTATATAATGGCTAACATAAAATATAATTTATGTTAGCCATTATATAGAAATTTATGTGCCCTGTTTTAAAAATTATGTATATCTTAATTTAAGTTTGTCTCATGTCAGATGAACAATGCTGCTAGTCTGGTTGAGAAATTAAGAAAGTCTGACCATTCCATGAAAAATCTTTTAGAACAGCTCACTGATTAAAATACATATACTCACCAATTAACTGTGCTCATCAAAAGTGCTGTATTATTTAATGCTTCTTCTGATGAGCAAAATTCAAAGCATTATTTCTCTTGTTTTCTGTATATGAAGTTTGTAGCAAAATGAAATTATTATTATTTTTTTTAATTTCATTCACTGATATCACTATTTTTATATGTCTGATAATGATCTACTGCATAAGTAATATCTATATGCAAACATAAACCAAAATCTTGCTTTAGAAGAATTCCACCGGTTTCGGTTCTCGAATAGATAAGACCACAGAATACTGGTGATACAATTTAGGTTTGAATTCTATCAAATGGGTTAGCTACATCTCTGTTTTTACAGTTTTCCCTGTGTTTAATACAAATACAAGTCAGTTTCATTCAAAAAGTGCTCAAAGAAGGGCATCTCTTCTTTTAAGCAGATAGCCCTCAGGACCTTTGCCATAAAAATTCAACAGCTGAGCATGTACTAAAAGATAACATAGTATACAAATGTCCATTTTATAATTTCAAATGAAGTGGTTGATTTAAATTTAACATCTGGTGCTATAGCAATATATGTGACTTGGGTAAACAGCCAGTTGATATGGTCTAAGGAACAGGGTTTTTAATTTTATTTTCTTTTCATATAGCAAACTAGCTTGCCTATGCATATATGCAAGTCTAATTTATTTTTTACAAAAGATTCATATTAAAATACATACACATATGACAAAGAAATGTATGCACATAAGCTATAACTAATAAATCAATTGATCAATATGTGAACATAGATGCTAATGGTTCAAGTGTCATGTAGCAGGGTATGGCTGCAAACCCTATAGTGGTGCTGCAAACAAAAATTAGTGTCTGATTCAAAGCAGGCATAAAAACTAGTATACAGTTTGTCCCCATATGACACAAAACAAAAAGTATGTAATCAGAAAAAATATCATGTAGACATTGATTTACCCAACTTATAAGCTTCGGTAAAGGCCTTATCATTCGCCTTAAATCTGTAGAATGATCAGCACCCTTCTGCTTTGGAAACAGCTCCAGAAAGACATGTTAACCTAATCCACACTACAGTAGAACATGTGCCTCTGAACCATTACCATCGAAACTGCAATTTCAGAGTCACTATGTACACTAATCTCGATATTAAAGCACTGGTAGCTCTATTTGCGATTGTGCTATTGTAGATGAGTGTAGAGCACCATAGAACGGTGATGTATATTAGGTTTATTTAGGAGCCAAAAAAAAAAAATATTAGAAATGACCTATCCTGGATTCGAAATCTGGGCTTAAAGACTGCCATCCAGAAGTGCTTCTAATTACATCATGAAAGCATGCATTGAGAAAAAAGAAAATTCCGTACATTCTTCCCCATTTAAAAGGCAGTTGGGGAGGTGGTAACCTAATCGCCACCTGCTGGTGGTGAAGAATTATCGTCTACCACATTTTAGTTTGGGAACCACTTGGTTAGTTGGTTGAGCCTTTAGGTATTTATTTGAAATAGAAAATATCAGCGAATAACCGCCCCAGGATTTGCATTCTGGACTTCCCTATTGCCAGCCGAACGTGCTTCTAATTAGAACACGAAGCCAAGCGGTAAGGAAAGAGAAAATTAGTGACTTAGTGTCTTATTTTATTTTGGCTGCACACAATTCCTATATGTAGCTAAGCGAATTTCCCGGTCAGTAGCATAAATCCCAACCTTCCTAGTGGACAGCGTGCTTCTGCTCCTGTAAAATATTGCGATTTAAGAAGTCATCCACGATAGCTGATCAGTTCTGCAATTATATAAATAATAAAAATTAAGAATGAAATGGAGAAATTAATTTAACGTTAGTACAAACAGGAAGATGCAACAAAAAGATCAATTAGGAGATCACTTAGGGTGCGGTATTGTACAGCATGCATATATACGTAGCATGACATCTATGGGGTGTAGGAGAGGGTATAAAGCATGGTGTATGCTCAAAACATGAACGGAAGCTACTGCATGGTACATTTGGTTTTAACAACATCGATTTGTAGTCTCAGCGTGATAGTTCTATAGACAATATTTGGACGACTTTCTGGAAGTTTGAAAGAAGGCCAAAGTGCGACTATACACATCATGTCAGTAGTTTGGATTACATTTCGAACAAAGGGAGCAGCTATCTGAATGTTTAGTAATACTCATTGCCAAATTAGACTTTTATATGCCCGTAGCACTTCAAAGATTTTGCTGCCTCCACATATATCTATAGTATAACGCCTCTTTCTCATCATTCCCTCTTTCTCGGGCTTGGATTAACTGCACTAGGTAATCCCTTCTAAAATCTGCAGTGAGAATTTTATTTTTGTGGAGCCTTTGCACTCTTTCTTTGAATCTTTAAGCACCTTTTTGTAACGCCGCCTTTACCTGATGCCCTAAGCACGTGCTTACTTTCCTTAATGGCTAATCCAACTCTGGTAGTGGTTTTCCACAAACAACCACGCCAGGATATGAAGAACTGATATCTTCTCTTACAGATGATGAGTTGGGTTCAGTTTATTTAGTTATGGCGAAACATTCGAGGGCTACCTGTCTAAGGAAAGGGATGGCTTCGTGAAAGACTTTCTAAGGAAAATTGGACTGTATATAGGTTACACATATGGAAACCATAAAAACGCTTAGTTAGCAGCCAATCTGCTCGCCGGGATTCGAGCCCCGGCCCGAGTTTATCGGCTTTACCGCTCGGCCACTGGAGAGCCGTCTTTAGATGATGCGATATCTATGCTAATGACTCCCATCATCTGGTGGTGGTAACAGTGGGTGACATCCTAAGATGCATGCAATCTATTACTGGACATCCAATATGGCTAAAGACTTGGCTATAGTTTTCAGCGCCTAAAGACAACTGCAGATTTCGTACACCCTTCTGTTTTCTAAGTATGGAAACTGTTTCATTCTAAAACTTCGTCAGTTTGGCATTTCCGTGACACTACGCCCAGGGACAGTTATCCACCCTCGCCCGTCTCTAGCTATAACACTGATATCACTACGAAACAATCTCATGGTGTTTTGATCGCTTTGCGGACTTTCATGCCTTCTCGTCGGAGGCAGTGTCTTCTGTAGTGTTGCAAACAAAAGATCTGAGTAGTTCCAGTGGAGTGGCGAGCATAATTGGCACCCGGGGCAAAATACCTTTTTGGCGCCCCCCTTCCCGAAAAAAACACAGTGATATGATGAAAATCTTGTTTGGAGACCATTTGGCGCCCCTCTGCGACCGGCGCATCATACACCCCCTTTATGCCACTGAGTAGCTCAGCAATGGAATTGAGCTTTAAGGATAGCAGCAGTCGCTGGCAAGACTAAACAGGGAAAGGGGGGTGTCATCCAGTTTTCTAGGACAACAGAGCAGCCGCTGCAATATTATATGAGGGGTTATCATCCCGGTTCAAGAATAAGATAACAGCTTTAATCTTCCGATATTTAGATTATCTAGCCATTCTGGAAGTCTAAATATCTAGATAAAGCAGAGATTACACAGTCGTCCCTCTAACATCATCGAAAGGAAACAGTTTGCAAGTGCTCAAATTTTCGTTTGTGTAAGTGAAATGCTCGGTTGCTATATGAAGTTCCATACATCTGAAGAAGATTAATTCACTACTGACTGCGGTTGTGCTAATGTTCTTCTCCTTACGTGCATCTTTTCCAAGATTCTTCGCGAACAGTAGTGCTACACTTCATGGTATACCAACTGTCGCTAGCTTGTTAAGGAGTGAAGATATAGCACCTGTCTTAGCGTAGGCATTCTGAAGGCTGTCGTATGCTCCAACTTAATATATGGTGTATGGTCTGGGGACTTTTGACAGCCCGTCGCTAGTGCCTTTCAATGCTTTCATAGCTGTAATCAGCCATGCAAGAAGAATTGAACATAATTTCTCAGAAATTCGTGGACGATCTCGTACAGAGCATGAATATACAGTAGAGAGACTGCATCACAATTAAGTAGGATTATATCCCCTAGTGATAATTGCGTTTGTGTTACCCTTATCATATGGGCATTCACCTTCTGATTTGAGTAGAATACAGATGTATTTCGAATCTGCTTTTGTATCCTTTGCATTCCTTTCTTAGTGTTGTCACATTTCTCACTGTCTAATATGTTGACGATGTTATACTATGCTTTGCACCATTCTAATTACTGCTTGCACATGATACATTACATGCGAAAATCTATCTGTCTCAACCAATATATACCAATACCTGACAAAGAATCCAAGCACGATATTTCAGTAGGACAATGAACGCCACTCATAGCTTATTGCCCAAGACTGGCTACGTCATTTACTGACACTTACACAACCTACCTGCTCCAAAAATATGTCCCTTATTGAGTATAAACCTACCAGTAAATTTGGTGAATACTGTTAGTTCGACTGGTTTGAAATTCCAGCGAACGGACTGGTCGCATGGGAGTTTTTGATGTTTTCTTGCACAATGTAAATGCCAGCTAGTTTTCTTCGAAAAGTCCATCATGAAGCCATCAAGAATCTTTGCTCTTCTTTAGACAAATAGCCCTCAAGTGCTTTCCAATCAAACAAACCAAATCGAACCTTTAAAAAGTGCTCCACAAAAGCATCCCTGTTCTTAGGCCCTTGCGTGTTTTGCAGTGATCAAAATAATGTGACTTAAGCTCTATCTGGCCTGCGTAGGCTCAGTGCTTCGATGTCCTCAATGTGAAACACATTATCTAGCAAGTGTGGAATGTTTGGCATAGGATTATACGAGTGCCTGTTCAATTTTATGCCTCAATGCATTGTGGTCAGTACTTAATTTCTAAAAGAAGCAGGACTATGAAAGGTCGTCAACAAATATAAAAATAAAGAAAAAAATAAAATGTAAATTAATAAATAAAATTAGATAATTCAATTTAATTAATGAAAACAGTTCAGTAGAAAATTGAAATACCGAAGCTCATCTTAATTTAGACTCCAACAGGAATTATACTTTTGCTCAAAAAGTGAAAAGTACTGGAACTGGATTTTAGGTGGATTAAAGACGTGACTATGACTTGAGATCGTACTGAAGATGATTGCACTGCATGCATATCCTTCTTTAATTGACCTGCTGCTCTGTTTTGATGAGCAGATCTTAAAACAAGAGAATAGATAAACAAGAGCTAAGTTCAGAATCCAGAAAGCAAACAGAATTAACATTTTTTATGAAGAGCATTGCTTATAGATTATAGGTCACATAATATCATGATAAAAGGTGTTTATTACGCTAACCTGTTGACTCAACTTGTACTAGGCCCACCAGCGGCCGAGAGGTAAATCCGCTGAATGCTAGTAATTCGCTCAGAGTTTTATCTTGACGAATAGGCTGGCTCCAGAGGAGATTTTGCTGTTTTCCTCATGTATAAAGTGAATCAGAGCCAGTTTTCCTTATATTGTTCCTTTGAAAAGGCATATCTTCTCTTAGACAGATAGTTCTCACATTTTTTTGACGTAATAATCCAATACAATTCCTATTAACTATAAAACTGTGTAGCAAACTCAGCAGTAAAATTCTGCTATGCATAAAAACGCTGCAGCACACAAGACTAAAATTTGCTAGATTGCTGTTCCAAAAATGATAATTTCAGCTTATACCCTATGCACAATGTTCACTAGACCTTGTCATCAAATGATTTCTTTTTTGCTTCAAAAACAGAAGAAGTATTTGTATATTTCATACTGCAGTCTGATGATGATTTGAATGGTGTTCAGGAATGATCTGAAGGCTGTGATAAAAAATATTTTTATATTGGAACTCAATGCGTAATTGATTGCTGTGCTAAATGCATTTAAGTCTACATAGGAAAATGGAATTTTAGACATTTATCTTCTACAAATTTATTTTGCTTAAACTTACTGAATATCTCTATATATGGAATAAAATTAAGCAGAGAGAAGGAATATTTCACAAATGGCATGACATGACAAAACTAAAATGTACATAGGCTATACAATGAAATTTTCTACCATTATGAAGATGTAAGACACAGAGCTCTTAAGTTGTCTGAATAATTTAAAAATAATAACACTTGTTATGAATCCAGGTAAACATTGAAATTTAAAATGGAAGTTAGATTTTGAATGTTGATCATAAGTTTCAAGGCTATTAAGTTAAAATGCAGAAATCTTTTCAAAAGAGAAATTAAAAACTGAAAACAACAAATTACAGAATTAATGTATTCACAAAAAAAAAAAAAAAAAAAAAAAAAAAAATCACAGGAGTTCACTAGACAAACCAGTTAAGAAAAATAATAATTGAACTAAGGAAGTAGCTGTTATTTTGGAAACAAATGAACAAAAACTTTTCATTTGAATAATAATAAAAAAATATAGAGAGGTTTTAAATCATTAGAGAAAAGATCATTAAAAATGCCAGTGTGGTAACTGTATTAGAAATCTCAGCTCTTCTACATAAAAATCCATTAGTAACTTTAAATAAATAAATAAAGGTAATACAAGACATTCTGATGGTTCTGATGAAGTCGTGTGCTGATTCATTGCAGTTAGCAATATTTCTTGAAATGTGTTGGCCCTGAAATCAGTTTCTCATGTATTTCAAGGTTTTGAAAAGAAGTAAAAAAAGTATCAAATTGGTTAAAATTTATTCAAAGGGGTTAAAACAAAAAGAGCGGCATTTATCTCATGTACATATTTTAATTCTTTTAGAACCATCAAAAATTGTTTTCAGATTTTTTCATTAAATAGCTTCACAAAACTCACTTCATTCTCTGACAACTGAAAGTATTAAATTATATTGCTTGTATTATTTGTTACTGTACTAAAAATGGTCTGCCTTAATAGATGTTGTGTATTATTTATTTTTAGATTATTATATTAGATTAAGTTTATTCTTATAGGAAAAAAAAAGTAATAATGTATACATGTGCAAGATAAGTTGATAAAAAGGTTAATTTTTTTTTATTGTTTACTTAAAAACATCCAACAGAAGTCATACACTTAAAATTTATATGTATAAATTGATTCACATATTTGCATTAAACTGAATATTTTTAAATACATTATCTTAGAATAATAATGTACTTATGTAGAATTTACTAATATTTTACTCTATATACATACAAATATATTGCATTATTTCAGACTTCCATATTTAGATATTTGGATAAAAAAGGGAAAAGCATTTTTAGATGTCACACCTGTAAATAATATAAAGCAAAACTCTTACAAAAAAAAAAAAAAAAAAAAAAAAAAAAAAAAGGGGGGGGGGGAAAGAAAAGGACATTTGAAGTACAGTTCTTATACTAGAAATTAGGTGCTTTAAACCTATAAGTTCTTTTGATAAAGTTAATGACAAGACATAGTGCTGCCATTTATTTTTAAATAGAATATATAAATATGTAATCTATTACTTGAATATAATATATATATATATTAATATATAAATATGCTTGAATATAATGTATAATTATCTTCAGGAAAATATTCATAACATTATAATTTTTCTAACAAAAATAATCATCTGTTATCATACTTCAATACCATAAAATATATTTGGAGGTAAAATGACGTTCCTGTATAAAGTTTTATTTTTGAGCTTATGAGGGCAGGATATGATAATAAAACAAATCCTGCATAAGTCATTTGTAAGCGATTATTTTCTATATTCAGAAGTCACATATATTTATAAAAAATACCTTAGAATTATCTTTAATTATAATTTTGTTCATATCCCCCTCCTTCTTTTCAATATTAAATATAAGAGAGTCAATTGTGTTTTTAATAAATCATCAAGTACACTATCAAAAGGTAAATCATTTTCATGTCTTTATATTAAAATTTGAGTTCTTCTAAGAGTTTAAAACAAACCCACACACAAAAGTTTGCTGTAGAAACCAAAATTATGATAAAAAATTTCTAAACTTTTTTTTTTTAAGGAGCTGGGTGGTTTGTTTACATTCTTTTTCAGCAAGACATTTTTCGAGACCAGACTCAAAAATGTATGTATGCATGTATATCTGTGCACACACACACAAACGTATGTACACACATATACATATGCTACATGAACACCTACATCGGTACATACAAGCATATGCACATACATTTTTGAATTAATCTCTTGAACACACTCTTAATGTATATAAATGCTTCTGTATGCAATTTTATAGAAATATTTAGCTACGCATGACAGAAAAATTACACAAGGTTTTAAGACGATTTTTCAATTTCGTTTCGTAAGAATCTGATTTTACTGCTTGCATGCATGATTTATTTAAATCTGTTGATAAGAATTTCAAGAAATTTTGATTATTTGTGTAAACTCCGCATCAGTATAAAATGATCAAACATTAGCAATTTAAAACAAGAATAATATTCAGATATATTCAAAGTTCTTTATTTTATATAATGTTTTAGATATCTATCAAAGAATGATAGTAATTAGTCATCAAACGAAATAAAAAATAACTTTTTCTTGACATTCTAGCACTACACGGAAAAGCAATTCGGTCGCCGCTTTTTCGGATGGCCAAGAGTCTCCTTTCCCCATCGATGACGACTAGCTGATAGCTTTGCACTTTGTAATCGATTACGAAGTCTCGATACTCTGTTTACGTTTTAGGCGGAATTGTGGAAATTTTGCACAACGGAATAGGGCCTTCACCTTCATATTTTATTTTATTTATTTATTTTTTTGCGGTATACGAGACTGGGCGCAATGCGAATAAATCTGTATGATACACAGAAACTTGCTCATATTGCTGATACAATGATCAAGAGTATTGATATGTTTAGTTCATTTCTGTTGTTAAAATAAAAAACCGCAATTGTGCATGTAATGCAAGGAGGTTAGAATACATGGAGATGCCCTGCGCGCAGTCCAAGTGAAGCCAAAAAGGGGGGGGAAGCATGCCCTTAGTAGTCGTGGCTTTAGAAAGATTGACGAGCTCTTCAGCCAATGAGGCAGAACCTAGCCACACCCAGTTTCGTAAATTAAAGACCGTGGATTCTTCGCGCGCTTTTTCCTTCACTTTTTCCCGCCATTTCATTTTATTTCTACATTTTCTATCATCTTGTAGACGGCTGCAATATTGTTCCGAGAAGCAATTTTTATTCCTGCCAGAATGTTAAATTCCTGCGTTGCTTTCGGCTGTACAAATAGAAGAATAGCAGGATCCGGTATTACATTTCACAGGTAAATACTCTTTTAACATATATACTATCATTTATTTAATTATACTTTGCTCAAAGTTAGATAAAAATTTGCTGTGCATGTTTAAAACATATCCAAGGAAACGGCTGCAAGTGCTGATAATTGTATCAATTCTAATGATTATCAGGATATGAGCAATGCTCTTTAATTACCTTTATACTGTAAAATGAATGTTATGTTTTTCTCTGCACCTATATGCAAACAGTCATATATGGAAGCATTATAACTTCCCGCTAGTAATGATTAAGCATTTATATATGCATTTTTCTGACAAAATTCAAAGCATGTTATTTGGTAATAAATTTATGCTTCTAACTTTTACCTTTTTTTATATATTAGTACTTTTACAGAATCCAGTAATTTAATGCGGGGAAGATATGTGGCTATAGTTGCCTTACATGACCGAAATATAAATATGAGTTATAGTTAATTTGCTCATAATTTCTAAATTATTTATTTTAAAAAATCCAATTTTTGAAATAAATAACAAAAAAGAATGTAACCTTGTTCATACATTTCATAATAAATCGGTTTTCCTAGAACTTTAAAATATAATTTGTATGATTTTATAATATTAAATTATTATTTGAAACCTATAAATAAATCATAGTTAAGTGGAAACAGTACTTTGTCTGCATATGACCAAAATAACTGAGGGTATAGTACAATAATTATAACTGGTTCTTGCACTTGTGTACCATAAATATTTTTATGTACCATATAAAAGAACCACTCTCTTCGGGTTCCCTTTAGTAATATCCATCCTGACAGAAATGTTAATTAAAAATTGTTGAATAATTAATGCACATACACTGCTATTTGCTTAGGAGACAGATGCGTTTGTAGTTTGTAGGCCTTCTTAGAGTAACTGATTCATATTCATATACTATGTGAGATGTTAAGTTTAAATTATGTTGAATTATGTGAGAAGTTAGCATTAAACATTTTGTAAAATTATCCATATTTCAAAAGAATCAATCTTTAAGAATTTGACTATCTTAATTTTCAGAATGTTGAAAATTTTTTCCCTCTTACAGGTTTTAGATCATGATTAAATTTATGATACTCACCAACATAGTTTGCTTTACTGTATTTAGAATGTTTCACCAAAGATTGCTGTTCGAATGATTTTTTGTCGTGGGGCTATATTTCACCCCTCCTAAAGCTACTATTGCTCACCATTGGCTCATTGATAATTGTTGTACTTACGCCAAGATTTAAAACTCAACATCTCACATACTGCATGAATATGAATTACATACCATAAAAAGGGCCTTCCACAAAGGCATCTGTCTCATAAGCAAATAGCTGTGTATGCTTTGCATTAATTAATCAAAAATTTTAATTTATTTATGCACTAAAATTATTTGGTAATTTTATATGCCATTTCTGTATTGCATCATGTACTATATTAATCTATCATGTACTATACTAAAAATTGGATTTTAGATTGTTTTAAAACATTTATTTTTATACTTCTTCAACATATGGATTTTTCTTTTTCAGAATTCCTAAAGATCCAACGTTAAGAGAAGCATGGATTCAGGCAATACGGCGTAAAGATTGGAATCCTTCTGCAAATGCATTTCTCTGTTCTGAACATTTTAAAGAAGAGGATTTCAATAAAAGATACGCTAGCCACCTTGTAACGCTTAAAAAGGGTGTTGTTCCGAGCATCTTTAAAGAATTTCCATCTTATTTGCAGAAAGTTCAAAAGGTATATAAGGATGTGTTTTATTTTTTAATAATATTAAAGCATAATTAACTTAAACACACCAATCAAGTATTAATTTAGAATTCAAACAAAATCACTGATTTTTGTTATTTAAATTCTAAATTAATATTAAAGAATGTTTGTATATGATTTAGTGATATATTATGAACAGTCCTCTTCTAATTAAATAACTGTCTACCACTGGTAAGGCTAGTGCTTCGGTTTCTCACATCTGCTTGCAAATTCAGAAATAAAACCTTTGAGGAATTTTTAATTTTTACTTTCTTTGTGCATTGCGAGATTTGGAGGGCAGGGAGGAATTAATAATCTGTTACAAGTTTGTAAAATTTCTTTTAAATATTAAAGTCGACATATAATATTCATTTGATAGCTATTCAAGATTACAAGCTTATTTATTCTTACATCTGTTGCCCACCCAGGGGCGTAGCTAGAGGGGGGCAAGGGGGGACATCTATCCCCGGGCACAGAATCCAAGGGCACCAAACTGATGTTACGAAATTTTAGAATTAAATGTTTTCCATCCTTGGCAAGCAATAGGGGGCGCGAAATCTTCAGTTGTCCTCGGGCGCTGAAAACCCTAGCTACGACTCTGTGCCCACCAGCGGCCGAGCGGTAAAGTCGCTGAATAGTGGTAGTTCAGTCCGAGGTTCGAATCCCACAAACGGGCTGGCTGCATGGGCGTTTTCGTGGTTTTCCCCATGTGTAATGTGCGTACGAGCCAGTTTCCCTTAGAAAGTCCTCCACGAAGACATCCCTCTCCTTAGGCAGATAGCCCTCAAGGCTTTGCCATAATCACACACACACAGTTCTTACATCTATAGGTTGCTGTGATTTATTATTTTGTTTGCATTGAAATTGTCATGCCATATCCCAGTTTCTGTACATAAATTTTGATTCTTCATCTGTCATCACCATTACTGTCCCACCCCCCTCAGTTTCAAACACTTTCAATAGTATATGTTTGTTCTCTATTCCAGTAAATTGCTTTTACCTTTCAATTTTTTATAAAATAAGTTTACTCTTCTTTCTTTATCTTAGAAGTGTGCTCTTCAGAGACTTTTTTCGAAAGAATACGAGATTAAATTAGTGGATAAAATAAGCATTTAAAATATATTTTATAGCAAAAGGTTTTTCCTTATGTTTCATTTTAAAATAAAATTATCATAATTCATTAATTTTACAAAAGAAGACTCTTTGATTCATTCCCCGGGGTGTTCTCCTTCAAAATTGAGATGTGTCTTCTCCATTCTCTTGGATGTAAAATCAGTTCCCCGCTCTAACATTGAAAAGCATTTCTGGTGACGAGTCCCTCAATGGCTGATATATATTGGTAATCCAAAACTTCGTATTTAGCAAAATGTTTTAATTTATTGTAGCAACTAATTTTCATTAATATATTTCTCTCTGAATGCATGGATTCAGATTTTTTTTTAAATCAGTGTGAAACTCTATGTTATTAAAAGATTTTAAAAAATAATTTAATTTTTGAGAGGCCAAAAATTTTTTAAAACTGCATTCAAATAATCAATGTCCTACTGTGTAACTGATAAATGAACATATATATTTTTTAATACTTAATATTTGTAGATTTCCCTCTTTATACTGCAAAAGGAATAATGTATGTTACAAATAAAAAAATATTAAAATTACAGAAATTGTTAAGGCATTAGCTTTAAGCGCTTTGTCATAGCGATTAGCGCAATCATTACTTCTGCGAATATAAGAACATAAATGTAGAACATCACCTCCACTGTGATTATTAATTATCTCAAGAGACGATTCACTGTATATATTTAGATCAATAAGATGTTAAATAAGCTGTTCTAATGTACGTAAGTATTTCAGCGCTAATTTTTTTTTTTTCCCACAGACTAAGAAAGTTCCATTTAAGAGACCTGCTCCTGCCAACTCAGAAACTAGAGAATTCATAGCTGATGAAACATGCAGTAATACAGAAGATTCTCCTGTAAAAAAACGTTGAAAGTAAAACTGACGAAAACTTCTTTGCAACTCAAGAAGGCAAAAATTCAAGTTAAAGGGCTGCAACAAACAAAACGACGCTTACAAAAGCGATTGCTTTCGTATAAAAATATTCTACTCGAATTGAAAAATAAAAATTTAATTATAGATGAGTACTATGAACTTTTGAATAACATTCCAGAAATTTCCAAAGAAATTAATTTACGTCTTAAGAAAAAACATAACAAATACTCCCCCCAACTTCGTTCTTTTGCATTAACTTTAAATTTCTTGTCACCCAAAGCATACTGTTACGTCAGAAAGCAATTTGACACTGGGTTACACATCCACGTACCATTTCTAAATGGTATGAAAGTTTAGATGCATCACCAGGATTCTGCAAAGAAGCTTTAGCAGCTTTGAAAGGAAAAAGTTCAACAAGTCAATATCCAGTATTTTGTTCATTAATTGTTGACGAAATGGCAATTCGACAACATGTAGAATGGAATGGTGAACAGTATGTTGGATATATTGATATTGGAACACATTTAGATGGTGACGAAAGGTCTGTTGCAAAAGAAGTTTTTGTACTATTGGTAAATTGTATTAATAGTAACTGGAAGCTTCCAGTAGGCTACTTTTTTACAGCTGGATTAAGTGGAGAGCAGCGTGCATCAGTTATTCTTAATTGCTTAAGATGGTTAAGTGAAGCAAATGTTAATATTGTTAGTCTGACATGTGATGGTGCCGTTTCAAATTTCTCAATGATGAAAAATCTAGGCTGCAGTTTTGAATTGGATGATTTTAAAACTTTCTTCCTCCATCCCACAACACAGCAACCCATATATTTCTTCCTGGATCCTTGCCATGCTTTAAAATTGGTAAGAAATACTTTTGGGGACAAAGGTGTTCTAATTGACTATGAACATAAAATAATTCAGTGGGAACACATAGTTAATTTAAATAAATTACAAGAAGAGGGCCTTCATTTGGCAAATAAATTGAAACGGCACCATGTATTTTGGAAAAAACAACCAATGAAAGTAAATTTAGCTGCACAACTTTTTAGTGATTCAGTAGGTGATGCTCTGCAGTTTTGTTTAGAAAAAGAAATTCATGGCTTTCAAGATGCATCAGGCACAATACGATTCATCAAATTATTTAATAGGCTATTCGATATTTTAAATTCCAGAAGCATTCACCAGGCTTCCTATAAAAAAGCAATGTGCACTGAAAATTATTCCACTATTTTACAATTCTTCAGCGAAGCAAAGTTTTACATTGAAAACCTTTCTGGAAGAGAGAAAACACCTCTAGTACTTAGCAACAGAAAAACAGGTTTTTTAGGATTTTTAATCTGTATTGAAAGTAGCAAGGGAGTGTTCGAAAAATTAGTAAAGAAAGAAGAACTGAAGTATATACCATTGTACAAATTTAATCAAGATAACATAGAGCTTCTGTTTGGGTATATAAGATCAAAATTTGGCTGCAATGATAATCCAACTTGCAGGCAATTCATTTCTGCTTTAAAAAAAATTCTTGTTCATCAAGAACTAGAAATTAATAAAAATGGAAATTGCTCAGCAATAGAAAACTATAAAATCCTTGTATGTTCTTCACACAAAAATCCAACAGAAGGCATAAATAAAAGTAGCCGAAGAAATTTCATATTAGAAAATGAAGAAACAACTCATAATGATAATATATTGGCTGAACATGATTACTGTCTTTCTTTATATTTCCGGCCTAGTGAATATTTAGAAGAAACTATTGCATATATTGCGGGTTTTATTGTTCGGAAAACAGAACAAACAATTTTCTGCTCTAAATGCATTGAAGCACTTTATTCATCAGAAAAAAATTGGAAATTGATAGATATAAAATCTAGCGAGGACTTATATTTCCTTCTTGGGATACCATTAAAATATGTAAAGAGACTGAGATACTTTTCAGAAGATATTTGAATATGTATCCTCTGTCAGAAATTAATACTTCTAAAGTCGAAACTATAATTACAGATGTTTTAATTAAATGTCTTGATGTAAACATCTTTGAAAGTTTAAAAAATCATGCTCTGGATACTGAACCCGAGCATAATCATCTATTCTATTTAGTCAAATGCATTGCTATGCATTACATAAATATACGGCTTCATTATGAAGCAAAACAGAACACCCTTTTTCTACACAAACAGAAAATACGACAGAAATTCACAAAACTGGTATTGTTTAAAGGGCAGTAAGCAAATTACCAACTGCATTGAGATTTTCTTTGAGTAATTTACAGTTTTTATATTCAGATGGAATTTGTCTGCATTCTGTTTCACAAACAGAGCTTGTTATGTCTTGAATGAACTGCTCATTAATTGAAGTTATGATGTAATATACCATACTTTTATTTGTTTTATTTATATATGTAATTTTATTTATGTATGTAATTTATTTTATTTTGTAAAATTTTATTTATATATATCTATGCAATTCACTTTATCATTTCTATAAATTATTGTAGCTTCATTAACGACACAGATATTTCTTCCTTGAAAACTTATGTAGTTATATCCTGTTACTTTTTATAAAATAATGTTATCAGCTAACTAGTAGTTACATATATCTATCATTTGTGCAATGCTTATAGTAAATTAGAATTTTACTATTGAATAAATTACTTTTTATGCACACAAAATTTTCATGAACTGAGATAACCTGATTATTTAATGATAGAAATATTGCATAACTTGTATATTCTATAACTTGCATGTCTTGTATATTTTATAATACAAAATAATGTTTGTATTTGCATATTTTATAGTTTTTATACATGATTTTTTCTTATGGAACTCTACATGTTAAATAAACTTTTTTTTTTTTTTGAATAAAATAAAAATGCTTATGATTAATTTTTTATTTTTGAACAAATCAGCACCAGTCAATCTTTAACAGTGAAATCTTAATGTAAAAGTAGGCAAAGTGCTATTAAAATTCCTAATACATATGTGAAATAAATATCATTTGACTTATATATGTATGAAATAAATGTAAAAACTAGACTGAACTTCCTAGCAAAAATTGAAAGATAAAATGAACTAATCATAGTTTACAAATTGAATTACTCTGAAATGCAGAGGAAAAATATATGTACAAAGGGACTGATTCCCTTAAAATGAGTTAAATGAGAAATGCATTATGTAATTACATGCTGTCATTAATGAATGCTAGCAATAAAGGTATTGTGAAAATAAATAAATAAATACTCAAATCATTAATTGATTATATTTTAGTTATTCTAAATATATACAAGTATAATTCTCAATTTTCCATGTTAGAAATACTACTTACGTTTTGAAAAATATTAAATTGCATGAACAATGATAAAAAATAATATTTAAATTCTGCATTGTTATTTTTAAAACTCCCACAAATTTCACCCCAAATTAAATCCTGTTATTAAATATTTACTTGCACAGAAAATAAAATTAAATACATAAAATATGACTTGTAATATAATACGATCACACCTTTAAAATAACGCGTTTTCTTTTCCACGATGAGCTGACCACTCCCCCTTCCCTTGTTTACTTACCGTTTTGCTTTTACAACTCAGTTAATTACGAGTATAATACTCAAACCATTAATTGAAGAAAAATCTGAGAATTATAGATGTTTCTTCGCGCACGTCACACCGAGAAAATACTCAAACTCTTTGCTGATGGCTTTTCAAACGCACATTTCAATTATTCTACTTATTTATGCATGTTAAAAAAACATTCTTTTATATTGAAATGAAATCCGAAATGTAGACATTATTTCAATGTAACCATTCAGTACCTTATAACCCTCTCACGTCTTCACATAAGAAATCAGAAAACACACTCAAAACTTCAAACAAGCTGACGTTTAACCTCACTTCACATAGTAAGGGAAGCGTTTTCTTGCCCTCACGAGGCGTGGCTTATTTGCTTCCCCCGGCTTCACTCTCCTCGTATTGCGACAGCAGAGACGCCATCTCCATGTATTCTAACCTCCTTGATGTAATGAGTGTAAACAATAATGAAAATTTAGATATGTCTGTATTGTTGACTAAGTAGTAATAATGCCTGATTGTAAAATATATATTAGACTACTGATTGTGTATATACGATTTAAAGTAATAATTACGTTGGGTAGAACACAGCAAAAGAATCACTGAATTTTTATTTATTTGAATGACCCATAATTTTTGTTTTGTTCATAGGGATATATCTTTTTTAGGTGATATATCTATTTTAATATATTGTGTACTTAATTGTGTGTGCATATATATACGAATAAACGGGCCTTAAAACTTGGGTTGATTTAGTAAAAAAATTAAATATAGTATAATGTGTTATTATAAACATTATAATACTATACCACACAAGCACTTTCTTATATATGTAATATAATCTTAGAGAAATACCAACTGAATCCTTCTTTGAATATCTATAATATTCTCTGACTGTGTTGTTTCATATACAATGATCAAGCAAAGACAGCGTTAAAATTTTGCTCCGAACAGCTGAGATGCGTGTCTGAAATTTTGTACTAAACAGCACAAACTTATGTCTGGAGGTAAGAAATTTATAAATTTTGTTTTGTCTACGATTTTCATTTCTCTACATCGAAAAATTATACTGGTGTGGGGGCACCACTTCACTTAACATTTGATTTCAAGCGGCATCTGATGTTTTATGTCAATAAAAATATGACAGTTCATCCTAATTTTAATCTCTTCTTTATTGTTAGCTTTTAAGAAATTTGCTTCTTATTTGCATTTTGTTCTCTTTCTGTCAGTAGATGATATTAAGGATTTGGTTTTTATTATTTAACCATACTCTCCAATTTCTTTCTGTTGCTTCTCATGTAGGCACATGTTTCTTTTTCATTCTTGCAGCAGATATTAAGATGTGTAGTGCTTCAAGTGAACTAATATTTTGTGGATTTTTGTTTGCTATTGATTTCTTTTTAAATTATAATCCTGCTTAGTGTTAAGATTTATGCGCTGTTTATATCTGGTAATTAATAATAAAAAAACTATGTATTTTCATCATTTTGTGTACATTTTAACCATACAATTATTTTTGTATGCGAATAAATTTGTATTTATTGACTTTTCTTTACACCCAATTATCCCTTAAGTATATATGCTATGCTGAATGCATTATTTCAGATTCAAAATGTATACACAGAGAGATGCATATCACACTATGATGATAACAAAAGTGGTAATTTAATAACATTGACATCAAATATCACCTAAGACAACCACTTCCATAGAAAATTTTTTGTAGCAGCTGTGTCTGACTGTCTTACAGAAGTGTTTTGTGATTTAGAATTAACTCGCTGTAATACTGATGCAATTTAAGGTTACTAATATGCGCATTCAGCTGTTTTTCTTTATTAGTTCAAACAACCCATGTTATTGATCAAAAAGCAATACCTTATCGTTAGTCATATTATAAAAATTAAAAAATGGGTTTTGGAAATTTTCCTCCTTATGCAATGATTTCCAGTTTGGTAAAAAAGCTTTCATAAGTTGATCTTACTATGGGCACGTATTGAATTTTATTTAGTGTTAAAAATCATTTCTATGGTATATGTACATATTTTTACAGTTTTTAAAATACTTCAGAAATTCATTATCTCATGCCACAAGGCATGCATAAAATAAGCTTATTTCCTTGTACTATTATTAAGCTGTCCAGAAGAAGCCTTTTTTTGACAATGGATCACTGAAAGTTATGCTGTATCTTTCTGTTAATTAGAAAATAATTTTGGATAATAAAATAAATGTATTAGAAAAATATTATATTAAAATGATATTTTTAAAACACATAATTAAATTAATGTATTAGACTTTATAGAATGACTTTCCATAGTAATAAACATATTTTGTTACAGTTTCTACTTCGTGTCTGCGAAGTATTTCTTTAAATTCGCTCCAAGATTTCGCAAAATTCATTTTGCCTCTAAACACAAAGGTTCATACACTAGACGGACTTTGAAACTCGTAATCGATAAACCGGCCATTCCCCTATCGTTGACACAATTCTTTCTATCGATGGGAAAAGGAGACTAGGCCATCCGAAAAAGCGGCGAATCTTGCGAAATCTTGGAGCGAATTTAAAGAAATACTTCGCAGACACGAAGTAGAAACTGTAACAAAATATGTTTATTACTATGGAAAGTCATTAGATAAAGAGAGTAAGTAATTTTTGAAGATGTAATGAGTAAATAAAAATCCTCTAGAATGTAAATGCTTTCTTTGATTGTTTAGTTGATATTTGGCCATTTTGTTCCAAAGAACTTATCAGCACTAATTTGTATTAATTTTGTTGCGTAAGATCTAGTTGATGTTGCGAGATTCGGTGCAAGTTGAAAAAAGGGTTTATAGACGTTCATATTCATTAATTTTGTTGCATAACGTGTAATAGCGTTATGTTTGATTTTTATTTGGTTTCATTGTCAGGTATTGCATGTTTTTTTTTTTTTTTTTTTAATAGCTGATGCTTCACGAAACATTCCGTACTATATTAAACATTAAACAAGATATACCGTGTTAGATTTGAAAATTTTTATTGTTGTTTCTTGAGAAACTCGACAATTGTCTCCATGACTACTATATTTTTCATCCTATTTTAGTGTATGAATGCAGTCTGTTGATTTGAAATATAATCATTTAATAGTCTATAAAGAAAATCCATTCTTTAGTTTTATCATTAACAACATGTTTCAAAATAACCTTATAATAAACACTACCAATTCAAAAAATATTCTGTTTTATTTTCAGGTAATAGTTCACCATAAAATTATAATGCATTGAAATATCAGGAAGTTATAATAATAAAGATATTGAATTTTAGAAAACAGGAAAGTTTTCTGAAATGTATATATATTTCTTTAGTGATGTGATATATATATTTCTTTAGTCAATGAATGCTACTTATCTTGTGTGTAAAATCACATTACTGTCTATTTTGACTCTTAGCACCAATGGACTAGCAGATGAGATAGCTGAATACTGGATGTTTGATCAAGGTACAAATACTGTTGAATGGATTAGCTGCATGGGAATTTTCCTGTTCTCCTTATATATAAGTGAATACAAGACAGTTTCCCATTAGACCTTCTCAAAGGCATCCCTTTTGCGTAAGGCAGCTAGCTCATTCTATACTTTACCTAGCATATATAATTTTAATATGAGACAAAATGACATAATTTTTTTACATAATAGTTTAATGCTTTTAATATCTCTCTATGTTTGCAGTAGGTGCTGCTTAATGTGATTACATTTGCCCATTTTTGATAATATAAGATGATGAGAAAAGTATCTTTTAAAATAGGAATTGAATTAACTATAAATATAACTAGCCACTTTCTTAACATTTTAATTAGGAAAAATAAAAGTTTGTTTATCAATTGTTTACAGTCTTCATTGCAAAAGTTCATTTGAGTAGTCCATAATGTTTCTGAAATTTATTGGACCAATTCTATACCTATAATCTTAATACTTGGAGGGCATCCTTGTTTAAAGAGATTTTGCCAATGTAAAATCTGAAATTGGGCAAAAATGCAAGTGTATTTTGGCAAAGATGTTTTCAGGAATTTTTACCTCCCTTTTGAAGAAGAGGGAACTGTGCTGAAGCCCTTCCAAATCAATAGCTATTGAAAATTCGTATGAAATTAAGTTTTTTTTTTTTTTTTTTTTAAATTTTATTGTTTTGCGCTTTTTTCTAAATGCTTGATTAAAATCATTTTCGTTCTTCAGTTTAAGAAATTTATTGTATAATATTTTGATTATATTAACCAAATTGAGCAAATAAAATTACAGCAAATGATGCATTTTTTATGTTTCCATATATGAAAGAGCAGAACTTAGAAATTCAATAGCAATATACACGACATCAGCTGCAATACATTAAGCAGTGTCTACAGTATGTAGTATATATAGAGACAGTTAAATGTATAATATGTTTATAGAGATCTGTAATTTCTTTCTTTTAAAAATCAAAGTATAATGTTAAATGTATAATATGTTTATAGAGATCTGTAATTTCTTTCTTTTAAAAATCAAAGCTTATCAGATTGTGATCTAAATCAAAATTTTCTTTCCAGTTGAACTAACTCCAGATTTACGATTAAACTGGTTAGATGATATTCCCTATTTCCACTTTGGGCGAAAAACCTATGTTTGCCATCAAGGAAAAGATCTGAATAAACGTCAAAAGGAAAATTATGCTAAAGAAAAAAATGAAAAGGTAAAATAACATTGTTATATTTAAAAATTTATACAAAAATATCACCTCTTGGATTATATATATATATGTGTGTGTGTGTGTGTGTGTGTTTTTTTTTTTTTTTTTTTTTTTCTTTTAGTATCAAACTGATCATGCTTTTGGTAAAGCATATTCCAAGAACCAGACAACTAAAAAAGTTAATTGTCCAGCTGTAATTAATGTTACCCGAATGTACAGGATGCCTCAGTTCAAGGTAGAAGTTTATTTAACTTTTTGTTCTAAGATGGTCTTAGTAATTTTAAGGAATTTTTTTTTAAGGAAAAAATATAATTCTGTCATGTATGAGCAAGATGTATTGAAGGTATTCTATGATAAAGTATACATACTTTTTGACATAAAAACAAAAGGTATTTTTAGAGTCACAATGTAAAAAAGAGAAATGATTTTTTGTGTCTCTTTATTCAACATATTTTTCTAAATAGTTTTTTTTTTTTTTTTTTTTTTGGCAAAAGAGGGTTTTTAACGGTAATATTTTCCTAAATAAATAATTCAGTAATTGACATGCAAATAAAATGATGTTTTCAGGCCAGAAATAAAGGCTTTTTATGCTAATTATATTCTAACCAATTTGGTACAAATAGAAATAAGTTGTTCAAAGTGAAGTTTTATTGGTTATGTTTCTTTGAAGAAGTAATTTGATCTATTGTTATAAAAATGGAAGATTCTTTTTACAGCTTTTTTTAAAGGAAAGAAATGAGAAATGACTCCTCTTTTTTTTTTTTTTTGAATAATTTGCTATGAACAGAAAGTTTTTAAAATTGAACCTTTATCAATAATTAGTTTTAGATGACTGTGCTGGAATTTCTAAATTTTACTGTGATAAATATGTTTAAATTACAGGTAGTGCCAACCCGAAAAAGAAAGATTATGATATCTCGGAAAATTAAGGAAAAACTAGCCAATAAAGATAGTATTGCTGGTCAAGAAGTTTTCATGTTTAATTTACCTAATAGCCAAGATCATCAAAATCATCTAATGGGTAACATGGCTGCAGTAATAGAACCTATAGATGCTAGAGTGTGGCATTTCATAGCTTCTAAAGTTAAGAATGGAAAATGCAATGCCACTGTAATTGCAGAGCTATTAGAAGTATACGTTTCAACTGAATTGGGAGAAACTGATAAAACGCGCAGACGATTTTATCCAGAAATGGAGGCAATAAGGAAAATAATAAGCCAAGCAAAATCCGATATTAGAACTAGTAAAATTGACCAGGAAAATACAGAAATGTTAATAAATAGCTGGGATACTTCCAAGTGTTCTGTTTTTTTTAGACCATGTACTGAAAATACATATGATGGTACTGAGCCAAATGACTTTACAGATTCAAAACTAAATCTGCTATTTGTATATCAAAGTGAAGAAATGAAAAATTTATATGTCTTATATGGTTCTAATCTTGTTCTTCTCGACGCGACCTATCGAACCTGTAAGTATGCTCTCCCACTTTGTTTTTTAGTTGTCAAAACAAATGTGAACTATCAAATAGTGAGCATAATAATTACACAAAATGAAACAGCCAAAGCATTAGAAGAAGCTCTTATAATTATTAAAAATTCGTCGCCTCTCGTTAGACCAAAATATGGGATGGTTGATTTTGCAATGGAAGAAATTACAAGTTTGGAAAATGTCTTTACAGGAATTAAGGCTTTTATATGTAGTTTCCATCGAGAGCAGGCATGGTCAAGATGGGCTTCTAAGAAAAAGAATGCAGTGGTTCCCAAAGAAGAGCTTTTGTGTAAATTACGTGCCATAGCAAATGCTCCAACTCAAGATGAAATGGTTGCAGCAATAGAGGTATTAAAATCATGGAACCAATATGAAGCTGTGAAAGATTATTTTGAATTAACATGGTTCAAGGAAATTGAGAGATGGGCTTTGGCTTACAAACCAAATGACTTATTCATAAACTCGAACAATGGTGTTGAATGAGGAACTAAAATATAGATATCTTCAGGGATATAAAAACTGTATGCTGTCTGAAATAATTAAGATCTTGGTTGAGAAATTTCTGCCAGAAAGATATAGAATTTACGTCAGAAAAAATCTGAGTATGCTTTCGCAGGCCAGATTATACAATGAACATGTACCAAATTATTTAATCAATAAGCCAAAATGGTTAATGGATCATATAAAAACAAAATTAAGAGCTGCTGAAGTTTATGTGGGTAGTATAAAAAAAAATTCACATGGCTTCTTTAAAGTTTCTTCTGAAACTAAGCATGATGCAGTTTATTCTGTCACGTTTGATGAACAGAAACAACTGTGTCAATGCACATGCTTAGATTTCAGAAGAAACCGACTGCTGTGCAAGCATATTGTGTTTGCTGGCATGAAGTTTCCAGCCTGGAGTTTGGAATGTACTGCAGAATGGCTATTTTCAACACCTATTTTCAAAGTTGATGAAGATTTAGTCTCGAGAAGTATTTCAGGCACCAGAAAACGAAAATATTCATCAACTGAAACTCCTTCAGGTGGAACATCAGATAATTTACCCACCATATCTGAAGAAGCAACGTTGAGTAAAAAAAGAAATTTGATCAATGAGTGCGATGCAAATTACAGATCAATTCGGTCACTCCTTTGGAATTTAGATAGCGAAAATTTACACAATGTAGCCAACTCTTTGAAGGAGATTTTAGAGTCTGCTTCAAAAACAGTTATGCGAGATGAAAATACTGGTCTACCGCTTCAAATTGAAAAAAAAATTAAACTAAAAAAAAGTAAAAGAATTGTCAAGAAGTATGGTCAACTAAACCTCCATCGCCGTAGAAATACCAGAGTTGGAATAAAGGTGGATATACATAAAGAAACCATTTCAGTAGATGGCCAGTAATTAAAATTAGTATGAAACCTAAAGCAGGCTACAAAGAGCCTTTGGCAAAGGTGACACCCCCACCTATGAGTGGATAATAGATAAAATCTCGGGGACTTAAGATAAAATCTCGGGGACCTGCATGCCATGGATACACTAATACTTATTTTCAAATAAAATAATAAATTTCATACTTTTAGGATAATCTTAAATACTGAATATTATCATACTTGAAATACTTTAGTATGTGCATTTATTTTCGGATTCTTCAGAATTTATAGTGAAAAAACTGCTACAACTATATACTATCAAATACCAGATTTCAGACAATTAAAATTGACGATAATTCAAAGTATAACATATAAGTTTTGTACAATTCAATAAACATAATACATGTTATTATTTAGTAATATTTATTTCCTGAACAACTTTACAAACACTTATTTGAGAGTCATATAACTTATTTCTATTCAATAATGCTGCAGCTGCATTGATTGTCACGATCAAGACATATGAGCAATATAGTATTTAATGCACTCAAAACTGAATCTGGTAAAGACTTACGGCATATTGGTTACCAAATGCATCTAAAGCAAACCAGTATGCAGGGTTAGTTTTACAGGTTCACTTGTTTTCAAATTAGCAACTCTGTAAAAGTTTTACTCTTGGTTGTACTGACACTGCCTGTTCTTTCTCATATCTAATTGTAGTTATTTGGTTGTAATATGCAGTAAAGGTAAGAACACTGGTATAATATGCTGTAATTTTTATGTTAGATAGCCCAGTTACATGACTACAACATTTTTCCACTACTTTTTTTACACTGTAAACTCGGTTTAGAAAGTTATTTTCCATGATTTTGGGGTGTTGTATAAAACATATTTGGAATAACTACAGTTAAATGTATTCATTCAAAAGAGGATATATTGTCTTGCTGAATCTTTTCCTGTACTTATTGTTTGATTTAATATTTCCAATGTGGTGGATTGACCATCATGGAATCATAGCATCCAGTAGATCTTTCAATATAACTCCATTCAGATATTCACATTTATATTATTGTAAATTAACGTAGAAGACAGATATTCTCAGTTCATAGTGCCAAAGTGTTTTTTAATAATGCTAAAATACAATTTAAAAAAAAAAAAGATTACTCATGTTATGTAGAATTAATGTTAAAATTCCATACAAGAAACAAGCATCGATTAATTGTGTTATATAGAATTAAAGAATAAACAGTCAGGTAGAAATTTATAAATGCATAAAACACAACAAAAGGCAGGGCTGCATTTATTCATCCAGTTCATTGAAAAAGTTGTGGCTTTCCTAGACCCCTACCCCTTGTTGAACATGTAGGTTGTTTCGAATGTTGTCATGAGTAACTAACATAAAATATAATTTTTTCCCCAAATTAGTATGTTATAATTTTTGAATAAAAGAAGAGTGAGAGAAGTGGTTATTCTAGCCGAAATAAAGTGTGCGTCGAGTTCCAGTAAAGACCCAAAAATGTCATCTGGGAAAGCTGAGAAAGGGGAAACGAGCTAGCTTTAACCTGAGTCTAGAGATGCATATAATACATACACACAATACAGATAAGTGTGAGTAAACTGGTGCACTTAAATTATAACATAAGTCACAAATGTACATTACAGGTAAAGCATGTCAATTTAAATAATATGTGTATTAAGTATGGCCATAGGCCATTTACAATTATTTGGGTCATTCACATTATAATCGTAAACCCTTATAACAGGGTTGTCTTCAAATCTTTAAATTCAGAAAAACTTCTAAAATCGTAATTTTTTCTATAGAAGAATTTCTATCCTCAGAAAAATAAATGTTAAAGAATTGAAATATAAAATTTGTGCATTTTATGCAGAAAGTAAAAAGAAATTCATTATTTCATTATAAATTTAATCATAAACAAAAATCTGCTTAATATTTTTTAACAATAATAAGAGAATTTCAAAGATTATTTCAAGTATTTCATTTTGATGTCCAGTGATATTAAAAATTGTTTTAAATTTTGACTTACAGATGCCCTAGAGGAGTTGCATGGTATCTAAAATTTCTGTGAAACACAGTTTGAAAACCTTCAGACTACTCGAAAACTTCAGATTATATGAAAAAAGAAATGCAGATGTAAAGAGCAGTGATTAAAAAGTTTTAATGACCAAAATATTTTCATTCCATCAGATTATTTGTGTATTTTGAAGAAGACACAATCAGATAATAAGATCACAAATAGAGGATAAGTTTTTTTTTTCCTTTTTTTTGGGGGGGGGGAATTATTGCATATACCATACATTTTAACATATAGAATATTCTTGGATTGTCTACTGAAAAAAGTACATAATATATGTAAATTTTAATATATAAGAAGTAATGCAAATATTTCAATAAATGAATGGATAAAAAATGACCTTCTTAAACAACCTCATGTTTAAATTACTTAGAGGAATTTATGCGATTTAATTGAATATATGTTTTGGAATGAAAAATGTAAACAGCCTTAATATACTTAATAACTCGGATTTGTAATGCATATATTTTTATTTCCAATGGCAGACAAAAGTATTTATACAGACACACTATCAAATAAACACACACAAACAAATATATCACACACTAAATAAACAGAGAATAAGGAAGCCTATTTACTACTGCTTGAACATACTCTAGGCTTCCAGTAACAGCCACAGAGATCCTGTACAAAGAGAGCCATGCATTTTGCAGATGGTGGAGGTTCGTATCTTGGGCTTTTATCACAAAGGACGAATACAGAATTTTTTAATCAAAAAGTTTTGCTGAATAATGACGAGTTAAAATACAAGCTATTATGATGGAATTAGCCTTTGGGTATCGGAAATGAATATGTAGTTGAAGAACGAAGGTTTGCTTTAAATTACAGATTTCTAATACATTAATTTAATTATGTGTTTTAAAAATATCATTTTAATATAATATTTTTCTAATACATTTATTTTATTATCCAAAATTATTTTCTAATTAACAGAAAGATACAGCATAACTTTCAGTGATCCATTGTCAAAAAAAGGCTTCTTCTGGACAGCTTAATAATAGTACAAGGAAATAAGCTTATTTTATGCATGCCTTGTGGCATGAGATAATGAATTTCTGAAGTATTTTAAAAACTGTAAAAATATGTACATATACCATAGAAATGATTTTTAACACTAAATAAAATTCAATACGTGCCCATAGTAAGATCAACTTATGAAAGCTTTTTTACCAAACTGGAAATCATTGCATAAGGAGGAAAATTTCCAAAACCCATTTTTTAATTTTTATAATATGACTAACGATAAGGTATTGCTTTTTGATCAATAACATGGGTTGTTTGAACTAATAAAGAAAAACAGCTGAATGCGCATATTAGTAACCTTAAATTGCATCAGTATTACAGCGAGTTAATTCTAAATCACAAAACACTTCTGTAAGACAGTCAGACACAGCTGCTACAAAAAATTTTCTATGGAAGTGGTTGTCTTAGGTGATATTTGATGTCAATGTTATTAAATTACCACTTTTGTTATCATCATAGTGTGATATGCATCTCTCTGTGTATACATTTTGAATCTGAAATAATGCATTCAGCATAGCATATATACTTAAGGGATAATTGGGTGTAAAGAAAAGTCAATAAATACAAATTTATTCGCATACAAAAATAATTGTATGGTTAAAATGTACACAAAATGATGAAAATACATAGTTTTTTTATTATTAATTACCAGATATAAACAGCGCATAAATCTTAACACTAAGCAGGATTATAATTTAAAAAGAAATCAATAGCAAACAAAAATCCACAAAATATTAGTTCACTTGAAGCACTACACATCTTAATATCTGCTGCAAGAATGAAAAAGAAACATGTGCCTACATGAGAAGCAACAGAAAGAAATTGGAGAGTATGGTTAAATAATAAAAACCAAATCCTTAATATCATCTACTGACAGAAAGAGAACAAAATGCAAATAAGAAGCAAATTTCTTAAAAGCTAACAATAAAGAAGAGATTAAAATTAGGATGAACTGTCATATTTTTATTGACATAAAACATCAGATGCCGCTTGAAATCAAATGTTAAGTGAAGTGGTGCCCCCACACCAGTATAATTTTTCGATGTAGAGAAATGAAAATCGTAGACAAAACAAAATTTATAAATTTCTTACCTCCAGACATAAGTTTGTGCTGTTTAGTACAAAATTTCAGACACGCATCTCAGCTGTTCGGAGCAAAATTTTAACGCTGTCTTTGCTTGATCATTGTATATGAAACAACACAGTCAGAGAATATTATAGATATTCAAAGAAGGATTCAGTTGGTATTTCTCTAAGATTATATTACATATATAAGAAAGTGCTTGTGTGGTATAGTATTATAATGTTTATAATAACACATTATACTATATTTAATTTTTTTACTAAATCAACCCAAGTTTTAAGGCCCGTTTATTCGTATATATATGCACACACAATTAAGTACACAATATATTAAAATAGATATATCACCTAAAAAAGATATATCCCCATGAACAAAACAAAAATTTTGGGTCATTCAAATAAATAAAAATTCAGTGATTCTTTTGCTGTGTTCTACCCAACGTAATTATTACTTTAAATCGTACATATACAATCAGTAGTCTAATATATATTTTACAATCAGGCATTATTACTACTTAGTCAACAATACAGACATATCTAAATTTTCATTATTGTTTACACTCATTACATGCACAATTGCGGTTTTTTATTTTAACAACAGAAATGAACTAAACATATCAATTCTCTTGATCATTGTATCAGCAATATGAGCAAGTTTCTGTGTATCATACAGATTTATTCGCATTGCGCCCAGTCTCGTATACCGCAAAAAAATAAATAAATAAAATAAAATATGAAGGTGAAGGCCCTTTTCCGTTCCGCAAAATTTCCACAATTCCGCCTAAAACGTAAACAGAGTATCGAGACTTCGTAATCGATTACAAAGTGCAAAGCTATCAGCTAGTCGTCATCGATGGGGAAAGGAGACTCTTGGCCATCCGAAAAAGCGGCGCCCAAGCAATTCACCCTTCCGATAATCAGACAGACAGACAGACAAAGTAGACAGATGTCTTGTTTTGCACCCGCTAAGTCTTTCTGCACCGATGGGCGAAAAATCAAGCATAGGTGCGAAGGAAAGGTATATAGAAAGAGGGGCAATTTCGTATTTGAGGAGAGTAAAAAGGAACTTCGTACATTTTGTACGAGTTCAAAAGGCCAGAAAGAAAAGATGGGACAAAATGAAATTTAAATTAAATGGCCCAAAAATAATAGAGGGCAAAAAAAAAGGGCCTATAGAAAGAAAAGGAAAAGAAGTAGAAAATACCCTAAAATACGATTGTGTCCATGAGTGTAGTTAAGGACTTCATCTGCAAAAATTCGTGTCTTTAAGAAGCAAACTTTAGCTAAGTTAAAAAAAAATAATAAATGAATGAATGAATGAATTCCTACATGGTAATGTGTATGCCGTTATCTTGAGACCTAACAAGAAAAGACATATATCATCACAGAGATGTACATAATATTTTAACTAAAGTAACATTAAATAATACCGTTCCCAAAAAATTCATGTATATTTCATAAAAACAGTAATTGACAAAATCATAAATCCATACACAGTGTGAGAGCATTTCAGCAAAAATAAATTACACAGTTTATTTTTCTTAAATATTAATTAAATATAAAATTAATTTATTAATTTAACCATTGTAATTTATTATAGTACAACTTTAACAAATTCCGTCACACTGTATTTATATTTGCTCCTAATTCTAAGTTTGAGACCTAAAAAAAAAAAAAAGTCGAGGATCTTAGTTACAAAAATCACAATCTATACTCATCGTTGGTCAAGAGATCCCCATTTTTTCCCTCTCAAGAAATTCCTAAGCACGAAGAGGGGGGCCTCCGAAGGGTGTGAATTGCTGATAAGAACGGACTACTGATAAGGAATGTGGCGTCTGTACGGAATAGTTACGAAAAAAAGAACCACATGACTTGCTACTATTACTAACTATTGTATAATGCTAGAATCTTAGGAAAAATAATAAATAAAAAAAATTTAATTGCACTCTAGTGATAGAGAAACATATATTGTATAGAGAACAGAATGTTACTTATCTGAATGTTCCGTGTCAGGGCCTCTTTTGGATTTCTCGTGTTGATAGTAAACAGCTAACAAAACACCTGAAGTTTCGATGAAGCGAAGTTTCCTTTTTCAATTTGATGAATGAGACATTGCATAGGAAAGGTGCATTAAACTTTTTTAGAGAGTTGAATATATTTACTGAAACAGTTATTTAAAAAATTTCGGAGCTATGTTTAGACACTGCCTCCAGCTTTCGTGATCGCAGCCAGCACACCTCAAAACCTGAATTTCAAGCAGCGCATTACATCGTTGCTATGACGATTTCGTACTTCCAACTTAATCGATGACGCCAGCTATCTGTGATGCAACCCAATGTCATGTGACGTCATGAGCAGTCCCATTCAAACCGTGACAAGTCTTGCCCTAACCGAAGAAATTGAGAAACTTTTATCCTTTCCGATAATCAACACAAATGTAAACAAACATCTCTTTACGACTGGTCGGAATGCGCAGAAATCACGAAAGTGTCTCTGCGCAACTAGTCGTTCGTTAGCATTTTTACCATGTTTGAGCTAACCGTCCGACGTCGTACGGGTAGACACAGCCTTCATTCGACGCGTGGGATTTATTTTGAAGACGGATGTGACGTTTTCTATTTATCATTGGTTTAAGAGAGTCACATGATAACAACAAACACAGAAAATGGCGCCTTTCTTGTCGCGCTTGTTCAGCATACAGAAAAGATTTTCAACAAATATACGTTCCGAAGAACAACGTGGGGAATCAAAAAGGTAACCAAATATAAAATCTTCCTTTGTGTCAGCTGTGATTATTTTTGTAAAATAACAGTTTGGTACTTGTAATTGATATTGAATTGGCCCATAGTAAAGCGTTACGTCATCAATGAATCTGTATTCTACGTTTTCAATATTGTTTACGTTCGTTTTAAGCCTAATACCAAAATTTTAAAAGGATAGTGTTTTTGTTCCAACGGAAAATCAGTTTGAATTATAAAAATATATCATAAAATTTAAAGGGCATGATTTAAAATTTGACAGGTTTAATTTATGCTGGTAGTTGAGATACGGTGTCTTAAATTAAATATTTTAAGAATTCTCATATGGAATTACTTTAAATGTTAGAATGCATTAATGCTGTCTTCCGTTTTTTTCTTTTGGTTATTGTGTTTAACTTCACAGATTATAAAATTCATAATTTATTCATGTGGAAATAAACAGTATTATTATTATTATTTTTGAATTTCATGTACGTTTTTACCCCCTCTTATAATTCACCCATGAAGTATAAACTTATTTTATGTTACTTATTAACTATTGCTTATGTTTTTTTCAAATTATGGCTGGTATGTGTGTTTTTAACTGAAGTTACAAGTGTTTCTGTTACCAATAAAAGCCTGTTTTATAACAGTAGAAATATCAAAAGCGAAACAAAAGAATACCAAATTAATTATTCTGGCATACGTTTTTTTTTGGGTGGGGGAGTTGTTTAATAAAATTCCGATACTCCTTCCTAAAGTAATGATAGGATGATAACATTTATATAAAAATCTGCAATGAAAATAAGAAGGGCTACATTATATTTAAGTTTAAAAGTTTTCTTTTATTTAGTAACATTTAATTTCATCAGAAGTAGTATATAACTTGTACTGTTTTGTCTTGCATATTAATTTCAGGATATTTGAAAAGAAGCATTAGTAGCATCTAGAAGTTTGTGTTTACACCTCAATGGGCTAGTAGCTGATTTTTAAATTCAACTGTTTACAGAAATTAGAAATAATGGGGATTAGTCTTTAAAGCTAAATTAACTCATTGTGTAGACTTCTGTTTAAATGCATGCATTGCATTATTTTTACTTAATTTTAAATAAAAAGTAAACAATAAAGTGAGTTATAAGAAATCAAAGTAATTTTCATATTTAATAACTTCTAATGGCAGCTGAAAAGATATGATATTCTTTATATGTGAAGTACTATTGATACTTCTTCATATTTGTATGTAGCTGATTATACATGTAATTTTGTTACCGATTCCTTTACCTATCAGTAGTCGAGAAAATAAAGTTACAAAACACTGATAGTTTTTCTTGCATTCTCATGTCTCTCATGTTGCGAGAAAGAGTCTTCATGACTTTTTTCTGTAGTTAATATGCACCATTTCCTTGTAAAATTTCTTCTATGAAAGGCACTTTCTGATGGAAGTAATCCTTATATATTTTGTGTGGAATATTTAATAGAATCTGATGCTTGCAGAATACCTTTACTAAGTAATTTAGCATTTTTGCATTATGTAGAGTTTGTTCAGTGGCGTAGCTAGGGTGGGGCAAGGGGGGACATCAGTCCCCGGGCACAGCATCCAAGGGGCACCAAATTGATGCTACGAAATTTTTTAATGAAATGTTATCCATTCTTGGCACACACAAAGGGGCGCAAATTCTTCAGTTGTCCCCGGGCGCTGGAAAATCTAGCTACGCCCCTGAGTTTGTTATAATACAGCAACTTTTTTCTATACAAATAATGCAGAAAAACAGTTTCCAGAGAAGCTTATTTAAAGATTCTAGGGTTACCAGTTTAATGATAACTGAATTAAGTTTCACATAAGTTCAGACAGCAGATGCTGATGACTATGGATAAATTTCAAAATTTAAATATTTCTTTTATTTCTGTAATCGAGAGCATGGGGCTTAAAATATTAATCACTCATTTCCTTCATACTGGATAGTTCAACAAAACAACAATGCATAGCAATTTAAGTTTCATATTCACAAGTTGCTAGATTATAATAATTTTCTGTTTTACTGAATGTTATACTAACTCACCATGAATAGATGTGTACATCGGGTATGAAATGCTAATGCTGGTGGTAGAACTTTATATATGATAATAAAAGGTGCCTATAGAGTTATTAAATATGTTTTACCAGCACTTAAAGTAATGAGACTAATTCTAAAATTTTTAAAATATTTTCACGATTTATTTTTATTTTGGTATTTAATATATGTATTTTCTTGTTAAAGCAACTGTGGCATTACAATTTCTTTACTTATCCCTTTAAGTTAATAAGCTGCAGCTTACAGGTTTGGTAATTAAGTTTTCCTGTTTGGAGATTAAATGTTATGGTAACTTTAATAAGTACTTTATTTACTTCCTAATTTATTAAAATAAATTTAAATTACAAATAACTAATGCTAGAAGAGTATCAGCATTTTCTATTATGTTTTTTAATTAGTCCTTGTGGCACAGCTAGCCATTTGCTGCAGTAAATTTGTGATTGTCTTAAATGGTAAAATATTAGAAATCTAATCATTATTTCCTATCTTGTTCATTTGTGGTTTTGCAGCTGAGGATGATGGTTCAGTAAAACCATCGAAACTAGTCCTATGAAAATTTTGAAAATATAACGCTGATTTTTGTTGTTTGACTTCGGAATTAGTACTGTTAAATTATTCATTGAATGAAGTCTCCCTACTTGGTTTTCAAGTTTGGTTAATAACATCCTTTGCAAAAACAGGCTTGCGTCATAAAGCAGATCAACTATCATACGCTTATCAGTAATTTATTTTATTTTTCTGCAACTTTTTTCTTTGGTAATAGTTTGCTTGGGCTGCTCAAGACTGAGCAGCAGGTGTAATGAAGTGCCAAATATATTAACACATTAATTTTAAGAGATTATTTTCCATGTTCTAATTATCTATTCAAGAGTCTCAGAGATGCTTTCAGTCTGAAGTGTGAACTTATCTTTCTTTAATATCGATGGCTTGCAGGCAGCATCTTCAATAACTTTTAATTATGTTTCTGAATTTAATATTTTGACTTTTTGATTTGCAGAGATCTTGAACTAAGGTTAATTGCTTTAGCACCACTTAACCATTGATTAATTATATATTAATCCATACAAGTAGCACAGCTAGAACACGTCAAAGATGATTTAGGAAATCGTAGTTATTAAATTATCCCTATACTATTATGCAAACTGAGAAAATTGGGTCCCCCAGCGGCTGAGTAGTTAAGTTGCTGAACATTGGTAGTTTGGTTCAGGGCTCAAATCTCTGCAAAAAGGCTGGCTGCATGAGTGTTTTCATGTTTTCCCCATCTGTAGCAAGTATGCAAGCCAGTTTCTCTTATAAAGTCTTTTAGAAAGGCATCCTTCTCTTTAGGCAGGTAACCCTCAATTGCATTGGTATAATTAAATAAGCCAAAACCAGACCAAGGATAAAATTAATGATTCAGAAATCCTTGAGTATACTATCCATAATAACTGCAATCACTTGTAGTAATAAGAACTATAAATTAGCTTCATGATTCGTTTAGTGTGTAAATTATTTTAATGTAATAATAAAGTTAGGTATTTTAGTGGTTTCTTTGATACATAAATGATGGTCTTGTTTGGGTAGATGTTCATCTTAGAGAATAATATTCAAAATATAAGTATCGGTTTTTCTGTTATCAGCATACTGATCACTTTCAGAGGTGGTTATCATAGAAAGTTGATTGCCAAGAAAGAATTTATTGTGTGTTGAAAGAATTTTGTGTAGTATAAGTTTTGGTGAATTAACTCGTAAACTGTTAGGTTTGTTATAATTAATTAGGTTAAAAATATTTCAGATAATAAACTTAAACCTAGAAACTAAATTGAAAAAAAAATTAAAAAAATTTTAAATTTTGAAATATTAAAATTTTTGTTTAAAATTTTTTTAATGGCAGACTGTTTTCTGAGGCATTAAACTATAATGTGAAGTTTTTATATGTATCTTTGATTAAAAATTTTTCATAAAAGTTTTATTTTTCTCCCTATGTGTTTATGATACACGTAAAAGCGGTAGTTTTTAGTTCCAAAGTGGAATCTTGGGAATTGAGCTTCCACATTTAAATATTGCTGTCATTAATTAGTTAGGTACAGTCAAAAGTCGTTAATTCGGACACTCATAATCCGGACCTCAAAGCTAAAAACTTTCTGCGCATGCGCCGCGTTGACACATGCGCATATGCGTTTATGCGTGCGCGTAAGACTTTTACAACTGCGCATATGCGTGTGCGCAAGCGCAGAATACGTTTTCGCGTGCGCGTTTAGTGTATAACGGACGGTATAAGCTAAAATTATCTAATTATCTATTTCAGTTAATGTTGATGATTGCGTTGTTCCTTAATCTTCGAATTGGATCCGTATTATTATTTTTTGCAGACTGTAAGAGCAATTTTATAAAAGTAAACTTGAACTTTCGATTATGTCAAATAGAATTGCCGATGCTGGAGCTCCCAAAGGATCTACAAAACAAAAGTATGTTTCGATGTCCATCAAACAAAAAGTGGAATTGCTGCAAAAAATGGATAAAGGCATGAAGAAGGTGACAGAGAGGTTAGTGAAAACGAAAAAATTTCAATTGACAAGTAGTCGGTATTCTCGGCACAGCAATTACGGGACTTGAACAGCGGAACTTTGTAACTGAACAAGAAATAATGTCTGTTTATAGAATTAAAGAGAAAGTATTATCACATAAAACGAAGCAACTTAAACAACTTACATTGAAAGAAATGTTTAATAAAGTAAACAAATAAATATTAAGCTTTTTTTTTGTAAATTTTGATACCCTTTAGATCATAATTGTTCATTATTTCAGAAATTACGGTTTCATATTTTTAATTTTAGAATTTCTGCATGCCATCTTACGAGATTTAAACTGATGATCTATAATCCGGAATCGCCGAAGTCCCGACGAGTCCGGATTAACGACTTTTGACTGTATATGTTTGCAATACGTGTAAGAACTGCCTTAAGAGAGCTTTCTAAAGAAAACTGACTCATATTTGTGCTGCATCTAGATAAGCGCCAGTTTAATTTCACATGAAGTATCAAATTCAAGCACATTAAGCAGTAAAGCAGAAAAGAAATATGCAAACATAGAATGTAAAATTAGGTTTTCCATAGAAAACTAGATTAGGATAAATTTGAATAAAACTTTTACTGATGTTGATGAGAACTGACACAGACCTCCCTCCTCTTCTTCAGGAGCAAAGCATTTTTAGAAAATTATGACAAAATTGTGCAAGTCCCTTTTTTTTAATACCTAATTTTATATCTATAAATGATAGTTTTTTAACAAACATTTTGCTCCTAATGGGTTATTGTTGAGTAAATAGTTGTGTATAACTAATTTGTATAATATTATTTTACAGTTTTGGATAAGAAGATATAAATAATCGAAATATAGTAAATAAATTATGATTTTAGCATGATTATTGGTATATATTTTCTAATTCCATGAAGAAAAGTACAGGTGTAAAACAAGGGTGCCAGTGCATGACGATTAGATGAGGGTGAATCTATAGTTCATGTATAAGTAGAGTGTAAAAATCGAATTTACATTTCTAGATGACTGGGTTAAGTTTTTATTATGTTTTTCATTTCATTTTTCTATAGTTTTACATTTTATGTCTCCAAAATGTACTAAGAAACCATTTGAAATACTATGAAATTTTCCTGTTGCTGCATTTGACAGATTATAAAAATTAGTTTCTGTGCTTCAAAGTATCTTAAAATTTATCAGAATTTTCTCTGCCAAATTAGCCCACCAGCGGCCGAGCGGTAAAGTCGCTGAACACTGGTAGTTCGGTCCGAGGTTCGAATCCCGCGAACGGGCTGGCTGCATGGGCGTTTTTGTGGTTTTCCCCATGTGTAACGTGTATACGAGCCAGTTTCCCTTAGAAAGTCCTCCACGAAAGGCATCCCTTCCCTTAGGCAGATAGCCCTAGTGTGCTTTGCCATAATTAAATACACCAAACACCAATCTCTGCCAAATTATTTGTGTGTCAAGAAAAAAAGATTCGAAATATAGTTTGTCCCAAATTTATCAGCGTGTTCTCACATTTCCATATGGCACTGAAAAGAGCTTTTAGTATATATAAGAAGTGGAGGGGAGAAGATAATTGTGCAGCTAGTAAGTTAATAACATCCCGAGATGACATGAACTGGTCGTATTCGAAAATGTTGATAATGTCTGTATTTATATATGTACTAGAAAAATTGTAACTCTGTTGATTCCCCCTGGTTGCTTTTAGAAATGGTATAGGTCCATGCCCTTTTCAGCTATCACTGGTATGGTTCTTGTACTATTTGAACTGAAGGTAGAAAGGCGTAAAGCTTGTTTATTGTGAAAGCACGTGATCTCAGGGTTGTATGAATGGTGACGTAATTCGGGGTTGCTGGCTTAGTGATTGGTAATTTTTTTTTTTGGTATCATGTGCCATGATTATAAAACGATGAGAAACGCGCTTATAAATTGTAGCTAAGTTTGATTTTTTATGTGTATGATTTTCTCAGTTACTCTTTTTTGCTTTTTCCAAACAATTTTTATGGTGTTATTGGATTGAGCATTGGTATTCTACTAATCAGAATTTTTTTTCTCTGAATTCATACATAGATAATTATATAAGCGTATGTAATAAATAATTGTATAATTAACTAAATAGAGTAATTTGAGATTGAAAATAAGAAGTTCCAATCAAATTATATTCTACTGTATAAATTAAATTTTAAATTAGCAGAAAAAATTAGTTTGACCTCTTTTTATACACTAGGATATTCATGGAGAAATTAAAGGTTTTCTATATTTCATTACAATTTCTCCCCTCACTTCTCTACCCCTTTAAAATTGCTTTCATTTCTTATATTTTATTAAGCCGCCCAACCAGTATAGTGGTTAGCGTCGATGACTACCGTTTCGAAGGGCCTGGGTTCGAATCCCGGAGAAGGTATGGATGTTTGTAAATGTATAGTGTCGGTGCGGCATGGCGACACTCCAGATATGCGGCGAGCCAAAAGTCCTCTCATGTGGTTTGGTGGAAAGGGAGAGGGGTGGCAGACCCTCGTACCCGTCCCCCAGGAGTGCTGTTTTTCAAAATTAGTGGCGGGGGCGGAACCGAGCTAAATCGCACGGGGTGCTCAAGGCTGTTGCCAACGGCAGGCATAATCTTGTGCTTCTTGCCGCGAGGAATTTCGCGTGCTTGGGCTGACTACGTCAGACAAGTGAGCATAAACAACAACATATTTTGTTGAAAAGCTGAAAATTTAGTATAGATTCTGAACGTTTGAACAATAATGCGATGACCAGAACCATAATTATACGATATTTTTGTATAAGCTTCTTGATGAAAAGTGCATTTGAATAGAGGTGGGACTCGAATCAGGATTTATCCTGTTATATTAAAGATAATAAGTATTGATGCCAGCACAATTTTTAAGAGGTATTCGAAAACGTTTGCTAGTACTGTCGAAGTCTCATCGGTCCTGAGTGTCTTTGATCTGATTTTTAGCACTTAAGCTTGACTAATTTACCTGACTGCATTTTATGCTGTTCAGGTAAAAGATGTGCATCGTGAATTTTAAATGCAGAAATGTAAAACCCATAGGTATGACTTAGGACCCAAAATACCTGGTACATAATATTCCGACTGAAACTTTCTTAGCAATCTCTCTCACTTATTTCTTTCAAGCGGCATATATGAGATACAGAACAAAGTTTGCTATCAAGCTTTGTTTCTTAATAGGAGCAGATAATCTCTCAGGAAAAACGCTTAGCTGCTTCACTCATTGTCGCGCAGATATAAAATGTAACAAGTAGTTTTCAGTTTCGCTTTGAATTAAAAACCTTTATCGCAAAAGGAGGTAGCGGAAATAATGTACGAATTAAGTCCTTTTCCTCCAGGTTTAAAAATTTTCGTTTTCCCGAAATGGAGAGTAACACTATAGAACCTACAACAACCTGCTCGGTGGATATCTCATAGTTATCAAGATTTGTTAGGCTGTCCTTTGTGAATGAGCCAGTCTTCTCGATATTGTTAGATTGGAGACGTGTCTGAGTTAAGTCTCACTCTCGAAATCTTTTAGTTCATTCCATTTGTTATTTTATTATAGTATTATCCGTTATTTTCATTTCTTGCCTTAATGAATATGGAAGTTTTAGACATTTTTGTTACTAAAAAGGAAAATAACGCCGTTGCTCATTTATAAAGGTTATCAATATCGAATTCGTCATAGAAATGAGGAAATTATTGGATTTGCATAAACGGAAGAACTGAAAACTGCTAAGGCGAACTGAAGACCAAATATAAAATCATTTTCGAAGAAACCTTTCGTTCATTCCAGCCTGACACAAGAAATTCTTAAGAAAACAAATATTTGTGACCAAAGCAAGAGCAAAAAAAGAAAATATTTCAGTTTCCCAAATTTACAGTAAAGAAGTATTAAAAAAAAAAAAATGGACAATCAAGACTTTTGTTCATTAACTAATATTATACAGTTTTCAAAACTGCACCGTACAATTCTGAGCAAAGTGCTTGAGGAGATACTTAAATGAAAGATTTAGAAATTCCAAATGAATTATTATATGCAGTAAAAAAAGATACTATTTTTAGATTCTTTTCCATTTGATTATTTAAACGAACATCGAATTTTGGGTTTTCCCGATAAGGAGGGAAGGGAAGCAGCGAAAAGTGATCACACACTTTATGGATCTTTTAAAAAGTTTATTCTTTTAGAAATTTTTGGATTTTTTCCTCCTCAATCAGTAAATCGTTTTAAAACCTCGATATAAAAGGTAACACGTAAAAAAAAGGTAAATCGGTAAACTCAGGTTTTAACGCTGGGTCCGATTTTACAAATGATAAAATTCTAAGACATTCTTGTTTATTTGTTAAGCAAATATACTAGCGAAAAATTAAGCAGAAGAATCGTTTTAGAAATAAATAACTAAATAAATTAAAAAACTCTTAGTCAGATTTTGAAAAATCCTTTCGAGACGTACCTCTTTATTCATTGTTTAGACAATGTGTGTTTCAAATTTCATAGCTATCCATCTCTGCTACGAATTCACAAGTAGATTTTTTTTTAATCGTTAGACGTTAGGCTATTCAATACTGAAAATTGACCTAGGTCAATCTGTGTGAGGGAAGGAACGATTTCGTGGAGCACTTTATAGAGGAAACTATTAATTTCGTTAAACATACGGAAGCCTCAAAAAAGTACCCATGCAGCTACTCCATTCGTCTGGGTGGAAGAACCCAGTGACTTAACCACTTGGCCCTGCAGCTAGACTGTAAAAATAGAGATTGTGTGGAGAATAATGTTGAGTGCATTTTTTTCTGAAGCTCAAATATATGCTATTTATAAAATTATCTTTATTAAGGAAATGACTGTTGTTGCCTATAAAGCACTAGCATGTTTAAGCTCAAATAAATTCATTAATATCTGAAACTTCGACGTTTACGAATGTGAATGGCGACAGAAGACCTTGCTGAAGCGTTTGGGCTACCTTCTATACTTCTGTTAACAATCATCCATTTCGATGTAAATTTTATTACCTAATTAATGAACATAGGTCGCATTTACAAACTCATTTTAGATGGAAAACATATGCGCTATTTATTACTCTACGACAGGGGGGGAGCCATTGGTTATAATTTCGTTTTTAATCCGCGTGTTTTCTTCATTAAAATTGGACTGAGTTATGCACTAAGTGCGTGCATTAAGTAACCATTGATGAAGTTCTGGGTCCTACCCCTTTTTCCTGTTCTGTGTATATGTAACATGAATACAAGCTGATATTTTGTACAAAGAAGCATCCCTTTTTAGGTACACAGCCCTTGAATACTTTTCTATAATTAACCCAGACGAAGGAAACATGTGGGTGTTGTATGTCAAATTGCAGTATCTCTTTTACCGAAATTAGCGCCAAGTGAAGGTTAAAATTTAAACGCCTTTTATCATTTTCTTTATGTGCAGTTGTGTTTTCTTGATGCAATAAACTATCTTGATGTAAATTTCTGAAAGCGCAAAGCGATGCTTTTGTGTTAATGTAAATATATTTTGCCCTTTTGTGCATTTCATTGGTTCAAGATGTAACGAAAATTCAAAAAATCATTTTTTTTTTTTTTTTTTTTGCTTGCATGACTGCAGTATTTCACGTTACCCACATGTTGTTTTGAAGTGTTTTGTTTTCAAGTTATTATTTCGAGAAATAATGTTCCAATAATGTCCATTGTCATGAGAAAGAAATGATATTTCATGATCGTAAGTTAACATTTAAACGATAAATTTTTGATAAGTCGATAATTTTCAATTTCGCTTGGCAATTATCTTTCGTAATTATCAGCTTTAAAATATCTAATTGCACTTTGACATTTCGCGAGCTTGCATCGTTTTCCAGAATTTCCAGTTTTCAACTTTAATTGCATAATCAAACCATCAAGAGTTCAGCAAGCTTGCGGGAAATACTCGGCTGTTTCAAACAAGTGTACACAATCTGCGACCGATAGGATTTTTTGAGGCTACATTTTCCTTTCAAAGAGGAAAGTAGTGTGTTTTTTTTAGCGCAGAAGAAATTGAATATTGTTCAATCACATAAAGTCCGGTATTTGGATCATTTTAAGCGACAGCTGTGAATTAGTTCAGTTGTTCAGGTTATGATCATCGAAAACAGCAACAGAATTATCGATGTCACAGACGATTTTTTTTTTTCTTTTTTTTTTGGGTGTGTGTGTCATATATTATTATGGATTCTCACCTGCAATACTGTGCATTTCTTTTTAAACTCCGCACTGCCTCACGATTCATGTGAACTCTTACTTCGCTGGACTTGGTATATCAGCAACAGCCGTAGTAAAAGTTTCGTTTAGACTCCTTAACTGTTCTACATTGGTCTTACTGATTTTCTACATTTGATATTTAATTGCTTTATCTTCGTGACAAGACTATGCCATCTTTATTCTTCGAAACTTCACGGAATAGAAAATCGTAAACTTAAATTAGATCAGGGTAGCGCCAAAAGCGCGGGTTCCTACTTACAACATCAGAGATTGCCTGAACCGACGATTTTAAAGTCTTAATCGTCTTTAAAGACTTAGGAAAGGTTGAAAAATAATTGCCAGTTCTTAGCGAGGAAACAAATAAGTAATGCGTTTATTTTTGAACTTCACTAATGGCTTTTCTTTCCGTTTCGAAAATAAGGAGACTCAGAAAATACCGGAATATCCTCTATCGAATGTGGCTTTCGCAAACTTGTTATGCATTAAAATGAGAGGGAGGCAGCATAGTATATTACTATTATTATTTTTTTTCAGTGAATCCAAGTAGACATTAAACAATTGATCTTATTCTAGAACTTAAATGAGGTATTATGAAATACGCAGAATATAAAGATATCGCAGAAAAATCATAATATATAAAAGTTTTTTTTTTTTTCTTTTAAAGACTGTGTTACTAGGTTATAAGTTCGGAAAAGTGAGTGAGGGTGCTTTTTACTTTATTTAAAACTGTAATTAAGTCTAATATTATATTTTTAAAGTTTTCCATACATTTGCATACTTAGTGAATTTTGGCCTTTTTGAACCTGGCAAATTTTGTCGTGTTAGCTAAAATTATGAGCTTTTCGATATGATGACATACATAATTTTTAAGACACTTCTGGGATGACTTAGCGTTGTCGTCGCCAAAACTGTAGTGCACTGCTAATTATAGCACAAGTTCTATTCCCGACAGCGGGACTGATTGGCCGGATGTTTTTTTCTGTTGTGCATTGTAACTGTTGGCATTGAATCACAGTCTTCTTTATGAAAGATCGTGTAAAAGGCTTTTTTTTTTCCCTTAAAAAATTGTTACAAACAGACAAATTAGACAAATTCTTATTTTGCATCCGCTAAGTCTTTCTCCCTGCACGTATTGGCGATTGCGTCAGACAGGTAAAGGTTTAATGCATCAACCACGTCACGCTGTCACGTCGGTCCGGTTTTAGTCGGCTCCGCTCGACAGTGAAACGTTTCGAGCAGTGGCGATGCAATAAAGTCGCTGGTCGACGCATGGATACAAAAATATGATATTAATACAAAAATATATATATTATATAAACACAGACGAAAACCTGCTCACAAGCAGAATAATTCAGCGGGGGTGCCGTGTTGTGGATTACATGGACGTGGACCGCTGGATTATACTGTGAAAATGACGTTCAATCAGAGCGGTTACCCAATAACGAGTATTTTTTTCTATCGTGCGTATAATCATAAAAATTTACTGGTTTTCTTTTTACCGTGTTGATTATTCTTTATTGTTTTTGCGTGGATTATGTATTACAGTTTTTAACTGAAACATGCATAATTTGAAGATCAGAAAAAATAGTGAAGCAAACTCGAAAATTTTGATTTTCATTGATCGAAAGAGAATAGATTTTCTTTGAATTTTACATTATATTCTCCTATAAACCTCGTGACTTGACTGACCCTGACCTCTTTTGCGTGAAGACGGAAGGATTATAGGACAAGGTTTTTCACGATTGGGAAATGTCTGAAGGAGTAAAGATTGGCCATCCACCTAAAAAAATAATTCATTTAGCCGTCAACACGTGACTGGCGTAAGAAATCTTTCGGAGTTCAGATTGTAGAATATTTTGAATAAATTAATTATTCAGGTTTTTATGTTAGCGTTTGAATGTCAGACTTTGATTATAACAAAGTAGAATATGGAGTTCTTAGCAGCGTTAAGTAACTCCAGTTTTTGAGCAAAATGTTTCCGTTTTGGTAATTTTTCTTTATAAACTAATTTTCAGCAAAAAGAACATTAAAGAAAGAAACATTTCAGATTTTTTTTTTTTTTTTTTTTTTTTTTACAAAAGCAAATTATTTAGTGGATGTAATAGTAATTATAAAATGCGTTTTTAAAATTGGTGTGGGATTTATACATTTAATCAGATGATTAAACAAGATGATTACACGATGATTACATTTAATTTAAACAAGATGATTACACGATGATTACATTTAATTTAAACAAGATGATTACAAGAGCTAAGATTAAATGTTATACTAAATTAGTTTTTATCAAAAATATGTGTTAAAGGAATATTAAAAAATCTTTTTTAGAATAATTTGAATGAAGTCCCTTTTAGGCATTTATATTTTATCAAAATGAATTGTAGGAGGAAGGGGTCAGGAGGAACTTGCAATTTGAAAATTTTAGATGGCAGTCTAATTCCTCAAAGAAAAATTTTTGCTATTAAATATATAAAATGAATAAAAATAAACATTTAAATGTGTGGAAACCATACAAATATTTTATTTCTGTTTTGAAATGAGAATAATATCTACTGATGCTTGCTACTGAAATTAAATTTGTAAAGTTGAATAAAAATTAAAAGTTAAGAACTCAGTTTAAAAAAAGGATTTGTTTAGAAAGCTCCATTTATTTCTATATTTCTGTTTTGAACGTTAAGTGATACAAATAGAAAAATATGAAAAAAGTATATTACCGTTTGATTTGTTGAAATAAATAGGGTAAAGCACATGAAGGCTATCTGCCCAAGGGATGGGATGATCTCGTGTAAGACTTTTTGAGAGTATCTAACTAGTGCTTACACATGGAGGAAAACTAAAAGCATCTATACGACTAGCCTGTTCGCTGTGATTCGAACCTGGGAATAATTACCAGTGTTTAACGGTCGTATTTATGTGGCTGCCGGTAGAAATGAAATAATTTTAATAAAAATATAAGTTTTTTTTTTTGTGTGTGTACTTTTGTGAATTATCATGCTTATAATTAATCATCATGCTTATAATTAATTATCATGTTTATATAATATATATATTTTTGTATTAATATCATATTTTTGTATCCATGCGTCGACCAGCGACTTTATTGCATCGCCACTGCTCGGAGCAGTAAACTTGGGATATGTAACTGTCCTTAAATGTTGGTGGTATTCAGAGTCATTGTGGAAGTGTCCTACAGTAGCCTGTTCGCGTGTCTGATTTCTTTCGTTTCATAGTGCAAGAGGATTTTTAAATAAACTGTCCACATACCGTATATTCCGGCGTATAATGCGCATCGGTGTATAACGCGCACCTATAATTTCAAATTACGTTTATTAATTTTTAGGTGCTATTTTCGTCGTATAACGCGCATCCTTTTCTTTACAAAGGAACCTGAAAGATACATGTGCGATGCTCTTATCTTTTAAAGTCATTCATTCGAAGATTTTTCGCAGGCGTTCGGACGTTGGTATACTGACCTCACAGACGAGAAGGGGAACAATATGCGTGGGGGGGGGGAAGAAATGTTTGAGCGAGTAAATAATTCTGCAAAGAGGTGGGTTGTATTCGATGCAGGTGTACACAAGAATGTTAGTCTGTGGTTTCAGGAAAAACGGGGCCCCACCAGCGGCCGAGCGGTAAAACCGCTGAACACTGGTAGTTCAGTCCGAGGTTCGAATCCCGCGAACGGGCTGCATGGGCGTAAAAGGTTACCAACGAGGATATGCCGTTTGGCATCGGTTGTACCATTTTTGGCGACTTTATCACCTGCGCCGGCAAAATGGAAATGTCATACTATCATCAGCAAGGATGTTTCGTGTAGGGTTTCCTACTTTTTTCAGTCGCGACCCATTTTTATTACTGAGAGTTTTTCGCGACTCGCAGGACCCCATAATATTTACAAAAAATTTGTGGGACCCCATAAGTATTGCGCAAATCCGACTCACGCGTGAGTGAAACTGTCAATTTTTTCACTTGTACTGTAATATACTATTCTAGTTTTAGGTCGTTAACTTTAATTTCTAATTTTAAGACATAGAACAGTATGAACATTTTGAATAAATAACAGACGAAATGAGAGCGTCACGTGCAAAGGAAGGAAATGAACATTTATATTATAAAAAGAATGCGTCGAAACGATTCCGTTTTTTCCCTTTTCTTTTCTGTATAAAAAGAATGCGTCGAAACGATTCCGTTTTTTTTTTTTTTTTTCCCTTTTCTTTTCTGTATTGCCTTATCTTTATCTATTTTCAGATACATTGTGTGAAAGTATTAGGTAATTGTAAAATTATTATAATAAGAAATATCAAAACTGCTAAAATTTTTGGCGATCCCCCTGCTGCATGTCCCGCGACCCATAGTTGAAGAAACCCTGGTGTAGGTGAAAGATGGAACGGATGATGATTATTTATTTATGGAGATCAGAGTGACAGTGATGGTGAAGATGAAACAAAATTCTATGATTACCTGAAGGTATAACGGAAGACGAGGATGACGAAATCATTTATCTGATAATGGAAACTTTTAAGTTGATAAGGATTTCTTTTAAGTTAACAGCATCTAGGTGCATGTAAAAATCTAATTTTTGTATGTTGATTTTTTCTTTATTTTTAATCTATCATTTTTATATATGGCGCATAAAGTGCAAACGTAAATTTCGATCTCTCTTTTTTTTTTTTTTTTTTTTGGTGTGTGTGTGTTAAAAATGCGCAGTATACGCCGGAATACACGATACTTGAATTCTTTACGGTTTCTGTGTTTACGAAAGATCGAATTTGAATCAGTTTCTAGCAGTCATTGCGTACATGCTATGTTCTGTATACCAGACATTTTAGAATGTATTTTTATATTTCAGTTAATTTTAATAAACAAGGAGATAGTTATTTTACTTATGTTAATATTGCTGACTTGATGAAATTTGGAAAGCCCAGATTACCATAAAGTTTATCAGCAATGAGAATGAAGTGTCTTTTCTGTAGTGTGTAGTTTCGTAGTAGATACGAGTTTTGACTTGCAGAGGAGGAGATATGTGATGGGACATTTTTTATGTCCTTAATCATCCAGCGCGAAGTCTAAGTAATGATTAAGTAAACTATTCAATATGAAATATAAGCTTCAATAATAAAGTTCTATCAATAGCAAAGTTCTAAGAAAATAATTCAAAATTCCTTCATTGTATATCTGATCCCTTGGCTGAAGTTTTTTGGTGCTTCTGTCTTCTGGGTCAAATGAGGTAGGTACACATCTCGCCTATAATCCAACTCTAGTTTGATTTCTTTGATTACGGCGAAGTACTCCAGGAGTCGAGGCCTAACGAGAGGCCTTCATTGAGGACCTTTTTAAGGAAAACTGCCTCATGTCTACGTTGCAGATGGGAAAAACCACAAAAGTGTCCATGCAACCGGCCCTTTCGCAGAGATTTGAACCCAAGTCGAACTATTTGTATTCAGCGACGTTATCTATCGGCCGCTGCTGAGCCCCGTTTTGATTCAATTCTGATAGCATTTTCTTATTATATAATAAATTGAAAATTTGGATTAACATTAGGTTACAATTAAAATAAAAAATTTGTTATATAGGAGTGTAGGTGTATTGTTGTTTGTTCATTCGGGAATGAAGTAGAAACAATTTGTGCTAAAGCATTTCCACTTATTCGGGATCCTCTTTACTCTTTACTCTTTATTAATCCTCTTTACTTATTCGAGCAAAGATTTCTGTTCCATTGTCAAGCTACATAAAAATAATGGAAAGTTTGACTCTTTTATGACATCGATTTTAGATCGTTTTCCTAATACTAGTTACAGTATTTGAAAAAAATGAGAGGGTATACTTGTGATTTCCGAAAATGTCGGAAGTTTTAAGTGCATTAAGCTGAAATATAAAATTTGATTTTCTTTAAAATATGCATTTATTCAGTGTCCTTTTTTTGTAACAAATATTTTATCCAAAAATAGTTACCTTGTTTAAAAATTATTATTTCACCTTTTAGTGTTTTCAAAGAACCGAATTAAAAAAATTATTATTTATATAAGTGATGGGATATTTATTTCATGAAATAAATAAATGACTAAATAATGAGAAAATAGTTTGATCTTTTTTGTGGATTCGGGTAGTTTTTTTTTTTTTTTTTTTTTTTTTTTTTTTTGTATATTTTGCATTAATAATTTTAATTATTGTTTTAAAGAGATTTTGTTTCCCGATTTTTGTGTTTCATTTCTTGGCAGCTGTGTTTAATAAGATTAAATCTGGGCGCTGAAGTGGGTTTCTGAATACTTCTAGAATATTTAACTGCAGGGAGAGCCACACATTCATCAGCAGTGTATTCAGAATCATTATCTTAGTGGAATTTGAAAATACTTCTGTATCGAATTACGATGATTTTATTTATAATTTTTTTAATTTCATTTGAAAACGTCAGTATGTATTTGCTGATTCATTATACGTTATAAAAACAATACACTTAAGTTCTAACATCCATAAATTTAAGATCACAGTTTCAAGAGAACTCCACCTCCGCTATTTTTACTGCTGCAACTTAGCTTGTTTTCGAGTTTTATATCCGACTCTTCTGCATGCTAAAATTTGATGAGATGTATTAAATTAGCTTTTCTGGTCAAATACGATCTTATTTCAGCTTTATGAACTTTTATTTCTCGTTAAGTTTTGAAAAGAAAACTGAAATTTTCGTTCGTCCATTGACGTAAAAGTTTTAATTTGCCACTTCTTCATTATATATTTAGCATATCACATTAAGTCTTTCGATTAACGAAACTCTTGCATGATTATTGATGTTATGCTTCATGTTTAGGTGACCAATTCTTCGATTATTTTGATTATTTTAGAGTGTATTGCATTCTGCAGGACATTTTGGAAGTCTTCGACGCCCATTTTAATTTTGAATTCTGTCATACTTTGTATAGTATTCTTGCATCAAAAACTGATAAAATACTTTTCTAGTAGAGTTTTTTTTTTAAGCTGCAAATGAAGATCAAATTCACAAACTTATAATTGCATATGTTTTCTTGAAAACTTATAATTGCATATGTTTTCTTGAAAAAATCATTAAAATTACGTAAAGTGCAAGAAAAAAAGGAATTGAAGAATATAAGTACGATTTCTTAGTTATTGCTAATTACGTTTCTCAGCAAAATAATATAAATACTCATTTTGTATTTATTGCAGATGATTTTATTTGCAGTTTGAGTACTGTCCTATTACTTTTTGTGACATGTTTTTCCTGCTTCAGAGGCAAAATTTTGAAGTGACTATTATATTTTTGTAAAAAATATTTATTATAAAAATATTTATTATAAAAGGAAGACACTTGTAAATGTGTTTAATTCAATGGAAACCACATTTTATACTTTCAGTTTAATGCTTAAAATTTTTTTGACGTTATTTTCGGAAATCATACATGTCCTATCACTTCTGTAAGACATTGAATAAACCTTCTAATTTTTATTAGAATGTTTTTTGAATGTCTTGGGCCTTTGGGGCTGCTTAAACTAAAAATGCGTAAAGCTGCAGCTTTAAAAGGGAATTGAATAAATTTGAGTACTTTTAACTAAGCTAAATTTGGCATTAGTAGGTCGAGTTGTGAAACATATTGGAGGCTAGTTTAAAAAGATTCGTAACTGGAGAATCGTAATTTATGATTTCTGCAGTTTTTTTTTTTTTTTTTTTTTTTTTTTTTTTACGTTTTTAATACTGGCAGAAAAACCATGTGCAATAGTGAGATTATGATTATCGTATTTGTAGTCTTTTATGTAACACATGCTAAGTTAGCAAGCCAGGCTAACTATACTCATGTCCATAAATTAAGGATAATGCAAAATCGGGCAAAGGAAGAGTTAGAAGCAAAACAAATTCGACTTATTTGTAAAGCTTATTTATTAAACAAAAGGTAAAGAGCAAAAAAAAAAAAAAAAAAAAAGATGCTATATGTTTGATATTATTAAAAAAAATTAGCGATTTTTTCTCCCTGGAGCAAATTACATAAAAAAAAAACCTATTTACAAAAAACCAGTATTACATGGTTGGTATGATTGTTAATACATTGTATGTCTCCCAGACGATGCAATACAGTCCGTACAACGCCTAAGCATGCTGAGTATCAAATTATCCATCTGATCCTGGGGGATATTGCACCACTCAAAAAGCAATGCTCTCCGAAGTTCCGGTAGACTTGTAGGAGGAGGTTGACGGGCTGCAACTCGTCGGCCAAGCATGTCCCACACGTGCTCTACTGGATTCAAGTCCGAGAGAATGCTGGCCAGTCCATACGGGTGATATCCTCCGATTGAAGGCATTCGCTTACGATGTTTGCACGGTGAGGACGGGCGTTGTCATCCATAAACACAAATTGTGCGCCCATGGCGCCCCGAAACAAACGTACATGTTGTTCCAGAATGACGTCCCGATAGATTTGGCTTGTCATGGTTCCAATCTGAACATGCAGGTCAGTTCTGGAACCCAGAATAATTCCACCCCAAACGAGCACTCCTGCACCACCGTAACGGTGTCGTTCAATGATGGTAACGGGTACCTGGAGCTCTCCATATGAAAGTCCGGCGAGAGTCAGACTGCAAGCTAAACCTACACTCGTCGGAAAACATCACACAAGCACACTGTTGCGGTGTCCACAATGTATGCTCTCTACTCCAAGCTAACCGCAAGCGACAGTGAGTTGCAGTAAGTGGAACGCATCTGACAGGTCTAGAGCATGTAGACCAATCTGCCCTAAGCGTCTGTACACGGTCTGCCTTGAAATTGTCGTACCAGTGGCTGAAGAGAGCTGACGAGACAGGTCTGAGGCTGTGCTCCGCCTGTTTCTTTTGGCAGTAACTGCCAAATACCGGTCCTCATTCGGCGTTGTAATTCTGGGGCGACCTGTACTGTAACGTCTACTCACATTACCATCATCTTGGAATCGTTGCCAAAGGCTGGAGATGACACTCTGGGCAATTCCAAGTTCGTCTGATACTTCCAGTTGGGTACGCCCACATTCCAGACAGCCGATAATTCTACCACGTAAAAAATCATCTAAATGCGTCCTTTGTGTCATAACTATTCGGTTATTGCACTGAAATGCTTATAAAGCGCCTGCGAACAATTTTACTTCTTTGCCTGTGTTCCTTATATATCACTCTCTTACACTCTCGTCATTGTGACGTACCATCGGTGTCATCTGGTTACTTCCTGAAATTTGCATATGATTCTTGAAGACGTGTGTAGTGATTTTACAGGTGATATATTTGTTTTAGAGTTCGATTTCCGCGTGACTCCGAATTATCCTTAATTTATGAACATGAGTGTATTATACAGAATACTGTGTTCTAGTGTTCTGTACCAGCGGAAGTATCCGGAGTTGCTCGGGCTTTACGCAAAGTTAAAGAGATTTCATTTAGGATAAATGGAAAGAGTTTTTTTTCCATATTTCTGGTAGAGAGTGATTTTTTCTTGTTTTGGTTCAAGGTCAATTGTGCAAAATTTATTGCAGAATTGTAGACCTGTAGAAGGAATAAAACTGTAGAACAGTGTAGAATGAACACGGCGCCAAGTAGCGGTTTCAGTAAAAAACTGGTACTTGCTTTGTTTTGGTTATGTTCTTAAGTTTCTAGAAAATCACCATCCACTTTGGTCCATTCCTTATGAATAGAGAGCGCATTTATATTCTGCTTTAAACTGTTTCTGAAAGTTCTTCTCTATTCTAAAGAGTAAACGAACATGGTTGCATCTAACGGTTTTAGTAAGAAATTATAGCGGGAGCGCAACAACGTTAACGTGGACCCTAAGATGGGTGACGTGATTTTGAAAATTGAAACTGTCTAGGAATATCAATATTTATTTTTTGTAAAAAGCAATTCAAAATTCTTTGCTTAGCATGTATGACTTTTACTAACATCGGTAACGCAATAACGGCAACGTGAACCTAAGATGGGTGACATGAACATAACTTTCTAGTATGAAAGCCCTAAGTGTGGACTCCGTGGAGTGTTTCTTCGAAATCTTATGTTTCACTTTCCTCTTGAAGGTTAACTATGCAAAATTTAACCAAGATCGGAAATAAAACTGTAGATGTATATGAATCATACGCACACACACAAGGAGAAAAAAAAAATGGAGTCTGCGTTAATAGGCATGGTATGGGACTGTACTTGAAATTGGATAAACAATGGCAATGAGTTGAGCTCTTATTTAAGTATTTTATATGCTGTCCGGAACCAGTAGTCTGTCTGTTCAAACGTCTGCCGACATGACTGGCTCAAGTCTGACCGACTCCCTTCAGCTTTCTTGGTCGATAGGAAAGTACGTATGTATAAACGATTATGCAATAATATTCGTTAGCGCAGCCTGTTGTTTTTTGTGATACTTTCTGTTAGAGAGTTCTATGTGCTTAATGTTTAGTTTTTCGGCATTTCCTTTTGTTTTCAAATACAAATCTGCATGTCTTCAGGTTTCAGTTGAGGAAATAATGGTTTATTTCATCAATTTCAAAGTTGAAAGTTTGAGGAACCGATGCCAATGGGCGGTAAAGTAATATTTTTCTCGTGTTTTGTATTTCTTTGTTCAGGAAAGTACGGTTAACTTTTTTTGCTCTCTTTTATTTACGGGAACTCTCAACATTTTTTTCTGATTTGGTGTAACTGGTTTATTCGTTTTTCATCTTTGAAAGGATCTTAAAATCTAGGTTCTATGACTCTCTCAAGAATTCCCACTAGTTTTGTCCAGTCAAGATAACTTATCGAATTTCTGTTTCTGTCGCGATGAAAAACTTATATTGCTAGATTTTCAGATATTACCAGTTTAGATTTGAGGTTAAAATAAGTGAAACATTGTCTGGGAGTTTGTGTGCTTGTTTATGCTCATTTACTTTGAAAAGTAACTCGAAACTTACATGTTTGAAAACGTATGATATTTTAACGTTCTGGGAAGTTATGTTCTTTTTGCATTACAGATAGCGAGTGAGGTTTTACTGTGAGCAGTGAGGTATAGTATATGAAGAGTATTAAATTTTTCTGTGTAGTGAAAGACTGCAGAATGCCTGCATAAAATTATGCTGATTGTTACAAAAGAAGAATATTTGTTGGATGTCTATGTTTTTCGTATGGTGGTAGTTCATGATTTTGAAATAAATTATAGTGCTTTGAAGATGTTTAATACTGAGGTACAATTTATAAACAATTTTGGAAATGTGTTATCTATTGATCTGGAATTTTTTTAAAATTTAGTATGTAATGTCCTATTTCTTAGAAATCAAGAAGTATTGATTGTTTCTCCAAGAGCTTTATTTTGCAGAATTTGCATTTTATAGAGGTTTGTTTTTGTGTCATATTCCCACATGGTAGACATGTCGAGTAAGACTAATTATTTATTGTTTTATATAATATTGTAATTTTAAGAGTGTATTTTCTGAGAAAAGGTTTTAAATTTGCTACAGAAATATAAAATATTTGGATGCCTAGGTATATGAGTATTTGTTTAGAGTGTATTTCTCCTTCACATAATGTGGCAATGGATGGTAGTTTGGGTAATGGACTTTTGAGAAATGGCACTATTTTTTGTCGAAACTAGTGATTTTTCAGTCGCTTCTAGCAAAGCGAGATCATACTCATTTGTGTGTCAAAAGTAAGATATCGTCAGCGAGAAATTCTATTTGAATAGTAGGGTGTTGTGGGAGGGCGTAAGTTTATATTTTATGTAATAAGAGGCTTTCAGGCATTCCCGCTTTAATTAGCATTTGTCTGGTATGCGTTTCTAGCTCGGATACCGAATGATCTATTAAGGAGAAAACAATAGTAATTAGATTATATGGAAAATTATGTTTAGAAGCAATAAATCTGCTTTATTGCTCTTAAATTGATAAGTTTTTAATTAATAACAGAATAAATTTGATAAAAAAAACACTTTACGGAGCACACTGTCGCGTGGAAGATAAAATAATTTTAATTCCAGCTTTCGCAACACGTTTCTTTTAAGTCATGGAGAGGTTTATTAATTCGAAAGCTAAATATATTGTACCTTGACGAGTGGCAACGCACTTCTTTGATATCGCTTAGTTTTTTGATTAGATTTGAAACATAAATACTTTGAATTTGAAACATAAATCCAGAGTGGCAACGCAAAGCATTTTAAATCGCTGAGCTTTTCACCAGAATTTATATTAATTTCGCACAGAGACGATATATGTATATATAAAAGAAAAGAAAATCTGAAAGGTTTCAAATTTTTGATTATGTCCCAAAGGGCGTTTTATTTTAACACTGTTTTATTGCGTACCCTGTTGGCTTTTAATGATTCGACGCAAAATGCCGTTTTAAGACTAATAGCCTTTCTGAGCTAGGAGCCCTTTTTGCTAAAAATAATAATAATAAATAAACTTAAAAAAAATTAAATACGACCAAAGGGGCGTTTTTTTAACGTTTTGTGGGTTACTTTTATTTATTAAATATCATGTTCTTCGCATTTAACCCGTAAAATTCAGTTCAAGAGCAATATCGCAAAATAGTTTTAAATTGAGCATATTTAGAATTTCCGATACGGTGTCTCGCGCACTGGAGATAAAAATGTTTTTTCTGTACAACGTTGCCATTGCTGGCTTTGAAATCCTTGAGTATGTTAATCAAAAATTCGTAAAAGTTTTACAAAATATGAAATCGATAATAAAACAAATACCAAATTTCAAATTTGGGCTTCGATATGCCCATATTCGCAGTAGAAATACGTCATTCAAAATTCGCTGGGTCTATGTACCGTTGTTTTATCACAATGCGAGAAATATACATACATTTATGCAGATTTTTCATTATTTAATTTCTTCAAATATAATGCAGGATTCTAACATTTGGTGGCAACAATTTGAAAAGTGAAACGGACGTTTATAGTGAAACAACGCAAAATCGCAAAACGAAAACAATTGTCCTTCAGGGACAAAGCTGAGGTGTATAGGTCAGTTTGAGTATTACTTGTGTTCAGATTGGTAACTCGAGGTATCGTCGCTTTTCCACAATGCGAGGAACATTAAAACATATATACACGGATTCTTCATTATTCAATAGTACAGATAAGACAATCAAATGCTGCACATCCTTAAAAACCACATTTTTTATTTGTGACTACATATTTAATAAAATTATTTTTGTTCTGCGGGACTACGCTGTTTGTATTTATACCACAACTGATACCACTATTCTACATTTCTGCGTTCTCATTACCTTGCATGTTGATTGTAGGGCACTACCTTGACTCGGAACGTGTTCGCGCCATGTCTGGAATAAAACGCTAAGCATCAAATTCAGGTAGTGTGTGTATGATATGCGTCACTCTCCTAGGATTTGACCGAGATGGTGTGGGTCTGAAGAAAGGAGGTTGAGCGGCGATAGGAGTTGCGTAATTCGTCCGCATTTTTCTATCTCGCGATCGAAATAGATTCACCTGGTGGGGCTCTGTCACTTATCTTTTCACCTGCTAGAAATAAATATTTTTCTGTTATCTAGCTCAGTTTCGGTTTGAATGTCGAATTTAAGGAAAAGCAGATGGGTGACGATATCTGAAATATTAGCGGATAATTTTAAGCGATCCTTGTTAAAAATAAGTGTTTTAGTCTCTTCTTGAACGTTTCACTTACATACTTATCGCATATAATACCACTGGTATAGAGCCTAGACCTAGATATCAGATTTTCATACATCGTCATAGAAATGATAATACATATTTATTGACTAAATTTATGGCGTTTCATTTGTTTGGGCCAATCATATTACTTGTTACATGGCAAAAAATACGCCAAAGTTGAAGCAGCTAATGTTTGCAGAACGAATTCAAATTTATGGCAGACTGCCGGTGAGTTTTAATACTGTCATTGTCAAATAGATTCAAGTTTTCAGATCTATTTTGAGGTAATTTATGAATAATTCTAATTTAATATCTTAAACGGAATGGCACGCGGCTCCAAATGTTTCGCCATCACTGCTCTAGACTGAGCAAGTATGTGACAAAAATGAAACATATATATAAAAAACATAAAGCGAACTGTTATTAAAACATAAATAAAATGTCACTTATCATCTTTCATATATGTCCATAAGTGTAAAATATTTAATGCTACTTGATACATTTTATAAAGTTGATTTTATCCTCAAACTTATTAATAATTTTGTTAATTGTTTCATGTTTAATAAAAATTCATCCTATTTATGGATCTATTTTATTTTTAGGATGGTATTACAAGAGTGAAGTTCAGGCATAGATAATATTTTAATTGAATTTATTCAGTTCCCATTTGCTCATAGGTCCTTAATTTTTTTCATTAATGGTCCTGAAAAATCCTTAATTTCCGTGCGCAGAAATGTGTACAAACCCTGCATAAGAAGGATTGGCATCAGATAGCATAAAAATTTACATATGTAATATGATCTGTTAACATTCTTTCGTGCTTGTTAAAATCTCCTCGGAATTAGTGAGGTATTTCAGGAGAATTGCTAAATTAGTTAAAACCTTTGTTTTTCGGTGATTCTGAAGACAAATTCCAGCTGGAATAGTGAAATATCATTATCCTGGTGTTATGTCTTGTTACCAAACTGTTTCGGAATAAGTCCGTAGAAAATAGACTTTGAATCTTTTATAAGTTTTAATATAGTCTTGCAGTCTTTAGTTTTTAGTTCCTTATTAGCTGTACAATTCCTTTTAATTGTCACATGAATTTATTGAACTTCATATAACTTAGGACTACGAAGATATCTCATATACATGGACTTACTTAGGAGTATTTTTGTACAAAAAAGTAAATGCTGTTTTCTTGTATTACCTCGATGAAGCTTTCATTTTATTACGAAGACACTTTTATGGAATATGATCCTTCATTACTAATTATGATTAGTAATTGATTAGTAATGAAGTCATTGCTAGTATTACCTTCATTACTATAAATTTATAGTTTTCAGTTGTAGCAAGATTGGTGGGTCAGCACCTCATCAGAATTGAGGATGCTGAACGGAAAATCCATTCACCAGAATTTTGGTCAGAAATATTTATTAGTGACTTAAAGCTTAAACGATGTGATTCTGTAGCGTATGTACCATATATAGATAGAAGCATTTCATAAGCTTATATAGTTGGGAGGGAAGTTATTTTGTTCTCAGACGTCGGATATTTTCAGAGAAGGATATTAGTATAGGCATTAAAACATGTATATGAATTTCATTGCTGAGAACAAGTGAAATTAACTGTACTATAACCATACGATGCAATTTACATTTTTTTCATGGAGTGAAATACCTCTTTTTATAAGCAATCTATGTATTAGCATACGCAATTAAGTTATTCAGAGAATTTAAGCAGAGAAATAACTTTAGTTTTATGGAGAAAAATAAGTGTAAAAAGTTATTTTCTCATTTGGAACTATCGTATTCATCTGAAGTGAAATTTTCAATTGCTAAAACCTCACAAGCTAGTCAGTATAAAGTGCCAAGTGTTAGCAACAAGTGTTAATTGATATTTAAGCCGCCCCAAAAGGAGCTGTCTGATTAAAGCTATTCGTTATAGTTTCATTGTAATAAGGGGGGGGGAGTTTAGAGATTTGGCTTTCCGTAAGCTGTGAATGTTTATCCATATGGGAAAAGTATTTTGGTGTACAGCTGTACTCTATAAAGGAATTGCGTATTATCATAAAAAAAAATACTTGAATCGATATACATTTTAAAAAATTAATGCAAGTATAAATATTTAAATTGTAAATATGAACAAAAAGTGTATTGTCAAGTTGTCGGTTCTATTTTCTGTGCAGCATATAGAAGGTTGGGTTATTTAATATCTTCCTGGAGCACTTCGCTAGAAAATTGGCTGATATTTGCTTTAAACTTGGAGAAAAGTACAAATCAGCCATGCAGCTAGCTCGTTCACCGAGATTTGAAACTGGGTCGAACTGCCAGTAAAGCAGTCTTATACATTCGGCCGTGGCATTTGATAGCGCGAAACTGACGATTTAACGTTAGTTGACTTGTTCGGTTCATAGTGTGGAGTTTTGCGAATCTAATTTCTATTTTTTTATGTATGACTGCTTGTTTCGTATATTTCCTTTTTTTAGTGCTTGGGAACATTTTAAAGTCATAGAATTAATACAGATTATATTTAGGAAATTAAAAAGAAATGTCAGAGCCCAGCGTTTTGTTTTTCTTGAGCAGGAGCATAAACGGCACGATTAATAGAAAGTATAGACTCGATCCTTCATATGATTCTAAAGATCAATCATGTTTGGTAGATCCACTGAATCTAATTTATCATCATGTTCATGAGTTATCGACAATATTGATGATATTTTTTTTCTATGGGCAGTATAAAGGTAATATGAATTCGTTAGTATAAAGTCATATTAATACATTATTTGAGTACTTTAATGTGACCAACATAAGGTAATATGAATTTATTTGTATAATGTCATATTAATATATCAATTGACTACTTTGATGTGACCGACATTTACAGACTTAAGCAGTTTCATTCTAACTACATTTCGTGTAGCGATATAGTTTCCGTTTTCCTTTCATTATTATTATTTTTTAATTGACGCTGTAAGCAAAAGTACCTCTTCTACACGTGCTGTTCTTGTTTTTGTCACTCCATCTTCCCACATCTTTTAACTTTTTGGCTCCTATCAAGCTTTCCGCATCAACGGAGAAGTACTTAGGTGATGATTCATAACCTAAACTGGGCTATTTTTTCGTGTACCTGCTTCTCGATTCGTCTAATGGTTAGGATATATTGGTCTTGGATTCGAGAAGTATTGATATAAAATATCGTAACACTGTAGCTATCCATTAATGTTTCTAGCTATTGGTTAATATTTAATTGAAATTAGTAATCTAAATGTGTATATGCGAACCAAAGCCTCCCTGTTTTTGATTCATTTTCCCCGTTTGTCCTTTGTTTCTGTTATATTCTGCTAGCAATAAATCTCGATGAGCGAAAAATGCAAATTCTTTCATTTTTGACCCTCATCTGTAGCCGTGCGGATGAGATCCTACAACACTGGTATTTAGGCTGCATTTCCGTTTGAAAGTCCTTCACTTCGTCTGGTTTATCAGTTAACGTAACCTTTCATTTCTGATGAAATATTAGAGTACGCAATGCAGTAGTTGATGGTGGTTTTAAAAATAATTGCGTGTTGTTGATGTAGAAATTAAAAGCCATGAAAAAAGTATTAACTGTAGGGAAGGAGACTTTAAATACGATAAGGCAATATGGGGAAAAGGATTCAGTTTTCTTGTTCTGGGAATATTGCTATCCTGCAGATATTTGGCTGCAGGGGAGGAGTACAATGGAATTTATAATCCAGTTTTCCGTACTTCATTCAGTTAAATATCAGAAAAATGTAGCAAATCATGTGCATATTTCTGTGTAATGCAGAATAAGTTAAGAGGAGTAATTATAATACACTCATTCTCATTTCTTGAAGTACATTACTATCTGTTCTAAGCGAGCTTTCAAAGATGACGGTATGAGTTTGAAGGCATTACTTTTTATCGAATGATTCAGAAATAGGCAGCAGAACTTCATGTTAATTGAAAAATAATGTATGAACATAAAGATACTAGTTTTCCACTGAAATAAGATTATCATAGAACAGTACCGATTTTAGAAAAATAAGTCATCGTCAGTATACTTTGCAGACGACTCCGCAAGGAGAGCGGTGGGAGTCGTCTTTTATAAGTCCTAGAGTTTATTTAAGATTACTGGTCCCCTTTGTAAGAAATACTAGTCCCTTTTAGAGTGGTCGTCTTAAATGGTTGTCATGACAGTGTTTATTGTATTTTGAATATGAAGACTAACGATATATTAAAAACTAATGAGTACAATAATGGATAAAATTCTCTGATGTATTTAGGAAAATTGGATGAAAATTATCATTAAAGTAAGTAAATATTTTTTTTAAAAATTTTATAGATGTCTTAAAAGTAATTAGTTAAATACATTTTATTTAAAAAAGACCACAAAGCCAACAACGCAGATTGCTGCTTATTTTGCATATCATTAGCCGTTTTAAATTATATAATATTTCCACTTAGGAATAACGGGTATAATGTTTCGTGCTTGTACAAATGAGAACATGTGGAGTAAATCTTCTACTGTCATTACGCTTGTGTTTTTTAAAAATATGCTGTCTCAAGAAACATAATAAGCGATCGAGATCGTAGAGTTTTGACAGTGACATCTGATGTGCATGTTGTCATACACCGTTATCAGACGTTGCTTGCGCATGCTTGGTAAGAATTTCTTCTGTAGAACTGGGTTCTTGTACCTCTTCCTTCTACGTAGTTTAAATGTGAATTACTGCGTGAAATATTTTTTCCCGCATTGTTTCAGGTACCATAACAATGCTTTTATGAAGACGAACTAAATATAGCACTAAAGATTAACTTAATTTCTCTTACAAGAATCACGAAAAAATCAGAATTTCTTACGGCCTACCGTCAGTACTAGTAAAGGCAGCTAGGGAAACGGGTTGTAGAATCAGTAGATTTTTTGATACTGGAGACATGAAAAATGAGCAATGCCCTCGCCGGACGCGCCGAATGTGCTACCGTTACATCACAAAGGCATTGAGAAACGAAAGGAAAACAAACTTATATACTCCTTTAATTGGGCGTGGCCTGTTATGACCATAAGACCAGCTTGTCTGGTTTGTTGGGTCGGGCTGCGCCCACTTTTGGTATCTTGCATGCGTGCAAGATACCAAAAGTCCAGATCGTCCTTTTTAAGTGCGACTGGAGATTAGGGGGCTAGGGGGCCCAATCGCCAAATCCTGGTGGTGAAGAATTATCATCCACCACTTTTTTTAGTTCGGTCACCACTATAGAGTCATTAGATTATTTTAAAACAGGAGACATGAAAAATGTGGAATGCTCGGATGAGGACTCGAACCTGCACCTCTCGAATACGCGCCGAGTGTGCTACCGTTACACCAAGAAGGCACGCAGAAAAGAGGGAGAAAATAAAGGTGAAAATCAGCTAATACTTCTTCGCATTAGCTGACGAGATCCAAGCTGCTACCATTATCGCTAAAACCTAACTTCGTCATTTCTTAATTGCTTGCCGTTATAGATTTATTAAAATGCTGTTTTTATATGATAGGATCCTTATTATTTTTATTGTCCTAATCCCGTGCCTCTTAGCAAGTGGCGGCCTAGAAGGAGAAGTTATTGGCGCGCGCTCCTTATCCCAAACAAAGCCTGCTTTTACTCTGGGGCCTTACCCCTTCTGCCGTCAACCAGTCGCTTTCAGATCCAGTCCGTCTCTTGATCGGTTGGTTGAAGAAAGAAGAAATTATGTTATTAAAGATGACTACATGTTAAAAGTTTGCTTTATGCTACCTATGTACATATGTAAATATCACTAATAATTTCATTTACTTTACTATTTTATTCTATTCTGTTTGATTTATGTACGTATTACATCTGGATTCACTATTGCGACGGGAGAGAGTGTAACTTGACTATGAACCTTTGATTATTAAGTACTTTGATACATTTTGAATTATACAATGTGATGAGACCAAGAACCTTTCAATGCAGACCTCACTTATTAACTTTAAGAAGACAATTTTCATATTTTATTTTCTATTTTTCGATATGAAAACACTTTTTTTCAGTTTTACTACTGTGGTGTATCCACTAATCCGATGCTGTTCGCTGTTACACGTGACTATTGGTCACGCGCCCTTTCACACACTAGCCTATCCTCCGGATCTATGTTCAACATTCGCTTACCTGATGCGTTCTTTGAAGCATGATTTCAAGACAGCCGGAACAAAGCATGCTATTCACGGCATATTCATCGGAACTTGAAACTTGGATAACAGTTTGCTAAGTCCTTGTGTACAAAGACTGTTTTTTTTTTTTTTTTTTTTTTTTTTTCCCATGACTAGTTGTTGGAGTTGGTTTTAGATTTTGGATGTGGCTTTGCAACTTTTGTGTAAAATCTTCATGCTTAGCAATTAAGGATTTACTGAAAAATTCTCCAAGCAAACAGATTGGTGTGCTGTACACAAGTTCAGCAGAGCAACAACCCAATCTTCTTTAATGCAAATCGAATGCCAAGAACAATTAAAAACAGAACATGAGTCCAAGCATTTGACGTTTCAAGATGCGATTTCAGGCTGTTTTTCAAGGTTAAACTTTTAGATTCTGGGTGATAAGCTGTGGTGTTAGTAGCTTTGAAACATAAGGAAGCTGAAGGATTGGAATAGTTGTCTTTTAAACTTTCGACCTTTGTCGGATGTTAACTTCTCTGGTATTCCAAATCTGGAAATTCAAGTTGTGACAAGGACATTTGCGACGGAATCTGCAGCTTGGTCTTCCAAAAGAGCAGCTTCAATCCACCATAATAATAAGCAGAATCTATCCATAATAGTAAGAAGGTACCTAAAACCTTTCCAAGATGGTAAAGGGCCTACATTATCGATGTTAAAGTACTTGAAATGTTCATTTGGAACTTTGAATTTAGCAGCTGGAGCATGGATATGTTTGTGAATTTTGGCTTATTGGCATGACAAGCAGGCCTTTAATCCACAATTGACAGTCATTGTTTATGTCCAGGTCAAATGAATCTTTGATCACCAGCGTCATTATTGCACGAATCCAGAATGCGATAAAATAATCACAGAGGAAACTGTTCTTCCGCGAAATTCTTTAGGAATGTATGGCCAGCTAAAATTAGTGTGGGTATCACTGTAAGTTTTCTTATTGCTATCTGGGGGGAATTTGTATCCGGGAGAAGAAGGGTTTTGAAACTGGAATTTGATTTAAGAATCTTGAGGTCTTCATTTTCTTGGTAATCTGCAATAATAGTATAATAATTTGAAGCTGGACTAGTGACAGTTTCAAATCTCGATAGTGTTTCTTCTTTGTTGTTTTCTTCTCCAGAAGTGTACTGTATATTTGTTGTGAATTTAGCAATGTAGTTGAGTTGCGGGGCATGCCATAGAGAGGTTTTTGTCTAAATTCTGCTGGAATGCAAAGGTGATAGGTTTATGATCAGTGATCGGTTTTTACAGAATGTCTAAAATGCTTTATGGCCTGATAGATCTGTAGGCGCTGTAGTATATATGTAGGCTTTATGGCGCTTTAGTTTCTCTGCGTTTGTGCTAGGGATCGAGAGAAAAAGCTTAACAGCTGTTTTTAACTGTTATATACTAGTTGATCGATCATGGTGTCCATGGCGGAATCAATGTAGCAGTTGTTAGAGTGATCTGTGCCGTCTGATCAGGGTGAACTAACACTGCTGAGTTGCACAAGACTCTTTTGATATTAGTAAGAGCATTCTGGACATCTTCTGTCTAAATTAAAGGTTTTTTTGCTCTTTTGGTCTACTCTATTAGGCAAGATTGTCAACGGTTGTTGCAGTCTGATATGAAGCGATGGTAAAAGTTCACCGTTGCCAAAAAATATTTATGAAGGACTTTGCCTTAAGGTATTGTTTAATTGTATCAAATTTCGACGGAATTGTTTTAATTCCTTTCGTTATTTCATAACCTAAAAATTCAACTTTGCTCAGACCAAATTTACATTTTTCAGTGTTTTTGCTCAGTCCATAGTTATTCAGCCTTCTGAAGACTAATTCAAGATGTTTTTTGTGTGTTTCTGTGTCTGGAGAAGCAATAAGAATATCATCGAGATAACAGAGCGCAAAGTCTAGGCCACTCATCACGGTATTCTTAAACTTTTGGAAGGTTTGTGCAGCGTTGCGTACACCAAATGTCATGTAAGGAAATTCAAAAAGTCCGAAAAGTGTTATGATTTCTGTCTTCGTGAACAGGAATCTGTTAGTAGGCACATTGCAGTTCTGTTGTTGAAAAAATCGTTTGTATCGCGCTGAATATTTGTACAGTCCGTTAGAAATGGTAGTGGGTAACAGTCTGCCACGGTGTTTACATTAAGTGCACGGTAATCACCGCATGTCCTCCAGTTGATATGTAAGGGACTTGGCCAGCTGCTGCTTTTGGATGGCTTGCAGAGACTTTCTTTAAGCATATGATTGAATTCCTTTTTCGCGGCAGTCAACTGCCCTGAAAATGTCTTCTTATTTTAAAGAATATGGTGTTTCCTTTGGCTTCAATAAAATGCTGCGTATTGTCTTTAATTTTATCATTTTTATGTTGGGTCTAAATAAGTCAGGAAATTATTTAAAATGACTCTGTTTTGGTTTTGGAAAGTGTGAGCAGTGAACTTAGGAGTGACACCATTGTTACATAAGGTCAGTGAGGTGGTACCGTCGATTAATTTTTACCGTCGACTAACAAGTTGAAATGTGAAAGAGTCTATTCCAACGATAGGTGGTTTATTGATATCTAATTATCTAATCGTTGCCATATCTTCTATTCAAATACTATACTAAATCTAAAATGATATATAAAAGAAATTAAGCAAACAAAACAAAAAAAGAAAGTTTTTCACAGACGATTCAGTATTTCTCATTCAATTTATTCAGTTATGACTTCGCGACAAGGTAAAAATACATAAAAACTCAAAATATCTATATTAAAAAATTACGAAGTAAATCTTAAACACTTATTTCCTCGAATGAATTCCAGAATGGATTAAGCATGATTTAATTCTCACTAATAAAAGAAGGCGTTATCTTTGTTGTTGCGAAGCTTAGTTTTTCTAGATTGGCAACAAATCAGCTATTCTGCCAAGTTTCAAATGTAAACAAACATGGCCGCCATAAAAAAATAATTAGGGTTAGCCGCACTTAGAAAACTTTTAAATTGTTAATTAACTGTATAAATATTGCATGCAGATTTACTAAAGGTATAAAAACCGTAATAATTCAATCATTTTTAAAGAAAAAAAATCCACAATATACAAATATAAAATACATATATTTATATACTTTTGGTACGGCCGATTGCAACCAAAATGCGAGGTGCACATCTACATGTTATAGCAGTCCTATATAAAAATTTCGACGTTCTGAGGCTACTTGTTTTTGAGTTACGCGAGATTCGTACGTAGCACGCACAGACGCCACGAAAAATTCTCTTCAAAATTCATTTTAAATCAGTTTATATATATATATATATATATATATATATTTTTTTTTTTTTGAGGAAAAGAGTCTTTTATTCTGTCCTTACGTACAGATGTCACGCTTGCAGTCGGTGGAGGAGGAAATGAGGTTTTTTTTTTTTTTATGGGGAAAGGGATTGCGTTTTTTAATTCCATAATCGAATATAAAGCCCAAATTTTTTTCACATCATCTCCACGCGAATTTGAATAACTCAGAACATTTTTTGTTGAATACGGACTTATTTCTTCTTCTAAAATTGAAAAATGTAAAGGGACGTAGACAAAATGCCCCACAAAAGTGATTCTATACCGAAACATTTTCATAAAATTTCCTAAATAAAATTATCATCTGCTAATTTTTTTTTTTTTTTTTTTTTTTTTTTCGTTTTGATTACGTTTAAAAATTCGCTTGGCTTTATTCTTTGCTTCTGGAAAACCTATCCGGGATATCGTTAAGATCGTAAATTTAACGCATTCTACGGTGCAGTATGTACCGTATGTAATCAAAAATAAAGAAAGAAGAGGTCGTCCGGCAAAGTTAACATCATCAGAGACTTATAATCAGAAAATTTGTGAAAAATCCACATTTGAGTGCTGTAAAGATCTGTACAGAATTTACTGAAAATTTTTCTACTTCAGTTTCGCATGAAATTATTCGACAATACTCAGATCAGCGGGATTACATGGGCGGTCTGCCTGAAGAATTTTTTTTTTTTTTTTTTTTTTTTTTTGTAAGTGCAAAAAGTAGAAAGCTTATTCTCTCCTTCGCAAAATCTATGGTAAATAAGCCCGAAGCGTATTGGAATCATTTCTTATTTGCAGATAAAAGCAAATTTAACATTTTTGGTTCCGATGAGCATATAATTGTATAGAGAAGAAAAATGAGGAACTTAATCCCAATACTTGGTTGGAACGTAAAGTATGGTGGAAGTGTCTTGGGTTGGAACGTAAAGTATGGTGGAAGTGTCTTGGGAACGTAAAGTATGGTGGGTGTCGTGGGTGCATGTCAGCCATCAGGATTAGGTTACTGAGTATTTATTGATGGTATAGTCATAGTGAAGCATGCTCTTTATTTAAATATTTGAAAAGGGAATTTAAAATTATCCTCCCAATATTTAGGTACTAAAAACAATTTTTTATTTATTTATTTATTTATTTTTTTTTTAAGTCAGGATAACGATCCTAAGCATACGATCCTGAGCGTTCTCTTTTGGTGTGTCTATAACTGCCCACAAGTTCTGAAACACCCCCCTCAGCCACTAGATCGAAACCCGATAGAACGCATTTGGAGAGAATCAGAGGTTAGAGTACGAAGATATAACGTGAAAACGAGAACTGAACTAAAAGCAGGAATGATGGGAAAAATGGAGGAACACTGATGTAGATATAACTCCCCCCCCCCCCCCCGAAAAAAAAAAAAAACTGGTGAACTCTATTTCTGACATTATAAATGCTGCAAGATATCCTACAAAACTAACCGAAATACTACAATATTTACTAATATCTGCAGATTTCTTTAAAGTGAACGATGACATTTGTGAGCCTACTTTTTGATTATTGATTCCCCTCCCCCGAACAGGGAAAAAAGAAAAAAAAAAAAAAAACTTTTACTATGTTTATAAAATAAGTATATTTTTTGCTAAATTTATGAATATTATTAAAAAATTCTCGTTCTCAGATATTAATTGTTATTAATGACTAACGCAATATCACTGAAACTCTTAAATGTACGAACACTTTTGGGAGCCTCTGTATATATCTTTCTTTATTCATAGTAAAAAGAAAAACCCCTCACTTCCTTTATAGTAAATATGTATTTGGCCGTGTGGGGTAGAGACCAAACATTTCAGCTTTCTGAATGTGTTATGGTCGCAACTAGTCTGTTATTTTGGTAGTTCACTGTACTGGGGCAACATGCAACCCTCATGAAGTGCCAACATGATTATACAGTCCACAATTAAGCTCTAGTTCGGATTATTTATACTGTATAATTAACTACGCAGTATAAATTGCGGTAATTCAAGGAGTTTTATACGCAGCGTTCTAAACATGTTTCTTATCCCCTTTGAAAGAAATACGTTTATTACACAATAATACTCTGCGTCTCCTCCATTGATAAAATATACATATTTTTTTTTTTTTTTTTTTTTTTTGGAAATTGTTCGGAAAAGCCTTGATCTACGTTACACGTTTTTTTAAAAAATACGCAGAAGAAACTCTGCCGTTCCACTGCTACGCACGATTTCCTCTCCTTTAGCGGAAAAGACGAGCTTCGATCATAAGGGAAAAGGAAATTCCTTTTCTTATTTCTTTTTGCCTCTCATAATCTAGAGAGGAATCACGTGCTTCTGGGGTTCTTTGGCATAGTGCCAAAAAGTGCTCAGACAGCGAGGTGTGTTGGCGAAGCTAGGTTTGCCAGAGTAGCGGCTCGTTTGCCGCCAATTTTATATAATGGAATCATAATATTTTTTTATATCATTTCTGAATAAGTATATGAATTTATGCATGCCATCAATTTGAAACGATGTTATGAATGCCACACATGAAAGGTTAATTGAAATATTAAATTTATTGTCGTGAACATTGTACAATCACTATTCTCCCATGACCTTGTGATGTTGAATTTACCGTATGGTGTGTTCTGTTACCATCAGATCCTGCACGATATCTTTTTGTGTTAAGGTAATTTAAATAGAGTGAATGCTTGCCATAGCTGTACAAATATTTCACATTATACAAACAAATCTCAATAATACGTCGCTCTAAGAAACAATTAAAAATGAAAGGGGTTGTCAATCTGAAACACTTTTTACAAATTTTAAAAATATGAAAAAGCATCAAATATTTCGCTTCTCTTCTTAAATATAATTGACTAGGTGTACCCGCCCGGCGTTGCCCGTGCATTTAGAAAATGCAGATAAGTGAATAGCGCAGGAATAGTAGTGTAGGACATGTAGACTGTCTCTCTCTCTTCCCCCCCCCACAAGCTACAAAAAAGAAATGAATTGTAATTAATCGATTTAATGTATCGTCAAAACAGCAAACTAACGCTAGAATAAAGAAATCAATTGTTACAATCGAACGTTATTTGAAAACAAATAATAATATCAGTGAGTCAAAAAAACCGTGATTAATTAATTATAAATAATTTTTTTAAAATTTTTCTAATTCAAAAATCGAAAATCGGGCTTCGAGGTCTGGTGGCCAGCCTCTTTGTGCTTCCGTATAAAAAATTCCAGGTCCCTGCGTGCGATAGATTTGGCTGGAGAGCTCGGTCAGACAGACAGACAGACACATTACACTTGCTTTTATTATTATAGATAAGTACTATTGCGAGCTTATGAAATTATTGTTGAATGAAATTAAAGTTCAATTCTAAAAGAAGTTTATTTCTTTATTTTTTCTTCCCCCCCCTTTTTAAAATTTTTTTTTACCTAAAATATTATGAACAGAAAAATATCAAATCATTGAATTTTTCTATTTCGCCAAAATTTCATTGTAGACAGTACATTTATTCTGGATGCATTTAATAGCGTTACGCAAGATAAGAGAAATTTTGCAGTTGACTAATTATGAGCGTTAGAAATCTAGCTCATGATGTACAATAATACTTTTACAAAATATTGTTAGAAAGTTTTTGCAAAATGGATTTTTAAAGAATTAACTTACGCTGTATTGAGCATAAAAGTTCGCTGTGGAAGGGGGGATTAAAGATCCTGAATCCTTGAAAATGATGGTAAATCAGTTCTACTCAGATTCATAATGCAATATAAGAAGAGGAGAAAATAATGGAAATTACAAGAATTCAAGTTATAATTTCTTTCTCATTTTTTATTGAAACGTATCGGGTAAACATATTTAGGGAATGAAATAGTTTTTACCGAAGGGCTAATATTAATTGTAACAATAAAAGAGTTAATGTTGACTTACTAAGCGATGGGGAAGCAAGAGTTATTGAAGTATTTTAGAAAAAGTAACGTGACAAGCAGAGTGATTTGTTATGTAGGTGACAAGTCAAATAGATTTTATACGTCTTACAAATATTACTTTATATCACAAATATGTATACTGTTCGATATTATTCGCATTAGTGGAATATAAACTGCTCGTAGTAAAATTCCTAAAACTCATTGAACAAAAATGCTCGGAGATGTCGACAGCACTTCCTAGAAAGAATTTTGAATTACAGAGGTTTAAATTAAGGCGAAATATCAACTAAGCGTGATAGTTTTATTTTCCATAATTATATTTTCTGTTTACGGTATGAAGGTTTTTTAAAACGTGATTTAGTGCTATTGTTTAATGTTCATCGTACGAGATTACATGATTCTCTGCAGTTGACCCTTGATTACGCGAATGTTAGGGACACCAACATTTCCAACAGTAGGAAATCCATGTTATAATTCTTGTCATTTCCAAAACTTAACAGGTAAATAGCATATTATTGACTAAACTTCTTAAGGATAATATAAACATAAATTAAGTCGTATTTTGAATACTGCGCATAGTGTAAGTGACGCCCCATCAAGATCGCGTAAACATTACAAGGCGAGAGAGTACCCTTGCTCAGAGTACATGAAATATGATCCAAGTATATAGTTACGATCCAAGGTTGGTGCACAGTGGATGAGAAAAAAGTAAGTACGTCTTTTAGCCTTTATTGCTCTTACGAAATAGGAAAATTTGCATAAACAGCGCTTGATGACAGGTGCATATGTATTATAAAAATGGAAGACTTCGTTTATCTCGAAAGAAAAGGCGGCAGGTGGGAAGCTATACCGGATAACCGCAAATCTTTGATAATGAATTACTTTCTTGAATATTTTAGCATATGCTTGATCTTCGGTTAATTTAAGCGGTCAGGCTTTGTAATCTATCACGCTGTCGTTCCGATGCCCCAGTTCCATCCGCTTGCTTGATGCCAGACTCAGGACTTAGACCAGACTTTTTAAACCTGGTCAGACTGAGATATGTTAGAAGCGGTCTCCATACAGATAATTCTCCGCGACATTTGTGGCAGAACCCACATCGATCTTAAGCTAACACGGGAAGTTACTGAATTCCAAACAGTGCAATGCGGGTACAACCACACTACACGCAATGCTATTGGCAGCGAGAGTACATTTTATTGTAGAACTATGCAGGGTCTGCATCCAGATGACTGATGCATCGAATTTGTGAGTGGCTATTTCTCTCAACACAAAGCTGACAGTGCTTTCACTGCACATGTCTCAGGAATGACTAAAGTATGCTTCGCATAGGATGGAATCTCTGATAGTCTCTACGGCTATGTGTGGTCACAGTCCAGTCACGCAATTCGCTAGCAGAGATACTAGGTCGGCTGATCCGTAAATGTGTGAGCTGGCATATTAAGCAGTCATATTTTGGAACCTTATCTATTGCTTCAGCGGCTTAATGTTGTAATGGGTTTCCTCGATGACATTTCCTTATCGCCTGTGTGTAATCTGGTTGGATACAGAAATTCAGATCGTTAGGTATTCAGATCGCTTCGGTGTAGTGGCAGCTGTGATCTTTAGATCTGACATCTTTGGATTTCTTTCCATGAAACTGTTTTAATGAAATTCGTGTATTGAACCTCATTGATCGAAAGAGTCAACTGCCAATGAACCAAGCTTTGTTAAAAAAAAAATAATAATAATTAGATTAAAAAAAATTTACTGTCACAAACCATCAGAAAAAAATTTGACCGAGAAATGCGAAAAGAAGAAAATGCGTGAGAAAATTGCTGTGAAAGCAGATGATTTGACAGTATTTAAGAAATGTTTCTTAGCAGTATGTAATTTTATTGCATGTAATCTGAAATATAAAAATATTGTTAAAACTCCATTAAAAGTAAATTGCTAAATCGCAGAAATAAATTGAATATAGAGCTTATTAATCTGTTTCCCATTGACTTCTATCGAAGTACGAGAGTAACAGAAACAAAAAAACATTGTTTTTTTATTATGTTCCTTAACTCTGTATTTTAATTTGTATATTTCCCCTTTTCATCCTAAAAATAGTATTTGCTTCCCTGGCAAACGGCAAAACCTCGAATCCTGGCAAACGGCTTGGGTGCATGTTTCTATTCCATGTGTATCGTGTGTATCTTAGTCGTTATAGACCAACCCTTTTCTTGTCAGGTTTGTTTGATTACGGTAAAGCATGCGAGGACTTATTTGCGTAAGGGGAGATATGCCATCGTGGAGGACTTTCTAAGGCAACCGTCTCATATCCATGTGGAGGAAACAACGGAAATGTCCATGCAGACAGTCTTTTGGCTGGCCTTTGAACTACCTGTGTTCAGTCACTTTACCCCTGCGCTGCTGGTGAGTTTTATAGATCAGAATTCACCAGTGGAGTTTCATCTTTTGTTGTCTCCAGGGCTATTTTCGTGCACATCTTTTAATGTCTGTGTTTGAGAATAAACATACTCATGAAACACAAACACCAAGCTTTAATGGACTGTAGCTTTATTTCTTTTAACTTCTGTTTGGATGGACACTCTTGCCATCGCATAGGTGCACCTCCCAGCACGCAATCAAACACAATAATAATGGCCGCTAGCTAACCACGTTGTCGTTTTCTCCCATCGTGGTTGCCAGATCACTTCTGCCTTAACATACCGCCCGGGTTGGGCATTTGTTACATAGTTAACAATGACCAAAATTAAACAGTTTTAAATCACCATATAGTCCAAATCATATATCAGAAAATTTAAATTGATACACATGAACAAAAGCAATAAACATAATTAACCACAGAACATGAAATGCACAACATCTAAATTAAAATACAATGCATATATATAACAATTTTTTTAACTCAGGAAATATACATGAAATTATGTAACATCTACTGGTAGTACAGCTAATTTAGTTATTGGTCTTTTTAAAAAACCTGACTTGGTTCTTACAATACAAACTCTAACCTTTTTATCCTTACCATAAATTACCTCTTCCATTTTACCCAGTAACCAAGTCGAAGTGGGCATGTTGTCTTCCTTTACTAAAACTATAGTGCCCTTTTTAACGTTATCCTTAGAGAAATACCACTTAAATCGTTGCTGTAAATGACTGATGTAATCATTTTGCCATCTTTTCCACAAATATTGCGTTACTTTAGTAGTGCGCTGCCAGCGCTTTAAAGAACTATCAGAAAAATCAGTTAAATCAGGCTCTGTTATTGATGTTAAAGGTCGCCCGACTAGAAAGTGTGCGGGTGTAAGAGCTTCTAAATCATTGGTGTCATTTGACAAAGGGGATATTGGACGTGAATTTAAAATTCCTTCAATCTGGTTCAAAATTGTAAGAAACTCCTCAAATCTAAAAATCAATCTCCCAACTGCACGCTTAAGATAAAACTTAAACGACTTAACACCTGCCTCCCAGATACCTCCAAAGTGAGGAGCCCTGGGAGGGATAAACTTCCAATGAATTCTTTCAGATATCAGATATTTGGTTAAGAATTCATCAGGATATTTCAACAGATTGTAGAGTCGCTTCAATTCATTGCTAGCCCCAACAAAATTTCGAGCGTTATCGCTAAATAAGGTTGCGCATTTACCCCTTCTAGAAATAAATCGCTTCAAAGCAGCAATAAATGATTCTGTAGACAAATTTGAAACGATCTCGAGGTGGACTGCACGAGTCAAGAGGCAAACAAAAATTGCAACATAAATCTTGTGCACTACGCTCTTCTTTTGAGTTGTATACTTTATACCAAAAGGACCACAAAAGTCAACACCAGTATGGTTAAAGGGAAAGGATGGATTCAGTCTCTCTAATGGTAAATTTCCCATCTTTTGATCCAGCAATACTGGTTTTACTTTGGCACACGTAACACATTCTCTTACGATCTTTCTAGCAAGATTACGCCCACTTATCGGCCAAAATTTTTGTCTCACACTATGCAAGAGCGCTTGTGCTCCAGTATGAAAGTTTCGAATATTGTAGTGTAACATAATTAAATGAGTCAGTTTATGATTTTTTGGCAGGACAGCAGGGTGCTTTGTGTTAAAGGGTAAGTTAGCTTCCTGCAGTCTACCACCTACTCTAATAACTTGAGATTCATCTAAAAAGGGACATAAAAATTTTAACTGACTATTTTTACATACTTCCCTTCTCTTACTTAAGTTCCTGAATTCTTCAGGAAAGTTTTGACATTGGACTAAGGAAAGTAATTTATTTTCGCTTAACGAAACCTCATCTACTGTCAGATGACCTACTTGTGTTTCCTTGGATCTACAATTTCTTATAAATCTTAAAACATAAGCAAAAACATTAATTAGCATAACAATTAGTAATACTAAAAACATAATCCAAAAGAGAATTTTTAACAGTTACGGTCAAATTTACATTAGAAATAAGTTTCAGTTCGCGCACATAGTTCTCATTTGAATTTTCAAAGTTATTATTAACACTATAATTGATGACCTGTTGATGCAGAAAATTTGGTCCTTGAAACCACAAAGAGTTGTCAGCAATAATTTCCGGTCTCAGACCGCGAGAAATTAGGTCAGCGGGATTGTCTGCTGTTCTGACATGTTGCCAGCAGAAATCCTTAGTTAGCTTTTGGATACGAGCTACTCTATTTGACACAAACACTTTTAGAAGATGAGGAGATGTAGCAATCCAGGCTAACACAATTGTTGAATCTGTGTACAGAATAACTTTGTCAACATATAAACTCAAAGATGTTATTACCTTACACACAAGTTTGGAAAGGAGCTCTGCTGCACACAACTCCAGACGAGGAATGGTTATTACCTTGATAGGCGATACTCGAGATTTGCTGCAAAGTAAAGTCACTTTAAAACTTCGCCAATTTTAGAGACACAGCGCAAGTAAATTACTCCACCATATCCAAACTTTGAAGCATCAGCAAAACAGTGGAGCTCAATTTCTTTAATTGATTCTATTAGAGTGCAACGAGGGACTTTGATTTGTTTCAGCTCTGGTAGGGCCTTTTGAAATGTCTCCCATTTTTATCGCTCTTTGAAAGGAAGTGGATCATCCCACTCTAGATGTAAAAGCCACAGCCTTTGCAGGAATATCTTAGCACGCATGATTACAGGCCCTAGGAAACCTAAAGGATCAAACAGTTTAGCAATATCAGCCAAAACCGAGCGTTTTGTGCAGATTTTTGACGAACTAGATACAGTAAAACTAAAAGAGTCTTCTTCTGGATTCCATCTTAAACCCAGAGTCTTTACGGTGCTTTGTGAAGATTCTCCAAAACGATACTCTTGTTTTTCGAATGGAACTTGTTCTAAAAGAATTTTTTCGTTTGAGCACCACTTGTGCAATTCCATTTTCGCAGATTGTAGCATGTCTATTAACTGCCGCTGCAATTCTACAGCAGAGGTGACATCTTCTGCACCAGACAAAATGTCATCAACATAAAAATCGTTGAGTGTCGTTTTAGAAGCCAATGGATACTTATCTTTTTCATCTAAGGCTAACTGCCTCAAAACTCTTGTTGCTAAAAAAGGCGCTGATTTTGTTCCATATGTTACCGTAAGTAATTGATAAAGTTTAAATGCATCATTCAACGTATTTTTCCAAAGTATGCATTGAAGTTTTCGTTGCTCAGGATCTATACGAATCTGCCGATACATCTTGCATATATCAGCAGTGAAAGCCACCTTGTGTTTTCTAAATCGTAGCAAGATAGCAAACAGGTCATCTTGAACTACACCTCCATTCATCAAACAGTCGTTTAATGAAAAACCAGACGATGAAGGAGCCGATGCGTCGAATACCACTCGTAACTTAGTTGTACTGCTGTCTGCCTTATAAACACCATGATGAGGCATTATGTATTTAGGAGTTTCCGTCACACTCTGCATTTTTTGCATATGCCCTAACGCTTCATATTCACTCATGAACTCACAATACATCCTAGACATGTCAGGGGTTTTGTCTAGTCTCTTCCACAAATTATTTAACCGTTGGGTGGCTAATTGCGAAGAATCACCCAAATGAACATCTTGCCTTAATGGTAGCGTCACTACATATCTACCCTCAATATCCCTCTGATGGGTTTTTCTAAAATGCTCCTCACATTCTACTTCTTCTTTATTTTTTATTTTGAGAGATTCTGTAACAGCCTCAATTTCCCAAAAGGACTTGATTAGTGAATTTAAGTCTTCTTCGAGTTTCATAAATCCGCACTGAATCGTATTGCCTGAATTTGAACCAACATTTACACCGGTAGCAATGTATCCAAATACGGAATTTTGAAGAGTTAAATTAGAATTTCGTGGATGAATTTGATCAGCCTTCATATAATAATAAAAGCAAGTGTAATGTGTCTGTCTGTCTGTCTGACCGAGCTCTCCAGCCAAATCTATCGCACGCAGGGACCTGGAATTTTTTATACGGAAGCACAAAGGGGCTGGCCACCAGACCTCGAAGCCCGATTTTCGATTTTTGAATTAGAAAAATTTAAAAAAAATTATTTATAATTAATTAATCACGGTTTTTTTTGACTCACTGATATTATTATTTGTTTTCAAATAACGTTCGATTGTAACAATTGATTTCTTTATTCTAGCGTTAGTTTGCTGTTTTGACGATACATTAAATCGATTAATTACAATTCATTTCTTTTTTGTAGCTTGTGGGGGGGGAAGAGAGAAAGACAGTCTACATGTCCTACACTACTATTCCTGCGCTATTCACTTATCTGCATTTTCTAAATGCACGGGCAACGCCGGGCGGGTACACATAGTAGTTCATAAAAGCATTCTGCACCTAACAAGGCATCTATTTTCTGGGGTTTGTTAAAATGAGGATCCGCTAGTTTGATCTTTTGCGGAAGCTGTGAAAATGAAAATTTAAAATAATTCACTGGTACTAAATCATTAATTTTAGGTACAACAAAGAATTCGAGAGCACGGTGGTAATCACGCTTGTTTGATATCACAGCAGTAAGCTTGGATTTTACCGATAGAGCTTTTCCATTTAAACATGAAATTGATATGTTAATTTTACTCCCTTTTATTCCAAGCCTATTAGCGAAATCATAGGTGAAACACGAACACTGACTTCCGCAGTCAAGTAAAGCTCGACAAGCAATAAAATTCCCGCAAGAATCTTTAACATAAATAATAGCAGTAGATAGTAATACCTCCTTCGAAATCACTTGTGAAGCAGTTACAGACGAACCACTAAATTCCGAATTGTTTATTTGGTTGCAATTAGATAACATTTCAAAACATCTGGCGTCAGGGTTTAGATTCGAGTTGTCTACTAAAGGAGGGTCAGAATTATTAACCGGTGCTTCCTCCTTCCCCACACAACTCGCTATAGTAGCAAGTGAATGCGAAATGTCTTGATTGGGAAAATGCAGTAAACTATGGTGTTTTTTCATGCATTTTGAACAGCTGAATTCTGAACGACAGTTCTTTGCAGTATGAGTCGGATTAAAACCCAAGCAATTAAAGCATAATTTATGTTTCTTAACAAATTCAAGACGTTCACTTACAGTCATTTTCAAGAAAGAATTACATTTATACAACTTGTGAAAATTGATACTTTTACAACAAATACATTTAAAATCTTGACCTTTAACATTTGACACTAAGGCAGTCACCTTTTGAATAGGTTGACCCTTTTTTACATTAAACACATTAGATGACTTTGACGACTGCAAAGTTCTAGCATGATTTTTTAGAAATGTAATAAGCTCAGATAATTTAGGTAACTCACTTGTTTTTGAATCTCTTTCCCACCAAAGACGAGTGGAAACATCCAATTTTTGCAGCAAAATATATGCAAGAAATGTTTCTGCGAATCCCTCTATTTTTTGGTCTAATATTTCCAAAGACCTTACACTTTCATTCACTGTGTCTACTAATTTTAAAATAGAAGACGGGCTTTCATTTTGTATGGGAGAAATTGACATGAAACGCTTTATCTGAGCGAAAACCTGATCACGTTTATTGGAGTATCTCTCTTCTAAAAAATCCCAAGCAATTTTATAGTTATTGTCACAAATTGTGACTGATTGAATAATCCTAGCTGCTTCGCCATGAAGCGATAACTTCAAATACGAGAGCTTTTGGGAATCCGATAATACATTATTATTATGAATGCTTGAAATGAAAAGATCCCGAAAGCTTAACCAATCTTGAATATTTCCACTAAAAGACGGCAAGTTTAATTTAGGTAATTTCATACCTTGTGCACTGGTATTTTCAATCTTTACATTACTTGCATCTTTAGCACTAAATTTTGACATTTGTCGTTTAACCTTAACCCACAAAGTATCAATACTGTCTTGAACAAATTGTTGTTCCGTTACATATTTGTCAAACTCTTTTTCATCAACTATTACAAATAATTTATCAAACATATCTGAACACTCATTATTAAATTTTGCACATTTATTTTCAAAAAGTTGTAACTGAAATTCATCACAAGTATATTTTTCGAAGTCTGATGTCGCTTTCGTTATATTTGACTTTAAAATTCTTTTCTTAATTAAAAGTGCTTCCATAATTAACGTTAATTAATAATACCGAACATATGAGCAAATTCACTTACCTCCGTTTGAGGTAATCCAAATAAACCCGAAATTTGTAAATCCAAACACACACTAATTTTTATGTCGAATGCGAAGTAACATATCACACTTTTTTATCAATTTAACACTTCACCTTTAAGCTTTTTAACCAGCACTTTATCCATAGGCACTAATCTTCCTACCGGGTTGCACGGACCACAAAATATGTTCGAGAATAAACATACTCATGAAACACAAATACCAAGCTTTAATGGACTGTAGCTTTATTTCTTTTAACTTCTGTTTGGATGGACACTCTTGCCATCGCATAGGTGCACCTCCCAGCACGCAATCAAACACAATAATAATGGCCGCTAGCTAACCACGTTGTCGTTTTCTCCCATCGTGGTTGCCAGATCACTTCTGCCTTAACAGTCTGTATTCAATGACCGAATATGACTTCCCACATAGCACAAAAACATCCTTGGGATATCCCAAGGATGTTGCTCGCGGGATATGCGCACATCCTCAGGACATCCCGCGAACCTCCTAAACACCTCCTCCCGAGTGCTTAATGTCACATCCCGGGATATCCTCAGGACATCCTAACCAAGTCCCATCGACAGCGTGCGGGATGTTATTAGGATATGAACTCCTACTTACTACATCCTCAGGACATCCCACAAACCTCCTAAGCACATCCCATTATATCCCTAAAAAACATCCTATCTATGTCCCATCGACAGCATATGGGATGTTATTAGGATTTAAAGTCCTACTTACTATAATCCTCAGGACATCCCGTAATATCCCAATTTCCTCCTAAACTCATCCTCCTGAGCGCTTAATGTCACATCCCAGTATATCCTTAGGACATCCTATCTACGTCCCACCGACAGCGTATGGGATGTTATCAGGATTTGAAACACTAGTTACAATATCCCTTTAACTTCTTAAATACATACTCTCAACTGCTTAGTGTCACATCCCAGTATATATACAGAGGAAAATTCCAGTGAAAGTATGTGAAGGTGTGATGATCTAAAACCTACTTTTTTTACACAGATATTCTCAAATCCTTCTCCTATGGTTACTATGGAAAAATCAGAAATGTTGAAAATATTTATACAACTTATTTTGTTTTTAAATCTGAATTTGTGAATATATTAAAACTGAGCAAGGAAATTAAAATGAATTATTAATACAAAATATTAAAACTGAAAATTTTGCTTTTATTTTTAAGATATTAAAAATCTTTTGATCATTTTTAAACATCCAATAGCCCCCAAATTGAATTATTCATAATTAAATTGTTTTACAAAATCAGTTCCTAATTTCAATTAATTTGTATTAAAAATTGAATAATAAAATTAGCCATTTAATAATCTTTACATTAATGAATCATCTTTCTTTAAAACATGTAAGGAATTTATAGTGTTTTGATGACACTGTTGGGAAATTGTTAAAAGGAATAAATTGTACTTTTAAAACTAAATCAATTCCTAGCCTCAGAATAAATAAATATGTTTTCGTAACATGAGAATGCTGCAGGCTTTTTTATATATTTAATATTTAGTTGTAAAAATTTGACATTATGTTAACAATTCTTTATATCATTCAAAAGGTAACTCAAGAAGCTCTTTTAAAATTCTATCTTTCTGCTCACACAATTAAAAAAAAAATCTGAAAGGCCTCAGATTTTAGCAGTCACTCAAAGAGGCTAAAAGTTTATGAATGCATAGATTATCAATACAGATGGGGCAGTGGAAATAGCAAAACATTTTATAAGATACTGACACCAGAAAGTTATATATCTTCTATATATTTGAAAACTGAAGAAATATATCATGTAATTATGTAGAAATATTAAAATGTTTTCAATTAGATATATCATGAATTAAATGCATTTTAAATCAATCAGATTAAAAATTAAAAAAAGCATTGTTAAGAACTGTGTGTAATGCTTTTAAATAGCTTGGCTTGTTAGTCAATAATATATTAGATTTTAAAGATAAATATGTTAAATTTTGCCAAATGGCAAGACTTGAATGAAAAGCGAAACAAGTTTACGACTGACGATATGAAGTCACATTTCAAAACTAATAGCCCTTTTAGATTAAAAAAAAAAGTTCTGAAAATAATTTGCAATGGTTCATTGGTATTATTTTACGCAAAATTCAGTAAAATGAAATTTACCCGTTGAAATCAGCACCAAATTAAACTTTGTAAATTCTAGCGCATGTTAAAGGTTGTCTCATCCAGAATTTTATTACTAACCATTCATTTCAGAGCAAAATAAAACATAATTGCCATTTATATGACAATCAATATCAAAAATTTAAATCTGCATTTTACGCAACATAGAAAAACTTCAAAAGATCTACTGTTTACCATGCAATTAAGGCATTTTATTCTGCAATCAACTCTACCAATTATTAATTCCATTAAGTATATTAAGTTTACTCTTTCTGCTCAATATATGCTATGTAAAATTTTCCATAAATTTATTAATTCATTTTATTTTGAGGTGACCTTTTATTCAACTCTCAATGTCAACGAGAATGTTTAGTTCATTTTTTATTCGGTCTCAAAAGAGAAATCAAAATACGTGGATTTATGTACGTGTATTTATGAATCAAAATACATGAGAAATCACAGTGAGAAAAGCATTGCTACCTTAAATTGTGATTATATATAACAAATGCAGTGAATTATAGTTAAAAAATAGTGAAAATATTTATATTTCTGAACTAGTTCATATATAACATTTTCAGTTTCGCATATGTGGCAATTTAAGAACTTTTTTACGTATACCAATTTTTTGAAATATCTGCAAATTTTTGTATCTTCAAGGAAAGCTTATTCTTTCACCTTTAGTATATAAGTAATGGTAATTTACCAGATAAAATTACTTAATGGGGAATACAGAAAAATATCTAACCACTTACCTTTGTGACTTCATCTGCAGAGAGACTAAAAAAGTAGTTCAGCTAAATCTGCTATAATTAATATTTATAATAATGCTAAATTATGCAATATCTATTAGTATGACAAATTTTTGTAAAGCTATTTATTTGGATGAAAAATAAACACATTCAGAAATTTATGGCACTATATTATGATTAACAGAGGAAAAACACTTTTCAAAATTCAAAATAGTTTTTATTAATCCAATTTATCACATTTTATTTGAATTCATGAAAAACAATCTTATATCCATGTATTCTTATGTATATAAGAACTCTTGATAAATTGGATCTCTGTCATTGCCTTTCACAGCACCTAAAATAAAAAAACACTCACAATTACTATATGTGAATATAATTCATAATTAAATTTAAACAAATGACTATTACAATGCAAATTAAAGGAAGCATTTAAAATATTTTAACATTTAATACCTATAAACAGAGTAGCAATTATTTGATTTTTCGATTATAGTAAAATAAACATGGGGGATGCCTTTTAAAATTTTTTATGTCAGAAAATAAACTCAAACCACCAGCTGAACATATGAGCAGTTTTATCAATCAGCCACTGGTAGGTAACCTGGATACTGAATCAACATATAAAGTTGCCAAGATAAAGAGAGAAACAAAATTATGATAATCACATCTTACCTATTCATAAAACTATTTTAAATTTAATGTGTAGGCAAGTCCAAAAAGAGTGAGAATGAATTTATTTTGCAACACAAAGTAACGTCTTGCAGGAGCAAAAAAAACTTGTCTCATGAGATTGGCAAGTAAAAAATAATTAACTGCATCTGGTAACATTTATCTGACAACACATAAGTAATTGTTAGCTACGTGCAGAAAATAAAATCTGATCAGGGGCATAGCTAGAGGGGAAAGGAGGGGCATCTGTCCCCGGGCGCAGAATCCAAGGGGCGCCAAACTGATGTTAGAACATTTTAGAATTAAATGTTTTCCATCCTTGGCTAGCAGTAGGGGGCGCAAAATCTTCAGTTGTCCCTGAGCGCTGAAAACCCTAGCTATGACTCTGAATCTGATCATGTTAATGCAATTTTAAAACTTTTGAATTTAACCACAGAAATTTACCAAAGAAGTACTTGTAACAGTAGTAAATGAAGATGTGGCTAATCTTTACTGTATGGTACACCTTGGTTTCTGTCTGAAAAAAAATCGCAAAGTGGTTGTTTGTGAAATGTGGAAGCCCATTGCGTCAAATAAGTTTTTCAGTAACCCTAATGTTGATAATGTTGGTGAAAGTAGCCTTTAGGGGGGGGGAAACTTTTTTTTTTTTGTCAATAAAAAGGAGTTATTTCAAATATTGCCAACGTGTTGTGATAAATTTAGTTTTGAGCTACTTTTTTTAATAGTAAACCTTTTGTACGGTCCTAGGTTTTTGGTTCTTACCATTCTTTTCAATTGCTGTGTTTGGTTGCATGGAAGTGGTATGGTCTTGTATTTTGAACATGCTATTTATTATTTTGGTGTGGGTACCATCGTTTGAGTATGTCTGAGGTGACTAAGAGACGAAAAATTGAATTGAATTGCTTACCTGGAGGATGGTGGTGGGAAGCCTAAACATATGCATGTGAAAAAAAAGGTACGTGAAAAAAATGACGTTTCATTTATTTTTTTGTCTCTGTGTGTTAATTTTTGTTAGCAGATTTGTTGTTTAATGTTTTTATGTTAGGAAATATGTATTTTTGGTAACTTATTCCTCTCTGTTTGTGTATTTTTGGTTGTCTGTATGTTAAGACAGTGGTGAATTTTTTCTGGTAACTATGATATTTTTAACTTTCTGATTTTCTTAAAGTGAAAATAGATCAATGTGTACATGGACAAAGTTAAGGCAGTGCACAATGCCCAGTTTGTGCAGTTCGTTTTAATAGGTCGATGTGTACATGGACACAGAGTTTGTGTATGTCTTTGACTTCTTATTTTGGTTTTGTGTAGCGGCCACCTTGAAATTGGTGCCGATCCTCTCAGGTGACGATCATGATATAAAAAAAAGAAACGATTCGCCAAGGGTTACAGTAGAGTAAATTTTTACCAAAGATGTTCTACCATAATCACCATTTCAGTGGTTTAAACACTAGTGGAGCAGTATGCAGAGATGAAGATTTGAGTTTTGTTTACACAGCATGATGGTTTAGGCACTCCAGCCATTACAGTGAACAAAATTATAATAAACATAGCCACAATAATTGCCTATAAATATTGATGTATAGCACTGCATTAACTAATATATTTCTTATGCTAGTATATACAGAATCCTTAATCGAAGGGAAAATCAGAAGACTGTGCATGCATTTTCCTTTAACTGAAACATGGATTTGACCATACAAATCTCAGTCTTACGGGATATGCCACACTATGCAGATAGACAGTAAAAAGTGCTTGCGTTGTTTTTATTTGTTAGAGGTATGAAATAAATATACTTCTAGATTTTAATTTTTTCTTTTCTTGTTTTACATTTGGATTACCTATCAAAAAGTAAGGAATTTTGATATTATTACAATATCGGAGTTAAAATAACAATTATTGGACATGTTAAAGTAATGAAAATTTTAAATTAGGTTAAAAAGTAACCCTTAATGTGGCATATTTTTGAATTAAACTGTATCGACATTAAAAACAACAAAACGTCCCTCTTTATTAAGGACTTTAATTAACTAATTTTAAATACGGAGCTATGAATGAATTTTTTCCCTTGCATGTTATAATAACTGAAACAAAATTACTCTGATACAGTCAAAATTCCTAAATGCAAGTACATAAAATTTACTTTAGCAATTTAAAGAGATGAGACACACTGAACACATGAATAAATTTCTATCAAAGAATAATTTATTAAATTTGGCCCGTTCCATAGTAAACTTTAACCATTAGATTACATTATTACACCATGTTATCAGTTTGAAAAGCAAGTCATATGCCAGATCTTGGATGTAAAAGAAATGCACAAAATAATATACAGATTATTGAAAAATGATGTATACCAATGTTTATAGATATGATTAAATGTAACAGAAAATTTACTGTCACAACCACATTTTTAAGTGAAATGTATTATTTTAACATTTTACAATATTTAAGGTATGGCATTAAATGCAACATTATGTGCCTGGACATAAGTTAGTAAATTAAAAAAAAAAAAATAATAATAATCAAAGAATGAATGTCATGAAAAATTTCAAAAACAAGCAGAATTTAATTTAGAAGACCTTTAGACACTTATGATAAATAAATTTGAGAATTCTTCACCCAAAATTAAATTATAATTAACTAAAACCAGTTTGACTGACCTTCTACAAAATCCTTCAGCTGCAATTTTTTCTAGCTTGAAAACCAAATTCTTCTCCACATGGTAATAACATCTTAACCAGTTGAAATTCCTGCAGAAAGTTTGATAACACAGTAATAGAATTAATAGAATAGAAAAATTAACACAAAAGTATAGAACATCATTTAAACTTAACATTATTACAAATTTTGGTGCTTTCTGACTATCTGCAAAGCTGTGAAAATTGGCAAAATGGTTAGTTTACGGTTCATATCTACTGCTCTGTTCACAAGTAGTAATTCAAATAAGCACTTTATAATAAACAAGAAATTTTAGGATGCACACACACAAAAATATATATATTGGGTCAATATTCACATATTTTTCATCCAATGGAATACTATTCAGAAATAAAGATTAAATATAAAGCATGTAAATACATGTGTGTGGTATGCATATTCATAGTTTGCTATTATTGTGTGCATACTCTTGCTGTTTTAGCATAAGTTGAAGCTGTGAGGGCAGATGATAAGAAAGTATCAGAATTTTTCATGTATAAGAAAAGATTGCCCCAAAAATAGTATCTCAATTGTTTAGCACTGACATTTACATAGCGCATTAGAAATATATAGTAATACATGTATAATAAAAAGATAATTGCATATTATTAATTCATTTTTTTTTAAATGCCAAACTTTAACAATTCTTTCACATATAATTAAAGAGAATTCTTTCACATGAACATCTAAAATCCATTCTTAACTACAGAATAAATAATAAAACCATGCAAATTTCTTATCAAGCCCATCATTTCCGAAATGTCTACTTCTGAAAGTTCCCAGCATTTCTCAATATATTATTAAATTTCTAAACTAAGCATCAATGATCGTCATGTTCGCTAATGTGGCAATATCTTTCACACTTCTTTGTTACCACAAGTAACAAGTAGGCTTCAATAAATCTTTAACTGTTACATGCTACTTTTGTCTAAAATTTGTACAAATAATAAAATTAAATGAGCTCTTTATAATGTGCTCAAAGAAATAATTTTGTATGAAAATTTGTATGTTATATATTGGCCTGATTAATGATTCAGGAAATAATTCGGGTTTTCAAAGTGCTTCCAATAATTCAAATTTCAGCTTGTGTCAAAATAAAATCTATAACACAAAGATTTCCTTATGAACAATGCATTTTAACATTATTCAATCACTGGCAATCACACAGTACTGATTGCTTCAATAAACATTACTGTAACTGTTATTTAAAAGACTGTAATGTTTTAATTATTTCCTTAATTAAAACATTACAGTCTTTTCCTCCTTCTAACACCAAAAAAAAACTCAGAGAAGAAATATAAAAATATCAGTAAAAATAAATTATATTATTGAATGACACTTTACATTAATTACACTTATGCATATATTATTTTATTATAAATTATTTCAAAATCAAAGAAGAGAAGGAGGAGAAACTTTAATATTGACATTTCTAAAATGATATAAACATTAATCATTTAGCACAATTTGTTATTTCAGGCAAAAAGGATTCACTTTTCTGGATAGCATTTATATTTCCATCTCACTTTCAATGAAACATTAAGAGAAATGCATATAATTTAAACACCAGTTTATTTTATTTATCAGACAGATTATGTCAACTCGAAAAAACCTATCAGTAAAATTCGGTAGTAATAATTCTGAATGTTACGCAACTTGCAAGATTCAACAAAAATTATCAATACTTTTACTATAATGACAATACTACAGTAACATGAACATAAAATTAAACTGCATATAACTATAAAATAAGCCAGCATATAATAATGGTGCATTGGTTTCTAAAACAATGGGCTCGATGAAAAAATACATGTATTATGGTAGCTATTCATATTCTTCAGCTTTCCTAATATTCTCATGTTCACTTTACATAACTAAAGTATCTAAAATACAATAAAAATGCAAACAATATTTATGAGAAAATGATAAAAGCATTCATAAGCATTTGATTGAATGACTATATTTTGTCTTCCTGCAAGTTGAATCTTAAAATGATATGCAGTTTGAAAAATGCTTAATCCTTTTATAAAATATTCAAAAAAGATTAAAAAAAAGGGGCTGATCTTTAGAATATGGTAACTGGTAGTTTGGCGACATTTTGGAGGCGATAAAGGTTACTACCTGGGACTTTGGTAATAATGTGAGCAGTACTCAGTTCCGATTACGCATTATTTTGTGTGAGGGAAATGAGAGATCATGGGATATGTCATGTGATATTAATGGACGAATTACGGTTCTTTAATCGGAAAAGGGGGGGAAATTTGGAAATTTTGTATTTAGCTTTATTCTGTGTTGTGTGAAACAGTGTTGGTTAATTTTTGGATCCCATGGCCCTAACTAAAGTGAATTCGAAATGAATATTTAGTGGGATTGAAAGGGGTAGTAATAAGTGTTTTTTTAAGGTTGTGCGATATAGAAGTAAAGATGTTTTATTAAGTTATTTATTTTACCTGGTACCTTGCTGTAAACAACTATAAGTATGATTTTAAAGATCCTGAAACAGGCGCACATACCCTTGCTTTTTATTTAGCAGAAGAAATAAGAAAAGTTTATCGGCCACGTAATCAAGATCCTGAAGAAGATTAGGTAAGTTAGTATTTTTAATTATTTGAGGATATTATTTTTATGGTATTATTGGAAAATTGTTATTAGCAATGATTTAGTTTAAAGTAATTAGGATTGTAAGCTAATTTTTATTAATTTAATGTATGTGCTTATTTATATTTAAGTAGTGTTTTTGAATTTAATTATATTTTAATTAAATGATAGTTATTTTGTGAATTATATGTTTGTAGGAATTTGGTATGCGTTTCAGTGGAAGTAAAGGTGCATGGAAATAATTTAAATATTTGACACTAAGTATTTGTAACCATTTGTAATGTTTGAGGTATGAATTCGTTGGTGACGTTTATAATATAATAGATAATTTAGAGGTAAAAGTTTTTGGATATTTTATTTATTTTATACGTGGAAATGTTCATATTTCGAAAGGGTATATACTTTTTCGCGATCAGGTAATTTCATATATGTTCTTTTTCCGGGTTTAAAGATTCAGAAAATTGTCATGTATTTTCATGAAATTTTTCTAATTTATGAGAAAAAAGCAGTGTACATGGATATAGTGAAGAGTGTGCGCAATGCCATTTTTGTGTAATTCTGGGATGTTTTTTTAAGTAAAAATAAGTCGACGTGTACATGGTTTATGTGTATGTGTTATTTTGAAAAACACGTAAAGAGTATGGTATTGTGCACTTTTTCCCAATTTTGCAGTGAATATTTGTCATGATTAAGCAGTTTTGTTAGATAAAATTTCTAGCATAAGTGTAATTCGGCTAGTAGATTGTTGGAAGAAGTGTTCAGTAGATAAAAAGAAAAGAAACATGTCTTTACTTCGTGAAGACAAAATGGCGGCGGGAAAAAAAAAAATAGGTTTGCTGTAGGAGAGTTGGTCCCCAAATTTTCGCCAAAAAATCGCCAAGTTACCATAATGTAAAGATCAACCAAAAAAGGTACTGTTCTGTTATCAGGACCGGGTTCAGAAATGTATTTATGTATGCTAGTATATTTGTATGTTTGTGTGTCTACATATACACATCTATGCACATACTTACGAACACAGGTTCATACATTTCCGATTCTGGTCCCAATAACAGAACGGTACCTCCAAAAAAACTTGAATTACAAACTAGATTAAGATAATGTTTCAACCATACATATTTTGGACAAAACAATGCAAACTCTTATTTTTATACAATTGTTCAAACTATTTAACATAAATTTATTGCTGCAATAAAATAATAAGCAATCTGACCACACATATTATTTTGAAACTGAATGCATAAACTAGACTAAAAAAAATTCAGTCATAAACATTTGGATAGCAGGGCAAATTGGATATTTGAAAAGACAGCCAGCCATTGAGATACACGTAATTCACGACAGAATGGTAACAATTCATAAAGCTGTGAAACATTTAACTGTCAAAATGACATAAATAACATAAATTCGAAAAGCAAAAAAAGTAAACATACAAGTATTGCAATTGAACTTACCTTTCATGCAACAAAAAATATCCATACAAGTTAACCTCATGGCTCAGCCATTTTGGATTTCGTTTCAAATCAGACAGATGTTTACGGATTTGCGGAAGAATACGAGGAACTAGTAGTTTGCCGGATACAGTGTGAAATGACGCGAAAGAATATAGTTCTGTAGAACTTCCTACATTATTCCGTAATAAACAGTACTATTTCCTAATTTTTTCTTTATCTAATTAATTAATTAATAGGGAAATAGTTAAATAACGCCGAATTCATTTTTAATGAAACGTAAAATTTTGCATGTATGGGACGACCACCTTCCATCCAATGTTTCTGAGAATATAAACAAATTTTGGAATCTGAGAGTATCAGTAAATAAATATATAGAATATCGCCTCTCAAACGACCACTTCTGAAAGTGACCAATAGTTCTGAGATTATAAATAAACATTGAAGACGACCATCTCTATATAAGACCAAAGTTTCTAGAATCTTGGATAGTCATCAGAGATGTATCTTTACTGCGAAATTATCGCACGACTGTAATTCAATATCAATAACAGATCGCGCGATTGAAAAACATTTTCTGTCCTGTAATTAGAGGGAAAAAATTTTCCTTATGAGGTATTTCTCCCGCTTTCCTAGCGTGCCTTCGTGGTGTAATAGTTCTGCACGCTGGGCCGGTATTTCAGAGGTCCGTGGTTCGATTCACGGCGAAGGCGGTTGCTAATTTTTCATCTCTACGGCTTCCCAAAAAAATCCTAATGTCTCTACAGTGGCGCCCGAACTAAAAAGGTGTTGGATGAGGTATATCCACACCCAGGATTTAGTGATTGGATCCCCTTAAAAGAAAGTCGGCCTTTAAAAAGAGAAGTAATATAAGGTATTTCTCCCGCTTTCCTAGCGTGTCTTCGGCCCACCAGCGGCCGAGCGGTAAAGTCGCTGAACCCTGGTAGTGCGATCCGAGGTTCGAATCCCGCAAACGGGCTGGCTGCATGGGTGTTTTCGTGGATTTCCCCACGTGTAACGTGTATACGAGCCACTTTCCCTTAGAAAGTCTTCCACGAAGACATCCCTTCCCTTAGGCAGATAGCCCTAGTGTGCTTTGCCATAATTAAATACACCACCACCACACCTAGCGTGTCTTCGTGGTGTAGTGGTTCTGCACACTGGGCCGGTATTCCAGAGGTCCGTCCTTCGATTCCCAGCGAAGGTAGTTGCTAATTTTTCATGTTTCCTGCTTCCAAAAAAATACCTAATGTCTCTATACCCAAATTAAAAAAAAAAAAAAAAAAAAAAAAAAAAATCGTTTCCGTAATTAAATATATATATATCTAATTTTACCTATATTTGTAGTAGGGTTTGTAATCTGTAAGTAATTATACATGTAATTTATACATTTTTTATAAAAAAATATGTTATTTAGAATTTTGCAAATATTCTAGAAAATGCTAATCCATTGAAAAAAATCTTTTCCATAACTAAATAAATTTTTAAAAACGTCAGAAAAAATAGCAGTTAAAATTAATAACAAAATAACAAGAATAAATCATCAATCATATCAATATTTTTAATGTGCAGCATTTAGAAACAACTTAGTAAAATACATATGGAAAATAAAATAATGTGCAATGTCAAAAAATTAAAACTGGTAAATTTAAGAACAAATATCCTCAAAATGTTTGACAACGAAAGTCCTCCGGACAATGCAGAATGAATGTCCTCAGGATGTGAAATTGGTGAACTCCTCAGGACATCTGAGAATCAACATCTTCAGGACATCCTGTCATATCCCGGGACATAGCGACTTAAATAAGACATCCTCAGGATGTTAAATTACGATCTCCTCAGGACATCTGAGAATCAACCTCCTTAGGACATCCTGAGTATGTCCCGGGATATTGCGACTTAAATAGGACATCCTGAGGATGTTTTGTGCTATGGGGGTTAGTTTTAAAGGAAAAGTTTCTTGGGTTTGGACCATATTCCATTGCTGGAAATGCTGCATTTTTCGAGATTCATGCAATATGCACCTCGATATAAGCATTTATTGAGGTAAACTTAATTTGGACTTCATCACATCGTAGCAAACTTTGCCTTTTGTTACTTTCGAAAAACTGAGTGTTACTAATTGACAGAACTCACAGTAGTTTGCAGCACTTTAAGGTTAACGACTTTGAATGTGCATTATCGTTTACTACCAGTTTTATTTGCGTAACGGCTGTGTGATAATATTGTGAACGTAATCTCTTCGGTGAACGTAATGAATGTGTTTATGAAGTGAGGTTAGTGGTAGTGTTAATGATATGCAGTATTGTACACTGTTTAAATATGAATATATTTTCTGATGTTTTACTGGGCACCATGTATGAATATTCGTTTTGCTTTTGCCAAGTAATCATTTGCTAATTTCAGTACTTTGCGTTTAAGTCAAATTTCTGAACTTTTTTTTTTTTTTTTTTTTTTGGATGGGAGGGTATGCTCGAACGTGATGCGCAGAAGGTTGTAGGTTGCATTTTGCCACTAATCAACTGTGCGTGTTGTATAGGAAAAATTTCCAGTGATGATTTTTCGTTCATGGTTAACAACCGTGTTGTTCTTCCGTATGTGCTTTCCATATCAGATAAAAACTGAAAGCTTCGTCCTTCTCAATGATTCCAATCGGGATGCAAGCGTAGTTCGTCTGCTGATTACTCATGAGAAACTGTTGACTAAGCTCTGGTTATCAGTGCCAAAAGCCAAAACCTTCTCTGCCAAGAAATTTTTCTTTTTTGTTGGATTAGAAAGACCTGAGCTGTCTTCCAAGGTGTCTGTAATAATCCTGTATTTTATAAAACCTCTAGCATTATAGTGCGTTCGAATTGAATCTCATGTGTTATAAAATTGAGTATAATTTTTTTCAACATTTATTTGCTTCAGAATGTGTGTTTTGCATTTAATTCGTTAATAAGTATTAATGAATCGTAAACAGGGTCGTAGTAGTATTTTTCTTTATTGAAGATGTCAATAAAGAGCATTTTTCTGTAAGGCATATTGAATTAATTTTTAATTTCGTTAGAACGAATGTTCAGAAAAGGTGGTTATATAATGTCTTTCCTTAAATATTGATTCCAGCCATGCATTCCGAATTACAAAGTTTTTCAAACTAGGCAAAGACCTTTTATGCCTTTATAAATAGTTTTATCATTGGGGGTGTAAGAATTATGTAAATAAAAAATCTGACATTCTGTTTGATCCCATAGATCAAAAGTCCAATTTGTAACATTGTAACGTGTTATTGTGGTTTAATAACCGCCTCCCTCAGAAAAGGAAACGTTCATTATTTTAACATGCAATAATACAGAGATTTTTGGGTCTGAGTATATTGACTTATATCACTTTATCGCATGTATGTGTTTTCATTGTGTAAATGGCATGATGTCATATGCAATCAGAAGAGCCGCGATGCGCGTGGTAATTTTTCAGGTTTCTTACTCCGAAAAAATACAAATTTCTGTAAGGTGGCTGTCGAACTAAAATGTGGTGGATGATAATTTGTGATCACCTGGATTTGGTCGATTGAGTTTCGTACCTCTCCCCGTCACGCTTACGAAAGGAAAGATTATAAAGAATTAACTTCGAATCCTATGTGCGCGCTGTCGGGATGTAAGTGGTAGTACGTCCAGCTAGCTATTGGGAGATTCGTAAATCGAATAATGACAAGACATGGTTAATTTTTCACATTTCCCGCTTTTTAAAAAAAAAAAAAAAAAAAATCTGATGTCTTTTTAACTTTTTGTCGCATATAACTAAATATTTTCGATAACATTTTGATCAGTTTTTGGAGAAACTACAGATTAAGGTCTCTTCTTTCGGCTATTAAACACACAGTTCAGTCACATTAATGTGACCTTCTGTCAAAAGCCAGAATAACAACCTTTCGCAGAGCGGACTGCTGCCAGACATGCAGGAAGAGAAGCAATTAAGTTCTTGAAGGTGTTCTCTGGGATGTTGAGCCATGCCGAGTCCAGTGCAGTGGCCAGCTGCGCTAGGTTTCACGGCTGAGGATCCATGGCGCGAACAATCCGATCGAGGTGGTCCCACAAATTCTCGATTGGGTTTAAGTCTACGGAATTTGCTGGGAAAGGGAGTACAGTAAACTCATCTGGTGCTCTTCGAACCACTCACGTACACTACGAGCTGTATGACACTTTGCATTGTCCTGCTGCATTCTGAGGAAAACCAATTCCCATGTAGGGGTAGACATGGCCTGCAAGGACAGATGCGTATTTCTGTTTATCCATTGTGCCTTCCACAATGATGAATGCGCCCAGAGAATGCCACGAAAATATTTCCCAGACCATCATGCTCCCTGCTCCAGCTTGGACCCTTTCGGAAATTGAAGGGTATTTGCTTTTCCACGTTTCACGCCGTATACGTCAATGTTCATCTGTCCGATGGAACATAAAAAGAGATTCATCGGAAAAAGCCACCTGTCGCCACTCAAAAGTACTTTGTCAGTTGCAGTACTGGCGTGCAAATTATAGCCTTCGTCACCGATGAACTGGAATCAGCATAGGTGCTTTAGCCAGGCGTCTGCTGCGGAGGCCTATACGCAGCAGTATTTGGCTGAACCGTTGTTGAGGAGACGCTGTTGGTAGCCCCTTGGTTCATGGGCAGTCAGTTGCTCAACGTTGCACGTCTATTCGCCCAAACGCATCTCCACCGCCGTCAATCACCTCTGTCATCTGTGGCCTATTGTGCCACGTTCCTGATTTTGAATAGTGCCATTTTGCCATGCACGTTATACTTTTACCACGGTGGCATGCGTGCAAAATTATGCAAAATTAGCCGTTTCGGAAGTGCTTCTACCATTGGCTCGAAAGCCATTTCTGCATTACGCCAACGATTGCAATGTTTTCTAATTCTCGCGAACACCCTTTATATATACTCCACTGCAATGCACTGCCATGCCTTCTGCGATTAGTTTATTTCACACTGACGTCGAAGGTAAATGGTGGTCACATTAATGTGACTGGATTGTGTACATTGCTCTTCGGAATTGAAGAATGATCTGAAAACATATGTTGTAATTAAAGTTTTCAATCGAAGTTCAAGTTGCGCGATGGACACTTGCTCGAATTGCATAATATTACTTAATTTTAATATTGTTTCTGATCTATTCATTGCTCTTTAATTATGACTTAAAGGCATAGTTTAAGTGAAAGGCAAATGTGGCAGTAGATTTGAGGAGGAAGGCAAACACAACTTGAGATCGTCCAAAATCTGAATGTTATTCAAAATGTCATATCAAGCACTTGGAACCGCATTTTAAGCAATGAATAATTTAGTAGAGACCTTAGTCATGTGTTGGCTAGAGCAACAACATCTGAAGACCATTTCCTGTCATTGTCAGCTAGAACAGATTATGGCTAAACTGCGGCTCGCCCTGTCATATTTTGCGGGCCACGACGGAATTCGTGAAGTTTATAATGTAATATCTTTTGTTAACACAGCTGAAATTACGAAATCCACTGACTGTCCTGCATAAAAACTACATGGATGGTCATGGTAGCTGTTAACAGAAGCAAGTTATAACGGACGTCACGGCTTCTGATTGGTCGAAAAGCACAAGGCTGAAGCGATCGCTTGATGATCGCGTTTACCAATTTTGGCCCTGATCACTCTTCTGTTAGGAGGTATTGCCCTGATGCGCATGGGTATATTCTTATACTGATTTCCCTTCTGGGATCTACGGTAATGATAGCTGTTATATGTGATGTGCTTATATGGCTTTAATTGCTATAGAGCCGGATACGTCGCGCTTCGCACTATAATCGCGGCATAGCCTAGTTCGATTCGATTCGCATGGGTATAGACTGACTGACTTCTGGGTGTCTTCAATACAGCAAATTTTCAGTATGAGTACACCCTCCCCCCCAAAAAAAAAATGATGAAAACGGAGAATGTAATGAACAATGAGAAGAAAAGTACTGTTTTATTATTTGAAACGCCAAATTAATGTGTTTAATTTGTCAAGAAACTGCCGTTTTATTTAAGGAATACATTGTGATAAGACATTACGAAAAAAATATAGTAATTATATGATATTGGGAAAGAAGTAAAAGAATCAAAGCTGACAGAATTTAAATCGTAATTAAAAGCTCAACAAAGAATGGTTAGTTCAGCATTACAACAAACATCTAATATTGTGTAGGATTAAGTTATTCCATTTAATTTCTAATTGCTAAAAAGATGAAACCATTTTCGGATGGTGAATTTGTAGAAGAATGCTTACAAAAGATGTTCTATTACAAAAGATGTTCTGCTTAATAAAAGTAAATTATTGTAAATATTAGTTTATCTCGGCAAACAGTATGTCACCGCCATTTCAAATGAAATTGCTGCAATCGGCGTGATCTAGTTCGAGATTTCAAATATTTCTCTTTAGCATTTGACGAAAGTGTATGTACATTTCGAACACAGCTCAACGTATATTCGTTCGTGGAATAAATAAATCATTTCACGTAACCGAAGAAGTGCTAAAACGTGATCACTTTGAAGGATAATACAAAAGAAGATAGTTTCCAGTCTGTCGACTGAAATTCCAGAAATTCTTTCTGGAATATCAACTGATTGCTCAGCAGCTATGATTAGTAAAGGTAAGGGAGCTGTAAAATTACTAATAAATAAATTAGAATCAAACAGTATTTAGAATTGAAGAAATAATTATTATCCATTGTTTGATTCATCAGCAAAATTTATGCGTTCAAGTATTATTATCAATGAATCAGTTATGCTAGTTATCATAAAAATAATACATTATATCCGATCACATGTACTACTTTCGCATCGATAATTTAAGGAATTTCTAATAAATATAGATGCTGAATATGGTGATGTTATACATTTCACTCATCAGATGGTGTTGGATTTATGAGTAGAAACAGATTAAAAAAAAGTTAAATGTAACTTTGCAATGAAAATTTTTGTAGAGTCATAGGTTAATTGGAAGCAGAAAAGATGAAAAATATGCAACCGCCTTCGCCGAGAATCGAACCACGGACCTCTGGAATACCGGCCCAGCGTGCCACCGTTACACCACGAAGGCACGCTAGGGAAGTGGGAGAAATACCTTATAAACTAATTCGATATAATCGATGCTTTTAACCAGATCAAGCATCTCAGAAGAAATTGTTATAACGTTAAACATTTTTCAGGACGAAAAGAATTTAAAAATTCAGAATGTGACAATAATTCCAAATATGTCAAAGAAATAACAAAACGTATAACTTCTTTTGACAGTTCAATTCAAGCAAACATGATAAAATATTTAAATATATTCAACTCCTTTCCATGTTAATATCGAATCTGCTGCAGAAAATCTCCGATAGTAACTAATTCATTTATAGTACATTGACGAATTGAAACGCAGAATCAAAACATCAGAATGAAAAACCGATTTTTATAACACTTGTATAATAAAAGAAGAAAAAAAATTTAACTTGAGAAATTTGGCACAAAAATTCGTCAGTGCTTTTGGGTTAACTTACGTCTGCGAATCTTCTCTCTCTCTCTCTCTCTCTTTTTTTTTTTTTTTTTTTTTTTTTTTTTTTTAAATTCCAAAGAAGGGGGATTTTGTCCTGGAGACTATTAATTTTGTTTTGGAATTTTGCGTCGAAAATTTTAAAAGGCTGTATCACTTTTCAAATCGTTGCTACCATATATTATCTACCTGTCTTATATTTAAAGAAATTAAATAATGAAGAATCTGCATAAATGTGTATATGTTTCTCGCACTGTGATACAACAACAGTACTTACGTTGTTTTATACCGTAACAACGGTACGATATAAAACAATGGAGCCATCAAAATTTGAATAACGTAATCTTCCATAGAACATGGGCATGTGGAAGCGCTAATTGGAATTTGAAATTTGTTTTATTATCGGTTTCAGATTTTGTAACACTTCAACGATTTTTTGATTAAAAAAACTAAACGATTTAAAAGCGAGCAATGGCAACACTGTACTTTTTTTTTTTTTTTTCTTAAATCTCCAGCGCGCGGAACTGTCTATCGGAAATTCTAAAGGTATGCTCATTATAAAATTTGCGATATTGCTGTTGAACTGAATTTTATAGTTTGAGTAGGTAGAACATGATATTTAATAAATAAAGGTAACACACAAAACGTTAAAAAAAGAACCCCTTTGGTTGTAATTTAAAATCTGAATCTTTCAGATTGTAATTTTTTGTTTTTGTTGAAAATGAAATTAACGAAACGTAAACCACGGGAGTCCGTAACCGATGGCATCCACCAGCAGCCAAGTAGTAAAGCTCCTGAACGCTGCTAGTTGGGTCCAAGGTTCGAATCGTGGCGAACGGGCTGGCTGCATGAGCGTTTTCGTGGCTTTCCGCATGTGTAACTAAAGTGTATACGAGCAGCTGACCCTCAGAAAGTCCTCCACAAAGGCATTCTTTCTCTTAGTCAGATAATTTTCGAGTGATTTGATGTAATTAATAAACTAAACCAAACCACTTCTTAATGGACGAAAACCTGCAATATCAGTTCGATGTGCAAATAAAAGTATTGATATCATCTTACAGAACTAAGTGAAAGAAAAGAGAAACAAATATTGTACTGATTATAATAAATATAATATGTTTCGATTGTTTTTATTGATTGTTATTGTTATAATTATTTTTGCATGGTCATAAATGTTTAATAGTTCTGTTGTAATTTATGAGTAATAATAAAAGCTAATAATAATTTGTATTTTAAATTTTCATGTCGCAAAATTAATATATATATGCGTGTGTGTTTATCGTTACGAATTTTGTGTATATGTAAATAATTTAGTAAAATTATATTAAGTTGTAGTATCTCTTGCATAGTGCAACAGAAAAGGCCTCAAGAATGCATATCTCTATCCGAAAAATAAAGTTACAAGGGCAACTCCATTCATCATTGAGGTAAATGGTTGATTTCTGTCACTGAATTTGGCGAGAAATCGTTAAAAGTCGCTAGATTTAACGACCATTTTTTGATCGTATGTAACTGTATCTGGCTCTATATAAATGTAACTGTGTATGCCTTCCAATAATTTCGAGAGCTCGAAGGTACTGGAAATTCTCGGCGGCCGAGGGAAAACTATAAGATCAGAGTGAGCATCAGTTCAATTTAACTTGGAGTATTGAGAGAGATTACTGCGTGAATTTACGCATTTGAAACCTTTTTATATAGCCTTTTGTTTAACATTTGATTTGAAGTAGTAACTACTGACTGTGCTCTGTCATACTGAGAAGAGCTGTGCGAGTACTTTTTTTTAGAAAAGTTCCAGAGCTCTAAATTGTTTCTTTCGGGAAAATAAATTTTATCAAGCTATCATCGGTTCTGTGTACAATTCAATCTCTTCCGAAACTGTGTTCAGGTAACATAAAATACAGTGCGGCCTGCCGGAATAAAATGCATTTCCAAAGCGGCCCATGAAGTCTTTCGGGCTGGACAGCTGGTGGCCTAAATGAAACCGTCTCACTGGGGAATGATGTACCTGGGCCGAAGGCCCTACCCCTTACCTTTACTAAAATTGGGACTTTTCTAATACATATGCGTGAAAATAACTGCAACTTATTTATGAGCAGTTCTGAATTTAGAATAACAGTAAGAAACAAGATCAGTTAAGATTAAAATTATAGGCCGAAAGGTAAATAAATTGATAGCAATAGTCGTGAGAGGAGCGAAGAGATTCGATAGACAAGATAAGCGTCTGGGCGAAAGACGTGCGAACTGATTGATGACTAAAGTAACTGAAAAATTAAAAAATAGTTAAACAAAAATAAAGTAAAAATTAAGTGTGAGTCTTTTCGTACGAGTTTTAAAAACAAAATCACTGATAATAACTTGCATATTCATACATGGTAGCGTACATAAAAAGTAATCACTAGAGAGGATATGTAGCAAGTAACTCGATACGTTATAATATAGAGGAGAGCAATCAACATGATAATTTTATGTTATTGCTATTTCAAAGTTTGTCTGTTAGGCGAATATGGAAAATTCACAATATAAGACACTAAAGAAATACTATAACTAAGTTCACGTACAAATTATTATTTTTCATTAACAGTCAAGAGTTCTTCAAATAAGTTGAACAATAAAACAGTTTGCCAATGGCGTTTTCAGTAGCAGTGATTTCCGGCATTTTAGCCGAGATTTTCGAAATTATGTCTGACAGAGAACCTTTGAACATATTGTTTAATTCTTTTAAGAGTTTAAAAATGCCCATTAAGGCATTCAGTCCAAGTCCATTGGATTTTTTCTTGTTTATCACTTAGATTCTTGGTGAGTTCTACTATTTTTATTTTGTGTGATGGCAGCATAAGTAATCACAGGTATAACGTGGGAGAATTTAGTAACTAATTTTTTGGAATTTCGGGCAACCCCTGTAATTAGCTGTGTGCCCCGTTCCAGTGCAGTTGCAACACTTTACTGTTTCTAATTTTTTTGCAATGCAGTCACTTGTTTTGTCACCGACCCGCACATTTAACACAACGTGGTTGTAATTTACACATGTCTGAGCTGTGGTGGAAGTGTTGGCAGTTGTGACAATGCACAACACTCCCACTCACTTTGTACTCGACAATTTCAACGTAGAACAGCATAAAACGGTTCAGATCATGTATTTTTTTCAACTTCGGGTATATTTTCAAGTTGGGCTTGAAATAAGGGCATGGACGCCCATGTCTTTACTTGATGCAGATGGGATATTTTTCTGACTTGGAACCGCAGTTCACTGAGTTTGTCCTTGATTTCGTCGGTAGAACAGTCAATTGGCAGACCTCTAATCACAACTTTAATGGGTCTGTTATATTTATTGGTGATAAGGTTATGAGCTAGCTACCTTTTGTTCCTCCAGGTATTGAGTGATACAATGATGGCCATCTTCAGATTTGGGGAAGATCTTTAAAAGAACTTCCCAGACACTCTGCCTACAAAGTTTAAATTTGTTTCTTTCATTTTTTTCCAGAAATTCCGAGAATTTAATAGTAGGTTTAGTTATAATTGGTCTTATTTTGGGTGCTTGCACCACTATCACGTCGTTAGATTCAGTATCCATAGCATTACTAGTATTTGCATTGACATCTATGGATAAATTTCAAATTTTTTGCTTATGGGAATGTCAACATTAGGTTTAACAATTTTAGATGGTCGACCCGCGTTTTTTGGCAAAGTAAAATCATCAGCATCCTGACGCTCTTGGAAGAAACCGTGAAACCTCTTCGACACAGTTAGTTCCAGACCTTGAGGGAGCCCACCAGCGGCCAAGCGGTAAAGTCGCTGAACACTGGGAGTTCGATCCGAGGTTCGAATCCCGCGAACGGGATGGCTGCATGGACGTTTTCGTGGTTTTCCCCGTGTATAACGTGTATACGAGCCAGTTTCTCTTAGAAAGCCCTCCATGAAGGCATCCCTCCCCTTAGGCAGATAGCCCTAGTGTGCTTTGCCGTAATCTTAATAAACCAAACCTTCAGGCTGTAGCAGAAACTCGAATCAGCCATTGTATTACTTTACGGAAATTTAACGAGGCTGCACTTTATGTAAAAAAAAAAAAAAGGTATACGTTTCAATCGCTTCATGTTCCAAAGGGGCCGTTTATGGTAATGTCCTCTTCACCTTCAGCGAAGCCAAGAGCGTCGTGTCAGTGTATAGTTTACATTGGAGCCCTCTACACTAAAGTGGCCACATTATCATTGAGACAAAGCGGGACAAATATAATGAAATGAAAATTATAATTTCGTTATGAAAGCAGACCAATATTTCAAAAAATATATTTTATTATATACATTCATATACTTGTCTATAAATATACAAAAATATGTTTATCATTAACTATAAAAAATTTGTAAAAAAAAACAATAATTTGAATATTATGTTTTTTAATTAATTTAATATTTTATTAAAAAAATTATGATTTTCTTTCACGGTTATATTTTTTATCGGAGTGAATACTTTGCAATAGATTCGGATCATTTATTAAAATGTGAAATTTCTCACATGAATTGGATTGGTCAAATTATACGAGGGTTGGAACTTTAATAGTGGCAACTATTTATTTACAAGGAATACAAAAGTGATTCATGTCACCATGTTTTACAGTCCTTCAATATAGTCGCCAGCATTGAGTACAACCCGTTTCCAACGATGTGGAAGTCGCAGAATACCTGTAGCAGCGCCTGTTTTGTTGATAGTTTGAATGGACCGGTCTACTGCCTCAAGAATCTCAGGAACAGTTTGGAAGCGAGTGACACGAAGTGGTTCCTTCATCTTAGGAATTAAGTCATAGTCACAATGGCTTAGATCTGGGGAGTATGGTGGATGGTAAAGCACTTCCCAGCCCCATCGCTTGAACAACTCAGTCACAGCTTGCGCTGCATGCGGCCGAGCATTGTCATGCAAAATGAGAGGAGCGTTCTGCAGAAAGTGTCGCCGTTTTTTTCTCAAAGCTGGTCGGAGATTGTGCTCCAAAAATGAGCATTAATACTGCGCAGTGACGGTCTGCTGTGGGGGAACGGTATGCGTTAGGATAACACCATCACAGTCGTACACGAGAATCACCATAACTTTCACATTGCTGGGGTTCTGTTCGAACGTCGTGGTGACCCGTGATGACACAATTCGTTTGATTGGCGTTTCAGTTCTGGCTGGTACGATCGGGCCCAAGTCTCATCCAACGTACTGATACGGCGTAAAAAAGCATCTCCTTTGCGCTCCAGGTGGGTTCGGGCAGCATGGTATCGTAGCCATTTCTGCATTTCCGTCAATTGATGTGGAACCCATCGTGAAGCAATTTTTCTCATGGACAGGCGTTCCTTCAGAATGTGCAGCACAGTCGTATGCGCTAATCCTGTTTGTCCGGCCAGCTGACGAATCGTTTGGCGGCGATCACTGTTCATTAGTGCGGCAACAGCTTGCACGTCTGCATCGCTGATACTCGGACGACCTGGCCGCAGCATGTCTGCCACGTTTTGGAGTCCTTCATTGAATGCTTTCACCCATCTTGCTACGATTCTGTAAGGCAATGCAGATTCCCCGCAAGCCTCTTGAAGCCCTTGTCGTGCTGTACGACCTCTGGCACATTCAATTTTTATTCAACATCGTAGTTCTTGTTTTGAAAACATCTTGACAACACTTACTTTAGACCGCGAGCTAATACAAGGATTCGTTCTTCGCGTCACTCCGCATGCGCGTGACGTAGGCAGGACGAGTCTTTTTGCTGAGAGTAAAGGTAGGTGTGTAGTTTACGTGTGGTATACGTGATATTCTTTGGTTTTGTTGCGTAGCGTTTTTTCAGCTGTGTTGCCACTATTAAAGTTCCAACCCTCGTATTTTAAACAAAGATAAATTATATTTTAGATTTCCGTAATTGGTCAAATTATATTATATTAAGACTTTAAAGTTTTAATGTTCAAATTTTTTTTTTTTTTTTTTTTTTTAATTATAGATAGTTGTCCATATTTTATTGTTACTAGTAAAAACACGTTCTGTTACTGCATTTATTTATTCCTGGAAGGGAGAGCGCGTGTTCTACAATTTTCAAAATATTTGCATAAGGAATATTATTCTGTTTAAAATGAAGGAATAACTCTATCCTTTTTTTGTCTGTTTCCACATTTGCAGACAGCCAACATTTAATTTTTTCATCAGTAACGTATCTTTTTACCAATGACACCTCATCAAAAAGATCCTTTTCTCAAATATTATTTTTTCAGAAAATGGTTACTAATATATTAAAAAGATTTGTCCACATATTCCCATAAAATCTCCTTTTTTAATGTCACCCAATGAAAGTTTTTAATATCCTCGAATTGAACTGTCCGTTCTTCAAGATATTCCAAGTAGTTATTATAAAAATTTTTGACTTCTTTCAGAAAATCAGGTCGTTTAATATGGCACCTTTTTCTTCCAACCTAGTGATGTCCTTTCTAATAACTAAAGGAACGTAATCGTTATCAATTCTTTCTCGCAATTTTTTTTTTAAATTATTGGTTTCATTTTACACTTCCGTAATTGAAATTTTGACAGCATTGTGAAATAATGTAGCTTGGTTATGGATGAACTGAAGACAAATTTGTGATGTGTCATTTTCAAAAAAGAGCTGCAATATTCTTGGACATTTATCTTGTGATAAGAAGAATGGTTAGGTTATTTAATTACGGCAAAGCCTCGAGGGCCATCTGCCTAAGGGGAGGGATGCCTTCGTGGAGGAGTTTCTAAGGGAAACTGGCTCGTATACACGTTACACATGGGGAAAACCACGAAAACACCCATGCAACCAGCCCGTTCGCGGGATTCGAACCTCGGACCGAACTACCAGTGTTCAGCGACTTTACCACTCGGCCGCTGGTGGGCCTCCATAAAAAGTATGATTTTAATGGTTCGTATGTTTTTAAAATATTTTCTACAGCTGGTAAAAGAGCTAGTCATCGTGTTTTGTTGTAATCAATAATTCTTTTATATTCGATTCTGTGCTTTCACAAAAATCCTTCAAACTTTCGACACATACAGTATATATATATAAATACGAATAAATTTTTGCAACAGTAATATTTTCAACAGCCACTGCTAATAAGTCAGATGCTGTTTGAATATTATTGTGTAAAATGTGCGCTGCACAACCTACTCGAACGATTTTTTGCTTCGAACGTTCGCTAAGTTTCGTAAAAACGTTATTAATGCCTCTTTTAGCTTTTCCACCAAAATATGCGTTAGTGTCAACAATAAAATTATTCCCTCACAATTTTATTGTTCAAATTATTCTTTTTTATAATAGTACTTATTGAATCAAAAATTATTTGTGAAGTTTCACCCGGCAGCCGCCCAGACGGTATACCGTTTCACACGGCAATGAAGCAAAATCTAATATTTTAATTTTAATTCCTGTTTCTGGATCAAAAAGTCTTAACAGTTGTGGGAAATAATTTTAAATCTTTGTGGTTGGAAGCATCATAATATATGGATATAAATGTGCATCTAAATCTAATTCTTTCTGCAATTGTGAAAACGAATGTGGTAAAAAAACATTACAAATAATTGCTTCGGTTTTGTCCTTGCACACGCAAATTTTTCTTCGTACAATGTTTTGATCATTTGCGACGTACAATCAATTGATCTGAAACTTTGATTGTGATTTATGGTGTGAAAACCAAATAGCCCTTCAGCTAATGCTAGCTGTTCCTCCGTTAACAATACGTATTCCTTAATCGAACACCACCGAATAAATGTCAACTCGTTACATCGCCTAATTTAGTTCACTCTGCATGTATTTTATGTGTTTTTTTATTTTTTTATATTCACTATTATAATTAATAAATAATAGGTAATATATTTTTATAATACATTTAAAATACGAAATGTAGACGTTTTCTAAAAAGCGGAACATTTTTAAAAATCGGCGGGACAGTCCTCCAAAAAGCGGGACTGTCCCGCCAAAATCGGGACGTGTGGTCACTTTACTCTACACGCAACTTGCTTTTCCTTCTTCATGAAAGATCTTGTTTCCACGGAAGTGGTATCATGATTTGGGCAAAATCATCAAAAATGACCTTACCGAGTTGTATATCTTTGATATCTGTAACCGGTCACATATACGCGGACGAGGTCTTTAAAGCTCCACGTAAGGCTGTTTAATTGTGCTTTTGACTCAGATTTTTTGCTAATAAATGACAATGCTGGTCTGTATTGACCATCTCTGGTATAGGAACTCTCGGAAAAAGAAGCTATCATTCGAATCGATTGGCCTGCTTATTCATCAGACTTGAACTTGATTGAGTATGTGTAAGATGCTTTAGGCCGCCAAAATGCAGGACAAATGCCTCCCCCAATGCTCCGGGATCTGAAAAGTGAATTTTTAAGAGTGGCGTAAATTTCCACAAGATTTGCTGAAGTATTTGGTAAAGCACATGAAAACAGAATTTGAGGTTTGCTTTCCTATCGGAGGTGATCGTACACAATATTAAAGATTTGTTGCGAAATGGGAAAGAGATAAATTTTCCTTCATTTTGAAATTTTCATAAATTTGACCGTAAATTCAATATTTTGAGATTAATCACCAAACATGGTAATTTTTGTTAAAAATAATGCTTTTGTACAAATTGTTCTTAATCGTTTTTGTATAAGCAACAGTTAATTAGTTATTTTAATTTTCTGTCAATATCTTTTAATTCTGACGAGCAGTGAAGTTTCTTGTTGATTACACAGCGCCTTGTTGATTAATTTCGTTTTAGTTCACCTTATGAAATTATTGATTATTAATATCTTTGCAAATTTTGCACTTAAATGTTCGAAATATTTTGAATATGGTTTTTTCTTAACGCATAACTAACAGGATAATGCTGTAAGGGTATATAAAAAATTTTTGTGCTCTCTGAAGATTTGTATAATGCCAAAACTGTTTTCACAAACTTCCGTACTTTACTCTGGAGACTTTACAGCTGGATGTACATTCCTAGGAAAATAGTCGCCTTTTTTAATGCCTTGTGGAAGCAGCATTGTATTAATTATTTTAAGGGGAAACATTTTTATAATATTCTGCCTCCCCTCCCATCAAAAGAGTACAGTGTAGAAAGTTTGTAATTCTACGTAAATGGGCTAAAATTGCATTAATGATGTAATATGATCCTATGAGGACTGAAATTTTCTTACTTGACTGTTTGAGAGTATACTGTCAGACCCAGGACTTAAAAGAGATCCCTGTGACATCTATTTATCCCCGTGTCAGACCTTTGTCGGAGTCTATATATTTTCTGCCGAATATTAAAGGGAAATTTTGTCTAAAATTATAAAATTTAATTTTGAACACTGATGTAAGTGTTGAAAACAAAGGGATCAGTTTCCTGTGTTTTTTTAAATCTGTGCTTCATCTTATTTTTCAAGATTGCATTCGTTATCAGAATAGTCCCACTCTGCACAAGTAAATTGTTCTGTTATTATTTATTTTGAATTGCCAATTTGAAATGATTTATGAATAATTCCATCATGAGAATCTTGTGTTAAATTGTGGTCGTAAGCTTCAAAAATAATATAACTACATAATAATTATTTGTGTTGTTTAAACCTATTTCGCATATATGACGTTGATTGAATAAAAGTTTGCGTGTCTCTGAATCCAATGAAATACCAGAAAAAATTTATGTAAAATTGAAGCCTAAAAGATAAACATGCTGGTATTATGAATGTAACTTTTAGCAATTTTCTGAAAGAATGGGGGTGTTTCGTGCGGAGTGAAGTTGTTCTTTTTTCTTCGCCCTTTCTTTTTTTTCCCAAGCTGTAAAAAAATCCTTATCTGAGAATTGATTGTTGAAAGTTTTCAATCAGTAGTTTTTTTAATAGGTGAAACTTGTCCAGTTTGTGACTGGCCGGAGTTTAATCCAGCCCTCTTAATATTATTTGGACTAATAAAAAATAAACAAAAACAATATATAATATGTTCTTTTTTTTGAGCAAAAAATAGGCAAGAATTGTAATAAGCTGGAGAATTTTTAATCTTTTGCTGCAGTAGCGGTTAATTTTACTTTATTGTTGAAATCCATTATTTTGTTAATTGATTTCTTTATCTGCAGTTTTCGTTTGTTCATCTCTCCTTCCCTGTCGGTTGTTCTTCTATAATGAATTTAGTTTTTCATTCAAATGCTGTACGTGTTGCAGCAGTTTGAAGACGAGACTAATTTAGCATGCGAGATGAAAATTAGCATTGTGTGTTACCTATCAATTAAGGAATGGAAATGAGAGAAAGAGACTCTCTTTGAACACCTGTTGTCAAGGTCATATCGCTGGATGGTTATTTTAGAATGCGAGGACTGGACATGTGTCTGGTTATCTTGTCGAACGTCGCAATTCCTGCCATTAAAAGAAGCCAAAGTTTCTTGAATATCGTTAAAAGGCGATAAGATACAGATATTTCAGGCGTGACCTTAAAACGAAAAAAGTAAAGTGCCGAATAGAAACTAGCAAATTTATTCGAGAAACAATTTAAAAGAGAAGTTCGATAGAAATAAAAAATTTCGTAAAGAATTCACCGCTAATGGATTAAGTGTTACTGCTGCATTTTAATTGGATGCCTTTATATTTCTATGGCGTGGCTTTTTCTTTAGGATAAAGCCATTTGTTCAAGGCTCATCGACTGAGAATAGAGATTTTAATACTGCTAAAACAGTGTATGGTAGTTGATCAAAAATAACTTAACAATATTTACCACTGATATGCTTTTTTTTTTTTTTTTTTTTTTTTTTTTTTTTTTTTTTTTGTAGCGGTGTTTCAATTTTTAACATAAACTCTTTGATGCTTTAATGCCTTTTTCTTTCCACATTAGTGCATGGAAGTTACACCATATGCTGCTTTTATTAAAAGCGCAGCATGGATTTAGCATACGATTACATTTTTGTTGTTGTCCTAAGAAAGAAAACTGAAAATCCTTTTCGTTGCTAGCAGATTTCAGTTACGGAAGTCTTTAGTTTTGGTGTTTTCAGTTTTGTAATTTAATATAAATCCATCGGTGTAAAAAAGAAAAGTTATTTTACGTATTATTTCATTGACCGTGAAATTTCGCTACCTTTGAAGCAGAAAAGTAAGCCGATATCCCTTCAAAGCTGCGCTATCCTGCGGAATTTGAAGGAACTGACGCTTCTTTATTTAATACATTATGAGCAAGGCAGGTATTTGTACCCGTTGCGAAGATTGCCACTTATAAGCAGGGCAGGTATTAGTACCCGTTGCGAGGATTGCCACTTATAAGCGGGACAGGTATTAGTACCCGTTTAAAATAAGTAATTTTAAGTGACACAAGGGGAAAATAATGTTTTACTAAATATATGACTACGTTTCAAAGAACGTAAAGTGAGATTGAAAAAATTCCGTCTATCTATATTTTAACCAATAATATTCTTCGCAGCCACGTGTTTCCACAAATTCGTTTTATGCGATGTTGTATGTTTATAGTCTATTAGTGGAGCAGCTTGTAGAAAGAGATACATGTAACGTTGATATTGTGTAGGCGGTTGATACCACCTTCAATTCAAAGACAATGGATTCTAATAGTGATAGTGATGTATATGCAGATGACTTGTCGCAGATTTCAAGTGACGCGGAATTTCCTGATTTAGACAGTGAAAGTGACGAGGAATTATTTCGACATAAAAGAAATCGAGTTTTGCCAATACCATCATCTATCGACTCCGAAGACAGTGATGACGAAGTCAACAACATATGTCAAAGTCAACAACAACTGTGATCAACAACTGGTAATGTACCAATTATTGAACAATTCCTCGGACGAAGTGGAGTTTTTGTAATGCCAGATAATTCAGAAAGTGTAATAGATGTGGTTAAGCTATTTATTGGAGATGACTTATTTGAATATATGGCAACGGTATCGCGTTGCCATATATTCAAACCAATCGGTATCGCGAACAAAACCCAGATGCGTTCCGAGACAGAGCAAAACCTGTGAAGTGGAAGGATGTGAATATGGTAGATTTAAAAAAAAATGCTCGGACTACTTCTCCTAATGGGACGAGTTCGTAAAGATACAAGAGACGAGGTTTTATTTATTTATTTATTTTTAACCCATGCCTTTACTGCGCCATCAACTATTTCCAAGTTAATTACAACGAGTCTTCATTCTACCTGCGCAGTAGACCATTTCCAATCTATTGCAATTGAGTTGACAAAGATTGAATTCGTGCTGTTTGTATCAATTTTATTTTCTGCATGTCTGATGAAGCATCTCTTGCTTTTCCCTCAGTATCTAAGAATGAATAAAGTATGCGCTGGTATGATCGGCAATTTAACTTAACTTGGAATCTTTTGAATAATCTTCAAAGTGTTTAAGAGCTTCAACATTACAGCCATTAATTTGTGTTCACAAGAATTGTTTTTTACAGCTTCCGTATGTGAGATATTTGAGTTTTGATATCGAAAATCATCAGAGATAATCAATCATCAGTGCCATATATGTAACTGCCTGGCGAAAATGAACAAAATTAATATATGTGCTTAGTTTAACAAAATTCAGATATGTGCCGTGGTTTTTAAATTTTTACATGCAAGTGCTTATGTTTTAAAACTGTACAGTTCTGATTTTGCTGTTAAATTTATTCATTAATTAATGCAATTAAAATTGTTTCCATAATCACCGACTAAAAATGCGAATGATATAAATTGTTTTGAAATTTAGATATGTAATGCTGTTTACCTTATTATATTGAATTTTAAAAATGCTGCACTGTTTTATGAAGATACCAGACTAAAATTTTATAGTATTAGCAATCTGAATTTTAACAATTTGGTCTAATGAATTAAGTAAAGAATTTTAAGATTTTTAAAATTATTTTGTTTAGGGAAAGTTATTAAATTTTTAAAGTAATTAATTTTAATTTTTGAATTATTTTAAGAATGAGATTATAGCTTAAAAATTTGAATTTTAAGAATTTTGTAATGATTTTAAGATTGAGGTAAATGTAAAAAATGAATAAAGTAATTTTAAATATTAGTAGAGAAAATGGATATCAAAATTGTGTTTTTGATTATAATGTAGCTAATATTTATTATTTAGAATAATGACTATTGTTATAATGAATATAGAAAAAAACTAAAACTTTCTAGAAATTGATTAATTGTATATAAAGATAGAGTATGTTGAAAGAGAACTGGTTCAAAAACAAAGGCCTTATTCCCCCTCTGTATCATTGTTCCTTTTACGCGCCTCATAAAAGATGAAGACTCCCACATTTTGAAGAAAAGCGAAACTTTTTCATAAAATGGAAGCTCTATGAAATAAAGCTTTCATAAAGTAGGAAATGCATTCTATTTGAAAAAGGTGCAACATTTTCATACAGAATTATTTTTTTATTAAAAAAATTATATAATGAAATGTAATTTTATCGTGTACAGAGGCTGTTACACAATTTTTGGACGATTTTCGTTTCCTGTAAAAAAAAATTCGTCTGCCTAGATTTTTTTTTTTTTTTTAACTGTAACTATGTTTTCGAAATTATAAATCTTCGAAAATTTCGAAAGTGTGGGTTTAAATAATGAATCTAAGAATGCTATAATGCATTTTGTAAAAGCAAGTTGAACTATTTGTTCTGATAACGTGAAACGCGTTTCTGATCTTGATCTCGAAAATTAGAATGACGTAGATTACGGAATTTTTAATAGAACCAGTGAAACTGTTAATTACGAAGAAAATCATAGAATTACGTGATCAAGAACAAAAATGTTATTGAATACCAGCTATAGCATGTGATATTAACTCCGAAAATTTTCTGTTGTTTTCACATTTACGTGAGGATTAGCTTCAGTTCCTCATAAAGATCAAAGCCGAAGTATTTCTGGAAAAGCCACTTTGATCAAATACATAAGTAAGCATTTAATTCAAGAAGTTAAAAAGAATCGCAGTATTTTCAGGAGGAAAAGATTAATGGAAAATGCAATAAAATTGCTATGTATTTTAGTATTCAAATGACATATGATTGCTTAATGACTAACAGACGAAAAAGTCTAGAGAGAGAAAGTCTTCTCAGCAACTGGAATTTTTTGCGTAAAAATGAGATATGTTAGATTAAAAATAAGAATGACATCTTCCGATGAAAATATGAACTAAAACTTGCTGATTTTTTTGTGGTCCCATTAGTGGCCGAGCGGTTAAGACCGATCAATACTGGTAGGTTGACTTCGTCTGGCTTCAATCCCAGGCGAGCGGTTGGGGTGCATGGTTGGTATTCATTGCTTTACCAGTTACCCTTGGAAAGTCTCCCATAGTGGCGTCCCACCTCTTAGGCAGGAAGTCTTCGTGTCTTTGCCATATTCAAATAACGTAACCTAATATAAGCTAAGTTTTTTGTGCGAACCGCATTTTGATATGCCTTTAAAAAAATTATTTATAATAATTTAGAAATATGCCAAAATTTATGATATAGCTTGTATAATTTACGCTTTGAAATAAAATGTGATATGAACTAAACGATGCGATATAAGTAGTGAATGTGTATTAGGTCTGTGAAAGAAGGAAACCCAGTTATGCTAATTTTGTGACTATCCGGATGGTGTGATCCCATTTTTTATGTTTCTTACCAGTGATTGCTTAATTATTATAATTTCAATAAATTGCTGGTTTTTAAACTAAAAAGAATATTTTTTCATGTGCTGAAATATAGCCGGGGGGTGAGAGAAAGGAGCGCTAACGCAACGAATGAAAAATGAATATTTCATATGCACGTGGGGAATTTCGTATACTCTTATGGGAAAAAAACCATTCTGGCGGCGGATACTAGTAACCACTATCTATTCTTGTGTGGTCTTTTTTTTTCGGGGGGGGGTTATATAATGTACTTAAATGAAGCTTTTGTCTTGTGAAATGTCGGAGGATTAGTAGCAAGGTTTACTTATCTCTGGGTGGTTTAACCGTTATCAAAGCGAAAATGGGTTTGGCCGGAAAAAATGAAACTGCCAGGCAACTGTGTGCAGAAGATGTGGCACATTTATCTATCTATGAATGTGGCTACTGTTATTTATACAATTGTGTTCGTTTCAAGGACAGATTTGTTGAGATTGCAGTAATACTTTACTGATGTTTTGACAAGAAATGCCTTTTAAGCTATCCGCGCTGACTTCTGGATGTCGGATAATTAAGATTCTACTCTAATCTGCATTCGTATGAAATTTATGATTTAAAAAGAATTCGCAGAAGCGAAAGAAATCGTAAATACTTGTTCTTAAGAGTGATGCAGTTTCTTCTTGTTACGAAACCTCAGTTAAGTTCAGGTGCACGAATCGTGGCCGAGAGGCAGGGAATAGAGCTTGTCGTTGATTTATGTCTTAGGCATCTTTTAGGTAGCATCACGAGATTAGCCCATCTCTGTCCCAAATTTGAAGGAACCGAGTATTCTGCTACTTCTCTTCCCATGCAATCTTCCTTTCGAGAGTGCCGGCAGTGTTTTAAGTGATTCCTTCCACTGACTTTGAAACAGGGTTCAAGGCTAATGCAGCTGGTTGCTATACCGCCACACTGAAAGAGCGAAGCTTACAGTATACAGAAATAAAATACAAAAAACATTTTCTGATTTGTTACAATTTCTTAATTGATGGTGTCATGTGGATTTTGTATTCAACGTTATTTCTTCCAAGTACCGTGGCGGAAAATTATGTTTATTTGTTGCTTAATTTTTCTTTCATTATTAGTCCATTCATACATTATCTAAATAAAGCCACTTAATATACTTCCTTTCTTTCTGCAAAAAGATGAATGGATTATGTGTCGGTAATCTGTCTGTTGAAATACCGCCGCGATTTTCTGCCAAGCCCTACGTGTTCGGCTCTATAATAAAATGCTATTATAGCACTTCGCATAGATGACTCTGCAAATGATCTTCCTATGGAAAGTCAGAAATTGACAGAAAAGAAAGTAGGGTGCCATAAACTCACGAGCCTTGAATACTCGAGCCGTGCATCAGAAGAGAGAATAGCAGAAAATATGCAGAATATGTGTAGGAGGTATGTCAAAATGTTGAGAAGAAATACCCTGCTGTGGCCGGGTGAAAATCTGCAAATACAATTTAACAATGAAATTAATTACAAGGAAATTCAAAGTAAAGAAAACCTATGTACAAGGAATTTTCACATATAATTGCAAGAAAGAACAGTGTAATAGATACCGTGTGTACGAGAAAATTGTATATTTTCACTGTTAAAACAAACCTTAGAGGAAGAAAAACAAAACTTAGAGTGAGATTCCCCATATTGAGAAGCATTACTATGTTGTGTTCGAGAACAAGAAAAATTTTTTGCCTCGTGCTTTAATGTTTACATCACGTGATTGCTTTGAAAGCGAAGCAAACATTTCCTGTTTTGGTACTGCTGGCGTGTCTGCTGGGATTACACGGAAGAAATTGTGACATCATTTTGAAAGAGAAGCGCTCGAAGAAAAAAGCACAACGTAACAGTGCAGTTGCAACAATGCTGTTATCACTGCAGTATTTTATTTCTGTAACAGACATTTAAGGGTTGTGATCTGAAGTGGTTAAACTTGCCGTATTTCAGTGCAGTGCCATGATTTGGAACATTTTCCAATTCTGTAAATATTCGTGGTCTTTGTAAACATAGTTGACATGAATTTTGTTAGTATCCATCCATGTGATCATAGAGGCTTTTCTGTGAGTTCATAAATATATACTATAAATCACATAATCGCGTTTTCTAAATTTGCTTCAAAGTAGAGGTCATTAACAATCTTGGATTGTGAAAGAATTTCTTGAATTCTGTTCCAGCTGCGGTTCATATTCGAAAAATGAACGGTGAAATTAAATAATCTGAAAGATCCATTGTTACTATTTAAGTAGGCAGTGAAAAAATTAACAAACATTGACACTGAATATCATCGAGAGTCATATTACTGTTATATAATTTCGTAATGCAAATTTCAATCATTTTTTTTATTAAACACGTCATATGAATATCATTTGTGAATTGGTAACGTGTTTCACCTGTAAAGCAGTGTTGAGAGTTTATGCGATTTTTCGCAGATTCGCTGCTTTTTCCAAACCTGCACTACTGAAATTTAAGTTTGTACGAATTTCTGTTTTGCGAATTGTCTGCGAATCTATCTATCTTTTTTTTTTTTTTTTTTTTTTTTTTTTTTTGTGTTTGTGTGTGTGTGTGTGTGTGTGTGTGTGTGCTACATTTTGCTATTAAAAATTTTAGCACCAGAGTCCCAAATTCACCATAGTCACTGCAGTCAGATTAGTCTCAAAACGCACTTTTTGTTTGAATCACTTTTCAAATTGTTGCCAACAAATGTTATCGCGATTAAGCACAAAGGGACTTTTTCCACCCATTTATATGCACATACACGTTTCGAGAGCATTTGGGCTTATGATTTTATACAAATCAAAAACAATTACAAATTATTTTTAGTCCATTTGAGCTAAAATATTTAAAAAATAACATATCTTTAGAATTTCGATATCTTAGAATTCCGATAGACAATTTTGCGCGCTGGAGACAAAAATGTTCTATTCCATACAGTGTAGCCATTATTCGCTTTGAAATCTTTGAGTTTTTTTTTAATCAAAAATTCGTTAAAGTTTTGCAAAATATGAAATAGATAAATTCAAAATTCGGTCTTTCAGGTCCCATACTCGAGTGGAGAACTACGTTATTCAAAATTTGATGGCTGTAGGTACCGTTGTTTTTTTTCGTAGTGCGAGAAATATACATACATTCATGCACATTCTTCATTATTAAATTCTCTAAATATAAATACAGGGCGATAATATTTGGTGGCAACAGTTTGAAAAGTGATTCGACCCAAAATGCCGTTCCAAGACTAATAGCTCTTCTGGGCGAAAACCCCTTTCATTACCAATAATGAAAAATCCGCATGTCTGTATCGATATATTCTTCGCATTGTGGAAAACGACGGCACTAAAGCCATCGAATTTCTAATACTCATAGTCCTGTACCCGAAAGTGGGCTTTGGTATCTTTGGTACTTGTACCAACCTCCCTCAATATGATTCGGTATGTAGAGTTGCTAGGCGATTATCTCCATCCATTTGTGTCGTCCTATCATTCACATGGAAATGGAGTATTCTAGCAAATAACTGCGAAGTCCCGGTTGGCTACTGCCTGGTTGTATGACCATTCCTCTGACTTCTCTGTTATGAATTGGCTACCTAGAAGCTCTGACTTAAATCCTATTGAGCGCCTTTCGGATGTTGGGAGAAAAATGTGAAACCACAGACAGCACTAGCGACTTTGAATTATGGACAGTTCTATCTGATATTTGACAAGCCATTCCAGTAAAATACTTCCGCAAACTTATTGAATCTATGCCTCGTCGTATGGCAGCAATTATCAAGGACAGACGACTCCCAACTCGTTATTGACTTACTATCCCTTATTCAGTGATGTATTTTTTTTTTTTTTTTTTTTTTTTTTTTTTAAGGGGAGGGAATATCTAGCAGCAAATATGTTAAAATATTAGTAGGGGAACTCATGTTTTTATTTGTATAATTTCAAATAATAAATTTAGAAAATCTTGTTGGAAGGAAAATTCGCATGATTCAAAGTGTAGTCTCTTTTAAGCGAGTTTTCGATTATGCGGACAAAAGAACAAGAACCAGTTTAATGATTTAATCACATTTGAGCATAACTGAGTTAAATTTCGCAAAATGCTAATCATGATATTGAATGAAGCTTTGTAATTCGCCGAAACTTTGATAAAATAATTGCCAGGTATTACAAATTGCGTAACAAGATGGAAAACTGGAGCGCTGATATTAATTTTTTATCGATATATTATTATTTAAAAAAATTAGTTTAATCAAATGTATAAACGTCAAATAAAAATTTTAAATAATTTTATAAGGAATTGTCGAATTCACTGGTGTTTACTTTTATGATGTAAACTTTGACAATTTTATGCTCTGATATAATTCGGGTATGCCCGTGTAAAACGAATAACTTGCAATTTGTTTTTTTTTTTCGAAAGGAAGGAAAAATTCGCGCGTCTTTCTTTCAATAGTAAACCAGGCAGAAAAAATTTCCAAAACAGTTGTTTGTATGAAACAAATGTATGTGGGTTATATGGGCCTTATGTGACTCACGGTTTATTTCAAAATATTTCATTTGTTCAGGTCTCAATTTATGAGTAAATTGGAAGTCGTACTTAAAATGGGAGCGGAATTCCAGTTTAAATTCCAGTATCCAATTACTTGTTCTTGACCGCTTATCACTTCTAAGATACCCCTCGATTGTAACCACAGAAAGGTGTGCAAATGTGATTCACAGGGCTCTTTTCTTCAGCCCTGTGAATCTCACACGCAAAAGATAAGAGAGAAGGAATTCTCCAATTTATGAATAGGAATATCCGTGCATATAATCTCTAAGCTTCTGCGCCGGAAAATATACCACTACTATGAGTAGGAATGTCCACGAGAATAATAGAATTTCGATGTGCATTGAAGGTGAATTTCATTAAAAATACCGTGTTCGTTAGAAGGGAGGTATTAACTCAGTGTCGAAATCGTAGTTCAGTCATTGACGGAAGGTGAGAAAACACATTTCGTTGTTGAATAAACAAATTGTCATCCGTGCTGAATTTCTTTGAGACCATTGAAATTTGAGTTACAATAATGTCTCTAAGGGCTGGCGGAAGTTCCGTCACCTGATCCGATGCCAATTGGCTTTTCGGTTCACAAGTTTTAAAATGGGAGGTGCATGCAAGTAACTTAACACACATTTAAGTTGCTACAGGCATTAATCGTAGAACACCGTCCACTAGATTGCATCTTTGTTCTGAGGACAGTTTTCGCGACTTCATACACGCAAATATGCTTAGATATCACCGGAGACCAGTTTCAGTACCTTCCGTAAAAGCCAGGTCGAAGAGGTAAAGGCCCGTCCACACGAGTACGCTCGAAACGTAGCTGACGAACGCGCTTTTACGTTACCAGCGTAAAAGCGTCCAAACGAGTACGCTTGCGAAGAGTGCGTTTAACCAATAGAATTATTTTGCGCAAAAATCACGTGATGCTGTAATATAGCGTCAACAGAGCTGTATCTTATTTCTTCGCTGTTCTTCTGTATGTTTGCGGCAAGTTGTCCGAATCAGATGATTTTTTTTTTTTTTCTTTTATAGCTGAAACTTTACTATTATGTGCAATTATTAAGCAGAGTCAAAACCGCAAAAAAGTGTCCGAAAGATTTATTTAGAGCGACTTGTTCAAAGAGGGTTTTTTTTTTTTTTTTTTTTTTTTTTTTTTTTTTTTTTTTTTTTACTGCCTTGTTTGCGAAAGGAATATCTGGAATTATTAAATTCCTACTATTAGCTCACACTCTTCCTATATCTTGTTGAAATTTTCAGTACATAAAATGCCTTTTATTCATCCACTCAAGTTCAAATACAATTTTTTAAACTTGCAGTGAATGACACTTGATGTTAATACAGCTTTTTCACATATGAAATTTTTTTAAATTTTTAATTAAAAAAATTATGTTTTTATTTTTATGTTTGTATTTTTATTTATTTATTTTTGTATTTTTAAACTTTTCTTTCTGGACCTAAGTAGGAATTGACTTAATTTTTTTGGGGGAGGGGTATATTACTTGTTTTTTAAATCCTTCAGGATGAGTATCGACCAGTTTGACAGACTTGCAGATTCTATATCGTATGAAAATTAGGATTTATAAAATTGTTTTGGAATACAGTATATAAAGAGAATTAAATTACTTAATTCTCTTTATATACACCATCCACCATATAATAAAACCAACTTCATATTTTTTTAACTCGCTCTCCCTTGGTCTTTTGTTTTTCTTTTTATTTATTTTTGAATTTAGAATGAGGTTCAAACTTTGGACAGTTTATGAGAAATTATGTGCATTATAAAATATGCAATAAAGTAAAATTAAAGAGAGAATTTATAGATGATATATGATAAAGAGATGCAGATATATTTTTACATAAGGATTTCTATTTGCACTGCACATTTTTAAAACTAAATTAAAAACAATAATAATAATGAATGAAATAAGAAATGAAAACAATAATAATAGGTAAAATAAGAATATAATGATTCATGATTAAATATAAGAAACACGTTTCAAAAGAGAAAAGCTAACTGAATTATAATACCGTCTACGGGTGGGGTTCGAACTTGCCACCTTTGTATTCCTACGCCACCAAAGCAGCGCGCTGACCACTCAGCTATCTGTGACAGCTGTGTTTATGAAAAATAATGTAACAAGTAGAAGTCGCTGTAAAGGTAATTTAATTAAACTTCAATAAATGATTGCTGAATGAGACAAGTTGTAACTTTCCTCCAAAATTTCGTAATTGTATTTTATTGAATACTCTTTCACAGTCAACTGCTTTATTTTAGAAGTTATTATATTGCTGAAGTTAGTTTTTGGTGTATTTAATATTGGGATTATAGAGCTTTATATTACACATGATATAGCCAATATTTATAATAATTAAGGAGAACTTTGTAAGGCAGAAACTTTGATTTCGTAGAAACTGTAATTTATTTAGGTTCCTATTACTTACGGTGTTATAAATAGGTGAAGCATATGGATATACTGGTCGGATCATTGCTTTATAAGTATACAGTTTTCCCCTTTAAATGAGAATTTTAAATGTATACTAATATGTACGGTTTGAGAAATCTAAAGATGGCGTGAACAATGCTGATTATTTTATTGCTGTATACAGTTATATTTCTAAGCAAAAACTCATCTCTGTGTGGCTCTGACGCCATATTGAAACGGGTAAGCAAGAAGCACTGGCAAGAAGGTTTTCTGATTAAGACACGTGATAAGAACTCGGTCGGCTATTGGCTATACGCGCGCGTCGCGGGCGAAAAAGCTGAACAGGAGCGTACTCAGTTTTACGTCTTCTGCGTCCTGCGAATTTACGCCGGCGTCAGAAAATTTACGTCAACTACGTCGGGAGCGTCCTCGTGTGGACGGGCCTTTAAATTTTCTGACGCCGGCGTAAATTCGCAGGACGCAGAAGACGTAAAACTGAGTACGCTCCTGTTCAGCTTTTTCGCCCGCGACGCGCGCGTATAGCCAATAGCCGACCGAGTTCTTATCACGTGTCTTAATCAGAAAACCTTCTTGCCAGTGCTTCTTGCTTACCCGTTTCAATATGGCGTCAGAGCCACACAGAGATGAGTTTTTGCTTAGAAATATAACTGTATACAGCAATAAAATAATCAGCATTGTTCACGCCATCTTTAGATTTCTCAAACCGTACATATTAGTATACATTTAAAATTCTCATTTAAAGGGGAAAACTGTATACTTATAAAGCAATGATCCGACCAGTATATCCATATGCTTCACCTATTTATAACACCGTAAGTAATAGGAACCTAAATAAATTACAGTTTCTACGAAATCAAAGTTTCTGCCTTACAAAGTTCTCCTTAATTATTATAAATATTGGCTATATCATGTGTAATATAAAGCTCTATAATCCCAATATTAAATACACCAAAAACTAACTTCAGCAATATAATAACTTCTAAAATAAAGCAGTTGACTGTGAAAGAGTATTCAATAAAATACAATTACGAAATTTTGGAGGAAAGTTACAACTTGTCTCATTCAGCAATCATTTATTGAAGTTTAATTAAATTACCTTTACAGCGACTTCTACTTGTTACATTATTTTTCATAAACACAGCTGTCACAGATAGCTGAGTGGTCAGCGCGCTGCTTTGGTGGCGTAGGAATACAAAGGTGGCAAGTTCGAACCCCACCCGTAGACGGTATTATAATTCAGTTAGCTTTTCTCTTTTGAAACGTGTTTCTTATATTTAATCATGAATCATTATATTCTTATTTTACCTATTATTATTGTTTTCATTTCTTATTTCATTCATTATTATTATTGTTTTTAATTTAGTTTTAAAAATGTGCAGTGCAAATAGAAATCCTTATGTAAAAATATATCTGCATCTCTTTATCATATATCATCTATAAATTCTCTCTTTAATTTTACTTTATTGCATATTTTATAATGCACATAATTTCTCATAAACTGTCCAAAGTTTGAACCTCATTCTAAATTCAAAAATAAATAAAAAGAAAAACAAAAGACCAAGGGAGAGCGAGTTAAAAAAATATGAAGTTGGTTTTATTATATGGTGGATGGTGTATATAAAGAGAATTAAGTAATTTAATTCTCTTTATATACTGTATTCCAAAACAATTTTATAAATCCTAATTTTCATACGATATAGAATCTGCAAGTCTGTCAAACTGGTCGATACTCATCCTGAAGGATTTAAAAAACAAGTAATATACCCCTCCCCCAAAAAAATTAAGTCAATTCCTACTTAGGTCCAGAAAGAAAAGTTTAAAAATACAAAAATAAATAAATAAAAATACAAACATAAAAATAAAAACATAATTTTTTTAATTAAAAATTTAAAAAAATTTCATATGTGAAAAAGCTGTATTAACATCAAGTGTCATTCACTGCAAGTTTAAAAAATTGTATTTGAACTTGAGTGGATGAATAAAAGGCATTTTATGTACTGAAAATTTCAACAAGATATAGGAAGAGTGTGAGCTAATAGTAGGAATTTAATAATTCCAGATATTCCTTTCGCAAACAAGGCAGTAAAAAAAAAAAAAAAAAAAAAAAAAAAAAACCCTCTTTGAACAAGTCGCTCTAAATAAATCTTTCGGACACTTTTTTGCGGTTTTGACTCTGCTTAATAATTGCACATAATAGTAAAGTTTCAGCTATAAAAGAAAAAAAAAAAAAATCATCTGATTCGGACAACTTGCCGCAAACATACAGAAGAACAGCGAAGAAATAAGATACAGCTCTGTTGACGCTATATTACAGCATCACGTGATTTTTGCGCAAAATAATTCTATTGGTTAAACGCACTCTTCGCAAGCGTACTCGTTTGGACGCTTTTACGCTGGTAACGTAAAAGCGCGTTCGTCAGCTACGTTTCGAGCGTACTCGTGTGGACGGGCCTTAAGTCGTTATTTTCGTTCTTACACTAATTTCTCGGACACCTTCAATTTTGTCATTAATTAGCCGACAAGGTTCTATTTATTTAAGTAGACAAGGTACTACTATCTGATTAATGGATTTTTGTAATTTAAAAGTGTATAAGTAAGTGTCGTAATTCTCATCGTATAACTCCGGATTCTTTATTTGGCAAACCACGCAGACGCATACTGAATAAACAAAGGCAATAAGTTATGAGCTTCAATAAAATATAAGGAAAAACGAAAACAGAAAATATGATAATGTAGTAGTGATGTTACGATATTTATGTGTACGCGTCATTAGCAGAAATTATTTTTAGTTCATCCATTAAGTGCTGCGAAGAAGTTCATAAATTTCTTTCAATCGAGCTGTTATTATCAAAATTCTTAGAAAAAGCTGTATTGCCTAGATTGATAAAGGATTAAAAAAAGTTAAAAGCATCAATAAATTTATTCCTCGGGTTTGTTATTTTAATTTGGGGACAACAATTATTGCTGTAATGCCCATTTTCAGTTTTATAATCTTCTGAATGTATTTATTTAAATTTTAAAATTGTGTGATAATACAGTTAAAAGTTTCACTGAATTATTTTTAGTGTTTTGTGTTCTGCGGAATTGTGTAATTACGTGCATGAAATTTTTGTAACGTTTGTGGTAACATTGCAGTTCCATTTATAGATTTTAAGCATTTATCGTGTATCCTTAGAAATGAAAGAACTAATAAATTTGTATTTGTTATGAATAATTTAATACCAGGACGAAGTTTGGTTTATCGTTGTAAATTAAAATGTGTGTGTATATGTTGCGTCACTGAGTGTCCAGCACAGGTTGCAAGCCTATAAATCTTGGATCCACGTGAGAAAGGATGCTTTTAGACTATAGGGAGTTTTTAGTATTTGATTTCTGTGTAAGAATGAAACCAATGAAATATTTTTCTTAACTGAATTAATCGGTATGAGGGGAATAAAATAAAATAATTTGCGACTTGGAACTCTAGAATCCGATTTAGCAAAATTATAAGGTTAAAAATGAAATTGTAACGATGCAGATTTCAGTTTAATATATGAAACCGTTTTCAGATAAGCAATTACGATAGCCTTTTAGTTTAGGTACAGAATATAATATCTTATATCTTAAATGAACTGTTAAAATAGATAATCAAATAATAGAAAAAATTACTTTGTTATTGTATGTTATCGTAAATTAACGGCATGTATATACTATAGTGTTATTTAACGAACAAAGACTTGCAACAAATATTTACTTCAAGTGATAATGCTTTTTATTTTACTAGGGCACGGATTTCGTTAACTGAAAACAGTGAAACGCCTTCTTACGATCGAAATTACGTTACTTAAATACTTGTATAATTTATGCAAATGGACAGATGAAACAAATTTTCGGAGTGCAGATTTTTGAATGGTACATTTTAGGTCAGATAAACTATGTGAGTATGTAAGTATGGTTGTGTAAGTATTGTGTAAATATGAGTTTCGTATTTATATTTGTAGGAATTCGAAAATTTTGCCTAACATAACTGTTTTTATATAGTTCTTAAAATGAAAGGTAAAGTGTCTTTTTATCAGGAAAAATGGCTGTATACTTTTGACAGTTTCTCTTATGACAGAATTTTATGATCCTAGTAGGGTAAGGAATATCTTACTAAATGGAGCTTTCTTTGTAGGTTGTAAAAGTATAAGTTCTAAATATTTTTACTAAAAAAGGTGTTCTTTCAAAAAATTGAGCAGGGTGTTATTGATTAAAATCATACGTTTATCAACAATAATTCACTGTATCATGTAACATGAAGCACGTTAACTAATATATATATATATACACACTCTGATACCCGGCTCAGTTTCTTTACTCTTTCTTTACTCTCTGTTTGTAAATTGTGCATTTTTGCTTTAAAAATGATTGAATTATGTTATTCTTACCTTCCAGTTAAGGTTTTTATGCCTTTAGAAAATCTGCAAGCAGTATTTGTAGAATTATCAACAATTTAAAAGCTGTTTAAGTGCGGTTAAGCCTAATTTTTTAATAACATGGTGGATATGTTTGTTTACATTTGAAACAGCAGAATAGTAGATTTGTTGCCAATCTAAAGAGACTAAGCTTCGCAACAACAAAGATAACGCCTTCATTTATTATTGCGAATTAAATCATGCTTAATCCTTCCTGGAATTTTTTTGAGGAAATAAGTGTTTTAAGATTTACTTCGTAATTTTGAATATAGATATTTTGAATTTTTATGTATTTTTGCCTTGTCGCGAAGTGAGAACTTAATTAACTGAATGAGAAATACTGAATCATCTGTGAAAAACTTTTCTTTTTTTTTTTTTTTTTTGTTTGCTTAATTTCGTTTATTCATTGTTTTAGATGTATTATAGTATTTGAATAGAACATGTGGCAACGATTAGATAATCCTTCAAATGATAAAAATTTTGTGCATTCTGAGTTATAATATGAACTAAATATAACGCTGTTAAGTGAACCTAGCGCCAGAGTCTCTCTATAGTAAACAAATATAGTGAATTTTAAAGAGTGCATTTATTCTATTGTGTTTTATGCGCTATCGACGAAGTAGATTTTATTCAAACCAATAAGTTTAAATGAAATGCAAGGAAAAAAAAAAAAAAAGCGTATAATTTAATATTCCGTACAAGGATATCATGTGATATACAGATCAGATTTGATCCCTCCAGCAACATGAAACGTATTCGAATTTGTCCTAAATGTATGTGGTACTTTTATCGCATTCAGGGGGAGGAAATGAGTGTTTGTTGTTTATCACTGAATTTGGTGCAGTTATTACGTTTTAGACATTATTATTATACAAAGGAATATTTTGCTTCGAAGTTTTACATTGTACTATATATTTACTTTGAAGTTTTTCTTTTTTTAATATTTCTTGCCTTCTTTCAAAGTTCCGTATGATAATGCAGCGATCTCAAACTGGCGGCCTACGAAGCAATTTTATGCTGCCTGCGAATACTTTTGCTCTTAATTAACATTATTATGATAAGAATAAAGAAAAGGAGTTTAATGTTTAGAGTCCAATTTTACATTGCCAAAACGAACGTTCTCCGAAAAATCTAGAAGTTTGAGTTAATTAATTGACACTGTGAAATAAATCTTTTGCAAGATTTGAAGATCCAAATTGATTTTATTAGTACTCGTCGAAAAATAAATATTCTCAGCTACGATTTCTTGCATTAAAAATAATCGCTTTGTTTCGAGTGCATTTACACTTGGACAGATTTTTGTTTATGGCCCAAAGGGCGCGAGCATTAGCCCTGTAGGGCTATTAAGTTCGTTTTGGTGTTTTGCGTTGAAAACTTTAATAGTCGGTTCACTTTTTCAAACTGTTGCCAGCAAATATTACAGCCCTGTATTATATTTAAAGAAATTAAATAATGAAGAATCTGTATAAATGTATGTATGTTTCTTGCATTGTGATAAAACGACGGTACCTAGAGCCATGAAATTATGAATAATGTACGTTTCTACCCGAATATGGGCATCTGGTAGCCGGAATTTGTTTTATTATCGATTGCATATTTTGTAAAACTTTAAGGAATGTTTTATTAACAAACTCAACGATTTCAAAGCGAACAATGGCAACACTGTAAGAAAAAAAAGACATTTTTATCTCCACCGCGCTAGACTGTGTATCGGAAATTCTAAAGACATGCTTATATTAAAATCATTGTACGATATTGCTGTTGAACTGAATTTTATGGTTTAAGTGCGAAGAACATGATATTTAATAAATAAAGGTAACCCACAAAACGTTAAAAAAAACGCCCCTTTGGTCGTATTTAATTTTTTTTTAAAGTTTATTTATTATTATTATTTTTAGCAAAAAGGGCTCCTAGTTCAGAAAGGCTATTAGTCTTAAAACGGCTTTTTGCGTCGAATCATCAAAAGTCAACACTGTACGCAATAAAACAGTTTTATCTCTATCGTGCGAAACTGTTTATTAGAAATTGGAAAGATGTGATATTTTAAATATTTTCTTTTTTTGTTGTCGTTGTTCATAGTTCAAAATTAATAAATCTCCGAAAAGAAAGACACTTTCCTTCAAAATTGCAAACTTTATGAAAATCGGAACACTATAGTTGTCCCAATTGAAGAACATTTACAATTTTAATATTGTAGGCACAAAGGCAAAAGCTGAAGTGCGTAGTTATGGAAGCTGGAAGGATACGAAGAGAAAGGTTTTGGTTTGAGTTAAAAGTTTCAGTTCACAATTATTACGTCATCAACGGTGTGCAGATCATAGAATGATCTAGAAATGACGCAATCCCAAGAAGTTATTACGATTTTTAGGGAGAATTAAAGTTTTGTACTTAGTTTAAATTATAATTTTGAGATACATATTTTTTATCTTACATATCCCCTCCCCCTTCAAAGAGAAAAAGGCTTGGCGACAGAAAAGCCGTTTTTGAAACAACTATTACAGAATTAGCGGGGGAAAAAAAAAAAAAAAAAAAGCAACAGTTAGAAAAAATCATAAAATTTGATATAAATAATTTTTTAAAATAAAAAATCCTGTAGATATCATTTTTAATAATAAATTCAAATTGAAAATTCTACTGAAATTTTTAAGTCCATTTTTATGTAAAACACTGTTAGGAATGTCCTAATTTTTTTTTTTTTCAAGAAATGCTGCAAAAGTTCACAGTTCTGTAAAGTCTTTGCTTAGTCATAATAATAATATTTTACAGTCCGTAGCTTGAAAGTCTTTCATAAAAATTAATGTTGCCAATATAAAACCAAAATTTTCTTTTACAGATTCATGACATTTGAATGAATTGTTTATAAAATAATCCACATTTTGTTAATTGTAAAGCAATGTAAAATGCAATTTAGAACTTAATAAGTAAGTAAAAACATACAGTACAATAGCAGTATAAACTTTGATAAAAGTGAGCAAATCCTCTACAATGCAAATCAGCGTGACAGCTTGCTGATGGCTGTGGGATGCTTAAATACAATTACACATAGAAGCAGTGGCGTAGCGAGGGGGGCAACCAAATGGTCTCCAAACAAGATTTTCATCCTATCACTGTGCTTTTTTTTTTCAGGGGGGGCGGCCTGTTATGCTCGCTGCTCCACTGCATAGAAGCCCCTTAACTTAATAAACGTAACTTAATAAACCCTTAACTTAATAACCTTACTTAATAAACTGGCTTCCAGTATTGTATAATTATCAAAGTTTACATTTATAACTTATGGCCATAAAAATCTTCAAATTAGTTAAATGAAATGAAAAACAAATATACAAAAATTAAAGACATATTAAATTCTACACTGCCCTACAATAATAATATGGATCATATAATTTTTGTGAATATGAAATAAGAAAATAAATTTCAGAATTATATCTGTTTAGGGAAGGCTTTTAAAATCTTTTCAAATATAAAAATTTCAAGCACATCCAGTAACATTGACAAAATCGCCAAAAATTTCAAAACTTATTTTATAATGTTATAAGGTATTGCTCCCACCTTCTTGGCATGCCTTCATGATGTGGTGGTCTACACGCTGAGCGCGTATTTCACAGGTCCGTGGTTTGATTCCCGTCGAAGGCGTTGCATATTTTTCATCTCTCCTGTCCAAAAAATCCCTAATGTCCCTACAGTGGCACCCGAACTAAAAGGGTTTTGGATGACGATTCTCCTCACCCAGGATTTTACGATTGGATACCCCTAAAAACTCCAGTCGCCCTTGAAAAGGGGGAGTATAGAAGGAATTTTCCCCGCCTTCGTGGTGTAGTGGTCTGTTGATTGGGCGCGTATTCCAGAGGTCCGTGGTTCGCCTCCCGGCGAAGGCGTTGCATATTTTTCATCTTGCCTGCTTCCAAAAATACCTTTGGCAGATTAAAAAAAGCCCTAAAAACCTTAACCGGAGCATAAGTACAACATAAACAAATTACTTTTAAAGCAAAAATGCACAATTTACCAACATATAAGAATAAATAATTAAAAAAAAACTGTTTTTACCAAGCCGAGTTCATGATATATATATTTATGTACTTTCAGTGCTGCCGATCGCAACCAAAAAGGGAGGTGCACAACTACATGTTATAGTAGTCGCATATACAAAATTTCAACGTTTTGAGGCTACTCGTCTTTGAGTTATATGAAATACATACATATATACGTACGCACGCACGTATGTACGTACAGACGTCACAAAAAAAAATCTCTTGTAAACCCATTTTTCAATCTATTTTGGAAAAAAGAGACCTTTATTCAGTCCATATGTGCAGATATAAAAAAAATGCATTACGCAAAAAAAAAAAAAAAAAAAAAAAAAAAAAAATCAATCAGGTAGATTCGAGAGCGGTCAAAATGGATATTTTCGTTGAAATTTAGTACCCCAAAATTTTTCGCGATTTACAATGCTTCCTTTACTTCATACAAGAACGTAAGTGGAGAAACTGGAGGGGGGTGTAGCATTACGTTTCTGTTTTGTCAAAGGAAAATTTCATGAACTGATACTGTTGCCATGCGACAGAATTAGAATTAACGGAAAACATGCAGTATTGATGTGATGTCATTTCCGGTATAGAAGATATCCTAAAAAAGTTAAATTCGGAAATTGACATATTTTATGACGTTATTTGCGCTGAAATAACCAGCAGAAAACAACTCAATCGGAGAAGGATCCTGGACTATGATGTCACTTCTGCCGTATAAGCATGTGTGAAATATCCAAGGAGCTTCTTGGAAATATCTGAACTTCCGAAGGGGGTGGCTGTGACATCACTTTCCCTGACAGTAAGAAAACAACTCAACTGTCCCGATTATTAGTATGCTCCCATTCTCAGAGTATTACTAGTATGCTCCCATTCTCAGAGTGGTGTAAGAAAATATTTTCATTATTTTAAAACCAATATTTTACCTAAATAAAATTTTAGAAGAGCGTATTTTTTTTACACGATTTTTTGGTTTGGGGATCCAGCATTATTTTACACCTTTCATTTTGATCAAAATAATTTAAAACGACCTTTTTTGTGAATGTCTATTTGAATTCAGTTCTTGAAAAATATTCTGACTGAAGGAAATATTCTTCGAATTTACATTAATAACAAAGATGCCGCTTTCATAATCACCTTTTTTCGAAGTGCTTTAAGATTGTACTAAAATACATAATTTGCGAAGTTCTCAAAACATAGATTTATCCTTATGTTAAGTCAGTGAGAGTATTTCAGTCTTGAAATATGAAAAAATTGCTTAGAACGTCGGAGAAATGCAACTGATTCAGTTGTGCAAACGAAAAGCCTGTATCATTAAAAGGTGACAGCTAACAAAATCTATTAAATAAACATATTATGTTCTTTTACTTTTTCATGTGGAGTTTTCGTGATGAATTGATAATGTATGATGGTTCTTAACCGCTTGCCTGATTATCCCGAGTTATTTCGTGTTCGTATATATTTGCAGTTAATTATTATCCCGAGAAAACTCGGGCGAAGCAGAATAATTTATGTACATTTGTTAGTACGATTTCTTTTATCACGGTTTTACTCGGTTTGGAGGAAATGAAAGGAAATATTCAGCTTTGATTGGCAGTTTGCCAAATTTTGTTGGTTGCGCGGTTCTTTTGGAGGGACTGGTCGCGTGTTTCCCTATTGTATAGTATACGTTGGCTTGTGGATTAGTAATGTATAAAGAAGGATGCATGCGTTGGAAAAAAATAAAATAATGGCGATGATGGAAGATAGCGAAAGCGATAATTTTTCAGATAGTGATTATGAAAAGGTGGGAAAAAAAAAATCAAATCCAACGATACAGTGTACTCAGTGCTCCCGTGAAAGAGATTCCAGGGGTAAGCCAGTAAGAAAAGAGACCAGATACCACTGTAGAACGTCAGATATCACTCTGTGTTGTCCATTGCTTCAAAAACTAGTAAACTAATATTAAAAATAAATGCTTTTACACCTTCAAAAAATTAAAAATTCAACTTAAAACCTACATATTTTGATTTGTTTGGTTTTGTTGTATTTAATAATCAAATAAAAAAATGTGATGATTTTTGCAATTTTTTTCAAAAAAATTTGTAAGGAAAGCGGTTAAAGGATAATTTACTTGATATGTAAGATAAATTACTTTATGTCTGAAGTAAATTATCATAGATTTTGATTTGATTTGTTGGGGGGCAGAGAGTATTACTTATACTGGATTTGGTACCGCTAAATCAGCCTAATAAATCAATCATATACGCATTTTTTTTTCCTGCTTTAATGCAGAGTGATCGTATTTTTTGTGTCACCGCCAAGTATTAAGAGCATTAAACACTGGCAGTTCAGCGTGTTCCTAAATCCTGGCGAACGGGCTGGCTGCGTGGTAGTTTTCATCGTTTCCTCCGTGTGCAACCTTAAGGCAGTTTCCCTTTGAAACTGTTCCATAAAGACATTCCTTCTTGTAGACAGATGGTTGTAGTTTGCTTTGCCACAATCGATTCCAATCTTTATGATGTTAGAAATGTCTGTAGTTCAATTTTTATGTTTTATATTTCTTGCTGCATTATATTATCAACTGAGATCTCTTATAGTTCTTTTAGCATACAATATCAATTGATTTTTTAAACTATTGCGTTGCTTAACAAACGGCGATTTAAAAATGATAGATGTTGTAGTTGGTATTTTTGTCTTTATTATTAGTTAGTTATTTTTATGTTTCAAATTTTGGGGTAAATTTCTTATTAATGTATTAAAATAAGCTGTTTACGAAAACGTGTGCTTCTTATAACTTATGTAAACACTAGTTCTAGATTGTTTATAATATTATTATATTATAAAATTATAATATTATTACATAAATTATAATATTTTGTTTATATTATAATTTATGTACATTTAGTTCATAAATTTAATAAATATTTACATTATTAATGTAATTAATAGAAAGATATCCTATTTTGTGCTGCGGTTCACAATAATCGTTTACTTACATTTATGATGCATGAATTTAATATTTAATAGTTTTTGTAAAAAAATGATTCCTCGTTGCTTTTGTGTCATATTATTAAATAAAATATTCTCCTCTAAAGTAAACTTTTAATTTGTAATTCATTGAAAGTCAATTGTTATCAAGAAGAAATAAATATATTTCTCATTTTATTATTTTATGCATTTAGCCCGTGTGCCTAGTCCGCAGCTTGCAGCTAAAAGACCTGTAACGTCTTCCTATCGATCATTTTGGGGGCGCCCGAAATCGCGTTTAAATGTCGGCCACCAACTGTTCACGTGTCAGCGACCGCTCGGAAGAAAGGTATTGTTGCTGCTGTTTTCCCTTGCGAATTATAGTGCTTGCTTTTCAGACAAGTCATATTCTGGATCGAATGAAGGATATTGTTATTTTTTGTGTTTAATTCTCGTTTACGTTTCTGGTTTTTGGATTTAGTTACCACGCCCTTCTGGAAAAGCACGCTTTCAAGTTGGGCATTTCGTCTGAACAGTCGTGTAGCCAAGATAGCGATAAACCAAGTCATATGGTAAACCAAGCTCCATTTTTTTTGGGCAATTTGCCAAGTCTCGCTTTCTCTGTTCTGTTTGATTTCGAATGCATTGTAGTGATGCGCGTATACGTAGTAGTCATGGAAAAGAGCGCGTGATTGTGAACAAACGTTTGATGCGACCTACCTTTCGCTAGAATGAAGGTTCGCGAAGAAAAGTCGGCTTGTTTTTAATATCTGTTAATAAACTGTGAGAGTAGGTTTTTATTAACCACTAAAAATGTATATTAGTTTGTTTGATATTTGGAGACGGTTTTTAGTAAACTTGGGATTTTTACCTCCTGGGCGGCAAGGGAATACTTTAAAAGGACCTCAGATTTACCAAACAAGGTATTTTTATTTGCATATATTTTTCGTATATTATTCTCATTTTAGAGCATTTTCAAACGCGTACTTTAATATTAGATCTAGAATTAAGGACTTCCAGATTTCCTTAATGTGCTTTTGATAATATGAAGACGAATAACTTAATTTGTTCAATTGATAGATATTTTAGATCACACACAGTATTTATTGAAGGAGGGGAGAAGGTTATACTGGGGATATTTATTTTTCTAGGTAAACTAGTAAACGTAAATAGTATATATTTTCAATAAAGTGCTCTAAAAAAAACTTAAAGAAATATTTGGAAATGAAATTTGATTATACTCAACGTAGACCAAATTGTTATTGATATAATTGCTTTGTTTGTTGTACAAATATTTCAGTCACAATATGTAAACTTTGCAATTAAACTAAAAGTGTAATTATACAGTTTTTTTGAATTCTTCAGTTTCTTGAATCTAATTGCTAAAAATGGTCATTAAAAGTTTTCATTGCTTTATTGTCAGATTTTCACACACGTTTTAGGGAAAGAAAACTAATGCCAAGTAGCTGCATCAGACAAAATGCTTATTTATCGTAAGGAAATCTAGTTGGGAAAACCATTTTCAGAGATAACTTTCTCTCTCATTGATGCATTTAATTGCTTTCGAGAAACATGAAGTTTATTTTTTTAAATATAATTTCACAATTATATTTGAAATATTTGATTACAGTTTTATGAAATTTTCACATGAATTAACATTTCTGTAGTAATTTTGTATCTTATTATATCATTAAAGGGAAAAAAATGTTTTCGAAAGTTTTGTTGTATTTAAAAACTAGCTTTAAGAATAATTTGTGTTAGGAAGCTTCAGGTAGTGGATACTTTTACTGAATTAATGACTTTAAAAATCAGAAGGGATGTGAAAGAACAGTCTTGTTTTTTAGTTAATTAAATTTAAAAATGAAGTCGATTAAGAAAGTATGCATATGAAGCATCTTTAAAATTGCCTTAGGCTGTTGTTAAGAGCTTCCGTCTGGCACTGGGATTCAAAGCATTTGATTCCTTTTTCTTTTTTTGTTTCTTTTTTAATTTTATACAAAGTGAAAATTAAGGCTGCGAATTGGTAGGGAGAGAGTCTTGCACGAGGCCATCAGGAATTCTAAATGAAAATAAGTAAATACAGCAGTGAATATTAAGTAATAAATAGTAAGAGTTATATTAATGATAAATAAAATAAATAGTAAATTTAATATCATGAAAATTAAAGAAAATTGAAGGAAATTAAATAAATCGTGGGGAAAACGTAGTTGCCCCACGATTACCAAGTACACATTGTTTGAACTGTAATTTTTAGAATAATTCCATTGTTTGAAAAATAAATGTTTTGGATAAAACTATTGCTTAAATTTGATTTCTAGTGGATCTAAAGACCTTAGTAGAAATGATATAGACCATAGATAGTCTATGCCTTTTGTATATTAATATGCATGTCTTCCCAACTGCTAAAGTTTCCTCTTATATTTCATTGTTTTTAGAAAAAGACATTCAGTAGCTAATATCAGTGTCAGTTTTACTAATTGTTAAAAATAATGCTACTTGTGTAAATGAATATGTTTCACAACAAAATAAGCTCGTTTCTGTCAGAAGTTGAGGTTATACCCATCAAATAATCTTTCTTTTACAGGTTCTGAAAAGTCTTTCAAATTTTTATGCTGTAAGAGATTATAGAAATCTTTAAAAAAGGGAAGGAATTGGAATGAAAGAAATCTCTGCTCCTACTCCCTCAAAAAGGATACAGTGTACATAAATTACATCTGCAAGGCTATATTTTTAAGCCTTGCAAATGCTAATTTGTGAATTAATTACATTAAAGATAACAATTAACTGCTGTCAAAAATTATTTTTTGTCAAAGATTTTCTGAATTGAAGTAATTTACAACCACATCGCTGCAGAGAGCAAAAAATACATATATGTTATTTAATTTTTTCAACTAGAACTGCTCTTCAAATGAAGTTATCAGTTAGGACAATTATTGGTTAAGTGTTAGCTAAAATTCAAATTAGCATATACATGTAGTTAGAAATATTTTGATTTAAAAGGGAGAATGATAATACAAGACTTGCACTGGGCTGTGAGTTATATCTGTTGAGTAGGAGCTACGGAGCAAATGCTGATGCTTGAGGAGGTAAATGTTTCTACTCTTACTGGAGTTTCACTAAAACTGAAAATATTTTCATTCTAGTAAATTAATAATCAAATCAAATTAAAGGGGCTTTTACTCCCTTGGTCATAACTTTGTAAAGGTCTAAATTAGCCAAATGTATTTCTAAAGACAAAAAATCTGATTAGTATATTTGTAGTTTGTTGTGGACTGAAATCCCAACAAATTGACTGGTTGCCTAAAAGGAATTTTTATTTTTTATTTTTCCTATGTACAACTTGAATATGAGCCAATTTTTCTGTGAAAATTCCCATGAAGCTGCGACCACTGTCTGATGCTCTTCAATTTTTATTCGGGTAGGATAATTTTTGTTTAGCAGCAGAACAACAGGAATTATTACCTTAAATTTTAATAAATTATCAATTATCACTATTCAGTCACTTCTCTTTAAGAAATAAAAAGAAATTTTAGTTTCACTATTTGTAATTAGTACTGAAATATTAGTAACATAGTCAAACATCACTTTGAGAAATAAAATGATCACATGTTCAAAAGTCACTGTGATAAGAGTAGTAGTCATATGATATCAAAAATGTCACTGTTATCAGGTTAATATAATCATTCTTCTGATTTTAATAATTAAGAACTCTTTTTAAAATTATATTTTTATTTTATGCATTTGATGTATTTTTCATAGATTAAATTAAGGATAGATTAACTACTTTTTTTCTGTTTAGCTTATTTGTAGCCTTTTAAATTCATATTTTTTACATAAAATTTCTAATTAAAGAAAATTATAAAAGTATGAGCTTTTCTGTTGTATGTGTTAGATGAACGAATGAAGAGAATAATAGAACTTCTGTCAGATTCCACAGTTAATTTTCTTTACGAAATCAGTTGTGAAGACTAAAAGTGTGAACTTAGATCCCCAGGTAATGTAAATGTAGTTATCAGAAATGGCTGTTTTTGATTCATTAAAATGCATATCAGTTTTGAGTAATTAAATGTGAGTGAAACTAAATTACTCATTTATGTTAATATCAAATTTTTTGGATTAAAAGGTTACAAAGTCTGTTAGGCTGTTAGAAGTACAAAGCATGAAAAATCAGTGTAGCCCTTGCTGAGATTCAAACTCTGAATTTTCTGATGCTAGCTGCACATACTGCCACAAAGGCATGCAATGGTAAAGGCAGATAAAATGTTCCCCCCCCCTTTTTTTTTTAAGTGCGATTGAGGAGACGTAGTTGCCAAATCCAGTTAATGATGAATTTGTTCACCACATTTTGGTTGGATGCCACTTGTAGAACTATTTAATATTTTTTGAGTGAGAAAAGTAAGGAAAATTAGCTGTGCCATTTGCTGGGATTTAAATTTCTGATCGTTTTATTGCTAGCTGAATGTGCTACCAGTTACATCAAGAGAGCATGTATATAGAAGGCAGAAATTCTTTAAAAACTATTCCATTGTACGATAATATCTCAATTATCGATCTCAGTCAATTTGTGGTACTGGCTCACATGCAACAGAAGTCACATGATAAAATATCATTATTTGTTTTTTAGAGTCAGGACCTGTATGCAGGCACAGGAACCCATGTAACAAGATGGACGCTTTCCAAAAGACAGAATGAGAGAGGGTTGTTTGCCAGGAGACCGGCTGTTTGCGTCCCGCTCACGTCTATGGACACGAGAGTCCGATTAGCATGGTGCAGGCAGCATAGTGATTGGAGTATGGAAAAATGGGCGACCATTCTATTCACTGACGAGTCCCGTTTTAGTCTAAACACCGTTTCTCGCCGTACTTTCATATGGAGAAAGAGCCAAGGACCTGCTACCTACCTGTCTGTGAAATCAACAATTATGGAGGTGTAATGGTCTGGGCAGGCATCATGTTGGATGGGGGCACACCTCTCTACGTCTTTGACAGAGGCTCAGTGACTGGTGAGAGGTATAGGGATGAGGTCTTGGAGCCCTATGTTCGCCTTCTGGGGTGCAGTGGGTCCCAAGTTCATCGTACAGGACGAGAATGTGAGGCCACATAGAGCTCTTCAAGTCGACGAATTTCTCGAGAGCAAGGATATTTGCCAGGTGGATTGGCTAGTCAGGTGTCCAAACCTCAACTCTATAGAGCATGTGTGGGACGTGCTGGGAAGGGCAATTGTAACTGGCAACCTTCCGAGAACTATCCAGGAACTGAAAACAGCGTTGCTGAATGAGTGGGACCAATTGCCACAGCCTTTGATAAAACTGCCTTATTTCCAGTATGACATCACGCTACGAGACCTGTATGGCTTTAAGAGGGGACCATACCCCCTATTAACCCATTTCTTTTGCATCTTCTGCAACTGCTGTTTCAGACCTTCAGACTCCCATGAGCGTTACACACGAATATTTGTGCCTATTATAATTGTTGAATGTTTTTTTATTTGTATTATATCAACCATGTTCACACCAAATTTTATTAAAATCTGTCCAGTAGTTCTGGAGATTGTAGATCAAATATGAAAATTCTCTTAATTTCTTTGCAAAGTGTAGATAACATCTGCATAAGAATGAAATCTATTCAATTTTCTTTTGCTTGTCTTTATGGTTTCAACCTAGTGGGTTAATATTTCTGTTATAATCAGAAGAAAGAATAATGAGAAAAATTTGATCAGAAAAGGTTACTTGTTTTTACTTAATATTCATTGTAATCTGTTAAATGTTTCTTTGTTTCAGAAATAATTTAAAAACTTTATAGATTTTAATCAAAATGAAAATTATTAAAAAATATGGAGAGATCCTTATAAAATAAAGAATGACAAATAAATGTGGGATTGATTCCAAGAGATGGAGCATGATGCAGAGATGACAAAAATGACATAATTTGAGACTTGAGGTTCCTACATTTCATTGGGTTTTGAAGAACTATCCTGTTCAGTTGCCAGCAAATCAAAAAGGCCCCATTATCTTAAAGATACAAAAATATCTGTGTTTAATGCAACAGCAAGGGAGCTCAGATGGCTACAAGCACCTTTTTAAAATTCCTTCAGAAGTTTGAGGGTTTTTTTTTTTTTTTTTTTTTTTTTTTGTATTGCTCTTTCTCCTAACCTTGTGGTACTCATTTATGTGAAAATGCTATTTTCCAATGCTTATTGTATAAACAAGCATCAGTTGATAAATTTGGGGACTATTCACTGTGCTCATTAATTACTGTATTTCCCCTTTATAATACACTTCCATGCATAAGGCACACCTTGATTTTGGGACTCGAAAATCATAAAATAATAATTATTTAGTTTAATGGACTGGTTTTTATTAGCCTCCTGGATTACATGATTAGAAGATATTATGAAATTTTGCCATGTCCAGAAAGGGTTGCCGCTGTCATGCTATGCCACTAGTGCTTAATATTAAATTTTTATTTGTTTCAGTGTGTAGTTTTGTTTACATTTTGTTCTTTTATAGTTGTTAAATGTAAGGCTTATTTAAGTAAAATGAATAAATAGTCAAAAAGTCTATTTTCACTCAGAACTGAAACTGCCATGGATAGTAGCTCTGATTTAACATCCACGGCAAGCATTTTCAAAGAATCAAGTTGAGATGGCATGAAGCTATTACTGTGGTTAGAGATAGGTTAACTGGTAGTAGTACGAAAATTATAAACAGTGGTTCTGCTTAAAAGGGGAAAAAAAAAAAAGTATTCTGATAAATGTTTTAAACATTGTACTCAAATCTTATTAAGTAGCACACTTTTCTGAAAGCATTTAAGTTTGTAACCCTTCCATTATAACAGTCATTGTACTGATTGATCCCAACAAATGTGAAAAGGCTGACTATTCAGTCAATGATAAAAGAAGAAAAATGTTACTGCTTGTTGTCTTTTTAAAGTCGTAATTAAAATTTTGAGGTCTATGAATTATATGAATTTTAATTTGCTAGAGATCCTGGTTAAATTTAGATTATTTTTCTTTTTCTTTTGGGCTTTTCAGTTGTCAAGTGGATAAGATTGCTGAACATTCATTGTTTGACCTGGCTTCATATCCTAATGAATGGGCATTTTTATGCTTCTCTCCCCTCCCCATGTGAACATCATCAACATGAGCATGTTTCTATTAGCAAGGTCCTCTACAAAGGCATCCTTATTCTTATGCAGATAGCTGTTGCTTTCACTTTACTGAAACTGTTGCTTCACTGCTTTCACTTTCATTTTTCTTATCATGCTCAAAGCTGTAATAGACCTATATATCATCAAAAGTTTCAAATTTTCTTTATATTAAAAGTGTTATGTGTGTTAAATATACCTGAAATTTTTGTGTAAGCTTTTTATTCTACAAGTAATACCATATGTACTAGAAAATCAGGTACCCTTGAATGTAATACCATTCTTGCATTTTAGAATAATTTCTAAGAAATGAAAATAAAAGTGTGTATTTGGTAAGGGCATGGTTTGCATTAGAATGTAATTGTTTCTGATTGAAAAGAAACGTAACCTACCCAATTAAACACATTTTCTATAGCATGGGGGGATTATAGAAAATTATAATTACATTATTACCTGTTTTTCGGGCATCGAGTAGCCAGTATAGTGGATGGAGGCCTTAATTGAAATTGCTTATACATGCCTACTATATTTAGCAATAGTTATGCCGTTTATAAATATGGTAATTTTTGTAATATAATTATTCTGTACAGTATTATAATTAACTCCTTCTTTTCATTCTGCAATTTTATTTATTAAGATGCTTGTTTATGTGACCATATCGAATATTAAAACAAAAATATAGTAAAAAATTGAGCTCATTTCAGACTAAGCACGGAACATTAAAGAAAGATTCATTGTTTTTTTATAACCATGTGTTATGAATGCAAACTGAGGTAATGAAATGAAAGGTAATGAATGCAAACTGAGGTAATGAAATGAAAGGTAATGAATGCAAACTGAGGAAAGCCCTTGGAAGAAATAAATGTTCTTTTCTTTTCAGTTAGGGCCACCAGAAACGTAGAGATGGATAAGTGCAACAGTACTTTGCATAGTTTGTGTAATAGATTCGTGGTGCTAAATAGATGTAAGAAATAATTGGCTGTGTGTGTCTTTTTAAAAGAAATCTATTTTCATAATTCATTTTATCATTTATTTTAAAGGAGAATCTCCTGCCAGACGGATCGGAGGTACTTCACCCCTCTTTTTTCCTTCTTCCAACCTCGAAGATTTTCGCCTTGACAGCATTTTAAATACCTCCATATCTAAAAGGTACTAACACTTATAAACATCTAGACTATCCTTAGGATTTGAATTGCGTGCTCAAAGCATGTTGCTCAAAGTTATGGCAGCATGTTGCCCTACCGCCATGCCCCCGGGCGGCTTTTGCACTCATTAATTAGTGTTATTACTACGTTAAAATAGAGTTAAAATTTAATTGTCACAAATGGACTTAATCTGTAGATTTGCGTATCAAAAACTGATGAACTAATTAATTCAGCATTAACGTTCAAAAACTGATGAACTAATTAATTCAGCATTAACGTTCAAAAACATCCCAATGCTTACTCATGTGCGACGTAGCTTACATATTAACCTTTTGACTGCTAACTGCCGTAAGTTGAAGCGCTTCGCCTAAGCAGCGTGCGCCGAAGAATGACTGACCAAATAAACAAAATTTCATTTTTTTCCCCTCGTTGCTAAGAACGAACGGGTATGATGTTTCTCCGAGTGTTGACGATGTGTATGTGCGAGTGTGTGTATGATAGAAATAATTTCCGAATAAGAGCAGTAAACAGTCAAAAGCCTTCGGCGAGCGCATTTGCGTCCGGTTTTTGCTAGAGGCATATATGCGTCCATAGCAGTCTTCTTCTTGAAGCTTGGCTTCCCCTTGGCGCCTTATGCTTCAACTCATATATAATGTTATTTACATGCTAAACCCACAAGGAGGGAATGCGTCCTTGTGGGTTTAGCATGTAAATAACATTATATATGAGTTGAAGCATAAGGCGCCAAAGGGAAGCCAAGCTTCAAGAAGGAGACTGGGTCTAAAGAATTCATAAGTGCTGTAATTGATGACGAATTTGCCTAGGAAATAATATCTCCAAGGTTTCTTATTACAATGATTTAAAAGATCAGCTAAGAGGTCAATATTGCTAATTTTTATCTTCCTGAGCATAATATTTCTGGCACTATCGTACTTTCCTTCAATGAATAAGTGCATGTTCTGTACTGTCAATCATATGAATCACAAAATGGCGAATTCGCTCTACGATACCTGTACGACAGTTGGTTCGTGTCCAACATTTGAAATCTTATGTTACTGATTACTACTTACATTTTCCTATCGATGTTTAATCAATCCTTTACTCACAATGAACATTGCAGTAGCTGAATCTGCAGCCGGTGTGAGAAGTCCGCCAGCAGTCGACTTGCTTTTCCTTAATAGCATTCTCGATGAAATTACACGCATCCTCTGCTGAAAGGTCCCGCGAGTTTTTCATATTTCTTCTTTTCGCAACTTTATCCGCTCTTTCATTGAACCCTATACCTTTATGGCCAGGAACCCAGATGACAGTGAGGTGATGGAAAGCCTTAATCCGCTCGAAGTGCTTAAGGATGAGAGAGTTGGATCTCTTATGAACACAGCTCAACGTGCTGACTACAGATTTGCTATCTGTAAGGATAGCAACCTTTTCGTTAGGATTCATTTTCTCAAGAAGCTTACAAAGGGCCCAAGCCTCAGCTGAAAAGATGGAGCTTCTGCTGTCTATGCGCTGGCTGACAATCACCGCGGTTCGATCTACAGCCGCAATACATACTCTTGTGTAAGACTGGAAAGTGTCTGCAGCGTAGAGCTGAAAACCTTGATTCACGTAATCATTAATAATGCAGCGGAAATATTGCTGTATCTGAGAGATTTTTGTTCTGGAACTCATACTCATTTATTTTGAAACAACACTTTACTTCTTCAAAAAAATTTAGCTCATTGTTAAAAGTAATACACTTGCTGAAATCTAGATCGAGATTGCTTAGCTTGTCTTTAACACACTGGCTAATGGGCTTACGTATTTTGCTCCACTTGTACTTGCATCTTAGCAAACAATTTTCAGACTTTCCGCAATGGGAGAGGCTGCTGACAGAGCAATATTCTTTATTAGGAATTGCGGTGATGCATCTTATCTAAGGTGAAAACCCCTGCTTCAAACATATAATAACGGGAGAGGGGTGCTGATAGGCGCCCTTATAGCCAGTCTTAAAGCATGATTGTAAACAATTTCAAGCTTTTTCTTATTTTGTTGAAAGGTAGACATGAGTAGACAGCTACCATATTCTATTCTTCCTATTATTGTAGCATTTGCAATATTAAAGAGATCCACTTTTCTGGCCACCTGGGCTCGCAATGAATTTAAATGCATTCAGCAATCTTTCCAGTTTCGGCACTATTTTATTTACATGGACGTTCCAACTCGGTTTACTATCAAACCACATGCCCAGAATTTTAATGTGATCTTCCGTAGGGATGCTAACACCATCAAGCTTCAGTAGATTCTCTTCACTACTCTTAGTCTCATCGAAAACAATCGATTTACTTTTCTCTGGGGAAATACATAAGTTCCACTCTTTACCCCATCTATGCACTTTAAACAGCGCTCGCTGCAAATTACTGACTACCCTGTGGAACAAGACATCTGCACTGTAGAGGAATATGTCGCCCGCATACACGTAGCAGTCGACATCAGCCGAAATAATTTCATAGATATCGTGCATGAAGATTGTGAAGAAAATAGGAGACAAAATGCAGCCCTGAGGGACACTGCAGGTAAGCTCATAGCTTCTTGAAAGGACCCCTCTCCACTTTACACTGATTGTTCTCTGTTTCAAGAAATTAGCAATCCACAGGATACTATTCCCTTTAACACCGAATTGCGTGATTTTATAGAGCAGGCCATCATGCCAAACTGAATGAAATGGAGCTTTAAGATGAAGGGCTACGAACTGAACAACTTTCCTTTGCTTCGTGTGGTGAAAGATGCTACTGAACAATTTATTAAGCAGGACCAGGCAATTTCTATTCGGAATAAAGCCGTAATGCATGTTTGAGAGTCTTTTACTTTGCTGGATCCTCGGAGGTAATCTATTGAGAATCATCTTTTCCATCACTTTAGCAAGAATTTGCGTTAAAGAAATTGGTCTGTAACTGGAAACCAGCGCACTGTCGCTCCCCAGGTTTCAAAAAAAGGAATAACAATAGCTTCTTTCCAATTCTCTGGGATCGGAGCCGAATTCCATGAATTCTTGCAGGCCTCAAGGAGCGCTTGCTTGCAATCATCAAATGAAACTGTAATAGCATATCTGGTGAGGTCATCTTGTCCCGGAGCAGTGTTTCTGAGACTTTATCGAGTTCTGAACATGAGAAGGGGTTATTAATACGGCTACTCTCTTCGTCACTAAAATCCAGGGGAATGAATTTTTGAATAGTGAATCTTGAATAATACTTAGCAAACACTACGCTCTGCTCTTTTGCAGACCAGGTGTGGCCGTCCTGGTACTTTAAGATATTATTCGAGAACTGGATCTGACTTTTTTCTATTTTGGATATTTTTAACTATCCTAAATAAATTGCCATCCTTTCTGGTATGACTACAATTTTTTTTCCAATACAGCCGTCTCTTGATTTTAATGACCCTCTTAAGGTAAGCGTTCCATTTCTTGTAAGAGATCCAGATGATCCAGAGATCCAGATCTTGAAAGATGAGCTTAAGCGAGTCTAAAGCATTTCTTTTTCTGACCAAGAATGAAGTTACGTTACGTGTCCCACCACGGACTGTTTTTGGGTTGAATCGCAATTTTTTTTTAGGTTTTCTTTTTTCTTGGCGCTCAAGATGCAATTGATATTTTCCAGGTTTCTTTCTTCTGGGTGCAAAGCCCTGATTATGTAACTGCTTTCTGTAGCGAACTTCTTCCAATCACAGTGAGCAATTATTTTCTGATTGGCAGCAGCAGAGGCGTTGTTATCACTTATGAGCCTAATTTTTATAGGGTAGTGGTGACTGCTAAAGGGATCAGGAGAAACTTCCCATTTCAAATTGACCATAAAGCTCGGCTGAGCACAAAGCGATGTCAATGCAGGATTCGATTCTTCCGGGACTTACATGGGTGGGCTTCCCAGTGTTTAAAATACAAAGGTTATTGTTGTTACACCACTCCAAAAGCACTGTACCCCCTGCTAACAGCCTGCTTGACCCCCAAGCCGGGTTGTGACAGTCGAAGTCTCCTAAGACAATAAACTTGCCGGGCAATGTAGCCAGAACTTTATCCCACTCTTTCACGCTGAACTGGGAAGGTAGACGTTGGTCACTGAAATATCGGAACTATTTACTCGAAGATCAACTCTCATACTTTCTCCTCCCGCTAAATCAGAACAGCTATTGTACAAATAAGCTTGTCCATTGTTTCTTGATGGCAATCATTAGCTCTCCCCCCGTCTTGGTAAGAGCTTAATCTATCTTTGCGAAAAATAACTTTATCAGGTAAGCAAAAATCGTCTAAGTTAAAGCCAAGTCTCCTGGATAATTAAAACATCACAGAAAAATTATTTCCTGCTAATGATAAAGTTTCTTTTGTTAGAGATGCTTCTTGCATTCCATGAACAAAACGTAGGTCTCATCGAACTAGATGAGGAAAGGAAACAAAGAGAGAAGCAGGGAAAGGGGAAAAAAAAAAAAAAAAAAAAACTTAAAAAACTCTTTTTATGAATAAAATCACAGTTTCTAACTTTGGCCAGACTGTTTTGGTTTACTCATGTCGTGCTTGCTTTGAATACAGGCTTCCCTTGTTATAGATTCTGATTTAGAATGGGGCTTCTTACTAATTCTATTTCGGTAATATGCTCATCCAAGTACTGCTGACTGTCGGGTTTAAGAGCTCTTTTCCCAATATGCTTATCCCTAGTGTATTCTAATATCTCGCTCAACTTTGTATCGAGCTTGTTAAACATGCAATCATATTTTTGATCCAACCCTGCTAAGATTTTTTTCGAAATATTCAGCCTGTTGTTTTAACGTTCTTTCAAAAGATCCTTGCAACGCAGTTATTATTGGAATTGTGACTTTCAGAAAATCTTCCTTTGCAAGACTTGACACCTGAGTTCCTGCCACCTTCGCATAAGAATTTTTATTTGCTACAGCCTGCCTTGCTTCTACTGCGGGAACATGATGGTCAGCACTATATTTGAGAATATTGCCCTTTTCGATGTATTTGGGGCAATTCTTCGAGGATGCTTCATGTGAGTTGCTGCACAACGCGCACTTGATCTGCACACTCTGGCACTGTGCCCTGCTGTTATTTTTGCTACATCTTACTAATCCTCTACAGCTTTTAATCCCGTCACCAAACCTCAGACATTGAGGACATTGCCTTGGATTATCGTAGAATCTTGTGATCCTATGTCTTCTCAGCCATACTTTTACATGTTCTGGCAAGTGGTGTCCTGCAATAGTAACGAGTACTCTTTCAGAGGGTTTCTTGTTACTGTCTGAGCTTTTGGCCATAAATCTTCTTAAATTTAATACTTTAATATCGTTATTATGATTCAGCTCATTAGCTAGCTCCGAGAGCTCGACTTCTACTGGAATGGCCGACAGAAGAAATTTTCTTCTCAGTTCAGTCATGGCAAGCATCGGGGAGACCTTTACGTTATGCAATTCAGATATGTTTAATTTGCCACGCACATTCAGCTACGGAGGTATTTATCAGAAGCCTTTCATCTCTTATAATTTTAATGAAGTCAATATTTTTAACTAAAGCCATTTTGCTGGATATTTCATCTTTCAAAATTTTAGAATTGTTTACGTTAATATTTTTCTCGGTAAAAGTATAGTTTAGGGTACCCCTTGGCGATTTTTGGCGGTACATGGATACCGATTTTGTGCAATTCTTTGATTCGTTATTGTGGCTTGCGAAGCTGCGATTTTTGCGCAAAAAATCGTCGCTACACAAAGCCAAAGTAACAAGTTCAAACAATTGCACAAACTCGGTATCCATGTACACATCGACTTATTTTCACTTAACCCCCCCCCCCCCGAATTGCACAAAAATGGCATTGCGCACTCCTTTGACTTTATCCATGTACACGTCGACCCATTTTCACTTTAAAAAAAAATCCCCGAATTGCACAAAAATGGCATTGCGCACTCTTTTAACTTTATCCATGTACACGTCGACCTATTTTCACTTTAAAAAAATCTCAGAATTGCACAAACTTGCATTGCACACTTTTACTTTGTCCATGTACACATCGATATATTTTCACTTAAAAAGTCAAAGGAGCACCAAATTCTACAACATAGGCAAACAAAAAATACATAATCTCAATAAAATACATTTTAAACCAAACAATAAAATAACGTAAAAAAGGAAAAACATGTTATACATTTAAGCACTACCTAAAGCAAATATTCATTTACCATGATTTTCGAGTTCGCTTCGTACACCCAGAGCCACGTAAAAATCAAAATATCAATCGTACTCAAATGACTTTTTTCAAACCAGGTACTCTTTCTGATCGAACGCTTCACATAGTGACCATCTGAACATTTTTTCCTACAAACCCATTCAAATCCATCTAAACGGTTTTAACACACACCACAAAAACGCTTACAAAACATCCCATGATTCAAAATTTTCCAGAATCATGCACCCGATTACGTCACAATAGGGTTTCCATAACATTCAACCAGTCAGGCTACCATAAATGAAACAACAACTTGGCGATAAATCAAACAGCAACTTCGCCATAATACAAGGGGTACCTTAAAATCTATTCTACCCATTTTTCTCTATACCTTTAAGAAAGAGAGTGTAATTTCTTACTCCTTTCTCATGACAAATTTTTAATAGACGTTCTAACGATATGGGCGGTTTATACTGAAAGGCCGGGCTAGACCCGTTCACAGAGTTCCACTCCATCTTTCTTCATCACAATTTGCGTGTAAGCGCAAAATAAAAAGGAAAATTCTCCTACCTGTATCTTCTAAACACCAAATCAGGAGAACAAAATAATCTGTATTTAACTTCACTTAAAGCGCAAACTAATCACCACAATACAGGAAGAAACTCCGTACTTTAACACGTTGCACTTCGCATGAGTAAACAAACGTGAGTCGAAGAATTCACCACACAGCTTCGCGTCCTTCCTCAACACACTCCCACCACAATGTTCGTCCATAGCAGTCAAAGGGTTAAAGACAGTAGCTATGATCGCACTGCACTGAGCTACAGTTAAGAGTGGTGTCTTTCAGAAGCATTGTACTAATAAGACATTGAGCTCTGGCCTTTGTAAGCACTGTTGCCAAACCGAGATAAAAATCAACATGGAACATTTCACCTCGTCAGTACTCTTCCTTTCGTCTCCACCAGTAGCCGTCAGCTCAAGAATGAATGGCTTCGAGCATAGACAGACACATATACATATATAACGGGGTATCCCTCAAGAAATAAAGATGCGTATCCGAATGGCATTGATTTAAAGTGGCATGAAAAGAGACTGGCAGCATAAAGGGGTAGGGATCATTTAAAGTAATTTGGTGTTTTAATGCTTTTGGTTTGCTCACTTAAAATTGAGTTCTGAATTTTCACCCAGTCTGTAATGAATCCGGACTGATAAAAACCTGCCTATGCGAAGTATTGCTGTATAAGCTCTGGTTAGTATGTGCAGGGAGGGAGAATCTAGATTGTATTATTCGTTGATGATGTTTATTTGACTTTTTTCAATTTTAGATATTGCAAAATACTTTCTGCTAATAACAGTATGTGCTGTGTACTTAAATTATACACAGAATTATATGATCATGTATTTAAAAAGATTGATCGTTTTTGTACTTTTTAAATTGATTTTTTTTAACAAAGGAAGTTCTTTCCCTATTTTTTATTTATTTCAAATTATTACACTTTGTTAGATTAAAGATTCTGCTATTTATTTCATTATTAATCTTATGGTTCCCAAGTATTTTGCAGCTTAAAGTTCGATGAGAGTTTGCTACTAATTATTCCTCTAGTTTACATTTCCTAAGCAGTATTCGGTATTTTACGTTATGGATGCCTGTTTTAATAACTGGAGTGGTATGATTAATACCAATGCAATATGGCATATTTTTTAGGTGGTTTAAAACGTATACCTACACATGTTGCATAATAAAAGTGCCAGCTCAGATTAAGAATTATCGTAGGCCCCTTAGACATGAAAAGTGTTATTACACGTGATAGTAAATTACTCTGTCTTTTGGTTAATGATAGTGTTAAGCTACGACGTGGTTTATATATATATACTCTAAAATATATTTAATTGCATATCACTTCTAGGAAAGTAAAATAACCGAAATTTGAAAATTCGTAACTGGACGTTTGGCCATAGAATTACGTAAATTATTTGTGACAATCGATTGTTTTAAATTCATTGAAAAGGTTGAATAAAATTTGTGCACGTTATCAGAAAAATTGTTTATGTATGTGAACACGCATTATTCCATACACGATAGAATCGACTGCTTTGGGGATGAAATATTTAGGGAAGTTACAGACAGCGTTGATGTTGATCATGAAGAGTGACGAAATCTCACCGACTGATAATTGTGTCGTGATTGGTGCTCATATGACTGTCACAGATTCCGATAAAAATCTTGTTTCTAAACCAGAAATGAGTTAAGTTCTTCCAGCGACTGGCCCCCTTCGCCCAGTCTTTATCGGCTGATTAAGATAAATTTACAGAACACGATTTTCTAGTGTATCAAGTCTTGATCTGTTGTAAAGTTCGACTTAACCATGCATAATTTACTAATGTTCATTTAGTGAAATTTTTTACGCTTTATAAATTCCGTGCCCCCTTTCTTTTTTTTTAAGAAATCCATGATAGAAATTAAGAACTTTGAAGTCGTGTTTGTATCTCTAATTCATATGAAAATAAAATTCTATTGATGCTTGAGATTTGAACATAGTAGCATTTTTAGTAATATTCAGTCCTTTTCTGTTAAACAGTAAAAAAGTGTTTTTTTTTTTTTTTTTTTAAATCTAAAAAAATTTCGAGAAATTGTATTCCTAACTTGGTCAAATCGATGATTTCTACTGAACTGCACTCAGAGAGAACCTAAAAATGTGTTAAGCTGATAATCCCCCCTTTTTCTTAAAAAAAATAAAGTAGAGAAATCGATTATAGAATTGAAAATAACTTATTCATTTGAAATCATCAGACACCAGAGCATTTTGCGGCATAAGGGATAATAGGCGGAAGTTTCGGCAAAGTTCCGCGGTTTAAGTCTCTGAAGTTATAATTTAAGAGTTTTAGACTTTGGTAATGTTCGTAAACATCTCTCATCTACCAGATGTGATGAATCACGCGCATATCAGCATCACGTGGGAGAAGAGCTGTTGGTTGGTAATGTATGAAAGATGAATCTTGACAGTATCATTCTTTGAGCTAACTTTCTGATTTTGAGCAATTAAAAACTTAAAATTGTTGCTTAAGGTTTTTGATTAAAATGTCAATGGAAGCATATTTATCGCAAGACTTGCGCAGAAGGCATCATTAAATGAATTTTCTTCAAATAAAGGTAAAATAACCTAAGAACTACTAAGAAGAGTAACTCCCAACGTTTTTTGCTAAATGCTGTTAAGCAGCAGTCGACTTCAGTAATCAGTTGAAATAATTTGTTACTTTGAATTTTAATTTAATTTTCTTCCTTAATTCGAAGAGATACTAAATAGGCTTTTGTGAACTTTTTCTTTTCAGATGGCATAAACTTTTGTAATTCTGGAAAAATTGGTGAGGTCATACATTCGTGTCAGCGATTGTAATAATCTTCCGATATAATAGGTGCATTCACAGATTCGTTTTTCTTCTTTAAATAAAACTCTTCGAGTTATTTTTGCCACATTCTGTGCAGGATGCGAACAACCCGTATTAATCATAAATGAGCATGTTCATTGAATAGGTCTTCAGTACACTGAGCCTAGGGTCTCAAGTTTAAGGGCCTACAGATTATCCTGTAATACAACCTGATGTTACTTTTCCCTCATAGAAACGAGAAAAATGTCCCTTGAAAAATTCTTAGTTTAGGGTGTTAATCTGCATAAAAAGTAATAAATATACAGTTTTTGATGCATCGTTATAATAAATTTATAGTAGAAGAAGCAGTTTGTTTTTATTCTTACGCCTGGCTATATTCCCACTATTGTGAATTTTTAGATTTTGACCGTTGACATTATTATTTTTGTGGGGGGTCTCTGCATAAAGGTATCGTCTTTATGATAAGTCAGTAGAAATGGTAACTCAATAGAAATTCCAATTTTTGTGCTTTTGAATGTCATCTCGATATATTTCTTATCGAATAGTAATCGAAATGTCTTATCAGAGTTCGTATCAGTTGTTTAAATTAAGCTGCAAGAATGCTTTTTGCCAGTTAAAACTGAAAATGAATTTTCGAACTTCAGTTAGTGAACGGAACTTGGTTGGTTTCTTTCCCTTGTCCCTGAATACGAGTCGGTTTCTTTTAACAAGTGTAGCGGCCGAGCGGTAAAGTCGCTGGACACTGGTAGTTCGGTCCGAGGTTCGAATCCCGCAAACGGGCTGGCTGCATGGGCGTTTTTGTGGTTTTCCCCATGTGTAACGTGTATACGAGCCAGTTTCCCTTAGAAAGGTCTCCACGAAGCCATCCCTTTCCTTAGGCAGATAGCCCTAGTGTGCTTTGCCGTAATTAAATAAACCAAACCTAAATCATCTTTTAACAAGTGATTCGCGAAAGCTTTGCCTAAGCAGATCGTCCATGTGTGCTTTTGCTGTATTTAGGTCATTAATTGACGAACGCAAAGAGGTATAACTGAGATTTTAGCGTACTTATTTTTATTTAGAATTATAAAAACATTTTTTCTTTTTAAATTATGATTTCTGTTAGAAAAGTAGTTGATAAACTCTTGCTCCTGTGTTTAAAAAAAAGTCGCGGAGAATGCTGGAGAAGTGTTTTGTGTGAGATGTAAAAAGTCATTACGTAATTTACTTTCGAAGCAACATCTAGCGCTCCCGACGTTCCTAAAAGCATTGATATGAATTTTCTTTTGGTATTTGGTATATTATCTTTTGGTATTTGCTAGAGACTGACTCGCGTTATTTTGAATAGTATGGACTCTCTGAAAACCTTAACCCCATAGAACCATTTTCATAAAATAGAACAGTAGGAAAATGCGATAGTGCAAAAGATGATTAATTCTGTTTCCAACGCCTACTACATGGATCTCCTGGATGAACGTCTTATCTTCCTTCTTTTGAGAGTACGCTAACGCCCGCCTCCTGAATGGTTAAATTTAATTAACGCAAGTGTGCCGCACGTTACTTGAGTCTTCACCAAGCTAAGAACATGCACCCCCCCGTCGTCAACCAACGGTCGAGCACTAATGTTACTGAACAAGCTCGATTCCGTGGTTCGGAATCTGGCGAACTTGGGCTGGCTGCATCGGCGTTCTTGTAGTTTACCTCATGTGTAACTTGTATACGAGTCAGTTTCCCTTACAAAGACTTCCACGAAGGCATAGGCAGATAGCCATCGAGTGTTTTGCCATAATTAAATAAACCAAATTTCTCCTATCCCTCCCCCCGTGCGCTCATGTGAATGTTCTGAAAGCTGAGCCGAATATTTCCTTTCAGTTGCGGTCTCTCTCTCGGAGATTTGATTAACCGGGTCAAAAGATCGTTAATATTAGATATCGTTTTTTTTTTTTTTATTATTATAAACCATACCAAATGAATCTTAAATGCGTTGTGAGGGAATACATTACTCACCGTCTGTTAAAAATTTCCTTTTTTGCTTAGAATACACGTCCAGATTTGCATCTAAATCGCGTTTGTGATAAATTTATGAATTTGCTGGAGAATCACGGAATTGGCATGTATAGTAAGTACCCAAGGGTTATTTGAAGTCTATAATAGTCTTCAAATAACCCAAGGGTTAGTTGAAGTCTACCCAAGGGTTATTTGAAGTCTATGTGGTTTGTGGAATTGTGTAAAACTGCTTAATTTGATTGAATTGAGCAATTTTATGAAAATAAGATTTTATTTATTTTAGTTAGATATCTGAAAATTAATACAGATTTATGATCCAGACTGCTTGTTTCAAATTTAGGTTTTTGATCCAGATCATGTAAATGTGAATATATCGCTCGTATATATGTCATGAAGGAAAATTTTAATCAGGATTATCCATGTCATAGTTGAAAACATTGTAAAATTTGTATGGTAAAATTTGTTAAGTTTTTTTTTTAATATTTTATCTGTTGAATAACATCAACTTTTTGTTTTAAGCTTTTGTTAATGAGTGTACTGATTTTCTCAGAGCGTTTAAAAGGTCGTCATTGAAGTAAAGGTAGGGTAATCCATGTCAAAGCGTACTGCAATGAAACTACCAAATAAAAATCAGCACCAGGAGATGTGAAGTCTGTATGCATTGCAGAGGTATAGCGATAAAAAAATGTCAGAGGGCCGATTAAGTTTTTGCTGTTTAAAAAACATTTGCAGAAAATAAGCCGAGGTTAATGGGTTAGTAAACACTGTTGAATTTAATGCTGTTGCAGCCATCTCTAAAGCGATACAAGCTGAATTCTTATTCTTTTTTTCTCCAATTTTTTAAATTTTGTTTGATCAGGATGTCTTTTTAAGTAATATGCTTTTAAATAATCTAGTTTAAATATAACTTTTCTGGATAGATATTTTCAGATTTTGTTTCGCACCATAGAATTTAGGTTGTATAGTCATTTGGTTCTTTTCAATTAAAGAATTTGTGTACAGTGTAAAGATAGAAACATAAAGTTTTTAAAGTCTTTTTTATTGTGCAAGAAACTAATTTGAAAACATGAATCTGGGTACCTCCGTTAATAATAAAAGCCCCTAGAAACCAATTTAAGGTACTTTCTGATTATCTGCATCTCCCTGAAAAGTATTCCCGAGGCAACGCACTATGTCGTCAAAATAAAATGCATTTATATGACAACCCAGTTATGCGCGCTGATTTCCGCCTTCAAATTATGTGTCATTAGTGTTTATTTTTGTTTTATTTAATGTTTTTTTGGGGGGCGAAGGCGTAAGGAATCGTAATGAGCCTGTGGAGTTTGGGATGATGAAAAGGAAAGCGCTTAATATTTAAAAAATAGGGGTGTTTTTGCTCAATGGGTGTACAACTTCATAGAATACAAAAACTCGCATTCTGTGAAGTTGTACTTCGTAAGCAATCGAATTTTGCGGATCAAAATTTTTGCGCTGATGCCGAATTTGTGGAATTCCCTGATGTTTTGTAGAGCGAAAACAGACCGCTGTGTACGTGGGTAGAACAATAGCGTGCGCAATGCTAAATTTGTGCAGTTCTGTTTTTTTTTTTTTTTTTTTTAAAAAGCGAACACGGATCGCTGTTAACGTTGGGAAAGTAACAGTGAAAAAAAAATTATAGAACTGTTTCTTCAGAAAGGTGTAATATGAATGTTTGTTTTCTTTTTAAATTTCATTGATTCATTCACTGTTATGGAATTCTTAATGTTTTTTTTCACAATGGTTGCCAATGGTAGTAGCTTGCCGAAAAATTAGTCGTCGCCTCGTTGCTGACGTTTTGGAGTTGGGTGACGATAATTAGAAAGTACCCTATTTAATTACTGAATGGCATGTGTTAACATTAGGGTATGAATGGTTTTATGAGAACGTATTAATAGACATTTTCCTATAATAAAGTTAATTTTAAGCTTCTAAAAATTAGTGAGCAATGTGAAAATATTGACAAGCTTTAATCATTGCATCATATTTTAACTTGAAGTGAATTCTTTCATGTATATTTTAAATGAATGTTTTCATAATTATTCCATTTTTATTGCTGTTTTTCTAAAATTTCCCATACTTTATTTATTTACTTAAAGCCTGGATATTCTATTTAAATAATATAACATAATATTTAAAAATAATAAAACATGATTTTCTTTTATTTAAAGGAAGGTGATCAAGATATTGCTCGTTATTGTTCTATGTATTCAAACTTGGAAATTGGTACACTAAAATAGAAATCATGTACTTGAAAAAAAATTTCTCAAATGTTAAAATCCGAATATAAATTGAAGTGTATTTCTTTTTTCGGTTTTCCCAAAGCGCTGTTAAAGGTGCAAGGTGTAACATTCATTCAAGGTCCTACCGAGAATCCCCCCCCTTGTTTTTATGAAGGAACCACAGGATTAGGATTGATTGTAGAATAATTTTAAGGCCTCTTAAGTCAATTGGCCTAAGGTTCTACTTCTGGTAAGCCTAATCGGTTATCAAAACTTAGTCCAAATATTGCCACTAGTAATTATGTGGTAATCTTTGAATCCCAGAGAGGAACTATAGTTAATTCCTGATAAATTAAATTACCGGCTGTTTTGAGTTTTGGTAATTTTTTTCATGTCTTGTCATTTAGCCAGTTTTCATTAAAAAGTTGTCGAAGGCCTCCCTTCTGATGAAGATAACCCTTAAGAGTTTTGCTACGGTATTGCTTACTTATGTGTGGTGTCAACTATTATTTGATATTTGTGGAAGTCACATAAATGTGCAGCAGCATTTGTGTGACTGAAAATGATGCTTTAATTGATGCTACTAGTCTTAAAACAACTACCAAATTACAGGATACATTTCGTCATTGAAATATGTGGTGTTAAATGTGTCAGTGTGTTTCTTTTAATAATACTGAAATTGTTTTTTAATATATTTTTATAGTACTAAATGGGATATTTTTTAAACAGGGTTAAAGCTTCAGAATTTGACAGTTCAAAGCAAGTTCGGATATTACTTTTTCGAGAGCTCAATGGACAAGATCGGAGATTACTGTTTGATTCTAAAGCAGTCCGGAAAAAAGACCCATCAGCATCGCCAGGTGGTAAATTTGAAAAGCCATCTGTGCATCTCAGATCAAGAAAGAATCAAGAAAGCAGTATTGAAAAGTCTTTTAAGTTAAATGACAGCCAAAGCAAAGATTTCATTTATGAAGTAAGACTTTTATTAATTCATGTTACATGAATTGCTTTTAAATTTTCTTTCTTCCTCCTTCCCTTTTTTATTTAAATTTTTGTCCTTTTTTTTACTTCCTGGAACGAAGTAAAGAAAGTAATGCAATTTCGAAAAATCTGGCAAATGTTATTTCATAGGAACATTGTTAGATGAAAAGAAAACTAGAAAATTGTTAATCATGAAACTGGTTTAAATCTTTATATGCTTTATTAATTATTATTTTTAAAAATTTTTAAAATAATATGTTGTGAAAACTGCATTTTAAATAATCTGAAATGAGTATAAAATTTTTAAGTGTTTTTTTTTTTTTTTTTTTTTTTTTTTTTTTTTTTTTTTTGTGCTGTTATTTTATTCATAACTGTAATTTTGACTTCAGAAGTTGTGGATAATTTTAATGACATTTATGAAATTTGTAAATCGATATCTTGTTTATCTCTTATTAGTTTTTATTATATGTTATTTCTTTCAGTCTTTTTTTTTTTTTTTTTTAAATAACTTGAATTGCATAGTTCTAGAGTAGAAACAAACTATATAATTGCATTTTCAATGGTTCCTACCCCCTTAAAAAAAACCTCTCTCTGTGTTTCCTTTATGTATTTTTTAGGTATAGACCTATTATTGTACTAGTCTCAAGCTACTAACTTAGTTATTCATTAAAATTTTATGTGTGTTTGTTTTTAAATAGTTTTAAACTTTGATACAAGTGCTTGAAATTTTTAGATGGATAAATTATTAATAAATTTTTAAATGAGTTATTTTAAATAGCATTTAATATTTTAAAATGGAAAACTTTTAATTACGTATATTATTAGTATATATATCATATTTAATATTTTCAATTTGCTCAATTTTTTATAGTGGCAGAAATCCAGTTCTGATGAACAGATGCTGAGAGAAATGATCTTTGGATCAGTGTCTATATCTTATCAGGGTACCACTCTCAAGGTTCATACAATCAGGTAAACATATATTTCAGAAATGTTCTAAATTGTTTTGTAGAATACCAAATAAACAAAATTGACTTTTTTTTACTCTAAGATTTTTTTAAATAATTCTAAAAACTTAAAAATGCATGCTACTTAACATATTAGTGCAGTCACCTCAGCAGAAGCTGCCAGATATGTAGATTACATTGTGGCAGACTGTGGCAGCAATGCTTATTAACTTCTTCAGAAAACCATGCACTTATTATTTTTTTAATGCATGCTCTTTGTTCCATCTGAAGTTCCAACATTTTTTATAGAAAAACTAGCTCTTTTTTTGAATGGGATGACTCTCTTTAAAAATATGCATTTGTGGAATTTACCTACAAGAGAAGAAGCAGTGATAAAACTTCTGCAGGAATACAGTTTTTTACCACAAAATTGAAATTACCATGAACAAATTCTTTTTTCGATTCTTTTATTTTATAGTTTTGTTTAGAATGTATAGTTGGACTGTGAAACTGAAACACTTCTCAGACACAAAATTCCAAATTTCAAACTTAGCCGTCATTTCTGATTCTGTGAATGATGTAAAATTGTATTAACAGCAATCTGAGTGGGAAATTGAAATTCTAGCAGTACTAAAGGTACTGGCATCAAATATTGTAAATTATTTGATTAAAGGGCATAAATGGTGGATTTACTAGAATCCTAAAGAAAGCAAATCATTTTATGTCCGTGTGGCACCTGAAGCAAATCGTTTTATGTCTGTGTGGCACCTGAAATGTCTCGGGAATCACAGTTAAAGGATTTTGTCTAATCAAAGTTATTGCTGAAGTAAGAGAAACTTATTGTAGAAAGAGGTCAGAGTGTTAGCCAAGAAACATAAAATAGTGACTACTTGAATTATGGTAGAACTTATTCTCGTAAACTTTCTCATTTGTACCAAAAGAGCCAGATAGTAGCTTCAGAGATTAATTTTCATGACTAAGCAACTATGGTAAAGTAGTGCAGAGTTGTCAGTTCTCCTGATTTCGGACCGTACTCCTGTCAACGTGATTTACAACATGTTTCTCTCAGGTGTCTTAGTTTTAAAATTTTTTGAGATTTTTATGTAGCTTGGCTTATGTGAACCAAAAAATTGAGAACTGAAAGCACTTGGTTTTTCTCTAGATTATATATAAGAAAAAATCAAAGTCATTTCATCAGTGAGACATTATTGTGTGGTTTTGCTTTGTGAATGAGAGCATATGTGTTTAAAATCACTGTGTTCCAGTTCTCCAATGAACATCGAGTGCCACCATATGCCATCTGGCATATATTAGCCAGTGAGCACAAAGCAAGATTGAGGCTGTTATTTCATTTGTTGTGATTCGTGGTGTGTCGGTCACTTTAATGAAATAGTTTAAGAAATTGTGATCTTTTATCTTAGTTATGTCTGCAAGTAAAATACTCATGTACTTAACATAAATCATATGCAGGTGACTTTCTTTCTATTATGAAGAAAATTATGAAGTTTCTTCCTTAATAAAAATAAAATCTGCCGCTGAATACTGAAATGCAATTATAAAGTAGCATTTTTAAAATTTGCTAAAGTTCTTAGATAGTGGCAAGTCTATTCAAGAATTTTTGAAATATTTTAGCATAAAATCTACTGTGTGGAGCATAGGAAGATCGTGGAAGGATGTGTCACCTGATACTTTAAAAAATGCTCGGCATATTTTTATGGTGAAGATGATGAGCATAAATTTGAAGATTTTCAGGTATCGCAAACCAAAAGTAAAATTTTCCACTTAATGGATTTTATAAAGAAATGTGGAGAAACAGTAATAAATGAAGATGATAAAAAAGTTTTTCATTGCAATGACAATGCCCCAATCATTAATAAATTAATGGATGGCAAAATCTATAGTTCTAGTTCTAGATCCAGAAAATACTGGTACCGATAGTGAAGAAAGAGACAGAGAAGTTACTAAAATGAAAAAATTTTGATTGACAAGTTAGTCGGAATTCTCGACATAGGAATTACAGGACTTAAACTATGGAACTTTGTAACTGAACAAGAAATTATGTCCGCCTTGAATTGAAGAGAAAGTTCTAGCATAAAAAATAAAGCAACTTAACCTACATTGAAAGAACATTTAAAAAAGTAAACAAATAAGTATTAAGCTTTTTTGTAAATTTTGATACCTTTTAGATCATAAATGCTTCATTATTTCATAAATCACAATTTCATATTTTTAGTATTGTAATCTCTACATGCCATCTTACTAGATTTAAACGGATGATCTAATATCCGGAAAAATCCCAAATCTGTAATCGCTGAAGTCCCGATGAGTCTGGATCTCTGACTTTGTACTGTATTAAACAGTAGATGCAGATGTTTGTTTCATTGTCCAGCCCCTACTCCTTAATATATATTTGTATCAGCTACTGCATTAACATGCAAGGGCTGGGCAATTTGTAATTGGAGTTGTTTTATGCGTGCAAGGAAGTCCTTTATAGTGTCAATAATTTCTTGCCAGTGTATAGTATTCCAATATAAAGTAGCTCACAACAGTCTTATTAAAAGAAGTTTTTAAGAATTTTTCTTTTTGACGGTGAATACTGTCCTCCTTTAAAATTACTCATCTTCAAAATTAAAATAAGCAGAGAATTTTCTTATATTTGGACAATATTTACCTGTCTAAGCGATTATTATTATTTTTGTAATTAAATCACTGCATGAAGTAATACAGCTTGCAGTAAATTCTTTGCTGTGTGATTTGAAAATTGGTAAAACTTAAAAGATGTCATGAGATCATTTCTGGTTATCGGAATTGAGAGAAGTGATAGAATGTGGTTTAAAGTTCCATTATGCTGGCAAAAATATATTATGTCTGTCTTGTAGAGTTTGAAAGATCCTGCTTCATGGAATGACTAAAGTAGCTTCATTGTGATGATTTGTGGTACACATTATGGGCAAGATATACAGATTTGTGGAGAAGTAGGTATGCTTGCAAATGGAAGGTACCATGATATGTCAGTAGCAGTGTTGAAAAAAAATCTCGAAGAAAAGATCTCTGTTCCTGAAATCTGCTATATGGGTCAGAACTGTAGTGATCCAGAATATTTCAAATGTTGTGAAGTCACTGTCTGTCCTTTCGTCCACCATTATTATTCATATCTGACTGCATAAAATTCTCTTGGTATTGTTCACCCTTTCTATGGTCTTTCACCAATTCTATCCCATTATCAAGAATGTTTACATAGATGCCAAGAAAAGTTTCCCTCCAAGCAAAATTATATTACATTATATTCAATGATAAATCAAATTTATTTATAAACATAATTACGGATGTATCTATAAATGGTGGCAGATTGTTAAAAGAAATCACATAAGACGTTTGCTAATGTCGTAGTGTAAGTAGACAATTGATTGTTTTTGTATTTAACTTGCTGTTGCCTATACAGACTTGAATTTTTTTTTTTTTTTTTTTTTTAAATTTATCTATCAGATTATATTGGAATTTATGAAGTTTCAAAAATATTCGTTGCACACCTTTGAATTGCTCAGCAATTTGATTCATACTTAGACAGCCTTTGTATAGATGCTGTTTTGTTGAGTATTATATACATAAATTAAGTTATAATTATTTATTTTTACAGATCTCCATCACAAATAATGCTTAGTGTTGTTTTTCCTGCACCACCAGTAACTACATTTCGTATTGGGTTAGTAATTATACTTTTATTTTAGCATACTTTTCTTATATAATTTTTATGGTTATAGTGTCAAAGAATTTATATAGCATATTGAAATACTGTGTTTTGCAATAATTTAGGGAACAAGAAAATGAGGAATCTGGAAATTGGAATTCATCTGTTGGAGAAATCAATATAAATAAATCATCGGAGAAGTTAGAAACACATTTGGGTATGCTTTTCAACTTATTATATGCTTATATGGCTTTGTTTGTATGTTTATTATAGTTTTCAGTTTTGTTAAAAGCTTATAAATTTTTTTAATGATAATAAGGATTACAGGAATTTTGCTTAAGATTCTTTTTACCTTTCTTATTTCTTGAGAAAAGAAATTTTACAGCATATTCCTTGAGAATTTTCCAAAACACAAAACTAGTGATGGTTAGCTAGGGAGAAGTAAGTCTGTAGAAGGTAGATGTGGGAGGGGGGTGTCGTTTAAAAAACCGTAATTGCATTATAAGTCTTTTTTTTTTTTTTCCCTTCTTCTGCACATGATTTGACATTTGTGGTAGGGAATGCACCTTTTCTCTGTTTACTGTTGCTGTCAATTTTTGATGCAGAAAAGGGGCCACCTTTGTGCATTTGAGTTGTAAAATATACTTATTCGTAATGGCTAGGCCTTATGTTTAAACTTGAAAATTTCTTTTACTGTTGATTAAGGCCATCTTTGAATAACAAAGTAAGCTAGAATAAATGAAGTATGGTAATCAAAAACAGTAAGTTTTGAAATAAGATGCCTATATCACTTACGGAAAAATTACACCACAAAAAAAGCTAACCTTCTGTAATGACATGCAGACAAAACTGTATAATGGTATTAATGTTTCTTTCTTTTTTTATTTTGATCATAATTAAGAAATGCATGAAAAGTCTTTTGGGAAGAAAAGCTTTCAAATGCTTGTGTAATGGCTAAACAAGGAACTATTTATTTAAAAAAAATAAAACTGCCTCTAAAAGTATTCCGCAGGTTGAAGATTTTTAACACATTTCATTTAAGTAGTACATGCTATTAAACTATTTGACCAGTTACTTGAAAAGAATGTGTGATTTTTATGCATATTAATTATTTTTTGAATAAGTAAATTTCATAAAATATTACTTAAATCTGTGGATTATATTATAAAATTTGTGTATTAAATAAAAATTTGTAGGATGTAATAGAGTAATTTCCCAGAAAGTTGAGCTATTCAAAAGATTTTTAACCATTATGTTAAATTTTTATTTGTTTGAACAAATTAATTTTTTTAAATGGCTTCAAAATTTAAATATTTAAATTTGATCTTTCATTTTATCGTAACCATTGATTTCTGAATTATTCAATTTTAGCTCACAGTGTGCCTGTCAATGTACCTAGTCGTTTATCGGGTCATTTTGATGAATCCAGAGATAGTGATTCAGGTACCGAAAAATATCTCTACTTGTATTATCCTTATGTTGATAAAGTGTATTAAGGAATGAGAGTATATTCTTATCAAAATTTTTCAGATTCCCTCCAATCACATGAAGGTTATAATAGTCTTCCTACTACTCATCTTACTCCTGAAACATCTACAGCTTGTCTTCCACGTTCCAGTAGTTATAACAGTTTGCAGCGGCGCTTGCTAAGGAATAAGGCAACCAGCATTGAGCTTGGTTTACAGAAACCTGATGATGGTACAAATGAAGAAGTATGCATATAGTTGTTTCATTTACATTTTTGCTAATATACCATATTTGATATTACATTATCTTACAAATGATAGGCTTGCATTATAATTTCATAACACTGTTAGGAAAAAAATTAATAACTTTATTATACTGTATTGTGTAGTAATATAAAACGGTACTTTTCGACTTGCTTGAGAATATTGTACCTGGAAAATGTATTTTGCGTAACCTGTTTTATTTTAAAATGTAAAGATAAGTTTTTGCTTATTTCTTATTTTTTGTGTTAAAAAGTATATTTAGTTTTACATGAGAACATACAACGATTAAAGCTTATTCAATATATCATTGGTTATGTATGAGTTTGTACTTGTCTGTACAAGACCTTTCTTTTTTTGGGGGGGTGGGTAAGCTTTATTCTATAGAAAATGCAATGTCACTTAATATCTGAGTCTGTTTTACATTGAAGGTAATACAGTCAAAAGTCGTTAATCTGGACTCGGCGATTCCGGATTATCGATTTTTCCGGATTATAGATCATCAGTTTAAATCTGGTAAGATGGCATGCAGAAATTACAAAATTAAAAATATGAAACCGTAATTTATGAAATAAAGAACAATTATGATCTAAAGGGTATCAAAATTTACAAAAAGAAAAAGCTTAATATTTATTTGTTTACTTTATTAAACATTTCTTTCAATGTAAGTTGCTTCGTTTCATGTGATAATACTTTCTCTTTAATTCTATTAAACAGACATAATTTCTTGTTTAGTTACAAAGTTCTGCTGTTCAAGTCCTATAATTGCTGTGTTGAGAATACCGACTAATTTGTCAATGGAAATGTTTTCGTTTTCAATAACCTCTGGGTCACTTTCTTCACTATCGGAAGTGAATTATAATGACGAGGAACTTGATTTAAATCATATCAAAGACAGAGTACATCGAGATGAAATACTACATTTAGTAAGGAATTATAAGCCAAATAAAATAAAAACATCTGCCCTGAAGATAAGGATAGTGCTGACAGATCAACTTCCAATCTGTGGTGTGAAATTGGTAAACAGATTTTGGATTTCAAAACATACTTTTGTAGATACAAATTACATATTAGTAAATATATATCGGAAATTCTATTTGACATAATCGAAAGTTCAAGCTTACTTTTATGAAATTGCTCTAACAGTCTGCAAAAAATAATAAGCGGGATCCAATTCGTAGATTAAGGAACAATGCAATCTGCAACATTAACTGAATTAGATAATTTTAGCTTACCTCCGTTACACATTACACGCGCATGCGCACAAACATATTCGCAGCCGTAAATGTCTTACGCGCACTCGTAAACGCATGCATGTGCAGAAAGTTTGTAGCTTTGAGGTCCGGATTATAGATCATTCTGGATTATGGGTGTCCAAATTAACGACTTTTGACTGTATATAATACTAATTCTTCTATTATTGTCCAGTGTTTTGCAGCAGTTTTTTTTTTAAATATTTATTTACTTATTATTTTTGCATGATTACTTTATTTTTATTCTGTTTGAATTATGTAATTGGTATTTTGTATGTTGCAGAAAAGAATATTGCTTTTCTATTAGAAATTTACTGTTGAAATTACATGGTAAATCCTAAGCATGCAATAGGAACCTGATTCTTTCACATCAGCCTAATATGATAATGTTATGTTGCTTCGTCACTCCCCCTTTATTCCTATTAGTAATTATAAATCTTAAGAGTGATGAAAAAATATCTTCTTTATTTCTTGCGAGTTGCCTATATTTGCGACATTATTTGTTCAATTGAAGTCCATTGAAATACTTGTTCCTCTTTCTAGTATCCAAGAAGCTCTGGCCAAAAACGGGTAAAACTTGGCTTGTCAGTTGTTATTAACTTGAATGAAAATGACAAACAAGAAGAAAAGTAAGTTTTAGGAAGCTCAGTTTTTAACGTGTCCTTAATATTTTCATAATAAAAAAAGTTGATTTTATGCAAAATACTGATGAATAAATTATAAAAAATCTTACTGTATACTTTTATAAATGATTTTTTATTTTAGGCACTTCAGTCACTTTCTTTTTTCTCACATATCTTTAATTGAAGGCCATTTAATGAGTTTAAAGGATACTGTAGTTAAAGCTTATTTGAATAGGCGAAGCTTTGTTCACTTGATGTTTGAAGTAAGTTACTAATGTTATTTCTTTCAAATACTATATGTGTTGTAGTTTGGGTTTTAGTGTAGCAAAGCTGTATTTATTTAATGGTAGTCATATTTAAATGATATGTTAGCAATAATGAAAAAGGGACTTCACTGCTAAAGATTAGAATAATTATTTTTTTTGGAGGGGGAAGAAAAAATGTTGATGAGGCAATCAAATTTATTTGAATCTTAATCATATTTAAATCAAAAGTTTATGTCAGAGGAGCAGACCAGAAAGTGAATTTTGGATTTTATATCTTAAAATGAATTTTTAATTTGTTTTACTTTTGTTTTTGGTAGGGAATATTATGATTGAATAATAGCATATTATAATATATTTGTAAGTAAAACCATTAACCCCTTCGCGCCGACTGTCACGTCTATGTGCCAGCAACGAACACACTCATCTACCGGCCGACACGCAGGTATGCCAGAGCATTTTCCCGTTTACTACCGACTGTCACGTATTTGTACCAGTACCCTGCAACGTTTTAGAAACTATAATTTCTGCCACAAGATGGCACTGTATGTCCATATGGTTTCAGATACATGTACATTAGACCTTCTACTCGAAATGAGAGAAGCATGACTCACATACACGTGTTTTTGATTATATATACAAACGGGGAACTAAATGTTTCCGAATGGCGTGATTTATGACGTCTATTTATATCGCACTTTATTCACACGTGGTAGTTGTTTATTGTAAGTAGAAATTTTATATGCGCTAAAGCGTCGAGTATTTTGGTTTACAGTTCAGTTTTTAGAAAATAATTAGATCTTGTTAGACATGAATTCTTTCTGTTTTTACCATTGCAATGTCGAAGCGTCGAAAATGTTTAACAGAGCACGAAATAGCAGAAATGATGCAAAATATTTCAGATATTGATTCTGAAATTCTGATATTCTGATATTGATTCTGAAAGATTAACTGAAAAACATTTTCCAAAACTTTGTTCAGAAGAGACTGATAAGAAAATGAGACAACGATGCTTCGTTTGTTCACATTCCCGGAAAAATCCTCCAAAACGGCAAATGAGTTATTACGAGTTGAAGGAATGTAATGTAGGACTGTGTGTAGATCCCTGTTTTCAAATTTTTCATATGAAAAGAGAATTTTAAGTAATATATTTAGTTTTCAGATGTATAATGTTAAAAGTCATAAAATGGTGAGTAATTAAAATAAAATGTGTAAAATATGCATTTAAACAAGAAATAAGGTAATTAAAGGATATATATATATAAATATCTATAAAGCATAAGCCGTTTAAATACTCTATAGAGCATTATTAAACAATGCGTTGATACTTCGGAAATTTCATGGATTTAGGCTTAGTAGCAAAAATGCCCCAGGCCCTGGAAAGACGCTCGCGTAAGGCACTGCCGGCCTCCGCGAGAAGCACGCGTTTTCGCTACCCGCATCGAAGGGGTTAATGAGGTAAGGCAGGTACAGCATCTCAGGACATGTGGCGCATGTCTAAAAATTTGAAATGGTGTGAAAAAAATTACTTTTTTTTTTTTTAACTCAGTCATATCATAAAATCCTATAATTTCTTTAAATATACAGTTTGCATTGCATTATCAAATTTATTTAGAATTGGAAATCCCCAAAAGAACAAATTGCACATTGCTGTGTATGTATTTCATCAATGATGGTAGTATGCTATCCGTTGCATGCTACCATCATTGATGAAAAACATATTTTGCTAGGACAAAGGGAACACTTTATCTATCTCTAATCAAACCTGCCTCAGCATAGTATTCAAGTAGGAAGAAGTGAGTGTTTGTTGTTTAGCACTGAATTTAATGTAATTTATATTACATTTTAGGGATTAGTATTATGAAAACTGAGTTTTTTTGCTTCCAAGTTTATACTTAAAGTTGTTTAGTTTTGTTTAATTAAAGTAGGCTTATTGTGAAGATGTTTCTTCTTATTTCTTGGCTTCTTCTTACCTGATAAATAAACATGGACTATTTAATTGAAGCATCTTTTTTTTGAAGCATAGCTGAAGATGAAACAGAGGTTTTAAAGGACTTAATTCAACCTGTATTTGATTTTGATCATGCTGAAAAAATAAAAATTATTTTAAAATGATAAAACTAATGAACATGTGTAGTAAATATAAAGTACAAGACATACTCAAACTAAATAATGTCAAAAAATAGTTAATAGTTTATGATCTTAAAGAAAGATCATTATGACCATTTTCTAAGTTACTACTTTAACAAGTTCATTGTGTTATATGCATCTATTTTAAGACGTGAAAAATTTCATTGATATCAAGACTTTAATGCAGCAGGTGTCCTTATTGGGTCCTTGTCTATCTTTTGAGTGAAATCATAGTTCTAGCCAGAGTGCACCTAAACTTATTAGACGAATTCTGTTGTACGCCTGAATTGCAGTATTAATAAAGAATATTGTTAACAGAAAACATTAATACCATATTTTATTTAACAATTAGTAAAATTGATATTCATATTAGAAGCAGAGTAAATGACTGTGGGAAGTCCAAAATGTGTGGGAATGTGGGGTTCAGCAGCTGAGAAAGAAAATTTGCCTTGTAAAAATATGAACTCAAAATGAAATTTTTATTGTCTATATTCATTTGATTTGAATGTGTTTAAATGGATTAGGAGCCAAAATAAAAATATGCGTATATTTCAATGTAAAGAAAAGTATTTTTCATTCCATGGAGCTATAAGTACATTTTTGTTTTCCCTCTGAGCAAAAATATTTATTTTCGTTTCATCATCTCCTTGGACAGTACAGCGATTAGTGGAGACTGACTGCTAGTTTGAATGTCATTCAAGAATTATTTGTGTTCTTATGGTTTCTTGCTAGCATATAATACACCATCCCTAGTGGTGTGTTCTTGGTGATGAGATGGCTGTACACCATTCCTAGTGGTGTATTCTGTATAACATTCTTGGTGATGAGATGGCTGTATAACTGATTGGCTCAGCTGTTCTCAACGGGTGTTTGAGAAGCATGTGTATGGCTATTTGAGGAAAACAAAAAGTGAATGAAAACCTACCTTTTATTTTATGTATCATGTCTTATTATTATTAACTTCCCTTTCATTCCTTTAATTATTTTACTTAATGTTTTTGAATTTATGCTAATTTATTATTCGTTTACTCTTTTTAATTTAATTTTTGGTATTTTAACACATTATTTACTTAATTATTATTAACTTAATTTATTAATATTTTCATCCTTTATAATTTATTTTAATTATTTATTGCTTTATCTATTATCTTCATTTATTTTTCATTTCTGTTCCTATCGGCATTCTGTATATATATTTTTCTATTTCTAATTTTAGAAGTTAAGTCCTGGTTGTAGTGTTAGAATAAGTTTAGAGCTTTTCATATATGAGCGATAAAAAAAAAAGATGTTTAATAATTTAAGCAATGAAAATATCTGTAAAGGTACATTAATAAAAGCAATAAAATATTAAGTCGATTCATAAATTACATACATGTCTTCATAAAATTAGAGCTACCATAATTAGCCTTCTGATTACACAAACAGATAAGGTACATAAAATCGATAAATTAAGTGGAAATTGTAGTCTAATTTAGCATATTTCTTATTGCTTGAACTAAAGGATTTTATAAATTGGAATTAAAAAATCATATGAAATACCATATAAATCCAAAAATACGGTTTCAGGTCACAAAAGGCCAATGCACAAAAGAGGAAAAAAAATTTCCTTCCAAACAAAATGTATATTGAGAAATGCAAAACCCAATTATCTGTGTTGTGAAACTGTAATATATCCAAGAAAACAAGCAAAAAGCTTGATTCTAATAATAAATTAATCTGCAAACTTTTGTGAGTGCAGGGAAATTTTGCTCTTCAAATTTCAATTTATCTGAAACATATCCAACATCTGCAACATATCCACATTTGTAATATCTTACAAGTTATTTGAATTGAATGTTCTCTGTTCTGCTATCAAGATTCAAAATGAACTTTTGCATAAGTTTATGCCATCTGTAAATGCCATATGTATTCGTAACATAATAAGTGAAATTCGGAAGAGTGAGTCACTGATTTTGCCAATGTCAGCATTAACTTTACCAGTTTTCAACTTTTATCTGGTGCTAGGATAAATTAGTGAATTATTGTGTGATATGCATAATCAATCGAGAAAAATTTAATTATGACTCTAGAATAGCGGTTCTCAACCTTTTGACTAAGGCGTACTATCTAAACAAAAATTGAAAACCTTTAGTACCACCACCACAAAGTACTACAGTCAAAAGTCATTAATCCGGACTCATCGGGACTTCGGCGATTCCGGATTATCGATTTTTCCGGATTATAGATCATCAGTTTAAATCTGGTAAGATGGCACGCAGAAATTAAAAAATTAAAAATATGCAACCGTAATTTATGAAATAAAGAACAATTATGATCTAATGGGAATCAAAATTTACAAAAAAAAAAAAAAAAAAAAAAAAAAGCTTAATATTTATTTGTTTACTTTATTAAACATTTCTTTCAATGTAAGTTGTTTAAGTTTTTCATTTGATGTGATAATACTTTCTGTTTAATTCTATAAACAGACATAATTTCTTGTTCAGTTACAAAGTTCCGCTGTTCAAGTCCAATAATTGTTGTGTCGAGAATGCCGACTAATTTTTCAATCAATTTTTTCATTTTCAATAACCTCTGTGTCACTTTCTTCACTATCGGAAGCAAATTATAATGAAGAGGAATTTGATTTAAATCATATCAAAGACAGAGTACATTGAGATGAAATACTACATTTAGTGAGGAATTATAAGCCAAAAAAATAAACACATAGACCCTGAAGATAAGGATAGTGCTGACAGATCAACTTCCAATTTATTGCGTGGCGCGACAACTTGATCTGAGCAAATTTCCATATCACCATTTCAGACCTTAAATGTGATACATTTTAAATTTTGATTGCATGCATTTCATTATTTTACATACTGTGCAATATTTAACTGTTTATTAATGTTTAAATATTATAGGCACCTTTTGAATAAATGTAATTCTAAATTACATTCTAAATATTTTTTTAAAATAAATTTGGTGTTCATGTTGATCCTTCCTTCCTTCAGCTTTGATTATATGATATAATAATCATTACGTGAAACACATCATTAATAATAATGAAATAATCATTATCTTCATTAGATGTCACTATGATGTGTTGTAATGTAATTATCCAGCTTCTTGTGATAACAGAAGACATTATTACATATGTGAAAGGTCAGTGATGCATATTGAGAATTTGCACCAACAACATTTTGAACAAAAGAGTTCTGTAGCTCGCGTTCTACTGAACTAATTGTCAAAATTTAATTTGCGTTTTCCATGTGTCGAAAGTGCGACTTGGGATTTAAATTTCTCAATAAATTTTTTGCTAAATATTTTGTTACATTTTCTTCAGTTTGCGCCAAGAATAATTCACTTGGCGAAATTTATAGCAACCCAGTTTACTTTCCCCCTTTTTTTTTTTTTTTTTTTCTCATTGTACGCAAGTGAGAAAAAAGGTCACTGTTCATACTTTCAAATAATTTTAATAAAATATGTAAACCACATTTGCCATTATTATCGCTTACAATGAATATGTGAAACCTTCAAAATGTAAATTCACGTATATCTTAGGAAAGTTTGAATTAAAAAGAAACTTTATTTTTTGCAGGTATGCTTAGAAATACATCTACTTTAACCACTTGCACCAAAAAGACATGCCACGCACATCGAGATGGTTTTTGTCTCAAACTGCGATCGACGTGAACACCACATCGATAGGCATTTATCACAAAAATGAAAAAAACATGGTGCACACGTCGCCTAACAACAAGATTGTTTATTTCTCGAGTTACAGCTCTGGATTGCACTCGCAGATGTGAAGCGGCGTAAATGAGACACTTTACCGCTTGTTATATTGTAGCGCACGGCACCACAACCATGAAGTTTAGTCGTAGCGCAAGTGGTTAAGATGATGATAAAAATTTTATAGGTTATTATTCAAAATGTTTTCTGAAAAATTTATAAAAATCATTTAAAAATACAAATTTTAAAAATAAATCATAAAAAGTAGGTGGATTTTGTTTGGAATTACGCTGGGTGGAATAAAATGTGCATGCGTAATAAATAATGTTTTGTGGTTTTGAGGTCTGGATTTTGGATCATTCTGGATATTGGAGGTCTGGATCTCGGACTTTATATTGTAGATTGCGAAAATTTTCATTAATGTAATACTTTATTATTTTTGTGGCTTCTTTTAATTGATATGCATAATGTGAATTGAGGTAATTTTATCTAAATTACAGATGAGAAAATACTGTATTCTTTCCTTTTTTTGCTTCTGCACTGTTCAAAAATATGTACTTTGTAAATAGTTTGTTAAGTCTTTTTCATTTTACAGGGTTCTAGACAGTTTCAGCAAGCATTAAATGATTTATATACTGCTCCCCGACTTCAAAATCCTGAGTGGTTAACAATAATTTCTTCTCCAAACCATCGCCATTTGAGTTATTCATTTTTAGAAAAATTTTCTGCAATTTTGAAGCAATATGACAAGAAGGAAACACATTTGTAAGCTGTTTATAGTTTAATACTTTTATTAATGTATTTGATGTTATGTCAGGTTAAAGAATAGATTTTTTGATTTAAAATATTGTTGATACAAGACTTGAAGGTAAATTAATTGTAGCTTATTATTTATTTAAAATTTGTACTCTCAAGTTAATTTTTTCATTTGATTCTGTTTTGAAAAAAGAAAATACCTGATTCTAAGACTGAGAGTAAAATGAAATTTTTAAAAAAAGTGAGGTAGATTAATAATTTTGTTGAAAAATAATGAATCTTCAAACATCAGTTTCTTCAGGTGAAATTCTGCTTTACATAAAATGCATAAAAAATTAAAAATCCAAGATCAGAATTTGAATAATTACTTATCATAGTGTATAAAGACAAGGTCATCAAATTGAGAGAAGACACACCAAGAAGAAAGTTCAATTGAAAGTATAATAGTGATAATGAATTGATATTGTATGAAACTTTGTGGACTGAATATCAAATTTTGCATGTACAAGTGAAACTGAGAGAGGCTGTATCTCGGTACATAAGTACTGTTACTCAGTGTAGATAAAATTATGAGAGTACTGATACGGGAGCATTCACTGAATTTAGTTTAGTGGCACATACGTATATTTTAAATTATTTTGAGTGGTTGTCGTCTTGACCTTTTGATGGCAAGGAGGAGCGTAGTGTATTACGATAGAGTGATTGTGAAAGTGCAAAACAACATTGCATCATATTGGTTTTCAGCATTTAACATTAGAATACGAAATATTAGTTCCAAAATATCAATTGTATTCAGGGTATTTGAAAAATGGTGAACACATGCCAAACACCATTTATGAAAAGACTTGTGCAAGATCAATATTTAAGGAAATAAAGCTTGTAGCCACTTTATAACAATATATATATAATTGAAGTATAGCTTAAAGTAAAGATTATTGTAATGAGAAGGTATAACACATGCAAAGAAAGTGGAAGATTTTGTTCTAAACAGCAAATTCACTTCTAAGTAGGGAACTACTTCCCATCCCATTTTCTTCAATATTGGTTCTAGATCTTTCAGTTACAAATTGTCTCAAAATAGAGTAAAATACTTTATAAAACAATTTGGAACATTATTGGTTGGAGTATTTTATAAATAACAAATCTGTCTCTATGTTTCCAAGAAAGCAAAAATTCCAATTAATAGAATTTTAAACATCTTTTAATAAATTTAGGCAAAAAAATTCTGTACCTTTACATTCAAAATTTGCTGATATTCGAAAATAAATTTATTGAGCTTGTTCATCTTCCAATACCTATTAGTGAAGCAGTTCACACTTTTTTAATTTCATTTGAGGAGCAGCTGCAAAGCAAAAGTTGTTTATTTTGGTAATTAGTTGGCTTTTGTTGGATTAAACAGCACTTTTTAAATTTATACCTGACTTCATGAAAATATTGATTATGTCTCTTGGAATTATAGTATTGTAAAAGATGGAATTTTTTATAAAACCATAAATAATTTACTAATTAGAATTTTTATCACTGTAAAGACTAAAAAAATTAGGTTTTATTTTTAGCAAAGTTTTCCATTGTTGAAATTATTCATAAAAGTCTTTAAATTATTTTGAGAAATACCATTTATGAAAAGACTTGTGTAAGATCAATATTTAAGGAAATAAAGCTTGTAGCCACTTTATAACAATATATATATATAATTGAAGTATAGCTTAAAGTAAAGATTATTGTAATGAGAAGGTATAACGCATGCAAAGAAAGTGCAAGATTTTGTTCTAAACAACTTCTACTTCCCATCTATGTCATCATCTTCCCATCTATGTCATATGAACTACTTCCCATCTATGTCATCCAGCCATTAGATTTTTCTTCTTTACCATATAACAGTACTTACATTGTAAAATGTTCTTTGAATTTATGATGGTGACTTCATTAGTAACTGTATAAATGAAGCTGTTGACTTCAGGTACTTCACCTTAAATTAATTTCTTCACAGCTGTATAGACTGGCTGCATGTGATTTCTGTGTAGCTTGGTAAGCTTGTATACCTTAAAAGAATTTTGCCATTCAGTGCATTAGGGAACATAAATTTTATTCCTGTGCTGTTCTTGATATTTTCATAATGTGGAGTAATTTCGACCTTTTTGTGCTGCTTTTGAAATGCTATATGTGTAATTATTTTTTTAATTGTTATTCTTAATACCTTAACTGTTTCTTTCCAGTTTTGTGAGCACCATATTGACCGCTGTACTTACGTATCATCTTGCATGGGTACCTTCTGTTATTCCTACCGATTCTAAAATCCAGTCAACTCAAACTAGCCATAAATATACACCTTTCTGGGTAAATATTCATTGATCTTATTCTTTTTTCTTCCTGCCTTTTTATTCTGTGGACGTGTATTATTAGTGGAACAATTTTTTAAAATATAATTGTTTCTGTGTTGTAATATTGATAGTATTGGAACAATTTTCATTATTACATTTAGAAATCTTATTGTAAGATAAGATAAAGGATGTTCTGTTTTGCTCAGTATATTAAATAAGGCACAGTGCAAGTGCCTTATTTAATATGCTGATCAAAATTCTTTATTTTTTTAGAATGGAAAGTATTTGTACATATTTATAAATGTTGTGATTTATGAATAAAAAATAATGTTTGGCATATGTCTTCTATAACTTGTTCTGAAGCATAGCAGTCTCGTGATGAAATTAATAATAAGTTATCTTATATCTGCATATGTGGTAACTAAATTTCTAAGTTCTTGCAGTGTTTGTGCTTTATTTGCTTAAACCTTGTGATTTGAGAAACCCCTAAGCGAAAGTAGTCACAAGGTGCAAGTCTGCATGATGATGCTTTAAACTTCTGGTCACTGATTGACTGAGAACTAGTCTTGGAATTCCTCATGGAGCAGAGCAGTAGTCTAATGGGAGGAATAGCAGGTAGCACCATCTTTTTCCTTGCAAATGTGACCACAAAAATGTGTTAATCTTATTGTGATATTATTCCCAGTTAATATGTGATGGATACAGGTTAAAGTGAGGCCAGCACCTGTGCATCCATCTAGGCATGTTAGGCCATGCTAACTGCTAAGCTTCTGCCCCAAATGGAATTCCAAGAGAGTCCGATTGCCTCCCACCTCTCTTCCCCTACCGTCAATCTCTCAAGAAGCTCATTATATATTTTGAGTGCTCTTTTACACATAGACATTGTACACTTATCAACATCCAAGTCTTCTCTAGAATTCGAACCTGGTCCTTCAGTACAGCAATCAAGGACATTAACCTCCATGCCATCTAGTCAACCATTAACTGCAGTAGAATTTTCATCCTTGCCGTAACACCTCAAACCAAAATACAGGAAAATGTTATCTCAACCCTGGGTGTGTTATGTATGAAACAACCTTAAATTCATTCTATGGTGTGAATGTACTACCTATGACTCCATAGATAGAACATTTACTTATTATTTTTTGTTGGCAGTGGATGTAGCTGTATGTCTGCTGTAGTGAAATTTATGCAGTCCTTTGCAATGTTTTTTATTTTTGGTATTTTGTTTAGGAATGAGATCAGGTGTTGAGCAATATAATGGTTCTTTTTTTGGGTCAGTTAATGTAAATAAACACAGCTGCCTTTTTTAGGGGGAATATAGGGGATAGTGAAGGGGTTTTTGAGGGGGAATATAGGGGATAGTGGTTCTATCATTTTAGAGGTTTATTTGTTCCTCATATATTTTTTTTTCCCCTAAGATGGATACTTTATATGGGAGATATACTGAAGTGACAAAAGTTATGGGATAGCAATATGCAAATATACAGATGTCAGTAGTATCGCGTAGAAAATGTATAAATGCGAAGTGCTTTGGCAGGGCTTTCATTTGTGTTCAAGTTATTCATGTTAAGAGGCTTTGACGTGATTACGGCCACACGACGAGAATTAACAGACTTTGAAAGCGGAATGGTAGTTGGAGCTAGACGCATGGGTCATTCCATTTCGGATATCATTACGGAATTCAACATTCCGAGATCCACAGTGTCAAGAGTGTGCCGAGAGTATCTAATTTCAGGCATAACGTCCCACCATGGACAGCACAGTGGCCGACCACCTGCACTTAACGACCGAGACCAGCGACGTCTGCATAGAGTTGTCAATGTTCACAGACAAGCAACACTGCGTCAAATAACCGCAGAAATCAATGTGGGATGTACAAGCGACGTGTCTGATAGGACAGTGCGGCGAAATTTGTCTTCCTTGGGCTATGCCAGCAGAAGACCAACTCGAGTGCCTTTACTGACAGCACGACATCGCCTGCAGCGACTCTTGTGGGCTCGTGAGCATATCGGTTGGTCCCTAAACGAATGGAAAACCGTGGCTTGGTCAGATGAGTCACAATTTCAGTTGGTAAGAGCTGATGGTAGGGTTCGAGTGTGGCGCAGACCCCATGAAGCCATGGACCCAAGTTGTCAACAAGGCACTGTTCAAGCTGGTGGTGGTTCCATAATGGTCTGGGCTGTTTTTACATGGCATGGACTCGGTCCTCTGGTGCAACTGAACTGATCATTGACTGGAAATGGATACCTTCAACTACTTGGAGATCACTTACAGCCATTCATGGACTTCACGTACTCAAACAACGGTGGGATTTTTATGGATGACAATGCGCCATGTCACCGGGCCACAATTGTTCACGATTGGTTAGAAGAACATTCTGGACAATTCCAGTGAATCATCTGACCACCTAGATCGCCCGATATGAATCCCATCGAACATTTATGGGACATCATCGAGAGGTCAGTTGGTGCCTAAAACCCTGCACTGTCAACACTTTCACAATTATGGATGTCTATAGAGGCAGCATGGCTCAATATTCCTGGATGGAACTTCCAACGACTTGTTGAGTCCATGCCATGTCGAGTTGCTACACTTCGCCAGGCAAAAGGAGGACCAACAAAATATTATGAGGTATCCCATGATTTTTGTCACTTCAGTGTATATTTATTAGAGGCAAGTCAAAAATTATACATGGTGGGTTTTTATAAGAGATTTTTAATAATTTTTATTTTTATTAATGTGTTAAGTAAAATCTGCTGTTTGAGTATTTTTCCATATATATTTATTTTGAGGTAAATCAAAAATTATGCTACTCTAGAATTGATTATTTTATAAAATTTTTAAGGAAAATATAAAGTTTTAAAATTAATTCTAATAATTATATGGTGCTCCTCTCATATTGTAGCAAAAATTGGAACAATTGGACCACAAATTTAACATGTGTGAATTTTTTTGAAAAGTTATGCTTAGCAGCATGAATTGTTATCCCCTACAAGGCAGCATGTGGGATTGAGGTGTCCATCCCAAATTGATTAAATAATTCCGTCTCTTAAAAATTATTATTTCCATCTTTTAAAAAAGACAAAAAGAGGTGTGAGCTCTTGCTGTGTGGATGTGAACACTCTCCATGCCAGACATATATACCAAACAGTAATATTCTATGCTGCATAATTAGTCACCAGTTGATGTAGTTGTATTTTTCTCACGTGTCTCATGAAAGTTTGCACCAACATGAAAGTGGACTCAAACTTTTTTTTTTTTTTTAAATCACTTCTTGGTAGTGATGTTTTCCATTGCATTTACAGTTGTGTTGTTTCTAGAACCTGCTGTGGAAAATGCAAGTTTGTTCCAGGGTGTAACTTTTTGATAATGTTTCAAATCCACTTCAAGTTGCAGCACTGTTGGCAAAAATGTCTTTATGGCACATGAAGTGAAAGACAATTGTATTAAAGGATGACTTATGGTAACTGCAGAAAGTATTGCCATTTGCTTTATATGTTAGAAAAGTTTGAACATGCATGATAAGTGCTTATTACTTTTTTCAGAGATAGATGTGCAATATATGAATTTAAATGGCAAACCTCATACATGCAGTATTGGATAGTTTTTCATTCCTATAGTGCATTAAACAGTGTTAACTGTTTTATTGCATTGTGCACATTATTCTGATAATATGGCTCTGCATTACGTGAAAGTTTTGATCAAAGATTTTTCTTTAGTGCAATAATTTGGTACACTTGGGAATTTGATGAAACAGGTGAAAATTTGAGCTGATGCATTACACAAAAGTCTCGCAGTTTTCCTTCAGTTAAATAATTCAGTACTCATGGGAAGTCCTCATGTATTGAATAATCATTTTTATTATAGTATAATCAGTGGATAAGAATTTTAAAGTGTTAAGACATTTGTTATGCAATTAATGTTTTGGTTAGAATTTGCATTTTACATTGATCATTTCTGTAAATGTATCGATATAGATTTTTTCATTTATTTTATTGATATAAAAAGTGTAAGTAAATATCAAAGCATATTTGCTGCAGCGTGTTCTAAACATTTTGTTAGTTTTTTAAGAACTTGCTCGATATATGCAAGCATAGGAAGAGTACGTGTTATATCTATACACATGTTTCATATTTATTTGTATTAATTTAGGTGTCTAATTAATTCTTGCATATATTACATTCTCATTAATATTTTCCAATTTCAATAAAAGTAAGGAAAACTGAGCATATATGAATATATAAGATCTCTTTTAAGACTACTCTTGAAATAACATTCTGCACCATTTTAGGTGGATCTATTAGCAAAATCAAGGCCTTATAATCCACATTGGGTTCAATTAAGGTAAGTGTATGATTTCTTTGGATTCTGTGGCAAAATTTACTTTAAGGTTATGATGAGTTGTAATATTTCAAGTAAGATTATCATTTAGTCATAAAGTAGTGACTAAACATATCCGAAAACATTTTTCACATCTTTTTGATTTGTTACAAAAAGGACATGCATAATGAACTAAATGTAAAAGAAATAAAAAGTAAAACTGTATTATATTATTTCCATTGGCATTTGTTAAATGTTTTGACTGTATGCTTTATTGGTCATCCTATGAATAATGCAGATATTTTTTTGTTTTGTTTTTTCTTGTTTTTTTTTTTTTTTTTTTTTTTTTTTTTGTGTGTGTGTGTGTGTGTGTGTTTTGTATTTCTGAAATTGAAGAATGCAGTACTTTACAGTTATTGCATTAATTGTACAATGTATATGTATTATTAGAATTGACAAAGCATTTTAAGAAATTATGTGTTATGTGTCATTGTCACTTGTGAATTTAAGAGAAAATTTGTTATCATGGGTGTCAGAAGAGTATTTAAGTTAGTTATTTGGAATTTTTAAAAGCTGTTAGAGAAGTTTCTGAATTGAGTCATTTAGTTCCATGAGAATTGCTGGATGTTAACTTGAAACAGTGAACAGAATTTCTCATCTCATTAAGTTAGTGAAGATAAAACCATTTTTTTTTAACTAAATGAGTCTGTAGTGATGAAAAGTGGATCCTTTGATCAAAAGATGGGGGAAAAATGGAAGTTTTTTAATGCGAGCTTTTATTTAAAATGGATAAAGTAATTAATGTACTAAAAATTATCATATCATTTAAATGAAATTAAATAATTGTATATGAAATTCACATACAATTTTATATCATAAATAATAAAAGCATGGGTGCTTCTTAATTACTAATACACAAATAATTATTACAATAATATTTAAAAATTGATTCAATATATGTTGAATGCTTCTAAAGTATAATTTCTTAAGGATTGACTCATGAAAAATATTAGATTATTTGCATTTATTTGATTTAAGAACTTCCCATAGAACTGAAGAAAAGAAATAAAAGAATAATAATAAAGAAAATGTTGTATGCTTTTGACACTGCTACTGGATTCTGAGATTTAGGCACAGTTCATTATATTCATGATGTAAAATTGTAGATGAATTTTAAGGAGAATTATTTTATCCACCGTTTCTATTAAAACCAGGGCTTTATCACTTGCGACCCCTTTTTATCACTAAGATTTGTTTCTCGACTCCAAGACCCCATAATATTTACAAAAATTTTGTGGGACCCCATAAGTATTATGCAAATCTGACACATGCGTGAGTGAAACTGTCATTTTTTTCACTTGTACTGTAATAGACTATTGCAGCTTTAGGTCATTAACTTTAATTTCTAATTTTAAGACATAAGAACAATGTGAAAATTTTAAATAAGTTAACAGACAAATTGACAGCGTCATGTGCAAAGCAAGTAAAATGAACATTTATATTTAAAAAAAAAAAATGTGTCAAAATTTTTTCATTTTTTCTTTGTCTAAAGGCCCGTTTCCACTGCTGCGTATGCGTTGTGGTGTCTATGCGTTTATCCAATCAGCGAGCGAATTCACTTTGATTGACATCTGCAATCTGGTCGATGTGCGGTGAAGGATGGCGTATGGATGGAGTTCAACAATGTCCAACTTCTATCCGTATGTCTGCAGATGCATTGGGGTCACGTGGTAAAAAAGGAGCAATCAGGTGCAGTCACCAAAAATTAATGGTGGCAGAAGTAGCGATGAACGCTCGTTTAGGGAAAAAATGTTTTGCTAAAAAATACTTATTTCTGAATTAACATTATAGCGAGAAATCTGCGTGCTGAAAAAGAGCAATCAGCTGATTTAGTTAAAAAAAGATAAGAAAAATAAGATAACTGCAACTACAGTACTTGTTCGCAGATAAAATCAAGCGTTCAAGAAAATCAGCGGCAAAAATTATATTTCCAAGGCCATGAAATAGCAAAATTTATCCTGATGATTATTTCCTAGTTCTGCATACTCATTTACCTTTAATGAAAATGAATGTCTGACTATATCAAACTGCTATAGCAAATTAGATATGATTAAAAGATTTGTTATTTTTTTCTTTTGAAACAGGTAAAAACTAAAAACGTTAATTTTAAATTAAATTTGATAGCCTTTTAAATATTCCACTGCATTAAAGAGTATGTTAAATTTGTATTTCCCTTTATAAATATATGTTTTTGCTGACATATATTTGTAAGCACATGAAATATATTTTTAGCAGCCCGTTTAACTTCAATCGGAACACCATTTTAAAAGATAATGTTTTTTGTAAAAAATGTACTAGAAGCTGAAGAACAAATTCTGGTGAATTTTTCAGACGATAGCACACTGAAATAGAACCAAAAATTTAGTTTTAAGAATTGATTTACTTGATGATGTATATAAGCCAAAATATGCATACATCTCCCGTGTGATGCTAGCTTAGTGGTAAAGCTGACGGTAATAATGTTTATTTTTGGGGGTCGTGAGTTCGAATCCCATACTCTTTTTGCACCCTGTCTGCAACTTATTTTTTGAAAACTGCAAGCTGCAAGCTTATTTTTTGAAAACTTTCTTTTCTGCTTTTTAGTATGTTTCATGTAATCAATCAAACTGTTCAATTAAAAATTATTGTTCAACAATGGACAAACATATTTTTACTTTCTGCAGTGATGTTGTTATTTAATTTTAATGTAAATGTATTATTTGTATCTTTATATTAAAATATCTGTATATTATCTAACATAAAAATTTCATGTATTTGGTTTTAGACTGTCATTGACAGTGTGCTGACACTTTCTCTGTTTTTGCTAATGCTTAACTGTTTTTTGTAGCCACTCAGTTTTGTGCAGTAGCTCCTTAACTGTTTCGCTATCGGTCATGTCAGATTGTGTACATAGTTATTGCTTTGGCTTAGAGTAGATTGTACCCATATGCCTACTTATTTATTATAAAAAATATGATTTAAAAGAGGTAATAAAGAGATGATTATGTGTGTCACACTGATTACTGAGCCCTTAATTAGAGAATTTTATGACTGTGCCTTAGTGCATGATTCGCTCTAGAGTTAAAATTATATCTCCAATGCCGCATTATGTGCTGGCACATAACATTTGAAAATACTACAAGGGAGTTACAATGATGTTATTATAATCTATATAATTTAGAATGTTACTCATACATTAATTTTGCATGAAATCAAACTTTAATTTGAAATCACATACAGTGGTGGCCAAAATTGTGGACACTTTTAGAAATTTTTATGTTTTTGAACTTTGTATGCTTGTAGAAAGAAAATGTTATGTTTTGCAAAATGCAAGCTTGTATATATCATTTTAAAGAGAATTTATTTCTGAATTCAATACAAAACACAAAATTCAATTATTTGCAATACAAAAAAAGTTATATGTACTTTAATATAAATAAAAAACACAGTTATGAAGTGGTTTGTAATGTCCAGCTTTCCTGGCCAATCACTGTTCTTGTTCTGAGAACCAATCAAATGTTAGTAACTGCCAATAGAAGCTGACATCATGTTTACACTTGAAACAATTCATTATTTTGCTTTGTTCTGTAGAAGGAGGACCTGTTTCTTATACACTGCAATTACAAGTAGGAATTTTTGTAAAAATTTTTAATATTTAGTCAAGAAGCAATGACATCAAATAAGAGTAGATTGGACACCTAGAAAGAGATGTAATATTATTGTGTTACGAGAAAGTGCTCTTTCGTATGCTGAAATTGCAAGACAGGTGGGTGGTTCAGTGACTACATCTGGAGTCCGAAAGTTTTGTTTACGCTATCAGAAGACAAATTCAATAAAGAAGGAAAAAGGTGCACCACATCTATTGATGACAGAAGAATAAAAAGACTGTGTCTCCAAGATAGAAAAATGTCATCAGCGGCCATCAGAAGTGATCTGAATGATGCTGGTATTTCTGTCAGTTCAAGAACAATCAGGAGAAGATTAACAGATGTTGAACTTGAGAGGTAGAATTCCATGAAAAAAGCCTTATCTTAATTTTCAGCAACGAAAACAAAGACTACAGTGGGCAAAGGAACACATTAATTGGACAGATGATCAGTGGTCACAAGTTATATGGGGTGATGAAACTAAGATATCGTTATTCGGTAGTGATGGACGAAAATATGTAAGACGTAGAACAGGAGAAGAGCTACATCCTGACTGCATTCAAGCAACTATGAAGAACCCAGTTAGTGTTATGATTTGGTCATGCATGTCAGCAGATGGTATTGCGTCGCCTTCATGTCATCGATGGGACACTGAATGCCAGAAAATACATTGAGACTATTCTAGAACCAAAACTTCTACCTTCCATCGGAGATCTCTTTCCCAACAATGCTTCGTTTATTTTTCAGCAGGATTCTGCTCCTTGCCACACGGCCAAAATACCGAAAGAGTGGTTTCGTACAAAGAGGATTAAATTGTTGTCATGGCCAGGAAACAGTCCTGATCTCAATCCTATCAAAAATTTGTGGCACCGTTTGAAAAACTCTTGTGCGAATGAGAAGCCCATCAAATAAAAGGGAACTAATTGAGGCTATAATTGTTTCCTGGCATCATGTAATAACGAAAGAGGAGCTTAAAACTCTTGTCAGCTCAGTGAAATGTCGATGTGAAGCTGTAATAAAAAATAAAGGATACCCAACTAAGTACTGATAACTCACTGCAGTCATCACTATCTAATGTATATCGATAACTATTATCGTTTAACTTTTTTTGTATTGCAAATAATTGAATTGTGTGTTTTGTATTGAATTCAGTAATAAATTCTCTTTAAAATGATATATACAAGTTTGCATTTTGTGAAACGTAACGTTTTCTATAAGCATACAAAGTTCAAAAACATAAAAAATTTCGAAAAGTGTCCACAATTTTGGCCACTACTTTACATTCACAACTAGTTTCTAATCTTCACGCCAATACCATCATACATACTCAAAACATAATGCTGATTGATTTGGAAAATAAGCAATAAGGCAGTGCCATGCCAGATCGTGACTGCCCCAAGACGTCACGTCACGCCATGCCATGCACCACTGCTATTGGCTCTTCAGAAATAATACCACATCTCATGTCGTGAACGTATCGATGTCAAGTTCTCTGTATGACTTTACTTTGATAAGAGTCTATATGATTTTACTTTGATGTATGCTTGACCTTCTGCAAATATTTTTTTCATAGATGAGTTATTACTTAACCTCTATTACTTTTTTCATCTTGTATATCGTTGTAATCCATGATGAAACTATAGAAAGCATCCTTCTTTTAATGTAAGTGCAGCAGGATATTATTTTTAATTCACTAGTGGAAGTTAGTTTTGCCAAAACTGAAAATAAATTCATTTTGTATATCTCAGGTTTAGTAATGTGTAAGCTAGCTTCACCAGAATCTATATAAACTGGTACTGTAAGTTTGCTAAATGCATTTTGGCCATGCTAAACTTGTGATCATATAATTCAATAGCTCTATTGGCAAATCCTTTGCTAGCATTTATATAACATATCATCTTTATTTAAGCTTTCCCCCCCCAAAAAAAAAAACTCTTAGCATATCTCCTGTTTTCACTTGATAGCTTAATTTCAAATGATCAATAGCAAAATTTTGACCTTAGTAACACAATTAAGTAACAGACTTCACAAATGAAATAAGTGAAAGCTTTTAAGAAAACCAGTACTAGATAACGGAAAAGCATGTCTTTTCATCATTATGCATAAATAACCTCAGGCAGACTATCTGAACAAGAATTTGTTTCATCCAGTGTATTCTCATCCTGGCATGGCAAATTCTGTGTTTTTCAAGGTGTTCAAAAATTTACCTTAATGGAAACTTTTTTTATGGTAGGGGGTATGATGTCCAAACAAAGTTAAATTTATTCTTTTCATTTTTGACATATTCTTCTCTTTAACCAGAATTACTGTCAATTCAAAATTACAGTGGTAACAAACTGTATATAATACTTGTATGTAAATATGTTTGATTTAAAAAAAAATTCATGCAAGAAGCAAAACTTGAAGTTTATTGACTACTGTATTTGACAGTATAGTTGACCTGGCAGGAGAAAATGTATACCGTATTTACTCGTGCAGTTTTCTTTTTAGCTTTAAGGTTCTGAAAATTTAAGTATTCATGTAATTTTCCTCTTCTTCAAGGCATTTAGAAAGCAAGCTTGCCTAACTTTTAAAATGAATTCATCCATATAGTAATTATTTTTATCTTACTTAATTAATTTGCATGTGGATTTTGGGTGCTTGGACTCTGATTAATGAAGCAATAATAGATTCATTCAAGATTTTCCAGGAAAGGATATCTAATGCTCATGATTTTTCTGAAGATCATTGCTCATGGGGTGACTCACTGAACAGTGACAAAGATGATGAAATAATGTGGATGATAAAAACTTGCAAATTGTAGCCAGCAGTGGACTACAGTACGAAAGGGAATTCAAGATATTGAAAGTAGAAATGAAGAAAATGTTAATATTACTGTGTATTTTTATTGGAATTTAGTTTTCTTTTAAATCAGTAATGTAATAGTTACTTGTAGTCTATCTATGAATGCATTTCATTTATCTTCTTGCTATAGCTTCGTTCTTTGGAAATTAAATTATTCACATAATTTTCCCCTTTCAATTTTCATAAGAAAGATTTTTAAAAAATTGGAATAATATCCGAGTAAATATGGTAGTCACAGTATTACAGAAAATTATTGGTAATTTTATTAGATGAAGTAATTTTTTAAAAACTTTGATGAGCGATTAAATTAATTTTGATGTTAATTATGTTTAGTAATTTATTATTTATGAATTTTTTTCCAGTGATTTATATGGTGCATTGGGAATTCCTTTGAAACTTTCAAAAACAGTTGTAAAAGGTCAGAAGAAAGAAATAGTACTGCAGTTCTTGCAAGTTTTAAGTTATTTTATACGTTGTAGTGACATATGTGAGCAACTGTACGAAAGAACAGATGGACTTGTTATTACTGATAAAAATTTAAGGTATGTCCTCTTTTAGTAAACTTTTGCTTAAACCCTTCATGTGAAAAAGTATGAATGTGGCATTGTTTCCAGACCTATATAAAATTCTAAAAAGCTACTCTCTTATAATCCACTGACCTAAGCAAAAGAATCTTGGTAGTTCATTTCCAAATTTGTTTCTTAAATACCTCTCGTATAATGCAAATGCAGGCCAATTTTCTTGAAAATTTTCCGTAAAGCTATCCATCCCCTTACGCAGATAGTTGCAAATGCTTTGCCATAGTTAACTGAATTATCAGAGCTGTACTAGTTTTTAAAACTATAATTACCAGAAAAATTTCTTTCTATGAACATTTTTATTGATTTTTCAAATTCTTGCACTTGTGTAGACAGATACCTACTAAATCCCTGTTGAGATTTGAATGGGATATTATACTGATAATTTTAAGGTTTGTTGAAAATGAATGTTTTCAGACATTTTAAGTATCAGCTGCCCTGTAATTTCGTAATGCAAGTAAAAATGATGTGTTGTTAATATTTTGCCATTAAAATATCTTAGGTAGCAGGAATTTTCTGCCCACTTTTTAGCAGTATTTTGACGCTTTATTTATTATTATTTGTGTGTGTGTATACTTTGATATTTCAAAGCTGAAATGTCATTTTCCTTAATTCCATTTTAAATTAGACTGGGTCACGGATGCATGATGCCCTTCCCGTGAGGAAGAGGAGCAACTTAGCATATTAAATAATTTCTGTGATGCTGTTTGTTGTAATTATGTTGCTTCAGTTTCATGCTTTGCATATCTTTTAGCATGAAAGTAATTTATTGCACAAAAAGAACAGATCTTTTAAGTTGAGTTTCCAAATATTTTGTATTTTTTTATAATATATATCCCATTTGTAAGTAAAACTTAAAATATTGAAATTTTAACATGTAGATAAGAGCAAGAACTGTTCCAACCAATTTATACATAAAATATCTTCTGTTAATAGGAAATTTTAACCAGTTTTAAAGAAAGGTGAGCATGCTGCGTCTATATAAAGTGAAAAAGATATTTATTTTGTATTAGGAAAATTATATTCTGCAGGAACAGGAGTGAATGAAATTGTATTTCACATATGAGAGAATAGAAGAAATTATATTTGAATTGAATTTTTTTTTTTTTTTGAATGAATGAAATTATGTTTTCCATTTAGTAAGTATTCTGTTAAATCTTTAGATTATGATCAATTTCTTATCTTTCATTATTTTTCTAAAGTTTTTTGCCTTCGTAAAAGCAAATGTTATGTATATTTTAGGTTTCCAAATGAAACAAAAGCATCCAGTGTAGATACTAGCAATATCAGCAGTAAACTTAATTCAAGTCAAAGTAATTTAAGCACACCTGTTGGAAGTTGTGATCTTCCATCTGTATCCATACAAAGTCTTCCTAAAAATTTAGATTCACCTAATAGTGCTCTCCTCAGTAGCCATGATGTTGACACTGCATCTGATTCTTCTAAAGACAACTGTGATGTTGTTATTACACCTACAGAAGGAAGGACTAGTGACAGTTCTGTTAATGTTAACAGTAACACAGTAACAGACTCCTGTTTAGTTCCTAATGTTTCAGAAATATCATGCAGTTTGAATAATGGAAAAGATTCTCGGGATAGTTTGGGGTATATGAGTTTGGAAGACAAGCTGGAATGTTCTGAAACATCAAGAAAAAGACTTGCTCTTAGTGAACAACATGCTAATTGCTGCCAAGAACTACCATGTACTGTTTTAGATATAAATTCAAGTATTAAAGATGGAAAGGAAAACAATCCTGTAATTAATGTGACTTGTACTGACAACTGTGATAATGCAACCTGTTGTTCAGAAATCTGTAGGTCAGCAAAATCTAAAACTTGTTGTTGCAAAAGCTGTCTGTGCTATGCTAATCGTAGTAATGATAGCTCTTGTACCAAAGACCTAAATTTTGATTCATCAAAAGTGAAAGAATGTGAATCTGTTGAGGAAGGTTATCATAGCATGGAAGAACCTCATAGTCCTAGCAGAGCAAAAATGCATCTTTCTGAAATGCTAAAACATTTTGATAACTGGTGCCCTGAAGGTCTTGAAGAGATTCATTTACCTGAGTAAGTTTTCCTCTTTCTGACTCTTCCCTTTTTTTAATTGGAAAAATGTATATAGATTCAAGTTATGGAAAATTTTTAATGTACAAATAATGATAGTAATAATACACTTAATATTGTATGCCCATGAGTGGTCAAGCAGATAGAATTGCTAGACACAGCTAGTTCAATTTGGGTTAAAATCTTGGCAATTGTGTTGACATAAAAACATCTCTTTTCATTGTGTTTCTGCATGTATAATATGAATACAAAATAATTTCTCTTGGGAAGTCCTTTCGCTTTTGCATTAATTATTTAACCTAGCCTAGCTTTAAAACTGCAGCTACATTCAGTGCACATATAGATTAGTGACATATTTCGTTTTTAAATATCTCTTTTATATAATTTTCATAGTTATATAATTTCATTGTTATGTTACATGATGTCTATAGTTTTCATATATATTTGTATAAATACATTGTTACAAATTTTGTATATATGTAAATAATTTTAGTAAAATTATATGTGAAATTTTAGAGTTTTTTTATGATGTAAGAGGAAAAGTCTGAAGAGACAAAGCTCTGCCCAAGCAATGAGACTACAGGGTCACATCTATTTAATATTGAGATAAATAGCTATCTCACTATCGCCAAGCTGTCTGTGGTTTTTGCAACTAATTTTTGTCTTCAAATTTGGCCAGAAATTTCCAAAAGTTGCCAAATTTGATAATATTTTGGTCCAGTTCCTGTATAACTGTAATTGGTATTGATCTGTATATGTTACTGTTTGCCTTTTTCTTTTGCGTTGTTCTCTTAAAAGTTCTTCATAAACGGATAGAGCATCTCTAACACCACGCCTTACTTTTGAGCTCCTGTCAAAATTCGGATCATTTTCAATGAATTGATCCATTATTTCAGTTATGGTAGACTAACTCCTTTTTACAAACGCCATCGAAAGTTCTTTTTGCTCTTCTTCTGAATCACTGCTGTCAACATTTTTGTTTTCTTCTTGTTCAGTTAATTCCTTGAGCTCATCATTAGAAAGACTAGCCGCTGCTTCTTGAATTATTTCTTCGACATCTTCCACATTTACCCCTTCAAAATATGTCTGTACAATACCACACCAAACAAGAAATACAAGTACACTCTTTCGGATATGTATTTGAAACCTATCGCTGCATAATATTTTGGGGAGTCCCCGCATGCTGCAAGCGATTTCGTGGAATCCCCGGGTTGAAATAAAAGAGCGCTAAACCGAAACAGCGCTAAACGAAACAGCGTTAAGCGGGGTCTTACTGTATTTACAGTTAATTTTGGCATAACATTTTTATCATTAACAGGTTTAATAGTAATTACATTATCATTTACATTTTTAATATAGGCCTTTTAATACACTTTAGGAAACTTAGGACATCCACGATAGTTCGCGGTGTGCCCCATTTGCAAACAATTACAGCACTTATCTAAGCTCTTTGCAGTACAATTTCCAGTTTTGTGTGGCCTCACATATTTAACACTGCGAGGCTTGAGTCGATGCGTATCGGATGAGTGGTGGAAGTACTGGCAGTTGTGACACTGGATTTGTACACAGCTATTTCAACATGAAAACACATGAGATATATCACATCATAAATCTTGTCCATCCCTGGTAAGTTTTCCAACTGAAGCTGAAAATGTGCAATAGGGGCTTTTGAGTGAATTCTTTGCATTTGAGTGACTTTATGAATTTTCAATCCTAGCTTTTTTTTCTCTTAGTGAATTTCATCTATAGGGCAGTCAATTGGAAGACCCCTAATGACTGTTTTGGTGGGTCAATCTAATTTATTAGTAATAATATAATAATCAATTTGGTACTTATCGAGATGCCTAGTAATTTGTCTATGATCTGACTCAGATCTAGGAAACACTTTTAAAAATTCACCATTAATTTTAACTGAGAATTCAAGCTTAGTGTCATTTTCAACATCTTGGTGAACTGTGAGAATTTTACATTTGGACCATAACAAGATTAACTTTAGGGGGTGTAACTTCAATAATGTCAGGTTCCCCCTGCATTTTGGCATCGTTAACATTATTTTCTACATTATTTACCAGACTATCAAATTTGTTTTGAACTGCAATGTCAGCATTATACTTAACGTTTAGCAGGCCTGGCCATGTTGCATGGATGAATAAAGCCATCAGAGTCATGTAATTCATTAACACTTCTTTTTCCTTTTTTAGAACCCTTTTTGGGTTTAGGATTGTCCACACATACATTAGATTGAGATTTACTAGCATTAATTATGCAAACATCATTAGTATTATTCTTACCTTTATCAGCAAATTTTTGGAATTATCAGAAATAGATTTAATGTTATTGGTTACAGTTTCATTAACGACATCTTCAGTATTAACATTACTGTAAAATATAACTAAAGTTTTGCACACTAAATGTCTCGCATGTACTTTTGAACAGAAGAACGAGTCCTTTAGCAATGCCTTTTTTTTGTGTGTTGAAATTCCATAACGAGGGCTTGCTTCTTTTGTTCTGTGTTCGCACGTTCAATCGAAGGTATGTAGAACATTTCCATCATATCCATGGGATCCTTAAGTAGTGAGATTTGTTGCGGAATAGTTTAATAATCCTGTACCGAGAGAGTGTCAGCATTCAATAATCCAGGCCAGTTGTCCACAAGTAATCCATCGGCGAAGTTGTGAATCTCATCAGTAATAATTGCTGCTTTTTCACGGACTGCAGCGGCAGCATTAGAGTTTGATGTGTAACTACTAAATGTGTTCTGTGATTCTGAGAGCAGCTGTACGAATGCCTTTGTGGTAAGATCCAGAACTGTGGTGATGTGTTTCTTTTGGGAATAAATTTTGTCAAGCTGTTATCAGTTCTGTGTGCATACAGTCCATTACAAACCTGTACCCAGGCATATGTTAGTTTATATCTGGCTTAGACATATCTGTCTTAATAAGTAAGCAAGTTCTGAATTTCATGTAATTGAATTTTTTTATATATAACGTACAATTTTTCATCTAAACTTAACTGCTTACAGTTAAGTAATTTTTTTCATAGTATTATTTTTCCATTATGTATAAAACATTTGATTTTTATGTGATATGGTAGATAATTTTCTCAAGTAATACAAATCGCAAAAAGATTAATATAGCTTGTCATTTGGCAAAAATGGGTTGATACTCTAGTGTTAATATTAACTTCTGAATAATAACTTTCTAAAACTGATTTTCATTTTTTTATGATTGGAAATTTATTGGTGTTTCCACAATTTGAACATATTTTTCTGTGTATTTTGAGTTTAAAAATATTTAAAAATGCTTGAATGTAATTTTTATTTGCATGTGTTCTATTTAATGCATTATACATGAAAATGAATGATATTTTGTGAAATGAATGCTAGTTGTAGTTTTCTTCAAATTCATTACTCTTGTTCATCAATAGTAGTAATTCCATTTTCAGCTATAATGATTTTTATATAAAAGTATATAAAAGTTTGTGTGTGTTTCATTTCATTAAATAGAAATTCTGAGACTAATACTAATTCTTTTATCAGGTTAATACCTTCAAGTGAAAATATAAGTCCTTCTCCATATAAGAGCTTTGGCTGGTCTTTGATTGCTGGCATAACTGATCATTACCTCATGGATTTCTGTTTACAAGGGTTATGTGGGTCTTTGTGTGAAAAAGAAATAAGAGATGATCTTGCAAGATTAACACATGTGAGCAGCGTTTTTCTCCTTTTTATATATGTAACAATATGTATTAACCTAAGCTATAGTTGATTTTAATTGGATAAGGAAATAAAAGGCCCAATATTCTGAAACCTGAAGGTAAATGAGAAAGAATTTTTTGTGACATTCTGTATGAGTGATATTGAATTAAAATTAAAAAGGGAGCAACATTATGAAGACTAAAATTCAAGGGTCAAGTTTTAATTTTTAAAATTACTCTTAGAATTGTATAAAAATGTGTGCTATTGCATAACAACATTGTTCAGATGTCAGTGATTACATGTTTATAAACTATAAAAATATAGTATAAACTATAAAAGTAAAGTTTATTTTTTTAAATTGATTTTAAATGCCTAAGTTTTAAATCCTCTAATCTTGTTTTGAATTATAACCTCTGATGAAGTTTATGGCCTTCTAATTTTGAGAATATTTAAAAATGTCATATCAATTAATATATTTATGGATTTTAATTCGAAATCCTTTTGACAGAAAATATAATAGTCATCTTATAAGTAAAGAGATATGTAATGTTTACCAAATATTTAAAAAGTTGGCAAAAATTAATTACTGTTACAAAATATATTGAGAAGAGTTTTTGCTGGTAGTATAATTCCATTGTGTGAAACGATGGAAAGCGAAAAAGTAAGTTCTTGTATGTAGAGGAAAGTTCAAATATTTTTCTCAGTACAAGGAGAAAACCTGATTTCTGTGAAAAATCAGTCAATCTTGTAAAGTGTGTAATGAAGAGTGTTGTTCTTTGGTATGTTGGAATTCTTTTGAAAACTTTTTATTCTGACTAGTTACAAACTTATAATTTCATTTCTGCATTAGAAACATGCAGACTTGTGATATAAAAAGCACTTCACAGATATTTTCTATGAATTGTAGTTATTAAGAGATGACAGTTGCTGCTCTTAACTGAATTAGGAATAATATGCAAATAGCATTAAATAGCTTTATGACCTGGATATAGCCCACTAGCCTTCATCTGGCCATCACAAGTTCTAGACTATGAAATATAAATAGAATGTGGACAAAAAAGAGGTATCAGAAAATCAAATTTATGTAACTGTTTTATCTGAGAGGATACTAGGATGTGAACTTTTGTCTTGGAGGACTTAAATTCAACTTGATTGCAGGAGCTTCAGTTATAATCCAAAGAAGTCTGTCTCTGAAGGCATGTCTGAAGAGGTGGACTAATTATGTTTACTGTGGATAAGCAAGGAAAATTTTATTGAACCCCAGACATCCTACCAGTATTGAACGATGAGAATATGGAATCAAATTTGTATGCTAGATGCACTCATGGCATCAGTCAATATGAACACATAATTCTTATATCTAGTATATTTTCAAGTAGAAATTAATCAGAAAAAAAAAAAGAGGGAGGTGTAGTGTAATATTGCAGTAAGTACTATATTGTTATTTTATTAATTAATTTTATTAATTAAGTGTTAAAAGTTCTTGGCAGAGAATTATTGTCTCCTTTGTTAGAAAAAATAGTTTCTTGAGAGGATAGGCTGTCACTCTGCTCACACGCACACACAATTTTCTATTGGGATTCACCATTTTATTATTTATCATGTAATTATTTTGTTGCTATTTAACAATTTAAACAGTCTTAATCTTTTACATTCATGTATGCCTATATTAAAATAGCTATTCAATAACTAATTTTTAAAAATATATATTTTGAAAAATTGATAGTTGTTTTTATATTCTAATAAAAGATTAGTCATAATAAATTATTGAATATTTTGTTGTACTATTATAATGTACAGCTACTAATAGATTTGTTTTAGTATTTTGCACAGTAATATCTCTTTCTTTAGATTCATGTTTTAGGGGAACAAGTGTCTGAAGCAGTGTGCATAGTAGCAGATACAGACACATGGTAAGAAATAAGATTTTATATATATCCATGTATTGTAGCTTTTAAATTTAGCTACTTTTTTATAATTTTAACTGAACTTTGCTTGAATATTTCATGCAGTGTTGTAAAAGGCCACCTAAAATAAAATAGAAATTTTTGGAAAAAAGTATCCGATTTTGTTTGTTGTGTGGTAAAATATCAAATTGAGAAATGAAAGGAAATTGCATCCCAAATTAGGTGTTTATTTGGCCGTTTATACTGAGGTAAAAGTCTTCGGTGATCTGAACTATTTGAAGAATAAACAGAATATTTTCACAGTACTTGTTAACGAAAGCCTTGAAATTCTTGAGTTCAGATTCTGTTGAATATCTGAAAATTAGGGGTTTTAAACTTTAACTTTAACTTTAACTCAACTTAACACATGGTGCCGGACAAAACTAGCTAAAAATCAAATAAATCAATTCATAATCTATCAAAAGATCAATCGAATAAACAATCGTATAGTGGTAGTACAGGTTAAGTTTTAGGTTCGCGTTGTGAGTAACCTATGCAAAGGAAAAATTAATAATCCCAAATTCAATTAAAGCTCCATGTTTCTTAAAAAGCCACCCGGCTCAAACAAAGGGAGAGACATGACAGACCACAGTAAATTACACACAAGATAAATACACAAATGCAATTAAATTTTAAACACACATTTATTAAATTCTTGAATATGATAATATTATTAGTAAATACTTGGGTAACTGATCAGTATCCCCTACCACATATTTCAGCTTGCAATAATTAAAACATTTAATTAATAATTAAATTTTTTTCACAAATTAAGAAGGTGTAACATATTTTAATTCTCCAAATAAATGGTTCTTATTAATTAGGAATTAACATTTTTCTAACTCCGAATTCAGTAGGTGAAACAAATTTTAATCCTTCTAAAACTGGCCTTAATTTGAAATTATAAATCACTTCTCAGTTTTACTAACTGTAATATTTAATTTATATATAATTAACGACAATATATACATGTTAGATAAATCATTATTAATTGTTCCACCACAGTATTGGGAAAACTAAGAAAAGAGAGAAAAAATCTTAAAATTTTTTCACTCTTAGATGGAAGACAGTTTTTCCAGGTAGCAGGATCCTTACTGTCCAATCCACAGAGAAATGAGCCAAGCCTATTTTCCTCTTGTCATAACCCTTTTAGAAGCGTCTAAAATTATTAGAAATCATGAGTAGAAACTGCCGTCTAATAATTCTTCGAACAGCCAGGAATCATGTTATCAGTCCATTAGGTGGGAAACAATTTTATGAATAGAAAGATCTTTAGTACACCACGGCGCACAATGAATTGAAAGTTGATCTGTCAGAACTATCCTTATATTCAGGGCCGATGTTTTATTTTATTTGGCTTATAATTCCTTATTAAATGTAGTATTTCATCTCAATGTACTCCGTCTCTGATATGACTTAAATCAAGTTCCTCGTCATTATAGTTCGCTTCCGATAGTGAAGAAAGTGACACAGAGTTTATTGAAAACGAAAAAATTTCGATTGACAAATTAGTCGGTATTCTAGACACAGCAATTATAGGACTTGAACAGCGGAACTTCGTAACTAAACAAGAAATTATGTCTGTTTAATAGAATTAAAGAGAAAGTATTATAACATGAAACGAAGCAACTTAAACAACTTTCATTGAAAGAAATGTTTAATAAAGTAAACAAATAAATATTAAGCTTTTTCTTTTTGTAAATTTTGATACCCTTTGGCTCATAATTGTTCTGTATTTCATAAATTACGGTTTCATAGTTTTAATTTTGTAATTTCTGCATGCCATCTTACCAGATTTAAACTGATGATCTATAATCCGGAAAAATCGATAATCCAGAATCGCCGAAGTCCCGACGAGTCCGAATTAACGACTTTTGACTGTACTTCTTTTGTATGCCTTATGCTATAATGTATTTGAAGTTATTTGTATTGATAAATATTTAATACCGTTTAGAGACTGTAGGCCTGGCTGTCCATATAATTTTTATTTGTCCTTAAAGTAATAAGAATGGTATAAAAAATAGATAGATACCTTGTGATTGAATACACGGTTTCAATATTACAATAACTCTTTACAGCAGTGGAAGAAATTTTCATTTGAGATTATATTGAAGCCATTTTTTGCAGCTGCCTCAATATTTTTTTTTTTTGTCCCAGAATGATGTTTATTGAAGTGGGTTTTGAGCTTCGCCCTAAAAGAAATTTTCAGGTCCAACTTCTCTCATGAATCGATATTTTAGGTAAAAAATTAACAGGTAATGAATGATGTGCGATTTGGTGCTGATGTGGAGTTATGCGCTTGCAATATGGAGAGTAAAGGCAAATATCTAAAATAAATATTGATATACAGTATACAGTTTTAAATATTCATCATATAATTTCATATAATTAGCTGATCAAAATTAAAATAATAGTGGTGTTCCATTTGAAAAATTTTTATAGGATTTTTTATTTCTGTGCAACGTGGCATAGAAGTTTTAGTTAAATCAAAAATCACTCGAAGAAAAACATATTTTTTTTTTGTTTCAAATATTGAACTAATATATCAAAATTATTAATAGTTTTGTAAATTTCTGCATAATATATGCCATCAAAACACCATTTATTAGTTATCTTAATTGGTTATATATGTTTAAAATGAATCTAATTTATGTATATAATATTGTTAACATTTTTTTTTTTTTTTTTCATTTGTAAGAATAAGAATTTGAATATTTGACAGAATAACCCATAAAATGAATATGTCAAGTTAAGGAAGTTGGAATATTATTTTGTTGTTTTGTGACAATAATAATAAACCATTGCAGTTTTAAAGATTAATTTTTTTTTTAATCAGGAATGTTGAACTATTATCGAGTAATTTCAGTAATGGAGAAAAGCAAGATTCTATGGGTATTCGTGTAGTTATGTCATCATTAGTGAGTGGAATATGTGATGCTCTTTTAAACATGATTGAGCTTGGAATACCTCCTGAATCTGTAAGTATAAAGTTGAATGTGATGAGATATATTAATGACAGCTTCATTTTACCAGAAAATTTTTCATTGTTTTCATCATAAAATGTTATTTTATAAAGTTGCATTCATCATTCAAAAATTTAAACATATCACTTTACACTAGCATACTCTTCACACAATTTAAATTGTTCTGCTAATATAAATTTCTAACAAAATTAATGTATAATATGGCATTTTAAGGCCAATTACCATAAATTTTCAGATTTGTTTTATTTCAGGTAATGTTTTTAATGTTGTTAAATGTCAGACTAATTAGAAGGAAGAAAACATAATGCCATTATTTTTGTCTTGTGTAACACTATAATTATAAAGTTTGTTTACTTTGTGCTTTATTCTGGAAAGGAGAAAAATATTAGAAGAAAGCTTATATTTTAAAATAGATTTTTTTTTAAAAGAATACTTACTTGATTTTGCATGGGTAAGTTTTCAGCATTGATTGATAGACAGAATGTGTCAGTTTATCAGGATACTTTGAAAATTTTCCTTCAAATTAATGGTATGTTGAGTAATTTTGACTTCATAGTTTTTATCCCCTGTTCAGTTAAATTTGAGTGTAAGAAATATTTTTTTTAATAGAGCTGGTATGAAATTTGATTAGTCCATCTAAAGGTTTTGTACATTTTTATGGAAAGGTAATGAATGTGACTGAACTTCTTGTAATCTGAAAAACAATTATGTGAAAATTTTATATTTTCATTTTGCATTTCTCAGTTTACCTTCTGAAATATCTGTCCCATCTAAATTCGTCTTTGGTTTTTAGAGATGACTTTTGTGTTCTAAATACTTTTCATAATCATAATGTAATTGCAGTTTATATTTAAACTACGTATAAAATTCTTTTAGGTATAAATTTTTAATGGCATGGTGTTTTTTGCATTTTTGGCACATATCTTACCATATAGTGTATCTTTTTAGAACCAAATGATCAATAACAACAAGAAAGGGATATTCTCTAATTTCATGACAAAAATCCTAAAAACTTGTGAAAGAATATGACCTACATAATGTTTCTCTGTTTTGTGAATAAGTTTTTATCAGTTTACAATTTTATAATAGCATCCATCAGTTTAATTGTTTGGTCAAGTTAACAGTTTCTGCATATTCCTCTCAACCATTGTGTTGCAATTTATTTGAAGCAAGCTTTGGTTTGCAAATTGAAACAGTTGTTAGTTTCTGACCCCGTAAGTAAAGAAGTCATACGGCAGTAATGAAAGGAATGCATGGTAAAAAAAAAAAAAAAAAAAATTGTGTTCAAAACTTTTTTTTTTTTCTTTCAACTCTTTTTTGCATGTACATCACCACATTGTTTAAACTAGTAACAATCAAGGTACCAGTAATAAATGGCTCCATAAGGCTGGCAGGATTCTAAACTGATGGTGACCCAATAACAACATTTTCCACAGTGAAGCCACATTAGCAGCCCTAGGAAGTAATTAGCTGCTCTGCTACCACTCATTCCAGATAGAAAAACAATGGCATCACTGCAGCTTCAACCAGATACTCATGCAGCCACATCCAGCTAACTGCGTTGCAGCAGTGTTGATAAGATGCTCATGCTCCAGTCCATAACCTAGCTGCAAAGCACATGCTAAAAGACTGGGATCTCAGTCATGTTCAATGGATTTGCTTGTGTCACTGTGTAAGCTGTCTTTCAAAGTGCACACTTGCTGTTCCACTGCTCAGAAAAGATATCATTGTAAACTGCTAAGACTAAACAGCTGTTTTGACCCAATCTGCTGAAGTGTCATGTTACAGAACTTGAGGTCCTGGGTTTTAAACCAAACCTGGCAGTGAGCAGCGTAGCTGAGTGAGTGACCTTCTCAGTTATTCTTCGTTGGCAAACATTGCCATTTACATCTTGACACTATGTAGACTAGGAACATTACAACAAGCAACTTACATATCAATATCAAGTACATTTACCTGATGTAAATATAAATAGCAAAACAAAATTCTATAAAATAAACAAATATAATAAACAGCATACAATTCAAATGTTACTCAATAAGTAAATATTAATTCGAATTACAAACAGTAAATTATTAGTAATAAGCTAATTATTTAAAATTAATGTTAGTGAACATGAAATATAAGAAATAAAATTAAAAAGAGTCGAAATTAGTTAATTTTCAGTCAGACAGTTGAAGGGGTTATATCAATTGCACAGGTCTCTTAAAGTCCCCTTTTTTTAGTTTTTACCACACAAGATCGTACAAGACAATCATGTCCTTTAAAAACTTGAATTACTCAACCTAAATCCCAGAGGAACTTAGATTTAGTTGCTACTTCAAGTAAAACTACATCACCCATTTTAAGATTTTTCTTGGCTTCGGGTGTACCGAAGAAGTGAGCATTTCTTAACTCGAGAAGATACTGACTTTTACGTTTTTCCCAGAACTGTTTTATAAGGGTTGTCTGATATTCTTATCGTTTTATTAGACTCTTTCTTGTTGGAGAGCTATTCAGGATCTCGGCGAAGTTGTATGGATATTCATCTCTATGTCCAATCAATAGAAAATCCGCTGGCGAAAGCGGTTCAGGTTCATGTAAATCGTTGTAAACTTAGGTCAAAGGATGTCTATTCACAATATTTTCGACCTCTGTCAACACAGTTATAAATTCTTCAAAATTCAGCTGAGCTCTGCCTAATATCTTTTTCAACGATTCCTTTATGGTTTTCATAAGGTGTTCATAAAAAGCTCCCGACCATGGAGCAAGCTCAACGATCAAGCCTTCATTTGCTAGAAAATTTTGAAAGTCTGCTTCTTTAATTATGCTTTAAAAATACTGTAATTCTTTGGCAGCATATTTGAAAGTTTTCATGTTATCTGAATAAAAGGTACGACAGTTTCCTCTTCTTGAAATGAAACATCTGAGTAAGGCTCATGTAACGGCACACATAAACAATATGATGTATGATTTCTGAATGTCATTTCCAAACTTTATGTAAACCGGACCTATGAAATCCACGCCTGTAACATAGTGTAATATCTTGTTATTTAATAAATAAATATAATTATTGTTGAAGTGGCAACGCCATATTTGTATCAAACTGTTACTCAGCAACGAGAGATATTGTTTTAAAAAGATTTAGTATTCTGAAGATTTTAACAGCTAGGAGTAGGATGAAAATTTTGCCATTTAAGAATTGTATAAAATTTGTCTATCACCGAGAACTAGAAATAAAATTTATGTTCTACTAAGAAGATTGTCTGTTTTGTAAATTACTGCAAAATACATTACAGTCTTAATAAATTGGAGGTTCCACCGAGATGCTGGAAATTAGGAGTGCAATTATCAATTTTGATGGTGCTGGTCTCCTAATCCCAGAAATTTACTGAATTTTTTAGAACAAGTTTGCTAATACCAATTGCCAAGTTTGTTTATTTCAAGGAGAAATGGATGTAAGAAGTCTGCCGTTTTAAAGCCAGATTTGAAGCGGATCGTTCAAAGGTTATCTTCTGTGCTTCTGTAACTTGCGTCCGAGCAAAAACTGTCAAAAATAGGTTATTGCTGATCTCTGAAGATAAGATTAACTTTTGGTTTTCTTAAAAAAGCTTTTATTGAATTTTAATACTTTGTTTCAGAATTATAGTTTATCGTGTAAGATTTTGTTTAAAATAACTGACACTAAAAATATTCAGCTTAAATTTATAATTGATATTTGTGGTAAAGAAGTATTTTGAAATTATTATTTATGCTTTACTTTTATTTGTATTGAATTTTTATGTATTGAATTTTACGTATTACAGATTGTATATTCTAAAAGTTCTATTGCCAAACTGGCAAAAATTGTTTTTGTTATCGCCAACCAGGCGTGGAGATAGATAGTAAAATCGTCAAACTGACGTTGGTAAAATTCCATTGTATTGCCTAACTGGAAAAGGTGTTTATATAGTTATAGCTAACGAGGCTTGTGAATAGTGAGTTAAAACGTCAACCCGACGTAGTATTAAATTATTTTGTGCCAACCTGGCAAAGTTGTTTAAATAATTCTCTCCAATTGGTTAGTGTGAATTTCGTATTCGAGAAATTAAATCTCGCCAGAAATTATATATTTTTAATACAAGTACGAGCTTTTAGATTGAATTTCAAAAGGAAGCCTATTAAAAGTAACTTGTGTCAACGTGTCATTCTTAGCTAGGACAGGATTTAAAAGTATTAGCAGAAGAGTTAGGTTTAACTGTGAAACCTGAATTTAAGATTGCTCAATTGCATAAACTGATTACTGAAAGTCCCGATTATGATGAGGAGTTTACTCGAGAACTACTGGCTGCAATTAGAGAAGAAAGGGAACAAAAAGAAGAATGCGAAAGAGGAGAAAGAGAACGCGAAAGAGAAGAAAAAGAAAAAAAAACGCGAAAGAGAAGAAAGAGAAAAAGAACGTGAAAGAGAAGAAAGAGAAAAAGAAGGCGAAAGAGAAGAAAGAAAAGAAGAGCTTGAAAGAGAAGAGCAAATTAGAGCCTTTGAGCTACAGAAACTTCAACTGGAAGCAATGGCTGCCACGGCACAGCCAGTAGAAATTACGCAGTTACCTGAGCAGCCTTTAAAAATCAGAATTCACGATGTCATGCCACGTTTCATCCCTAAAGAAGATGAAATAAGTTTATTTCTGGTGTTATTTGAGCGTCAAGCTAAAATAATGAATATACCTGCTGAAAATCAAGTGACTCTACTTATTTCATTGCTGCCTCCTGACATTGTTCAGCTTATTGCTAGAGAACCAGAAGAGGACGCGAAAAAGTATGAATATGTAAAAACTTTACTGTTACAACGATTTAAATTAAGTGCGGAAAAATTTCGACAACTATTTAATAAACACCAAAAGTCTACTGAAAGTACTTGGTATGATTTCTACTATGAATTAAAGAATTATTTAGAAGGATGGCTTAACGGATTAAACATTAAAACTTTTGAACAGTTAAAAGATCTCATGCTGGTTGATCAAATAAAAAAGTGTACTTCTCCTGATTTCAAAGAACATTTTATGGATCAATGGACAACCATCATTTCACCTACTGAAATAGTTAAGAAAATTGAAGATTTTGAAGATGTGAGGAAAACAATAAAACCAAAATTTTCTGTCAGTCAGACTGAGAAAATTAACAAAGGATCATTTAAACCACGATATGATAATTTTGTAAAAAAAATAGAGCATCCGCCTCATTTTGAGCATTCTGATAAATGGGACGATTCAAAATACCAGAAAGATCACCGACAAAGAAGTCAATTTCAAAACAAGAACCAAGAAAATTTATATGACAAAAGGTATCGACCACGTTGTTTCGAGTGTGGATCATACGAACATTTTAAGCCTCAGTGTCCTCGCTTAAAACCAAATGAAAAGATAAATTGCGTATCTTCGAATGATGATTTGTTAGAGACATATACAATTAACGGTTTAGTTAATGGGCATGAAATGCCTATTCTTCGAGACACAGGAGCCACTGTTGATGTTATTTCTCGGAAATACATATATAACGCAAAAATGACTGGAGAACATGTCTGGGTACAATATCTTTTAAATGACCATTTAGTGTGTCTACCGTTAGCGGAAGTTGAAATTAATTGTGAACTTGGTCATATAAAGACAAAGGCAGCTGTTGTTACAAATGATCCAGGCAGATATGTATTGGGTAACAAAACTGCCCAATTGTTCAAAAGTAAATCATTCTTAAATTTAGAAAAAATAAACGCAGTTTTGACACGATCTCAAGTAAAAAGATCTAATGAAGATGATCGAAGCAGAGAAATTGAAATGGAGAAACTAGAAGAACTGAAGTTTATTGAAACTGACGAAGATATTTTACCTCAAGCTGATGAGGAAGACAAGGAACTTAAGAAAGTGATTAATGTTAATTCAAAGGAATTAATTGAATCTCAGCATCAAAGCAGAGATCTAGCGTCATTGCTTAACAAAGCTAAAAATGAAAATTCCAGCAAGACAAATGATTTCAAAGTAAAAGAAAATGGATTGTTGGTGAAAAGGAAAATAGATAAAAATGGAAATGAAAGGGAATTAATTCTTATTCCTGAAAAATATAGAGATCAAATAAAGTCATTATGTCATGATAGCACATCTGGACATTTAGGCGTCGTCAAAACTAAAGATAGATTAACAAGATACTTTTACTGGCCTAATTGCTATAAAGAAATAGAAGAGTATGTTAAAACTTGCGATCCATGTCAAAGAGTGGGAAAATCTAATGATAAAACCAAAGCACCTTTGACTTTAGTACCAATTATCGCAGAAGTATTTTCAAAAATTAACTTTGACGCATGCGTCCTTTACCAATAACACCGAATGGCAATAGATATTTAATTACAGCTATTTGTTTAGCTTCAAAATATCCGGATGCTGTACCTGTTCCTAATATTGGCACAACGTCAGTAATTGAAGCCATATTACAAATATTTAGTAGAATGGGTTTCCCGAAAGAAATACAAACTGATCAAGGTACCTCCTTTATGAGCAATCTAGCCATAGAATTTGTTGAAAAATTTGGAATAAAAGTAACTAAAAGCTCAGTACACCATCCGCAGAGCAACCCTGTTGAAAGATTTCACCGAACAATCAAAAGAATTTTAAAAGTTTTATGTATCGAAGCAGCCCCTGAGGGGGAGAAGCAAGTTCCCGCAGCTCTATTTGCTTTAAGAACAATAACGCATGAGAGTACGTGATTTACACCTGCAGAATTAGTATATGGTCGAAATCTTAGAACACCTGTAACATTATTATATGAACAATGGATGAATCCTGAAGACGAAGGAAATAATGTTGTTGAATGTGTTTTTCAATTGATAAATCGGTTAAAAAGATGCAAAGAGCTGGCTACAGACAAAATGCTAGAAATGCAAACCAAAAGAAAGGTGTGGTACGATCGTAAAGCTATAAAAAGAGAATTCTCTGAAGGGGATTTAGTATTAGTTGTATCAATGAATAAACCAAACAGACTAGCAGTTGAATGGAAAGGTCCTGGGAAGGTTGAGAAGAAATTATCCGAAACTAATTATGTTGTGAGTTTCGAAGAAAAAAATGACTTTAACCAAGTCTACCATGTTAACATGCTAAAACCCTATCATAGACGAGCAGAATCGGTTAACCTTATGATTACAGAAGATCAGTCTGAAATTGATGATATGGAGGAAAATTTCCCAACAATTGACTTTGAACCAACATTGTTCGATTTTGAGGACATCAAAGAAAACAGCTCCTTAAGTGATAAGCTAAATGAACAACAGATTCAAGAATTGCATGATATGCTGCTGAAGTTTTCAAAAATCTTTTCTAATAAACCTGGAAAAACTCATTTAATAACGCATGATATTTAATTGACAGAAAACATCCCAATCCACTGTAAACCATACAGAATGTCTCCTAGACAAACAGATATATTAAAAACAGAAATCGATAAAATGCTTCAGCATAAAATAATTGAAATAGGAGATTCAGATTACACTTCTCCTATGATTTTAGTAGAAGTAGCAGGGAGGGATCCAAGACCTTGTATCGACTATAGAAAATTGAATAAATTGACTAAAACACAATTCTTCCCCTTGCCTAACATCGAACAACGAGTAGAAACGGTAGCAGGCGCAAAATATATAACTCTTTTGGATTTAACAAAGGGATACTGGCAAATACCTTTAACACCTAATGCTCAAAGATTAGCCACTTTTGTTACAAGTTTTGGCACATTTAGACCTCTACGGATGCCTTTCGGACCTAAAAATGCACCATTTTCATTTAGTAAAATGAGGGCCGAAATCCTTCACGGTTGTGAAAACTTTGCTGTTCCATATTTAGATGACGTGGCAATCTTTTCAAACACCTGGGAAGAACATCTAAGTCACCTGAAAGCCTTTTTGTCCAAAATAAAGGACGCTGGTTTAACTATTAAACCAATAAAATGTAAATTTGCTCAAGATAGAGTAAAATATCTAGGACATATTGTAGGTCGTGGTATAAGAATGCCAAGTGAAGTGAAAGTAAAAGCTATTCTTGATTTTCCAGTGCCATCCACAAAAAGTCAAGTCAGAGCATTTTTAGGATTAGCGGGATATTATAATCATTACATTGCCATGTTCTCATCTATCACAGCACCTTTAACAGAAACTTTGAAAGGAAACTTAAAGAAAGGGAAAATAAATTGGACAGAAGAGTGCACAAAAGCATTTGAAGAGCTAAAGGAGAAACTGTCTCAAAGGCCTATACTACATGCATCTGATTTCAATAAGGAGTTTATTTTGCAAACTGATGCGTCAAACTCTGGTATGGGTGTCATTTTAGCTCAAAAAGATGAACGAGACAATGAACATCCAGTATTATACCTCAGTAAGAAGTTTACAGAAACTGAAAAAAAGTACTGTACCACAGAAAAGGAATGTGCCGCCATAATATTTGCTGTAAAGAAACTTCAATGTTATTTAGACGGGCATACTAAATTCCTCATCATGACCGATCATAATCCCTTAGTTTGGCTCAAAAATAATGCGAGTCTAAATCCACGACTTATGAGATGGGCACTGGTACTACAACCCTACAATTACACGATCGTTCATCGAAGTGGTAAAAAAGATAAAAATGTAGACGCATTAAGTCGTACTCCCTGGCCTGATTAAAAAATTTGTTTCTCTATATAGATAAAAAAATATTTTGTTCATTCCTCTCTTCTTCAGTGTATGTTATTATGTTATTTCTTGTTTAATTCTCCTTTAAATGCTTGTATTTTAATTCTGTGTTGTGCTGATATTATTGTTTTAAAAACTGTAAACTTTGATTTATAAAAATATAAATTAAAGTTTATCTGGAGGGGGGAGAGGTTGTAATATCTTGTTATTTAATAAATAAATATAATTATTGTTGAAGTGGCAACGCCATATTTGTATCAAACCGTTACTCAGCAGCGAGAGATATTGTTTTAAAAAGATTTAGTATTCTGAAGATTTTAACAGCTAGGAGTAGGATAAAAATTTTGCCACTTAAGAATTGTATAAAATTTGTCTATCACCGAGAACTAGAAATAAAATTTATGTTCTACTAAGAAGATTGTCTGTTTTTAAATTACTGCAAAATACATTACAATAGAAAGGTGGAGTTTCAACAATTCGATCTTTAGGTAATTGAGCTGTCATTTTTTTCACTTGTTTTACTGTATATTTTTCACAAATTAAACAGTTCCCTAAGACTTTCTTTACCAACTGATGGCCTTTAAGAATCCAAAATTTCTGTCATAGTTTGGCTAGAGTTGCTGCAACTCCCGCGTGCAGACCATTATTATGTTCCCTTTTTACAATTAATTCAGTAAATTTGGAATCTTTAGGAAGAACTGCTGGATGCTTCTCGTCAACTATATATTCGGTTTCTTCTAATCTTCCCTTAATTCGAAGAATTTTATTTTCATCAAGAAACGGTGCCAAGCTGAATATAGCTTGGAGAAATTGACTTGTTAGATTGAAGAGCCTTAATTTTAGGTGTGAAGAAATCCATCTGGGCTTTACGAACACAAAACATTTCAGTGTCCTGAATTTCAGAAGCATTTAATGTTCCACTATTAGCAGGCATGTTTCTTGCCTTAGCAATGAAACATCTAATCCATGCCATAATTCTGAGATATTTCAGCACATTACTGAATTTTGTTATATCCAATAATTGATTATCTCTTTTCACAACGTCATAAACAGATATCTTACTACGGTGTTCTAGTTGTTTATCGTTTCCCACATCAAACTTCGGTTGAACCGGCCAGTCTATATGTTTGTTTTATAATCATTCTGGTCCAAACCACCAAAGTGAACAATTTCTTAAATTAGCAACAGTAGTTCCTCGTGATATGAGGTCGGAGGGGTTATTTTTCCCATGGCAATAATGCCAATTATTGCTTTCAATTAGTTTCTGAATTTCATAAACTCAGTTTTTGATGAAAGATTTAAATCTTTCGGGAGATCCATGAATCCAAAAATACGTTATTTGAGAATCAGTCCAGTGGAAGAGGATTACTTCATATTTTAAACATTTTGTGATTTTATCACTCAATCTAGCGGATAAAAGCGCACTCAAAAGCTCCAATCTAGGAAGTGTAAGTGATTTCAGAGGTGCAACTCTACTCTTGGAAGCAACAAAAACTGTTTGAAAAGTTCCATTTTTCAAAACTATTCTTAGATATACCACGCATCCATAAGCTTTCAAACTAGCATCAGAAAAGCTACGGAGTTCTATTTGTTTCACATCTGCATCTAATATTTCCTCTAAATAGTAGCGGGGAATTCTGAGGTGGTTCAGTTCTTCAATTTTTCGTACTAGGCTTTCCATTTATAACTAAGATCAGGTGGCAGTTCATCGTCCCAATCAATTTTTGCACACCAGATTTCCTGAATGAGATACTTTATTCTTATAGTGAAAGGGCCATAAAATCCGACAGGATCAAAAATACGACCTGCGGTTTGCAACAGAAAACGTTTTGAGTTGATTGACAAGGAAATGAAATTTGTCAAGCGCTGAGTGTCAAAATAAAAATTATCATTATCTGTATCCCAGTTAATTCCTAACACTTTGATCGGGACAATTTCAGGAGATTCTTGCATCGAAAATTCTTTGCGATGCCAAATATCTTTGAGTTCTTTGGAATTAGTATGCCACTTATGTAGTGACATGCTAGCTTTATTAAAAATGTTCACAATTTCTAAACTTGATTTCAGGGCTTGTTCTAAATTTTGTTGACCACCAATAATGACATCAACATACAGGCAGTTTTTTAAGAGTTCTACTGTTTCAGGATATATTTCTGAATATTTTTTAAGGTGATACTTAATAGTAGCAGCTAGGAGAAAGGGACTAGATTTTACTCCAAACAAAACTCTTGTGAATCTAAAGATTTTCAAACTTTCATTGTTATCATCAGGATCATCTTTCCAAAAGAATCGTGTAACGTCCCTGTCTTCTTCATTTAACTCTATCTGTAAGAATGCTTGTGTAATGTCCGCTGTAAAAGCTTTCGAATTTTGTCTAAATTTTATCAAAAAAACAAAAATATCAGGATATAGGTTCGGACCAGTAATATAAACAGTCATTTAGAGAGAGTGTTTTTGGTTTATGGGCCGAAGCATCATAAACTGTTCTTAATTTGCTTGTTGCTCTATCATTTCTGGTGACTGCTCTATGAGGTAAATGAAATAGGGTTTTATCATTTTGATTGTCTTCCTGAACTGGTTCAATAATATGTTTTAACTCAAATTCTTTAAAACCTCTGTGTATTGAACAAACAAAAAAAAAAAAAAAAAAAAAAAAAAAAAAAGGAAAAGGAAATTCTATAAAATAAACAAATATAGTTAACTGCATCAATTCAAATGTCACTCAATACGTAAATATTAATTCGAATTACAAACAGTAATTATTAGTAATAACTAAACTAATTATCTAAAATTAATGTTAGTGAACAAGAAATATAAGAAATAAAATTAAAAGGTTACAAAATTAGTTCATTTTCGGTCTGATAGTTCAAGGGGGTATATCAATTGCAAAGGTCTCTTAAAGTCCCCTTTTTAGTTTTTACCACACATGATCGTACAAGACCGTCACATCCTTTAAAGACTTGAATTACTCAACCTAAATCCCAGAGGAACTTAGATTTAGTTGTTCCTTTAAGTAAAACTATATCACCAATTTTAAGATTTTTCTTGGCCTCTGGTGTACCGAAGAAGTGAGCAATTCTTAACTCAAGAAGATACTGATTTTCTCAATTTTTCCAGAACTGTTTTATAAGTGTTGTCTGATATTCTTTTTGTTTTATTAGACTCTTTCTTGTTGGAGATTTAATCAGGATCTCAGGAAAGTTGTATGGATATTCATCCTTATGTCCGATCAGTAGAAAATCAGCCGGTGCAAGCAGTTCAGGTTCATGTAAATAGTTGTAAACGTAGGTCTATTCACAATATTTTCGACCTCTGTTAGCACAGTCATAAATTCTTCAAAATTCAGTTGATCTCTGCCTAATATTTTTTTCAACGGTTCCTTTATAGTTTTCGTAAGGCGTTCATAAAAAGCTCCGCCCCATGGAGCAAGTTCGACGATAAATTTCCAAGTCAAGCCTTCATTTGCTAGAAAATTTTTAAAGTCTGTACCTTTAATTATGCTGTAAAAATACTGTAAATCTTTGACAGCATACTTGAAAGTTTTCACGTTATCTGAATAAAAGGTGCAACAGTTTCCTCTTCTCGAAATTAAACGTCTGAGAGCCAAAATGAATTTGTTTGCAGACATATTGGAAATGAGCTCTAGATGTAACGCTCGTGTAACAGCACACGTAAACAATACGATGTATGATTTCTGAATGTCGTTTCCAGACTAGATGTAAACTGGACCTGTGAAATCCACACCTGTAACATAGAAAGGTGGAGTTTCAACAATTCGATCTTTAGGTAACTGTGCTGTCATTTGTTTCGCTGGTTTTACTGCGTATTTCTGACAAATTAAACAGTTCCCTAAGACTTTCTTTACTAACTGACAGCCTTTAGGAATCCAAAATTTCTGTCGTAGTTTGGCTAAAGTTGCTGCAACTCCTGCATGCAGAATGTTATTATGTTCCCTTTTTACAGTTAATTCAGTAAATTTGGAATCTTATGAAGAAGAACTGGATGCTTCTCGTCAACTGTATATTTGGTTTCTTCTAATCTTCCCTTAATTCGGATAATTTTATTTTCATCAAGAAACAATGCCAAGCTGAATATATTAGAGCTTGGAGAAATTGACTTGTTAGATTGAAGAGCCTTAATTTCAGGTGTGAAGAAATCCATCTGGGCTTTACGAACACAGAATATTTCAGCTTATTGAATTTCAGAAGCACTTAATGTTCCATTATTAGCAGGCAGGTTTCTTGCCTTAGCAACAAAACGTCTATACCACAATACAAAATAACGTTTATACATAATACAAAAATCCATACCACAATTCTGAGATATTTCAGCGCATTACGGAATTTTATTATATCCAATAGTTGATCAACTCTTTTCACAACAGTATCATAAACAGATATCTTACTATGGTGTTCTAGTTGTTCATTGTTTCCCACGTCAAACTCCATTTGAACTGGTCAGTCAATACATTTGTTTTGTAAACATTTTGGTCCAAACCACCAAAGTGAACAAGTCTTCAGAGAATTTACACTCAAACCTCTGGTTAATAAATCAGCAGGATTCTTCTTACCACTACAATATTTCCAGTTACTGGGATTTATCAAGGCTTGAGTTTCTGCAACCCTATTAGAAATAAAAGGTTTCCAGTTGCTAGAAGATCCTTTAATCCAGTGTAATATGATTTGTGAATCTGTCCATAAATATATCTGTTCACAGATATGATAAAATAATTTAGTTAGATATTTTGCAATTCTAGCTGCCATCACTGCTCCCATCAATTCCAATCGGGGTAATGTTAAGCTTTTAAAAGGAGCTACTCTGGTCCTTGATGAAATGAAACTCATTTTGATTTCACCAAACTTATTTGTATATCTGAAATATGCTACACATCCATATGAGTTATTACTTGCATCGCAGAATATATGTAGTGAAATGTCACTATTTTACTTATCAACATCTCGAAAGTATTTTCTATCTATCGATATTTCTTGTAAATAAATTATTTCTGCAAGCCATTTCTTAAATTCAGTTTCAATATCATTTGGAAGCTGTTCATCTCAATTAAGACTCTTTACCTATATCTGTTGTAGTAGGATTTTAATTCTGATCACGAAGGGTGATATAAATCCAGTTAGATCATAAATTTTAGCTGTTAGTTCTGTTCTTTTAGTTTATAACACACAACTAGTTGAAGATAATTCTAAAGATTTTAAATCTAGTTTAATAATATCATTTTCTGTATCCCAATCAAGACCTAAAATTTTAGCTTGCACAAAAGAATCATTCATTGATAAACCGTTTTTCAACCAGATGTCTTTAACTCCTTAGAATTGGAATTAAATTTACATAGATTTATACTCGCATGCTTTAAAATCGTAACTGCATTAGATGACAATTGGTATGCATGCTGTAATTACCCATCCAAAGACAGTTTTTAATGCACCTAAATGTTTATTAATTGTGATTTTTTCATCTAAGGTAAATTTCCAAAATATATCGGATCCTATTAGGATTTCAACATCCAAATACTTATCTCCACAGCACGAGTCAGCGAGCTGTAATTTATGCTTAATTATGAACTCTACACTTGTTTATCTGGAGGTGAAATTATGGCGCCGGTAATGCTTGGGATAGTGAGAGTTTCGATTTTAATTGAGTACTGCATGTTATTCCTAGCTTTGATTTCAAATTCGACGACTGGATACTTCTTTTCTGAAGCGCATTCCATTCCGAAGGAATAAACAAAAAGTAATTCATAGCGAATAGGTTTTAACTTGAGCTTATTCGCTAAATGTTCAGTGCAGAAACTTCTTTGACTTCCATTATCGAGTAGAAGACTAGTCACTTTAGAGTTAAATTCTGAATTTGCAGTAACTGCACATGTTTGTAAAGAAACATTTTTGGAACATGTCATACTTGCATTAGACTGTGAAATTGAACTGACAGTTTCAGAATTAGAATTATTTAACTCTTGAGTATCTTTAGCATTACAATTTAAATTCAATGACTCTTTACATTTGTTTCCAATATTATTCGTTTTATTCATTGTTGTGGTATTATGTTTTCGGTTATTACCCAGACAAATGGAACTATGATGACTTTCGCTTTTGCACTTGAAATAAGAAAGTTTATTAGAACGACAGTTTTTACCAATGGGATACATTTTGAAACATTTGAAACAACATTTAGTATTCTTTAAAATTTCTATTTTATTTTGTGGTGACATTTTGCATTTAAATGAAAAATGTTGCGCTGAACAGAAAATGTATGTAGACTGCATCATATTGAATGCCATTGCTGATGGTGTACTTTTATGAATTCCTTTCGCGAAAGTGTTTCGGTTTTGAAGCTTTACACTCCGATCACTAGTTTTTCCTAATGGTGTTTGAAATTTTGTTTTGGGTTCATTTGAATATTTTTTGCGTGTCAAAAATAATGTTTTTTCTCTGCTTTCAACTTCTGTTTTTAGAATATTAATTATTTTCAAGAACTTCCAATCTTTATCTATTCAACATTTTTTAGTGATCTCTAGAACAACATCTTGTGGTATTAATTTAATCAATATGGTACATAGTAGAGAACCATAAGTTTCTGAATTTACCCCTGAGGCCTCTAAATTATGAACTTCTGTCTGTTTTGACAAGTATCTAACAATTCTTTAAGCAGAAAGACGTCTCTCAATTTCCTAACAGGTGTTAGATTTAACAGCTTATTCAAATGAGAATTAATGACCAAAGTTTTTTTGTTCAAATCTTTCCTTTAAGGTTTCTATTACTGCTTCGTAATTTTGATTTGTTAATTAAATTCCTTTAATTGCATCTGCATCTACTCCTGTTAAATATGAGTGTAAGTAGTTAAATTTGTCTACATTAGATAAATCTTCATTTCTGTGTACAGAGGCTGTTCACGCATTTTTTTAGATGATGTATATTGTATTCACAAAACTAAATTACATAAAATTCTTGTGTTTTAAATGTTCTATTTGACGTACCTTATTCTGAACTATCTTTCGACAATGATAATAATGCCTTTTGAAGTAGCAGAAGAGGTATTCTATACCATTCCTCCCGAACAGCTTTCCAGAGTCCTGTTAGGGTTTTGGAACAACGTTTGGATAATGCAGTTTTTAAAAATCCAAAAGCACAAAAATCCATAGGTGACACATCGGGAGATTTAGTAGGGATATCAGTGAAAGGTATGGCCTTGATACCAGTTTTTTTGTTCCATTTCTTTTAGGAAATTTACAGTGGATTTTGATGTGTGACTGCTAGCTTTGTCCTGATGAAGTCTCACAGATTGATGGCACTGTGGGTAAAGCGATGGTATTTCATTCAGAAAAATTGGCGATAGAATATGTCCCTGATAGTATTTGGAGTTGACATTTTTTTGCACTCCCTTTATTTTTAACTTGCCATTATAAGAAAAACCAGCAACAATCATGAATCCCTTAGAAAAACTTTCTTTCAATTCTTTGAACCATGTACTTAAATTTTTTTCTCTCCTTTTATGATAATAAATGGCTCTTTTTTTGTTACAATGATTTAAATTTACCCATGCTTTATCTATTGTGACACTTGTTTTCCATTTTTCTTTGGATAAGTGTTTCTCATATAGAATTCTGCAGCGTGTCCTGCGTTGAGCGATATGCTTCGAAAGAAGACGATGCACATTGCGTTTTTTTTTTGCTTTTTTAAGATTTAAATCAATGTTTATCATTTTGTTTACAGTGGACATCGAGCATTTTAATGATTTTGCAACTGTCCTTTTACTAGGCTGATTTTCTTTTAACATTAAACAACGTACCTTTGCAATAGTCAAAGATGTCCGTTTTTTCCGTGGATACTTGTTTGAAATTTTTGTCCCACTTGAGGCTCCAATTTGACGTTATTTCCTTTCTTGTTGATGACATTACCTATCAACGCTTTAGATATCACAAAACCATGACTCTCACATCGTTTTTGGATAACGGAGTATGCATATTTCTCTTCGGAAAGAGCGTAAATGTAGCCTTCGAACCACTGCTTTGTTAAATTTGCCATTTTGAATAAAAACAAAACTTTCAAGCCACAGACGATAATTTTGACTTTTAAAAACATAGTACAATTGCAATTACTTCTTTTGAGCAAACGATTTTTTATTAATGCTTACCAAAATCGTCTAAATGTGCGAACAGCCTCTGTATCAGGGATTCAATTCAAAACTGATCCCAGAATCTTTGCCAATCGGCAGGATCGCCATCAAATGTTCTTATTATTAACGATGGTAATTTAACAAATTGTTTTTCTAATTTTAACAAGCAAATAGGTTGTAGATGTGTTCTTTGTGTACTTGGTTTACATTTAATGATAGCAGCTTTCAACTTACATGAGCTATTAATCAATTTTTCATGATACTCATCACATTTAATAATTTCGTTTTCTATTTCTTGAACATCCGTAATTTGACTTTGAACTTCAGAATCTATTTCTTTTAACTGTTTAAATTTCAAATTTATCTGTTCTGAAAGTTTTTCCAACTCTTCTTCTTCTGTTTCATTTTCTAAAATTCGAGCTTCGATTTTAGAAATTAATTTTGTTGTAAGATATTTAAGCATAGCTCTTTTAGCCTTTGCGATTTCCATTTCAAAATCACTTTTAACAATGCTTTCAAGTTAACTTGATATCTTCATTAACTAAATTTCTCTTCTGGTTTGTTAGAAGTCATTTGCAACTTGTTCAATCATCAGTTCAATCAAAACGAAAGTAATTTGCAGTATAAGATCCATTTCTTAACAAAAGGAGAATATTAAATCTTACCTTAAACCATCTTCATATCTATCTTACTTGGAACAAGGTATCCAAAGATAGCAGCACATATTTCCAAAGTTAGCAACACTTGTATACTATATTCTTTATTTGAAGCACAGCCAGCATATTCACCTTTTTCCTGGCCTTATGACCAAGGTATAAAAAAAACATTATATTTATATTGACTTCCTTAAGAGAGCTGATCATACTTAAATCTAATTGAACTGAATACTTCAACAGTCTACAAAAATAATCATTTTATTTACAAACAACCTGGATTGCATCGATGGTTCATTTACTCTACTATGTCGCAAACTGAACTCACTAATCTTTTCTCGGAAGAGAAGCGCCCTCTAATGGCGATACAGAAATCGTTTGTGGGGTTTTTCAACACAAGGCTTATGACAGCAACAGGTACAATCTTTGGATTTGTTCTAATGAAATGAAATTTATTCATCTGATTATAATATTGCTAAGAACTGAACAATAAAAATAACAAAAATCAGAGCGATATCAGATTTGTAATTAACAGCACAAACAAAGATGTGGCAGTGAAAAAAAAAATGTTGCTTTTATTAGTAAACAGAATCTGAAGAAGTGAAGTAAGTTCAACAACCAGAATGGAAGGTTAATTGAACAACTTATTAAAGTAAAGTAAGAAGCAATGAATAAAAAAACCTTTTAATGCCTTTGAACTAGTGATTACCAATTCAAAAGAATTAGTACAACAGTTAATTCAAACTTGTAGAAGCACCATACAATGCTTATGAATAAATTAAGTGAAAGATAATATCTAAATTGAATTAGAATTAATCAAAAAAACTAATAGAAAATTAAATAATGGAAAATTAGCTAAATGCTTTTAAGATTTTCATCAAAACTAATATACGTGAATAAACTGACCAAGAATAGAATTACAGCGCATAACTTATGGAGACTGAATTTGCGATGACATCACAAAAATCACGTGGCCTGTGGTATCACATGTTACTTTTCTATTCTGCAATTTTGGCTTAAAAATTTCTGATAACATTTCATCCATTTTGAAACGTAAGAATTGCAGAACTTTATTCCTTGAGATTTGCAATTCTTTTATTTAAGTGTAAAAGTGAAATCAAATTTTCCATTAGAGAGAGGAAAAGAATTTTACATTATGCAATTTTTTGGTGTAAATCTCTTATTTCTGCCAGAAACTGGGTTGTTTGTCTTGCTTTTCTTGTTATCAGAATACGTAAAAGATATGTTAACAAGCAATGTGAAAGTCTTTTATTGCATTAATTTTCTGCGCTGTGAAGAAATATGCTTCACCTGCCCTTCATGTACCTGTTAATGTTATGTTAGGATTTTAGCACTTTATTATTTACATTGTAGTCTGATGATAGTTTCTTAGTGCATTTTTTATATGTGTTTTTAAGAACTTGTTCAGCATTTCATTGAAAAGGGTTTAGAATGCATATCTGAAATTAAAAACTAATGAATATGAAATAGTGCTTCGTATAGATACATATTTTTTACAGCTTTTTGATGTCCTGTTCATCAAGTTTTGTCATTCAACTTCACTATTAAATGTGCTGTAATAATGTAGTAAGTCTCAATACTTTATATGAGTTAAATGAGGAGGTAGAGAATATCAGTATGAATCATATATTAGGAAATTTTACTAGGCACACCATCTGTATTAGATTAAAGAACAGACACATCAAGAATATAATTCAGAAAGCATATGAAATGCTTTATTTGGCCAGCCATTTTAATACAAGAACTGGTTGACACAGAATATAGTTATGCCAGAGGTGTTCAAAGTTCCAATCTTTATATTGATACATGCCACTGATGCATTTTTCTCAAAAGATATCTGGAATTTCATGGAATGCACGTCTACTAAGTCAGCATTCATAAAACAATGCATGTTCTCTGTATATTGTGTATTATCTAATAAGGGTTAATTCAGATTGTATAATAGATGTGTAGTTAAATGGTGAACCTTGTGCTTAAGGGTTCTCCTCCCCCTCCCAATTCTGTGAAGACACTCTGTTTGATTCTTTCAGTATTTCATGCTTTTTGAAAATTATAAACATGTAAAAATTACTTTGATCAATTATAGATTATTGCATCTTGTTTACACAGTCCAGTCACATTAATGTGACCACCAACTCCTTTTGACGTCAATGTGAAATAACCAATCACAGAAAGCAGGTGGCAGCACATTATAAAAATACATATATAAAGGGTGCCGAGAGAATAAAAAAAACATTGCAATCATTGGCATAGTGTAGAAATGGCACGATTTATCTAGCATCCAAAAAGGCCAACATCATTGGCTTTTGGGCCAAAGGTGGAAGAATTTACGAAACGGCTAATTTTGTAAACTGTTCACGTGCAGCTGTAGTAAAAGTATACCGTGTGAGGCAAAACGGCACTATCCAAAATCAGCGATGTGGCAAATCTGATGCACCATGAACCATAGATGACAGAGGTGAAGGATGGATGCGGAGATGCATTTAGGCAAATAGACATGCAAACGTTGAGCAACTGACTCCTCAGATGAACCAATGGGTAACCAACAGCGTCTCCTCAATGATGGTTCAGCAAACATTGCTGCATATGGGCCTCCGCAGCAGATGCCTAGTTAAAGTACCTATGCTGACTGTAGTTCATCAGTGACAAAGGCTGGAATTTGCATGCCATTACTGCAACTGGACGTCCACTGAGTGGCGATAGGTGGCTTTTTTTTATGAATCATGTTTTATATTCCATCGGGCAGACAGAAGTTGGCATACACGGTGTGAAACATCGGAAAGCAAACACCTCGCAACAACAGGCAGAAATGTCCAAGCTAGAGGAGGCTGCATTATGGTCTGGGGAATGTTTTCGTGGCATTCTCTGGGAGCACTCATCATTGTGGAAGGCACGATGGATCAACAGAAATATACACCTATCCTTGTGGACCATGTTTACCCCTAGATGCGAATTATTTCCCCTCAGAATGATAGCATCTATCAGCAGGACAATACAAAGTGTCATACAGCTTGCATTGTGCATTCGTGGTTCAAAGGGCATCGGGATGAGTTTATCGTACTCCCCTGGCCAGCAAACTGCCAGGAATTAAACCCAATCTAGAATCTGTGGGACCTCCTTGATTGGATTGTTCGCTGCATGGATTCTCAGCCATGTAGCCTAGCACAACTGGCTCCCTACACTGCAGTCGGTAAGGCTCAACATGCCAGTGAACACCAAGAACCTAACTGACACTCTTTCTGCCCGTCTTGCAGCGGTCCACTCTGCAAAAGGTAGTTATTCTGGCTTTTGGTAGGTGGTCACATTAATGTGACTGGACTGTGTATAAAAATGGTGCCTACGAACTTACCAAACTTTATTGCTATTGCTTAAAGCTTAAGTTATTGAGTTAAACTTTCTTGATGAACATTTTAGAGAACTTGTGATTGATTTATTATCTGTTCATTCTTCTCGGATGTTGTGATATATAAGTTAATTACAGAGTTCAATGAGTAATGTTTAGAATTTATGTATAGATTGTAATTTAATTTATGTGTAGGAATGATTTTGATGGCTTCATGTACTTTTCTGTAATGCTGGTTATTGTGAGAGAGATGTTATAATAAACTTACTGAGTTTATCATTGCTTTGAGACCAAACAGAAGTAGAATTTTCTGTAAGTTATTAATATGAAAACTAATTCAGAGTTAAATGGTGAACATCAGCTACATTTAATACTTTACAAGCTACATTTAATACTTTACAAATCAGCTACATTAATTACTTTACAAGTATTAAATGTAGCTGATTTTGATATGAATTATTACCCTTAAGGTTTAGATTTTCAATATTCTAGCACCAGTAAATATTTATGTATTTACCAGCATTTATTTATATAATGCTTTCAACATAACAACTGGAGATACATAACTCTTCAATATTTCAATATAACGCATAAGCATTGCAAGCTTCATTAAGAATCCAGGTGCAGGTATTGAGTGCTGACATACAGCACTGGATGTACTTTCTTATGTGACTATGGTTCCTGTTGATCTTCTGTATCTTCTTTTAAACTTTATATTTAAAAATTTGAGACACCCGGTATGGAAGGATAAGAAATTTGGTTGAAACCAACTTTTAAAATTTCAACCAGTTGTCAGTCGTACTGTTATCGACGATCTGTTTCTGAAGTTTAAGATTTTCAAAATAAATTATAGTGTATGTTTTTAGATTCATCTTAGATAGAAAAGATTTGACTTTGTAATTACTACTTTACTTAATTTTTAATTAATTTGAATTTAATATTTAATTAATTTGAATTTTTTAGTGCATAATATATCTTGAAGACAGATTACAAGAACTTTATTATCGCAGTCAGATGTTATCCGATTACCTAAGAAGTAATAGGTCACCTGTTCCTCTTACGAAGATTGCCAGTACCCTGAATGTTGATATAAGTGATATGCCTTTGTTGTTATCCATTGCCACTACACATTCACCTTATTTATCTGTACATAGTCGGTGATTTTTTAATACTGTATCAATAATATTTGCAGATTAATTTATTTTGTAATATGTATGTAGAAAGATATGAGAGGGTGTTAAAGAAGTTGGTATAATTGTATGCAAATAATGAGATTCCTGTACTTTTTTAATCTCTCAAAAATATTATAATACATGTTAGCAGTATATGAGATGTTCATTCAATCATTTCTCATTGCACTAATTTAGTTTTCATCAGGATTAAGCTACAGTAGTTAGTTTTCCCATTTCCCTGTCTTTGCCGTACAATCACTTGTATTATCAAAAACTTTATTACTTCACGAGGAATAAATTCTTAATTACCATACAGATCAGGGGTTCTCAATCAGGGGGATTTCATAGTTTCAGGGGCAAATGCGGTCAACCTGTTATTTAGCTGTTCAGTATTTAGTTTATGAATATAAAAAGGCTACTTATATTCAAGTTTGGATATTTATCAACTTTTTCTGTACTTTTTATTGTTTAGTTAGTAAAGCATATTAAAAAACTATCAAAATGTAAATAAATATGTAGGTATTTTTCAAGTGTTGGAAAGAAGGGGTGGAATGAATTTCTAGTAATGATGAAAGTTATGCATGGTGAAAAAAAAAAAAAAAAGGTTAAGAACCCCTGATATAGATATTTGATTGCTTGAGATGAGTTTAAAATGGCCTTACCTGCTATAGAGCATTAGTAATTGAAATAATGTATGAGGTTAAAATGTGCTAAAAATAATTTCTTGTAGTAAGCAAGTATCCCTGTGATTTGTAGTCAAAGAGAAGCACTGGTAGTTTACTGAGTTGAAATGTGTTATGTTGAAGGAACTACAGGGTATAAAGTATTTCTTTGTTAGTAGCTCAATAAGCTCTTAGTCTTATTTTGAATCATTAAGTACATGATTCTTTGTGTGATTTTTAAGTTATTACATGTGTATAAATATAGCAAATAGTAACCTAAATTTGTATATTATTTTATTGCTATTGCATTTAGATATTTTATAGCAATCTTCTTTAACACCTTATTAAACATATTTTGGTTCAGAGTCCTTTTCATTGAATCCATTTGTGAATATTTTCATTACATTCCACTATTTTTTATATTTGTATTATGCTTGTAAAAATGTATTCTACTCCCTCCTTTCTTTGAGTGTTAAATTTTTTTATAGAAATTGTATATATGCTGCAGATGTTTTTTTGGAAAATGCCATTTGGTAATAAGTTATTTTGTATTGGTTATGGTTTGTACACTCCTTAGAAATCTCAAAAAAGTACTTTTTAAGTCTGTTTAATATTTGAAAGTAGAAAAATATTAAACTATATTTTTTTATGTTTAGAAAATTGAAGATAGACAAATGTTTTAACATTTATGTGCAAGAGAATAGGATTGTTTTTGATTAACAGAATTTTTTATTACATTGCTATCAAGCAAACTTATTTACTTTAGTTGAATTGTGTTAAGTTTATTATAATTACTGCTTTCTTAGCTATGACATCTTCGATGAATTTTAAGTTTTTTTTCCCACCCCCCTTCAGGATAGTGACTTAAGTCTTATTATAGGAACAAAGTATCAGTACTGCTTTGCAACAGTTTTTATTATTCAGAGATTCTGTAGTGAACAGTTCTCTAACATATTTCAAATTTTTTCGCTTAAAATATTTTTAATTCAAAAGAAATCTAACTATATACATATGTAGTGATGTTCTGCATAGATTAAAGAAATGGGGAGGAGGAGGAAATAATATTTAAAAAATAAAGCAGTTGAAAATAAAACTTGTAATTGTTGATTGAAATAAATTTAAAATATTTACCTGCATGCAAAAGGTAATTTTTTAATGAATAAAAATTAAGTATTTATTGAAGGACCTGTAAATACATTGTCAAATTTTATGTTTATGAGGAGTGTGTAAACTATGTTCCTTATTGTAGTGAATGTGTATGCTAATAGTTTTAACCATTTAAAAGCTATTTTATTATTGAATGCTATATCAGCATTTTTGTTTTCTTTTCCTTTTGATCTGTTGTATATATTTTCCCATTCTGTGTAGAAAAATGTCTTTCAACTGTGGAAGTCGGGTTATGAAAATTGGTGCTGTTATGTGTAAATTTGTTTTAGTGTGAAAATATTTCTTAGGTGCCAATCCTCTAGCTTAAATCCCATTGCCTTTGATTACTTTATAATAAATCTGGATTTTTCTGCTTTAAAGATTGATAAATAATTTAAGTCTCAGAAATAATTTCAGAAAGAATATTATGACAGAATATCTTGCTGTAATTCTTGACAGAAGTAGGTACATGTTTTTGCAAGCTGTTCTGTGCAACTAAAAATTGCATTGTTTAAAAAAAGAACAAGAAAATTCTTGATTATATTTAAGATGTATTCAGATGTCTTCTTAACATTTTTTTCACACAAGATTAAAAATCTGATTCATGAAATTATCAAAAGTAGGATTCAGATAGAGCAGAAACAACTATAATGATTGCTTGTAAAGCCTTGTAGCCTTGAAGTCACAGTTTTTATAATAAATTTAATGAAAATTTGTCCTGTGTAACTGTTGTATTTTCTGTTTACAAAGTAATATGTTGCTAAAGTGTAGAGATGTTACCGTAAAGACCAAAATTGGACAATGTCGACTTTCACCGGAGAATGTGAACATTCACCAAATACATCGGTGAAAGATCAAATATTGCATTACATTCTTGTACATTCGGACCCTCACCGGTGCGTGTTGACAATCACAGATAAGCTCTGGTGTAGGTTAAAAAGAGAGGAGTATATGTATATATATACGCTGTCATTGCAAAAGGAAGTGTTGCACAAAATGCAATTGTAAAAGGAAGGGCCTCATGTGCAATTCAAAGTGTCATAATAGTTTAAATTGTTGCGATAAATAAGATTTGAATCACATAATTTAGTAAATTTTTAACTTCTATTATTTTCCTTTCTCATTTTGAATGTACTGTGTGTTTTAAGTTCTTATTTTAAGTCTCAAGTGCAGCTTTTCGCAACTGAATTACGGAGAAGAAAATATACTATTCTTATATGTTCAACATTCACCATTAGTACATGGTGAATGTTGACAGTTACCGGTTTAAGTCAGAAATAAGAGTATTTGGAAAATATTTCGAACATACACCAAGCGACTATGTGAATGTTGACATTCACCAATGAAAGTCAACATTCTCCAGATTTCGGTGTTTCACCGTAACACAGACACAAAATTAGAACTATTTTTATAATACTAAAATTACATACACTGTGTTAAAATAGGACACTTAACATAATTCTTTTTTTTTTCTTTTCTTATGTTATTCATTATTTAATTCATTGGTGTTAATCTGCACCAATCTGTATTTATATTACCTTTTATGGGATTAATTGGCTTAGTTAAATTAATTGTCTGGATGTTTATAATATAGGACTATAATATTCTTAATAAATTGCCTTTTCTAGTACTCAGATACATTTTCTGTTATGCAAATTTTAATTCATTTGATAAAAATTGTCTTTTAAGTTTGAAAGAAATGTAATTTTTTAAAAAATGTGTATTTTTAATGCCCTTTTTTCATTAAATGCAGTCAAATAAAAGTTATGAAAATATTATTTTAGGAACATCACTCAATTTCACACTGTATTTGGAACCTTCCCATCTTTAGTGCATTCTTTTGTTCATTTCTAATGATTGGCTATTTTCAGAATTATTAATATGCAGAAGGAACATAAACACTGAAGCAAATAATGAATGCTTTAGTTCTGAACCAAAATTCAAAAGGCATCTAAATGTTTTAAAATTTCTGTTCACTTGAATGTTATGAGTAAATGTATATTAGTTTACTTTGTTCATAAAAAAATTTCATATATTAATTTTGGACAAAAAAAAAAATCTCCCTATCTCCAAGTAGGTGATTATCAAAAAATAACATTTAACTACTTAAAATAGTTTGGGAATTGATAATAAATTTTATTATAGAGTAATGTCAGAAGCAAGTTTTATTGGAAGAAAAGGTGGAAGAGTTCTTAGAAACTTTTAATTGTATACAAAAAACAAACAAAATTTGTTTGTCAATAATAGTGCAGCTGAAAATGCAAAATATATGCTGTATTTTAGTTCTGGCACTGTATGCAAGAAGTGTACGTGATGTTTCTTATGCTTGATATAGGAAAAGTGTATACTACAATTATACTGCCTCATAATATGTGAATATTTCGTTATTTTGTCCTGTCTAAGCTTATTCTGTAAATATCGGTATATTTTGAACAAGTTTGTAAAAGGTTTATATTTATATAATAATTTTTCCTTTCTGAGTATTTTGATCCATGTTGGATTTATATTTCCAGAAGTAGATGTATTTGTTTTTTGAAGTAGAATGTTTTAAGAGTATATAATTATTTATGTTATGTTCCCAACTTTGTGTTTGCTTTGTAAAATTTACTGCTTTGGGGTTAAAAAAATAGTTGAAAATAGTATGTAAGTGATGCACTAATGTCATCTGTGATTGGTTAATAAGATTTTCTGAGAAACATTTTGAATTCTCTAATTTCTGCACATTTTAGTACTTGAAATTGGTGCTTTCTTTTCAGTCGTAATCTCATTATTATGAAAAATTATATATTTAATTGCATTAAATTTAATATATTAAATCAGCATTATTAATAAGTAGTAGTTGTGTCATTTTTCTGAAATTCCATCAAAACATAGCTCATTTTATTTACCTTTGTCATATACCTTATTTTTTGAATTCTAAGATCTATTTTTCCTCTTACAAAATTCACTAAAAATTATGAATTATTGATATCATATGATCGTATATTTTTCAGAATTACTAATTATTCTGAAATAACTGTTCCAAATATAAATTTAAAGGAATACAATTTTTAGCAGTTCAGATATTTATTTTAAAAAAGTATTTGCTAGGTGTATTTCATTTTTTAATTTGCTAAGAATTTAAGTTTCCTTTTCCCTATCTTGTTCGTACTGAAATGTAAGGGCTGTGCTTTTAAATAAATTTTGAAATTACGAAAGTATGGTAATACTTGGAAAGCATTGCTGAGTACAGTTGATGTTATTTCAGATGGTTCTAATTTTCAAATTTACAAACATAGAGCAACAAATATTTGAAGCATATTGAAAAATTTTAAGTACAATTGCCAGTAACTAAATTACAATCAATGTGGAGAAAGCTTGGTAAGGAAGAATTTTCCCGTACAAGTTCCAGGATTTTTTTTTCCTTTTCCTTTATCTCCCCCCCAATTTCTTGTTTGTAGAATCTCTTGAAGATAGTTTGAAGTTCTGTATCTGTAAATGTTAGATCTGTTGTTTCATCTGAACTAAATCCAGCATCATTTACACTCCCTTTTTTTATTAAAAAATATACAGAGCTCTTAGATCTATCATACATCTCCTTATTTAGGACTGTTTCAATTTTATGCCTGATTTACCACTGACTGATGCGTGGTCATTTCCTTCGTTTTTACAGAAAGTTGTAGGTTGTTAATCTTTCAGTCAGTTGATCAGTTATTAACATCAAAACTTCATTTCTGCAATTTTTTTTTTTTTTTCCCATGAGAATCTTAATGTAATGGTTTGCAGATGTTGGCTGTCTGGTATTACATGCCGAAATGTAAAAATTGCCCGGAAAATTGGTGTACCCAAATCTTTAATGTGGGATATCAACTTTAATCACATTCTTCATTTTTATTCATAATTTATGTTATATTTGCTCTGTAAAAATTTCATCCAAGGTATAAAAGCTGTTGACATCTATTTGGAGCTTATCAGAGAAGGTTCATTTATGGCCTGATATGCATGAAAATGTCAGATTTATACACTTTTTAATAAAGAGTGTTTTTGATCAGAAACAGACCATTATGTAGAAAGAAATGAATGAGCCATGATGTCAGTAACAATAAATTTTTTATCTATTTTTTATAATAACCAAATAATAGTTATAGGTACATGCAAATCCATTAAAAAATACATATTGTAAGCTTGTATTCCAGCTTTGATTCAGTGTTCACTTATTTTTGTTAGGCATTTATATATTAACTTTCATACCCTCTATTTTCCTCGATACTTTATTCAACATTTACCTGAACTAATAGGTTGGTTTAGAATGCCAGAATCTTAGGTGTGTGTTTTATTTTGTAATTCAGATAGATTGATTTATCTGACAAATGATTTAGGAAGATAATTTGCCATGCTGAAAGTAATTTAAAGCTCGATGATGACGAAAAAATTTTACAAAGTTTTCAAATTTTATGTTTAAAAATATTAAATAAGTAATTGTTTCAATAATTAAAATAGTTGTGCTCAGTAGTCCTTCAATTAATACATTTATAGAAAAAGATTGACTTATTTCTTGATTTCAAACATGCTGACTTATTTCTTGATTTCAAACATGCATTAAAGTGAAATAACTATTTGACTGATATAAAAAATATTTCATTTGAAATGGTCTCAATAGTAAATTGAGTATTTCAGGAGGACATTAGTATTAGTATTATTTTTCATTGTTAAATATTATAAAGCAAACATCTTGCTAGAAAAATAAAAGGAATTCCATATCTATGGAATTATTAAAATAACTTTTCAGGGGGAGAGGGCATTTTTAATGGGATATTTATTCTTGTTAAATCTGTCTAGTTTTTTCATCCCATTATTTCATCAGTCATTTAATCTAGTTTGGACTTCCATTATGTTTTAGAAAAAACGGCCAGAAGTCAAGTTTAAATAATATAGTTATTTAATGCATGTACACGTTGGTTAATTGGTGAAAATGTCGCAGCGAGAGAAAAATACAGCTCTCCAAAATATCATGGTAGGAAACAAAAAGAGAAAACGTGATGGAAAGTAAATCATGATGAAATACTTAATGAAAAACATAGCAATACTGTGCTTTAAAAAATATGTGTATGAATTACTTAAAGACTAACATAGCAGTTATGCATTTTCAGATTTTAAAAATACTAAATATCGTCCATTGCAATTGTAATGATTCATGAATGCAAGAAGAAAGAAGCATTACTTTTCATCCTATTTTAATTGCAAGAATTAAATGAAAGCATTCAAAATCTGAAAATTAGTAAAAATTACAATTGCATACAAGCTGCAGTCATTAAAAATTATTAATTAATTAAATAAAAGGTCTGAAAGAATATGCTTAAAAATTCTCAGCTCGTATATTATGTGCATATTTCAAAAATAAGCATACATTAGAAACTTTTGAAGTCTAAAAGTGCATTTGTTTGCAATGTTATTGGCATTCAGTATTTTCTAAGGTACTTTTTTTAGCACTATGTTCGGCAAAGCTTTAAATTTGAGGCATTTTGTCCTTTCCAAACAGTCTTTTACATTCAGACTTTTCTCCTTACTTTCTTTTCTACCAGGATGTCCCCCCCCCTTTCGCATTATTTTCTATGCAATTTTTTTTTTTTATTCTCTATTTTTGTTGCAAACTTTTCCGTAGGCAGGAACTTTTCTAAAAGCAATTTTTGTCTAAAATATTTAGAGAGAAGAAACATCAGATAAAAATTTTAATTACGAAATCAGAGTACGCTTAAGAATGTTAAAATACTATTGCTCCAAAACCTAAATAATACATTCCTGTCATAGACTATTTTAAGAAAAGTAAGCAGAATTTCAAATTGTTTTGAAATCCATATTTTCATTTCAATAAATTTTAAAATATTACTTACCAAAATGAATAAAAATTGGGACTTTTCTATGAAGGATGGGTAGATGTTATCGTACATTTTAAATATATGTCATCGCTTGAAAACACTAATTTTGTTCTTTTTGTAAGCCCAGTGAAAAGGAAAACTAGATATTATTTATCTCTTTCTGACATATGTTGGTAGCCATTGAAATTTCTGCAGCATGAAGGAAGCACACAAAAAATCTTGATAAGGGAGAACATGCTGGATTATGCAAATGAATTGCATGTCATGGTATGCGCATGAAAGAGATTAATGAAACTTCCAAGCTTTATAAAAAAATAGATTGAATTTGCAATTTTTAATTTTTAAATAACCTTTTCTTCTTTTAATTTTCAAATCACCTTTTCGTCTTGTTTGTATTTTCTTCTTGTCATGTAAGAAGAAAGAGCGTTTCATATCAGCACATCTCATTTTAATCACAGAAGAGTAAAAGCCTACCAAGACTGCGGAATATTATTCCCCGTTCTTGCTGCTCGCATTGGCCAAAATCCAATGACTGGTACTAGAATTTAAGTTTCCAAGGGTCCATAAAGACTGATGTGCGAGATCTCAACGCTTCCCTCACCATTAACTGATGCGGAGACGAAAGGCTTCTTATGTTGCCTACATTGGTGCTAGGTATTGTACAGCCATTGCATTTACCGTGATTCAGAAAACTGAATGTGTTGCATAGCAATAAACATACACATGCGTCATGCGACAATTTCGGTAATCACGAGCTGTTGATAGGCGACAATTGCTTTCGCTTTCTTAAACGCTGCAACACAGGAATCACCACCTGTTAAGTTGGTTTCAACGATGCTCATAGATACATAAATGGCATGACGTCGTCTTTTCTGACGAAGGCCATTTTAAGCTTACCTCATCATCATGGCTGTATCCATATAAGGAGACCGAGAGGAACAAACGTAGAAAGTTTTATCGTCATACTGGCTGAGCATGTAAATTGATGGTACAGAGGATCACTGGGTGCAAATTTCATTCATCTCTAGTCCGCATACTCGTTACTGCCACCAGGAACCATTAGATTCTGAGATTTGAATATCTGTGATTCTACATATTCGAAGCCTCCGTTACCCTCTCTTTTAACATTCGACAATGCTAGACTGCGCTTTACGGAAGCTATCCTATGATTTTCTTTATACAGTCAAAAGTCGTTAATCCGGACTCGTCGGGACTTCGGCGATTCCGGATTATCGATTTTTCCGTATTATAAATCATCAGTTTAAATCTGGTTAAGATGGCATGCAGAAATTATAAAATTAAAAATATAAAACCATAATTTATGATATAAAGAACAATTATGATCTAAAGGGTATCAAAATTTACAAAAAAGAAAGCTTAATATTTGTTTACTTTATTAAACATTTCTTTCAATGTAAGTTGTTTGCTTTGTTTTCTGTGATAATACTTTCTCTTTAATTCTATAAACAGACATAATTACTTGTTCAGTTACAGAGTTCCGCTGTTCCATAATTCCTATAATTGCTGTGTCGAGAGTACCGACTAATTTGTCAATCGAAATTTTTTCGTTTTCACTAACTTCTGTGTCACTTTCTTCACTATCAGAAGCAAATTAGAATGACGAGTAATTTGATTTAAATCATATCAAAGACGGAATACATCGAGAAGAAATACTACATTTAGTAAGGAATTATAAGCCAAATAAAATTAAAACATCTGCCATGAAGATGAGGATAGTGCTGACAGATCAACTTCCAATTCATTGCGCGCCGTTCCCCCCCATCCCCCGCCGCAGAGCAGCGTGAAATTGATAAACAGATTTTGGAATGGTTAGGTCATTTTTTGTAGCAATTCCACTTTTGTTTAATGGACTTCGAAACATACACTCGCTTTGGTAGATCCTTTACATATTAGTAAATATATATCGGAAATTCTATTTGACATAATCGAAAGTTCAAGCTTACTTTTATAAAATTCCTCTAACAGTCTGCACAAAATAATAAGCCGGATCCAAGTCGAACATTAAGGAACAACGCAATCTGCAACATTAACTGAATTAGATAATTTTAGCTTAGCTTATACCGTCCGTTATACATTAAACGCGCATGCGTAAACGTATATTGCGCATACGCGCACGCATATTCGCAGCCGTAAAGGTCTTACGCGCATGCGTCAACGACGCATACGCAGAAAGTTTGTAGCTTTGAGGTCCGGATTATACGTCATTCCGGATTATGGGTGTCCGAATTAACGACTTTTGACTGTACACTAGGTGTTTGACTCCTGCTTTGGCGGAAGCGTTTTCTAGGTCTATCACTAATATGAAAAGTCTGATCAGTGGTTGCATAGAGATGGGCACAACAGCCCCAGCCAATATGGCGGATGACATCTTGTATAAAATTGAACGCAATAATCGTTCCTTTTACAATCTGTTTTGACTCCATGCCTACATATTCATTTTCTTATTGCTATCCAGTGTATTATTTTGAAAATGGAATTAGATTTAAGAACGTTGAGGTCTTCGTTCTCCTGGCAGTCTGCAATAACTGTATAATCAATTGATGAAGTAGTGATAGTTCCAGTTCTTGATTGTTGGGTACTACGATTTTTTTTTTTCCTTCTCCAGAATATTGTGTGTCTGTACTTAATTCAGCAATGCATCTCAATTACCAGACGTTGTCTTGGAGAGGCTTTATCTTAATTCTTCTAGAAAGCAAGGGTGATAGGTTTATGATGAGTGAAGAAAGTAAATGATCGTTCTTCCAGAATGTGTTTAAAATCCTTTATGACTAGGTAAATCTTAAGTAATTCTGAAACGTAAGGACTGTAGTTCCTCTGCGTTGATGATAGGGATCGAGAGAAAAAAGGCTTAGCAGATGTTTTTCACCGTTATATATTTGATGAATCATGGTGCCCATGGCAGAATGAGATGAATCTGTTGTTAGAGTGACCTGCACTGTCTCTGATTAGGGTGAATTAACACTGTTGAATTGCACAATGCGCTTTTCATATTAGTAAAAGCCCTCTGCGCATCTCTGACCCAAATTAAAGGTTTTTTTGCTTTTTTCTTTAATCTTTTAAGCAAGATCGGCGCAGTTTAGTATCAAGTGATACCTGAGGTTGATGGTAAATCGTAACCGTTCCCAAAAATCTGTGTAAGCTTGTGAAGGTTTCAGGTTTAGGATATTGCTTAATTGTAATAATTTTCGATGGAAGATGTTTAATTCTTTCTGCTGATATTTCGTAACCTAACAACTGAACTCTGCTCAGACCAAATTCACATTTTGCAATGTTTTGCTCAGTCTGCAACTGAAGCTTCTGAAGACTAATCAAGATTTTTTGTTGTTGTTGTTGTATATGTGTGTGTGTATGTTTCTGGTGTGTAAAAGATATATAAAGAAACTTTTTGTCATATAAAAAAACTGTCATATAATAAAACTATAATAAAATTGTCATATAAAGAAACTTTTTGTGTGTTTCTGTGTCTGAAGAAGCAATGCGAATGTTATCGAAATAGTAGAACACAAAATCTAGGCCTCCCAGTTTTGGAAGACTTTTGCAGCATTGCGTAGACGAAGTGTCATAAAAGGAAACTCAAAAAGTCTGAAAGATGTTATGATGGCGGTCTTCGGAATATCAGCTTCATGAATATCATTCGTGGGCCATAATCAAATCTATGGTTAAAAAATCCTTTTTTCATGTAGAATATTTATGTATTCCTTTAGAAATGGTAGTGGCATAGTGTTTGCATTAAGTGCACGATAAACACCGCATAACCTACAGTCACCACTTTTTTTTTTTTTTTTTTTTAAAGTGAGATGTAATGGACTTGACCAGCTGCTTTTGAATTGCTTGCAGAGACCTTCTTAAAGCAGATAATCAAATTTCTTTTTCGCAGGAATCAACTTTCTTCTAATTTAAGAGACTATGAGTTTTCTTTTGGTGTGCATGAAATGCTGCATATCATGTTCTTTAATTTTATCACTTTTTCTAAATTTATTATTTAAGTAAGTTATTATCATTTATATAATTTAAGTATGTTAGGAAATTTATTTAAAATGGCTGTACATTGGTTATGGGAAGTGTTAGCAATGAATTTAGGAGTGACGCCATTGTTACATAAAAGAACATTCAGTCGTCAATGAGGCGATACCGTCGATTAATTTCCCATTTTGACTGCCGACTAATAAGTTAAAATGGGAATGAAAGTCTATTCCAATGATAGTTTTATTGACATCTGCAATTATAAAACGCCAGTTGAAAGATCTATCTCCAAATTCAGTTCCTAGAATTTTTGACCATACGTTTTTGATTGTTGTACCGTTAGCTGCAAACAGCTCAAGCTTAGACATCGTTCTTTTTTCCGATGGCGATGGTGGAACAACCGATAGTTCTGCTCCAGTATCAAATGAAAAAGGGGTTAGTGATGCGTATACAGATGACGCAGCTTGGCTTCTTGAGTTTCAGTCGTCATTGAAAGCCGTGAATTCGAACCCTAATCTTTGCGTGACGGTGTATACATGTAAGCTTTCTCGTGTTGATGACAATAACAATTATTTTTGGAAAGGTTTCTTGAATTCGATCTGTATCTTCGTCTTTGTGGACTGGAAATTCTATGTCTACTCATTTCTGCTACTTGCAGGCTCTAAGTTTGGTACCCGTTTCTGTAAATCTTGGGCGATGTTGTTATCAGATGGTTGAAAAAGAATGCGACCTACATGAGTAAAGCTACCTACCTGAGGTTGATTGATTGGGATTTATTTCCCATATCTTGTCAGCCATTGTCAATAGTTTGGACAAATCATCGGTGCTTACAGACAAAATGCTCTGCATATTAAGCCGTGGTAGTCGCACCTGCAATGTTTTCAAAAATTCACCTGGCACCTGCTTCGTCGCCAGGTTGCAATTTCAATTAGCCTCTTTTTAATTGCCGGCTATTTGCCGAGGATATCTGCGACTTGTGGTAATGCCCATGCTTCGGTTGAATTGACTACTTTAACCATATTTTGTGTGATTCGCCGTTAATTCCAGCGTTGCGAAATTGAGCTCCGATTTGAAGAAACCATATTTTGGGGTCGGGTTCCAAAAAAGAGGAATTTTTAGACTTACTCTAGCAGTTGTTAATCTCTCCGATGCTCTTTCAGCATTCTCATTTGTAGACATTTAATCGCAATCAGTCACGAATGCGGGCACCAGTTTGTAAAGAGCAAACTTCTTTAAATAAATTTATTAACGAGAGAACAGAAGTAAAAAAAAAAAAAAAAAAAGATATTTAGTTTCTTTTTTGAAAACAAATTCTAAAGTTTATTTTTTCCCCCCGAACTCTTTTCCTTCAATTTGCACAGAAAGAAAATTTCAACTCAAAGAGTTTGACAGACGGTTTTGGTTTATTGGTTTATTTAATTATGACAAAGCGCACTAGGCTATCTGCCTAAGAGGAGGGGGGACTTTCTAAGGGAAACTGGCTCGTATACACGTTACACATGTCACAGTCCAGTAGAAACTGAATAACTTCTTTTTGCTACAAAATGCTTGTAGCATTTCAAACAGTGATACGAACTGGAGCACTTTATTGTTTTTCTAGGCTATGGTAAGTTGAGGTAAAGGACAGGTTAGCTCTGGCGATAAGTTCTCTTCCGGGCTTCATATAGTAATCGTTCTCAGAATGCTGTCACTAGGCGAAACATAACATTTTAAATTTGTCTTCCAAATTTAATAGATCTGTAAGTGCTTAACAAATTGATTGGTTTTAAAACAATAACACCATCTCTTAATAATTAAAATTTTATTTTTTAACATATGTAGTTAAAATATAAATTAAAATTCTTTTGATTTATAATATACCCAAATGGTAGTTTTTTTTATCATTCGCAATGTAATTAATAAAGGATTTTTTTTTTAGTCATGATATATTTGTACATCTTAAAAAAAAAAAATTTTTTTTTTTTTTTTTTTTTTTTTTTAATTATAAGTATTCTGTTTGATTCTCAAAGGTATGGCATTTTCACAGGGGAATATAAAGAAAATAAATTGTATTCCTGAGAGAAATATTTTAAAGAACATTTTCTACTAACATACTTGCTATAAATACAGAATCGTAATACTAGTGAAACTTCATGCATTTGCTGTTGGGCAAAGTCTCCTTCTTGTTAATTATTTTTTGCTTAGGTTGTGTGTAGATGTAATATTTCCATAAAAGAAGGATACCGGCAAAAAACATTAGCGAGCCAAATTCTAATTCTTTTTATTTCAAACAATAATTTCTAATATACAGTTGGCATTAAATATTTTACAAATTTACTATATCATTTTTACCCCAAAGGGCTTAGCCTAGAAGGACTATTAATTTCGTTTTGGCATTTTGCATTCAAAATTTTAAATGTCGGTTCACTTTTCAAACTGTTGCCACCAAATATTACAGCCCTGTATTATATTAAAAAAATAATTAAGAATCTGCATAAATGTATGTATGTTTCTCGCACTGTGATAAAACAACGGTACATAGAGCCATCAAGTTTTGAATAACGTACGTTTCCACCCGAATGTCGGCATCTTGAAACTCACATTTGAAATTTGTTTTATTATCTATTTCATATTCTGTAAAACTTTAACGAATTTTTATTAACAAACTTAAGGATTTCAAAGCGAGCAATGGCAACGTTGTACAGAAAAAAACATTTTTATTTCCAGCACGCGAGGCTATGTATGAGACTCTAGCGCGCGAGGAAATTCAGACTCACGGACTGGAGGAAACGGCGTTCGCCGAAGTCCATCTCCTTTCTTCTTGCTTAAAAGCAAGATTGCTACAGAGACTATGTATCGGAAATTCTAAAGATATGCTCAATTTAAAACTGTTTTGCGATATTGCTGTTGTTTTATGAGTTTTATGGTTTAAGTGCGAAGAACATGATATTTAATAAATAAAGGTAACCCACAAATCGTTAAAGAAACGCCTCTTTGGACGTAATTTAAAATCTGAAAGTTTCAGAGATTTATTATATAAAATTATGTTCTGACGTTGAAGAAAGCACGTTTCATGTGGCGTCATAGTATATCGGAAATTTAATAAATAGCTGCTGTTGGCACCTTTTTTTTGTTAAATATTTAAGCTCTTGAACTAAAAAAAAAAGTATTTAAAGAAGTTTCATAATTGATTCACGTGAAAGATCTTTCTGTCGATTATCTATAATCTTTCTGTGAACTTTTACCTAGTTATAGTTTTCAGGTACTGTTACCGTTCCCAACAAATTGAATAAATAAATTTTCACGTGAAAATCAGCTCTAACAATAGTTGGTTAATTTTTTCGTACGTGCGTAAATCATTTAATGTGCGAGAATGGAATACTATTCCTTTTTTTTTTTTTTTAAATTTTTCGTGTAAAAATCTGTATTCCGTAAGGTATGCCTATTTCTAAATATAGTAATTCTAATGTGCTTGTGAAACAACATAATTTTTACCAGACAAAAATTCAGAATCTGATTATTATTTGGCTGTTTAAATAATATGCTGTTGAGCATATTATTTGTATGTGATTTTTAGATTTTCATACACTTTTTTATGAGGTCCTGTCAAGATATCAAAGGTACTTTTTTCTTTAATTTCTATAAATAGTATATATTAATTTATCAAAATAAATTTTAGTGCATTTTTCTGAACATAAATTGAAAGCAAGTTCTAATTGCTTATTTATAGCTTCGCAAAGTTTAGCGAATTGTTTTTAAACTTAACATTTTGCTTATTACTAATATATTGTCATTTTTGCATAGTTTTTAAAACTTTCTTATTTTTATTTATTTATTTATTTATTTATTGCACTTGCAGGTAATTTTATGAGTTAGTGGTAAAATCCTAGTACACAGTACGGCATTGGCGTGATTTTAAAAATTGTCACGAAATTTAAAAATTGTCACGAATTGTCACGGTATGATGCTCATCATAAATACTGGGTGCTACTGTGGTAGACGGTTGCTCGGATTTTTGGCGATTTACGTTGGCGCAATTGTTGGCGCAATTTTTACAATCGTCAGCCATCTAGAAAAACGCTGTTTTTACGCATAGTAAAGTATTCGAAACTTAAATATATATATATATATATATATATATATATATATATAAGTATCGTTAAAAGTAATGGAGTAATTTTTGTTGAAAATGTAGTTTTTTAAGATGGCAGGGAAGTTAAATAAATACATTTACTATGAGTATAAAATACTAAAGTAAGGCTATTATTACTTTCATATAGCAAAAAAGAGAATAAAAACATTGTGCCAACGTTTAATTAGATTAAAATATTACTGAAATTGAATATCGAATTAAAAACCATCCTACCAACATTTAAAAGAATTAGAATATTATTAAATTCAAATACTTTAAAATACGTTATATAAAATATAATTAACATTAAAACATATGTGACAATAATTATCTCAGCAATTTTTGAAAATAGTGTATTAATTTTTTAACAAAAATTGAAGTATACAATTATAAAATAAAATAAAAATATGTACTTACATTTTTTTGAGTAATTTAACCTCTTGTTTATTGATAAGTACCACAAAAAAAAAAATCGAAATCATAATTGAATCGGCTCTTTTAACCATCTTCATCTGTTATCCACATATCTCGCACTTCATTGAAGAAGCAATTAGCGAGGTTTCCTCCAAAAATTTAAAATAAATTTCCTCTGACGCTATTAACAATTTTTAAATAAATCTTTGATTAAGAAAGACATGTTGGCCAAAATAAGGTCTCAAAGGGAAATTTTTATTATTCCAATACCAATAATTCATGGTAATTACAAATAACAACATTCATCTTCGAAACGAAGATATCCATTCCATTTGAAATCTGACGAATTCGAAGACATGAATAATAAAATTTTGAAATGGCGGGGTAATGCACAAATATTCAGTAACCAATCAGGGAGCTGATTACATCACGCATAGAATTAAAATTATTTAAATAATCATTCATAATAAAATATTTTAAAACAAATGCAAAATTAAATTGTATTTTAATATTTAACAGCCATAAATAATGTTTAAAACATTAGATTAAATTTATAGATATTAATAAAACCAATTACTTTTTAAGTAAATTGACGTCATTGATTACATCATCAACAACATAAAATTATATAAAATATTATAAACAACAAATTTTTATTTCAAATAAAAATGTAAAATTAAATTGATTTTTAATATTTAGAAGCCATAAATAATATTTAAAACACGGAAGTTATGCATAATAAAACGCACTATTTTTTTAATAAAATGATAACAAACTATCAGTTGCCATAAATAACTTATCCAGCGATGGGTTTACCATAAGTTGTATTACTCGCCAAAAGAAAAATCTCCAAAATCCGTGCAACCGTCTACCAAAGTAGCACCAAATACTGCGTTAACTTCTCATCATAATGTCGCCAAATGTCACCATATCCCGTATCCATATACTAGAATTAAACACAGTTAGTATTTGCTAAGAATTGGCTTACTGAACTGTTCTCAAAAACTAATTGTTGGTTTTTAATCCTAGATCATTTACGTAAATTTTACGAACTATTCTGCAATGCCTCAATACTTCCGCATCTGTAATTCACAAATATCGTAGTTTTTTTCCCCAATTGCGGAGGCTGAATTTATAGACATCATTATAAAAACATGAGCAATATCTTTTATTAGCAATAAATTGATTTTAATGTACTATTTTGAGAATGTAATTTAGAGAACTATGTTGAATAGCAGTTTTAATAAAACTGTATTTTGTTCCGATCTTTAACCATAAAGTACTATAAACATAAAGTATTGTTGCATTTGTACGGGTTCGTGGATTAACGACAACACTTGAGGAAGAATGAAGACACAATTTATTAACTAGTATTACTTAGGACAGCTCCAAAAACACGTTTACAGTCGTCGAAAAACTACGACAAACACGCTAAAACAATCTGCAACATAGCCTTCAGACTATCAGACTATAACAGTGAAGACAGCTTCGCGGCAAAGCACTACAGTACAGCTCCCGACTCGGTTCGGTCGTTCTCTGAACTCAATGTAATCTGGAGACTCTCCACGCTACAAAATTCGCGATGCACACTCTCGATGCACTAACTCGCGATACACTCGACTACCAACTCGATACTAGACTGCTACTCCGCGTACAGGCAGGGTTTATAAAGTTTTTGGCTTGCTTTCGAGAACATTCTGGCCCAAACCAATGAGAATTCGTTCTAGAATGTTCTCCACCCGTCTATAGCATATCGCCAATTTTGTCGCAAAAGGGACGATTTCGGGTCGAATCTGGCAACCCTAAACCCGCCTTGCGGGGAAGGTATCTTACCGAAGCTGGTAACAATATGATATGTTCGCTGGGTTAGCGATAAGTGTTTGGACGCGGCACGTGTTTGGATGATGTGCAGTGTAAAGAGTTTTAACTTGCTCGATCGGATAATTATTCATAATTGCTGTCCTTCATATTATAGTATTTTCATTTCTGGTATGCTATTGTTTACGTGTTCCACCCTAAGGCACTATTCAGAAGGGGCGTGATGCTTTCGTGGAGCACTTTCTAAGGGAACTGTCTCGTATTAACACGTTACACATGGGGAAAACCATGAAAACTCCTATGCAGCCAGCCCGTTCGCGGGATCCGAACTACCAGTGTTCAGGGACTTTACTGCTCGGTCACTTGTGAGCCATTTTTGGTATAGTAGATATAAAAAAATGTTTCATTCTGTATTTCAGTAAATGAGACTAAACTCCTAAATGTTTAGTTTAATTTCCAGATAGAATCTAAAGAATAAATATTGTTGTGTGCGTACGGGTTCGTAATAGATTGAATGCACAAGTCTGATGAAAAGTTAATAAAATTTATTCTTATCACAAAAAATAAAAACAAAATACTGAATTTTTTCCTCACAGATATTCGTAAACTATTAAAACGTTAAATAGAACTCAATCCAAAACGTAGAGAAAGGTAATCCGATCTTCACCGCGAATTCGCTACAATCAACAACAAAAACTTAGTAAAAAACCGAAGTGAGCTGTTTCGTTCCGGCTTTTAAAAGCTTTTTAATCATGCACGAGAACATTCTGGTAATTTTTATTTTCTCGAGGTTTCTGGAAAGCAAAAGAGTAGAATTACAGTTACAGCTAACACACAGTTTCATTTATTCAATTTAAATATAAATTACAAGATATCTATTTATTAAATGTTAAATGCGTGTGCTCCTGTATTTCTACTTTTTCGGCGTAGCTTTCTATTAAAAGTTGTCACGCGCTTTATTGCACGGCGAAGTAAAATAATTTTAATTACAATTCTACTAAAAATAGCTAAATAAATGCAAAATCCGTATCACTGTCCCCTTTCCAAGGACTGCACGTCCCGGGCAGTACAATCCCTGGACAGGAAGCCAAACTTACAAGTAAGGCATCAATGCAATAATAAACATTACATTACAAACAACATAAACAATAATTGCAATAAGTAACTTAAAACAAATATAATACTCTCAAATACTAAATACAAATCAAATCAAATACAAGGTGGATCAAATGAAGAGGTACGAAACGACGTAAAAACGTAACAGTTAAATATTTGCATATTCCACCATGGGAGAACGTAGCGAGACATCTCAGAACGCGATTGGAGTCTCTGACTGAGATCGAAGCATGCGCGGGCGCCCGCATGCACAGGAGAGAGCAGAGGCTCTTATCAAAAGCGGCGTCCAAATGATGCGGCGTTCGCGTTGCAAAATTCGACGACTGAGGAGCAGCGAGGTTTTATCCGATTTCTGACAGCGGAAGGTGAGAAACCGGCGGAGAAATGTGTCTCTGACAAGTCTGTCAGAAAATGGAGTGCTCGTTTTCGTGCAGGCCGTGAGAGTGTGGGTGATGACCCGAGACCAGTCCAGGCAAACACTGTCATCACGAGCGATCTCATCGACAAGGTGGACGACCTAGTGAGAAGTGATCGGCGTGTCACATTGCGAATGTTGGCGGTGAAGGTGGACGTCAGCTATGGAACCGTGTGGACAATTGTTCACGACAGGTTGCGATATCGGAAGGTGTGCGTCGCTTGGGTTCCGAAGCAGCTCACCGACCAGCAAAAGGAACTGCGTATGGGGCTAGCACTGCAACATCTGTTTCGGTATCAGGAAGACCCCGCTTTCATGGAGCGGATCGTCACAGGTGATGAGACCTTGTGCCATCACTATGAGCCAGAGACAAAGCGGGGCAGCATGCAGGGGAAGCATGCGTCGCCATCTCTCCCTAAAAAGTTCAAAGCCTTGCCGTCAGCAGGCAAGGTGTTGCTCACCATCTTTTTCGACGTTCAAGGTCCGCTACTTGTGGAATTCTTCGAGCATAGAAAAACCATTAACTCCGATGTGTACTGTGAGACACTCCGACGCCTACGCAGATCCATCAAGAACCAGGGCTGCTCACGGAGGGTGTGATTTTGCTCCATGATAACGCGCGTCCGTACGTCTCCAGAGTCACACACATGGAACTGGCCAAGTTCAAGTGGGAGACATTGGACCATTCACCCTACAGTCCAGACATGTCGCCTTGCGATTTCCATGTGTTTGCTCCACTGAAGAAACACCTGAAAGGGAAGCGCTTTAACTCGGACGACGTACTCAAGGACGCTGTGAAGGACTGGGTCCCGTCACGGCCACAGGAATTCTGGGAACAAGGAATCTTGGAGCTTGTTCATCAGTGGGATCGTTGAGGTAATTATTGATCATTGAGGTTGAGAGGTAATTACAGCGTGGACCCTCCGGGGCATACTTTCCACAAGTCTTTATATGACAGCTAGTGGTAATTTCTTCCACTCGGCTTTTTAATAGAATAGAGAAAACTTAGAAGTTCCTTTACCGATTTTGCGGGTAAGGAACGGCGATGCAACACGTCCCAGAGGAGTCACACGTCCCAGATAGGGTTCAGGTATGGACTCTGGGCAAGCCAGTCCATTCGATGAACTCCATTGGCACCATACCAAGCCTTGGTTAACGTCGAAACATGACAACTGGCTTTGTCGTCCTGAAAGTAACAGGGGTCCAACCCGTAAAACTTCCACAACGTAGGAAGCACGTTGTCATCCAAAATAGTGCAGTAGGCATCGGAGTTGAGCTTACCATGAATGGGGACCAAGGGTCCCATCCCATACCAGGAGAAACACCCCCAGACCATCATTCCACCTCCGCCGAACTTGACTGTTGGCACAATGCATTCTGGCAGGAGAAGTTCTCCAGGTAGACGCCAGACCCAGACCCTGCCATCCGAACGGTAGAGGGTGAACCTTGATTCGTCACTCCAAAGAACCCGTTTCCACTGATCTACGGTCCAATTTCGATGGGCTTTGCACCACATTAACCGAGCAGCGCGGTTAGACTTTGTGATCAAAAGCTTATGGGCAGCAGCACGACCATGAAAACCAAGCAGATGTGCTTCCTTACGGATGGTATTCATTGAAACAATACTCTCGGATGCCTGTTGAAACTCCTCGCGGATGAGGGCCATCGGTAGGGTGTGTTTCTTCCGAATTTCTCTGGACAGCACTCGTCGGTCTCTATCCCCCAGTTTCGTCAGTCTGCCGACTCGGTGCACATTCCGACAATCACCGCTCACCTTCCACTTCTTAATCACATAGGCAGGCCACTGTCGATTTTGGGTACTTCAGATCGCTAGATATGCCCTTAAGGATCGGCCACATTTGTGATACCCAATAATTATACCTTTCTCGAAATCAAAGAGCTCCGAACTGCGAGGCATCTTGCATGCCACTAAAGCCGATGCTGTTTCCTACACGATATATACCGGCGGAGTCCGTGACGTACCTTAGGACCGCAGATATCGTCATTTGCATAGGTGTCCAAATACTTATTGGTAGTTAGTGTACACTACGTACTATGGCCGTAGGAAGGAGCAAACTTGTCGTAATGAACTACTTTAGGCTTAAAGTTTGACGACTTACGGATCCGAACCCCGACGACGTTCAGCCTGTTTAGGCTGACTTTGAAATTGACTGTTCAGACTGGTTAGTTGAATCAGTGAGTGCTTGGCCTCGTCAATTTATCGTGAAAACGGAGTTTTCTGATGCTGAATTAGAGCGGAAAAGGTGTATAAATAATACCACAATACTGCCGTCTATTGCAGAAAAATCTAATTCTCTGTTGAATCTTGAAAATTATAGTAAATTAATGAGAGCTATTAGAGTGACTGCACAGATATTTAGGTTTATTCACAATCTGAAAAATAAAACTGACAAGAAAACCGGACCCTTGCTAGCAGAACTTTTTGCCGCGGAATTATATTTGATAAAAAGAAGTTCGATATGAACATTTTTCTAATGAAATTAATAATTTAAAGTCTGGATAGTTGATTTCAAAAAGCTCAAACATTTATGAACTAAATCCTTTTCTAAACGAGGAAAGAGTTTTATTAGTAGGAGGAAGACTACAAAAATCAACTTTAAGTTTTCATGAAAAGCATCCTATAATTATTCCTTCAAAAACTCATTTTACAGATCTTCTACTACGTGATGCACATGAACGAGTTCATACAGGTGTAGCTAGTACTCTCATGTTCCTCCGTGGAAAGTACTGGATAATTAGATCCAGACAAAATGTGAAACGTGTTATAAGAAACTGTGTACTGTGTCAGCGTTATAACTCCCGTCCGATGCGACAAGTCATAGCACCATTTTCCATCTAGAGTGCTAAGAGTATTAATATTGTATGATAGTATATTTCTTATTGAAAATGTAATCGTAATGCTACTAATGTTCTATCTATTTTATTTAATTGCTATTTCAAGTACTGTATATTTAATATTTAAAGAAATGTATATATTAGAAAATTTTAAGGTTGTAGAAATGCATTTTAAAAATTTAATTTAATTCTGAAAAAAAAAAAAAAAAAAAAAAAAGACAGGTTTCTTGTAATAATCCTAGTATTTTAGTTGAATTATGAAAAACTTGATTTTGAAATCATTTCATTTGTTTAATATTATTTTGAGTCATATAAATTCTTGATTTAAATCCTGATGCTTGAACAGGAATGTTATAAGAATAATTCTTGATGAAATTTACTTGAAAATTTACTTGATATTCTTGAAACATATGGTAAGTTTTACATGTTCTTGATATTTATGTGACATTTCTTGATTACAAAAACTTGAATTTGTAATGCATAATAATTCTTGAAAATGTTCATATCACTGATAATCTTGATTGTTCTGAACTACAGTTCAGCCGGGCCCAGTGTGTAAGAAATTTTATTTGGAAATATATTTTAATTCCCAAAGAGGGCGTAAATCTTTCATGATGTTATACTTCTTGTTCTTGGATTTGGCAGAGCCAGTTGAATGTGTGTTAGACGTGAATAAACTTGGGAGTTTAGAAATCTGATTCGTAGTGTTCATTTACCTTGATATTATGTGTGATTTAAATTAGCGTTTTCTGAACCAGGATAACTTGAAATTCTTGACAGTTATTATAATATTTTATAAATGCTTTTAGAAGCATAAAAATTGAAACGACAAAAAATTCTAATATATTGCAATTTTCAGATGTCATTTCCAGCCGATGATGTCACAGATATTATTAAAACTGTAAGTATACCCTTTGGTTTTTTGTGTTTTCAGTGAGATTATGTTTATTTGAATATACGCAAGGGAATTATTAAACTTTTTCAAATCTGAAAATCTTGCATTTAAAATTGGATTCAGATGCAAAAGTACTAAAGCAATTTTGGCAAAGCATATTTGGACCACCTGCCTAAAGATAGTCCTAGAGAATTTAAACTAAAATAAAGAAATTATATGACCTCTTGAGGCGAAATATCTTAGAATACCTTTTTTGGGGGGCGTTGTTTTGTTATGTTGTTAATACACTTATGAAGACTTAAAGCGATAACTTACCTTCATCATTATTTCAAAGACGGACGGTTGCACCTATCTAAGTTTTTAAAATATCAAATTGAGAACGAGCAAATTTTTTCAACACGCCTTTTAGTTTAATGTACGGTAACATTTTTGGGAGAATCAGACTAAAATTTATTTCACGAGAAAGAGAATATAATTTGTTTTGATCTGTAAGAGTAGAGGATGGTCTGATAACTGTGTTTTGGAACTAATTACTTTCTACAAACTTGTTTTGTTTTCATCGGTGATCAGTACTGTTAACTGCTGAATTCCCGAAGGCTGTGCTGGAAAGAATTGACCGCTAGATAGTTTGTCATCACGAGCGAATTTCGAATATCTATTTACAGTATATTAACATCGTTATCAGATAATCTAAATCCCAACTAAAAATCTAAATGCTAACTAATCTAAATCTGAATAACTTTTAATCTAAATAATTAATTTAAATTAATAGTTATCGGATTAGATTGCATAATTACAGAGTTTCAAAGTAGCACCAGGAACTGGGTGTCTAAGAACGGTAGCCTCGGCGATTGCCTTTTTTGCATGGGTCAGCTTCGTCGTCCCATTCTAGAGGATGTTCTTTTATTTTACTTGGCTTATAAGATATTTCTCCCACCTTCCTAGCGTGCCTTCGTGGTGTGGTGGTTTGCACGCTGCGCCGGTATACCAGAGGTCTGTGGTTCGATTCCCGGCAAGGGCGTTGATAATTTTTCGCGTCACCATTGAATCCTCATGGCGAATAATTTTGACCATTTTTATTGATATGTAATTGACTACTAGTAATGGCAGATTTATGAAATGGGGAACTGATTCTCCATTTCATAAATCCTTATTCTTTTGAGGGTTCCTTATTATAAGATAGGGAGTTGTACTGTATTATATAATTGTATCTTATTTGTTTGTGGACTGTTCCTAGCGTGCCTTCGTGGTGTGGTGGTTTGCACGCTGCGCCGGTATACCAGAGGTCTGTGGTTCGATTCCCGGCAAGGGCGTTGATAATTTTCCATCTCTCCTGTCCAAAAAATACCTAATGTCCCTACATGGCGCCCGAACTAAAAGGGTGTAGGATGATGATTCTCCGCACCCACGATTTGGAGATTGGGTCCCCTAAAAACCCAAGTCGCCCTTTAAAAGGGGGAGTATATAAGGTGCCTTCCTAGCGTGTCTTCATGGTGTGGTGGTCTGCACGCTGGGCAGGTATTCCAGAGATTTTCGGCTCAATTCCCGGGGAAGGCGTTGCTAATTTTTCATCTTGCCTGCTTCATTCAAAAAAATACCTAATGTCTCTACAGGCTGTGAAGGTTTCGTTTTATTAAGCCGGGTGTCAAATAGCGTATTTCAAGGAGCTAAAACATCGACGCTCTTGGGACAAAACGTCTGTAAAAGGTAAAAATGCCGAGAAATTTCCTTAACTCTTTTAAAGAGTTTGGTTTGCGAAACTTTTCGCGTCACCATTGAATCCTCATGGCGAATAATTTTGACCATTTTTATTGATATGTAATTGACTACTAGTAATGGCAGATTTATGAAATGGGGAACTGATTCTCCATTTCATAAATCCTTATTCTTTTGAGGGTTCCTTATTATAAGATAGGGAGTTGTACTGTATCTTATTTGTTTGTGGACTGTTTTTTCAAAAAATTGGTTATTAATTTGGGAGTCTCTTAGAAAGCGGAACTCCTCATAACAGAAATGTTCGCAACCTCATCAAACTGCTTCTACGAGTTATAGTCATGATTAATAAAGAATTTTTCACTTTCTGATTATCTGCATTTCCATGAAAAGTGGCCTATTCATTGGCAACTTTGTGAATTGGCGGAAAAAATTTATTTTGCTGTTTTTACTGCTGATAATTACTTCTAGGGTTATAAATAATAGTAAAAAGAAGCATTTGAAAAGAAACTAGAAATTTTACGAGAAGAAACAAAATTCTGTATGGACGATATTTACAGTGCAGTTTCAGTGACGGCTAAATATAAAGCTTGTAAATCCATGAAAGCCAAACTTATATGGTAGACGCATGCATGGATTGGTTATTGCCCAGTATACACTCGAAAATACTCCAAAACCACGGAACTCTACCGAACATCAGAATCAGGGGAGTGGATAATCAGAAAGTGCCAAATGTTTTACGAACTATGATATATTTCTTAAATTTTAGGTTATAACTGAGGTTATTCCAAAAACTGAGAGTTATATGGCTGATATGGTGGATGAATGGGCTTCAACAATTGATGAAAAGGTTTTATGGAATCTTTCCAAGTTGAACATGCCATTCAAATATATAAGTATTGCAATTTATTCACTTTTTAATTTAAATATAAAGGTTATTCAAATATTGTACAACTTTGTGTTTTAAGAATTTTTTATTGTCATTAGTCTTCTGAATCTTCGTTTGTTATTTATGAAGAAAAATACTTTTAACCGAGAAATAGTTTAGCATAAATCATTAATGAAGTCTTCTTTAATGGATTAATTAGGAGATTCTAAACACGATAGTTAGGATATTGCAGATTTCTTATAATATGCCTTTGTGTGTTTTTTTTTCATCGATATTTTCAGATAAAGAATTGAAAATATTGGCTCTGAAAATGTTGCGTAAAACATTGAGTTAAAAGTAAGTGGAGGTAAGAAATAGCTTAAACAGTAGGATCAGAAAAGCTCTCCAAAACTGCATCTGGAGACCTTCTAAATTTGTGAGTACTTAAAATTATTAGTAAAAGGTTAAAAATAGATTTTTTTTGCAAATAATGTACTTTTATAACGCTAACACTCTGGAAACTATTAAAGCGCGAGGTAACACCGTCAATAATTTTTTAAACAAATGTTTTACAAATATTCTAACCATTTTCTGCCATTGCATAAGTGATGGTTAAGTGATGAAATATATGGAAGAATAAATAATGAAAAAAGTAAATATGGAATGCACATAAAATGGTACCGTTGATTCCAACTACGTACAGGTGTTAAGGGGTGCCAAGACTTAAACAAATCCGCCTCGAAGCACTGTATTGCATGGTCATAAAGACCATGCAATACACTCCAGACCTCGACGATACCCTATTTCAAATTCAATACCTAATGTTCTACATTGAAATAGAGCTTATTTTTTAAATAACCGTATTTATAACACATTGGAGAACACATTTTGCTTTTAAAATATGTTCGTTTTTAACATATGTATTCATGCATTCAGGATGTTAAATTTCGTTCAACATACTGCAGTTAAAAAGATTACGTTTATTTAGTTTAACTTTACATAGAAATGTTCAATATTTGATTTTCATTCGCACCAAAATTTTCGACTCATTATAATCTTTTGGCCTAAAATAACATAATCATGTTTAACACATAAAATTCTTAAAAGTGGCTAATATATATATTAAAAAAAGCTTCTTCGCTGCATTTAATTTAGATATCCTCGCTCAAGGTAAAAATAAAAGTGTACTAGCAACTTCATATGCATGTATGAAAAAAACTGATACTTGGAGAATAATTATATTATATTATAATATCTTTCTGTTTTTGTTGTAGAATTCAGACATACGTTACTCCAGGAATTCGCACCAAGACGGGTAGGTGACGGTCCTGAGTAGCCTCATCGGTTTCTAGGGCTGGAGCTCTCTTAGTCAAGTTTTGGCCTCTTTCCCTCTTGGAGTCGGTCTTTTATTCTCGTCGACATCATTTGCACTTGGGAATATTCAGGTGAAGCTGTTTGCTTCCTTGGAAGGTTTGTTTCACCTACCGGGTCTGCACACTATGGCCTGCCGTTCATGTGTGCTTTTTGATCGCTGCTCACTAAATGATAATCAGTTTTGCTTGGCATTCTGAACTCTTGTGCGGGAGGCCGTACTTAACAGACTTCGTAGCGAGTTTGCACTTGTCTGAGGAATGGAAAAAATATTGTCTGTTGTGGCCCTGGGCCACACAAACCTTGAATTAGTAAGGCTCCACCGAGACAGAGAAGAGCATTAAATTTTCTACTTCACAGATTTTTGGAGCACCAGGCTCGTTGAATAATTGTAACTGAAACATCGGCACAGGAGTACGAGTTTTGGATCTGATCATTTGTGCTACTTTAAGAATATTGAATCATCGTCGAACAAATTCTTCTTTCATTTCATCGATTGCACAGCCTGAGGGTTTTGGATCTGATCATTTGTGCTACTTTAAGAATATTGAATAATCTCCGAATAAATTCTTCTTTCATTTCATCGATTGCACAGCCTGAGGGTACAGTAGAATCCTCCCGATATCTATATAAAGCTCTGCACGCTATATAAAGCTCGACAGCTTTTTTGGAACTTTTTTTAAGATATCTCTAGGTCAGACAGAGCAAATATTACATACAGTACATATAATTGTTATTTATACGTATGTCTTTCCTGTTCTGTTCAAAGATTTGAGTGTTCTTTTCCTGTAATTTTTGCCGTTTTCGCATTGTGCCATTAATTCTTGGGGAACTTCATAACAAATATATTGTAATACTTGACAGCGCGCTTTGCTTTTTTCGAGGATTTGACGAAAGTCAGGTAGCAACTGGCCACTGGCTCCCATTCCTTTCTATTGTTGCGAAACGTTAGGAGATTTGTCTGAATTTTTGTGACCGCATGTTATTGCAAACTAAACTCACAACAACTCATTGCGGGTATCGTTTATCAGTACACATGCAGGTGTATATGCAGGTGTTCTGCACGCTGGGCCGGAATTCCAGAGGTCCGTGGTTCGATTCCCGGCGAAGGTGCTGTTAATTTTTCATCACTGCTGCTTCCAAATTAACCTAATGTACTGTACCTACAACTCTACTGTACAATTTTAAGCCGTCTAACATTTTGATATGCATGGTAAACAGATACAAAAGTACAAAAACAAAATTCGTAATAGTACATTTTTGAAAGCGGGTTACCTGGGTAACTATGAATATAAAAATTATTCGGCAGAAATTAAAACAAATGAATACAAGTATAATGTTACGAATTTTATACATATGTAAATAGTTCTAGTGAAATTATGTGAAAGTATAGTATTTTTTTGTATAATGTAACATGAAAATATAGAGAAGGGGAGTTTGCCGGAAAAGCTACATTTTCGTGATATCGAATATAAGTGAATAAAATAGCAATATCTATCCAAGTAAAATGGTAGACTGATTGTCAAAACATGGTTAGCGCAGAAAAATGTAGGGAAAGTATTAACAGATAATCGATCGCTTCATGTTTTGAAGCTCTTCTCGAGTTAGCTTTACCCCTCCGAAGACGAGGTTGGTTCGAGAAATGGCATATACAGGACGGCATAAGATAGGCAAACATTGATTCAAAAATGCCTGCTGTGTCATCAGCGTTTTGCCCATTTTCGCCGGCTATTACTACATTCTTACTTTTGAGAGGTAAGTGTGATTCAGTATTAGTGAAATAATTAGTAAATGGAATTAGAAATTATTAGTAAATGAAATTACAGTTATTATGAATAAATTGCAAAAGAAGATTTATGTTTAATCTTAACCAAGCATTTCTTGGAAAATACCTTGCATGATGTTTCTTCATCGTGGTTGTGCGCATTTAAATATCCAGCGGCCGAAAGTTCTCTGGAGTATTTGGTGATAAGAGAAAGGTGATAGGATGCCCTCGAATACCTTTCTTTTCATCTCACCCAAAACTGAGATCGTACAGGGCAAAACTCTTAGCTGTCAACACTGATGTTTACTAGATTACAGTGTACGTTCATTCTCTCACCGATGAATTTTTTTTTTTTTCTTTTGTGTTACCGAGACTTTAGATTTCCTTGAAAGTGGTTTTAAATTTTGAACTGAATACATTACTGTGACTAGTTTGATACTGATTATTAGTTACTTAATCCATCAAATGTGTGACGTATTTCAATTAAATATTTTGATAAACCTGGCGGTATTGTTTCTCTACATATTTCCACAAAAGATAAATTTTGTGTATACTTTTGTATTCCTCTTCTGATTTCTGCAATTGTAATCTGCTTCCTTTATTGCAGCTACTTGCACAATCATGCAGAAGAATGGAGCAGGCATTCAGAGTTCTGCGTCTTGCTACTGGGATAATACCTCTGATGGTATGAAAATTATTCTCTCACCTAATAAGTGAAAGAAATGAGTTTAAAAATCATAAAAATTCAACTTGATTGGATAATGACTACAATGCAGTAAAGTTTACTTGCCTCAACGGAATTAAATTAAATTAAGATGAATAAAATCGTAAAGTTTTCTCATTACTAATAGTGAGCGAGACTTTGGTAAATGAATTAATTAGAATTATTATTCATTTGTATTTCTGTACGAAAGAGAAACAAGAATTTCCGTCAATGAAATCCGTTCTGAAAGTGAATCTGGAACTAAACCAAATTCGGGACCCTTGAAGCCTAAGTAGCTATTGTGACATCTGCGAGATGCAATGTAGCAATGAAACTCTCTCTGTAATTGTGCAACTGGAAATCTGAACTCAAAAATCGATTTCAAGATCACTGACTTTGCAAAATGCTCTCATCGATGCAATATTATACAGTGACATGCGTTATAAGCGCAAGCATAAACTTAGAAATGACCTAAGGGAACATGTTTGATGCCACTGAAATCCTAAGAACGAGTTCAATATCAGACTCATTAGAGGCCGAGTACAGTCACTGAATCCTGTTATTTCGACCTGGGTTTGATTCAAGATGAACAGACTATCCACAGGATCGTTTTCGTGTTTTTCCCTTGCGTAACGTGCATACAAGGCAGTTCTTTTAAAAAATCATTCACGAAGATATCCCTTCTCTTAAGTAGATAGCCATCGTGTGCTTTACTATAATCGAAAAAACAATCTCTTTTTAAAAACATTTTGATATCACGAATCATTAGATGAGAATCTGCGAGTATATGCCTAACTCATAAATGAATTAACTCTAAGATTTATGCTCCACATCATCTAGTTATTGCGCGATTTGCTTGGAGGAAGGTTACATAACCATGCAGTATGATGTGATTTATAACTTTATAACGTATTTTCATGACCGATTGTACTTAGTTATACGTTAAGGAATTTCACCCAACTGAAGCCTTTGTTTGTCAGCATTGCCACATTAAGTGCAGTAAAATGCTACAAAGAAGCAAATAAACATTACTATGATTTTTTATGCTGTCATAACAGTTAAGGCTTTCGAATCTATATAATCAGTGTCATTCTTGCGGAATATGTAAGGAATTATCACATTCTCCTATGCATGCTTTCGTGGTGTGAGTTATTAGATATGCAGCTGGCATAAGATCTGTAGTCCGAGATCAGCAATGGTACCGTTGATTTTCCAAGTTTCCACTTTGGAAACGTAATAATTCTTACAGTGGGACCCGAACTAAAAAATGTGGTGGTGTATGTAACATGTTAACCATATGCATTTGGTTGACCAGCTTTTGTGCTTCTCTTGAGTCATCCTTTGTGATAAGAATGGTAAGTGGGTAAGAATGGAAATAATTATCGTATTCCCCTTGCCACTGCTACGCGTATTGCTATTGTGTAAGTAGTTCCCGCATCTAGCTGGCCTTTGAAGATTCGTGGATGAAATCCCGGCGTGATTTTTCATCCTTCTTCTTGTGAAATCGTAATAATTTATACAAACAGAATGAAATCTGAGGCAATAAACCTTATCATAAGCATTTTTTTTTCTCCTGAAGATATGATTAAATCCTTATATGATCTGCTTAAAAGTTGTAGTTACGCCAGAAATCTCATCTCTTGTGTTTAGTTTAATTAAAGATGCAATGCAAAATATTCCATAGACAACGAGATTTCTGTTACAGACTGTGAGAAAAGTAAAAGTAAAGGAGAAAGAGATGAAACACATCTCAAAGTCGATTTGCATATTATAATTAGGATCCAGACAGTCCAAAGTTTAGAGATAAACTATTTCTGAATTTTGGCTTTGCTGCAATGGCAGAAGACTGAAAAGAAGTTGTACAAGATTAGCTTTAATTAAAAAAATATATATATTTCCTTAAAGAAATAATTTTTTGAAAATTTATCTTACTTTATAAATTATTATAAAAACTTTGTATTTAAATTGCATATAAATGACTTGAGTGTGAAGTGGAAAGATTGCTTAATGAACTATTGAGTTGCATCTGTTAACACATTTTCTTGAAACTGTCTGATCATTTCTTTATTGTAATTTACTTTACATCAATCTAGAAAAATGCATAGCATCAAAATCATATGTAAGAAAATCATTTAGCCATAAAATGAGCTGAATTTTATGCATTTTTTATAATCTGAATAAAATGTTTAAACAGAAAAAGAATCGTTAAGATATTGTTTTGTTATGAGACTTTACTTTAGTAAATTGGCATACATTAATTAACTTTTATTAACAAATCTTTTTTTTTCATAAATGCATAAAATTAATTTTGTTAATTATTTTTCAGGAAGCTGCACAATTCGTTGGGAAAATAACTGCATGTACTGTATTGTAACTGTTTTTGGACTTATTATATGATAAATAACCCAAATTAAATAGCCTCTGAAGAGTTGCGAAATTTGCTACAGATATTAAACCTTTGAATTTTCTTTTAAGATGTGTTTTATTCACTACATTCATTAATCACAGCAGTGAAGTTCTAAATCTAGTTAATACAGCCCCACACTTCTGATTCAAAACTTGTAATGAGGAGTAAATTTAAATAAGCTGGCTTAGCCAGAAGATATTTTACATTAACTGAATAGGAAGCAAAATTCCTTGAAAAAACGAGATGAAAATTAGGGAACACGTTATTAATATGGGAAAAAATTCGTCAAAAATAAATCAATATAAGGCTAGTGATTTCTCGGTTTGGCACTGAAACAGTACTGAAAATATATAAAACTGTATAATACATAACTAATGGAATCAATCTGTTTTATAATTACAGTTTTAAAGCTTGGTATCAAAGAAAAAAATATTACGAAATAAAATCAGAATGAATTATCTTTTAAAATATTTATCGTAAAAAATGTATTTAATTTGCTTTTATGCCTGTCTGTGTATCATCAATATTTAAAATTAACTCACTTTCATTTAACTAAGAAGGTGAAATTTTCAAGGTAAAGAGAAATCCAACTGAAGTCCACTTTTCTGGTATCTTTGAAATGATAAATGCATTGAATTGCCATACTAGTATATATATATGTTACCGTGAAAGACCGAAATTGGAGAATCTCGACTTTCACCGGAGAATGTCAACATTCACCAAATATGTCGGTGAAAGATCGAATATTGCATTACATTCTTGTACATTCGGACCCCTGTGTATGTCGACAATCACAGATATGCTCTGGTGTAGGTCCTAAAGAGAGGAGTATATGTACACGCTGTAATTGCAAAAGGAAGTGTTCCACAAATAAATGCAGTTCTAAAAGCAAGGGCCTCTTTTGCAATTCAGAGTGTCCTAATAGTTTAAGTTGTTGCAATATATAAGATTTGAATCAGATAATTTAGTAAGTTTTTAACTTTTATTATTTTCCTTTCTCATTTTGAATGTACTGTGTACGTTTTAAATTCTTATATTCTTAAGTTCTTATTTTAAGTCTCAATGGCGTTTCTTCGCGACTGAATTACGGAGAAGAAAATATAATATTCTTATATGTTCAGCATTCACCATTAGTACATAATGAATGTCGACATTTACCGGTGCAAGTCAGAAATAAGAGTAATGATGCAGAGCTATAATATTTGGTGGCAACAGTTTGAAAAGTGAAACGGACATTCAGAGTGATTCGACGCAAAATCGCAAAACGAAAACAATAGTCCCTCAGGGACAAAGCCCTTTTGAACTAATAAAATAAAAGGGGTGGCATTAAGATCAAATAATAGGTGAACTTTTTTAACTAGGTGCAATCCCCGCCTTTTTTCCATGAAACTTTAAGAAATTTCGATCATTTTCATTTAAACCAATCTATAAATGTGATTTGCGGGTATCGGCATTTACACCAATCTTCCGTGTTCTGAAGCGGTGCAAAACGGATGAAATTTTTTAAAATTAAATTTGAGTCATTTATCAAATAATTATTTTAAGAGAAGGAATGTCTTTCTTTAACTGATCCATCAAATACTTATCTTATTTTCACTGTCGCATTTTGGGTATTATGGCTTAATTAAAAAAATCTTAGGTGGATATCACATGACTTCCTTGTGTGGTCTATTAAATTACTCATATTTTTTGCTGCATTTCATTAAAACTTATTTCCTCAAATTTCATTCGATATATACTTACCATTCAATTAATTCAGTTCAAGCCAAGGCGAAAATAAATAAAAATTCAAAACATCTTCGTTAAAAAATGAAACACATAGAAAAACATAAAACACCAAATTCTGTTAAAACAGTTAAATTTTTTTTTTTACAATTAACATTAGAGTTTCTACGCAAAAACAAGCAATTCGTCCGGCGGCAAGAAGGCAGATTTTTCGGTGCACAAAACTGAAAGTTTACCTTTGGTCCCACTAGGCAAAAAGACACTGAAGATGCAGAAACTGACTTAATTCACTATTCTACTAAGTTCCAAATGTAAACAAATGGCTGCTCCGTTAGGCTTAGTCCGACTTATTGATAATTCTACAACTATTGCATGCAGACTAACTAAAGGTATAAAACCTTAACCGGAACATAAGAACAATACGATTCAATCACTTTTAAAGCAAAAATTACACAACTTACCAACATATAAAGAATAAAAATACTGAGCTCACCGAGCTGAGTAACAGAGTGGGTATATATATATATATATATATTTGTGCCGCCGTTGCAACCAAAAAGGGGGTGCACAGTTAAATGTTATAGCAGTCCCATATACAAAATTTCAAGGTTCTGAGGTTACTGGTTTTTTGAGTTATGCGAGATACATACATACGTACGTACAGATGTCACGAAAAAGGTCTCTTATGAATCCATTTTAAATCTATTTTACGATCCGTTTTGCTTAAAAAAGTACTTTATTCTGTTCTTATGGAGAGTCACACAAAAACATTGTTAAATTGTATTCGATATTGGTCAAAATGGGATATTTCATTAAAATATGATACCCGAAATTTTTCGCGATTGCTATACTTCCTGTAAGTAAAAAGGGTAGTTACTATTATTTATATCTGTAATGTCTTCTATTGCACCCTCCTCAATTATTTCAAAAACATTTCATGTTTCGAAAGCGGCAGTAATTGTTCTAGTCTTTTCTCCGCTAAATCACGATTAATTAGTAGTGATGGGTATTAATCTAAGATAATAAGGATATTATCTATCTTTTAGCTTTCATTCAATTCCCTTTGCACCCTGGAATTAAGTATATTTCAAATTTCTTGATTCAAGTGTTCTCTTCTTTTACTTTAAATTGGATCTCTGATACTAAGAAAACAGAATTCCCATAAACCTTCTGTCTTTTAATTTTTAAATAAGTTGAGATGATTAATAAGGATTTGTTTTTACAATATGTTGAGGAACTTTCTCCAATAAAGTGCCCTCCAGACAAATCTCAGTGACTGATGATTACATCACTAGAAAATAATTTGAAATTTTTGGTGAAAAGCTAAATTTCATTATTTTGTTAGCGAGATCTTTTAGAATATATTAAAAAAAAAATTCAATTTCTCATAGTTTTGCTGTTTAAATCCAAGGACCATCTTTAATTCTAGGACTTTCAGAGCATATTTTGTCCTTGTCATATATGTCAAAGTTATATCAGTAATTTACCGAAAGATTTCATAAAATTATTCGATAATGATTCTGTATTTTAGCTGCTTCCATTCTTCCGAAAGACTGGGATTTTTTCCTTGCTGACCCAAAGCGTTGTAGACAATGTCCAAGTATCCTGCTTTGGTGAAAAGGATCAGATTTTTAAATAGTTACTTCGATACAAAAGAAACGAATGCTAACTTTTGGTATCGACTAAAAATTTTACAATTATTTTCTTATATTTATCCCTTAAGAAAACTGTTAGTCTTTAAGAAAAATGTTAGTAAAAATAATATCGAATTAATATGGTTTGACAAAAAATTTTATTAGCTAAGGTATTTAGATTAGGAACGTCTTCGTGATGTTCAGCTTTATCATTAAGTCCTGGATACATCGATACAAAACTATTTTAGAACATTTAACATAGCATCAACAATCTCGAGCTTTGTGACGACGTTTTAAACACGTAAGAAGAGCATTTCCGTTCCGAAAGGAATACTTTTCTCTCTTTTACAGACATATTCTTAAAAGTGTTGCACTCTTGTAATGTACGATTTTCTTCATTGTGAAAAATACATTTAATGGTTGTTTTACTAGAATTAGTTAATAATACTGACGCAATAGGAATATGCATTATTCGAAAGTATGAAACGAGAGCTAAAATACTTATTTTTTTCGGCTGGGAACTCAAAATCTTTTTTTTTTTTTTTTTTTTCTATCATCAAATGAAATAACGCAGAGAGAAGATTCTTTATCTGACTGTTTTAAAATTTAGAACTGAGCTTTCTCATGAGACTTTTCGTCGCCGAATTCACGGTTTTTATCAATTTCCAGAACAATTTCTGGCAGTAATAATTTAATGAGGATCGGCGTAACGGTGCACCATGATTTTCCCAGACCATCTCTGAGTATTTATAGATACAAGAATATTTCTTACGGCGTACATAAGTTGTGAAAGTATCATAAAATTTTCTTAACGAGTGAATTTCAGAAGGTCTTTTAACAGGCTAACTAAGCGCATAATAATAGAGGTGTTACATTGAAGTTTTAACATATATAGCATTTCAGAATACATATACGGGCGCAAACGCATAGTACGTAGGGTCTTGCACTTGCGTGTCGAGAATAAGATTTGGTCCGCTGTTCCAATATAGAACATATCTTCCACCATAGTTTTCCTACCTGATTTCTAAAATAAAACATACGCATTGGAAAAGGTCTTCTATTATGTACTGCTATCAAAATGGTAGAAATACTTTACGGAAGTAAAATATGGCTGTGAAATTCTGAAAGTACCCTTTGTCAAGCAACACTGTTGTCAATAGAACTTTGAAATTTGCAACGATCGATTCCAATAAATTTTTACTGCCTTAAGGATGCAATAAAATTTCAGATAAAATGTATTTAATTACATCTGTTAACCAACTCAGGTAAATCAAATTGAAAGACAAACATAACAATTTAGGCTTTAAAATTAGGCAAATCAGTAATTTTATTTTGACACAGACTTTTGAATAAAACTAGATGACTTTTGAGAGCGATCAAACACGGGTCTCTTTTTTCCAGAAGCAAAATATTTTTGCCTAATTTTAATTTAAGAGGTTTTCACTGATATAAGAAATGAGGTGTGGACGAAACAACTGATGTTTCAAAAAACGTTCAGTTTTACGATATCTCAGATATTTTTTATGAAGAAATCATCCATAAAGAATTGTTATTTTGTCGTCTTTTGCAAGAATACACAAGCGAAAAAAATATATGCAATGCCATTGATGGATTTTTTAAAACTGAAGTTCTAGAATCGAAAAATTGCATTGAGGTATGCACAAATGTTACAAATGCGATGACTGACGATATATTGAATTTAAATCATTTGTTAAAGCTGCTCGTATCGATTATGTAACTTTTACACAGTCCCGATCCATCGAGAGACCTTACAGCAAACATGTTAGCAGGGGAATAGAGCAATGGGCTGCCAAAATTATAAGATCTTTATTAAAAGTTCTGCCTTTGATAGGCATTTTTTTAAATCTCTGTAAAGCTTGCTGGTGAAAGCTGCTACGGGTGAGGTTCGAACTTGCAGCCTATTCTTACAATTGAGAAGAGGGGGCATTATGTTTATGACATTAACCTGATATCTTTGAAAGGATCTGATATCTTTTCTCCTGTAACCAGCGCCGGATTTAGCATTTTTCTTAGGGGCGAAAACTTAAAATTGCCGCCTTTACCCACCTTTCTTTAAGTTTCTGTAACAAATTTTAGTTTTTTTTTTAAAAAAATAAACATAGAAATAGGTAGTTTTCGAGATAAAATGTAAAATCCATTTTATAGTAAGAAATTCTTTATGTGCCATTTTTGTTGTAAAAGAAATATACATAACAAATGGTTTAGTTTCTTTATGGCAAAGCATAAGAGAGCTGCCTGCCCTAAGAGGGAAGATGTCTTTGCTGAGGTCTTTCTAAGAGTAATTATGTACTTTATAAGAGTAATTATATTACTCATATGCAAGTTACGCATGAGCGAAACGGCGGAAACACCCATGCAGCCAGCTGATTCGCTTGATTCTAACCCCCCCCCGACCGAACTACCGGTGTTCAGATTTTACATCTCAGCCGCTGGTGGCCAAATATACATACCAAAAGTTACATAATTAAAAACCCGTGCGAACTCTCTTAATGTAGTTACTTCTCCAGTGCAGTGAAATAATCAAATTTACATTTTCCCTGAAATGGGGATTTTTTCAATATTTGCAACAATACCTACTCACACTAATAAATGATGTTAATAGAAAACGATTCAGCACTAAATACTAAAATAGTTCAGCACAGCACAAAAAATGGAAATCAGACATTACTAAATAATAAAAAATTTCATTTAAACAAATATAAGCAAATTACAAATCACTAATAGAATGGATTGAATAATTTTGAACCAATTTCTCGATACTAACAGTAACTTTAACCTAGCACGTTAAATATTCATTTCACAATAACGCCTTCATGTAGCCTACTCAGGAACTCTTACTATCGTCCTCATAAAGCCCGATAACATAATAAATATTTACATATTGACACAAAAGATTTTGTACTGTAATAATCATTTTCTCTGAAATACGCAATTTTGCAATATTTGCAACTATAATTAGCCAGACCATGGAGGTAACAAAGAAAGAAGGGGCCAACCCCGCACTGCGAATGAAGCAGTGCTCCGAGGGCTTCGGTCTCCAGATGGAGTGTTTTTGTTTACATTCAGAACTTCCCTTGACAGCGCACTGATAGTAATTCGACACACGATACTTCCATACAAATCGAAAAGCGGGACGCTTCCGCATAAAAGAAATATTCATTGTGTGATGGATAATAGCAATTTGTATAGTTATGCTTATATAAAATATTACGTTTAAAGAAGATTTTAGCAAAAATGTTACGTTACCTTATGGTACTTTTAAAATTATATACGTCTTTCGATACACTTGATTATGCACTCGTAAAAAATTATCTTCAGTTACAAACAATAGATTACATAAGTTAGGACAATAGATGGGCTGGTTAATTACGTAACTAACTTTCATTAGCTATACATAATAACAATACGGGCTACTGCTGAAAGGAAAAGTTTAATATTTGTACTTCTTTTCGTAATTCTTATTTCAATATTAATTTTAAGTTCTTAACCTAACGCTCGTAAAATATTACAGAATTAAAATTTTACTCTGCGAGCCTTTTGTTCTAAAAATAAATCTATGGCATCGTCATAATTAACTTGATGTACTGTTTGATTTTCTGTTGTGAGACTTGATAAACGCTCCTGGCTCATCGATGATCTCAGCTAGTTTTTAATAAGTTTTAATTTGCAAAAAATTCGCTTACAGCTTGCGGATGTAGTTGGAAGCATAGGGTAAATCCGCAGGGCAATACAAATATTGTAAAAGGCATTCTGAAAATCATAGGTGTAGATCTGTTGCAAGAGATAAAAAGCTCTAGCCTTTTTTATGTCGACGAATAACACTGGGGCTTGTTCTTTAAAAACAGCAAGTTCCTGACAAAACTCAAATGCGTTTAGAGATCTCGCTCATATTTTCGTGCAAGATCTGCTCCATTCTTTTGCAGTTCTTCAGTTGACATATTCAATATTTCACAACCATTTAGAAATGAAAATTTGAATTTAGTGTAATAGACCTGTTTACCCTCGTTTTAATTTCTGATAAGATTCGCTTAAATACAATTTTCATTGCATTAGAAAGTAGCTGAATACAATGAAATGTTCGTGATTCGTCATTCAATGCATCAAATTCCTTTTTGCGTTTTAGAATTCGTTTATTTATCAGAATAAGTTCAACCTGTACTTTTTTTGGTTGCTGCTTTAAATTCTTCTATCCAATATCCCGTAGGAATTTCTCATTTTTTGAAAAGTTTTGGTCAGACCTTCCATTTATGCGACGGAACGCGCAAGAATAATATCTTCCATTTGAATTTCAGTATTTATTCGATTGATTTCTCGAAGAATATTAGCTCAAATTGTCAGGATGATAATAAATTCAAAATTTTTTACAACATGTAGCAGATGTCCTGCTTCGTACTTTGATAGATAATTAATTTTGAAATAGTAATATAGTACTTTGAAAGATAATTTATTTCTTTCAAGGATTTTATTACTTCTGGTAAATTCGATAGAACGGCTTTGACACAAATTTTGACGACCATCTCGTCTGGCTGCTTCCTTTTGAGTTGGTTTTTTGGACATCTTTTCGTAATATCTCATCGAATAGTGAATCCGACAAAAAAGCTAAATATCTTCTGGATAATTCCAAAGAAGTTAACTGCTTCGGGGCAAGACGAGGCAGAAAGCACACAGACAAGATTCAAATAGTGCGCCAAACATCGCACATATTCGGCCAGCTTATTCATTTTTGTAATCTTGGCTTGTACTCCAGAATCTAATATGGCCGGTAAGTACCGATTATGTTAAATCCGTTATCCTCAAATTGACCACGACATTGTCAATATCCAAACCATCAAGTGTGTCAGTTTTTCCCCAATCTGTTGAGAAATACATTCTCCTGTCTTTCTATCAATTTCTATGAAATCAATAATGCTCTCCTTTATTTTACACACATCACCACATATTTTTTACGTATTGAATCATCTGGCTCATTTGTTCTGTATGCGACATACAATCGAACATTATTGTATAATATTTGGCTTCTTTAATATCCTTTAAAATGCTATTGCGAACTGTTTTCGTCATTGCATCAGTAATTTCATTTTGAATTATCGTTGTTAAATATGATACTTGTCCCTTTTTTAGGTATTCTAACTGGTACTTAAGAATTATGTTTGGCTAGCAGAGTCATTAAATTCAAAAGACTGCCTTGACTAGGCCGAGGACACTTTGTGAGCAGACTGCCAGTTTCATCAGACCCACGTAAAGAAAGGCAGTTTGTTGAAAGATACAATACAGCATCCATACTCACTTGTAGGACCTTTTTCCCTTTTTCTTTCTCTGTGTGAATTAGTCTCTTAATGCCATGATGCCTTGACACTATTTCATTTGTTGTAGTAGAATTTTCCACTTAATCATGCACTCTCTGTGGGATTTCAGATATTTCATGCTCAGTTAACCTTTCTGAAGCTTTTTTCCAATTAGTGAATCATGTAGTACACAATGCTCATGTAACGGCAGTGGCATGTTTCTGATAAATCTCACAGGGTGCACAAAAATTGTATTTTTAGTTTTAGAATAAATAATCCAAGATCTTTTAAGCCTTTCATTAGTTGCTAATGTTCTGTGCCACAATGAAGATATCAAATGTCTTCCATCACGTTCAGTGTACCTAAGGTCTAGGTTGTCTGGATATTTTTCGGCTAATAATACAGCTTGACTGCTAAGAAAGATCTTTGCTGATCGTTCAGTTTTTTGTGATTGGCCAACTACCTGATTCCGACAAATCAAAATATTTTAAGTCTTCGTTCTGCTGCCCACACTCACCTAAATGAGAAAATACTTTATATCCTAAATTCATGTCCTATAGATGTTAGTTTGGGGTCTATAAAGTTGTTCTCTCGGTTGCTGAAATGAAGTCTGTTTGAGGATGATAGATGAAAATTCTTCATCTTTGGTCATGCAAATTGCAAGAAATATCAGTATCGTTTAGAATCTCGGCACCATCAGAAGTTGCGGCAGGGTCTGACGGTTCGTCTTTTCCGTGAAGCCATTTTTCATTTTAACTGCAATTTGTTTTCTCTGTTCGGTCCTATCTTTTGCTCTGGTTCTATATTCGGTCCCTGAGAGTTTTTTCTTAGACCCTCTCATGATTTCTTACACCCTAAATAATATACAGTATAACTTGCCTTAAAAGAAAAGCTAAAAATTGACGTAATTATATTCTACAGTCTAAGGGCCGCGTCGCGGAAGCGCGTGCTAACTAAACGGTTGCGTCTCGCTAAATTTGGTGAGGAATATTGGAAGCAGGCATATTAAAGAAAATTAGAGAACAAAAAACCCTCCAAACTAAAAAATTTTTAAAAAAAACTTAAAGACTATAAAAATAATAAACCCATTTTTAAAACCTAAGTTGCCGACTGGCTGCAAAAAAATCAAAATGCCTTACTTCATTTCTGTTGTTCTGTTGTTTCTGTCGTTTCTGTTCCATATTCTCGACGTACATTAATTTGAATTATTTCCTTGGTCCAAGATTAATTTTTATTGAGTGTTATGATAGTTACAATTTACAATGCTTTTCCATTTATTTCGCAAGAGGCGTTGGTATAAAAACAAGGCGCCTGTATGTTATCGTTCTGTTTTTCATTTGAATATTCCCGCCAGGAGAGAGGATACCAGAGGGACTCTAGGAAAAGAAGTTGAAGGGAAAGATATATAGATTCTTTGCTTATGGCGTCATTTACAGGCACCAAAGACCAAGGCGTTTACGAAGTACCTTTGTAATAAAATTGCACATTGGGTTGGAAGAGGGACAGGGTACTTTGACTTTTTCAGTGACGTCTGGAGTCCCTCTATTGTCCTCTCTCAGATCTTATCTTTAGAGTCGTGTTCGGCTGTACTTAGCTTACTTTTAAAACTGTTTGCTCCATTAAAAAGTTTTGAGTAATTAATTATAAATATTCTTAAAAGAGGTTATAAAACTGGCTTTAAAACTACTAATGTTGCATCAAAATTTGACAACATGCAATATTTGCAATATTTTTAGAATTATCAACAATTTTAAAATTGTTTAAGTGCCGCTAAGCCTATTTTAATGGCGGTCATTGATGTTTGCATTTGAAACAGGAGACTAGTGGATTTGTTGCCAATCTAGAGAAACTTAGCTTCCCAACAACAAAGATAACGCATTCATTTATTATTGCCAATTAAATCATGCTTAATCCTTTTTTGAATTTTTTCGAGGAAATAAGCGTTTAAGATTTACTTCGTAATTTTTAATACAGATTGAGTTTTTATGTATTTTTGCCTTGTCGCGAAGTGAGAACTGAATTAATTGAATGAGAAATACTCAATCGTCTGTGAAAAACTGTTTCTTTTTTGTTTTGTTTGCTTAATTTTATACATCGTTCTAGCTTTATTATAGTATTTGAATAGAACAACGAATGTGGCAACGATTAGATAATTCTTTAAATGATATAAATTTTGTGCATTCAGAGTTATAATATGAACGAAATATAATACTGTTAAGTAAACCTTACGCCAGAGTGTCGCTATGGTAAACAAAGTGAGTTTTAAAGAAAGCATTTATTCTATTGTGGTTTATGCGCTGTCGGCGAAGTAGGTTTAATTCAATGTAATAAATTTAAATAAAATGCAAGAAAAAATGCGAATAATTTAATATTCCGTACAAGGAAGTCATGTGGTGTACACATCAGATTTTTTTATCTTGAAAAAAATTGATTTCAAGCAAAAACCCATTACTAGAAGATATATTCTTTCGACAGTTCACAGCATCTTCGATTCTATAGGATTTCTGTGTCCAGTAACGATTCATTTGAAACTGTTAATACAGAATATCTGGAACCTGAAGGTTGGTTGGGATGAAACCTGTTTAGAAGATATTCGCCTGGAGTTCAATAAATGGCTTGAAGATTTACACCTGTTGACAGAGATCAAAATTCCAAGATATGTCCAAAGCAATGTCCCGGAAGAAAAATTGAGTTTTCATACTTTTTTGTGATGCGAGCAAGTCCGCCTATAAGCGCAATCGTATTCCTACGAAGCGAATGTGAGAAAGGGGTAAAAGTTCATTTGATTGAGGCTAAAAGTAGAGTGGCTCCTTTAACAAAGATAACCATGCCTCGATTAGAATTGTTAGCATGCTTGATCGGAGCTCGTCTCACTGCAACAGTAAAGAAGTGATGGATTTAAAGGGGATATCAAGTACCTGTTGGACTGACTCCTCTACCGTTATGTTCTGGATCAAGCATGAAGATAACTGGGGAACATTTGTAAATAATCGAGTGAAGGAGATAAGAAATTTAACATCAAAGGAACAATGGAAGCATATTCCAGGAAGCGACAATCCGGCTGATTTCCCATCTAGAGGATGTTCCGCTAGAGTTTTGCTCAGATCCAGATGGTGGGAGGGTCCACCGTGGCTTAAACAGCCTGAAGCAAATTGGCCCGTCTCTGAAATTAAATTAAATATGGAAGACGTTTCTAAAGAAAGAAAAAAGGGAATAACTGCCTTAGCTACCTCAATTGCTCCTAACGAAATATGGTACTTGCATCGTTTTTCTAAATATTCGAGAATCATTCGGCTGATAGCTTGAATTCTGCGATTCTTTCATAATTCTAGAAATTACGATCACAAACTGAAGGAAGAATTATCTGTTCAGGAAGTAGAAGCAGCTGAGAAGAGGATTTTCTTAATTGTTCAGAAAGAATCTTTACAAAACGAATCTACAAAATCAAAGTTGAAAACTCTTTGCATTTTCACTGATAAAGAAGGTTTAATGAGATTGAAGACAAAATTCCTTCGAAAAGATGATACAGATTATTTCGTGTGTCCCATACTTTAACCTTCTGATCATCAAATTGTAGAAAAGTTGATTTTCGAAAGGCATACAGTACTTTCACACCCTGGAGTTCAAATTGTTTTGACGGATATTCGTCAACGGTTTTGGATTTTAAGAGGACTCAAAACAGTTCCAAGAGTAATCGCAAAATGCATTCGATGCAAAAGATATAATGAAAAAAAAAATCGGAACAGTTCCAGCCCCACTGCCTGAAGATAGGGATCCGAGACGCTCTGGTTTTTGAAGTAACTGGAGTAGACTTATCTGGACCTCTTTATCTAAAGGATGGACACTTTTATTCACCTGTGCTGTTCATAGGGCTATACATCTTGAACTGATACAAGGACTTTCCGCCGACGATTATTTTTTGGACTTCAGAATGCTCATAGCCAGACGTGGATGACCAAAAACTATGTATAGTGACAATGGTACGAACTTTGTCGAGACTAACAACCTCTTTTTTTCACTCGATTGGAACAAAATTATGCAAGAATGTTCTATTTTGAAGATTACATGGAAGTTCAATCCCCCCACAGCTGCGTGAGGGGGGGGCGTTTGGTGGAAGCGTATTATTCAGATGATTAAGAAAATTTTGAGACGAATATTAGGAAGAGCCTGCTTGATATATGAGGAGCTGTGTACCATTCTCTGCGGTACGGAAGTTGTAATCAACGCAAGACCGTTAAATTATTTGTCTGAAGATTTAATGCCTTTAACACCCTCAATGTTCATTCAGGATATAAGAACGATGGGAGTTCCGGACTTGGACCATATAGATGAAGTCAATATCACTAAGAGATAGTATATTTAGGAGATGTGGTATTTGTGGGAAGTGACAACAAAAAAGGATTGGACTGGCCATTGGGTCGAGTTATTGAATTATTCCAGAGTCAAGATAATTATGTTAGAGTGGCAAAGGTGAAAACAGCTGTAGGTGAATTGACCCGTCCTGTGCAACGATTGTAGCCTTTAGAATTGATGGACGACGAGAACTTGTTGTTACCTAAACAAAACCAATTTAACATTCCTGCTAGTAAAGAAATTAACTTTAACCCTCCAAGTGGCCGAGCCGTATATATACGTTCAACCAAAATTGTGCTCTAAGCGGCCAGCAAGCATATATACGTCCAACCAAAATCCTCTTCTAAACGCCCAGCAAGCATATATACGTCCAATCAAAATATTGCTCTAAGCGGCCAGCAAGCATATATACGCTCGCGTCAGGATTTCTTTCCCCCAGCAATTTCGACGGGAGTGATTGCACTAATAGGCTCCCTGCTGGGAAGGGTTTCGCTTTTCTGAAATTTAGCTTGTTATTTTGGGGTTGCTGCACATAACTGTTGAGTCGCCAAACATCTATGTTTTGTTCGAATTTTTAATACTGCTATCGAATTAGCCAAGACAGCAGAAATACTTTCAACGCGTATTGAAAGTAAAAATGGAATTTATTTCTTCATCTAATATCTGAAATGGAGAATAAAAATAATTGAATAATAACCGCTCTTCAACTAAAATCTGGTTTGACAGTTTGAAGCTAATATATAAATCCAGAGTATTTAATCAAAGTTCCTATTTTTTAATTAGAATCGAATATCCGCAACACAATAAGTTGAACAGAATCATTAAAATAAATTTTAAAAATGTTAATGATTTAACGTACCCTAACATTTAATGAAGATTTGTTTTAATAGAAGCATATCGGTATAGTATTGAAAATTTAAGTATACAAGAGATGTTTTAATCACAGACTTTTGACAGCATAAGACCGATATTAACGTTATAAACATAGAAACATCTTTATTTCCGGAAATACTAGAATAATAAACATGTTACAAGAATTTTAAATAATCGTAAGCTTTACTGATCGTAAGCTTAACTGATACTCGTTGAAACCAGGACTGACGTCACAGCAGGAGCGGTAGAATAAAAAGGCGGGAAAATTTTTAGAATTTAGAAAAACATTGAGCAGCAAAATTTAGGGAGGGCAAAAATTTTGGACTTTAGGTAATACACAAGGCAGAGGCATTTAGAAGCTGAACATGTTTTTTAATTTAGTAATGCACCGGAAAGCAAAATTTAAAATTTTCAAAAGTTACGCCGATTGGCAAAATGCCTAGCGCCGGCCATGGTTGCAACGCCTCGACGTATGCTATCATATGTTAGACGTTCTGAACTTTATTAAGTAAGCACAGTAATGAGCAGAGTGATTTTTATTAAATATAGAAGTAAACGAGTAATAAAATAAATATTATCATTCTTTTCTATACAACTTTTCCTTAACTTCATTTATTATTAAAATTATTGCTATTATTATACCAATATCAGCTACTTATGGATTTTTCACTACATATTTTAAAGGCGATAGCTGAATTCATCTCCCGCAGTAATCTATAGTATAATAAATATATATTTAAATAGCTTATTGTTTCGTATATGTTTGGGAAAAAGGACTAATTTTCATAACAGCAATCTTACAAATAATAAGCAATTTAAATCCGAATAAAAATATTTTATTATTCCAAAGGGCGTTAGCCCAGAAGGGCTATTAATTTCGTTTTGACATTTTGCGTCGATTCACTTTCTGCGTTGATTCACTTTTCAAACTGTTGACATCAAATATTACAGCCCTGTATTATATTTAAAGAAATTAAGTAATGAAGAATCTTCATAAATGTATGTATGTTTCTCGCATTGTGATAAAACAATGGTACTTAGAGACATCAGATTTTGAATAACGTAATCTTCCACCAAATATGGTCATCTGGAAGCCCTAATTTGGAATTTGTTTTATTATCGATTTCATATTTTGGAACACTGTAAGGAATCCTTGATAAACAAACTCAACGATTTCAAAGTGAGCAATGACAATATTGTACGGGGGGGGGAATTATCTCCAACGCTCGAGACTGTGTTTCGGAAATTCTAATGATACGCTCATTTTAAAATTATTTTGCGATATTGCTGTTGAATTGAATTCTATGGTTTAAGTGCGAAGAACATGATATTTAATAAATGAAAGTAACACACAAAACCTTAAAATTGGGCGTAATGTAAAATCTGAAAACGTTTTCAGATTTTATTTATTTTTTCTTCTCATTAAAACTGCAGTTGTGACGTGAATACCAGCATTTTTTTTTTACAAAGTCTCTCTATAAAGATGTCTACCTCAAGGTAAATAGCTTTTCCGTGCATTTCCATTTAACTTTATCAAATCTGTCTACAAGCACAGACGTCTAGTGATTATCTAAACAGTATAAAAACGTAGTCGTTTAATACGTATGCGTAAAAAAATGTTATACATATTTTATTACAGTGTATTGTAAAAAGTGTTGCTTAAACACTGTCATAAAGCAGTGAATGAGAAGAAAAAAAAAAGAGCTTCTCACTTTTCATACAGCTGTTAACAGGATCATTATTTTGTTTTCAAACAGAGAACGAAATTTTCAGAATAGAGAATTTTCAGAGGATGAAATATGTCGAAAGAAATTAATGGTGTTACCGCAATTTCGGTTTGCGAATTTTAAAAAATCCATACAATATGCACAAATCTATAACAATCACTTGAATGATTTTTAATACCCAATTTAGAAGACAGACCTGATATTTGATCAATATGCTTTCAGTTTTATCTTCTTCTCGGTATTAATAGATTGAATACGTAATTCAATTAAACTTTTCCTTGAAAGCATCAATTTCATTTGTAAATGTTTTGCAATACTAAATACTAATATTATTAAAATTCCCAGTCTTAGCAAAAGGCCAACCACTGGCAGAGTGAATAAGAGTACTGTAATTGTGTTAAGCCGGCGTTAAAATCCCAGAGAATGAGGTGGCTACTTAATCGTTTTTGTATTTTTTTTTTTTTTTTTTTTTTTTTTTTTTTTTTTTTTTGCCCATGAGCAATGCGAACACGAGCTAGTTGCCCTTGAAAAATCCTCCTCGTATGCATTCTTTGCCTTAGGGTAATAGCCCTCGTATGCTATATCAGGTGCGCTGCAAACTCGGGAAAGTTTATGTTCTTTCATTATAGTTAATTAAAAAAGCAATCAAACCCAATAATACTGTTTATGGATGTTTCAGAAGTTATTCAAGACTTAAAAAAACATACTACTAGTGCCTTTTGTAAGTGTTACTAGAACAGAATTTTTGATAGGATTAAATTAGATCAAGAAAATTGCAATTTATTGGCTATGCATTAAAGAGAAACAATTAATTCCAAATTATCATTCATTTCAACATGTTATGGACAAATCTTTAATTAAAAAATACGTATTTATAACAAAAACAAGATCAAAAGAGGAAAATATTTCAATTTGATTGTGAAGAAGTAGAAAAATGCAGTAAATTTTTCGTATGCTTTAAGAATTCTTCAATTTCATAGTATCGACCTAGCGGTAATGTCGCTGAACTGGTAGTTTGACCTAGGTTGAAATCCTAGTGAACGGGTGGACTGCATGGGAGTTTTAATGGTTTCCTTTTCTGTAGCGTGAATACGAGATATTTTGCCTTCAGAAGTCTTCACGAAAGCATCCTTGTTCATAGGCAGATAGTTTTATTCTCTTAGTTAAGAAGAATCGTAGGTTCCTCACTTGCGTAAACAAACGAAAGTGAGTTCTCGCTCTATATTGGCTCTTATAGACTTTTGCATTGATTTAAGTTTAATGTAAATTTGAACGTGACTGTAAAATTAATTTTTTTATATCACAAATATTATTAAATTTATATAGCATAATCATTGGTACGCAAGTGAGCTAACCTGTTATTCTACGGACTTTGAGTCATTACGGCTTTTGGTGCTGCAGACGTGAAAAATGTACATTGGCCTTTGCCGGGATTCGAACCCTGGAGCTCTCGAATACGCGTCGAGTATGCTTCTAATTACACCGCGATGGATTACGTAAAGGAGGGGGAAAATACCTTATTAATTAAACTAACTATCATAGTGTCCAAACTCTGTTATTCTATTCTAAGCAAGGCATTGAAGAAAGTTGCTCTGCAGTAAATCTTATTCTCGAAGTAAAGGAAAACAAACTACTGAAATATAATGTCTTTTGATTGTAATCAATTTTGAGTTTTCCTCGTTTGAAAATATAGTTATTTTAAAGATTTTTTTTTTTTTTTTTTTTTTTTCCTTTTATGAAAATAAACGATCTACTGTTTACTGAGATCAATGTACTAGGAAAAAGAAACATAATTTATCATATCAAATATACATGAAAACAATGAACAAATTAGAACTCACTTCAGTTATCTGCAATCAATGCATATATTCTCTAGGAATACATCAAAGAGCGTTGATTATATAATGGAATTCACGGATTTATATAAGATTAAAAGCACTTCTTCATTAGGGACTTGAAAACGATATCTAACGACGCAGGTGTGGAATTGCAATTAAAAAGCGCATAGGATAAGCGATTTTGTAGAAGAATAACAACTATCATAAGCTTGAATTATTTTGCCGGTTATGGAACTTAGAATTTCAAAATTGTGAACATTACTGACAAAACAGTAATAATAATAATAATAAAATAATATTTAAATAATAAATTATAAAATATTATATATATTATTAATAATTATTTAATAATATATATTATTAAATACTTATGAATAATTATTTAATAATATATATTATTAAATGCTTATGAATAATTATTTAATAATATATATTATTAAATACTTATTAATAATATATATTATTAAAATAATAAATTATGCAATAAGGGGCGTTTTTTTTTAATGTTTTGTGCGTTACCTTTATTTATTAAATATCATGCTCTTCGCACTTAACCATAAAATTCAATTCAACAGCAATATCGCAAAATAATTTTAAAATAAACAGATCTTTAGAATTTCCGATTCAGAGTCTCGCGCGCTGAAGGTAATTTTTTTTTTTTTTTAAATCCCTTACAATGTTGTCATTTCTCCCTTTGAAATTGTTGAGTTTGTTAACCAAAAATTCTTTAATGTCTGACAAAATATGAAATAAATTGTAAACCAAACTCCAAATTAGGGCTTCCAGAAAAGTGAATCAACACAGAAAGTGAATGGACGCAAAATGCCAAAACGAAATTAATATCCTTTCTGGGCTAATGCCCTTTGGGCTAAAATGAAACTACACAAAATGATTTTTTTTTTTTTATTTATCCAAGTTATTTACATTTGCAGAATAAAAGAAAAATCTGAAAAGTTTCAGATTTTAAATTACGTCCAAAGGGACTTTTTTTAACATTTTGTGTGTTACCTTTATTTATTAAATGTCACGTTCTTTGCACTTAAACAATAAAATTCAGTTCAAGAGCAATATCGCAAAGTAGTTTTAAATTGAGCATATCTTTAGAATTTCCGATACACAGTTCCGCGTGCTGGAGATAAAAAGGTTTTTTCTGTACAACATTGCCATTGCTCACCTTTAAATCGTTTAGTTTGCTACTCAAAAATTCGTTAAAGTTTTACAAAATATCAAATCGATCACGAAACAAATTCCAAATTTCAAATTTGGGCTTCCACATACCCATATCCGCAGTAGGATTACGTCGTTCAAAATTCGATGGCTGTATGTACCAATGTTTTATCACAATGCGAGAAATATACATACATTTATGCAGATTTTTCATCATTTAATTTTTTCAAATATAATGCAGGACTATAACATTGGGTGGCAACAGTTTGAAAATTGAAACGGACATTTATAGTGAACCAACGCAAAATCGCAAAACGAAAACAATAGCCTCCAAGGACAAAGCCCCTTTTGGACTAAAAAGAATATTAGTGAAAAGACTTAGACATTATTCTTTAAATTGTTAAGCATTATTCGTTAGATTAACCTTTGAGAGAATTTAGGGAATAACGTAAGAGTTTCACTTATCATACAGTGTTAAAAAATCTTTACTGTCCTTTTTTTGTTTGTTTTGTTTTTAGTTTTTTTCTAAAAATTGTTGCAACAAACTGTAGTTTTATTCTTGAAACGTAATTCTAACTTGAAACAGGAATGAAAGCTTGAAAAAAATCTTCAAATGAAATGACAGATACTTTCTCACGATTCTGAAAATCAAAGATATATATCGTCTGCATCTTTCCTTTTGGATACATGGCCAAGTCAAAATTGCTTGAAAGCGGCGGGGGCGGGGGGGGAACAGAAGAAAAGGCAGGGACAACCTTATCCCTGCCTTTTCTTCTTTCCCATTCTGTCTGTTTCATCAGGAATAAATAGAAGGGCTAGGTCATTCCTTTGTTCGACTCCTCGCCGACGCGAGCCTCATGGAGGGGGGGAACCAGAAGTAATCTGACGTGTCTCTGTTGCACCTGCTCTGATTTCGCGCCTTTAAAACTGTGGTTTCATTCATTTGCGAGACGATTTTCTGGAGATCGCATATCCCAAATTAATGTTAATCATACATATTTGTTTTCTAATAATGCAAATATTTAAAATAATTTGTGTGTATATATATATATAGTTTTAGTCAGTTTTCCTTTTAAATTCTATATTTAAAGTATCCTTTATGTAATATGGCTTCTTGTGCTGTAGCAACGTGCCGTAACACTTATAGAAATACCAAAGGAAGATATATTGTATTTCATGCTTTCCCAAAGGATAATTTGCTTTTGACGAAAGAATGGATACATAAATGTCGAAGACAAGATTCTATTAATGTGAAAAACGCAAGAATTTGCAGCGAACATTTTATGTGCAGTGATTATGAAGATGACATGAGAAATCGCTTGCTTGGATTGCCTCAAAAGAAACTATTGATATGCAATGCTGTGCCGAAAGTAAATTTATCGTGTGCAGTAAACGAAATAACACAAAGAAATCGGAGACATTTGAAAAGAAAACTAATGCAGAGTGCTTTTGAAAGACTACACGAATTAAGCCCAAAGAAAATTTATTTTGAGGCCGAGAACGAAATTGAAGCTGACAATAATAAATCAAATGTGAATGATTTTGAAATAAAACTCACAAGTGACAATGCCCTATGTGACAATATCCCTGAGTGCCCCTGGCTCTTTAATTAATAAACTGGAGAAATATTATCCTGAAGTTAACAGAGAACCATTTCGTTTATTTTGCAGAGTGAGAACTTTTATTAGAATACGTTTCTTAAATAGAAATGCATATGTTTTTTCCCAAAGAAAAGCAACCCAAAAGGCAAAAAAATGGATTGCTTCGAATGTGGCAGCCAATAAATAATGTTTCAACAACTTGTAGTTGCATTGCGACTGTACAAGTAAGCATATATAATATGTTTTGATTTGAAATATTTCTAGATGGCATTTTAGAAGTTAATAGCCTAAAGCATATTTCAAATGAGAACTAATTCTGTTAAGTTATTGTTACAGTTATTTTTATTGTATCCTCTGTTATTATTGATTCGATTTTGTGTTAGCTTAACATTCTAGATAAAATATATATAAAGTATAATATTAAAGTAATTAGCATAAGAAGACCTGCCCCCTAACCCCCACTTTTGAAAAATTAAATAATTATTTTAGGTAGTGTGAGTAAAGTTGTTTTGTCTAAATTAAGATAAGAATCTTACATGTATTTATTTAAATGAAATATTGATGTAAGCCTAAGTTACAAAATTATTTAAAAAAAATATATGTTATTATATTGAATCGGGAGAAAAATATGCCAATGTAAAATTTACAATTAGGCTGAAACTCAAACTTAGATTAGCAGAAATTTTGCCATATATAACCATACATGTTTAAAACTATGCCAATTTAAGGTTGTTTTTTGATTAATTTTAAATAGCTGTTATTATAGTAGTACAGTTCACTTAGTTAACATGCAGATAAAGAAATGATTAGAAACAAACAGGCATTTAAAGAAAAAAAATCCCTGCAAATAAAAAAAGAAACTTTATGCTAAGAGTAGCGCACTTTATCTATTATTTTAAAATTGAATAAGTACTATTAAATTTTGTAATGTTCATACTGCAGTAACATTGTCTCTTCCAAATTATAGCTATCTTTCACACACAGCTCATTTTAAACGCTGGTTCTTCAAATTTAAAACGCTAATTTCTATGTTGTCAATTGCATCTCCGCGCTCAGTGGCATCATTGCTACGTCATCACTCCTCACTCACAGCCAACTCTATAGACTCTATAGACTCACAGTGATAGAGTTGACTGTGTCCTCACTGCATGTTTCAGGGGGAAACACTCTAGCTAGCCCTTCTCTTTAGTCCTGCTGTTTCGTTGTGACTGAGGGTAATAAAATTTCCCGCGCTGCTGAAGAAGTTGTCCCTTCATCTAAATTAGGTTGCAATAATTGTAACGTTTTGGTCCCCTTTTTTTTTCCTTTTGAAGGATTTTCTAAGCTTTCACATTAAAGAAAAATTCTGATATTTTGTATTTCCTATCTGTTGTCTAAAAGTGTGTAATACAGAAGATGTAAATCCTTAGTTCAATTTCAGTCAAATTTAATCATATTAAAATTATTATTTTCTTAAATCACTGAATAATAATTTACGATAAAATATCAATCATTCGTATAATGGCATATTTTAAAATTTTTACGTTTTAGAGTTTCGGATGACCTCTTGTTGTCCATCCATTAAAAGTATTATCCACTGAACGATGACTGCGCATTCAAAACATAAAAATTTTAAAAAGTAGATGAATAAAGATTTTAATTAATTTTGGAAATAGGTATAGTCTACACTAAAAATGGATAAAAAATATTTGAGCCATCTTATTCCAAAAGCGTTAAATTTCTAAAAGCATTTCAAAACATTTTTGATTGTTGCTATGATAAAATAATACGAAATACCAAAAGCAGATTTTGGTTTTTGAAATAAATTACTATCATGAAACTACATTTATAATATTCTGTTGCATTCTGATGACCATACTTTAGATACTCCTTCCAGTTTTTAAATTAAATGTTGAATAGAATTGCAGATATAAATTTATGCACAATGAGAATGAAATTTACGTATGGTGGAAATAATCATACAATACTTGCCACCAAGAATAATTCTATGTAACAGAACAGTACTTCAGGTTCTGCATATAAAACTGTACAATGTTAGTTATATTATAAAATGTTCAGGAAACATCAAGAATTTCACTTTATTTGTAATCATTCTCATTCAGCGTTGCAAGTAAATTCATGGTAATCATGAACTCCATGTGTGCAATTTTCGCTCAATCAATCGAGCATTTTCAATTATTAAATATCCATTCATTATATATATCATTTCCATAGTAAAGTTCTCGTTTTCTTCTTTACTTACTCAAAAAGAAAGCTAGAAAAGTACATCGTTCGAGAGTCCTCCCTTTTTTAGGTATATTTATCGAATTCCATTAAATTATTTGTCTAATGTGTAGTTAAGAGCTGAAGGTTAAAAATTATGCAGTTAAGAACTTTTTTGACTGAGTAAAATTTTGAAATAAATTTCTGATTTGCTTTGCCAATTTCAGTTGCTTCTGCAGAGTCGTTTCTGCAACGCTAGTACAATATTTCACCGAATACGAGTTTTCCCATTTGGTATTTTTATTCTGACAGAAAATTCAGTGTGGATCCATAAGGTTCAAATTTTTCTTTGTGTTTCTAACCACATTATTAGATTTAAAAAGACATGGAAGTGCTTCAAATTACAAAACGAACAAAAGTGTAGGAAATTAAAAGATGCAAAATGAAACGTATTAAAAAATCTTTTTAATTACTCAGTTTTCAGAACGTCATTGGACGCCTCGATTTAAAATGTAGCTAGTGGGTTATCAGGTCAGGGTATTTGGATATGACAAAGCACACGACGGCTGTCCTAAGGGAAGGTATATTTTCGAGGACGACTTGCTCAGCGAAACTAGGTCGTATTCACATTACACAAGCAGAAAGCCACAAAATGGTCTATATAATATCAACCCGCTCTTCTGCGCAATAACCTAGATCGAACTACCAGTATACAACTGTTTACTTCTCGACCACAAGTGGAGCCCCTACTCCACAGATCACGTGATTTAACGAAACAAATTTTTTTTTCATTCTTGATTGTTCGCTTGATTGGATTTGATGCACACAAAGGCTACATACCTAAGGGAAGGGATGCCTTCATGGAGGACCTTTTAAGGAAAATTAACTCCCATTCATGCTATACAGTGGAAAAAGCGCTTTTCTTGTTGAATTGAAATTTTAAGCTATAGCTATCCTGGGTAAGGAAACGAAATTAAATAAAAGAACTTACATAAAGTTCAAAATATATACGTTAAAGTATATGTGTTTTAATTATAAGTGTTTAAAAATAATGAGAACAAGGATCCTTTGAAATGTGTTGTATGATTTTGACTTTAGTATCATATGATCAGAACTGTTGGGATAATTTAAGAATTATTTTTTTATTTTTCAATGCATTCTGATAAAACTTGCATATTAAAGATTTTATATATATATACATATGCATGTATGTGTAAATTCCCACACAGAGCATGATTTCAAGTATCATATTTTTGAATTTTCAATATAGCAAATTAATAAGAAGAGAAGCATGCCAATATAATAGTTAAAATTTGTAAAAAAGTAAACTTTAAATTCGCGTAGATTTTTAAATAAACATTTATCAATTTCAAGAGCGAATTGGCATAAGTCCTTCTTCTTCAGACGCGAAACAGATTTACTGCAATTTGCCTGCTCAAGATTGCTCTAGAAATCGATAGTGTATTATATATCCTTACGTATTTTTCCCACTATCGTTTTAGCTGCAGGCTCCGTATATTAAAAAATATTCCTGTAACTTTCCCCTTCCTCAATGCGTTCAGAGGACGCAGTCCTCTAAATTTTAAATTGGATTCGTCAACGTCGTGATTGTTTTCATCTTATTGACAAAAACAAATCTCTGCAAACTACCTGTGAAGGTAACGCCGAACCTTTCCCTTCTAGCTCTTGAAATTTATGCCTAATACAAGAACCAACGAATAACAGCGAAGTAAAACCGAACTGACATTCACTCTATGATTTATCTAAGTCAGCTACACATTCCTCTTCTCTAATTATTTACGGATGTCTTGGAGCCTAGGAGTAGCAGCGACAACTTTAAAAACGGGAAAGCATCAGCTTTAACACTGTACAGAGGAAAAAAACATTTCTTATTTAATGTCATATAATTTTATCTGACACGATTCAAGACCACTTATTTCAAGACATTTTAATTTAATTCTGAAACTATATTTCCGTTCAAGAATGTGTTTCTAGAATTTATAACAAAAAAAGACGCTTCTTTAGGGAAATGTTTAAAAACAGTTTTAACTTTGAAAATACAGCATCTTAAAACTGAATTTTAGATTTTTTCAGTGCACTAAATTAGGCAAAATTCTTCTCAGTTCTACGTTTATTCGCACGATAGTTTTAGTCTTAATTTTCATTTTAAGTTAGAAATACTTAAAGCATTAATAAAAGAAAGTGAAAAAAATTATATTTTGGAAGTTTTCTGTGCGTATTTTTGGAAGTTTTCTGTGCGAATTTAGAAAAATTTCAAGTAATTTATCGTTTTTCAGTACATGATTTAAAATCATCATTATAAACTTTTAATATGGAAAAGGAATTTTTAATAAATAAAATCATTCAAAAGTCTAGATAGTAATATAGTTTATCTGAAAGGAGTTCATTTATGTGCCGGCTTTTCACTTTAGACGATCTTTTATCATTGCACTCTACTTCATGACACAGTTTTCTTTCCGCAAATATCTCCAGCGACGGGGGGAAGGCATTGAGGGTCTTAATGTAGCAAAGAATATTTTATTTTTATCTAAAAAAAGTATTTATAATAACGATGAATAGGAAGCTGAGAATTAAAGTTAAGATTTTGGTAGAAAAAAAGAAAAATGCAGAACTTGTAAAAACTGAATGGTATAGGAAAATTTTTAATTTAATATTCTATCATATAAATTCGTTGTGATCAACGTTCAAAGTTACCATGTAAAGAAACATTTTTGAAATTCAAATTCATCTCAAATAGATTTAGTAATAATTCAAGTCAATGTCATTGGAAAATATTCATGTTAACGTCATTCAGAAAAGATTATTGATTAGAATATAAATTGAAGTAATTAAAAGATAAAATAAGTAAAATTAGTTGTTTATTAAACTATAGGCTAACGTAATGCATTTTATTTAGTACATAAATTGTGTACGTTTTTATTTGTATGATGCGATGAGTAGAAAATTTTGATGACCGTATCTTTTCTCTGGGCCTAATTATTAGTTCTATTCTTCTTCTTGCTACGTAATGCAAATGAGTAATGGTACAAAGTTATGGTGGAATCAAAACGTAATTTTCTATAAATTTTTGCTTGAGGAATGACTATAATTTTTATGCAGATTTTGTGAAATATTTTAGTAAAACAGGGAGAAAATAAAAGTAAATAATTTTCCAAATAAAAAACTAAAAACGCAAAGAAATATCAATTTCAAACACATATTCATAAAGTACGTACGCTGTTTAAAATCTGGTTAAAATCCGCAGCCAACACGGCGATAACCACTAAAATCTGGTATACATTCAATTAAATCTTTCTTGCCATAACGGGAGCCTGCTGGACAAAAGGACATGGACACGTCAATACGCCCCGCTGAACGACGGTCATTTGAGTGGGGGGAAAGCAACTAAAAACAGCGAAACGTCTGCCGCTTTTAGCTTTAATCTGGATACAGAATGGGCAGAAGAAATAGTAGAATCTGGTTTCTTTTCAAGACTTGAGATGAAGAGATTTTAGTTGAGGGTCTCGGCCACTAGGAAGGTTAAGGGGCGAATTCAAGTGCAACGCTTGTCATGGTAATCGCACTTGCATTGCAAAATTGGATTCAAGTGCAACGCTTTTCGGACACGCCTACTGAAAATACGTCACTACCATAGAGGAATTTTGCGGCTACTCCTGACCTGCCGCAAACTCTTAACAGCGACTGTAAACAAGACGACTGAAGTGATTTTGCTCAGACGTTTAAGATATCGGAGAAATACTGATCAAATTCCTTGGCATTTAAGAGACAGTCGTAATGCTTTTGAAATGTCGGAGCGTGAATTCATCAGTTGATTCAGATTAAATGGGTTTGCTTCAATGAATTGAAACCTTTTCTGAAGGCAACTGCCAATGATATTCTCTGCAAAAGCAGGTTTGTTATTACTTTAGATTATGAAAACTGAAATACTTCTGGAAATGTTTCCGAATCAAAGACTATGCTTAAATGACCTATTTGAGAATATTATATATTTTTATACGTAAACACACAAATTTTTAATGTTATTGTATTAGGATTCTTTCTTTTTCATCCCGTTTTTTTTCGTAGTAATGATCGAAATCGTTAATTACTGCGAATTTTGGAATGCAGTAATAATATCACCATTAATTTATCGTTTTAATTACTCTAAAACGTAATCTCGGAGAAACTGTTTCTCTAACAGAAATTATGCATATGCCTGTCTTTGAGATATATATATATATATGTATATATTAGGGATTAGCTTTTTGGAATATTATATATTTTTTCATGGTTTTAGATACGTGCATTTAATTTACATATGCTCTCAGAATTTCAATGATATAGTAAATTAATTCGCAGCAATAATTAATCTTTGATATGTATGCAATTAAAATTTCATAATTTAAATTAACTTTATATGAATAGAGAATATTTGTTAAATTCAAATTTAATTCTTTGCAGCAATGGCACTTGAGAATTATTTAAATTTAACTTTACTTTTTATTCTTATGAAACAATATATATATATATATTCTGTAACTGTAGGGTAAAAAGCATGAATTTTTCTCAGCTGTTTAAACAGTTCCCATGTGTAAAATAGTATTTCATCCCCCAAAATATTAGTTAATTTTCTCCTAATGTATAATGTCTTGCCTGTTCGTACAGTGTGATTAATGTCATGGTAATTTTGGATACTTTCTATAGATCTTGCATAATAACTACACATGTAAGTTATATACACATTCGTAAATCTCTTATGATATGAAAAGTTATTGCAGACTTTCACATAAATATTAATAACTTGATATTCTCGCAACAGGTGACTTACCTTACTTCCGTAGACCATGAGCAGAATTAAATAAACTTATAAGGTTATCATACTAAATTACACGAAAAGCAGCATGACATAAATAAATGCAAAGAAATTAAATGTATTTACTGTACTAATAGATTATTATATTACACGACATTGGTTTTGCCCATGTATAATGGGAATGAAAGCAAGTTTTCCATAGAAAGTCCTCTACAGAGGCATCTGTTTTCTTAAGCAGATTGTTTTTACCACATTTCAGTGACCTTGATTTAAGTATGAAACTGGATGATATTTTCTTTCTGCATGAAATGTGTTAACTGAGTTTTAGAAATATAAGCCATCTTGCAGTTACTGTGATAATACTAATTTTTAGTACCTCTATATTATACCATCAACCATGAAAGTTGTGCCAATTGCTGCTGTGGAATTCTGAGGCAGACATTTGTATACAGCAGTTACAACAAACCATACATCAGGTCTCTCTGCAGAATACATAAAATAGCCCTGCTGTGAAAGTATTGGACCCACTTCGTAAAAAAACATTCGTTCATTACTACTGTTTTATTTGCGGTCAAATTTTACCAAAAGCTCATTTTAGAATGCTATGAATACAAGTTGTCCACAGGTAATTGTTCCAATTTCTTACTGTTTTGTTCGCTATTTCCATATACAGTAGATGTTAATTCTCTCGACCAGCTGTAAAAGAACTGGAGTGCAATCACAAATGTGATTCTACCTAGCTTACCAAGAATTATTTTGGGTTACATACAAATGAAACCGCAGATGTTGTGAGTGTGGTGATATTAATTTTTGTTTTGTCTTCATTAACTGGAAAAATAAATTTTCAATTAATTTTGAAAAGGTAAGAAATATATGATAACAAGTATAATATTATAGTCATTTGAAATTATTGCAAGAATGTTTCATTATTATTCAAATAATAATAACAAAAAGCTATCTATACTATAATTATAGTGAACTATAGATATTAAATAATACAAAATATTAAATAAATTTTAGAATCACCTATTTACTATAATTACTACAATTTAATGAAAAAAGGGTAGCTGTAATTCATTTTTTTTTTTTTTTTTTTGTGTGTGTGTGTGTGTGTGTGTGTGTTTTAACGTTTTATTGCATATTTTTGAATAATGAAAAAACAGTGACGTATTTTTGTTAAAAATGGAAAGTAAACTCCTTAAAAAGACTGATTCATTAATATATCAACTATACTTAATGTTAAAAAATCTGTGTATTAAAATTTCAGATGAAACTTTCTTTTGACTTAGGATTTATGTTTTTCTAGGTATGGGATGCTGGTCTGAGGGTTCTCTATGCTATAGGACAATGGTCAGGCAATACTCATGATGCATTTATATGGAGTGGACTCAAACAAAATCTAGATAGTATTTTGTCGCATCATGCATATCTTTGGGAGGTAGTGGATTATATTCCCATTTTATCACGGGAATATCTCTATAATGAGAAGCACAGAAAAGCTCGTGTAGCTATAGAGATCAAATCAAGATCTAGGGTATGGTACGATACTGGTGGAACACTATTGTATTCACAAAGCAAAATATGTAAAATGGTCATACCTGGTGGCCATTTTACATAATATATGCTTAAGGTATTGTGTTGAAAATCCTGAGATTGATGTGTTTGAAGATGATGAGTTGGTACCTTCAGAAAGTTTTCAGTCAGTGCATGTTGAAATTGAATTGCACAATGAATTATCTTTAAATTTTGAAACTCGATAATAAAAACCCAAAGTGGGCAACAATGAACCTCTGGCAAAGGTGAAACCCCCTTCATGGATAATAAAGAATATATTATGAAAAAAATTACTTTTATAATATATTCTTGGGGACCCACAAGCCATGGTTTATATTTAAACCTGTAACTAAATGCACAACCCTAAATGATTTTAATTTATAATAATAATCCTAAATAATTTTATTAGTCCTGGTTTCAAATGCATACTGACAACTTTTATCATTATTGTTTTTCCCTCTGAATTTCTTGTTTCCATCATTTATGTTTAAAAACTCTTGACTACCAGAAATAACTTAATAGGCTTGATATATGTATATATATTTTAGTGTTGGGTATGCCAGTCATGATTTACAATAGTAAGTCACTATAAATTAGCATTGCACTTAATTTATCTTAAACTTAAGATTTACTGCACTGAAATTCAGTTTCTTCCAAAAAGTCAAATGTTTCCCTTTCGTGGGACAAGATAGAAAATTTCCATGTGACAATACACATTTAATAGCATAAGAACTTCATGCTTATTTATTATAGTACAAATTAAAACTGACATATTCTGTCAAAGATATTTAAATGTATTTCCTAAAAACAATTATTTCACTCTATGCTGTTTATGTCTTCTTGGGGGTGGGCAAAACAAATATTGGACAGTTCAATTTTCCTCCACAATTCCTGTGAGCGTATTCTTTGATTAAGCAGGGTTTTGCTCCAATTCCTGATTAGCATAATATGTAAAGAATAAACAGCCTATGATTTATGCCTCCATATCCTCTTGTATTATTTAAAGAACATACATTTTCCCTTTAATTCTAGATTTTAGAACATTAAAGTAAGGGAAAGATTGTTTGCAGAATTTAGATTTATATCATCATTACGTATTCACTATAATAACTTACTGCATACTTACCTCAGTGGGTTTGCCATTAAAAGAAATACATTTAAGTAAAATCATGAGTGTATAATAAATTGTTTTTCAGCCAAAAAAAGAGAAGGGGGGAAATAAATACAGTTTGATTCACTTAATTTTGTAGTAGGCGACTCAACATTGTTATTGTAAACTAGACATTAGCCATACTTTAATAGTTGTCATCTCTGTATTTTTAGAACTTCGAAATTAAAATGCCAATTTTATCTGCCATTATTATGGAGCTGTAGGATATCGAATGTTATTTCTTCAGTGATAAAAAGAAATGAAATTTTTAATACCACATCTCATTCATATAAATTATTAATATAATTGAAGAACAATTTAATAATTCATTTCGTGTTATATCTGAAAATTAAAATTTGTAATACATTGACTAAAGATTCTTACAGGTCTTATTCCCATTTCCTTCAGGAAAACGATAATTGCTGTGTAAAATGCATAAATATTTTCACGAGACTTATGATAGTGGTATTAGAATTATTATAATGTTAATGTCATATAATGGATCTGTGAATTTCTTTTAAATAATTTTTATAATTAAAAAATTTTATAAAATTAAGAAAGTAGTAAATTTTACAATTAAAATTAGAATCCCACACTACAGAAATATATACAAGAATGAAAACACTGTAATATTTGAAATGCATGATTTATTTTTTAATAAATTAATAATTATATTTTGATTTTCTATGACAGCAGTCTGATTCGCAACTGATTGCTTATACAAGTCACATATTTCACACAGTACATTAATATATTCTGCATTTCAATTATTTCCTTTTCTGCAGCTGTAATATCATCTCTCTTCCTTTTTTCTCTTCGGTCTCCTGCTTCGAATAGTTGAGCTTCTATCTGAGGGAAAATTTTAAAATATTCATTCAAATTCAAATATTCTTAATTTTTATATTTCATAATGTAAAACACTTTTTATAATTAATTAAACAATGAAACTTCTCTAAAAAGGAACAATTCATAATATTGAGTTCTTAAACTTTCAATTTTTTTCCCTTTATAATTTTTAAGACTGTTTATAGATCAAGAGGATTTAATTATTATTATTTTAAATTCTTAAAATCTTCTTGTTAATAAAAGACATACTCTGTATATAATGTTCGCAATAAAGAATTGAAATAACTCTTTTGTATGAGAAATATTAATTTACATCTGTTATAATTAATTTATACCAGCGGTTCTTAGCCAGTGGTACGCAAAGAAAAAAAGTATTTTGAACTATTAAATTCAAAAATCACATGAAGAAAAGAATAGTTAATAGAAATTTCCTTTGATCGAAATTGACTCGAAGGTTTGGAAAATGACACACTTGTTAACTTTTGGCTGAACCGAAAAAAAGAATTTAAAGGCATTTCAAATAAACCTATCAAATTTGTATTGTCTTTTCGCACAACCTGTTTGTGTGAAAAATGATTTTTTCCATGTTAAATTTGAAATATAAATACTCATCAAAATAAAAAGTGGATCCTAATTTCCCATTAAATGAAATAAGAGCAGATAAAAAGAAATTAAATATTAAAGTATTATAACTGAAATTTTGATAATCAAGTGAATAATTAATTTAATTTAATTTTGATAATTAAGTAATCATCAGTTTTTAATCTAATAGTTTTTTATGTGTACATATTTAATACAAATGCATATATTTAATACATATACTTAAGAGTGTGCAAATGGCAATATATATATATATGTTTTTAATATTTCTATTGAGGAATTGAAAAATAATCATTGTAAAATTAGTGGTAGTATTAATGTTTTTCGGTTTTTGGTTAGATGGTACACTACAGTCAAAAGGTTGAAAATTGCTGATTTATACCATTAAAGTTTTTCTGTTGGGAGGAAAAGGAAAAGAAGAATCCAGAAAACATTAGATTTTATGTAATAGATACAAACTTGTCATTCCTAAATGCCATTGCAGATTTCCTCGCGATAAAGGTGCGGAATTTTCTAATGTAAAAAAGAAAAAAGCATAAAATAAGCACAATTTACTCAACAATCTTGACTGAAATATACATGCTTTCAGAGATAGCATAAAGTAAGAAAAGTTTACTCAACAATCTTGATTGAAATATACGAGTACATGCTTTCAGAAATAATATACAAAGCATACTGCATAATAAAAGTTATGAGTTTATATACTATGAGATACTATACATGTTTATAATATACCACGTTCCTGTACACCTAACACCTCGTCCACAATTTTCTATACAATTCATTAAAGATAGTTCCTGAAACATAACTGACTTAAGAGAAACATGCATACTTCTAATTTATGCACAATAATTTGACAAACATTGATTTCAGGTAAAGAGCTACATGTATTATATCAAAGAAAGAATGAATAAGTGTAATTTGCCTTTATCCTACAAATACTTAAAAACATTTACATTAAAAAAATGAATTATACATAATGGTAGCAAATTTTTAATGAAAAACAAAACAAGAGTTGAAAACTTAATGCAGTTTTTGTCAATATTTTACTCTCTTAAAATTTATATAAATGTATAGAAACTTGAAATATATATCGCATTTGGCTGGAAAACTTGTGGTATTGTGCTGCACTTTAGGGAAAGGGAAAAAGTATACAATGAAGCAATCATAAGAATAAAAGATATTTGCATATTATTGAAACCACCTTAATAAAAGTTACCAAATTTTCAAAAATGTGCCAAACTCTGGCAACGATTATGTATCAAAATTTTTCAGGTAACATGCTCATGACAATTTTTCATTCAAGCATTGTCACCATTTTCATATGTGTTCCTTATGTTGTATTTCATGTTCCAATGGATTTTAGATACGAATAGTTGTTTTAGATTAATTTCAGATTTAAAATACTGCTTGTGGAGCTTACCATCAAAAGATGAAGCTGTGTTAAAAGTTCTGCAGGAATAGAATATTTTAGTACAAAAATTTCTAATGGAAACAACTTGAGATGAATTTGGTACATAGACAAGGCATGCAGTATCAAGTTTATGTAATTCTCTGATTTTTTTTTTTTAAGTGAAAACAGATCACTTGGCACAAGTGCTAAAAAATTAGACAAAAAATTTGTGGAAAATGTATTTTTTTAAACTATTATATAATTTTTATTTAATAATTCAAATTAGTATTTTAAAATTTGTTAAATGTTTTTTCCTTTGATATGTTGATAACATTTTGCCAACTTAGATAAATATTGATAGTTTGGTTATGCTAAAAGCAAGCTGCAAAAACAACGTACTTCTCCTGATAAGTATTTTTCTCTTTTCATTTATAAAGACCACCAAACTGATCCAGGTGTTTGTGTTAATACGTAAGTACCAAAAAATATTGAAGAATGCACAATGAAAGATGGCAACCAGTATGGTAAAAGATATAATTAATATATGCAATGAAAGAAATCTTATTAAAAGACGACTTTCATTATCAGCAAAGAAGCATGACACAGTTACAGTAAAGAAATTAAGCTTTTTCTGCACTTGTAGCTTTTAATAGCCAAAAATTGTTTTTTGAAATTTTATGAAATAAATAAATCTGAACATAACTGATATCAAACGAGAATGGGTCCAAACTTTCACTTAAGAAGCAGAAGTGTACTGTAAATGCACAATATAATGAGCAGAAAACAAAGCATAATTTATAAATTAAACCTTTACTCTGGATGCATATATTACATTAGAATTAGCACTTACTACAATTCAGGGTTTCGTATAATTTTTTATTTATTGTATTACAATGAAATACATTTAATTTCATTTTTATATTTTCCCAACGATGTACAATATAAATCTAAAAATTTCTCTTAACTGTTTCATCACATAATAAATGTCTAAGGGAAGGAATGCCTGCATGGAAGACTAAGGAAAACTTAGTATTCATGTTATACATTGAAAGAAATGAAGAAAACACTGATGCAGCTAGCTTTTTCACCTGGATTTAAAGAGAGACTGGGATACCGGTGTTCAGCAGGCTTATCTGCTTGTACATAGATGCGCTTATTAATTACTATATAATTCAAGAACTAGCTAATTTTCACATGGTAAACATGCCTACTGTCACTGAAGAATCATGCATCTGCATTGAACAATAAAAATATAACACAAATTTGAATTTTAAAAACACAAATTTGAATTTTAATTAAACTTACTATTAGAAGAATTAAAACCAAATGCTGTAATTTGAAAATGGGAAAAAATGTGGTTTATATTTGAAAAAGCAAGGATTTTTGTCTGAAAAGTAAAATATATTTTACACGCACCTGTTGCTCTAGATTACTTTGGAGGGAATTTTCTATAGGATAAAGTAAATAAAGTTGTACACATTAAAAGAAATATACATGTCTGTATATTTCTTTCGTTTTCAGGGCTGGAACACTTCGTTACACCACACTACAACGCAGTAAACACTTGACCATAAGCTCAGAGAAATCATGGGAACTGATGTTTTTTGTTTACATCGACACGCAGTCTCATTGGATATTGATGTAGTTCATCGGACAAGCTCTCCTGGCACGAGAGCTAACCAGCTCCCCATTGCAATTTTGACGTCTTCAGTTACCAGAGCGGTAAAGCGTTGCACTTGAATTCGACTTTAGCAGACGATAGCAGGAACGCCTCTTGCGAGCTAACATTTGCAATTTATCAGAGCGTTGCAGTTGAATTCGCCCCTAAACCTCCTGATAAGATAAGTAAAAGTAGATGTGGTAGATGAGATAACTAAAACTAGATACTTAGTAAAGCCTTCGCGTTTTAATTGGTTTTTCCCCTTTTATGATTATACTAAGTATTGTTTAGCCTCGTTATTAAGTATATTGTATTTTGATTATGTTCCGCCCACCATAAATCAAAAAGTGGGAGGAGATGTCGCGAGCAACTTAACGGTTGTATAAATGTAATTTCTTTAAAGGTTAAATTTTACGGTTTGGAAACATTGTATCTTTTTTTTATGTTTTAGAATAAAAGCAAAATGCACCATTATTTTACATTAAGATGGATTGCCTGTTTTATAGTGAATTAATTGGGTGGATTGCCCGTATTACTTAATTATAAATCTCTCTTTACGTTTCTGTTAATGGAGTACCGACTGAATGAACAAAATTCAGGTAGAGTCTCGTAACAGTGGCTCTTCGCAGCCAAATCTCGTTTTTAAGCTATCAGTGACTCTTGCATAGTTATCAGCAGTTAGCGGACAGCAATGGACAATTTTAGTTGGCGGACAGCAATGGACAATTTCTTGAGCTCTACTACCGCCAGCCATGCATTGGATAGATACTGAAATTTATCTTCGTAGCCAGTGAACTCATCATCACGAATTTTTAAAATTAACTCTGTGAATAGATAGTCTTGATGAAACGTGAGATAGTTTTCGCTTCTCCTTAAAATTGAATCAGTTCTATTTTCGAAAGTTTTACTTTTGTTTTTCAACTGTGTTCGTTAAGGTTAAAAAAAAAAAAATTGAAAGTTTATCCAGATTATACTTAATAAGATTTATCCAGATTATACTTAATAAGAATGTGAGATACATCTAAATTTTCCTCAATATTCTTCAGTTTCCTCGTATTCAACATCAGGATTTTCAGATTTGTTGATCATGCAGTTCCATCATCAATGTGTAGCAAAATCTCTAAGGAAGGAATTTTAATTTCAGTTTTCTCACATCTTAAATCTGTTTCTTAAAGAATTTTAATGCTTAGTGAACTTTGTTCTAATACGCGTTCTTCTTTCAATAATATTTCCTATGTTATTTAAATCTTAAATCAATAAAGTCAATATTAACAATCACTGATTTTTTAATATTACGTCTGTGTGTCATCGTGCCAGAGCATAAAAGTAGTTCAACTTTGACTTTGTTTATAATATCGAAATTTTTTTAAAGTATTTTTGGTGCGTTTCGTAGTTTTGTTCAAGCGATTGGTTCTGTTTTTATTGCGACGACCAGGTATTTTATGATATAGGCTTTCCTTTAATGTTTAGAGTCTCTCGTAATAATTATTTTTTGAGGCTGACGATAGCCATTTAAAGCGTAATTTTACTTTGTACATTTTCAGGTATGGAGTCGTCTGCTAAAGGTCCAATAAAAATATATGGCAATGATTCATTATCAAGTAGAGTCGCTGCCTTTCAGAAGAAGGCGGAAGAACACCGTGTGAAACAGAAGTATAATCCGTTTTCTCAGGGAGGTAGTCTCAGTGAATTAAATCGTCCCAAATGGGACAAAAATGATCCTAGGTATGGGCGACCAGTGGAAGGTTCTAAAACTGAGCAGAGAGGATTAGCTGCTGGCGCACATATCTCAAATGAGGTTATATTTCTTTGTGAAATGATCAGTGAATATGGAACCACAGGGGAAAATGGTACTATGTGCATAACGTTTGGAGAACTGTTTCAGGTCAGTTTTAAATTTAATTAACTCATGCAACCGATACAAAATATTTAAATTTTCGGTGTAGTGCTTGTACGTATGCATTATTTTTTTAATTTGTTTTATTTTACTAAGTATCCAAAAATGTGTCTTATATTCAAATTTTATATTTTAAGCTGAATTAAATTCTCTGTCAAGCTTATTACTACATATTGAAATTATGAATGGCTTGCACAAAGCAATGAAGAATTATTCTTCATTCGCGGTGTCATGATGTTTTTGTGATTTCTTTTGAATTTTTCAAAACAGGGTTCCTGGAATAGTATTAACAACCTCACATGCAAACTCTGCTATGAATATAAAAAAGTGTATTAGTGTCTTTTGGCTGATTTTTAATTTGGGTATTATGTGACTGTTTTTTCCTGTAGTGATAACTATTGTAATAATGCTCCTGCTTAGCATATTGAACATATGTAACTGAAAGTTGCTAGGCAGATATTTGAAATTTAGAGCAAGTATGTTATGCACTTAAAAGATTAATTTTATCAGAGCTCTTTAAAATTTTTTTATTAGTTCTTTTATCGGGTGATATTAAGTTTAGCATTAAATTAATGTCCTTTTTTTATTTTAAAAAGCAGCAAATGTATGTGTTATCGCAGCTGCCATAGTGGAAGTCACTGTATTTTCAGAATCTGTATAACTCTGGCAACCATACTAACAGTTATACATTTAAGTAACATTACCATTTTCATATACTAATTTTTATATTCCAGGTTCCAAAGGTTTTTATAATCAAATCTTGATACTTTTTTGTGCTCGTGGAATTTGTATGCAGTAAAATTTTGTAATAATACAGAAAATTTTGCCTCAAAAGTCTGTAAAGGGAACAACCAGGAGATGCATTTGGTAGATAACCGGTGTTGCCAAGATTTGTGCTATGCCAAGTCTCTGTCATTCTCTGATTTTTTTTAAACAAAAACAGATTGCAGAGAATAGAAAAAAAAAAAAAAAAAAAAAAATATGGAAAGATTTTGAGAAGGCATTTTATTTTTTTTAATGTACAGTCAAAAGTCGTTAATTCGGACACCCATAATCCGGAATGATCCGGACCTCAAAGCTACAAACTTTCTGCACATGCGTCACGTTGACGCATGCGCGTAAGACCTTTACGGCTGCAAATATGCGTGTGCGCATACGCATAATACGTTTACGCATGCGCGTTTAATGTATAACGGACGGTGTAAGCTAAGCTAAAATTATCTAATTCAGTTAATGTTGCAGAATATGTTGTTCCTTAATCTTCGAATTGGATCGGGCTTATTATTTTTTGCAGACTGTTAGAGCAATTTTATAAAAGTAAGCTTGAACTTTCGATTATGTCAAATATAATTTCCGATATATATTTACTAATATGTAAAGGATCTACAAAGCGAAAGTATGTTTCGAAGTCCATTAAACAAAAAGTGGAATTGCTGCAAAAAATGGATAAAGGCATATCCTTCGTTTCTCTAACCATTCCGAAATCTGTTTATCAATTTCATGTTGCTGTGCGGCCGGGGGGGGGGGGGGGGGAACGCTGTGGCACGCAATGAATTGGAAGTTGATCTGTCCTCACTATCCTTATCTTCAGGGCAGATGTTTTTATTTTATTTGGCTTATAATTCCTTACTAAATGTAGTATTTCATCTCAATGTACTCCGTCTTTGATATGATTTAAATCAAATTCCTTGTCATTATAATTCACTTCCGATAGTGAAGAAAGTGACACAGAGGCTATTGAAAACAAAAAAATTTCGATTGACAAATTAGTCGGTATTCTCGACACAGCAATTATAGGACTTGAACTTTGTAACTGAACAAGAAATTATGTCTGTTTATAGAATTAAAGAGAAAGTATTATCACATAAAATGAAGCAACTTAAACAACTTACATTGAAAGAAATGTTTAATAAAGTTACAATAAATAAATATTAAGCTTTTTTTTTTGTAAATTTTGATACTGTTTAGATCATAATTGTTCTTTATTTCATAAATTACATTTTCATATTTTTAATTTTAGAATTTTTGCATGCCATCTTACCAGATTTAAACTGATGATCTATAATCTGGAAAAATCGATAATCTGGAATCGCCGAAGTCCCGACGAGTCCGGATTAATGACTTTTGACTGTAGTATGTAAATTTTATTTAATAATTAAAATTTATATTTAAAATTGTTAAAGTTTGTTCCTTTCCTTTCGTTGAGGATATTTGTCAACTTAGGATAAATATTGAAGGCTTGACAATCCTTTTGAAAAAGTCTCGAAAACAACCAACTTGCACCTGATAAGTAATTTTTACCTTTTCATGTATAAAAATTTGTAAGTTGCACAATGGTGGTTGCTTTGATACGCAAGTTCTGAAAATGGAAATAGAAATTAAACAATTATATTTGTGATACTCCTCCAGTTGGTGATTTAACAGGTTTCTTAATTTCATTTCTAAGAGGAGTGACTATGCTGTAGTAGATTTAATGTTAACCAGAGTGCATCACATAGAGGCCTGCTACATTTCACTTCTTTAGAAATCCAGAAATTCTCCAGGAACCCAGGTAAAAAAAGAATGAAATTTACCAGTATTAATGACTCAAATTTGTGCTTAAAAACCATGTTAGGAAAAATGTTTGGCTGTTATCTTAGTTTTTCTTATTCTACAGTTGTGATATCATTCTGTTTTTTAACTAGACATACATATCAGTCTTACTGTCTTAATGCTTATATGTTTTACTTTAGACTTAGGGTATCTTCAACGTCTTCTAGCCCAGAGCCAGAACTTTTATATCTTTGGACAACCCATGAACAAAGAACATGCTTTTAAGCACATGCTCTGACACACATTTAATGTGATCTTTTAAAACATTTAATGGTTTTATTTCTGAACCCAGAGGTACTGGGAGGCAAGATGGGTAATGGCTTGGGTGTCAAAAGGCATGCATTCATAAATAAATAAATAGTTTAACTCTCGATGTGCATTTTACTGAGATACTGGAATATTGTAGGCATATCTGCATAATGTGATCTTTTTTTTTCCCTACACTGGGGTGTTGTTATTATATTTGATCATATAAATTTAATATTTTTGGTCTTATGGTTTCATATTTAAAATTATTTTGTGGATTTTATATCAATGGCTAAGAGAAGAATTTACAATAATTATCATGCATAAATCTACTTTTAATTAATGGTCTGGCAATGGTGCATAAATCTATTTTTATTTAAAGTACTGGCTTTTGAAAAATTAATGCTATATATGTATTTAGTTTTATGCAGCATTAGTTAAGTACTAAAACTAACAGCGCTGCATACATGCATAATTATCCATACCTAAAATCTGTCATTTGGATTACTGGTTAGCATTGTTGCTCCCCTTTTTTTTTTTTTTTTAATTCCCTATATCTGCTGTAGATAATCTTGTGATTTATTAAAATTTGATATTCTTTTGCTTATTTGACATAAATCTGGTACTCTTGGCCTTTTTAAATTTTTCGGCTAATCTTTGGAATATGGTAACAGGTAGTTTGGCGGCATTTTGGTAAGGCAATAAAGGTTACTAGCTAGGACTTTCAGCAATAATCTGAGAAGTACACATTTCGAATCACAGATTATTTTGTCTCAGAGAAATGAGAGATCATGAGACATGTAATGTGACATTTTCCGGAAAATTCCGGTGATTTTAGCTAATAAGCACTTAGAAACAATTTCGCTGCTAAATTGCAGAATCGCCCATTTATTCGTTTGGCGCTTTTTACAAGAGTAAGAAGAATTGATATGTCAATAGCAGATTGTTGGAAAAAATGTTGAGGGGGGAAAAACATGCCTTTACTTCATGAAAACAAAATGGTGAAAAAAAAAAAAAAAAAAAAAAACTAGCAGGTTGCTGTAGCAGGGTTGGTCGCCAAATTTTCGCCAAAAAATCACCAAGTTACCATAATCTGAAGATTCACCAATTTTTCTTATAAAGACAGTAATGGAATATTATTAAGCTTAATAATTAATATAGTAGTAATAATAATTTTATGTGATAGTAATGCACTCAATCAATATGCTGATAGGTCTGAGATTAAACTTTGAATGAGTCATGTGTGTCTATATCTTATCCATAATTATGTGTTACCTATGTTTTAAGATTTGTCTTATTTTTACATTTGTACATGGGACATTCAAAATATTTTGAGATAGTCACAGTTTATGAGAGTTAAATACTTAACAAATCCTTTCAAATTTTTTTGAGTGTATCTCATTATATGGCACTACTACTAGCTGATTTAAAAATGTTTTTAAACTAGAGGCCTTCAATATGCTTCAAGGACACTGATAATCTCGAAAAGTATTGCCATTGAATAAAAAAAATGCAGTGGCATATCATAAAAAACTAACATCATATTTAGAAGATAAAGACATTTCATATACCATAGTGTATAGATAGTATGCTCATTTTAAACTAGGGAATAATTTTTGGGGAGATGATATCCATTCACGTCAGTCATAGTAAAATATGTTGCTGCTATAGGAAAGTGACTAGAGGTTAAGAATACCCACAAAACCAAATTTGTGAGCATCAATTCTGATCTTCCTGATTAAAGGGGGATAAATAAAAAATCAGTTAATCTTTGGATTATGGCAACTTGGCGATTTTTGGCGACCAACCCTGCTACAGCAACCTGCTAGTTTGTTTTTGGATGCCATTTTGTTTTCACGAAGAAAAGGCATGTTTTTTTTTTTTAATCAACATTTTTTTTCCAACAATCTACTAGCCGAATTACGCTTATGCTAGAACTTTTATGGAACAAAAGTGCTTAACCATGACGAAGATTAGTTAGAAGTTGGGAGAAAGTGCAGAATCATCCACTGCTTGCCGCGTTTTTAAGAATTGCACATACACGGTATCATCCATGTACACGTTGACCTGTTTTCACTTAAAAAAACATCCCAGAATTGCACAAAAATGGCATTGCACACACTCTTGACTTTATTCATGTACACTGCTGAAGTCTTAGCTAGTAACCTTTATCGCCTTACCAAAATGTCACCAAACTACCTGTTACCATATGCCAAAGATTAGCCAAAAAATCTGAAAAGGTTCAGGTTTTAATGAGCATCCAAAAATCCTCTTTTAAAGTTTAATTTGGTTTATCAATAGAGATGGTCCTGATGAAATGGTTAAATATTTTGTAGGATAATAGATAAATATGCATTTAAAATATCACAGGAACAATATATTTTCTGTATATTTTAAAAGTGAAAAAATATATAATTATTAAAAAATAATTGATGTTTTTTTTTATTAGATATATCATGAAATCAAAGCATTTTTATTTAAATCAATCAGTTTATAAAAAATTAACATTTTTAAGATATGCAACTGTTGCTCATAAATAGTTTATTTTGTTAATTAATAACAGACAGATTAAATAGGAAAAAAATGTTAGCTTACATTTCTCTGAATGGGGATGGACTCCAGTGAAAATTGAAGCAATGCAAAATCCTGGTTGGAGGCTAATAGCCCTTTTGGGCTTAAAACACTGATAAAACAGTAATTGCATTGTTATTCACTTATTAGTGTTAGTCTGTTTGTTGGCTACTGTTATTGTTAGCCACCTTTAGAAGCATTGAATTCAGTTTGGTTTTTTTTTTTTTTTTTTTTTTACCCTTTTGTAGGGTTGATTTTACTATTATTCAGGTTATGATAATTTCATTTGTTGTTCATACCAAATATGTTTGATAGGAGTTGAGCATGAAGACTGATCAGATATTTTTATGATTTCTGGATCATTATGCAGCAATCAGACTCATACATTTATAAAGTATATTTGTTTGTCTTTATAGAATTTTAAATGAGTTTTTAGGTTAAATTTGTGTGCTGAAAATTTCATATGTCATTAAAAAATATTAGTATGTTTATAATGTTCCATTAAATAGTCAATATATTTAAGACTACATTTCGTGCTATGACGGATACTCATGTATTATAAATTCTCCTCCGCTGTGTTTTATTGCTGGAACTAAATCTCCAAACAGTTTTTCTTGTTATTTAAGATATTTCATTTATGTAATTTCATTTATGTATTTTGTGTAACAATATAAATATCATCCTGATAAATGGAAAGTTTTAAAAATAAGTAATGAAGTAAGTAACGACACTTGCCTGTTAATTTGATGCCAGAAATCTCCTAAAGATCATGCCACTCATATAGGGTTAAATTTGATTTTTAAGAATATTTATCTTTTAGAGTCATCTTTTTATCATAAATTTACCATCCAAAGAATAGATTTTAGATATATTTTCATCAGCAAGTATTATCATCTTTCGTATAAAAGCCATTATAAAGGATAAGTACCCTCAATTCTTATTTAGATTTTCTGAGAAAAAGAAGGATAAATTTTCTCATCTGTCATTAACATACAACTTTTTCTTTGGCACTTAATTATAATACAGAAGGTGCATTACAACTCTTAATAGTTTCTGAATTGGGAGGTATTCTATATTTTTCATAGAGTTCCATCATAAATTTAGGTGCACTTTATTTTCAACTGTTTTGTTTTTTAATATAACTGTCATCTCAGTCTTTAATTTTAAATTACATTCTATCAAAAAACTGCTAAAAACTTTAACTATCTGAGCAGATTTTTGAATAGTTTTCTTTAATAGCTTTTTAAAAGTATTACAGAATACTGAAATAATTCAAATTCCAAGGAAGCATTATTAATGAGATTCAGAGACCAAGGGCATGTTAATCATTGCTTCTGTTCTAAATAAAATTTTATGACTTACCTATTATATTTATTGCAAGTCATTTTGTTCATAGTACCAGTATTGTCTGGAGATTTTTGCAACATGATTTTGCATCTTAAAATGGATGATGATAATATTTTAACTCTACTTTGTTTTTGGTAAACATATTTAGGGAAATGAAATGGCAGTGGAAATGTATACTTCAAAGGACATGTTCTATAGTTTCATTCTGATATTCTGACTTTGGTAAATTAAAAATGTGTGATCCTTTTTGCCATACAGTGTACATTATTGTGTAGTTATAACATGGTTTAATATACCTCAGTTTTCCATAATACATGGGTTTCCCTTAAAATTGCATGTAAATAAGGCTGTTCTTAAATTACAATTTTTATCTGTAAGTTTTACTTTCTAATGAAGTTGTGGATAAAAAGACAGAGCAAAGATGACATATATGGAAAAAAACTGAAACTTTGTTTTAAGAGTCTTTAGAAACTGAGAGTTTGATGAGATGCTATTTTGGAGATCAGAATATGGATTCCACTAAAATCTGAAATTATTCACAGTCAGAGGTTTGGGGTAAGAGAACACATTCATAGCTGAAAATTTTGGAAATGTTTCAATAACAGTCTGATGCTATTTTTAGTTATTAGCTGGGAAGCCAACAATGTTTTTTTTTTTGCCTCTGCCATTTCCTGGTACTGATATAAACAATTACTACTGCTTAATAAATTCGTTTTAAAGCTCTAGCATCAATCTGTACTGCATGTGTTGAGTTAGTAGTTTAATCTTTACATACAGTTGTGAGCTGTGGGGTCGTTGATGTTTCTTTAAATGGTAAGTTCATATAAGCAGGAAGAAATGAATAACTTATTAGGAAAATAAGCACAGTCAATGGCACATGCAGCACAATAATAGCTGGAAATAGCTTAAAGAGATTGCAAATATTTAGCAATTTTTTCTTAATTCACGAAATAAAACATTAAGTACCTCAAATCTCTCTTTGATAATACCTAATTAATAATCCAGCTAACTGCTAAATATCACAGCTGATTCATAGCTTAACTCCCTAGCTCTCTGACCCATATTTATATCTTGAATTTTTCCAGAGCCCATGCTCTGGAAACTTCTGGAAAAATCAGTCATAGGACTTTGAAAATGTGTTACTATAAATTTTTTCAAAAGTCAGCAAATTGCCAAGAATTTCCAAAATATTGCCAACTTGGTGATACAAATTGTCATAAAGGCTCTTTAAGAACCAAACTACCTATATTGCACCTACTAATTGAGCTGTTTTTACAATTCCAAAAATGTTGCACTCAGAATTAAAATTTCTGTAATTATATACAGCAAACAAAACACTTAGGTACAAGATGTGACCACAAATTAGATAAAACACAAAATAAACCATAGAATTACCATTCTAAAAGTAATAAATGAATAAAACAATACGAAATTCTACAATAATGCAGAAAAACGGAAATATAATAAAAAAACTAAATTATTACTAAATTATTAAAAATTATTATTAAAAAACTAAATTAAATCATTTAAAACTAAATTAGTATTGTTGTAAATATTTATTATATAAATATTTACAACAATGCTATACAATCAAGTTTCTTCATGTTCTGAATTATCAGCTTCATCTTAAGGATCACCATTGCTATTAACAATCACCCTGTCTCTTTCAACTTCTAATTCATTTGCAGATATTTTTCTTTTATTATGTTACAATTTATTACTTTTATTATGTTCTTTTATTATGTTTCTTTTATTAATTTACAGAAAAGTTTATCTTAATGCCAGGTGATCTTTGTTGACAGTCTATTTCAGTGTCCAAAATATGTTTACTTAATAATAAAAATAAAATCCTTAGTACATGTGTTATTCCAATTATTAATAAATAGTGTGTACTACAGCAGATACAGCTAACTACATGTGGGTCGTGCATGCTAGATTCTATACCATTGTTACTCCTGTTAATAAACTACACGTGGGCTGTGCATACTTGATTCTGTACCATAGTTACTCCTGTAATAAACTATATGTGGGACATGTATGCTCGATTCTATATCATTGTTACTCCTGTAATAAACTAACTCTGAAGAGAGTGATTGGCATTGCTAAGATGTGTTTTTCAGCATGCTGTTCCAGAAATCAACCTTTTAAAAATAATTCCACGTAACCTGCATTTAAATTTAATTTTGATTAATATATCATACATATAGACATGGTCGCAAGTATTTACTATTTCTGATCAACCTATTATATTTAGTACATTTTTGTTTAGTTTGTTGCTTTACTTAATTTGATGACTAGCAAGCAAGGAAATGATTTTTACCCCATTTTATTTAACTTAGTTTCTCTGTTTGTGGTTTGGGTCAAGTCTCGAAATGAACTTTTGACCCTTCTACTGACCCAGATTTTTTAAAATGTTTTATACCTATATTTGTAGGGACAAAATTGATTCCATCGATTCCATCATCCGTGAAACTGTGGCCAAGCAAGGTGATTTATTGCCAGTTAAGGATAGGCATGATGTCACAACATACTCATAATATTTGCATTTTCACTTGATGTAAGCCCGATTGATTCTTCATAAGCCACTTTTATTTTTTATGACCAAGGATACAAATTAACCATTACTTTTATATTTTTTTCTTGTATTTTGAAAGAAAAAATTATTTTGAGGTTGTAGAATTATATTTGTGACTGCACTTCGTATCATTTACAGCTGGTCGAGAGAATTAAAATCTGTTGAATAGGGAAATAAAACCCCCAGCTAAATATGACCAAGAAAACAATAATAGATTGGAACAATCATCTGCGAGAAATTTATACTTATAATGGTATTCCAAACAGAACTTTCAGTAAAATCATAGGGCTTAACAAAAGAGTGGAATCGATGAAAACCTTTTTATACAAAACACAGAAGATCCAATACTTCAGTAGTAGCTTTTAAGATTCTAGCTAAATTAAAGTTATTTTAAGGCTAGATAAAGGCTAGATCATACCTTGAACTGTGAAGCGATTATTTGCTAAGTTCAACTGGTATCAGTAACAATACATGAGAAGTGTGTAAAGACTCTTTTATTTCAACTCAAAAATAATATGAGCAGATGACACGGCTGGTACGTACAAGGCTTCACCAATACTTTTGTCAGCAATTTTAAAATAAGAACTTAAAATTAAAAACTAATCTTGAGTTAAATTAAAAACTAATCAGCTGAAGCTGTACAGAGATAATTTAGCACATAGTTGGCTCTTGGCAAATACCACCGACATACACTAACCAGCAATTAATATGCATAGCCATAAAATAGCAAACTTAGTGAGCAGAGAAACACCTAGCAGAGAAATAGCTGGCTGGCCAAAAGCAGAACATGCTCTCAGCTTGCTTTGTCTGAAGTAACTCAGACACCAGCTTAAATAGTAGCTTTCTGCCATATTTTGCATAATCTGCAAAACTAAAATCTCATTCTGGCAAGAAATAATGGGTTGAAAACGAGAGTTTATATGAAAGGTGGCTTCCAAAATAAAATTAAATAAAACTCTTTAAGCTAGTTGGTGTGTTATGTAGGTGAACTGATGAATTTTTATTGTAAAAGTTGCTGACAGAAGTACATCTCAGAATTCTTTCAAACCAATTGACGCAGTTTTGCCAGGATCTCCATCCAATTTTTATGGTTCAGTGATAACCAACTTTTATAGCTGGTGGATAATATGTAAATACCCAATTCGGTATTCCAAATCCCAAAGATATTTCTGAAAATGTCCCAAAGACTATACCAATTTTTCAAAATTCAGTATTTGTTTCAAAAGTTGATTTTTATTTAATGGCCAAACTAATTGTTGTAGACTTCATATTTTTAAATCATCAGAAAGATCTAAAAAATAGTCTTTCAAGCCTTTTCAGAATTTTAAATATAATTTATCAATATTCAATAGTATTTACAGTCAAAAGTCGTTAATTCGGACACCCATAATCTGGAATGATCTGTAATCCGGACCTCAAAGCTAAAATCTTTCTGCGTATGTGCCGCGTTGACGCATGCTCATAGGCGTTTTACGCGTGCGCGCAAGACATTTACGACTGTGCATATGCGTCTGCGCAAGCGCAGAATACGTTTTCGTGTGGGCGTTTAATGTATAACGGACGGTATAAGCTAAAATGATCTAATTATCTATTTCAGTTAATGTTGATGATTGCGTTGTTCCTTAATCTTCGAATTGGATCCTCCTTATTATTTTTTGCAGACTGTAAGAGCAATTTTATAAAAGTAAACTTGAACTTTCGATTATGTCAAATATAATTTCCGATGCTGGAGCTCCCAAAGGATCTAGAAAACGAAAGTATGTTTCGATGTCCATCAAACAAAAAACGAATTGCTACAAAAAATGGATAAAGGTATATCCTTTGTTTATCTAACCGTTCCGAAATCTGTTTATCAATTTCACGCTGCTCTGTGCAGGGTGGGGGACGTCGCGGCGCGCAATGAACTGGAAGTTGATCTGTCAGCACTATCGTTATCTTGAGGGCAGATGTTTTTATTTTATTCGGCTTATAATTCCTTACTAAATGTACTATTTAATCTCGATGTGCTCCGTCTTTGATATGATTTAAATCAAATTCCTCATCATTATAAATATCACGAATACAAATCAAATAGTTTTCTGGTTGCAATTTTCTAATTTCGGCTATGCGTAAGGTATGCTTTACGCATGTGCGCGTTAAAAGAAATGTTTAATAAAGTAAACAAATAAATATTAAGCTTCTTTTTTTGTAAATTTTGATACCCTTTAGATCATAATTGCTCATTATTTTATAAATTACGGTTTCATATTTTTAATTTTATAATTTCTGCATGCCATCTTACCAGATTTAAACTGATGATCTATAATCCGGAAAAATCGATCATCCGGAATCGCCGAAGTCCCGATGAGTCCGGATTAAAGACTTTTGACTGTATTTATTTTTCCATTTTTAGCTATCACGCAGTTTAACTGTAATGAATTTTTAAGTGAAAAGATATAATCTCTCATAGTACTGAGTGCCATGATTCATATTGGATTGATTCAAATAACATTGGATTTTCAAATCAAATAGAAATTTAAATGAGTTGAAAGTAATATCCGATTAGAAGAAACAATTTTCTTACATCCAAAGGGAGTGATTTCAATGGTGAAGAAGTATTTTTTTCTGTATTAACTTCTTAATTGGTTTCCAGACATTGACAGTTTCGAATGTATGTAACATCTAATTAGGTGGTATTAAGAAGCACAATGTTTATTTTTACCTATTAATTAATAAAATAATACATAATTGGAGATAATATAAATTGTACATAGTTTTATTTATATTAATAATGTAAATACAGGGGAATATCATAGATTTTTGGCTTGCATCACATAAATATGAACACGTACATACAAACAAAAAAGCATGTTGTTATATCTTTTTTTTTTATAAATACAAGTAAACAACCAGAAAAATAAAACTAAAATGGCACTTATATATGCTATATACCTGCCTCTTTCAAAACAGTTTATCACATTGTAGGATCCACTTGTCTAATTTTTAAATGAGAATTGTACATGTAGTAAGTTCTGGTAGGAACTACACAGAAGAAGGGTTAAAAGTACCCTTCATTAAACTCTTTAAAATTTACAATGCGTCAACTCAACGATAACACACTACCTCCCTTGAACAGTAACTGAAATCACAGAACTAAACTAAAAATTTGAAAATATGCACAAGTAGTAGAACTAAGCTACAGGGCTCAGATATTCCTGTTTCTTAAGCTTGCATCCAAACTAGTGGCAGCAAGTAAATGCAGTTTCTTTTCTACGTAAATCAGCAATAACTCTGGGAGTAGAAGCTCATGCTACAGAGGTAACGGCAGTAGCCTAACTCTCTTTAACTTTCCTTCTGAACCTTAATTTTTAAACTCTTTCTTCAGAAGGTAGAATTTGCATTCCTTCATGTGTGCTATCGAATTTAAATATTATCGCATTGATCATTAGGGGAATGAAGGCTTTCTTTTACGTATTTCATTGCCTGTCCATTTTCAGACTTTTTTTTTTTTTTTAATAAGGCTTCAATTTATATTTTGGAAATAAAATATATGCTAAAAAGGGACTGGTGATGATGTTTGTTCATATATGTTTTATATAATTTTATGCATACTTTATCAAAATTTTTAAATTGTTTTCAAGATGTTTCCAGACTTTAACAGCTTCAATAATACTTTTGAATTTTATCAAGAGAAACTGAAATTAACTTTATATGAAGTAAGAGATTTTATACATTTTATTTGACTCTATATTCAGAACATTTGACTGACAATTCTTGTGTGTTGCAGGTCAGTTTTCTTTCAGAGTTCATATGGAGACTGACGTGTTTTTTATATAGTTTACAAGGAAATTATGTATTTAGATAAGCTGGTGGTTTTGAAAATATTTTATGACTTCAATAACGTGGTCAGTAACACAGGATATATTTAAACCTTTGGCCAATATAGTATTTATACAGTTTTGAGAATGTGCAGAACAACCATGAACTATAAGTTTAAAATTGTTTTTACAATTCTGTATTTGTAGCTTTATTAATTATAAAACTGTAAATTTTATTTTTACCTTTGTTTCCAACCTTTTGAATGGCTTCAGCAGTAAAGGATGAGTAAATTTTCACTTGTAGGTAGTGTTAATGACGTATCAGTTTTGATTAGACATACAGTTCCATATAGAAACATCTACAAAGAATATTGATTGATTTTGGATGTTAGACAAACTGTCTAGCATTTTACATACTGTGGGATTAATGAAAACATTATTACATTTCTGTATTAATTCTTCATACAGATCATTTAATAATTTACCACTGAAGTTGCTTCCGGATGGAAGCTTTTTTGTAGCATGCAGTAACTCTATTAATTTTATCACATGAGAGTTTTAAACTGCAAAATAATGCAGTTCATAAAACATAAAAATTTATATTTTATGGTCTGTTTTTGACTTTTGAGAAGGATGTTTTTACAACGTATTTACTTAGAACAAGCACCATTATTTTGAATTAGTGCATTGTCATCAGATATATTTGAGATTAGACAAACAATGACATGACACAATTAGTTTTATTTTTTAGCTTCTGTTTATTTTTAATTTAGTAATTAAGTTTCCTTTAAAAGCATTATATAGTATCTTAAGCTTTAATTTTAATGCACTAAAAATAGAATAAATTTTAATCAGTTTTTTTAATATTCACTGACAAAATTCAGAATTTAAATCATCTTATTAAAAATCATTACCCAATTCTTTCTGTTATTACTTTTTACATGCTAAAGAGTAAAAAATATAAAGTGAAATATATTAGGAAAACCTTTTTAAGTTACATGTTACATTACTAAAAAGATATATAGTTAAAATGTAAGTTTTTTAATAGTTGAAAATAGTTTTTCACCTATCATAAAATTGTTGGTGTTAAGTAATTAGAAATAAAATCATGAGGCTGCTAACAATGGTGGATTTTAAAATCAAACTTGTCAGAATGAAATTTAAATAAATAGAATTTAATCATTCTTATGTATTTCATTTCTATACTATCTTTTATATTATTCCATTAATTTCTGTTGATATCTTAATGTAGTGTTTCTGTTTGAGATGTACAGTTTTATAGAAACCTACTGTTTTTAGACACACATGACATAGCCAGAAAGCTATTTTTTATTTTTCAATGCATTTAACTGAAAATATGCAACTTATTCTTTTTGAGAATACCTTTACTCTTTTCTTTATAATAGAGATAATGCAGAATCAGTTCTTGTATTGATATTGGCATTATAATGTAGGAATATTTTATTCTCATTATACAGGAAAAGCATTATGAATAAGCAGGTAAAGCATAAAATTTCTGGTACTAAGTTGAATGAATCATCAGAAAACTCACACATAACCACAAGTAAATTCTTTTCATTCAGAATTTATTTTCTACATGCAATGTTCCTCATCATCTAATTAGTTTCTCTCAAAATTTTCTGTAGTTATATTTCTACAAGCACATTCAAAGTGTTCTAATAAATTGGTAACAGTGTGCGCTCTGGAAAATTTAATAACATGACTAAGAAAAGTGTAATACAAAAGATAATTTTATTGCTTAAAATGTCATCATGTTTCGAGTGATGTATTTTCCTTATCAAGTTTCAAGTGATGCTGCATTTTCTTCTCATTTTTGATTGTTTTCTAGTATTATGTGCTTTTCATATTAGATGCCTAGTGAAATTTATTAATGTGTGATTAAAAAGAAAGGTAACTAAGTAATAGCATTTTATTTTCCGTATATTTTAACTTTATAAAAAACTAAATGTAAATAAAAGTATCATTTAAATATATTTTATACTAGTTTAAATTTGTACCATTTGTATAATTAGTTGAATAGTTTTATCATAAAATTACTGTCTAATTTAAAAACTTATATATGTTCATACAATCTGTGATCTGATTTTTAAAATTAGGTAAAATGTTTTGCCATTTTAGATTTATACTGCAATATCAAACAAAGTTGTTGGAATTCTCATGAGAGCTCGTAAGCATGGTCTAGTTCATTTTGAAGGTGAGATGTTATTTCAGAGAAGAGATGATGATGTAATAATCACCCTTTTGAAACCAATCAATGAGATACGTCCTCCAAAAGTTGCACCTAAACGGAAACATGATGAGCAAGAGTCAATGAGCGTTATGTCTCCTGAAGATTATTAGAACTGAAAAACAATTTGTGTGATTTTCTAAATTGTTTTAAACTTTAGGCAGAAATTCTGATATAACAATGAACTTTTTATCTTGCTTTATAATGTACTTTTTGTTTTTATTATATATAGAGCTTAATTAGTAATTATTAAAAAATGCTTATATATAGTTTTTTTTTTGTTGCCTTTGTAATCAGAAGTTAGAGGAATGTGTATTTATAATTAAGTTCAAAGTTATGCTACTGAAAACTATTAATATAGGATTCTTTGGCTGTTCCTGAGAATTTCAAGGATGCTGAGAGTTTTTTTGTGCAGAGGATAAATATAAGACTATTTTTTATGATTATTTACAATGCATCTATGATACTAAATAAGTGAATTATTAATTCAATTGAATCTTCTTTCACAGTTTGAAAATATGATTTTGTATAATTAATTAATGCTGTGATCAGATATTAAATAAGCATCTATCCTTCATTTCTTTATGAAATAATTTTCCCTGCTAAGTGCCTTTTACCATAAGGATTTACTCTTAAGAACTCTTTTTGTCATAATGAATTTAATTTTTATTTAATATTTTCAATTTTATGTATTTAAATTTTCAGCTATCAGTTATATGTGTATTTTATCTCTTGAACTAAATTTCAAGCTTGCTTCTATGTAATAATCTTAACAAGTAAGCTTTATGCTAATTTTGCCATGAAATGTTATTCATAGTTCTGTCTTTTTTTGTTTGAAAAAGTCCAAGTAGGAAAGAAAAGCGTACTGATCTGAACATGATGTCTAGCATCATTAATTTGAAAATGTCTTTAAAATTTCAAAATCACGCAGAATATTTTAAACTGACTGGTATCCATATTCTTGAAAATTAGTAAGACTGCAAGAATTGGATTGAAATTTCATTCGCAGAAGGGGGGAGAAGTTTCATATCCCTGATTTATTTTACAAAATCAGAGTCTGAATCTCAGGTTGTATTTTACTAAGTCATTGTGTGAATTTCACTGTTGAGTGAAAGGAAATCAAGACAGAGGAACATTATATTTTTAATATCCTCAATATTAAGTATATGTAAATTTATAGCTGTGAAATAATTATTAATATAAAATAAATATTTTTGCTGTACATTGTAGTTCAAAGCATGTAAATGATGTACATAGATAAACTTTTATGTCTTCTAATGCATGTATGTAAATATATAATTTCTAAAAATGTAGTTTGCTTTAAGTAGTGAAGAAATTATTCTGTTACCTGAAACAATAATATAAAAATTCTATGTTTAAATTAAATCTGTCTATCAACAGCATTGATATTTCAAGAACATTGAATCAACACTGACGTTTAAAGAGAAAATGTGTAAATATCTCTTCTTTTATAGTTTCAAATATGTGTTAATTTTATTCTTTAGTTTTATTTATTATTTATTGTAAGTTTCTTTTACTTAATATATTATTTATGATTTTTAATTATTTATTGTTATAAATTTAATATTTTCCTGAATACTTTTTTATGTTGTTAATTTTTTGAAAATATTTAAGATATGCTCATATTATTTCTAAAACATTGTTATAATTTATTTGATTATGAATGAATGTAATACTTATGATAATTGCGTTTTCATTTTTATGATAATGAGGATCACATTGTCTCTGGATGTATGACATTTCTATTCACATTTTTTGTCTTATATCCTGATTAGGGAAAAAAATATCAGCTAGAGTAGATTTAATAATTGTGAAATACCATTCTGTGATAAAACTGCACATAATGTCAAATGTTTAAATAAAATTATAATTAATACAGTACTTGTTTTAATCATATACTTATATATATAAGTTATATATAAGTATATGATTATATTAGTGCATGCTTATATTGGCATTTTAATTACATTTTTTATATCTATTCTATCAGAATATGAGTTAATTATTATTTAAATTTACACTTTTGTTAAATGAATTCTAGTAGATATTTGGCTATGATTTTGAAGTTTGTAATTTAAAATTGCTTCTCATACTAACAGCAGAAATGATATAATATGCTTTAATAATATTTAATAAATGTTTAATAAATATAGGGACTTTTCTTTTTAATAAGTTTTGAAGGCTTGCAACTTTCAGCTGAACACAGTATTTTTAAACAAAAAAGTAATTGCATTATTTCTTTACAAATGTATTAAATATTGCCAATATAATAAATAACAAAAGGCAACAACATATTTCTTATTTATTATAGTATGAAGAGCAGAAGAAATATTCAGTATATTGAGTGTGATACTTCTTTGACGAAATGAAGCAATTCCAATGATGGAACACAGCAATAACTTTTATTTAACACTCAAAAAAATGGCGACATACAAACAAGAAAGAGAAAACATATTCTCACATTTAAAAATAAATTACATTCTTCGTGCGAGAGTCGCACGTGGCACTCGAGTCTGGTTTCGAATATTGCCATTCACAAATAACTTAATGTTCATCTATTTAAATTATTTAAACTACAAGATTTTAATACTATTTAAAGCTGTTACAACCTCTCCCCCAACGGAGAGACTTTTTCCGAAGGGAAAAGTTCTGTAAAATTTGACAGTTTAATAAGCTCGGCTTGCTCATTTGCTTAAAGAGCAAAGGTTATTTCTCTTATAAATTTCTAAATTTCAGGCCAAAAAATTTTAAGTTTTAAACAATACTTTTACACTACATTTAAAAAGAAAGAAATGGAGAACGTTCAAATACATTAGTTGAGCATACATTAAACAATAAAATTAATTCTAAACGTGGTTACATACACTAAGAGTTACATTACTTAATTCTACTCAGAACATCTACGTTCTTGTGCAAAGATCCTTTGCGATGAATGACCTTAAAATTATAAGGTTGTAATGAGAGTGCCCAGCGCATCAATCTAGAGTTACATTTGGCGTTGGATTGTAGCCAGACCAAAGGATTATGATCAGTTTGAATCAAGAATTCTTGCTGACCATCCAGATAAAAATGCAGTTTCTTGATAGCGTAGATGATAGCAGCGCACTCCTTTTCAGTAGTACAATAATTCTTTTCAAACTTAGTAAATTTTTTGCTTATATACAAGATAGGATGTTCACGTTGTTCATCATCTAATTGGCATAGTACTATACCCATGCCATTGTCTGAGGCATCGGTTTGTATAATAAACCTTTTATCAAAATCGGGAGCATACAGAATTGGTTTCTTGCATAGCAACTCTTTTAAATTTTTAAAAGCTCTGTCACATATTTCAGACCATTGTATATTTCCTTTTTTTGTTACCCCCTTCAAAGCGTCCGTGAGGGGTGAAGCAATTTCCGAAAATCTCGGTATGTACTGGCGATAATACCCTACCAGTCCTAAGAAAGCACGTACTTCTGTTTTGGTTTTAGGTGTAGGATACTCCTTTACAGCCAGGATCTTTACTTCATCCGGGGTTCGTTGTCCTTGTCCCACAACATGGCCTAGGTATCTCACTTGATCTTGTGCAAATTTACATTTTGATGGTTTTAGTCGTAAATTTGCTTTCTGTATTCTCTCTAGAACAGAAGTTAAGTTTTTAAGGTGCTCTTCCCAGTTTTTTGAGTAAATGGCAATGTCATCCAGGTATGGTACAGCGAAACCTTCGCATGCAGCCAGGACTTTAGTCATAACTTTGCTAAAAAAATATGGGGCATTTTTTAATCCAAAGGGTAAACGTAGAGGCCTGAAACTTCCAAAACTAGTTACAAATGTTGCATATCTTTGGGCTCTTTCTGTTAACGGAATTTGCCAGTAGCCTCTAGATAAATCTAATAGGGTAATATATTTTGCTTTTGCTACAGTTTCGATACGTTCTTCAATATTAGGCAAAGGATAGTATTCAGTTTTAGTAACAGCATTGAGTTTACGATAATCAATACAAGGCCGAGGATCCTTTGATGAAGATTCTATCAAAATCATGGGAGATGTATAGTCCGATTCTCCCGGCTCTATAATTTTAAGATCGAGCATTTTCTGTATTTCCCTTTTGAGAATTTCAGTCTGTCGGGGTGACAGTCTGTATGGCTTTATTTGTATTGGTTCGTTATTTAATAGCTCAATATCGTGACAAACTAAGTTTGTTAGTCCAGGATTATTTGAAAAACAACCAGAATATTTCCATAAAATCTTTCGTAAATCTTCTATTTGCTCGGATTTCAACCTTTTCTCGAGTTCATTCTCTTCTATGATGTCCGAGAAATTTAATATACTTGGATTGGAAGGTAAACGAGGAATGTCCATTTCTAAGTCTCCTTCCACTTCAGTTATCATATTAATCATTTCTGGTCTTTTGTAATATGGTTTAAGCATGTTAATGTGATATACTTGATTTGGCTCATTTTGTTCCTCGAAACTTACAATATAATTGGTTTCTGAAATTTTCTGCTCTATTTTTCCAGGTCCTTTCCACTGTACTTCTAGTTTATTTTGACGATTCGTTGATAAAACAAGAACTAAATCTCCTCTAGCAAATTCTCTTTTCACTGCGTTTCGATCGTACCATGTTTTCCTCCGTTGTTGAGCTTCTTTCATGTTTTCCACGGCAAGTTCCTGGCATTTCTTCATTCGATTAATAAGTTTGAAAACGTAACTGACAACATTATTACTTTCTTCAATCGGTTCTAGCCACTGCTCATAAAGTAAAGTGACTGGCGTTCGTAGGTTTTTGCCATGAACTAATTCTGCTGGTGTAAAACCAGTGCTTTCGTGTGTGACTGTTCTGAGAGCAAAAAGAACTGATGGTAGATAATTCTCCCAATCCGAAGTCGCTCCTATACATACGACTCTTAACACCCTTTTTAGCGTTCTATGGAATCGCTCAACGGGATTACTCTGCGGATGATACACAGAGCTTCTTACATGTTTAATGCCGAAACGCTCCAAAAATTCCTCTGTCAAAGCACTGACGAAAGAGGTCCCCTGATCTGTTTGGAACACTTTTGGGAAACCCATACGACTGAAAATCTGTAAGAAAGCATCAATCACAGATGGCGAAGAAATGTCTGTCACCGCTACAGCATCTGGATATTTGGACGACATACACAGAGCTGTAATAATATATTTTTTTCCAGTCTTTGAAATAGGTAGCGGACCAACGGCATCGACATTTATTTTAGTGAATATTTCGGAAATTACTGGTACTAATGTCATTGGAGCCTTCTTTTTGTCATTTCCTTTTCCAGCGCGCTGACAAGCATCACAGGTTCTTACAAAATCTTCAGTTTCTTTGTAACACCTCGTCCAGTAAAAATATCTAGCAAGTCTGTCTTTGGTCTTTTTGACACCCAAATGACCAGAAGTTCCTTCGTGGCACATCTTTATAATTGACGGCTTGAGTTTTTCAGGTATAACGACAAGCTGTCTTTCAAAGCCCATTTTATCCGTCGTTTTTTTAACTAAAAGTTCTTTTCCTGTCAGACTATAGTTCTCATTTTTGCATGTACCTTCTTTAACTTCTTGGATGATTTTAGACAGTTCCTTATCAGCAAGCTGAAGTTGTGCAATTTCTTCTGAGTCAATTTTTACCAGTTTCATGAGAGCTTCATCTTCCGTATTTAGTTCCGGTAAATTATCTTCTTCTTCAAAAACATATCTGGATGCTTTATTTTCTTCCTTCATCGGTTCCAAGAGCTTCTCTTCAGCTATTTCTCTTTTCCTTTGAGCTCTAGTAGAGACAGAATTAACCTGGTGAGGACAACTATCAGGCTCCTTTCTTTGTTTATTCAACAGTGCAAAAGTTCGATTGCCTAATAAATACCTTCCTTTGTCGAGTTCATTTCTAATAATGGCAGCCTTAGTTATTACTCGCCCAAGATCGCAATTTAGTTCGATCTCAGCCAATGGTAAACAGGTTGGATTCAAGTCTAATGGCTGTTGCACCCACACATTTTCACCTGTCAGCATTTCCGGCGTGATGTATTTGCGACAAACTATATCAATACTAGCACCTGAATCCCTTAATATAGGAATTTTATGACCATTTACGTAACCCATACTAGTATAAGGTAATAGAAATTTATCCTCTGGTTTTGCACTAATTCTGTTAAGATTAGCAGGAGATTCAGTACTATTCTTAAGTTTTGGACATTGGGGCCTTAAATGTTGATAGGACCCACACTGATAGCATTGTGGCGTCTTTCGTTTTTCATATTTATCATCTGGACGTGGACTTCTAGGTCTATGAAACAAGCTTTGCGTATTAAATCCTGATGACATTTTGTTTTCAGTTTTATTTTTATTATCTGAACTCAATTTACCTTGAGTTAGTGCATTGTATCTTTCTTTCTGCCTATCCACTACAGGCTTTTTTTTAAAGTTTCCGCAAACGTTTTCATAGGCATCAAGTTTTTCAGCTAATTTTTTAGATGAAATCATCTCTACCCACTCATCAAGAAAATGATCTCGAATTTCAGGAGGAACTCGACGCTTAAGTTGGTCAATCACCATCAAATCTAGCAACTGATCAAAAGTCTTAACTCCTAGACCAGTCACCCATTCCTTGCAATAATTTTCTATTTCATAATTGAAATCCACCCATGTGGATTCGGTACTCTTTTGATGTTTCATAAGTTTCTGCCTAAACTTTTCCGGGCTTAGTTTAAACCGTCTTAACAATAAATTCTTTACGTGTTCATAGTCTTTAGCTTTATCGGAGGGTTCTCTAGCTATTAACTGGGTTACTTCGTAAGGAAGTAGTCCTAGTAAATGAGATACAAATTCTTCTTTATCAATTTTAGCCCATTCTGCTTGCCTTTCAAACAATAGCAAATATAGACTGATATCTCCTTTCTTGTCATCGAATTTCTGCATAAGGTGACGCAGCTCCGTTTTCGGCCGGATCTGTCCGGTATTTTGAGACTTTGTCTCTGCTTCAAGTCTTAATCTCTCTAATTCATACTGTTCTTTCCTTCTCCGCTCTTCCGCTTCTTCCTGTCTCCTACGTTCTTCTCTTTCCCTTTCCTCCCTCTCTTTCCGTTCTTCTCTTTCCCTTTCCTCCCTCTCTTTCCGTTCTTCCCTTTCCTCCCTCACTTTCCGTTCTTCTATTATTGTGTCTAAGACTCCTTTGACGAATACTTCATCATAATCTCTACTTTCAACAATTTTCTGTTTTAAATCGACTATTTTCAAATCTGCAGTCACATGAACTCCCAGTTCAGCCGCGAGATTTTGCAAATCTTCCTTACGAGTTCTTCCTAAGTAAGACATTGTTTCTATGTTTAAAATTAACGAACACTGTTTTCTTTATATTTCCTCAAAATAGCTCAATTCAATTACTTTAATTAATTAATGCAGTCAGGAATCACGAAATTAAATGCACTTTGTTAAGTACGTATACCTCAAAAATGAAATATTTAAATTATATGAAGTTCATTCTCTCTACCACATTAATTGTGATTAAAATAAGAATAATAACATAGAGCAATATATATATATGTCTACCGTCTGCACAACTAAAATGAATATTAAATATAATATCAAATACGGTAATAAAATAAGACAATTTAATATTAACAGGAAATAATAATCTGGTATCGCTAATATTGCGTTCAGTGATGAACTAATAAAATAAAGCAATTCTATATGAACAGGAAGTAATAATCTGGTATCACTAATATTATGTTCAGTGATGAACTAATAAAATAAAAATACGCACGATTATTCGATCTTGGTCGGTGCCTCCAAAATAATTATGACTGTGATACTTCTTTGACGAAATGAAGCAATTCCAATGATGGAACACAGCAATAATTTTATTTAACACTCAAAAAAATGGCGACATACAAACAAGAAAGAGAAAACATATTCTCACATTTAAAAATAAATTACATTCTTCGTGCGAGAGTCGCACGTGGCACTCGAGTCTGGTTTCGAATATTGCCATTCACAAATAACTTAATGTTCATCTATTTAAATTATTTAAACTACAAGATTTTAATACTATTTAAAGCTGTTACATGAGGTATAAAATTCTGTATAAATTAAAAATGGCAATGTATGTTTATAAGTTGCTATCAATGTATCAGAATGAAAATCTGTATTATTATTATTTTCTTAAACTTTCTTGTTTTATTCAAAGCTGCTAGAACTTTTAGCATATTGAATTCCAGTTATCATCATTTGTTATAAGCATGATTGATGTTCGACATTAACATGGTTACTACTACTAAATGCCATTTCATATTTAGAAGTTTGTTTATTCTGTATGTCTCTAATGCTTGTTTTTTAGTAATATTTTATTTATATTAATTGAATATATGTAATAAGAATATTTTTCTTGAAACCAAGAATACTGAAATAGCATTAAAATTATGTGTTTTGTTTTTCAATTAAATGAAGGTAAATGAAATACTGTTAAAATAATGTAAGGAAAATTCATATTTAACCAATGAAAAATCATAAAAATCCTTTGTTAATCACTTGCTTTAAAATGAATTTTTCTCTATTGTTGCAGAAATCTTACATGTAGAATTTTTTTAACAATGTGCCAATATCCATCAGGTTAAATTGCCAGATATTTGTATTACAATTTTTTTTTTTTCATTTAATTTTTTGCTTCGATAGTCAAAGTATATCTAATTTGATGCTTGTTTTCAGTCAGAAATATTAAAAAATAGCTAACTAATTATAATGCGATGAGTTATTAATGTTGCAGCTTTAAAGATCTGCTAATTAAAATGCTACTTTTCTGATGCTAGTTAATAGTCAGAAATTTTAATAGTAGCTATAGTATTGTAATACTTATTGTTTCAACTATTTTCTAGTCATATATATTTGTGTATGTGTTATATCTTGAAGACATTTAAAACATATTACATAACAAGTAATATATTGCTAAGTTTTGCTTTTAAATGCTGTGATAACATATCTGTAAAAATATTATTTCATAGACATTTTTAGCTTTGCATTGTGTGATAAAGCATTATTATTTATTATTTGAAATAAGAATTATGGTATTTGCGAAATAGTTTTTATTCTTTGCATTTCTAAGCTGCTCTTGTTTGCTGATGTGCATTTATGTTTTAAGTATCAATGTCTTAGGATACAATATTGATTTAGCTTTTACTGAGCATTTTTACTGATGAAACTGACAAATTAAATCTTTGATTTCTTTTAATGATGGATTGTTTAGTAAAATAATTAAATAAATGTTGACTTTCGTGGGCATTTGTGCTTACTTTTCTCTTTTGTTAGCTGTATTTTGTCTATGCGTTCAAGATACTAAGTTTTTTTTATGAACTAATACTATAATAATAAGATAGTAAATAGTTAGCAAATGCCTGGCTTAAGAAAGTGTTTTTATTAAAAATAATTAAAAATTGAAATGCATTCTGATACTTATGAATTTAATTTAAAATAAATTTTGTTAAAAGCCAAATTAATTATTAGTATCAAAATATCAAGAAACCAAATATACCTTTTTTAAGTACGTTTCTAGAGATATATGTAATTTTATTGTGGTCAGGCTATTGAAAGCAAAGCAATAATTCTTGTAATTGCATATTTTGTTACTAGACTCTAAAACTGTGTAAATTGCTAAGGTGTTTGGATTTCTCCCCCCCATGAAATAATCTTCTCAAATTATTGAGGAAAGGTTTTAAAAAAAAAGTAGCATATAAAGTAAAGAACGCTTCGCAGCAATATACAGTGGTATCTCTGTGTACGTCAATAATCTGTTCCAGATCCTTGAACGTATACGATATGAACAGTTCCAGTAAAAAACAAGTAGTTAATCCATTCTTAGAAAAAAAAATCCTGTAGTTATTATTATAACACTTTTTAGCACTTTAATACAAATACAGTGGGTGAAATATATACAGAGTGTTTTTTTTTTTTTTTTTTTTTTTTTTTAAACTGACACTCCTCAAAGCTATGTGTAGCTTGATCTGTCAGCTGAAATGCCACCAAATGTGTAGGATAATGACGACAAGGGAAAACAATTTCTTAAAAAAAAAAAAAAAAAAAAAAAAAAAAAAAAAAAAAAAAAAAGTTCTAAAAATCTCCGATTGGGGTAAATGTGGTATTGTATTCTACACAGTTGAGAATTTGACAAACGAAGAAATTTCAGTGCAACACAATTTTAATGAAGAAATTTCAGTGCAATAAAGAAGAAATTTCAGTGCAACACAATTTTAATGCAGTAAATAAACTGCCCCAAAAGGGTTACAGAGATGATATTTCAGTGCACATATCATTTTATTCGGTGAAAGCATTTTCTCGGCGAGGGCATAGATCTCTTTCAATGTAACCACCCTTCTTGCGGACATTGCATCAGGTACAGAACATTTTTGATGGCCGGAAGTAACATGTAACCAGGAATGCTGAGCACAGTTCCGTTGTCCATTAAAGTCGCCAAAGTCCAAGCCCCACCAAGATAGACCTTGAACTTCAAATAACCCCTCCAGAGAAAAGTCGCATGGAGTTAGACCCGAGAAGCGAAGTGGCAGGTGAGAAAAAGCTATTTCATGACACTTTGTTTTGCGAATTGATGACGCAGAACAAAGTGCAACAGGCCGTTGCACCGATGGGCTAATTTGAAGTGGTGCTTTTGTTACAGAAGGGTTACCTGATACAGCGGCTCCTTGTGCTGAAGCAGTGGAATGACAAACCTACTCAGCATAGCATGATGCCTTTGCATAGTAACGGTACATGTCTGTAGTCCTGTTAATGTTCTTTAAAATGGTATATAGGTTCCCTGAATTGCATAGAGTTGTTCAGATATTCGGAAATATTCGGAAATTATGAGTGTTAACACTCCCATTGAGATGAAAATGGGCCTCATCTTCATACAAAAAATTCATACTCATTCTCCGCGGTAAAGCGTGGTTGATTTCCATCTTGAATAGAAATGTCGGAGAAAATGTCACCCTTATCATATCATTGTGTTTTAATTCCTGCACATTGCTTATCTCGTATGGAAAGAAACGGAGAACGTTCCGCAATATTTTCATGTTATAAAAAAAATAAAATCCAATTATCACTCTACAACTTTCCCATTGCTACTACCGTGTTTCTCCGAAAATAAGACCTAATAAAAAAATAAGCCCCAACATGAATTTTCAAGGCACTCGTAATAAAAGCCGTAGTTAAGATGATCAGTCAAACAGACGCGTTATTGCCAAATAACCAAGTGCAGACATAACACACATCCACATTTGAAACAAACAGACGTTGTTGCGACAAATTAGAAGCTTCAGTATTCAATATATGGCGTTAGAATTGGACATATACCATTTGATTTAATAATAAATTTAAAGGATAATAAATTTTAATGTTCAGATAAAATGAGTGCGAAAAGAGAGCTTTTCCGTCGACTAAAGATAGGAGCTGTGGAAGACTCTAGGAATAAAAAATTTAACAACTTCCTGTAAAGAGAAGTTGAATCTACGAGTGGTCCGAAAATGGTGATCAGAATACAATAACATCAGTCAGCAGGTCGACGATGGAAATGCCAAGAGTCATAAGTGTGGATCAGGTCAGCAACCATTATTTTCTGAATTGGAACACATCTGTGAATGGTTTCCGGACAGAGGAGAAAAGTATTTGGCTGTTCGCAGGGCTGATATTCAAGCATTTGCCTTTCTATGGCACCATAGCTAGACATATCGCCAGACGAATTCAAAGTATCACAACAATAGTTAGATAGCTTTATTCAGCGATATTAATGTCTGTAAGAGGATCGACAGCACTATTCAAATGGGAAGATACTCAAGTGATTAGAAGTCCATATGCATTCAAGTGTTCTGTTGGTTGCATCGGTTTCTGTAAGTACCAGCTCTGAAGTATGATTGTGCTATGAATGAAACTGCAGTGTTTATTGGTCAAAGGTGTCAAACTACTGTGAAATATCAGAGGGGTGCTTCTGAGATATACATTCCGTCCACTGGTTATAAAAGTGCACGAATTTCATGTATTTCAGCAATTCGTCTCGATGAAAAAACCCCACCTCTAATCATGTCTAAGATCAAGAAAGAGGAAATCGAACATGTGTCAGGTATTTATGTTCTTGAGTTTGAGAAAGCTTGATGAACACAAGCAAGCACACACTGCATTAAAACCATGAAGCACTTTCTTGCATAAAGGATAATTCATCAAATAATGGTTCCTATAGGAATGATACCATATCTTCAAAATCTTGATATTGCAATAAACAAATCATTTACGTATGGAAATCAATGGCAACAATGATAATAGAATGGAGATAAATCAACGATGAAACTTTGTGAAGCCTAAGTTGCAGATAGTTGTTACTTAGGTGAAAAATGCATGTGTTAAAATAACAAACAGCTGTATCGACAGTGTTCGACATGGACGAGAAAAACTTATTTGAGGAGAGCTGTACTACTGAACATGAGAGGCTAAGGCCAGTGGTCTTAGAGGAAATGAAGTCGCAAAACGTTCAGGCCGGAATTTGTGATTTGGAACCTTATGACGATATTCCAGAAGACGGCATGGCTGTACTAGAATAAATGATTATGTTCATTTCTAAATGTTTCTTGAACCTGAAAAAATGTATTTCTTGAACGTGAACAAATCGTAATTATTGTGCATGAAAAATAAGACATCCCCCGAAAATAAGCTCTAGCGTGTTTCTTGCAGCAAAAAATTAATATAAAACCGGGTCTTATTTTCGGGGGGAACAAGAGTACCAGATACGGTCCATGGCCCATGGCTGCCGTTAGCGATTGCAATCACGACATCAGTAAATGTCTGCTCTGGCCCGGTTTTCGTCCTCTACCAGACCGAACTGCTAAGCATCCTGTTTGTTTAAATTTTGAATCATGCCTTTTAGTGCATTAATTGATAGAGAGCCTTTACGCAGTTGTTAATAACTTCTAATCTCACGAAAAAGTGGCGGCTGCGTTTGATCGGTGATGATAAAACAATTTGACGAAGTAGCACCAGGCGAGGTAAGAGTATACGCATGTTGAACTCAGCTAAAAAAAAAAAAAAACATTCGGAATTTCTTTTATTTTTATGGATTCAATTATAATTCAATAATTATTGATGCAGCTATCATTTCTGTGATCGAGCATTATTTACCTTTTAAACTTTTAATTATATTTCATGCAAATTTCCAGTTGTGTAGAGTAGAACAGTGCCACATTTTGCCCTATTGGAAACTTTCGGAATTTTTGTTTCAACGGAATCTTTTCCCCATGCTATCATTAGCCCTCTTACCAAATTTGATGGTGTTCCAGCGGATAGATGGAGCTACAGATGGCTGTGAGTAGTCTCAGTTTAAAAACAAACACCCTGTACTATACATAAATGAAACACAGTGCATGATATTGTATACAAATATTCTTGTGTTATTTATGTGTGTTTTTTGTGATCTGAAGTAATTTCTCAACATGCTGTGATCTTTACTTGGTTATCGATTTCAATAGTTTCGCTACGTTGGCCAATTTAATAACGTGTTTCATTTTCACAACTGTAGATACTGTAATACTGAGCATATAAACATGTAATAGTCAAGTGCGAGATACGCATGTCATTCGCATACTTTTCAACAATTCTGTTTTTCACCTCCATAATGATCTTAACCAATTTCTTCGCTGCTTGACCCTTCTAACGTTTTAAAACTCGTTGCTAATGTATATGAAATATAGGCGTGAAACACAAAATCGTGTGAAAAATTCATGTGAGTTTTAGCGCGGCTTGTTCACTGAATCATAGTAGCACTCGTTTTGACGCTCATGGGCAGTGGTAACATTGCCTAGAAAGTAATTACATACTGAATAGTAGCAACAGGAGTACGGGCAGTCGTACATTTGTCTCGAAAGAGGTAAATAAAGGTAGAGCTCGCACTCGCAACTCGTGGAATTCGTGTCCAAAAAGAACGTAAATAAAAGTTGGACGTATTTCAGAGGAGACTTATACCGAGGTAGCTACATTTATAGATTTACTTACCAAGTCTTAATAATATTACTTACCAAAGCATATGTTTTCAACACAATAAATCAAGTACTACTGTTCTGACCTCTTTTTTTTTTTTTTTTTTTTTTCATTTTACGGTCATAATTGCGGAAGCTGTCAAATCGGGATTCGCTGACTTTCAGTTAAAAGAAAAATATTCGTGCTTATGTAAAAACTCCAATCCATGAATGGAAGGCATTGCATTAAAGGATGGTTTGACGAATGGGCTGTTTGTCTCATGATATGTATCGTGAGAATGCAAGAATACAGTTCAGTATATGAAAAACATTTTATTCAATTCACGGAAACGTTTAACAATATCATCCAGCTTATGATTTTATATTTACAGAATACCAGATTTTTTTTTGTCATATAAATGATTTGAGGGATAGACTTTTGATATATATCACCTGCTCACCAAAATGTAATTAATATTTATTACATAACGAGTTGACAAAAAATGAATGCATCATTTAAAAGTAAATTGACTTTTTCGTCTACCGCTTCACGATATGTTTAAACTTATTGAAATCTCGATTTTTAGTATTTAAGGCATTCAGTCAAAAAAAAAAAAGTTAGCCGCTATGCATTTTACCACCCTTAACCGTATATCAGTGCTAAGAATCACTCCTTAAACAGGGATAGTTATTAGTATTGCACACATTCGCTGGCAAAATTGAATTAAATCGCTTATGAAGAATTGGTTACTAGCAAGGGTTTTTAGATAGGGAACGCGTGTATCCTTAAAGGCCCCAAATCCTGCGAATGCATTTTGGTATTTGCTTACTCGGAATAGCATTTTTATGGCGTAAAAAGATCCCATGCTATTTGCAAGCTACTCCGAATATTAGTGCAAGAATCCGAAATTTATCTACCAAGATTAAAATCCTGTATTCTGCGCAGTGAAGAGGTCCTATTTACCGAGATAATTTCGAAATTGGTGACGCATGACATAATTTGTATAAATTTTAACCCATGCACATTTGCCTACTGCTGGATCGTACTGGGATCCAGCTTCGCATTGCATCAAAACTGGCCTTCCATCTATGCACCAATAATAATATTGACTGTCCTCATGAGGTATGGTTTCTGATGCACTTTTACAGTTAGGCGCTCCAGGTTGATCATAGGGTGAAACGAATCCTTTTTCTGAAGATCCAGAGATAGATGATGCACCAGGTGATGCACCTCCTTGGTGTGGTCGTGGAGTTGTTGAACTGCTGGGTGACCACCAGACAGTACTGGATGAAGTTGAAGCAGGAGGCCACCAAGTCCTCTGAGTAGTGGCTTCGGTCGATCTAAAGAATAATTGATTTCAGTATTACTATTGAAACAATTTTTTTAAAGTTTTTATATGCGTTTTAATACCTGTTTATTGTAGGCGTAGAATTATAAAGCATACAGTTTGTTAAACTTAGATCATATGTACCAATTAAGTACTTGGGTATCAGAAATGAGTGCTTATACTTTAATTCAGTACATCTAGATGGCAAAAGTTTGAAAAATAATTTAATGGCAGTGTGATTATGTCATTTCACTCAAAAGATAAGAACTAGCTCAGACTGACACTGACTGAATTTATGCCCTGAATATCAGTATAAAGTACTACTTTAAGGGAGGGCTAGAAACAAAGAGCGTTCTTTTTCCAGCATATCTTTCATTTAATTTATTTAGAGCCGTCTTATTTTTAGCTCCTGTTTGATTAGGTTATTTAATTACGGCTATCTCAACGGCTATCTGGCTAAGGGAAGGGGATGCCTTTGTGGAAGACTTTCTAAGGTAAACTGGCTCGTATACACGTTACACATGGGGAAAACCACGAAAACACCCATGCAGCCAGCCCGTTCGCGGGATTCGAACCTCGGACCGAACTACCAGTGTTCAGCAACTTAACCACTCGGCCGCTGGTGGGTCTTAGGGCTCCTGTGAGCTACGTCTAGAATTACGGTTTATCTCGAAAACTGAGATGTACCAAAGTCAGGCGCTATTTAAGCTGTCCTATTGGCTAGACAATTGTTTGAAAATATTTCGTTAGGAATAGCCGAACTCATCCGTCTTTCAGCTGTCTCATCACAAAGTTACGTATGGTGCACCACAAAGCATACTGGGCTACGGTATAGTGTCCCGGGTATTCTCCGCTTACCACTATACCCTCTATGCCCATGAGGGAGAAACACAAATTGCATTTATTATATTTTGCAGTCGCTAGTAGATTCTATCTAACACTCTGACCAGTTTAAAAAAACTTTTAAATTTATTAAAATATACAAAATGTATTATTTTAAAAATTAAAGGTCATTTTAAGTTTTTTGGAATATTTGTAAAGTTATTAAGTCTGTTTGGCTTTTCAAAAGGAGGGAACAAAAAAAAAAAAAAAAAAAAAAAAAAAAAAAAATCAGCTATTTCTACCTTTTGACTAACGCGTATCATCTAAACAAATATTTAAAACCTTTAGTACCACCACTACAATATACTACTACCACCATTCTTGAACAAAGCTCAGATCGCATAAATTTACGAGTGTTTGAAAAAAACTCAGTCAGAATGTTGGGGTTTTAATTTTTGAATTTAATAGTTAAAAATACTTTGCTTCTTTTACATACCATCTATTTTTCTCTTGTGTACTACCACCGGTTGAGAACCCCTGCTCTACAGGATTCGTACTCCGACCTTCCTGATTTCCACCCAGACATGCTTCCAATTACTTCATGAAGGCACTCGGTAAGGAAGGAGAAAGTTTCTTATATATTTAATAAAGGTTCTTTTTGTAATTAGGAAATGATTTATTCGAAAGACACAAACACACATATACATAGTGCTTCACTGGATTTATCAGAGAAGTATCGATTTTTCAACAAGTAAGATGAATACTTTGCCGTTATCTAAGTAATCCTAATTATATTGCTGTAATTTATTTAGAATGCAAAAATTTTAATCGGAAGCATACAGTTTAGTGTGTAATATTAGTGTGTAATTGGTTTGCATTCTATTATATTTTAGAATACCATTTAGGTAGCACATACTGCTTCTGAGCTACTATCAGATAGTATGTATTGGTCTATTAATCTATAATTATCAGACAATATCTAACAGGTTCCAGGGCTTAATTTCTAAGATTAAAAGTGCCAGAGCCCTATGGAAGACTGTCAGCAGAGAGGAACAAGAGTAAATAAATAAATAAAATGACTATTAAAACACATTAATCATTTTAAAATTAAATAGTTAATTATTATCAAATTAATTAATATATATTTAATTAACGTTTATAAATTGTTATTTAATTAATAATTATTAGATAATTAATTAATTATAATTTAATTTATAATTATTAGATAATTAATTAAAATAATTAAAGATTGAAGTAATTAACTAATTAAAATTAAATAAAATGTAAAAAGATAAATTGAAATTTAATACGCGATTTTTAATATAATTTTAGTGTTAAAATAAAATTTTCGAGATAAAATTTCTACTAAAATTGTTATTCGATTACATAAAAGAAGTGCCGCAGCCTTCTTATTCAGGGTTCCGGTGCGTTCCGGCTAGAATTATGATTTATTACAAAAACTAAGAAGCACTGGAGCCGAGATCCGGTGGGTTCCGGCCCAATTTAAGTTCTGATCGTAGGAGGGGGGAGTTCTTTTATCATCGCAAAAATTAAATATACTTAAAGTATAGCTGATGAAAATTTCAAGGATAACTAACTGTAAGCATCGATAACAAGATCGATAACAAGCAAACATCGATAACAAGCATCGATAACTAGATACAATGGCATGGTGAGAAATTTAGCCGTTCCTAAATAAACTCCCCCAAATTTATTGCTTTTCTTAAAGGGAAAGGTTTCCGCATGTGAGTGAGGGAACTTCGCTTGAACGTCTCATGTTCTCATGAGTTCGTATTTCTAAGAAATAGAGTTTTGCAAGGTCTGCTTATTGTTAAACGTTAGGAATTCTAAATCTTTTTCCCTTTGAATTGTAGTTCAGTTTTATAAAAAGAAGTACCGGATAGCCATCTTATTTAGGGCTCCGGTGCGCTCCGGCTAAAATTGTAATTTATCTTAAAAATTGAGAAGCACCGGAGCCGGGCTCCGTTGGGCTCCGGCGCAATTTAAGCACTGACAGGTTCTTAATGTCATAAACGTTGGAACTGCTTTCCATACGATCCATATAAGCTGCGTTGAGTCAGGCTAACGAAGATTTGGCAGGCTACGTAATCTGCTTTCTGTTTCTATCCACAGGGGACCCATTACGTGGAGTTGAGATCGAGACTATGAAGTTTAGTCTATTCTTTCAACATCCATCTCTTCAAATATCGCAAGCATCACATTCGTTGGTCGGCTAGAACAGTTATTTTTCTTCTACAGAAAAGATTCCTTTTCGAACTATTTCTAGTGAGCTGGAAGTGGAGAGTTGTCAAGAATATCAAGATACTACAGTGTTCCTTCAGACCACAGGATTTAAAGAAACCAGATAAATTGCCTGCACCACCAAACTTTAAGTGTACAAAATACTTTCGGATATGAAATATTCTTCTGCTAAACCCTCGAACTGACACATTGTATAATGACATTCACCATTCTAAACAGTTTGTTTTTTCCCTGGGCCGTAAGCCAAAGGGACTGAACTCTGAATCATTGCCACCGATGCTTGGCATTGACCGTGTTCATATTGAGTTTGTGAACGGCTATGCAACTGTAGAAATCTATGTTTTTAACTCCTAATGAAAGGTCTTCAGTACTGCTAGAGACGACGCCAAGCGCAGTTTGAAATTTACAAGTAATCGTTACTATCGGTTACAATGCAGTTTTCCTTCATCTCTTTTTTAGGGTTTGACTGCTGTGTGATTAATTGAGTAATTGAGTGTGTAGGTTATTGCTATGTATGTGTGATCATTGAGTTTATGCGATCTACCGTGATGCGATGTGGGGGATACAGCCTGACCCTCTTTGACGTCGCCCTATGGTCTTCGTATGGGCTGCGTCAGAGGAAGTCAGAAGCAACAGCGGCCAACAGCCTACCGTATCATGCAGCCTGCCATATCATACTCCTGCCGTTTCACATTTTAGTCATTTACACTTTTTAATGACATCACTTACGGAAATTCAAGCATTTGTAGCCATACCGATATTTTGCAAATCGATTTCTTGCAATGATGAAATCCTAATGAAATAAAAAAATTAGTCAGCTTTACCAACTTACTTATTCTCTGTCTCAGTGTATCACTTGTACTACTAGCAGCAGTTTTTTCTCGTAATGTCACTTGACACTACAATCAGAGACACACACTTTCTGGAGGTTTATACAGAGCGTTGCTTGGATGCTTTCTGTCGTATAATATGAGATAAATGCACAGGTCCTTTAATTCTTTTATAACATAAGATAAATGCACAGACGAATTCGTAAATCATAATAGTACGTATGCGCTAATAACTTGTTGGACTCAAGTACAGGTTTATTTTGCGCACAACATTAGCAAAATAGCAATTTCATAGCTATTCAAACTAATCTCTTATTTAAATAGTATGTTATGAGAACTGTGAAAGAATCAATATTTTGTGCCAATTACTACTTACCTAGGGGGCCACCATTTGCTTGTTGAAATTGTAGAACCCTCCGTTGTCTGACTAGGATCTGGTGTAGGTGGAACGTAACCTCTCAGTTTTTCGTTCATGACTTCAAGAAGGGCATTTTTACGACCGCAGACGCCATTATAGTCATCCATGTCGATTGCCCAAATCATTGCTCCTCCGTAACCTTGTTCTCTGATATAATCCATCTGTAAGTAGGAGGTATTAGTCAAGGAAGGTGCAGTGTTCATATATGGGATAAGTAAATTTAAATATTCTAGTGTTAACTTCAATTTAGTCGACCATGCCAACTTGTGCTGATAATTCACTAGAGTATTCAAACATCATAAATATTAATAAAGAAAATATATTCAAGCGGTAACATAATTAAACATCATGTTCGTGTCTTAAATTAATGAATTAAGACAGTTTATGAATGTCATGACAATATAATAAAAACTCAAGCCCAAAAAGTTAAGTTGACGTAAGAGAAAGACTCTAAAACATTTATCGAAAGTCCGCACATGAAACATATTTGGCATTAAAAAAAATCTGTCGCAAAGAAACTACGCCATTTATTATGTTAGACGTGTTGTATTTACTATTTGCCTGTTATTAAATTCAGGAGATGTTACCAATTATTCTAAGGAACTTAGGGGAGGACCTACATGATATTACTGATTAGGAAAATAATATATATGCATAATTATTTGAATATATGATTAATTTATTGCTTTATCAAAGATAATTTCTCATAATTCTTAATTATAATACATAAAGCAGTAGTATCATCTGAGAAATTACATTTAGCAACTTTATGAAATACCAATAAATTGTGTGTTTTTCGAAGATTTCAAAGGTTTGCTGGAAACAGAATCTCGAATTTCTAAAATTAAACTAACCCCTTTATGATCGTGGCATATAGCTGAGCTGACGTCATTAGTTTTATGTTTAATGAATTCTGAAACCAGAATATATTAAGCAGTTGTAGTGTAGTTGAGTTTGAGGTCATTGCTTTGTTTTGTGTTTGCCGAGTGTTTTAGAAAAGAACGCGTTTACTCTAACATATGAAAAAACTATCATATTCAGCAACAATTCTTGGGAATTTCATGCAACCGTTTAATAGAAATGGGCTTTGGTAGTAAAATTATGAAAAACATAGTCCCATGCACAATATTAATTTGTAGATCTAAGATGTTGCCTCGAAATGTCACATTTCGCATCAAGGGGTAAAAACAAGCAAATCACCATTGACCACCATTCCAACATTGACCCTCTGGTCATTAGGTGGAAGAGGAGAGCGGCAATCGTTGTAACAGATTTAGCGTTATCCAGGGTGCATTACGAAGGGGTCTGCTACTTGATACCAGCTTACAAACATCGATATCCTGGGATTCCAACCCAGGCTCATCTATACAGCTCCCCCGTAAGCAGTCAGTAACTGTACAGTACCCATCTGCATAGAAGTCAGCATCGCTAACCACTATATGGTCTAGGCATCTCGCATTTTGCATCAGAGTATCAGAAGAAGACCGATTTCGTCTTCGTTAGTGCCAGCATTACCGGATTTCTACTTCACATCTGAGTAAAGTTATGAGATGATAACTTAACTATGTAAACAGAATTCGCAGAAAAGCTGCTGCATCTTCTAAGTTGGTGAAAATTATTATTGTGTTCCATTATTATTATTGCATTTAATGTGTTTTTAAGCAGAGATCTTCTATGGATATTACAGCCTTCATGGAGTATGACAGATTCGTTAGACAACGTCCTCAATATATTGCCGGTGTTCTTCGAAAAAGAAAAACGGATCTGGATGCTTAAGAGATTCTAAAGTTTGTCACAGAAAATTCAATCACAAGAAGTTGCCAAGGTATTTAGTATCTCTTTCTTTTATTTCTAATTTTGACACATTTTTTTGCTTACCTTTGCGGTTAGGATATACTCTTGATGTTTGGCAATTTTTTCTAAGACATCTTGTATTTATATAATTAAATTATTTATCTTTGCTGTGCTTAACTGCTTTTGTTTCTTTTTTATGATAGGGTAAATTATGAAGTGGTGAAATGCAAAACTAATGAACCTGACCTTTATTGTTTTTCTTTTTAGTATTCGTCGTTTTATCTCTTGTTCATCTATAATATTACCGCAAACTTTATTCAGTTTCTGTATCATTCTGTGCATATTATTGGTGTAAGTAATTGTTATAAACTGAAGATCTTACTTTTATTCCAATGCTATCTTCATCTTCGTATCCAATCCATTGATCGTCATAATAAGCATAAGGACATTTTCCAATGTCATCGTACTTCTTGGTCCATTCACCACTGTTCACATGGGGACAAATCTGCAATTACAAGAAAAATATTTAAATTTCCTTTAAATGGATCATTAGCGCATATATATTTTCGCATGTAAATTAAGTTTACCTCATAATAGGCGAGGAATCCGCTAGCATTTGTGTAAGGTCCAGGATTACCTCCTCCAACCCATTTCTTTATTCCTGCTCTGAGGCCTGTGTTTTCTTTACTTCCCAGTGTATATGTTCTGCCATAGAAAGGAACTCCTACGACTAGTTTGTGCTTCGGGGCACCCATATCTACCCATAACTGCAAACCATCATGCTGGAAAAAAAATCATATTGTATTTATTGCCATGAGGAATCATGATTACAGAAGAACATGTTACATGATTACAGAAGAACCACTATACAATGATATAAATAGCTGAATATTCGTTCCATATTTATGCATTTAATTGCTGTGGCGGAGGAAATTTTATATACAGTTTGCCTTTCAATGCAAAGCATTGAAGATACCCTGTCTAAGACGCTATACTATAGTATTCGTGTAAAGTTGATCAAGGAACAAAATACTGGGTTTAGACTGAAGTTTACTGCTCTGTGACTCTTGTAAGCGTTCAAGCCGTGTTCAAGCCACGTCCTTTACGGTTGGTGCATTAAACAGAGTAATACAAAAATGAAATAATATGTGCTTTACAGATAATTATATCTTTTACATTAAAGATATCAAGCAAGCAATGAAAGGGCCAATATGCTTAATTATTTATTAAATATTTGTCCTGTGCATACTTTTGCATAGTTAATAATCTTTTAATGTAAAAATGCAAGAATGACTGGAAGGGGTTTATGGTTAGTAAAGCTTAGAAAAGTGATCTTAGAGAATTTAGTTTAATATTACGTAATAAAATAGTAACCCTTTTTATTTGTCTGACAATTTTTATTTATATTTAGATACAATTTTAGCAGAAAGTCATATAAAACTGTTTATAATAATCACTAGAAAACAGCCCTTTTAATTATAATAAATATTTTAGAATTTTCATTATTTAGAATATTTCATTATTCAGCTTAATAATACTCCCCTTACTGATGATTAACGGAGAGACTTATCTATGACCCAAATAAATACACATCCTTTTTAGGGTTAATATTTAAATTTCTCTCTTTAATTAGTGTATATATGTATAAAAATATATGTATGATGAAAAAGAGAAAAAAGCTTAGCAATGTTGATGGCATAGCACATAAATAGGTTAGAACTTAGATCCATATTGAAGAGGAAAATCGCTAAAATGTTGAATCCGTAATGATTAGAAAACATTGCAGTCGAGTAAGATTAAACACTCAGTTTTTATTTCAATTGACAATTATGGCTACAATTTATTCGGCCACAAATGTTAATACCTCTAATCGTGCCTGTTCAAGAACATTTACATTTTCGATACTGTTGCGATAGGAAGAGAATACAGCGAAATAACGTCATTACAGAAAGATAGACAGAAGCTAAAGTGCTCAATCAACTAATATGGAAGCTCGCGAAAAGGAAGGTTTTGGTTAGGGTTAGAAAGATTTCTGTTCTAAAAAATTTTGAGTTCAAGTTCCGAATGAGCTGCGTCATCAGCTTAGAGAAGAATGAAGAATTAAGAGGCTTATTACTAATGAAAAGTAAGAAAGAATTAAGAGGCTGAAGAATTAAGAGGCTAAAGGAATGATGAATTAAGAGGCTAAAGGAATAAGGAATTAGAATGATATTACTAAATTAAATTATAAAGCTGATTTACATATTTTTTATCTAACACACACACACATATATAAGTATTTAAAATGGAATATCTTACCACATTTAGTTTCTCGTAAGCCCATTGGTCAAAAGGTCGTCTGTAAAGGGGACTGTGGACATCAGCAAAGCCAGCCCAGTTGCCTCTCAAATCATAAGTCATTACATTGATCCAGTCGAAAAGTCTACCGGAAGAAAGAGAAAAATGGACTTTTTTAGGTTAACTCTTTACCATCATTAAATGCTATGGCATCTCATGTTTAGGCAACTAGTGTGGATACTGTTAAAGATACTTTAAACATCACAATAAATATTACAAGTGCTGGAAATCTTCTCTGGACTGTTTCATAACAGCGCATCATTCTGAAAATATTGGCGCATGTATGAGAATTAGTTAATATGTATTGAGATAAAAATATTTCAAAAGAATGCTTGAATCCTTATGAAGATCATCTTTTAACTTGAAGAAAGCAGTTTTCATACAACTACTAGCCTTTTAATACCGGAATACTACAATACAAATACGGATTAGTTTGGCCAGCACCTTCATGAAAGTTCTTTCTTCGGGTTCGAAACTGATCTTCATAATGATATGGGCACTTTTACACCGAAGCACTTTTATGAAATTTGCTGTTTTGGCGTTTGGTTAGTTGATTTGCATAAAGGTGTCAGAACCTTTATGACGGGGAGTTGTTTTGAGGCGTCCCATTTCATTTTGCGATTGGCTTTCATCCATAGCAAGAAAAGCCGTTTTCTAAATGAAAGCTTAATGCTTAAGGAATTTCACGATTTCGCATTGTAAGATCGTATTTTTTTTGCTAACATAAAGTTAAAATGATCTTACGAGATAACCTGGCGACTTCTTGCACAAGCGTAAAAGAATACCAGCACAGAAGAAGGATAAAATAACCCTTTACTATTCCGTCAAACTCTTAACATAAAATACATACACTTCGTGCTAACAAGGACGACTTGCGGTGGATCTTAAGAATAGTTCACAATAAATTCAAAGATATAAAGTAGTACTGGGTTAACAGTTTAATTTAAAGCTAACGGAGCTGACTGAACAACCTACTCGGTCATACACTTGGTCATTAAATGGCCAAAAGGCACATCAGAAACCCCGCGCAACAACAAGGACAACTCGTAATGTGCGCTGGCTAGCGAAATCACTCTCTGAATAAATTTCGTCTGTTTTTATACTCTCCTCACTTAATTTTAAATTTGCATCCTGACGAGGAAATGCGAGGGGAAAATGAGAGGTTCAGAAATGGTAGCAAAACTTAAAATAATTTGTTATGCAAAATAAGGGAAACCCTACAGCATGTCCCAACCTGTCACAAATATGTTTTTACGTTTCTTATGATCCAGACTTTTCTTTTAAGTGAAAACTTGCGTATGTCTGAAACAAATAACGGCGTCTTTGGTTTTATAAATTTATTATTTTAACTCCAAATTCTTAGTTTCGTTAGTTGCTAGTTTCTTCAGAGCTTTCAAATAGATTAGGCATTGTCATTTTTAGGTGATTTTATGATTAGTAGTTTTAGAAAAAGTAATTATTACATGAAAATAATTTTTACTTCCGATAACGTAAGAGTGCTATGTTCAATTGATACTAGAAATGCCTGCCAATTAAAAACTGTAAATAGCAAAATTAAATATTTTTATGTTAATTACGTTATGAATCAATCATTGCATTTTAAAAAACCGCTTGAAACATATTAACCGTTGAAAGAAGGTTATTTTAGAGAAAAAGACTGGACTGAGATGGCGGAGATAGTGAGAAATAGGAAATAATTATTACACTAAAATGATTAATATTTATTATTTTCTTTTTTTATTAGTTGGCGAGAGTAATTTTTTTATGTTTAATATAATCTTTAAAAATTCTGGAAAAGATGGATCATTTAAAAATAAGACATACCTTCGAAATAATATCATACACCTCTAGAAATACTGATGTGCTGTCGGGTCCGTGAATTTACGTAAAATTATATTAATCAGATAAAATAATCTGAATGTTGAATCAACAGAGCAATGGTTCCCAAAGTCTGGGTCGCGACACCTTATTGAGTCGGGAAAAAATTTTTGTGTGGTTAGGGGGTCAAAAATGTTTTTATCATTGTATAATTATATTATTTACATGTAATTACAAATAAGTTTTTAATTAGTTATCAATATTTATATAAATTAATTTATGTATACTGCTTTATTATATTATTTTGTTTTAGAATTTTTTTTTTTTATCTTTCTTTCCGAAACATTGTATGCACGTTTGTCTCGAAAATTCGCAGTTGCCAACAATGATCGCGAAAATTCACATTGGGTGGAGTGCTAAAATGTTTGAGAACGCTTTTACAGAGAAATGGTGCAATTTAGTAATAAACTTAAGAGAAGAAGGAAAAACGATTTCTTGCTAGCGTTTTATTGACAGAATGCTGCTTGTTATACCAAGAATGAAATTGTTTTAAAGCTAGTTCAATAATGAAAAAAAAAATCTCAATAATAAAAGCTCTTGCGTAATTGAATTCCTGATTAACATGCGATATGGAAAATACCTTAGATGAAGATAAAGGATGAGAAGAAAGAAAACGTTTTTGTGTAACCGAGTGGCTTAAAATCATTTAATATAAGAGAACGGATGTAGCTTTAGAATGAGACAATTTCGAAACCTGAATATAAACTTCCTTGCATTGCCGTATGGTTGCTAGAATGTTTGCTATACAGGGATATTAGTAATGAAGCGTTTATTTGCCCATATCGAAATGATATTAATATTTCAGTTAAGTAATCTTGGATTACAAGAGTTACACACAGTTACCAAATTTAACGCATTAATCTAAAAAATTATTTCAAAGCAAAATATATATATATATATATATATATTTTCGTTTCACATGTCATGATAATATCCTCAATGCCGTCGTGATAATGATATGCTAAAACTAAGAACAGTACTGAGAACGTAATAACATTGTAGGCGGAATTCATGAAAAGTATTTAAAAATGCATAATGTGAGTGTGTTTTCCATTATAGTTATTTTCTGATCTAAATTTAATTAATTAATCGTTTAAATTTGTGTCATTTGCTTTAAATAATAAAATATTATTTTTATAATTTTTATGAGATGAAATTTTTACTTATTGAAAATTATATTTGAAGCAAAATAGAAATCAATTAAAATAATGAATGTGTAAATAACTGAGTCAATATATTCTTTATTTTATTTTTATAAACTCACTAGTTACGAAACTGAGACTTGAAGAATATTGTTGATACAGTTTTAGTTTAGGTTACATCTGCATATCATTTATAAGCAGTAAATATATAGCAGTTGAATAGGTATGTATAAACCCTTCAGAACTCTTGTATATTTTGGGGTTCTGCCAACTTAAATGGGAAACATGAAAAGGAAACTTTTCTGTCCTTAAAATCATCAATTATTCGTTATTCGGAATCATCAGACTTATATCATTCGTTATTATTATAAGTCGGTATCTGATTTTCTCAAATTTTCTATCAATTTAGGCCTAAGACCAACAAGAGACAATTTTCTACCGAAAAGGATACCAGTTCGTTTCAAAGTTATGCAAATGGCTACGATTTTACATATGAGGCAGAGTAAAAACGTTCTCCGACTAATTAAAGAATTTCTGTATATCTATTTATAAACAGAAATGTAATATTATCTTTTCTAGAATGCATATTTTATAGAATTCTAATAACAAATATAAGTTAATCTATAAATATTATTTAATTGTGTCTTAAAGAACTGAAAATATTTTTAATTCAAATCTTCTTCCGCTTACATGTGTAGCAAATAGTGTTATGACCAGGAAAATAGTTTTATTTCAGTCTGAAATGTAAGAAATTTATAAAAGCTAATTTCAAAAGCTGACTGAATTTTTTTGTGTTTAACTAACTATGTGTTCAAAAGTTGACCAATATGCTGGTAGAGAAAAACAACAGCCCAAGCTACATTGTCGCGATATTATATGCCCCTAATTTAATTAAACAAGTTTCAAAAGACTGGAATCTTAAATTTCTCATTTTCTCATTTCTTATCTTAAATTTATCATTTCTCATTTAAGTGAAATCTTAAATTTCTCATTTCTCATTTAAGTGACTTGTATCTGAAATTTCTCATTTATGAATTATATGTTTAATACATGTTTCGTTATGATTTTGGATAAATTTACATACTTTAAAATACAGATGCTTAAATAATTAATTCTAATATGTGTAAACAGAACTAATAATGCGTGTACCACGTTTTTCGACTGAAATTCGTAAAATTTTCTTTATGCGCAAATTAGATAATATAGATACATACTTTATTATAGATGAATAAAAAATAAGTTGTAATTAAATCTTCCTATTATTTCTGTAATATCAAATTTTTTTTTCTCCTATAATAAACCGAAAAACTGTGAAAACGATCTGCCATTGGATTGAAAGAGCCATTGGACCGGAAGAGTCATTGGATTGGAAGTTTACAAAAAGTTGCGTTCGGAAATATTTTCGAACAATTAATACCAGAAATTTTCAAAAGCGGAAGAGCTTGTACTTACTGAGCTAGTCTAGGAACTTCATAACCTTCTTGCAATCTGAACTTTGCTACCGGAACTGCGCACGTCAAAAGAAGTTTATGCGGCTCGAATGCTACTTTTAGTTCCTAGAATAGAAAAAGACTGAATTAATAAATTTTATTTCTTTATTAAAGAGAATTTTAAGCCAAAATATAAATAAAGTAATCGGCATAATTAAAAAATTTGCATAAACAGATACCCTACATAAGATTGGATAAAATTATACTTTGATCCATACAAGTCTACTTATTGCAGAAAGAAAAAAAGTTTGTGCAACATAAAGAAAACAATTTTGAAATTTGCTTGTATACTACCTGCATGCAAATGCTTGTCTTCGAGCTCATAGATCTTTACATATAGATTAATTAAAATGCTGAGACTGGTTAATTTTCCGATTAATGGTAATTCCTAATGGTAAACTTAAGTTTTTACCAGAAAATTCTAGCATTCATCCATACTGAAATGATAGAAATACGAAAAATACTTTTAAAAAAATTCTTCCATTTCGAGTTTTGGCCGAACCATTTTGGTAAATGTCGCCATTTTCTCATAGTAAGAGGTAAAAGTCATTTTCTATGTCATAAGCAGTTTTTGATTGAATAGTAGCAATTAGAAATATGGACCTAATATAGTAAATATATCATAAAATTTTATTTCATGAAATCATGACATAAAATGACTATTAAAATAAAATGACTGTTTTTCATAAAATGACTATTGAATATTTTAAGCTCACATATAGAATAATAATATCAAACTTAAAGAATAATAATAAAAAGTAATAATCACAGTCAAACAAACTGGATTCAACCGGATGTGGATAAATGCTGATATTTATCCAAATGGTTTAGCAAAAACCGAAACGGAAGTATTTGCAAGCGTATTTTCGATTTTATGACCTGAGTGTCGTAAATACTACGATTTACTGACAATGTGATTAATATTCGGGCCGTTGCAGTAACGTATTATATACATTGTTTGGGCACAGAGGAAAGAGTTGAAAACTAAATGATTACTGCAGTTTAGCTTCTTTACTAAGTTATTATTTTATCCAGTTTTATCTTAAGGGGATCCTAAATTAAAATCACTTATGTATATTAAAGACGCGTAATTTTTTTATGAAACGATCTTCGCTGAAAAACTTTTTTCCGGCTGATTCTATGCCATTACGTAAATAAAACAAATACTAAAAATTACAATTAAATAAACATTTTAAAAAAGGTGTTAATTTTACTTTCGGCGGCATTAGTTAATTAATGTTTGCATTCCAAAGTGTAAGCTATACTTATTACTTTACAAAAATTACTTGTTTACAGTTTTTTACTAATTTTAAATATCTCTGTTTGCGTAAGAGGAATTTTTCGTCCACAATAATTGAAAATTTCCATTTTCTATATTTCAGCCTTCTACATTCATATAAAGATTCGATTAGATATTAGGCGAAATTGAACAAAAGGAAGTTTTACTTTAATGAAAGCTCATATCAGTGTTTAATTAAAAATTGTAATAAAATATAATTCAAAACTGTTCAATTTTAATATTTAAGACTTAATAACATATAAGATTTTGGCTAAATTTGGTAAACGGGTAGTGACATTTAATTTGAAACTCTGAGCAGACTTTGCTAAAAAGGTATATTATGAGAAAATCCAAAACTTCTAAAATTTGGTATTTAAAATAGGTATGTAATTGAGAACAGCACATTACATTTATAAGAATTAAACGCATTTTTGAAATTATGCTAAATGCAACGAGAATAAACTCATTATCAAGACGAGCTCGTATGAAGGAATTAAATGTATTAGCTCCAATAATGTATTTTGTGCCACAACCAATGGCTGAGTGGTTGAATACTGGTTGTTCGACCTGGTTGGGATTTGGTTCCAGGGAAAAGGGTTGGCTTTATTTTCTTGTTTTTACTCATGTGCATAAGAGTTCAAGAAAATTTTCCACAAAGGCACCCCTCCTCTTACATAAATAGTCAGAGGCTTTGCCATATGCAAATAAACTTGAAGGGAGGTCATATACTGATTACATTTTTATCATTTCAATTTTTAGGTCTTTATACCCTAGCGATATTTCTGTAAGAATTCGTCAAAGGTACTGTGTAAAGAAATCCCTATCGAGTACATTACCGGAAGTTTGTTAGAGAATTGTTGCAATATAACTGTTTTGCAGACGAAATGTGTATAGCACGTAACTAAATATATCTTTCCTGGATACCAAATTACGCAAGATGCACACATAAAATATCTGACATATTGGCGCACTTTCTTTTCCCCTTTTTCCGTTGATGTGCGAAACATTTCTGTTATGTAAGAAATAAAAATTTCCTTAGCAACTAAGATCTGCTTCTTCTTTTACAAATAGTGTGCATAGGCATAATCAAAGAAAACTTCATAAGAAATCCTGCATAGTATTTTTGATATTTGTTGTATGTAAAACAACATATTTTCGTTTTTATATTCACCTGATTGTGGATGTTGCTTTCATAATACTCGTTTAATAACAATGTCAGTAACACTTGGTTTTCCTTACCTCGACTAGTTTTAGGAAATTTTCTTTGTCCGAATATTTACCACCTCTGTCAGATGCACCTGGATACTCCCAGTCGAGATCAAAGCCATCAAATCCAAAATCTCTGACCCATTTTACGGCGCTATTGACAAAAATATCTCGTCGGGATTTCTCTCCTACCATATCTGAGTACTTTCGACCTCCTTCGGCCCATCCTCCGACGGCAAGAAGGAGTTTCAGGTGAGGATGTTTGACTCGGAGAGCTGTGAACCGTTTGTACCCACCTAGGGAAAAAAAGAAAGAAATACCATTTTAGAAGATACTTTATTCTAGATCTATTATTTAAAATCTATCGGCAGAAATAATTTTTATAATACAGATATCTCTCCTCTTTACTTATATCGTTTAACTAACTTTCAGACTTCCATATATATCCGAACAAAACCGGATATGGTGCTTTACAGGAAGCCCATGACAGAATTTAATGAGTAATCGAAAGTGGTACTTTACTTGAAGCCCATAAGAATTTTTAATAAAAAAATTTATTAAAATATAATACAAAGCTCTTCAATTTTAATATTAAAATTTTTATATCAATGGTAGGGACATATTAGATTTTAGCTAAAATTGATAGAAATGGAGAGATATTTTATTTGAAGCTCTAACCAGACTTTCCTAAAAAATGGGATAAAATCCAAAACTTCTCAAATTTGGTATTTAAAACAGGTATATAACTGCGAACGTGTTACATTCATAAGCATTAAATTAATTTTTGAAATTACCCAAAATGCAACGAGAATAAGCTAATTATGAAGACGAGCTCTTGTTACGAAGTAGTTAAATATATTAGCCTCAATCTTCAATTTTGTGATAGCGCCAATTGCCGAGTAGTTAAGATCGCTAAAGAATGATAATTTGACCTGGTTTGCATTCGATCCCATACAAACGGGCTGGCTGCATGGTTGATTTTCGTGTAACGAGAAAAAATGTGTAACGAGAATACGAGTTCAGTTTTCCTCAAAAATTCCTTCCCGAAAGCACTTCCCCTCTTAGGCAGATGGAACTAATGGCTTTGCCATATTCAAATAACCTTAACGGAAGGTCATGTACTGGACACAATTTCTTCCTTTGAATTTTTAGGCTGTAAGGATTTATATTTATTTTAACTAACAAGTTAAAGTTTAATTTCAAACATTCCTATAAATCTTCATTCCCTTAATTGCCAATGCCAGAATATTTAAATTTGGTAGCGCGCGTGAAGGAATGCAAATTCTACTTAAAGGTGAAAAAGTTTAAATACCGAGTTTTCCAGAAGGAAAGTTAGGCTATTGCCTTCGCCTCTGTTGTGTGATCTTGTATTTCCGGAGTTATTGCTGGTTTAAACGTGGCATAATAACATTTCCTTTTCTGCCACTAGTTTCGACGCTGTTCTATGTAACAGGGGTTATCTGAGCCATGTAGTGAATTTCTACTACTTGTGTTTTAGTTTAGTTCTGTGATTTCAGTTACCGCTCAAGAAGGTGTAGTGTATTAGCGTGGAGTTGACGCATTGCAAATTTTAGAGTTTAATAACGGGTACTTTTAACCCTTCTTCTGTGCAGTTACTACACGTACAATTGTCACTTAGAAGACCCTACAAGGTCTTTATATATTTTGTGATATTTCTCTAAGGATGCATCAAAGGTACTATTTTAGTCCCTTCTGAATATATTACCAGAAGTTCGTTAGCGAATTGTTAGCTTTTCTTTGGTATAAATGCCAAAATGCAAAATCTGAATACCATTTCGATTCTAAAATTCCACTGAGATGAAATGGTGTTCAGTTTAAGTTAATAAATAAACCAGACTGCAAAACAGCTCTATCTATACTTTCTGTAACAGCTATTTTTAAAAGAAAATTTATGAATGTAAAAAAATATTAAATTTTCATACATTTCTTGCATACATTGTGAAAAAAAAACGCCGAGCCGAACAAAAGGCCGTAGCCATTTATACCTAATAGAAAGTTATGCTAATATCCCCAAGTCGTGACGGTGTTCTACATGCAAGCTTATTGCTATTCTTTATTTAACAATTATTATTATTGTGCTCTTTGTACATTAAACTACTGTTTGAAGCCGAAAACGTTGACAAGATTTGGCTATAAGGCATCATAAGCAAGTATACAAGGAATTACTGCATTTCCTTGTGTGTGTTCTTATAATATAAATTGTTAAGAAATCTGGCTGGCAAGTGGAAGATTCATGGCTTGAATCCCGGCTAAGGCGCTCGCTTCCTTCTTAAAAAAGAAAAGGAAGGGAAACAAAAAAATATTTTATACAATGGCGCTTGAACTATAAGGTGAACGGTTACTCGTAACCATTCGCATTTCTTCCTAATTGCTTTCTAAGGGAAAACGAATGCAGAATTTTTTCGAAATATCTCGTGCATCATATAAATGTGTAACCGGTTAGCACACTCAGATAGCAAATGCGTTTACAGATACAATGAAATTAACGATTTATTTATCTTCAAAGCAAAGGGTGGAAACTGAGGAACCAAGCTTATTGTTATCTTTCTATTACGCGTTCACAGACTTCCTGAACACTGAAAGAACTTGAAAATTTGCACATAAACTCGATTCTTCAGCGGCTAAAGCTGATAAAGATTTCTAAAGCTAAAATTCTATCTAGTATTAGTAACGTATAATTATACAACACAAGTCTTTTTTGTAATGTTGTACGGAGTATTCGGTACCTACTCTTAAGATAGTACTAAATTTTTTTGGCTTTTTAAAAAAAAATCCTCGGAAACCTAAGGTTCTCTACGAACGATAAATTTAGGTATAAAAAATATTTGTGTTTGAAAAAATATTTGTTGCCCGTTTAATGCGGCGAATCCATGTCTGTATGACCAATGGCGAAATTCTGGTATCCCGCCCACTTCTATCTGTCCATATTAAAAACATTTGCTTACTTCTTTGGCAAGTTGAGTTGAGAGGAAAAGTGGCCAATGCTGCAGATTTTAGGATATCTGCGTTAAGAAGCATTAGAAAACGTTTTTAGTTACCGCCTAAGCTTACAAAGCCTGACTTCAGGTTCTCAAGTTTTCGAAGATCCCAAAATCATTTTATAATCCTTCATAACTTTATTTTTCTCTTAAACAACAAAGAATATAAAGCATCGGAGACCCACGAAATAACGTACTAAGAATAAAGAGAGGGAAACTGAAGGCATTTGAAAGAAGTTAGACTGTCTTAATCATACTTTGATTGTACATCAATGAAGCAACTACAGCTTTTAAACTTGAAAGCGTTAGCAGTAGTGGCAATAATATTATAATAAGATTAGATATAATTCATTTTATAGTTTGAAGATACTAGATACTACATGCTCAACAGCATCACGTCCAAGGTCAATCTTGAAGCCGTCTCAATCTTGACGACCTTAAAATACAACATATCACGGGATGTGCTCATCATTCCTGGCGACATGTTACATTTGACTATCGAGAATATTCTCTACAGGATGGAAATGTGTCATCCACGAGAAGGTGGTCATTGTAAGAGGTGAACGCTCTCGCAGAGGAAGCGCTTTTATAGAATGAAGTATTAGTATGCACTGAAATATCATCTCTGTAACTCTTTGGTGCAGTTCTTTTGCAGCATTAAGGCGGTGTTGAACTGTGATTTCTTTTTCGTCGCTGCTTTCTATAGTTCTCAGCTGTGTAGATTTGAACAGCACCACATTTTCCACTATCGATAACTTTCTGAACTATTTGCTTTCATCGTATCTTTCTTCCCAAGTCAGCATTAGTCCCCCCTATCAAATTTACTGGCATACCAGCTGACAGATCGAAGCTACAGATGGCTCTGAGTAGTATTAGTTAAAAAACAAACGTCCTGTTACTACTAGTATTCCATTTCATTAATAGCCATTGTTAGTACTGTATGATTGCATGTATGAGTAATTTTTATTAAAAAAAATTAAATTTCACATTACTTGCTACTTGTATACCTGAATTTTGTAAAGAAATAAAAAATGTTAAGTAAAATATTTTTATATGGTTAAATATAATCATATAACATTAATTAAACAAAAAATAAAATAGTTCAACAAATAGGCATTTACAGAAAAAAAGGTGGGGTGGGGGTTGGGGTAAAAAGCGCTAGTCTGAAGTAAAAGCATACCTTTCTCTAAATCATATTCAGGATCTATACTGAAGAGCTCCCAGGTTTGATTGTTGAGACCAACGAAAGAATAGATGATGTCCGTGCACAGATCTCCAGGTATATCGTCGATGTCATAGTTCCAAGGCTCCGGCCTAGTGTATGCCCATGCGCTGTAGTAGCACACTACTTTTCCTCTCTCTCCGGGAGCTGCTGCATTGTATAATGCAATACCTGAAATTGAATAAATATATTAAGTTCATTGAAAAGATTATTAAATATGGTGCGTTGAATGCGTTGAAGGCTAATATATCCTAATACCAAAATAAATTCTCTATTATAATGGGATAGTTTGATTTTTGTTTCTGAGAAAAGAAATTTTTCTTGTATGAAGAAGTAATATTTCTTATGTAAAGAAATTTATAAAAAATCGAAGAACGTTTTATCATGATGGCATACAATGACACCATACTGTAGTACTGTTGCTTGAAACAACATGAATAATATTCCTTGACCTGGAAGAATTTCAGGGTACCGCAATAAGCTAAAGATATTTAAAGTAGCACCAAAAAGAAGATTCTTTGCTTCTTCATTTTTTAAAAGTGTTCTCAGTTTATTATAATACTGGTAAGATATGAAAAGGAGATGTGGGCTGGACTTGCTTTCAGAAAATCTTAAAAAGACTTTAACAGATTCACATTGTAACTTTTAATTAAAATTTTTTTTTATCTACTGAACTGAACTTAAGAACCTAGTTAAGGCGATGTAAATATAAAGATGATTTATCACCAGCGCGAGAACAAAGAGTTTTCAAAACAACTGTATAGGTAATAACTACAATTTTAATTTGACCACAACTTGTACTACACAAATTAAACGAACTGCAGCACAAACTGAAGAGTATTTCATATAATTGCAACAACCGGCGTAATCTGCTAACAGGTGTCAAATGAACTGTTTAGTTAGGTAGACATGGGAAATATATTAGTTTTAACTACGTAAATTCGATTTCCAAGTTTGCTTGAGGAAAAACTAAATGTTATTCATTAGAAAACTTAATTGTCATAACTTTTAATAGATGTAAATGATGATGCTCAAACCTTATAGCATATCAGGATTATAAGGACATCACAGAATAAGCGTTAGTAAACAGAAACCTACTGTATTCGATGGTGTGAAGGGGATGACGGTAATAATGGTGATCTTCATCAAGCAAAACTATTAGTCATCATATTTCTTAGAGTAAAACCTCCCTAAGACAAACATCCACGGTTTTAACCAATTCTGGGACTTAAGCAGAGGTAGTAGCCGTAACCCCTCCACAAGATACTTTATTGAGAAGAAATGGTATAGACCTAACCCTGAGGAGCACGAGATGTGTCACTAATAATATGTGCTGAAAAAATCTTCCTAGGATGATCTCTTAAGCTAGACAGTTTTGACTTCTGTAGAGGTAATGATTTTAGCGTACACGACTTCGGCGGCATTCAGTATGTTCCCAAGTTACTAATTACTAATTAAATTATTAATTATTAATAATTACACTCTGAGGTGGTCATCTTCAGCAGATGGTCGTTGTAAGAAGTTTAATTGAATTTCATATAGAATATAAAAATACTGTAAAAATAATTATTGATCTTGATAAAAGTTCATTTCTGATTTCCTATTTGCATAATTTTTATGTTCGTTACATTGCTTTATTAGCATGAAGAAAACTTCAGTATTCTTTAGAAAGGTCTTTCCACTTTCTCTATGAAAAACGCTATAGATGATTTTTCGTAGAATATTAGAATTTGAATGGAATATATGAAAAATTGGGTAAAAATGCTTTAATTCGAAAAAAATACCTTTTTAAAATCAGATGCACATGTACTGAATATTATGCTTTCGATATCACCCTCCACTGGTGCACTTTGGAAAGGCATAGTTTACTGTATATGCCGTAGTTTATGACAAATTTATAAATTTTCCGAAAAAGTGTTTAGACAGTAACTGAAGAGCAGCTGAAGAAAGACTTCGACAAAATATTTGCCCGAATGCAAAATACGAATAATTAAATTGTATATTTCTTAATGAATTTAAATAAACAGCTGATAACATTCTACGAATACGAATATTACTTTAATGATAACACTTTTTTAATTTTTTTAATTGTTTGGTATTACTTACTATTCGGGCGGCTGAATCTTGGCTCTGCACTGAAAGTCAGTATCATTAGAGTGCAAAAACAGAAGAATCTAAGCCACATCTTGTCCATATATCTTTCTTTGAGCTGTCCAAGAATCTAAAGTTGGGTTCTTACCTGTGAAAGAAATAGATGTTAAAGAGCTGGAAATGCTAAATTATTATTGTTATTATTCTAAGTTCTTACAGACAAAGTTGAATATTTTGTCGTGTGTGGATGAAATAAATTTCTTTGGCAAGTGTTTGAAATAAGAAAATATCAGATAATTTAAATTTCTCTACAGTTAAAATAGATGTTGTAATTTTTGAACTGGCCATGAAGGAATGTGAAAATGAAGTAATTTAAGCGTTACCTCACGCATATTCAAGGAATTCGAGTTCTTATTTCGAAAAGCAGAGTTTTAAAAGGTTAATAATTTTAAAATGTAACAAAGATTTGTTACAGTTTCGCTTTTGCCATGTTTGCGCTTTAAAATTCAAGGCACTCAAGTAGTATGTGTGTCCTTCTAAGAAAAACAGCTCTAACTTTTGTCAAGGTTATAAACTGTTGTAGAAATAAACGGGGTTTGAAAATAAATTTTTTTTTCCTTCAGCTGAAACTGCAGGACATCATTCTATCTGAAATAAATTTACTTACTATATTTGGCAAGTTTGTTACGAAAATGTTTGATTTAAATGTTGAGTCAAAGTGAATGTGCAAAAGCAGCGATGACAACATGTTCTCAGTTGATGAAATTAAATTCACTTATGATTCGTTTCGGCTTAACTTAATAAGTAAACTTACTTTTGCCGATAAAATCGTTTCGTAATGCACTGGCTTTCGAAAGTTAAGCGCATAAAGTAAATTAACAGTTTTCCAAAGCGTAGTTGAATTTGAGTGTCTGAAAATCGCTTCGGATACAGATGACAGTATGCAAATATCATTGGTTATAGTTAATCATGATAGAGTGTCTGGATTTATGCTAAATAGACAATCGTTGAAAACATCTGCTTTCTAAACGGTTTGAGAAGGTTCGTTTAAATTCTGATGTTAAGTGTTTACAACTTTCATAGAATACATTTTAATGATATACATGTTTCTATGATTGAAAGAAGACGAATGACAGACAGTGAGCCCTGACGAGCTATTGGACGCATTGAAGCAGGTTAGTGAATCAAAGACGTTAAACATATTTTTTTTTTTTTTTTTTGACGGTGATCATTCGTTAATTTCTCAAATGTGAAGCCATCTCTAAATAATTCAAATAGTTGACCAAAGAAATGTGCCTGGTCGACCGAAGGTTACCATCACTTTTGAAGATTATAACTATTATAACTGTATCTTGTTATAATAGTTAAACGGAATCTACGAGCAACTTCCACAACTGTTACATTCATGATTGCAGCGTCACTTAATAAAACAATATCTGCATGTACTGTGCCCCGAAGGCTGAGGACTGTGTGTGAAGAGATTGTACCCTTGAGTACCAAGTGTTTGTGCATCATTAACCACCTAGTTCAGAGAAGCAAGATTAAAGTGATGCGACCATCTCAACTGACCTGTATTAGACTGGCTCAATTCAAATTTGCCCTAAAATCAAATAAGCGTGTAAGGGAACTAGGCACTCGGACTCAGACCCATAACTTCATTGAACATGACTGAGTTGAAACTCCAATGGGATATTGCACTCCAGCTGCACATCTTTTAATACTATTCTGTGAAAGCTACGCAGTATCGAGATGAAGTCCTACACACAATGTGAGACTGTAGGCTGCAGCATATGGTCTTAATTTCATCTTTATGGATGATAACGCCCGTCCTCATCGAGCCAACATAGTTAACTTGTATCTAGAAAGATGGAGGGTATTTTTTATGTGAAGTGACCCCGAATTTTCTCGACCATAATCCCAGTAAAAATCTTTGCGATGCTTTCAGGCGTACTGTCTCTGCAAGCTTCAGACATTTGGAAACTGCTCTAATGGAAGAATGGCTATTACTATCATCTGCTATGGTTAATCACCTCACTGAAAGCGTGGACAATTGCTGTAAACTTTGTGTGAAGTCCCGGGGGTATTTACATACCTTATTAATGTAAGTTCTCTTGTTTCCAGCTTTAAATATAAATTTATGAATAACCCAAACGTGAAGTCACCACATAATTTATGAAAATTAAATATTGTTTTCATCTTTGCGCATAATGCTAATAATATTCATGCATAAGCAGATGTTCTACCTTCTCGTACAGTTTGGCAGTAATCAAAGCTCTGCTTTTCAGTTTTTATTGATTTTACCGTCACGCGCTTTAATTTTGGAAGCCAGTGTTCTCAAAATTCGATCAATAAACTTTTTATGTTCTGTTTCTTTTAAGAAAAAAGGAATAAAAGACAACGAGATTATGGTGAGACCATATCTTGAAATAATGGATTTTTAATGTAGGGAAACAGCTCAACGCTTAAATTTGAGCAGCAAATCAAAAAAGGTTGCCTGATTTTCTATGCTTAATAGTAATTTTTGTCACTTTTCGCGAAGAAACATCCATAACCTTATATTTCCGTTGCTTGCGCCACATTTCGTTGCACTACCACCGTGTAATTACATATTTAAAAACTTTGCTTATTTAATAAACTCTTATAATGCAAGAAAGTTCTTCTATTCATTTTCAGGATTAGCCTTGAATTATTATTAGTATAAAATTCAGGGTAAAGTTAGAAGCATTATAAGGTATTTTCTCCCGTCTTCCAGCACGCCTTCGTGGTGTAACGGTAGCACACTCGGCGCGTATTCGAGAGGTCCAGGTTCCAGTCCCGTCGAAAGCATTGTTCATTTTTCACGTCTCCGGCATAAAAAAACCTAATTACTCTACAGCGTCATTGAAGAATAAACATACCAGTGTTATGATACCCACCGCATATTTTCATATTTAATTTAAAGCAACTGAAGATTTATTCAGTATTGCAAGAGAATCTGAGAAACTTGTACTGCACAGAAATTGATACTAATTGAACCTGATATCTTTCTGATATGTATTCTTTAGTTCTTTTTTTTTTTTTTTTTTTTGTTCTAATGGTTTAAAAATAATTTAGATACGGTTTGATTGTATTTAGTTATTGGAATCATGTTTAAATACTTCAGTTGTAGGTTTTCCCTAGTGTATTGTGAATATAAACCAATTACCCCTAGTTCCCTTTGGCTTTAGTTTCCGACGCTGAACTTGCTGGGCGCATGGGGTTTTCTTGCGACAAAACTCCACACCTTCAGAATTTCTTCACGAAATGTCTTTTTCTTTACACAGGATTTGTAGTAACCAAATAAGGCCATATTCACAAGTCACTACAAAAATCTGTTGTATAAAATCATGTCTACTAATTCTTCAACTTTCGCCAAAAAATAACTTAAATCTACTTAAACATTTCATTGGGAGTTAATTCATTTTTTTTTTTTTTTTTTTTGGCAATGACGTTATAAATATCTCTCGTAAAACAAACAAAATGTTATTTATTTTCTTTTTTTTTGAGTAATATTTATTATGCTAATTATTAGCCCAAATGGACGTTAGCCTAGAAGGGCTATTAGTCTCAAAACGGCATTTTGCGTTGAATCATTACAAACGGTTGAATCAGAAATTGTTGCCACTAAAGATTATTGCCTTGTATTATATTTAACGAAACTAAACAAGGAAGAATCTGCATGAATGTATGTATGTTTCTGGCACTGGGAAAAACAACGGTACTTAAAGTCATAACATTTTGAATAACATAGTCCTCCACCCGAACATGGGTACCTGGAAGCCCGAATTTCGGATTTGGAATGTGTTTTATTGTATGTTTCATATTTTATAACACTTTAACAAATTTTTAATAAAAAAAACTGAATAATTCAAAGGGAGCAATTGCAACACTGTAGGGAATAAAATCTTTTTATTTCCAACTCGCGAGACTATCGAAAATTCTACAGATATGCTGTTTTTCAATGTTTTTATTCCAAAGAGACGTTAACCCAAATGTTCTCGAAACGTGTCTGCAAGTGGAAAAAAAAAAAAAAAAACATCCGTTTGGAGTGCAGTATAAAATCAAAAAACTTTCAGATTTTTTTTTTTCAATTAAATTTTATGAATTCTTTTTTCAATATCTGATAACTGAAAAAAAAACTTTTATATGCTAAAGTAATAACTGTTATTCATTAGCTCATAAATGCTGTGATTTATTAAACTGTAGAAACAAATTTCACTTCATAGATTTTTTTCGATGTGCTAAATAATTACAGCTTGAATTAAAAAAAAAAATTCTGATTTTATACGAAATAACTCTATTAGTACTAAGTATACTAGAAGATTTACAAAACTACGATTATTAAATCACGGACTCGAATTCTGAGTAAATCTTAGAATTGGATAACCCACCATTTTAGTTATGAATATTCATGATATCAATTCTGAATACGTAAAATTATTGTACCATACCTTACCACCATTTAGACAATTAAATTATTACTTATGTCAGTACAAGGTAGTACTGTCATTGCACACATTGAGCTTTTGGTATCTATGCCTATGACATATTAGAGACAAAAAGAAAACTGTATTATAAGACAATATATTTGGATTTGTATTTATAAAATAGATTTTACAAATTTTTTAAATTGTTACGTTCCTTTCAATCGTATATAAAAAAAAGCGATAAATAATTTTCTAAAGCACAAAAAAGTTATAATAATGGTTAATGAGATATATATCAAGATAGTAAAAAATTTGTTTACTACCTGAATTAATGCTAACCTAAATTAATTATGCACGTTTCATGTTTCTGAAAAATTACTTTCATTGTTTGTTATTTCATTTAAGTTATTAAAGCGTAAAATTTGTCCATCAAAATATTTATTAATCTTAACTTAACAATGATTTTTTTAATAAAAACTTATTTTTATTATGACTAAAATAAAGGAAAATCTGAAAGATTTCAGATTTTTTATTACGTCCAGAGGTGAGTTTTTTTTTTTTTTTTTTTTAATTTACATTCCCATACACGTTGCGACAGCATCTGGGCTTACGGCTCTTTGGACTAAAAATACTTAAAACAGTATATCTTTAGAATTTCCGACAGACAGTCTCGGGCAGATAATAAAAAAAATTCTGCCTACCAAGTGCCCATATTCGGGTGGAGGACTGCGCTATTCAAAATTTGATGGCTTTAGGTACCGTTGTTTCTTCAAAATGCGAGAAACATACATGCAGTCATGCAGATTCTTCATTATTTAATATGTTTAAATATAACACAGCTCGACAATATTTGGTTGCAACAATTTGAAAAATGATTCAACGCTTTCAGTGATTGGACGCAAAAGGCCATTTTGAGACTAATAGCCCTTCTGGGCTAATAATTAAAAGTAATATTTAATTATCTTCAATAAGTGTTGCAGAGTTTTCTTTATTAAATTTCATTTATGTAATTAAATTTCTTCATTAACGCATTTAATAATAGTTACGTTCCAGTCTTAAATAATATTAAAAGTTAACCAAATTACACCCAGCATCATTATTATTTCAAAATTAATTTTTATCTCTGAATTTTAAAGAGTTAAATAGTAGATTAAAAAGACTTATAAAAAGATTTACTTCCGCAAACGAAGTTGCGAAAGTAAAGATCTTCAATATTTCCTCAATCTTCATTGCGAAAGAGAAGTAAAATATACTCACTACCCAGCTGAGGGATGATCTCCAGGTGGTCAGTGGAGGAGGTTTGCTCTTCGAGTTCTGACGTTTCGAAACACTGGCAAGAGAATAATCCTCTCGGAGGAGGATCAGATGACTTTCAGTCTCAACGAAACCACTCTGTGAGCAAAGACCTTGAACTCTCCTTCTTACCCATAAAACTTGCATTATTATTATTATTATTATTTTTTTTTTCTAGAAGATGATGAACCTCAAAGGTACCTCCTGAAGGTCAAGGTGGATTCTTGTTGAGGTTGCTCACCTCATGCATTTGGGATGTTATACATGCTTTTCTTCTTTCCGGTTGATTTATTTTTTAAAATTTTTCTCTAGATGTCACATCTTCTTGAAGAATTGGGAAGCGATAAGACAGGAGAGGCTCGCCTAAAAGAAAGAGCAGGAATTTTTAACAATCAAACTGATAGCATTAAAACAATATATACAAATATCTGTCGGATGGGATACATCAAGTGCACCCAAATGAACACCAAGAATACATGGTATATTTTGTGAGATTTGAGGAAAGTTTAATGAAGATTGGCTGCCTTCACAATAAGATTGTGTGCCATTACTATAATAATGCACAGTTATTCATGAAAATTTTGCATCTTGTCTTTGTTTATTTCAGATTTTAATATTAATTAAATTGTAATGACATTAGGTTATTTTCAAAAGGAGGAGAGATGAAAAATGAGCAATTCCCTCGCCGGGACTCGAACCACGGACCTCTCGATTATACACCGAGCGTGCTTACCATTACACCATGATGGCATGCTAAGAAGGAGGGAGAAATACCTTATATACTCCTCCTTTCAAAGGGCGACTAGTCACAGGGTATTTAAAATTTGACTTATCTGTCAATTGAGAGGATAAAGAGGGAACATTCGTTTACAAGAAAATCCTAGAATGACAACTAGATATCCATTTCTCATTTATATCGTTTAAGGTGAATGCAAACATAATATAAAGCAAACAACTGTCGACCCTAGGTGGCCGGTCGGCAGTTGCTAATTTGTATGACCGGGTGCGAGAATCTTTGGAGCTGGGGGGGGGAAGAAGGGGAATAAAAGAGCTCAAAGAATACTAAGAAATAGAGCACACGTTACACTAACTTCGGTTAGTTAAAATTTAAAAAAAAAAAAGGGAGGGTGCATTTGCTTAGAAAAGTGAAAGTGAACCTCCCTGTATACCTTGGCTATGCCCACAGAACAAAATTCTGAAATGACCGTATCATATTTGTTGTTGAAATGACCGTATCATATTCGTTGTTATTTATAAGGTATTTATTCCTCCTTCTTAGCATGCCTTCGAGGTGTAACGGTCAGCACGCTCGGCGCGTATTCGAGAGGTCCGTGGTTCGAGTCCCGGTGAGGGCATTTCTCATTTTTCATCTCTCCTGCTTCGAAATAACCAACTGTCTCTACAGTAGCACCTGCACTAAAAAAGGTGATGGGTGATGGTAAGCACGCTCGGTGTGTAATCGAGAGGTCCGTGGTTCGAGTCCCGGCGAGGGCATTGCTCATTTTTCATCTTTCCTCCTTTTGAAACTAACCTAATGTCATTACAATTGAATTAATATTAAAATCTGAAATAAACAAAGACAAGATGCAAAATTTTCATTAATATCTGTGCATTATTATAGTAATGGCACACAATCTTATTGTGAAGGCAGCCAATCCTCATTAAACATTCCTCAAATCCCACAAAATATACCATGTATTCTTGGTGTTCATTTGGGTGCACTTGATGTATCCCATCCGACAGATATTTGTATATATTGTTTTAATGCTATCAGTTTGATTGTTAGAAATTCCTGCTCTTTCTTTTAGGCGAGCCTCTTCTGTCTTATCGCTTCCCAATTCTTCAAGAAGATGTGACATCTAGAGAAAAAACTTTAAAAAATAAATCAACCGGAAAGAAGAAAAGCATGTATAACATCTCAAATGACCCAATCGCCAAATCCTAGTGGTGGAGAATAATCTAATTTGTATAAATTAGCAACTGCCAACCGGCCACCTAGGGTCGACAGTTGTTTGCTTTATATTATGTTTGCATTCACCTTAAACGATATAAATGAGAAATGGATATCTAGTTGTCATTCTAGGATTTTCTTGTAAACGAATGTTCCCTCTTTATCCTTTCAATTGACAGATAAGTCAAATTTTAAATACCCTGTGACTAAAGAAAAGCTTCATTGTGAAAAATAATGTCGATCACATTCGAAAGTCTCAGATCTCTTTCTTAGGTTAAGGACAAGAGGAAAGAAAATTGTCGCTAGCTGAGTCCTGATTCGAGTCGTTATTGTACTTTAAAGTTTGGCGAAGTACTTAATGTTAAATAATTAAACAAACTAACTTTGTAAAATATAATAATTCGTTTAATCTGTTCAAAAATCACTTGCACATGGAGCTCAAAGCTTTACGGTAACCAATCAGAGTTAAAAAAATGTATCATATTTGACCATGCAAACCACTGACCCCTTCCCCCATTTGCACTTGCGTTTTTATTCATGCATATTCTGTCATTTCCAAAACAGGAAAACTTTGTTTGAAGCAAGTGCTGTTTGCTGTTGTTTTGCAGTCTTTAGTCATTCCATCAAAGACCAGCTTTTAGGATTCATAATAGTGTAGGGTATATATTATATTGACTTCTAGGCGCAATTAATGTTGGATATAAGAAATTTTTTGTAAGTACTTTGTGCATCTTACTGTTTGTAATTAGAGTTAGGGTAAGATATAAGATATTTTAGGCATTGCTTAATGTCATTCAGAATACATGTTAATCATTTTTCATCAGGCCCTTATTAACATTGAAATGTTAAGAATACTTTCTTTCTAAGGCCCACACAAATAATGTTCCTCGTATTTTTTATCAGATAAAAGCGGATCATGAAGCGTTATAGCAAGATTTGCAACCTTCTAAGACGTAGGGCTTGGCTCTATTATTTTTCGATTTATTATTTAATTAGTTAAAACTTCATCTCCATTTCTTAGACTATTTTGACTTATAATAAATAAAAACTAAGCTTAATTGAGAGAATAACTGTAGAACTTTTGGCATCAATTTAAATGATTTAGATAACCGAAGTCATCACATTGACATTAATATGGTGGGGGGAAATGACTGAATGCAAATAACTTTATTGAATTGAACGCATGCACATGACACTTTTTGACCTGACACATTTTGGAGTTAGACGACAAATGTCAAAATTAAACTTGACAAAAAATAAAGACTCTTTTCCTTCCGTGCGTAAGGGAGGGGGTTACAACAATCGTACAATTTATTTTGCCTGGAAAGGATAAGTGGATATTTTGAAAAGTTTTTGCCCCATCTTTATCACCAAAGAAAAGTTTACATATGAATTAGGAAACGTCTATTTAAACCACAAGACAGACAAAATATCAAATTAAGAGGCAGCTAAAAATAACTAAAATATGAAAAAAAACTTGACTGTTAAAGAAGAGTTTTGAAGTTGGTCATTAGCTATTTTTATACTACATATAGTATAAAATATACTATATATATAGTTTCAAAAACAAACTATATATAGTATAAAAATCAGCCAATTTATATAATCGAAATAAAATCCTCACTGGGAATGACGATTTACGCCAACAGAATTATTTTACCTACTGGTCAACAGCACTCTGTATCACCTCAACACGCCATTTTTCCACATACTTTCCATTACAAAATCTTCTTATTTCAGTCTCTTCTCTGTGCCTTTAGGCTTTTTCCATATATTTTTAATTAGCTTGTGTACGATTTAAGCAAGGTAAAAATTAATTAGATTACTTAAGGTAAAATTTTAATTTCAATTTCAGACCCTTTAATCTTGATTTTTCATTTGAAAACTCCCTTTTCAAGTTGCTGTTATTTTCATAGTATATCAGGCTTTATTTTATTTCAGCCTTCAGCTAAAATTCGATATATTTCCTTTACTCAAGGGAAACATATTATGAAAATCATAATAATATTTTAAGACGTGGTTAATTCTTCTCATCCCGTGCAGTCTAACGTCATTATAATAGCCAGCCGATGATATTAGTCGATAATAACACTGTATGGTAAGAAAAATTAAAAAATTGATATTCATTTGCTAATTTTCAAGCAGAAAATTCTTTTTCATCTGAAATCAAGTAGTCTTTACGTTTTAAAATTTAACTTAACAGGTTCACATACCTTCGCGTTAACTTAGAGGCGAATTTCAGAGATAAGTCTACGCTCTTCATTGGAAAACAGATCTAGTACTGTGTATCAACTTCAGCACACCAGTTTCACAACCAAGCTCATGTTTCATGTAAAAGTATTCTAGTTATTATAATACATATATGTGTATTGATAATATTTACAAATTAAAATTTTTTATTATTTTTTATTCAATTTAAATGATAAAAATTCTTTACGATGAATGCATTAAATTGGAAGTGTCCAACCATTCGAAAAAATAACAACTTTAAATTCTCGAATTTCATTTCGATATTGCCCACAAATACGAAAAAGAGGGGGGGGGGGAAGAAGAAAAAACGCGCGACTGATATCCACTTCCTGTAAAACTAGCTTTCTTTTCTCTTCAGATATCACAATAGTTATGACTCTTTCCAAGAAATAAATCTGATTTTCCTCCTCTACAAAATACTAATATTTTCTGCTAAATTTTATTTTTGGAACTCAGTTTGGTCAAAATGCATAAAAGAAAAAGTTTTATTTGAGAACTTTCGTACTCATTTTTAACATAATAATCTTTCTCTTTAATACTTTATCTGAATATGCATAAAAATTATAAAGGGAATTTTGCTCGCGAAATTTTATTGCTTACTTTCAATGAATTTTAATTATAAATAGTTGCAGGTTCAATAAGTTCACAACAATTCAGTGTACACAATTCTTTTTCGATTTTTCCATCCATTTTTAGTATTTAATTTTTATTCTGTTCGGAAGAATACACTTTTCTCTTACAACTTTAATAATTTTCGATAACTGATATGTTTACATTATAATAACGTTTCATTCCCTTTTACCATATGTTTGTTTGATGTTATGTTCATTAATGCTCAAAATATATATTATTCAGCACTGGCAGTTTTTTGCATTTCTTAATGTAAAGTGATTGAATTAAATTTGCTGTGACATTAGAGGGAGTCGGAGTTTTGATTACATGCTTTTAAGTATCATTTATAACAGTAGACTTGATATAACAAATCTGAATAATTTCGATAATTACTTTATTGTTAAGGAGGTATTTTACATAACCTATAGTTGTTATTCTGCTGTATAAAGAGAATTATGCAAAGAAAAATCACTGTGTGGAGATTTACAAATTAATAAAATTGAAGCATTAATTTTATAAGACAAATTTAAAAAAAAATGGTGTTAGGAAGTTTTTACGATAAATGTAAAATTAAGTATCATAACTAGGCAAAGGGAAAATGAAGAGCCCTTTGAAATCAATTCAGCGGATGGTTACATGAACATAGCTTCATACTGAAGATGAAGATTTTAAAATACATAAATAAATACATAAATAAAAAAATAAATAAAAGAGAAAACCTGAAAGGTTGCAAATTTTAAATTACGTCCAAAAAGGAGTTTTTTTTAACATTTTGAGTGTTACCTTTATTAATTAAATATCATGTTCTTCGTACTTAAACCATAATCCGTTCAAGAGCGATATCGCAAAATAATTTTAAATAGAGCCTATCTTTAGAATTTCCGATATACAGTCTCACGCGCTAGAGATAAAAAATGTTTTTTCTGAACAACGTTGCCATTGCTCGCTTTGAAATCTTTGAGTTTGTTAATTAAAAATTCGTTAAAGTTTTACAAAATATGAAATCGATAATAAAAAAATTAAAAATTTCAAATTTGGGATCCAGATGCCCATATTCGCAGTAAGCTTACGTTATTCAAAATTGGATGGCTCTGTGTATTGTTGTTTTATCACAGTGCGAGAAATATACATACATTTATGCAGATTCTTCATTGTTTAATTTCTTTAAATATAATACAGGGCAATAATATTTGGTGGCAACGATTTGAAAAGTGATACAGCCTTTTAAAGTTTTCAACACAAAATCGCAAAACGAAAACAATAGTCCTTTCAGGTATAAAACCCTTTTGAACTAATAATGTTTTTTTAGGTGTCAAAAACCTTTAAATTATTTTAAACTCGAACATTTTCATGCTTTCATATTAAAAGTCGATTTTTACAAGCATTTTTAAACTAACCCGAAGTAAAATATCGCTTTAGAATCAAAGCTGTGATAAAACATCGTTTCAAGATTTTGCTATTTGAAGGGCCAGATAGTTTTGCTTACACTGGCATTTTACCAAATTTTTGCATTAAATTAAATTTTATGTATAAAAAAACTATACATTAAATGCTTGTATGCACAGCTTTACACAATTATGTATTTACGCATAATCAAAAAATTAACATATTGTTACGAATTTTTTACGAATTTTGTACTTAGATAATTTTAATGCAATTATATGTGAAACCGTTTCATCCGCGGGAAGATCTGAAACAGTTTGCTCAAGACTCTATAGTTTGTTTACATCATGTGCGCAATTCATCTCGTTATTTTTAGCATTTGGTATATGCTTATTTTCCTCTATTTCTTGAAAACCAGTTCCGATATTTGCAATAGAGTTATAACTAGAATCCGAACTTTAGAATAACTAACAACAGTAAATAAAAGATAGAAAGAAGAACTTACTTTATTGCAAACTGCAAACAATATAGTAATAAAATTTGAATATTGTCTATCTCTTCAATTATGTAATGAATACTGTTAATAGTTTCACTCACGCACTATTCACTAAGTAATAAAATCATCGAGCAGATGTTAAAAAGTAAAATACGTAACAAGGATATCTATAGTTACAGTTCGGCCGCCGAATTAATAATAGTTCAAGTTCGAAGGGCTTAATAATATAGCAAAAGACTATACTGTATTGTTTGTTATCATTTTAAAATATCAAACGTGAGCTGTATGTGCATTCTTTTTAAAAAATAAAAGTGTATCACTATTTTAGAAAAATAAAGTTTTCAGAAAGAAAGAAAAAAGAACTTTTTGCATATGGAGATAATTGACTGATATACAGCAAACATTATTTATAAAATATTTTATCACACAAATCGAGAAAGGAAATAATTATATTACAATTATTATTAATATAAAATATTAATAATTATTGTAATATAATTACAATAATATAGTTCCCAGAAGTCGATAAAAATAAAAATTGAAATTTTCAGTAAAACTTGTTTGTCTTGGGAGCCATCTGCGAGTGGTGGCCGAGGCATGATAGACCACCTTACCACCACCTCGCTACGCCACTCTGACTAACCAATTACACCAAAAGAGGCTTTTAGGGAAAATACGATAATTTCTTACATTCTTCTCTACTGAAAGAACAACTGGGAAAAGTATGAGATCATGGTACCAAATCTTAGAGGGGAGGCGAATCCATCATACACTAGGCAGACAATTGCTAGGGACGGATGACAGTAACAGCGATAACAGTCAAAAAATGCAAGGGAAGAAAATGCGAAAATTAGCATAGTGTCGGGTACAGTAAGGCTTGTTCTGTGTATGCAAATTTTGGATTGTAGAAGTTTTTTATCACGTGATAGCACTGATGAAAGATATAAAGGATTTGACGCGTATTGACAGCTTTTGTCCCAAACCAAATTCATCATTTGATGAATCATTTGACGAATTTGAAGTTTTTGATATATTTTCCCAACATCAATGAGATGATTTTACACGTGGTCGTATTATTGGCAAGATTGAAGAAGGGAGAAAAATAACAGATGCTACTAGGGTGTTCAACGTGAGCCATAGTGTTTTTTCAAGGCTTCGGAAATCATTTCAAACAAATGAAATGTGTAGCAAACGTCATGGGGGAGGTCCTGTAAGACGCATACAGGAGAAAGGTACATAGTGCTATCGACAAAAAGAAACCGGCGCCACAACTTCTGAGGCAGCAAGTCAGTTACTTGCTGCTACTGGTAAGCGAATCTCCCGAAAAACTGTAGTCAGACGTCTGCATCAAAAAGGACTATACGCCAGCCGTCATATTATATGCATTCCATTGTCAAGAAGTCACCGGTCCACCCGTTTGCAATGGTGTCGTCAGCATCGCAAATGGAGCAAAGACGACTGAGCCTTGTGTATTATTCTCAGATGAAAGTAGGTTCAATCTCTAGTCTGATTGTGGACGACAACTGATGTGTATTGAGAATGGCATTTCAGGTAGTCCGGCAGACATAAAGGAAAGGGAGCAGTATCCTGCATATCGGGTCATAGTATGGGCTAGGATCATGACCAACGGCCGTACGTCACTCTATGTGCTTTCAACTGAGAATATGACCGGCCAACGATAAATGAATGATGTTCTGCTGCCTCATGTTCGCATGTTCCGTGGAACCATCGGTGATAAATTTATTTTCATGGACGACAAAGCAACATGTTATCGAATAATTTATAATTTCTCTCGGGGAGTGCTTAGAGAGCGAGAATATTCAACGCCTCATACGGGCAGCACTTTCTCCCGATCTGAATCCCATTGAAAATGTTTGGGATGTTTTGGGGAGCAGTCTTGCTGTCGACAATGACATCCATAAACAAGGACACCCTCATCTATACACTGACAGAGGAATAAATTATCTCAATTGCTGCTGGGTAAATTGCACAAAGCACGGGACGGCATGCGGAATGTTGTAACTCCCTTTGTGAGCGGCATACCCCGTATTGACATTTCATGCCAGAATGCTTGCGGACTTTTTTTTCACTTTTACGTACTCCGCACAAAATGACCATTTTGTCCCTTGAACACTTTTCAAAGCCTTCTGGATTTTAAACCACAATAAATTATCTTTATTGTTATGTCCCAGTATTCTGGCATTAATTTATTTCACTTGGCATCGAACCACGTTTATTTTTTACACTCTGTATAGTCATTTGTGACCCTGTAACGTTGCGCGCCTCCAACTTGCACGCAACCAAGAGGTGACTGTGAAAACTGGATAAAATACAGAGTCTTGTGAAGGGTTTAAGCCCCTTTTTATTCAACGTAAAAATTACAATTGCGTGCTCTTGACGCTCACAGACTGCGCCAACTCGGCGGTCAAATAAAAATAATAACCTGAAAAGAAACTAAAGACAAGACTCTAACTACGAGGCTCTCTAAAATAACTAACTCACCGCGTTTTACAATACCGCTGCTAATTCAGCAGACTTGAAGCTCACTTGAACGATTAACACTACTTCCCGCCAAACAAATAGGCCGAAACGCGGGGTTCTTCAATTTCTCGCTAACTACCTCCGCGCTCGTGAAGTAAGAATATCACACACCGAACTCGTTTCCCTTCTATTTAAATCATAATACTTCCGCTGATAATTTGAATCCTTGCGCGTTCTACTAAAATTTACATATTCTGGCATTGGCAGTTCCAGGGGAAAGTAAGGCTTGACAGGAAAGATAGTTTAAACTTAAAATAAATGTTAGTTAAAATAAATATAAACCCTACATTTGCCGCTGCCAGAATTTGGAAAACTTGGAAACAGGTCCTACAAACGACCTGTTGTAAGTTTCTCTACTTATGAACTAACTGGCGAGAACCTCGTTTACACACAAAAAAAAAAAAAAAAAAAAAAAACCTTATGTAACAAATTGTATACTAAAATTTCTGTTGATAGTTATAACTTTCTCTTCTTACAGCAACTTTTCCTGGACTTCATCAATCAATCTTGGTCTTTCCTTCCAGCATCTGGAAGGAATAAGTATCAGTATCTTTCTAAATACATTATAATTTACACTTTCTTGACACAATAAATTTTTGTTTTTAAACGATTCGTTTTTCTTAGTTATTGCTTACTTCACATTCATTCAATTTTTCAAGCACTAATTTAACTTTACCCTGGCTCTCCACCGTGTGTGGTGTCAAACGGGAATATTCGTGTTTTAGTCTTACAACACTTCCCCTAACCACCATGATTTGTTAGAATTCAACGACCAAATAGACACACCTTACTCGACATTCTACAACTCAATGAGCTACTTTAATATTCTTAAAAATTCAAATGTAGGTGGAGAACCCTACAAAACACATTCATTCTAACTTCCCCCTCATTCATCTTTAAACATGCAGGCTTTCGCTCTAAAGCATGACTTTATCTACAATTTAATACTTAAATTTTGACTTCATTTCTTTTAAGCATTCACTTTTAGCATCTACAATTTTATGCTTCTAGACTAAATCCTACTTTTACATAACATTCAAGTATTTACGTACATTTACAAAATTTTAATACATATGATTTTTACAATTTACCATAAAATGAATAAGAGAAAATAAATTTTTACTTTACTCATTCTTCGCCAAGCTGGCGGCACTGAAACTAAAATTCTTATTGATACAAGAATACGAAGTTATTTTTATCTTCGGCCAAATTTTGGCTTTAACATAACAGAATTAGTCTTTCGACCAACAGAAAATGCTTGTTTTTAGCTTTTACACTTAAAGAAAATAATACTTTTGCCTTAGCTAAATAAAGTAAAACAAAACTAAGTCTCAACCGAGACATATTGACTTTCGTCAAAACATAGAACTTCGTACTTATGCATAGCATTTCGGAACAAAAGAGAGAAAAAAAATTTATAGAAGGTTTTAACTTATCTTTGAGTTTTCGATGCTTGAAACTCCGTCATTCGTTTTTGGCAAAATTGGTCCCAAGTTAGAGGTTTCATGGATGTTAATCTTCTCCTTACTGCCCTCCGAGTGTCGTCCACATTACTTTTTCTTTTGCGTCCTCTACATGCTGGCCTCTTGGCGGAGTAATCGTCTGGTGGTTGGCATTTCCGTTTTTCCCTGGGACGGCTGGTCCTGACGTCCTCCGGTCTGGAGTCCTTCTTGAATTTCTTCTGTTCCTCGTATTTTTGTGCCTCCTGTTGCCGTTTCAGTTTCCGGAACGGCGGCCTTGCTGACACCTGACTCTGTGGCCGTGTGCGCGTTCTCCTCGATGTATAATTTTTCCTGCAATCCTTTGTAGATGATGTTTTTCTCTTTACCACGGTTTCTTTACCCGGTGCATCTGTATTTTTGTTTTTCTTAAACGCTGGAGTCTGAAAGTTATTTTTTCTTTTTGATACCGACGTCCGGGTTGTAGAAGGGCTAGGTCTCTCTTCAGTTCTCTGTTTCTTGGGTGGTGGAATAGTTGTTATCTCTGGACCTTCTATTTCGTTTAGATTTGAGTCCTGCAAGAAACTTTTAAGGATTTCAAAATCATTTGGATTATAGTATTTTTTCACCTGGTCGGGACTTGCTTTACAGATTTCCCCTCTCTCGTTCTTAAGATATAATACTACTCCTTTGATTTCCTGAATTACATAGGGGCCTTCAAACTTTGGAGCTAGCTTTGCCGTAAAATTGTCTGGGGCACTTGATAAAGAAAATTTCCGCTTCAATACTTTATCCCCAACTTTAAAATCTGCTTCACGGCGTTTTCTATCATAATATATTTTCTGCCTATTTCTTGCCGTATCCGAGCCTTTAAGCGCCTGATCAATCAGCTTTTGCACATCTTTTTGTTTAAACTCCTGCTCTCTTTGTTCCACAAAGAATAATTTATCTAAAGGCGTAATTAACTTTCTGCCTAAAAATAATTCTGCTGGAGTTTTTCGCGTAGTATCATGATTTGCCGTTCTTAAAGCATAAGCTAATTCATTTATGTAGCCATCCCAGCGCTTGTGATGTGTGCTCACGTAACTGCGAATTATTTTTACTATGTTTTTATTAACTCTTTCTGCTATGTTAGCCTGTGGTCTATACGGAACCATTTTGATATGGCGTATACCAAGTCCATTGCATATGTGTTCAAATATTTGACTGATGAATTGTTTTCCGTTATCGCTAATGACTTTTATCGGTGCGCCGTATTTTAAAATGTATCTGTGTAAGAATGCATCTGCGACTGTTTTGGCTGACGCGCGTTTAAGTGGAACAATTTCTGTCCATTTTGAAAAATGATCTACTATTACTAAAAGAAAACGATTTTTATTTAACTCGCTCTGGGGGAAGGGACCAAGAAGATCTATGCCTAAAATTTCATTCGGAAATGTAGCGCGAATGCTATTTAAGTACCCGGCCGGGCTGTAATTAATATCATTTATTAACTGACATTGATTGCAGGACCTGACATACGCCGTTACTATTTTGTATAATTGCGGGAAATATACTGCCTCGCGTACCCTTTTTAAAGTCTTTCTGACCCCTAGATGGCCCGCTGTTTTTGCTTCGTGAAACTCCTTCAAAATGCTTAATCGAAGCGAGGCTGGGATGACTGGTTTATACTCAAGATTTTCGTTTGTTGTTTTCGTATAGAATAATAAATTATCTATTATTTCATAGTTTTTTGCTCTATTTCTTATCGCATCGATATCTGTGTGCTCGAAGCTTTCGGGGTCTTTCAAATAAGCATAGATATTTCCAAATTCAGGATCAGCTTTCAGTTCAGTAATAACCGTATCTCTAGAATCTAAAATTTTTTGAAGTCAACACAGCGCATTTAAGTTCATTTCCTTCATCGTCCAGTTTTATACGAGAAAGTGCGTCAGCTACATTGTTTTCCTTACCCGGTTTATATTTTATTGTGATATTATATTCTTGGAGTTTTAAAGCCCATCTTATTAACCTGGGCGTTAGGTTTTTCCCCGAGTAAAGTCTACCAACAGCCGCATGATCCGAAAAGACTGTTACTGGCGATTTGCCGAAATAAACTCGAAATTTGTGTACAGCCATTAATACGGCTAATGTTTCTCTTTCTGTAGCTGTATAATTCCTTTGTGTCTGATTCAACGTTTTACTAAAAAATGCCAGAGGATGGTTATTTTGCATAAGAACCGCACCCACCGCATAGTCTGACGCATCTGCTGCAATTTCCAGGTTTTCGTCCCTCTCCAGGAATTTTAAAACAGGGGCATTAATAAGCGCTTCTTTTAATCTTTCAAAAGCTGTGTTAGCTTCCGCTGTCCACGTAAACTTTCACCTTTTTCTTTTGATTACTAAGAGTGGTTCAACAATATTAGCGAAATCTTTTATGAAAGATCGATAGTAAGAACATAACCCAAGGAAAGAAGAAAGTTTCTTGGCGGTGTTGGGCGGTGGGAAATTCTTAATAGCTTTTATTTTTGAATCTTGCGTTTCTATACCCTTTTGCGAAATTTTATAACCGAGATATTTAAGTTCTTTAGTTGCGAACTTGCATTTTGAGGCGTTAATTGTAAGACCGGCCTCTTTTAATAATTTAAAAACTTGTTCTAGATCATTAATGTGTTGTTCCAACGTACTACTCGTTATAATTATATCATCTAGATAAATTAAAGTTGATTTTCCTAGGACAGGCTTTAGAACAATGTCCATAGCTCTCTGGAATGTTGATGGGGCCCCACACAACCCAAAGGGCATGCGTAAAAATGCATAAGTGCCCGATTTTGTTATAAACGCGGTTTTATGTATATCTTCGGGTCTCATAGCTATTTGATAGTAGCCAGACGTTAAGTCCAAAGTAGACATATATCTTGTCGATTTGATCTGTCTAATGATCTCGTCTATAACCGGCAAAGGGTAAACTGGAAATTTGGTAATACTATTTAGTTTTCTGTAATCAATAGCAAACCTCCAAGCCCTTTTATCCGAAGGAGGAAACTCGTTCTTTTTCCTACATAGTACGACTGGACTCGCGTACTCACTATTTATGGGCGTTATTATTTTATTCTTTAACATCTCCTGAATATGTTCTTCGATGATTACGTCTTTTTGTTTGTCATACCGGTAAGGTTTAGTCCTACAAGGTTTTTCGGCATTTAATTGAATCTTGTGCGTAACTATTTGGCAGTTTCCTGGTTTTTCTGAAAACAAATGAGAAAAATTACTCACCACTTGCTGTATTGCTTTCCTTTCATGGTCATTCAGATGGCTAAGGTCCACTTGCGGTGTCTCCACCGGTTCCACCACCCTCTGGTCCATCTCCAACACCACGGAACTATCTTGAAAATTTAATTTGGCCCTCGCGGCCCTTAAAACCTCCATACCTAAAATAAGAGAATGTTGCAGATCTTTCACCACAAAAATTAATACTTTGAGACTTTCCTCTTTTACCTGTAAGTTTAATGATAATTTCCCGATGCAGTGACATGTTTTTCCTTGCGCCGCTATAATTTCCGTATTTTTGGTTTTAAATAATCGTACCCTATAAAAATTCTTTTTGAAGAAATTTTCACTCATAAAATTTCCTTCTGCTCCTGTATCGATGAGGGCTTCTACTGGTACATCGCCAACCAGGACTTGTATAATTGGTAGCTGTGAGTTTTTTACGATGACCGTATTTAAATGTCTATTTGAGGGTTTTTTTAAAACTTCCGGGGTCTGGACCCTCCCTTTCACAGGCCCCTCTACTCGTTTAAAGCTTTCCTTTCAATCTGTGTCTTCTGGGTACGCGGATGTTTATTTTCAAATTTTCTTTTTGGGCCTTGACCTTCGAGTTTCGATGCGTTAGCTTGATAGCTTTTCCCCCCATAAGAGCGATTTCCATTTCTGGTTTCCTCCTTTGAAGATTTCCTTCGGGTACTTTGAGAATATGTTTCCCCTCTCGCTTTTTCCGCTATTCTGCGATTTTGAAACTTCACCGTCAATTCGAAGAGTTCCTGCAATGTGCTTGGGTTTCTAATTTCAAAGTAGTCTTGAACAGCGGGTAACAATCTTGGTAATATTATTTCGATTATCTCCGCATCGGGTTTCTTCCCATACAGCATATCCGTTAGCTTGATTTTTCGTAGAATAAAGTCCGTCAATTCTGCTATATCCCGTTGATAGAAACTATATAGTTCGGCTTCCAGCCGTGCGCGATCTTTCACTATGGGGAAGGCCTTTACTAACGATTTTTTGAAATTTTCAAATGTATATGTCTGGCTTCCAAATTCCCCTAATAAAAATTTGCCTATATTTTTCCACCATAGCGCGGCCTGTCCTCTTAGTGCTGATGTGGCGATGGCAACTTTTTGTCTTTTAGGAACAGGATAGAGCTGAAAGTGGTTTTCTAGACCTTCTAGAAATACCGCCACCGAATTTTTTCCGTCGAAATGGACGTTTGGCTTGATTGACGCTCTCAAAGTCTGGACCAGGTATCCAAATCCTTCCAACTGAGTTGTCATTTCTTGGTGTTGTCCAGAGGCTTTCATCCAATTTTCGGCCATTTCAGTTCGATAAGTGTTCGGGCGCCAATGTAACGTTGCGCGCCTCCAACTTGCACGCAACCAAGAGGTGACTGTGAAAACTGGATAAAATACAGAGTCTTGTGAAGGGTTTAAGCCCCTTTTTATTCAACGTAAAAATTACAATTGCGTGCTCTTGACGCTCACAGACTGCGCCAACTCGGCGGTCAAATAAAAATAATAACCTGAAAAGAAACTAAAGACAAGACTCTAACTACGAGGCTCTTTAAAATAACTAACTCACCGCGTTTTACAATACCGCTGCTAATTCAGCAGACTTGAAGCTCACTTGAACGATTAACACTACTTCCCGCCAAGCACATAGGCCGAAACGCGGGGTTCTTCAATTTCTCGCTAACTACCTCCGCGCTCGTGAAGTAAGAATATCACACACCGAACTCGTTTCCCTTCTATTTAAATCATAATACTTCCGCTGATAATTTGAATCCTTGCGCGTTCTACTAAAATTTACATATTCTGGCATTGGCAGTTCCAGGGGAAAGTAAGGCTTGACAGGAAAGATAGTTTAAACTTAAAATAAATGTTAGTTAAAATAAATATAAACCCTACAACCCATCCTTAAAATTTGTCCACCGGCGTATTTTATTTCTCAAAATTTTTTCCTTCTTTTCCTGGGTAACATTCTAAGATTCTTTCTCTCGGATAGGTGCTTAATGCCTTACCGTTATTCATCAAAACATAATAAATAACAATGTTCCGAATTTTATATATATGTAAAAGCCTTTTTTAGTGAAATTGGCAAGATAGTACCAAGCTGGCGATGGTTTTGAGCAACTAATTTTTGTTCCCAAACTTGGCGAGAAACCGTCCAAAGTCGCCAAACTTGGTGACCATTTGGGAACATTTTTATCCGATCTCTGTATAACTGTAAGTAGTATGGCCTTTATATATAAGTATAACTCTACCCGGCCCTATACATAACAGCAACTATCTATACCTTTCAGCAATTTCGAAAAATCGAAGGGACTGGAAATTTCTCGGCCGTCGGAGGAAAACTATATAAGACCCGAGAGTTTATCAGTTCTTTGCTTTTAGTTCACAGTTGAATTAGCACTTGTGAGAGACTTTAGTGCATGCTTTGCTCTTATTATACGCTTAGCATTGCGTTGTATTCAATCTTCAAGTTTTGAAGTGGCGACTACTGTTTGTAGTCTGAGAGCTAAAATCACTTAACTATGGTAATTTTTATGCTCCAGGCGAACGGGCTGGCTGCACGGACGTTTTTGTGATTTTCCCTATGTGTAACGTGTATATGAGACAATTTCCTTGAGAAGAGCATCCTCGAAGCATCCCTTCCCACAGGCAGATAGCCCTAGTGCGCTTTGCCATATCAGCTAAACAAACTAAACCTTTTTGTGGTCTGCTATACTGAGAATAACTGTAAGAGTACTTTTGGGAAAAGTTCCAGGACTGTAAAGTGTTTTTTTAGGGGGGCGGGAATAAATTTTATCAAGCTGTCATCGGTTCTGTGTGCATTCAATGCATTACGAGCACGTTACAATACTAATAATAACGCAAAGGAGAAAATTCAAATTCATATTTATCTTCTACATGAAATCTAATTTTTGATATCTGTAAAATATTTCTCTGAATTCAAACGTATTTCCAGCTAAATATAAAATTTTGAAACTGTCATTTATTTGAAATCATTCTGAATTAACTTAATAATTTACTTGAACTGAAATTGAATAGCTGTACGGAAATTTTCCAGATTTTCTGAGCAACTTTTCAAGTAGGACAAAACGTGAAAGTAAATAATGATAGTCCTCTTTTTTTTTTTTTTTTTTTTTTTTTTTTTTTTTTAATCAAATGTTTTTTCCACAGATGCAGGGGAAAATTCACATATTTGTACGCAAACAAATATAAACTTTTTGAATTCTTACTATGACTTGTCACTTGATGGTATTTCGGTTCTAATAAATTTTCAGTCGTGAAAAAAATTATTACAAACTATTAATTATTACAAACTATTAATAAAATTATTACAAACTATTAATCAAACTAAAATTATTACAAACGTCACTCTATGTGCTTTCAACTGAGAATGTGACCGCCAACGATAAATGAATGATGTTCTGCTGCCTCATGTTCGCATGTTCCGTGGAACCATCGGTGATAAATTTATTTTCATGGACGACAAAGCAACATGTTATCGAATAATTTATAATTTCTCTCGGGGAGTGCTTAGCGAGCGAGGATATTCAACGCCTCATACGGCTCATCACAGATTATACTCATAGATGTTCATAAGTCAATAAGGTTCTTTTTTCTAACTTATTAATTTCCAACTGTGAAAATCTCTCTTCATATATAAATGTTGTAAGAATAATGTTAATTTTATTAACAGTTAAATTTTGAGTTAAACATCCTTTCCTATCGATTCTTAATTTCAACTTACCACTTCCGGCCAGAACGTAGTTTTAGAATCACGTCTGAATGCTAATGAGGAAGAGCGGTATTTGACCGCAGAGTTCTACTGTCTTAGAAAGAGAGATACCAGATATTCTGGTTGCACACGTCCGCCTCTTTAGGCTACTCTCTCGTAAGCTATTATTACGCTCGGCCGTACTTTAGGCCCTTGATAGCTTCACAGTCAATTAGAGCCAACTCTGTTAGAATTTTGATAGCTTCGGCTATATCTCTTTAGGTAATATTAGTTTAGTTTAATTCTTAGTGTCTTAAGTTCAAGCCCAAGTGTCAGCTTTATTGTACAACCCCAAGACGGAGTTCTGTTAAATCTTGATTGGAATGATAAAGGGTTATTTTACCCTTCTATCTTGTTTCCTGTCACACGAACTTAAGCGATTATTTGCTTATCAGTTATTAAGATTCTTCACTTTCAACGATAACTTAGAATTACACAGTGGAGAATCCTATAATGTAATTCCAAACAAAGCGATTATTTTATTGCAAAAATTCGGAACTGATTTATTATTTTTTTGTTAATTTATTATTGATTGTTTATTTTTTTACCTTTGAGATACTGTGACATATTTTTGACATAAGGGTATATATTTTTTGGCAACCACGAAAGTTACAAGTTAAATCTGCATCTTCTCCGACCAAAATTTATATTTCACAGGTAAATTAATTAGATCTACATTTATGGATTTTCTAGTGCGTTTTGCATGTTGTTCTTAATGTAATGAAAATAATATAAAGTTGGACTAAAATCATGAAAATCAATACATCTTTTTCAAATCCTGGTGATAATAATAATAACTTTTTTTTGCATATTTTTGAGATTTCTCATTTAAAATTATATTGAGGGACTGGAAATGTCGGAAATAAACGAAATATTTCCATTCAAGTTCTGTTTTCGCTTAACTGCAGTTAAACTTTGAAAGGCTAATAAAAGTATACATGTCAATGATAAACTTATTCTTTACTTGCAGCTCTTTATTGAGAATATTTAAACGGCCAGTTAAATCCGTTACCCACGTATCATTATATAGCTTGTCGATGGTTTATTTATTAATTCATTTTTGTGTCACGGAAACGTTGATTCCATTTGTTAAGTTAAAAACTGCTTCAATTCAACTAATTGATATAAGTACCTTGCCTCGTTATACTAAATAATTTTTCTTGTTCATTTTTAGTATCTTCAGCGTAGCTTAAAGTCAATAATTCAATAATTCAGACCTCGTTCGTGGATAACGTCTACTGTTTTAGTTATTGTTTTAAAAGCCTTATCTATCTGCAAACTTTTGGTACTTTGGTACCGTCTTTATAATAAACTATAGTCGCAGGTAGCATAAAATTGCTTCAAGGGCCGCATGTGGCTCGTGGTCCGCCAGTTTGAGACCACGGAATTAAAGCGTTTTAACGTGATTACGTGTTTTTAATACATTTATTAGTCCAAAGGGGCTTTGTACCTGAAGGACTATTGTTTTCGTTTCGCGATTTTGTGTTGAAAACTTTAAAAGGCTCTATCACTTTTCAAATCGTTGCCACCAAATACTATCGCTCTGTATTATATTTGAAGAAATTAAATAATGAAGAATTTGCATAAATTGTACGTACGTTTCTCGCATTACAACGATACCTAGAGCCATCAAATTTTGAATGACGTAATCTTACTGCGAATATGGGCATCTGAAAACCCAAATTTGAAATTTGGAATTTGTTTTATTATTATATATAATGTTTTTATGGTTTAAGTGCAAAGAACATGATATTTAATAAATAAAGGTAACACACAAAACGTTTAAAAAACTGAAAAAATCTGAAACCTTTCAGAATTTTTTTTATTTAATACACTTTAAATTTATTTGAGGTAAAAAATATTTGCTTTATAAGTATTTGAATCTTTCAAAATTTATGGATTGCATCATTTTAATATGCTTCTGCATTTTTAGGTTGCCAAAATCCGCATTCAAATGCTTTTTTACTCCTCGGAAATTTCTGCGGAGATCAAAAATCGAAATTTTAGGATTGACGGTTGGGGTAAAAATCTTCAAAATTACTTTTTGTAACTTTTCTTTCCGCCTCTCAGGAACATTTTTTCTCGATTGGCGGCAAAATGTTGTGTGGGAGCGCTACTGATATAAAAGTACGTTTTTGAAACTTATCATTAATTTTCGATTGGTTAAGACAGTAAATTTTGCAAATTTTAAGATATTTTGTTTTTAAATATATTTTCCAGCAGTTTAGAAACAACCTCAGAAAATTGCCGAAATCATAAAATGTTTTTAAACCTTGTCATTTCCCTACATTTTAGTTTAGAAGATGTTTGAGAACCTCTAGGTCTATTGTACCTTTTAAAATATTCAGAGAACTGCCTAACTGAGAAGTATTGCATATGGAAAGTAAATAAGTAATATATAAAAATGCCACATTCTTTCAATTCTAAGTAACCTAGTCAGTCAGTGATATGAAGCGTGGGCTCGAACTTTCAGCTTTCCAGTGTGGGATGGTCATAGAATTTCCTTTAACTAAAGCTTCTAAACGGAGCACTGTCAGTGAACTAGACACACCAAAATCAACTATCAATGATTCTGTGAACAGAGAGAAGCAAAAAAAAGTACAATTATAGAAAGCGAGAATGTACGCTTAAAGAGGCTACCAAATACGCGACAAAAATGTTTTAATAAGAAAAATTGAAAATAGTATCTATTTTATTTTCTTTGCTATTTCGAAGCTGCTAATATAGTAAATGTTTACAATAACTCGTGATATACGTTGCTAACCGCACAAAGTTGTACGGTATGGGTTATTACAGTAAAATAGCTGCATACAGGCCAGATATCACTTCTGTGAATGCGAAGTGTCATACAGATTGGTGGACTGCAAGCGACTGGAAGCTGACTGGACTGAATCACTCTTTTTCTTTTGCCAATGTGACAAGTTTATTTGCGTTAAAAAATTTCTCAGCGAATGATTTTATTGGGTTGTGTCGTGCCGACATTTCACCAGAGGCTCCTTAATAATAATGAATTGTTTTCGGGTATAACATTTATTTCACCAGAGGCTCCCTAATAATAATGAATTGTTTTCGGGTATAACATTTAATATAGAATACATAATAGGTCAAAGTTATTCTACCACGAACCATGAGCTTTGAAATGTACCTTGTTTCTCTGAGCAGTTTCGCCTTACCAAGAGTATGGCAATGATAAGGAACGAGCTTCTCTCTTTATCAGTACACTACAACTCTGTGTAAGACCTTTCGAATATGGAGAATTGTTTTTTGAGAGCGAAATAGAACTGTGATGACATTCTCGTAATTCTAATCCTTGTATCCTTTGAGATGAACTAGAGCTATAAAAACAATAACAATCTTTAGGCAATAACAATCTTTTTATCAGCTATGGTAACAATTTCGCAGATCGAATGGTGAATCGCTCCCATCTTGCTGTAAACTGGTTCTTCTGAAAAAGCATGCTTGAACACATTGCACGCAAGCAATGGTTGAATCGATTAAAAATTGACTTACAATCTTTTGGAAAATGTTTTTATCCATTACTTGTCTGAAAATTTTTGTTAGTCCAAGGTATATTTGGCCACAGCCATCTCATTCATTTTTTTTATTAATTTTGTTTCTATTCTTGGTTCATGAATTTGAATTCTCTTAAAATGTTGGTACATTGCAGCTTCTTAAAATGTGGAGTTCTCTATCTATCCTTCAAAAACAATTCTTTATAAATCATTTCCTCCCAGTCGAAATAGGTCACCAGAATATTTCTTACTCTCAGTTTTTGAAATGTAAATGTATGGGGGCACAATGAACATTGTCGTTTGAAAAATGATAGTCGTTTAATCTTAGGATCACGAAGAAAACTTTAGATTTCATCTTCAATCCCAATTTGTTTTAAAAAAATCAACATTAATGTCTGCCATTTGGATCAAATCAACACATGAAAAAATTTGATTTACTTTCTGAATGCATGAGGAGCAAAACAAGAACACATTTTTCTATGTGTCAGATCTTCTGTGACAACTTTGGCTCCCTGTCTTTATTGATGTTAATCTCAGAAGCTATCATTCGAAGAGACAGGTGTCGATTTTGCAGAAATAATTGCCGCCCTTTACAGTCACGGTGCATGCTCGACATCTTCACGTCCACCATAAAATCATTCATAATAATGAAAAACATTGGATCGTGTTAATGCTTTATGCGTGTGCGTTTTACAAAACATTAATATGAGTCCTTTCTGGTTCTCCCTCTTTACAGAAAACCTTTATTGCAGAATTTCCTGAGCTTTCGAATCCCCGACAGTACGTAGATATTGACTGGATTAAAGAAAATGGTTGACTGCGCAGAAATCTCTGTCTGTGAGCAAACAGCATTTTAGGAGAAGTAACTTAACATGTTATATCAATAAATGCTATTAACTATCATCATTTAGCATGATTGTTGAAATTTGCCAAGTTTAGTCCTAAAACTCTAATAGTAACTAATGCACTTTTTGCCTATCTGAAGCTTCGAATAATTACTGTCATGAATTTTTGTATATATGTGTATAAAATTGTAGTATTTTTTGCATAGTGTAACATGAAATGCTTGAAAAGAGACTATGTTGTACCGGTAAAATAAGAATACAAGGGCAAGTCTATTTAACAGTCAGAAATGGCTATCTCGCTAATCTGAGATTTATCGCGAAGCTGGCGATAGGTTTGGCGACTAATTTTTATCGCTATTATTATTACTTTTTATCGGAATTATTATTATTAGTAGTAGTATTAATTTTATTTTTTTAAATTTATTATTATTATTATTTATATTTTGGCAGTAGCTAATAATTCTTGTTACTATTAATTTTTGTCACTTATAACTTTTAATTCTTGTTACTTGATTTTAAAGAGAATTAACTTTTACTTTTCATGGTAAACATTTCATTTTCTTCTGAAAGCTTGGGCGCGCTTTCTAACTTCACTGTTAATTCATTGTTCATAATAACATTCATTAATCGCTTTCTAACTTCAGACCACAAACCGCGTTTCAAAAACGCTCCAGACGTTTAATCCACCAGTGATGCAAGTATGGGTCATTCACTGTTTCATGAACCGCATGAGGTGTCATAAATATTATCAGAGTCGTTTACTTGGATAAAGCTGATTTACATGAGGCGGTGTTCATGAATTATGCATGAACTGGTAATTCAAGTAAGACAAATGCTTTTGTTACTGACATCGTCGGTCGGATTTGTTTACGTAAATTTATTCCGGAATCTTAAAAACACAAATGAAGCAGCATAATGTAAAATTTTGAAATCCTTTTCTCTTTATTTAGCAAATTTATGCGCTTTGATTTTATGGCTGATTGGCAATTGCATTGAAATAATTTTAGGTCACACAGATGAGTTATTAATTCTTTGGTTAGTGGTGATGATACTGAACGTACTGAAACAATTTAGAACTCTTTTCTTCTATTTTCGTTTTACTAATTGCTTTTCCTACAGCTAACAGAAATTATGGTCATCTTTATACGTGTTTCTGTATTGTTGCGTGCGTACGGGCTCGTAATAGATTGAATGTACACAGAACCGCTAATAAGATAGCTTGATAAAATTTATTTTACCAAAAGAAAAACTTCACAGTTTTGAAACTTTCCACAAAAATACTCGTACAACTCTTCACAGAATACCATTTCGTACATAATTACACTTCAAACCACTGATAACGTTAAACACAACGCAGTGTTAAGTTCATCTAAGCTCTCTTGGAAGCTCTGTCGGAGCCTCTGTCCGGCTTCAACTCTAACAGCAGATATTTTCTCTCTCTGGTCTTATATAGCTTTCATCCGGCCGCCGAGAACTCAATAGTGCTTCTCGAAATTACTGGAAGGCAGAAGGGCTGGGTGCAGTTACAGTTGCATATATAAATTAATTACAAATATTCAATTAGAATACCCATTACAGTTATGCAAGGACCGAACCAAAATGTCAAAAAATGGTCATTTGGCGTTTTAGGCGGACAAAAATTAGTTCCCGAAACCGTCACCACCTTGAGGATAGCTCGCCAATTTACAGAGACAGTCATTTATTCGATGTTAAATAGACTTGTCCCTGTATTCTTGTTTTTCCAACAGAGCATCGTTTCTTTAGGTTTTCATGTTACATTACACAGGAAAAAAATACAACAATTTCACGTATTTCAATCAAATGCTTTATATATGTACAAAATTCATAGCAGTATGTTAAAAAGGGGGTAGAAAACAAGAAATTATACCTCTATCTTGCATAAAATCATTCTACCCTAAATTTGCCTAAACATTAAATATATTTTTATTGTACGTAACTCAGCGAATATTTTTACTACATTGCATAGCAATAACAGTTGCATTTTGTTGCAACATAGTAGTATAGTTTTATTACAGTCTATCTGGTTATTTCAGCAATTTGTATCAGCTATGCTCATAGCATTATTGACGGACATCTAAATGCAGTGCTAGCTCATGAAATCATTATTCCTGCTTAACATCTTCCTCCTATTAAAAGTTTGTTTATTTATTTTCAAGCAAATGCATAAGAAAAATGCTGACAGAATAGAAGAAAACTTCTTGGAAGATATGTTTGAAGCATCCTGTGTACAATTATGAGTTGGGAACTTTTTGTACTGGTTATTGGAAGAGAATGCTCGTCATAAAGAGCGGTAGTTAACAGAAAGCTTTAATTGCATTGGCTGTCAATGTCAAGTACAACAAGATAATCCGGCACGTCCGAAATCTAAAGAATGCTGGATTATTAAATATGTCGATTTATGGGAATAAAATTGAATAATGCTGTTTTTTTTTTTTTTTTTTTTTTTTTTTTTTTCCCAAATTTTTTTTTCCGCTTTGTTGAGTATACTGAGAGGTAAGAAATGTTGGATTTGACAATTCTGTTAACGAATTTAATGAGGGAAGCTTAGTAGTAAATAAGATATATCCATAATTTAATTATATTCAATCAGTTTTTGCTTTAGAACTATCGTTATTTCAGAATATCGAAACCATTCGATTGAGTATGAAATATTTTTTATTCTTCTAATATTAAACCATTTATGTATTTAATTATTTGGTGAATTTCAGAAATTTATTTAACACTTTACTATCTTGACTGAATCTTTTTATTCTTTGTCAATCTCCATTTTTTACTGCCTGGGAAATGAATACAATTTCAATTATAACATCGTCACTCTTTCACAACTGGTTCATTTTAACCAATTTCAATAAATCCAATTATTTCATTTTTAAAAGCTTTGAGAACATTGTTCAAAAGAAAATTTCACTTAATTTTTCAACGACGTTCACGCTAATTGGTCATCGGATTATCAATATTTTCTCTTTCTTGGTCAGAAATCTCTTTCTGGCTACAATGTTTGTCAAGCTTCTTGTAACATTTTCCCGTTTGCAGGTTTCCATGAAATATCAGCAGTGAAAATTGCATCCTTTTTTATTGAGCTGAGCGCTATAAGAATTTAATTAATTTTACACAAACAATTCCCATATTTAAATTTTAAACTTTGAATAAATCCTTGTTAGCATAGCATTTGAATCAAGGTATTTAGTGGAAGGTACAGTGCGGTAATGTTTCCCAGTAAAACTTCAGGAGCCATAACATGTTCTCTATAAGTGCTCAAAAGCCTAGAGCTGCAATTCTTAGAGTTGCTGGGAAAGCAGAGGCTCTTAAATTAATTTTAACAGCTGATAAATAGTTATTAATAATATCCATCTGTTGGTGAATGTTAAAATTCACATATTTCCTTTTCATTCCCATATCAACATTTTTATCAAGTTTTAAAAATATATTAAATGACAAAGACAGCAAACGATATATTTTAACACGAACTTTTAAACAAAGGATTAGCTAAAAGTGGCAATGAAGTGCTTAGCGTTTCCGAATACAGGAACCTATCCAGCGACAAATGCTTTAGCCTCTTTTTGAGGACCTAAAGGAAATGTGGCATTGTATTACTGTTCAACAGATTCATTTCCTATATTGCTAGCTTTATTGGGGGGGGGTGTTTCTAAGCAGAATTTTGCACTCTTTCCCACGTTTTATACAAACACTCTAATCTCATCTTTAGTAATAAATTCTTCCACCCTTTTTCCTCTTTCTCATACGAGATCTACTTATCTACATAATCTTTTGCTGTTACTTGCAACAGAAATTCATTAATTTATCGGTGGTTGGCTTTTGAAAATATTCTTCTACCAGCTCTTTATTGTCGTTCTCATTTATATCTAGTCTCATGAAGTACAATTTCCAAGGATACAATTTTATCGGCAGTGGGTGCTCCTCTTCAAGAGAAAAAACTCTGAAATTCATGTTTAAGAACGGAATTAGATCACAGTTTTCTCCAAGCGCAGTTGAAAGTTTTCTTTGACACTACCCTAGATTTTATCATTATTATTAGACTATTGCCGATGTGAAAATGAATTTTCTAAAACTCTCAGAGGGTAGGATTTGTTCATCCTAAAACTTTCGGTCACCTCGGACATAGCATAAATAAGGACTTCGTGTAAAGCTCGCAATGACCTGATGATCCACGCGCCAGGCTGGTGAAATGGAGTCTGGAGAAAAGGACTTGAAATTAAACAACTCAGATTTTTCCAGCAAACCATTCTCGAGACCTGAAGTAAGAGTAGAAACATTATCCATAACCAACAAGACTTAGGTGTCAGACTTCTTTCTAAAAACATTTCTTTACTGCAAGACTGAAGAGAAATGGGATTCATAGCGGTAATTTTTCATTTTACCATTACATTAGGTAGGTAGGTTGGTGACGGAAGACGGGGACGTCTGGTGGCTACCAGAGATAAACCAACGAGATAATATACCTGTTATAAGAAGTCGTTGAGATAAACAGGCATATGTCCCTCGTTTTCCACTATCTAGTGGCAACAACTCCCTGGGGCCTCAAGAGACCACACCGGGAGTAAAAGGAGTTTACATGACCAAACAGGGGCGATTTATTGACATTGCTTGACTTATTATATTTATGAAACTTGTGGGACGGTATGTGTATTTTTTTTAAATGCTGAATCTACGACACAATTATACTTGTAATTTACTCGTAAAACGCTAATTTTAATAACTTGCAAGATACAGTTTACATTAATTTAATTTCTTTTTTTTTTTAAAATTTTGAGTTCGATTTTTGCATATATATTTTAAACTTATTAACTATTATTAATTTAAGAAAGCATTATGTGAATGTTTTTGAGTCATTGTCTTCAATGTATTTTATACACCTTTGAACATTTTGTTTCCCTCTTGTAATGATCACAAAAGTATCCGTAGGGTATTGCCAAACCCATCGGTCATTGAATCATCTCATTACCTACAACGTTGCCCTGGAGTCTTTTCAATAAAAGTCATATTTTTGTCATAGTTATAGAATAATGTTACGAAAGAGTATTTGAGAAATTTAAAATTTTCAATTTAAAATTGAATGTTTACAGATATACAAGTGATATTCACTTTTCAACATCATTACTTCACTTCTAATCAGAGGAAAACGTTTATAGTCACGCTTTAGCTATAAATAACCAGCTTGTTTGAATTCGGCATGTGGGAGTATTCGTGGTTTTCCCTGTGTGTAACATGAATACAAGGTGAAGTTTCCCTTAGACGTATTTTGCTATAATCGTAATTATTAACCTGGAATAACTAAGAAATCGTGAGACTCCAGTATATGATAATCTAATGAAATGTTTAGGTTGTAAAATAGATGCTTTAGTACTTTGATAATAGGCTCTGTATGTTCATAAGAGTGGCCACTTAGAATTTTATTTGAGACCTTATGGCAACTCCCTTCGATTAGCTCAAATTTTGTTCCCTCTAGCTATCAGATGTCTTGAACTCTTAAGCTTCGTTCACAAGATGGTTTCAAAATCATAAGAGGTCTAAACCGAGATTCATTGCTAGGCAACGAGTTCTTGCTACGTCACAAAACTGGTTTAACGATTTTGCCTAAATATTCTAACACTTCAGCTTAATGCCAACTGGATATAAGAGACAACCAATCACAGTGAAGCAAACATCAGTTGACGGTTTCGCTGACTTTACCTTCCCTGATTGACTACAGCTTAAATCCTGCTAATCAAGAGTGAATGTACTTGGTTATACTTTAAAACATGAAACCTTATAACGTATTTCCTTCCTACTTTCAGCATGCCTTCGTGATGTAACTGGAAGCATAATCGACGGGTATTCACAAGGTCTGGAATTCGAATCCTTGTGAGGTCTTTGCACATTTTTCACGTCCTCTGCTCCAAACAAAAAACCTAATGACATGTCTAAACGGACACTATAACGGGCGACTCAGCGCAATATCCAGCAGCGAAGAATATACCATCTCGAAAGTATTTTTTCCCCTTTTTGCAAGCACCGCCGAACACACTTTTTGCTTTTAGAGAATCATTGAAGGTACTGCAGAGAAAGATGATCTAGAAACCCAAAATCATTTTTATCTATCGCTGGATTATCTCTCTTATATTTTTAATTTGCTGGTTTATTTTTTGAAATACATCTCTCATGCTCGTAGCTGAGTTGGCACAGGCAACCCGTTACTTAGTTCACGTTGCCAAGTTAAATCAAAGCACAGAGCAGTTTTAATTTCTGATGAATAAAAAATTAAAAAAATCAATTAAATTTTGAAGCATTGATTTTGTACTTGAAAATTCCACTGATTATCAAAGATTCAACATAAAACTCAACTGCTCACTCCTTAGTGACATAAAGCCGAATGCTCGAAACCAGAACTACGAGAAAGAGGAAAAGAATATTTGCGCACTAAAAAAAATCGAAAAGCAGAGACACTTGCACGCAAACATCTCTTGCTAAATGGATATTAATAGTTTATATAGTTTAGTTGTAGTTTCATAATAAACCGCATTTTCTTGATTATCTTTCGATAACTTGGAACAAAGAATTGGATTATTATTTCACTTTACAAATCTCTAAGCTGTACAAATATACATTTTTAACAAATATATTATGCATGTGTGAACGTGTAAAGAATGATGAATACTTAAGGATGCAAGTACCTCTAAAATGTCAAAATACTCCAAAGCACATTGTAAAGTTCATTATCTTTATAACTCATTTATGAGCGTGAAATTTTGTTATACTTATTTCGATATTCATAACAATGTATTTGCTACTTTTATTTTGTGTTCCAAATATTGAAAATTTTAAATAAAACGTCTTGTTTGTTATGCACATAATACTGTAATATATACTGCACGCAGCGTTTTTTAACCAAATCAGTATTTTTAACTGGTCTTTTTTTCTTTACGAATAGAAAAAAATGAACAAAAAACTAATTGACACTTAACGTTAAAAAATTATATTGCCTTAAAAAATAATATTTTAAAATTCAATTTTTTAAAATTTGTTACTCCCAAATCGATCACTTTTTAACATAATTAAAGAGAATTTCTAAAATTTTTAGGAGAAAGGCATATTAGTTTCTCATTTTAAACTTACTCATACAGTTGGCCAAATTATTTGAAACCCTGTTCAGTGGTTTCGGAGAGATCTTGCAGGCAAGAAAGGTATGTGTATTTAATTATGGTAAAGCTCGGTAGGGCTATCTGCCTAAAGGGAGGGATGCCTTTAGGCATCGTGGAGGACTTTCTAAGGGAAACTGGCTCGTATACACGTTACACATGGGGAAAACCACGAAAACACCCATGCAGCCAGCCCGTTCGCGGGATTCGAACCTCGGACCGAACTACCACTGTTCAGCGACTTTACCGCTCGGCCGCTGGTGGGCCTGCAGGCAAGAAAGAAAATTACAGTTATGAGAAATCTTTCAAATCTTGTAAATGCATATTATTTTCCTAAGAAATATAAAAATGCATTTATAAGATACAATTTTTTAAGTATGCACAATTATGTATTTTAACAATGTAGCATACACAATTATCATAAATTAAATTGAAATAATGAAAAGTGGGGAATAGATATTTTCATATGATTTCAGATTTTACTATAGTTTTAAAAAGTTTTAGACCAGAACTATAATAATTGAACATTTTATACAGATATAGTTTTTTCACAATAAATAAGAATTTTTTAAACTTCTAATTAGTTCAGAGAGAACATGCACACAAGCAAGAAAATCACACTTTTGTGATATCTTAATTCGAAAATAAATATAGCTTGAAATCCTATAAACATATTATTTTCTTAAAATTTATAAAATACAAAGCGATTAACGAGTTAAACTTTCTATCGTGTGTAACAATATATTTCCATAAAATTATATACAAAATAATTTGATATTTGTATTTCAGGGGATTCATTATGAGGTACTAGCTGAAATACAATATAAACAAATTATCTGCCTCTTTATATTGCAAAAGTTTATATTTTGCTTTTATCATAATTTTGGTTCGCAGAGAAATTTTATGTATGTTTTGTTTTTCATAGGTTTTTGCCTAAAAGAAGTCAAATTTTAATCTAAAAGTAAATTTTGATTTTTATGGTCTATTTAAATATACCAGACCCTTTAAATATGCCTTCGAGAACTTTAATTTTCTTTTAGACTTCTAGAACAAAACTTATGAAGAGATTTTGTTCTTCGTTGTTGAAACAATTTAAAATATCAGTTTCTGAAATCTAAGCTGAGTCTGATTTTCACAGGGTCAGACATGCCATTCGCCTCCCGGCCTCCATTTTCAAGCGGACCTCTAAATTCTCTGATGCAGGTATATAAAATATGTAAAATACAGTGACGTCCAAAAGTTAAGGAACAGCATGTTTTTTGTGTCTAATTTGACAATCAAGCAACGTAGGAACAAGAAATTCACAGGAAATGTTCACTAAACAGTTACTATTTAATGAATGCAACATAGAATGTTTCTAAAGTTCAATACAAACATGAATTACACCAAAATAATTGCACTCTTGGCAGAGAAATCTAGTCTTGGAGAAACAGTACATAACAGTTTTTTAAGGAAAAATGGGGTGGTAACATTAAAAAATGTGTTCTAATAAGGAATGTGGTCACCTTTAGCTGCAACTCATTGGCGGCAGCGACGTTCGATGCAGTCAATTAAGTTGTCGGTCAGGGAAATTGGAAGCAACGAGCAGATGGTGTAATCCTTGTTCAAGCTCATCTAACGACCTTGGAGGAGGACTTAAGGCAGCAACCTGCAGCTTTAAGGTAGTCGCAAAAATGCTGTATCGGATTCAAATCTGAGGATTGAGCTGGCCATCCCATCCGCTCCATACCGCAACCCTCAAGATATTCTTCAGCAACCCGAGCTCGGTGCTGAAGAAAATCCAGGACCAATAGCAGCGGCATATGGGCGGATATGTTGATCAAGGATCTCGTCTCGATATTTCACACCGATCAAAGTTCCTCCATGGAACACATGCAGATCAGTGTGACCACTGAGGGAGATCCCAGCCCAAACCATTGAAATTCTTTTCACAATGGGGGATTGGCTATATCTGGAGTGTTGTTCCCTTCAGTTCAGCTGACGATCTGAATCACTCACAAGTGTACATAAACAACCGGTCGACTTGCATACAGACCTGTATTGTGAACGCGTCTGCGCACTGTAGTAGCTGAAATTCTTGTTCCTGTTGCCACTAAATGATCTGCCATTGGCTGAGGCACAGTAATGTTACTCTTACTTCGGGCCGAAATAGTTAAATAACGGTCTCCCTCAGGTTTTGTAAGTCAGGTCTGCCTAGAACATGTCTCCTAGACACAGAATCTTCCAATTCAAACTGATACTATAGTCGGTGAGACATTGAGACATCTAACAGAATCAGCTTGGGACATCTCCATTTCCGCCCATCTGACCGCCTGCTACCTCAGCAAATCGGGCAAGCGACTTCTTCTGGACATTGAGAGACTCCCTTGGATATTGTCAACGAAATTGCTAACAGCTGAAGATCAAAATCAAATCTTACAATTTTTTCAATTTTCTCCAACTCCTATACAGGTATTCATTTCTATAAATTTATTTAAATGTTAGCTATTGTTTTTGCATATATTTTCTTAAACCTTGTTTCTGTCATGCATATGAACTGTGAATTTAAACGTTACTGACATTTTTGTAATGGTGAGCTTTGAACAATATGCAGTTCCTTAACTTTTGGAAGGCAGTGTATTAGGCATTTCTTACAGTTCTATGTTTTAGAAACATATGATTTTTAACAGAAATGAAATGTCAGATATCGAATGTTAGTTTCTTATGCTTTTCTTTAAATATCCGTCATTTGACCATTAAAATTAGTGAGAAATCCAAGGGAAAAAATAACATTTTTTCATTTAAAATAGTACATTATTTAATTATGATTTATGATGATCAATATTACATGATTTTTTAATAACTTCAAAATTAATTAGATGATCATATCATATGACCCATCAAAATTAGTGATTTTACCACATTCAGAAGAAATTAAATTTTTAATTCTGCATTTCATATATATCCTTGGTTATTAAATTGATAAACAATTTTATTGCATTTATTTTGTTATAGCTGCATAGTTAAACGAAAGTTTGCTTGCTGTAAAATAAGAACCCTTTAGGCCTTTACTTTCTTTCAGTTCCTTTCAGAGAAATTAAAATATTCTTATTTCAGCCAGGGTTGGCCATAGCCTTGTTCGCGAGTCACGTGTGGCTCTCACAAGCGAATAGTGCGGCTCTTATGCAAGTAAAATATGCATAGGAAATATGCTAAACTAAAACTGTTAAATGTTCAAACTAAAGTACGCCATAAACTATCATTGAATGCTTTAGATTTTCTTTTCATATGAAACCTGTTTCACTTTTTTTAAAGATGTAAAGATGTTTGGAAAATCTAGTTGCTACTCTCAAACTTTTCTAATTTCTAACATTTGCGCTTACTGACATGAAGATAAGCCACTCATGTGTCTTAGTTGTACTTCAGTTTTGAGATAAATCATTTCTGATTGGTCTCACATCTCATCAGCACTCTTAAGAATCATTAATTGCTTTTATCATTTTTATATTTTGTAGGGAGTCATAACACCCGCTATGTTTTTCATCCTGCCGCTTTAAAAAGAGAATTTATCTGTGTTTTTCCAGATTTATTCTTTTGATTTGAGCAAATCATTATAACTTTCTAATCCAAACAGTATCCCGATTTAATATATTGAGGAAGCCATTTTAACTAAATTTTCTCCCAGAATCTTCTTTCAGATTTGTTGTATAGTGGAATCGGCTTATTTAGGAGTTTCTAAATTACAAACTACACGTTTTTGCAAACCCTCTCTTAGGTTTCGAAACGCTTATTGTTCAAATTAAAAGCACTTTCATCAAACAGCTCCTGCCTAATGTATTTTCAGAGAATCATCATATTGTATTGATTATTCATCAAGCCATCTTATGTAACTTAATCAGAAAACTAACAACAATCGTTTTAATGAATATGGCTAATATGGATATTGCGGAGATCTGTAAATGCGACGCATCAGTATTTGATATATGCAATCATTTCTACATAATTTTGTTTAAAAAATCAATGAATTTATATCTCAGAAACAAACGAAAACTTTAAATGCGGAAACATTGCTGAAAAGCCGATATGTTAATTTTGTTTAAAAAATGTACTTAAAATTCCATTTTGCTTTTTAGTGTTCTTAACTAAAAAAGTAAATGGTTTGTCATACAAAATGGACATTAGAACCCAATGTCAAGAAAAAGAGAATTCTGACTTTAAGCCCAGTCGAAGGCGATCATTGCAATCTTAGACGGCAAGCCTGTGAGATTTTTTTAAAGAAAAATACGATATGCATATGGTGAAATGAGATCAATATTTTATTATTATCAGTGCAATAAAAATATAAAATAAAATATTTTTTATTGCCACATTTTTTATTTTTGCCACAGATTCAAATAATCAAAACTGCGGAAAATCAGTTTCTTTTGGAGAAATTCCATGCCCTCCTACCATCCTTTGGAGTTTTGGCTACGCCAATATCTTTTAGGATTTTATTAGGAGACCAGTTCACGGATGGAATTTTCCCTGAAGCACTATAAAAATATTTAGCGACTAGATAATCTAATACCAATAGAAGGATTAGATCTATAGATACCCAATTCTTCATCATCTTCATCTTTGTTTTCATTGATAAGGCCGACACGTAGTATGTGGAAGATGGTTTGTTTTTGCCTAGAACAACAAACCAGTTTCAGAAATCTTAAGTAATTATTTTTAACTATGTTGTTCCCAGCAAATTCATCTTCTAGAAAAGATAATTATAGAGGAGAGCGAATTCCTTCTCTGTTGCTAACATTTATGACTTCAGTTTGCGAAATGTACAGTGATGTTAAAATCTCATTTAAAAATAACCTAAGGTAAACTTGTATATAGAAATTATACATTATAGAAAGATATATTTAGAATTATATATATAATATAATTATAAATATAATATAGAAAAAGAAATTACAGAAATATAATTTTTATAATTTCTTTTTATTAAAACATTATATATAGATATTATAAAAATTATATATATGATAGATAATTTCTATAATATTATAGAAATTATCTATAATATATATTATAGAAAAAGAAAAATCAGCATTTCATGACTTGGATGATTACAGACTATCACATTTATTGGGAAAGAAACGATATTGTATGAAGTTTCTAGGGGGTATCCGTTTATCATTATGAAGATGTAATTTCCCGAGATTATACGAAATTTAAATCGTGCTGATATGATAATATGTCTTATAGTTCTAAAATGAAATTTCACGTATTTATATTACTACAGATAAATCCCGCTGTAGCAAGTTCATAACGAACCCCCGAATATTCTGAACCCATGTTTTGGTTTTTCATCTAATTTCATGCCCATTATTAATGTATACTGTTGTTTTGACATTAATATAATTGTTATTTTTGTGCGGCTGCAACAAACTTCCAAGCGTTTAAAATCATCTGTGATGTGATATCAAAATAGTTGAAAAGCACTTTTCTTATTTCATTTTTCTTTACTCCCCAACGTTCTGTGCGTTCTTCATTAAAGCTATGCGAAGCTGTAATACCCAAATCTTGAAAACTAGGACACGAAGTAAGTGTATCTTAGGAGACTATATTATATCACACAATGAGCATTGAGGCAAAAAGACAAAATGATTGTCCAATTCCATTCAGGTTCTTTGACTTAGTTATCAAAGGTTGTTTAAGGTTTATATTCTATGCAGGAAATTTTGAACTTTTGCATTTCAAAGAAAGAGAAAGGAATTAATATATTCTCATGAGAGTAAAGGTATAGAGGTGAAAAAATGTTTATTCTTATGTGTTTGCTTTACTTCAGTATTTAAAACGCTGTCTAAATTTTTGGGTTTTAAACAGGGGGGGGTTACTTTTTTTAGATCTTTTCCAAGATTTAAAATACTTTTAACAACGGTTAAAAGTATTTTAAAAGTATTAAAAAAATACTTTTTACAACGGTTATTGAACTCTGTTTTGCAAACATGCATGTATTTGAAAAACAAAAAAATGAATGACGTTCGATAGGGCAGATCAGTGACGAAATTATTGACCCAAAGGGCTATTAGTCTAGCATTTATTTTGTGTCGTTTCACTTTATGCGTTGAATAATTTTTCAAACTGTTGCCACCAAATATTATCGCCGTGTATTTTACTTAAAGAAACTAAATAATAAAGAATGTGCATGAATGCATGAATGTTTCTCGCATTGTGAAAAAACAACGGTACCTAGAGCCATCAAATTTGGAATAGCGAAGTCCTTCAACCGAACATGGAACCCCGAATTTTGAATTACGAATTTGTTTTATTATTTATTTCACATTTTGTAAAACTTTAACTAATTTTTATTAACAAACTTAATGATTTCAAAACGAGCAATGGCACCTATGTACTGAAAAAAAAAAAAACATTTTTATCTCCAGCCCCGAGACTGTGTATCGGAAATTCTAAAGATATACTATTGTTAAATATTCCTTGATTTTGCTGTTGAATTTAATTTTATGTGTTTTAAGTGCGAAGAACATGATAAATAAAGGTAACACACGAAACGTTAAATAAACGCCCCCTTTGAGCGCAATATAAAATCTGAAGGCTTCAGATTTTTCTCTTTTCCCCTTTATTTATTTGTTTTCTAATTTTCTCTCTTTTGCTTTTCCAGTGTTTTCAATTGGTGAAATTCCACATATTCTTGAATCTATCACACTTCACTCTGTAATGATGAAAGGTTTCAGTGTTAAAAATTCCTCCGTATAGCAAGCTGTAAATTTACAGCTCTATGCTTTGAGAATAAGAAGAGCATTATTCCAAAAATGAAGAATAAATTTAGCCAAACTGATATCTGTCAGGACTCCAGTTTATCCATAACTAAAGCTGGTACTATGCGAAAAATTGAGATTCTATATTTCTTATCCTGGAAATTTGGATACTAGAAAAACACTGAGCGTTATCGATTATATAGATATTAAAGAAATACTGCTCAAATGGCTAACCATTCAGAGAAGCTGCAGTCTATCATTATCTGGACAAATAAATACTTCAGACCAGGATTTCCCAAACTTTTCTTTTTTCTTTTTGTGACCTGATTGCTTTAATATTCTTTCTGACCCAGTTAAAATAGTTATAGGCTTTGTTATATATATATATATATATATATGTTTATTGGCAAATCAAACATATTTCAATGTACAAATATTTTGCCATTATTGTGTAAGTAATAAAAATACATAAAAAATGTAAAGCAATAAAAAAAAGTTTTAATGGGAAGCGTGACGCTTTTTCTTGTTAATTAGAACTTTCAGGTATACGGAAAAAAGAAGACAACTTTATTCTTGAATCTGGTTCAACATCTAAACGGTTTTGTGTATATTTTTTGAACAACAAGTGTTGAGAAGACTGCTTCACATTTGTAAAGATATAACGAAAGGCATTAGAAACTTTATTGCCTTTGTGCCAAAAATGGATGCTTTTGACGACAGAATAGCCAAAAATCTCTCGATGGCATTTTGTTAAAGCTGTTTGTAAGCTCTGTATCACAAGAGAATTCAATTTTCGGTTCAGTATCTGAATCCATTAATCTATGATGCTACTATATTGTTTGTGAAGGGGCCTTTTTATCCATGTTTTATTGTTATAAATTGGAGGAAAACATTCTTTGTGATTTCTCTGCTATCCTGTCAGATCTTCCTTGATAGAAAATGAAATTTCATCAGACATGGAATTAATATTACATTCTTTTTGCACCTCAGTTAGCTTCATGAAAACATTGTAATTTCCTGCTTTTCTACGAAAGGTCTACAAACAGAGCTTTTTAATTGCATCTTCTATCTTTTCGTACATGTTAAATACAGTTAGTTACCTTGCTGCTTTGTAACGTAAGATTTAAGTTATTTAAAAAAATAAAAAATGTCACAAACATAAGGAAACTTCATCAGCGAATTAAGTTTGTGGAAACATTAGGATTTTTGGAAGGAAGAGAGATTGAAAAATGAGCAACCGCCTTCGCCGGGAATCGAACCGTGGACCTCTGGAACACGCGCCCAGCCTTGCAGACCACCATACCACGAAGGCAGGGCCAAGAAGGCGGGAGAAATACCTTACATACTCCTCCATTTAAAGGGTGATTGGGGTTTTAGGGGACCCATCGCCAAATCCTGGGTGTGAAGATTTATCATCCATTACCGTTTTAGTTCGGTGGCCACTGTAGAGACATTAGGCATTTTTGGAAGCAGGAGATGAGAAAAATGAACAACGCCTTCGCCAGGAATCGAACCTTGGACCTCTGGAGTATGAGCCCTGCGTGCAGACCACCACACCACGAAGGCACTGGCAAGAAGGCGGGAGAAATACCTTATAAGTTCACTAAAACTTCTAAGGTATATTTTAATTTTATAACAGTTATTGTAAGTTTATGCCTCTTTTCTATCCTTCCCAGCTTCAACTTACAACTCCCTACCAGAATGAGTTTTTAGTATCGCGTTAAATGCAGATGAGAAGTAGAATAGTATTTAAGTCAAGTTTCACTGCGCCACAGAGAGTTAGGATTCCGGAATAGCGCGCGTTTGCCTTTGGGATACATTTCTCTAAGCTGTTATTCCGCTCGGCCGTATTACTTGCCTTTTGATACCTTTGCTGGCTAATTTAATATCACGGGCCAACTAGTTTAGAACTGTGTTAGCTTCGACTAAATCTCTTTAGTTAGTCATTAGTTAGTTCTTATTTCTTATATTTTGAGTTTAAGCCCAAGTGGAGGCTTTTCTGTACCCCCTGAGAAAGGAACCGACTTTTAAAATCTTTATTTTGAGCAAATAAAGGATAATTAACCTTTCTTGAAGTTTACGTTTCTGTTCTTGGACTTAAGCGATTATTCGCTTATCAGTTCACTAGGTTCTTCGACATTACATTTAACACGATAAAAGTGAGAAACCTACAAACTATCTTTAAATTTAAATATTGCATCTTTACCCGTTGGAGGATGCTGGATTAAAAAGAAACTTCTTCTCTTATTTTAAAAGTCTCTTCAAAATATTCTATCTGGATAACCTTCGTACTTCGCAATGTAAAAGAAGATGTTCATGTTCACTACCCATCTGTTTACATAATGCACTAAATAACCTAAAATTCAAGATACGATGTTTTGTAAAATTCATAAATTTCATCACGTTTGCAGAGCACTTGGCAATAGTAACTTTTCATGGCTAGGACTTCTCTGTGTATGTTGCAATGACATTTTAATCCAACGACCTTTAGTTTTGGAAAAAGTCCTGCACGGACGCCTGTCACTGCGCGAGCACTATCACTGCTCAGTCCCAATCCATTTTTCAAGTCAATATGTCATTTCGACTGATATAAGTATAGATCAAGTTGAAAATTTATTCTGTTGTGGTTCCTGTGTTTAATGGTTTGCAAAATAGAAATTCTTTATTAGGTGTTTTCTCAAAATCATATCTCACAAAGCACATTAAAGTATCATTGCTCGATGTGTTTTTAGTTTCAGCGTCTTGAAAAGGAAAACCTTTGCACTGTTATAAACGAACTGCAACAGTTTCTTCGATATCATGTGCTATTTTCACGATTCCATTCTTTTCTGTATTATTGGAAGAAGACTTTTATCCAATTTCGCTGTTTTTCAACATATTGTACAGGATGCCACCATTTCCACTTCAGAACTATTAAATTTTCCGTAGCTATTATAAGAATATCCAGTTTTCAGCAATTAAACTAGGATATCTGATAAAAAGTTATAATTAAATTTTCATACAAAATCCTCTGAGTAAAATTCAAAGGCATCATCTTTTTGTTAGCTATCTACTCTTTTTTTTTTCTTTCATTTATAAAGAAATCTATATGCTTATTATTATAATTCGGATGTTTTAATTCCTAGCGCAGTTTCAACTTTGAAGGTCTCTTAGGCTCATTTAATAAGGTCATATAACAAACAACATACAATGATTTTTTTTAATGGCACTTTTCACGAAACCAAATTTTATATAATCAACAGAATACTATTGAATTAAGAATGTTTCCTTCTTTTTTGTATGTGTAATAGACAATACCTCATACAGCCATTTGTTAATGTCCCCATTCTCGGAAAATGTGCATGGCTGAATGTCTCTTGACATTTTAATAGTCGTCAACAAAAATTGTTCTTGCCTGGACATTATTTGATTGTTCATTTGTTATAACCAACCCAATTTTTACTGTTGTTTATCCATTGATAATTAAATGTAATATAATGATATAATCAATAGTAAATAATTATAAAATATATACGTAATATCTGGCAAATAATTACTGACAATGCGAATAAAGCTGGGTCGTCACCAAAGGTTGACTGGAATATAGCAGTGAAACCTTAGCAATGTTTTATAGCTCTATTCTAGATTCAGTATCGTCGCTCTCTTACAAAAGCATTGGCTGGGTCTGCTGCCGTACTCCAGTCAAACTTAATCAATTTTTGGTGGCAATGATGATAGCATTAAAATAGGAACTAAGCTAAGAAATAAATTAATAAGCCTAAATTAAAAGTACTAAATTAAAAGTTTCAGTATCATGTGTCATCTATGAAGACACGTGATACTGAACTTTACGTAAGTTTAGAAATTTGTTAAACTATGACCCTGCATTTTGCTTTATAAACCAGTGCGGGGTCACAAACCGGCATTTCGGAAACGCTGCTGCAAACAAAGGCCAACTTGGCCCAGCACATCGGAAACATTAACGTTTTTGCTGTGATGGTTGGTTGGATCGGTTCAAGGAGGAGAACAACCTTGTATCAGGAATTATTGTCGGAAATTCATAGAATACTTCTAAATTTTATGTCGAGAAATGGGAGAAAACGCTTGATGCGGTGTCTCTCACGCCTAAAAGGAAAAAGATATTTTCCACGCCTATAAAGCTGGGCTGTTCTTAGATTGGATTGTGGCCTTTTTGGCGCATCACCTGGTATGTCGAACACACGGAAATTATATTTGTATATATATAAAATAAAATGATAAAACCGCTTAAGATAATACTGTTGTAATAATTTATTAATGTAGTGGTAACGAAATAAATGAAATATGAAAGATGAATACGAATAATCATGAATGATGACCACAAATATTAAAAAAGTAAGTAAAATCTCATTGCATGAAGTACATTAAAGCACATAATTCTAATTAAATAGCATTGAAACTAAATAATAACTAATAAAAACCAGTCTCTGTTAAATACTATCATAATTTAAATTTGATTATCTTTTCCAATTAAATTATTAAGACTTACATGGTAGTCGCCCAGACTGTATAGTGGTTAGGGGAGGTAAACCGCTGAGTTAGCTTCCGACCCAGGCATACTTGATATATCCATGCAGAATTGGTTATCAACCCATGGGGAATTAACCACTAGCTGCCAGGCTGCAGCCCTGGGCCGCCTCGGCAGAGCAGAATTTTATTAAATTCAAAACGAAATATAGATGCGCATACAAGGCACTGGAAGAAGAGTACAAACAAAATATATACATGGCAACACATATACAGATAAATAAAAAATATATATATTAATAATTATAATTGTTTCAAAAGAATAAATTGAATTTAAATACAAATTTAATTAATTCTTTGCGCCATTGCTGCAAGGAAGGAAATTTAAATTTTAACAAACATGTATATACGTAAAAAAGCTAATTTAAAGTTAAAATAATTAAAAAATTTTCAAATATATAAAAGATTTAGTTTCCGAACTAATCTACAATATCATTTAAATTCAGATAGCATAAGTAAATCAAGAGCAGAAACAAACTATGAAAATAAATTCACCAATTTAGCAAATTAAAATTAATCTAAAAATTTTTTTCAAAATGCATAAGTGAATGACATTTGAGCAGGCAGGAGACAGACTTATCAAGGGGAAGTTGTCTCCAAACCTAACTCTTCAATCATTCAATTCGTGTTTCGTCATTCATGCAGGCAAGAGTAAAAGTCAAAACCAAAAGTAAATACCTAGTGAAGAATGTCCAAAAAGAAATACCAATAAAGTGGTACCTGAGAAATTAGCAATTAAAAATTAAAGGTCTAAAAGGAAAATACCAATAATGAAATATTTTGAGAAATTAGCAATGTAAAGTCTAGTATTAAATTCAATTTTTTTAAAAACTAAATTTTCCAGAAAAATTAATTTAGAAACCAATGCATTTTAGAAACTTTTGTCTACAGAAACCTCCCCGACACGAATATGCATATCAATCAAAAAGAAACTAAAAATGAACTAGACATAATTTATTTAAACCAATAAGAAACTAAAAGGACTAATTCATAATTTATAAAAAAACAAATATATACTTAAAAATATAATTACATATCTAGAAAATACTTAAATACTACATAAAAAATACTTAAAAAATACTTAAAAGTAAATAGTAAGTTTTAATTCTAACTTACCTACCATATTAGCGTTGGGGTCTGCAAAAGTATTTCCTAAGTGAAGTAACTGTGTTCTGCAAATTATATAGATGGCGCTTATGTAAGTAAAGTTGAGTGCCAAGCTGCTATTTTTGTTTTATTAAAAATTTTGTAAACTTTAATTAAAAAAATTTAAATAATATAAATCTAGAAAAAATCAAAGAATATCCTAAAAGTATGTAACTCAAGTTTTAATTTTAACTGACCAACTATTTATGGTAAGGAGTTTAGTAGCTGAGCCAATCAAGAGATGTAAGTTTGCTCTGCAAATATCATAAAAAGAGTACTCTAATTCAAGTAAAGTAGAGTTAAGTGGTTATTGGGAATTAATAAATATAAACTTGTTTGTAATGTTAAATGTGTGTTCTGTTGCAAAATTGCGTAAATAATGCAAATAATAACGTTAAGTGAAAAACATTTTTGTGAAAATTGCAAATTAAAAAGTAATAATTAAAAAGTAATTAAGTAAAACTGAAATGTTTTAAAATTTAAAAAGTGTTTTAAAGTAAAATTTAAAATTTAAAATTTAAATTTAAAAAAGTCTTAAAATGTCTTAAAAAATTCCCCTAATTTTTTCAAGTAAAATTTAAATTTTGAAATGAATTCCTTAAAAAAATTTTTATTTATTAAATTTAGAGAAAGAAAATGTAAGTTAAAAAAGAAAATTCCCAGAAATTTCCCAAAAATTCCTTAAAAAATTTATTAAAAAAAAGTATTGAAAGTTTTAATAAACTTGATTCCAACTGGTATATCAAAACTTTACTCAATACTGGCTAAAGTATGGAAAATTAGAAGATTAAAATCTTCACTCAATTCGAGCTATAATTGAGACTTTTGAAAAGAGTTGGCCCTTTATTAGTAAAAGGAAAGAATCCAGTATTGATTAAATATACATATTTACAAATTTATTTACAATAAAAATTTACAAGATAATTCCTTTCTTCTACATTTCTACATTTCTCTTCTACATTCTCCATTACTCTCCAGCTAAGGTTTAAGGTAATGTTTTCATACCATAAAGAGCTAAAAAACTTATAAAGTAAAGTTAATGCCTGCCTTTTTAATATATAAATTAATAAATTTTGGTGGTACTTGATTATCAACTTGAACATTAATTAGCTTTATTATTTCTTCCTTTAAATCTTCTATTTCAGTACATATATTTTTTATTCTGATTATTTGGCTATGAAACGTGTTTTCTATTACTTTTCTAGAGATATTAGAGTTCCAATTAATTAGCTTAATAGTATGAAAGTGGAAATTCCTTCTTTTATCATATAATTTAATTTTGCTGTTTTTAATAATTAGCAGGTCTAGGTATTCAATAATACCTTGATTCGTATTCGTTTTATTAAGTGTTAAACTATTTGGGTAAATTTTGAATTGCTCAAAAGCAGAATTATTATTGAAAGTTATAATATCATCTATGTATCTAAATGAATGTGCAGATAGCTTTAATTCATTCTTATTTAAACTTAGTTGGAATTTATATTCATAAGTAAAAAGAAATAGGTTACATATTTGTGTAGAACTGTTTGCTCCCAATGGAATTCCTCTCACTTGCTGAAAGATCTTATTATTGAATTTAATGTAGTTATTAAACAATGCACAATTCAGATAAGTATTCCATCTTTCAATACAAAGGATGTCAAGTATGTCAGGAAAACGTTGTGGGAGTTGCATTAAACTAGTAAAAATTTCTTCTAATGGTAGAGAGTATAAAGGTTTTCAAAGCCATAGCAGTTAATGTTCTTGATTTCTAAATTTTTAAATCTGCTGAGAACTGGAGCATTATTATAAATAATCCAACTATAGTTGTGTTGTTTGTTAACGAGTTGTTGGATTAAATTACAGATTTTTTTTTAAAGTTTAATTGCAAATATGTAATCTATATTCTTTTTATAATTATTTGTACCATTAGCAATAAATCTAAATTTGAGTGGTGATTTATGAAATTTTGGGAGAGTATATAGATATGCTAATCTCTTGTAGTTAGATGGTTGTGAAATTTGTAGTTTCTTATGAAATGCTTTTAGCTTTTTTGCAATAACATTATCTTGTATATTGGTGAGTTTGTAAGTAATGGCATTATTCAGTTCAGAACGTTCGGAAAAAAGAAACGGGTTATCAGTGGAACTAATTGAAGCAATTTTGATTTATCATTATAATTTAAATGATTTGTGCTCAATTTTATAATTACGTGAATGAAGAAAAGGATATGTAACTAAGAAAAAGAAATCAATTTTAAAATATGACGAGGCTATTAAAGGATTAGCCTTGCATCTTTTTTATTATTCAACATTTTTATTTTATTACATTGCTTTATTGATTTTATTTTATTATATTACATTGCTTTATTGATTACCTGAGTAAAATAAACTATTACTTGCCCACTTTTTTTCATGTTTTACTTATTTAGCACTTAAACGCAATCAACGCTTGACAATTATAGCAGCCCTATATAACAGTCATTAAAAGGGTGGTCAGGCTGCAATGTCTTGAATTGAAGACAAAGAGGTACTTGTGCTTATGTTTGAATTAGAGCTATGGGTCTAAAGACTAGACATATGAACTCTGTATAGGAGATGTCACGAAACATCCAAAATAAATATGCAGAACGTAATGGTAAAAACGATCTAGTTTCAGCTGACCAGAAAGAAAGCTGTACTGACTTATAAACAACTACGTATAAAAAATGCACTTCGTTATGCAATGGAATCAATGATAGTTAAAGATGAAACTGAGGCTAATGGTGAGGATAACACTTTCGACTTTATGTGTACGCAAATAGGCTTCAGTTTTAAAAACATAAATCCATGCCTGTTTCAATACTTCTAGATCTTGTCAAGAGCAATCTGCAGTTGTCTCCTGTTCATATAGCTCACATCTGCATTATTTTGGCGACTTACTTTAGTCGTCAACCTATAACGGCATTAAAAGAGCAATTTCAAAGTAAAAGGAGTAAACCTTGATGCACACCCTTCTCTTGACACATTACATATGAAAACAGAGAGCATATCCTTATTTGAAAAGCCGTAGTCTTCAAAAACATTATGCATGAAAATTTGCAAGTTGCCGGTCAAGCAACTGGCATAAAGATCACGTGAAATCCCCTATCTCTATTCTCTGTCGCAAGTCTTTTCAGTGTCAAAAAACACAGAAACTAGGCAATCTTCGTTTATATATCTTTACAAAATGGAAGTTTCTATACGAAGCATTTTATCGATGGTCGCTCTACTTCACAGAATCTACACTAACGCGGAGAGAACACTTTGTTCTTCACCAAGTAATAGAATGGACGGCATTTTACCTTTTTTCAAACAGTTTGCAAATGTAACTCGTTGAGCCGATAGTCAGAAGCATTCTTGGGGACATTTCTTGGCTAAGCTATAGGTGTGAGAATAGCTTTCTTCACGGCAAAGGTATGCTCCTTCCACCCTCGATTTTAAACAGAGGAAAGAACAGTAAATTATAGAAGAGATGCTTCAGCATTTAATAACTGGCTTCATCTGACATTGAATGTGATCTATGTGTCCGCAACAAAACTCTCTTTAATTCAACATAAGCATAGTAGAATCACCATTATATGGCTGTAGATTGGAAGAGTTGAAGACTATTAGGAATTTGAGTATTTCTTGTTTAATATTTAAAAAATAATACAGAGGTTTTTAATATTTTTAAAGTAATAATCTCAAAATGAAGTATCACAGGACTTTTTAAAGTCCGAGCAGAAAACTTGGAATTATTAATTTTGAATTTTAATAGTCACGTTGTCTTAAAATCTTATACAATATATGTGAATATCTAAAAGTTGCCTAACAAAAGAAAATTGCCTATCTTAATCTGTTTTACATCGTTGAAGAGGTATTAACGTTAATAGCGAAACGAGAAATACGGCGCTGCGCACAAAATTTAGATATTTTTATATATTGCGGGAACCGCCACTGTAGAGCATTTATTGTTATTCTCTAGAAAACGGGCATTTCACCAATGAAACGCTGGTAGGATACATATTAAATGGTTTGAAGTAATTATGGTAGCATTTCTCAGGTAAGTCATCCATATAAGCCCGAGGCTTATTTCTTGTTTAATATTTAAAAAATAATGCAGAGGTTTTTAATATTTTTAAAGTAATAATCTCAAAATGAAGTATCACAGGAATTTTTAAAGTCCGAGCAGAAAACGGTTTCGAGATAAAAACCTTGGAAGATTAAAGGATTTTTTTTTTTTTTTTTTTTTTTTTCAATTTATTGTTTGGGCATTTATTTGAAAGCTGCAGACCAGGAGGTTAGTGTTCTTAAGAAGACGGATCTCTTCGTAGAAATCATTCCGGATTAAATTAGATTATTTCCACGTTAGACATTAGGTAAAATACTTTATCATCCACTCAGACAACCTGTTCACCGGACTCAAATCTCTATTCAACTATTAATACTCAGTGGTCTTATTTACTTGACTGCTGGTGGTGATGATTAAAGACCTAAAAATCTGTATTGTTTGTGTTGTGACTTATTTCATTTGCCTGACAATTACATCAGAACAAACCCACAAAATTCACCGTGGCAAGGAGAGCATGATTGCGTATGTCGTTGGCAAGAGCCCCACAACCAACCTCTCGAGAGGATTTTCGGCTCGCCCACTCTTTAGAGTGCCCCCATGCTCAAAGACATTATACATTTACAAACATCCATGCCTTCTCCGGGATTCGAAACTTTGCCCTTCGGTACCACAGTAGTCTTCCCAAACCACTATATGTATAAATGTATATATGAATATGAATGAGAGTATGTATACTTTTATTTGTTTCGAAATCTATATGTATGTATCTGTGTATATATCTGTATCTGAGTTGGTATTTATATGTATATACATATGTTTTGATTGTACTCTTCTTCAAGTGCCTTGTATGCACATGTATATTTCTTTTTTGCATTTTATAAATGTCGTCTGCTCAGCCGGAGCTGCCTAGGGCTGCAGCCAGGCAGATAGTGGTTAACTCCCGCTGAGTTGGTAACAAATTCTGCATGGATATATCTATACCTGGGTCGGAAGCCAACTGAGCACAACTCAGTTTACTCCCCAAAGCATTATACCGTCTATGCTGCCCTAAAAATCAGCAGAAAACAAGAAAAATTTTAGTTTTTTTAAGAGTCATTATCTATGGGAATGAGTATAAAAAAATCAAAATGCATATCTTAGTTTGTGAAGATGATTTTAATTAAAACGTTAGTGTTTATGTTGGACTTTTTCGAGCTCCAACTGTTTCGTTTTATTAAAAAATGATTCGTTTTATTAAAAATTAAATTTCCTTTTACTTGTGGTCAATGATATGGTAGATGTGTTGGTTTTGTCAAGAAACAGCAGTCATGTTATTAGACTTTAAATTAAAAATTTTATTTATAAATAATTTGAAGCAATGATATCTATCTTAGCATAAGAACGGCAAGTTAATTTTGTTAATTGTTTAACTCTCCAGTTTCAAATTTAAGTTTGCATGAATCTTTTAATTGTTTTTATTGTTGTATATATTTTTAGCATTCTTATGTTGAAAGGAAAAGACGGAAAGGTAGTTCATTCCGTAATCTAGAAAGGCTGCACTGAGTTTACAAGGCATTTTCTCTCTCCTTTCCGCATGCCTTCGTGGTGTGATTAGAAGCATACTCGACGCGTATTCGAGAGGTCTAGGGTTCGAGACCCGGACAGGGCCATGCCCATTTTTCATTTCTGCTTCAAAAAACCCTAACGGCTCAACAAGCTGTGCCCGAACTGAAAAAGGTACTGCACGATAATTCATCACCACCAGAATTTGTAGATTGGGTTCACTCATCACCAGTTGCTTTTCAAAAGGGAGAATATGTACGGTATTTTCTCTCTCCTTTTCGCAGGCTTCTGTAGCGTAATTGGAAGCATTCTCGATCCGTATTCCGGGAGGGGGCGCGGTTCCAGGTTTGAGTTCCGGAGAGAGCATTACTAATTCTTGACGTCTCCTCTTTCAAACTGACCTACAAGTTAACCAAAATGATTTCAACCTTACTAAAGTGTTCTTTACTACACTGAACATATAGAAATATCACTCTAAGCTTTGAATTACTGTTCTGTGAAATATAGTACCAAATTTATTGCTCCGAAGTTTTGTATAAGTGAACTTATTTATGTCTGCCTTACGTTATTAGCATTTCTTTTAATTTAACAATTTTCATATTCTGAACTCATACATTTTGGGAAATGTATGCATGTTACGTATATCCAATTATAAATTCGTCTTGAGAATGTAAATGTCACTACTGGTAGCCTTGAATGCGAGGTACAAAGTTTAAAAATATTCCAGTTGAATAATTTATGTCTTTAAGACTCTCCTGCTCTGCTTTACACTAGAAATGAGGTATAGATGCTTCAGCAAAATATAACTTGCATTTTTATGCATTCTTATGCACGAGGATCTTTTGATATTTTTCTTCTGCTTCTGCTTATGGTTTACGAAACTGAGAATAGTTAGGCTGCTTTTGGGTTCAATCAATCAAATGGCAGAAGGGGAAAAAAAGGTATGAGAGCATATTGTGGTCGATAAGCAAGTTAATTGGTATGCAGAAGGCATGATCCCCTTCTCAAGAGGTTGAATTTTTCTCTCCCGGTTGTAGGGATCGATGCCCCTGAAACTTGAGGTCAATGATTGGGTGGCTGAGCTGGTTTCAGGCTGGGGGGGGGGAATAGTTCTGTCCTCCTATTGCCTTAGGATATTTTAGAGGGTATACCAGGGACACAAATATTTCCATCTTCACCCCCATCTTGTCCTTTTGATTGTGAATGGATACCATAATAAATTCAAATATGTCGCCTTAAAGGAATGCAGATGGAAATGTTTCAGAGAATCCCATAAATTAACGAGTGATAAGGATCTGCCTGTGGCAGTAATCGTAATATTTCGTTATATAGTCATAATTTAATTTCCTAGACCATGAAATGCACTTAAGGGTAAAAATATACGCATTTTTGAAATAGAAATTTTTTTTTTTTTTTTTTGCTTTCATAAAAGTATTTTAGTAAGTATTTGTTTAAAATTCTATGTAAAATTCAATTTTAGATTCGCACTGGTTTTAAAGTGCATACGTTAATCTAACACTGCCGTGTATTAACATTAATCTGAGATTCGAGATGCGCATATGCCACTCTTCTTCGAATGAAAATATAACCTTTTTTAAATCATTTCCATTTAAAATTAAATTTTGCTTAATTTAAATTTTCATGCTTTGTTGTTCTATGTGATTACGTTCTTGAAAGAATTTGAATATTCATTACTTTCATACACGATTTTTTAACACAGAATTCGTGATAAATTTTTTGAAACGATGCCTTTCATTTTACAGTCAAATTCCTGGTTATCCGGAGACTGTGTCCTTTCTTCTGTCTCCTTCACTCTCTCTGTATATATTTATTATGTTAAATTTGTTTACTCAGGAAGACTAAAAATTTCATGTCCCAAATCATCTGTATAAAATAAATATGTATGAGAAATACGAGGAAGTGAGGAGAAAAAGAAAAAGGACGTTTAGTGTTTGGAAGTTGTTTCCATTCACAACAGTATAACATTGATTTTATATAATTCTGTGTATGTATCATATAAAGAAATGACAAAAATAAATAAAACGTTCTAGCCTATGATTTTACACAAATTTTCAATCAATGAAATTTATCAAGTTCTATCATTTTTTCCACTTATAACGTAGTTTTTTCATCTCCATGTTTTTCTTAGTTTATATAGTACTTTTTTTATTATTATTATTGATTTAATTACCCGGCTTCGGGAGTTAACTGATATTGCTGTAGTTCCAAACAGCTGGGTACTTGTTATTTAACGTATTCATCAGTAATGACTCAACAATTGCTAATAATTGTCGGCTTTTTAGAAATCTCATTACCAAGAATGCTCCTCTGAGTCCACAATAGAAAGAAACCGAATTGCACACATGAAAAAACGAAACTTGCTGCCAGTTTTGATGATAAACCCCATGGGGTATATGTATCCATGGATCTTACACATCTTCCCTTGCCAACAAAGTTCTCGCGAGGAATTTTTTTTTGCGCCAATATTTTAAGTGTTCCCTTGCCGTACTGACGCTATACACCTACAAACGTTCTACACCTTCCTCGGGGTTTGATAGCAGGGAACATCGCTATCCACTGCACTAATCAGAGCTGCGAATGGAATGGAATTATTTGAATTTAGAACTGAAAGTTTCAAATTAGTCTGCATTATCTTGTTTTTATCCCTTTGCAATTAACAAATGGTTCTAGTGCGAGTTTTGTAGGTTTTTTATTTGCAAGTTTTCTTTCTAGTTTCATTTACTTAAGTACTAATCCTTATTTTGGATGATTATATTATATATATATATATACATATGAGTTTGGAGGGAAATAATAACAATAATAATAATAATAATAATAATAATCACAAAAATTTATCATCATAAAGTCATTCATTCGATTTGGTTTGTATAAAATAAATTTTACTGAAGAAAGCAGTCTTTCATTTTTATTTCAAAATTCCTGTTTCAATGACAGCCCGAATTTTACAAGTTGTCAAAGTTGAAGAAATCGTATATTTCTTGCCACATAGTCGAAGATAACATAAAAACAAGTACAGAATTTTCGACTCCCAAAGAGTTCTTCGGGTAATGAGCAGGATATGCGGGTAAACGATTATATAAAGCGTTATGCAGGCTGTATATAAATGTAAGCCCTGCCTTTATGCTGAGAAAAATGAAAGAAAAGCAACCTGCTCGCTTTGCAAGATTCAATCGCAACGATCTGGATATTTCTCTACACCAAAAATTCTTAAAAGTCAGGCTGCTTCATCTTCTAAAGATTTTATAGCAAATACTAAAATTAATAGGAAAAAAATAGATCATGCACTGATAAAAATGCCAATGTTTCAAAAAATACTTCTGATTCAGTGTCAAACTCTGTCATTACTACTGTTTCAGATTTTCCAATGCAGAAACAGTAGTAGAATAAACTAGAATTTTTAAGATATCTTACCTGTCATTTTAATCCAGAATGAAGTGCTCAAGCAAGACTCTTGGTTGATTTTAATAAAGATTTATTTACTGTATAAAAGGACAAAGGACTGAAGGAAAATTCAAATTTGATAATAATTATTCTTAGCTGAAAACGGAATCTTTCAAATTAATAAAAGTTGATAAAAAATCTGATATGGACGTCACAGGACTTTCTTGTACGCTTATTAAATTATAGACACTTTTTGCTGCATTTCATTTAAATTTATTTCCTCGAATAATTCTAACTAACCGATTCCTCAAGGAGAGTTGACAATGACAAAAAAATTGCAAATTTTACAATTAAATGTCCCGATCAATTTTTGCTGTACAAGATTCAAGCTTCGTGTAATTTAATTTTTCATGACGAGTATAAAACTGTCCCAAATTTAAATAAAGGGGCCAGAAGATCGGATTAAAAGTTTATAAGGTATTTCTTCTGCTTTCTTGGCATGCCTTCGTGGTGTGGTGGTACCTAATGTCTCTACAAGTTAAATTGGGATATTTGTCTAAAATTAATTTCTTTTTAAACTTGACATTGTGGAAAAGGAATATTTGCGTCATTTAAAATACTTCTGTAACGGAAAGTACATCACTACTACCAACGATAGCGAAAATTAAGGCCGGTGTAAAATTCTTAAGCCGGTTAAAGGCGTACGTATATCTATGTATATATACACTTTTGGTACTGCCGGATCGCAATGAAAAAAGAAGGTGCACAACTTGATGTTATAGCAGTCCCATACACAATCTAAGGATGATCGGTTTTGAGTTATGCAAGATACATAAGTATATACGTACGTACAGACGTCATGAAAAAAAAAAAGCGGTTTTGAATCCATTTTGCAATCCATCTTTCAATGTTTGCGTGTCCCCTATTCTGTCCGCATGTACAGACGTCATGCGAAGAATAGTCAAAAGGGATTCGGCGACAGTCAAAACCAATATATCCGTTGGAATCTGAAACCTGAAGTTTTTCGAGATTGGAATATCCCTTTTATTTCATATAAGGAACTAAAAAAGGATTTTGTTTCAAATCATTAACTGATCATTTATTTCCTCCTATCTATTTTCAAAACATAAATGTATACTTCTGCAACTTCACAAAGTGGGGCCTTAGTGACCCATCTCTGTTGCCAAAAATAGTTAAATGTTAAACTTGAGTTAGATTAGAAAGGCAGTGCCTCTTCTCGAAAGAGAATAGGAAATATGTTATTAATTACTCGAATAGTAAATATCTGCTCCTAAGTAATTCTAATCCTAATCTATATCTCCCAAGCCTGTTAGATTTAAGTAAACGGTCCGAGTCTAGAATCTTCTGTATGGTCATTAAAAGAAATAAGTCCTTCTCTTCGAAAATTAAATTCTGTAGGAAGAAATTCAAAAAAGGAAATCAGAGGTGGATACTCAATATCTCTCTTTTAAATTCGTTCATTTCTTATCATGCTCCTATGTCTTACTAATAGGTTCTTCACAGCTTCTCACTCTAATTACATTGTTGTAATCATATTAAAAACACTCTTGTAGTTATTGAAGGATGGATGCATATTTTACGCCAATTTAGCCGTGCATATTTGCTTCAAGATTTTAAAGAACAAACAAGTGTTCAACCGGCCATTGATTGTTGTTATATCTTTATACTTTAACCCTAGCTTCGTCATCATATTCTTCTTCACACAAACTGTTTCATCACTCAGTGATGTATAGGGTGGCTATAATTAAAGTTCCACTTTGAAATGGTCATAAGAGAAAAGCTACTGGACCAAATGTTATCAAACTTGGTAATCCTGTAAAGAAGGTCATAGAAATTTATTTTCCTTAAAAAAAAAAAAAAAAAAAGTTCAAAAACTCGTTACCAGGGGGAAATGGCGCTGTATGCAATATGGTAAAACGAAATACGGCATGAAGACATCGGTTTAAAATGTGTTTAGTCATTTCTAAAATGTGTTACAAAGTAGGTTCAATGTGGATTCCACCATTTTCCGAAAGCAAGTTAAATCGAAAAGTGCAAGAATGCAAGAAACTGTATTTTCAACAGCAGCTTTTAGCATATCAGGAAGAATGTTACGGACATGTCTGTGTATCGCATCTTTCAATTCCGCCAAATTTAGATTATCAACATAATCAGTGCTGCCGTAAGCCAATTACAAGCCAATGCGATTTTGCATAACTCCACAAACAGCTTCGTTCCAGAAACGATTAAAAACGTTTTAAACCTATATCTTCATGTCTTGCAACCGAATTCAGACTTCAAAAATCACAAATTAGTAATCTGTAAGAAAGAAATTTTCGGAATGTGCACACTTTTGCGAGTAATTTGTGATCTTCCATTTTCTAATCGCTAATTCGTGGTTTTCACGGACAGATTTCTTCGTTACACTGATGGCTCCCTCGACTGTTATCGTCTTTAACGCCTTTAAAAATAGTAATTTTGTTTAGGTCAACATAACCCAAGTAACAAAAGGTTAAGTTGGATTCCGACACTTGTTTTCGTTTAACAATATTGCCATTTTCCCACGGTGGTGAGGTTTTGAACATTTATTTTTCGGAGAATAAATTTCCATGACTTCCTTTACACGATTATTAAGTTTGAAAACATTTGGTCCAGTTGTTTTCCTGTGATAACCATTTCAAAGTGGAACTTTAACCACCCTGTATATATACAATCAAGGTCAGTGAAATTAGTGCACCGAAAAGGCGACACTAGAAATAAGTGAAATTTAATACACATAAAGGCACATAGAAAAGATGTAGATAATTTTAAAAATAGAGCAGCAAGCCAATGTAAAACTAATGTAAAACTTGTGAAGCCTTAGTCAACTCTTCTTAAATACTGTGTTGCACCCCCGAATGGTACGATGCAGGCCCTATAGTGTCCTCAACTAAGACGTCTGACATTTTTTTGTGGCATATGGACTAATGCTCGTTGTACGACTCTGTCTATACCATGGATACTGCGACACCATAGCACGTCAAGTTTCGTCTACTCCCAGACATTTTCAGTAACACAGATGTTATTTTTTTTTAAACTCTTCCCGACGATGATAGTCATCGGTCATCAGGATGTAATCTCTACTTGTCAATATTCACTCTCTAAATTATGAAAAACCACTTGCTTCCAGAAAAAGTGTCCACAATATTATCAGTTCTAGAGAGAGGGTAGTTATCTTTCTTCGAAACCTCATTCAACCGCTGAATGTCAGAGCAAAATCCAGTTAAATCACCTTTCCTTTGAGAACCAATGTCCTCAAAAGGACATTGAACACAATTGCCCTTTCAGGACAATGGGCGATGCCCGTTTGAAGGCTCGATACTGTAGCTTTCTAACATGTTCTTTAGAAATTTTCCTATCTCTTCCTGTTTAGCAATTGGTAGACGTTTTGGATGTTGCTTGATTGGTGGATGATCATTTTATGCTGAGCCAAACTGGTTTGATCTACGTTAAAAGGTGAGGGAGGGAAAAGTTCTTGAATGTCGCATTCTGCAGCATTTCTCTCTTGATCCCTTAGTTGTGCATTCTGGAATAACTCTGATATTATGCTCTGCGAGGACTCGGATTCTGGAGAGTTATGTTTCATTTAACGCAGATCACTTGAACACATGCTCCAACCACTTAACCTTTCTTAATAACTCTCACCGGAATAATTGTTCTCAAGAGTGCTGAGGCCACTAGTACTCTTAGCAGGATGTTAACAATTGTTGGGATAATCCCTTATATCGTACCGAAAATTTCTCGTTTTGATTATTTATCCAGGAAGCAAAAATTCTCTTTTTGCTGGTACTATGATATCGTCTTCAGCTTTTTTTTTCGGGCAGATTTAACTTTTTTATCATTAATTACAACTAGGGTTATGCCCTCAGAGGCAGGGGGCATTTCATTATTTTTAAAGATCAACAAAAATGGCATTTCCTTAGAAAGCCCAGTCCGTGTATGCGAAGATCTGTAATATCTGCCGCAAATATCGTGTGATAGTAGGCGGCACTTCAAACGTGATGTTAACGTTTAATTTTTCATAAATGTGGATTTTCTCTGAGCACAGACGGACGTGTAACGCAGGACGGCGTCCAGATGAATTTAACTTCCAGTTGTTGAACCAGATCTTTTCAAATGATGGTAACATTAGTTCCTGTATTGACGTGGCCATACTTACAGGAATTCCATTGATATGTCCCATGATGAATAGTTCTTAACTGCCGCCACTCGTCGCAGAAATTTGAAGCTCTCTAAATTGGGGCTTCTCATTATCTGCAACTTCTGCCACGCGAGATTGCATCTGATTTGTTTCCCTCCTTCTTGCTGGGAGCGGTCTTAAGTTCCGTGCATCAGGCTATTATTCAATTCCTTCTTACGTGCCCTTAAGCACCGCAGTTGCAGTATTTTAGGGTCTGTTTCATGCCACTCCTATTTCGTCTCAAGGCTTTGAGTTATCTGGTTAAATCATCTAGACGAACAGTCAATTGATCCACTCTCTCTTGGACTTCAACAGCTCTAGTTTTGTGGTGGTAGCTACAAGCTGCTTGCTGGACTGCATCGGAATTCATGGCGTAGACTAGAGTGCGTTTTAGATTCCTGATAACCGTCATTCACAGAGCTTTCCGTATCTCAGGATCCTGGATACCATCGATGAAATGTACTGCAGCAACAGTATTCTCCTTGTTTCAGATGTTCAGTCCGAAACGGTGAGATGATACAGCCTTTTAGCATCCGTGACGAACTTCTGGAGTGTTTCTTTGAGCTTCTGATTGCGAGATTTTAACCAAAGCCTACTATAGTCTTTTAAATTTTTCTCGTCAAAATGCAGCTCCAAAGCGCCCAACAGAGCTTCGAAGTCAAACCTTTGGTTTTCCGGCGGAGTTTGAAGGATATCCGCTGCGTCTGCTCTCAGAGATTACATCTCTCGAGATGGCAGCCTTAAGCTTGGGAATCCCAGCTATTAGCATCCTGCACTATAGAAAATGGTGTTTTCTACGCTTGCTAGGAGGTCATAGTGTCATATGTGGGTAGCTTTAGAGGAAGGGAGAAGGCAGGGCTAAAAATTTAAAACCACCAGAAGTGTTTCCTGCTGTCGCAATGAATTTCTTCAAGGTGTCAACTTCTTTGGCGACAGCAGAAACTCTAAAATCGATTTGCTATTCGACGGCAGAAACTATCTCTTCGATGGACAAAAGAATCTCTTTCCTCAGTTCCTCCAACTTTTATTTTGAACCGTGCCTGAAAATAAATCAAATCTGAAAATAAATCTGTCTTCAGTAGCCTCAAATTTGTTTTCCATTATGCAAGTAATTTCTCTTTTCATTTCCTCTTGGCCTGCTTCAATATTTGCTTGAGCTGCCTACATCTTTCTTTAACAGATTCATGGCGAGCTTTCGTCTTTCTTTTGAACCTTCGTCTTCCGTTGAACAGCTTTCAGCTCTCTTTCGACCTGTCACGGAATCTTTTCGAACATTCATCTCTTTTTTAACTGATTCTTGGTCCACTTCCATCTATTCTTTAAAAAAATTGACTGCCCCTTCAATCTTTCTTAGAATGCAGCAAAAGCAGTCACGAGCTGTCTTAGTCTGTCAACTCCACTCCTGGCACCAAAAATTGCTGCACGCATATAGATTCGTAATAGACTGAAAGCCCATATGTCCGAAGATATGTTGATAGAATTTATTTTATCAAAATAAACACTTCAGAGTTCTGGAAATTTCCACAGAAATACTCATACAGGTGTTCACAGTATCACAGAGTACAATAAGTAATTACACTTCAGACTACTAAGAACGTTAAACACATTGGAATGGAAAACCGATCTAAAAGGGGAAGCTTTCTCGGATATCTCAATACTCCGAAGTCGCTCTGAACTAACATCTCAAAAATTGATGAACTCTACTTTCTTATATAGTTTTCGGCCAGCCGCCGAGAAATTTCTAGTACTTCTCGAAGTTACTAGAAGGCATATGAGGTCCTGATACGGTTACACCTATATAAAAGGTCAACTATACTTATTCAATTGCAATACCCATTACAGTTATACAGAGGCCATATCATAATGTGGCCATGTTTGGCGACTTTTAGCGACAAAAATTAGTCGAAATAATAATCACTAGTTTGGCGATATCTCGGCAATTTGGCAAGATAGCCATTTACTCAATGTTAGAAAAAAATACGACAATTTCACATATAATTTCACTCAAATATATATCTATATATATACTCATTTTGCAGGATAATTCTTTTCCATAGCTTGCTTCAACGAGTTAACTGAAAAAATATCCATCCACTTTCGATTTCAGTTATATCTGAATCTAATACTAAACTTGATTTATCTGCCAGTTATCGAGTTGTCGATTGTTTTTTATGACCATTGCAAGAATCGTTTTATAACAAATTGCTGAATCATTTCGATACATATTGTAGGTTTAGAACGGAAGAATTTTAACTTCCTTTCTAAACCTATAGTATGTATCGAGTTAACAGTTTCAATTTCACGGTAGTTTCACTTCCATTCTTAGTAGTTTTATTTCCATAGTTAATAATTTCAGAATTAATATTCTCATGGTTATGGCAATAATCTTACCACAAGTGGAAAGTTCAAAATTGATAAGGTGATCTTGGAGAAAATTTTGTAGCTTAGTACTTATATTGAAAGTTTTGCGGCTGCAGACTTATATTAGACAGGAAGGAGAAAAAACGATGTACCACATGCAAAGCAATTACACGAATAGCTAAACCATAACAAGATAAGAATTGTATAATTTAAATCCGATACTTATTTTTTTACATCAGTCAAATTCTGATAGTGATAAAGATTTTTGGAGGGGTAGTTGAAACATTTTGAACTGCATTTATTTCTTTTGCCTGGTGTTAAATGAGGCTTTTTGTAAATACTTTTGTGCATTTTGTAAAAGTTATATAGCAGTGTGTTAGAATCTGCAGTATCTACTAACAATGTAGCAACATTTATAGAAAACAAAGCAAGACTTAAGAAAGGATGGAGAGCGCCTCAAAAGAGAAAGCTAGTACGGTGATTTCTCAACACTGTGAACTTCTGAACTAAAACTAAAAAAGGGTACCCAGTTACAGTTACCTAGGTATCAGATCAGCTACAATTACACGAAAATAGGGCCAAAATGTAACCAAATAATCGCCAAGCTTGGCGACGTTTGGAGACTTTGGGTCAGTCAGTTTTGGTGACAAAAGTTAGTCATTTAAACCATCGTCAGCTTGCCGTTATCCCGACAAATATTTACCTCAATATTAAATGGTCTTAATGCAACACCCCTATTTTTCTTGCAATGCTTCAGATTCTGAGGCCTTTCACACAACATTATACAAGAGCTACAAAAATTTACATACAATTACACTGAAACTATTTACATGCATACAAACTATACTAAGCATTATCAAAATGCCTTTGATTAATAAATAAGTAAATAAAATAACTAAAAAATACAAAAAGTGCATATTATATAAATAGAAAATTTCACGCAAATTTCAACATGAGTATTATTTTGACTTTGATATATAAATATTACATTCAATTGTTTTTCCAGATACATTTATTTCGTTGAATTATAAAACTTCCCTAAAATGCTTTTTAAATGTTCCCATATGCATTTTTTTAAAATTACTTTTCTTATCAGAAAAAATAATTGTGTTTAAAAGTGAATGGAGTAAGTTACTGTACACTCTGAACAGAAAAAAAAAAAAAAAAAAATGTGGTAAGTTCTATATATATCGTTATACTGTGCCGACTCACAAAATTTAATTTGTGTTTTTTATGTCTCGAAAACGCGACTTGGAAATACATTAGATTTATGTACAGTATTTTTCTAAAACAGGTTTTCTGACACAAAATCGAACTTTTTTCGAAAGGACATACATATTTTTTTCCATATTTCGTTTCTGCAATTAAAATTAGACTTGTTTATTAAATTTTGTAAAATTTGGCAAGAAACTTTCCGAGAAATTTAAAAATTTATCTTCGGGCACTTTTTCCAGTTTGCGCCAAGTATGATTAACTACGAGAAATTCTTAATTTATAGTAACCTGTTTTGCTTTCCCTTTTATTGTGCACGAGTCGGAAAATGAAAGCGGTGTCATTCATTCTTTTCAAGTAACTTTAAGTGCGTAAACCACATTTAGCATTATTATCGCTTACAACAAAGATGGAGTATTTCAAACGCCAATACGTAAATTAACATATATCTTTGGAAATGTTGAATAAAAAGCATTAATGTTTTCGCAGGTTTGCTTAGAAATACATCTGGTTTAAAATGACGGCAAAACTTCTATAGGTTATAGCTTGAAATCTTTTTGAAAAATTCATAAAAATTACTGAAAAATACAAATTTTAGAAACGAATCAGAAAATGCATGCAAATTTTATTTGAATTGAACCTAAATTTCGAACTGTGAAAGTAAGAATGAATTTAAGTTTAATAAAAAAAGGGATATTAATAAATATATACTAAATTCAATTAACACTGGGGAGCTAAAGTTTTGAGAGCTAATTTTTTAAAAACTATTCTTGCGAATTTTACAAAAGCTTTCATTTTGCCGTAATGTGTGTCGTAGAATCGAATTGTGGAAAAAAATAGTTATATCATTTCCGAAAAAATCCGATTTTGTGTCAGAATGTCTATGTTAGAAAAATACTATATAAAACTATAATACGTATCCTAAGTCGCACTTTCGTGATATGAAAACCACAAGTTAAATTCCGTCAATCGGCCCAGTAGGAACGGGGGATACCGAACTGCCTCCACCCTTTACTTTTTTTTTTTTTTTTTTTTTTTTGTATATGTGTGTGTATGGAGAGTGTATGTCTCAAGAGAGAAAATAAAGAGAGTTTAATGTCATTGTTGGAGCTTCCGTCTTGATTCTGCAAGTTCCGTTTAATTTTAGAAACTCTTAAAATTAAATAGCTTCTCAAACTCAGTTTTGTATAGTGAGTGTAATAATAAAAAAATAATTAAATGCTAAGTAACTTCAAGACAGTTTCCAAAAAATGATATTAAAAGTTTTAATACGTATTAGTTTAGTGAAAGAAGCATATAAATACTTTGGCGAAGGAAAATATCAATTTAATAGTTTCATTTAAAGAACACATACTGTTATTAAGAAAAACTATGCATTTTTATTTATTTATTTATTTTCAGTCTATTTGAACCGGAAATGGGCTTTTTCTAGGTGAAATTATTTAATTATTTACTCATTTATTTTGTTATTTATTTTTGTGTGTATGAGTGTGCGGAAGTTTTAAAAAATCAACTATGCCCGTTAAAACTTTTTATTTATTTTTGCAAATGTTTCCATTTACAGTTTGATTATTCTAAAATTCGAGCCAGAAATCTTCCAGCTGTAAGTGGATGAGATAGTCATTGCATCACATGGATATAGTATATAATATGGATATGCCTTTAATTCCTTACATTCCTTTACATGAAGAGCAACTAGAAGAAAAGGCAAGATCCAGGACCTTATTCTCCTACCGTGAGAAAAGATGTCAATACGAGAATGCCGTAGCAAGCGACTCGTTCTTCGTTCGGCTGTTGCTAAAACGCGCAATCGTGAAATCGTCTTCTCCAAGAGCCTATTTCAATCGAACTTTCCTGGAGCAAAAAGACAAAAGCTTCTCCTTCGCATCGCTCATATTTTAACATCAAACAATAGTACAAGAACTAATGAATGCTTGAAAAATATCATAACTTTAACTCTCTGAAAATATCGTAGTTAGTAAACAATATGTTCTTTTTGTGTGGCAATTTTTTTTAATATGAATTTCGAAAGAAAAGATAATCTCGGATAGGTTTTTTGCTGCTGGAGATGTTTCATCAGGGAAAACAGAGAAATAAATTCTGGTAAATAAATACCAAAAATTAACAACGAACGAAGAAATTAACGACGAAGAAAGAAATATGGGAACAACTGGATGTTAAATTCTGATAACTGAGGTCCCAGAAAAATCCCTAAGCAGTGGGAGAAATTATATATCTTCGCTGAGAGATTACATGCCTTTAATACTTCTTGTATTTGCGTAAACAAACGCCAGTTGCTGAAATTTACGTAGAATAGAAATTATTCAGAAACACAACTGCAACTCGATCTTTTATTTTTGTGATCTCACTGCACTATGAATAAACAACATTAATAAGCAGACAAATTTGTTATATAAGTTTTAATATTACGCACATCACTGGTATTAATTTCCATGAAATTTTTTTCAATGAATGTGTGATTATTAAATAACATAAAGTGCAATTTTGTTCTTTTTTCCTGTTATTTAAGGCAGTTTAAGTTTTTTTACAGAATTTGCTTTATACGCGAATTTTGTGTATCTTATACAGTGTACATTTTAACACGTAAAAGAAAATTTTAAAATTCTTAAAAATTTTTCATATATCGGTCATTTAAGTTTACAAGCTTTTCAGTCACTAGAAAATATCTACGTTCTATCAATATTAATTATACGACTTTAAATGGAAATTCAATTGTTTGTAGTTGCTATAAACTCTAATCTAATGATATGTTCAATAATAAATTTGTGTAGTTGAATGTTTAGTTTCCTTCTTCAAAAACTCGTATTTCGGATAGGCTGTGCTTATGAATTACTTAGTTGAAAGGCACGTTTTACGTTTTCATGTGAGGTAACGCTGACAGATCTTTTGCATATGTTTGTTTGATTCAATATAGATATTGACATTCAACAGAACATTTCATTTGGATATGATTTGTTCAGAAGAGATATTTTAAAACAATATGGCACAGAAATTTGCGAGGGCCATGAAGAAATATTTATAAATTAAAAAACAAAGTGAAACAAACATAGGGGGAAAAACTTTTCTTTCTTTTCCAAAAGCTTATAAGAGAGAACAAAAATACACATTACTCAATGAAAATTGTAATCTCACTTTTTTAGGTAGAATACAACAAGTCAATATTCTTGAATAGGCTTAAACGACTTATCGCTATATATAGATAAACAACAGAACATAAGAATGGTGTAAAAGACACTTTTATTTAGAACTCCGATAACTAAACGGAAGGCAATTCTGTGCTTACAAACGTAGGCAGAATTCGTAGAGTAACTCAAACGATAACTTAACTAAGTCTAAGCTTAGCTAAAGGCTACACAGATTTTATTAACGCGTAATTTGTCTCAAGGCTGCACGGGCATGACAGGCAGTATGACAAGAATAAAATGAAAGCCGAATACAGACTACTAACGTAGAATATCAACTAGTAAAGTGGGCTTTAGCAAGCGGAAAACGCTCTAAGTACATCCCTTTAAATATTATCTCTTTCTACCTCATTTAAATACGCGCGTACTAAATTTAACATTCTGGCAGGAAACCGGAAAGGGAAAAGTGGCTATAAAGATGCGTAACATAAAAAAACTGGTCAATTAAAATAAATAAATACTTTACAAAATGTTGTAATAAAATTTTACACTTATGAGAATATGTTTGCCAAACATTAAACATTAGACCAGGGATGGCCAGGCTACAGAACAGCAAAAAAACCTTATAAGGTTTCCTTTAGTTAACTAACATTTTATTCAAATTTTGTTATCGTTCCTGAACCTCTCATTTTCCCCTCGCATTTCCTTGCCAGGATGTAAATTTAAAGTTAAGTGATGTGAGTATTTAAACGGGAGAATCTCTGAGTTTATTCAGAGCGTGTTTTCGTGAGCCAGCGCATGTTTCGTTCCTGACATTGCTGTTACGCTTTTAAGTGCCTTGGCCATTCGGATAATTGTCACGCCTGTTAGGTTTTGTTCAGTCAACCTAAGTTAGCTATACTTTAACGTGCTAATCCAGCACTATTCTATTTAGACTTGAATTTTGTAATAACGTTTAAATTTCACTGCAAGTAGTCGGCGTTACTGTAAAGCACGAAGAATGCGCCTTTCTGTTAATAATAGTTGGAACTAATTTTGGGTTATTTTCACCCTTCCTCTGTGCTAGTATTTACTTCACGCCGGTGCGAGAATTCGCCAGGATCATTGTACCGTCTAGTTTAGTTTATGTAGAAAAGAAAAGACAGATCTTACAACCTCATGTTTGGATTCAAGAAATTTCGACAACCACAAGATTTTCTAAAAGTCACAATTTCTTATTTGCATCATTTTAAAAGTAATGAAAAAGATTAAACAAATTAAATGTTTGAGGTAAATCAAAGAGAATTTGTCATTTTGTTTGTATAATTAATGTGTTTGCGTTATTATCCAGGTATGGATTATCTGTATTGAGGTTTATCTGTGAGTCGTAGTGTTCACGCACGCATACCCAGCGCTATGTTCGAAAGTGTGGAAAAATAAACACGCGCAAGACCGAACATGGGAAAAATTTCTTCCTAATATAAAAATGGGAGATTTAGCTAACTGGTAAAGAAGCCGAAGCAACAACTGTTGTATGCCAAAAAAAATTTAAAAGTTAAATTCTTCTAATATTTCGATCGGGGGGGGGACGAGGAGTAAATGGATGGTGATCGACTGAGCCAGGATTTCAATGTTTGAGTGATGCGAATGTCGTTTCGAATGTCACAAAAACAGAAGAGGTAGATATTGAAATTACAAGCGAAAATGATACTGCCAATTACATTAGTACCGAGATAGTCATGACTTTTGTTAAAACTAAACTCTTCGAAGCACTTCGAAAAATACGAAGTGAAATTCGACAAATATTTAAACGTTTGCAATCACAGAGTAAAAGTATTGATTTTTTTTAAAAAAAAATAAACACATGGATTTTCCGTGTTTTCCAGTTATCTGTTACCTGCTTCCCCGGCATTATCCCACCTAATCGAGAGTACACTATATAAATAAGCACTTTTATTTCTCCTCCTGTGTGTTCACGAAGATATTTTCCTACACTGTATATATTTTGAATTATTGTCATTATGCATTCATTTTCAGATGCAAAGCATTTTCCCCTGATTTCTTGCTTTTGTCCTCTCTCCCTCTCCCGTTTATAGTTGTCGAATGGTTTTAGCAGAAATGCACTGAAATGGGAAGAATTAATTATAGAAATCTTTGTGAGTACAGAAGCCTTAAAAGCTTTTCGTGTAAGTGAAGAACAGCGCACTTATATGAAAAAAAGATCCACTGATTTTTTCTTTGTTTTTGACTCATACGCACTCCTCTGGAGTGAATAAAATTTTTCAAATGAGAGAAAGCCAACTACGAAGAAACTGCTCATAAGGTTTGTTTGAATTTGGCCAAGCACTTGAGGATGATCTGCCAAATTTCGAACTTATCAAAGTATATTGAGAAAAATGAAACTAAAGATTCAAGATTTTAATTCCATTCTTCACTTGCAAAATTCACTTGCATTTCTTAAGAAACTTATGTGTGTGTTTTTTAAAAAATACATTCTTATATTAGTTTTTCATTAAACTTAGATGTCAAACTTTACTTTACTTGAAAATTTTAATATTAAGTATTCTTTTTAATTCTTATTTTATTTGAAGAATTTGAGAAATTCGATATTGAAAAAATTCGAAAATCTTTCAGGATTCGGATTTAAGCTAGAAGGAATTCAGAATATGATCCATTTTTAGATTTTTCTAATGCAGATTAAAAATTATACTTAAGCGTACTATTGATCTAAAAGATTTGTTATACATCGTCATAATGTCAATGCATGCCGTTCCATTTTAAAAATATATTGCGAAAGACTGCAACACTGCAGACTGCTGAATCAATCGAAAAGAAGTCCCTCTCCTACCCTTGCCGACGTCTTCATGAAAATGCTGATTACAGCAATAAGAAAAGTTTCATTAGTTAAATATGACTGAATAGTAACATAGATGGGATAATCATCTATGCTAAAAAAGATTCACATTAATATTTCTGTCAAAATTTCTTACAGAAAGTGCATTTCGAACAGATATATGAATTGAGCTTTTATTAATGATAGACATTATCTGATATATGAAAAATTTATTATAAAATGCTGAACACCTAGAATTTTCTTTTTGCATTTAATATCTGTAATTTTTCCTATATTTCCCTTCTTCTAAATATTTCCCTATTTTAGTTTTCATAAGTTATGCCATATCTTCCCCTATTACTTTAATGTTGGACTAGTTGAAGATGCAAAATCCTCCAATCAGTTTTGACAGATATCCTTCGACATACAGTATAAGAAATCTTATATTTATTCACTGTAATCCTGAACGACGGCGTGAGTTGTATGCATTTGTAAATTTTAGCTGAAAGTTCGAAACAAAAGCTAGTGACTAGTTGAGGTGTTTAAAGGGCGACATTTTGAACGGATGAGTATTTGAAATGCATTCTACAAGTATCTGGAGTAGTATGACTGTAGAAAATCAAACATCATATTTCAAAATTGAATCTTTTCGTGGTAAAATGTCAGATGAATTTTACAGTGCATTGCTTGAAGTTTATAGTAAATCGTAATACAATCTTCGCTTTCCTGACTAGTGTCTCATATTAAAGACGGCTGAAGGCCAGAAAGACCAAAAATATCAACAGTCGAAAGAGATCTGATACTTGTAAACGTACTAGAAACGAAGATGATTATCGAGTAAAGTGCAAAATAATATCTCAAGCTACAGCTGTTTTCCCAGAATCGGTGTACCATATTTTCAGAAAAGCTTTACGTAAAAAATGGCCTGTGGCGTGTGGGTTCCTCACCCCTTAAATTGAAACACCTTATCGCTGCATTGAAAGAAAAGTTTGATGAACAAGGTGAAAGATTTCTGTCTCGAATAATTTGACCAAATGTTAATTAGTTACTTTCGATCCGAATTTAAATTCTGACCAATCTGGGGAAAAAGACCATACTCTTCACGACATCTAAACATACATAACACTGCCATGCATAATCATAGATGAAGTAAATCATGATCTATGCCTAGATTACTAAGAAAACATTAGAAAATATACAAGTAGAACTTCAACTGGAAAATTGTGACTGCACCATATTTGCGAGTGATTGTTAACATTTTGCTGAAAAATGTCCCCAAACCACTTGATTAACTAAGGGATAAACAAGAAAAGGTTGTAACAAAATACGAATGAGAAATTTTATATCATCCATCATCAAATCTACATGAGTCCACCAAACGTGAAGGAACGTCTGCAATTTGAAAGAGCCCCTACGTGAGCAAATCGTTTTTCCTCTATGAAGGAACTTTCTTCAGTGATTGACAAGCCTTTCCAAGAGGGACAAAAAGCAGTTCTGTGCACTCCTGAACCTTTGTTTCTCATCGGAGGGGAAAACAAAGCTAAAAGAACTTCTGATCAGGAGAGTGGCGTTTTGAAAGCTATACGTGTGCTTGAGATAGTTGAAAGCGCCGGGAAAGTTAACGAAAAAAAAAAGGTTGGGGCCAGTTACATGACACTTTAAAGTCTAGTTAGGAAGCTAACTTTAAGTTAAGACAGGAAAGTAAAAATGAAAAATGAATGAAAGAAAATAAAAATTTAAAAAGAAAAATGAGAAGGGGGGAAAGGAAAAGACAGAGGTAAGTCCAAACATGGACACTACGACAATATGTTTGCTACCGCCTTCAGACACAGCAGCAAAAGGAAACACATCATCAGACAAAAGCAGCTATCCATACACAATACGGGACCACATCAGCCAAAAAAAGAGGGAAAGCTGCGTTCAAAGTAAAAAACATGTAATTAGAACGCATAGTGAAGATCCAAATAAGAGTACTAAATTATTGCAGTAAATCAACAACACTACGAATTAATCAATAGTCTCTCTAAAAAAATTACACGAAATGAGCGAAAAATGTAGCTGAAACACTTCTACCTAAGACTTCATACAAAAATAATAATTATATATAATATGGACTCCTGGCAATAAATCACGAATGGGTGAGTTAAGCTTTATATACGCTACTGAACTTCACGGAGCAGACAATCATCCCTGCAAGAGGAATTGAATTTATAAGTACTGAAATTATTGTAACAAAAATAGATGAATAAATGAAAGAAAAATCGTCCCCCTGCTCATACGCATTCCTAATTTCAAGGAGCAGAAAAGTGTTTCCTTTCTCTCTCTTGCAGGCAGTGCTTAAATTGCGCCGGAGCCCGGCTCCGGTACTTCTCAATTTTTAAGATAATTTACAATTCTAACCGGAACGCACCGGAGCCCTAAAAATGATGAGCTTCGGTACTTCTTTTTATAAAACTGAACCACAATTTCAAGGGGAAAAAAATTTAAATTCCTAACGTTTTAGTTTAACAATAAGCAAACCTTCCAATACTCTATTTCCCTAGAAATACGAACTCATGAGAACATAAGACGTTCAAGTAAAATCCCCTCACTCACACGCGGAAACCTTTCGCTTAAGAAGGGCAATAAATTTGGGGGAGTTTGTTTAGGAACGCGCAAATTTCTCGCCATGCCATCGTATTTAGTGTATTGTTATCGATGGTTAGTCATCCTCGCAGGGGAAAAAAATTGTGTTCTTAAATGTTCGTTGTAACAGCGAGTACAATAAGAGTGAAATGCTGAGATAAACTGCTCAAGCACGTCCTATACATCGTCTTTCCTACAGTCTCCACTAATGTAAACAAATACGGGGGGGGGACAAAAAGTATAAACAGCAACTTTACATTCATCCTTAGAAGTCAGATTTAGGACTCATTTTATCTCTGACAAACATCCGCTTGATGGCTATATCAGCAGAGAGCCGCGGTCAAAGAAAACGTTCTCTCTCACCAAGATTCCCCTCATTTTTTGTTTCCACCCACTCATACCCTCACGCCCTCATTCTGCTTCACCCTGTTTTAGCATTATCCTAATTTTCATCAGCTTTACTTTAAGTATATTTAATTTTTGTGATAATTTTCCTCTACGATCAGGGTTTAAATTGGGCCGGAGCTCATCTGATCCCGGCTCTTATGCTTCTTAGTTTTGGTAATAAATCGTAATTCTAGCCGGAGCGCACCACAGCCCTAAATAAGAAGGCTGCGGCACTTCATTTATGTAAATGAATAACAAAATCAGTAGAAATTGTACCTCGAAACTTTTATTTTTAGCAATAAAATTATATTTAAAATCGCTTATTAAATTTTAATTTATCTCTTTACATTTAATTTAATTTTAATTATTTAATTACTTTAATTATTTCATTTAATAATAGTTAATTAAATATCTAATAATTATCAATTAAATTAGAATTAATTAATTTGATAATAAATCAACTATTTAATTTTAAAATTATTAATCAGTTTAATAGTCATTTGATTTATTTATTTACTCTTCTTCCTCTTTGCAGACGGTTTTCCATAGGGCTCCGGTACAATTAATTTTAGAAATTAATCCCTGCTTGCAGGTCATCGAACTACGCTCTCCGCCAAGAATCTGCCTCAGCATTAGTATTTGAGCCATGGACCTTATAAGAGATAGACTAAACCAGTAGGGACGATCTGGTTTATTTTAACACTGAACGTTTGTACCACATAACTGTTTTTATGGCCTTCGTACCACATAAAAGTTTTTAATTATTAAATGTGATACGTTGTATAGTTATGAGATTATGAAAGTCACAGTTTTTTTCAAGGATTTAATATATCTCATTAAAGCACTTTTTACTGCATTTCGAGCATTTTTTTCACACGTAATTCTTATACGAACATCTTTACTTTGGTAAAACGGTAAAATTCTAAGCACAAAATTATGAACTTAATTTTTTGTACAAATAAAGTAAAATTAAATAAGATTGATAGTACGGGATGCTTTGAAATAAATAAGGTAAAATTAAACAAGATCTGTTTTTTAATTTAATGAACATTTTCAGGCAATAATTTTCCAAACTATAATAACATTAAAAACGATCATTTATTTGATTATATGATTATTAAATTATTAACATTAAAGTGGATTATTTATTTTAATAATTCATAAAATTCGGAGCATAAAATTTTCTGAGCGTAATGAAGGAAAAAACAAGATAAAATAAAATCTAGAAGCACTCAGATTTTATATTACGCCCAAAAGAGACCTTTTTGAACGTTTTGTGTGTTACCTATATTTATTGAATATCATGTTCTTCGCCCGTAAACCACATAAAATTCAATTCAACAGCAATATCACAAAATATTTGAAAACAGCATACCTTCAGAATTTCCGCGCTGGGGATAATTTTTTTTTTTTTTTTTTCGTACAGCGTTACCATTGCTCGCTTTGAACTCGTTGAGTTTGTTAATCAAAAAGTCGTTAATGTTTTACAAAATACGAAATAGATTAAAACAAATTCGAAATTCGGCCGTCCAGATGCCCATTTTCGGGTGGAGGATTACGTTATTCAAAATTTGAAAGCTCTAGATACCGTCATTTTTGTCACAGTGCGAGAAACATACATGTATTCATGCAGATTCTTCATTATTTAATTTCTTTAAATATAATAGAGGGCGATAATATTTGGTAACAACAATTTGCAAGGAGACACGGACATTTATAGTAAAACAGCGCCAAATGCCGCTTCGAACCTAACAGCCTTTCTAGGCTACCGCCGCTTTGGGCTAATAAATTAAATTAACAGTAAATAAAAAAAATCTTATGCAGAACTAAAAATAAATTTTAAAAAATAATCACTATAAAATAGAAGGAAAATTAATTATTACTGTTAAATACAAATTTAATATTAGAATTAAATGTATAAAAAATTTTAAGGAGTCAAAAGTGTTTATCTCTATGATGTATTATGACACATAATTGAAATAAAATTCCTTTATAGAAATTGTGCTATAATACTCATCTATAATTTAAAAAAAGCAGCATAATTTAGAATTTTAAACAAAACTTTCAAAAATTCGTTTTTAAATATTTCAGTATTTTTTACTTATTTACACCAATAAAAAGCATCAAAATTGCAAGAGAAAATTGCTTGTTTGAAATTTTCTATTAGTTCAGATTTAAAATATTATTTTCTAAAAGAAGTAGTTACAAATTTCCTAATAGCATAGAAAAAGCTAAACAAATATCCAGCCCTAAAAGCATGCAATAGCTATATAATTATTTACAACGTTAATTATGCTTGATAAATATGCTAAATTTTTTTAAATCGATCTGAGTTTCAAAAATAAAAATATGTAGAAATTCTAATTTTTGAAATGAAGCGCTACAACCAACTTTTTCTTAACAATTATACACGCTGCAATAGGCAACCACTGTTAAATTTCTGCAAGTCGTCCCTACTCCTCCGGATTTGATCAAGGTGACAGCCGGGAACGCGTCAGACAAGGAAGAAAACCCATTTGGGTTGGTCTATTTCTTATAAGGTCCATAACTTGAGCCTTATTGATTAGCAAGTCGCAGTTGGGCCAGCCTGCATTATACAATATATATGAGTTTTTAATATGCAGAATTGAAACAAAATAAATACTTATGTTCGAAATTAATCAGCTTAGTTTATTTCCGTGCGGAAGTGACGTTTATTGCATAGCAACCAGTCTATCTCACATCTACATTGCTCCAGGCTCAGGGGAATCGGGTAGTTTGTTGTCAAAAGGGGCTGTTTCGCACGTGCTTATTACTGAGGATGGCAGTAGAAAAAAAAAATCGAGTTCGAGTAAATGGTGAAATTTTTCGGAAAAATACGCTGCTGGATTTAGTAAAGAGTATGGAAAAAAGAAATGGGGAACGTTAATGGATATTTTAAACGCAGAAAGAAATGGCCTTTTGAAAACTTCAGGTATGTGAAGAAACGTAAACATAATTTTACGTATGATCTTCATAAATTACATAATTTTACGTCATAAGTCAAATCATTGAAATATAGCACCGCGTACGCGTGTTTAATATTCCTAATGAATTTGAATCAAAAAATTTTTTAATTTTTAGCAAGCCATGATTATATCAATAATTTTATTTGTTCAGGAATTATACCTATCACGTAGCTACAAATATACTATGTATCGTAGATACCAATAAGGAGTGAGTAAAACTATAACAAACTTTTAACAAAAGTAATAGGAAGAAAAATAAAAAAAATTAAAAAAACTATAGGTTAAATCATAAAACATATTATCTTGTACACACAAACACACACACACACACAAATATATAACACATATACATATATATACAGTAAACTCTCGCTACAACGATACCCGATACAACAATAACTCCCTCTACTACAATAATGTTTTGTGGTCCCGGTGATTTTGCATATAAACTAATCTTAATCTCCACTCAATATTGCTATATTCTCTAGAACAATAAACCTCTGTAAAACGATTTTTTCAATCTAAATTTCAGTATTATTTTCTCCCTTTATAATAATATTTTGATTTTCAAATGCTTTTTTTTTTTTCGTTTTCTTTTGTTATTTTTTCCGTCTATTAAGACTCATTGTGGATATTCAACTTATCCCTGAATAAATAGCTATTGTTCAGATTTCAAAACAGATGAAGACCACCCTTTTGAGAACTAGAGTGGGTGATGGGGGGTGAAGTGTAAATGTATGCCTAGTCTCATTTCCCAGTAAGCTTTGGAATTCTGATAAGGTTTAAGGACATCTAGACCTGTCTGGTCACCTTGTCACAGAACAAGTGCCCTTTGTTAGAGGAACAGGGGGAGATGGAGGCGGGGTTTTGTTAAGTGACGTACTGAAAAGTGAGTTAAAAGGTTGTTTTATAGTCTTTAACGATTTTGAGTTCTACGCGAAACATTTGGTTTAAACTTTTCTTTCTTTCACGCGATATTGTTCCCTAAGATGGCAGGGCGAAAGCAACTATCTTTTTGAGATAAACTGAACGTTATCAATGATATTGATGAGGGAATGAAGCAGGTTGATGCGGCTAAGAAACATGGATTATCGCAATCTACAGTTGCAACGTTCCTAAAGAAGAGAAAACAAATCGAAGATGCTGTAACTTCAAATGAAATTAACCCAGAGCGAAAACGACTGAAAGTTGCGACAAATGAAAACATTGATGCTGCTGTTTTAAAATGGTTTCAAGAGATGAGAGCAACAAATGTCCCAATAAATGGACCTTTATTATGTGCAAAAGCACGGAAATTTGCAGCAATGTTAGGGAACGAAACTTTCAAAGCTAGCAATGGTTGCTTAATGCGTTTTCGAGATCGTCATGGAATAACTTTCCAAGAAGTTCACGGAGAGAAAAAGTCAGCCCCGATAAACCACGCAAATGAATGGCGGCAAAACAAGATGAAAGAAATCTTAGAAAAGTATGCTCCAGGAGACATTTATAATGCAGATGAAGCTGGGCTGTTTTTCCAACTCCTACCCGATCGAACAATGGCATTCAAGGGTGAAAAGTGTTATGAAGGGAAGAAATCAAACCAGAGACTGACTGTTCTTCTGTGTACAAATAGCACACGAACGCATAGAATACAACCTCTCGTCATTGGTAAATCATTGAAGCCAATGTGCTTTAAGAACGTGAAAAGTCTTCCCGTGGAGTATAAAGCAAATAAGAAGGCTTGGATGACGTCTAAATTTTTTCCGAATGGTTACAGAAGTTAGACAATGAAATGAAGAAGAGAAAGAAAAAAATCGTTTTGTTGATAGATAACTGCGGTGCTCACACGTCATTTCCAAAGCTACAAAATATCGAAATCGCTTTTTTCCCTGCCAATTGCACTTCAATTTTACAGCCTCTTGATATGGGCATAATTAAGTGCTTCAAAGGATATTACAGAAAACGGTTGGTGGACTCCATACTTGTAAACTTTGAAAATAAAGTAGAAGACCCTTTCAAAGCTGTAAATGTCAAGGAAGCGTGTGACAATATTGCTGGAAGTTGGTGGGAAGTAACAGAAAAAACCATTCGGAATTGCTGGAAAAAGGCCGGTCTTTGTGTTATGGAAGATAAGAAATCTGATAATGATGAAAATTCCATAGACAATGATTTCTCAGATGATCAAGAATGTGTTTTGCACATCAAAAAATCCGTATCCCAACTTGGGGAAACAAGCGGTAAAAAGTTTGGAATTAGTATAGAAGACTATTTAACAGCAGATGATGATCTTACGGTTTTAGCAGGAGTTACTGATGAAGATATTCTCTCTGAAATTACTGATGAGATAGGAAACAATGATGAAGATGATGATGATAATACAGGTCCATCGCAGTCCTTATTGTCATCGCAGGAAGCTCTTCAATCTGTGAATTCTCTACGGACATTTTTCTCAAGCCTTCCGTCGATAAATGAAGAACATTTTCGTGCACTAGACTCAATGCATACAGTATTGGTGAACTTAACAGTTAAAAAAATCAATAAACAAACAAAAATATTGGATTATTTTCAATAAAAAGTGTTTTCAGGTATGTGAATATTTCTGTGCTTATTTTCTGAATTTATCTTATTTATTTATTTTTTTAGTATTTAAACCACTATTATTAGTATTTTACAAATTAATTTCTTCTAAATATAGACTTAAAAGTAGTATGTTATGCACCTTAAACTAATAATAATAAAAAAAACTCTTATTAAATGCTCAAAATATGTGGGCCCTCGATATAACAATATGCCTCTCTACAACAATATATTTATTTGGTCCCTAAAATATTGTTGTAACGAGGTTTCACTGTATATATATTTTAACATATGCAGTGAAAGGAAATTCCAATACATATTCCATTTTATACCCTTTTTAAATCGATCCCACCAGTGACCGTGTGATGAAATCGCTGAACACTGGCACTGCGAACGGGTTTGTTGCATTACCAACATATCTCTGATAACCAATATATCTGTCATTACCAACATATTTCTCGTAATTTCCAAAAGCATAAAATTTAAGGCATACAAAACCTGTTTTGGAACTACTCTGATATGCGCTCCCAAGGCGCCAAATTTCTCGCCAAATATTTTTGGCGAGAAACTCCACGCTGCCATATTGCTATCTAATTTTTTTTGTCTACATTTCGAACTTTAAGCCTAAAATGTCTCCAAAAACACGGTTTTCGCGAATGCAAAAACCACGTTTTGAACACACAATTTAAGCTAAAAGTCCGGAACAAAAACAAAAAATTTAGATAGCAAAAACGTAGAGTTTCTAACCAAAAATATGTGACAAGAGTTTATGTACACAGCGATATGTTTTAACTTAAAAAAACATCTACGAATGGCACCATCTAGGCAACAAACGAATTTACGAACTACGCACACCTCGCTTTAATAAATTAACATAACAACAATAAATTTCAAAGAATACCATGTACACAGCATTCTGTTTCAACTTTAGAAACATCTACGAATTGCACAATTTAGAAGATACGCACTAATCAACAAAATAACTAAAATAAATTTCAAACAATTTAAAAAAACAACAATAACGACAGAAATTCATACTAAAAAAACAATGAACATAACATTCTACAAAATAAGAACTAGAATAAAATAAAATGTACTTACCATGAATTAATGCTTTTTCGAACAGCAGAAATACCAATTTCATACCGCCTTTAACATGCCGCCACGTAATCACTATCGTATTTATGTGACAGCCAGACACACTATCCAGAAAATTCATACTATGGTTCACAAATAAATAAATTAACAAATAATCACAAATCCCTACTTCTATCACGCACAGCCACTAAAAATAATCTCCCATATCTTCTTTCCACACCTCCAAATACCCATTGCCCCTCAACAGGATGGCCACGACGATATTTCCTTATGCCGAACTTCAATTCAACAACATTCACCATTAAATATTTCCCCCCTAGCTTCTCAGACACAAAGCATGACGGGAACCAACGAACTCCAGACAAAGATTTTTCAACGTCAACAGGGTTGCCATACAACACGCAATCGCGCCAAAAACCAGCGCAGAACACATATTGCCACATTTAGTGAAATTAGGGCGTATATCAGAGTTGTAGCCCTGTTTTAAATAAATAACTATATGCATATATAAATGTATTATAAATATATTAATATATGAAGTGAAAGGAAATTGCAGTACATATTCCTATTTATGCCCTTTTTAAGCCGATCCCACTAGTGGCTGAGCGGTAAAATCTCCGAACACTGGTAGTGCGGTCCGAGGTTCGAATCCCGCGAACGGGCTGGACGCATAGGCGTCATTACCAATGTATCTGTCATTACCAATATATCATTGGTAATGACAGATATATCATTGGTAACTTCCAGAAGCATAGAAGTTTAAGGCACAAAAAATCTGTTTTAAATATATATATATACAAAACTGTATAAATATATTAACAGATGCAGTGAAAGAAATTGCAGTACATATATATTTATACCCTTTTTAAATCGATCCCACCAACGGCCGGTAAAATCGCTGAACACTAGAAGTTCGGTCCAAGGTTGGAATCCCGCGAACGGGCTGGTTGCACGGACGTTTTTGTGGTTTTCCCCATGTGTTACGTGTATACGAGCTAGTTTTCCTTAGAATGTCCTCCACGAAGGCAACCCTCACTTTAGGCAGATAGCCCTTGAGGCTTTGCCGTAATTACATAAAATCAAAACTAAGCACTTTTTTATCTGAATAAATATACACAAAACTGATGAAATATCTAAAAGTAGACCACATTAAAAAATCTGATAACTAATTATAAATCTTGCATTATAATATTGACAAGAATTTAACCGAAAATTGTACAGGAATTTAAGTTGTTTTATACAGGATATTCTGGAAACTATTGGAAATTGACATTGATATCGGTACAGTTAAAACTACTTAAATAATTTTTTTTATTCTAAGCAATTTAATGTAAATGTTGAATTTAGAATGTGCATAGTTTGAATTATACACTGCATATTCTTTAATGCATGTCTAATGTATTACATTTTTATACACTACAAATTCAAATAAAAGTAGAGGAAAATACGTTATAATTTAAAACATAAAATTTCAAAATTTATAAATTACTCATCAAAACGTGAAATTAAGTACATTGATATATACATTAGTTTAAAAATTACAATTTTAAATTAAAAGTATGCACCCCTTCTTTATACGTGAAATAGGAAAATACTAAATATATTATTTTCACTAATATTTAATTAAGGCACTGGTAATGTAGAATAAATAAATAATGTAGAATCGTCAGCATCAAATGCGTTATTTCTATAGCGAAATACTCGAGTTTTTCACAAATCTTAAGAAATTTAAATATCTATTACGTACACTTTCAAAAACAATCCGTGACCTTCGCCGTCCTCAGTTTAGCTCTAAAACGACAGTCAGAAACTTAAACGGCAGCTGTCCAGCTGAGGGAAAAATTTCCGACGCGTCGATCTCTGTAATGATCGAGACTAGGGGCCCTAGTCTGGACACCGTCGAGATAGAAGAACGGGTCGCTTTTTGCGATCTACTCGACAGAGAGCGAGTCTGGTGTCATCGTCTCGATCATTACAGAGATCGACGCGTCGGAAATTTTTCTTTCACCTGGACAGCTGCCGTTTAAGTTTCTGGCTGTCGTTTTAGAGTTAAACTGAGGACGGCGGAGGTCACGGATTGTTTTTGAAAGTGTACGTAATAGATATTTTAATTTCTTAAGATGTGTGAAAAACTCAAGTATTTCGCTATAGAAATAACGCATTTGATGGTCACGATTCTACATTATTTATTTATTCTACATTACCAATGCCTTCATTAAATTTTAGTGAAAATAAAATATTTGGTGTTTTCCTATTTCACATATAAAGAAGGGGTGCAACTTTTAATTTAAAATTGTAATTTTTAAACTAATGTATATATCAATGTACTTAATTTCATGTTTTGATCAGTAATTTATAAATTTTGAAATTTTATGTTTTAAATTATAATGCATTTCCCTCTACTTTTACTTGAATTTGTAATGTATAAAAATGTAATACATTAGACATGCATTAAAGAATATGCAGTATATAATTCAAACTATGCACATCCTAAATTCAACATTTACATTAAATTGCTTCGAGTTAAAAAATTTATTTAAGTAGTTTTAACTGTATCGATATCAATGTCAATTTCCAATAGCTTCTAGAATTTCCTGTATAATTTCCGGTTAAATTCTTGTCAATATTATAATGCAAGATTTATAATTAGTTATCAGATTTTTTAATGAGGTCTATTTTTAGATATTACATCAGTTTTGTGTATATTTATTCAGATAAAAAAGTCCTTAGTTTTGGTTTTATGTAATTACGGCAAAGCCTCGAGGGCTATCTGCCTAAAGTGAAAGTTGCCTTCGTGGAGAACATTCTAAGGAAAACTAGCTCGTATACACGTAACACATGGGAAAAACCACGAAAACGTCCATGCAACCAGCCCGTTCGCGGGATTCCAACCTTGGACCGAACTTCTAGTTTTCAGCGATTTTACCGGCCGTTGGTGGGATCGATTTAAAAAGGGTATAAATATATATGTACTGCAATTTCTTTCACTGCATCTGTTGATATATTTATACTGTTATATATATATATATATATATTTATTTAAAACAAATTTTCTGTGCCTTAAATTTCGATGCTTCTGGAAGTTACCAATGATATATCTGTCATTACCAATGATATAGCGGTAATGACAGATACATTGGTAATGACGCGCATGCGTCCAGCTCGTTCGCCGGATTCGAACCTCGGACCGCACTACCAGTGTTTGGAGATTTTATCGCTCGGCCACTAGTGGGATCGACTTAAAAAGAGCATAAATAGGAATATGTACTGCAATTTCCTTTCACTGCATATATTAATATATTTATAATACATTTATATATACATATAGTTATTTATTTAAAACAGGTTTTGTATGCCTTAATTTTTTATGCTTTTGGAAATTACGAGAAATATGTTGGTAATGACAGATATATTGGTTATCAGAGATATGTTGGTAATGCAACAAACCCGTTCGCAGTATTTGGACCTCGGACCGAACTACCAGTGCTCAGCGATTTTACCACACGGTCACTGGTGGGATCGATTTAAAAAGGGTATAAATAGGAATATGTATTGGAATTTCCTTTCACTGCATATGTTAATATATATATATATATATGCGTGTGTGTGTGTGTGCAAGATAATATGTTTTATGATTTAAACTATAGTTATTTAATTTTTTTTTATTTTTCTTCCTACTACTTTTGTTAAAAGTTTGTTATATTTTTATTCACTGCTTACTGGTATCTACGATACATAGTATATTTGTAGCTTTATGATTTAACCTATAGTTATTTAATTTTTTTTATTTTTCTTCCTATTACTTTTGTTAAAAGTTTGTTATATTTTTACTCAATCCTTATTGGTATCTACGATACATAGTATATTTGTAGTTACGTGATAGGTATAATTCCTGAATAAATAAAATTATTGATATAGTCATGGGTTGTTAAAAATGAAAATGTTTTTTGATTCAAACTCATTAGGAATATTAAACACGCGTACGCGGTGCTATATTTCAATGATTTGACTTATGACGTTGTTGCATAACCTTTTCAGACAAAATAATGTATTTTAATCATAAAATTCCTGTTAACAAATAGTTTACAAACATGTAACCTTTTAGAAAATTTTCATTTTGCAATAGATCATACGTAAAATTATGTTTACGTTTTTTCACATACCTGAAGTTTTGAAAAGGCCATTTCTTTCTGCGTTTAAAATATCCATTAACGTTCCCCATTTCGTTTTTCCATACTCTTTACTAAATCCAGCAGCGTATTTTTTCGAAAAATTTCGCCATTTACTCGAACTCGATTTTTTTTTCTACCGCCATCCTCAGTAATAAGCACGTGCGAAACAGCCATTTTGACAACAAACTACCCGATTCCCCTGAGCCTGGAGCAATGTAGAGGTGAGATAGACTGGTTGCTATGCAATAAACGTCACTTCCGCACGGAATTCCACTTCACTTTCCGCCGACGGAATTTGAAGGGGCCAGACTCGCTCTCCCTTCTGCTGTCGAGTGGAAAGAGAATCCCGACTGGCTTTCCGATATCGATCTCCACCGGCGTCCAGACTAGACCCCTATGACACCAGACTTAAGGCTCCTCTAAACCAGGCTGAATCACCAACGTTTCTCTCTTGGCGAGGGAGTGAACGCGCTGCCAATTTTGGCGCGTTTATCGCACACGCTGGCTGAATGTCTGCTGTTTTTTTAAAGATTTATTTTATAGACGCGCGGTATTCAGCGCATATAAACTTTTCGGATAATTTATTAATTCTCGAATAGTATATAGACGTTTTCACTTAAATAAAAATTTCGCGTATATTTTGTAAACATATTCAAAATAACTTATTCTTTAGATGTTTCAGTTTCGTTAGCAGACTATAATAAATAAGATATGAATAAAAACTTTCAATAGTGTCAAATGGGGAAATAGTTAAAGCGTAGAGTGTGCAAATAAATTTATCTTAATGACATTTTAACAAAAATTTCCATAAAAACACTGTAAATTCATACTAAAAAATAACTTAAGAATATGTTGTCATTTAAGTCTGAGGTACATGGAAATAATTGTGCAAGATTCTGAAGAAACACTTTCTTTTAAATGTGTGAAATATTTCATAACATAATATGGAAGAAGAAAGTACAGCATTCTGTGTTTTGGATGCTTTTCATCAAATGTAATATAAATACGAACTAGAAACCGTAATAAAAAGTCCTTCCTCTTCAATCAGATCACCTTTGTGTTGCATTGTATTTGTAATACTTCTAAAAATCCAGTTTTTACCTAAATTAAAAAAACAGTTATTCCATAAAAGATAATAACTTTGAACGTATATAGAATGAATTTTGTAATTTGAGTTATGTTACAAAATAATTCATAGTTTATATATTTTATACTAATAATTTAGATAAAACCTGTCCAATTTAAGAATGTGTGTTAACCACATTCTTAAATTGTAAAAGGACGACTTAACCACATGTAATTCATTTCAAAGGATAAAAGAAAGCTTATTTTTTATTTTACACAGCAACAGCATTTTCATGCAGTCAAGTTTTTTTAACTGCTAGTTATTATACATAATACTTAATTTTAAACCCATTCTTATTAGAAAGCATAACTAAGAAACTTCTTTTTAAAGCACCACAGTGATTGCAAAGAATGTCGTTAAATTTACAAAAGTATTGAAGATATATTGAACAGCATTATAACAAGAAAGTACTGTACAAAATATGTAAATTTAGCATAACTTCTTTTTTAATATTTGCATAGGTTCCTCCAAATGAACCTTAATGGGAAGTTATCTTGCGAAAATTTAAAAGTATTAAAATGGCCTCTATTTAAGATGTAACTGCATTTATAATTATTTTGTAATTGCGAATAGATTATATTATTGCAATTAGATTATGCACTTACAACATAATTGCATAAAGTAATGAAATTAAGAGTTCACAGATACAATGTAATATAATTACAATGCAATTACCTAAATTGTAATTATAATCACTTATTTCATACCACAATATTATTACAATCACAATGTAATTTAAATTGGGTACTATACTTGCATACCCTCCACTCAAAAGGAGGTACTGATAAGCCTGGAAGTTATTATCAACAAAAAGCCTGTTCAGGACAGTTTGATGACAATTTCCACCGGGCGAAAAGTACATTCTTAAGCCCAGGCAAATCATGACAATAAAAATCATTTAGTCTTATGATTGACTATATTTTAAACCCTAAATTTGAATTCTGCACCAAATTATTTACCTATATTTTAACATACTTTATGAATTATTAGAAGCGATATGGCAAATATCTTCTAAAAATAACTGTAAAATATTTGTATCCATTAATTGATTCAGATACACACTTTTATTATTTAAGTATATCAAAATAACAGTTTCATGTTCCTGAAATACAAAAATTATGGAAAAAGTTAAAGTAATATTCTTAGAAGCATATGATATTAGTCACCAGATGCAAAATTATAGTTAATTTTTTGCCCTAAATACAATTTTATTACACAGTAGTCAAATGTGTAACTTAATAACATGTTATATAAAAAATTAATGATAATAAGTTTATCAGAAATGAATTAATTCTGCAAATAAACTTTCTGCACTTGAAAATTTTCTACACCTGAGGGAAGGGAGAGATCTAGTAAAATTAGATTTATTATAACTTCAGTTGGACCAAACACCTTCTCTCTATATATATGCATCACTAAAGAAATAAATAAAATTATCATGCTTAAAAAACAGATATACCATACCAGTTTTTTTCCCCCTTGTTACACTTTACATTGAGAAATAACAAACCGTACAACACTGAAAAATACTATCCTTGAAATTTTGTTTAAATGAAGAAACACACACCATCTTTTTATTTAAGCATTACACTTCAAAAACAGATACACATACCAATTTATTTTCACTAGCCTTTATACTGATAACATGCCATATAAAAATGAAAATAATTATCCTTGAAATTTAGATAAAATGAAGTAACATAATGGGAAAATTTATGCACACGGACATCTTTTTTCTATTGCATGTTGTCTGACATGATCCACAAGTGCCTAAAAATGTACCCAAAGAAAGGCATTTCAATATTAACAAAAAATTGTTTACAGATTAAAATTCATTCATTTCATACCAGTATTATAAAGATCATGCATGAAACAAATCTGCTTTCCCATACTTTTAAGTAAAACTTTTATACTGGAAAATAGACTATATTTCTATATATTAGAAACAAGAAAATACTAATTTGAATGTTCTGCATTCATTTCTAAATCTTTACTCCATTGCCAAATTGTATAATACTGTGATTATAAATAAACTTGCACAATCCTTGCAATTATTGAAGTCAGATTATATATATTTTGTCTCACACTATTCAATTTATTCTATTGACTTCAGATGTCAATGTCAAAATTCTGGAAGTTATTTTAACCAAGAAACAATAGTGGGCACCGTGCATAAACAACTCATCTAACTTTTTAACAATAGTGATTATAAAATAAAGAAAAAATTATATATCATTCCAACGATGTTGCAAGTATAGTATAATGTTACATATATCTTTAGCAAACATTCAGATTTTATCTTGACTTTCCAAATTATTATTTATTTTTTAATAAATTTCAATATGCTAATGATTTTCATGTTACATTAGTATAAATTCCACAATTAGCACAGGAAAACAAAATCCGCGCTTTATATTAGAAGAGAAATTTCTTTTCCATATTCAAAACATCTACATTGGCGATGTTTGGCGACGGGTACATTAACCCTAGACTAATTTAATTATAGCTATTATTACAGAAATTAGCAGATACTCAGGTTATTGTAAACAAGAATTTCACTTTACTTGCACATTATAAACATCAGAGAAGATATAAACTCTAAATGAAGGCGTAATTAACATTATACTTACTAAGCAAAGTTCAGCGCCTGGACGAGGTTTCCAATTGTCTCTTCGGCAATTATTTACCCATATTTTTCTTCTTTCTTCATTTTTAGGAAATTTTACCAATGTATGACCTTTCCGTGAATGATTTGAACAATTAATAGCTGTACATCCGCCCATTTTACACAAAAAAAAAAAAAAAAACACAAAAAATTGTTGCACCTTAACCACTCAGCCGCCATTAAATCTCCCACTTGGGAGCGCGAATGCCTGATGATTCAGCCTGGTATATAGGAGCCTTAACCAGACTCGCTTTCTGTCGAGTAGATTGCAAAAAGCGACCCGTTCTTCTATCTCGACGGTGTCCATACTAGGGCCCTAACTTAACATGTTAATTAGCAATTGCTGGAATACCTTCTTTGTAGTCACTGTCTCTTTCTTTAGAGTTAAAAATTCAAAACCAAACAAATAGTAAAATATCGCTGCAAAATATTTACATTATAATAAACGTGCTGAATTAATTTATAAATACTGAGTTCTTTCACGTTCCCGAACAACTTAGATAACTTTAATTTTCTTAAAAAAAAAAAAAAAAAAAAAAAAAAAAAAACATACCAACTTGTTAGTTCTTAAGACAAAATACTAATAGTTTGTATTCAATCCCATTTGATTAGAATTTTTTCAATGTGTGTTTTCAATTCGCGTTGTTGGAAGAACCAACAATGTTTCATTCGCAACAAAGCATTCATCGTTAACAGAGAGGAAAGTCCAGGTGAGGCCCCTCCAAGAAAGAGTTTTAAATATTGTTGGATTAGTTATCGTGGCATGTGACAATACGATTCTTGACGGTGGCTTTCCTGGTATGGTAATTTATCGAGAACATTATGAAATAATAGTTTAATTATTTCACTTTGTGTTGTTTTAAAAAAATTGTTTAACTTAAATTTCTATTATAAATTGCTTTATTTATGTTTAGTACTTTTATAATATTTTTGATCAAATACCTGCAACCTCATTTCCGACCAGTAGTGTTACATTTGTTTATTTTCTTTATTACTAACCTGTAAAATAATTGTTCTAGTAAGGGGCGAATTCAAGTGCAACGCTTGTCATGGTAATCGAACTTGCATTGCAAAACCGAATTCAAGTGCAACGCTTTTCGGACACGCCTACTGAAAATACGTCACTACCATAGAGGAATTTTGCGGCTACTCCTGACCTGCCGCAAACTCTTAACAGCGACTGTAAACAAGATGGCTGAAGTGATTTTGCTCAGACGTTTAAGAATTCGGAGAAATGCTGATCGAATCCCTTGGCATTTAAGAGACAGTCGTAATGCTTTTGAAATGGTGGAGCGTGAATTCATCAGTTGATTCAGATTAAATCGGTTTGCTTCAATGAATTGAAACCTTTTCTGAAGGCAACTGCCAATGGATATTCTCTGCAAAAGCAGGTTTGTTTTTACTTCAGATTATGAAAACTGAAATACTTCTGGAAATGTTTCCGAATCAAAGACTATGCTTAAATGACCTATTTGAGAATATTATATATTTTTATACGTAAAGACACAAATTTTTAATGTTATTGTATCAGGATTCTTTGTTTTTCATCCCATTTTTTTTCGTAGTAATGATCGAAATCGTTAATTACTGCGAATTTTGGAATGCAGTAATAATATCACCATTAATTTATTGTTTTAATTACTCTAAAACGTAATCTCGGAGAAATTGTTTTTCTAACAGAAATTATGCATATACCTGTCTTTGAGATATATATATATATATGTATATATTTGGGATTAGTTTTTTGGAATATTATATATTTTTTCATAGGTTTAGATACGTGCATTTAATTTACATATGCTCTCAGAATTTCAGTGATATAGTAAATTAGTTTGCAGCAATAATTAATCTTTGATATGTATGCAATTAAAATTTCATAATTTAAATTAACTTTATATGAATAGAGAATATTTGTTAAATTCAAATTTCATTCTTTGCAGCAATGGCACATGAGAATTATTTAAATTTAACTTTACTTTTTATTCTTATGAAACAATATATATATATATATATTCTGTAACTGTAGGGGGGAAAACCATGAATTTTTCTCAGCTGTTTAAACAGTTCCCATGTATAAAATAGTATTTCATCCCCCAAAATATTAGTTAATTTTCTCCTAATGTATAATGTCTTGCCTGTTCGTACAGTGTGATTAATGTCATGGTAATTTTGGATACTTTCTATAGATCTTGCATAATAACTACATATGTAAGTTATATACACATTCATAAATCTCTTATGATATGAAAAGTTATTGCAGACTTTCACATAACTATTAATAACTTGGGGACTTACCTTACTTCCGTAGACCATGATCAGAATTAAATAAACTTATAAGGTTATCATACTAAATTACACGAAAAGCAGCATGACATAAATAAATACAAGGAAATTAAATGTATTTACTGTACTAATAGATTATTATATTACATGACATTTTGCCCATGTATAATGGTAATGAAAGCCAGTTTTCCATAGAAAGTCCTCTACAGAGGCATCTGTTTTCTTAAGCAGATTGCTTTTACCACATTTCAGTGACCTTGATTTAAGTATGAAACTGGATAATATTTTCTTTCTGCATGAAATGTGTTAACTGAGTTTTAGAAATATAAGCCATCTTGCAGTTACTGTGATAATACTAATTTTTGGTACCTCCATATTATACCATCAACCATGAAAGTTGTGCTAATTACTGCTGTGGAATTCTGAGCCAGACATTTGTATACAGCAGTTACAACAAACCATACAACAGTCTCTCTGCAGAATACATGAAATAACCCTTCCGTGAAAGTATTGGACCCACTTCGTGAAAAAACATTCTTTCATTACTACTGTTTTATTTGCGGTCAAATTTTACTAAAAGCTCATTTTAGAATGCTATGAATACAAGTTGTCCACAGGTAATTGTTCCAATTTCTTACTGTTTTGTTCGCTATTTCCACATACAGTAGATGTTAATTCTTTCGACCAGCTGTAAAAGAACTGGAGTGCAATCACAAATGTGATTCTACCTAGCTTACCAAGAATTATTTTGGGTTACATACAAATGAAACCGCAGATGTTGCGAGTGTGGTGATATTAATTTTTGTTTTGTCTTCATTAACCGGAAAAATAAATTTTCCATTAATGGTGAAAAGGTAAGAAATATATGATAGTCATTTCAAATTACTGCAAGAATGTTTCATTATTATTCACATAATAATAACAAAAAGCTATCTATACTATAATTATAATGAAGTATAGATATTAAATAATACAAATTTTTTTTTTTTTTTTTTGTGTGTGTGTGTGTTTGTTTTAAATGTTTTATTGTATATTTTTTAATAATGAAAAAACAGTGACATATTTTTGTTAAAAATGGAAAGTAAACTCCTTAAAAAGACTGATTTATTAATATATCAACTATATTTAATGTTAAGAATCTGTATATTAAAATTTCAGATGAAAGTTTCTTTTGACTTAGGATTAATGTTTTTCTAGGTATGGAATGCTGGTCTGAGGGTTCTCTATGCTATAGGACAATGGCCAGGCAATACTCATGATGCATTTATATAGAGTGGACTGAAACAAAATCTAGATAGTATTTTGTCGCATCGTGCATATCTTTGGGAGATAGTGGATTATATTCCCATTTTATCACGGGAATATCTCTATAATGAGAAGCACAGAAAAGTTCGTGCAGCTATAGAGATCAAATCAAGATTTAGGGTACTGCACGATACTGGTGGAACACTATTGTATTCACAAAGCAAAATATGTAAAATGGTCATATCTGGTGGCCATTTTACATAATATATGCTTAAGGTATTGTGTTGAAAATCCCGAGATTGATGTGTTTGAAGATGATGAGTTGGTACCTTCAGAAAGTTTTCAGCATGTTGAAATTGCATTGCACAATGAATTATCTTTAAATTTTGAAACTCGATAATAAAAACCCAAAGTGGGCAACAATGAACCTCTGGCAAAGGTGAAACCCCCTTCATGGATAATAAAGAATATATTATGAAAAAAATTACTTTCATAATATATTCTTGGGGACCCACAAGCCATGGTTTATATTTAAACCTGTAACTAAATGCACAACCCTAAATGATTTTAATTTATAATAATAATCCTAAATAATTTTATTAGTCCTGGTTTCAAATGCATACTGACAACTTTTATCATTATTGTTTTTCCCTCTGAATTTCTTGTTTCCATCATTTATGTTTAAAAACTCTTGACTACCAGAAATAACTTAATAGGCTTGATATATATATATATATTTTAGTGTTGGGTATGCCAGTCATGATTTACAATAGTAAGTCACTATAAATTAGCATTGCACTTAATTTATCTTAAACTTAGCAATAAGATTTACTGCACCGAAATTCAGTTTCTTCCAAAAAGTCAAATGTTTCCCTTTCGTCCCCTTCCGTGGGACAAGATAGAAAATTTCCATGTGACAATACACATTTAATAGCATAAGAACTTCATGCTTATTTATTATAGTATAAATTAAAACTGACATATTCTGTCAAAGATATTTAAATGTATTTCCTAAAAACAATTATTTCACTCTATACTGTTTATGTCTTCTTGGGGGTGGGCAAAACAAATATTGGACAGTTCAATTTTCCTCCACCATTCCTGTGAGTGTATTCTTCGATTAAGCAGGGTTTTGCTCCAATTCCTGATTAGCATAATATGTAAAGAATAAACAGCTTATGATTTATGCCTCCATATCCTCTTGTATTATTTAAAGAACATACATTTTTCTTTTAATTCTAGATTTTAAAACATTAAAGTAAGGGAAAGATTGTTTGCTGAATTTAGATTTATATCATCATTACGCATTCACTATAATAACTTACTGCATACTTACCTCAGTGAGTTTGCCATTAAAAGAAATACATTTAAGTAAAATCATGAGTGTATAATAAATTGTTTTTCAGCCAAAAAAAAGAGAAGGGGGAAAATAAATACAGTTTGATTCACTTACTTTTTAGTACGCGACTCAACATTGTTATTGTAAACTAGACATTAGCCATACTTTAATAGTTGTCATCTCTGTATTTTTAGAACTTCAAAATTAGAATGTCAATTTTATCTGCCATTGTTATGGAGCTGTAGGATATCGAATGTTATTTCTTCAATGATAAAAAGAAATGAAATTTTTAATACCACATCTCATTCATATAACTTATTAACATAATTGAAAAACAATTTAATTCATTTCGTGTTATATCTGAAAATTAAAATTTGTAATACATTGACTAAAGATTCTTACAGGTCTTATTCCCATTTTCCTCCAGGAAAAAGATAATTGCTGTGTAAAATGCATAAATATTTTCACGAGACTTATAGTAGTGGTATTAGAATTATTATAATGTTTATGTCATATAATGGATTTGTGAATTTCTTTTAAATAATTTTTATAATCACAAAATTTTATAAAATTAAGAAAGTAGTAAATTTTACAATTAAGATATGAATCCCACAGTGCAGAAATACATACAAGAATGAAAACACTGTAATATTTGAAATGCATGATTTATTTTTTTTAATAAATTAATAATTATATTTTGATTTTCTATGACAGCAGACTGATTTGCAACTGATTGCTTATACAAGTCGCATATTTCACACAGTACATTAATATATTCTTCTGCGTTTTAATTATTTCCTTTTCTGCAGCTGTAATATCATCTCTCTTCCTTTTTTCTCTTCGGTCTCCTGCTTCGAATAGTTGAGCTTCTATCTGAGGGAAAATTTTAAAATATTCATTCAAATTCAAATATTCTTAATTTTTATATTTCATAATGTAAAACACTTTTTATAATTAATTAAACAATGAAACTTCTCTAAAAAGGAACAATTCATAATATTGATTTCTTTAACTTTCAATTTTTTTCCCTTTATAATTTTTAAGACTGTTTATAGATCAAGAGGATTTAATGATTATTATTTTAAATTCTTAAAATCTTGTTGTTAATAAAGGACATACTCTGTATATAATGTTCGTAATAAAGAATTGAAATAACTTTTTTGTATGAGAAATATTAATTTACATCTGTTATAATTAATTTATACCAGCAGTTCTCAGCCGGTGGTATGCAAAGAAACAAAATATTTTTAACTATGAAATTCAAAAATCTCATAAAGAAAAGAATAGTTAATAGAAATTTCCTTTGATCGAAATATACTTGAAGATTTGGAAAATGACACACTTGTTAACTTTTGGCTGAACCGAAAAAAAGAATTTAAAGGCATTTCAAATAAAGCTATCAAATTTGTATTGTCTTTTCGCATAACCTGTTTGTGTGAAAAATGATTTTTTCCATGTTAAATTTGAAATATAAATACTCATCAAAATAAAAAGTGGATCCTAATTTACCATTAAATGAAATAAGAGCAGACATAAAGAAATTAAATATTAAAGTATTATAACTGAAATTTTGATAATCAAGTGAATAATTAATTTAATTAAATTTAATTTTGATAATTAAGTAATCATCAGTTTTTAATCTAATAGTTCTTTATGTGTACATGTTTAATACAAAGAGTGTGCAAATGGCAATATATATTATATATATATATATGTTTTTAATATTTCTATTGAGGAATTGAAAAATAATCATTGTAAAATTAGTGGTAGTATTAATGTTTTTCAGTTTTTGCTTAGATGGTACACTACAGTCAAAAGGTTGAAAACTGCTGATTTATACCATTAAAGTTTTTCTGTTGGGAGGAAAAGAAGAATGCAGAAAACATTAGATTTTATGTAATAGATACAAACTTGTCATTCCTAAATGCCATTGCAGATTTCCTCATGATAAAGGTGTGGAATTTTCTAATGTAAAAAAGAAAAAAGCATAAAATAAGCACAATTTACTCAACAATCTTGACTGAAATATACATGCTTTCAGAGACAGCATAAAGCAAGAAAAGTTTACTCAACAATCTTGATTGAAATATACATGCTTTCAGAAATAATATACAAAGCATACTGCATAATCAAAGTTATGAGTTTATATACTATGAGATACTATACATGTTTATAATATACCACGTTCTTGTACACCTAACACCTCGTGCACAATTTTCTATACAATTCATTAAAGATAGTTCCTGAAACATAACTGACTTAAGAGAAACATGCATACTTCTAATTTATGCACAACAATTTGACAAACATTAATTTCAGGTAAAGAGCTACATGTATTATATCAAAGAAAGAATGAATAAGTGTAATTTGCCTTTATCCTACAAATACTTAAAAACATTTACATTAAAAAAAATGAATTATACATAATGGTAGCAAATTTTTAATGAAAAACAAAACAAGAGTTGAAAACTTTATGCAGTTTTTGTCAATATTTTACTCTCTTAAAATTTATATAAATGTATAGAAACTTGAAATTCATACCGCATTTGGCTGGAAAACTTGTGGTATTGTACTGCACTCTAGGGAAAGGGAAAAAGTATACAATGAAGCAATCATAAGAATAAAAGATATTTGCATATTATTGAAACCAGCTTAAAAAAAGTTACCAAATTTTCAAAAATGTGTCAAACTCTGACAACGATTATGTATCAAAATTTTTCAGGAACATGCTCATGACAATTTTAAATTCAAGCAATGTCACCATTTTCATATGTGTTTCTTATGTTGTATTTCAAGTTCCAATGGATTTTAGATACGAATAGTTGTTTTAGATTAATTTCAGATTTAAAATACTGCTTGTGGAGCTTACCATCAAAAGACGAAGCTGTGTTGAAAGTTCTGAAGGAATAGAACATTTTAGTACAAAAATTTCTAATGGAAACAACTATGAGATGAATTTGGTACATAGACAAGGCATGCAGTATCAAATTTATGTAATTCTCTGATTTTTTTTTTTTTTTTTAAAGTGAAAACAGATCACTTGGCACAAGTGCTCAAAATTTAGACAAAAAATTTGTGGAAAATATTTTTTTTTTTAAACTATCACATAATTTTTATTTAATAATTCAAATTAGTATTTTAAAATTTGTTAAATGTTTTTTCCTTTGATATGTTGATAACATTTTGCCAACTTAGATAAATATTGATAGTTTGGTTATGCTAAAAGCAAGCTGCAAAAACATCGTACTTCTCGTGATAAGTATTTTTCTCTTTTCATTTATAAAGACCACCAATCTGATCCAGGTGTTTGTGTTAATACGTTAAGTACCAAAAAATATTGAAGAATGCACAATGAAAGATGGCAACCAGTATGGTAAAAGATATAATTAATATATGCAATGAAAGAAATCTTATTAAAAGACGACTTTCATTATCAGCAGAGAAGCATGACACAGTTACAGTAAAGAAATTAAGCTTTTGTTTCTGCACTTGTAGCTTTTAATAGCCAAAAATTGTTTTTTGAAATTTTATGAAATAAATAAATCTGAACATAACTGATATCAAATGAGAATGGGTCCAAACTTTCACTTAAGAAGCAGAAAGTGTACTGTAAATGCACAATATAATGAGCAGAACACAAAGCATAATTTATAAATTAACCTTTACTCTGGATGTATATATTACATTAATATCACATTAGAATTATCAGGGTTTCATATAATTTTTTATTTATTGTATTACATTGAAATACCTTTAATTTCATTTTTATATTTTCCCAACGATGTACAATATAAATCTAAAAATTGCTCTTAACTGTTTCATCACATAATGAATGTCTAAGGGAAGGAATGCCTGCGTGGAAGACTAAGGAAAACTTAGTATTCATGTTATACATTGAAAAAATGAAGAAAACACTCATGCAACCAGCTTTTTCACCTGGATTTAAAGAGAGACTGGGATAGCGGTGTTCAACAGGCTTATCTGCTTGTAGATAGATGGGCTTATTAATTACTATATAATTCAAGAACTAGTTAATTTTCATATGGTAAACGTGCCTACTGTCACTGAAGAATCATGCATCTGCATTAAACAATAAAAATATAACACAAATTTGAATTTTAAATTAAACTTACTATTAGAAGAATTAAAACCAAATGCTGTAATTTGAAAATGGGAAAAAAATGTGGTTTATATTTGAAAAAGCAAGGATTTTTGTCTGAAAAGTAAAATATATTTTACACACACCTGTTGTTGTAAATTACTTTGGAGGGAATTTTCTATGGGATAAAGTAAATAAAGTTGTACACATTAAAAGAAATATATTTCTTTCGTTTTCAGGACTGGAACAATTCGTTACACCACACTACAACGCAGTAAACACTTGACCATAAGCTCAGAGAAATCATGGGAATCTGATGTTTTTTGTTTACATCGACACGCAGTCTCATTGGATATTGATGTAGTTTATCGGATAAGCTCTCCGGGCACGAGAGGAAACCAGCTCCCCATTGCAATTTTGACGTCATCAGTTACCAGAGCGGTAAAGCGTTGCACTTGAATTCGACTTTAGCAGCCGATAGCAGGAACGCCTCTTGCGAGCTAACATTTGCAATTTATCAGAGCGTTGCAGTTGAATTCGCCCCTAAATTTCGTAACTTAAACAAAACTGTCACTTTCAAACAGCCCCATGATTGTCCTTTTGAAACTCCAAAATGAAAATTGCGGTTTTAAATAAGAAAATCATTCTCAGTTTAATATTTTTTTCATTATATGTAGTTAGTAATATTTTACAGCAATAAATCACTAGCAGAATTTGCTTTGTTCCTTCCCCAAAATAATCTCTTGTCACATTGGACAGAAATGGCTGAAACATTTTGACAGTTGGATTGAATTTCGCAATATTACAAGAGGATTAAGTGTTTATAAATTGGCAACAATGTTTCAACATCTTCATAAAAATGGTCCATAACTAACATTTAAATATGGATGTATCGTTAATGTAGTATAGTGTATAACATTTTGTTAATATGTTTCTTTACATTCAGATTTCCGATGGCTAAAGGTTGTTAACAGGGAAGCTGTTCTGTAATTACTGTATCGCCTTGCGTTTTGCAATTTTAATGTATCTTTGATATCAACCATGGCAGCGCCAGAGGCAGTAAGTCCGGATCCGATCCTTCCTGTGGTTGGTGAGTGTTTTTTCGGATATCTAACAGTTCTGGATAATTTGTTGTTTTTGTTGATAACATTGAAATATTGCATGGTTTCTGAGATAAACTTGGGAACTTAGGATATTTTATTGACCATGAGTTCCTAATCCTGTAACAGAAGAATATATTCTTATACTAATTAACCACATGCGTTTGTTGATATCGGAGTTTTGATGGAAGCCTAATGTAGGAGAGTATTCAAAGTAATGTTAATATGTTTATTAATTTTGATAGACTGTGTAAATGTTTGATTTTCTTTTTATGATCAGCCTAATAGTTCTTTACATATTTTGGGTGATTATTTTAAAATCTTAAATTTTTTTATGTAGTATTAGATTTATAATTTTCGTGTTAAGCAGAAGTATAAAAATAACTGAAAATTGTGTCTTTTGCAAGGAATGTTAAAACACGACGTGTTTTTATAGTAAGTTCATGGTATATATAGGAAGTAATTTTTATATGACCTATTTTTGTAAAAAAACGTATTTAAAATGTCATTAATTTTTAGGCGTTCATGCGTGTATACATATATATTGTTATTCTTATTGTAATGCTGATATTAGCATTTTATTCCCCAGAATTATTGCATATGTATGTAAAATAATGCAGTAAATATTTTGTTTTTGAAGTTTTTAAGTTGTATGGATTTAATTTTAGTTGTAGGTTTAGCGAATATTAAAATTGTAATCTAACTTGACTAATAGTGATTTAATTTTGATTCTTAAAAAATTTTAGTATAATTTTGTTTACCTAAGAATTTTATTATTTAGTATAATTTTGTTTACCTCGAAATATCAGTATATATTCGGCATATACTACAGTCAATATAAACAATTTTTGCATTAATTCAGTTTGTTCGAAAAAATTTAAATATTATAAAATAAATAAGATATTAGCATAAAGTTTTAGTATATTAAAAAAAGGCATATGAATAAAAGTTTAGCTATATTATATATATATATATATATATGTGTGTTTAAAACAAGTTTTAGATATATTATAAAAGGGCATTTAAACTAAAATGAAAATATTATTTGCATGTAATTTCAAAGAAACTGGAAAAAAAAAGTGCACTATATAATTTTGAAAGATATTTTAATTTTTTAACTTAAACAGAATTAATAATTAATTTTAAACAGAATTCAATTAATAATATGTAATGTTAATGTAGAAAAATATATTTTAAAATGCAAAGCTGTTTTGTATGATATTATTTCTTGTTTCTTTCCTGTGTTTGTATTTGCATTTAACATAGAAATATTTGTTATTTCTTTTGAACTTTTTTAAACATTAGTCTTTCAGTTTAAGCATATTGATTGCAAATTACAACTGTTTCTTCACTATAAATTTTCATCATGAATCATTAATAATGCAGTAATAGAATAGTATTTATATCCTTATTTCCTTTCATTTTTACTATTAAAATAATGTATTCATTATTCTTGTCTTCAATAATATATCACTTAAGGAACTTTCAGTTGCTTTTTCATTATTAATTAAGCAAACCACTGATTAACTTTTAGACATTTGAATATCGTTATTTATTTTCTTTTATGATGATGTATAGAAAACGTACAATTAAGTAAAAAAAAGCACCTCTCTTCGATTAGCATAGACATCCATAAAACTCAATTTGTGTTGATGGTGATTGCTATAATATTCTTCCCTTCAGTGTCCGCTTGCAGTAATTTGTTGTTTTTGCTTTAAGTATTGAAGTAGTAGAGATCTCGCCACAAAATGCTGGAAAAGCTGAAATATATCAGATTTAATTCAGTGAGGTGTAACAGATTTATCACCACAAAGTAGGCTACAGTAATTTACTGTGTAAATTCTAGAAAACATTCATTTCGTATACTCCATGTAGTTTTATATATGGCATTCCACTAGTTCAATTTCTCTGATATTCTATTTTATTAATCTAAGGATTATATTGAACAAAGAATTTTATAAATGGGAACTAGGCAAACTATTGTACAAAAGCAAAAGTTAGTAAGATTTTTTACTTTTTTTTTCTGCTTTACTTTTCTTTCTTTTATCCTTTTTTATTTATTTTTTTGAAATAGCATTTAGAAGATGGTAAATAAATATACAAAGTAACATTAAAGTTCTTAAATGATATAAAAAGGAAAGATAAATAAGTTTAAGAACAGACTTATTGCTAAGCTTAAGTAATTAATAATATAAAATTGTTCGTTTTTTCATGGCTAAATATTTATTTTAATTGCTTATTTTCTTTATGCAAAGAGATGAATTAATGTTGAATTTGCTTGTTCTTTAAAAACACTTATCATAATTAGTAAGTAAAAGTAAAGTTTCTGTTTTATAATTTCAAAGAAAAGTATAAATGTCTCCACATATTTGCTAATATTTCCAAATGCAAGATTCAGATTTAAATGATCAAAACTTCATATTTTAATAACATTTATTCAATATGCCTGTCAGTTTTACTGGGTATTTTATTATGCATTGTTCCAGACATCAGAGTTTTAAAATTTATACAGTTTTAAAAACGTGTAGCTGAAAGCTGTTCATCTTAAAATTTCTTATTTTGCAGATAAGGTCAAGAGTGTATTTTTTAATCATATCACAATGTTCATAAAAGAATGTTAGGTTGATCTTTACAATATGGTAACTGGTAGTTTGGCGACATTTTGGAGGCGATAAAGGTTACTACCTGGGACTTTGGTAATAATGTGAGCAGTACTCAGTTCCGATTACGCATTATTTTGTGTGAGGGAAATGAGAGATCATGGGATATGTCATGTGATATTAATGGACGAATTACGGTTCTTTAATCGGAAAAAGGGGGAAATCAGGAAAAAATCTGGAAATTTTGTATTTGGTTTATTCTTTGTTGTGTGAAACAGTGTTCGTGAATTTTTGGATCCCATGGCTGTAACTAAAGAAAAGTTTATCGGACACGTAATCAAGATTCTGAAGAAGATTAGGTATGTTAGTATTTTTAATTATTTGAGGATATTATTTTTATGCATTGTTCTAAATATAAAGTGGAAGTAAAGGAATTTGGTATTATTGGGAAAATTGTTATTAGCAATGATTTAGTTTAAAGTAATTAGGATTGTAAGGTAATTTTTATTAATTTAATGTATGTGCTCATTTATATTTTAAGTAGTGTTTTTGAATTTAATTATATTTTAATTAAATGATAGTTATTTTGTGAATTTTATGTTTGTAGGAATTTGGTATACGTTTTAGTTGGAGTAAACGTGCATGGAAATAATTTAAATATCTGACACTAAGTATTTGTAATGGTTGCAGTATGAATTCGTTGGTGACGTTTATAATATAATAGATGATTTAGAGGTAAAAGTTTTTGGATATTTTATTTATTTTATATGTGGAAATGTTCATATTTGGAAAGGGTAAATACTTTTTCGCGATCAGGTAATTTCATATATGTTCTTTTTACTGGGTTTAAAGATTGAGAAAATTGTCATGTATTTTCGTGAAATTTTTCTAATTTATGAAAAAAAAGCAGCGTACATGGATATAGTGAAGAGTGTGCGCAATGCCATTTTTGTGCAATTCTGGGATGTTTTTTTAAGTAAAAATAAGTCGACGTGTACATGGTTTAGTGATATTTTAATTAAATGATAGTTATTTTGTGAATTTTATATTTGTAGGAATTTGGTACAGTCAAAAGTCGTTAATCCGGACTCGTCGGGACTTCGGCGATTCCGGATTATCGATTTTTCCGGATTATAGATCATCAGTTTAAATCTGGTAAGATGGCATGCAGAAATTACAAAATTAAAAATATGAAACCGTAATTTATGAAATAAAGAACAATTATGATCTAAAGGGTATCAAAATTTACAAAAAGAAAAAGCTTAATATTTATTTGTTTACTTTATTAAACATTTCCTTCAATGTAAGTTGCTTCGTTTCATGTGATAATACTTTCTCTTTAATTCTATTAAACAGACATAATTTCTTGTTTAGTTACAAAGTTCCGCTGTTCAAGTCCTATAATTGCTGTGTTGAGAATACCGACTAATTTGTCAATCGAAATGTTTTCGTTTTCAATAACCTCTGGGTCACTTTCTTCACTATCGGAAGCGAATTATAATGACCAGAAACTTGATTTAAATCATATCAAAGACCGAGTATATCGAGATGAAATACTACACTTAGTACGGAATTATAAACCAAATAAAATAAAAACATCTGCCCTGAAGATAAGGATAGTGCTGACAGATTAACTTCCAATCTGTCGCGTGAAATTGATAAACAGATTTTGGATTTCAAAACATACTTTCGTTTTGTAGATACAAATTACATATTAGTAAATATATATCGGAAATTCTATTTGACATAATCTTTCTAATCTATCATAATCTAATAATGACGTTTCTGCCCCCCCCCTCTGCCGCAGAGCAGTGTGAAATTGATAAACAGATTTCGGATTTCAAAACATACTTTCGCTTTGTAGTAAATATATATCGGAAATTCCATTTGACATAATCGAAAGTTCAAGCTTACTTTTATAAAATTGCTCTAACAGTCTGCAAAAAATAATAAGCCGGATCCAATTCGAAGATTAAGGAACAACGCAATCTGCAACATTAACTGAATTAGATAACTTTAGCTTAGCGTATAACTCCGTTACACATTAAACGCGCATACGCACAAACATATTCGCAGCTGTAAGGGTCTTATGCGCTCTCGTAAACGCCTGTGCGCATGCGTGAACGCGACGCATGCGCAGAAAGTTTGTAGCTTTGAGGTCCGGATTATAGATCATTTCGGATTATGGGTGTCCGAATTAACGACTTTTGACTGTATACGTTCAAGTTGAAGTAAACGTGCATGGAAATAATTTAAATATTTGATACTAAGTATTTGTAATGCTCGCGGTATGAATTCGTTGGTGACGTGTATAATGTAATAGATGATTTAGAGGTAAAAGTTTTTGGATATTTTATTTATTTTATATGTGGAAATGTTCATATTTGGAAAGGGTAAATACTTTTTCGTGATCAGGTAATTTCATATATGTTCTTTTTACCGCGTTTAAAGATTGAGAAAATTGTCATGTATTTTCGTGAAATTTTTCTAATTTATGAGAAAAAAGCAGTGTACATGGATATAGTGAAGAGTGTGCGCAATGCCATTTTTGTGCAATTCTGGGATGTTTTTTTAAGTAAAAATAAGTCGGCGTGTTCATTGTTTATGTGTATGTGTTATTTTGAAAAACGCGTAAGGAGTATGGTTTTGTGCACTTTTTCCCAATTTTGCAGTGAATATTTGTCATGATTAAGCAGTTTTGTTAGATAAAATTTCTAGCATAAGTGTAATTTGGCTAGTAGATTGTTGGAAAAAGTGTTCAGTAGAGAAAAAGAAAAGAAACATGTCTTTACTTCGTGAAGACAAAATGGCAGCGGGAAAAAAAAATAGAGGGTTGCTGTAGGAGAGTTGGTCGCCAAATTTTCGCCAAAAAAACGCCAAGTTACCATAATGTAAAGATCAACCGAATGTTATATTAAGCATTATACAGAATTATTGCTATGAGATGTAAATATAAATGTTTGTTTGTAATGCATATTGTTTTACTTCTTGTCTGTTGTAACGTGACATTAAAGTCTGTGGGTTTAATAAAATATGGTTGATGACCCTGATTAATTGCGATTGAAATTGTTTTAATTTTTGTTTACACAATTCGCTTTTTAATGGAAAATCTGTATCAAAACTTCCATGCATGCTTTTGAAATGCCTTTTAACGTCTCCTTTTTTTTTTTGGAAGTGCTACACTTGCATGACATATATAGCACACACATTTTGCATTCACCTTTGTAAGGAAAAACTGTTCTTCCCATTCCCAAAATGAAATGTAACATTCTATATTAAAATTGTATGTTTTTCTTTTCTGTAACCAATTTTCAGTGGTTGTTTTTTGACTTTACCCTTTTTTAAAAATATGACAGATTACTCTTTTTACTATAAAAACACAAAATTGTCATGAAGAACTTTAGATGTTTAAAAAATGTTGTATGAGTTAGCAATTAAAAAACAACATCAAAACTTTAGAACAGCCATTTTCATTTCATTTTTAACAATAACAATGGTAAAGAAAAACTAGTAACCATGGTAACACTTTGCGACTTTGCAGATAGTTTTGCAGATGATGTGCTAGCACATCAAAGCACAGGTACAAAAATTTGTGAAAAGTCGATTATCCAGTCTAGCTGGCATAGGTGTTTCATAAATATGTTTCTTTTAATTTGCACGTCTTAGGTCTTAGTAAAGACGGGCATCTCAAAATGTTTTGTCCACTGGTCGATCGCGATCAACTTAATGCCCACATTTGGTCTAAGTGGTAAGAGATGGGAAAAACTAGTTGATGAAACCCCTATTACTTAGCAAGTGAGTTGACTGTCATTTTGAGAAAACATTGCTAGTGATTGAACAGGTTGACTACATGATGTTTTCATAGTTTTTGTCATGTATAACATAAATATGGTCTGTTTCTCTTTAGAAAAAGTATTTGTTGGCATAAGCAGTATGTTTTAGTGTCTTGTTCTATAATCAAGTAATGTAGTTCATAAATGTTAGTGATTCGTATTAAGTTGACGCTGATTGGCATTGTCTACTCAGATTATCCAGTCTGAATATAGATAATGCCAATAAGTAGTCACTTCGCTTCTGCAATACCGTAAAAATAATTTTGTTGGTAGGAAGAAAGAGTTAAAAGCAATGAATGGCTTGATGTGCAGGGACATTTATTAATAACTTGTTTGAAGGAATTTAGAACATGGAAATTTTGAAATATGAACTTGCAGATGAAATCGCCAGAAACACCAGTAACTTTAGAAGAATTATGAATCCAGTTGTTCTTAAGCTATCTAGTTCACATCAGATATTTAGTTTGCGACATCAGAAGACATTTTGGTGGTAAGAAGAAAGGCAAAAATGATGGCCTATTCCCTTTGCGGTCGGATTAAATTTGGAGATGGGTATCGTACTGGTTGGAATTAATTTCTGTCGATAGAGCAGGTATACATAACATGCAAGTTTACAATGGATAAACAAGATTTAGTAATTCTTTTGTGAACTTTAGGTATATCTTTATTCAATACACTAATCTAGTGATATGTTTTTGTATAAAAATGATGTTTTATAATTCTCCTTCGGGGGATATTTTTCAAAACACTATAACATGCAGGCCAGGTTTTCAGGTGCATGTATTGCAAAAAATAAAATTGGTTTGGTGCCCTCTACCCTTAATCTTTCTCTTTGAACATACACTACAATCTTTACTTTTTACATTTTTACAATGCCACAGTATACAGTCAAAAGTCGTTAATTTGGACACCTATAATCCGGACATCGAAGCTAAAAACTTTCTGCGCACACGCGTTTATGCATGCGCGTAAGACCTTTGCGAGTGCGCAAGTGCAGAATACCTTTTCGTGTGCACGTTTAATGTTTAATGGACGGTATAAGCTAAAAATATCTAATTATCTATTTCAGTTAATGTTGATGATTGCGTTGTTCCTTAATCTTCGAAATGGATCCGGCTTATTACTTTTTTTCAGACTGTAAGAGCAATTTTATAAAAGTAAACTTGAACTTTCGATTATGTCAAATAGAATTTCCGATGATGGAGCTCCCAAAGGATCTACAAAACGAAAGTATGTTTCGATGTCCATCAAACAAAAAGTGGAATTGCTGCAAAAAATGGATAAAGACATGAAAAGGTGACAGAGAGGTTAGTGAAAACGAAAAAATTTCAATTGACAAGTTAGTCGGTATTCTCGGCACAGCAATTACGGGACTTGAACAGCGGAACTTTGTAACTGAACAAGAAATTATGTCTGTTTATAGAATTAAAGAGAAAGTATTATCACATAAAACGAAGCAACTTAAACAACTTACATTGAAAGAAATGTTTAATAAAGTAAACAAATAAATATTAAGCGGTTTTTTTTTTTTTTTTTTTTTTTTTTTTTGTAAATTTTGATACCCTTTAGATCATAATTGTTCTTTATTTCATAAATTATGATTTCATATTTTTTATTTTAGAATTTCTGCATGCCATTTTACGATTTAAACTGATGATCTATAATCCGGAATCGGCGAAGCCCCGACGAGTCCAGATTAACGACTTTTGACTGTATGCAGTTTTCCATTAAGTCTTTCTTCCTTATCGGAGGTCGATGGTCTTCCTGGTTTGTCACGAAAATCACCTACCAGTTGTGCCACCAATTTTCAGACGAACATAAAATGTGGCATAGGTGTCCTGTTCTCTCTTCTAGCTGAATTTTGGAGAATTATTTTGAAATATTTTAAGAAGAAAAAATGTCTAATTACTGTTAAATACAATTTATAAAATATTCTTTGGAATTCTACAAGGTATCGTCGAACGTTGTCAATTTCATTACGTTCAAAAGACCACTGACTCGCCATTACGTCTTGCATGGCGAGCACTGGGTCACAACTTTTGTTTAGATTATATTACGTTATCTCTAATCAATGGAGCACCGTATTGGTTCTTGAATAGGCTCTTTAGGCATTGAGGTTCGTATAGGAAAAGTGTAAACTGATACATGAATGTGTACAGTATACGATTCATATAGTTCCTTGCTGTGGTGGCTGAGAGCAGACATACGACCGGGACGGTAAAAAGGCTTTGGTGGCTGAGAGTGGGCATACGACCGCAAAGGGTGAATTATTTAACAAAACTTAAGAAGGATCTCCATGCACAAAAGAGTTTATTAGTAGCTTATTTAATGGTCTGAATTTTTTCTTTGGAATTTAAAACATGACTTGATCTTGCAGATAAGTTCTGCACCAGAGATCCTCATTAGTTTTTGAAGAACTATCAGTATAAATATTCAGCAATTATCAAGATATTTAGTGAAAGTCCAATGGATTTTCCTCTTACTAACAAAGAAATAATTAAGCCCTTGATTCAATAGAACAGTGATCTTAATTGGTGGCTAAGCAAATGTGCATGACTGGTGTTGAAGGAAAAGGCACAATGAATAGGTTGGTGTTTTGTCTCTGTCACTGTCTGCTTATGCTTTAGGCCATGTGAGAGTGTAAGGTGGGAGAATTTTTCGCATTCGTACAAGTCAGTAAATTTAGTTTGCAAGCGGGCAGCTGATAGCACTTCCGTAATCTGATGTTTCAGATTTTCTGGTTTAAGTAAGTTATTTAGTGGTTAATTCAAGATATTGGAATTATCCTAAATAAATATCAGTATTACTATTATTATAATATCTAGAGATTAAACCAGGTGGTTGATTATTCATGTGTCTCTGACTCCATAAATAACCTAATCACTGTAAAGTGGTGCACAAATAAAATTTTGGTGAACAATAATTCATCCTCTCATAGATTTGGCGGATTTTGTCTTCTCCACAATTAACATTTAAGTGGGGGAAAATGTAAGGAATTTTCTTCACCCTTGTCACATACCTTCATGATGTGATTGGAAGCATGTCCATCTAACATCATGAGGTCCAGATTTCAAATCCTGGCAAGAGCACTGCTGATTTCCCCCTCCCCTTGTTCTGAAATTAACATAATAACTCTGCAGTAAAGCTTTTGTTGAATGCTGAAAAATGCACATTTCACTAATCGTGTGTTCATTCCATGAAAATTTCTTTAAAAGTTGAGATTTGGAAACAAGTGTCTTGGAGGCGACACTACAAAATAGTGGATAAGGAATTAATTTGAAATATTTTTAATTAAATGTAATTTTTTGTTGTGCTAATCAGTTTGTAGAATAATATCTTGCAGACATTTTTTTTAGCTTTTCTTTCAAAATGCTATAATATTCCATTAATAGTTGATCATTCCTTGGGTATTCCCAAAACAGTACTTATCATCTTCTCAACTGACAAAATGGTTTGTACCATCTTCATTGCACTACCACTACTAATTGTCCATTCCTTTGACGTACGTATGACATGGTAGATCTGTGTTTTATCCAGTCATGAAACACAAAAAAGTTCTTCAAATTATTATTGTTCAATATCACTTAAAACCGGTATCACATCTACAAGCTACGCACAACAGTACGTTGACAGAAATATTTCCTAGAAATTTGGCTTTCATGTTATCTAATTGGTTGGTTTATGCGAAAACCAATTCTTCAGGGAAAAGCTGTGAAGGATACAAGCGAGACATTTTCATTTTGATGATAAAATGTCTCGCGTAGCTACACTGGTCGTTGGTTCTGGTGAGATGTATTTTAATTAAGAATCCTCCATTGGTAGGAAAAGGAGAAACTTTTTTCGTGGAAAAGTTTCTCCTAGCCTCCCAAGTCATTAGATGTGATAATTCTAAAATTTAGTTTAATGTGCATAATTGATTGCCATTCAACAGGCAGAGCATCTTTCATATACACAGCTTTTTCGTTTAAAATGTTTCCTGCAGGATTTTGCTCATTTATTTGTTTGCAGTGCGTGTAGTCTCGGGAATCTTATGCACTTTCGTTCTTCAAACTTTGTTTTTAGTTTGGTTAGTATTCCATTGTCTCAGCTTTAGTGCCCAACCAAGTAAAGTTGAGAAAAAGTTACTTACCCCAGAGATACTTAAGTTCCAGAGAAAAAATTTCTTCAGTTCTACTGCAAGGTTCATGCGATCTTTATGAGCTGTTGTCTTTTTTTTTTTTTTTTTTTTTACTTTGAAAATATTTCATCGTTTCACAAAATAGTACTTTCTGATTATATCCCTTCCTGCTGTCATATACCCATTGGCAACTAATTTGTCGCCAAGCTAATATGTGAAAGGCAACAGCCATTTTCACAGTAATTATTCTTGAGAGGTGCTTGCCAGCAATAAGCCACAACTAAGACACTTAAGTACTACAGTACAAAATCCGTAATTCGGACTCGTTGGGACTTCAGCGATTCCGAATTAGGAATTTTTCTGGATTATATATCATCAATTTAAATCTGGTAAGATGGTATGCAGAAATTATATAATTAAAAATATGAAACCTTAATTTATGAAATAAAGAGCAATTATGATCTAAAGGGTAGCAAAATTTACAAAAAAAAGCTTAATATTTATTTGTTTACTAAAGTAAACATTTCTGTCAATGTAAGTTGTTTAAGTTGCTTTGGTTTTTGTGCTAATACTTTCTTTTTAATTCTATGAACAGACATAATTTCTTGTTCAGTTACAAAGTTCCACTGTTCAAATCTTGTAATTGATGTGTCGAGAATACCGACTAACTTGTCAATCAAAATTTTTTTGTTTTCAATAACGTTCTCTGTTACTTTCTTCACTATTGGAAGTGTGCATCGATAAACACTTTACTGGCTTTGATGCAAAAGCAAAGTTTAAAGTTATAAAAACATTTAGCAGAAATAGCAATAGAAGCTCCATAAGGTTATATACTGTGCAGACATTGAAGACAAAAGTTTTAAACTTAACAAATTTATTAACAATATATATAAAAATACAATAAATAAATTTAATCAACACCAGAAACTTAAAAGAGTGTAACATTATCATCGTCAAATTACACTTAGTTGACTATTCATTAACCCCATGGGTTTTTCCTTGAAAGAATATTACACTATTAATGATACAGCAAATATATATTACCTGATCTTTGAATGCTGGCATTCAATATGCGAAAACATATCACAGAACAAAAACTATGTGATTAATATGAATTTCACTTCACTATAAAGAAGTTCATACTTTTTGGCTAAGAAGGCACCTGAAAAATTAAACTAAACCTTGAGTGCACTTGAGCTGGCAAAAGCTGCTCACTGTAGTTGCCCACAAGAAATCACAGTTAGTTCGAAAAAATATTGCCGCTAGTCCTGGAAAAACACTTGTATTGAAGATGCTGCCCAAGGCAGTTGCTCACCGGAAATCACAACTTGAGATCTATTGTCGCCGAACCGTAGAAACAGGATGCCGCCCATGGCAATCGCTCGCATCATAGCCACTTTGCAGGATCCAGGAAAAATCCTCTCGGACTGGAACCACGGTACTTATCGCTGGACGGCACGCATCTCAATATCGTCTTCCAATGGGGGCTGGAACGGCACACCAAGGAGCAATGAAACAGGAACCAAAGGAATAAACCAGTGCGATGCAAGATACTTACTTATACCTGAAGTAGACATGATGTCATCTCACGGCAATCAATCAGCTATCTGCACGACTTAGCTTTCCAGATGACGTAACATCGAGTTTCGTTTTTGCATTTTAATTAGGCTGGAGCAGTCCGTTCTTAATACAAACAGTGGCAGTGAAAAGTGAAGTAGAAGTAATTGCTATATCCCTTTAAAATAAGAACTAAATCTTACGTGAAAGTTAGAATTATTTCAAGGAGGAGAGATGATACAGAAAAAGGGTTACAATAGGTCATATTTTCCAACAGGCTTTATGCGTAGCGGATGCGCATATCAAATATGCATGAGTAAATGCTTTACGTGCATGCGTAACTTTGTCTTTGAGGTCCGTATAATGGATGTCTGGATTACAGACTTTGTACTGTACTTTTGCTAAGAATTTAAAGTTTACTGTAGTGCAGTGTCTCTCAGGATATTTATTTGAAGCCCATTAACCCTCTGCTCAATTTGTGGACCAAAATCGCTTCCAAAAAAAATTTCTTCTTCTTTTTTTTTTTTTTCCCCCCCCATATTTTAAATCTATATATATTGGAGAATTGAAAAATGCACTTTTTCTTTCTAGAAAATATTTTTTATACAGTCAAAAGTCGTTAATCCGGACTCGTCGGGACTTTGGCGATTCCGGATTATCGCGTTTTCCAGATTATAGATCATCAGTTTAAATCTCGTAAGATGGCATGCAGAAATTCTAAAATTAAAAATATGAAACCGTAATTTATGAAATGAAGAACAATTATGATCTAAAGGGTATCAAAATTTACAAAAAAAAAAAAAAAAAAGCTTAATATTTATTTACTTTATTACACATTTCTTTCAATGTAAGTTGTTTAAGTTGCTTCGTTTTATGTGATAATACTTTCTCTTTAATTCTATAAACAGACATAATTTCTTGTTCAGTTACAAAGTTCCGCTGTTCAAGTCCCGTAATTGCTGTGACGAGAATACCGACTAACTTGTCAATCGAAATTTTTTCATTTTCACTAACCTCTCTGTCACCTTCTTCATGTCTTTATCCATTTTTTGCAGCAATTCCACTTTTTGTTTGACGGACATCGAAATATTTTTTCGTTTTGTAGACCTTTGGGAGCTCCAGCATTGGAAATTCTATTTGACATAATCGAAAGTTCAAGTTTACTTTTATAAAATTGCTCTTACAGTCTGCAAAAAATAATAAGCCGCATCCAATTTGAAGATTAAGGAACAACGCAATCATCAACATTAACTGAAATAGATAATTAGATAATTTTAGCTTATACCGTCCGTTATACATTAAACGCGCACGGGAAAACGTATTCTGCGCTTGCGCACACGCATATGCGCAGTCATAAAGGTCTTACGCGCACGCGTGAATGCCTATGTGCATGTGTCAACGCGGCGCATGCACAGAAAGTTTTTAGCTTTGAGGTCTGAATTAATGACTTTTGACTGTATAGATTTTTATCATGAGAAACTAAGTTGCGAGAAAAACCAATTTCAGATGTTATCACCAAAAAAAATCTTTTTTTAAATAAATTTCAGTCGAATTACAGTTAATTTCTATTTATTGCATAATATAAAAAAGTAAAATGTATAAAATTTAAGAAAATATAAAGTGCTGAGGGAAAAGTACCTTAGAAATGCAGTTTAGTATGATAGAGTTCAAAACGGGGTTCAAGGCAAAGTCCAACTTCACAGTTTTTGCACCAGATTCAATAAATCTAATTAATAATTTAATTAAGTAATCAAGATAATCGCTGAACGTTTTTTAGCAGCCATTTCTGTAAGAAAAAAGCGGCAAAAAGTGAAGTTTGAGTGCTAATACCAAGTGCCTTCAAATGCCGCAATTTAGTGGACAACTAACAATATCTGTTGGCCAAAACGTAAACTAAACGCCTAATACTGTATATAATTTATTTCAATGCTTAAACGGGGAAAAAACGGGATGCGCTCCTCATTAAAGGAAGAAAACATATGCCCGAGGGATAAGCAAATTTTGCTACATTTGAGTTGGACGTAAAAATCACAGTATGGTCAACCAGAGAGTTAATGCAATCCCATGTGGTGCGAGAGCTGTTTGGTCTGTTTAACATTATTAAGTGATTCTAATTATTTATATTTGTTTGTGGATACAGTGGTCTCGCATATTCAGACTCATTTGAAAAGTAACACCTAAGACACCTTCATTTGGCCGATTTCTTCATTTGACCCTCTCAGCCAGAAATGCCATATTTAGAAGGGATAATTTCAGTGGTCACCACCTAAACTCTTTTTTTTTTTTTTTGGATGGCATAACTTACTGAAAATTTCCCCTTCATGGAAGTTCTGCCATGATCTTTCGTAACATTCTTATAATTATTGCAAAATTCTACATATGTTTCAGTTTAGAATTAACTCAGGGGTTATAGGAAATGTTCTTTCATATGTGATTTCATACATTTTTAAAATTCATCTCTAACTGTGGTCTTTTAGCTCTTCAAGCATTTCAATTTCTAATTCTGTTCCTGATTTTAAAAATGAAATTTTTTTAGTTGTAATAACTTTCTTGAGATTTTTAAGACCTTTTCAAGCCTGGCTGAATTTTTATTGGAAAATTTTGGTACTTAATTTTTAAATCTAGGAGTAATAGTGTTTTAATATATTCATAAATTTTAGCAAATTCATCTTATCTACACTGTGCTTAATGGAACAGTTTTTTTATCTGTTAAAGAAGTTAGAGCTCATTTATTGAACCTGTGCTTCTAGTTCTTTTTTTCAGTTTATATGCATTCTATTTATTTTTTTTTAATTGATGATATATAAACTAACATCAGATTGATCTGTATTGAATTCTAAAAGTCATTCTTTTATATCTAATTGCACCATTACTGAGTGCGAAAATAATATTGTTATTTCCTTATAATTCTGCCTCTGTTTTTTTTTTTTTTTTTTTTTTTTTTTTTTAAAGTTTATACTTCATTTGAATCTTTGTTTGTTTTTATGCTTTATTCTCTTGGAAGAGCCATTTGACTTGCTATTTACCTGACTTATTATCTTTATTTTTCCCAGGTCTTCAAAATTTTGCATTTTATTCTTAAAACCATACTAACCCTTCAGGGGCTCACTTTTGTGAGTATGGATGTGGCAATCTCGAGGTGCCCTAGCCTTTCAGGGAATCATCTTCTTAGTGTAATTGGTATCACAATCCTGGAGCCCCAGTGATCTGTACTTTTTTCCATCTTCTCTCTTCTCAGCTGAAACATTTTCTCTTTCCCTTCTCCCTTGTGGTTTTCCTCTTTGGAGGCTGGAGTTTGTTATGAGAAACTCCTTGTTCCTTGTTTCTATTTTTCGAATGGCAAGAAAATTGCTTTGGCCTAACACACTTCTTTGGCCTCTGCTTCAACTAAATGAGAGGCATCTTGTCTTCCTCATGGCTATCAATTGGCTGGTCACTAGTTCTTATGTTATTGGCTTGGGAATAAGCTCTCGGGAGTACCTGCTTTAGGGAAAGCTGACTGTTGTGCTTTAGTTTACGTATAGGCCCAGCTAGCCCTAACACAGAAATCTATGTTTCCTTGTTGGGCTCCATGGTGAGTGGGGCGGTCAGATCTGAATCTTTTCTCTCTTCATTATGGCTGCTTCTAAAATATATTTAATTAAACACCCTGAATCTAGTCACGTTACTCCAAGTACCGATTTTTCTGAGAAGTCTACTCTTAAAAAAGTACATACCGATGCAAATGCGAATAATCCTAACAATTGTCCCTGCTTGTTGTCTGCAGTCCTTCTGGCGAGCTGCAAAAGATGTCTCCTTTTGTAATACATAAGTACATTCGTTCTTGTATCAGTGAGCTAAGAATTATAAAGCATCTCCATTCTGGAGACTTGTTTATTGATAAAAATTTGGCTACCCAGTCTGCTTCCTTACTTCGAATAACCAATCTTGGGCAAGCCACTGTCACTGTAACAGCACATAAAACATTGAATTACTATTCAGGTGTAATTTTCAGGTGTCAGTCAACTTTCTGTTTGATAGTGAAGAAGAGGTCATATCCGAGCTGTCTGACCAAAATGACTGCAGTGCTAAGCAGATCAAGCTATGTAAGGAAGGTCAGTAGATCAATACAAAACACATGATCCTGATCTTCAATTCACCTGATCTGCCTAAGAATATTAAGGCAGGATACCCAATCCTGTAAGACCTTATACTTCAAATACTATGGGATTCTTCCAATGCTGGTACTTTGCCCATCCTAAGATGTCTCGTTGTGGCAGTCTCGCATGTGCCTGATGCTAACAGATTGAGAACAGATTGAGAACAGTTTGAATTAGCCAGGAGGCTAATTCAAAGCACAGCTTCGACCAAATATATATTACAGCAGTGCTCTTAAATCAACTCAACACAACTGCCACCCAAACTTCAATTGGTGTGCCTACTGTACCAAATAAAATCCAACTCATGTGATACAAAAAATAGTGACTCAAAGCAAACCAAAAAATGTCCCTCCAAAAACAGTTAAAAAAATAGAAGCCCTAGCAAAAGCTTGTTTGATGACATTGTATCTGGATCTGTAGATTCAGATAGTATGAAAGTAGAAGAGGGACTAGAAGTTCCCAAGCATCTATTTCTATGCAAAACTAAAAAGCAACACAAAAGGAACCATAATGGCCACCCTTGTCTTGTGGAACTGTCATGGCTTCCACCAAAATATGGTTGACATCAAAAGTGTGATCAATGCTCGTCATCCTGTGTTTGGCAATAAAAGAAAACAAACCTGAAACTGGAACAACAAGCAAAACTTAGAAGGTTTTCTTTTTTAGGAAAGATAATGTTGCAGGTGAGTGTGCCAGTAGATATATAGGTCTCTTCAGCTCACTAGACTATTCATCAAATGCACTTATTTTAATGACATGCCTCCAAGTTGTCACTATAGAAGAAAATTTTAATATTGTAGTTTCAATGGTTTCTGTATATTTGCTTCCAAATGAGGATATCAATCAACAGTATTTAAATGACCTTGTAGAGCAGCTGCCTGAACCTTTTATCATAATAGGAGATTTTAATGGACATAGTCTGTTCTGGGGAAGTAAAGACACCAATTCGCGAGGAAGACAAATCGAGCTGATGATTGAGATCATTGCCTCTGTTTTCTGAATAATGGATAAGACTCCTATTTCCATGAACCTCCAAAGACATTTCATGCTTTCAATCTTGCCATCTGTTCACCATCTCTGTTACCATTTCGTGCTTCTAGTGTTGGGAATGATCTTTACAACAGCAATTATTATCCCATTTTTGTATCTCTCGCATGAAGATGAGCAAACCCCATGTCGAGATCCCCGCAGTTTATACTTGATAGAGCAGACTGGGAACTCTTCTGTTCCGCTGCGGAGCTCGCAGAGAAAATGGTACAAGATATGCATATCGAAGATGCAGTGGAAGCAGTTACTAATGCTATTATTCAAGTAGTTACGCTCTCTATTCCTAGAACATTGGGAAAAATCGTGATTATCATGAAGCATTGAAAAAACAGAGTAAAGCATGGGGAACTTTTCATAGGCACCCTACTTTGTGAAACCGTAAAGCATTTAAAGGAGCCAAAGCAAATGACAAAAGTAAGACAGTAGAGCCAGAGGGATTCCTGAATTTCGTATGTGTCATCAGTAATGTCCTCTAATCATAATAAGCAAGTTTGGGAAAGTAGAAAAGCATGCAGAATATGAATAAGACTTTCCTTTTTGGAAAAAGATGGCCAAGTGATTAGCTGCATAGAAGAAACTACGAATACTATTTATGAGACATTTGCTGCCATTTCTTCCAGCAGAAATTATTCACCCACATATCTTTCTCTCAAGCAGCACTCAGAGAAATCCCATCACATTCAACTTTTCCAGCTCTGAGCCTTATAATTAAGATTTTGCTATGCTTGAGTTAAAGAGAGCTTTGTTAAAGACACATAGGTCTTCTTCAGATGGCGTGAGTTATGAAGTGCCGAAGCATCTGTCCTATAACTCACTTACTGCCTTTCTCTCTCGTTACAATAGGGTGTGGAAAAAACATAGTTTTTCCAGTGCATGGAGGAGAGCAGTTGTCATTCCTATAGCTAAGCCAGGGAAGGACCCAAGGAATCCCTTCAAAGTATCAGCTGATTGCCCTTACGAGTTGTGCATGCAAGTTGTTTGAAAAAATGGTAAACAGCCGTCTAGTGTATTCTCTTGAAACAGAATAACATAATATCACTTTTATCAAAGTGATTTTCAAAAGGAAGGACAACCATAGGTAACATGCTCCTTTGTAAAGCTTTTGTTAGAAGTTACCATCTTGCCTGTGTTCTTTAACATTGAGAAAGCTTATAATAAGGCATGAAGATATGGCATACTTTGTGACCTTCAATGACAGTGACTTGCGTGGCAACCTACAATTTTTCATTCAGAATTTTTTAACGCTAGAACTTTTCAATTAAGGATTTTCTCTATTTTGTCAGAAGTTTTCGAAGAGGAAGAAGGTGTGCCTGAAGGCTGTTTGCTTAATGTAATCCCTGTTCAGCTTAGAAAATTATTTCAATATTAACCTATCCACATGGGCTATAGGGGCCAATTTCGAATGTATTATGGCCATTTAGTCAATTATGAGAGGAACAGAAAAACAAATCGACAGGGTCTTGCACTTCCTAATCCATATTAAGGAGTACATTTTAAATTTCCATAGTTTACTGAAATTTCTTGAGACACATTTAAAGTAGTGAAAATGCGGGACATATATGTCCCAGCCCCCTGGAAAAGGTTAAAAGAAAACTTCTTCCCACTATTTTAGGATTTTTATATGTTGATGACCTACAAATTAGTTGTCGAGGGGCAGATATGAGACATGTAGAGAGGCAGCTACAGATTCCTACAGGATCCAGGAGTGGTCAAAAACGGATTTACATTTTCAAAACAGAAGACAGTGTGCATGCACTTTTGTAGAAAGCGAGGTCTCCATCCTGAGTCTGAATTACATCTCAGTGGTTCAATGATACCAGCTACACCTGAAGTAAAATTTTTAGGTGTGATATTTGACTGTAAACTGACTTTCCTTTTCATGTCTTAAAACTTGAGAAAGAAGTGTATGAAAATACTAAATATTTTAAAAGTCCTAGTGAACACCTTGTGAGGTGCAGAGCACTGCTCTATGCTTCCCCCACATTCACAAAGTGTTTCTGTGGTCTAGGTGGGCTATGGCTCATTTGTTTACAGATTCACTCAGTCCTCAATGTTTTTAAACCAGATCCACCGAGCTCTGCAGATTTGCTCTGGATCTTTCAGGACATCTCCTGTTCAGTCTTTATGTTGACTTCTGTGAACCATCACTCCATTTGAGGTGGGAGGAGTTGTCTCTTTTGCAGTATTTTTTTAATATATTGTCTCAGTCTGACCATTCTAATTAGCTATGTCTACTTCATAACATATGTGGCATTTTACTTGAAGTATGTCCATCCTGTGTGTCTTCTTTTTCTTTAAGGGCTCGTTCTTTAATTGAGGAACTCTCTCTGTCTGATATGTTTTCCTAAACAGTACAGCATTTTGAAATCCCACCTTGGGAAAATGTGGAAATTCATCTTGATGTTTTTCACTATCTTGTCAAAACAAATACTAATGAGGTTATCTACAGACAACGTTTTGCTGAGCACAGGCATAGGTATAGCAGTTATGTTCCCTTATTTATAGATGGACTCAAGTCAACTGGTCATGTTGGAATGGCATTTATAATTGGTGACCACATGGAAGGCAAACATCTACGTGACACTTCCTCAGTCTTAACATCTGAATTATATTGTACATATCAAGGCTATGCAGTAAAAAGTTCGTTATTTGTACAGACTCGTACAGTGTGTTGAAGGCTTAAGAAGCTTTTTCCGGAACCGAGAATCCTGTATAGTTGATGTAGTCAAGTTGAATACAGTACAAACTCCGTAATCTGGACGTCCATTATCCGGAATGATCTATAATCCGGACCTCAAAGCCACAAACTATACGCATGCGCATAAAGAATGTGCATACATTACGCATGCGCGCGTTGAAAGAAATGTTTAATAAAGTAAACAGATAAATATTAAGCTTTTTTTGTGTAAACTTTGATACCATTTGGATCATAATTGCTCTTTATTTCATAAATTACGGTTTCATATTTTTAATTGTATAATTTCTGCATGCCATCTGACCAGATTTAAATTGGTGATCTATAATCTGGAAAAACCCCTAATCCGGAATTGCGGAAGTCCCGACGAGTCCGGATTACAGACTTTGTACTTGGTAGCTTACTTTCAGTCTTGTAACAAGTTGAGAAGGGTAAAACCTAAAATTGAGCATTGGTTTTCTACTAGAAAATGGATAAGAAAGAAGTTCATTTGACTCTTCATAGAATTGGTCACCCTGGAGTGACACATAACTAACTACCTTCTAAAAGCTGAGAATGAACCTGTTTGTTCAAACTGTAGTATTTGTCTATCAGTCCATTGTATAATTGTATAATTTCTGCATGCCGTCTTACTAGATTGCATGCCATCTTACCAGATTGCATGCCATCTTACCATTCTGCATGCCATCTTACCATTCTGCATGCCATCTTACCATTTTAATTGCATGCCCATATTTTAATAGTCTTCAGAAGTATTTAAATAGCTGCCTCTCGACCGTTTATTCTGAAGAGGCGTCAATTCCAATTTGTTTCATAGCCTGAAAGAGACAGCTCTCTATCATTTCATTTGATTTTGTATTGAGGTTTCATGTTAGTATTTTCATGCATCTCATGTTTTATGACTTTACATCTATACTGCATATATCATTATCTCAATTTTAATTAACCTTTCATCTCAGCATTCATAATTTTACTACTCCTCTTGACTTTATAAGTGTGCTGTTGTTTTAAACTGCTCTTTATCTGAATGCTTACTGCTTATTTGTGTGTGAAAGTATGAGTCCTGTGTTTGGTGCATGTGGCCTTTAGAGTTATGTGCTAGGAATCCATTACCATCACTTAAAACCGTCATTTTTTTAGCTACCTCTGTAATTTTTCTAATCGTAATCATTTTTGTAAAGCAAAACCTTCACATATTTCTCCTTATAAGTTACGGTGGCTTCTAGATCAGTGGTTTTCATTTCTGATATGGTTGTTCCTAATTCATATGCAAGATTTTAGAAATTCTTTTTTTTTTTTAAATCTTGAGGAATAGTTACAGTATAGCTAATTTACTTGAGATTATACAAGTGCTTCATTATAATAAAATATTCTAGGATGTTATCTCTCAAAAATTATTTTTTTAAATTACAGAAACAGCTCTAAATGATAATTATTATTAACACAAATTCAAAAAATGCGAGAAGGAAATAGTGTAGGAAGTAATCACACATTTGCTAAAATAGACAAAAATCTTCCTCAACAGTGTGAAACCTATGTATGTTAGTATTTACAGTTGAATATTACTGTAAATTTTGACATTTTTGATATCTTAAATAGTTTTACATCATCTTAACTGGTTGCAGCTCTCAGTTTGACCTCTTTCTCACAGTCTTGATGGAAAGAAAGGTAACTTACAATGAGATAATGCACAAGGATTTTTTTATGGCTCTTTTTTTTTTTTTTTTTCAAAGAATTTAGAAGGACAGATAACTCTTGCTTTGCACTCTCCAATGCAAAAAATCAAATTAAAATTTTCAAGTACAACTCATTTCATCTGTTGCCACAATAACAGGAATCATACTACTCTAAATTGTTGTAGTAGTAGCACATCAGGATTTACTATCTGATATTTGGAGCAGTGAAATATTATTGGGCCTTCTAACTCATTTGGTAGTGTTTCTGTTCATAAAGAAGATACACAGTAAAAATGTCTTGGATAACATTCCCTTTTTCACTTAAGATTTTAAATTTTTTCTGTCAGTTACAGTCATGAGGCTGAGCCTTTTCCCATAACTAAGCTGTAACTATAGTATACATTAACTACAGTACAGTCAAAAGTCGTTTATCCGGACCTCAAAGCTACAAACTTTCTGTGCATGTGTCAACACATAATGCGTTCACGTATGCACATAGGCGTTTACGCATGCACGTAATACTTTTGCGCATGCACATAATACGTTTAGGCATGCGCGTTTAATGTATAACGGACGGTATAAGTCAAGCTAAAATGATCTAATTATCTATTTCAAGTTAACGTTGCAGATTGCATTGTTCGTTAATCTTCGAATTTGATCCGCCTTATTATTTTTTGCAGACTGTTAGAGCAATTTTATAAAAGTAAGCTTGAACTTTCGATTATGTCAAATAGAATTTCCGATGCTAGAGCTGCCAAAGGATCTACAAAGCGAAAGTATGTTTCGACGTATGTTTCAAACAAAAAGTGCAATTGCTGCAAAAATTGGATAAAGGCATATCCTTTGTTTCTCTAACCATTCCGAAATCTGTTTATGAATTTCCCGCTGCTCTGCGGCGGGGGGGGACGGCGCGGCGCGCTATAAATTGGAAGTTGATCTGTCAGCGCTATTCTTATCTTCAGGGCTGATGTTTTTATTTTATTTGGCTTATAATTCCTTACTAAATGTAGTATCCTTACTAAATGTAGTACTCAGTCTTTCGTATGATTTAAATCAAATTCCTTGTCATTATAATTCTCTTCCGATAGTGAAGAAAGTGACACAGAGGTTATTGAAAATAAAAAAATTTCGATTGAAAAATTAGTCGGTATTCTCAACACGGCAATTATAGGACTTGAACAGCGGAACTTTGTAACTGAACAAGAAATTATGTCTGTTTATAGAATTAAAGAGAAAGTATTATCACATAAAATGAAGCAACTTAAACAACTTACATTGAAAGAAATGTGTAATAAAGTAAATAAATATTAAGCTTTTTTTTTTTGTAAATTTTGATACCCTTTAGATCATAATTGTTCTTTATTTCATAAATTACTGTTTCATATTTTTAATTTTATAATTTCTGCATGCCATCTTACCAGATTTAAACTGATGATCTATAATCTGGAAAAATTGATAATCCGGAAATGCAGAAGTCCCCGGCGAGTCCGGATTAAAGACTTTTGACTGTATATTCAGTTGGAGCGAACTTTTGAAGCATTTATCATTTTGACCTATTATTGATTTATTCTTATGACTGAGTTTTATAGCATTACTTCTTTCAGGATCACCTTGCCCTGAGCCAACGAAAGAGGGCACATTAGAAAGTCTAATGGACAAACTGCGGGCAAAATCTGGACAATATAAGTCATGGATGGAGATGTCAAAGTCATTAAGAGTAGCAATAACGGTAATATTGTACTGATTTTATACTCAAAAACAAAATTTTTGTAAACCATTTGTCATTTAAAATGGTAAAACAATTCTCTGTGTTGAAGGGCTTTAAAAAATATTAGTGAATTTCAAAACCATACAATACTATAAATTTTGGTATGCATCAGTTCAGCCATGTTCTTGCAATAAAAGTGTCTCTTATATTTATTTTATTGTTTCATTTCATACTTTGATTACAGTTTTACTTATCTTCAATTTGGAGTAATTTTATTTACAAGTTGTCGGTTTATTATATTGGCTTAGGTGTAGTTTTTATCTAGTTAAGTATATAATTATATTTTCATCTAAACAGTTTATTGTTAAATGTAAAAATTATTTCATAATTCAAAAGGCACATTGTTTAACCCTTTCCTGGTCATGAGCAAGCTCAGCTGGTAAATGAATTCCCTGCTAGAATGGATAGAAATACAGTTTATTTTATCACTTTCTACCAGGGACACACACACACACACACACACAAAAAAAAAAAAAAAAAAAAAAAAAAAGAAAAAAAAAGAATTCAGTTTGGAATTTTTCAGATTTGAGTTACTGGTGGATATAAATCCTGTTCAGTAATGAAATAGATTCAGAAGAAGGAATTTAAAAAAAATTGGGGAGCATCTAAAGGTTTTAGTTTGTAAAAATCTGGATGTGAGTTTTCTTAGTTCTGAAAATAAAATTAGTAAAAATGATGATTTCAAAGCAGTTGTGTAAATTAATTAACGAACAGCATACATACACTTTTTATTAATCTGATATATTAATTATTATATTAATCTGATCTGGGTACTAGTGAAATTTTGTAAAATTAATTTTATAATTGTTATATTAACATTATCGTATGCAGTGTTTATTAAAAAAAATATCAATGCAAAGGAAGAAAATCCAGATAATTATGATAATTAGGAAGTTTAATGTTGTATATACAGAGTTGCCAACTCTTCCGATTTTCAACCGCTCTCCCGCCAACCCGATTTACAATATATTTCTCCCGACTTTTTCTTATTCTTAAAATTTCTCCTGATTTTTATGGAACTTGGCATAATACTTTGAACTAAAAAAAAAAAAAAAAAAAAAAGTGATTTTGGACGTCTGAAAAGCAATTGAATTTTCTGTAGATTATATCTAAAACAAAACCTTGCGAATTAGATAACTTCTGCTTTGTGAGTGAGAGCATATACGTATCCAGAAACGACGTTCTCCAGTTCTCCAATGGGCATCGGGCTCCACTGCGTGTCATCTGGCATATATTAGCCAATGAGGACAAAGCAAGCTGTTATTTTGATGTTCTTTAGTTAATTTGGTCATTTTGTCCTGAGTTGTGTGAGTACACGCACCTTAGGGAAATATTTTTAGAAATTATCATCTTTTGTTATGTCTGCGAGAAAGGTGAAATACTCGTGTACATTTCAAAAATCATACACAGTTGACTTTCATTCCATTATTCCCTCAAGGAAAAATAAATTTGCGATGTGTACCACCTGTCGCTGCGATTTTTCGATTTCGCATGGTGGAAGCATGGATGTTCTCAAACATATGCGTACACAAAAACACAAGAACAACATAGTTGTTTTGAAAAAAAATGAAAAATTAAATTTTTCTTCGGAAACAAGGGACCAAAAAGTTATTAATGCAGAATGTCTGTTCTCTGCCTTTTTACTGGAGCACAACCTGCAACTATGCCGCAGCTGAAAAAGGGGCAGCTTCTTTAGCAATAAATGTGGATGAACACATTGTTGATATTTATTATTATCTTGAAAGGAGTTCTAAAAGGAAGAAAAAATTGAAACAGTTCCAACAGCTGCATAACAGCAGTTTACAATTAGAAAACTTGAATGAAGTTATAAAATCAGCTAGGATTGACACCCAGTGAAGTTTAATTGGAAAACTGAATGATGCTGATGGAATTTTAAAATATAGTGAACTGTCTAGAATTATGTTGGCCATCTTGACAGTTCCCCATAGTAATGCAGAGTGTGAGAGGATTTTCAGTGTTGCGAAACCGAGGACTAAATTTAGATCTAATATGATGACACATTAGAAATGTGATGATACATGTGATGTTCATGTGATTTCTAATGTGACGACACATTAGAAAAACTTGCATTAGCAAAAGCAAGCCTACGTGGCAATTGCTATGAACAAAATTTCAAAGTTTCTTTCTTAAAGAAAGAAAAATCTGCCACTGTTTATAACATTTGTACGAAAACTGATTAAAGTGTTTTTTTTTTTTTTTTTGTTTTCTTAAACGATGCAAGTAATAAAAATGTTTTTTATGTGTAAGGTATTTTTGTGTTGCTTGCATTTAAGAATTAGTTACTATTTAAAGTTAATTCATTATTAAAAACTATATTTTCATCATTTAAAATGTCTTTTTAACATTTTAAATGACGAAAGTTTGAATAAAAAATCTCCTGATTTTTGAGTGTCATAGGTTGGCAAGTATGTATATAATACAAATTTATTTTTAGTATCTATTATTAGTTATTTAACAGTGTAGTAGTATTTGAAAATTCAGTTGAAAACAATATACAATGTATGCATTTCAAATGTGTTACCACATAACTTTTTGTGATATTTCTAAGAATGAATGCAAATTTGGGAAGCAACTAGAGTAAAAACAGATAGTGTTAGTGTTTGTGAATAGCACTGCAGTGAAATGTTGCAGTTTATAAGAAAAAGAAGACTATTTATTTTGGTAACATTTAAAGACCTTCGACCAATGTTTTTATTGAAGGCAAATGTAATTAAAGGTTTTTATGCTAGGTGAAAACAATCAGCTTCAGCTTTTCTGCTATATAAGTCTGAAGTATTTTTCAATGATTTATAACCCATTAAATCAGTATGTAACTGTAGAGAATTTCAAATGTAATTTATTTCATGTCATTTATCTGATACATATTGCATATTTTGACCTGTTTTAGAACATATGTTTAACACATTAAACACCACTTGTATTCAGATATGCACAACATATATTTAGTCCACATGGACCTTACATATCCAAATGAATACAAACCAGTTAGGGTCTATAAACAGATGTAAGTATAATGTTTTAAAAATGTATTACATGATATTGGGGAACATTTATGATATATTAATGAAAGAATAATAGCAGCCAAAAATATTTTAAAAAATTTAATATTATGGCAGTCATTGTTTTAAGCTGTTATATAGCACTCATTACTTAATCATGTTCCTCTGTAATTTGTATTAGAGGCTGTAAATATTATTTTCCTTAATTTTGGGTAGGTAAGCTGCTCTAGCTTATGCTGCAGACATATGCTAATTGACTAAAAAAAGTGAAAATTCATTGGGTAAACCACTCTGCCATATATGTTGCAGCAACAAATTCCGAAACATAGCACTTAATATTCATTCAGTAATTCTATTCCATATTGATGTAATCATAATTGATAACATTGCATCTACAAAATAACTATAAATAGTAATACACTGACTACCAATAAGTATTTGGACACCTATGCAAATGGCGATATCTGCGGTCCTAAGGTAGGTCACGGACTCCGCCTGTATATATCGTGTAGGAAACAGCATCGGCTTTAGTCGTGTGCAATATGCCTCGCAGTTCGGAGCTCTCTGATTTCGAGAAAGGTATAATTATCGGGTATCACAAATGTGGCCGATCCTTAAGGGACATATTTAGCGATCTGAAGTACCCAAAATTGACAGTGGCGTATGTGATTAAGAAGTGGAAGGTGAGCGGTGATTGTCAGAATGTGCCCCGACTCGGCAGACCAACAAAACTGGGAGATAGAGACCGAGGAGTGCTGTCCAGAGAAATTTGGAAGAAACGCACCCAACCGATGGCCATCATCCGCGAGGAGTTTTAACAGGCATCCAGGAGTATTGTTTCAATGAATACCATCCGTAAGGAAGCACATCTGCTTGGTTTTCATGGTCGTGCTACTGCCCATAAGTCTTTGATCACAAAGTCCAACCGCGCTGCTCGGTTAATGTGGTGCAAAGCACGTCGAAATTTGACAGTAGATCAGTGGAAACGGGTTCTTTGGAGTGACGAATCAAGGTTCACCCTTTACCATTCGGATGGCAGGGTCTGGGTCTGGCGTCTGCCTGGAGAACTTCTGCCAGAATGCATTATGCCAACAGTCAAGTTCGGCGGAGTTGGAATTATGGTCTGGGGGTCTTTCTCCTGGCATGGGCTAGGACCCTTGGTTCCCATTCATGGTAAGCTCAACTCAGATGCCTACTGCATTATTTTGGATGACAATGTGCTTCCTACGTTGTGGCAGTTTTATGGGTTGGATCCCTCTTACTGTCAGGACGACAATGCCAGTTGTCATGTTTCGACGTTAACCAAGGCTTGGTATGGTGCCAATGGAGTTCATCGAATGGACTGGCCTGCCCAGAGTCCAGACCTGAACCCTATCGAAAACCTCTGGGACGAGTTGCATCGCCGAATTCAGGGGTGCACTACCCGTGCAAAATCGGTGAAGGAACTTCTATGTCTTCTCCAAGCTGAGTGGAAGAACATACCACTAGCTGTCATACAAAGACTTGTGGAAAGTATGCCCCGGATGGTCCATGCTGTAATTACCTCTTGTATAGGCTGTACCAACTATTGATTTTGAATAAAGTTAGTTTTTCTTTTCTATCACAAAAACCAAATACTTGTTGGTGTCCGAATACTTATTGGTAGTCAGTGTATATGAATAAATAAAAAATAAATAAACACCCCACTTTGACCTTGGTTAAGATGAACTCTGCTGATTTCTAATAGACGTTACTTGTTCAGGTTCGGTAACCTTTTTTTATTACTGTGAATTACAGTACTATGAAAAAGAATATGTCGTATATGTCGACATGTAATGCACACTTTAATTACAAAAAATAAGAATGAAATTTACGTGTGTGCATTATATGCTGGGTATAAGAATGATAGAAAAAAATAAGGAAAAAGCAGCATACAAAAATTAGATTTTTACATGTACCTAAATGCTGTTTATTTAAAAGAAATGATATACCTTATGAACTTAAAAATTTTTATTATCAGATAACATGAAAAGTTTGTCTACCATTATATCTTCATGCACATCATCGAATTCTGTTTCATCTTCACCATCATTGTCACTCTTATTTATAAATAAATAATCATCATCCAATCCAACTTTCACCAACACCAAACATCCTTGCTGCAGCACAATATCCATTTTCTTTCACAGAATGAATGACTTTGCATGTAAAATCAGCACTTTTCTTTTCTTTTCTTTTCTTTTCTTTTTTTTTTTTTAGCAGCAGGAGCCATACTTACTACTGAAAGAAACACAAGATAAAATCAAAGTTCACTTCAGAATCACGGCTTGAAACAACTACAGAAAAAGAAAATATCCTACTCCTAATTCCGAAAATTCATTCTGGCCGAAAGGACATTCCTATCCCAAAAACTGTCCCCTTTTTCTTGAAATTCTAGAATAATATTCCTGTATATCTGCATTGCATACAACCCACCCTCTTTGCAGGATTATTTATTCCCTGAAGCAATTCTCCCACTCACATATTGTTTCCCTTTCACTCCGTCAATTCAGTATACCTTTGTCTGAACACATTTAGAAAAAAATATCTGAATGGCTACAAAAGAGCATCACACATGTATTTTCAGGTTTCTTTTTAAAGAAAAGGGTGCATATTACACGGCAAATATACCTAAAAAATTAATTATTGCATTATTGTTATTAAATGTATTATTGAGTCGTAAGGGAAGCTTTTCTCATCTGTCAGGAATTTGTGAAGGAATGAAATCTGCTTCGTATCCATTTGTCCCACTGCTTTTCTAGTTTATGCTTGAAAATTCTATTGATGCTTAGAAGATGAATGGGAACATTGATTTTTTTTTTTAATTAAAACAAATAACTTAGAAAAGATGCTAAAGAGAAGAGAATTGATCTTAATTTAGATCTGGTTAAGATATCTGACAAATGTTTATGTTAAAAAGGAGCATAAAATTTTTTTTGTGTGTTGTTGCATGTTTTGTAGCTTTTAACATATAATTATCCATTTTAGAATCAATATCAATTGTTGTAAAATTTCTTGGACTGTGCTTTTAATAATGCTTTTTAATGGATATTTTTTAGAAATTAAAAAAAAATTTAATCTTATATGACTAAGCGTATTTAACTACATAATTTAATTATTTGTGACTAACTGCTCACCCTTAGAAGTTATCTCTACATGCTAAGGTGAGTTATCTACTTTCCTTAGTCCTTATTGTGGCTTCAAAATGCAACACAAAAATGGGAAAAAAAAAAACAAACAAAAAAAAAAAAAACGTAGAACTTTGTTTCTTACAGCAAATGAGACTGGAAATAATACAAAGTAACTTAGCATCTCCTGGTGCTTCAACGATCTAGTGGAACTTTATGTTAAATATTGTATATTAATTGGGTTACAGCTGTAGCAGATGTATACTAAGCTATGACACTGACTGGCTCAGACAAAGTGTATCAAATATTCAACACTTACCTTCAATGGCAAACATTCATGTTTGTTCTGATCAACATATCTCTCTTAAACAAGCAACTGCAGTGGCAACAGCCAGGCTTCTGTTCTGAATCATGCTGATTATTATTTTACTTTCCAATATAACCTGTGCTGCTTGACATAACATCTGCATAAACCTCTGACGAGTACATAATGAAATGAGGCATAAAAGAATCAATATAGAGCTGTTAGTAAAATTTAAGTAAAGTGTCACTAACCTTTACTTAAATTTAACCTTTACTTTTATTTAAAATATGTGGGGCTATAAGTGTAAAATTTAAATTTTTCAAAAATTTTTTTAAAATTTTAATTGCTTGAAAACATTTATGATGTTGATTTTACTCTCAAATTTGTTTTATAATTAAGTTAAATATTAGGTTATGTTCAATAAGGCATTGTATTTACAGATCGATTTTATTCTTAGAATGGTATTAGAAAAGTGGAGTTAGGGTATAAATAATTACTTTAGTTTATTTAATTCCTTTTTGCTGTCAAATCCTTAATATTTTTCATTAATGTTCTTTAAAAGTACTTAACTTCCATATGCAGGAGCATGTACAAACTCTTATAACATAATTTTTATACTTTCAAATGAAATTTGCCACTTACATACTATGTTACTATAGTTTATAAGTAATATTTGTTTATTACAGTACTTGACTGCAGCTTTCTAGTCAGAAGCTACTATATTTATTTGCATATTTTTACCCTTAGCTTTAAGCACCTGGCTCTGAAAAAATATTCAGATAATTGTCCGCTTACTCAATGTGTTCAGAGAATAAACTTCTGTAAATTTTTAATTGGATTTGTTTGCATGGTGATAGTTTTTATCTTACCAACTAAGACCAACCTTTGCAGGCTACTTGTGAAGGTCATATTGAACTTTTCCATTTTAATTGTTGAACTTTATGGCGGACTAATACAAGTCTCATAGAGAAACTAAAATGAACTGACAATTCAGTTTATGATTTCATTGTGTCTTATACATTTCAGTGTATGAGTCAGCTGAACATGTTCATCTTCTCTATCTATTTATGGATGATTTGAGGCCTAAGGAGTAACAGAGATAATAATAAGAACAGGTGAAATTAAAGTTACAGGGAAGTAGAAATGAAACTGTGTTGTTATCAGATATTGTAATGTTAATATTACTATGTATTCTAATGCAGGTTTTTTTCTTTTAAAGAAATAATGTTGTGATATTTGATTGTAGATTTTCCATAATTATTTTCATTTGTTTTGGTCTTACTATAACTGCAACCTTCGAAAATTAAATTATTCACGTAATTTTGCCCTGGTGCTAAAAATTGCCCGAAAAAGAGGGTTAATATATGAGAAAATATGGTACATAATTGGCCAAATCTAATTTTAGCTTGACATAAATTATAACAAAGTTTGAACGTTTCAAGAGGAAGAAATGTGGTCTGTTGTGTTCTGGAACATGTAATTTTATTATCAACTGACAAGCTACAGGAATTATTTACTTCTGAAAATGAGACTGTCTTTTCATTTCTTAGAATATTATATAAATTTATATGTTAATCATACATGTGTTTTACAGTTATTGTACAGCTTTTAAACTGATATGGAGTACAGCATAAATCTATTCTATTTTTTGTAGGAAAAGAGGCATCTGATGAATAGTGGTGAACGAACACAACTTCAGAAAGTTCTTGACACACTGCAAAAATCTATAAAAGGTACTTTTTTTATTTTGCATTCTTGTATTTTTCAAAGTACTTAGTCTGCTGTTCTTTAATTATTTTCTTCATTTTTAGTGACATCGCTACAGTCTATGGTTGAAAGGCTGGATAGTATAACTCGGCAGCAAGGGCAAGTAAATTTTTAATTTCAAAGATTATGTGTATTGAGTATAATTAGTTATTGTTTATTTAGTGCAGTAAAACAAAATGTGGTGAAATGGTGTGGATTGAATTTTTTCTTAATTTATTAACTTTGTTTAAAATTTAATATGTTAGTAAGCTAAATATTTATATATGCCAAAGAATTTTAAGTCAAATTATATTTTTACATATGTGTAGACTAATTTGTATGGGAATAGCATAAATATTTGTGTAAGAACATAAAAGTTTATCTGCAACTGCAGATTAAAAATATTCATTAATATTCAGCTGAATATGGCTTGTATTTAAGTGAGATGATGCAGCTTGAAAGAGAGCTTGTTAAAAAGTTTTATTTGATTATGTCCAACTTCCATTCAAAATGAAAAGCCAGCTTCAGATAGCTATTTGAGTTCTCAGTTCCACACATGCAAATCTGTTAGAACTGTGTACTGTAATTTCCACTGAAAACTCAGCACTAAAGCTAGAGGCACTTGCCTAGAGGATCATGGGGGTTTCATCAGAGCTTCGGTATACATGTATCATCAATAAAACACTTTGGATGATCTGAAGATAATACAGTACGGTAACTTTTAATTCTGCAATGCAGTCATAGGTATTTTGCATAAGATTTAAAAGAGTTTATAAGGTATTTCTCCTGCCTTGTTTGCTCATCAAATTAATGTATACGTCATGGGCAGAGGAGACTGCATTCAGCATTTTTGAAAATTCCATTGAGAACCTGATGTAACTGCTATATTTTATAGTTCATAACATTTAAAAAAAAATAAATTGGATAAGATTTTAAAGATATGCCATATCTAAGAATTGTGTGAGAGAGAGATGCATTTTGGGATTGTTAGAAAGGCTATTCAAATATTGTAATTGATTGCATTATAAAGTGTGTACTTAATAAAAAAAAGGTAATTTATTCATGCTTATAAAAAAATGTATTACACAACTTTTTTCCCTTGTGATCTTTAGATTTATCGAGATATAAATACAGTAGAGTTCTGAAAACTCGGCCGAATTTGTGAAAATGCCAGGTTATTAGGAAAGGTTTTAAAATATAAACAAACAACTAAAAAAAGGAAAAGTGTTTACTTAGAAAATATAGTACTTGTATGTATTGGTTGCTTACCAACAATTCAATATTCTAACTCAAACTACCAAAATACCCTTAAACAAAGAAAAAATACTTTAGAAGGCATAGAGCCTTTACTAATGAAAATTCATGAATACATACTGTACAGTAATTTACCTGATAAGGCAGACCTCAGAAAAATACCGTATGAAGACATGAAGCTGTCTAATGAAAACTAACTAGCGAACTTTGCAAAAACTGGCTAAAGAAATTCTTGGCATCTGCCACCCATCCAACTACATCTAATAGATAAAAATTTTTTCTTAAGTTCTATATAAGACTTTGTGATATCATTTGCTGAAAGAAGAGAGGATAACAGCTTATGCCTATACTCCTTCTCCTGAGACTAACCACCTTGGTCCATTGGCTGGCATAATGCTGTAACATTGGGTGGCAAAAAAATTGCTCATATGTCCCAATTTTTTAAGTCTTCGATGTCTGGGTGCGAAGATGCTTGGCAAGTTTTTAAAAACCACTCAACCAATGGAACAAACACTTCATGGAACCATTTTTTGAAAATTGCACAGTGCATCCAGGCATTTGAATGGTTTAGTTACCAAATGGAAAGTTCATTCATTCAATGTACTTTAATGCACATGGTTTCTTTGATTTTTCTATGACACCCAAGTTTTAATTTGTGGTCACCTGTTGCATTAATGTATGCTAGGATTGTTATCATCTCCTTGCTCCTTTTAAAACCAGGGGCTAACTGTTCTTCCTTGAAAGCTAGTCTTTTCGCTGGTAACAGTTTATAATTTAACCTTGTTTCATCATAATTGTATAATTGCTCTGCAGTCAAACCTTCAACTTCGATAAATTTCTGAAAGTTTTTCTTAAACTGAGATATGCCTTCCATGTCCACAGACAGTTTTTTTCACACGAATATTAATCTGTCGCACTCCATATCATGTCTTACCTTGATCAAGGCCAGCCAATGTTTGCGACAAATATAGGATCATTGTCTTTTTTTTTTAATTCTTCATAAAATTTCAAGGCCTTCTGTTGCAAAATTGGCCCACTAATTGGTGTGCCCTTCTCTCTCGTTTGGTGAAACCAAATAAAGAGTGCTTCATTTACCTCATTAAATTCACTGTCCTTCATACTTTTCCTTTCTTTCAATGCTTCTGTACACATTCTCTTAAAACACTACGATTCAATTTCCTTCTGCTGCTTCCAGTCTCCAGTCATACTTTTGCTGACTCCTAAGTCCTTAGCCACTGCACTAATACTTTCTCCCTTATCCAGTCTCTATACTGTCCCCAACTTTTGCTCCATAGACAAGTACACTTCTTTTCTTTTAACAAAGAAACTTCTTTTCTTTTCTTTTAACTTTCTTAAAACTTACCATCGCAAAGTACTGTCTAGCACCCACAAACTTTGAAACAGCTCTGAACAATACAGTATGGCTGGTTGAATTTCCTGTACCACCATTAGAGGCTTAACAGGGCTTAGTCGAGCTCTTTAGTTAAAGAAACATTGAGATCTAAAACAAGGCCTAAATCAGGCCCATTAAGTTGTAGGACTACCGCCTTACTACCTGAAATAACTTAAAATAGAATAAACAACTAAAATACGATACATAATATGAATAATACAAATTAATGCAACAGGTGAGCTGGTGAGATTTACCAGCTATACCAACAAAAGCACATTATTGCATACTTTGTAAAAATTTAGTCACTGTATTTTTACCCTTTAGAGTATTAAATTTAGCAATATTTGGAATAAATCTTAGAACAATATTTTTCATAGAAGAGCATCTAAACAACAGGTGTTCAATATCGACGTTACTCATGCCAAATGGACAGGCACAATTTTTAATCGAAAACCTATTATAATAAAAGGGAAAGTGTCCATGATTAGTTAAAGCTTGGTTTAGATACTTGTCACTTAGGCATCTTTTCTCACTTACAATTGAGATTAAATTATAAGTGAATCTTCCTTTAGAATCTGGGTCATTCCATTTTGCTTGCCATAGAATCAAACTTTTTCTTTTCAACAAGGATTTCAAACTGTCAAAGTAAGTCTTTACTAAAAAATCAATAATTTGATTTTCAGTGGCAGCTTTTGCCAATCTATCTGCTAACTCGTTACCAATGGTACCAATATGACTTTTCGTCCAAAAGCGTTTAACATCTCTGAAAGCGCTAAGATAAAAAAGCATGTCTTTTATTTGTTTAATTAGATTGTTACTTGGACAAACACCCGCAATTGAAACAATTGCACTTTCGCAGTCACTATAGATTTCCACAGGATCTATTGCAGAATTAGAAATAAGCCAATTCAAGGTCTCTCGCAGGGCCACTAACACTGCCTGATAGACATTGTCAGAAAGTCTATATTTCCTTTGTAAGCTTAATAACCCATCTGAAAACATACAAAAGGCTGCCCCCACATGACCATTTAATTTAGATTCATCTGTAAAAATCGTGTAGCCTGCCATATTGGGAAGGCCTTTATGCCAATTCAACCGTTTCAACAAAGTTCTAACCGTTCTAAACCTTTTTCAAAGTCAAAATCTTTAGCTGAGAAGATCTCACTGAAACAATCGACAGTTTTATTACCAGCTTTTAATTTAAAAATAGCATATTTTTTTCCCGCCAAAATATCGATCGGAGGGCATCCAGCCAAAATCTGAAGAGCTACTCTGTGGAAACAGTTCTAAAACACTTAGTAATCCTCAGTAAAGCGATTCTTTGAATTTGCAAAATTTTGTTATGCATTCAGACTGTTCCAGTCCACCATGTGCCACATGCATACAAGATCTTTCTCTCAATAGCTCTTTTATAAACTCTTAAGAACTTTACCTTGGAGATTCATTTTACTAAGTCTATTAAGAATATGGGTGCATTCGATCTGTATTTAATCTAGGTGAGGCATAAAAGTGAGCTTTTCATTGACCGTAATGCCCAAATATTTGATATTCTATGAAACTCTAATTGGTTGTCATACAGTTTGCACCTAGGATGTATTGATCTAGTATTAGTTTTGACAATACCCAAAAGAAAGGTCTTCTTTGGATCAAATTTGAGTTTAACATGGAAAGACCACTTCTCCAATTCTTGAGTGGCGAAACTTAAAGCTTTATCAATAGTATGGCAACCACTTCCCATGGCCAATAAAACAAATCGTCAGCATAATTACAATACAGTATAGTCACTCACGTTGAATTACGCAACATGGCTAAGAAATCAACTAACCCTGGCAAAGCTGCAAGTAGACTGAACACGCGCCAGCGCCAGTCACATGTTGAAGGAGTGGGGGTGTGACGCGAGACAAGGGAACATAGGAAGAAGGGGACACATGCACCTGGGCAATGACTTTAAATGGGTCTCCGATCGTGTGTTTTTTTTACCTGTCTGGGCGTGGCCAGGTTATAGAGTACCGAATTTTCAGGGTTCTATTTATTTTCTCCTTTCTATTATTAAAGAAGAGTTTCCACACATCTGCATATTAAAAAGGATGCATTGCTGACCAGTGGTTACAAAATTAAGTTGAAACCTTTTTCATTGAATCTGAAAAGACATTAAAAAATTGACTATATAGAATCCTAATCATTCTTAGTATGTTTTAAATTGTATAAAATATCTTAAGATCAGGTAATACATAATGTAAAATTTTTTATATAGATGTTGTTTGGCATATATGAAGTTAATTCAGTTATGCATATTTGTATATTAGAATGATTTAGGAATTAGACAAAAAGTTGTGTTAGTTACAGAAATAAAAATTAAAAAAAAAGTCTGAAAATAGTGTAACATATATATATATATATTGGCTTCAACACTTTTCTGCATTATTTATGATATTAAAATGTTTTCTTCCTTTACAGGCTGAAATTTACTTCTGGACCTCCAAATACTGAATGTTACATTTTTTCTGATATGTTTTATGTGGAAATTTTGTTAGAGACAACTGGTGAAGTGAAGGATGTAAAAATTGCTCATCAAGGAGATCCTGTGGTAATTTTCTTTTGTAGTATAATATATTATGTAAAAATATTTTTACGTCTAGGAATTATTTGTGTAAACAAACTAATTCAGTTGGAAATATTACATTTAACAGGAAAACACAATTAATGCATTATAAATTATTTTATGTGTATGAAAATATATGAAATTTTTGAAGTTTTAAAAAATATCTTTGTTATTGATTTCATTATGAAGAACAGGAAAGAAAGATGCTACAGCATAAAAGGAACTCTACCATTTTAGTTACATAAATGAAACTCTTTTCTTGTCTGCCCAGACTAAAATGCGTAATATAGAACATATATATATACAGGTAGGCCTACTATGCAGCAGATACATTCCTTGAAAATACTGCATTGTGGGAAGTCTTGTTAGAGGATACTCTAACTTAATACAGAAATTGAGATTCAGTTCTAAAAAACGAAAAACTGCCTTTATGGTGCAGTATTTTTATCTTTTTAATTTATGTACATAAAAACATTTCATAAAAAAACTTTGATAAAATTCAGCATCATATAAAAGCTAAGAAGATAATGATTTCAAGTCAAAATAATGAAAAAAAAAAAAAAAAAAAAAAAACATAATGCAGTGCTCACAAATTTATTCCTCAACGTCACTTATAGTTGTTTGAGAACGTATGAACTGGCCTTATTTCAAGATCTGAACTTATTTCATCGATAAGTTCTACTTGTAGGTTTAAGTTTTAAAATTACTTTATTCATATTCAGAATGTCTGCATAAGATTACAGTACTGAAAAAGCAAGCAAGCCACGGCTGTCGTGCAAACATGATGCACTCGGTCGCAAGGGAACAACAAGAATGAACCTGCATCAGTGGTAGTTCCTAGAATTATTGTCTAGGGGTAAGTTTCTGCTGGGATCTAGAGGAAGCGACCACACATTTCCTAAATTATGTTGTGAGAAAAATTTCTGTTTCTCCGAGTGCATTTGGAGTAAAATCACGTTATGATGGTACCGTGTTATGAGACGCCTAACTGTATATGCATTTTAGATAAAGGAAGTAGCAATGAAAATGGATATATAGAATGATTAAATTAGAATTAGAACTAAACAGGCAAAAAAGAAAATAAATAAATAATAATAAAATAAATAAATAAACAAATAAAAGAATTTTAATATGCCCAAAGGGGCATTTTTTTAATGTTTTGTGTAGTACCTTTATTTATTAAATATCATGTTCTTCGCACTTAACCATAAAATTCAGTTCAACAGCAATATACCAATAAAATTGTAAAATGAGCATAGCTTTAGAATTTTCAATACACAGTCTCGCTCGCTGGAGATAAAAAATGTTTCCCCCATACAGTGTTGTCATTGCTTGTTTTTGATTCATTGAGTTTGTTAACCAAAAATTTGTTAAAAGTTTTACAAAATATCGAATACATAATAAAACCAATTCCAAATTTGGACTTCCAAATGCCCGTGTTTGGGTGGAAACGTACGTTATTCAAAATTTGACGGCTCTACATACTGTTGTTTTATCACTATGTGAGAAACATGCATACATATATGCAGATTCTTCATTATTTAATTTCTTTAAATATAATACAGGGTGATAATATTTGGTGGCAACAGTTTGAAAAGTGTAACGGACATTCAAAGTGATTCGACGCAAAATCACAAAACGAAAACAATAGTCCTTCAGGGACAAAGTCCCTTGGACTAAATATATATATATATGTAATTAAGAGTCTTATCTTTTTTCTATGTCAATATGCTAGGGTTTAATAAATGTAGGCAAGATTTTCATATCAAGTCATACCCAACGTTGAGCATCTTTCTGAGAAAAGTCACAATCCTCTTCATTAGACATAATATCAAATTCTGAGGTGTCCGATCCTGAAGATGACGGAAAGTAATCATCTATATCACTGTCAGACATACTCATAAAAAAAAAAAAAAAAAAAAAGCACCTACTACAAATAATAAACGAAAATGGAAGACACAGAATATAAAAAAAAAAATGCATTTTGCTCAAACAGAAACATGAGCAATAACCACACAGTTATTCATTTAACCATTTCAGAAACATCCCCCTCTTCTCTGAAATAATACCCTCCTTTGCATAATCTGTCAAGGTCATTTTAGGGTTGCATTCCAAATCTTTGTGAATAAGTTTACTGGTAGCAGCGCAAAGCAAATGATAGTATTTCAGAAGAGTGTATATAAATGCCCAGGGCAGCTAACACATCAGCTAAGCAAGGTGTATATATATGCCAGTTAAGGAGTTAAATTTAATCTAATATGTTTTTTTTTTTCAAGTATACTATTTACACCAGTTTCAATTACTTAAGAAGTTCTTAATAAACTTTATGAGTTAATATTTTTTCTCTGCTTGTATATTTTTTTGCCTGTTTAGTACTAATTCTAATTTAAACAATTTAAAAAATAAAATCTTAGCAGTGATTAGCACAGAATATGTTTCTAAGTCGTTTTTGCATTATTCTCCATTTTAATTATTTATGTGCATATAGTAAGATATATGAAGAAGTTCAAAACTTAATCCGGTTGTGCATTAAACCACCAGCAGCAACAAGTGGTGATAATAATGGGAAAAAAATTGAAGCATTTAAAAATCCAGCTCATATTCAGTTTGAAACAAAGCATGTGCAATAGTAAAAAATAAATAAATAAAAGCACAGTGATATATTGCATGAAAATTGCAAAAATACTTTGAACCAAAAATGAATATAGTAATAAAAAATGGAAACGTATTTACATCTTTTTTGCATCATCATCGGAGAGTTGGTGCAACAAAAGAAGTAAATACTTCAGCCTGTTTCTGAACTGATACTGGCACAAATTGGAGATTAATAACAGAAAATTAATGAGAGTAATTCGAGTCTTTATAAGTCCATCTCCTACTGTCTGGTGTATGTAAAGCAAAAATTGCAAAATTACAACATTGAAATCATAATTGAACTTCAAAAAGAATTTTGAGTAGACCAAGTGTAGTAAACAAATCCATGTAAACGCTAGTAATTCCATTCTACACATGAAAAATTGTACAAAAAACAGAAAAAAAGAAGAGATAGTTGTCAAAACTGTAACAATAGAGCAACAATTGTGTTGAAATAAAAAAATAATTAATTCTCAGATTGCCCACATCCAATATTATTTACTCTTGGTTTTCCTTTTGCAATTTATTCATTTTTTTACACCAGTGATGCCCAACCTTTGTTCTAGCGAGCATATTTTGGCCTATCGCGAGCACATTTCCAAAACATCAACATTTTTGTTAATCATATTTCCAATCTTATGTGATTCATCTGAAATATTAATTTCGGCAAGTGGGTTTGAGATTAATAATAATAATATTGGATGAACTTTATGGAAATCAGAGAAACGGAGTTCAAAATTATTTTTCAGTGCATTTAAGTTTTCCCAGTATTTCTCTGTTTCAATTGCCTTGTGGTTATTGATATGGCTTGATAAATTCTGAAAAATGGGTGGGGTGAAATTCTTTTCTTTCATCTGATTTATCTACAAATTTAACTTTATCTGAAAAGCAGTTACAGTCCCAGTCAATTGAAAAAGTGTTTTTTCTTTTCCCTGGAGATCTTTGTTCAGTTTAGCTGTTCTATCTGTGAGAAAATACAGATCGGATAACTAATTATTATCATCCAATTCTTTATAACTTTTGTTTCCAGGATTCCAAAAACTGCTTTATTGGCAAAAGAAATTCTACAAACCGTTGAAGTACTTTTTCCCTGCTGAGCCATCTAAACATCGGAATGAAGCAATAAGATACCATGTTCGCTATCAAGTTCATAAGTCAGCAATCAGTTATTTTATAACGTCTTGCAAGATATCTCTTGACTATAAATGCTTACCATATTTTAACAATTAAGAAATATAAATGAATGGTTATTTTAAAAATATTTTTTGTTCGTAGTACCTAATCAGGCTCGTGAGCACAAGGTTTGGCACCGCTGTTTTAAACAGTGTTTAATGGTGCATTGGAAGTTTTTTCTAATTATTTTTACATTATTAATTAGTTCAAAACTTGATATTAATTTTATTGCTTAGCTCATGTTAGGGTTTACACCAGTTTATCCTACTAGTCATGTTGGATTAAAATATTTTCAAAACACTTGTTGTTTCACCATTACAATTTACTAACTCTTCTTTTATATATATATATATATATAAATTTTTCATGTGTTGTATTATACTGGACTGATAAAAGCGTAACTTTTTTAAATTAATTTTCTGATGTTAAACTCTTAATTTATAATTTGTGTCATTATCAGTTCAGAAGCTGGCTGATTTGTTTACTTCTTTCCTTGCACTAACCTGCTTTTTTCTTCTTCTATTGCTATTTTCAGTTTGGTTTAAATTAATTTTTCCACTTTTTATGCAATTGTCAATGCACTTCTGGTTTTATTATTGTATATGGTTTGTTCCAGGTTGAATATGGAATGTATTTTAAATGTTTTAACACTTTTGTATTACATATATATATATGTGTGTGTGTGTATGGGTGTTCGGAAGGGCAGAAGTTCAGTAGCCAAAGATCCAAGGACTTGGACGGCTATTTGTAGAAATAATCTGAACTTTGGGGGAATTGGTCGTGGAAGCAGCATCATGACAGTGTTCCAGCTTACGCATCACTCTATGTTACTAATTATGTGATAGGAAATCCTTGGCTGGTACTCAGGCATCAACTTCTAGAATTTTTACCTGTTTGTGCTGTTTTGCTCTGTGGCCATTGGCAGTAAATAAGAAATAGGCGATATTGCACAACTGAGAATAAATCTGAGTTAGACAAACATGCAAGCATAAACCTCGAATTATAGCATATCAAATTCTTCGGTAGTTAAGAAATGGAAGAAAAAACATTGAGCTGGTGAGAGTGAAGGTAATGATTAGCAATTTGCAAGAAGTCAAGTCTTGAAATGCATTAGATTCTATTTTGGATTGCTAATTATATGACAAAACAAAGCACTTCTATTGTGCTCCACTCGCCCTTTTCTTTGGACTTGGCCCCAACAGACTTTTTCTCTTTCCCAAACATAAAACCACCTTGAAGTAATGTCATTTCCACTCCATAGAGGAAATTTTTTAAAAAAAAGTATGATGAGTACTGCATGCAGTCAATAAAAATTTATTTCCAACAGGCATTCCAAAAGTATAGAAGAAACAATGGGAACTGTGTATTTAAACTAGAAGGGAGTACTTTGAAAGGAATAGTGGGTGAAAGTTTGTATAAATAGTAATAAAGCAAGAACAGCAAAAGTTCAGCAGTTTTTTTAACAGTCCTTGTAAGCCTGCCATAACTAAAGTTTCAAGGGTTGCTGATCTTAGCCCAATCTACCAGACTGATTGCCTAATTTGTCTTTTGTAAAGTGCATTTATCGTGCATGGGTAAGTACTTGAAAGCACTTACTTCTCCAGTTCAAAATGTACAAGAATTAGTTAAGCAAGTTCTACAGATGTGGAGTGCAACATAAATGGCATTTGTAATTTGTTTAATTATTCACTACATACTTTGAAGAACCAAAACATTATGACCACCTGCTCAATAACGCATTGTGCGAACTCTGACCAGCAAAACAGCTACAACTCGCCTTGGCATGGATGCCACAAGTTCTTGTTAGATAACTGAAACAGGTTGTACCAAATGTCTAAGCAGTAGTTACATAAATTCAAGATATTCCTACATCATGGTGTTTGAACTCTGAGCTGCCATTCCATGACATCACAAATATGCTGTATCTGTTAAGACCTGTTGAGTTAGGTGGCCAGGACATTAATTGGAATTCATCCTTATGCTCCTTGAACCACTCCAGCACAGTTCAAGCCTTGTGACATGGGTATTGTCCTGCTGGAAGATTTCATTTTCAGTTGGGAAGACAGATGCCATGCAAGTGTGCAACGTATCCGCAGTTATGTTCAGGGATGTCTGCAGCTTTAATGGTCTGTTTTACAACAACTAAGGGTTCCAGAGTCACCCGTGAGAAAGTTTTCCAAAGCATAATACCGTCACCACCAGTCTGTTTACGACCTGCAAGCGACCTTACGGGGAGGGGCAACTTTATGCTTGGAAGACAGTTTACCCTGATGCGACCATCGGTGTGATGAATGAGAACTCGTGATTCATTTGAACAGGCCACTGTCTTCCATTTGTCCATAGTCCAGTCTCGATGTTTTCAGGCCCACTGTAGGTGTAGCTGACAATGATGCTTGGTCAACAGAGGCACGTGAGTGGGATGTCTGCTGCACAGTCCCATACCCAACAGCGTCTGCTGAACTTTGTGTTCCGAAACATGTGCATTTGGAGCATCTGTCAGCTGAGCCTCTGTCTAGCTCCAATTTTGCTGTACCAAGCGGGACATTCTCCGACATCCTTTGATGACGTGTGGATGTCCATCACCTTGGTGTCTGCTTCTGGTTTCCCCATCATTTATCCACTTTGCATATATACTAACAACAGCAGATTGTGAACAACGAACCTGTCGTGCAGTTTCGGAGACAGTTGTTCTGAGTCGGGCCATTACAATCTGTTCTATGTCAAATTCACTTAGATAAGCAGCCTTTCCCATCGCTCACAAAAATAAGTCCAAGAATGATTCCTAATCTTGTCAGCAACAGTTAAATATCATTCTCACTTAATCACATACATGCCTTTCACTTCTTCGATCCAGATGAGTTCATTGAAAAATGTGGGGATGGTCATAATATTTTGGCTTTGTCAGCGTAGATAATGTAAGTATCTATTATTGCCAGATGAGAATATATATCATATTAATTTTTCTTAACATTTTTAATTAGTTCCCAAAGATACCAAAACCATATTATTTCGATTTTTATGTTTCTATTACGTGTTCAGTGAATAGAATCAAAATCAAACATCTTATGGTGATATTTTGTCAGTTTTATAAAAAAAAATATCAATGTTTTCTAGAAAGGCTTGTTTTGTTTTTTTTAAGTGTTCCAAGAATATGATGTTTATTTTTATTTAAAATAGTAATTTGTCTTACTATTTTTATAATATATATAAATTCAAAAGTAATGTAGTTATAATAAAAAATCTCTAATTTTTATTATTTTTTCTGAATTTTTTAAAGATGAATATTTGAAATATGAATAATATGTTGATTAAATTGTAATTGTATTACATCTTACTAATTAATTACTCATAAAGAAAACTATTTTTTAGACTTGCCCTGAGCTTGTTAAAGTACTGAGGTGAGTTTTTTTTTTATATAACTATCAAATCAGTATGTTATTTTATTATTATTAATTTGTTATTGATTTGCCATATCTGGAGTTTAAAAAATAATCCTATTCCCCCTTTTTTTAAAAAACGTTTTCTGAATAATTTTTTAACAAATTTAATGAGTGTATTACCTTATTGAATATGTTAGCAGGCATAATTTGTTAAAATTTATTAAATATACTGTAGAACAAGGTGCATGAATTTTAGTTTTAAATTTAATTCCTCATTTGATATGTTAATGCTAAACTGTTTGATGCAACATATATCAAATGGCAATCCTAAAACATCTCTTACTTATTCATTAAATCTTTCTATTGCTGATGAAGGAATTATTTCACTTTAACTATCACTCATTTAATATAGATACAGTTTACTATGCATGATTTGATAATTGTATAATATAAAAATGTTCAAATCAGGGATTTCTAACACTTTTCTTGCATCGATCCCTTTTAAAAGAATGGTTTTCTTAATGAAACCCCTTATGATTTTCTCTATAATAAGCAGCATACAATATAATCTTAATACAAATGATTTTACATAAATAACATATGAAGAATATAAACAAAAGTTTTGCAGGAAAAATTATTTATTAGATTTATGGTTTATTATTTTTAATTTTAAATATATAAAGAAGTTTTCCACAAAATCAGATTCTAATGCACTAAAGCTCAATTTTAATTAATGTGATGGCTGCATTTGATGTATTGATACAATTTTTTTAAATATTTTGTATGAAATTACTTAATGTCATTCTTAAATCACCTTGATCATATTCAACCTGTTTCCTATTTTCCTTAGTAAATTATCAATATGCTTAACGAATGCTTCCACTAGGTAAGAAAGAGAAACGTTAGTAACATTGGTTCTGTAACAACTTGACCAGAATATATCTTAATAAGTTTTAGTGGCTGACAAGAGTGAAAGAATAGCATAGATTTTGCTGTGGTTTATTCTGTTTTCATTTTTGTATATTTTCTTCTTTATATTTAGTTTGATTTCTTCATTGCATGGTATAGCTTTATATCAGAAAACAATTCATCATTAATTTTATTAACACATTTATTCAAAATCAATTATGCCAGTCATTTGCCAGTATGCATTTTGGCTAATAATCCCTAAATGATCCCTTGATCACTCCTTAGAATTTCATCAACTTACAGGGCTCAATGCCAACCTTTTTGGAAACTACCGAATTAAATAAAGCATGAAATGTAGAATTTATGTGAAAGTTAGTTAACTCTAACAAAACAGTACCATTCTTCTTCATTTTTCCTGAGTTGTACAGCCTGTTACTGGCCAAGGCTGTGTCACCAATTTTTCTTCAGCAAATCCTATTTGTCACCACAGCTTCCTATTGGTTTACCCCTATCAGTTTCAAATTCTTTTCCACATTATCCTACCTTCTAGTGGGTTTTCTTCCTTTTCCTCTGTTTTTGAGTTGGAAATGCATTATCATATGTACTGGTGTGGCATAACAATAAAATGATAATAATTAGGATGAATGTAATATTTTGATGCACAGCATGTCATTGTTAAGGGCTATCAGTGTGAGTTTATTTTGTTATGACTTGAGATTTTAAAGGGCTCATGTTTACTATTTCATTGAACTATTAAATAATCAATTCGAGGTAATAACCTACATTCTTGGCAGCCTTTAAAGTGATTTTTGGTACTTTATCTAAACCTCCACTGCAAACGTAGTGGCAAGGTCAATGAGAAATGTTTTTTCCACAACAGTGGCATAGCGCTAGAAATTCCATAAAAGAGCAGTCATTCAATAACATTTAAAAAGCAAGAAATGTTAGAAATAAAACACTTAGCTTTTTTTTAGAAATCTTCCTGTATGTTTTTCTTTTCTTTTCTTTTTTTTTTTTTTTTTTAAATGCTTTTTTTTCCATGTTCACAGCAGTATGTTTTCATTTTAAAAAAAATCGGACAGTTGCATTAAACTCAACATTTTGCACTACCTCGGCTTTGTGCTGTAGCCAAAACAGACGTGTGCTATGCAGATACTTAGTTTGGCACAATGTTTTCTGGTAACATCATGGTTTGCCATATAACTATTTTGGCAACAAACTGTGCTACCACGTGAATAATTTTTCATGCTGCCCAACTGGAATAGTGGTTAGTGACTCTGACTGCCATACTGAAGGGCCCCTGTTCGAATTTCTGAAAAGGCAAGGATGTCTGGGGGGCATCAGGGCACTCAAAATATGCGGCGAAGTGAAAGCCCTCTTGTTCTGGTAGGGAAAGAGAGGTGGGAGACCCTTAGAGTAGTCCCCCTGGAGTGCTCTCCTTCAACATTGGAGGGGGGCAGAAATAAACAAAGTTGTACTATTACCTGTATGGTTCGCAAGGCTCTTGCCAGCAATAGGCGAAATCTTGCCTTTTTGCCCCGATGAATTTCGTGGGATTCTTCTTTTGTAAAAACAAGTGAGATTGGCAATAACATAATTTGCCACAAGTTTTTGATGGGGTTTGAATAATCAAAAGTACCTGATTTTGCTTTGACACATTAAATAATAATTTAAAATAAAAAACTCCTGAAATTTGATCTGGATTGTTCCCTGTAGTTGTAGTCATTACTTCTCAAAATTACTGGCAGTAATAAATTTTCACCAACTGTATGTGGATATGTTTCTTTTGCAATTAAACAGAAAATGGTGCATAAAGCTTTCCATTCTTTTCCGTAATTCTTAGATGTTAATGGTGTGAAAAAGAATTTAATTCCTGTCTTTGATTGCATTAAAAATTCATCATCAAGATTTTTAAAGTATAACTGTTTTCTTCTTTATCTAAATGCATTCTTCTTAAATGGTCTTTCATTTTTAATGGTTTCATTGCATTGTGAAAAGTTTTTTCACAAATGAGATATAAGGTGATACTGTGTTTGCTGATGACAAAATAAAGCTGAGCATTAAATGTTCTTTAGAATATTATTGGCATTTTCTTTTTTCATATGCTGTTAATATCTGAGAACTCTTGAATTTACATGCGAGTTCATGTTTATCAAAACTGCTGACAACTGCAAATATATTGTGAATATAATTATACCACTGTTCTATGATCACTGATGTCCATTCTTAAGTGTACTTTTGTTTTATTAAGTAGCAGTTTCCGCAACAGATGTAGTAGAATGGTCAAAGTAAAGGTTCATGTTTTTTGCTGTGTTTGAGAATTAGTTAGCATGTAGGGTTGCTGTCATACCGATGATGTAATTGCCAAAAATTTCAGCAGCCGACAGTAATCATAGATTTTGCTGTGGTTCATTAGTTTTACATTTTACTTTTGTATTCTGCATTTATTGCTAAATTGCATAAATATAAGTAGAAAAATATATTATTGATTAGTAAAATTAGATTTGTATATTTTTTCTCTTTAGTATATATAATTTCTTTCTTATTTCATGATATAACTTTATAGCAATAAACAATTAATTATCAGTTTCATTTATATTTTTTGGTAAGCACTGTGATCTTGATTATGCTGATCAATTTCCAATGTGTGGTTAGCTATCTACCTCCATTTGACCGCTTAATCATCAATAAACCCTTTTAAATTTCATTGACACCTATGAATTCAGTACTAACCCCATTGAGATGCATATAAGCATTCTATACTGTGCTTGTGATTGGATATACTTTCAGGGGACATCATTTCGTCTTGCCGTAATGATGTTTAGCAGGGTTCTTACGGTTTTGTTTTCGTTGAATAACGCGAATGAGTGACACAGACGCCTGAAAATTATTTTTTGTTTTCTTTGAAATGAAAAAATTTAGCTGTAGCATTCTGCAGCTGGTTTTCTGTTTCATGGAATAATTTTAAAAAATTATAAAATCTTTCAAAGATGCTATTAATGTCAGAAGCAGTCTTAGATTATATAAATATCTGAATAAATTTAGTGCAGAAACCAAAACACGACGATCTCGATCCACCGTAAAGGCATTGTGTGCTAGTAAGTATATTATTATTGCAGTTTTGTTGCATTCTGTTTCTTTGACATCGCAGAAAATATTTCCTTTGTAAATATTATGTTTTTTCCATGTTATTGCCCATGTCATTCTAATAATATTTATGTTGCCTTAAATGAAAGAAAAACATGCATTCAGTACTGTCGCTGAGTTTAATACACATGTATAAGAAAAGGAACTTCCTTCTCTGACAAACACTAATTTTATGTAAGTGTATAGAAGATGTTACACACAAAAAATGGGCAATATTCATAAAGTGATATTATTGAACTTAAAATATGTATTTCTATTTTTCTGTTCCAAATCTATATTAGTCTAACTTCAAAAATAAATTTTACTTTTTCAGACTGATTATAAATATTGTGAATTTATTGTGTACTTGTGTAATGTTAGCTTCAAACATCGCTTTTCCTATTTCTGAAAACTGATTTATCTCATACTTTAGCAGATTGCATCAGCAGAGAATGGATGTATAATGAATGTAAAATAATTAATAATTACTACACCTTTACTATGAAGTGTTTTAAATGAAGAATACATTTATTAAAAATCTCTGCACTTAATACACATTTACAAAGTTAGCACAAGAAGAAATAATACTTTTTCTCTCTAGGGGAAAAAATCGCTGCATTTTTTTGTATTAAATTCATCACACTACAGTATTGTAAGAAGTATAATCTCATAGCAACAGAAAAACAGAAACACATTGCATGTAATAAACTTTTCGGTACTGCTATCAAAATGTAAATAAATGGTATAACAGCCTCGAGCCCAAGCAATGTCAAGGCATTCCTATGCATAGAGGAAATGTCATTGGATGCCATATCCAACCACAATGAGATATTTTTCTCTATATGTGTGGTGCGGTACAGAATGCTTGTATGTCTTTGGGATCGTCCGATTTAAATGTAATTAAAATCTGTTTAATTTATGATGTATCCATTTGATAATTTTGAGACTTATAACATTATTGTAATTAATAAAAGAAACTTCTAATGCTGCATATAAGTACAAAATATTTCTGTTTCTTTAAAATTTATTTTTGATATAACCTGTATTTGTAGGAGTGGAAATTTCACAGAATTTACTAAGCATTTAGAAGGGTTAGCTTCTATTTATCAATTAAATGCAGAAAAGTAAGTATATATATATATTTTTTTCCTTTTTTAGTAAGCAAAAATCTTAGTTGTGTTTTATTTCTAAAATACTCTTATGTTTTTAAATTTTCGTTTGTGTTAATTACTATAATCTTTTTAGAACTGGTGTAATACTTTAGTGAGTATAGTTTAACTTTAGTACAGTTTGTGTGTATATAAATTTCAGTTCAATATTTTGATAGCAAAATTGCAATCTTGGAATAATGGTATTAATAAAATTCTTAGAAATGCATCTAGTTCATATTTATGTTTTATTCAGTTTTGATGTGTAATATTACTGATTTTATGAAGTTTGTATATTCCTTTTAATAAAATTAAAAATTATGCAAAAATGTATTTTATTTACATAGTTTTATTTTTTAAGTAAAATGTAAGCTGTACCATAACTGGCCATTAAAGATTCCTTAATAAATTGGGAAACTTATATATGAACTTAAATAATATGATTAATATATATTTCATCATTGGCTGATGATATTTCCTTTCTAATGTTATGCAGGTATCATTTGAATTGAAGTAGAAAATTATCTGTACTCTTGTTTTTTCTTATATAAAACGAGAGGAGAGAGCATATTATTCTATTATTTTTTAGAATATTCCCTTCTTTACTATCTACTTATACAAAAATTCTACGAGTTGAAACATTTCATCTTATTAATTGTTTTTTTGTTGTTGATGCAACCATGGAAGCAACATCTCTTGCATCTATTAATCTGAAGTGAACCATTAACCTCTTAAGGCAAATTTAAATGGGCCAAACTGATAAAAATTTAATAATGGGAAGTTTGGATTTTATGTGCTGTTCTCCTAAGCATTAGGTTTTAGTTGAAGAGTATCAGAAATTTGGTCTTCATTGAACTGTTTTAGAATCTGTCATGCAAACAGTTTAAAAAATCCAAGTATGTTATGTATAATATCATATTGCAAAACCATGGCTAATATAACACACATTTATCATGCTAGTGACTCATTTGTCACATGATCAATGATTATTCACGAGTTGCTGAAAATCATAATGCACACTTGTTTAATGTTGTCATTTGTATTAACAATGCTTATGTGTTCTATTCCTTCATTATGTGTGATACTTGTCCAGCCATTTTTGTGTATCTCAGCCCATTCCTAGGCAGTACGCCATGATAAAACATTTCCCCCTTACTGCACTAAGGTACTGTTTATGGATGTTTGTCCCAGGTATACCTACGAACTAAAGAAATGGTTCATCGCTTTTTCTTCTTCATTTGTGCAAGTAACAATGTTGCACTCATTTTTTTGTTTGAAGAATAACATATGAGCTATAGAGAAGTAGTTGTAATTAAAAAGTTTTATATATAGACAATCTCTAAGCATGTACACACACATATGTAGTGTGATGTAGAAAAGTTAATTACATAGATAGATGTTGAAGCACACATACAGAATCCATAATGAAGGGCAAATTTAACAACCATGTAGACACAGTAAGAAACAGTCATGGCAGATTTACATATTCATTTTTATTTTAATTCACATACATGGCCACAAATTGGCACACTAATTTTGCCTGTTTCAGAACATAACATTTAGATTTTTCATGTCGTTGCATTAATGAACAGAAGCAGCAAGAAGCACTCTAGCTTGGCCATGGGGCAAAAGTGAAGTGTGATGTGTTCAGGATGAAATCTTAATTCAAAGTGTGTTTCTTTTCTATTTCAATACATTTTGACTAAATCAATGAAGTTGTACAGTTAATATTAACTGTTTTGAGTTTTGGTTTACAAAACTATTTCCATCACAACCATTATGTAAAAGTCATTATTAATCTAGAAGTGATACAGTCCAGATTGAATATTAGAATATCAATCTAGACTAAAATAGGAACAGATAGTTACTATTTTTAGGACAGAAGAAATACCAAATTAAAATGAAATAAAGGAGCCTTACCAATTAAAATCAGAAGTTTGGTGTACAAATTTTCATCTTGCATATACTTTTCCTTCAAAGTGAAAAAACTTAGCACCAAAAATGCCTTTTTGAAAGAGAAAGCCATAAAAGAACAAAATAAGAGAAATATATTATGAAAATTATGAAATTTTTACTAAATTTTTTAGTAATACAGAATAAAAATCTTCAGCACTGTATTTCTAAGAATAAATGCAATTTTTAGAGTCCTATTTTATCTGGACAACTGCCTTGAATTTTATCTGGAAAATGTTCTTGTTTCTCAAAAGTAATTCTTAAAGAATCCTATTATCAATATTTCAATCCAGTTGTAGAAAGTCCTTGATTTTAGCCCTTGATTTGTGAAGTCCACACGATGATCATGATTCTTCATTGAAGTTTTTTTCAGCATACGACAGCTTTACAAAAGACTGTTTATTTTATATGTTATATAATGTTATGTTTTTGTGTTACTTCTGATTTACGTTTTTATGTATCATTTTGTATGTTTAATATATGAGAGAATTAATGTACAAAATGATGGGGCTGATGAAACTTATTCTCGAGGAAGATAATTTTCTTGACCATTTTTAGCATTCAGTCGTAAGTGTTGTACAGGAATCATTATTCTCATTTGCTAATGCTCTAATGATTTTTTTTAAAAAAGTTTTTCTATTGGCAAGCCTTTTCCTCTTTGAAGGGGGTGGGAATTATAAGATAAAAACATGAAAATAAAATTCTGATTTTGATTTGCAGAAGTTTCTTTTATGTTTTAGTTTAATTTGGGTATTTCTAAAATAATATCTAATAATAATCTGAAATTTCTAAAAATAGTAACTATTTTTAATATATCAATCTAAACTGTGGCATTTCAAATTAATCCACATATAACACTGCTCTGAAAGTATCTTTTAGTGAATAAGATTTCAATTGGAACCAAAATCTTTTCGATTGTCTCCCATGCTTGTAGGCTCTTTCCTAGCTCCTTCCTAGCTTAAGATATAAACTTCCAAGAATGGGAAATGCAGATTGTGCTCATGATGATTTCATGAATCAGAATATGCATTTCAAGAATTGCTATATCCAGTAATAAAATTGTACTATATCTATAGCTATGTTCATCTTCAAGTTTCCCCCTCCTACTATGCAGTTAAACCAGTACAATCTATAACCATCAGCCATGATTGAAAGGTAGAGTTTTATAGTCTCAAATGCATCCTCAATACAACCAAATGCATTGCTGGCATTCTACCAAAATGCATAGAATCATCCAAAAGAGGTATTAGTCGCATGTGGCGAGGTGAGCGGTCGTGTGAAAATCCTTTGCTCACCATAAAAGGAAATGTGACCAAAGGAGAGAAAGTCCCCATTTTATCGGATGATACTGTCGTCAGTTGTCTTTCATGCGTTTGGTTCATATTTGCAGAAATAAATGCAAGATTCCCGTTGGTATGCAGTGTAGAAACCAAGAATGTTGAAATTTTTTTCATAATATATGAATTTTGTATGAACAAAGAATATTTCATTACTTACTTTTAAAGATAAGGTCATTAAAAATCATAGAATTATATTCTTTAGTGGAAGTATTCTTTCTGTAGTGGGAAAAAAGGAAATGGGTCAATAAGTTTCCATCCCATTTGAACAGAATTTGCCTAGATCGTAATTAATTTTAACATGAAATTAGCCAATGTAAGTGTGAGGGATAGTTTGTTTTTGTCATTAACGTGAGATAAATTGGTAAAAATGAGGTGTTTTACAGTGGTACTAAGAAATTGCTACATAATGTCATTTCCTTTTGTGACGTGAAAGCTGAGAATGGAGAAATTAGCATTCTCATTTCAAGGCTCATGAAAAGAGCCAGGGGTATCACTGTCAATAATAAACAAAATTTGTTAAAAGGTAGAAAGGGAGGAAGAGACAGTTTTCCATTCCCCCAAAAAACAGCTCCAAAAAAGTATTGGATAAGGTTGGGTTAAATGGTTTTGAATGTGATGCAGTAGGAAGAACTTCATGAATTTTATATTAAGGAGGAAAAAAATTCCATCACTTTCAAAGTTACTTTCTGTATTGCAAGAAAAAATAGATTTTAAATAAAAATGAGAAACCTTAAGAAATGTACTGCATAGTATTGGATGTGTATGGAAGAAAAGCCAAAATAAGAGACAAGTTTTAATTGAAAGAAGTGACATTATGTTTTGAAGAGTGCAGTAGCTTAGAAAAGTGAGGCAGTTTTGTCATGAGAAAAGGCCTCTCATTTACTTGGACGAAGCCTGGATGAGCAGCTGCATAACATTCTCAAAATGCTGGCAATCAGAAATAATTTTTGGTGTTAAGAAGAGTGGAAGTACGTCTAAAGATTGTTTTATGTGCTGGAGGCAATATGGGATTATTATGTCTTATATCTCTGGTATACAAAGCAAATACCCACATCGGGGAATTGTCATGGGCAAATGAATTCTTCTGTTTTTAAAAAATGGACTTCTGAAAATCTGATTCCGAATCTTCCACTAAATGCTGTAGTGATTTTAGACAATACCTCCTATCACACTGTCCAACTAAATAAAAGTTCAACTGTGACAAGCTGAAAAGAAGAAATTATACAATAGTTACTTAAGGACAATGTACCCCATTCTCTCCATATTTACAGAAAGTAGAGTTGATGGTGCTTGTGAAACAAAATGCTTCTCAAGAAAAGTCATATAAATTTGATTCAATGATTGAAGAACATGGTTTTATAGCTGTGTCTGCCCAGTACCACTGCATTATAAATGCAGTTTATTTCATTTGAGGTGAAATAAAGTGATTTGTTCAGAATGCAATAAAATGTCATTCGATGATATTCTTTTGTGATTTATTTACTAGTGTCTTTATTAAATTTGATGTGCCAAAAGAATTTTCACACAAGTAATTTATGTTTCCAAAGTGCAAAAATACATTAATAATATTATCATGAAGTTTATTTCCTTCAGAATCGTAATCTTGTAAAAACAATTCATTAAAGGGCAAATATTTTTCATTTTTAATTAATGCTAATATTATAAGTCAGCTAAATGCCAGTGCTGAAGCCTGCTAGTGTTTTCTGAAACATGCAATTTGTAAGATTCTGTATACTCTTCTGCTATGAGGACCAGGTTCAGAAATGTATCTATGTATGCATGTATCTATGTGTGTGTATACACACATAACATGCATATGTACATTTCTGAATCTTGTCCCCCGATAACAGAAGAATGCTAGATTCCGGGCAAAATGTTTCCCTTTTGAAAAATAAATTGTATCAGAAAACTTTTTTAAATGGTATTTTTAGTTATGCAAAAAAACGAACATATTACTCTACAATTTGTATAGATTCCCAATTTCTATATCAAATATCTATCTAGTTTCATCATACAGAAATCAAACTCTCTGTGCTGTATTTTTAGAATGAGTGCAATTTTTATTGAACTATAAGGACCAAAGGAACATGTAATGTGTTAGATTTAATATTTTTTTTTAAATTTAAGAATGTTAAAATATGAAGAAGGACTTTTATGGAGACAGTGTGTAATCACATGCAATATTTAATAATGTGCAGTGTAAGATTAAAAAAATGTGTAAAGCGAACTTCTAATTTTAATTGGCAGTAACCTCTTTTGTTCTTCATTTTAATTTCAGTATTTCACTTTCTGTCCTAAAAATTTAATTGCTTGTAATATATCAATCTTACTTGTGTCATTTCAAATTAATCTATGTCATCTGATCTTACATAACGCTGCAATGCAGGTATGTTTTAACTATTAATGAATAAGATTTCAGTTAAAAGCAAAACTTTCAAAATTGAAACTATTTGACCCTCTTCCTGGTTTTCTTTTAAATATGTCATACTTTCCTACTTGCTTGCTTCCAAGTAACACATAGCAACTGACTTAACTGTATGACTTAACATTGTCTTAGGATGTGTTAAACTGCTAAAAATGTGGAGATGCATATTGTGCCCATAATGATGTGTGAATTGGAATATGGGGCTCAAGAATTGTTTTATCCAGTAATAGAATGTGCTGGATTTACAGCTGCATTTGCCTCCAAGTTTCTTAATTCTATCTGTACAATAAACCTCTCCAGTCAATTGTTTATATATATATTACGTATGTTTCACATAATATAATTATAGTGTAAGAGTTGAAATAATTTGTGAATTTTAAGTTATTTAATTAATACCATTTTTTCATTAAACTTCATGCTTAACTTTAATCTTTATAGGAGGCAAAAATCGAAAGCTTATCTTGCTCTTCAAGCATTGGAAGTTGACCTAAGTATGCTGGCACAACTACAGAGGTATGATTATTTTACTCTGAGTAAATTATCATTCATGAAGAACATGACATAGTGTTTAGTTTTACAAATGTAGCAAAAATACCACAAATGGAAATCCTGGAAATAATATTTGAAAATTTTGTTATATTAAATGTTAGGTTAGGTTAGGTTATTCAATTACGGCAAAGCCTCGAGGGCTATCTGCCTAAGGGGAGGGATGCCTTCGTGGAGGACTTTCTAAGGGAAACTGGCTCGTATACGCTGTTATATTAAATGATATGAGAGAGATTGAAATAATGGCATTCAATGCTGCATTTCCAACTTCAAATATTTATTTGTATTTTTCTAAAATAATTTATATATGCAATATATATATAAATTTAAACAAATTTAAATTCTAAACAAATACGTATAAAAGTAAAAAAGTAGAAAAGCAAATATAAATTCTAAAAAAAGGAAAAAATCCAAAATAATTTAAAATAATTTTAAAATATGCAAACATGTAAAAGATTTAATTCTCGAACTAATCTACAATATCATTTAAATTCAGAAGCATAAGCAAATCAAGTGTAAAATCTATCCATAAAAATAAATCTACTAATTTAATATGCAATATATTTCAGCATAATATGCAATATATATATATATATATATATATATAGTTCAGCACATTTAGACGAAACAAAAGGAAGAAATGACATCTGAAACACTGCATAAATGAAAAGTCATGTAGTGGATTTCTCATTAGGAAAGTGCTTTGTAATGTTGAAATTTGCTCAGAATATTGTGTTATGTCTCAAATAAGAAGAGGAAATGCTTTCCAGCAAGTTTTGAAATTCGATATAGGCAGGATCGTTGCCTATCGAAAGTGTAGATTATTGTTCTGTGATATCACTGGTCGGCATCCAACCACTGTCATGCGAATACGGAATCGGTGCATTGCTGAGGGTCATGCTGAATAGCATGTAGGATCTCAACACTCTCCTATGACTAATGCCAGAAAGGCCAGACATATTGGGAGGTCAGTCCTGCAAAACTGTATAACCACATCCCGGACTATTAGTAGGAAATGGGATTGTTTGCACCATGCCCAGTATCTGCTCGTATGGTGTGTTGATGTTTGCAGCAGCGTGGACTACAGCACGGCGACCATTACTTTGTCTTCTCTTGGCAATGTCGCATAGAAAGAGATGGCAACTCTGGTGTGCCAAACGACAAAGCTGGGTACAGGAGTGGCACAATGTTGTCTTTTCAAACGAGTCTTGGTTTTACATGCAGTATTCTGATAGCTGTATACATGTCTGAAGTGTCCGAGAAGACCGCACGTCGCCTGCTTGCATTCCATGTTGGCATAGGGGTCCTGCATCTGATATGATGGTTTGTGCAGCAATTGGCTACACGGTACGCACATCTGTAGTTCGGATCGATGGTAATTTGAGTGCATATGGGTACATTTCTGACATGTCCAGTGGTTGTGCCCTATCTTTGAGACCCCCAAATGTCGTGTTCCAACAGGATAATACAAGACACATGGTGCATGTCGTGTTCTGACCTTCCTCGATACACAGGGTATTTAGTTGCCGCCCTGGCCTGCACGGTGTACAGATCTGGCACCCACTGAAAACATTTGGTCATGGGTTGCTGAGAGACTGGCTTGGCACCCCTCTCCAGCTAATACAGTTGATGAAGTGTGGCATAGACTTGAAGCAGAATGGAAGGAATTGCCCATTTCTGTCATCCAAGCCGTCTGACCGAGACCTTCGAGAAACAAGGTCATCCAGCTCTCTCGTGACGTCACGATGAGAAGTGCATGGACCTTGCAAACAAATCTCTCTCCTGCATTCGAAGCGAGGGGACCCACAATGCGCTAATTTATCAGTAAAAGCTAATTTGATGTTATTCTGATTTAAAGTAAATAGGGAGATTATTAGATAAATGATACTATCTTAACATTTATTATATATCATGCTTTAAGACTTCAGATATTTAAGCTTATTTTTCTTAATGCTTGATAAAAATTTTCACCTGGATGATCAATAATTATTTATATCAGTCTCATTTTATTTTCCATAGTTTGGATATACTTTTGCACTTCACAATGCAAAAAGTTTAAGCTTTCGAACTGCAAATGAAACATTGCATATTATTTTTCGTTTGTATGTAAACATGAAAAATATAAATAAAAAGAGCATTTTACAAGAACCAACTTTTTCTTACAGACTTTTTTAAATAATATATAATCTTCTTCAGTATGGCAATAAAATGAAAGAACTAGCATTTTCAGTTATTACATTTATTTTTTAAAAAAATTTTAGTGTAGAAGATCTTTTATAGTAAACTAAATATTAAAAAGGAATATTTCATCATTTATTTATTGATATAAATACATTAAAATTTATTTTTTAATGTCAACATTGTTTTAAACTGTCAAATGGTGTTATTGTTATTATTAAAATAATTATTAAACTTGAAGTGATCCAGATTCTTATGGAATAAAAACCAAAGATCTATTTTTAAACTGTCACAGAAAATCATTTTACTTTAATTTTGCCGACTGTCTTTATTAAATACTTTTTTAATTGCGATATGAGTTCTTACTATTCTATATTACTCTTTAGCGAAATCTTGATATGTCCACATTAGAGTTTATGATCATAATAGTTAATTTTGTAGCTCTGTACATCGAAAGTTGTGCCTGTAACTATGTGTGCGTTTTGATTCTTTGGATCGTTTATGTGTATCCTTAAGGAATTGTAAAGGGGAAAAAATAATAATTCTCTGAAAATTGAATAGACAGCATTTTGAAAGGAACACACTGCAGAATTATGTTTTAAATTTTAAAATATGCAAGGTAGTTAGCCGAGGTTTCCACATCTCGTTACCGAAACGCCCGTGGTAGAGTCTATATCATATCAGGAAAGTGCTATGATAGTATAGGATATCGGATGTCCCTTGCAAAAGCACTTTGTTCTCCCAGTATATTTAATCTTAATTAAGACTGAATCCTGCAAATGGTGCTTAATTTGTTCATCTGACATTTTTGTCCTTTTCTTATGAGTGTGAATTATCATTTTACATATATATGGAATTTCAACCACATGACTTATAATGAAGTTATTACAAATTGGCTTTTTTAGACGATATGGAACAATCAGCTATCCACAAGAGAATCGAAATTTGGAGGGTCTTAATTGGTTGCTCATGCAGCCTTTCAAAACGTGTGTTATTAGCAATAATGCTATCTTTCTGTATTGAAAAAAAATTCTTGGACTTATGACCTTGTTGATATAGCTTGTGCTTCAATATATTGTGACAAAAATGGTACCTTAAAGAAGGTAAAAGTATGATTTTCATGAAAATCATATTTTTAATCATTATTATCACTAAATCCAGAAGTTCTTCAAGGGTAGGGACAAAAGATATGAAAAAGGGAAGACATTCTGAAACTGTTGACTGGAATCAGAACAATCTAAATGTGTGAAGGGCCATATATTTGCATAGTCAATTTTAACAACTCCTGCTGTATGGCTACAAAAAACAGTACATATTTGCAAACACAGTTTTGTAAATTTTGTGAATACAATTTCTAATTTTATTATCTTACACATAAAACTAATTTTTTTTATAAATTTTCAGTTCTTATAAAGATGCTAAAAATGTGGCAATTGCGATTACTAATTAAATAATGCATTTCATTCACGTACTGTAGGCAGGTACTCAGGCTACTACTCGAATTCATTCATCTTTAATGCATTCCAAAATATTTCCTTTTTGGAACATTAATTTAATTTGTCTCCATAATTTTTGACTCCATTTTGATAATTTTTTAACTATTAAAATTATTATAAAATTTTTTAACTATTAAAATAGCAATATATTAAAATGATATATTTAGAAAAATAACATTAAGGTAGAGCATTTTTATTTTCTTTGATTTTTTAGAATGAAGATATCAGTAAGTCGACAAAATGAAATAGGAATAAATTAAAAATAATGACTATTTTAAAACATAATTTCCGAATAACTTTTTGGGAAAACAAAAATACAGCTATAGTTATTTTGAAATTAATTTCATTTATCTACTTTTACATTTTTTATGACAAGAGCTTCTTTCAGAGTATTCAAATATGTATTAATTTTCTGTGTAAAAATAAATTTAATTTTATTTTTCTGAATTTTGCTTAACCAATTTTGCCAACCAATTAAGACCCTCAATTTTTTTTTTTTTTTTTTTTTGATAAAGTTGCCAAAGACAGAAATTTGGTTATTTAGGCAATTTTTCACTAAGGTCATGTATCTAAGAAGGTTCTAACAAGATTTGTAAACAAGATCTACAACTGAAAATCCAGAAATGATCTGCGATGAAATTAAAAATGTATTTATTCTATTAATGTATAGTAAATATGCTTGATTGTGATGAATTTCTCTTACTGTTTAGGGAATTTGTGAAAAAAGTTGCGAAACCAATGTTATTTGAATTTCTTACTTTTGATCCCAGATTCTAATTTTTTCACATGGACATGCAGAAAAGAAACTTCTCTGTTAACAAAAATGGTTTTCTTTATCATTTTTATAACATCTTATTCAATGTTTTATTTCATCAACATAAACATGATAGTTGAAAATTTCTATAATATTATGGTCTAAGGTCTGAATGTTAGAACTTGTATTTGCCGGAAGAGACACTAATGCTTATCAGAAAGAGATGATCAATGCTTGTGTTTGCACTGTTATCTTCTTTTTCTGTTTCTGCACTGTTTTTCCCCCCTCCCCCATTTTTTAATATGCTGATCCATTTTAAAAGAAACTTAGTAAAAATACTTTTTGTCATCCATGAATTCCTGTTGTTGTGGTTAGAGGTGAATACTTGACACCTTTCTAATATCGAGGTTTTCTGCTTTTTTTCCATAACCAGTTTTGTATAATTGTTGGGTTTGTACTACACATTAATAACACAGAACTTGTTATTTCAGTTTTTTAACTAGCTGATGTTTTGTATTTAAGCATACTCTGTAAAACAGACCAGTTTTGTTCTGTATTAAAGATTCGTGCTGTTGCTTTTTTTTTTTTTTTTTTTTTTTTTTTATGGTAGGTGAAATGTTTTTTATCCAGTTAGCTATATAATTACTTGGCTCTTCCCTCTGACCTCACAGTTTCTGATGAACTCCCTTTCTAACTTGTAAACTGTCTGCTAACTGATGTAAAATTCTGTCGGAACTTTTTAGCAAATTTCACAGCTTTTTTTCAAGAAAAAGCTGTAGAAATAAAACTATTTTTTAGTTTTATGGCTTGAAACCATTTTAGAAGAGCAGTTTCAGCTTTTCTTGAATTTCGTTATTGTGCTTCCTTGAGAGATTTGGAAGTTTCACAATGCTGTTTGGAAATTTGCTAGTTTAAATGCACTTTTTCGATTGCTGTGCTTACCAAGAACATTAAGATCGTTTAACGATCTTTTTCTTTTAGGCTTTTTCGCTTAAGTATTTATGCTGTGTTGCAAAGGAAGCATACAATATATATAATAACAGTAATGAAAATAAAAAATCTTCTAGTGAATTATTCATTTTCAAATCCAAAATGTTTCACAGGTTTAGGTATCAGTGTTTTGGGCTAAACCAATTTTATTAAAGTATGTAACAAACTACTTACTTGAACAATAAATTAGTCACAGTCCACAATAAGTTAAATGGATGAACTAAAAATAGCTTTAAGAGAAATAAGTAGGGTGTTCTAGCACTAAAGAATCAGTCTTTTACTGGTCTGAATTTTATAAGTGGTATAGATTAGTTTAATAAACAGTGGGGTTTTTCTATTGATTAGTATACATTTGTTTTGGTTCCTGGAAATATGAATGTAATAATTAACCAGTGACACTAATAAGCGATTAGTAACTATTTCTGTTACATTCTTAGAATAGTATTACAAGAATAAAGTTGGTTGCACATACAATTGCTTTAATTAGTTCAGTTCTTATATTGACAGGTCCCACCCCCCTTTTTTTGTTTTAGAAGTCCTTAAAAGTTCATAATTTTCATGTGTAAAAAATAAGTGCCTTAATGTGCCAAGATAGAAAATTTTGAATCTTATTGTTATTCTTATAATATGTAAACATTATTATTCTGTTGGTTGTTATTCTTATAATGTGTAAACAATTTAATTTTTTCTCATTATAGTCTTCTACATCTAACTGTAATATGTATCAAGTTAGTAAAGTCACACTTCACCCCTTAATTTCTTGAAATAGTGTACTTTCAATAGATAACAACTTGCCTATTTATAAAACCGTATTGCGTCTCATAATATGCTAAGCCTGCCCGGTCTGGGCATATTCATGCAAATCTTATAGAAAAAAATTGCAACAGGCACAAAATTGTGTCCTAAGACATTACCAATTTGCCCTGGTACGTTCGAAATCAAAAATTACATGAAGAATTGGGTATAGAACAACTTAAGTATTTTTACTGCTGGCTCGCCCAGAACTTTTATGCCAATCTTGTTAATATCAACAACCCAGTTATAAGGATTTACGATTACAACTTTAATGACCCAAATAACAGTAAATGGCTTATGGCCGTACTTAGTACCCATATCGTATAACTTATTTCTGATATGTACCTTTTAATATTTTGTTATAGATTTAAGGTTTAATTATTACTAGTGCACCAAGAAACTCACACTACTTTGCCTATTATTTATATGAATGATTTTTCTGCATCAGGCTATGGCCAACTCATTCCTCCTTTCTCGGCCTTCCCAGATAGCTTTTCAGGTCTGTTAGAACTTGACGCACACTTTAGTCTTTTTAGAAATTAATCTTTTAATTAACTCTTATCTTATTTCTATTCTTACAATTTTAAAAAATGTTAAAAACATGACTTAATTATATATATATATATATATATATATATATATATATATACATATATACAGAGTTGCCAACTCTCCCGATTTAGGCGGGAGACGCTGCAGCTTTATTTAGAAAAATGTTTCCCAATAGTGAAATTGCTAAGAAATACTCAAGTGCAAGGACAAAAACAAGTGCAATTGTTAAAGAAATGGGTTTGAAAAATAAATCTTCAGTTATTGATTGCATTAAAACAGCTCCGTTCTGCGTGTCTATGGATGGAAGCAATAATACCGATTCAAAACTGTATCCAATTGTTGTTTCTTTTTTTAATCCAGAATCCTCAGAAATTGAGTGCAGTTTACTTTCTGTCCTTATTTAAGAAGGACATTCGACAGGCTTTAATATAGCACAGCTAATTATTAAAACTTTAAAAGAAAATGCAGTCCCTCTGGATAATTGCTTAGCACTTGGTGCCAATAATGCACCAGTAATGGTAGGCTTGAAGTCTGGTGTTGCAGGCATCTTAAGAAAGGAAAATTCAGGTTTGCAGATTATGAGGTGCATCTGTCATCTCTTAAATTTACCAGCTTAGAAAGGGGCAGCTTCTTTACCAATAAATGTGAATGAACACATTGTTGGTATTTATTATTATTTTGAAAAGAGTTCTAAAAGGAAGGAAAAATTGAAATAGTTCCAACAGCTGCATAATACTGAAATGAGAAAAAATTTTGAAACATGTGTACACACTGGCTGTCTTTGTAGAAATACTTATCTAGAATCCTCGATCAATAGAACCCACTTCTTGCATTTTTTAAGAAAGAAGTAAATGCTTCAAGAGTTAAGATAAAAGGCACTATTGAAAGTTATAAAATATCTAAATGGAGATGTAGTTACTACTTCCATTGTTAAAAATAGGTTTGAGAAAAATAAAGTAATTTCTACACCATTCAGCAATTCAACTGGCAGTTCTCAAAATAATATTGCAAAATATAAGCATAAAGCTGATACAAATTTCTCTCAAAATAAAAATTAAAAAAAAAAAAAAAATGCTGAACACACGAAACATTTTCCGATTACTGTAAGTTTATCTTGTGAAGAACAAATATTTGTTTTTTTCTTCGTACCTTAACAAAGCTTTTTGCTTTTTTTTACAATTCATTTTGCCATAATTCAATGTTCTTAACACAGTTCTACAAAGCAGAATTCCATTAATTCATGTTTTGCAGTCAGTGATTTATGATCCATTTAAAGACATTTTATCAAAGTTAGTAAAACCATCTTGTAATTCTATATGTGATGTGATTTTTGGTGAAATAGAAAATCAGAAGAAAGATGAAGATTTGGTAATAGGAGCTGTAACTACAAAAGTAGTGGAAGAACTTTCAGAAGAAGACAAAAATAAGTTTTATCTTCATGTTAGAAGTTACTTGAGTATGTGATTACATACTGCATAAATTTCCAGTCAATGATGAAGTGATTTTACATGCTAAATTTGCTGATGTTTCTGCTCTAGCAAATGCATCTTTTTCTCATATAAAGTACTTTTTGAACAGATTTCCTGTGTTACTTCATTTAGTCATGGAAGATGATGTTGCCACTGATATATTGCAGTTTACAATTAGAAAACTTGGATTGAGTTATAAAATCAGCTAAGATTGACACCCAGTGGAGTTTAATTGGAAAACTGAAAGGTGCTGATGAAATTTTAAAATATAGTGAACTGTCTAGAATTATGTTGGCCATCTTGACAGTTCCCTATAGTAACCTGGAGTGTGAGAGGATTTTCAATGTTTTTGCGAAAACTAGGACTAAATTTACTAAATCTACTATTAGTGATAGCACATTAGAAAAACTTTTATTAGCAAAAGCGGGCCTATGTGGCATTTGCTATGAACAAAATTATGAAGTTTCTTTCTTACTGAAAGCAAACTTGCTAGTGTTCATAACATTTGTACAAAAACTGATTTAAAGTGTTTTTTTTTTTTTTTTTTTTTTTTGTTTTCCTTAAACAGTGCAAGTAATAAAAATGTTTTTTATGTGTAAGGTATTTTTGTGTTGCTTACATTTAAGAATTAGTAACTATTTAAAGTTAATTCATTATTAAAAACTATATTTTTATCATTTAAAAAGTCTTTTTAACATTGTGAAAAATCTCCAGATTTTTGAGTGTCATTGGCAAGTATGTATATAAAAAATTCTAAATATATACTAGTTACTCATGACAGTATTCGAAATAACATATCTGTTCTACAAGGGGTAGGGACCTTGATCCAGGCACCCTGGTGCTACACCGTTTGCCCAGTGCGTCAATAGTCTTCTAAAATAACCATTTGTTGCTGTTATGATTTTTATAATTTTTTAGCAGTTTGCTCTTTCTCATGCATGTAATATTCTTCTTCCTGTAGCTCAATAATTGAACCTAGTAACCTGGTACACAAATCACCAGTAGGAATACTTCAGCAAAGACGGGGTGGTGAGTAATGTTTTTTCCATTATAATTTTTTTTACTTAGGAAATAAACTGTGTACATTGTACTTCAGTTGTATGTTAATTATTAATATATTTATTTGTAATCAAAATACTTTTTCGATAATATATCAATATTCTTTTTTGTTGATATCTGTGATCTTTTTTGTGTATTATTTTTCTTTTATTATAGGCTATTCACTGAAATTGACATATTTTATCTCACCATATGATCTCTTAGACCCTGAAACAAAATCATCAATACCTTTGACTGTTGATGGTATGTCTTTTTTTATTATTTTAGTGTTATATATCTAAAGCAAAACATGTAATATTCTAAATTTGATATTTTGCAAAAATACGGTATTTGGCAATATCTAAATTTGTTGTGAGATTATCATTATTGAAACTTACTGGTCAAACAATATTCTCATCACTAATGAATTCCCATTCAGTTTGCAGATGCTTCTCATCATGTTATGATAGGGAAAGAACGAGATTCCCATCTGTTAGTACTGTGTTTCCACGGAAATAAGCCCTAGCATGATATTTCAGAGTTCTAATATGAACTTATGTTAAAATCATCAGCCTGACAGGCACCTTATTGCTGAATAACGAAGTGCTGATACATGATACATGCACAATTGAAACAAACACACATATTAATTCATAAGTCAAACAGCAAAAATCAGCGTTAATTTTCAAAATTTTTCACAGGACTAGTTTCGATGGTTTTACCGAACTACCATCCTCAGCTGCAAAACTGCAAATAAACAAGATAGGGAATAATGATTAGATAAGATTAGAAAGCCTGAACAAGAATAAGCGAGTGGCGCCATCTGTTGGTGAAACCAGAACTAAAACATAATTTCTTTAAAGGCCAAAGGCAAAGATGGATTGGAATTAGGATTATTAACAAGAACAGAAAGATTTTTTTGAATGTGAAATGCCTCTAGAAAATCCAGTTCTCCAATGGAAGATGTTTTTTGAATAATTTTGGCAGCAGAAAAATTGAAAGTGTGATTTTCGGACCAACAATGTTGAGCAACAGAAGACTTCTGTGTTTCCTTTTTTCTAACATACGCCTCATGTTCCTTGACGCGAAATTTTGAGGCTCTCTTAGTTTGACCAATGTAAATTAAACCACACTGGCAAGGAATCCTATAAATACCCAAAGAATTCATATCCAGAATGGGGTCCTTGAGTATAGAAGTTGGAATTTTATTGATGGAAGAATAAACAAACCGAAAGTTAAATTTCTGCAAAATATGTGCAACTTTATAGTAATTGAGTTCACTTTTGAACTTGAGACTTGCAATTCTCTTCCGTTTCTCGACATTCTGGTCACACGTAACACATCTAACTTCAGTACTACGGTTTACCGTAAACCTTTATTGGTTTGCCTTCCACCACACTTTAAATCATGTCATCCGACTAAACAAAAGTTAGCTTCATTTTATTCCTATGTTTTCCGTGCTCTTCAAGTTTGCTCCTCCAAACTAGCCCTTGATGAAGAACTAAATTATTTAAAAGCAATAGCTATTGACAGGGGCTTTTCACCCAACATTATTAATCAAGCAGTTAAAAAATTCTCATCTCAACACACTAAAAGGCACACTTTTGTTTTAGGAGATTATAAAAATTCTGTTGTCATTCCCTTCTTTCCATTCAATTAGCTATAAAGTTGCACATATTTTGCAGAAATTTAACTTTCGGGTTGTTTATTCTTCCATCAATAAAATTCCGAGTTCCATACTCAAGGACCCCATTCTGGATATGAATTCTTGGGGTATTTATAGGATTCCTTGCCAGTGTGGTTTAATTTACATTGGCCAAACTAAGAAAGCCTCAAAATTTCGCGTCAAGGAACATGAGGCGTATGTTAGAAAAAAGGAAACACAGAAATCTTCTGTTGCTCTACATTGGTCTGAAAATCACACTTTCAATTTTTCTGCTGCCAAAATTATTCAAAAAACATCTTCCATTGGAGAACTGGATTTTCTAGAGGCATTTCACATTCAAAAAAAATCTTTCTGTTCTTGTTAACGATCCTAATTCCAATCCATCTTTGCCTTTGGCCTTTAAAATAATTATGTTTTAGTTCTGGTTTCACCAACAGATGGTGCCACTTGCTTATTCTTGTCCAGGCTTTCTTATCTTATCTAATCATTATTCCCTATCTTGTTTATTTGCGGTTTTGCAGCTAAAGATGTTCGGTAAAACCATCGAAACTAGTCCTGTAAAAAATTTTGAAAATTAATGCTGATTTTTGTTGTTTGACTTGTGAATTAATACGTATTCGGCGTGTGTTTGTGTCTTAAACACACATAGTTGTGACAAATTAGATCTTCAGTATTTAATGTGTCGTGTTAGCAATGAATGTTAAGTACCCGGTTAATAATTAAAATATAATAAATTTTGATGTTTGGATAAAACAAGTGCAAAAAAGAAAAGGCTGTTACATCGAGTATAAAAAAGGAATTCTAGAAGACTCCAGAGATAAAAATCTTACAGCTTTTTACAAAGAGAAAAAATCGGATTCACAAATGGTAAGAAAATGGCAATCAGAATGCAATAACCTCTGTCAACTGGCTGATGAAGGAAATGCCAAGAAGCATAAAGTGTAAGTATGAAACAGGACGACAATGAATATTCCTTGAATTGGGACACATGAATTGCTGACAGAAGAGCAAAGTATTTGGTTGTTTGCAGGGCTGATATTCAAGCATTTGCTATTACAGTGACATCACAGCTAGACATGTCTCCTGATGAAGTCAAGGCATCACTATATTTGGTGCATGGCTTCTTTCAGCAGTGTGGACTGTCTCAAAGATTAGTATCAAACTGGAAGATGCTGAAGTGATTAAACGTGCATTTCCATTCATGTGTTTCGTTGATGGCATCGACTTCTCTTAGTCCCAGCTTTTGAACAGGATTGCTATGGATAAAAACTGAAGTGTTTATGGGTCAAGGGTCTTAAACTACCATTGATCAGAGGTGTGGTTCTGCAATATACATTCAGTCTCCTAGTTACAAAAGTGCATGCATAACATGTATTTTGGCATTTTGTCTTGATGGATGTCTTGCCCCTTAGGGCAAGAAAGAAGAAATCGAATGTGTTTCAGATACAGTGGGTACTGCTTAATAAAATCAACCCCTTATTAAAATCAAAATTTCAAATGAGTACAATATCATTATAAAATAACTGCTTAATAAAATCAATGCAACCACTTATAAAAATCGAACCATTTTTTAAAATGTGAAGTCAAAACCCCAACTTTGTGTTTTATGTTAAGTGATTTTGTTCAAAGTCGATTCAGTTTTGCACATGGAGGTGCAAATGCTAGAATTTTCATATCTGAAATTGTCAAAACCCTGGAGTCTCTTTCAGTGTTGATTCACTTATACAAGTGGAGCTGTAAATGCTAGAATTTTCTTATCTGGACCATTGATGGGTAGGGGTGAGTTACAAAAGGTTTGTCAGACCAGTTGGGAGAAAAGAGAAACATAAGAAAAAAATGTGAGGGAGAATCTGTATACAAGCTTGTCATTTTTTGCTCACATAGTTCGTTCAGTTCTCATCTACATAGTGCTTTAGTTGTTTGGTTATGCCTGAAGCTGTGTAAACACAACGACTTAAGCTTTAAGCTAAAGAACTGTTGAAGCAGTATTAAGCTTTACCAAAATGCAGCCAGCGTGAAGCTTCTGTATAAGTCAGAATTTCACGTTATCTATATTGTTGAAAAGAAGGGAAGCAATTTTGATGACAAGTACAATGCTTCACATAAGTGGAACCGAAGTGGAAAATCTACCAATGTGGAAACTGCCCTCTTGGGAGTGGTTTTGAAATGCCAGGAACGAAAACACCACAATGTCATGAGAAATCTTGTATCAAAAGGCAACAGATTTCGTCAAAATGCGGGGAAAGGAATTTGTTTCTACCACTGGATGACTCACAAGATGGAAAGAAACAGTATCGTTTTCAGAAAATTATATATATAGAAAAAAGATGTAGATTCTAATGAAGCTGGTAATTGGATTGAATAAAATTTAGCTGGATCTTCTGCAAGAATACAAACTGCATCAAAACACTGATAAGACTGGTGTTTATTATCGAGCCCTATGTCAACACACTTTAATATTTCAAAGAGAGTCGTCAGCTGGATGTAAAAAAATTGAAGCAACATGTTATTGTGTTAACATGTAATATGGATAGAATAGTTAAAAAGAGTCCATTAGTAATCGGTGCAAGCAAAAACACCAGCATCAAGCATTTGCCTGCCACTTATTACAACAATAAAAATGCTTGTATGACAAGCAGTATTTTTAGCTATTTTCTTACAAAGTGGGATAAAGAACTTTAGCAAGAAAATGTGGTGCTTTTGTTAGATAATCATGCTACCAATCTAACTACACTTTCATTGAAGAACATAAAATTACTTTTCTTTTCTTCTAATACAATATCCATTCTTCAGCCATATAAAACCATTCAAGAGTCATTACAGAAAAGAAGTTGCTCAAACTGTTATTAATGAAATTGATACGACTGATGCAGTTTGTTCTAAGGAAATTGTTAATTTCTCGCTTAGATGCCATTCATATTATTTTAAATGCATGGGAGGAAGTAACTTCACAAATAATTTCAAATTGTTTTAAAAAAAAGCTGACTGAGAATGAAGAAAATCTTGACGAAATCTTCCTTAAATATTTGGGAATCAATGAAAGTATCCATACTTGCTATAAAAAGAATGAAGCAGAGATCATAAAAGTTATCAGAGAAAGCAAAGAAATTCGTGAAAATGAAAGTGAGTCCAAAGATAAAAATCACGATCCTGTGCCAACTTCCAACTGTTAATACTGTAAATTCATGGGAACAACCATGGTGGCAGATTAGTTTGTTCAATCCATCACAAATAAATATCATTAAAGAACAAAAAAAAAAAAAAAAAAAAAAAAAAGGTTGTACTTCAGGAATCAAACTTTTTATGCATGTTATTTTTAAAATATGTGAAAAATCAATGAGCTTACATTTCTGCAAGAGATATTACTTATGTACCTGAGCTCCTTCCATAAAAATTAAAAATTACATTCTGGCTTCCACCTCCTCTCCTTTTTATATTAAGGAAATACATAATTTCTGCATAAAATCCCCCCTTCCCTGATGTTATGCTTGTATTACCTTATTTTACAAGCATATCAGATTTATTTTATTCATGTAGGACATAAATAATATGATATTTTTTGGAAATTTTTATTTGATTACTTGAAATTTAAGCTCATTAAATATATTTTTATGTGTGCTAATAATTGTTATATTTTTATTTTCTTTTATCATTTGAAATAAAAAATTATCATTTACCCAAACTGTATGCAGCTGTGCCGTTATTTGAAAAGAGTGTTTAGTGATGCCTTTGTTTAAAAATAATTTTTATGTTATTATTTCTAAAAGATGTTTTTATGCTACTCTTGTGTGTGATTATGTGTGTGATTTTTATGCTACTCTTGATTTATTTGTGTGTGAACAAAGCAAATATAAAAATAAAAAATGAACAATTTTCTTTCCCTTTTTGTTTTAAGCTGTAATAGAGAAAGGACTTGGACATTCAGTTACTGTTTGTATTGAAAGTTCTACAGCTCACAAACTACAAACGACATCATTAATAAGCATTTCCAAAACTCCTGAAGGCAAAAGGTAAGAATCATTCACGTGGCTTTAAATTAGTAATATTTATTGCATGTGATAAAAGTTTTTTAATGTCGTATGGAATTTTCTCATTTATTATATTGGTTTACAAGAACTTTTATCACTTTAAGCACAAACAAGTGTCATTCATTTTCTGCAAAACCGAAAGTTGTTCCTTACAGAAATTTAGTATCAGTGATTTTCTGTCAGTGCTTAGAATAAAATTAGATTCTATTTCTGTGGGCTACGAATTGTTAAGTAGATGAAAGTTGTTAATTCATCTTGGGTTCATTTTCTGACAAGTGGGCTGATTGCATTGGTTTTTCAACCATGAATGCATCCCTTTTGAGACAGACAGATCTTGTGTATTTTGTTGCATTATATCAACTTCTTCCTATGCATCTGAATAGGCTTTAGAACAAAGAACTCTTCCTGCTCCTAATAGGGTTACCATGCTACCTGAAAAACCTGGAAAAGTCAGAAAATTTAAGTATTTTAGTCAAAATCTGGAAAAGGCAGGGAATTTTGTACGGAGATCCTTAAAAAAAGCAATTTTTACATCAACATTGAAAGCGATCACCTTTCTTGGCAAATTATGTATCGCATGAGCTTTCAGACAGCTGGCATAGAGCCAATTTTTGCAATCAGATTGTCTTTTATAAAGGCAAAGCAAGTTTCCAGCAACTTTGGTCTCCAGTAACCTCGAGAACCGAGAGATTCACATGCGTATATGCAGTGCATGTTGAACGAAATAAAATACCTTTCCATTCTCGTAGAAAACCAAATTGGTTTAATTCTAGTATACTGTACACACAGGATTTGGCAACATTATGATGAGTATTAAACTGGACATTTGTGATAAGCAGTAAGTGGGTCATTTTGGTGTTGGCGGCATTTTTCAAAATCGTGCCAAGGCTGTACCGTATACAAGGATTATACCACAAAATCTTTTAAACCTTTTTAAAATTTATTTGTCAATACTTGCTACAATAAAATTTATTTGTCATTTTGCAGTAAAATAAAAAAATAGTAATCAGTCATCTAGGCTAACCATTTAGTATAGTTATATTCGCCAAATATCATTGATTATTGTAATTTATTTTTTAATCTTTAAGTAATGAACTTTATTTTAGTGTTATTCATATCATTTAATTTGGCTTTGTCCTTCTAAATTTATTTATTATTAGTTAATAATACTTTCAAATTTCAGGTAATTTTTTGTGGCATACTCTTGAAACTAATTTTAGCAGTATGATGACGTATCATTACAAAATTTTATGCACATATTTTTTGCTTATGTATGCTGCTAAATAAATATAAAATACCTGAATTTATTTAAAAATATCATTAAATAGGTTTCTTGGCTGCAAAATTTCTGTAAAAAAGAACATTTTTTTAAATCCAGGTTGGGCAGATCTAATCTCAATCTTCAGTGGAGAAAACAGCTATTATAGTTATAATAGTAATGCTTTGCAAATAAGTCTTAAATTGCCAAAGTTTTGTGTTTTCAAGTGGTACCATAATTAATTTACCTCTCAGCATAGCCAACGCACACTATGCGGATAAACACATCTTCAAAAGTCAGGGAATTTCATTCTTGTGTGATTGGCAACCCTGTTCTAATCATGCTCCTTTATGAAGGTCTGTTGCTCAAGGCAGCTGCTTCATCGGCTGGAAAAAAGTGACAGTGTATTAAGGCAAAATTTGTCAGTTCAGCTCCATTATTTTTTGCATTTCTTCAGGTTTATGGTTTGTTTAAGCAGTTTTATTATTATTATTATTATTATTATTATTATTATTATTATTATTATTATTATTATTATTATTATTTGTGTGTGTGTGCAAAAAAAGTGCTCTCAGAGCACCTCAGCAATTTAAAAGTAACAGGCTTGTAGTTATTTAGAGTGGTATTTGGTAAAGATACTGGTGATAACCTTAAAAGTGTGCCAAATAAAGTATATCACACTTATGATAGTAGGTCTTCATTTTGGTTTAGGCCTAGGCAGTTCATTCTTCATTACTTAAATTGACTTTAAGTTAATGTAGAAACATTGTATTTTATCTCTTGTGCTGATGGAATAGAGCCAAGCATTGGTCAATTGGGAAACAGCAGTTTCTACGTACTGTTAAACTGGTGAACAGATAAGTTTCTTTGCTGAAGCTACATCATCAGTCTGGTTTTATATGAGTAGTCTGTTTCTGTACATTCTAGTCTTGCTCACAGTTATATATATGTTTCTTGTGTTCTGTACTGATTGCTATCTTGAAAATTGTTGAACTTCATATTTCAAATTGCCACAAGGAAACCATGAAGCAAAATGCTTGCATTAAGTACTTCTACGCTACCCTTCACTAAATGTACTTCACTAAATGTGCTGTTAACTTGATAAGATGACAACATTGAGCCATTTAAATTTGCAAAACATTCTTTGTATAAAAATAGCATTGAAAATATTCACTTATAGAAATCATACTATTTACAATGTATTGTTTAAAAAAATTATATGCTCCATTTTTTATGTAGGCATATTTTGTGAATGAAATCTTAAATAAGAATTCTGAGAAAGTAAGTTATTGATCATGTAAAACCATGAGTCAGCAGGGAAAAAAGTTTGAATTTTTTGTTACATTTTAGGCATTATCATTAGCAATTGGAGATGGGTGTGTGTGTATGTGGAATAATTTATGGCGTTACCACATAATTATTTAATGTGAAATTTCTTTACTTATATCTGTATATTTTTTTTAAAATACGTGTGCTGTTTCTGAATGTCTTGAAATTCTTTTTGTATAAAATGTCATTTAAGAAGCCTATTTTGAAAGTCTTCATTTTCTTTTTTTCATGATTTCCCTCTCTTCTTTTTTAAACTAAGTTTGAATTTTGCTTTATCTTCAGATTGGTGTATTTTGTTTCTACATTTTGAGATATATATTGTTGCACATATTTGAAAAACATGCAGTATTCTAAACTGAAATTTTAAAATTGTATTTAACTTTTGTTAATATGAGTTACACACGACTGTTCAATGAATTAGAAACCCCGAGATCAATATTTTATTGGACCACCTTATGCACTGAATACTGCTCTGAGCCATCTGGACATCAAGTCTACATGCTTCTGGAGTGCATTTATGTCCAAAGAATTGTTATATAAATAAATTGAATTATACCTTCATCACAGGGATAACAGTGTTTATTAGGAGAATGGAAAAGGTAAGCATTCATACAACAGTGATCAACATTAATTACTACGACTAATATAACAGAAATTCTAAAGTTGGCAAATTGCCCCAAAACATAGATTACGTCATTTAATGTTCTGAGAGGCGAATACAAGCTAATAAAGAAAAAGAAATCATCTTAATCACTGCATCTTGTGACATAAATTGTGGTATAAAATAACAACACCCCTCCTCAATGATTAATCCTTAATAAAACAAAATAACTTACCTTAAGATGCTTAAAAAAACAATAAATCAATATATAACATGAAATTACATCTTTAACATAATCTAAGGTTAGGTTTTGCCTAAAAGTTTTTAGTTTGTTTGGCCCTAATAGCTTTCTTAAAATGTTAGCAGTCATTTCATCAGTGTGCAGATATCGGTTCGTAATTTTTATTTTTAAAAAAATGCAAAACTGCAGGGGCACATGATCTGCCAGTATATCTAGGTATCCCATGGTTGTTTGTTTACCCTCGAGGAACACCAAGGCACCACTTTCATGGCTTCATGGGGTTCCTGCCAAATTCGATGTCTTCCATCAGTGCAAAATAAGATGTAGCATGATTCATCCGACCACATTACCTTTTCCCAATCCTCAGATGTCCAGTGTCTTCTTCCCTGACACTGCAGGTGCAAGGTTGTGCGGCCCACAATGGCGGCGTTCAATCATTAAAACAAGCAGTTCGTCTCGCTGCCTGCCTGAACAGGAAAATTCTTCTCTTATTTGAACGCTTCTCTGGGGTTCGACTCAGATAAAATCTGGGAAGCTACTGATTAGGATCTATACCTAGGCAGTCTCAGCTTGAGTGTTTAAAATCAGTCTCTACAGGACTGGTGATGGTTTTTTCAGGTTCGGCAGGGACCGCCGCATGGCACTGTCTTGTCTGTTCTGTTGGTTGTGGTGGAGCTATGTAGTCAGATATTCATGGTTGTCTGGAGCGAAACAGCCCCATCAATGGAATTGGCGAATTCAGCTAGCCTTTAAACTGCTTGAAGTTTCCAGTGGAGCCTCAAAACTGCATATTCATTTCCTTCCTTGGTTTTGCACTGGGGTCACCTAAAGCCGAGATCTGTGTACCATGACATAGTATTAACAGGCCGGATGTTTGGCCCGGGCTTTCTGACAGTATTTAAATGACTTCATTCTGCTGTCCAGGGTTGAGGCCCTTGTTAATGGCAGAAGTTTTTACCATCCCTTCAGAACGGGGACGTGGAATATGAGTTTCTGAGTATTCCTGTCGACTGAGTCTTATTAGCTCGTCAGCTCGACCATTAGATTTGTGGGCTTTTGTTTCGCTTCTAGGGGTTGGGATGTTTAACTGTGTTAAGGCAGCCTCATTCTTGCCAGGTCTGAGTGCCCCTTCCTCCTAGCACACTGTCTTATTTGACTCAAAGTTATAACCAGGACAGGAGTTTGTCTTTGGTGTTCTCTTCTGTCTTATCTGAACATGGAAATACTTGATGCTGATGCGTATGTAAGGGTATACACATTCGACAAATTGCTTAATCCTTATGTTGCAATAGTAGTAATTTGTGCAACATTTATCGTTTTTGTGATTACTTGTTGTTATTGTTTTTCTACATAAAGGTAAGTGCAGTTATATATTACATTAAACTTTGTTTAACTTTTTAATTCCGAAAATCAATGATTTGAGCATAATTATACTAATATCTAAAACATTTTCCTCTAAGATTTTTAATAAGAATGTAGTTTGTCCTCCACCGGTCGTATCTGTTGTGATACAAAATATTAAAAACCTTTCTTCAATACCCATGTCTGCATTTTCTAAATTAAGATGCCTCATACAAATTGATATCTGCTCTTGATGGCTAGCATTAGGGGTACAATCAAGTAAAATAGAAAAATTCTTTGCCTATTTGACTTTAATTAAAATAATTTGCTTTTATATTATCTCCTAATAAGCTAATTGTTTTATTTTGAATTTTATTTCCAAGGTAATGAAGCATATTTTTTTAGTTTGAATTTTATTAATATATACAGACATTGATAGTGTCAAATTTTGTGATCATTTCTATACTGTTTAGAAAATTATTATATCTTTAAAATAATTTGTTACTGGAACCACGGAAGGCTAAGTTTTATTTCGCTAAGAATTAAATGACATAGATTATTCTTTCAATAACATCGCGCCAATGCTTAGTCTCTTTTTTAATTAAATTTGAAATTCCGAATTAACATGTTTATTCTTTCGTAATCATTCTAAGAAATCGGATAACTCTTTCGCTGTTTGGCCAGATTCGACAAAAGTACATCTAAAAAAAAATATTACGTCTATTTTTGTCTTTTGGGAAACTGAAATTCAAAACAAAGTTTTGGTAATATCCAGAACATTTTTCTATTAAGGTTGAACTTGGAATAGCAATAAGGGACTTGGGTATAATCCAGAATCGTCAGGCACAGGCAGATGTGTATTTACTGCAGAAATTGTAGATTTCAATAATATTTCCTCTGTTTTTTTTCGACAGACTGGCTTTGAAGTTAAAGGTAATTCCCAGGTGAAAACACTTTCTAATTCTTTCTGATTATTAGGTTCTTTTGGTTATTTCATTGGTAGCTGAGACATTAATGGACAACTAGTACAAGTAGTGTCAGGTTGGGTATTCTTTGGGTTAAAGTTCTGGTTTATTAAGTTTTCCTCTCACCTTCTTGTTCTTCATTACATTCTAATACTCAGACTGTTGTTGTTTTTCTTCTGACATCTGAGAAAAATGAAAACAGAAAAAGTAGAAGTAAACATAAAAGTAGAAAATAACTATTATAAGAACTATTGTGTAAAATGCTTCTTGAAAACACTCAGAAAGTCACTGAAATATTTTACTTTACCTTCTGAAAAACTGAGTAGATCTTACCATTGAGTAAACCATTGCTTGGAAAATATGTGAACTATTAGATAAATACCAAATAATTCAAGGGGGTGGTAGTACTCTTGTTTATTAAACTAAATAAATCAAATTAAAAGTATGTATTTAAGACATAATGAAATAACAGAACATTTTTCTTTGGTTTTCCGTTTAGTTAAAAATCGGAAAATGACCAGTTTTTGATTTTAAAATAACTTGTATGTTTTTACTTCTTCAAATCTCAGATAAATATATTTTAAATTCAGTGGTACTCCGTAAATATCTCAATCCTTTCTTCTCGAAAGATTATAATTTTTAGTTTAATAAACAAATTGTTCGTGTAAAAAAAACATTTTTCGAGCAATTATGCTCAAATCATTGCTTTTCTGAATCAAAAAGCTAACCTAAGTTTAACATGATATGTGACTGCCCTTACCTTTCTTATGTATAATAAATATAACATCAAGCAATCAAAGGAAAAGAAAAAAAAAAAAAAAAAAAAAAAAAAACATACAAAAGATGAATGGTGCGCAATTACTACGATTGTAACAGTAGACACAAAAATAAGGACTAAGTAATTTATCGAATGTATCTACGGCTTCCCCTGTACCCTTGCATAAGCATCGGCATCACGTTTTTTCATTCACATATATTTGCAAGATCAGCTCAACTTATGTCAAAAACTGCAAAAGCATTCATTGATAAAAAAATCAATAGTATAGATCTTATGCATGAACTGTAGTTTTGCAAACTTTTAGAGGAAATATAGCATCACTGGTTGGAACTCTAAGCTATATCGTTGTTAACAACATAGCGGTGTGCAGAAAAGAATTTTGGATATATCCCTTAGATATCAGCCCTAGAGTATTTTTTGTGCCGTTTTGTAATCACAGTTGGAACCTTGTCGTAAATTACGCTGATAACAACAATTTATTCAATGCAAACTTATTAGATATGTATATTACTTCGTTTTGAATTTTAAAATAATAAGTAGTGTTCAGCAATGTATTTGGTATCCAGTGCGTTTAGTATATTATTTCGTTTTGCTTGCAGTGTTACTTTTTTATAACATGTTGCTGCTGACTAATGCTCGCTTGTCTGACCTATAGTTAGCCCAATCCAACGAAATTCCTAGTGGCAAGAAGCGCAACATACGCCTGTCGTTGGCAACATCCTTTCACCTTACCTTGATTTAGCTCAGTTTCGCTCCCAATTTTAAACCCTGGGAAGGGGGGCGAATCCGAGCGTCTCCCATTTCTCTTCTTCTACCGCAAACCTTTTGAGAGGACTTTCACCTCACATATTTAGAGTGCCCTGGTGTCGCACATACATTATACATTTACAAACATCCATGACTTCTCCCGGATTTGAACCCAAGCCCTTCGGCACGGCAGTCAGCAATGCTAACCATTATACTGTTTGGCCGGCTTTTAATAGCATAAATGTTCAATAAATATGTTTAAGTGTGGGTTTTAACAAAGCACAGAATGTTTTCACATTTAGACAAAACTTATTTTTTGTTTTTGGTTTTTTAATTAATTTTTTTAATATCATTACTACATAGGCGCTCGTTAGACATTTGCACGATGCTGCCGGTTAGGCTTGGCGCTGGCCTGACTACTGCAAACAAATTTTTGCATGTTGTGCAGAAATGAGTGGTTTTTCTCACTGGCACCTGATTATGCATTCTTATCCTCTGCCTGCGAATGGTTCGATCTAAAATCTGTTGGGAAGAGTCTTGATTGATGATCTGTGTCAACTGAAGCACAGTAGAGTCCCTGTTCTACGGTACAACTCGTCAGAAATGACTTCGATTATTCTCTTGGAAAACTGTGCTCAAACCGTAGTTACGTCTTTAGAGAAGGACTGTGGGTTGAAAGATCTGTCGTTTTTCCCATTTTACTTCATTCAGCACTCTTACTAGCATTCTGTCCACGTGTAACCCACATCATTAAAAAAAAAAAAAAAAGAGAGAGAGAGAGAGAGAAAAAAAAATGTATACTTCATTCCTAGGGCGCATTCATATAAAAATCTCAAAGGTTTCTAATTCATTGGCCAGTGTGTGTATATGTGTGCATTGTATTAAAACTGATTAAGTAATGATTAAAATAAAACTTCAGGTATATTGTAGTATTTTGCAAAGAAATGGCCTGTTTATAAAGAAATCATGTATTATAGTATGTAAGCATTAGAAAATTTTCCCCCTCTTTTTTATAAATTTTGCATTCTGATTTTTACAAATATAGCCTTCCATCATTTGCTGCTTTAAGTAATCTCAATAGTACTACACTTCCTGCAAATTTTGTGTTGAAATTACCCAAACCAATACCAATGGCTACTAGTTTGGCTAAAAAAATACAAGCTGTTACAAATGCGAGTAAGTTAGATTTTTTTAAATGTGTTATATGTTGTAAATACTAATACAATCTCTGAAGGTAGATTAATTTGAAGTACTCATAATTAAAATTGTGATCTCTTTTAAATGGCAAAATATTCCTGATTAATTAACATTATTTAAATTAAAATACACTGCTGGCCATTATAATTGCAACACCATAAAGGAAAACAAATGCAAAAAAGATATTTATTGTACTTAAACAGTATGGCATAAAGACAAAATGATTAAATTTGTAAGCAGTTTGGGGTTTACAGGGGTGCGAAATTAGTAGAAACACCTGCCACCCCTGGCAGCTGAAACGGTCCTTACCTGATTAGGCATCTAGTCAAACGAGGCTTGGATCACAGAAACAGGCAACTCATTCCATGCTGCTTCAAGTCTATGCCCCACTTTATCAACTGCATTAGCTGAAGAAAGGCGGTGGGCCAGTCTCTCAGCAACCCATGACCAGATGTTTTCAATGGGTGACAGATCTGGAGACCGTCCAGGCCGGGCCAACATTTGAATACTCTCTGTATCAATGAAAGTCAGAACATGATATACAACATGTGGTCTTGAATACAGAGCACAACTGCTGGCCTCAAATATAGAGCACAACCGCTAGGTGTAAAATGTCAGAAATGTACCGATCTGCATTCAAATTACCATCAATCTGAACTTGAGATGTGCATGTTGTGTACCCAATGGCTGTCCAAACCATCACACCAGGTGCAGGCCCCCCTAGGCCGAAATCGAATGCAAGGAGGCTACGTGCAGTCTCCTTGGAGCTGCCGGTATGTGGCCATCAGAATACTGCACGCAGAATCAGGACTCATCTGAAAAGGCGACATTATGCCACTTCTGTATCCAACTTTGATGTTCAGTATACCAGAGTCACCGTCTCTGTGTATACTGCAGTGTCAGGAGAAGCTGAAGGAATGGTCGCCATGCTGATAGTCCATGCTGCTGCAAACATCGACACTCTGTACAAGCTGATACTAGACATACTGCAAACATGCCCATTTCCTGACTAATGGTCTGTGATATGGTTGCATGATTTTACAGGGCTGGGGTTATTAGTCATGAGAGGGTGTTGAGACCCTGCATGCTGTTCAGTATCACCCTCAGCAATCCATTGATTCCGTATTCTTATGACTGCGGTTGGATGTTGACCAGTGTGATAGGCAACATCATGGAATCATAATCCACACTCTCGATAGGCAACGATCCTGCCTGTATCGAATTTTCACACTTGCCAGTAAACATTTCTTAATATTATTCAAGACATAACATGATATTCTGAACAACTTGGACCTGACAAAACGCTTTCCGAATTAGAAATCCACATAACTTTTCTTTTATGCAATGCTTTAGATATCATTTCTCCCTTCTGCGTCGTCTAAATGTGCTGAAATTCTAATCATTTGCATATCCCAACCTCGTCTTCCTTTCATGTCATTTTGACGTTCGCCAGATCATTCCTTCCTGGTGGTTGCAATTTGAATGGCCAGCAGTGTATTTACATTTATTTGCTTCCATGTTTTTATATTCTTTTTAAATTATTAGTGTATTTTGGTTGCATTTATTTATTTATTTATTTATTTTAAAGTTAATGTTGTGTAAATGTTTAATTTTAAAATCTTAGATTATGAAGTCTACAGAAACTAATTTTTTGAATCATTACTTTGTTTGATAATTTAATATTCTGTGATTTTTCATGATCAGACAATTGATTTTTAATTTACTATCGTAATAGTAATTGTTTGCGTTTATTATTATCATTTAGAATTGTCTGATTTTGCCGATTTTTCCACTGTGCAACCTTTGTTGTCTGTCATTATAAACGACACATCAAATGGCAAGCTTTCAGTTGGAGATCAAGGATTATATGTGGTGAGTCTCATTTTAATGGGTTAAGTATTATAATACTTTTATTGTACATTTAAATTGTCTCAAATTTTAGCATTGCTCTAAAAATTTCAAGAAATGTTATTGAAAGAAAAACAGCTTTTTTTAACTGCTTCAAAACAAATTTAAATTCATTTCTAATATTTATACTTACCAGATCTAATTATTAGCAGTAAAAAAATGTCATATTTTTTCCTCCAAAATATTTTGATTTTGCATGCTAGCTTATTTTGTTACATGCAACATAAGTGCACTACTACTTAGTGATACTATGTTGCCTAAAACAGATTTGTTTCTAAGTTTGTAAGTAAACCCATGATAATATTAATTATGTAACTTTGCAAATTCCGCTTATAAGTCTGTAGAACTCATTAGTGTAATGATTTCTAGTTATATATTTGTTGTATAAGAACTTAAAGTGAAATTTTATGTGTATAAAACCTTTTGACCTACAATGTTGAAACAATTTTTGTCTTTCTTATTTAGGATATTTAGATTATATATAGCATATCAAAAGTTGATTGTATAAAACGTAAAAACGTATACCTTATTGTCTCTCTTTTTTTAAAACATTCATGTAAAATAATGTAAATATAATTTTGTTTTAGACACTTTTACACAGGCTTTGATGATAGTAAATGATTAAATAGAGTTACTTTTGAAATAAAATAATAAAAATACTAAATGACATATTGCTAAATTGCCCTGTAATATATTTTGACCGCAGCTTGTGATCCTCATCATCAGACTGCTAGAGTTTGAAGATACATTTGTGTTTGAAGAGCTTTTCATGATTTCCCGGTTTTTTTTTTCTCATGGATTTGTCTTAATGATTGACTTGCATGTATGCACCCATGTATATTTTTCTTATGTATGTATATTATATGTCCATGTATATTATATTAATATGTATATTTTTCTTGTACAGTCCATTTAATTATAGAGTTTTTATAAATTCCCTCTGTATCTTGGGTATCAACACTTTCTAGCAATTTTCAAGCTGTGTTATAAACCAGTTACAGTCCCCTTCTTTGCAACAGAAATCGTTAGTGACTTAATATTCACTGGCAGTGATGTTTTTTCGAATAAAGTAATATTCATATCAAATTCTGGCATGCAAAAATAAGTAAAATCCTAAAATTCCATAGCTAATATTTAATTTTAAAGTCAGTGAATAGTGAAGGAGTTAGTAATATCTTTTCATACATAACATTCTGGAATTTGGATACAATAAAATGAGGAAAAGTTATATGAATTGATCGTTATATGTTCCGTTATTGATGCTGAGAGAAATGTATTTTGAGGATGCAATCAATTAGCGTAATGGTAAAAGGTACCAGTTTAGAGCCACTGTTGAGTTGAAAATTCAATTCAAATGTATCTAGTCAACAGTCTGATGATTGCTGTATGTAGTCCGAATACTTTGCAGAGGTAATTATAGCTCTTGAATATTTTAGCAAGTTCACATATTTATTTTAAAATGTATTTATTTTTTTTTAAAAAGATGTTCCTTGTTTAAAAAGTACATTTTGTACATGGTATGCACAAAAAATAATGTACAATTATATTTATATATATATATATATACACATACACACCTTACAATTTTTTTTTTTTTTTTTTTGTTTAATTTTATCATTGCATTTATATTTCTGATCAGTATTTTGCATTTAAAATTCATATTTTTTTTTTATTATTTTTTAGACACTTCCAGATCAACATCATTGTTATATTCTCAATTCAAGTCCTGATTTAGAAGGTGTCATGGTTTCATCTATACCATTTACTCATCCCACACATGTGCCTCAAATATTAGTGTTTTTAAGACAGCAAATGCTTTTTAATACAGTTATTAACAGCTGTATTCGACCAAGCAGTAAAAAAGGTAAGTTAGGCTAATATATTTTTTTTCTCCTTTTATTTTTTTTAACCTCTGTGAAAACAAAATAAAAGGAAAGCTGTGCAAAGGCGTCATTACAATGAGCAGGAAGAATGAATATCAGCCCAGAAACTTTTCAAGTTGCCTGAGGGGATAAATTATCAGCTTCCAGACATGGAATTCCATATGTAAAATGGGGAAATAAACTTCAACAAGGCAGTGGCTGCTGCCATCCAAAATCCTTTCTCATCATATGTATCTGGGAGTGTCTGAATAAAAAAATGCAGATGTTTTTAGTAGTGTTTAATGAAATCGACAGTTTTATGCATCACGTGTAATCTGAAATTAATCTAGTAACATTTGTTATGTATTTTTGTAAATGTCTTTATTTTTGGTATTCATTCTGTATTTAACTAGTGTCTCTTCTATGTGAATATGGTGATGAAAATACTAAGCATATGCTTATTGAGTATTTGATTAACTGCATTGCTGTGTCCGTTTTTTTATTTGAATATTAGCAAAAAATAATGTTCTTGTTATCTCCAGATGCTGAATCTCCATTTATGTTTGAAGTTATGGCATATTCAACATCGCATATTTTAGTTTCATTTGAGCATCCTTTGGAAGAGTCATTAGCAACAGGTAATGTATATACTTTCTTATGTACCCTCTTACGTCCATTTCATGGTATGTTTAAATACAGTTTGGTACTCTGTGGTATGTTTTAATACAGCTATAAACAGTTTGCTGTTTATATGTTAAATTCTAACAAATTAGAAAGTTCATGTGAGATTTATTGTCCTATTGTGTCATATTTTAAGAATCCTGAATATAATGCTAAAGAATATAAAAGTCTGGAAGGAATGAAAAATTCATTTCTTATCACTGTATAATGTAATTTTTATTTTGTGGCTATTCAGTTTCATATTTTCTCATTAACTGTAATTGAGTACTGCTATTGCTTATTCTCTTTTACCTGTATTTTATTTATATGCACCTTCAAACTGTGACAAGGTGTTACAAAATCTACATTTTGTCACAGAATTTATGTTTTCAACTGCCACATGTAGGTACTAGCTCAGAAAATGATTCAAAATTAGTGTTGATTATATTATTGTAGGTGTCGAAGGAAGTTATAATTTATTGAATTGGCATTAGTGGATCTTGTTACTGTTTGATTCAAATAAACATTACATTTCATTATTTCTAGTACCGTAATTTCCGAAAGAAACGCTGCATCATTTATGTGTTTAAAACTTAAATTTTCAGCGGGTGCAGCATTTCTACCCATGCGGCATTTAGGTGCACTAAAAATAAAATATTTCCTAAGATGGTCATTGTACATAGTTTGGATGGCCTTGTCATTGTACAATGACTGGTGTTGTTCCCACACAAAAGACCACTCAGTTGCTTTTTGCGAACGTTATTTTGTTTACATTCTTTCCCTTGAACGGACCTACATGCCTTATTCACCCTAAATGGGATCTCAGAACAATAACATTCTTCCCCCTTTCAAATCAACATTCTCATCAGTTTGAATAGTCTCTGCCATTGGATGAATCTTCCAGGACCCATCCTCTCCTGCCTTTTCTGCAATTTTTACTTCCTTGTACGAAGTAAAAAGGAAGTATTGTAATCGCGAAAAGCTTCAGGCAGCATATTTCAACGAAAATATCCACTTTGACTGCTTTCGAATGCAATTTAACGATGTTTTTGTGTGATATCTGTACATAAGTACAGAATAAAAGACTCTTTTCCTCCAAAAAAACTAAAAAACTGCTTTAAAATGAATTCTGAAGAGAATTTTTCGTGGCGTCTGTACGAACGTATCTCGCATAACTCAAAAACGAGTAGCCTCAGAACTTTGAAATTTTGTATATAAGACTACTATAACATGTAGATGTGCACCTCGTATTTTGGTTTCAATCGGCCACGCCAAACGTATAAAAATATATTACAAATATATCCACTCTGTTACCCGGCTCAGTGATCTCAGTTTCTTTACTCTTATATGTTTGTAAATTGTACATTTTTTGCTTTAAAAATGATTGAATTATGTTGTTTTTATTTTACGGTTAAGGGTTTTATGCCTTTAGTAAATCTGTATGCAATATTTTTAGAATTATCAACAATTTTAAAATTGTTTAAGTGCCGCTAACCCTAATTTGATGGCGGCCATTGCTCTTGTTTACATTTGAAACAGCTGAGTAACGGATTTGTTGCCAATCTAGGGAAACTTAGCTTCGCAACAACAAAGATAATGCATTCATTTATTATTTAAATCATTCTTAATCCTTTCTGGAATTTTTCTGAGGAAATAAGCGTTTAAGATTTACTTCGTAATTTTTAATACAGATATTTTGAGTTTTTATGTATTTTTGCCTTGTTGCGAAGTGAAAACTGAATTAATTGAATGAGAAAATACTCAATCGTCTGTGAAAAACTTTGCTTAATTTCTTTTATGCATAGTTCTAGCTTTATTATAGTATTTGAATAGAACATGTGGCAACGATTAAATAATTCTTTAAATGATATAAATTTTGTGCATTCTGAGTTATAATATGAACGAAATATAATACTGTTAAGTAAACCTAGCGCCAGAGTGTCACTATGGTAAACAAAAAGAATTTTAAAGAATGCATTTATTCTATTGTGGTTTATGCGCTGTCGGCGAAGTAGGTTTAATTCAATCTAATAAGTTTAAATAAAATGCAAGAAAAAATGCATATAATTTAATATTCCCTACAAGGAAGTCATGTGGTGTACACATCAGATTTTTTTCTAAGGCGGACATGACTCCACCTGCCTCGCGATAACGAACTCTGACATATTTCCCCTTCAGCATGAAACGATTTTTCTTGGCATTCTGCCAGATACAGATCCCATCAGTTTGGGTACAAGTACTTGTTGGATAGTTTTTAAGAAGGGAGTGGGAAATTTTTGAAAATGGCACCTAAACAGCACAGAAGCTATACTGCTGGTTTTAAGCTTAATGTAATTTCATGTGCTGAACAAATCGGAAATAGAGCAGCAGCTCGAGAGTTTGAAGTGGACATGAGATGTATTCGTCGTTGGAGAACTGAAAAAGAACTTCTTAAAAATATGCCACATCAGAAACGAGCCAAAAGAAGTGGTACTGTAACAGGGTTCGTAGCGGTCCTTACAAGTGCTTATAAGAAACCAAAATACGAGGTGCACATCTACATGTTATAGTAGTCTTATATACAAAATTTCAAAGTTCTGAGGCTACTCGTTTTTGAGTTATGTGAGATACGTTCGTACAGACGCCACGAAAAATTCTCTTCAGAATTCATTTTAAAGCAGTTTTTTAGTTTTTTTGGAGGAAAAGAGTCTTTTATTCTGTACTTATGTACAGATATCACACAAAAACATCGTTAAATTGCATTCGAAAGCAGTAATAACAGTGAAAATAAAATATAAAGGCCCTTATAGGTGCTTACTTTTTCTTTAAAGCCTTTTTTTTTTTTTTTTTTTTTTTTTGTTTTTAGTGCTTATTTTTTGCTTTTAGTGCTTTTTTTAATCCTTTGTTTTTAATGAACGCACATTTTTTTCCTGTACCAAAGCCGAAACTAAGTAAACAACTTTTCTTCCTTATATGCAACGTCAGATGGTGAATCATACTCCCGAAAATTGCTTTCCCCCCTTCCTCTGCATTAACGTAACGTATGGTGCGCGCGAGAGTATAGACAAGTGCACGTCGTTCTATTGGCCAAAAATTCCGGTACATTCGGTATTCTTTTCCTCCCACCCAAATACTACACACGTTTGAATTTCTATCATCATTTTAATAAATGTGCATTCTCGTTCCGCGTGGTCAGTTCATATCCGTGTTTATTATGATCGTTATGCTTATATTATGAGCATATGTATGAATATTTATGATAATATCATTGCAGTAACTGCTGAAGTATAGATAAACTTCCAAAAATGGGTTTTTACACAGATTAGCTTCCTAAGGAATAATATTTGGAATGCCTTAAATGAAAGGAAAGTAATCGAATAGTCAAAATAATTTCGTTTTCTTTGCCAATACATTATACAGTACGGAGGTTGGGAGTTTCTCCGCAAAATCTCTAATATTGAAGCAGCGGACTTTTTTTTGTCACTGTCCAATATGCATTGAATAGGACTGAAAGTTTTTAAGGTCTACCCAACCCAAGCGAAGATTGATTCTATTCCTGAAATTTAATACAGTCTGTTGAAAATTAGAATCAGAAACACCCCAGATTAGTAAGTCTCTTTCTTTTCCTTTATTTAGTTCTTCTTTCTCCGAATACCGGCAGGTGTTGATTCCGATTGCGTAATATCACATATGGAAGAATTAAGCCGCACATATTGCGCAATAGCACATATTGCGCAATAACGTTTGCGGTATTTTGCATTGATAATTAATTTTGATGTTCAGTCTGAGATTTGTTTATGAGCACTTAAAAGAGTTTTACTGTGCTTTCTAAGCAGAATATTTCTCAGTTCCGTTGGTTTTTATATGATGCACATATTGAAATGTCAAAATCATTTATTTAGCCTAAATTTAAATCTAAAGAACGGCTACAATCTCCCCCACTCCTCTTTTTCCAGTTACTATCCAGAAAATTCGGGAATTTCCGAGTATGCTGGTTAGTTAAGCTTTTACTGTTAAAGATGACTGAATGAAGCAATTTCCCGTCTTCTGATTTCAGAAATGTGCCTCTTTTTTACTTAAATTACTTTGCTTGGGATATATGTTAAGGGAAAACTGTTATGCAATGAAAATTTAGAAAATGTTCAGAATTTTGATTTAAGTTAAATTATTTAAATATTAATTTGAGTGGAAAAATGAATTGTATTTATTATTAGGTGCCAAACAAATACAATTAATATGGCTTATTATTATTTATTTTCTATATTTTCAACTGAAATATCATAATTAAATTTTGTAATATAGTTTAGTTCTGCATAGCTCATTGTAAACTAATTCTGTAAATTGAACTGTTATTTAAATTTTTTTTTAAAAAAAGTTAATTGTTTTCCATTGTTGAGGTAATGCTCATTCTCTTAATAAATATTGCATTGCTCATATTTTAAATTACAAGTCTAATTTTTCTTTTAAGGCTATGCAGTTGTGTATAATGTAAGTAGACAGGTGCTTATTTTTTCCTTAAAATGTGCTTGAAAAGTGCTTATAGGTGCTTATTTTTTTAACTAAAATGTGGTTATGAACCCTGTGTAAGGTGGCCGAATCTAGAGGACGACCTTGCAAACTGGAGAAAGGTGCAACGAGGAAAGGGAAGGGCAATTTCGACTGTAAAAATTCGCTTAAAAGCAAAATTTATAGCAAAACAAATGAACATAAATGATTTCAAAGGAGGACCTTGCTGGTGTAGCAGATTTATGAAAAGAAAAAATATTTCTGTGCGTAATAGAACAATAGTTGGGCAACAATTACCAATGGCCTGGCAAGATAAAAAGGCATCTTTAGTAAAATATGTGACAGATATTATTGACAAAAAAAAAAAAAAAAAAAAAAAAAAAAAAAAAAAAAAAAAAAAAAACCTTCTTCGGTCACAGATAATAAATATGGATGAAACGCTGTTAGCTTTCGACTCTCCTGCAAACAGAACTGTTGATGAAACTGGTCAAAAACTGTATCTTTGCTTACGACGGGGCATGAAAGAACGTCATTTACATGTGTGCCGCAAACGGTGACAAGCTAAAGCCGATGATCATTTTTAAACGAAAGACTATTTCGAAGAGAGATTTTTCTAACGATGTAATTATTTGTGCAAACAAGAACGGCTGGATGTGGGAAACAACCATGCATGGGTGGCTACAAAAAGTGGCAGTGTCGTAAGGGATCTTTTTTCCAACCAAAAGGGTTATTGATAACGGATTCCATGCGTACTCATTTACTTGAGTCAGTGAAAACCAGATGTCAAAAATTGTCTACGACTGTAGCAATAATTCCTGGTGGTTTGACAAAAATCTTACAACCATTAGATTTGCCAAGTAATAAATCCTTCAAAGCTGAAGTCCGAAAGTGGTGGGAGTGTAGGATAATTGAAGGATTGCATACGTATACCAAAAACGTTAAAATGCGTAGAGCATTTTATGCAGAAGTTGCAAAGTGTAGGAAGTGCGTGGAAATCAGTGAAAACATCGTTAATAATAGCAGGGTTCAAAGAAGCTGAAATTATATCATTAGATAAAGAGACTATAAACCAAGAGGATGAATGTGATGATCTGGAAGACTTAGATCAGGATTTACTAAATCTTTTTAACCCATTAACCGCCAAAACTACAAAGAATGTTTCTTTTCTCTTGAAAATAATAACAGATATTAAATTAAGCATTTATAACATAAATTTACATTGAAAGTAAAAAAAATGTTCTTACCTTCGGGAAAAATGAATGTTGCGTTCGCGCAACGTCAACGGAATTAGACTATGGATGTTTAGTGAGTAGGATTGTACTCGTGTGATGTTTGCTTTGAGTGAAGCGCAGGATTACTTTTTAGCCGTATAACATTTTATAAATCTACAAATCACTGTACTTGTAATTAATTTAATATTAAAATATACATTGTATTTCTTTTACAAATGCAGATTATTTCAATTGAAAAATTCAAGCATGAAAAGCTTGATTACAATCATGATATAAAGCTACATTACATACTTTGCATCTATAAACAGTCTAGTTATTGTACTCTTTACAACAAAGTCTTTTGTTATCAATGGACTTTACGATAAAATGTCTACCATCGTCATGTAGTGGTTTTTGAATGCTAAATTGACTAGGCCTTCCTGTTGCTGATCTATTTCTGGCTAATTCTACACTCTGAATAGAAGTTTGCAAAAGGAATAATGCATTCTCGCGTCTGAAATCTAAAAGAGGCTTTATATTTCCAGTAGTAAAAAGTGGTGATATTTAGTAAGTTTAGATACGGTCTCACCTCATATAATTTATCAGTATTGTCAAATGCAAATTCTGCTTCATATTCCTGTACTGCAAATGTGATATCGATTCTCGTACAACAGGAATAGAAATGTCCTTATCAAAATACCAATACATTTTTTCATGAGGTAAAGAATGATATCCTGTAAGCAATAATATTCCAATAAATCTTCTCATATAGGCTTCAGATGCAATAAATTCTGGCTTTTTTTTTTTTTTTTTTCCTGAGCGTATATATTTGTTTGTTCAACGAGAAGAGAGTAAATGTCTAAACCAAAAAGAAAATTGAAAATCTGTGCACTAGTTTTACCTTGTATTTTGTCTTTTATAATTTCTTTTCTCTTTCTTCATGTTTTTCCTGAGACATAACTAGCAGTTCTTTTTTTATCCACTTCAAGATTTCAGTCTTCTGTATTTTAAACTAACAATCTGTAACCAATAGACAGTAAATTTGTAATGACATCAGAGGTCATGTGAGTATGCGTAACTATGACGTCACAAAAATCACATGATCTCTGACATAATTTGTGATTTTTGTGACTTTTTTTAGTCTTCATTTGCTACTTTGGTTGCAAAAATTTCCGGCAACAATGTTCCTTAACAAAAGATATCAGTTGGAAGAAACTGATTATTTACTTATATATATATATATTTTACTTATCTAAATAGTAATATATTTATATTTTATTCACACATAACACTACTGTATTACTGATCAATTTAAATATTTTCATCATATATATATGTGTGTGTGTGTGTTTAGTAATTGCTATGAGATCTGCTTCATATCTATGAGTTTGGCTAGATTTTAAAATTAAGTTTCAATTCCTAAAAGCAATGAAAGGAGATTAACGCATATATTCAGAATGAACAGGAAATAAAAAATGTAATTAATCATTTAAAAACTGAGTCTACATCATCATTAACACACTGTAATGTATTGTAAATGAATAAAAATGTTACCACACTTTTCACCAGATTTTTTTTTTTTTTTTTTGAGAAAAGTTATTTAATTACATTATATTTTATTACAGAAATTATAAAGCATATATTTTCAATTAAGTTAAACTGTTATTAATAAATTTATCCTCTATAGCAGCCCTCTTCCCTTTGTTACTTCCACTATCTGCAGCATGTTTCTTTTGGAAGAAACTTAATCCTTTCTGGCTGCCTGTTGTGTTAAAACCATGCTAGCTGCAAACTTGTATAGAAATATCAGTGAAAATTCTGGCAGATGTTTCACCTAGAAATGTTGAATCAAAATGGTAGAAATTACTGAAGACGTGCTCTAAAAGACACTGAACCCATTTTCTTTGTATGAATGATGTTTCATCTACAAAGAGCTTATATGCTGGAAAGTCCAGCTGTATTGTTGAAACTAATAAGCAAATTCAATATGGAGTGAAGAATTTTCAGGTTTCTGTATTTTGGACTTGGAATGACAAATCGATGTAATTGTTGCTAACATAGACCTCTCATACAATGGATTTGCCCTTATCTAGGCTACATTCAGCTTTCTTATGCTTTTATCTTTATTTCTTTTATCCATATGTAAGTTGCTATTCTTGACTTGCTCATTAAAGTACATCCTTCACGTAGCAAGTGATTAAATAACTTCAGTAATTTAAGAACTAAGTATTCTCATCATCAACTGCCAAATTGATCCTATTTTATGTGAGAGTTTTGGAAGTTTTTTAAAATTGACCAGTCAGATGAAACTATTGAAAGATGTGTAAACAAGCATGAGAAAATGGATCTGTAGCGAGTTGCGATTTTTCTGTGGGGTATTTTGAATCAAGTAACTGGAATTATTTGATTTTTGTTTTCATAACACATGAGAATAATTATTTTAATGGTTACATGCAGAAACTGTGATTAAAAATGTTTCAGAACATAAAATAAATGGATTTTGCTTTCCAGGCTTAAATTATACGTATGACAGTAATTTTACCTAAACAGAAATGATTTGAATTCAGTTATCTGTTTTTATACGCAAAACAAAAATATGTATTTGGCATGTATTTCTACACTGATTATTAAAGATTGAGGGAAAGAAAGCCATAAAATGGGGGGAAAATGAATATATTTTTATTGAAAATTAAATGTAACTTAATGTAAAGTAATTATATATATATATATATATATATACACACATATATCCATATAGTCTATAAATTCTGTGTATAATTAATGTGACATAGCTGCCAACTCTCCCAGTTTTTCATCGCATCTTCAGGTAGATCACTGAAATCTCCTGTTTTAATTTTTAGCCTTTATCAAGAAAAATGTTTCCAGCATTAAATGAAATTTCTTGAACTAATGAAACTTAATTAGGAATTAGGCAAATTCCATTCTGCCATCTTAGCAGATTTTTAGAATAATTCTTTTTATTAAATTTCATTTTTTTAATTGTATTTTTTCTCTATTACATTTTATCAAGCTTTGTTTTTTATAGAATTTTGTTATTAAATTTCATTTGGTCTGGGTAGCCTTAATGTACTGTAGACATTAGATTTTTGTGGATAACATTAGATTACTGTAGAAATTAGATTTATAGATTTTTGTGGGAAAATTCAAGCAATATTTAATCACTTAATCTTTATATTTAGTTTTGTTTATTTCAATATAGGGTACTAAATTTATCTACACAAATACAATGCACATTGCTTATTAATTTTATTTTCACCAATAAATAAATAAAAGCTTTCCTTCAATACACTGGATTTTCATTTCACTTATGCAGGATAAAAGTATTAAAAAATGAAATGAACCAAAGAACATTAAATTTAGAATATTCAATGAAATATTGATATATTTTGTTATACTATATATATATATATATATATAGAGAGAGAGAGAGAGAGAGAGAGAGTTCATATAAAGGGAATTAAAATCTGTGTGGGTTTCCTTTGGAATGATGTTAGCATGCAGTGTAAAAACCTCAAATTTTCTTTTGGGTTTTAAGATTTCGAGATTGGAAGCTGTGATGTGCAAAAGACTAATAATTTGAGTAAAAGACATTAACAAATGGATTATAAATTTGGAACAGGACTAGAAAGTTATGAGCTTGTGGGGGGGATATTTCTATTAAAAAATAAATAGAAGAGTTAAAAATGTGCAGCTTCACTTAAATAAAATATATATTTTAGGTGTAAAAAAAATGTGCAGATTTGATTATGAGTGTTGCCAAAAAACAGAGGGTTGCTAGTTTTGTTTTGACAACCCTATACTTCACAGGTATGTGTGTGATAACATTGTGCCATGAAATACTCAAAAAAGTAAGTGGGAAAAAAGGTAGATACGGAGAGAAAATGGTGTAACATTAGGGTGCCTAGGTACCAAGTACCCTACCCCTTGTCGAACGGCTAAGCAGTTGCGAATTATGCCAAAAAATAACTGAAGCATAAATTGAACAAGTAAATGCAAGTGATCTGAAGTCTCTCTTCCTTTCAAATAAGCATGTGTAAACTTTAAAATGATGAATCGTACCAATAAACCATCTGATCTTGTAGCGAGCTTGACAGACTACTAACTAAGTTGAATGTTGATTCGTCAGGGCCAGTCACGGGGGTGGTCACCCACCCAAGTACTGACCATGAGAGGAACCACTTGAAAATGAGGTTGTACTGAAACTAATGTCCACATCCCAACGCTGGCATTACAGTAGATGCAATATTAATCCTCTTGTATTATTTTCATCATCGCTAGAGCTGCCTGGAATCCAGCTATCATCTCTTGGGCTGTATTTTTGGCTGCCCTAATCTTCTCAATATGCCCGATGACTGTGCTAAGGAAGCTCCTAATTTTCGGATCCTTCAACCAGTCAGTCGCATAGCAAGCATAACTGGCCCCCGGGGCAAAATACCTTTTTGATGCCCCCCCAAAAAAACACTTACAGTAACATAATTTATAGAATATATCCATAATAAGAAAATAGCACAAAAAATAATAAAATGCCGAATCTGCCATAAAATACTCTAAAATATATTAAAAGAATAGTCACTACCTAAACTACACTAGCATTGGATTCGGAAATGTATCTGTGTCCGAGGAAAAATCAGATATACGATGATCTAGAATTACTTTTAATAAGTATTATTTATTTTACATATTTTTACAATTGTTTTTTAAAAAGTACAATTTTTAAACAATTAAAAGTTTAATATATGTTTTAAATAAGTAGATATATTTATTAATAATAATGTAATATTATAATACATTAATTACTATGCATACATTTTTCTTGCCTTGGATGAAGCAAATTTATCAGTTACTTTATCAGAGTCGATCCTTTCAAATTTTTCCTTTTCCACATTTAAAAATGCTAGATGACTTAAAGGATCTTGTCCCATCGTTGATTGTAAATATGTCAAAATTTATTTTAATGTATTGAACGAACGTTCATTTGATAATGAAATAGTAAGAAGTATTTGGAGTACGACTCTTAGGTTTGGAAAGACATTTTCTGTGTAGATCTGTAATGGAGTTTTAGGCTCCATTTCTTTTCTACTGTGGAGTCTATCTTGCAGTCACATTCACTGCTCAAAACAATTAGGGAATATTGTGGTTTTGGTATAAAATAACCATATAATTGACAGCCTTTTTAACAAAAGGAAATAAAAAGAGATTATAAAGGAAAATTATACCATTTACGAAGTTCAGAGTATGCAAATTTAGTCTGTGACGTCGAAAACTATGCATTTTAGATAAGGAGCGACCTGCAGCATTCCTTTTGTAGTAGGAGATTAAAAATAATGGTAATAGTACATAGATGTTGCTTTGTAGCAGTGAATATACGATGTCTTAACAGGATGACTTAGTTGAGTCGGTAGCCAGGAAGGCAGTTCGGTCGTTTACAGGAGAGTCAAATGCAATCCATTGTAGCGCAAGCGTTGGGAGTTTCCCGAAATGTCATTTCCAGATTATGGAATCGGTTTCTGGAAACTGGATGTGTTTTAGAAATTCGGGACAAGGTCATGTTATCATTTTAAAATAAAAAGCGGGAGCTATACATGCATTTTGTTTAAAAAAAATAATAATATATCTCTATTTTAGAGAAATAAGGTGCTAAGAAAGAACGTTTTGTATACAGAAATATTTGTTTGATGTACTGCAAACACTTTATTACACATTTTATCAGACAAATCAAGAAAATAAATAATTAATTATATTACAACAATTATTAATTTGAAATATATTTTCCAGAAATTGATTAAAATAAAAACTGAAATTTTCGGGAAAATCTTGTTTGGAGACCATATGGCGCCCAGGGCTTCATACACCCCCTTGTTCCCCTTCGCTATACCACTGCAACTAGTTGATTGCAGTGCTCATCTCTTCAGGTGGCGGCTGTATATTCATTTTAGCTCTGGAACTATAAGTCGGTCTTGCTTCAGGAAATCTTCAGGGATGGGTAATTTCATTTGCTGCTTCTGCGGGTTATGTTTCCGTCTAGGCTGTTTTTTCTCAAATCTCTTCCTGTATTCAGAACAGCCACAATATGAACCTGCATGTGATTCTCCACAAAACAGGCAGGTAAGTTTATCTTCTTCTTTTAGCATACACTGGTTACTGTGGTGACTTCCTCCACATTTACAACACTTTTCTGGGTTAGTACATAGATGTTGGGAATACCCAAACTGCTGACATCGAAAACATTGAAGCGGGCGCTTCCTGGTAGAGAACATTTCCACTTTGATGTTCACGCTGAATATATTATCCAGCTGATGAATGGTGTATCCTGTAGCATTTTTCCTCAAGTCTACTATAAAAAACGGCAGTTTCTCAAAATTGTTCGCCTTACTCTTCTTTATCTGCTTAATTTTAAGCACGGGAAACTTACGTCTTTCCAGATCAGTCTTTATGGCTTTTTCAGTCACTGTGTTGGGCAGGTTCTTCAGTATTTATTGTATTCTTGTAATATATTTTAGAGTGGTGTTGGGCAGTCACCACACACAGCGGTTTATCACTCATTAACTGAAAGGAGTGATGTGGTATTTCTTTCTTTTTCAGGGCTGCTGTAGCTTTTCTGTAGTCAGAAACACTCTTCATATTTACGTAGACGGATCTAAACTTCATTTCGGCTTTAAACTCTTCTTCACAATTTTCTGTTAGCAGTTTGTGCACTTTCAACCAATCAACTGCATGTTGCTGGAAAAGTATGGGTGGGGGCACTGCTTCCGTTTCGCCGGCTAATCCTTCTTCTTGCTTTTCATAAGAATCAAGCTCCTCAAACCTATCTGCTTTTGAAACTTCCATCGGCTCGTCTTTTCAAGTAGGTTTTGCCATCTTCTTCAGTGAGATCCACTTGCCTTCAGTATTTTTAGCACTTTTCCTTTTTTTTTTTTCCCTTGTTTCTTCATTTCCTTTTATTCTTCAATTATCTCGACAGCTTGCTTCAACATGACTTGGTCTAAGTGACCCGTCATCTGTTTTGCAATTCTTTTTTGTCCTGCTTCTTAATCTGTTCAACCAGGCTCACAATATGTTCATCATCATCCAGCCAAAGACGAAATTTCCTCGAATGGATTTTCTCTAACACGCTGTTTACATCCAAAGGCTCCGAATTCGTTTTGGTCCGCTTCTTCTTATTCCTTTTGTCCTTAGGTGAACGTAAAAAATCCTCCTTTCTTAGAAGGAAAGTCCTATTCGTTTGATGTGAGCGAACTGAACTCATTTCGCTGAGCTCACCATTGTCCGTTTCGTCTCCCTGTGTCCTGAAAAAGAACATTTTTTCTTACTCGAAGGTAACTAATCAGTTACCAAAGATAAAATCACCGACCGCCTATGGAACTGAGTCAGTATCAGAAAAATTCAAGCGTAACTACAGCACAGGAGATGAAAAGGTAGACTTAATATGCATGGAAAAACGTAATTCTTGTGACAGACTGAAATATAGGATAATTCAGAATTTCATAGAATAATAAGTGTAGCATTAGAAACATGTGAAAAAGACATGATACAGGAAATTTATGAAATTAATTTTAATGCCAAATACAGCTCTCTAGCTTTTCTGATTCATATTAAAATCAGTGCATGCATTTAAAGTATGGAGTAGTCTGGGTAATATCTTAAAATGATAATAATTTAGATATAGGGAGTATTAAAGTAAAATAAAAAATATTATGAATGTAACATTTAGAATCTGATAAATCAGGCTTTTTAAAGTGTAACATATACATACATATGTCAGGTAAGTTTTAAAAAGTCTTCTTTCAAATAAATTTCATTAAGTTTTATAATGTAGCTTGAATTTTTCCAGTTATGTTTCTCCATCTGAGATAAGTATTCACATAAGTATGCTATAATTTAAAGGAGTAAGCATTCTTAAAAAACAATTTTTTTTTTAATATGAAAAATATATTTTGATAAATTAGGAGTATTTCCTGAGCCTTTGAAAAGTTTTTTGTATAACAGAATAGCAAGAATTTCTATAGAATACTATTTAATTCTACCTCAAATACAAATGCATCAACCATTTTATTTGTAACAACAGCCATTATTTTAATTAAAGCTGCTCATGAACTTGCCTTTATATTTAACAGCTGGCACTAAATTTAAAAGATCAGATTTAATGATAGGCAATAAAAATACCAAAATAGCCAATTTAGCGACTCATGACATCAGAATGTTATTTGATTCAATAGATCTTGCTGTTAATAAAAGTGAATTCATGAATAGAGCCATATAATGGCCTATTTGGTTTTGGGAGTTCTGACCTTCTCATACACCTTGAATTATGACTGCTAACATAGAATGCTCTGGTTTTGTTAAATTGCTTGAGTAAATGCTGAAATGTTTAATGATTGAGCTCTTACATCTCCCTGCAACTCGTTCGTTGCATACATTATATACATGACTGTCACCTGAGAATTTGTGTAACAAATGCTAAATATTGTATGTGAAATTTAACTAATAAGTATCGGGTTTAAGAGAGGAATATTGTTGTGTGCATACAGGTCTGTAATGGATTGAATGCACAAATCCAATAGAAAGTTAAAGTTTATTCTTACCACAAGAAATATAGCAAACTGCTGGATATTTCCTCAAAGATATTTGTACAATATCACACAATATAATCAGTAGATATTTTAAACTACACAAACATTAAATAGAACTCAATCCAAAGTGCACAGAAAGCTAATCCTATCTTAACATGAATTTGGAACAATCAACAAACAACAATTATCTAAACAACAACTGAGCTGAGATGTTAACTTCTTAAATCAGCCGCACGAGATAGTTCTAGCAATTTCTGGAAAGCAAAAAGAGTAGAATTATGGTTACAGCTAACACACTAGTTAATTACATTTATTCGAATTAAATATAAATTACCAAGATAAACTTTTATTCAATGTTAAATGCACATGCTCTTGTATTTTTAATTTTCCAGCGTAGCTTTCTCTTAAAACGCATCATGCGCTGCATTACATAGGAAAATAAAACAATTTTAATTATAATTCTATTGAAAATATCTAACTAAATGCAAAATTCGTAACACTGCCCCCTTTCAGGGCAGTACAGTCCTTGGACAGGAAGCCAAACTTACAACTAAGCCAAAAATGCAATAGTAAAAATTACATTACAAACAACATAAATAATAATTGCAATAAGTAACTAAAACAAATCAAGTACTATCAAATACTAAATATAAATCAAATCAAATACAAAATTAGAAACAAAAGGACCATGGTCTTATGCTATTTACATTATACACAGTATGTACTATGGCCATAGTAAGGAGCTAACCTGTCGTAATGAATGACTTTAGGCTTAGAGTTCGATGACGTACAGATCTGAACCATGATGCCATTCAGCCTGTTTAGGATTGTGCAAGGACCATACCAAGGTGACTGTAGTTTAGGACAGAGTCCTTTCCTTCGAGTCGGATTCCACAACCACACCTTGTGTCCTTCATTGAATCGATGTCCAGTAGCTCTCGTGTCATATTGGGTCTTCATCTTCTCCATCGCCAAGTTGACTCGCTCTCGGGCAGAATTGTGCATCTCTTCAAACCGTGCCTGGAGATCTTGGAAAGAGCAACCAAGCAGAAGGTAACGACCGATGACATTTGGGATGGCGAATAGATGGTTGTCTGGTGTATCTCTTCCACCCTAGTATGATTTCAGCAGCACCTTTGGGCTTTTGTTGACGAAATTTTAATTGAAGCCTACTGTAGTCTTTCAAACATTTCTCCCCAAAGCGCAGCTCCAATTTGCCGGATAGAGCTTCAAAATCTAGCCTTTGGTCTTCTGGGAGAGTTTAAAGGATATCTGCTGTGTCTGCTCTCAGAGAATGACAGAGTGAGATGACAGGCCTTAGCTTGGGAATCCCATCTGTTCACTTCTGCCATTATTGAAAATTGTCTTATACGCTTGCCAAGAGGTCTTCCCATCATATGTGGATAACTTCAGGAAAGGACGAGCAGGCATGGGTAAAAATTTAAAACCATCATAATTGCTCCCTGCCATTGCTACGAATTTCTTAAAGGCATCAACTTCTTTGCTGACTGCAGAAACTCTGTTATCAATTTGTTGTTCCATTTGTTGTTGAATTGCAGAAACTGTTTCTTCAATTACTCCAGGTCTGTTTTCATCCGTATCAATTATGTCTTCCATAGCTTGATTTGCTTTCTATTATGCAGGTGATTTCTCTTTTCATTTCTGCTTAGCGCATTTCATTTCATTTCTTCTTTAACAGCCTTCATCTCATCTGTAACGGCTTTCATCTCTGCTTTCACTGATTCTTGACTAGCTTCCATCTTTTCTTGAATATATTCATGGCCAGCCTTTCATCTTTACTTGGCCCGCTTTCATTTCTTGTGTAAGAGGTTTCATCTCTTCTTTAACTAAATCTTTCATTTCTTCTTTAAATGCAGCAAAGCTATCATGAGCTGTCTTAACTGCTCCTTCATCGCTCTTGTGATTTGGCATTCAATCCCACTTCTGACACCAAAACAATGTGCATGTTGCATGCATATGGATTCATAATAGATTGAATGCACAAGTCCGATAAAAATTCAATAAATTTTTTGCTTACCACAAATATAGCCAAACTCTGGATTTTTCCCCAAAGATATTCGCACAGTATCACAATATCATACATATAATAAGTAGCTATATTCTAAACTACTAAAAGATTAAATAGAACGCAATCCAAAGCACAGAGAAACCTATTCGGATCTCACCGCGGCTTCGCTACAATCAACAAATAGCAGTTATCTAAACAACTGAGATGAGATGTTTCTTTCTGGCTTTTATAGCTTTTTAAATCGGGGGCACGAGATAGTTCTAGCAATTTCTGGAAAGCAAATAGAGTAGAATTACAGTTACAGCTAACACATTTGTCAATTACATTTATTCAAATTAAATATAAATTACTGAGATAAACTTTTATTCAATGTTATGCATGTGCTTTTGTATTTTTAATTTTCCACCGTAGTTTTCTCTTACATCACGCGCTGCATTGCACGGGGAAGTAAAACAATTGTAATTATAATTCTATTAAAAATATCTAAATGCAAAATTCGTAACAATACTTTTTGATCACACCAAATAATGCCTTCTAATTCCTTGCAGATTGTAGCTGAATATATATATTCTATAACAAAAAAAATTTAATTCTTAATACTTAAAAATTATGCACGTAAATTTTAAGTTATTTAGTAATTTGTGTGCTGTTTGCTGTTCACTTTCTTTTGTATTGTATTCCTAAAGTATTGAAGTTTTTCTTGTAATGATTTTTGCATTAATTTTGATTCATTTCATGAGAAATCGTTTAACAATATATTGCAATGTGTATATATATATATATATATATGCAATTTTTTTTTAGTGGATTTGGATTTGAGAGATATCACTAATGTGAAATGTAAAATCTATACATTAAGCAGTGATGCTACAATGTGCACTGATGAATATGCAAGTAAAATTATGCAAAGGTTTGTAGTATTTCAAATTATGACACACAAGAGTTTTAAAAATCACAGAATGTGCTGTTATATTTATTATCATTTTGATTATTATTTCATTTTCAGTATAAATGAAAGTATTTTCAGATTATATTTCATGTCTTGAAACATATATTTAAATATTTATTATTTTAAAAATTAAAATGCATTCCATAAGTTTATTATTCTATATTGCTTTTTCTTTTGTTCTGAAAATTTGGTGTCACATTCCTCTTCATAATTTCCATAAATGTATATTCATCCTTTTTGAAGATTTTTTTGCCAGTACTAGATTTTTGTGTAGCATCTTAAGTAAAGACAATTTTTCAAATATCTGAATACTTGACAGGCATGTCAAACTCAGTATCTCAAGTGGACCAGTAGTGCAGACTGCAAGAAATAAAAAAGATGTTTTTCACACTTATTTCATATTTAAGAAATATTATTCATATTTATTCATATTTAAGAAATAAGTAAATACACAAAATTTTAACTACTATAATACTAGTTTTAATGAAAGTTTACCACCAAAAAATTTTCTTAATATAGTTAGGGAAAAAGAAACATGAAAACAGAATGTTTAGTGCAGGTAGTAATCACCACCCAAATCTATGATTTTCTGCCAATGTTTTGGTGGAACTCAGTTCGAAGTTTTCTCTTGATAGCAGCATCAACACAGACTAGCATTTCGCTGTACACATCTTACTGCCAAGGGTTTTTATCTCTTTCTGTATGCTCTTTGTGGATAACACCAAGGCAATGCTACCAGATACAAATACCAGATACCAGATACAGTTTCTGTGTTTTTGTTAGTCAAACTGCATTTTGCAACGCTTCCAAAGGGCTCACTAGGTGCAGACCAAACCCCTTTTTAGCTTGTGTTGTTAAAGTAAATCCACTTTTCATCGCAAGTGACAATCTGGTCCAGAATTTTGTCCTTGCATTGATATTCAAGCAGATTAGTGCAGGTCTGAATATGTTTGTCCTTATCTGCTTGAGTCAGCTCATGGGGCACCCAGCTGTTGAGCTTATACATCAAGTTTATGCGAAGCATAGCATAGCTAATGAAGATGGCACTAACATCTAACTCCTTAGCAAGCTCTCGAGTGGTGTCATACTGTTTTCTCCACAAGTTCTCACAGGCAGGCTTCATCAACATCAGTAGGCGGGCCAGAGCACTTTGTTTCTTGAATGTCATAGTCCTTGTTTTTGAACTTTCTACTAAACTTTCACAGTATGATGTGATGCAACCTACCTAAAGCTGTACACATGATTTAATGACATTCTGTTGCTGACTTTTTGCAACAGAAGTAGAAGTAAATAATTGTAATCTGGTAGTGTGATGGTTCCATTTCAGACACCTTGTATCTAATGATAACAATATTTTTTTACAAATTTCAAAGTGTTCTAAAGACTAAAGCCAGTCTCTTTCTTTCAAATGCCAAAAATCGTTTTGATAGTTCCATTTCAGATACCTTATACTTAATGAGAACAATATTTTTTATAAATTTCACAACACAGCGTTCTAAAGCCAGTCTCTTTCATTCAAATACCAAAAATCGTTTGAGAAAATATTAAACACGCCAAGGCAAACTGTCAGCACAGATGTTATTTGTGGCGGCAGGAAATTTTCAGTATGTAATATAACTCTTTGTTTGCAATAGGTTGGATAATTTTTAATTAACTGTAACCTTAAAAAAAAAAAGCGGGAAATTCAAATAGTAGATAGATACATATTGTTTCTCTTCCAAACACCTAGCATCTTTTTTTCCTAAACCTGCTTTTTTGGATGTCTGGAGACATCCTGCTTTCACTAGCAATTTCCGGAACAGGAGACGCATAATTTTCAGTCTGGATTCTGCTGGGGCTTGTTTCTATTCTTAACCCTTTGACTATAATTTTTTTAAAAAATTACCTCGCCTTCTATCCAAGTGAACAAAATATGTCATAAATAACGTAAATTTAGCATCTGGAATTTTTTTGACAAATGGTTTTCAAGCCAAAGGTTGGGACACATATATCCCAGCCATAGTTAATGGTGGGATACATATGTCCCACACATAGTGATCAACTTGCTATAAGCACACCTATCATTCTGGAAAACTTTATAATATGAGATAGGTTTTACATCGGATGGTACAGGGTACATAACCCAACATTACACATTGGGCTATTCATATTTGTTCTTTTCTATATGTTCATATATGTACAATGAGCACAGCGGCATCTTGATTTTCTAAGTATTTTAAGATGATCCCCAACATTCAAGAGATTCCAAGTACTTTTTAACCCAGTAATAATTTTTAAACTTTTAGTGGAACATAATGTCCTGCGAGTAGGCAAAAGGTTAGATGAGAAAAGTTATGCCCTCTGATAACTACAGAACATGGAAATAACATTTGCAAACTTGTGGTTTCCTGAGACCCATGCATGCGAGTATTCGTAAAAATCAAGAGCACCCACTTCGCTGACTTTTTGCTTAAGTGTTCATTTGCACTGAATTTCTAATAATCCATCTGTAAATGTTTCCAATGTAAATTTGTAAATGAGTTGGCATTTTCTCATATCAGTTTAAAGTGAGCAAAAGGCAGGATCTGATTATTGATAGATATCACAGAACAAAACACTTTTTCCAATTCTATTTTCAAATTCTAAAGCTTCTCATCTGATATTTTGCACAAAGCAGGCTTCCTGAACTTGTTTTGTGCTTAGCACAGTTATGAATTTTTCAGTGGAATTCCATTTTTATGAACATTTTTTAATTATATATTTTTTATTCTCAGGGTGAACTAAGGTCCACAGAAAAATTACTCAAAAGCCCACTGTAAGGTGCTATTATTAATTTCAAAAATTCTGTATAATGTGGCTTTTATTGCTTGGTAAAATCATGGAAAGTTTAATATTAAAAAAATATTGCTTTAAAAATAATTTTTTATTAAGGTAATCTAATTTGTTATATGATGAATGTTTAGTGAAATATCACTTGACTGAAAGTATGAATTTTATGGAAAAGGTGAAAAAATAATATTTTTAAAAATTCTATGTAGTGTATATGAAAATTTGAGACATTTTGTTTAATAATATTTTATCTTTTCAATTTCTAGATGTTTATCAATTCCAATTACAATGCGAGCTGTCATTCGAAAAGCTCAAGGTCAGCAGCAGTTGATGAGATCTTCAAATCAGGGGGACATGTATTGTGCAGCTGTGACTAGTAGTGGCTCTGTACCATATCTTTCTCACATTCCTAACTATGGAAACAGTCTTACAAATGGCTCATCATTTTCAGGTGGGGATTTTTCTAATTTGGCTTCCAGAATGTGTAACAAGCCTAATGATGGAAATGATATAGGAAATTTTGCAAAAAATATATCTGTAAGCCAAAATTCTGAGCAGAATTTTGGCCATTCCAATTCTTCTGTTTCAGATAATAGTAATGCACATAATGCTGAACCAGATCTAACTTCAAATAACGCATCTAATTCTGACAATGCATCCAGCTTAGAAAGATCAAAAAATGCTGTGATTCAAAATACACAACAGAATGGAGAGTCTAATAATTCAAATCAATACCAACAAAAAAGGCCTGCTAATATGATGTTGATGAGTATGCTTAGTGATGTGCCCTCTGCTAATCTCTCTAGTTCTACTTTCCCTTTTCTTGGTCAAACTGATAATTCTAGTAGTAATTTGTCTTTGGGTAGTAAAACTCGTAAAAGAAAGAGGAAAGATAACCGCAGCCCTGGTGGATCTGTGGGAAGAAGTCCAAAGCGGAAATTAAGTGAAGATGATTGCCCTAGAGATAGATCTACGCCAGATCCAGAAATGTGTGATAGTCCTATAGCATATGATGGATGCAGTAGCTTACCAGCATCCTTACCTTCCAGTGATCAGCATTTCAGTCGAAATGTGGGTTCAGTAGAATCTTTTATAAAAACTGAACAGCCGTCTCCAGGTTATCCGCAAAGATCTTCTAGTACTGATAGCTATTTAATTCATGATGAATTTCAGTCTCGTCAAATTTTAAGTACTAATGACTCAAGTCGTATGAGTGAAGGTGGTACACCTAATAATTCAGATAGTATCCGAAATTTATCTCAAATAAAAAATCAGTACTTTGGATCAGATACTGCTCTTGAATTCAATAAAGATTTTCTTGCTCCTGCCGAGTCAAGTTATTGTGATTCTGCTAATGTTACCAGTGATATTGATATGGATGAGGAAAGCTCTTTCAGTATTGACTCAAGCCAGTGTAGCACTGCTTCAAAATTTAGTTCTAGTGAAAAACAGTCAAAAAAGAAAAAATCTAAAGAAAAAAATGACTTGATTTCCGAAAGCAATGATCTTGTTATGAAAGTTCAGGATAACAGTAGTGATGAAAGTAGTGTTGGTGATGTCTCACTAAAGTCATTCAGTGAAACAGAAAATAGTCACTCAGAAGATACTTCTGTAGCGGTATCCAAATCGACTGCATCTCACCCTTCTCCGCCAATATTCACTAGTCTAAAAATAGCTAAAACTGGTGATGGTCATAAAATTTCCAAAAGTGAAGTAAAAGTTAAGCAAAAAGAAGGGAAAAGGACTAGTAACTCAGGTGATGGTTCTGAAAGCTCTGGTAAGAAGAAAAGTGATGCTAAAAAAGAGAGGAAAAGACGAAAAGCCGAAAGTTCTGATAGTGCATCTGGAAGATCTCCTGTGAAATCAGTACATTTAAACATCGATTCTTCTCTAATGCCACCACCATCATCATCATCTGAAGCATCCACATTGGTTTCATCTTCTGATTCCTCTCCACCTATACGACCATTCACACTCAAAACATCCCCAAGTGTTACATCAAGTTCCAGTTTTCAGTCAAAATCTCTAGTGCATTCTAAAAAAGGCAACTCTGTTAGCAGTACTGGTGGCACTTTTACAAAAAGCAGTGGCTCGAAAAGTAGTTCTGAAAAGTCAGTGAAATCTTCTCCACCAAAGCCATCACATTTACCATCTTTAAAAATCCCAAATCTGGAACCAGATTCAAAAAGAGGTTCAGGTACTGCAGTTAAAATTCAAAGCAAGCATAAACAAAGTTCTAGTGGTAAAAGTAATTCAAGTAGCAATAGTGGCTCATTACATTCAAGTGGACGCTCTTCTCCAAGCAAAACTAAGTCAGCAACATTAAAGTTAAAAAATTTCACCTTATCTTCATCATTAACACTTACGCCTATTATTTCAAAAACTACTATTACATCACCTACTTCTACTCATATGTCAGTTCTTCCATCATCAGACTCTCTCATTATGCAGGCAGCAATAATGAATCCTGGCTCACCTCCTGGAAAAGCTGGTTCAAATAATTCAAAAGCTAACAAGTCTGCATTACGTTCTCGTAAAAGCTCTTTAAGTGCAGTCATTGATAAATTAAGAGTAACTGCTACCAATGCTCAACATATTATACCTGATGGTATGGATAATGCTAAGTATGAAAGTAGTACTCGATCTGACTTAATTGATCGAAAAGAAACAAAGTTAGATCGCAAAGATAATTGTAAAGAGTCTAGAGATAACCTAACACTTTCTAAAGGAAATGAGAACAAATCTAAATATTCTAGCTCAGATCAGTTTACAGTAAAACAGAGCTCACAAGGCATAAAATTGACTGTTACTAAAACTCGATCTAGTGATGGTAGCTCTAAATCTAGTAAATCTAAACAATCTTCTAAAAGTTCATCAACAGTCTCATCTAGCAGTTCGTCTAGTGTTGGAAAAGCTACGAGTTCATCTGGAAGTAGTAATCCTTCTAAAAGTGGTAATCTTTCTCCTGCAGCAAAAAAAATGTATTCTTCATCAAATGTTAATATTTCTACAAAAGTATCTAGTACTGGTAATAGTCAACCCAAACAAAATAGCACATCATCACAAAAGACTTCTTCTCCATCAAGTGTGTCTTCAGCCATGTCTCCCAGAACTGGGAGTTCAGTTAACAATCTATCAAAATCAGTTTCAAAGCATGTCTCATCATCATCATCATCTCAGAATAAGGTTACAGGATCCGGTATCAAGGTATTAGAAAAAAGTGATAAAAAACTGATTTCACTTGCAGATATAAAAATTGCTTCAATGGAAGCAAAAGAAAAAGTTTCAACTAGCACAGTGAATGTTGTTTCTAGCCTTATGCCACCACCACCTTTGAGTAAGCCTGTAAGTGATATTAATCGCTCGGCATCTGGTGGTAATATTGTCAAAAGAGGTGATGAAGCTTCTCGTCAATCACCTCGACAGACTCCAGCTCGTGAGGTTTCAGTGGATGAATCTGAAGGTGAACGAGCTTTTCGATTGCTTCTTAGTCAACGCAAAAATGAAGTTTCTAATGGAGCTGAACAAAGTAATATGTGTACTAAGTCAACTGAGTTTACATCAGGTGCTGTAGATTACTCAAAAGTAGATAGTATTAAGAAAATAGAAATAGAAGACAAAGGTTTATGGGTCTCTAGCAGTAGTGATGTTAAACCCATGCCTATTCAGCATCCATCAATCAAATTAAATCAAGAACAAATAATTCTTGATGAAACAAACTGTATATCTATGAATGAAATTGATTGTAAAGCAAAAACTCAGGCTGAAGTTTCTTCTTCAAGCAAACATGATGTTGTTATAAATGCAAATATTGTCACTTCATCAGAGGAAATTAAAGCAGTGGCTCCTTTATCAAAACCTATAAAACAATCAAAGCGGCCCAATGGACCAAGTGATGAAGATAGCAGCCCTGAAGAATGTTTAGTCATTGATTATCCAGATACACCGAGGCTTCAGATATCACCTGATGAAAAATGGTCCAGTCCACGTTTGGATAGTAACATTGTATTGAATGTGTTGGAAGACAAAATTGATAAATCTGAAATCTCTCCTGGTACTTTTCCAGTTAATCAGCCATCTTTAATGAAATCACCTGCACAAGTCCGAACACCTTCCAATCATTCATTAACCAGACCATCTTATGAAATTGATGATGAGCTCATGAATGAAGCTGTGATGCCTGTTGAAAACTGAATTTACTCATTTCTTACATTTTATATAATGAAATGCAATCCTCTGTATGCTGTGTAACATGCAGTTTTTCTGGTGCCTGTATTTAAGTGCATTTACAGTTTCATCCTGACATGCATGCTGTCAGCTTGTGAAAAACACATGTAAAGAATATATTTATTTTATAATTTTAAAGCTCAATTATATAATAATTGAAATTTTGTGTTAAACTTGAGAATTTGTTTAGTTGTTATACATTTCTTCCATAGAGGGCCAATTTTTTATTGACCGTATGCTTTTAAGTAGAGAAAAGCATATGAAACAAATTTAAAATTTAGTCTTTAAACTAAGTATTTTCTCAGTCCTTTAGTAGTATTAATTCAGTGTCTGGAATAGATTCCAGAAAGTCATGTAAATTTATGAAAGTTATGTTAAAATAATTTTTTTAAAGGGGGTTTGTGTAAAAAATATATAATTGAATTTCTAATCTAATAATAATTTCTAATAATCATCTGCATTGGATATCTTCTTAAAAAACTCTGAATACTGAAGCACTCTCAATGAATTACTGTATCTGTTAGCGATGCAAGTAAAATATTCATTTTTTTCTATTAATATTTGAATTACTGATTGTCAATTTCTTTATATTCTGCCTTTTCCTAAAGTGTTTATTAGTGTGTAAGAGCTTTAAAATGGTTCAAATGATGTTCTAAAATTATATACAGGAGTAAATATTACATTGTTTCTTTTTGAAACTGTTACTTAATAATCCACTTTAGATGGAAGCATCTAAAGATTATTCAAATGTGAGTACAAATACTACATTTTTATATAGTATGTATATTTTGTAAATTACAGCTGTATATTATACTTAAGTTATTATTTTGATCATGTTTGTATGATATTCTCTTTCTGTCAGATTAGTTAAAAAAATTACGAAAATAAAGATACGAGTACACATATTTTATTATTAAACTGTGCAATATTTAGACATTTTGACATGTAATGTTTCTAAATTTGTTTTCACTGTGCATTTTGCAACATTAATTTTTTAAATCTGGAATATATTATTTAATATACATTAGGTGTCTTTAAAATGCTGTAATTATTTGCATATCAGAAATAGCTAAGCAGTTATCTGCTAGTTACAGCTGTTACTGTAGGGCTCTCTTTTCATTTGAAACTTTAATTTCAACTTTATTGTAATGATAGGATGTGTGGCTGAAGTTTTAAAATGCTGTGAAAATTAAATATTGGCAGTTTTGTTTTAAAACTTTTTTGCTGTCTGAATGCATTGAACTCCTAATCATCTATGCCTTTTAAAGTAATCATAATTTAAAACTAGCTCTGTTTATAATAAAGAGTTAAGTCATCTGAGCCTTTCAAGAAATGACATACAGTATGTATGCTGTTTAAAACAGGATGTAATTGAAATAATAATAAGCTGTTGTTAATCTAATTTTGATACTTCACTGTAGACCAGTGTAATTATTCCTCCCTTCTCATGAAATATATTAAATATTAATATTCATCTTTCATTATAAGTTAAATTTTTTGACTTGATTAATAAAAATATTAAATTAAAAGTTCTTTGAATCCCCTTGCATGAGCTGAAGTCAGACAGTCACAAATAGCTTTTCTAAAAACTTCCATTTTAAAAACTTATTGCAAAGCAACTTCCATTCTCAGTGCATTAAAATTGAATTGCTTTGTTTTCTAGGTCTTTTAGTGAACTCCGTATTTTTGCTTAGTGATGTTTGTAAAAATGTACTAATCTTAGAAATAGTCTGTTTTATTTTGTGTAGTTCGTTCTGAATGTTCAGTTTGCAAGTGAAGCTCCTTTGTTTGACATTCTAAGTTTTATAAGTGTGTTTTAAAGCATTTAGTGTTTTAAAAATAAGGAAGTAAGAAATTTCTACATTTTTTAAATGAGTAGTGTTCAAATTTTCTTATCTTTTCATTTAATCAATAACCATGAATTCAGGAAGACATTAATTCCAGAACATTAATTAATAATTAATGCAATGTTTTCCATTATTTATGTCTTGTCTTCCATCATTTATGGAACTTCTTGTTCCCTTTGCAATGAAACTCCACTATTTTCTGTGTAAGAAATCATTAAGTGTTCTGGTCTGCATAGTTGGAGAAAGATGTGCTATGACAGTATACATTACAGATGATAATCTAAAGTTGCCAAGTTTGAAAATTGGGGGGATTTGATGAGACCTCACTCTCAACTTCTGAAGGATTGTTTTCTTCATGGTTACAATGTGCAATCTAGTATTATTGATCTAGAAAACCACTAAAGGGCATCTTACTGGTTGTTTCTCTGCCATTGTCTCATAAAGTTGTTTGTAGTATAGTGTAGCATTTAAAGTGAATGGTCCTTTTGTACCCTACTAGATGGAAATAATGTCTTCTCTAAATGTATGCCACTTTTCACAAGGTGTTTTCTGAATTAATATTTCCTCTGTAACACTGATCTTGAAGTACCATTTTTGATCATCCATGAGAATTTTGGAGATAGAGGGTTGATATTGTTCACAAGAAGAGTGATGATGCATGAGATGGCTTCATGTTGGCTTTTGTTGTGGTCATCATCAAGCATGGAATACCATATGTTATTGCCAATATGCTTATATTTTAAAATTAACTTGATTATTATTATCAAATTAAGTGAAAGTAACATTAATTAATTCACTTAATTTGATATTGTCATTAGGTAATTAAGTTAATAGAAAGACATTTTTATTTGTTTTAGTAATTTGAGGCTATTAGAGTTTGGATAATTTTTATCTTATAAACTAAAAAATGAAGTAAATATTAGTACTCGTGTTAATGAGATGGATGAGCCTGCCGATTTGTGTATTGTTCTCTGTGTTTGGATGTGTGCTATTAAGAAGCAGTTATAGTGCTTTAAATTTTTCTTTTGGTTCTAAGGTAGGATAACCAGTAATAAATATCTTAAAATGTCAGTCTTGTAAAAAAAAGGGGAGGAGTTGCCACATATAATTTCCAAAATTTGAGATTTTCAGCTGTAGTATAATATGGTGAGTTTTTCTTTGGGAGGAATACTTCAGGTCTGCAGACCACAATTGAAAACTGCTGATGTGGGACATATTTCATGTCATACTGCTCCTTCTTTAAATGAGCGTACTGCCTTTGTGCAGTCCTTTCACAAAAGGCATTGTTGCCATATATTCCACAAATGTTTTTAGTAGTCTTTAAGGGAAGTGTACTTCAATTAAACTCAAGCAACATAAATTGCCAAAATGGTTTGCTGTTCTCCATTCAACCTTCTATATTCAGTTCTCTGGGGGGGGAGGGAATACATTGCTCTTGATGGTTTAACATGGCATGGATTAAGAAATGAAGGTGGTGTTTAATGCATACACAATAACAGGTGTATAAAGTAATTCATAGGGAGATATTACACCTCATTTCTGCCTATAATAATTATTTTATAATGCAAACCTGTTTGTTTGCATCCACTGTGATGCATAACTAGAATGTGAGCTGGGCTCATTGATGACCATCGAAACATTAGGTGGACCAGTTATTTCATAATATTATATGCAACATTTTTCTAATCTAAATATTGTATTTACTTGCATATTCTCCCCCCCTTTTTTTTACCCATTTTATTGTACAAAAATAAAGAGGGTAAGTTTGCACAAATAATTTAATATCAGAAAGACATGCTTACAGTAAAAACATAATAAATTAAATATATTCATGAATAAATGACGGCTAACTATCACAATGTGATTTATGTAAAAGAAACTTAGCAGTATTAACATTGCATTATCTAATAAGATATTTTCATTCCTACTTTCCTATATCTTGGAACTTGATTGCTGTTATTATTATCTATTGTTAGCCATTGTTACTTAGACCTCAAATCATTTAGTACTGCTAAAATTGTTTGCTATGTTAAAAAAAAAAAAAAAAAAAAAAAAAAAAAGCGTTCAATATTATTACTTTTTTAATGGTAAAACCTTCTTCCTTTGCAGTTTCAGATTTTAGTTTTTTGGAATTAACAGTAGGCTTTTAACTTCATCCCAGATATTAGCAATGAAATTTACTGAGGTTAACATTTATTGAGATTTGAAATATCAGTCTTTGAAATCTCTTTCTGGCAGTAGATAGAAGGGAAATTGGTGTATGCATAATCAGGAGTTCAGTGTATTACAAGGATATTCAGGTTTGATTATACATGTAATAGAAGATCAATGCAATCTTCAGCATCATATTAAGAAGTCCAAATTAGAAATTTAAAAAGCAGCAAAAAGACATCATTCAGGATTTTAAAGTGCAGAAAACAATCGAAGTTTTTTACTGTGATAAGTATTTTTCTAGAGTTCTTTTACTTTTCTGTCATAAACATTAATAACATTTTCTATCATAAATATTAGATAGATTGAAACAGAAGTAAAACATTTGAAAATGATGAGAATTCTGTACAATTATTAGAATCCCATTAAAGTTAATAATACTTCCTTTTTAATAAGTATGAATTTTATTTTAAATATTTGTTTTAATTAAAGAGACTTATTAAATATTTCTTGTTAAAACAAAGACAAGTTGTTTTAATGCAAACATTTCACATACTATTTCTTAATCAAAGAATCATATACTGTCTACTTGCTTGCATATCTTTTGGTTCTTCTTAATGAATTAATTTAAATCCTGTTTTTGTAATATGATTTTAGTTTCTCCCTGCTATTTTCTGATTCTTTAGAATTTTGCAGTTCTCTTTTCGGCGGTTAGATGGGATATAGCAGAATGTTTATAATGGATGAAATTTGTGAACTAGTAATTTATTTTTGATTATTATAATGTGTAGTTTGTAAAAAAGCAGCTGCAATAAGTGCTGCTTAAAAATAACATCTGTCACATAAGCTCCATATGAAAATAATATGTCTTTGGAAAATTTCTTGGAACTGTTTCGCTAAAATTCGTTCCATATAAGGTGTCAACCCATCTTGCTATTAAAGCTATGTAAAGTATGTGTTATTGTGATGCCTCTGACTGGGAGAAATTCATTTCTGTATGAGATATCAGCCCTTCATTTTGAAAGCATATCGGGCAAGAATGTGCTGTTTTGTAGGTGTATACTTCAGATTGAAAAAATTCATCAAGCATAAAGTAACTGCTTTGTTGGTTTCTTCAAATAAATTATGATCCTAAAATGCAGAGTGAAATGAGTCAATGCTGTACTGCCCATGTGGAAATGTTAGGCAGCAAGTGCAATTTTTTCGTTTCCCAGACCTGATTAGCACAAGTGCATGTGTTAAAAGAGGTTTCAACCTGTGTAACTGAGTTTAAAAGAAACTGTTGTCATTCATTAGGTATTTGAATTCTGGGAAGAATAGGAAATCAGATCTAAGTGTAACATTTTAACACCTCTATCTGACATACTGAGAACTGCAGAAATGTCTAGAAGAGCATCTTGGACTCTATTAGAAGTCCACTTTCACCCTCTCTACATTTTTTGGATTGCAGAGATTGTCGCTATCTTAACATTCTTGAGGAAGACAATTAACCTAAAATAGCTCCCCAAATTAAAGAAAATTAATGTATCAGAACTTTGTAGCTGCTCTAGTGTTCAAGTGCTACCTAAATTCGTGAAGAGAGATGGGAAGAAAGAAACTGTTCTACATACCTTCCCTCAAAATATTTCATGATACATCCTGCGATTGCTTTCTCGCAAGGATCTGAGTAATAATTTTCTTTCCTTTTTTTTAGAAGCCTGGTGCTTAACCTTCCAGCACGCGCGCTATGCACAAAAAATTAACGACAAATTCGGTTTTTAATGCACACTTCTCGCATATCGCAGCTGAGACGTCTGAATGTCATTTCTAATCCTCTTTTCAAACCTTCCCCACATCATGGAATGTGCCAATGACCTTTTTTTTTTTTTTTTTTTTTTTAAATTGGGCTTTTACGCTACGTATCAGCAGCTTCGTAAAAGTTACGACAGGCACGTGGGTGAAAATTCGGAAAGTATTTTTTCCTCGAATATTTTGTAATTTGTTTTATTAATTGCCATGTATTATTTTAATTTGTATAAATTCGACTCAATAATTTTTATATTGATTTTCATGGCAAAAAATATGTGCAACCAGCTGATTTTGCTCTCATTCTTCAAGAATTATCTGATAAAGAAAAAGAAGACAAGGAAACCTTTTGATGCAAGAATAATGGCGATATGAGTGAAGAAAATATCAAAATAAATAATATCAGCAGTAAATCTGAACAATATATTTCAGATGATGATAGTAATAAGGATATAGAAAAATGGAAGGATGATGATATATTCTATGTTAGGAAGGATAAATCTTCTATGTGGCAAAATCAGAAGTCTGCAAACTGCTCAAAGACGAATAAGATGAATATTGTGAGCGTTACCCGACTTAAAACTCCATGATAAGGATATAAAGGGTGAAATAGGAACGTTTTTGAAAATAGTTGATATAAATGTTCTTGATGATATTTTGCAATCTACAAATAAATAGCCAAAATACTCAAGAGATAGAGAGTGCACTGTTACCTGAGTAGAAATGATGGCCTACTTTGGATGATTATATATCATAGGAATAAAAAAAGGACACCATGTAAATGCAAAAGAATTGTCCTCAAGTGATGGCTTCACTGGAATTGAAATAACAAGAGCTGTGATGAGCTACAAGAGATTTTTATTTCTGACAAGTTATCGATTCGATGATAAATCAACAGTACAGGACAGATGAATATTAAAACTAGCTTGGATTTTAAAATATAGTTATTAAATAATAAATTTTAAAATTTCTATAATAAAATACATCATTGCTTTTCCACCTGACTAATATAAGCGTTTAAAAATAATTTACTTCATTCAAATGTGACATCATTTGTATTTTGCAATAATAAGGTTAATATTTTATGTTTTAATAAAGTTATTATTAATATTCATTCATATCTGTCATTTTTCATGCCAAAAACGGTAAAATAACAGATGTCATAAAAATACGACGCGCGCATGTGCTCATGTAAAATTGCCAAGCGCGCGTGTGCTGGAAGGTTAATCATTTTAAGTTCTGTGGTGACTAATAGATATTTAAATTATTCTAAATACGGATGCAGTCTTACCTGCATATATACATTTGCTGTCAGTCTTACATTATCTGGTCAGTTCTGCTGTATTCTGTATGTATTTATTGTAAGGCTACAGATTTCATCTTCAAAATGCTGAAAAGGTATGATGAAATGATACAAAATGAATCAGCTTATCTTTTTCTACAATTGATTGTGAAATATACAAGATACATTGATTAAGTAAACCATGGGTATATACTGGACAGTGAAAGAGTTAATTATTGTTTTTTAAATATGAATTTTTAATATTGAAGTCTTGGTTAATAATTAATCATGTAATTGTGAAACATTTTAGAAATTGCTGGAAAGATGTAAGTATTAATGTAAGAGAATGTAATGCTTTGTAGCTGTATGTTTATAATTATACTTTCAGTAAATTTAAGATTAGATTTTTTTCAGAGCATAAAAAAGTGTGAAAATATATGTGTACAAATTAAGGTTACAAAAAACCAAATAGATAAAGAGCTCCCGGTTATTTCTAAATTTTACACTTAACAGATGAGTTTATCATGTCACATAAGTAGAGTGTTTATTTTGTAAATTGGCAACATTATTTTATTCTTTTCATCAAAGCTGAAAAAGAGAAAAATTGTAATTTTGAATAAAAGTGAATGATGAATATTTATGTAGATTTATGCAGTTTGTGCAGAAATACAGGTCATCAAAAAATTTTAAAAAAACTATTTTAGAACATATGCATTTGTAGTTATTTTAACCTATGGGTTTGTTACTGTGTATTTTGCAATATAGTTAAAATGTATGATTAAGGTATATTTTTATAATATCTATTTTTACAAACATTAGCAATATTTATCATATAGAAATTTTACGGATAATATTTGGAAGTTATTCTGTATGCTAATACATTTTGTAATGAATCTTCTAGACTATGAATAAAATTTTGATGTATATGGGTTTATGTATTATGATTTGAATATATTACCTTTATTTTATCTCATGTGGTTTTGAAGATCAAAGTAGTGAAGGCTTACTCTATTTTAAAGATTAAATGAAATAATGGAAAATTTGGGTATGCAGTGTTTCTTTGTTAAAGAAGCATCTGGGAAGGGACCTCAGGAAGGACTTCTGAATCTGTATCCAGTTCCGGGAAAATTAAGATAAAATCACACTTGGTGGAAATCTTCAATTGTGAAAACATAACATGTCCAAATTTTGCTTCATAGTCATTCATACATCTTTCCAGTTTAATATGTATGTAACAATATTTGATTTTTTTGGGGGGTGTATAAAAATGTTTTTCTACATTTAATTGTTATGATAATTTTAGTATCTTTCTAGCTTTTTTTTCCTGTTAGAAACGTGATGGTGGGTTTTTTTTTTGGGGGGGGGGGGTTATTTAGTAATTATTCATTGTGTTATGTAGATGTATTGCAAATATTAGATCGTCGACTTTTTTTTGTTTCTGTGTAATCAGTCATTCATTGTAAGGATATTCTAAATATGTAAGGTGATATATATTAGGGCTATATGTATTAAACAGTTGGTTATTCGAAATATTTAAAATATAATACAACAAATAAAACATCATGTAGTATTTCAATCTGCACACCCACTTATCAAAACTGTCAGTAAGAAAGTTTTCATAATTAAAACTAGTTTTATATCACCATTTTATGTTAGTGATGTACTCAGCTAGCAAGTTTTAAAATTGAATTTTCATGTATGTGTATCTTTCTTCAACAGGTTTCTGGTGTTCAAACATACAAAATCTGTGCTTGCTGCCTTCATACTACACTTATTGAATGAGTTTTTATGCATTGTCCAATGCAGTTTTTATGCATGGGCAAGAATAATTTCATTTCACAAATTAGATGATTTACTTTAAAAATGGTCAGTGAATTATCATATTTTTAATATAAAAGACTAACTAATGATGTAATATCCTTCGAAATTATATTGCACCAGTTTTTTTATGCGATTTATTATTTTCATTTTGCATTTGACTCTTGATTTTAAAATATGATTTTCTGAATTAGTTTTTGAGTATTATTGTGGCATATTTAAATGTCGTACAAATTATTGTTATTTTATAAATGTTATTCACTTCTAAAAATTTATAAAGCAGTGTCTGTAGAAATTAAATATTTTAAAACATAATTTTTATTTTCTGTGCACTGCCACAATTAAATCAGAAATATCATTTTTAAAGGTCAGTAATAAAAGTCCTTCCTTTTAAAGGTCCTGGTATCTTTTATAGCCAAAATATTAATTTTAAAATCTTGCTCAGTATTTATAGTTATTATTTTTGTAACAAATTGTCATTTGATGAATGACTAGCTGTTTTTGTTTAAGGTTTGCCTATTTGAAATACGAATTTTATGCAGTTTTCGTGTTTTGTTATATTTTTCTAAAGTTGAAATGAATATGCTTTTTTTATTAATACTACACATTTGTATGAAAGCTATAATTCCCCCCTTAAATATTTTACCAGATGCCAAACTGTGATGTTTCCTCATTAATGCACATCTATCGTCAATTGATTTGTAGTGTGACTAACAAACTGAATTAAATTCCTCTTTCGAAACAAAAATTAAACTGTCATCAGGATAAAAAGATTGCTTGTTTTTTCCGGAGAAAATAGAATTAAAGTCAGTTATAGTGATTGTACTAAGAGGATGATTTAACCTCATATTTTACCAATTTTATATTAAATTATCATAAATAATCTCATGGTACTGTATATAAACAAGTATATATGCTTAAAGGTAATTTTGTCATTAATTGGAATAATTAATTTAAGGATGGTTGATACATTTTGATATGGCAAATTGTTGATTTATTTCTAAAAAGTTGCAGTAAAAACCATCACTTTTCAATTGATGATAATAATGAAATTATTCCATAATATTAAAGGTATCTTGAAACCTGGTTCTAATCTCTTTATGCTCATTTTTAATTGTTTTTACACGACTACCCATATATTGCCGAAACTATTAGATGACATCTTTTGGAGAATTTGAAAGGTAATTTCAAAATTCTTACGATCGCAGTTTTTAAATTTCATAAAATATTTGTCTTTATTAAATCTTTTTACAGATTCATTTATACTTTTTAAAGTAAACGTCCGGCAAATGACTATGCAATGGGCATCTATTTTCATTGAAAGGTATTCGCATCCAGAGTGGAAGGATGTTCACTGCCACTAATAATTGAAAAGTGTGCACAAAGATAGTGTGTGTTGCTTATTCTTCAAATTGTCTGTACACATAAAATTTGTTATTCACATTTAAAATAGTTGCAACAAGATACTATGTATAAGCAAGTACATATGCTTAAAAAAATGTTATTAATTGGAATAATTAATTTGAGGATGATTAATACATTTTGATATAACAAATTGTAAATTTCTTTCTAACAAGTCTTATAACCATCACTCTCCAATTGATGAGAATAATGAAATTGTTCCATAATATTAAAGATTTCTTGAAACCTGATTCTAATTTCTTCATGCTCCGTTTTAATTATTTTTGTACAACTGCTCAAATATTGTCAGAACACTTTATTAGATGACATCTTTCGAAGAGTTGGAGAGGTAATTTCAAAATTCTTACCATCGCAGTTTTCAAATTTGATAAAACTTTATTTGAATCTTTTTAGAGATTCATTTACACTTTTTAAAGTGAAGTTGATATCCTTCAAATAACTGATGTAACCAAGTACATATGCTTAAAAATAATATTGTTATAATTCGGAATAATTAATTTGAGGATGATCGATACATTTTGATATTGCAAATTGTGGATTTATTTCTTAAAATACCAGTAATAACCGTAACTCTCCAATTGATGAGAATAATGAAATTGTTCCATAATATTAGGGGTTTCTTGAAACCTGGTTCTAATCTCTTTATAATCTTTTGAACTGTTTTTACTTAACTACCCAAATATTGCTGAAACTCTTTATTAGATGTCATCTTTTGGAGAATTTGAATGGTAATATCAAAATTCTTACGATGAAATTTTATAAAGTATTTGTCCTAAAAAGTACAAATGAATCTTTTTACAGATTCATTTGTACTTTTTAAGGTACTAGGCAATTAATTTGAGGGTGATCGGTACATTTTGATATGGCTAATTGTTGATTTATTTCTAAAAAGTTGCAATAATAACCATCACTCACCAATTGATGAGGATAATGAAATTGTTCATAATATTAAAGGTTAAAATTTGGGAACAGAACTGAATTAGAATCAGGTTTCTTGAAACTTGATTCTAATCTCTTTATGCTCTTTTTTAATTCTCTTTTTAATTTTTTTTACACAACTACCCAAATATAGGTATTAGATGACATCTTTTAGAGAATTTGAAAGGTAATTTCAAAATTCTTACAATCGCAGTTTTGTCATTTCATAAAATACTTTTGTTTATTGAGCCTTTTTACAGATTCATTTATAGTTTTTAAAATAAAGTAGATATCTGGAAAATAACTAGGCAATGTATATTTATTTTCATTCAAAGTATCCGCATTCAGAGTGGAAACATGTTCACTGGCCCTAATAATTGAAAGGTATCCACAAAAGATAGTGTATGTTCCTTATTCTTTAAATAATCCAGACACGTAAAATCTGTTATTCACATTTAAAATATTTGCCTCAATTAAAAAAAAATTCCAATAGATCAAAATAAGTAATTAACAAGTCTTTTTAAAGCATGAAGTATTTTAATAATCTCAGTATTTATATATCTGTGTTTTCAAATCATTAGTTGAATAAGGAATATCTCAGAGTACTTGCATAAATATTTTGTTTTAAGTATTGGCCAGAATTTCTTTTAAGCAAGTTTAAGCTTCTTTATTCTATACATAGTTCCAAACAAATGTGGAAAATCAAGTTTTTTAGAATGTGCAAGCAATAGAATTTTATGGGAAATGCATCTTGAAAGAAAGTGGATAGTAGCTCTTTTTTTTTTTTTCCAAATCTATGCTATTTTTTGCAAATGTGTAATGCAAGCATTTCATGCATAGTTATGTTTTAAATCTATTTGTAAAATAATCAAAATTGTAAACCAATGCTAGAAGTTTTACTTAAAGCTTCTACTAATCTAATTTTTGTAATATATTGAAATTTGTCAAATATAAATTATGTTACAAGTTTATCAAATTATAAGGCAGATTAATCGGGAATAAATGATACCAAAACCTATTTATTAAAACTGGTCATCTGGTAAAATTTATAGTTGTAATTATTGCAGTAATAATAAGTTTTGTTTGATGTGTATTTATTGTACATAAAGCCATTAACTACAGTAGTAAAAAATGAATAATTTATAGGAATGCAGTATACCAGTGCAGCAAACTCCACGATGACAGTTTTCGAAAATTGCTCAGAAAAATAAAAGCAAAACTTTTGCAATGTCTGATTTCATATACAGTGGGACCTCGAGATATGAGTTTAATTTGTTCCAGCATTGAGCTCGTATAGCAAATTTCTCGTATCTAGAAATTGCGATTGAAAATAATGGAAATCCAGTTAACCCGTTCTGCATCCCCAAAAATATCAACATAAAAATCATTTATGCTAGTAAATAACACTGGTAAATAATATAACTGTAATTTACGTTTATGATAGTTTCTGACACTGAATTTCCTTTTAACTAATCACCAGCGGCCGAGCGGTAAAGACGCTGAACACTGGTAGTTCAGTCCAAGGTTCAAATCTCACGAACGGTCTGGCTGCATGAGCGTTTTTGTGGTTTTTCCCATGTAATGTGTATATGAGCCAGTTTCCCTTAAAAAGTCCTCCACGGAGGCATCCCTCCCTTTAGGCAGATAGCCCTCGTGTGCTTTGCTATAATTGAATAATCCTAATCCTTTTAACTAATCCACACCAACAAAAGCTTCACAACATCTAGGAATTTTGGGTGGTGCTTGGAAGTAACAGTAACTAATTTGGTCACATCAAGTTTCTTAATTCCTTCCTTCTTCAGAATAGTGCAGATCATCGGTTCGAACAGCTGTAAGTCTTTGCTGAGTCCAACATTCTTACACCATGCTTATGTTCATCTATGATTTCTTTCTCAATTTCAACAGTCATTTCTTCCTTCTTTTTCTTTGCAGCACTATTTGAGACAACAATCTTCGTGGGAGGCATCGTGATGTAAAGAACATTTAACTCACAACTCCACAAACACGTAAATCTGTGCGATCTGACAAGGAGATTCCCCAAGTCGATCCAGATCAGGAAATGGTGCCATGCATACAAACAGCCTGGCTCGTTACTCGAGTCAGTGCTCGTATCTGGAGACTAATTTTTCACTCATATCGCACCTCATATCTCGAGGTTCCACTGTATCAATTTTTTATCAATAATTCCACCTAATTAGTACTTACTGTTCTTTCTATGCATAAAATTAACAGATTTTGTATGAAGATCAAATTTATGATTTAAACCGCTTTTAAAAATAATTTTTATTGGGTTTAAATTTCATATACTGCTTTTGCCACTATATTTTGATAAAAAAAAATTTCGGTATATTTCAGTTCAAAAAACATAAGTCATTAACTGCAAAACATGAAACATTTGACTTCAGTTATTGTACCCATCATATTACAATTAATTTAAGCATATTCATTTTACTAAATAATGTCAGTGCCTCCACTGTATATGTTTTTTAGTATAGGTAATTGCATCTATAGCAGTTAAACAAAAAATTCACCTGGAAGTGTTCTGAAATAAACCTGTGTATTTTACAGCACATATATGTATGTATGTTAAAAAAAGAAAAGAACTGAGTAAATAGTTCTGAGTAGATAGTTCTGAGTAAATTAAATAATACCTTATGTTGCAGTTCATTTATTTTTCAGTGCTTGAAATATATTTTTAGAAAAGTGATCTTGATATATATGAGACTTTCTGCAAGAAGGCCGCATTTGCAATGTAGTAAAATAATGTATAATCTTAAAAGTTCTTTGTTTTTTCAAACATATGCAAGAAAAATATTCTTTTTGTGATAAAAGTTCTGTATTTGAATAGTTCAAAACAAATATTTAATGTGAAGTTTTATGTTGCATTCTAATAGAGCATTTGGGAATAATATTAACGTAATAATTAGATTTACCTTTTATCTTAATTTTTGTCCAGCTTTGAAATTATGTTGTATATTTTAAAAACATCAACTTAGTACCTGCTTAATTGGTATCAGTGTTTTTAGGCATTATATTGTTTTGAATCACTGATACAATATGCATCCCATTATAGCAATGTTAAAATGTTATGCAAATAAGCAATAATGATATATATATATTTTCTCTATTAAGTAATGATTATTACTTGTTGTTCTATGCAAATAATAAATATACATTAGTATGGAATGAAAGATTTTTATATTTTGCTTCCTTATACTATTTTGATAAATTGTAAGCTAATATAAATAATTGGTTAATAAACAATTACAAGAATTTTAAGTTTTTTTTAAGTATGCTATGTATTTGTTTCTCTCTTTTCTGTTTTATTTTCTTGACTTGTTTTAAATTTCTTATAACATATGCTATGACAGTTGAAACTTTTTAACTATCACACTGTACAGTCATGCATTTGGAGCACAAAAACATACTGAACTGTAATTTTGTAGATAGTATATATTTATGCAATGCAGGTCATGTAACTTGTATATAATAGTATTTAATTTCATATGATCTGCTATCAGTATAGTTCATACATTTATGCAAATCTGTCACATGAATGCCTTGTACATATATAATGTCATCTGTAAATTTCTCATTATGTATTTGTGTACACTTTAAATTAAATACTTTTCATTTGTGTGTTCTCATATGGTGTCTTTTATTTTATTTTTAACATTAGGATCACAATAAAACTAATAAGATTTAATACCATATAATTATTCAATTTAAAACACTCAAAAACATTTTATATGAAAATGAGTGCTGCTGGTTCTGAAGATAGTGGTTTTCCAGATAAAATCACGGGATTATTGAAATGTGCAACAATAGTTGTTTCACTGGATATGTAATTTCTCATAAAGAAGTTTTCAGGGAGGATCTTCTAGTACTAAAACTAGAGTAGTTTATGCGGCCAGTAGTAAACAAGGAAGTTGTAATAGTCCTAACTCTTTCTATTCCTTAATGATATTTTTTTCCCCCTTTCTTACTAACCAACAACACTTTAATTCATTTACCAAATAGATTTAAAAAAAGAGGGTCTCAAAAAAAGGTTATATTACAACAGTGCAGAGTATGTAACAAATATTTTTTGATTATATTAAGTAGTAGGATAGTAAATAAATATAAATTTATATACACTCATGTCCATAAATTAAGGATAATGCTATATGTTAGATATTATTAAAAAAAATAGCGATTTTTTTTTTTTTCCTCCCAGGAGCAAATTGCAAAAAAAAAACCTATTTACAAAAAACCAATATTACATGGTTGGTATGATTGTTAATACATTGTATGTCTCCCAGACGATGCAATACAGTCCTTACAATGCCTAGGCATACTGAGTATCAAATTATCGATCTGATCTTGGGGAATATTACACCACTCAGAAAGCAATGCTCTCCGAAGTTCCGGTTGACATGTCTGAGGAGGTTGACGGCTGCAACTCGTCAGCCAAGCATGTCCCACACGTGCTCTACTGAATTCAAGTCTGGTGAGAATGCTGGCCAGTCCATATGGGTGATATCCTCCGATTGAAGGCATTCACTTGCGATGTTTGCACGGTGAGGACGGCCGTTGTCATCCATAAACACAAATTGTGCGCCCATGGCGCCCCGAGACAAACGTACATGTTGTTCCAGAATGACGTCCCGATAGATTTGGCTTTTCATGGTTCCATTTTGAACATGCAGGTCAGTTCTGGAACCCAGAATAAATCCACCCCAAACGAGCACTCCTACATCACCGTAATGGTGTCGTTCAATGATGTTTTCTTGGTGGTAACAGGTACCTGGAGCTCTCCATATGATAGTCCGGCAAGAATCAGACTGCAAGCTAAGCCTGGACTCGTCGGAAAACATCACACAAACCCACTGTTGCGGTGTCTACAATGCATGCTCTCTACTCCAGGCTAACCGCAGGCGACAGTGAGTTGCAGTAAGTGGAATGCATCTGACAGGTCTACGAGCATATAGACCAATCTGCCCTAAGCGTCTGTACACGGTCTGCCTTGAAATTGTTGTACCAGTGGCTGTGCTCTGCCTGTTTCTTTTTGCAGTAACTGCCAAATACCGGTCTTCGTTCGGCGTTGTAACTCTGAGGTGACCTGTGCCGTAACGTCTATTCACATTACCATCATCTTGGAATCATTGCCAAAGCCTGGAGATAACACTCTGGGCAATTCCAAGTTCATCTAATATTCCAGTTGAGTATGCCCACATTCCAGACGGTCGATAATTCTACCACGTAAAAAATCGTCCAAATGCGTCCTTTGTGTCATAACTATTCGGTTATTGCACTGAAAGGCTTATAAAGCGCCTGCGAACAATTTTACTTCTTTGCCTGTATTCCTTATATATCACTCTCGTCATTGTAACATACCATCAGTGTCATCTGGTTACTTCCTGAAATTTGCATATGATTCTTCAAGATGTGTGTAGTGATTTTACAGGTGATATATTTAATTTAGCAAGGCCAACGTATACTCAAAGCCTGCCAGACTGAACGAAATTCCGGTTCCCAGTTTTTAGGGGCTTTCGCGAAATTCATCACTAGGTGGCGCTTGCATTCTGCTACAATTTTGTTACACGCTCACTATTTGTAACGTGGCTCGTTATTAACAAAAAGTGTATTTTACGTCTAGCTGTTGTATATTTAAGGGCTATACTTAACAAGCTTTGTTTTTTTGCATAACTTTATATGCATATAGGTTTAAAATTGTGTATATACCTCATTGAACTCAGTTCTGAAATTCCTCATTCTGCTTATTTAATTCTGAAATCTTTGTGTATCTAATGCTGTTGTTTTCAAAACTTTGTTTGTAACTTTCTTCTGATTAATCTGGAATGGGAATGGTACACATGGATTTATGTCAGGTAGTTACATGTAGGTAATGTATCAAGATGGCACTCATGTATATGTGTGCTTAATAGTCATAATATTGTTTTGTGAAATTCAGTAATTTTATTTCATGTATACATTATTCTTGATAATGAATTATATCAGTATCTCACGCTGCCAGCCATAAAATTTTGTACACATGTCATTCTGATAAATGTTGTATGTGTGTAAAAATGTCTACCTGCTGTATATTTAAGTTATGCATTTAATTAGCTTGTTTTTTTGCCTAACTTTAAATGCATATATATCTAAAATTGTGTATATACCTCATTCTACTTAGCATTGTGGGCATGTGTGATGGATATATTATTTATATTCAGCCATTGCAAATTTTCAAATTTTATCCTTGATATACAGAACTGAACGTTTTCTTAAGTATATATTGTGATTATGAGAGTTATTATTTTTTTGTGTGCTGTTAAAATATATTTTATGATGTCTTTGTCTCTTTTATTTATAACATTTTTTTTTGGGGGGGGAGCCTAATAATTTTAGAATGTCTGAATATCTGCAATGCAAATACTGCACAGAGATCAAAATCTGCATTATTTAAACTTTTATTGTTCAAAATTTCCTAAAAACAGTTATTTAACAATTAAAAAAAATTCTTCAGTATGTAAAATTTAATCTCTTTAAGTAATATTTTTACTCCAATGCCGTAGAAACAGATATAGAAATTTTAGATCACGGTGTATTAATATGTTAATTACATCTTTGATATTTGTTTATGTGTTAAAAAAAAAGGTGAGATAGCTTAAAATTCCATGCTTTCCTTCTAATTAAAATATTTTTACGGAAGCATTTCCTCAGAGAACCCGGTAAATGTAAACATCGCCAACTTTGGCGATAATAGCTCAAACTTGGTAACCTAGCTAATTCATCTTATTCGCTTGTGCGAAGGTTGTCGTTGTTCGCATTTGGAGATTTATATTATTCTTCTCTTATTTATTGTTATTTTTTCTGAATTTTTTAACAACGAATAGATAGAAATATTTTCGCATAATTAAAGGAAGTTTTCGTCGAAAGATGCCGGTTCTAGGCTCGTCAGTTCGGGATCAAAGGAAGAAAATATGGCGGGAGGGGTGAATGCTAATTTGTAACATGCTGTTCACGTTATGTTCTTAATTATTAACAGATGTAAGCACGCAGAACCATGAGGTTTCCAAATCCTAAAATAATTTTTAAATGTATAAAGTTCTAGTTTTATTAACTTAACAATGCTACTGAAGAATCATTACTGTTGAAGGTTATTTGTATTGTGAAATATATTATGAAAAAGGACAGGTATTTGTTGCAACGTAAAATGCTTTAAGCTGTATGCAAGTAACTTGGGAAAAAAAAAAAAAAAAAAAAAACTGAAAACTATGTAAAATGGATGTATTAAAAGTCATGCATTCATTAATTTATTACATGGGCATGGCTCTTACCGAAATACATCAATTAACAGGCCAAGTACTTAATAATGAAAAATGACACTTGTAATAGAAATATTAGTATTCTATATGAATTAGAGAAAATACATATAAGTATAATGTAAACGTAAGTATAACAATACTAATTTTTATTTTTTAAATGAATTTCTACTTCCCGTTATGCTTAATACATTGTTTTCTGTGCTAACTTGAATTTAATACAAATTTATTTTCGTATATCACGTTTAACCTGTCAGTTTTACATCTACATACTTATTATCTGTGAATTTTTACTACCATTGTCTGCGAACTTGAATTTACATACACTAAAAACCACGTTTACGGCTCGGCTCATCGAGCTTGGCGAGTAAAAATGCAACGGGTTCTCTGCGGATGAAAACCCATTTTTACTAATAAGAAATGAACAATTTTTGACTGCTATGGATTAATCGTTTTTAAACTTTGCATATAACAAGACAGAATTCGTTTTTGGTACTTTTCCGATATTTGTAAACATCGCAAAGTGTATCAGAATTGTAGCGCCATCTTGCGGTCAGTAGGAATATCACGCAGGCAACCGAAAACACAAGAATATTTTCACACTGGCAGGCCTTGATTTTAGAGTTCGATTTCCGCGTGACTCTGAATTATCCTTAATTTATGGACATGAGTGTATTCAAAGTATGCTATTTTTTAAAGCATTCTCCTGGATAAAGACCGGGTTTCCTATCATAATCACAATAGAAAGTTTCTTTTCTCCCTCCTTTGACCTTCCGGTTGGAACGAACCATGCCTTGTGTTTTTTATGAGAAAAAATAAAATGAGTCTTCCCATCTAAGCATTGGATAGTATCATCTTAGACAATCGGCCTTTTTTTTTTTTTTTTTTTTTTTTTTTTGTGTGTGTGTGTGTGTGTGTGTGTGTGTGTAGGAACACGAAAGTCTTTGATTAGACTTATCAATAAATTTTGTGTGACATCTTTTTGATATTTTCCTTCGTAGCATATTCGTTGAATAAATAAGTTCACAATGGAAATTACTAATCCCCCGAAAAATAACTTTACCACAGTTTCAAAGTTTTCCTCATAAAACAGTAGTATATAACATACTGTTCGGTGAAGTCTACTGCACCCGTATTTTTATTATAATCTAATGTGATAGTCGGTTTGTTTATTTTTTTCACTAGCATTCTCAGTCGTCTTTGATCTTTTTCTGGCAGATTGTGAAATAAAAGAATGTTTTGTACTAAACGTGACTAAGCTTTTGCCGTGCCATGTACTAACGTCTTTACTTTTCTATAAGCTATTTTATGTCCAACAGCTAATTTTGGGTTTTTATTATTATTATTATTATTATTATTTGTTGTGGCAATCCTACAATTGGGTTTTAGAAGTTCTGCACCTAAAGTGGGGTTCGTATAAAATTTGTCTGTATGATACCTTTTACCGTCAGGAATCTAATTTCATAAATTTTGACAGAGTTGCATCACAATTTTTCCAGTGAAATTAAGATCTGGTCTAATTAAGCCATCTGTTGTAATTTTTCCATAATATGGAACAAATGTATAAATAATTCGTCATAGAATCTGCTAAAACATAAACTCAAAAGTCCCCATTTTGTTGGTTTTTTAGGGTTAGACATGAGAAAGTTTATTTTAACCTGGAACGAGATTGTAGATTCGTCAATTGCCAAATTTTCACGAGGTATATAATTTTCCATGAATTTTTGGTTTAGGTAATCCAGAAGGTTGCTAACTCTTTCTATTCTTGTTACCGTCTTTTGAGTGTTTGGTCTTCTAAATTTCTTCTTCTTACAATAATTATTTCTTCAGAATTGGTCTCGGTTTGAAAAGGAACCGAACAATGGCTCAGACACTATTGTAAAATTTATATCATCATCCGATAATTCAAGTTCATTATCTATTTGAAGATCGTATTTTATTCTCGAGTGTCAAGATATAGAAACTTCTTTTTACTGGGCTTCTGATAAGCAACCTAGGGAGGAAAAGAACAACAGTGTAGTAGGGGGTGAGAAGAAAATCTGGTTCGAGTCATACATTCGTCATCACTACTTTTATATTCATTGGTGATTGATTGTTTTCTCTTGATTCGAGGCATCTATATTCAGAATTTCAGAGTATTTGATCCAATTTGTAACTCCTATACTTCTGTCAAGTGAGGGAGGTATTTATTAATGGGGATTTCAAATACAATGGGGTTGTGGTCGGAAGACAGGGCTGAAATTACAGAGATATTGCATCTGCTAGTAATGTTATTTGAGATGAAGAAGTCAAATTGTGGTGGCGCTATTGTACCTGTTAAATATTTGCATAAGTCGCCTGTAGTAACGGCAACCGCCGGCAATAAAAGGAGGTGCTTTCCTTAGTGGCACCGCAGTTCCTTTTAGTTCGAGCCAGAATAGACCTGCCCGGGGAGAAGCCAGGGGATGAGAGATTCCGGTTCCCGTCTTGTTGCGGATCCAGTCCTGTTCCGGTTCCCGTCTTGTTCCAGTCCTGTTCCGGTTCCCGTCTTGTTCCAGTCCAGTTCCGGTCCTGATCCAGTCCTATTCCAGTTCCAGCCTGGCCGTTTAAGTCCAAAACACGTAGGAGCGGATGTCTGAATTCAGCGAAATGGAGATATACGCCGAAAGGGCTAGATGGATTCTGTCTTTTAAGGGAAAGTGTTCTTCACCGTGCCGGCATAGCTGTTACTTTAAAGCACTTTGAAGTTTTTCCACCCAAGATGTTAAGTTTTTGTTTGTGATGTTAAGTTTTCATCAGTGTTGAAGTTCCAGTTAAATAAACCTTTAAGTTTTAGACAAGGTTTTGTGTTCTTCAGAAAATTTTAGATTCGAAGTCAGATATAACACTTAAGATTATTATCGGAAAAATCAACAGTACCCGTAATGGGTGGGCTCGTCTGGAGCATGAATATTATAATTATTTGATTGAATGAGTTTAAATATATCATTTCCTTATTTGTTAGCAGGGGTGTTTGGCGTTGAAGTCCCCTCCGACAATGGTAGAAGTATTAGAATTAAGGAGGTGAATCAATTCTTGTGCGCTGGGATTATTATTTCGTGGGATGTATATATTGGAAATTCTGAATTTTTTATGTTCTATTACAATTTCTATTGTGTTACTTTCGAAAGTGGTGCTGGGATTAGGAATTTGAGAGTGTTTTATGCTCCTTTTAACAAACGTGGTGATGCCACCGCCTCTTCCTGTCTCACGATCCGTACGGTAGGTGTTATAATTAGCATGAAGTACTTTGAGTGCTGGTCTAAGGTGAGTCTCTTGTATGAGTATTACGTCAGTTTCAATTTCAATAATGAGGTTGGATAATTCATCTTTTTTATGGTAAAGACCGTTTGCGTTCCAAAAGAGGACTTCTATGTTGCACCTATTCTTGAATTTATTAGAATTAAAGATGATTTCCTATTTTTTCAATGATTTCGACTACTGCGATTATTTTATCAAGACGTGATTTCTTGGTTTTGATGTTTTTGAGTCTTTGTATCACTATTGTCCAGATTGTTTTTAGTGAAGAGTTGTCGAAGAGGTCTGACAGGGAGAATTCTGTGGTGCTGGTAGATTCTTCTGTTGGATTTTCGTTTTGAATGGAGGTTTGAGCGAGATTTTCGTTACTGTTTGATGTCAGCGGAGGAAAGTCTTGTCTTCAGTTAGTCCAGAGATTGTCGCTGGTGGAGGATTGGGTTGGAATTGAACTTGTTTGTTTTTTGGTCTGGCCGGACAATTTGAGAAGTTGGCTGGGTGAGGACCTTTGCAGTGATAACATATGGCTGGCTGGTCGCGACTATGGGTGCATTCTATAGGTTTATGATTGCCTCCGCAACGGACGCGTACCCAGTCTCTGGTGCAGAGCAGGGAACTGTGAAAAAATCCCTGGCATCTATAGCATTGTGGAGGGCCAGGTTTCTTGCGTAATGATTCTATTGATACGTTCATATAACATATGCGTTAGATTTTGAATACTTCCTTATTTTCTTCTATACTAAGAAAATGCTAAGGTATATGTACTAAGAAAAGCGGCATTGGTTTATTTTCTTTTCTGTTTCTTAATAGTGTAATAAAGTTAACCTTGAATCCTTTGTCAAGTAGTTCTTGAGTGATGGTTTGGGGATCTGTGGTGATGGGTAAGCCTCTTATTATGACTTTTACAACTTTATTTTCGGGCAATAAGTAGGTGCCCGAAAATATTATAATTAATATTATAATTAAGCTTTGTTTAATTAAGCTTTGTTTGGCCTTAAGCTTTGTTTTTTCAACTATTTTGCGAATGAATCGATGTGAGTCAGAGTCTGCAGGCTGTATTTCAAGGCGACGTCCTTTTAAGGTGCCAGTTATCTCTTTTTCCGGTTTGCTTGTTTAAGTTTTTTAAGAATTCATCCGCTTTTGGTACGTCATCTACGACAATAATGGGTACTTTATTAATTCTGCTTGTTTTGGGGCTGGAGTTTGGTTTTCTATTTGCGGGAATGGTGTCACTTTTGTTTGGTTGGTCTTTTAGGGTGGTAATGAGCTGAGTGGCTGATTCATCTTCGTTGTCCAAATGCATGTCGTCTATTTGGTTCTCTAATTGTTTATAACGATTGTTGGTTTTGAGGGAAGGCTCCTTATCGGAGTCAGAATCCGTTTGTCTATGGCGCAATTTTCTTTTTCTTTGTTCTTTGAAACCACTAGTGGATTGAATTATGTCGCAGAAGTTTTTAATCTCTTCAAATTGTTTAGCGAGTTTTTCATTAGAGGTTTGTAATTCGTTTATTTTTGCATTGCCCATCTCGTTTTCCTGCATACGCAGTTGATTAATTTCTTTTATAAGGAGAAAGTTTAGTTCCTTTTTATCACTAGGGGACATAATCACTATTGGGTCGTTACGGATATCTTGGATATCTTCCACCAAGGATCTGATAGTTTCGACGTCATTGGATAAAGTAATTTTGTGACTTAATATTTTGAGAACGTTGGGTTCATCATTGAGATGTCTCATGTGAGGATTTTCTGAGTTTGGAGGTGAATTCCCATGTTTGTGTTATTATTAGTTACATTTATGTTTGTTGTGTCATATTGATAAATCATGTGAGGCAAATAGGTTGGAAAAAAGGCCGTACCCGAAGGTACCCTTATCAGCATGGTGAATAAAGAGAATCAGAAGAAAGAATAAAATACGGCTTGTTTTATCCAGCGAAGGATGCAGCAGTGGAGTTAAGGCGACTCTTCTGCGAAGCGAAAGCCAAAGATAAAAGCAACCCAGAGCCCGTGAGGCGAAGTCGATGAACTCGGTACAGTAGGCGGGGTGGCAGCAACGCAAGGAAACGGAGAGCGAAGCGATAAGACGTCTATCTCGAACGCTGTCCCACCTCGGAATGCACCAGGTCAAGGCTCTGACTCACTAACATGCACAACGCGACTGGGACAACTACGTAGGTAAGTTGAAAAATAAGTTTCCCTTGTCGACTGTGGAGTTGTGTATGAAAGTCAAAAAATAGAATGAGACGTTAAAGATATGGCATACCTTTATTTTCCACATAGGTACCAAGTACATTGAGATATTTGTCATATCGCTTGATAAGCTTCAAAAAGCCCTCCAGGAAAAAATCAGGGATTTGCATATGGAAGAAGCGTTGAACGGCTTGTTTCTGGCGTGAAATGGTGGACCCACGTTTCATCCCCCGTTCACAATCCGAAACAGAAAGTCATTGCCATCTTCATTGTAACGCACGAGATGTTCCAGGCTGACCCCCATGCGTTGTTCCTTGTGTGTCGAGGTCAATTGCCGGGGCACCCATCGTGCTGACACTTTTCTGTATCAAAGAATGTCGTGGATGATGTTTTGAGCTCGCTCATGTGAGATTCCAAGTTCTTCCGCTACTTCATCGATGGTGATACGCCGGTTCGCTCTAATCATGTCATCCACCTTCCTGACATTTGCATCTGTAGTGGCCGTGCGCGTCCGTCCAGCTCTCGGTATGTCCTCCACTTGCTGACGTCCATCACTGAATGTGCGATACCATCTCCGCACCATTTGCTTCGACATCACACCTGGCCCATAGACTTCCACGAGGCGGTTAAGAATTTCTGTTCCTGATACTCCACGTGCCCAATCATAGCGGATAACCGCTCTCACTTCCTCTTTTGACCACATCCTTCGACACACAAGGAACAACGCATGGGGGTCAGCCTGGAACATCTCGTGCGTTACCATGAAGATGGCAATGACTTTCTGTTTCGGATTGTGACGGGGGATGAAACGTGGGTCCACCATTTCACGCCAGAAACAAGCCGTTCAACGCTTCTTCCATATGCAAAGCCCTGATTTTTTCCTGGAGGGCTTTTTGAAGCTTATCAAGCGATATGACAAATGTCTCAATGTACTTGGTACCTATGTGGAAAAATAAAGGTATGTCATATCTTTAACGTCTCATTCTATTTTTTGACTTTCATACACAACTCTGACCACAGTCGACAGGGGAAACTTATTTTTCAACTTACCCTCGTATCTCTCTTCCCTTTCAGCGGAGAAAAGCTCCGTCTGGAAGGCGACTGCAAAATTAAAGAGATGCTACACCAACATTCCGCCCTTAAACGGCCAACAGCAAATTGCCACCACCGAAATTGAGAAAGCTGAGTCACTAGTTGATCACTATGCTTCTCAATTCTGCACAAACATCTCCCCCCCTCCAACAGAACACTTGGTTAACAGTACACTAACAGAATTCCTCTCAAAGCCACGCACGAACAACATTACTCCTGTCAAACCTTCAGAGGTCTACGGCTACATCGAGAAACTACATGTCAACAAGAGTCCAGAACTGGACAAGATCTTAAATAAGATGATCAAGTGTATGGGGATCCTCATGCTACTCAAACTGGTTGCTATTATCAACGACATGCTTCGCCTGGGTCACTACCCTACGCCATGGAAGACAGCCATCATAACACCAGTCCCAAAGCCTAGAAACCCACCTACAGAGCCAGCTTCTTACAGATCCATCAGCCTCCTATCTTCGCTCAGCAAGGTAGCTGAATACATCATTCTACAGAGAACCCTTGCATATACTGAGCTTAATAACATTATTGTCCCACAGCAGCATGGGTTTCGTAAGAAGCACTCAACTGTCCTCAGCTCTATAGAGTCACTGAAATACAGGTGCCATCGAAATACACTGAAATACAGGTGCCATCTTCCTCGATGTAGCTAAAGCCTTTGATCGGGTTTGGCTTGAGGGCCTTATGTACAAAATCATCACCCTGGGTTTCCCAGAGTACATCACAGCCATCACCTACTCCTATCTTAAGGATAGACACTTTATCGTTTGTGTAAACAACACACATTCTACCCCATGGGCTATCAGGGCTGGCGTCCCACAAGGGAGCCTCCTTGGGCCCATTTACTACACGAACGATATCCCACAATCACCACACACCACCCTGGCAATGTACGCCGATGACACGGCAATCCTCTCAAAAAATGCATCTCTTGGCCCGGTTATACAAGCACTCCAAACACACATCCACACACTTGTTGATACCAGAGATTCTGGTAGCACACGTCCGCCTTTTTCGGCTACTCTCTCTTAAGCTATTGTTACACTCAGCCGTATTTTAGGCCCTTGATAACTTCGCAGTCAATTAGCGTTAAGGGGCCAACTCCATTAGAATTTTGATAGCTTCGGCGATATCTCTTTAGTCAAGATTGGTTTAGTTTAATTCTTAGTCTCTTAAAGGCATCATTATCGACACATGCGACCCCAATACGATTAGACATTTGACATATGAAAATATTGTCTTGAATAAAACTCGCATTTCCAGTTGCAATGGAATAGGCTTTGCAGAGCACTCTCTTAACGGGATACTTGGCTGTTGATTTTTCTAGGCTTTTGTCATGTCCTAGCACCACACCCGGATTGACTCTCACTTTTCTTAGAAACAAAGAAGCTTGCTCAAGTAAGACTTTAAATTCACCTTCCCCCAATAAACAAAATTCAGCTTTGCTGCGTATGAGTTTAATTTTCATATCCACCATATTCAACAAAAGTCTTTCCTGATGAAACATATCCAAGTGCAATCGGCCAATCATATCGACCGAGGCACTCAATTTAAACATTTGTGCTCGTTGGTTGAATCCTTCATTCAGCTGAGTGTCTTGAGTATCAAAAACATTCATACGTCCTGCTGTATCTTTAAAAAACAATTCTGATGACAGTGAGACGTTTTCGTATCCAAACCATTATTCCGTAATTTTTCTATTATGACCTCTGTAGGGATACGTGTCATTACTGGTGGAAATAGTCTTTTATTTAAGCTAATATCCACTTGAGAAAACATGGAATGTAAAAACAGATTGGCAGGTCCCACTTTATTTTCAGCCGTGATTGGCTTGCCATCATTTTTTAAAATTTTCACTTTGACATAGAGTTGTGTCTGTGATAATTCAAGGTATTTGTCTCCGCTTTCAGATACATTGAACTCGACAGGGCTTCCTTCCGACACATTGGCTAATGAATGAAATTCAACCCACTGCCCTCTTTAGATAACTGTTTGCGTAGGAGGTAACGAAAATAAATCCAATTCGGATTTTGCGCATTCTGGAGAATCTTTTAACAGAATAGACATTACGAGTCAAAAATATTACGTCGTTGCACCTTCCTGGATGAAATGTTTAGAGGGTTTGCGCTTCCTCTTTAAACTTCTGTGACCGATCATCTCGTCTGCTTTTTGAACTGCTTTCCTCGCTAACTTTTTGCCAGCTTCTTTAGATCTGGTTTTGAGGGATACTTTAAACTTTTCTCTTGGCAATGCTCAGAAGAAAATTTCCGTTTGCAATTTGTGTTCTAGTCCGCAAAGTTTCTTTTCCAACTGTTTTCGCTCCACTCATAAAAAAAGGCATAGCACTGCGAAACAGCTTTCCAAAAAATCCACCAATATCATAATCTTTCTGTAAAATAGTTCCTTGATAATAAGGTAATCCATTTCCAGTTTGAGCTAGATAATAATCTTCAAATTTTTCGTGGAACACGTATAAGGCACACGCATGTTTGATGCTTCTAATCTTGTATACACAATCCAAATGAAATCGAATTACAGATGGATGCTGATTTTATAGAATTTATCTCTGATAAAAATTGCAACACAAGAAATACTTTGCCTCTTTCAAATGGTACTAAATCTCCAGAGTAAAGTCTTATGTTAATAGACTGAAAATGCTAACAGATAACCGGCAAGTAAAAGGGCCTGGGATAATGAGCGTTTATGATGTCTCTGTCATTCCCTTCTACGGTGACAATTTTTAACAACGGTGTTTGTACATCTCCCATAATTTGAGGCTCTTCGAGATTGCAATACACATACATGACAGGAAAAGATACTTTTGGATCGGCTACAAAAGGACTCTGTTCCAATCCTTTTAAACACCTGTCTCGAATCATAAAAGCTCAGCTAATCCTTTGTAAAGAATGACTCTGCAGCAGTTTTCATCTGTCTTAATGGTCACTTTTTTCGTGACATCTTGATAACTGAATTCAATCTTATTTTTATGGGAAGGTATTTTCATGGCTTTTAATAAATCTGGTATCGTTACATAACATCCTGGAGGCACTCTTCGGTCTTCCCATTTTCCATCACCCAAATCAAATCCAAATAAATTATTGTCTTTTCGGACATTATACCATGTGTGAGGGTAAATAAGTCCACAAGAGATAACTCCCACTGACTATTTAAATCAATAGGAGTAGGAAGCTGAGTGGTAAATTGTGATATTTTGTAGTCTGAAATAAAAAAGCGCATGGAGCTGACACTGATCAGTGTGATAAAGCAAGGCCAACTTATACTCAAGGCCTGCCACTGTGAAAGTATTCTTTTGTGTTTTCGGTTGCCTGCGTGATATTCCTACTGACCGCAAGATGGCGCTACAATTCTGATACACTTTGCGATGTTTACAAAAATCGGAAAAGTACCAAAAAAGAATTCTGTCTTGTTAAATGCAAAGTTTAAAAACGATTAATCCATAGTAGTCAGAAATTGGTGATTTCTTATTAGTAAAAATATTTTAATTAGAAGGAAAGCAGGGAATTTTAAGCTATCTCACCTTTTTTTCTCACACATAAACACCAGCTATTTGATCTCGATTTTAATTCTTGCTTTCATCTAGACATGCGCTATTCTGAATTGTACACATTACAACTATTTATTCTAATTTAAAGTTAATTCAGAGTATACACCTTATTTTTTAATTATTTATATAGTAAGAAGTTAACAGATAGCTTCAGATCATGTACTATTTCAGTGAAAAATTTTCAAAATATTTCTATCGGCTGTATTAAACCAAAAAATAATTTAGTATCCTCTATCAAAGATGTAATTAACATATTAATACACCGTGATCTAAAATTTGTATATCTGTTTCTACGGCATTGGAGTAAAAATATTACTTAAAGAGATTAAATTTTACATACTGAAGAAATTTTTTTAATTGTTAAATAACTGTTTTTAGGAAATCTTGAACAATAAAAGTTTAAATAATGCAGATTTTGATCTCTGAGCAGTATTTGCATTGCAGGTATTCAGACATTATAAAATTATTAGGCCCCCCCCCAAAAAAAAAGTCTTACTGTGGCATAGATTTTGAATGAAACTCAAACCCAAAGTTGCTTTTTTGACTAATTTTAATATTACACAGGTGTGTTTCTCTTCACCTTCATTTGTATTCTAAATTTCATTGATGTTAGCATTAAGAAACTAATAACTGAATTAAGTGCATTGCAGCAATTACATTTTCAGTGTTAGAGAAATTTCAATCTTTCAAATGAAAATAATGAAATTATTGATAAAGCAATCAATCTGTTTGTTATAAATAAAAGAGACAAAGACATCATAAAATATATTTTAACAGCACACAAAAAAATAATAACTCTCATAATCACAATATATTCTTAAGAAAACGTTCAGTTCTGTATATCAAGGATAAAATTTGAAAATTTGCAATGGCTGAATATAAATAGTATATCCATCACACATGCCCACAATGCTAAGTAGAATGAGGTATATACACAATTTTAGATATATATGCATTTAAAGTTAGGCAAAAAAACAAGCTAATTAAATGCATCACTTAAATATACAGCAGGTAGACATTTTTACACACATACAACATTTATCAGAATGACATGTGTACAAAATTTTATGGCTGGCAGCGTGAGATACTGATATAGTTCATTATCAAGAATAATGTATACATGAAATAAAATGACTGAATTTCACAAAACAATATTATGACTATTAAGCACACATATACATGAGTGCCATCTTGATACATTACCTACATGTAACTACCTGACATAAATCCATGTGTACCATTCCCATTCCAGATTAATCAGAAGAAAGTTACAAGCAAAGTTTTGAAAACAACAGTATTAGATGCACAAAGATTTCAGAATTAAATAAGCAGAATGAGGAATTTCAGAACTGAGTTCAATGAGGTATATACACAATTTTAAACCTATATGCATATAAAGTTATGCAAAAAAACAAAGCTTGTTAAGTATAGCCCTTAAATATACAACAGCTAGACGTAAAATACACTTTTTGTTAATAACGAGCCACGTTACAAATAGTGAGCGTGTAGCAAAATTGTAGCAGAATGCGAGCGCCACCTAGTGATGAATTTCGCGAAAGCCACTGAAAATTGGGAACCGGAATTTCGTTCAGTCTGGCAGGCCTTGTGTATAAGTTGGCCTTGGATAAAGAAAGACATGTTTCCTTCAAATGACAGATAAGCAGAATGCACGCCCCTTTTATATCCTTCTAACATCCTCCACCCAAGCATTGAAGCTTTCGGGGTACCTCTGAAATTTCACAAAATATTCCACTTTTCTACGACTTTTTTTTTTTTTTTTTTTTTTATTTTCAATGGGATAATCACTAGAGTTCGAAACCTTTTGAAGTTCTTGTTTGTAAAAAAATTCCTTGTATAACGTCTCCTGCTAGATCTTTCAGTTTGTAGAAAACAGGAATTCGTCGAATAATTTTATAAATTGTAAAAATTTCTCGTTAACAATTTTGTTCGTATCCTTTCTGAAAGAGAATTTTTTCTCGGCTGATGCGTACCGTATCTCCAATCTTTAAATCTGAAGAAATAGGGTTTTGTGCTGGTTGCTTGCTGACCGTACAAGGTTTCCAGACTTTTTCTTGATTTTGTAACGTAACTGATACAAGTTCTGTCTTAATACTACCATGCCATGTATTGTTATATCTGGATATTAGTTTATCTATGACATCAATATACTTTCGTACCGTTCATTTTGTTTTTCGGACCGACGTTACCCTCTGAATTGGAGGGAAAGCATCCTTGTGGTTTAACATATAAATAACATTATATTTGAGTTGGAGCATGAGGCGCCAAAGGGAAGCCAAGAAGAAGAAGAATACCAATAATATCTCATCGAGTTTCTAATAACTCGATTAGGTAAACATTCTACAAATAGGTCTGACACATGTACAAGATAGAAAAATGAATGCTACTTAACATCTCAAAGGTTGAACAAGTAATGATATATATGTTTAAGAACAACAATATTTATATTCTGTAAAAATCAATAGGTTTGTGATAAATAGGCATTTTAAAAAATTTATGTAAGTGTTAATTACAGATTAATTCTTTTAAATAAGTTCTGAACCTGGAGACAGTCATGAGATCACTGTAAAATAAATTAACATTTTATTGAGCATCGTAATTAATTTACTAATATTCATAGTATTCAATACCTAAGACACCATTTATAGTACAAAATGTTTTTCTTACGTCGTCGACTACATGGTTTAAACACACATATTTTAAAAGTCCTTGGTAATGTAGTGAGCAGGTTTCAGTAACATTAAATAGGGTTCTTCACTCCCAAATAATTTCGTAAAATTGTCTGGCGATGCCAACAGCACTGAATCTCAGAGCAATGGCATTCACAGTTTCTGTTTTAGAAACGAGCTCTTCACAGTCTATGAGCTTGGGATATTTCAGTTCTTGTTGGTTAAAAAGTTCTTCAGGCGACGTCTTTAGAATGGTTTGGAGGCGTGCTCTCCCAAGATGGCGGCGACCGAGCCCCCTTTCTGTGACGTCCCTTTCGCCGCACGAGGAACGTGGCTTACTACTAACTCATAAGCTTCCTGAACAGTGGAAATTCCATAAAAAAGATCATCCACATAAATAGAACTATTCAACATTTCATATGCGAGAGGGTGTGTATTCTTGTAAGCATTAATATGAGTTTTAATTGCTGCACCCAGCATGTAAGGAGAACAAGTGACAACAAAACAGTGTCTATTAAAATAATACATGGTCATGGATTCGGTTTTGTCGCAGTTTTTATAATACAGGAAACAAATAATTTAGGTCATCTCTCGTGACTTGAATTTGAAGAAATGCCCATGCAATATATCCACACAATCCAATTTTAAGTTCACTAAATTTCAAAATAATATCTAAAAGATTAGCATTTAAATTCTTTCCGGGAAGGAGACATTCATTAACCCTTAGGACTCCTATGTGGAGTGTGGCTCGACATCGTGTTTCTTACACTAACTCCTTTGTCGAGCTAGACTCGACATTATACATGGTAATTCCTAAAATAATTGAAAATGTTTAAAACTTTTTTTTTTCTTTTTAAAATTTTCTGTATTATCTGAACAAAAACTAAATTTATTACATTTGACCAATTTATATTATTTAAAATTCTTTTTAGTGTTATTTTTACATTAGGATTAAAAGAGTCATTTGTAGTACGGTGTAGTGGTCGAAAACGCTACCCAAAGCCTCTGTTGTATTTCAGGGTTCAAATGCCTCCAAACTTAAGTTATAAAACAATAGCGAGAATTTCAATAAAAATATAAATGTTAGAAGTTAAGATTACATCAATCTGGTACGTGGATAATACTTAATCCAATAGTACTTCTAAACAGTTACTAATATACTGTACTAAAACAACAGCACATTCGGAAAGATTAGTCCGTGCTAAATCTCCTAGCACAATAAAATACTCCAAACAGAACAATGCTACCTCCAGTATTCCCGGCGGACATACGGTCTTCTAGCTTGGAAAAGTCGGCTTGTTGAACGTTCAGAAGATAATTCCGAACTCCCGTACACACTCATTCAGTGGTGTAACCAGCATAACAGGCGCTCCCCCCGAAAAACAAATAGTAATGTAATATACAGAATATACTTATAATAAGAATATAAGACAGAAATAAAACATTACAGTACCTAGCTTAAAATATTCTATAATATATTACGAATAGTCACTGCAAGTGCTCTTTTACAAAATACTGTACTGTTTTGTAAAATACATAGGGACACAGGCTCAGGTTAGGCTTTAAATTTGAGACAAAATAATCTTGTTAAAAAATCAAGAGTGGAATTGGATTCGGAAATCTGTCTGTCAGTAGAAAAATCGGACAGTCGGTCATCTAGAATAAGTTAAAGATGTTATTTATTGTACATATTTATTTAATTAAAAAAAAAACTTACTATTTTCAAACAATCTGAAAGTTAAGATATATAAGGTCGCTATATTTAATAAAAATATAATATTATAGTACAATAAATGAATAGAATTAATTACTATGTATATATTTTTCTTGCCTTGGATGAAGCAAATTTATCAATTACTTCAACAATGTCGATCGTTTCAAATTTTTCTCTTTCTACACTTAAAAGTGCTAGTCACTTAGGCGATTTTATCCCATCGTTGATCGTAGATGCGTCAAAATTAACTTTAATTTGCTGAACGAACGTTCACAGCTAGCATTTGATACTGAAATAGTAAGGAGTATTTGTAGAGCGACTCTCAGGTTTAGAAAAACATCTTCTCCATACAATATTATAAAGGTAAGAAGCTGTAATGGAGTTTTAGGTTCAATTTCTTTTCTACTATGGAGTAACATCTTGCAATCGCTAGAGTTCTGTTCCATTAAAATCTGTGTTATAAAATTCATCCAAATTTTTGCAATTCCTTTCAAGATCGTTATCGACATTACCCTTGTTTAATAAATTTTCAGCATCCAGTAAAAATCCAAATTTGGAGTTAAGATCACTTAGTCGTGTAAATCGCTTATTTATCTTCCGCTGCAGACGATCAAGAATGCTTTTCATAACGCGAGAAATTTCACTTTCTAAGGAAAGGATTCATAAGGAAAGGGCAACGTCTCTAGACAATTCTCTGGACATATTTTGGCGTCTTATAACACGGATTGTTGTATCAATAGCCCATTTTTCACAAACAGACTTAGCCTTTTCTATTGCCTCTTTACAGATCTCGTCTCGAATTTCAGCAGGTTCAGTTGCTAATGATTGAAGATCATGAAACGCTTTTCTAAAATTCATTTTAGGATCTTGTAACCTAAGATGCACACGATCAATTTTCCTCAAGATTTTATGTCAGAAATAGACTAAAGTTATGAAACTAAAATTCAGCATATTTTGCAATAAAAGTGCAGCTTCACTTCTGGTGTCACTTGTGGAAGTACTATCCTCTTCTAATTTTTCTAATACACTGACTACCAATAAGTATTTGGACACTTATGCAAATGACGATATCTGCGGTCCTAAGGTAAGTCACGGACTCCGCCGGTATATATCGTGTAGGAAACAGCATCGGCTTTAGTCGCATGCAAGATGCCTCGCAGTTCGGAGCTCTTTGATTTCGAGAAAGGTATAATTATTGGGTATCACAAATGTGGCCAATCCTTAAGGGCATATCTAGCGATCTGAAGTACCCAAAATCGACAGTGGCCTGCCTATGTGATTAAGAAGTGGAAGGTGAGCGGTGATTGTCGGAATGTGCACCGAGTCGGCAGACTGACGAAACTGGGAGATAGAGACCCACGAGTGCTGTCCAGAGAATTTCGGAAGAACCGCACCCAACCGATGGCCCTCATTCGCGAGGAGTTTCAACAGGCATCCGGGAGTATTGTTTCAATGAATACCATTCGTAAGGAAGCACATCTGCTTGGTTTTCATGGTCGTGCTGCTGCCCATAAGCCTTTGATCACAAAGTCCAACCGCGCTGCTCGGTTAATGTGGTGCAAAGCACGTCGAAATTTGACAGTAGATCAGTGGAAACGGGTCCTTTGGAGTGACGAATTAAGGTTCACCCTTTACCATTCGGATGGCAGGGTCTGGGTCTGACGTCTACCTGGAGAACGTCTCCTACCAGAATGCACTGTGCCAACAGTCAAGTTCGGCGGAGGTGGAATTATGGTCTGGGGGGTGTTTCTTCTGGTATGGGCTGGGACCCTTAGTCCCTATTCATGGTAAGCTCAACTCCGATGCCTACTGCACTATTTTGGATGACAATGTGCTTCCTACGTTGTGGCGGTTTTACGGGTTGGACCCCTGTTACTTTCAGGACGACAATGCCAATTGTCATGTTTCGACGTTAACCAAGGCTTGGTATGGTGCCAATGGAGTTCATCGAATGGACTGGCTTGCCCAGAGTCCAGACCTGAAACCTATCGAGAACCTCTGGGACGAGTTGCATCGCCGAATTCAGGGGTGCACTGACCCGTGCAAAATCGGTGAAGGAACTTCTGTGTCTTCTCCAAGCCGAGTGGAAGAAAATACCACTAGCTGTCATACAAAGACTTATAAGTATGCTGTAATTACCTCTCGTGGTACCACGCTGTAATTACCTCTCGTACCACGCTGTAATTACCTCTCGTGGAGGCTCTACCAACTATTGATTTTGAAGTTAGTTTTTCTTTTCTATCACAGGTGTCCAAATACTTATTGGTAGTCAGTGTAGTTCTACTAATTCTTCCGGGACCGGACCTACTAATTCTTCCAGTCCAACAATAGCGCTAACCGCTTCTGCTCTGGCGCTCCATCGTGTTTCAGATTCATGTTTAACAGTTTTCTTTAAAGCATTTTTTAATAATTCCCATCGTAATGTTGAACGTGAGAAAAAGATATATATTTTTAATTATTCCAAAGCATGTGATAACGATTGTATCTTGCTTAGCTGCAGTGACTCCTCTTAAATTTAATGAATGGTTATTACAATTTACAAATAATGCTTTATTATTTTTTTCATAATTCTTTGTTGAACGCTAGATATGTGACCTGACATCCCGGCGGCATTATCATAATATTGTAAGCTACTACAATTTGTTAATGAAATGTGATCGGAATTTAATTTTTCTAAAATTGTATTTTCAATTGAGGCTGCATTTTAGCATGTATTTCAATAAATCCTAAAAAAGATTCTTTGATGGAAACTTTTCTTTTGGTAAAATCAATATCTACATACCTAAAGACTTGCGACATTTGTTCTCGATGAGTAATATCAGGAGTCAAATCAAATAAAAGTCCGTAATTTCTCTTGATGTCACTTATTAGTTGATTTCGAACTATGGATACCAAAAGATGAATAAATTCATTTTGGATTTGTGGTGATAGGTATGAGAAAGTTCTTGGCGTTTCTATGACATTTTTTAGATGAGTAGCTAGCAGTGAATCAAACTGAGCTACAAGTTTAAGTAAAGATAATAAGTTTCCGACATTTGTACCGTCTTGAAGCGCTAGATTTTCAACATGACCACGTAGAGGAAGAATTTGTATAATCAGATATTTCATACAAGCTAATATCCGTTGCAATATATTTCGCCACCGTTCTTTTTCAGACTGTATATTTGCTTCTAATGATTCATCGATTCCCGTTGTATTAATTAATCTTCTTTCCACGTCGTAAACGATTTTCGATGAATTTGACTTCTTTCATGGCTAATCAATTTATCTTTTTTCCTCCATTTATTAAAACCAGATGCTGTTGCGAAAGATGACTGTGTAGCGGAGTTTGATGTAACAAACAGTAAACAACAAAAGCAGTACGCTGCATTATATTTTGGTGAATATAATAACCAAGATCGGTTTATTTCAGTTCCTTCTTCTTCATTACCGGTTCGTCGAAAAAAAAAACGAAGATTTTGGCATTAGATGATTAGTCGATGTTGCTATTCGTAGCAACTATTCCAACTAGATAAACTATTGCATTCGTTTTGAAATATGTGGGATCCACGAATAATTATTTCGATGCGAAAATGTTTCGATATTATTGGAAGATTATTAGAGAATTTTAAATAAGCATCTTTGAACTCCAGAACGTCCGGAATTGTAGTGAGTGTTTCTATTGAATTTTGTGTACTTATTAGGTATGGACATGGATTTGGGACTTCTGATGTACTTCATCATCTTTAGAGTATTTTATTTGTTGTGATGTGTTATCGCATAAATGTTTAGCAGCAATAGAAATACAATTTGAATCTGATTTTAGTTCTTCATTCTTCTTAACTTCTGGTTTTTCTTTTTGCGATTTGTTTATTAAATAGTATAATTCCATTCTTATTCTGGAGTTCCGAGCTTCTTTTTCTTGCGCTAATTTTCTTTTACGATTCTGAGAACCGCTAAGTTTTTTCCTTGGCATTGACATGGTCTAAATAAAAAATAATTTGTGACAGTTGCGGGAAGAGAAGTTATTGAAGAAATAAAAAAGACATTAAAGGCAACTACATATAATTAAAAATGGAAAATCTCTGCAACTCTTAGTGATGGCAGGGTTGAATTTAAACTTGATGAAGCCCTAAGCTATTTGAAAACTGGGCCCATTTATAAGTCTGTTATACTATATTTAAAATTTTTTTTGGGCCCTAAACTATAGCTTGTTTAGCTTATACGTAAATACTGCACTGGTGATAGGGAAATGGGAGTTGCATTTTTGTATAAAGCTTGTAGGATATTCCACTGTGTAATGCTAAATTAACGCTGAAAGTGAAGAATCTTAAGAACTTGTAAGCGAATAATCGCTTGAGTTCGTGTGACAGGAAACAACAAGATAGAAGGGTAAAATAACCCTTTATTATTCAAATATGATTTAAAAGAACTCCATCTTGAAATTGTACAATAAAGGCGACACTTGGGCTTGAACTTAACGTAAACTATAAAGTCTTCTTTTGAATTCAAACATTATAATATCGGCGTTTAAGTGGACGGCCAACCAGTACCTCATAACACTCTTCAACCTAATTTGGACAAAATAATTTTATACGAGCTTACCAGAATTTATTTATGAATGCAGACGACAAAGGACTTTACCTTTCAAAATCAGAATTTTCAAAGGGATATTCCTTATTTCGCTTCGATTTGTCACCTGACCTTTGCGATGGCTCTCATTAAAATTTCTTTCGACACAGCAACTTAAGATTAGAAATAAAATTTGGGACTCCCTTACTACAAACTGTTTCGTTATTAGTGTACGCTGAATTTGAAAACTTGATAGAAATCAATAAAGCTCAAAATATCCAATCCAGTACGATTTTGGAAACTGATGAATTCATCAAATCTTATCTCGAGATTGTATTTCTTTGAGATATTATGCGGATGTTTTCCCTTGTGAGAAAATACCTGCAATTCAAAGTTTTCTTGTGCTTTGGTGCTCAATACTGATAAACATGATGAAAAAGGAACTCATTGGCTAGCTGTCTACATTGCAGACAAACAGACTGTGGAATTTTTTGAATCTTATGGACTCCCGCCTGAAGTATATGGAAAAGATATCACATCCTTTGTCAAGAAATATCGTCATGTTTTCTGGAACAAGATTTCGCTTCAGAGTTTAACTAATGTATGTGGACATTATTGTATTTAGTTCATTATTAAATGATGTCAAGGACTCTGTATGGAATTTATTGTATCACCCTTAGCTGTAAAGAATCATGATTTCCAAATATTTCAATTTGTCAAAAAAAGATATGGTGTAAACATGATTTTTAAAAAATAAAGTTGTTATAATTTGGAAAAAAAAGAAAATTGTCTCCTGTATTTTTTTGCACTTTTTCTACACCTATTTAAACAAAATTCATAATGTCTTCTTGTTGCCAATACACTTAAAAACGGTTTTCTGTAAAAGTATAAAAGTCAGTGTTTTCTTAATATTCTGTCATTTCAGAAGATGGAACTGCCCAAGTTCGTACATCCTTCTAATTGTCTTCTGAGCGGAGTAACCGGTTCGGGTAAAACGGTTTTTGTGAAAAAATTGATAGATCATAAAATGTTCCATCCCATGCCGACCAATATTATTTATTGCTACGGAAGTTATCAACCTCTTTTTAATTCCATGAAAAATGTAAATTTTGAAGAAGGATTACCATCTAACCTGCAGACTCTCCAAAATGTTTTAATTATCATAGACAATTTAATTTCTGAATTAGCAAGTGATACTAGCTTAAGTAAACTTTTTACAAAAGGAAGTCATCACCGAAACCTTTCAGTCGTTTTTATAACGCAAAATCTTTTTCACCAAGGCAAGGAGATGAGAAATATTCATTTAAATTTCCATTATCTTGTCTTATACAAAAATCCTAGAGATAAAAGTCAAATCATGCATTTAGCTAGACAAATGTTCCCCGGAAAAGTAAAGGCCTTTCAAGAAATTTTTCAGGATGCTACTTCAGCACCTTTCAGTTACTTGCTGATTGATTTACGACCTGAAACAAGCGAAATGCTCCGCATTCGCACTGGCATCTTTCCTCGAGATAAATACTGTCTACCAGCCCCGTTAGTTCATTTCAGTTTGAGACGTCGAATGGCTAACATGTCTTCTTCCATCGTGACCGATTTCGAAGGTTTTCAGTGGATGCCTCACTATTACATTGTTAAAGACTTAGCTTTTTACTCCGTACATAAAGGATATCACAGTTTTTGGTCATTTTTACATCCTCAGCCTTGTAAAACATTATCATACCCTCAACAAAAGTGTTTTACCTGGGTAACAAAAAACCGTCATCACATGAATTGGTATGAGGGTGTATTACCTTATACTCGTCTTCGTATTATTTTGCAATATTTGTCATCTATTCACTCTGCCATATACGTGAAAGGATTAGAAAAGAAATTATTTTTAGAAAATTTATTATGTAGAGACATCATAAATTTGGACTGTCCTAAGATAGAAAATTTAAAAAAGAAAAGTTCTTCAACATGTTCGAATCATGCAAAAGGATTTAATTGCTGTGCTTCAACCAAAGCGGCTGCATTTGCTATCTATATAAAAGAAAGTGTGTAAGAGCTCATTTGTCATCAGAATGTCTCATCTGAAGAATGTGGATTATCTAAATCTGTTAGGAAAAAGTCAAACAAAAGCAGCTGTACTGAAAAAGTGCCCGAATCATCTCATCAAATCAGTTTGTGAGTGCGTTTTAAATCTTCTAAAAGGAAACGTACCCATCACCAAACGCGTCAAGAATCAACTCGTCCCTTTTAAAAGAACTTTAAGGAAATTAGTGGACAAAAAAGTACCTCTTTTTAAGAAAAGATGTATTTCAGTTCAAAAAGGTGATGGTTTTCTACCTTTCCTGATTCCTGCAGCAGCCAGTGTCTTATCCTCTCTTATCCATGGAGCACAGTAAGAAATTTGCTCTAGTACCCCTGGATCATATGCATCAGTTTGAAGATGAACATTTGAGTGATTTAGATACCCAGATTCAAAACATTTTAAAAAAGAAAACGGACGATGAAGAAAGGTCCAAATTATACATCTAAGTTCTGTAAAAGTATGTTACGTTCCCTCATGTGAATGCATCTGAAAAACAACTGCCTGAACAACTTTCTGAGACAGATGTAAAAAAGGAAATTATGCAAACAGTTCCTGTGAAACAGAAAAGAATGGCACAGAAAATAATGGATTTTCTGAAAGAACATCAGATTTCCTGAACACAAAATAAAGAAGTCATTTTGGATGGTCATGTGTTTTCTGGGTCCAACATTGTTCAACTGATAAACTTTCTGTTGAGAAATAGAACTGAAAGACCTGCTGCCTTTGAACAGTTTAAAAATGTACTGAATGTTAACAACTTTCCTCAAGACTTGGTGAAAAACAAACATTTAATGAATGTAAAAACTATGCATGCTAGACCTAAAAGAAAATCTTCTTTGAAAATGTGGCTGAACTTATAATGAAATGTTCATAATAGAAGGTAATGGCTGATTATTTGGGTTATGTTTTTTTCTTTGATTAAGTTAATATATAATTTTTTTTCTATTTGCATTATGTTTTTTTTTCTTTGATTAAGTTAATATATAATTTTTTTTCTATTTGGGTTATGTTTTTTTCTTTAATTAAGTTAATATATAATTTTTTTTCTGATTAAACCAAATATATATACATAATCATAACAATTCTTTTCTAAAAATGATAAGGAAAAACTTACCTTACACCGCATCTTTTCCAAAGAAAGAAAAACACCATAATTTTATCATTCAAATTTCTATTTATTTTTTTTTCCAAGTTTTTTTCCCACCCACACACAAATGCTCGATGTATCATCATCATGCATCATAATGTATATTTTACATATAATCATTTTTTTGTCCATACCATACATTTTATCCATACATTTTTCAAAGTCCTTTTTAATAGCCATAGGGTAATGAAGTCTTTCTGGATCACCCTTTTATTGAGCACAATTTTGTACATTTTCGTCTCAGGTTTATTCACTACCTTTCTCCTTTTGGCTTCCCGGCTGATTTTGCAGGGATTGTTAAGAGGAATATTTTCATTTTGGTCCAGACTGCAGACCAGACTTCAGATAGTTTCCAAATTCAGCAACTGAAAATTCCTGAAGTTTAATGAAAATCCACGAACTTCGCAACAAGTTTTCCTTGTTTGCAACAAGTTTGCTGTCTGGTACGTATAATTCTTGGACCCTCCTGAAAGAAGCAAGCAAAACCATGAGGAAAAGATAACAGAAAAAAAAAACATTAAATATTTTTTATACATATTGAATAAAGAACTTTTTAAAGCTCCTTACCAGAGACGAGTTGTAATCACATCACCCTCCAGCCGCAAAAACTCCTTTACAGATTCCCAGCAAGTGGCAGCCACCTCAGGTGTGGGAAGAAAGACATCTTTGATCTGAAAATAGAAGAGCCATGTTAACAGCTCAAAATACATGAGTAAAAGTTCAAAATACATTGAGTTTATAGGTTGATAAAATCAATAAGAAAACCTTCTTTTTTAGTAGGATCCGCCAACATCTTATTAAAGTCTGGCACCATGTGGACATAGGTCATTTGAGCTTTGTTCACGTTCACACCCCATCTGGGAAAAAACAAAATCCAACATAAATCACAACAAATTAAAAAACATGCTAAAAAGAGTTTATAAAAATTTTTAAGTGCAATAAAAATAGTTTGATTAAATATTTCTTTTACATATTATGTCAACCAATATTACATATTACAGCTCACGAAATGTTTCTGCTATGAAAAAAGAATCTTTCTCAAAAATTCTTTTATATATATATATAACTATAAATGGATTAGTTCACTTTTTCTATAATTATAGTGAAAATATTCTTAAACTATTGAAAAGAATGAAATTTTATTCGTTTTCAAATGATTACGAGATGGATTTTAATAAAATGCTGAATGAAGACATTTTAAACATTAAAACAGAAAAAATCTAAAATAGCTAAAACACGCCTTGGAAAAAAATTGTGAGGGAAAAATTATAAATACTACTGAAAATAAAATTTTCATAGCACATAATTTTAGCAAAATTTTTTTAAAAATTCTATCATTATACTTTGAATACAGCCACTTTACTGAGATATTTATTCCAATATAAATATATAAATTTCATGTTTCATTTCCTATTTATCTGTTTCAATATACCCTGATTTAACAAATTTTATCTCAAATTTCAGATGATGCATTAATTCTAGATTCAGCAGCAATTACTTTCCAGAACATATATGAAACTAACAATATGCTATCAATTTTGTATGAAGGCTTTCCATATAAAATTTAGCATCTTAGATTTTCTACATTTATATAGTTTTATATAAAGAGAGCATTCATTATGGATGCTGACTTCATCAATATGAAGTAATAATACATAAGTTAGAATTTTAATAGTGACAGCACACTGAGGCATTACAGTTGGCTTATTGTAGCCACCATAGCCTTCATATCCAGCAATGCAATCATTACCATAGTTTTCATATCCAATGATGCAATCATTTTGCTTATCATCCGATAAGCTTGCTTTAAAATGATTTCATTGAAGGATACGATACAATACCTGTCATAGCTTTTCAGTTTATTTTGCATATAACTATATGGCATTAAGCCCAGCAACTGAAAGATTGGTCCCTAGATTTGTGGCTTAATTGTCTGTTTTCCTAAGACTTAGGTATTAAGTTTTTATTTTGACTGACATTTCTTTTTGGAATGTCACTGGGTTTGCTTGGTTCAGCCACTTGCCCTGAAGATGGTTAATTTGGCTGTTCACAGCTTAATGACACTAAAATGATGCTTGCAGCAGGGGAGGGGGGTTGAATTTTTCTGTATTTTTTAAAAAACTAAGCATATCTCCCTCTTTCTTAATCTGCTACTTTTGCACACCTAATCAGCTGGAAGCGATAAAAATTATAAACATGAAACAATTTGTGTAATAATCACAAAATAGAATCATAAAAAATTATTTTATATTTTTAGTTCAGTTATTTATTGAACAGAATAAATGTTAAAATTATTAAAAAGCAGCACTGAATTAAAATATCAGTAACACTTATACAGTGTAATAACACTGATACTACAAATGCTAAATTAAACGAGTATTGGGACTTTAAAGTATTAGGAATGAGCAAGTGTTAATGATACTTCAGTTTTTTGAATGCATATATTCATGTCACACATAGAGAAAATTATGAAAACTACCATGCAGCCAGTCTGTTTGGCAGGATACAGAAGTAATAAACATGTTTAACCCTTTCCGGCATGCTACCTTTTAAAGTCAGAGTTTTGATTAGAAAAAAAAAAAAAAAAAAAAAAAAAAAAAAAAAAAAAAAAAAAAAATAGGCAGTCTAATTAGGCCTAGAGGAGTACACAAGTAAAATTTTGTGAAGATAGCACATATCGTTTATTTCTGTGGGCGTGCTCCAAGAGGGCACCCTAATTGAATAGAACTTCGAAAAGAGTGCTGAAACGAGCATTGTTGTCAATAAACTGACCGATGAGATGTGAAGAAACAAAGAATACAGACTCTCAATTGTCCTAGATTATCGGTGAGCACGGTCTGGGCACACTTAGGGTTCGCCATTTGATTTTAGGCAAAATTTCAAGGTACAAATTTAAAACTAATATAGAATAAGAAAATTAGCATACAGCCAAAAAAAAAAAAAAAAAAAAAATTCAAGCAATTCCTTTTATATCTTAAAAAAAAACCTGGAAGATTTCTTTGAAAAATGAGGGTCTTAGAAAACTAAACATGGCTAAAATATATGGACTGGTTTGTGCTGAGTTGCCATTTACTATAAATAAAGAAGGTTCATAGTAACCTATAAATCCTTTTTAATTCAATTTTTCTGTGTGTACAGAAGGAAATTTTTAGGTGTGTCCAAACCGGACACACTGTGCCGCAAAGTGTTAATAATGAAACATAATTGTATAAAAGTATTAATAATTAATGAGGTGAAATTTATAGTTTTGTTCTTTTGCATTACGGTTAATATTTCTATGTGAAAACTATCTGACTTAACACTGTCCACTTTCTTTTATACAGTACTGAATATTAATTCTGAATTACAATAAATTTTCTAGCTGCTCTTTTATTCATTCACAATAATAATAGCTTGAGTTAATTTCTTCTGCATAGAACTTCTACGTTTATTTCATTTATGACCTCCCAACTTTTTCTACTACATTTTATCCTATAGTTTGAATCTGAGGTATTGTGGTGCAAATATCCAGAGTTAAACTGTCATAATAACAGTACTACAGAAAATTAAAGCTAGCAGGCACATATCATAAAGTTTCAATCATATGTAGAAGTGATTCAAGTAAATTTTTATAATTTACCCAATTGCAAGTCAACAAAATAAACTAATTTTCACAAATTTTTCAATTTTCTTTAGTCTGCAGATAATCAAAACCATTATTAAAGAGAGCTACTGCACGTTTTTGTTAGGAAATACATCATATTTACATTCTTCAGCTTTGTCACTTTTTAACTTTAACAAGTTAATATTTAAGAACTAAAAATTAAATAGTATAATACAATTATATCTCTGAAATTATGAGATAGATGCAACAAACAAAAGCTCTGAAGTCAGATTCCAATTAGTTAGGATCGTATTTATTTTGCATATAAAACAATACATGTTAATTAAATAGAACCAATGGCTAAAGAGCACTTGTTTTAAAAAAAATTATAATAAAGAATGCAGTTTTCATATTACATATCAATACGAAATAGCATATTAAAGTAAATGTGCTACAAGAAATAGATTTATTCTGCTGCTGATGATTTCATACAATTCATCATTCTTTTCGAGCAACTCAATTCATAATTATAATGTAAGGAAAAAAGATATAAAGAATATCAAATTTTATTCACTTTTTCTGAACCAAAGTACGAAAGAAACAGCACTAAATATAAAAATTTTGGAACAACTGCATTGTCTGGTATCATAATTATAACTGAAGTGCTGTTTTGAAGAAGGGTTATGGAGTTTTAGAGCAATTACCATAATTATACTTTGATGCTTCTTATTTCATTAAAGCTAATTCTTATGCATAGTAATGTTTTACTCATCAGCATTTTATGAATTACTGACAATTTCAAAACAAATTAACTACAAATATAAATATACAAAACAAGGAGCTGCATAACTTTAAGCTTATATAAATTGGGATACCTTATGTTGGAGTATTGCTGAACTCATAATTAAAACAGAATAAACTGATAAATGAAAATCAAAACGCTGCTATATGTGCACTGTATGTTCTTCCTTATTAAAGCAGACAGAACCTGGCAGTATTTAGAAGTTACATGTTACAAATTTGGCAATTCAATCAGCTTATTTTGTTATAGTGATCACTTTAATAATCAAGTGTCAACTGTACATATTCTAATATATTTTAAGAGTTTTGGCTTAAATAAAAAGTTGTATTTTACCTTTCTGGATTTTGGGGAAATAACAAGTTTCTGTTCATGAAAAAAGTCCCACGAATTGCTACTACAAGCCACACATGGAACAAAAGCTTGAAGGGCAGTTCAACCTGAAAAAAGAAATTAAATCACCATTTAAAAATTCATGATCGCAGTAAAAATATAGGGGTTTAGCACCTGGCTTATAAATAATCCTGCTCTTTTGGAAAAAATTAATTGCCATGACAATAGATTTAGGTAGATAATTTATTTCTGTAAAAAAATGAAATAATATTATTTAAGCAATTCAGGGAAAAACATGAGGACATATTTATCACATAACACATTCTTAAAAAAATAACACAATGGCTTCAAATAACATAAATTAGAAAGTTTTATGTCCCCTCTCCACCAGAAAAAAAGTTAAATGTCATGACAACAGAATTATATAGATAATTTCTATGGATTAAAAATCAAAGCCTTTCAAGGGAAAACTGGAAAAGTTTTAATAATAAAAATAAATAAATAAAATAAAATAAACTATAATAAATTAAATGCTTTTATTATTGATTTCATTTCTACTTTAGCCAGACTGCCTTCATGATCATATGACACACAATATATCCTTTAAAATAAAGACTAATGCAACAGGTTCAAATAACATAAATTGAAAAGTTTTTCACCATAAGTGAAAACATAACTTTGCAAAATAAATCTTACATTCAATTTAAGGCCATGAAAAATGATATTTGACAAATAAATAAAGAAGGCTTATTTACATTTTTTGATGTATTAGACATGAACCTGATTTAATCAAAAAAGTTTTAATATGGGGGATAGGTTGGAATAGCTTTAACTTCTTTTAAAAGCTGATGTATGTTTAGAACAAAAGGTCTTAATGACAAGTAAATTTCTATCATTTGTCAATCATTATATATTAGAAAATGCATTTTAATGGGATACTAACAGCTAAGACATTTTATACATAAAAAGAGCAAAATTTATGACGGTTTTCATTTGGCTTTGCCATGTCACTGAAGCTTTGCTTCTTCTCCCAGTATAAATTCTTTATTGGTACATTACTATATTATCAACAATACTATTTTCAGATTACTTTCACAACAGTAAACTAACTTATTCCAGTTCATAGTTTGAAAGCATTTGAAAAGCTCTCTTTGCTTCAGACTTATAATTTCAGCTTAATATTCTAATGATTTACTTTTCTGAAGTCGTACATTACAGCAATATCCATCTGCTTTGGGAGGAAAGATTATTAATTTTTATCTTTTACATCCTACCCATATATCTTTTTGAGTAGCTATGTGCAGAGTAAAAAATGTACAGACATCTAAAAATAATAAAGATAGCTTAATTATTTTTATTAAGATATTTTGTAAATTTTATTTTAAGTGAAGTATTACATTTGAGAAAAATTAAATGTTGACAGCTATATAGTTAATAATACAGAGTTATTAAAATGGGTGATAGCATAATTAAATTAGTCCAAATGATATTTAATGTATCTTCATATCTATTTTAATATTTTCATTTAATATGTATTTAAAGGCACTAAATGCCAATCAGGCATTTTATCATTAGAATTCTAGTAAAGTGTTACATTTTTTTCTTTCTTCTTCACGTACGCACGTGTTCATACGGATTTGGAGTGACGACAGTACTTGATGAAGAATAGAAACACAATTAGTCCAGTATTATTCAAAACAGCTCCAATAACACATTTACACAGTCGTCGAAGAACTACAATAAACACGCTGACACGATCAGCGACATTGCCTTCACACTATCAGGCTATAACGGTGGAGACAGCTTCATGGCAAAGCACCAGAGTACAGCTCCTGGCTCTGCTTGGTCGTTCTCGAAACTCCACATACTCTCGAGACTCTCCACGCTACAACTCGTGATGCACTCGACGATACACAAGAGTACAGCTTCCGACTCCTTAGTTCAGTCGTTCCCAGAGCTCAACACACTCTCTCGACGACGCACTAACCACGATATACTAAGAGACTCTTTCGGTGCACTCGACGACCAACTTGGCACTCACAGAGTGACTATTATCTCAATGGACTTTGCATGAACTAACTAATTCTCCGCGTACCCGCAGGGTTTATATAGCTTTTGGCTTGTGTTCGAGAACATTCTGAGCTAAACCAATAAGAATTTGTTCCAGAAGGTTCTTCATCCGTCTACGGCATATCGCCAATTTCGTCGCCAAATGCGGCAATCCTGCCTTCCTGGACATTTATTAACAAAAGGTAAGAAAAAAGCTATAATAAATTAAATGCTGTTGTTATTGGTTTCATTTCTACTTTGCCCATTTCATCTTCATGGCCATATGATATACTGTATTTAAAAATAAAAAGCCAATATTTATAAAATGTATAATTATAATACCTAAAAAAAAAAAAAAAAAAAAACTGAACTTTTCATTATGTTAATAATAATCATTTTGCTGCACTGAAAAGATTTTTAAATCTGGAATAACAGAGAAAAATTATAAAATAGAATTTTCATGGAATATTTGTACCAAAGTCAAAAAATACATTTGAAATGATAATGATTCACAAATATAAAACTCTATGCAACTGACTCTTGACTTAAACCTGTTTTGATATAGCTTCAGTGCATACTAAAAATTATTTTTATTTTAAGCGCTGTGGTGATTAACAGAATTTAAATTATTCTAGATACTATGAAGTATACCATGGAGATACCATAAAGTACTAACGGAAGGAGGGGCAAACTCCCCACTATAAGTGAAGCACTGCTCGGAGGCTTCAGTCTCCAGATGGGTTTTTTTTGTTTTCATTCAGATGCTCCCTCGACAGCTTAAAAATAGAGGAGCCTAATGTAAATGAATAATATAATACAATCAATTTATATATGTAATAATTTAATGCATATAATAAATTTTTGTAATAATGTATATAATAATTTAATTAAATGTATTTAATATGCCTTATTTATTTTGCACTTTTAGCCTGAATATTATGATTTATCTTTATCTTTTCTATCCCGAAATCTGCACAACCTCTGGTCCCAAGCTTTGCGGATTTCTGGACTTTTGCTGTATTGTCTTATCTTTATCTATTTTCAGATACATTGTGTAAAAATATTTGGTAACTGTAAAATTATTATACAGTATAAAGTCTGTAATCTGGACTCGTCGGGACTTCGGATTAGGGTTTTTTCCGAATTATAGATCATCAATTTAAATCTGGTAAGATGGCATGCAGAAATTATACAATTAAAAATATGAAACCGTAATTTATGAAATTAAGAGCAATTATGATCTAAAGGGTATCAAATTTTACAAAAAAAAAAAAAAAGCTTAATATTTATTTGTTTACTTTATTAAACATTTCTTTCAATGCGTGCATGCGTAAAGTTTGTGGCTTTGAGGTCCGGATTATAGATCATTCCGGAAAATGAACGTCTGGATTACGGACTTTGTACTGTAATAAGTTAAAGAAATATCAAAAATGCCAAAGTTTTTGGCGACTCTCAGCTGCAGGTCCCGCGACCCAGAAAGAAACTCTGACCTAGACTATGTAATGAAAGTAAGAAACTCTATTTAGACTATGTAATGAATCATCGAGACTGAATTTTCAATATCTTTCTACCTTTCATTATCTGTGTTAGAAAAGCGATTAGTAGTGTACCTTTTTTGTTGATATTATGTAGTATTTATGCATTGTGTTATGTAGATGTATTGCAATTATTAGATCATAGACTTTTTTATTGTTTTTGTGTAACTAGTCATTTACAGCATTTACAGTAAGGATATTCTAAATATGTAAGATAATATATATTGGAGCTATATGTATTAAACAACTGGTTATTGGAAGTATTTAAAATATAATACAACAAATAAAACATTACATAGTATTTCAATATACACATCCACTGATCAAAACTGTTTCATAATTAAAACTAGTTTTATATCACCATTTTATGTTAGTGATGTACTCAGCAAGTTTTAAAATTAAACTTTCATGTATATGTATCTTTCTTCAACAGGTTTCTGGTTCAAACAATGAGTTTTTATGCATAGGCATGAATCATTTCATTTAATAAATTACATGATTTACTTCAAAAATGATCAGTGAATTATCATATTTTTTATATAAAGGCTCACTAATGATGTAATATCCTTTGAAATTATATTGCACCAGTTTTTTATATGATAGGTTTGAATATACTTGCAGCATATACTTGCAGCAAATGAACTTTCACAGAATTTCCGTTTTCAGCCTGAATGAAAGATGCAATTGAATATGCTAATTTACTTCATCGGAAAAGAAATGAGGCGATATTTTACACTTATAGTGTAACCACTTGGGTACTTTCAAGCCTTTCAAGTAATTCAAATCATTCATCCACTTATAAAATTCTGTCTTGGTTGCAGAATCAACTTCCTGATCCCAAGATAATGTAAATTTCCACAGACTCTGGAGCACAAACTTAGGAAGCAAGGCAATAGGAGATAATATTCCCAGAGGATCGAATAGTTTATGAGCAGTTGCTAAAATTTTTCTCTTAGCAATTCGCAATTTATAAATAACATTAATAATATTCAAGCTTAGTATATCGCTACTATTTTCCCATAGCATTTCTAATACATTAGTAGTGTTTAAGGAATTCTCTGATGTTTCAGTGTATTCCCATCCACGTAAATCGAATTTCCTTTCAGCTAAAATCACTGTAGCCATCTATATGAAGTAATGTAATTCTTGATCGTTTTTGTCTTTGCATATACATTTATCGACATAAAAACTGTTCTTCAACTTTTCAACCATTTTTGCTGAATATTTTAACTTCCTATCGACAGCACCTTTCAAATGATATTGAACAACAGAACCGAGTGAAAAAGGACTACTGGAGACACCAAACATAGCTCTACAGTGTCTGTAATATTTAAGCTGGCCATCAGCTTGATAACAGAAAAATCTCAAAAACTCCTTGTCTTTATGATTAAGGTTGATTTGCAAAAAGGGGTTTTGTATGTCTGATGTAACTCCTATTTTGTTCTTCCGGAATCGATGAAGAACTGAAGGAATAAGTTCAATAAGATTCAACCACTTTTCAAGGCAGTTATTTAGACTAGGTGTTTACCTGTCTGTTTTGCTGAAGCATCAAATATTGGTCTTATCTTTGTTGTGCTGTTTTCTTTGACTGCGTGGCGATGATGTAAGTAATGAAAATAATCAATTAATTTTTTTTGGTACAGACTATTATTCCTTCTCGTTCCCACTCACAGAAAACTTCTCCATATTCTTCATAAGGATTTTAAGGTTTCAATCGCTTAACAGTCGAATCTAATAATTTAATAGTAAAATTTAAATTTTCCGGCAAGGCAGGCTGATCACTAAGCCACGGCAAGCATACTCGAAAACGACTTTCTTCATTTATTTTAACTGTAGATAAGGAACTTCAAGAAGAAGCAAGTGTTTCCTTGCTTCTTCTAGAAGTTCTAATTTATTTTTTTGTTCTAAAGCGTCTAAAATTCCCAGCGTGTCAGGAGCCCACAAATCGGATACCAAGATCTCTTTATTGAGCATTGAAGTGACAAGAAAAGTAGAATTATTTGAAATTTCAGACACTGAGTTTTTGCCCATAGCTTTGTCTCAATAGCCGCAAGACCCTAGGAAAGTAGTCTAATGCCCCCAGTCATCAATTTTCCACAAATATCAACTCCAATTAATATTTCTATCGGTCCATAACTTTTATCATTCAGATAAATATCATTTTCCCTAAGTTCGTTTATCAAGTCACCCCGTCCTACTGGTGGTATAGTAGCACAAATTACCTCTTTCCCAAGAGTCTTAAAATTGCATAGACAATTACCACCTGTTTTCGATAAAAACACCGTAAAAACATCGTCATCTATAATTTCAGTGGTTGTCCCTCCAAATAATGAATGCTGTAGTTTTTCTATGCATGTGCTCGGAAATTGCATTTCAGTAGCGGTATTCTTCAAAACATAGGACCTATTTGACCCTGAGTCAATGATAGCTCATTCTTGCCGTTTTTTATTATCTTCTCAAAGTAACCATTAAAGTTTGCAATAAGACATTAGGAGTTTTTGAAAAAGTGGTTGAATTATATTGAACCTTTACCACATTAGAAGTTTTTGAGACTTGCAAGTGTCTCATCATGTTTTGATATCTGTTTATCATTTCCTCTGCTATTGTTGTCGGCGCTACTTTCGAGTTTTGACTTGGAGTTGATGTTTTTGCACAAAAGTATGTGGTTGCTTTTCCCCACAAACAACACGCGAAATGTTTTTCCGATATTTAGCTATACGATGTTCCCTATCCAAACACAAACAGCTGCGACTATTTTGTATTACTAATCTTCCTTCTACTGGCAACTTTCTGGCTTTGCAACAGTCACTGGGTTCATGAATTCCAGAACAAAAATATACACAAATTTTGAGTTTCTTCTTTCGTCGTTATTAAGGCGGAGACCGATGGTATTGGCGGAGTTTGGACATTAATTTTAAAACAAGGAAGTTTTGTGTTCCAGTGCCTAGAAGACTGATCTTTGAAGAAAACATTTGCTAGCTGTGGATACACGTTCTTCACTCTCAATTTTCATCAAGTAAAAACGAAATGGACCATCTAAATCCAAGCGATGTGTCTATCCCTTCTCTCTTTTATTATCATTTTCCCCTTTTGCTTCTGTTTCTCCGTGGTCACGATTAACTGAAATAAATCTCTGCCATGCACGAAGAGTATCACCAGGTAATGAAGATATTACAAGGGGGGAGGGGTAATGAAGATATTACAGCTGCATAATTTATCTCTGGCAACTCCAAGAACCTCTAGCTCGCGAAGTTTCGATTTTAAATTATCATACAATTTTCTCTAACAAAATTTGTGATTCGAAAAACTTCTATAAAACTGTCTTCTCTATCAAAATGTAACTAAATGTAGGGACTTGCCTTCCGCAAGTCCCTACATTTAGTTACATTTAGTTACTACTAGAAGTTTTGTCTTTTCTTTGGAAGAGCTTCTATTTTTCTTGGAACAACTTGCAGTGAGAAGCATTAAGATTGAAGTTTTCCCTGAGGTAGACTGGAGTTGTTGTGCGCCTGAAAAGATAATGGCATATTATACTTCGACAGTTCGCGTACCGACTGTATTTTCCAAGAATGCAGGGCTTAAGTTGTAGCAGCTGTTGTACCTCTCACATACAGCGAGGATAAGTCTGGCAACAGCTGCAGGAAGAAAACCTTGGCAGTGCTGGAATAGCAACAGCGGATAATATTCTATAGATTTTTAATTTTGATTTTGAGTCGATGTTTTTTTTGCGTCTTTTTGCGATACTATTGCGTTAAAAAATTTGAGTTTTGAGTGAATGAAATGGAATCTGCTGCCCCGCTGCGGATATTAGTAAAATATATTTAGAAAATTAGCTGCGTTGAGAAGGATGAAAACCTCGTGTTTGAATTTGCGGTATTTTACCACCTAAAGTTGCGTCGAGTTCAGAATATTATGCCAGGCTTATTCACGCTGGTGCAGATAAGTTTAAATTTTTGTTATTGTGTTTATAGTGTATAACCTGCAAATATATGAATAGAATTCTATTAAATAAACATTTAAAATTCTGGAATGGTGTTTAAAATTTTAGATGTAGAGTATTCACATTGCTATGTCGGAGTCAGTGGCAGTCAGGTGTAAAGTAAAATTGTTTTTGCTCCGCGACATAACAGCAGCCAACGGCCGCTGGACATTGTAGCTGAGTTACATCGTGAGATATACCGAGTTCATTACCGTATCATTACCGATTCCACGTGATGATAAATTAAGCCTAGCCAGGTGTTGTAAGGATGATTCTAAGAAAAACAGTCCCCTTCCACTTCAAAATTGCTGCTTGCAAGATAAGTTATATTTTGTTTCTTTTTCATGAAATAGAAGAAGATAACAATTACCTAGTAGGCTATCATTAACTTCGAATCAACTGTAATTACGTCTTTATCCTGCATCCTTTTGCTTCGAAAAATAATTTGAACTAAGAGTTCCATCTAATTAAGAATGTAAATTTTTTTAAATTTTGAAATTATTATTAGTCAAGATGTTAATTCCTTGCTTAAAAACTAAAAGAAAAATGTGCATTATTCTTTATACAATTTCCTTAATAGCTTTTGTTCTGAATGGTAAATAAGTATGGTTCATGATAATTTTTTTTGTTACCAAAATTTAAATTAAATTAAATGTGAAAGTGTAATAGGTAAATTAATCTGAGATCCCTTTTGACAAGAGAATATTTAAAAAACCGGAGTTGATTTAAAATTTTATGTTATGTTATTATTTATGAATTACATTTATCTTGTCCGATCCTTTTCTCAGCTCGGCCCCGCAAAAGACATTACTCACAACGCGATGTCTATAAATAAATACGATCACAATTAAATATTTCTTGTTGCTAGCACTTATATTTCTAGGACTATTTAAGTTTTGCTAGTTTAGATGGTTTAAAGTTATATAACTTATTCACGGCTTCATCATTATTGTGAACACCCCAAACCCACAATATTACATTGGTGCCGCTTGTTAGTTACGGTTTCACCTGTCAGTTCTGTATCGGTATTTTTATTTAGATACCGTAGCAGAAACTGAACATAGTCACACGAAACTAAGTAAAAATACAAAATTTATTATACGGATACTACTACGATACGAAGAAAGTTTTATTTTCAGTATATTCCCTAAATAAGGATAGTTTAGAAGAAAAAGGATGGTCTGTAATACACAAAACAGATTCTGAAAAAAAAAATGAAGGTACTTAATTGCCAAACAATTCTGAACAGAAAAGCATTGAATTCAATGTGCATTTCATTAAATATAGAATTTCAGATTTTAGGATTTCTGCTCATGGTTATTTGAAGCTAAGATTCTAAATAAATGTTTTTCTATAGTAGAAAGTATCTTTTAAAAATTTCTATTGCAAATTTGTTTTATTTAGCAATATTTATATATGGTTTTAAGAAAATTAATTAATGACATTTCCGGTACCATTATTTGAGAATTAATATATATAGTTTTTAGAAGAACTCAGACTATGAGGGTTATGGCATTCTTCCATTCTCTTCTCCCCCTTCTCTTGCATGAAAATTTAAGCTTCGTGCATTTCATTAAAAAAAATCTGATGTGTACCCACATGACTTACTTCTACGGAATATTAAATTATACGCAATTTTCCTGCATTTCATTTAACATACTGAATGAAAGAAATTTGAATTAAATCTTCTTCGTCCATAGCGCATAAACCTCTATAGACTAAATGCACTCTTTAAAGTTCACTATATTTATTTACCATAACGACACTTCGACGCTAGGTTTACGTAACAGCGTTACATTTCATTCCTTTTGCACGAAGAGTATGCACTCAGAATGCACATGTAACTATGTCTATGTCTATATTGTAACACAATTAAGAGGCAATCGGCCTAGTGTGGCCTTTACCAATATATTATAAATAGGGTATCTTTAATGATGAGTTGAATCCAGTAAGATGGAACGTACTTTTTGCACCTATTGCAGAGTCTTTAGAAGAGAAGTAAACGTGGCCTCACGATGTGAGGATATGCAGCTTGAGGATTTCTACCATTTGGCTATGCTTGTCTTGAGAGAAGCTGCCATTAATATTGATCTGCAAAGTTCAAAATAATCTCGATGGCTTGAAAAGCTAGACAAAGTTCCTGCATATTTGATTTAGCTAATTTAATTCTCTGAGCTATTGTGGTTATTGATTTCATGAGATAAAGGGTTTTCTGAGTTTTAATAAAATTTAAAATTTAAATAAATAAATTTAATAAAATTTAAAAAAATTTACATTCTTAATTAGATGGAACTCTGAGTTCAAATTATTTTTCGAAGCAAAAGGATGCAGGATAAAGACGTAATTACAGTTGATTCGAAGTTAATGATAGCCTACTAGGTAATTGTTATCTTCTTCTATTTCATGAAAAAGAAACAAAATATAACTTATCTTGCAAGCAGCAATTTTGAAGTGGAAGGGGACTGTTTTTCTTAGAATCATCCTTACAACACCTGGCTAGGCTTAATTTATCATCACGTGGAATCGGTAATGATACGGTAATGAACTCGGTATATCTCACGATGTAACTCAGCTACAATGTCCAGCGGCCGTTGGCTGCTGTTATGTCGCGGAGCAAAAACAATTTTACTTTACACCTGACTGCCACTGACTCCGACATAGCAATGTGAATACTCTACATCTAAAATTTTAAACACCATTCCAGAATTTTAAATGTTTATTTAATAGAATTCTATTCATATATTTGCAGGTTATACACTATAAACACAATAACAAAAATTTAAACTTATCTGCACCAGCGTGAATAAGCCTGCCATAATATTAAAAAGTTAACGATTTCTGCTAAAGTTTCCTGCGGGTTTTTCTGCTTAACTTTGTCACTTCACATGTAACTCAGAATGCACAAAATTTATATAATTTGAAGAATTATCTAATCGTTGCCACATGTTCTATTTAAATACTATACTAAATCTAAAACTATGCATAAAAGAAATTAAGCAAACAAAAGAAACAGTTTTTCACAGACGATTCAGAGCCGCTAATCTAATGCGAATGCGCTGCTAATGAATTCAGTTCTCACTTCGCGGTAAGGCAAAAATACATAAAAATTCGAAATATTTTCATCAAAAATTGAAACATACAGAAAATATAAAACATCAAATAAGTTAAAACAATTTAAAAAAATTTACAATTAAGATTACATTTCTACACAAAAACAAGCTAATAACTTAAATGATAATTCCAGAATGAATTAAATATAATTTAATTCGCAATAATAAAAGAAGACGTTACTTTGTTGTTGCGAAGCTTAGTTTCTCTAGATTGGTTACAAATCCACTATTCTGCTAAGTTTCAAATGTAAACATATATGGCTGCTATGGTAAAAAATTAGGCTTAGCCGCATTTAAACAGCTTTTAAATTGTTGATAATTTTACAATTATTGCATGGAGGTTAAGTAAAGGCATAAAAACCTTAACTGGAAGATAAGAGCCACATAGTTCAATCATTTTTAAAGCAGAAAATGCAGCATTTACAACATATAAGAATAAAGAAATTGAGCTCACTGAGTAACAGAGTGGATCTATATATATATTTATATACTTTTGGATTACCGATTACTACCGATTGCAACCAAAATGGGAGGTTCACATCTGCATGTTATAGCAGTCCTATGTACAAAATTTCAAATTTCTGAGACTATTCGTTTTTGCGTTATGCGAGATACATACGTACGCATGTACGTACTTACGGTCGCCACGGAAAAGTCTCTTCGGTGTTCATTTTAAATCAGTTTTATAATTTTTTTTGGGGAAAAAAGAGTCCTTTATTCTGTCATTACGTACAGATGTCACGCAAAAATATAATCAAATTGCATTTGATAGCTTCAAAATGGATATTTTCGTTGAAATTATGATACCCGAAATTTTTCGCGATTACAAGACTTCATTTTTACTTATTTACACATACAGTTTGTCAGACTTTAAAGTCTTAAACAAGGTCGTTTTGAGACCTTATTTTTCAAGTATTTAAAGTCTGGTCGGAAGCTATGTAAGGATTATGTTAATTTTATTAACAGTTAAATTTTAAGTTCCTTTCCTGTCAAATTCTTAACTTCAACTTACTACTTCCGGCCAGAAGGTAGTTTTGGAATCTTGCTGAATATTTAATAAGGAAGAGCGGTATTTAAATCACGAAGTTACTTACAGAGTCAGAGAGAATCAGAGCTTCTGATTTACGCTCGTCTGCCTTTTTGGCCACTCTCTCTCTCAAAGCTGTTATTACGCTCGGCCGTACTCAGGCCCTTGCTAAGCTTCGTAGTCAAATAAGTTAAGGGGCCAACTCGATTTGAATCTTGATAGCTTCGGCTTTATTTCTTTAGTTAGTTTTAGTTTAATTCTTAGTCTCTTAAGTTCAAGCCCAAGTGTCGGCTTTGATTGTACACTCCCAGGTGGAGTTTTCTTAAATCTTATTGGAATAATAAAGGGTTAGTTACCCTTTTATCTTGTTTTTTGTCACACGAACTTAAGCGATTATTCGCTATCTAATTCTTAAGACTCGTCACTTTCTACAGTAACTGAGATTTACACAGTGAAAGTCTTACACCATAATGAAAATATATTAAACTCACCATTTTCCCATCCTACACCAACTGGACAACTTCCCTTACCTACTTTCTTATGAGTTTCATGGAATTTAATTCAGTTTAATGAATTAAGAGACATATTTCAAAAATAGAAAAGGTAGCATTGCTTCCATAACTTTTGGCATTAATATGATCAAAAGTTAAAACTTTTGAATGTTCTCGAAACGGAAGTGCAGAAAACATTTTAGTGAAATACTTTCTTCAAACCTACTTGACTAAAGAGGAGGCTTCTATTAGATTCTAACCGTCAACAAAACTCCACACTATATATAGTCCTGCAGTGTTTTTAAACACCTTGCACTCGCCTACACTAAAATTAAAAAGTGCTGCATTTTTTCAGATAAAAAAATTGAAATCCTAATTGAACTGAAGTTTTTTTTTAATTTTAATTTATTTTCCGCAAGTTATAAACAATTTTTATGACAAAAAATTTATTTTTTATCAAAAAGTTTGTTTTACTCTCGGCATTCATGTAATATATTTTTTAACACATGCCAAGTTTGGGTGAGAAAAAAAAATCTGTTCCTTTCCATTCACGATAGTCAAGAGATAATTACACCTTCCCAATAGCAGATCCTAGATAGGAACTTTAAAGTGTCAACAACTATGTATTCTGTGATTCACTGTTGTAGTTGTCTTTAAAGTGTGTTTGTGATAAGTTAACTCTTTTTGTTTTCTGTACGGCAAGATGCTTATCAAACTAGCTGCTTTCTATTTGTTGTTTGTAAAATGGATGACCTGCGGCGAAGGTAAGAAATCGCAAATTCATATCATAGTTTATTATTTGTATTAAAAGGCTATATGTGGAGAAATGTTCTAGAATTTCACCTTTATAAATTTTATTTTTTACTAGCAGCTAAGCGGTCAGCCTTCGTCTGACTTTTAAATGTGCCGGAAAAATGTCTGAAGGGAACCAAACGTTAAATTTAAAAACTGCGCAGAATTTTACTCTGCAAAACAACTTTACACTCCTCCCCCCAAAAAAAAATGTTACGGATAACAAAATTGCGATGAAATAAGCAATATCCCTTAATACAAATATTAATTATCCTAATAAATAAATTAAGCAACTTCCCGTTGCCTTTCCTCAATAAACGTCCAGTATCTAAGAGAAACATTAAATTTAAAAACTGCACAGAATTATCGCCCTCATTTTTCCAAGTGGCAACAGTGCTCATTTTCAGCAGTCAGCGGTATACAATTGAATGAAAAACTGTTGCCAAAACCCCATTTCTAAAAGAATGAAACTATTCAAAATGATGCGATAAAATCAAAAAGATGAAATTTAAAAAAATCTGATTCGAATTTTGAAAAAAAAATCGCTTCGAAGTGCACTGGCTCTTGACTAGATGCATCTCTATACCAAATTTCGTAGCCCTGGGTCTTATTAGCTTACTGCCAGCACGAACGAAAGACACACAGACTCTTTTATTATATGTAGAGATCATGCTGTAACATCTAAGCAAATACCTAGAATAGAAATATAAAATTCATGCATAACAGTTATAATAAATTATTTTTTTCTTTCGTTTATACTAATGCATTTGCTTGCTTTAAGGCTAACATTCAGAATAAATTATCAGTAGCTTAGTTTGCATCACCCAATAAGAAGAAATTGATCTGGCACTTATGGCTTCGGAGAAGAAAAAAAATCAGTTTGATCTCGTCTCGAACTACTGCTTTCAGCACGAGAGCAAGCACGGGGCAGGGTAATATTTTCTTACATTTCTATCCTATTTGAAGGAGTTAAATTTAAGTGAGTGAGTGAGTGAGTGCACCGCTATGACGGCTTCCGACCACGGACATGAACCAAACGGAATTATATACCATCAAGGCGGGGAAGACTCCAGAGTAACAAGGTTGAATATTATATGCTAATAACAGTTTTTACATATTGTTAACTGCAAGGCACTAAGCGTTATTCTGGTTATCTGCTTTAAGTTCTGAACTTTTGAAACATTATAATATTATCCACGGTTGTTCCTGCTTAGGCAGTGTCCTGAGATTTTCTCTTTTATCAAGGGCTATTCTGTTTTTGAGTGTGTTAGTCGTCCACATTGCCCAGGCACAGTCCGCTGGTTTCTTCAAGTGCCAGGTTCTTGTATGTACACAATGGAAGTAATAATGGTCCGTGTTGCCTTTCTCTCCGCATTCGCAGAAAGGAGTATCCCTAAGTCTGAATCTGTTCAGGTATACTGGGAATGGTCCATGACCTATCAAGAACTGTGTTAGGCTAGCGCAGTGGAGTTAAATTTAAGTGCAGAAAACATGAAATGCCAGATATGCGGATCGAACCATGGATCTTCCAGTGTTACCTTGTAGTTGCAACTACTTAGAGTTATCGCCGTAGCATCGGAAACATACACAGATGAAACGCGATAATTCCTTATATTGCGACTATTCTTAACATATTTAAAAGGAAGAAAGAATACTTTTCTACAACAGCCGTTGATATAATTTGGATTATAGAACAGTCAGAAGTGCAGCATGAATCTCAATAAATTAAGAAAATATTTGAAACGTCATAGCACTTAAACTATTAGCATTTGATGGAATTTTTTCTACAACAGAGGCAAGACAGGGTTAGTAGTATATTTTTTCGATTCTACTCAAAAGAAAAGTAAAATAAATATTTACTCAAATTACTTAGTTAAAAATTTAGTCTATTTTTATAAATCTACATTGTTATTAATTCCACCTGCTTTAGAGAAGTATTTTATCTTTATCTAGAGGAGATTTATTGGTCAAAGAGCGGAAAACTGGAAAAACATAAGTTTCGTGAAAAAAGAGGGCGCGTTTTAATTTTTGTTAGAAGCACAGAGTTACTAATTTACACATGCGTACCTAGTTCACGTTTAACAAATGTACCTAGTTCATGTGTCTTCAACTAAAAAACATTTTTCGTATTTCCATGGCCAGATATTTAATAAGTTTCCTATTTAAAATTTTTTATTGACACAAAAATATACTGTACTTTTACCCCCAAAAGAAAGGTACCTTCCAAAAGGATTTGAAAAAATGGCCATAGAATGCAATTATATATCGGGAGAAGAGAATACATTTTGTGGCCACTAATCACATTTCAGGTATGTTCTTGCATTCATGTAAATATTTAAATCATTTTGATTTCATTGCTATTTTTTGCGCATTGTAATTTTGTGTATTGTTTATTTAGTTCTTTGTTTATTTGTTGCTTTTAAGATACAGAAATGTTTTAGGAAATATTTTGTTTCTAACTGAATTTGTGTACACACGTTTCATGTAGTGTTTGCTTCCTTTTTTAAAAAAAATAGTATATCTTTCAATTTTGAAACTAACAATGTTTAAATAGTATGTATAGCTCGCTTAAAACAAGAGGTGTGAAGAGAAACACCTTTAGCAGACCTTGGTCATGAAAACGTGTGCAAGTTTATAAGGTATTTCTCTCGTCTTCTTAGCATACCTTCGTGGTGTAGTGGTCAGCACGTTCGGCGCTTATTCGAGAGGTCCGTGGTTCGAATCCCGGCGAAGGCATTGCTCATTTTTCACATCTCTTGCTTCGAAATAGCCTAATGCTAATATTAAAAGTTCAGAAGATATGTGAATGTTTCTATGGCTACTTTCTGGAAGTTTTCGTTAAACGCATTTTTGAAACTAGTGCATCGAGTTTCTCCGAAGTTTCCAGAAGCCCGTGCAGTAGTTGAGGTTTAGAGTTTACTCTGTGAATAATTTTGGGGGTTTATTATATTTTTTGCGTACTAATGACAACTTGCTTAATATTATCGTTTTATTATGACACGAAGCAATATAAATAGCTATTTACGGCTGTTTATGTTGCTTCGTGTCATTACTATTTATGGTATTATTTTCTTATGCTCATCCGAAGTGGTTATTTAAAGAGACATCCACAAGCCCTTACCTTCCAACTTCGACTTCTGAATCGCATAGGCCACTGCCGAATTTGGGTAATTCAGCTCACTAGATATGCCTCTTAAGGATCGGGCATTTTTTTCCGACGATCACACCTCTCTCAAAATCAGATAATTCTGCACTTCGTGGCGTCTTGTTATATTATTTCTTCAATGTTATTTCTTACACGATTGTCGCGCCACTATCGAACTCCATGAGAGGTAAGTTTCTCTGTTACGGAATGGCAACGAGAGAGATTGTTGTTCAAAAAGATAGATGATCGAACTGCGTTGTAACGATCATTTTTTGAGGATGTTGCGTACTGTAAAATGAACTGTGCTAAATAGTATTAAAATGCTATATATTAAAAGATCTTTCATCTGATCTAAATTTTAACAAACCGCTCATTATTTTCTCTTAAACTCACAATGTTCACGACATTTCTGGCGCCCCCGGGTGGGCGTGTTTGTTGGAAACATGTCGGATGAAAGAATAGATAGGGTAAGTTGATTACCTTATACTTCCGTTTTAAAGTTATTGATTATTGTTTTACTGATGTTTAAAATACTTTTCTTGCCTAATTTTTATCTGAATATTTTAAACTTAAGACAAAATGGAAGTGATGAAAAGAAACAAAACTGCGCAACGTTCAGCTTTTACTAAAGCATATAAAAGACTAGATGATCTTTTAAATGATGATAATGTTGATTATGAAGAAGCAGAAATGTGCTTTTATTTGTTCAAGAAAAAGGCCGAAACATTAGAATTGACGCACGGTGCTTATTTAGATACTATAACTGATGATAAAGAATTCGAAACAGAATTTGAAATAACAGAGGACTATCGAGAGAAGGCTGTTAGGATACAGTTAAAATCGGAACGATTTCTCGATAATATTAAGAGTAAATTAAACGAAATCCAAAATACATCGTCAGAGAGTAGTCAGAAATTAGTTACTGATGAAAATACATGTAAAACTTTGTGCCAACGCCTACCGAAATTAGAACTTTATAAGTTCGCAGGTGATTTAAAAAATTATCTTACGTTTTGGAATCAGTTTAAAAACATACATGAAAATAATAACTTAACGAATGCAGACAAATTCCATTATTTGATACAGTCAACAAAAATTAAATCAGAAGCTAGAGATATTGTAGAATCTTTTCCGGTAACGAACGAAAATTATCCTTTGGCTATAGAAAGCCTTACTGAGAGATATGGCCGTAAAGAACTTTTAATTGATTTTTATGTTCGAGAGTTAATAAAACTTGTTTTGGATAACGCAGCGAAAAAGAAGCAGGATTCTTTGAGTAGTTTGTATAACAAACTTTCAACACAACTTAGAGCCCTGAGCAGTCTTGGTGTAACGACTGATCAGTGTGGAACAATTTTATATCCTCTTGTGGAAAGTGCTATTCCTTTTCACGTATTGCGATCGTTTGAAAGACAACGAAAAATTACTGAATCTGAACGAAACATTTCGAGTCTTCATGCAATAATTGAATTTCTGAAAAGCGAAGTTCAGTCAGAAGAAAAAATAAAATTAAGCAGAGCGGATATTTTTTCTAAGTCTGATCGTAAGCACTTGGCAACTAGCCAAAATATTCCTTCCGCGTCGGATTTGATGAATCATGAAGCAATACCTTCTTGTTCGTTTTGTTTAAAAGATCATGAAACGCGTAATTGTAAAAAGGCGTTTTATATTCCGTTAGATGAGAAAATGTCTGCGGTAAAAAAGAAAGGTTTATGCAGAATATGCTTGGTTAAAGGTCACCTCAGTAACCAGTGTCGATCAAGTGTTAAGTGTCAGATTTGTTCAAAAAGGCATTTGAAATGTTTTTGTCCTAGTCTTGAATGTAATAAGTCTAGTGAAATGCATAACCAGGAAAATGATGAGAAAAAAGAGAAAACAATCGATTCTTTGCATTCGCGTGCTACGAATGAAGTTTTCCTTCAGACCCTAGTTGTGAACATAGAGGGTAAGAATAAAAGGCGTAAAGTTAGATTAATGATTGATACGGGTAGCTCAAAAAGTTATGTTTTAAAGTCTACTGCAGAAGAAATGGGTTTTGACTTGCAATGGGAGGAAGAATTTAGTCACTCTTTATTTTGTGGAAAGAAAACTGAAATTTATAAACATCAATGTTACAAGATTTATTTGAGTAGCCTTGATAGTAAATATTCGTGTAAATTAGATGCTGTAGACCATGATGTTATTTGTAATGATATTTCAAGCATAAGATACGGTTCTTGGATTCGCGAATTAGGAAATAAGGGAATACGCTTAACTGATACCCAAGGGAATCCAGGCCCTATTGAAGTACTGTTAGGGGCAGACGTTGCAGGGAAGTTATTTACTGGCAAACGAGAAGAACTAAGAACAGGTTTAGTGGCTATAGAAACAAAATTGGGTTGGACTTTGATGGGTAAAGTACCTCAATCCGAACATCAGCACAATGTAAATATGACTATAGTTTCTATGTTATCTCAAGAAGACCTGCCTATTTCATCGTTGTGGGACTTAGAATTATTGGGTATCCGAGATCCTGTTGAACAAAAAACTAAAGAAGAGTCAAGAAGAGCTATTATGGTTCATTTCCAAGAAACAGTTCGTCAATTAGAAAATGGTAGATACGAGGTTGATATGCCTTGGAAGATTGAGCATGCAGTCTTACCTGACAATTATGACCTATCTTTGAAAAGACTCGAATCTACTACGAAGAAGTTGGAAAAAATCGGATATCGTGAAAGGTATCATGAAGTCTTTAATGAATGGCTGCAGGAAGGAGTGATTGAAGAAGTTCCCCAAAAGGAGTTGTCTTTACCCGTTGTTCATTACCTCCCACATCGTCCAATCATTAAGGAAACGTCCTCACTATCTTCCATGAAAATTAGACCCGTTTTTGATGCTTCGGCAAAGTTTTCTAATCAGCCATCTCTAAATGATTGCTTAGAGACTGGAATTAATTTGATTGAAACTATTCCGTCTATTCTAGCAAGATTTCGCTTACATGAAATTGGTGTGATTTCAGACATCAGATGAGCTTTTTTACAGATATCTCTAAATGAAAGAGATCGAGATTTTTTACGATTTCTTTGGTATGGTGATGATGGTAGAGTGAAGACACTTCGTCACACCCGTGTGGTATTTGGCATTACTTGTAGTCCATTTTTGCTGATGGCGGTTATTGACCATCATATATCCAAAGAAACGTGGAAAGAAAAATATTCTGAAGAATTTCTTAAAAAATTACAAGATAGTTTTTATGTCGATAATTGCGTAACCAGTGTACAAAATAATGACGAACTAGAAATATTCATCGAATCTGCAACTAATGTAATGAAAGAAGGAATGTTTGATCTCAGAGGATGGGAAAGTTCTGGCATTCCTGCATTTTCAGAAAGTAAAACATCACCGGTATTAGGACTGGTTTGGGACAAAGATTTAGATACCTTGGAAATAGACACCGAATTTTTGAAATTTGATGAAAGAGAAAAAGTAACTAAAAGGAAAATGCTTTCACTAGTTAGTCGAGTATTTGATCCCATAGGTTTCCTTGCACCTGTTATGATTCAGCCTAAGATTTTGCTGCAGGTCGCTTGGAAGAGCAAAGAATCATGGGATGGTGAAGTGAATGATGAAATAAAGAAGAATTTTTTAAAATGGACAAAACAACTGAAATACCTCAATATAAAAATTCCAAGATGGTTAGATGTGATGAAGGAATCCAATTTAAGTATCCATACTTTTGTCGATGCCAGCAAGACAGCTTATGCGGCATGCATTTTCTTAAGAAGTGAATCCAGTATGGGTTCAGTGACTGTTCAATTACTTCAAGCCAAATCACGAATAACTCCAACGAAGACTATTACTATACCACGACTTGAACTAATGGCTGCTACCATAGGTGCTAGGCTGTTTAGTTCTGTGAAGCAAGCTCTAAAACTTCCCAACATCAAGACTTACTTTTGGTCAGATTCTTCCACAGTTCTTGTGTGGATAACTCGTCGAGAACAGTGGTCGGTATTCGTTACAAACAGAATAAGTGAAATTAGAAAATTGACAATTTCGGAAGATTGATTCCATATTTCAACTGACCAGAATCCAGCAGACATTTTGTCAAGAGGTTGTGGACCTAGGCAACTTCAGAAACGCAAGTGGTGGCAAGGGCCAGCCTGGTTGAAGAATCCGAAGGAGCAGTGGCCAAAGTCAGCTGTAAATATTAACGGAAAAGAAGTAGAGATAGAGAAACGAAAGTCAGTCATCTCTGCTAGTAACACAGAGCTAGAGTCAATTCCATTACAGTTAGCCAGAAGATTCTATAGATTTTCAAAGATGATTAGGGTTATGGCTTGGATACTGCGTTTTCAACCAAAGGCCAAGGACTTAAGAAAATGTAAGGAACTTCAAAATGAAGAATTCTTAAATGCACAAAGGACTATTTTCCGTGTAATACAAAAGGAATGTTACTCTAATGAAGAAACACGAAAAAATTTGAAAGGTCTTCTAATATTTGAAGATGAAGAAGGAATTTTACGATTGAAGTCCAGATTGATAAATGAGGAAGAATCGAAAGATTTTATTTCTCCAATAATTCTACCATCGAAACACCTGGCAGTGAGAAGATTTATAGCCCAAGAACATATTGCTAACAAGCATGCTGGGACATTAACTCTACTGACTATTTTACGGGAAAGAGTTTGGATAGTGAAAGGGAAAAGAACTGTCCGGAGTGTTATCAAAGAATGCTTAACATGTAAAAGGCAAAAGGTAAAACATCTTGAGGTACCTTTTCCGCCTCTTCCAAAAGACCGAACAGAAGTAGCAGCAGTTTTTCAAGTATCAGGTGTAGATATAGCTGGACCTCTGTTGACTAAATGTAAACAAAAGGTGTGGATAGTACTTTTTACTTGCGCCGTATTTAGAGCTGTCCATCTTGAGCTAATACCTTCACTGAGTACCAATGACTTCCTCCAAGCTATGCGTAGGTTTATAGCCAGAAGAGGACGAATTTCTGTGATGTATTCAGACAATGGTACTAATTTTACAGGACTAAATAATGCTCTGAAACAATTAGATTGGACTACAATTGAAAGTGAATTTAGAGTCAACGAAATTCGTTGGAAGTTTAACCCACCCTCCTCTCCATGGTGGAGAGGCTTCTGGGAACGCTTGATTGGGATTTTGAAAGATCTTTTGAGAAAAAATCTTGGACGCTCCTGTTTGTCTTACGAGGAATTGCAGACTCTCGTCTGTGAAAGCGAATCTATCATGAACAGCAGACCGTCAACTTACATATCCGAGGAACAAGATCTGAAGACCTTGACCCCCTCAATGTTTCTTCAGGACATTCCATTAAATGATGTTCCTGATTTGGATCAAATTGAAAAGACTAATATTGTTTTGAGATGGAGACATATTCAAAAGGTTCGTGAAAATCTAAAACGAAGGTTTAAAAGGGAGTATCTGGGTTTCCTTCGTTCTTCAGTTAACAAAAGAGAAGATAAAATAAATGTAGGTGACATAGTGTTAATTGGTACAGATGATAAAAAAAGGCTCCATTGGCTGCTAGGGAGAGTACTGGAACTCTTTCCAGGAAAAGATGGAATCATCAGACTTGTGAAACTGCGAACTGAAAAGGGAAACATATTAAGACCAATCCAACGACTGTATCCTTTGGAATTGACCCCAAATTACGAGCAAGTCGTATCGGAACCTCAGAAGGTTCCGGAAGTGGTAGCTGAAAATCCTGAGCTTAATACTAACTCTAATGAAACTGTTCGCGTGTCTCGCTCAGGACGAAAAATAAAACCAGTTAAAAGACTGGATTTATAAACATCTAAACAAACTTTTGAACTTTCTGTGTTTGAACTCTAAAATATTGATTTCTATTTGCATTCTAATATTTTGAAATATTTTTATTATTATTATGTACGTTATTGTTATTTCAAAATTGTATGTATGTATTATCATTATATTACTGTTTTGAGTTTGTATCCCCAAACTCAAGGTGGGAAGAATGTCGCGCCACTATCGAACTCCATGAGAGGTAAGTTTCTCTGTTACGGAATGGCAACGAGAGAGATTGTTGTTCAAAAAGATAGATGATCGAACTGCGTTGTAACGATCATTTTTTGAGGATGTTGCGTACTGTAAAATGAACTTATTACACTGTGCTAAATAGTATTAAAATGCTATATATTAAAAGATCTTTCATCTGATCTAAATTTTAACAAACCGCTCATTATTTTCTCTTAAACTCACAATGTTCACGACAACGATATTTGATGGTGAAGGGAGTAATGTATATCAGGACCGTAGAAATAGGCATTTGCGTGAGTGTCCAAGTACTTGATGGTAGTAATGTATTAGTATTTGTCGGAAATACTGATTACTTTTAAAAGTAGTCGTTTTAGAGAGGATGTTCAGAAAAGAAGATTGCATAAGAAAGTTCAATGCATATTAAATTTAAATATTTGAATTTCATGGCTGTAGGATCCACTTTAATTAAATTTTTTAAATTTAATATGATTTTGAAATAACACTCTTAATTTTTATCGTTCGTTGTTTTCGTGCTCAAACATCAGTACTGACAAATTAAACATTGATATTCTACAGAATATACATTGTTTTTAATTAAAATTAAATGAAAAACAATTACGAAGTACTTAATTATACAAAAAAAAAAAAAAAACCGGTGATATTATTATCATTACTTTAAATTTTAATGAGTTTCCTTTTATTAACATACTTCTGTATATTAAAGCTGTTTTATTAATTACTGTTTTGAGTTTGTATCCCCAAACTCAAGGTGGGAAGAATGTCGCGCCACTATCGAACTCCATGAGAGGTAAGTTTCTCTGTTACGGAATGGCAACGAGAGAGATTGTTGTTCAAAAAGATAGATGATCGAACTGCGTTGTAACGATCATTTTTTGAGGATGTTGCGTACTGTAAAATGAACTTATTACACTGTGCTAAATAGTATTCAAATGCTATATATTAAAAGATCTTTCATCTGATCTAAATTTTAACAAACCGCTCATTATTTTCTCTTAAACTCACAATGTTCACGACAACGATATTTGATGGTGAAGGGAGTAATGTATATCAGGACCGTAGAAATAGGCATTTGCGTGAGTGTCCAAGTACTTGATGGTAGTAATGTATTAGTATTTGTCGGAAATACTGATGACTTTTAAAAGTAGTCGTTTTAGAGAGGATGTTCAGAAAAGAAGATTGCATAAGAAAGTTCAATGCATATTAAATTTAAATATTTGAATTTCATGGCTGTAGGATCCACTTTAATTAAATTTTTTAAATTTAATATGATTTTGAAATAACACTCTTAATTTTTATCGTTCGTTGTTTTCGTGCTCAAACATCAGTACTGACAAATTAAACATTGATATTCTACAGAATATACATTGTTTTTAATTAAAATTAAATGAAAAACAATTATGAAGTACTTAATTATACAAAAAAAAAAAAAAAAAAAAAAACCCGGTGATATTATTATCAATACTTTAAATTTTAACGAGTTTCCTTTTATTAACATACTTCTGTATATTAAAGCTACAAACAATATTTCACTTTACCGTAGCTTAGGGTTACTACCTAGAATGCAAGAAAGCCTACACTAATGGCCCGACCAACGAGATATATGACTGTTATATGAAGTCGTTGGGCCCGACAAAGACCCATTTGACTCAACTCTACTTCTATTTCCGAATAGACTAGCACAGGGCTTTTCAACCAGGGGAAATGTTTTAGTTTCGGGGGGGGGGAATGCAATCAGCCTTTTATTTAGCTGTTAAGTATTTTAGTTTATGAATATAAAAGACTACTTTTATTCAAGTTTTCGCATTTAGCCATATTTTTTACACATTTAGTTGTTTAATTTATAAAACACATTAAATAACTAAATGAGTCTATAGATGTATTTTTTGGAGTTTGGAGAGAACGGGGACCAGAAGCATTGCCGCAAAAAACCTCGCGGGTGAAAACGTCGCTGAGAAAACAACGCAAGGCGAAAATGATGTCGTATAAAACATCGTGAGAGAAAACAATGAGAGGCGAAAACCTCTCAGTTCTAAGACATCATTGTGCAAAGCATCATCGAATATAAAGCGGTTCAAAAACATCGTCATTGAAAATATCTAGGTGAAAAATAAAGCACTTATAAATCAGTACATGACGATGACATCATAGAAAAGTTGTAAATACATACTCGTATAATGATTTAGGAGGATAAGAAGGAATGAGAAATATTTTTACTTTTGTATTTCATATTTTTCAATTAACTAAATTTAACTGCACGTTGTAGATGAACTAAATTTAATACTAAATTTAATTGCACGCTGTGCATGAAAAAGTTAATATTTCAAGGAGATGAATGAAGTGTAACAAAAGAAGATTTAACTTTCACTTAATCAGATTAATATAGGTTAAAGAAAAGTTTTACAGTTTGATAACAAATCAAACAATTTTAATAGAGGTCTCCTCATGCAGTTATTTATCTTCCTTTTTATAATCTATTCTAGACTATATTTTTCATGTAAAATTAATAATAAAACGTTATAAAAGAGATTAATTAATTAGTGATTTTTATTAGTTAAATGTGTAAGTTTGTTTAACATTCTATTAACTGCTATAAGTAGCATTTATTTTCTACTCATTTTCCATTTTTAAATGGCTAAATTTCCTTCTTACGTTTTCAGCAAAAATTTATTAGTGAATTCAAAGTTATGAAATATAAAAGTAAAAATAATCCTCATCTATCTTATACTCTCAAATCATCCAACTATGGATCCAACTATGGATTTACAGTATTTAAAACTTGAAAAATGCATGTCTGTGATGTTATCGTTATGAAATGATTTGTAGGTATTTTATTTTTTACCACGATATTTTAAAACTGCGACGGTTTTAAAACGCTTTATTTTCGACGACTATATTTTGTACCACGATGTTTTAGAACTGCGATGTTTTCTCATTGCTTTCTTATCTTCCACTAAAGAAGAACATCGTCGTAAGAAACATGAAGTGTTTTTTACGACGATGTTTTCGCTTTGCGTTGTTTTCTCCGTGACGATTTCATCCGTGATATTTTTGTCACAATGTTTTCGCCTGTAACCGGGGAAATAATCTTCTAGCGACATTGGAAGGATTACGTGGTGTGAAAGAAGTTCAAAAACTACCGGAATAGCAGTTCCGTTATCTTCTTGCAATCTATGTCATAAGGAATCTACTAGTCTGAAGGAAGTTTTATTCAGCCTGCTTGACGACATTTCTAAACATGCCTTATTTTCTTTACTACAAAATAATGATGCCTTATTTTCCGCTTCCTTTTTCCCCCGGTGCCATGTTTTCTTACAGACTTAAAAAAATTATTGCATCGCTACCGTTTCTTAAAAAAAAAAAAAAAAAAAAAAAAAAAAAAGGGGGGGCATTATTTATTATATTATAAAACAGTTCATTGTTTTCTTTCGCCTTTAAGTTTTCTCTGATGTGAGAGGTGAATGTTTATTTATTTCGTTTCTAAGATATCATACTAAAATGTTAGTACAATAGACATTTGTTATAATCATCATTTTTTAAAACAGTCGTTCCATTACAACTAGTGGAACGAAAGATCTCTATTTGATGAGAGTATATTACCCCATTTTCCCCTATAGCGTTTATTCATTTCAATGTGTTTAATGCGAGAAATCAAAAATAATAATATATTGTTTGTTCATCACCCATTAATAATGTCGAATAAAATTTCATTATCCATAAATAACAGAGTTAGTATTAGACAAAAATTTAGTTAATTTTTCTTAAAATTATTTATCTATTTAAAAAAAGCATAAAAATTTATGTGAATCAGAAGAGTTAAAAACTAATAAAACGTTCTGACACATACAAAAAAAGTCTGATAAAGTAGAAGACTATGAGTAGAAGAAATATTCGTTTTAAACGGAAAGAAAGGATGAAAAGCGATTGTTAAAATCTTTTAAATTTTATTCCATATTAAACTGTTATCTGCATGAAATATGCAGATAAATCAGTTATCTAAACAAGCAAAAATTCATGTGCAGTCAACTGTGCCAAGAGGAATTAATATTCCTTACCAAAAGTTACTCATTTTTTTCATATTTATAAAATAATTTCACAGAAATGGAAGTTCTGTTGAACTGTAGTGTGAGTCTTGATCTCCGGTACCTTGATTTTGCCTCATATGTCCCAGGTTTGCCTCGAAAAATTCAGAACTTATTTCGTAAGTTCGTCATTGAGTTTCGTAACGAATCTGAAGAGAATCAAAAAAAAAAATACGTACTTCCTTTCCTTTTGTGAATTTTGTTTCGTTTTCAGTTAGAATTTTGCTGTACATAATACAGTGGTACAGCCCTTTCTGTGTATTTTTAAAAGCCCCTTATATGCTTTAAAGTTGAAACATGTAAACGTAGTTCAATTCAGTCGTAGTGGTACATTTAAGATCCCTTTAAGCTTCAGGTGTCTATGTTTTTTGCAGCCTTATTTATGCCATTGGCAGTAATGTCAAACCCTCTTTTACTCTTCCAAAGAGTAAGCATTAGCATATTTCACACCAAAAGAAAGAGCAACAGCTTTTACTAGACGTCTGTCCAACAGGGAATTGCTAACAGCCACAATGGCATGTGGCTCGTAATAGGCAATTTTAATTTCAACAATTTACAGTACTGTTTTAGTGAGGGAAAAAATACACGTAGCCTTATTAATTTTTTAATTTTGTTTGTTATTATTGGTTCTCAACCAGTGAAATTTCATTTCTCCCGAAAAATGGCAATGCTGTGTGGGATAAGTATTATGCAGATATGCAGCAAATATAAGAAAAATTATCTCCTACGAGAACTCTTGCAGTCGGCCTCCCATAACCGTTGGTGTGGCGATTCACCTAAACCGGTTCTGATTAGAAAAGTCTGTTATCAATTAAAGTTAAAAGTTTTTAGACTTTTCTTCCTGGAAACAGTTACAGTTACGAGACATTTCTATACATTGCTGTGGTGCATCCTCTAAAATACGTGATGGAATTGTAAATTTCTGTGATTTAAATGTTATTAAAATAGTCCATGAATTGTTGCCTCACTTTTAAATTTGTTTGTTAATTTAAAATAATAGAGATAAACTGGCTATTGAGCAAAGGCCATAACAGAATTCTAAACACAGTGAAATCGAATGTGAGGAAAAATATACTAAAAATGATATGAATGGAGATGTCTAAGAACTACATGAAAAAAAAATCATGTTACGTTGTCTTAAACTTGGTTTCAATGCAGATATTGCTTTAGAACTGGGGCAGTTATTGCTCAAGAGACTCTTTTAACGAAATTTCGAAGTGAAGTTTTCATTTTTACGAAGACTTCATAATTTAATTTTGCTTTAGTGGCTATACGGCTTAACTTTGCCGCCTCAGAAATGCGAAATACAAGTATGTTTACTTGCTTGAATTAGATAATGCATATATTAAATTTCATAAAATACCTATATTCTTAAATAACACTTTTGGATTTTTGACAGTCTATGTAAAACGCACGATTTTTCTTTTGCAGTGTATTTAGGAGATCTGCCGATAGAAAATCCAGACCTTTTCGGTGGCGACATGCTAGGCGTCGAAGATATTAACGTACGTTATTAAGTTTTATTATTTGCCATTCAATGAGAAATTAACTGTAACATGTCTAGTATGCATGGCTTTTATACGTGTCGTTTCTATTACTTGCTCTGAAGCTGCCAATTTAATTACAAGATCAAGAGTTTTGTATTCTATTGCAGATATAATAGAAAGTTCAGGAGGTATGGGAGCTGCTGTTATTATGAGGTTGGCAGATTCGTTCTAGGAGCCTAAATGATTTTGTTACATTCTAAAAGCGGTTCTCTTTGTAAAATTTTTTAACACAATTTGTTTTGTAAAATTTTCTCGATTTCTATCTCCCTAGCATCATTAAAATAAGAATTCACCTAATCAATTCCGTACAGTGAATATGAACTGATAAACCATACTACTGCATATTGTTATATTATATTGATTATATTGCTTTTGCATTTGGTCCTTGATGAATGCGGAAAACATTGAGATAACTCCTATATCTATTTATCACACTAACTGATGAGTGCATAATACTGCTGAACACTGGTACTCCTTTAAGAGTTTGAAACCCCACGTACAGGTTAGCTGCATGGGCGTTTTCGTGATTTTTTCTTTACGCAACGTAAATACGAACTAGTTTCCTTCAGAAAATTATCGTTCCGTTTGGGTAGACAGCTCCTCGTGCTACTTCGTTATATTCAATTAAATAATAATAATAATAATACAACCTCTGCCCAGGAAATTCGATGAATGACATCATAGTCTTCAAGACATGGACCTTTTAAGAGATACATTAACCCAGTGGGCGGGGCGCGCGTCACCGACATATCCGCAAGAAAGAGAAGGGACGATCTGGTTTACTTTAACATTGAAACCTACGGCGTTTGTATCACATAACTGTTTTTAATTATTAAATGTGATACATAGTATAGTGATGAGATTATGAAAGTTACAGTTTTTTTTCAAATAGGATTTAATATACCTCATTAAAGCACTTTTTACTGCATTTCGCACATTTTTTTCACGTGTAATTATTGTACAAACTCTTCAGTCTAGGTAAAACGGTAAAAACTCTAAGCACAAAATTTATGAAATTAGTTTTGTGTAAAAATAAAGTAAAATTTAAAAAGATTGGTAGTACGTGATGCTTTGAAATAAATAAGGTAAAATTAAACAAGATCTGATACTTTTTTAAAAAAATTAATGAACATTTTCAGGCAGTGATTTTCCAAACTATAATAATATTACAAAACGATCATTTATTTGATTATATGATCATTAACTTATTAACATTAAAGTGAATTATTTATTTTAGTAATTTACAAAATTCGGAGCATAAAATTTTCTGAGTGTAATGAAGGGGGAAAAAAAGATAAAATAAAATCTAGAAGCACTCAGGTTTTATATTACGCCCAAAAGGGACCTTTTTTTAACGTTTTCTGCATTACCTAAATTTATGGAATATTATGTTCTTCGGCCGTAAACCACATAAAATTTAGTTCAAAAGCAATATAACAAAATATTTGAAAACAGCGCATCTTTAGAATTTCCGCACTGGAGATAAAAATGTTATTTCCCGTCCATTACTCGCTTTGAACTCTTTGAGTTTGTTAATCAAAAATTTGTTAAAGTTTTACAAAATAGGAAATAGATTAAAACAAATTCGAAATTCAGCCGTCCAGATGCCCATCTGCGGGTGGAGGATTACGTTATTCAGAATTTGATGGCTCTAGATACTGTCGTTTTTGTCATAGTGCGAGAAACATACATGTATTCATGCAGATTCTTCATTATTTAATTTCTTTAAATATAATACAGGGTGATAATATTTGGTAACAATAATTTGCAAGGAGACACGGACATTTATAGTGAAACAGCGCAAAATGCCGCTGAAACTAACAGCCTTTCTAGACTACCGCCCCTTTGGGCTAATAAATTAAATTAACAGTAAATTAAAAAAAAAATCTTATGCAGAACTAAAAATAAATTTAAAAAATAATCACTATAAAATACAAGCAAAATTAATTATAACTGTTAAATATAATTTTAATATTAGAATTAAATGTGTAAAAGTTATTAAGGAGTCAAAAGTGTTTATCACTATGATGTATTTTGAAATGTAATTGAGATAAAATTCCTTCATAGAAATTGTGTGTAATACTCATCTATAATTTTAAAAAAGCAGCAGAATTTAGAATTTAAAAAAAAAAAAAACTTTCAAAAATTCGTTTTTAAATATTTTAGTATTTTTTTATTTACATCAATAAAAAGCATACAAATTGCTTGTTTGAAATTTTCTATTAGTTCAGATTTAAAATATTATTTTCTAAAAGAAGTAGTTACAAATTTCCTAATAGCATAGAAAAAGCTAAACAAATATCCAGCCCTAAAAGCATGCAATAGCTATATAATTATTTACAACGTTAATTATGCTTGATAAATATGCTAAATTTTTTTAAATCGATCTGAGTTTCAAAAATAAAAATATGTAGAAATTCTAATTTTTGAAATGAGGCGCTACAACCAACTTTTTCTTGACAATTATACACGCTGCAATAGGCAACCACTGCTAAATTGCTGCAAGTCGTCCCTACTCCTCCGGACATGGTCAAGGTGACAGCCGGGAACGCATCAGACGAGGGAGAAAACCCATTTGGGTTGGTCTATTTCTTATAAGTTGCATGCTTCGAGGTTGTAAGAGTGTGCAACCGGCGCATCACGCGCCGGACAGGTCAAGACTATTCTGACCCAGTTCCCGAGCGGCGGCACTGTGAGTGTGTTTATCGTGTGGAAACAGCTCATAGTAGAGTGAAGGTATTGTGTGTGCAGTCGAAACTCAAAATGGAACAACAAACGAATATGCTACTTTGTTTCAAACATGAAAAATTAGCGAAAGAGACTCGTGAACTGATGATTACAGTTTACGAAGAACGTGCTGTCGTGTATCAAGTTTGCAATATCTTTCTTGCATCCTCTGTTCCCAAGTCTGTAGCAATTGTACAGCCACCTAGCGCCTGTAAGGGCCATGTTTCTCACCCAACTCCTTTAATTATTCGATAAGCGCTGGATAGTGGAGGACGACGGGCATACACCTGCTTACCTCTGGTAGACGCTAGGTACCCCAGTTCTCCGTCACCCGTCGTGTGTCAAGTGTGTATGTGAACTTTTTAAACGCTTTCGAGACGGAAGGAACACTATTGAAGACTCCCACCGAAGAGGATCGGCCCACATTTGCATGAACCCCAGACGATGCCCAGAAAGTGAAGGAATTTTTGGCCTAATATTTTCGCGTCACAGTGTGAACGATAGCAGTCGTGATTGAAAATGCCCGTACCTTCATAGGAGGCAACATTGGCCGCCTATTAGGTGCTATCACAATAAAATGCCCTCCCTTTCGGGCGAATGCTGAATAGTCAAGTGATGAAAAAAAATTCACAGAAAGATCTAGTTGGCTTTAACACAGATAACACCAAATTTACGCATACTGTAGAAAGTTTAAATAAATCAACTTTAACTCACATATTTTGAGTTCCAAGTGCAAAAGTTTTCCCAAAGATTCAAAGAATTATAATATTATACAACGCTAGCTTCTTTAACTACTGAATAGTAAATGCTGTAATGGCTGGAACTAAGAGATGAAGTGAAACAATTTCCTTTTCTTTTCCCATTAACCTAATAAAGAGATCTGAGGCTTTCAAACAGCATCTTTGAAATTTTCCCCTAAAGAAACTTCTTCTCTCCCACAAAAGTACTGAGGAATGAAGCACATTTGTGAACTGAAGCTTTGTTCAGACGGTGGTTTTAAAATTGTAAGTGGTCTAAGCCGAGCTTTGTTGCTAAGCAATAAGACATTGCACCATCACAAAAAGTGGTTTAAGGATTTTGCCTAAATCCTCCAACTTTTCAACTTTATGCCACTTGGTATAAGAGTCGATCAATCACAGCGAAACAACTTTGCCATTTGGTATAAGAACTAACCAATCACAGAGAAGTAAACATTCGTCGACGATTTCGCTCAGCTACACATTTATGCATGCGCAACTTTTGTTTCCTTGATTGGCTACGGATTTCACCTTGTTAAACAGAAGTGAATGGTCTTTATGGATTTTTATGCGTTAAACCACAAAACATCATGGCGATAAAACCTTCATCTGAGGACTAAGAAGGTTTCAGGACTAAGAAGCAACCTGAAGAACAAGGGCTGATCCCAAGAAACTTCCGAAGTAACAACTAATTACCCGTTATAGATTTGTATCCTTTACGGTGAGCACAGACAAATGGTTATCCCAACATGGGATGGCCCGGCGGATGTTAGTTATTTGCATGACAAGTAAAAATGGGCGAAGCCGCTCCTTTAAGGGATCATATCGGAGCCGCTCTCTCATGCAGGTGGATCAGTTCTTTTGAACGATTCACCTCTCTCTAATAATAACCTCCATGAATGCCCTCGGAACAGGCGTGGATGAAGAGCGGTATGCAAAGATGGGGGGGAAAATAGAAAGAATTGAACACGAAGTGGAATTAACTCAACCAAACCGCTGAGTCCTTGAACTGTTTTCTTTCAACTATACTTTTGAGATTCCCTAGAAACACCTTTCTACATAAAACAACAATAAATTTCTGGAATAAAAATGCTAAAAGTTAAAAAGTAATGAAAACTAAACTCACTTTTATTAAAGATTAGAGTATTTTATTACTATAATTGATATTTTGTGGCTACTACAAAGCACAGTGTAAAAATAAATTTTTAGATTGGGCGCAGATCTCAAAGAGAAAAACTGTCCGCTCACAATACCGGCATTTCCCCCTTTTTTATTATCAAATTTGACAAAGTGATATCAAATATCGCTCGAAATTCTTCTATTCGGTAGGGTTCACATTTTGTTCTGCAGCCCTGAAAAAATATATTAGATGGAAAAATTTATCTTTATAAATATATGCTAATTCTAAAGAAGATTAAAGAGAAATTCCTAGCTCTTGATTACAAGACTTTAGTAAAATAAGTAAACAAATAAAAATATAATTTTTATTTTACATAAATATTAAATAATATAGTATAAAAAGGGAATACCTAATATATAAGGGGTGATCCAATGAAAAGGTACGAAACGACTCGGTGGGTGCAAATGTAAACTTTATTCAAAATATACATCATAGGTCTGAGCACAACGATCCCACTGATGAACAAGTCGCAGGATTCCTTGTTTCCAGAATTCCTGTGGCCGTGACGAGACCCAGTCCTTCACAGCGTCCTTGAGTACGTCGTCCGAGTTGAAGCGCTTCCCTTTCAGGTGTTTCTTCAGTGGACCAAACACATGGAAATCGCAGGGCGACATGTCTGGACTGTAGGGGGGGATGGTCCAATGTCTCACACTTGAACTTGGCCAGTTCCATGTGTGTGACTCTGGAGACGTATGGACGCGCGTTATCATGGAGCAGAACCACACCCTCCGTGAGCAGCCCCGGTCTTTTGTTCTTGATGGACCTGCGTAGGCGTCGGAGTGTCTCACAGTACAGATCGAAGTTAATAGTTTTTCTGTGCTCGAGGAATTCCACAAGTTGCGGACCTTGAGCGTCGAAAACGACGGTGAGCTACACCTTGCCTGCTCACGGCACGGCCTTGAACTTTTTAGGGGGAGGTGACGACGCATGCTTCCACTGCATGCTGTCCCGCTTTATCTATGGCTCGTAGTGATGGCACAAGGTCTCATCACCTGTGACGATCCACTCCATGAAAACGGGGTCTTCCTGATACCGAAACAGATGTTGCAGTTCTAACCCCATACACAGTTCCTTTTGCTGGTCGGTGAGCTGCTTCGGAACCCAAGCGGCACACACCTTCCTATATCGCAACCTGTCGTGAACAATTGTCCACACGGTTCCATAGCTGACATCCACCTTCACCGCCAAGATTCGCAATGTGACATTCCGGTCACTTCTCACTAGTCCACCTTGTCGATGAGATCGCTCGTGATGACAGTATTTGCCTGGCCTGGTCTCCGGTCATCACCCACACTTTCACGGGCTGCACGAAAACAGGCACTCCATTTTCTGACACACTTGTCAGAGACACATTTCTCCCCGTAAACTGTCACCATCCGGCGATGAATAGCTGCCGGTTTCTCACCTTCCTCTGTCAGAAATCGGATAACACCTCACTGCTCCTCAGTCGTCGAATTTTGCAAAGCGAACGCTATCCTGTCCTCATACGGACTGCCGCATCATTTGGACGCCGCTTTTGACAAGAGCCTCTGCTCTCTCCTGCGCATGCCGGTGCCCGCGCATGCTCCGATCCCAGTCAGAGACTCAAATCGCATCCCGAGATATCTCGCTACGTTCTCCCATGGCGGAATATGCAAATATTTAACTGTTACATTTTTACGTCGATTCGTACCTTTTCATTTGATCACCCCTTGTACATAGCTATACCATGATACAGTAGTCAAAGAACCGAAATGCAACTCAAAGGAACAACTCTGAGAAAGTGAAAAGAACAAATAATCAAGACTCCAGAGAAGCCAGATTTGCGGCTAGAGCAGGAGCGATGAAAAGAGGGAATAATGAAGACTCCGTAGGAATTAGATCTGCGGCTAGAGTAGAAACGATGAAAAGAGCGAATAATCACTCCGAAGGACCCATATCTGCGACTAGAGAAGGAGCGTCCGAGTCCTGACAGCTGGGAATCCAAGGAACTAGTTCTTAAGTGGAATCAAATTTTTTGGCACGCTTCCCAACAGCTCTCGGTGAACTGTTAAAGAACTCCCTTTCCTTTTTCACCGGAACGCTGATCATCGCATCAGTAAAGCTAAAGGGTTCTTTGAATTGGTTCCGGAGCGGATCGTCCATCTCTAATGAAAGGTTGTGAGATCTAGAAAAGGCTAAAAGTGTCGTGCAGGTGTTTCTGAGCTTTTTGCAGAGAGAAAAAAAACAGATAATAAGAAAAACAAGAAAGACAACGAACCTTTCGTCAGCTTTTCTTGGAAGAATGAATTGTTCAAGGAAACACACGTGCACCCTTCTGAATCCCGTTGGCTATCCCGTTTCTCATATATCTCACATTGTAAGGATCTTAAGTGTTACTAACGTTTATTTTTATTTTAAATCTTTACTATCACTTCTTATTTTCTACTTCCGGCCAGAATTAAAGGCTTTAACTTATTTATGCAAATTTGTCTGGCGAACGCCAAGTACTTAAGTTGTGGCTTTTTGCCAAGCGAGAGAGAGGAAGGAGTTAGTCGAAGCAGGCCGCTTACCTTAGCAGTTTTACTCAGTTGCTGGTTGCCTTCCAGGCCAGAGGTTTAATCCTCGTGATAATTTTTAAACGTATTGTAGTGTTAACGGTTCTCTGCACTACATACGGCTTCCTGTTAATATAAGGCCAATCTTCCACGTAGGCCCTTGTTTATTATTCCAAAGTTAAGTTAGAGTTTAGTTAAATATTTTTATATTCTTACGTTCAGACCACAAGTAGTTGGTCTCTGTATTCCGAAGTGCGGAAATTATTGTAAAGAGTGAAAAATAAAGGGTTTCGTATACCCTTCCTGTGTATCTTGTCTACTTCCCACATTTATTGAACATAGCTTTAGTAAGCTCCCTGTTCCGAGTCAGGTCTGTGCATGTTCCCAAAGAAAGTAAGACGGAACATTGAACCTGATAGTGGCGCCCAACGAAGAAGAATAACCATGGCCGAGTATCAAGAAGAACCCGTGCTGCCTGCAGAAGCGGCTCAGAATCCAGAAATGCCAGCTGCCGCCCTGGAAAGATTTGGTTACATCGTCCAGACCATGCGCGCTTCGATGAAACCAGAAGCAACATTTAATGGAAACTCACCGGTAACCAGTTTTTTGGAAAAATTGGATGACCACTTCATGCTCTACCCCGTGCACGAGTTTCAAAATGTTACCTTAGCTACCAGCGCTTTGAGGGGCCAAGCGCTTAACTGGTTCAAATGTATAGGCAGAAATCTCTTGGGTCAAGCAGGAAGTTCCACCTATACTTACGAAAATTTCAAGACTGCCCTAGTAAAATCCTTCCCTGTCGTAAGGGATCGTGCGAAATTAGAAACGGAACTTTTCAGCATATATCAGCAAAGAATCGAAAATCTCTCAAGCTTTATTTTAAGAAAAATTCACGTCTTCAAACTCTTGTATGGAAATCGTCCGGATCCTGAGATAATTCAAGTGATTTTGCCGAGGTTACTTTCCCAAGTGCAAGACTTTATTGAATTAAGGAATCCGACTACACTGGAAAAGTTATTTGAGCTAGCAATCCAGTTTGAAAGTAGAAGAACGGCGGACATTGAAAGAAGACGCCAATATCAACAACGAAACCAATTTGGTGCGCCAAGACTACAGCAAACTCAAGCACACGGCTATGGAAGCAAAGCGAATCAGTGGGCAAGGAAACCCGAGCATCCAAAAACAGCCGGCGAACGTCGACAGTTCAACAGCAATCCAGGAAAAAAGTCTGAAGGCCAGTGGAAAAAGAAGGAAAACATGGAAAAAAAAGGATTTAAACTAAAACGGATTTCTGCTGACGGGAGGGTGCGGAAATCCGAAGGCCAAGAAAACCCCTCTTCCTTCAAGTTAAATACAGTAATGGTGAAAAATTTGACTCTTCCGAAGATTGATGTGTTGGTGAATAATATCCCAGCCAACGCACTCCTGGATACAGGCGCGCAGTGTTCCTGTGTGGCAGAAGATTTTTTTAGGAAGTATTTTCGGAAATACCGCATATATAATTCGGATAATACGACAGTGTTAGCTGCGCAAGGAGAAAGATGTAAGTGCATAGGTAAATTGCCGCTATACGACCGTATCAAGGACGAACAAGTAAAGGTTATATTTTTTATAGTAAAGAATCTGCAAGCACATATTATCTTAGGAATAGATTTTCTTTCAGAGGCACAAGCAACGCTGGATTTTAATGAACCGTCCCTTAAGATGACGATGAAACCAGTTCGAGAAGAAAAGGCGAAGCCGCCGATGTTAAACCTTGACCACCTGCCTAATGAAGAGCAACAGAGAATCCGACAAGTGGTAAGTGAATTTGCTTCGTTATTTAGTGATATTCCAGGATTTACTCAAGTTACTAACTATAGTATTTACACCGGAGATTCAATGCCAGTTCGCCACAAAGCATACCGGTATGATAAGAATAAGGAAAAAATTATAGAATGGCACATCAGCGATATGCTACGTAAAAAGATCATAACGCCCATCTCAAGTAGTTATGCTAGCCCGGTAGTTTTATGTAAGAAAAATAATGACTATCCATTGACACATCCAAAAAGGTGGCGATTCGCGATTGACTACCGTAAATTAAACTCCATAACTAAATATCTGGTATATCCGTTACCTATTATTGAAGAAATTCTAAGGAACATAACGTCGACCAAATATATGACGACTTTAGACTTAACGACTGGTTATTTTCAAATAGGGGCTAGGCCTGAGGACGTGCCTAAGACTGCTTTTATAACCAAGTCTGGCACTTATGCATTCCTGCGTATGCCGTTTGGCCTTTCAGGGGCACCGGCAAGATTTCAGCGATGTATGGACATTGTGTTAAGGCCTGTTCTTGGAAAGTCCACATTTATCTATTTAGACGATATCATTATTACTAGTGATAATCTCGACCAACATGTACAGGATTTAAGACAGGTATTTTCTTTATTAAATGAGGCCGGTCTAAAAGTTAATGTCGGAAAGTGCAAATTTGCAGCCCCTGAATTAAAATATTTAGGTTACAAAATATCTCAGAAAGGAATCGAGACAGACGAATCAAAAATAATCGCTGTACAAAAGTATCCGACTCCAAACACGGCGAAGAAGCTCTCTTCTTTTCTAGGACTTTGTTCATATTATAGGTCCTTTATAAAAGATTTTGCAGCTATTGCTGAACCATTGTTAAAATTAAAAAGGAAAAAGGGCAAGATTCTCGTGGACGGCCGAAGCCAATAGTGCGTTCGAAAAATTAAAGCAAGCATTAACGCAAGCCCCTGTGTTGAAATTTCCTGAAAAGCATGAGAATTTAGTAATTTCAGCGGATGCTTCGGATTATGCGGTAGGAGCGGTACTTTCGCAAAATCAGCAGCCCGTGGCTTTTTTTAGCCGAACTTTAAATCAAACACAAAGAAACTATTCCGCGACCGAGAGAGAGGCACTTGCAGTTCTGTTAGCAGTGCAAAAGTTCCGAGTCTATTTTGGAAAGGCGCCAATAACAGTGTACTCTGATCATGTGGCGGTAACTAGATTGTACTCTGGGAAAAACTTATCCCCAAGGTTAATAAGATGGGCACTCAAGCTACAAGAATATAATCTGGTAATCAAGTATACCCCGGGAAAGGAAAATATCGTAGCAGATGCCCTCTGCAGAATTAAAATAGATGAAGAAGGTAATACTGTAAAGGTGGCAATGCTCACAGCATGTACAATAAATTCCCGAGGATCTGTAATAACCGAACTGGGTAAGGATCCTGAGTTTGGAAGCATTTATGAGTATTTAAAGGATCCTGAAAATTTTAGCCACCAAGATATTGTGGCGATAAGAAATAGGGCGGCCCATTACGAACTAATAGATGGTCTATTATTTTATACAAAAACTACAAATTCCAACAACGAATTTCGACCTGTTATCCCAGCTAGTCTTAGATTAAATATCCTGAAGGAGTTGCATGACAGCCCTTTAGCTTCTCATGCTGGTATTCGAAATACTATCCAACGCGTACGCGAGGCAGTCTATTTTCCTGAACTGCAAAAGTTAACAAGGGCGTATGTCCAATCCTGCCCAACATATCAAGCAGTTAATTATATTAATTTCTGCCCGGCCGGGTTACTAAATAGTATTAAATCGGAATTTCCAAATGAAATAATTGGCATCGATTTATTGGGCCCTTTCCCAAAAAGTCAGTTAAATAAAAGTCGCTATCTCCTTGTTATGGTTGATCATTTTAGTAAGTGGACCGAAATTGTTCCCTTAAAACGAGCCTCCGCGAAATTAGTTACTGATTCTATTTTAAATAAATATATTTTAAAATACGGGGCGCCCCTAAAAGTTATATCGGATAATGGTCCTCAATTTGTAAGTTATGTATTTGAAGACATGTGCCAAAAACTGGGCATACGTCATTTAAAAATGGTCCCGTATCGGCCGCAATCAAATATAGCGGAACGGGTCAATAGAAATATAGTGAAAATTATCCGTAGTTATGTTAAAAATTTTCATAAAAGCTGGGATAACTATGTCAATGAATTTGCTTTCGCCCTTAGGACTGCAAAACATGATACAACGGGCAAAACTCCTGCTGAGTTATTTTTAGGCAGAAAGATTATAACGCCGTTAGATAAATTATTTTATGTGCAACAAAGAGCCCCAGAATTTAAAATGGGTGATATAGAAAAATTAATTAAAGAAGCAAAAAAGAATACTGAAGTAGCACAGAGAAAACAAAAACTTTATTATGATTTGAAACGACGGGGAATAACTTATAAAGTAGGGGATGAAGTGTTAAAAATTAAGCATTCACTTTCTTCAGCACCAGAAGATAAAACCGCCAAATTTTTTCCACGATTTGAAGGACCATATGTCATAGAAAAAATAACTCACGCTGTAGTGGTGTTAAAAGCCAGGAATGGTGAAACATGCTCCGCAAATATTGATCAAATAAAACCCTACTATGATCGTAATAAAATGCAAATTTTCAAAGATCTTTTGCAGGATCCGGCACGGCAGGCACAAGCTCCAGAGGTGGAACAACGACAAGTACAAGGGCAAGCCATTAGGAGGCAGGAGCAATTGAAAAGAAAGTTTCCCCGCTGGAAAATTGAAGGTAACAAGAAAAAGAAGCCGTTCCACCGTCCAGAAAAGAGAGCTCACGAACACCCCCAGAATGAAGAAGGGAGAAGTACGACGAATGCAAAGGAAGCCAGGAGAAATAACGGCAACTATAACCCGGCTCCCAAACGGAAGATCTTCTCATCGGACAGGACACTCCGCAGCAAATGTCGCCGAACTGCGGAAGGGCCACCAGCGGCGGAGGAAAAGATACAAGGAAAATTTGAACGGCCAGCAACGAGGTCCAAGCAGGAACGCAAAAGAAGTGTCCCGGTTCCGCCAAGACCAGCTGCCATCAAACGGCCAAGACCACAGGCAGAGGCGAAAAAGAAGGCATTCAAGGGTGACCGAACTGGAGGAAAAAGAAAGCTTCTAGAGGAAGGCACTGAAGGGCGAGCTCGCACAAGAAGGAGGATAAATCAAACTAGAATCTGCGCTACCTTCCAGGACCGGGCTCAGAAAAGAATGTCCGAATATCACAAAGATCTCTGGAAGGAACCAGATTTGAATAAAAGCTCCTGTTTAGATGCAGTACAGATGAAAAATTGGTTGTCCATGGAGCTGATATTGTAAAAACAAATTTTTTTTTTAAATTTCTAGTTTCTAGTGAGAAATGTTTGTAAAAGATTGGCCTCGCGTTAGATTCTAGAGCTAAAAGTTTTCAACAAGGTCGTTTTAGACCTCAGTTTCAAACTAATTAACTCTGGCGGGAAGTATGTAAGGATCTTAAGTTTTACTAACGTTTATTTTTATTTTAAATCTTTACTATCACTTCTTATTTTCTACTTCCGGCCAGAATTAAAGGCTTTAACTTATTTATGCAAATTTGTCTGGCGAACGCCAAGTACTTAAGTTGTGGCTTTTTGCCAAGCGAGAGAGAGGAAGGAGTTAGTCGAAGCAGGCCGCTTACCTTAGCAGTTTTACTCAGTTGCTGGTTGCCTTCCAGGCCAGAGGTTTAATCCTCGTGATAATTTTTAAACGTATTGTAATGTTAACGGTTCTCTGCACTACATACGGCTTCCTGTTAATATAAGGCCAATCTTCCACGTAGGCCCTTGTTTATTATTCCAAAGTTAAGTTAGAGTTTAGTTAAATATTTTTATATTCTTACGTTCAGACCACAAGTAGTTGGTCTCTGTATTCCGAAGTACGGAAATTATTGTAAAGAGTGAAAAATAAAGGGTTTCGTATACCCTTCCTGTGTATCTTGTCTACTTCCCACATTTATTGAACATAGCTTTAGTAAGCTCCCTGTTCCGAGTCAGGTCTGTGCATGTTCCCAAAGAAAGTAAGACGGAACATTGAACCTGATAACATTTACAAAACCTGTTTATTTCGGTTTATTTCTGTCTTTACATTTTTGCCAGATATTTTAGAATCGCTCTGTAAATCAGAGTTATATAGCTTAAGACATTTATTAGACCTAAGTTATATATGAAATTAGATAAAAACTAGCTTAACTCATCAACTGGCCAACTTAAAAGAGAGAGCTATACAACTAACCCGTTTATTTGTTTATTTATTTATTAACTATTACTATTTCTGTACCTTATTAGCACTAATGTTAAGAAAATATTGCCTTAGCTATGATGAAATTCTCATATCATCACTGATAATATAAGAAACAAATTCTACTAACTAATTTATTAATTATAATAAAAATGTATTTGAATTAGACAACGAAAATTCAGATTTTTCCGAAGATTCTTAAAAATAGTGCGCTATGTTTACTATCGTTTCTGGAGCACATCATTTTCATGTTTTATAGCATGAAAACATGTATTTTCTTCCATGCTTAAAATTTCAATAGACAGTCACAATTTTCGAAGCAAAACGTGTATTTTGTCACTAATAGTTTATTTCAAAAAGCAATAATAATTTCTCTTTTTTATTTTATAATAATCTAATGGTTTTTATTAGCGGAATTATAAATGCAGTTTAGTACAAATAATTATATGGTCTTAATAAATACATTTATCATGAAATTAGAGATTATTATTATTATATTTATATAATGAAATTTACGGGTATACTCCAACTGCGCGAATCAAAATTTCTTCCTCCCCCCGTCTGAATATACTCCAACTGCACGAATCAAAATTTATTCCTCCCGTTGCCTACAGGGTTACAGTTTTACTTTTCTAAGCCAATTGTAGCCAAGAGGAAAATAAAAGAAATATAATTACATATCACAATCACAAGAACAAGTAAAGAATATCTAACAAGCAGACTAATTACTTGAATAACAGTAATAAATGCGAGAACTAACAAAAATGTAAAAGGTATTAATAAACATACATATTAGCATCACAAACATCTTTCATAATTACAATATCAGAGCAAAGATTATTATGATAATATCATAAATTAAATAATTATAAAGCATACCAATTATATTTTCTATAAATTACATCAATAGCAGTCATGATGTCTGAACTAGACTGAAAAATTTAATATAGTTCACTGGCGCGTAAAAGATTATTCTGTACCAAAGTGTGTTCAAGTGTGCTAGAAATATTTTTTGTTAATTAAAGTAATCATGTAAATGTTTGCAGAAATTAATAGTTAAAAAAATTAGCATGAAATCTATTATAACAACATTACTATGCGTTTGGAACACTGACGTATAAATTTTAAATAAATTTAAATTATTATGCTAAGAAGATTTTTCTAAAATTTTTCTAGAACAAAAGAATTAGATAAATTAATATAATCAATACTGTAAATTAATATAATCAATCAGGTCTATCTATCAATAAATAAAAGCTTATTTTTTTTTTTAACCAAAAATTAAAAATTGGGATGCAAAAGTTTGTGTAATATACTTGGAGATATCTGAACATATAATTAATTAGAAGCATGTAATTAAATTAGTAACAAGGTAATTAACAGCAACATTAAACTTAATTTCATTCAATGTAAAACAAACAATTGATCAAGAGCTCCGCATAACTGAAGTTTTATTGCTACTCTACGTACCTATGCGTATAAAATAAAAGTTGCACTTTCGAAACAAGTGAAAAATGTACTGATAGTTAACAGGAATTAAAATACAGTGTTTAAAAATATGACTACTTGTCAGAAGGCATGCATAGTTGCTATAGCTAGAGAAATTAAATGATTATAGAAAACTCATAAAGTTAAACGCTACAGTGTAAAAGGAAAATTCTGGAATAAACATGTTAAGAAAATTAGATGGAGAAATAATCCATAATTTATACTAACTCTATGCTTTTGGAAAAAAGTTGCATATAATTTGCACCGATGTATCAATAACAGAAACCGTGTTAATTTCTTTGCTTTTTTTTTCTTATTAAAGGGATTTGTAAAGAGATATGCTAAGGTAAGGATGAAAATTTTTGCAGTATTTTTAAAGAATAAATTTTAAAAGTATTTTTACTTCATGAACTGGAATTTGTACAATACATTTTTTTCACAGTAAATATGTACCAAAAAAAAAAAAAAAAAAAAAAAAAAAGAGAGAGAGAGCTGGGTGATTTCTAGGATTAGAAACTCGGGTCGAACTACCAATGTTTAGTGACTTTTTCGCTTGATTGTAAGACCTTTTGAAATCAGGCTGAACAATATATTAAAGAAAATAGAAGATACAGCACATGTAAGAACAAAAGTGGGTTAAATTATCGGTTTACCTGTTTGGTGAATGAGTTAAACGTATCTGTATACCATTATGAAATATTAGGAATGTAGCATAAAAGCATCAACAAAGAAGGCAATGACAATCTAAATCATTGTAATCTAAATGTATAGCATTATTGTAATCTTAATGTGTAGCATTATTGTAATCTAAATGTATAGCATTATCAGTATCTGCTGTTAATTTCAATACTGCTGGAAAACTTATAAATGAATTATATTATAAATCACATGAACTCGTTGCATTATACATTACAACAGTTAGAAATATTATAAGCGTGATTTAACCACCATCTTTGTTTACAGATAATTTCAAGCAATTAATTTTACAAGCCTAAAACTAGATTGGAAAAAAAGCTGCATGCTGAAGATCAGTCTTTACCAAGGTGTTACAAGCATCTTCTGTTAACTAAAGTTATGATGCAAGAATTTATAAAAATTATCATTTAAATATAAATTGGCATAAATACAATACAAAATATATAAATTCTGTATACATGAAAACTTGAATACAATGCAACAATATGTGAAAAAGGAATGGATTAAAAGGGAACTGAAAATACCAAGATATGAATATAACGGAGTTCGAATTTTTTCTGTTAATTATGAAAATTCTGCAGATGTTCATTATTATCAATTTATGAATTAAATGTGTATTAGAAATTAAATGTATGCCATGGTAGAGTAAATAGAAAACGGAATAAATATTTAAATGTTTTTAATATTGAAATATGGAATTTTTAAATTAAATAACTTTAAAATAACTTCAAAAGCTTAATAAGGTATATATTACAATAATATTAGTGTGAATTTAGAACCACTTAAGAAATCTAATTTTTAGATTTAATAAAGAGAATTTTTTAAATTAAATTAGAACTGTTTACCTAAAATGGTAAATTTGAAAGTTAAAACCATTCTGCTATCTAAGAAGATTTGTTAATATTTATCTAGACAAGAAAACTTATTTAAGGTGCGCTACAAATCCAATATGTGATAGATTGATTATGTGTGAGTTTGATGTATATCATTAATCTATCAATTTCATTATTCAACACTGATATATATATCTAATATCTATACAACTTGGAAAGATTTTAATTTTTACAGAGAATGAAAAAGATCTAGATCATTATCCTTTTAAGCATCAAAAATCTTTAAAATGAGTCCAGAAGAAATTCATTTTTACTTTAGCACACGCCAGATTTTAAATTAATATTTGTTTTGTATGTACAATTTTTACAATATGTGATAAACGAAAATAGAGGCTTGTAGTCTCAATAAAATGTCCCATTAATAGCGATAAATGACATTTTGTAGTGTTATGGGGACAATCGTCATGGTACCAATATGTTATGATCAAAATTCACGGTACCAATAATGTTATGGTTTCCTAAAGTCTGGTACCTAAAAGGTTTCCTACTCTGTTGACATAACACTTAAAATTTTTTAACAGTAATATACTAATATCAGTAAGCCCTGTGCATTTGCATTGTGTTTTCGGATTAACCCTGAAATCAATTTGAGAATGAGACGGGTGAAAATCATTGAGCACACACACAAAAAGAAATAAATAAACATTGACTGATCTAGAAAAGTGAGCCTATTTATTAAAATTTTTTAAGAGTTACTTAGTCCAGTAATTTGTAGGCAATTAATATTCAATCAGAACTGTTAACATATTGATTATTACACAGTGCAGAATTAACTTAGTAAGCAAATCATATTCAAGCTGAACTGTAAAAATATTGCTTTCTACAAAATGCATACCTCTACAGAGTAATATTACTTCTATCTTAGACTCAATAATATCAACTATTATTGCTATTACATTCAGATAAATATGATTAGATAAAAACTTTGGATAAATTAACAATACCCTCCCCGGGGAGAAAAAAAAAGAATAATTAACAAGTTATACATTCCAAAAAAAAAAAAAACACTTCACACAGAGTAATCAATACCAATGTAATTCTGGTTATTGCACAAAAATACTTTCTATTTTCAAAAGAATGATTTAACCGGGTAATATGTTAATTAAAATCAGGCTATTACATCCTACAAGGAATTTAATCCCTAAGAGGAGCAAAAAGCTCAAATAATGACATCTTTACCAATCAATCTTCACCAAGAAAGAAATTCGCAAGTTCAATTAAATAATTTAATGAAGAATAAATTTCCTTAACCAATCTAATTTACATTCACTGTTTCAATTAACTAATTTAAATAATGATATATTTCCTTGGCCAATCTAATAATTAACTTTATGGACAACAAAATGATTTCATTAGAATTAGGTTAATTTACTCAACTACAAAATTTTAATTCAACTAATTAAGTTATTTCAATCACTATTAACTATTTTAGTTGTTAGAATTACTTATTAGAAATGTCTATTAAACTTTACTATAAGAATTAACTATTATAATTTTTTTTTTTTTTTAAATATCAGACCAACAAATAAAAGAAAACAAATAAAAAAAACTTATCTGATGAAATACAAGCCGCAGGTGAACAGGAGGAGGAGAAATGCCCTCATATTTAAAAATTATCAAGATGCCAAGGAGGACGGCTGCTGAGCGTAGTAGAAAATGAGAAGAGTTCTTAGTTAGATAGTTTTCCAAAAAGTCCAGCAATTACTATTGATTTAAGAAGCACTACGGAGGTTCTCTTTGATGTCCAATCCAGTATTGAAGTTAGCATTTTTGTCGTAGAGACACCGGAGCTAGCGATGCAGAAGACTCTTGATGGCGGCAATTAATTCTTAAAGATTAGGAATATCGATGCAGATGAAAACTCTATTCATGGAGGAGAGACTGAAATTTCTTCTTAACGGCACTAGAACTAGGCATCACCCTTCTTTGCATTTTCCTATTTTAATTATCTTTGAGTAACTTACATGTTAAGGCACGGCAATGAGGAGCCTATAATTTAGTCGAGGTCATAATGCGTGCAACTAAGTCCCTCGTTCAAAACTCCAGGGCAAGAGGCCCGTAGATCCAAAGGCGGAAAAATGCATTTTCCGAAATGAAATTTAGCTGCCAACGAGACAGCGTCCGATGGTAAGTAGAAAGTGCAAAAAAGTGTAAAAAGTGAGCTCGTTCCATAAAACAACCCGTTAAAAGGGAGAGCGCCGGACTGCCAAGTTGGCGCAACCCATTTTTCGCCGAAAGTTGAAATAGTTGCAACCACAGCATACCCTCATGTTACCAAACTCGCCAAAACCATTATTTTGAAACCTCAACGGAAAATCTATGTCGCCAAACCCTCGCCAAATAAACACCACCTGCGACCGGGGAGATTAGGAATTTCAACAACCCTGCAAGGGTCCCAACGAAAGAACGCTGAAAACTCGCAAAAAGTGACTTTCAACCGGAAAGAAGGCATTTCATCCCCCTTTAACTAAATCACAAGCGAAACGAAGAAAAATCTACCAATTAAAGCTCATAACTGAAATGCAATTAAAGTTAGAAAAATGAAAGTTATGCCAAATTAAAGAGCTAATTTTTCTGCAACTAATGATATTAAATACTAAGAAATCAAATTAATTTTTGACATGAAAAACTGAGTTTATTACGCAGGAAAAATACTTATCCATTGTTTGCGTGTACAAGAATGAAGACGCAGTTTGCGTAAACTCGGAAAGCCAAAATATATTACACTAGAATTAATAGGCCCAAAAAGAATATAACCAAACTTGTGTAGCTCAAATTTTGAATAATTACAAATTAAAATTTTGATTTTTATGAATCACTTAATTAAATTAAATTCGCTACACAACATCCCTACGATGATCGTGAAAAAAATTTTTTTGGCGAAGCCAAAAAAATTTTAGGACCCACAGACAATGGAAAAGTTTTACATAAGTTACTAAATACGAAGAGGAAAAAAAAACAGTACATAATGGTACAACATGTTAATCACAAAGAAGGATACATATACCTATTTATAATTTATCCTACCATAATTGTATGGTTAGCAAAATCCAAATCCTACCATAATTGTATGGTTAGCAAATCCAAATCCTACCATAATTGTAAGGTTAGCAAATCCAAATCCTACCATAATTGTATGGTTAGCAAATCCAAATCCTACCATAATTGTATGGTTAGCAAATCCTTTAGTGAACCGAGTAAGAGGGACAAGAAGTGTCCCTGGAACACAACAAGCATACATCAAAACAAAATAAAAATGTTGTCAAACAACACGTGACACGCCCTAAAATAAAATGTGAAAAGTAAAATGTAAAATCACGAAACCCCCCAAAGGCAAATCAAGTGAAAAGTGTGTAAAAATAAAATATATGTAAATAAACAAACACCACTGAGTATACGAGTGTTTAAAGCAAACAATTCAAGAGCTACTGGCGCTTGACACAAAATGTAAACAAACTAGTTCTTGCAATCACCCATTGAAGTGACAATATCAACTCAAAAGTACACTTAAGGAAAAAGTGTACCGTATAAATCCTAAGTTTCCCTAACACACAGAATTTCACTTCCCTAAGAACTGAAACCCCACCAATACGAGAGGGCAAATGAGTAAACACCGCGACTGTACTGCGCCGACTAAACTACTAATAAATTCTTGGCATAAGAAAACTAAAAACGAGTTGCACTAAGAAGAACAGAAGACAATCACCACGAAGTGTTAGCTGGAAAACTATCTAGTCAAAAATTCTAACCGAAACAAATCCCGATTACCATGCCTAAGGGATTTCAAGAGAGAGAGAGAAAAAAAAATTTTGAACTTAAGAAAATGAGAAAAGCGGGGACCAGCCCAACAAAACCTCCAAAAAAAACAAATCTGGGCTATTGAGACTAGAAAGTTCCCAGCCAAGACAACTTGATCACAACCTCACATGCCAAAACATGTAAAATCCAAATGCAACACCCGACCAATGATAAGCCAAGAAGACTACAACAACTATACTAATTGATTATAAAATTTGACTACAAGAATACAATTACCAGAAACAAATAATAATTTAACCAAAATTGTATACAAAACACACTATTTCTCAAAATATTTCATTTCACTTCTTCGACACAAAACCATGTGTATCTCTAGGCCTTAGATGGTAAGGTGAATCGTGTGATGAGTTCTTTACATTATCTGTCAAAATTGAGTCATCTTTTTGAAGTGTGGGAAAAATAATTCTCTCTGGTACCTTCGTGAGTCTGTCCACGTGTATCGTCTGAATCCGATCAGGATTTGTAATTGAAGAGATTTTATAGTTAACTTTAGTCAGTTTTTCAATAACCCTGAAAGGTCCCTGATTCAATTTAGAGAGTTTTCTAGCCATACCTGGCTGAACTACTGGAGTGTATAAATACACCAAATCTCCCACTTTTATGTCCTTATCATGAGAATTCTTTCCACGTAAATTTTCTTGCTTATCAGCAGCCTCTGTTAAATTCTGATTTACTAATTTAAAAGCCTTTTGTAATCTCAAAACCAAATCTTTAGAATAATTGTTTGTGTCATCATAAGTTCTAAAATTGGTTTGCAATAATAAATCAATTGGTAAGCACAAATCACTGCCATATAAAATAAAAGCTGGACATTCCTGAAGTGCACTATGACGACCAGTTCTGTGTGCCAATAAGGCAAAAGGCAGATGTCTATCCCAATCCTCCTGAGTTTGAGAAACTAAGTGGCTAAGTGAATTAATTAAGGTGGCATTTAATCTTTCTACTACACCATCAGACTGTGGATGATAACTCGTAGTAGTATGTTTAGTAATCCCCAATTTCTTATAAACTTCCATTATAGCTTGAGAAATAAAATTAGTACCTTTATCTGTAACAATGTGCTGAGGTATACCATGAGTTGAAATAAATTGTTCTAATTTCTCAATTATGGATATGGATGTAGTGTCCTGCAAAGGATAAGCTTCAGGCCATCGTGAAAAATAGTCAGTTACGACCAAAATATATCTGTTGCCTGCCGTAGTAACTGGAATGGGACCCACTATATCCATCGCAATTCGCTCAATGGGACGGGTAGCCATAGGCATTCTCATAAGGGGAGCCTTATGAGCAGGTCTATGACCCCTCCTCTGGATACAGGAGTGACAGGACTTAATGTAATTGTGCACCTGTTTATGCATACCCTTCCAGAAAAAAGACTTTTGAACTCTATGAAGAGTTCTGTGATAGCCTGAGTGTGCAGCAGTAGGAGAATCATGATGCTCCTGCAAAATTCTTAATACTAGTGTTTTAGGAACAACTAGTCTATCTTGTTTCTGCCAACGTGACTTGGGTTTCTTGTATTTGCAATACAAAACATCTTCCTTTACAAAAAATATCTGAGAATTAGGTGTAGGAGACTTATTGATCAGTTACAATCTGTTGGCAAGAAGGATCAGAAGCTTGTTCTTTTTTGAATAAATCCAACAATTCAGGAGTAATGGAAGTTTGAATTAAATGTGTAACATTTACTGCTCTAGATAAATAGTCTGCTGTTAAATTTAATCTACCTGGTTTGTGAACAATCTTATAATCAAACTGGGATAAACCCATAATCCAACGTGCAATTCGAGAAGTGGGATCTTTAAGTTTTAAAACATGAGATAATGAAGCTTGATCAGAATATACTGTAAATGGTTTACCAAGAAGATATTGTCTAAAATGTGCTGTGGCCCAAACAACTGCCAAAATTTCCCTCTCTACAGTACTATAACGTGTTTCAGGACCTTTTAATTTTCTACTAGCATAACAAATTGGATGTTGGAAACCGTTAGAATCTTCTTGACACAAGACAGCACCCAATGCATAATTAGAAGCATCTGTACACAAGGAAAAAGGTTTAAGAAAATTAGGTAAAGCCAAAATGGGTTCATTCAGAAGTTCAGCTTTTAGAATATCAAAAGCATGCTGAGCTTCATGTGACCAATAAAATGGAACTTTATCTTTAGTGAGCTGAGTTAAAGGAAGTGCCTTTTGGGCAAAATTTGGAATGAACCTTCTGTAAAAGCCAATAAGGCCTAAAAATCGCCTAACTTCTTTCCTATTTTTAGGTGCAATAAAACTCTGAATGGTCTTTAAATTTTTATCATCAGGCTGTATAATACCCTTGGTAACTTTATATCCCAAATACGTAATTTGTTCTTTCAGAAAATGACATTTAGAAGGTTTAAGTTTTAAATTATGCTGTTTTAGTCTATCAAAAACTAACTTCAATTTTTCCAAATGTTCATCAAAAGTTTTAGAAGCAATGACAATATCATCAATGTAAATCCCTATTTTTAATGGTGAAAGATTGGCCAAAACTATAGACATCAACCTTTGAAAGGAACTAGGAGCATTTCGCATGCCAAAAGGTGTTCGTAACCACTCATAGTGCCCAGAAGGTGTCGAGAAACCACTTTTGAAGGTGTCATCAGGATGAATTTTCATCTGGAAAAACCCTGAAGTTAAATCAAGTGTGGAAAAATAATTTGAATCTCCTAACTGTTCTATAAATTCAATCATGGAAGGCAGAGGAAAACTGTCTTCTATCGTTTTCTTATTCAACTTGCGGAAGTCAGTGACTAAACGGTAGGTGTTATCCGCTTTCTTAACAAATAAAACAGGAGCACTGTAAGGGCTGTCACTTTCTTGAATGATGTTGGCTTCAAGCAGCTCTGCTACCTGTCTATCTAATTCATCCCTGAGATGGTAAGGTACTTTGTAAGGCTTTTGCCTAACAGGAATATTATCACGCAAGTTGATGTTGTGTAAGATGGTGTCACACCCTGTTAACTCAGTGACTGAGGCAGCAAAGATGTTACTATACTGATTGAGAAGGTGTGATAAATGTTGTTGTTGCTGCTCAGGTAAATGTGAAAGATCAAATTCACCACCCCAAAACTCGAAATCCTCACCTGTTTCTATGGTGGTATTGTTTACAAGTTCAGAGTTATGTGTGATGACATTCACAGGTTGGGCACAGGACAATTTCATTCCTTTATTGAGATGTAGTGTATTCGGTGAAAAATTTGCAATTTTGACATAAAATTCGTTAGATGAAGAAGTCTGATTAACTGACCTGGCTATGGAAAATTGACTTTGCGCATGTTCTATTAAAGGTTCAATTAAGACAGTATCAGTAGTGAAATTTACAGAACGAGCAGGGAGCTTAATGATATTTTCAGAAAAATGTGGTAATTTATGTTTGGTTACAGAGTAACAAAATGACTGAGAAACTCAAGTTGAGAAAACCTTATTATTCATAGCACTAGGCTGACTTAGATTCCATTTAAGAATTACATTTGATCCTAAGAGTTGAGAAGTGGAGAAATCCAAATGCATATTGTGGTCTGCAAGAAATTTAGTTCCTAATAAAGCACCATACTGAGATGAAAGAGGTGTGTCAGTAATTAAAAATTCTGTTTCAAAATATCGTTGTTGAAATTCTATTGTTAAATTCATTTTCTTATTTATTTTTACTTTTTCTGCAGCAATACCCTTTAAATATATGTTACATGAATCCAATGAGATTTTATTTCCAAAACATTGAATGTATTTAGCTTCTATGATGTTTACAATTGCCCTTGAGTCCAATAAAAACTTTACTTTATTCCCCAAAATAGATCCCTCAACAATAGGCAAAGACGCCTCACTAGTGGATACTGTAAAAACCGATGGCACCTCCAAAAGGGTTTTAGGAGACGAAACGAAGACTGGTTTCTCCCCACCCTGAATTAGTTTAAATTAAAACTTGGTGCTTGGGGATTCAAAGCATTTGTAGCCACACTTGTGGTATTTGGAGCACCCGAAACAGCTGGTGTGGTGTTATTAGAATGTCTCCTGGCTGTTTGGTTATTTCGAAATCTCTGTTGATCCTGTCTAGAGTGCTGATTAGGCACAATATTCGCATAGCAGTCCCTGCTAACATGCCCTATTCTGTTGCATCTGTAACAACGAGGCTGTATGGGTCTTGAACGAGTACCTTGTGATATTAAACTCTGCACCTGTGTTTGGAGAGAGCCCATCATTTTTGTAAGCTGAGCTATATTTTCCTGCTGCATCTTAATAGCTGTAGTGAGCTCTGAGTTGGTTACTGATGGTGGTGTAACTGCCTTCTCGACTGCTGGCTTAGCAGCATTCACTGCTCTAACCTCAGCTGTTGGAAAATCACTACTAGCATGTCTTCCTCAATAATAGCCCACATGTCTTCCTCAATAATTGCATGCTGTTTAGCAGATGCAAAAGTTTTGTGATTCTGTGGCAGCAACAAGCGTCGCAAATGCAACTGCAATCCTTCGATAAACACTGACAGAAGTAAATCCTGTCTTTGTGCTTCTGCTGCAGGGTCACTGCTTCTTTCCACTGGTACAGTTTTGTACGAAAGAGCCTCTATACGTGCTGCAAATTGTCGCACTGACTCGTGTGGTTTCTGAAAAGCCTGAATAAGAGCACGGATGTTAGAGTGCAAATTGTGCACTGAACTGAACCTCTCTTTCAACGCTTTCACAACATAGTCAAGACTGGCTTCTTTCTTTAACCTAGGATTATTCCTAATTAATTCTGCAGCCTCACCTGCCACCTTGACTCTGGTCAACTTTAACTTATCTTCATCTGACCAACCCACATGAGTGGCAATAAGATCAATCCTATCTAAGAAGTCATTCAGACTAATTCCCTTGTCTGCACCTGAGAATAGAGGAACAGAATCAGAGGATCAGAACCAAAACCTGATAGAGCCATTACTTCTCGACTCTCTTCCCAGTCTATTGCACTATTACTAGCCACTCTGGCTGCTCGTTCTGACACTTTCTTTGGCATTTTAAACTGCGATCAGCAATTTCCAGCACATAAAGTAGGGATGTATCCCAATGTGTGATTAACACGCGTGCCTTTTAACCTTATGTTGCAAACATACAGTTGCAAAAGTGTGAAACAGTAATCCTCAAAATCAATATGTAAACATGCAATACAAAATTTTGCACAAAACAAAATACTTAATTAAACAAGTACTGCGTGAAAATGTTTGTGTTGGATACAATACTTTTAAAGTCCAAATGTGTATCAGTAGTACATATCTGTTATGCAACCTCAAACAATAAGTATAAAATAAGCACAGTAATACGACCACTGTATAGGCCTGTCACTGTAACTAACTAACGAGTAGGGTTTCAGTAAAAAGCCTAGACATGTGGAAGAAAACTTTCACATAAATATGCAATAGTACACATGACAATCACCAGTCTCAAGTCAAAATTAAGTTCAACTATAAGCGCAAGCCGAAAGTGATGCAAAAAAAAAAATAAATAAATAAATAAACAGCACAACAAAAATTGTTAGGTTCGAAAGTTCACGGCACCAATATGTTATGGGGACAATCGTCATGGCACCAATATGTTATGATCAAAATTCACGGTACCAATAATGTTATGGTTTCCTAAAGTCTGGTACATAAAAGGTTTCCTACTCTGTTGACATAACACTTAGAATTTTTTAACAGTAATATACTAATATCAGTAAGCCCTGTGCATTTGCGTTGTGTTTTCGGATTAACCCTGAAATCAATTTGAGAATGAGACGGGTGAAAATCATTGAGCACACACACAAAAAGAAATAAATAAACATTGACTGATCTAGAAAAGTGAGCCTATTTATTAAAATTTTTAAGAGTTACTTAGTCCAGTAATTTGTAGGCAATTAATATTCAATCAGAACTGTTAACATATTGATTATTACACAGTGCAGAATTAACTTAGTAAGCAAATCATATTCAAGCTGAACTTTAAAAATATTGCTTTCTACAAAATGCATACCTCTACAGAGTAATATTACTTCTATCTTAGACTCAATAATATCAACTATTATTGCTATTACATTCAGATAAATATGATTAGATAAAAACTTTGGATAAATTAACAATACCCTCCCCGGGGAGAAAAAAAAGAATAATTAACAAGTTATACATTCTAAAAAAAAACATTTCACACAGAGTAATCAATACCAATGTAATTCTGGTTATTGCACAAAGTAACTTTCTATTTTCAAAAGAATGATTTAACCGGGTAATATGTTAATTAAAATCAGCTATTACTTCCTACAAGCAATTTAATTCAGAATAATCAATACCAATGTAATTCAGGTTATTGCACATAGTAACTTTCCATTTTCAAAAGAATGATTTAACCGGGTAATATGTTAATTAAAATCAGCTATTACTTCCTACAAGCAATTTAACTCAGAATAATCAATACCAATGTAATTCAGGTTATTGCACATAGTAGCTTTCCATTTTCAAAAGAATGATTTAACCGGGTAATATGTTAATTAAAATCAGGCTATTACATCCTACAAGCAATTTAATCCCTAAGAGGAGCAAAAAGCTCAAATAATGACACCTTTACCAATCAATCTTCACCAAGAAAGAAATTCACAAGTTCAATTAAATAATTTAATAAAGAATAAATTTCCTTAACCAATCTGACTAATTTACATTCACTGTTTCAATTAACTAATTTAAATAATGATATATTTCCTTGGCCAATCTAATAATTAACTTTATGGACAACAAAATGATTTCATTAGGATTAGGTTAATTTACTCAACTACAAAATTTTAATTCAACTAATCAAGTTATTTCAATCACTATTAACTATTTTAGTTGTTAGAATTACTTATTAGAAATGTCTATTAAACTTTACTATAAGAATTAACTATTATAAATCTTTTTCTCTTTTCTTTTTTTTTTTAAATATCAGACCAACAAATAAAAGAAACAAAGAAAAAAAACTTATCTGATGAAATACAAGCTGCAGGTGAACAGGAGGAGGACAAATGCCCTCATATTTAAAAATTATCAAGATGCCAAGGAGGACGGCTGCTGAGCGTAGTAGAAAATGAGAAGAGTTCTTAGGTAGATAGTTTTCCAAAAAGTCCAGCAATTACTATTGATTTAAGAAGCACTACGGAGGTTATCTTTGATATCCAATCCAGTATTGAAGTTAGCATTTTTGTCGTAGAGACACCGGAGCTAGCGATGCAGAAGACTCTTGATGGCGGCAATTAATTCTTAAAGATTAGGAATATCGATGCAGATGAAAACTCTATTCATGGAGGAGAGACTGAAATTTCTTCTTAACGGCACTAGAACTAGGCATCACCCGTCTTTGCATTTTCCTATTTCAATTATCTTTGAGTAACTTACATGTTAAGGCACGGCAATGAGGAGCCTATAATTTAGTCGAGGTCATAATGCATGCAACTAAGTCCCTCGTTCAAAACTCCAGGGCAAGAGGCCCGTAGATCCAAAGGCGGAAAAATGCATTTTCCGAAATGAAATTTAGCTGCCAACGAGACAGCGTCCGATGGTAAGTAGAAGTTGCAAAAAAGTGTAAAAAGTGAGCTCGTCCCATAAAACAACCCGTTAAAAGGGAGAGCGCCGGACTGCCAAGTTGGCGCAACCCATTTTTCGCCGAAAGTTGAAATAGTTGCAACCACAGCATACCCTCATGTTACCAAACTCGCCAAAACCATTATTTTGAAACCTCAACGGAAAATCTATGTCGCCAAACCCTCGCCAAATAAACACCACCTGCGACCGGGGAGATTAGGAATTTCAACAACCCTGCAAGGGTCCCAACGAAAGAACGCTGAAAACTCGCAAAAAGTGACTTTTCAACCGGAAAGAAGGCATTTCATCCCCCTTTAACTAAATCACAAGCGAAACGAAGAAAAATCTACTAATTAAAGCTCATAACTGAAATGCAATTAAAGTTAGAAAAATGAAAGTTATGCCAAATTAAAGAGCTAATTTTTCTGCAACTAATGATATTAAATACTAAGAAATCAAATTAATTTTTGACATGAAAAACTGAGTTTATTACGCAGGAAAAATACTTATCCATTGTTTGCGTGTACAAGAATGAAGACGCAGTTCGCGTAAACTCGGAAAGCCAAAATATATTACACTAGAATTAATAGGCCCAAAAAGAATATAACCAAACTTGTGTAGCTCAAATTTTGAATAATTACAAATTAAAATTTTGATTTTTATGAATCACTTAATTAAATTAAATTCGCTACACAACATCCCTCCAAAGATCGTGAAAAAATTTTTTTGGCGAAGCCAAAAAAATTTTAGGACCCACAGACAATGGAAAAGTTTTACATAAGTTACTAAATACGAAGAGGAAAAAAAAAACAGTACATAATGGTACCACATGTTAATCACAAAGAAGGATACATATACCTATTTATAATTAATCCTACCATAATTGTATGGTTAGCAAAATCCAAATCCTACCATAATTGTATGGTTAGCAAATCCAAATCCTACCATAATTGTAAGGTTAGCAAATCCAAATCCTACCATAATTGTATGGTTAGCAAATCCAAATCCTACCATAATTGTATGGTTAGCAAATCCAAATCCTACCATAATTGTATGGTTAGCAAATCCTTTAGTGAACCGAGTAAGAGGGACAAGAAGTGTCCCTGGCACACAACAAGCATACATCAAAACAAAATAAAAATGTTGTCAAACAACACGTGACACGCCCTAAAATAAAATGTGAAAAGTAAAATGTAAAATCACGAAACCCCCCAAAGGCAGATCAAGTGAAAAGTGTGTAAAAATAAAATATATGTAAATAAACAAACACCACTGAGTATACGAGTGTTTAAAGCAAACAATTCAAGAGCTACTGGCGCTTGACACAAAATGTAAACAAACTAGCTATTGCAATCACCCATTGAAGTGACAATATCAACTCAAAAGTACACTTAAGGAAAAAGTGTACCGTATAAATCCTAAGTTTCCCTAACACACAGAATTTCACTTCCCTAAGAACTGAAACCCCACCAATACGAGAGGGTAAATGAGTAAACACCGCGACTGTACTGCGCCGACTAAACTACTAATAAATTCTTGGCATAAGAAAACTAAAAACGAGTTGCACTAAGAAGAACAGAAGACAATCACCACGAAGTGTTGGCTGGAAAACTATCTAGTCAAAAATTCTAACCGAAACAAATCCCGACTACCATGGCTAAGGGATTTCAAGAGAGAGAAAAAAAAAATTTTGAACTTAAGAAAATGAGAAAAGCGGAGACCAGCCGAGCAAAACCTCCAAAAAAAAAACAAACCTGGGCTATTGAGACTAGAAAGTTCCCAGCCAAGACAACTTGATCACAACCTCACATGCCAAAACATGTAAAATCCAAATGCAACACCCGACCAATGATAAGCCAAGAAGACTACAACAACTATACTAATTGATTATAAAATTTGGCTACAAGAATACAATTACCAGAAACAAATAATAATTTAACCAAAATTGTATACAAAACACACTATTTCTCAAAATATTTCATTTCACTTCTTCGACACAAAACCATGTGTATCTCTAGGCCTTAGATGGTAAGGTGAATCGTGTGATGAGTTCTTTACATTATCTGTCAAAATTGAGTCATCCTTTTGAAGTGTGGGAAAAATAATTCTCTCTGGTACCTTCGTGAGTCTGTCCACGTGTATCGTCTGAATCCGATCAGGATTTGTAATTGAAGAGATTTTATAGTTAACTTTAGTCAGTTTTTCAATAACCCTGAAAGGTCCCTGATTCAATTTAGAGAGTTTTCTAGCCATACCTGGCTGAACTACTGGAGTGTATAAATACACCAAATCTCCCACTTTTATGTCCTTATCATGAGAATTCTTTCCACGTAAATTTTCTTGCTTATCAGCAGCCTCTGTTAAATTCTGATTTACTAATTTAAAAGCCTTTTGTAATCTCAAAACCAAATCTTTAGAATAATTGTTTGTGTCATCATAAGTTCTAAAATTGGTTTGCAATAATAAATCAATTGGTAAGCACAAATCACTGCCATATAAAATAAAAGCTGGACATTCCTGAAGTGCACTATGACGACCAGTTCTGTGTGCCAATAAGGCAAAAGGCAGATGTCTATCCCAATCCTCCTGAGTTTGAGAAACTAAGTGGCTAAGTGAATTAATTAAGGTGGCATTTAATCTTTCTACTACACCATCAGACTGTGGATGATAACTCGTAGTAGTATGTTTAGTAATCCCCAATTTCTTATAAACTTCCATTATAGCTTGAGAAATAAAATTAGTACCTTTATCTGTAACAATGTGCTGAGGTATACCATGAGTTGAAATAAATTGTTCTAATTTCTCAATTATGGATATGGATGTAGTGTCCTGCAAAGGATAAGCTTCAGGCCATCGTGAAAAATAGTCAGTTACGACCAAAATATATCTGTTGCCTGCCGTAGTAACTGGAATGGGACCCACTATATCCATCGCAATTCGCTCAATGGGACGGGTAGCCATAGGCATTCTCATAAGGGGAGCCTTATGAGCAGGTCTATGACCCCTCCTCTGGATACAGGAGTGACAGGACTTAATGTAATTGTGCACCTGTTTATGCATACCCTTCCAGAAAAAAGACTTTTGAACTCTATGAAGAGTTCTGTGATAGCCTGAGTGTGCAGCAGTAGGAGAATCATGATGCTCCTGCAAAATTCTTAATACTAGTGTTTTAGGAACAACTAGTCTATCTTGTTTCTGCCAACGTGACTTGGGTTTCTTGTATTTGCAATACAAAACATCTTCCTTTACAAAAAATATCTGAGAATTAGGTGTAGGAGACTTATTGATCAGTTACAATCTGTTGGCAAGAAGGATCAGAAGCTTGTTCTTTTTTGAATAAATCCAACAATTCAGGAGTAATGGAAGTTTGAATTAAATGTGTAACATTTACTGCTCTAGATAAATAGTCTGCTGTTAAATTTAATCTACCTGGTTTGTGAACAATCTTATAATCAAACTGGGATAAACCCATAATCCAACGTGCAATTCGAGAAGTGGGATCTTTAAGTTTTAAAACATGAGATAATGAAGCTTGATCAGAATATACTGTAAATGGTTTACCAAGAAGATATTGTCTAAAATGTGCTGTGGCCCAAACAACTGCCAAAATTTCCCTCTCTACAGTACTATAACGTGTTTCAGGACCTTTTAATTTTCTACTAGCATAACAAATTGGATGTTGGAAACCGTTAGAATCTTCTTGACACAAGACAGCACCCAATGCATAATTAGAAGCATCTGTACACAAGGAAAAAGGTTTAAGAAAATTAGGTAAAGCCAAAATGGGTTCATTCAGAAGTTCAGCTTTTAGAATATCAAAAGCATGCTGAGCTTCATGTGACCAATAAAATGGAACTTTATCTTTAGTGAGCTGAGTTAAAGGAAGTGCCTTTTGGGCAAAATTTGGAATGAACCTTCTGTAAAAGCCAATAAGGCCTAAAAATCGCCTAACTTCTTTCCTATTTTTAGGTGCAATAAAACTCTGAATGGTCTTTAAATTTTTATCATCAGGCTGTATAATACCCTTGGTAACTTTATATCCCAAATACGTAATTTGTTCTTTCAGAAAATGACATTTAGAAGGTTTAAGTTTTAAATTATGCTGTTTTAGTCTATCAAAAACTAACTTCAATTTTTCCAAATGTTCATCAAAAGTTTCAGAAGCAATGACAATATCATCAATGTAAATCCCTATTTTTAATGGTGAAAGATTGGCCAAAACTATAGACATCAACCTTTGAAAGGAACTAGGAGCATTTCGCATGCCAAAAGGTGTTCGTAACCACTCATAGTGCCCAGAAGGAGTCGAGAAACCACTTTTGAAGGTGTCATCAGGATGAATTTTCATCTGGAAAAACCCTGAAGTTAAATCAAGTGTGGAAAAATAATTTGAATCTCCTAACTGTTCTATCAATTCAATCATGGAAGGCAGAGGAAAACTGTCTTCTATCGTTTTCTCATTCAACTTGCGGAAGTCAGTGACTAAACGGTAGGTGTTATCCGCTTTCTTAACAAATAAAACAGGAGCACTGTAAGGGCTGTCACTTTCTTGAATGATGTTGGCTTCAAGCAGCTCTGCTACCTGTCTATCTAATTCATCCCTGAGATGGTAAGGTACTTTGTAAGGCTCTTGCCTAACAGGAATATTATCACGCAAGTTGATGTTGTGTAAGATGGTGTCACACCCTGTTAACTCAGTGACTGAGGCAGCAAAGATGTTACTATACTGATTGAGAAGGTGTGATAAATGTTGTTGTTGCTGCTCAGGTAAATGTGTAAGATCAAATTCACCACCCCAAGACTCGAAATCCTCACCTGTTTCTATGGTGGTATTGTTTACAAGTTCAGAGTTATGTGTGATGACATTCACAGGTTGGGCACTGGCCAATTTCATTCCTTTATTGAGATGTAGTGTATTTGGTGAAAAATTTGCAATTTTGACATAAAATTCGTTAGATGAAGAAGTCTGATTAACTGACCTGGCTATGTAAAATTGACTTTGCGCATGTTCTATTAAAGGTTCAATTAAGACAGTATCAGTAGTGAAATTTACAGAACGAGCAGGGAGCTTAATGATATTTTCAGAAAAAGGTGGTAATTTATGTTTGGTTACAGAGTAACAAAATGACTGAGAAACTGAGGTTGAGAAAACCTTATTATTCATAGCACTAGGCTGACTTAGATTCCATTTAAGAATTACATTTGATCCTAAGAGTTGAGAAGTGGAGAAATCCAAATGCATATTGTGGTCTGCAAGAAATTTAGTTCCTAATAAAGCACCATACTGAGATGAAAGAGGTGTGTCAGTAATTAAAAATTCTGTTTCAAAATATCGTTGTTGAAATTCTATTGTTAAATTCATTTTCTTATTTATTTTTACTTTTTCTGCAGCAATACCCTTTAAATATATGTTACATGAATCCAATGAGATTTTATTTCCAAAACATTGAATGTATTTAGCTTCTATGATGTTTACAATTGCCCTTGAGTCCAATAAAAACTTTACTTTATTCCCCAAAATAGATCCCTCAACAATAGGCAAAGACGCCTCACTAGTGGATACTGTAAAAACCGATGGCACCTCCAAAAGGGTTTTAGGAGACGAAACGGAGACTGGTTTCTCCCCACCCTGAATTAGTTTAAATTAAAACTTGGTGCTTGGGGATTCAAAGCATTTGTAGCCACACTTGTGGTATTTGGAGCACCCGAAACAGCTGGTGTGGTGTTATTAGAATGTCTCCTGGCTGTTTGGTTATTTCGAAATCTCTGTTGACCCTGTCTAGAGTGCTGATTAGGCACAGTATTCGCATAGCAGTCCCTGCTAACATGCCCTATTCTGTTGCATCTGTAACAACGAGGCTGTATGGGTCTTGAACGAGTACCTTGTGATATTAAACTCTGCACCTGTGTTTGGAGAGAGCCCATCATTTTTGTAAGCTGAGCTATATTTTCCTGCTGCATCTTAATAGCTGTAGTGAGCTCTGAGTTGGTTACTGATGGTGGTGTAACTGCCTTCTCGACTGCTGGCTTAGCAGCATTCACTGCTCTAACCTCAGCTGTTGGAAAATCACTACTAGCATGTCTTCCTCAATAATAGCCCACATGTCTTCCTCAATAATTGCATGCTGTTTAGCAGATGCAAAAGTTTTGTGATTCTGTGGCAGCAACAAGCGTCGCAAATGCAACTGCAATCCTTCGATAAACACTGACAGAAGTAAATCCTGTCTTTGTGCTTCTGCTGCAGGGTCACTGCTTCTTTCCACTGGTACAGTTTTGTACGAAAGAGCCTCTATACGTGCTGCAAATTGTCGCACTGACTCGTGTGGTTTCTGAAAAGCCTGAATAAGAGCACGGATGTTAGAGTGCAAATTGTGCACTGAACTGAACCTCTCTTTCAACGCTTTCACAACATAGTCAAGACTGGCTTCTTTCTTTAACCTAGGATTATTCCTAATTAATTCTGCAGCCTCACCTGCCACCTTGACTCTGATCAATGTTAACTTATCTTCATCTGACCAACCCACATGAGTGGCAATAAGATCAATCCTATCTAAGAAGTCATTCAGACTAATTCCCTTGTCTGCACCTGAGAATAGAGGAACAGAATCAGAGGATCAGAACCAAAACCTGATAGAGCCATTACTTCTCGACTCTCTTCCCAGTCTATTGCACTATTACTAGCCACTCTGGCTGCTCGTTTTGACACTTTCTTTGGCATTTTAAACTGCGATCAGCAATTTCCAGCACATAAAGTAGGGATGTATCCCAATGTGTGATTAACAAGCGTGCCTTTTAACCTTATGTTGCAAACATACAGTTGCAAAAGTGTGAAACAGTAATCCTCAAAATTAATATGTAAACATGCAATACAAAATTTTGCACAAAACAAAATACTTAACAGGTACTGCGTGAAAATGTTTGTGTTGGATACAATACTTTTAAAGTCCAAATGTGTATCAGTAGTACATATCTGGTATGCAACCTCAAACAATAAGTATAAAATAAGCACAGTAATACGACCACTGTATAGGCCTGTCACTGTAACTAACTAACGAGTAGGGTTTCAGTAAAAAGCCTAGACATGTGGAAGAAAACTTTCACATAAATATGCAATAGTACACATGACAATCACCAGTCTCAAGTCAAAATTAAGTTCAACTATAAGCGCAAGCCAAAAGAGATGCAAAAAAAAAAATAAATAAACAGCACAACAAAAATTGTTAGGATCGAAAGTTCACGGCACCAATATGTTATGGGGACAATTGTCATGGCACCAATATGTTATGATCAAAATTCACGGTACCAATAATGTTATGGTTTCCTAAAGTCTGGTACCTAAAAGGTTTCCTACTCTGTTGACATAAGACTTAGAATTTTTTAACAGTAATATACTAATATCAGTAAGCCCTGTGCATTTGCGTTGTGTTTTCGGATTAACCCTGAAATCAATTTGAGAATGAGACGGGTGAAAATCATTGAGCACACACACAAAAAGAAATAAATAAACATTGACTGATCTAGAAAAGTGAGCCTATTTATTAAAATTTTTAAGAGTTACTTAGTCCAGTAATTTGTAGGCAATTAATATTCAATTAGAACTGTTAACATATTGATTATTACACAGTGCAGAATTAACTTAGTAAGCAAATCATATTCAAGCTGAACTGTAAAATATTGCTTTCTACAAAATGCATACCTCTACAGAGTAATATTACTTCTATCTTAGACTCAATAATATCAAACTATTATTGCTATTACATTCAGATAAATATGATCAGATAAAACTTTGGATAAATTAACAATACCCTCCCCGGGGAGAAAAAAAAGAATAATTAACAAGTTATACATTCCAAAAAAAACATTTCACACAGAGTAATCAATACCAATGTAATTCTGGTTATTGCACAAAGTAACTTTCTATTTTCAAAAGAATGATTTAACCGGGTAATATGTTAATTAAAATCAGCTATTACTTCCTACAAGCAATTTAACTCAGAATAATCAATACCAATGTAATTCAGGTTATTGCACATAGTAACTTTCTATTTTCAAAAGAATGATTTAACCGGGTAATATGTTAATTAAAATCAGGCTATTACATCCTACAAGCAATTTAATCCCTAAGAGGAGCAAAAAGCTCAAATAATGACACCTTTACCAATCAATCTTCACCAAGAAAGAAATTCACAAGTTCAATTAAATAATTTAATGAAGAATAAATTTCCTTAACCAATCTAATTTACATTCACTGTTTCAATTAACTAATTTAAATAATGATATATTTCCTTGGCCAATCTAATAATTAACTTTATGGACAACAAAATGATTTCATTAGAATTAGGTTAATTTACTCAACTACAAAATTTTAATTCAACTAATTAAGTTATTTCAATCACTATTAACTATTTTAGTTGTTAGAATTACTTATTAGAAATGTCTATTAAACTTTACTATAAGAATTAACTATTATAAATTTTTTTCTTTTTTTTTTTTTTTAAATATCAGACCAACAAATAAAAGAAAACAAATAAAAAAAACTTATCTGATGAAATACAAGCTGCAGGTGAACAGGAGGAGGAGAAATGCCCTCATATTTAAAAATTATCAAGATGCCAAGGAGGACGGCTGCTGAGCGTAGTAGAAAATGAGAAGAGTTCTTAGGTAGATAGTTTTCCAAAAAGTCCAGCAATTACTATTGATTTAAGAAGCACTACGGAGGTTCTCTTTGATGTCCAATCCAGTATTGAAGTTAGCATTTTTGTCGTAGAGACACCGGAGCTAGCGATGCAGAAGACTCTTGATGGCGGCAATTAATTCTTAAAGATTAGGAATATCGATGCAGACGAAAACTCTATTCATGGAGGAGAAACTGAAATTTCTTCTTAACGGCACTAGAACTAGGCATCACCCTTCTTTGCATTTTCCTATTTTAATTATCTTTGAGTAACTTACATGTTAAGGCACGGCAATGAGGAGCCTATAATTTAGTCGAGGTCATAATGCGTGCAACTAAGTCCCTCGTTCAAAACTCCAGGGCAAGAGGCCCGTAGATCCAAAGGCGGAAAAATGCATTTTCCGAAATGAAATTTAGCTGCCAACGAGACAGCGTCCGATGGTAAGTAGAAAGTGCAAAAAAGTGTAAAAAGTGAGCTCCTCCGGTAAAACAATCCGTTAAAAGGGAGAGCGCCGGACTGCCAAGTTGGCGCAACCCATTTTTCGCAGAAAGTTGAAATAGTTGCAACCACAGCATACCCTCATGTTACCAAACTCGCCAAAACCACTATTTTGAAACCTCAAGGGAAAATCTATGTCGCCAAACCCTCGCCAAATAAACACCACCTGCGACCGGGGAGATTAGGAATTTCAACAACCCTGCAAGGGTCCCAACGAAAGAACGCTGAAAACTCGCAAAAAGTGACTTTTCAACCGGAAAGAAGGCATTTCATCCCCCTTTAACTAAATCACAAGCGAAACGAAGAAAAATCTACTAATTAAAGCTCATAACTGAAATGCAATTAAAGTTAGAAAAATGAAAGTTATGCCAAATTAAAGAGCTAATTTTTCTGCAACTAATGATATTAAATACTAAGAAATCAAATTAATTTTTGACATGAAAAACTGAGTTTATTACGCAGGAAAAATACTTATCCATTGTTTGCGTGTACAAGAATGAAGACGCAGTTCGCGTAAACTCGGAAAGCCAAAATATATTACACTAGAATTAATAGGCCCAAAAAAAATATAACCAAACTTGTGTAGCTCAAATTTTGAATAATTACAAATTAAAATTTTGATTTTTATGAATCACTTAATTAAATTAAATTCGCTACACAACATCCCATAAAAATCAAAATTTTCATTTGTAATTATTCAAAATTTGAGCTACACAAGTTTGGTTATATTCTTTTTGGGCCTATTAATTCTAGTGTAATATATTTTGGCTTTCCGAGTTTACGCGAACTGCGTCTTCATTCTTGTACACGCAAACAATGGATAAGTATTTTTCCTGCGTAATAAACTCAGTTTTTCATGTCAAAAATTAATTTGATTTCTTAGTATTTAATATCATTAGTTGCAGAAAAATTAGCTCTTTAATTTGGCATAACTTTCATTTTTCTAACTTTAATTGCATTTCAGTTATGAGCTTTAATTAGTAGATTTTTCTTCGTTTCGCTTGTGATTTAGTTAAAGGGGGATGAAATGCCTTCTTTCCGGTTGAAAAGTCACTTTTTGCGAGTTTTCAGCGTTCTTTCGTTGGGATCCTTGCAGGGTTGTTGAAATTCCTAATCTCCCCGGTCGCAGGTGGTGTTTGTTTGGCGAGGGCTTAGCGACATAGATTTTCCGTTGAGGTTTCAAAATAGTGGTTTTGGCGAGTTTGGTAACATGAGGGTATGCTGTGGTTGCAACTATTTCAACTTTCGGCGAAAAATGGGTTGCGCCAACTTGGCAGTCCGGCGCTCTCCCTTTTAACGGGTTGTTTTATGGGACGAGCTCACTTTTTACACTTTTTTGCACTTTCTACTTACCATCGGACGCTGTCTCGTTGGCAGCTAAATTTCATTTCGGAAAATGCATTTTTCCGCCTTTGGATCTACGAGGCTCTTGCCCTGGAGTTTTGAACGAGTGACTTAGTTGCATGCATTATGACCTCGACTAAATTATAGGCTCCTCATTGCCGTGCCTTAACATGTAAGTTACTCAAAGATAATTAAAATAGGAAAATGCAAAGAAGGGTGATGCCTAGTTCTAGTGCCGTTAAGAAGAAATTTCAGTCTCTCCTCCATGAATAGAGTTTTCATCTGCATCGATATTCCTAATCTTTAAGAATTAATTGCCGCCATCAAGAGTCTTCTGTATCGCTAGCTCCGGTGTCTCTACGACAAAAATGCTAACTTCAATACTGGATTGGACATCAAAGAGAACCTCCGTAGTGCTTCTTAAATCAATAGTAATTGCTGGACTTTTTGGAAAACTATCTACCTAAGAACTCTTCTCATTTTCTACTACGCTCAGCAGCCGTCCTCCTTGGCATCTTGATAATTTTTAAATATGAGGGCATTTCTCCTCCTCCTGTTCACCTGCGGCTTGTATTTCATCAGATAAGTTTTTTTTATTTGTTTTCTTTTATTTGTTGGTCTGATATTTAAAAAAAAAATATAATAGTTAATTCTTATAGTAAAGTTTAAGAGACATTTCTAATAAGTAATTCTAACAACTAAAATAGTTAATAGTGATTGAAATAACTTAATTAGTTGAATTAAAATTTTGTAGTTGAGTAAATTAACCTAATTCTAATGAAATCATTTTGTTGTCCATAAAGTTAATTATTAGATTGGCCAAGGAAATATATCATTATTTAAATTAGTTAATTGAAACAGTGAATGTAAATTAGTCAGATTGGTTAAGGAAATTTATTCTTCATTAAATTATTTAATTGAACTTGTGAATTTCTTTCTTGGTGAAGATTGATTGGTAAAGGTGTCATTATTTGAGCTTTTTGCTCCTCTTAGGGATTAAATTGCTTGTAGGATGTAATAGCCTGATTTTAATTAACATATTACCCGGTTAAATCATTCTTTTGAAAATAGAAAGTTACTATGTGCAATAACCTGAATTACATTGGTATTGATTATTCTGAGTTAAATTGCTTGTAGGAAGTAATAGCTGATTTTAATTAACATATTACCCGGTTAAATCATTCTTTTGAAAATAGAAAGTTACTTTGTGCAATAACCAGAATTACATTGGTATTGATTACTCTGTGTGAAATGTTTTTTTTGGAATGTATAACTTGTTAATTATTCTTTTTTTTCTCCCCGGGGAGGGTATTGTTAATTTATCCAAAGTTTTATCTGATCATATTTATCTGAATGTAATAGCAATAATAGTTTGATATTATTGAGTCTAAGATAGAAGTAATATTACTCTGTAGAGGTATGCATTTTGTAGAAAGCAATATTTTACAGTTCAGCTTGAATATGATTTGCTTACTAAGTTAATTCTGCACTGTGTAATAATCAATATGTTAACAGTTCTGATTGAATATTAATTGCCTACAAATGACTGGACTAAGTAACTCTTAAAAATTTTAATAAATAGGCTCACTTTTCTAGATCAGTCAATGTTTATTTATTTCCTTTTGTGTGTGTGCTCAATGATTTTCACCCGTCTCATTCTCAAATTGATTTCAGGGTTAATCCGAAAACACAACGCAAATGTACAGGGCTTATTGATATAGTATATTACTGTTAAAAAATTTTAAGTGTTATGTCAACAGAGTAGGAAACCTTTTAGGTACCAGACTTTAGGAAACCATAACATTATTGGTACCATGACATTTTTTTAACATAACAGTAGCACCCATCTTCTTGAGAATTCAAGTTCTTAGAGGGGACAGGAAAAGCAGCGCAGTTCGGGGATTAGATAAGAAGGGGGGCTCTTCAATTAAATTTCGAGCAGTTCGTATCCTACCAAATTTACGAATGCCCCTGAATGTTTATATCCTGTTTCTTTCTCTATTTTTGTAAGTCTTAACTACTTTTAGGACAAAGGTGCTATTGTTTTCCCAGAAAAACTATGGCCGAATGGAGTCGTACCTTACTCTATTGACAAGGGACTGACATGTGAGTTATACATCGTTTTCAATTGAAAATATTTTATATTTAACTGTGCATAAAATATTTACTTTTGTGTTCAAAATAATTATTTATTGTGCTTCTTTTTCCATTTCAATATGCCTCGATTCCTCTCTTCATTGCTATGTTGACATGCAAAAGAAAATGGTGAAATTTAATTAAAAAAATTATCAATAGAATATTTTTTGGCAAGTTTGTTGAGAAATGACCCAGTTTTTTGAGAAATTCGAGAATTTCGAGAAGTTTTACTTCTTCCCGAAAAATTGTTCTGAATCTTGTGCTCTGCTTAGTGTCCCACATATTTTAGCAAATAATTTATGAGTTATGTAATTTGAAATTACAAGAATCCAATAATGTCTTGCCCCATTACGAAAGTGAAAGAATTCCAGCCACAGAAATTCATAATAACATACATAATTTAAAATTAGTTTGCATTCGGCAAAGAATACCTTTAGCAATTTAATTTAACATTGTACTGTCTTCTAACATTATTAGCTTAAAAAATTTAGAAAAATTTCTACTAGCTAACTGATTGCTAAAAAAAGTACTTTTGCAATAGTTTTTTATTGTGTGTGTGTGGGGGGGAGGGGTTACTTTCTGATCATAGCAGAAACTATAGTCTTTTAATTCATTTTAAATGTAATGGTTTCTAGGTTTATGTGCGTATTAAAACGCGAATTTCGTAAACCGCGAATTGGTAAAATGAAAACTTTTGCCTTTTTATTTGATGGAAATATTTGTTGAAAATCTTTTGTGCATAAGATCCAGTGAAAAACTTCATAGCTATTTCTTGAATAATTTCTATTTTTTATTAAATAAGTGCAAAAATCTTCATGTGGGATTAATTTCCGATGAAATAATATCGTAACAAATTTTTCGTGCACCGTTTGTCAAGGCCATTTTTAACAGTTCATTTGAAAAGTAAAATTTTACGTTCACTGTTTCTAATTTTCGTAAGACTAATTCTAAAGTCTTTTTAAGACAATTCTTAACTCCTAAAGCTTGGAACTGCTTCAAGAGTTGAAATCTGCATGCCAAAATTAGATTGTAGTTTCGTTTTAGTCATATGATTTTATATTTTTTAGTTTACCAATTCCTATCTTATATCTTTTTGAATATAATCTACAGTCATTTACTAATTAATCTTTTTTTTCAGTTCAATCCAAAACCCGTGGAGCTTTCTCTTATTACATGAGAAGTACCTGCATTCGATTTGTTGAAAGAACAGATGAAAAAGACTATATTAGAATTTTTCCCGGACAAGGGTAAAATAACTTACGTATAAAGACAGAAACAATAACCTAAAAATAGACAATTGCTAATTTGTTAACTTTTATAATTGAAACTCTTAATGCATTCGATTAAATACGTTTACAACAAAATTACTATTAGAAATAAAAACATTAGTTAAAAAAAGCATGTTTTTCAGATGATAAGTGGTAAAAGAAGTCTAAAGTAACATATTTCTGAGCTGTTATTTGCTAATTACTGAGATATCTACATTTTTAAATTAAAAATTTTCCTCCTAGAGAATTTGCTGCGTTTTTAAAGACGCTTAGTTCCTGTTTATTTTGAACGTGTGATTTATAAAGGTGCGTAGTTGTCTACAGTTTGAAAACACATCAAAGATTTGAATAAATTAAATCGACTTTTAGGTTTGTGATTATTTTAGATGACATAACTCCTAAGTTAACTCTTCTTATCACTGTTTCTGCAGTAGCTTAGCTAGAACGAGACGGAGGGGTGAGCGGTGCAATTCTGAGAGCAGCATTTTTCATTTGAAACACATTATAGGTTTGGTTTGGTCTATTTGATTATGGCAAAATACTTGAGGGCTGTCTGCCTAAGAGGAGGAGTGCCTTCATAGAGGACTATCTAAGGGAAACTGGCTCGTGTATACGTTACACATGGAGAAAAACGCGAAAACGGCCATGCAGCCAACTAGTTTGCGAGATTCGAACCTCCGACCGAACTACCAGAGTTCAGCGACTTTACCATTCGGCCGCTGGTGTGCAACATATTATAGAGATTAATTACTCACACAGATCTTCGGAATAGGAAGTATGGTAGTACTTCGGAAAGTAGTAACAGATTAAAGGTTGTGAATTGGCTCATATTCATGCTACGACCCTATTGACGTCCTACACAAACTAATATCGTCTATTCGCTGATTGTTTCTGACTCTATTTACGTCATACACAAACTAATGTAAAGCTACTTTATAAGTAATTTAGCGTTAATTAACCAGTTGGTATTTACAATTTCAGCTTTTACCAGAACTTCTTTCCGTATTCCTCGCCAGAATATAAATGAGTAGCCAGTATTTAAAATGAGGTTTTTTTTTTTTTTTTTGTTTTTGTTTTTAAATTTAAAACAGAACTGGTTTCTGGTATCGCGTGCGCGCTACGTGTTAGTTTCCTGCCAGTCATGGTAGTTGTAATTATTCGGCTTTGCGTTCTATCTGCTGCTGACACTTAAATTGCTGACGTTTCGGTACAGCAGTTGAGCCAGCTTCTAGAACAGCAATTAATTGTTCAGTTTTGACTACTGCTCCATGTTTAACTTAAATTTGAGTGTTCTGTTTAGTAGTATATCCATGAGATGTGGCTTATATATTGTAGCACGAGAGAGTTGCCTTTATGTTTTAAAGTTTGTTTAAGTCAAAAGGCTATTCTTAATCTTCTAACAACTTTGTTATTAAGACACAATAACACGCCGAATAAATACTAATTCAGAAGTCAAACAACACAAAAATCAGCGTTAATCTACAAAATTTAAAACAGAACTGGTCATAAAACAGAACTGGTCATCATTCAAGCAGAACTGGTCAGCATCGGTTTGCCTTCCACCACACTTTAAATCATGTCATCCGACTAAACAAAAGTTAGCTTCATTTTATTCCTATGTTTTCCGTGCTCTTCAAGTTTGCTCCTCCAAACTAGCCCTTGATGAAGAACTAAATTATTTAAAAGCAATAGCTATTGACAGGGGCTTTTCACCCAACATTATTAATCAAGCAGTTAAAAAATTCTCATCTCAACACACTAAAAGCCACACTCTTATTTTAGGAGATTATAAAAATTCTGTTGTCATTCCCTTCTTTCCATCAATTAGCTATAAAGTTGCACATATTTTGCAGAAATTTAACTTTCGGGTTGTTTACTCTCCCATCAATAAAATTCCAACTTCTATACTCAAGGACCCCATTCCGGATATGAATTCCTGGGGTATTTATAGGATTCCTTGCCAGTGCGGTTTAATTTACATTGGCCAAACTAAGAGAGCCTTAAAATTTCGCGTCAAAGAACATGAGGCATATGTTAGAAAAAAGGAAACACAGAAGTCTTCTGTTGCTCAACATTGTTGGTCTGAAAATCACACTTTCAATTTTTCTGCTGCCAAAATTATTCAAAAAACATCTTCCATTGGAGAACTGGATTTTCTAGAGGCATTTCAATTCATAAAAATCTTTCTGTTCTAGTTAACGATCCTAATTCCAATCCAAATTTGTCTTCGGCTTTTAGAGAAATTATGTTTTAGTTCTGGTTTCGCCAACAGATGGCGCCACTTGCTTATTCTTGTCCAGGCTTTCTTATCTTATCTAAACATTATTTCCTATCTTGTTCATTTGCGGTTTTGCAGCTGAAGATGATGGTTCGGTAAAACCATCGAAACTAGTCCTGTGAAAATTTTGTAGATTAACGCTGATTTTTGTGTTGTTTGACTTCTGAATTAACTTTGTTATTGTTTCACACATAGCAATAATTCGCTTCACGCCTGTTAAGGTTACATAGCGATAATTCGCTTTACGTCTGTTAAGGTTATTGGGCTAATTAACATTACCAGCTCAAAACCTACAACTTCTATGTTACATATAAATAACATAAACTGTGAAAATGCTCATGCAGCCAGCCTAGGAGTTTGATTCTAAATTTAACTACCAGTATTTAGCAATCTTCACCACTCAGTCTGAACTTCTATGCGAAATTGCCATAAAGAGAGTGTTAATTTTACACCGGACGAAGTATTCAAAGAAACTTCAGAGAAATTATAACCGCTTCACTTCTTGCTGTGCTTTCCTTATTTCGTCGAAACTTTAAATGAAAAATGTCGATGTCAATGAAATTACGATAATGAAGATATAAAGAAAGAATAATTCCTCAGTGAGCGAAAAGTATTTGTGAATTTTATTTCTGTTACTGCTTGGAATAAAGAAACAGAGAAATGAAAGGATGTTCGCTTTGAATGTTTGCAGTTTATTCTAAAATACAGCTTCCAGGAACTCAGTTCTAATATTGTTATAGTTACATGATTAATTATTATGATTAATATTATAATACTATAGCAAATTTTCCTCGCAATTGTTATAAGTGTTGATTGCCAGAAGAGAAAATTTTTATAAATGCAAATCAGTTAAAACACCTTAGATCTAAAAATAAGTACCTAGAATTTTCGAAATCTTACTTTTTTGCAGAAGAACAACAGGAAATAAAAAAAAAAAAAAAAAAAAAAAAAAAAAAAAAAATGTATAAAATGTCATAGATGAATTTGCTAACATAAGAACATGCAAAATTCCATTTTAAATGATTAGAATTAAAATTGTATTCCAAAAATAAACAATAGAGTTACTTTTACTTATTTCCGTACTCGTTATTAGCATAAAGGACGTTAGCCCAGGAGGGCTATTAATTTCGTTTTGGCATTTTGCGTTGATTCACTTTTTTTCCAATTGTTGCCACCAAATATTAAAGCCCTGTATCATATTTAAAGAAATTAAATAATGAAGAATTTGCATAAATGTATGTATGTTTCTCACAGTGTGATAAAACAACGGTACCTAGAGCCATAAAATTTTGAATAACATAATCCTCCACCGAATATGGGCATCTGGAAGACCTAATTTGATATTTGGAATTTATTTTATTATCTATTTCATATTACATTTAAGAATTTTAAGAAACTCAACGATTTTAAAGCGAAGAATAGCAACACTGTACGGGAAAAAAAAAAAAAAAAAAAAAAAAAAAACTTTTATCTCCAGTCCGCAAGATTTTATATTGGAAATTCTAAAGATATACTCATTTTATAACTATTTTGCGATTGCTGTTAAATTTAATTTTATGGTTTAAGTGCGAAGAACATGATATTTAATAAATAAAGGTAACTCACAAGACGTTATAAAAACGCCCCTTTGGGCGTAATGCAAAATATGAAAGCTTTGAGATTTTAAGTCCAAAGGGGCTTTGTTCCTGAAGGGCTTTTGTTTTCATTTTGCGATTTTGCGTCGGAAACCTATAAACGGCGTATCACTTTTCAAATCGTTGCCACCAAATACTATCACCCTGTATTATATTTGAAGAAATTAAATAATGAAGGATCTGCATATAAATGCGTGTATATTTCTCGCATTGTGATAAAACAACGGTACCTAGAGAAATACAATTTTGAATGACGTAATCCTACTGCGAATGTGGGCATCAGGAAAGCCCAAATTTGAAATTTGGAATTTGTTTTATTATCGATTTCATATTTTGTAAAACTTTAAGGAATTTTGATGAACAAACTCAACGGTTTAAAAGCGAGGAATGGCAAGATTCTACGGGAGGAGGCGGAAAATCTTTTTATCTCCAGCGCGCGGAACTGTGTATCTGAAATTCTAAAGATGGGCTCATTTTAAAATTATTTTGCGACATTGCTGTTGAACTGAATTTTATAGTTTAAATGCAAAGAACGTGCGTGATATTTAATAAATAAAGGTAACAGACAGAATGTTAAAAAAACGCTCCTTTGGACGCAATTTAAAATGTGAAACATTTCAGATTTTTTTTCTTTCTTTATTTTTTAACACATTTTTCCGTGTACGTTGAAAGAGGTGGCAAACAGATAGCCCTCTTCGGATGGCGAAAGCTCTGTCTATGCCACTGTGTGTTTGATCGCAAATATTTAGAAAATTACTTTAATTAATTATTTTTCAAGGTTTATTTTATAACTTTTTTATTTGAGTTATTTGAGAGAAACTAATTTTTTACTTAATTTGTGTCCACGTAAAAGTAAAGTACTATTTATTATTTACTGCAAATAGACGTTTTGGAGGAATTTTTGATTAAAAATATTCTTACCTTGTGCACTGGAAAAAAAATTAAATAAATTCAAAATTGGAAATAAAATTACTTATGATTAATTACTTATTACAATTAATGATTTGTTATAGCAGCATTGATCAAAGAAAGTACCATGCTAGCCACATATTTTATATGTATATGTATTTCTCAAGCCTCTAATAGCCCTGTAAACGTATTAACGGAAAAAGAAAAAAAATAGAAATATTTTAATTAGAAATTTTATTATTTTTTATTCTTTTATAAGGATAAGCATTGTGATTCCAACGAGAATCAATTTCAATATCACTTCATACCCGAGCTCGGCAGATAAATTTTATATGTTTATCAGATAAGATACTCATTTTGATTTAATAAATTTCATTGATGAAAACGTTAGTTAGCAAACCCAAGTTTTTCTAAGCATGTATAACAGTTTTCTTAGGATTGAATCTAAATCATGATGATTTTTTTCTAACAATTATATTACCACTTTCAACATGGTTTATCTTACATTCAAATTAATTTAGCTTTTAAGCAACAATATGTAATTTCCGCGAGAAGGTGAAAAATGAACTTAGTTTTAAAACAATAAAATTTCAAATGAGTGTAACTGGGGCGAAACATAATTATTATCTAATTAGAAATAAAATTTTTTTTTTATTTCACTAGCCATATTTTAAATGTTTGTTTGTCAAATATGGTTAATGTCGTCAAGTACTCCTTGTTACGTAGTGGCGTGGTGTCAAGTGCCAGTGCAAGAAGTCGATACAGTTGCTGTATACAAAGAAATTATGGTACTTTTCCGCTTTGCCGGCGCAAGGGATTAAAGTCGCCAATCATGGTACAATTGGTGCCAAACGGAATATCCTCGCTGGTAACCTTTTAGGCTTCATTTTTAAAACAAGTCGCCGCCATTTCTTATCAGATTGATCGTCTCTTTCAATACTGGCATACAATTACATAGAATTTTTATCAGATAGTTCAATTTTATGACCTAAGGCCATTCGTGGTAATTAAATCAATTAGGATGAAATCACGCCGCTCACCCGAAGGCGAAAATATAGAAAAGGCAATGTCAAGGGTTAAATTCATCAAATTTAATGAGAATGCACTAGCGAAGTAAAGCACGGCGTTTTACATAATTTCTGAGTAAGCTATTCGTACGAATTGAAATAATTCTTGCATTTAAACTTGTATTCCAAAATAAGATTTAACTTGAAATTAATGTAAATAATTACTGAGAGAATTAGATTTTTGTAGCGTAGTTTACGTGGGATGAGATCACTTGGAGTCACGTGATACGAACCGGCGACTCAGGATGTTGAACCATGAAAGCATAGTAAATTCTTAAATTAATGTCTTTTTACAAATTTATTGTCTTTATTTATTGGCTTTTTACAAAATTTTAAACGCTATTAAAATGATTGTGCCCTAAAAATGAAAAATTCTTAAAACTAACATTTGTTAACATTTTTTATGTGCATACTGTATGTTGTCGTCAATAAAGTCTGCTTGGCGAGATTTGCGCCAGCGAAACGGAAAAGTACCGAAATCTTTTATTAAATCTCCTAATAAAATTAATAGTTTTTTTTCTAGATGTTATTCTCACGTGGGAAGGACGGGAGGCCAGCAACCTGTTTCCATTGGACAAGGTTGCAATTGGCTAGGCACCATTATTCATGAGCTCGGGCATGCTTTAGGATTCTACCATGAGCAAAATAGATCCGACAGAGACGAATATTTAATTATCTATTGGGATAACATCAAAGAAGGTTTGTACACTATTTCTAAAATGAATTTCTCTTTTTCATTTAATTATACATTTGCAGTTTTTAATTGCTTAGGGTTATATGTACTAGTCCTCCCCCCTTGAAAATAAAATATGAAATTTGATAAACAGATATGATTAAATAAAATAATCTTATTTTTCACTAAAAAATACATTACGTGTTCAAATGAATCAGAAAATAAACTAAAGCAGAGCAAATGATGCTTAACAATTTTCACCTTTTAAATGCATTCGATTTCATCCCTTGGCATTATCCGTGCTGTGAAGCATTTGTTCGTAAATGCTTTCTGAAATATTTAAAACATTTCTACATTTCTCAGAAAGGAGCTCTTGGAAACTTGGGAAAATCGCAGACTATTTTGCTTATCTAGAAATATATAACGACAGAAAATTAGCTGCATATAGAGATAGGCAGTTAAAAATGTAAACTACAAGGGTGGATCCATAAAACAAGTGTAAAATATTATTTATTAATAATAGAAAATATTAAAAGAAATTAAGGGGCATGCTTTTCTGTCATTTTTTCACAATCACGATATCTATTTAGGTATTTATCTGAACGCAGAACTAACTTGTTTAACCCGGGTTAGTATGCAAACGCCTTTGCCGGAAATCGAACCACGGACCTCTGGAAAGATGAAAAGCAGGAAAGATGAAAATTAACAACGTCTTCTCCGGGAATCGAACCACGGACCTCTGGAATACCGGCCCGGCGTGCAGAACCACTACACGACGATAACACACTAGGAAAGCTAGAGAAATACCTTATATTATACCTTTTTAAAGGACGACTGGGTTTTTAGGGGACCCAATCGCCAAATCCTAGGTGGGGAGAAATCATCATCCACCACCCTCTTAGTTCGGGCGCCACTTTAGAGGCATTAGGTATTTTGGAAGCAGGCAGGATGAAAAATTAGCAATGTCTTCTCCAGGAATCGAACAACGGTCCTCTGGAATACTGGCCTAGCGTGCAGAACCACTACACCACGAAGGCACGCTAGGAAAGAGGAAGTTATACCTGTTAAGTAGAAATCACGTCCATGTCCATTCAACCAATTCTCGGTAGATGTTTACACATCACTCGGTAAAGAGAACCTCATTTTAGATAAATATTCCTTCAATTTCGATAAAGGGAAATAGTCACTGGGTGCTAAATCTGGACTATATGGGGTGACTCCAGACTTCTCACTTAAACTTTCACAGCAGTTCTTGACCTCATTAAGCAGTATGGGGCTGGATGTTGTCATGCAGGAGGATGACACCATCACGAAACAACATGCCGGGGTGCTTGTATCGGAGGGCTTCATGTAACCTTGTCAAAGTGGCATAATAACAATCGGCAGTAATGGTATGGCACGCTCCAGATACTCGATCAGGATAACGAATTACGCTTCGCACCTCTAAGATTTTTCTAATGTCTCGTCATTTCAATCTCTCTGACAAGTCTGCGAACTTGCTCCATTTATTTTCACAACTGCTGCTAGACAACTATCTACACTCTTCATTCCATGCACAATAATTACTTTTCAAATGCTGATGCTTGTAACCTTCTTTTGGATCCACCTAAGTATTATCAGATTTGGCATAGACCTATTTTAGAACTTTTCAAAATTTTTACATACTGTATTTTCAGCTCCCAACGAAATTACAGTTTGCTTTTAACGCAGACAAATGACTAATGAAAAATCTCTATTATAACTAAATCGTAGACAATTCGATTGTTTCAAACTAATAGGGGCACTGGAAAGTAATGTCGTTTCTGCGCATGTCGACAACAACATGCTAAGGGCAGAAGTGAAAGCAAATCCATGTCAAACACTCTTAACCAACCTTAATTGACCATCCAAGAACATTTAAAGCAAAATGGAAAAATAAGCAAAGCAGCTGTATGAGTCCCCCATAATCTGTCCGAAAAGAACAAAGCCAACCTATCCATCCCATACAACGTATTGCTTCAACGGCACCATACAGAACCGTTTTTTGATCGTTTGAAATCGTTTGTTGGAGACAGAAAAATAAGTCCTATATGATAATCCAAAACTCAAAAGGCAGTTTTAATAGGGGTTACAAAGGGTTTACATCCCGAAAATGCGCTTCTGCGTATTTGATGGAGTATTCGCGGAATTGTTAATTTTGAATTGCTGAAACCTGGACAAACTGTTAATGCAGACCCTTATTGTGAACAACTGGATGGAGTGAACCAATCTTTAATCGAAAAATATCAATTGTCAACAGTAAAGGCGTCATTCTGCAACACGACAATGCAAGACAGCACGTGTAAGACGAACACTGGAAAAAATTAATGAATTGGGGTGGGAGGTACTGCCATACTCACTCACCATACTCGGCCGATATCACAGCATTGGTTTTCCATTTATTCGGATCCCTACAACACTTTTTTTAGTGACAAAAAATTTGAAAATTTGGATGATGTCCAAAATGTCCTCTCGAGATATTTTACTCAAAAACCAATTGATTTTATCGGTCCGGGATTGAAAATCTGCACATTAGATGGCAAAAGGTTGTTGATAACGAGGATGATTATAGATTAAAAATAAAAACTTGTTAAAAATGTATTCGTTTGAATTTAATGTAAGAAAGCGACATTACTTTCTGGTCCATCTATAACAATTTGCAAACTTGAAAACTGCTGAGAAAGGATTTGTCTTAATGCAGTAAACCCATTCGAAGTAAAATGCAAATATATTTGCCAATATATGCAAAATATTGCACGCAATTTTGCTTCTGTAAATGTATAACGATAAAAGAATAGCTTTTGAATCCCTGTAAATAGGCATTTAAACATATGCAAAAATAGTTCTTTTTTTGGTAATGCAGCGCAGTGTTCAGAAATTTCAAAATGCAGCTCAGTTTTATCAGAGTTTTATTTGACAGTAAAAAATTTAATGTTTATTAATATTTCCTGATCATCGGCAAGAGTTCAACAGTTAGTTTGAATTAATACCATTTTCCAGGGGGGATGTTTGAAACTAGCCTTATATATTTTACAGCGAAATAACATTCTAAGTTGAAATATGGTCTTTGTCAATAGATTGTTTATGCAAAATGATGTGTTATACGGACAATTACCGGAAAAATTATAAAAAAACATCTACAAATCAGAGTCAAATATTAATTTGTGGAAGGCAGTATCAGGAAATAATTAACTATTTCCTCTGATGTTACAAAGTTGAGTCTGTAGTAAATTTTACTTATATGATAATGCTAAAATAAAGGTCTACCGGAAAATTCTCTCCGTTTGGGATACGAAAGGAAATATTACATTTTTTATATTTTTAATAATAGTTATCGCACAGTATAACTTCTCTCGTTACTTATGCTCTCTTTCCAGCGTAACAGTAATACATTTTTTTCAAATGCCTTCTTCTTAGAGGTGAAGAATTCTAGTAGTGCTTCGTGACGTCTGCTTCAGTTTTCAGTTTTCCCCTTCAAACAATTTTTCAAGGAGATAAACAAGTAAAAATCATAGGTTACTAGTTCTGAGGAGTATGGTGGATGCGCAGAGTTCCTCAGTCTAGGTCTACGATTTTCTGATTGGTCTCCAAAGCAGCATGTGATCTGGCATTACCATGATGCAATATGATGTGCTTTCTAATGAAACTCCTTAAACTCTTTTCTCTGACTGCTTTGCTTAAATCATCCATTTAGTGAGAATACCTTTCCGAATTGAATTTTTCGTTAGGTTTCAAAAGTTAGTAAAATATTGGTCCTTGGACGACCCATCATATACAGAACATTCTTTTATTCAGACTCAAGCTCTAAAATAGAATTACAGGTAGCAGGCTATCCGGGCTCACTATGTTTTTTTCCTAACGATATTTTCGTAGGTGATCCACTTTTCATCATCATTTATCACCGGTACAAGGAAGGTTTCAATTTTATTTCGAGCAAGCAGAGGTGTGCATATGACGACTCAATCATGTAAAGTTTTCTAACTTAACTTATGAAGCATCCATTGAGAATATTTATAAACCAATCCTAGTTTACGAGTATGGTTCGAAATAATTTGTTAAGCTGAGCTAAGTTTTTCCACCATTTTCGATGTTATCAAAAAAGGACTTTACTCAATCATGTTATTGACAATATCGTCATAGATTATAAATGCCTACCTAGAGTTTAGCTTATCATTAAGGTCGAAATCACCTGCTTCAAATTTTGTCATAAATTTATTGTAAAAAGATCATGAACGTTCTACCTGAAACTGCATTTCGAAACAAAACATTCTTTGAACGTCAACACGACGTTTCTGTAGCATTTCTTCCTTGCCGGAATTCATACAAAATACATTGTTGTAAATGAACATTATTGGTAGCCATAATTTACACAATCACATCTCAATAATGGTATGAGATCCTTTTGCTTTAGTCAATTTAGAACAGCGCATGCGCATAAATGCAATGATAAAGAGAGACAGCCATATATGTCTCAAATGAGCAGGTGCATGGGTGTTGAAATTTGAAATAATATTATCGTACAGAACTTTCCTGTAGACCTAAATATACTCTGCTTAAACATCTGAAATCTAGAAATAAGATATATATACCCTTTGTTAAATGCTTTATTAGTGACTCGTTGTTCTACGTGCAGGTTTAGAGGATCAGTTCTTCCTGTTGAAACCTGAACAAAATCTGCTGCTCACGGACTTTGACTACGACTCCATTATGCTGTATGGAGAATACACTTTCTCCAAGGAAAAAGGTATTCTCAAAACCATGGCTGCCAAAAAGGGCAATAAGCGTCTTCTAGAGGTAACACAGAAAGGACAATTGAGTAAAACTGATATTGTAAGAATAAGCATGTTGTACAAATGCAATAAAAAAAGCAATAAATTATAAATTCATCAATTTACAGTTCTTTGGACTCTTAAATTCGTAATCCCAAATACAATAAATTACCTTTCCGAAGAGTTTTAGTTATACACCGTCTGTCTGAAAAGCTTCGTGACAGAGTTTCTTAATAGTATATAAGCATAACTGGGTTGTGCAAGAGGATTCAGTGGTCCGTCCGGAATGACGGAAGGAGAAATATATCTTCTTGCTGTATAAAAAATGCGCTCGTTTATATGGCTGGAGATGTGATGCAGTTTCTAGCAAATAAAGGTGTGCCATTTCTAAACCGCCCTCACTGTTGCTTGATTTGATGTAGAGTGAAATTTATATTACCGAAATCAACTTCGCATGAAGGGTGAAAGCTATCACGACGTAACCGACATTTAGGCCACAGTAACACAAAAGCTGAATAACATCCCAAACAAGGACTTTTCTGGCAGTTTCATATGATTGTATGAACATTTTCTGCTTTGGACTCAAGTGGGCGGAGATTATGTAGAGCACCTGAAGCATTAAGACCTTCATCTTAAATTTTCTATAGTTTTTAATAATCCAAACGCGGTACTTTTTGGATAAAATTTGTGTATTTTAACTCGAGGATAATGAATATATACATGTACTTATACATATATACATATAAGACGTAAGATCTTTTTGATTTGACTACATTTCCTTTCTGGTATCTAGAGTGCATCATCTGGAAATTAATCCGTTTCGTATTTATGTAATCAAGCTGCAGTACGAGAGCTTTTCTCCAGTCGGATTAAAGGAAAATTTTACTATAAATACCACTGATAATATGGAGCATCCTTCTTTCCTGCTTCATCTAGCTTCTGCTAGCCACGTATGTTTTCCTGTCCGTTATAATAGTCTTTTGTCTAAAAAAGACATATAAGCTGTACTAACTGAGGGGTACATATCGCACTCAGAATAAAAATATGTGAATCAATGTTGTGTTTCTTGGAGTGTTCAGCAATATAATTAAGTTGAATTCGGTGACACTGTTTGTGAATGTCATCCTCTTATCTACACATTAAAGCCTATCTCATCTTTAACAGTTTCCTATCAAATCATCTTATTGTAATGAGATGAATGCATATTCTTATCGAAGGATGCATATTGCTTATCTGGAAACCCTTGCTTCACCGATGTGTTTATAAAATGAAAATGATTTAACAATTGCTTAAAAGATTTGGTGAATCAAGAATTTAGAGGATTAATTAAAGATAGTAATTATTAGTTTCATATCTTTTTATCTTGTAATTTGAATATGAAAAATGAATGACATAATTTTGAAAATTGGTATAGAAAAATGTAATAAAAATTTTGCTTTTGAGTGTCGATATAAAACATGAAAACTGTAATATTGAATATCATTGTAAGTAATTAATAACTGTAAGCAGAGATAGAATATATTAAATAAACCGTAAACGCTCCTACCTTCTAAAAATATTAATTTTTTTCATATATAAATATTGTCATTTTATTTTTTATATAACGATAATTTTTATATATCTTTTATATTACTTTTGTGGAATATTATTGCTGGATAAACTCATGACACAACAAAAAACAAGTTATAATATTATTTATTATCAAATAATCTTTTAAATAAAAATCAATTTGGTTTTATGCTGGGTAAAAGTACTACCCAGGCTATAGATAATTTAATTTCTGACATTCTTCGAAATAGAAGGAATGGCAAACATACTACAATTTTATCCTCAGATGTAAAGATGATCTCTTTCAACAACGTTTGGTGGCCAATTTTATTGAAGAAATTAAAAGATATGAAATTTCCAAGAAGCATCTTCTTATTGATTCGTCATTTTCTGAATGAAAGAAAAGTTTTCTTATATGATGGTAATAAATGGCACCACAGAAATTACCAAAGGGGTTGTCCCCAAAACTCAATATCTGGTCCACTTTTGTGGAATATTATTGCTAATATAGCTCAAACATAACTTTACCACAAAATGTTAGTATACAAGCTTATGCTGATGATTTTGTTTTATTGCCACGGGAGGTCGTCCTACAATAAGATATAAAGATTTAAGTTTCGCCACTCAAGAATTGGAGAAGTGGTCTTTCCATGTTAAACTTAAACTGGATCCAAAGAAGAGCTTTTGGGTATTGACAAAACTAATACTAGATCAATACGTCCTAGGTGCAAACTGTGTGGACAACCAATTAGAGTTTCTAAGACAATCAAATATTTGGGCCTTACGATCGATGAAAAGCTCACTTTTATGCCTCACCCAGATCAAATAAAGATTGAATGCATTCATATTCCTAACAGACTTCGTAAAATGAACCTCCAAGGTTAAGTTCTTAAGAGTTTATATAAAAGAGCTATATGGAGAAAGATCTTGTATGCATGTGGTGCATGGTGCATCGGTCCGAATGCGTAACAAAATTTTGCTAATTCAAAGAATCGCTTTATTGGGGATTACTAAGTGTTTTAGAACTATTTCCACACTATCTCTTCAGATTTTGTCTGGATGTCTTCCGATTGATATTTTAGCAGAAAAAGAGTATGCTATCTTTAAACTGAAAGCTGGTAATAAAGCTGTCGATTGCTTCAGTGAGGTCTTTTCAGCTAGAGATTTTGACTTTGAGAAATGCTTAGACATTCATCCAGCTTTATTAAAACGGTTGAACTGGCATAAAAGCCTCCCTAATATGACAGGCTACACTTTTTTTACAGATGGCTCTAAATTAAATGGTCATGTGGGGACAGCCTTTTGTGCGTTCTCACACGAGAAAATAAGCATACAAAGGAAATACAGTCTTTCTGACAATGTCTCTGTCTATCAGGCAGAGTTAGTGGCTCTGCGAGAGGCTTATATTGTTTTATTTATAATTCTACTCTAGATCCTGTAGAAATTTATAGCGACTGCGAAAGCGCAATTGTTTCAATCACGGATGTTTGTCCAAGTAACGATTTAATTAAAAAGATAAAAGATATACTAATTTTTTAATGCTTTCAGAGATATTAAACTCTTTTGGACGAAGAGTCATATTGAGACTATTGGTAACGAGTTAGCAGATAAATTGGCAAAGGTTGACACTGAAAATCAATTTATTGATTTTGAAGTAAAGACTTTCCTTTGACAGTTTGAAATCCTTGTTGAAAAGAAAAAGTTTGACTCTTTGGCAAGAAAAGTGGAACGACCCAGTATCTAAAGGAAGATTCACATATAATTTAATCTCAACTGTAAGTGAGAGAAGATGCCTAAGTGACAGGTATCTTAACCAAGTTTTAACTAATCATGGACATTTCTCATTTTATTATAATAGGTTTCCGATTAAAAATCTGCCCGCCCTTGTGGCATAAGTAATGTTGATCTTGAACACTTGTTATTTAGATGTTCTTCTATGAAAAATATTGTTCTAAGATTTATTTCAAATATTGCTAAATTTCATACTCTAAAGGATCTATGTAAAAATACAGTGACTAAATTGAAATTGTCAAATTTCATAAAATATGTATCTGTACATGAAAAGAATTTATATATTGATTATGTTTAAAAATTTCTTTGTCTGTTTTAAGAAAAATTATGGTGTTTATGATATTCTGTTAGTAACATATTTTTATGCATGTAAGTAACATGCGTTATATTTTGTTTTACAGAGTATGTAATAACGTGTTATTTGTTTGTGTGGCTGGTAAATCTCACCATTCTCTAGACTTTAAGTTCATATTATAGTTGTTAATTCTATTTAAAGTTATTTTAGGTAGTATGGTGGTTGTTACGTTGCTTATGCGCCTGATTTAGGCCTTGTTTTAGATTTCAATGTTTCTATATTTAAATAGCACCACTAAGCCCTGTTAAGCCTGTAATGGCGATACAGGAAGTTCAGTCAGTCATATCTTTTATATTTTTATATATATGGAGTGAAGTTTAAAATTTTGTTTAACATAATGGAATGCTTTAGAGTATTTCAAAAAGGACAGTTGTCTTACAAGAAACGAAGGTCTTTATAAGTAACTGCTTAGCAGCCCTTTATGAAATACCTATATTTTACTTTTCATTATTTAGCGCAAAGATTGCTGTGATGACACTTTGAATTGAATTGCATATTATTTTTGAAACAAACACACTTTTTACTATTACACACTTTTTCACACGAACTTTGAGCTGCTGCAACAGATCGAAAGGTATCAATATTCAATAATTGTGTCAATATTCGGAACTTCTTCAACGGAAGTTAATTCTCTCTCACATATACTGAACTGAGATATAGAGTACAATTGTTTTATTCGGCCATCTGTTGTTCCTAATCGGAAAAACCCTTCCCCAGTATTTTCTATAACGACAGCTAAATCGGATCTAGCGTCTTCTCTTCTTCTATTCAACTTCAGGAACTGGAATACGAACTATAGTGCCTACAGATGCCTCAGAATAAGATTTTCCAGACAATAATTTAATTTTCGTAGTTTGAATTTCCAAACATTCTTTAGCTCCTTGTCTTTCTTTCTCAATATCTATTTTATTTAGACACAAGCTACAGACTTTCTCTTCAATTTATCTGCCGTATAACAGACTTCTGAACATAAAACATGGGTCGGCTGTTCGCATTTATAGCAAAAAAAGCTCTTTTCTCAATTTTTCGAACACACGACACACAATTTCAGTGTTATTCTGGGGATGTATTTTCATAACGCTCGAAAGGCATTTCTACAATTTCATTCAAAGATGCTGCTTTGGCAAAAACACGTTCGTAACATGAGGTTAGAGATGTTAAAGCATTTTCAAACTGTTGTTCGTCCTCCACTGCATCAAACACTTCTCTTGGAATACGAATTGTGGATAGTCTAACTCTAGGAGCTCAGCCAAATATAGCCTCGTAAGGCGTTCTCTTTATACCATAGTGAAGTGCCCTGTTTTCATGAACTGAACAAATTTAAGATTGTGACTCCAAGAAGTAGATTGGTTGTTTTGTATCCAAGTTGTTAAAATGTTTTCGACCTCTTGATTGGCCCTCTTGACGCTACCTTGACGCTGACTATGTCTGGCAGAACTTCCTTCCATTGTCGGACTGCAATACACATCGGGCACCAAATAATAAAAATATATCCAGCACATGCATTGCGACCTCTTCTGCTCTTTTTGTTTGGAGACGTCTTAAAATCACGAAATTCGTCAAATGATCCTGGTAAACTAAAATAAATTTATAATTTTCATCAGGCTGAGATTGAAAATCTATGAGATCTACTTGACATCTTGAATCAAATGTGGAAACATTATGGACTTAACCACAATGCCTTTCTTTCCCATATTTCGTTTTTGCTGACAAGGTTTACAAACGCTCAAAAACAGCTTTATGTCATTTTGAGTAATATTTTTATACATACGATTCAGTTCTTTTATCATGCTTTCTCTACCACGATGTCCAATAGAAACACGTGTTTCATATAAAATATCAAACAGCATGTAACTTGAGCAATAAAATATCGCACCAGGTTTTGCATCTCTTAACTAGAACAATTAAATTGCCTACTTCTTGAACTTTAAGGATATCATAATGCTGGAGTAACTAACAGTCACGTGGTACTTTTTTCTGCTCTGTTTTAGCCCTTTTTACTTCTGCTATCAAATTTAATAATTTTTCACGAGTAAGTGCAGCACTGTTTTCCTTTGTCTCACGCTTATTTAATAAAGATTCAAATCTCCTCTTGCATTAAATCTTTCTTTTTTACAGGTTGGTCCCCCATTCCCGCAGAAGTCATTGCTTGAAAACAGGTTGCAAAAATATTTATTGATGATCCAAAATGTAAAAAGCTAACATAAATATACCGTCTGAATTCTACGTCTAAAAGCAGCGGATGAAGCGTACACACACACACACATCATTGTAAAATAGCTAAAAGAGGTCCAAAACTGACTAAAAGCAGCTAGAACCGGTTCAAAGAATTTCCATGTGCCGTATTTTTTAACGATCAAGTAATGGTTATTCTATAGAATACCTAGTTAAATCGTAGAATTCAATAATTTTATATTCTTTAACTGACTTGTCTAGTTATTTCATGAAATACCTAGTTGTTCTGTAAAATAACAGATTTCACACTTTAACGGTAACGTATACAAACTCTTCTAAGCATATAAAACAAAATCTTAACGATTAGATTTTAAGATGAATTAGCGTTGATATAAACTAAATATAAACACTGAACTTCGTGAACATACGGAGATAAACTTAGTTAAAAATTTATTTGTTACTATTTACAGATTTTATAATTAAAACTCAAATTAGAAAACTACTTGCGGGGATACAAATTAGCACTAAAATACGTATTCAGGTTTAGAATACGTAATCAAATTAACAACTACAAAGCTATGACACCACACTTATTCTCTTTTCGTTATCTAAAATTTGTAAACATGTAATCAAGTCACTCATTAGCATTCACGAAAAGAAAAGTTGATAGCGATGCATGCCTCGAATGTTTAGAATAATAGAGTAAATTGCTAACTTACCGTTTCCAATTTACATTTACTAAATACAGATTATGCTTATTATTTAAATTTAGCTTAATATGTATTCTGGTGAAGCTAGATGGAAGAACAAAAAGTATTGATATTAAATAACTGGTTCATGAAATAAACCTTATATAGGATTTGGTTTTAAGTTATTTTATTTTACATATGATATTCACAAATGAGTGAATATTTCTTGTTATAAAAATTTATCTTCAGTTTTTTTAATGGCTTCTTTGGTATTGAAAAGGTACAATCAATTTTAAGAATCAAGAAATCTGGGGAGGGAGAAGATTACAGCCTTTGATATTAACTTCTTAATTAATCTTTTTTAATTTAGACCTTTTCAGTTTTTACTATATGTAGTCAAACGTAACGCTTCTTACAAAGGCATATAGGCTTCAAAATACACTTCCAAATATTTATCGCTGTGAAGTAATATCGAAGAACTAAAAGAAAATAAATTATCGATAGATTTACAGCTTATCGTAAATTCCATCTGTCTGCTTTCTCAAGGAAGACAAAGTAGAGCAAAGTTAAAGTAAAAGTTCTTAATACCATTTCTTGAAAATTCATCTGGTAGGGAACCCTTTGACTTTTTGTCTTCGTGATAACCGTTTAAAACGAAAATACGAAGTAGAAAAATGTTCACTTTTTTAATAAAGTATTCGGATTCCATCTTGATATAAGACTCAGTCTTTAAAAACAAAATTAAGTTGATATATAGTGCATTTTAAATTAAAACATGTTATCAAGAATTTTATGTCTAATTCTGTAATGTAGAATATTGCATTCGGTAATTAGACATCAATAATTTGAAAGTTAATACAAGGTTTACTATTAATCTAGTTTCTATGCATTATTGAAGTAACTGAATTACATTCCTAAGCAATTTCCCTTGTGTCCGCTGGTAAACGAACCCGTGTCTTTTCACTTAATAAGGAAGATTTGTACTTAATGAGTTACTCCATTCTCTTTCTCCTCAAAGATTTTATCGGTTCTCAAAAGCGTGTCTTATCTTTACGTTTTCTTCATCCTAATATGGATGGGAAGTATGCTGGACGGCGGGACTACTCGCGAAGGATGAGAGATAAAAGAATTATATTAATGTTGTACACCACAGAAAAATTCTTGTTTTGATGAGAAATCGAAAGTGGAATGAACCTCTCGACTTTCAGGTGAGTTCTCTACTTGTATATTTTCCCTTTTTATTTAAGTTCTTCAAGTTAATACGTTTGCATTCACACTCATTTACTATATGATTATGGGTCGAAATTTATGAATATTCTCAACAGTAGAGAAATTCCTGGAAATTTTCTGGAAAAATTAAACTCAATGACAATCGTTTCGAAATGAAACTCTAAAGTAATTTTTTAATTAGTTATTCGAAAGCTAATGCACTCTCTTTAATTAAAGCCTAATGATTTTTTAAGAATAGGAAACTAATTATCAATTAAATTAAATTAGAACTTTATTCTTAGAAAAGAATGCCCATATAATTTATGAGGTGCAATTTATCTTACTAATCATTGGTACAGATGAAACAGAAGACAAAAGAAAAACTAAACTGAGTGATATGTAAAATGATTTTAAAATGGTCCTTATAATTCATTTCTCTAAATGTAAAAAATGAGTCAGATTAAGAAAGTGCAAAATAGTAAAAAAAAAAAAAAAAAAAAAAAACACTTTTCTTCAAAATCAGATTTATACCTATTTAATATATTTAAATGTTATTACAATATATGCATTGAAATGTAAACATTTGCTTTTCTTTTTCTGTGGAATTTTACCCTTTTTTAATAAATGCATGACATATATTTTAAAAATATCTTTAATAGTCACAATATATACCTTTAATAGCCACTGCATGTTATGAAATTATTATGATAGAATAATATAAGTTGGTAATAGTAAAAATGCAGTCCCAATACAACATTTTAATTTTCCAGATGTGTGTCTCATATGTAATTGTACGGATAAGGTAAGGGTACTTGTTAAATGCAGAGAAGTCTTCATTGATCGTTGAAATATTGCTGATTCAACACTTTAAAATCCTCCTTCGTCAAGCAACTACACTGCTGGCCATCCAGAATGCAACACGCAGAAGAATTTCAAAGCCTAATTTACTTCAGAAATTACACGTAGTATCAATATTAACTGATTTGAAATACAGCTTTCTTTTATGGTAAGGAAGACAAGAACCACAGTAATTGCCTTCAAGTTTATAGCTTAAATCTAAACAGCTGCTATACGCCGCGGCGCCCTCGAACGGGCTGGCTGCATGGGCGTTTTCATTATTTTCCTCATGTATAACGTGTTAATACGAGCTAGTTTCCCTTAGAAAGTCCTCCACGAAGGCATTCCTCCCTTCCTTCTAGTACCTCAGGGAGGAACATGTAAATAATAATAATAATACGCCGCGGCGTTGAGTGAAAGAAGCTTTGGATGTGTTGTTGGGGAATGGCAGTCCATGCGCCCTCCACATGTAGCCAAAGTCCATTTATTTGGTGCAACATGCCGAGCTAGGCTTTCTCCAGTCATTGAATAGACATGTTCGATGGGTGATAGATTTCGAGAACGGGCAGGTCAGGTTAACAATGCAATATGATGGCCAAAGAAAAAAGCCTGAACATTACGCGGAACATGTGGTTGCGCATTGCCCTGTTGAAATGTGGTCGCAGGCAAGCTTAAAGCTAGGAAAGGTGAACAGGCTGCAGAACCTCAGAAATGTAACGTCGGCTGGTAAGTGTACCGATAATGCATACTACGGAGATGTGGGTGTGGAATCCAGTACTACACCATAACACCGGGTGGAGCCTCAGTATGACGACGCATAGCACAGCAGTCGAACAGCCTCTCTTCAAGGTGTCTTCAAACTAATCCGACCATCGTGGTACTGCTGACAGAAGTGGGATTCGTCCGAAGATAAAATGTCCATGCCATTCGGATGTTCTTCTCTGCTGTTCAGTGCACCAATGCAAACGTAAAAGCCTGTGGTTTAAAGGTAAGAGAAGCAATGGACGCCTAGAGTACAAACCATTGTACTGTTAATGACGTCGAATTGTTCGTGCTGACTTAACTTTAATTTCTGTATCTCTGTTAACGTCTTCTGTTATTTGCAATAAAGCAATATAAATAATCTATTCGGCATATATTTCAAAGATTTGAAATTGTAGAGGTTTTAATGCATCTGTTCTGCATGACCACCTTGTAAAAGTCAATAATTTTAGAGTTAATTGTGAAATATATTTTTTCATCACTTCCCAATGCTTTGTAGAGCCAGAAAAAAAGTGTAAATTTCTTGTGAAACACGAAAAGAATTGAAGACGCTGCCTAGTTCATATCTAGTTTTGAATAATGGTATGCTCAAGACACAAAAATTGCCTCTAGATATTTTTGAAGTATTCTATTTTGTATACCCTCTCTTTCGCTTGTCATAATATCACCGTTATCATAGCCTTGTTATTTAAACCACTTTAACTTAAAAACCTAACTTTTTCAAATATGTCAGAATAAATTCCTTCAAACATTTTCCGGTTGAATCACTTACTTAGAAAAGCAGTGAAGAACTTTTCAAGTACATAATTATTTTCAATGGAATTAAAAGCGACATCTCTTATTGTTAATGAGAGCTGTTTTATGAGACTTATGTCTGGGATACAATCGGCTATTATTAAAAAATAGTTAACTATATTTGTTATTTCAACAGTTTTGCTTAAAATTACATTTCCCATCAAATTTATCAATTCATCTTGTATATTATTGCTTAGCTTAGTGACAGAGAGACTCTCTTTGAACTCTCATAATTTGTTCTTCCATAACTGGATCAAACTCAGAAGGCAGTATTCCAGTTATTAGGCTGAAACAAATATTTACTTGCTCCACGAAACGCTAAGCACTGTGAGGACCAATAGTCTAATTATTAAGATAATTCTTTTAGAATTGCTCTGTAATGTTGAATTTCAATATCATAATTTGTTGATATTTAGCTTAAATAGTTTTTTCTGCTTTAATCGAATGTCCAGCTCTTTCCATGTTTTCCATTTATGAGAATTACAGACATTTTGTGCATTGTGAGGGTTAGAGACATTAGGATTTTTTTGAAGAGATGAAAACGGAGCAATGCCCTCACCGCGACTCGAACGACGGACCTCTCGAATACACGTCGAGCGTGCTGACCACTACACCACGAAGGCATGCTAAGATGGCGGAAGAAATACCTTATAAGGGATCTCATAAGATTTCCTTAGCCAGAATACCTTTTTCGCGCCAATCGGCAGACAAGTTATCAAATATTATACAACAAAAGCATCAAACAGCATCATTTGTAATAGAGTAACTTCTTTCAAGGACTTCACCATTGCTTGACACTGTCAAAAAATTCGAGGGCGAAAATCTAGGTCTTTTTTTTATAAATAGGGAGCTCGAATTCTTTAATGCGGGCCACTCTTAAGTACCATTTGATGAGTTTCAGATGACATGCATAAAACAATCCAGAATTCTAGATCAGAAGGAATTTCGTTTACTATCAGCTGGCCGTCCCCGGTACCGCTACCCGGCTCTTGATTAACTTCTGATGGTGTTATTTTTTGGCTCATTTCAACAAATTTTTCTAGAAGTGACTGGGGCAGTCTTTAGAAGTGATTGGGGAAGTGACAGGTAATATCTGCCAAATCCAAAGCACTGGCTTTTGATGTGGATGTGGATGGCTAGTCTAAAGAAGACTTTTTTACCAAGAACTCCTTCATAGCTTAGATTTCTTTCTTTTTCCTCTTCTTTTAAGCATTATTTTGTATATTGATTTTCAGACAATTTTTTCATTTTTAGGATATACTCTACTAAAAATACTAAACAGAAATTCACAGCTTTTCGCAAAAATGCAATTGTCATAACATAATCATAATTTCAATGACAATAAGCAATTACAATTGTTGTAAAATACAATATATACTGATACGACGCATTATACTGATACTGAAATATTACACATCTGATTTTTTGATTTAAACACAGCAAACCACTTGCCACTTATCGAGTGAAACTAACATTAAAAACAATATTGTCAATAATGTAGGTTCAAAGCAGTATTATCAAAACGTAACATGTGCAAGTATGTTTTGTAATAACTTCCGCCTCGACTTTTAGGAGCTACCAGCCGCGATGTATATTACAAACGAAAACAGTGGCTTTGCGCTGTCAGAAAAACGTCATCTGCTCTGGCGTTGGCTCGTCAAGGATTTACTTGTACCAGAAACCGAAAACAAAGTTGACCAAAGTGCTTAGGCGTGCAATAAATCTTACCTGGTTCACTACATCACTATTGGAATAACACAAACCAGTATACTAAAGCGTTGCGTAAAGATTTTTAATTATTGTATGGTTCAAACTGTATTTTGATTTCGCTATTTATGCTGCCACCTTTCTATATAATAGTAAGGCACGACCCTGGATAATTTCCCTATGATGCTCACACTGTAAAAATTCAAATTATAATTATCTTAGCACTTCTTCACGAATTTTCTCCCATAAATTCCTTTTCGTGGCCTGAAATGTTCATGTGTTTATTTGGACGAAAGTATGTCACTGTCTGCTTTTACAGTATATTTTCAATACAGTAACTTTATTTTGTATCATTTCATATCATTTAGAATGTTGAATTTATTCGCTAGAAAGAAACGTAATTGCTTCTGTTAATGGTGCTTTAATTAATAATAAAGAAGAGCTTGAAAATAGATCCAAATAAGTATTATTAAGCGAGTCCCAAAAATCCATAACTATACAAGAAATTACAAGAAAACAAATATCTGCTGTAAAATTCCACAAATTCTTTATACTGTTGAACAAGTTGCCTATATAAGATTTAGAAAAAGCATGCTAATATTGCTTACCACTTACGTAGGTCAAAACACATGACAGAGCACACACATTTTAAATGTTGCATAATAAAAAGTTCACAATAGGAAGTTATTTGCTCATAAAAATTCAACAGTATTGAGTAGTTTACAAGTTTGGCAAAGATATTAGTTTTTTTTTTTTTTTTTTTTTTTTTTGTCAAGTACCAATATATTTGCAGATTTACTACATAATATTGCTGTTCAAATTGAAATTAAATATGTGACACTCACATATTGAAAGTTATAGTAATATTCTGCTGAGCAATTTCATCAGCCATGATTTTTTAAATCATATTTATACTTTTTAAGTCTGTGTGTGTCATATTTTGTTAATTTTTGCAATGCTATAATTTTTTTGTTGTTATTTTTGTATTGGAAATTATGCAACCAAATAATTTCGTATAAGTATTCAGTGATTATTACTTGCATTTAGAATTTACATATTCAAGTCCAGTGCTATTAAAATTGTTTTTTGTTAATGCTTGTTTTTAAAAATATTTTTCTGTTAATTTTTCTAATTTATTAATATTATATCAAAATTCAGACAGTTAATAATTACATAGATTAAAAATAGGGATGAATGAGAGTTACATATTGGATTCTTGAACTGAAAGTTGCAACGAACTTAAAAATATCCCCAAACGTAACTAAGCATATCCAAATTATGCATAAATTGTGTTAGAGTGTTAGATTTTTTATAAAAATTCCTAATAAGAGGAAATTAAATATCTCCTTACACAAGCCAAGTGTTATAAATCTGTGGAAGAAAATTCTTCTTAAGATTAAAAGCTTTGTGCTCTGTAGAAAGTAACAATAAATAAATAAAAAAAATAAAATCATGAATAAAAATATCAGTTTAAATTCTTTAGAAACTTCCGATAAGCTAAGTCAACAAATACAAGCTTCCTATCATAAGCTTTAATTTAGTGAAACGAATTTTATTTTTTCATTTTATTTATTTGAATTTACTATAAAAATACTAAATGTAACATGAAAAAATATAATGGTATATTATCTTTATATATGAGATCATTTGGCAATCAGTCATTAGTTTTGTGTTCGCTGAACCTATTTTATTAAGCTTAAATGGACAAGCATTATTTAAGTTCTAAATTTACATGAAAATCTAAAAAATATAGAAGTTTTCTAGTTGATATATATAACAAATTAACATATTATTCAATTGATGTAGATCAAACTGACAATTTTACAAAATCTTTACACGTCAGTACAAATATACTCTCTTTTACGTGTCACTAAAATGTGACGCATGTAAAAATCAATAAAGCTGATGATATTTTTTTGCATCTAGAGTCAGAAATTAATCTTCTTTATATGCTTTGAGCAGATACTACCACTTCTAAGCTACGTTTCAGTAATTTAAGCTCAAGTTGTGAACCAAAACTCTACAAAGTAGGCTTAAAATTGACAAACAGAAATTTTATTGAACACGACATTTAAGAAAGTTATAAGATATTTCTCCTGACCTCTTATCATGTCTTCGTAGTGTGGTGGTCTGCATGCTGGGCGTGTATTCCAGAGGTCCGTGTTTCGATTCCCGGCGAAGGCGTTGCTAATTTTTCAAGTCTGCTGCTTCCAAAATAATCCTAAAGTCTACAGGGGCGCCTGAACTAAAAAGTGTGGTGGATGATGAATCTCCACAACCAAGATTTAGCGACTGGGTCCCCTAAAAACTCCAGTCACACTTTGAAAGGGGAAATATATAAGGCATTTCTCCTGCCTTCTTGGCATGCCTTCGTGGTGTGATGGTCTGCACGCTAGGTGCGTATTCCCGGCGAAGGCGTTGCTAATTTTTCATCTCTATTGCTTCCAAAAATACCTAATGTAAAGTAATCTATTAGTCGTTAAATTTTGATTAAAATATTTAATTTTACGTAAATTCAAATCACTCATAATTAAAATATTCAGGCACGTTAATACGGTAATAGCAAATTTTAAGATTCCTATTTATGTTAATAAATACATACGTTATGTAATTAAATTGTTAAATATTTTACTTCTTAATTTCTCATTTTCACCTACACACTTTCTTTTTCCTTCTTTATATGAAGTTGTAATTCATACTGCTTTTATTTTTTGTGGTATCTGAATTTCCAGTTATCCCTTAGGTAGGCAGTACTGAAAAAGCAGTACGCATGCCTGCGTACATTCCCGAACCGAAAAGCTTGTTAAGTATTTTTCACCTCAGCCAAAGGAAATTCTTTACTTTTTATGTACAAAAGGGAGTTGAAATGAAAAATCAGTTTAATTACTAAACCTTAAACATTTTAGAAGTTAGTGCAATAATAGGGATTCATTCTGTCTCTAGATATTATAGATACTATTAATTTCAAAACATCACTTCCGGGAGTTCAGTAAAAATGAAAAAGCGGAACATACGAAAGTTATCAGGGCCTATAAGTGCTCACAGATGAGACCTTTCCCAAGTCATTCTGACGCTGATAAAATCGCGAATATAAGCTTGTTGCAATCATGGACGAATCCTGTTTTCCAGCACAGACAAGTCTCAGAGAAACGAGTTTCAAACATGATGCGCTTAATTATCATCCTGGGTTTTGCAGTCTTTGCTTCTGCAACTCCAATTGATCTTCAAGGTAGGGTATATTTAATGTTTAGAGTTTTAGAAAGAATATGCTTGCTTAGTATTATATGACTATACGATTCTAAAATTAACTATTATGAAGCTGACCATATAGTATTCTACTTCACAGAGAGTGGAAGGGTACCAGTAATAAATTATTATATATTACATTTAGGTCTGATAGTTATCAGACAATTCAAGGCCTTAAAAATATATTCTAAAATTAGAACTTTAATTATATAATTGTATATGCACTTAAATTGCTGTAATAATTTCTCTTGTATAAAGAATTAGATGCTGGGTTATAAAATTCTTTAATTGTAAGAACTGAGATGTACGAAAAGGGCAATCCTGCGGACTACAAACGCATTGTAGTATAAGGAAATTTGTTCTATAGTGTGCATACTACTACGATAAATCAGAATAATGAGAGAATCTTAGCAACGATTCTTATTAATCTTATTATCATTTCTTTATCAGATACATTAGAATGCATTATCGTATTAATGCCTTCAAAATGTAAAATTAAAGCAATCAAAACAAATCTAAAAGAAAATCAAGTATTTAAGATTTCTCATCTAAAATTCTGTAAGAACTTAGGGCTTCTGTAGTGTTCAGTAAGATTTCAAAGAAACTATTTAGAGTAGCTAAATAAAACGAATTTTACCCATCTTCACAGGAATAACAATTCTGTTTTAATATTAGTTAAGTGAATGATAGGAACTTATTAATTTATATAGAATTATGGTTTTAATTTACGAAAATGAAAGGAAGAAAATAGTACAGTGTCTCACAAAAGTGATGGGACACTCGTGCTTTACAAAAGGAAACTGTAATAAAATAAATTAAAAGAACATGTAAACATTTTTTGTGGGTGTGTTTCATACTTAAATTTAGTAACAATTATTACATAACATACATTTTCTCATAATATTAAAATATTAATTTAATAAAAATACAATTGTTTAAAACGGAGCAAAAAATGGCTCACATAAGTGATTGGACACCATTAGATACTACTACGTACTACAATAAAAATAATTTTTTGGGTTTTTATTTTTACTCAAAAGCTATTGGCAATAATTTATAAAATCGTCTGCATTATTTCGCTCCAGTTTGTTTTGGAATATTTGTGTTTTTTAGCTCTGTGCAGCCATGAATGCTAAACGAAAAGAAACTTTGCATGAAATTCGAAAATTAGTTATTAATTTGCATATTGAACGTGGAAAATCTATTAGAGAAACAGCTAAAACAGTTAACTTGAGTCCTTCAACAGTTTTCAATATCATTAAACGATATAAAAAGAATCATATGATTCAGGATCAAAGAAGATCTGGCCGACCATCAAAGCTATCCAATGGAATAAAGCGAATTATCGTTCGAGATATTAAAAAAAAAATCCAAGAATGAGTGCTCCTAAAGTTGCTGCTGATTTACAAGCATTATATGGAGTAATTATTAATCCTGAGACTATTAAAAGAGTAATTCGATTTGCTGGATATCACGGTAGAGCAGGCAGGAAAAAATTCTTGGTAAGTGAAAAGAATAGAAAACTCAAACTGGATCAAAGAAGATCTGGCCGACCATCAAAGCTATCCAATGGAATAAAGCGAATTATCGTTCGAGATATTAAAAAAAAAAAATCCAAGAATGAGTGCTCCTAAAGTTGCTGCTGATTTACAAGCATTATATGGAGTAATTGTTAATCCTGAGACTATTAGAAGAGTAATTCGATTTGCTGGATATCACGGTAGAGCAGGCAGGAAAAAATTCTTGGTAAGTGAAAAGAATAGAAAACTCAAACTGGCTTTCGCAAAATCCAACACAAATAAGAATTCTGATTACTGTAATGAAGTTATATTTGCTGATGAGGATAAATTTAATATATTTGGTTCTGACGGTAGAATCTTGGTGTGGAGAAAACCCAGGGAAGAATTTCGCAAACAGGACTTGGTTCCAACAGTAAAACATGGTGGAGGAGGAGTTGTGGTATGGGGGTGTATGTCGTCCGCTGGAGTTGGTAATCTTGTTTTTATTGACAGTATAATGGATCAGTACAAGTATATTGACATTTTAAATCAAAATTTGAAATTTTCAGCACGAAACTTGAACCTTCATAACGATTTTAAATTCAACCAGGACAATGACCCCAAGCACACTGCTTTGAACGTTACTCTGGCTGCTGTATAACTATCCTGAAATAATAAAAACACCACCACAATCTCCAGACTTAAATCCCATAGATAATATTTGGCAAGAATTGGAATCAAGAATTCGCAATCACACCATTTCTTCAAAACAACAATTCAAATCGGTGCTTCAAGAAGAATGGGGTAAAATCACTCCAGAAATCATAAAAAAATTAGTCGAAACCATCCCAAGAAGATTAAATCATGTTTTAAAAGTAAAAGGATATCCAACAAAATATTAAAACCTTTTAAAAAGTAAAATTTTTGGATAAACATTTGATGGAAAAGTAAGTGTCCCATCACTTATGTGAGCCATTTTTTGCTCCGTTCTAAACAATTGTATTTTTATTAAATTATTATTTTAATATTTTGAGAAAATGTATATTATGTAATAATTGTTACTAAATTTAAGTATGAAACACACCCACAAAATATTTTTACACGTTTTTTTTTATTTATTTTACAACAGTTTCCTTTTGTAAAGCACAAGTGTCCCATCACTTTTGTGAGACACTGTATTAATATAAGGACTTTAATTTTTCATTCTCTCAGAACAGATAAGAAAATATTTTTAATTGTAAATAAGTGAAAAGGTATTTCCACATGAATTACAGTATTTGATACGTCAGCATAGAATTAGGTAGGGAAATGTGTTAAGATTTTCATATCCAAGGAATAATATAAATATATCAGATAGATTATACAAAAATATAAAATTGTAATCTGCCTTTTTCAATGTCCAGACTTGTGTTAAAACTCATACAATCAATTTACGATTAACTGGGCACGACGGGTACGGTAACTCAAAATAGCGGTAACCAGAAGTAGGTTAAAAACACAGGAACAAGGAATAAACCATATGAAAATTAACAGAAAACTATTATCAACAATTTACCTGCAGTTTCAAACAGTTTAATATCGAGAAAAATTTATCATGTAAATAAAATCAAAACAAAAATAATGTATTGTAAATAACTGAAGAATAAACGTAATGGAAAGAAGTTACAAAAAGCATTTAAGAACAATTTACAAGAGAAACTTGAATGGTTCTCTTGAGTATAAATTCATGTAAAATGTTAAAACGTTTTGCTTTGCGGCAAATTTTTTCTGAGAGACAGTTTTACTATCACTGCTGTTATCTTATATCTTTTCTTCTTCCTTTTGTACTTTCCGAAGATAGTTCGTGTTACGCTGTTGGTTTGTAATACTAATTTTTCCATTTCCCTTCAATGAATGAATTTAATCCTTATCAGACAGGCTGCTGTTAATCCGCAATCCGTTCCGCTAATCCGAAACTGACCGCACTGTATGTAAAGAACTGTTACTGGATGTTAAGAACTAAATACAGATTGAATTAGCAAATTAATAAGAATAAACAGATCCGCAATAAAATATTCTTCGCTAAAAAATCTATGTTCGGTATTGAATTCTTGATTTAGTTTGCAACTTACTTACTAGAGTTACTAACTACAGTTAGTTACTACAGCTACTTCTAAAACTAAATTGATGAAGTATTTTTGGGAAACATCTTATTTTAATTAGGTTTACGAAAAAAATACTTCTTTCACACTCACTGACAGTGCAAAAAAAATAGTAATATTTTGCCAAGCGTTGTATTCATATTTTAATTTGGAAAAATAACTTTTCTTAGCCTGTAAAAATAAACTTAATTAACTATTCAACTCCACTTTTTAAAGTTCTTGTGTCTCCGACGAATACTCGTTTTCTCACTTAGCTAGAAATCTAAAACTCAAAGAGCACATACAGATGTAAAACTTAACTAAAAACGTTTTATGGAAACTAAATCTTGCTGCTCGAAGTAAAATTTAACAAAAACCTATCCACCGCTATCCGTTTGGTATTCCCCGCTCCCTGCTTCCTCTGGATCTTGGAAACCGTTAGACATTCAACTTTTGTATATGGGATTGCTATAATATTTAGTTGTGCATCTTCTTGTTATTTATTGAAATCGGCAGTACCTAATGGGCTCTGGTATGTGTATATATATGTGTGTGTATGTGGGGGGCCATTATATATGGATAATGGCCATTCTGTCTACCATTACCCATATATATTGCATGCGTAGTTAGAGACATTGCCAAAACATGAATACTTTCGCCATTTACAATATTTTAAAAATTTTAAACGTCGTATAATTGGAAGTATGTAACTACAACCTTTATGTATATATATATGTAATGATTTCAAGTGCGTAGATGAAAGCAGTGGACCTCCCAACAGCTTACGATACTGCGTAGATGACCGAGAAGACCGTAGTGGCTTGAAGGAATTCAGATGAATAGTTATCGTTTTTATTTTATCCATTCGTTAAACGATGTGAGATAAGTTGAAATAAACTGCACTGAAGTTCCACGCCTGTAGGGTCGAAAATTGGCTGCGCCATATTATTGTAATAAAACTGTGGTTTGAAGGTGGCAGAGTGGAAAGCATGATGACGCAATTTAGCACAACATATCTTGAAAAATCACAATCTTTATTTTTTCCATGCATATCAAATCATCCTTTTTCAGATAAGATACTTCCTAATTATATTTGAATACAGTAAGTTGCATTTTGAAGTACGACGCCGTTTTAAGAAAGTAAGCTGCAGCATACATAAAATGCATCTTGCCAACAGGAAAGCTATGCGGGGAAAAAGGGAAAGGTTATAGTACTTTCATAGCAAGAAGGCTGAAGTTTCAGTTCACAGTTTTGGTTTAGATGTAATTTGATTGGACGAGAGGCATCTGCATTAAAACGTTACATAAGATAGAAAGTCTGGAACCTGCGAGAAGGGACGAATTTAGGGGCAGATTGCCAAATTTAGAATGTTAATTTTGAGGTCGTCAATTATTTTTTTGAAACAGCTATCATATTTTGTTATATCTTACATATATACATAAAGGTTGTACTTACATATAATGCATATATATGTATATATAGATATATATAAAGTTAGATAGACAGACAGATAGATAGACAGACAGATAGATAGATCGATAGATATATAGATAGATAGCCCCTGCTTAAAAGTACTTACCCGGCTTTCATTTTCGCAGTCGTTAGTTGTAGTCATACACTTTCAATTACATGAAGTATAAAATGTTTAAAGATGAAAGTATTGATGGTTTGGCAATGCCTCTAACTACACAAGCAATAACAATTTATGTATGTAATTAGTCTAACAATCAATATATAACTATATTCAATGTCAGGTTATAGTTGCAAATCTCTAACAATATTTAATATCGGTTTATTGTTGCAGCAAAAATGTGTATAATTTAATAAAGCCGTATCAGGAAGTCATATGGTGTCCACATCAAATTTTCTGGAATGAGTGATAACTTGTAAATATAACTACAAGGCCTGGTAGACCGTAAAAGTTAAATTTCCTAATTTTTACAAAACCAACGTTTAAATTAAAAAATTCCAAAACGCAATTATTTGTGTCATTTAAATCATTTTTGCAACTGGACGTTTATGTCTGAGATCGCGAAAATTAAAGCCACATAAGGACTTTTCCTGACATGGTTGACAGGGTGTCCGAGAAAGGCGTGATGAAAACGAACAACCACACATACATTGAAAATTAACGTGTTTATTGTACTGAGGCTTCCATAATTGGGGGAAAATACTTAATAATGTCTTAGTCCACTTCTTTGTGAGCTCACTGTATAGCTTGAGCTATATCTCTACGGTGATACTCCATCTTATTTCACACATTCAAAAGCATCACTAGGGCGATCTAATCCTATCATCTCCATAATTTGGTCAGGCAAACCCGAAAGCGGTGACATCCCCATTCCAGCCTTTCTGGAGAATAAATTATAATTTGATCTCTTCTTTTTAGCTATGTAAATCACAGTGCAATAAATACATTGATATCAGATGCATGTGTCATTCTTTTTCATCACTTCTTTGCCATGTATATTGAATATTTTCATATAGAATCATGTCCATCGTTTTGAATAAATCTGAATTTTGTGTATGTCTCTATTCTGTTACAAAATATAAATATATTCAGGTTTTGTGTTTAATGCCATTGCTTTTTAGTGCCACCATTCATCTTGTTACAGTTAGCAAGTAATCTCTTAGCAATTAAATTAAAATAAAGGAAAAAGCAGTCATTTTTCATTTTTATCTTTTTCGATATTTTTTACAACGTAACCTTCTTACTGATTTCTCCTTCGCCATTATTTACATATTGGTAATCCCGCATATTTCTTCTTTAGTTAACCTTGGAGATCTTCCTATGCAGAATCCCGATTTATTCGGTGGAGATATGTTGGGAGTTGATGTCTCGGTAAGTTAATCTTCATGCAGCTCTTTTCTTTAGCACATATAAAGCATGTACTTGATTAAAGAATGATTCTGTTACAAATTTTGTACATAAATAGATAATTTTAGTGAAATTATCTGTGAAACTGTTGTTTTTTTCTGTGTAATGTAACATGAACACCTTGAGAGAAATAACGCTCTGCCGGAAAAAAAAAAAGAATGCAGAAGCAAGTTTATTTAACATTGAGTAAATGGCTATCTTGCTAATTTGGCGAAATATTGCCAAGTCGGCGATCGTTCTGACGACTAAAGTTTGTCGCCAAATTTGATGACATTTGAATCCGATCTATGCGCATAACTGTAATGGATATTGTAACTGAATAACTGTAACTGATTCCTATTATTAGCTGTAACCGTATCCGGCCCTCATAGGAAATTCTTCCATAATGAGGGCCAGATACGGTTACATCTGCTTCCAGAAAGTACTAGAGATTTCTCGGCGACCAGATGAAAACTGTATAAGATTTGGAGGGAGCATCAGTTTCGTAGGTGTAGTTGTTAGTTGTTGGCTCACAACCGACTTTTGGAGAGCTTCGCCTTTTAGATGAGCTTTGCATTTAGTTGTCGTTAACGTTCTTAGTAGTTTAAAGTGTAACTAATGATTGTGCTCTGTGATACTATGAAGAGGTGTACCAATACTGCTGTGGAAAGTTCCAGAATAGTGAAGTGTTTCTGTGAATAAAAATAAATTTTATGAAGCTATCATCGGTTCTGTGCATTACGAATCCTACGCACGCAACAATACATTTAGAAAATTCCATCGGGTGAAGAATGTACTGCAATGACTACTTACGATTTACTACTTATTTAATAATTCTTTTAGAAATACTGATATTTAATCATGATTTAACTAACTCTGCATAAAATTGTAGAACTCCTGCATGCATGGAAGGATCATTCATCCATCCAAATATTACCTTCCGTCAATGTGTGTATCTGCCCTGATTTAATATTATTTAATTAAATACGCTTATTTAAATATTAAATTTTTTATTTAAATTTTAATCTTTTACCTTTTACGTTCACAAAAATAAAGGCTGTTTTAATATATGTTGCAAATACTGTTCCATTTCCAAAGATTAATTCTCAGAATATCGAATTAAGTGACTTAATTGAAAAAAATTAATGGATTGATGAAAGATTCCTGATATGCATGAAGAATTTCTTTATATGTTTATATCGAAATAGTTTATAAGCTGTGAAACTTCTACGAAATCAATTATTAATAATTTATCAGTTATATTGGATCATAAATATCATACAGATTGTTAGATATTTCGGAGCAAGTATATGAGCAATCAGCTATGATCATATCCGTATTCGAAACACGGATCTTCCAATTGCTATTTAGAAGTATTAACTGCTTTCACTACAGGGCATACACGGTGAAATTCAGTAATCTCTTTAATTCCTCTACACTTAAGCAGTTACCGAAGACAGGCTCAAAACCCAATCGATCAGATCCAAACGGAAACGAAGTTTTGTCTCCTACATTTTAGTGTAAGCACCACTGTAGAGATATTTAGAATCTTTCGAAGCTAGAAACGTAAGATAGTAACTATGTATAAGCTGGGATTCGAACCACGCCTATCAATGGAATGCGATATTTCCTTGTAAATTGGTATTCTTAAATTTAATTATATTAATGCATGCAAAAAGTTTTTGCCTTTTCTTCCAAATATATAATTTTCAAATAACACGCACAAAAAATATTAAAAAAGATAAAAATCTTCAATAAAATAATTTATTATTAAAAGGAGGTAAACAGGTAAAACTCAGAAATAAAAGAAATAATTATTTAGATTACTTGACTTATCAAGTTTCAACCGTGGAAGAAGACTCCTGAGTTTTCCAACTAATATCTACCGGAGAAACAGGAACTTGAATAATAATGTTCCAACGTACTTCTGAGTGGCTGTTAACCTGTCAAAGCAAGGAAATTTAAATCAGGTTGCAAGTTTCAGAAAATAAGGAAGAGTCATCACGAGTCATTTGACAAGGTTACACTTTTGCTCGATTTAAATCTAGCCAGTTATATTCTTCCTTAGTTCCTTTTATCTTATCCAGAATTTTCATATTTTTGGAATGAATGATCGCTACCGCAACACCTAGAAATAAAAAAAATGTAATGAGCTAAATAGGGAGCGAAATATCAAAATATTTCACCAGTTTTTCTCTTAAACAGGACCGTAACGTCATTCCTCATCCACATTTGAGATGGACTAACAAGAAAGTTCCATACGTCATTGATCCTTCTCTAAGTAAGTAGTATTCAACGAATACTTTTAATAAATAATAATATTTTCTTCCAATATGTAGACAAAACATTTATCTTTTAATAGTAAAATGGAAGCAATAAGTAAATACATGAAACATCATTATATTGATTATTCCTTTATATATTTTTGGCCTTCCCTCAAAATAAATAAATAAAATAAATAAAAAGGAAAAATTAAAAAAAAAAAGTCTGGGTTAATCTTCGGATTATGGTAACTTAAAAATTTTTTGGCGAAAATTTGGCGACCAACCCTGCTACAACAACCTGCTAGTTTTTTGTTTGGACGCCTTTTTGTTTTCACGAAGTAAAGGCATGTTCCCCCCCTCAACATTTTTTCCCAACAATCTGCTAGCCGAATTCTGCTTATGCTAGAACTTTTATGGAACAAAAGTGCTTAATCATGACGAAGATTAGGTACGAAATTGGGAGAAAGAGTAGAATCGCCCACTTCTTGCCGCGTTTTTAAGAATTGCACATACACTGTATCCATGTACATGTCGACCTATTTTCACTTAAAAAAACAGCCCAGAATTGCACAAAAATAGCATTGCGCACACACTTGACTTTATCCATGTACACTGCTAAAGTCCTAGCTAGTAACCTTTATCGCCTTACCAAAATGTCGCCAAACTACCTGTTACCATATTCCAAAGATTAGCCAAAATCTGAAAGCTTTCAGATTTTATTATATATATGCGTTACCTTTATTTATGAGATATCATATTCTTTGCACTTAAACCACATAAAATTCAATTCAATAGCAATATGAGAAAATACTCAGAATCGCATATCTTTAGAATTTCCGATAGACGGACTCGCGGACTGGAGATAAACTTATTTTTTTCTGTACAGTGTTGCCATTGCTTGCTTTGAAATCGTTGAGTTTGTTAATCAAACATTCGTCAAGGGTTTACAAAATGTGAAATAAATAATAAAACAAATTCAAAATTCGAGCCTTCATGTGCTCGCCTTCGGATGGAGGATTACGTTATTCAAAATTTGATAGCTCTAGGTATACGGTCGTGTTTTCACAGTGCGAGAAACATGCACATTCTCCTTTACTTAATTTCTTTTAAAATAATACAGAACAATAATATCTGTTTTCGAAAATCTCTCGAAATCTCTCGAAAAGACTGGAAATAACAGTTTTCTCGATTTTCTAAAGTGTGTTAGCACTTCTTAGAGTATTAGCATGTAGTAGCAAGTATTTTCCAACAACAGGAATTTTTATTAGTGGTTCACGTAAATCTTATACAGAGTGAGTATTTAAGAAAACATATTTATAATTCCGGTTCAAATTTATATATATTTGTCTTTTTCAGTTCGTTACACAGGTGTTATCTCACAAGCTATGGACGACTACCACAAAAAAACATGCGTGAAATTCGTTCCAAGAACATTGGAGGCCAATTACATTAGGATTTTTGCTGGACAAGGGTAAATTTTTTAAAAATTAATCGATGAATTATCAAAAAATTTAAAAATTATCAAAATTTAGGACTGGAATAACTCTAAGATAATTGCATTTCTTTGAATAAGGAAATACAGAGATATTTTTATCGCAATTTTCAGTAGGTGGCGCTGCAATAGCATATAAAATACAGTTAGCAAGATAAAGAACAAAAAGGGATACAACAATTATAGAAGTTTAATCTTATTTAATGACTAAAAACACAGTTCCCATTGTGACCAAAGAAAAGTATCTGAGAATTTTTATTAATCAAAATCTTATATGGCATGATCACATCAACAATATTCGTAGCAATGCTATTGGCATCGTAAATAGCTGTCTTCCTATCGGTTGGCAAATACTCTAAATTGAGTCTCAAGACCAAGAAGCATATTTACACTGCCTGCATTAGGCCTATTCTCTAAGGTGTATTAAATCATCTGTTATGCGGCTCCTGTCGGGAATACTGCTACAGATCGCCAAATTCATTAGTTAAAAACTATTTAAAATTAATTTCTAGTCAAAATATTTTTTTAAATAAATTAAAATTCAGAATAAATTTAGTTATCACTAATGTACATTACATAGTTAGAAATACTCTCCTCCATAAAGATCTCAAAATTGGAAGTCTTAAAACTTATCTTCGAAGAACCAATGACCGTTTCTTCAATAAAGCTATCTGCAGTGACTATGTTAACTACTCGTAGATCTTTAATTATGAAATCTTACAGGAAAATAGATTTACCAGACCCCTGGCGGCTCACCGTATCATTGATAGTGATCATAATTTCACCACCGAAACAGCTTTCACACAGGTTGAATTGTTGTATAATCTTTATGCTTTGAATTGTATTTCATATTTTCTTTATTCTCCTATTTTTTATTAGTACTTGTTTATTTTTAGTTTCTTAATATTGTAATATGAATTGTTATTTTCACCCGTGTTACAAGATTTTTCACTTTGCCTTTTCCCATCCTTGCAGTCCAATCAGATACTAGTCCATTCATCTCTCAGACTTCTTTTCCTTCCTTCCTTCTAGTTCCGTTTTCTACTTAGTGAGATTACCACGTCAAGAATTATTTATTATCATGCGCCTTAGGGCTTATTTATCAAGGAGCCGGCAGAATTACACGAATGTGTAATAGTTCTATCGATATAATTGAAGTTTCCTAATTTCTCCATCTCTGCGGCGTTCATCTTTGATAACTTCTATTTCTGTATTTATTGGTAAACTCCGTAATACATTTAAAAAATTTTTATCTCTATTATTATGAAATTTTAAATTTTTTTGTTTACACATTTTTGTCATATTTATTAAAGAAGCAAATGTTAAATTTCATTCCTATGTATCACCTTAAAATGAAAATCTAATGTTGTACTAAGCAGTTCATCAATAAATATAGAAATAGAAAAAAAAAAATCAAAGATGAATTTCTGAGTGTGAAATGTGTGTCCTAAATGAGACGCCAAATGAGAGGTGGAGAAATTAGAAAGCTACCACTATTCTTACGCACTTACGCACTGAAAAAGTAAGTTTCAATGTTTTCCCTTTCTTTCTTTATTTTATACGCACCTAATACCTACGCTTGATATTTTGCTTCATAATCTTTTCTCTGGTTTGTGAACCACACGTACACATGAAAAGAGCTGTAAGTGCCTTCTTGGATCGCTAGGTGTTTGCAGGTCTCTAAAATTTTACAAATAGTGTATTTAGTATCGGTTTCTTGTTCTTCATAGGAAGTAATTTAGTATTAAATATTTTGTTCTAGGTGCTATTCAAATGTTGGTATGATTGGCGGACAACAACCTGTTTCGCTGGGACAGGGATGCATGTTCAAAGGCACTATTGTACACGAACTTGGTCATGCTCTCGGCTTCTTCCATGAACAGAACAGGTCCGACAGAGATGAATACCTCACCATATACTGGGAAAATATTCAGACCGGTAAAGCATTTTAGTTCTGGAATAAAAGACTTAGCAGTTACAGCAAATGTTATGCAATGGCCTTTGTCGCATCTATCTCAGCGCTGTCGTCGATAAAGCCTTGAAGAAAAAGGATTTATATTCCTCATTCTTGTAAAAACATGTCTTTCATTTCTTTTACCGTAAAGTTACTTAGATAGAGCCGCCCAGATGATATAGTGGTTAGGGAAGCCTGACTGCGATACTGAAGGGCCCGGGTTCGAATCCTGGAGAAGGCATGGATGTAAAATTGTCTGTTTAATCATATGAAGCAAAGGTGCCCCACCTATTAGGTGCCTCCATAATAAAGAGAGAACCACATCTGGCCTTAGCAGGGGCCGATCCCGCCATAGGCAAGTGCCCGCCGTTGGAAAAAAAATAAAAGTTACTTAGGTGTTGTTGCAGATTCATTATAATTTCTTTTTTATGAGGGAGATGTGAAAAATGAGCAATGCCCTCGCCGGGACTCGAACCCAGACCTCTCGAATACGCGCCGAATGTGCTGTCGTTACACCACGAAGGAATGCAGAAAGGAGGGAGAAAATACCTTTAGTGTTTTCCCCACATTTTAAAGTAAAATATGTTTTTTTTAATAAAATAACATGCAAATTCTTAAAAAAAGGAACTAATAAAAACAAAAATAAGCGAAATGCATAAAATTAAAGTAACTAATATTAGCCATAAGCAAAAACATTTTAAAACATAGATTAAATTTAATAAAAAAATTAAACTGAGCTTTTTAGTTACTTACAGCTAACTTACTTTAAAAAATAACATAAGCATTCTAAAAAAATTAATTATTTTCTACCTTTTTTCTGAATTTTTATACTCCGTACTATAGAGTGTCTTCGATTTTCTAATAACCAACTCCTGTTTATTGATATGAAATCAATAAATTTACAACGAATTTTTACTACGAATAGAAGAATATTGAAGTACTTTTAAGGAGTCTATAGCATACTCTGCTGTTAGTAATTTCTCCTGCTCTAGCTGGTGATAAATTAAGTCCAACAATCCACTAGTTTTTTTATTCAATACTCTGTGTGGATTAAGTATTACAGATCATGACAATATGAGTGTATTAGATAATTGCAAGGAAATTAATGAAGAGGCATGCATGTGCTCTCATGTAAACATCATGAAGTTAGGATGATTCATGAAACCATTTTGCTGTCAAGAAATATAAGAATTTTAAACTGACCACTTAGGAATATTAGAGCAATAATTGCAGTTTTTCCGCTCAGTCATGAATTCAATGGCAAATATTTTATTCATTTATCTTACATCATATCGTAATTTAATGTAGTAATATAGCAAAGTACGAGTATTTATTACATCACGTAGTTATAAGCATTCTTGCGCGTACTAACGATAAAAGCTAAGCTTATATTAGTGCTTTTGGAGAGTCGATTAATGACAATTCACTAACTCTTCATCACTATTCAAAAGATTGTTTTGTATCCTGCCTCATATATTTCCCTCAATAAAGAATGTTAATGCTATAATGATTAATGCAATACCCTCAATGATCTGATACAAAATTTACTAAATGAACTGTTTTATTTGTAATTAGTACATGTATTAAACACAGCTATATAATGTTGCTAGTACTTGTTAGTAATGTCATAATTATTAACTTTCAATACTAATTCTCCTTTAACTATTATCCAGAATTATAAGTTATCTCATCGAGTGTATTTCAAAATAATGAATTTAAAGTTTAATTCGAAAGGTCTATAAATTGCCGCAATTTCTAGAATTTGTGTTGTTGTCGTTGTGACTTATCTCACTTGTCTGCAAGTAACATCATAACAAGCCCATGAAATTTTTCGCGGCAAGGAGTGTAAGATTGCGCCAGTCATTGGCAAGTCGGCCCCCAGTTTTGAAAGAGAGCACTCCGGGGAAGGACGGGTCCGAGGGTCTACCATTCCTCTTCCCTTACCAACAGCCTCTCGAGAGGACTTTTGACTTGCCGCGTATTTAGGGTGGCTCCATGCCGCATAGGTACTATGCATTTACAAACATCCACGTCTTCTCCGAAATTCGAATCCGGGTATTTCGGTGTGGCAGTCAGCGTCGCTAATCACTATCCCGGTTGGGCCAGCTGTAGAATTTTTATTTTCATTATGCCCTCTACTTGGTATCTTACACTGTTATTATAATCTATTTAAACACTTGTAAATCATCAATTGTTTCCTTTTCTGGTTAATCATATCTTTAAGAATTTACGACATATAAAGGTAATGGCTAATAAATGGCTGTTCAATTTTACTTCCTTCTACGAAGTAAAGTACTGCAGTCGCGAAAATTTTTGGGTATCATGTCTGAACGAAAATATCCATTTTGGCAGCTACCGAATGCAATTTAACGATGTTTTTGCGTGACATCTGTAAGTAAGGACAGAAGAATAGAGGACTCGTTTTTCCCAAACGGACTATAGAACTGATATAAAATGGATGCAGAAGAGATTTTTTTTTTTTGTGGCGTCTGCACGTACGTACGTATGTATATATATATGTATCTCGCATAATTAAAAAACGAGTAGCCTCAGAACTTTGAAATTTTGTATATAGGACTGCTGTAACATGTAACTGCGTACCTTCCTTTTCGGTTGCAATCGACATTAACAAAAGCATATATATGTAAAATATAAAAAATACGATGGCTTTGCTTCGCACGAACAGTCAACCTATAATTAACTTTCCGCAATTTCAGGATCTTCCCCCCTAGACCAGTACTTTTAAGAACATTCTGGCATGTTATATAACGGCTGGTATAAATACAGAGTACACACTATTTTTCGTCAGACTGTTTTCCTTCTACCGCTGCTATAAGACATTGCTGCTGCTCTTCCCATCTTTTTCTTCCCTTTGTTATGACGTAGAAAAGTTATGACCCCTGAAAAGTTATGACGTAGAACGTCTAAATTTAATCTTACTTAGTTTAAATCACTATTGAATATGCAACTTAGAGAATTTCATTTAAAGGCAAAATGAGCTGCTGTGAGAATTGAATGAAGATGTGGAATTTAAAAAGCTTAATCCTTTGTCGTCATTTTTCAGCCTTCTACTTGGCCATACAACGCCCGTACTATGATGTAGTTATATTGTCAAGCTTTGTCATTTCTGTGCCTGCCTGCCAAAATATTGCATATATATAGCCACTCTGCTACTCGGCTCAGTGAGCTCATTTTCTTTAATTATTATATGTTGGTGAATTGTGCATTTTTTGCTTTAAAAATGATTATGTTGTTCTTATCTTCCAGTTTTTATGCCTTTACTTAATTGCATGCAATAGTTGTTGAATTATCAACAATTTAAAAGTTGTTTCAGTTCGGCTAAGCCTAAAAAATTCGGCTAAGCCTAATTTTTTTTTACCATAGCTACCATATTTGTTTACATTTGAAACTTAGCAGAATAGTGGATTAAGTCAGCTTCTGCACCTTCAGTGTCTTTTTACCGAATGGAGCCAGAATTAAACTTTCAATTTTGTGCACCGAAAAATCTGCTTACTTGCACGCTGGCCGAATTATTTATTTTTGGGTAGAAAGTCTAATTTTAATCTAAAAAAATGTTTTTTTTAACTGTTTTAACTGTATTTATATGTTTCTATATTTTTCAATTTTTGATAAAGCTATTTTGAATTTTTACCTATTTTTGTCTTGTCGCGAAGTGAGAACTGAATTAGTTGAATGGGAACTGTATCTCTAATGAAATTCGAGGAAATAAGGCGTGGAGAATTCTAATGAAATTCGAGGAACCGTGGAGAAGACGATGCATATTATACGTTTTCGCGTTTGTAAAATTCAAATCAGTATTAATCACTTTGTTTACAGTTGAGACTGAATATTTTAATGATTATGAAACTGTCCTTGGTGAATTTTCTTTTAATATTAAATGTCTTACTTTTGCAACAATCAAAATATTCATTTTTTTTCTTTGGATAGGTATTTGGAACAATGTTTCCACGCAAAGCCAAACTTTGACTTTTTTTTCCCTTTCTTGTTGACAATATGTAGATATCGTAGTTTTAGATATCGAAAAATTATGACTTTCAGAGCGATTTACGTCTTTGTACTAAGTAAAAGATATATTGTAATCGCGAAAAATTCCGGATATCATATTTTTACGAAAATATACGTTTTGATCCCTATCGAATGCAATTTCACCATGTTTTTGCTTTGTACGTAAGGACAGAATAAAGGACTCTTTTTTCCAAAATGGATTGCAAGAAGGATTTAAAATGGATTCAAAAGAGATTTTTTCCTGACGTCTGTGGGTAGGTATGTATGTATATATTTCTAACGCAAAAACGAGTAATCTGTAATAGAATTAGATGAAATAAGTTTAAATGAAATGCAGCAAAAATGCGTATAATTTAATATTCCGTACTAGGCGCACACATGAGATTTTTAAAATTATTTTAATTGTATTTGGTGTTTTATATTTTTTTATATTTTTCAACTTTTAATAAAGATATTGTGAGTTCTTACGTATTTTTGCCTTGTTGCAAAGTGAGAACTGAATTAATTGAATGAGAAATATATCTAATTAAATTCGAAGGAAAACGTTTAAATGAAATGCAGCAAAAATGTGTATAATTTAATATTCCGTACAAGGAAGTTATGTGGTGTCCACATCAGATTTTTATAGCTAGGAAATAGGAAACGTTTTTTTTAAATAGGTAAATAGTATTACTATTCTTTATATACTGTAACGCACCACTTAATAGAAAATGCTAGTTTATCTACTGAAATCTTAGCCAAAGTTATAAAATAATGTTGTTGCAACGAATTTATTGTTAAATATTTTAATAGGATATGTTTATTTTAGTACTTTTATGCAGAGAAAATATAGTTTCAGCAAAAAACTTTGCTTTTCATAATAGATCTTCTCTTTTTATAGGTATGGATACCCAGTTCTTCCTTCTGAAACCACATGAAAATTTACTTTTGGACACTTTTGACTACAATTCCATCATGTTGTATGGTAATACAGCTTTCTCTAAAGATGGTAGATCTAAAACCATGGTTGCAAAGAGTGGAGTCAAGCTCTATGAAACTTACGACAAACCAGGTCTTAGTGAGAGTGATATAACCAGAGTAAAGAAAATGTACAAGTGCTAAGATATTTGCATTCTTTCATGTTTGTATATATTCTTGTCATTAAAAGTTTTATTGAACTGGGGACTTTTATATTACATATAAGTTTATGTTCAATTATTAGCTATTACTGCTAGTAGTTGACTAATAAAACCCAAATTTACCTTTTTTTTAATATCGGCATAAATTAAAATTCGAATTCATGTGCTTTTGAGAAATTTTATGGGAATATTTAAATGAAAATTATGATACAGTGCCCTTAATGTTTTAATTTCTTATGCCAAATCATACATAAGAGAAATGCAGTTTGCAAATCAGAACATTAGGGCATAAGTTTTAAAACGCAAGTCCAGTCATGAACTTTGCACAGAAGATAAAGATAACAGCTTAAATATTCTGTATGCTTTATAGAGGTTTTTAAAATGAAATGATCAAATTCAAATGTTTACGAACACAGAAATAGAAAAAGAAGCATCAAATCTATTTAACCAGAGTAATAACTAGCTATCCTTGTCATTTATTAACATTACATTTGAAAAGTCACTGTTTTTAAAGAAACAAACTTATGAAAACAAGTTACTTATTTTTTATTAGTTTTTTGGCAACGTAAGATCTCGAAAAAGGCACAATATTTGGCTAATTGATATTTTGGATCAAACCATTCATTTTGGTCGTTGGTTTCGTAATTACTTATGCAACAACTATCATCGTTAAGTTCCATTGTTTGGTTTAATGAATTATAATCTTCCAAGGATGATAACTGTAACACTCGGCGTTTGGATGATAAAAATAATTCATTCGACTTATCACTATTCCGTTCCGAACATTTTCTGTCTTATGGGTAATAAATAGTTTCAAAAATAAACAAATAAACCAAAATTTTCTCTTTTCAAATGTTCTCTACACTTTCATGTTTTTTTTTTTTTTTTTTTTTTTTTTTTTTTTTTAACTAAGTAGGTTTTCTATTTGCCTTTCGTGTATGTGTGCATTAGCTGCACTATTATTCCAGTCCGAAAGGAAAATAAGAGACTGATACAAAATAGTCCTCTGTTCAATCTCCCCAGTGCTCATTCCATGCCGCCTGAACGGAAAGGACAGTAATCGCCACGCTCCACTTGTTAATAAATATTTGAGCAACACCAATTTGGTGAAATTACATGACGTCGTAAAAGTATGAATGGTAACGGTAGATGACCCAAGGAGAGGAATGTCATATAAGAGCATTTATTTTGTGGATGCTGAGGTGGTTTTGAGATACTTTCTCCAGCCTCCTTTACTTTCACGCACGGAACAGAACTTTTGAGAATATCATATAAAATCTACTTATCCTTAGCTAAAGTATGACAAAGAAAATTTTTCTGTTTGCTCCTATTCATGAAAGGAGAGCACACTTTGTGGTTTGCAGATTGATAAAATCGAGTGGTATTTGATGTTATGATCGAGTGGTATATTGATGAGTTTCGAAAAGCAGTTAAATAGTGAACAATCAATTTCTTCACGACTTTCAGTGCAGTTTAGACTGGTTTCATTTTATTGAAGCTTTTTTAATTCAGCAGAACTAGTAAAAGACGTGGAATGGCTTCTGCTTCATTCTGCGGATTGAGATCTCCAGATATAAGCTTCACGAATCGGTACCAAATGGTTCATTTGGCAGCACATTCTCTATAGCACCTCTCTCTAACATTTTCTAGCAAAGTTTCATAATTATGGTTAAGGTTTCAACAGAGATCTTTTATTTGAAATTATAAAAAAATGGTTTCAATTGATTAGTTTCCTTGACTGACTTTCGTAGTTCACTTAAACTAAGACCGTAAATAGGTCTTGGTTAATGATGAATACATCATTTATGTTTGTTTGTTTTCCTCGTTGTCAGACGTTTACATAAATACCAATTCTTTCCGTTCATTTCATGGAACCAAATTTATCCTCTATCTCATTCGCAATAATCGAACTTTTATATTTTAAATTATGAAAAAAATATATGTTTTATTTGTGTGTAAATATCAAGCGAAGAAGTTAATCTAAAGTTGCAAATGCATTAAATATATGAATCCCAAAATTTGATATCAGTTTGATTATTGCTTAAATGAATGAATGCTCTTATAAATTTTAATATTAACATAGTTATTCTTTATATTATAAAAGACATTTTGTACACCTTGCACAAGAAAAAGAAAGAAAGAAAGGAACCGTTCTATACCTCCTCTCCGTTCTACTGAGCCGATTGAGGAAATTTATCTTGCATTTTTCTGATATAACACACATATTTTTCCCATATTCCGATTCTACGACTCAGATTATGCCAAAATACCAAGTTTTGTAAAAGTGCGTGAGTAGTTTTTAAAGCTTAATTCTCAAAATTTTAGCTTCTCAATATTAATTGCATACGGTATATATACACACTCTTTTGCAAAAAATTCGAAGCACCCTGACGGAAGTGGTTGTTTTTGATGAAATTGAATATGTGTATAGTTCATACACAGGTAATAATATGATTAAAAAATCAAGGTCATAGTACGTGTTCACGGCTCACAATCACCCATTGAGTGTTCAAATTAGTAGTTGTCGAACCGCCCCTAGCGGCAATGCATGCTTGAATTCGTCGAGGGAAAGAGTGATAGAAGTTCTTAATGTGATCCTGCGAAATATTTTGCCTGGCATTCATCAGTTGTCACTCCAGATCTGCGATATTTTGTGGTGCCCGAATCTGGCGGCCTACCATGTCCCAGATATGCTCGATTGGTCTGGTTACCATGTTCCAGATATGCTCCATTGGTCTGGTTGCCTTGCTGTCCAAGGAAGAGTATCAGCCGCACGGAGACAGTCCAGAGATATGCGACCGGTATATAGCCTGGCATTATCTTGTTAGAAGATGGCCCCGAGATGACGCGCCATGAAGGGTAACGCAACCGGCAGCAGGATGGTATCAACATATCTTTGAGCTGTTAAAGATGTACGGAGGATGACTAAAGATGACCTGATGTCATAAGAAATAGCGCCTCACACCATCACACCAGGGGTTATGGCTGTATGCCTTTGTAAAACAAAGGCTGATTAGGACCGCTGGCCCCGTCCTCACCAGACACGAACACGGTGGTCATATGCTTTAAGAGTGAAGCGGCATTCATCGCTGAACACTATACGATGCCATTCTGATGACAGACATGATGATCGGCTGCGACACCATTCCAGACGACTCCACCGATGTTGTGGGGTTAAAGGCAAACGTCTTAAAGGCCTCTGTGAGCGTAACCCCGCCTCAGAACAAGCGCCGTGAGATGGTGGACGGTACCACGGGAAGTATACACGTGGCAAGGCTACCTTGATGGGATCTCCCATCAAGATGGCCTTGGCTGTAGTGCGTTGAATATTCGTCAATGATACCGTTGGGGCGGGTCGACCCCGGCGAACAATCATCCTATCTTGCCTCGCATTTGTGCTCCTTGGCCTTCCAGAGCCTTCATTTCGTCGGCAATTTCCTTGTAGCAGTTGCTGCCAGCATCTCTGCACAGCAGTGTCTGTACGCTGCAGGTGGCGGCCTATTGCTCGGTATAACCACTCTGCTTCACGCAACCCTACAATGCGACCGCGTTCGAATTCGTTTAGTCTGTAAGGTCTACGATATCGTAATGGCATCTTTAGTTGCTTCTTTACGGAATTTCTATGGCGGCAACAAAAAAGATACTTTTTCCGCCTCTGTTACTGGTTTTATACTTTGCGAAGTGCGCACTAGAAATGCGCGCTGATAGCAATACCTATAATATATGATAGCAATACCTTGTCTTGAAACTCTGACCATTTGCATGTTCGATTAAGATGTTTTTGCACACCAAATTTCGTCACGATCGCAAAAGTCCTTCTTGGTGCTTCGATTTTTTTGAAAAAGAATGTACATTGATAGCTGTTTTGTTACTAAACTTACTAGATTACTTCTTTATTAGTTCGAAATGTAGGTCCAATCCAAATAAAATTCGCAGATATTTTCTGATTCATTTTTAAAATTTATAATTTTTAGTAAATTTTATAAATTAAAAAAAATTCAATTATAATTTATAAAATTTTTGCCATCATCATAAATTAGGTGTATTTCTAGGCACATCTGCAAAAAAACTTGGAATGTTTTATTTAAAATTCACATCTGCAAAAAAACTTGGAATGTTTTATTTAAATTTTTAATAAATTAAAAATTTATTAAAAATTCCGAAGATATACGTGAATTTATATATTGGCACGTTTTGAAATTTAGCAAATTTGTTATAAACAATAATAACGCCAAATATGATTTATGCACTTTATTAAAATTATTTGAAAGAATAAGCGATGCACCTTTTTTATTTCGCTTGTACACAGCTAAAGGGAAAGGGAAATTGGTTACCATAAATAATTTCTCAAAGTGAATTATTCTTGGCTCAAACTGAAAAAAGTACACCAGGACACATTTTTAAATTTCTCGATAAGTTTCCCCTCAAATTTTATGAAAGTTAATATTTAGGCATAATAAGTGTAGAATCGAAACATCGACAAAAATAGTTGCGCCATTTCAGAAAAAAGTCCGATTTTGTGTCCAAATACCAATGTTATATATGAATCTAATATATATTCCAAGTCACGCTATTTTCGCATACATTTTCTTAAACTTCATTACTGTCATGATTACTGATAAAATAACATTTTATCATTTGTGAATTTAAGCGTTACTGACATTTTTGTAATGGTGAGCTTTGAGAAACATGCTATCCCTTAACTGCAGTAGAAGAGCAGTGTATATATTTAATATAAATATCAAAACCTTTGAAATTCTTGATCTCAGAAAAACAAAATTAAAATTTCATGAAAATCATTAAAGAAACTTGCACCGCTATTAAATTATTATCTTACTAATTGATTCACAGGAAATACAATTTATCAAATCTGCTATCCCCATTTCAAGAAAAGTCGAGGAGAGATCAAACTCTAATTTAAAATAAGTTGCAAACTATACATTGTTTAATATTATCTTGGATTAGCTCGTTGCGCGGCCAGCTTTCGATCTTGCATGCATTTGGTTTGACAAGCTACGCATGCCAAAAGTAGTTAGTAACTGCTAACAATCGATTCTTTTTTAGTTCATAATATGTAACTTTAAAGATATGGATGTGGCGTTAAAAAAAAAAGCTGTAAAATATTTTAGAAAGGCTTAAAAAAAAGAATTTTGCATAATTTTCGTATCATATGACGTTAAAAAATCCTTTCATAAAAAAAAAAAAAAAAAAAAAAAGTCTGAAAGTTTTCATAATTTAACGGTTGCCAAAAGAGTCTGTTAAGGTTTTGTATTCTCTTGCTGATTTCACAGTTTACTAGTCTGCTGTTACGATCCTACTAACCCATTTTTTTGGAGGTCTTTTTTAACTTTATAGTTAAGCATCATTTTCTGCGCACTTACGCGCCATATACAGCAATTCATTAGCAAAATTGCAAAATCTTTAAAAGCGCTATAGCCAGTATATGTTTGGAATTTTCGATGAAGCGTAAAGTGCTGGCATACACTTTTATGTTTTTTTTTCCCCCTTTTTTTTTCTCATTTCATCATATCAATGTTCAGTTTTTTTAATGAAATTACTTTACAAAATGTTTATTCTCTTTTTATTATTAGCGCTTTGTGTGTTTACTTTATTTATTAAATATAACGCTTTGAGGCTTACGCCACATCAAATGATTTCACAGCAAAATCACAAAATATGTAAAAACAACATATCTTTAGAATTTCCGACAGACAGTCTCGCGCTCAGGACATAAAAAATATTTTTTCCAGCAAAGTGTTGCGGCTCCTCGCTTTGAAATCGTTGAGTTTGTTAATCAAAAAAATCATTTAAAGTTTTACAAAATATTAAATAGATAATAAAACAAATTCTAAATTCAAAATTCGGTCTTCTAAATGTCAATTTCGAATAGAGGATTATGTTATTGAAAATTTGATGGCTCTTGGTACACGTTCATTTTTTTACGATGCGAGAAACATACAATACATTCATGCAGATTCTTCATTATTTTATTTCTTTAAATGTAATACAATGCAATGATATTTGGTGGCAACAATCTAAAAGGTGATAAAACACATTTAAGTGTTTCGACACAAAATGCAGTTTCGAGACTAATATCCCATTCAGGACTAACGTTCTTTTCGGGCTAAAAATATTTTAAAAATATCTAGAAAGATTTCAGGTTTAATGTAGCTCAAAAGGACTCTTTCAAAGTGTAATATTGTTGCTTGCATACGGGTTCGTAATAAATTGAATGCACGAGTCCAATGAAAAGTGAATAAAATTTATTCTCATCACAACAAATAAAACAAAATGCTGAAATTCCCTCAGAGATATTCGTACAAAATAGCAATATCTCACAGTTTTTATATTTTAAACTACTAAGATGTTGAATAGAACTCAATTCAAAACACCGAGAAAGCTAATCCGATCTCACCGCGAATTCGCTACAATCAATAACAGCACTATGTAAACAACTAAATTGAGATGTTTTCCTCCAGCTTTTATAAGCTTTTTATTCATGCAAGAGAACATTCTGGTATTTTCTCGATTTTTCTGTATAGCAAAAGAGTACAGTTATGAGATGTGTATTTATTAAAATGTTAATTGCGCGTGCTCCTGTATTTTAATTTTTCTGGAGTAGCTTTCTCTTCAAATAAGTCTCGTGCTGCATTGCACGGGAATATAAAACAATTTTAATTACAAATTCTACTAAAAATAGCTAAATAAATACCAAAAACCGTAACAATATGATTTGCTAATAGAGATTATCAATAGAGAAGGCTCAGGTGGAATAGGGGAACATTTTATAGGATACTATACATATATATAGACTAATATCATAAAAGTATCGAGTCATATTAATCATATCATATTAAAGTAGAATATCATATTAAAATTAAAAAAATGATATTCTTAAGAAGTATTTTTATTGCTTTTAAGTAGCTAAGTTTTTTACGTAATAATAAACAAATTAAATCTCAAAGATAAATATTTTATATTTTGTCGAATGGCAACACACTCGAATGAAAAGTGAAACAACGCATTTAAGGCAATTCAACGCAAAATCGTGTTTCGAGACTAATAGTCCTTTTGAGTTTAAAAGACGTCCAAATATTTATAAAAAAGATATTAATTAGATATATCATACGCGTTTTTTGTTTGCGTTAATAAAATGCATTAAATATATAGAAAAAATATTATTGGGAATTGCGTTTATTATTTTAAATTACTTAGGTTGCTAACTAATAACAAAGAGATTAAATTTGAGAGACAAATTAAATAGCTTATGCTTTGTAGAATAACAACAGAGTGCGGGTGGAAAATAAAAGCGTCCTTTTCTTAACAACAAAATAGCAGAGGTTATTGATCAAAATTATTTAAGTTACATAAGATAAATAAATAAAAAAGCTAATTCGAAATTCAAAATTTGAGCTTCGAGATACACATGTTCGGGTGCTTAGAAGTACTACGTGTATTCAAAATTAGATGGCTGTTTGGTCCCCGTCTTCCCACAGTGCGAAGAACCCATTCACAAATTAATCTTTTTAATAACAGCGATAACTTCCTCATGCGTGCTTGGAATTTAATATTTCCTTTAGTTCCTGTTTCTAAATTTTCCTTTTGTGAGAAAAGCTAGAGATTGTCAGATAAAAGCATCGGTAGTATAAAAGATTTGCATTTCTAAATCCTTCACACAGAAAACCTCCCCATGCTTTTACTGCATACAAAAAGGCAACAGGAAATAACATTTTACCAAAGGGAAGAACTAAGATTCAAAACTCATGAACAATTAATATTTATTTGCTTGCCAGAAGATTCACAATTTTCAGACTCCTTTGAAAAGTTCAAATGTTAATGTTATCTAGAAAACCTCTTTTTTATCAATACAACAGCTGAAAAATCGCAGAAAGATTTATTTAAAAAAAAAAAAAAAAAACAACAGAATAACAGTTGTGGTTTTCCCATGCATTTCGGAAAAATAATTGATAAAAATGTGAACTTAAACTAGAGAAAGTGCACGTAGCAAGAGTTGGGTTCTCTTGTTTCTTGGTGTCTCTAGCCATGCTCATTTTAATATTTCTCGTGGGTGTTGCTCTTGGAGCACCAACAAAAGATGGATTTCATGGTATGTACTAAATTTTAATGCCCTAGTTGGTATGTACTAGGTTCTGTTGATTTAATGGCATATTTTGAGGGGGATTTTGGAGCACCAACAAGAGATGCATAATATAAGTTCATGAGGGTACTCTTGAAACATCGAAAGAAGGTGAATTTAATGGTTTCAGTTTATGATTAGAATTAAAAATAAAACACTCATATTTATCAAATACCGGCTTCCAATTTGGAACATGTATCATTAATTAAATGAAGTTTTTACTAATCTAAAACACTGATTATCGAATTTTGTAAATACTTAAAAAACATGTAAAAGTGAGGGAAGTGAGTTAAGATTGTATTTATTTCAGCAATCCTAGGATGTCTTAGCCGAGCCTTGTTATAAACAGGGCACGGTTAAGGCAACGTACAAAGCTCATGCTTCCAGCCTCCAGGCAGGTACAAAGGTCATGCTTCCAGCCTCGAGGTTGCCCTTTTCATGTATTTTCTTAGAGGTGAATGGGACATGATTATGCAAAGGGTGTTTGATGGTCCCTAAGACCTGCGCCCTTGTGTTCGACCTTATGAATCCAGGCAGTAATCAGGCCCCATGTAAGATACTACCAGCTAAGCAAAATTTGGAAATAAAAATATCTTCTTACCTATAAATGAATTACTTCTATAAAAAATCTATTTTGAAAGCCTGCAAGAACCGTACCGTTTCTGCTTTGCAAAGAAAATCTTGTTCTCCGGTATACAGAATTACTTAGGTAGTCTATGTACGTAGAATTTTTTTCGTTTATCTTCAAGTTATAAAAGCGTGTTGTTTACCAGTATTATAAAGTGAGCTTTTTTTTAATATACTTAATAATTGTTTGTTGTCACACAATTCTCAAGAGCGCAGTCGTCAAGAGCATATTTACTGTGCTTTGTTGCAATTCTTGTGTAGTAATTTACTTATAAACACCAGAGATATTCTTGCTCTTGTCCGCATCACTTTTAAAATATTGCCACCAAATGTAATCGCAATGCATAATTTTTAAAGAAAAACATAGTAAATATTAAAAAAAAATTCAACACTCTCGGGAATTCTAAAGATACTCTGTTTTTAATCATTTTGTGTGTGCATAATTCATTCAAATCTACAGTTTTATTCTATCCTGAAGAAGTTCAGCACGCTGGATGTTCAAAACAAGAGAAGGTCACTGTTTACAAGAGATTTCGAAAAATCCAGTCTACACACTCTCTCATATATATATATAAATATGCAGGTAGATAGATAGACAGGTGAGAATTTAATAAACTTTTGATTAAAACCTTAACGATTTAAAAGCACTCTGCAAAGTGTAATATAGTTATGTTTCAAATTTAATCAGAAAAATTAGAGTGAAGTGTGTTGCCACTCAACAAAATGCCATGTATTATTCTTTCGAATTTTATAAACAAACTCAGCGATTTAAAAGAAATGTGTTGTTACTGCTCGAAATAAAATATTTTTATCTATCACGGGGTAGTGTGTTGTCATCGAGTAAAGCATAAGGTATCTAATTTTTCTTTTTAAAATTTATTCCTTTATTAATTAACAAAGAGAAATAATCACAGTTTCATCTAAGAGCAATAACCACAGATTCGTTTTAATTGCAATTAACTACTAACGGGACATGCGAAATTACGCTACCTGGATTCATTAAAATCATCTGTATAAATACAGAGAAAACTGTCTATTTGTTTGTACACCTGTATGTCCTATAAATCTACAGTTTTATTCTAATTTTGATGAAATTTCGCTCAATTTATAAAGTAATTCTCCCGCCTTCTTAGCGTGCCTTCGTAGTGTAGTGGTCTGCACGCTGGGCGCGTATTTCAGAAGTCCATGGTTCGATTCTTGACGAAGGCGTTGCTCCTTTTTCATCTTTCCTGCTTCGAAATAACCTAATTTCACTACGATGACGCCCGAACTAAAAAGGATGGTGGATGACGATTCTCCACACCCAGGATTAGGCGATTGGGTCCCCTAAAACCCAAGTCAAAGAACGTCTATGTAAAGAAGGAAAGGCTCCATAGACGTAATGTAAACCAGTTTGTCTTCTACGCCGCTAGAAAGAAGAAGCAAAAGAACCTGTTGGCGAGAATTCCCCCTCTGTGATGTACTGGACCAGGCCGAGATTTTCCTCCTTCGCCATGTTTACTGGAAATTGAGGAACACGGGTTAAGATGAATAAGAAAATTAGGTGAAGTTTCACTTTCACTGGCTGTTGAACCTGTATTATCCATATCGCAGTTTTATGTCTGATTTTATATCCGTCAATATGGAGGAAAGAAATATGGAGTCACATAGCTTTAAACTCTTGATAAACGCGACCGTCGAACCTGTTCGAACTTCGACATCAGCTTCGAGCTTTGGCGCTTTTTGGCGACAGATGTTTCACGCATGTGCAGCGTTTTCCCTTTTTGGTCGAAGGGAGCCACGCCTGCTGCTGCAAAGTTTTGCTTCTTAACAATACATATTCTTTGCTCCAGTAGCCCTTTAGAAGGAGGGAATATAGAAGGTATTTCTCCCGCCTTCTTAGAGTGCCTTCGTAGTGTAGTGGTCTGCAAGCTGGGCATGTATTCCAGAGATAAGTGGTTCGATTCCCGGCGAAGGCGTTGCTCATTTTTTATCTTTCCAGCTTCGAAATAACCTAATGTCTTTACCATTTGACCTTAAAACAAAAGAAAGCTCATTGTCTCCATAATATTTCTAAAAAACATCCTTAAAGGCCTATACTCAAGGTGTTTATATTAGAACATTTAACTCGCGATACCCATCTTGCAGGTAAACGTCATCCATCTTAGGTTCACGTAGCCGTTGTTGTGTTCCCACTATCAATTCTTACTAAACACGTTATATGGAGCCATGTTCGTTCATTTTTTAAAAAGTGTACAACTTTGTAGCTCATTTTTTTCTCGAATATTGCGAAAAAGATGAAGAAACTGAGAAAAGTGGAAGGTGATTTTCGGAAAAAAAAAAAGACATAACCAACAATAAAGCAAGAATCAACGCATACTAAAACTGTCACATGACTTCATGTTAATTCTACATTGTTCTACAATTTTACTGAAGCTTAATCAAATTTTGTTCAATTCATCTTGAACCAAAATAAGAGGAATTTCACTGTCTGTTTGCGATTTCGAAAAATTCATTCCCTAACGATTACATCATTCCCTAAACGAAATTTCTTCGCTTTGTTTATAGCCCAGGTTATGCTGGGTACTTCAGCAAGTTTAATAATAAAATCGAAAAGACAAAAAAAAAAAAAAAAAAAAAAAAAAAAAAGAAAAGAAAAAAAGAAAAAAAAAAAAATTGCGTTTGCAGGAGTTTGGTCAAGAACATATTGTTACGTTATTTTCTGAAACCAGTTGTTACGTTATTTTCTTCCTTCACGTTCGTACGGGGTTTATAGATTTGGAGTGAATAACGACGACACTTTATTAAGTATCGAAACACAATTTATTTAGACAATATTAATCAGGAGAAAAGTTACGTTTTACAGTCGTCGAAGACCTACTATAAACACACTGGAACAATCAGCGACACAGCCTTCACACTGTTAGGCAATAACGGTGAACACAGCTTCACTGCAAAGCACCAGAGTACAGCTTCCGACTCTGCTCGGTCGTTCTCGGAACTCCACGTACTCTCGAGACTTTCCACGCTACAACTCGCGATGCGCTCGACAACCCACAGAGCACAGCTCCTGACTCTTACTCTTCGGTTCAGTCGTTCCCGGAGCTTAACACACTCTCTCGACGATGCACTAACCGCGATACACTGAGAGATTCTTCCGATGCACTCGACGACCCACTCAGCGCTAGACTTCGAGACACTCGCTCAATGACTGACTATCAGCTCGCTAGACGAAGCGCACTACTGATTGCGGGTCAGCAGGGTTTATATATCTTTCGGCTTGTGTTCGAGAACATTCAGGGCTAAACCGGTAAGAATTCGTTTCAGAAGGTTCTCCATTCGTCCATGGCATATCGCCAATTTTGTCGCCAAAAAGGCGATTTCTCGCAAAATGTGGGAACCCTGTCATCTCTTGTTATTTTATGGTAACCCTAAAACTGCTTTGCGGAGAAGCTGTCTTACCGCGCCTGGACATTTCGTAACAATATTGTTACGGTTTTTTTTCTTCTGACACCAGTTGTTACGTTATTTTCTTCCTTCACGTTCGTACGGGGTTCGTGTGGATTTGGAGTGAATAACGACGACACTTGGTGAAGTATCGAAACACACTTTATATGCCAATATTGTCAGGACAGCTCCAAAACACGTTTTACAGTCGTCGATGAACTGCTATACACGCTGACACGATCAGCGACACAGCCTTCAGGCTATCAGGCTATCACGGTGGAAAAAGCTTCACTGCAAAGCACGAGTACAGCTCCCGACTCTGCTCGGTCGTTCTCGGAACTCCACGTACTCTCGAGATTCCGCTACAACTCGCGATGCTTTCGACGACACACAGAGCAAATGTTCCCGACTTTTCGGTTCAGTCGTTCCTGGAGCTCAACATGCTCTCTCGACGATGTACTAACCGCGACACACTAAGAGACTCCTTCAGTGAACTCGACGACCCACTCTGCACTCGCTGCCCGGCTGTCAACTCGATCGACTCCGCAGGGATTGACTCGTTAGACGAGACACCAACTCGATACTGACTGACTCGCACTCTATGCGAGGCTCTTACACACTGACTCGCTGTCCCAACGAAGTACTTACTCTTGATACTCTGACTGCAGACCAGCAGGGTTTATATAGCTTTCGGCTTGTGTTCGAGAACATTCTGGGCTAAACCGGTAAGAATTCGTTCCAGAAGGTTCTCCATGGCATATCGCCAATTTTGTCTCCAAATCGGCGATTTATCGCCAAATGTGGCAACCATGCCTTCCCTTCCCATTTTATGGCAACCCTAAAACTGCTTTGAGGGGAAGCTATCCCACCGCGCCTGTAGATTTCGTAACAATATTAATAAACTAGCAGCTCAGTTAGAGCACAAAAAAAATTAGCAAATCCTTTGGTGTAACCTTATAGTCTGAATCTTTTAAAATTTTCTTTTTTTTTTCCATCTTTTTTATTTTTATTTTATTTTACTTTTAAATTTAATTAATTTATTTGTTAAAATTTTGTTCATTTATTTTCTTTTTTGATTTGAATTTTTACACTTTTTGTTATGTGAAAAATGAAGCTTGAAAAATTTTGTGACGAAAAATTATTTCATTAACATTTTCACTAAAACTAACTAAAGAGTTTCTGTTATATAATATCTTTCACAGCAGCAGATTTGCCGCCTCGTATATTGCTGTCAGTTTCAAAAGTAACATTAAGTATAATTATTAATTTTTTTACTAACATACAAATTGGAATAACTTTTTTCTTTGACAAGTAGTTTTATTTAAGTAATGAAGACTTTATTGAGTAAAACAAGAAGTTTTATTTTTATATAAAAAACGAAATTAGACATTTATATTATTTCCTCTTGTTTGCATTTTATCAAATTGAGTCATTGTATTCGAAATTCTATTCGATTTATATCATACCTAATTATAAAAATTTCTTATTATGAAATAAATCTTAATATTTCCAGGAAATTCTTGTTTTTCTGCTTGCAGAAATATTATTTTATAATGATTTCTAAGACTTAAATCGCAATATGAAGGATCAGACCACAAATGAATCCTAAGATGGGAAAAGGAGCTGTGTGACGAAAGTCAGATTTTACAAAAGCAACAAAAACTATCCCATCCCTCACAAAAATATCAGATGATGTTTAAGAGAACCTGAATTATATGGATCCTAATTATACATCGATCTCATAATTTTTGTTGTTGACTTCAGATATTTTTTGTGAAGGATGGGACACTCTTTTGCTGCTCCTGTAAAATCTCATTTGTAAAATATCCCATAGCTCCTTTTTACATCTTCCGATTCAAATTTTATTAGTCCAAAGCAGGGCTTTTAGTCTCGAATCGGATTTAGCGTTGAATCACTGTAGAAGGCTGAATCACTTTTTATATCACTAAATATTATCGTCTCATATTATTTTAAAAGAAATGGAATAAAGGAGGATGGGCATGAATGCAGGCATGTTTCTGGCACTGTGGAAAAACGACGGTATCTAAAGCCATGAAATTTTGAATAGCGCAATCCACCATACGGTCATGGATACCTGGAAGCCCAAATTTTGAATTTATCTTATTATCTATCCCACATTTTATAAAATCTGAGCGAATGTTTGATTAACAAACTCAACGATATCAACGCGACCAATGGCAACACTGTACAGAAAAACACATTTTTATCTCCAGAGTGCAAGACTAAAGATATGCTGTTTTGAAATATTTTGTCATATTGCTGTTGCATTAAATGTTATTCATTTAATTCAACATTATCAGACAAATCCATTAATATCAAATTTAATTCAATAATTTCATGAATTAAATTTTATGCGGTTTAAGTGCGAAGAACATGATATTGAATAAATAAAGGTAACGCAACAAAACGTTACAAAACATCCGTTTGGTGTCATGTAAAATCTGAAAGCTTTAATTCTTTTAATTAATTTTCTTACTTTACAGAGAAGAGAGATGCTGTTCTGTAAACATTTGTTTAGTTTTCCAATATCTGATATCTTTTAGATATTTAAAAAGCTTTTAAATTTTCTTATACAAAAATGAAGTTATTTTCTATAAGCAACAGGTATTTTTAGGTTTCTTACAATTATTTAATTGCAAATTCAAAACCAAATGAAATCGCAAGCATAAGTCATAGTATTTGAATTTACATTTATTGCATCACTTTAGAACGCAGGTTACCTTTAGAGTTTTAAAAAAATTCACTGTACATGCAGGCTGAATTCAAAGTAAGAAACAAAGCGTAACACTAAGTTTATTACCTATGCCCTTCTTTCCAAGACACTGTCAGAATTTGAAATTGCTTGCAACGTATTTCGACAGCATTAAAAAACTGATTTCACTGTTTCTTTAACTGATACGCGAGAAAAACAAATTATATCAGATAAATTCTTTTATGATATAGAAATATTTAGTGCAAGAGACTATTAAAAAGAGTGTCAAAACGGTATTTTTAAAAGTTTTTATAGTCACAAATATCCTTTTTGCAGATCCTATGCAGAATCCCGATTTGTTTGGTGGAGATATGCTTGGTGTTGATCCCAATGTAAGTATAGATGATAGAAATATCTTTGTATGTTCACATGAAACTTCGTATTAAATGTACAATCTTTAAAATTTTTCCAAATTTGTCATAATGGTGAAGTCAAGATTTTGCTGTTAAGATGAAAATAGGAAGCTCCAATATTTATAATTCTCCTGCAATTTAATCTAGAAAAATTCTTGCAATTGAAAATATTTACCCACAATTTAATTTCTTCTGACACACATGTGTAAATTAATGAAATTTCTTTGAACGTTGTACAGTGAAAATTTGCTCTCATAGTATATAAATAAGATAACCCGAAAGAAAATCCGAAATATTTTTTACTACCTCGGAATGAGGACTGCTTATATTACATCAATCACTAGTTATACTTACCTTACAGAAAAAATTTAAGCTTGTATCTACAGCAGATTTTGAGAAAAGGTACATCGAAAATGGTCAATTTAAATTGTCTGTATAGGGTTTTCTGATACCCCTTAATTAGAAACAAATGGATTACATTAAATTTTAGTATAATTTTGTTTGAAAATGTTTTTTAAAAAATTATTCAAATAAAATTCAGATAAATAATTGAATAATTTTACATGAAACAAAAGTATTTTCTAAACGAATTTTAAGATATCTTAAATCACTTAGAATGTGTCTTAATACAAAGTAATGGAGGAGATTCTTTTGAAAGTCTTTTATCGTAAATTTAATTGACAAGAAATCATTCAACGGGAAAAAAGGTCAGTTCCATAATTTCAGAGATAAATTTTACGTATGGTGAGAGTATATGAAAAATCAGTTGCCTTATTTTACGTAAAAATTAATTGCTTCACGTGATGTGAACTTGCAAAAATAATTAATCTGCTCGCCTGAACTTGCAATATATGATTACTTAAATATTCACATGAATGCAGAGCTTTCTGATCATCTCATCACTTTGAATCAAACTATTCAATAATCACTTTGAATCAAACTATTCACTAATCAAACTATAAGTTAGTCTACTTGGACTCGAAAATTATGCTCGCTATTTTACAAGTGTATTTAAAATACCACAAACATTTTCCACATTGTTACTTGCAAATTTAGACGTTGAAAGAAAAGTTATTTCTGTGGAAAATAGAAATGTATTGTCAAAAACATCAAGTGAAACAATATGCGATAAATCTTATGTAACTTATCAAACTTGGAATTTATTATGTAAGATGAATAGAAACATAAATAAAAAATGTCATTTAAAATCTGTCATTCAAAATGTCATTCAAAATCGGAAATTCAAATCAAATTATTCATAAGCTTATAAGGTATTTCTCCCGCCTTCTTAGAGTGCCTTCGTAGTGTAGTGGTCTGCAAGCTGGGCGCGTATTCCAGAGGTCCGTGGTTTGAGTCCCGGCGAGGGCACTGCTCATTTTTCATCTCTCTTGCTTCCAGTTAACCTAACTTCTCTACAGCGGCGCCTGAACTAAAAGGGTGGTGGATGATGATTCTCCACAACCAGGATTTGGCGACTGGGTACCCTAAAAACCCCAATCGCCCTCTAAAAGGGGTGTTTATAAGATATTTCTCCTGACTTTTTAGCATGCCTTCGTAGTGTAGTGGTCTGTACGCTGGGCGCGTATTCCAGAGGTCCGTGGTTCGATTTCCGGCGAAGGCTTTGTTCATTTTTCACATCTCCTGCTTCCAAAATACCTAATATCTCTACAAACTTACTGAATATTAGCTAATAGATGTAAATATCTAATTTTATCATCGATTTCATCGATTCCCGGCGAGGACGTTGCTCATTTTTCATCACTCCTGCTTTAAAAATAACCTTATGACTCTACAACCTTTCATGGTGAAATGCTCTTATTCTCTTTAGTTAAATAATATTTAAGCAAAAGCACTTCTATAACGTTAAATTATAGAAACAGTGATTTTCTTTGGTTGAATGATTGAAATTTTCAACTCTACTTAGGATCGAAATGTAATTCCTGGATTCCAACTGAGATGGATTGGAGGAATAGTACCTTATGAAATAGATTCCTCTTTAGGTAAGTTTTTCCTAAATTATTTAATAGGCAGTTTTTAAAAAATTCGTATTACAATGATTCTTCGCCTATCATGAAATTCATTCATTTTATCCCTAATTATTTATGAGTGAAGATGAAGGTAAAAAGAAGTTAAAAAATTACAGATAGAGTGAATGAAGGTAAGAGATATAGCTCCTGAAAAATAATAATCATAAAGCTACGACAAAGTGCTCGCTTTGTGAGATTTCATTCATTCAAATGATAAAAACAGATGCTCAGTTCTTTGATACACAAAAAAGACAAAAATCTCACACGTATTGATAAACAATTTTCATCAGACGAAGAGCTTCGAAAAATGGAATATTGTTTATTTTTTTTCAAAGCTATTACTTTTTAACAATGCAAAACGTATAGACAACAATTATTTTTATTTTAGGAAGCCATATTTATCTCGATTTCTTTCCAGGAATTAAAAAAGAGAGGATTTAAGAAATTTATATAAATTTTTTAATATTCTAGAAGTTTTATTTAAAATTATAGTTTTAAATTAATCATCTGAAGATTCTCACATTTTTTAAAATAATTATCTTGATTTATAAAGCACATTAAGTTCAAAAGGAATTTATTGATTGTTAAATGCAGTAATTTGTTTTTGGTCTTCCCTTTCAAAAATTTGACAAAAAACATTAATTGGTCAAGTTTATGCTCTTTGTGGAGTTTGATACAGTCATTGCATCGATATCATTTTAAGGAAATAAGGAATAACAGTACCTTTTCAGTCACACTGGATTGAAATATGGATTGAAGAGAAGTGATCGGTATCCTGTATCTCGTAAAAATTACAGTTCAGAAATAATAACTCAAAAGAACTTCAATGAAGTCACCTGAACTATAAATCCATGAAAATGAGGAGCCAGGTTTCATGGCCTTTTTTTATACTACTCCTAAAAAGAGATGGTGTAAACTCATGACAATAGATGAGATTTAGATCTGTTTTTCAAATTAAAGTAAAATATAAAGGCTTCTGTTTAAGAGTTGTAGCCAAAATAGGCAAAACTAAATTACGTCAAGTTTGGTTACTCGCCTCTGTTTAATATTTTGTATTTGTTCTGTGACGCTAACACATCGTTTGTGATTTGTAACTGAACTAAAAGGCTTTCTAATTCATTTACTTCTATATGTGATTCAGACATACGATTTTCTATTTTTGATATTACAGTAGACTCCCGATTATCCGCGCCTGCCGCACAAAGTTTTTTTTTTTTTTTTTTCCCAAGCGTAAAGCAAAGAAAATAAAAATTTTCACAAAACTGAGAGAAACGTTAAATTTACCAACATCGTGCTTATATATAGCAAAAATATCCTAGGCCTTCTCGGAACCTTCCCCTCTCATGAGTACATGGAGGTAGGAAGTTACCTCCGTGGATGAGTAAGTGATTTCTTACTCACCCTTGCAGTGCCAGTACCTCCTACATACAAAGCTGACACTACGTCACTAAAGTCGTCCTTATCTACAGACAGCATGGTTGCCACATGAAACCACTTATCGCTGTTATTCCCTTAAGACGAGAGAAAGAAACGTAGCCCCCCCCCTTGCAGAAGGCTTATATCTTTTAGTTTTAAATAAATAAATATGTTATAGATATATATCTGATTTGCTCTTCATCGACAGCATTTCCTAATTTCAAATACGTATCTTAACTTTTCTTAAATAATTTTACACTTAATAATAAAGTAATTGATTTAACATACTTCAGATGGTGGTAATAAAATATATTTTTCTGTTGCTGATTTGATTTTTGAAGAATTTATATTTTACTAAATATCCTCTTCCTTAATAAAAAGGCAACAATAATGCATAATGGCAAGTTTACAGTTGATTAAAACTAAAAATCCCTAAATTTACTTTAATCATGTTTTATTTTTTTAATATCAGTTTTAACAGCATTTTCTATTTACACATATTTGTTTAGTAATTTTCCGGTTTTGATAGGCTTTTTCACTTCACTGTAGGACTGAATTTCGTAACAGATAATAAACCTGGAGTATGATTTGAAAAATGCTACTTTTGAGCATATATCAGTATTTATTCAGTGTTAATTTTCAATATAGGAGCAATAAATTCCATACATTTAAGATTTTTTAATTAGATTACTATTTTTGAAGAATATGTAATTACATCTTTCTCAATAACAAAAAAGGAAAATTTCAAAAATTTAACAAACTTTACACTTGTTTGGAATTCAAAATCCTCAAGTTTCATTCTTATCATTTAATGTCTGTAACATCCCTTTTGTTTAATATGCACATATATAATTTTCTTGTAACTAGTAAATTTTTGTTCCTAAAATCATTTAATTGTAACTTATCTAATTTTTTTAGCAAATGATAAATATGAAGTTATATAATTAATATGCACTTACTGGAATTTTTTTTTTTTTTTTTTTTTTTTTTTTTTGGGTCTGGAAAATCAGTAGAAACTTTTAAAACATCTAAATAGATCAAATGCCCTGAATTCTTAGAATTGTAAGGAATAAGAAGTTTAACGTATCTCGTTATTTTAGAAATCAAAACTAATATTGCACATTTGTTTAATGTAGGATTTAAAATTTTCAGAATAATTTCAGATTTTTATTAAAAGGAAAGTAACACAACTAGTTGCAAAACACATTAAAAATGATTTTTATTTTTGAATTTTTCTACCATTGAAACTAGAACATTATAACTAGAAACAATAGGAAATTACACCAAGTAGTACAGTGAGAAAAAGGGAAGTGAATGTTTATTTAGGCAACTTGAAGCTACTTACTTTTTATTGCAGTAAATCCCTTTGAGAAAAAATAGCTTAGTATAAATGTATGAGGCCTTACAGCTGGGAAGAACTGAAAGTACTTTTTATTCTATTTTATTTTTTATACATGCAGATGCATTTTCCTCTGTATACGTACAACTATAGCTTTAGAAATTTTATTTCTTTGCCAGAATTAAACTTAGAATAAAATGAAAAATAATGTATCAGTAAATATCTATAAAAATTAGACATCTGGAATTATATTTGATTACAAATTGTACCTACTTCTTTCTTATAGTTTAAAATTAATGTAATAATTACATCTGTTTCTATTAAAATAAGATTAAAAATTTCAAGATATTGATTTCAAAATATAAACAAAAGTAATAATTATTGACAAAGTACTTTATCTTCAAAAATAAATATTTCTCTAGTTTATAATAAATAGAGCTTAGTTGACACATAACGTATATTATAAAGGGTGATTCTAAATTGCTTTTGCAAATTAAGATGGGTGATAGTACTCATCCAGACAAGCAATAATTACCATAGAACATAGGGCCGCATTCCACTCTTAGAGGCAGAAAAGAAAAATATTAGAATTCCAATCTGAACTTACAACAGTGTTGGGAGAGTGCGTGAACGAGACCAATGTTGCACAATCAGTTTAGTGACAACCTCACAGAGAGTGCACAAAGCGGATAAAATCGAAAACTTGGCGTTCGAGTGTTAATTCGAGCTCTGACTTTGATGGCAAACACTCAAATGCACATCTTTGGTTGGCAAGGTCTCAGCCTTGCAAATGATTGTAACAAGTTAATTATCTAAATTATTAGGAGGAAATTATCTATTGGGGGGAAACTACCTTGATATCAAGTATCAAGGTAGCAGTTTTTTTTTCTTTTCTTAGCCATTATCTATCCTGTCTTTTTGGACTTACTCTGCTCATTCTATTTGAAGCGCCCTTCTATGCGACACGAAGTTCTGAAAGCCGGAACGCAGCATGAGCTTTTTCATGCTAATTTCGGCATGCCGTGGACGTTGGAGTTAGTTGATAATATTCAGACCTTGATTACATAATTAACTTGTCGAGTGTTTACAGTCGGTTCACTACGCTACGAGAGCAAGAGGCAGGTGTTGACAAATTGGAAAGACGACTTTCGTGGCGTCAGAACGTTCAAGCAACCCTAGAGCCTTGACTTTGTACGTAGGAGGTACTGGCAGTGCCCGCTCCACCGTCCTCTCTCGTCTTAATATTACTGACACGTTCACTTCCTCCCACTCGCCATTGTTAGTTTAAGCCTGATAGTGTTTGCGAACCAGTCGGAGTTAATTTCTTATCTTTTATTGTGTTCAGTGCTTGTGCTTTTTGGTTTTGTGTTTTTCGTTACCGATTTAAAATGTCAGGAAAACGAAAGAAGGTTGTGTTGTAGATTGCGTAAAAACTAGAATTAATTTCCCAAGTAAGTAGCAAACGGCGCTACAAGGCAGCAGATGTAATTGGATTACGGAATCGCGGAAACAACAGTGCGTGACATTCTAAAGCAAAAAAAAAAAAAAAAAAAAAAAAACGAACTGGTGAACTTTACATCAATGTCGGACAGTGCTTCCGCAATGAAAACGCGAAAAACTATGAAGGGTTCTACCTTTGATGAGCTAGACATGGCATTGACAGAGTGGTTAGCTCAAGTTCGAAAAGAGGGTACTCCTGTAAATGGTCCTATCAATTGCGGCGAAGGCAAAAACCTTTTTTGAGTTGTTAGGCCTGAAAGGAAATTTTGATGCGTTTTCTGGCTGGTTGACTCGCTTTAAGCAGCGACATGGAATTCGATAAATTGGACTTCATAGGGAGAATATATTAAGTGTAATAAGCTAAAATATTAAGCGTTAGTTAAACATTTCCTGCTGTTTATTTTACGTTTTATTGTACATAAAACGATTTTTCAAAGTTTGAATGACTGTTTTCTTATTTGCTATACCCGTTTTTAGCTTTTTTCGGATTATCCGCGTTTTTTGTTATCCGCGGCGGCCGCGCCACCCAATTCCGCGGATAATCGGAAGTGTACTGTAATTTCGTTACCAGTCCGCTATGGTAGGTACGTTGCTTCTTAAGTCTATCTAACTCTTTAGCCATTATAATAACAATACTACAACAAAACAATTCTTTACTGCCGAATGAAAACGTAAACAAACTACTACTACACAATGCAGTTTCACTTAAATTCTTCGAAACTCAAACAAACTATTATCAACAAATTCTCTAACTAAATACTATTATTTACCCCACCTTCGAAGTGTTCTGATGATTTACGTAACGAGATATCAATTTTACACCAGGTGGTTCATACAATTCCCGGCCGATGCACCAATATATAAAAAATGTAGTCCGAATAAGCAATTAAACACAACTTCAATCTTTTAGAACAACCATTTTTCTATTTATTAATTTTTTTTCTTTTAGAACAACCATTTTGCTTTTATTATTAACAATAACAATTATTTTTAACAATAACAACGGTAAAGAAAAAACTGGTCCATGGTAACACTTTGCGACTGTGCAGATAGTCTCGCAGACGATTTTCACAGACGATGTGTTAGCGTCGCAGAACAAATACAAAAATATTAAACAGTCCCAAATGTACTATGGTTTGAATAGATATTTCAGTTGAAGAAGAGCAAAATATATTTTTTTTTCTTCAACCAAGAATAAAAATACTTCAGTGTAAAATTTTCCAAGTATTTGTTTTTACGCATTTGGTAATTTTAGGGTTTTGCGTATTTTTGAAGATTTATGAATGTTTTATTCATTTTTAGGGTATTTACTGCAATAATTTTATTGTATATTTTTCTTAATCTAGCTTATTCCCACGTGATGTGTTTAAGTGTGTTTATTTCGTACATTTATAAATTGAATTGGATCGGTTAAATTCTAAATCAACCGATGTTTGATATCAAGTTAACTAAATTAGCGGTGGAACCAGAAATTATTCGTCTAAAATTTCTTTACAGTTTTTTGTGATTCTTTACAGTGTTTTGCGACAATTCTTTCTGACTAAATAGTCATATTTTGCTATTTATCCCTAACTTGTCGACATTCTGAAGAATTACGGAAGAATTATTTTAATGGTCTATTAGCAATTTTTCTAGAAGCTTCTAGAAATCTTTATTGACTTTATATGTATATTGGCTGCTCTGAAATCGGGAATTAGTCAATTTAGTTATTCAGTCAACAGTTGCTCGACTGCACTGAGCGTCTGCAGGGTGATTACTGCTTCACAATTTATTCTGAATGATTTTGCCATTGTCGACTTCCTCTCATGTGAAAGAAAATTTGTCTTTCGAGCTGTTATCCATTTCATTTAAGTTTCAGTTTCTTCCTGTCTACCTGGCTTAATTATTAAGTATATATCTACACAGATCGTAGCCCGCAACAATATTGTTGCAAATTTCTGTAAGTATCAAAATTGATTTGATTGATGTCAATTGTTTTTAAATAAATTTGTTGTTTTTGTGTATTATTGTATATTCATTTCTTTATCTGGTTGTTCGTTTTTTTATATTTAAGTAATGGTTTTAGCGTTTATTTTGCATTTAATGGAATTTGTGACTACGCGTTTTATATAAAAAAAATATTTCAGTTTATACACTGTATAATAATATATTAGTGTACACTGTATAAAACTGTATATATTTTAATCCTGAATCCAAAACGTTTTAAATTGAAAAATTAACACAATCAGAATGCAATGAGGAACATTGACGACATTTCGAGACTTCTCGCTAGTTTGGTCGCTTACTGGAAGTTTTTGGAGAACTCATTTTCGAAATTCTAGTTGCGAATGTACTGGAGTTTCCGATATTCCGTGCAGCACTTTATAAATACGGCTTCAAGAACCAGAAGTAGTCTGCTGCCAATCAGCATTAACACTTTGAGATTCAAAGAGATTTAGATGAGTAGCATTTTAAACTTATTCTCTTAGTAATCTGAGGAAGGAATTTACGATAAAGGATAGAATACTCTAAGGAAGATTTGCTTAGTATCCAAGTTTACTTTGGGCTATGTACAGCAATTTATTTTTCTATGTGTCATTATTATTTATAATTAATTATCAAACTTTTCTCTCCTCCTCAAGCGTGATTATTTCAAAAGAGAGCCTCGAACACGTCGCTTACAACAATGTACAGAAGGTTTTATTAACTATTTCTTTAGTAGTAGCCGTTTAGAAGGTATCCGAAAGGAATGGATAAGAACGCATATTACGTTATTCAAAACATGGCAAAAACTATGCACACTAGTCAACTGTCAAAAGTAATCATAGTTGGAAATGTTTTTAAATGTCTAAATGAAAAAGTTGCGAAGTTAAGAAGAATCAGAAATGATTGTCAAAATGTATTATCCTCCCAAAAGATATTTTTAACGTTTTTATTCTTTAGAAACAAAACTCATGCTGTAATATTGAAATTACTATATATTTAACGTCATAATTAATGTATATTTTGATCTCAACCGTCTATTTCACATAATAAGATTGAATTACTTAAAACGAAACATATTTCAAAAAAACATTCCGAAAAATTTATTTTGTTAAAAATGTTTCTTTATTCTGTCATTATTTTAGTATTAAATCTTTTCAATTTTTACTACAGATAAGCAGACACCTCAGATCTTAGATGCAATGCAGCACTACCACGAAAAGACCTGCGTGAAGTTCAAGAGAAGGACAATTGAACGAAATTATATTAGATTGTTTTCTGGACAAGGGTAAAAACGCATTTTTTGTTTTATTCTGCTCAAGGACAAAATTATAGTTTTTGTTCTGTGCTCATTTCAACAATACGGAGAAATTAAGCTGGTTCTTAATATATTCCTAAAAACTTTAATTGAAAAAAAAAAAACACTTTAAGTACAACCAAATCTAAAAAACAATGCAAATTCAGTTAGATTTTCATTTTTAATGTTTAAATAATATATTTAATTACTCAAATAAAATCGACTAAAAGGAAAATGAATATACAATAAAAATTATATATATATAATAATTTATAATAAGAAAGCTTTCCACATACCATCTCCAAGGAACACTAATTCAACTTAAACAGCATGAATGAAAAAAAAAACATTTTTCAGAATTTTAATATTTTAAATTAGTATTTTAATATCTACTTGCTTAAAAAATCTGCAAGAAAAATCTTTAAGCACAAAAATACCAAAACCAAAAGTAAACATTTTAAGTATTGAAAAAGTAGCTATTGTCATTGACTGCAGATTAATCGACTTATCAAAGGGATAATCTCTTTTAACAAACGATCTAGGATTCTTGATCGGTTTTTCATGCAGCTACATATTATTTGCTGCCTCTATTGTCAAAGTGTCAGCGCCCTTTTTTATACGATTCCTTTATACGCCTAAACCTATTTTAACAATGGTCTTTGCAATTCTATAAGCTGGTATTATATTTTGTTGACTAGAGAGCTCCTTGATGTGCGATTGTCTACAGACTTGATACACAGCCACTGTAAATTACAGTTCTCAAATTGTGAAGTGCAGAAGTAAACCTAATCGCTACGATGAGAGCTGTCAGCTCTGCTTGGAATACTGAGTTATTGCTTCCGAGTTTCTTCATCCATTTACAAGTGACTCTGCTATTTCTCATGTGACAGAATGCAGTGCTTTCCTTCGTTTTAGAACTCTCTGTAGAGATGCACACCCATGGCATAGATAGATTCTTTACTGAAATATATTGTATCCCCCAGATTAAATTCGGCTGGATGGAAAAACTTGTGAATACGTTGCTTTTAGAAATCACGGTACTGATAGGTAAGACCCAAAAGTTTGGTTGTTTGTCCCAAAACCAGGTCTAGGAAAGTCTACTGCTGCAACAGAAGATTTAGTGTGGTTCTATACGCACTGGTTATTTTCAGTAGCTGCAACCTTTGAATGGACAGTAAAGAACGTCTCATATGGGAAGTAAAACTTCCTTCTACAGCATATGGATATTATACTGATTCTTGTGTCTTTAACTCCTCCAATAACTTTTAACAACTTTCTGTCGGTTACAGAAACGTAATCTTAGCAACATACACTCCCAACAAATATTTTTACTAATTTGTGATCGGCCGCAAATAAGGTGATACTTCAAACATTTCACTTTAAATGACTCGTGGACCATCACAGAGATGCTTCAAAATCCATAGTCTCTTTTAATATTCAAATGTTCAAGGTAGTTATTTAAATAGATGGGCTAGTTTCCTTAATTCCGTATAAACTGCAGTTTAAAATTTAAACCGTAGTTTTTTAATTTAAACTGCATTTTTTAATTTAAACTGCAGCGCAAGGAATATATAGCTTGTGCTTTCAGCAGAAAATGAGATGCTTTTAGCTCCTGCTGCCAATAAAAATTGAAATTCACAATTAATTTGACGTTAGTAAATGGGATGCAGTTGCCAAGATTCAAAATTAAGAGCTACCGACTGCTCGCTGGATTTGCTGCTAATTAAACCATATGCAGAATATTCCTTTCTTTCTCCCTTATTTAAAGGGCGACTGGAGAGGAGAAGAAGCAGCGCCAAATCCAGCGTGACGAGTGTTTCCCCACCACTCGGAACAACTTGAAGAGCTAATTAAAATCTATCGAAGCAGGGAAACACGAAGGATTAGTTATATCCTCGCTGGGACTCGAACTCTGTATCTTGCGATTGCTAGCCGGGAATGTTACTAGTTATACTGGAAGAATACGCAGTAGGTAAGGCGAAAGTTCCGTACAAATGCTTGTACAGTGAATGTTTTTAGGATTGAGCAAATTTACTTTTACCGGATAGTATAATAACTTTTACATATTTTAGACTGCGTACAATTAAATGACATACTGTTGTGATTAGAAACAGCTCCGAAATAACGTGATATAATATACTACCATTGCGGTTATTTATCCACGTCTCTTTTCCTTTTTGTACTTTCTGTAGACAGTTTTGTTTTACGCTGACAATTAATTATAGCAAAGCTTACATTATTCGCAAATGAATAAACTTATTGTTTTTAATAAGAGTTTGGCTGATCGTCCCTGATAAACTGAGAGTTGATTATACATATGCAAATTTTATAATTTCGATTTTATTAGATATTTCGCTCTTTATCCATTTTTTCATATTTGTTTTAATATGTGTGATACTAATAAAGGAAAGTTTACTACATGTATTACTGAATAGAGTATTTAGGTGTTCTATACATTACCGGTACGCATTATTGGTTATTGTACATTAAGTATACGGGAAAATATTATTGTTTTGCTATAAGCTTTTCTTTAGCACAGAATACGAGGAAATTTTATGTACATACTCAATTTTTCTGTAGGGATAGATTCTCTGCATTTTATTAAATAAAATAAATTTATTTTTATTAAAATACCATTTCTTTAAGACCAGAGTACCTTCTCACATCTATGTACCTATTTCATGTAATTTTGATAACATATATTAGAGCTTAAAGTATAATTTGCTAACTTTAAGTCAACTGAAATAGGTTTAATAAAAAACAATGACAAGAAGATCATTTCTGATCCTGAGAAAATTATTTGAGATCATCATTTATGATTAAAAACAAAGCCATTTACTATTTTGTAATTTACTAAGTGAACTGAAAGCTTATAAAATAGCTCATCAATTTAACATATCATTTTCAGATGCTATTCTAACGTTGGAATGATCGGAGGACAGCAGCCTGTATCATTAGGACCTGGTTGCATTTACAAGGGAACAATTGTCCACGAGCTGGGTCATGCTTTAGGATTCTACCACGAGCAAAACCGATCAGACAGAGATGATTATCTTATTGTATACTGGGACAATATTCGACCAGGTAAAGTCAAAGGATAACGAAAACTTGAAAAGTAAAGAAAATTACCTTAACTTTCTCAATACTTCGTTAATTTTAGTAGACTCTGATTTGAATGTATTTTTGCCCTATAATTTAATTTTTAAGCCTGTCCTAGAATTAATGTTCATAATCTGAAAACGATTTTACTTCCCTGTATGAAGTAAAGGAGGTATTGTAATTGCGAAACATTTCGAGCATCATATTTTAACGAAAATATCAGTTTTGACCGCTATCGAATTCATTTGACAGATATTTTTGCATAACATCTATACGTACGGACAGAATATAGAATTCCTTTTTTCCCAATGTGACAGATTCACAGTAAACGAATTGTAAAATGGATTTAAAATAGATTCAGGAGGGATGTTTTTTCCCTGACGTCTGTACGTACGGCCCTTTTTTGGTTGCAATGAATCGCCCCAAAAGTATATATATATATACTTTTTACTTTTGGTGCGACTGGTGTATATATATATATATATATATATATATATACCCACTAAGTTACCCGGCTTAGTGAACTCAGTTTTTCTTAATTTTTATATGTTGGTAAATTCTGCATTTTTTGCTTTAAGAATGATTGAATTATGTTGTTCATACGTTCCGTTTAAGGTCTTTATGCTTTCAGTTAATCTGCATGCATTAGTTTTAGAACTGCATGCAGACAACAATTTAACAGTTTAAGTGGAGCTAAGCATAACAAAGTCGCAATTTGTTTACATTAAAAACTCTTAGTTGAACAGCGAAATAAGTCTGTGCACCAACTTCAAAGTCTTTTTTCCAGCGAGACCATAAAATTAACGTTCAGTTTTGTGCACTGAAAAATATATCCTCTGCCCCCTTGCCGAATTGCTTTTTTTGTGTAGAAATTCTAATTTTAACTGCAAAAATTGTTTTTTTTTTTTTTTTAACTGTTTGTAAGTATTTGGTGTTTTATGTTTTTTTGTGTTTTACAATTAGTTTTTATGTATTTTTGCCCTGCCGTGGAGTGAGAACTGAATAAATTGAATGCTCTACATATCTCTAATGAAATTCGATGAAATAAGTTTAAATGAAATGCAGTCAAAAATGTGTATAGTTTATAGGCCGTAGAAGGAAGTCACGTGGTGTCCACATCAAATTTTTTATTGACTAATGAGAGTTCATATTTTGAAATATATCTGATAATATGTTTTTATCTGCTAATAATTAAAAAAAAAGTTTTAATACTTTCTTATCCTATAATAATTTAGTTTTTTATCAAATTTGCAGCTCTAGAATTTTATTATTGTTTAATGATTTAATATTTTCAATCAAAGAGACGTAATTACATGTTTTAAATATGCCATATAGAATCCAAATGAAAATATTGTGATTGCTTTGGAAAAAAATTACACATTTTCCGTTTGTTCTTGGCTCTTTTATTTGATCTAACTCAAGTGTTTTATATTTATATCAACAAATTTAGAAAACAACAACAATAAGAATATTTAGAGTGTAGTTTGAAATTACAGTCAGAAAAAATGTATGTTCTTGCCATTCCGCATAAAATAACAGAAAACGTTCTCTTTGAATATAATATACGCTGAGAGGCTGAGAATATAAAAATGGCTGAGAAGATTGAAGTTACTTGAAAGTAACACGTGATTTTATTTTAATCATTAAAGAATTGACAGCAAAGGCACCCGAGATCCAAACTTTTTTTCATCTCTCAACAGAATTAATAACCGAACTTACAATTTTAATAAAATCCTTTCATACACCTACATTTTCTTACTCAGTAATTTTTTTTTCTATACATCAAGATCACAAACGGAATAAGTGGTTTTTATAGTTATATCACCTTTAATATTCATTTACGTACACTGATTGTTAAGTCTGCTTTTAATTATTCAGTGCATCCGTCATCAAATTTTTCATCCAAATATTCCCTGCCAATTAAGATACTAATACCAGGATCAAAACATTCGTTTTTGATTGTGTACATTTTTTTACTTCTTTAAGAGAAAATTCTGCGGATTAATTTTTATTATTATGTCTCTATATTACGGTAATGAAGCTGGATATTATGTTAACAGAAATACGATATATTATTTGATAAATTAGCTATTTTTGGCACAAAAGTTTCTTATATACAGTTGCTGGATTTTCCTCTCAACAAATACCATATGCATATCTTCTGCAATATTTACAATACTGGATTGAATAGGAATTATTATTTCCCTCTGAACTATTTTTACCATATTATGCAGTTGATTTAAACTAGATAAGCACAAATACTATTCAAAGAATAAGACTGATTCTATTGAAACCTCTAGTTTTAAAAACGAAATTTATTTGATCTCGTTTATATTAAAGTAAGTTAAAACAACCTGATAAAAATTGATATAAAATGGCTATTTTAATAATATTCAGAAAACTTAACTTTGTGATTAACGTAGAGACTATGACTAATACATGAAAAATAAACACTCTTCATACTACATTAAAGTTAGACAAAATTCAAACCTAAGTGGATGTTCATTATATATACACACACATACATACATATCTGTATATATATATAGAGCGAGAGGGGTTTGTTTTCGGTTAATAATTCATTTTAGTAAATATGACTTGATGTATTTCTCTAGATTTTGTAAATTATTTCGTTTTAATTTGAATTTTTATATTAGTAAATTGCATATATTACTTCTGCTTTATTAGGCAAATTGAAATAATCTTTTAAACTTGTATTTATATATTATTATTTCATATGAAAGGAAAGCGGCTATGTAGAGGAGGCATTCATAATTTTCGGATGAACTATAATAATCAAATAATTTAAAAGTGTTCATCAAGTAATTCTGGATGAACAGAAACATAGTGTCTTTCCTAGGAATTCACATAAGATTTGGTCTACCTCCTCTTGATTAGGTTGAATCAGACTTTGATTGTATTATTTTTATTTATTTATTTATTTATTACGTATTTTTATGTATTTCTGTTGTTTTGGAGATTTCATCTGATTTAAAAACAGAGTTGATGGAGGTTTTTTTTTAAATTTTTTATTGAGAGGTTTCGAAATTGCACTGGTTTTAAATTTCATTTCTTTCCAGTCTCTGTGGAATAAGTCCAAAATTTACTACTTTTCTATTCTATAATTACTCACTTTTGCGCAGATATTATATTGAGATATTTTTGTTATAAAAAGTTTCTATACTACTGCATATAGTATACACACATATACATAAATACTTGTGCGTTTTGAGGTACTCATTTCACTCTTCCTCGAAATTCATAATTTTTTATGAAGTCATATATAATCTAAGGCTAAATTTTGCCTGATTTTAAACTGTGATAATTGTTAATTAGAGTGCAACTTTTAAATGTTTCTTAAAACGTTGAAACTGTGGAAGAGTGTTTTTGATTTCCATCCACCTTACTTCTTTTGTTCCTTATTAGATATTTGCATAAAAGATTTATATTATTATCGTAAAAATATTATCATAAAAAGGTAAAGGTAAAATTTTAAAAGGGTTACTATAAACTTCGAATATATCATAAAATATATATGTCAGCAACTTCTGTTTTTCATTTGAATTGAATACATTTGTTCCCATAATTTTTAAATCTACAGAAAAAGGTTTTTATTACCTTTGCAGTTTATTTCTTATTTTACTATAGCCATAAACGTGTATTCTGTTAAGCGTAATTAATATTCATTTTCGAATTTAAACTCTTTACAGGATTAGAAAACCAGTTTACCAAGTTGGAGAGACATCAAAATCAACTTTTGGATACATTTGACTACAATTCCGTAATGTTATACGGAAACACTGCTTTTTCTAAAGACAACAAATCGTACACAATGGAGGCAAAAACCGGAGTCCGCTTGTATGAGACGTACGACAAGCCTGGTTTAAGTGCTAGTGACGTCAAACGTGTCAGGAAAATGTACTGGTGCGATGAACCATGGAACAAGAAAAACAATTAACTCTTACATAGAAAAATTTCAAATAAAACCTACTTGATCTACAGTAGTTGATTTGAATAATTTTAGTAAGCAATTTTACAGGCAAATACACATGAGAAGTACAAGTTTTAAGTTACATATCGACTGAAGTATTTTCGTCCAAATTTTCGTAGGGAGATATTATAAAAAACCAATATTTCGTACTGACTTAAGAAGAATACACTTTAAAGATAGGACAACCACTCAGTAGTTGCGACTTGGATTTTCAGAAGAAATTTTTTAAAATTTAATATAGTTTAAATCAATAGTTTATCATTTTATTTATTCACTTATTTGCAAGACTTAATGAGTATTGATCTGTCTTTAACGTGTGAACAACATCAGTGCCTAGTCAATTATTCCCTCTTTTCAGTTTTAGCAATATAGGAAAAACGCACTTTAATTAAACTTTCCAAATTAATTTAGTAATAAAATTTATAGTTAAATTTTAATCATTATTTACAGAACTATACTAAAATCAGTTTCAATGGGAAAATAATAAACTGTATGTGAGAGGATTGTGCAATAAGAATAGGAGAAATAATACTAAATAAGATTAGTATAAAAACTAAATGTTCAGATCTTCCAAAATACTTCTGCATTTATGATTATTATGAAGAAATTACGTACATATAAATAGCAATGAATGAAGCAGACATTTCTAATTTCTAATAAATAACAGTGTGTGAAGTTGACATTTTTAACGTCGTTCCAGAACAAAATGCTTTAAGATTAAGGATTCCAGTAATTCTGTGTTGGTTGCAAGAAAACATTTTTCAGAAACCTAAGTTTAGAACTTACAGTAAGTTTAGAGTCATTAGACTATATGAGTTCGAACTTATACAATTACACTCCGAAGGCACGCAAAACGTTGAGAGGAAATATCTTATAAATTCAATCTTTTTACTTTCAGTTTGTATTCAGGAATTGCAAGAAGTAAAAACAATGAATTATAATAAAATACATAAAATAAATATTTAAATACTATAATTATATTACCTACGTAATCTATTGTACGCCTATAACTTATGCCGTCTGTAAAATAAATCTTATTTCTAAATTAAGATATTTTTTCCTCCTGATGTTAAAAAATAATTGTTTTCGTTTTTATTAATTTTTCAGAACAAAATAAGGGGGAATTCGATTTTACTAATATAATATCAATGTAAATGAAATTTTACTTTTGCAAAAAAGAAAGAAAATGAAATAAATATATACATTCTGCTATTATTAAAATAAATCGAACATTTTGCATTTCTTATACGAGCACAAAATAGTGATCATATCAACATAATTACTAAAATGCTGTTTCTTAAACTTCACATGTTTACAAAAGTCTATATTAAAACTTAAATTCTTTTGTCCTGCTTTTAATCATACATTATTTGAACCAATACTACGTAAGCTTTTATCCTAATCACACTTATTCTAAACACTGAGTAATCATTCTGGACTGTCTGACAAAATCTCATTCGATTTAACCTAGAATCGATTAACGGAAAGTAAAAAAAATCAACTAAACCTTTATTTGTACTCCGAGTTAAAGTTGCAAAAACTAAAATGCTAGCAGAAAATAAGCTTCTTGCCACAAATAATTTAAATTATTTACAAAACAAAATCACATTAGAAACTAAGAATATAGTTTCTATGCTAGTATGCCTTGTAATGCAACAACAAGCAGAATCAAAATTCAAAACTCATCAATACTCAACACAGCGTTATGCACGTAGAATTTGAGAGCTACAGAACATCTGCCAGAAGTTGCCAATACTCTTTCACTTATCTTGGATTATTTTTCGAATAAACTTCATTTCCATTTCCAGTGGAGTTGACAGAAAGTAAAATACAATTAGAATGCACTAAACGTCTCCCAGAAATGTTATCCGTAATAAAACTAAATCAACAAAATAAAATAAAATTGGTTAATTTCAAATAAAAAATGGATTGCTCATTAATAAAACTTATTCAAGAAAGTAATTTCCTTAATATATAACCATTCGTTTACTCAGAATCTGTTAATTCAGCTATCGAATAAGACGATTAGTCTATAGTAGGGCAGATGATGGTAAATGATGCACATAAAAAAAAAGCTGAAAAAATTATACATTAATTATACATGTTTATTAAAAAAATATGAAAAATTTATACATGTTTTGAAGGTAAGAGTTATGTTCTGTATATACTTCTTTGTTCACGAAATGGTCGTTGCTTTACATATAAAATGTACTTCATTAACTTTACTGAAAATGCCTAAATTTTAATTATACAACAAAACGTCTTTAAATGAAATTGCAACACTTCAGCTGCAATTAAAAATGGCTGTTAACATAAAAAATTTTGCATTATCAAATAAGATATCATCTTCAGAAGATCAGCAACGAATGCAATTTAGAAACTACAAGGAGTCAAATATTCAATTAATTCTTTTAATTGATAAAATAAAAAAAAAAAGACAGAGAGAGAGCGAGAGAAATAAAACTTTTTTTTAATTAATCTTTTGCATTCTCGATTTTTGTTCATGTCATTTTTCATTGTTCCTTAAAGTATAATAGCTAGTGATGTTTCCAGAAGTTTTCTGTTGTTTTTATTCGAATACGTATATAATTTACTTCAATTAAATATTATTAGGTGTATACTTGATGCTAATGACGGAATTGTATAAATTATCTCTTATAATTGTTCAGTTTCAATACTTAATTGAAGAATTAAAATTAACTTTTACAATTTTTAAATTGTAAAATTTAATTTTACAGCTTCTTTTCCTTAGAATATTCGTAGTTACATCTTTAAAAATTTGCTCCAAATTAAAATTTCTGAGAAATAATATGGCATAGTTTGTCAAGGTGTTCCATTATACATTATCCAAAAACACTAAAAAAATCTAAAATTTTGTTCATAAAAACTTATTTTGAGAAAATGAATCAATCTCTGATGATTGTTCATTCGTACTTTGATCTTATACTACAGAGTTTCATTACTGCGTACCTTAAATTAAGAAAAATGTAGCTCCGCAATGAAGTTACTCACTGTTCATTGATCGATAAAGTGTCATAGCGTAGCTCACAGAATCGCTTAACTGATAATACAAACAAAGTAATATGCGGATCGTCACATATTTAGCGTGCCGTCATGCCGCACCGACACTATACATTTACAAACATGCATGCCTTTTCTGGGATTTGAGACCGGGCCTTTCGGCACAGCAGTCAGCGACGCTAACCACTATACCGGATGGGCGGCGGATTTCGCGCAACATAGCACATTTTATTTGAACTAAGCAAGCAAATAAGCATTAATATCTTCTATGCTTAACACCAATTAGTATTACATCTCCTTCAATGTATCTTACTCACCTGCTGCCATCTTTTAGCAATTTAATTCATCCCCCCCTGGATACTGTAATTGTTAATAAAGCGTCACAATTGTTGGATATTTCTCGAATCCTGCAAAAAGCATTGGTGTTTATAATTGCAGTTTCTATTTCATAGGAAACTTGAAATACACCCAACCGTACTTAAAAAACCAAACTTGAACCTTTTATTCCTCCCTCGATGTTTTCTCCATCAAATGTGGGATAGAACTGAACTAAGTGGTTCTGTTAGCAAACTTGCAAGCCAATTAGAGGGCTTTCTGTAGCACTGACTTTGGGAATGATCACAACTGCAACAACTTGTGTTGCGAGAACACATTCTAATGACAAGATCCAATCTTTCACACATGTGTGTATTAGCTTATTTAAGAACATAACAGAACTCCGTTTATTTAAATTAAATACTGTGGGACAATTTGGTTAGCATTTTTGATAGAGGAAATCCATAATAAAGAGCATTTACGCAGAAAATGTAAATAGCTCATTTCTACATATATTCACTTTAAAAATTAACGTTATTTTTGAATGCATTCAAAAAATAATTCTTAAAAATTACTCTATGAACATTTTAAATTTAAATCAAAGTAAAATAAATAATAATAAGCTTATATGTAACTGCACTATCAATTTTCACATCAATCCTCACTGTTGTAGTAGTATATTAACATGCAACTGTCATGACAATAACAAAGGCGTTGAATTTTATTTTTTAACACAGTTTACTTTTAAAACAGTAAATCAGCGTCGCATAAATAGACTGAAAGCACTAATGCATGAAAACTTGGAAAATAAAATGGCTACCTGCCTTCATCAAGAAATGCAAAGCAAATAAGGAATGAAATAAAAACATAAAACAAAAACCTTATTTAATATAAATTACTATATGTTACAGACTTAAAACATAATTTACGTACTTACGGGTTCGTAATGAATTCAAAGCACACGGTACACATGATAGCTTGATGAAATTTATTTTTTCACAAACACTTTATTGTTCACGAATATTTCACGTAAAAGTACTCATACAGCTCTTATAACAGAGCACAATCAGTAGTTACCACTTTAAACTACTAAGAATGTTGAACAAAAGGCAATACAAAAACCCTTATATGCGTAAGCTCGCCTCGATATTTACCTTAATTCACTACCAAGCTGTCACGGAATTGACAAAATTGTCAACTGTAAAAAAACAAGGCACATAACAGGCCATGTCAAATACTTAAAGAACGATGTTCCTTTTGTGAAAAACTATGTGAACCTATCATTATTCATCAATGTTCCAGTGAAGGGTGTAATAAAATGCCTAGAAACCAGACTTAGCGAATTTCATTTCTCTTACATCGAAATTGCTGAGCTAATTTCTCTCATTTTGTTTAAAACAAACGCATTTTGTTTTCCAAAATAAATATTACAAGCAAACTGAGGGATTAGCCATGGGAAGCCCCCTCAGAGACGATACTTTTACCCTGTTTGAAGGTAATAAAGATGATTTAAATAAAGTTCTTTCAACAATGAATTCCATTGATCCTGCTATTCAGTTCCCTTTTGAACTTGAGACTTGCAATTCTCTTTCGCTTCTCGACATTCTGGTCACACGTAACACATCGATTTGCCTTTCATCACATTTTAAATCCTGTCATCCGACTAAACAAAAGTTAGCTTCATTTTATTCCTATGTTTTCGTGCTCTTCAAGTTGGCTCCTCCAAACTATCCCTTGATGAAGAACTAAATTATTTAAAAGCAATAGCAATTGACAGGGGCTTTTCACCCAGCATTATTAATCAAGCAGTTAAAAAATTCTCATCTCAACACACCAAAAAGCACACTCTTGTTTTGGGAGATTATAAAAATTCTACTGTCATTCCCTTCTTTCCATCAATTAACTATAAAGTTGCACGCATTTTGCAGAAATTTAACTTTCGGATCGTTTATTCTCCCATCAATAAAATTCCGAGTTCCATACTCAATGACCCCATTCCGGATATGAATTCCTGGGGTATTTATAGGATTCCTTGTTAGTGTGGTTTAATTTACATTGGCCAAACTAAGAGAGCCTTAAAATTTCGCGTTAAAGAACAGGAGGCATATGTTAGAAAAACGGAAACACAGAAGTCTTGTGTTGCCCAACATTGTTGGTCCGAAAATCATAGTTTCAATTTTTCTGCTGCCAAAATTATTAAAAAAACATATTCCATTGGCAAACTGGATTTTCTAGAGGCATTTCACATTAAAAAAAACTTTCTGTTCTAGTTAACGACCCTAATTCCAATCAATCTTTGCCTTCAGCCTTTAAAGAAATTATGTTTTAGTTCTGGTTTCATCAACAGATGGCACCAGTAGCTTATCTCCTGTCCAGGCTTTCTTATCTTGTCTTATCTAATCATTATATCCTATCTCGTTCATTTGTGCTTTTGCAGCTGAGGATGATGGTCGGTAAAAAAAACCCATCGAAACTAGTCCTGTGAAAATTTTAAAATATAACGCTGATTTTTGTTGTTTGACTTTTAAATTAATATGTGAACCTGATAAACAGTGAATCTAATTTAAAACTAAATGCTGGAACAAAAATTGTCAAAAAAGAAAGAAAATTTACCGGTACCGGAATGTGCTTTTCAAAATCGAAGAAAAAACAAATGGCTAAAAAAAGCAGTTAGGAACAACACTTGCAAAAAAGGTTGCCAAAAAAACTGCGAACTGCAGCTTGTGAGTGTACCAGATATTAAGAAAAGTGGTTCCGAAATTGGAATTGGATCTTTACAAATGGAACAGTTCTACAAATGGAAATGATTAAGAAGCAATCAAAAATACCTGTGCTTTCTAGGCGTCAGACTATTTGTTGAAATTTGGAAGGGAGTGTAATGGTGTGAAACTTCTGTAGAACGGCAAAAAGTTGAACGAGTAAATGGTGTCTTATTTTCAGGGTCAAGTTTGAAAACACCTAATGATGGCTATGTCACCTTACACAATAATCTTAAGTGTAAATTCTGGCCAAAAGTTTACGAAAACGAAAATAGTATAAAAAAATCTGATGTGTACACCACATGACTTCCTTGTACGGAATATTAATTTATACGCATTTTTTCTTGCATTTTATTTAAACTTATTAGATTGAATTAAACCTACTTTGCCGACAGCGCATAAACCACAATAGAATAAATGCATTCTTTAAAATGCACTTTGTTTACCATAGCGACACTCTGGCGCTAGGTTTACTTAAAAGTATTATATTTCATTCATATTATAACTCAGAATGCACAAAATGTATATCATTTAAAGAATTATCTAATCGTTGCCACATGTTCTATTCAAATACTATAATAAAGCTAGAACTATGTATAAAAGAAATTAAGCAAACAAAACAAAACAGAAACAAATTTTCACAGACGATTGAATATTTCTCATTTAATTAATTCAGTTCTCTCTTCGCGAGAAGGCAAAAATACATAAAAACTCAAAATATCTATATTAAAAATTACGAAGTAAATCATAAACGCTTATTTCCTCGAAAAAATTCCAGAAAGAATTAAGCATGATTTAATTGGCAATAATAAATGGATGCGTTATCTTTGTTGTTGCGAAGCTAAGTTTCTCTAGATTGGCAACAAATCCACTAGTCTCCTGTTTCAAATGTAAACATAAATGGCCGCCATTAAAAACAGGCTTAGCGGCAATTAAGCAACTTTAAAATTGCTGATAATTCTAAAAATATTGCACACAGATTTACTAAAGGCATAAAATTCTTAACCGGAAGATAAAAACAACATAATTCAATCATTTTTAAAGCAAAAAATGTACAATTTACAAACACATAAGAGTAAAGAAACTGAGATCACAGAGCCGGGTAACAGAGTGGATATATATATAAATATGTTTATATACGTTTGGTACGGCCGATTGCAACCAAAATACGAGGTGCACATCTACATGTTATAGCAGTCCTATATACAAAATTTCAGCGTTCTGAGGCTACTCGTTTTTGAGTTATGCGAGATACGTACGTACGCACGTGCGTACGTACATACGTTCGTACAGACGCCACGAAAAATTCTCTTCAGAATTAATTTTAAACCAGTTTTATAATTTTTTTTTTTTTTTTTTTTTTTTTTTTTTGTGAAGGAAAAGAGTATTTTACTCTGTCCTTACGTACAGATATGACGCAAAAACATCGTTAAATTGCATTCGATAGCGGTCAAAATGGATATTTTCGTTGAAATATGCTGCCTGAAACTTTTCGCGATTACAGTACTTCCTTTTTACTTCGTACAAGGAAGTAAAAAGGCAAAAGTCTTCACGTAATCTAGCTACATAAACGTCTAAGCAGTAGAAGAAAGTAAATTTTTGTTATTTAAAGAAAATTGATGCCATAATTTTATTAGATGTATAAAAAGAGAGTAGTACATTTATTAAACCCTAGCATATTTACATAGAAACAAGATAAGACTCTTAATTACATATATATATATATATATATATATTTAGTCCAAGGGGCTTTGTCCCTGAAGGACTATTGTTTTCGTTTTGTGATTTTGCGTCGAATCACTCTGAATGTCCGTTACACTTTTCAAACTGTTGCCGCCAAATATTATCGCCCTGTATTATATTTGAAGAAATTAAATAATGAAGAATCTGCATAAATGCATGTATGTTTCTCGCATTGTGATAAAACAACGGTACCTAGAGCTATCCAATTTTGAATGACGTAATGCTACTGCGAATATGGCATCTGGAAGCCCAAATTTGAAGTTTGGAATTTATTGTGAGACTATATATAGGAAATTCTAAAGCTATGCTCAATTTAAAATCATTTTGCGATATTTCTCTTGAACTGAATTTTGTGGTTTAAGTACGAAGAGCTTGAACACACAAAATGTTAAAAAAACGCCCGTTTGGATTTAATTTTCTTCCTGACGGCCTTCTATAGAACTTCGGCGCTTCTGAGTCTAGAAATTAAACCTTGGTTCGGATTAACTCTGACTGTAACTCTTTCGAATAGTCCGAAAATCCCAAATTCTTTGTTGTTGTTTCGAACTAAATTTATATTTAATTTACCTTATGACTTTTTAGTTCACTTTGAAATTATATATATATAAATACATAAACAGACATAATTAGAGGCAAAAAATAAAAATAAATATTTTATACCCGTCCTGCGCAGTATTGAAGTAAAATAAACTTAAAGCATCTAAAGTTAAAAGTAAATTGGAGTCAAAGCAAGGCAATTCTTCAACAATATCAATAATTGCATGCTTGTATAAGAGGTTAAACACAATATCTATACTTAAACCTTAATCGGAGGTAATAGTTGGATAACTACGATAAGAAATTTAATGTAAATATGTACAAAGATGTTTCTTTTTCCTTTTAATTATTAAGTATACTTTCTTTCTGCTATTTTATTAATTCATAACTGGCACATTTTATTGCCTTTTTTTTTTTAAAGTAGCTTTTTAGTTTCAAAGACGTTTTGCATCCCGATTACGTGGAAACTTTTATCCTTTATAACATATATTTCCCTTTCCCTCAACATTGAGCGAGTACTACTTTCACGTTTTAAGATTTTACCGAAATCAGCCTCTTTTAGTTTCTTAACGACGCCATTTTGAAACCGACGATCACGCTTCCCCGTGGTAATAATTTTTAATAAGTAATAATTTTTACCACCGCACCCACGTTTGACACCCCCCGTACACAAAGCTTAACAGGATAAGATTATTTTAACACATGTTTAAATACTTAGTTCTGCTATTGTTCACTTTGAACCTTATTGCATAGATACTATAAATTCTACAAGAAACACAGTTTGGTGATCTGAAGAATAGAGTAAATTACATTTGAAGGTCGTCATATGATTTTAGTTTCAACACTTCAAGATACACATCTTAACACGTTGAGTTACAAGAATTAATGATAGCGCCATCTACTAATCTACATCGCGATGATAGCGCCATCTACTAATCTACTAAGGGCCCTTTAACAATAGCCCTTCATGTTCCCCTCTTCATTCTAAAAGTAGCAAAGCAATTACTTTTCTAATATTATCTTTACTTCCTCCAATTCTGAAAAGTGATCCGTCATCTGATCCTTTTCATGTTTGTATTAAGTGGCCTCAGGCTACGAGGCATGGATTCCTGGGCGGAAGCCCTATCCCAGATTAATAAATATAAATAGCCTAATTCAGAAGACAAAATTTTTTTTTTTTTGGTTGTTGTTTGTCTTCTGAATTAGTATTTATTCGGCGTGTTATTGTGTCTTAATAAATAGCCTAATCTATAAGTAGCATATCTGTAGGTGTAAATAGTAGTACAGATAATAAAATAGGTCTAAAGTATTGGGGAGTAAGGCTGATAATGTCCATCGGGAGAAAATATGGACAAATGAAATACTGATCACATGGGAGTCAAAGTCGGGAAAGCTAGTAATTGGTGTTGTTATTCCTGAAATCTTCCCCCAGCACCCGAATGTTAGGTTAATCTGTTATGTATCCGAAATTTAAAACGATTAATGTGAACATTTTTATAATGTGATCCGAAATGTAATCTGTTTAAAGTAATCATGCCTTGGTGTAAAGGGTCTTTGCTGCGCAATTTCACTCCCTTTTTCTTTGGTCGCCGCGTCTCTCTTCGGTCATTCTTTTTCGCCTTTTCACTTCTTCTCTTGCAAAACTTAATATCCTCAGGTTACTACTTGATTTCCTCTATTGTTTCAGAAATGTTACAAGTCATAGTTAAATCATGGTGTTCTTATTCAATGTCATTATGTAATGATGTGGAGAAAATATCTTTCAAGAATCTTCAGAAATAAATTGTGTATTAACTCACGGCATGCTTGTCTGCAAATGATTCATCCTTCCGCTACGCAATTGCCACCCAGTCACCGGTCAAAGATGTCGAGTGGGTGCTCTCCTAAATTTTATCTCCACTATTACAACGACTGGTAACATTACATATACTATATATAGTATATAGAGAAAGAAAGAGAGAAAAAGAAATAGAGACAGAGGAAAAGTAAGAAATTTAGAACCCATTTTACACAAAGATCCAAAAAAAGTGAAATTCAGCAAATTTTTTTAAAAAACTTATAAATATATAAAACAAAAATTAAAAAATGTGAAATTAAAACCTAAAAGATATAAAAGCCTGAAAAAAATACTAAAATCAATACCAGAAAAAAAGATAAAGAAGAGGAATTCAATTAAATCTGATCTAACATTATCAAGAGGAGGATACATCAGACTGAATTACAATCCCCTTCCACTTGAAAACCCTTGCGTTTCCGTATTCAAAATTAGCTGATTATTTATTCTAAAGTTTCTTAATAATTTTGAAATAAATATTTTCAGATGAACTGTTATAATTAAAAAACTTTAGAATGTTACCATCGAACGTCCTTTTCGATTCAACAATATATACAGCCTAGGAGTTTATTATAGGTTAGAATTTTAATTATAATTTTTGACCTGTTTGTTTTATTTGCATGTATATACGATCTATTAATTTTGTTTGAATTCATTAACAATGTTTAGTGTGACTTCTATATTTCCCATAATTTTTTAACATCTTTTTTTGGAAACAGTCCTTTTTTAACGTTTCGGAATAATAATTTCAGCTTGAAATTTATTAATTTAAATCCAATTTGTATTATTCATAATTTGGAGACGAAACGCGATCAATTATCGTGAAGTTATAGGAGAAAGCTAATTCCCCTTTGAAAAGTCAGCTCTCTTCCAGGAAGTAATTTTCTTACATTTTTGCTACGTACTTCTTTATTTTCATTTTTCTGTATGCATTATTTTTTTATTTTATTTTATTTTATTTTATTTTATGTGTTTTATTTTATTTTGTTTTAAAAGGTACATTTTTGATGAATAACCATATAAATGTTTAACTTTTCTAAGATTTTACAATTTTATTAATATCTTATCCATCTTTTCGAGATTTAACATAGCCTAGTTCCAATTTGCATTAGTGTTTCACTTCCTTTCCCAGAAGATAATTCTAATTAGAAAATTAATAATTATATATATATAAAGAATAAATATAAAGGCAGTTCGAGCATAATCCAGTTATGTATTGAAAAGAGTAACAAGTGGGAATAATAATTCAAAATACATTAAAATAAATAATGCGTTTAAAATTCACCTCATATTCAATTCGGAATAAAGATATGCAAAAACTAAAAACCCAGAAGAACACAACCAAACTGCAAGAAAAAGGTGGCAATGCATGCCAAAACAGAAATAAAATGAAAAATTTATCTCTATCTCATCTTTATCCAGGGGGTTGCATCTTGCCCATTTCTTATTACAATTTGATTTTTTTTTTTTTTGCATACCTTTATGACGAACTGAATATGAAATGAATTTTAAATATATATTTATATCTATGGATGTGCATATGCATGAATTATTTATACGTTAGCATTATTTATGTATTAAATCACAGTGACGTAATTCATCAATGTTTTAATAGTTTATTAATTGCCAGATGGCGAAATTCACAAGCGTTTTATCAAATTTCGATAACTACCAAAAGCATAAAGTGATAAACTCATTCAATGTAACTGATATGGACTACATAAATACCTCATTTCAATAATTCTATGGCTTTCGTTTCCACGTTTAACATAAAGAATGATAAAGATTGTAGTTGTTTTTCTTATTGCTGTGGCGGCTGCCTCTCCGGTCAGAAAACAAAGTAAGACATAGCTTTTATGTTAATAATAATAATAATAATAATAATAATAATAATAAAAGATAAAACGGCATTTAATTGATTGGAAAAAATATAAATTCTATTCTATCTTATAATATTTAATAATATCAATCATCGAGTATTGATGAGAAATCATTGACATTATGTTTAAGTACAGAACTTAAATGACAATCATTTAATTCTAAATGAATCTCTAAATAAATTAATTTTTGATGTACAAGTAATTAGCATCTATGAAATCAGAGACTTTCTAATGACTGCTAAAATATTTTTTAAAAAATATTACTTTTGCACTTATCACAGTTTTCCAATTTTTTTCCAGCCTGCCGTTTTTTCTTATCTTTTTTTTTTTTTTTTTTTGAGGATTTTTTTAACTCACCTTCCTTTTTATCAGCAATAATGATATATTAGATGTTCTTTAAATGTGACATGGAAACTCTAAATGAATCGCATTGAAATTTATGGATACATATTGCATTTTTGAACCACCGACCTGCTGATTAAAACTCACTACGCTATAACAGAATGATAATGATTAAAAATCTCTTAAAGTTATTTATAGAAAGAAATTTGAAAATATATGCTCAGATTTCTCTCAGCTCGCGTAGTGACGTTATTGTTACTTGGCGGTACTGGCTATTCATGCAGGCTTGAATTTGCAGTCTTGGTTTTGGAATTTTATACAGAGTTTGTGACTTGCGTTTTATAAGGTATTTCTCCCGCTTTCTTAGAATGCCTTCATGGTGTAGAGGTCAGCACACTCTGCGCGTATTCGAGAGATCTGCGGTTCGAGTCTCGGTGAGGGCATTGCTCATTTTTCATGTCTTCTGCTTCCAAAAAACACCAAATGTCTCTACAAGATAAATAAATAAATTAAAAAAGAAACCTATTCATAACTTGGATCAACACGCATGAAAGTTCGAGGGACACCATTCGTACAGATATTATAAAAGATATGTGACTATAACTTTAAAAAAAAATTTTTTGGCAGCCACATTTTACCCGTTTGCTCTTACTCCTTCTTTCTGAATGCCTCTTTACTACTTTTTAAACTAATCACTCTGCCCAAATTCTGAACAACCTTCAACGGTGGGCGGCAGCACCCAAACTAGGAAACTATCTTTATTGAATCTTTGTGGGTTTCCATGTTTGCTATGCATGCAATAGGTTTAAATGCAAATTTTTTGCTTTCGATATAGGAGCTCAGATTAATAGTCAAAGAACGCAATTTGCTAGGAAAATATTTCCTATCACGCTTCGAAAACATTATTTTTCATTTCTATGCCCTGCATTAATTGCCGCATATTTGGTCATAGACCAATGGCTTCAATTAGTTCATCTTGTTAAATTACGCCTTTATTACTTTTTTAAAAATATGATCACAAACGTGCCGCGTAAAAAAGGAAATTTAGATATTTTAAACACTTCAGAGAAATTAGCAAAATCGTACCGGTCAGCAGTCATGTGAAGTAAGATTGCAAAGAAAAAGCAGGAAGAAAATAGAGAATCATCATGTGATATGTCATTTGATATTGAGCAACTGTCTCTGAGAAATAGTTAAATAAAGGGATAATAAAGAATTTAGTAGATCTCATGAAGAATCGTAATCTTGAATTAAAGAGTCTTGTAAGTAATCTTGAGTTAAAGCGCGGGAAATCATAACAAAACAGTTCCGCTTTAGAGATTAGCATTTAAAAACCAAAATATTCATTATCGAAGATTGCTTTGGTGGCAAGATCTGCATTTTAAAAATTGTGGTGAGCATTTTTAATTCAATCTTTGATTTCGCTGCAGTGCTAATTCTTTTGATCATGTGAAGAATTCATCTTTATCACTGATACATTTTGTTTTGTTTATTCAGACAAAACTGACATTTTATTTCATTAAGAAGACAAACAAACTTCTTTTTCAGAGAGGAACTAAACAACATTATGTCGCTGGTTCAAAGCAGAGAGCAAACAAACTGTAGAGTAAAAGTTAATTCATTTCTAAATAAAGGAGCTGATAATTACTTATTGAAGCTAGTTACAGCATATTATTAAAGCTAACTACTATGTTGACAATTTTTTAAGGATTAATTTACTGAAATAGGTACTATACTACAAACAGTTCTTAGTTTTCTCGTTAAATAACATTTTCTCTTCTTAAACACTTGTAGAGTCATTATGTTATTTTTAAAGCAGGAATGATGAAAAATGAGCAACTCCCTCGCCAACCACGGATCTCTGGAATACGCACCCAGCGTGCTGACCACTACACTACGAAGGCATGCTAAGAAGACGGGAGAAATACCTTATTCTCTGACCGGTATAAAACTTCAGTAATGTAAAGAACAGCACTTGAAAGAAAGGAAATTAAATTTATTTAAACTTCCAGCAACCTTCTAAAATTCAAAATTTCTCGAATGAAAAGCTAAATAATGAACTACTTTCAATGAATGAGCAGAAAAACATATGTTTCTAAAATTGCTTTCATAGAATAATTTAAAATCTACCTCATTCAGCACTGCTGCATTTCGTCCTAAACTTTTTTTTTTTTTTTTAAATTTGGATGATGTCGATGAATACAAAAGTATGCTCTAAGCAGAAGGATGTCTTCGCAGAGATCCTCTTCTTCTTCGTAGAGGAAATAATATTTTTGAGAATCTTCCATGCAGCAACTTCTTTCACGAGACTCAGATCCGATTCCTACCACAATTGCTCATTGAAGTGGCCTGGCAGTCGCATCTGTATTTCCTACTGAGCTGAATAATATCATAAAAAATATATACAGCTCTTCGGGCTATTGCGCCTGCGTTGCTGTAAAATGTGACCACATATCATACTGAAAAAGGTTGAGAAAATTTCTTTGAGAGCTGTTTTTGAAGTGCTTCGTGCTATCGCTGTACTTATTTAAAATAAATAATTAATATTTATTTTAAATAATAGTGATATGCATTGTTATATTCTTGCATATACTTATATACATATTATAAATATAGTGGTACACATTTGTTAGCTTTAATCTCCGTTATCAATCTCAGGACGGCTAGGGGTAAGTCGGGCTTTCACTTTTCATTCAATCGGGATAACTCTTGCATTTTATAAATGCTTTATTATTACAATAATTATATACATATCATTACGGAACATTCTTAACATTAATCCTAATCTCTCGCTTCCCGATTCTCGATTGATATCGTGCGCCCTCTATCGGCGGCTTTTCTACAATGCCATCTATCGGCTGATAACACATTCTTATATTTTTGTGCCCTCATTGTTTGCAGTTTATTAATTTTATGATATTAAATTAATTTTATGATAATAAAACAGAGCAAAAATCAGATATTTTTCCGGAAATACTTGAGCAGGGTGGGAGAGCCATAGGCACTGGGCGGTACTTTATAAAAATCTATTAAGGGGAAACGCGAAGGAGAAATGATTGGACACCGTTGGTATAGTACATCTTTTATAATATTATTTTTTATTACACAGAAACTCGCCTGGCATTGCAGAATCCAGATCTCTTTCAAGGAGACATTTTAGGATTTGAACCTGGAGTAAGTAATTTTTTCTTAAATAATTTATTAGTGCATATGTAACACGAACGTACATGTAACACGTTACAATGTATCTCATGTAACCCTACTATAAAAAACGAATACCGCTTACTGTATCAACATAAATTAGCATGCTTTTCTGTTCCCTTTCGATCTGTTTTTAGTCGGATACTTTGTACATGTAAAAACTAATTCTTCAAAAATCTATCTTTAGACTAGACAATTACTATCAGAAACAATTACTAATAGAAGTCTGAACTTAAAAGATACATTTCTTTCATTTAGAAGATTTTTTTTATTATATAAGATTTAAAATATATTTTTAATTTACTTTATTAATGTAAAATGTAACCCTATTTGGTACTTTTCAGTTATGCCGGCGCAGCGATAAAGTCGCCAACAGTGGTACAACTGGTGCCAAGTCTAATATCCTCGTTGGTAACTCTAAGCCTCATTTTCAAAACAATTCGCAGCCATTTCTTATCAAATTGATTATTTCTTTCAATACTCGTATACAATCACATAAAATTTTATGCCCTAAGGCCATTCGCAGTAATTAAAGTGAATTAGGGTGCAATCACATCACTCACCGAAGGCGAAAATATAGAAAAGGTAAAGGCTTAAATTCATCAATTCTGATGAGAATGCACAAGCGAAGTAAAGCATTGCGGTTGTGCATAATATCTGAGTAAACTATTCGTACGAATTAAAATGATTCGTGCATTTAAACTTCTATTCTACATTAAGATTTAACTTAATTAATGTCGATAATTACTGAGAGAATTAGATTTTTGTAGCGTACTTTACATCAAATGAGGTTACGTGATATGAACCGGCAAATCGAGATGCTGTACCATGAAAGCATAGTAAATTCTGAAATTAATGTCTTTTTACACATATATTGTCTATATTTATTGTCTTTATACAAAATTTTAAACGATATTAAAATGTTTATGCCTTAGAAATTCTTAGAACTAACATTTGTTAACATTTTTTATGTGTACACTGTGTGTTTTCGCCAATAAAGTCTGCTTGGCGAGTTTTGCGCCGGCGAAACGGAAAAGTACCATGTCTTTTTATGATTTTCTTTTCTGTATTTTTCTTATCAACAATTAAAACCAGTCATAATTTAGTTCAGATGATATATTACCATTGTAGTAATTACTGCAAACGAACTGTCGTAAAATGTACCCACTGCAAAGCAAAAAATAATTATAAACAAGGAAGAATACATTATTTCTATTTAATTAAATTATATTAATATAAGCTTTCTAAGATTAATATTAATATAAAATATTTATATTTACATTAAATTAATACAAAACTACGAGCAATAACTTAATTATTATTTCTGTCCGTATTCAGTGCTGGAGTATTGTTTTCCAGTACCACTGAATTCTTGTACTGAACACTGACGTAATGCGACTTTATCGACGCCACGATCCACAGGTTCAGAATCATCTAGTGCAGCATTTCTCAAACTGTTCTTAAATGGAAACTACTTTAAGTTCCAAAATTTTTAAGGAGCACTAGAATGAATTTGGGTTTTTAGTTACAATAAATGAAAATACGGATATGGTTTCGGTAAGCAATAAAAGAAATAAAAATTTATTTTATCTTTTTATATAATACGCAAATAAGATAAGGTTTTTAATTTTTTAATGGGTAAAAAATGACTCAAATAATTAAATTAAAACAAAATGCAAAAAAAAATTTTAAACACTTTTAGTTTTCAATGATTTAACATGTGAAATTTGAATTTTTGGTATATATCCATCATGGCGGAAAACTACAATATTCATTTTTTAAATAATTGTACTTTTGACTATTAAGAATATTGCACTTATTAGATAATAAAAACATTATATTTACTTGCAGTTTTTGAAAGAAGATTAAAAAAGTAAAATTGCAAAGAAAATTAACATTTTTAAAATATTAAAATTAAACTAAAATACTTCGTTACTTCCGAGCACAGAACAGAAACACTACCAGAAATGCATTCTACTTGAATTTTTATGGTAACTTAAGCGTTCTGATATCCTGCTACATAACTAAATTTATTAAATACTCGATTTAAAATCACTTTTTATGTATTAGCCTTAAATTTTCTTTTTATGTTTTAAATTGTTTTAAATACATCAAATCAGACAATGTTTCGTTGCTCTTTAATTCCAGTTTTATAATTTTCTGCGCAACACTTAGTGACTGTGAAATACCAGTGTTCAGCGAAACATAATTTGAAAAATGCTAATCTAGTGAAATTGGTTGTACACAATATTTCTAAAATAGGATATGTATCAAACAAAAAATAGTTCCCGTGTTATCCGTGACCTACTGTTCAATTTCCAATACATTCGAAATTGCCACTCGTTTTGCCTTTTCAAAGAATAGGGTTTTTTAAATGTCAAACAAGGATAAACTCCTACTAGCATATGTCAGAATTCGACGCGGCAGGATCGTGGCCTATCATTCCACGAACTCGGAACTACGATTTGTCGTTCCACGATTTTTCGCTTGTGTAGGCCAGGATCCCATGACTATCAGGCTAGTATGGAATCAATACATCTAAGAGATCTATACTGTACGCAATGTAGGATCTCAGCGGACTAGGCCTCTTTGGCCTCTAACGCCCGAGAGAACAAACATGTTATCAAAAATTATAACTGTGTTATGTCATATGTCTCGCATTGAAACTTTCTGCTTTTATAACTTTTGGAATTTATATTAATTCTAAGTTTATTAGAATAGGTTTCATTTACCTTTTTTAACTTTTTTGCTTTCAGGATAGAAATGTTGTTCCTTACGAGAGGCGAAGATGGCCCAATAAACGCATTCCTTACGTTATTGACAGATCTCTGGGTAAGAAAATTTGCAGTGATTTACATTTTCCGTAACCGGTGCCTATATTGTATTTGTAATTCCTACATATTATTGTCTTGTACTTATAAAACGTTTAACTAAAAACATCATTCAAATCAAAATTTCCATAGTTATCTAATTTATTCACAGAGTTACGAATGGCATAGTAAAGAATGTCTCATAAGGTGTCCTGAATAGAATATCTAAAATGAATCAAAAATCATAATACGGTAAAAATATGAATTTCCAGCATAACAGCACACCAATGAGCACATGATTTAATCGGATTTCTTTCGTATATCTTTCTGCTGTAGATGGCACTGTTAGCGCGTTATTCGGTAAACTGACAACCCTCGACTACGTAAGTTTTATTTATTTTTTTGTTCAAAAATATTTATGGAATTGAGTATGGTTAAAGATCATAGACAATATTTTTAAAAATTTACAATTAAGATTTTGGCTTTATTTTTTATTAAATTCTATTGTGAAATGGCAACATAATGCCACCATTATACCAATAGTCATGTCTTATGAAAAATGCATACATGATGCATATGACATATAAATTTATTTTAAATGTTTACCTATGAAATACTTTTTTCGTAAACGAATAGAATATTTAGTGCTCTGCACTTTTGTAAACCCTTCCCTTCCTAGTTTAACATCCTACAATTTTTTTTCCACCAGTGATCTATATAGTAATATACGGACGTTCTTTGGAGTCTTTTAATGAGAGTTTTTATTTTTATTTTTTTCTTTTTCTCCCTCAACTTTTCAGTTTGCTCTTACGTTGGCCTCCTTCACTTTTCAAAATTTTCACATAGTTTCTGTGACTTTCAACCTGAAGTCAAGTAGTTTCATTGGCTTCTCATTTCTGCTTGCGTGCTTATATGCTCTCTTACATAATCACCACACATTGATAACAGCGATATCAAATAAATGATAGAACTATCTAAATACCCCTTTTTGGATTGCATACTCATTTTGTATCGTCCAACGAGAGAATCAAGTAGGTCCACATCCCCAAGCCTTTATTATGTGTTTCTATTACATAATAAAAAACAGCTTTCACATGATACTTTTGCTTCCTGTCAAAGCGTTCTATTTCATTTACAGGATGTGCACCAGCAAACGCGTAGAACATATTGACACTTCTATTACCTTTCGAGGACAGACATAAAAGTTCACATCTTTCATATTGTGAAAAATTCAGTGATGTGACTCTAATTTTAGCTGTTTATGGGTGGAAATTTATAATTAAGCTCTAAATATCAATTCTACTTCTCACAATTCCAAGAGAAAAAATTCCCCATTTTCCTAAAATATACTTGAAGAGGAATCGATATATTATAATTATAAAAATATAATTTATGACTAACGTTTTCACTAACAGGACGAATTAATCTAATAATTTTACTACTGGCACATCAATCAGATGCTTGTAGCATACAAGATGATTCGTCAACTTGACTTCTATAAATTTAAAATTTTATGCAGGTCCAGATATAACAACTCAAAGCGAATAACCTAAAACCATATGTATAATGTTTATCTGGCATGTAACTGTTTCAAGTGACGTCTAGTTTTTAACGCACACATTTGTTCATCAACACATAAAAATTCTTCCATGGGTGTAAAAAAGGAAAGATTTTTTAAAAGTTGATCAGTTAGAGGCCTAAATTTATAAAATTTGATGTATGCCAAGTTGCCCTGCCTTACTCACTACTTGAAAGAGCATTATTATCATTGGGATAGAGATATCTTCCGAATTTTTTCCCTATTCATTAATAGGCATGGTATTTTGGATAAGGGATATTCCAGTCACAAGGTTCCAGTAAAATATGGAGTGTTTTACATTCGTTTAAGCTGCTGAGCATACAAATTCCCAAATATTTTCAATTATCCAATGTTGTTACGAGTATAACGCTAAGATTTTCAGGTGTTCGTTGCGCACTGTATAAAACAGTTTATTCAGCAATCAGGGGCGTAGCTAGAGGGGGGGGGCAAGGGGGGAAATCTTCAGTTGTCCCTGGGCGCTGAAAACCCTAGCTATGACTCTGTCAGCAATAAGCAAATGAGTTCATTGGAGAAAAGTTAGGGAAAAAATTCATAAGGCATCTAAGCATGCTGTTGCCAAAAGGATACCAATATATTTTGCGTCAAAACTTTTAAAGAAGAATATGGCTGTGAATTGAGAAAAAACATGTAAAATGAAGCAAAAGTACTGGTAAAGGAAGATTTACTATTTAAAAAAAAATATGGAATTAGGCGTTTCAGTAATTTCAGAAATATATATGGATATACTTTTCGATCCCAGCTGACTTGTGGTGCCATCTATGAAAGGAACTTAATAGCTTTTCTACTACATAATTTTAATTCTTGCTTTTAATGCATAATGCTGCCTAATGATTGCATGTTCATACATTATAGAGCTTAAAATAAACTTTGTAATGAAATGCAGCAGTACGCAATGTACCGTTAAGGTTTCGGCAATTTTTTTTCGAATCTTTTTACCATTTTCAGTTACTTTGATTAAATTTCTACACTTATACATCATTTTCTCTCTTTATTTACTTTAATTTTTTTCAAAATTTGATAAAAATGTTAATTAATGTTAATGGGACAAAACTGAAATTCGTTAATAATACATCCAGCTTTTGTTACTTGGATAAAAGCTGGATATCAAATATTGAATTATATCAAAGTACCAGAAAATCAGAAAACCATAAAATTTCCTATCTGCGGTTCTCCGACACAGTGAACGACTCCTACGGAGTGACATTAAAAACAACAACGGAATTTATGAACATTATTTTTACAACATTATTACATTAGAGCTTTTTGGTGAACTTTGATACCCTCAAAGCGAAAACTAATTAAATATAATTAAACTTGAATTTAATTGAAACTATATCGATTTAGACGGTGAACAGGTACAGGCTTTTTTTCGTCAGACACAAACCATTGGTAGTTGTCTCCAAAGTTGACATCCTCACCATGGCAGAAAAGATAGAGCTGGCATTTTTGACACTGTCGTGCCATTGCCATGATGGTTGATGCATTTCATCTTCAGGAAGTGCGTCACTTTCTCCTGAATTCTGGATGCAGATGATATTTTAGTGGCGGTTCCATCCTTCTTCATAATAATGCATGATGGTCTAATGCCTGCGCTGTCACTACTCTCCTGTGTCAGGGACAATGGTAGATACTTGATTTTCCGTCACACTTAGCCAATATGAGTCCTTGTGTCTCTTCGTTAATAATAACTGCGAAGGATCATTTATAGCATTACCGTAGATCCATTAGAATAGAAAGAGGCTGATCAGTTCTTTAGGGTGGTCACTGAGAAACACCAACAGAAGTGGAAATGCTTATAGTACTCTACACTTTGCAGTAATTTGGCAGAAGGTGGCAGAGTGCCAGGCGATCATGTGGAGATTTTGGTGTTAGTACCTATAGTAATAAAGTCTTTTTGGAGTTACCGGCATACTGCCACTATATAGTCATCGCCTGTAATAGCTGCTCAGTGAAAAATTCTATTAGAAATAAAATGAAAATGAAAGCACCTCTTTCGAACCCAGTATTAAAACTAATGCCAGAAAATGAGAGCTTTAATTGAAACTAAAAATGGAAATATATATTATTTCTTATTTATATATTATTTTTCTAATAATTCACAGGATTTGCAATAAAGAAATATCAAATAATATCTCTTTATTGCAAATCCTGTGAATCCATCAAATAATAGTTGATGGATTCGAAGCCATCTGTTGCAGAGGCCATCAACAGAGAAATCAATATCCGACAAAATATCATTTCAAGGGTCTGGAGATAATACCACAACTTTAAAATGTTAATCGTCAGGAAGTCACAAAAGGCCTATTGCTGAATCCAAATCAGTTTCTCGCTATTGAAATGAATTCAGGTAATTCACATCTGATCTAAAAGCTAATAGGAGAAATTATATAATGAATTAATTTCACCAATAAGTTGAGGACCAGTTTGCATTTAATTTAAATACAGATTCTCAACATTCTTTTATCCTATAATCTTCATGAAATGTGTGTTTTTCCAATTTTTGCATCAAATGCCAATGAAAGATTAAATTAATGGCAGTAGTTTTCTTGTCTCAAAAATCATGCAGAAGGCAATGTCTAAAATGCATTTTTCCGAACAAAAATATTGTTAATTCTCAGAGGTAAGCAGACGAGATCTTCGATTCACTAGTCAGACTTCAACGGAGACTGTGGCTGGAGGAGGCAACGGAGGCTTTTTTTTTAAAGCTGTCTTGTACTGCTAGCCTTCCGTTGACAGACAACTGAGTCCACTAACTTCTCAGCGCGTCTTCAGAAGCTCAGGTACACTTTTTTTGGAAACACTGGTGTCTACTTTACAGGATTTAATTTCCATTTAAATGCACAGGCAACCTTTGATGTGTTTCTTGTTAGTATATGCTGATCAAATGCTGCACTTTTACCATTAAGTTAATGGAGATACCATGATTTTTTATGATTTTATTAAGACGTAGTCATGCGTATATTTCAAAGCACTTTTGCTGTGCAATTCTGCTGCATAATAAACATAACATGTTTGTATGGGAAAAAAAAAGTAAAGCATTCCCTCATCCCAAATGATGATTTTCTCTCATCTCAAATCATGAAGAATTATCTAAGCTAACCTTCGATCAGTGTTCTAATTAATTCGATTAGTCCGGTCAGTTTTTCCAACTTCCTAAATTATCTAACGAAATTTAAACAACAATATTTTTAGAAATAAGTTTGCTGTTTTCTCAAAATTAAAATTTAGAATGCATTATACTAATGATAAATAGCTATTATACCTTAAGTAAATGATGAGTGAAATTAGATATTTAGATCTCCTCCAAAAAATGTACCTAATATTGTCGCCAGAATAGCGGCTGGAGTTAGGTCTGATATGCGAATGATACTGTAAGTTGTAAAATTATGAAGTTCAATCATCACTGGTTATGAATGCGCTTAAAAAGCTTTTTATACATTGTTCATTTTGTAGAGTTCCTTACTTTGTAAATGCTAATTTACAGTTGAACGTGAAGAATCTTAAGAACTGCTAAGCGAATAATCGTTAAATTTCGTGTGACAAGAAACAACAAGATGGAAGGATAAATAACCCTTTATTATTCTGATTCTGATGATTTTTTATGATTTTATTAAGACGTAGTCATGCGTATATTTCAAAGCACTTTTGCTGTGCAATTCTGCTGCATAATAAACATAACATGTTTGTATGGGGAAAAAAAAGTAAAGCATTCCCTCATCCCAAATGATGATTTTCTCTCATCTCAAATCATGAAGAATTATCTAAGCTAACCTTCGATCAGTGTTCTAATTAATTCGATTAGTCCGGTCAGTTTTTCCAACTTCCTAAATTATCTAACGAAATTTAAACAACAATATTTTTAGAAATAAGTTTGCTGTTTTCTCAAAATTAAAATTTAGAATGCATTATACTAATGATAAATAGCTATTATACCTTAAGTAAATGATGAGTGAAATTAGATATTTAGATCTCCTCCAAAAAATGTACCTAATATTGTCGCCAGAATAGCGGCTGGAGTTAGGTCTGATATGCGAATGATACTGTAAGTTGTAAAATTATGAAGTTCAATCATCACTGGTTATGAATGCGCTTAAAAAGCTTTTTATACATTGTTCATTTTGTAGAGTTCCTTACTTTGTAAATGCTAATTTACAGTTGAACGTGAAGAATCTTAAGAACTGCTAAGCGAATAATCGTTAAATTTCGTGTGACAAGAAACAACAAGATGGAAGGATAAATAACCCTTTATTATTCTAATAAGATTTAACAGAACTCCGTCTTGGAGTGCACAATAAAAGCCGACACTTGGGCTTTAACTTAAGAGGCTAAGAAATAAACTAAAGACATATAGTCGAAGCTATTAAGATTCTAACGAGTTGGCCCCTTAACGCTAATTGCCTGCGAAGCTATCAAGGGTACGGCCGAGCGTAATAACAGCTTTGAGAGAGAGTAGCCAAAAAGGCGGATGGGCGCTAATCAGAAACTCTGATTCTTTCTAACTCAGCAAGTAGAACTTTGCGATTAAATACCGCTCCTCCTCATCATGTATTCAGACGTGATTCTAAAACTACGTTCTAGCCGGAAGTAAGTTGAAGTTAAGAATTTTGATAGGAAAGAAGTTTAACCCAAAATTTAACTGTTAATAAAATTAACATAATCCTTACAATTTAATAAATTATGTTTGGTTTATGAAGATCAGAAATTTTAAAGAAATGTTTCGGAAAATTACGGAGACTAAAAATAAAGGTTTTGAACGCTGCTTTTAGAATTTCTAGGATTATCGCAAGAATAACTGATGTCACTAAATAACAAGGATTTGCATAGTGCGTTCCAGTCAAATTTAGTAGCCGAGAAACATAAAATCAAAATCTCATTCTGTAAAGTTATTTAGTAACGTCATTTTATAAGAAAATTAACACAAATAATATCATAAATCATATTAAAGTTTACAAGAAGCTGCAAGTTGAATTCAAAATACTCTAAAAATAAAATTAAATCAGTGATTTACCGAGTTTTGAATGTCATTTTGCGATACGTACGTTAGATATCATCATCTGGTGCCAAATTACAAAATTAACTAACATCAGATTTGGTTTAACACCAGATTATGATCAAATCTGTCTTTTAGAAAATGGTGCTTTTTTTTTAAAGAAATGCTGCTATTTAATAAAAAAAACTTATTACTTTCTTATATAGATTTAATTTTCTAAAGAGGTTGTTTTAGTTCATTTTTAAAGTCTTCCATTGAAAAGAGAAAAATAATTCTTCGGAATAACAACATTTACGAATCTATTATTTTAAGATAATAAGATACTTCCTTTTTTAAGCTGCTATTGCGTTTAGTCCTTAAAACTGGCAAACTTAATGACACCATCTGCAATACTCGAATTTCAGATGTGGCCTCATACTGCGAATTTGAAATATCGCCTCATTTATGCTGAGGCCGCTTTGAAATGGAAGTGCCGTTATTACTTAAAACTATTAAGAGTAGAAATAATTGTGATTTCTTTCTTTTCCAGAAAAACACACTAAATTAATTCTGAGTGCAATGAAAAATTATGAGGATAATACGTGTCTCAGATTTGTGCCCAGAACTACAGAAATGAATTACATCAAGCTTTTCGAAGGAGAAGGGTAGGTAATATTGAAATATTCCTTTTATTGATTTTATTCCTTTTATTGGTAATATTAACATATCTCTTTCACAAAAACTTGTTTATTTTAAGTCAACAGTGGGTATATATTAATATAGTCACCTTTAACAAACAGCAATTAAGGCGCATAAAATAAAGTAGTCTGAAACACCAACGAAATTTTAAGAAAAGCTTGATAATAAACGCATTAAATGGTCCTTTCTACAGAAAGTTTTCATAAGTTATTTCTCTATATTTTACTACCTATTTTTAATATTTGTTAATCGAAATAAATAACTAATTATCACATTATTCTTTAAACTGAGACATAAACAAATGCAATTTATTTAAGGTTGCATTTAGAATGTTTTGTAGGCGGCTTTGTATTCTATCTGCCTCTTACTTTTAGGCTTCAGTAACTGGCAGGGAATGAGCTGCTTAAGTAACGCTGTTCTATCTTGTCAGAAAAGTACGTTCTGTCAAAATCATATGTAAGTGATTAATATAAGAATGTTTCATTTGTTGTGAACAGTATAAGTAGGAGAATGAGTAGGAGGTAATAAGTAGGAGTTGAGGGCAATAAGGCTTCATGTAATTCGTCGCAGAAATAATTACTCTAATTTCGTAACCTTGAAAAGGAAAATCATACTGTTACATATAAAAATGCCAGTTTCAGTAAAGCTGAATCACATTTTCTTTCTTTCTATTTTTTTATTATATGACATAATCTATATCTTTTTAAGAGAAATATGGAGAAAAGTGTAAATAAAAAATAGAAGAATTCGACAGCAGTTTTTTAATCTCATAAAGAAATATTGCTGCTATACATCTTTGCTAATTGCAAAAAGTAGATCCCAGTTTAGAAATCTCAATCCAGATTCCTACTTACAGAAGCAATGCATTGGCAAGATGTAATCTACTGTTGAATATTTAATGTGATATCAAATTAATTATCATACTGCGGTCAGATACGCAGTTTATGGATTATTAAACACGAAGAGAAGTAATAATGCGTCACCTTTTTGCTTTCTTAATGCTGTGGTTTGATTTGATTTTACGCAAACTTTAATGAATCAATAATAAGTTTTACAGGTTTATCAACAAAAGAAGAAATATATTTCAGAAATTTATACATATAGCATAAAGCAAAATGCATAATGGGCTCGACCGATATTACAGCAGCAAGATGGAGGACATACAACTACAAATATCCATGTCTGCTCCGAAATTCGAACGCTCAACGATATAGTTGTCAAGATCCCTAAATGAAGTCGTTTGAAATAAAAGAAACAAGAAATAAAATTAAACAAGACACCCAACTATATATCCCGCGTTTCCTACTATGAGAACCCTTTTACAGGCTCATTAAACAAGAACCAACAAGCATTTCATGACGGAAGAACGGCTTGTATTTTTAAGGTCCTGTACTGAAATTTGCGGACAGATTCCATTCCAACATGTATAGAAGAAATCAGCAAATGTGTCGGCATTGCCAATTATGTCACATTTTGTTAATCCTGGAATTAATTTCGATTCTTTTGAGAGTCACGGCCCACCAGCGGCCGAGCGGTTCAGTCGCTGAACACTGGTAGTTCGGTCCGAGGTTCAAATCCCGCGAACAGGCTGGCTGCATGGGCGTTTTCGTGGTTTTCCCCATGTGTAACGTGTATACGAGCCAGTTTCCCTTAGAAAGTCCTCCACGAAGGCATCCCTTCCCTTAGGCAGATAGCCCTAGTGTGCTTTGCCATAATTAAATAAACCAAACCAAACCTTTTGAGAGTCACAAATTAGAGTCTATTGTTAAGGTCATGAAAGAGAAAATAAGTTTCTACGTCCCACTTTATCTGCTTGGTTCATGTTCCCGAGCATGTTGAATTCGATTTCAAAATCATACATATTTATAAAACCATGCATGCATAAAAGAATTTTGGTATTTTCATCATATTTTGATGTTATCATTTCTCAGGCTTCATTCTTAGTATTATTTCTTAGGTTTTCGAGAGAACTTAACTATATTTTTCACGTTAGACTCAATTTCAATAGGAAATTTTTCTTATAAACGTTATTCTTTTCTCTCGTAGAAAGAGAAATTGTTAATTGTTGTTATTGTTAATGACTTATCTATACTTCACTATCAACAAATTAATTTATGTTAAATTTAAATGAAGTTATGTCAATTAAGTATTCTTAGTAAGTCATATGTTGATATGCTTCGGTCCCACTTAAAATATTTAGCATTTCGTTGAAGTTCACGTAAACAGTATTCTTTTTCGCTATATTTAATTCAACACGCATTGCACAAATTGCATAAAAATATTACAAAAGTAAGTTTTTAAAATTTATAAATAAAAGAGAATATTACCGGCAAAATATGAAACCTGACATTCTGTAGAATACCTAAGCATTTTATAGAATGCCAGCAAAGTGTTAAATACATCTCCATATTATAGAAAATGGCCGTGGTACGTATATGATAAATCGTGCAATTTATTGGCCGTTGTTATGAGTGTGACAGAGGATAATTTCTACCAACTTCGAACTCCTGAAAGAATTTGAGAATATATAATGAAAAGATAATGAGAAGCCCCAATTAAAGCACTTCAGATTTCTGCGATTAGTGGCGGCAGTAATGATTTCTTCATCATAGGACACATCAGTGGAGTTCCTTGCAATATGACCATCGATACAGGAGCGCCAATGTTACCATCATCAGAAAAGATCTGGATCAAGAACTTGAGGGTTAAACTTATCTGGACACCTCCCTGCGTGTATCCGGTGAAAAGATCGACATCGACGGAAAAATAACCGTTAACATCACGTTTGGAAGTGCCATCTACCATCACATGGCATATGTGGCAGAGATTACAGATCCTTGCATATTTGGATTGGACTTTCTAAGGAAATACAATTTCTCCTTGGACTTTAAAAATAACGAAATGCGTTCGGAATTAATGATGAGGGAGTTAAATCGATCCTCAAAATCACAGCACAAGACTTCCTTACTCAGACAAGACTCAAGATTTTTACTTTTTGGATTCATAGTCGAAAATGGAAATTTCCACTACGCCATCATAGAATATTCTAAGAACTTTAACAACTCGAAACGAGTACTAGTAGCCTCAGCACTCGTCGATCTATCGAGGTCCGTTATCCCGATGAGAGTTGCCAATGTAACTGAGAAGGCGAGAGTTGTTAAGAAAGGGGAAGTGGTGGCAGCATGTACTCCAATGACCAGCGTTAAATGCAACAGTAAAAACACTCCAGAATCTACATCTTCAGAGAGCATTACATCGGAGTTATTGAACAATCCGAAATTAAGCGATGATGAGAGGAATGCTACCGAACGTGGCATTGAAGAATTTCAGGATGTTTTCTACCGCTCGTCTTCTGACGTGTGTCGAACCAGTTTGACAGAATATAGAATCGATACCGGTGATCATCCACCAATCAAACAACATCCAAGACGTCTACCGATTGCTAAACAGGAATAGGTAAAACACATTTAAAGGACATGCAAGAAAGCGATGTCATTGAGCCTTCAGCAAGTCTATGGGCGTCTTCATTCGTCCTCGTCAGGAAGAAAGACGGTTCAACCAGATTTTGCTTTGACTATCGCCAGCTGAACGAAATTATGAAGAAAGACAGCTACCCTCTTCCTAGAATCGACGATGTTCTGGACATTCCTTCTGGAAGCAAGTGGGTTTCGACGCTTGATCTAAAGAGTGGATATTTGCAACTACAGAGACATCTTGATGACCGAGAAAAGACGGCATTTACTACGGGACAAGCACTTTGGCAGTTCAAGGTTTAGACTTTGGCAGTTCAAGGTTCAAGCTCTATGGTTTGGACTCTGCAATGGGCCGGCATCATTCGAACGCTTATGGAGACTGGAAAGGTCTTTCCTATGAAGACTGTCTGATATACCTAGATGACATCATCATCATCATCGTCGGAAAGAGTTTTAAAGAACACCTAAGAATCTTAGAAATATGCTTTAGAAACTGAAAGAAGCTAATGTAAAGTTGGGTCCCGCTAAATTTAATTTATTCAGAATAGAAGTAACTTACCTCGGACATTTCATCTTTACCGAATGTGTCTGCACAGATACAGAAAAAGTGTTAGCAGTTGAAGACTGGAGTCGATCCGAAAATGTTCATCAGCTAAGAAATTTCCTGGGGCTTTGCACTTACTATAAGAGATTTGTGAAGTACTTTCCTTCCTTCGCAAGATCCCTTCACAAACTGACAGAAGGCAAACAAAAGTTCTTGTGGACAAAACAATGTGAGGACACATTTAACAACTTAAACGAAACTTTAACATCGGCTCCAATCCTGATGTATCCTCATCTCGACAACCCATTTATTCTCGACACGGATACCAGCAATGAAAGTGTTGGTGCTGTTTTGTCCGAAGAAATAAATGGCCAAGAACGTGTCGTGGCCTACTGGAGCAAGCGCCCATCAAAACCGGAGAGGAATTACTGAGTTATCAGGAAAGAGTTACTCGCTATAGTTTAGGCCGTAGAACATTTCCATCATTATCTCTACGAGAGATAATTCCTGCTCCGCAAGGATCATTATTCCTTGACCTGGCCTTTTAAATTTCAAGAATCCTGAAACCCAAATAGCCAGGTGGATACAAAGACTCCAGGAATATAACATCACTATCCTTCATCAGAAGGGATCACATGAGAACGCAGATGCCTTGTCTAGAAGACCCTGTGCAGAAAGCAGCCGATATTGTTCCAGGGTCGAAGCGGAATACGAGTTGTTTAATTCGGTCGCACGACAAATTACATCACCCTCCGCTGATTGAGACCCATGGTCTGACAAAAATGTCAGGAAAATCCTGCTGGAAGGTGGAGACACTAAACCCATAAATTGATTTAATGGAGTCTTCAAACAGAAAACCTACTACTGGGACCTCTGACACGAACTGCTGATGGCAACAAATACATCCTCATTTTCATAGATTTCTTCAGAAATTTGAATGAAGCGTATCGTATTCCTGATCAAGAGGCTGTCTCAGTAGCAGAGGTACTGATACAGCACTCGATTACCTTCCGATTAAGGAAGAAATTTTGCACCGGCTGTAATCAAAGAACTTTGCAAGGTACTCTGCATCGACAAAATCGAACAATACCTTTACATCGCCAGTCAGACGGCATGGTAGATAGATCTAGTCGAACGATCCTTAATAACTTCTCGTTGGTGGTTTCCAAAAACCAATAGGACTCGGACAAGAAGTTACCATTGTTTTTACTGGCTTACCGCAGTGCTGTTCTCGAGAATCCCCATCTCAGCGGAAAAGATGAAGACCCGCTACTACACGAGAGCTACAGAACATCGATTCAACTAAGGAGACCAGGTGTGGTTGTGGAATCAGATTCGATGGAAAGGAATCTGTGCTAAATTACAGTCACTTTGGTATGATCCTTACATAGTCCTAAGCAGGCTGAACAACGTCGTAGTTAGGATCCGTAAGTTATCCAACTCTAAGCCTATAGTCGTTCATTATGATAGGCTATCTTCTTGCTGTGGCCATAGTACGTAGTGTATGTAATGTAAATAGTATAAGACCATGGTCCTTTTCTTGTAAAAATTGTAAAATTTGAGCATTCAGTTATTTATTTAGTATTTGATTTCTTTTAAGTTACTTATTGGAATTATTGTTTATGTTTTTAGTCCAAAGGGATTTGAATCCCGAAGGACTATTAGTTTCGTTTTGGCATTTTGCGTCGGACTCATAAATGTCGGTTCACTTTTCAAACTGTTGCCACAAAATGTTAGAGTCCTGCATTATATTTGAAGAAATTAAATAATGAAAAATCTGCATAAATGTATGTATATTTCTCGTATTGTGATAAAACAACGGTACATAGAGTCATCGAATTTTGAATAACGTAATCCTCCAACGAATATGAGCATGTGGAAGACCAAATTTGAAATTTGAAATTTGTTTTATGATCGATTTCCTATTTTTTAAAACTTTGACGAATTTTTGATTAACAAACTCAAGGATTTCAAAGCGAGCAATGGCAACGTTGTGCAGAAAAAAACATTTTTATCTCCAGCGCGTGAGTCTCTGTATCGGAAATTCTAAAGATATGCTCGTTTTAAAACTATTTTGCGATATTGCTGTTGCACTGGATCTTATGGTTTAAGTGCGAGGAACATGATATTTAATAAAGAAAGGTAACACACAAAATGTTAAAAAACGCCCCTTTGGACGTAATTTAAAATCTGAAACATTTCAGATTTTTTTTTTATTACTATAATGTAATGTTTATTATTGCATTCATGCCTTAGTTGAAAGTTTGGCTCCTATCCATAGATTTCACTGCTCGGGACGTGTAGTCCTTGGGAAGGAAGCAGTGTTACGAATTTTATTTTTAGATGGCTAATGTTAGTATAATTATAATTAAAATTATTTTATTTACTTGTGAAAATCAGCACGAGTCATAATTTAAGAGAAATCTACTCCGGAAAAGTAAAAATACAGGAGCACGCGCATTTAATATTTAATAAATATATATCTTGTAATTTATATTTAAATTGAATAAATGTGACTGACTACTGTGTTAGATGTAAGTCTAACACACTCTAGTTACTCTTTTGCTTTTACTTGAACTCTCTCGCGACTTACTGAAAGCTTTAAAAAGCCGGAGAGAAATATCTCAGCTGAGTTGTTTAGTTAGCTGCTGTTGTTATTGTTTGCGAGTTTATCGTGAGATCGGATTAGCTTTCTTTTTGCATTGCGTTGTATTCTATTTATTGTTTTTAGAAGTTTAAAGTATAACTACTGAATATGTTGCGTGCTATTTTGAACCGGAGAATTTCTCTGAGGAAAATTCCAGCACTTATTTTGATAAGAATAAGTTTTATTAACCTTTTATCAGACTTGTGCATTCAATGCATTACGAACCAGTACGCACGCAACAATATATACTATATTTTGTTTCTTTTATAATACTGTACATATATTTATATATCTGTATGTGTATATATATTGCTACGAAATACCCAGCCGCGGTAAGATAGCGTCCCCGCAAGGCGATTTCAGGTTCCCAGAAAATAAAAAGGGAAGGAAGGGTTGCTGTATTTGGCGCGAAATCGCCGATTTGGCGACAAAAATATCAATATGCCATAGACCAGCGGTTCCTAACCTTTTGACTAACGCGTACTAGCTAAACAAAAATTGAAAACCCTTTCTACCGTCACTACAATGGTAACTGTGAACTACCACCACCACTCGGAGATCGCATAAATTTAGTTGTGTTAGAGAAAAAACTCAGTCAGGATATTGGGGTTTTAATTTTTAAATTTAATAGTTAAAAACACTTTTCTTCTTTGCGTACTATCTATTTTTCTCTTGCATATCACTGGTCTTATACCACTGGTTGAGAACCCTTGCCATAGATCTATGGAGAGCAATCTAGAACGAATTCTTACATTTTTGGCCAAGATTATTCTCGAAGTCACATCGAAAACTATATGAACCCTTCCTGTATCGTCGAGCATATCGTGACGTTTATCGTGAAGTGTGTTGAGCTCCCAGATCGATCGACCGAGTCAAGAGCTGTATTTAGTGTTTCGCCGTAAAGCTGTCTTAACACATTAAAGGCAGGGAATCTTGACGAAAGTATGCTAGGTAAAGCGGCGACCGCTTCTCCTCGTTTTTCGTCCTAGAGCGGGCGATATTTTGTGTAATAATAAAAAAAATTTAGACTTAAAAAAGTTTATTTAAACTCTTAAAACTACAAGAAATATTAAAAAAGAACTAAACACTAATTACAAAAAATGTTTTAAAATACATATTTATGAGAAGAATCTAGCATTTTTAATGAGTGTGATAATGTTGATAACATTCGCCACGGTGAAGAGGTGCATTGCAAAACTCGCATTTGAAGCAAGTCAACTTTCTTTTTTTATGTGCCGTACAAATTACGCAGTTTCGTTGGGCATATAGCTTTTTGCCTTTATTTTCTATGTGCTTTTTGATGTCTAGAGAAAGATGTCCAGGTGGATTAATTTTATATCGTGAAGTCCGTGGTGCCGAGTTCGATGTACCAGGTTGTGGCTCTTCAATGTCCATCAAATCGTCTGCATATATATCTTTATTTTCACGTGAAACCATATTGAAGGATTTCAAAATTTACTGTAAATAGAATTTGAACAACGGAACAGCTTCAAACCACAAAACAACGGAACAGCACGTACTAAATACAAATATAGTAAAGTGGTACAAAATAAGTAAAGTGGCGCATGGACTGCGCACAATCCATGCGCTAGCTACAGTCGAGATAAATGTGCAAGCTACAGTAGCGCAAGCTACAGTCGATATAAATCGTATTACTACGACTCCCGCCTTTAAGCTACAGTCGAGATAAGTCGTAGTACTACGACTCCCGCCTTTAATGTGTTAACTGTTATAGCCTCATAGCTGGAATGCTGTTTGGCTGATTGTTTCAAAGCATGTTTATAGTAGTTTTTCGACGATTGTGAACGTGTATACAGTATATATATATATACTATATATGTATATATGTATGCATATATATATATAGAAAGATTGAGAAAGATAGAATTTTATTAGGAAGTAAAAGAATAAATTATGATGAAAAGAGCTGCTAAAATTTCTGTCGTCTCTTAATTATCTTGCTAGCCTCTTTTTTCAAATAGCATTTAATTAAATTAACACAAAGTATTTATTCAGGGCTCTGCAGGGTTTGTTCCTAACAGTACAATTTACTGTTCCTAATAATAGTATGATAACCTTAGCTTTGCTGAATGGTGACGGTCTGTGGGTATCCTCATATATAAATAATAGTCGCAATACATTTTGTCTTAATTTAGTAGTTTATAGGCTATCAGAGTTCGTTTTACTGTAGCTGACTGTTTTATTAGATATTACAGATCTTTTATTTTTCAAACATCTATTCCAAGGATATGAGAAAGAATTTTAGATCTCTAATAAACTCCTGCTCACATGAAGATGATGCGACTTTCTCCGGCAAGTTTTAATCTTCTGACCTTTGCGAACTTCGAGAACTTTCACAGGACATCGGACATCACTCTGATAGCATATGATAACGAAAAACGTTATATATTTCTGAATAGAAACTTTGCAGAATTCGGGGTTTTTCGAATTTCTTTTAGTCTGTAAAAGTTGAATGCTTATATTTTCTGTTCATTCGACTCTGAAATATATATCTGTTGGAAAATTTGCCATGCTTGCCTCCCAAAATTCTTCTAAATTCTAGGGAATACCGCACTTCATCCACACTACACGTCGAGGTACATTTACTTCAGCCAAAAGTAAAACGTGTCGAAGCGGCTTCAGAAACGTTTCCTCTAGGTCTTCATATAAAGTTTCATCAGAATTCAACATATATTTCTAACTTCTAACTTTACTAAATCTAACATCTAACATCTAATTATGGTAATAGTAGCAGGACACGTACGGCCAGTTGGATAATATCTTCTGAAGCATAGAAAATGCTTTTTGCCAAATAATAAGTATTGATATTTGCTTCATACGATTTAAGATACAAATTAAAGCAATTTGTTTCTTATTGGAAAGAAATCCAATACATCTACTTGTTCGATATTAGAATTATGACGAGTAATCATCCATCCTTACAGCTTAAATTTACCTAATTTTATCAAAGCTATAGCGCCTCCAATAAAATTATTCAGTTCTTCACTTCCTGTTTTGTATTACTTAAAGCTATGCTGTTGCCTTCAGCAATTTATGCTGTAATTATGTCAGCAATCTCTTTGAATTCTGCTTGGAGGCTTTCGAGTTAGAGATTAATCACAACCTCTAAAGGAAAAGTACTATATATGTACTTAAACTTCAATCTTCATAACCACTCCATTATAAAATTGTCAGAAAATTCTGAATTGAAACCTGTATAACATATACCTGTATAACTATTTATGTATCTGAATTGAAGAGAATACTTTTTTTACATCTGATATTATATTTATTATCCCTTTTCTAAATCTCAAAAACAATGAGTGAAGTACCTGATCTTGGGGCCATATCTATTGATTCTGACCATCAGAAATGTGAATATAATCTCACCAAATCATTAAAACTATTATCGTAAATATTTAAGATACAACTTTCTTTACTATGTAGTAAATCAAAGTATTATTACGTTGCATTACGTATTAATAAGAAGTTGCATTCTGTACTAAGAAGTAATCCACTGATTTCGAATCATAAATTATTGCAGGTGTTACTCGTACGTTGGTATGATCAATCGTGGGTTGCAACCATTGTCTCTCGGAGAAGGATGCGATTATAAAGGAACTATAGTGCATGAGCTGGGACATGCTATCGGTTTCTTTCACGAGCAAAACAGATCTGACAGAGATGACTACCTCATTATCTTCTGGGAAAATATTGAACGAGGTAAATAAGATTTTTTATTAAGAGTTTCGATAATAAGATTTTTTATTAAGAGTTTCGATAATAAAATTTTTTATTAAGAGTTTTTAAAATAAGATTAACTGTTTTTCACAGAGTTCAAGATCTGAAAATAGACTGTAGTCTCGCTGTTAAATGAATAATGTTAAAAAAATAATGTCAATTAAAAATTTATTATATAAAGTTATAGTTATTAAATTCCAAATTAACTTTTATAAATATATATTTTTAATTATGATGTCATGAATTAAGTGTGGGCCTATTCATGACATCATGATTAAATATATTTTAATTAAGATGTCCTGAATAATGAATTCGTCCGATTCCGGTGGTACCACAGAAATCGGACTCATTCTTATTAAGGCAATATTTTTTATTTTAATATTTTCATTGGACAACAATTCAAACTAAATAAATACTGCCAAGTATTTATTTTCTAGCCATATCAAATGCAGTAATATTTAAGAATATTTATTATTTAGACAATATTGCTTTCTGGAAAGAAAGGAAATCTCAGAATATTGTTATGAGAAACAATATTGGCTTCAAATCAATATCGGAAAACAAGCGTGAATATTTCACTACACCAAAGCTTTGCTTTCACATACAGGCTCAAAAGTTTTATCCAAGCAAAACAGAAAGGTGTTGCCACTTCACTCGAATAAGATTGTTATTTCCGACAATAAGGAAGTGAAGCAGTCTTAGGAAATAATGAGCAAGTTGAGCTGAAAATCTCTTCTCCACCTGGAAAATATATGTCGAAATATCGTACAGATGATTGGAGAAAACAACTCATATTAACATTGAGGCTAAATAGATGACACTCGTCTTTTAAAACAGGATGCATCACAATCAGATATTTGGTTTATGACTTTTTTGAATGTAATAAAAAATAATTAAAATATATATCACAATTAGATATTTGGTTTATGACCTTTTCGAATGTTGTAAAAAATAATTAAAATATATATACTTTTTAATAGCAACGGGACAGTTTTCGGAGGCCAAAGACTTTGTTTTGGTTTTTGTCTGTGTAACTCTACTTGTCTTTTATTATTACTATTATTATTTTGAATTATTTTACTCAAACATTTTCAGTTGTGTTGTGCTGCATTTTCCTTTTTCCTCGAAAAATTTACGCGTTTGAAAGCACATTTACATGATTTGAAAATCTTCATTTAAACTTTGTCTTTCTTTTAGGCTAAATCGGAATTTGATAAGAAAGATCAGAACGTGTATTAGCTTTTCTTCCGAGAAACGTGTTAAATGAGCAAATCAAGCATGAAATGCGCATTTTCTAAATATCTTACATAAACGAGAACAGGAAAAAAAAAAAAACAATCTTCCGTTTTACAACAAATGTTACTGGAAACACAACTAGGCAATTCTTACATCAAGATATCCTAATTTTATTAAAAGTTCATGTTTAATGTAATGCTATTTTAGTTCTTGAACGTAAATTTCAGCCTAAAAATTGAATAACTGAATATAAAAATCTGATTTCAGTTAAACTACCATTTGCATTGTATCAGGAATCAACGAACACCATTCCATGCATTAAATGAATCTTACCAGACACTGTGTTTTTTAAAGACAAAGTTAAACAAAGCATAATTAAAAAAGAAACTGTAAAATTTGATTTACAGATATCTGTATATGATATACTTAAGTGTTTTGAATATTGTCATACACAGATAATAAAATGATTTAAAAAATCAAGGTCATAGGCTCTGTTCACGGCTCACAATCATCCATTGAGTGTTTAAATTAGTAGTTGGTCGAACCGCCCCTGGCGGCAATACATGCTTTCATTCGTCGAGGCAAGGAGTGGTAGAGGTTCCTAATGTCATCGTGCGACACATTCTGCCAGGCATTAATAAGTTGTCGCTCTAGATATGCGATATTTTGTGGAGCTCAAACCTGGCGGCCTACCATGTCGCAGACATGCTTGATTGGTGGTCTTGCTGGCCAAGAAAGAGTATCAACCCCACAGAGACAGTACAGCAATATGCGAGCGGTATGTGTCCCGGCATTAGCTTGTTGGAAAATGGCCTCAGGATGACGTGCGATGAAGGATAATGCAACCGGCCGCAGGATGGTATCAATATATTGTCGAGCTGTTAAAAATGTACGAAGGATGACTAAAGATGACCTGCTGTCATAAAGAATAGCGTCCCATACCATCACACCAGGAGTTATGGCTGTATGCCTTTGTAGAACAAAGGCTGATTGGAACCGTTGGCCCCTTCCTCTCCAGACACGAACACGGTCCTGATCTGCTTCAAGAGTGAAGCGGGATTCATCGCTGCACACTATGCGTTGGGAGTCTGATGGCAGCCATGATGATCGGCTGCGACACCACTCCAGACGACTTCGCTGATGTTGTGGGGTGAAAGGCAAACATCTTAAAGGCCTCTGTGAGCGTAACCCCGCCTCAGAAAAAGCACCGTGAGATGCTGGACAGTACCACGGGAGGTGTAGACGTGGCTGTAGTGCGTTGAATAGTCGACAATGAATCTTCGTTGGCGCGGTTCGGGCCTGGCGAACAATCATCCTATCTTGCCTCACATTTGTGCTCCTTGGCCTTTCAGAGCCTTCATTTCATCGGCAATTTTCTTGTAGTAACCATTGCTGCCAACATCTTTGCACAGCAGTGTCTGTACGCTGTAGGTGGCGGCCTATCGCTCGGTATGACCACCCAACTTCACGCAACCCTATAATGCGACCACGTGCGAAGTCGTTTAGTTGACTGTAAGGTCTTCTATATCGTCGCAATGGCATCTTTAGTTGCTTCTTCACAAAATTACAATGGCAGCAGAAAAAAAAAAAAAAAAAAAAAAAGATATTTTCCGCCTCTGTTATTGGTTTTACATTTTGAGAATTGCGCATTAGAAATGCGCGCTATGATAGCACTTCCTGTTCATTTGCTTGAAACTTTGATCATTCGCATTTTCGATCAAGATGTTTTTGCATACCAAATTTCATCACGATCGCAAAACTCCTTCTCGGTGCTTCGATGTTTCTGCAAAAGAGTGTATTATGACGGCTGTTATTGCATTGCTGCCATCCTTCGACTTTATTTTCGTTTAATGGTGAAGTCAGAAGCTATTTTGTAATTTTTATCACTAAATACACAGCTTACATTAAAAAGGATTTTAGTATAAAAACCATAAATTACAGAAACAAAAATAACACCCATCTGTTGCTAAATCTTAAGTCACCGCAAATGAATAAATAATTTTAAAGTACTCGAAGACAAATCTCGAAAAATCATTTATTCAAAGCTTCTTTAAACAAAAGATGTACTTCTCTCTTTGGAATATTTTATACAAGAAAATTCATACCTTGTGCGGGATCCCGCGAAAAACTTCACTAAATGCAGGAATTCGTAAGAAGAAGGTTCGTTAAACAGAGGCCTGACTGTGCAATCATACAATGCGATTGGTCAGAAAAGGTCCCTGAAGATATTATTATTTTATCCCATATCAAAACCTGTGTCAAGGACTGTGTGTGTCGCAGAACAGTTTTCGTATCAGTTTAGATTTTCTCTTTTGAAACAGATCGTCACTACTCAGGTATCTGAAAATTAGGTATTATTTGCATTATAAACTTAACTGTGTTATGGTATACCAATAAGATTAATGGTTAGTGCAAAGGTGTTGGGATGTTCTCTTTTGGTATGTGGCAATCAGAAGCGCATAATAAATTCAAAACATCTTGTAAATTGAACAGATTCTAACAACTCGTCTTAAGAAAACATTTACCTAATAATGAGACAAACAAAACTCACGTAATACAGAAGTTCCTGGCAGTATACATGGTTCATGGCATTTACCTATAATGATGAGACACTATTATTTTACATCACCTAATATTGAGACAATATTAATTTAGAGGCTGTTGGGATTTTACTAATAGTGAGATAAATAGAAAGGCGCATAACGCAGAAACTCATGGCAGTTATGGCACGTCTCATAATGCAGAAGCTCATGGCTCATAGCAGTAATACTTAGATATCTATCTCCTCGAATATTTAAATGAGCTGATACACATTCTTATGATCTAGTATTTTATCTTTAAAGAGTCCTAGATATGCTACGAAAGAGAGCATTGTTCGACATGATTTAACATTGGTTAGATATGAGGCGGAGCCGGTATCAAAAATAAGAAACAAAGGTATTATAATCTTTTTCGAAAATTTTAAATATCTATGTAAACACTACAGGAATATAACATTTACTCAGACAGAGTGTTTCTCATCAAGAAGTTGCTTAGATTCTACGCTATAATCAAAGAATGTGGTTATCAAAGACTAATCAGGACCTTAAATAACAATTCTTAAAACATCAGATTAATAACATTAATCTAGATTAATCTACGTTAGCTAACATTAATCTGAATTTTGCAATTTTAGAAGAGGCTGTATTTTTAAAGCAGTAACTTATTACAAGACTTAAGGGTAAATGCCTTTCATTTCTTTTAAACGTTTAAACCATTGTTTCAATATTATTGATTGAGAGAAACCAATAGATACTTTAACTATGCGAACTCCATCAATAAACGGAAACCGCTATTAATTCAACTTAAAATAAGTCTTTATACAGCAATCTAGGCGGTTGATTTTTCTCTCTATCATTAATATAACAGAATAGGTTTAACCTAAGCTCAGAAAAATAACTGAAACGGGGTTTGATATCATTATGTTAATACTACTAATAATACTCATGGTAAACATTCCTCCCTAAAAGTTGCGATTATTGCAACTAAATGTAATGTAAAACACCTTAGTTGTCTATATCATTATTGTAATTAACAAGTTAATTTTTATGCATTTTACCAGCTCTATTTAATTATGTTGATATAAATTTAAGATTAGGGGAACTTTAAATATCTACTCATTTCCAGGTATGGAAACACAATTCGCTCTTCTGAAACCCAGGCAAAATTTGCTTCTGACACCTTTCGATCATGACTCCATTATGTTATATGGGAATTATGCTTTTTCGAAAGATGACAAATCTATGACGATGGTTGCAAAGAATGGCAAAGAACTTTTGGAACCCTATGATAAAGAAGGCCTCACCAGAAGCGATATCAGACGTGTCAAGCTCATGTACGATTGTTGATATGCCCCGTTCTTATAAATAAGGAAATAAAATTCTTTTTTAGACTATGTTTCTAAATGTGATTAATTGTTTTTACTTTAATGAAATAAACTGAAGAACTGTGAATATTTTTTTATATACAACACAAAAAATAGCTTACATCTCATTTTTAATAGATTCAGGGATGAAAGGAATTTATATATGTGCTATTAATAAAATTCACGCACACATATCAATTGGTTCAAAGGATACAAAAGAATCTGAGGTACGCGCGAGTAACACGTGTCTGCGAAAGTACAGATAACATTACCTAGAAATATAGCAATCGTAATTGAGATAGGCATATACCATTAAGAATGAGATTTAATAAGGAGAAGTAACATAGATACATAATAATGGCTTAAGAAAGAGTACAGTCCCAACACAGACACGGATGCCGAAGTTTATATATCACGTTAAAGGCACAAGACTAGACTGAAGTCGCCGAGAACTGCCGAGGAAAACTCGTCTTTCCCCGTTAGCCTTTAGGGTTTACTGCTGTTTCGCCAATTGGCAGTTTTCTCTAGAGTTTTTAAGTTTGAGAATTTGTCAAAACTAGAAAAGATGTGAAAAGTGTTTATCCGAAGTTTATACATTCAAAAACTTGAAGGTTATTAAAACATGGAACTTCGAGAAAATCTTTTCATGCTGCAAATCATTATGGATTTTATACAAATCCGACAGCCATTCTCTTTTACGTTTATTTGAACCTATATTATCTTCCTGGTAGATTCAACACTTTAAAAGAAATAATTAAATACATTTATTTATTTAAAGTATCTGTAGATAAAATACTGTTACGGATTTCGTATTTAATTAATTAATGTTAGCAGAATTATAAATGAAATTGTTTTATTCCCCGTGCAGTGCAGCGCGTGACGAATAATAAAAGAAATTTCGAGAAAATACCAGAAAATTCTCGCATTTAAAAAGCTTTTATCAGCGGCATGAAAACCTGCCAATTCATTAGTTAGTTAGTTAGTTGTTTTAAGAGTTTGTTTAGGAAACTGTTCTTGTTGACTGTAGCAAATTCGCGGATTAGTTTTCTCTAGCTGTTTTGAATTAAGTTCTGTTGAACGTTTGAGTAGTTAAAAGATGACTACTGTGTGATATTGTAATTCTGTACGAATATTTGTGGAAATTTAGGCATTTTGTTTTATTTGTTGTGATAATAATAAATTTTGTGCATTTTTCATCGGACTTATGCATTCAATTCATAACGAACCCGTACGCACGCAACAATGTTTGATGTCAGAAGTGGGATTTGAATGCCAATTACTAGTGCGATGGAAAAACAACTCAGGCAGCTCATTACTGCTTTTGCTATAAAGAAGAGAAAGAAAAGAGACAAGCTGGCCAAACATCCTTTAAAGAAGAGATGAAAGATTCTGTTAAAGATGAGATGAATTTGGGCCAAGATTCTGTTAAGGAAGAGATGGAAGCCGTTAAAGACGAGATGAAAGCAGGTCAAAAGGAAATGAAAAGAGAAATAACCTGCGTAATAGAAAATAAAGTCGAGGCTATGAAAGACAGAATAGGAGCTATCGAAAATAAAGTCGGACAAATTGCAGAAAAGGTTTATTCTGTCAACGATGAAATGGAAGAGAGAGTATCGGCTGTGGACCAACGAGTCGAAGGAACAGTTTCGGCCGTCCAACAACAAATCGAACAACAAATTGAGGAAAGGGTTTATGCTGCTGTTGCCAAAATAGTTGACATGATGAAGAAGAGCATAGCGACAGACGGAAGCAATTCTGAGTGTTTTAAATTTTTACCGATGCCTGCTCATCCCGTTCTGAAGCTATCTAGATATGAGGGGAAGACCTCCTGGCAAGTGCACATAAGACACAATTTTCCATCGTGGCGGATGTGAATGGATGGGCTAAGGCCTGTCATCTCGCCGCATCTTTGAGAACAGACGCAGCGGATATCCTTCAGCCTCTTCCCGAAAGCAAAAGCTTAGATTTCGAAGCTCTGTCCGGCGCGTTGGAGCTGCGCTTTGGGGAGAAATGTTTAAAAGACTACAGCAGGCTCCAATGAAAATCCTGTCAACGGAAAACCGCGGAAACACTCCAGGAACTCGCCACAGATGTTGAAAGGCTGTCCTATCTCGCCTTTTCGGAGTGCCCGACAGAAACAAGATGAATCCTGTCGCTGCAATATTTTTCATCGGTGGCCCCCGGGACCCTGAAATACATAAAGCCCTGCGAATGGCGCATTTTAAAGATTTGAAAAGCGCTCTAGTGTACGCCTTGAAATTCGAGACAGCTCAGCAAGCCACTCGTAGAGATCGCCAACTAATCAGAGCTGCTCTAGTCCTGGAGCGAGTGGATGAAGTATTTGTTCGTCTAGACCAGTGGTGCGCAAACTAGGGGTCGCCAGAAGATTTATGGGGGTCGCCAAATTTTTATGAAATGCATTATGCCTGCATGCTGCATACCATACAGTGTACATATAAAGAGTGAAGCGCCGTCACTCACTGTTTAATTGCAATTTCATGCTGTCCGCTCTTTCTTTGACAGTAATGCGTAATTTGTGTAAAGTGTGAAGACGCAAGTTTTTCACTCCGGTAGATAGCGCCCTCTTCGCGATAATTCGCCAGTTTTACTGTAAAGCGCCTATTTGACTAGACGTTAACCGCAGGGAAAGGGGAAAAATTCGCTTCCGTGAGCAGCCAACCAGATGGCGAGGTACGCAGTGTATCTGATAGTCAGAGTGAAGACGTGAAGTGTTCGCATGAAGTTGTAGCATGTAGCTGTTGGCTTGCAATTTTTTTAGTTTATCCTCGAGTTTTATCGTGTGACGTTATGTAATTATGATTTTTTATATTTTTATCGGGCTTTGCTACTCTTTGTTATCAGGTATGTACTATCATTAGAGAAAGATCTCTGTTAATTTTATTGAATTTCCCGAAAAAAAATTATAAAATTTTATATATTATTTGTTATGTGTCATTTGCAACGAAAAATTAGCAAATGAGAGCATGAAACCAGCTAAATTAAAAAGGGCACCTGGAAATTAAATATAAAGAACTTCAAAATAAACATGCCGATTTTTTTCAAAGACGAACTGAAAATCTGAAAATTCAAAGTGCACATTTAAAGAAATTTACAACAATACCTCAGAAAGCATTACGAGCTTCTTTAGAAGTTTCTTATCTAATAGGAAAAACAATGAAACCCCATACAATTGGAGAATCCCTTATCCTTCTTGCAGCAACTAACATGGCATCAATTATGCATGGCGATAAATATGGAAATGAACCAAAAACAATATCATTATCAAGAGATACCGTGTCTCGGCGGATTTTCGAAATGTCACGAATCACGAAATAAGTCATAAAACGCATGCAAAATTCATCTGTATTTGATTTACAACTGGACGAGACTACCGATATTACTAAAATGTCATGTCACAACTAATTATTTATGTTAGGTTTATTTTTAATGAAGATATAACAGAAACGTTTTGATGTTGCAAAAGTTTGGAAGGGAAAAACAACTGGAGAAAAATTATTCGAAGTAATAAATGAATATTTTCAAACAAAGTCCCTTACCTGGGCAAACTGTTTTGCGGTTTGTACTGATGGTGCTGCAGCATTAACAAGTTCGAATAAAGGCTCAGAGGCTTAATTCAGAAGGTGGCGCCTCATATGGTATTTAATCACTGTATGATTCATCGGCAAGCTCTTGTTGCAAAAGATATGGATGAAGAGTTGCAGAACATATAATAAGACGCTGTTAGTTCAATTAACTACATTAAATGCAACAGCCACAACAGCCGTCTCTTTTCAATACTTTGCAATGAGATGAGCTCAACGTATGAGAGCATTACTGTTACGCACCGAAGTCAGATGGCTTTCACGTGAGAAAATACTACGACGGATATTTGAGAAATGAAGTGTGTATGTTTTTAATCGAAAGGAAACATAGATTGGCAAGTTATTATATCAATGAAGTTTGGCTAGGGAAGCTGAGCTATTTAGTTGATATTTTCGAAAAACTTAACGACTTAAATTTGAGCTTGCAAGGTAAGAATTCAACTATCATATCTTCAGGCAGTAAAATTCAAGCTTTTAAGAATAAGCATAGTCTCTGGCAAACTGAACTGAATAAAAACAACACCGACATGTTCCCTTGCTTTAATGATTTTATCAAGGAAAATAATATAGATATATTTACATTTAAAAACATCGTTTCCAATTACATTGAAAAGTTAAAGGAAAATTTTTCGAGAAGATTCGAGGATTTTCCTGAAAACCATCTTGGTTGGATTCGTGATCCATTTTCCTTTGACATATGCAGTTCAACTCTTCAAATTAGTGAGAAAGAGCAATTGATAGATCTAAATAGGGATTATACTCTTCGAAATCAATTTAAGACTCAGCCTTGCCAAAAATGTTGAAAAACAATATCCCGTTTTATGCAAGAATGCCATCAGAGTGTTAATACAATTTGCATCAACGTATTTATGTGAAACTGGGTTTAGCAAACTAGTTTCAATAAAAACTAAATCCCGCTTGCGTTTAAACCCTGAAGATGATATGCGAATTGCAATTAGCAACATACATCCGAACATCGATGAGATAATTAGAAACTTGCAGCCACATACGTCTCATTAAAGGGCAATTTACTGATTTTTGTGTTATACAAAAAGTATTTTTTTAAATTATAAATAAAATTAATATGAGTCAGATATGATGATGTTTTTATTCGAAACGAAAGAAATGCGCGAAATATACATCGTATTTGTGAACATTTATCTCTAGGGGTCGGCAAAAATTTCTCTCTACTAAAGGGGTCGCAGTCGAAAAAAGTTTGCGCACCACTGGTCTAGACAACTTAACCAGACACGTCAATGCTTTAAGACGCCACAGGAGTGACAAAACTCGACTATAAAGTGCTGGAACTTTGGTGCTGAAGGCCATCCCAGGGCATGGAAACGATTTAACAGACAGACGATTTAACCATGCAAGTCAGTGCCTTGAGACAGAATACAAGTGACAAGAAACTCTCCCTAATCTGTAACACTCCTTCTTCCCCAAGGACTACACGTGGCGGGCAGTACAATCCCTGGACAGGAAGCCAAACTTACAACTAAGGCATAAATGCAATAATAAACATTACATTACAATAACCAACAACATGAACAATAAACGCAATAACTAACTTAAACAAATCAAATAATATCAGATACTAAGTACAAATCAAATACTAAATACAAGTCAAATAATACACATTTAGAAACAAAAAGGACCATGATCTTACACTATTTACAATTATTTACACTACTTACTATGGCCACACTAATGTGCTAACCTGTCGTAATGTACGACTTTAGGTACTTTCTCCGAGGCATTTTGTTTTATTTGTTGTAATAATAATAAATTTTGTTGATTTTTCATCAGACTTGTGCATTGAATTCAAAACGAACTAGTATGCACGCAACAATACAGTTGCTGTGTTAAAAGAAGTAAACATAATATACTACATTTTTTTGATTAGTTACACCCCGATTTCAAAATACGATAAAAATGCTATTTTTTGGCATAGAGTACACATGCAATAATATCTAATCAACGTATGCGCTTACCACATACATATTTGTGTACGCGTAGAGTTACATTATAAGGTATTTCTTCCGCCTTCTTAGCATTCCTTAGCGGTATATTGATCAGCACACTCGGCGCGTAATCGAGACGTCCGAGGTTCAAGTTCCAGTGAGGGCATTGCTCATTTTTTGTCTCTCCTGCTTCGAAATAACCTAATGTCTCTACAGTGGCTGTAGAACTAAAAAAGGTGATAGATGATGATTCTCCCCTACCAGTATTTGGCGGTTGGGTTCCCTAATGCCCAGTCACCCTTTAAGAAAGGGAAGTATATAGGGTATTTTTTCGCCTTCGTGGTCTAATTTTCAGCTCAATCAGCTCGTATTCGAGAGGCAAGAGGTTCGAGTCTTGGTAAGGGCACTGCTCATTTTTCATCTCTCCTGTTTCGAAATAACCTAATGTTTCTACAACATGCCTTATATTTAGCCGTTATTACGATGAGCGGTATATCCCAACTGTAAAAAGTAAATATGGGCGATATAGATCTTTTTTTTTTTATGTTTCCTCATAAAATTTGCTGTTTCTTATGAAATGTTTCCGTTTATTATTATTTGTAAAAGTAACCAAACGAATGTTTATCTCTAATTCAGAAAGTCAATAATCATGACATTTTTAAAGTTACAGTATTTAAAATATTACCTTGGTAAAAATCAATTTGATCAATGTCTATGAAAATAAAAAGGAATTAGTAATAAACACAAATGAAAGAACCAGCACAGTGTAAAACAAAATGACGCTGACATTTGGCATCATTATTTCTTTAAATCCTGCGCCAAATATGAAGTCATCGCCAAGCAGCTTTAATATTTAAATTTGCATACACATTTCAAATATTTAAATAAAAATTTATGTTTTTTTAACTATGTCAAAAAAGTACATAATTTAAAATGGTGGGTACATTTTTGTAAATTATAGTTCAATATTTGTTTTCGAAAAATTTAGAAAAAATTATTCAATAGTAAAACATTTAAAATAAATAAGAAAATACTTCAGTTTTACTTTTATTAAACCTAAATTTCAGATTATAGTTGAAGAAAGCAAGGAAGTTTAATTTAAGAAGTGATATTATCGACTATAGCTAAGTCAATGAATGATATCGAGCTTTTGAGCACTAATTGTACGAAAAACTGCTTGTATAATTTTACAAACTTGATTCTTTCTTATAATTTGAGATGCAAAATCAAACTAAAGAAAAAAAAAATCAGCATGACATTTTAGAACAAGTCAGTTTTTGTAACAGAACATTAAAGTTGGAATAAAGCTAGGATACATCCCCTTACAAGACATGAAAAATCCAAGTTGAATGTCATCGACAAGAAATGGAAAAAACCTTAAATTCCCTCCCCCCCTACAAATGCAGGATAAGAACTCAGTTTCTCAGTTTCGGTGGGAAATATTGTAATTTTGTTGCTGTAATTTTAGTTTCGCAAAAAATTTGTATCATAAAAATCCTTGAACAAAATAACAATACTAACTGCGGTAGAAGTACTAACTGGGATAGAAGCAGAGTATAATTTCTTGATACAAGCTTGGAAAGAAAAAAAATTCAGTTTAGTATTAAACCGAGAACTATACATTCGTGAAAGAATGAAACAAATAAATGTACACTCGTTTAGCAAAAAAACTTGAAGCACTAAGAAAGACTTTTGCAATCGTGACGAAATTTGGTACGTAAAAACATCTTGATCGAACAGGCATATAAAGTTTCAAGGCAAATGAACAGGAATTGCGATCATAGCGCGCATTTCTAGTGCGCAATTCGTAAAGTATAAAACCAGTAACAGATGCGGAAAATTTATCTTTTTTTTTTTTTTTTTTTTTTTTTTGGTCATTGTAATTCCGTAAAGAAGCAATTAAAGATGCCATTACGACGATATAGAAGACTTTACAGACAACTAAACGGTTTCGAACGTGGTCGCATTGTAGGGTTGCGTAAACCTGGATGGTCTTACCGAGCAATAGGCCGCCACCTGCAGTACAGACACTGTTCTGCAAAGATGTTGGCAGCAATTGCTACAAGGAAATGCCGATGAAATGAAGGTTCTGGAAGTCCAAGGAGCACAAATGCGAGGCAAGATAGGATGATTGTTCGCCAGGTCCGAACCGCCTCAACGGTATCATTGTCGAATATTCGACTACAGCCAAGGCCATCTTGATGGGAGATCCGCCCATCAGCGGCCGAGCGGTAAAGTCGCTGAACACTGGTAGTTCGGTCCGAGGTTCGAATCACGCGAAAGGGCTGGCTGAATGGGTATTTTCGTGGTTTACCTCATGTGTAACGTGTATACGAGCCAATTCCCTTAGAAAGTCATCCACGAAGGCATCCCTCCCCTTAGGCAGATAGCCCTAGTGTGCTTTGCTATAATTAAGTACATCACATCACCTTCATGTGAGATCCCATCAAGATAGCCTTGCCACGTGTATACTTCCCGTGGTACCGTCCATCATCTCACGGTGCTTGTTCTGAGGCGGGGTTACGCTCATAGAGGCCTTTAAGATGTTTGCCTTTGACCCCACAACATCGGTGGAGTCGTCTGGAGTGGTGTCGCAGCCGATCATCATGTCTGCCATCCCACTGGCATCATATGGTGTTCAGCGATGAATGCCGCTTCACTCTTGAAGCATATGACCACCGTGTTCGTGTCTGGAGAGGACGGGGCCAGCGGTCCTAATCAGCCTTTGTTTTACAAAGGCATACAGCCATAACCCCTAGTGTGATGGTGTGGGGCGCTAGTTCTTATGACAGCAGGTCATCTTTAGTCACCCTCCCTATATCTTTAACAGCTCAAAGATATGTTGATACCATCCTGCGACCGGTTACGTTACCCTTCATGGCACGTCATCTTGGGGCCGTTTTCTAACAAGATAATGTCAGGCTACATACCGCTCGCATATCTCTAGACTATCTCCGTGCGGCTGATACTTTTCCTCGGCCAGCAAGGCCACCAGACTTTTCACCAATCGAGCATATCTGGGAGATGGTAGGCCGCCAGATTCAGGCACCACAAAATATTGCAGATCTGAAGCGACAACTGATGAATGCCTGGCAAAATATTTCGCAGGATGACATTAGGAACCTCTACCACTCTTTCCCTCGACGAATTCAAGCATGCATTGCCGCCAGGAGCAGTTCGACCAAATACTAACTTTGAACACTCAATGGGTGATTGTGAGCCGTGAACAGGTACTATGGCCTTAATTTTAAATCATTTTATTGTCTGTGTATGAGCTATACACATATTCAGTTTCATCAAAAACAATTATTTCCTTCATGGCGCTTCAATTCTTTGGCAAAAGAGTGTGCTTTGAAAGAAAAATCAAAGTTATGAAATTTAGGGAAAATATGATACAGACAGACTAAAGAGGTTGCTTGAGAGCAGGAGAGACGATGCTCAAGGAAGTAGTAATGGGAGCAGCTAATGCATAATAATAATGAAAAATGAAATACACCACTCCGGATCAAAATGTATTGCTATTGGCAACAATACAAAAGGCCCTGATTGGAAGAGCAGAAATTCGTGTCAAATGTTTTCCAGTTTGTGATAATGACTAAAAATGTTAACCACCATAAAACGTTGGGAGGAAAAGTGATTTTAATTAATATTTTACATCTTTTTTTGGCTTGGCAATGAGAAAGAATCCTAAAAGTTGACTTTTTCTACGTTTAAGTATTGTGAACATACGGGGATTAAGTTTTTGTCTTTTAAATGGTCGATGATGGAGACAGTATGTTCTTAAGAATATCTTGACAACATGTTATACAGCATGCCGTAGTGTATATTTATGATCTTGGTCCGTTGTTTTCTGTTTAGTATCCTTGTTTGGGTTTTAGAATTTTATCTAAGGAATATAAGATATATTTATTTCTGCCATATTTTTACATTCTGAAACATACTGCATTTTGCGAAATTATCCAGAGAAATTATTTTACAGAAAGCTTTATAAAAAATGCAGTCCAGAAAAGAAGTAAGTGACGAACAGAAACTGCTATAGTAAACGCATTTTCAAATATGATTACCGTTGCATAGTTATTCTGAATATGCATCGGCAATAAAGAATAACACGATTTTCTTTCAAGAAAACAAAACAAACAATAAAAAATACAAAGAAATTACAGAAGTATTTTGCAGAAATAAACATGTGTTTTGATTAAAATTCTTGCTTTCAGCAGGTTCTGCAACGATAAGTGTTATTTAAACATTTATTTATAATGATGCAAATCGTCAATACTTTCTTGTCTCCACAAACCACCTGCTTCCCAAATTGAAAAATTCATAATCGTGAGAATTGAGCTCCTTCACTACGATATAACCATTTGAATTTTTTTAATAAATTATCATTTTGTAAGGCATAGCAACTCATAAACTGATAAACTTGTTCAGTTCGACTGATATGGTTTATATAAATACCGCATGTCAATAATGATTTAGCCACTGGTTTCCCAGCTGATGCAAATATGCTAAAGCTTGTAATTGTTTCGCTTTTCGCTCTGGTAGTTGCCTCTCCTGTCATCGATGAAGGTAAGAAATATATTTCTTCATAAACTTTTTTTTTTAATTAGGATAAAAATAATATTTTAACTCCTTAAATAAAACAATGTGATCCGCCGTCCTATGTTAATGGGAAGTCTTTGGTATCCTGTCAGTAATGTGAAATTGAATAACTGGTGTGGTGGAAAGTTTTATTTAATTGTGAAAAATAGACTGGTATTACACTTACTTATGTTCAGTTCACTTTCATAAGGAAATTTCTAATGATTCCATATTATTCTTCGGGATTTCGATACAAGTGTTGCCCTTTCTGTTTCCATCGAGAATGAATTTATGGGAATTTTTTCTATATATTTATCGCCAGCTGAGGATTTGCATGAAAATTTAATTCAATTGGAAGATGTTATTAAATGTTATAATAATTTGCTTGTACTGGGAGATTTTTAACTCTAAGCATTTTAACTGGGGAGTCATTTTAAATGAAGGACTGAAGAAACTGATAAATATAGCACAAGAAAGATGAGCTTGTTGACTTTGTCGTTAAACTGGAAAATATATTAGTTGATAGAGACAATAGGGTCCTCAGCCGTAAAAGAACAGTTAAGAATGTTATTCTGTCGTGGACATCGGACCTGCAGAGATTGAAACGACAGATTCGAGCATTTAGAAAACAGTATCAGATTAAAAATATCGATGAAAATGCTCGTATGGAAAGGAAAATCCTGTACGAAAAAGAAACAGCTGCATATAAGAAAATGATAAAGATAGTAAAATAGGTTTCTTTGTGCAAAATATTATGGAGGATTTCTTCGTGAGGCTGATGGTAAAATATGTGTCTCGGAAATGATTATGAAAAAAAAAAGGTAATACTGATGTAAAAAACGTTTGAGGTTATAAAGGATTATTTTAATAGAATTTTTGACTGTGGCTCTGTTGAAGATGGTTTTTTGGGTGTGGACTTGTCGCAGGATGATGGATGCGATTCAGATGGTCTGCAGAGTAGTTTGGCCAAAATTAGCAAGATGGTTAAGAAATAGCGTAATCGTAGTGCCTCGACACTAGATGGGATCACGGCCACTATGGTCAAATTTTTATTTTGGAAATATTCTGATTTCCTTGTGTTGTTTTATAATAAACGCCTTGATTTATGATATTTTCCTATGTGTGGAATGTTTCTAGAATTTGTTTATTCAAAAGTTTGATGGCGCGACCAGACCTATATGTTTGTTAAAATTTTATGCAAAAGTTTGGAATGAGTTACTTATAAATAGACTGAACTACTTTTTTTTATTAAAGAATGATTTTGTATCTACAAACCAGTACTCCACAGGAACGCGCTCCACAGGAAAATGCTCTTTATGATCTTGTCAGTATTATTAGTTAACAAAAATCCGAATTCCATGTGGCTGTGGTCTCCTTCTATGCCTCGGGAACCTTTGACTCTATCAGATGGACAACTTTGCTCCACAGCCTTAGAGATTATGGGATACACCAAAATATTTATAAAATCTTTTTAAGTTATTTTAACGAAAGGAGAATTACTTACATATTTAATAAGGAAATTTATAAATAAATAAATTTTTGAAAGAATAATTTACAAAGGATGCCCAGAGTGTTCTTGCGGTGCCCCGCTGCTCTGGAACACTGTAATATTTGGATTGTTAAAGAAAGAGTGCAGAAATGGTGCAAGAATGTTATGTTATGCTGATGAGATTTTATGTGTGATTCATGAAAACTCTTTTGCGAAATTATAGAAAGTGTTTTCATTTGATATAGAAGATTTAAAAATGTGGATTGAAAACGAAAAGATGAGATTAAACTTACAAAAACCCAATGTCTTGTTTTACCCAAAGGTTGAAAAAACTAGACCACTACAATTAAAATATGAAGGCGTTAAAATTAAACTTAAAGTCGAATAATGTTTTGGCCACCTTGTTGTTTAATAACTGTTTCCAAATACTAGCCCACATGTTATTCAAGAGGCTCATGGAATTTCATTGGAATTGGTGCATTCTATTAATTCTCTCTTCTTTATGCTCTTTGAGTAAAGCTTTCGAATAACAGCATTCGGGTTTTAAAGTTACCATATTAGTTAATAATTGGCCAAAACTTTAAATATATTATTGTGGTACTAAAATTAAAAGACTACTTTTTATTCTTTCAATATTGCAATTTTATAATAATAAATAATTCAATACTTAAGGCAACATATTTCTTTAACATGTTAAGTATTGAACTATTTATTATTATTTCTTTATTGTAATTCTTATTACTATTTATTATTATTTTTTTAATTATACTTTTTATTTTATATAGATGAGAGTCGTCTAGCCTTACAGAATCCCGATCTCTTTGAAGGCGATATTTTGGGATATGAGCGAGGTGTAAGTAATTAGGCTTAATAGATTTATTCTATGAATCATGGAATTTCCAAAAAAGGAGGTTTAAGCTGTGTAATTTTTAACACAAATGTAGTTCAAGTAGAAATTGGTACGTTTGCCTTATAGGAAGGCAAGAGCTATGGAAAGCCCAAGATAACAATAGTAGAGGTCTGGAAAAAAAAACACGATTTCTGACATTTATTCCCTTTCTTCTCCGTTGTTATTGTGGAAATAATTAAACTGATATTCGAAAATATAATTTGATAGCTTAACCTTTCCAAAATCTAACGTAGGAAAGATTAATATTATTCTCACATACTGTACATATCAGCAGTTCTTATTTAAATTTCAGCAGTTCAGTTCAGTTTCAGCTTATCAGCAGTTCTTATTAAAATCTTATTTTTGTTAACACCTAAATTCTCCTTATGCTGGTATCTCATCTGCTGATAAGAAATGTAACAGAAAATGTTTTCTATAAACGCCTTTCGTCAGAACTAATTTGAACTGTAGGCTTCTAGCTGCAATATTTTACGATAGGATAAAAATGTTTCCTTATATTTCTCTTAGATTAACTAATTAGAAGAAAGGAAAGGGCAGAAAACTTATCAATGTCTAAAATTTCTCTGACGAGGATTCATCGAAAAGTTCCGTTCGACTTGGTTCTGAAAGAAACTGTTGTCCGATCAGCTTTAATTTGATTTCTTTTAGCATCGTGGACAAGCTATTCTCCTGGTAGTACCTAACCAATTTGTGGATCTCAAAGACACTGTTAGTCAACTTGTTACAGTTTTATTTCCAATATGTAATCCAAACAAACTACAAAAATTTGCATGTAATCAACACCTTGTATCAGCAGTAAATATATACACTCATTTCCATAAATTAAGGATAATTCGGAGTCACTCGGAAATCGAACTCTAAAATAAATATATCACCTGTAAAATCACTACACACATACATCTTCAAGAATCATGTGCAAATTTCAGGAAGTAACCAGATGACACCGATGGTATGTCACAATGACGACAGTGTAAGAGAGTGATATATAAGGAATACAGGCAAAGAAGTAAAATTGTTCGCAGGCGTTTTATAAGCATTTCAGTGCAATAACCGAATAGTTATGACGCAAAGGACGCATTTGGATGATTTTTACGTGGTAGAATTATCGGCGTCTGGAATGTGGGCGTACCCAACTGGAAGTATCAGACGAACTTGGAATTGCCCAGAGTGTCAACTCCAGGCTTTTGCAACAATTCCAAGATGATGGTAATGTGAGTAGACGTTAAAGCACAGGTCGCCAACAACGCCGAAGGAGGATCGGTATTTGGCAGTTATTGCCAAAATAAACAAGCAGCCTCAGACCTGTCTCGTCAGCTCTCTTCAGCCACTGGTACGACAATTTCAAGGCAGATTGTGTACAGACGCTTAGGGCAGATTGGTCTATATGCTCGTAGACCTGTCAGATGCGTTCCACTTACTGCAGCACACTGTCGCCTGCGGTTAGCCTGGAGTAGAGAGCATTCATTGTGGACACCGCAACAGTGGGCTTGTGTGATGTTTTCCGACGAGTCCAGGTTTAGCTTGCAGTCTGATTCTCGCCGGACTTTCATATGGAGAGCTTCAGGTACCCGTTAACACCAAGAAAACATCATTAAACGACACCGTTACGGTGGTGCAGGAGTGCTCATTTGGGGTGGAATTATTCTGCGTTCCAGAACTGACCTGCATGTTCAAATTGGAACCATGACAAGCCAGATCTATCGAGACGTCATTCTGGAACAACATGTACGTTTGTTTCGGGGCGCCATGGGCGCACAATTTGTGTTTATGGATGACAACGCCCGTCCTCACCGTGCAAACATCGTAAGCGAATGTCTTCAATCGGAGGATATCACCCGTATGGACTGGCCAGCATTCTCACCGGACTTGAATCCAGTAGAGCACGGGTGAGACATGCTTGGCCGACGAGTTGCAGCCCGTCAACCGTCTCGTACATATCTACTGGAACTTCGGAGAGCATTGCTTTTTGAGTGGTGTAATATTTCCACGATCAGATCGATAATTTGATACTCAGCATGCCTAGGCGTTGTACGGACTGTATTGCATCGTATAGGAGACATACAATGTATTAACAATCATACCAACCATGTAATATTGGTTTTGTAATATTGTAATATTGGTTTGGTAATATGTAAAATTTATACCGTTAATGTTTACTCCTCTGAAAATTTAATTCATGAGATGCTTCAACTGTATTAAAGACTTCTTTTATCATTATGTAAATTTTAAAATAATTATCTTTTTGGAAAAGTAGAAGAAAGTTGCAAAATTGAGGTATTGAATAAGAGTTATCTATCATAAGAAAGCCCAAAATAGTTGTAATAGAAAAGAAAAAAAAAAAAAAAAACTTAATGATTTTAGTAAGTCCAGTCAGTTTGTTAAAATATTTTTTATTTCTAATGAGGCTTTTCATGACTTAAACGCATTTTTAATTAAAACGATCAGATTAAAAGGTAGATATATATACTTAAGAACTACAGTTACTATTAACTGTTAGTTATTAACTCTTAGTTTGTTACACTATAGCATACAGATTAAATTTGAAAGCTAAATATCTTACTAAATGGCAACACGTTGGGTTGTGTAATATAAAATTAATTTATTTCATGTAATGTTTAACTCACTGTTACAGTAATAATAATTATTACTATATCTAATTATACTATTATACTAATGCTCATTGTATTGCTCTAATTAAAGCTATCATGGTAATGCTAAATATTTCTATACATTGTTTATTCGAGCAGTGTTGCCATTGCTAGCTTTCAAATCGCTGAGTTTATTATTCAAAATTTCATAAAATTCATACAAAATATGAAATAAATCAAAAATAAATTCCAAATTCAAAATGTTGGCTTAGTGAACATGTTCGGGTGAAGGACTACATTTGTTCAAAATTTAGTAGTTGTATGTGTCGCCATTTTTTTGCACTGCGAGGAATGTAGAAACATACATACAAACAAATTCTTCATTATTTAATAGTAGAGATAATTAAAATAATATTAAATAATAAGAGGTAAATATTTCTAAAACTGGATAGATTGGAGTGAATAAGATTATTGAGTTATGGCAAAACACACTAGGGTTATCTGCCTAATTTAAATATGGATGAAGTGAATGTACTGATACAATACTTTAATAATTAAAATATAAAATCTTTAAACTGTCTAAAGGACAGGGTGTATTTTTTAATATAATAATATATTATATATTACATATGTAATATTGTTTGAACTCTACTGTACAATTTTAACTACAGCACACACTAAATTACAGAACATTTCGTGTTAAATTTAAGTATGTATTTGAAATATTTTAAGATTGAATCTTCTTTTTAGAGCCACATAAAATAAGAAATAGTTGTTTGAGACATCTCTTTTAACACTAATTCCTCATATGTAAATAACCTCTTTGCATGAAATTATTTTTTTAATTTCCAAAATGATCCGCAATCACTGCTGCTAAATCCAAGCTATATGAAGAGTATTTTAATGCAGTCCTCATCGAATATCGCCAGCTTCAAAAATAATAATAATATACAAATACGCATTGATTGTCCCGAATAAAAACCACTTTTTCTTGATAAATCCACTATTTCTTTCTGATGGCTCGACACAAATGGACTTTCATAAAGTCTGCATAGTAGTCTTCGATCACTACGCATCAACCATTGTTACAGGGAAGAATGACTAAGCGTTTCATCATCATACGTTGTCTGTCACAGTGTTTCATTGCCGTTTTTTTCCTAAATTTAACCTAAAATTCAATTAACCTTTATTTTCCACACAGACTTCATCATCTCTCGCCACGAGAAAATGTTTTGAATGTTTCCACTCACTGTGACTATTTGAGTCTCCAGTTACAGGTTCAGTCCCATTGATATATGGTTTTCACAAAACATAGTACAGAATTGGCACATCAAATATCGAGAAAGAGCTACGTAGGCACTATTTAAACTTCATTCAGGCATTGTAATAGTAATCGTAGCAATTTCTAGAAACAGAACAATATTTAAGAAAAATTTAGTAAAGCTATAACCTAATAAAAATGGGAAAGTAAAAAAATTAAGCTGGATTATTTGAATATGGCAGAACACATGAGGGCTATCTATCTAAATGGATAGATGCCTTCAAGGAGGATTTTCTAAAGAAAACTGGCTCATACTCATTTTACAGCTTTGAAAAGCCATGAAAACCAACTACGCATCCAGCGAACTCTGGTCGAACTCCCAGTACTCAAAGATCTTCACCATTCGGCCACTGGTGAAGCGCAAAATTAAAAAGAATGAGCTTAAACTAAATTTATCAAAAATGAAAACTGCAACTATTAGATGTTAATAGAAATCAATTCTCTGAAGCTGAGGTTAGAATTTATTTTTCTCAGTACTTGGTAGTATTAATTATTGTATTAACTTAATTCACGAAACGATAACATGATTGGAGGCTTCTGTGTAGAATTAACACAAATAATTTATTCAGCAGTTTTAATTCAATGGGCAAAAAATTTATGGACAGAGCTTAAAAAATAGCTGTTAATGATTAAAATGATTTCCATATGATGTATATTGTCCGATATTAAAAGTTATTCAAAATGAAACATGTACTCATATTTTAGATAGTAAGCAGTGCAGTGAATAAAATATACAGTTTGATAGCATTGAATATAGTGTAAGAAATTTGTAGAAAAATGCTTCATATTTAGAAATTTAACTTTAGATAAGAAATCTTAAATTCAAAAAATGGGATTTTTTTTTATTTGGAACATATTTAATTATTCACATAATTTAAGCATTTTTATGGTTTTATCAGATTTGAAAGGTTTGAAACGCACAATACTGTAGAAAGTTTATTTTAATAAAACACATTTCCATAATTTTTTTTTTCAAAATTTTAAGATATGTTAGCATTATTATACACAAATAAATAAAAAAGTTAAACGTTCGATATGTCACATGTTTCGGGTAAACGTTTTTGTAATTCTTAAGTTTTACATTTAAATGATTCCAATTTCGTCTACTTACTTTTTGTTGTTCTCATTTATTTATATTTTTCATTTTTATTTATTCTTTTATTTTTTTGTTTCAGGATAGAAATGTTATTCCTTATACACAGTCAAGATGGCCCAATAAGGAAGTTCCTTACGTTATCGACAAATCTCTGAGTAAGAAAATTTATATTGATTTACTTTTTCTATCATCGATATGCTGAGTTTCATAAAAATTCTAGCAACTCATCACATCCTATTTAGAAGAAAAAATACCAAAGTTATTAATTTGATATAATATGAAAGCTAGATGGAGTTGATTTAAGATTGCATTTACTTTTTTATATACATAATCTGAAGGCATTTTGAAAAGTGCAAACTAATTTTTACTAGCTTTATTACATATTAAACTGCAGTTTGTCATTTTTACGAAACTAATTATCTTAAACATTGACTCCGAAAAAAGACGGTCAGACGACTTATCGCACCATTTTAAGCTACTATTGAATTAACACCGAACACAAAAAACGCTTAATATAAATATTTTTATTAGTCGCTTAGCTTAAAATTTACACAACCTGCGTATCAACAGAACAATTTCCACTACTTGTGTGATCAATAGGAACGTCGACAAGATCAATCTATCAATAGGATCAATAGGCTATTGTATTAAATTTAAATATTTAAATACGAGGCTTACAAGATATCTGTTTCTTACCTACTTTAGCTGAGGACCTCATTTTGTGAGAGCAAATACGGTTAAGAATGGCAAAATTCAATTCAAATTTGGGAGAAAATGATATCGAGACTGTCAGCGGTTGCCAGTAAAAGTTCTCTCTCTTAAGATTGCATTGAAGAGATTTAGGGAGAACAATTCTAGAATAATTTTTTGCTTTGTCACAAGATAAAGAATAACCAATTACAGCGGATCGTTTTGTGGTTACCCTGTGAAGGGAAAATTAATTCTCCATCATAAATGATGGTTCGTGATGGAAGATTCGATGCTGATATCTGATTGATCGTTGGAAAGGAACAACTTAAAAATTTGTTTGGGGAAGAAAAGAAAAAATCGTGCGTTTCTCTTTCATTGTTAAAGCAGGTAGAAATATTGTTTTAAACAGTTTTTCGTCTGAAATAAATGAATGAGTGATACACGCCTTAAAAATTATCTTTTTATATACATTAAATAATTTGAATCTTGGAGGGATCCGATGAAAGGAGAAGTGACAATAAAAAGAAAAAGTTAAAAGATAAGGTTTTAATAAACATAAAACCCCACAATTTACTGCGTACAAAAATAAGTTTTCAAAGAGAAAAAATTCAAGACACGTGAATGTTTTTCGGCAAATTTCGAGAATTTTTTTATTCTCACCCGGTTTAGTTTTCTCTTAACATTGAAACTTGAATGATGTAAAATTTAATTTCTTCTGGAAACAAGAATAATTAGACAGTATATAATGATTTGTTAAGACAAACGACTCTGAAGAACTCCGAGCAAAACTTTTAGAATAACTTAATAACAGAAAAAATATATATAAACCTTGCAACTAAAGGGAAAAAAGTAAATTAAAAGAAATTAAAACTGAATATTTTTTTCTTATAAATTAATTAACCTTTACCATAAATGTTAATCTATAAAAAATAAAAACAGAGTATTTGATTCGACTGTTTTATCTGCAAAATCAGCTTGAGGTCAGTTAATGCAAGATCTAACAGCAAAGGATTTATTAGAATAATTTCAAGGATAACGCTTTCACTTTTATATAACTTTACAACAGCGTTTCTTAAATTGTGGGTCGCGACCCCCAGGGGGGTCTCGGGACCCGCAGCAGGGGGTCGGCAAAAAATTTAGCAGTTTTGATATTTCTTTAACTTATTATAATAATTTTACAATTACCAAATATTTTTACACAATGTATCTGAAAATAGATAAAGATAAGCAATACAGACAAAGAAAATGTTTCGACGCATTCTTTTTATAATGAAAATGTTCATTTTACATGCTTTGCGCGTAACGCTGTCATTTCGCCTGTTAATTATTTAAAACTGTCACATTGTTCTATGTCTTAAAATTAGAAATTAAATATAATGACCTAAAACTGCAATAGTATATTACAGTACAAGTGAAAAAATTGACAGGTTCACACACACGTATGTAGGATTTGCGCAATGCTTATGGAGTCCCACAAAATTTTCGTAAATATTATGGGGTCCTGGAGGTCGCGAAGAAATCTCAGTGATTAGAAGGGGTCGCGACTGAAAAAAATTAAGAAACCCTGCTTTACAAGAATTAAGGTACAGAGTTTTGAGAAATAAGAACTACATAAAGTCACAGAAGAAAAAAAGCTGAATGCAGTCTCTGATAAATCTGAATGAAGCTCTTTCTAAGTTTAATTATAACAATAATCGCAGAATTATTATCTGTTTGAATTTTTTAAATTAATAAACCGCTTACTAATCTCAAATATGGGAGAAATTATACAAAAAACGTTTTTTAACATTATATAACAACAACAACAACAAAAAAAAAAAAAAAAAAAAAAAAAAAACAGAGTTATTATTAAAACAAAAATGTTTTCTAGAATTTAATTTGTTTCCAAAAATGATACTTTATCTTTGATTGTAAACACATAATTATTATCTAAGTCAATAAATTAAATTTCACTCCAATTAAAATGAATAAATAAGTATTGCACAATTTATTTATGTGTCAAAAGTGACGAAAATGAAATTGGTAAAGCAATTATGAGAAAGTAAAAATAATATCTGTAGAAAAAGTATTTTTTTTTCAAAAATCTGTCCACCTTTAAATTACTTCAAATATAGTTAAGAAGAGAGAGATTAAACATTCCTGCGATTATTAATTTTTTCAGCCAAACATACCGACCTAATAAAAAGTGCGATGAAGAATTACCACGATTTCACATGTCTGAAATTTGTACCCAGGACAAACCAAAGGAATTATATCAAGCTTTTCTTAGGACAAGGGTACGTATAAATGTCAATATTAAAATATCTATTTAATATTAAATAATAGTTACAGACAAGCTATGCTACATTTTTACGTTTGAGAACGTAATATAATCTTATGCATTTTGATGATGGTAACTTCAGAGTGGTGACGTATATGTGTTTCTGTTGGTCTCAAAAGTAAAAGATACAACTGCGTGAAATGTATGAATTATTATTATAATTTATTGCTAAAATAACCTTTGTAAAGTATATTTTAATTTTATTACAGTTATTTTAATTTAATTCACTTTACCTATCTCTCCTGGCTTCAGCTTTCAACTCCCTACCAGAATGATTTTTTAGAATCGCGTTAAATGCACATGAGAAGGAGAGTGGTATTTAAGTCAAGTTCAATTCACTTAAATACTATTCAGTGCTATACAGAGAGAGTGCGGATTCCCGAGTAGCGAGCGTTTGCCTTTGGACTACGTATCTCTAAGCTGTTACTACGATCTGCCGTATTACGGGCCTTTTGATAGTTCACTGGATAATTCTATTACCGGCCGACTTGTTTAGAATTGTATTAGCTTCAGCTAAATTGCTTTAGTTAGTCATTAGTTAGTTCTTATTTCTTACATTTTTGAGATTAAACTTAGGTGGAGGCTTTATTGTACGTACTGAGAAAGAAGCCGACTGTTAATCTTATTTTAAGTGAAATAAAGGGTAACTAACCCTTCTTGAATTTACGTTTCTATTCTTGGACTTAAGCGATTATTCGCTTCGAAGTTCATAAGTTTCCTCGACACTTCGTTTAACAGAATTAAAATGAGGAACTCTATAACTTGAATGGATCGAGACAAAATTTCAGTTTTTTTCTTCAGTATGCATCTTCAATTTGAAGAAAATTTTATGCATAGCAATTTTCGCTTTAACATTAGATAGCACGCCTTAAGCCGTAGACTACCACATACACCTTTCAATGTCCACTCATTTTATACAAAACTTTCAACGCAAATTTTCAGATGCCAGTATTATAGGGGCGATTCAGTTACTAAGATTATTAGTTTACAGTTTTCTCCTTCTGGAAGCCCATGATGATGCTTTAAAGAAAAAACATATGTATTAAAAAGACATCATAAAGCATTTCAAACTTCTTTAATTAAATAAATAATTCGTAAAAAACCACATTAAGTAAAAATTTCGTAAAATCATAAGAGAATAAACAAATAAATACGATTCCTAAAGCTGTTCTACTTCATTCATGTAATAGCTGCAGATTCAGCAGCAAAACTGCTTCTTTTTGATTCTTTAGATAATAAAACGCTAGCATAACAAATAAATGTCCATTGGACAATGACTGTGAATATTTCGATCTAGGGGCGTATGGAGCATTTGGGAAACTTCTCGAATCGCCGGAAAGCTCGGTCGTTTCCAGAAGTTCTCGATATTTTTTGCCTCATGCACCACTTTCACTATTTCCAGACGGTCATTGCCTTACACATTTTTTTAATTTCGAGTATCTTTAATACGTTTTACAACAATTTAAACAAGAAAAGGTAAAGAAAATGGTGATAAACACCAAAATTTTAGAAGGTATTTTCTCTTTCCTTCCAGCACGCCTTCGTGGTGTAACGGTAGCACACTCGGCGCGTATTCGAGAGGTCCAGGTTCAAGTTCCAACAAGAGCATTGTTCCAAGAGCTTTTGTTAAAAGATTAATTATGATTACCTAGTGAAGATTTTATTCGGCCGTTCTGCTGACATGGTGATAAGAGAATGGCTGTCTCAATCTTGGACCCGAGTTCGAGTCGCGGAAAAGACGGGGATGTGCATTGTGTCTGTGGTATGGGGCACTAAAAATACACTGTCGCATCTTAAAATACCTAAAATCTTCTCGAGCCGAAAATTCTCTCGAGAGACTCCTGGTAAAAGAAGAGGATTAGAAGATTTTTAGTTCTTCGTAAAAACTGGACTAGAGCTGGTCAAACTAGTATTGCCATCTGTAAAGTGCCCAAGCCTAGTCCAACGGCAAGGTGCAAACTTTTAGTCACGATAAAAGTCGTAGAGTTGACCTGGCCAAGATTAAAATCTGAAGGATTAGTAAAGCCTGATACTCCATAAAGAGAAATTTTAACGCTTTCTTAAGTTTGACCGATGTATGGTTTCGAATAGAGTTTGACTGATATATGTCAAACCATACGAGTTGAGACGTAGATGAGAAATGTTATAACTTTCCAAAAATTAAAAATTAGATACAGAGTTAAATTCTATTTTTTATCATTGGCAAGAATAAAACCAGAAAATAGAATTTGTGTCGAATCCAATCAATTTCAAAACTGACAGAAAAAAAAATACTATTAACGGTTATTTCTAATGGAAAAAAAACCTTTTCTAATCTTAATTTTAAAAATATCAACAATAACCATGCACGATATGTCTGTATCAACGGAAACAAATTACCTCCCACAACGTTCCAAAATATCTTAGAATGGGAGGGTCAAAAAAGATTTTTTTTAAATATTTAGTCTCTTTATAGTACATAGTATCTTCCAATAACTATTTTGAAAAATGAAGTGTACTTCAAAGAAATTTTAGTATGTGAAATTAGTTCTTCAAATTTAATAATGAAGAACTATGTAAGTAACTATTAAGTAAACTAGTAAAAAAATATTTAAGTAAAATGGAAATCTCGAAGTCCCTGAGCATCCGTAAAAAGCTGTGTACTATCGAAAGAAACCTGTTTAATTCCAGGTGTGCACTGTAAAAACTTGATTACTTGCAGTGTATAAACTTGATTCGTGCAGTGTATTGGTTTTCATTTAGCTGCTCATTTCAAGTTTTATTTTAATTGAATACTTAAAGAAGTGGCTGTGTTACAGATGTTATTCTTATGTTGGTATGATCAATCGCGGAGAACAACCAGTGTCTCTTGGAATCGGATGCCACTATAAGGGAACCATTGTACATGAGCTGGGACATGCCATTGGTTTCTTCCATGAGCAAAACAGATCTGACAGAGATGAATATATTACAATCTATTGGCAGAACATCAAAAATGGTAAGTAATCAAAGATGACAATGCTTTATCTTATTTGAATTCTAGTGAGAGCTGGCGAAAGTAAAAGAGAAAGTAAACCCAAAATAATAAGATGTCTAAGTTGATTCACATAACACGCTACAAAGTCTGGCCGCCTCCGTAACTGCATGTGTTGCTGAGCCCTTAAGCCAGCTTAGTAAAGCCAAGTATTCAGTAGTAAAAGAGTGTGCCTGTTTTTGTGTGCATCTCACAACGCAAAGATAGAAAATCCGAAAGCTATACAATTTGTCACACAGGATTCTTCAGGGCTATTTTTTTCCTCAAAATTTTATCTAGATTTTTTTAATGTTGAATGATTTGTTTGGTGTGTATCCGCGTGTGAATTGTTTTTAAGTATCTTCGTTTAACTGTCTAACTAACATTTCAAAATTTTATTCTTTGAACTACTACGTAACTCAGAAAATAACCTTCCAAATAAAACTGATTACAGATCTGTACTCTAATTTATGTAAGTTCTGTAAGCATTTCTTACGATTTTTCCAAAATAGATTGATTTATTTTGGTACCTTTTCGATTGCTATATACCCAACATTTTAAATTTCAGAGTCAGAAATTCTGTAGTTTATAATATCTTGAAAAGTTTACAGATTATACAGCCTGCCCTTTGCTTTCTTTTTTAAATAGCAGGTTTTGGTGTTTAAAGCAATTCAGGTCATTGTTACTGTAGTTACGTTGCATATGCAACATATTGTAGTAAAGAATGCATAATGGTTCTAAGCTTTAAAACCGTATTATTATCTCACAGTAGTTTTATATATATATATATAGATATAGATATAAAAAAGGCGATGAGGACACTACATAACTCTTGAGTACGACCTCTTGAATAAGCTATCCATCAAAGCAAGTTGAAAAGGACAAAAGTTGCAAGTTTTAAAATTAAATATCCTTGTCAATTTTTGTTGTAAAGGAGTCAAACTTCTTATAATTTTATTTTTTCATAACGGGCGCAACATGTTCCGAAATATAAATAAAGGAACGAATGCATTAAGTTATATTTCGTTATTTGCTGAAAATTAAATTTTGTTTTTTAATTTTATTTTGCTCAGCATGAATAATTTCGTCATTTAATTAGAAGTGCATAGCTACGACCAGCAATTGCGAAATTTAACGCCGTATAAGGGGTGTTGAATATATGTCTATATTTTGCAGTTTGATGATGCCGATTGAAACAAAATAGGGAAGTGCACAACTAGATGTTACAGCAGTCCTGTATATAAAATTCCTTTATTTCGTACAGACGTAAAAAAGTGACTAAATAAATTACTTCAACGAGGTCCCGTATAAATGAGAAATCATTCCTTTTTAGCCGAAATTTAAATGGCCGTTGATTCACTCTCCGGGTTTTATTTCTTTTAATTTCAGCGGAATTTAAAAGTTGAGTTAACAAAATTCAAGATAGTAGTAGAAAGGGAATTTAATAGCATGGATTGCAACACAAAATGCTGCATTCCTATTTACCATTTCTTGCATTCAGATGTATTGCACTAATTGGAATGAAAAATACTTCATTTACTACTTACTTACTGTTCACTGCATTTAACACATAGGATACAAATTAACGAATATGCATTATGAAAATCTTTTATCTAAGTCTCTTGTTATAATTTTAACTTCGATTTTTTCCAGGAATGCAACCACAATTCGCTCTTCTACGACCCAACCAAAATCTCCTTCTGACACCTTTTGATTATGACTCCATTATGTTATACGGAAACTATGCTTTCTCCAAAGATCGCAAATCTATGACCATGGTTGCAAAGAACGGCAGACCACTTAAGGAGCCCTATGACAAATCTGGCCTTACCAGCAGTGACATCAAACGTGTCAATCTGATGTATAAATGTTGAAATGCAATTTGTTTGTAAGTAAATGGGATTGTATAAGACTGTGTCTTGAAAACCCGTTTAAATCTCTGTAATGAAATAAATTTATTAACTGCAATAATATTTCTCTTTAATAGTGCACAAATGATAATTTGTATCACATACTTCATTATATCTAATTATCCATCTATCTCACTCTATATATAAGCATACACATATCCATACTATCAACTTCGAGTTTCCGCGGTAACCTCGGTGATGACATCCATGGTTAATTTAAATCATGGTAAATCTGAGGGCATTTGAAAACACACAGGAAAACATTACACATATTAAAATTAACGGACAAATAGTGATAATAAGTAACTAATATTTTAACCAATTTAATTTGGTGAATCATATGATTGCTTAAATTACGTCAATGCAAAAAAGAAAAAATTCTGTAGATAACAGAAGAATAAGCATCATTAGAAGAAAAGTTATAAAATGCCATCAAAAAGCAATGTGTACAAAAGAACATGAACAATGCCCCAGAATTCAAATTCACACGAAGAAGTCAGAACATCTCATGTTTTAGTAGAATTCATCTAGCAGACATCGTATGCTTTCACGCCTATTTAGAACATTTTCCTTTTCGTTTTCGTACTTTCCTTAAACAATTTTTTTTACACTGATGGTTTGTGACAATACACTTTCCATAGCGCCACAATGGAAAAACATAACTTTATAAAAAATAAAGCCTTAATTAATCTGGTGGCCCTAGTCAATCGGAAATTGATTCCATGAATTATAATTTTTTTCAGATAGAAAATTGAAATTTCTTTAGTAAAAAATAAATAACAATCTCTCTTGATTAACAAAGGCAGTACATTTTTTATATCAACAATTCTGTTTGGAAAAATACATTTAAATATTTTACCAGATTGTTTCTTGCACAACTTACAGTAACAATCTCTTCTAATTAATCTTCTTACTCATATATTCAGTCTTCTATATGAGAATGGTGAAAATAAATTGCGCTTAGTATCTAATAACTGAAACTGGCTCAGAACGGATAAACTTTGTGATTATTTTAATGACAGAATCGTACTTAAGTGTATAAATTTAATTTAAAGAAAGCTATTTTATTTAAATCGTTCTTTTTATGGCAGTGTAAATTGCCATTAAAAACATTTCTAACAAACAACTAACTACATTTTATTCTTTATTTGCTTCTTGGGCACCTGGGATAACACTGATCGTCTGATCACTTAGTAAACCTCATTAGGCTCGTCTAGCATAGAAACATAAAAAATAAACGGTGGGCTCTTCAGCATAAGAATCATTTTTTCAATTGCTACCTGGAACTGCTAATAACTGATGCGACCAGAACTCGTGGGAAGTGGAGGAATTCTTTAACATTTTCTCCCATTTAAAAGGTGACCGGCAGGTGACGTGGGACACAGTCCATTAAAAATCACCTGGTAACTGTCATTACATTTTAGTTACAGCGTCGCTGTAAAAACAAATAGGCATTTAAGACAACTATACGTGAAAACGCAACTGTGCACTCGCCGGCATTTGAACCACGGATCTTTAGGATCATTTCTGTAGTATGATTAGCGAGTTCACTCTAGATAAACGTGCTAATGCTTAAGCCACAAAAGCACACACAAGGCTATCCAATAATTCTTAATAAGTTCATCTGTTCAATCAACTATACTCCTGTTGGTAACTGAGGTGACATATGTATAATCTTTTTACTTCAGTTTTCGGAGTTTACTTTTGGTAGAATACACTTAAGAAAATTTTTTAACATTTCATCTGATATTTCTACTAATTTGCTAAAATTTTCGAAATATATGCTTTACGCATCGCACACTTTAAAATAAATTTTTTGTGTCTTTGTTTCTATATAATTTGAAAATGGCAGATTTTGAAACTTCCAATTCAAAGTCTTTAAATAAAGATTTATGTTTTACAAAGAATCGGTATTTTATGGCAAATACAAAGGCTCGATTAAATTTAGCTTTGAAAAATTTCTTTTTTTCTCACTAAAGATTAATATTCCTCTTCAGCCGTATACGCTCAACCAAAATCCGAAAACAGAAGTTGTTAATCAAACGTTTTATTACCCAAATGTAGAAATAATTAGCAAATAAAAAATGTTTTGAAATGTTGAGATGTCTCAGGTTTAAAAATGACAACACCTTTCCTCTTACAGGTATCATTTATATTGCAGAATAAAACGTTTAAGCTCCCTTTGCCATTTTTTTCGCCATAACATTTCGCATTTTCAGATACATTCCTTTGTAAGTATTACCTGCATCATATTCAGTGCCGAAACTTGGTTGGCCCAACATCAGCAATCATTTCGGAAACAGAACCAGACAACGGACAATATGTTTTGTAATCTGCCATTGTACCATCTACTAGGCCTATTCAAATCTAATTTCAAATGTTTTGGCTTTCTTCTATAAAAGAGTGTTACAAATAAAAAAAATTCGGAAGCAGACAAGTAAGGCTTCTCAAAAACAGGATATATGAGAGAAGAAATTTTTTCCAGTCCCGCCTGTGCTGGAGAATTTTTCACTCATATTTAAAATGATAGAAAACAAAAACTTTCCAAGTCAGAATCAAATTCTTTTCTTTTTCCTCTTCCTTTTTTCTTTTATTTTTATTTATTTATTTACTTTTGGAATGGAGGAATTACCAATAATTTCTGCGGAAAAAATTAAGAAAGAAACGTCACAAAACGGCAATCAGTGAAAGCTTTGAATGGAATGAGCATATCTTATCTGGGCTGATCAATGAATTTGTCAAAGATCAAATAAGAAGCCCTCTTTGCATTGCTAAAGCTTGTTTGTGAAAGAAATATAATATAAATGTTCAAAATCGTTACCAAGCATTTTCTCTGAAATTTCATTACCTAAATCTTTAAATTTATTAAGAACAAAAACAGGAAGTACAGTTCGGAAGAAGAAAAACATCTAAAACTTACCATCTCTTTGTTTCTCACTAGCGTAAAAACACTTTATATTTTAACATGATTCAAACCAAATTTTTTACTTATAACTGAAAAGGAATTAGTTTTTAATTTCTCATAATGGGATCGATCTTTATTACCATCAATAATTAACTAAAAATTTCCTTTCTTCGTTCACCTAACGTTTCAAATTAATAATATGTAAAGCTTCGTCATCAGAGTTTCGTGATTTAAAATGCAATTTTTTCAGCAGAATACTTTTCGTGTTTTGAAACTTAGCTAGACTATCAAAACTAAATCAATTAAAATATATTTTATTGAGTTAGACAGCGATAAAGCAGGCATTTTAATTCATTTTAATTCACTAATTTTAATTTGCTATAGCTTCTTAAGAACTTGTTCAGATTGACTAAATTTTAGTCTGATTTTAGTTCCAGTCTGCTTTAGCTTTTAGCCTGACTTAGTTTTGTCCTAGTTATAAGATACTCGTACAATCCCAGTAGTTATCAGATATTCGTATAATCCGAGCTTTTTCTAAAATGAAATATGATATTTTTCATTGAAATATACTGTAGGGTTTTATTATTTTTACTAACAGTTATTTTAATTTCTTAGCCTTTTCTGTCTTCTCTTATTCCTCTCGCGTTTCCTTGCCAATACGTAAATCAGTTAGAGTGAACGAAGAATATATTTAAACTGAAGTAGCAAAAGGCTTAGTTAGAGCGGGGATTCGTTATTGTGAGCTCACCTTGTTAATTCTCTCAGCTGTCAACTTTAAATTTCGGCTTCGGATTTTTGCCGCCGAAATTATTATCCTGCTGGTGTAGGCTTCTGAGTCAACCTATTAGGTTAAATCAAATTGTGTAGTCTTGCGCATCATATATTATATAAATTCAACGTAAAGATTCAAAATGCTTACAATAAACTTAGATCAAAAGATATCGTACGAATTACAGATTGAAAATTTATATTCGTATAAAACAATCTCCTACCTTTTTTTTTTTTTTTTTCAATTGCTGCATGGTTATCTCAAGAGTGCTCTACTTTAGTTCTATAGATATAGAAAGTGCAGGATTTCTAAGAATGCATTGCTTTGATCGGAGGAAAAGCCTTTTTTCAATACTGTCTTTTAAAATGTGCGGAAGAAAATCATACACGAATATACATCATTACATAGATCTGAATTTCTAAGATTACTTCTAATACTTCTTCTTCTTTTCTTAGAATAAAAGAATCAGATTTATTATATATCTTGGAATTTTTTATTACAATATATGTATGAATTAAATACTCATATTGCCGGGCTTGTCGGGATGGCGAAAATATTCTGTCCTACGTAAATCTAATTTTACTTTTTTTTTTTTTTTTTTTTTTTTTTTTTTTGGTATCCATAAACACGACTTTATACACATGAATATTTACAGAAATTGATAAATATAATTAGAGAAATATCCATGGGATCTATTGTAACTCGGAAGTTCTCAACACGCTACCAAAGTACCAAAGTTCTCCAGACAGTTCCAATCTTTCACTAACTGCCTGTTTCCATTGCGGGCTCTTCGCTGCGATAAAGAGGTATCTAAGTGGCTTGTAAGGATCTTAAGTTTTGCTAACCTTTATTTTATTTTAAAACTTTACAGTCCTCTCTTATTTTTCACTTCCGGCTAGAATAAACGTGTTAGTTTTATTTATGCAAATTGTACTTGCTTAGTATTTAAGTTGTGGCTTTTCGCCAAGAAGAGTTAGAGAGAAAGAGAGTGAGACATCTCGCCACTTTACTTCACGTGCGCTTTCAGTCAGTTGTTGTCAGCCTTTAAGGCCAGAAATTTAGTCTTCTTGTTATTGAAGAGGTATTGTAAATTTTCCGCATTTAGCGTGCTGCATACGTAAAAATCTAAAACACCAGTCTTCGCGTTACTAGTCTGTGTAAAATATTTGAGTTTAGCTCTTACTTAAATTTGGTTAGTTTATAGTTCTTATTTTCTTACACTAAGACCACAAGTGCTGATCTTTGTATCCCGAAGTACGAGAGTATCTGTAAATTGTGGAGAATAAAAGTTAATTAAACACTTCTTATCTTTGTCATATCTCCCACAGTATCTTAGGACATTGTTTTCAGTAAACTCCTCAGGACACCTATATGTTTGCTAAACAGATAAGAAGAAATAGTAGTCCTGATAGTATCTCCCGAAGAAAAAGGCCCATGGCCGAGTTTCAAGAAGAATTTGATGTTCCTGCAGCATCGGCTCAGAATTCAGAAATGCCAGCTGCCAGCCTAGAAGGATTCCGGTACATCGTCCAGACCATGCGGGCAGCAATGATACCGGCGGCAAGCTTCGATGGGAATTCACCGGTGAATAACTTTTTGGAGAGAATAGATGCCCATTTTATGTTGTATTCAGTCCATGAATTCCAGAAAGTGACCTTAGCTACCACCGCTTTGAGAGGTCAAGCGCTTAATTGATTAAAGTGCATCGGTAAAAAATCTCGTGTGGTCAACCGGGAAGTCCAAATCTTACTTGAGTTTCGAATCCTGCGAACGGGCTGGCTGCATGGGCGTTTTCGTGGTTTTCCCCACGTGTAACGTGTATACGAGCCAGTTTCCCTTAGAACTTCCTCCACGAAGGCATCCCTCCTCTTAGGCAGATAGCCCTAGTGTACTTTGCCATAATTAAATACAGCAAACACCACCCAATCTTACTTACGAAAATTTCAAGGCCGCCTTAGTAAAGGCCTTCCCAGTAGTAAGAAATCGAGCAAAGTTGGAGGCGGAACCTTTCAGTATAAACCAGCAAAGATTGAGCTGTCAAGTTTTATTTTAAGGAAAATACAGGTATTTAAACTCCTGTATGGAAACCGGCCGGATCCTGAAGCAATCCACGTGCTTTAGCCTAGGTCATTTCCTCATGTACAAGATTTTATTGAATTAAGCAATCCTACGACACTGGAAAAGTTATTCAGGCTCACAATCCAGTTCGAAAGCTGAAGAACGGAGGACAACGAAAGAAGACGCCAGTATGAGCAACGAAGCCAATTTGGTGCTCCAAGGCCACAGCAGAGGCAAGAACCAGGATATGGAAGCAAATCAAATCAGTGGTCAAAGAAACCCGAATATTCAAAAACAGCGGGCGAACGTCCACAGTTCAATAACTAGCCAGACAAAAAGTATGAAGGTCAGCGGAAAAAGAAGGAAGGCCCGTAAAAGAATAAAAAAGAAGATTTAAACTGAAAAGGATTTCTGCTGACGAGAGGGTGCGGAAATCCCAAGGCCAAGACAATCCCTCTACCATCAAGCTTTATACAGCCATTGTGAAAAATTTAGTTCTACCGAAAATTGAAGTTCTAGTAAACAATAGCCCAGCCACCGCCTTCCTGGATACAGAAGCTCAGTGTAGCTTCATCCGGAAGACTTTTTAAAAAAATATTTTCGTAGATATAGGAGCTACAATACGGAGGATACGACGGTGATAGCCGCCCAAGAGGAAAGATATCAGTGTACCAATAAAGTGCCATTATATATCCGAACAAGCAGGTAAAAATTATGTTTTTATTGTAAGAAATCTTTAAGCTTGCATCATTTGGGGGATATATTTTCTTTCAGCATCTGAAGCCCGTTTTAGTCAATCACCTCTTAAGTTATCAATGAAGCCAGTCCCAAAAGTGAAAACGGAGCCCCCCCCCCAGTAAATCTAAAACACTTGCCAGCCGAAGAGCAAGAAAAGATGCGCCAAGTGAAATTCTACCTTGTTTAGGGACATTCCGGGGTTAACACAAGTGATTCATCATGAAATAGACCCTGAGGATTCATAACCAGTTAGGCCATATCGGTATGATAAATTTAAAGAAAAAATTATCGAATGGCATATCAAAGATATGTTAGATAAAAACAATAAGCACGCCAATTTTGTGTAGTTATGCCAGTCTAGTGGTTCTTTCTAAAAAGAATGAACACCCATTTACGCACCCAAAAAGGTGGCGTTTTGCAATAGACTATAGCAACCTAAATAGTGTTACAAAATATGCGGTGTACCCACTACCCATTATTGAGGAAATCTTAGAAGTATAACTTCCACTAGATATATGACTATATTAGATTTAATATCTGGTTATTTTCAAATAGACGTAAAGCCTGAAGATGTATCAAAAAAAGCGTTTAAAACCAAGTCTGGCACTTTTGCGCATTCTGTTTGGCTTGTCAGGTTGCAACATTTCAACGTTGTATGGAAATTCTTCTAAGATCCGTCCTAGGGAAGAGCACACCTTTACATATATAGACGACATCATTATCACCAGTGATAAATTAGATGAACATATAAAAGATTTAAGAGAGGTGTTTTCGTTATTAAATGAGGCAGGTCTAGAAGTTAATGTTAATAAGTGCAAATTTGCGGTACAGAATTACGTTATTTAGAGTACAAAATTTCTCAGAAAGGAATTGAAACACATAAATAAAAAATAATTGCCATTCAAAACTACTCGTCGCCAAATACTACGAAAAAATTATCTTCTTTTCTAGGTATGTACTCATACTTCAGATCCTTCATAAAGGATTTTGCACTATTGGTGAACCGCTATTAAAATTAAAACGAAAGAAAGCAAGATTCTCCTGGACGGCCGAAGCTAACACTGCTTTTGAAAAATTAAAATAAGCGTTAACACAAGCCCCTGTTTTGAAATAAGTGATGAATATATAGAGATTGCGGCAGACGCCGTAGGGATGGTGCTTTCCCATAATAAGCAGCACGTTGCATTCTTTAGTCGCACTCTAAATGATACTCAAAGGAATTATTCCGCCTTGGAAAGGGAGACACTCGCAGTTTTGCTAGCAGTGCAGAAATTCTGAGTCTATTTTGTAAGTTCTCCAGTAACAGTATATTCCGATCGTGCGGCGGTTGCTAGATTATACTCAGGGAAGAACTTATCCCCAAGGCTAATAAGATGGGCACTTAAAATACAAGAATATAACTTGATAATTAAACACACGCCGGGAAAGAAAAACATCGTAGCAGATGCCTTGTGAAGATTTAAAATAGATGAAAATGGGAACACAGTTAATGTGGAAGTGCTCACATCACAAATAATAGACTCTCGTGAAACCGTAACAGCCGAACTGGGCAAAGATCCTGAATTTAAAAATATATATGAATATTTAAGAGATCCGAAAAACTTTAGTCACCAGGATATTGCGGCGATAAGAAATGGATTGTTATTTTGTACGATGACTACGAATAATAACCATGAATTTCGACCTGTTAAACCAGCTAGTCTTAAATTAAATATATTACAGGAATTACATGATTCGCCTCTGGCAGGTCATTGCAGCATTCGGAAAACTGTCCAACGCGTACGCGAAGCAGTTTTTTTTTTGAACTGCAAAAGTTAACAAGAGCGTATGTCCAGTCCTGCCCAACATGCCAGTTAGTCAATTATGTTAATTTCCGCCCGGCCGGGTTTCTAAATAGCATTAAATCACAATTTCCAAATAATAGACGTGGATTTATTGGACCCTTTTCCTAAAAGTCAGTTAAATAAAAGTCTGCATCTCCTCATTGTGATCGACCATTTTATTTAAGTGGACGGAAATTGTTCTGCTAAAACAAGCCTTCCCGAAATTAGTTGCTGATTCTATTTGAAATAAATATATTTTAAAGTACGGGTCACCCGTAAAATTTATATCGGATAATGGTCTTCAGTTTATTAGCAACATTTTCGAAGACATGTGTGGAAAACTGGGCATACGTCATTTAAATATGGTCCCGTATCGTCCGCAATCAAATATAGCGGAACGGGTCAATAGGAACATAGATAAAATTATTCGTAGTTATGTTAAAAATTTTCATAAAAGCTGGGATAAACATGTCAATGAATTATCTTTCGCCTTTAGGACTGGCAAACACGACACGACAGGCAAGACACCTGCTAAGTTATTTTTAGGCAGGAAAATTATAACTCCGTTGGATAAATTGTTTTATGCTCATAAAAAGGCCCCTAAATTTAAATGTCGGATATACGAAAGTTAATTCATGAAGCAAAGGAAAACACTAAAGAATCACAGAGGAAAAAAAACTTTATTACAACAGGAAAAGACTGGAAGTGACTTATAATGTAAGAGATGAAGTTTTAAGATAAAACAGTTCCTTTCCTCAGCTCCAGAAAATAAAGTAGCTAAATTCTGCCCACTGTTTGAAGGATCATTTTGTATTGAAAAAGTAACCCACGCTGCAGTGGTCTTAAGAGGCGTCTTAAACGGCGAGAAAATTATGGCAAATATCGACAAAATCAAGCCATACTACAACCGAAATAAAATTAAAATTTTTCTAGATCTTTTGCAGGATCCGGCACGGAAGGCACCCTCTCCAGACTCGCCAAGACAACAACGACCGCCAGTCATCCACAAAGAAGGAAAGCCCATCCACATTCAAATTTGTATAGCTTTATACTGAAAACAGGCGTTAAAGTCAGTTTGTAGTATATTCCTGTACAAATTCTTTCCCTTTCCCCCCAAAAAAAGATGTCTTTTTTTTTTTTTTTTTTTTTACCTTCAAATTTCTATAGCTATATACTGAAAACAGGCATTAGAGTCCGTTTGTAATATATTCCTATACATGGTCTATTTTTAGAAAGGATGATACAACAGTCGAAGACAAAAGGGGGAGGTAGTTAATTTTTATCATGTCTTTAGACATGATAAAAATTAACAAAAAGTGGTTTTTTTTCTTTTCTCCTCTCAGAATTTTTTTCTGAGCTCTGAAAATTTTTTCTCAGTCGACAGCCAAGAGAAATGTGTAAAGCCAACACGATTTACTTTCACTTTCAACTCTTTTCTATATAAGTATTCGACGTTTCTGTTTAGAACCGTGCGGCCTCTCCAAGGTGCAACATGCTTTTTCTCCCTCTACCTCATCTGGACCTAGGATGTTCTTTCTCAAGAAGAGGAATTTTTTTTGGGGGCTCAACCAAGTCAATCGCGAGGGTGGAAGATTGATTTCATCCTGTAGGTCTTTGAAATAGAATTCAATACCCACGATCCTTCGTCACTGAACTTTAAGGAAAGGAAGCTGGGTGCACGTGATGCTGGAAGGCCACTCCTCTCGTGATGATGTGTGAGTCGGTACAAAGGGGTTGAATGTGACATCCCTTCCGGCAACACCGTAGAGGAGCGGTCCAATAGTTCCATGAGAAAATATCCATGTCATCTTTTCAACAACATCATGAAGGACATTTTTCTTGTAAAAAGAAAATAGGTATTGTTTTCTTGCATCTATTGAAACAATACTTTGGATTTTTAGAAGGAGATCCGTTTAAAAAAGGTTTGGCCCAAACGCACAACATAATCATTCGTTCTAATCATATCCCAACAGCCCTGCCATCATTTTTTTTTCAAAAGTCAGGCCAAAGTATTTCTTTTGAAAACATTTTTTTTTCTTCCTGGGTGTGGGATTGCGTAGAGAGAATGTATTTTATACAACCCGCACGGATCAGAACAGAAACATATTACAATCATCATGTCATCGTTGTTTTCGAAAGCCAAAATAATTCCTCATGAGAGAACATCTTTTCTTGCTGGTTGTGGGATGGGGTAGAGATGTTGCATCTTCAACAACCCACGCTGATCTGAACAGAAACGTGCAATGTTTTTATAGATATAAGAAATGAACTGAAAGTGAAAGTAAAAATGAAATCGTATTGGCTGTAAAACTTTCTTGGCTGTCGACTGAAAAAAAAAATTCCAGAGCTCAGAAAAAAATTCTGAGCTGAAAAAAAATTTCTTTATTTATTAATTAATTTTATGTTTACACTTTGTTGACTTTGGAATGGAGAAACCCAAAGACCATGACTCACCCTTTCTAAAAACTAGAATTCCAAGAATGAGTCATGGTCTATTTTTAGAAACGGTGAGACAACCTTCCCAGACAAAAGGGGGGAGGTAGTTAATTTTTATCATGTCTAAAGGCATGATAAGAATTAATAAAAAGTTTTTTTTATTTTATTTTTACAACTTATAGTGTTGGAGGCCCCAACTTCTCAGCAACTATGGTAGTGACTGCTATGAACTGTAAATTACACAAACTCGTAAGAAAGGTTTAAATCCCTTTTTATTCCACTTTAGAAATAACAGCTGCGTTCACTTGACGCTCACAAACTACGCCGACCCGGCGGTTTAACAAAACAGAAATCTGAAACTAAAAATAAATGACAGGATGAATAAATAACGAGATCACTACCTACGAGGCTCTAAAATCGTAACTAACTTAACCGCGTTCTAAGATACAGCTGAGATTCAGCAAGCTTACTGATTAAGCAGTTGAAGATTCAACGAACTGCCGAAATAGACACACAGGCCGAAACGCGCGGTTCTTAAATTTCTACCTAGCAACCTTCACGCTCGCAATTCAAGAAGCACCCATACAATCTCGTTTCCCTTCTATTTAAACTCAACTTACTTCTGCTAAAATTTGAATAGACTGCGGTTTCTACTACAATTTACATGCTCTGGCATTGGCAATTCTAAGGGAAAGTAAAGGCTTGACAGGAAAGATAGCTTAAAATAAATGTTAGTTAAAATAAATATAAACCCTACATTTGCCGCTGCCAGAATTTGGTAAACTTGGAAGCAGGTCCTAGAAACGACCTGTTGAGAAAGTTTCCATATTCTGACCTAAGACTCAAGAGCCCCGTTTACAAAAACAAACTTTTGTCTAAAACAATTAGAATGGTTTCTGTAGATGATTAAAATACCATATCTTCTTACAGGATCCTTTCTGGTAATTGGTCTTCATCAATCAATCTTTTTCTCTTCCTTCCAGCATCTGGAAGGAATAAGTATCAGTATATTCTAAATACATTATGATTTACGCTTTCTTAACACTGGATAACGTTTTCGTTTTCGATCCTTTTCCTTTCCTTAATTAACTGCTCGTACATTCACATTCATTCAAATATTCAAACATGAATTTAACTTTACCCTGGTTCTTCCCCATGTGTGGTGTCAAAAGGGAATCTTCGTGTTTTTGTATTACAACACTTCCCCTAACCACAATGTTAGAATTCAAACGACCAAATCTGACACACTTTAATCCAACATAGTGAAACTTGATGAGCTATGTTTAACATTCTTAAAATTCAAGTGTAGGTGGAGAACCCTACAAAACACATTCATTCTAAATTTCCCCTCATTCATCTTTAGACATGCAGGCTTTCGCTCTAAAGCATGATTTTATCTACTGTTTAATACTTAGATTTGAACTCGTTTCTTTTGAGCATTTTACTTTCAGCATCTAAAATTTTATGCTTCTAGACTAAATTCTACTTTTACGTAACTTTCAAGTATTTACCTATATTTACAAAATTCTTATATGATTTTTACAATTTACCATAAAATGAATAAGAGAAAATAAAAATTTACTTCACGCTTTCTTTGCCAAGCTGGCAGCACTGAAACTAAATTTTACATTAATGCAAGAATACGAAGTTATTTTACTTTCGGCCAAATTTTGGCTTTAACATAACAGAACCAGTCTTTCGACCAACTCGAACTGCTTGCTCTTAGATTTTACACTTAAAGAAAGTAATGCTTTTGCCTTACCTAAATAAAGTAAAACAAAACTAAGTCTCAACCGAGACAACACATAGAACTTCGTATTTACGCAGAACATTTCAGAACAAAAGAAAAATTTATAGAAGATTTTAATTCATCTTTAAGTTTTCGATGCTTGGAACTCCGACATCCTCTTCTGGCAAAATTGATCCCAAGTTACAGAGTTCATGGAAGTTAATCTCCGCTTTTGGTGTCTTCGAGTTTCCTCCATGGTAACGTTCCTTTTTCGCCCTCTGTACGCCGGCCTCTTGGGGTGGTAGTTTTCGGGTTCCTGTCTTTTCCGTTTGGCCCCTGGACGGCTGGTCTTGGCGGCCTCCGGTCTGGATTCTTGCTTGAATTTTTTCTGCAGGTGCCAATCTTTTCTTTGCTGTCTTTTTCTTCTCGTGAACAGCGGCCTTGTTTGCTCCTGACTATCTGGCCCTGGAATTGGTTTCCTCGATGCAGATTTTCTACTGTGGGAAGTTGTAACTGGTCTTTTCCTATTTACCAAAGATTCTTTACGAGACGGCGTTGATTTCCTGCACTTCTTGAATGCTGGAGTGTGACCATCTCCTTCCTTCTTTTCGGGACCCTAGAATAACTTGTAGAAGGGCTAGGTTCCTCTTCTGTTCTCTGCTTCTTGGGTAGTGGAGCGGGTGGCGTTAATTCTGGAATTTTCACTTCTTTTGCGCTTGAGTCCTGCAAGAAACTTTTAAGGATTTCAAAATCATTTTGATTATAATATTTTTTCACCTGGTTGGGACTTGCTTTACAGGTTTCCCCTCTCTCGTTCTTAAGGTACAATACGACTCCTTTGATTTCCTGTATTACATAGGGGCCTTCAAACTTTGGAGCCAATTTCAGTGAAATTATCTGGGGCACTTGATAAAGAAAATTTCCGCTTTAACACTTTATCCCTTACTTTAAAATCTGCTTCACGGCGCTTTCGATCATAGTAAAGTTTCTGTCTATTTCTTGTCGTATAGAACTTTTAACCGCCTGATCAATAAGTTTCTGTATATCTTTTTGTTTAAATTCTTCTTCCCTTTGTTGCACAAAGAATAATTTATCTAGTGGCGTAATTAACTTACGTCCTAAAAATAATTCTGCTGGAGTTTTTCCAGTAGTATCATGATTTGCCGTTCATAAAGCATAAGCTAACTCATTTATGTAGCCATCCCAGCGCTTGTGATGTGTGCTAACATAACTTCGAATTACTTTTACAATATTTTTATTAACTCTTTCTGCGATGTTTGCCTGTGGTCTCTACGGAACCATTTTGATATGGCGTATGCCAAGTCCAGAGCAAATGTTTTCAAAAATTTGGCTAACGAATTGTTTACCGTTATCGCTAATGATTTTTATCTGCGCACCGTATTTTAAAATGTACCTGTGACTTTTTTGGCTGACGCGCGTTTAAGTGCAACAATTTCTGTCCCTTTGAAAAATGATCTACAATTACTAAAAGAAAACGATTTTTATTTAACTCGCTCTGGGGAAAAGGACCAAGAAGGTCTATGCCTAAGATTTCATTCGGAAATGTAGCGCGAATGCTATTTAAGTACCCGGCCGGGCTGTAATTAATATCATTTATTAATTGACATTGATTGCAGGACCTGACATACGCAGTTACTATTTTGTATCATTGCGGGAAATATACCGCCTCGCGTACCCTTTTTATAGTCTTTCTGACCCCTAAATGACCCGATATTGGGGCGTCGTGTAACTCCTTCAAAATGCTCAATCGAAGAGAGGCTGGGATGACTGGTAATTACTCAAAATTTTCGTGTGTTGATTTCATATAAAACAATAAATTATCTATTATTTCATAGTTTTCTGCTCTACTTCTTATTGTGGCGACATCTGTATGTTCAAAGATTTCGGGGTCTTTTAAATAAGATAAATACTTCCAAATTCAGGATCAGCTTTCAATTCAGCAATAATTGTTTCTCTAGAATCTAAAATTTTAGAAGTCAACATAGCGCATTTGAGTTCATTCCCTCCATCGTCCAGTTTTATTCGGGATAGTGCATCAGCTACATTATTTTCTTTCCCTGGTCTATATTTAATTATTAGATTATATTCTTGAAGTTTTAAAGCCCATTTTATTAACCTGGGCGTTAGGTTTTTCCCCGAGTAAAGTCTACCAACAGCCGCATGATCCGAAAAGACTGTTACTGGCACTTTGCCGAAATAAACTCGAAATTTCTGTACAGCCATTAATACGGCTAATGTTTCTCTCTCTGTAGCTGTATAATTCCCTTGCGTAGAATTTAAAGTTGTACTAAAAAATGCCAAAGGATGGCCATTCTGCATGAGAACCGCACCTACGGCATAGTCCGACGCATCTGCTGCAATTTCCAGGTTTTCGTCTCCTTCCGGGAATTTCAAAACAGGCGCATTGATGAGTGCTTCTTTTAACCTTTCAAATGCTGTATTTGCTTCTGCTGACCACGTAAACTTACTTTATTTTCTTTTAATTACTAACAATGGTTCAACAATATTCGCAAAATCTTTTATGAACGACCGATAATAAGAACATAACCCAAGGAAAGAAGAAAGTTTCTTGGCGGTACTGGGCGGTGGGAAATTTTTGATGGCTTTTGGTTTTGAATCCTGAGTTTCTATACCCTTTTGCGAAGTTTTATAACCCAGATATTTAAGTTCTTTAGTCGCGAACTTGCATTTTGATGCGTTAATTGTAAGACAAGCCTCTTTTAATAATTTAAAAACCTCTTCTAAGTCTTTAATGTGTTGCTCAAACGTACTACTCGTTATAATTATATCATCTAGATAGATTAAAGTCGATTTTCCTAGGACAGGCTTTAGTACAATGTCCATAGCTCTCTGGAATGTTGACGGGGCCCCACACAACCCAAAGGGCATGCGTTAAAATGCATAAGTGCCCGATTTTGTGATAAACGCGGTTTTATGTCTTATCTTCAGGTCTCATAGCTGTTTGATAGTAGCCAGACGTTAAGTCCAACGTAGTCATGTATCTCGTAGACTTCATCTTTCTAATAATTTCCTCTATCACCGGCAAAGGGTAAACCGGGAACATAGTAATACTATTGAGTTTTCTGTAATCGATAGCAAACCTCTAAGCCCTTTTTTTCCGAAGGAGGGAAATCACTCTTTTTCCTACATAGTACGACTGGACTCGCGTACTCACTATTTATGGGCGTTATTATCTGGTTCTGCAGCATTTCCTGAATGTGTTCCTCAATAATTTGCTCTTTCTCTTTATCATACTGGTAGGGTTTAGTCCTACAGGGTTTATCGGCAGTTAGTTGTATATCATGTGTTACAATTTGACAGTTACCAGGCCGTTCTGAAAACAAGTTTGAAAAAGTACTCACCACTTGCTGGATGGCTTGGCTTTCATGGTCACTCAAATGATGCAAGTCTACCTGCGGTTGTTTCGCTGGCTCCACCACCCTTCGATCCATTTCCAGCATGATCGAATTTTCCTGAAAATTTAGCTTGGCTTTCTCGGCCTTTAAAAACTTCATGCCTAAGATGACTGGACTCTGCAAATTTTTCACCACAAAAATTACTAATTTAAGGCTTTCATCTTTTATCTGTGTTTTAATGATAATTTCCCAATACATTGACAGGTTTTTCCTTGGGCAGCTATAATTTCTGTGTTTTTATTTTTAAATAATCGTAACCTATTAAAATTCTTGAAAAATGTATCACTCATAAAATTACCTTCTGCCCCTGTATCAATGAGGGCTTCTACTGGTATATCTCCAACCAGGACTTGTATAATTGGTAATTGGGAATTCTTTACCACGACCGTGTTTAAGTATCTTCTTGAGGGTTTTTTCGAAACTTCCGGGTTCTGGACCCTCGCTTTTACAGGTCCCTCTACTCGTTTAAAGCTTTCCTTTCAACTTCAGTCTTTTGGGTACGCGGACGGTTTTTTTTCAAATTTCCTTTTTGCGCCTTGACCTTCTAGCTTCGATGAGTTGGCTTGATAGCTCTTTCCCCATAAGAGCGATTTGTGTTTCCGGTCTGTTGATTTGAGAATTGCCTTCGGAGACCTTGAGAATACGATGCCCCTCTAGATTTTACCGCTATTCTTTGGTTTTGGAACTTGACCGCCAACTCGAAGTGTTCCTGCAAGGTGCTTGGATTTCGGATTTCGAAGTAATCTTGGACAGCAGGTAGCAATCTTGGTAAGATTATTTCAATTATCTCCGTGTCGTGTTTCTTTCCATACAGCATGTCCGTCAGCTTAACTTTTCGCAGAATAAAGTCCGTCAAATCGTCCATATTACGTTGATAAAAACTATACAGTTCGGCTTCTAGCTTTGCTCGGTCTTTCACTATAGGGAATTCCTTTAATAATGATATTTTAAAATTTTCAACGGTATATGTTTGGCCCCCGAATTCTGCTAATAAAAATTTCCCTATACTCTTCCACCATAGTGAGGCCTGTCCTCTTAGTGCAGACGTGGCAATTGCAACTTTTTGTCTTTCAGGCACTGGGTATAACTGGAAGTGATTTTCGAGGCCTTCTAAAAATATCGCCACCGAATTTTTTCCGTCGAAATTGACGTTTTGCTTGATAGATGCTCTCATTGTTTGGACCAGGTATCCAAATCCTTCTAACTGGTTCGCCATTTCTTGCTGTTGGAGTTGTACAGGAGCTTACATCCAGTTATCGGCCATCTAAGTTCGTAAGATGTTCGGGCGCCAATATAGTGTTGCGAGGCCCCAACTTGTCAGCAACTATGGTAGTGACTGCTATGAACTGTAAATTACACAAACTCGTAAGAAGGGTTTAAATCCCTTTTTAGTCCACTTTAGATATAACAGCTGCGTTCACCCGGCGGTTTAACAAAACAGAAATGTGAAACTAAAAATAAATGATTAGGATGAATAAATAACGAGATCACTACCTACGAGGCTCTAAAATCGTAACTAACTGAACCGCGTTCTAAGATACAGCTGAGATTCAGCAAGCGTACTGATTAAGCAGTTGAAGATTCAACGAACTGCCGAAATAGACACACAGGCCGAAACGCGCGGTTCTTAAATTTCTACCTAGCAACCTTAAGGCTCGCAATTCAAGAAGCACCCATACAATCTCGTTTCCCTTCTATTTAAACTCAACTTACTTCTGATAAAATTTAAATAGACTGCGCGTTTCTACTACAATTTACATACTCTGGCATTGGCAATTCTATGGGAAAGTAAAGGATTGACAGGAAAGATAGCTTAAACTTAAAATAAATGTTAGTTAAAATAAATATAAACCCTACAAACACAGAATGTTTTTCTGAGCTTTGAAAATTTTTTCCCAGTCGACAGCCAAGAGAAATTTTTCCAGCCAAGACGATTTCATTTTTACTTTTACTTTCAGTTCATTTCTTATATCTATAAAAGCATTCCACGTTTCTGTTCAGAACAGTGCGGGCTCTCCAAGGTGCAACATTCTTTTTCTCCCTCTATCTCATCTGGATACAAATTCGCCCCTTCTAGAAAGAGCTTCTGTGAAGACAGGTTGCTTTCCACATTTTTTGACGTCTCACAGAATAGAAATAATTCCTCAATTTAGGGGAAAATGTTTCCCATTTGAAAAGATAGTGTCCCTAGTTTTGAAGTTGGATTTCATCAGCAACCGCTTATGAGGTTCTAGCGAAATTTGATTACCCATCCATTGATCAGAATTTCCCATCAGTGGTTTGGATGGATCAAGATTTCAACATAGTTCAAGAAAATCCTTCAATAATATTTGAAAGGAGATGTCATGATATTGAAAGACATTTTCCCATGACGGAATCCGTCTATCCCACACCTTCTTCCAAAGTGAAGTTAAAGAGATTTTTTCATACCGGATTTTCAATTTTCACCTTAAACCATACCGTTGAAGTGTGAGAGATAGACCGTGACATAAATTTCAGTTTCCATGATAGCTAACACTCTTGAGGTTTAAAAATGTATGAAAGAATTCATTTTTGATCCATTTCAGCGATTGAGTGGGCTGGGAAAAATTTTCTCAGAGCTCAGGGGAAAAAATGCTCTTTCCAGGAGGGAGAAGTGTGTTTCCAGGTTGAATGCACGGCACACATTGATGGGAAGTCGAAACTCGAGTGGCTTAAATAGATAAGTGAAAATTCCTTCTAGAAAGAATTTTGCTCTCTTGTATGGGTCATCGAGTTGACTGGGAAAAATTCTCAGAGCTCTGAAAATAATTCTGAGTTCAAGCATGGGGCATTTTGACGAAGAAGCTAAACTCTTTTTCGAGTCTCACGAAAGTTCATGCCACTCGAACCATTTTGGGCTCTTAAACCTCGATCGTGTGAGAACCACCCTTTGATTTCTCCTCTCAAACCTTAAGGGTGGGAGCAGCTATTTGGTTTCCCATCCCATGAAGACTTTCTGAGGAGACCCTTGTGTTTTTTCGCTCTTCGAGAGCCAAGAGGGGCTGCAGCGACCGTTTGCGTTTTCTCGGCGCTTCAACCTGGATCGCTTGAGCAGCAATTTGGGGTCCCATCTCACCCAGATAGGTCATGTTGTATTATTTTTTTCCTACACCTAGCGAAATTTGACATGTCATGTCATCGTTGCTTTCTCGAAAGCCAAAAGAATTCCTCACGAGAGAACATCTTTTCTTCCTGTTTGTGGGATGGGGTAGAGATATTGCATCTTCAACAACCCACACTGATCTGAACAGAAACGCGGAATGCTTTTATAGATATAAGAAATGAACTGAAAGTGAAAGTAAAAATCAAATCGCATTGGCTGGAAAAATTTCTTGGCTGTCGACTGGGAAAAAATTTCCAGAGCTCCCCCCCCAAAAAAAATGTTCCTTTTTTATTAATTTGATATCTACACTTTTTGACCTTTTAGAAAGTCAAAAAAGTGTGGACATCAAATTAATAAACAAAAAGAAAGAAAAGAAAGAGTTTTTTTTTCCGAGTTGTGAAAATTTTTTTCCTAGTCGACAGCCAAGAGAAATTTTTTCAGCCAATACAATTTGGTTTTTACTTTCACTTTCAACTCTTTTCTATAAAATCATTCCGCTTTTCTGTTCAAAACAGTATGGGCTCTCCAACGTGCAACATACTTTTTCTCTCTCTACCTCATCTGCACCTAGGATGTTCTTTCTCAAGAAGAGGAATTCTTTGGGAATACCTTACAATTTCTGAACCTTACACGAGCTAAATGTTTCTTCTTCTCATATTTCGAGGAGATTTCAATGGAATTGTTTATAGACATCGCCTATTGTAAATGGGGGAAACACATATCATTTGAGCCCATACTGGAACGCCCGAAATATCTCACCCAGATAGGTCATGTTGTATTTTTTCCTACACCTAGCCAAATTGGACGTGAGCCCTCCTTTTGTTTTTCCCATCCAACGAAGATGGACTCTGGAGACCCTTTCAGTTTTTCAATCTTCGCGAACCGAGACGGGCCGCAGCGACCCTTTGCGTTTTTTCTGCGCGCAAACCTGGATCGCTTGAGCAGCCATGTTGTTTCCCATATCACCCAGATAGGTAACGTTGTATTTTTTCCTACACCTAGCCAAATTAGACATGAGCCATCCTTTTGTTTTTCCCATCCAACGAAGATGGACTCTGAAGACCCTTTCGGGTTTTCACTCTTCGCGAACCGAGGCGGGCCGCAGCGACCCTATTGCGTTTTCTCTGCGCGCAAACCTGGATCGCTTGAGGAGACATGTTGTTTCCCATCTCACCCAGATAGGTCATGTTGTATTTTTTCGGAGATAGATAGGTCATGTTGTGTTTTTTTTATAGCCAAATTGGGCATGAGCCATCCTTTAGTTTTCCCATCGAACCAAGATGGACTCTGGAGACCGTTTTGTTTCTCAACGGAAAAAAAAAATTTTCTAATTGGGTACCGGTGTTCGAATACTTTTGTGACCGACTGTACTAACTGGGATCGAAGCAGAGTATAATTTCTTGATACAAGCTTGGAAAGAAGAGAAATTTAGGTTAGTTTTAAACCGAGAACAGTTACAGAAAAGTTTTTAAAAAATGCAGTCCAGAAAAGAAGTAAGTGACGAACAGAAACTGCAATAGTAAACGCATTTTCAAATATGATTATCGTTGCATAGTTATTCTGAATATGCATCGGCAATAAAGAATAACACGATTTTCTTTCAAGAAAACAAAACAAACAATAAAAAATACAAAGAAATTACAGAAGTATTTTGCAGAAATAAACATGTGTTTTGATTAAAATTCTTGCTTTCAGCAGGTTCTGCAACGATAAGTGTTATTTAAAAATTTATTTATAATGATTCAAATCGTCAATACTTTCTTGTCTCCACAAACCACCTGCTTCCCAAATTGAAAAATTCATAATCGTGAGAATTGAGCTCCTTCACTACGATATAACCATTTGAATTTTTTAAATAAATTATCATTTTGTAAGGCATAGAAACTCATAAACTGATAATTCAATATCAGTTCGACAGATATGGTTTATATAAATACCTCATTTCAATAATGATTTAGCCACTGGTTTCCCAGCTGACGCAAGGATGATAAAGCTTGTAATTGTTTCGCTTTTCTCTCTGGCAGTTGCGTCTACTGTCATCGATGAAGGTAAAAAATATATTTCTTCATGAACATTTTTTTAATTAGGATAAAAATAATATTTAACTCCTTAAATAAAAAAGTGTGATCCGCCGTCCTATGTTAATGGGAAGTCTTTGGTATCGTGTCAATAATGTGTGAATTGACTTATTCTATTTCCTGTCGATAGCTATATATATCATAATAAAATAACAGCACACAAATTACACAGTTTCAATGCATTTATTTTCCATAGCGACTGTCTGGCGCTCGGTTTCACCTTAAAGCGTAACATATGAATCGCAACTTCCAATGTATCACAAAAATCAAGTTTTTGACAGAATACATTTCAGTGCCAATTCCGGAGGCGCATGCGCCATTAGCCAAGATTCCGCTCTGCCGCCAAGCATTTCTCAGCTAATACAAAACACTCCCGGCGTTGAAATTAATAATTTCAAAAATATTATTTCAATAAATGTAAATATAAAGGCATTATAATAAATTACTTCACAATAACAAATCTCAATATTGAAAAACATACATTCAAATTATTACAACAAACACCAGTTTATAATAGAAATAAACCATCATTCTACAGGAAGTATACATATATCTCGAACATTTCGTTTCAGCAAAAGCTGATTAGGCAATCTTACAGTTACTACTCTTATTTTGTTATCCCTACCATGAAAACCTCAACTATTCTTCCCACTAACCATTTGATTGAAGACAAATTTTCATCTTTTATTAATACAAGAGTTCCCAACTGAACGTCATCTTTTAAAAATTTACACTTTTGACGTTCTTGTAAATTATTAAGATAATCACGTTTCCATAATTTCCAAATTTTTTGTGTATACTTAGTGATTCTTTGCCATTTAGAAAGTCTGTTTTCATTTATGTTGGATAAATCTGGTTCAGCTAGAGTTGTGATAGGTCTACCAACCAAAAAGTGACCTGGGGTCAAGTTTCAAAATTATTGTAATCAGCTGAAATTGGAGTAAGAGGTGTTGAGTTCAATACTCCTTCAATTTCAATTAAAACAGTTAAAAATTCTTCTAAAGTTAAACACTGATTACCAATAACTCTCTTGAAATGACTCTTAAATCATTTAATCCCGGCATCCCAATTCCCGCCGAAATTTGGCGACTTTGGAGAAATAAATTTCCACTCTATACCTGCAGTGGTATAAAAACTCGCTAAATTCTCATCCGGACACTCAACCAATTTTTGCAATCTTTTGAATTCTACACTAGTACCAATCAAGGTTTTAGAATTATCACTCATTAGTCCAGTACATTTTCCCCTTCCATAGAAAAAAACGTTTTAAGCTCGAAATAAAAGATTGGCTAGTTTGGTCTGTCACAAAGTGTATGGCTTTTGTACTCATGCATACATATACTACGACATAAATTTTGTTCAAAACGCCCTTACGTTGATTCTTAAACTTTATTGCAAATGGGCCGCAGAAATCAACACCAGTTATGTTAAATGGGTATGATGGTGTGACACGCTCTTTGGACAACTCGGCCATTATTTGTTGAACAATAGAACCACTCTGTCGGCTGTGTTAATCTCGTTAACCCTGTTGGCGATGAAAGATTTCCATTTGGTATTGGTACCTTTTATCCAGCATAGCACTATTTTGGCATCAGTCCAATAAAATATTCTTGAGAATTTCTTTTGATTAAGCAATTTTTTTCCCTCCAGAACCTAAACGTGCTGCTAGTAATGCACCAAGTAATTCAAGACGAGGTAACGTAATTCTTTTCACAGGTGCAACACGACATTTTGATTCGACGAAACTCACAGACATTTCTTCTTGTTTACGCAGTTTTACGTATACGTTTAGGTATAGAATGGAAATTTTTGCGTGAGTTAAACAGTACCGTACGCCCTCTGACTGGCATCTGAAAAGCAATGGATCTCTATGGAATCGGCTTCGGGTTTCAATATGAATCTTGGAACTGCAATTTTACTTAGATGATGACTCTCACAGCACCACTTTGCCCACTCTTGACAGATATCTGTAGGTAGTTCATCATCCCATGTCAATTTTCGAACCCAAAGTTCTTGTAGCAAGAATTTAAGTCTAACAGTAAATGGAGTTATTAAACCAAAGAGATCAAAAATCTTCCCGGCAGTTTTTAAGATAAAACGTTTCGTATTACGCTTATTCTTAAGGAATTCCATCAAACTGTCTGTGTCTATACTCAGACTGTCATCATTAGTATCCCAAGATATTCCCAAGATCTTAAGTGTCTCCTTTGAGTCATTGATTTTATGTGGATAGATCTCGAAATCTTCTTTTTCCCATTTTCTCATCAGCTCAGGATCATTGGATACCCATTTGCGCAAATCTTAGAGCCTCATCTATACTGTCCTGTCCAGTAATAAAATTATCAACATAAACACAAGAATTCAATATTTCAAATACATCTGGCTGCTCATCTCGATATTTTCTAATGTGTTCTCTAATTGTTACAGCCGACAAAAACGGATTTGACTTATTCCCAAAATTTACGCGCTTGAATCTGTATGTCGCAAGTTTTAAATCATTTAATTGTGTGTTTTCCACAAACAGGAATCGCACTGCGTCTTGATCCTTTTCTGCCAAAGCAATCTGCAAAAATGCTTTTTCTACATCCGCTGAAATTGCAACTTTATTTAATCGGAAATTAATTAGCAGTTGGAACATATTAGGATTTAAATTTGTCCCTGTCCATAGACAATCGTTCAGTGATAGCTGCCCAAACTCATGTGAGCTGCCATCAAACACTGTTCTAGTCTTCGTTGAAGCACTGGTTTCTCTAAATACCGGTTGGTGTGGTAGGTAAAACACTGGTTTACCGATAGGTATATTTCCATCTGACACTCTTTCAATGATACCTTGCTTGAGATAATCATCTAATATTTCACTATATGTAGAAAACAGTGTTTTGTCATAATTCATTCGCTTTGCAAGAGTTTTTAATCTATTTTCCGCTACTCGGTAATTATCAGGTAATTCCCTCCAGTCCCTTTTCCAAGGTAAAGTAACCTCGTAGCGACCAGCTTTAAAACAAACTGTCTTATTCAATATTTTCAATGCTTTGTCTTCCTCATGACAATAAGGATCATCTTTAATTCCTAATGATTCTAGTTCGAAAAACATTTTATTCACTCTCTGAATTACCATTTATTAACCCATAATACGATAAATTATTTCTCCGTGAATCATTTATATTTATCTAAACACACTATTTTGTAATATCAAGCCTGTGTTAGGAACATAGATTTTACCAGCTCGTAACATATCATAAAAAACTTCCGCGCCGAGCAACAGGTTTACTTTCTCTGGTATATAAAATTCCGGATCCGCTAAATTCACTTTCTCGGGAATCGTAAGGTTACTAACATCGATAAACTTTGCGTGAGTTAAACCTGCTATTTTTGGAATTACTAAAACCTCTAGTTTCCTTTTATACGTTTGTTCCTGATTACAGATAAGGGCAACTGCTTTTCTTTTTATCGTAGTTGAAATACTTGATATACTGCAAACCGAAATATTTGTCTTTTCCCTTTTTAAATTAAGTATATCCGCTAATTCAGTGGTACAAAAACAAGAAACACTTCCACTATCACATAAAGCTTTCACCTTAATTAAAGTTCCATCATTAGTCTCAATGAATACAAAGGCAGTAGATAAAAGCACGTTTTTCCCACAGTTAGTACTCGTAGCGGCTGTAAAGGTTTCGTTTTGAGTTTTAGCTTGAAATGCAGGTGCGTGTACATTTAACGCATTGCTGTTTTGATCACCCAACTCCTGAAGTGTCAGCTCTTTCTACTGCGGTGGCAACGGAATTATTTTCGTTTCGATAACACAAGAGAAAGGTATGTTTTTTCTTACACTTCTTGCACAAGTAATTAGAACGGCCAATTTCTCACACTGTGCAAATTAAAACAGTAAAAACATAAATTCTGTTTTTTCACAAATTCTACCCATTCTTTTACACTTAATTTCTGAAATTTAGGACAATTAAAAAGCTTGTGATTGCTAAAATTACATAAACTACACAAATTCTGGGTTGATCTTTACATTATGGTAACTTGGCGTTTTTTTGGCGAAAATTTGGCGACCAACTCTCCTACAGCAACCCTCTATTTTTTTTTTCCCGTCGCCATTTTGTCTTCACGAAGTAAAGACATGTTTTTTTTTTCTTTTTATCTACTGAACACTTCTTCCCACAATCTACTAGCCGAATTACACTTATTCTAGAAATTTTATCTAACAAAACTGCTTAATCATGACAAATATTCACTGCAAAATTGGGATAAAGTGCACAATACCATACTCCTTACGCGTTTTTCAAAATAACACATACACATAAACCATGTACACGCCGACTTATTTTTACTTAAAAAAACATCCCAGAATTACACAAAAATGGCATTGCGCACACTCTTCACTATATCCATGTACACTGCTTTTTTCTCATAAATTAGAAAAATTTCACGAAAATACATGACAATTTTCTGAATCTTTAAACCCGGTAAAAAGAACATATATGAAATTACCTGATTGCGAAAAAGTTTATACCCTTTCCAAATATGAACATTTCCACATATAAAATAAATAAAATATCCAAAAACTTTTACCTCTAAATCATCTATTATATTATACACGTCACCAACGAATTCATACCGCAGGCATTACAAATACTTAGTGTCAAAATACTTAAATTATTTCCATGCACGTTTACTTCAACTTAAACGTATACCAAATTCCTACAAACATAAAATTCACAAAATAACTATCATTTAATTAAAATATCACTAAACCATGTACACGTCGACTTATTTTTACTTAAAAAAAATCCCAGAATTGCACAAAAATGGAATTGCGCACACTCTTCACTATATCCATGTACACTGCTTTTTTCTCATAAATTAGAAAAATTTCACGAAAATGCTTAACAATTTTCTGAATCTTTAAACCCGGTAAAAAGAACATATATGAAATTACCTGATCGCGAAAAAGTATATACCCTTTCCAAATATGAACATTTCCCTGTATAAAATAAATAAAATATCCAAAAACTTTTACCTCTACATTATCTATTATTACAAACGTCACTAACTAATTCATACCGCAAACATTACAAATGGTTACAAATACTTAGTGTCAAATATTTAAATTATTTCCATGCACGTTTACGCAAATTACTTTACTTCCACCTTACATTTAGAACAATGCATAAAAATAATATCCTCAAATAATTAAAAATACTAACTTACCTATTCTTCTTCAGAATCTTGATTACGTGTCCGATAAACTTTTCTTATTTCTGTTTCAGGATCTTTAAAATCATACTTATAGTTCATACCAAGGTACCAGGTAAAATAAATAACTCAATAAAACATCTTTACTTCTATCTCGCACAACCTTAAAGAAACACTTATTACTACCCCTTTCAATCCCACTAAATACCCATTTCGAATTCACTTTAGTTAGGGCCATGGGAGCCAAAAATTAACGAACACTGTTTCACACAACACAGAATAAAGCCAAATACAAAATTTCCAGATTTTTTTCCGATTTCCCCCCTTTTCCGATTAAAGAACCGTAATTCGTCCATTAATATCACATGACATATCCCATGATCTCTCATTTCCCTCACACAAAATAATGCGTAATCGGAACTGAGTACTGCTCACATTATTACCAAAGTCCCAGGTAGTAACCTTTATCGCCTCCAAAATGTCGCCAAACTACCAGTTACCATACTCTAAAGATCAGCCGAATTCTGCATATGTTTTTCATTTGCATTAGAAACGACAGCGGTAACTCTATGTGTAACTTTTTTTGTGTTAGTCACACTATTTGAAGCGTTGAGAGTTCTTGCATGATCTTTAAGAAATTCTATAAGATCTGTTAAATTAGGCAAATTCTCTTTCTCTAATTTTCTTTCCCACCATATTTTGGTGTTAGGATCTAATTTTTGCCCTAACATGTATGCAAATACTTTGGAAGAAAAACCGTTAACACTCTGATTTAAAACTTCTAATGATCTCACGCATTCATTTGTAATGTCAATTAAATTTAATATTGCTGACGCAGACTCATTTTGCATAGGATGCATATTCATAAATCGTCTCAGATGAGCATACACTTGTTCACGGTGATTAGAGAACCTTTATGAAAAATAAAGGTTCTCTAATCACCTTTTCATTTTGAATAATAAAAAGGCTAATTTATAATTAGAGTCAACTATGGATATTGACTGCACAATACGATAAGCGTCTCCTCTTAGCGCAGATTTTAAGTACTCTAATTTGACTGCATCTGTTAAATTAGAATTTGAATCAACACTGGCTAAAAGGATATCTTTAAATGAAAGCCACTCATGTAAGTTACCCGAAAACGTTGGCAAATTAATTTTGGGTAATTTAATATTGTTTTCGGTATTCGTGCAAACCGAAGGCTCCAATTTAATTTCTTTGGAAAGTTTAGCTAATTTACGATTTAATTCGACTTCTACATCTAAGAGAATATCGTCAATCTCTTTCTTCCGTACATAACCCGAACAAAGAATCGAAATTAGAATTTATTTCTGTCTCAAACACTTTAAATTTATTCTTCAGTACTTCCAAGTCACTTCCTTGGACATTTTCGTCCGAAACCTTTTGTTTTAACTTTGTTAACTGTGTTTTCAATGTACGTTTTTTCGCTAATATCTCCTTTAGGGGCATTTTAATTAGCAAAAGTCAATAAACAAATAAAGAGCTTCAAAATGGTACAATGAGCTTCAAAAAGGAGGAGGGTACTTACCCTTTTATTTCTACAGAACTTCAATCTGGAAGTATCCTATGTAATTCTTCATTTCCCAAACCTAAAGTAATATCACAGTCTCATATACTTCATTAGCTGCTCTGGCTCTGATCAGCCACAAAACTTGACTTATTCTATTTCCCGTCGATAGCTATATATCATAATAAAATAACAGTACACACATTACACAGTTTCCATACATTTATTTTCCATAGCGACTCTCTGGCGCTAGGTTTCACATTAAAGGGTAACATATGAATCGTAACTTCCAATGTACCACAAAAATAAAGTTTTTCACAGAATACATTTCAGTGCCAATTCCGGCGGCGCATGCGCCATTAGATTAGCCAAGATTCCGTTCTGGCGCCAAGCATTTCTCAGCTAATACAAAACAATGTGAAACTGAATAACTGGTATGCTAAAACGTTTTATTTAATCGTGAAAAAAAAAAAAAAGACTAGTATTACACTTACTTATGCTCAGTTCAGTTTCATAAGGAAATTTCTAATGATTCCATACTATTTTCGGGATTTCGATACAAGTGTTATCCTTTCTGTTTCCATCTAGAATGAATTTATGGGAATTTGTTCTATATATTTATCGCCAGCCGAGGATTTGCATGAAAGTTTAATTCAATTGGAAGATGCTATTAAATGTTATAGTAATATATTGTACTGGGAGATTTTTAACTCTAAGCATTTTATGTGGGGAGACAGGAGTATTGACATTATGGGAATTTTAACATTCGATTTCATTTCATAGAATAACTTGATTCTCTAGGATGACTCTAATTCGTTGCCAACTTTTGTATATTCAGCTGGGCAAGGTTGGAAAGATTTAGTTTCACGATCCTCTGGAATGTTCTCAATCTCTGTGGTATAAGTTATTGAATAAGAGGAGTCATTGAAAGATCATAAATATATTTCTTTTAATCTGAATGAAATATGTGTGGAATATGTTGAAGAAATTAGATTTTCACGTGACATACAAAGAGTCGAAAGGTTTGTTAAAGGTTTAAGAAGCAAAATGAAGAACTGAAGAAACTGATAAGTATAGCACAAGAAAGATGAGCTTGTTGTAGTTAAATTGGAAAATATATTAGTTGATAGAGACAATAGGGTCCTCAGACGTAAAAGGAAAGTTAAGAATGTTATTCTGTGGTGGACATCGGAACTGCAGAGATTAAAACGACAGATTCTAGCATTTAGAAACCAGTATCAGATTAAAAATGTCGATGAAAATGCTCGTATGGAAAGGAAAATCCTGTACGAAAAAGAAACAGCTGCATATAAGAAAATGATAAAGATAGTAAAATAGGTTTCTTTGTGCAAAATATTATGGAGGATTTCTTCGTGAGGCTGATGGTAAAATATGTGTCTCGGAAATGATTATGAAAAAAAAGGAAATACTGATGTAAATACGTTTGAGGTTATAAAGGAATATTTTAATAGAAGTTTTCACTGTGGCTCTGTTGAAGATGGGTTTTTGGGTGTGGACTTGTCGCAGTATGTTGGACGCGATTCAGATGGTCTGCAGAGTAGATTGGCGGAAATTAGCAAGATGTTTAAGAAATAACGTAATCGTAGTGACTCGGGACTAGATGGGATCACGGCCACTATGGTAAAATTTTTATTTTGAAAATATTCTAATTTTCTTGTGTTGTTTTATAACAAACGCTTTGATTTATGCTATTTTTCTATGTGTGGAATGTTTCTAGAATTTGTTTATTCAAAAGTTTGATGGGGCGACCAGACATATATGTTTGTTTTTTGCAAAAGTTTGTAGAGTTCCTCACTTCGGAATTCTAAGTTAATGTTGGAAGTGAAGTATCTAAGAACTGATAAGCGAATAATCGCTTGAGTTCGGTGACAAGAAACAACAAGATAGAAGGGTAACTAACCCTTTATTTTTCCAATAAGATATAACAAAACTCCGCCTGGGAATGTACAAGCAAAGCCCGCAGTTGGACTTGAACTTAAAAGACTAAGAATTAAACTAAAACTAAGATTAACTAAAGAAGTATAGCCAAAACTATCAAGGTTCAAATCGAGTTGGCCCCTTAACTTATTTGACTACGAAGCTTAGCAAGGGTCTGAGTACGGCTGAGCGTAATAACAGCTTTGAGAGAGAGAGTGGCCAAAAAGGCAGATGCGCGTAAATCAGAAACTCTGATTCTCTCTGACTCAGTAAGTAACTTCGTGGTTTAAATACCGCTCCTCATTAAATATTCAGCAAGATTCCAAAACTACGTTCTAACCGGAAGTAGTAAGTTAAGAATTTGACAGGAAAGGAACTTTAACTTAAAATTTAACTGTTAATAAAATTAACATAATCCTTACATAGCTTCCGACCAGACTTTAAATACTCGAAAAATAAGGTCTCAAAACGACCTTGTTTAAGACTTTAAAGTCTGAAAAACTTACGTTAACTACACCCTTCAAACTTTTAAATTAATTAAATGACTTTAAAGTTTTGTTTTTAGGGACAATTTTACAACAATTCTAAAAGCTAGACTAAAGCTAGGAAAAATAAAATTTACAATTCATCCGTTCTGAACATATATCTTGACATAAATCTTCATGAATGGACTCTTTATTCTGCTATAATTATGTTAGGTCTTGATCCTTCCATACCTGGAAGGAAATTTCATTAGTAAGGCATTTTACAAAGCTTTTTTTTAAATCCTAACTTTACGCTTTTATTTCATCATTTGGCCCTCATGCACTTTTATTCATACTACAGTTTTATTTCACCCATGCTCTCCAGAAAATGTACTGAAATGTACTTAGGGTTTTCTATGTTGTGTTACCGCGAACAAAACTACCGCTACACAACACCTAACTTTGTTGAATTTGACACACCAGACCTTATAAGACTCCCTACACGAAATCTCTTTTCTAATGTAGTAAGGGAAAGCTTAAATTTTAGTTTTAAACGTGTTAACTGGAGAGCCTAACATTAAACACATATATATATATATATTAACAATTCCAATACACAGAGATCAAAATTTCTTTTTTTGTGCTATTTTAACTTTACGATATTTCAACAAAAGGATTAAACATTTCTACATGAACATGAACATTTAAATATTTACACATCACTTTTGAACTCATTTTACATCAACAGTTATATTTGCTTAATTACAATTTACCAATATTAACACGAAATCTTAACTTTACGTTAACAGATTTTAGTATTCTAAGAGTCTTCCGACTAAACTTATTCACAATTTACTTCTCGCAACTTGCGAGTTCTTAACAAAAAGTATTTAACGCTAGTAGCTTCTCGCCAAATTGCTAACATAAAAATCTATGATTACGAACATTTACAACCAATCTTTCGCTATCTGCGATTTAACTTTTCTAAACATCTTTAGCAACTTAGAACAAGATGATATAATTTGAACTTCAAAGAAAAATAAGCAAAGAAACTTTCACTTATCTTTTTCTGTATTCCTGCATTCTGATGTTACAGAATTGTTCAAATGTAGGGAACCTGATGACCTCCAATCTTCTTCTCGAGCTTTGATGTTCCGCTCCGTTTACTTCCGATCTTTTCCTTTTTTCCCCTTGTCTAGGAATCTAGGACTCTTGCGGGCGGGTTGCGGATTCTGGAATGCCAATTTCCTTTTTTGCTCCGGTGTAGATATCCGTCCTTCAGGGTCTTTGAATCTTCTCTCGGCCCTTCTAACTTGTTGGTCCGGCACGGTTGTGTCTACAGGTCTTTTCTGGCTTTTCGGTCTCCATCCTGGTCCTCCTTGGGCCTCCTTTGCAGTTGTTGCTGGTGTGAACTGTAGTTTACGTCTAGTCTCCATTCGTCGTTGAATTTTCTCCTTTACTGGAACCTTGTCAGCAGGCCTCCCTCTTCTGGTCGATGGTACTTGAGTTTTTGCAGAATCCTCGGTTCTGACTTGTTGATCTGTCGGTGCTAACTTCCTCCTTTTTTGTGCGCTTGTAGCATTACTGGAATGGATTTCCCTGGTCGAAGTTTGCTGGCTCTGCTTTCTTTTTTGTGTCGGGGGACTCCAGCTGTGTTCTTGAGCTGGCGGGCTTCTCTCCTCACTTCCAGAATCCTGTAATAAATTCTGCAATATTTTAAAGTCAGTGCGGCTGTAATAAGGTTTTACCTGATCGATATTTGCAACCAGTTGTTGGACATTTTCGGCATTTAAATAAAACGTGGCTTTTCTTATTCTTTTCACCATGTACAGCCCTTCAAACCTGGGCTCAAACTTCACAACTCTGTTTTCTGGTGACGATGATAACGAATATTTCAACTTAAGAACTTTCTGTCCCACTTTATATTCGAATTCCCTTCTATTTCTATCATAATAGATTGGCAAAACCTAACTCATTGACACAGCTGTCCTAGCGGTCATGAAAATTTTTCACGTATCCCCTGATAATTTTTACAATATTCTTATTTACGCATTCCGCTATATTCGACTGCGGTCTATATAGTACCATTTTTAGATGGCGTATGCCAAGTCCTGTGCACAAATTTTTAAATATACTGCTAACAAACTGTTTTCCGTTATCTGATATTACTTTTAGTGGGGCCCCGTATTTTAATATATATTTATTTAAGAATGAATCTGCGACTATATTAGCTGAAGCTCGTTTAAGAGGGACTATTTCTACCCATTTTGAAAAATGGTCAACGATTGTTAAAAGATATCTGTTTTTATTAATTTTTGTCCTAGGGTAGGGTCCGAGCAAATCTATGCCAACTATTTCATTTGGAAAAGTGGTCTTTATATTTTTTAAATACTCGGCCGGGCTGTAATTAACATCGTTTATTAATTGGCACATATGGCACATATGGCTTAATTCTAGAAAATGTTTATCTGCAAAAGTAGATAAAGTAAGAAATTATATTCACAATATTAATTCAAAAACGAAATTACATATAAATTGGATAAAAGGACATTCGAATATTTTTGGAAATGAAGCAGCAGATTCTGCTGCTTCATTTCCAAAAATATTGCTGCTAAGGAAGCATGCTATAATACAGATATTGATATCACGGTTCCTTTATCTCTTAATTATATTAAGAGTGTACTACATGACAAGATTCTCCACACATGGCAAAGAAGATGGCATTATGACAAAACTGGACGAAAGGTTTATAAAATATTTCCTGCTGTCAAAGAGCAAAGATTAAGTTACAATAGATTGCTAAATCAATTGATAACAGGACATGGCCAATTTCCAGAATATCTAAAAAGGTTTCATGGGAAATATATTCATTGCCGATGTGGTCAGGATGCATCTGGAGCATCTAATGGACATTACATTTGGGACTGTGCCTTAACGAAGGGAAGTAGAGGAGAATATTTTCGAAATATATCTATAAATAATTAAAAATATCTATATAGCAATAATAAAGCTAAATTAGGACTTATAAAAATTATTACCAATTTTAATAATTATGTATATTTCGATCCTTTTGTTTAATTGCTTAAATTTTTGAGTTGAATTGCATAAATTATAATGTAATTTGTATACATACAATGTATAATTTACTGAAAACTGTAAATGCTTATTGTTCGTTAAGCTAGGCAATATTTGTATTTTATAATTGTTGTTTAGGTTAGCAGTTGTCTTGAGTTCAATTTAGTCATTTTATGTTAAGAAATAGGTGGTTTCTATTCTGAATGAAGGTCGAGATGACCCGTTGGCGGCGCCGACACATCTCCAGCGGAGGATGAGTTTTTGGATAAGTAGTCCTTATTCTGTTATCGTATTTATCCAGTTATCTTTTAGTTTGTTTCTTTTAAATTGCCGATTGTGCCAATTTTGGCGGTACGGCTTATTTTCTTAGATTAGATTAGATGGCACGACTTAACATACGCCATAATAACTTTCTGTAACTGCGGACAATAAACCGCATCGCGTACCCTCTTTAGTGTTTTTCGTATTCCGAAATGTCCAGCAGATGGTAGATCGTGCAACTCCTCTAAGATACTTAAACGTAGACTCGCTGGGATTACTGGTCGGTATTCCTAATTTTCATTTCTTACCATTGTATAAAATAACAATTTGTCGATTATTTCGTAATGCTGTGCCCTATTGCGAATAGCTATTAAATCTATATGTTGAAAGTTTTCAGGGTCTTCCAGGTGTGGGTAAATATCTTTAAATTCCGGGGTCCTTTTTCAATTCTTCGACTATTGTTTCGCGGGACTCAATAACTCTTGAGGTGAGCATAGCACACTTGATTGTGTTTTCCTCTTCATAAATTTTGATTCGAGAAAGGGCATCGGCGACTACGTTATCTTTTCCTGGAGTGTGTTTTATGATTAAGTTGAACTCTTGTAATTTTAAAGTCCACCGTATCAAGCGAGACGATAATTTTTTTTCCTGAATACAAGCGATCCACTGCCGCATGATCTGTGTAGACCGTTATCGGTGAACTTCCGAAGTAGACACGAAACTTCTGAACTGATAATAACACAGCGAGCGTTTCTCGCTCAGTAGCGGAATAGTTCCTCTGAGTAGCATTCAAGGTTTTCGAAAAAAAAGCTATAGGTTGCCCATTTTGGGAGAGCACCGCTCCAACTGCATAATCGGATGCATCCTCTGAAATTTCTACACCTTGCTCGCCTTCTGAGAATTTAAGGACTGGAGCATTGATTAGGGCATTCTTTAGTTGTTCAAACGCGGTGTTCGCCTCGGCTGTCCAAGAAAATCTACTTTTCTTTCTTTTTAGCACTTGAAGAGGCTCAACTATTTTCTCAATGTCCTTTATAAACATTCTATAATAGGAACATAAGCCCAAAAATGAAGACAATTTCTTAGCCGTATTTGGGGTAGGATAACTTTTAAATGACTTAATTTTTGAATCATCAGTTTCTATGCCCTTATTAGATATTTTGTACCAGAGGTATTGTAAATCCTTTGCCGCGAACTTGCATTTTCTTGCATTTATTTTGAAACCGGCCTCGTTAAGTAAGGCAAAAACTTCTTCCAAATGTTTCAAATGTTCCTCTAATAATTCGCTGGTAACTATGATATCGTAAAGATAAATAATTGTACTTTTACCTAAAACTGGCTTCAAGACTATGTCCATAGCTTTTTGAAACCTAGCTGGCGCTCCGCTTAAACCAAAGGGCATTCTTAAAAAGGCATAGACGCCTGATTTTGTAATGAACGCGGTCTTCTGAACATCCTCCTGCTTAACGGTGATAACCTGAAGTGAGGTCTAGGGTTGTCATGAATTTAGTCGAGCGAATTTTTCTAATTATTTCCTCAATTATTGGTAGGGGATATGTGGGATATTTTGTTATACTGTTCAACTTACGATAATCAACTGCAAACCTATACGCGTCCGGGTGTTCAGGCGGTAGCCCGTTCTTTTTTCTACAAAGGACCACCGGACTTGCGTAAGGGCTCGTGCTTGGTACAATTATTTTATTTTCTAGCATTTTTTCAATATGCTTCTCGATAATTTTTTCTTTCGTTTTATCATATCTATAGGGCTTCGACCGGACTGGAGGGGCATTTCCAGTATCAATAAAATGGTTAACTACCTGACAGAAACCAGGTTTGTCGTTAAACAAAGAATTAAATTTCCTTACCAGTCCTTCAATCTTCTTTTTCTCTTCAAGCTTCAAATGTTTCTAGAGGAAATTCCGGCATGGAAACTTCATCGTCTTCTACCGGGTCCATGTGCACCTGAAAAGTAGAATTCTGAAAATTAAGCTTTGCGCCGGATGCGCATAAAAAATCGACCCCCAATATAACGGACGTGAGTAAATTTTCACGACTAAAAAATTAACTTTTAGGACCTCGTTTTTAATCTGAACATGCAGTGTGGTTTTCCCCAAACATACACACTGTTTGCCTTGGGTGGCAAATTTTTTCTGTCCCGTGGCTTTAAACAGTCTGTAACGACGAAAATGCTTTTTTTTAAAAAATTCTGATAGGAATGTACATTGTGGCCCTGTGTGCAGGAGTGCAGTAGTTGGTACATTATTTACCAGAATCTCTACCTCCGGCATAGCTAGATTTTGTACCACCACTGTATTTAAACAAATTTCTGAGGGGTCTTCTTTCCCGCTCGGTGACCGTTGCCCCTTCTCGATCACCGGTTAGCGTTTAAATTCTGGTTACCTGCTGCCTCTTTTCGCTGATTTTTATATCCACCGCCCTTAGATTTATCTGCGCTCTTGTTATTGAATTTTTCACTTTTTCCCGTCTGCCGATACGCCTTGTACTGAACTTGTGGTTTCTTTTGGGGAGTAAATCTGGAGTACTGGCCAAACTGACTTGCACGCGTTTTCTCCGAGTTTCTTCTACTTTGGAATTTCACTGCAAGCTGAAATAGAACTTTTAATGTTTGCAGATTACGCACTTCGAGGAAATCTTGCGCTGACTGTAGAAGTCGCGGTAGAATTACTTCGATAATTTCTTTATCGGGCCTATTCCCGTATAATAGATTAAAAATATGAACTTTTCTTAAAATGAACTCCGTCAAATCCTCGAAACCGCCTTGGTATTTACTATAAAATTCTGATTCAAGCTTCGCACGATCTTTAACGACTGGAAATGCTTTTACTAATGCAGACTTGAAATTTTCCCAGTTATATAATTCAGATTCTGGGTCCCCCAACAAAAACTTTCCTATACTCTTCTGCCAGCTAAGAGCTTGACCTTTTAAGGCTGTAGTAGCTATGATCACTTTTTGTAGCTGATTCACAGGGTATAAGGTGAAATGTAGGTCCAATTGCTCCAAAAATGTCAGGACTGAGCCCTTGAAGTCAAATGTTGCTGTTGGTTTCATAGATGCATGAAACGTTTACACGAGGAATCCAAACCCTTCTACTGGATACGTGGATGTTAGTGGGACCTGAAAGGTCGCAGAGGTCAACGTAAACTTCCCGGATTCTAACTACATGATCAGTTAAAAAAACTTTTCGGGCGCCAAATGTAGAGTTCCTCACTTCGGAATTCTAAGTTAATGTTGGAAGTGAAGTATCTAAGAACTGATAAGCGAATAATCGTTTGAGTTCGGTGACAAGAAACAACAAGATAGAAGGGTAACTAATCCTTTATTATTCCAATAAGATATAACAAAACTCCGCCTGGGAGTGTACAAGCAAAGCCCGCAGTTGGACTTGAACTTAAAAGACTAAGAATTAAACTAAAACTAAGATCAACTAAAGAAGTATAGCCAAAACTATCAAGGTTCAATTCGAGTTGGCCCCTTAACTTATTTGACTACGAAGCTTAGCAAGGGTCTGAGTACGGCTGAGCGTAATAACAGCTTTGAGAGAGAGAGTGGCCAAAAAGGCAGATGGGTGTAAATCAGAAACTCTGATTCTCTCTGACTCAGTAAGTAACTTCGTGGTTTAAATACCGCTCCTCTTTATTAAATATTCAGCAAGATTCCAAAACTACGTTCTAACCGGAAGTAGTAGGTTAAGAATTTGATAGGAAAGGAACTTTAACTTAAAATTTAACTGTTAATAAAATTAACATAATTCTTACAAGTTCGGGATGAGTTACCTATAAGTAGACTGAACTACTTTTTTATTAAAGAATGATTTTGTATCTACAAACCAGTACTGATTTACACGCAACCGCTCCACAGGAAAATGCCCTTTATGATTTTGTCAGTATTATTAGTTCACAAAAATCCGAATTCCATGTCGCTGTGGTTTCCTTCTATGCCCCGGGAGCCTTTGACTCTACCAGATGGATACCTTTGCTCTCCAGCCTTAGAGATTATGGGATACCCCAAAATATTTATAAAAAATGCTATTATATATATTTCTTAGTATATTTCTAGTTCTATTCTTAGTAGTTTCTATTCTTAGTATATTCTAAGTATACTTCTTAGTTATTTTAACGAAAGTAGAATTACTTACATATTTAATAAGGAAATTTATAAATAAATAAATTTTTGAAAGAATAATTTACAAAGGATGCTGAGAGGGTTCTTGCGGTGCTCCGCTGCTCTGGAACAATGTAATGTTTGGATTGTTAAAAAAACAGTGCCTAAATGGTGCAAGAATTTTATGTTATGCTGATGAGATTTTATATGTGATTCATGAAAACTCTTTTGCGAAATTATAGAAAGTGTTTTCATTTGATATAGAAGATTTAAAAATGTGGATTGAAAATGAAAAGCTGAGATTAAACTTACAAAAACCCAATGTCTTGTTTTACCCAAAGGGTGAAAAAACCTAAACCACTACAATTAAAATATGAAGGCGTTGAAATTAAACTTAAACTCGAATAATGTTTTGGCTACCTTGCTGTTTAACAATTGTTTCCAAATACTAGCCCATATGTTATTCAAGAGGCTCATGGAATTTCATTGGAATTGGTGCATTCTATTAATTCTCTCATCTTTATGCTCTTTGAGTAAAGCTTTCGAATAACAGCATTTGGATTTTAAAGTTACCATATTAGTTAAAGATGGGTTAAAGCTTTAAATATATTAACGGGGTACTAAAATTAAAAGACTACTTTTTATCTTTTCAATATTGAAATTTTATAATAATAAATAGTTCAGTACTTAAAACAACATATTTCTTTAATATGTTAAGTATTGAACTATTTATTGTTATTTCTTTAATTTAATTCCTATTACTATTTATTATTATTTCTTTAATTATACTTTTTATTTTATATAGATGAGAGTCGTCTAGCCTTACAGAATCCCGATCTCTTTGAAGGCGATATTTTGGGATATGAGCCAGGTGTGGGTAATTATGCTTAATAGATTTGTTCTATGAATCATGGAATTTCCAAAAAAGGAGGTTTAAGCAATTTTTAACACAAGTGTAGTTTCAAACAGAAATTTGTACTTTTGCCTTATAGAAAGGCAAGAGCTATGGAAAGCCCAAGATAACAATAGTAGTGGTCTGGGGAAAAAAGCATAATTTCTGACATTTATTCCCCTTCTTCTCCATTGTTATTGTGGAAATAATTAAACTGATATTCGAAAATATAATTTGATAGCTTAACTTTTCAAAAATCTAACGTAGGAAAGATTAATATTATTCTCACATACTGTACGTATCAGCAATGCTTTTTAAAATTTCAACAGTTCAGTTCAGTTTCAGCATGTCAGCAGTTCGTATTAAAATCTTAGTTCTTTTAACACCTAAATTCTCCTTAATGCTTGTATCTCATCTGCTGATACGAAATGTAATAGAAAACTTTTTCTAGAAACGCCTTTCGTCAGAAATAGTTTGAACTGTAGGTTTCTAGCTGCAGTATTTTACGATAGGTTAAAAATGTTTCGTTATATTTCCCTTAGATTAACTAATTAGAAGAAAGGAAAGGGCAGAACTTATCAATGTCTAAAATTCCTCTAACGAGGATTCATCGAAAAGTTCCGTTCGACTAGGTTCTGAAAGGAACTGCTGTCCGATCAGCTTTAATTTGATTTCTTTTAGAATCCGGGACAAGCTATTCCCCTGGTACTACCTAACAAATTCGCGGATCTCAAAGACACTGTTAGTCAACTTGTTATAGTTTTATTTCCAATATGTAATGCAAACAAACTACAAAAACTTGCTTGTAATCAACACTTGGTATCAGCAGTAAATACACTTATGTCCATATATTAAGGATAATTCGGAGTCACGCGGAAATCGAACTCTACAATAAATATATCACCTGTAAAATCAATACACACATATCCAAGAATCATATGCAAATTTCACGAAGTAACCAGATGACACCGATGGTACGTCACAATGACGAGAGTGTAAGAGAGTGATATATAAGGAATACAGGCAAAGAAGTAAAATTGTTCGCAGGCGCTTTATTAGCATTTCAGTGGAATAACCGAATAGTTATGACACAAAGGACGCATTTGGATGATTTTTTACGTGATAGAATTATCGGCCGTCTGGAATGTGGGCGTACCCAACTGGAAGTATCAGACGAACTTGGAATTGCCCAGAGTGTCATCTCCAGGCTTTGGCAACGACTCCAAGATGATGGTAATGTGAGTAGACGTTACAGCACAGGTGGTCCCAGAGTTACAACGCCGAATGAGGACCGGTATTTGGCAGTTACTGCCAAAAGAAACAGGCGGAGCACAGCCTCAGACCTGTCTCGTCAGCTCTGTTCATCCACTGTTACGACAATTTCAAGGCAGATTGTGTACAGACGCTTAGGGTAGATTGGTCTATATGCTCGTAGACCTGTCAGATGCGTTCCACCTACTGCAACTCACTGTCGCCTGCTGTTAGCCTGTAGAAGAGAGCATGCATTGTGGACACCGCAACAGTGGGCTTGTGTGATGTTTTCCGACGAGTCCAGGTTTAGCTTGCAGTCTGATTCTCGCCGGACTTTCATATGAAGAGCTCCAGGTACCCGTTACCACCAAAAAGACATCATAGAACGACACCGTTACGGTGGTGCAGGAGTGCTCGTGTGGGGTGGAATTATTCTGGGTTCCAGAACTGACCTGCATGTTCAAATTGGAACCATGAAAAGCCAAATCTATTGGGACGTCATTCTGGAACAACATGTACGTTTGTTTCAGGGCGCACAATTTGTGTTTATGGATGACAACGCTAGTCCTCACCGTGCAAACATCGTAAGCGAATGCCTTCAATCGGAGGATATCACCCGTATGGACCGGCCAGCATTCTCACCGGACTTGAATCCAGTAGAGCACGTGTGGGACATGCTTGGCCGACGAGGTGCAGCTCGTCAACCTCCTTTTACATGTCTACCGGAACTTCGGAGAGCATTGTTTTTTTGAATGGTGTAATATCCCCCAAGATCAGATCGATAATTTGATACTCAGCATGCCTAGGCGTTGTACGGACTGTATTGCATCGTCTGGGAGATGTACAATGTATTAACAACCATACGAACTATGTAATATTGGTTTTTTGTAAATAAGGGTTTTTTTTTTTTTTTTTTTTTTTTTTTTTTGTAATTTGCTCCAGGGAGAAAAAATCGCTAATTTTTTCAATAATATCAAGCATATAGCATCTTTTTTTGCTCTTTACCTTTTGTTTAATAAATAAGTTTTACAAATAAGTCAAATTTGTTTTGCTTCTAACTCTTCCTTTGCCTGATTTTGCATTATCCTTAATTTATGGACATGAGTGTATATAGTATAGCTGCAGTAAATGGGTTGCTGCTTCTTTCAGACGAAATTTCTAATCTCTGTTTTTACTTTCTGTTTGTACTTTTCTGTTTGCACAATGCAACACTTCACGAATATCTCTCGTTTTCAGTGAATAATTAGAAATTAAATATCTTCGCCTTTTTAGCAATATTTCGTATCTCTAGTAATGAATATAAGCCTAATGGGTACAAATGGAAGGAGATATGAATAGAGAAATTAACGCAATTTTTGGCAAACACCTACGCTAAGCAGCGATAAATTTATTTTAGATATTATATTTTATAACTGATTTTAAAGAAATTTTAAAAACATTTTATAAAATTAAAATATGTAAAATCTATACTGTTTAATGTTTACGTCTCTGAAAATTTAATTCATGAGAAGCTTTAACTGTATTAAAGACTTCTTTGTCATTGCGCAAATTTAAAAATAATTATCTTTTTGAAAAATCGCAGGTAGAACAAAGTTCCAGAATTGTGGCATTGAATAAGAGTTATCATAAGAAAGTCCAAAATAGTTGTAATAAAAAAGAAAAAATATGTAATGATTTTAGTCAGTCCAGTTAGTGTAATTTTGTTAAAATATTTTATATTTCTAATTAGGCTTTACATGATTTAAGCGCATTTTAAATTAGATCGATCAGATTAAAAAGTAGATATATATACTTAAAAACTAGAGTTACTGCTTTTAAATCCCTTAGTTTGTTAGACTTATAGCATACAGATTAAATCTGAAAGCTAAATATTGTTACGAATTTGGTATTTAAAAAGCTAATGTTAGTTCAATTATAAATTAAATGGTTTTATTTCCCGCGCAGTGCAGCGCGTGACGAATATTAAAAGAAGAAAGCTAAGCCGGAGAATTAAAAATACAACAGCACGTGCATTTAAAATTAAATAAATAAATATGTCTTTTTGATTTCGATAAAGTACCAGAAAAATTCTAGCGCGTGATTTTAAAATCTTATAAAAGGAGGAAAACATCTCAGTTCGTAGTAGTTGCTTAGTTTGTTGTTGTTTAGAAAACTGCTCTTGTTGATTGTAGTGAATTCGCGGATTAGCTTTCTTTAGCTGTTTTGAATTACGTTCTATTGGATATTTGAGTAGCTAAAAGATAACTACTGTGAGATATTGTAATACTGCATGATAATTTGAGAAAATTTAAGCGTTTTTGTTGTGATAATAATAAATTTTTGTTCATTTTTCATCGGACTTATGCATTCATTTCATAACGAACCCGTACGCACGCAACAATTTTTGGTGTTAGAAGTGGGATTTTGAATGCCAATTACAAGAGCGATGGAAGAACAATTCAGGCAAATGATGACTGCATTTACTGCTTTCCAAGAAAAGATGGAAGGGGCCGTCAACTCCGTTAAGGAAGAAATGAAATTGGGCCAGGAATCCTTTAAAAAAAATGAAATTAGGCCAGGAATCCCTTAAGGAAGAAATGAAAGCGACACAGGAACAGATGAAATTGGGCCAGGAATCCGTTAAGGAAGAAATGAAAGCGGGACAAGAGGAATTGAAGAGAGAAATTACTTGCATAATAGAAAACAAGTTCGAAGCTATGGAAGGAAGAATAGATACAGTTGAAGACAAAGTTGCAGAAATTCAAGAAAGAGTTTCTGCGGTAGAACAACAAATTGAACAAAGAGTTTCTGCCGTTCAACAACAAATTGAGGAAAGGGTTTCTGCTGCTGTTGCCAAAGAAGTTGACACTTTAACCCACCGGGCGGCTCGCATTCAAATCTATTTACGTCTCGAAAACTGCAGTAAAAATTAACCATGTTTACAATTTTTTTTTCATTTAGAGTGAACCAAAATTGTCCTGAAAACGGCCTTTGTTAGATTTTCTTCCCCCCTCCTTGTAGGGCGATCAACAAGTCGTTTCACTTAAGTGATGGTTTCCTACTGTCCTTTGATTACCTCCTAGAGGCGATTAAGCAGATGGGCTGCTTTTGCCCTTACGGAGGAAGGAACACGTTTTGTGTCCATGCTTTGGTTAGACGAAAAAAGATTTTTTTCTGGAAATCCAAATTTTTGATAAATAAGAAATAACACTGAAAAGCATATTGCATTAATTTCCAGGTTTTCTTGCAATTTTTTTTGGTTTGTTTTATTGATTTAAGTTTGACGAAGCCTATTTCCCCTAATAATTAAAGTAATTTTCGAATTCGTATACCCAATTTGGCGCCTCTTCTAGTGATTCACATGAGCCCAGCTTTGTTGCTTTTTAAGTATAAATGTTATTGATTTTTATTGCGTTTCGGTATTTTAATGTACGTTCATAAAATGTTAATTTGTTTTTATATACATATTTCAGTAATATAATCTTACGACTAGTGAGACAGTGTAGTTTAACTAATTTTCTGCTTTTGATTCATGTTATCGAGCTTTAACGCTAAGAAAAAATTTATAAGAGGCTTAAAATACCTAATTCCTATTGAAAGCTACATCTAATTGATAATTAAATTACTATTAAAATAACAAACACATGCTCAGTGTCAGTCATTTCGACATAATGTTTGTAATTCATTTTACCACAAATGTATTTCGTTTATCTTGTTTCATATTTATAAAAGGGGAGTTTACCTTCATTGCATTTATTGGTTGATTGATTTTGAAACAAATTTCAGTCATAATAACCTTATTAAAAATTTTCTACATATAGACAAGATGTCACAGATACCTCTCAGTTTCCGAACTAAATTACATGGTACTGAAATTCGGTGCATTTTCATATGATTATTTTTGACAGAAAGAGTTACCTTACATAAATCACAAAAGAACATTGTTTTAATTCTTAATTAAATATAGCACTTGTATTAAATTGCTAAAATTCATTGTTAGGAAAATCGCGCTCTAAAAAATTAGACACTTTTACCTTTCAAAGTGGAATTTTTGTGGTTTTCTCTGTGCATAATGTGGGCGCGAGTAAGTTTTTCTTAGAATGTCCTCCACGGAGGCATTCCTCCCTTTAGGCAGATAGCTCTCCCTTGCTTTGAAGGAAAAATAAAGCAAACCAAAACAAAAGCTTCAAAATTGGTGTTTAAAATTTTTTTGTTTTCAAATACGCAAATTACTTAGAGATCTCAATTCGCATTATCAAATGTTATTAGTTAAATAAATAAAAGCAAGCTGAGGATTTCCATTTAAATTGTTTGTTTTAAAATAAAAAATAAGAACAGTCAGTTTTGAATAAATCTTGTCAACATCAAGCAGGGACAGGAACATGCCAATGTAAAATTTAATATTAGGCCAAAAAGAAACGCTTTGACGTAGATTTTGGATAAAACTTAATCAAATTCGCAGGTAGTCAGAGACAGGCATTTCTTCAGTAGAGAGAAAAAATGTTTCTGAAGTATTTGTGTATTTATTACATAAATGTTTTAATGCTTCCATAGCACTGCTAATCGATAAAATTTATTTGATGAAAAGTAGGAAATTTGCTTTTAAAATTCCGATTTTTCAACCTTTTTCAGTGACATATGTGGCATCGAAAAACACGTCTGGCCAGGAGGCAGATTAATGGCTGAAAAATTCTTAGAATTTAAAGAGGCATTAAACAAGAAAATTCAGGGATGGCGAAATTCTAAGAATTTGGCACTTGACAACGGCAAAAGTTTTAGAATGTAGAGAGCTACAGAATTTAGGCAGGGCAAAATATTTTAAATTTATAGAACATCGGTCAGTAGAATTAAGATCTCACAGCAATTGCACTGAAAAACAAATCGACCTGCTCCTCGATTATGCGGATGGACGCAGATTAACTTCTGAAAGCTCAGCGAAGCAAGAGCTATACATAATGCAGCTATTTACGATTTCTGCTATAATAAACTGAAATTTAATATAATAATTTAACACTATATATCAGTTTACGAAAACATGATGATACTTTTGAGAAATTTTCTTTAATTCCCCAGTACACACACACACTAAAAAAAAAAAAAAAAAAAAAAAAAAAAAAAAAAAGTACAATAGATTATATAATGATATTACTAACAAAATGATGCCGATGACGCATTTAATTTTTATCTTTTTATTAATCTAAATAAATATGTCATTGAGTTTTCCATAACTTATAGTTTTGCAAATTAAAAATGTTCAATAATATAATATGTGATTATGGTATTATTGGTATGGTGCTATTCAAGGCAAAGCACACGAGGGTTATCTGCGTAAATGGAGAGATGCTTTCGTGGAGGACTTAAGGGAAACTGGCTCGTATACACGTTACACATGGGGAAAACCATGAAAACGACCATGCAGCCAGCCCGTTCACGGGATTCGAACCTCGGACTGAACTACCAGTGTCCAGCGTCTTTACCGCTCGGCCGCTGGTGAGTAATATATGATTATGAAAACTGTGTAAAAGAAGAAAAATTCTTGCACATTCGTCAGGCAGCATACGATGGGCACCTGCTTGAGGAAAAGGATGCGTTTGTAGATGACTTTTTCAGGGAAACTGGTTTGATATATTCAATCTAAAATTCACCAAAATACCAAGCAACGAACGCATTCGCCGGAATTCAAACTTAGGCAAAACTACCAGTGTTCAGTTGCAAAAGAGAGTTAACAACATAAACAGGCAACATGTCTGAAATTAGTATTTATTGCATCCATCAGTGATATGATTTTCTGATATAATTTAATGGAATATCACTGTAAAAAAATGGGAATCTTTTTTTTTTTCCTTTTGTAAGGAGATTTTTTTCCGCTTTGTTTTCAACATATGGTTGAAATGCAAATTAAATAAATATTTACAAATGCAGAATATTGGATAGTTATTGATGATTTCGAGATTCAGTTTGTGAAATCCATTTCATGTGTCATTTCCTTAAAAAGGTGATACTGAAACCAACTTTCGAGGAGTAAAATAATTACTAGAAAAGCGTTTCCGATTTCTTTCATTCTTTTATTCCCATTATAAATTTGTCCCGTAGTTCTTAGAACATTCTTCTATCCGTAAGTGATGATTTGCTTTCCGAGAAAATTTTCTGAAAGGAATAAATTACTTAGTCTTCAAACCATGGGAAAATCTTGCCATCGCCGGTACTTAATTCCCTTCATTTACTGAGATAACCTGCTTTGTTATAAGTATGGTACTTGTTTTCTGATTTTTACTGAATTTGCATGCTCAAAGCTATATAAATAAAGAAACGCTATTGTGAATATCAGGGTATGAGTACATATATGAAAGGGTTATATATTTTTCAGAATTCCCCTATGAGCTGTTTATTCTTAGGGCAGAAAGAGGAAAAAGCTTGCATACATCGCCATTCCCGGAAACTATAGACAGTCCGGTTTACCAGACAATAGAGTTTATCTGATTCCTAGTTGTAAAAGCTGACAGTTATAAATTGTTATGTTCATGGCGACCTTCAGAAGGCATGAAATTACTTCAAAAGTTCCGCTGCTATAAATTTTCAGACTGCAATTTTGTTCCTTTAAAGTTTCGAAAATACCTATTTTTTAAGTATTTTTCGGTACTTATATTAATATTGATACAAATAATATAGAAAGCACCAAACGTAGCTATGATGTATTTCAATTTGTCCTTAGTATTTTCTCACATATAGTATTAACACTTTGTCTACACGTTTCTAATGTTTCACCATAGTAAGCCTTCTCTTTCCGAATGTATTCAGTTCCTTTTCGCTTTCGTTTTCTGCTTCTTCTTTTTTTTTTTTTCTAATTTTATTTATTTATTTATTTAATGTTACCATATCCTGAGTTTTACTCTAGCTATTAACTAGAGTAGCTACTAGGTAAGCATTCATTATAGTACATTCATTATATTCATATAGCTACTAGCTAGCATTCATTATAGTACAAAAACTAATATAGCTTGTCAATATCAACACATTTTTATCTTCAATAAAATCTACTAATTCGATTGATGCTGTAAAAATTACAATTTAATACTTTAGCCAATTATTCTGATTATAGTGATTTAAATTCGATTTTAGGCAACATATGCATTCTTTCAGAAAACGCGATATATTGAGCACCGCTGTTACAAGTAAATAATGTACATTCAACCGTTTCATAATATGTAAATGTAGCATAACTTCTTTTCGAGTGCTTGCACTGAGAGTCTTCTTCAAGTAAACTTTAATGGAACTTTATTTCATGAAGAAGTATTATAAAAGCCTCAGAATTATTTCCATTGCAAACATTTATGAATTATGCAGAAAAATATATAAGAAAAACATCAATGAGAAACTGTTATCGAATATACATTTCATGACAGTAGTAAAACATTTTTTCCAGTACCGATGGTATTAAAAAGCTCAATATTGTGATAAGCTAAATAAAATAAAACGGCATTAAAAGTTTAATATTGTGATAAGTAAAAGTATACTAATCTATAACACTCATTTGATATTTTTGCCATTAGAACTATAATGTAATTCTAACCGTTAAAGTAACATTGTATTTGTATTAACTAAAATTATAATTGTATTTTCAATTAAATTTATCAGTACTTGTTGTTTCCTGCACCTTGAGGGAGACGCATTATTATTATTTTTTTTTTCTATTGTATAAAATACTGTCCTCAGAAAAAATGTCTCTAGACATGATTCTGCTCCAAAATTAATGGATGAGGTGAACAGAAATAATCTTGGAACAGCCTTTGGGCAAGTGCTGCGATTATGCGAAATGTAAGACTGTAATTAAACTTCGACCACCCTGGAGACTACACTTTCTTAGAATATTGCCATTCGACAAATTATAAGACCTTCCATTTATCTTTAAGTTTAAGCTATCTGTTATTGACTGAGAAAAGCTGGTAATTCATTGTAGTTAAAACTACAACTAATGCAGTTATAATTGTAATTGTGCCGCCCAGATGGTATAGTGGTTAGGGAAGCCTGACTGCGATACCGAAGGGCCTGGGTTCGAATCCCGGAGAAGGCATGGCTTTAACTGTTCGTTCTTTCATAGGAGGCGATGGTGGCCCACATATTAGATGCCTCCATAATAAAGTGACTGCAACTTCTGGCCTTGTATAGACTAATGGACTGTGTTGCACTGTAACTGTTCACAATCTGCCATTGGGGAAAAAAAATAATAATAATTGTAATAGAATGATTGTTCGAATTACAATATAACTTCAAAAGCAATTAGATTTTTCGCTCAGCAGAGTAATAAGTCGTCTTTTGAATACTACTAGTTCAAATCGGATGCCCATTTTGGCAAACAATCTAAATGTTTAGATAGCTCCGTGGATTTCCTTATGTGTAACATGAATACAAATCATTTTATTTTAGAAAGTTCTCTATGAGTACATCATTCTTCTTAAACGTTTCGTTGCATTCAATTAAATAAAGATCTTTTTCTGCTTTTATTAACGGGTGATGTGAACATGAGCCAGCTTCCCTTAGAAAGTCCTCCACAGAAGCATCTTTGCAGTCTTTACCGTAATCCAAATAATATGACAATCACAGGTGCATAAGAAAAGTGTACTTTTATTTGTTCTTACGTGAAACAATGATAGAAAATAGTTCATGTAAGTACTTTCACTTGTAACTGAATAATGCATTTTAACTATTTATGGAAAATGTGTGTTATGTTGAATAAAAGACCAAGTCGTAATTTTTTTTTAATGGCTGGTAGTAGCCGTTTATAGACATTGATCACTACTAAGGCCGGTCATGTTATTAAGGAGGGAACTAATACGTGGACCACCGTTGCCACCTATGAAGAGGACGAAGAAATTACATTCATGCCTTATCCGGGATTCGAACCCAGGCTCTTCGGTACGGCAACCAGAGTCACGAACAGCTTTACTGTCTGGGCGGTAATTCATAATAAATGGATTTAGTAAAATGTCTAATACACACAGCAATTAAGCATACTGATTGCTGATCAGAATCCTTTTTTTACCAGCTAAAGCAATAGGTTGGATAAAATTATGAGGCTTAGTTTAGTCCTTGATGATCTCCTTTCTGAAAAGAGGCCCACCAGCGGCCGAGCGGTAGAGTCGCTGAACACTGGTAGTTCGGTCCGAGGTTCGAATCTCGCGAACGGGCTGGCTGCATGGGTGTTTTCGTGGTTTTCCCCATGTGTAACGTGTATACGAGCCAGTTTCCATTAGAAAGTCCTCCACAAAGGCATCCCTCCTCATAGGCAGATAGCCCTAGTGTGCTTTGCCGTAATTAAATAAACCAAACCAAACTAAACCTTTCTGAAAAGAAAAGGATAAATGTAATTTTTATGATTTATTTCTTGTGTGATGTAAACAAGACAAGCGTCCTGTAACAAATCCTTTGCGAAAACATCCCTTTGCACTGGCATAAACTCTTTGCTTGTTTTCCCTTAATCTTGTAATTTAAGTTCACATGTATATCGAAGATCATAAACATACATATTTGCTTACTAACGTTATGTGCATTTCGGTCTATATAAAATATTTCCTTTAAATAAACTCCTATTTATGCTGGTACCACAAACTACAATATATGTAAGATGATTCAGAAGACATGACAGAAAATATTAATATTTTTCTTATAGGTGATTATCCCGTTGTATTATTTAAAAACTCATTATCCAAAATGCAGAAACATTTCGAATATAATATTATTGACTGTAATTTTCAAAAATTATCACGATTTCCTTAGCCTATGTCACTGAAATTATAAGGGGCAGTTGTTTTTCTGATTAAATAGTTACAATCATCTGCTGCGCAATTTTAATTAAGAGGTCATTACAATTGCATTGTAATTTTTATTAGATTATATAATTACAGTTATATTGTTTTTTCAATTAAATTTCACAATTAAAATGCAATTATAATTCAAATGCATATGAGTAAATTGTATATGTAATTAAAAATTGTTACATTGTAATTACAAGATAATTGCATAATATTATTCCAATTACTATGTGTTTTCAATTGCATTCTGCAATTATATTTGCAATTAAGATCATGATTTTCCTGGGCTACGTAACTGCTTTTATCAGAAACAATTGCTATCCTAATTACATTATTATAATTACTTACTGGAGTTACAATAACAGTCTAATTGTAATTAGATTATATGATTGCAGTTGCATTGAATATGAAATTGGATTTCACAAATATAGAGTAATTGTAATTTAAATGAAATTACGTAAATTGTAATTGTAATTAAAAAAACAACTACTTTTTAACTATAACTACTTAGTAATTGCATAATTTTATTACAATTGCATACTGCACTTAGAATTACAATTATGATCATAATTTCACTATGTTAAGTAATTCTAATTATCAGAGACAATTACTTTCCTAATTACGTAGTTATAATTACCAACTGCAATCGCAGTTAAAATTACGTTGTAATTAGCTAATATTACCGTAGTTGTGATTAGATGCAATAAAATTTTTAATTGTAATTAGATTATATAATTATAATGTTTGTGATTATCATTGCATTGTAATTGTAAGAGTTAAGAATTAAAATGCAATTACATACATTATTGTTGCATTTAAAAAGTACTTACTTTCTAATTGTAATTGCGAAGCTAATTACAATTGCAATATAATTGAAATCACATATTTCAAAATATTGTTGCAGTTTCTTGCAATTTTAATTTTAATTCCAATTACATTTTGCCAAACTGCATCTAAAATTTGGAGAATAATTAGGCTGGAAAATGAAAATTCTCTTTACATTTATATATAAACATTTAAGTTTACTATAGCTGGTATAAGCACAGAACAGCTGGAAGTTTTGAACGAGCTATTTATTTCGAACTGTTATTCAAAACCTAACGATAAAACCCATTTGCCCCTGGCGAATAGATAGTTTCCTCTCCTCAATAACCTCCCGCAGAGAAAAATTATCACCTGTCAGTTTACATTAAGAGCAGTGAGGGGAGGGCATTCTGAGACAGGCCATATATATGCTGCTTTGCCGTTTCGTGCCAAAATTTAGGTTTACGTATATATGCTGCCTTGCCGCCATGAGGACCAAAATATTTGGACGCATATAGGCTGCCTTGCCGCTATGAGAGCCATTATTTTCGAACGCATATATACGGCCTTGCCGCCTGGAGGGTTAAAGAAGAGCACAGCGACAGAAGGAAGCAATTCTGAGGGTTTTAATTTCTTACCGATGCCTGCTCGTCCATCTCTGAAGCTATCCACATATGATGGTAAGACATCCTGGCAAGTGTATAAAACACAATTTTCTATCGTTTCGAATGCGAATGGATGGGATTCCCAAGCTAAGGCCTGTCATCTCGCGGCTTCTTTAAGAGCAGACGCAGCGGATATCCTTCAGACTCTTCCCGATAACAAAAGGTTAGATTTCGAATTAGATTGTCCGCCGCCTTGGAGCTGCGCTTTTGGGAGAAGTGTTTAAAAGACTACAGCAAGCTCCAATTAAAATCTCGCCAACAGAAGCCTAACGAAACACATCAGGAGCTCGCCACGGATCTTGAAAGGCTGTCCCATCTCGCCTTTTCGGAATGCCCGACAGAAACAAGGGAAATTCTGTCCTTGCAATACTTTATCGACGGCATCCGAGATACTGAAGTACAGAAAGCTCTACGAATGGCGGATGTAAAAGATTTAAAAAGCGCTCTAGTGTATGCCATGAAATTCGAGGCAGCCCAGCAAGCAACTCGTAGAGACCGCCACCCAATCAGAGCTGCTCATGTCCAGGAGCCAAGGGATCAAGTCACTGTTCATCTAGACGATATAACCAGACAACTCAATGACTTGAGAAGAAATATCAGTGAAAAGAAACCGACCTTAAAATGTTGGAACTGTGGAGCTAAGGACACATACAGCGGAACTGAAGAACACCCCACGGATGTTAAGACCGCTCCTAGCAAGCAGCAGGGAAACTAATTAGTGGCCATCTCGCGGGGCGGAGGTTGCCAGATAATGAAAAGCCCCAGTTTAAAGCGCTTCAGATTTCTGCAGTGAGAGGCGGCAGTAATGGACTTTTCATAATAGGACATATTAATGGAGTTCCCTGCAATATGACGATAGATACAGGAGCCAACGTTACCATCATCCGAAAAGATTTGGCTCAACAACTGGGAAACAAACTTATCTGGACGCCGCCCTGCGTTACCCTCCGGACAGTGTCCGGTGAGAAGATCGACATCGATGGAAAAATAAACGTTAACATCATGTTTAGAAATGCCGCTTACCATCACACGGCATATGTAGCAGAGATCACTGATTCTTGCATACTCGGATTGGACTTTCTAAGGAAATACAATTTTTCTTTGGACTTTAAAAATAACGAATTGCACTCTACATCTGAGGACATAGCCCTATTCGGAATTAATGATGGAGTGAAATCTATCCACAAAATTATAGCTCAAGATGATATTACAATACCCGCAAGAACCGAGTTTTTACTTCCTGGATCCATAGCCGAAAATAGAAATTTCCGCTACGGCATCATAGAATATCCCGCTAACTGTAATAGCCCAAAAGGATTACTAGTAGCCTCAACACTCGTCGACCTATCCAGAACGATTATCCCGGGGAGAGTCGCCAATGTAACTGAGAAGTCGAGAGTTATTAAGAAAGATGAAGTGGTTGCAACATGTACTCCAGTAACCAGCGTTGAAAGAAAGAGTAACATCCCAGAATCCGTGTCCTCAGAGAACATTACATCGGGGTTATTTCAGAATGCACAATTAAACGATGAAGAGAAAAATGCTGCCGATCGCGTCATTAAAGATCTTCAAGTTGTTTTCTCCCGCTCGTCTTTTGACGTGGGTCGAACTAGTTTAACACAACATAGAATCGATACCGGCGATCATCCCCCGATCAAGCAACATCCAAGACGTCTACCGTTTGCTAAACAGGAAGAGGTGCGAACACTGTTAAGAGATATGGAAGAAGGCGATGTCATCGAGCCTTCAGCGAGTCCATGGGCATCTCCCATCGTTCTCGTCTGTAAGAAAGACGGCTCAAAAAGATTTTGCGTCGACTATCGCCGGTTGAATGAGGTTACGAAGAAAGACAGTTACCCTCTTCCTAGAATTGACGACATTCTAGACACTCTTTCTGGAAGCAAGTGGTTCTCAACACTTGATTTAAAGAGTGGTTATTGGCAGGTAGAAATACACCCTGAAGACTGAGAAAATACGGCATTTACTACGGGTCAAGGGCTTTGGCAATTCAAGGTGATGCCGTTTGGACTGTGTAATGCGCCGGCAACATTCGAACGCCTTATGGAGACTGTTTTGAAAGGTCTTTCCTACGAAGCCTGTCTGATATACCTGGACGATATCATCATCGTCAGAAAGAGTTTTGAAGAGCATCTAGAAAATCTTAGAAAGGTGCTTCAGAAACTGAAAGAGGCCAATCTGAAGCTGAGTCCCGCTAAATGCAAATTGTTCCGAAAGGAAGTGACTTACCTGGGACATGTCATCTCTGCAGAAGGTGTGTTCACGGATCCTGAAAAGGTGTCAGCCGTTAAATCCTGGAAACGTCCCGAAAATGTCCATCAGTTGAGAAGCTTCCTAGGGCTTTGCACCTACTATAGGAGATTCGTGAAGGACTTTTCTTCCATCGCAAGACCCCTTCACAAACTGACAGAGAGCAAGCAAGGATTCTTGTGGACAAAGGAATGCGAGGATGCATTTAACAACTTAAAGGAAGCTTTAACATCTGCTCCAAACCTGACGTATCCTCAGCTCGACAGACCATTTATTCTCGACACGGACGCGAGCAATGAAAGTGTCGGTGCTGTTTTGTCCCAGGAAATAGACGGCCAAGAACGTGTAGTAGCTTACTGAAGCAAGTGCCTGTCTGAACCGGAGAGGAATTACTGTGTCACTAGGAAAGAGTTGCTCGCAATAGTTAAAGCCGTAGAGCATTTCCATCATTATCTATATGGCAGAAAATTTCTGCTCCGCACGGACCATGCATCATTGGCCTGGCTTTTAAATTTGAAGAATCCTGAGTGTCAAATAGCCAGGTGGATACAGAGATTCCAAGAATATTACATCACTATCCGTCATCGTAAGGGATCATCACACGGGAACGCCGACGCCCTATCTAGACGACCTTGCCCAGAAAGCTGCCGATATTGTTCCTGGGTGGAAGCGAAATACCAGCTGCTGACTCCGGTCGCAAGACAAATTACAACATCAACATCGGCTGATCGAGACCCGCGGAGTGATGATGAAGTCAGGAAAGACCAGCTGGAAGACTGCGACATTAAACCCATAATTGATTTAATGGAGTCATCAAACAGAAAACCTGCCTGGCAGGACATTTCTATCTGTAGTCCTACAACAAAACAATACTGGGCACTCTGGGATTCACTTCACATTCGAAACGGCGTCTTATACCGGAAATTCGAATCAGATGATAGGAAGACGTTCCGATGGCAACTTATACTTCCAAGATCCCGCATTCCTGATGTCTTAAAGAATTACATAGCAGCCCTACAGGAGGTCACTTTGGAATAATGAAAACCTTGCAGAGAGTTCGTGAGCTCTTTTACTGGAATAATGCAAAGGATGACGTGCAAAAGTGGTGCCGATCTTGCGATGCCTGTGCAGGTCGGAAAGGACCAAGGAGACGCAGCCGAGGCAAGCTGCAACGTTACAACCTAGAGGCGCCTTTTGAATGTATCGCCTTTGACATCCTGGGACCTCTGCCACGAACTGCTGATGGCAACAAATACATACTCGTTGTCATTGCTTACTTCACCAAGTGCTCTGAAGCTTATCCTATTCCTGATCAAGAGGCTGTCACAGTAGCTGAGATAATGATACAGCACTGGATTTCCAGGTTCGGAGTAACTCTTCAGTTACATTCCGATCAGGGAAGGAATTTTGCCTCGGCAGTAATCAAAGAACTATGCAAACTACTCGGCATTGACAAAACTCAAACGATGCCATTGCATCCCCAGTCGGACGGCATGGTAGAGAGGTTCAATCGAACCATCCTTAATAACCTCTCATTAGTGGTTTCCAGAAACCAACAGGACTGGGACAAGAAATTGCCACTCCTTTTACTGGCTTACCGCAGTGCTGTCCACGAGACTACCGGCTATTCTCCATCACAGATGCTCTTCGGTCGTGACCTTCGTCTGCCTTGTGATCTATTGTTTGGCCGCCCTCCGGATGCTCCTTCATCGTCTGAGGAATATATTCAAGATCTCCAGGCTCGGTTTGAATTGATGCACAACTTTGCACGAGAGCGAGTCAACTTGGCGACGGAGAAGATGAAGACCCGATACGACACAAGAGCTACTGAACATCAATTCCACGAAGGAGACAAGGTGTGGTTGTGGAATCCGACTCGACGGAAAGGACTTTGTCCGAAATTACAGTCACCTTGAGATGGCTCGTACACAGTCTTAAACAGGCTGAATGACGTCGTGGTTCGGATTCGTAAGTCTTCGAACTCTAAACCTAAAGTCGTTCATTACGACAGGTTAGCTCATTACTATGGCCATAGTACGTAATGTAAATAATTGTAAATAGTATAAGACCATGGTCCTTTTTGTTTTTAAACGTGTATTTGATTTGATTTGTATTTAGTATTTGATTTGCATTTAATATTTGATTTGTTTTATTTATATCATTTATTGTTCATATTGTTTATTATTGTAATGTAATGCTTATTAATGCATTTATGTCACAGTTGTAAGTTTAGCTTCCTGTCCAGGGATTGTACTGCCCGGGACGTGCAGTCCTTGGGAAGGGGGCAGTGTTACGAATTTGGTATTTAAAAAGCTAATGTTAGTTCAATTATAAATTAAATGGTTTTATTTCCCGCGCAGTGCAGCGCGTGACGAATATTAAAAGAAGAAAGCTAAGCCGGAGAATTAAAAATACAAGAGCACGTGCATTTAAAATTAAATAAATAAATATGTCTTTTTGATTTGGATAAAGTACCAGAAAATTCTAGCGCGTGATTTTAAAATCTTATAAAAGGAGGAAAACATCTCAGTTCGTAGTAGTTGCTTAGTTTGTTGTTGTTTAGAAAACTGCTCTTGTTGATTGTAGCGAATTCGCGGATTAGCTTTCTTTAGCTGTTTTGAATTACGTTCTATTGGATATTTGAGTAGCTAAAAGATAACTACTGTGAGATATTGTAATAATGCATGATAATTTGAGAAAATTTAAGCATTTTTCTTGTGATAAAAATAAATTTTTGTTCATTTTTCATCGGACTTGTGCATTCATTTCATAACGAACCCGTACGCACGCAACAATATATTACTGAATGGCAACACGTTAGCTTGTGTAATATAAAATTAGTTTATTTCATGTATTGTTTAACTCACTGATACAGTAATACTAGTTATTACTATATCTAATTATACTAGTATACTAATGCTCACTGAATTGCTCTAATTATAACTATCATGTTATTGCTAATTATTACTATACATTGTTATTCGAATAGTGTTGCCATTGCTAGCTTTCAAATCACTGAGTTTATTATTCGAAAATTCATTAAATTCATACAAAATATGAAATAAATAAAAAATAAATTCGAAATTCAAAATTTTGGCTAAGTGAACATGTTCGGGTGAAGGACTACCTTCGTTTGTTGAAAATTTAGTAGTTGTAGATGTCGTCATTTTTTTGCACTGCGAGGAATGTAGAAACATACATACAAACAAATTCTCCTTTATTTAATCGTAAAGATAATTAAGATAATATTAAATAATTAGAGGTAAATATTTCTAAAACTGGATAGATTGGAGTGAATAAGATTATTTATTGAGTTAAGGCAAAACCACTCTTTATCTGCCTAATTCAAGTATGGATGAACTGAATGCACTGATATAATACTTTAATAATTAAAATATAAAATCTTTAAATGTCTAAAAGACAGGATGGATTTTTTTAAATATAATAATATATTATATAATACATATGTAATATTGTTTGAACTCCACTGTACAATTTTAACTACAGCACACATTAAATTCCAGAACATTGCGTGTTAAATTTAGGTATGTATTTGAAATATTTTAAGATTGAATCTTCTTTTTAGACCCACATAACTCTATGGGCTCTCTTTTTAGACTAGAGTAATTCACATTGAATTACACTTCCCATAATGTTTCATGAACAATTTTAAAATAAGAAATAGTTGTTTGAGACATCCCTTTTAACACTACTTCCTCATCTGTAAATAACCTCTTTGCATGAAGTTATTTTTTTTTAATTTCCAAAATGATCCGCAATCACTGCTGCTAAATCCAAGCTATATGAAGAGTATATTAATGCAGTCCTCATCGAATATCGTCAGCTTCAAAAATAATAATAATATACAAATACGCATTGATTGTCCCGAATAAAACCACTTTTTCTTAATAAATCCACTATTTCTTTCTGATGGCTCGACACAAATGGACTTTCATAAAGTCTGCATAGTAGTCTTCGATCACTACGCATCAACCATTGTTACAGGGAAGAATGACTAAGCGTTTCATCATCATACGTTGTCTGTCACAGTGTTTCATTGCCGTTTTCTTTTTTTTCCTAAATTTAACCTAAAATTCAGTTAACCTTTATTTTCCACACAGACTTCATCATCTCTCGCCACGAGAAAATGTTTTGAATGTTTCCATTCACTGTGACTATTTGAGTCTCCAGTTACAGGTTCAGTCCCATTGATATATGGTTTTCACAAAACATAGTACAGAATTGGCACATCAAATATCGAGAAAGAGCTACGTAGGCACTATTTAAACTTCATTCAGGCATTGTAATAGTAATCGTAGCAATTTCCAGAAACAGAACAATATTTAAGAAAAATTTAGTAAAGCTATAACCTAATAAAAATGGGAAAGTAAAAAAGTTAGGCTGGATTATTTGAATATGGCAGAGCACATGAGAGCTATCTATCTAAATGGATAGATACCCTCACGGAGGATTTTCTAGTGAAAACTGGCTCATTTTATATCTTTAAAAAGCCATGAAAACCAACTACGCATCCAGTGAACTCTGGTCGAACTCCCAGTACTCAAAGATCTTCACCATTCGGCCACTGGTGAAGCGCAAAATTAAAAAGAATGAGCTTGAACTAAATTTATCAAAAATGAAAACTGCAGCTATTAGATGTTAATAGAAATCAATTCTCTGAAGCTGAGGTTAGAATTTATTTTTTTCAGTACTTGGTAGTATTAATTATTATATTAACTTAATTCACGAAACGATAACATGATTGGAGGCTTCTGTGTAGAATTAATACAAATAATTTATTCAGCAGTTTTAATTGAATGGGCAAAAAATTTATGGACAGAGCTTAAAAAATAGCTGTTAATGATTAAAATGATTTCCATATGATGTATATTGTCCGATATTAAAAGTTATTCAAAATGAAACATGTACTCATATTTTAGATAGTAAGCAGTGCAGTAAAAAAAATATACAGTTTGATAGCATTGAATATGGTGTAAGAAATTTGTAAAAAAGGCTTCATATTTAGAAATTTAACTTTAGACAAGAAATCTTAAATTTAAAAAATGGGATTTTTTTATTTGGAACATATTTAATTATTTACCTAATTTAAGCATTTTTATCGCTTTATCAGATTTGAAAGGTTTGAAACGCAGAATACTGTAGAAAGTTTATTTTAATAAAACACAGTTCCATAATTTTTTTTCAAAATTTTTAGATATATTAGAATTATGATAAAAAAATAAACAAAGAAGTTAAACTTTCGATCTGTCACATGTTTCGGGTAAAAGTGTTGTACTCTTAAGTTTTACATTTAAATGATTCCAATTTCGTCTACTTATTTTGTTGTTCTCATTTATTTATATTTTTCATTTTTATTTATTCGTTTATTTTTTGTTTCAGGATAAAAATGTTATTCCTTATGCGCAGTCAAGATGGCCCAATAAGGAAGTTCCTTACGTTATCGACAAATCTCTGAGTAAGAATATTTATATTGATTTACTTTTTCTATCATTGATATGCTGAGTTTCATAAAAATTCTAGTAACTCATCTCATCCTATTTAGAAGAAAAAATACCAAATTTATTAATTTGATATAATATGAAAACTAGATGGAGTTGATTTAAGATTGCATTTACTTTTTTATATACATAATCTGAAGGTATTTGTAATTGGAAAGTGCAAACTAACTTTTACTAGCTTTATTACACATTAAATTGCAGTTTGTCATTTTTACGAAACTAATTATCTTAAACATTGACTCCGAAAAAAGACGGTCAGACGACTTATCGCACCATTTTAAGTTACTATTGAATTAACACCGAACACAAAAAACGCTTAATATAAATATTTTTATTAGTCGCTTAGCTTAAAATTTACACAACCTGCGTATCAACAGAACAATTTCCACTACTTGTGTGATCAATAGGAACGTCGACAAGATCAATCTATCAATAGGATCAATAGGCTATTGTATTAAATTTAAATATTTAAATACGAGGCTTACAAGATATCTGTTTCTTACCTACTATAGCTGAGGACCTCATTTTGTGAGAGCAAATACGGTTAAGAATGGCAAAATTCAATTCAAATTTGGGAGAAAATGATATCGAGACTGTCAGCGGTTGCCAGTAAAAGTTCTCTCTCTTAAGATTGCATTGAAGAGATTTAGGGAGAACAATTCTAGAATAATTTTTTGCTTTGTCACAAGATAAAGAATAACCAATTACAGCGGATCGTTTTGTGGTTACCCTGTGAAGGGAAAATTAATTCTCCATCATAAATGATGGTTCGTGATGGAAGATTCGATGCTGATATCTGATTGATCGTTGGAAAGGAACAACTTAAAAATTTGTTTGTGGAAGAAAAGAAAAAATCGTGTGTTTGTCTTTCATTGGTAAAGCAGGTAGAAACATTGTTTTAAAATGTTATGCTACATTTTTAAACAGTTTTTCGTCTGAAATAAATGAATGAGTGACACACGCCTTAAAAATTATCTTTTTATATACATTAAATAATTTGTATCTTGGTGGGATCAGACGAAAGGCGAAGGGACAATAAAAACAAAAAATTAAAAGATAAGGTTTTAATAAACATAAAAACCCACAACTTACTACGTACGTTGAACTCTCTTTGAAAGCTTATTTTCGTACTGAAAAATTTCAAGACAGGTAAAAGTTTTTCGGCAAATTTCGAGAATTTTTTTTTCCCACTCGGTTCAGTTTTCTCTTAACATCGGAAATTGAATGATGTAAAATTTAATTTCTTTTGGAAAACAAGAATAATTAGCCAGTATATAATGATTTGTTAAGCCAAACGACTCTGAAGAACTCTAAGCAAAACTTTTAGAAAAACTTAATAACAGAAAAAATATATACAAACCTTGCAACTAAAGGGAAAAAAGTAAGTTAAAAGAAATTAAAACTGAATATTTTTCCTTATAAATTAATTAACCTTTACCATAAATGTTAATCTATAAAAAATAAAAACAGAGTATTTGATTCGACTGTTTTATCTGCAAAATCAGCTTGAGGTCAGTTAATGCAAGATCTAACAGCAAAGGTGGTGGTGTGGTGTATTTAATTATGGCAAAGCACACGAGGGCTATCTGCCTAAGGGGAAGGATGCCTTCGTGGAGGACTTTCTAAGGGAAACTGGCTCGTATATGCGTTACACATGGGGAAAACCACGAAGGCGCCCATCCAGGCAGCCCGTTCGCGAGATTCGAACCTCGGACCGAACTACCAGTGTTCAGAGACTTTACCGCTCGGCCGCTGGTGGGCTCTATCAGCAAAGGATTTATTAGAATAATTTCAAGGCTAACGCTTTCACTTTTATATTTACAACAGCGTTTCCTAAACTGTGGATCGCGACCCCCAGGGGAGTCGCGGGACCTACAGCAGGGGGACGCCAAAAAATTTAGCAGCTTTGATATTTCTTTAACTTATTATAAAAATTTTACAATTACCAAATATTTTTACACAATGTATCTGAAAATAGATAAAGATAAGACAATACAGACAAAGAAAATGTTTCGACGCATTCTTTTTATAATAAAAACGTTCATTTTACTTGCTTTGCGCGTAACGCTGTCATTTCGTCTGTTAATTATTTAAAACTGTCACATTGTTCTAAATTATTATTGTCTTAAAATTAGTTCATTGTCTTAAAATTAGAAATTAAATTTAATGACCTAAAACTGCAATAGTATATTACAGTACAAGTGAAAAAATTGACAGTTTCACACACACGTGTGTAGGATTTGCGCAATGCTTATGGGGTCCCGCAAAATTTTCGTAAATATTATGGGGTCCTGGAGGTGGCGAAAAAATCTCAGTGATTAAAAGGGGTCGCGACTGAAAAAAAATCAAGAAACCCTGCTTTACAAGAATCAAGGTACAGAGTTTTGAGAAATAAGAACTACATAAATTCGCAGAAGAACAAAAGCTGAATGCAGTCTCTGATAAATCTGAATGAAGTCTCTTTCTAAATTTAATTTTAACAATAACCGCAGGATTATTATCTGTTTGAATTTTTTAAATTAATAAACTGCTAACTAATCTCAAATATGGGAGAAATTATTCAAAAAAGTTTTTTAACATTATACAACAAAAAACAAAGAAAAAAAAGCAAAGTAAAGAAACAGAGGTATTATTTTAAACAAAAATATTTTCTACAATTTAATTTGTTTCCAAAAATGATACTTTTTCTGTGAGTGTAAATACATAATTATTATCTAAGTCAATAAATTAAATTTCAGTCCAATTAAAATGAATAAATAAGTATTGCACAATTTATTTATGTCTCAAAAGTGACAAAAATGAAATTGATAAAGCAATTGTGAGAAAGTAAAAATAATATCTGTAGAAAATGTATTTTTTTTTTTTTCAAAAATCTGTCCGCCTTTAAATTACTTCAAATATAGTTAAGAAAAGGGAGATTAAACATTCCTGCGATTATTATATTTTTCAGCCCAACATACCGACCTAATCAAAAGTGCGATGAAGAATTACCACGATTTCACATGTCTGAAATTTGTACCCAGAACAAACCAAAGGAATTATATCAAGCTTTTCTTTGGACAAGGGTACGTATAAATGTCAATATTAAAAAATATATTTAATATTAGATAATAGTTACAAACAAGCTATGCTACATTTTTACGTTTGAGAACATAATATAATGTTATGTATTTTGATGATGGTAACTTCAGAGTGGTGACGTATATGTGTTTCTGTTGGTCTCAAAAGTAAAAGATACAACTGCGTGAAATGTATGAATTAGTATTGTTACGAATTTGGTATTTAAAAAGCTAATATTAGTTCAATTATAAATTAATTGGTTTTATTTCTCGCGCAGTGCAGCGCGTGACGAATATTAAAAGAAAGCTAAGCCGGAAAAATTGAAAATACAAGAGCGCGTGCATTAAATAAATAAATATCTCTTTTTGATTTCGAGAAAGTACTGGAAAATTCTAGCGCGTGATTTTAAAATCTTATAAAAGGAGGAAAACATCTCAGTTTGTAGTAGTTGCTTAGTTTGTTGTTGTTTAGAAAACTACTGTTGTTGATTGTAGCGAATTCGCGGATTAGCATTCTTTAGCTGTTTTGAATTACGTTCTATTGGACATTTGAGTAGTTAAAAGAAAACTACTGTGAGATATTGTAATACTGCATGATAATTTGAGAAAATTTAAGCATTTTTTTTTGTTGTGATAATAATAAATTTTTGTTCATTTTTCATCGGACTTGTGCATTCATTTCATAACGAACCCGTACGCACGCAACAATTTTTGGTGTCAGGAGTGGGGTTTGAATGCCAATCACAAGAGCGATGGAAGAGCAATTAAGACAGCTGATATCAGCGTTTGCCTCGTTTAAAGTAGAAATGAAAGCAGAGATGAAATGTAATCAGGAAAAGATTGAAGCAGGACAGGAAAAGATTGAAGCAAGACAAGAAGAGATGAAAAGAGAAATTACCAGCGTAATAGAAAACAAATTCGAGGTTATGGAAGGCAGAATTGACGCAGTTGAGAATAAAGTTGGAAACTTTGAAGAAAAAGTTTCTTCGGTAAAAGAAGAAATAGAAGAGAGAGTTTCTGCCGTGGAACAACAAATTAATGATAGAGTTTCTGCGGTCACCAAAGAAGTTGATGATTTAAAGAAATTCGTAGCGACGGCAGGTAGCAATCCGGAAGGTTTGAAATTTTTATCGATGCCTGCTCGTTCCGTTCTGAAACTATCTACATATGATGGGAAGACCTCCTGGCAGGTGTATAGGACACAATTTTCTATCGTTGCGGATGCGAATGGATGGGATTCCCAAGCTAAGGCCTGTCATCTCGCCGCTTCTCTGAGAGCAGACGCAGCGGATATCCTGCAGACGCTTCCCGAAAATCAAAGGCTAGATTTCGAAGCTCTATCCGGCGCTTTGGAGCTGCGCTTCGGCGAGAAATGTTTAAAAGACTACAGCAGGCTCCAATTAAAATCTCGTCAACAGTAGCCTACCGAAACACTTCAGGAGCTCGCCGCGCATGTTGAAAGGTTGTCCCATCTCGCCTTTTCGGAATGCCCGACAGAAACGAGGGAAATCCTGTCCCTGCAATATTTCATCGATGGCATCCGGGACCCTGAAATACAGAAAGCACTGCGAATGGCGGATGTTAAAGATCTGAAAAGCGCTTTAGTGTATGCCATGAAATTTGAGGCAGCCCAGCAAGCAACTCTTAGGGATAGCTACCCAGTCAGAGCTGTGCGAGTCCACGACCCAGGGGACCAATTGATGGCTCGTTTAGATGATTTATCCAGACAAGTCGATGCTTTGATACGGAGTAGCAGTGAGAACAAAGTGGCTGTAAGATGTTGGAGATGTGGTTCTGAAGGTCACCTACGACGGCATTGCAGAACACCCCAGGGCACGGATAATAAAACGGATGAGTTGACAAGACCAGTGAATGCTTTAAGACGGAATAGTGGTGAAACAAAACCGACCCTAAAGTGCTGGAATTGCGGTGTTGAAGGCCACCTACGAAGGAACTGCAGAACTCCCCAGAGCACGGAAAATAAGGCATACGATTTAAACAGACAATTAAATGCCACGGCAAGGAAAAGGACTGACAAGAAACCAAAGTGCTGGAACTGTGGAGCTGAAGGCCACGTACGAAAGAATTGCAGAACACCCCAGGGTACGAAAATTGAGACAATTTCTGAGCAACGACGCAGGAAACAAATTAATGACCATATCAAGGAACGGAGGTTGCCAGATAATGAAAAACCCTGTTTTAAAGCGCTTAAGATCTCTATAGTGAGTGGCAACAATAACGGACTGTCCATCAATGGGAATATCGATGGAGTTCCTTGCAATATGATCATTGACACAGGAGCTAATGTTACCATCATTAGGAAAGATTTAGCTGAACAGTTTAAAGATAAACTTATTTGGACGCCATCCTGTGTTACCCTTCAGACTGCGTCTGGTGACAAGATCGACATAACTGGGAAGTTAAACGTAAACATCACGTTTGGAAGTGCCGCCTACCATCACACGGCATATGTGGCGGATATTACAGATCCATGCATACTCGGATTGGACTTTTTAAGGAAATACAATTTTTCCTTAGATTTCAAAAACAATAAGCTGCTTTCAGCATCTGATGGCATAACTATCCATCCTCAAAAGGGATCCTCGCCTGGAAATGTCGACGCCTTGTCCGAAAGATCGAGCTCGGGAAGCTGCCGAAATCATACCAGGGTCGAAAAGAAACTCAAGACTACCAGCTATTCTCCATCCCAGAAGCTCTTCGGTCGAGACCTTCGTCTGCCTTGTGACCGCCTGTTTAGTCGCCCTACGGATGCGCCTTCATCGCCTGAGGAACACATCCAAGATGCCAAGGCCCGGTTTGAGGGGATGCACCGTTCTGCACGAAAGCGAGTCAACTTGGCGACGGAGAAAATGAAGATCAGATGCGACACAAGAACTACTAGACAGAGATCCAACAAAGGAGACAAGGTGTGGTTGTGGAACCCAATTCAACGAAAAGGACTGAGTCCTAAATTACAGTCACCTTCGGATGGTCCATATACAGTGCTGAACACGAATGACGTCGTGGTTCGGATCCGTGGGTCTTCGAACTCTTACGACAGGTTAGCTTATTACTATGGCCATAGTACGTAATGTAAATAATTGTAAATAGTATCAGACCATGGTCCTTTTTGTTTATAAATGTGTATTTAGTATTTGATTTGTATTTAGTATTTGTTTTGTATTTAGTATTTGATTTGTTTAAGTTAGTTATTGCATTTATTGTTTATATTGTTTGATATTGTAATGTAATGTTTATGCCTCAATTGCATTTATGCCACAGTTGTAAGTTTAGCTTCCTGTCCAGGGATTGTACTGCCCGGGACGTGCAGTCCTTGGGAAGGGGGCAGTGTTACGAATTTGGTATTTAAAAAGCTAATATTAGTTCAATTATAAATTAATTGGTTTTATTTCTCGCGCAGTGCAGCGCGTGACGAATATTAAAAGAAAGCTAAGCCGGAAAAATTGAAAATACAAGAGCGCGTGCATTAAATAAATAAATATCTCTTTTTGATTTCGAGAAAGTACTGGAAAATTCTAGCGCGTGATTTTAAAATCTTATAAAAGGAGGAAAACATCTCAGTTTGTAGTAGTTGCTTAGTTTGTTGTTGTTTAGAAAACTACTGTTGTTGATTGTAGCGAATTCGCGGATTAGCGTTCTTTAGCTGTTTTGAATTACGTTCTATTGGACATTTGAGTAGTTAAAAGAAAACTACTGTGAGATATTGTAATACTGCATGATAATTTGAGAAAATTTAAGCATTTTTTTTTTGTTGTGATAATAATAAATTTTTGTTCATTTTTCATCGGACTTGTGCATTCATTTCATAACGAACCCGTACGCACGCAACAAATTTATTGTTAAAATAACCTTTGTAAGGTATATTTTAATTTTATTACAGTTATTTTAATTTAGTTCACCTTACCTATCTCTCCTGGCTTCAGCTTTCAACTCCCTACCAGAATGTGTTTTTAGAATCGCGTTCAATGCACATGAGAAGGAGAGTGGTATTTAAGTCAAGTTCAATTCAATTAAATACTATTCAGTGTTATACAGAGAGAGTGCGGATTCCCGAGTAGCAAGCGTTTGCCTTTGGACTACGTATCTCTAAGCTGTTACTACGCTCTCTCTACGGCTCTGCCGTATTACGGGCCTTTTGATATTTCACTGGATAATTCTATTACCGGCCGACTTGTTTAGAACTGTGTTAGCTTCAGCTAAATTGCTTTAGTTAGTCATTAGTTAGTTCTTATTTCTTACATTTTTGAGATTAATCTCAGGTGGAGGCTTTATTGTACGCCCTGAGAAAGAAGCCGACTGCTAATCTTATTTTAAGTGAAATAAAGGGTAACTAACCATTCTTGAATTTACGTTTCTATTCTTGGACTTAAACGATTATCCGCTTAGAAGTTCATAAGTTTCCTCTACACTTCGTTTAACGGAATTAAAATGAGGAACTCTATAACTTGAATGGATCGAGACAAAATTTCTGTTTTTTTCTTCAGTATGCATCTTCAATTTGAAGAAAATTTTATGCATAGCAATTTTCGCTTTAAGATTAGATAGCATGCCTTAAGCCGTAGACTACCACATACACTTTGAAATGTCCACTCATTTTATACAAAAATTTCGAAGCAAATTTTCAGATGCAAGCATGATATGGACGATTCAGTCACTAAGATTATTAGTTTACAGTTTTCTCCTTCTGGAAGCCCATGATGATGCTTCAAAAGAAAAAAACATATGTATTAAAAAGACATCATAAAGCATCTCAAACTTCTTTAATTAAAAGCATCTATAATTAAATAAAGAATTCGTAAAAAACCGCATTAAATAAAAATTTCGCAAAATCATAAGAGAATAAACAAATAAATACGATTCCTAAAGCTGTTCCACTTCATTCATGTAATAGCTGCAGATTCAGCAGCAAAATTCCTTCTATTTGGTTCTTTAGCTATTAAAACGCCAGCATAACAAATAAAAGTCCACTGGACAACGACTATGAATATTTCGACCTAGGGGCGTATGGAGCATCTGGGAAACTTCTCGAATCGCCGGGAAGCTCAGTCCGTTTCAGTAGTTCTCGATACTTTTTGCCCCACGCACCCCTTTCACTATTTTTAGACGGTCATTGCCTTCTCCCTTGTTACGGAATATTCTTTGATATCGGCAAGAAGATGGCGTTAGAAGTCCATCTATTGGCTTACTTAACCCTTCCCCTTGTGAACATGTCTCTTGGAAAAATATTCTTCTTCTTGAAGGTAGATTTCGATGCACTACGCAATAGAATTCGATTTATATTCTTAGATGGAACTATTCAGTTTTTGCTTCTGGAGCCTTAAATATTCGATTCAGGCATTTTAGCCTACATTGTATATATGTAAATGTTAAGTTTAATTAAAATTTATGGAAAACCCTCCAGGCCATGCATCTCATTTTGGATTATGAGTAATTTGACATTTGATATAGAATACTTTCGTTACACTCTTCGTTACGAAATTCAAAACATACATACACATTTATTTAATTTCGAGTATCTTTAATACGTTTTACAACAAATTAAACAAGAAAAGGTAAAGAAAATGGTGATAAACACCAAAACTTTATAAGGTATTTTCTCCTTCCTTTCAGCATGCCTTCGTGGTGTAAGGGTAGCACAATCGGCGCGTGCTACCCTAGATCTAGGTTCGACTTTTAACAAGAGCATTGTTCAAAGCTTTTGTTAAAAGATTAGTTATGATTACCTAGTGAAGATTTTATTCAGCCGTTCTGCTGACATGGTAATAAGAGAATGGCTGTCTCAACCATGGACTCGAGCTCGAGTCGCGGAAAAGACGGGGATGTGCATTGTGTCTGTGGTATGGGGCCCTTAAAATACTGTCGCATCTTAAAATACCTCAAGCCGAAAATCTCCTCGAGCCGAAAATTCTCTCGAGAGACTCGTGGTAAAAGAAGAGGATTAGAAGATTATAAGATCTGCCTCCCCCTAGAAGTTCTTTGTGAAAACTGGACTAGAGCTGGTCAAACTAGTATTGCCATCTGTAAAGTGCCCAAGCTTAGTCCAACGGCAAGGTGCAAACTTTTAATCACGATAAAAGTCGTAGAGTTGACCTGGCCAAGATTAAAATCTGAAGGATTAGTAAAGCCTGATACTCCATAAAGAGAAATTTTAACGCTTTCTTAAGTTTGACCGATGTATGGTTTCGAGTAGGGTTTGACTGATATATGTCAAACCATACGAGTTGAGACGTCGATGAGAGATATTATAACTTTCCAAAAACTAAAAATTAGATACAGAGTTAAATTCTATGTTTTATCATTGGCAAGAATAAAACCAGAAAATAGAATTTGTTTCGAATCCAATCAATTTCAAAACTGACAGAAAAAAAAAAGAAACAGGATTACTATTACTTGTTATATCTAATGAAAAAAACCTTTTCTAATCGTAATTTTAAGAATATCAACAATAACAATGCACGATAAGTCTGTATTAACGAAAACAGATTACCTCCCAGAACGTTCCAAATTATCTTAGAATGGGAGGGGCAAAAATATTTTTTTAATATTTAGTCTCTTTATAGTATATAGGATCTTCCAATAACTATTTTGAAAAATGAAGTGTAATTCAGAGAAATTTTAGTATGTGAACTTAGTTCTTCAAATTTAATAATGAAGAACTATGTAAGTAACTATTAAGTAAACAGTAAGGAAAATATTTAAGTAAAAGGGAAATCGCGAAGTCCCTGAGCATCTGATAAAAGTTGTTTACCATCGAAAGAAACTTGTTTAACTTTTTTAGGGCATTCTAGGTGTGCACTGTAAAAACTTGATTACTTGCTGTGTATAAACTTGATTAGTGCAATGTTTTGGTTTTCCTTTAGCTGTTCATTTCAAGTTTTATTTTAATTGAATACTAAAGAAGTGGCTGTGTTACAGATGTTATTCTTATATTGGTCTGATCAATCGCGGAGAACAACTAGTGTCTCTTGGACAGGGATGCCACTATAAGGGAATCGTTGTACATGAGCTGGGGCATGCCATTGGTTTCTTCCATGAGCATAGCAGATCTGACAGAGATAAATATGTTACAATCTATTGGCAGAACATCAAAAATGGTAAGTAATCAAAGATGACAATGCTTTATCTTATTTGAACTCTAGTGAGAGCTGACGAAAGTAAAAGAGAAAGTAAACCCAAAATAATAAGATATCTAAGTTGATTCACATAACACGCTACAAAGTCTGGCCGCCTTCGTAACTGCATGTGTTGCTGAGCCCTTAAGCCAGCCTAGTAAAGCCAAGTATTCAGTAGTAAAAGAGTGTGCCTGTTTTTGTGTGCATCTCACAACGCAAATATAGAAAATCCGAAAGCTATACAATTTGTCCCACAGATTCTTCAGGGCTATTTTTTTTCCACAAAATTTGATGTAGATTTTTTTAATGTTGAATGATTTTTTTGGTGTGTATCCGCGTGTGAATTGTTTTTAAGTATCTTCGTTTAACTGTCTAACTAACATTTCAAAATTTTATTCTTTGAACTACTACGTAACTCAAAAAATAACCTTCCAAATAAAACTGATTACAGATCTGTACTCTAATTTATGTAAGTTCTGTAAGCATTTCTTACGATTTTTCCAAAATAGATTGATTTATTTTGGTACCTTTTTGATTGCTATATACCCAACATTTTAAATTTCAGTGTCAGAAATTCTGTAGTTTATAATATCTTGAAAAGTTTACAGATTATACAGCCTGCCCTTTGCTTCCTTTTTTAAATAGCAGTTTTTGGTGTTTAAAGCAATTCAGGTCATTGTTACTGTAGTTACGTTGCATATGCAACATATTGTAGTAAAGAATGCATAATGGTTCTAAGCTTTAAAACCGTATTATTATCTTACAGTAGTTTTCTAAAAAAAAAAAAAAAAAAAAAAAAAAAAAAAGAAGAAGAAGAAGAAGAAAAAGTCGATGAGGACACTACATAACTTTTGAGTAACTCTTGAATAAGCGATTTATCAAGGCAAGTTGGAGAGGCCAACAAAATTTGCAAGTTTTAAAATTGAATATCCTTGTCAATTTTTGTTGTAAGGGAGTCAAACTTCTTATAAATTTATTTTTTCATAACGGGCGCAAAATTTTCCGAATGTTTACGTTCCTGTGTTAGAATGGCGCCGACATGTATGACGCAGTTTCGATTTTATATATCCTTAATAAATTCAACGACGCTTAGTCTATTTAAATCAAACTCAATACATTTAATAATATAACATTCACACGTAAACATTTAGTAATAATTCAGGAGTACAGATAAGCATTAAAATAAGAATTACAACCGTTACAGGCCAGCTACGCTTTTAGCGATCGAATTCTACGAACGACAAATCTCAAAAGCGTGTTGCCAACGCAGGGCAACGAAAAGGTGGAAATTAATTCGATAGGCGTGGAAGTGAACACCGAAATATAAATAAAGGAACCAAGGCATTAAGTTAGATTTCGTTATTTGTTGAAAATTAATTTTTGTCTAAATTTTATTTTGCCCAGCATGAATAATTTCGTCATTTAAAACATTTCTATAATTAGAAGTGCATAGCTACGAAAATTGCGAAATTTAACGCCGTATAAGCGGGGGTGAATATATGTCTATATTCTGCAGTTTGATAATGCCGATTGAAACAAAATAGGGAAGTGCACAACTAGATGTTATAGCAGTCCTGTATATAAAATTTCAACGTTCTACAGTTAATCGTTTTGTGTTATGCGAGATACATGCGTATATGCGTACGTACAGACGTCACGAAAAAATTGCTTTTGAATCTGTTTTCTTTTAAACCTATTTTTAAATCTATTTTATAATCCGTTTTGTCCTTTATTCTGTGCATACCTACAGATGTTACGCAAGACGAAACGACAATATAGATTCGGGAAGTGTCAAAATGGATATTTCTTTTGAAATTATGATACCCTAGTTTTTTTCACGATTACAATACTTCCTTTTCTTCGTACAGACGTAAAAAAAGTGACTAAATAAATTACTTCAACGAGCTCCCGTATAAATGAGAAATCATTCCTTTTTAGCCGAAATTTAAATGGCCGTTGATTGACTCTCCGGGTTTCATTTCTTTTAATTTCAGCGGAATTTAAATGTTGAGTTAACAAAATTCAAGATAGTAGTAGAAAGAAAATTTAATAGCATGGATTGCAACTCAAAATGCTGCATTACTATTTACCATTTCTTGCATTCAGATGTATTACACTAATTGGAATGAAAAATACTTCATTTACTACCATTTTGAAAAGAGATTATCATTTTAACTGTTCACTGTATTTAACACATAGGATACAAATTAACGAATATGCATTATGAAAATCTTTTATCTAAGTCTATTGTAATAATTTCACTACGATTTATTCCAGGAATGGAACCACAATTCACTATTCTACGACCCAACCAAAATCTCCTTCTGACACCTTTTGATTATGACTCCATTATGTTATACGGAAACTATGCTTTCTCCAAAGATAACAAATCTATGACCATCGCTGCAAAGGACGGCAGGCCACTTAAGGAGCCTTATCAAAAACCTGGCCTTACCAGCAGTGACATCAAACGTGTCAATCTGATGTATAAATGTTGAAATGCAATTTGTTTGTAAGGTAAATGGGATTGTAGAAGACTTTGTCTTGAAACCAGTTTTAATCTCTGTATTGAGGAAATGAAATAAATTTATTAACAGCAACATTTATTTCTCTTTAATAGTGCACAAATCATAATTTGTGTCACATATTTCATTATATCTAATTATCCATCTATCTCGCTCTATATATAAGCATACACATATCCATACTATCAACTTCGAGTTTCCGCGGTAACATCGGTGATGACATCCGTGGTTAATTTAAATCATGGTAAATCTGAGGGCAGTTGACAAAACACAGAAAAATATTACACATATTAAAATTAACAGACAAATAGTGATAATAATTTGCTAATATTTTAAGCAATTTAATTTTGTGAGCCATTTGATTGCGTAAATTACGTCAATGTAAAAAACATTCTGTAGATAACAGAAGAATAAGCATCATTAGAAGAACACAAGTTATAAATGTTATTAAAAGCAATGTTTACAAAAGAACATGAACAATGCCCCAGAATTCAGATTCACACGAAAATGTCAGAACTTTTCATGTTTTGGTAGAATTCATCTTGCAGACATCGTATTGCTTTCACACCTATTATTTAGAACATTTTCCTTTTCGTTTTCGTACTTTCCGTAAACAATTCTGTTTTACACTGATGGCTTGTGACAATACACTTTGCATAGCGCCATAATGAAAAACCATAACGTTTTTAAACATAAAGCCTTATTAATCTGGTCCCAGTGAATCAGAAATTGATTCCATGAATAATAATTTTTTTCAGATAGAAAAGTCAAATTTCTTTAGTAAAAAATAAATAACAATCTCTCTTAATTCACAAAGGCAGTAAATTTTTTATATCAACAATTCTGTTTGGAAAAATACATTTAAATATTTTACCAGATTGTTGCTTGCACAACTTACAATAACAATCTCTTCTAATTATCCTTCTTACTCATATATTCAGTCTTCTATATGAGAATGGTGAAAATAAATTGCGCTTAGTATCTAATAACTGAAACTGGCTCAGAACGGATAAACTTTGTGATTATTTTAATGACTGAATCATACTTAAGTGTATACATTCAGTTTAAAGAAAGCTCTTTTATTTAAATCGTTCTTTTTATGGCAATGTGAATTGCCATTAAAAATATTTCTTTGCCTCTAAAAATTGCCATTAAAAAATTTCATACAAACAACTAACTACATTTTATTCTTTATTTGCTTCTTGGGCACCTGGGGTAACATTGACTGTCTGATCACTTTATAAAGATCATTAGGCACGTCTAGCATAGAAACATAAAGAGTAAACGGTGGCCTCTTTCAGGATAAGAATCATTTTTTTCAATTACTACTTGGAACTGCTAATAAATGACGCCACCAGAACTCGTGGGAAGTGGGGTAATTCTTTACATTTTCTCCCATTTAAAAGGAGACCGGCAGGTGACGTGGGACACAGCCCACAAAAATTCACCTGGTAACTGTCATTACATTTTAATTACAGCTTCGCTGTAAAACCAAATAGGCATTTAAGACAACTATACGTGAAAACTCAACTATGCACTCGCCGGCATTTGAACCACGGATCTTTCAATTCTAGTTGGACATGCTAATCCTTAAACCCCAAAAGCATGCACAAAGCTATCCAATAATTCTTAATAAGTTCATGTTTAAAGTCAACTCTACTCCTATTGATAACTGGGGTGATATATGTATAATCGTTTCACTTCAGTTTTCGGAATTTACTTTTGGTAGAATACACTTAGAAAATTATTTAACATTTCATCTGATATTTCTACCAGTTTGCTAAAATTTTCGAAATGTATGCTTTATGCATCGCACACTTTAAAATAATTTTTTTTGTGTCTTTGTTTCTATATAATTTGAAAATGACAGATTTTGAAACTTCTAATTTATAGTCTTTAAATAAAGAATTAAATAAAGAAACATAAGTCTTTAAATAAAGAATTATGTTTTACAAAAGAAGCAGTAATTTATGGCAAATACAAAGGCTCGATTAAATTTAGCTTTGAAGAATTTCTTTTTTTCTCACTAACGATTAATATTCCTCTTCAATCGTATTCTCTCAACCAAATACCAAAAACAGAATTTGTTAATCAAAATTTTTATTACACGAATTTTTTATTTACTACATTTACACAAATGTAGTAAATAAAAAATGTTTTGAAACAAAGATCGGATTATACGAGTAGGTCTAAGGTTTAAATACCTTAGACCTTAATATTTTTAATACCTTAATAATAAGTTTAAATACCTTAATATTTTTAAATAAAGATCGGATTATACGAGATGTCTAAGGTTTAAAAATGATAACCCCTTTCCTCTTACAGGTATCTTTTATATTGCAGAATAGAACGTTTAAGCTTCCTTTTCCATATTTTCCGTCATAACATTTCGTATTTTCAGATACATTCCTTTTATCATTATTAGTCTCATCATCTTTATAAGTATTACCTGCATCATATTCAGTGCCGAAACTTGGTTGGCCTAACGTCAGCAATCATTTTGGAAACAGAACCAGACAACGGACAATATGTTTTGTAATCTGCCATTGTACCATCTACTAGTCCTATTCAAATCTAATTTCAATTGTTTTGGCGTTCTTCTCTAAAAGAGTGTTATAAATGAAAAGATTTCGGAAGCAGACAAGTAATGCTTATCAAAAACAGGATATGTGAGCGTACGAAATCCTTTCTAGTTCCGCCTGTGCTGTAAAAGTTTTCACTCATATTTAAAATAATAGAAAACATGAAGTTTTCGAGTCAGAATCAAATTCTCTTCTTTTTTCACCTCCCTTTTCCTTTATTTTTATTTATTTATTTTTGGAATGGGGGAATTACCAACAATTTCTACGACAAAAATTAAGAAAGAAACGTCACAAAACGGCAATCGGTGAAAGATTTGAAAGAAATAAAAGATTTTATCTGGGCTGATCAAAGAATTTGTCAAAAATCAAATAAGAAGTCCTCTTTTCACTGCTAATGCTTGTTTGTGAAAGAAATATAATATAAATGTCCAAAATCGTTACCAAGCATTTTCTCTGAAGTTTCATTACCTAAATCTTTAAATTTATTAAGAACAAAAACAGGAAGTACAGTTCAGAGGAAGAAAACATCCAAAAGTTCCCATTTCTTGTTACGCTTTATATTTTAACATGATTCAAACCAAAATTATTTTTCTTATAAATGAAAAGGAATTATATTTTAATTTTTCCTAATGGGATCGATCTTTATTACCAACAATAATTAACAAATGATTCCCTTTCTTCGTTCACCTAACGTTTCAAGTTAAGAGTATGTGAAGCTTTGTCATCAGATTTTCCTGATTTAACATGCGATTTTTCAGTAGAATACTTTTCCTGTTTTGCCACCTAGCTAGATTATCAGAACTAAATCAATTAAAATATATTTTATTGAATTAGACACCGATAAAGCAGACATTTTAATTCACTAATTTTAATTCCCTTTAGCTTCTTAAGAACTTGTTCAGATTGACTTAAGTTTTAGTCTGATTTTAGTTCCAGTCTGCTATAGTTTTTAGTCTGACTTTAGTTTTGTCTAATATACCTAGTTATCACATACTCGTATAATCCGATCTTTTTCTAAAATAAAATATGATATTTTTCAATGAAAGATACTGTAGAGTTTTATCATTTTTACTAACAATTATTTTAATTTCTTAGCCTTTTCTGTCTTCTCTTATTCCTCTCGCGTTTCCTCGCCACTACGTAAATCAGTTAGAGTTAACGAAGAATGCATTTAAACTGAAGTAGCGAAAGGCTTAGTTAGAGCGGAGCTTCGTTTTTGTGAACGCACTTTGTTAATTTTCTCAGTTGTTAACTTTAAATATCGGCTTCGGATTCTTGCCGCCGATATTATTATCCTGCTGGTATAGGTTTCTGAGTCAACCTGTTAGGTTAAATCGAATTGTGTACTCTTGCGCATCATATTTTATATAAATTCAACTGAAAGATTCAAAATGCTTACTAGAAACTTAGATCAAAAGATCTCGTACGAATTGCAGATTGAAGATTTATATTCGTATAAAACAATCTTCTTCCTTTTTTTCTTTTTTTTTTTTTTCAATTGCTGCATCTCAAGAGTGCTCTACTTTAGTTCTATAGATACAGAAAGTGCAGGATTTCTAAGGATGCATTGCTTTGATCGGAGGAAAAGCCTTTTTTCAACACTGTCTTTTAAAATGTGCGGAAGAAAATCATACACGAATATACATCATTACATAGATCTGAATTTCTAAGATTACTTCTAATACTTTTTCTTCTGTTCTTAGAATATAAGAATCAGAATTATTATATATCTTAGAATTTTTTATTACAATATATGTATCAATTAAATACACATATTGGCGGGCTTGTCGGCATGCCGAAGATAATCTGTCCCACATAAATCTAATTTTAAAATTGTTTCCAGTTTGCATCCATAAACACGACTTTATATACATGAATATTTGCAGAAATTAATAAATATGGATTAACTATTATAATTCGGAAGTTTTCAACACGCTACCAAAGTTCTCCAGACAGTTCCAATCTTTCACTGACTGCCTGTTTCCCTTGCGGGCTTCGCTGCGATAAGGAGGTAGCTAATTTGCTTGTAAGGATTAAGTTTTACTAACGTTTATTTTATTTTAAAAATTTACTGTCCTCTCTTATTTTCCACTTCCGGCCAGAATAAACATGTTAGTTTTATTTATGCAGAATAAACTCTTAAGTATTTAAGTTGTAGCTTTTCGCCAAGAAGAGTTAGAGAAAGAGAAAGTGAGACTTGTCGCCACTTTACTTAACGAGCGCTTTCAGTCAGTTGTTTTCAGCATTAAGGCCAGAAATTTAGTCTTCTTGTTATTAAAGACGTATTGTAGATTTTCCGCATTTTGCGTGCTACATACATAAAAATCTAAAAGGCCAATCTTAGTGTTACTAATCTGTGTAAAATATTTTAGCTCTTACTTAAATTTGGTTAGTTTATAGTTCTTATTTTCTTACACTAAGACCACAAGTGCTGGTCTTTGTATCCGGAAGTACGGGAGCACCTGAAAATTGTGGAGAATAAAAGGTAAATTAACACTTCTTATCTTTGTCATATCTTCCACAGTAGCTTAGGACATAGTTTTCAGTAAACTCACTGTTCTATTCAGGACACCTATATGTTTGCTAAATAGATAAAGAAGAAATAGTAGTCCTGATAGTGGCGCCGAAGAAGAAGACCCAAGGCCGAGTTTCAAGAAGAATTTGATGCTCCTACAGCATCGGCTCAGAATCCAGAAATGCCAGCTGCAACCCTGGAAGGATTCGGATACATCGTCCAGATCATGCGGGCGACGATGAAGCCAGCAGCAAGCTTTGATGGAAACTCCCCGGTGAATAACTTTTTGGAGAGCCTAGATGCCCTTTTATGTTGTATCCAGTCCATGAATTCCAGAAAGTGACCTTAGCTACCAGCGCTTTGAGAGGTCAAGTGCTTAATTGGTTAAAGTGAACCGGTAAAAATCTCTTTGGTCAACCGGGAATCCAATCTTACTTAAGAAAATTTAAAGGCCGCCTGAGTAGAGGCCTTCCCAGTAGTAAGAAATCGAGCAAAGTTGGAAGAGGAACTCTTCAGTATATATCAGCAAAGAATTGAGGAGCTGTCAAGTTTTATTTTAAGGAAAATACAGGTATTTAAACTCCTGTATGGAAACCGGCCGGATCCTGAAGTAATCCACGTAATTTTGCATAGGTCACTTCCCCAGATACAAGACTTTATTGAATTAAGGAACCCTACGATATTGGAAAAGTTATTCGAGCTCGCAATCCAGTTCGAAAGTAGAAGAACGGCGGACAACGAAAGAAGATGCCAGTATGAGCAACGAAGCCAATTTCGTGCGCCAAAGCCACAGCAGAGGCAAGAACCAGGATATGGAAGCAAATCAAATCAGTGGTCAAAGAAACCCGAATATTCAAAAACAGCCGGCGAACGTCGACAGTTCAATAAATAGCCAGACAAAAAGTATGAAGGTCAGCGGAAAAAGAAGGAAGGCCCGTACAAGAATAAAAAAGAAGATTTAAACTGAAAAGGATTTCTGCTGACGAGAGGGTGCGGAAATCCCAAGGCCAAGACAATCCCTCTACCATCAAGCTTTATACAGCCATTGTGAAAATTTAGTTCTACCGAAAATTGAAGTTCTAGTAAACAATAGCCCAGCCACCGCCTTCCTGGGTACAGAAGCTCAGTGTAGCTTCATCCAGAAGACTTTTTTAAAAAATATTTTCGTAGATATAGGAGCTACAGTACGGAGGATACGACGGTGATAGCCGCCCAGGAGGAAAGATGTCAGTGTATCGGTAAAGTGCCATTATATATCCGAACAAGCAGGTAAAAATTATGTTTTTATTGTAAGAAATCTTTAAGCTTGCATCATTTGGGGGATATATTTTCTTTCAGCGTCTGAAGCCCATTTTAGTCAATTATCTCTTAAGCTATCAATGAAGCCAGTCGCAAAAGTGAAAACGGAGCCCCCCACAGTATTTCTACCTTGTTTAGAGACCAAGTGAATTTTCTACCTTGTTTAGAGACATTCCGGAGTTTACACAAGTGACTCATCATGAAATGGACCCTGAGGATTCATAACCAGTTAGGCCATATCGGTATGATAAATCTAAAGGTAAAGTTATCGAATGGCATATCAAAGAGATGCTAGATAAAAAAAATAAGCACGCCAATTTTCAGTAGTTATGTCAGTCCAGTGGATCTTTGTAAAAAGAATTAATACCCAATTACGCACCCAAAAAGGCGGCGTTTTGCAATAGACTATCGCAACCTAAATAGTGTTACAAAATATCCGGTGTACCCACTACCCATTATTGAGGAAATCTTAGAAGTATAACTTCCACTAGATATATGACTACATTAGATTTAATATCTGGTTATTTTCAAATAGACGTAAAGCCTGAAGATGTATCAAAAACAGCGTTTAAAACCAAGTCTGGCACTTATACATTTTTGCACATGCCGTTTGGCTTGTCAGGGGCACTAGCAACATTTCAACGTTGTATGGGCATTGTTCTAAGACTCGTCCTAGGGAAGAGCACCTTTATATATTTAGATAACATCATTATCACCAGTGATAATTTGGATCAACATATAAAAGTTTTAAAAGAGGTGTTTCCGTTATTAAATGAGGCAGGTCTAGAAGTTAATGTTGATAAGTGAAAATTTGCAGCTACATACTTACGTTATTTGGGGTATAAAATTTGTCAGAAAGAAATTGAAACACATAAATAAAAAATAATCTATCCGCCGCCAAATACAGCGAAAAAATTATCTTCTTTTGTATGTATGTACTCATACTTCAGATCCTTCATAAAGAATTTTGCGCTATTGCTGGACCGCTATTAAAATTAAAACGAAAGAAAGCAAATTCTCCTGGATGGCTGAAGCTAACATTGCTTTTGAAAAATTTAAATAAGCGTTAACACAAGCCCCTGTTTTGAAATAAACGATGAAGATTTAGAGATTGCGGCAGACGCGTCGGATTACGCCGTAGGACGGTGCTTTCTCAAAATAAGCGGCCCGTGGCATTCTTTAGTCGTACTTTAAATGATACTCAAAGGAAGTATTCCGCCACTGAAAAGGAGACACTCGCAGTTTGCTAGCAGTGCAGAAATTCTGAGTCTATTTTGTAAGTTCTTCAGTAACAGTTTATTCCGATCATGCGGCGGTCGCTAGATTATACTCTGGGAAGTTACTAGTTATTCCCAATTATTACTCATTATTACTCACTAGTACTTATTATTACTCACTAGTTATTCCCAAGGCTAATGAGATGGGCACTTAAACTACAAGAATATAACTTGATAATTAAACACACGCCGGGAAGGAAAAACATTGTAGCAAATGCCTTGTCAAGAATTAAAATAGGTGAAAATGGGAACACAGTTAAAGTGGAAATGCTCACATAACAAATAATAGACTCTCGTGAAACCGTAATAGCCGAACTGGGCAAAGATCCTAAATTTAAAAATATATATGAATATTTAAGAGATCCCGAAAACTTTAGTCACCAGGATATTGTGGCGATAAGAAATAGGGCGGCTCACTATGAACTGATAGATGGATCGTTATTTTATACGATGACTGCGAATAATAATCATGAATTTCGAACTGTTATTCCAGAATTATTATAGTCTTAGATTAAAAATTTAAAGGAATTACATGATTCGCCTCTGGCAGGCCATTGCGGCATTCAGAAAACTATCCAACGCGTACGCGAAGCAGTTTATTTTTCTGAACTACAAAAGTTAACAATAGCGTATGTCCATTCCTGCGCAACATGCCAGTTAGTTAATTATGTTAATTTCCGCCCGACCGGGTTTCTAAATAGCATTACATCACAATTTCCAAATAAAATAATAGGCGTCAATTTATTGGACCCTTTTCCTAAAAGTGAGTTAAATAAAAATAGGTATCTCCTCATTGTGATCGAGCATTTTAATTAAGTGGACGGAATTTGTTCGCTAAAACGAGCCTCCGCGATATTAGTTACTGATTCTATCTTAAATAAATATACGAGGGATATTCGAGAGTAAGGAACGTTTTGAAATTATAAAGAAACTAAGTACAAGAAAAAAAAATTATTATATGCATCAGAAAGATCGACTAAAATTCTACTTTTCTACATAGTCACCAAACAAATTGAGGCACTTATAACAGCGGTGGACAAGCTTTGAAATTCTTTCGTCATAGAATTCTGCCGCCTGCGATCTCAGCCACTCAGTGACGCGCACCCGCAGCTCCTTGTCGTCGTCAAAGCGCTGTGTTGCTAGCCAGTTCTTCATTCTTGGAAACAAATGAAAATCACTAGTTGCAAGATCTAGACTATAGGGCGGAAGGAGAAACCTCCCATTTGAATGAATTAAGGAGTTCTTGAGTGTGGTTTGACGTGTGAGGTCGGGCATTGTCGTGCAAAAATAAAATTTTGTACGTCAACTTTCCTAGGCACTTGTTTTGAAGTGCTCTCCTAAGGTTGCGCAAAGTTTGACAGTACCGCTCAGAGTTTATTGTGACACCACGTTCGAGAAAATAAATCAGAAGCACACCTTGCATATCCCAAAACACAATCGCATAATCTTCTTTGGTAACAAGGTTTACAAACATTTTCTTTGTCTTTTGGGGAAACTTGTGTGCCCCCACTGCATGAACTTTAATTTTGCCTCGCAATTCACGTGTCTCACCCACGTATCGTCACCAGTTACGATTCGATCCAGTAATGAATCACCATGCCTGTCATAGGCCTCCATAAATGTCATAGCTGCCCCCATTCGCTGACCTTTATGGTGGTCTGTAAGCAATTTCGGCACCCATCTTGCACAAAATTTGTGGTAGCCTAGCTTTTGTGTGACAATTTCAAACAACAATGTCCGTGAAACTTGTGGAAAACTAGGCGAAAGCTCCGTTATTGTGGAACGGCGGTTTTCACGAATCTTTTCATCAACTTTAGCGAACAGTTCGCCAGTCACAATGCTAGGGCGTCCACTCTTCACTTCATCGTGAACGTTAGTTCGGCCATTTTTAAACTGAATGCACCATTTCCGGATTGAACTTTCATTCATTACCTTGTTTCCGTACACTTCACCCACTTGCCGATAAATTTCCATAGGTTTTAGTTTTTTTTGCCAACAAAAACCGTATCACAGACCGCACCTCACAACTGGCGTGATTTTCAATTGTAGCGCACATTTTAAATTTGAATATCGAAAAAACGGGCAGCGTGGAAATGTTCCCGTTGTGATGGCTGGACGCCGACTAAGATGTCAAGCGCGCAGACACCAAAATATATGTGATCGGCGGCCGCCTAGCGACGTCAGACGGAAACGTTCCTTACTTCCTGAATAGCCTACGTATTTTAAAGTACGGGGCGCCCGTAAAAGTTATATCGGATAATGGTCTCCAATTTATTAGCAACATTTTTGAAGACATGTGTGAAAACTGGGCATATGTCATTTAAAAATGGTCCCGTATCGTCGGCAATCAAATATAGCAGAACGGGTCAATAGGAACATAGTTAAAATTATTCGTAGTTATGTTAAAAATTTTCATAAAAGCTGGGATAAACATGTCAATGAATTAACTTTCGCTCTTAGAACTGGCAAGCACGACACGACACGCAAGACACCTTCTGAGTTAGTTTTAGGCAGGAAAATTATAACTCCGTTGGACACATTGTTTTATGTTCATAAAAGGGCTCTTGAATTTCAAATGTCGGATATACAGAAGTTAATTCATGAAACAAAGGAAAACACTGTAGAATCACAGAAGAAACAAAAACTTAAGAGGCGTCTTAAACGGCTAGAAAATTACGGCAAATATCGACCAAAATCAAGCCATACTACAACCGAAATAAAATTAAAATTTTCCAAGATCTTTTGCAGGATCCGTCACGGCAGGCACCCTCTCCAGACACGCCAAGACAACAACGACCGCAGAGTCGAGAAGTCGACAACAAGGAAGGAAAGAGGTGAGAAAAGAAAAGCCTCCCCTCCCTCCGACGGAAAAGCGGAGGTAACAAGAAGATGCAAGAACCAAATTTCATTAACAGTCTCAGCGATACCGTGGCAGGTAGAATACGAAAGTTATAGCACTATTGGTTGAAACTATCAACAATCTCTGTCTAAACTAAAATTCGTACTCTATATTTAAACTTATTTAATTTGGGTTTTTAGTGTAACTTAGAAAGGCAGAACCATTTGAAATATTCAACTAAGAAATAACGCGTTGCTTAAAATATGTCTTGATATGCGTGTATTTAAAAACGCTGCTAAGGTGTTTAGAACCGTAACCTCTAATGCAGGAAAAAAGCTCATAGCATAACTTGTAAAAATCGGCATCTCGTTATTTAACATTAAGAAAACTGCCCACACATGAGTATGGAAAACAAAGATTAGAAAACGGTAAAAGTAATCAATAAAGCAAATATTTAAAACATTTACATATAGCAGCGTCAAATGGTTCGACTGGCATAATACCAGTTTACCCCTCCATAAATTAAAAGAAGGGAAAGTGGTTGATTATTCTTTCATAGTCATATAGTTTGTCACAGAAACCTAATTTTCTATTTTTATCAAATAGATTTAGATGAAAACCATTTCCGATTGTTTAAATTTATTTGAAATATTAAAAGCAACAGCACGTAAAAAGCTTAACATTTACATAAAAAAGCAATTGCAAATTTAAAAGCGTTTGATAGAATATTTAGCATTTTTTGTAATTATTTTAAACTTCCGCGGTTATCTTTGTTAAAAAATTTCACAAATAAATATTTATTTATATCTAAAAACTATTCAAGGGCTAAAAGAAATCACAGAAGTATTCCTTTCAATAACGAAAATAATCTAATCTAAATTCTTAACTCAGCTTTTCATTCTAGAATATCAATATTGATATTTGCGTAGAAATCAGAGTAATAGAAACTGTGAATAATTTATTGTTTTAGAGATGACCTGATTCGCAGGTGGAAAAATTCACAAGCGTGAGAACTTAACCTTCGTTTATACAGATATAGTCTTTCAATTTGCAGGGTAAAAAAACAGTTTATGAGAAATAACAAACGTATAATTGATAAAGTTATTGAATACGACTGATACTTGACTATATAAAAATATCCCCGATAACGATATTACTTGAGTCCTTTCCATTAGCAGTAAACATGATCAAGATCGTGGGGGCTTTTCTTTTTGCAATAGCAGCTGTCTCTGCTATTAGAGATGAAGGTAAGATGTACCTTTTTTGATTAGACAGCTTTTTACGTTAAGCCAACATAACATTTATTTGATACAAAATATGAATTTTTTTTCCTTTATGCCTGCTAGTGACTGCGAACAAGATCTCCGTATACAAGTAGGTCGACTCAGATGCAAATACTTGTGAATGGGCTGGGAATTTTTATGATTTACCTATGTGTAATATGAATACGAGCTACTTTTCCTTAGAAATTCCTCCTCAAAAATCTCTCTTTCCTTACTCAAATAGCCTTGTAATGCTTTGGGGTAGCCCAGTAACCCAATTTTTCTGGGTGCCCTCTTATGAATGTAAATCTGTAGAACAATGTTATGTCGTTATCTAAAACTTAAGTTTCAGATTAAGATTAACTGACATCGTTATTTAAATAACAACTAATTTTTAACCGTTTGATTTTGATTCAAGGCGATAAGTATTGATATCCAAATGCCGTCCATAAGCCGAAAGATAAGATTTTGCTGCAAAAATTAGGTCAAAACTAAATATATGTGCATAAACCGAATATAAAATCGTTCTATTAATCTAGTTAGATGTATCGCAGTTTTGAGAATAATTGGTCATCTGACTCAGCTAGAATTATCAGATGAGTTAAAGGTGAATGCCAATTCTCTTTCAAATTCCCTCCAAAAAACAAGTGCGTAGTTAGAATGAGTGGTCTTTGTTGGTAACAATACTTACTCTTTTTCAATTCTCTTAGCTTTGGGGTATGGCCATCATTTGACGCTTTTGCAATAGTGGGATGAATTTTGTTTTGAATCTCAGTTGTGCTAACCATTCTCGAATAATCAAGACTCTTAACCAGCGGCCGAGCGGTAAAGTTGCTGAACACTGGTAGTTCGGTTCGAATCCCGCGAACGAGCTGCCTGCATGGGCGTTTTCGTGGTTTTCCCCATGTGTAACATGTATACGAGCCACTTTCCCTTAGAAAGTCCTCCACGAAGGCATCCCTCCCTTTAGGCAGATAGCCCTAGTGTGCTTTGCCATAATCTCAATAAACCGAACCAAACCATTTAATGTATTAACGAAAATGCTCTAAATAAAGAAATTATGCATTTAAAAATAAAAACAAATTTTTCCGAGATAATTTATTTTCGTATTTAAAGAAATAACTGATATTAGTAAAGTTTAAAGTTTAAACTTTACTAATATTAATTTTTCCTCACTTGCTGCCGTAAATTAGTTTATTAGACTTAACTGTCATCGGCTATCTACTACTAGAAAGAGCTTCATTAACATGAAAAAATAACTTTTCTTTTAAGACTTTTTCTTTTCACATAACTTTTCTTTTAACTAATTATTTTAACATGAAAAGATAATCTTTAAAAATAAATCATATAATAAAATATATAAGTAATGTAAAAAAAGTAAATGATAAAAAAGTATCTATTACAAAAAATAAAGCTTTGATAAAAAAAAAGTATTAATCTACAGCTTGTCGATAATCACAAAACTAAATTGCAATTTTGCAATTTAGAACTTTTTTTGCTACCCCAATGGACTAGAAAGCAATTTAGAATTTCAATGAAGATAATCAACACTAGATTTCAAAGCATTTCCACTTATATCAAAGAAACTGATTGAACATCAATCAAAACTCCTCAGCGTGGTCTTCGTTATAAATAATAAATTAATTCATTCACCTCTATAGTTGAGATTTTAAACCACAAATTTTCACTATATTCCAGGTTTATTGAGGGGAAAGCACAGGCATTGAAGATTGTGAGAATCTAGCACGGCACGTTTGCTTACTACTAGCGCCCTTAATTAAATGAAATTAAACTGTATTATTTGCAATGTGTTTGAGTTTGAAACAAGAAACATCGATCAAAACATAACAAAATAAGTTATTAGTTAAGTTTGGGAAAACAAATCTGACTACATTTTTTACCAATCGTAAAAGACTATTGCCAACTTTACCATTAGTAACAGCAAAACAACAATCATTTTATGTCGGCTTGGTGGACAATGATATACATTTCTCACCAAATGACGAGAATGTTGTAATTTTACTAGATTTACACAATTTTAAAATTAATTTATATATTTTTTAACTATCCGCTTATTACCTTCTTACTGTAATTAAGTGTTACATAACTTAGTAGTTCATAATAAATAAAACAAATTACATATATTGCCTTTTAAATACAAATTAAGAATCTTTCTAAAAATGAAGTCAATTTTATCAACAACATTAAAAAATTTACCATATTTAATTGAAGGATCATTTTCTTATTATGATATTTTTTTCACAGAAAGAAGTCGCCTGGCTCTTCAGAATCCAGATCTCTTTCAAGGTGACATTTTAGGATTTGAGCCTGGAGTAAGTTGCACAACTTTAATGGTTTATTACATGCTTATTTATATCCCATCTTAAGGTAGACCATACCATTATTTGAAATGACTTAAGCTTGACTTCCGTATTTTACTAAGCACAATTTTGAACTAAATTACAGGTTTTAATACATGTTAAAATAATTTTTGAATGTATTTCAATGTAGTCTTTAGACGTATCTTATATTTATGTTTACTCTTTCGTAATTTTATATGCACATAACAGGGGTATTAGAAAGTAATCGAGTACAGTATTATCGTGCGAGATTGTATCCGATATTTATTAACAAGTAGATTGGAATTAAACTCTATCCTGTTCTTCTTGATTCATTCCACGATGCTCGCTCAGAGTGAAATTTTATGCAAATTAAAGGCAAGCAGCATAGTTTAAAAATAAAACATTAATCTTAAATAGGAGCTTATTGTAGCTTATGTCTCGTCTCTACCGTATAGACTGAAATAATTTCTGCTGTCATTGTGAATGGGATAATAATAAGTTGTTTTATGACTTTAGATAAAGCTTATCTGATCTAGTGGTCGTTTGAGAGTAGAATATTGTTGTAAGTCTCTTGAAACCTATCAAGAAAATTCCCTCTTAATGTGTTTTGTGCAAAAATAAACAATTGGTTTAATTTATATTATCATTTTAGCTATAACTCACAAGAAGAGGTTTAATAAATATCTAATTGGTTTCAATTTGAAGCTGCGTTTTTGATGCAACAGCAAGAGATAATAACTCGCCAAACTACTTAGATAACTCTGTGGTAACCGTAAGTTTTAAAGCCAAGTTTCAAGTCAATTATACCACAGAAATTATAACTAAAACGGGAAATATTAAAACAGAATGATTGAGGGGAAAATGATAAACATCTCCCCTTGCTTAAAAATTATATTTTAAATCTTCGATTCTTAAACTGTGTTCAACGAAAACGTTGAGGTGCATAAATTAAATAATAAGGATAGCCCAGGGACCAATTTTTAAAATTTGATTGAAACCCAAGGTTCCGCGAGTAATTTTTAACAATACTGTAATTTAGATTTTAAAATGTATAACAATAGTTAATTAATAGTTAGCAGTCAGGCAAAAAGCACACCATTTAAATTGATTCTAGAGTACTATAAGTTTGTTTAAGACAGTTGTCTTATATAAATAAGAGTGAGAATCAAATTATTATTGATTTAACATTTACTTCTGTATATTACTGTATGGACGATTTTAGCACGTTGCATTGTAGAGCAGATATTTACAAACAAAATAAGCAGAAATTCGGCATTGCCACCATGATGACTCCTCAATTCAAAATAAACTGCCATCATTATATTCTTTTCCATCGTTCTCTTGCTGTATTGAAGCTCTCCAGTATTTAATTCCTACGGTGAATTACAAAACCGTGAAGAAAATATTTCTGAAAATAAGATAGAGCAAGCCTCGATCTCAGAAGTTCGTTTATATAATCATCCAGTAAATAATATGTACAGGGAATGTCAATCTCTCGAGCAGCAGTTCAGTCTAAACTTTTCAGTGGTTTATACGATGGCATTAAACCTTTCGACGGTTCTTCTGGTAATTTAATAGAATCTTTTTTAAACGGCATAGAAGAATTATTTCAACTGAATAGAATTACGAACAAAGTTCACAAAATTATATTTACAAAATATATTTATCGGGCTCGCTAAAACATTTGTAATGTCAATATCGCCAAATCCTGAGTGTACCGCATACTAGGATTAAACCAAGCATTTTTAAATGCATGGAGATGGACAAAAACGTAACAAACAGTTCATCAGAACTTTTATAGGTAATGAATTTCGTATTTTTGTTCACAGTTTCTCTAATTTTGATGTCAACATTTATTAGTAATTTATCAAAGCCATTAATTTTGTCGTTTTCCATTAAAAGTGTTAATATTTCTTTCTCCTTTTCCATTAATTTTTCCGTTCTGCTTCTCCTGACTGTCAGTGAGTTTTCGGTCAGATATATTGGACAGCTGTTAAATATGCATGGATATGCAACGTCTTTTAACATTAGACGTTTTCTCAGAATTCTTAAAATCGCCCCCTTTATAATCGTGAATACATCTTCACGCACAATCATATCTTCGCAAAAATTGTACTTTTTGCTCTGTATGCGGTAAAATGTTTCATATTATGTCAGCAAATTAATTCAAATAAATTCGTCCTTATTTCAAAATTAATAAATAAAGTCATATTTCAGCAGTAAAATAATTGCTGGCATGTGATTTGCATTGATTTCGAAAATGTGATTTTTTAAAATATATAAAATACATAACTTAATAGCTTACTTTATAGATTAGTTTCATTTTTAAATATTTTGCTATAATATTTATAAAAAAAATATTTTAAGTATTAGTTATTTTAACAAAATTTTAACAATAACTTAGCACGTATTTTTAGTACTAATTAAATTTAATAATTCAAGTATTTATATTTCATTAGATGAATCTACCTTAGATTGATATATTTAGATGAAATAAAGTTATGAAACATTGCAAAATAAATCTTATGCAGACTTCAGATTCTTGAAAGGGCAGATTTAGTCTCTTTTCATTCTAAAAGTAACGCTGATGAATTATTGAAAAGATGCTAAAACGACCACGTCAGGATGTCGTAAAAGTTACCACGACCACCTTGCAACCTCACGGACCAGTTTGCAACGTCTTGACGACGTTGCCGTGCTACTTGGGATATATACGTACGAACGTCATGAAAAAATTCTCATCTGAATCCGTTTTAAATCCATTTTATAATCAGCTATAGAGTGCTTTTTTTTTCTTTCCGTACGTACAGATGTAATGTCTTTCAAATGGATCCCAGATCGGTCAAAATGAATATTTCCGGTGAAATATGATATCCAAAATTTTCGAGATTACAATACTTCCTTCACATCGTACAAGGAAGTAAAAAATGAGGATAAAAAAAAAGAAAAATAATACGTTACAATACTTCCTTTACTCTGATTGCAATACTTCTTTCATTTCATATATGGAAGTAAAAAGGGGGATGAAAAGGAAATTAAAAAAAAAAAGAGAAATAATTTAAGTTGTTAAAAATGTTTTTTTTTAATATAAGGATTATTAAAATGAAAAGCTGACAGTTTGATTCAAGATAATATTTACGATTTGTTTCTCTTTTTAAGGACAGAAATGTTATTCCTTACCAGCAGATGAGATGGCCTAACAAGGAGGTTCCTTATGTTATTGACTTAACTCTGGGTAAGAAAATTTGCGTGAAATAGTATTTCCGAAAACTAATTGCTGGTTTTACTTGTAACCATTATACTGCATTGTTTTTACTGAGATAAAATGCATGAACATTCTTAATTTGTTAAAACGCGAGCTTTAGTTGAAGTTAACTTAAAACTACTATGAAGTTTAATTCTGAAGGCATCTCTAATTGCTATAGTGAGAGCAAATAAATGTTTATTAATTCCCTTGGGCAGTAAATCGCAGTTTTCCAGTCTTAGATAAATAATTTCAATAATAATCTTTTTTTTATAAAGAATCAGTTTAAGGCTACTGTAAATTTTCTCTCAGCTTTCGAAAGGATAACTTATCAAGGTGGTAAAGTTTCCGTTTAGTTTGAGAATGACTATTCAGGTCCATTAAGTGACTCTACTGGCCATTAATAAACGATAACTAGCTGCTTTGGACTGTTGTCAAAGCTTCGTTGATAAAAAGATTAAATGACTCGTGTATTCGACCTATTTTTTTCGTCGTATGCCAGATAAACAATCACTTGGGTACTAAAACAGAGAGTATTAATCTTGTAATTCTAGTACACATAGTGATAATACAAAATTAAAGTCAAAGAATATTCTCATTTGCTAAATGCTCACTTACTTCAATAAATTCAATGAAACTTTCGTAGCTTTACACGTTCAGGTAATTAATAATCGGAAGATTATTGTTCCTTTACATTAAATGTTCAAGAATTTAACTAACCAGAATTATGCTCATTTCGTTGGAAGAAATTTTACTTTAAATGACTTCGAATATCCTGAAACAATTTAAGATATAATAACACCTCTCGCAATTAAATACGAAAATATCTGCACAGCAAATAATACCTCGTTCTAATTTAGTAGAAACTTATTAAGTTTTCTAAAAGGACTTGAGTTTCTCAGTTAGACTTTAGTTTTTTCGATTTTTAACAAATACACTGCTTTAAAGTAAAACACAAGTAACACTAGTTTACATTACACTTGAAGCGTTTTGAACAAAGAAGAACAAGATCATGATCATACACTATAACATCACTGTCGACTTTACTATCAAAATCCAAGTTACTTTAGCTTAGGAAATGCATTTTTGTTACCAATGGCATTTGTTAAAAGGCAAACTAACATCTTAGAATAATAAAATAAAATAGATGATGCAGTTTTGAATTTCAAAATGTATTTAGTTGGTGCCATTAGATAATTCTAAAAAGGAAATATTTAATACAGCATTTGGCTTAAAAACAGAAGTATGGTACTCAAATTTGGTTCTATCCGAAGTATACAGCTCTCATGCTGAATGAAAGAAGGAACGAATTTCGGTTAAATTTAAGTTATTTCAAAATATCTTAATTAAATATTCAGCTGTTTCATGATGTAAATGAAACGAGTGTCATTGTATGAAATCAACTCACGAATCCATTATATTAATTAACTAAAACTATTGTACTGCAAACTATTAATTGCAAACATCAGTCAATTCTGTTATACTTATTTAACTGTTTCTTCTCCAGCGCCATATACTGCTCTCATTCTGGATGCAATGAGAAATTACCATGATAATACGTGCATCAAATTTGTACCCAGGACTACACAAAAGAATTACATCAAACTTTTCCAGGGACAAGGGTACGTATAAAATCGATATATAAAAGCTGAATTAAATGTTCGAACCCCTTTCAACCAAAACGAGTCACGCTTTTTATGCATTTGCTTATATCGCTTCAAAATGGGCTATAAGAAATGCATTTTCTTGCTAATAACTGTTTGTAAATACACAAATAGAAATCTAGATGCCGCTTAACGTAATGTTCACCGCTATTTGACTAACATCAAGCAAATGATAATTTTAAAGCTCAGAAATATGAAAGCAGTTAGTTAAATGAAAATGTGGTAGAAACATATGACAGGAATTAAAACAACTAACTGAGTAATAGAAATATATTAGACACAAATATATATATATTTCTAATTAATCAGAAATAACAGCCGAAATATTCATTTCTAATAGACAGCTTCGTAGCAGTACTCTTTAGTTCGTATTCAGCGTATTATTGAAAACTATTTGCAGATGTTAATCCCAAACGAAGCGCCGTCCTTACCTCAGCACTATCATAAAATTCTTTTCCGATATTTTCATTTCTTTCTTTTAGATGTATTATAATTGGATCTAAAAGTAACTAGCATAAATCTTCTACTGTCATTAACGCTGCAACTTCAATATTTTCTTTGATAACTACCTAAGCTTCAAACTCTTCTCAACAAGCATTACTTGGAGATGGTTAATTTTTCATTTTGGTATTCTATGTTTATTTAGGTATCGGCTGTCATTTTAGAACAATTCTTTATTTTCCTTTCTAATAATTTCCACAATATGTTCAGGATATACAGCGAATTGATGAAGATAGTTTTCCTTGCTAGTTAATTCTTTTGCATTTACATCTGTATCTACTATATTTTGGAAGATTCTAACTCTTAATCTAGAGACAATAATCTCTTTTCACGGTTGAATTATGAACGAGATACTTATTGGAAAGAATGTAGCATAATTTTAGGAAGACACTTACGTTGTGCTTTCAATCATAAATTTTGAAGCTTTCAGTAAGAAGAAAAAATATCCTTCTTCAGTTCGTTAGTCCATTTCGAAATTCACAAATTGATCATCGACGATTCTGATGACTTACCGTCATTAACATTTGACGATTTCGCAATCTTCATTTACACATTTGATGGTTAAGAAAAGAACTTCTTCAATATTTTGTTCGTATTATACCTGTTGTTCGTACCTGCTGATATAACAGACGATGAATTTCCAATACTATTATATAAAAACTGGCAGGATTTTGACAATGCGATTCCAACATCTGAACAATAATATGTAACGCTATCACATTAAGAGGGACTACGATCGTTGCCATACTTTTATTACGTTATAAGATATAATAGCGGTGTCATGTCTTGATTTGCCATTCAGACGAACTTTCTTCGTCAAAATTAAGCAATGCATAAAGTGAACTTCAGTAACACAAAAGGATAAAACTTTTTGTAATTCTCTGCAGTCTTTAATAATAGTACACAAAAGTAACAGAAACATTCTCCAGTATTTAATTAGATGCAGACAAATATGAAATATTTAATCAATAAGAACGTACTTAAGGTGGAAGAACGAATGAAGCAAGTTTTGTTAATCAAATTTGTTTTGTCATCAAAATCCACCCTCGATTTTGATGAAGAGCTCCAGGGGAACGGGTGCAAGGGTCTCCCACTTCTCTTCCCCTACCACCAACGTTTCGAGAGGACTTTCGACTCGCCGCGTATTTAGAGTTTCCCCATGCTGCGCAGAAAATACACCTTTACAAAATTCATGCCTTCTCCGGATTCGAGCCCGGGTCTTTCGAAATGGCAGTCAGCGTCCGAAACACTATCCCGGTTAGGCGTCGAAATAAGTGTAGAAAGGATATAAGATAAGATAAAAGAAAATATGAAAAACAAATCTCATTGGCATTCCTAAGTTAAAGTTTTGTTCATCTTAAATGTGGTTTTAATTAAATACTTTAAAAGAGATTTTTATTACAGGTGTTATTCTTACGTTGGTATGATCAATCGCGGTGAGCAACTAGTGTCTCTCGGAAGAGGGTGCCATTTTAAGGGAACCATTGTACATGAGCTGGGACATGCCATCGGTTTCTTCCATGAACAAAATAGATCTGATAGAGATGAGTACCTCACCATCTACTGGGAAAACATCCAGAAAGGTAAAAACAAACTCCTTATTGAGAACTATAACTATCGAAAGAATTTGTGTAGTTTATCAAAACGACACTGCACATGAATATACAAATGTTTAAAATTAACCTGAATTAAATATGGTCTATATCTCCATCAAATTAATCTGCGTCTGTGCGTTATGTACCGCTTTTAATGAATGCTTTGTGAATGGAATGTTAAACGAAAAACCTTTAATTGAACTTTATATAGACTGCTTGCGGTGGCTTCAATGATTACTGAGAAGTCAACAACGCTGTTCTTTACAATGAATTTGGTTCAGAAATGAGACATAGATGAAGCAACATTCCTTTAGAAATGGCAACGAGTACATTGTTTTCGACATGATGGTTCTTTCTCCAGTTTGGATAATTATAGAATTCTTTATTGTAACGTTCTGAGACGATGAGAATATCGCAAGTTTTCACTTGCGTTCGGTTGCTTCTACAAGACAATGCATCAAGTCATAAAGCTAAGAAACAAATATTTTTCTCAGATGCTATCTTCGCAGTAGTATCAGTACCAATCGTGAAGTATTGCTGATTCATCGCGTGAAGCTCGACATTATCAGCTCAGTTGAAAATAGTGCCTAAATGGCGCATGATATTGGTGGAACATGTTTAGATGCAGGCCGTGAGAACGGAAGCTTTGAGGCGAAAGGAAAGGTGGTAACCGTTTGTTACCATGCAGTTTCTATATCTTTTCCATAGCATTCGAACGTTATTCACAGTGGTAATCCACTTCCGTACCCATTATATTTGAAAACCCTAGATTTATTTTTTTTTCCGAGGTCAATCCATAATGACACATTCTCCATTTTAGCTCTACGCAGGAAACTGATACCAAAACACCTAGGATGCTTGGTACACATAAGTTAAAAAAACTTCCAAAGAAGCTTCTAATTGCAGTAAAAATTCTCGTACCAATATATAAATGTAGAAAAGAATTATTTTGAATAGGATCAAGATCACTGTTTATTCATTTAAGTCTTCCAAATGCAGTTGACTTTGTCTAGTTACTTTCCGAACAGCTTATAAGAAATTTTTGCCTTTACCATTGCATACTGTCGTAGGGTAATTGGTATTATGCAATCAAAAGACCAATGAATCGAATTCCAGAGAGGACTTCATGGTGCAATCAGTAGCACATCTGGCTGGCAATCGGAAAATCCGAAATTCGATTTTTATTAAAAGCCTAACTTATTTAGTTTCATGTTTCTGAAACTTACTGTTTACTTTCCCTGGAGGAATAGGTATCTAATAGCCGTATCAGTTTGATATCTGCAGTCTTTATGTGAGGTAACAAAACTACAGTCTTTAACAAAAGTTACTGTTGATGGTTAAATTACCATTGGTGTTGTTTTTATTAATGTAAGGTAATGAGATGAATTTTGAGATAAGTATAATTTTAGCTAAGTATATCTAATACATAGGAAAATGTTTAATAAAATGAATTCTAATTTTGTTAACTTCTAAGTGGGTTTTTTTTCCAAATTTATGCGATATATTAAAAATCTATTCATTTCAGGCATGGAAACGCAGTTCGTTCTTCTGAGACCCAACCAAAACTTGCTTCTGACACCCTTTGATCACGAATCTATTATGTTATACGGAAACTATGCTTTCTCTAAGGATCGCAAATCTAAGACGATGGTTGCAAAGAATGGTAAACCACTTAAGGAGCCTTATGACAAACAAGGCCTCTCCAAGGACGATATCAAGCGTGTCAAAGAGATGTATAAGTGCAAATAACTGGATGATTTTAAAAAACACAGCTGCTGTTTCATGTATTTGCTACTGTAAAAAATGTGGAAATAAAATTAGAGGAATATATATATATTTTTTTTTTCATTTACTTTAGCTCAAAAGGATATTTCTACACTACTCAACAAATCTGAAAGATAATGTAATATGTAATAGAAGCAGATGTCTAACTGATGAGATTTCCCCACCGCCACTCCCGAAAGGTTAAAAGGATTTAAGTAAAAAATTAAATGCCCAAGCAATTATGCATTCCTTTTAAATTAAAGTAAAATTGTAACTTTACGAGGGATGATTTAAATATTTCTTGTGTTAAAAAAGAATTAAACAAAGCAATAAAAAAACAAGCTTTTTAAGATGAAACTACACTAATGACAAAAAACATAGTTTCATTTAGCACGGATAAAATGAGATTTTACTGCAATTATTTAATAGCACCTTATTCAATCCTGTTGGATAATGCGCACTAATTAGAAAGGGATTTTTTTTTTTATGTGGATATATGTCAGTGATGTCAGTAGTTTACTTTTCTTCATGTCTCAAACAGGCTCAGTCAGATTTAAAACTAATGAAGTGGATGGCAGTTTTGGCCCCTTCATATTTTGCAGCCAACTTCCAGTATATCTGTTACCATATTGTGCTTTCTGTAACAGCACTTTACTCTTCATAATAATGAAAAATGTTCAGGTTTAGAAGTAAGATTGACAATAAGTAACAGTATTTCATCTCTGTACCTTAATGTAGCATCTCTGTATCTTAATGAAGTACAAGTTATTTCGAGTACTAGTATTCATGTTTTCTCAAATCAAATTCTTGTTTATAAAACACATTTCGTTCTTTTACAATAGAATATCATAGCAGGTTGTCTCAGATAAAAATTCATGAATTCTGTACATTGAATCTCAATCCATCTTTGAATAAAAGAGATTGTTGTTTTTCAGCAACCCAATCTCCTTATTCTTCAGCTTTACTTTCAAACACTGAATTGATAACATTTTATAGGCATAGCTTACCAGCGGACGAGCTTTTAAATCGCTAAACACTGGTAGTTCTAAACTAGGTTCGAATTCAGCTGCACGGGTTCGCTGCATGGGCGTTTTCGTGGTATTCTCATTATGTAACGTGTATACGAGTCAGTTACACTTAGAAAGTGCTCCAAGAAGGCATTTCTATCCTTAGGTAGATAGCCCTATTGAGCTCTGCCATTATAAAGTAAGCCAAAAACAAAGCCATATGGGCATCTCTTGTGCTTGTAGGGTAAGAAAACGGCAAATAGTTTGTCTAAATGATGACGAAAATTGTATATATCTGCTAAGAATGAAATCTTGAACTAATGCTGAAGACTCCAGTGAACATATAATGAGCTGACACAGAGTAAAGAGGTAGCATATTTAGTTTATTTAACATTCTGTGATATATGCAAGTAACTTACAGGAAATATTTTACATTACAAGATTAATGTTCGTTAGTTCTTCGTCGAAAAAAGAAAACAGGATTTAAAAAAAAAAAAAAAAAAAAAAAAACATCTAGCGAATAATTTCTGCTAAAGTCCTTGTTCGAGTCAGACATTAAAAGTTCTCATAGGTTTTCTTTCTATTTGGCGCAGGTGAAATTCTCCGGGAAGGCAAACAACCTTGTTCCCTCTCCCGGCCGCAGCTGGCCATTCCCACAAGTTGCTCTCAAATTAGCAGGAAATTCGGCTGCCGCTTACTGAATCTCTTCGCAGAGATAAGAATGCTCTTCATACAGCGAACGAAAAAAATTGCTCTTTGACAGAGCTGGAAATACACGAAAGGTTTTCCTCTTTTTCACTAAAATTAACTAACTTCTTTTTCTGGAGCGGGGTTCTCTGTTTTAGCTCACGATTTTCTGGATGTATCGGAAAGACTTTCTGACTTCTCATTTGCCCGAAATATTCAGAAGGACTCTCGCTTAGCACCGTCATTGTTTGCGGGTGTGATATTTAGAAGCCTGGTGAAATTTCCATGAGCCTTCTCAGACTCTGACTTAGAACATAATCCAGGATTCATCTGCATCTGCTTGTTCGGTGACAGGCAATCGACACATAACAATACAATTATAAACAGAGAAATTAGAAAGGTATATGTAGGAAAACAGTGTTTTAACGAAGGATTCCCGCGTTCCAGTGTTTTTTCAGGAAGGGAACAGGATTTTTCAGGATGATCTCCTTGCGACCGATGTGAAAGTAAACAAAGACATGAGTACGGTACGTGATTACAGGTAATGTTCAGTTTTCCAGAAAATCGCGCAAATATTAGAAAATAAGAGGGGTGGGAGACTCTCTGACCCCCCTGGGGTACTCTCCTTCAAAATTGGGGGGATAGAAGTCCAACCACTCTTTGGAGTAGGCTTTGGCAACCATTCTTCCTTGTAATAAGGACACAACAACAACAAGTACAACATTAGAAAGTAACGTTTCCGAGAATTTCGAGCTGGTCAATAGAAAATAGCTGAAGACGATACATACATTAATGACAAACAGAGATTTTTCTCTTTGGATAAATAACCGCTTTTGATCTCGCCCTAGTCTTTAATATTCCATTATGTTGCACGAAAATCGTTCTATTATATTGTTCGATGGAATAGATACCACAGAATTTCACATTCTAGGAGACTTGTAATATTTTCAGCAAAATTCTGTTGAGTTCTGGGAAATTTCCATTCTTAAACTACATGGGCTTAGTTTACAATTTTAGCATTGCAATCAAATGCTTATAATATAGCATTCTAATTCCACTTTAATTTACAGGCTTCCACGCTTATTTTTGTTTTATAATATATTACTCCTAATTTTGTTGAGCAAAATATGACATTAAGGAGCAGAATATGTAAGGAATAATAGTATTCCTGGAAATGATTGATAGAATGTTCAGCCAATACTAGAAGATCTGTGACATAATCCCGGTGAGAGCATAGCTGGATTTTTCATGTTCCCTGATTCAAAAAAAAATCTAATGTCTTTATAGTAGTACCAGAACTAAAAATGTGGTGGATGATAATTCATCTCTACCTGAATTTGGTTGACTGCGTCTCATGCTTTTTTTCCCAGTCGCCCTTTAAGTGAAACAAATATAAGGAATTACTGCATTCCATGGTGTCTGCTCTCATGGTATAAGTGGTAGAGCAGTTAGTTGCAAATGGAAGATCAGCGGTTCGAATCCCGGTGACGAATAGATACAAGTTCCGAATTATCGAATAGACAACAGTCTTTCAATCTTAAATGCTCAGTTTTCTGAAGAACATGATACCATTCATCTAAAAATATATACTGCTCGCCAATAAATTTCCTACATTAGGAAAGAAAGCAAATAGCAATATCTTATTTATTGTACATATACAGTATAATTGGGAGAACCATTATTAAATTTCCAAGAGCATTGATTTACACAGAGTGCAGAATTCAGCACACAAACCAGTTACCTACGTCAGTAAAAATTGCTGTAATTAGGCTGGACCCCCCCAGGGGATTAACTCAGGAGAATTCCTAGGAAGTAATGGCTAGAATCTGTACTTGGGCAGTCTGAACCATGGGGACACATAATTTGACTTCACAGAACTAGAACCCCGTTTATTCGGAGGTAGGTTCGGGCTCGGCAGGGACCGTACTGGTAGTATCGTGTCCGTTTCTTCAGCTGTTTTGGAGCTAGATCGAATTTCCCCGAACTAGTCCTCGGGGTTTTGCACCCCTTAGTTCCTAGTAATGGGGACTGACAGAGCGAACGCAAGCATTTTTCTACATTGTCTCATGCTTTGTATAAAGCCAGGTAGGGACTGTGGGGTCTGCGCCTCCGTAGAAGGGATCTCATGAGCTTGGACACACTCACCCCGATAAGGATCCCAGGACAGGGGTCCGGTTTTTGCGCTCTGTAATTAGACTGGGCATACATAGCGTCGAAAAGCTTGAATGACAGATTCGGGAATTTCATTCCATGCGTCTTCAACTCTGTGCCAAACTTGATCAATTGGAGTGGATGGCGAGTGGTAGTGTACAAGTCTCTTGGCAATCCCCGAAGAGATGCCCTCTGTTGCTGAGAGATCAGTAGAACGTGCTGGCCAGAGCAACACTCCTACACGCTATATACAGAGGAAAGTCAGAATGGCGTGAACAACATGCAGTCGAACATCATTTTGTTAAACGATGGCGTCCCGCAGGACTCGAAGAAAGGGCAAAGCCATTAGCCATTACACGCTACAACTATATCGGCGCCTATCCATATTACTGACTATGCAAACAACAGGTGACCGGTGCCATACTGACAGTGGTACCCCGCATCCCACTAAGTACCCAGTGGCACCCCTCTACTAGCACACCAGGTGCTTGTGCCGCATGCCAATGACGAATACAGGCCGGCAACGTTCGTCCTCGTAATTGCTTCCATATTCGGATATGTCCATAATGATGCTGTACGTAGAACTGAGATTCGTCTGAAAAGACAATGTGGTGCCACGTCTGGTCTAGTATTGCCTTTCGTCTCACCAATGTAGTCTGTTATTTGTTTGTTTGTAATTCCCACAAATCTACAAAGTTTTCCCTAATCTTATGAAATTTTGCCCACTCGACCCTCAAAACAAAAGGTCACTGTCTATAAGATTTCGAAAAACTACCCCACGGTGTTCACCCTCTTCATCTATACAGACTTTGTGGTATAATATAAAGGTACAATAATATAAGGTATTTTCCCTTATGCACCTGTCCATATTTTGGCAGATTTTTAAATTACAAACAGTTTATAATTATAAGAATAATTTATAGATACACAAGCATACACACCATGATAGCCCAAATGTCACAATTATTGGATCTCGGCGTGTGCTTGGCTTCTGTTTCACAGGCACCATAATGCCTGGCAGGTGCATAATTGAAAAGCGCCGAATTTTTAATCAAAAACTTAGCTATTTAGAAGCCTTGTGTTGATACTCTTCAAAACGTAAGTTATTTACATTTCAAATTTAACGAGAAACCTCAGCTTTATAAAAAAAAAGTGTATTGCCACTCGGGAGAATGCAAGGATGAATTAAATTCTATATACGCGAAATTTTAAACCTTGTTTAAAACATGTCAGAGAAAAAAAACAGAAGTTAGGTACCTCGAAGTTACAAGACAAATTAGAATCATATCTAAGAGCGCATGAGTCCATTGGTTTGACATCTGACACATATTCAGCTAGACCTTTTCCTCTTGCAGAATTTTGTATTTGGGAGGACATTTTTAGCGTTTGGTTAAGAAACGCTATAGTTAATATCAAATTACATTCTTCTGAAGAAAATACTTATGGGGAGAAGTTGAAAAATTTATTATTATTCCTGAAAGCTGAAGTTGAAGGGGAAGAACGTATTGGTTTGGCAAAATTGGGATTTATCAGTAAAGAAAACAAAGGAAAACGTGCAATGTTCTGCTCATGTTAATTCACCGGCGACACCAGACTTGTTTGCGTGGACAACAGATAATAAAAGAAAAATACTTGGACCAAATCTTATCGAGAAAATTCCTCTATTACTTATGAGATTTCATCAGAAGGAAATTGGTGTAGTTTCAGATATAAAAAAGTCCTTTATACAGATATCTGTGGCCAAAGAAGACCAAGAGTTATTAGATTCATATGGTGGAAAGATCACAAGGAAGGAAAACAAAAAATTTATCGTCACCGACGAGTAGTGTTTGGAGTTACGAGAAGCCTTTCCTACTAACTGCCGTTCTAGATTTCTATTTGAGACAAAATGAAAACAGTTTTCCTGAAACCGTAAAAAAGCTGGGAAATGCATTCTACGTAGATAACTGCGTAACTTCAGTATCTAGTCAAGATGAACTTTCGAAATTCATTTATGAAGCAAAACAGATTCTGGCTACAGGTTGCTTCGATATGCGGGGTTGGGAGCATTCCAGTCTAACAGGAGAAGAATGACAAGAAAAATCTGCACCCTTTCTTGTATTATTATGGGACAAAAACTAAACATATTCTCTTTTGTGATCTTCAAAAGTTGATTTCAAGCAAAACACCGTTACTAGAAGACATATTGTTTCAACAGTTCTCAGTATCTTTGACCCCATCGGAATTCTTTGCCCAGTGACAATTCGTTTGAAACTACTAATACAGAATAGATGGAACCTGAAGATTGGTTAGGATTAAATCTGTTCGTAAGATATTCGCCTAGAGTTCAATACGTTAATTGAAGAGTTATACTTGTTGACAGAGATCTAAATTCCAATATATGTTCAGAAAGAAAAACTGAGTTTTCATACTTTTTGTGATGCGAGCAAGTTCGTCTATAGTGCAGTCGTATTTCTGCGAAGCGAATGTAAGAAAGAAGTAAAGGTTCATTTAATTGAAACTAAAAGTAGAGTAGCTCCTTTAACAAAGATAACGATACCTTGGCTAGAATTGTTAGCATGTTTGATCGAAGCTCGCCTTACTGCAACAGTGAAAGAAGCTATGAACTTGAAAGGAATTCCAAGTACTTGTTGGACTGACTCTTCAACCGTTCTTTTCTGGATTAAGAATGAGGATCATTGGGGAACATTTGTTAATAACCGAATGAGGTAAATAAGAAGTTTAATATCAAAGGAGCAATAAAGACATATCCCTGGAAGCTACAATCCGGCAGACCTTCCTTCTAGATGCTGTTCCTCTGAAGTTTTGTTCAGATCTAAATGGAGGGGTGTGCCCACCATAGCTTAAATAGCCTGAAGAAAACTGGCATGTTTCTGAAATTGAATCAAATGTAGAAGATGTTTCTAAAGAAAGAAAAAGATGAATAACGTCATTAGTTACCTAAACTGCTCCTAACGAAAAATGGTACTTACGTCGTTTTTCAAAATATTCGACATTAATTCGACTGAGAGCTTGGATACTGCGATTCTTTCAGAATTCTAGAAATCCAGATTACAAACTGAGAGAAGAATTATCTGTTCAAGAAATAGTAGCAGCTAAGAGAAAACTTTTGTTAGTTGTTCAGAAGGAATTTTTACAAGAGGAATCTACAAAATCAAAGTTGAGAACTCTTTGCATTTTCACTGATAAAGATGGTTTAATGAGATTGAAGACAAAAATCATTAAAAAAGAAGATGCAGATAATTTCGTGTGTCTTGTACTTTTACCTGCTAACCATCAAATTGTAGAAAAATTAATTTTAGAAAGGCGTGCAGTGCTTTCTCATGATGGAGTTCAAGTTGTCTTGGCGGGTATGCGTCAATGGTTGTAGATTCTGAGAGGGCGCAAAACATTTCAAAGGGTAATTGCAAAATGCATTCGATGCAAAATATATAATGAAATAGTACCAACAGCGATGCCTGAAGTTAGGGTCCAAGATGCTCTGGTTTTTTGAGGTAACGGGAGAGAACGTAGCTGAACCTCTTTACCTAAAAGACGGAAAGAAAAGCTGGATACTTCTCTTCACCTGTTCGGTTTATCGGGCTGTATATTTTGAACTGATACAAGGACTTTCCACCGGTGATATTTTATTGGGATTCAGAAAGTTCATTGCTAGACGCGGACACCCAAAGTCTATGTAAAATGGCAAAGGTACGAATTTTATCCGGTCTAGCAATCTGTTTCGTTCATTCGATTGGAATAAAATTGTTCAAGAAGTTCAGGAAAATCTTGCTTGAGATATGAAGAGCTATTTACCATTCTCCGCGATAAGAGGCTGTAATTAGCTCAAGACCGTTAAATTACTTGTCTGAACAGCCTGAAGATTTAATGTCCTTAACACCGTCAATGTTCATTCAGGATATAAGAAAGGTAGGAGTTCCAGACTTGGATCATATAGGTTAAGTCAACATCACTAAAAGATACAGATGTCAACAGAGATTACGACAAGATCTCAGGAAAAGATTTAAAGATGAATATTCCAATCCAGGGATAATAAAGCTACTCAAAGAGAACTACATTTAGGAGATGTGCTGTTAGGAGGCGACAACAAAAAGAGACTGGACTGGCCATTAGGTCAAGTTTGTGAACTATTCCAGAGTCAATAAAATGTATTTGAATTGCAAAAGTGAAAACAGCTGCAGGCAAATTGATCCGCCCTGTGCAACGATTGTATCGTTTCGAAATGATGGTCAACGAGAACTTGTTTTCACATAAAAAACAATTTAATATTCATACTAGTAAAGACATTAATTTGAAGACTTCTTATAAGATAGTTAAAACTAGCAGCGATAGGATAATTGTAAAACCTTCGCGTTATAATTAGTTTCTTGCAGAATTATGCTGTTGTTTAACTGCCTTGTTAAGTATATTAGATTTTGATTTATATTTTATATTGCTCGCATTTTGATTTGTGTCCCACCCACCATAAATCAAAAGGTGAGAGGAGATGTTCTCCAAAAATTCAGCAGTTCTCCAAAAAAGTTATTTTTCACGGTTTAGCAACACCGTATTTTTGTTTACGTTTAGAATAATAAAAACGAAAGGGGAGAATGAGCCATGTTTTCGCACTGAGGTGGATTGCCTGTTTTATTTCAATTTTAAGTAGGTGGATTGCCTGCTTTATTTTGATTACTAAATCTTTTTTACCTTTATTCAATGGAGAACAGACTGAATGATTGAAATTCAGGAAGAGTCTCACAACAGCAATCGTCAGAGCAGCTGTCGCAGCACTTAATTCGTCATTTTTCAGTGTAACCATGAAAACGTTAGACATCAAAATCATTTTCTGGCGGCTAGCAAAAATGGTTTGAGGTCCCTCCATTTAAACCTCATATGTGGCAGACGAGTACGTGTTGGCAGTAGCGCCGGGCTAATTTGACCTGGAAATCTCCCTAACTACTACAGAATTGTCCTAAAACAATGAGTTAGGCTTTTATTGTTTGAGTTGTTGTTCACTGTTGTTTGAGCTGGAACTTACTCTAAGTAGCCTTATTCTGGGTGTAGCAATGTGAAGTAAAACAGCATAGCATTTTCAATAGCGTGTCTCGGGAAAGAATTCAGAGAAAAGTTCGTACAGAAATGTTTTTAGAAGATATTGTTCAGGAGAGTATGGAGGCTTGAGATGTAATTGATAAGCGATTGAAGAAAGTCCAAGATGGGTACACAGTGAAGTACATAGGTGAGAGACGGTGCTCAAATGAACGAGGAAGGTGAAGAAAGCTGGTACCATCAGGTGGATTACATGGCTTCTGGTCAGAAGGGTGTCAGAGGTTCAGGAATGACTGAAAGTAAAGTTTATAATACATAGCAACTCAGCCAGAAAGGTGATTGATGGATGGGAGGAAACTCTTTTCAGATACCATACAATTTGGAAGGGAGAGACAAAATGAGTAGGAAGGGAAGAGAATTATTACATTGGTGTGCAAAACTTAAGCAACAGCAGGGTTTTTTGCCATAACTCCACGAGAAATCAATTGAGAGACATGAAATGAAGAAATGAAGGCGAGTATTATGTACGTAAAGGATGACAAAAGCATCGGAGCTGAAAAAGGAATACAATGCATACGGCATGGAATCAAACAAAAACAAGCTTTATTGAACACATAGGTATCGTAACTCATGATTGTCTATCCAAGAGGAAGAACAACAAGCAGATGTTCCTTAATATGGGATATGCCCTCCCCTCACCGCAATGGTTGCTTTGTACCGTCTTCGCATACTCAGAACCAGCTGGTGCAACATTTTTTGCGGTAGGAGTGCCCATTCCTCAATCAGCATCTGTTTGAATTGTTAGGTGTCCTCCAGAGAATGTAAGCGTGCTGCAATGCGTCTCCCCAAAGCATCCCATACATGTTCGATGGGATTTAAATCTGGGGAGTACGCTGGCCAATCCATTCAAGTGATATCTTCACTTTCCAGTAGCTCCTCAACAGCAAGAGTCCGATGTGGCCGTGCATTGTCATCCATAAAAATTAAGTCTGGGCCAATGGCACCTCGGGACAGACACACATGGGAAAGGAGTACCTCCTCACAATAGCGATCCCCGGTTTCAGACCCTCTGTCGAAAACGTGGAGCTCAGTTCGCCCGTTCATCAGAATGCCTCCCCAGACAAGGTCTCCAGGACCACCATTACGGTGTCTTTCCTTGATGTTACTGGGATAAAACCGGGTCCCGACCTCTCTCCAAATCAAAACGCGTTGAGAATCGCTTCTGGTACTGAACCAGCTTTCATTCGTAAAGAGGGTAGGATTCCATTGATCAGTTGTCCAGTTTTTGTGCTCTTTGCAAAATTGTAAACGATGGCGTCGGTGGCCAACTTTCAACAGGACGGCGGGCGAATAGGCCCCCTTTGTGAAGGCGTCTGGCCAGAGTAAACCGCGACACTTGTCGCCCCGTTGCTGTACAGAGTTGCTGAGCAATGGCGCTTGCTGACTGCTGTCGGCCTCTTTTCTCCTGAAGGACGATATATCGGTCATCCCCTGCAGTTGTCGTCCTCGGGCGGCCACCACCAACCTTTCTAACAGCTGTACCTGTGGTTTGGAACGCTTTCCAAGCGTGCGAAACGACACTTTTGTTGACTCCAAACTCTGCAGCTACACTGGTGACAGTAAGCCCCTTCTCCAGCTTTCCGATCATTCTTCCACGTGTGAAGTCGTCCAGGTGATTTCTTCTAGCCATATTTCACGAACTGACTCACTGACACTGGCAAGGAATATGTTGAATTGCGTCTCCGTCCTTCCTTTTATTCTACTGTTGAGCTGCGCGCTCCGACATTACGCGTTTTGAGTAGGCTCACGTCGCCTCTGACGTTTCATTCCTGATATTTGCATACGCATGACGTTTCTACTGACTTATGTGTTCATTGTACTGATCTCCAGACCTCTTTTTCTGCAATTTCATGGCTATTTGCTAAATTTTTACTTTGTTGCTTAAGTTTTGCACACCAGTTTAAAATAAGAACCTAGGAGAAATAAAATAAAGGTAACGCAGTCAAGAAATTAATGAAAAAAAGTTAAACAAGATGCTGCAAGACAGCTTCTGGCCGTTTGCGATTTTTAGCAGCATGATAGTTGTAGTTTATATGTAGAATGATGTTATTATTAACTTTATTAACGTTTTTAAAGAAACGTTTTGCTTTCTTAACCATATACCTGCTGATAACATCCATATTTAACTCATCGTGAATAGTCCGGTTCCTAATGAACCATCTACATTTACAAATTTGTCGCAGTGTAACATTCTGTATTATTTGCAACTGTTTAATATGACTTTTACATGCGTAACCCCAGACGCAACAGGCATAGTTAATTATGGGACTCAGCATGGTCTTTTAAATGGGTACGTGTTATCTAATGATAAAACAGAGTTTGGGCCATTTAAGGGAGTAAGTGTAGCTTTAGATTCCCAAAACTTGGAACGAATATATGTAATATAAGAGGCCCTTATGAGGTTAGAATTAAGGATAACGCCGAGATATTCGATTTGCTTGGTCCAAGGGATAATAAGGAAATAGGCTGATGCTGAGATTAAATTTCAGTTGTAGGTGAAAAGAACAGTTTCCAATTTTTCAACGTTAATTTGAATTTTCTATTTGATAAGCAAGGATTCCAAGCGCTTGTATGGGGTTTTGTAGTGCTTATACGACTGAACTCAAAACCGCACTTCGTGGAATGATTGCTGTATCATCCGCGTACATGGCAAGAGTTACACTTTGAAGTGAACATCAATAACAGACATCCAAGGCAATGATGAAACACTGATCTGACTGCGCTTGTCAAATTGCTGCTTTATTCGATAGTCCAATAGCTTTGGTTGTCATCCATACATTCTTGCGGCATGACAGTGCATCGACGGTAATCTGTACTCCCCTGTTTTGCTCTTCCGTTCGAGATATCTGATATTTATATTTCCAAAGTATAATACCCAAGTGAATGCTGCAATCATTTTTACGCATTGTCTTAGTGTTTATCAAAATCAGTCCTGGCCACCTAGACGGATGGCTAGATTTTCGCTAAAAGCCCATGTTTGTGGTCTGAAGATCAGTCGACAGCGTTTGTCAAAGAATGTCACCTATCTAACAAGACATTTAAAGACAATTTGTCAAGAATTCGCAAATTCCGTGAGTCACTGCCAAGCTGTATAACAGCTCGCATAAGGGACAGAAGTGGAACAATTCTTTATTGATTTATTGTTATATGCAGTTGGGTCTCTTTAATAAAACATTCGGTTCTTCTGACAATTTAATAGCTTATTTTTCCATGCATATACATTCCATCTCTACTGAATTTTGTTCCATTCGAATATATCTTTCATGTTGCATCTTTTTTTTTTCTTTTTATCTTTATTTATATTCTTTCTCTTCTAAATTTGGCTGATTTTAATAATATATTTGAAATATCATGAACAATATGAGCACATAGCCATGCAGTATCTTAAACTCAACTAAATATTTTTTTTTCTGAAGGACTTTTTAAATGTCTACATCAGAACGATAGAAGCTAGATAGACATTTTGGGGAAATTTATGAATTTCCAATTAGTATGCATCTGACTGATTGTTCTCCACAAGTAAGCACATTCATTTCTTTCTCGCAATTTGAATCCTTGCATGCTCCTTTTTATTTTCGTCTGCTTGTGAGAGTAAAGCAACATTTTGTTTACCATCTGAGTAAAAATTCCGCAATGCGTCACAAGAGTATTAGAGAGGAATATTTATATACGAGACAAAATGTCCGCCAATGAGTTTGTGGGTAAGATAGTTAAAGGCGTACTCAGAGCTAGCTGTTTAAGTTTGTGTGATTTTCCTCAAGCATAATGTGAATGAAATGCGAGCTAGTTTCACTAAAACGTCCTTCGCGAAAGTGTCACTTCTCCCAGTAAATAGTCCTTGCCTGCTTTGTCATACTGATTTAATAAGCAAATGAACAAGACCACTTCCATTCCATTCTCAATCGCATCGAACTAGTATGCTTAGTTGTTTATGTGCAAATTCGCCAAGACAATACAAATTCTGCGATTTATCTCTGATTTCGCTAACTTATGTTTACACTAACGAAACAAAAGTGATCTTTCCAATCGTTTCCGTCGCAAAAAAACAGGAAACATTATTTTACATAACCGACATAAAGAACTATTAATCGTAAACATTGAGAAGTTATTAGACGAATAAGGACTGTAATATACTAGCAAAGGTCTGGACGTCTTTAAATATAAACCACGACTTTTAAATACACTCATGTCCATAAATTAAGGATAATGCAAAATCAGGCAAAGGAAGAGTTAGAATCAAAACAAATTTGACTTATTTGTAAAGCTTATTTATTAAACAAAATGTAAAGAGCAAAAAAAAAAGATGCTATATGTTTGATATTATTAAAAAAAATAGCGATTTTTTCTCCCTGGAGCAAATTACAAAAAAAAACCTATTTACAAAAAAAACAATATTATATGGTTGGTATGATTGTTATAACATTGTATGTCTCCTAGACGATGCAATACAGTCCGTGCAACGCCTAGGCATGCTGAGTATCAAATTATCGATCTGATCTTGGGGGATATTGCACCACTCAAAAAGCAATGCTCTCCGAAGTTCCGGTAGACATGTAGGAGGAGGTTGACGGGCTCCAACTCGTCGGCCAAGTATATCATACACGTGCTCTACTGGATTCAAGTCCGGTGAGAATGCTGGCCAGTCCATACGGGTGATATCCTCCGATTGAAGGCATTCGCTTACGATGTTTGCACGGTGAGGACGGGCGTTGTCATCCATAAACACAAATTGTGCGCCCATGGCGCCCCGAAACAAACGTACATGTTGTTCCAGACGACGTCCCGATAGATTTGGCTTGTCATGGTTCCAATTTGAACATGCAGGTCAGTTCTGGAACCCAGAATAATTCCATCCCAAACGAGCATTCCTGCACCACCGTAACGGTGTCGTTCAATGATGTTTTCAAGTTGGTAACGGGTACCTGGAGCTCTCCATATGAAAGTCCGGCGAGAATCAGACTGCAAGCTAAACCTGGACTCGTCGGAAAACATCACACAAGCCCACTGTTGCGGTGTCCACAATGCATGCTCTCTACTCCAGGCTAACCGCAGGCGACAGTGAGTTGCAGTAAGTGGAACGCATCTGACAGGTCTACAAGCATATAGACTAATATGCCCTAAGTGTCTGTACACGGTCTGCCTTGAAATTGTCGTACCATTGGCCGAAGAGAGCTGACGAGAGAGGTCTGAGGCTGTGCTCCGCCTGTTTCTTTTGGCAGTAACTGCCAAGTACCGGTCCTCATTTGGCGTTGTAACTCTGAGGCGACCTGTGCTGTAACGTCTACTCACATTACCATCATCTTGGAATCGTTGCCAAAGCCTGGAGATGACACTCTTGGCAATTCCAAGTTCGTCTGATACTTCCACTTGGGTACGCTCACATTCCAGATGGCCGATAATTCTACCACGTAAAAAATCATCCAAATGCGTCCTTTGAGTCATAACTACTCGGTTATTGCACTGAAATGCTTATAAAGCGCCTGCGAACAATTTTAATTCTTTGCCTGTATTCCTTATATATCACTCTCTTACACTCTCGTCATTGTGACGTACCATCGGTGTCATCTGGTTACTTCCTGAAATTTGCGTATGATTCTTGAAGATGTGTGTAGTGATTTTACAGGAGATATATTTATTTTAGAGTTCGATTTTCTCGTGACTCCGAATTATCCTTAATTTATGGACATGAGTGTACTTATTGACGCACTGAGACTTTAAGGGTTCTATTATTTTTACTAATAGCTATTTTAATTTGTTAGCCGTTTCTGTCTTTTCTCATTTCTCTTGCGTTTTCCTGCAGTATATAAATCAGTGAATATGAACGAGAGTGTATTTAAACTGAAGTAGAGAAAAGTTTAATTAGAGCGTGGTTCCTCTTTTGAGAGTACACGTTATTAATTCTACCAGCTGTTGAATTTTGAATCTCGGTTTCGCATTCTTGCTGTCGAAATTATCTCGCTTGTGTAGATTTTAGTCAACCTGCTCTGCTATTTACCTTTGAATTTAGTTGTTACATTATATTTTTAATCAAATATTTTCCTCATCAAAAGTAGTTGGTGACTGTGCAAGCACGTAAGTCCGTGCCGTCTGTTAACTATTGTGGTCAATGAAAGGGTCTTTTACACACTTTTCCCGTTGTATTCATCTTCGTATCTTTGCGAGAAGTCGTAACTTAGACTTTTAAGTTACAACGTATATTAAGAAAGAAGATTAGATCCTACAGACTCCTCCTGAGGTATCTAGAACTTGAGAAATTCCCTTCTTTAAGTTTAACAGTCCGTGTATAACTCCACACCTAATCTCTAGGAAACTCTCTCTATCATTGTTGCATCGTAATAGACATTCAACTTTCAGTACACAATACATTTTCCGAGCCTTAGTAATTTAGTAAATTGCACTATGGATGAAGATACTGCTATGAAATAAATCAAATGTTTCTCTAAATAGGTGTTCTAGACGCTGACAAAAATGAAAGTGAATTACTTTTTCTATTTTAAATTTCTGTTCCGTTCATCTCTTACATATTTTAGCTATTTTAACATCAAGTTTCTTTTTATTTGACTGCTCAATAACATCTCTAAGCATTTTATTAAAAAATAAAAAAATGCAGTTTCATCATAAATTAATGAGTTACTTCATTATATCTGGCATCATATTTAACGTTGCATTATTAACATACACACAGTTTATTTGTCAATGATATGGTACAGTTTCTCAGTAAGTTATTCAGTTCGGGATTAATTTTAAATTCGTCGCGCCCTTTAGCATTTAATTATCTTTCGTATTATGTAATATAGCAACATTACAAGACATAATATTTTCCAAAAACAAAAGATAATTCCGTTCTAAAATCATTAAATCTTAACACGCCCGTGTCATATCACTATATAAAACACAGCAGCTGAAAAAAAATCATAAAAAAATTCTATTTTTGCTAAAAAAATCATACATAAATCGGAGAAGAAGGAACTTTTGTGATAAGAAACGCAGTAGTTTTAATCTAAATCCTGATATTTTTTTTTCGTGTCTCTGAAAATATAATAATATATTTGTTTATTAAATCACAGAGTCGATAATTGACGATATTTCAGTTCGTCACTAAGTCATCTGTTACGCAGATGTTGGAATACACACAAAGATAGGAAAATTGTGTTTTGAAATCAAGATAAAAGAAATGATTTATATACGGCTTTCCAAAAAATATCTTTACGACTTGGGCTCGAATTCAAAGTGAAGATGAAGTACGTTATTGCCTTGCTCCTTGCAGCCGTAGCAGTTTCTGCTATAACAGACAGGGGTAATATATTTATATTATTTAGAATGTGATTAAAGTAGACTATATTCGATTTGATAAAGTGAATTTCTTCTTATTTGAATTATTGCTTTTATTTGCTAAAATTTTAATTATTCAATGATACCGATATACTATGTTTGAAACTGCACTGTAAGTAACTGTTGTAGAATGCTGGGGAGTTATTCTCTTCTCAACACTTAAAGATTAATATTAAATAAATAAGAGCATTGGCTAATCACGAACAAAGTTGTAACAAACGGAGCAAACCGTTATAAATGAAGGTAGACGTAACAAGCAGAAGAAAGCGGGACACCAGAATTTGACCATTGGTCGTACAAGTCCTGGGTAGTAACTGTGGAATTCCTCCCCAATTTTGAAGAAAAGTACCTCAAAGGGGGCGATCCGAAGATCTCCCACCCCTCTTCCCCTACCAATAATCTATCAAGAGGTCTTTCTGTTGCCCTTATATTTTGAGTTTCCGCTTGCAGCGCAGTCAAGCTTTCAAACAGTCCTGCCTTCTTCGGGATTCGATGCAGTGCCAATCAGTACAGCAGTCAGCATCACTAACCATTATACTGGCTGGGCAACAAAAGACAGCTACAGAGGAAAGGGGACCAAGAGAGCAGAAAATAACAAAACAAAACAAAAAAGCGCAAAGTTTCAAGTATCCCTGATATGTCACAACCTAGACGTGAAGTGTACCTAGACATGCTGAAGACACAGCTAATAAAACCGCAACAGAACGATAACGAAGACTGCATTTTTAGATAGGTGAAATTTCCCCACAATTTCGGGAGCACATTAATTTAGGACATTCAAGCTTACTTTAATGCTGAACTTCCTGATCGTTGGGTTGGATGTCCTTCGTGAGGTGCTAATATGCAATATTTTTTTAACTTTGATTATCCTGAGTAGTTATTTCTTGCTACTTGCAAATTTAGTAAAATTGCAACAAAGTATAGAATTTTGAAACCAAACAAAATCTTTTTAAAACTTACATAAAAATTTAATTTAAAATAGATGTTTTGAGAAAGAAAAAATATTACTTTACTAATTAAAATGAAATTAAAGTAAATTCTAACCTTTTTAAAAAACAAATAGGGAATAAAGAATGTGATTCAGTGTAAAACGTTAATTAAATTTTAGGATAAATTACTTTAGACTCATTAAACAGTGTTCAAAAAGTGTTCAAAAAGCTTTTATATTATATTATATATTGGTTTATTGTTTTTCGGTAAGCGTAAAAAATAAAAAGTTCAATTTTAGATTTTTTTATTTAAAAACTACAGAAAAATGCAGAAGAAAGCTTAAAAAAGAACTAAAGAAACTATTGTTAGAAAAGTAAAGTCTTCATGTCATGGGATTATTATGATGACTTTGAAAATAGGAAGCCCTTGTTTTAATAAAATAACAGTAATTAAAAGGAAAAAATAAAGAAATAAAAATAAATTCTATTTCAATGCAAACTTTTTTAATTCTGCTAATTTGGTTAATAATAGTATTTGCAATAACTAATTTTAGATATTTTGGAGTTCTAAAGTAATTAAAGTTAAGCAATACTAAAAAGTTAAAGCAATACTAAAGCAGTTAAAGTTTACGCAAAAACACCTCCTGTAATAAATACTAAACTATTTAATCTACAAAAACAAATTGGAAATTAGAAAAGACTAAAAATATTTTTAAAAAACATCAACTTTGTTCGCAAACAATCAAAAAAAATTTTAAAGACAAAGAAAAAATATACAAAGAATTGAATAGTATTAGCCAAATTGGAGTTTTCTTATGCTTTTTCCTTGATAAGTCTGTGTGAAATCTGGAATTGGGCTAACTGACCATTTATTATGTATTATGTTTCTAACCTTGAATGTATTTTAAATTACTATACAATTCAGAGAAACATTAAGTCTCTTTCTCTTTTCTAGATTTAATTATTATTAACTTTAATTAATTCAATTTTTTATGTTATCTTCAGTGCTACGGCATTTTTCTGTTCATTTGAGAGAGAAAAACAACCTTTTTAGAAAACTTAAGTTTGTATAAAAGATAGTGAAATCTCCTTGATTTTTGTTCATTGAATTCATCAAGCAAATAACAAACAATGTTTTTATTTAATTTATTATTATACTTGCAAAATTATTAAACGTTAGTTATTTACAAACAAAACATAAAAATAAAACAAAATACGGTAGTTTTTAAAGTATAAATGTATGCCTGTCTCTAGCTGACGCAATTTTAGTTATCTTACAATACACAAGTTAAATTACAGACTACTTTATAAAATTTAATATCACCAAAAATAGTGCAGACTGATGCAGAATGTTCTAATAATATGACTTATTGTTCTAATTAGAATGTTCTAATAATATGAATTATGTCATACATAAAGTAATTCTTTATACTTTATTTTGATTTTGTGTCAAAGTCCTTATTGATCTTCCCAATTAAAAGTCTAAATTGCCTCATACAATTTTCATATTTAAATCATAGTTTGCTAAAAAAAAACTTTAAAATCTATTATAAAAGAAAATATTGCATAAAATAAGATTTTACAAGGTTTAAATATCATTACAGTATTTGATTTAGAATCGCTGCTTATGCTGTTTATTTTTAATCTTTCATAGAGAGAAGAAGTTTGGCTTTGCAAAACCCTGATCTCTTTGAAGGAGATATTCTCGGAATTGAGCCTGGCGTACGTATTTTAATTCCTTGTTTTAAGCATCCCACAAAACGTTAGTAGAACATACTATATTTTTTTCATAAAAATCCATTTTAATATGTACACTTTACCCTTTGATAAGCCTTAAAAGTTAACTAAACGTTACAAGTTTAAATATATTCCATATCAAATAGGAAGAAAAAATTAAAATGATACTTAAAATCAGGTAAAAGATCAATTTTAATTTGGTTTAAATTTCAAGTAAATTTCGCTAGATTATGAGAGTGAGCAAACATAGTTTCCTCTTCCTCAAGAGCAATAACAATTTGCTAAAATGTGTTTGTTCTTGTAGAAAAGCAACCTGTATCCGAACACTCTCAAAATCGGTAACTTTTTAAAAATCTAAACCACAATAAAGTTGCTGTTTTTCACAATATTATGTTTCAATTGTTTGTGTGCTTTAAAAAGTAACGCATTGCAGAATTTTAAAAAACTCTTATGCATTTGTTTTAACTGATGAATATGTTGTTTGCGTTGTGATGTTGTGATTCTTAAGTGAAACGTTATCATGTATTCCACAGAAATACTTAAAATAATTAGTATCTAACATTCAATATTATCCATACGATGTTTTAATGGTTTCGCCAAACACACACAGTCTTTTACTTAAATATCAACAGTATTTTTTCTCGTTTAATAGATCTTTTAAGGTACATTTTATAATTTTTAATTTGTTTTCGTTGATACAAGTTAAGTAAAAACAGGTATTGTGGTTATATTAAAGGGCATAATAACACATTACAAGTATGTTTTATTTATGTGTCTGTCACATTAAATTAATTTCGAAAAATAACCATGGCATTTCTCGAAAACCATTAAGTTTTTCCTTCTGTAAATAAATTATATGAAATGTAATTAATTTCCTTTGCTTAAAAATAATTTAAATGGTTTGTTAAAATGCCTACCTCAAATACCAAACAATGACTTTGAAACGATGTTTCAAAATTACAGAATTTCGCTTTCGAAACCATTTTGAAATTAAAATCTTGATAAGTTTAAAAAAGCCAAGCAAATGAGCCGTTTTTTTTTAAATATTTTTAAACATCATGTTAAAGAAATTATGTGTTTTTTCGTAATGTATCATTGTGGGCTTTCTCAGTTCAGGCTTTCTGGAGGTTCCATTTCCGTCTTTTTTGTCCACCTCTGCAAATGTTTGGGAGTTTCGCAAATGGAACCATGGCACCCAATGTAAGGTATAAAAGCATTTGTTAAGAGAAAAAAAGCTCGTATTTTCTTATTTTCTGCTCTGGTTATGCATTTCCCGAATGATGAAATTTGTACAGAAGCTACACATGGAAATTTTGAAACTATATTGCAGGGGTGGCGAAAGTGCGGCTCGCGAGCCTGATACGGCTCTCGCAGTCAATTTGTGCAGCTCGTGAATATAAAATACATGTATGAAATATGGTAAACTAAAACTATTCATGGTCCAAAAAGAAGTAATTAATTAGTTTAGACTCTTTTTACAAAGTTATCAGGGATTTCTTTCTATTTAAAACCTCCTCCAGTACTTCTATAATGATGTAAATATGAACTTGTGGCTTTTAGTAAATCTAGATGCGACTCTCGAACATTCCTGAATTCAAACGTGCGACTCTTACTGACATGAAGTTTGGCCAACACTGCTATATTACATTGCAAATCTGTGGAAGCATTACGCCAGTTTTATGAAATTTATAATTAATGTTACGGGCAATTAAAAAGAATTGTTTTGTTGCTTCGACACCGATCTTCATTAGTAGTTGTACACACAATTACAGAATGTGAATGTATGGATTATATATAGACGAGTGCGTGAAACGATTATTTCAAGATTGTTTCTATCAGCACATCATCTACCATCATTTATCGTTCGCTTGATCTCCGTGGTACTTTAATTCGATTGCCAATGAACTTCTGGCTCTGGATTTGTCTAAAGTCCAGGATTTGCTGGAGACATTTCTATATAGTGAATGGGTTAAATGCAAGCATTAGGAGGAATATCCAACACACCCTGCAAATTTAGAAAGGAAAATTCAGTTTTAGCTCTCCAACCATCACTTTTAGTTGGTCAAGTTATTTTATGACTATCCTATACTTTCAGGAGATTACTTCTTAATTCTCTATTAATGTCTACTCAGTAGTTTTTTATTGTTCTTACAATACTGTGAGAGTGTCGGGGAATGTTTTTCCTAAAGTGAGGATCAAAGCTTAATTCAATTATTAACGAGTACTTTAAATTAAGAAGGAAATATCACTCATTTTCTTTTCGGTTTTGTTTATGGAAAGCATTTTGGCTGAAGCAGAATAATTATCTTTCTCATTTTTGAGTTTTGGTCTTATCTTATGATGTAACTCTAGGAAAATAACTAATTTCATCCTTACTTCGAAAAAAAAAAAGACGAAACACTCTTACTTAATCTGGTTACAGTTAATTTATAGTGTATTGGTTTGTTACTCTTGACAAGTCAATTAATCTGAGGTCAATAACAATAGCTACTTTTTCAATACTTTAAATTTCTTTTTAATTTTACTTTTCAGTATTTTAAATTCCTTTTTAATTTAACTATTTAGAATTTTTCCCGTTTAAAATAATATTTCTTTGCAACGTTTTAAAATATTTTTACTACAATAGAAATCTAAATAACTTATAATTAAGATACTGATTCAAATTTATTCCGTTAATTAATCGCATTAATTAAATTTCTGTTTCTTGTATGATACATTAAAAAACCATTCTAGTAATAAATTACCTATATCTATCTATCTATCTGTCCATATGTATATATATATACATATGTGGGTGTGTGGGCGTAAGATCATAACATAAATTAGCAGTAGTCCCTTAACTCTTCATTTTAATTTGTTTATTTCTCTTCTCTATTCTCAAAACAGTAATTACATATAACTTTTTCAGGACTGCGTTATTTTTAGGTTAATCCATATATGTCTTTTACACAAGATAGTGACATAAATGGAAATGAAACTCATATAGATAATAATCATTTGAGAGTATTATTAATTTTCAAATCAAAATGCATTGAAACTGAAACTAAAACCATTCTAAATTAATGTTTTGTCCCGAGTATATCGGACTTTGCTTCTGTGCCTCGCCCTGCTTTCTTTTTATCGCAACAATCTCAAAAATGCAAATATTATGTTTTGGAATGGGCACGATTAATGTGCCAAGTTACTTGTATCTCAAAATGTTTCACTACAATATAAGAAATACTATTTAAATTCGCTCAAATCTGCATTTTTTATGCATCCATCTTCTATCTACGACGCCACCAACATATCCAAGTTACACTAACGGGTCATCATTCTAACGACGCAACAAACATCTAAGTGAAACTCCTTAAGATTCCTTTTTAATTACGTTATTTTTCCACTTTCAATTCTTAAAATATAATATGCTCATAAAAATTATTTCTGAAGTGCGTCATTTCAGAATTAATTCCTGTCATTCTTGTATAACGTTTAAGACAAATATATGTTTGAAAACTTAAGAGCAAAACCTTTTAAACCAATTACACTTAAATCGAAATTTTGATACTATATTTAAAAAATTAACTAATCCTCACCATACTTAATCTAAAGTCACTAGTTTTAGTCTAATATCAACGCACCATCTTCGTCTTTCAATTTCTTATAATTTCAACATCTTACGCTATATCAATTACATAATCCTTGATCCATCTCACGCTGGCCTCGGTTTAGTCAATATGTTGTCCTTCGATATACGTTTTCCACTTGTTATGCTCAGAATAAAGAAATGCATCAAATGGCCATGACTGTCTTCCTTGTAGCTAGACATTCATTATTATTATCTACGACAGACTCAAATTGTTTCAATTATACAGAATGTCGCAGAAGTCGCGCAGGGATTGCAAGACCTCATAATTTTTTTTGTAATTTGTTTATTTATTTATTTTTTTCTTTTTCAAGACTGGAGATAACACCATGGAGAAATTGAGTCCTGAAAAGCGTATGCAATTAATAACTTTATTTTGAATATCAAAGATCCATCATCGTCTCTCAAACAACATACCATCGGCACATCAGCGTGCGCAGCTGTCCTCATCAGACTACGATTGTCTGTCTGGTAGTACGCTTTTGGCAACATTAGTCAGTCTGCGTTCGCCTAAGAACGGGTAAACATGTTCGGTTCGAACTCCCCAAAACATTCAACGAGTGAGGGACATCATTAATGACAACCCCGTTCTCTGTCTGCTCTTGGACGATCGCAGACTGAATAATGATGCAGAGAGTATGCTACCAGACGTAGAATCGCAGACTGATAAGGACAGTTGCGCACATTGAAGTGCCGATGGTATGCTCTTTGAGTGAGGATGATGCATCTTTGATTTCCAAAATAAATTTCTATCAGTTTCGAACGCTATTTAGGACTCAATCTCTCCATGTGTATTTCCCAAAAGTACTGCACAGTCCTGAAAAATTAAAAAATAAGTAAACAAATGACAAAACATTAGCAGACATTGCAACCTATGCCCGATTTCAGCGCGATTTTCTATATATAATGCGTGTTTTTTAAGTGCACACTGAAGAATTTGCTTGAGCTTGAAAAATATCTAATTTACGAATCTCTTTGCACATGCAGTTAATATAATTTTCAAATAAGAATCTCTAGTTTATTACCTAATGTAATCATTTTTCAGTCTTTTTTATTAAATATAATAATTTTAAATGATATCTATTGCAATCACGTTTTCTTTCTGGTCATTTTTGTAACTGTACATTATTTTTCAGGACAGGAATGTTATTCCATACCAGCAGATGAGATGGCCCAACAAGATAATTCCATATATTATTGATTCATCTCTAGGTATGACATTACGCTTTATTTTTATCTAATTTATATTTCCATGAGCATCTAACATCCAATAGAGGGCTTAAATTGATAAAGCACTTAAATAAGCAGAGTCGGATTTGGAAAATCTTCGGAAATACTCGACAGATTTACTGTTCAGAAATTTGACAAAGTGAGTAATACAACTCTCCTATATCGCAGTGGTTGCCACCATATAATATTAAAATGATTATTCGAATGCTATAGCAAAAGCTTTAGAAAAATGATGATTATTAATTAATTTAAAATAAATTATATCTAGAAAATAAACTAAATCTTTACAAAAAGTCAAAAAGTTTTATGCTTAAAATTAAGTAGTCCTCTGATCTCAGGATACTTAGGACACCAAGAGTACTCAATTCTATGCCGTAAAAGTATCATCTCTAACCTCAAATAAGAAACTAAGAAACCAAATGAAAAATTCATCTTGTCTATATTATCTTCTGCGTAATCCATGCACTTTGATCCATTATGTTACTTTTTATAAGTTTATGCTTTATGCTATCTGTTCTGTACAACATTTTTCATCCATATTATTTTCATTCATATAATATAATATAATAATTAAGTATTTAAATCCTTTTCTTTGAAAAGAATTAAAAGATGAGTGTATGCAATAATTAAATAATATCAAAACCAGATACTCATAGGTACTCGATGCGTTGCACTGCTCAGTTTAAGTGCGCTTTACAGGAAGCTTTAATATCATCTATAGTTGCTTAAAAATTCGAAAGCTTCTCAGAGTTGAGAGAAAGATATTTATTGCAAACATTGTTAGAAAAATAAAACAAATTCTGTAAATGTTATAATTTTATTGAAATTAAACAAAAATTGGTATTGAAGTAATGTGCGATCTACCGCTTTTAGTTATCTATTTCTTATATGGCGAGCCATGACAAACGAATAGAAGGTCCCTGGATATTTCATTTAACATGTCGAACTGATAAACTCAACACGCCCTTTCCTCGTCGAACGAGGCCCACCAGTAGCCGAGCGGTAAAGTCGCTGAACACTCGTAGTTTGGTCAGAGGTTTGAATCCCACGAACGGATGGCTGCATAAGCTTTCTCGTGGTTTTCCCCATCTGTAACGTGTATTAGAGCCAGTTTCATTTCGAAAATCCTCCACGAAGGAGTCTCTTCCCTTAGGCAGCTAGCCCTCGAGTGCTTTCCCGTAATCAAGCAAACCGAATCAAATCAAACCATCATTATCGAACGAAGAGATGCCGCAATGTTACAGACTCTACAGATTGTACGCAACATGAAAAACTACAACCTATATTGTAGTATGCAATGTTCCGCTTTTAATTATTTATTTTTTTAGAAGGTCCACTAATATTGGTTATTTTTTTAATCATTTCGTTTTGTCTTGGTGAAGAAATTCCTTCGTCTTGGTGAAGAAATCATAGTCACATGCACTCATATCTTGTGAATATGGCATATATTTCAGGACCTCCTATCGCTACGTCGCAGGAGATCCGTGACAGTGCATGCATTATGGCAAGGCGCATTGTGATAGAGGATGATGAGATCTGAGACATCGTCTTCGTATAGTATTCAAGAGAAAGTGATGACACACATTACTTACGAATCTCATCCTCCATGGCAATGTGCAATCTCATCATCCTCGATGTCGTGGTACTCTCTTTATCCCTGCTTTAAAGCAGTCAATGTAGAGCATCAATTGAAGTGAACGAGTTGAAGGTGCATGAAGCCTTCCATTAATTTGTCAGAAGTCAGTAGAAATGGCATGCGATTGTATTAAGGGAAAATAAATGTTTGTAACTAAGCTAATAATATTTAATAGATATTTCGCTGTGTTTCCACTATTTTTTTATTCCACACTAGTATATCCACCATATACAAATACCATTATATTGCTATTACCTCAACATCTAATATCATGTTACATTGATATGTCTCTTTCGTTTGTCGTTTTTTTACTATTTTCTCTGCTAAGTTTCGTGTGCATCGTATAACGTAGGAATTTTTATTTCATTTTATAATAGTCGCAGGAGCATAGACAAGAATTATTGCTCATTACTGGAAAAAATATTCTTAATGTCTAAATTTTCAACATTTTTAAATTCTGAGAAAGATTTTAAGAAATTTACAGACCAGTTCATCAGCACTCAATATCCTACAGGCATTACATTTTAAGATTCTTAAGAAAGCTTCCTTTCATAAGCTGAGCATTTTACATTTTAAATAACTTATTGAGCTTACGAAAAGGTGATTGCTTAGGAAATTCTAAACTGAAATATCCGTAGGGAGCCTTAGAAAGTTATTTCTGAGTTAGGGATTTAAAAAACTGGTCAGTTCAGGCGGTCTTCCTAGTTTATAATAATATAACTACAAGTAACCCTCGTATAACACGGTAGATACGTTCCTAGAAAATGCCGTATTGTATGGGACCCAGAGGCAGTATAAAAAAGGGGTTACGTTCCGAAAACTTATTGAAAACAAATATTTTTTAAATTATACATAAACAACTTAATTTTTATTAAAAATACATGTATGTACAACAGAAAACAAAACATATTACATATTTTAATTTAGCTCAACTTTAGTTTAATAAATTTCTTAGTTGTCATTGCTCAGGATAATCAACAGAAAACGTTTTTTCGGTGGAATGAGGTCGCTTTCACTTTCAGAATTTCTTTCTTCATTTAAAGTTCTGGCATTTTCTTCCCTCTTTATCAAATCTGTAATTTTACTTTGCTCACTAGTTCTTACAGGGTCATTTTAAATTTCTCGGTATATAGCTAGACAGTTTTGCAGCTCCCTTTTGAATTTTCGGCTTATTTCAGCGGAATGGTCTGCCCTCAAGAAAAAAGTCGAGATTTTCAGCTAAGCGTAGGCCTTCATTTAATTTTTTAATGTTCATTTGTTAACTTCAAATCTTCATCAGTGGTAGTGTCCTCAGAATCGATTTGATTTACAGCTTCGTATGCCATATCTATCACATCTTCGTCAATTTCCTCTTCCACTGATAAGTCTTGAAAGTCCTCAATAGCCATGTTCACAAAACCTTCGCCTCCGATTGATTTAATAAGTTCTAATATGCCACCAATTTCATTTTCAGACGAGTCATGCACCTTAAATAACGTTCAGCGTCTGGCACAAAACAATTTAAAAACCAATCTTGAAATATATCCCCAGCTACCCAAGCTCTTGGATTTGCTTTCCAATATACCGGCAAGGTATTTTTATTTACGCTTTTAAGTGCACGAGGATTTAAAGATCTATAAATTAACAAGGGTTTTGTCATAAAGTCCAAAGTCATACAGCACAAAAATAGCGTTAGACAATTTTTAGACACATTAAATCAGGATGCAGTTTTTTTCTTTGTTCGATATAAAGGTTCCACTGGTCATTTTCGTTCCACCAAAGCCCAGTTTTGTTGGCATTGAAAATTTGAACTGCTGTATATCCTTGTTCTTCTATAATATTTTGGCATTTTTCAGGAAACGTCCTAGAAGCTTCATAATCAGCCGATGCAGATTCTCCTTGAATTCTTATGCTATGAATTGCAAAACGCTTTTTGAAATTTTCGAACCAACTTTCACTCACCAGAAAATCTGGGTCGACAGAGGGTTGGTTCTCCATGTTCTTTGAGGTGCTTGAAAATTTTAAGTGCTTTTGGTTTAATGATATTACCATCCAACGAAATTCTTTTTTGACATTGTTTTTTGACAGCTATAATCAATCCAAATGCTGAGTGCCTTTTCCATCTTCTCAATTATTGGTGCTCCCGTCGGCGAACTGCATGTTTTGCGGATGTCGAAGATCCTGCAGCAACTGCACTTCTTATTTCTTTTTCATTTTTCTTAACAGTCCGGACTGTTTCTTCATTCCAATTTGAACTTTTTTCAATGTGATGTGACTTTTCTCCTTTTAAAAGTGGATTTAATTTCCAATATTTGTACCTGTACTTCTAAAGAAATGAATTTCCTCTTAAACGTTGTTTTCTTTATCTTTATTGGACAAGTCTGGAGACTGAAACTTAATGTCTTAAAGGCGAAAACGTTATTCTTTAACACGCCGTGGCTCGACGCAGACTGCCGACCAGCAGCTTGAGACACTTTTGTTTTCAGGCCATGGAGACGAGGATTCGAATTTCGGAAACCGAACGTGCAGGCTGTGCGTTTTAGAGTACTTATTATGACCTCATGTTGTTCACATTCTGCGATAGTGAGGTTTCTTCATTGTTATCTGGGGACATTTATTCTTACGGCTACCGGATCTGGGAAGACAACTGGCACAACTTACGAAACAAGGATTCTTCTGCGTTAAATGACTGTATGGGTGCTTTGTACAATATGGAAAAACTTCGTGCGGAGTTCGTTAAAATTCTTCGGATTGCTTGGGCAATTTTCTTATCGTGTTAGAGAGAAACCGTGTTGTAGGAGGTTTCTCGCAATTTATGAATCATGTTATAGTGAAACCGTGTTACAGGATGCCTTGTTGTAGGAGGGCTACCTGCATTAATAATTACAATTCGATTTGAAATTTTCATTTGAAAAATTAGAAATTCTTGTCATAACATTTTCCATTCACTAATTTTGTTTCCTCTTCTAGCGGTGTACACATCTTTGATCTTGGCGGGAATGCAGAACTACGAAAGAAATACTTGTCTTAAATTTGTACCTAGGACTACAGAAAAGAACTACATCAAGATTTTCAAGGGACAAGGGTACGTAAAATTACCTAACAGGGATTTGTATGCTAGATGTTTTACTATGTATTTTGATCCATAAGTATATTTTTTACACAAACAGCACAACCCCGCCAGCCATCGTTTATACTGGATCAGATGGCTGTTCTAAAACTAAGAAAATTAGGTTTAGTTCTAATCAAATTGTTGTTACTTTTAAGACAAATGACAGTAATTCTTCATGTTTGGCTAGCACTATGTCAGCAATATGTAGGATCAGTACGTACGTGTATGTAGGAGCAAATAAAAATGCATGGTTGAAATTTCTCATTTAATCTTAACTGTAGAAATTTAAAGCGCTGTAATAAATATTATTGTTTAATATTATTTTTTCTTTCTAAAACTTAGGAGTTCTGAAATAATGAGATCTTTGTTATTATCACCTTAAAATTTTGAAATTAGAACTTTTTAAATTTATAGGTTTATAGGTAATATAGGTTTAAGAAGCTTATAGAACATGAAGACTCACAATTAGATGGATATTATATTTTAAGATTTTTAATAAAACCTTTTTGTAGAAAATCTTAAAACGCAATATTTAAAGGAGTCCTCAGAAAGTTAAAAAAGTGTTGTAGTAGTACTTTATATTTCTGGTCTGTTTTAAGCTCCAGTCTTAATTACCACTTTTTTATTTCAAGCTACACGGATGGTTGTTAGGGACTTTCCGCTGACATCCAGACTTCTTCTACCACACGTAGAATAAAAACGTAAAGTAATTAATAATAAGGTTGTCAGCCTCTCTAAGTTCCTAAACCACCCTAAAAACTTAAATTTCATTTACTCACAACAAGCTCTAAATAAAGTGCTTCTTCCTTGAAATACGGACAGGCAGCAGAATACCATCGTACTGTAAAGAAAATTAACCCGAATTGTTAATATGTAATTTACTTCAAAATTCTCTTTTCTTCGATGCTCAATTCGACCTTCTAAATATTCGAATGATATGAATATTCTGCACAGAGTTGAGAGGAAATAAGATTCGAAACGGAGGGAAGGACTTAAAAAATCAGTTAAATATTTTAAAGATAAGTCAAATTACATTTTTTTCTTATGCTGTATTGAAACGTTTATTACTACAAAAATCAAAGTGCAAGCTTTGAAACAATAGCCATTTTGTTACATGAACTATCTTTTCAATTGTTTCTTTCGAAGTAATACTTCTAAAAGTAAATCTAATTAAAATACTACTAGCCAAAGGCTACGTAGAGTAATTCAGGCGCTAAGTTGTCTTCGAATTTACCGACGTGAACTTAAACTATCGTCCAATAGCAACGCGGAAGACAAGAAGTCTTATCTAGAACAGCAAACCTAGTAAAGTGGCCTTTGAACGGGGGAAACACGCTCTGTCTAAACAATCTCAAATTTTCACTTATATACACACGAGCTAATTTACATTCCGGCGTAGAAACGGAAATAGGGAAATGACAGCAAAGATTCAAACTTAAAATAACTAGTTAGGGAAATTAAGGTAAATCTCACATATTAATTCCTTTATGTAAGTGGGATTATATTATTTTGATGAAGATATAAGCATTACATTATCCATAATTCAACTGGAGCAATGAAATGTTCTTTATCTGATTAACTTGTTTATCTTTCGGAATAATTCATGCTATTAACAGACAATTACTAACAAAGACAAGCTATTAACAAACTTTTTTTACACTTTCTATAGTATTACAATGATTTTCAGTCCAGTATTGATTAGAATCAAATTTTTAACAGATGTTACTCTTACGTCGGTATGATCAACCGTGGAGAACAACCACTGTCTCTTGGAAACGGTTGCCAATTTGTAGGTACTGTTGTCCATGAGCTGGGACATGCTATCGGTTTCTTCCATGAACAAAACAGATCTGATAGAGATGAGTACCTCACCATCTACTGGGAAAACATCAAAGAAGGTAAGAAACGAAATTATTTGAAACATGATGCATTAATTTCACTAACAAACATAAGTTATATTTCAAGAATTTTTGGCATTAATTCATATCACATAAAATGATGAATAAAATTTTGATTTGGTATAATCAAAGGCTTTACGCAACGCATCTTAAGGATTAATGATTTTTAGCAAATTCCAGCAAATCTTCCAAACAATAATTAACAGAAATTATTACTATGATATCTCAATTTGTTTCCCATAAAATATTAATATCTTACGAACAGAATTTTCTTGACAATTAATCGATCGCTTTGATTCAGGGAACATCTGCTATCATGGATTTGAAAATGAGCAAAGAACAGCAATAACGCTTTACTGTGAAGCGGAAAAACAACAGCGAAGTCATTTAAAATGCCGTATACATACATGCAAAGTACATACAAATCTTTACAAGGCTCAAAGCCAAGGAGGAAAGAGGTAAAATCTCTCAGCAACAATGGAGTCATTTGAAATGCAGTGTAAAGCATATATGGATCAGATTCGTGGAGGAAAGAGGTAAAATGTTTTAGCTCCGTGGACAAGCTTTACCTCGAGCGATAAAGTTTCATTGGTACGACGAGCGATTTCATGATGAGCTCAGATGTTGAGATTCGGGCAGGGTCGCATTTCCCAATCTTGAGTCCACGGAAGCAATGGAAATGCTAGATGAAAAGTTCCTAAAACATTGTTACCTGTCTCTTCGACCGAAGATGGTGAGCTAAAAACAAATAAAAATACGCCTCAAATTGTTGTGAAAGATCACTAAAAAACAAAAATGTTGCCTCTTCCTCCCCCTCGCGCACTGACTACCAGATAGAAAGAAGATCAATGATTAAATCATCTGTATGCCATGATTTAATCAAAAAGGCAGATATGAATACTGAATATATTTTAAACAAATTGTGACTGGAGGTGAAACGTAATGATTTTCTTATTATTCTGAGACGAAACTGCAGACATCTGCTTGAATTGGAGAAGCTTAACTTCAGCACAGAAATTTCAGCTTCAGAAATCTCAGGGAAGAACATACTGGCAACCGTTTCTGCTACATATTAAAAGGAATTTGTTCACTAGATTTGGTACCAGCAGTCTATTTTCTCTATTCCAAAATGAGATATCCAAATGAAATGTCCAGGTCGTTATTTTGACGTCACTGAAAATATTCACAAAACCATATCAAGAGACTTAAATAGTATTCCAAGAGATGAACTCTACGAAATTTTTAATCCGCTGTATGAACATGACAAGAATTATATAGACTTACAAATATTGTATGTTGAAGGCTCAGTCTTTGAATAAAATTCTATCTATTTCGAGGGCAGTAGACACAAATCCACATTTTATTCAGGAAGATAAAAAAAAAAGAATATTCTGACTAATACCTTAATAACTTGAATCTTTATTTTGTTATTTGAATAATATACCTAGCTGATATAAATTAAAATAAATTTAATTTATAATACATCCAAGTAATCGTTTTATGAATCTTTATAGCATTGTCATAATTAATAAAAGGTATTTTCAGCTTTATGTGTTGCGTGACTGTTAGAAAATCATTTGTGTTCATTAAGTTTTATAATATTTTTTTATTTTTAATACATTTGTTTTTAATTTTTTCAAACAAATTAGCGATAAATTCTTCTCTAAAGTTGTAGACTGTAATCTGAAATTATCATATAAACTGTTTATACCATTAATTAACAAAGATAATCGATATTTCAGAGTGTTTAAGATTATGATTGAAAACCATGAAATATTTTTGCTTCTTGGTTAAGAGAGATTCAAGCTGTCGGTCATAAAGTAGTGCAAAATAGGCAGTAGTCTGTTTAATTTTGAATCATAACATAATTTTATCATTTTCCTTCTTTTTAAAAGTAATACTATCTTCTTTCACACTTCCAAATGCTTTCAAATAAAATATTCTAAGGTTCTTTTGGCCTCACGGAAAAGATGTGAAGGAAACTTCGGCATTCACTTTAACCATACAAGTGAATTTACATGAAATTTTTCAATGTAAATAAAACTTATAAAATTATAGAGATTTATATAATTATAGAAGTTAATTACAGAATTAAAGAAAGAATATGAGAGTAATTATTTCGGAATAATGCAGGATTTATTTTTTCAAGAAAACATTTATAAATATTTAAATGTGTCTTACCCAGAGCTCGATTTGGACTTGATAAGGCCCTAAGATATTTCAGATATGGGGCCCTTCATAAGGCTGTTATAATATATTTTAATTTTTGGGGTCCCCAAAGAAAGTGGGGGCCCTAAGCTATAGCTTGTGCAGGTTTATATATAAATCCGGCTCTGGTCTAGATGATAAAGATTATACAATTATTTTTTTATATTCATTCTGTATTGTTGCAAAAATTTTCATAAGACTTTAAACCTCTATTTATTTCAGGTATGGAAACACAATTCGCTCTTCTGAAACCTAGCCAAAACCTGCTTCTGACACCCTTCGATCATGATTCTATTATGTTGTACGGAAACTATGCCTTCTCCAAGGATCGCAGGTCGAAGACCATGGTTGCAAAGAACGGTAAACTGCTGAAGGAGCCTTATGACAAACAAGGCCTCTCCAAGGACGATATCAAGCGTGTCAAACAGATGTATAAATGCTAAAACGTATTGTTCTCATACATATTTAAACGATTAGCAGAAACATCAAGCTCATAAAACTGATGTATAAATGTTGAACTAATGCTTAGATGTACTTCTCTTACAAATAAAGCATCAAACTAAGAAAAAAATACTCATTTTTTTTAAATAGTAATTAACACACTGCGAAATTTAAGCAGGAGTAAATGAGTTGGATAATTCCAAAATTTGATGTTAAATAAAAACATATGTTTCTTTTCTTAAAAGTAGAAAACAAATAAAGTAATGATAAAAAGTAATGTACAAACAATTCAAAATACTAATAATGATAAAAAGAATAAAATCAGTGGCTTACTTCTAATATACAAAAAACGAAAAGAACAGCAAACTTTTCCTTGCTGTATGAAGTGGAAAAAATTATCAAGGGACATCTACAATGTTAAGAGCAAACGAAAGGGTGCTCTGCCCTTGGCGTTAAGCGTGTGAGGTGGAGGAAAATAAAAAACTGGTATTATAAGAAAATTTTGGGTGGCGAAAATCAGGAAAGATTAATTTTAATTTAAAGGATTTTATTTATTTCAAAAGCCAAAGTAAATTTTAAAAAACTGTTTTTCTTTAATTCGGATGAAAAGTAATTAAAATATTTTGCGTTTATTTGTAATGGGTGACCCGAAAAATGCCCACAGGAAAAATAAACCGCATTAAAAATGCTCACAGATATAAATGCTCACAGGAATATGTCCACATAGAAAAAAGCTCACATGGAAAAAATGCTCACTTAGAAATATGCCCACGTAGAAAAAAAAGCTCACATGGAAAAATGCTCATTTAGAAATATGATCACATAGAAAAAAGCTCACACAGATATATGCTCACATGGAAATAAGCCCACATATATATATGCTTACATGGAAATAAGCCCACTGATAAATAAAATACGTAGAAATATCCTTACATTAATCAATCAATAATTAATCGATCTTGAACATCGTACATCTACTTGAATTTTTCAAAGAAAAATTATTTAAATTACCAAAACACTTGTGGTATATATATATATATAAATTTTAAATTTTGAGCATATATCTGTGTGAGCTTATATATATATATATCAAAAACTGCATAACTTATGTGTAGATTTATTTGCTATATAAGATTAACAAATGGGCCTTTTTGAATTTTAAGCAAATAGAGGAGGAAGAAAAAAAAATGAAACCCAATATACAGCGAAAAATTATTCCAATTTTAATTGTTAAAAAAATAAAATAATAGTAAGTATAAGTTACACATTTTCATTTTATAAACATTTAGAAGAATAAGCAAATAGAAATAATTATTTTATTTAAATTATGTAAAATACCTTGTGATATATAAATCATGTATATTTCAAATAAACTTATAAGGTATTTCTCCGGCCATCTTAGCATGCCTGCGTGGTGTAGTGGTCTGCACGCTGGGCGCGTATTCCAGAGGTCCGTGGTTCGATTTCCGGCGGACGCTTTGCTCATTTTTCACATCTCCTGCTTCCAGAATACCTAATATCTCTACAAACTTACTGAATATTAGCTAATAGATGTAAATATCTAATTTTATCATCGATTTCATCATAGTTTCCTACACGATTCGCGATTAGCAAATGTAAGTTTTCATATTTGTTTTTAATTCAGTACGTCCTGTATTTAGAATAGCTAGTAATAAACTCTGACAGGCTAAATCGTTTTCAGTCCGTCAAACAAAAACCACATACTAGGATGGCTACAATTAAATAATGAATTTAGTGCCTTACAAAAGCTTTCGTAATAATTTGTTGCTATAGGAGATTTTTCGAAAGCTGCTTCATAATGATTCCACACTTCGATCAGAAACTGTGGTCTTCTAGAACTTTTTTTTGGCTCCAAATTTAAATAACTACATTCAAGCATCAATTTCTATAGATGCACACCAAAAGTATGCAAAAATAGAGTAAATAAAAAACAAAAATAAACTATTGGCAGTTACAGGAAAAAAAAAATTTTCGTACAGAGGCAGTGGTATAAAATACAACAGTACATGCAAAATTTTACTATAGTTTTCATTCTTTTATATACCTCCCCTCAAAAGGTTAATATGAGCATTTGTCCAATAATTTTTCTTTGAAAAATTCAAGTAGGTGTACGATGTTTTAATTGATTAATTTATTGATTGATTAATGTAAGGATATTTCTACGTATTTTATTTATCAGTGGGCTTATTTCCATGTGAGCATATATCTATATGAGCTTTCCTTCGTGTGAGCATATTTCTAGGTGAGCAGATTTCCATGTGAGTATTTTTCTATGTGGCCATATTTCTGAGTGGGCTTTTTTCCTGCGAGCATTTATACCTGTGAGCATTATTCCTGTGGGCTTTGTTCCTGTGGGGTTTTTTCCTAGAATCTTTGTACTGGTATCACAAAATTTGGTTGAGGAAAACAGAAAATGCAGATATGAGGAAAAGCGAAATTCTTCACTATTCGGCTGCAAAAAGAGACTTAAGCTACCAAAAAAACTGTTGCATCTATACAAAATTTACACATCCTCAATTAATCTCCCAATAGATTTAAAATTAACATTGCATTCGCAACATTACAGGGCATAATTAATTCCAAGTTTTTTAAGTTACAAACTGATAAGTTGTTTAGGAACATCATTTCTTGAAGTGTTAAAATGATAATTAGCATTTCATTTTGCAAATCTGACTTTTGAAGTTTTCAGTTGACAAAATTTTTAAGTTTATGAGCAAAACAAATAGCAATGAATTTTTAAAAGTTGTTAGTTCAATTAGCTATAAGTTTAATGGAATCTTTACGAAACTTCGCAAAAGCATAAAGTCCATGTTAAGGTAAAGATTTTAGTTTTTTGTGGAAGGTCAAAAGTTTGTCAATAACACATTTTTCATTGGTTTTACTTCTTTTATATGTAATATGTTGGTAAGAACGTGGTGGAATATTTTTAAAAAATAATGCTGAAATTTTTGTTAGCTTTTCCAATGGTGGTAATAATAAATTTACTTTTAAAATTGATGTTGTGATGTGTTGTCTCACTTGCCTGACAGTAACATCAGAAGTCTATAAAATTCATTGTGGCAATAGTGCAAGATTGCGGCTGTCGTTGGCAAGAGCCTTGAGCATCATACAGATGACAATACGACTTTACTCGGTAGTTCCGCCCCCAATTTTGATGGAAAGAGCCCCAGGGTGACGGGTCTTGGGGTCTCCCAATCTTCTTCCCCTACCACATACCTCTCGAGAGGACTTTTGGCTCGTCGCATATTTAGAGTGCCTCCATGTTGCACGGACACTTTACATATACAAACATTCATGCCTTCTCCGGGATTAAACTCGTGATGAGAAGAAGGCAGGAATAAAAAGTTACGTAAAGGACTATTAATGGAAGCTACTTACATTCTTTTTTAATAAAGCATTGTTATAAATTTAACATAGCTAATATTTTAAATGCTTCCCTTCTTTTTTTCTTTTTTTGGACTGTTACAGGTGCACTGTAATTAATTTTAGAAAGTTATTGTTGCAGATTATAAAATATTGAAAATCTTAATAAAACACTGATAAATATTCATACATTTATTTTGATGAATTGAGTTGTCCGTAGTCTACTTATTCATATTTAAGAAATCGATATTCTAATTAAATGTGATATTTAATATTTATCTTATTTCAATGAATAATTATAGTATGATATGCACAGTTTTGAAATAATCTTATTAAGTTTATAAAATGGAAAAATGGCTGATGAATATGTAATAAAATAAATTAAAATATTAATGCAATTACAAAGATTTTGTAGGGCTACATTATTATTTGATAAAATTTGTATATTTCGAAAAGACACTCGTATATATCACAATGAAGGTAATAATTTATGTTATTATGCTGTTATGAGGTTTTGCAATAGCAAACAGTTATTTTTAGATATAAAATAGATTAAGGATCTACTAAAATAAAGTGTGCCCTACAGTGACTGCTGCTCAGAAACATTTTTACTTAACTATAACATAATAACATACACTTGAATTCAAACGCTGATAAGACTACACATAAGACAGAATAAGAAATAAGCTAGCTCAAAGTATTTTACCTGCAGGGCAATTTGAAGCATCGGCTAGCGAGAAGACTAGAGTCGAAATATCAGTTTTAAGCAGAGTTGACAAAAATATGCTAACAGCAAACACGATTTCCAGAAGCTGTCTCAACTAAAGTTTCAAAACTCTCAGCTTAAATGCACTCTAAACGAATTTGGATTCTGGTGAAGACTACAGAAAGGAGAGGTTATTGTAAGGAACAAAATCATAATACCTGGTTGATTAGCATAACATACTTACAGAATAATCCGTGACATGTGAACCATGAATGTATTTGTCTCCCTTATTCGTACTAGGTAAGGGTCCGAGGATATCCAGAGCAGTCCTTCCGAATAGTGTTCCTACACATGGAGTGTTAGTCTTTACCGCGCACGTGTCTGTAGGCCTTTTATGGCATCAAAGGATTTTCGCCACTTCTGTACATCTGCAGGAATACAGACGCTGCGCATATCTTCCTCCAAAAGCAAAGAGAATATGTATAAAACAAATATTAATATAAGCTTCCTTCCTAATATTTTCAAGCTTCCTGAGTCTGAAATGGAAAATTGTTGTCAATGAGTATATACATTCATTAAGTATATCGCTTAGATATTAGCTGAAGGAATGAAATACTAATAATTCACGTTAAATTCTGTTCCCGTTTCTCATTCCTGATTCTCAGTCCTTCATTTTCCTGATTCTCAGTCCTTCATTTTCCTGATTCTCAGTCAAAGTTTTAAAAAATATTTTAAAACTTTGACTGAGAATCAGGAAAATGAATCTTCAAGAATAAATTGCATTTAAGTTTATGATACAGCTACAACATATGATCGAATAATTGCTTGGAGTTTTTCCATAACAACCAACGAAATGCCAAAATCTTTATTCAGCTAAAGTCTTCATTCAGAAATCTATTACTTGCAGAGCTGCAAACCTAAAATATTATTCCAAGTATAGGATTCGGCCAGCAGTTTGTAGAGCCTGAGCTCAGAATTACAAGCAATTCAGAGTATCCAGCAGATCAGTTACTATACCAGAAATTCAGAGTATCGTAACTTAAAACGTTACCATTGGCTAATCGTTCTTATCAGCTATATAATTTTTATCAGTCAAACCATTCTTATCATCTCATGTTTCTTTACAACTAGTAGACCATTAATAAACTTGTAGGGTTTATATTTATTTTAACTAACATTTATTTTAAGTTTAAACTATCTTTCCTGTCAAGCCTTACTTTCCCCTGGAACTGCCAATGCCAGAATATATAAATTTGAGTAGAACGCGCAAGGATTCAAATTATCAGCGGAAGTATTATGATTTAAATAGAAGGAAACGAGTTCGGTGAGAGAGTTATTCTTACTTAGCGAGCGCGGAGGTAGAAATCGAGAATTGAAGAACCCCGCGTTGCGGCCTATGTGCTTGGCGGGAAGTAGTTGCAATTGTTCCAGTGAGCTTCAAGTCTGCTGAATTAGCTGCGGTATTTGTAAAACGCGGTGAGTTAGTTATTTTAGAGAGCCTCGTAGTTAGAATATTGTCTTTACTTTCTTTTCAGGTTCTTATTTTTATTTGACTGCCTAGTGGGCACAGTCTGTAAGCGTCAAGAGGACGCCATTGTAATTTATTACGTTGAATAAAAAGGGACTTAAACCCTTTATAAGACTCTGTGGTTTATACAAGCTTTCACAGTCACCTCTTGGTTGCGTGCTAGTTAGAGGCGCGCAACGTTATATTGGCGCCCGAACACTTATCGAACTGAAATGGCCGAAAACTGGATGGAAGCCGCTGGACAACACCAAGAAATGACAACGCAGTTAGAAGGATTTGGATACCTGGTCCAAACTTTGAGAGCATCAATCAAGCCAAACGTCTATTTCGACGGAAAAAATTCGGTGTCCGTATTTTTAGAAGGTATAGAAAACCACTTTCAGCTCTATCCCGTGCCTGAAAGACAAAAAGTTGCTATTGCCACATCAGCACTAAGAGGACAGGCCGCGCTATGGTGGAAAAATATAGGCAAATTTCTTCTAGGTGAATTTGGAAGCCCGACGTATACATTTGAAAATTTCAAAAAATAGTTAGTAAAGGCCTTCCCCATAGTGAAAGATCGCGCACGGCTGGAAGCCGAGCTATATAGTTTCTATCAACGGGATACAGCACAATTGACGGACTTTATTTTACGAAAAATCAAGCTAACGGATATGCTGTATGGCAAGAAACCCGATGCGGAGATTATTGAAATAATATTACCAACATTGTTACCCGCTGTTCAAGACTACTTTGAAATTAGAAACCCAACCACATTGCAGGAACTTTTCAAATTGCCGGTGAAATTTCAAAATCGCAGAATAGCGGAAAAAGCGAGAGGGGAAACATATTCTCAAAGTACCCGAAGGAAATCTTCAAATGAGGAAACGAGAAATGGAAATCGCTCTTATGGGGTAAAAAGCTATCAAGCTAACGCATCGAAACTCGAAGGTCAAGGCCCAAAAAGAAAATTTGAAAATAAGCATCCGCGTACCCAGAAGACACAGATTGAAAGGAAAGCTTTAAACGACTAGAGGGGCCTGTGAAAGGGAGGGTCCAGACCCCGGAAGTTTTAGAAAAACCCTCAAATAGACATCTAAATACAGTCATCGTAAAAAACTCACAGCTACCAATTATAAAAGTCCTAGTTGGCGATGTACCAGTAGAAGCCCTCATCGATACAGGGGCAGAAGGAAATTTCATGAGTGAAAAGTTCTTCAAAAAGAATTTTTTTAGGTTACGACTCTTTAAAACCAGAAATACGGAAATTATAGCGGCGCAAGGAAAAACATGTCACTGCATCGGGAAAGTATCATTAAACTTACAGATAAAAGAGGAAAATCTCAAAGTATTAATTTTTGTGGTGAAAGACCACCAACACTCTCTTATTTTAGGTATGGACTTTTTAAGGGCCGCGAGGGCCAAATTAAATTTTCAAGATAGTTCCGTGGTGCTGGAGATGGACCAGAGGGTGGTGGAACCGGTGGAGACACCTGTATTGGAACTTAGCCATTTGAATGAATAGGAAAGTAAAGCAATACAGCAAGTGGTGAGTAATTTTTCTCATTTGTTTTCAGAAAAACCGGGAAACTGTCAGATCATGACTCACAAGATTCAATTAAATGCCAAAAAACCTTGTAGGACTAAACCGTATCGCTATGATAAACAAAAAGACTTAATCATCGAAGAACATATTAAGGAGATGTTAAAGAATAAAATAATAACGCCCATAAATAGTGAGTACGCGAGTCCAGTCGTACTATGTAGGAAAAAGAACGAGTTTCCTCCTTCGGATAAAAGGGCTTGGAGGTTTGCTATCGATTATAGAAAACTAAATAGCATAACTAAATTTCCAGTTTACCCTTTGCCGGTTATAGACGAGATCATTAGACAGATTAAATCGACGAGATATATGTCTACTTTGGACTTAACGTCTGGCTACTATCAAATAGCTATGAGACCCGAAGATATACATAAAACCGCGTTTATAACAAAATCGGGCACTTATGCATTTTTACGCATGCCTTTTGGGTTGTGTGGGGCCCCATCAACATTCCAGAGAGCTATGGACATTGTTCTAAAGCCTTTCCTAGGAAAATCAACTTTAATTTATCTAGATGATAAAATTATAACGAGTAGTACGTTGGAACAACACATTAATGACCTCGAACAAGTTTTTAAATTATTAAAAGAGGCCGGTCTTACAATTAACGCCTCAAAATGCAAGTTCGCAACTAAAGAACTTAAATATCTCGGTTATAAAATTTCGCAAAAGGGTATAGAAACGCAAGATTCAAAAATAAAAGCTATTAAGAATTTCCCACCGCCCAACACCGCCAAGAAACTTTCGTCTTTCCTTGGATTATGTTCTTGCTATCGATGTTTCATAAAAGATTTCGCTAATATTGTTGAACCACTCTTAGTAATCAAAAGAAAAAAGAGTAAATTTACGTGGACAGCGGAAGCGAACACAGCTTTTGAAAGATTAAAAGAAGCGCTTATTAATGCCCCTGTTTTAAAATTCCCTGAGGGGGACGAAAACCTGGAAATTGCGGCAGATGCATCAGACTATGCGGTGGGTGCGGTTCTTATGCAAAATAACCATCCGCTGGCATTTTTTAGTAAAACATTGAATCAAACACAAAGGAATTATACAGCTACAGAAAGAGAAACATTAGCCGTATTAATGGCTGTACACAAATTTCGAGTTTATTTGGCAAATCGCCAGTAACACTCTTTTCGGATCATGCGGCTGTTGGTAGACTTTACTCGGGAAAAAACCTAACGTCCAGGTTAATAAGATGGGCTTTAAAACTCCAAGAATATAATATCACAATAAAATATAAACCGGGTAAGGAAAACAATGTAGCTGACGCACTTTCTCGTATAAAACTGGACGATGAAGGTAATGAACTTAAATGCGCTGTGTTGACTTCAAAAATTTTAGATTCTAGAGATACGGTTATTACTGAACTGAAAGCTGATCCTGAATTTGGAAATATCTATGCTTATTTGAAAGACCCCGAAAGCTTTGAGCATACAGATATCGATGCGATAAGAAATAGAGCAAAAAACTATGAAATAATAGATAATTTATTATTCTATACGAAAACAACAAACGAAAATCTTGAGTATAAGCCAGTCATCCCAGCCTCGCTTCGATTAAGCATTTTGAAGGAGTTGCACGAAAAAAAAACAGCGGGCCACCTCGGGGTCAGAAAGACTATAAAAAGGGTACGCGAGGCGGTATATTTCCCGCAATTATACAAAATAGTAACGGCGTATGTCAGGTCCTGCAATCAATGTCAGTTAATAAATGATATTAATTACAGCCCGGCCGGGTACTTAAATAGCATTCGCGCTACATTTCCGAATGAAATTTTAGGCATAGATCTCCTTGGTCCCTTCCCCCAGAGCGAGTTAAATAAAAATCGTTTTCTTTTAGTAATAGTAGATCATTTTTCAAAATGGATAGAAATTGTTCCACTTAAACGCGCGTCAGCCAAAACAGTCGCAGATGCATTCTTACACAGATTCTTACACAGATACATTTTAAAATACGGGGCACCGATAAAAGTCATTAGCGATAACGGAAAACAATTCATTAGTCAAATATTTGAAAACATATGCAATGGACTTGATATACGCCATATCAAAATGGTTCCGTATAGACCACAGGCTAACATAGCAGAAAGAGTTAATAAAAACATTGTAAAAATAATTCGCAGTTACGTTAGCACACATCACAAGCGCTGGGATGGCTACATAAATGAATTAGCTTATGCTTTAAGAACGGCACATCATGATACTACGGGAAAAACTCCAGCAGAATTATTTTTAGGCAGAAAGTTAATTACGCCTTTAGATAAATTATTCTTTGTGCAACAAAGAGAGCAGGAATTTAGACAACAAGACGTGCAAAAGTTGATTGATCAGGCGCTTAAAACCTCGGATACGGCAAGAAATAGACAGAAGTTATATTATGATAGAAAACGCCGTGAAGCAGATTTTAAAGTTGGGGATAAAGTATTGAAACGGAAATTTTCTTTATCAAGTGCCCCAGACAATTTTATGGCAAAGCTAGCTCCAAAGTTTGAAGGCCCCTATGTAATTCAGGAAATCAAAGGAGTAGTCTTATATCTTAAAAACGAGAGAGGGGAAATCTGTAAAGCAAGTCCCGACCAGGTGAAAAAATACTATAATCCAAATGATTTTGAAATGCTTAAAAGTTTCTTGCAGGACTCAAGTCTAAACGAAATAGAAGGGCCAGAGACTGCAACAACTATTCCACCACCCAAGAAACAGAGAACTGAAAAGAGACCTAGCACTTCTACAACCCGGACGTATCAAAAAGAAAAAAGGATTTTCAAACTCCGGCGTTTAAGAAAAACAAAAATACAGATGAACCGGGTAAAGAAACCGTGGTAAAGACGAAAACACCACCTACAAAAGATGGCAGGAGAAATTACACATCAAGGAGAACGCGCACACGGCCACAGAGTCAGGTGCCAGCAAGGCCGCCGTTCCGGAAACTGAAACGCCAACAGGAGGCACAAAAATACGACGAACAGAAGAAATTCAAGAAGGACTCCAGACCGGAGGACGTCACGACCAGCCGTCCCAGGCAGAAACGCAAAGGCCAACAACCAGACGATTACTCCGTCAAGAGGCCAGCATGTAGAGGACGCAAAAGAAAAAGCAACGGGGACGACACTCGGAGATCAATAAGGAGAAGATTGACATCCATGAAACCTCTAACTTGGGATCAATTTTGCCAAAAACGGATGACGGAATTTCAAGCATCGAAAACTCAAAGATAAGTTAAAACCTTCTATAAATATTTTTCTCTTTTGTTCCGAAATGTTATGCATAAGTACGAAGTTCTATGTTTTGACGAAAGTCAATATGTCTCGGTCTAGACTTAGTTTTGTTTTACTTTATTTAGCTAAGGCAAAAGAATATTTTTCTTTAAGTGTAAAAGCTAAAAACAAGCATTTTCTGTTGGTCGAAAGACTAATTCTGTTATGTTAAAGCCAAAATTTGGCCGGAGATAAAAATAACTTCGTATTCTTGTACTAATAAGAATTTTAGTTTCAGTGCCGCCAGTTTGGCGAAGAATGAGTAAAGTAAAAATTTATTTTCTCTTATTCATTTTATGGTAAATTTTAAAAAGCATATGTATTAAACTTTTGTAAATGTATGTAAATACTTGCATGTTATGTAAAAGTAGAATTTAGTCTAGAAGCATAAAATTGTAGATGCTAAAAGTGAATGCTTAAAAGCAATGAAGTCAAAATTTAAGTATTAAACTGTAAAGTCATGCTTTAGAGCGAAAGCCTGCATGTTTAAAGATGAATGAGGAGGAAGTTAGAATGAATGTGTTTTGTAGGGTTCTCCACCTACATTTGAATTTTTTAAGAATATTAAAGTAGCTCATTGAGTTGTAGAATGTCGAGTAAGGTGTGTCTATTTGGTTGTTGAATTCTAACAAATCATGGTGGTTAGGGGAAGTGTTGTAAGACTAAAACACGAATATTCCCGTTTTACACCACACATGGTGGAGAGCCAGGGTAAAGTTAAATTAATGCTTGAAAAATTGAATGAATGTGAAGTAAGCAATAACTAAGAAAAACGAAACGTTATAAACAAAAATTTATTGTGTCAAGAAAGTGTAAATTATAATGTATGTAGAAAGATACTGATACTTATTCCTTCCAGATGCTGGAAGGAAAGACCAAGATTGATTGATGAAGTCCAGGAAAAGTTGCTGTAAGAAGAAAGCTTTGTAACGACTAACAGAATTTTAATATATAATTGTTACATAAGATTTTTTTGTGTAAACGAGGCTTTCGCCAGTTAGTTCAGAATTAGATAAACTTACAACAGGTCGTTTGTAGGACCTGCTTCCAAGTTTTCCAAATTCTGGCAGCGGCAAATGTAGGGTTTATATTTATTCTAACTAACATTTATTTTAAGTTTAAACTATCTTTCCTGTCAAGCCTTACTTTCCCCTGGAACTTCCAATGCCAGAATATGTAAATTTGAGTAGAACGCGCAAGGATTCAAATTATCAGCGGAAGTATTATGATTTAAATAGAAGGAAACGAGTTTGGTGAGAGAGTTATTCTTACTTAGCGAGCGCGGAGGTAGAAATCGAGAATTGAAGAACCCCGCGTTGCGGCCTATGTGCTTGGCGGGAAGTAGTTGCAATTGTTCCAGTGAGCTTCAAGTCTGCTGAATTAGCTGCGGTATTTGTAAAACGCGGTGAGTTAGTTATTTTAGAGAGCCTCGTAGTTAGAATATTGTCTTTACTTTCTTTTCAGGTTCTTATTTTTATTTGACTGCCTAGTGGGCACAGTCTGTAAGCGTCAAGAGGACGCCATTGTAATTTATTACGTTGAATAAAAAGGGACTTAAACCCTTTATAAGACTCTGTGGTTTATACAAGCTTTCACAGTCACCTCTTGGTTGCGTGCTAGTTAGAGGCGCGCAACGTTATAAACTCATCCCTTAAATGCCACTATATCACTCTGATAAGTTATCTATCGACTCAGCTTTATGATGAACAGAGGGCGCATAAACTTTCTATTTAAATATGGCTTTGCTGAGTCAATGAAATTCTTTACCCAAATAACTGGAAGCTCATCCAATTCATATTATGATTTTTACGAATGTTAAATCATGCTTTTTTAACATATCAGTGAAGTAAGGCAATATTTTGCGGTTCTGTTAAAGGCAAGTTTTACGCCATATCTTCTCTAACTTCACTGAGTCCTTTGGAAATGAGTATTTCTTCAAGCGGTTCAATCGGACTCACTCATACGTCAAAAATAGTTCTCCATATACTGACGTGTTTTTGGAATAAGGATAGACAACGTTAAGCAAATATCATGGTTTTGCTGCTTCCTTTCTGCGCATGTTGAGGATACTGCCCTAGAGTAGACACACTACGTAAGTTCTTTCCAGGGTTTTATTTCAGCAATCGTTAATCAGAGGCCTGTACTTCCAGTTAGTGCTATTGAAATAAAAATACATAGCGTTAAACAAATATCATGGCGCTGCTACCTCCTTTCTGCTCCTGTGAGGAATACTGCCGTATGATATATGCATCACAAAATTCCTTTCCGGGGCTTTCACCAACCGTTGATCGGAGATTTCTGTTTCTAGTTGCCAAAATCTTTCAAATGATATCAATATTCATAGCTTATATATTTAACTTTAACAATATCAATTTTGTAGAAATTACGAATTCTAACATTTTATACGTTCCCTTGGTACATACACTTTTATACTATTTATAAAAAACTTTATAATCTTTACGAAGTGCAACAACATGATATTTAATAAATAAACAAGAACATGATATTTAATAAAGATAACACACAAAACGTTAAAAAAAAGTCCCTTTACGCGTAATATAAAATCTGAAAAACTTTGTTTTCTTATTATTTATTTACTTGCTTATTTATAAACAAGTAAAACCTAAGTTCTAAGCATATTAAACCTAAGTTCATCCATAAAATTTAGTAAATTACAACTACAAATTAACACTAATCGCGAAGAAATGATGTACGCAAACGGGGCATGGGCCTCTGTTGATACTGACCAGTCGTTCACCGACTAAAGCTATGAAACAATGATAGTTAGCTCTAGTTTCATTCTCGGCGGCTAAAATATAAGTTTTTTTTCAAGATTTTCTTCCATATGTTCAACATATATATGTAAGTTCCTTTGTTGCCTGACTTTAAATTCATTAGTATTTGAGTTATGAGTGAAGTAAACCAAAAATTAAATAAATTTTATTAGAATTTGCTAATTAATTAGAGTCATATTTACCAATTACAAGTATTCATAATACTTTTCTCTTGAGTTCCGATTTGTGATAAAATAGGAGCAAAATTTTTGACTTTTTTCCCTTTGCTTTGATTTGCTTTATAATAACTATGTCTTCCCAGAATGTTTGGATTATTATTCAAGAGAATTAGACAGAATCGCCGCTTATATATATAATGCATATACTACTACGGCTTAGTTATCTGTGCGTAATGACTAACATATAGTCTTCATGAGAGAAGTCAGCTTTCCTATTATAAGGCAGTTACTTTACTCATTTATTTCACATGAAAACAGCATTGTAGTAATTCATTTTATGATAATGGAGAATTTTTTTGAAGCTGTAGGATTTTGTTTTATTTTTCTAATAGTTATTTTTACTGTAATGCAAGCCTTTCCTGTACGAAAATTCTGTTCCTATCAGAATGAGTTTTTAGGTATACGCTTATGCAAATAAAGTAGAAACTAGTATTTAAGCTGAATTCTGAGTTGCTTGAGTAGGAGAGCGTGTTCTGCCTTTCGGCCATGTTGTTGCTATTAGTTAAAGCTTGCTCTTCTATGGCCGTACTTATTACATGCTTGTATGCTTATGCTGCTGATTCTTAGTTAAGAGTCAACTACGCGAGATTGGCTTGGTACAGCTTCGTATGTTTAAATCTATATAGCATAAGTTAGCTTTATGTTTTCTATTTTGAATTAAAGCTCCAATGGAGACTTTCTTGTGCGCCCGAGAGAGACCAACTGTTAATATATGTTTGAGTTAAAATAAAAGGATATTTTAACCCTTCTCTTTAGTTGTTACTCACTTGCAAGAACTCAGCGAATAGTAGTTACATTGTCAATCAATCTTCACTAATCTGCCATTTAAAGAACTCTATATCTTAGCTACGATGTTAAAAAGCAAAAGTAATATTTCGCTAAAGTACAAAGCTAATATTTCGCTTGTCTTTCGAATTGAACAATGTTTAATTGTGAAGAATTCCGAAGTTATGAGATAATAAATCTGAAGTTATTAGGTAGGGATAGTTAGGATGGAGATGTGCTGATTGACGTTAATTTATGTACCAACCAATGGCTTCTTTTGTTTACTCGCTCACCTATGGCCGAATGGTAAAGACTTTTGAATTCTGGGAGTTCGACTATGGCTGAATCCCAGGCGAATAGCCTGGCTGTATAGTTGGTTTTTGTAGTTTTTTACATGGTGTAGAGCAAATATGAATCAGTTTTCCTTAGAAAGTCATCCACGAAAGCATCCTTCTATCACGACTGATAGCCGTCGTGTGCTTTACCATATTATAAAACCTTAAGCTTTAATTATATTTTCTTCCTTTGAAGTATATTATCTTAAATCTTTATTCAAAGAGTTTTCCTGTAAGGAATGGTTTACTTTAAGTTCTTAGAATTTATAAAAGGCAGCTGAGATGAGATTGTTCATTCGTTTGGCTTTCTTTTAGAAATTAACATTTGTGTAAATATACAGTTTGATACGACATTCGTTTTTTTAATTACATCAATATTTTCTGTGTTAGGAAATTAATACCATATAGCTGTAAATGTTTAGTGATTATTTGAATCATTTCCACTGTAAACATCAAATTTCAATACATTTAGCACCCTTTGTGAATTTAAGTATACTGTGCTGATTATTATCCAGAAAAATTTACTGAGAAAGTATGGTAAGTTTAGATATGACAGGGACTGTAACGCTAGCGGATCAATTTCTAATGCCATCTACATAAAGTTGCATAACGTAATGAATGTGAAGTAATTAATACTAATTCAGAAATCAAACAACAAAAATCAGCGTTATATTTACAAAATTTTCACAGGACTAGTTTCGATGGTTTTACCGAACCACGATCCTCAGCTGCAAAACCGCAAATGAACGAGATAGGAAATAATGATTAGATAAGATAAGAAAGCCTGGACAGAAAATAAGCTAGTAGCGTCATCTGTTGATGAGAACTAAAACATAATTTCTTTAAAGGCCGAAGGCAAAGATGGATTGGAATTAGGATCGTTAACTAGAACAAAAAGATTTTTTTGAATGTGAAATGCCTCTAGAAAATCCAGTTATCCAATGGAAAATGTTTTCTGAATAATTTTGGCAGCAGAAAAATTGAAAGTGTGATTTTCGGACCAACAATTTTGAGCAACAGAAGACTTCTGTGTTTCCTTTTTTCTAACATATGCCTCATGTTCCTTGACGCGAAATTTTAAAGCTCTCTTAGTTTGGCCAATGTAAATTAAACCACACTGGCAAGGAATCCTATAAATACCCCAGGAATTCATATCCGGAATGGGGTCGTTGAATATGGAACTCGGAATTTTATTGATGGGAGAATAAACAACCCGAAAGTTAAATTTCTGCAAAATATGTGCAACTTTATAGCTAATTGATGGAAAGAAGGGAATGACAACAGAATTTTTATAATCCCCTAAAACAAGAGTGTGCCTTTTAGTGTGTTGAGATGAGAATTTTTTAACTGCTTGATTAATAATGTTGGGTGAAAAGGTGTTTACCATTCGGCCATAGGTGGGCGTGTAAACAAAAGAAGCCATTGGTTTGTAAATAAATTAACGTCAATCAGCACATCTCCATCCTAACTATCCCTATCTAATAACTTCAGATTTATTATCTCATAACTTCGGAATTCTTCACAATTAAACATTGTTCAATTCGAAAGACAAGCGAAATATTAGCTTTGTACTTTAGCGAAATATTACTTTTGGTTTTTAACATCGTAGCTAAGATATAGAGTTCTTTAAATGGCAGATTAGTGAAGATTGATTGACAATGTAACTACTATTCGCTGAGTTCTTGCAAATGAGTAACAACTAAAGAGAAGGGTTAAAATATCCTTTTATTTTAACTCAAACATATATTAACAGTTGGTCTCTCTCGGGCACACAAGAAAGTCTCCACTGGGGCTTTAATTCAAAATAGAAAACATAAAGCTAACTTATATAGATTAAAAATAGAAAACATAAAGCTATATAGATTTAATCATCCGAAGCTGTACCAAGCCAATCTCGCGTAGTTGACTCTTTTAACTAAGAATCAGCAGCATAAGCATACAAGCATGTAATAAGTACGGCCATAGAAGAGCAAGCTTTAACTAATAGCAACAACATGGCCGAAAGGCAGAACACGCTCTCCTACTCAAGCAACTCAGAATTCAGCTTAAATACTAGTTTCTACTTTATTTGCATAAGCGTAAACCTAAAAACTCATTCTGATAGGAACAGAATTTTCGTACAGGAAAGGCTTGCATTACAATAAAAATAACTATTAGAAAAATAAAACAAAATCCTACAGCTTCAAAAAATTCTCCATTATCATAAAATGAATTGCTACAATGCTGTTTTCATGTGAAATAAATAAGTAAAGTAACTGCCTTGTAACAGGAAAGCTGACTTCTCTCATGAAGACTATATGTTAGTCATTACGCACAGATACCTAAGCCGTAGTAGTATATGCATTATATATATAAGCGGCGATTCTGTCTAATTCTCTTGAATAATAATCCAAACATTCTGGGAAGGAATAGTTATTATAAAGCAAAGCAAAGCAAAGGGAAAAAAAAGTCAAAGATTTTGCTCCTATTTTATCACAAATCGGAACTCAAGAGAAAAGTATTATGAATTCTTGTAATTGGTAAATATGCCTCTAATTAATTAGCAAATTCTAATAAAATTTATTTAATTTTTGGTTTACTTCACGCATAACTCAAATACTAATGAATTTAACGTCAGGCAAAAGAGCAACTTACATACATATGTTGAACATATGGAAGAAAATCTTGGAAAAAAACTTATATTTTAGCCACCGAGAATGAAACTAGAGCTAACTATCATTGTTTCATAGCTTTAGTCGGTGAACGACTGGTCAGCGTCAACAGAGGCCCAAGCCCCGTTTGCGTACATCATTTCTTCGCGATTAGTGTTAATTTGTAGTTGTAATTGACTAAATTTTATGGATGAACTTAGGTTTAGTATGCTTAGAACTTAGGTTTTACTTGTTTATAAAATAAACAAGTAAATAAATAATAAGAAAACAAAGTTTTTCAGATTTTATATTACGCGTAAAGGGACTTTTTTTTAACGTTTTGTGCGTTATCTTTATTAAATATCATGTTCTTGTTTATTTATTAAATATCATGTTCTTGCACTTTATAAAGATTATAAATTTTTTTATAAATAGTATAAAACTGTATGTACCAAGGGAACGTATAAAATGTTAGAATTCGTAATTTCTACAAAATTGATATAAGAATTAAAGAAATTATGTTTTAGTTCTGGTTTCACCAACAGATAGCGCCACTTGCTGATTCTTGCCCAGGCTTTCTTATCTTATCTAATCATTATTTCCTGTCTTGTTCATTTGCGGTTTTGCAGCTGAGGATGGTGGTTCGGTAAAGCCATCGAAACTAGTCCTGTGAAAATTTTGTAAATATAACGCTGACTTTTGTTGTTTGACTTCTAAATCAGTATTTATTCGGCGTGTTATTTTATCTTAAATAATTAATAGTTTTCAAACTTATGAAAATAAAACAAACATATTAACAATTTGTAAGATTGTATCTGAAATTTTGCTTTGATTTTTAATGTTTTACATCAAAAATGTTTAATAATCTGTAATAAAGGTTGACTACCATAATTTCACATTCGGAAGAAGAGAATCTTAATTTTAAATTAGGAAAACATAGTAGAATCCAATTACAACAAAATACTGCTACTCATATATATGTGTTTCATATTACATATTGCTATTTCCTACATTTATGTCGCTCATTATAAAACTCATAAATATTTGAAAAATTAAAACGACAAACTATGAACGAGTTTGTATTCCCACAGAGGAAAAGTTCTTATCAAAATAGTATGGCAATAAATGCTCAGTTTTTAGTAATAAATATGTAATTAAGAGTGTAAATTTAATTCATCATTCCTTCATTTGAAAAACAGTAATCAAAACTCAACTTTGAGGTCCATCTTAGTAATTTTGCGAAATAAGGGGAATTTTGTATGTTGTAAGCTAAAATAATAAGTTTAAAATTTCTGAGAATTATAGATTTTCATATTTACTAGAATTTCCCTCAGTGTCTTCAATCAAATATTTAATTTCTATATATTCACAATAAAAATATTGTGGTAATAAAATCATAAAATACGTTTACATGCGCAATGCTTATAATCTTCATTCAGAACACGATTCGAACTAATACGAGGGTTCGAACTAATACGAAGTTCAAAGAATGTGTATTTAAGGGAAACACTTATGTAAAAAGAAATTAAAAAACATTATTATTAGGAGACATTAAAACATAAAATAAATATAGCTAATTAAATTAAATTAATCAATTAATTTTAGTTAAAAAATTTTTTTAAATGTTGATTTTTTTTTTTTTTTTTTCAAACTTTGAATCAGGTATTCTATTATGCAAAATGATTAGCCTATTTTGGAGGAATTCGGTTTCAATGAATAGCCTTCCCCAAATTTAGGGTTGGGTACGCCTCTGCATTTATAAGCTCATTGAAAAAAATGCATATAGAGAAGATGGAATGTATACAAGAGCTCCTAATTCTGAATCAAGAGCTTCCAAATAAAAAGTGTATTCTAAGAACTATCTTTTGTGAGTCCACTGGAATACATGGTACTCGATGTCAGATTAGGCTTGTTTCTGAATGTAAGAAAACGTGACCATAGTCCTACTGCATTTTGAAGTATTGGCTTAGAAACTAACTCTCGTTTTCCTTCTGACGAATGGCTTCACATCTACGCTGACGGGTCTGTTTTGGATTTTGCTCATGGTGCCGGTGCTGAAGTTTTTAGTTACCTTTTTTCATTTTACCTATATGTCGGCACATTTACAACTCATTTTGATGGAGAATTCTATGCTATTTATACAGACTTGCAACAAATTGCTGTTCCTCTTTCTCCTCTTGAAAAGACTGTAATTTTTTCATATTCTATCTTTGCTCTCCAGGCTTTGACAAGCAACCAGGAGAATGGGTGTTCCTCAGTACAGAGTTTCAGGGAGCTCCTGAAAGGGGATTCAGAAAAATGTTGCTTTCCAGCGGGTACTATCACATTGTGGCCTCTATTGAAAAGGGATGGCGGACCTTTCGGCAAAACAGGGAACTGTTATTTTCCAAAAGTTTCTAAAGTTTTTCTAAATTTGAACGAATTCTAAATTTGATAAATTCTCTGCTAAATTTGAAATAATGAGAACTTTCAAGCAACTGTTTCGTCGTGTGTCTTCTCACGCTGCTGCTGTTAAGCCCTGAAGCGTGATCCGTGGTACTCACAGTATCCCGGACGCGTAATGGCAGACCGCACATTGAGTTGAACAATGTTAAACGAATGTCGCATACTGCGCATGCCCAGAAAACGATTTGGCGTAATTACTATGTTCGCGCGATTTTGAAAAGAAGATAAATATATGATAGATGGATATGGTAGATGTACCTGTTGTGAAAATATTTGTGTGTAGTAAAAATACTTATATATTTTAATTTCTTATGTAATAAAAATGTGTTAATTTCTGTAGGCTATGAGAAATATTTAATATAATTATTCAGATGTATAAGTGATAACCAAAATTTTAAATATCAATTTTATCAGCGATGAAATTATAACAGTGATTAAGAGTACATCACGTTGTTTCCGCAATAACCCGAATGATAGGGATAAAATATGTGACCTACAGAGGATAGCAAAATAAAGTACTTACCCCAGACGTTGTGATAGTTGAAGAAGAAAATACAAGTTATTCGTCTACAATTTACTCTATTTATCTTTCCTATCAAAAATTTTATTGCTGAGCTCACACAAATAAACAAGAAATTAAATAATCAGATTATAACTATAGTCCTACTATAAATACAGAGCGTCCACTCGTTTATCGATACACTACAGAGCACTATCCATTTGCATCACTTTCTATAAATCACGAAAAACCTGGAATCGAAGATATATGTAGACCAGGAGTATATTTATCTTGAAATTTCTTTTGATTTTGAAGCTTCTACCAGTGAATTAATTTGGAGCAGTGCACCACGTGGCGATAGACAATGGATGAGTCTTAAATTGCACAATGAGATCGTTCATGATTCTTGCTTAAAAAACATCATTCCACCCAGGATGAATTTTCAGCAACTGCATATAGAGTGAATATATTCAATAGAAAACTACAGTTGGCTTTCTATAAATCAGATTCCATATCATCGGACTTTTCAGGAAAGTTAAACGTGCATCATGAAACGTGGTCGTAGGTGAAGAGACAGGCCGAAGCCCGTCCTTCCCTTGAACTCCCAGCAGCAAAAGAGAAAGAAACCGGTCCAACAAGGGCTTGGACGAAACGATGACGATTCTTGAAGCGATAGTTTGATGATAGATGCCGGCTTGCTAGCACATTCCCTCCGGCCAAAGAAAAAGCTCAGATCACCGCATGAACACAGCATGATAAATGCACTTCACTGACGCTGAACACTGCATGATAAATTTCACCGAAACACAGTTTATTGCACGATAAATTTACTGACGCACAACACTCATTACAAGTATGATCTGGTATAATAGTTAAATCAAATGAAAAATAGTCAAAAATTATTTTATCATAATTTCACTGTCTGGGATAAGTGCTACACATATGAAGTACAATCAAAAATTAATAACTAATACATATCATACAAGTTACTCATATAGTTACAGCATACACTTTCATTATAATCTGTAGTCAAGTTACAACAATTTTCTCTTTGTAAATGGAAATTGTAAGCTAATACCTATTTTTACATTCATACATTTTCGCTGTTAAACACAACTCTGCATTAATGATCATTTTTTTACAAGTTTCTAATTATACAGATTCTATAAGTTCTTCTGGATGACATCAATTTGCCCTTGAAATTACTAAATACATCTAGACCAATTACTCTACAATTTCATATTTTTTTCTTGAACACATTAATTTTCTTCTTCCTCTTTTTATTATTGTTATATATATATATATATATATATATATATATATATATATATATTTACTACTCAAGCTTGTTTTAGTAGCACAATTTTCATGTCTAGCTCGTTACTTGTAATGATCACTAAGTGTACTGCACACTTTTTTTTTTTTTTTTTTTTTTTTTTTTTTTTGTAAATTCCATGACATTAGTCAACCCGGACCAGCCTGCAGCCAACCAAACGTATGAGTGAAGGTGGCCAACCGACACCCAAACTAATCATGAAATCTCAAAAAAAATTTTTTTTCTTGGAAATAAATCCACTAAATTCCTAACACTTACAAATGTCTTCTATTTATTTATTTTTTCTAACTTAGTGAACAAGAAAAACAAGCTCGATGAAATAAATGTTCTTAATTAATCAAATTGAACCTTGGATCAACTCTTTTAAATAATTTGCTACAATGAATTTTTTTAGTTTTGTGGTCTTCGATGTTTTGAATTAAGTAGTTTTTATTTCGAAAAATTTTTATTATTTTGAAAGGTCCATTGAATTTTGGCTGAAAAGCATGAGGTGGTTGTAAAGCCTTTAAAAATACCTCATCTCCAATATTAAATTTTGGTGGTTCTCTGCCTTTAACAACTTTATTTTGAGACTGAAAATATTTTTCTTCGTTTTGTTTCACTAATTCTCTAGTTGCTTTAATGTGTTCTCTCTGACGTAACAAGTATTGTGAAGGATTATCTACCGTTGCCGGTTCATTATTTGTATCTAGAAGTGTATTGAGTTCTCGCCCAAAAAATAACTGTGAGGGAGTAAAACCTGTCACTATGTGTTTAGAATTGTTGTAATATAGTTTGAAAAAAGCTAATCTATCTGACCATTCGATTACCTTATTGGATAAAGAAGCTATGCTTTCTTTCATAGTTCGATGAACTCTTTCTATGATTCCATTAGACTGTGGATAATAAATGGAGCTTTTTCGGTGTTCAATATTGAGATCTTTTAGAAATTTTTCAAATTCAGCTGAACAAAAATTTGAAGCATTATAAGATAAAATTACTTTTGGAATACCAAATTTTGAAAAATAAAGATTCACACACCTTATTATTGTAGCAGATGTAATATTTGCCAGAGGAATATCTTCTAAATATCTTGAATAATGATCAATAATAGTTAGAATGAAAAATTTGCCATCATGTGATCTGGGCAATTTACCCACAATGTCAATTGCTAACATTTCTCCAGGTGCTAAATCAGATTTTTTTATATTGCTTGTAATTGTTTTACATGACCTTGGTTTATTCTCCAAACATTGTTGACATTTTTCACAAAAGTTTTTTGTATCTAAAAACATGCCCTTCCAGAAATATTTTTTCTTAATGAATTCATAAGTTTTACTAGTACCAAAATGCGGAGCATGAACAATCTCTAAACAAGGTTTTACTAAAGAATTTGAAAGTAGAATCTTATTTTCTAAATGCCTTGTCTTTAAATGATGCGCTCTATGTCTTAATTTTATCATTACTACACCATTGTTTTTATCAATAAAATATTTTCCAAAAATATCAGCTTTATTATTGTTAATTTGGCTTAAGATATCCTTAATATTTTTGTCATTTCTTTGGTGATTAACTATATTTTGGATGCTTAACTGAGTATTATCTGAATGAAATAAGTTGATATTGTTTACACTATGAGATGCTTCAGGAACTCTAGAAAGAAAATCTGCAGGATTGGAAAAACCAGGTATATGTTTTAGAGAGTAATCAAAATCTTGTAAATACAACAACCATCTGGCAACAATGTCAGGCTGCTTATCCAGCTGCATATGAAAAGTGAGTGGTCTAGCATCAGTTAAAATAGTAAATTTTTTGCCATATAAATGTTCATAAAAATGCTTGACAGAAGAAAAAATAGCATAAAGCTCACGCCTGATCGATGGGTATCTAGACTCAGCAGGAGTGAGAAGTTTCGAATAAAATTCTACAGGAAAGAATTTATCATCAATCTTTTGTAACAGAATACCACACATAGCTACTTTAGAAGCATCAGTGATCAAAAATATCTCATGATTATCATCAATGTTCCTTATAGTTGGTTTGTCCAACATTATTGATTGTAATTTATCAAAAGCATCTTGGCAATCTTGATTCCAAACAAAGGGAACGTGTCTTTTAGTTAAGTGTACTATTGGCTGAGTGATCTCAGCAATATTTTTTGCTGTACTGCTCAAACAACTAGAAAGCTGAAATTATTGCGAAGTAATGTGAAGCAGTGTTTGCATTCAAAATGTAAAATATAATACCTATGAAATTCTGCACATTCCTTTGGAACTGTACAAATTTTCGTTCAGAAAAAGACTGAAATTTAGGATATATTAGTTGAAAATTTATTCATTATACTTTTAAGCAATAAAAACAATTCAGGATTTACCATACGTTCCATTCGTACATACATAAAGAAACACTGAGGAATATAACAAGTGCTTGCAAATAACACTGAAGAAATTTTACAATTCCTTAATGCTAGTTATTAAATTCTTTGAAATGAAAAAATAAAAGCTCGAATATACGCTAACAAACTAAGCGAGATACTCCAGTTTACAATTACTGAATTATAACATGTAAACAAATTACATTTAAATAACGAATTATTACGAACATATGTTAACAAATATTAAATGCACTGTTATTGACAAATTACAATGAAATATATATTATAAAAATAAGCAAGTGCAATCGGAATGGACGTTAAAATAACTAATAAGCAAAGTTCCACAACATTACAGTTGTAAACATCATTCGAACACACTCGACAGCCATGGTGATCACGAATAAGCTAGCGTAGGGTTGCTTAGTCGCCAATATTTCTCCCCTCGCCAAAGGTACACCATCAAGCATGCGCAGTAAGTGAAATTTGCTTAACATTGTTCAACTCAATGTGCAGTCTGCCATTAAGCATCCCGGACTCACTCCGAGCTGACGCTAGACCGGACACGATTCTCTAAGTGTCTATTTGGTTCGTTCTAAGCTAACTAATTCATCTGAATGTGTTTTGTGTGACTCCAGGCAAAACACGACTGTTGTTCACCTGGACGTGGTCTTCCCTAAATGATTGATATTGTTTTGTTAAAAAGTATTGTGCAGCTCGTCGCATGATGACCTTATGGTCAGTTGCCTGGTAATTTTTAATGTTTTTATACGGGTGTACAAGTTTGGTTACAATATGATTGTAACTTTTATTTGCTTCACTCAGGATTTACTTATTTAATTTGTGTGTTATGTTCGTGAAGACAGAATTACAGCCAACTGACAGTCACAGTCAAATCAACACGATGTCTCTTCCCAAGTGCAAGTACTCATGCACTATTACTTATCTCTGTGTTAAATGTAGGATCTTTCTGCGACAATTCATATCGATGCATCCTTCATGTACGTATTAGAATTTGTAAGTCTTCACAAATCTTGCTTTGCTACCGCAAACATTAGGTACTTTAGTAAAAATCTCATTTAAAATAAATAAAATGTAAAGTTAATAAATTGTACTCAAAACAGTATGCTATGAGAAATGTGTGTAATTGACTTCGATTTCAAATTCAAAAAAGCTAGAGGCGCAGCGATAATGAAAACGGATCAATCTTCAACAATGATTTCTTGCTACAGAAGAAAAATAATTTTTCCTTTTAGACATTTATTTTATATCAAATGCAATTTAGATATAAAGCAAATTTTGGCTATTAGCAAAGCATAAATATCCCATTTATGGTAGAAGAAATAATTACACTTTTGATCACGCAGTAGTTTTATGTTTGAAAAAAACAAAGCTAAGGAACAAATTTAAAATAAAAATTCAAATTAAATAATTTTTTTTAATCTGAAAGTTTTTGATTTTGTATTATGCCCAAAGGGGCTTTAATAACGTTTTGTGTGTTACCTTTATTTATTAAATATTATGTTCTACGTACTCCAACCATAAAATTCAGTTCACAGCAATATCCCCAAAAATATTATGTCACACTAGAGAATAAAAGTGATTCTCGCATGCAGACCATGTTGCCCAAGTTTTTCTTATTTTTATTCACAACACGTCTCATACATAAACATATTACACTGAAATATAATCCAAGTATAATTAATCAAGTAATCCGAGGAAAAAAATAAACTAATCTAGTAAGCAAAAATTATCCGTTAGATTACGAATTCTAACTATTTGTTTACATAAACATTTATCCGAAGGCCAGCCGGAAAAAAGATATCAGTCGATTGCAAACGCCGATCTTCCAGAGATCACATGATCATTTTAGTTTTAACAATTTCAAAAATGAATCGACGCAAATGCAAAACGAAATTAATAATACTTCTGGAAAAAATGCTCTTTTGGGCTAAAAATAAAAGCAAATGAAAATTTTAAAAGAACAAATTTTCCTTATCTTCAGGTACTTTTATGAAGATATATATAAGGATACGATTGACATTTTTAAAAAGAAATGCTTTCTAAGCCGTTTATGCTGCAACCCCTAATTTGAATCGAAAGAAATCGCAGTGAAATAACACTTTAAAATGTAAGGAAAAATGTTGATCATGATCACAATTCTAAATCTTGTTTTAGAAAGACAAAAGGTATGTTTTCCTTTACCCAAATCCTGGATATTTTGACTGTCCTTGGTCCAATCGTTATCCAGATGTTTGAATTCACAAGCATGTGAAGTTAGCAGTCGATCAGTATAAATGATAAAAATATTTTATAAATGTTTACTGATAATAATAATTTTGCTCTTCGGACTTTTCTGCCAACGAACATGATGATGAAATACGTTATTGCGTTCTTTTTTGTTGTGGTGGTAGTTTCTGCTATCTCAGAAGATGGTAAGCGTTTTTTGTTTATTTTGTGCTTCTTTAATCAGGTTTATTTTGTGGAAAAATAACAAAAACACAAGAGCAATTATTTATTACATTTGTAAGATTCTATCTAAATTAAAATTACTTTTGGTGGCTAGATCTTTACTTGAACTGTGAAACGACTATACGCTAAGTTCAACTGTATCGGTGGATAACACGTAGGAAAGGGTGAAAAAACCCTTTCATTCAACTTAAGAGAAGTATTCACAGATGACACTCCTGATGCTTATAATTCCTTGCTACTACTTTCGGCTACAACTTAAAATAGAAATGTAAAATTAAAACTAAATCTAATAATTAGCCGAAGCTGCATAGAGATATTTTAACACGTAGTTAGCTCTTGGCCTTACCATCGAAGTAGACTAAACGGCAGTTAATATGCACGGTCACAGAATAGCAGGCTTAAGTAGCAGAGACAACGTGGCCGAAAGACAGACCACGCTCTGTCTGAAGTAACTCAGACACCAGCTTAAATAGTATCTTTCTGCCCGACTTTGCATAACATTCGAAACTGAAATCTCATTCTGACAAGAAAGCGTAGGTTGGAAACAATAGCTATAAGAAAGATTGCTTCAAAATAAACATAACTAATAAGAAAATTAAACATTAAAAAATGATACCTAAGGATTATATTTTATTCCGCCTTTTCCATTTCAGGTGTCTATGCTGAAACAAGTTATCAAATTGCTTGGAGTAATAATAATAATAACAACTTTTATTGACCCTTGGAAATTATACCAGGTTCTTTCTCTGTGTGTCTCTTTTCCTGTCTAATTTGTTGCTTTATGTTATAAGGTATTTCTACCACTTTCCTAGCGTCCTTCGTGGTGTAACGGTAGCACGCTGGGCCGGTATTCCAAAGGTCCGTGGTTCGATTCCCGGCGAAGGCGATAAGCAATACAATATAATAATATAAAAAAACCGATACTATTTCTAAGAAGCTGTTAAATTAATTCAGAGGAAGGACCACAGTATGTAAATTAGCCTAAAGTCTTGAACAAGCATTTAACCTATAAATATTAATGGGAAAGCAATAACATACATTATGTTAAATATTAATGGGAAAGCAATAACATACATTATGTTAAATATTAATGGGAAAGCAATAACATACATTATGTTAAATATTAATGGGAAAGCAATAACATACATTATGTTAAATATTAATGGGAAAGCAATAACATACATTATGTTAAATATTAATGGGAAAGCAATAACATACATTATGTTAAATATTAATGGGAAAGCAATAACATACATTATGTTAAATATTAATGGGAAAGCAATAACATACATTATGTTTATGACATACGCTGGTTTTTTCTTCTGTGAATTATTCTTAGCTGTAGAAGTTCACCTTTCCTAAAAATAGATTAAATAATATAAGATGAAATTATACCAGTTTTTCGTCTAAGCAAGAAATCTTGTAGCATGTAACGTAATTAAAATGGATTATGTTCAGTCAAGCATTTGATATAATTTACGTTTTTATTTCTTTTTCAGTGAATTTCCATTTTTGATGATAAAGCCCAATTTTTTTCTTTGAGCATAATATGCAACACTTTTTCCACTAACTAATATTTGTTGAAATAAATTACGATACACGAAAAATAAAATTCCTACATTTGTATTATAATATGCACGCGTGGAATTTCCTACGTTGACAGAAAAAAAGCTTAATAACATAAAATGGTTTGTATTTCTCGTTAGCTATGTTTTAATTGACATAGAATCAATATCGAATTCTGCGGTACATGACACTGTTTCAGTAACATTGTAGAGACATTAGGTATTTTGGAAGCAGGAAAAATAAGCAGCACCTTCGCCGAGAATCGCACCACGGACCTCTGTAATACGCGCCCAGAGTGCAGACCATCACACCACGGATGATCATGCCAAGAAGGCCTGAGAAGTACCTTATATACTCCCCCTTTTGAAGGGCTACTGGGGTTTTGAAAGGGACCCAATCGCCAAATCCTGGGTGTGGAGAATCATCAACCACATCTCTTTTAGTTCGGGTGCCACTGTAGAGACATTAAGTTATTTCGAGCTGGAGATATGAAAAATGAGCAACGCTTTCGCCAAGAATCGAACCGCGGACCTCTGGAATACGCGACCAGCGTGCAGACTACCACACCACGAAGACATGCCAAGAAGGCGGGAGAAATACCTTATAACATTATCAAACTATTTTAATCATAGAAAATTTCAGATTTATTATATGAATTAATTTTTATTAACGTGTTTGTAAAAATATAATACTTCTGTTGTCGATTATTTGGAAATTATTTTGTTAATTTTATCATAAAGATCTTAAAGAGATTTTTAGAACTCTGAAGTTATTTAAAACGTTTATTTTAATGGTCGTGAAGAATGTATGTTACTAATCCCACTTAAGGTACAACTTATTATATGGAGATTTGTGTCACAATAGTTTTACATTTTAATTTTTAGCAAGTGGTGAAAGTGATGGAAATGCGCATGCTTAGATTTTTTAAGTAAAAAAAAAATTTCTATTACATGATGAATATTCAAATATTTATTTCTTAGTAAACTAAATGGGCAACGTAAATAACAAGCTAGTTTCTTACATTTTTTAATTATTTTATGTCGTACATTCTAGTATCTGATTTTAACGCTTTTTCGCTTAATTCCATTTCATCTTATTATGTGTATCAATTATTAGAAATCGTATATTAATCTCTTACTTTCTTCTTATACAAAAATCAAAGTTCTGATTAAATAGAAATTTCAGAACACTATCTTGTAAACATGTCGTCAGACGAATTAAACACATAGATAATAAATAAACGAACTTTCTACTGCACTTTAAGGGCTATAAAGCTGCGCTTGTGTTTTAATTAGTCTCCTTTCTATAGTTTTTTTTGTACTCTGTTCATTGATTACTCTTATTTGCTTAATAATGGCTGTTAAAAGTATCAGTCAAATAACTATAAATTTCAAAAGCGTCTGCAAATTTATTGCAGCTTATTCAAAAATTATCTAAACCAGGTATCTCACAGATCAATATTTTACTGCGCATTAATTTAAAATTAATCTAAATCAAATCAGAAGTATATTTGTACAAAAATACGTCATTTAAAATGCTCCTTAAAATATTCCAGTAAGAGAGTAAAGAGTCTTAGTTAAGGAGAAATGCAGAGAAGGTCAGTGAGTCCAACAAAAAGCTGCAGATTCGCTGTTTCTTATTTAAAACAACCATTATAGAATTGCATAAAGAATAATTATTATTTATATTTCTTATTCTGCACAATTATTTCCTTCTATAAATATTAATTAAAGATATATATATATATATATATCAGATATAATCGTTTTGAAATTTTCTTTACTTTATGCTTCCTTTTCACAGAGGAGAGTCGTCTGGCTTTACAAAATCCTGACCTCTTTCAGGGAGATATCTTAGGAATACACCCTGGCGTAAGTACTGTATAAATTATACTGTATTTATTATTCTACCATGTACAGTCAATTCGGTATTGGTCAAAGAAATAAACATGAAAATTGTGTAATGACTTCATCGGTAATCGAACTCCGAACCCTGCGAATACTCATTGGGCTTACTTCGCAGTTGCACCACAAAGGATAAAGAAGAATAAAAACCTTACATTCTTCTCCACTTAAAGTGGCAATTGGGGAGACGGGGATCCAATCGCCAAACATGGCGGTGACGTATTACCGTCCACCACCTTTTTTTTAGTTAGGTGTCCACTCATAGAGTATATTAGGTATTGGTTAGAGGCATAGACATGAAAAATTTGCAAAGCGCTCGCTAGGATTCGAACTCCGAACTTCGGGATTGCTAGCCGGACGCGCTTTTCAGTTACGCTACCAAGAGTTGAGACAAGGAGAGAGAAAAACCTTAAAACCTAATCAAATAAAAGAATTTTTTAACAATTTAAAATAAATAATTATGCGTAATATATATATATATATATATATATATATATATATATATATATATATATATATATATATATATATATATATATATTTACATTATTGTTCTAAAATAATAATTCAGTCTAAAATTAGTAAGTAACATATAACATGGCTCAGAAGCATACAAGTTCTAAATTTAAAAGACATACATTCTATGAAAATAACTATATAAATTTTAAGAAATAGATGATAGTCTCCCATTAACTGTATGGAATGTTTTTTACAAAACAAGCATTTATTTAGGGCTGACATTTTCTTAATTTTAAAAAATCAACTGACTGTTCTCTATTCGAAAATTATAGGTTTTCAGGCAAACTGTTGAGTATGCTTTTTTACTCTACGTAAATAAGATAAGTAAAAGCAAGCATTAAAAAGGGGGAAAAGAAAAAGAAAGTAAGTGCGATAACCCTCCTAAAAAAGGAAACACTAAAATAGTTCTCTCTGTTTCCTCAAAAGGTGCTTTTTGTGTAAATAAAAAAATCAAGCATAACAAATGTATGGTTTAATGTAAAACTACTGCAGTTTGAGCCCACCATAAACTTCTTTAGATATGAAGTAGATTATTGTAGGAAAACAATATTCAGTATTAAGCATAATGATTGAAATAACTTGCACTGAGCTCGGTAGATCTAGCGTATTATTGCTCTTGGATAAAGAATAATGCAAATTCAGTAGTACGCATGTCATCTTTTGAGCACAACAAACTTTCGGAAAGAATGTTTTGACATTAAATATAACAAATTTTGAACTGTTGGTAATTTTAAAGTTATGCACGTTTATGCCATGGCTAAAACAATATAATGTCCTCAATACCAATTCTTTATAAAGATACTCAATTATTTATAAACAATACATACAATATAAAGTATCTACACAATTCGTATAGAAAGAGCTCATGAATAAAATATAATAAAAGTTTTATTAAATTTGTTAGGATATAAGGGAAATTATCGCATTATCAAAAGAATGATGTCTTTGTATAATTTATAGCATGTCCAACTGCCGCTGGAAGATCCGTAGTTCGAATTCCACAGAAACAGCATAGCTAATTATCCCTATTTCTCTCTCCAAAAAACAAAACTGACATGTTGTGCATTTAATATAGCTAAGGCGTTTAAGTACACTATCCTCTATTTAGCATAGTTTTATTAAAGAATAATAAGTTAGAATAACTATGAAATCTATATTTAACAAATTAGAGAGTTTTCTTAACTGAAGTAAAACACAAATAAGAATTAACAGTCAGTCTTCACAAGCATTTAAATTGGAGCGTTCAAGGCACTCTAATTTAAATGCGTGTTTTAAATATCTTCAGGCTTACCTATTAGGCAATAATATCAGGAGTATATTCTAAAAAAGAAGGTAACATGGCTGAAAAGAAAAATCTCAAGTTCAAGTGCAAAATATTTTTCAGATCTTTGCCTCAAAACATAAGCAGAATCCTTTTCGACAATGTATCGTTTGGCACTCATTTTTTTTTAACTCTGTCGAGTTTTATTATGCAAAAGTGACATTAATTTACTCTAACAAAAACTGTGGATATTCCATCTAATTGCAATAGCTGTTACTTTTCCTTTTGCAATATCAGTTCAATTTCAAAATTTAATTAATACTCGTACATTTTCTCATGTACAGCCTAATTTTTTAAAGCTGCATAACGTTTACAAGTATTATTTCAAAAATAAGTCAATTAAACATTGGACATCAAGTCTCTTCAAATATAACAGCACTGAAAGGTAGAATAGCTACGTAAGAATAATACTTTCAAGATGCTTCGGAAATATGAATTATAAGTCTCCTTTTTCAGAAATTTCTGTTCAGACCAGTTAAATGCACCAAACACCGAACACGGAAAAATCATAGCTGTTTCTAAGTATAGTGTCTCTGTGGCATGAAGATACTTAAAACTACGTCGAGCCAAAAGTTCTCTCGCGAAACTGCTAAACGGAAAAAGGGATAGAAGACCCTTCTAAAAATCACCTGCGGAATTTCTCTTCAGAAATGGGAGAGAATTCACATTGTCTCCTATAAAGTACCTGAGGTTTAAACCACAACAGTCACGACTCTTGCCTTTAGGCCACAATAAAACTCGTGTACATAATCTATGCAACTCTCAGGCGCGTGAGATAAATCTCAAAAAAAGATGAGCTTCGAGCTGGAATTGAAAGTGGGACTTTTAACTCTCCAGTAGATTGAGTTATGCCCTTCCCTAGTGAACCTTATAAACCAATACTCACACTTTCCAAAACATTAGAAGGAAAGTATGTACGTAAGCTATCCTCTTTTCATCCAACGATTGATGTGTTTTGACATTATAAAGCACGTTAAGAGATCTGCCTTCCTTCTGATATTTTTCTGTTCCAATATATGATTTCCTTTAAATAGTATCCTTTACCAGAAACTGAAACATTAGGTAGACAACATTACCGCATCTTTTAGTATGTTGGGGTGATCATTTTTGTTGTAGAAAGCCGTTGAATACTTTTTCCAAATATTTACTTGAGGTTCGTAATCCAAATACACATTTTCATGTGTGAATTACTTACATTGTACTATATGAAAGCGTATTAGTCAGCAGGCAATGTAATTTTTAAACTTATTGCGGTGCAAATTAAATATTCTCCTGACTATACCAATTCTGCTATTTCTCCACCGCATGTGCTTAAGTGCATTTTAGGGAACTTACTTTAATTTGTAAATTATTTAATTTTGTGTCTGTTTTAGTGTTTGGAAGATTAGCGTTTCCAGATATTAGGAATATATGATCCATATTCTTTCTCAAACAATTTTTGAAAAAGTTTTCTATAATTAGAAAATTCATTAATACAGGATAAAATTTCAATAAAATTCGAAATTTCCAAAAGAAAAAATATTTTTGTGTTATATAGTTTGAAGCAGATTTATATTAACTCGAGAAATTTACTGAAAATAACTTCGTATAAATATTCTCGAATTTAGTCTGAAATACACTGCCGCCCATTTGAATTGCGACACCGGAAAGGAAAGCAAGTACTAGAATCTTATTTATTATTATAGGTATATAGTATAGGAAGGAAGCCGTGATTAAATTTTCAGGTGGATTGGGATATACAACATGCCAAAATTCAGTGCACAAATCTGCCACCTCTGGCAACGACAATTCTGTAAACTGGCTGGGCATCGAGTCGAACTCTTCTTGGATGACAGATACGGGATCTTTATTTCATGCGGTTTTAAATTTGTACCAGAGTTCACCAATAATAGTGGCAGGCCATTCTGTCGGCATCCCAAGCCCCATTTTATTGGATGAGAGATTTGAAGAACGACTGGCCAAGAAAACAGTCGAGCATCCTCAGATTAAAGACAGGACAGCATGGGCAACATTCGGTTGTGAATTATTTTATTATTATGATATCTTCGCGGTTGCACAGACCTCGAAGATAAGACACTAAAACGGATCTTAACACGTCAGAAATGTAACGACGGCTTTCTATATTACAGGCTACACGAACAAGAGATGATCAGAGGAAACCCCATACCAACACACTACATGTTGGGTCCGGAGGATGATAACAAATGCAGGCAAGGTTCGTTCTCCTCAGTTACTCTGCATTTCGATATGGTCATCATGACGCTGTATGTAGGAAAGGGATTGGTTTGAAAAGGCGATACTTTTGTGTCAAGTGTCGTCACTTCGTCGTCGTTCTCTATTGTACAGACCCCTCTCTCTGTTGCAGTGTCAAGGTATACCGCAACAATGGTCGCCACGCTAACAGTCCTTGGTGTTGCAGACGTTATCACCTTCCGATGGAATGATAGACGAAGGAATGATAATCATCTGCATATCCCAGCGAGTACCTTTCATGCAAATTTGACATTTTTTGCATGCTGTCTTCATGGTGTAGCAATTTGAACGGTCAGGAGTATGCAGCTGTAGATTATCTAAATTCTAAATTGAATTTTTAAACTTCAAACTAACAGTTTCTTTTTATCAGAATATTTCAAATTTTTCACTTATTTTATCTTACAAGACTAAAAATTTAAAATTCTTTGTTTTAGGACAGAAATGTTATTCCTCAGCTTCATAAGAGATGGCCCAACAAGCGCGTTCCATACATTATTGATTCTTCACTCGGTAAGAAAATTCAGAATTACTTGCATATCCTGAAAGGAAAACAGTCATTACCCTCCCTTCGCTAGTATTTTTTATTTTCATATCTAAATTTTCTATGTTTGTAAAGGGTGTTCATAAATGGGCTGCGTGGTAAAAATTATGGTACTCCGGAAATAGTATTAAATAATATAGATGGTGAAGTCGTCAAGTTTATTTTAAGCTACAAACCTGTTTAGACAAACTAATCTTAGTCTACCGCCTTCTGATTTCTTATGCACAAAGCTCTCACTCGAAAAAATTGATACAACCCATGTGCCCAAAATGTTACAGCGAAAAAAAAGCAAAATTACATATTTAACTATTAGCCAAGAAATTCTTGAGCCAGTTTAGGGTTTCTTACTTAGTGCCGAAATGATGCAGAAAGCAAACTAACAATTGCTTTTACAGATGTTAATACGTTCAGATGTTTGTTGCATTTCATCTGCTTCCAACAGTAGCGGTCTTAATATATTGTTGCGTGCGTACGGGTTCGTTACGAAATGAATGCACAAGTCCGATGAAAAATGAACAAAAATTTATTATTATCACAACAAATATGCTTAAATTTCCTAAAATATTCGTGCAGTATTACAATATCTCACAGTAGTTATCTTTTAACTATTCAAACGTTCAAAAGAACTTAATTCATAACAGCTAAAGAAAGCTAATCCGCGAATTCGCTAGTCAACAAGAGCAGTTTCCTAAACAAACTCTTAAAATAACAACAAACTAACTAAAATAACAACGAACTGAGAAGTTTTCCTCCTTTTATAAGATTTTAAATCGCGCGCGAGAATTTTCTGGAACTTTCTCGAAATCAAAAAGAGATATTTATTTATTAAATGTTAAATGCACGTGCTCTTGTATTTTTAATTTTCCAGCTTAGCTTTCCTTTAATATTCATCACGCGGTACACTGCACGGGGAATAAAACAATTTAATTTATAATTCAACTAACATTAGCTAATTAAATACCAAATCCGTAACAATATGCTTCATTTTACACAATGTTGATGTAACCATTGTAAAAAAGCGCTGAACAGTAATTTGAAGACAAGGCAGATGCTAGACAAAATTATAATAGTTTACGCATTCCCTTACTACCTGATTTATTCAGAGTAGCTTAATCTTTAATTTACAGATTGTGAAGATTAAGGTAACTAGTTATTTTCATGTTATTTTTTTTTTTTTTTTTTTTTCTAAATCTCTTAATTTCCGTCCTCCTCCAGAAGGAAAATTGGGCACAAAGAGGTATAATTTAGTTAGTTAGTTAGTTCATATTGGCAAAAATTATGAAGTGTTAGAACATTTAACAGAATCCTCAGCTGTGGAATCATTTGGTTGGGAACATAAGAATGAATTCAAATTCTGGTGAATGCATGTAATTTTTCAGTTTTGAATTTTGTTATTCTATAAGTAGTAGAATAATTTTTAAGTTCTCTTTTTAGTTCCCTGAGTGATTATCGAGTCCACAGCCCAAATAATTAAGTTGTGGTGATTAATTATAACAACTAGTTTGAGAGCAGTAAGTTGAGAGTAGTATCATTAATGATATTGTTGCGTACGTAACAATATCATTAATGATAAGCTCGTAAGAGATTGAATGCACAAGTCTGATGAAAAGTTAATAAAATTTATTCTTATCCCAAGAAATAAAACAAAATGCTGAAACGTTTCCTCACAGATATTCGTAGAATATCACAATATCACACGGTAGTTATATTTTTAACTACTAAAGCGTTAAATAGAACACAATTCAAACTCAGAGAAAGCTAATCCGTTCTCACCGCGAATTCGCTACAATCAACAACAAGAACTAAATAAATAACTAATAAACAACTGAACTGAGATGTTTTGCTCCGGTTTTATAAGCTTTTTAATCATGCACGAGAACATTCTGACATTTTCTCGAGGTTTCTGGAAAGCAAAAGTGTACAATTACGAAATGTCTATTTATTAAATGTTAAATTCGTGTGCTTCTGTCTTTTTACTTTTTCGGCGTAGCTTTCTCTTAAAACTCGTCACGAGCTGCATTGCACAGGGTAATGACACAATTACAATTACAATTCTCTTTGCACTTTATGATTACTAAATTTTAATTATTTTCTACTAAAAATTATTTTATACTAAAAATAGTAAACTAAATACAATATAATATTGTTACAGGCTCGTAGATTTGGAATGAATGACGACAGTACTTGATAAAGAATGAGAACACAATTTATTAGCCAGTATTACTCAGGACAGTTCCAAAAACACGTTTACAGTCGTCGAAAACCTATAACAAGCACGCTGAAACAATCAGCAACACAGCCTTCAGGCCATCAGGCTATAACGGTAAAGGCAGCTTCACGGCAAAGCACTAGAGTGCAGCTCCCGACTCTGTTCAGACGTTCTCGAAACTCTTCGTACTCTCTAGACTCTCCACGCTACAACTCACGATGCACTCGACGATAGCTTCAACGATGCACACTGTCGATACACCAAATCTTGATACATTCGACGCTAGACTGATGGTCAATTCGATAGACTACGACACACTCCCTACTCCGCGCAGCAGCAGCGTATAGTTTTTGGCCTGCCTTCAAGAACATTCTGGGCCAAGCCGGTAAGAATTCGTTTTAAAGGGTTCTCCATCCATCTATGGCATATCGACGATCTTGTCGCCAAATGTCCCAAATGCGCGATTTCGCGCCAAATATGGCAACCCTTTCTTTTTTGCCATTTTCTGGCAACCCTAAATCTGCTTTGCAGGGAACCTTACCGCAGCTGGGCATTTAGTAACAATATCTTTAACTTAATACTCTAATTATAGCATTATAACATTGTTTTGCACTATCATAAACTGCATATATATAACTACGTTATCAAAATATCCTTTTATTAATGCGTTTTTGCAGGAAAAAGAAAACAGTTCTTCAAAACTATGTCTTGCGAATAAACCAGACGGCTTTTTATCCAAACATCTTCGAATGATGAAAATTGTTACAAGAAATGTATTGCGGAAAAAATCCCATGCATTGTTTATGATGTTTTGACCCTCATAATACTTACATTTTGAAGCTCATATTTTAAGAGTTCTCTTAATCTTATCACTTTTTTATATTAAAATGCAATAGTAATGTGTTGTTCAGTAGGCATAAATTCTTTATGCATATTTTTCTTAGAAATAGGAAGCAATGAGCATTATTTCGATTTCATTTTTAGACTAAGGAATATCTGGTGTTTTAGAAAGTTTGCTAATTTCCATTTGACACTACACTTCTCGCTTCAAGATCAAATAGGAATATCAACATATTGTCCTCTTTTTTGAAAATTGAAATTTGATCTTTTTCCACTGGCAACACTTAACGTATTATTTCACGTTACGTATAAATTGAAAATATGTAACTAGGCAGAGATGTGGCCTACACTGTAAGTAATTTTAAAAGCAAGCACGTTGCAGTCGATCTGTTAAAATTATCCTGTTATTTCATCAAAAATGCAGGTAATAAAATCTAAGAAGAAATTTTTGGGGAAGTTGTATTCATAAATTATTAAGATTTTATCTCATAAAATTTCTGTAGAGTTTGAGATGGGGAAACAATTACAAAATTGACTCTAGTTTCAGTTACACATTATATCGAGGCAAGTGAAACAAGACAACCATTAATCCTTCTTCAATTTATCTTCAGATACAGCAAAGGCAACTGCCCTCATCTTGCAGGCTATGAATGATTATCATATAAATACTTGCGTCAAATTTGTACCCAGGACTACAGAAAAGAACTACATCAAGCTTTTCTCTGGAAAAGGGTACGTACATTAAATATTGAAAAGTATAAATAGCTTTTTAATGACTAATATAAATCTCTCGCAGTGTTAATGTTATGATCGGTACGAGAAATAATGGATCGTTATATAAAGTACTTCCAAGGCTATATTTCGCCCCTTTTAATCGAAAAATAGAGGTAAAGAAAATACGTGAAGTTTTTACAAGTAGGCATATACTATAGCTATCTGTTCTTACCTAGCACCTTGATAGTAAAAGCTGCCATTTGTAAAATACAAATGCATTTAAGGAAATGTGGTGTCTGGAAAAAGACATAAAAATCAAAGTTGGCTTTGATAAACTGAAATTTTATTAATAAATGAATTGGAAATATAAAACATTTTATTGATTTTAATATTATTATTTAATCAAGAAGAATTTTTAAAAGAGCCTTCCACACAAAACGCTGGTGTCCTTTTATAGACTGGACAAAATTACTCCTTTTTCGGCATTCTATCAGCTTAGGTACAAACTCGACATGTCTTTGTAAGAAGTAGATTTTTTTTTCTGTGGGTAAGACACAGGGCAAACACTAAAACTCCTTTAATCCTTTTTAAACTTTAATTGAACTAAAACTTGAATTTTTAATTATATATATAATGCAGTTAAATCACTGGCTTCTGAGACCGAAATCTTGAAACTTGCCTTAGCAGTCAATGTGTCAACAGAAACGTAGTTATTTTTGCTACATAAAAGTATGAAAATGTGAAGAAAAATTGGTTTAATGATTGACGGCTATTCCTGCTATCCCTATAAGAATTGAAGACAAATCAATAAATGAGATAACGAACTCTGATATTTTCCTAATTAAATTGAAAAATATTAAAGAATTCCTGATTGTCCGGTCTGTTGTATTATACTTTTGCCCGACGTTGTGGATTCATAAGGCCATCATTTTCAAAATATGAAATCATAATTAAATATGACCATCTCTCATCTTTATATTTGATTGTTCTTACTGCAACATTTTCATCACTTTCTATTCAGATTTTACCCTCAGCTAATATTCGAACATTTTTCCTGCGAACAATCTTCGAATATTTTTCCTCTCCAAAGTTATCCTTCTGCTTAAGATTCCTCATGCGTTAAATTATTCTCGAGTGAAAACAATGCAATTTAGAATCCTATAAATTAATTCATATTTCTTTAAGTTTTATCAAATTGTCATGCGAAGAATGAGCAAGTCTCAAGTAAATTAAGTAAGAATGCATTTGCTGAAATAGTTAAATATATGGTTTTTAAAATTTTTGCAAGTTTTTTTTTTTTTTTTTTTTTAGTCCAAAGGGGCTTTGTCCCTGAAGGACTATTGCTTCCTTTTGCGTTGAATCACTATAAATGTCCACTTCACTTTTCAAACTGTCGCCACCAAATGTTAAAGTCGTGAATTATATTTGCAGAAATTAAATAATGAAAAATCTGCATAAATGTATGTATATTTCTCGCATTGTGATAAAACAACGGTACAAAGAGCCATCGAATTTTGAATGACGTAATCTTCCTCCTACGAATATGGGCATGTAGAAGACCAAATTTGAAATTTGGAATTTGTTTTATGATCGATTTCATATTTTGTAAACCTTTAACGGATTTTTGATTAACAAACTCAAGAATTTCAAATCGAGCAATGGCAACACTGTACGGGGGGGGGGGGAACCTTCTATCTCCAGCGCGCGGAACTGTGTACCGGGAATTCTAAAGATGTGCTCATTTTAAAATTATTTTGCGACATTGCTCTTGAACTGAGTTTTATGGTTTAACTGCAAAGAACATGATATTTAATAAGTAAAGGTAACACACAAAACGTTAAAAAAACGCCTCTTTAGACGTAATGCAAAATCTAAAACCTTTCCGATTTTTTAGTCTTTTTTATCATTTTTTTGTAAAATTGAATTAAAGATAAAATTCTTCATTTTAGTGTTTTTATTATTATTATTATTACTAGTTCTACTAATACAGCTGTATCTCAGTTCAACGTCAGCCAAACTCGCAGTTTGCCAGTTGTTGCCTTGAACTAATGAGATAGATCATTGATGACGTGACTGTTAAATATTCTTAGGTTACAATAAATTAATGTTTTCAAATATGCAGTACCATGAAGGAATTGTCGGAAAGGAATGAAATTTATTCCAAATATTACTGATAGTAGTACAAATAAATGGTCAAATTTGCTTTTATCAAATAAATCAGTACTTTGAGTGTCCGCCACGCTGAGCGACGGCGGGCGCACAAAGTACTGATTTTCGAAGCCTGTACACTTCGTGGCATTGAATCGTACAGGTTTTCGATACGAAAGTCCACCATCTCGCATGCTGACGATGCGGCTTCGTTCGATTTCCGTTAGTTGTCGGTATGGCACCCTCCACAGTTGACGAGGCATATTGACTATTAATTAAAAGTTCACCGCAGACAAAGAACAATAAACAGATTTCAACGCAACTGTGCAGTCCTTTATATACATGGAACAAGCGGACAGTTCTTCCTTCCACTTTGTGATTCTAACCATTTGCATATCTTACCTCACATTACATTTCCTGTTAAATTTGGTTCAATTTTGCATAATTCCTTCATGATGTTGCAGTTTTCACAAACTTTAGTGTGATAGTGTTGTACAATGCATAAATGCATAGTTTATATCAAGATATGCTTTATATTTCAGAGATAGTCGAAGAAAATTATTTTAATATGTTTCAAAAAATTGAAGTAAACAGTTTGCAAACGCGAAACTGTATTTTCGTTTAATGAATGTACATTGGTAATCGATTCTTTTTATGATTTTGGATTAAAAGTTTCTCTCATTTTTTATAGATTTATATTAATGATCTTGATGAAGGATTTTTAAGAATAATCCCAAAATTAAATTTATTTCTTGCATCAACAAGGCAAAATTATTTTTATCTAATAATCTCAAATTAACTAAAATTATGAATACCTAAAGATAACAGTTTAAAATAGTTTACTGTTTGATTTATTTGCTTCTAGGTTTCAATAAGAAATAATTCAGTGATTCTGAATAACAAATTTTTGCAGATGTTATTCCTACGTTGGAATGATTAACCGTGGAGAGCAACCAGTGTCCCTTGGACAGGGGTGTTTACGAAAAGGCACCATTGTACACGAACTAGGACATGCTATTGGTTTCTTCCATGAACAAAACAGATCTGATAGGGATGACTATCTCATTATTTATTGGCAGAATATTATGACAGGTAAGAACTTCTACTTGAATAGTACACAATAATATATTTGCTAGAAAGGCAAACTTTTATGCAATTTTTACAAAATAAATGAATATATAAAAAAATTTTGCAAAATAAATTAATGCAATTTTTGCAAAATAAAGGAATATATAAAAGTTAAATGAATAGCTCAAATTTCTATTAGTTCCTTCTGAATTTTTGATACTTGTGTACTTCCCGCTGACCATAAAAAGACAACAGAGATCCTAGAAAACATGCACCAGTTATTCAGCCGGAAATTTTAATGAACAGTTCGCTCTTCATTTAAGACATTACTTCAGTTCATAGTTTGTATTTGCAGACATAGACAATTTAGAAGGTCATTAGAATTTAGAAGTTCAAAGCGTGACTGTCCCAAGTGTCAATGTCGCAGTTAAAGCTTTCTTTCTGTTTCAAGAACTCTGTTCTTATGTATTTATATGTTATTAAGATTCTGGTGAGAACTAATGAAAAGTAGAATATGTAGTATAGTTCAAATAAGGTATAATTAAGGTAATGATCCCATTACCTTACCTTATTTTTTATTATTATCTTATTTTCAGTGTATACAAGTAAGGTAATGGGCCAATTACCATAAAATACTATATAGGAAGGAGAAAAAAGTTGAGGATAAACAGTGGTGTTTAATCAGTTTTTTGTGGATAATTAGAATATTAAGGGAAGATAGGGAATCGTCAGAATAACTTTCGGATGAGAACTATATGGTTGGGTTGGATTAGTCTAATTCATAACAGATAAAATCTACTTTAGATCTTCTTTGTTATCATCAAAAATCTCAAAAGCGTCATGTAGTGAATCCAGAGCCGTAATGAAGCCAGTTCGATAGAGTTTTATTCAAAATTGAATTTGAAATTGATAGCGTTTTATTTAAAATGTACACCTGAGTGGCGTTGCTGTTTCGCCTGATTTTAAAAGCCTTCTGTACTTTGAGCATGATGCAATAAGCCTGGATTTAATCAGGCTGTTTAAATAAACCATTTAATATTTTCTAATTACTTTAAAGGTGTCATTATAACAAGCCTAAACATTTTCCCGCTGAGGAGAAAACTCTAGATAATTTTCCAATTAGCGAGCGCTATGCAAAATGACAGTGTATTTTGCAATAAGCTGGATTTCTCTAGTAGCCTACGATATATATAATATAATAATATTAAATTATATATGGAGAGAGAGATTAATATGCAGTTCACGGCTGCATAATTGCGCTCATCTGAAATCAGGTTATTCATTTTAAATATCCGTTACTAAAACAATATCCTCCCTCCACGGGAGAAAAGAACACTTTAAAAATAATCAACTTCACGGAAAGAAAAGAAAGACATTTCGACTAGTTTATCGCAATTTGAAATGCAAGCATAATTCTCTAAACTTCTAATCATTCCAGGTATGGAAACCCAATTCACTCGCCTGCAACCTAGTCAAAACTTGCTTCTGACTGATTTTGATCACACATCTATCATGTTATATGGAAATTATGCTTTCTCCAAAGATGGAAGATCTGTAACGATGGTTGCAAAAAATGGTCAGCGACTGCTGGAACCGTACGAAAAACCAGGTCTTACCAAAAGCGACATTCAACGTGTAAATGAAATGTACAACTGTGAAGAATCTAGATTGTTCCCTTGAAGTTACGTCTGTGAATAAAAAAAAATTGAAATATCAGAGTTGTAAGAAATATTTCTTAAAAAGGTTTTTACTATAACTTTAAAGGATATAAAAAATTGTATAGTTTTGTATTTTTAATAAAATTTCTGTGCGTAGTAGCAATTTAATATTAGCCGAGAACTGCTCGTAAGAATCAATACTTGACTAAAGGACATTCTTAAAAGAAAACAATAAATACTGAATTTAAGTCTCATTCAATATCTTTTCAACAATGAAAAGAATTTTGTCTTTGAAAAATACAAACACAGCATCTTCTTTTCCCTGATGATAAGTAAGTACCTTAAGTATTATTAAAAATTATTATTGCATTACCAAGTATTATTATTTGACTGAAAACAGCAGCTTATGCTAAGTCGTTTTATTTCATAGGTCATCTCAAAACATAAATTTTCCAGCATTTATTAGTTTTATGCAGACACGAAATGAATTGCATTCAATTATTATTCTACAGCACACATGCTGTAATACACTAATATGATGGGAAACCCTCTAAAATGTGCCTGGGAATTTTGTAATTTAAATAATCTGTTTAGAAATTTTTGTTTCATTTAAAACATCACACTTTTGCAAATATGTATTTTCTATAATGTAAATAATGGAATTAAACAGAGAAACAAAATGATTTCATGTCGGTATCGAACCGTAAGACTATGTCCTAATACATTTTGTGAAACAAAGTAAGCGCAGACTTCAAATTAACAGGTGGGGAACACTATATTATTTATATAAAAAATAATAATATTCAAGTGTTTGTAATTAAGATGCATCAAAATCAGGGATTTTCAACTTATCAATACATAACCGTTAAAGTATTACTTTTCATCGTCATCATCATCATCGAGTTATCATCTTCATCTTCATCTGGAGATCTTAACCATTCGATTCTAAATTTACGCTACTGTTTTTAGCTGACATGATGTTAGACTTTTATTCACGCAAGAAAACTTCGCAGGCAGAAACATTAATTTAGAATGCATAAGTATCTATCCGTAAGAAATCGCATCCCATTCCAAAAGCAAATTTTTATAGTTCGAATTTGTATAAATATTGTATTTACTAATATCACAATATTCGAATTTCATAATTAGAAGCAAAATATTGATTCTATATCTGTGGAAACTAACAATGAAACGTTTGTGAACGTAATTTTATACCTTTTGTAACAAACTCTAGACTATGTAAATTATATTTAACATTCATGTGTCTTGCTAATAAAGGCAAAAAGTAGCTTTAGACAGAAAACAAAAACTTACAAACATCAAGTTGTTATTATTTCTGACAAAAATAGCTTTATTTTGCTTTTCATATTATTTTTTAGCATAGGTTTAGTTACTTTCTTTAAATTCTCGTACTACAACCAAACTACCATAAACAAAAGACTCACCTGGGCTTTTTAATTAGCCTTAACTAAGAAAACATAATTAAAATAAAACATTACACATAAAGAAGTTATAATTGCACATTTAAGTTACAAAATAAATCCCAGGGCGGAACACCATGATTCCAGGGCATCGACTGTACGGCTGTTGTCTTTTAGGCCGGTATGCCCCCCGGCGACCGTGGGTGAGAGCCCTGAGGTTGATAATAATTGAATACGTACATAAAACGTACGACGCATTGTGTTTTATGCACATATCGGTTAGTTTGCAATCTTACAAGGACAATCTGTAAAACGAAAATTCAAAACAATTTTGGAAAAAACAAGGAAAATAAAGAGGAAACTAAAACATTTAAATCTACCCCGTATTAAACCCGGAACAAACCATTCAAAATAAAATTGAGAAGGACAGTGACTAATTACATGAAAGGTGCAATAAAGCGTAAGCAAAAAATGAAGACAGAAAAAGAAAAAGGTTATGTACATTTTTCGCCGCATCGCCGTCATGGGTTTGAACGAAAGAAATTAAAGGTTCAGGCTATTTTTTAACTGAAAATGAACACAATTATAAAACAGAATAAACCATATAAATTTATTCATAAAAACTTTCATTTTTATCAGTCCAATCCCTACAAGCTCGATTGAGTGGCCTAAAAATACAAAAAGACCTTGAAAAGAAACAGCATCAAAATGGTAAATTTCCTTAAATATTAAGTATAAAACTATCCCCCCTCTGATCAGACCTAATCTATATAATTAATCCATCTATACACAAGTAAAACAACTCATGAACTATAACACAATACAGCATAAGATACAGTGAACATAATAAAGGAACGAGTGAGTTCTCGAAACTTAAAGAATATCAAAATTTTTTTAAATGAAAATTCTGAATAATATATAAATAGAATTCTAAACAATTTAAAATAATTTCAATAAAACTAGCAGGGCACTCAGGAAAATAAAAAAAGAAGAAATCTGCTGCTCTGAAGAGGTGGGAGGAGTTAACCCTAACATGTTGTAGTGCTAACTGCGGGTTATCTGACCCCAAATAAAGAACTTTTGATAAGCAAATAATTCTTTTACTCAGAATGAACAGCTTTCACCTTCTTCAGTAAGATCGCTCTCTTGGTGATGGAAATAAAGGCAACAAGATAAAAAAAAATGTTCTAGTTACTTGGGCACTGCAATCACAGTAGCTGCCTCAGCTGGTAGAGGTGTAGTGCAAAATCATTATTCAGTATTTAAGTCTGCAGGATGCGCGCTGCGCATGCTCGCGCTCTGCCAAGCCGGCAATGCTATTCGTATATTTTATGTTGCATCTTCCCCGGGATGAAGAAGTTCATCAAAAATAAAATTAACTCGTATAAAGCTAAACTAAGGTACCTTTACAAATTTCTGAAGTTCTAAATAATAAAATAGTTGTACTGATCTTTTATTTTTATTATCTTTTATCGTTCCCGTTGAAATCTTCAAATTGCAGCTGCATATCTGACAGCTTATATGAGTCTCTGCAACCTTTCCAAGTTTGCAAATATGACCAGGTAACTTTTCCTCTTGTATTGACACGATATCACCCATCTTGAACTCATGTGCCACGTTGATAAGGTGTTGTATAATAAGCAACCTTTAATTGCAGTAAATATTCTTTACGCCCCCTGCGCCAAAAATTAATCAGCAGATCTTAGGAATTGTTTCAGGATATATACTGTTTCCGGATAGCATTTTTTCTGCAGCTAACATGCTCAGTAGATATAGCTAGATCAGTCTCTTACTAAAAAATAAGAAAGTATGATCCTTATGAACACATCATAATGATCCTTATGTGACTGACACATAAGCTATCTGTCGAAAATAAACGATAGCTTCAGTTTCCTTTATGATAATATGTAGTTCTTCATACGATAATAAAATTTTCGAAACCCTTTTAACGCTTTGGTGAGCTGTTATTATGCAATAACTGTCCGTTTGTACGAGCTCGTCAGAAACACCGGAATGCAGCACATTTTGATATTCTCGTATAATCAACTATTCTATAAAGCAATGCTTTCCAGAAAGTATGAAGGAATGTTTTTGATTAGCAGTTAAACATGAATTCTAAAGCTGTCCTCCCAAACTTTTAAGTCCGTTCTCTTCCAAATTGGATTAATTAGTTCAGAAGAACTTTTCACCGCTTTTCCTAGAGACAATTGTATTCATTTCTTTTGGAACTCGGTTTCTTAAACATATTTAACTCAATATTCTGGCTTCTGCTAGTTCTGGTTCTGTCAAGAATTGTTTATCTTTTCCGAATCCAATTTGATACTGTGAACAAATTTCTTCAACCGCACTCTTTGTCGAATAAGCCTATACAGGTCGCTATAATTATTTAAGTTCAACAGTGGTTTGTGCTACGATTCAACTTCACATGACGTTTTACCACTTTTCATTTTCAATGAAATTTTAGTCCCGACATTTAACGTATGATGTCTGAAATGTGGGGTTTTGAGATTCCTGAAGCCAACTAGATCTGTCCCATTTATTATAATATATCGTTCGATTTAAGAAATATAAATTAGGATATTACATAATTCGCTTAATTTTACCGCTATCGAAAGCCCTAGAAGTCGAGGAAGTATAATTCGCTTAACTTAGCTAAAAAAATAAAACTCGTATTCCAACTTGTTCTGAATTTAGTTTTGAAATACGTTATTACTTTGTATACTCTTATACTAGCATCGTCAAACATATGCACTTGATTGATTTGTGTACATCACTCCTTCCATTCTAGTTATAGATCATGAAGCAAAGATTTATCCCAACCAATTCCCCTTTCCAAACTGACTGTAGCAAAATTTCAATCTGAACGTACAGTCACGCCGAGAATGCCGAAATACTTCCCACGAGTATTTAACACCCTACATTTCGTAGCTTGCATTCCTTTAAAGCGCTCGATCCCCCTTAAAACCCTGGAGAAATCAGTCTTCAAGATACCTTCTGCGTTATTCCATACAATTCCCAAAACCTTCAATAGTACACCTTTGAAGTTATAGGCCTGCTGACATTTTACATTTTTTACGATAGTATGCCTTTCAGTTCTTCAGAATTAGTGGAAAATTTGCATAATTTCCCACTCACTTCCGCCATTATTTCTTGCACGTTTGAAGATAAGAACGAAACCAGTATCTCCTCAAATTAAATCATCAATATAAGAATTATGCAGCATTTAGCAAGCTTCGTTTTTACTATCCTTATATTTCTTTAAATGCAATCTAACAGTTGCACAAAGAGAAAATGCGCTACATGAGATCCAAAAGGTACCTCTTTCAAATTCAAATAATTTTAAGTTATTTACTTGGTAATACATTTGGTTATTCCTAAACCATAGGCATCTGAGGAAGTTTCATTATTTTGCACTAATTCCTATGTGCAAAAATGCTTTTGCAATATCCTCTGTAAATCCACTGAAATTAAATGCAATCTTAAGCAAATTTTGCAAAAGATGAGTTCCCGAAACAGGTTGTCGTTAAGGGATAGACTTTGGATGATGTATCATGCACAATACGTAGTTTAGCGGTGGAGAGTTTTCTTTTCCAACAACTGCATGATGAGAAAAGTAATAACTCGAATTAGTCAGTACCTGAAACTGCCATTTTTCAAAATCCTTTTTGTTTAGCTGAGCCCTTGTCACTTCGTCATAGTGCTTGAACAATTCTAGATTGTTTCTTAATTTATTTCTCAGCGACTCAGCGACTAAAAATTCTAAACTAAAAATTCTAAACTCAGCGACATCATAAGTATTACTTAGATTCTGATAACGTTTCTTCTACAGATGTTTTGGTTCATATCTTTTATCTTTATATACCGTATTACTTTCGAATAAATGCATAATATCCTCACTGCTTTGCTAGATTTCAACTTCAAATTTGATTCATATCTGTTGTAGCTTCCATAGGGCTTTTAATTGCTCAGAAATACATTCTAGCTCAAAGTTACATTACTTACACATACCGTTGAAGAACTTCGCTCAAAATGTTTTCTTCCTTGAACTACGAACCAGAAAGTACTATCAGTAGTAATTATTCTCCTACTCAATCTTACTGATTTAGCATATCGCACAATTAACCGGCTAATTAAAAGATCAGCAACCGTATGTGCTCCAATATCTGACAGTTCAAATCCTTTAGCAAATGCTACTCGTTTTATCCATTTAGTTGGAAGTGCTATTTGCCCATTTGTAATTTCTGTTGTAATAAGAACTTCAACTCTAATGTGTGCAGAATCAAACGAATTATGTCGTAAACTGAAGAAGATGAACTATCACGCCAAAAACTCATATATTTTAATTGTTTCCTTGCGAACTATTTCCAGTGCTAAAGCATCCGTAATTTCCTTTATAAGACGCCGGCTTAAATCAACTAGCCGGCTTTATAAGACGCCGGCTAGTTGGAAGTGTTATTTGCCCATTTGTAATGTCTGTTGTAATAAGAACTTGAACTCTAATATGCAACGCCGGCTTAAATCTATTGTGCAGAATCAAACGAATTATGTCGTAAACTGAAGAAGATGAACTATCACGCCAAAAACTCATATATTTTAATTGTTTCCTTCCGAATTATTTCCAGTGCTAAAGCATCCGTAATTTCCTTTATAAGAAAGTAACGCTATGATCAAGAATCATATAAAATTCTCATAAATTCTTATTTTCTTGCTGTGTTTAAAATATCATTAGTATTTTGCAATAAAATGCCTTTCAAATTAGAAAACAATTCAAATTAGAAATGCAGTTGACGTATTCTCAGACTTGGGTGTGGTATCACTCTTCTTAACTACTCTGTCAAAAATTAAGTAACTATGTGATTGGTTGCATATGTTACAAGATGTATTTGCGCCAACACCTGTTTGGCGACATGCCGATGTTTCAGACAAGGAAAACATAATCCTTGCAATTTTACTTTTCACTTTCTATCCAGAAGGGCCAATGGGTAATTTCCTGCATAATGTGCTTTAATTCTGCAAAACATACGGCCTTCTTGCAGTGAATTAGTTAATGCAGTTACACTTCTATTCTTCTAGAAAGAGTAATTTTATTCGAATTTTTCCTCCTGAGTTTTCCTCCTGACTCCACTACTAACATAGCGCCCACCAGCGGCCGAGCGGTAAAGTCGCTAAACACTGGTAGTTCAGTCCAAGGTTCGAATCCCGCCAACGGACTGGCTGCATGGCTGTTTTCGTGGTTTTTCCCATGTGTAACGTGTATACGAGCCAGTTTCCCTTAGAAAGTCCTCCACGAAGACATCCCTCCCCTTAGGCAGATAGCCCTAGTGTGCTTTGCCATAATTAAATACACCACCACTACTAACGTTTCTATAGTTAGAATGAATTAACAAGGTAGATGCTTCTCTACATTCTATTTTTCTTGTTAAAAATGTTAAACAAACTCATTTCGCTTTCTTAAAGTTTTAAATTAGTTTTCTGTCTAAATTCATTCCTTCAGACAATTTTTGTAAAATAAAAAGACATAATATATTCCCATGCGAACCTACAGTGACGTCAAGAATTTGTAAACTTCTTAACTGCGCTTGAAGCTCGTCGTGCAACTTTCTTAATGTGTTTATATTAATCGAGTTTGTTGCTGGCTTGCTAGCTAACAGTTTAATTACATGAGAACTGATAAGGACAGTTCGACCAAACCACTCCTTAGGGACAACTACTTATTCTCACTACTTAAGGAAAATCCTGAAAACGCTGTAAGAATACTCCCTAACAAATGACATGTTAAGCAGCTGATTTTTTTCTCCTTTGTCAGTATTTCATTATTAAGTATTTCTTCTTAAAAACCATTCAAGTGTCTAGCCACGTATTGTGCTCCCCATGAAATTTCGATATTTCTAACTTGACCAATTTCACAATACTTCTAGTAAATATAACGGGATTTACATTCTATTAAGTATTAAGACTTCTATTAATGCTTGAATACAACCTTGTAGTTTCTTTTTTCTGGCCACGGATGACTGCAGCTTGGGTGCTTATTCTACATCTAGGACAACATAAAAATTTGTTTAGTTCACGGCGTTTAGAGGAAGCAACACGAGTCGGATATGAATTTACACAACATTTCTTAACTTATTGTACATAATAAATGTTATATCGAGATGCTAAGCTTTTTCTGTATGTTGCCTAGCTAACATATTCTGCAAAAACAAAAGTACTTTTAGGTATTCTATTTTTTAAAAGACAATGTATAGCGGAAATTTTCATTCAAATGATGAAAGGCTATTGTAGGCAGCAATTAAAATCAAGCTCGATGTATGTTTAATAAATATACGCTTAATATTCAAACAGCTCACTTAAAATCCGAAATAAAGATTATTTTTCTTACAAACATTTTGTTACTGACTTATCCGAAAATTTAAGGAAATTTTTCTCTGAAAATGTAAGGATGAGAAACTTTTAATTTTCTTTTGCGTATGAAAATACATTTTATTCATATCATAGAAAATTATCTTTGAGATTCGCGATTTAAAAAACACAGCTGGTTTCTCATAATTTTTATCGAATGTGACTTTTTATCTTAAGATAAAACTCAGCAGTCTATATTCTCTCCAGAACGGAACTAGAAGGATGTTGCCGTTGATCCTTTTCGTTTTCTCTACTTCTCTCTCGTTTACTACCTCATCATGGGCATTACCAGGTAATGTTTTATATAAAAACAAACTTGGAAATTGTTTGGTATAATCAAAAATTTAAATAAAAAATTTAATCAAAATTTTAGAACTAGAATATTTTTTAATGAAAGATTCATTTTCTAGAAAATGCTGCTAAAATTGTTAATTGTATTGCTAGTGATTAAGACAGATTATAATGAAATCATCTTTGTTGAAATGATAGCTCAGTATGAATACTAAAATCTCGTGTTAAAATGTAAATACGAGGAACGTACCAAAAGAAAAGTTTAAGATTTGTTAAAAATGTGTAAAAGACGTAATGCAGACTCAATGAAAAAATGCAGCAAAATGGTACTGCATCATTTTTACATCTGAAACTTTACTTTGATGCCTTATTCTTTATGCTACATCTAGGAAAGATAACTTAGCTGCATGCAGTGCTTTATTTGTTGAGGAAAGGCACAACAGAACTCCAGATATCCAGATTCTTAACTAGTACTGCAATCTGTCATATATTAAAAAAATCCTGAAAAATGGTTTATCTGTATTCTTCAGAAAACATATAGATTTAATGTAAAGCAAGGAGAAAAATTTCGCACGTTTTTATCATACATTATTTCAACAGAGGTTTTTACGATATTTAAATACCTTTATTTTCAGTTAAGAAATTATAAAACGAATTTTTATTTTTCCATAAGTTAAACATGAAATTATTTTGTACTTGCCATAGATATACACCATCTCTATCGCAACTAAAACGAAACAATAAATTTAATCACCACTGACATCGGAACCATACATTCCCGGAATAAAGAGACGGATAATAGCAAGTGTGGAAGAAAGTTCAAAAAGATTAAGTTTGGTGCCAAACACTAGTAGGAACAAAACGTCAAGGAAGCAGCCAAAGAAGTACAAGGATTCCTGTGAACGACTTACGACTTACGGCAAGCTCAGAGTTTAGAAAGGAAGTCAAGCGCTTGTTCCCAAACACAACGATGAGTCTTCACGGTAGGTTCTATGGAAGATACGCCCGGCGGAGGATATTCCAACACTGTAGAAGAGGCTGCGAACGTTCCAGCCATCCGGTTCGCCTATCTTCTAGGCGAAAGATTCCAGGGTAAACTTCAAGTCCGAGACGATATCTCCAATCAACGGAAATTGACAGCTTAGCTAAAAAGTCTTCAAGGACTGGAAAAGTGGAAAATTCAGGAAAGGGAGCTTAGAAAAAAGCAAACTCGACGAGACTGTGAAACGCAGGCCCGAAGAAGAATTAGAGGGCCGTAAGCAAAGCTTCATGGAAGGATTTCGTTATTAGGTGAATGGAAAAGTTGACTGAAATTTACTTTCCTTCACAGATTCAATTTTTGTTTTATGTCGAAATGTGCAACAGTTGTTCTCAACTCATTTCGGTTATTCTCAAGTAGCAAGAAGCTCTGAATTCAAATGTGCATTTATTCATACTGTTTGTAAGAAGTTTGTTTCTAAAAATATAAATTCTGCTTTATTCTAACATTCTGATGTTAAGAAAATTTCGAGAAGTAACTTTAAGCAACGTATGAGCATATGATGTAAAGTTCAAACTGAATTTTATTAAATTAATATATTGTAAATATTTCATGTAGTGTGTTTAATATTTTTTATTGCAAACCTTAAAAGTTCTGTTAATATATGTGTTAAGTAAAGTAAATGTGAGCTAGCAAAAGAAGCGAAAATTAAGTTAAAAGCAAAAGCTAGGGCTATGCATCAAACTAAAGGTTAGACCCTAAGACCAACACAAAATTTGAATTACTTATGTTGTTAGCACATTAGGTGCGGTTTTGAAGTTAAGTGTTTTTGAGGTCTAGTGAGTCCAAATTTCTAACGTGTAGGATGTTGGTTAGGTTAGTGTTGCTACGCTTTTACAAATAACACTTGCTTATACATTTAAATATATTACTGAAGAGCAGTAGGGAAGAAAGATTTAATTAGAATAAATGAAAATGAATAAAAAATCTGATAAAATCGTATTAAAATGACTTTGATGAAGTGTTTAAATAAGAAAATGCTCAGAAAGGCTGGACTGAATTGAAATAATATAACATGTAATTGAAGTTTTCTGCTAAAATATCTTTTCTTCCGAATGATTGGAAGAAGAACAGCAGCTGATTTATCGTCAATTTAAGTTGAAGAAAACTGTTTGATGGAGATCGAACTCTTTATCATATAGATTTAAGATTAGCTTTAAAATTATTTTTTGTTACTATTCTGTTGCAAAAAGTTGGCTCGTAGTTAGTTGAAATTTAAGATCTCAACAAGGTCGTTAAGACTTCGCTGAGATTATTTAAATACTGGCAGAGAAAGATGTAAGGTATTTATTTAAATTAACCAGTTATTTTATATTCAGTATCTTTACTGTCAGTTCTACCTTCCATTTTCCTGCCAGAATGCAAAATTTATCTGCTTAACTTCAAATCATTAAAATTTATGTACACTTGATACTGTCTTTGCATACCAGATGAAAACATGGAATATTCATGTATAAAAGATAACTGTCATTCAAATACGCGATTCATTTCCAGGTGTAAAACTTCATTTAAAGGCTAAACTGTTTTCAAGCAAATATTCAAACGCTTAATTAAACCTCAATTTGTTTTTTAATCATGCGTATATATTTCTGTTCTTGTAATATTTAAATATGTATATATATAGATAAATTATCGTTCATATATAAAATCGTAGAAAACCAAGACTACGAACGTTGTACGGGAAAATAAGTTTCATATGTAGTAATTGTATTTTATTTTTTGGTGTTTTCTGACTATTTTCGGACGTTTTATTCCCAATGCAATACGTTTCATACAATTTTCCCATAATGGTACTTTTTCTTAATATTTAAATATTAAGCATATTTTTTCCTAAACACTTTATAATTGTTTCCTAAGTAGCAAATTAGGGTAAGGCTAAACTTTGATTTCGAAGCAGCAAATTGGGTAAGGCTAGGTAAAATTAATTTTTAAATTCATTTTTTCTTTTGAATTGGAATTCTGAAATTACGCCGCAATGAATATATTCCCTTGCCAGCTAAACTAATAGGTATTTTCTTAAAAATCCTGCATTCCTTTTAATAATCTCAGGCACAGCTATAGAATTAATGCTCATATTGATTAAAAATAATTTAATTTAATTTTTTTCCCTCTATAAAGGGAAGGAGAAAGATCCTATGATAAATCCAGGAATGTTCGAAGGAGACATGTTAGGTGTTTCAAGATCAAAGGTGAGAGATATTCCATCTTCTTCTTCAAGCATTTGTCTAAATGTTTTTTATTGGACATAAACTCTAAAATCTCCTAACAATTAAGATAACAAATCAGACTTTTCATTTGATTGAAAATTATTTCTCTTCCTCAAATTCAAAATTTTAAAAATAAGGATTGTGTTTGTAAGAAAAATCGCAACAGCTCAACATACGCAGCTTCTTTCAAAAGTAATCGAGCACTTTTAATTTCCGAAAATGATGTCCAAAATTTTAAGTGCATTAAACTGAATCTTGTTTCTTAGTTTTCTTTTAAAATGTTTCTTTCTCAATACAGCAATTTTAACAGCTTGTGTTTAAAGCAGAAAAATAAAAAAGGTCTTCGCACGCTGCTCAGACTATGAAAAAAATCATCTGTAATAACTTACAGTATGTGCATTTATCACAGTACTTAATGCTGAAACCCAGAATTCTTCTATAAAACTTTCGGAGAATTATAATTATTTCAAAGTTCTATTTTTATGTCTCCTTCAAAAAAGCACTCTATTAAGAAATGAGTAAATTTCTTTTTAATCTGAAGTTACGAAAGAGGGAGGTGTATTAGAAAAGTTGAAGAAATGGTTCATTTAAAATATTTAATAGTTGTTTGATACACTAAACTATAATCCAAAGTATGATAGAATTAAAAATGAAAGAATACTTGAGATTTCAAGACCTATAAAATGCAATAAACTGTTCAAGATGGAATGCTATAAAGTACTGTTCAAGATAGAATGCTATAACGTACTGCTCAAGGTAATTAAAATGAACGAATACTGAATTTTGAAGAAGAACTTTATTAATCAGGTCAGAGGTCATTAATCACGAGATTTAAAGCAAAAATACAATATGTTCAGCTCAGCGGCTAGGTTAGCAAGTTAAAAAGATATTACTGATGTATTATGACAATGTTTAGGTTTTAAAATAATATTTCAAATCATTGGTAAATATAACTCCGAATTCGACTAAACTAGTTACCTTTAAACTGGCTACTTTTACTAAAATTGTAAGTTAGGACAGTAATTCTACTAGAATTATACTAGAATATTAATAGAATAATTCTATAAAACAATAACCTTAATCTTAACCTTATGAATGTACAGCTCTGACTGCTGTCTAATAATACTGATATATTTAAAGTTATTTTTCAATACCCGCATTTAAATCCTTTCAAATGAATTTGGCTTGCAATGATATGAAATATTTGAAAACAAAATATTTCTTTAAATCAGTATTTGAAATTAATAACCCAAGATGAGTGGAAGAAAACTGGATTAGAAGGAATAAAAAATCTGGTTGAATACAGCCAAAAAAAACTAATAATAACGGAGCAAAATATTTAATTTTTTTAAGTTTTATGCATTGAGTGTCTTAATATTCTTTTACATGATTTTCTGGTCCAAAAGTGAAGACATAAATTTTCAGTCTCCATCCAAACCCAATGTTTTATTTTGGCAGGAAATATTTAGTGTAAAAATAACACTGTATTACACATACACTTTACAACACAGAAAGCGGCACACCAAGAAGGACTTATCCGAATGGGAAAAAATTGCGTATACCCGTACTTTTAATTAAAATATACAAATGGTTAACTTTGGTAGCCAATGACTGACTAGCTAGAGCTCCAGCGCATTGCAGCAGAACATCCAGAGGATGTATAAAACACAGGATATTCCAATCATAAGACATAACTTCTACGTGAATGTTCCTTTGAAATACGTGGATTGTACCAATGCTTCGTAGACAGTTTCGCGAACAGTATGAGCAGATATCACGATGTGAGAGAGCACGTGCAGGTGTTTTAAAAGAAGCAGGATTGCTAGAATTTGTGGTAGAAGTGGGGATTCGATTCGACGATATTGGCAGGAATAGATGAATTATAGCCTTTCAGAGGGTCATGAAGGTAACTATAAACCGAGAGTGAGGGCAAAGTGTCGTCCGATTTGCATTCACTGCTCCTAATGCATCCTTATCAACGATCTGACGTGTAACAATGATACCAATGACTGTAATGACCATTGATAGGGGACTCAAAGAGGACTGAGGTCAGGGAGGCCATTATACTAACTGCCCCTCACCGCTGCACATCGCCAGGCACATTTGTAGGGGTATCAGATGCATTCGACATGGGACCTCACTCTCACTCACTGGAGTAGAACTGCTTTCAGCAATGAGACCCTCTTCGAATTGAGCTCGATGACCAGCGAAGAAATGTTTGGAGACTTCCAGCACTCGGGTACCCATCTGACTGTCGCCCGCTACACAGACTGACAACCAGGAGTTATTTTGTATGGGGTGTCATTTCATTCGATAACCTGACCGCTTTAGTTATTACTTTTGGCACCTTTACAGCATGGCGGCACGTCGACGAGATTCTACCCCCATAGTGTTACCTTTCTTTCCACGAACCCTTGTGCCTACGTTTCAACAGGATAATCCCCGGCTGGTACACGGCTGCCTTCGTGCTTCTCCAACACTTTCCTGACTAACGCGATTGCTAGACTGTTTAAATTAATAAGCACCAATACAGCATGCTTGTGCTCTGATGAGCAGGTGTCACCGACGTCCCTGTATCGCACTGATCTAATTCGGCAATTGGAACGTGTATGGCTAGCAATCTCGCAGGACATCAACATATACAAGTTCACTTTTAGAGGCGCCACTGCTTTTAGAGGCACGGTTCACTTCAGATGTACCGAGTTTTAGCTGCGTCAAGCAACTCACAAAATAAAGAAGAAAATTAAATTAACCTTTTTGTTCAATCTTAATGTAACAGAACAAGCGCAACTTGTTCTACAGACGGAACTTTCATCACTTGTGGACTTTTAAATTAGCATAAAGACAGCTGAATTTAAACGCTAATAAAGTATTCTAAGACTACAAATTAAACACTAAAAATAACCCGGATCAGATAACTTAGCGGCTTGTGTTTAAAATTTCGATTAGCGGAAATTTTAACGCCAGCCTATCACTTTAAAGAAGAGTTTGCGGAAAATACTAACAAGAAAACGCGACAGCCAGAAGATCTTATCTAAAAATTCAAAATCTGCAATTTAAATACACACAAAATTAATTTTCATTCTAATGAGGAATACGGAAAGGAGAAGTTATATATCATAACTATTGATTAATTAGCATAAGATACTTTACAGTTTACTGCACAAACTCTTTCTTCAATTGTATTCAATAGTTTTCATTTAAAACATTTAAAATTTCCACAGCATTTTCAGAAATCAAATGTACCCGATCTCATTTTGTGAGCCACTATATACCTTGAATTAAGTTCTCTGAAATATAAGATTAAAAATATCAGAATCTCAAAATAAAATTCTGAAGTGGCCAGCATATGACCTTCCGTCAATTCTACGTTTTAAATAGCCACAAACTTTAAGTAAACATTGCTTCCCGTGATTCATTTGTAAACAAAATCTTATTTATTATTCCAATAAATAGAGAGGTCTGCAATTTGAAATTTTGGATTATATTTTATTGAATATAATGCCATGAAAAAAGGGATCAATATAATCACATGTTTGCCCCTTTATTTCTTTTATTAAAAATTTCATTTGAGCAGACGAATAGCATATAATTCAATTGGACTTAAAAAAATTTCGGTGATTATAACATATCTAAAATAAATAGGTACTACCATAATTTAATACCAAATACAATAACTTAATTTTCTTCTATGTTGTTTCTATAGTATCAATAAATCTAAATTCATTTTGAACTGCTTGTACATCCCTTCAATGTTTAGATATCAGCAAACAATTCTCGCTATTATTCTCCAAGCTTCAACAATGCTCGCTAAGTTTGAACTATATCATAATGTATTTTTTCACGAAATTCCATTCAGATCATGAAGTAATCATTTCTGGTTTTCAATTTTAGCCCAAATATAATATGTTTTTCCTTTGATATAAAAGGGAAAATTATAAAATAAATATATAATATATATATATAAGTTTAAGCTTAAAATAACTTTTATATATATAACATATATAAAAGTCTAATATATATATATAAGTTATATATAAAATAAATATATATATATAATATAAATAGCCACAAACGTTGATATAAATGTTTAATATTAAAATTGAAAAGTTTTGAACTATATGTTAATATAGATTTTCATTAAAAACTGGTTCAAATACAGTACCACTTCCGGTTGTCTATATGGACTTCAAGTAATGGTCCACTTCCAGTTGTCTAATTTTACCCAAAATCTAAAATCTAATTAACTCTTTATATTAATACAGAAAACCTAAATACAAAAAATAGAAATTTTTGGAAGTTTGATATAAGAGTTCTTTTGTACGAAACATTCTCACACACCTACACACTGATACACAGGCAGATAGACATCATTGTAAAAATAGTAAAAATGTGTTATAGGGACACTTGGTGGTGCTTATTCACTGAAAACTCCCTAGCCAATTTTTGAGCCGAATATACTACTTACCTATGTATATAGATTGGCGAGAGGTAATAATAGTAGATGCTATATTATAACAAAATAATGAAAGTTTTGTCTACTTCAGCTAAAGCATTAGTTTTGAAGAACAAATATAAGTGTTCTTCACTTCTTTAGGAATCTATGCGTACTTTATGTAAAAGACGATTTAATATCAAAGGGTTTTCGAAATTATTTATCCCAGTTCTCTCTCAAAATCAGTACAAATTTAATGGTTTTACAATAAAAGATCAAGAAGAACAAGTTTCCTTAATGCGATTTAATTTGAAAAATTTCTAAAACGAAACAATATTAAAAGATTAATGCTTGCATCTAGGAGATTACATAAAATTGATAAGAACTAATATTTAAAAATAAATTATTTTATTTAATGTTTAGTAAATAATATACTCACGTGTTTCAAATTCTTTAATATTTTCAACGAAATTTCCAATCGTAACCAAAATGGCGTGAATTTTTTGTACAATATTCAGATTTCTGTCTTATAAAATTTACTACTAAATTACATCAGACAGAAATTATTTAGTGATAGGAGTTTCACAAAATTTAAATTTCTGAAAAATGAAATAGAAGCAAATGCACCTGAATTGAATAAATTTATGTAAAAAGTGAGGCTTTTGAATATTTTAATTTGAGCAAATTCTTTCCAATAGTAATAGTTTATTAAATTATGTTTTAGTAGCTGCTCTTTCCCTTTTGATAATCAATTCTTTTAGTTCGAAGAACAGTTGCAAAGAATAACAAGAAAAGCGAGGTTTTTCAATCATAAAATAAACGAATTATTAATTTTGACTTAAGTTCTTTTTAATAAGTTTAATTACATAGTTAAAAGCGCAAGAATAGATAGCAATTTTAGCACTTTTTTGTAAATCGCTATTACCAGAAACTAATTATTAAAATCTTATTTCTACTAAAGAAACGTTTTATTTTTCTGTCGTAAAATAATTACAGTGTTATTTATCGTTTCATTGAATTATTTCCTGGTAGAAAACAGAAGTAATAAAATTTAAAAATTAATATTAAATATACTTAACATCAATTATTGTGATATATTTTAGGATAGAAACGCAGTTCCTCTTGATTCTCAAAGATGGCCTGGAGGAGAAATTCCTTATATTATAAAGGAATCAGTCGGTAAGTAATGAACAGAGCACAATAATGGAACATTTTAGAATACTTAACCTTTTAAGCATACAATCACTCAAAATGGCTACATATTTTGATTTGCTGCATGCTTATTCTTAAAAAGCCAAAAATAATGCATAAAAAATCAGAAATACTCTGGCTTCCAAAAGTTAAACATGCAATGCAGATTAGCAATTTTCGAAAGCGTAGTTGAATTTGAGCGGCTAAAAATCGCTCCGGATGCAGAGGACAATATATAAATATCGTATGTGACAGCCAATGACAATTGACTGTCTGGTCATATGCAAAGTTGAAGCATTCGTTGAAGACCCCAGCAATCTGAAGAGTTTGAGAAGGTTCATTTAAATGCCTATACGAAGTGCTTGTAACTTTGGTTGGATCATACTTGATGGAATTCCTATTTCTGTAGCTGAAAGAAGACAAATGGCAGAGAATGAGTGGTGGCAAGCCATCTGGAGCATTGAAGCAGGAGAATGAATTTATGACATCGCTTTTTTCTTTGTTGATGATTATTCAATAATTTCCTGAACGTGAAAACAATTCCAAAAAGCTACACAGTCGTCCGAAGACATGTGCCTGGTGAACCAAGGGTTACCATTCCTTCTGAATGTTTATCTTGTAGGGTTTATATTTATTTTAACTAACATTTATTTTAAGTTTAAACTATCTTTCCTGTCAAGCCTTACTTTCCCCTGGAACTGCCAATGCCAGAATATGTAAATTTTAGTAGAACGCGCAAGGATTCAAATTATCAGCGGAAGTATTATGATTTAAATAGGAAGGAAACGAGTTCGGAGTGTGATATTCTTACTTCACGAGCGCGGAGATAGTGAGCGAGAAATTGAAGAACCCCGCGTTTCGGCCTATGTGCTTGGCGGGAAGTAGTGTTAATCGTTCAAGCGAGCTTCAAGTCTGCTGAATTAGCAGCGGTGTTGTAAAACGCGGTGAGTTAGTTATTTTAGAGAGCCTCGTAGTTAGAGTCTTGTCTTTACTTTCTTTTCAGGTTATTATTTTTATTTGACCGCCGAGTTGGCGCCGTCTGTAAGCGTCAAGAGCACGCAATTGTAATTTATTACGTTGAATAAAAAGGGACTTAAACCCTTTACAAGACTCTGTGTTTTATCCTGTTTTCACAGTCACCCCTTGGTTGCGTGCAAGTTGGAGGCGCGCAACGTTACATTGGCGCCCGAACAATTATCGAACTGAAATGGCCGAAAACTGGATGGAAGCCGCTGGACAACACCAAGAAATGACAACTCAGTTGGAAGGATTTGGATATATGGTCCAGACGTTGAGAGCGTCAATCAAGCCAAATGTCCATTTGGACGGAAAAAATTCGGTGGCGGTATTTCTAGAAGGTCTAGAAAACCACTTTCAGCTCTACCCTGTTCCCGAAAGACAAAATGTTGCCATCGCCTCATCAGCACTAAGAGGACAGGCCGCGCTATGGTGGAAAAACATAGGCAAATTTTTATTAGGGGAATTTGGAAGCCAGACATATATATTTGAAAATTTCAAAAAATCGTTAGTAAAGGCCTTCCCCATAGTGAAAGATCGCGCACGGCTGGAAGCCGAGCTATATAGTTTCTATCAACGGGATACAGCAGAATTGACGGACTTTATTCTACGAAAAATCAAGCTAACGGATATGCTGTATGGAAAGAAACCCGATGCGGAGATTATTGAAATAATATTACCAACATTGTTACCCGCTGTTCAAGACTACTTTGAAATTAGAAACCCAAGCACATTGCAGGAACTCTTCGAATTGGCGGTGAAGTTTCAAAATCGCAGAATAGCGGAAAAAGCGAGAGGGGAAACATATTCTCAAAGTACCCGAAGGAAATCTTCAAATGAGGAAACCAGAAATGGAAATCGCTCTTATGGGGTAAAAAGCTATCAAGCTAACGCATCGAAACTCGAAGGTCAAGGCCCAAAAAGAAAATTTGAAAATAAGCATCCGCGTACCCAGAAGACACAGATTGAAAGGAAAGCTTTAAACGAGTACAGGGGCCTGTGAAAGGGAGGGTCCAGACCCCGGAAGTTTTAAAAAAACCCTCAAATAGACATTTAAATACGGTCACCGTAAAAAACTCACAGCTAATAATTATGCAAGCCCTGGTTGGCGATGTACCAGTAGAAGCCCTCATCGATACAGGAGCAGAAGGAAATTTTATGAGTGAAAATTTCTTCAAAAGAATTTTTATAGGGTACGATTATTTAAAACCAAAAATACGGAAATTATAGCGGCGCAAGGAAAAACATGTCACTGCATCGGGAAATTATCATTAAACTTACAGGAAGAAAAGAGGAAAGTCTCAAAGTATTAATTTTTGGGTGAAAGATCTGCAACATTCTCTTATTTTAGGTATGGACTTTTTAAGGGCCGCGAGGGCCAAATTAAATTTTCAAGATAGTTCCGTGGTGTTGGAGATGGACCAGAGGGTGGTGGAACCTGTGGAGACACCGCAATTGGACCTTAGCCATCTGAATGACCATGAAAGGAAAGCAATACAGCAAGTGGTGAGTAATTTTTCTCATTTGTTTTCAGAAAAACCAGGAAACTGCCAAATAGTGACGCACAAGATTCAATTAAATGCCGAAAAACCTTGTAGGACTAAGCCATACCGTTATGACAAACAAAAAGACTTAATCATCGAAGAACATATTCAGGAGATGTTAAAGAATAAAATAATAACGCCCATAAATAGTGAGTACGCGAGTCCAGTCGTACTATGTAGGAAAAAGAACGAGTTTCCTCCTTCGGATAAAAGGGCTTGGAGGTTTGCTATTGATTACAGAAAACTAAATAGTATTACCAAATTTCCAGTTTACCCTTTGCCGGTTATAGACGAGATCATTAGACAGATCAAATCGACAAGATATATGTCTACTTTGGACTTAACGTCTGTCTACTATCAAATAGCTACGAGACCCGAAGATATACATAAAACTGCGTTTATAACAAAATCGGGCACTTATGCATTTTTACGCATGCCTTTTGGGTTGTGTGGGGCCCCATCAACATTCCAGAGAGCTATGGACATTGTTCTAAAGCCTGTCCTAGGAAAGTCAACTTTAATTTATCTAGATGATATAATTATAACGAGTAGTACGGATGAACAACATATTAATGATCTAGAACAAGTTTTTAAATTATTAAAAGAGGCCGGTCTTACAATTAACGCCTCAAAATGCAAGTTCGCAACTAAGGAACTTAAATATCTCGGTTATAAAATTTCGCAAAAAGGTATAGAAACGCAAGATTCAAAAATAAAAGCTATTAAGAATTTCCACCGCCCAACACCGCCAAGAAACTTTCTTCCTTCCTTGGGTTATGTTCTTACTATCGATCTTTCATAAAAGATTTCGCTAATATTGTTGAACCACTCTTAGTAATCAAAAGAAAAAAGGGTAAGTTTACGTGGACAGCGAAGCTAACACAGCTTTTGAAAGATTAAAAGAAGCACTTATTAATGCCCCTGTTTTAAAATTCCCGGAGGGGGACGAAAACCTGGAAATTGCAGCAGATGCATCAGACTATGCGGTGGGTGCGGTTCTTATGCAAAATAACCATCCTCTGGCATTTTTTAGTAAAACATTGAATCAGACACAAAGGAATTATACAGCTACAGAAAGAGAAACATTAGCCGTATTAATGGCTGTACACAAATTTCGAGTTTATTTCGGCAAATCGCCAGTAACAGTCTTTTCGGATAATGCGGCTGTTGGTAGACTTTACTCGGGGAAAAACCTAACGCCCAGGTTAATAAGATGGGCTTTAAAACTCCAAGAATATAATATCACAATAAAATATAAACCGGGTAAGGAAAACAATGTAGCTGACGCACTTTCTCGTATAAAACTGGACGATGAAGGAAATGAACTTAAATGCGCTGTGTTGACTTCAAAAATTTTAGATTCTAGAGATACGGTTATTACTGAACTGAAAGCTGATCCTGAATTTGGAAATATCTATGCTTATTTGAAAGACCCCGAAAGCTTCGAGCACACAGATGTCAATGCGATAAGAAATAGAGCAAAAAACTATGAAATAATAGATAATTTATTATTTTATACGAAAACAACAAACGAAAATCTTGAGTATAAACCAGTCATCCCAGCCTCGCTTCGATTAAGCATTTTGAAGGAGTTGCACGAGGCAAAAACAGCGGGCCACCTAGGGGTCAGAAAGACTATATAAAGGGTACGCGAGGCGGTATATTTCCCGCAATTATACAAAATAGTAACGGCGTATGTCAGGTCCTGCAATCAATGTCAGTTAATAAATGATATTAATTACAGCCCGGCCGGGTACTTAAATAGCATTCGCGCTACATTTCCGAATGAAATTTTAGGCATAGATCTTCTTGGTCCCTTCCCCCAGAGCGAGTTAAATAAAAATCGTTTTCTTTTAGTAATAGTAGATCATTTTTCAAATTGGACAGAAATTGTTCCACTTAAACGCGCGTCAGCCAAAACAGTCGCAGATGCATTCTTACACAGATACATTTTAAAATACGGTGCACCGATAAACGTCATTAGCGATAACGGGAAACAATTCATTAGTCAAATATTTGAAAACATATGCAATGGACTTGGCATACGCCATATCAAAATGGTTCCGTATAGACCACAGGCTAACATAGCAGAAAGAGTTAATAAAAACATAGTAAAAATAATTCGCAGTTACGTTAGCACACATCACAAGCGCTGGGATGGCTACATAAATGAATTAGCTTATGCTTTAAGAACGGCACATCATGATACTACGGGAAAAACTCCAGCAGAATTATTCTTAGGCCGAAAATTTATTACGCCTTTAGATAAATTATTCTTTGTGCAACAAAGAGAGCAGGAGTTTAAACAAAAAGATGTGCAAAAGTTGATTGATCAGGCGCTTAAAACCTCGGATACGGCACGAAATAGGCAGAAAATATATTATGATAGAAAACGCCGTGAAGCAGATTTTAAAGTTGGGGATAAAGTATTGAAGCGGAAATTTTCTTTATCAAGTGCCCCAGACAATTTTATGGCAAAGCTAGCTCCAAAGTTTGAAGGCCCCTATGTAATTCAGGAAATCAAAGGAGTAGTATTATATCTTAAGAACGAGAGAGGGGAAATCTGTAAAGCAAGTCCCGACCAGGTGAAAATACTATAATCCAAATGATTTTGAAATCCTTAAAAGTTTCTTGCAGGACTCAAGTCTAAACGAGGTAGAAGGTCCAGAGACTACAACAACTATTCCACCACCCAAGAAACAGAGAACTGAAGAGAGACCTAGCACTTCTACAACCCGGACGTCGGTATCAAAAAAAAAATAATAATTTTCAAACTCCAGCGTTTAAGAAAAACAAAAATACAGATGCACCGGGTAAAGAAAACGTGGTAAAGAGAAAAACACCACCTACAAAGGATTGCAGGAAAAATTATACATCAAGGAGAACGCGCACACGGCCACAGAGTCAGGTGCCAGCAAGGCCGCCGTTCCGGAAACTGAAACGACAACAGGAGGCACAAAAATACGAGGAACAGAAGAAATTCAAGAAGGACTCCAGACCGGAGGACGTCAGGACCAGCCGTCCCAGGGAAAAACGGAAATGCCAACAACCAGACGATTACTCCGCCAAGAGGCCAGCATGTAGAGGACGCAAAAGAAAAAGCAAAGTGGACGACACTCGGAGATCAGTAAAGAGAAGATTAACATCCATGAAACCTCTAACTTGGGAACAATTTTGCCAAAAACGAATGACGGAGTTTCAAGCATCGAAAACTCAAAGATAAGTTAAAACCTTCTATAATTTTTTTTTTCTCTTTTGTTCCGAAATGTTATGCATAAGTACGAAGTTCTATGTTTTGTCGAAAGTCAATATGTCTCGGTTGAGACTTAGTTTTGTTTTACTTTATTTAGCTAAGACAAAAGTATTATTTTCTTTAAGTGTAAAAACTAAAAACAAGCATTTTCTGTTGGTCGAAAGACTAATTCTGTTATGTTAAAGCCGAAATTTGGCCGAAGATAAAAATAACTTCGTATTCTTGTATTAATAAGAATTTTAGTTTCAGTGCCACCAGCTTGGCGAAGAATGAGTAAAATAAAAATTTATTTTCTCTTATTCATTTTATGGTAAATTGTAAACATCATATGTATTAAAATTTTGTAAATGTACGTAAATACTTGAATGTTATGTAAAAGTAGAATTTAGTCTAGAAGCATAAAATTGTAGATGCTAAAAGTGAATGCTTAAAAGCAATGAAGTCAAAATTTAAGTATTAAACTGTAAAGTCATGCTTTAGAGCGAAAGCCTGCATGTTTAAAGATGAATGAGGGGGAAGTTAGAATGAATGTGTTTTGTAGGGTTCTCCACCTACATTTGAATTTTTAAGAATATTAAAGTAGCTCATTGAGTTGTAGAATGTCGAGTAAGGTGTGTCTATTTGGTCGTTGAATTCTAACAAATCATGGTGGTTAGGGGAAGTGTTGTAAGACTAAAACACAAATATTCCCGTTTGACACCACACACGGTGGAGAGCCAGGGTAAAGTTAAATTAATCCTTGAAAAATTGAATGAATGTGAAGTAAGCAATAACTAAGAAAAACGAATCGTTTAAAAACAAAAATTTATTGTGTCAAGAAAGTGTAAATTATAATGTATTTAGAAAGATACTGATACTTATTCCTTCCAGATGCTGGAAGGAAAGACCAAGATTGATTGATGAAGTCCAGGAAATGTTGCTGTAAGAAGAGAGCTTTATAACGATCAACAGAATTTTAGAATACAAGTTGTTACATAAGATTTTTTTTGTGTAAACGTGGTTCTCGCCAGTTAGTTCAGAATTAGAGAAACTTACAACAGGTCGTTTGTAGGACCTGCTTCCAAGTTTTCGAAATTCTGGCAGCGGCAAATGTAGGGTTTATATTTATTTTAACTAACATTTATTTTAAGTTTAAACTATCTTTCCTGTCAAGCCTTACTTTCCCCTGGAACTGCCAATGCCAGAATATGTAAATTTTAGTAGAACGCGCAAGGATTCAAATTATCAGCGGAAGTATTATGATTTAAATAGGAAGGAAACGAGTTCGGAGTGTGATATTCTTACTTCACGAGCGCGGAGGTAGTGAGCGAGAAATTGAAGAACCCCGCGTTTCGGCCTATGTGCTTGGCGGGAAGTAGTGTTAATCGTTCAAGCGAGCTTCAAGTCTGCTGAATTAGCAGCGGTGTTGTAAAACGCGGTGAGTTAGTTATTTTAGAGAGCCTCGTAGTTAGAGTCTTGTCTTTAAGTTCTTTTCAGGTTATTATTTTTATTTGACCGCCGAGTTGGCGCCGTCTGTAAGCGTCAAGAGCACGCAATTGTAATTTATTACGTTGAATAAAAAGGGACTTAAACCCTTTACAAGACTCTGTGTTTTATCCTGTTTTCACAGTCACCCCTTGGTTGCGTGCAAGTTGGAGGCGCGCAACGTTACAATCTATATGACAAATACTATAATGAAAGCTCAGTCACATTAAGAAAAACACTGGATTAGCTACATTTGGGAAGAATTTGAAGTATTGTTAGTCCTTTTCAATGCAGTAATAGTTCAAAACACACAATGTCTTATTGGTTTCTTCTAGGGCTTCTCTGTTATCATTACATAAAATGTGTTGAAATCTGCTAAGAATGCAGAATTCAAATTAAAAATACTTTCAAAAAGAAAAGACATTTTTCAGTTCAAACTATTTTCAGTGCATAACAAATTTTACATAGAGTAAGCTTACGCAACTTCTTGTTACTAAAAGTTACAAATGAATGAAACCAATTTGTATTGTATTTTGTATGGTAAACAAGTGTATATGAATTTAAGCTGATATGGTAAAAGAAGCGAAAATAATAAAATTTGAAATACCACTGTAACATAATATACAATATACGTGAGCAGGAAATGTTGTAACTTAATGACTTGAAGTTACGTACCTTATTTCGTGACGAGAATAATATATGAGTCTAAGCAAGATTTCATACATTTTATATTATTTGTATAAAATTTTCAATAATGAGCATACAACTTATCAGGACTTGTATTCCTTTTAATTTGTTTTGGAAACATGACATGTTCTGACTGGACAAAGAGTTTGACTACAAACTATGTCTTAAGGAGTATTGAAGAGATAACAAGATGAGAAGGGTTTAGTTACCCTTTATTTTCCACACTATTACAGGAGCCCCCACACTGCGGGATACGAAGACCAACCACTTGTGGTCTGAACGTAAAAATATAAAAACTACTAACTAACTAAAACTAAGAGCTAACTTTGAACTAATTTAGCACAATGGCCTAACGCTAAGACTGACCTTTTAAATGATTACGTATGTAGTACGCAAACTGCCGAAACTACAATGTGTTTTAAATAACGAGAAGACTAAACCTTTGGCTTTAAAAGCAGACAGCAGCTGATTCGTGCGGAATGCTGTGGCAAAACGGCTCAATTTCCCGACTTTCCCTCTATCTAACTCTTGACAAAAAGCCATAACTTAAATACTTGGGCATTAGCAAGCACAATTTGCATAAACAAGTTAACGCTTTTAATGCTGGCCGGAAGTGGAAAACAGAGAGGATAGTAAAGTTTTAAAATAAAATAAACGTCGTACAATTTATGATCCGTACAAACTTAATTATTGAAAATAATATTTAAGACTGGAGAGAGCGTCATTTTATCATAGTCCGGAGCGACTTCGGAGTATTGAGATATCCATGGGAGCTTGGCCTTTTAGATGCGCATTCCATTGCATTATGTTTAACGTTCTTAGCAATTTATAGTGTAACTACTGATTATGCTCTGTGATGCTGAGAAGAACTGTGCGAGTGCTTTTGTGGAAAGTTCCAGAACTGTAAAGTATTTCTTCTGGTAAAAATAAATTTAATTAAGTTAATCATGTTTTGTGTGCATTCAATCTATTACGAACCCGTACACACGCAATACGATTTATACATTATATTATTAATTTTTATTTTTAAAGTAATGAATGCTGCTTCCCGATTAGTTAATCCTATTGTTTAGATTTTTATGATGGATTTTAATTAAATATTCATAAATGCCTTTTTAATTCCCTATAATAACAATTTTTTTTTTTTTTTTTTTTTTTTTTTTTTGTGTGTGTGTGTGTGTGTTTTTACAGCCTTTGTAGCAGTTAGTTTTTAATACATTTATGTTTAGTAATAAGATAAACATTTATGTTAACATTTATGTTATAGTAATAAGATATCAGTTTAAAAGGTATTTCTCCCGCCTTTCTAGCGTGGTGTAGTGGTCAGCACACTCAGCCGGTATTTCAGAGGTCAGTGGTTCGATTCCCGGCGAAGTCGGTTACTAATTTTTCATCTCTTCTTCTTTCAAAAAACTCCTAATGTCTCTACAGTGCCGCCCAAACTAAAAAGGTGTTGGATGATGATTCTCCGCATCCAGGATTTGGCGATTGGGTCCCTTGGAAACCCCAGTCGCCCTCTAAAAGGGGGAGTATGTAAGGTATTTCTCCCACCTTCCTAGCGTGCCTTCGTGGTGTAGTGGTTCTGCACGCTGGGCCGGTATTCCAAAGGTCCGTGGTTCGATTGCCGGTGAAGGCGTTTGCTCATTTTCCATGTTGTCTGCTTCCAAAAAACTCCTAATGTCTCTGCAAGTTGTCCAATTTAGTAGTAAGAAATTTCCAAAATCTGCAGATTTAATATTAATTTCATTCAAATGTTCGTTTGTTAAAATACTTTAGACATAAACTATTAAACACTTTTTTATGTAATATTGATAAAGTGTTTACATGTAAAATATGATATTTATTTAAAGTGTTTAAATGTAAATTATGATCATCCCTTGCAAATAATTAGCTTTTTATATCATTTCAAAGCTAACGTCATAATTCTTTTCAGATGCGAATACAAGAAAAGCTCTAAAAGCTGGAATGGATCACATATCATCTAAAACTTGTATCAAGTTTGTGGAAAGAAAAGATGAAAGAGACTACGTAGAGGTTTTCAAGGGAAATGGGTAAACTACTTTGAAATTATATTGTATTAATCGGCTCATCTCAGGATCTTCTTAATAAATTCAAGTGCTATTAAGAGAAAAAGGATACTTTAATCACACTGCGTTCAGCAATAATTAAACTGTACTTATAATATGGAAGGCTTTACTTTATATAATACTGCTACTTTAGTCCTATAACCCTAAAAGACATACAGCTGGTTTATATCTACATATATAGACACTATGTTTAGATGCTATGTATGGTATAGACAGACAAATTCTTAGGAAGGTTATTAAGCAACCATTTTATTTAAATACAGCTTTCTAAATAAGGGAATGTATGCTACAACAACCACAGCTCATGGAGAGGCAAATAAATAAGAACAAACAATTCAAATTAAATATTGATTAGTAGTTGAAGACCCTACAATTTAAATACTAAGCTGACTCAATAAATTATCGGCGCTTCAGATTAAAGCATCGGCCACGAGAAGCGGAAAGCCGAAACAATTACATTTAACTAGAGCTAACAGCTGACACGTAGCGTGCAATGCCCGAAACACTCTCTGTCTCTCAAGATTCAAAAACCGTAGCTTAAATACACACAACTAACTAATTTGCATTCTGGTGAGGAATATGAAAACAAGAAGTTAGACTACAGATCCAAATCATAATAACTGGTTACTATAAAATAATAACCTTATACTTTCCCCTTCCAGAATTTAGAAAATCGCAACGGAAGTCTTCAACGACTTTGACTAAGATTTTGAATTCTAAGCGCCTAACAATCAGTGGCGTAGCTAGGGTGGGGCAAGGGAGGACATGTGTCCCCGGGCGCAGCATCCAAGGGCCGCCAAATTGATGCTACGGAATTTTTAAATGAAATGTTTTCCCTCCTTGGCACACAGAAAGGGGCGCAAATTTTTCAGTTGTCCCCGGGCGCTGGAAACTCTGGCTACGCCCCTGCTAACAATATAAGCCTACTTTTGAAATCTTCACGTTAAATGTCTATAACTAATTTTCAGTTTTGTTTACTTTTGATATTGAATATGACAATACCTTTCATCTTACTTGATATTCTTATAATCCGCAATGAATCGGATTTCAATACTTCTGTTTTACAGTAAATAATTTTCTGTTTGTTTGCCTCCCTATGCTTGGTCATGTCACCAGGCTAAGCAAAAAAATTGGCTTTTTTTTACTATTATGCATTTCATGCTGTAAAGATTTGTTCCCTAGAGCCTTTACTTGCTAAAGAACTCAATTATTTGAGATCAGTTACCATTGACCGACGATTTGATAAAGACTTTAAAAAGGTGGTGGTCATTAATAAAGCCTTTAAAAAAATTCATCTTGCCATCAAAAAAGACATTTTGCTGTTAGAAATTCATTAATTACCTTGTGGTGTTTCCATCAGTTACAAAAGTGTACGAATTTTATAGAAGTTCAATTTTAAAGCTTCACATCAATGAACACAAATCTGTTGTCCGAAATTGAGCCAGCGTATTTCTTTATTCCTCCTCCTACATACGACGACATATTTCATTGTGCTTCGAATGTTTATTAAAGTGCTAAGTAGTAAAAAGGCAAGAAGTACTACATCCGATTAAATTTAACTGACGGCTTTTCGCGATAATTCACACAGACTTAGTACCATTTGTAAAATGTTCAAAGGTAACAAGATGCTATTTGTAATTATTGTCCGTTTTATTATATTTATATATTTATATTCCATAAAAACGCATTAATTAAGAGCGTGTTGATTTCGCATTCAAGGATTTTGTGAACGATTTTGGTCTTCCAGAAAGAATTATAAGATACAGAAAAATGCATTTCTCGGCGGAAGAATTTAAAGAATATTGCAAGATGAATAAGTTAAGCATGCAATAAATTCAACTCATCACTCGCAAGGAAATGGAGTGGTTCAGAGAGTCAATCGAGATATTTTGGCTACAATCAAGACTATCATGGAGAATCCAAATCACAAATATTGGGATAAAAACATCAAAGAAGGCAAAAGAAGCTTAAAAAATGTGATAAATAAAACTATTCACAAGACTCCATGTGGATACTTAATGACTTAATGACTGATTGATGAGAATGGCTGCAGACAAAGATGAAAATGAATGGTAGTTCTCTTTAATACTGCAGAACGAATTTAAAGAGAAGACTGAAGAAAACCAGAAAAATTTAAAGTCAAATGAAGACAAAAAGAAAAGTATTACGTTAACGTTTGAACCCGAAGAAAGTAGTAGTAATAAGAAGAATACCTAAACCGATTGCAGATTCCACCAAAATGCAACTGAAATATTTACCCACCAAGAGTTAGAAGGTTGCTGTGTTATAAGAGAAGAAGAGGAGTCATTACTTCAGTTCGACCGTCCATGTCAGCCAGTTCAAATCGTTTAAATACCAAGTTGAAAAGAATGAAGAGAACGATGAAAGTGAGGATGATGTAAATGATGACACTATGGTTGCAACAAAATTATAAGCCAGAACTATAACAAAGAAACGACTGTGAATTTAATGTGCTAAAATAGAACTATACACTTGAATTCTATTATCGAGGAGTTTTTTAAGTGCTTATCTCAAACTTGTTTGATTTTATTTTGTAGTGTCTTATGGTTTAATTTGTCCATGTAAATTTAAATATTATCTGAAATAAAGAGTATACTTGTTTGCCTGCACCAGAAACAAAATTGAGGTTATAGATTTACACTTTGATCTGGTAATGCTATTTTTTAGTCTAATAACTCTAACAGACATGAAGCGTTTGTCTGAGATTATAAGAAGTTTATTATGAGTATTAAGTCTTAAGAAGGTTAAAATTTCTTTAATTTTAAAAAAATTTAGAACATTAATGCATTCTTTTGTGTGCAAATTTTCTCAACTTTTGGTGATACAGAATAAAATATGGCAATCCAAATTGATCTTCTTTACGAGCAAAAGTTTAAAGCTTCTTTACGAGCTAACCATTTATTAATATATCTTGATCTTCTACTGTATATAAAATGTATATTTTTAATTGTTCCTAGCTCGTAACAAAGTCAGAATAGCCGAATGTTATCGCCATGCAGTATTTCTACAGAAATAATACAGCAAATATAAAAAATGTATGGAAACACTTAACATTTTAGTTGAAATTCTAATGATATGCTGGTTTTTAAAAAAATTTTGTGATTTTGCTTTTGCTGTTGAATTTTACGTAGAGTAAATTCGAAGAAAAAGATGTTTAATAAATAAAATTAAAAAGAAAAAAAAAAGCTATCACTATTTTATGATAAAAACATTTTAAAATAAACTCTCTTGAAAATGTCAGATTCACGTTTTAAGGATTTTAAGAAGAAGGCTAAATTTATTGCTGCGATTTATGATCTACGATTATCTCGCAATACTGCGATGCGGGGGATTGAGAAAATGAATGAAAATGTAAAGAGGTCAGTTATAGTATAACGACTTAATAGATATTCTCGTTTTTCCTTCAATTCAATGTAACGACAGAATAAAGTGACACAACACAAGTGCTTATTTTTATTTGTATAGTTTTGAAGAATATGCATCTAAAGAAAAATTATGGGTATTATTTATTTAAAAGAAAAGACCAGACAAGATACAATTAAACTCTTTTTAAAATTTCGTCACTGATTTGAAACCACCTCTTTTTATACTGATTTCCATAACAGCTTATAGAGTAGAAATAATGATAGGCCGCATAAATGAATTTACAACTCTATTCCAAAATGATGACAAATCCTCAAGTTTTTTAGCTACCACTACATAATTCACCAGTAAATGTCAGCTAGCAAAAGATTAAATAACAAAAGAAATAATGGACTTGTAAGTTATTAATTCCATTCGAAAATGTTTCCTCAAACGACGTTTCTTCCAGTTGCGACCAAATAAGGCCAGGCATAATTATTATTACAAACCTATGTAAAGTGGCAAAGTAAAAATAAATTTCTGCAACGATTTCATGATTTATTAATAGAGATAAATTGTTTTCTTTAAAAGCGAGATCAGGAATGTGAAATTTAAATGCTGAAACTTGGCTCCGCGATGTAGCGTTTCTTATGGATTTTACATCGAAATTAATTTAAATTTAGAACTGCAAGAGAAAAACAAGACAGTAATAAGTAGCATTAATACAGGCAAAACATTAAAATTTATTATGATACCAGAAAACAATTTAAGTCACTTATCAAATATATCCGATCATTTACAAAAACATCAAAAATTGTAACATTGAAAAACACATTGCAGAAATTAAAAAGAAAGTCTTCAGTAACCATCTTCAGTTTTTGACCTTAAAAAAGTTAGTTTTTATTCAGTATGTTTCTTTTCCTTTTAAAAAGGGATTTAAAGGCAAAACTCAACAGACATGGCTTGCGTAACGCTGTTGAAGTAACTACTTCCGAACCTGAACTCAAAATTTCAAGAAATGAAACCTCTCGAATCTAAACCAAAACCTTCTCTTGATAAGATTCCATACTGGATAATTGCGCACTTTCGGTTTAGCTGTCTTGTAGTCAAGACGCTACTTCGCTTCCCTTGCTTTGTCGAGCTGCTAACTTCTCCGTTATCTAAAATGTGATACTCTGTAAAACAATTGTGGGGTGTGTATTGCATCCATGATCATGTGTAACGAAAAATATATTTCCGTTAATTAGTTCGCTTCCAGCAATAAAAATTATGTTCAATTCATCCCCGTCTGTCTACAAGTCTCTCCTTCGAGTGCCATCTTTTGACTAGTAAATGTCTAACGTAAAGTAATATAGTAAAAGTTTCTAACGGTAAAGTCTCTTCAAGTTACCATTTCGTCAATCAATTGCAGGTTACTCCAAGTCATTTTATTCCATACTAGCCGCTACGCGTCCAGCCTACGTCTGGCTTTTGAATGTACCGGAAAAATGCCTAAAGGGAACACCAAACATTAAATTAAAAACTGCACGGAATTTTACGCTGCAAAACAACTTTATCAAAAAAAAATTTAATAAATAATTTTTATATTATATATAAAAAATTACAATGAAATAATATCCCTTAATACAAATATTAATTACCCTAATAAATAAATTAACCAACTTCCCGATGTAAAATCTTAAGAATTCAAATGGTATAACGGAAGTTAAAAAATTTGTTTCCTAAAAAAAAATCATGCAAAACTTTTTGTATAATTAAAATTATATGCAATCAAAACATAATGTAAAAAATTACAATGAAATAAGCAATATACTTTAAATTAAATATTAATTATCCTAATAAATAAATTAACCAACTTCCCGTTGCAAAATCTGAAGAATTCAAATGGTGTAAAGGAAGTTAAGAACTTTGTTTTCTAAAAAAAATTATTCAAAACTTTTCAGTATCTTAAAAACAGTGAAATAACATGAAAGAAATACAAAAAAACAACTTGGCATAAAAAATGCCAAAGAAGCAAGGTAATATTCAATACAAGTACCACAACTGACTTCGTAACACGCAACAATGACGCGCAGCCATTGTTGCTAATATATCCACTGTTGTCATTATTGCTGATATCAGCACTATTGCCAGCACATTATGTCTCAAAATGATACGATTTCCTCAAAAAACATAAAATAAAAAAATCTCATTCGAATTTTGAAAAAATCGCTTCGAGGTGCATTGGCTCTTGTCTAGATGCTCCCAACGACTTCATATAACAGTATACTATCTCGTTGGATGCTCCACTATGCACCAAATTTCGTAGCCCTTGATCTATTAGCTTCACGAACGAAAGACACACACACACACAGAGACAGACAGACTCTTCCTTTTATTATATGTAGAGATATATACAAAAGCTGACCATCCCTGTCTCAAAACCAAGAAACTATGATGTGGTAAATTTTTCAAGCATTTTGAGATCAGAAATCATCTATTAGGATTTTCACTTGCGTATTTGTGCAACCCATCTCCTCAGGAATCACAGTTTGTTCTTTAAATTGTTTTCATTTCTTCTTTTTTCACAGAGTCTTATTCAAATTTACTATTTTCATTTCTTCCAGTTCTAAGTTAAGCAGCTTCGGGAAGAGATTATATGACTACCTAAGACAAATGCAGCTACTTCGGATAATTTCTGCATGTTTCTCGAAGGTTATGTGCTTCTTTTTTCCCTTGTAGTATGACCCACAGGACTTTCAAAATGTTTAATTTCAAGCTTTCTGCATGAAATTACTTAACAATTTACTGAAAAGCATTTTTGGCTGTACTTCAGTATAACCATATGTGTATCAAAGTAGAAAATTCAGTTCCTGTGAATACTTTAATGATTACAAATTTATTATTAGCTTAAGACATAACTGAAGAAGTAACTCATCACCACTAATTAGAAAACTAATTAATATATGCAGATGTTATTCTCATTGGGGCCGGATCGGTGGAGTGCAATCCGTATCTCTGGGAAATGGATGCTCTGATATAGGAACTGTAGTCCATGAACTCCTTCATGCAGTCGGTTTCGAACACGAGCATAATAGATCAGACAGAGATGATTATCTCAAAATCAACTGGCAAAACATATTACCAGGTCAGTAAATATTCTTGCTTATCATTATTCTCATTTTACAGATATTTAATATTAGAATTGTAGAAATTTTCTACACACGGAAACATAATAGCAGTCACTTTGACTGCTGTATGAAGAAATTTATTTTACTCTTTAAAATACGCGAAAACGTTTTCGAAAGAATTAAATCATCTGCTAATTAGAAAAGACGAAGTATTCAATAATGAAATAGTTTATTTAAAACTCTCCCTATTTTAAAACAATTAAAAAAATTTATTAATTTTCAAGTGTGTGCTCATATACATTTCCATACATATAAAAAAAACTAACTAAACTGGCGTAGTAATAAACATTTTAAAATGTGATAAATTGTTTTAAACCATTTTTAAGTTAAGTGCAAAATAGAAGGTAAAGACGTGATGCAGTCAAACCTCTATTTAACGAAGTCGCAAAATCCCGGAGAAAACTTTTCCAAATAGAGGAATTTGCAAAATGGATGTTATGATAAAACTCGATTTAAGATGAGAATCCTTTTAATTTTTAAATTCAAAATAGTAGTTAAATAAAATATAAATGCAAAACTTTATAAGTTAATGTATCCACTTAATCAAAACTACGTATGAAAATTATATAAACTCATTAAAAATAATCAATTCTTTTACTTTGTTTTGATTATCGGAAACAACATTTCATGTCATAATAAGTCTCGCATCTTTGTAATGAGAGGAAAATGTCCTCTGGTACTCTTCCTGCAAACTGAAAACTGCGTCGTAAAGTATCAAACGCATTTCACGTCTTCTGGAGAAGATTTTTTTAATTTCATTCTCATAAGTTTTCATCTTCACCATAATCAATCAGTTTCTAGCTGTCATTTTTTATGCTTTCTAATACGTATGTCTTGTTCATTAGGAAATCCTGAGATCTCAACATCATTATCTATGCATATAAATAATCTTATAATTCCTCATTATTCTTGAAATGTTCTTGGTTTTTCAAACTGCAACCATATATTATTCAGTTCCTCATTTTGCCTGTCGCCGTTACTGACACTGCTGTTATCAAAAGTATCAACTTTGGTGATGAAGTCATCTTTTTCGAAGCATTTGCGAACAGTTCCCCCCCCCCAAGTGACATACCTCCATGCCTTTTCAAAAAAAATCTTTTCAATAACGCTTTCACGTTAAACTTATTATCCTCCCCAATGGCAGGCACTTGCCTATGCCGACATCGGTCGCTCCTAAGGCCAGATGTGGTGGTCTCTTTATTATGGGGGTACTTAATAGGTAGGCCACCTTAGCCTCCTATGAAGGAACAGACAATTACTCCATGCCTTCTCCGGTATTCGAAGCCGGGCCCTTCGGCATCGCAGTCAGGCTCCCTTAACCACTACACCGTCTGAGCGGCCGTAAACTTAATCTTTCACTTCACATTAGGACCTTCTTCAAACTGCTTTTACGATAATGAGTTTTAATACTTTTTATTCCTCCTTAATTCATAACCTGCACTTTTGCAGTGGTCATGAAATCAAAGTTTGACGAAATTTTATACCGTTTTGTCGAGAAAATATTTTGCAAAGTACTGAATTTTATGGCAGTGCTTCTCTTCTTTACACCACTTCGTCTAGAATCAGCATTTTTAAGTGTTAGATACTTCCGTTTCAACATTTTTATCATTCAACTAACCTTAAAAAGGATTTTCAGTATAAACAGAATATATTAAATATAAATATATAATAATAAATATAAATATATATAAATATATATTAAAAACAGAAATAAAAACAACGTGCAGCTGTTCCTTAAAGAGGTTATCACATCTAGCGATGGTCCCTGCTAGACAGGACTTTTCTGAGAAACGAGATTCTGGTAGCACTAGTTTAAACGGGAGGATTTCTAGAAAAAAGAGCCCCGCTGGAAGCGAAGTTCCACCTGGGTACGGAAACGATGTTGCGGCTACGCGGTATTTTTTGAAACCTCGCCTAAAATGTTCTGCCTGCAGCTCTGTCCCGCGTAGAGATGAACCAATCAGACGAAAGTTCTGCTTCTGAAGGATCACGTGATTCCAATTTGAGCGACAACCGATTACTATTTGGCGTTCAAGTCTTTGTAGTCAGTGACAACGGTAACCTAACTACGTGGGTTTCCTGGAAATGTGCGGGTTCTGATAATTGTTCCTTTCGGCATCCAGTCTCGCGCAGCGGAAACATAATGTCATAGGGGTTTTACTTTAACCTTTAAAAGACGGGTAGCCTAAGAATCGGCCAGAGCTGTGTCTCAAAAAGACGGCTGTGACCGAAATATCGGCCAGCGAATTCTCCTCCCCCCATCCTTCAGGGTGCGGAGATAGTGCCACTTACGCCAGATGACCTTCGCGCCTCCCACCTGTGGGGTTTCGTAAATTCCCTTTCGTTTCCCTCAGCAGTGAAAACTTAGCAATTTTACATTAGTATTAATTTCACCAACTTTTCAGTGTCATTAAAAATGTATTTTTTCTTTATATTCCCCTTTTTATTGTAATTTTTGTATTTAATATTGTTGTTTGAAACATGCAAAATGCAATGGAGTGCAATGCAATGAAAATATAATCAATAAAATCTGTTTTTTAAGGAAAATAATTTTAAAAAAACGCTAAAGGATAAAAAAAAGCTTTATCACAAAACTGCAAGAAAGAACAATGAACAATAATGTAGTTGAAAGATGAAATAACTTACGATACAATGGGGGGGGGAATCAATAAATTAAACTGAATAAAAATACTAATGAAAAAGGTAAACGGAACTAATATATAAGAAAAATACATCGAGATTTGTTTGATATATAAATATAAGCTGTTACACAATGCTTGGAAACAAATAAAAGCGTACTGCCGATTTATACGAGAAACAAATATTTAAACATCATTTTCGAGTATAAATTAAAAATATTAATTAGCACATGTAATTCTAAACTAAATTCAGTTTGGAAACAAAAAAAAAAAAAAAAAAAAAAAAAACCTGAATAAACTATGAACCGATTATAGGCGTGTATTTTCTGCTAAGGCGTATTTTCATTATGACGCAATGTCAAAAGTTAATATTCCAACATTCCAACATACGACAATTATTTGGCTACGAAATCTCACCATAACATGTTTTCCTAATTTAGGGAAAAGAAACAGCAGAAAAGAGAAAAATTTCAACAAATTCTTTTATATTATTCCCTAGTCTCTTATCTGAAAATTAACAAAGGCGACCTACGGAAAAAGTTCCAGAAGAGTAGTAGTTTCCCTTTACAATGGCAGCTAAAAGGGGGGGGGGCTGGAAATGCATTTGGATTTCCCGTTTTTTTAAGTGAAATGTTTCCAAACTGCCCCGTCTCTTAAAGGTTCAAATGGTTTGCGAAACAGGATTTGTTGGAGAATTTTTAACAATTAGGTAGGTGAATGTGTTTCCATTCGAGAATCACCCTACCTCCACTTCATCCCTCATGTAAAATGGAAATGTCGAAACAGGCAACGGGAGCCCTCCCCTGCTTTTCTTTAAGAGAACAGCTGCACGTATGTATGTATTACAACAGTTTTAAAGTAGAAAGAAAAATCATCCATTCAAGTACTTCGTTAAATGTAGAGTGTACTTCGGTATCTGGAATTTTTTATACAAGGAAATTCGCACCTCCGGCAGAATTCGCGGAAAACTTCGCTAAATAGAGAAATTCATTAAGTAGAGTGTTCGTCAAGCAGACGTTAGACTGTACTCTTAACAAAACAAGCAGAGTTGCCTTTTAAATAAAATAATTTTAAAAATACTCTTAACAAACGATAGAAACGTATCTTTTCATGACAAAGGTAAACATTTCTACATTCTTACTTTTCATGACGATGGAAATGCAACTTCATATTTGTTTCAGAAAATCTCTAATTGTCATTTTTAATAAATGACTGCATTTCTTAATATACTTTCTTATTTTATAAAAATATTTGGATTTACCTCAAAAATTTCAAAACTAGAGCTAAATTATTTACTGAATATACTCATTATACATATTGTTACGAATTTGGTATTTAAAAAGCTAATGTTAGTTCAATTATAAATTAAATGGTTTTATTTCTCGCGCAGTGCAGCGTGTGACGAATATTAAAAGAAAGCTAAGCCGGAAAAATTAAAAATACAAGAGCGCGTGCGTTAAATAAATAAATATCTCTTTTTGATTTCGAGAAAGTACTGGAAAATTCTAGCGCGTGATTTTAAAATCTTATAAAAGGAGGAAAACATCTCAGTTTGTAGTAGTTGCTTAGTTTGTTGTTGTTTAGAAAACTGCTGTTGTTGATTATAGCGAATTCGCGGATTAGCGTTCTTTAGCTGTTTTGAATTACGTTCTATTGTACATTTGAGTAGTTAAAAGATAACTACTGTGAGATATTGTAATACTGCATGATAATTTGAGAAAATTTAAGCATTTTTGTTGTGATAATAAAAAGTTTTGTTTATTTTTCATCGGACTTGTGCATTCACTTCATAACGAATCCGTACGCACGCAACAATTTTTGGTGTCAGGAGTGGGGTTCGAATGCCAATAACAAGAGCGATGGAAGAGCAATTAAGGCAATTGATAACAGCCTTTGCCTCGTTTAAAGAAGAAATGAAAGAAGAGATGAAATCTAGCCAAGGAAAGATGGAAGGGGCCGTCAACTCCGTTAAGGAAGAAATGAAATTGGGCCAGGAATCTGTTAAGGACGAAATGAAAGCCGTTCAAGCTGATCAAGAAAAGATTGAAGCAGGTCAAGAAGAAATGAAAAGAGAGATTACCTGCATAATAGAAAATAAATTTGAAGCTATGGAAGGCAGAATTGACACAGTTGAAAATAAAGTTGGACAAATTGAAGAAAAAGTTTCTTTTGTAAAAGATCAAATTGAAGAAAGAGTTTCTTCGGTGAAAGAAGAAATAGAAGAAAGAGTTTCTTCTGTAAAAGAACATATAGAAGGAAGAGTTTGTGCCGTCCAACACCAAATCGAACAACAAATTCATGAGAGAGTTTCTGCAGTTGCCAAAGAAATGGATACTTTAAAGAAATTGTAGCGTCGGCAGGGAGCAGGAGTGATGATTTTAAATTCTTACCAATGCCTGCTCGTCCACCTCTGAAGCTATCCACATATGATGGGAAGACCTCCTGGCAGGTGTATAAGACACAATTTTCTATCGTGGCGGATGCGAATGGTTGGGATTCCCAAGCTAAGGCCTGTCATCTCGCCGCTTCTCTAAGAGCCGACGCAGCAGATATCCTTCAGACTCTTCCCGAAAACAAAAGGTTAGATTTCGAAGCTCTGTCCGGCGCCTTGGAGTTGCGCTTTGGGGAGAAGTGTTTAAAAGACTACAGCAGGCTCCAATTAAAATCTCGTCAACAGAAGCCTACCGAAACACTTCAGGAGCTCGCCGCGGATGTTGAAAGGCTGTCCCATCTCGCCTTTTCGGAATGCCCGACAGAAACAAGGGAAATCCTGTCCTTGCAATACTTTATCGACGGCATCCGAGATACTGAAATACAGAAAGCTCTACGAATGGCGGATGTAAAAGATTTAAAAAGTGCTCTAGTGTACGCCATGAAATTTGAGGCAGCCCAGCAAGCCACTCGTCGAGACCGCCACCCAATCAGAGCTGCTCAAGTCCAGGAGCCAGGGGATCAAGTCACCGCTCGACTTGACGATTTAACTAGACAACTGAACGCCTTGAGACGGAATATTGGTGAGAAGAAACCGACCGTTAAGTGCTGGAACTGCGGTGCTGAAGGACACATACGACGAAACTGCAAAACACCCCAGGGTACTGATGTTAAGACCGCTTCTAACAAGCAGCAGGGAAACTAATTAGTGGCCATCTCGCGGGGCGGAGGTTGCCAGATAATGAAAAGCCCCCGTTTAAAGCGCTTCAGATTTCTGCAATGAGAGGCGGCAGTAATGGACTTTTCATAATAGGACATATTAATGGAGTTCCCTGCAATATGACTATAGATACAGGAGCCAACGTCACCATCATCCAAAAAGATTTGGCTCAACAACTAGGAAACAAACTTATCTGGACGCCGCCCTGCGTTACTCTCCAGACTGTGTCCGGTGAGAAGATCGACATCGACGGAAAAGTAAATGTTAACATCACGTTTGGAAGTGCCGCTTACCATCACACGGCATATGTAGCAGAGATAACTGATTCTTGCATACTCGGATTGGACTTTCTAAGGAAATACAATTTTTCCTTGGATTTTAAAAATAACGAATTGCATTCTACATCTGAGGACATAGCGTTATTTCTCGTTAATGATGAAGAAGTTAAATCTGTCCATAAAATCATAGCACAAGACTATATCACAATACCGGCAAGAACAGAAATTTTACTTCCTGGATCCATAGCCGAAAATAGAAATTTCCGCTACGGCATCATAGAATATCCCAATAACTGTAATATCCCAAAAGGAGTACTAGTAGCCTCAACACTCGTCGACCTATCCAGAACGGTTATCCCGGTGAGAGTCGCCAATGTAACTGAAAAGTCGAGAGTTATTAAGAAAGGTGAAGTGGTTGCAACATGTACTCCAGTAACCAGCGTTGAAAGAAAGAGTAACATCCCAGAATCCGTGTCCTCAGAGAGCATTACATCGGAGTTATTGCAGAATGCACAATTAAACGATAAAGAGAAAAATGCTGCCGATCGCGTCATTAAAGATCTTCAAGTTGTTTTCTCCCGCTCGTCTTCTGACGTGGGTCGAACTAGTTTGACACAACATAGAATAGATACCGGCGATCATCCCCCGATCAAGCAACATCCAAGGCGTCTGCCGTTTGCTAAACAGGAAGAGGTGCGAACACTGTTAAAAGATATGGAAGAAAGCGATGTCATCGAGCCTTCAACAAGTCCATGGGCATCTCCCATCGTCCTAGTCAGAAAGAAAGACGACTCAACAAGATTTTGCGTCGACTATCGCCGGTTGAATGAGGTTACGAAGAAAGACAGTTACCCTCTTCCTAGAATTGACGACATTCTAGACACTCTTTCTGGCAACAAGTGGTTCTCAACACTTGCTTTAAAGAGTGGGTAATTGCAGGTAGAAATACAGCCTGAAGACCGAGAAAAGACGGCATTTACTACGGAACAAGGGCTTTGGCAATTCAAGGTGATGCCGTTTGGACTGTGTAATGCGCCGGCAACATTCGAACGTCTTATGGAAACTGTTTTGAAAGGCCTTTCCTACGAAGCCTGCCTCATATACCTGGACGACATGACATCATCATCGTCGGAAAGAGTTTTGAAGAACATTTAGAAAATCTTAGGAAGGTGCTTCAGAAACTGAAAGAAGCCAATCTGAAGCTGAGTCCCGCTAAATGCAAATTGTTCCGAAAGGAAGTGACTTACCTGGGACATGTCATCTCTGCAGAAGGTGTGAGCACGGATCCTGAAAAGGTATCAGTCGTTAAATCCTGGAAATGTCCCGAAAATGTCCATCAGCTGAGAAGCTTCCTAGGGCTTTGCACCTACTATAGGAGATTCGTGAAGGACTTTTCTTCCATCGCAAGACCCCTACACAAGCTGACAGAGAGCAACCAAAAGTTCTTGTGGACTAAAGAATGCGAGGATGCATTTAACAACTTAAAGGACGCTTTAACATCTGCTCTAATCCTGACGTATCCTCAGCTTGACCGACCATTTATTCTCGACACCGACGCGAGTAATGAAAGTGTTGGTGCTGTTTTGTCCCAAGAAATAGACGGCCAAGAACGTGTAGTGGCATACTGGAGCAAGTGCCTGTCTAAACCGGAGAGGAATTATTGTGTCACCAGGAAAGAGTTGCTCGCCATAGTCAAAGCTGTAGAACAGTTCCATCACTATCTATACGGCAGAAAATTCCTGCTCCGCACCGATCATGCATCATTGACCTGGCTTTTAAATTTCAAGAATCCTGAGGGTCAAATAGCCAGGTGGATACAGAGACTCCAAGAATATGACATCACTATCCGTCATCGTAAGGGATCATCACACGGAAACGCCGACGCCCTGTCTAGAAGACCTTGCCAAGAAAGCTGCCGATATTGTTCCAGGGTGGAAGCGAAATACGAGCTGCTGACTCCGGTCGCAAGACAAATTACAACATCAACATCGGCTGATCGAGAACCGTGGAGTGATGATGAAGTCAGGAAAGACCAGCTGGAAGACCGCGACATTAAACCCATAATTGATCTAATGGAGTCGTCAAACAGAAAACCTACCTGGCAGGACATTTCTATCTGTAGTCCTACAACCAAACAATATTGGGCACTCTGGGATTCACTTCACATTCGAAACGGCGTCTTATACCGGAAATTCGAATCGGATGATGGGAAGACGTTCCGATGGCAGCTGATACTTCCAAGATCCCGCATTCCGGATGTCCTTAAAGAACTACATAACAGCCCTACGGGAGGTCACTTTGGAATAATGAAGACCTTACAGAGAGTTCGTGAGCGCTTTTACTGGAATAATGCAAAGGATGACGTGCACTGGATTTCCAGGTTCGGAGTGCCTCTTCAGTTACATTCCGATCAGGGAAGGAATTTTACCTCGGTAGTAATCAAAGAACTATGCAAACTACTCGGCATTGACAAGACCCAAACGACGCCATTACATCCCCAGTCGGACGGCATGGTAGAGAGGTTCAATCGAACCATCCTTAATAACCTCTCATTAGTGGTTTCCAGAAACCAGCAGGACTGGGACAAGAAATTATCGCTGTTTTTACTGGCTTACCGCAGTGCTGTCCATGAGACTACCGGCTATTCTCCATCACAGATGCTATTCGGTCGTGACCTTCGTCTGCCTTGTGATCTATTGTTTGGCCGCCCTCCAGATGCTCCTTCATCGTCTGAGGAATATATTCAAGATCTCCAGGCCCGGTTTGAAGTGATGCACAACTTTGCACGAGAGCGAGTCAACTTAGCGACGGAGAAGATGAAGACCCGATACGACACAAGAGCTACTGAACATCAATTCCACGAAGGAGACAAAGTGTGGTTGTGGAATCCGGCTCGACGGAAAGGACTTTGTCCGAAATTACAGTCACCTTGGGACGGCCCGTACACAATTCTAAACAGGCTGAATGACGTCGTGGTTCGGATTCGTAAGTCTTCGAACTCTAAACCTAAAGTCGTTCATTACGACAGGTTAGCTCATTACTATGGCCATAGTACGTAATGTAAATAATTGTAAATAGTATCAGACCATGGTCCTTTTTGTTTATAAATGTGTATTTGATTTGATTTGCATTTAGTATTTGATTTGCATTTAGTATTTGATTTGTATTTAGTATTTGTTTTGTATTTAGTATTTGATAGCATTTGATTTGTTTAAGTTAGTTATAGCATTTATTGTTTATATTGTTTGATATTGTAATGTAATGTTTATGCCTCAGTTGCATTTATGCCACAGTTGTAAGTTTAGCTTCCTGTCCAGGGATTGTACTGCCCGGGACGTGCAGTCCTTGGGAAGGCGGCAGTGTTACGAATTTGGTATTTAAAAAGCTAATGTTAGTTCAATTATAAATTAAATGGTTTTATTTCTCGCGCAGTGCAGCGTGTGACGAATATTAAAAGAAAGCTAAGCCGGAAAAATTAAAAATACAAGAGCGCGTGCGTTAAATAAATAAATATCTCTTTTTGATTTCGAGAAAGTACTGGAAAATTCTAGCGCGTGATTTTAAAATCTTATAAAAGGAGGAAAACATCTCAGTTTGTAGTAGTTGCTTAGTTTGTTGTTGTTTAGAAAACTGCTGTTGTTGATTATAGCGAATTCGCGGATTAGCGTTCTTTAGCTGTTTTGAATTACGTTCTATTGTACATTTGAGTAGTTAAAAGATAACTACTGTGAGATATTGTAATACTGCATGATAATTTGAGAAAATTTAAGCATTTTTGTTGTGATAATAAAAAGTTTTGTTTATTTTTCATCGGACTTGTGCATTCACTTCATAACGAATCCGTACGCACGCAACAATATATTCAGTACTCAGTACTCATTATACTGAATATACTCAGTACTCATTATACTGAATTTAAAATACAAAATGTATCAATATGGAATCATGATTCTCATATTTATAACAAACACTGCCACCCAACCGGTACAGCGATTAGCGTTGGTGACTGCCGTACCGAAGGGCCAGGGTTCGAATCTAAGAGGAGGCATTGATGGCGGCACTCTAAATATGCGGCCAGGCGAAAGTCACTTCATGTGGTTTGGTGGAATGGGAGAGGGGGGATACTCTAGGACCCGTTTCCACGGGGTGCTCTCCAACAAAATTGGGGCGGAACTGAGCTAAATCGCACTGTCATCTGTAAGGAGCTCAAGGCTGTTGCCAACGACAGACTTATACTGCGCTCCTTGCCACGAGGTATTTCGTGGTCTTGTTCTAATGTTACTGTCAGACAAGTGAGATAAGTTACAACACATAATAAACTCTCAGCATAATATTAAATATATAATGAAATATAATTGTGTGGTGAAAGATAATTCATCATAATGAGAGTTGGACGGTGTCCTTGGAAAACGTCGTCGTACAAAGCATCGTGGGAGAAAAGAAAGCAAGGAGAAAACATCGCTGTTCCAAAACAAACGTCGCGGTGGACGATAACATCCCATACATGCGTTACAAGCTTTAAAAATTCGCATAATGATTTGTGAGCGCAAGAAGGAATGAGAAATGTTTTTATTTCATATTTTGTATTTTCGAATTATATATTTTTGCTGAAAAAATAAAAAGGAAATTTAAATATTCAAAGACTAGAACTGAGTAGAAAAATAATTCTAGGTATAGCAGTTAGTTAGAATTTTAAACTTTGATAGTCAACTAACAAAGGCCATTAATTAATGATCTTTTTAATTTATTGTAAGAAGTAAAGGAAGTATTGTAATCACGAAAAATTCCGGGGACCATATCTCAACAAAAATATCCACTTTGACCTCTATCGAAGGCAACTTAACAATGTTTTTGCCTGGCATCTGTACGTAAGGACAGAATAAAGGAGTCTTTTTCCCAAAACGAATTATAAAATTTATTTAAAATGGATTCAGAAGAGATTTTTTTTCGTGGAGTCTGTACGTGCGTACGTATGTATACATCTCGTATAACTCAAAAACGAGTAGCCTCAAAACGTTGAAATTTTGTATGTAGGACTGCTACAGCATGTAGTTGTGCACCTTCCTATTTTGGTGCCCATCGGCTGCACCAAAACTATATATATATATAGTTTATATATTGTTAAGTAAAATATACATTTAAAAAAGGCAGAGTAACAGAGTGGGTATATATATATATATGAAATGTAATTTCTCATACATTATTTGTTTTATGCAGCCGGGGCAACAGGAATGAGACAAATTTTGGAATATAAAGTGGTAGGTTTATTTTAGCATCCATCTGGTAAGCGTTCTCCTCGTACCTTGAGCAGAAGCCCTACTTATACATATGTGTACGTCACGAAGCTCCTCCAATATTAAGCGATATTAATTGAAATCACGAGGTGACGCTATCTTCTCATCAGGAGTGTTCTTAAGTACTTTATGTAATATGACAGATTTATGAGTTTGGCGATTTGGCGGGCGCCAACAGGTTAATATATTTTATACTAAAGAAAGGATTTCGCCAAAATTTAGGAACAGGGATGCAATTTAGGTAGAGAATCGCCAACACATTATTAAGCAGTATTAATAGAATTTAATTTAATCAATTGATTTAAAAATATCATTACAGATTATCCCCCCCATCTGAAAAGGCTTGCAGTCGCGGCCGTCGACCCAAGACAGTCCAGATAGTGAGAGCAGAAAATTTAGTTATTAGGAAATTAAGTGAGTAGGAAAACTGATTGGATTTACCTCAAGGCACACAAAATGTTTACATAAAATATGACATAAAATATTTGAATATAATTAATACAGTATATAAAATATAATAAATGATTAATGAAATTATAATATAGTAACTAAGTGCAGAACAAATAAAGCACTAATAACATATTGCTGGTTAGCTACGCGGCAATAGGAAATAGTAATATAACTGAATTTGTAAGTTTATATCTTAGGGCATGCCATTCACAGTTTGTTTATGAGTCCGTACAATCATTAGAATTGTCATTCAGGCTCATCTTCAGTCTTTTACTGGTCTTTGGAGATCTCCGGATCATTTAATTAGCGCTAGAATTATGGATTAGCATTGGCACTGAAAACATTTGAGTTTTTATGTCACGATACTAGAGCTCTTATACTCTTGTTGAAAATACACATTTTTCTAGGTTTTTAACATTTTTTGTCTCTCTATTTTTCTCTTATTAATGATAATAAAACAAAATTTAACTTCCAACATCCATACCAGTTTTTTGTACACGATGCTGCAGAAACATAAAATGAAATTCAGAAATTTCAACCTGAAATTTAACTTTTTCAACTGTTGCTACAATTTATAACACAAACATAGGAAAACATGAGCTCAAGGAAATGTGAGGGTATAGTACTCTACTTGTAGTATAGCCTCAATTGAGTGTTTCCCACACGGAAAGTGCATTGAACCTGAAACTCAAGTTTGAAGGAGCCCAGTAAAAGAAAAGGGCAGACAAACTTTTCAGACACTGAGAGATAAATCAATTATTAAGGGGGACAACAGGATGAAAACTAAAAGAAGGGTTATGGATAGTTTATTGATTTATAAATTTTGATTTATTCATGATGTAATTTAAAGTTCTCGGGTGGATAATAGAACTTTAATTTTGACGCATGTAAAATCTCAGTTGGTTTCTTCGTGTGAAAATTTTCCCTGTCGATTTCATAATTAACTTCAGATAATTTATTCATAATCCGATAAGGGCCTGAATAGGGTGAAGTCAATTTTTTAGTATTTGGGTATTCAAATTCCTCGTAAAGGACAAAATCTCCAGGTTGAAATTTAGATTCTACAAATCTGATGTCATATCTAGTTTTATTCTTTCGGTGGTATTCGATATTTCTTTTCTTTGCTAAAGCCCTTGCTTCATTTAAGGAAGGGTATTTATTTTGATCAATTGGAGATTCAAAAGGGAGGTTACCAAATAGTAAGTATGCTGGGGTGAACTTAGTTACCGTATGAGGGGAGTTGTTATATTCGATAACAACTTGCTCTAGCACTTTAGTCCACGGTACTTTTTTAGAAGAAGAATTTACTTTACATTTTAGTCGACTTACTATTGATTGATTTACTCTTTCTACTTTACCATTTGTCTGGGGATGGTGAGATGAAGTTAAAAGTTGTTTAACATTATGCTTTTTAAGAAATTTTTTGAATCTAGAGGAAGTGAAGGCTGCATTCCTGTCACTCAGAATTTTTTCGGGGACTTGTATTTGAAATATTTGTTTTAGACAATTGGCATAGGTTTCTGAAGTTACACTTTTAGAGGGAAAAGCCCAGACATATCTTGTTGCATGGTCAATAACTATATGTAAATATTTTTTTGTAGAATTATAATAATTAAATCCTCCCACAGTGTCAATAGAGAGACATTCGAAAGGTTTGTCGGTTGGGGGTACGTCTTGCATAAGACCATATTTTTCTGTTTTTTCTTTTTATTAAGTTGACAAGTATGACAATGTTTAACAAAATTTCCGATATCTTCGCTAATATGAGGCCAATAATATTGAGGGGTGATTAAGTTAAGCATAATTTGAACTCCCGGGTGACCAAAATTTTCATGGGTTTTATTCAACAATTTTAATCTTAAAGATTTAGGTACTACAATTTTATAAAAATTCTTTTTCTTAATTACCATCATATCATTTATCTCTTGGTAATTTTTTCCGCAGACATTATCAGTTTTTTGTTGTTGGATTATTTCATTTCTATCAAGTAAATGTACATAATGTTGGAGGTGCTCTGAAACAGGATGTCTAGAAAGCATGTTAGCTTCAATATTGGTAGAGCCCTTCTGATACTTTACTTCATAATTGAACATACTTAGTTTGAGTGACCAACGGAAGAGTCTACCTTTTAAATTTTTAACATTTTTGAGCCAAACGAGGGCCTCATGGTCCGTATGTATAACAAATTTTTGTCCATGCAGATAGTAATAGAATTTGTCTAGGGCATCTACTATGGCCAAACATTCTAACTCAGTAATCGTATAATTTTTCTCATAATTTCTTAAAGTTCGGGAATGATATGATACAGGGTGAAGGACATCATTTTCATCTGGTTGTTTCAAAACAGCTCCAACAGCAGTTTGAGAAGCGTCAACAAAAATATGACATGGCCTACTGGAATCATACAATTGTAAAACAGGTTTGGAAATCAGTATTCTTTTCATTTCGTCGAAAGCTTTTTGACATTGGTCATCCCATTCCCACTTGACATCTTTTTTCAAGAGTCTGTTTAATGGAGCTCTAATAGTTGCATAATTCGGAATGAATCTATGATACACATTCACACTTTCCAAAACTCTTTGTAACTCTTTGGTGTTACTGGGGTTTTTAAGTTTCTTAATAACTTCTATATTATGGTTATCGGGAATTATTCTACCATTTTTTATTTCATAGCCAAAAAATGTGATCTGATCTCGGGCGAACACACATTTGTTTCGATTCAATTTAATATGCTCCTCTTTAAACACCTCAAATAAAATTTTTAAATGTTCTAAATGTTCCTTCTCAGAGGAAGAGTAAACGATTATATCATCAAAGTAACTGCAAGCGAAATTAATTTTATTTTTTGTTAATATTCGTCTAATTGTTCTGTTAAAAATTGCAGGAGCATTTTTGAAACCAAAAGGGAGTCTTAACCATTCGAATAATCCAAAATTCGTGCAAAAGGCTAATTTCTCAGTATCTGCAGGGTGAATCGGGATATGACAGAAACCAGATCTCAAATCAATTGTAGAAAATACTTTTGCTTTACTTAATTTGTCTAACAAAGTGTCAATGCGAGGAAGAGGGTTTGCATCTGTTTTAGCCAGGGAATTCAATTTTCGATAATCTATACACAATCTAGTTTTTTTTCCTTCCTCACGTTTAAGTACTAAAGTCATGGGGGACGAATAACTTTCTTTAATTATACCTGCTTGTAATAATTGATCAATTTGGGTCTTAATTTCCTCTTCTTCCATAGGTGATGTTCTATAAGGTCTTAATGATACAGGCAAATCAGAATTTAAATTAATTCGTTGAGGTTCAATATTAATTTTTCCTACATCATACTTATTTTTAGAAAACACAGATGAATAATCATTTAACAATTTTTCCAAGTTATACCCTTTGTTATCGACAGTATTAGAAACAGCATTTTTCACATAAATGTTAGACTGAGAAACTAATTCCTTTGGATTTGTAGTCCGAGATTTACAGGTTGGAAAATTTCTTACATCATCATCATTATTATTAACACATGGATAAACATTTGTTGTACCACCTTGAAGTTGGAGGTGTAGAGATATGGGTCGGCTGTCAAAATGGCAGTCATCATTAAGTACAATAGCTCTCTGTTTAATTTTTAAATTAGTACAATCAATACTCAACTCAAATAATTTGCATTCATAAAGTCCTAAAATTACATAATTCAAATTATTATCAAGAACAAACAAGGTAATTTGTTTACTAATCCGTCCAATTTTCATTTGTATACAACATATTTTGTTGAAGATTATTTTTCCTTTAGTTTGGGTTACTGAAAATGATCTAACTCTTTGTACTTTTAAACGTAATTGTCTAGCTGTTTTGGAAGAAATTATTGATATGGTGGCACCACTGTCTACGACACACTCTAGACGTTTCTTATTGGGCAAATATCCCGACACCTTTAATAGTCAACTACTGTGAGGGGTTTCTGGGGTTGGTTCTATTGCAAAGGGCGTAACATTAGGTGTATCAGATCTCTCCCTTCTGAAAGGACAAACCTGAAACCAGTGAAAAGCATTTGGGATTCCGCTCCGGGTGCAAAGTCTACAGGGACTGGGTGGCAATGACAATCTATTTTGAGAATTATAATTATGATGGCTTGTAAATCCTGGACCACTGAACCGATTATAAAAATTACTTGGTCTCTGAAAACGTTGGAAATTGTTGGGTCTAGGAGAATCTTGTCTCACAGTAGCTGAAATTCTACTTCTATTAAATCGATTGTAATCTTGGGGACTGTTCTCAATCGGAGTAACAAATCTGGGAGGTGCACTTTTGATTTGTTGATTTTCTCTAATCTTAATAAACTTATGGACATGAGTAAGCCAAGAGATGGGGTCAGAGGGTGCGTTGATCGTCATTAAAGATTTTAATTCTGTAGGAAGGCCATCCGTCAGACCCTCCAAGATCATTTCATGAGTTAGATTTAATTTTTTACCAATATCTAATTTTTTGCGAAAATATTGCGTTATGTCCTCTTTATGATTGTACTTGTAATTGGCAAAATCACCAAACGTAGTTAAAGTGGGGTCGAAAAAATTTTCCTTTAAAATTTGGACTAATTCCACATATTTAGTAATTTTATGGCAGTTTTTGACATATACCCTAAGTGCATTACCTTTTAGATATCGAGCTACATTATTAAGCTTCCACGTTTCATCTTTATCTAAATGAGTTTTGTTAAAGTACTCAAGCCATGAATTTATATCCATATCATTCTGCGCGTCAAAGGGAATTATACTTGTTTCAGGTTCAGCGCTAGCTGCCCTTAATGAATCATCAGGATCAGAGAGGTTTTCATTAGCCATTATTCTTTTAATAATACTTTCATAAATAAAACTAATAATACTTTATAAATAAAACTAATAATACTTTCATAAATAAAACTAATTCAAAAATAATACTCTTTAAATTTTCCCAAAACAATATTAAAACCAAAATACATCCTTTAAATACCAAATTTAAAATACATTTATACCAAAATAATACTTTTTAAAATTTTCAAAATAAAAACACTATTATTAAATCAGTAATTATAACTCAATAGTAATAATATCATTTGCATCGCCAATCTTTTTACTAATTGCTTCTGTTTGACTTATTGTGACGAGAATACGAGTGATGAAATCGACACGAAAATACACATTTTTGTGCACTCTTGATTAGATTTTTGCAAAACACGATCAATCACCACACAAGCACAAAGCTCTCGAGAGCAACACAGAACGGCGCAGACGTAGGGAAAGATTTCCATCCTCAAAAGTAGGTCAACGGTAAGAGCACATTTGATGAACGACGAACTTTCGATGGAAACACAGATCACACATCACAGGGGGCAAAAGGATGCTTCTCTGGACGTAAAATAATCTGCAGAATACCAGAATACAGGTAACAGAAGGATGATTCTCTTGAAGCAAGAACGCCTACAGAAAAATATAGAAACATAGAAGTCGCACAGCGGCAAATTCATCTTAAGTGCGTAACATTTTATCCGTATAATCCTTGGGGTATCTTCTTTTAAAGGTGGTATCCTACCGGCTTTCTGAAATGTAATTTCTCATACATTATTTGTTTTATGCAGCCGGGGCAACAGGAATGAGACAAATTTTGGAAGCAGAAGCCCTACTTATACATATGTGTACGTCACGAAGCTCCTCCAATCAGCGATATTAATTGAAATCACGAGGTGACGCTATCTTCTCATCAGGAGTGTTCTTAAGTACTTTATGTAATATGACAGATTTATGAGTTTGGCGATTTGGCGGGCGCCAACAGGTTAATATATTTTATACTAAAGAAAGGATTTCGCCAAAATTTAGGAACAGGGATGCAATTTAGGTAGAGAATCGCCAACACATTATTAAGCAGTATTAATAGAATTTAATTTAATCAATTGATTTAAAAATATCATTACATATATATATATATATATATATATATATATATATATATATACATATATATATATATATACTCACTCTGTTACTCGGCTCATTAAGCTCAGATTTTTTATTCTTATATGTTGGTAAATTGTGCATTTTTCTGCTTTAAAAATGATTGTATTATGTTGTTCTTATGTTTTGGTTAAGGTTTTACTTCCACGCAATAGTTATAGAATTATCAACAATGTAAATGTTCTTCAAGTGCGGCTAAGAGTTTTTTTTTTTTTTTCCCTCCTTTCCTATAGCAGCCATATTTGTGAACATTTGAAACTTCTCAGAATAATAGACTATATACATATGTAACATACAATAGATTATATACATATAAAAACTATATACATATGTGCAGTTACCACCACGATGGGTTGTGATGGATAGTTCTTGGTTGCTTAAACGTATTTTCTGTTGTAGGATCGTATTCAATCCATTTTTTTATTGCATTGCATGGGCTATTTTTCATCGATTCGAAGAAATTATGGGCAGTCATTAGAATTTGAATGTGGATTGTAGGAATTTCTAGATCAAAATGAATTTGCATATTTCTAATATATGAGGGCGCGTTGACAATGCAGCGTAGGATTTTATTTTGTAAGACAGATCTTGAGTCTTTCAGTTTTGTTGGCAATTGCCCAGGCCGATACAGTATACAGTATAATTGGTCTAATGAGACATATATATAGCATCTTCTTGATTTTAATACTTAGCTTAAATTTTCCTCCAATAATTGGATATAGGGCTAAAAATGCTGCATTAGCTTTATTCATTGTGTAGGAAATATGTTCTTGAAATGAGAGAGATTTATCAACATCAACACTGAGTATAATTCTGCGAAGTATATGATTCTGCGATGGGTACTAAAGTATTATCTATTTAGAGATCGGTGTTAATTCTCATAAGAGTTTTGTACCTGCGATAGAGTACTGTACAACACTTTGAAGCGTTTAATTTTCCAAATTTTGCACTATCTGTTTATTGTATTTAGGTAAAATTGCAGGTTTTCAAATGCTAATTGAGGGTTTGTTGAATCCGTCAGCATAGCTGTATCGCCGGCATACTTCAGGACTTTATTATTGAGAAGATGAGGTAAATCATTTATATAGATATCAAATAATTTTGGCGCTAAAACGCAGCCCTGAGAAACGGCGCAATAAATTATATTCTTAGGAGAGAGTGTATCTCCTCAGCGGACCTGAAAAGTTCACCTTTTCAGATAAGAACCAATTAATTTGATGAAACTGCCAGGAAAGAGGAAACTTGTTAGTTTATGCAGGAGGCCTGCATGCCACACCTCGATCAAAAGCTTTCTCAAAATCGATGTAGAATGCAGCAACCCCATTTTTCTTGATGAAAGCCTGTGATAAATTCAACCAAGTTTAGAATCTAGTGCGCGGTACTATGTTCGTTGCGGAAACCAAACTGAAGATCATCAATCAGATTAAGACGTTCCCAGGTGGTCAGTCAATCTACAGCAGAGTATTTTTTTCAAACTCTTTTCCCATTGTTGGCAAAAGACTAGTCTGTCTGTATGAAGACGCTAGTTTAGGATCTTTCTTGGGTTTCAGCAATGTAACTATAACAGAGTGTTTTCACTGGGTCCCGGCCTCCCGAGTTGCCCTTTAAGTGGGGGAGAATGTACGTTTTTCTTTACCGCATATCTCTCTCCCGGGGGTCGACGCAGAGAACCTTGTAAAGTTACTGGCTAGGATCTGTACCAAGGCAGTCTCGGCGACGGGGTATATAAATTATGAACCTACTGGTTCTGGAGGCCTCGGAAAGGTCATTGGCCGGCCCGTGGGTCTGACAAGTCCTAGAGCTGAGGCTCTAGGACTCTAGTAGCCCGGGGTGGCGTCTTGGGTATGCTGGATAATATCCCTGTGCAATGGACAGCCCTTCTAATATAACTGAGTCAGAAATATAATAAAGTGAAGGTTGATATGGTTGTTCGCTGTTGGATCCTTCATAATGGCGGAATACTATCAAGATACTCTTAGTAGTATTAATTATCATTTTCCATTTGTTATAACAGTATCTCAAACTGGCGGGCCGCGACATTGCATTTATATAATTGTAGTAAAGGCGGTGTTGTGAAGATTTGAAGATTTAGTTGCTTGAAATCGAAATTTATATTATTTTCATTTCCATTAAAATCTAACATGAATAACCCACAAGAAAATCTATAAACGGAGCTAAATGTTTTAGAAATTTCATACAAAGATTTTAAGATACAAATTTTATCACCTTGTAGAGACATTATGTATTTTTGGAAGCAGGCAAGATGAAAATCAGCTACCACCCTTTTAGTTCGGGCGCCAGTGTAGAGACATTAGGTACTTTTGGAAGCAAAAAAGATGAAAAATTAACAACGCCTTCGCCGGGAATCGCACCGCGGACCTCTGGAATACGCGCCCAGCGTGCAGACCACCACACCACATGCCAAGACATGCCAAGATGGCGGGAGAAATACCTTATGACTTTTTATTCGCACTTATTAAAAAACAGAAAAGCTCAGTTACGAATTTTTGCACTAAGAATATTCGTTTTGTTTAGGAATACATTTATATGTGAATATTCTTCCACGCACGAAAATTAATAAGAGAGGAACCCGACTGAATGATCATGAAAATAATTTCTACTAATTTCTCAGTAATGCTACAAACATTTTTAGAACCGAAGCGCCATCAAGTGTCAAGCTATAGTAACCAATAAAAGAAGGGTATTTACAAAACATATATATATATATATATATATTATTTATGCGTGAAAGAAAAATTTAGTAAATATGAAAAAGGCTTTAGGTTGTCATTATTTATTCTCAAGTTTCACAATACTTGGAAAAATTTTCTGAAAACTTAGAATGTTTTCATAAATTTTTTTTATTATTATTTTTAATTTAAATTAAAGTAATTTATTTAATGTTTAATTATATATATTAAAATTATTTCAAAGAAATATCAATCTAAGAATTCAGTATTTAGATGTCAATATCCGTATTTGAAGTATACAGTTTTAAGGCATTTCAAATCAATTAACCAATTATTGTAATTTAAGCCTTTACTATAACTTTTCCGTAGACTTCGCTAGCATAAAATTAGTTGTTTTGTGCGCATTTAAGCGGAGAGTTTTGGCTGTTTACATTAGAGTTTCTGGCGGCCGCATCTGGCTGTTATTTAACATCGCTAACTCTGCCCAATTCCTAATTCGGCTTAATTTGTTTCCAGGGTCTTGCTACCCGACATTTAATACACGCGCCGATAAATATCTGAACCAGCTTAATTAGTATATTTTACTTACAATCTCCGACTACGGTATCTACATTTTAAACTTGATCTTCCATTATGCAAATTTAGATACCTACAAGCTACCGGATGTTCGTTTTAGCACAAGCTGTGTTTTTCTGTTTACTTTAAAATTCAATAAAAAGGTTATTTTAACCTTCTGGTTTTGTGATTGTTTCAGACTCAGCGATAACTTCCTAGCAGTTTAAGGGAGATCTACAGCACTTAAACACAAATTATCACGTACTTATATCGCAAGGCAACGCAAGATTGAGCCTGACCCCCAAGTTCCTGTAGAACCAGCAAGTCCGATGGAAGAAACTGACTTTAATATGGACACCAGAGTGCTTCAATGAAACCACCGAGTATTTTCGACGGTAGAAATTCGCTCCTGATGTTTTTAGAAAACTTAGAAACTCATTTTTTATTGTACCCTAATTGAAAATTGCAAAAAGTGGACGCAACAAGCGTTGCGCTGCTAGGTTAAGCCCAGAAGTAGTATAAAGGTATTTGGAAGTATTTACTAGGTAAGGCAAGCGGTGATAACTGTAAGTTTAAAATGCTTGAAACTTTCTTCTGAAAGTGTTCCCCATGGAGAATGTTAGGGCCAAATTAGAATCTGAACTTTATGGTAAATGCCAGACTAAACTAGATGAGTTAACGGATTTTATTTTAAGAAATGTGGGGTGGTGAATTTGTTATATGGAAAGAAATCCGAAGCAGAAATTATTCAGATAATACTATCGGGGTTGCAGAAACGGATTTAAGATATTCTGGAGCTAAAAAACCCATGTGAGCTAGAACAGCATTTTGAGTTGGCTCTGAAATTTGAAAGTCGGCATATTGCGTATATAGAATAAAATGGAAAACGAAAATTTTTGGAAGCCCATAGCCGAAAGAGGTTTTAAATTTGACGGTAGGAAAAGTTCTAATAATCCGCACTATATTTCGTCCGCGAGCGGCGATCGCCAAAATAAATCTCAAAATAGGAAGGAAATACCCGATTTACCCCTTACCAATGAATAAATAATCAGGAAAATCAAATCTACAAAAGTTATGATCACATTAGACTTCACATTTGATATTTTCAAATATGTGAGAAACTGGCAGACGTGCCAAAAACTGCATTTATTACCGAATCACGGGTTTATGCCTTCCTTAGAATTGTGGAACTCCGCTGTATTTCTAAGAGCTATTGGCATAATCCTAAGGCCTGTAATTGGTGAATCAACATTCATATACCTAAATAGCATAATAGTCACAAGCAATACAATTGATGGACACATTTAGAATTTACACTAAGTTTGCTGTCTTCTAAAGAAAGCAGGTTTAAAAATGAATGCGACAAAATGTAAATTCGAAGTCGAAGAACTTCGATACCTGAGTCATAAGATACCTGAGCAAGGAGTAAAAACGGAGGATTCGAAAATTGCAGTTATCAACAATTATCCCACCTAACACAGGGGGAAAAAGGCATCATTTTTGGCTTATGCTCTTATTAAATAACATTCATTAAAGATTTTGCTGCCGTGGTAGAACACTTAATTAAATTCAAAAAGGCCTAGATTCATTTAGTCGGCGACAGCAAACACTGCTTTTGAAAACTTAAAGCCTCATTAGTACAAGCCTCGGTCTTGAAATGCCCTGAAGCGGATCGTAAATCAGAAATCGCCGCAGATGTACCTCATTTCGCGACAGGAACAGTATTTATACTAGACGGAGAGGTATAGAAAGTTGTTTGATATTACTGATAAAAGTTGTTAGAACATTCTGAAAATTTCTAGTCTAGTGTGTTTTATGTGTTTAGTGTGTTTAAAGTGTTTCTATGTGAACCAATGGATACTGCTGTAGTTATTCATTTAGTCTGGTATATATATTTTCCACTTAGCCAGTTCAATATTACTATCATCTTTTTTGTTATATCTATTTAGATATATTCTTCGGTTTCTAAAATAGCTTATAATATACAAAAGCTCAAACTACGCTGAGACACGTCATTAGTAATACAGTAATCTCTCTCTTAACACGAACTGGCTTTAGGCGGACATTCGGTTAACATGAAAAAAAGTTTGATCTCAGCGGTTATGTGCGTTATCTTATGCTCTTATTAAATAACATTCATTAAAGATTTTGCTGCCGTGGTAGAACACTTAATTAAAATCAAAAAGGCCTAGATTCATTTAGTGGGCGACAGCAAACACTGCTTTTGAAAACTTAAAGCCTCATTAGTACAAGCCTCGGTCTTGAAATGCCCTGAAGCGGATCGTAAATCAGAAATCGCCGCAGATGTACCTCATTTCGCGACAGGAGCAGTACTTATACTAGACCTCATTTCATAGGAAGTTTTATCAGCTAGCGCGAATTTCTGTTATCAATCGCACGCCGTTTTTAGTTCACTGCCTCATAAAATTTTTTTATCTAACACAAACTTTTAAAGTTATTTACATTTTTTTATGTTGTTTCTTTGCTAGGGCTGTGTTCAGAAACGTTCTGTCACTTTTGATTGAAAACATCACATAATACGCTGTATCTTTTAAAGCACAGCCAGCATGAGTAACACTGCTCGTCATTCGCGATCATCGTTCAACAACGAACTCCAACCAACAAGTGCAATTCTGGATTCAGATGTGCTTTTTTATTCTTTAAAATCTAATACGACTAATGTTAATTCTTGAACAGTTCTTAATTACGATGTTGCGAACCCTGTGTTAGTTTTGAGGAGTTTGTTAGTGCAGGTGACGATGTAATCGTGTGTGCTCTAATGAAATTAGTTGTGTCTGAAGTGCAAGAAACGTCTTCAGTAGAAGATGAAAAGGACAATATGATTCCTTCCACCCGCCAGGAAACGTCTTGGGCACTTTAGAATGTTTTGCTTTAACATCCAAACTAACCGATTGCTTCAGAAAAAAACCGAGTACTGTTGGCCATGAAGTTACGAGGCATTTTCGTTCCCTCTGCGATAGCTCAGTATACAGAAATTTTTTGCCGGAAAATGATCAGTAACTACAGTTTTTCAAGTTCTATCAGAGTATTTAATGTAGTACTATAGTGTTTTCTAAGACGACATACATAATATACTGCTGGAGTTACGAATGTACCTATATTGTTTAAATGTTTAACTTGTAGAAAAAACTATTCCAAAAATAAAATTTGAGTCTCCTATCAATACGAACTTTTTTAACACGAACTCATGCTTTTTCGGTCCTTTGGGATTTGTGTTAACGAAAGTTTACTGTATAATTAATTGTTTAGCTAAAATTTTCTTGGCAAAAGACATTTATTCCGTACATGCATCAAGGGCTCTTAGTTTGTATGGAATCCATGAAAAAGTTCAGTTCAACTTCAAAAGAACTGACAACAAAAGCTCAAGTAAAGAAGAGCTAAGCAGAGCTAAGAATTACTACCCGAAATGGTTGAATAAAATTATATTTTAATCATAATGTAAAATATAGAGAAATCAATAGAAACAGTGAATGCTCTTTTGATTTCCATCGTAAGTATTTCAAGGGTGAAAAGTGGTGAAACAATAAAGGTTGAAAACTACTGACATGTTGAGATTTAAAAAGTTATTTATTACAAAATAAACTTATTTCAGTCATCTCTCTAAGATGAAGACCTCCATAAAAGAACAGAATCATACAGAACTATGGATGATCTTCTGAAAAAAAGGGATCACTGTATATAATCACTACATGTTTATTAAACATAACAAACCTTAAATTTATGCTCACACTTATAACGTATTATAATAAAATCTTAAATTTTCGATTAATGTTGTAATGCACCACTTTAATAAAATAAAATATTTAAAAACAAATTGTGAGAACAGCATTTTAACCCGAGATGACAATAGGTTAATAGAGCAATAAAATATCAGAAACATTGGTGTATATAGAAAAATTAGATATAAAGAAAGGAAAAGTTTATTATATGATAAAATAATTTCGATAAACTTTCCTCTATAAAAGCACTTATTCTCTATAAAAGCACATATCTTAGCACATATTCTCTATAAAAGCACATATCTTAGCACATATTCTCTATAAAAGCACTTATCTTCTATAGCACATAACATTTAGACTGTCTGAACAATTGAACATTTATTAATATTCATATTGTAGGATATGAAGATTCTTTCGAACCGTTGATGCCACACGAGGAGCGACGGCTTACTGACTTCGATTTCGACTCTGTCATGCTGTATGGCAGCTATGCATTCAGTAAAGAACCTTTTTTTCTCAAAACCATGGAAGCCCTTAATGGCCGTGAAATGCCTGAAGTCTATTACAAGAAAGGCCTATCTTCAGATGACATTAAGAGAGTGAAACTTCTCTACGACTGCTAATGAATAATCAGAAATACATCAGAATATATATATATATATATATATATATATATATATATATTTATAACAACAGTTATTGGATTATTATTACAGTTATTCATATTTATAAGTTATATATTTTATTAGGCAATTATTAATATTTATAAGAAGAGTTATTGGATTATCCGTTAGGAAAATAAAGATTAAGAATGTGAAATTTAATGCTAGTTTAGTAAAAATTCAGTTATTGTCTTGAGGAAGTAAAAAATTGTTTTAACTAAAAGTAAAATTATGAAAACAGGAAAATGAATGTTAAAACATGAAACAATTATTGCTATTCAATGAAAATTAATTGACTTATCAAGAGGAACAAACCAATTTTGATCAATTAAAAATAATTAATAGAAGCGAAAGCGTTTCGTCGTCTTTATATGAAAAAATGTAAAACCCCAAGCCAGTAAGGTATTGACTCAAAACGTTTTCAAAGTGCACATTAAGTACAAATCTTAATTGGATGAAAGAATAACTATTCAGAAGTTTGCCAAATTTATTCAAAGTACAAGTCAAGAACTAAACTGAAATAAATATTCAAGTAAAGATTTCGATGTTTCTTGCATTAAAGACTATTTCCCGACACTTTCGCCTCAGAACATAGTAAAACAATGCAAAAATTAAATAAAATAAACATAAAAAGAATTAAAACAGTGTAAAAATTAATATTAGACTAAACAAGTAATACATTCTTAATAGACTAAAATAAAATAAAAAAGCAAAAATGTAAGTATTTTTAAAAGCAATATAATTATAATACATTAAAAAGGCCAAAAATGAATTAAAGTTACATGTTTGCAAAATTTGAATATTTAGGCACGGCCTGGTTAGCTACAGAGTGACGTCACGGAAGGCGTCTGAGTCTTCCGTGACTTTGCTGCAGGTTTGAAGATGCGCGTTTCGTTAGATGTTTATAGATTCTTTTGTTTTAAATAATGCATAGTAATAGGCTTACGGGCTTAAGTATATAAAAGGAAGTTTATTCATTTACAGTTAAGATTGATAGTTTAATAGGTATTATCTTAAGGAATATTCATGAAATTTTCTATCCAATGTTTTACAACATTTTGTACAATTATTTTTATACTGCATAGTAATGACTTTTTAGGATTTGCTGAAAATCAAAATTTAAAAATAAATAAATAAATAAAGGTTGCTATTTATTAACATAAGTAAATCTTTATAGTTTAATTATTTTTACTTCCACTAAATGCTAAAATAAAATTCTTTAATAAATACTCCGGAAAATATATTTACAAAATTTACTGTTGATTTCACTGATCCCAAATTTTGAGGTTTAATTTCGCAGACGTGAAGGAAAAGAATGAAAAGATTCTAAAATATAAATAATGACAAAATATAAACACTAAACTGACAAAATATAGACACTATTTAATCAATTAAAAGACATGAAAACAATTTTTATTATCTTATCACAATATAATTATTTATTAATAATTAATAATTATTGCTGTTTTTAATTTTAAGAATAACTTGAACGAGCGATCAGTAATATATCCAATGCTTTAAAACTATAAATACTTCAGAGCTTTCAAAAAGTATGCAGATGTGTTTTTTATTCATTTCAGTTATTATCTAACAAAAAGAACACGAAATCAAAAGTCGCAGAAAAATTAAAATTTCATAAAATCCTCTTGGCATTTGCCAACATAAATTGAATAAAGCATACTTTTGGCAATATTACAGCAGGCGAATGATTACTAATGCAAAAATATCTTTATGATCTGAATAAATGAATCTTTATGGAAAGAAGAAATCGTAAAAGACTGGATAGATGTTGCTTCAATACTTTCAAGATTCTCAGGAAAACCAATTAATTTTTTTTCCCTTTCTATGTCACCTTTTCACTTGAACTTCATCAATCTAAAAATCCCTGAATTGTTTATGTTCCAGTATTTTTTTTTTAAACCTTTTTCAGTACTTCCAGTTAGCTTCATTGTTCGTTGATCCATCAAGCTTTCAGAGATTTCAGATTGATCCATCAAGCCTAGGAGTTTTCACAGATGATCCATGGATGGAAGGCAGATTAGTTGACTATCACAAAAGGAACTGTAACAAGCAACTTACTTAATCTATAACGATTTGATTTGATTTGGTTTAGTTTATTATGCCAAAACACACAAGGGCTATATGTCTGAGGGATGCCTTCGCGGAGGACTTTCTGAAGGAAACCGGCTCGTATACACGTTATGCATTTTGAAAATCACAAAAATGCACCTGCAGCCAGTCCCTTGGCTTGGAATCGAACCAGGTCGGAACTACCAGTGTTCAGAAAGCGGAAAAATTAGTTCGTATCAGGGCTACCATAAATTTGTCGAGAGAATTTGTCTGATTTAGTTAAAATTGGCTGCAAAACTTTAAATTGAAATCGGCCCGTTTTGTAGTAAAAGCAGAAAATGTTAGCAGAAATTAGTATTTTACATCATATACAATAATTACAGGAGTAATTACAAAATTTACAAATCCTTAAACTGACAGACTTTCAATAGAATCCTTCTTTTGAAAGTTTAGGAAACTATTATCATAATTCTACCAGTAAAATGATTAGATTGAGTATTTAACTCCTGCTTTTTTAAGACAAAAATTAATAAATTGATTTGGCACTTTATTTTTATTTTTAAGAACTTTAATTAGTAAAATTTCGTTTTGAACACATAGTGTATCTAAAATATTTTTAATGTGTAGTATTTGATTCATTGTTATGTTACTAATTACTTTTTGTAAATGTTGGAAGTCCAATTAATTAATTTACAAATTTAAAGCCACGAATTTTGTCAAAGAGTAGTGCGCCTAACTGTAGTTGAGTATTTGAAGATCTAGATAATCTAAAACTTTTAGTGAAGAATTAGTTTTATTGAGTTTTAAGTTATCTGGATAAATTTGAAAGTTTTCTATTTTGTTGAAATTACTAAAAGTAATTAGATCATCTATGTCTCTGTAAGTAAGAGAATAGAAAATTTAATCATCTTGTTGTAAAGATTTTTGGAATATAAATCCTGCAATAAATAAAAATAGATTACACAGACTAGAATACATATAAGCTCCCATTGGTATTAATTTTACTTGTTTAAAAAGTTGATTTTCAAACTTAATGAAGTTATTAAAATTAGTGCAATTAAGGAATGTCTTCCATTTATTAAAGTATAGTCAGCGTATTAGGAAAACGTTCTGGCAGAGTAAGAAGGTTATTATATAATCATATTTCTTCTGAGGGAAGAAAAGTATATAATTTTTCAAAATCTTTGAAGTTGATATTTTGTATATTAAGAGACTGAATGGCTTGAATAACAGGTAGTTTGTTATTGATAATCCAGCAATAATTATGTTCCGTGTTACTAGAAGCGAATATTTACAAATTTTTTTAAGCTGCAATGCAAAAAAATTTAGCCAATATTTTTCTTTTAGTTATTTGTGCCATTCGGAATGAATCTGAATTTAAGCGGTGTTTTTTGGAACTTAAAGCATAAAGGTTAACGAATCTGTTATAATTGGGTTCTATAGAAAGTTTGAGTATTTTGTGAAAGGCTTTAATTTTGTTTATTACTGAGGTACCTCAGTCAGAGACATCTCTGCTGTAGTAGTAAGTTGATAAGTATTAGCGTTGAAAAGTTCTGTATTAATATTTTTTTGTAGTAAAGTTTTCAAATAATGCTGAAGTTATTAATTGTTTTATCAATGTTAGTGGTCGTAAATTGTTAATTATTTTAAAAAATTCTTTATTAAAAAGATTAATAAAGAAGTTTAGACTAATTTAAATTGCAGAAAATTGTACATTCCTTAAGGGCCCACCAGCGGCCGAGCGGTAACGTCGCTGAACACTGGTAGTTCGGTCCGAGGTTCGAATCCCGCGAACGGGCTGGCTGCATGGGCGTTTTCGTGGTTTTCCCCATGTGTAACGTGTATACGAGCCAGTTTCCCTTAGAAAGTCCTCCACGAAGGCATCCCTCCTCTTAGGCAGATAGCCCTCGAGGCTTTGCCATAATTACATACACACACTGTACATTGCTTAAACTATGTTACAAGGATAAAAATTGCTTACTTTTAATTGAATCTGATTTGTACAATTAATCTTATTTTACAATCTTATTTGTACAATCAATATTAATTGAATCTGATTTTTACAATTAAATACAAAAAGGCTACAGCCTCCGTTTCCATGCAGTTTTGGTTATTATATATAGATATATATATTCCATGCAGTTTTGGTTATTATATATATATATATATATATAATTTAAGAAAGGAGAACAAACTGAAAAAGAGCCTGTGCGGTCAAGAATTTTGCGCATTCAGCTGCAAAATTAGAAAACAAGGTAAAAAGGAAATTCTTCATGCTATTGCTTTAAAGCAAATGTGATACTGTAGTTCCAATGAACAGTTTTTAATACTAAGTTAAAATAAATTGCAAATTAAAAGTTTAAATACAAGAAAAATGAAATTATTACAAAAAAAACTGACAAATAAAAAGTGAATGTAAAACTCAAATCAAATTGGAAGTTTAAAAAGTTGATTAAAGTTTAAACAAACCTAAAACATTTTAACACAAACACAAAAGTTATTTAAGACATAAGCAAAAATACAAAGAAACGGTAAATGGTAAATTATCCTAATTCGAATCTCATTACGGACTCTTCAGGGAAAATGCATCTTTGAATCCAACTAATTCCATATCGCGTTTCGTTAAAACAGAAGAATTGATACTTATCACGAAATAACTTTTTGACTATTTAACCGACAAAAAACCTATTAAAACTTAAGTCTCAATTTCTCTGCTTCATTTCCCGATGCGTCCGCTGGTTAAAGTAAATGAGAAGCACATTAATGGTGTAAGAAAAGAAAACTATACTAACTAGCCTAATTAGGCAAATGTACAAAATAAAATAAATAGCGAATTTCTATTAGTCAATTAATACATGAATTTTAGGGAGGACCTGCTAGCTTAAAGAGTTTAAACTTTGAAAAAGAAGGAAAAAACTTTTAACTTAAAACCAAAAGCGTATTAATTTGGGTCTTGCTATCACCAAAATTAAAGCAAGAAAATATATATATATCGATATTCATTAGTGTATCTATTAGGAATTTTTACTGCAATGGAAATATAAATTATTTATCTGTAACATAAACAAGACCAATGCATGAAATTTTCACTTTCGTTGACAATTAAATTCTCTCAATAAGGAGTTGATTACTTTCTTATCTGTCATTTGTTATTGAAAGACTCAAATTAATTTAAAAATTAATGTGCATGTTTACATAAAAACAGCTGATGTGAAAAGGGGCTGCAATACATATTGACGCTAAGATTCTATACAATCGAATCGCGATATCACGAATCATCCTTAAAAAGTGATAAAAATTTACTAAATTTGAATTATTTTTTAAACAGGGACAGATACAAATACGCAGCAAAACACGAAAAAACTTTTCGTCCTTACTCCTGATTGAAGACATCAACAAAGATAACAGTAAAAGAGAACTAGAATACAGAATTCATAGTGGGGAAAAACAATTAAAAAATATTTATTCGGAAACAAATATGGTATTAAAAAAGCCTGCTTTATATTTCCAAAACTTTCACTGTCTGAATTTCATTATTAATTTTTTGAAAGCTTTAAACACTCAGTTTTCTATTTCATACTTCATGACGAATAGTTTTCTCTTTCTAAAAAACATGCACGACAATAATTTGTTGCATTTTTTCCTAATTTTCAATATCTTCTCCATGGTTTTTTCATTATCATTACCTTGCAAAGCGTCATAATGTCAACAGATGCATAATTTGTAAAGCAGTTGGTCTATGAACTTTCATCTTTCTACAGGATTTTCTTCACACTGTTTTGTGCTAGAGATTAGATCGCATTCCATATCATCTTACAATAAAAGTATCGTTCTTTTGGAAACGATTACTGATTACTATTCACTTCGTTTCATGAGTCGGTATCAAAACTCATCAAATCAAGAACACTTTAAGTCACTTCGGAACTCTCAGAACGGCTGGAGCTCACTTCTTAGGAAACTATCAAACAACATCTTGATAACTTCTTAATGAATAAACCCCTAACGACATTTTTAAAAAGGAATTCTCCAGTTACGGAAGATATGGAAAAAAGTCATAAAATAAAAATGGCACATATTTCATTCAATGAAATTTGGTTGCGATTTTCGTCCCCCATATTTTTTATTGAAGGAGGACAATAGTATTGGACTTGTCTGAACAGTTTATCCCAGTATTTCACTATATTATGCTCGATGTCACTTGATGCGCACATAAAAACAAAAATGTCCTATCCTGTGGAGATTAATAATCGCAATCGCCAATACCAAAACACTAGATACAATGTCAATTACCCGTTCCAAATAAGTTGTCGTAAATTTATTGAGTTTTTTACAGGGTAAACCAAATTTCGGTGATGTTTACTTTCAGTCGGTGGAAGTTGAGCAGTAAAGGAAAATAGTGTACTTAAAGCCTAAAATTCTCCCTCTCCCCCCACACACTTAAAGAAATAGATACAAATAACCAAACATTGAAAGGCAAGTAATCAAACATGTGAGCGGGGGAAGCTTTCCTTTAACTGTCTCAACTTCTGCTCATGTTAGTTTCCTAGAAAATAAAGCATTCTAAATGTTATCTATTGTTGAAATAAAACGTAAAAAAATCAGATAATTTCCTTCTGGAACTATATTTTAGTTTTTATAAAGAGAAGTGCTGACACTCATCTTCTTTAGGGCTCCAGAGCGCTCCGACAATAATTATGATTTATGGCAAAAACCGAGAAGCATCAGAGCCAGGCTAGCAATCAGAAGTACAGAACAAGAGGCCGAGAGAGAAATACCCCATAATTCAAGCTAAAAGACGAAAAATATTTCCAGAATAATGACCCTACAATGAAAGTCGAGTTACTACAATAAAATCATTAGCCAACAACGAAATCATGAAATTTAGCTTGCGCTTGGTATTTCGCTTTAGCCAATGAAAAAGAGAAATTTACCTGCAATCCTCTGCTTTTTCAAAATGTACTTGTATCCGAATCTTCGAAATGTAAACTGTTTATCACATTCAAATGCTGATTCTTGTATCGTTTGCCCTTTAGGCAGCTGAAAGCGTCCCAAAAGTCGATAGTCACAAATGCGAGCAGAACATTTACTTTCATTATTTCAAAAATGACTTGCCTCCCCTGTTTACAATCCTCCTAAACATACACTTATCCGCCCCCTCACACAAACACACATTTGACTTCCACTCTTTTCCCTCTTTGATATTTTTTCTTACGAAATTTACTTTCCTTCTATTTCCACGATTATACCTTCTCACCTAACATTACATTCTCTTTCAAACATAAATCTATGCACATTTCTCTACAAAAACTCTTCCAACCTGTCAGTCTTTTTAGCCATCCTTAACGTAAACCATATAAAATCTTTTGTCTACCACATACACATAACTCATAAAACACCACACATATTCAATTTGTTCTTCGCAAAACATGTATCTTTTCGAACAGATGCTATTCGATGCTAAAGTTTTGCTGGCGAAACTATATTCATCCACTCAAAATTATGTATACGATATTTTCGTTCTGCTTTTTCATATTCATTTCACAAATTGTACGTTTATACGACTACCAACATTTTTTCCATACACCAGTCTTTTTTTTAACCGAAGGGCTGGAGAGAAATCTCCAACAAAGTTTAAAAGTTTCTTTTCTATCGTATTCATTATTTTTTTGAAGTAACTAGCCTAAAAAACGCATTTGCTATGTTTAGAAAATTTTCTCCACGTTGAAAATTAGCTGATGGTTAAGTACACTCATGTCCATAAATTAAGGATAATTCGGAGTCACTCGGAAATCGAACTCTAAAATAAATATATCACCTGTAAAATCACTACACACATCTTCAAGAATCATATGCAAATTTCAGGAAGTAACAAGATGACACCGATGGTACGTCACAACGACGAGAGTGTAAGAGAGTGATATACAAGGAATACAGACAAAGAAGTAAAATTGTTCGCAGGCGCTTTATAAGCATTTTAGTGCAATAACCGAATAGTTATGACACAAAGGACGCATTTGGATGATTTTTTACGTGGTAGAATTATCGGCCGTCTGGAATGTGGGCGTACTCAACTGGAAGTATCAGACGAACTTGAAATTGCCCAGAGTGCCATCTCCAGGCTTTGGCAACGATTCCAAGATGATGGTAATGTGAGTACACGTTACAGCACAGGTCGCCGCAGAGTTACAACGCCAAATGAGGACCGGTATTTGGCAGTTACTGCCAAAAGAAACAGGCGGAACACAGCCTCAGACCTGTCTCGACAGCTCTCTTCAGCCACTGGTAAGACAATTTTAAGGCAGACCGTTTACAGACGCTTAGGGCAGATTGGTCTATATGCTCGTAGACCTGTCAGATGCGTTCCACTTACTGCAACTCACTGTCGCCTGCGGTTAGCGTGGAGTAGAGAGCATGCATTGTGGACACAGCAACAGTGTGTGATGTTTTCCGACGAGTCCAGGTTTAGCTTGCAGTCTGATTCTCGCCGGACTTTCATATGGAGCTCCAGGTACTCCACCAGAGAGCTCCAGGTACCCGTTACCACCAAGAAAACATCATTGAACGACACCGTTACGGTGGTGCAGGAGTGCTCGTTTGGGGTGGAATTATTCTGGGTTTCGGAACTTACTTGCATGTTCAAATTGGAACAATGACAAGCCAAATCTATTGGGATGTCATTCTGGAACAACATGTACGTTTGTTTCGGGGCGCCATGGGCGCACAATTTGTGTTTATGGATGACAACGCCCGTCCTCATCGTGCAAACATCGTAAGCGAATGCCTTCAATCGAAGGATATCACCCGTATGGATGATTGGCCAGCATTCTCACCGGACTTGAATCCAGTAGAGCACGTTTGGGACATGCTTGGCTGACGAGTTGCAGCCCGTCAACGTCCTCCTACATGTCTACCGAAACTTCGGAGAGCATTGCTTTTTGAGGGGTGTAATATCTCCCAAGATCAGATCGATAATTTAATACTCAGCATGCCTAGGCGTTGTACGGACTGTATTGCATCATCTGAAAGACATACAATGTATTAACAATCATACCAACCATGTAATATTGGTTTTTTTGTAAATAGGGTTTTTTTTTTTTTTTTTTTTCGTAATTTGCTCCAGGGAAAAAAATCGCTAATTTTTTTTAATAATATCAAACATATAGCATCTGTTTTTGCTCTTTACCTTTTGTTTAATAAATAAGCTTTACAAATAAGTCAAATTTATTTTGCTTCTAACTCTTCCTTTGCCTGATTTTGCATTATCCTTAATTTATGGACATGAGTGTATTTTTTCTCACTGGAAGTATGAAATTGCCACATTTATATTTTTCGAGAAAACTTTTTGACGTGTATATAAAGACCCAAAGTATTTGTCGAGTGATAAATATTGATAGAGGAGAGAATTTTACATAATTTAATGTATTTCATTTCTCAGCCATTATTCAAAATATAATTGCATACGACTATGTAACTTCGATAGACATGAAAAAGCGTGCATAGACATGTGCATGCAAATTGCGCAAATCATTACGATACGGAAATTGTGAAAACACTGCGATATGGACATTGTGTATTGTGAATTTTGATTAGTGTATTTTAATCTTGTTTTGTGTTGGAATGGACCTATGGTGTTTTCGTATAGAGCTTGTAAGATGTATGTTACTTTTATATCACTTATTTTTAATTTTGAAACCCTTTCCTTTCAGTTCTTGTTTCCCACTTACAACTCCCTACCAGAATGAGTTTTTATAATCTCGTTGAATGCAAATGTGTTAGACGTAGTATTCAAGGGAAGTTCAACTTACTTCGAAAGAGAGTGCTTGGATTCCTTACTGGGGCGTGTTTTCCTTCTGACTAATTTATTCTTGAATCTATTACGCTCGGCTGTATTGTACGTGCCTGTTGAGATTCGCAGGCTAGTTTAAATTAAGGGCCAACTATGTTAGATATTTGTGTCTAACTTTGGCTAAGTCTAGTTTTAGTTAGTGTTAGATTAGTTTCTCATTTCTCTTATCTTGATTTAAAGCTCGAGTGGAGGCTTTCCTGTAAGTTTGAGAAGGGGTCATCTGTTAGTATTTCTTTGAGAGAATAAAAGGGTATTTTAACCCTTCTCGAGCCTACGTTGTAAGTGCTTGAACTCAGAGATAAGTCGCTACTTAGTTTACTAGGTTCCTCGACATTTTATGATAGAAAAAGTAGGGAGACACATTACAAGCTACTCTAAGGTGTTGAAAGTCATATAATGTAATTTATTAACAGGCTCCTTTCAATTCATTCTTGAATTTTTATTCAGATATATTCAATATAATTTATGTAATATAAGTTAATTCACTGATTTTTCTAATATATGTCAATTCAATATAATTTTTATAAAAAAGGACACTTCTGACAGCACGACCTTTCTTGAGATTCCAAGTTAAATGCATGAAAATACATACGAAATCACTTGTTTACAATCAGTATAAATAAACATTAAAATAAAACAGTGACACAGTGCTTTCCGCTATCAACAGCCCCTCCTTTATATAAATAAGAATTTTTTTGGGCGGAATCATCTTTCCCAATAGCAAAATATCCTTCGATTTCATGAGGTGAGGGTGCTATAGAACTTGCCTAAAACACGAAGCTAAAATCTCTTAAATTCGATTTTTTAAGTAAAATTCCGTGCATAACTGTTGATCCGGTTTTATAATTCTTTCTGCTTCCGTAATACAGTGAGAATTGGCACCTCCTTGAATAAAATCATAAACCTCAGGAAACTTAGCAACTTCATTTTCGGATGCGCAATGTCAGTTCACAATACTTTTCTTTATCTGCCACTCTAATGCGTGAAAACGCCATCTATAGGTAAATTATACTATACTTTAATATCCGATGAAAAAGAACAAAATTTATTATTATCACAACAAATAAAACAAAATTCTTAAATTTCCTCAGATATTCCTACAGTATTACAATATCTCACAGTAGTTATCTTTTAACTACTCAAACGTGCAACAGAATTGAATTCAAAACAGCTAGAGAAAGCTATTCCGCGAGCTCGCTACAGTCAACAAAAGCAGTTTTTCTCAACAAACTCTTAAAACAACTGAGAAGTTTTACGGCTTAGCTTTCTTTTAATATTCGTCACGTGCTGCATTCCACTGGGAATAAAACCATTTTATTTATAATTCTACTAACATTAACTATTTAAATACCAAATCCGTAACACTATGCTAAAATGCTGAATATTTGACATCACACGGACAACATCGAAAATACGATTTACGACAGCTGATTGGTGGAATCTCAAAAGAAAAAAAAATATACTTTATTACAAATAAATGAGCTTTTGACTGCTCATTATTAAATCACAAAAAATTAATACAAAATGCCAAAATCTCATTCGAAAGTGGTTGTTGTGTTATACCTACTCACAGCGTTTCAGTTGTAAATGGGATGGAACTTCAAGGCAATAAACCTCACATGCTAAATCAAGTCATCTAATCCATCCAAAGAATAAATAAAACGTAAAGAAATTATATAATTAATAAATAACTGATAAAAATGGAGCAAACTCATGCGTAAAACTAGACACACAAAAGTTGAAGAGCCTGAACAAAGAATTAAGCTACTAAAATTGTTTAAAATATGATACTTAAATAATACAGTACTAACATTACAGTACTGTTACAGATTTTGAATTTAGTTTTCTATTTTTAGTAGAATTATAATTAAAATTGTTTTATATCCCCGTGCAATGCAGCATGTTATTTTAAGGGAAAGTTACGCCGGAAAATTAAAAATACTGCAGCACGTGCATTTGACATTTAATAAATAGTTATCTCGTAATTCTACTCTTTTGCTTTCCAGAAATCTCGAGAAAAACGGAAATTACCAGAACCTTCTCGTGACTGATTAAAAAGCTTTAAAAAGAGAAACGTTTCAGTTCAGTTGTTGTTGTTTACTTAGCTGCTCTTATTTTGAGATCGGATTAGCTTTCTCTGCGCTTTGGATTGCGTTCTATTTAACGTTTTAGTAGTTTAACCCCTTAAGGACCTAAGGACTTGTGTCCGGAGAACGAAGCGCAGTCACGGGACCGGAGCCGCTGAAATGGAGCGTCGCCACCGCCCCACGCATTTTCAGCAGCTAAGCCTAATTTTACAAAAAAAAATTCGCATAAAGTCAGCATTTTGATATTATGACTTCACTTTTTGAAGTTGCGTATTTAATGTACTTGTTTTTAATGTGTATTAATATAAAGAATATCACATTAATAGAAATAAATTAAACAGGCAAATTACTAAAATCATTACTATACACACAGAAATAAGTAGTATAAACATGAAAAAAAAATTACAAATAAGAAATTTAAAAAAAAAAAAAAAAAAAAAACTAAACAAGAATTATCTGTAGGTAATTAAATTCCAATTTAAAAATTCTGTTGTGTGTGAAATAATTCAAAACAAGGATCGAAACACAGTCCTACATTGCATACTTTGAACTCAAAATACGTTGTTTGCTTTCGCTTTCCCTTAGTTTTAGCGCACACAACGCATCTTCTCCTACTTTTATTACCTTTTCCGTCAATGTAAATTTTCGGAAACTGTCTTCCAGTTACACGGAAAGGTAGAGGGAGTGTCCGGTGATTTTGAACAAATTTTTAAGTTTTTAAGTAAGATCTCTTAGCCATGGCTAACGGGATGAAACTTAATATAACCTCAACACATGTCCAAAACTTCTTCAAAAGACACTCAGAAATATTTTATCCACAAATCCTGTGTGACATCAGGTTCATATTAGAAAACTTTCTCTTTCTCTAAATCGAAAACAGCGTCCACGATGACCGGAAAGTGATCAAGGAAAGACCCCTACTGGCGGGATATCCGTTACTGATCACGTCAATCTATACAATATATATAATTACATTAATATGTAAAGTAAATGCATTATATACCAAAATATAATGCCTGTGTCATTATATATAATGACCGTTCAGGGCATTTTATATAATGACCTATTAAATTGAGTAAGAAAAACAAAAACGCTGGCTCTTTCCCGAGAAATGCGAGCAAGGCGCATTACGCGTCGAGAAAGCTGATAGTCATTCCCCTTCTGTAATAACGTTTAAATGTTACTTTTTAACTAACCAAGAAAGCTTATGTTAAGTTTCAAAATAAACAGAAAAAAATCCTAACGAAATAAACAAAAACGCCTGTGCCACTTTAATTCACAGGCGCATTTAAAAAGAGCCGTGGTTTCCAGTTTGCTTATTTCAATAAATCTCTCGAAACCAGAAGCACAAAACAGAAACTAATGCCAGTACATGAAGGTCAAATGCCGTATGAATCAACCTATGTGAAAACAATTACCACTTAGCTGCATTTACTGGCTTTTAAAAATTCAAATAAATCGTTCCGTTTTAATGTCACGTATAAGCGACGCTGGCCTCGTAGGAGCAGATTCGTTGCGTCGCGTATACGGGACGCTGGGCTGGTAGGTGTGGAATCGTTGCGTCGCGTATACACGACGCTCGTCCTGAACGGATTAAAATATAACTACTGTGTGATATTGTGATATTGTACAAATATCTTTGAGGAAACGCCTATCATTTTGTTAAATTTCTTGTGATAAAAATAAATTTTATTAACTTCTAATCGGACTTGTGCATTCAATCTATTACGAATCCATACGCACGCAACAATATCAAACACCAAATGTTTTATTATTAATTTTACTTAGATTACTACCGCCCCTCCCGTAACCAAATGGCCATCAAAATCCAAAAGTACAGTAGTGGGTGGAGACGAAAGTTTCACCGACACGTCATATATTTAGGGGCCGATCGAGATCGATGTCAGAAAACCAGTCGTGATTCTCTTTCCACTCGACAGCAGACGGGAGAGCGAGTCTGACCCCCTTGAAATTCTGTCAGCGGAAAATGAAGTGGAAATTCCATGCAGAAGGAACATTTATTGTATAGTAAGGCTACTATTAGATGAGCTGCTAGAGAAATCTTTATAGTAGCTTTACACAAGGTTTGTTTGGCGTTGATTTCCACGTATACAAGGCGATAACTCGCCATTCCAAATATGACCGACAAGCAGATGTTTCATCCAATGAGAGCAGACAGTAGCAAAAATGATCTGTGAATATGCTGGTTGCATGAGCGTTTTCGTGGTTTTCCCCATGTGTAACATGTATACGAGCTAGTTTCCCTTAGAAAGACCTTCACGAAGACTACCCTCCCCTTAAGCAGATAGCACTCGAATCTTTGCCGTCACATGAATTCAAAGCCAAACCCCTTTTTAATCCGAATAAAAAATACACAAAAGTGATATAATATCTAAAAGCAGGCGGCATAAAAAATCTGATAACTAATTATAGATAATGCATTAAAATATTTACAAGAACTTAATTTAACTGAAAATTATACAGGAATTTAATTTGAATTATACAGGAGATTCCGAAAACTACTGGAAATTGATATTCATATCGGTACAATTAAAACTACTGCATTTGCTAGTGTATTACATTTTATACGTGTTTACCTACCTCGTATTAGAATGGCGCCGACATGGATGACGCAGTTTCGACTTTGATTATACTTAATAAATTCAGTCACTCTCGGTCTATTTCAACCAAACTGAATACACTTAATAATATAACATTCACACGTAAACATTTAGTAATAATTCAGAAGTACAGATAAGCATAAAATAATAATTACAACCGTTACAGGCCAGCTACGTTTTTAGCGACCGAATCCTACGAACGACAAATCTCAAAAGCGTGTTGCCAACGCAGGGCAACGAAAAGGTAGAAATTAATTCGATAGGCGTGGCAGTGAACATACTCCCACCCTATCATGTTTACTCCTGATACACAGGCAAAGGTGAAAGTTTATTAATTCCTCTTTTGAAAACACCAGTTTTAGTTTTGACAGTGGCTACGCGAGCTAAGCCGTCCTTGCCCGGATGGACATCGATGATCCGTCCAATAGGCCAAGCTAGCGGTGGAGATCCATCTTCGATGATAAGAACCACCGTGTCGATTTTTAGATTGGGTCTGTTGTACTGCCACTTGGATCTCTGCTGAAGCGAAGTCAAGTATTCCTTTTTCCATCGCTTCCAGAATCCCAGACGTAGATTCTGTACAAGTTCCCACCTAGTGCGTAAATTCTGATGGCTCTCTGGAAAGGAAGTTAAAGTATCACCTGTAATGAAATGAGAAGGGGTTAAAACATCAATACAGTCAATATCAGTATAGTTCACGTAAGTAAGTGGACGTGAATTCAAAATAGCCTCGATCTGTAGTAGTTGTAACTCTAAGTAGTGTTGACAACTCTTCGTAGGTTAAAAGAGCCTCTTTCAATACTCTTCTCAGATGAAATTTCGCTGAGCGAATGCCGGCTTGCCATATTCCTCCGAAGTGGGGCGAAGCAGGCGGTATAAAATGCCATTCAATAGATGACTTAGTTAGTTCTCGGGAAACCGATTCCGTTGCATACAAGGAAGACCAAATCTGATTTAGTTCTTGTAGTTTTCGGCATGCTCCCACAAAATTGGTACCGTTGTCACTGTAAATGTGCCGTGGTGCACCACGACGTGAAATGAAAAGTCTAAGTGCGGCGATAAACGAGTCTGCCGTCAGGTCACTGACTGCTTCTATATGCACAGCTTTAGTCGACAAGCAAACAAACAGAGCTATATAGCCTTTCGTTGTTTTAGAGCCACGACCCTTATTAAATTTCATGGTAATAGGACCAGCGTAATCCACACCAGATGCGTAAAAAGGTCGTTGCAAAGTCACACGATGTTCAGGTAAGTCACCCATCAATTGCGGATTTGAAGCAGCTTTAAATCGATGACATATTAAGCAATGGTTGACACAACTGCGTATCAGTTTCTTTCCTCCAATTATCCAGTAAGATTGTCTGATGAGGTGTGATAATAAAGAAGGACCAGCATGAAGGTAAGTAATATGAAGTTCTTTCACTAGTAATTCGCTAAATTTATATCGAGAAGGAAGTATGACAGGATGTTTGATGTTAAATGCTAAAGATGAATTTCGAAGACGTCCTCCCACCCGTAAGAGACAATCTTTATCTACGAATGGATACAAAGAACGTAGTTGGCTCTTCTTGGGTAAAGGTTTCTCTTCTTTAATACATTGTAAATCATCTTTGAAATGATGATTCTGAATCCAACGAATAATGAAATTTTCTGCTACTCGAATCTCTAGAAATGTTAGCGGCATAAGGCAGCTGGAGTTAATGCCACTACGTGAAATGTTCTGAGTAACATGATGCTTCTTGCAATTAGTAATAAATCTTTGGCAGTAAGCCAGAATACGAACAATTTTACAACGCGAAGAATAATGCTCGAACAAATTAGCTAATAAATCATTCGATTCACGTATATGAGAAATAAAAATAGGATCAGATCTTTGTTCGGCCTTTACTTCAGCATCATCTTCAGATTTTAATTCATAGCCAGGCCATTTTTCCTCTTCCTGACGCAACCATGGGGGACCATTCCACCACAAAGTACAATTTGGTAGGAGTTGAGGTTCAATACCACGAGAAGCAATGTCTTCAGGATTCTGTTTAGAGGGAACATGATTCCAATGTTTAATAGGTATCACTTCTATGATTTGAGATGTTCTGTTTGCCACAAAAGTTTTCCACTTACGTGGATGAGCTGATAGCCAAGACAGAACTACCTTGGAATCCGTCCACGCAAAGATTTCAAAATCAAACTTCTTTAAAATGTTCAATAGAGATCGCATTAATCTGGTCAACAAATACGCAGCACAGAGTTCTAATCGAGGAATGGATACTTGCTTTATAGGCGCGACTTTAGTCTTTGATACCAAAAGATTAACCTTAACCGTACCATTGCACCTTTGGCGACAGTAAATGGCTGCTGCATAAGCCTGCGAAGATGCATCAGAAAATCCATTTAGTTGGATAACACTGCCCGTTGTAAGTATGACACGTCTCGTAATTTCACAATTATTGATTTGACTGAATGTCTCTTGAAATTTAAACCAATCATCTGAGATATGATGGGGAACAACTGAATCCCAGTCGCCTTTAACTAACCATAGTTTTTGATAGAATATTTTAATCAATATAGTGCAAGGAGATAAGAGACCTAAAGGATCGAAAATGCGAGCAGATTCTGCTAATATGCGTCTTTTTGTTATAGGTGCGTTGATGTGCAGTGTAGCTTTAAAACTGAAGGTATCAGTAGTTGAATTCCAAAAAAGTCCTAAGACTTTCGAACTCGAATTAGGAGATATCTCAAAATCAGAATTCAATGAACAATGTTCCTTAAATTCAGTTAAGAATTCGACAGAATTTGAATTCCACTTCCTCAAATCAAAACCACGTGCATGTAAAATTGAAGATATTTTCTTGCAGACAAATACTGCATCATCAACTGTATTTGCACCCGACAATAATTCGTCCATATACATATCCTCTTGCAATATACGAGATACATCTGATTCCTCTTTAGACTCTAAAGCTACCCTGCTTCAGACATCGAGTTGCTAAAAATGAAGCAGAGGAAAGACCATAAGTAACTGTTTTCAACTTGTACGTGCGCATTTTATCACTGGAATTGTATCTCCAAAGTATTAATTGATAATTCTGATCTTCAGGGGCTACCATCACCTGACGATACATCTTCTCCACATCGGCTGTGAAAACAATTTTAGGAAATCGAAAATTAATCAAAATCTCAAAAATATCTCATTGTAATTTCGGACCTACCCCTAAAAGAGAATTCAATGATATACCATTTTCAGATTTGCAGGATGCATCAAAAACTACTCTTAATTTTGTCGTTGTGCTAGAAGGTTTAATTACCGCATGATGAGGAAGATAAAAGTTTTCTGTATCCGATCTGTTAGATAAATCATCATTAATCACAGTCATATGTCCTAACTGTTCATATTCACGTATGAAATCTTTATACTGTTTTTCAAATTCCGGATTATCTTTGAATTTTCGTTCCATGGAACGCAACCTAGAAATTGCTGCCGGTTTTGAATCACCCAACTTTAAATGCGATTTATAAAATGGAAGTTTTACAACAAATCGCCCATCTGAATTAACAGCATGAGTGTTTTGAAAATGGGATTCACAAAATTGTTCCTCAGGTGTCAGAAATTCCTTCTTCCCAACATCGACAATATCCTCCATTTCCCAGAAACGTTTAAGTTCGTAATCAATATTTATATTATCCTCTAATTTTATGAAGTGTGCATTTGCTGTTTTTGGGCCTTCCATATTATTTCCGACCTTCCCAGCAATCACCCAACCGAAAATTGTATTTTGAGCTACAGGCTCATTTTTCGAACCATATATTTGGCCACATCTTAAAATTGAGAAAAAATAATCAGCTCCTAAAATCAAATCAATTTCTTTGGGTTGAGCAAAATTCGGATCCGCTAACGGAATAGATTTAATGTATTCTATATGCTTTACATTAATCACTTGTTCCGGCAATGGCAAAGTTAACCTATCCAAAATGTATGCGTTAACATCAACTACTTGATTATTTACCTTTGACTGAATTTTAAAATCAACAAAACCACGAGTTTTGGAAGCTGGCACTCCGCCAATTCCACGCAAAAGTAACCTTTGATTTTTTCTTTTTAATCCTAATCTTCGAACAGCTCGTTCAGAAATAAACGAACTTTCACTTCCGGAATCCAATAATAATTTAATTTCGATAGCTTCGCCACTGGATGAAAATGCGAGTGCGAGAACTGTAGGCAAAATCGCCGAGTTGCAATTTTGAATCGTATTACTGACAACTACCTGACCTTGACCCTCGCATGATTCATTCGAACTTCGCTCTGGAGTGCTTTCGTTTTCATTTGGCGCTTTTAAGAGCTGTACGTTGTTAGCTTTAATATCTTCATGCAACAAACTATTATGTGTTTTTGAATTACACAAATTACACTTTAACTGTGAATTACAGTTTTTGATTAGATGTGAATTTAAACATAAAAAACACAATCCTCGTTTCCATACAAAGTTCTTTCTAGCAGTAACATCCAAATTCTTAAATTTAACGCATTTATATAACGCATGAAGTCCGTTACATTTCGAACATTTAGTATTACTAAATTTAGAATTCTGTAATGTTTTAGAACTAACATTACTATTTTTATCAACAACTTTAGCTTCCGCTTCTTTATTTATGATAATTTCGAGAGAAGAACACCTTAAATTTAAAAATTCAAAAAATGATTCCAATGTAGGAAAATCATCTTCTGCTGTTTTCTGTGCCCATAACTTTCGAGTTCTGAATCTACCTTTTGAAGCAACATAAATATTAACCATGGATCCCTAGAAGTTGCTTTGTCACCAAGAGCTTTTAAACCTCTGATAACTTAATCGGAAGTATCAGCTAATTGCCGTAAATTAACATTATCAACCTGTGAAATACATTTTTGATCCATAAATGTTTTAATTAACGATTGTACGATTTATCGTACCTAGCGAGCAATTTTGCCCATGCTTCTTCATAAGAATTATTTGATAACGGAATATGTTTAATTATAGAAGCTGGTTCATCAGCAAGTGATCCGATTAAATACTGAAATTTCTGTATATTCGATAAAGAAGTATTATGCACTGTTGCAACAAACAAATCTTTAAAATTCATCCAGTCATTAAAGTTACCCGAAAAAATAGGAATATTCAACTTAGGTAACTTAAAGTTACTAATATTAGAATTTCCTGTAACATTTGGCAAATTAGCCGCATTTAATACATCTAATAAATTTTGATACTGAAGTTTCAAACTAAAATACTTCGATTCAAAATCTTCAATTTCTGACTGTTCTTCTGGTAATTGGGCATCAAATTTATCAAAATCTGAATAAATCCTTTCTAAGCGCTCCAGATGCAAAATTACTTCATTTTTAGATAAATCGGAAGAAATAGTATTCTGAAGCCTTGTGAAGGCCGCTTTTGCCCTACCACGCAATCTAATGACAGTAGCTTGATCCATAATAAGTAATCGAAGTATTCAAGTTCAAAATCAAAATCAATACAAAATAGATATAAAACTTCAAGAATCAAATTTAGATGTAAATCGAACTAAAAAATCATCACTTATCTGTATTTTAACTGCTGACGAATTCTTGATATGATCTCGCCGGTGCCTCCAAATGATGTTTACGTACCTCGTATTAGAATGGCGCCGACATGGATGACGCAGTTTCGACTTTGATTATACTTAATAAATTCAGTCACTCTCGGTCTATTTCAACCAAACTGAATACATTTAATAATATAACATTCACACGTAAACATTTAGGGAACAGCTTTAGTATAGCCCACCTTCAAAGTTTGGCGAATTTGGTTTGGCGCCAAAGCACATGAAATACGTTGTTTTGAAAAATGGTTGCCATACAGATTTTCGACGAAACTCCGTGTTTCAAAAAATGGCGGCCATCTTGATTTCACGAGAAATCGTGGATAATAGAAATAAGTTTACGACTATTATACACGATTTTAAGAGAAAGAAATATTAAGAAATGATTAATAAAAATGATTAAGATTAAAAGGATGTAATTTTAAAAACAATACCGGAAACCTTTAGCTATTTCACCTTTAATAAATAATTTGGTGTGACGTCACAATGTATTCTCCATGCTACGCGTAATTTCTATTTTCTCTTTAAAAAAATAATGAATTGTTTATTATTGTAAATTAACATCAAATTCTTTAAATTTACATTTCTGAGCTTAGGCGCAACTGAAAATAAGTATAATAAATTGTTTATATTTAAAATTATCATGATACAGTAAGCGAATTCTACCACTTATTACAACGATAAAGAACGTCGCAGTCTCTCATACTTGTATTTCACACAGCTTCAGTATTTTCAAAGATTGTTAAGCTTTAGCATTTATACAAATAAAAAAAGTTTTTTTAAATTAATACTCTGAAACATTTACATATTTACAAATTAACGTTTTTTGAATTTTATCATATTTACAAATTAACGTTTTGCTACGTAACAACATAATCCCTTATATACCAGGAAGTAAACAATTTTCATTATTTTCTAAAAATTTTAAACTTCACATTAATGAAAAACAGGTTCTTAAATTCCTAAATCACATTATATTCTCTGTAGGCAGGCATACTAGAATTCTACACATAAATAAATAAAAAATTTAATTTCTCGCAATGAAAGAAAATATTATAAAAAATAAATTCTACAAATTAGGAACACTAAGCAATGCTTCACATACACACACACACTCACAAAAGCGATGGGACACTTGTGCTTAAAAAAGGAAACTGTAGTAAAATAAATTTAAAAAAACATGTAAAAATTTTTTGTAGGTATGTTTCATACTTAAATTTAATAACAATTATTACATAACATACATTTTCCCAAAATATTAAAATATCAATTTAATAAAAATACAATTGTTTAGAACGGAGCAAAAAATGGCTCACATAAGTGATGGGACACTTACTTTTCCATCAAATAGTATTTATCCAAAAATTTTACTTCATAAAAGGTTTTAATATTTTGTTGGATTTCCTTTTACGTTTAAAACATGATTTAATCTTTTTGGGATGGATTCGACTAATTTTTTTGCGATTTCTGGAGTGATTTTACCCCATTCTTCTTGAAGCACCGATTTTGATTGTTGTTTTGAAGAAATGGTGTGTTTGCGAAATTCTTCCCTGGGTTTTCTCCACACCAAGATTCTACCGTCAGAATCAAATATATTAAATTTACTCTCATCAGTAAATATAACTTCATTCCAGTAATCAGAATTCTTATTTATGTTGGATTTTGCGAAAGCCAGTCTGAGGTTTCTATTCTTTTCACTCGCGAAGAATTTTTTCCTGGCTGCTCTACCGTGATATCCAGCAGATCGAATTACTCTTCCAATAGTCTCAGGATTAACAACTACTCCATATAATGCTTGTAAATCAGCAGCAACTTTAGGAGCACTCATTCTTGGATTTTTTTTTAATATTTCGAACGATATTTCGCTTTATTCCATTGGATAGCTTTGATGGTCGACCAGGTCTTCTTTTATCCTGAATCATATGATTCTTTTTATTTCGTTTAATGATATTGAAAACTGTTGAATGACTCAGGTTAACTGTTTCAGCAGTTTCTCTAATAGAATTTCCACATTCAATATGCAAATTAATAACTAATTTTCGAATTTCAGGCAAAGTTTCTTTTCGTTTAGCATTCATGGCTACACAGAGATAAAAAACTCAAAAATTCCAAAACAAACTGGAGAGAAATACTGCAGACGATTTTATAAATTATTGCCAATTGCTTTTGAGTAAAAATAAAAACCCCAAAAATATTTTTATTGCTTACTTCAGACGATTTTTGTTGCATAGTACATAGTAGTTAGTATCTAATGGTGTCCCATAAATTATGTGAACCATTTTTTGCTCCGTTCTAAACAATTGTATTTTTATTAAATTAATATTTTGACAAAATGTATGTTTAATAATTGTTACTAAATTTAAGTATGAAACACACCCACAAAAAATTTTTACATGTTTTTTTTAATTTATTTTATTACAGTTTCCTTTTGTAAAGCACAAGTGTCCCATCACTTTTGTGAGACACTGTATTATCAAAGAACTCATATTATCAAGTGCGATTACGATTGCAAACACTACGTATTATAATAATGAGGTAAAAGTTACTTATAGGGTCAAAATTTACAGTTTTGCAACTGTTGAGTAGATCGTTGGGCTATCGATATATATCGTAAGTCGGAAAGCATTATAAACATATCAAAACCAAAAAATTAAAATTACAATTTAAATGAAAAATAATGTCTTAAATATAATTCACAATTAAAACAACAATACAAATTTAAAATACACAAACGATATGTTAAACATTGCATATAAAATACGTTACATCACAGCTCGTCATCACACATTATCTCGTTTTCCTTTGTACACAACGATCCGTATTCGCTCGAAAAACATCAAAGCTCGGTGTCCATATACACATCCATCTATTCCCACCTTAAAAATATCAGAGAACTGCACAACCTCGGCATTGCGCACTACATTGGCTCTGCCCATGTACACATCGATCTATTTTCCCATAAAAAAATCCTAGAATTGCACAAACTAGGCACCGCGCACAACCTCGGCATTGCGCACTACATTGGCTCTGCCCATATACACATCGATCTATTTTCACTTAAAAAAACATCCTAGAATTGCACAAACTCGGCACCGCGCACAACCTCGGCATTGCGCACAAACAACTGCTTTATTTTTGTAAATCAATTTCTCAGTAATGAATTGTGGTATTTTACCATCTAAAGAAGTATTTATTATATTAGAATATATTACTGCATCATTCTATATTATTAATTTTGTTTAATTGCATTAATTAGTGTTTTGATTTTGTATTAGCATATGTATGTTTAATTTTTTTTTCTAAATCCTGTATGTCGGCCATTTTGTCACCTACACCAAATCCTTGTTAATTATTTTGCAAAGCTGCATTTAAGACCTGTTACTTTACACCAATAAGTGTATAGTACCTTTATTATTAATTCGCCATTTTATCAGTCATAATACTGTTGTCAATCACTGTGTATGCCATTTCATCATATGACCATTTTCTAATGGCCGCTAAAGACTCCTCACTCCCTCCCTCCGCACCCCCCTCCGTTACATCAGAAGGCTTACCGTGTCCACCCGTTATCGACTCATCCCTTTCAAGAACGCAGAACTTTTTGGCTCAGATCGCCTTCATTTCCCGGTTTCTGGCAGCCAACAACGCCAAACGCAAACTGAACAAAGAGGATCTCAAAATAATCCTGGACTTTGTGGACCTGGCTCAGAAATTGGTGCTTGAACAGGAATTAATAATAAACTCCCATCAAGCACAACTGGAAGTCTACAACGGACAAGCAGATTCCCTGCAGAAATTGCTAACATTATTCGAACCTTCCTCAACATCAGTTTCTGTTCCAACCTCCTCTCATCTCCCCACCACTGCAGAGGCACAGCAGGAAGTTCAAGAAGACGAGGGAGGTCCATTCACCTTGATTCAACGGAAAAAGAAACGGCCACAGAAAAAGCTGTCGGACAGCGTCCTGCTTCTAGCCCCCATAGATTCCACCACTTCCCAGATTGCCATCCAAAAGCAGCTTACTTCTCAGCTAAACCCCTCTAGATTGGGCATCCCTATAGAGCAAATTCGCACCACAAGATCCAAACAGCTTTTAGTCAGGTGTAACACCCGCGAGCAATTACTCAAGCTGAAAAGTTCAATAGAACAAATACCATCTTTAAAAGATTCACTCACCCTTCGAGAGCCAAAGCCAAGAAGAGAGTCGATAATCCTCTTTGGTGCACCGGAAGAATTCACTACAAAAGACATCGTTACGGCATTTGAGTTACATCTCCCGTCCAACAAAGTAGGGTCTATCCACCCAAGAACTCCCCTACACCAATCCAACTCCAAGAATAACTGGATTATCCAATTGGATAGAGACTACTTCAACAGGCTTGGATCTAGCGGCCGCATCTACTTAGGCTTCTTCTCCGGCCCTTTTAGAAGATACCTCCGTGTCCCTCGTTGCTTCAACTGTCAAGGTCTAGGCCACATCAGCAGGAATTGCCAAGAACAACCCTCTTGTGTGCAGTGCGCAGGCCCACATTCCATGCCCATAGGATCCTGCAAGGAGCATCCTATATGCAAAAACTGCACATTGGCAAATCAGCAACAAGGTACAGATCACGACTGCTACCACGCGGCTAGTTCAAGACAATGTCCTGTATACAGGACTGCGGTCCAAAAACTCCTGCGGACAGCAGGACAACAATAGATAACACCCAAAGATCAAGAATTCCAGTTCTCAAAGTCATACAATGAACTTACAAAGATCCTCAGTAGCCACAAGTCACATGCTGCATGTCCAATTCCAACAGCAGGCGGACTTAGGTATCTTTCAAGAGGTTTATATTACTAAAGAAGGTCTTCCAGTTGGCTCAACTTCACACAACAAAATTTTTCTTTCCCATAACAAGCTAGCTATGATCGTCTATAACGGTGCAATGAATCCCATGGTCTGGAGAACGACAAACCACACAATTGCCATCATTCTGGACTCAATAGAGGGAAGCCTCATGGTCATTTAATGCTACTTTCCCCCTAGTCTCAGTATCAACGACCTCCTAACTGAACTTGACTTCTTACACCATACTCCTCTAACCGACATCCTGATCTGCGGGGATTTTAACGCTGCTAACCGCCTTTGGGGCTCACCAACAGACAGTCCTCGCTCCTTTCCTGTCATAGATTTCATAAGTTCTCATGGATTGGTCATCCTCAATAAAAGCGACTCCCCTCCCACCTTTGACACAATACGTGCCAGAGGCTGGCCTGATCTCTCTTTGGCAACACCACAGCTATCCTCACATATTGCAGCCTGGACAGTAGCAGACTTCCCTTCTCTTAGTGACCATCAAGCTATCATGTTTAACTTGCAATCCCCACGCAGCATTGTAATTAAACAAAGATTTAAGACGGCATATGGTGGGACACAAAAACTGGAACAACACCTTTCTCCCTTCATCCCCTCTATTAAACCAGCACTTCAGAATAGCACGACCAGAGCAGCTCTAGACAAAGCCTATGACCAATTAATTGACCAATGCTCTGATGCCTACCGCAAGACTTTCAAGACAAAAAAAATTAAAATTCGGACATCAGCCTCATGGTGGACACCCCAATTGTCACAGGAACGGAGCAAACTCAGAAAACTGAGACGGCAAGCTCAATCCACACAGGAGCCAATGGTCCGCAGGACACTCTTCGCCCGTTACAAAATACAACAAGCGCAATATAAGCGACAGATCTCTATAGCCAAGCAAGACTCCTGGCGCGAATACTGCTCTCGCACCGTTGAGAAATACGACAAGGTTTTCAAGATTGCAACCAACAAGGTCTTTAGACCAACACAAATCCCCCTGTCAATAGCTCCAACAGCCACTAGTGCAACCGAAGCAATCAGCTACATACTTAAGTCACTCTTCAAAGAAGACCCACCGACAGATGACAACCTTGCGCAATCAGAGATAAGAACTTCATTCAATAACTTCACCAGATATCAGACTTCTATTTACCCCTCCTACTACGCATGAGATAGAGGCTATCGTCAAACACCTAAACACAAAGAAGGCACCAGGCCCAGATGGGCTAGACAATGCCGTAATACGCATGATTTATGCTTTTGCGCCTGACCTAGTCGAAGAGTACATCGGTGCCTGTTGGAAGAATAGACACTTCCCGAAATCGACCAAAAATGCAGAGGTAGCACTCTTCCATAAAACGGGCAAAGATCCACAACAACCCACATCCTACAGGCCAATATGTCTCATCCCCTCGTTTGGCAAGCTGCTAGAAAGGGTAGTACTTGGAAGACTAAATTTTTTCCTACAAAGAAACAATTCCATAGACCCCAGGCAATTTGGCTTCCGAGGAGGACTTTCTACAGAACACGCCATCTCCAAGTTAATGAACTTGATAGAGTGCAACAGAAACAAGGGGCACCACTCCTTGATCATTAGTCTGGACATCCAGGGAGCACTTGACTCCCTGTGGTGGCCAGACGTTATACAGGCTTTATCTCAGATGAACTGCCCGGCAGAACTACAAGTGCTAATTCATAGTTACCTCAGCGATCGCACACTCCAGTATACAGCGAACGATGGTATAGTCAGACATCACCTACAGAAAGGATGCCCCCAGGGCTCATGCCTTGGACCAGTACTTTGGTCGATAGTTGCCAACTCAATCTTCAAGGAATTTGATGACAATTGCCAGGACTGTGACATACTGGCCTACGCGGACGACTTCTTGATTATAGTCCATGGAAGATCCAAATTAGAAATGACAGCGCAATTCTACCTCGACAAGTTTAGCTTCTGGGCAAGGGACCACAAGATCACGATCTCTGCCTCAAAATCCCAAGCTTTGCTCATAGGCGCCAAAAGACCTCTCAAAAGGAATCCATCCATCAAACTTTATGGCAACCCCATCAAGATAGTTAAACAACTCAAATACTTGGGCTTAATCATTGACTCAAGGTTATCCTGGCTTCCGTATCTTCAGTATCTAAAAATAAAAACAGACAGTCTTAAAAATTACATGCAGAGAACAGCGGCTCCAACCTGGGGCATTTCATCGAAACTGCTAAAACATGGGTATCTCACCGTTACTCAGGCCATAGTTTTATACGGATCCGGCATTTGGGCAAAACATCTAACGGTACAAGAGAGGCGCCTACTTAACTCACTCCAACGCCCACACCTTTTGCAAATAAGCAGAGGATACAGGACAACTTCAACAGCAGCACTGCAAGTCCTAACAGGGATACCACCACTAGACTTGGTGGCAGAGCGAGAGGCGGCCATCTCCAATACTCTCCGACTTGGGAAAGATTATAAACTCTGGAACAGGAACTTGCATACCTCGGAGTATATGCACAAGATCTTTGACTATCCCTGCCACCCAGCCCAGCATAACCTCGCGGAAAATATATACACGCAGACACTTCTCTGTCGGCAGAACTCAATAGCCATCTACACGGATGGTTCCAAAACAAAGGATGGCACTGGATGCGGCTTATGCACAATGATCGATCTAGAAATCAAATACCGCTGGAAACGTAGACTCAATCCGAACAACACAGTCTACCAAGCTGAATTGTAAAAAGCTATTAAAAGAGCAATCGAACTCTCATATGGTCACCAAGAAACTGTCTATATCTATAGTGACTCACTGTCGAGCATAGCCGCCATAGAAGGACCAGCCAGCCGAGACCCCTTCGTACTCAACATACAAAGGGCATTAGTCAACCTCCCACTCAATTATCGTCCCATCATTAGCTGGGTACCAGCGCACACAGGTGTAGTCGGCAACGAGCTGGCGGATGAACAGGCAAAACAAGCGGCTTCGGGTATCTTCCTGCCAGAACATGCTCTACCTCTGCCTTCCTCTTATCTCAAACAGATTACACGCGGCGACCTTTACGCAGAATGGCAGCAGAGATGGGATACTTCCCGGACAGGTCGAAGGACGTATAAATTTATCCCAAAAGTTACAGACCTTGTCTTTTCCAACTCATCTTCATTGACTACGTTCCTCTCTGGGCACGGCCCGTTTCCTGATAACCTACACAGATTTGGACTTAGAGACTGTGATCTCTGTGAATGTGGACTAATCGGAACGCCAGACCATTATGCATTTACATGCAGATTGACAGAAGCGCACCACATGCGTCCTCCTTCAGATAGATATTGGAGGGAATGGACAAAAGTGCTACTAGAACGGAGGGGTGCGTGCTTTAAGCTTCACAAGATCATCAAGTTCTGCAGGGTACACTTTTCATTTGTCACCTAATACCTCCTAGCGCATAACCCTGCTACCAGATAAGTAATATCTGTTTGCTACTGCTATGTCCATATTATTTTCATCATACTCTTATCCTATTCGTTAGATGCATTTAACGTATTACCTTAAATACTACACTTTATGTGTCTTTTACTTGACTGTAATAATCATCCTCGATGTGTTTATAGTATTAACTTAATTATTATAATTGATATCATATGCTTTCATTTTAATCTGAATTTTGTAACTACAGTATATGCTGTCAACACATTAACGTGTCTAATATATTAATTTAATCATTATAATCGTAATCTTATGCCTTCCACTTAAATTGAATGTAGTAAATACATAATCCAACGTATATATATGTAAGTGAATTCCCATCAGCATTAAGTAATGAACTGACACTCTTATAAGTATTAAGCAAATTATCTTAAGAATGTATTATATTATGTATATTAAGCATTGCCATAAGTAATGTAAGCAAGATCCTGTATGCGTATCAATAATATGTGTTGCCAGTTGTACAAAATTTCATGCTTGTTTAATCATTGTACCATGGTATTCTGTGCTTTGCTTACTGTACTCAGAAACTTCATTCTTAGTACTCATTCATCTCAGTATGTTGCCATTTTTATCTCTTATGTTTTTATTGCATATTACCAAGAAGTGTCATGTAATCAAAATGCGCACTAAGTCATGTCAGCCATAGCACTTCCCTATATTCTTTATTATTTTACTGCTATGTAATTATGCCTTATTGCAAATCGTGTAACCTACTAAGCAAGCATATCTAATCTAGAATTTATCATGCGCTTACTTAGTATTAATAGTTATAAGATAGTTGCATCATTTCGATTTCCGCACAAAATTCCTGAAACACAGCTGTATGTTTTGCATAAAATTAAGAAATTTTGAAACTTATAGTACTATTTGCGAACTTTGTTATGCACTTATGAGCTTTAGTATTAAATACTATTCTTTAGTTACTCACTATTAATCGTTATTAATGTATCTCAGTATCATTCATTTACTTACCTATTCAAATTTGCAATGTTCTGCATTCGAGTATTTAATTATTTATCTTATAATCCTATATATTATGTAAGCGCATATTATGAAACGCATATATTATGTAATATGTAAATAACGTGTGGCTGCTAGGACCTATTTAATGTTTATAATATTCTGTGTGCACAGCTACTAATGAGTACAATATTTGTGCGGATAGTAAGTTATATAATTTGTTCATTGAGCAAAACAGTAATAATGTTTGATGCTATGTATATTTTTTTAATGCTATGTGTAATTTTTAGTGCTATGTATAATCTTCATGCTATGTATGTAATCTTCATGCTATGTATATCATCATGCTATGTATGTATGTATGTACAGTATGTCTTTAGTATGTGACACGGACAGATACGCAGCATAGATTAAGCCAAGTTCACCAATAACGATTTGTAGTGAAGTCCGGACACCTTACTAACACAATGTACTAAATTTCATGCAGTGCTCTTAACCCATTACTGCCGATGGAACATTACACAATCAGAGCAATTGTAATTACACGCGCGTATGAATAATACTCAGCTCAGTACAGCACTTACATCTTTTCATGTAGCAGACAACGTCTGCAAAGGTGCCATTGTAACAACCATTACTGTGAATCGGTAACTTCTGACTTAGACTCAATAAATGCCGCTGGTTTGCGGGGCTCGCCCTGGCAGTGGCGGAAGTAGATAGTAGATAATTTCTACAGGTCAGGCACTATTCCGATTGGTTATACCTGAGGCCGGAAGCCTGGTCTGTAGTGCTCTGCCCATGTACACATCGATCTATTTTCCCTTAAAAAAAATCCTAGAATTGCACAAACTCGGCACCGCGCACAACCTCGGCATTGCGCACAACATTAGCTCTGCCCATGTACACATCGATCTATTTTCACTTAAAAAACATCCTAGAATTGCACAAACTCGGCACCGCGCACAACCTCGGCATTGCGCACAACATTGGCTATGCCCATGTACACATCGATCTATTTTCACTTTAAAAAAATCCTAGAATTGCACAAACTCGGCACCGCGCACAACCTCGGCATTGCGCACAACATTGGCTATGCCCATGTAGACATCGATCTATTTTCACTTAAAAAAATCCTAGATTTGCACAAACTCGGCACCGCGCACAACCTCGGCATTGCGCACTACATTGGCTCTGCCCATGTACACATCGATCTATTTTCACTTAAAAAACATCCTAGAATTGCACAAACTCGGCACCGCGCACAACCTCGGCATTGCGCACAACATTGGCTATGCCCATGTACACATCGATCTATTTTCACTTAAAAAAATCCTAGAATTGCACAAACTCGGCACCGCGCACAACCTCGGCATTGCGCACTACATTGGCTCTGCCCATGTACACATCGATCTATTTTCACTTAAAAAACATCCTAGAATTGCACAAACTCGGCACCGCGCACAACCTCGCCATTGCGCACAACATTGTCTATGCCCATGTACACATCGGTCTATTTTCACTTAAAAAACATCCTAGAATTGCACAAACTCGGCACCGCGCACAACCTCGGTATTGCGCACAACATTGGCTATGCCCATGTACACATCGATCTATTTTCACTTAAAAGAACATCCTAAAATTGCAGAAACATGGCAACGTACACAACTTCGGCATTGCGCACTACATTGGCTTTGCCCATGTACATAGTGATGATCTCTTTTAACTTAAAAATTAAGACATTGTTAAACTCTTCATTGCTCATATACTCAGGAATGCTGCGCGAATAACCCTTTAAATAAGAAGCTATAGCTTAGGTATAACTTATTTTTAAGAAAAGGCGTAACAATGTAACAATATTACGTCATAAAAAGGCGTGTCCAAGCCTAAGACAAGTAAAAAACGTATCGACTGGTGCAGCCTATTCCAGGATTGAGTCAATAATTTTAACCATAAATAACAGGCTATAAAAAGAAAATAAAAACAAATTTACGAGATCCCCCCCCGGGAAAACAAAAAAATTAAATTTGTGAAACCATTAGCCAGTGCAATCATATTTAATGCACAGTTTCCAGAGTGAGGGACGAGGACCCTGTTTCACGTGTCACTCCACTCGATGCAATTTAAGTGTCTACATAAAAAAACTATTATAATGGTTGATTATGTATACACTTATATTGCAATATTGCAAATTTATGGAAATTTTTTGTTACATATCTTAAGAATATTTTTAACCTTTTTATTTTTCCTAATTTTAATGTTTTTCCATTCTTTTTATACACTTGCCATTTTTCAACAATTGTAATTTTGGTTTGGTTTCAATGTTTCTTTTTTTCTACTAAGCAATGAAAACACTCTAAAGGTTATAAGTAAAATTTTCCCAATCTACATCTCTGATAATCTCAAAAAAGGCATTGCACAAATCAATTTTCTTTTCATAGCAACTTTTTTCGAACATAAACATAGCCAAGTGGAAAGACGCATCATTTTGCCTATTATATGTTGGGAAACGTGTTTTTACGTGTCTCCAAGTGCTTTCGATTGTATTGGTGTGAGCGCCCGCACTTGGATCAACAAAATTCAGTGAATGGTTAACGGTTAAATGTTTAAATCCTTCTTTAGTCAACACATCGTGATTATAACCTTTCCAACAATCCGAGATGATAGTAGTGCCTGGCTCTATCCATTGTTTAATTAATGCAATGAAAGTTTCTTGACTCCGCTCATGAACAGCCACTAAAACCACCTTTCCCGAATCACGCTCTACACCCCCAAAAACCCACTGACCTTCGACATAATGCCCTTTGTTGTATTTCCTTTTACCAAATTTTGATTCGTCTACTTCCACAACTTTGCCTACACCACCAATTTTATTTGACATCAATTCAACATAATCTAACACTTGTTCATTAACGAATTGACGCCAGTCTGCTAAAGTCGTAGAAGAAAAGCCAAAATCCTCTTCAATATTACTAGACGCCGTACCCTTAATTAATTCCCATGTTAAGAAAAAGATTTCCTGTAAATTGAGCTTACTACAAGCGAACCAAGATCCTCGCCTAATTGATTTTTCAGCCCTACACATCTTGCATCTCCAAATACTACCATTCGATGACTTTTTCTGATTAACTAACCCGCATGGTATCTTACATTTTTCACAACAAACGTTATCCTTCAGTAAACCACAATCCATCAAAAATCCTCTAAAAAGTTCATACTCTCTTGTTAATTCATACATAAAATATCTGTTTGGAATGCCTGGCTTTCCCAAACTATTACGCTTGTTTGAAAACTCCCACCTTAAATTTTCCTTTAAAATCTCCTGATACTTAAATACAACATCGCTAACAGCAGGTTTAGAGCAAGCCATAACTAAATACAAAAATCTCACCTCCAAAGTAGCCAAAAAATATATCCAAAATAGTATTTTCCACGGTAACTGAACGTTAAACAATCGCACAACAGATCGTATTTTATTCTCGAATATCTTTTTAGCCCGAAAACAGTATTACGAATTGTGATGATAATTATCGTTTTTTATTCTCGACTGTATTTAAATATTAATTTTAGTAGAATTCTGATTAAAAATGTTGTATTTAGATATTTAGTAGAATTCTGATTTAAAATGTTGTATTTCCCCGTGCAATGCAGCGCGAGACAAATTTTAAGTGAAATCTACGCCGGAAACTTAAGAATATATTGGCACGTGCATTTAACTTTGAGTAAATGGATATCTCGGTAATTTGTATTGAAATTGAATAAATCTAACTGTCTACTATATTAGCTGTAACCGTAATTTCATCCTCTTGTTTACATTGCGTTTGGCGAATTGTATGGGTTACCACATCAAATCATTATTGCCGCTCTTGGCGATATTTGTTTAGTTAAAATTCCGGGTGGGCTATACTAAAGCTGTGCCACATTTAGTAATAATTCAGAAGTACAGATAAGCATAAAATAATAATTACAACCGTTACAGGCCAGCTACGTTTTTAGCGACCGAATCCTACGAACGACAAATCTCAAAAGCGTGTTGCCAACGCAGGGCAACGAAAAGGTAGAAATTAATTCGATAGGCATGGCAGTGAACAATACGCTACAAATTAAAATAAAAGTAGAGGGAAACACATTATAATTTAAAACATAAAATTTGTAAATTTATAAATTATTCATCAAAACATGAAATTCAGTACATTATATGGACATTAGTTTAAAAATTACAATTTTAATTTAAAAATATGCACACCTTTATAGTATGTGAAACAAGAAACACCAAATGTATTATTTTCACTGAAATTAAATTAACGAATTGCTTATCTGATAGATCAATAGCCAGAAGCCTATATCATACAGATATGAAAACTAGCGAATTATTCCTTACCTTTAATTCAGAAGTTATTGCTGTCTTTGATGTGGATGCTCCAGTAAAGTATGGCCTTAATTTATTGATAAAGGTCCATGCTATAAGTTTGCTAAGTAGAAATAATCCAATAAAAGTAGAATCGTCAGCATCAAATGCATTATTTCTATCACGAAACTTTCGAGTTTTTTGAAAATCTTAAGAAATTAAATTATCGATTACGTACACTTCCAAAACCCATCGCAGTGGCTAATCGCACCGACGGTGCGAATAGCTAAGAGGCTATTCACACCACCTACGTTCGCCCATGCGCACAATCAGCCCAGGTTCTAGCATTTAGCGCCGATTTCCGTAAGACAGGCGGTAGAGAGAGCGAAGGTTGTTAACTCTAACTCAGCAATAGAAAGAGTTGTTAATAGTTCAGCAAGAGAATAATTTGCAAGTATAATTATCAGTTACAAAGACGAGGTCAATCTATATACATGATAATGTTCAGGAAATGATTAGATAAAATAGGGATTTAATGATGGTTATAATTGCAAGCAAGGACGTGTAATTAGTTAAAAAATCTTTAATGTATTGACAAAAAGGCTACAGAGATTACTTAAATTCTTTTATTTAACAGAGGAATTTTTATGCAAACTTAGACCCTAATCTTATAGCATAGGACTGTCAAAATTTATTATTCAATAAGAAAACTTACTGAAAATTATAATATTCTTATATATTCGTCACTTTTTCAGTATCCACACATGTTTATAGGTTCAAATGCGATATTTCAAAATCAAAGTTATTTATGAAATAAAACCTTATAAACCCTGTCTTTTTCCACCTGGAGCTTTGTTGATGAGGCATTCGAAACACATTGATATATGTCGACGAACATATCTCTTCATAGCAGGAAAACAGTACAGTTCTTTGATTTTTGAGACAGTCCTATCAACAGCAAAATGTCCCACAAGGTCATGAAACTTCACAACTATGCTTTTTCTCATGCTTTTAGGTACGACGTATAATAACTTCTTCTTTTCTCCATCCTCCACAATACGGAACCCTTTTCAAAATATAATTCTCCACATTTTGATTTTCTTCTTTGGTTCTTTCACTTCGGTCTTTCTTCAAAATTGTTATTAATTCTCTTAACTTTTCATCTGCATGCTGTATCATAAGAATTTGTTCATCTAAATTTAAGGTCAGACAAACTTCTAAATTTTCTTCTATCAAAGGTGTCTGATGAATTAATAACAGGAGCTCTACTGATTGTATCGATATGAGACATTTTAATTCCTGGTTTGTGGCGTATTTCAGAATTATATTCTTGAATAAAGATACTCCAACGAGCAATTTGGGGATTGCTAGATTCCTTTGCATTCATGTAAACCAATGCTTGGCAGTCGGTAACTACCGTAAATTCAATTCCGAGTAAGAATTGTCGAAGTCTATCTAGAGTCCAGACAATTGCCATTAGCTCAAGTTTACTCCAGTGATAATTCTTTTCAGCTTCTGTTGTCTTTTTACTCACGCAGTAGACAAGATGCCATTTGCCGTCACTTCCGAGTTGAAGTAACATGCCAGCAATACACTCTGAGCATGCATCAGTATGGACTTCTGTTTGAGCTTTAGGGTTGTACAAAGCTAAAATTGCTTGATTCATCAGTTCCTTTTTCAGCACTGTAAAAGAATTCCGCTGACTTTCTTCCCATCTGAATGTTTGATTTTTCTTAGTTAGTTGAGTCAATGGTCCAGCTTTAATGGCATAATTTGGAATAAACCTTCTAAAAAACTTGTTATGCCAAGAAATCGTTGAACTTCATGAAGGTTTTTATGTTCTGGGAATTTTGATATTACTTCAACTTTTCTTGATCCCGGTTTTATTCCGTTTTTATTGATTATAAAGCCTAATATTCTATTTCTTGTTTGGCAAATTCACATTTCGGTAACTTCAGGGTTAGTTTAGCTGCACGTAGTGCTTCGAATACTTTAATTAATTTCTGAATCATTTCTTCCCAAGTCTTTGCTGGAACAAGTATATCGTCAAGGTAGCACAACACTTCTTTATTACATAATGAGGATAATGCATGATACATCAATCGTTGAAATTCCGCAGGAGCGTCAGTCAAGCCAAAAATTATTCTTTCATATTGTCCACTTTCATCCAGCGTTACGAAAGCAGTTTTCAATTTTGCACTTTCAGTTAATGGGATCTGTAAATATCTGTGTGCTAAATCTAGCGTTGTAAACAGACTACACTCATGCAATTGTTCTAATAAATCATCTATTTTAGGCAGGGGAAATTTATCCTTTATAGTCTGACTATTGAGACGTCTGTAATCAACAACTAATCTGTACTCACCGGTCTTTTTCTTTACCAGTATGACAGGACTAGCATATGAGGATCGCGTTTCTGTTACAATTCCATTTTCTTTCCATTCTTGAACTATTTCTTTGATCGCAGCTCTTTCAGAGGCATTTGTTCTATAAGGCTTCATACATACTGGCTTTGAACCTTCGATTTCCTTAATGTCCATTTTTAAAAGATCTGTGAACCCTAGTTCTGAAATATTTAGCGCAAAGCAATCTCTGTATTCATTAAGAAGACACAATAACTCTTGCTGGTGATAAACGTCGAGATCCGAGCCAATTTTAACTTAACTTATAGGAACTTTTATGTTGTTAATATTTTCCCTTTTTGCTAAGTTCGAGCTCAATTCAGAAATTTCAGTATTTAAACATAGTTCAACTTGTTCTGCTCTCCCAAAGCATTGATCTTTTTGGAGCTTAATGCTTCTATCGCCAACGTTAATCACTGGTATACAAGTTTCGCCATTTTTAATTGCTAATAAACAGCCAATACCTTCGGAAGGATTTTCTATCATAATTAATCTATTATTATCTACAGAATCTGTTTGAGAACTGACAAGACTGATCGCATTTTTCTCTAATTCATTTTCCTCAAGAGCTTTAAGGCAGACTCGATTTATTTTTTCATCAATTTGCAGGTTACTAAATAGTTCATCTTCCCTATACCCGAAGTGAAATCTTTTTCCTATTCTGACATAAGCGATGTGAGAGAGATCAAGCCATGTCCGTCCGATGATTAGATTAACTGGCTGTGCATTATCAGGTACAAGGTAATATTTATGCCTTGGCCTTTTACATTATCAACTTCAATATCGGCTTTAATCATTCCTATAGAGGTCACTGCAGGCACCCTTTGATTTCCAAAACCGTACAATTCATTCACAGCAGGTTCTGGTTTCACTTTAAGTTTCTGAGCAACTGAAGTCCTTAAGAGACAACAAGAACTCCCCGTATCAATTAAAGCCTGTACTTCTTCAGAATTATTCAGTTTTACTTTCTTCAAATATGAATTGATCTCTTCTATATTTTCGCCAACTTGCTCAACAGAATAACTTTTATCATTTGAATGATTATTTTCAGGTTTAGTGACACAATTTTTAGCTTTATGACCTGTTTTATTACATTTTCGGCATGTTACTACTGGTTTGGGCAGCGGACAGTCCCTTGAGATGTGTCCAAAATTATCACAGCTGAAGCATTTTGGGCCACCTTTTTCATTATGTGTGATAACGTAGAGTTTTTTCTTTTCGTTCATTGTAGCAACTGGACCATCTTTAAAAGAGTTTCGTTTGTCGTAAGACCCTTCTTTACGCGGTTTTTTATTGTTGAAAGTTGACTTCAAGGTATCATAATCATCTAGTTTTTCAACTAATTGGTGAAATCAACTCAGACCATATGTCAATAAAATGTTCTTGTACTTCTGGAGACACTTTATGTTTTATCTGATCCGCTACAATAAGGTCACTAAGTTTCTCAAAAGTATCTACCTTAGTTCCGCTTATCCATTCATTAAAAAAATTTCTTAAGTCATACGCAAAATTCTTCCATGTGTTTCCTACACTCTTATTGTGCGTAAAAAATTTTTGGCGAAATTTTTCAGGTGTCATCTTGTACCGTTTTAATAAGATCATTTTAACTTCTTTATAATCATTTGCAATCTCATCGGTTTCTCTAGCGATTAACTGAGCAATATCATACGGCAATAAACCAAACAAATGAGTAACCCATGTATTTTCTGGTATTTCAACTTGTTTAGCCAAACGTTCAAACATGATTAAATATAAACTGATATCATTCTCATCAGGTTTAAATTTTTGCATCAAACGATGAAGCCCTAACTTTGGATCCATGTGCGTACCACTAGCATTTTCATTGGTGCCAGAATTTGTAGATCTACATTCTGCTGAAATTCGTAGTTTTGCAGTTCAAATTCCATTTCATACTTTCGTTTTCTTTCCTCATATTCTTCTTTTCGCCTACGTTCTTCAATTTCTTCTTTTCGCCTACGTTCTTCAATTTCTTCTTTTTCTTTTCTTTCATTTATTATAATGTTCAACCATTCTTTGGCGCATTCTTCATCGTAGTCTTTGCTAGCCAAAATTATCTTTTTCAAATCGCTCATTTTATGACTCTCATTTACATCTTCTCCCAATTTCAGCTAATATTTTTAAATCGCATTTTTTTGCCTTACCGAAAATAGACATTTTCGTACTCCTTAAAATGCAAATTATATATATATGCTATTATTATTAACTTTCAATTAGACAACTTAGTAGAACACAGTTATTGGTATTTTATAAGTTTGTTTGACGTTCTAAATATATTTCAAAATTTAAAGAAATGAAAAAAACCCCTCTTTCCAAAATGATAAAAAAATAGCAAAATTAAATTCTATAATAAATATGTTACATCAATCAATGCACATACCTTGAAATTCAAATTCGTTTCAATTTATTTACGTATAGCAAATTCTTGTAGCTTTAGGCTTAGGTTTCCGAATAATCCCACTTCTGATTTATGTTAACTTCCTTTTGTAGTTAAATTAATTACTCATAAAATGGTTGTAAAAGACAAACAAACATTTATTTAAGGATAAATCTTAATAACCTACACGTAACGTATTCGTAAACGTACATAACATAACAAACGTACTTACTGCATCGTACCATTAAACACTTCAAGCGTACATCATCTCAGTATATATTTTTAAAATTATAAATAGAACGACATCCAGAAACTAGCTGTTGCATTTTCTCAATAGATATTTTGTCTAATAACAATAAATATTTTACAATCGTGCTTACAGTACTAATATTTCAAAGTTCTTTGAAGTGGTTTTTGTGTCCTGAAAATGCCAAGTATTTCCAAAAATAAATAAATAAATAAACAAACAAACAGGCATACAGAATTGTTAATAACCAGTAATATATGATTAATTATTAATTTAATAATTGATGTAATCCTCTTTAACTTATTTCATATCTAAATTTTCTAGACAGAAATCGTCTAATTTTTATTATTTTTTCTAAGACGAACATTTTCAAAGAGAAATGAATTAAAATCTTAATTGTGCAAAACATATCTTTGAAGCTAAATGTATTCTAAGAATACAAAAAATGTAAATAAGATTTTGTCCCCCCCACCAAATCAGACATTTAAACTATTCCAACCGTTCAGGAAAACGATAAACATTGTGAACATAAAAATCTGCACTTTATAGTTACTTTAATAAAAGGAAATGTGTTCTTTCTTTTTATATATATAAGAAAAGGAACCCATTTTCCTTTCTAATATTTTGAAAGTCGCCAACGCTTAAAAAATGATAAATTACGCCAAAGTAGTAACCTGCCTTAAAAAAAATGTTCGCCTTAAAAAAAGATTTTGCCTTAAAAAAAGATCTACAACAGTTTCGCGTACGTAGAATCCGTTCTTTTCAATTGGGTTCAAATTACAGATTCGACAAATCACTGCGCATGCATGGTTAATGTTGGTGCCAATAGCTCAAGCGGATAATCGCACCGCTAGTGCGAATAGCATCGGCCAAACACCATCCGTGACCTCCGCCGTCTTCAGTTTAGTTCTAAAACGACAGTCAGAAAGTAAAACGGCAGCGACAAAATGGACGGAAAAAATTCCGACGCGTTGATCTCTTTAATGATCGAGAACCAAAGCACTGAAGCATCTTCGGATCAAAGCTCTTACCTGCCTAACTAAGATAATCAACAACATTATCAAATTCGCTCACTTTCCTAACTCATGGAAGCAAGCTATAATAATTGTTTTTGCTAAACCGCAACAAAATCCAACTCTCCCACAAAACTATCGCCCTATCAAATTACTTAGCCACCTGTCTAAAGTTACTGAGAACATCCACATCCAAAACATTCACCTTTCCATGAATTTTCTCCCAGAAGAATAATTCGGTTTTCGTAATCATCATAGCACTTGCCACCAACTTCTTAGAGTTATCAACATTATCACTGAAGGCTACAACTGCAAGCTTCCGACCGGTGCTATATTTCTCGATATCGCGAAAGCTTTTGACAGGGTATGGCATCGAGGCCTTATTTACAAACTAATCACTCTCAATTTTCCAGATCATTTTATTCGCTTAATAGCCTCTTTTCTCAGCAACAGAACATTCAGAATCAAAATCGGTACTGCTTACTCTACCACCAGAGTAATCAAAGCTGGTGTCCCACAGGGGTCGGCACTTTCGCCGTGCCTTTTTAATATTTATACACAAGACATCCCTTAAGACCCTTCTGTTCATCTTGCACTCTTTGCCGATGACACCGTCATACTTACTAAAGCCTGCACAAGTATCGCCGTAAGAAACTAACTCCAAAGCTATATCATAAAGCTAGAAAAATGGCTTACCCTTTGAAGGATTAAAATTAACACTGATAAAACTAAGGCAGTATTTTTCCGCAAAGGAAACATGAAATACTATCCTCCAACCCCTGAAATATTTCACGAAGAAATAGACTGGATTAATGAAACCAAATACAGTAAGACCCCGCTTAACGCTGTTTCGTTTAGCGCTGTTTCGGTTTAGCGCTCTTTTATTTCAACCCGGGGATTCCACGAAATCGCTCTCAGCATACGGGGATTCCACGAAATATTGTGCAGCGATAGGTTTCTAATACATATCCGAAAGAGTGTACTTGTATTTCTTGTTTGGTGCGGTATTGTACAGACATATTTTGAAGGGGTAAATGTGGAAGATGTCGAAGAAATAATTCAAGAAGCAGCGGCTAGTCTTTCTAATGATGAGCTCAAGGAATTAACTGAACAAGAAGAAAACAAAAATGTTGACAGCAGTGATTCAGAAGAAGAGCAAAAAGAACTTTTGATGGCGTTTGTAAAAAGGAGTTTGTCTACCATAACTGAAATAATGGATCAATTCATTGAAAATGATCCGAATTTTGACAGGAGCTCAAAAGTAAGGCGTGGTGTTAGAGATGCTCTATCCGTTTATGAAGAACTTTTAAGAGAACAACGCAAAAGGAAAAGGCAAACAACATTAGATGCTTTTGTCACAAAAAGGCAGAACACTGAAAACGCGGAAGGCTAACTAAATATGACTGACTTAGAATTTTATTTGTTTTTTTAAGAATATTCGTTTCGTTATTTATATTTTGTTTTTATTTTTGCAAGAAATAATAATGTGGTATTAATTTGGGCTTTAAGAAATAAATGTTTGGTTTTATTTTTATTAAAAAAACATACTTTTTAAATTTAATACCTAACCAATTTCCTAGCCATTTTGCCCTAACCCCAAAATTTACTTGTAAAGATAGCCTCGTTTAGCGCTGTTTCGCATTACGCTCAACTTTGATGGAACGTATCCCCCGCGTTAAGCGGGGTCTTACTGTACCTTGAAGTCACCCTTGACCAAAAACTTACCTTCAGAACCCATTTCCGGTCCGTAGTACAAAAATTTAAAATCACCACCGCTACTATGCGACCTCTTCTTGGTAGAAAAAGCAACTTATCTACTAAAAACAAATTAATTCTATATCGCTCCATACTGCGCCCAGCTCTTCTTTATGCAGCACCGATCTGGGGACATGCAGCTAAAACCAATATTAAACAATTACAAATTCTACAAAATAAAATTCTACGAGAAATTATCAATGCTCCTTCGTATATTCCCAACATCTATATTCACAAAGACCTTCGAATCGAACTTATTCAAGAGTATATTAAATGATTAGCGGTCAACTTCTTTTATTCAGTACAAACCCACAGTAAAACCACAGCCTTATTAGCACTCTCAGACACTCCCCGCGTCCCAGAGAAAAACATCGTTACCCTTGTGACATCCTTCCCACATAAGAATCACAACCTCAATTGACTCATTCACGCAAAACTGACTCTGCGGTTTTACCACCCGCGGCTACATCCTATAACGACACTGCACTTGACACCCCCCTTTTTTCGCCGCCGCTAGTGCGGACCTCACTCTCTTTCATCCGCCTCCCACACTCCTTTCACCCTTCTCTTTCTCCCCCCACCAGATCTTTATCAGAAGTGGAGTAAAAAGATGTTTCTACATGTTGACACTTGAGAATAAAATACGATCTGTGTGTAATGATCGAGACTATGAGAGGAGACTCTCTCTTTCTCTAGTAAATCCGTTTTTTTGTCTCGACGGTGTCCGGACTAGGATTTCGATTTGAACCGAATACAAACTGCGGCCTATATTATACAGAAAAACTAGATGTGCGAAGAGACGAAGAATTTTCGTTTTGTTTTTTCTACAAATATATTTGCTAGAAAATATTGCACTTTTGCAGTTGCCATTTTTTTAATAATATCTGGCGAATATTTGTATTAACATAAATTCGAATTGAAATGAATTGAAGAATGAGTAAGCGTAAAATTAAACAAATTCTTTTGAACCGTGAGTAGGATATTCTTTCGGCTTTTCTGTTTCGTGATGGATCCTGTAAAATATGTAGTGCAATTCTATCAAGTTTTACTTCAAGAATGGTCAAAAAAGCCTCCAAATTTGGAAAAATGTGGTCAGATATTAGAAAAATTAAAAGTGAGTGCTATTGCAGATATTATGTGATCTAGAAATCTTTGTTCATTGACTTCAGACGATATCTCCAAAACTAAATCTGTATGAAATTTCTAACCGGTTGAGGTAACGTCTATTTTTTGGAATGCATGCCAAAAAATACAAAATTCAAGTCTTGATTTAAATGTGAGACTTCGCCTCTTTATGATATTGGTATATAAATGTATCACTGCTGTTTATCTTTGGCTTTCTTATGCAATTTTCAAAGTTTTATGCATTAAAATATTCATTTGATGAGATATTTCTGACCTGAGAATTATTATGTTCTGCATATAATTAATTGTAAACTTATTTTTCATAACTTCTTTACAAGACATTAAAGTTTATGTTTCAGTTAATGATATCTTCCTTTTTTGAAAGTTAGTTAATAAGCGTACTGTTTATACTGGATATCTCGTAATAAAGATTATTAATTATTATATGCTGACGTAGAATTGCATTTACCCTGAAAATCGGTGTTTAAAATGTTGGAATGTTTTGTTATTTCTCTTAAGTTTTTCTAGCACCTTCATTCTGACTACATTATCTGATCAGCATTACAGAGAGAAGTGAATGATTGATCTGCAGAATATCAACATAAAAGATTTGATGTATTTTTTTAATCATTAAATTATATGCTCTTGAATGGAAAATTTATGAAATGTGCGAGTTAACTCAGTTAGGAGTACAAGTTTGGCAACTTTAGGAAAAACATTTATTTAACAACATTTACTAAGGCAGTAGCCATTAAAATTCATGCCTTGCTCTGAAACGCTTATGTCCTTCGTTTTATACCCAATTAAAGATTAATCAAAATCTAGTTTATTTTTCTGTGAAAATTTAAAATATAAAAGACATCATAACATGATTTATAAATGAAAAAAAAAAAAAATGTATAACTACTGAACTTGTGGAGTAGATCTAGAGTACATGTCTGTATCATCTGGGACACAGCTTTTGTGCTTTTGTTTGTTTTAACAAATAAGAATATATACAACCAGAAATTTGCATCATCCACCTAAAAGATAAAACATATCAACAAATTACTCAGCAGAAATGTTAGAGGTATGACATGATCATGTTGTTGCTAGTAGCTGAAATTGGGCATCAATATTTATAATTATAATAACAGTAAGCTAATAGTTCAGCAAATTGTGTCATGGTTTTCCATGGCAGCACATTACGTACATACTTTCACATTTCGAAATGTATCTTAACTCTTTGTGGCACACTATACTTTAACGTCGGAATTTCAACAAAAAAAGTTGTATTCAGTCTGTTTAGGCCTAAAGGAGTATACATGTAAAAATTGCACTTACCGCTTTAATTTTGTGTGTGTTCCATGAGGTGGAACACTGTGCTGCCAGAGCTTTTAAAGTGTGACTATGCAAGCATTGCAGTAAAGCGCGAAAATGAGTAGAAGCTTTTGTATAGTAATGAAAAAACAATGTATTATGGCTGTATACATGGTTTCCTGGATATACACAATATTCTTGAATATGTTTGGATAAATGAGATAAATATATGTATATACACAAATCCTATATAAAAAAAATGTTTATAAATGTTTCGATTTCTTAGCTTCATGAAATTGTTCAAAGCATGTCACACCTTTTTGATAGAAGCACAAACCAACTTTGCAGGTTTTGCACACAAAACTTGTTTTGTGATGACTCGAGCTGCTGAAAGGATGACAAGCTACTGATAAAATTCTTGCCTGAACTCGCAAAAATTTCAAGATGCCCATATTAGGGCTTTAATAGCACAAACCTCACCTTCAATACTACTTTGTTTGAATTCATTTTCCCGAAAACAACAGAAACAGAAAACGTATACAACAGATGTTTTCTCCTACGGAACGGATGTTCTGATGCATAGTAGCATGAGATCGCTAAAGGCGCAGTGTTCCCCCTGATGGAACACTCTGTTTTGTTCAGTGATTCTGCGCTTGCTTTTTGTATGAAAAAATTTTAATAATATAGAGTACAGCCATTAAAATTATAAAAAAAAAATTTTCAAAAAAATTTTTTTTTTGTATCACCAAAAAAATAGAGAAAATTACTTGAAAATAAATGGATTTTAATAACACATCATAAGTGAAAATTCTGGATCTTCTTGTGATATGCTGCCATCTACTATTTAAAAAGGAAAGTTCATATATTATAAAAGCATTTTTATCCATTTACGGTTGAATTTAATGGTTTCACAAACGATTCAAGTGTTCAATGTAGTGGACCACTGAGCAACAAAGGATTAAGAGACACGTATTTTAGCAAAATGATGCTTACTTTAACATGACAGAAGTCTTCTGTGATTAAATAGTTTGAGTACAGGGGGGCGAGGGACACTGGAAATTCACCATTGGTTGTAAAGTGTAGTCTCACTTGAGCAGTTCCACCCCCAATATTGCATGGAGGTAGGAAGTAAGAGGAGAGGCTGTAGCTGGTTTTCCCTGTTCACGGCTTTGAATCAGTGGTGAGCAATTCGTGGAGACCAAAAAATTCAGTGACTTATCATTAAGATCAATAGTTTTTGATATGATCAGATGTAAACATTTTGTGGTGCTACTTTGGTAGACGTTTTCACGGATTTTGACGATTTTTCTTTTGGCGAGTAATACAACTTATGGTAAACCCATTGCTGGATAAGTTATTTATGGTAACCAATACTTTGTTGTCATTTTATTAAAAAAATAATGTGTTTTATTATGCATAACTTCCGTGTTTTAAATATTATTTATGCCTTCTAAATATTAAAAATCAATTTAATTTTACATTTTTATTTGAAATAAAAATTTTCTTGTTTATAATATTTTATATAATTTTATGTTGTTGATGATGTAATCAATGACGTCACCTTACTTAAAAAGTAATTGGTTTTATTAATATCTATAAATTTAATGTAATGTTTTAAACATTATTTATGGCTGTTAAATATTAAAATACAATTTAATTTTGCATTTGTTTTAAAAACGATTTTATTATGAATGATTATTTAAATAATTTTAATTCTACACGTGATGTAATCAGCTCCCTGATTGGTTACTGAATATTTGTGCATTACCGCGCCATTTTAAAATTTTATTATTCATCTCTTCGAATTCGTCAGATTTCAAATGGAATGGATATCTCTGTTTCGAAGATGAATGTTGTTATTGGTAATTACCAAGAATTATTGGTATTGGAATAAAAAAATTGCCCTTTGAGACCTTAATTTGGCCAACCTGTCTTTCCTAATCAAAGATTTATTTATAAATTGTTAATATCTTCAGAGGAAATTTATTTAAAATTTTTGGAGGAAACCTCGCTAACTGCTTCTTCAGTGAAGTGCGAGATATGTAGATAACAGATGAAGATGGTTAAAAGAGCCGATTCAATTATGATTTCGATTTTTTTTTGTGGTACTTATCAATAAACAAGAGGTTAAATTACTCAAAAAAATGTAAGTACATATTTTTCTTTTTTGTTTTATAATTGTATACTTCAATTTTTGTTAAAAAAATTAATACAGTCAAAAGTCGTTAATCTGGACTCGTCGGGACTTCGGCAATTGTGGATTATAGATCATCAGTTCAAATCTGATAAGATGGCATGCAGAAATTATAAAATAAAAAATAAGAAACCGTAATTTATGACATAAATAACAATTATGATCTAAAGGGTATCAGAATTTACAAAAAAAAACTTAATATTTATTTGTTTACTTTATTAAACATTTCTTTCAATGTAAGTTGCTTCGTATTTTATGTGATAATACATTCTCTTTAATTCTATAAACAGACATAATTTCTTGTTCAGTTACAAAGTTCCGCTATTTAAGTCCTATAATTGCTGTGTCGAGAATACCGACTAATTTGTCAATTGAAATTTTTTCGTTTTCAATAACCTCTGTCACTTTCTTCGCTATCGGAAGCGAATTATAATAACGAGGCATTTGATTTAAAATCATATCAAAGACGGAGTATATTGAGATGAAATACTACATTTAGTAAGGAATTATAAGCCAAATAAAATAAAAAACATCTGCCCTGAAGATAAGGATAGTGCTGACAGATCAACTTCCAATTCATTGTGCGCCGCGGCGTTAAAGATAAACAAACGTTAAAGTTTAGATAAACAAAGGATATGCCTTTATCCATTTTTTGCAGCAATTCCACTTTTTGTTTAATGGACTTCGAAACATACTTTCGCTTTGTAGATCCTTTACATATTAGTAAATATATATCAGAAATTCTATTTGACATAATCGAGAGTTCAAGCTTACTTTTATAAAATTGCTCTAACAGTCTGCAAAAAATAATAAGCCGAATCCAATTCGAAGATTAAGGAACAATGCAATCTGCAACATTAACTGAATTAGATAATTTTAGCTTAGCTTATACCGTCCGTTATACATTAAACGCGCATTCGTAAACGTATTTTGCGCACGCGCATATTCGCAGCCATAAAGGTCTTGCGCACATGCAGAAAGTTTGTAGCTTTGAGGTCCGGATTATGGGTGTCCGAATTAACGACTTTTGAACGTACACTATTTTCAAAAAATTGCTGACATAATTGTCACATATGTTTTAATGTTAATTATATTTTATGTAATGTATTTTAAAGTATTTGAATTGAATATTCTAATTCTTTTAAATTTTGGTAGGATGGTTTTTAATTCGATATTCAATTTCAGTAATGTTTCAATCTAATTAAACGTTGGCACAATGTTTTTATAGCGGTGTTTTTATTCTCTTTTTTGCTGTATGAAAGTAATAATGGCCTTACTTTAGTATTTTATACTCATAGTAAATGTATTTATTTACCTTGCCTGCCATCTTAAAAAACGACATTTTCAACAAAAAATTAATCCATTACTTTTAACGATATTTATTTTTTTAAAGTTTCGAATACTTTACTATGCGTAAAAACAACGTTTTTCAAGATGGCTGACGATTGTAAAAATTGTGCCAACATAAATCACCAAAAATCCGTGCAACCGTCTACCAAAGTAGCACCCATTTTGTAATTACGTCCACATCATTATTATATATATATATATATATATATTTTTTTTTCTGTTTACAGAGCTTCTTCCTAAAGTACTTTCTCAAATATGAGAGAATTGTTTTAGCTTCTGAGACATCTTTTAAATCAAAAATCTGAGCCAATTTGTAATTAATGCTCTGTTGGGTTCATTTCAAATTGGAGTACCTTTTATTTTAACAGTGAAATATGTTAAATATTGGTGCTGATTTCCATGTCCTTAACTTTCTATGAATATTTCTGAAAGGGAATAAAAAAGGCTTCGGTTGATCTTTACAATATGGTAATTGGTAGTTTGGCAACATTTTGGAGGCGATAAAGGTTACTACCTGGGACTTTGGTAATAATGTGAGCAGTACTCAGTTCCGATTATGCATTATTTTGTGTGAGGGAAATGAGAGATCATGGGATGTGTCATGTGATATTAATGGAAGAATTACGGTTCTTTAATCGGAAAAGGGGGGAAATCGGGAAAAAATCTGGAAATTTTGTATTTGGCTTTATTCTGTGTTGTGTGAAACAGTGTTGGTTAATTTTTGGATCCCATGGCCGTAACTAAAGTGAATTCGAAATGGGTATTTAGTGGTATTGAAAAGGGTAGTAATAAATGTTTGTTTAAGGTTGTGCGAGATAGAAATAAAGATGTTTTATTAAGTTATTTATTTTACCTGGTACCTTGCTGTGAAATATAAGTATGATTTTAAAGATCCTGAAACAGAAAGAAGAAAAGTTTATCGGACACGTAATCAAGATTCTGAAGAAGATTAGGTAAGTTAGTATTTTTAATTATTTGAGGATATTATTTTTATGCATTGTTCTTTAAATCTAAGGTGGAAAGGATTTTGGTATTATTGGAAAAATTGTTATTAGCAATGATTTAGTTTAAAGTAATTAGGATTGTAAGGTAATTTTTATTAATTTAATGTATGTGCTCATTTATATTTTAAGTAGTGTTTTTGAATTTAAATATATTTTAATGAAATGATAGTTATTTTGTGAATTTTATACTTGTAGGAATTTGGTGTATGTTTAAGTTGAAATAAATGTGCATGGAAATAATTTAAATATTTGATAATAAATATTTGTAATGCTTCATGTATGAATTCGTTGGTGACGTGTATAATGTAATAGATGATTTAGAGGTAAAAGTTTTTGGATATTTTATTTATTTTATATGTGGAAATGTTCATATTTGTAAAGGGTAAATACTTTTTCGCGATCAGGTAATTTCATATATGTTCTTTTTACCGGGTTTAAAGATTGAGAAAATTGTCATGTATTTTCGTGAAATTTTTTTTATTTATGAGATAAAAGCAGTGTACATGGATATAGTGAAGAGTGTGCGCAATGCCATTTTTGTGCAATTCTGGGATGTTTTTTTAAGTAAAAATAAGTCGACGTGTACATGGTTTAGTGATATTTTAATTAAATGATAGTTATTTTGTGAATTTTATGTTTGTAGGAATTTGGTATATGTTTAAGTTGAAGTAAACGTGCATGGAAATAATTTAAATATTTGATACTAAGTATTTGTAATGCTTGCGGTATGAATTCGTTGGTGACGTGTATAATGTAATAGATGATTTAGAGGTAAAAGTTTTTGGATATTTTATTTATTTCATATGTGGAAATGTTCATGTTTGGAAAGGGTAAATACTTTTTCGCGATCAGGTAATTTCATATATGTTCTTTTTACCGGGTTTAAAGATTGAGAAAATTGTCATGTATTTTCGTGAAATTTTTCTAATTTATGAGAAAAAAGCAGTGTACATGGATATAGTGAAGAGCCATTTTTGTGCAATTCTGGGATGTTTTTTTAAGTAAAAATAAGTCGGCGTGTACATGGTTTATGTGTATGTGTTATTTTGAAAAACCCGTAAGGAGTATGGTATTGTGCACTTTTTCCCAATTTTGCAGTGAATATTTGTCATGATTAAGCAGTTTTGTTTGATAAAATTTCTAGCATAAGTGTAATTCGGCTAGTAGATTGTTGGAAGAAGTGTTCAGTAGATAAAAAGAAAAGAAACATGTCTTTACTTCGTGAAGACAAAATGGCGGCGGGGAAAAAAAATAGAGGGTTGCTGTAGGAGAGTTGGTTGCCAAAAAATCGCCAAGTTACCATAATGTAAAGATCAACCAAGGCTTCTTTTTTTAATATTATTTAAAACTTGTAACTGAGTTATAACTAAAATATATTGCAAATTGCTGTGGTGTGTAATAAGTAACGGTTAAAAAATAAATTATATATAAATGTAAAATTGTTATTAAATTAAAAGTTTAATATTTTTATAATTGTCTTATAGGTGGCCCTAACTCAGATGACATTTCTTCCCACCAGTGACAAATCAGCAACAAAAAAAGAGCTTCTTGTTGCACGTATGTTTTATAATGCTGTTTGTATTCAATATAATTAGTGTGTTATGTAAATCCTTATATTTCATTATGTGTTATTATGTTGAAAATTTCCAGAAAAAGATTTGATACTTTTCTATTAACTCGGTGTAAAACATTACTGGACACAATAAATTCCCATTGGCAAGAATAAAAACTTATTCTACAAACTGATATGCAAAATTTGAATTTTGAAGCATTTTGTTTTACAAAGATTTGTTAACTAGGGAAAAGTCTTGAAAATTTGTGGCTTACTTGAAGCAGAAAAAGAATTATGCTGTTTTTCCTAAAAATGGCATTTTGCCATTAAATATGACATGGAAATGACCATTGCATGAAATTATATTTCCATGATTGTGTTAGACGTCGATGTAGTATATCTGTATGTTACAGGAAAAGATATATATGTACTTGTGTGCAAAATTAAGAGAATTTGCAAGTTTATGTCTTATTTTTATAAAAATATTCAGTCAAATGCATAAGTGTTCTCATGCATGTCTGCAGAGCTGTGATTGTGGAGGAGATACAAGTGCACCAGGGGTTTCAGCGATTTGTATGCTCAGAGTCTTTCATGACATACATCATGTTTCTTGCAAAATTTGGGTAAATTTTATAAGGTACCGGGTAAAATGAGGAGCCATGAATGACAGAATGATATGGAGAATTGGCGGTATAGTGCAGGCAGGCTAATCACAAGCATAGGTTACTACAGAGCTTAATGCAACACCCAGTATCATCTGAAATTTGTAGAACCTGTTTCAAGACACTCAATCCGTATCAAGACTTGGACAAGGTTGACCAAATCCACAAAGATGAATGAGGTTTTTTTTTTTTTAGCATGCACTGACATGGGGCTGGTATAGCTCTACAGCTGTCATGTGAGCTGTATGCTGCAATTGGAACCCGAGCTTTGCGGTCTACAATTGCCCAAAAAACTTCACGAGGTAGGCTATATGCCAGAAGGCCTGTTGTTTGTACCCCATTCATTGCAGCATACAAGAGAGCGCACTTAGCAGGATGCAGACAACTTGCGCCTTGGATTAGATGGAGCATTGTGCCTTTTACAGATGAGTCGAAATTCAGCCTGATCTGTGATTCTCGGCATACCTGTATCTGGATAGAACCTGCAACACGATAGCATCCCTCCCTCATCAGAGAAAATAATCATTATGGTGTAGAGACATATTGGCTTGAGCAAGCATTACATTTAAAGGCTTCACATCTCTATATGTGTTTGACAAAAATTGCCTGACTGCTATGAGGTGCAGAGAGGAGAACTTGGAGACCTGTGTTCGACTTTTCAAGGATGCATTTGGTCCTAGGTTCCTGTTAATGTGCAATAATGCTCATTCAGATAGGGCTCTGCTGGTCGAGACAATTCTCTGAAAAGTGAGGTTGTTCACCTCATGGATTGTCTGGCCAGATATTTGGCTTTAGCCCTATAAAGCATGTCTGAGATGCCCTAGGGAAAAGAAAGTCTATGTAAAGAAGGAAAGACTCCATAGGCGTAATGTAAACCAGTTTGTCTTCTATGCCGCTAGAAAAAGGAGGGACAATTCGCCAAGGGATTTGGCAACGGAACCTGTTGGCGAGAATTTTCCCCTTTGGGATGTACTTGGCCGAGATTTTCCACCTCCGCCACGTGTAAAGGAAATTGAGGAATACGGGTTAAGATGAATCGTTCTTTGACTTTTTGCGATAATTTAAACTCAAATTTTCGTGTTTTTTTTTTGCTTTACTAGTTGAACTTGTATTATCCATATTGCAGTTTGATGTCTAATTTTATATCTGTCAATATGTAGGGGGGAAATGGAGTCGCACAGCTTTAAACTCTTGAAAAACGTGACCGTTGAACCTGTTCGAACTTTGACATCAGCTTCGAGCTTTTTGGTGACAGATATTTCGTGCATGCGCAGTTGTGTCCCTTTTCGTTCGTGGCGGAGGGAGCCACTCCTGCTGCTGCGAAGCTTTCCTTTTTAACAATACATATTTGCCTAGGGAAGGTAGTTTAATCTCACTGTCCCCCTTCCTCTAAAAACTGCAGGAGTGAGATCGACTGCTGCAGGGTCTCCTTAACTGACTCCAGTCCAGTATGCCATCATGCTGTAAGATGGGACCATCTCCCTTCTAGACTTATTTTAAATTCGATATCACTATGTAGATTTTAGGCATATTTGCAGTATGAGTTTTACTGATAATCATGCTTACATAAAATGAATTTTGAATGGTACATCTCTTTCTCTGTTATAAATGTATATTCATACAAAATTTCATTAAAATCTGTCCATTAGTTTTTCAGAAATTTGATATAATGTGCAAATTCTCTTAATTTTGCTCACAAGTAATACGACACCAGAATTCTAGACTGAGTTTTTTTACAACTGAAAAATATATTTGGAATAAGAAAATGACTTGCATTAAGTAGCAGAGGGAAAAAATTAAGTAGTAATACTTAGTAGTAGTAGCTAAAGCAGTTATGTGCTAGAAGTTTGTGTCAACTTATTAGAAAACAAAAGAAAATAAGCAGCTCTAATATGATCTCTGAATTTGTCAAAAGTTTGCTCACAAAGTAGGAAAAGTAATGCTTAATACATGCAGATGGTATTTACAGATAAACAGGGGATTGCTTCTTTCTGCAGATGCCTGACCATCGAGTCAAATAATAGAAACTATTAAGAGTGATATCAAAGTTCCATGATTGTTGAAGAGTCTTAGAAATATTGCTGTGTAATAAAATTAGATGTTTGATATTAGCATTTTAATGTTAACTATAAATACAATTTGCATCATCCAGAAACTGGTATTCATATGCAAAACATTGAACAATTTGAAGAAACACAAAATGGCAAAATAAAGCATATCAAGGAACAGCATGTTATTGTTCGGAATCCTGTCTTTGCGCAATTTATGTAAAAGTAACAGATGGTCTGTATAATAAAATGTAGGACACTACAAATTTTAAATGACTTAAAAAGAAATATACATTTGATTTGTTTATATTGCTAAGCTACTACATTTATGCACGTTTGATAGGGAAATGACAGTGAAATAAAAGTAACATCAGTGGGAGTTGTAAATAATATTTGGTAATATTTATATCTCACTAATGGAAAACATAACTGTATTTGATTACTTATCATTGCATCAAATTAAATTTAAATGTACTAAATGTTTCTGTAGTCAAAATTTCCTGCTAGTGAATGTGATAATACATTTGTTAATTTATTATTGTTTAGAAGGGAAGAAAAGATTAATAGTATTTGTAAATACACTCTTTTGCAAAAACATATTGGTCTCACATGCAAATGATCAAAGTTTCAAAGCAAATGAACAGGAATTGCGATCATAGTGCACAACTCTAGTGCATTTCTAGTGCACAACTCGCAAAGTATAAAACCAGTAACAGAGGCGCAAAATTTATCTTTTTTTGCCACTGCCATTGTCATTCTGTAAAGAAGCAACTTAATCATTTTATTGTCTGTGTATGAGCTATACACATATTCAATTTCATCTAAAACAACCACTTCATTCATGGCGCTTCAATTTTTTTGCAAAAGAGTGTATATACTGTATATTCCAGTGTATAATATGTACCTGTAATTTCAAACTACATTTTTTAAACTTTTCTATATATTTGCCGTATCATGCACATTTTTTCTTTACAAAGAAATCTGAAAGATAACGTGTGCAATGCTGTTGTCTTTTGAAGTTGTTCATAGGTTTTCAAACACTAGTACAGTCAAAAGTCTTATCCGGACTCGTCGGGACTTCGACGATTCTGGTTTATAGATCATCAGTTTAAGTCTGGTAAGATGGCATGCAGAAATTATAAAATTAAAAATATGAAACCGTAATTTATGAAATAAAGAACAATTATGATCTAAAGGGTATCAAAATTTGCAAAAAGAAAGCTTAATATTTATTTTTTTACTTTATTAAACATTTCTTTCAACGCGCGCATGCGTAAAGCATACATTACGCATAGTCGAAATTAGAAAATTGCAACCAGAAAACTATTTGATGTGTATGTTATATTTATAATGAATTTGATTTAAATCATATCAAAGACGGAGTACATCGAGATGAAATACTACATTTAATAATGAACTATAAGCTGAATAAAATAAAAACATCTGCCTTGAAGATAAGGATAGTGCTGACAGATCAACTTACAGTTCATTGCGCGCCGCGACGTTCTCCTCCTCCTCTGCAGAGCAGCGTGAAATTGATAAACAGATTTTGGAATGGTTAGAGAAACAAAGGATATGCTTTTATCCACTTTCTGTTTGATGGACATTGAAACATGCTTTCGCTTTGTAGATCCTTTGGCAGTATCCAGCACTGTATATTTGCCCATCTAAGATGTGCAAGTAGGAGAGAGAAAAAGAGCCTTATTACTGAAAAGTTGAATACAGGAGAGTAGGTTTCATCATAGGTATCATATTTAATTTGCCAATAACCTTGAGCCACCAAATAAGCTTTAAAACGAACTATGTTTCCAAATTCGTCACGTTTTAATGTTGAAAATCCACCTGCAACCTAGTGGAGTCTTGTCTTTAGGGAGTGGAACAAGATGCCATACCTTTTGCTTTCGCATGTTGGCTATTTCCTCTTCCATCGCCTCTATCCATTTATCCTTTTCTGTGGATTTCATTGCCTGATTATAAGTGTTCAGAATCGAAACCTCTAGTCAGCTAACTTGGGTATATGACGTTGAAGGAGTGCCAATTGGATTGATTTCACCACTATAAGTATTGCTTCCCTTGAAATCAAACAAGGTATGATCATACTGAATATTATTCTCAGTGCAATACTTTTCCACATCATTTGGTGATCGTAGTCTTTGATTAGACCTCTTCTCAAAATAGTACACATCCGTATGAGTGCCGTCTGGCCTTGGAACATGTTTACGAAGCCAAGTTACCTGTCTCAGTGTAGATTGAGTGTCAGTGCTAGGTATAGAAGAGGGTACACTGGTATCAATTCTTTTCTCTATTTCAGGAAAGTAGCCAGAAAGGGTGCCCAGTGCAGCTCCACTGCCACTTCTCTACATTCCAACTGACACTTTAAAAATAGCGTTTAGGGTTTCTACTACTTTTTGTACATTTTCCAACCAATTTTTGTGCCCTTTTGTTCTTACACTGTATCCAGTCAATCGGCCCTTCATTGCCTTTGGATCAAGCTTAGAATTTGTTTTAGCTTTTGGAATTCCCACATAGGCAATTGTTCCAAATACCTTAAGGAGACGTACTGACGGTTTCCGCTTAGTGTACAATTCGAATGGGGTTCTATCTTGGTCCTTATGACAAATTCTATTAAATGAATATGCAAAATACATTACTGCATCTGACCAAAATTCAGAACTCATTCCACTATCATGTAAGATTGCACGTACATTGTTGAGAGCTGTTTGATTAAATCTCTCACAAACTCCATTCTGTTCTGAAGTATATACGTCTGTAAATTCGTGCTTTACACCATTTTTATTACAATATGACCTGAATTGTTCATTATCATATTCTCGCCCATTATCAGTCCTAAAGTATTTCAACTTAAGGTTCAAAGATCTTTCCGCACGTGCTATATGCCTTTCAAATACTTCAAACACCTGACTTTTCTCCACAATGGGGTACACTACCACATAAAGAGAATATTCGTTAATAAAGGAAACGAAATAACGTTCACTATTCCTACCTGGAATGTTAATAGGTCCCCATACATCAGAAAAAACCCTTTCAAGCGGCCTCTTTACTTGAATACCTTCTAAGGGTCTATAGAAGATTCGTCTTTGCTTATTGATTTGGCAATTTTCACAAAACAAATTAGGTGAGTGCTTTAACACAGGAAGACCTCGAACTGAATGTCTCTTACTAGTCCTGACAATAGCACCATAATTTATATGACCAAACCGACCATGCCATAATTCACTATTGTTATGCTGAGCTGTGGATGCCTCAAATTTTACAGATTCCCCCCCCCTTTTCACAATTTTCAGGAATACATGATAGTTACTTTCTATCAACTTAGCTTTGTACAAAGTTTCATTTTCATCATCAGTAACTTTAATTTGCCCATTTTTACCATAAAATCTCGCTCCATTGATATCCACCCTAGGTCCAGATATTAAATTTCGTCTCAGTTCAGGTGAGTATAAAACATCCTTAAGCAAAATAACTGTATCTCCAAATTTCATTTTAACAGTACCCTTCCCATGAATTGGAAAAGTTACCCCATCAATAGCTACTAGCATATTCTCATTTTTCACAGAAGAAAAAGTATCAAAAATCCAACTATCATCATTTTCCTCCAAATTGTTAACATTAGCTTGAGCTATAAAATGGGACTGAGCATGGTAATTATTTTTACCTTTACTCAACTTGGGTTTATTCTTACACTTAAGAGATGTTTTATTACTACTAGATACAGCTGAGGAACATGCCCACCGAATTTGCATATTTCCGTTTCTAGCGTATGTGCGAAGTGCAATTTTGTGTTCAGTTATATTTAATTAACATAAATAATTACAGCATTGGGCATTGGTTGCAACGTTAACTTAGTGAGCATATTTTTTCTCATTATCCTTTAATTTTGATGACCAGTTTATAACATCCTGCGCCGCCCAACCGGTATAGTGGTTAGAGTCGCTGTCTGCTATGCCGAAGGGCCCAAGTTCGAATCCTGGAGAAGGTATGGATGTTTGTAAATGTATAGTGTCGATGCTACATGGTGGCACTCTAAATATGCGGTAAGCCGAAAGTCCTCTCGTGTGGTTTGATGGGAGACCCTTGGACCCGTTCCCCCTGGTGCTCTCCATCAAAATTGGGACGGAACTGAGTAAAATCGCACTGTCACCTGTATGGTGCTCAAGGCTGTTGCCAACGGCAGGCGTAATCTAGCGCTCCTTCCCACGAGGAATTTCGTGGGCTTGGGCTGACTACATCAGAGAAGTGAGCATAAGCAAGAACAACAACATAACATTCTGCATTGAAGATAAAATGGTTATTATTTGAAAAATACAAAATGGATGTTGCCAAATTGGTATCTGCTAGGAATACAATTAATTCAAATCTTTAGTTCGAACAATATGGAAAATCAGGAGTCGAAAATTTCTGCTCATGGAAAAAATGGGATAATGGAAAAGCATTGAGAGAAGCAGAGCATAAGGATATTGAAGAAACGTTGCTGGCATTAAGAGAAGCCGAGCATAAGGATGTTGAAGAAGCGTTGCTGAAATGGAAGCTATGCAAAGAAATTGTAATCAGTAAATATTTAGACAAATACTATCAGACCCAGTAGAGAGACTCCCTTTTTGTGCTCAAATGGCTGGTTGAATGGGTTTATGGAGCAGAATAGCATTTCTTCAGAAAATGGGGGGGAGGGGGGAATTTCCTTCAAAGATATATTTTGTCAGTGTCAAGAAAAAGAAATTTTCAACACTGAAGAAGCTGGGCTGATTTACAGCAGGATGCCAAACTGAGTATAAAAGTTTAAAAAATGCAACGCCGGAAAACTGTCTAAATTGCAAATAAGTTCTTTTGTATGCCAGTACCAATGACGCTGAGTATTATAGGCTTTTGATGAATGGAAAATATTAAGACCCAAGGTACTTAAATGTAAAAAACTCTTCTTTGTTTCCTATAAAGCTAACCGTAAGACATGGATGACATCAAAACTGCTACAGGGTTCGTATACATTTCTGCTCGTGGAAATCGAGTACTTTTCATGACCATCAATGAAAAAATTAAAGACCTATCAGCAAACTGGCAGTTCAATAAATTAAAGCAATTATCTATGTCCAGACTTCACCACTTTTGTAATACTGTTCTAAAAATAAAACAGGTCTGTAAGTAGGATGCATTACTATTAAACGTAATCTAATATTTAACATATTATAAAACATATTTGAGAATAAAATCAGCTTGTAGAATTTTTTATGTTAATAGCAATTAAATTACAAAATTTCTTGATACATTTAATTTTTTTACTTCTTTAAAGTAGCCCCAGATATTTAAAGGGAATTAGATACATTTTATTTAAGTTTTACAAAAGTTAGCTTTGTAGCTTTGTTGATGCTTCCTTTTACGCCTTGTTTCATCACGTACTCAGTCCTGAGGTTTATGCAGATTTATGTCAAGTAACATAGATTAAAATTAGAAGTAAAATTATAATCAGCATGATTCGTGATATAAGCTTGGGTATTGCCACCACTGCTTTGTACTGAGAGAGTTGCTAATCAGGCGAATGTCTCCTCTCTGGTGTACCCAGCAGTATACCTAGACACGAGGCCTTACCCCTAATCGAACACTTAGACTTTCACATCATACTTCAAATAATGAAAATTAAAATAAAATTTTAATTAAGCCGCCGAACTGGTGTAGGTGCTTAAAACATAACATCAATGCAATACATAATAGAAAAGCATAGGCAATGTGCGAGTACTTTGGTCCTTTTTAAAGGTAAGTGCTTGGAAGGAGAAACAACGCTAAATATAACTATGTATAAAACTGGTACAGGTGACCTCACAATGTGATGTCTAAATAATTAAAGCTAGAGATAATAAATATTGAATATGCAATAAATAAATTAACACAGGTACAGCAGAAATTAGCACATATAACACACATACATAGCTCGGAACTCAATCATTGTCCATATTCAGAATTAACATAGGTCTTTAAGAGTTCACAGGATTGTTAACATCATATTGACATATTTTGACAGCTGGGTTGTCAATCAATTTTTGTCATTCATAAAAGTTGTTTGCAATTCAGCAATAACAAGTTCTTAGTAATGCCATTTGCAGTTCCTGGTGAATCCTATTGTTTCTTACATACCATGGAGAGTATGTAATTTGGTGCCGAACGCTGTTCTGAGTCGTCTGGAGTTTTTTTCCTGTTTGAACGAAATGAACAGGCCCATACAGGGCATGCATAACATAACAAAGGATGCAAGATGGACCTTGTAAATGAGTAACTTGTTTTCTTTATATAGAACGCTGTTTCGACCAATTAAGAGGAAGAGTTGTGCCTTATTGGCTCCAAACTTCTGAATACTAGATGTGTGGGGTCCATTTCAGAGATTTGCTGAGAATCACTCCGAGATAAGGGACCTGCTTGGCCCTAGTTGTTCCATAAAATTTGAGATTCCTTTTGATCTTTTTCTTTCTGGTGAACAGGATGGCCTGGGTCTTGTCCACATTTACCAGAATCTTTCATTTTTGCAGCCAAGTCTCAAGTGTTTGGATGTGCTCTTGTAAGCGTTGAATGACTGGACTAAGAAATGCGCTTTGTGTCAGAATCGCTATGTCGTCTGTATACATTGCTGATGTGGTGTTGGATGTAGTAGGAATGTCCACGTAAGTATTGAAAAATGTGGGTCCCAAAAGGGATCCTTGGAGGACAGCAACTAATATAGCACAGCGGGTGGAACGTGTGCTAGAAACATGAACAACAGAGTATACCTGTCAGGCTGGATTTGATTATGTTTGTGGTGTAATCCGAGAAACTCAGATTGTGTATTTTGTATATTAGTGCATCCAGGCATACACTGTCGAAAATGTTATAGGAAAACGTCCTAGGAAGAATTTCCCTGTAATCTTCTTGGTTTGGAATCCTTTGGTGATTATCTCAACTATTCTGTACAGTTAGTTGGTGGCGGGGGAGTTTCTTCTAAAACCAAATGTCTGATGTTGGCAACTAACTTTCAACATTTGATAAGTGTTGAAAATTAGTTGTGCCTTGTTTGTCTGATCCGTTTAGTGTTGTACTTTCGCATAAAGTTGCTGGAAGTGTAACCCAGTAAATATGGCAGAATGGCTGCGGACAGTAACTATATTTTTTTCTCTTTTTACACATTCAGCACAATATGACCATTTTGTCCCTTGAACACTTTTCAAGCCTTTTAGATTTCAGAGCACAATAAATTTTCTTTATTGTTATATCCTAGTGTTCTCAGATTATTTTATTTTGTTTGGCATCCAAACACACTTACTTTTTAACACGCTATATAGCCTTTTTTGATCCGTCCTTAGGAATTATCCAGCAGTGTATATTGTTATTATGGCCGTTTTTCTGTTCTCAAAACAATAGATGACAATAGAGATCTATTTTATTACTCCAATTGTTATTATATAGACAGTGTAGAAAGATTTCTTAAAAACAAAATAAACATTTGTACTTTGTTTGGTAAATGATTTTTATTTAGAACTAGCAAAAAATTCTCTTAATTAGCAAGACTTGACAACCTCTGCGAGGAGGTTCTCAGTGGTATTTTTAGACTTGCATGGTCACTAATTTTTTTATATATGCTTTAAAAAAATATTCACTAAAAAACACTATTTTAAAGGGATGCCTTTGCGGAGGATTTTCTACGGGAAATTGGCTTGTATACACGTTACACAAGGAATAAACCACGAAAATGTCGGCTCCTGATGGGCCAAAACTATATAAGGATAATTATATATTAAAAGATACAAAAGGTGAATGTTTTATAGCAACACTCAACAAACGTTTGCTACAACAAATCAATCAATATTAGCTTCTGCTTCATTTCTAGTTTGTTAATATTACAGCAATATATCTTTAAAGAATGATTTTTTTCTCTTTATGTAATCAGGTTCTTCCTCAATAAGTTATTTCTGTCATCCTAAAAAACTGCACGTATTTAGAATGTATAGAAGAAATTGTTAATTTTATTTCCTTAATAATGTGAGTATTGAGAATAAATATGAAATCGCATGCTGTCAGGTCTGCGCCAGAGCTAGTGTTGCAAAATTTTTAGAATTTAGTGAAGAGCAATGAAATTTAAGGATGACAAAGTTTTTACTATTTAAGATAAATATTTCTCCAAACTGTTAGAAACAAGCCCTTAAAATGGCAAGGAAAACAGGCAAGGACTGTATGAAATCTCTGTTAAAGAAGACCTACAAAAATGGAATGAAAACCATTCGGCCTAATCGGCCAAAATTATACTCTTGATTGAATATCGTATTGCACATACAGATTTTGGAAACTTACAATAGATTCTCTGCCAAATGCTTTTTTTCTTTAACTAAAAGGGCGTTAGCCTGGAAGGACTATTAATTTTGTTTTGGCATTTTGCGTTAAATCGCTATAAACGCGTATTACTTTCATATTATTGCCGCCAAATGTTAGAACCCTGTATTATATTTAAAGAAATTCAATAATGAAGAATCTGCATATATGTCTGTTTCTCGTATTGTGATAAAACATCGGTACCTAGAGCCATCAGATTTTGAATAATGTAATCCTTCACTGAGTATGGGCATCTGAAAGCCCTAATTAGGAATTTGTTTTAACGATTTCAAAAAGAGCTATGACAGCACTGTACGGAATAAAAACATTTTTATCTCCTACGCGTGAGACTGTGTATCGGAAATTCTAAATGCTCATTTCAAAATCATTTTGCGATATTCCTGCTATATTGAATTTTACGGTTTAAGTGCAATGAACTTGATGTTTAATAAATAAAGCTAACACACAAAACGTTAAAAAAAACGCTCCTTTGGGCGCAATGTAAAATCTAAAAACTTGCAGGTTCCCCCCCCCTTTCAAGTCTATCTTATAAATTTTACGAGATAATCTTTTTTTCTTTACGAATAGTAAACCAAACTTTCAGTTCCCTGAATTTGATTATAATGGGGTTTGACTGTACTTCCTTATTAATTCTTCAATTACCTTTGATTCCTATTTCCTTGACTAGAAGAGAAACACGCTAATGTGACAATCAAAATCGTAAAAACAATAACAAGTATTTCCTTATTCAAACTAACTTATTGAATACCATCACTCTGAAGGTGAATCAAAAATTTAAATCGGTATTGAGATAATTCAAGAAACTAAGAGATGTGAAAATAAAATAGAAATAATTTTACACCTCAGCTTAGTTCCTGTCATATAACATGCACTTTACATCTATGTCAACCTTCTTATTTACTAGGGTGGAGAGGATGTATTAAGTTATTTCTGTAGCTACGAATACACCATTTGATTTCTGCAATCGTGAATGAAATCCCCCCTCCATTTTCCATCTTTTATTTTTAGAGTTTTCATCATGGATAGACTTGTTTCACTGTTATAGTAATTGCATTATTAAGAAATGCAAAACAATATTTATTGTTTTATTTTTGACTATAATTAGTCTATCAATGCGATGAAGATGGTCCTAAGCGCAATAAATTAACGAATCGTTGAAGCAAGCTTCGGGAAAGTCATTTCTTCTACTGGCAGTAAGCTATTCTGTAACTCATATATTTGTTCTTCCCCCACTGAACTGCATTCTGTGGCGAACCAGTAGGCATACTCTCCGCTCATAAAAATGTAACTACGAGTATTATCCATTGCTTGTAGGTGGAACATGCAAACAGAATAAAGATTATATTTATGCATTTATGAAGTTAGGTAATTTTTGTTAACAGAATGGCAACTAAAACAATTATTTTTAAAAAGCAAATTCCCTCCCTTCCCAGTTTATCAATCTGCTATAAATCTCTTTGCATATGGCATGAAAACATTCATCATACATTTTGAGTTACTCCTGTATTACTAAACATAATTCAGCTTATGAATTAGTCTGCCTGAAGTATGATATTGTATGTTATCTCAATATTGCATTATTTTAAAAGTATACTGTTGCGTGCGTACGTGTTCGTAATAAATTGAATGCAGAAAGAAGTCCGATGAAAGTGATTAAAATTTATTCTTATCACAACAAATAAAACAAAATGCTTAAATTTCCTGAGAGATATTCGTACAATATCTCACACTAGTTATATTTTAAACTACTAAAATATAAATAGAACTCAAATTCAAAAACACAAAGAAAGCTAATCTGTTCTCACCGCGAATTCGCTCAATCAATAACCGCACAAGAATATTCTGGTATTTTCTCGATTTTTCTGAATAGCAAAAGAATACAATTATGAGATATTTATTCATTAAAACGTTAAATGTGCATGCTTCTCTATTTTAATTTTTCTGGCGTAGCTTTCTCTTTAAATAAGTCTCGTGCTACATTGGATGGGAACATAAAACAACTTTAATTACAAATTCTACTAAAAATAACTAAATAAATACCAAAACCATAACAATACATATTATTATATCTAAAAAGTAAAATGTAATTACTTCTGGAATTATAGAAAATATCTGAAGACTTTCATTTAGTGTTATAATTCATATCTTTTTCAGTATGATTATGATGCAAAAGAAAACTTTTTGTAGTTTTTAGCCGATCCCTTTTCATAGAAATATGCAATATCAGGTTTTAATGAAAGTTTCCCGTCACAGCAAATATTGTCTGCGTAAAATGTTACCGTTGGCCTGTTTAATCATACTTTATCAAACGATTTTTGGCATTTGAAAGAAAGATACTTGCTTTAGAACACTGTATTTTTAAATCTGTAAAAATATATTGTTATCATGAAGTATAAGGTGTCTAAAATGGAGATATCACACTACCAGATTAGAACCATCACTTAATTCCAGTTCTGTTGCAAAAAGTCAACTGCAGAATGTCACCAAATCATGTGTACAGTTTTAGGTACTAATGGTTGTATCATGACACTGTGATGGTTTGTTACCGAAAGTTCAAAAACAAGGACTATAACATTCAAGAGCGCTCTAGCCGGCCTACTAAAGTTGATAAGGCCTGCCTACGAGAAGTTGATCAGCTTGCTAAGGAGTTAGACGTTAATGCCATGTCCATTAGTCGCGCAGTGCATCACATGAGCTGACTCAAGCAGATAAGGACAGACGCGCTCGGGCCTGCACTTACCTGCTCGAATATCAACGTAAGGACAAAATTATGGACCGGATCGTCATTTGTGATGCAAAAGCAAAGTTTAAAGGTATAAAAACATTTAGCAGAAATAGCAATAGAAGCTCCCTACTGTGCAGACATTTAAGACAAAAGTTTTAAACTTAACCAATTTATTAACAATATATAGGAAAATAAAAATACAATAAATAAATTTAATCAACACTAGAAACTTAAAGAGTATAACATTATCATTGTCAAATTACACTTAGTTGACTATTAATTAACCCCAAGGGTTTTTCCTTTAAAAAATAGTACATTATTAATGATACAGCAAATATATTACCTGATCTTTGAATACTGGCATTCAATACGCGAAAAACTTATCACAGAACAAAAACTATGCGGTTAATATGAATTTCACTTCACTATAGATCAGTCCACGCTTTTTGGTCAAGAAGGCACCTGAAAAAATTAAACTAAACCTTGAGTGCACTTTAACTGACAAAAGCCGCTCACTGTAGTTACACATGAGAAATCACAGCTTGGAAAAACATCGCCGCTAGTCCTGGAAAAACACTTGTATTGAAGATGCCGCCCACGGCAGTAGCTCACCTTAAAACACAGTTTGTAATTTGACGTTGCTTAACTTTGGAAACAGGATGCCGCCCAGGGCAGTTGACCACCAGGAACCACAACTTGAGATCTATCGCCACCAAACCGTAGAAACAGGATTCTGCCCACGGCAATTGCTCACATCATAGCCGCTTTGCAGAATCCAGGGAAAATCATCTCGGACTGGAACTACGGTACTTATCGCTGGACAGCACACATCGCAATATCGTCTTCCAATGAGGGCTGGAACGGCACACCAAGGAGCAATGAAACAGGAACCAGAAGGAATAAACAATCCGATCCGATCCGAACAGTTATTGCTGGGGTAGTGCGCTAAGCGCTCTGTTTCCAGCTCTTGAAGAGATGCCTGAAGGCACATGACAGTAGTAAGTCTGATGTGATAGAGTTGTGAGAATGAGGTGATGGCAGAAGGGGGGCGAGCAAGATGCCGCAAGCCTAGGAATTAGGCCAGACAAGAAGACGCGTTGCAGATGGAGCAGTGCAAGGTAAAGCAATCATGAGTTATTATGTTGAGATACTGCATAAAGCATAAAACATGACATAACGAATTTGTAAAGAATACAAACTCTCAGAAGCATATGTTTATTAATATAAAGTTACAGTGACAAAAATGCAAATTATAATTAAAGAAGCTTCGATAAAGTAATGAGAAAAGTATTCATAAATGCTATGTACAATATATACAATTATATAGAGGAAGATTCTACTTTATGTAGGAAAGTTCAGATCTCTAGCTAGGTGGGCTGCAAGCGGACGTAACTCTTTATCTTCAGGTAGTGGAATGTAATCAAATACTTTAAATTTTATCATGTGAGGACATGTAACTGCTTTCTGGAAAAATCTGGAGTTTAAACTATGAAGATGCTGTATGACAAATTGAATTTTCAAATCCTTGTGTAATGTCTTATTTGATACAAAATAATATGCATTTGTGATGGTGCGCAGCAGCTTGTTCTTTGTAATTTAGATATATCCCTGTCTTTAATTGATGCCCAGGCAGGGGATGCATACATGAAGATTGGCCGTATAACAGAGAGAAGGAATAAACCAGAGCGACGCGAGATACTTCAACATGAAGTAGACATGATGTCATCTCACAGCAACCAATCAGCTATCGGCACGACTCGGCTTTCCAGATGACGTAACGTCAAGTTTCGTTTTTGTATCTTAATTAGGCTGGAACAGTCCGTTCTTAATGCAAACAGTGGCAGTAAAAAACAAAGTAGAAGTAATTGCTATATCCCTTTAAAATTAGAACTAAACCTTAATTTAAAAGTTAGAATTATTTCAAGGAGGAGAGATGATGCTAAAAAAGCGTTACAATAGGTCATATTTTCAACAACATAATCGAAAGTTCAAGCTTACTTTTATAAAATTGCTCCAACAGTCTGCAAAAAATTAATAAGCTGGATCCAATTTGAAGATTAAGGAACAATGCAATCTGCAACATTAACTGAAATAGGTAATTAGATAATTTTAGCTTAGCTTATACCATCCATTATACATTAAACATGCATGCATAAACGTATGATGCGCATGCGTAAAGGTATTATGCGCATGTGTGAACGCATTATGTGTTGACGCATGCGTAGAAAGTATGTAGCTTTGAGGTCCAGATTATGGGCGCCCGGATTAACGACTTTTGACTGTATACTGAATTGACAAGTGATGGGGGGATGCCTGAAGGAATAATCACAATTACATTATCATCTTATGTTTTCTTTGAACATTTACTTAACCTTTTACCCCTAAACTTTTATAGACAAACAAAAAAATCTTATGTGTACACCACATGACATCCTTGTACGGAATATTAAATTATACGCACTTTTTCTTGCATTTCATTTCAACTTATTGGATCGAATTAAATCTACTTCGTCAATAGCGCATAAACCACAATAGAATAAATGCACTCTTTAAAATTCACTTTATTTGTTTACCATAGTGATGCTCTGGTACTAGGTTCACTTAACAGCTTTATATTTCATTCATTTTATAACTTGGAATGCACAAAATTTATATCATCCGAAGAATTATATAATCCTTGCCACATGTTCTATTCAAATACTATAATAAATCTAAACCGATGTATAAAAGAAATTAAACAAACAAAAAAAGAAAGAAACAGTTTTTCACAGACGGTTTAGCATTTCTCATTCAGTTACTTCAGTTCTCACTTTGCAACAAGGCAAAAATACATAAAAACTCAATATATATATATATTAAAAATTATGAAGTAAATTTTAAACACTTATTTCCTCGATTAAATTCCAGAATGGATTAAAAATGACTTAATTCACAATAATAAATGAAGTCATCTTTGTTGTTGCAAAGCTTAGTTTCTCAAGATTTGCAACAAATCCACTATTCTGCTAAGTTTCAAATGTAAATTCTACAAATATTTCTTTGATAATTCTACAAATATTGCATGCAATTTACTAAAGGCATAAAAACCTTAAACAGAAGATAAGAAGAACATAATTCAATCATTTTTGAAGCAAAAGATGTGTAATTTACGAACATATAAGAGTACAGAAACTGAGCTCACTTAGCCAAGTACGGAATGGATACATGTATTTATATACTTTCAGTGCGTCCAGTTGCAACCAAAATATGAGGTGCACATCTACATGTTATAGCAGTTCTACATGCAAAATTTCAACATTCTGAGGCTACTCATTTTTTAGTTATGTGAGATACGTACACACAGACACCATGAAAAATTCTCTTCAGAATTCATTTTAAATCAGTTCTATAATTTTTTTTTGGGGGGAAAAGAGTCCTTTATTCTGTCCTTACATACAGATGTTACACAAAAACATCGTTAAATTGTATTTGATATGCTTGACACATAATGGATGTTTTCGTTGAAATATGATAGCCGAAATTTTCCATGATTATAGTACTTCCTTTTTACTTCGTACAAGGAAATAAAAGGTCTCCAAATACTGTATATTCTGGTATATAATGTGCACCTGTAATTTCATACTACATTTATTAATTTTTAGGTATATTTGCCATGTAATGCACACCCTTTTTTATACAAAGTAACCTGAAAGGTATATGTGCAATGATCTTATCTTTTGAAGTTATTCATTTGAAGATTTTCTCTACCCATTCGAATAGTGGTGACAGATGATAAGGGGAACAATGCGTATGTGAGGAGGAATGCTTGGGGGAACAAATAATTCTGCAAAGAGTGTGGGTCATATTCAATGCACGTGTGCACAAGAATGTTATACCAGGATTTCGAGAAAAGAAAGAAATAATTTTGGATATGAATGTACTTTCAACCTAAATGAATTCAGGGAATTAGAGGTCTGATTTTTTTTTTTTCTGTAATCATTTGAAGTGAACATCGAAGGCTTTAGTAAATTGCATTTTCTTTAACTTAAATGCAGTTGATTTAGTGTTCCTCTTAGTAGTAAATATGGCTGCTGCCAAACAAAACAAACATAGTTCTGGTTTTAAATGCGAGTTCATTCATTTTGCAAAAGAAATGGAAATGTAGCAGTAGGGTTTGGTATTGGCGAGAGCTCCATATGCGAGTGCAAGAAAAATGATATCACTATAATTAATTTGCCAAAGAATGAATGTGCTTTGTGAAGGAAGGAACAACAAAATGGCCTATCCTAGAAGAATAGTTTATCCTTGCTATCTTACGAGATTATCACATGTAATAATGCATAGGGTTATTCCGAGCAACGAGCTTCTCCAACCACTGAAGAGTTCCTATCCAAAACAGTTTCTCTGAAACTGATGTCCAGACTAGCTGTACAGGACATTTTGCATTACAGATGAAAATATTTTGCTTGAAGCTTTGTCTCTGATAGGTTTTCTACAAAGAACTGGTTTTATGTAAGTCAACTAATTACATATTCTGAAAGTTAAAACTCTGTGAAATGCTTCTTCAGCATGCTTTTCAAAGCATGTAGTAGATGTCATACTGGTTTTAAATAAGCAAGACTACGTGGAAGATTAACTCCATCACCTTGAATATATTTTTGTAATATCAAATATTTAATAGGCCTCAAATACTGCATTTGCTATAATTACAATCATTAATACATTATATACTAAAAAGCAGTCATGTAATATTTTATTTATGTAGGGATTTATCAATGTAGGCTTTTATCCATTTGGATATTTCTCATGTTGGCAATAACTGTGCGGTTTCTTCTGTGGGCTTTAGTCAGAGAATCACCTAAAAGGTATTGTAGCATTGTAAAATTGATTGTGACTACTGATTATTAATGCTGCAATGGAAATTAATATATAAGGTGTAATTTTGCTGTTTATCAGATAAATATATTTGACAGATGATTTCGGGATATTATATTCTTTGATACTGAGAATTATAAATGAATATTTTTATTGCATTAAACTGAAACTTTACTATAGCCAGTGTCTGAAATAATTATTATTAGATAACTAGCATTATATTGTACTTTGAATTTCAAGAAATAACTTATAATTTTTAAATGCTTATATATTTAATAAAAATTTTTTTACCTTAGGTGATATTTTAGAACTAGGTGCTCAGTGGAGCATAAAAAATAAAAACATCCCTGCCTTTGAAAGATATATGGCTCAACTGAAATGCTACTATCTGGATTACCAGTAAGATATTTTTTTCTTTCTTTATTGATTAATTTTATGGGTTAGAAATTCAAACTATGTAAACATTATTGAAAATCATGGCATTGGGAAACTATTTTTTAGCAGTAACGAACTAAAAGAAAAATAAAATCACTTTTAAATTATAATAGTTTTGCTTTGAAAATAAGTATCTGTTTTCATTTGGATTTCTCCTGTGGGAAATTGTAGGAGTCTTGAAGTTAATTTAAACTTTTGAAATTTCAGAATAATTCCTGAAAACTGTAGAAGCAATAAGAGATTATACATTCTCATTTTAAGGCCAGAAGTTTAGAGTATTGTAATAAACTGACAAAAACAAGCAGTCTATTTAATTCTATTTAATTTATTGAACATTCTAGCCTATGTGCAAATAAAGGGTCTCGCTGGGAAAAGGATCAGGTAAACCAACAAATATTTTGATGCAGGGTGTAGTTCCTGCATAAAGGCAAACAGCCTTGTTGCCTCTCCTGGCCATAGCTGGCTATTCTAAGCAGATTGCTCTCAACTTAAGTAGTGAAAAATCCAGCTACCAGCTGTCCGATCTTTCTGCAGAGATAAGAATGCTCTTGACAGAGCAAACAAACTGTCCTCTGGGTCTGCATTCATGTTTTGTTCAAGATTTCTGCATTCTCATTCGCGCAAAAAATTTTCAGAACACCTGATTGTTTGCAGGTATAATATTTCACAAGCCTGGGAAAATTTCCATGAGAATTCTTTGGCTCCAACTTGGTACTCAACACCAGGGTAGTTAGTGACAAGCAGTTGATGTAGTACAATATGCGTCGAAAATTTAAATGAAAATCTCCTTAGTTTTCCTCAGAAATGAAACAAATGGACCCCATAACACAAAGCAGAGACTTGAAAACAGTACATACTTAAGATTACTTTCTGCTTTGCCAAGAATTCCTAAGGTGTCATAAAAAAAACTTTTTTGAGAATTTCGGAATGGTCTTTAGAAAATAGGTAATGACGTTACAGTTATATTCCTTCCTCGAGTTGAGACACAGGAAAAGTTCATCTCACAACTGCAATAGTTCAGGGGGAAAAAAACTCTCAGGAGATAGTGACCTCTGTCCTTTAAGTAATTTCCTCAAAGAACACTTGTAGAGGGATGTAGTTGCATTCAATAATAATAATAATAATAATGCCATTAATTGACAGTTTACATGTAAGTCTTACTATTAGAGGTAAGAAAGAACTTAGCAAATTTCAATAAAATACATATACATCACAATATGTTTAAAAGAAGAATAACTTATGTACTATTCTGATATAACAATTACACAGCATACAAATATATATTCAGTAAAGGAATGGGAACAATCACATTATAACTCATATTGTGGCCTGTTTTGAGATGCCTTCAGCCTCTCATCATTTTATTCAGCTTGCCTGGGCGGTACATATACTCAAAGTTTTAAAGCTGAAACACTATATTATAAAAACTGAGAAACACAATAAATCCTGCATATTTCTAATATGACCAGGACACAAAAAGCAAATATGAAATATTGCAATTACAGAGCTGAAAGCAATTTCTTGGCTCTTATTAGATCTAATTCAGGTGTAACCTCAATCTATTGGTCATGTCTTCACACCTCCGTGCCTTTGTTATATGTAGGGTTTTGTCAGCCATTGTTAAATCTTTTATTCTTGTCTTGGAAACTGCTTTGCCAATTATCTGTTCAATTTCGATGTTCAGTTTTCAATTTCAGGATAATCCACCTTGAAAGAAACCACTCCAAGGTTTTTCCTGTGCGAGTTTCCTTCTTAACTTTTTTTCGAGGGTCCTTATAGACTGGCATCCTTTTCTTAGCAAAATTTTCCCCCTTTTTAATTTTTTTAAAAAAAAAGCCCCCCTAATGAAGTCTTTAGTCTAATGAAGCACATTCATGTTGTGGGTTAATGACTTCTTTTGTCATCACGATTTGTCTGAATGGTGCAGACACTTCACTTTTTCTTTGCCTCAAGCATTAGTTAACTCAGTAGGGAAGCTTCCCATTTTCATTTGTGTGAATTCCTTGATTTTTGTCTTCGCTTTTTACTTTCTTGTACGAAGTAAAAAGGAAGTATTGTAATCGCGATAAAGATGTTTCAGACATCATATTTCAATGCAAATATCCATTTTCACTGCTATCGAATGCAATTTAATGATGATTTTGCTTGACATCTGTATCTAAGGACAGAATAAAGGACTCTTTTACCCCAAAAAAATTGTAAAACTAATTTAAAAGGAATTCTGAAAAGAATTTTTCGTAGCGTCTGTGCATACGTATGTATCTCGTATAACTCAAAAATGAGTAGTGTCAGAATGCTAAAATTTTGTATATAGGACTGCTATAACATGTAGATGTGCACCTCGTATTTTGGTTGCAATCAGCCGCACCAGAAAGTATATAAATATATGTATATATATATCTCTAATCTGTTACTTGGCTCTCAGTTTCTTTATTCTTATATGTTTGTAAATAGTGCATTTTTTGCTTTAAAAATGATTAAATTACGCTGTTCTTATCTTCTGGTTAAGGTTTTTACGCCTTTAGTAAATCTGTATGCAATATTTTTAGAATTATCAACAATTTAAAAGTTGTTTAAGTGCCGCTAAGCCTAATAATTTTTGGCATGTCGGCCTTGCTTGTTTACATTTGAAACAACAGGATAGTAGTAGATTTGTTGCCAATCTAGAGAAAGTAAGCTTCGCAATAACAAAGATAATGCCTTCCTTTATTATTCTGAATTAAATCATGCTTTATCCATTCTGGAATTTATTCAAGGAAATAAGTGTTTAAGATTTACTTCATAATTTTCAGTACAGTCATTTTGAGTTTTTATGTATTTTTGTCTTGTGGCGAAGTTAGAACTGAAATAATTGAATGAGAAATACTGAATTGTCTGTGAAAAACTTTTTTTTTTTTTGGTTGTTGTTGTTGTTCTTTGATTAATTTTCTTTTATACATCATTTTAGATTTATTATAGTTTTTGAATAGAACATGTGGCAACAATTAGATAATTAAGATGGTACAAATTTTGTACATTCTGAGTTAAAAAATTATTGAAATGTAGCGCTGTTAAGTCAACCTAGGGCCAGGGTGTCGCTATAGTAAACAAATACAGTGAATTTTAAAGCATGCATTTATTCTATTGCGGTTGATGCGCTATGGACAAGTAGATTTAATGGTAAACAAATATACTGAATTTTAAAGAGTGTGTTTATTCTATTGTGATTTATGCACTATTGATTAATTCAATTCAATTCAATAAGTTTAAATGAAATGCAAGAAAAAATGCGTGTAATTTATTATTCCGTACAAGGAAGTCGTGTGGTGCACACATCAGATTTTTTTTTTTTTTGTATGGGTTAAAGCTTCGTCCCATCTTCACATGTGTGGAAACTACATCATCATCTTTATCAAGGAGCATTTTATTGTGCTCGATTATCTGAGCTGTTTTATTACCCAACAAATAGTATTCCTGATTTATGGCTTGGCTAATTACTGCTGCTTTGGTAAATTACCTTCCCAAAACTCTTTTGAGTTTTATATGTGCAAGAAGCAACTGAATCAGTTGCTAATCCAAGAGTTGCTTGATCAAGATGAGATTTCATTTCTGATGTTTTGTGATACCTTCCTATTAAGTCAATAGTACTGTATGTCTAAGCATAGAACTGTACAATACTGTATGTCTAAGCATAGTCTTCTGATCATTCGCTTTCACAGTGCTAAAATATGGATTAAGCTGTATGTTGGGGTACCCAAAATATCTAAATTATTTATGACTTCATTAGTGTATGCCGCGGCTTTTAACCCTGGGTGTTTTGGGGTGCATTTATAGCATCTAGGTGCTCTCCATTTTTTGAAGACATTCTACTTCCACTTTTTTGGAAGTCTTCTCTTTTGAAACCTAGTCATCAGGATATATTCGATCTGCAAAGTCCTCTTTCTTTAAAGTTGGAGTTCTGCTCAGTGCTTTTAACAAAACATCTTGGCTTTTTATGGACCTTCATACTGTTTCATATTCGTCTAATTTCTTGAGTAGTTCCGCAGAAGATATTTATTATGTTTGGACATTCATCCACAAAATATTCGCAAATATTGCGATTTATGTAACATTTTAGATCCATCAACATTAAGTCTTTCAGCGAATCAAAAATCTCGTACTTCCATCTGTTCAACCACTCATACAGATAATTTCTTATCTCGAAAGCAAAATTTTTATATAGACTACCTGCACAATGCTGGTGTTGAACAATTTTGACACGAAAAGCCTCTTTGAGCTGAATCTTTATATCTCTGGATTAAGTTTCATAGATCTCGGAATATTATTCTGAGAGTTTTATTTGCCATTATTGGAGTTAATCTTCTGAAATAATTCTAATTTGGACTTCCTCCCTCTTGTGGCTTCTTCAAGCGTACGTCATTTAATCCGAGTTTCAATAATCAACTCTAGCATTGCCTCAACAAATTTTTCATCATATTGAGGATTCTCTATAATGAGGTTTTTAAGGTCTTGTATTTTTGCATTAGGGAAGCCTCTAAACCTAGTTCTTCAGACAGATTTATAAGATTTTGTTTCCTACCCTTCCTAACATATGGCATTTTGCAAATTCCAAAAATTTTAGAATCATACAATAAAATACAAAATAATAGAGTTTTATAAAGCTATCCATTTGTGTACTCTGGGGATTTTCACATGTCAGAAGTTATGAGAATAACACAAAATAACAATGCAGTTTATGGGATGCATGGCAAAATACATGTGATTAGCAGAAAATTTAAAGAAATTAACTAATTCTTAATTAATCTATTTCAGCTCAAACAGATGACAATGCTAAACATATAAATCTGGCATAGCAATTTTACATAACAAAATAAATATTGTCTCTGCAAAGATTAATGCCCAAATTGATTTAGCCCATTTAGCAGAGAAGCAGATACACATCTTCTCCACCCCCTTCCAGAAAGCACTTTACTATCACAGTTGTCCTGAGGAAGACTACTCTTTTTTCATTTCATCTTTCACTCAACACAAATGACTGTGCAGTAGCTCTTTTTTTTTTTTTTTTTTTTTTTTTTTTGTAAATGCATTTTTTACAAAACCAAGTACTAATACTTAATACATTCACTGTTGTTGGAAGAAGGGGGAATCTTTCCTTTGCATATTTCCGCAGGTACTTCCAGACACAGTGTTGGTTGGAATTCCACATGAAAACCGGAGATGTCTCGCTCATTTGATCCCATTCAGCTGCCACTGAATTGCCCATAGTCTAACTAGCTGTAGCAAGTTGATACAAATAAGTAGAGTAGCCTATTTCATTTATTGAACATTCTAGGCTATGTGCAAATGATTTACAAGATAAGTCGTTATCGAAAAAGGAAGGAAAGCAAACAGATTATGTATAAAGTCTGCAAAGTTCCTGTTTGTCAGTTGGAGAGTAAAGTTCTTTGGGAGTTTTTCATTTTGGTGCAGAGTGGAGTTCCTGTGTAAAGCAAACAGCATTGTTGCCTCTTCTGGCTGTTCTAAGCAGGTTGCTGTCAAGTTAGGTAGTGAAAAAGGCCAACTACCACCAATTTGATCCCTCTGCAGAGATAAGAATGGTCTTGACAGAGTGAACAAGAAATGGCTTTTGACAGAGCTGCAAAACACAAGAGAGAAGGTTTCACTGTTTCTATTAAAAACGCTTCTCTGGTGTTGCATTCACTGTTTTTGTTCAAGATTTCATGGGCATGTCAAAATGACTTCTGCATTCTCATTTGCCTGGAAATTTTTCAGAGCATTCTTGAATGTTTGCAGGTGTGATGCTCACAAGATGGAAAATTTCCATGAAAATTCTCTGACTCCGACTTGGTACTCAAAAACAGGGTGGTCGGTGATAGGCAGTTCATGTATTACAATTTACCTGTACACAGATGTATTGGAAATCTGAATGAAGATTTAAGTTCTAGTTTAAACAGATGTGTGGGAATTTTGAATGAAGGACTCCTAAGTTCCATTTTTTTCCCCAGAAATGAAACGTTCTTTTTGGACCACCATAAAAGTAAACAAGGATTTGAGAACAGTACAGGTCTCGTTCATCTTTTTCAAGAATTGATAAGTGGTCATAAAAAAAAAGACAAGAATCTTGGATTGGTCATTAAAAATTAGCTGATGGCCTTACAGTACTCAGTCAAAAAAAGAGGGCTGGTAAAAATTTGTTTTAATCAGGTATGTGGTACAAATACTTAGTACAAATAGTTAAACGGAAATAAAATAAGAATTAGAGACAACTTCTGAAAGCAGTAATGGCTATAATGGAACTTAAAGCTCCACACAGCGCACTAGGATTTTAGTAATCTGCATAAGTTTTAAGAGCCTAATTTGTTTTAAATGTTTTTTTAAAATCATTTTGAATTCCATCAGATATGCTGAGCATTCATTTGATTTTAAAAATGAGTATCAATTTCAATATGTTTTTAATTGATTCACCTATTATTTGTGTCTGTATTGTCTGTGTCTTTTAGTTTAATTTGAGTTTATGGATTATTTATGAAACTATATTAGCCAATGAACTTGCATCATCATATATCAAAATGCTTTCCATGAACTTTAACTTAGCTTACTCTTAGTGTTTGTCATAAATTTTTAAACTATTTCTTGGTAAGCTATGTAACTCATATTTTGCACAAACACTGTTTATAGATGACAATACAATATGGTGAAGCAAGTTCTTCAAAATTTAAGATTTTTTAAAATTTAATATTGAAATGATTTTTTGCACATATCTTCTTTTAACAAATAAGCTAAATATTTCAGAATTTTGTTGTTTCACCATCAGATAGAATGGGTAAAATTCTTTTAAATGAAATTTCTGATTGCTTTGTGAATTTTTGAAAATTGCTCGATTTTTCTGACCATCTCATGTGTATCATTTAAAAATCTCAACATCTAAATATGTATCTGTTACAAAATTCTGAAATGTTTTTAGATTATTAACTAAATTCTTTATCAAACTAAAACCTTTCAAGGAAGGAAATATTCAAAGTTTGAAGCTAGAATACAGATAAGAATAAATTTGAAATCTTGCCAATGCTGTTAACAAAAAGCAATGCCTATCATACCAGCAGTATTTTATCCACCCCAAAAAAAGAGGGAAGGAGGGAGAGAGAAGGTGATTAAAATGCTTAGAACTTGGATGTCAGACAGATATTACTCAGGGCTATTATATATTAATAGATTAATAGCTTATATATATCTACAGAAAATTAGCTAATCGAAGTAGATCAGGCATTAAAAAGTATTGATAGACTTTTTCTGTCAAGGTATGTAAAAAAATGTTTTAATTTGTATTTAATATAATTGTACTTGCCATATGCACCTCTTTAATCATGCCTTTCAGTCTTAGTTCTGCCTAAATATAGTAACTTGATTTTTTTTCCTCTTGTTACCACAAAATTCATTATATAGATTCTAATCTAAATGTGATAGTTTAAAACAAATTTATAATTTTTCATTTTTTGGAAAAACATGTTTGTTTATTTTATTATGATGTTTATTTTTTCTTTTACATATATTTCAAAGAATGAAACTATGCATTTCATATTGCAAAGAATATGTGACGTATGAAATAGTTAGATAGTTGAGAAAATGTCAATAATTTTTATAAAATGCTGTACAATTTATATTTTGAGCAGTATATTGATAGTTGATGCATTCTGTACTTTTAAGGTTATTATTTTCCCTATCCAGCTGGTGTATTAAGAGGAGAATATGAATGCAGTAAAATATTGTATGATATTTTTAATAATGTAAAGTGAAAAATAGTCATGGATATATTAATCTGTTACTGTAATTCAGAGCTGATTTTAAAGATTGATTTTCCTCCTAGAAATGATCTTCCAGAATCTGCATCAAAGTACCAACTTCTGGGCCTCAACTTATTGTGCCTTTTGGCACAAAACAGAGTAGCTGAATTTCATACGGTAAGTATTGTATAATGAACATCTGTGAGACAACTCTCATAATTTTGGTCTGAGATTGGTTATGCTGTGTACTGTTACTTCATTTTTTTCTCAAAAATACTGGTCTCTTTCAGAAAAAAAATTTATATGTCATTTTACTATGCTTTTTAATCCACCTTCTTTACTTAAAAAAATTTTCAAACAAACAACGAAATTTATATAAGAGAGTAATTCTGTATTTTGAATTATTCCTTGCTATGTAGTTAAATTCAGTTGTAATATTACATTCAATGAAATTTTCTTCAGTGTTTTTGTCCTGTTCATTTATATTTATCATAAAAAACTGCTAACTCCTCTGGATAACCTAATAATTAGCAGAAATAAAAATATTATTGTATTACTTACTTAATATTTAGTAATTTTAATTAGAAATTTATATGATAGAGAGTTTTGGGCAGTTATTTAATAAAAAATGACTTCATTATTCAAGACATTAAAGAGAAAGCCTTCATTATTGTGCATTTATTTCATTGATAATTTATAACGAATATTTCTGTCCAATACCAATTCTTTTTAATTTGTCTGGACATGCAATCTGTGATTTGAAAGCCCTAAACACCTTTTAAAGAGTTTTTCTTTAAACTGTGTAATTAGTAAAAAATTTAAGAAAACTGTAATCCTTTGATAGTCATGTTCATTTTATTTTCGAAAATAATTGCTGTTTTTGCCAGATTGAAGAATTAGCTATAAGTAATCCCTTCAATCCTGTACTTGCTGACATTGGCACGCTATTTGAGGTCAAATTACTTGAAAAGTTCCTTGAAAATTCCTGCACTAATTGTGAACAAAAATTGTATCTTGTCAACGCTGTGTAAACATCCAAATAACTCTCATAACAAATTTATTTATTTTTATGGGCATGTCAACTTAAAAAGGTATCAGATTGACACATAAGAAAAATAAATAAAAATAGCAATCTGAAAACGTTTACACCCAACTCAGAGTGTTTTACGAATATTTAAGAAGGCTATAAAACATACTAAAATGCAAAGATCTTAACCCTTTCAGGACAGGTGTCCCATATACGCATTCCATAAGAACGTCTTTTACAGCCGGGCATCCCATCCACGCATCGCTAGAGATTACATTCAGAGGACGGGTGATGCGTATACGCATTTTCAGCTGGAACGTTTTTCTGAAGGCCACTAGATGGCATCCTATGTCTATTACTTTTGAAATGAACACAATTTTAGGTTCCTGACCTTGAGTTTGATATTATTCTGCTTGACTTTGGTATTTTACTCATCAGCTCTTGTGAGGGGGGAAGGGAAAGCGTAAACAGAGGTGAACTCTTTAAATTACTGCATGTTAATGAAAACATCCCCGTGTGTGATTTATATCCAATTCCTTTTTTTATTCTTTTTTTTTTTTTTTTTTTCCCTTTACTATGTACGGTCTTTTAGGGTTAGTATGTGGAGTATTGTTACGTTTTGCATTGCCTTCAGATATATTTCCGTTTCTTCTCTTTTTATTTCGTAAAGCCTCACCTCTAGTCTATTATGGCAGGAAGGCACTATTTATCAGATGAAGAATACCCTCGTATGGTCAATGAACCATTTAACTAACACAGATGAGAGTGATGATTCATTTTCTAAAGAGTTAGAAATGATACTTTTTCTAAGAGTTAGAAAGTAATACTTCTCCGTGCTTCGAGATTTACCACACTCAGTCTTCATTTTAAATTTTGTTACTTCTTACTGTAAATAGTCTTTATTGTGTTGTTTTATTAATTTTAAACTTTATTGATGGATTTTATCAATTAAAACTTTGGAATAATTTGGATAGCGCTTTAGCGCTTCCGAAAATTATTTTACAAGATAAGCAATTTTTTAAGTATATTTTCATGTAAAATAGAGAAAAAAAGTTATTAAGTGCTAATTTTAACATATAAGAGCTCAAGTAATAATCTAAAATGATACAAAAAATTACGATGCTAGAAGCGATTCCCCACGACGCAAAACCTCCATCCTGTACTGTGACTGCTTTCGATTCCGTTTTGTCCCGCGCGAGCGTCTTAAACAAAGGTGTGCCGTCGCAAAAAGGTTAATATGCAAATTTCAGTTTAATATCTGAAAACATTTTGTGCTAAGCTGTTGAATAGACATATTCATTTATAAATTAGTCCCTCAGCAATTATAAAGATATAGAAGAAATTATCTTATATTGGGTCATCTTTGAAAGTTCTGCGATTTGTCAATTGAATCACAGATTCATATTATTTTATTTCTGATGGTATGTGGTGACATTGATTCAAAATGATGTTTAAATAATGATCATGTCTACCCATGCATAATTTTTGTTTCAGTGACATTTTACGTACAAGAAACCTGAAAATTCATTTTCATTATATTTTCTCTTTTGTTTTAAAAAAATGGAAGAAGTGCTAGTCAGACTTCTCAGAAAATTTGTACCACGTATGGACAAAGTACTGTTTCTGATAGCACTGTACATAGGTGATTTGATAAGTTAAGCATGAGAATTTCAACCTTGAAGATGATGCCTGTTCTGGATAGCTTTTCTCTGTAAATAAGGATCTATTACAAGGCAGTATTTCTGAAAACCCACATTATAAAATTACTATCAGACAGACTAAATATTCCAAAAAGTGCCTGATGATTTGAATAAGGTTAAATTAGCTACTTCCATGGATACCCCATCCTTTAACAGAGCAGAATGTGTTAACTTGCATTTCGGCAAATGATTTGGGGGGATTTTGGTTTCACTTTGGGGGTGACTGTCAAATTACCCTGTGTTGAGTGGTGCCAGGTAGCATATCTGACTCCTTATACTGATTGGATAAGGTTGCACACTCTTACTGCAATTAGAACTCAAAACATGTTTATTACAATTACAAGAAACTCTTTATATATATATATATATAATTCATAGATAGCATAGAACTATATATATATAATTCATAGATTAATAAAATTAATAGCTGTGTAAAGTCTAAAGAATTAATTAAAAAAATCTAAAACTAAATTGATCAGTTAATAATTATATTATTAATTGTAATTAGAAATCCAAAATAGAAACATAAAACTGTGTAACAGCTTTTTAGCAAATATGGAATTTGATTCTTTTGTTGCAAAATAGAACAATATATATAAAGAAATATAATAAAATCAATGCTTTGATTCTGTTTACTTTTGATGAAAGAATAATAAGCTTTCAGACATCACAGTTAATATAAAAATTTTAAAAAAGAAACCCCGATATTACATTTGCATATTTCTTGCAATACTGAGCAGCTTACCAACTCAATTTTCAAATCACCAATAGAAAATTTGTTAAACTAAAAGAATAACCAGATGAAAAACATATCGTTATTCATTTATATTAATTAATACTAATGGAGATTGTTGCATTTGTGATGATAAAACAGTACTAGTCAAGATGTTGCTGCTTCTTTTGGGGGGGGGAATTGTTTATGCAAAAGGCTTACAAGAAATATTTATCATTATGAAGTGGGAACAATTTCTATTTTCCAAAGCAAGAAATTTGTATGGTGAAGATATTTTCCAAAAAATTATATTAAATTGTATGAATTCGTAATTGATATGAAAATTTTTAATATCACTGTTACTTATGATCTTGTTTGGTACAGGAACTGGAGTTACTTCCTGCAAAGGAGATTCAAACTAATGTGTATATTCGACATCCAGTTTCCATGGAGCAGTATTTAATGGAAGGAAGTTATAATAAGGTAAATGAGTAATTATAGTTTCTTTGAAGAACTACAGCTTTTTTTGGAAAGGGGATAATTTAAAATTTTAAAAATATTCAGGTGTTTAAGGGAAAACTTTGAATTATGCATGTAAATATAAATCAACAATAAAATGTTGATTTCTAATATTTAAAAATGTTGCATTCTTTAAAAAACAATTTAGTTTAAAAGTCTTAAAAGAACTTCTATGACAAAAATTTCTTAGTAAAAAAACTACTTTAACACAACTTATTTCTAACAATTTAATAAGCTGTTATGATTTTAAGCTTAAATTTTAAGTGCAATTTCATTCAGATTTTTGGACCATTTTATACCTTTATCTGTAGTTTTGACTATCGCAGTTATGAGCACAAACACACGTGCTGTTCAGACCAATTTATTTATGAAATAGGATGGATGGACATGAATCGTGTTGTAAGGAATTTTTCTCTGTTTATTCTATAAAGTTCTCATGCAGGATAGATGCGTAAACAGAAAATTCTAAGCTGATTCATCTAAGCTGATATATGGTGATAATCATATATAATTAGCTGTTTTATTATATTGTGCTTAACCCTCTGAGCGGCCAGGGTTTTTGCTAAAAAAGCACAAATTTCCCAAAACTACTATCAGAAGAAATTATTTTTTTGATTTTAATGTAAAAAACTCTCCTAGTATTTCATATCTGGATTTGTTTTCTTTTGATATATTGCCTTAATTTCTTTGACATATTTTAATATGCACGTATATATACGTTCTTACAGATATCACAAAAAATATTGTAGGCCGTATGCCGCTTGGAGGCTTAAATATTGTGCATCTATTTATATATTCATAAAAATATAAGTGTTTTCTAAATGAGTTTTGATATAATAGTAAGTAAATATTATTGTGTTATAATTTTAAGTATAATTATTCAATTATTACATTTTATAGCATGATTTTTTTTGTTATTCTTAAAATGAATTATAATTGTAATTAATAATTATTCTTCTTTATACTAAAATTTGTGTATTACACCTGAAAAAATGTAGTAATTAATAATTGTATGGTAATATATAATTATTAAACTAACTACAATAAAATAATTATATTTATTTGATCTTTACCCTTAAAGCCATATGTAGTGTTATATTTTACCCCCCCCCCCCCAAAAAAAAATTTCTTACCTCTATTATTCTTAATATCCCAGTCCCTTCAAGTCGTCATCCTCTTTATCAGAAGAAATAATTAAGAGTACATAAAATTATCTTTCTTTCAGTAGTCATTTTCTACATGAATGTAGTACTTCTTATGGTTTTCTGTCATTTCACTTTCAAGAGCTTCTGTAAATTTTAATAATTGATCCATTGCCATGTCTTCAGCTGTATTGCTATACAGCTATACCTGTGTAGCCATTCTTAGTGTTCTTTGAGCATTGAATCAGATTCATACGACCTTTCTTCAGGAGCTTCATCAACTCTATTTTCCGTAAATTTGGAGAAAACTAAATTTTTCTGATAAAAAAACAATGTATAATTTCTTTTTGGCTTTTCATAATTGGACATTTATTTAATCAGACAGTGTGATAAGAGGCATTGTCTAAAATCACTACACTTGGTGGAAGAAGAAGTCCACTTTTCAAAAGATGAGAAATGAGAAAAATTCATTTGCCCACAATACTCCTCAAATGTCTTTTTTTTTTTTTTTTTTTTTTTTTTTTTTTTTGAATCATGTTAAAAATCCCATATCACCCTTCAGCACATAAAACAGTGAATCTTTGAGGTGCATTTCCAGTCTGTGCAACACTAAACAACTGTCTCCAATTGCCAGAATTTTGAGAGTGTAATTGCTGTCCATCCAGGTTTTGTCTAAATAAGTGAGAGGCCTTTTTGAATGACATCCTCACTTTTTCTAACATACAGCATTCTTTGTAACATTCTTTAAACTTCTCCAAATCCAATTCTATAGAGTACTTTTTTTTTTTTTTTTCCCCCCAAATATCTTTCTTGCAATACATGGAGTAATTTTGTAAGCGATTGAATTTTTTCTCCCTTCTTAATATAATAATATAAAATTTATGAACAGTTCTTCATACTACATTAAACCATCTAAACGAATCATATCTAATACTTCCTTTGGGGGGGGGCGAAGCAAATGGAAAACTGCCTCATCCTCCTTTTCTGCCTACGAAATAACATGTAGCAATACTTCTACAGTATTGCTACATATTATTTCGTCATTGATGTAGTGAATTCGTTATTTCATCTTTAGACATTAAAAGGAAAACCTTTCTTTAACATGACAACTAAGGAACAGCTTGAAGCTTATTTTCAGTTTTTTTTTTTTGAGGGGGGGGGTTGTTATGTTTTTTATCTGGCATCCATTGTACTTTGCTTTAATCTAGTTGCTCTTTTGTTAGGTATTTTTATCAGGTGGTAATGTGCCAGCAGAAAGTTACAACTTTTTTATCAACATACTTCTTGACACAGTAAGAAATGAAATTGCTGCATGCATTGAGAAAGCTTATGAAAAACTGGCTCTTAGTGAGGCAAGTCGGATGCTATTCTTTACGCATAAGAAAGATGTAACTGATTATGCCAGAAAGGTAACTTTTGTGTAATGAGAAAAATGAGTTTAAATATTTATCAATATTATCAAGTTTACAAATCAATATTTTCAGATGATTTAGTAAATTTTTCACTTTCATTTTCAGAGAGGATGGAATGTTGTGGGTGATTATTACATTTTTGATGTTGAAGATAAACCTCATTCTGATGACACAATACCAGCATTTGAACTCGCAACGCAAGTAATAGACTATGCAAGAGAACTGGAAATGATTGTTTGATTTTTCGTATTTAAATAAAATTACTATGCTTCTTTTTGTAAACATATTTATTCATGAAAAGGAAACAAAATGGTATAAAATATTTACACAGGTTTATAGTCAAGTTTCGATTCGAGCTTTTTATTATCTGCCACTTTACGGACAGCTTTCATGAAATCTTCTTCTACAACAAATTCTCTATCTGCTCGAATTGCAAACATACCTGAAAAATAAATGGAAATTAAAAACTCAGGACTTTTTTATATATTTTAAAATTTGCAACTAGAGCAAACATGTATTGATAATAAAAGTACCCGATAGTAAGTAATTTAGGACATAATTTGCCTTATTCAATTAAATTTTCAGAAGATAAAATCGAAAACTACCGATTCAGAACCATGAAAATGGCTGCAAAAGAAAGTTACAAATTCATGATCTTGCACAAAATACCCATCCAAGTGGATATCTTTTGATAAGAAACAACCAAATAATAATACGCAATTTTTCACCCATCACACTATGGCTAATAACAATGCAATCATTAGCCACCACTAAAATGAAATCTCGAGTGATTGTGAAAAGGGTAATATTTTTCTATCTCACCTAAACATAAAGATATACTATACTCTTCATTTATTCAAAGAATGTGCTGGTACTCTTTGTATTGAAGTTTCATTCTTTGAAAGTCACTGCCATAAAGAAATGCAATAACATTAATAAATGCGACAATCATAAACCCCTTACTGAAACTTTGTTGTTGGAAGTTGGAAGACGGTTTGTACATTTTTTGTTTGTTTTCGACAATAAGTAGATTTGATAAATCGTGTATCAAGTATCACAAAGTATTTCCATTTGACTCCTGCTAAATTGTTTTCATACAGGAGTCTACAAAAGTATTCTACATTGAGCCACATGGCAAAGGCAAAGCAAAAGCTGGTAAGCATCATGTATTTAGCTTCTGTAAGATGTAAATCTTGGTTTACTATTTCATTTATTGTTGTTACAGATGTAAAAACAAAGAATGTAGAAATAATAACCAATAGTTTTTCCCCTTCCGATCAATAATGCTGTTCATTTCACACTTGGAAATTTTAATACCATGTGTTTCACATTTTTGAATAAAGGGATAAGAACATTTTTCTTCGAATAATGCAAAAACATATTCTTCAATTCAAAATTTGTTTACATGCGACATTTTGAACGCATAGATTTAAAAAGAGCTGACGGTATTTCTCATTTCAAATAATAAGTGTATCCAAAAATTTTTATTTTAAAACATTTCCTTTCTTAACATTCTTCACTGAAATTGTTCTAAAAATGTGTAAACACCCTTTGTATCTTATCAAAATTAAAGTTTGAATTTTTTATTAATGTTGTAAACATTTTCTAATTCTATAGTTGTAACAGGATTTGTTAAGCAAAAGCATGCTTAGTTGGCACAATTTGTTCAAAACTCAAAATAGTAAAGTTAAATTTCAAAATTGGGTTTTGATAGAAGGCATTGGGGAAAATTGTAAAAATAAATTGAAAAGTAATAATAAATGAAGGTGATATAACAAAAGTTTTCTGTTGCAATGGCAATGCTCCAATTGGCAATTAATTATAGATGGCAAGCCTGTAATAGGTAACATTCTTCACTGAAATTGTTCTAAAAATGTGTAAACACCCTTTGTATCTTATCAAAATTAAAGTTTGAATTTTTTATTAATGTTGTAAACATTTTCTAATTCTATAGTTGTAACAGGATTTGTTAAGCAAAAGCATGCTTAGTTGGCACAATTTGTTCAAAACTCAAAATAGTAAAGTTAAATTTCAAAATTGGGTTTTGATAGAAGGCATTGGGGAAAATTGTAAAAATAAATTGAAAAGTAATAATAAATGAAGGTGATATAACAAAAGTTTTCTGTTGCAATGGCAATGCTCCAATTGGCAATTAATTATAGATGGCAAGCCTGTAATAGGTAACATTCTTCACTGAAATTGTTCTAAAAATGTGTAAACACCCTTTGTATCTTATCAAAATTAAAGTTTGAATTTTTTATTAATGTTGTAAACATTTTCTAATTCTATAGTTGTAACAGGATTTGTTAAGCAAAAGCATGCTTAGTTGGCACAATTTGTTCAAAACTCAAAATAGTAAAGTTAAATTTCAAAATTGGGTTTTGATAGAAGGCATTGGGGAAAATTGTAAAAATAAATTGAAAAGTAATAATAAATGAAGGTGATATAACAAAAGTTTTCTGTTGCAATGGCAATGCTCCAATTGGCAATTAATTATAGATGGCAAGCCTGTAATAGGTTTGAAACACAGAAAACATCAATACAGACACTGAGAGAGTTTTTTGACAATGAAAAAATTTCATTTGACAGTTTAGTGGAAATTTTTAACACAATTATAGGACTATAACATATTAGGAAATGAACAGCTTAAACAGCATTGTAAAAAATGTTTGAATACAGCAGTGGGGGGACTATTGTTTTCGTTTTTGCATTGAATCACTCTGAATGTCCGTTTCTCTTTTCAAACTGTTGCCATCAAATATTATCACCCTGTATTATATTTGAAGAAATTAAATAATGAAGAATCTGCATAAATGGATGCATGTTTCTTGCATTATGATAAAACAACAGTACCTAGAGCCATCAAATTTTGAATGACATAATCCTACTGCGAATATGGGCACTTGGAAGCCTAAATTTGAAATTCATCTGAAATTCTAAAGATATGCTCAATTTAAAATTATTTTGCGATATTGCTCTTGAACTGAATCTTATGGTTTAAATTATTATTATTTTAAAATTTCATCTTACTAGATTTAAGCTGCTGATCTACAAACTAAAAATTTCTGGAATTGCTATCGTTGTTGAAATTGAATATTGATATCGTTATTAGAAAACTATGAATTGCTACATAAGTAAGTCTTCTAAATGTAGTCGTTTAGCCTTCTAGACAATGTCAGAAAAAGATGGAATCATCATCTGCCTCCTTTCTTTTTCTTTCCTGACAAAAATTTTTTATATCCTCCCCTATTTTTTATTAATTTGCTTATGTCATTCATTACTTCTGTTACATATTTTTTCTCTTACTTAAAAAGACTTAACCTTATAAATTTCTAATTATTAGTAAACTATATTTTTTCTAACAGACTTCCTGTATGTTTTTGTATCGCTTCATTTGATTTATCACCAAAAGAACTGCAGAACTTTCTAGAAGATCCAATATTATATAAACACGCATTTACAAAAAAAAAGGGGGGGCTCATTAAGAATTGAAAAATAATTTCACTTGTTTATGCACCAATCACTAAATTTTCATTTTCTTTTAATTTAGACTTGTTCAAATGAATGGATGCCAGATTCATTTCTGCATCTTCTTCAGAAATTACTGATGATCATATGAATCTAACAAATTCATTAAAAGTTCAAGTTACCTTCTCGGTTTACATATAATGTTATATACATAAATTATATACTATTTATAATATATAGCAAAAATTAATATTTATTATAAACATTTTTTAAAAATAAGAAACTGTATTTGGTTGTAGGCAACTAACTTTTTTTTAATGTTTTGCATTTCCTTTCCTTCATTATTATCTGACTGAGCACCAAAAAAAAATTTAAGAATATTCCACTGTAGAGAAAGCTATTTGGTTGAGTTTGAAGCTGTGCTTCCATTTTGAACTTCTCGAAATATATATATACACCTATTAATACAATTTTTATTTCCAAGTCAATTAATTTTTCAGTAGCTTCTTTTGTAACTATATGCAAGATTGATACGTGCAACTTCAGATGTTTGCAGCTGGTTAATGCAGTCAGATAAATGATGCTACACCATGAAATTTTCTCACATTATTAGCATTGTCTTAAGAAAATAATAAGCAACCTTTCCATTCTAAACTTTTATTTATAAAATATTCATTTATACAATTAAAATTACCTTCTCCTGTATTTTTCATGCAATCTAATACACAGTTACGTTATCAAGTTGCCAAAGTCTAACCCTTTTGTGTATGCAAAACATGGAAAATAAGTCTCTTACCATGACCAACAATTTGGTTAAAATGATCAAATTATTAAATAATTTTTTAACTAAAAGTTATCAAAATGGATTACAAAGATTGCCAAGTGGCAGACAAATGCCTCCAAGCAAGGTGTTAAGTCACCAAATATCTCGTTTTTGATTCCAGTTAACCATTTAAAATTAGGGAAAAAAGCAACCTTAAGTGTGACACAAATTTTCTGGGCAATTATACATAAACTTTTCTTCATTGGGAAAAAATCTACATAATTTTTCTCAGGAGGAAAAAAATCTCTAAAAACATATACGGCAAATTAAGATTGCCATTTTGCTTAATTTAAAATTTTACATTGCCATGTCTTGTTCCAGTAAAGGATGGCCTCCAAATATTTAGATTAGGGATCCAGCATCCGTCAAATAATTTCCAGAAAGATGAATAAATAGTTCATTAGTTCACTTTGCATTATTCAAATTAAAATGCTGTGAAAATATCTATTTATATGTTTTCTGATATTTTTATATAAAGTTTCTTTGCTGTTTTGAAAGAAATTTTCTAATCATTAAGTGTTTTCAAAATAGCCATGGACAAACATGATTATGTTAAGCGGCACCTACAACAGAAATCAATGAAGTAATTATTAATCCTTATTCTTTGCTATATATCATATAGAAAAGGTACAGTTTGTTATTGTTATTTCCATCACTACTTAAGAACAAATTATTTGTTTCACATTGATTTTACAATATTGGCAACAATACTTTTTCCAAGCATTTTCACAACTGTAGCACTTTTTATTTACTATGTCAGAATCCGGAAATGCTGCATTAAAAAGCTATTTTGAATGGTCCAAAACCAAACTCGGAAGTTAAAAATTGGACAAAATAACATTCAGCTTTTACAAGTCTTTTACGAAAATTTTTATATTTCTTTCAGATTTACTGATCTACTTTGCTTAGGCCTTGCAGAAAATACATGCCATTTACAGTCATCTTTTATGCCATGCATATCTGAAAAATCTTTGTTGCAGTGTGATGATTCACATGAATTTTAACCCTTTCCGGACGGGCATCCCATATATGCATTCCCTAAGAATGTATCTTACAGCCGGGCGTCTCATCCACGCATCACTAAAGATTGCATTCAGAGGACAGGTGATGCGTATATGCATTTTTAGATGGACCACTAAATGGTCTTCAGAAAGGTAATGGTAAAAAGGTAAAAGGACCTATGTCCATTACTTTTGAAATGAACACAGTTTTAGGTTCCTGACCTTGAGTTTGATATATTCTCCCTGACTTTAGTATTTTACTCATCAACTGTTGCGAGGGGGAGAGGAAAAAGCATAAACAAAGGTGGGCTCTTTAAATCGCCACATGCTAATCCAAATCCTTTTTTTATTCTATTTTTTTCCTCTACTATGTACAGTCTTTTAGGGTTACTATGTGGAGCTTTGTTACGTTTTGCATTGCCTTCAGATATATTTCAGGTCCTTCTCTTTTTATTTCAGAAAGCCTCACTTCCAGTTTATTATGGTGTGATTAACTATCAGAGGAAGAATACACTCGTATGGTTAATGAACCATTTACTAACACAGATGAGAGTGATGATTCATTTCTTAAAGAGTTAGAAAGTGATGTTTCGAGATTTACGGCAGTCTTATTTAAAATTTTGTTACTTTAATGTATAAAAATTCTGTAGAATCTTTCTGGCTTGGTAATTTTATTTTCTTATTTTTTGTTCTCAAACTGTTAGTTTAACTCACAAGAACCACATGCTATGTTTTCTCGCCGTAATCTAAATGAACCTGTTAAACTGCTCTTCATTGTAAGGTGCTTGATGAGAAAGAGAGTGTCAGTCAGAAAGTGTAGACTTACAATTAGGTACTCATCAAAACCAGTAACCATTCAACACATGAGCATTTCACCAATCATTGGATTAATAAGTTGGCTCCATTTTATGTACCATTTCCTTTGCCCTCTTCTGTGAAATTCATAGTCCCCCCCCATATTTTAAATAACTCATGGTTTTTTTAAAGAATTCTCATAGAAATTATTGAGAATTTTAAGTAGTTGAAATGGTATTTTCAATAGACAGATATATAAACAAGAGTTAAGAAATTTGAAAATTAAGATTATAAATTATTAAAGTCATGCACTATGCTGTGAAATTAATTAAATAATCAAGATAATAATTAAATCAAAATTTTGGTGTCTAACAGGAAGAAGAGAAAAAAATAAATATTAGCTAACACAGCCACATTTCTAAATTATATCTTAATTATTATACTTCTACAATTAAAAGTAATGCCAAATAAATAAAAATTATTTAAACCCATTAATTTTTTAATGCAAATAAAGAATGCAATAGATAAAACATTAAAAAAATATAGTCCTTTTTAATAAATCATTATGATATAACCTGCTTTAACATGACACAAAACAAAAAATATTGCACACAACAAGAATTCTTGAAACTAAATAAACAATCAGAAGCATCAAGCTAAATCAGTATTTTTCAAAATTGCCACAAAAGGGTTATAAATCAAATTCTTAAAATCTAAAGGAAACAAAACTTTAAAAAAAAAAAAAAAAAAAAAAAATTGAGAATGATAGGCTATCAGCAACTCAGAATCCATCCACATGCCATTGGCTAAATTCAATGCAATAAATTAAATTAATTTTTCTAATTATGTAGAACCCAAGGAAGACTGAAGCAAAAGCAGTTAAATGCCAAGGAAAAGAAACAAAACCAAGTTACTTATGTTAAGAATGAAAGGATATAGCCCAAAATGTGAAGTATTATCACAGGCATATGGCCTAAAATTAGAAAAAGAATGCATTAAATAAATTGAGTGAAAAAAAAGAAGATAAAAATGTTCCTTGGAATCACTATGTAATAGATGTGACTGGGGACAAAGAAAAAGGAAGCATACTGATGTTGTGTTGAACCAAGTTCAGTAGTAGGATGTTGGTTTGATAAAATGGGAAAAAAATAAAAATTCGAGAACTGCATTGAGTTGTAAAGAAGCTGTAAAAATGAAAATGGTGGATGGTATATACGCAATTAGTTCTGTTTAAAAAATATTTGCCTGTTCTTTGAAAAGCATTTTCAACAATTTGTTTCATTGAATAATTTTATTATCTTTTTGACCCAGAAGGGCTATTAGTCTCAAAATGGTTATTCTGCATAGAATCGCTATAAATAGCTGTATTAGTTTTCAAATTGCTCCCACTAAATATTATCACACTGTATTATACTTAAAGAAATTAAATAATAAAGAATCTGCATGAATGTATATATGTTTCTCATCCTGTGAAGAAATAACGTGGCGGCGCGCAATGAACTGGAAGTTGATCTGTCAACACTATCGTTATCTTCAGGGCAGATGTTTTTATTTTATTCGGCTTATAATTCCTTATTAAATGTAGTATTTCATCTCGATGTACTTCGTCTTTGATATGATTTAAATCAAATTCCTCGTCATTATAAATATCACGAATACAAATCAAATAGTTTTCTGGTTGCAATTTTCTAATTTCGGCTATGCATAATGTATGCTTTACGCATGCGCGCGTTGAAAGAAATGTTTAATAAAGTAAACAAATAAATATTAAGCTTTTTTTTTGTAAATTTTGATACCCTTTAGATCATAATTGCTCATTATTTTATAAATTACGGTTTCATATTTTTAATTTTATAATTTCTGCATGCCATCTTACCAGATTTAAACTGATGATCTATAATCCGGAAAAATCGATATTCCAGAATCACCGAAGTCCCGACGAGTCCAGATTAAAGACTTTTGACTGTATATACCGTTTTTAAATATTTTTAGCTCAAATGCTCCTTTAAGCGTAATATAAAATCTGAAAGCTCTTCCCCCCCAATCTACATAACTTGTGTATTTTTTCTCTGTTAGTCTGTTAATCACCAAAATTTTGATTTAACTTTTATATTTTAGTTACAAATATAATGAGTTAAAAAGATGTAGAAATTAAGACCATCTGATTTTTACAGTATACCCTTATCACTGTGTTAAAATAACTTCAGTTTCTTACTTTTGAATTATTTTTCTTAAGTCCATAGAAAAAACAAAATCCCAAACAAAAAATTTCTGAAAATTCTGTAGCAATGAAACAGTAATGTCATATAATTAAATACAAAAAGTCAGGTTTATATCAGATTATACTTCGAGGTTTACAAACACAATAAATATTTAACACATTTACCTGCTTCAGTACAAACATTCCTCAAATCTGCACCGTTAAAACCATCAGAAAGTTTTACAACTGCCTCCCAATCTAATTTTATGCATAAGAGAAAAAAAAAAAATCAATTTCAGTAAGATCATAAAATATAAAGCATACTCTAAAGTATATAAACATGCAGCTTACCTATTTCTCCATGTTTGGTAATTGGTGCAGCATGTATTTTACAAATTTCTAATCTAGCCTGCTCATTTGGAAGAGGAATTTCTAAATAAATAAATGTTCTTGAATTACTCTTCCTATTAGTAAAAATATTTTATTTTTAATGCACATAAGTTAAAATCAAAAGTCTTCTATGCAATGCTTTAAAATATTTTGAGTTACAAATATATAGCATTTATAACATTTTACTTAATGGTACGTGATACAATACTAATTCTTTGCAAATGGCCATTGCATATATTTTTACTGTAAGAGATAATAATGAAAGTGCAATAAATAGATGAGTGATAAGAGATCCCTTTATCATATGATTAATTAGTATAGCACCACATCCACCTTTATTTTAAAAAAATACATACATATGGTGAAATATGCATATATAGGTGAAACATCTGCAATCAATGTCATATATTGAGTTATACTCACATAAAAGTCTGATATTAATAACTGGTTTAAAATGTATTTACTGCAGGGGAAGCGTACTTTATGCTATTATACTCATGCAGTGAGATACAAATCTGGTTCCTAATGTAGATAGTTTTTCCATAATTTGGGTGACTTCTTTATTTGTTATTGGAATATTTATATGTAGACTATTGGGTAAAGTGCAGTTCGACTGGATTTCTTATTTTCCATATGTTATATGAGAATTATGTGTCTCTCATTCCAAATCATGCAAAATAAATGGGGAATGGAACATGTCCCCAAGATGTATCTTACTAACTATATGCAATGTGATAATGCATTCTTCAGCCTGTATCACTAAAATCCCACTCTTTTTGCCATTATGCTATTGCTTTTAATTTTAGGCTTTTCTTCAGGTGTGATGGGAGCCATAAGATCTCGCAAGTCTGATGAACCATTGCTTCTGTTGCAACATTTTTTACAAGACAATGAGCTATCTCACTGCTGTGATTGCAAGCATGTTCTTTTAATCCACTCTAGTGTGATATTGTAATTTTTAAATTTCCTTAGGTCGTTTTATATGCCCAGCAATGATTGGCAAAGGGTGTTGCAGATTTAAAATTGTACCAAAGAGAGACTATCAATTTTTTTACTTTGACATTATAAATTTGCTATCTATGTATACAGTGTATGGCCTCGGCAATACTTATTGGCTCAACTTGAAACACATTACCGTTGCTCTATAGGTGACTTTTCCACTGATATTCTAAATGTTCATGACGTAGAACTACAAAAGAGCTTCCAACGTTGTGCTCAACTTTTGAACCATCTGTATAAATTTCTAATTTGATAATTGAGATGGAATGTATGCTGTCTATATTGCTGAGTTTGATCTCGGTTCCTATGTCTTTTTGTGATGGATGTATGTGCATGTGTGGAGCCTGCTATTCATATTTACTTATGCGAAATATTTTTCATCTAAGGATGCTGTTTTTTTTCATTTGTTTGACTACTTGAAAGACTGCTTCTTCTTCAGTTTTTATGTGCTAAGGTAAGAGCCCTGCAAAGACACAGACTGCATTTGTACAAGTAGTGCGATAGGCTTGATATTCAGTAAAAAGGGAGCTGGCTAGACAGATATTTGGTTTTACATCTTTCCATGGGTTGAGCCCATACTGCTGCACTATATGTTGCAATTTTCTCCACAACTGTGGAATAAAGAAGCTTTTAAATGTGGTGCTTCAATCCCCATTCATATCTTCCTAAATGCTGAATTGTTTAGCAATAATGGTGGTACGCATTTTGAGTTTCATAATGTGTAGGATCCATGTTTATTTTTCATTATTTAATGAAAAACAAACATAAGGTTTAGGTATTTTGGCTAAATCATTATTTTCAACCTTTTACTATTTAGAGATACAGATGGTCAATGCTTCAGTAAGCCTCCTTTCTTTGGGATTAGGAGGATTTCTGTTCAGGGATTTGCAATTTTAGAACATTACACAGGAAGTAAAATTGATTGTCGATTTCTGTAGGTTTTTTTCTGCATTTCAACACTAGTTTTTCCTCTTACAAGGAGGGCTGCATTATCTACCTATGCAAATATTCAAGTATGTTCTGGCCATGATGCTGTAAGGATTTTATTGAAGTTAAGACTCTACAGATGATGGCTTGCAGGCAGCCTCTTGTTTGATCATGTTTAATATTACCATTGTTGTGTGCTATAATTAATTGGCAATCCATTAGATAACTACTAAAAAGTTCAGTAAATGTTATCTGAGCGCTATGCTTCTGTTAAGCTTGTTTTATGGCTGACCACCACAAGGTGTCAAAGGTAATTTTAAAATCAAAATTAATGTATGCTGTGTGCTTTATTTTCTAAAATTTTGTCCTGTATGTCAATTAATGCACGTGTAGTTCATCCTGAGAATGTACAAATAACAGTGATAGCTATCCGTACTGATATGGGCTAAAATAATTTTGATGTAAATGATGTTTAAGTCTGTTAATGAATAATTTTTCAGCTGTTTTGCCTAATGCAGTAATCAGAATACATGGTAAGAATTTGCACAGGCTGGATCCCTGCTCATATTTGGGAACAGTATGACTTTGCCTATTTTGAAAGCCTTATTCAAAAATGTATCTGTAGTGAGAAGTTTATTGAAATATTTGTGGAAAAGATTAATATTGTCATAGGTGACCACTTTAATTATTGAATAGTTTATACCATCTGGTCTTGGTGCTTTATTTTTAAGAAGAAACCACATCTCGTACTCTTTCATTAGTAAAATCAAAGTTGTCTGGAACTGTCAAATTTGTTGGAAGTTGTCTTTTCTATTGCTGCTTTGGGCAATATGTAGTGAGATCTGTCAGCTTTATCTCTGGAACAAATGGCAAAATAAATTAAGATGGTTCTACAGTTCAGAAATAGTTTTCACTTTTGAAAGTTGGTCATCCACTCTGAATTTTTTTTTTTCCTTGTTCCTTTCTTGAAGTTCCCAGAATAAATTTTGAATTAGTATCTCCATGTTATATAGTAAAATTAAATATACTTCAGTTCTTATTAATAGAATAATTGAACTTTACAGAAATGAAATAATATCTAACATTTAAAAATAATGATTTTTATGACTTTCTATACATTAAACTCAGCAATGAAATTCCACTATCCTTTAGAATAAAAGCTTTTTTGCGTCAGCCTGTCTCCATACTTACATATGCAGAACTCCTTTCTCATCCACAAATGATGAAGAAGCTTATCAATCAAATTGAAACCTTAACTCCTAAATGAAGCACTACTAATATATTACCATATTAAATAGTTACCGTATTTTATGGACTATAATACACACCTCAATGTTTAAGCAAGTTCTTTAAAAAATAACATTATTATTAATAGATTATAAAGCCAGACTAAAAAAAAATATTCTTAATGCATAAAACAGAACTGTCCTTGAAAATCGTCATCTGAACTTTCTTCTCCCTCTTCATTGTCATCATTGCCTTCTTCATATACAAGATGGTCTTCACTGCCATCAAGAGCGTTACTTATGCTGCACTTCTTGAAAGATTTAACAGTAATATCTTCTCTCACTCTCTCTCTTTATTATTATTATTATTATTATTATTATTAATCCCAATGCCATTTTGTTGGTGTCCTTGAATCCATTTCAATACATCATCTTCTAGTTTTGGCCATTTTGCATTCAGCTCCAATTTGCACATTTAGTCTTCCTCATTTTTTCAGTTCTTCTTTCCAAGCCCGCCAATCGAATTTTTTTTTTTTTTTTTTTTTTTTTTTTTGTTGGTGGAGAGTCGAAACGTTGCTCAGCTTACTCTGTTTTCATGTTTTTCTGCATATGCTATTACTTTCAATTTATAGCCCGCATCATATGAATACCTTTTATTTTTTTCCATCGCGAAACTAGCCACTAACAAAAATATTGAACTGTTATTGATAACACAAATCACTATCAATTCAAGTTCACTGGCACCGTAGACTGCAATGACACTTCATAGGCTAGACAATGTTTGTGATGAGGGAGAGAGTGTTGCCAATTACTGCCAGTTGAAACCAATGTTGCCAGATACAGATAGTTTTCCTGCGGCATCCAATATATGGCCATTTTTAAGGCTGGAGGGAATTTTAAATCTAACACTGGACATTTTTATATTAATTTCGAGTATAAGACACACCTGAATTTTGGAGGCAATTTTTTGAAGAAAAAAGTGCATCTTGTCGTTCGTAAAATATAAACTTGCCCAGCATTAATCTTATGCATTATAGAAGTAACTTTTGATACACATAATAAATGCTTCAGTCGTCAATTAACAGACACCTACAAAGTGCAGAGTTTAAATACACTGAACATAAGAAAATAGAAAACAATAAAATCAAACATTCATGCCGTTTGTTCATTAAAGAAATTACCTATTTTACGATCAAGTCGACCTGGACGAAGAAGAGCAGGATCCAGAGTATCAGGTCTGTTGGTTGCCATAATTATTTTAACTTGACCAAGGGAATCAAAACCATCCATTTGATTTAAAAGCTTTAAAAAAAAAAATCTACTGAAAGCAGTTATGACAAAAATACTATGCAAACATGAAATACTGAATGTGATTTCTAGTTATTATAAAAAATAATGAAATCTGAATAAGCTTCTACAAAAAACTTATAAAAAATAATCAAATCTGAATAAGCTTCTACAAAAAACTATCTAATTTTTTTTTTCTTTCAAGTTTTAGTGAAAAAGATTGCATCATTCAGTTTTTTTTTTGTTTCCCCCCCCTTCAGCCAATAAGAAAATTTCATGCATTTTGGCTTCATTCGACAAAAATACAAACTGTTAACTTACTAGTTTTCCTTCCCCACAAATAAAGACAAAAGAACATTTATTCACTATTCAAAACAATAAGCAGTATGATATCTTTTTCATATTCAATATCAGTCTTATTTCCCACTAAAAAAAAATCTAGAGTGGGATTGCATAAATTACCACAGAATCATACGCTCAAATTACAGGATCACTATCACAGCGGTAAATAATTCATTCTTGATTTTCTAAGAAACCATATGCTGGCTGGTATAATATACCTCCCTTTCATGAAACTTTATCTATTTCCAATACATTTTCTATTTCCAAATGTATATACATATATATTGGCATTTAACCATCCAACACACAAGCCTTACATAAGCTATTTTGTGCAAATGTGAAACATACAAAACAATGAACTAGGGCAAAAAGAAAATTTGTTTCAAAAATGATTTTCCCCCTCCCTGTCTGCCCATTATAATGGTCAGCAAAAGCTTACAATTTGCCCAAAAATATGATTAAAAAACATTTTCACCCACACTTCTGAATAACTAATTATGTGTACATGCATATTCTTAAAATATGTCCAAACAACTAAAACCCTTATCACATACAATATTTGTTACCGGAACAAAACGTTTGGTGGAACAGTTCTGAGAAACGCTCTTTGGCGAAATAGGGTTATCATCTTCACTTGGTAAACAGGCTAAAAGCCAAACAAGAATCAGTTATCACTCAGATTGGCGAAAGTGACGTTTGCTTCTTCGTGTTGTTTTGTATCGCTCACACTCTTTTCGTTTTAAACTTTATTGTTAGTAATGAAAGATAATAGAAAGGTGACTGCTATCAAGTTAATCACTTTAATCTCCACCCTGGCACTTCAAGTAACAGATAAACATACTTCTGGTTATAGCAATTAATTACATCAGTAATAGCCAAATTCTGTATACACTAAGAATAGTTTAAAATGTGTGCTGGATAAGTCTATTTATCAGACATTACTTATGTGTATTTTCTGTTGTCTGCATTCCAATGAAAATTTGATCGCTCATTGGAAAATTTGTGACCTAGTGAAAGGATTTTCTTGACTAACTTTATAATTACTGTTCTGTCCATTAAAACAAACAAACAGGCAAAAAAAAAAAAAAAAAAAAAGACCTTCTATGACAAAAATCTATATGGCTGATATTTACATCCTCACAGCCAGCAGATACTATTCAGCAAAATGAAGATCAAATAAAGCATATGAATACATGAGTAATCAAACATGTGCGAGTTTTTTACTGTCCCATAGAACACTCGGTAATATACCTAAAATACATTAATTATACCAACTCTAGAAATTAGGTGGTGCACATCATGAGTTTTTTTTTATGTGATTACGGCAAAGCCTCGAGGGATATCTGCCTAACAGGAGGGATCCCTTTGTAGATTTTTTAAAACTGGCTCGTATATCAGTTACAAATGGGGAAAACCAAGAAAACGCCCATGTAGCCAGCCTGTTCGCGGCATTCTAACCTGAGACAGAATTACCAGTGTTCAACGATGTTTCGGCCACTAGTAGGCCCATGCACTTAATTGGAAAGTACGAGTACAATTCATTATGTAAACAGACACGAAGGTGATAATCAGTTGTGCACTGTTTTAAGTAATCAAATGTTATAAATGCACAGCTGTTACATTTCTTATTATTTATTAGTCATGTTTATATTATGTAGATCATACATATGATATAATTATGAATTAACCCAATAACAAAATATGTACACTCTTTAGTACACAAATGCTCATCAATTATTTTTCAACTGATTATTTGCAAAGAACTGATGACTACAGTTCCTGCCAATTACATAATCGTTATATGAATTAAAAGTAATTTCAAATAAACTTTTTGGCAATGTTCATTTTTGTATTCATACATACATATATATACACATCTAATAAGTCATATATTTACATACAGATAGAGCGATGCGATGGTTTAGAAGTTGTTGATATATATTTATTAGTATTAATGTAATGAATAAGATTTATATTAATGAATATACAAATGTTTTTCATCATGCATAATAATAAATCCATAAATTGCCAATGTTTCAATATGTTACAATAAAAGTATAATGTATTTATAATCCAAAAAGTATTTCATTAATAACATGAAAATAACTGACAAATTTAATGAGCATTCTCATTATTATATAAGCTATGCTTTTCTTTTTTTTATGCATCTTTTATGCTGTTTAAAAATGTGTCACTGATTATGCAATTAACAATTTAAAAGATAAGTAATTAGGAGAAAAGCCGCATATATACAAACGGATTTTAAAAAATTAGTCAAGTTAAATTTAAGAAATAAAATTCTATTATATAACAGTGATAATACACGATCAGCATGAAATACGACAAATTTGGCAAACTTTTGGAGACGAACAATTTGTAAACAAATCCGAACTGCAAGAACGTCATAAAATACTGTCAGCTCTGAAGTTTCCATGTTCACGAACACCCCCAGAATGAAGAAGGGAGAAGGACGACATATGTGAAGAGGACCAGGAGAAATGACGGCAACTATAACCCGGCTTTAAAACGGAAGATCTACTCACCCGACAGAACTCTCCGCAGCAAAAGTCGCCGAACTGCAGAAGGGCCATCAGCGGCGGAGGAAAAAGTACAAGGAAAATTTGAACGGCCAACAACGAGGTCCAAGCAGGATCACGACAGAAGTTTCCCGGTTCCGCCAAGACCAGCTGCCTTCAAACGGCCAAGACCACAAGCAGAGGAGGAAAAAAGGAAGGTGCTCAAGGGTGGCCGAACTGGTGAAAAACGGAAGCTTCCAGAGGAAAGCACTGAAGGGCGAGCCCGTACAAGAAGGAGGATAAATCAAGCTACTATCTGCAGTACCTTTAAAGACTGGGCCCAAAAAAGGATGTCCAAATATTACAAAGATAAGTAAAATTTTATGTTACTTTGCAAACTTAAGTTAATCTTTCATTCTTACTGCAAGTTGCAGATTTCAAGAAGTTTTACCTCATGCGAGGTCTACCTTTATCGCCAAAAGGGCGAGAAATGAGTAGTGACCGATTTTCGTATTATGTTTTTCAATTACTTGTGCGTAAAACTAAAGTTGATGTATAATAGCGTTGTGTAAAGACTTAAATATTGTAAAAAGTTATTGTATAAATTTTATTTAAAACATTCTAGCAAGAGAGAAGTTTTAGTCTGAAAGACTTTTTGAAATGTATTATTTCAATGTAGAAAGAATTGGCACTTGCTTTGAAAAGAATAGACGTTAACAATGTACTACTAATGTATGTTTTCAAATCTGTAAAATTAACGGCATGTTGATATGTTCTGTTATTTTAAATGTTAAGAAATACCGTGATATGGTAAAAGTGAAAGTAATGTTAAAAATTTCTTATTCGTGTGACTGTAAAGACTAAATCATGGCGAATATGTGTTAAAGGGTGAATGATGTAGTTAGGCTCTCTGACGCTACACTTTAGAGTTAGCCACTTTTAGAATAGTACCTCAGGGTTTAGAGTTGAAATTAGGGTGTGTTTAGAGGTCTCGTTATGTTGAATTTTAACACGTTAGTGTTTTGATTGTAGGAGGAAGTGTGGCACACGTAGACAGAAACACATTCGTGTTTGGTGTTCTTTTACAACACATGTCAGAGAGCACGGGGAGAGATAATTAAAATAGTCATGAATGAAATAAGAATGTTAAGAGAAGTATATTCTATATGTTATTTGCAATGTCATTGTGTAACATTTCATTAAATTAGTTTTCCTTCCAGATCTCTGGAAGGAACCAGAATTGAATAAAGCTCCTGTTTAGATGCAGTACAGATGAAAAAAAGATTGTTGTATATCCTGGGACCTGCTATTGTAACAAATTTCTTTCTTCTTAAATAAGCAATTCATTTTTTTTTTTTTTTTTTTTTTTTTTTTTTTTGTTTAGGTAATACTGCGGCTACCTGCATGAGGGACGGACGTCTGTTATGCATGTTACAAATTCATGAAACCAATATTCAGCGATCCGACCGCTGCGCCGCCAGTTTCCCTGTAAGATTTCTTTTTATTTAATTAAAATTTTCGTAACATACATGAATGAATTCCATCGGATATTTTTTAGGATAATTCATTTCGGTTCATATTTTTTTTTAATTTAAATTTTCGTTACATACCTGATTAGGTTTCATCACAGTTTTTTGCTATAATTTTTGTTTAACACCTAACACTTCTTTTGAGTATCATTTTCTTTTTCATAACTAACAGTTCATTACAGTAATATTTTTATGTATGTATATTTTTACTTACTTTATTTTAAATACATACATATTTCAAATTCCTTTTTCATTTCAATGGCGCTTCCACGTGACTGTTTTTTAATTCTGGTAGCACTCCTAAGGCGACTTCTGGCAACCTTTTAATACGTTTTCGCTCAATTTAATTTTGGAAACCAAACGTGAAAGGACGCAGGTATGTGGCTCTTTTGTTCATTCATTTTCATCACGAATGCTCAGCTTAGTAGAAGCTTAGTCAGAAAGTAGAAGAACGGCGGACGTTGAAAGAAGACGCCAATATCAACAGCGAAACCAATTTGGTACGCCAAGACTACAGCAAACTCAAGCATACGGCTACGGAGAAAAAGCGAATCAGTGGGCAAGGAAACCCGAGAATTCAAAAACAGCCGGCGAACGTCGACAGTTCAATAGCAACCCAGGAAAAAAGTCTCAAGGCCAGGGGAAAAAGAAGGAAAGCACGGAAAGGAAAAATAATTTAAACTAAAACGGATTTCTGCTGACGAGAGGGTGCGGAAATCCGAAGGCCACGAAAATCCCTCTTCCTACAAATTAAATACAGTAATGGTGAAAAATTTGACTCTCCCGAAGATTGAAGTCTTGGTGAATAATATCCCAGCCACCGCACTCCTGGATACCGGCGCACAGTGTTCCTGTGTGGCAGAACAGTTTTTTAGAAAGTATTTTCGCAAATACCGCATATATAATGCGGATAATACAACAGTGTTAGCGGCGCAAGGAGAAAAATGTAAGTGCGTAGGTAAAGTACCTTTGTATATCCGTATCAAGGACGAACAAGTAAAGGTGATGTTTTTTATAGTAAAGAATCTGCAAGCACATTTGATCTTAGGAATAGATTTTCTTTCAGACGCACAAGCTACACTGGATTTTAATGAAGCGTCCCTTAAGCTGACAATGAAACCAGTGCGTGTAGAAAAGGCTGAACCGCCAAGGTTAAATCTTGACCACCTGCCTAATCACGAGCAAGATAGAATCCGACAAGTGGTAAGTGAATTTGCTTCGTTATTTAGTGATATTCCAGGATTTACTCAGGTTACTAACCATAGTATTGACACCGGAGATGCATTGCCAGTTCGTCAAAAACCATACCGGTATGATAAGAATAAGGAAAAAATTATAGAATGGCATATTACCGATATGCTACGTAAAAAGATCATAACGCCCATCTCAAGTAGTTATGCTAGCCCGGTGGTTTTATGTAAGAAAAATAATGACTATCCTTTGGAGCATCCAAAAAGGTGGAGATTCGCTATTGATTACCGTAAATTAAATTCCATAGCGAAATATCCGGTATATCCGTTACCGATCATAGAAGAAATTTTAAGGAACATAAAATCAACCAAATTTATGACGACTTTAGACTTAACGACTGGTTATTTTGAAATAGGGGTGAGGCCTGAGGACGTGCCTAAGACTGCTTTTATAACCAAGTCTGGCACTTATGCATTTTTGCGTATGCCGTTTGGCCTTTCAGGGGCCCCGGCAACATTTCAGCGATGCATGGACATTGTGTTAAGACCTGTTCTTGGAAAGTCCACATTTATCTATTTAGACGATATCATTATTACTAGTGATAATCTAGACCAACATGTACAGGATTTAAGACAGGTGTTTTCTTTATTAAATGAGGCCGGTCTGAAAGTTAATGTCGAAAAGTGCAAATTTGCAGCCCCTGAATTAAAATATTTAGGTTACAAAATATCTCAAAAAGGGATCGAGACAGATGAATCAAAAATAATTGCTGTACAAAAGTATCTGACTCCAAACACGGCAAAGAAGCTCTCTTCTTTTCTAGGACTTTGTTCATATTATAGGTCCTTTATAAAAGATTTTGCGGCTATCGCTGAGCCATTGTTAAAATTAAAAAGGAAAAAGGCAAGATTCTCGTGGACGGCCGAAGCCAATAGTGCTTTCGAAAAATTAAAACAAGCATTAACGCAAGCCCCTGTGTTGAAATTTCCTGAAAAGGATGAAAATTTAGAAATTTCAGCGGATGCTTCGGATTATGCGGTAGGAGCGGTACTTTCGCAAAATCAGCAGCCCGTGGCATTTTTTAGCCGAACTTTAAATCAAACACAAAGAAACTATTCCGCGACCGAGAGAGAGGCACTTGCAGTTCTGTAAGCAGTGCAAAAGTTCCGAGTCTATTTTGGAAAGGCGCCGATAACAGTATACTCTGATCATGCGGCGGTAACTAGATTGTACTCAGGGAAAAATTTATCCCCAAGGTTAATAAGATGGGCACTCAAGCTGCAAGAATATAATCTGCTAATCAAGCATACCCCTGGAAAGAAAAATATCGTAGCAGATGCCCTATCAAGGATTAAAATAGACGAACAAGGCAATACCGTAAAGATGGCAATGCTGACAGCATGTACAATAAATTCCCGAGAAACTGTAATAACCGAACTGGGTAAGGATCCTGAGTTTGGAAGTATTTATGAGTATTTGAAGGATCCTGAAAATTTTAGCCACCAAGATATTGTGGCGATAAGAAATAGGGCGGCCCATTACGAACTAATAGATGGTCTATTATTCTATACAAAAACTACGAATTCCAACAACGAATTTCGACCTGTTATCCCAGCTAGTCTTAGATTAAATATCCTGCAGGAGCTCCATGACAGCCCTTTAGCTTCTCATGCTGGTATTCGAAAAACTATCCAACGCGTACGCGAGGCAGTCTACTTTCCTGAACTGCAAAAGTTAACAAGGGCGTATGTCCAGTCCTGCCCAACATGTCAAGCCGTTAATTATATTAATTTCCGCCCGGCCGGGTTTCTAAATAGTATTAAATCTGAATTTCCAAATGAAATAATTGGCATCGATTTATTGGGCCCTTTCCCAAAAAGTCAGTTAAATAAAAGTCGCTATCTCCTTGTTATGGTTGACCATTTTAGTAAATGGACCGAAATTGTTCCCTTAAAACGAGCCTCCGCGAAATTAGTTACCGATTCTATTTTAAATAAATATATTTTAAAATACGGGGTGCCCCTAAAAGTTATATCGGATAATGGTCCTCAATTTATAAGTAATATATTTGAAGACATGTGCCAAAAACTGGGCATACGTCATTTAAAAATGGTCCCGTATCGGCCGCAATCAAATATAGCGGAACGGGTCAACAGAAATATAGTGAAAATTATCCGTAGTTATGTTAAAAATTTTCATAAAAGCTGGGATAACTATGTCAATGAATTTGCTTTCGCCCTTAGGACCGCAAAACATGATACAACGGGCAAAACTCCTGCTGAGTTATTTCTAGGCAGAAAGATTATAACACCGTTAGATAAATTATTTTATGTGCAACAAAGAGCCCCAGAATTTAAAATGGGTGATATAGAAAAACTAATAAAAGAAGCAAAAAAGAATACGGAAGTAGCACAAAGAAAACAGAAGCTATATTATGATTTGAAACGACGGGGAGTAACTTATAAAGTAGGGGATGAAGTTTTAAAAATTAAGCATTCACTTTCTTCAGCACCAGAAGATAAAACTGCCAAATTTTTTCCACAATTTGAAGGACCATATGTTATAGAAAAATAACTCACGCTGTTGTAGTGTTAAAAGCCAGAAATGGTGAAACCTGTTCCGCAAACATTGATCAAATCAAGCCCTACTTCGATCGTAATAAAATGCAAATCTTTTCAGATCTTTTGCAGGATCCGGCACGGCATACACCGCAGGTACAAGTTCCAGAGGTGGAAAAACGACAAGTACAAGGGCAAGCCAATGAGAGACAGAAGCAAGTGAAAAGAAAATTGCCCCGCGGAAAAATTGAAGGTAACAAGAAAAAGAAGCCGTTCCACCGTCCAGAAAACAGAGTTCACGAACACCCCCAGAATGAAGAAGGGAGAAGGACGACGTATGTGAAGAGGACCAGGAGAAATGACGGCAACTATAACCCGGCTTTAAAACGGAAGATCTACTCATCCGACAGAACTCTCCGCAGCAAAAGTCGCCGAACTGCAGAAGGGCCATCAGCGGCGGAGGAAAAAGTACAAGGAAAATTTGAACGGCCAACAACAAGGTCCAAGCAGGATCACGACAGAAGTTTCCCGGTTCCGCCAAGACCAGCTGCCTTCAAACGGCCAAGACCACAAGCAGAGGAGAAAAGGAAGGTGTTCAAGGGTGGCCGAACTGGTGAAAAACGGAAGCTTCCAGAGGAAAGCACTGAAGGGCGAGCCCGTACAAGAAGGAGGATAAATCAAGCTACTATCTGCAGTACCTTTAAAGACTGGGCCCAGAAAAAGATGTCCAAATATTACAAAGATAAGTAAAATTTTATGTTACTTTGCAAACTTAAGTTAATCTTTCATTCTTACTGCAAGTTGCAGATTTCAAGAAGTTTTACCTCATGCGAGGTCTACCTTTATCGCCAAAAGGGCGAGAAATGAGTAGTGACCGATTTTCGTATTATGTTTTTCAATTACTCGTGCGTAAAACTAAAGTTGATGTATAATAGCATTGTGTAAAGACTTAAATATCGTAAAAAGTTATTGTATAAATTTTATTTAAAACATTCTAGCAAGAGAGAAGTTTTAGTCTGAAAGACTTTTTGAAATGTATTATTTCAATGTAGAAAGAATTGGCACTTGCTTTGAAAAGAATAGAAGTTAACAATGTACTACTAATGTATGTTTTCAAATCTGTAAAATTAACGGCATGTTGATATGTTCTGTTATTTTAAATGTTAAGAAATACCGTGATATGGTAAAAGTGAAAGTAATGTTAAAAATTTCTTATTCGTGTGACTGTAAAGACTAAATCATGGCGAATATGTGTTAAAGGGTGAATGATGTAGTTAGGCTCTCTGACGCTACACTTTAGAGTTAGCCACTTTTAGAATAGTACCTCAGGGTTTAGAGTTGAAATTAGGGTGTGTTTAGAGGTCTCGTTATGTTGAATTTTAACACGTTAGTGTTTTGATTGTAGGAGGAAGTGTGGCACACGTAGACAGAAACACATTCGTGTTTGGTGTTCTTTTACAACACATGTCAGAGAGCACGGGGAGAGATAATTAAAATAGTCATGAATGAAATAAGAATGTTAAGAGAAGTATATTCTATATGTTATTTGCAATGTCATTGTGTAACATTTCATTAAACTAGTTTTCCTTCCATATCTCTGGAAGGAACCAGAATTGAATAAAGCTCCTGTTTAGATGCAGTACAGATGAAAAAAAGATTGTTGTATATCCTGGGAGCTGCTATTGTAACAAATTTCTTTCTTTTAAATTTTCTAGTTTCTAGCGAAGTTAGGTTTGTAAAAGATTGGCCTCGCGTTAGATTCTAGAGCTAAAAGTTTTCAACAAGGTCGTTTTAGACCTCAGTTTCAAACTAATTAACTCTGGCGGGAAGTATGTAAGGATCTTAAGTTTTACTAACGTTTATTTTATTTTAAATCTTTACTATCACTTCTTATTTTCTACTTCCAGCCAGAATTATAAGCGTGAAGGATTTTATGCAAAGTTTGTCTGGCGAACGCCAAGTACTTAAGTTGTGGCTTTTTTGCCAAGCAAGAGAGAGAGGAAGCAGTAAGTCAACGCAGGCCGCTTACCTTAGAAGTTACGCAGTTGCTGTTTTCCTTCCAGGCCAGAGGTTTTAATCCTCTTGATAAATTAAACGTATTGTAGTGTTCACAGTCTCTGTGCTACATATGCTTCCTGTTATTATAAGGCCAATCTTCCACGTGTATTATTCTAAAGTTAAATTAGAGTTTAGTTTTATTTTTATACTTTTACGTTAGACCCCGAGTGGCGGGTCATTGTATTCCGAAGTACGGAAGTTATTGTATATAGAGGAAAATAAAGGGTTTTGTATACCCTTCGTCTGTATCCTGTCTACTTACCACAATTAGTGAACATAGCTTTAGTAAGCTCTCTGTTCCGAGTCAGGTCCTTGTATGTTCCCGAAGAAGGTTAGAAGGAACATTGAACCTGATAGTAGTACTTAAAATAGTAGTACTTTAATTAGCATTAGTAGTCATTAAAATATTTTGTGAAATAATGATTATAGATCACCAGTTCTCAAACTATGGTACATTACAGTATTTTTAGTGGTACAATTTTTACAGAAAAGAATTAAATTAATGTAAAATTGTGCCCCTTTTTGGACCTTTTTAACTTTTTGTTTTAATCTTTATTATTCAGAAATACATATATTTTTTTATTTTATGAATTTTGCGGCTCTAGCTTTAATGTTAAAATGACAACTTTTACGAATATAATTAAATAATATTAAATTTAAAGGGTTTTTATTCTTTGATTATATACACTCCATTTAGGATGCACTGATTTTTAATGGCAAAATGCTTTTATGGTGGTACATATATTTTTGTTTCATGTTTATACGTTACAAAATTTGAAAGGTTTGAGAACCCCTGTTATAGATACTTATATTTATAAAAATATAGATGCCACTAAAAAAGATTTAAATCTATTCATATTTTATAAGGACTTTGCAAGATAATGAAAATAAGTAATAATAAAATGAATTTAAAATAAGTTAATGTGTTTTTCATTACCTCCATCAGCGTTCTTTGAATTTCTCTGTCAGCTGAAGTACCTTCAGAGAATCTACGACCACCTGAAATGTAAACAGTAGAAGGAATGTATAAAAGCTATAGTGTAAAAATATCCACCACCCTTTTTTTTATTTGAACAACATTTACTTTAATCCCACTAAGTTACATAAATTTAACCCAAAAACCAACTTATTTCGATAATATACATTATCAATGTTTTATATATGCACACTAAGATTTTGAAAGTTTATAACCAATCAATAATTGAAGTCAGAAAATGTTATGTAAAATATTGGGTTAAAAGTTTCCGGCCACCGCAAACAGTTCACGTTTGCATGTTTAATCCTATTTTGTCAAACAATTTTTGGCATTTGAATTTGAAAGAAAGAAACTTTGGAACACAGTGTTATGAAATTTGTAAAAAAAATATTGTTATCATTAAGTACAAGGTATCTGAAATGGAACTATCATGCTACCAGATAAGAACCATCATTTACTTCCAGTTATGTTGCAAAAAGTCAGTTACAGAATATCACCAAATTATGAGCACAGTTTTAAGTACTAATGTTGTATCATATGACACTGTGAAGGTTTAGTACTGAAAGTTCAAAAACAAGGACTATGACATTCAAGAACCACAGCATTCTGATCGGCCTACTGATATTGATGAGGCCTGCCTGCGAGAACTTCTGGAAGAAGATCAGTAACTATTCGAGAGCTTGCTAAGGAGTTAAACATTGGTGACATGTCCATTACTCGTGCTAGGCATCACATAAACCTGACATACAAGTTCAATTGCTGGGTGCCGCATGAGCTGACTCAAGCAGATAAGGACAGATGTGTTTGGGCCTGCACCAACCTGCTCAAATATCGACACAAGGACAAAATTCTGGACTGGATCATCACTTGTGATGAAAAGTCTATTTACTTCAACAACACAGACCGAAAAGGGCTTTGGTCTATGGCCGGTGAGCCTGCCGGTAGCATTGTGAAACACAATTACATTTGCAAAAAGATCATACTTTGTGTCTGGTGGGATTGCCGTGGTATTATCCACAAAGAGGATCTGGAAGATAGCAAAACCCTTAACAGTAAGGTGTACAATGAGACGCTAGTCCCTTTTGGCACTCATATTCTAAGGTAATGTAATTCATTTATCATTCCTTTTAATATGAAAACTGATAATCAGTTTGAATATGAAAACAGTTACTAATACAGAACATATGTATTCTGTTACGATCCACACGTATGAAAATTCATCATTCTGTAAGCAACACATGCAGCTGGTCAGAATGAGATTAGAATCATTATATAATACTATCATTGGTACTTCCATCTTCACAGCCACTATCATAATAGAGGCAAGATTATCACCATGCCCATGTTTACTTCTCACATATAGTTCCTGGCTGTCATAAATCTGTGATTTTTACCATGACATCAAAAGTATTTTCTTGTGCTAAAGATTTCGGCACATGAATTTTACAAGCCAGGACTCAATGATGAGTCATGTATCCTTGCTTTTTATTTTGCCACTTAAGATACAATAAGACTCTTAACAGACTCCAACAAGCGGCAAAATTTCAGGATTGACAAAATGGAATTCATGGTTTATATTGAAATGACCATTTCCTGCTTTTTCTAACTTTTTTGTATGCTCACTAATAATCTGGATAAACTGTCAAGCCCTCTTGTACGGGATCCACAGTTTTTGCCGTAAGTGTGGCTGCCTCTTTGTTCAAAACCTGATTAAGAAAGCACTCATAAGTTTCTCCACCAAATATCCAATGCTGTAAAAAGAATCTTGCCACTACCCCCCCCCCCAGAAAAACACACTTTTGTCAATTTCCACAGTTTTCCCAGCCCCCTATTTATTTATTTGATTGTTGGATCAAATGCAGAGGACATATTTCTCTCACAAAACTGTTTCAATTAATAGTATTTTGGGAAAGTTTGAATTGCTTCTCACACCACTTAATCGACTGCAATTCCTCTGCCCAACAGTAAATTAATCACAATGCTGTTACAAACAGTATTTTGAAGCCACTAAACCAGGTGTATGTCTTTCTTTTGCTTGCAACTTTTTACAGTGTTATCTTCAAATGCTTTCATTCATATAGTTTAATTTCATGGCTAATTTTGCATTTTCAATTGTACAGTAAAATGCCTTTTTCGTGGAGTAATGACACAGCATTTTTCTCAAACATAGGCGAATTAAAAACTGTTTTTTCCTTCCCTTTGAAAAAGAGAAAATACATTAAAACAAGCTTATTAATCTCTCTAATGTAAGTACATCAGAGTAAGACGTAAGTACATACAAAACCGTTCGCATATTTTTTAAAAATGCACGTAACACACAGCCTACCCAGAGCTCTTCTCGCAGTGAGTGAACTAATTGAGCAACTGTTGTTAATGTAAATATCAGTCAAGCTTTCAAATGGAAGAACCTTAACAGTGAATTCAACAAGATTTATAGAAATTACATCACAAAATATACAGCATCTCACAGAACAGTAATCACTTTACAGAACTGTAATACACATCTTAATTGGGGAAAAAAAAAAAATTCTATATTTTGTGTATGCAGTCAAACGTTTACTTGCGCAATAGTTAAACAAACAGCATATATTTACTTGTGCAGTAGCTAAAGAAATAGCACATGCACTTATTTTCCCAAATTTTAAGTCGTTTATATTAGAACTGTCTTTGGCAATTTACTGCAACATTTAAGTTGTAACTTCATCAAAAACTAGCAACACTTAAAAACTGGGGACTGTACAAATGTTAACTGCAGTTGTGATCTTGTACTGGATCTATATTGGACTGCATTTATTATCTCATATCAATCTAAGAAGCAAATTATTAAAAAAATGACCATTATAAATAAATAATGCACCCACATGAGTTTAAACTGCATAATCAAATTTACAAATCATTTAATAAAAACTTCAAACTTATGTAAATATTTTTGCTCCTTATTTTTAGGAACACATTTAAGAAATGTACACTACAGGTTTTTTGTATACGTACTCATTACTATACAAATGTAGTAAATTTTTATACATGTTAAAGATGATTTACATACCTACATAGAAAAAATGTTGTGCATGATACTTAAAACGTTCTGACATGAAATCAATTATCAATAAATTTCTGTATAAATATTATTTTAATAGGTGTCTAAACAGTATTTCAGTAGTATTTTTTTTATAATTAGCATTTTACTTTGAATGCTATACTTAAAGTGAAAGTATCAACTTTTAATTTTTCGCTTTAATTTCTACTTTAAAAGAATGGCTAACAGGGATGACCTCTGATGTTAAGTAATTGCATAATTCAGTTTTTTTCCTTTAAAATTCTAAAGTTTTTCATGTTCTCCTTCTGTATCTGAATGTTGCATCTACAAAAAGATTTATGCAGTTGTATGAAGAAATAATTTATGTAGATCAGATACTTCTACATATATCTTTCATTTCCTTTTTCAGTAGCCATGCAATGTTAGGAAAAAAAGTGAAACTAGTTACTAAAAAACACTTAGATTTTCATTTTACAAGCTAGAAGATGCAACAGAGAATTCCTAGAGTTATTATTTTAATTGCTTATGTCATAAACAGTTATTTAAACATTACTATAAAACAATTACATATATTTTACCAGACTTTAAGATAAAAAAACAACTTGTTCCATATATAACATTTCAGTTACAAAATAAATTTAAAAGCAATGAACACTTATAAACATATTTTTAAAAAAATTTACATCACCATACTTCAAGAATAATTAGAAATACCAACACATAAATTACCTCAGGTAGTAACTATTTTGTCAAATTCTAATAGTTCTGTATATTAGAAATGTTTTAGTTTTTAAAATGATAATCTTTCACTCATAAAAAAATAGAACGGATTGTAAATTCATAAGTAACTTACCTATAGCATCGATTTCATCCATAAATATTACACAAGGCTGATGATCACGAGCATAATTAAACATTTCTCGTATAAGACGGGCACTTTCTCCAATGTATTTGTCAACAATAGCACTGGATACAACCTGCATAAAAAATGAAAATATTTCTTGCAATGCATATACAGTTGATAGCATTATACCTGTTACTGGCAATGAGTGGAAAACTGACATTCTCTCTAAGCAATATATAAAATGCCCATCGATTAAGAGGGTAAAGTTTTGTCATTTTGGTAAATGCATGGAATGTTAATAAGTTTATACTCTGCCAACCAGTTTTCGGCATTCTATACAATGACAGCTTTCATACACTGCCAGTAATATATATCCATTTTTCCAAAAGCTTTAGTTATTTTTAATTATTACAAGACACTGAAGATGCATTAGAAAACTTATCTTTTAACACAGCTAAATTCTACATCAATAAATATATGAATGTTTTTCAGTAACTGTTTCAGCAGTGAGAATTATTAACATAATTAATAGCTTATATTCCTAAAATAATATTTCTAATACTTTTTCACTAAAGCTTCATTAATGAAATTATTAAAAATTCTAAAATACAATTATGAGCTTACTTTTAGAAAGTTTGCTTCTATTTGGCTGGCAACAGCCCTCGCTAAAAGCGTTTTACCAGTACCTGGAGGCCCATAAAGTAGACAACCTTTTGGTGGTGTTATGCCAACTCGTTGAAAGAGTTCAGGATTTAATAGTGGTAATTCAATCACCTAAAAACAAAAAATATCACGGCATTTTCAGTATGTTAATAACAGCATATCAAACACACTGAAAATTAACATTCTTTATCAAAATCAAAATTTATCAAAATTTAAAAGTAAAAAAATCGTACTTCTCTAAGTTCTCGGATTTGTTCCCCCAAACCTCCAATCATGGAATAAGATATGTCACCAGGATCTTCATGAGACATATTATAAACAAGAGGATCAACTTCTCTGGGAAGATATCTTTAAAAATACATTTTTAAATGTACACATATGAAAAACATTTAATAAATAATTTTCATGGTGAATATGATATTCTTTTAGCCAAATAGAAACTCATAATTTCAGAAATTCTTGAAACTTAAATCTAAATTATGCGAAATATTTAATAAGCATTTACATGGGGATTAACAGTATTTAGAAAACTTCAAACATTATATGATAAATGATATTCTTTTAGTCAAATAGAAACTCATAATTTCAGAAATTCTTGAAACTTAAACATAAATTATGTGAAATGTTTAATAAGCATTTATATGGAAATTAACAGTATTTAGAAAAATTCAAACAATACCTCATAATTGTTAATGTGGTCATATCCAAAGCAACACGTGTACCAGATTTCAACTTTGTTTTGTCCAGCTGTCTACGACATCCTACCACATAGCGAGGACCATTTGTAGCTTTCACAATAACTAAATATTAGAAAAATAGAATCTAATTATAAAAAATTAACAGCATAATTCTTAGTACCAAAGGATTAAATTTAAATGCAAACACATTTTACTCTTGTTTCATTTATTTGAATGTTTAAAATAGAATATTAAAAGCATCGTTACGAATTTTTTTTATAGGTAAAAATTTTTTTAAAAATTATACATGAAGTCTTTTTTAAAAAAATAATGTAACATGAAATGCTTGAAAGAGACAAAGCTCTGCCAGAAAAATAAGGTTACAGGGGCAAGCTTATTTAACAATGAAGTAAATGGCTATCTAGCTAAATTGGTGAAATATCACCAAACTGACGATGGTTTTGGCAACCAATTTCTGTCCCCAAACATTTTGCAGCAATTCTATTCGGCCCCTGTATAACTGCAGTTGGTACTGTGACTGAATAACTGTAATTGATCCCTATATGTAACTGTAACTATATTCGGCCCTTCAGTAATTTCAAGAAGGTAAGAAGGTGTCTTGATATATAAAACTGAAGACAGTATCAATTTTTCAGTTCAGAGATGAATTCCAAGTATTGAGATATCTGCGAGAGTTTCGCCTTTTAGATGTCCTTTGCATTGTATTTAATATTCTTAGTAATTTGAAGTGTAACTACTGATCATGCTTTGTGATACTGAGAAGAGATGTATAAGTATTTCTGTGGAAAATTCCAGAACTGTAAAGTGTTTCCTTTGATAAAATAAATTTTATCAAGCTATCATCGGTTCTGTATGCCTTCAATCCATAATGAACCTGTACACATGCAACAATATAATTACAATTAGGATATGGATAAGGCTAAAAAATAAGTAATTCCTTTGGAAATATTTAGCCTACTGTTTAAATATTTGTATAAAAATAATTCTGTTACTTTTTATAGACACTATTAAAATGTTTTTAATAATTTAAACTAGCCACTTATGCAGTCAGCCACCTAAGTTGTTATTCTAAAAAAGAAAAATATATCACATTTACTAACATATGTAACACCCCCTTTTTTTTTTTTTTTTTTTTTTTAACTAATTTTATCAAAAGAAAATCAAGAGAGGAAAGTAATGTGAATAATTTAATTTCAGAAGGATATAATTACAGAAAGAACACAACAAATGAAAAGTACTCATAGAACAAAGTACTGATAATTATCACATTATTTACTTAAAAGAAACCTACCTTGTAATAAGAACACATAGTAATATAATCATTACAATATAAAATATCTTCATTCTGCCTTCCTTGTGTCTTGACTATTATCCCACTCTTATTGTCGCTCCACTGCTACTCCCTAGATCTCAAATCAATCATGTAGTGCTGCTAAAACTGTTGTTGGCAGCGTTTTCAATACCGTTCAATCTGTCTTCCCACATGCAACAACTTCAGCAGCATCAAGAGCATTAGATATCACCATTTTCTTGAAGCTCTTCACAATTACTGTTCTGTCAGTCAGAACCGATACACTCAAAATCCATATTAAAAGATAAAAACAATCACTATGTGGACGAATCCATTTTATTTCGGAAATTAAAATGGAAATTTGATTAGGAAATTAAAATTAATTAAAATTTAGGAATTAATTAAAGTTGAAGAAAGCTTGAATTCTGAATGTTGTGAGGATGGGGAAAATTATTTGAATATTTTTTAAAAATTGGGGAACCTTGAGCTAAAGGAGGAAAATATTCAAGTAAATATGGTATATAATCATTTTAGAGTCCAGCTAACATAATTTTATGGGTCCAGTTAGTCATCTATAATAACTGAAAGAATCAGTGTTTATTGCTTTTAAATAGCTTATTTCCTATACTATTAAAATCCATGAGCATATTGTCTGTTTGTTGGTTTGTGGGCATCATCTCCTCCAGAACCGCAGGGAGTTGAATTTCAAGACAGGTATCTCCGGATTTCAAAAGTTTGTGACAAGCCATTCCAACCATTCTCATCTTTGTACAACTTTAATCAGCCGGGATATTAATTAAAAACTCTGAAAATGATAATTTTTGCACTTATTTTCTGAGTGGCAACAATCCCAAGCGCTGGAGATAAAAATCTGCTTAATTTCAAAAAGTGTTGCCGCTGCTTGCTTTCAAATTGTAGAGTTTGTTAATAAAAGTTGCAACTTTTACAAAATATGAAATAAAAATAATATTGGCAAACATTAAATATGTTATTATGTCAGATATTCTGATAAATATTCTGATGTTGAAGAAACCATGCGATTGCATGTGATGTCATTGTATGTCGAAATATTTTGTTAATGCCAGCACTTTTAATAAATAGCTGCTATTGACAGCTTTTTTATTTCAGGATAGGATAACTGACACAATATGTTATTGCCACATTAATTCTTTTATTGATATTGAGAAAAAGTTGTTATATTACATTAAATTTAAATCATGACATCATACATATACATATTAATCTGACGTGTCAAACTTTTTTGTTTCCTGGTAACAAAAAAATTATTTACAAATTGCTTGTTGCTTGAAAAGAATGAACTGATTTCATTTATATTGGAATGTTTTCAAATATTTTCTTTTTAGGTGTACAAAGAACTTATAAATGTTGCTTTGGATGCAGCCCACTCATTTGGCAGCCTTGTCCGCTAGTATTAACTAATAACAGAATAAATTTGAAAGAAAAACTATACAGCTTATGCTTTACTAAATGGTAACAAGCAGGTACATGGAAGGAAAAAATATTTTATAATGGCTAATGGTAACACACTTCATTTTAACTGCTGAGTTCTTTTCTTAAACTTCAAAGAGAAATATCTTAACATTTTGCCTAATGGCAACACCCTCTTTTGTGTGTCTGAATTTTCCATTTAAATTTGAAGACAAGCAGACACACAACTTTTATATCACTGAATTTTTATGTCTTGTTTGTTGCTTGAAAAAAAAGAACTGATTTCATTCATATTAGAATTTTTTCAAACATTTTTTTAGGTGTACAAAGAACTTATAAATACTGCTTTGGCTCACTCATTTGGCGGCCTTGCCCACTAGTATTAACTAATAACAGAATAAATTAAGAAAATCTATATAGCTTATAGCTTATGCTTTATTAAATGGTTTAAAAAAAACAAGTACATGGAAGAAAAAAAAATATTTTATACTGGGTAATGATAACACACTTCATTTCAATTTCAACTGCTGAGTTCTTAAATTTCAAAGAGGAATATCTTAACATTTTGCCTAGTGGCAACACAACTCTTTTGTGTGTCTTAATTTTCTGATTAAACTTGAAGCATAAATATCTTATCCTTTGACAAGTGGATACACAACTTTTATATCACTGAATTTTTAATTAAAAATTTCCTAAATTCACATAAAATACGTAATAAATAAAAAAAATTCAGGGTTCGAGGTGCACATGTTTGAGATGAGAACTGTTACATGCCAAATTCTCTACAATGCGAAATTCAAAAAACAAATACGTTGCACTTAGCTAACATACTTCCTTTTAATCAAATTTTCTAATTAAATTTGAAACATAAATATTTTATGCTTTGCAAACTAGCAATACAAAGCTTTCAAATTGCTGAGCTTTTAATCAAAAGTTCATTAACTTCACTAAGGTGCTTAGATCTGGTTTGAAGAATGTTAAAAAATTTTGTGGCTTTACATATCACCATTTTCTCATGACGTAGGGAAGATACATATGCACAGATTTTTTATTCACTATTTTTACACTATTGTTAAAGGTTCAATAACATTTTTTTAAATTATTTTATATGCTACTCGGAATGTCTGGTGCTATTACACAATATGCCTAAGCATGTGATAAAAAATGGCATGTTATATGTAGAATGCCTAAGCATTACATAGAATGCTGAAACTGGCTTCATGAATATTTTTTCATTATTTTTTGGTTGGGGGTGGATAATAAGAAAGCATTTTTAATGGGAACAGATCGAAATATTCTGATGATCGATGTATACATATAAAGGATTAAAAAAAAAAAAAATACAGAATTTCTCAAAAAGGTGTTTTACTACTTAATGTATCATAGAATTCTTATTTAATAATTTAAATTTGTACTTTAAGTTGCTAAAATATATATTCTTTTAATGTATTGATAATGTTTGTGGACTTAAATAAATATCAATAGTTTGGCGAACTTCTTAAAAAAAATGCCAGATAAATTATTTTCATATAAATATTTTATGCAGCATGAATTATTTTACATACTTACATTTTTCTTCTGTTAACTGCTTTAAAACTTCTCCAACAATCTATGCAAATAAGACACATGAAAAATGTATTTAATTCATAAATGAAAAATTTGAGTACATAACAACAATAAAAGCTAATTAATATCACAATGTTTAACTGTTACTATTATAGTTATGTTAAAAAATTTAAATAATAATCTCAGAAAACAGACTGGATACCTGTCCAACACTCTGCAAAGCTTTCAGATCATTTTCAGATTTCTCATACAATTTATTGAATTCTTTTAACTGTTCTCTCACTAAAAATTAAATTAAATAAAAAAAATTCAGTAATTACTGAAAATAAATTTTAAAAACATTTTATAGGATGTACTGAATTTTAACTTTGCAAGAAGGATTAGCAATTGATGAGTTTTTAACACATCTAAAATGTTTATTTTCTTGAAAAATTAAAAAATCTTAAGATGTTTTAAAAATTTACGTCCATAAAATACAGCATCAAATACAGTTCAGAAATAATGATATATTTAAACATGCAATACCCAATAAATTAGAAAGCACAACTAAGGACTGAATTACTTAAATCATGCACAGCTCGAGGACTATCTTTCCACACTTCAACTCAGTGTTTGAATAACTGCATCCCAGGGAATAGATGCCAATGAATACTTCAAAGAGAATTTTCAATTCAGTAGAATTTAAATACTCTCATGCCACAAAAACACTAATCACAAATTACCATACCTAACTTCATATTTAAATACGAAATCAATGGACCTGACCAATGATCAAGCTCCATTAATTACTGGATCTGGGGCAAATAGCATTTTCTCAACATCTGTTACAATAAATATTTCTTCAATACACTACATTAACATAAATTATTTTTAATTTAAATTAATCAGAATCAGAAATTTTAATGTAAGTTAAACAGAATCAGAATTATTTTAAATAGAATAGATTAAATAAAAGCACAGAGTAATTTTTAATTAATAGTAATAGCACAGTAATTTTTGCTATTTAGATAAACATTTTTTTCCGGTAAAATCTTAGGAGAGCCAACATCCTTGGCGACAAACTGGGAACGTACAGAATAACCCACTGCTTCGCGCGTTTCTCAAAATTAGCAACTTGAAAATAACACGTCAAAGAATTGCAGAAACTCAGTATCCATATACACATCGACCTATTTTCACTTAAAAAAAAATCCCAGAATTGCACAAACTTGGCACTGCACACTCCTTTGACTTTGTCCATGTACACATCGATACGTGCCATATAAGTGGGGACGCCAAGGGTGTGGGCTCTGCTAGGATCCAACTTCTTTTTCCTTCATATTATCAGGTTTTAAATACAAAGATGCATTAAAAATACGTAAAATTAAATTTCACATTTGCAGTGACTTAAGCATTACATTTAAAGATATTTTGGTAAAAATATATTTACAGGTACCCCTTGGCAAAAATTGGTGATTTTTGGCAGTACATGGATACAAAGTTTGTGCAATTCTTTGACTCGTAATTTTGGCTTTGTGTAGTGGCAATTTTAGCCCCAAAATTGCCGCTACACAAAGACAAAATAACAAGTCAAAGAATTGCACAAACTCGGTGTCCATGTACACATTGATCTATTTTTCACTTTAAGAAAAATCTCAGAATTTCATAAACTAGGCATTGCACACTCCCTTGACTTTATTGATATACACGTCGATCTATTTTCACTTAAAAAAAATATCAGAGAATTGCACAAACTTGGCATTGTGCACTCCTTTGACTTTGTCCATGTACATATAGAATATTTAACTACTCAGATTGCCATAAATGAAACAACTTGGCGATAAAGGAAACAACTTGGCAATAAATGAAACAACAAGTCGCAATAATACAAGGGGTACCCTTCAGTCTACTCTAACCAATGTTTTTTTTTTTTGAAAAAATTTAAAAGCAAAATTTTATGAACCTCCCCCCCCCCAAAAAAAAATGACATGCTTTCAATTTTATTCATAGTGCTAATCTTAATAATAAATTATACATTTCTAACCTGAAACTAAATGAAATAATGACTTTGCAAGAAATACAGTACAAAGTCCGTAATCCGGACGTCCATTATCCAGAATGATCTATAATCCGGACCTCAAAGCCACAAACTTATGCATGCACGCGTCTGCTACGCATGCGCGTAAAGCGTTTACCCTCGTGCTTCCGATAGTGAAGAAAGTGACAGAGAGGTTATTGAAAACGAAAAAATTTCGATTGACAAGTTAGCCGTTATTCTAGACACAGCAATTACAGGACTTGAACAATGGAACTTTCTGGAAGTCTGTAATGAAATTTACCTAAATACTGTAATTTAAAAAATCCTTTTGATGTTATTTGAGAAAATATCATAGGTTTTGATTATTGGATTTCGATTAAGTGTAGCTTGCATTTGTTTAATGCATACTTTTATGTTATTTTATTTACTACAGTCAAAAGTCGTTAATTCGGACACCCATAATCCGGAATGATCTATAATCCGGACCTCAAAGCTACAAACTTTCTGTGCATGCGTTGCGTTGACGCATGCACGTAAGACCTTTACGGCTGCGAATTTGCATGTGCGCGTGCGCAAAATACGTTTACGAATACGCATTTAATGTATAATGGATGGTATAAGCTAAGCTTTAATTATCTATTTCAGTTAATGTTGCAGATTGCGTTGTTCCTTAATCTTCGAATTGGATCTGGCTTATTATTTTTTGCAGACTGTTAAAGCAATTTTATAAAAGTAAGTTTGAACTTTCGATTATGTCAAATAGAATTTCTGATTTATATTTACTAATATGTAACGGATTTACAAAGCGAAAGTATGTTTCGGAATCCATTAAACAAAAAGTGGAATTGCTGCAAAAAATGGATAAAGGCATATAACGGATGGTATAAGCTAAGCTTTAATTATCTATTTCAGTTAATGTTGCAGATTGCGTTGTTCCTTAATCTTCGAATTGGATCCGGCTTATTATTTTTTGCAGACTGTTAGAGCAATTTTATAAAAGTAAGCTTGAACTTTCGATTATGTCAAATAGAATTTCCGATTTATATTTACTAATATGTAACGGATTTACAAAGCGAAAGTATGTTTCGGAATCCATTAAACAAAAAGTGGAATTGCTGCAAAAAATGGATAAAGGCATATCCTTTGTTTATCTAAACTTTAACATTTGTTTATCTAAACTTTAACGTTTGTTTATCTAAACTTTGTTTATCTTTAACGCGGGTGCGCAATGAATTGGAAGTTGATCTGTCAGCACTATCCTTATCTTCAGGGCAGATGTTTTTATTTTATTTGGCTTATAATTGCTTACTAAATGTAGTATTTCATTTTGATATACTCCGTCTTTGATATGATTTAAATCTAATGCTTTGTCATTATAATTCGCTTCCGATAGCGAAGAAAGTGACAGAGGTTATTGAAAACGAAAAAATTTCGATTGACAAATTAGCCGGTATTCTCGACACAGCAATTATAGGACTTGAACAGCGGAACTTTGTAACTGAACAAGAAATTATGTATGTTTATAGAATTAAAGAGAATGTATTATCACATAAAAAACGAAGCAACTTAAACAACTTACATTGAAAGAAATGTTTAATAAAGTAAATAAATAAATGTTAAGCTTTTTTTTTTTTTTTTTTGTAAATTTTGATACACTTTAGATCATAATTGTTCTTTATTTCGTAAATTATGGTTTCATATTTTTAATTTTATAATTTCTTCATGCCATTTTACCAGATTTAAACTGATGATCTATAATCCAGAAAAATCGATAATCCGGAATCGCCGAAGTCCCGACGAGTCCGAATTAATGACTTTTGACTGTATATGTTTTTCGGACATTAATAATTATTATTAGTTCTGTTTCTTGGAGTTGACAACAAAATAACTTTCAGAATGCTAATGAGCTAAAATGTATGTGTTTATTTAGGAGGCTTAAAAGAATGTTTGCTGTTTAATGGAGAGGTTTTATTTAAAACTCAAACTATATTTTCAGATATTGATACTTTAGAATTATGTTTATTAGTCTCTAGAGACCATGATACGCTGGTTCCAATACATTTTATTTTGATGGGTGAGTATTTCATCGGCAGAACATAAAACACATTGTTCTACAGTACAGAAATGGAGGGTAAAGAAGCTATTAAATTTGAAAAGAAGATTCACAGAGCTGTGCTCATGGAACACTTCAACATTTTAGAAGAAATTATACAGAAAAGAGTAAGAGCTCAGTGTTTTTGTTTCAAAAGCTCAATGTTTGGAAAATATTCGCATACGTTTTCTCAGTATACTGACAGAAAAGGAAGCTGAAGCAAAGTTTGATGCTATGGCAGATGAGAGAGATAAGGTTATAAGAATAAAAAATACAGTGAAAGATATTCTTAAGAATTTTCAGTACGCCAGTACTACAAATTTGGTTTTTAATGAAACTGCTAATTAGAATATAAGCAAATTTACATTTAAATGGTTAACATTGCTACAGCTTGAGTTAAGAAAATTTGACAGAGAAAGTATGGTTCCTTTTTGGCATCAGTGTTAAAAACTCTAGCAAGATACAATTTCTGATTGTAATAAATTTCAATATTTGTTGCAAGCATTGTTGATGATTCACATACAAGGAGGGTTATAGAAAGTATTCCTCCTATAACTGCTAATTATTCCAAGGCCATAGAATATATGAAACCACATTTAGGTCAAAATGACTTGCAGGTGGAAATTTATGTGTAGAACTTGATCCTGGGCAATAATAATTCCACTCACTATTCTTATAACTTATGCACATATACGGAAATTTGGAACAATAAATTCAAGCTTTGGAAACAGCTAACATCTCTATCAATAAAAATGCTGCACTTCTTTATCCTTTTGTTAGTCTTGTTTAAAAGAAGAATTAAGAGCATATCAAAGAAGTGCAAACGTTAACCATGGTCCAAACCCAAAATGTAGATCGGACAATTTATTAAAATTTTTGGTTTAATCCTAGTATCTGGTGCCCACGGAATTTGGCTCCTTTTCACTACTTTATGATGAGCAGTAAATATGACATATAGGATGAGAAATAAACAGTTTTGCCAATAATTTTTTAAATCGCGCCAAGGCTTCACCATATACTAGGATTTTACCAAATTTTTTGGAACAACTTGAGTATAGGACCCCATTGGCGATTTCTTTGGCTTTGCGACCAGAAATGTCGCCAAGCCATGGAAAAGCCGTTAAAATTGAAAACACAAGTTAGAAAGCACATTTTAACGAGAAAAAAATTTTAGAATATATGTTTAAACAGCAAATCTGAAGGTACATAATTAAGTAGGGGCATATTTTAAGTGGTAATATTGAAAATATAAGCCTTGTAAAAGCAGTTAAAATTGAAAATATATGTTAGAATGCACATTTTAACAAGAAAAATTTTAAATACAAATTTAGAATGTATATTTAAACAGTGAAACTGAAAATAAATAAATAATTGGACGTATATTTTTAGCAGTCATACTGAAAATACAAATTACAGGCTGTAAAATTGAAAATACGAGCTCAGAATACATGTTTAAATTAAAAATATGAAAATAGGAGTTAATGCATGTTTAAATTAAAAGTAAAGTTAAGTTTGAAAATGCACAAGTATATGGAGGGATATTTTAAGCAGCAATATTAAAAATGCAAGTTTTAAGTTATAAAACTGAAAACAGGAGTCCAAAATACATGTTTAAATTAAAAATAAAAGAAATGCTGGAAATTTAATAAATTTTACAAAATTATGGTAAATTTACAAAGAAATCCTATATTCTGCCCAATTTATGTCCCTTACAATTTCTAGAAATTTGTTGAATACATTAATATTTTGCTCCTTTGAAGAAAATGACACTTTCCAGTTTAAAACACGCAGGAATGCGACAGGGTTGACGACGTGGAGTATTCTAGAATTTACTGGGTTAACAGAAAAACAAACATCCAAAAGGTGTGCCAAGCCAAAAATCGCCAATGGGGTCCTATACTCACGCTGTACCAATTTTTTAAATCAGAAGTAGAATATGAGAATGTATAAATTTACGCCAAATATGTAAAACCCAAATATTGGCTTTAGTGTAGAATTGGGTGCCCCTTTGATTGGCGATACTTTTTTTTTCTTTTGGCGATGAAACCTCACTTCTGATTACCACGAGTTTTAATTTTGTTTTAGCTTCACGATTTTATTTAAATGAAAATAGATTGATGTGTACATGGACATATTTAAGGCAGTGCGCAATGCCTAGTTTGTGCAATTCTAGGATGTTTTTTTAAGTAAAAACAGATCGATGTGTACATGGACACAGATCTTATGCAATTCTTTGACTTCTTATTTTGATTTTGTGTAGCGGTCATCTTGAAATTGTGACTTCCTGGCGCCGATCTTGGCGTCAAAAAAGAATCGCCAATAAACAAGGGGTACCCAATTGTAAACTTTTACCCAAATATTTTGTGTATTTATCTAAGGTGGGCTGATGGTTCAGTAAAATGTTAGGTTGACATGTATATAATTTTCTCTTGGTAGCAAAGAACCCAACTGCAGATTTAGTAAAATTAAAAATCAATTTGTGGTTTTCAGCAAAATTCCATAAGTTGTCACGAATAATCTGATTCTAGTGCGTAGTTACAGCATACAGCATATTATGAGGATGTAGAATTCGATGCTTTTTTTAGTACATATCATACCATTATCAAGAACAGTTGTATGCTAAGACAAAATAATCACAACGCTTTCAAATGGATCAGATACTATGGATTTTACAACAGAAGCAATGTTTAAATCAGCAGCTTAATTTAGTTCTGATGGTATGTAGTAAAAAAATTATGTTTTTAACGATAAGTTTTGTTACATATTATACAGGTATAATCAAGAAAATAGCATTAAAAATATTTTTTTTTATACGAATAGTGCAGAAAGTTGCTGATTTTGAATAGAATTTCAAAAATGATTCAGCAGTTTTTAAAACAAGATTTTAAAAGTATGCTATGGCTGGCAATTTATGAAAGTTACTCTTACTTTCTTTCAGACGCCCTTCAATTTCTTTATGTTCTAAAAGTTTCTTTCTATAATCCTGGAGAGCCTTCTCTCTAGGATTTTCTTGCTGCGCTTGAGGTTGAGCGACCGCTACGGCTGCCATTGCTGCTTAGGTTGGACAGACTGACTGATACACAGATGAAGAAGACCTACGAAGTCTTTTTGCAACAAGCACTGAGTATAATTATACTCCGTGGCCGCAAGATAGGAAATTAGAAAAAAGATAAAAACATGTTTTAAAAAAATCTCAGAGTTTACAGAACAAAAGATCTGAAGTCATATAAAGAATTTAGGTGGGGAAAAAAGAGAAGATGTATATTCCTAAAAAAAAATTGCTTCAAAGTTTACAAAAGACAAAGGATCTAAGTCATAAAAAGAATTGTGGACAACATTTAGGTGTGAAAAAAGAGATACCTAATGTGTCTTACAGTGAACTTAAGGCTCCTCTAAATAATACAGGAGCCTTACTTAAGTGAACTGAATACTCGGAATCTTAACACCTGTACTTATTTTATTTTGTATAAATTGTATGTTTCTGTAAATAGATGCTGACTTGAGTAAATTGCTTAAGGAGAACTAAAAATGTAGGTTAATGGAATTTACAGAGTCTTTGTGACATATAATGAATTTTTAACAACTTTTTGGTACCTTCAAACTTTATTAAAAAAGCACATTTTCGAGATTCTTAAGCCACGGCCAAAGTTGAGTTTTGCTAGGGATCCATAAAATAGGGAAGGTTTTCATGACATCCCTGTATTCTTGACATAATTTAGAACTTTATTTTTAAATGTTTAATAGAAGCTTTATTTTTAAATGTTAATTTTAAACCTTAATTTTACCTTGTATAAATTGTTTCCGTGAATAAAGTATTTGCAGAAAATTTGTTTTAAAGTATACATTTTTGGCAGCAAAACAAAAGTGTTTACGGTAGGAGTCCCCAGTGTTATGAAATGATGTAGGAGTGAGATTTGTATTATTCTCTTTATTATTATGATCTATGAGTAACTGATATAACCATTGGATATTATTATACGAAGTTAACAACTGAACTTATATACGTTGCGAGTTGTGCATGATATTAAATTTTCTGTTTGTTTGCATTACTCTTTAAGTTCGTAAAGAACCTGGAATTATTTTTGTTATGTTTTCGTTATCAAGTAGCGTGGCGCATATTGAACAGAATCAGTTCCAAGATGGTGATTGCAATGTTAGTAATTTTTTTCTAGTAGCTTAGATTGAACAGAGCTTGATTCCGCCGAGGGGTAAGAAGACCCGAGCAGCAATCCTCATAAGTATTATAAAGGAAAGGCGGATCCGAGCAGCAATGCTGATAAGTATTATAACAGAAAGTCGAAATTATGAAAAACTGTACACTGATTTTGGGGTTTATAAGCTCTCAAAGGTCACAAAATCAGCTTACGGTTTCTCATTATTCCGTTTTTCTTTGATAAAAACCTTAGAGCAACGGTTCTCAACCTTTTGACTTGCGCGTACCATCTAAACAAAAATTGAAAACCTGTAGTACCGCTACTATAAAGTACTACGACCACCACCACTCTTAAACAAAGCTTAGATCACAAAAATTTACGATTGTTAGGAAAAAAAAAAAAAAAATCAATCAGGATGGTGGGGTTTTAATTTTTGAATTTAATATTTAAAAATACTTTGCTTCTTTCATACCACCAGTGGCACGCGTACCAACGGTTGAGACCCCTACCTTAGAGGCCTTTAAAAGAAAGCCTTGCTTCAGACTAATCAAATAAGGCTATTACCCTGAGAATAATGTTAATATTTTTCCAGCCGCATTTCAGAATCTCGAAGCATCATAAAGAGTTTCTCAAAACATTTAAAAAGACGACTACCACTATTGGAAATGCTAAGAATATTTATTTATATATTATAAAAGAAGATTGCATACACTATGCTTGTGTGCAGTCTCTAAATGTTTTCAGTCTTCCATTGAAGATGGAAGATTCATCTGTATTTGTTTTTTGTAAAGCCTAAATTTCAAGAAGTTTGTCTAAACTGGTTTGTTTCTTTGAATTTTTCAGAAATAGTGTATATCATTGTCATTTAACATATTTGTCATTGTTCATTTTACTTTGATTAGAATGTCATTAATTGACTTAATTTTGGACATCTTATGTCTCTGAAAGATTTTTTATTTGTTGTGAGTATTAGTTCCATAGCATTTTCTTCATTCTTTTTTCCATGAGAGTTATTAACATCTCGGTTGTAAGCTCATTTTGGTGCTTTTTTAATAGCTTTTCAACATCTTCTCCTAAAACCTTTTTTCCTGTGGTGCCATATGAAAAGCCTAATCTACAAGTGCCTCTTTGAAACCAATATGGATCTAGTCTCCAAGATCACCATATTCGAAAATTGCTTGGAGTCTTCGCAAATGTTTGTCCATCCCTGTCCTGCAGGTGTGAAGCTTACATTACAGTTGGTGGAAGATCTTTTGAGTAATTTCTTTGAGCATGTACATCAGCATACTGAAAATGATTTCCTCCACTACATTATTGTTATCCAGTTGTTCGATCTTAGCATAAGCAAAACACAGACCACTTCAGGTTGAATTAAAGATTCTTTGGTTCAGGTACTTTTTCTTGTTTCTCAATATGGTAGTTTTTATTGTGTCAAATTTGTCCTTTTGGAATTTTCTAATTTTTATGTCATATGAAACTTGGTATGTTTTAAAGTGCCTTCTGTAAAATGCTATTGTGTACAATGTGTTGAAGTTGGCAATCATCTATTTGTCTGTCAGCTGAACGAGAGAGATTTTTCTGAATCTTAAGAAATTATGTAATTAAATTGCAGCTACTTCTTCAGATCTTTAGAGTGACCAAGGACTTTATCAAACAACAGCATAGCTTTCAGTGGCAGGGTTTTCTCTATCAGGTGCATTTCGACGTAGTGCAAAAACTTTCACTATCAACTAATTAAAAATTGATTGCACGAACCAAGTTTTTTAATTGGTCTGGGCAAGTAGCTCTTTCATTAATATCATAGATCTGGCACAGGTCAGTTAATGAATTACACTAGATATGTAGCCTTGATGAAATAACATTCTGTTTTTGAAAAGCTCTGGAATTCTCAAAAACATTTTTCCTCTCTTGTTATGCAAGTTTTATTAGGTATCTTTTTTTAGAAAAGCTTAATTTCATTGCTCATAATATTCATGTGCGATTTTTAATCAGGAATTAAGTTACTGTTTTTTTAACTAGTGCACTTACATGAGGACTCGCTCTACATGTTTCTAAAAAGTTACGTGAAATCTGTTACAGTACAAAGTCTTTCATACGGACTCATCAAGACTTCGGCGATTCCGGATTATAGATCATCAATTTAAATCTGGTAAGATGGCATGCAGAAATTATAAAATTAAAAATATGAAACCATAATTTATGAAATAAAGAGCAATTATGGTCTAAAGGTTATCAAAATTTACAAAAAAAAGAAGCTTAATAATTATGTGTTTACTTTATTAAACATTTCTTTCAATGCGTGCATGCGTAAAGCATACATTACGCATAGTCGAAATTAGAAAATTCCAACCAGAAAACTATTTGATGTGTATTTGTGATATTTATAATGACGAGGAATTTAATTTAAATCATATCAAAAACAGAGTACATCGAGATGAAATACTACATTTAGTAAGGAATTATAAGCCGAATAAAATAAAAACATCTGCCCTGAAGATGAGGATAGTGCCGACAGATCAATTGCTAGTTCATTGCGTGCCGCGACGTTTCCCCCCCCTCAGAGCAGCATGAAATTAATAAACAGATTTCGGAATGTTTAGAGAAACAAAGGATATGCCTTTATCCATTTTTTGCAGCAATTTCACTTTCTGTTTGATGGACATCAAAACATGCTTTTGCTTTGTAGATTCTTTGGCAGCTCCAGAATCTGAAACTCTTTTTGACATAATTGAAAGTTCAAGCTTACTTTTTATAAAATTGCTCTAACAGTCTGCAAAAAATAATAAGCCAGATCCGATTAGAAGATTAAGGAACAATGCAATCTGCAACATTAACAGAAATAGACTAACTTATACTGTCCGTTATACATTAAATGCGCATGCGTAAACGTATTATGTGCATGCACAGAAAGTTTGTAGCTTTGAGGTCTGGATTATGGATAAAAGATTTTGTACTGTATTTAGTTGTATATTTGGACGTATAGTGCTAAAATAAATTGTAAATTTATACTTAAAATATCATTTTTTATATCATTTTGTAATTTAATTTGCAGGTCACAATCAGTCTTCCATCGTCAAAGAAAAATAAATGATACTCACTTTTTAATTTGTTTATTTGCTTAATACGTAATGATGATGGAAACAGTTGTTTTAGTTGCAATTGGTGTTCTGACAGTAGTATTTATTGGATCACTTCTGGCACTTATCTTAGTATGCCGTCATAAATATTGTCGACCACTAGATTTATTATCTCATCAGTTAAAAGATGCAAGGTAAGAAAGAAAAGTTTTTATTATTTTTATATAAGGTATTATTATGTATATTGTGCACTTTGGAAAGTTCTTACATATATGAATTAATTAACCCTTTGACTATGAATTTTTTTTTTTAAAAATTTCCCTGTTTTCTATCATGTGAACAAAATATAGTCAAAAGTCGTTAATCCGGACCCGTCGGGACTTCGGCGATTCCGGATTATAAATCATCAGTTTAAATCTGGTAAGATGGCATGCAGAAATTATAAAATTAAAAATATGAAACTGTAATTTATGAATTAAAGAACAATTATGATCTAAAGGCTACCAAAATTTACAAAAAAAAAAATCTTAATATTTATTTGTTTACTTTATTAACCATTTCTTTCAATGCAAGTTGTTTAAGTTGCTTTGTTTTATGTGATAATACTTTTTCTTTAATTCTGTAAACGGACATAATTTCTTGTTCAGTTACAAAGTTCCGCTGTTCAAGTCCTATAATTGCTGTGTCGAGAATACCGACTAATTTGTCAATCAAAATTTTTTTGCGAGGAATTTGATTTAAATCATATCAAAGACGGAGTACATCGAGATGAAATACTACATTTAGTAAGGAATTATAAGTCAAATAAAATAAAAACATCTGCCTTGAAGATAAGGATAGTGCTGACAGATCAACTTCTAATTCATTGCGCACCGTGGCGTTTCCTCCCCTCCCGCCGCAGAGCAGCGTGAAATTGATAAACAGATTTCGGAATGGTTAGAGAAACAAAGGATATGCCTTTATCCATTTTTTGCAGGAATTCCACTTTTTGTTTGATGAACATCGAAACATACTTTCGCTTTGTAGATCCTTTGGGAGCTCCAGCATCAGAAATTCTATTTGACATAATCGAAAGTTTAAGCTTACTTTTATAAAATTGCTCTAACAGTCTGCAAAAAATAATGAGCCGGATCCAATTCGAAGATTAAGGAACAACGCAATTTGCAACATTAACAGAAATAGATAATTAGATAATTTTAGCTTATACCGTTCGTTATACATTAAATGCACATGCATAAACGTATTATGCATATGCGCAACCCTAAAGGTCTTACATGCATGCGTAGAAAGTTTGTAGCTTTGAGGTCCGGATTATAGATCATTCCGCATTATGGGTGTCCAAATTAACGACTTTTGACTGTATATCATAAATAAGGTAAATTTAGCATTTGAGATTTTTTTGACAAATGGTTTGCAAGCCAAAGGCTGGGACACATATGTGCCAGTCATTGTTAATGGTGGGATACATATGTCCCGCATGTAGTGATCGACTTGTTATAAGCGTACCTATTATTCTGGAAAACTTTTATTATATGAAATAGATTTACACTGTATGGTACAGGATAAAGCATTCTTTGCATAACACATTGGAGAACTCATATGTGTTCTCTTCTTCATGTTCATTTGTGTACAACGAGCACAGCAGCATCTTGATTTTCCAACTATTGGAAGATGATCCCCCAACATTCAGGAGATTCTAAGTACTTAATAACCCAGCCGTAATTTTTAAACTTCTAGTGGGACATATATGTCCCGTTAGTAGTCAAAGGGTTAAAGAATTTTTAGTAGATATGTAGATGATAAATGACAGCCTGTAATGAAATTTAGGTAATAATGTAGTATACGATCTACCGTTTTTAGTTAGTTATTTCTTAGATGGCACCACTAAATTGCTGTTTCTAAATTCAAATGGGCAGTAAAATAGCAGGAAAAAGAAATTAATAAAACAACAACTAGTCTTAGTGCTGTCATCCAAAACCTAAATAACAAACTAAAATCACATACTGCATGATTACCAAAGTTTGAATGATTTATTTAATGAAATGCCAAATAGAAAAACATTTTGCACATACGAGTAACAGTGTCAAATTGGATAATACAAAGTATCATTAGCACCTACAGTAAACCTTCAAATACATCTACCTAATTATTGTTAGAATAAAGCTCAAAGCATCCCCCTCTTTAATTATTATTTATAATTTGTAATGCCCATATTGCTAAACATAAAAGATCATTTTGTATTTTCTGGGATCCAAATAATAATCACATTAACTCATGCTTATATTTGAACATCTTTAGGTCTATACCTCTTTTACACTTTATTCAACAAAATAAAAATTCTCATTAACATAATGTGAATATTTTATAACAATTATAATTTCATTTCAAACATAAGACAGCATAACCCATAAGCACGCTTTCTGATTATTTGCCCAACCCCAAAAAGGAAATTCACCAAGGAATGTATTATGTAGCCAAAATGGGCAAGTTGTATTTATGCAGCAATCCTGGCATGCATGTGCATGCAGTAGAGTGTTAATTTCACCCTTCGGTTGATCTTTACATTACGGTAACTGGTAGTTTGGCGACATTTTGGAGGGGATAAAGGTAAAACCTGGGACTTTGGTAATAATGTGAGCAGTACTGAGTTCCGATTACGCATTATTTTGTGTGGGGGAAATGAGAGATCATGGGATATGTCATGTGATATTAATGGACGAATTACGGTTCTTTAATCGGAAAAGGGGGGAAATCGGGAAAAAATCTGGAAATTTTGTATTTGGCTTTATTCTGTGTTGTGTGAAATAGTGTTTGTGAGTTTTTGGATCCCATGGCCGTAAGTAAGTGAATTTGAAATGGGTATTTAGTGGTATTGAAAAGGATAGTAAGAAATGTTTTTTAAGGTTGTGTGAGAGAGAAATAAACATGTTTTATTATGTTATTTATTTTACCTGGTATCTTGCTTTGAAAGATAAGTATGATTTTAATGATTCTGAAAGAGAATGAAGAAAAGTGTATCCGCCACGTAATGAAGATTCTGAAGGAGATTAGGTAAGTTAGTATTTTTAATTATTTTTATGCATTGTTGGAAATGTAAGGTGGAAAGGAATTTGGTATTATTGGGAAAATTGTTATTAGCAGTGATTTAGTTTAAAGTAATTAGGATTGTAAGGTAATTTTTATTAATTGAATGTATGTGCTCATGTATATTTTAAGTGGTGTTTTTGAATTTAATTATATTTTAATGAAATGATAGTTATTTTGTGAATTTTATACTTGTAGGAATTTGGTGTATGTTTAAGTTGAAATAAATGTGCATGGAAATAATTTAAATATTTGATAATAAATATTTGTAATGCTTCATGTATGAATTCGTTGGTGACGTGTATAATGTAATAGATGATTTAGAGGTAAAAGTTTTTGGATATTTTATTTATTTTATATGTGGAAATGTTCATATTTGTAAAGGGTAAATACTTTTTCGTGATCAGGTAATTTCATATATGTTCTTTTTACCGGGTTTAAAGATTGAGAAAATTGTCATGTATTTTCGTGAAATTTTTTTTATTTATGAGATAAAAGCAGTGTACATGGATATAGTGAAGAGTGTGCGCAATGCCATTTTTGTGCAATTCTGGGATGTTTTTTTAAGTAAAAATAAGTCGACGTGTACATGGTTCAGTGATATTTTAATGAAATGATAGTTATTTTGTGAATTTTATGCTTGTAGGAATTTGGTATATGTTTAAGTTGAAGTAAACGTGCATGGAAATAATTTAAATATTTGATACTAAATATTTGTAATGCTTCATGTATGAATTCGTTGGTGACGTGTATAATGTAATAGATGATTTAGAGGTAAAAGTTTTTGGATATTTTATTTATTTTATATGTGGAAATGTTCATATTTGGAAAGGGTAAATACTTTTTCGCGATCAGGTAATTTCATATATGTTCTTTTTACCGGGTTTAAAGATTGAGAAAATTGTCATGTATTTTCGTGAAATTTTTCTAATTTATGAGAAAAAAGCAGTGTACATGGATATAGTGAAGAGTGTGCGCAATGCCATTTTTGTGCAATTCTGGGATTTTTTTTAAGTAAAAATAAGTCGGCGTGTACATGGTTTATGTGTATGTGTTATTTTGAAAAACGCATAAGGTGTATGGTATTGTGCACTTTTTCCGAATTTTGCAGTGAATATTTGTCATGATTAAGCAGTTTTGTTTGATAAAATTTCTAGCATAAGTGTAATTCGGCTAGTAGATTGTTGGAAGAAGTGTTCAGTAGATAAGAAGAAAAGAAACATGTCTTTACTTTGTGAAGACAAAATGGCGGCGGGGAAAAAAAATAGAGGGTTGCTGTAGGGGAGTTGGTCGCCAAATTTTCGCCAAAAAATCGCCAAGTTACCGTAATGTAAAGATCAACCCACCCTTCAAATTTTACAGATAGTACTGTTTGTTTTTATTGCATTGAGTGTGTGTGTGTGTGTTTCTCTCTTTATAAGGAATTGTAACGATACTACATATATAAGAGTTTTCTAGTTGATGAAAAAGCATTGCGTATTTTCAGAAGTATGGTATTTAAGTTAATCATGCAATACAACAGTTAGGGAATGTGATAATTCCATGAATTTATACTTCATAAACTGTGTACATGGGAAAAACAAAAACATGCACTATGTCAAATCTATGCAATTCTCTCCTTTTGAAGCAAAACCAGACCGCAGTGTACATGGAGAAAATGATAGTGTGAACAATGCCAAGTTTCTGCAATTCCTCAGTGCTTCTGAAGCTAAAACAGATTGCTATGTATATGGGGAAAACAAGGTAAAAATAGATTTGTGTTTTAGATAGTCACACATTATCCCATTGACCAGCCGAGCGGTGCTATTTAGCACCAATTATGAATGAGCACATCACAGCATACAAGTTACAACTGTGCTTTTATTTCATGTAACTGAGATCAGTTCTTTATAAGCCACTTTTTCTTTTTGTAAACAAGGGTAGAACTTAAGTGTTACTTGTAATTAAAAAAAAAAAAAAAAAAAAGATAAAAATTTGGGACTTTATAAAAAAGCATGTAGTGAATTATTATCAAACTTGCTGAATCTTACCTTAAAAAAGTGTGTATTAATGGGCAGGATGTAGTGCTTTACTTGGAAATGCATAAAGAATGGCTGTGTAGTGTCCAAAATTGTAAGCAGCAGTGGCTATTTGGTTAAATTGACCACACGTCCCGATTTTGGCGGGACAGTCCCACTTTTTGGAGGACTGTCCTGCGTCCCACCGATTTTTAAAAATGTCCCGCTTTTTAGAAAACATCTGTACTTCTTATTTTAAATGTACTGTAAAAATATATTACCTATTATTTATTAATTATTATAGTGAATATAAAGAAATAAAAACCACATAAAATGCATGCAGAATAAACTAAATTAGATGATGTAAGGAATTAGATTTACTCAGTGGTGTTCGATCATTGTTGTTACATCTCGTCAAGGTATTGTTAATGGAGGAACAGCTAGCATTAGCTAAAGGGCTATTTGCTTTCCACACCATAAACTACAATCAAAGTTTCAGATCAATTGATTGTACGTCACAAATGATCAAAACATTGTACGACAAAAAATTTGCACATGCAAGGACAAAAAATGAAGCAATTATTTGTAATGTTCTTTCACCGTATTCATTTTGACAATTGCAGAAAGAATTAGATGTAAATGCACATTTATGTCCATATATTATGATGCTTCCAACCACAAAGATTTAAAATTATTTCCCACAATTGTTTGATTTTTTGATCCAGAAACAGGAATTAAAATTAGAATATTAGATTTTGTTTCATTGCCGCGTGAAACTTTTTTTTTTTCAATGGCAGACTGTGAACAGTTACAGTTTCATAACAGAGTCCATTAATCTATACTAAGGCCAGATGTGGTGATCCATTTATTATGGAGACATCTAATAGGTGGGCCACCATTGCCCCCTATGAAGGGACAGACAGTTACAACCATGCCTTCTCCGGGATTCGAACCCAGGCCTTTCGGTATCACAGTCAGGTTCCCCTAACCACCATACTGTCTGGGCAGCTGCCGGGTGAAGCTTCATAAATAATTTAAGGTTAAATAAGGTTTGGCTTATTTAATTATGGCAAAGCACATTAGGGCTATCTGCCTAAGGGGAGAGATGCCTTCGTGGAGGACTTTCTAAGGGAAACTTGCTCGTATATGCGTTACACGTGGCGAAAACCATGAAAATGCCCATGCAGCCAGCCTGTTCGCGGGATTCAAACCTCGGACAGAACTACAAGTGTTCAGCGACTTTACCGCTTGGCTGCTGGTGGGGCCTATTTTAAAAAAGAATAATTTGAACCATAAAATTATTGCCTATTGTGAGGCAATAATTTTATTGTTGACACTAAAAGCAAATTTTGATGGAAAAGCTAGAAGAGGCATCAATAACATTTTGACGAAACTTAACGAACATTTGAACCAAAAAATTATTTGAGTAGGTTGTGCAGCGCACATTCTACACATTACTATTCAAACAGCATCTGACTTACTTCCAGTGGATGTTGAAAATATTATTTCAAAAATTTATTCGTATTTTTATATATATATTGTACATGTTGAAGGATTTCTATGAAAGCGCAGAAATCAAATATAAAAGAATTATTGGTTACAGCAAAACACGATGGCTAGCTCTTTTACCAGCTGTAGAAAATATTTTTAAAGTATACAAACCATTAAAATCATACTTTTTATCTTTTCACAATGCTGTGAAAATTATTGAAGGGAACAAAATTTTAATTACGAAAGTGTCAAATGAAATCAATAATTTAAAAACAAAAATGAGAGAAAGAATTGGTAACGATTATGTTCCTTTAGTTATTCGAAAGGACATCACTAGGTTGGAAGAACAAGGTGCCATCAACGACCTGATTTTCTGAAAGAAGTCAGGAGTTTTTATAATAACTGCTTGGAATATCTTGAAGAACAGACAATTCAGTTCCAGGATATTAAAAACTTTCATTGGGTGACATTAAAAAAGGAGATTTTATGGGAATATGTGGAAAAATCTTTTTAATATATTAGTAACCATTTTCTGAAAAATAATATTTGTGAAAATGATCTTTTTGATAAGGTATGATTGGTAAAAAGATACGTTACTGAAAGAAAAAAATTAAATGTTGGTTGTCTGCAAATTTGGAAACACAAAAAAATAGACGGAGTTATTCCTTCATTTTAAACAGAATAATATTCCTTATGAAAATATTTTGAAAATTGTAGAACACACGCTCTCTAGGAATAAATGCAGCAACAAAACATGTTTTTTCTAGTATTTATAAAATATGGACAATTGAAAAAAAAAACGCAGTAGAACATTAAAACTTTAAAACCTGTATTAAGCCTAAAATATAATTTGACCAATTCATGTGAGAAATTTCACGACATTTTAATAAAAGATCCGAATCTATTGCAAAGTATTCACTCAGATAAAAAATATAACTGTGAAAGAAAGTCACATTTTTTAATAAAATATTAAATTAATTTAAAAACATATTAAAACTATTGTTTTTTTACAAATATTTTTATAGTTACCAATAGTTAATGATAAATATATTTGTAAATATTTGTATATATATAATATTTGTGAAAATGTTCTTTTTGATAAGGTATGATTGGTAAAAAGATACGTTACTGAAAGAAAAAAATTAAATGTTGTTTGTCTGCAAATTTGGAAACACAAAAAAAATGGACGGAGTTATTCCTTCATTTTAAACAGAATAATATTCCTTATGAAAATATTTTGAAAATTGTAGAACACACGCTCTCTAGGAATAAATGCAGCAACAGAACATGTTTTTTCTAGTATTTATAAAATATGGACAATTGAAAAAAAAAACGCAGTAGTACATTAAAACTTTAAAACCTGTATTAAGCCTAAAATATAATTTGACCAATTCATGTGAGAAATTTCACGACATTTTAATAAAAGATCCGAATCTATTGCAAAGTATTCACTCAGATAAAAAATATAACTGTGAAAGAAAGTCACATTTTTTTTAATAAAATATTAAATTAATTTAAAAACATATTAAAACTATTGTTTTTTTACAAATATTTTTATAGTTACCAATAGTTAATGATAAATATATTTGTAAATATTTGTATATAATTTGTATATATATAATATTTGTGAAAATGATCTTTTTGATAAGGTATGATTGGTAAAAAGATACGTTACTGAAAGAAAAAAATTAAATGTTGTTTGTCTGCAAATTTGGAAACACAAAAAAATGGACGGAGTTATTCCTTCATTTTAAACAGAATAATATTCCTTATGAAAATATTTTGAAAATTGTAGAACACACGCTCTCTAGGAATAAATGCAGCAACAGAACATGTTTTTTCTAGTATTTATAAAATATGGACAATTGAAAAAAAAAACGCAGTAGTACATTAAAACTTTAAAACCTGTATTAAGCCTAAAATATAATTTGACCAATTCATGTGAGAAATTTCACGACATTTTAATAAAAGATCCGAATCTATTGCAAAGTATTCACTCAGATAAAAAATATAACTGTGAAAGAAAGTCACATTTTTTTTAATAAAATATTAAATTAATTTAAAAACATATTAAAACTATTGTTTTTTTACAAATATTTTTATAGTTACCAATAGTTAATGATAAATATATTTTTGTATATTTATAGACAAGTATATGAATGCATATAATAAAATATATTTTTTTCAATTATTGGTCTGCTTTCATAACTAAATTATAATTCTCATTTCATTCCATTTGTCCCGCTTTGTCTCAATGAAAATGTGGTCACTTTATATTTGTTGGACTATGCAGAAAGATTGATGATTGTCTCATCATAAGAGTTGTAGATAGAAGTGTGGTTACTTTGATGAAATAATAAAAGAAAATATGGCTAATGAATCTATAGTTGTTTTCAGTTGTTCTAAAGGTTATAAAACTAGTGAATTAGAAACTGCAAGATTTTTGCATGTGAAAGTGAATCATCAGTATAATTTTGTGAATCTTGAAAGTGGCCTGTATACTCAAACCATCAGAAGACTCTTTGGTTCATCAAAATAACAAAGTATTAAACACTGTAGTACCATGTGACACCACTTAGCAAATTTGTATGAATTTAAGCAAATTAATATGGTGCCAAATTCATAAAGAATATGCCTATTTTGTTACTATTTTAAATGCCGTTACAGATCGGAATAATTGTTGTCGGTTTTCATAAAATGATTTATTAGTTTATTAAAATCTTGAAGGAATATTTGTATACACTTTTTTATGCTTAGTTTATAATTTGCATCTGTCCATAATGCAAGCAAATATAAAATGACTGTTTAACCCTTTGACATGCGGTGGTCGTGCCTTGAAACTACCAATTTTCGAATTTTTTTCTCTTCTTTCCAAAATTTTTTAGTGAAAATTGATTGATTACTTATCTTTCACCTCTAAATAACACAAAATGACTGCAGAATCATACATGTGTTAGGTCTTAGTACTTCAAATCGGATTTTTTCGTTTTCAATGAGACAAAATAACTTCCTTTTATTAATATAAAAAACTTTAAATTTCAAAAGTTATTCATCGCACATCATGATTTCTATCATAAACAATAAAAAATAGCAATAATTAAACTGCATATATAAAAAAAAAAACTTCTATATGTATGGCATTTGCTTTCTGGTTTCAGGATGCGACCACTGCCCCACTAGAGCATAGTGTCACAATGCTCTAGAGGTTCGGTGGTCGCACCGAACACTGAACCTCTTCGCAATGGCGTTAGCTTGCTTCTCAAATAGAAATGTTTATTTTTACCTGGATATAGATAAGGGGTTTTGAAACCACAGAGTTCTTTTTTTACTAAACAATACTTGCCCTGCCCAGTAAAAAGGTCTTTCTTTTCCAGAGACTTTCTCTGACCTCAACACACTTGCTCCCCAAGCTAGTGTTGTTATTTTATAAATTATTTCCTGTGTATACTGTGTATAATGTAAATATACTTTGCTATAATTAAAAATAGAAATTGCTTAAAGTTTTATTTAAATTAAAAATATTTTCTGAATATTTTGGGATGAAATATAAATAAAATAAGTATGAATGGGAAACGAATGATCAGTAACAAAGCCAAAAAGGCCAAGCCCCCGCATTAACATAAAAAACCAGAAAGTTCATGTGCCAGATGAAGAGAAACTAAATAACGCTGGACATATACCAGTGAAATTTAAATCCAGGCAATGTTCATTTTGTAGCACAAGGAAGAAACCTCATAGAAGATACATGGGCGAAACATGCAGTATGGGTCTATGCACATACCAAAAAGACAAAACGGGCTTTAAACAGTGTCACAAAACAAAAAACAAAAAAAAACAAAAAAAAAAAAAAAACACTGGGTCTTTTTTTTATCCTTATTTTGCTGAGTTTTTTAATCCATTTAGCCAAATGTCCTTATTATGTAGGTACTTATATTTTCACTATTACAGAAAAATTACATAAATGTTTATTTTTTAATTTTTTCTGACGATTTACTTTTTAAAATAATGTAAAAAAAATTATATATAATGCAATTCTTACATACATTTTTTCAAAATTTGCAAATTTTGTCATTTATTGGAAATGCACACGAAGAAAGGTAAGTTTTTTTTTTTTTTTTTTCTTATACCTCAGTAAGTTTCAAAGTCCTAGACGTGCAGTGGTTTCATAGTGCGACCACCACCCACAGAACAATGGGCAAGAGTAGATTTTTTTAAATTCATATATTCTTTGTCTCTATGATCATAATATTGAATTTCTACATTCTTTAGTTAAAATAATTATAAAAATAATATCGTGCATGTCAAAGGGTTAAAAGATAAAAAAAAAAAAAAAAAAAAAAGATGGCACTTTATTTAGAATTCCAAACTAAATATTGGCAACTATATCTGAAATTTTTGCCAGTGGTCAATGGGATGATATGTAAGTGCCATTTTATTTTGGATGTTTCTCGCATTTTAAAATTTTGTTAATTGGTTGCTGTTTTATGTTATTCTTATTGTATCATTGTGTTCGAAAATGGCTCTGTTTTTTTATCTTAGGTTGGTGAAAAATTTATTGCCAATGGCTGGTGATTCATTTTATGGTTGGGCAAATAATCAGAAAAATACCTTAATAAGATAGGATTTGTACGTCGAAGCACATAAAGAGTTCTTTATTCATTATCATTTAACAGCAGTTCAGTATAATGGCACGCTGTCTTAAATGGTAAAAAATGATAAAAAGTTTCTTTCTTTCTTTTCTCATTGCATGAAGCCTGATGATTTTTTTAACCATAATTATGTGTAAAAGAGGATGAGACAACATAATTTTATTATTGGTTGTACAAGTATAGTTCCATCATGCTAATTAACTGTGCATAATTTTAATTCAGAGTATCCCGAGGAACTGATCGAAGGGTCTGTTACCACTTTTCCATTATAATGAAGCCACTAGAAAGGGTTTTCTGCTTGCCAATCTTTAAGTACTGCCATGACCTGCACACTATATACTTACACATATCCATACGTTCTCCAAAACTCAAACCTGGACTCACCAATACCACAGCCAGCATTACTAACCACTATAATGATCAGAGCTGTAACTATAATTGCAGTAGTGCTAGCTATAGTTTGTTATTTTAAAATAGTTTCTTTAACCACTTGCGCTACGACTAAACTTCGTGGTTGCAGTGCCGTGCGCTACAATATAACAAGCGGTAAAGTGTCTCATTTACGCCGCTCCGCATCTGCGAGTGCAATCCAGAGCTGTAACTCGAGAAATAAACAATCTCGTTGTTAGGCGACGTATGCACCACGTTATTTTCATTTTCGCGATAAATGCCTATCGACGCGGTGTTCACGTCGCTCGCAGTTTGAGACAAAAGCATCTCGATGTGCGTGGCACGTCTTTTTAGCACAAATGGTTAAAAACATCAATGCTGAGAACTGGTTTCCCCAACCTCATTTCAGACTGTTGCATTTGTTGGAAAATATGAATTATTGTAACCCTTTTGCTGCATCATCTCTCCTCCTTGAAATGTTTATTAGGCTTAGTTCTTATTTTAATGTAATATAGTAGTTACTTCTACTTCTTTTTCTTACTGCCACTGTTTGTGTTGAGAACGGACTGTTTCAACCTAATTAAGATGCAAAAACGAAATGTGATGTAACGTCATCTGGAAAGCCGAATCGTGCAGATAGCTGATTGGTTGCCAGGAGATGACATCATGCCTACTTCTGGTATAAGTATCTCGCGTCGCTCTGGCTCACCCCTAATATAAATATGATTTAAATCCTGCTTGTACTATAGAAAATGCTGCAGTACTTATCTATAGTGGTTTTAGAGAACCTTTTCTTTTTATCTCCGTCTACAATCCCCCCTCCAGCACTCTTGATCTCAATAATCTGAAACTACTTACTGAAAATAACTACCCCACCTTAATAGCAGGTGATTTAAATGCTAAACATTCCTCTTGGAACTGTAGAGTCACAAATAGAAATGGAGAAAATTTAAGTAACTTCATCCACAATAGTAACATCAATCTCATTGCTCCCAATCACCCAACGCACTATACGCACAACGGACTAGGGGATATTTTAGATATAGTTTTGATGAAAAACCTTCCTAATATTCCTAATCTTGATGTTCTCCCAGAACTTTCGTCTGACCATCTCCCTATAGTCTTCAACTTCTATGGATTTTATCCCCCTCTCCCTAAAGCTCATACAAAAGTTAATTGGTATATGGTTACCGAACAGCTAAATTCTGTTAACAGCAGAGCCACACTTCATTATGACTGCGATATTGAGCTGGAAATCACCAGATTAAACTCCAAAATTCAAAATGCTATCAATAATGTTACCTATACAGTCAAGAATAAAAATCCCTATGGCATCCCAGAAGAAATTAAATCCCTTATACAAGAAAGAAATAGACTTAGAAAAAGATGGCATATTACTCGCAATCCTACTGAAAAACGTCATATTAATTATTTAAACAGAAAAATAAAAGAAGACATCGCCACCCTTCGATCAAATTCGTGGGATAATTTCCTAGAAAACATGGATCTTTACCCAAACTCTGTTTGGAAAGTAGCTAAATCACTCAGAAATCTTTCACCCAATCAAATTCATCCCCTGTATCACATGGGCAAAATTCACCACTTTGAAGACTCCATTGTTGAAATTCATGCAAAAGAATTAGAAAACATTTTTAAACAACATGAAAATAAAAATTCTGATCACGAAAAAGATATTAATTACTCTGTCAATAGCATCCTCAACAGTCCCAGCATTAATTTTTTTACGCCTGCATCTCCAAACGAAGTTCAGCAAATTATTAAAAAATTAAAGAAGCGCAAAGCTAAAGGATATGACATGATTTCTAATGAAACGTTGCAAGCTTTACCTAGAAGATGCATAGTCTTAATTACAAATATTTTTAATGCTTGTATTAGACTCAGCTACTTTCCATCGCAGTGGAAACACTCGATCATTGTTACGATCCCGAAACCAGGAAAAGATCCAAAGCTAGCAAAAAATTACAGACCATTCAGTCTTCTGCCAGCGCTTGGAAAAGTTTTCGAACGAGTACTTAGTGCTCGGCTCACCAATCATCTATAACGCCTTAATCTAATAGACAAGCATCAATTTGGATTCCGCAAAGGCCACAATACCACACATCAAATATTAAATTTAGTTGAATTTATTGCCCAAGAATTTACAAAAAAGAACGGAGTAGCGGCATGCTTCCTCGATTTCGAAAAAGCTTTCGATCGAGTGTGGCATGCTGGCTTACTTCATAAGCTATCTAACTTCCTTTTACCAAATAGCTTTATTAAGCTTATCCATTCTTATTTTAAACATCGTACTTTTCAAGTGCGCTGTGGTGAAGCAATCTCTTCAAAAAAAGTGATTTAAAGTGGAGTAGCTCAAGGCAGTGTTTTAGGACCGAAGCTTTTTACAATATTCATAAATGGTATGCCTCTACCTTTTCATTCTAATATACTCAAATATGCCAACGACACAGTCATCCTCACCAGTTCACGAAGTCCAAATAATGCTTTAGAGAAACTTCAGCTCCAAGTCAACATTATTAACAAATTTTGTCAAGACTGGAAAATCAAACTAAATACTGATAAATGCTGCGTAGTTCTCTTCCGCAGATACAGAAAAAATATCCCAGTGAATATAAATATCCGACTCAATAACCAAGATATTCCTGTTGCCAACTCCTATAAATATTTAGGTGTCTATATTGACAAAACCCTAAATTTCAAAGATCATATTCAATATGTTACAAATAAGGCTAACGCTGCTTTCATTGCTCTCTACTCATTAATTGGAAGAAACTCTAAGTTAAACCTGCGTACCAAGAAAAATATCTACATCTCACTTATTCGCCCAATTATCCTCTATGCAGTTCCAGCCTGGGCTACTGCCCGAAAAATAGACAGACAAAAATTAAATGTTCTTCAAAACAAAATCTTACGTAGCATAGTGAACGCACCCTGGTTCGTGCGAAATTCTCAAATTCACAAAGACCTGGATATCAATCCAATTCACGACCAAAGCCTAATTTCTGCACACAACTTCTTTGAAGATATGAGAAATTCTCCCTATGAAGCTATTAAATTGCTTACAGACTATGACCCTACTATTGAGAATGTAGTGAAAAGACCTCGAATTATCCACCACAATTCTAAGTGGTGGTAGTGTATATAATGTGTAAAAAAAAAATTTTATTATTCCTTTGCAGTTACTATTCAAGAAAGATGAACTTTGCAAAATTGGAACTTTATTTTTCATCGATGAATTCTTCGTTTTACTACTTATTTAACCAAGATTTTTACTTTTACTTTTTATTTTTACTATTTCGTATCGTGTGTTTTAAAATCAAAGTTCGTGGTAACACCAAGTGCTTACTCTCACTCATTAGCCCTAGTGAGCTACATGACCTCATTTTCGCCTTTTACAGTTTCCTATTCATTTAATGATTATATCACAAGTTTAGAAGATTTTCAAGTGTTTCAAAAGACATAGGACTCTTAAATTCACAAATAGATATTGCTTTTACTATGTTCAAACTTTATTTATTGCCAAAAACTACAAAAACTTCATTTTTCGAACTCTGACTCCTCGACCAATCTAAATGCCGGACGCTGGTCACGTGTTTCTGCTCTTCTTGACTCACGCAGAAGCTTAGACTTTCATTTCGCTTCTTGCCACCATTTACGTATATAATCACCCATGCTATGCCATGATATGCAATTTAGCAAAACTTATTTTATGAGTTCTCTCATTTATTGATCTCGCCTTTGGGCGCGGTGTATTTTAAATACACCTCTTAAATTTTTAACTTTATGGCCTATGGTAAAATGATAATATACTGGTAAGAGCTCCTAGTAGCTAAAGCCAGCAGTAAAGATATGATCCAAGATCCAAGCTCACCCCTTCTAGTTCCTACTTTCCTGGCACTTGGGTGTGCGGTTTCCAACCCCTTTTGAAGGATGCATGCAGTCCGGTGAATAAATTCCTTGGTTCCTGTCCACAAGATGGCTGTTCCCGAATAAGTTCCTTGGTTCCTGTCCACAAGATAGATGACTGTTCTTGAATAAGTTCCTTGGTTCCTGTCCACAAGATGGCTGTTCCTGAGTAAGTTCCTTGGTTCCAGAGGCTACAGTGTGAGTGACTGCCGTGGGCGGCATCCATGTTCTTCATGAAGGTGGCATTTAAAATAAGTTAGCGGCGATTCCTCGTGTTCAACTAATGTAAGCGGAGTTAGGCCGGATTTAAGTGCTTTCAAGAACTTAATTTAAATTTCAGGTGCTTTCTTGACCATTGATCATGGACTTATTTAATGTGTAGCCAATTTCATTTGAGACCGCATAATTGCTGTTTAGGGCATTTTGTTTGTATTGAATGCCAGTATTTTTGGAGACCAGGTTAAAATATTATTTGATTAAATGATGGTTATATTATATTTTTTCTAAGATGGTTATATTATATTCTTTATATTTTTTCTAATTTTGTTTAAATTTATTTTTTGTGTTTTTATTTTTATTTATTTATTTATATATATTGTTAATAAATTGGTTATGTTTGAAACTTCTTTATTGTCTTCAATGTCTGTACAACATAGTATCTCAGAGAGCTTTTATTGCTACTACTGCTAAATGTTTAATTTTATAAACTTTAAACTTTGCTTTAGCATCAGCATTCCATCCTTTTATACATTCATGTTAACCAATAACTGGTGTCCTTCTATCTGGTGCTTACTCATTTTGCAGTTGTATATCAAAATCATCAACTTAATTTTTCTACTGGTATATAAACACAACCAGAAAGCTTATTTCAGAAGTTTATAAGCCTGTGTTATAAAAAATAACAGTTGTAGAAATTCTTCTGGCATCAAAAATGGAAAGTGAGATGAAAAAAAACTGATTAAAGAGTGTTCATAAATCCAAAATTTAACTTCTGGCAACTTTTTACTGCTAATAGTGTAACACAGTTCCACATGGGCAAAATATAATAGTGGAATTAGCACAAGGGTAGATTTAGGAAAAATTAAATGACAGAGGTTTTTGTAAATAGTGTATATATTTGTTTATTTTTTTCTTTCATTTAAGATGAGTTAAAAATGACAGAAAATAATTTTGCTTTTGGTAATACATTTTCTTTTTTTATGAATAAGGTATGTTGATATATTTTTACAAAAATGTTTTTTACTTTGTCAGAATATTGGTACTTAAGTATTAGCAAAACAATCTTGGTGCAATTTGGTGAATTTTTTCAGACATAAAGGTGATTCGGTGAATTTTCAATTTGCTTACAATGGATATGGTTTGTAAACAGCTGTTATGTCTATGTTTGCCAGAGTTTGGTGATTTCTACTGAGGGACTTCCAATAACACATAAATATCAAAATATTTCCCTCTTCCTTGTTCTCCCTTTTTTATTGCACTGTTTTTCATTAGCCTAACATTATTTTTCTTTGTATATGGTTGTATTTAAAAAATGTAATTTTGTATTCACTATTTTATGATATACAAGGTGCGACACAAAAAAAAATAAGACTGGTCCAATAACTCATTGTACTCATTGTCAGTTCTCCCTGACATTATCACCTTCAAAGTAGTTCCCTACAGCATTCACACACTTCTACATTCAGTGCTTGTCATGACGTGATGACCATGCATGCGCAGTTTAGCCGAACGGCCTGCAACGCCTCTCTTTCATGAGACTTACTAGAGAAGAGTAGTTAGTAGGTAGTAGCGAAGTAACGAAGAAAACGTGCCGTATGTTAGCTTGGATGCAAAATACGCAGTTATACTTGTGTGTTAATCGTTTGTACTTAGTATTTTTATTTGTGTGTTAATAAAGTTTTGTGCCGTTAAAATGGCTGTTTTATGCAATGCCTACATTTATGATACGTTTACGGTAGAAATTAAACATATATCCAGAACCTACACGCCCAACAAGAAGATTATGACAGTGGTGTCGAAACAGGAGGATATGTCATTCTGCAAAGTTCACGGATAAATGCGTAAGTGAGTCTTCAGAAAGGTAAGAAATTTGTTCAATTTATTTTGTGGTAAAGTGGAATTCAAGGTTACAAAAATGGCTGAAGAGCTAACGAAATCTAAGAAAGAACGGAAAGTTATTTGTTCAGCCATTACTAAAGTAACAAATGCTATTGAATCATTAATTGCAGCCGGTAACCTTGAAGACCTTGAAGAATCACTGGAAATTTTAAAAGTAAAAGCTATTTCTTTGAGAGCGTTAGACGAAAAAATTAAAACTTTGGCTGATGTTAATGACATTGAAACCGAAGTCGAAAGTGCCTTGGAATACGAAGAAAGGATTGCGAAATGGAGCTTTAGAGGCACAAAATTATTGAAAGAAAAAAAGAAATAGCAATAATTCGCTAGTTTCTAATGATAGTAACAATTTATCTATTTCTGGTGTCGATAAAAGCTCTGATTACAATGTTAAATTGCCAAAGATTATGATTGATAAATTTTATGGGAATGCTGAAGTGTGGCAGACATTTTACAATTCTTTTGACACGGCAATAAATCAAAACGAAAAACTATCTAAAGTAGATAAGTTTAAGTTTAATTACTTGCTTAGCCTGTTAGGCGGTGCAGCTTTAAAAACAATAGAAGGCTTTTCTTTATCTCCAGACAACTACGACGAAGCTTTTAAAATTCTCAAAGAGAGGTATGGTCGAAAAGATCTCCTTATTAATTCTTACATGCATAAACTTTTAAATTTACGGCCTTTCCAGTTCTAATGACATTAATTCTTTGAGGGAATTGTATGATACCTGCAACGTACAAGTAAGGTCACTAAATTCGATAGGGGTCAAGACCAAATCGTATGGAAAGTTACTATACCCTTTGTTAATGAAATGCATACCTCAGGATATAATGCTTGATTTTGCTCATCAAAACGCAGATGAGGAAACTTTTAATGTCGACAACCTCATGAACTTTCTAAAACGGGAAATTGAAAGTCGCGAACGAACTTCATTAAATTTATTTTATTCTAAGAATCATGCTAATTCTCTTGGAAGGCATTCTCAACCAAATGAAAAGCGAAACAACTTCCACACTCGGAATTCATTCAACGCCAACAAATTTGGCGCCAGCTATTCCCCTAATGTAAGCAAAATTGCAATTGTTCGAACTTTCCCTTGCTTATTCTGCGAAAGCGAAAATCATGCTTCGGAAAAATGCATTATGTCTCCGGAAGAAAGGAAAAAGAGTTTAAGGGCTTCTAATTGGTGCTTTCTTTGTTTCCAAAGGAACTGTAGAACAAAAAATTGCCCTTCTCAATTAAAATGTTCAAAATGTAATTCTAAGTATCATAATATATTGTTGCATGAAGATAAGGAAAGGGTTGCTAAAGAAGAAATTAAGAATAATTCTAATGCCGTTACTGCAAAGATTTTTTCTAAATATTTTACTGCGAATCAAGAAGTTAAAAAATTAATAGATGACTTGCCAACCGTTAAACTTATATGTGATGGTAAATTAATTAATGCAGTAGCAGATACAGGCACGCAATTAACCGTTGTCAAGGCCAACATAGCACCAGAAAAATACCGTACACCACATGGAAGTGTTATCCTCACGTCAGCTTTCGGGCAAGCTTTTAAAGTTCCTCTCATTAACCTACCTTTAGTAATGTATTCTGAAAATGATAAATTTATGTCACCTATTTTTATAACACGTGCAATGGTGGATAAGTTATGTAATGATTTACCCTTGTCGTTAAGTGCTTTTAATGAGTTAAAGGGAGATGATAAAAGAAAGTTTAATTTTGAATGTAGAAATGTAAACATTACTACTGATAGTTTCGGTGAAATGCCTTTTCATGAAACTGAAAATTTTGACGAAATACTTAAACATGATAGCGAAAACCTAATTAATGAAAAATGTAATGAAACTGTTAAGAAGATAATAGAATGTTGTGCTCTTGTAAAAGAAGATACAGGTAAGGATGAGTCCAAAGGTAGCACGAGACACGATCAATGTGTTTCGGATTCAGAACTGTTTCGAGTGCAACAAATGAATGACCCATCTTTAAAAACATGCTGGAAAAATGTTAAGAACGGAAGTAATAACTTTATTGTTATTGACAACATTTTGTATCATAAAGATAAAGTTCTAGGAGAAAAAGTTTACCAGTTAGTCGTTCCTAAAGAAAGAAGAAAACAAATTTTGGACTTAGCTCATTCTAGCTTATGGGGAAGTCACCTGCGAACCAAGAAGACAGCCGAACGTTTGAGATATCCGTTCTATTGGCCTGAAATCAAGAAAGATGTAAATGAATACTGCAGTGCTTGTACTTCTTGTCAACTTCAAGAGAAAAACCGTCCCTTTGATGAAGTTCCGATTACCCCAGTAACACGTCCTAAAGAATTCCAGGTAATTAATGTGGATATCCTAGGACCTGTAGAGCCAAGCTGTAGAGGTTACAAATATGTTCTGTGTCTGTTGATCAATGTACAAGGTGGCACGAAGTGGTGCCATTAAAGAATTTGAATGCCAAAGCAACATGCGATGCATTGTTACAAATCTTTTCACACACAGGAATTCCTCAAATTGTTGCGTCAGATCAAGGAACTAATTTTACTGCTTCGTTGACTCAAGAGTTTTTGAAAAGGATCGGATCGTCTCCAAGGTTCTCGACTCCTTATCATCCAAGTTCAAATGGCCTGGTAGAAAGATTTAATGCTGTTTTAAAGGGAATGATACATCATACCATTAGAGAACATTCCAAAGATTGGGAGAAACATCTACCGTACTTACTTTGGGCTTATCGAGAAGTTCCTAATGCTACGACTGGTGTTAGTCCATTCCAAATGCTTTATGGAAGACATCCTAATGGCCCTTTGTCTATTTTGAAAACATCATGAACAAATTAAACTCCTGTTCCTCATGGACAGTTAAGTTCAGTTACCGATTATCTGAATGATTTGAAGACAAAACTGGAAAAAGCTGCTGAATACGCAGGACTTACAGATGTTGGAAAGCAACAAGCTTATGCATTCTACCATAACCGAAAGACTCGTCATAAAGAATTCAAGGAAGGTGACAGGGTCATAGTTTTAATCCCTGATAGCCAAAACAAAGTTTATGCCAGATGTACGGGACCTGCTACGATCATCAAAAAGCATACTGATTATAGTTACATAGCACAAATGCCTGACAATTCATCGAAGCACATTCACGCAAACAAGATACGAGAGTTCAATACCACTGTGAATAATGTCGGTGTGATATATGATACGGATATCGATTTCGGCGAAGTTGAAAGCGTTCCAAGAATTGTTCCACGGAAAGCAAAAGAACACTATTCTAATGAAGAATGTGATTTTACGCCCCTTGAACCGCATAAGAAGAAACAACTTATAGAAATTTTAAAAAGGCATAAGAACCTAAGAACTGGTATTCCGAAAATCACCAATGTGGGAGAACACAGGATCAAACTGAAACCTGGAAGTATGCCAAGAAAGCAGAAACCGTATCATATACATGAAGTTCTAAAACACGAAGTTGATCGACAAATAGATAAGACACAATAACACGCCGAATAAATACTAATTCAGAAGTCAAACAACAAAAATCAGCGTTATATTTACAAAATTTTCACAGGACTAGTTTCGATGGCTTTACCGAACCTCCATCTTCAGCTGCAAAACCACAAGTGAACAAGATAGAAAATAATGATTAGATAAGATAAGAAAGCCTGGACAAGAATAAGCAAGTGGCGCCATCTGTTGGTGAAACCAGAACTAAAACATAATTTCTTTAAAGGCCGAAGGCAAATTTGGATTGGAATTAGGATCGTTAACTAGAACAGAAAGATTTTTATGAATGTGAAATGCCTCTAGAAAATCCAGTTCTCCAATGGAAGATGTTTTTTGAATAATTTTGGCAGCAGAAAAACTGAAAGTGTGGTTTTCGGACCAACAATGTTGAGCAACAGAAGACTTCTGTGTTTCCTTTTTTCTAGCATATGCCTCATGTTCCTTGATGCGAAATTTCAAGGCTCTCTTAGTTTGGCCAATGTAAATTAAACCACACTGGCAAGGAATTCTATAAATACCACCAGGAACTCATATCCGGAATGGGTTCCTTGAGTATGGAGCTCGGAATTTTATTGATGGGAGAATAAACAACCCGAAAGTTAAATTTCTGCAAAATATGTGCAACTTTATAGCTAATTGATGGAAAGAAGGGAATGACAACAGAATTTTTATAATCTCCTAAAACAAGAGTGTGCCTTTTAGTGTGTTGAGATGAGAATTTTTTAACTGCTTGATTAATAATGTTGGGTGGAAAGCCCCTGTCAGTAGCTATTGCTTTTAAATAATTTAGTTCTTCATCAAGGGCTAGTTTGGAGGAGCAAACTTGAAGAGCACGGAAAACATAGGAATAAAATGAAGCTAACTTTTGTTTAGTCGAATGACATGATTTAAAGTGTGGTGGAAGGCAAACCAATGAAGGTTTACGGTAAACTGTAGTACTGAAGTTGGATGTGTTACGTGTGACCAGAATGTCGAGAAACGGAAGAGAATTGCAAGTCTCAAGTTCAAAAGTGAACTGAATAGCACAATCAATAGAATTCATTGTTGAAAGAACTTTATTTAAATCATCTTTATTACCTTCAAACAGAGTAAAAGTATCGTCTATGTAGCGGAACCATGCCGGGAAGTTTAAAGTTTCAAACAATTTTGATTCATAATAATGCATGTAGATATCAGCCAGGATGGGACTGAGGGGGCTTCCCATGGCTAATCCCTCAGTTTGCTTGTAATATTTATTTTGGAAAACAAAATGTGTTTGTTTCAAACAGAGTTGAGTGAGAGAAATTAGCTCATCAATTTCAATGCAAGAGAAATGAAATTCGCGAAGTCTGGTTTCTAGACATCTTAATGCACCCTCCACTGGGACATTGGTGAATAATGATTTTACATCAAAAGAAACCATGAGTAAATTACTAGAAGAAATGTTTTTAACTTTTTTCACAAAATCTATTGAATTTTTTATGGTGTAAATGTTATTGTCTAATAGAGTTGAAAATCTAGAAACTAAATATTTAGCTAATGGATACGAGGCAGTACCTAAATTTGATACAATAGGGCGGAAAGGAATACCACTTTTATGAATTTTGGGAAGAGCATACAATCTGGCACAATTCGCAACAGATGGGATAAGTGAATGTTTTAAGTTGCCTGAAATGATTTGCGAAGATTTGATCGCAGTTTTTATTTTTGACAAGTCCGATGGTGAAGGATCTTTAGGGATCGGATTATATGGTCCTTCGTTTAAGAGTTTAGTGACACCATCGATGTAAGTGTTCATATCCATGACGACTATCTGGCCACCTTTGTCGGCCTTTGAAATAATAATATCCGGGTTAGAATGAATTTCACGCAATGTAGCTCTTTCTCTCGCAGTTAGATTTGGTTTCAAAGGTTTATTATTGAATTTCACATTATGAGCGATAAGATGCCTAATCATTTCTTTCTGTGAATCTGAAACTTTACTGAACTTGAAAGCTTTTTCGATAGGAGCCAAAATCTTTGGAATCGAGGGTTTACAGGTTTGTGAGAAGTTAAAATTATTTTTTAGAATTCTCTCTTGTTCTTCTGAAAGACTAACATTAGAAATATTAACTATTGGCTTGATGTTTACAATGGGAAGATTTTTTGAACTACTTGAACTGGAAGATTGTAAAAGAAGTTTTTCGAATTTAACTGCAAGGGTGTTTTTATGACGGTTAACTGCATTCTCCGTTCTAGACCAAGACTTTTGTTCAAGGGCAGTGAATTTTGGATATGATTTAGCGAGTTCCAGATGAAGCTTATAGAGTTCACGTTCAATTTTGGACAATTGTTGACGTGTATCCCTTATGACGGACCGAAGTAAGGCAAGCTTGCAATTTAACAGAATTCTTGAAACGCGACTCGAAGGTTTTTGATTAGATTTGATTTGAATAAAATTGGGGATCAATTTTTTGCATTTACATTTAAGTAAAAAATCAAGATGATTCAGAAATTTTTGCCGTTTCAGGCGTAATTTAGTGAAACGATTAACGGATGAAGGCATGATAAACAATGCAGAAAATCAAACTAAATTAACTAAACAATAATAAAGCACACACAAAACAGCAGAAAAATCCCTCACTGAAATTAATAGAAAACAAAAAGTTTGTAAGCAAAATGCATGAAATCAGACAAGCAAAGCACAACATCCAAATATACAAAATAATTCTCATCTCAACACACTAAAAGGCACACTCTTGTTTTAGGAGATTATAAAAATTCTGTTGTCATTCCCTTCTTTCCATTAATTAGCTATAAAGTTGCACATATTTTGCAGAAATTTAACTTTCGGGTTGTTTATTCTCCCATCAATAAAATTCCGAGTTATCCGTTATCTTTGCCCTGAAGAAGTTTGAAGCTTATATTTTTAGTTCTGAGATAGTCATCGTTAGTGATCATAACCGTCTCAGATTTCTCACCGAATGTTCTTCACAATGTTCTCGTTTACAACGCTGGTCTTTAGCATTACAGCGATTTCATGCAGGGATTACATACTGGAAAGGAAAAGATCATATTAATGCAGATTCGTTATCTTGATTGACTGCCTCGCACTGGGAGCATGACTGACGTTATGAACTATGAACTATAAGACATTTTGACTGTTTAGTTTGAATTTTTTTTTTAGCTAAAATGCTCAACTTTTTTCATAACGTTATGTAATAGGTTTAAAAATTTAGCCAGGGTTTGCTAAAGTATTATGTTTAATTTTAAATGATTGATTTGTATTGTCTCGTTTATATGATAACTGCCTATATGATTATGATTATGTGAAGGATTTAAGTTTGAAAAGTTAATTGAATGTTACATCCTTTTAAATGAATAGGATTACTGAATTTATGTTGAAGTAATTTTAATTTAAAATGGTAAGAATTGGTTAATTAAGTTCGAAAATTTCATGAATGTTATTTTATTTTGTTTCAAGAAATGTTTATATATGTGGATTTGGCAGGTCATTGAAAGACGCAATCTAATCTTTTCGAGGGGAGGTGTCATGACGTGATGACCATGCATGCGCAGTTTAGCCGAATGACCTGCAACGCCTCTCTCTCATGAGACTTACTAGAGAAGAGTAGGTAGTAGATAGTAGCGAAGTAACGAAGAAAACGTGCTGTATGTTAGCTTGGATGCAAAATACGCAGTTATACTTGTGTGTTAATCGTTTGTACTTATTATTTTTATTTGTGTGTTAATAAAGTTTTGTGCCGTTAAAATGGCTGTTTTATGCAATGCCTACATTTACGATGCGTTTACGGTAGAAATTAAACATATATCCAGAACCTACATGCCCAACAAGAAGATTATGCCAGTGCTGCAATTGCTGGTAACAGTTCTTGAATGAGGTTTTTGGAAAGCCCTTCAGAAGATTTTCCATTTTTGCCTGAACTTTTTGCTGAGGTAAAATGGGTTCTCTTTAAGCAAGATTTAACTTTAGAAAATAAGAAAAAGTCGCTTGGAGCCAAATCAGGTGAATAAGAAGGATGCCCCATCACAGAAATGTTTTTGCTAGTCAGAAACTGTTTGACAGATAGAGCCGTGTGAGTGGATGCATTGTTCTGGTGCAACAGCCATTCATCACTCCACAACTGTGGCCTTTTTTTTGCCTAATTCTTTCACGAAATCAGTCTGACCACTGGTAACCCGTTCAATCATGAATCTTCACTGTTCCTTTTGCTGTTCATTCGACATTTTTCTGGCAGAATGCAGTTGCACGTGTTCACTCAATGACGCAGTACTTCCCACTGGTGTTGTCGGTTAAGTCAAAACTGGCCGCATAAGATAAGCCACGTGCGACTCTTCGACACCTTAACTGCAGCTCAGGAGCTACTTATGGCCCTTTAATGGATGCAAAATAAGACATCTGTCTACTTGTCTGTCTGTGTCAGCCTTTAAAACGCAATTTGCTTGCAACAATTAATAGTTTAATTTTCAAAATATAATTGGATTTTAAAAATATAATTCATACAATGGCATTTTTCTTTATTAATAACAAATTTAATTTTTAAATTATGTTATGTGTGTAATCATTTAATTAATATTGCCAGAGTTAAAAACAAAATTTGCAAATAATTCTGGCAATTAGTATCATGGCCATGTTACTTTTGGAGCAGATAATGGCCATAAGAATAGCACAAAGTAAATACTATACAAACATGAAGGTACTTAAAAAAAAAATGCTGTCTAATATTTTTCTCTCGCATTAATTTTATTTCAGATAGTTTTCTGCTTACATTCCTCCTGTGCAATCCCTTTTGTTCCACAACAGTTCTGGAAAATATGCTCTTCCTTTTAGGGTACTACACTTATTCAGTTTTTGAATGGCTTGAGTAACTACTCTTTCAAAGAGGAAAATCACTTCCACACAGGGGCTCTTTCAGTTTGAGGAAGAATATGCAATCTGAGGATTTTATGATAGGTGAAGTAAACCTTCCTGTTTGTATTTGGTTAGGAGACTTATCTTAACTTCCAAACATATGAATGTCTTTCAAAATTAATTCCTTATCCATAAGCATGTTAAGTCATTTTTATGCAAATTTTCCATTCACTCACTGTAATATGGTAGTTAACCCTTTTTCTGCATGAAACTCTTATCTTTCGAAATAATTCCTCGATAATCCTAGACAAAGAGCATTATTTATTTCCCCAGTGTTTAAACATCTTTGGGTATTTTTTGGGGGATGGCAAGAAGAATGGATTTCTCCACTGAATTGGCAATAATTTAAATTCTAGTTAAAAATCTAAAATTGCATTTTGTTAGTTGCCATTATTTGAGATATAAATCCTTCACCTTTATTGTAGGGTACTGCCTGCATAGAAGTTTTAACTCAGTGTTTTACAGACCATACTAGACTGATAAGCAAATTACTGCTTCAGGCTGAAATCAGGTGGCAGCCTTTTTATTGAACTCTTTTAACTTAAAAGAAGGCAGTACTTGTGTTACAAATGAACTTCCACTCCTTGTGGGCCTTTAAAGTAACATAACAGGAAATTAAATTGAATTTAGGTAATGGAGTTTGTGCATAGAATAGATCACTTAATCTGGCTTAAGTAATTAATGGTGCATATTTAATTGTCAGTTAGCAAGATAGCCAAAGCCGGGGAAAAAATGTACCAGAGGTAGCGATAGTACATAACTACAAGACAGAGGTTGCCAGAAGCTGTAACTCTAAACATTCAAACCCACAACTTAAATACTCAACAATTAATTTGCATTCTGGTGGGGACTATGGAAAAAAAAAAATAAAGTGAAGGTTCATATCAAAATGACTGGTTAATTAACATAAAATGCTACAGTATCATCCATTATTCATTTCAATAATAATGTTGCATAAAGCAATAAGGACCCACCAGCGGTGAAGTCGCTGAACATTGGTAGTTCATTCTGAGGTTCGAATCCCGCGAACTGGCTGGCTGCATGGGCGTTTTTGTGGTTTTCCCCATGTGTAATGTGTATACAAGTCAGTTTCCCTTAGAAAGTCCTCCATGAAGGCATATCTTCCCTTAGACAGCCCTAGTGTGCTTTGTCATAATTAAATAAACCAAACCAAACCAAACCATAAAGCAATAAGAGATCAACTGACTCAAACTTCTCTCTTCTCAAAGTTTTAAAATACAGCACACTGATGCTGGTGAAATCGCATCAGCTTGGTATATATCTTATGATGGGTTGCTTGGAGAGCTTCTTTGTATCAAGCTCGACACAAATATCACGCTAAATTAGAGCATGCCTTTAGCCTTTTTGTCGCCTTGTATTTATGAAACTTTTCTACCCTTTGTTCTGCTGCTCAGTGCAGCTGCAAATGTTGCCTGGGCTCTGGTGCTACCATATTTTTGGTCATCTTCTTTAATCTGTTGATATTTTTGTTCTTCCACTTTTCAAACATCGTACACGTCTAACATGTCTTTCACAAAAGTTCAGTAACTCAAAGGAAAGTCATACTACCATTCACTGCCTGATCACTAGAAATTTCAAGCAGTGTAATGTAAAATTCTGTTGGAGTTTAACAATGTGAATTTTCAATTTTGAAGGTTGATTTTTTATTTTCTAAAGTCTCAATACTCACATATGCTTACAGACTCTCTTTTAAATGCCATTTCAGATTTATTTTCTGTACAAAAGTTGTGTAACCATCAGACTAAGGGTTAAATAAAAAAAAATTAAATAAAAGAGATTTATTTTAAACTTTCTTCTGAGTTGGAGTCATTTTGCATTAAAGATAAGATAGTAAGTCATTTGACTGCCTATACGAATTCAGCCAGCTAACAGATAAAATAGGATTGATCTATTCAAAATTGTGGCAAGATCTCAGAAACTAAACTATCATGTAAATGTCTGGCATGTAACAAAGAGCAATCATATCAAACATCTGTGCAAGTTAATAAGAAATTCAGACAGTTAAACTTTCATATTATATCTGTATTTGCGAAACAAATTCATTATAATAATCATAGGTGTGTTTTCCTTTTGTATCATTAGTTTTGTTTTCTCTGTATTTAAAAATCAGCTCAAAATTAAACAACCTGACTGGAGTTTGACTTTAAGTTGTCCGAACTGTAGATAGTCCGCCTGATGCAACGTTCGTATATCGTGGCGTGAATTGCTAGATTTAGTAGTAACAGGTTATTTATGTCCAGAATTATCAGGATTATTTGAAAGATAATTTTGAGAATTTTCAATGATGTGAAGTGTATTGATTACTTAAAAATTCTGGCAGATTTCGCTGGGTGCAATACTGAAACAGTGTAGTACTTCGAGCCGTCATGGGTGATATCACTGATATTGCAGTCAAGTTCTTTTTGTAATGAATTTTCTATCCTGGGCATCAGGAAAACTACTCATTCCAAAGTTTTGCATTAAAAAATGTTTAATGATTTCATAGGTTAAGATTAAGAAAACTCAAAGAAAGAAACAAAGCTCTAAGTTTAGAAGATTAGAACTTGAAATCATTCTGAAGATTTCCCAGATCTGAGGATTTGAATGCCCCAACCTTAGAAAAAAACAAAATGTCATTTATAATCCAATATGCTTCAAATGGATGAATTCAGTTATTTGAAGTTAAATTTGATCTCAGTATTTTGGTCTTCATATTAATTATGTGTGAAAGCAAAATTATTAACTGCTTAAGCAAAAGCTTATGCAAAAAATGTAAAATAATTTATCTCTTTCCAATAAGAATTTATCTGTAATAAGTGCTATCATGTATCACTTATTTTATTCTTTCTAAGAAAATATTGTATGAGTTAATGGGAAAAATGCTGTATTCATTTTTTTAAATTGAGGATTTCTTCTACATTAAAATGAAAAGTAATTCACATAATTGTAATCACAAACACCAACTCTTATTCTTTCGGGCCCACCAGCGGCCCAGTGGTAAAATTGCTGAGCACTGCTTGTTCCGACCTGGGTTTGATAACGGGCTAGCTACATTGGCATTTTCATGGTTTTTCTCCATGTATAACATGTATATGAGCTAGTTTCCTTTACAATTCCTTTGCGAAGGCATTCCTCCCCTTAGACAGAAAGCCTTAGTGTGCTTTGCCATAATCAACCAAACCATATTCTTCTGATTCAGTTTACTTCTTCTAAAACAAATGAATGGAAGAAAGGAAACATAAGAAAATTTTCTGCCTGATAGAAGAATGTTCAGCTGCATAAAGAAATAGCTCCAAATTTATATTTTGTTGGCACATACTTTTCTGAGCGCAAAGCAAAAGAGATACAAAATTCTTTTGTTTATGCAACCAAGTTAATTACATAAGAAATGAAAAATTCTCATTAATTTACTTCAAAAGTTTCTTTCTATTCAAAACTTATCTCATTATCTTTGAAATGATATCAATAGGGATTTACGGCTGTTGCAAAATTCAGCTGAGGCTTACAAACTTTCCTGAAATCCACCATGAGGTTCCTATCTTCATTAAGTTTGGCCACTTCTGATATATAATGCAACATCATGCAGGGAACATAATGCAACATCATCTTTTATTATAAAGATATTACATTATGGGCACATTACGGATCATTATGTGATGAAATTGATGTGACTTGTGAAATTTTATTATAAAGATATTTTATTAATATTCTATGTATGGATTTTTCAGGCCTGAAATAAAGTTAATTCCCAATGAAGATGGAATTGATTTAGAACTGGATGATGTAAGATTGCACCCAAATATTGAAAAAATTTTGACAGATGAGCAGTGGGTAGATGATGCTACGTAAGTATTATAAACACCTTTTTATATATGTAGGTATCTTAAATTTTACCAGATTAATGAAATATAAATGAAAATTACTTTTTTTCATCAAAAAAGATATTTTTTATAGTTGAAAAAGTCATAAAAGTTATTATTGCTTTCTTTACTAAATTGTTAAATTTAAGGCATTCATATATTAAGTAATTTTAAGTACTTTTTATTGGGACTGAGATTGTAAGAATGTTCTTAAATTCTCTGAATCTATAAAATGAAAAGGATTTGCTTAATTTAACTATGCACTAAAACTAAATATCTAATATTCATTCTGCAGTTTATTATTACATTTAATATACTAATAGTTGTTCCAACAAAATCATTAAATGCTGATAATTTTGTCTCATATTTTAAGTATGATAAAATGATGATAATCTAATATGGTAAAGTGAATAAACTAAGTTGGCAGTGCATTGTTCTTATAATTCATCTAATAGATAATATAAAATGCATATTTTAATTTTTTTCGTGGCTTAAATATTATAACATTTAGCTTCCAACAAAGAAACTGCATGGAGTAAAATGAATAAAATTATGTATTGCTTTTCAAATCAATTTCTTTGGTAATCTCATAGTGACAGCATATTATTAGTTTAATCAGCTGTTATAATATTATTAACTTATTTTTTATGTTTATCATATAAAAATTAGTACATTTTTGTATTTAGTTTTTGTATTAGTAATGTTTTAAGTGAAATTTTTTGAGAATTTTTAAACTATTACATTTTAGTATGTTATGTCTTACTACTGTGTATTTATCAACTGAGCAATTAGGCAGGAATTGCCACTGTGTAAAGCATACAATCTTTAATTTTTTATCTGTGTGATTTGAAAAGTTGCAACTTTGAGAGGGAAATGAAACGATATTTAATTTTTCTTTCAGATTTTGGTTATGTTATTATTTGTGAATATTTTTTTTGTAAATTCAGTGTAATATTAAAACAATAGCATGTACTTCTTGACACAAAAAAAATTCCTTTCCAAAGTATTATTTTAATATAAAACAGGTTTTTGATGGTATTTTTAAAATCTGTAGCGTTGATATTGTTTTCATTGCATTACTAAAAGTTCTGTTTGCCTAACCAATTTGTCTCTCAACTGCCACTATGTTAATATTATTTCATTTTGAGCATGTTTTTGTAATATTTAAAATTTTTAATTAAATATACTTTTTGTTTCAAATCAGTTGCAGATTTAAAAAAAAGGGGGGGGGAAAGAAAGAAAAGTGGTACTTATGTATTATCTCAACCACCTTAATAGAAGTCACCAAATTTTTAGAATGTGCCAAACTGTGGCAATCATGCGAATAAAATTCTTCGGTCAAGGTACATCACTTTTTTTTATATGTTTGTGTACTTCATTATTTAACAATTCTTGGACTTTTTTCAAGGTTGGGTATAATGCCAAACTTATGCAGCTCTCTCTCTCTTTTTTTTTTTTTTTCCTTTGCGTAAGCAGATTGCTGTGTGGATAGGAAAAATAAGATTTTATTGTATTTGGGGCTATAGAACTATCAGTAACGATATTTTTTTTTTTTTTTTTTTTTTTTTTTCTCCCCACTGTGATTTTATCCATAGATATTGGAATTTCGACCATTATTGTGATGAAGGAAAGCATTTGCAAGCAATTTTCATCAAATTTTCTTGACAATTATCTTCCAGTTTCATCTTTGCCGCATCCTTTTAAATGGAATCCTGTACCTTGCTATTCTTGAAGAGTACAAATTAATTTTTTTACAGATGGAAGTAAGATGAATGAAAAGATAAGCTTTGCTTTTTTGTTGCAAGAAAGAGACTTCAAACAGTACAGAATTAGTGATAAGTGTTCTGATTTGAAGGCTGAGTTCCTATGTTTAAACCTTACTGTGAAATGGATTCAGAATTCTTGTTGTGGTTTTAGATCAATGTGCATTTTAATATGTAGTGATTCTCTTTCTTTGCTAAAAGTATTACAAAAAGTTAGTGTCTTCAGAAACTTGCTGTTGAAATTCTAATTATTATTAATGCCTTGTAAGTTCTTGATATTGACCTTCGTTTTGCTTGTGTTCATGGGCACTGTGAAAATTTTGGAAATAAGCGGGCTGATGCTCTAGTAAAGCTAGCCAAGAAACTTCACATTGATTTAGATCTCTGTGTTTGTGTTTCTCTCACTGGAAGCCCTTTTATAGAAATGATGCTGTCTGTAGTTGGAGCAGAGAATGTTTGGCTTCACCAAAAGCTTAATGAACCAAAAGGTTTCCCCCCTACAGTTTTTAACAGAATAAAAGTTGATCAGTTTTCCACAAATTTTAAAGTAACTCAATTTTTTAATGGACATGGCAATTTTAAGAGCTATTGAAAATATTTTGGACTTACTTTAAGTGCTTTGTGCAGCTGCAGTAGCAGCAATGAAGATGTTAAGTAAATTCTTCTTGAGTACATTCATCATGTTCAGCAGAGGAATATATTTCAGGCAACTTTGAAAAACCTGTCTGTATCCTGCCCACCAAATTTTTCTGAACTTTTTGGGATTAAAGAGACAATGTCTGCTTTTTAGAATTTCATTCTCAATTTATATTATTAAATTCTCACTATTTTCTTATTTTTTCTTTTACTTATTGTTATTTTTTATAAATAATTTTTCCCATTTGCAGTGCTATTGTACATTTGTTTATTTATTTTGTTAGTGCTATAACTTACTTGTTTATACTTTTTATAAACAAACAAATAATAATATAACAAAGTTTTGTTTTTACAACAAAGTTTAATGCTTTTTATAATAGATGAACATGTTTAGAGGAAACTGAATTATATGTGCCTTCATTTTTATTTAATTTAAATAATTTTTCATTTGTTTTTACACACGGTATCTAATGTACCTTACAGTACATCTATAATTATTTACAGGCAAAAACAAGTATTCAGTTAATAAGAAGTAATTCTTAGTTGAACTTTAAAATTCCCAGTCTTAGATAAAAATTATAAATGTCTGTTTTTCCACAATTCTATACTAATAAATTCATGGTAATGTTTTTTTATAAATCAGTGTTTTAATCAAAGTACAGGACTGTAAAGAAAAATGTATCCTTATTATGACTGAAAATACTCCATTCTGTAGCTTTTATTTATTTTATTAATAGGCTTTGGCTTATTTCAAAATAAAAAATACTTATTAATTTATTTAAATTTGATACAGTTATTTATAATTAATGCAGTTTTAATGGAAAAGCAAATTTACCATGCGATTTGAAGTATAGTACACTTAAAATTTGTACTAGTTTAACTTTTTACAGAATTGTTCTCTTAAATTCGTTTATCAAAAAATTTTATAAATTACTTGTCATCCAAAATGCAACACCATGAATAAAGCATCCAAACAGCATGAAACTTGCATTTTGTGTATACTCTGATGGCATATGCAAATGATTTCATTGCAGTATACACAAGATGCAAAATGTTTTTGCCACATGTGCACATCATGGGCAACTGCAGCACACCTTGCAGTCCATATATAAAGGAAGAAAAGATTGCCGTTTTGAGTAACATGAATTGTTCTCGTGAGAAATTTTTTGAGTGTCTAGCTTCAGTATGCCTCAGTAGAAAACTACAAGCATCATTCAAGCATGTTTCTGAGTTTGAACAAAGCAGAATGGTTGCATACAGCGATTGTGGATTATTCTTCCGGGAAATCGGAAATCGTGTCAGACATAGCTGAGCAACAGTCACGTGAATATGGAATCGATGGATGCAGGAAGAAATGATTGACAGACAGAATCAGATGACACTTTATCAGTGCCTCTTCACACTGTTCCATATGAAGACAGGCATATTGTGCAGATCGCATTGATGGACCACACTGCCACTTCCGCACCATATCACAGCGAGTGAGTCTGTAACACAGCAATCAGTGTCTGCATAAACAATTTGATGTCATTTACCAGTGAGCTGTCCTTTAGGTGTCCATTGATTCACTTGCCTTTAAATTTATTATTTGCATCATCTTCATCAGATTCAATAAAATTATGTAATATACTTTATCAAATAATATAGCATCTCTCTCTTCTTGAATCAAAATTTTATGTTATCTAATCATTTTGCTACCTCACATCAAAAGAGTCATTCTAAGATGTCTTGACTAGTAACTAAACTAAATCAACTAGACAAAAAGATCATGCACTGAAGAAGCACTTGTGTAACAAAAATGGGAGATAATCTCCATTCAGATAAGAGTGACTGATAACTCGTTAGCAAATCCAGAAATCAAGACATGCATTAATATAAGAAATGAAGCATTAGGCTCAGGCACTAATCACTGAAACGTTGAACCAGTGCTTGCTTGCATTTGAGCATTTCCTGTTACAAATGAATTAAAAATCTTATGTTGCATGGAATGGCAGTGCTTATCAAACCTGATGCCTCTTGATATTAAACTGCAGTATTTTGGATGATGATTATTTCCTTTCTCTTCCTAAGTTTAATTTTCAATTCATAATTATTAAGTAGTAAGGTATTTTTTATGCATTTTAGTTAATATTCATTCAGTGCCAATGAAAATACTTTCTAATTGTATTTTTATCATGTTTTTATTGTGCACCCAAAAATAGAACTTTTATTGCATGTATTTTGTAATTTAGAAAGAGTTACTTCTAAAATATTACTCCTACTATTCAAATTCATATTAATTATGAGAAAATACTCTTTTTACCCCCACAATAGTTTGTTTCCTGTTCAGCTGCTAATTATTTTATAGTAAATTGTTTCAAAATTAAATTGCAATAAATGTTAATGTAAAAAAATTGCTTTTTTATAAATATTTATTTATTTTTTAATTGCTCCTTCTATAAATCTTTACTTGCTAACTTAAAATTTAGCCTTTTGTAAATTATTCCATATAAAATAATATTTCTTATTAAATTTCAGTGGTCTTATTCCACATTGTTTAGCTATTTTGAAAAAATGTCATCACTTAACTGAAAGACTGGTTGCTATGATGATGACACATGTTTCACAACAATCACCTGAAGATCTTGGAGAAATAATAGAAGTGGCTAAAAAAATCAGCCCTCGTGTTGATGATGTTGTTAGAGCCATGTATCCACCCTTAGACCCACGATTATTAGAAGCAAGGTATATTTATAAAATTGTAATTTGTGTTCAAACATTCAGGTTCATATTTTGATACAAGATGTATCAAAATATGAATACATAGTTTTTATATTCAGTGAATAAAAAAATGTGAACCTTATATTCTTAATTGCCTTTTTAATTTGATTTTATTTCAACTTTCTTTCCTAGAAATAGTAAGACACTTAAAATAAATATTTTCTTAAGTTGCATTATTCCAGAATTAATGGATATCATATACCTGTATCACACCAATGACTAAACTTAGCAAAAGTGAAGGTAAAATCATTTATCTAAGAGTATTTGAGCCAAAGCTTTCATGAACCACTAATAGTAAAGGAGTATTATGCTTCATCTATTTAGAAATAAAGTAATTTAACCATTTTTTAGCTTATCGCAGTAATATAATCTTCCTTCTTTAATACTTACCAGTTTTCTAATAAACATATAGTAAACCAGCTATAAAAATTGAAATAAGTGCCTGCTTGGCTGTGGATAGAAACACAATACCTGCTCAGAGGAGGTATTCAGGAATTGTTCTCTGTATGTCCTTTGAATAGCTGATTCATTTTAGCCACAGCCTCATAGGTAAAATATACGTTTGAGTCAATGTTCATTTAGTGATGCTTGCTATTTAAAATTCACACAGGAAATGATGATTTATGCGAGAGAATACTTTTTACATAGTGCTCAAATGACCATATACATCCTATTACAAAATATTGTTATTTCTGTCCCTTCTATCTGCTTTTACATTTTTTCCATATATTGTTTAATCATCCTAAGATTGAAACGTATATATTAATTATATATTATCTATCATTAAATATATTATAAATACTGTTAGCTATTCCTTACAACTGCATATTGTTCATCATCTGGTTGCTTCTATATTTAGGTGCACTGCTCTTATCTTATCTGTTAATCATATGGCTCTCATAACCCGATCTATGTGTCACTTGAGAACAAGTTCAAATTGGATTGAAGCAGCATTGACAGATATGGAAGAAAATCTTTTGGTTAGTTTATTTCTTCTTAAAAGCACATAGCACATATATATTTGTTCCAAATTTATGAACATTTTAATAGCAGTTTCAATAAACTCAGATTTATGGAGTTGTTAAGTTATGGTGACGAGTTATGTGTGAAGGGTTGACATGCTATGTTATTATTTGTATTATTGTTAAAGCATCAGGTAAGTGATTCTTAATCCATTATTATTATTACTAGTTTAGCCACGTATGACTTAGATGTAAAATGACAGATATGGCTGTTTCTAATTTCTGTTAGGATAATTCTTCAGTATGATACAAAATGCTGCTGTATAAAGTTGAGAAATCATATTCCTAGGTCATTTACTGTAAATAAATACTCTTGCTGTTTTGAATCCAATATTTCAATGTAATATGCTTGTAGCATAGAAATAGTTTGGGCAAAAAAGTATTATAACATTTAAAATAGGATGAATTATAGATATTTTTTGTAAATATTTCAGATTCAGTCAGTAGACAATTTGGTATAGGAATTAGTTGTCCAACTGCTGGATTATTTTCTTCTAAGTTTCCTTCCCTCCTCCTTTGTGGATGCTCTCCTTGAAAGTGCTCTTTGAGTCTGAAAGTATTATGTAACAATGATTGCTTGTTTATAGTAGTCTGCCAATTAATTAATTAATTGCTTCTTAATTTAGCTTATATGATTCTGTGTTACTTGGTGCTTTCATGTTCGCATTATTATACCAATTGTAAATTGCTTATTCTTCATGTTTCTTTCTGTGAGCGGTTAAAGTATCTAAAATGAGGCTGTTTCTACCTTCTTTGGCTGCCTATTAGATTATGTCAAACTAACACTAGTAAACTAGTGTATTGCTTTATTGTCATATTTGTTTATTGTTGTGTTATTGTCTTATTACAATAGTATATTACTTAATTGTCAATCCATCATTAGCTCCAGTTTTAATACTTCAATCATTGATTGCACTTTAATAATTTCTCTTATTCTATCCAAATGCTTCAGTTTCTTTCCAGCATAGTAATTTTGCATGACAAGGCAACACCTGCATGCCTATATAAAGCAAGTTCTGTCTTCCTCAAACTCCTACATGTTTAGCCGTTCTGACCCCTGATGTTATTAAAAGTGATCATGGACAGTGTCCAAGATAGCCCTTTGATATGTGGAAATTATAAATTCTTCAGCCACTCTGCACTTTTCATTCATCCTTGAATTACTAACTTCTACTAATTGGCAGAACCCCCCCCCCATAAACTTTAACATTTGAGAAAAAATTGGAACACATCAGTTCACTTGACACTTTACCAGATACAGCCCTGAAAAAGTCTGCATTCCAGGCAATTTTAAAACAGCTAGTTCTGTCAGTAACATTAAACTAATATGCTAATTTCCTAGTTTTATATTTTTGTTTATATTTATATTTTGTTAGTATGGCATAGATTTTGAATAAAATGTTGTTTCGAGAGTGATCAGACAGTTGTCCTCTTCAGGAGCAAAGAAAATTTTGCTTTCACAAAAACAAAAACTGAAATTTTAACAAAAATATTTTTAATCCCAAAGAAAATGGACCTGTGTCTGACCACCCTCAAAATGTATAAAAGTTTTATTCAAAATTTACACCAAACTAAGGTTGCTTTTTTTTAAATTTAAATGTAACTTAAATTTTAATTATTTATATTATTCTTGTACTATTTGATTATTTTTTTTTGCAGACAAAAATGAAAGATACTGTAAATATTGCAAAGACTGTTTTCAGGAAATTATATACATATACTGTAAGATTTGTCTCCCTTTTCAATTTAGTGAAACTCTAAGCAGAAGTATTGACTAATGGATTTAAAAATAAATGATAACCATGAAGATCTTATTGGCTAAGAACTAAATTTGGTTATCATGTTTCAGAAGAATATATCATTTCTTGGTAGTCTCCACCAGCAGTGAAGCAGTAAAATTGCTGAATACTGGTAGTTAAACATGGTTTCAGAGCCTGAAAAATGGGTCAGCTGAATGGGAGTTTTCATGGTTTTCCCTGCATTTTTCAACAATAAGGACAATTCTCAAGAATAAAGGAAAAATAGTGTCATCAGCAACTACAATTACAAAAACCTTTGCAAGTAGAATAACCTGTTCTATAAATAATACAATAGAGGGGATTGGAAAATGAATTTCTATATGGATTGACGACAAAATTGAATACCATATGCCATTAACCAAGCTATTTATTATAATGGAAAAAGTGAGAATTTTTAATCACATTCATATTGAAACGGGTGACACAACTGAAACTTTCGTTGCAAGTCAAGGATGCTTTAATAGATTTAAACATCGAAATAATCTTCCTAACATACAGATTGCAGGAGAAGCAGCAAGTGGAGATATAAAAGCAGCAGCTGAATTACCAGCGATGTTAAAAACCATAATTGAATGAGCAAACTATTCTCCAGAATTAAGTTTTTAATGTCGATCGATTGGACCTATTTTTGAAACGCCAAAACGTACATTTCTATTCCATGAAGAAAAAAGTGCACCAGGATTTAAAGATGTGAAAGGTCGCTGAACACTTATCCAGGGTGCCAATGCTAATGGAAACTTCAAATTAAAGCCACTTCTTGTTTATCATTCCCAAAACCCAAGAGCGATGACATGAATATCAAAATCAACTTTACCTGTAATTTGGGAATTTGATAAAAATTCATGGATAACTATGAAAATTTTCCAGAATTGGTTCATTGAATATTTTTACCCGTTTCTTAAACGCTATTGCGAAATAAAAAAAACTTGAACCAACGCTACTTTTAATGGATAGTGATCCAGTTCGCCCAACAAATTTATCTGACTTGATAACATGCATTTTATTCGAAATGGTTTTCTTGGTGCCTCACAATCTGTGGCAGACATTTAGACAAATGTTTGGAAAAAAAAGACTGAGATGATAAGCATTCAATAAGAGATTTTGGGGGGCATTGTAATATCATGGATGCTATAGAAAACATAAATCTTTCTTGGAATGAGGTAATGGGAAAATGTTTGAAAGGAGTGTGGAAAAAACATTTGGCCAGATTTAAAAAAGTACAGTGACACTAGAGATTATGAAGAAATTTTCCAAGAAGCAGGAGAAAGTCTTTCTAATGATTAGCCCAAGGAATTAGCAGGTCAAGAAGAACACAAAAATATTAAAAATAGTGATTCTGGAGAAAAGCAGAAAGAACTCTCAATGGTATTTCTAAAAACCACTAGCTTCCATAACAGAATTTATGGACTTATTTATTGAAAACAGAGCCAGGTTTAGATTTGATAAGGCCCTAAGCTATTTGAGATATGGGGCCCTTTATAAGTCTGTTGTAATATAATTTAATACTATTTATACTATATTTAAATTTTTGGGTGGGGACCCTAAGCGATAGCTTGTGTAGGTTATATGTAAATCTGGCCCTGATTGAAAATGATGCAGATTTTGATAAGGCAAGATGAGGTGTCATGGATGCCTTGTCCACTTATCAACAACTTCTTACGGAGTGCAAAAGAAAAATGCTAATGACATTAGACACCGTCTTGATTTTAAAAAAAAAAAAAAAAAAACAGAAAATTGGAAATGCAGAAAAATCTGAATGATCTAATCTAAAATATAAATGTTGACTTGAAATTTTATTTATTTTTATATATTCATTTGTTGTTTCAATACTTGTAAGAAATAAGTTTTTATTTTGTATTTGAAAAAAAAAATATTTTTATGAACTTAAATAACAAAATACTCAAATATTTTTTTTATTTTTTTATACCTGTTTTCCCCTAACACCATTATTTGCATGATGAGATGACCTGATTTATCTCATTATGTATAATGCTCTACTTTGATGGAACGTAACCATTGTGTTAAACAGGATTTTACTGTGTTACCAATTTTGTATCAATTATAAGAGTATTAAATATGCAGGTTTTAATTCATGCTATTTTGTTCTTAGGCTATATGAGTATTTTAGTAGACAAGAATGGAGATAGTGTAAAAAATTTCACATAAAATATAATTAAGATGTGAGACTTATTTCAGGAAATACATACATGTCACTTTAAATTAGTGAAATTCCAAGGACAAATATTAACTAATATATTTTAAAATAAATAATAGCCATAACCTATTTTGACATAGGTTCTCATTCCATTGTAAATAGCAGATTGTTTTTTCCCTTAGAAAATTCTCTGTGTGTGCAAAATTTATGTATCTGCCTTTTTCTCATTTAATTCAGCATTTCTCAGACTGTGGTCCTCCTCCATTTCTAAAAAGAGTTCAAATTAACTGCATATACCAACAGTAAACTTTATTACTGATTTCCCTGTTAAGTCTGAGCAGCAAAAGGATTTAAAGCACTATAATTGTGATGCTTCTTTTCAAAAACTAGAAAATTAGACCTTCAATAAATTTCAGGATGAGAATATGTGATGGAATAACTCTTTTAGTTTGAAATCAGTTACATCAAAAATTGGCCAAATTTCATGTCTGCAATCAATTGTAAAGCTACCACTCTTCATAAAATTTTATACTCTGTTGACTAGCGCTAATATACATTTAGAGCGCTAATATACATTTACTGAATAAACATACTTTTAAAAAAAATTAAGTTTTTTTGGCTTCAATTCATTCAGCATTAAGCGTAGTAAGAAGTATAATCTAATAAAACCATACATATAACATATTTCATGCATAATAACAGTCTTTTTAATGATGCTGAAATTATAATGCACTGTTAAAATCAAAATGTAAACTAATCGTAGGGAGGTTTGAGTCCAAATAGCATCATAGTACTTTCTAATAGTAGAAGAATGATGTCATCAAAACATATGTCCAATCAACAAGGAAGGATTTATCCCTGCTTTCATTATGAAGTAGAGTTTGCTTAAATGCCTTGAAAATGGTATAATATATAACAGCTCCAATAGCAGTACTTTGTTTTGAAAACAAGAAAAAGTACATTATTGGACAGATTTTTACATTTTGCCTTTATAATAGCATTTTATTACTAGTGTTATATAGAAAACATAACAGCCTTTAATTTAAGAATGACCTTTTCAGAAACTCAACTATCAATATATTTTAGGTAAAAACTAAGAAACTAAACTGGGTTAATAGGGAAACTTGTCAAACTAAGAAAGCCTTAAAATTTCACGTGAAAGAATATGAGGCATATGTTAGGGAAAAGGAAGCACAGAAGTCCTCGGCTGCCCAGCATTGTTGGTCCAAAAATCACACTCTTCATTTTTATGCAGCCAAAATTATTTGAAAACCATCTTCTAGTGGTGAATTAGATTTTCTTGAGGCATTTCACGTTAAAATAATCTCTGTTCTAGTTAATGACTCTAATTCCAATCCATCTTTACCAATCTTCTTTAAGGAAATTATGTTTTAGTTTTCTTGTTTCATCAATAGATGGTGCCAGTGTCTTAACTCCTGTCCAGCCATCCTTACCTTATCACTGTATCTTATCTCATTCATTTGCTCTGTGGCAGCTGAGGATGATGGTTCAATAAAACCATCAAAACTAGTCCTGTGAAAAATTGCAAATATAATATTGAGTTTTGCTATTTGACTTCTAAATTAATATAAATATGTTGCTGTTTTTAGGAGAAGGAGAAATCTCCAGAATAAAGTTGAAGGTCCTTAATTAAGTTCTGTCATTCATCAAAATCAAAATATCTTTCGATTTATTAAAATTTTTAATTTGGTAATTTCGTCTTCCTTTCTTAAAAGTAGTAGACCAGGGTTTCTCAACTGGGGAAGGTTCATAATTTCAGGGGAAATGTGGTTAATCTTTTATTTACTTGCTAAGTATCTAGTTTTAGTTTATGATTAAAAAAAAAAAAAGTGTTTATTCCAGTTTGGGTATTTTTCAACATTTTCTGTAGTTTTCTCATTTATTAAGCACATTAAAAAGTATTTTAAAATTTAAACAAGTGTGTATGTATTTTTCGAATTTTGGAAAGGTTAGGGGAATGATCGTCCAGCAATATTGAAAGGGGGTGCGTGGGGAAAAAAAGGGTTGAAAACCACTGTAGTAGACATTTCTGGTATCCATCATTCCGTGATTAATCATTTCATATATCACTTGCATAATGTTGTGCTTATACTTGCATAACAGCAAAAATTAAACCCTTTATTTAATGGCATTCATAACAAAAAATTCTTTTAATAATTTGTAGTACTAACATTAATATTGAGAGAGAAAAACAGCTTTGCTATTTTAACCAATTCATCTAAGAAAATATTTTGTTTCTCTAATTGAGAAACATCAATTTCATTCTTCAAAATGTAGATGCCCATTTTCTGCTCACTGTGGCATTCACCTACCACCTATTTTGCAGGCCTGCTATGAACTGTTTGATTTTATTAAATGCTTTCAATATTTGAAGAAGCTATAGTGTAAAATAAATATGATTTTTATATGTTTATATGTCTTTAAAATTTGTAAACCAGTGTATTGTTGTGTATGTATTATATGCACTCATGCATAGTAAAACTAGCATCCAAAGAAAGAAATATTAGTTTGAACTGAAATTTTACAGATGCAGTGATATAGCTACACTTTTAAATTCCTGCCTTCACTGAAGAAATACAGTGGTAGATGAATGGTATACGTAATTTAAAAAATATGCAGTAGGAATAATTAATAAATACCTGATCTCGGACAACTTAAAGATAACGAAAAAAAATTTAATTTTTCTAATAAAACATATAAAAAAATAAAGAATTACAAAAGATATATCTAAATTAACAACAATTTTATAATTTTTCAAAAATCTTTTTTATTTACAGGGGAAAACTTTGAGATTGGAGGTTCAAAGTTTCTAATAAAAATGAAATACATCTGAAAAATTATGAGAACAAATTATATATTAAAAAATAATAATAATCAAGCTAGGACACTTTGTGAGAGATCCAAATTTTGAATTAAAAAGTTTTAAAAATGAATTATTAAAAGTGTCCACAAAAATGTTTTAAAAACAGACAAAAGGCAAAAACTAAGACAAATTCTGTATTGAAAAAAATTTTTAAATGGATGAAATTAAAAATTTAAATGCTTAAAAATACTTAATTTTGCAGAACGCAAAATGGAAAGAAGAAACAAATTTATATTTTAAAAAAATTATTTTAAGAAAATTCAGAATTTTGAAAAGGTTTTTAAAAGATATTTTCATTAATACAGCTGGTGAAACTTTTCAGATGTCCCAATCATTTCACAATTTTTTTTTTCTCTATTATTATTATTATTTTCCGGATTTCATAAATTTTATCTTTTTTATCATATTTAATCAATTCTTTCCATAGAAAGTTCCTTTAATTTCCTTATGGCTCAAGTTTTTCAGTCTATATACAGGAGGATCTGTGTTTCAGACTTCACAAATAATAAAAATATCTTCTGTAAATGATTTATCATATCCTCTTATGAAAACGGTTTTAAATTTAGAAATTCAAATGCTATCTCTGATTTTAAATTTCGGCTTTAATTTCTCTGGGCTTATATAAATTCTTATAAACTACCACTTCATTATTTTTATCAGATTTTTCTACAAGTATCATTTTTGTCAATCACTGATATGAATTGTATAATTTTTTAACTGTTTATTTATCACATCTATATAACTTTTAGTTCCATTTGCATCCCAATATATTTTAATCTTTTCATTTTAAGTCTTATTGAATCTTTCAAATGTAGACCATTTCGTTTCTACATTTTCCATAAAAAGCCAATTCATATCGTTAGCTTTTGACAGTTGTTGAGTATTTTTATTGATAAATTGTGTACCATTATTGGCCTGAATCCTCATGGAAATTCATTCTTTGAAAATCTTTTTTTTTTTTAACATGTCTGTGACCTCTTCTCCTGTTTTTCTATATGTGGGAACAACCCATGCATATTTACTAAAACAATACATTTCGATTAATAAATAATTTGTTCCTTCATTATATTTACTAAAAGGCTTTAAAAATAGTAAATCTGCTTGTTATTGATCATGAATGCTAAGAACGTATACTCTCCTGCTCTTAAAATTTCAAATGAGTGGAATATATTTGATATATACATCTTGTTATAAAAAAGGTTTTAATTTCTTTTTGAGGCACTTTGATTTTTCTCTGCAGTTCTTTCACTCCACAATATCCTCTTTCAGGATTATAATAATGTTTTTTTTTTTTTTTTTTTTTCCTTTTGACAAGACATTTGAGCCGCTAACTTTGCAAATACCTTTACATGGGGATTTATTGTTTTTAAAAATGGTTTCATGCAAATTTTTAGTGTCTTTTTTTACCCCTTCTTCTTTGCATTTCAAACAGTATCCCATTCTAAATGTATTTTTTTCTTGTCTAATAGGTTTAACAACACCTCTTTGTATTCTTTCACACACTATGGAATGTGGAATTGCATCTGAATCATCTATCATATTTTTATCACATACATTATTTCTAGTGTTTGTATCCCTAATTGTTAAATAATATATATCATATTTGTATGCTGTTTCATTCATTCTGTTTATAGGCTTAGACCATTCTTTATAAGTAAATCAGGATTTAGTCTGGTTTAGACCAGGCCTTGTAAAATGCATTTCAAAGGATGAATTGTTATTTAGTTCATTAATGTCACCTTTCCCTTTCTTCATTTATGTAGCATAAGAAGTCAAGTGGCCATTCAAGTTTTTAGGATAATTTTAAATTGGGGAAAACTGTAAATCTTAAAAAAATTCTTGCTCTTTTACTTAAATTTCTTCCTTTGTCAAGGCTTTAGCTTTCAGACAGTTTTATAGAAATTTATAAAATTTATAAGTATGCTTATATTCATCTTTTCTTTTTTAAATGTTTAACGATTTATCTAGAATTTTGATAATTCCTGCTATAATACTCGATGCAGCAAGAGGCAAAAGCATGAAGGCAGATAATGAGCTTGCGCTAAATGAAAATTTTCAGACTGAGAACAATAAACTGATATCATTATAAACTTTGTAACTCTTGCAATAAATATATAAGCAGTCTTTCAATTTTTCCATTTATACAGGATTTAAAAATTTTCTATATCTCATCTTAGGATTTTTAAAATCAAACATGATGAAATCATATGATTCTTTGATACCCCTGTTGTACATTTTACCAGTTTCTTTTCCTTGTTAATTTTCCATCAATTTCTCTCATGATATGTTGCATTTCTTTTAGTTGCAAGTTTAAAAATATGAAACAATTACAGTCCATTCTTATTTTTTTAGAATGCTGTAAAAGACTTGAGCTAAATAAATGATGCACATGTTTTTGTGGGTACTGCAAAAGTAGTCTTATCTTCAGGAAGGCATTAATCATATGCAATTATATTCTTTTAATTCAGATCCAAAATCTTTTAATTATACAATTTTTTCTTATTCATCTATTGCAAAGAATGGTTTATTATATTTTTGTAACAATTTTGTGTAACTTTTTATTTGTCATATAATTAATTTATGATACTTTCTTTTTGAATATACAGTCAAATCCGGTTAATTAGACCAGCCGCTTTTTTTGACCAAATCCTGTGTACATAAGCCTAATATTATTCGCTTATTTGGACCAAAATTCCATTTAATCAGACCAAAAAAACATGAGAGCGAATAAGAAACAGAAGCTGCAAGTCGGCCACGTACAGCGGATGTATAGGTGGTCTGCAATATATGGGAGGATGTGTAGTTGCGGCTCCCCAGGAAAATGCTTTATCAAAGGTTGGGAAATCCTTAAATTGCATGACAAAAGCAAAACCGGTGGGAGGTGAACACGCGCACCATTTTCTTTGACCTGCGCCTCCGAGTTTCAAGGAAATGAACAATAGAGTGTCTGGCTCCACCTAAAAGGAATTCCCGCCTGTCAAACATGAGAAAGCTATCTTTTCATCACCTTTTTGGGATGATTTTAGTGCCAAAGCTTTGAATGGCGAGCATTTTATCTCCCTCTTGACTTCAACATCTTGAACCCGAAACATTTAAGTTTTCTTCAGACCATTTTAGTCAGTGAACTGTACACGTGTCTTGTCACCCCTGCCAAAATGCCATGATGGGACTTGACTTTAGCTGAAAAAATTGGTTTCCTGGATATGATCAAGCAACAACCATGAAACACTAGTCCGTGTCGGTTGGTGAAAATAACCAGATTGGCAAAGAGTACAATTTCGCGCTTGATAAAACAAGAGAATGAGCTGCGAGAAGGATTTGAAGGAACTTCCAAAAAACGAAAGCATGAAGGTAAGGACCCAGATGTCAATGAGGCTCTTAATGAATGGTTTGCCATTGTTAGTGGACGACCTGTGCGAATAAGAAGCCCAATATTAAAATGCAAAGCAGAAGAACTCGCTAAAAAGCTGGGCCATGATGACTTTAAAGGTATGGACAATTGGTTGTCTCGACGGAAATCTAGACACGACATAAAATTGAAGAAAGCCCATGGCGAGAAAGAAAGTGCTGATAGTGCAAATGTTGAAGAATGGAAATCAGCAAAACTGCCCAGGCTTCTTGAAAATTTTTCAGCAGATGACATCTACAGTGTTGATGAGACTGGGCTGTTTTATCGTGCTACACCGAACGGCTCGTTAAATTACAAACATGTTGCACTGTCTGGCTCCAAAAAAGCGATGGATCACGTAACTGTTTTGTGCTGCTCAAATATGTCAGGAACGGACAAGAGGAAGCTGTTGGTTATAGGAAAAAGCACTAAGCCTTGCTGCTTTAAAGGACTTAGGATGGAGAGTTTACCAATTGTGTATCGTGCGAACAGAAATGCGTGGATGACCTCTGAACTTTTTAAAGAATGGCTGAAGGATTGGGACAGAGAGCTACAACGCCAGTCGAAAAAAGTGCTGCTTCTTCTTGACAATTGCACATCCTCATTTAGATTGCTTGATGAACATCCAACTAGAATTTCTACCTCCCAGGACCACAGCTTTGATCCAGCCAATGGGCATGAGCATCATAAAAAATTTGAAGACCCTTTATCGTGCAAGGTTGGTTAATTACATCCTTGAAGCAATATTTTGCTAACCTGATCGTCAAAAGCCGAAGTCAGTGCAAAGGTCAACATCTTACAAGCAGTTACATTTTTGGCCGACAGCTGGCGAAAAGTGAGCAGTGAGACAATTCAGAACTGTTTTTCTCACTATGGCTTTAAGCACTTGGTTTTTGGAGATGGATGTGGACATGCTCATTGAAAGCAAAATGATGATTTAGATATGGAACTTCAACAGGTACAAAATTGCGAAGAATTTTTGTCCTTTGACTACGAGCTGCAATGCTACGATGAAAATGAAGATTACGATACTGCAGTTGTTGCTCGAGTTGCAGCAAAATACACAACAGCATCGGAAGACCAAGAAAGTGATGATGATGATGCTGCTAATAAGTTGGTGCAAGTGACAACACAGACTGTGAGGAAATGCAGTGAAACTTTGCGTCAGTATTTCATGCAGGAGGGAAATGAAGGCTGTCCCATTGCTGCGTTAGATATTTGTAGCGATTTTGTTCACATGCAGTCCATCAAGAGAATGCGTCAGATCACATTGGATAAGTTCTTTGAATGTTGACTGGAACTTGATAAGATTGTTTTTATTGTGCTTTGCATGTTGAGTATCAAAGGAGATTGTTTCTTAGAATTTGTTTCTAAATTAATTTTCTCAATGAAAAAAAGTTCGACTGTAGTTCTTGTTCATACATGTATGTTCGCCATGTGTGTGTACTGCACCATAAAGTTCAAAATTACATTTTAGTACATGATTTACATGTACATTTACTGTTTGCTGCATATAGCACGTCCCGTCTTACAACATAGGCCATGTTTGTGTAATCAGACCAGCCAAGTTATTAGGACCAAAACGATTGCTTCCCATTGTGGTCCGATTAACCTGAATCGACTGTATTTGAATCCTTTAAATTTTTCAGTTAAACCTGAATATTTATTTTCCTGAATATTTTTAACATATGTGTTTAATGCACAGTAATTTAAAAGTTTCCGAAATAAATTCGTTAAAACATTTGTTTTTCTCATTCCACATTTCGCTACAATCACAAGCCTGAAAGGGTAATAGGGTTTTGATTCAGATCTGCAATCTTTGCTTCTTTGTCAAAGCAAAATGTGTGTGAACATAAAATAATATTATGTAATTTCTCTTGGCTACTTTGCTTATTTTTCTGACTTCCTGTTAGGAATAAAAATCAAGGCTCATTTTATGAACACTTTATGCTCAGCTGAAATAGGATAATGGGGTGACAATAACTGAAATATCAGATAATCCAATTTTTTTTTATAATTTTGTCACAATCATTTTTTAAATTATTGTGTTGTCATTTGATGCGTGTCTTCATTTTTAACTTTTTTATTTTAAAAATTTGAATTTCCCTCAAAGTGTCCTCATTTGATTGTTACTGTTTTTAATATAGAATTTTCTTTTGTCATTTTTTTTTTTTTCAAGGGAGGGATATTTCACTTTTGTTAGAAAAATTTTAATTACCAATTTGAAAGTTTGAGCCTGTAAATAAAAGGAGATTTGAAAAATTACAAAATTTTAATTTAGAATAACCTTTTTAAATCTTTAGTTGTTTTATATGTTATTTTAACAGAAAATTAAATTTCCTTTTTGTTATCCCTACGTTGTCCTAATTAGTCTAATTAAATAACTAATTAAATACTATTAAAGCTAATTAAATACTATTAACTAATTAAATATTATTAAAGCAGTTGCAGAAGCATCTGTAATACATGTTTCCAGTCATATTCCGTAGTGCATCACACTTCCATGTGTTGCAATGCATGCTGTAATTTGGTCTAGTATAAAACTGAACAAATGTCTGATGTCATCTAGGTGAAGATGACTTAGGTGGTGTGTTGCAGATTCTAGATACAATATCATGTCAGCTCTTGGAGTTTCGACTGGTCATCTACATGCTTGGTAAAAGATATGTCGATGGTCATGTGATGGAATTGAGTGGATATGACAGAGGCAGATCTGAGTAACACAGATAGCTTCTAGCTGACCTTTATCCTGTTGTAATATTGCGCCTGGATCCTGGACAAAAATGGGAGCTGTAGTACTTCATCCATATACTACTGGGCCATTGATGTTTCATGTAGCATTATTAGAGTAGATCATCTAATGTTATAGCTCCTCGCACCTTAATTCCTGCAGCAGGGAAAGTATGTCACTAGATAGCAAGGCTGGGCTTGTGCTGTTGGCCAAGGACACACCTGGACATAATAATCATTAATATCTATAATGAAGTGGCAGTAATTGCCAAACATCATGCATCACCATGCTTTGGATTTCCATGTTGCTTTGGGTTGGCATCACTGTGAAGAAAGTAACTGACATCTAGTTGTTAAAAGCACTAGGATTCTAAATTCCCTTCTTTGAGGCATACAGAAGTTACCATATAAACAATACCACCATAGAAAAATGTATATGCCTCATGCATGATTATTTTGTCCTCTATACTAGTGATCTTGATCCATCCAGAACCAACCTTCTGTGTGTAGATGCTATTGCATGTCCCTTACTCCAGTTGAAGAGTTTGGTCAGACTAATCCACATGGCAAATTATAATGGTTTTATCAATCATTGTGAAATTTTCTTCTAGTAATAAGGCTTTTTCTCAAAATCCATTAGTTTTATAAATTGATATCTCTGGCCATCTTCTCATTCCAAACTCTTGCTTCCATATATTACAGCTTTATATTAATATATAAAGCTGTAATATATGGAAGCACTACTAATATGGACTCTAACTGTATGCACCAACTATATACAGTTCCACCAAGCCTGGATCGTTAGTGTACCAGTTCTCATTCTAGCTATTTACATAGTTTTACATTTAAGAGTTTCTTTCTATATACGTATAAAAATTTGGTTGCTGCCATAAAGATAGAATAATAGAAAAGCTATATGTTCTCATTGTCACTCAGTTTTTGTTTTACTGGCTAAAATTAGGATGGAGTATTTTTAAGCTTGCATTCTAACAGTTTTTCTTTTACATTTAAATAAATTTATTTTATCTAAATGTTTATTTGCATCTTCAAACAATTTTTCTTTGCATTTAGATAAATGTATTTTATTTAAAATGTTTGAAGATGCATGCTTAAAAATGCTCCATTTCAATTTAAGCCATTGAAACAAAAATTGAGTGACATTGAGAAAATACAGCTTTTCTATTGTATTTTTATGGCAGAAAGTCCATCTTCAAAAAAAAAAATTTTTAACATTTAGATAAATTTATTTTATCTAAATATAAAGAAAAGTTGTTTGAAGCCTAAAGTCAATTTCTAAAGTGCTAAAGAGCACTTTATTCACGGCATTTGATAGAGCTGTCTAGCATTCCAAAAGAAAGTAAAAGGATATTTGTTTCATTTTTTAAGTAACTATTCTTAAAATATTACTGCTGTTACTATGCAGTAGTTATGCAGTTGTCTTACAGTCAATAAAGTAAAATATATTATACTTTTGTTTTCATCATGTTACTGTAAGTAGAATTCATTTTTAATTAGTCATGCATTTTATTTATTTACTGTTTTTATATATGTATTTATTTTCTGTTTTTATATATATATTTATTTACTTTTTTTTACATATCAACATGCAGGTTTTAAGAGAGGCTGGAATGGCATTAGAAACAGGAGCTTCTACCACATCCTCATCCAATGTTGTTTCTCCTGTAGATGGAAATGAAACTGCAGCATCTGATAATTTCATTGTTGGAAGCCCACCTTTATCTCGCAGCATTGCATATCAGTGTTGAATTTAATGATTCTTACACAATGTTTCATTACACATTCCATTTCATATTTTGTAATTAATATGTATTTCATGTGATATGTAAGGCATTTTTTATGGAATCTCATGTTTGGAAGCTAGTGTTATTTTTAATAGTTGTATACTGCTATCTGTCTTCTATCAGTGTCTGTGGTAATGCAGTTCATGTATCAAACATATATGTTATACATAAAAGTCTATTTTTATAATTCAGCATTTTCAAATGTTTTATGGTATTTCTTCAAATAGTAATTGTGGAATGAAGTATGTGTATGTGATTATGGCAAAGCCTCGAGGGCTATCTGCTTAAGGGGAGGGATGCCATCGTGGAGGACTTTCTAAGGGAACTGGCTCGTATACACGCTACACATGGGGAAAACCACGAAAATGCCCATGCAGCCAGCCCGTTCGCGGGATTTGAACCTCGGACCGAACTACCAGCGTTCAGCGACTTTACCGCTCGGCCACTGGTGGGCGAATGAAGTATGAGTGTTCTCATAGCTGTCATATATATAACTACCTGGAGAAATATATTTTTATAACTGATATTCACTTTAACGTCCATTCATTATAGTGACTATTTTAATGCAATGACTGGTGTTTAAATCATGAGGAGTATATTATATCCATTTTTATTACAGTGACCTCTCATTATAATGTTTTTATTTAGGACAAGAGAGATTGTTATAATTAGCATCAGGTGTGTAATTATCTTAACATCTTAGTAATGAAGTGTATCTCTCTAACCGTGCATAAAATTCTATTTTTATATAATGTCAGAATATCAAGATTATATATATTTTTTTTAATATATGCAGAGGTAAAAGTCTGTCTTTATATTATTAATTAAAAAAAGTAAGTTGAGCTATTTTAACCTTGCCATAAATTATGTTGCTCACACATTTAAAATTAATTTCTGAGTGCTTAACTATTTCTAATATACACACTCTGTTTCTATAATATGAATCATGTTTTATGAAGCAGTGTATCAGTATAACAATACTTTAGTTATTTATGCTTTATTGGGTGAAAGACATAAATTTATTATATTGATGTATTTTTAACTTAATAATATAAATTTTATGAAATGCCATTTTTGAAGCAATTTATTATCTTCAATTTAATAGGAAGCAGTATAACTTAAAAAAGTAAAAGCATGAACAAAATACCTGTCTAGTGAGAAAAAGACAGTGTAAATGTATAATCATGTGCTGGCCACATTTAATTTTTTTTTCATTTGTATTCATGTAATTTTCAGTATTTGCTTGAAATGAACTACAGTAGACTCATAATTAACTGGAATAATACAGGAGATGATGTCCACAGTTAACCCTAACTCATGGTTAATCCAATAGCAATTAAAAAAAAGCTCCAAAAAGTGGAATAACCAATATTATAATTAGAAAAATACTATTAACAGTTCACATGTATTTTTAAGCAATTTGATTTGAAACATAAGTTTATTTGGTTCTATAAATTCAAAATAAGATCACTATTAAAAAAATGTTTTTTGATATTATTACTCTTGTCCTTTGATAGGTGTCAATGTAAAATAGAGATTAATAGCTGCACACTTAATTTATTTTTAATGGATGATTTAACAGTGTCTACATGTTCTAGGTTATATACTCATACAATTAAATTATGTGTTGTAGATAAAATTAATTCCTAAATAGTGTGACATCTTTTGCTATCATTACTGTTATCCAGTGCCATTTCTACTCCTTTTTTGTATTTCCTGTTGAATATTTGATTTATTCTGATAATAATTTTTTCATCATTCTATAATAAACAAACATTTTTATATAAGGCTCAGTTTATCAAGAGTGTACTGTAATTCATATTTCCAGGTAATTTTTTTTTTTTTTTTTTTTTACATTCTGTCTTTATATGTATGGATTATTGATCAAAAAGTGCTGTGTATATTTTTGGACTGTTATTGTTTACTAAAATAAAATTAAACTGATTAAAATAAGTGGAGTATTCTTTTTCTATTAAAATTATACAATATAAAAAATAATAATAAAATTTCATTCTTTTCTCATAATATCAGGAATCAATTTTGTAAAAATAGTGCATTTAACCCTTTGAAGGAAGGTTGTTTGTCAATTTTTTAACCTCCGAAAAAAATGCTAATTTTTCTCCACCAAAAGCTATAGTCATAAGTGTCTAGTCAGTCTAGTGTTTCCTTTCGATTCTAAATGGCAGCATCACCCTATGAATGCTCAATATTTTTCAGTTATGAAATGAATATACCTCGTTACAAGATATCATGTTTGAAGATTGATAAATTCAAGATCTGGAAATATATGACTTAGACATGCTGAATCTTATATATTTACTTCATTTCAGTTAGAAGTGATAATTAACAGAAGATTATTTATATACGATTTTAAAACTGGTATATAATATATACTGGTGCTCATACTGAGGGTAACGCCAATAGATAGCAGCACCAGTCTTCTTTTCCATTCTGTGACATGACAGAATTTCTTTATATTAAAACAGTTTATGATGTAATAATTTTTATCATTAATTTATAAGTTGTTTAGGGTTCAATATTATGTTCATGAAGGGGTGGGGAGTTTACTGACCCTACAACTAGGACTGAATAATACAAGTATATTAGTTTCTTTTTATTCCACTCGAGTTTCGTCTCTGTTTAGCTAAAATTTTAATTTCAGACTTTCACCCTTTCCCAAGAAAAAGACTCATCGATTTCAAAATTGCCGCCTAGGGTAAAAATTTTACACATTTTTAGGGGTTAAATGTGGCATGTTACCCCCCCCCAAAAAGACACCCCTTGCTTCCTGTTTTCCAAAATCCTATAATGCCAGGAAAATGAAAAGATTGGCAACTGATTTGTCATTCGGGAGTGATTGATTCTTCTTCCCTTTGTGTAATGTGATAAGATCACACAGAGACAGCTCACTTAAAAATATGGGAAATGAAAATGAACTTAAGGTCAATCTCTTAGTGTAATCACAAAAACTGCTGATTTGAAAGCATGCTTTTATTCTTATCGTCTTTGTTAATTTCAGATGAAAGACTTGGGAATGCAAGAGAAATTTGCCCTCTGGGATAAGATACAAATAGGTTTTTTGTTTTTTAATAAATTTCACAGTTGGTGAAAGGAGGGAAAATATTTATTTCTAAGGCCCATTTTAGATGCAAACTAGAATTTATCCAAAAGTTGAAAAGGAGCCCCTAGGAAGCCAAAGGGTTTTAAAATCGAAATAAGAGCCTTGAGGTGTATTAAATAATAAAATTGTTTAATGGTGTTTCTTCCTGAACAAAAAGATATATTACAATCTATATTTACAAACAATAAGAAAGGAGCTCTTACGGTCCCCGATAATCTAAAGTGTGTGTGCATGGGAGGGGGGGCCGATTCTTGGTATCATAGCATGAACCGTGTTTTTTTTTAGATATTATCTAAAGCATAAAATATAAGTTCAAAAATGTAACATACTTTTCATCTGAGTCGTAGTGTTTCGTCTTCCAATTTTTTTTTTTTATTTTCCGGTTTATTTTTCAGTTTTTGGGTCTCCTTGTAATATTATATTAGTTCAGTTACAGCATGATACGATTTACGCATGCAGTGTTATATTTGCTAAATGTTTTTTATAAAATAATAATATTGAATTTAAATCAAGTTCAAAAGCTTTTTACCCATATTTTACATAAGTATGTTCAGCTGGGTTGCATCATCAAAGTGCATAAAAACATAAATTTTATTTTTTAAATTTTAAATTTCTACCAACATTTTTTGTCTTCATACTTACATAACTATATTCAAGTACCCATCTCTACAAATGCACATCAAAAGAACGCAAAACTAATTTTAAAAACAAAAATTTACAATTGGCAGCTACCTGAGAAAAAAAATGTTTTAGAGGGGCACCGGTATAAAATATATACAGGCCCTCAAAATTTAGGATTTCGCTCTAGATTTTTTTTAAGTCTCAATTTTGTGTCCTTAGGGTCCATAGTTATAGTTTATACAAAATGTTACCACAGTTTAAATTATTTTATATATCGCCCTCAAAGGGTTAAAAATTGCAGATAGTACTATAACAAATCCATATACAATGAAAGAACCTTTTGGCCCCATTGAATTTCCTTTACATTTTATGTTATTTTATACTGCTATAGGAAGCTTCCAAAGGTATGTAAATAAAATATGGTGAACTGTTTGGATATCTTCATTTAAAACGGTTTAATATTCTTTATGTATTTTCCAGAATGTGTACAGGTAAGAACGAAAACATTACTATCCTTTAAAATCACCCACATTTAGGATATTAGAACTTATAATTCCATTAATAAAGGAAAACACTTTTACATTACATTTGATTTAGCTTCACCCTTACTTTTCTCTATGTTCTAAACAAATGCTATTTAAGACAGATGTGAATCCAATTCAAGAAGAATGAGGACATGATAACCATATCTTAGAACAACACCATAAATGTGTATGTAAGCATTGAACCAACGAACATAAGTGGATTACACGATTCCATTCAAATTCTTTGACTTAGTATCTCAAGACTGATGTTGACTGATGTTATGATGGAAATTTTAAAATTTTCTCTATTCAAGGAAAGAGGGAGTACTGAATCTTTTAAACTTGGGCTATACCTTGATTTATTTTTTAGAGAATGAAATTTTGATCCTTATCAGTTTGTTTTTTCTGAGAAGAAATATTCTATAAGTTCTATCCACCGAATGGCAATTTTGGATTTTTAAAAGTTCTTTGCAAGACACAGAATGTTCTTTAAATGAGTTATAGCACCTTTGTTTTGTAATCATGCAAATTTTGAAGAGTATTTCTGCATTTCGTTGGACACTGGATAAGACACATTAACGATGAAACTATCTTCCTTTTCTATTTGTAACTGAAGAGTAAAGTGAAATTCTCACATATTTTTTGTCTAAATTCTCTATGCTCTGTTTCTGGGTCAAAATTCAAGCCATGAGGTATAAATGTACACTTCTGATCAAAATTAAAGTATAATGACATAAATAAAAAGTAACTGATACTTAACATAATTAATAGAAATTTGTACAAAAGCATTAGTTAACATAAATTACAATGTTGGGCAATTGATTATTCGCAAAATATTGAAATTAAAACCAGATTTATGGAAATTAGAAAATGTCGGGAAAATTAAGTCACCTCTTGTAGGAGCATTTTTTCTATAATATGGTGTACGGTCAAATCCAACAGATAAATATGCATACCTCACGTCTTGATTGTGGAATTTACAATCCAACAGATATATATGCATACCTCACGTCTTGATTGTGGAATTTACAATCAAGACGTTAGTCACAATGCTACTCTAAAAGTGCGTCACAATCAAGACGCACTTTTAGAGTAGCATGAAAAGTCTTGTGGAATTGCATGCTACTCAAAATTGCATTTTTCAGCTCTAGGGAGGATTTTGGCACCCCAAAATTGGGCGCCGTAAAGCATCCCACACATGTTCAATCGGGTTCAAGTCCAGTGAATAAGGTGGCCAATCCATTCGAGCGATATCTTCTCTTTGCAAGTATTCTGACACCACATATGCACGATGGCGAGCATTCTCATCCATTAGTAAAAACTGGGCCAACAGGCACCCCTTAACAATTTAACTGGGGTCCCAATACCGTGTCCACATATCTCAGAGTGGTTACACAACCTCCTTGAAAGATATGCATCTGGATGCTTCCGTTTGTCATGCTTCCTCCCCAGGCCATTAAATCGCGGTCGCGGAAACAGGATATTTGATGGACAAGGGAAAGCAAGTTGCTTGTTCCTTCCTTTCTCCAGATCAAAGCACGTCTAGAATAACTGTTCAGACTATATTTGGACTTGTCAATAAACAGTTCTGGGGCCCAGTTTTGTTGGCTCCATCGAATGTGATGACGGTAGCAGTTTAAACGGGCCTCTCTGGAAGCTGGAGTGAGTGGGACGCAAACCATTTTCTCATACGGTTCAACTTTGTTAAGCCTTTGTGCAGCAGTAGAACGGTTATTTCGAGTTATTGTGGTAGCCTAAATGTCTAAAACCAAATCTCCTGTAGTCACATTGCAGTTTCTTCGAGCCGAAAATGACAGAAAATGATCTTCTGATAAAGTTGTTGCTCTTGGTCGCCCTTGACCAGGCTGTCTAGCAACAGATCCAGTGCTTAAAAAGCGGCTCGAAACTCTTGATATAACACTTCGAGGGATATTCAAATCTTGGGCCACCGCCATATGTGTTTGACCTACCTTGATTCTACCAATTATTCGCCACTTTTCACTTTCATTTAAATAAGGTCTTAGAGCCATAACTACTGAATATTGATCACTCTCAGAAGCCACATTCACTTTAAACAACCCTACAGACCGGAATTTCAACGTGCCTACCGAATTTGCATATTTCCGGTGCTAGCGTATGTGCGAAGTGCAATTTTGTATTCAGTTGTATTTAATTTGTAGGGTTTATATTTAAGTTTAAGCTATCTTTCCTGTCAAGCCTTTACTTTCCCCTAGAATTGCCAATGCTAGAATATGTAAATTGTAGTAGAGCGCGCAGTATATTCAAATTTAGCAGAAGTAAGTTGAGTTTAAATAGAAGGAAAAGGAGATTCTAGGTGTGCTTCTTGAATCGCGAACGTGAAGGTTGCTAGGTAGAAATTTAAGAACCGCACGTTTCGGCCTGTGTGCCTATCTCGGCAGTTTTTGCTAAATCTTTCAACTGCTTAATTAGTAAGCTCGCTGCATCTCAGCGGTATTTTAGAATTGGGTTAGGTTAGTTTAAGATCTCAGACCCTCGTGGATAGTGATCTCGCTATTTTATTCATCCAGTCATTATTGTTCAGTTTTACGTTCTGTTTCATTTTACCGCCAGGGTCGGCGTAGTTTGTGAACGTCAAGTGGACGCAGCTGTTATTTTTAATATTGAATAAAAAGGACTTTAATTCCTTCTTACGTGTCTGTGTAAATTCAAACTTCGTAGCAGTCACTACCACAATTGCTGACATGTTGGGGCCACACGACACTACAAATTAAAATAAATAATTACAGCATTGGGCATTGGTTGCAACATTAACTTAGTGAGCATATTTTTTCTCATTATCCTTTAATTTTGATGACCAGTGTATAACATCCTGCACCGCCCAACCGGTATAGTGGTTAGCGCCGCTGTCTGCTATGCCGAAGGGCCCAGGTTCGAATCTCGGAGAAGGTATGGATGTTTGTAAATGTAGAGTGTCTATGCGGCATGGCGGCACTCTAAATATGCGGCAAGCCGAAAGTCCTCTCGTGTGGTTTGACGGAAGACACTTGGACCCGTTCCCCCTGAGTGCTCTCCATCCAACTTGGAACGGAACTGAGCAAAATCGCAGTGTCACCTGTATGGTGCTCAAGGCTGTTCCCAACAGCAGGGGTAATCTAGCGCTCCTTCCCACGAGAAATTTTGTGGCCTTGGGCTGACTACGTCAGAGAAGTGAGCATAAGCAACAACAACAACAACATAACATTCTGCATTCTGAAGATAAAATGGATATTATTTGAAAAATACAAATTGGATGTTGCCAAATTGGTATCTGCTAGGAATAAAGTACCAATTTTTACTAGTGACCAGCCGATTGACACTAGCGGGGACAGCTAAGTGCCTCCCGTTTTAAGTAGAATCAGAGGCCAAAGCAGTGTGTTGGGGACAGTTATATGACGTTGAAGGAGTGCCAGTTGCGTCGATTTCACCACTATAAGTATTGCTTCCCTTGAAATCAAACAAGGTAGGATCATACTGAATATTATGTTCAGTGCAATACCTTTCTACATCATTTGGTGATCGTAGTCTTTGATTAGACCCCCTCTCAAAATAATACACATCCGTACGAGTGCCGTCGGGCCTTGGAACAGGTTTGTCTCAATTTAGATTGAGTGTCAGTGCCAATTGTAGAAGAAGGTACATTGGTATCAGTTCTTTCCTCTATTTCAGGAAAATAGCCAACTGGAGTATCAGTAGATTGGAACTCTATCCTCTCTTCAGATTCCAAATCAGGAAGGGTGACCAGTGCAGCTCCACTGCCACTTTTCTGCATTCCAATTGACTCTTTAAAAGTAGCATTTAGGGTTTCTACTACCTTTTGCTCATTTTCCAACCAAATCTTGTACCCTTTTGTTCGTACACTGTAACTAATCAATTGGCCCTTCCTTGCCTTTGGAATTCCCACATAGGCAATCGTTCCAAATGCCTTAAGGTGACGTACTGATGGTTTCCGCTTAGTGTACAATTCGAATGGGGTTCTATCTTGGCCCTTATAACAAATTCTATTAAATGAATATGCAAAATACATTACTGCATCTGACCAAAATTCAGAACTCATTCCACTATCCTGTAAAATTGCACGTACATTGTTGAGAGCTGTTTGATTAAATCACTCACAAACTCCATTCTGTTCTGGAGTATATACGTCTGTAAACCCGTGCTTTACACCATTTTTATTACAATATGACCTGAATTGATCATTATCATATTCTCGCCCATTGTCAGTCCTAAAGTATTTCAACTTAAGGTTCAAAGATCTTTCCGCACGTGCTATATGCCTTTCAAATACTTCAAACACCTGACTTTTCTCCACAATGGGGTACCACTACCACATAACGAGAATATTCGTCAATAAAGGAAACGAAATAAGTTCACTATTCCTACCTGGAATGTTAATAGGTCCCCATACATCAGAAAAAACCCTTTCAAGCGGCCTCTTTACTTGAATACCTTCTAAGGGTCTATAGGAGTTTCGTCTTTGCTTATTGATTTGGCAATGTTCACAAAACAAATTATGTGAGTGCTTTAACACAGGAAGACCTCAAACTGAATGCCTCTTACTAGTCCTGACAATAGCACCATAATTTATATGACCAAACCGACCATGCCATAATTCAGTATTGTTATGCTGAACTGTGGATGCCTCAAATTTTACAGATTTGCCCCCCTTTTATATCTGTATATCTATATTGGACAAATTATACTCCTCCAACAAAGCACTCATCCGCAAGCCGAAAGATGAGACACATGATGGTCGTGCCTGATATAAACGGGAGTATTGGTCATTAAGCAATTTTGACCGCGTAGAATTTTCGGTTTGTGATAAGACTTTGAAAAAATGCTTAAAACAAAGATTTTCACGTCTTAACCGCAGGGAGTTCACGTTACTTTCCACATATAAACTTTCCACTGGAGAAGTTCTAAAGGCGCCAGTGCATATCCGAAGTGCTTGGTGATGTATCGGATCGATCAAGTTTTGCTAATACTGAAGGCCTTGCCGACCCATAAATGATTGATCCATAATCTAGTTTCGAACGGATGAGAGCTCTATATATAAGAAGCATTGAGCCTCGATCAGCACCCCAAGAAGTATTTGACAGTACTATCAGAATATTCATAGTTTTTAAACATTTCTGTTTTAGATAGGTAATATGGGGAAGCAACGTAAGCTTATGGTCAAATATCATTCCTAGGAATTTTATTTCCTTTTCTACAGGAATCAGCACATCTTGCAGATAAAGTTCGGGGTCAGGGTGAGGAATTTTCTTTCGACAGAAATGTACATACGCAGTCTTTTGAGTAGAGAATCTAAAACCATTTTCCTGCGACCATTTAACAATTCTATTGAGAGATGTCTGCAGTTTACACTCAATGTCTTTCAGGTCTTCTCCCTGGCAACTGACTTGCAGGTCATCGACGTAGAGCATACCCTGGATTGCTGGAGGCAGTTGTTTTAAAATAGAGTTAATTTTTATACTAAATAATGTAACACTTAATACACTTCCTTGCGGAACGCCCTCTTCTTGATCGAACATGTCAGAAAGTGTATCGCCTATCTTCACATGAAACTTTCGATCCTGTAGGAAATGTTTGATGAATATCGGCATGTTTCCTCGTAAACCATTGCTATATAGGTCACGAAGGATACCGTATCTCCAGGTGGTATCATAGGCTTTCTCTATATCACAGAAAATGGAAGCATAATGGTTTCTTCTAACGAATGCTCTACGGATACCTGTTTCTAACAGTAGGATATTATCGACAGTTGCTCTTCCTTTCCTAAAAACGTTCTGATAAGGGGAGATACAATTATTTGTCTCTAAATAATAGACCAGACGAGTGTTGACCATCTTTTCAAAGAGTTTGCAGAGGCAGCTAGTTAGAGCGATGGGGCGGTAATTTGACGGATTAGTAGGGTCTTTTCCCGGTTTAACAATGGGGATGACAAATGCCGTTTTCCAGGCTGTTCCTTCCATACTCTATTAAAGAGAAAGAGGATGCCTGCCAATGACTTGGAAGGAAGATGTTTCAGCATAGGATAGGCAATATCATCTGGACCAGGACATGGATTTTTTGTCTGCAACAGAGCTCTTTTCAGTTCAAGCACAGTAAAATCCTGATTATATGGTTCAGTATTGGGAGATTTGAAATTAATTAGTTGTTTTTCAATGCATTTTTTTTGCGGAAAGAAATTCAAGAGGGTAGTTACTACTGTGTGAGACGGCTGAGAAACTCTGCCCAATAGCGTTGGCAATTCCTTCCCTACTAGTAACTGTTTCACCGCTTGTCTTTAAAATGGAAAGTGTGTGCTCTTTGTAGATACCGGACGCTTTCCGGACTCTCTCCCAGACCTTCTTACTCGAAGTTGAAGAGCTAATCAAAGATACATACGAGATCCAAGTATTCTTCTGACTTTTCCTTCGCACCTGCCGAGCTTTTGCTTTAGCCCTTTTGAATATTATGAGATTTGATTCTGAAGGATATCGCCGAAAAATGCTCCAAGCTTTCCTTTGTTTTCTGATGGCATCCTGGCATTCAGGATTCCATTAGGGCTTTGGGTATTTTGGCTGTTTTACCGACGTTTTTGGTATACATATATCAGCTGCTTGAATAATTTTATCTGTAATGATCTTCACAGCCTGATCAATGTGCACATTCTTTACTATTTCTTCAGTGAAAAGAGCATAATGTATGAAAGATCCCAGTCGGCTTTGTCCAACAAAAAGCAAAGTGTTCTAGGTATAAAAACACTTCTATTTCCTGTAATGCTTATGATAATAGGAAAAATGATCGCTATTATATAGATAATTCTCGACATTAAAGAAACAAAATGGCAAAAGCTGTGGTGAAACAATAGCAAGGTCAGTGGAATGGAAGGTCCTTGTTGGCTGATGAAAATAAGTGCTTTCTGCGTTGTTAAGGATACAGAGACAGTGGTCGTGGAGTAGCTGTTCAATTTGCTTCCCTCGCGGGTTTGTGTCTTTACTACCCCACAAGGGATTGTGTCCATTGAAATCACCGACTAGAATAAACGGAGCTGGTAGTTGGGCAATTAGATCCTCTAAATCTCTTAAATTAATGTTCTCATTAGGCGGGATGTAAATACTGCAAACAGTAGTCAGTGTTCAAATGCTCAATTGTACTGCAACTGCTTGGAGAGGAGTATCCAAAGGGAGAGCACTCGAAGGGCAATTAATTGAGGTAAGTAGACAGACACCACCACTTGCGCGTTCAACTGAATGTCTTATCCTTTCTTATCATCGAGTATCTACCAGGTTTGAGGAATGTCTCTTGTATCGCTATACAGATATTTATTAATAAGTTGCTTAATGCCATCAATACCCTGATAGAAGCCCCGACAGTTCCACGAAATGAGAGTAGCCATTAGGAATGTTTATTGCTTCGATGCTGTTTCTTTGTTTTGTGAGGTAGAACACTTTTCGAGTGATCTCTGCCTCCATCTGTTTCCATCTCAGATTCGATAAAGTCTGAGAAAAAACCCCTTCAATAGAGCTTCGGCTTGAGCTTCTCTTTTCTGAGCTTTTGATTTTCTTTTTCGAACTCTCTGTTTCTTGTGTTTTTATTTCTCGACTTTCTATTGTCTGTTTGGGAGGAGGTAAAGGAAAAACTTTTTCTTTGTCATTTATTTTTAGTTCAGGTGTCTTCTTCTGTGTGCTATGCGATGTTTGTGTACTTATTGACCGATATGATTTAGTGGCTTGAGCATAGGAGACATTTGCTTTTGACTGACCCGTGCTAAAAAGTTTCTTAGCTTCAGGATAGGAGATTTTTCTTATAGTCTTAATATGCTGTATTTCTTTCTCTTCTTTCCACTTAGGGCAGTTTCGTGAGTATGCTGGATGATCGGCATGACAGTTTACACATTTTGGATCAGCTACACAATCCTGACTTTCGTGACCACCTGCAGAACGGCGAGCACATGCCAGGTTTCCCCGGCATACAGCCTTCGCATGGCCAAACCGTTGACACTTGAAGCAGCACAGTGGGTTCGGCACATAAGGTCTGATGGGGCAATTAAGGTAACCTGCTTTAATGGCTTTCGGTAACTCTGGAGATGAAAAAGGTCAGAATAAGATGTTTTGTGTTGGCAAGTTGCCCGTCTCTACGGACTTTTATTCGGTGGACCCCACACACATTTTGCTCGGCGAGTTCTTTTGAAATTTCATCCTCAGAGACGATATCAAGTCTATTTCAGAAATGACACCTCTTGACATGTTCAAAGACTTATGTGGGGATACAGTAATAGAATGTTCCCCCATTTTGGTCATTTTTAAGAGAGAGGAAGATTGTGCATCAGATGTAGTCTCGATGAGCAGAGATCCTGAACGGAGCTTTTTTATGTGTTTTGGCTCGCCTGCTGAGGCCACAATATGCTTATGGATGAAGAATGGTGATAAATATTCTAGCTAACCAGTAATAACTAAGAACTTTGGACATTTGCTTGTGCTAACTAAGGTCGAAGTGCAAATTCTTTTAGCAGCTCCAGAATTTTTCGTATCCATATGGTTAGGAGAAGAAGTTAAAGTTTTCATATTGAAAAGAGAGAAAGTTTCGGGCCCGACCGCCCCACCCACCATGGAGCCCAACAAGGGAACACAGATCCCTGTGTTAGGGCTAGCCGGGCCTATACGCAAACTGAAGCCCCACAGTTGGCTCTACCGAAAGCGGAGACTTCCGAGAGCTTATCCCCTAGCCACTGACCAATAGGACTAGTGACCAGCCGATTGACACTAGCGGAGACAGCTAAGTGCCTCCCGTTTTAAGTAGAATCAGAGGACAAAGCAGTGTGTTGGGGACAGCTATATGACGTTGAAAGAGTGCCAGTTGCGTCGATTTCACCACTATAAGTATTGCTTCCCTTGAAATCAAACAAGATAGGATCATACTGAATATTATGTTCAGTGCAATACCTTTCTACATCATTTGGTGATCGTAGTCTTTGATTAGACCCGCTCTCAAAATAATACACATCCGTACGAGTGCCGTCGGGCCTTGGAACAGGTTTGTCCCAATGTAGATTGAGTGTCAGTGCCAATTGTAGAAGAAGGTACATTGGTATTAGTTCTTTCCTCTATTTCAGGAAAATAGCCAACTGGAGTATCAGTAGATTGGAACTCTATCCTCTCTTCAGATTCCAAATCAGGAAGGGTGCCCAGTGCAGCTCCACTGCCACTTTTCTGCATTCCAATTGACTCTTTAAAAGTAGCATTTAGGGTTTCTACTACCTTTTGCTCATTTTCCAACCAAATCTTGTACCCTTTTGTTCGTACACTGTAACTAATCAATTGGCCCTTCCTTGCCTTTGGATCACGCTTAGAATTTCTTTTAGCCTTTGGAATTCCCACAGGCAATCGTTCCAAATGCCTTAAGGTGACGTACTGATGGTTTCCGCTTAGTGTACAATTCGAATGGTGTTCTATCTTGGCCCTTATGACAAATTCTATTAAATGAATATGCAAAATACATTACTGCATCTGACCAAAATTCAGAACTCATTCCACTATCCTGTAAAATTGCACGTACATTGTTGAGAGCTGTTTGATTAAATCACTCACAAACTCCATTCTGTTCTGGAGTATATACGTCTGTAAACCCGTGCTTTACACCATTTTTATTACAATATGACCTGAATTGATCATTATCATATTCTCGCCCATTGTCAGTCCTAAAGTATTTCAACTTAAGGTTCAAAGATCTTTCCGCACGTGCTATATGCCTTTCAAATACTTCAAACACCTGACTTTTCTCCACAATGGGGTACCACTACCACATAACGAGAATATTCGTCAATAAAGGAAACGAAATACAAAACAAAATAAACATTTGTAGTTTGTTTGCTAAATGATTTTTATTTAGAATTAGCAAGAAATTCTCGTAATTAGCAAGACTTGACAACCTCTGCGAGGAGGTTCGCAGTGCTATTATAATATTTTGAACTTTGTTCTGGAGAATGTATTTTAGAATAAATTGCAAAAACTCAGAAGGACCGCCTTTCTACATTTCTGTTTCGTTTACCACAGCAATAACGCAAATAAATATCTGAAATATTTCTTTCTTAGCAAGGAATTATTTCTTATTAACGTAACTGTGATCAAAATGTAGTTTATGTCCAAAATTTTCCTTCAATCAAAGAAATAAAAAAGGTATGCAAGAGTACGTGTAGCTGTAGTAAATTGTTCTTCTTAACTTAATTTCATACGGTAATTTAAAATCTCATTATTTTTTTCTTGCCTCGATGATCCACTTGCCAAACTCCTTTAAAATATTATTTCACACGGAAAATGTGGTTCCCTCTCGCTAAGCTACTGAATACCCTTAGCCATTTTAGACTTGCATGGTCACTATTTTTTTTATATATGCTTTAAAAAAATATTCTCTAAAGAACACTATTTAAATCACAGTCATTTTTATAGTTTAAAATAAGAGATAACCACACATCTAACTTATTACATCGATTCTAAAACTATATTAGTTTGTTTTTGGGTTTATTGAGATTACGGCAAAGCACACTAGGGCTATCTAGCCTAAAGGAAGTGATGCCTTCGCGGAGGATTTTCTAAGGGAAATTGGCTTTTATACACGTTACACAAGAAATAAACCACGAAAACGCCCATGCAGTCAGCCCGTTCGCGGGATTCGAATCTCAGACCGAACTGCCAGGGTTCGGCGACTTTACCTCTCGGCCGCTGATGGGCCAAAACTATATAATTATAATTATATATTAAAAGATACAAAAGGTGAATGTTTTTATAACGATTTTTTCTCTTTATGTAATCAGGTTCTTCCTCAACAAGTTATTTCTGTCATTCTAAAAAACTGCACATATTTAGAATGTATAGAAGAAATTGTTAATTTTATTTCTTAATAATATGAGTATTGAGAATAAATATGAAATCGCATATGGTCAGGGCTGCGCCAGAGCTAGTGTGGCAAAACTTTTAGAATTTAGTGAAGAGCAATGAAATTTAGGGATGACAAAATTTTTACTATTCAGGATAAATATTTCTCCAAACTGTTAGAAACAAGCACTTAAAATGGCAAGGAAAACAGCCAAGGACTGTAAGAAATCTCTGTTAAAGAAGATCTACAAAAATGGAATGAAAACCATTCGGCCTAATCGGCCAAGATTATACTCTTGATTGAATATCATATTGCACATACAGATTTTGGAAACTTAGAATAGAGTGTTTCTCTTCCCAAATGCTTTTTTTCTTTAACTAAAAGAGCGCTAGCCCGGAAGGACTATTAATTTTGTTTTGGCATTTTGCGTTGAATCGCTATAAACAGCGTATTACTTTCAAATTATAGCCACCAAATGTTACAGCCCTGTATTATATTTAATAGCCACCAAATGTTACAGCCCTGTATTATATTTAATAGCCACCAAATGTTACAGCCCTGTATTATATTTAAAGAAATTTAATAATGAAGAATCTGCATGTATGTCTGTTTCTCGTATTGTGATAAAACATCGGTACCTAGAGCCATCAGATTTTGAATAACAATCCTTCACCGAATATGGGCATCTGAAAGCCCTAATTAGGAATTTGTTTTAACGATTTCAAAAAGAGCTATGGCAGCACTGTACGGAAAGAAACATTTTTATCTCCAACGCTTGAGACTGTGTATCGGAAATTCTAAATGCTCATTTTAAAATCATTTTGCGATATTCCTGCTGAATTGAATTTTACGGTTTAAGTGCAATAAACTTGATATTTAATAAATAAAGCTAACACACAAAACGTTAAAAAAAAACGCTCCTTTGGGCGCAATGTAAAATCTAAAAACTTGCAGGTTTCCCCCCCCTTTCAAGTTTATCTTATAAATTTTACGAGATAATCTTTTTTTCTTTACGAATAGTAAACCAAACTTTCAGTTCCCTGAATTTGATTATAACGGGGTTTGACTGTACTTTCTTATTAATCCTTCAATTACCTTTGATTCTTATTTCCTTATTCAAACTAACTTATTTAATACCATCACTCTGAAGGTGAATCAAAAATTTAAATCGGTATTGAGATAATTAAAGAAATTAAGAGATGTGAAAATACAAATAATTTTACACTTCAGCGTAGTTCCTGTCATTTAACATGCACTTTACATCTACGTTAACCTTCTTATTTACTAGGGAGGCGGGGATGTATTAAATTATTTCTGTAGCTACGAATACACCATTTGATTTCTGCAATCATGAATGCATTTCCTTTTGCTCCATTTTTCATCTTTTATTTTTAGTTTTCATCATGGATAGACTTGTTTCACTCTTATAGTAAATGCATTATTAAAAAATGCAAAACAATAATTATTGTTTAATTTTTTTACTATAATTAGTCTATCAATGTGATCAAGATGGTCCTAAGCGCAATAAATTAACGAATAGTTAAAGCAAGCTTCGGCAAAGTCATTTCTTCTACTGGCAGTAAACTTTTCTGTAACTCATATTTTTGTCCTTCCCCCGCTGAACGACTGAACATCATTCTGAGACGAACCAGTGGGCATACTCTCTGCTCATAAAAATGTAACTACGAGTATTATCCATTGCTTGTAGGTGGAACATGCAAACAAAATAAAGATTATATTTATGCATTTATGAAGTTAGGTAATTTTCATTAACAAAATGGCAACTAAAACAATTATTTTTCAAAAACAAATTCCCTCCCTTCCCAATTTATCAATTTACTATAACTCTCTTTACCTATGGCATGAAAACATTCATCATACATTTTGAGTTATTCCTATATTACTAAACATAATTCAACTTATGAATTAGTCTGCCTGAAGTACGATATATGTTTTCTCAATGTTGCATTATTTTGAAAGTATACTGTTGCGTGCGTACGGATTCGTAATAAATTGAATGCAGAAAGAAGTCCGATGAAAAGTGAATAAAATTTATTCTTATCACAACAAATGAAACAAAATGCTGAAATTTCCTCAGACATATTCGTAAAATATCGCAATATCTCAAACTAGTTACATTTTAAACTATTAAAATATAAATAGAACTCAGATTCAAAAACACAAGGCTAATCTGATCTCACCGCGAATTCGCTACAATCAATAACAGCACAAGAATGTTCTGGTATTTTTTCGATTTTTCTGGATAGCAAAAGAGTACAATTACGAGATATTTATTCATTAAAACGTTAAATGTGCATGCTTCTGTATTTTAATTTTTCCGGGAAAGCTTTCTCTTCAAATAAGTCTCCTGCTCATTGCACGGGAACATAAAACAACTTTAATTACAAATTCTACTAAAAATAACTAAATAAATACAAAAGTATTGTTATATATAAAAGTAAAATTCAGCTTGCTAAGGAGTTAGACGTTAATGCCATGTCCGTTAGTCGCGCAGTGCATCACATGAGCTGACTCAAGCAGATAAGGACAATAAGTGCTCGGGCCTGCACTTACCTGCTCAAATATCAACGTAAGGACAAAATTCTGGACCGGATCGTCACTTGTGATGAAAATTGAATTTACTTAACAACACAGGCGAAAAAGTAGTTGGTCTGCGCCCAGTGAGCCCGTCGGCAGCGTCAAAATTTGTCTAACAAAAAGGTCATGCTTTGTATCTGGTGGGACTGCCGTGGTATTATCCACAAAAAGTATCTGGAAAAAGGTAAAACCCCCGAGAGTAAGGTGTACAGTCGGATGCTAGTCCGTGTTAAAGCAGCTGTCAAGGAAGAATAACAAACTGAGTTTTGACACAAAAAGGTAATGTTCCATCAAGATAATGTAAGACCACATGTGTCTGCACTCGCCGGCAGGATTTTGTACGGACTCGAATGGGATCTTTTGCTACATTTACATTACTAACATTTGAAGAAGTTACATTTTCACACTCATTTACAATTTCAATATCTTTACTTAGGGCAATAATCAGAGGTTTACCTTGCTTCCTCGAAGCTGGGGTAATAAATCTCTCATTATAAATTTGCTGGCCTTTGTACTTCGTGCGGAATTTGGCTTACCAACAGAAATACTCTGTTTAAGTCTCTGAAGTCTGTCATCACATTGCACAGGGGGAACATCATCCTGTTTTTGATTATTAATAACATCAGTTTTGACCAAACATCCATTAAGTTTCGTTCAAATCACAAAATTCCGTCAAATTTGGCTGAGTCTGCGGAAGTGTGTCTGTGAAATGTCCGACATCGTTGCCGTCCATCCTGCGAATGCTTTCCCTATGTGCGTGGCGCAATACAGAAACTTATATGCAGCCCGGAGGTAGACAGACAGACCAACATATAATTTATAGTCACTAATAAGTTTGAGGATGAAGTATGAGGAATAAGGCTTACTTCTGCTCCACTGTCAACCAGAAAATGTAATCCCTTTTTTTGTCCATGATAAATAAAGCAGAATCTACAGCAATTTTCTTTATTTACAGCAGCAGAGCCTGCCGCTAACTCTACTGATGATTTTGGTTTTCCGGAGGAGGGGGTGCTTTTCCATGCACGGGGGATTTGCATCTATCAGGGAAACACTATTCCCCCCCCCAAAAAAATGGAAATAACCATATTTGGATTATAAGGGTTGCGAGACTTACTTCGATCATAAGAAGATCGACCGCTATTTCTTGAGTGAGAATGAGAATTCCTTGTGACACTCAGTTTTTCGAGTTTATTATCTAAAGTTGCAATTTGTTCTTGTAACTCAGTAATGAGATCTGCTCCTGGAGAAACAATACTGTTGGCATAGTGTAGTTCTTTTTAAATTTCTACTTATAGCCCACACGCTCTCTATATCTTGTTCAAATTTTCAATTGTTAATAAAATACTTTTTAAGTTCAAATACATTTTTTTTACACTTGTAGTGGATGACACTTCATGTTAATACATTTTATTCACATATTAAACAATTTTAAATTTGTAATTTTTTTTTCACCTGAGTAGGAATTGACTTTAAATTTTTTAAAAAAATATTACTTGTTTTGGTTGAATTTCGATGATACGATCAGCCATTAGTGCCAGTTTTTCAATATCTTGATATCACTGACGATTAAAATAATGCGCACATAATCCGGCATTTTCTGAAGAAATAGTGTTTTAAAAACTTTATTTCAAATCCCATCTGTAACAAGATTTCGAACTTTCTGTAAAAGTTGACTAGGTTTACTATCTCCCAAATCTATGTCTGTTTGCAGTCTTTGTAGACATTTATTTTTGCTCTTCTTTAGCAGCAGTATACTTTGTTTTGCTATTGTTGCTTATAATGTCCCACAAACTTTCAACAATTTGTTTTTTGACAATTTTTAGCAGCATTTAAATTCAATATCAAATGACAGGTAAATAGGGAAACCAACTGTACATTTGGTTTGGTTTATTTAATTATGGCAAAGCCTAAGGGGTAGGATGCTTTCATGGAAAGCTTTCTGAGGGAAACTGGCTTGTATACACATGGGGAAAACCATGAAAACGCCCATGCAGCCAGGATTCGAACCCTGGACTGAACTACCAGTATTCAACGATTTTACTGTTCGGCCCACTGGTGGGCTCGAAACCACCTTTAGACTCTTAAAACTGTGTTACAGTTTTAGAAGAAATTATATAGTCACGAAAATCTGATCATTGTTGGATCCATATTAAACAAAAATACTTTATTCTTATGATGGATTTTTATCAGAAAGTGCACACAGACTGTTGTGTTTACACTATAATTCTACTAAGCAAATTAAATGAGATGGATTCAAGTTCATTCAGTTCTCTCATAAATAATCTATATGTGTTATAAATTTAAAGCTAGAATAATATTAAAGAATTAACTTTCTGATTCTAAAACTTAAAAGTCTACTCAGTTAAATGAATTGTGTAATTATTTATTTTCCTATAAATATAAATAGGAGAAGATATAAAACAGGTATTATCTAATTTATTGCATTGACAATGTACATATGATTATAAATAAGGGCATAATATGACACACTATTATATTATGTGGAAATAGTTTTTAAATATAAGCTAAATCTATATTTTATAAATTCCAAAGTTTTACATACATTGAGACATATCATCTATAAATTTTCATTACAGTACACAATCATTTATATATAATGTATAAGCACATTTTTCACTTGAAATACATAAAATGCAAAATGATCCTTTTACAGTAATACTACACATTACCCATTTGATTCTTCATCTTTTGGTTCTTTGTTTTTACAGCATAAAAACCAAATAGTAAACAGAAATAGAAATTAAGTATTATTGCTGAAAAAAATTTTATAGTCTCATACAGAACACATATACACATATAATAATAATAATAATAAACCATTGAGTCATTATATAAAACAATTAAATTACAATTTTATATGATTGTTAGGTAAGTGTAAATTGCATCAATTTTTTTCCCCCCAAGCGAATTTTAAAAGTAATTAGTAATTTATTTTCCAATAAAAAAATTACTTTTTGTATTAACTGATCTACTGTGTTATAAAAAACAGCAACATAAATGTTCTGCTATGTTTTAAATTTGCTACATAAAATGCTCCCACATTTTGGATAAGATCTCTGGTATTGCATAAAATACACATTAAAAAGGAAAATAAAATAAAGGGACTTGCACTTTATTTATTTAAAAATAAAGTGCAAGTCCCTTTATTTTATTTAGAGACAAATTTAGAGACCCTTTTTTGAAGAAGCTTTTGAAGAAGAAATATTAAAATATGCAGGGTGCTTCATATCAAAGAACAGCATAATACAAATTCTATAATTGATTTATTAAGGCAAAACAAATTTATTCTGAAACTACAATTATATAAGTTTTATCTGGGAATAGCAAAAAAATCTTCCAGTTACGAAATCACCGCTTGAGGCACTGCTAATCAAAATAGTGCCATCTATGAAGGAGAAAGCGTACTGTGTTCTGGAATACATAAAATCATCATTATTTATTGTTATTCAAAGACATTTTCGCATGAAATTTGGTAAAAAAAAACCACCTCGCCATCACAACATTGAATGTTTGGTGAAGCAGTTTCAGTACATGGGCTGCTTGCGTAAGAAAAGCAGCTCAGAACGAACAGCAGCCAAAACAGACGGGGCTGAAAAAAATTGTGAAGAAACATTTTTATGAAGTACCACAAAATAAACGTATCGTGTGATTTCTGAACTCAATGTATAGCATATTAATGGAAACGTCTGCAGTTCCAGCCATACATCTTTAAGATGGCGCAGGTATTAAAACCTTCCAATAAACTACTGCTTTCTGTGAGAATTTGCAAGATTAGCTGGAGGTAAATGGTTTCACAAACAGACTTGTGCTTAAGGATGAAGCTACTTTTCACATTTCTGGCTGTAATTTACTATTCTGGGGGGATGGAAAATTAACATGGTGTAATGGAACATGAGCGTGATTCTCGAAAAGTGAACATTTACTGCACCATTTCAAACAGTCGTGTTTTTGGATCTTTTTTCTTCATGAAAAAAAAAAAAAAAAAAAAAAATCCATTAACAGGTGCATTTAGCAAGATATGCTATCACGGTGGTTTTTGCCTCAGCTGGAGGAAGCAGTTGCCAGTTTCATGCTACAGCAAGACGGTGCTCCACCACATTGGCATAAAAATGTGCGCAAGTACCTGTATGATAGTTTACTCCATCGCTGGATTGGTTGTGTTGGGTCAAACAATATGCTATTGCTTTGTTGACCACCACGATCTCCAGTTCTAACCTTTTCTGTTTTTTTTTTTCCTTCTTTTTTTCCCCCTGTGGGGGTTGTGGATAAAGTGCTCAAATCATTAACAAATCATTAACTTGCCATGTAACCGGAGAGGCATATGTAGAAAGAATATCTATAGAAACTTGGATAACTATAATTTCATTGTAAACTTGATTTATCAAAATAAAGTAATTACAGCATTCACAAGTATGCTTTCTTTTTGTCTCATCAATATGAAACATCATGTATTTTTATGCATTTTAAAATTCTAAAAGCAAAATATTAAAGCATAGATTAGGGAGAGGAAACAGCATAAATTAACAAAAAATATTAAAAGAAAACCACTAAACTTTTCACTGTATCTCAGAAAAAATGCAAAAATTAACTGAAGTTCACTGTATATTTTTCATCAGACATTCAGTTTAACTGAAGTTCATTGTATATTTTTCATCAGAAGTTTCAGTTTCTGAATGCTTTGCCAGCTAAATTCATATTTCAGATTTTTTACATGTTATGATAGATGAAGGTAAAGATTACATACATAAACCAATATATATGATTATTTTGTTTATATTTTTGTGGGGTTGGGGCTCCTCAGCAGTAAAAAAAACACATGCTTATTTTTTTCCCCCAAGAAACATCCAAGATGTTAGCATCATTAATACATATATTAGGGATAAACTGCTAATATTTCCAAAAGTAACTGCACAAACTACATTATATGACAGCAGAGGGGTATAATCTTTAACAACCTAAATCATTATAATCATTCTGTATGAAAATGTTCTCTAATATTCAAACATTTAATCTCTGACACTACTGCAGTTACCCAGGCTATATATAAAAAAGAACATCCAACTTTTTTTGGAGAAAGACATGGATATTTTGAGAAACACATTTCTGTAATAATTTAATTAAAATGTTTTGCATAATTTGGTAATTTTAATTTTGAAACTATTTTGGTGCTTTTCCTAAATATGACAATTTCCATTTATATAAATGGATATTTCCTAAATATATTTAAATTTTTCATACATTCCTAAATATATATTTAAGTTTTCCCATTTTCTAAATATGAAAACTTACAAAACATCTTTTTCCAAATTAACTTTAACTTAATTAATTAATATCTGGAATTTTTTATGAAAAATAAAAGTATGAATGCTTGATAACTATATACAATAATAAAGTATACATAAAAAAATAATATATTTCATATACACACATTTTTCAATTTTCTAAAGAAAAACTGGGCAAATTATAGCTTTCTACAATCACTAAATGAAAAACTTAATCTCATAATAAGGAAAAGGTTGTTATAAATACAATACTAAATAACTCCTTTTAATAATGGCATGCTTAAAAAGTCAATCAATGCTAAATATTTTAATTTTCACTAGATTCAAAAACACTAAACCAAAACAAACAAAAAACCAAAAAATGATTAATCTTCAATATTGGGTTATATAACAAAAATAAAGGAAATGAATATAAAAAATATCAGTAGCTAATCATTTCTTTCACATGAGCAATATTGAATTAACACCTTCATGATTATATATAATTCTAATCTCACAGTTAAAAGGCCCATGGTAAATACAACTACAACAGACTCACAATACTAACAATAACACCCACTTTTGTTTAATATATATGTAATAGTGAATTCCTTAGACCTTATAATTTTATTCCTATTTATTAAAACAGAAAATGATCAAAATAGCTGCTAGATAAAGAATTGTAAATTTTCACAAATTTTATAGCTTAGCCAAAACTTTTGTATTGGAAATTATAATTTAATATTAACAAAAATGAAATAAGAAAATTTGCCACTTCATTAAAGATAATGATTAGATATTTTTAAGCATTAAAAAAAGAAACACCACTTTGATTTACTCTGATTTCTTTAATAGCGGAAATCTTTTGATTTCTGATACCATAAAAGAGTTCCATTAAATGCCATAAAAGAGTTCCATTAAATGATGGTACAGCATTCTTTAGTAAAATTTGATTCTTTTCCATTATAGAAAAAATGGGCTAAACAATATTTTACAGAAGCTGCGCTGATGATCAGTGACAGTGACTGCCGTACCGAAGGGCTTGTGTTTGAATTTTCAGAGAAGGCACAGATGTAATTTATATATCTCTTCTTAGGAGGCAACAGTGGCCCACCTATTAGGTGCCCTCATAATAAAGAGGTCACCATTTCCGACCTTAGAAGTGGTCAATGCCTGTAAATGGCTAGAGCCTGGCATTATGGGAAAAAATTTTACAGAAACATATACAGGCCAGTATATGTTTCTGCAGATAATAATCTATTTGTTTCTTATTTATCTGAATCCATGTGATGATGCTAGGATAAGAATTCATTTGCAATGATCTTGGCTCACACTATTGCCTTTTCATCACATTTACATTGTGTTATTCTTACCTCTTATAAAAATGTCACCTTTTTCAAATTCAGTATGCCAATTATTCAATTGTAGTTCTTTATTTATTGAAATAACTAACCTAACGGACATGTTATGTTTCACCTTTTTAATGTTTAGAAAAACTTTACTACCATATTGTCTCATAACAGAGAAGATTCATAAGTTTTAGCAAGACAATATTTGGCACATTCAGGAAAGAGAATTATATACAAGGAATGATGTTCCAAAATACAATTCAACATTTTAAAAACAAACAGCAACAGACACCTGAAAAAAAAAAAATTCTGTATGAAATTGGGAAAATATTACGCTTTTTTATGCTATTGAAAGAAGCTGGTAGAATTTAAGAGTTTTCAACTGAGAAATAAAAATGACATTTCACATATTTAAAAATGTTACAAAATCTAAGAATTCTTTTCATCACATTTTAAAGCTCAAGTTTAAAGAAAACTTTAATTTTGAATGGAACAAAAAGAAAGAAAAAAAAAATATATATAGAAAAATTATTCACAACACTTAACAGCCTATAGCTCATTTATAATACCAGATTAAATCAAGTTCAACTTGATTATATTAATCACAATTAAAATTGTTAACCCTCTGAGTGGAACAACCTTTTGGATCTGCTTATCAAGAATTGGACTTGAACAGTATTTATCTCCTTTTGTATAATTCATTATTTTAGTTCCTGTTTTCATCAAGATAATATCTGGGTCATTAAAAAAAAAAAAAAAAAAAAAAAAAAAATGATTTTAAATAATAAAATAATATCTACCAAATGACAAAAAATCTCATGACTGGATTACAGTCAGTCATGCCACTCAGGATTAAACATAAAATGACAACTATATTTTTCTCAAATAATAATAATTCATTTTTTTTTGAACATTTCAGTTTTTCTAAAAAATAGTTTAAGAAGTTTTAAGTTGTGATGAAGAAAGAAACTTTAAATGCAACTTTATAACAAAGACTTAAAACAGAAATAGCCTATCTGCCACTAACAACTCAACAGCCCTAAAAAAAACTACAAATATATGTAATAGGCACAAGATGTCAAATATTTGCTCTTTGCGAACCAGCAACCTTTAATTAATTTTCTGCAATTCAGGATCTTCCCCTAGACCAGTACCTTCTAGAACATTCACGCCTATTACATATATATATATATATATATAAAAATGTTGTATGATCTTAAATTCATTTAGTGCGAAAACAAGTTACTACTAATTGCGCAAATGCTGCAAAGTAAGTTAATAATAATTATTTCCTAAACAATATTGATTAATTGATTATATTATCTCCTAAGTTTAATTAAAGTAGAATTATTTTAAAAGAGTGAATTCATACTAGTAAGTTATATTTTGAAAGATGTTTTGAAGTAACTTGAAAGTAAAATGTTAATAATGTTTTAATGGTGACTGGAATTAAATCATCATGATGAACAAAATTTCAATTGTAAAAGGAAAATTAAATTAAATGCGTATAATCATTGTCATTGATCGGAAATTAGTTGACTTTTCAAGGGGAACAAACCAACTCCTGTTCAATGAACAGTAATTAATTAATAAATAAATATGTAAATACGAAGGTATTTCGTCTTTACTCGAGAAACAAGGTTAAGCCAAACTGGCAATTCTAGTCAGGCCAAATATTTCCGGGAATAGAAGGGATTATGAACCAATGCTGATACTCAAAGAACTTATTCCTATGAAGCATTTTAGCCAATTCAATTTTGAGTGAAAAGCAATTTCTGTAGGGAATTCCGAAAAAACTCGATTAACCGTCCCCCGACACCCTCGTGTTTATGCATTTGAGTTCTATATTATTTGTAAAAATTAAACATTGGAAATTGTCATTATGAAATAGAATTCAAAGTATAAAGTTGAAATAAACATAGAATATTACAAAATAAGATAAATAATGCAAACTTTGTAAAAACAAATCAAAAATAATATAAAAATAAAAAATAAGAATAGTGAATGTACATGAAGATATAAAGGCCAGAAAGAGTATTAATTAACTTACATTCTTTCTAGTGAGGAGTCGGTAAAGTGTTCTCTTCGCGTCTGACTCAGAAATGTAGGGTGTCCGAAAAATTCTTAGCGGCAGCGGGGGCTTTGAATAATATCAGTCGGTAAGACTTGGGTGAAGTAATTTATGGTAGTGGGTGGGACTCGGAATTCTTGAGAGATGTAATATGTGGAGTTCTTATTTGAGTGAAACTGTCTGTTAAGATTTTTTTGAAAATACTAGTGAATGGAAATTAACTAATTTCTGGCTAATTGTCGTGTCGAAATGATTAAGAATTTAAGGAAAAAAAAAAGGAATTTTCACTGTCTAAGAGCTATTAGACAGACTAAAGATTATGAAATAGGCCCATTTTTTTAGTAACAGCATAAGTCTGCAGACAATTAGCTTTTTACAATATATACAACTGAGTAATTACACTATATACAAATCCTTCAACTGATAGTCATCCAACTTATACTTACTGCCTTCTTAGGTTCAGGAACAAATTATCATATCCCTATCAGTTAAATGATTTAGAGTGAGTATTTAACGCCTGCTCTTTTAAGGCAATGGTTAATAAATTGAATGGGTATTACATTATTTTTGAGAATTTTAATAACGAGCAAAATTTTGCGTTGTAAATCTATTGTATCTGTGCAGATAATTTTAATTCGTTGTATTTGATTCATTATTGTATTGTTAATTACTTTTTTGGATATGTTGGAATTCCAATTTATTAATTTGTTATTTTTGAAATTGAAGTTTCTTGTTTAGTCAAAAAGTAAAATTTTTTGCAGTTAATGATTTGAAGATCTAGATAGTCTATGCTATTTTGTGAATTATTAGTTTTATTAAGTGTAAGACAATTTGGATAAATCTCGGAGTGTTCAATTTTACCAAAATTATTAATTGTAATAAGGTCATCAATATATCCGTAAATGTGCTTGTAGTAATTTAACTCTTGTGGTTGTAGATTTTTTTGGAAGTTAAATTCTTTGATAAATAAAAAGATATTACAGATTGAGGTGCTGGAATGTAAGCCCATTGGCAAACCTCTGACTTGTTTAAAAAGTTGAATTTGAAACCTGATGTAGTTATGAAAAAGTGTGCATTTTAGGTAGGTTTTCCATTTATTAAGAGTCATAATTATGAACATATCAGGGAAGAATTTAGGCAGATCTTGTAGACTAGTATAGATTTCTTCTAGAGGAAGTGAGGTATATAAGTCATAGCAGTTAATGTTTTGGATGTTAATTGTTTGAATGACATTAATGACAGGAGTGTTATTATGGATGATCCAGCAATAGTTATGATTAGTGTTACAATCGTTGAAAATAAATTTACAGATTCTTTTAAGTTGAATTGAAAAATAATAGTCCACATTTTTCTTGTAATTATTAGTTCCATTAGCTATAAATCTGAATTTTAATGGTGTTTTATGGAATTTGGGAATTGCATAAAGGTTAGTAAATCTGTTGTAGTTTGTACTGAAAGTAATATTGAGTTTTTTATGAAAAGTTTTAATCCTGTTTATTATAGATGTTTCTGTAAGGTTGGCTAATTGATAAGTAGTTGCGTTGAGAAGTTCTTTATGAATAATTTCTGAGTAGAATTGTTTTCATATAATGCTAAAGTTATTGTTTGCTTTATCTATTTTTGTAATAGTAAAAAGCTGTTTTAATTTTTTAATATCTGATGTAAGTTGTGACCAATTCAGTGTACTTTTAAACTTGAGGTGACTGATTTCAGTGGATATGCCTTAAAGAATTTTATCTTTCCATTTTAAGAAGGTATCTATGGGTAAATTCAGTTTTGCAATGAACGAGGAATCCTCTCCAAATATGAAGTTTTAGAGGTACAGAACTCGTCAAATAATTTCCAGAAGCATTATGAACAGTCTGTAAATGAACTTTTGCATATCCCTAATTAAAATACTGTGAAAGTATTTGTCAGTGTTTCTCATTATATTTGTATTAAATTAGTTAAATTCCTTTGCTGTTTTGTAGGACATTCTTTGGGGGGGGGCATTTAATATTATCCTTCGGTTAATGTTATCAAAATAGTCTTGAACAAGTGTGATTACATTAAGTGGCACCTGCTGTACCACAAATAAAGCAAAAAATATCAACAGGAAATACAATGAGAAGAAAATAGATAAGATAACATCAAAGATGTCACAGTATTTTGTATTTTTGTATTTATTTACAACAGTCCATAATTTAATTGTACATAATTTGGAATGTATAAACATTGTTAACTATAAAAAATAAATTGCTACATAATAAAAATAAATTAAGTGTACAGCTACTGATGTTCTGTTTCCCACTGACATCTACCAAAATACAAGAGTAATACAAACACTGTTCTTTCTGGTTTTAAATGTGTTCTTGTATTTTGGGCTGATTTAATTAATGTAACAAATAAACTTATTCTCTAATTTAAGCAAACTGCTTAAATAATTCTGCTATTCTGTTATGTGGATTTTTCTGTTAATTACAATTTTGGTTATTCCCCTTTTTTGTGTTCTTATAACTAATGCTGATTCAACCATTATTTTGGATTAACTGTGGATGTAATTCCCAATACTACCACAATTAATCAAGTGTCTAATGTATAAATATACAAATTAAAATAATATTCAATAAGATTTGAAATATAATATAATGAATGTGTTGCTTTTATATTAATTGCTTCTACAATCCTCACGACTCATATTTAAATTCTGTACACTGTTCTGAAATTAGCATTGCCACGATAGTAAGCTGTAGAAACAAAAATACCCGCCCTTCAATTTAAAGTCGGCAATTGAAAATCCTATGATTGAATCACATGTGCACTTATCTTTTAACACTAGTAGCTCGTATCTTCATTCATTTTACTTACGTTGTTTAAATGTTTGGTGATCTGGGAGTTGGTTTGCGTGTATTACATTATACAGTCAAAAGTCGTTATAATCCGGACTCGTCGGGACTTCGGCGATTCCGGATTATCGATTTTTTCCGGATTATAGATCATCAGTTTAAATATGGTAAGATGGCATGCAGAAATTACAAAATTAAAAATATGAAACCGTAATTTATGAAATAAAGAACAATTATGATCTAAAGGGTATCAAAATTTACAAAAAGAAAAAGCTTAATATTTATTTGTTTACTTTATTAAACATTTCCTTCAATGTAAGTTGCTTCGTTTCATGTGATAATACTTTCTCTTTAATTCTATTAAACAGACATAATTTCTTCTTTAGTTACAAAGTTCCGCTGTTCAAGTCCTATAATTGCTGTGTTGAGAATACCGACTAATTTGTCAATCGAAATGTTTTCGTTTTCAATAACCTCTGGGTCACTTTCTTCACTATCGGAAGCGAATTATAATGACGATGAACTTGATTTAAATCATATCAAAGACAGAATGAAATACTACACTTAGTATGGAATTATAAACCAAATAAAAAACATCTGCCCTGAAGATAAGGATAGTGCTGACAGATCAACTTCCAATCCCCCGCGTGAAATTGATAAACAGATTTCGGATTTCAAAACATACTTTCGCTTTGTAGATACAAATTACATATTAGTAAATATATATCGGAAATTCTATTTGACATAATCTTTATAATCTATCATAATCTAAAAATGACGTTTCTGCCCCCCCCCTCTGCCGCAGAGCAGCGTGAAATTGATAAACAGATTTCAGATTTCAAAACATACTTTCGCTTTGTAGTAAATATATATCGGAAATTCTATTTGACATAATCGAAAGTTCAAGCTTACTTTTATAAAATTGCTCTAACAGTCTGCAAAAAATAATAAGCTGGATCCAATTCGAAAATTAAGGAACAACGCAATCGGCAATATTAACTGAATTAGATAACTTTAGCTTAGCGTATAACTCCGTTACAATTTAATTGCGCATGCGCACAAACATATTCGCAGCCGTAAGGGTCTTACGCGCTCTCGTAAATGCCTGTGCGCATGCGTGAAGGCGACGCATGCGCAGAAAGTTTGTAGCTTTGAGGTCCGGATTATGGGTGTCCGAATTAACGACTTTTGACTGTACAGTACAAAGTCTGTAATTCAGACTCGTCGAGACTTTAATCCCGAATCCGGCGATTCCGGATTCGGGTTTTTTCCAGATCATCAATTTAAATTTGGCAAGATGGCATGCAGAAATTATACAATTAAAAATATGAAACCGTAATGTATGAAATAAAGAGCAATTATGATCTAAAGGGTATCAAAATTTACAAAAAAAAAAAAAAAAAAAAATCAGATGTGTACACCACTTGACTTCCTCGATTTGGAATATTAAATTAAGGAAAAGAGTATTTTATTCTGTCCTTACATACAGATATCATGCAAAAACATCATTAAATTGCATTCGATAGCGGTCAAAATGGATATTTTCGTTGAAATATGCTGCCCGAAACTTTTCGCAATTATAATACTTCCTTTTTACTTCGTACAAGGAAGTAAAAAAAGCTTAATATTTTTTGTTTATTAAACATTTCTTTCAATGTAAGTTGTTTAAGTTGCTTTGTTTTTGTGCTAATACTTTCTCTTTAATTCTCTCTTCTATAAACAGACATAATTTCTTGTTCAGTTATAAAGTTCCACTGTTCAAATCCTGCAATTGCTGTGTCGAGAATACCGACTAACTTGTCACTCAAAATTTGTCGTTTTCAATAACCTCTGTGTCACTTTCTTCACTATTGGAAGCGCGCATGTGTAAACGCTTTACTGGCTTTACACGCATGCGTAGTGGAAACGAGCATCAAATGCTCATGCATAAGTTTATGGCTTTGAGGTCCGAATTATAGATCATTCCGGATAATGGACGTCAGGATTACGGACTTTGTACTGTATTACTAGCTGACCCGTCCATTTTGCTGGGCACACTATCTATTTGAATGTGAACCTAGACTTCTTATATAGACAGAATGTCTAATTTTGAATTGATAATTAATGTAATTTTCTTTAATTTAAAGTTGGAAAATATAATACCAGTCAGAGAATCTGTCACACACAGATTTCCACATCACGCATAAGGTATTGTGCATTGAGATGCACACCCATTATTAAACGTGGTGGTATCCCCAGTAGGCCTACACCACGAAAAATTGCCAACATAAAACTAAGGTTTATGTATATTTAACTGTTATTATAAGTTTCATGAAATTAAATGTTATTATATTTTTGTTACCAAATTTTTTAATCAATTAATATTAGTCCTTGATTTTTTATGTATGGCAATTTTTATAAATAACAACAACATTTTCATTTTTCATCACAATAATTTATTTCTCTTAATAATAGCATTTATTCTCGTGAAACTTATGATAGCAGTTAAATACAATCAAAAGTCGTTAATCCAGACTCGTCGGGACTTCGGCGATTCCGGATTATAGGTCATCAGTTTAAATCTGGTAAGATGGCACGCAGAAATTATAAAATTTAAAATATGAAACCGTAATTTATGAAATAAAGAGCAATTATGATCTAAAGGGTATCAAAATTTACAAAAAAAAAAAAAAAAAAAAAATCAGATGTGTACACCACATGACTTCCTTAATTTGGAATATTAAATTAAGGAAAAGAGTATTTTATTCTGTCCTTACGTACAGATATCATGCAAAAACATCATTAAATTGCATTCGATAGCGGTCAAAATGGATATTTTCGTTGAAATATGCTGCCTGAACTTTTCGCAATTATAATACTTCCTTTTTACTTCGTACAAGGAAGTAAAAAAAGCTTAATATTTTTTGTTTATTAAACATTTCTTTCAATGTGAGTTGTTTAAGTTGCTTTGTTTTTTGTGCTAATACTTTTTCTTTAATTCTCTCTTCTATAAACAGACATAATTTCTTGTTCAGTTACAAAGTTCCACTGTTCAAATCCTGCAACTGCTGTGTTGAGAATACCGACTAACTTGTCAATCAAAATTTTTCGTTTTCAATAACCTCTGTGTCACTTTCTTCAATATTGGAAGCGCGCACGTGTAAACGCTTTACTGGCTTTACACGCATGCGTAGTGGAAACGAGCATCAAATGCTCATGCATAAGTTTATGGCTTTGAGGTCCGAATTATAGATCATTCCGGATAATGGACGTCAGGATTACGGACTTTGTACTGTATTACTAGCTGACCCGTCCGTTTTGCTGGGCACACTATCTATTTGAATGTGAACCTAGACTTCTTATATGGACAGAATGTCTAATTTTGAATTGATAATTAATGTAATTTTCTTTAATTTAAAGTTGGAAAATATAATACCAGTCAGTGAATCTGTCACACACAGATTTTCACATCACGCATAAGGTATTGTGCATTGGGATGCACACCCATTATTAAATGTGGTGGTATCCCCAGTAGGCCTACACCACGAAAAATTGCCAACATAAAACTAAGGTTTATGTATATTTAACTGTTATCATAAGTTTCATGAAATTAAATGTTATTATCTTTTTGTTACCAAATTTTTTAATCAATTAATATTAGTCCTTGATTTTTTATGTATGGCAATTTTTATAAATAACAACAACATTTTCATTTTTCATCACAATAATTTATTTCTCTTAATAATAGCATTTATTCTCGTGAAACTTATGATAACAGTTAAATACAGTCAAAAGTCGTTAATCCAGACTCGTCGGGACTTCGGCGATTCCGGATTATAGATCATCAGTTTAAATCTGGTAAGATGGCACGCAGAAATTATAAAATTTAAAATATGAAACCATAATTTATGAAATAAAGAACAATTATGATCTAAAGGGTATCAAAATTTACAAAAAAAAAAAAAAAGCTTAATATTTATTTGTTTACTTTATTAAACATTTCTTTCAATGTAAGTTGTTTAAGTTGCTTCGTTTTTTATGTGATAATACTTTCTCTTTCATTCTATAAACAGACATAATTTCTTGTTCAGTTACAAAGTTCCGCTGTTCAAAACCTATAATTGCTGTGTCGAGAATACCGACTAATTTGTCAATCGAAATTTTTTCGTTTTCAATAACCTCTGTGTCACTTTCTTCACTATCGGAAGCGAATTATAATGACGAGGAATTTGATTTAAATCATATCAAAGACGGAGTACATCGAGATGAAATACTACATTTAGTAAGCAGTTATAAGCCGAATATAAATAAAAACATCTGCCCTGAAGATAAGGATAGTGCTGACAGATCAACTTCCAATCCATTGCCCCCTGCCGCAGAGCAGCGTGAAATTGATAAACAGATTTCGGAATGGTTAGATAAACAAAGGATATGCCTTTATCCATTTTTTGCAGCAATTCCGCTTTTTTTTAATGGACTTCGAAACATACTTTCGCTTTGTAGATCCTTTACATATTAGTAAATATATATCAGAAATTCTATTTGACATAATCGAAAGTTCAAGCTTACTTTTATAAAATTGCTTTAACAGTCTGCAAAAAATAATAAGCTGGATCAAATTCAAAGATTGAGGAACAACGTGATGTTAAAGCAAAGTTTAAAGTTTATAAAATTAAACATTTTAGCAATAGTAGCAATAAAAGCTCCCTGAGATAACATGTTGTGCAGACATTGAAGATAATAAAGAGGTTTCAAACTTAACCAATTTATTAACAATATAAAAAAGAATAAAAACACAAAAAGTAAATTTAAACAATATCAGAGTCTTAGAAAGAATATATTATAACCATCATACATCAAATAATATTTTTACCTGGTCTCCAAAAATACTGGCATTCAATACAAACAAAATGTCTTAAACAGTAATTATGCGGTCTCAAATGAAATTGGCTACACATTCAATAAGTCCATGATCAATGGTCAAGAAAGCACCTGAAATTTAAATTAAGTTCTTGAAAACACTTAAATCCGACCTAACTCCGCTTACATTAGTTCAACATGAGGAATCGCCGCTAACTTATTTTAAATGCTACCTTCATGATGAACATGGATGCCGCCCACGGCAGTCACTCACATTGTAACCTCTGGAACCAAGGAACGTATTCTGGAAAGGTCATCTTGTATATAGGAACCAAGGAACTTATTCAGGAACAGTCATCTTGTGGACAGGAACCAAGGAACTTATCCACCGGAGTGCACACATCCTTCAAAAGGGGCTGGAAACCGCACACTCAAGTGCCAGGAAAGCAGGAACTAGAAGGGGTGAGCCAGAGCGACGCAAGATACTTATACCAAAAGTAGGCATGACGTCATCTCCCAGCAACCAATCAGCTATCGGCACGATTTGGCTTTCCAGATCATGTAACATCACGTTTTGTTTTTGCATCTTAATTAGGTTGAAACAGTCCGTTCTCAACACAAACAGTGGCAATAAGAAAAAGAAGTAGAAGTAACTACTATATTACACTAAAATAAGAAATAAACCTAATAAACATTTCAAGGAGGAGAGATGATGCATTAAAAGGGTTACAATAAATCATATTTTTCCAACAAATGCCCCCCCCACATCATCATCTCCGACCTGAAATAAAACTGAACGCCAGTATCTTTACAAAATTCAAAACAAGAATAAATAAATATCACAATTTCATTCAATTCAGAAATTTTTAAGAAAAAATTTTCCCTTTGGGAACATCTTATTCATTATTCAAAATTTTACCATAACAAGAAAGTCCAACATGTTACAAAACAATACAAAGACATATGTATGATCATACACTCAATACTTTTACCCAGGGCCCTGGTCAATCATACAACATTCTACACTATACAGTTTTACATTTACCTAATATCCATCATAATATGACTTATAACATATTATTTTCAAATAAACAAAACTCTTAATTTAAATACACACAAAAACAAAATTCATAAGAAAATTGTTCAACAAAATCTTATCAGGTTATGCTTAGTCAGCGGTTTTGTCATGGGATCAGCCAGATTATCTTTACTTGGAACATATTTTAAATCAAAGATTTCCCTGTTCAATAGATCACGAATGAAAAATTCACATCTATATGTTTTGTCCTTGAGTTTTCAGTGGGTGATTTTGTAAAACATATAACAGCCATGTTATCAGCAAACAATATTGGTTTTGAAACATACTTACTTGCAATCTTAAACTGAATGCATTCATCCAAAATATTTTTAAACCAAACTAATTCTTTTGCTGATTCAGTCATGGAGATAAATTCAGCCTCCATAGTAGACAAACTCACTCCCCTTTCTTTAAACGTACACCAAGATACAGGTGATTCTCCCAACAAAGCTATTTGTCCCCCAATAGATACCATATCATCTCTGCTTGAAGCAAAATCCGAATCTGAATATATATTGAGCTTCAGTTCCTTGCATACCAGTTTAAGTTTCTGCTGTCTGGTATTGGAAACGTATCCTAAAAGTTTAAGTAATCCTTCCCAGTGAAACTTACCAGGATTGCTTTGGAACTGAGAAAATATATTAACAGCATAAGCTATATCCGGACGAGTACAATTGCAAAGAAATGAGAGACATCCCAGAACATTTCTATAAGGATAATTCACCATTTCAGTCATTTCTTCTTGTGTACTGGGACTTTGAGACTTTGAGTATTTCACACCTTTAACTATTGGAAGGGAAGTAAATTGTATTTTAAAAGACTTGAATCAATCAACTATAACTATGTCTTCTATATATAATTGCTGATGAATTAAAACACTATTGTTCTCATATTCAAATTCCACACCCAAAAGCTTTCTTGTTTTACCTAAAATTTTCAAATCAAAATGTGAATTCAGAACTTTTAATATCCTTTTGGCCTGAACTTCACTTTTTCAAACACAACTATATTATCAATATAAACCAACAGAGTGACAAAATCTTTAAAACGAAAGACACAATTACACCAGTCAAACTTGATAAATCCTAGGTTACATAGTGTTCTATCCAACTCGTAGTACCATAATCGCCCACTCTGATGCAAACCATACAAGGCTCTATCTAAATGACACAAAAAAGTTTCTTTATCTCGCTCTACAAAACCCTGAGGTTGGGACATGTAAATTTCCTCTGATGTGATTTTCCTCTGAGCATAGAGATAGGCACTTTTTACGTCGCATGGTATATTTGCCCATCCAAGGTGTAAACTAAAAGAGAGAAAAAGAGCCTTATTACTGAAAAGTTAACTACAGGAGAGTAGGTTTCATCATAGGTATTGTATTTAATTTGCCGATAACCCTGAGCCACTAAACAAGCTTTAAAACGAACAATGTTTCCAAATTCGTCACGTTTAATGTTGAAAATCCACCTGCAACCTAGTGGAATCTTGTCTTTAGGAAGTGGAACAAGATGCCATAACTTATGCTTTCGCATGTTGGCCATTTCCTCTTCCATTGCCTCTATCCATTTAAGCTTTTCTGTGGATTTCATTGCCTGGTTATAAGTGTTTGGAATTGAAACCTCTAGTCAGCTACCTCGGGTATATGACGTTGAAGGAGTGCCAGTTGCGTCGATTTCACCACTATAAGTATTGCTTCCCTTGAAATCAAACAAGGTAGGATCATACTGAATATTATGTTCAGTGCAATACCTTTCTACATCATTTGGCGATCGTAGTCTTTGATTAGACCCCCTCTCAAAATAATACACATCTGTACGAGTGCCATACTGGCCTTGGAACAGATTTACGAAGCCAAGTTACTGGTCTCAATGTAGATTGAGTGTCAGTGCCAATTGTAGAAGAAGGTACATTGGTATCAGTTCTTTCCTCTTTTTCAGGAAAATAGCCAACTGGAGTATTAGTAGATTGGAACTCTACCCTTTCTTCAGATTCCAAATCAGGAAGGGTGACCAGTGCAGCTCCACTGCCACTTTTCTGCATTCCAATTGACTCTTTAAAAGTAGCATTTAGGGTTTCTACTACCTTTTGCTCATTTTCCAACCAAATCTTGTACCCTTTTGTTCGTACACTGTACCCAATCAATCGGCCCTTCGTTGCCTTTGGATCAAGCTTAGAATTCCTTTTAGCCTTTGGAATTCCCACATAGGCAATCGTTCCAAATGCCTTAAGGTGACGTTCTGATGGTTTCCGCTTAGTGTACAATTCGAATGGGGTTCTATCTTGGCCCTTATGACAAATTCTATTAAATGAATATGCAAAATACATTACTGCATCTGACCAAAATTCAGAACTCATTCCACTATCATGCAAGATTGCACGTACATTGTTGAGAGCTGTCTGATTAAATCTCTCACAAACTCCATTCTGTTCTGGAGTGTATACATCTGTAAATTCGTGCTTTACACCATTTTTATTACAATATGACCTGAATTGATCATTATCACATACTTGCCAACCTATGACACTCAAAAATCAGGAGATTTTTCACAATGTTAAAAAGACTTAAATAGTAACTAATTCTTAAATACAAGCAACACAAAAATACCTTATACATAAAAAACATTTTTATTACTTGCATCGTTTAAGAAAACGAAAAAAAAAAAAAAAACTTTAATCAGTTTTCGTACAAATGTTATAAATAGTGGCAGATTTTGCTTTCTTTAAGAAAGAAACGTCATAATTTTGTTCATAGCAATTGCCACGTAGGCCTGCTTTCGCTAATAAAAGTTTTTTTTTAATGTGTCATCACGAATATTAGATCTAAATTTAGTCCTCGTTTTCGCAACAACACTGAAAATCCTCTCACACTCTGCATTACTATGGGGAACTGTCAAGATGGCCAACATAATTCTAGAGATTTCACTATATTTCAAAATTCCATCAGCATCTTTCAGTTTTCTAATTAAACTCCACTGGGTGTCAATCTTAGCTGATTTTATATCTTCATCCAAGTTCTCTACTTGTAAACTGCTGTTATGCAGCTGTTGGAACTGTTTCAATTTTTCCTTCTTTTTAGAACTCCTTTCAAGATAATAATAAATATCAACAATGTGTTCATCCACATTTATTGGTAAAGAAGCTGCCCTTTTTTCAGCTGCTAAATTTAAGGGGTGACAGGTGCACCTCATAATCTGCAAATCTGAATTTTCCTAAGATGGCTGCAACACCAGTATTAAAGCCTACCAATACTGGTGTATTATCAGCACCAAGTGCTAAGCAATTATACAGAGGGACTACATTTTCTTTTAAAGTTTTAATAATTAGCTGTGGTATATTAAAGCCTGTCAAATGTCCTTCTAAAGTGGGGACAGAAAGTAAACTGCACTCAGTTTCTGAAGACTCTGGATTATAAAAAGAAACAACAATTGGATACAGTTTTGAATTGGTATTATTGCTTCCATCCATAGAGAGGCAGAACGGAGCTGTTTCATTGCAATCAATAACTGATGATTTATTTTTCAAACCCATTTCTTTAACAATTGCACCTGTTTTGGTTCTTGCACTTGAATATTTCTTAGCGATCTCACTATCGGGAAACATTTTTCTAAATAAAGCTGCAGCGTGATCCGATGCATTCAGTGGCAGGTTGTACTCCTGCAAAAAAGCAGAGAACAGACATTCTACATTAATAACTTTTTGGTCCTCTGTTTCTGAAGAAAAATTTTTTTTTTTTTTTTTTTCAAAACAACTCATGTTGTCCTTGTGTTTTTGTGTACGCAGATGTTTGAGAACATCTGCCCTTCCACCATGCGAAATAAAAAAATCGCAACGACAGGCGGTACACATCGCAAATTTATTACATTTCCTTGAGGAAATAATGGAAGGAAAATCAACTGTGTAGGATTTTTGAAACGTTCACGAGTATTTCACCTTTCTCACAGACATAACAAAAGATGATAATTTCTAAAGCTATTTCCCGAAGGCATGTGTACTCACACAACTCAGGACAAAATGACCGAAATAACTAAAGAACATCCAAATAACAGTTTGCGTTGTCCTCATTGGCTAACATATGCCAGATGACACGCAGTGGAGCACGATGCCCATTGGAGAACTGGAGAACAACCTTTCTGGATACATATATGCTCTCACTCACATTAGATATAAGCTAGAGAAAATTCAATTGCTTTCAGACGTCCAAAATCACTTTTTTTTTTTTTTTTGTTCATATAACAAAGCATTAAGCCAAGTTCCATAAAAATCGTGAGAAATTTTAAGAAGAAAAAGTCGGGAGAAATATATTGTAAATCGGGTTGGCGGGAGAGCGGTTGAAAATCGGGAGTCTCACGCCTAAATCGGGAGAGTTGGCAACTCTGTTATCATATTCTCGCCCATTGTCAGTCCTAAAGTATTTCAACCTAAGGTTCAAAGATCTTTCCGCACGTGCTATATGCCTTTCAAATACTTTAAACACCTGACTTTTCTCCACAATAGGGTACACTACCACATAATGAGAATATTCGTCAATAAAGGAAACGAAATAACGTTCACCATTCTTACATGGAATGTTAATAGGTCCCCATACATCAGAAAAAACCCTTTCAAGCGGCCTCTTTACTTGAATACCTTCTAAGAGCCTATAGGAGATTCATCTTTGCTTATTGATTTGGCAATGTTCACAAAACAAATTAGGTGAGTACTTTAACACAGGAAGACCTCAAACTGAATGTCTCTTACTAGTCCTGACAATAGCACCATAATTTATATGACCAAACCGACCATGCCATAATTCACTATTGTTACGCTGAAATGTGGATGCCTCAAATTTTACAGATTTGCCCCCCCCCTTTTTCACTATTTTCGGGAATACATGATAGTTACTTCCTATCAACTTAGCTTTGTACAAAGTTTCATTTTCATCATCAGTAACTTTAATTTGCCCATTTTTACCATAAAATCTTGCTCCATTGATATCCACCCTAGGTCCAGATATTAAATTTCGTCTCAGTTCAGGTGAGTATAACACATCTTTAAGCAAAATAACCGTATCCCCAAATTTCATTTTAACAGTACTCTTCCCATGAATTGGAAAAGTTACCCCATCAATAGCTACTAGCATATTCTCATTTTTCACAGGAGAAAAGTATCAAACAATTCACGATTTTTACAAAAATGATGAGATGCAGCAGTATCAAATATCCAACTATCATCATTTTCCTCCAAATTGTTAACATTAGCTTGAGCTATAAAATGGGACTGAGCATGGGAATTATTTTTACCTTTACTCAACTTGGGTTTATTCTTACACTTAGGAGATGCTTTATTACTACTAGATACAGCTGAGGAAACAGAAGAAGCAGGTGAGGATAATCTGGAAAAATTACCTTTCATTCTACAGTATTTTTGAATATGACCTGGACGGCCACATGTTTTTAACACTTGAGCCCTTTAATCTGCTTAACCCGCGAGCACACGCACCGATCCGACGAACACGAGAACACGCGCCGGGTATGTCATACCCGAATAAAAAGTTTGTAATTAAAAATTTGCCGAATAAAATTAATCGGTTTTTAAAAGAAATTAAAATGTAAAACCAAGTTAATACTTCATTTTAGACAAAATACGAAAGAATAAGGAGAGGTAAAATTATTTACTTACAATTTTTTGAACATTGTTTACAAAATGAGGTCATATGTTCCATACATATACTTTTGCTACAATTTTCACAAATGAATCTAGTCTTTCTATTATCAGGGTCAATGTTCCTTCTAACCTTCTTCGGGAACATGCAAGGACCTGACTCGGAACAGAGAGCTTACTAAAGCTATGTTCAAAACTGTGGGAAGTAGACAGGATACACAAGAAGGGTATACAAAACCCTTTATTTTTCTCTATTTACAATGACTTCCGTACTTCGGAATACACAGACCCGCTACTTGGGGTCTAACGTAAAAATATAAAAATAGAAACTAAACTCTAATTTAACTTTAAAATAATAAACGTGTAAGATTGGCCTTATATTAACAGGAAGCCGTATGTAGTACAGAGAACTGTGAACACTACAATACATTTAAAATTTATCAAGAGGATTAAAACCTCTGGCGTGGAAGGCAACCAGCAACTGCGTAACTTCTAAGATAAGCGGCCTGCTTCGACTCACTGCTTCCTCTCTCTCGCTTGGCAAAAAGCCACAACTTAAATACTTGGCGTTCGCCAGACAAACTTTGCATAAAAACCTTAACGCTTATAATTCTGGCTGGAAGTAGAAAATAAGAAGTGATAGTAAAGATTTAAAATAAAATAAACGTTAGTAAAACTTAAGATCCTTACATACTTCCCGCCAGAGTTAATTAGTTTGAAACTGAGGTCTAAAACGACCTTGTTGAAAACTTTTAGCTCTAGAATCTAACGCGAGGCCAATCTTTTACAAATATTTTTCGCTAGAAACTAGAAATTTAAAAGAAAGAAATTTGTTTTTACAATAGCAGCTCCCAGGATACACAATTTTTTTTCATCTGTACTGCATCCAAACAGGAGCTCTTATTCAAATCTGGTTCCTTCCAGAGATCTGGAAGGAAAACTAGTTTAATGAAATGTTACACAATGAAATGGCAAGTAACATGTATAATTATATTTCTCTTAACATTCTTATTTCATTCATGACTATTTTAATTATCTCTCCCCGTGCTCTCTGACATGTGTTATAAAAGAACACCAAACACGAATGTGTTTCTGTCTACGTGTTCCACACTTCCTCCTACAATCAAAACACTAACGTGTTAAAATTCAACATAACAAGACCTCGTAACACACCCTAATTTCAACTCTAAACCCCGAGGTACTATTTTGAAAGTGTCTAACTCTGAAGTGTAGCGTCAGAGAGCCTAACTACATCATTCAACCTTTAACACATATTCACCATGATTTAGTCTTTTTACAGTCACACGAATAAAAAAAAAAAAATTTAACATTCACTTTTACCATATCACGGTATATCTTAACATTTAAAATAACAGTTCACATTGTATATAAGAACATATCAACATGCCGTTAATTTTACACATTTGAAAACATACATTACTAGTACATTGTTAACTTCTATTCTTTTCAAAGCAAGTGCCAATTCTTTCTACATTGAAATACTACATTTCAAAAAGTCTTTCAGACTAAAACTTCTTTCTTGCTAGAATGTTTTAAATAAAATTTATACAAAAACTTTTTACAATATTTAAGTCTTTACACAACGCTATTATACATCAACTTTAGTTTTACGCGCGAGTAATTGAAAAACATAATACAGTCAAAAGTCGTTAATTCGGACACCCATAATTCGGAATGATCTATAATCCGGACCTCAAAACTAAAAACTTTCTGCGCATGCGCCGCGTTGACACATGCGCATAGGCATTTACGCGTGCGCGTAAGACCTTTTACGACCGCGCATATGAGTGGGCGCAAGTGCAGAATACGTTTTCGCGTGCGCGTTTTATGTATAATGGACGTATTAAAATTATCTAATTATCTATTTCAGTTAATGTTGATGATTGCGTGGTTCCTTAATTTTCGAATTGGATCCGGCTTATTATTTTTTGCATACTGTAAGAGCAATTTTATAAAAGTAAGCTTAAACTTTCGATTATATCAAATAGAATTTCCGATATATATTTGTTAATGTGTAAAGGATCTAAAGCGAAAGTATGTTTTGAAATCCGAAATCTGTTTATCAATTTCACGCTGCTATCCTTATCTTCAGCGCAAATGTTTTTATTTTATTTGGCTTATAATTCCTTACCAAATGTAGTATTTCATCTCGATATGCTCCGTCTTTGATATGATTTAAAACAAGTTCCTCGTCATTATAATTCGCTTTCGATAGCGAAGAAAGTGACAGAGGTTATTGAAAGCGAAAAAATTTCGATTGACAAATTAGTCGGTGTTCTCGACACAGCAATTATAGGACTTGAACAGCGGAACTTTGTAACTGAACAAGAAATTATGTCTGTTTAATAGAATTAAAGAGAAAGTATTATCACATGAAACGAAGCAAAACTTAAACAACTTACATTGAAAGAAATGTTTAATAAAGTAAAAAATAAATATTAAGCTTTTTCTTTTTGCTTTTCTTTTTGCAACTTTTGATACCCTTTAGATCAAAATTGTTCTTTATTTCATAAATTACGGTTTCATATTTTTAATTTTAGAATTTCTGCATGCCATCTTACGAGATTTAAACTGATGATCTATAATCCGGAAAAATCGATAATCCGGAATCGCCAAAGTCCCGACGAGTCCGGATTAACGACTTTTGACTGTACCAAAATCGGTAACAACTCATTTCTCGCCCTTTTGGCGATAAAGGTAGACCTCGCATGAGGTAAAACTTCTTGAAATCTGCCACTTGCAGTAAGAATGAAAGATTAACTTAAGTTTGCAAAGTAACATAAAATTTTACTTATCTTTGTGATATTCGGACATCCTTTTCTGGGCCCAGTCCTTAAAGGTATTGCAGATAGTTGTTTGATTTATCCTCCTTCTTGTACGGGCTCGCCCTTCAGTGCCTTCCTCTGGAAACTTCCTTTTTTCACCAGTTCGGTCACCCTTGAATACCTTCTTTTTCTCCTCTGCTTGTGGTCTTGGCCGTTTGATGGCAGCTGGTCTTGGCGGAACCGGGAAATTTCTTTCGTGTTCCTGCTTGGACCTCGTTGCTGGCCGTTCAAATTTTCCTTGTAACTTTTCCTCCGCCGCTGATGGCCCTTCCGCAGTTCGGCGACATTTGCTGCGAAGAGTCCTGTCGGATGAGTAGATCTTCCGTTTTAGAGCAGGGTTATAGTTGCCGTGATTTCTCCTGGTTCTCTTCACATACGTTGTCCTTCTCCCTTCTTCATTCTGGGGGTGTTCGTGAATTCTCTTTTCTGGACGGTGGAACGGCTTCTTTTTCTTGCTACCTTCAATTTTTCCGCGGGGAAATTTTCTTTTCACTTGCCCTGCCTCTTAATGGCTTGCCCTTGTACTTGTCGTTTTTCCACCTCTGGAGCTTGTGCCTGCGGTGTCTGCCGTGCCGGATCCTGCAAAAGATCTGAAAATATTTGCATTTTATTACAATCGAAGTAGGGTTTGATTTGATCAATGTTTGCGGAGCAGGTTTCACCATTTCTGGCTTTTAACACTACTACAGCGTGAGTTATTTTTTCTATAACATATGGTCCTTCAAATCGTGGAAAAAATTTGGCAGTCTTATCTTCTGGTGCTGAAGAAAGTGAATGATTAATTTTTAAAACTTCATCCCCTACTTTATAAGTTATTCCCCATCGTTTCAAGTCGTAATATAATTTTTGTTTTCTCTGTGCTACTTCAGTATTCTTCTTTGCTTCCTTAATTAGTTTTTCTATATCACCCATTTTAAATTCTGGGGCTCTTTGTTGCACATAAAATAATTTATCTAACAGCGTTATAATCTTTCTGCCTAGAAATAACTCAGCAGGAGTTTTGCCCGTTGTATCATGTTTTGCGGTCCTAAGGACGAAAGCAAATTCATTGACATAGTTATCCCAGCTTTTATGAAAATTTTTAACATAATTACGGATAATTTTCACTATATTTCTATTGACCCGTTCCGCTATATTTGATTGCGGCCGATACGGGACCATTTTTAAATGACGTATGCCCAGTTTTTGGCACATGTCTTCAAATATATTACTTACAAATTGAGGACCATTATCCAATATAACTTTTAGGGGCGCCCCGTATTTTAAAATATATTTATTTAAAATAGAATCCGTAACTAATTTCGCGGAGGCTCGTTTTAAGGGAACAATTTCGGTCCATTTACTAAAATGATCAACCATAACAAGGAGATAGTGACTTTTATTTAACTGACTTTTTGGGAAAGGGCCCAATAAATCGATGCCAATTATTTCATTTGGAAATTCGGATTTAATACTATTTAGAAACCCGGCCGGGCGGAAATTAATATAATTAACTGCTTGACATGTTGGGCAGGACTGGACATATGCCCTTGTTAACTTTTGCAGTTCAGGAAAGTAGACTGCCTCGCGTACGCGTTGGATAGTTTTTCGAATACCAGCATGAGAAGCTAAAGGGCTGTCATGGAGCTCCTGCAGGATATTTAATCTAAGACTAGCTGGGATAACAGGTCGAAATTCGTTGTTGGAATTCGTAGTTTTTGTATAGAATAATAGACCATCTATTAGTTCGTAATGGGCCGCCCTATTTCTTATCGCCACAATATCTTGGTGGCTAAAATTTTCAGGATCCTTTAAATACTCATAAATGCTTCCAAACTCAGGATCCTTACCCAGTTCGGTTATTACAGTTTCTCGGGAATTTATTGTACATGCTGTGACCATTACCACCTTTACGGTATTACCTTGTTCATCTATTTTAATTCTTGATAGGGCATCTGCTACGATATTTTCCTTTCCGGGGGTATGCTTGATTACCAGATTATATTCTTGCAGCTTGAGTGCCCATCTTATTAACCTTGGGGATAAATTTTTCCCTGAGTACAATCTAGTTACCGCAGCATGATCAGAGTACACTGTTATTGGCGCCTTTCCAAAATAGACTCGGAACTTTTGCACTGCTAACAGAACTGCAAGTGCCTCTCTCTCGGTCGCGGAATAGTTTCTTTGTGTTTGATTTAAAGTTCGGCTAAAAAATGCCACGGGCTGCTGATTTTGCGAAAGTACCGCTCCTACCGCATAATCCGAAGCATCCGCTGAAATTTCTAAATTCTCATCCTTTTCAGGAAATTTCAACACAGGGGCTTGCGTTAATGCTTGTTTTAATTTTTCGAAAGCACTATTGGCTTCAGCCGTCCACGAGAATCTTGCCTTTTTCCTTTTTAATTTTAATAATGGCTCAGCGATAGCCGCAAAATCTTTTATAAAGGACCTATAATATGAACAAAGTCCTAGAAAAGAAGAGAGCTTCTTTGCCGTGTTTGGAGTCGGATCCTTTTGTACAGCAATTATTTTTGATTCATCTGTCTCGATCCCTTTTTGAGATATCTTGTAACCTAAATATTTTAATTCAGGGGCTGCAAATTTGCACTTTTCGACATTAACTTTTAGACCGGCCTCATTTAATAAAGAAAACACTTGTCTTAAATCCTGTACATGTTGGTCGAGATTATCACTAGTAATAATGATATCGTCTAAATTGATAAATGTGGACTTTCCAAGAACAGGTCTTAACACAATGTCCATGCATCGCTGAAATGTTGCCGGGGCCCCTGAAAGGCCAAACGGCATACTCAAAAATGCATAAGTGCGAGACTTGGTTATAAAAGCAGTCTTAGGCACGTCCTCAGGCCTAACCCCTATTTGAAAATAACCAGTCGTTAAGTCTAAAGTCGTCATAAATTTGGTTGATTTTATGTTCCTTAGAATTTCTTCAATGATCGGTAACGGATATACCGGATATTTAGTTATGGAGTTTAATTTACGGTAATCAATAGCGAATCTCCACCTTTTTGGATGCGTCAAAGGATAGTCATTATTTTTCTTACATAAAACCACCGGGCTAGCATAACTACTTGAGATGGGCGTTATGATCTTTTTACGTAGCATATCGGTAATATGCCATTCTATAATTTTTTCCTTATTCTTATCATACCGGTATGGTTTTTGACGAACTGGCATTGAATCTCCGGTGTCAATACTATGGTTAGTAACCTGAGTAAATCCTGGAATATCACTAAATAACGAAGCAAATTCACTTACCACTTGTCGGATTCTTCCTTGCTCGTCATTAGGCAGGCGGTCAAGATTTAACATTGGCGGTTCAGCCTTTTCTGCACGAACTAGTTTCATTGTCAGCTTAAGGGACGCTTCATTAAAATCCAGTGTTGCTTGTGCGTCTGAAAGAAAATCTATTCCTAAGATTATATGTGCTTGCAGATTCTTTACTATAAAAAACATCACCTTTACTTGTTCGTCCTTGATACGGATGTATAGTGGTAATTTACCTATGCACTTACATCTTTCTCCTTGCGCAGCTAACACTGTCGTATTATCCGAATTATATATGCGATATTTACGAAAATACTTCCTAAAAAAATCTTCTGCCACACAGGAACACTGCGCGCCTGTATCCAGGAGTGCGGTGGCTGGGATATTATTCATCAACACTTCAATCTTCGGAAGAGTCAAATTTTTCACCATTACTGTATTTAACTTGTAGGAAGAGGGGTTTTCTTGGCCTTCGGATTTCCGCACCCTCCCGTCAGCAGAAATCCGTTTTAGTTTAAATTATTTTTCTTTTCTGTGCTTTCCTTCTTTTTCCACTGGCCTTGAGACTTTTTTCCTGGATTGCTATTGAACTGTCGACGTTCGCCGGCTGTTTTTGAATGCTCGGGTTTCCTTGCCCACTGATTCGCTTTGCCTCCGTAGCTGTGTGCTTGAGTTTGCTGTAGTCTTGACGCACCAAATTGGTTTCGCTGTTGATATTGGCGTCTTCTTTCGACGTCCGCCGTTCTTCTACTTTCAAACTGGATTGCTAGCTCAAATAACTTTTCCAGTGTAGTCGGATTTCTTAATTCAATAAAGTCTTGCACTTGGGGCAGTAACGTCGGCAAAATCACTTGAATTATTTCAGGATCCGGACGGTTTCCATACAAGAGTTTGAAGACGTGAATTTTTCTTAAAATAAAGCTTGAGAGATTTTCGATTCTTTGTTGATATATGCTGAAAAGTTCCGTTTCTAATTTCGCAGGATCCCTTACGACAGGGAAGGCTTTTAGTAGGGCAGTCTTGAAATTCTCGTAAGTATAGGTGGGACTTTCTGCTTGACCCAAGAGACTTCTGCCTATACATTTGAACCAGTTAAGCGCTTGGCCCCTCAAAGCGCTGGTAGCTAAGGTAACTTTTTGAAACTCGTGCACGGGGTAGAGCATGAAGTGGTCATCCAATTTTTCCAAAAAACTGGTTACCGGTGAGTTTTCATTAAATGTTGCTTCTGGTTTCATCGAAGCGCGCATGGTCTGGACGATGTAACCAAATCCTTCCAGGGCGGCAGCTGGCATTTCTGGATTCTGAGCCGTTTCTGCATGCAGCACAGGTTCTTGAAACTCGGCCATGGTTATTCTTCTTCGTTGGGTGCCACTATCAGGTTCAATGTTCCTTCTAACCTTCTTCGGGAACATGCAAGGACCTGACTCGGAACAGAGAGCTTACTAAAGCTATGTTCAAAACTGTGGGAAGTAGACAGGATACACAAGAAGGGTATACAAAACCCTTTATTTTTCTCTATTTACAATAACTTCCGTACTTCGGAATACACAGACCCGCTACTTGGGGTCTAACGTAAAAATATAAAAATAGAAACTAAACTCTAATTTAACTTTAAAATAATAAACGTGTAAGATTGGCCTTATATTAACAGGAAGCCGTATGTAGTACAGAGAACTGTGAACACTACAATACGTTTAAAATTTATCAAGAGGATTAAAACCTCTGGCCTGGAAGGCAACCAGCAACTGCGTAACTTCTAAGGTAAGCGGCCTGCTTCGACTCACTGCTTCCTCTCTCTCGCTTGGCAAAAAGCCACAACTTAAATACTTGGCGTTCGCCAGACAAACTTTGCATAAAAACCTTAACGCTTATAATTCTGGCCGGAAGTAGAAAATAAGAAGTGATAGTAAAGATTTAAAATAAAATAAACGTTAGTAAAACTTAAGATCCTTACACTATCTTTTTTTTTTTTTTTGGGCACTCTGTACACCTCTTGTAAGTAATTTTAGGTTTTTTGGGGGGTGTTTATTGTTAACATGCTCATCGGTGGTCAGTGTTTGTCTAGAATCAGGAACTACAGATGCTTGTCGTCGTTCATTTTGAACACTTTCTATTAGCTGCATCCCTAAGGCTTTGAGAAACGTACGCCTGGTACGGTATTCCGTTGATGGTTCCTTCTTTGATAGTAGAATTATTCTTGCATTAATGGCAGCCATGTTTAACACTAAAAAGAAAATCACCATAGGCCACGTTCACATGGGATGATTTATAAACTCCACATAAATACAGCAATCCAATTAAAGCTTTGATTTCCAACTTATTTGTAGCTTTCGCATCCCGTTCACGAGTGAAATTTCCACATACTGAATCAATATAAATATTTGTTTTGTCGACTACATGTTTTAAAATATCTTCATCGATAAGCAGTGACCAGGAATCTAAAGGTGTTGAGACATCTTTAGAATACTTCGTATTTCCCGGGAGTTTAGTTATAATATTTTTGGCGCCAATTCTAACATTAGTCCGGAATTTATTTTTGTTCGTTTTTACTCCATTTTTTCCAACATAAAACTCATTGCTACATTCCAAACTTTCATTTTCTGTTTCTGTATCTGAATCACTATCTCTATGGATGAATCATGATTACTATTATATTCTTCGTCATCAACGAGAAGTGCGAAGTGACTCACTAAGAAACGCGAGCACACGCACGGGTATGACGTCCCCGAACAACGCTGTTGCTAAAAAACCATTGCACCTGTCACCTCAGGAATTTCCCCCATTTAAGTACGAGGGCCATCCAGGAAGTAGATTACGTTTCCGTCTGTGTCCGCTAGGGGCGGGGCTAGCGCGACCATCTTGGGGTCAGAGCGTTGCGCAGCTCAGTCTGCATCTAGCCGTGCTAGTGAGAGGTTCGTGCTGTGCTCCGTTCAGATACTGTGACGGTTTGAAATGTCTGCGTTAATTGAAAATCCCGCGAGCTGCGAGGTGCGCTCAGTAATAAGGTTTCTGACTGCAAAAAACTGTAAACCGATAGAAATCTATCGGCAGCTTCGTGAAGTGTATGGGGACAACATTATCACTGAAGGTGGAGTGCGTCAGTGGGTCATAAGATTTCAAAATGGCCGAACCAATGTTCACGACGAAGATCGAAGTGGGAGACCCAGCATAGTGACCGCCGAACTTCTCGAAAAAGTCGATGCTAAAGTCCGTGAAAATCGAAATTTCACAATAACGGAACTTTCTTTGAGTTTTCCACAAATTTCGCGAAGTTTGTTGCACGAAATCATCAGCGAAAAGCAAGAAGAGGTAACGAAGTGGTTGAAGGCGCAGGCGGCCGAATTTTTCGACGAAGGAATTTCCAAGCTCGTACATCGCTACGATAAATGCCTTAATTTGTATGGTGACTATGTAGAAAAGTAGTATTTGAGTGTGGCTTTCATCTGTATATAATAAAATTTGTTTCCTATACTTTGTTTATTTTTTTATTCCAAAACGTAATCTACTTTCTGGATAGCCCTCGTATGTGACCTTGCACTCAGCTACACCAAGTTTCGTCCTTTTATGAAAGAATGGGTGAGAAATATACAAAACAAAAAATGCACATGGGTATGACATACCCGTTGCGTGTGCTCGCGGGTTAAATTTGTGTTCACAGTGAGTACTTTGAACTTGTATAGTCTTATTGGAGTTTTCCCTATCTATTTCTCTTAAGTTAAGACGCGTTTCCTCTGCTAGTATTTCAAGTTCAACATTTTTAAATATGAACTTTTCATCTGGCCAACTCAAAACATTCTGAACTACTTGATCAAATTTATCTGGAAGGAACCTAAGAAACTGGACACATATATATACGTCTCTTACAGCCTGATTAATATCAGCTAACTGTTCAGTTACGCGTTTTAATCTAGAAGAAAAGAAACTAATACTTTCATTTGGCTTAATTTTACAATTTAAGAACTCTGAAAACAGGGTCTAGACCGATAATCTGGCTGGAAGTATTTGGCAAGCGTATTCCATGCCACTACTGGGTCATCAATTTCACTTATCAAGCTTCTATATTCAGGGCTTACATTCATATAAATTAACGATAATGCCAATCGACTTCTATTTTGATAGTCGGCAATAATTTCTTTAGTAATACCCTTAACATCATTTAAATCAGGACATTTTTCTATACCTTTGACCAAAAGCCAAGCATTTTTTTCATTTAAAACAAATTTCATATCTTTGGACCATGTAAAGTAATTACATGCCTCAAGTTTAGCAATATTATGCATGACACTAACAGTAGCCATATTTGAATTTTAACAAAAAAACCACCCCCCAATCTCTTAAGTCCTAAATTAACTTTAAACTTCAAAATTCTGCACTAAAAATAACTCAGGGGCTGTGGCCCATAACCAAAATGATGCTAAAGCAAAGTTTAATGTTTATAAAATTAAACATTTAGCAGTAGTAGCAATAAAAGCTCCCTGAGATACTATGTTGTGCAGACATTGAAGACAATAAAAGGTTTTGAACTTAACCAATTTATTAACAATATAATAAAGAATAAAAACACAGAAAATAAATTTCAACAATATCAGATTCTTAGGAAAAATATAATATAACCATCATTCATCAAATAATATTTTTACCTGGTTTCCAAAAACACTGGCATTCAATACAAATAAAATGTCCTAAACAGTAATTAAGCGGCCTCAAAATGAAGTTGGTTACACATTTAAAAAATCCATGATCAATGGTCGAGAAAACACCTGAAATTTAAATCAAGTTCTTGAAAGCATTCAAAACCGGCCTAACTCCGTTTGCATTAGTTTGACACGAGGAATCGCCACTCACGTATTCTAAATGCCGCCTTCATTGAAGAACATGGATGCCGCCCACGGCAGTCACTCACATGGTAGCCTCTGGAACCAAGGAATTTATTCTGGAACAATCATCTTGTGGACAGGAACCAAGGAACTTATTCACCGGAGTGCACACATCCTTCAAAAGGGGCTGGAAACCGCACACCCAAGTGCCAGGAAAGCAGGAACTAGAAAGGTTGAGCCAGAGCGATGCGAAATACTTATAGCAGAAGTAGGAATGATGTCATCTCACGGCAACCAATCAGCTATCGGCAGGAATCGGCTTTCCAGATCACGTAACATCACGTTTCGTTTTTGCATCTTAATTAGGTTGAAACAGTCCGTTCTCAACGCAAACAGTGGCAGTAATAAAAAGAAGTAGAAGTAACTACTATATTACATTAAAATAAGAACTAAACTAAATAAACATTTCAAGGAGGAGAGATGATGCAGTAAAAGGTTTACAATAAGTTATATTTTCCAACACTTTTTTACGCCATATCATTACACTGGATGAGACTTGGGCCCGATCGTACCAGCCAGAACTGAAACGCCAATCAAACGAATGGCGTCATCACGGGTCACCACAACGTTTAAAATTTCGTCAGAACCCTAGCAATGTGAAAGTTATGGTGATTCTCATGTACGACTGTGATGGTGTCATCATAGCGCATACTGTTCCCCCACAGCAGACCGTCACTGCGCAGTATTACTACTCATTTTTGGAGCACAATCTCCGACCAGCTTTGAGAAAAAAACGGCGACACTTTCCGCAAAACGCTCCTCTCATTTTGCATGACAACGCTCCGCCGCATGCAGCTCAAGCTGTGACTGATTTGTTCAAGCGATGGGGCTGGGAAGTGCTTTACCATCCACCATACTCCCCAGATCTAAGCCCTTGTGACTATGACTTAATTCCTAAGATGAAGGAACCACTTCGTGGCACTCGCTTCCAACTGTTCCTGAGATTCTTGCAGCAGTAGACCGGTCCATTCAAACTATCAACAAAATTGGCCCTGCTACAGGTATTCTGCGACTTCCACATCGTTGGAAACGAGTTGTACACAATGCTGGCGACTATACTGAAGGACTGTAAAACATGGTACACATGAATCACTTTTGTATTCCTTGTAAATAAATAGTTGCCACTATTAAAGTTCCAACCCTCGTATATTGTGCCTACTGTGAAGTTCAAAGAACCTGGAATTATTTGCCTTGGGAAGTATGCTTTTTTGTGGCATGGTCCTTCTGCTTTTTTGTTTTTTTTTTTTGTTTTTTTTTTTTGTTTCCTGAATTCATAAAAGTTTAACAATTTTTGACAATTCAAACACTACTCAGACTGCAACAATTTAGAAATCCTGTGTTTCACTTTCAGCAAACCAGTACTGCAGTTCCTGAAGCAAAAAAACCACAACCCTAAAATTTTTAAAAATGGAGGTGGAAGAATTCAGTTGGCAGGGCAAGATTTGGATCTCAACTCCCTGAATAGCTTTAGGATAATTTAGAGTGAAGGTCAAAAATCCAGACCAGATTGCTAAAATATCAAACAGCTGATCACTGCATTGATTGAGGAATGGAAATGCAGAGATACTAAACCAAAAGATGATGAGAAGGAAGGATAACATAGCAAAAATAACAAAAAGTGGATCTTTATCCTACTGGCATCATATTTTATCCAGGTAAACATACTATTATGTGAGCTTACTTGATCAGGTACAATACTGCTACTAATATATCTGCCCAAGGATATACCGTAAAAAAGAAATAGCCATTCACATAGAAAAATGCATATAATATATAAATGTTATATATGTATTAAAAACATACAGTTACATGTACCATAATTTTGGGTAGATAAGCTACGGCTTATATGTGTTTAAAAGTTGAAAATTTAGGTCTGCGGCATATCTAAAGGAATCTTATTCTTCTCTGTCTTTGACTAGTTTAGATCGTAAGTTATGCACACGTGAAACGGTTAATGTAGAATTCACTGCAGCATTTTAGCTTGATAATAGCGCTTAGATTGCGCTAAGGCAATGCAATAAGTTCAAACTCACCTAACTATGGTAGGTGGCACTCTGTGTAAAGACATCACAATGCATGTACTTTCTGCTGAACTCCGTGGTTTTGCCTACATTTTCCGATGACTATTCTTTCTTTTTTTAAATGGCAACAGCAACATTTACTTGCAAGTGCTGTGGCTTCATGTTTGTTACATGTTTTAACTGCTTCGTTATCTTGCTTATTGCTTACCTTATCATTCATGCTTTAAAATTACTATTATCATTATTGCTTGTGGAAAAGGTTATACAGCTGCTTTTAAGCTTCTGGCAGTGAAAAAAACTGGTGGAATTTGGAATGCATTGCTGCTAAAGAATTTCAAGTTGACAAGTGATGCATTTGGCGGTGAAATCCAAACAAGAATTAGAGAAAATACCTAAGAATAAAATATCTCATTGAACTGTCATAGCCTAGCTTATTTTGGAAGACAATTTAGAGAAATGGATAACAGAGCAGACAGAAAGTAGATTATCACGGTCAACAGTTAAAATGTGCCTTCAAGCAAAAGTAAGTGCTCAACAAATGGGTATTAAAATTTTTATTGGAGAACCTAATTGGTGCTTCAGATTCATGAAGCAAAGAAATTATTCATCAGGACCAAAATAACAGTTACACAAAAGCTTCTTGTATACTGGCTTGAAAAAAAGATAGCTTGTTTGGAGTACACATCTTAGAAGAACAAAGATCGAAATTTGAATAGAGGGCAAATAATTAATATGGATGAAGTGCCCATTACTTTCAACTGTTATCAAAGCAGAACTGTTCACTCAACAAGTGAAGAAACAATTTCTGTGTTAACAACTGGGAATAAACAAGACTTCTTTAACTTGTGTTTTGGGTTGTGCAAACAATGGAGAGAAGTTAACCCCTTTGATAATTTAAAAAAAAAAAAAAAAAAAAAAAACTTCTCTAAAGAAGTTATTTATTTGTGCCAATAAAAAAGAATGCGAAGAAGTAATGTTTTGGTTGAGAGAAATTTATCGAAAAAGGAAAGGTGCTTTTTTCCAGTCCCAAGGACTCATCGTTCTGGATTCAATGCGATCCCATTTAAAGGATACGGTAAAAATCTGAAGAAAAAAAAAAAAAAAAAAAAACTAGGACTGATGTCTCCCATATCAGGTGGACTTACAAAAAATTTACAGCCGCTGGATTTCACCATCAATAGAATTTTTAAGCACAAACTATGAAAGAAGTGGGAGGGATGGATGCAAAGCGGACTCCATTCCCTCTCAAATTCTGGATGAATGAGAAAAGCTTTGTATGAGGAGGCTGCCTTATGAGTCGATAAAGCATGGCAATCAGTCCGAACTGATACATTCATATGAGCTTTCATTAATCAGAAAAAATCAAAAAAGAAAATGACAGGTTAAGCTAGTGATGTTGAAAAAATTATTTAGAACAGAATGATGTAATTGACCTTGATGGTTATGTGTTAAATTTATCTAATTCTGACACTGACGAGTCTGATTTTGAAGGTTTTGTATAAATAAATGTAGTTCAATTATAAAATTCTGTTCTATTACCTAATGTATACATTATTTTTTCATAATACAGTAATTTATGGTGACACACAAAGTTTACCAAATGTGTATTAGAAATCATCAGAGTTCATTTTCGGCAAGTTCAAGGTAAGATGTTTGTTCCTTATTTATTTATATATTATTGATTATGTTTATGTTGTAAATGTTATAAAATGTTATGGATGATGATTACATCAATATGGCAGGGAATTACAGAATAAATGAATATTAAGTGCCGTGTTTCAGAACGTTTTGTTGTGGCATATATGGTGGTGCAGTTCATCCGATGAACTTTCAATTTTTTTTAGTCAATTACCATGTGTGTGTCATATATGGCAGGGTGACTTATCTACTTAAAATTATGGTATCTAAATTTAACATGTAGGTTTTAATGCTTATAGCATTTTACAATGTTTAGAAATATGTGAAGCTACATTAGTTCACAAATATGTTGAAAAGTATGAAAGAAAAAGTAAATTATGTTTAGAAATGAAATCTCCTATAACACAGATTGTACTGAATTTTCTACGTACAACACAAACATGACATTAAGAAAAACTACAGCTGAGAATTAAGACCACTACGTTATTTTAAAACTCCGTCTACAGAAAATGAAAATTTCAAATATGACATTTCAAGTATAATTCAAGATTTTTATGTATAGTTCAAATCTAATTTAATAACTGTGTTCACTGGTCTGACCCAAAATGTCTCACATCAAGAGTATCAATCCTACATCAAGGCATCAAAGACTTTTTTTAAATAATATTTTTGTAGCATATTCATTTAAAACATAAAAATGTTGAATAACTGGCAAATAAAAATGTTTCAGAATTTTGTAATACATACGATGCAAGAAGTTATTTTAGGTAATTTTTCCATTTAACATATTTAGAAACACCTAACAAATTCAATGACATTTATTTTCTGAAATTCAGATTCTTAATTACAAAAATATAAAACATATACAATTAATAATTTTTAATGACATTAAATAAAACATAACTTAAAAGCAAAGATAATCATCCTTAATAAAGCAGATATTTCTAGATGTGTTTACATAAATATAAATTAATGAAATTTTACAGAATTGGTTTATGATTGGTACTTTGATGATGACATCATAAAAATATTAAATTACATAATATGAAAGTTATTTCTCTTTCACAGTAACTAAAATTTCCTAGTAGCTAAAACCCAAACTATAAATATACCTATTTAATCATCCAACTTCCTTTTTGGTTTCTTAGGGTTCCGAGATCTGCTCTTGGCTTTGCATAATGGACAGATGGGTGCATTTCGATGAATTTGCTGATGACATGACAAACACGACTGAAAATAAAAATTTCAGTTCAAAATTTTACGTTTACCAAATTAAAAAATTTAATGTAGCCAGCACATTGACCTCCAACCAATTTCATGTTTTAAATAACAGTGTGCTCTAAATAAAGTATCAAGTGATATACTTAATGCTGTTGCTATTTAAAACATGGAATTGGCTGATCATTTGTAAATAAAAGTTAGCATATTTACAAACTTTATTGCTCAATGTTAATTATAACACTGCACATTTTTTTATGATTCTATTCTCCCATACAATGGAAAATTATAACTAAATGTGCAGATGTGACAGATATACACATATGTTCTCAAAAAACACCACATCAATCATTGTAGATCCTCTAGTCACATAGTGTTTTGGATTCATAAATCAAAGACTTAACAATCACAAAATTTTTTACAGCAGCATATCTTTAGTTTCCAATACAGTGTTTCATGTTGTTTCCCCATACAATTTTTTCCAGTTTTTTCTCAGTTTTTTAATAAGATGACAACTTCTTATTATTTCTCTTAGCTTTATTAAATATCACTTTCTTCACACTTATGGCACAAAAGATTTACACTAAAAATATTTTTCTTAAAGCAGCATATTTTTAGAATTCCTAATAGAGTGTTAAGTGCTGCTATACACTTTTTGTATTTTCTATATTATTTCTTTGACCCTCCAAGCATTATATGATTGTCCCTGAAATTTCATAAGTTCCCTGAAATGCCATAAATAAGTGATATTTTCTTGGTTATAATTCTTGGTATAATAATTCTCTCACTTTGTGCATTAACCTTTTCTTCCAATATACATGAAACTCAAAATAAAACAGATGAAGAGTAGGCAAAAATTTTTGTATGTACTGAATTGGAAAGTCATCTTTCTATACAGACTTTTATATTCACAACCCTTGTAGGACTGAAAATAATAACACATTGATAACATTTGGTAGTAGCATCCTTTTACTTGAAAAAAGATTCAACAAAAGAGTGAAGCAGACACAAAGTTGAGGACTAAGGATAATACATTTAATTGCCACTTAACAAGAGAGTTCATCTTCATAATGAGTTTATTCTTGTTGCATTTGGCATTATTCCAAGAATATATTTAATATATATGAATGTAATATGTTATTCTCATTCACATACAAATTTTAAATAACAAATGTGAGAAGTTCTGGATTATTTCATAATATATTTTCCCTCTTTTCAAAATCTGTTCAGAGCTTTAAATGTCATTTCCAGTTCATAAGTTTAGCCCTCTGAGTTGCACAGGTTCTGGGATCTGTTCAAGACCTTTATTAAACAGTATTTAACAGATTATTTTTATAATTACTTATTTTAGTCTTTGTTTTCATAAACTGTCATTCATGAAAATGATATTCACATCATTATAGAAAGTAAGAAAGCAAAATATTTTAAATTATAGAGAGATAAAAATCTCATGACTGGATAAAGGCAGTTATGCCACTTAAGGGGGTTAAGATAAAATCTAATCTGTTATTTTCACTGATATAAATATCTTAAATATTAAAACTGAAAAGTTTTGAATACAGTTTTTTAGTACAAACTATTATGAGGTTCAAGTAAAATATCACTTCTTAACTGTTCAAATTTACCCAAAACCGAAAGAGTTATCATGGACAAAAAAATCTTCACACACACATATATATACAGACAGACAAATATCATTCTAAAAACAGTAAAACATGTTAAGGGAATCATATTTGTGTTCATTCACAGAAAAATCAATATGAAGTTTTTAGACTGAGAACATTACCTCCCTTACCTACGTATACAGGTTGGCAAGGGATTAAAAATATTAGATATCTTGCATTTAAACATTTTTTCTTGATTTATCACCAATAAAAGGACTGATAGAAATGTTAAATTTTTATATCAATTCAAATAATTCCTTTAGTTTATCCTTTTTACTTTTTTGGGAAAGAGGGGAGAAGCAGGGTTAATGATTTTTCACTTAAATAATCCAGCTAATAAATCTTCTAATTAATTTAATTTTTACTATAGCTTCTCTTCCAAATAATCTCCCTAGGTAACACTGAGAATTTTCCTTGCCAATCTTCTTTTTTCCCCCTTTTTGCCTTTTTTCCAACACTGATAAGCAAATGATCGCTTGAGTTCATGAGACAGAGAAAAAATTGTGAGAAGGATTAAATACCCTTTATTATTCTGAATAAAGTTAACAGATGACTCCTTTCTTGGATTTCTTGGAAGGAAATAAAGCCTCCGCTCTGGCTTTATTGCTCAACAAAATATTTATGAGTCTTTTTTATTTGAAGTCTTCCTAGATATTTTGGCTAATTTATATTAACTTCCTTCTCTCTAAGCATCTTTTCTAACAATTAGAAATTTATTTCAATACGCAAACCAGTGTTCCCAGGTTTTCCTTGATCTGGTAAAAGTTAAACAGTCCAAAACACCCGACAGATATAAAGCAAATTATCATCATGTCTGAAAGTAACTAATTAAACAGGAACATTTTAATGTTTAAACAGAAACATTTTAATGTTTAAACAGAAACAGTCAAATTCAAACTAAAAATGTTAACTAATAGTTAAAGACTTATACAATTTAATTTTAATCTAAGTTGACTCAGTAACTCTACCATTGTAACAAATTCAAATGTCAACAGTGATAATGCAAAGATGAATAATTACAAATTATCACAGCTGGCAGGAACTAATGTAGCATGCAAGTGGAGGTCAGAAACCCTGTCTTACAATCCCAAAACCTCTTTAAAAAGCTATCTAAATGATTTGCATTCTGGTGGGGAAAAGGAAAGGGGAAGTTATAATAAAGGATGAAATTATAAACAACTGGTTAATTTAAATAATAATAATTGCACATATCTTTGAAGAATAATTTTCTTTCTCTTTTATGTACGAATTACTTTTTTCAATACGTTTCCTCCTCATTTTAGAATTTTCGGATTTAATTAAAGATTTCTGTTTTTCTAAAAAACTAAATGTATTTAGAATGTATAGAAAAAGCTTTTTATTTTATTTCTTTAGTAATATGAACATTCAGAAAAATATGAAATTATATATGTTATGGGCTGGTTACACAGTCAGTGTGGCAGAATAGTTAGAATTTAGTGACACACCAAGCAACAAAAATATAGAGATGACAAAACTTTTAGAATTTAGTACACACATTGAGAGCAGAATTTAGGAAGGCACTAGGCAGCAGAACTTAAGATCCATAGAGGTAGCATCAGGTGGGAAAATGCCTAATGCGAGCCCTGTGTATGACCGAAATCCATTTGCGGTTTTGCAGCTGAGGATGGTGGTTCGGTAAAACCATCGAAACTAGTCCTGTGAAAATTTTGTAAATATAACGCTGATTTTTGTTGTTTGACTTCTGAATTAGTATTTATTCGGCATGTTATTGTGTCTTAATTAAAGAAATGCTGATTTAAAACATTCGGTTCTTAACATTCATGTCCACAATGTGTCTTTTTATACTATATTGACGATGCTCTACAACATTGTAAATAACTTTTTCTTCCTATCTCGTATCACTTTTGAGATAAAGACGCTAACTTCATTGTTTTCCACCAAGTGGTTCTGAAAGCTATCTCATCTAGTAACGCATACCCACTTTACTATACCTAGACACCACTTTCATGACTATACCTGCAGCCATTCGGCAGTTAAACGGAAGTGATCTAAAATCCGGATCTCAAAACCACCAACAACGTTTTTTTCTCGTAGGTTTTATGCATGTGCATTTGATTCCCCCCGCTCCATGCATAATAAAACATCTAGAGAGTCCCAATTCTTAATTTTACTTTGACACTAAATAAAATCCCTTGTTATGAAGAACCAATCATTTTAGCATAAATTTCTACGATCACTAATTTGGCTCTGTTGCTGCGTATTTGCTTGGCACACACCTCAAACCGAAATATTCCACTTAGATACATCGTTGATCAGACACCAACCTGGTGAAACATTATTTATTATACTTTCCTTTCATCGCTGCATGTTCATAAAAACATGAAATCTTGAGTAATGATTCATGTAGCGATGCCTAAACAATTTTTTATGTTGGTAATTGAATAATAAAGAAGTATGGTAACCTTTTATGTTGACATTATGCTTAGCAATGATTACAGACATAAGTTAAATGCATTAAAATATGTTGACAAGAAAAATTTTACCAAAATTTCTTTCCATTTGCTAGATATAGATTTTTTTGATGATACTCATAGACCCAAAGATTACATTCAGGGCTATTTGAATTAAGAATAACAGATTTGTTATTCACATAAACCCAGAACCAGCACCAGGGCTCGTATGGCCGCAGTGAGTCACAGAATTTAGGACAGACAGAGACTGCATCAGGCAGTAAGATATCTAGGCTGAAATATACGTGGGAATTTATTTATTCAGAACTCTGATAAGCCTTAAGCACGTGCAAGAAATAGACATATGTATAAAAATAAATAATGAACTAATACAATTCAGGCCTTAATCGTCTGAGTGTGCGATAGAAGCAAGATAAAATTTAATGGAACAACTTGTCATCAGTCGCTAAGCTCATGATGCATAGCCAAATATGTATAGTGAAGGATAACCAAATTCGATGATGATAGCCGCTAATTTTAAAGGTTTTCGGATATCGCAAAACAAAAGTGAAATTTTCCAATTAACAAATTTTTTAAAGAAATGTGGAGAAGTGGTAATGAATGAAGATGATATAGAAGAAGTTTTTCATTGTGATGACAATGCTTCTTAATCATCAATCAATCAACGAATGGTGAAATCTGTAGTATGGTTCTAGATCCAGAAAATACCGCTACCGTTAGTGAAGAAAGTGACAGAGAAGTTACTGAAAACGAGAAAATTTCAATTGACAAGTTAGTCGGAATTCTCGAAACAGCAATTACAGGACTTCAACAATGTAACTTAACCAACAAAATATTATGTCTGTTTACAGAATTAAAGAGAAATTATTAGCACAAAAAATGAAGCAACTTAACTTACATTGAAAGAAATGTTTAATAAGGCAAACAAATAAATACTAAGCTTTTTTTTTTTGCAAATTTTGATACCCTTTAGATCAAAAATACTTCATTATTTCAGAAATCACGATTTCACATTTTTACTTTTATAATTTCTACATGCCATTTTACTAGGTTTAAACTAATGATCTAGTATCCGGAAAAATACCTAATCCAGAATCGCCAAAGTCCCAATGAGTCCAGATTTCAGACTTTGTACTGTATTGTAACTGAATAAATGTAATCGATGTTCTGTGTAGTTGTAACCATAATTTAGCCCTCATATGCCTTTCAGTCATTTCAAGAAGCAGAAAGCACTAGAAATATCTCAGCAGCCGAGTGAAAACTATATAAGGTCAGACTCATCATCTGCTCTCTTTGCTTTTTAGATGTGCTTTGCATTGTTTTTAATTTTCTTAGAAGTTTGAAGTGCAACTACTGATTGTACTCTGTAATACTATGAACACCTGCACAATTATTTCTGTGAAAAGTTCCAGAATTCTGAAGTGTTTCTTTTGATAAAATAAATTGCATCAACCTATGATTGAACCTGTGTGTATTCAATCTATTGCTAACCCGTGCATACAAAACAATATTAAGAAACACAAAAGAATCAAACGATAATCCATTAAATACATATTTGTCAATGAATGACCAAAACATATTCTTCCAAAATGTTAATTCACACTCAGAATGGCAGTTATAAAAATTTGACAGAATGTCAGATGAATAAAATTAGAGAGTTTTTGAATAGTTTGGGCAAAGTTAAGGACTCTAAAAGACTAAAATCACTTCCAAAAGAATCTAAGGACTTTTAAGCATTTTTAAGAACTGTTACGAACCTTAGCAGATAAGTTGCAGCACAATGTTAATATAAGAACCTAAAGCAAAATATTCGTAATCTCAATATCTGAAAAATAATTAATAAGAGGTAATTCACAATTTTTTAAAAATAGAAATAATGTTTTAGTCTTAAATGTGTTAAACTAAGGTTAAAATTGTTACTTAAGAGACAATAACGAGCCTACACTGTGAATGTGAAAACAGTGTATTCTTGTCAACTTATACCTACTTTAGTTAGTTTAACTTCCAGACAGCTTCAAATCTATTTCATATTATGCTGTACAAAATAAAGAGTTGAAATAAGATTAATGAATCTGTATTTCTGTTATCCTTGTTTTTGTATTGATTGTTTAAGCTACTTAACACTTTTGCTGACCAGGTGTCAATTTCAAGTTTTACAGTCAAAAGTCTTTAATCCGGAATGATCTATAATCCGGACCTCAAAGCTACAAACTTTCTGCACATGCATACCATTTACGCATGCGCAGAGATGCATTTATGCAAGTGCATAATACTTTTATGCATGCGCATATGCATTTACGCATGCGCATGTTTAATGTATAACGAACGGTATAAGCTGAGCTAAAATTATCTATTTCAGTTAATGTTGCAGATTGCATTGTTCCTTAATCTTCTAATTGGATTCGGCTTATTATTTTTTGCAGACTGTTAGAGCAATTTTATAAAAGTAAGCTTGAACTTTCGATTATGTCAAAAAGAATTTTCGATTCTGGAGCTGCCAAAGGATCTACAAAGAGAAAGCATATTCTGATGTCCATCAAACAAAATGTGGATTTGCTGCCAAAAATGGATAAAGGCATATCCTTTGTTTCTGTAACCATTCTGAAATCTGTTTATCAATTTCACACTGCTCTGCAGGGGGGGGGGGACGTTGCGGTGCGCAATGAACTGGAAGCTGATCTGTCAGCACTATCCTTATCTTCAGGGCAGATGTTTTTTTATTTTATTCGGTTTATAATTCCTTACAAAATATAGTATTTCATCTTGATGTATTCCTCTTTGATATGATTTAAATCAAATTCCTCATCATTATAAATATCATGAATACACATCAAATAGTTTTCTGGTTGCAATTTTCTAATTTCGACTATGCGTAATGTAGGCTTTATGCATGCGTGCGTTGAAAGAAATGTTTAATAAAGTAAATAAATAAATATTAAGCTTATTTTTTGTTTGTTTGTAAATTTTGATACCCTTTAGATCATAATTGCTCTTTATTTCATAAATTACGGTTTCATATTTTTAATTTTATAATTTCTGCATGCCATCTTACCAGATTTAAACTGATGACCTATAATCCGGAATCGCAGACGTGTCCGGATTAAAGACTTTTAACTGTATTTGTTATGCACATAATGCACCTTTTAAAAAAAAATTTTTTTTGGCATTAATGACCACACAAAATAAAAAGTTGTGCAGTGTAGAGAGGAGGGAACGCACACACAACATACTAGCAAATGCCTTCATCTAAACCCACAATGCGTGACAATATCAATTGAATCCAAGTGTGATCTGATCGACTCTTTGTCAAAATAAGATGACAATTGTTTTGGCAAAACAAGAAGCACTGGAGAATCTATGCCAGGCATAAATTCCATTTCAAATCATATGATCAAAAACGTTGTAATGTTTATAGTTTAGATTACAGATCTTATCATTTTAATGATTGAAAAGAGTTATTTTCCTGACTGTTAGAAAATTGTAGCAGCCATATATACTCCAAAAGCCAAGACAAAATTTCAATTTATCTATTAGTTCCAAAACGAGGACAATTTATGTATCCCTTATATGTTTATTAGCTTACTCTCATCGCTCTAAAATTTATCAGCTTGTGTTATTTAAACTCCTGAATGAATTCAGCCATAATCAAAATCTGCCTACTCCATGGTTCATCAACTGCTTCAAGTAATCAAATTTATTCTTCCTGTCTTATGAAAGATAAGCGCAGGAAAACTAGAATTGTTATTTAGACATTGTGAAAGGACTCAGCATAGGGGACTTATTTACAAGTTCATATGACTCTCCCTTTTGGCACAATCTATTAAATTAACTCACTCGTACTTGACTGGACAATTATTCTATTTAAGAATTAAAAATTAATCCCCCCTCACTTAATATATGCAGGAGTGCCTCAAGGTTCATTACTCGAACTTCTACTGTTCCACATTTATTTAAATCATATTCCCAAAGCATCAAGTGTCAATCTCGCCTTATATGCAGATAATACAGTTATCATATCCATGGTAATTTCTGTATCACAGAGTTACCTTTCAAGCCTAGAACTCTGCCAAATTAAAATTAATCTCACAAAATGTGCTGCCACTTTGTTCATCTGAAGAAATATTCCTGCTTTAGATAATCTTTTACTTTTTGGTGACTTGTTCGCTTGGATTCAAAATTATAAATAATATCTCAAGAGTAATTTTTGATTCAAAATTAGCTTAACAACTTCATGCTGAGGAAATAATCCTCAATGGGAAGGCTCTCAAAGCTGAACTGCATCCCTTCTTCACTAGAAATAATGACCATTGATAGAAGGATTTTGCTCTACAAGATAATGCTAAGGAATAAATTATTAATGCTAGTCCTGTTTGGAGCTCAGCTGCACTGACTAACAGAAAACACACCCAAAAACTTTCAAGATATCATTCTTCTGCAAATACTGAAATCTCCTTGGTTCATGAGGAATGAAGACATTCATAATGATACCCAAATTCTTCCCGTATGTCACTTTATACAGCAACTTTTAATAAAAATTTAAAAAAAAATCACCTTGTAGGAAACTCAGTTTTACATGAAGTGCCTTTTAATGATGTAGCCATTGCATCTTCAGAGAAACTCCCCCAAGTAGTCTTGAATTAACCATTATAATGACTGCCTATATTCTAAGAGACATTGTCGTGGGAACTCTGTGCCCCAGGTGAATCAATCTTTCTCATTACTACTCATTCCCTATTGTCGTGCCCCCACTGCAAAGTACAATGACTGATGAAACCCATTCTTCCACCTCAAACCTGATTCCGGCCCTTAGATATTTGACCAAAATCTAAAATATAATACTTAAGAGTCCACTATTGTTTACATGTATCTCTGGCATATTTCCCTACGGAGGACACTAATATTATGAAATAAATTTTTGACATTTCATTTTAACTCTTTTGGCATTTTTTTCATTCAACCTGTTTGCGATGCTCATCTTTGTCAGTAAATTTTAAATCTTTGATGATGTGGTTTTGCCTAAGAACCCTTTAATTGAAACAACGCTAATTGACACCGAAGTGGCTCACTTAACACTTTTATTATACCTACTGGCTACATTTACAAGAAAGAAAGCTACTTCACATGAGCTTAAGCAAATTGTGCTTCTTTTTTGGTTATTTGGATACAGCTCTTGAAAGAATACAGATTACTGATCATGCTTTTATAAATAATATTCTTGATTAAATTATAGTTTCACTGATATACACTCATCAAACCTCAAAACTACTTTTCTCCAAAAGTTTTACACAGATTTGGCCAATAAAGTAAGTATTTTAAAACAGAAATGAAATTTAAGGCAAAATATTCTTCTCTAATTTATTTTCAAATTATCACACCCCAAAAATATAAGAATTAAATATTTGCTCATTATTCTGTTCTTCCCTTATTTTAGATGGAGATTTAATGAAATAAAGCTTGTTCTGGAATTTCAGTCTGCCATTCAGTTTTCTGTTTTTCAAAAAATCTGAAAAATAATAGGACTCTGAATAATCTAATTTGTGAAAGCATTTTCTCATTTTCAAATACTTTACACGGATTTAATTCCTTTTCATGTTTCATGTTAATTAATTAAACACATTACAATTTTACATTTTTACAAAATTAAAGGTTCTGAATGGGGAACGCACACACAACATACTAGCAAATGCCTTCATCTAAACCCACAATGCATGACAATATCAATTGAATCCAAGTGTGATCTGATCGACTCTTTGTCAAAATAAGATGACAATTGTTTTGGCAAAACAAGAAGCACTGGAGAATCTATGTCAGGCATAAATTCCATTTCAAATCATATGATCAAAAACGTTGTAATGTTGCCATATAACAAGTTCTTTTGAAATCCTGAGTCAAAAATTATTTTCCTATTATAAAAAAATACGAGAACGCTAGAAACTAATTAGTGAATTATTAGTGGATGGCATTATAAAAGCTGTACAATGTATCCAAGACTGAAATGCACATGCTCTTATCAATTGCCAGAAAGAAAAAATTTTCTAAGTTTCCTCTCAAAATGAAAATTTTATGTGAAAATTTAGATTAAATACATTTAACTAAGATATACAGTATATTTATATAAAGGGGTAAAAAAAATTACAAATATTAAAGGCAGGTAAGGAAAGCAAAATAAGCAGATTTTTATAATGAAATGCTGGTGTGTGGAAATCGTATGTAGAAATAGTAATGAGCACTACTGAATAGTAGGTAAACGTATTCTGCTTGTATAAATCCTCATTTCCTTGCAAATTTTCAATGGTATGTATTGCAACATGAATGCAGCTCAGCAAACTGCATTTTACCTATGAGGATGGAAATGAAGCAGCTGCTGCTCAAAGGAGATATTCCAAAATTGTTCTCTGTTTTGAATAATCGCTCAATTTTAGTCGCAACTCCATGCATAAAATGCATGTCAAATGAGTTCTGCATTTATATCAAGATGCTTATCACTTGAAATTCAGATGAGAAATGATGATTCATGCCAGCACTTTTACCTACTGTTTAATGATGCATGTATTATCTCAATACACCATTCTCACACACAAACTCCATTACAAAATCTTCTTATCACTCTATCTGCATTTATATTTTTGCCAGATATTTTTTAATCATCCTATATTAAAAAAAGGATGCATTCATGCTTATTATGCAATATACAGTCAAAAATCTTTCATGCTTATTATGCAATATACAGTCAAAAAATATTGCATTAAATTTATAATACATAATTGTGATTACTAATGTCATACCTTCATTGGTGGAGGTTGCTGTCGAAAAGCAGCAGGTTGTGGTCGATCTTGCAGAGGTTTACTACGACCAGCTTGAAGTTGCTGACTTGAAGCACTAGCAGACAATGATGATGGTAAAGCTTGTTCTGGAATTTCAGTCTGCCATTCAGTTTTCTGTTTTTCAAAAAATCTGAAAAATAATAGGACTCTGAATAATCTAATTTGTGAAAGCATTTTCTCATTTTCAAATACTTTACATGGATTTAATTCCTTTTCATTTTTCATGTTAATTAATTAAACACAACAATTTTACATTTCTACAAAATTAAAGGTTCTGAATGAATTTCAGTCTTGGTCTTTTCCTTAATTTATACCCGGGTCAAATACTTTACTACTGCAGTTCTCAAATGCATTTCTATTTTTCATGTCACAGTCTGAAAATTCAGTCCTTTCAGACTTTTCATCTATTGGAAGATCTAAAACAGTTCGTTCACCACTCTGTGGTTTATTCGCATCATGTATACAATTCACCTCGGTATTTTTAGCAGATGGTACATGCTTATTTTCCTTCATTTCCTGGGGACCAGCTCGAAATTCTGCATCAGAGTCATGAATGGAACCCAATTCTTCACAAACACAAGTATCCAGGTTTAGAATCAAGTCCTTGTCTGCAAAATCACGGTATGAGATGCACACATAGTTTGCAAAGTGGGTGAATTTTCTTGCCATACTGGAGTGCACTGCTTAAGCTGTACATCAGCTTCTCCCATCTCTGCATCACATACACTTTTAGATGGTTCAACACTTGCTGACTGCATTTTCATAACTTCACTATCAGTTTCTACGAACTTGACAGTTGCATTTTCACTTTCTTCTATCTCTACTTCAAGCACGTGAGAATCAAAATCTTCCTTCCCGTCCTTTATTTCTTCATGTTTTCTGTTTTCGTTCTTTTTTTTTAATCCCGTTAGATATTTCATTGATCATTTCTGGATCTTTCTTAGGCAGGTTGTTAGCTATTTCATTCATTTCTTCATCCTTGGATTCTCCAGATGCCACTACTGTCATTTTCACATCTTCTTTTATAGCTCCAGTTTCTTCTGCAAGCTCCACTTTCAATTGTTGGAGTTGCTTTCGCACCTTTTCTTGGCGACATTTATTTCTTCCACCCGGCTTTCTTTTCTTCCAGTCCCGCTTTCATCTCTTTCATCGTGGCTTTGATTTCAGCCTTTATCTCCTCCTGTCTGGCTTTCAACTCGGCTAAAAGGTCCATCAAAGTCTTCGTTTCTTCCACCATAGCTTTCCTCTGCAGGCGGGTCAATGGCATTCACTCGCTAATCGTACTTCAGTCACCAATTGTTATGTTTTTCTTTTCTGACACCAGTTGTTACATTATTTTCTTCCTTCACGTTTGTACAGGGTTCGAGTGGATTTGGAGTGAATAACGATGACACTACTTGATAAAGTATCGAAACACACTTTATTGGCCAGTATTGTCAGGACAGCTCCAAAACACACTTTACAGTCGTCAAAGATCTACTATAAACACGCTGATATGGTCAGCGATACAGCCTTCAGTTTATCAGGCTATAATGGTGGAGACAACTTCACTGCAAAGCACCAGAGTACAGCTCCCGACTCTGCTCGGTCATTCTCGGAACTCCACATACTCTCGAGACTCTCCAAGCAATGCACTCGATGATATAAGAGTATAGCTCTCGACTCAGCACAGTCTAAGACAACTCAACGATGCACTAAAAGACTCTCTCGGTGCACTCGATGACCAACTCAGCGAGCGAGTAAGATGCATTACATGTCGAAGAAACTGATAGTCTTTCCCCTTCTGTAATATTGTTTGTAATATTACTTTTTAATTAACCAAGAAAGCTTATGTTAAGTTTCAAAATAAATAGAAAAACAAACAAACAAAAAATCCTAATGAAATAAACAAAAACACCTGAGCCTCCTTTAATTCACAGGCACACTTATAAAGAGCCATGATTCCCAGTTTGACTATTTCAATAAATCTGTCAAAACCAGAAGCACAAAACAAAAACTAATGCCAGTACATAAAGGTCAAATGACTTAGGAATCAACCCATGCGAAAACAGTTACCACTTACCTCCATCTACTGGCTTTTAAAAATTCAAATAAATCGTTCCGTTTCAAAGTTACATATATGCGACACTGGGCTGGTTTGAGGAGAGATATTAAAACACTACAGAACAAATGCAAACATATTTAAAGACATTTGTGAGCACTCTTATTATTCAAAATGAGTCGGCTTCTGCAATTCTAAATTTAATTGATGTTACAAGTGAAATTGTAAGATTGTTAGAAAGTCTAGAACAAAAATTAGATGGGTTTTTGCTCACTTTATTTGCCTTTTTTCTTAGCCAGAAACTTGATCAGAATACTAAATTACGGTGGGAAAGAAATTTAAAGAAAGGAAAAATACCCATCATCACGGATTTATAATATTTCTGAAAGAACATCTGAGGACATTAAATGCATCCAGAATTTCAATAATGCATACATGAAATCAACCAAAGGTTTCTTCAATAGTGACCGAGAAACATGTATATATTTGTAATCTGTGCAATGCAGAAAATAAATATTTAATTATATAATTAGAGTCAAGTATGTCAAAAAACAAAACTTATGTTTTTGCTGTTTCGGAAATCATGCACTAAGAAACTGCCCTTTGAATTATTCTTATCGTCTGTGCAAAAAACAGTACAATTCATTATTTTGTTATGAGTTAGAAAAAGTTTTGTTTCTCCAAAATAAGAATAATTGTGAAATTGCATACACACTGGGTCAAAGGTCAAAAGCCAATCACTCTAACTGAACTCAACGTTCATGCCAAGCCATTCATAAATTAGGATAATGAGTGTTTTATGACAGCTGTAAATAAACATTGTGATAGAGGAAACAGATTCTTCTAATCAACAGTAATTGTTTACATTAAGGAAAATGAAGGGAAAATATTTTCATCCAGAACTCGGCTTGAAACCCAGGCAATGGAAGCATGATCCATCTTTGTTTATCAGAATTAGCTGAAAAGTTTCATTTACAAAGGGAAAATGTAAACAAATATATCAGTAGGATTATTGGAAGAAGTCAAACAACAAGAATCAGCATTATATTAGTAAATTTTTGAGGACTGGTTTCAATGGTTTAACTACCTAACCATCTTCCTCAGCTGCCAAACTGCAAATGAATGAGATGAGATATGGTTATAAGATAAGAATGGCTGGACAAAAGTTAATCTACTGGTGCTATCTATTGATGAAACAAGAAAACTAAAACGTAATTTCCTTAACCCTTTTGGGGGCAGTATTGTTAGTTTGGTACATTTATATTTACCATGTTGGCAACACCAAGTCTCTTCTCTGCGTGTGAGCTATGGGTGCCATTGTAATGTTGTGCATGTGTTGTTAAGTTTCAATAAAAAAATGTGAAAAGATATGTTTCTTATTTTTTGACTTGCTTCTTCATATGATATCGGTTTATTTAACATGGTAGCAGTTCTCGTGGTTTGTGAATATGAATGAAGAATTTAGTAGTTATAATTTGTTTTAAAAGTTACCGGTACTAGCGTAAAAATGGCATGTACAAGAAGCAGTGATATCGGCATACCGCTATTTGATGGTTCGGACTATTTTAATTGGAAAGTGCGTATGATGAAATTTCTTCAATTTAAAAAGTGTAAAGATGTGGTTCAGCGAAAAGTCAGTGAAAACAATGACGTGGAAAAATGGGAAGAAAAGGATATACAAGCTACAAATTACATTTTACGGCGCCATAACAAACAAGCAATTGAAATATACTCACAAGTGTGAGACTGCAATTGATATAATTACGAAATTTGATGCAATGTATTTAAAAACTTCAACATCTCTACAAATTGTTTGTCAAAATAACTTAGAATGTGTGAAACTGAAAAATTATCCTGATGTAAATATATTTTGCGATGATTTTGAGATGTATGTGAACGAACTGAAACATGCCAGCGCCACCGTAACAGAACAAGAAAAATTGAACTATATGCTAAGAGCATTACCTTCAAATCACAGTCACATTGGTGACTTAATAGATGTATTACCAGAGAAGGACAGAACAGTCGATTACCTAAAGAGCAAAATCAAATCTAAATTACTTGAAGAGAAAAATGATTATGAAGATTGTGCACCAGCAGAAAAATCAAATGCTTTCAAAATTGAAACAAGCAAATCGGGTCCACAAGGGAATGTCTGCTGTAATTGTGGAAAACTTGATCACATTAAGAAGAATTGTTGGCATGTCCATCAAAGGAACTATCGTGGTCATGGCTCCACTAATTATCGCGGTCAAAGTTCTTCAAACAATTAAGGATGTAGTCGTGCTTTTAGTGGACATTGTGAACGTGGAACATACTCTAATCATCGAATAAACAGTCATCAAGGCAATAGTTTTCACACCACTGTTATCGAAAGTAACATGACAAGTTCCAGTGCAAATACTGTGACGAATAAAAATGAAATCAATTGGTTACTGGATAGCGGATGCACAGACCACATTATAAACAGTGATGAATGTTTCAAAGAGCAAGTCATTTTGAAGGATCCTATTCAAGTGAAAGTCGGTGACGGAAGGATTTTTAAAGCTACAAAAGTTGGCAATATAATAGTTTATTTTCCTGTATATAACTCTGAATCTATCGTAACATTGAAGAATGTATTTTATGTAAAAGAAATGAAAGCAAATTTATTAAGTTATTCGAAGATTACTGATAATCATAAAATAGTTTCAAAAGAAAAGTTCTCTAAAATATATGATGTCAATGGTTCATTAGTAGCAATAGCAAAGAAAGAAAAAAGATTATATAAAGTAAAGAGTTATGTTAAAAATAGTAAAATATTTGCAAATTTAACCAACAGTAAGTTAACGTTAAAAGAAAAATTGCACCGTTCATTTGGACATCTAAATTTTAAATATCTGGATATTATGTGCAAAGATCAGCTATTAAAAAGAATCCCTAAAGAAAGAGAAACCGAATATATGAAGTGTGCCATATGTATTGAAAATAAAATGCACAATTTACCATTCAAGAATAATATAAGAAAAGCAGAAGATATTCTGGATATTATACATACAGATGTAAATGGACCTCACAGAACAAGTGGATGTAATGGTGAGAAATACTTTGTGAGTTTTATTGATGATTATAGCAAGTTGGCAAAAATTTATTGTATCAAATCTAAGGATCAAGTCTCTGATTGCTTAATTGAATATGTAAATGAAATTCAAAATTTAACAGAGAAGACTATCAAAGAACTAAGATGTGATAACGGTAGTGAATATATGAATAGCAAGATATACAAATTTGCAAGAGAAAAAGGTTTCAAGATAAAGTCATGCCCACCATATGTACATGAATTAAATGGTACTGCTGAGTGTTACAACAGAACTATAATGGATATGGCAAAATGTCTTTTAGCCGAAGCAAAAGTTGACAGACGTTACTGGCCTGAAGTAATTAACCCCTTAACTGCCGCGGGCGTATGTATACGCCTTGCTCAGCCGATGCGTTAACTGCCCCAGGCGTATATATACGTCCTTCCAAACTGCTATCATTTGCTTTGCGCTGCTACACCTAAAATTATTCGCAAAGTTAACGCATCGGCTGCGCATCTGGGGCAGTTAACGCATCGGCTGAGCAAGGCGTATATATACGCCCGCGGCAGTTAAGGGGTTAAAGCTGCTGCTTATTTGAAAAACAAGACATTAACAAATACTGTTGTAAAAAAGACACCATATGAAATATTTTTGAATAGGAAACCATCTGCTAATGAATTGAAATTATACGGAAGTAGAGTGTATGTAAGAATACCAGAAGAAAAGAGAAAGTCTAAGTGGGATAAAAAGGCTGAATTTGGAATTTTACTTGGATATACAGAAGTTGGATATAGAGTTTTGATGAATAACAGAATAATAGTTGCCAGGCATGTTGATATTATTGAAGAAGACATAATGTGTGTAGGTTGTGATGATGAAGATAAGAATGATGATACAAATAAGAATGAACCTCAAGAAGTGTCATGGGAATCGAGTAATGATAACTCCAAGGACAGTGTGATAAATGAAGATGAAACAAAAAAATGGAATGAGACCAAGAAGGCAAATCAAACCACCAGTTCGATTTCATGAAGAATTCGGGTACTACTGTGTTAGTGCAAATTTTTGTGATGCTACAGTTCCAGGTAACTTTGAGGAGGCGACAACATGCAGTGAGGCTGGACATTGGAAAGAGGCAATGGACAGTGAAATGAACAGTCTTGTTAAAAATATCACTTGCACACTAGTGACTAAACCAGAGGATAAAGCAATTCTAGATGTGAAGTGGATATTCAAAAGAAAACCAGGTAATGTTTTTAAAGCTAGATTAGTGGTTCGAGGTTTTTAGCAAAAAGATAGTATTGAGGATACTTACTTCCCTGTCATCAAGATGCAAACCTTAAAATTGTTACTTTCATATTCCTGTCAGTATAATTTAAATATTCATCAAATGGATGTTGAGACTGCTTTTTTAAATGGCTATGTTGTGTCTGAGGTTTATGTTAAACAACCACAAGGCTACAATGATAATTCGAATAGAGTGTATAAATTAAAGAAAGCACTATACGGGTTGAAAGAAAGCCCTCATGCTTGGTATGAGTGTTTTAACGAGTATATTGAGAGTCTAGGATTTCGTAGAAGTAAATATGATTATTGTCTTTATGTAAAATCTGAAAATGATGTATTTGTATATATTTTTTTATTTGTTGATATGTTGCAAAGATACTCAGGTAATTAATGATATTAAGGAACAATTACATAATAAATTTAAAATGAAGGATTTAAATAAAGTAAAAAGCTACATTGGAATTGATATTGAATATGATAATGAGAAAAGTAATATCTTAACACCGAGTCAGGAAAATTATATTGAATCTTTAACTAAACTGTATGGTATTGAAAATTCAAAACTTTATGATACACCAATGGGGACTAATCTTAAAATAAGCCAGTCTAATTTAAATCAAAATGTCAAATATAGAAATCTAATAGGAGCACTCTTGCATATTAGTCATGGTATTAGACCAGACATATCTTTCAGCGTAAATTATTTAAGTAGATTTCAAAATTGTTATGATGAGACACATTTCAAATATGCTTTGAGAGTTTTAAAGTATTTGTACTTAACAAAACATCTAAAATTAACCTATAGTAAAAATCTTAAAACTGATATTATGAATTGTTATGTTGATGCTGATTGGGCAGGTGATATTGTTGACAGAAAGTCAATAACTGGGTTTGTTATTGAATTATTTAGTAATCCAATTTACTGGAAATCCAAAAAGCAAAATTGTGTGACAAAATCTTCCACTTTTGCTGAATATATTGCTCTATCCGAGGCTGTCACAAAAATTAATTTCTTAAAAAATGTTGTGAATGATGTTTTTGCTGATATAACTCCCCCCATTAAAATTTATGAAGATAATTCAGGAGCTTTGGCTATTGCTAATTATGGGAACTTCACTAAAAATTCAAAACACATAAAAGTTCAATATCATTATGTTCACGAAAATGTTCAAAATGGAGTAATTGAAATTGTAAAGATTGATTCAAAATCAAATATTGCAGATATCTTTACTAAGTCTTTAATATTACAGATATCTTTACTAAGTCTTTAGGAAAGATTAAATTTATGAAATTCAGAGAAGGTTTGAAATTGAAATAAATTGTGTATACTGTTTATTTAAGTGATGTTTATTTAAATATTTTTGCTTGAAATGAAATAGATTTTGGTAATGTCCTTATGTAAGCTAAATTGTGTTTAAATCAAACTTTGATTTTAACATTTAAGTTAATGAAAGAAACCTTTTTTTTTTAAATAATTTGTGTTAAGTGTTGAATGTTATTGTTTATATCTATGCTTAATTGTAAATGGTAAAGATGAAAAGCTTGCTTATATCTATGTTTATTTGTAATTAGTAAATATAAATGTAAGGAGGTGTGTTAGTTTGGTACATTTATATTTACCATGTTGGCAACACCAAGTCTCTTCTCTGCGTGCGAGCTATGGATGCCGTTGTAATGTTGTGCACGTGTTGTTAAGTTTCAATAAAAAAATGTGAAAAGATACGTTTCTTATTATTCGACTTGCTTCTTCATATGATATCGGTTTATTAACCAGATATATAAAATAATTTAAATTGTGGTAAAATTTTGAATGAATTGTAACTTATAGACCCTTAGAACACAAAATTTAGACTTCAAAAAAAACCTAGAGTGAAATCCTGAATTTTGAGGGCCGGTATATATTTTAAACCGGTGCCCCTCTACAACATTTTTTCCCACGTACCTGCCAATTGTTAATTTTTATTTTTTTTTTCAGCTTTTTTTGCAAACTTCTGATTTGCATCTATAGAAATGGGTACATGAGTACAGTTATATAAGTCTGAAGGCAAAAAAATTTTAAATTTAGCATTAGAAAATAAAATTTATGTTTTTCGCACTTTGATGATGCCACTCAGCTGAATATACTTATGTAAAAGGGTGAAAAGATTTTTAAAGTGATTTAAATTCAATATTATTATTTTATGAAAAGTTTTAGCAAATTTGCATGCATTGCTGCATGCAGGAACCGTATCATGCTATAATTGAGCTAGTATAATGTTACAAAGAGATGCTACTCAGGCAAAAAATTTAAAAAAAAAAAAAAAAAAAAAAAAAAAACACAAAAAACTCATCACAAAGAAACAAAAAAAGAAACCGAGTAGAAATTAGAGCTCATGGGGATCTGCAGTTACTACTAACAAACATTCAGCTGGACATAAATACACTCATAACATCTCATCAAATTCAACCAAGTCATTATTATTATTATTATTATTATTATTTACTTTAAACAAAAGTTACAATTTCAATAAATATTTCTTCAATAAAATGTTTTTTTTAATTTGTCATTTTTATAGTATGCATTTATGTAGTTTTTTCTTTTAGGGGTCTGTGGGCAAGTTTTGATTATATAAAAGGTAAAAAAAGTTTGGGTACCACCGATTTAAATTAAGTACTGAATTATTATACACTAATGATTATAATGAAATCATTAATGCTCTTTCTCATATTTTTAGATTTATTTATAATTGCAGGAACAAATCTAAGATGGCAGGACCTCTTAAACTAGAAGAGGGGCTTAGAAAACACTTATTAAGCAAGAGTAAGAGCACTGCACTCCATGTACACAAAGCACACCCATTTCAAATGATTATGGCAATATGAGGATTTGACCAGGTCATTTTTTTAATGGGAATAATATCAGGGATTCCAGAGCTGATGATAATAGACGTAAACGAGAATTGCTTAAGTCACTGACAGAGAAAAACAAAGGTTGTTCGGATAATCTGGAAAAAATGGCCAACAGATTATTTAGGAACTCTAGTAGCACCAAGTGGACAGTAGAGAAAAACAATATTTCTATTGGTACCATGGAAACTGTCTAGAGTTTTGTTTGAACCTACCAATTTAAACCTACCAGTTTGCAAATTGATTTTAATGCATGTTGTTGCAGTCCATCATGGATAACAAAGTAAGAACTGTTAAAATGAAAACAAAATCAGGATATTGAAAAAGATGATCACAAAGATTGCAATGCTTCCTATAGAAAACTAAACTTCTGTATGTGTAAAAGAAAAAATTGTATTTATTTCCAGTACTGTTAATGCCATTATAATTTATGTTGTTTGTAAGTGTACCACAATCAAGTATACTACTTTTGCTTTAAGAATGAATGTTTTTGTATAGTTTATTGAAATTATATAATTTCAATCCTGGGAAGTGTTAAATCCCTTTGAAGTGAGGCAGTGCTGCCATCGCTACTGTTAATGAAAGAGTGTTTACTTTTGTTTCGACCTGTGAAGCTGGGTGCATTGGGATGCCAGAGTACCTTCCACAAATATATGAATAAAATGAAAAATATAATTTGTTAGTTTAATGAGCTACATTTCATTGTTTAATAATTTCCCAGAGCATCTGCAATGGTAATATTTGTAACATACTGATTTCAGATGCACATTCATATATATTCCATCATCTTGGATACTGACACCACTCTGATATCAAAGGCAAATGTAGCGAAGCGGTATCTTAACTTTAAATTAATAAACCTAAGAATACATCACTGCGAGTGGACTGTAAAATTTAACCTTTATTCGGCGGTTTGAACTTTCGAACACAACACAGCACAAAGTAAAAACGACAGAGTTACAATGATCGGTTTTAAGAATGCAAGAACAAAATGCGAACTACGCATACAATCTGCGCATTGCGAAATAATATCTAACAGACAGGCAGAGAGCTCTGGTGGCTGAAACATTCCGCCCGGCGTTGAAACATCGTTTCAAAATAAATAGCTTTTACAAAATGAAATTATCATAACAATATTAAATTATGCAAAAATGTATCATTAAAATATTCACAAGAAAACATAATATGAAATTATGCAATGAAACTAAATTATTCTCAAAACAGATGCACAGAAGCCTTGATACAATTCAGGAACTTATATAACTAAAGCAAAGTACAAAGTTATAATGCTTTAGGAAAAAAACTTAATCATTGATAGGCAAAACACTAAGTTTGTGAATTGGCCTTTTGAAAACTCCGTTAGCGGTTTTGATCTTCACGATACGCACAATATTATCTGAGCTAGGAAAAAGTTCCTGGTTTTCCTCTTCGAGACACAAAGCGCATTAAAGCGGCAATAAATGATTCTGATGTAAGATTACCTACTAATTCAATATGTATAGCTCTTGTAGTAAAACACACGAAAACACAAATGTAGCATTTCATTGGTTTTACTCCTCGACCTTGCCTGGGCTTCACTTGAAATGGCCCGGCGTAGTCAATTCCAACTTTGGAGAAAACCTTTGATGGAACGACTCTAGACGATGGTAAATCAGACATTATCTGGGTAGATGTTTTAGCTCGTACACGATGACATTTCACGCATTTCCAAATCTGTTGTCTTACAACTGACCTAGCGTGGATTATCCAATATTCTCTTCTAATTACTGATAGCAATAGCAGGGGGCCTGCATGAAGATGGGATTCATGAAAATGATTCACTATAATCTGTGTTATGTGATGTTTCTTGGGCAACAAAATAGGATATTTTCTGTCCTGCGCGATGTTGGATTGTCTTAATCTTCCTCCAACGCGTATAAGTCCATTCTTATCGATAAACGGGTTCAAAGAAAGGATCTTACTATTTGAGTTTAACGGTTGATTCTTTTTCAGAAGATTATATTCATTAAAAAACTCATCCATTTGAACTACTCTAACAATTGCATTTCTAGCGTATTGCAATTCTTCGGTTTTAAGGCAACCCTTAATCCTTGTTGCGGTAGATTTAGCTGAATTATTCGCAAACCGAAAACACCATGTGATGATTCCTTTAAGTTTCAAAAATGATGAAACTTCATTAAGGACTGGAATTTGCGAAGCGACTGTTACAATTGAACAAGAAATATTTTTCCGTTGTTCCCTTAAAGACTCTTCTGAAAATGGTAAGTTGATAGAGAACGGAATATTATTTGAATTAAGCCACTGAGGACCTGTCCACAACAAGTCATGAGTAGAAAGCTCTGAAGGCAAAAGACCTCTTGATGCGCAATCAGCTGGATTCTCCTTTCCTTTTATGTGATTCCAATGCGATGAAGGTAAGACTGATTGAATTTCTGAAACGCGGTTGGCTACGAAGGTTTGCCAGCGTGTTGGTTCTGATTGTATCCAGGACAAAACTATCATTGAATCACTCCATGCGTAAATACTGTCAACATGAATTTGCAATGAATTCTGCACAGCTTGAACCAAATGCACTAATAGAACTGCAGAGCAGAGTTCTAAATGAGGAATAGAGATTACTTTCAGGGGAGCTACGCGAGTTTTTGATGTTAGTAGCTGAACCGAAATTGAAGAATGATTTGAAGACTTTAAATAAATCACTGCGGCGTGAGCTTTCTCTGATGCGTCACAGAAACAATGAAGTTCTACATTTGTAGATTTGGGCAATAATACTCTCCTAGGAATATGAATGCATTCAAGATTTGCGATATCTTCACAATAGATTTTCCATCTTTGATTGATTTCATCTGGCAAGGGATCATCCCACGAGATTTGTAATTTCCATATGTCTTGAAGCAAGATTTTTGCTGCAACTATAAAAGGTGCTAACCAACCAAGTGGATCAAAGATTTTCGAAATAGAAGATAAAATTATTCTTTTAGTAGAACACTCTCTGTTTTCGAGATTTCCAAGGTGGCAAGTAAACTCGTCTTGCGTTGGATACCACTCCAAACCCAATAATTTTATTGATTTAGTATCAACTACTGCACATGAAGAATTTGAGTTCCGAGCACTCAAAGCAGTTTCCAAAATCGAGCGATCATTAGTACACCATTTATGCAATTGAAAGCCACCTTTTTGTAAAAGTTCTTTCAGTTGTGAAATTAACTCTACTGCGTCTTCTACTGTGTCTGAACCAAATAGGACATCATCAATATAACAATTGTGTAATATTATTTCAGCTGCCTTTGGGAATTTAGTTCCTTCCTCAATTGTTAGTTGTTTGAGTACGCGAGTAGCCAGGTATGAAGCGGAAGTAGTGCCGTACGTAACTGTGCACAACCTGTAAGTTTTAATCGGCTTCGATGGATCATCTCTCCAAAATATTTTTTGGAATTCGCGATCTTCATGAATTTGAACTTGTCGATATATTTTCAATAAGTCGCTAGTAATGGCTATGGGATAGCATCTAAACCTCAAAAGAATAGTAAATAAGTCGTCTTGTACCTTGGGACCATTCATTAGAGTGTCATTAAGTGATATCCCTGATGTAGTTTTGGCACTAGCATTGAAAACGACGCGTAATTTTGTGGTAAGACTGGATTCTTTTAGCACGTGATGATGAGGTATATAATAATGAAAATTTACTTTATCTGGATTATCATCGGATAATTCTTCCATGTGTCCAAGTGATAAATATTCGGACATGAAGTCTTTATACTGTTGATATACTTCAGGAGTTTTTATTAATTTTTGTTCCAGACTAAGAAAGTTGCGAAAGGCTGATGGTCTGGAATTACCCAACTCATTTCTTTTAGGCTTGAATGGCAGTTTTACTGAGTAACGACCCTTTTCACTACGCACGTGATTTTCCACGAAATGATTTTCACACAATCTTTCCTCTTTAGTTAAAGGTTTCGATGTGGGAATTTGTTCCAAATCCCAAAATGATTTAACTAATTCCTCCGTGTTTACGTTTAGCGTATTGACTGAAACCTGCTTACGGTTTGGGAATTCAAAATGTGTAGTTCCAGCAATTATCCATCCTAACTTAGAACAACATGCAAATGGAAGATTTTTGCCCCTTTTAATTACCTCGCCATTTATTAAAGTAAGGAATACATTAACTCCAAGTAAAATATCAATTTCTCCCGATTCATGAAATGTAGGATCTGCTAAAGTTAAATCTTGGAAATTTTCATATAAATTCAAAGGTAAAGTTACACTTGGAATGTTTCCTGTAATTTTGTCTATTATGTAAGCGGATGTTGAAATTCTGTAATTAGTATTAAAATGAGGTGTAAACAACAACTCAACTTCTCCAGTAGTAGTTGTATTGAAAGTACCTAAGCATGACACTAATATCTTCGAATCCTTTATGCTCAATCCTAAATTGATAGCTGTTTTCCGACGAATGAATGATTTTTCACTGCCTGAATCTAGTAAACATCTACAATTTATGAATTCCTGGTTTGAGTTTTGAACCTTAATTAAAGCAGTACACAAAAGTACATGACTACATTTACCATTAGCATGAGCTCCAAAATGTTTATTTTCATAGTTGTTTGCACAAACAGTTGGAGAACCCTCACTCAAGTTGTTTTCTGGTTTAATTTGCGATTTCGGAACAAACACTTGTGCTTCCGATGAAGGGAATCTAGATGCATTTTTTGGTTTGAAATTATTTTCTAAATGCAAAATGCTATGATGATGCTTAAAACAATGCTTGCAGGTGTTTGCACTCTTACACATTTTAACTTTATGGACATTAGACAAGCAATTAAAACAAAGTTTATTAGTCTTAACAAACTCTATTCATTTTTGCACTGGTAAATTTAAAAAATTAGAACACCTGTATAAAAAATGATCTTCTTTACAAAATAAGCAGGTAGAATTAGTAATCAGAGAAGTAACCCTATTATACACTGGTTTATCTGATTTATGCGTTTTACTAACTAAAGGTTTACTGTTCTGTAATGTTCTAGCGTAATTCTTCAAAAATTCTATCAAGTCATTCAACTTTGGTATTTCATCTTTTTTTAATTGACGCTCCACCACAACTTTGTCGAAACGTCAAGTTTTTGCAAAATAATATACAACAACAAAGTATCACTAAAATTATCTATCCTTTGATCTAATATTTCCAATGAGCGAGTTATTTCGTTTACGTTATCTACTAAACTTAATATCAAGGATGCAGATTCCTTTTGTATTTGTGAAACGTTAAGAATTCTTTTAATAAAAGCAAATATCTGTTCTCTCTTATTAGAAAATCTCTCTTCTAGTAAATTCCAAGCAATACTGAAATTTTGATCAGCTATGGGAATTGACTGAATAATGCGATAAGCATCATTTTTCAAAGAACTCTTTAAATATTGTAATTTTTGAGCTCCAGAAAGATTTGAATTGTTGCGAACACTAGCGTTAAATAAATCTTTAAATGTTATCCATTCAGTTAAATTTCCGCTAAATGTGGGTAAAGATAATTTTGAAAACTTTAAACTTTCAGAGATTGATTCAGGTACGACAGGTTTGTCGCCATTTGCATTTACGACCTTGTAAACCTGTAACTTACGAATAATTTTTAAGTGAACCTCCTCAATTTTCTCTAAAATCGACTGTTCTTCGTCAACGAAAGTGTCTATTTTTTCATCATCACAATTTGTATAAATTTCTCTAAATAGAGATTTAAAATCTTCCTTAAAAATTTTACATTTTTCTAAGATTAATTCAGCTTCAGCATTATCTAAGTTATCATAATCTATTCTCTCAATAAATTTAGTTAACTGTGTTTTCAAAATTTTCTTTCGCTTTTTTTCTATATCTGACATTTTGAAAATATTCTAAATTCTCGATTTTACTAATACTTTAAACACAACAATAGTAGCAATAAGGAAATCTCAAATGCAATTAAAATGCGTTAGCTATTTCACTCACCTCGAACATTGTATGCATTCCGAAAGTCTTGAGAATTCTAAACCGAAATTGCATTATCAACTCCATTACGGACACGTAGAATTCTTATTCACAAGCGCGGGTTTTACTCGAAGCTCCGGCGTATGACGACCAAATAATGTCGCGAAGCGGTATCTTAACTTTAAATTAATAAACCTAAGAATACATCACTGCGAGTGGACTGTAAAATTTAACCTTTATTCGGCGGTTTGAACTTTCGAACACAACACAGCACAAAGTAAAAACGACAGAGTTACAATGATCGGTTTTAAGAATGCAAGAACAAAATGCGAACTACGCATACAATCTGCGCATTGCGAAATAATATCTAACAGACAGGCAGAGAGCTCTGGTGGCTGAAACAGCAAATAATAAATAAATTGGTCTATACATAAAACTCCATATTGTGAAAAACAATATATCTTCATAAATTAACAGTTCTATAGGGATAAGGAATGTAGGACATGGGCACTATCCCTTTGCCATAATGGTTAATCAGTATAGAATCACGTCCACTATAATCAAGAGAACCCCTCAGATGTTAACACAGTCACACAGTCAGCTCACTTCTTGGAAGCCCAGCGCCGAGTGCATGCTCCACGCTGTTCTTATACCCCAAGTAGCCACAGCAGTGTTAATATTTTGCAGAGTGTAACAGTCTGTACAAGATTACAAGGTTCCGCATATTAACAAAGATTAGAGTTCTGTAGTCGGTTTTATAACAGGGTTCGTATACATTTCTGCACATGGAAATTAAGTACTTTTAAGGACCATTACTGAAAAAAAATTAAGGACCTATGAGCAAATAGCAAATTAATAAATTCAATTAAAATATTATTAATAATAAATAATTTACTTATTTTTTAACAATATTGTTAAAAGTCCCTATTAAAATCACAATCTAATAAAATTTCACACTTTAAAATACATGCAATTTATGCCACTGATTCTTAAACGATATTAGGATAATTATACATTAAAAGCTACAAAACATTTATGTCTTGTAGCAACAACACTCAACAAAATATTTATGCATCTTTTTAATTTGAAGCCTTCCCAGACATTTTGGCTTAATTTATATCAATTTTCTTCTCTTTAAACATCTTTCCAATTAAAAATCTGTGTGAATACACAAACCAATATTCTGACTAGTTTCTGCGTACACTATCTCCTAAGTTGTCAACCTCTCCACAATGTACATATGAGGGTTTAATTGATCTGGTAAAAGTTAAATAGGCCTAAATCCCCCGACAGACGTGAAGAATATTATCGCTATGTCTAAAAGTATTTACAATATCAGACAAAAGTTTAAATAAGCTTCTTATTTAAAAGGAACGTAGACATTTTCTAATGCTGACAAAATCAATTACAGCTCACGGTGACGTAATTAAACAAGAACAGTCTAATTCAAACTAAAAATGTGGACTAGCGGTCAAAGATTACACAATTTAATTTGGCTCAGTAACTCTATCATATGAGGAAATAGAAATGGGAAATTATAGTAAAGGCTCATATCATAAACAATTGGGTAATTAACATAATAATAACTGTACATATTTTTGAAGAATAATTTTCTTTACGTATTCAGTTTCTTTCTTCAACACATTTCCTTTTCATTTTAGAATTTTTGGATTTAATTAAGGATTTCTGTTATTCTAAAAAACACTAAATGCATTTAGAATTTATACAAAAAGCGGCTAATTTTATTTCTTTAGTAATATGAACATTCAGAAGAAATATGAAATATATATGGTAAAGGCAGGTTACAGAGCTGATGTGGCAGAATTTTTAGAATTTAGTAACACACCGAACAACAAAATCTAGAAATGGCAAAACTTTTAGAATTTAGAGCAGACATTGGAAGCATAAATTAGAAGGGCACTAGGCAGCAGAATTTAGGATCCACAGAGATTGCATCAGGTGGGAAAATGTGTACCAGCTCTGTGTATGATGCATTAAGACATATTAGATGAATCTTTTAAATTGTAAGTTTTCAATTTATTTATTAATAAAAATATCTCTATCTATAATGCCTGCCCATGTGATAAGATTAGAAGTGTTTTTGATATTTTCCATGCTTGTGTCTAGTGAAAAGTAGAGAAAATAAAGGCAAAATAAACATGTTAAGATTCTAGAATCAGAAGTAAAACATTCAAATATTATGTTTTCATTGTTCTTCCAGACATACTCAAAAAAAGTAAGAAATTCGTTGCAAACTTTCTGTAAAATACAACCATTATATGTTGATACCATGGAGACATTTTTCATTTTGTCACATATTTCTCGAATCGTGGGTCCATAAATCTTGCCTTCAAATCCTTCTAAACTTTCCAAGCTGCAATGTCTAAAATCCTAAAGAAAAATTATACCTACCAATTCTGCAACAGCAAAAAGCCAGAAATATTTTGGAAAAAAAAAAGGGAGGGAAAAATTGTAAAATTAATTTTATAGAGAAAACTGGTGCATATTCTAAGAATTTTGAATATTCTGAGACAATCACATGGGAAAAACCCTTTACTATGAAAAATTAAAAAGAATACATTTTAAAATTATTACATAGCTAATTTTGCTTTTGCTAAGAGCTGTTTCGTAAATTGTGCTTTATAGCATTATACCTCATTTATTTTTCTGATTAAAAATATTGTATAAGTTGCCAAAATGAAACTTTATAATATGACAGCAAAAAATAATAATGTTTTATTTTAATCTTATTTTTTAAATATAATTTCAATATATTACATTATTTTAATGAAATTTATCAATGATACGATGTTTAAAAAAATTGTCAAAAAAAATCTCGGAATTAAAAATTTTCTATAGAAGCTGATCTTAAAATCGCCAAACTGTTGATAAGTCGCGAAATTTAGAACCATTCAATAAAAGAATTCACATCCCCAAAGCGAAAAGTTGTTTAAGAGCTCTTTATTAGAAAAATTGAATTTCGAAATGCTTATGTTTCACTTCTTGCTTAGAAATTCAAGTATTCCATCATTTATATTAGAAATAGAGACAAATTATAAACCATGAACCCATTCAAAAGATAACCATATGTGTCTGTGAATCGCCAAAAATATTCCTCCAAAATGCTAATTCACACTCGAAATGGCAGTCGTAAAAACAAACAGAAATTTCAGATGATTAAAATTAAGGACCTTCTACCAATTCTGGCGAAAATTAAGGACTTTTAAGGACCAAAAATCGATTCAAAAAAATCTAAGGACTTTTAAGGACTCTTAAGGACTGTACGAACCCTGTATAATATAATACTCATGATTCTAGTAACAGTTCCCAAAAATAGTTCAAGTAATGTTCAGCACACTATATATGCACACCTAAGTTCATCATACATATGACAATAATTCTGGTAACAGTTAAAAAAAAAAAAAATACAGTTCTAAGTAACGTTTAACATACGACAGTGTGCACAGTGAATATGCACACCATGGTGCATAAGACATTACATTCTTATAATTCTTATAATTCTTATAATATTAATAGAGTGGGTATATATAAATTTATATACTTTTGGTGCGGCCGTTTACAACCAAACAGGGAAGGGCATAACTACATCTTATAGCAGTCCTATATACAAAATTTCAATGTTCTGAGGCTACTCATTTTCAAGTTATACAAAATGCATGCGTACATATGTATGTACAGACGGGTATGTACATATTGTTGCATTTTTCCTTTCTTCATATTCATATGGGGTTCGTAGATTTGGAGTGAATAACGACAACACTTGATGAAGCATCGAAACACACTTTATTTACCAATATTAAACTGATAGCTCCAAAATCACTTTCACAGTCGTCGAACTGTTATAAACATGCTGACACATTCAGCGACACAACCTTCAGACTGTCAGGCAATAACAGTAGAGACAGTTTCACTACAAAGCACCAGAGTACAGATCCCAACTCTGCTTGGTTGTTCTCGGAACTCCATGTACTCTCGACACTACAACTCGCGATGCACTCGACGACACACAAGAGTATAGCTCTCTACTCAGCACAGTCTAAGACAAAACTCGACAATGCACTAATTCACAATACACTAAAAAGACTCTCTCGATGCACTCGGCACTAGAATTCGAGACACTCACTCAATGACTGACTATCAGCTCGCTAGACGAGGCACACACTCTCGCACTCTATGCAAGGCACTCTCTAACTGACTGCAGGCCAGCAGGGTTTATATAGCTTTCGGCTTGAGTTTGAGAACATTCTGGGCTAAACCGGTAATAATTCGTTCCAGAAGGTTCTCCAACTGTCCATGGCATATCGGCAATTTTTCGCCAAATATGGCAACCCTGCCTTCCTTTCTATTTTATGACAACCCTAAAACTGCTTTGCGGGGAAGCCATCTTACCGCGCCTGTACATTTTGTAACAATATGCATGTGCACGCATGTATGTACTACAGACATCATGAAAAGAATCTCTTCTGAATCCATTTTAAATCCTTTTTACAACTAGTTTTGGGAAAAAGAGTCCTTTACTCTGTTCTTACATGCAGATAGTGGTGTAGCTAGGGTAGGGCAAGGAGGGACACCTGTCCCCGGGCGCAGCATCCAAGAGCGCCAAATTGATGTTACGAAATTCTAGAATGAAACATTTTTCATTCTTGGCACATTGAAAGGTGCGAAAGATTTTCAGTTGTTCCTATGTGCTGAAAATCCTAGCTACGCCTCTGTATGCAGATGTCATGCAAAAACATCGTTAAATTGCATTCGATAGCAGTCAAAATGGATATTTTCATTGAAATATGATGTCCGAAAATGTTCGTGATTACAATACTTACTCCATTATGTACAAGGAAGTAAAAAGAAATGAACTGCTAAGAATATCACTGCAATAAAAATATACGGTGAGCTGAAAATCTAATAAATGCATCTAATTTGAAGGAATGAAACTATTCTTAATTTGATTTAAACTGAGATTTTTATAACAAACAACAAATAAAAATTTAGAAACAATTTCACCATAGAGAAACAAATTAATTTTATACTCTGGCTTAAAGTTTTCATCTTCTTCATGAAGTTCAGGCAATTTAGTGAGTCCGATTTCGTGTCTCAGTGAATCAACAAGCTCTTTAAGAGGCTTGAATTCATGATGCAGCTGCTTTGCATTCTCCAAGTGCTTGTTGCGATCTTCCTCAGACTGCTTTATAACATTTTCCATCTAAATAAGATGAATATAAAGCCTTTCAAAATTAAACATATGTTTAGTTTAAAAACTAAATTATAATAGATATATATTGAAATTTATTTTTTAATTACTTAAATTAATTTTGTACTACATATTTTTTAATTATTTAAATAATAGTTCAAGATAAGATCTCAAAGAGAAGTATATTGCACTAAAATTTGCTATTTTATAGAAAACTTTATCAGGTGTAGAAAAATTTCAAGACAAAATTTGGATATGCTCCAATTTAAGATATTTTATTTCCACATTTTTTTTAATGTATTAGTTATGAAGACATTAAATCAACTGCATGAAATTTTACAACTAAGAAAATATGAATAAAGATTGAAGATGTTAAACTTAGCTTTCGGAAAATTATGAACACTAATACTAAAACAAGTAATATAAATGTGAAATCATGAAACTTAAAAGATAATGTACAACAATCAATGTGTAACTGATCAGACAGGAATTTAATTTTTTTTGAATAAACAGATATTCATGCCATTATATCCTGCTACTTTACTAGTATAAAATTTATTACTATAAATATTCTCTAAAATAGCTTCTTCTATACATAAAAATAAAATAATATTTGTGATGAATTTCAAGATGATTACACTATTCTAAAAATTTTATTATTAAATAAAAAGAACAGATTAAAACACTAAGGCTAATTAACCTCTCGAAGCCGGCTGGTACAGCAGTTGTACCAGGAGAATGACTTTCTCAGACGCCGGCATTGGTACAACTGTCGTACCATCCATGCTGTCCCCATTTTAGAGAATCGCCTATCTGTAGATCTTTGGGTGGTCCATTGTCGCTGCTCCAGAGTAGCCACTGGCTATGCATTATTTCCTTCTTCTTATCAGTTTGGCTACATTTTGGCAAAAACCGCAGGTTTCGTCTCGCGCCAATATACTTGAAAATTAAATAGAGGCCATCTCTTTCTCAATCTGTCTCATAATTTTAATGCTAATTTTTTTTAGTACTGACTTTTGCTATGATTAAAACGTCAGCGATTTTGCACGCTCTTTAAGCTTACCATATTTAATGTTTTTAATCATAACAAATAAGAATAGATTAATATTTTAGATTTAATGCCCTTCTAGAAAATAGGTAAAACCGCTTTTATCGTTTACTTCCTTTTCATACTTATGAATAATAAGATTTTATTTTGACATTTTTTTGTGGAGTGCATAAAACCCTTAAGAACTGTTAACTCTTTCAAAGTGCTTCTATTATGCAGGCAATTTTGTCTGATTTATCAGGAATAAGAGACAATTGTATGCATAATAGTTTTGTGATTTTCATTCATTCAGTGATTGCTTTCAATGATTTTCATTGATTGTAAATTAAATAAAATCAATTTATCTTTAGATCCTATTTTAGGATGAGATCTGCCAAAAAGTATTTAAATATCAGTAAAGCTCACATTACTTCTAAATTGAATCAAAACAACAGTTACATTTTATAAAATTTCGGGCAGTTTTATTTGCTGAAATTCTTATACTCCTCAAGAGATAAAGGGAATTCAGACAAGTTGATAAAAAAATATCTTTAAAAAAGGTTGTTATTTTGTCTGTAATATGGTGTATGTCAACTTACTATTAAATATATGAAAATTAGGATTGGATTACGGAAAAGCACGCGAACGCTATCTGCTTAAGGGGATGGATGCTTTCGTGTAAACCTTTTTAAGAGAAAATTGCTCGCATTTACGTTCCTGGTGGAAAACTCCACATGTAATCAACTCGTTCTTCGGTATTGATTGGATTAATTTTGTTCGCTTACTGAATTACACCAAAGCACACAACAATTACCTGTATAAAGGGAGTTATGCCTTCGAACTACTTTACTAAGAGATACTTTCTAAGAGAAGCTGGCTTGCATTTATGTTACACAAAAACCGTGAATCCAACTATTTATCCGGAATTCAAACCCAAGCGAGCTACAAGTGTTCAGTCACCTTTACCGCTCTACTGAAAGCTCGTAAAAATATTGATAAAGGAAAAGTATTGAAATAACCGGTTTAATTTACTAACTTATATTTCTCAAATGACAGTACATAAATTACGCATATGAGGGGGGATTATTTGTGAATAAATAAACTGTATTGCACTTTTCTCCACTATTTCATATTACGATGGAATTATTGCATTTCAAAGTTATTTCTCATGAATTAAGTTTGCTCTTCATGATTTTTGATATTTTCAAAGAGAAAATTCCACACTTAAAATAAAAAAAATACACAAGAAGATACTTTATGCAAAATTTGGCGTAAACGGTTTTCTTAATTTTGCTTTGAAAATATTCCAGGGTAATTGTTTTCATTACTGGAAGAAATATGAAAAACAGATTTACTACATTGTGTCAACATCCAATATTTCCTTATTCTTTTGAAAACGTGAAAGATTACTCTTTCTAAAATAAATTAGAAAACATATTGTGTGCAAATAGAATATTCGTGGAAAATGAAATAGACTTCAACTTTTGAATATAACGATGGTTTTAGACGAAATTTCTACCTATGAAAAGAAATTGACGTATAATTAATTCTTCATGAACATTTAAAACTGTTCTCAAAATTTTTTTGATGATTGCATGTATAAGTCACGGATTTTTTTCTCTGCTAACATAAACAAAAGCCAATTTTACAAAGAAAAATTCTCGTTAAAGATATACCTTCTTTGCCTGATAGTCCAATGTAATATTTGTTAAAGTTAAATGATTAAACGCAACCAATGTATCTCGGATTTTGATTTTTACATTATAATAACAAAATTATCGAAAAAAGCAGATTTAAATCTCTGTTATTGTTATGTAAAGCTTTATTATTGCTGTAAGTTCATCTCAAAATCTAATTGTATTGAATCTCATTCTAATCATCTAATGGTAATAAATATTATTATTATTATTTCATTAAATTAATCATTACCATTATTTTATTAATGAAAATATGTTATTAAAAATCGCATTCCAGCCTGCAGACTTACAAATCTAGTCCGTATTTAGTATATTTTGTTAAATTTTGTTCTCGCTTTCTAATTTCTAATACGAAAATACGCGAATATAAATGAAGAGTGAAAACAAAGTTAAAAAACTCACAAATTATTTACGAGATTGATTAGAAATAGTGAGTGAAATATAAACATTGCATACATTTTGTTCTAAATAAAGTGTGCACTGGATATATATCCAGTACTGCATGTTTATTTATGCACTATTTATTTAGAACTTCATTTAAATGAAAGCAAAATAATCATCGAAAAAATTGCAAATCTAGCAACCCCTCTACTATGGGACGTAAGCGTCCGATAAATATGTAAATTTTACTTCATCCATGGAGGAGAACTAACGACTTTTCTCATTAGGAAAATATCAAAGAGGGGGCAAAACTGTTTCGGATCGCGCCGGTCTAAAGGCTATATTATGAGAATTTCGGCCCGGTTTTAGAAGGTTAAAAAAAGAGAAAATATGCATTTCAATAGACTACCATTGCTATAAAATAACTCCTTCATGTAGCTTTTAAAGCTGAAATATGTGATTCAAAAACTAATTTTATAACTGATACATAATCAAGTTAAATCATTATTTGATTTTTGAGTAAACTGGCCAAAAAATATTTTGAATGCTTTCATTCTGTATAAAAAAAAGCAAAGAAAGGTTGAAAGTAAAAAAAAAAGAGAGAGAGAGAGAGTTACCTTAAAAAAAATTAAAAAAAACTATTAAATTTATAGCATTGAAATTATTTTAAAGTCACTACTAGATTTCCGAGTTTTTATGCATCATGGTGGCAGAAAATATATAAAACAAAACTTACAATATTTATGTCAGCATGAATTTGACGAAGTTCTTCAACATGAGCCATTTTCTCTTGCAGCAATGATTCCATTTCTTGTCTGTATTCAATCAAACACTTTTCCTCTCCTTCAGTTGCCTCAACTTCTTGTCTCAAACGAGATTTTAGCTTTTCTAAATGAATTGTTCGAGTCCTACATTAATAAATCATAAGTTATATCACATATATGCACTGTTTCATAAAAATGTCAGCTCATCAAGCAGATGTAAATAAAATAATTACAATATTCAAAAAAGAAATATAGTCATTGATTAAAATTAATAAAAAATAAAATATATAACAAATATGCACTGCTGCATGAAAATATCTACTTAATGGGCAGGTACAAATGACTAAAAAATTCTCTAGAGGTATTTTTTCACAAAAAGTTTTGCAGTCACTGTGTGTGCAAAGTGACATCTGAACATCTGAAAATATTAATAAGATAAACTTTTATGAATTAAAATATAAAATTCCATCCATACATGCAAAATGAGTGATACTTCCTTCTTAAAGCAGTTGCCTCAGGTTAGTCACCAAAACTAAGAGATCACTCCCCAGAATAGCAAACTTAATTGATGGACATTCAATGTGCAACATGTTTAATTTCCAGACTGTTTGGATTATGAAGTCGTTCATGTGATATTATTAATTCAATATATTTCCTTTCCTAAAACCTTTAACATTTTTAATTTATATAATCAGTTGAAAAAAAAACAGTTTCCCCCCCCCCCCCAAAATTTAAAACCAGCAACGTATTTGATTTTATGCTCTCTTTAGACCATGTGATATCACTCCTCTGCTACTTTTCCCCTTCTAAAATGTTGACCATTTTTACCATACTATCAAGTGGAAAATAAATTTTTTGTTATTTTTCCACTTTAAATTGTTGTCCCTATTTAACTTAGCATCAACTAGAAAAGAAGCAGAGATTTTTTTTTTCTTCAACAGCACAGAATTTTGTATACTGATGAAAGTACAAAACCGGCTACCAATTTGTTCAAAGGTGAAGTATTAGGAGATGCAAGTGAAAAACTGCAGAGGGAGGGGAGTCTTTGTGCTGATAATTTACTTCATGGTTCCAGGATTTCTTTCCTTACTGCTTTGCACTTCACATATGTTCAGGCTGAAATACTAACTTTCATCAGATTGTGCAATACAGAGGGGTGAAAATACCAATACTTTATACTATAATAACAGCAGCTACCAAATTATAGCCTCTATAAAATATAAATAAACATTATTTTTTCCATTCACTGCAGTTTTTCCTTTTTTGAAGTTTGCAATAACATTTTTCTGCTTTTTGCCAAATTAGTTTTATTGTCACCAAAGCACTTGCAGTGGCAGATTTAAAAAGGAACTATTGAATCAACAAATAGACATACCTGAAATTTCCTTTCTCTTTTTCTCTAGGAGCTTTCAAAGCAGCACAGTGACTTCCACTTTGAAAACTGGGAGCTTTTACATTATGCACTTGATACTTCCCCCCCCCCCACTTGTGACCAGAATTTTTTTACAATTACCACAAATTTTACAATTAACCACCAAATGTGTGGCAGATACATAATGGAAAAATACAGAAAACTGAAAGTAAGTTCGTTCCAACTAATAAAATCTCAAGTTTTTTTTTTTTTAAACAAATGTAAGAATATGCAAATTATGTGAACGTAGATGCATAAAAAATTAGTAAAATAAATGCAAAAAATTTATACAATATTTATGAATTATTAATAATTAGGAAATTTTTTAATTCTTTTGCGAAATGCATGTTAAGAAACTATTTTTTTCAACTTAATGTTTGATTACGTAAAAATAATTTACTTTAATAGACATTTCTTTATTTTTTTATCAAGCAGTACATAAATTTTAATAATAGTATATTACAGTTTTAGACAAATTATATTTTTACAAAAATGAAAGGTTTACAAACAGAAAGAAGGATTTATAAAAAATTTCCATCAGATCAAAGGAAACTGCCTTGTGAAAAAAAATTAAGAAATCATGCTCTATGTAGGTAGGATATTTCTCTCTTCTGTAAAAGAAAATAAAAAGAAGAGAAAAGGCCTTGAAATTCATAGTTTTATTCAAGATCTACACCAAACAAAAGCTTTTTTTTTTTTTTTTTCCCCTTAAAATCTAAAATCTAAAACATTGCTAGGATAAGTTGTTACACCTTTGTGACCAAAACGTATTTCTCTTATAAGTAAAAAATTCAGAATAAAGACAGCTGTCAAACAATCAAAAGAAAAAGATGTCACTTTTTTTACAAAAGAATAAAGCAAATAACTTATCCCAAATGCAAAGATTGTGGAGAGAGAACTCTGTGCAGAATATTTTGACAAATACCCTTCTTTATTGCAGCTGAAAGGCAATTTTCTTATACTTCTGTCCGTTTTCTTATGAAAATTTTCCATTCTTTTTGCGAATGTACTTATGATAAGTAAAGTTTTTGTTGTTTAATAAATTATGCTATATTATGCCAATAAAAACCTGATTTAAAATTTCATAAATTATCTTAATTCAATAGTAATTAAGATAGGGGGAGATAAAAGCAACAGAAAATCATCAAATGCTGTCATCAATGGCATTGACACATATCAGAGCTAACATTTTACTATTAGGGACAAAAATTGCACTAATTATACAAGAATGTTACTGTAAAAGAAATTTGTACATAACACAAACAAAACCTGACTGGCTACTGGCATTAATCACTTATAGTTGATGCAGCAGCGAACATGTAAACTAAAGCAATACACTTTTAAAAAACAAAAGTTTCAATAAAAGTGTAAAATTCTAGTGCTGGAAAATTACGTTATATAATTGTAAGAAATAACTTGAAAGGTTTTCCTATACAACAAAAAACGGTTCTATTTAATGTTGATAAAGAAAATTCTATTTAACCTTCAAAATTATAGCATTGCAAATTTAGGCAGCTTGTGCTGATACTTGGTGCAACATTGGTTCTTTGATGTGTTACTTTAGTTATAATCATAACGAATATTTACTGAGGGAAAGAAAATAAAGGTTAGAGTAGAGAGAAGTATAATCAGGAAGTTGCTGTTTCATTTATCGCCAAGTGATAGTTTACTTATGGTAGCCTGAGTAGTTTAATGTTATAGAAACCCTATTATGATGTAATCGGTCGCAAGATTGCGGTGAATTTGTAAGGGCTCATCGCGTGTGTTGTTTAGGAAGTACATTGCTTGTTTTCTGGTTTAGACAGTAGAATGGCTGAATGTGGTATGGTAAATTTGAAGTTTCTGTACGATTTGGAAAGAAATGGGAAAAAAGCATTACTTGACTGGTGTGTAAATGAAGGTTTACTTAGTAGCCATTATTAGATGTCTTGTTTGTAGGAAGGATATGCGTATGATCGAATGTCTGAAACGCGTACGGTCGAACGTCGCTACGAAGGATATTTTTTACTCTATTTTGTGAATTTACGTGGTGACGCCAGTACACAGATTCTAGATCAGATAATTTTAGGAAGTTTTTGGATGCGGCTAATCTTTGGAATATGGTAACAGGCAGTTTGGCGACATTTTGGTAGGCGATAAAGGTTACTACCTAGGACTTTGGCAATAATGTGAGAAGTACACAGTTCCAAATATGGATTATTTTGTCTGAGAGAAATGAGAGATCATGATATATGTCATGTGACATATATGGAAGAATTACAGTTCTTTTAATTGGAAAAGGGGGGAAATCTGGAAAACTATCTGCAGTACTTAAGCATTTTGTATTTAGCTTCATTCTGTGTTGTGTGAAACAGTGTTGATTAATTTTTGGATCCAATGGCCCTGTGTAAAGTGAATTCGAAATGGGTATTTAGTGGAATTGAAAGGGGTAGTAATAAGTGTTTTTTTAAGGTTGTGCGAGATAGAAGTAAAGATTGCTTTTTAAGTTTTATTAAACAGTATATTCTACCGGGTACAATAATAATAATATCTGATTGCTGGAAGTCATATGTCTGTTTGGAGGATGAAGGTTTTCAACATCTTGCTATTAACCATAAGTATCATTTTAAAGATCCTGAAACAGCCGCACATAAGAATACGATTGAGATTCTGAAGAAGATTAGGTAAGTTAGTATTTTTAATCATTTGAGGATAGTAGTTTTATGCATTGTTCTAAATACAAGGAATAAATAAATTAATATGCTATTATTGGAAAATTGTTATTAGCAATGAATTAGTTTAAAGTAATTAAGATTTTAAGCTAATTTTTATTAATGTATGTGTTTATTTATATTTTAAGTAGTGTTTTTTAATTTAATTATATTTTAATTAAATGATAGCGATTTTGTAAATTATATGTTTATACCATTTTGGAATACATTTCAGTAGAAGTAAACGTGCATGGCAATAATTTAAATATTTGACACTAAGTATTTGCAACGATTTTTAATGTTTGCGTTATAAATTCGCAGGTGACGTTTATAATAGATAATTTAGAGGGAAAAGTTTTTGGATATTTTAGTTATTTTATACGTGCAAATGTTCATCCTTTGAAAGGGTATATACTTTTTCGCGATCAGGTAATTTCATATATGTCTTTTTTACCGACTTTAAAGATTCACAAAATTTTCCTGCATTTTCGTGCACATTTTTCTAATTTATGAGAAAAAAGCAGAGTACATGGATAAAGTCAAGAGTGTGCGCAATGCCATTTTTATGCAATTCTGGGATGTTTTTTGAAGTAAAAATAGGTCGACGTGTACATGGTTACTGTGTATGTGCCATTCTGAAAAATGCAGCGAGGAGTTTGCGATTCTGCACTTTCTCCCAATTTTGCAGTTAATATTCGCCATGATTAAGCACTTTTGTTCTATAAAATTTCTAGCATAAGCGTAATTCGGCTTATATTTTAATTTAGTGTTTTTTAATTTAATTATATCTTAATTAAATGATAGCTTGGAAAGGGTATATACTTTTTCGCAATAAGGTAATTTCATATATGTCCTTTTTATGGACTTTAAAGATTCACAAAATTTTCCTGCATTTTCATACAAATTTTTCTAATTTATCAGAAAATGTAGTGTACATGGATAAAGTCAAGAGTGTGCGCAATGCCATTTTTGTGCAATTCTGGGATGTTTTTTTAAGTGAAAATAGATCGATGTGTAAATGGTTACTGTGCATGTGCCATTCTTAAAAACACGGCAAGGAGTTTGCGATTCTGCACTTTCTTTTAATTTAATTATATTTTAATTAAATGATAGTTATTTTGTGAATTATATATTTGTAGCATTTTGGAATATGTTTCAGTAGAAGTAAACGTGCTTGGAAATAATTTAAATATTTGGCACTAAGTATTTGCAACCATTTTTAATGTTTGCGTCATAAATTCGCAGGTGACGTTTATAATAGGTAATTTAGAGGAAAAAGTTTTTGAATATTTTATTTACTTTATACGTGCAAATGTTCATCCTTCGAAAGGGTATATACTTTTTTGCGATCATGTAATTTCATATATGTCCTTTTTACCGACTTTAAAGATTCACAAAATTTTCCTGCATTTTCGTGCAAATTTTTCTAATTTATGAGAAAAAAGCAGTGTACATGGATAATGTCAAGAGTGTGCGCAATGTGATTTTTGTGCAATTCTGGGATGTTTTTTTAAGTAAATATAGGTCGACGTGTACATAGTTACTGTGTAAGTGCCATTCTGAAAAACGCGGCAAGAAGTTTGCGATTCTGCACTTTCTCCCAATTGTGCAGTTAATATTCGTCATGATTAAGCACTTTTGTTCCATAAAATTTCTAGCATAAGTGTAATTCGGCTAGCAGATTGTTGGGAAAAATGTTGAGTAAATAAAAAAAAAGAAACCTGTCCTTACTTCGTGAATACAAAATGGTGGCGAAAAAAAAAAGTAGAAGGTTGCTGTTGCAGGGTTGGTTGCCAAATTTTCGCCAAAAATCGCCAAGTTACCATAATTCAAAGATAACCTTGGATACTATTAAGGAATTTTCTTTGACCGAAGACCTGTTAATTCGTAAATAAGGTAAGTGGATATTTCCTTTGTGTAGTGCAAAGATGAATATCCTTTTTTATGTTATTTCATTGTTTAATTTAAATGCAGTTTATTGAGATTATATATTTTTTTATTGGCTGCTCCTTTGACTTTTTAAGTGAGTATAAGTCGATGTGTACATGGATAAACTCAAGGAAGTGCGCAATGCCAAGTTTTTGCAATTCTGGGATTTTTTTTAAGTGAAAATAGGTCGATGTGTACATGGATACCAAGTTTATGCAATTCTTTGTCTTGTTATTTTGGCTTTGTGTAGCAGTGATTTCTGGTGCCAAAATCACCGCTTCAATTGTCAATTTTCGCCAAGAGATACCTGTAAATATATTTTTACCAAAATAAAAAATGATCAACATTAACTGTGGTGAATCTTTACATTATGGTAACTTGGCGATTTTTTGGCGAAAACTTTGGCAACCAACCCTGCTACAGCAACCTGATAATTTTGTTTTGGACACCATTTTGTTTTCATGAAGTAAAGGCATGTTTTTTTTTTACTCAACATTTTTTTCCAACAATCTGCTAGCCGAATTACGCTTGTGCTAGAACTTTTATGGAACAAAAGAGCTTAATCATGATGAAGATTAGGTGCAAAATTGGGAAAAAGTGCAGAATCGCCCACTGCTTGCCGCATTTTTAAGAATGGCATATACGGTATCATCCATGTACACGTCGTCCTATTTTCACTTAAAAAAAATCCCAGAATTGCACAAAAATGGCATTGCGCACACTCTTGACTTCCATGTATACTGCTAAAGTCCTAGCTAGTAACCTTTATCGCCTTACCAAAATGTCGCCAAACTACCTGTTACCATATTCAAAAGATTAGCCATGAACAATAATTGGGCTAGAAGAAAAAAAAATACTTAAGGGGTTTTAATTTACGGTACTATTCGGTTTCGAGGGCCGTAAAAAATCGCCAAACTGTTGTTGATGCCAATGCTGCCAAAAATAATTGCGGCAACCCTAATAATTGCAGCAAGAACGGAAGTATAATAGTAAATAACTATTTAAGATTGATGTTTTAATCTAGATGAAAGGTTAATTTCATATAATACATTTTTATTATTATAATTTATATGAAAAAGGCTAAACGTGACTGAATGGAAGCATAAGAGTAAATAACTATTTCAGATCATTATTATAATTTATATAAAAACTGAAAAATTTATATAAAAACATAACTGAATGGATGCCTGCATCGCTATTTCACTACCGACTTATCGCTAAAGCATAATTTCATCTCGTTGGTTGTTCAAACGTAATTTTCTATAATGAATGATGCCTTTTCTTTGAAAATATTCTCGGTACAGTGCAGAATCACTCACTTATTTGTTTGCCGCTTTTTCCAATCATAAAAACAATTGGATTTTTGTCAATTTTATTTTACTTTTTAAGTGAAAATAGGTCGATGTGTACATAGATAAAGCCAAGGGTGTGCGCACTGCTATTTTTGTGCAATTCTGGGATTTTTTTTTAAGTGAAAATAGGTCGATGTGCACATGGATGCCGAGTATGTGCAATTCTTAAAAACGCTTCAAACAGTGGGTGATTCTGCACTTTACCTAAAATTCTATTGGCGACTTTTCGTCATGGTCAATTTGTAAATTGTTAAATCCATAGGATATTAAAAAAGGATTTAAAAATTAAACTAGTATTTCCATGTCGTCTTAAGAAATATAGAACTACATAAACTTACGCAATCTGAAATCAGCGCGTACGCTAGATTTGGCGGGGCGCGTTTGCTAGATTTGGCGCTTTTGCCCATACATTTTCGCTGCAATTTTTTACGGTCCTCAAAACGGAATAGTACCTAATTTACTTATTTATAAATATTATGGCAATCAAACACAGACAAATAAAAGAGAAAAGCTCTAAATAAATCACTTGTTACAAATGCATATTACTCAATAAATGCTGTTTGAATGTAAAAGAATGATAAAATTTCCAGTTCTTATTAGCGTGTAGTTCTTACTAATGTATAGAATAATCAACTAAACTAACAGATGATATGGAATTTATTAACTGAAAATAGATAGGGTTTAATTCTAGTATCCGGTACACACGGGATTTGGCTACTTTATGATGAGCAGTAAAAACGCGACATATACGATGAGTAGTAAACGGGTCATTCAAAGAATATATATAGTTATACATAGTATATACTATGTATATACACACATAGTATATAGTGTATATATAGACGTTCTTTGGGTCATGTTTGGTGTTGGCGATAATTTTCAAAATCGCGCCAAGGCTGCACCGTATACTAGGATTTTACAGAAAATAGTGAGAAATAATTAAGCAATAATAATAGAATGGCTAAAAACGACATAAAAACTTGCAATAACAAAAAAAAAAAAAAATTTAATAAAATTATTTACATAAGAATAAGCGATTTTGAACGTCCATAAATATGCTCAACAAAAAGGTTAAAAAGAAAATTATTCAGGAATTCTTAATACAGTGGAAGGATTAAGGAAGTTTCAGAAGCCAAAAGCATCATGTTAATGAAGTGTAAAATACACGAATTTAATACATGAATTTTAACACCTAGCAAAATTTGTCTTTTATTTTGGCTAGTATGGCTTGGGTAATTTACATGTTTGATCATATGCTACTCGCATATATTAATAATTAACACATAGTTTACCTTATTTCTTTCAAACATTCCAATTTACCCATTATCGTAGCATCCTCCTCCATTTTCATCTTAGTTTAGAAGTGGTTTAATAACCGCAACGTAAACAAATCAATACCGGAGATAGACAAACAAAAGAATTAAATGTCAGACAACTGAATGAAGTCGAGAAGTTTATTGAGTAACTCACTGAATAACAAAAGATGGCTTTTCTCTTGCAGTGAAGGTTTTTTTTTTTTTTTTTTTTTTTTTGAGGGGGGGGGGAAGTTCATCTATCTATGTTCTTATAAGTATTATTTTATAAAAAGATTTTAAAAATGTATGAAATTTTATACTTTAGTAGAATATTTATTTCCCCATATTAGTACACTGGCAGAAAAAATTAAAGTTCCTTGGATCATTATTATCCGCGATTCAATTCACTTATAGGTGGCGCTTTCACGCATTAGTATGGCGATTAAAATCGGTATTTTGATTTGTGATCACTAGCGTCTACATCCCAAAACGGCAGCCTATGAGAGAGGCGATTCTATTATTTTCATCGGGGAGTAGGAGAGTTAGAATGGTTTTCTGAGGAATGCAACGGCAGTGGACTATATGTTTGCTTACATTTGGAAGTTCAAAAAATTGCTAAAGTGGATTGTCTTAGTTTCTACGGTTACTTACAGGAAAATATTAGGCAGTTTTTTTCGGTTTGCTGATAGAGGGCAAGTAGACAATTTTCCTTTATAATCCGCTTTTATCTATTTAAACTTCAGAAGATTTAAGATGAAGAGAATATATTTAACACAACAGAACGCAATCTTAAGACTTGAAAATCTTTTAAAAGACAACAGCAAATTTTTAAACATTACTGTAAAAATTATCTTCTCTTTTAATTATAATAAATAATGAGATAATGCATGGATGAATTGTTAATTATATGATAACTATGCATTTATAAAAAGTTTTTAGTGATGAACTATAAATAATATTTTTAATTATCAATGTATTCTTTTTTTAAAAGATTTACAAGTCTTAAGCTTGGTTCTGTTGTGTTAAATATATTCACTTGATCTTAAATCTTCTGAAGTTTAAATAGATAAACACGGATTTATAAAGGTAAATTATCTATTTGCCATCTATCAGCAAACCAAAAAAACTGCCTAATATTTCCCTGAAAGTAACCGCAGAAACTAAGGCAATCCACCTTTGCAATTTTCTGAACTTCCTAATGTAAGCAAACATCGCGCACTGCCGCTGTCGTTCCTCAGAAAACCATTCTAAATTCAATACTCCCCGATGAAAATAATAGAATCGCCTCTCTCATAGGCTGCCGTTTTGGGATGTAGACGCTAGTATTTGTGATCTGACTTCGTACAACATTCCGAGGTGGGACAGCGTTCGAGATAGACGTCTTATCGCTTCGCTCTCCGTTTCCTTGCTTTGCTACCACCCCCGCTACTGTACCGAGTTCATCGACCTCGCCTCACGGGCTCTGGGTTGTTTCTTCTTCGGCTTTCGCCTGCCTTAACTCCACTGCTGCACCCTTCGCTGGATAAAACAGGTCGTATTTTATTCTTTCTTCTGATTTTCTTTATTTACCGTGCTGATAAGGGTACCTTCGGGTACGGTCTCTAGTTAGGCCTTTTTCCAACTTATTTACCTCACATGATTAATCAATATGACACAACAAACATAACTGTAACTAATAATAACATAAACATGGAAAACTCACCTCCAAACTCAGAAAATCCTCACATGAGACATCTCGATGAACCCAACGTTCCCCAAATATTAAGTCACAAAATTACTTTATCCAATGACGTCGAAACTACCAATCCTTGGTGGAAGATATCCAAGATATCCGTAACGACACAATTGTGATTTTGTCCGCTAGTGATCAAAAAGAACTAAACTTTCTCCTTGTTAAAGCCATTAATCAACTGCGTATGCAGGAAAACGAGATGGCCAATGCAAAAATAAACGAATTACAAACCTCTAACGAAAAGCTCGCTAAGCAATTTGAAGAGATTAAAAACTTCTGCGACATACTTCAATCCACTAGTGGTTTCAAAGAAAAAGAAAATTGCGCCATAGACAAACGAATTCTGACTCCGATGAGGAGACTTCCCTCAAAACCAGCAATCGATATAAACAATTAGAGAACCAAATAGACGACATGCATTTGGACAACGAAAATGAATCAGCCACTCAGCTCACTACCACCCCAAAAGACCAACCAAACAAAAGCGACACCAGTCCCGCAAATAGAAAACCAAACTCCAGCCCCAAAACAAGCAGAATTGATAAAGTGCCAATTATTGTCGTAGATGACGTACCGAAAGCGGATGAATTCTTAAAAAACTTAAACAAGCAAACCGGAAAAGAGATAACTGGCACCTTAGAAGGACGCCGCCTTGAAATACAGCCTGTAGCCTCTGACTCACATCGATTCATTCGCAGAATAGTCGAAGAAACTAAGCTTAAAGCCCACACCTACTTACTGCCCAAATATAAAGGTTTAAAAGTCATAATAAGAGGCTTACCCATCACCACAGATCCCCAAACCATCACTCAAGAACTTCTTGACAAAGGATTTAAGGTTAGCTTTATAACACTATTAAGAAACAGAAAAGAAAACAAACCAATGCCGCTTTTCTTAGTACATATACCAAAATCAGAACAAAATAAGGAAGTATTCAAAATCAAACGCATAGGTTATATGAACAGTCGGTCAGAAAAGTATTCGAACACCGGTACCCTATCAGAAAATGACAAGATGGCGTTTTTTTTTCTCTTTCTCTCTGTGTGTCGTGTTATTCCATCCTAGGTTTTCTTCCCCCCCATCTTGGAAAAAACTGGAAAAAATTGGTCACGATCTCTTTTTGAATGGGGAGATGCCATTTTGAGAAAAAGCTGACGACCCTATCTTGGAGAATGAACATGACCGCTCTACATACCCTTTTACTCTCTCTCTCTCTCTTTGAATTGGGAAGCCATTTTGGGAAAAAGCAGACGACCCTATCTTGGAGAATGGAAATGAACGCCTCTCCCTCTCTCTTTAAAATGGGAAGCCATTTTGGAACCCTCTATTCTTGGAGGGGGAGAAAACTGAAGTCTGCATTTCGCTGTCTCTGAATGCGGAAAGCCCTTTTGGGAAAAGCGGACCCTCTTCTTCTGATCTTGGAGAACTGGAAATGAACGCTCTACACGATCTCTCTTTGAATTCAGAAGGTATTTTGGGACCTTCTAATGTTGGAAAACTGAAATGAACGCTCTACACCTCTCTCTCTCTCTCTTTCTCTGAAATGGGTAGCCATTTGAAAACTCCTTAACTTTGGAAAAAAACAGAAATAAACGCTCTACACCATCTCTCTTTGAAAATGGGGGGTGTCATTTTGAGACCTCCCTCCCCTAAACTTGGAAAAAAAAACTGATATGAACGCTCTACACTTTCTCTCTTTGGACATGGGTAGCCCTTTGGGGACCCTCTCCTCTTGGTAGGAAAAAGAAAGAACTGAAGTGAAGGCTCTACACAATCTCTCTTGGAATGGGATCCATATTTCGGGAAACGTGGATCACCTCATGCTGGAAAACTGAAGTGAACCACCAAGATTGGACTCTATATAGTATTTTTTTTTAATTGACATCATGACCCTCCTCCAATTTGTTATTAAAAAAATTTTTTTTTTTGGTTTTTATCCCATTTCCGATGTGATTTCAGAAATGCAATTCCATAACAGTTCAATTTCATTCGAGGTTAAATGATCTAAACAGTCTTTGACCCACCCATCCGTATGATTATTTTCTTCTCCTTCCTGTTGCACCAAATTTTGTAAGTCCATATAATCATTCCATACGGGAAGGGCTGGATCCTCACAAGGCTGTCTTGAAACACTTGGAGTCTCTTTGGGATGAGTGGAGGGATCTAGGATGTGTGGACCCGGCTGCGATTCTACCTCCATGATTTCTGGACCCGTTGGAACTTGTGAACCCGGCTGAAATTCTACCTCTACGATTTCTGGACCCGTTGGAACTTGTGAACCCGGCTGTGATTCTGCCTCCATGATTTCTGGACCCGTTGGAACTTGTGGACCCGTCTGACATTCTACCTCTACGATGTCGGGACAGGTTGGAGGAGAAGAAGAAGAAGATGATAATGGAAGAGGTTCTGTCTGTGAGGAGTCCGAAAAAGGCTGCCTGTTTGAACAAGTCGGGGAAGAAGAAGAAGAAGAAGCTTCTGGATTCTGAAGCGGATCTTGCACGCCAGGTAGGTTCCGGTAAGTCGACCGTTTTTTAAGAGGTAATTTTTTTTCTTCCTCCTCATCTTCAATTGTGATGACTTCAATTTCATTCCGTTGCCGGGTCAATTTTGTTTCGGGAAATAACGGTTTGGTCCAGCTCCTCTTATCATCTAAGGAAGGGATGGGTAAAGGTGGCGGAGGGTTTTCTTCTTTTTCTTGAAACACCATCGGCAATTGGAAAGAAATCTCCTCTTTCAATTGTTTCCAAAGCGAGTACGAGCACCGATCGACGAGAAAGAGATTCTTCTGGGTTGTGACGATGAGATATTGCGTTTTCGGGGAACGACATAGTTTTGAAAAGGTCTTAGAATATATTTCTTATATTTCATCCTGTCGCTGACTTTAAAACTTCTTTCCTTCAGATTGGGGGACGATGATTCGTAATAGGCGAGAGGAGCGGCTGTGGTTTGAACAATATGAACTTCGTCCTCAGCCGTCGTTCTCACTCCAAACGTAAAATATCGTTTCGTGAGAAAAATATTCTTCCACCGAAAACTCGTGCGCGGATCCGTATATCGCCGGTCTGTTTGAATGGGCCGTCTCAAAGCTCGATCCATCCGATTCCAAGAGAAGGGAGATTCCTCTTTCGTTTGTTGCGATTCGAATAAATTTCTGTATATATTCTGAACGAGCAGGTTGGAGGATTCGACATCTTGGTTGAAAGAAACGATCGCTTGATGAGGTGGTAAATGCGGAATAAATGTCGCACAATGACACGCCAAAAAAATTTTCAAGTTGGAGATTTGCTTTAGCGTCTTCAAATCCTCCCCGTTCGAAATCCGTTGAGTTGGAAAAACGTCTAATAGCGACATGGCTCCCAATGGAAAAGAAATGATCTCGCCCAGTACTCTCGTCTTTTTATATATATAGACACACACAGACACACATAGAGGCTCTATGACGGCCGTTTTATTTGTTTTTTTTTGTTTCTCTCTCTTCTTTCCAAGAAATCTTATCTCCATGACCTCTTTTTCTTTTCTAAAAAGATGAATGTGTGTGGGAATGAGGAAGTGAAAGTAATAATTTAATAAACAAAAAATTATCCAACCATGACCTTCTTTTTTTTTCAAAGTCACCCTTTCCAATCCAAAGACGTCCAGAGATAGAGGAAGCAGGGAGAGAGGAGGAGGGAAGGGAAGGTCACACTCTCTTTCTCTTTATAAATAAAAGGGGAGAGCCCCAAAGTCGTATTTTTGTCCAAGTGGATCATGAGGAGGCATCCCCAGCTCACTACGTGTATTCCTTTCAAATATAAATATGTTGATCTTTCCTTTTATATCATCCAAGGAGTCGTTTACTTGAAAGCCTCCGATTTTTCAAAGTGTGCGGGTTGTCATACCGTGGGGAGTTATCAAAAGATGCGGGACGAATTTTTATCCGACGAAAACGTGTTGATGGCTCGTGACATTCCACCTTTGGATGCACAAATTTTGTTAATGAAACGAGCCAAATATTTTTACACGTCCCACTTTCTAACCGTCTCGCAAATGAATAGGATTATGGATCGTCTTGAGAAGACAAAAGGGATTCTCGTTCATTTTAGTGAATGGTTGCACAAATGTTTGCACGAACCTCTCTCGATCGAGAAGACTGGGAAGAATACCTATTATATTCTTCTCGAGGACTCTCCTCCTTCGTCTCATCTTAAAGAGGCCACGACTTTTGAAAAAATCCTCGAGCAAGAAAAAATAGAATGGTGGAACAACTACCCCATCCCTCTCCCCGAGCATCAAGAGGAGCCTGTTCAGAAGAAAAAGAAAAAACCTTTCCAAAAGCCTATCCTCATCCTCCTCGATAATGATGGGGATGAGGAGAAGCCTGTTCAGATTCCTCTCCGTTTGTCAAAACCCGTCGAGGATGAAAAACCTCTCCCTTCCTCAAAACCCCTTGAGGAAGAGAGACCCCTCGAGAAGGAGAGATCTCTCCCATTGTCAAACCTCCTCGAAGATGAAAAACCTCTCCCTTTCTCAAGACCCCTCGAGAAGGAGGGACCTCTTCCTTTATCAAACCCCCTCGAAGATGAAAAACCTCTCCATTTATCAAGACCCCTCGAAAATGAGGGACTTCTCGATTTGTCAAAACCCCTCGAGGATAAGGGAACCAAAACTTCTCTCTCTTTCGAAGAGGAGGGACCTCTCAATTTGTCAAGACCCCTCGAAAATAAGGGAACCGAAAATCCTCTCCCTTTCTCAAGACTTCTCGAGGAGGAGGAGGAGGAGAGACCGCTTCATGTCTCAAGACAGGACCCCTTTCTATCTCTTGAGGATCCGAGGGAAACGATTCCTATTGAAAAACCATCTATCGACGATCCCCAGAAAAGGTCTTCGGAGGAGATTAGACTTCCATGTAGAAAACGAATCTGCCACAATCATCATCATCATAATAATAATAATATACCCCCTTCTCAACAACAGAATCCTACAACATTGCATTCAAACCAATCCCTTTATAGTAACTCTTTTGATTGGAGAACCCGTGCATTAGCCTCGAAAAAAAAATGAGATTGTAGACTGTTTCTATGACCAGAATGTTAAGCCAATAGATAGGTCTAGCTCAGAATTTTTCTTTTTAAAAGAAAATAAATAAATAATCCAAAGACTATTCGTAAATATAAATGGTAAAGTCTCGAGTCGGCTGGAAAAAAATTTTCTGAGCTGAGAAAAATTCTCCAACTCAAAAAAAAAAAAAAAAAAACTTTTGTTAATTTTTATCATGTCTTAGACATGATAAAAATTAACGACCCCCTTCCCTTTTCGTCTGGGAATGTTGTCTCACTCTTTTGAAAAACAAATCGTGATTCATTCATGGAATGATTGCCATTAGCGAAAGGATGAGTCATGGTCTATTTTTAGAAAGGGTGAGACATCCTTCCCAGACAAAAAGGGAGGGTCATTAATTTTTATCATGTCTAAAGACATGATAAAAATTAACCAAAAGTTTTTTTTTTTTTTTTTTTCATTAGAGAATTTTTATCTCACCTCTGAGAAATTTTTTTTCTCCCAGCCGATTCGAGACTTTACCATTTGTTTTTAAGAATGATTTCTCCCTGATCTATTATTTCAAAATTCCAAGTTTCGCTTCAGAACCATCTGTGCTGTTGAAGAAGTAACGTGATATATGTATTTTTTTTAACGAATTCTGTCAAGATTGAATTGTGCAGGATCGACCTTGCGAATTTCTTCTCTGTGTCTTTAAATAATAATGATACCGAACCGCTTTTTGTAGAGCGCAATGGAAAAAACCTTTTGTATGGTTAGGACAATTCATGTGTTCGATCCCATTGTATTTGAGAATCTCTTGCGTCGATCCCGAAATGCAATAAATGGATCTTTGCAACCATTTCTCTAAAAACTGCCGTTTCATTTCTCCTCGCACCCAAATCATGGAAAAAGGTTCCGTCAACATCGTTAACACCCATGGAAAATAACTGTACGGAATTTCTCCTTCGTACCACGACAAGCCGTGATAATAATCACTCGCCCACACAGCGGTTCGTTTTTCTTTCTCGGTGAGCATTTGCCATGGAAACGGGGGTTTAAAAACAAATACCCCTCGAGAAGTACCGTCCAATGTGACGTAAGCCAATTCTTTCACAATAAAGGCTCCTTGAGAATCGTAGAAACCTTCAAAGTCGAGCACGAGTTCCATGATTTTTATTTCTTTTTCTTTCCAAGGTGACCTTTATTATTATTATGATGGATGTGTATTGAGATACGCACGATATTATTCAAAAAACAAATATATATACGAATGTGACCTTTCCCAGAATTCATACGACCTGTCACGTGCAACCTTCTCTCTCTATATATATATAAAAGAGGAGACGGCGAGAGAACGCTATCCATTTTTTCCTTCAGGACACACAGCGAGAGAGAGAGAGAATTTTGTTTTCTTTTTTTCCTCAATTGAAGAAGATGGACATTTTGAGTGCCAAACCTCTCAAAGATTCCTACATTGTTCTGGACATGGAATACTTTCACTGTTATGATCCAAAGACGGGAGATATATGTTTCATCTTGAAAGAACTGGGCTACATCACTTGCGATTTAACCTTATGCGGATCCATGATTTTTCTCCCTCCTGTCCATTACGATGACTTATCGTCCCGCAATCAAGCTGTGGTCAACCAGACTACAAATAATCGACACGGCCTGCAATGGACCGAGGGTCGTCTTTCCTACGAGCATCTTCCTACGATCCTGAAAATACTGACCGAAAATGTGGAGATGATCTACGTCAATGGATACGATAAAGCCGAATTTTTCAGCAAGCTCTGCCAGCGATCCGTTTACGAGTTTTACATCCCAGGGAAAACCGAGTGGCGGAACAAGTCGAAATGCACGCGACACCAATATTTCCAAAAGATGATTCATTGTGCCGAGAACAAGGTGAGAAATTTTCGATACCATTTGATGGAGGGTAGTTACGTTTTCCGGAAATTACATTGTTACCCCTCCGAGAGCAAAGCTGTCGAAGACGAAGAGGAGGCGGAAAAATCTCCCCAGGAGAACTCGTGCGACGATGAGGAGGAGGAGGAGGAGGAGGATGAACTTTCTAATAATAATAATAATAAATGTCTAAGTTGGGATGCTTTAGAGACCCAAGAATATTGGTCTCAACCCTTATCTCACCTAGACCTGAAAGAGGATCCTCAAGTGTACTCTTTGTGGTCCTCTTCTAAAATTTGGTCTTGGAGAGAACCCTTGAATGTTCATGAATGAAATGGTATGTAAATCCCTAGAGAAAAAAATAGAAAAAAAAAGTTCCTTTTTTTTGTAATGTGTTGATTTCTTTCCAATCCCATTTCTTTTCCATAACTCCAGCCCAATCGACGAGAAGAAGAAGAATTTTCCAAGTTACACAAGACGAATCTTCCAAGTTACACAAGACGTAGAAAGATTTCACAAGGATTTATAAATCACACGCTCCCACATGATATATGTATAGAGAGAAAAAGACCCTCTGTTCTCTAGCCAATACGTCAAGACTTCCCTAAACTAAGAGAGACCATGAGTACCGAGGAAACCTTAGCAGAGCAAGTGGAAAGACTTTCAAAGAGATTAGAAGAGTTGAGACGGGATAGATTTACAGTTCCGCCGACTAAAGAGGAAACTATCATCGATTTCAACAAACCGCTGTACTTTCATCCTCTACCCCAAAGAATGAGACGAGTGGACTCGCCGTTGAACAGTTCCAATGAGAAACAAAATGTCACTTATTTGAATAGCCAATTTCAACACATGAATATTTCATAAGTATTTTTTTGTTTTTTTCCCTAAAGCGTAGGGAGATCGGATCAGTAGTTTTTCCCTTTTCATCGTCGAAAAAGATTGGGAGAAAAATCTTTCTCAGCTCTCTCAGAAAAATTTTTCAGCCTTAAAAAAAAAAAAAAAAAAAAAAAAAAAAAAAAAAAAAAATTGTTAATTTTTATCATGTCTTAGACATGATAAAAATTAACTCTACCCCCCTTTTGTCTGGGAATGTTGTCTCACACTTTCTAAAAATAGACCATCACTCCTTTCCTAAAGAATAGAATTCCAAGAATGGGATCTGGTCTATTTTTAGAAACGGTGAGACCCTATTCCCAGACAAAAGGCGGGTAGAGTTAATTTTTATCATGTCTAAAGTTCAGGGTCCATCCATCTTCTTATGTGAAACGGTGACCCTGACGAGATCGAGATAAACAAGTCCTGTGAGTTGTTTTGTAATCTTGACGCGATCCAAGAAAGACTTTTTATTTTTTTTTGAAATAGGCGGGGGGTGGGGAGAGAAAATGTTCTCACGACCCTCAGATATCTTTTCATAAATATATTTTTTTATCAAAGTGTTTCTTTCATTCCGATCCTTTTAAGAGGTTGGAATGACCCTGACATTTAGATGGGGTCGCGATCCCGACAGATGTCGCGCGAGTATAAAAGTGTGTATCGTCCGCGAGATTTCTTCAGAGAACAGAAGAAGACGTGAACTGAGCTGGTAAGTCCCTTTGGTCCTATGAATATGGTTTAATCATAACTTCATTTAAAAAGACCTTTGAAACTTTGAAACTTCTTAACCCTTTGAAAAGAAAAATGTCTCTTTCAAGACGACGACTCTAAAACGTTTTATTGTTTTTTTTTGTTTTTTTTCCTTTCTAGATCTTCCCTGTTATACATATATACCTTTTCGACTCTTTTTTTGCTCCTGTTTGTGGGAGACATCACCGTATTCATCGCCATGGCGTATTCAGAAAACTTTATCGTGCTCGATCTAGAGGGTTTCCAGTCCTACAACCACAAGAAGGGTGAATTTACCTACGTTTTAAAAGAATTGGGCTATGCGACAAAAGATTTTTTGACCGTGGGATCGTTGACGTTTGCTCCTCCTCACCCCTTCCACCAACTGAGTGAAAAAAACCAAAAGACGAATGCCTAGCTGACGAGAAACCGGCACGGACTTCGTTGGAACGAGGGTCATATTCCCTACAACCATTTAGGACGCATTCTCCAATCGCTCACTCACAGCTTCTCCACGATTTATGTGGTGGGATGCCAGAAAGCTAACTTCTTTGCTAAAGCCTTGGATTATCAAAAACCCGTGACGGAAATTTATGTGCCAGATGGAATCATTTGGAAGTATCGGGAAAAATGTGCCCGACATCATCAAAGGAGGAAATATTTCCATTGTGCCGAAAACAAAGTGCGCAAATATCGATGGCATATTACGGAAGGAGATTTTCATATCAATCACGTCTATCCAGACGGAACGGAGAAAGAGGAAAGGATTCAGAAGGAAGCAGACAATCCTCTGCAAGCTTTTGATAAGGCCTACGATCAGTTAGAGAAGGATCCCTCCCCAAAAGCGTACGATAACCTCATCCAGAAATGGGATAATCTGTCCTGTTTCCAAGTGATGGAACATCCGGATGAGCATACGCCTTTAAACTTGATGGGCTCTTCTACTTCTTCTTTGTCGTCAACTTCCTCCAATAACTCGAGGAAGACGGAGGGTTGGGGAGACATACCTGAAAATATTCCCCATTACGATCCAGAAGCCTGTTGGGACGAACCTTCCAAAGAATCTCATGAGAACCCCAACTTCAGAGGATCCAAAGACAAAATCCACTGAGTGTTGGGACAATGAACGGACGACTCATGCTCCAAAATCCACTAAGACTATGTCCACTGAGTGTTGGGACAATGAACAGACGACTCATGCTCCAAAATCTACTGAGACTATGTCCACTGAATGTTGGGACAATGAACTGACGACCTATGCTCCAAAATCGACTGAGACTATGTCCACTGAATGTTGGGACGATGAAACCGAAAAGACGACAGAGAATTGGGATGACCGTTCTCAAAAGTATTTGAATTGATATATACATAAACTCAGGAGAAAAAAAAAGAAAAGATTTTTAGAAATAAGTAGGGAAAGGTTCTCCGCTTTCCCTATATTTATGGAAATGGACTAAGAAGAGAGAGAGAGACGAATCAGGAGACCAAAAAAAATGGGTCTTGGAAGGAATAAGTGCAAATGCATTCGATTCCTTCCGAGACCCATTTTTTTGGGGTCCCTCTCTCATCCAATCTTGGAAAAGAACTTTGTCCTATTTTTCTAGGTCCATTCAAAAAGAAATGAATCTAATCATAAATTTTCTTAAAAGAAAAAACAAAAAGATCCTTTACCTCTTGACGGTCCAAAGTCGAGAATCTTGGAAAAAGTCATCCACTCTCTCCATCCAGTCAAGCTTCTCTGTAGAAACTCTAGTAGGTGCATCTGCATTCTTGAACACCCGGCAGTTATTATTGGACGCGAAACGTCGAATGCTGAAATAGTTAACAGTGAGCCCATTCTTAAAGAAACGGGGATGTTTTATTCATCCAGTGGAGTGCGGAAAAATTTCTGAGAGCCGGAGAAAAATTTCTCTGGCTGAAAAAAAAAAAAAAAAAAAAAAAAAATACCCCCCTTTTAGTCTGAAAATTTTCAGACTAAAAAGGGAGGTAATTTATTTTTCAGAAACTTTTCCCAGCCGACTCGATGTGAATAAAACTTTACTGTTTGTTAAGAATGTTATTTAATGGATCGACTTCAACCTATCGAGTTTCGCTTGAGTTCCGCCCGTGCTGTGGGCCCACCTGGATACAGGTTTCCCCCTTTTGGAATAGAATTTCCGTCAAGGTAGGCTACTTTTCCTCTTTTTGCATTTTTCATGTCATTTCATTTGTATTACAATATACTGAATACGGGCGTTCGAACTGATTTCTAGGCTATTTCTATACAAATGGAGCTCGATCCAAGAAAGAAATGATGTCTTTTTTTTAATTGTGTGGACTGCCAATTTGTATTGGAATATACTGAAAACGGGTGTTTGAGTCGGTTTTCAGTATATTTCAATACAAATGGAGCTCGATCCAAGAAAGAAATGATGTCTTTTTTTTTATTTTGTGGACTGCCAATTTGTATTGGAATATACTGAAAACGGGTGTTTGAGTCGGTTTTCAGTATATTTCAATACAAATAGAGCTCGATCCAAGAAAGAAATGATGTCTTTTTTTTATTTTGTGGACTGTCAATTTGTATTGGAATATACTGAAAACGGGTGTTTGAGTCGGTTTTCAGTATATTCCAATACAAATGGAGCTCGATCCAAGAAAGAAATGATGTCTTTTTTTTATTTTGTGGACTGCCCTATTTGTATTGAAATATACTGAAAACGGGCGTTTGAGTCGGTTTTCAGTATATTCCAATACAAATGGAGCTCGATCCAAGAAAGAAATGATGTCTTTTTTTTATTTTGTGGACTGCCCTATTTGTATTGAAATATATTGAAAACGGGTGTTCACGTCGGTTTTCAGTATATTCCAATACAAGTGGAGCTCGATCCAAGAAAAAAATGATGTCTTTTTTTTATTTTGTGGACAGCCAATTTTGTATTGGAATATACTGAAAACGGGCGTTCACGTCGGTTTTCAGTATATTTCAATACAAATGGAGCTCCATCCAAGAAAAAAATGATGTCTTTTTTTATGTTGTGGACTGCCCTATTTTGTATTGGAATATACTGAAAACGGGCGTTCACGTCGGTTTTCAGTATATTACAATACAAGTGGAGCTCGATCCAAGAAAAAAATGATGTCTTTTTTTTATTTTGTGGACAGCCAATTTTGTATTGGAATATACTGAAAACGGGCGTTCACGTTGGTTTTCAGTATATTTCAATACAAATGGAGCTCCATCCAAGAAAAAAATGATGTCTTTTTTTTATGTTGTGGACTGCCCTATTTTGTATTGGAATATACTGAAAACGGGCGTTCGAGTCGGTTTTCAGTATATTCCAATACAAATGGAGCTCTATCCAAGAAAAAAATGATGTCTTTTTTATGTTGTGGACAATCAATTTTGTATTGGAATATACTGAAAACGGGCGTTCGAGTCCTTTTTCCGACTATTTCTACACACATTCCACTATATTAAAATGACGTCATGGTTGAGTCCAAACAGAGTCGTCCCCGGACAGAGTCGTCTCCGGACAAAGTCGTCCCCGGACAATTTTATACCGAATTTGTATAGAGATATACTTAAAATGGGCTTGGAGGGGAGGGCGCTTTATAGTATATTCCTATATACATTCGGTTGCATTCAGAAACAAAAAGAATGTCTTTTTGAATGGACAGGATGACTATGGAAACCGGATCTCTCTCTCTCCCAAGATTGGATGAGAGAGTGCCTCCTATTTGTATTGTAATATACTGAAAACGGGCTTTCGAGTCAATTTCTAGACTATTTCTATACAAATGGAGCTCTATTTACGAAAAAATGATGTCTTTTTTTATTGTGTGGACAGTCCTATTTGTATTGCAATATACTGAAAACAGGCGTTCGAGTCGGTTTCTAAACTCTTCCTATACAAATTCCACCATCTATATAGAAATGATGTCCAAACAAAGTCGTCCCCGGACCATCTTGATGACCAGACATATTGCCTTTTCAACAGCCCGTATTATTCTGAACAAAAACGTGGAATACTTTTATAGAAAAGAGAAGAATTGAAAGTGAAAGTCAAAAAGCAAAATGGGATCGGCTGGGAAAAATTTCTGAGAGCCGAGAAAAAATTCTGAGTCAGAAAAAAAAGAAAAAATATATAATATATATATTATATAATATATATATTATAAATACTTTTTGTTAATTTTTATCATGTCTAGAAGACATGATAAAAATTAACTAATCCCTTTTGTCTAGGAATGTTGTTTTACCGTTTCTAAAAATAGACCATGACTCATTCTTTCTAAAGAATAGAATTACAAGAAAAGAATGGGTTCTGGTCTATTTTTAGAAACGGTGAGACAACATTCCCAGACAAAAGGGCGTACATTGAGTCTGTGCTGTAGACCCTGAACAACCTATCGGTCACCGGTAATATATCTGGAAGGACCCCAAAAAGCTATCCACTGTCGTTGGAATTGTGTTCACTGGAGGCTATTTCTTTTTTTGCAATCTCGCTTTTAGTTTTCTCTGAGATTCTTTAGAAATGGGTGAAGATGGGTAGCGTGAAGCGGGGGACACCTGGATGAAGATTCCCGATTAGGGTAGAGAGGGAGGCGTGTTGCCTTTTCAACAGCCCACAGTGTTCTGAACAGAAACGTGGAATGCTTTTATAGAAAAGAGAAGAGTTGAAAGTGAAAGTCGAAAAACGATTCTGAGATGAAAAAAAAAAAAAAAAAACTTTTTGTTAATTTTTATCATGTCTTCTAGACATGATAAAAATTAACTTATCCCCCTTTTGTCTGGGTATGTTGTCTCACCGTTTCTAAAACTAGACCAGAACCCAGTCTTTTCTTGGAATTCTATTCTTTAAAAGGATGAGTCATGGTCTATTTTTAGAAAGTGGGAGACAACATTCCCAGACAAAAGGGGGGTGAGTTAATTTTTATCATGTCTAGAAGACATGATAAAAATTAACAAAAAGTTTTTTTTTTTTTTTTTTTTTTACATTTCAGAATTTTTTTCTGAGCTCTGAGAAATTTTTCCTAGCCGATCCCATTTCGTTTTTCGACTTTCACTTTCAACTCTTCACTTTTCTATAAAAGCTAAAAGCATTCCACGTTTCTGTTCAGAACAGTGTCTCTCTCTACCCAAATCTGAAACCCTAGTCACGAGAGAATATGAGACTAGAAAAATAGTTTAGCTTATTGATCTAAAAAATGTCCCATGCTAGAACTCAGAATTATAATCAGAGCGAGGCTTTCCAGTATCCACTTCCAAGATTTTAGATTTTCCATGGGTGACATGTTCCCAAATTCATAATTTCTTCAATTATAGTCCCCTTCTTTGACAAATGGCTAAGAAATTCTTAAAGAATATCATGATAAAGATTTAGCTATCTATATATAACATTATGTTTTCTTTTCAAAAACAAAATCCAGTCTTGATCGAAATGGACTTTACGCACAATTTATTGTGTCCCCCCTTTGCAAGATTGGCTTGAAGAAGTGATAAAAAAAATGGGTCTGGAAGGAAAAGAGTGCATTTCGAGAAAAGAAAAGAGGACCCTCTTTTTCTCGCAATGCACCCGTTTCCTTCCAGACCCATTTCTTTTGCCTCCTCAGAACTCTCTTTCTTTTCTCCTCCCTCTCTCTCTTAAGAGGGATTGAAAGAAAGAGGCTAGATGGAAAAGTTTCTTTTTTTTTTCTTTCGAGAAGATAAAAAAAAATTTGGAGGAGGAGCGAATTTTTTTTGGGTGGTGGTGGTGGTTTTTTTTTAGAAGGTGATGACTTTAGTGACATTTAAAGAGACCACCAGAGGATCCGTTTGAGTCTCGACGACCTTTTCTTGACGGGGGTCTGTCTGGCAATAAGCGCTGGCATATTGTTTAGGGTAAGTAGAAGAGTCCGTCATGCCTGGATGAGGCGGTATGTAGCGCACTCCCAGATTAAAGAGGGTGATGAAGGGAAATCTCTCCCCCGGATAGAGCAGTCGGTAAACGGGTTGATTGGGTACAACTCGAACCAGCGGCTGAGTTAAAATGCTATACACCCAGGCCAGAAGCTGATTATTTTTAGGATTCTTTTCGGCCAGATGTAACATTTCTTCGCTGGAGAGGACATATCCCTCTTGAGAACTGCCGAGACTCTCAAGATCTTTTATTTTCCTGAAGACGTGGTGTTCGTCGAAAAACACGGAGACAATGTCCCAGGTTCTTTTACTGGAAGTATGAATCAAAGGCAAAATGTCCGTAGCGTTCCAAAACAATCTTCCGTCATCCACATAACAGCGAATGCTCACAAACTCATTATATAAGACGCGGATCATCATCTTGAGTAGAAATACGGATACGCACAGCAGTCTCTCTCTCTCTCTCTCTCTGGGAAATAGAGTCTGTCTTCCACTCGCCTCTCTATATATACGAGAAGACCACGTGATGGGCGACGTGACGGTTGACTTCTAGAAAAAAAAAATCAACTTTGTCTACCTATCTCTCTCTATGACCTTCTATTTTTTTTCCTAAAGGACACCCCGGCATCTTTTCAAAGGTCATGGGATTGAGAGGAACGAAAGAAAAAAAACAACCATCCTTTGTATACTACCTATGACCTTCTCCTAGAGACCCCTGTCATTTTCTTCTCGAGAGCTACGTGATGAAAGCTTTTTTTTTATTCTAGAGTTTATCAACTTTGTAGACACATGACCCCGTCACCTTCTCAAAGGTTATGTCGTATGGAATGGGACCCTTTTGGTTTTTTCTTTTGAGGAAATAAAAAATAAAACAACTTTATAATCATCTCTCTATGACCTTCACAAAGACTCATGTTTTATCATTTTTTTTTATTTTAGAATTCATCAACCTTGTTCCTCCTCCCCCCCTCTCTCTCTCTCTCTGAGGAGTCTATATAAACGGATCGCCAGCGAGCTCTTGTTCATATCAGACGAGTGTTTCGCCTTGAGAACGGAAAAAAAATACAAAAGCCATGCTGCTCAAACTGGAATACAACGATGACTATTACGTGCACGCGTATGTGGATCTAGGATTCCTGTACTGGAATGTCAAAGATATCTTGACTCTCTTGCCTACGAACGTCTCGCATACGACGAGTGTTCTCCAAGTCGTTTTTCCTAATCGACACCATATTCTTCGACTAGGCGATTTGGACAACTACTCCAAAGAATGGGGTCAACCGAACCAGATTGTCCTCACTTCGAATGAAGCGGCCTTCGTCGCTTCGAAATCCCTGCATACCAAGTCGCTCTTCCCTTGGATGTGTAAAATATTCATGAGACCTCTGACGAAAATTGAGGAGGACGGGGAAACGTATATCACCCTCCGAGAGACTGTGCAAGACGAACAAGAAAGGAAAAAGAGTCCTCTCTTTTTCATCACTCAATTCGGGATCCATCATCTCCCCAAAATCATCCAGAGACATCAAGCCTTCGTTGAAAAGTATCAGAAAGAGGATGATGGTGATGATGATGATGATGATGATGATGCGCTATGGTCTCCAGTCGCTTAAGGAAGGGGAAACGTTCTCCGCTTTCCCTATACCGTAGACTGGAGAGTTGAATCAGGAGACCAAAAAAATGGGTCTTGGAAGGAATGAGTGCATTTCAAAATGCATTCGATTCCTTCCGAGACCCATTTTTTTGGGCCACTCTCTCCTCCAATATTGGGAGAGAGAGAAAAGAAATTTATCATCTCCTGTCCACCCAAAAAGAAACGATGTATTTTTGTTTTTTTGGATGCGGCCGAATTTGTAGATGAATCGTCCAGAAACCAGCCCTCAAGCCCATTTTCAGACTATTTCTATACATATTCGGTCATCAAGATGGTCCGGGGACGACTTTGTTTGGACATCATCTCTATATAGATGGTGAAATTTGTATAGCCATTTCTAAAGAATCTCAGAGAAAACTAAAAGCGAGATTGCAAAAAAAGAAATAGCCTCCAGTGAACACAATTCCAACGACAGTGGATAGGAAAAGTGAAGAGTTGAAAGTGAAAGTCGAAAAACGAAATGGGATCGGCTAGGAAAAATTTTTCAGAGCTCAGAAAAAAATTCTGAGATGTAAAAAAAAAAAAAAAAAAAAAAAAAAAAACTTTTTGTTAATTTTTATCATGTTTTCTAGACATGATAAAAATTAACTCACCCCCCCTTTTGTCTGGGAATGTTGTCTCCCACTTTCTAAAAATAGACCATGACTCATCCTTTTAAAGAATAGAATTCTAAGAAAAGACTGGGTTCTGGTCTATTTTTAGAAACTGTGAGACAACATACCCAGAAAAAAGGGGGATAAGTTAATTTTTATCATGTCTAGAAGACATGATAAAAATTAACAAAAAGTTTTTTTTTTTTATTACTCAGAAATTTTTTCCAGAGCTCTGAGAATTTTTTTCTCCCCCCCCAACCAACTCAATGGACTAGACGATAAGTTTTTAAGAATGGACGTTTTGTTATTTATGCAGATATTCCGAGTTTCGCGTCAGGTAAATGCGCGCTCACCTTAGATTGAATTCCCTTCAGACAGGTCTAGAGATTGGATAACCCATCAAGAATTCTTCGACAGGTTTTTGGAAAAAGAAATCGTCAAAAAGTGAGTATTGATTTTGATATTTTTTTTTCAACCTTGGGTCAGTTTCTAGTACATTCCTATACTAATTCCATTGTATTTAAAAAAAATAATGTCAGCACGGACTGATCTGACCCGAAACGCTTGCCCATCCAGTTGGCTGGAGGGAGGAAAAAAAAAGAAATTTGTTGTGAAGGATATGTCAATTCTTTTCTAAAAATAGATTTCTAAGAAAAGAATGAACCTCTGTTGGAAATCTATTTTTAGAAACATGTCTAGACAACATGTTGACAAGAAAAAAATTCTTTGTTTTTCCTGAGAGCAAACTGATTTTTTTCTTTCCACCCACTTTTCTTATTCTTTGGGAGGAAGGAAGAACTTCCCTTCCCCCCGCCTTTTTTCCACTAGTATTTATATAGATCCAAGTTTTTCTGCCTACAGGGTTCATTCTCGTTCTTCCTTCCCAACCGAGCAAAACTAAAATGTCGACTGATGCTGTTGCAGTTCTACCTACCCTGGTGGAAATCACGCCCGTCTGTCATCCGGAACGAGCTCATCAATGGGAACCTCTCTCCCGTTTCGAGGAATGGTTTCGGGACCCGGAGCGTATGGAACAAATCGTCCAAGAAACCATGTGCTATTTATCCTGTTACGATATAAAAATCCTGCATTATTTTTCGTCCATCGAAGCTTTCAAGCATTTTGCTTTCCAATCGATGATGGAGGCAGGAACCTTTCGCTTACACGCTTATCTGCGATGGTAAAATGTGATCGCCGTCGATGCTGGAACCTTTTTAAAACTGTTTTACGTTTCACCCGAGTGGGTTCATATTCTTCAAACCGGAGAAGCTTCTATCCGTCTTTATGGATGGGAAATGGAATCAGAAGCCGACGGGTATCGTATGATTCCCTATCGACTGCGAGCTCGTCTAAAGACTATGTCTAAAGACATGATAAAAATTAACAAAAAGTTTTTTTTTTTTTTTTTTTTTTTTTTTTCAGCCAAGAATTTTTTCTACCCGATTCGATTGACAAGACATCCCAGTTTTTTTTTAAGAATGGAATTTCTGTTCTATATATTTCAGCATTTCAACTGTTGCTTCAGATCCCTCTGTGCTGTTGAAAAAGCCTGCACTTCAACTCTCCTGGAAACAGTTTAAGCCATGTCTTCTCTCAAGATTCTCTTTAGATCCAGCAAAGATGTGGATTGAGTCTCGTGAAAACACTTCATTGTTCAAGAAATTCATAGAAGGATGGGGAGGTCTTTTTAAATGTATTATTTCTTTTTATTAACTCTTTTCTTATGTTTACGACCTTGACAACTTGTTGCTTTCTCAACTTCAGGTTTTTTGGTCGGCTGTCTAAAATCAGCTCTTACCTCAGTGGACGATGCATCAAATTCCATTGTACTGAATTCTCCATTTCCCGAAAAGACTTCTTTCAACATGTGGATGGCTTCTTTGGTCAATTCTAATGTTTTATTTATCGTTTTATTCTTTTCATTTTCTCTACGTTGGAGGATAGCGGGAGTTAAAAAAGGATTTTGACAACAGGGTTCAAATTCTTTCGTTTTGTCTTTGCGATCATGACGATGTATTTCTATAATCTTGTCATCCGTATCATCGGGGTTTATCCATATTTCCAAATCTAACTCTTTACCTTCAGAATTTTTGGGAGATAGATGAATAAGTACAGGATCCATCGCCATGGTTAAATTATTGCTTCTTCCTTTTTTATTCCTCTTCTCCCTCTTCATTTTTTTTCAAAGTTTTTTTATATAATCCACTCTTCAAGTCCCATATTCAACGAATATATTTCTGGCTTTCTTTAAAAGCTTGCAATAGCCACTGAAATCGGTATCGTATCAAGTAGGCCAGAGCTCCAAAGTAAAATAATAGAATTAAACAGACGACATAATAATGAATCTTCAATACGTTGCCCAGTAAAGCGAAAAGAATCGTAGGACCCGCCGTTACCAGTAGTAAATGAATGGCGAACGTTTGTCTCTTCGACCATCTTTCCTCTTTGGGGCTTTCGTCTTCCTTTTCAAACCGACTCAATTCTTGGTCCGTTTGAAAGTTTTTCTCGATTCGTTTGAAATGAGATGTCATTCTTGACCTCTCGAAATTTTAGGAACACTTGTTCCATGTACAATGACATAATCGTACGCTGTGTTGCCTCGCAAGACCCGTTTTGTGAACCGTAACACCGACTGATTCTCTGGACAATAAATCGGTCGGAATTCAACAGATTGGTCGGTCATACATTCTCGTTTTCCCGTTAACCTATGCTTTTCGTCTATGTGTGTATATTCCAAAACACAGGGGGAAGATAGATCGCCCAGGACTCGATGCACGTAGGGTCCACATTCACAGACGTGTCGTTCGGCGTCCCATCCTAGTCCGGGCACGTTCCACAAATCTCGAACGCAGTAATCGACAGAACAGACCCACGGAGATGTTTGAATCATTCGATTACCTCGTCGATCTAAAGAATGGCATTGACATTGGTATCGGAACGATCCATCTTCTAACGTTTCGTAATAATCGGCTACTTCTTGAGCGGGTTGTTGGGTTCGACGATCTATTAAAACATTGAGAGAAGGATCACGGGCTTCTGGATGTTGACAGGGATGGGTGAAAGAGGAACGAGGAGCACAAAGCCATCCCGAGGCCGAAAAAATAGGAATTTCCGAGGAAGAAAGACAAGCGGTCCGGATTCCTTGGGGAATACAATAAGTACCCGGTTCGAGATGATTCCATGTTTTATCAGAAAGAGTGAGTTTTTCGTAAAACGTGGGATTTGTTTCACAGAGCTGAGAACAATCGCAATGGCTATCGGGACACTGAAAGATTTGGAAAGGGCAATACGTCTCGGTTGAAATTTCTGGTAAGGCTAATGATGATGAGGGAGGAATAGAAGGCATCCGGAGATCGGGTTTATAAAAAAGATTCAAGAGAGTCACTAGAAATACAATGCATAGAATGATCGCGCTCGGGTGTATCATTTTTCTTTCTTTCCTCCTTTATAAATTAGAACCGGTTCCGATCCCTACGAGTTCTCATTATACTGTGATTCGACACTTTTCCAAGGACAAGTCGCTTCTGCAACTGTTTCCTCAATATGTTTACGTGTTCGTCGATCAAGGTATTTGTTATCTGTTAAGAAAAAACCTATATTTCAGCTATCCGGCTCGATACGCTGAAGCGGCACGATCTTTTACATTATAAATACATGCTAAAATGGCCTCATACGATTGAAATCGTGTCGTATACGAATCATCTCACCCATCCGATGGATATTTTAAATTACAGAGCTTGAGGTTCGGTTTTGATGAAAGGAGCCGTATTCTTCACGGCAATATCGTTTTTATTCTCCGTAGTATACCAATGAGCATCGACCTCCCAAATATTTTGAATAGCCTTGCGTTGTGTTTCATAGACGGGATCGTCGAGCGATTTGAGAGGTAATAACACGTTCGGTTGTAACCGTTGTTCGGCATTCAAACCTTGGTGAACGATCCGTTTCAACATAAACGTAAGAAACAAGCGACGTTTTCCAAAGAAAACCAGCGACTCTTCTGTATGGGTATCCATAGCCGGATGAAAAAGTGTGAAATGGCGTCCTTTTTGGGGATCCATCACGTATTGGATGACGATATGATGATACCAATCGCGTTGCCGCATTTGCGAGAGGAAGTGAAGCCGTTGCAATTGACGAAAATAACGTCGGGTTAGACGATACGAATCCATTCTGACTTACTTTTTTATCGCGCCAAGATCTTTCTTTTTTGTTGACAGGATAAACATTCACGATACAGAGCCGGCATTTCATCCAACGCGCGATCTTGTTTTAAAAAATGTCGATAATTCGGTTTGGAACAACACGCTGCTGCGTCCTTTTTCGGAATTTTTTGCTCTTTCCATAATTGGCACATCTCGTTCATGAATAAAGGCTGGATGCTCGTCATACTTTTATTCGTTTTGGGTTTATACTACTGCTACTTGTATTTCTATAATTTTTCGGTCCCATCCCCGAAAGATCCTTCTTCTCCTCCGACGACAACGACGCGTTTCCAATATCAGATCGAGACCTCAAACGACAACGAGGTTTCGTTTCACACCTCCACGGGAAAAACATGGACGTTTCCTCTCCCACCCGAATATTATTTCGCGGAAGGACGGATTTGGGAAAAAGATGAATGTTTTGGACAGCCCGATGATACTCAGCTCCCCGCAACGGGGAAAAACCTCTACCTGTTTTTATTACGATCGCAGAGTTTTGTACCCCGCGAAAAGTCCATGATGTATTATTATTATCGATGTCGGCACGGTCGTGTTCTAGACGTGTCATGTGTCAAGAAGAACATTCTCCTTCTACCTGCATTTCCGTCAATCCCTGCATCGATCAGCATGACGGATCGGTTTTACCCGATCCAACCAATCGACGTTTTTATTACGAATGCCAGAACGAACAACCGCTTCGAATCGCCTGTCCGCCCAAGACATTTTTCTACTACGACGCTTGCACTTCGCGAAAACATTTCGTATCTTACTGTGAAGACGGTCAACATTTTCCGATTGACGAGGTGACGTATATCGAGTGTCGTGGCCATCGACCGAAAATGATTCGATGTTCGCCCGGAGAAAAATATTCGACACATTATCGGCGATGCGTGTCTGATCTCTGCGACGGATTTCCGGATAATACGCAACGACCTCTCCCCATCGTCCAAAAAGGATCTTTTCTGTACTCTCCGGGTTACGCGGTTTGTGAAAACGGAATGGTTCGCGACACTATATTCTGTCCTCTTTCCTGGGACACATGGACCGGCGATGCCTTATTCCATTTACCGATGGTGTACGACGAAACGTCCCAAACATGTCAACCGCCTCTTTTCTGTGAAAATGTTCAACCGACCTCGAAAGAAACTGTCGTTCCCGCTCACGAGTATACGAAACATCTCCCGTCCTATCCATTTTCAACATCCTTAGATCGAGCTGTAGCTTACACGTGTGATCCAACCCGAAAACGTACGGTTTTAGAACCAGGCTATCGAGTGTCGGATCAATATACGGTTGAATGGGCTTGTGAGGATAAGTCGTCATCGTCGAAACTCGCGATAGGCGATACGAGCGATCGATATTTTGATTGCGCTCGGAGGGAAATTCAAACGTGTCCTCCTCAAACATTTTTTGACGGAAATGAATGTCGACCGCGCATCCCCGGCGCGTTTCAGTATCGGCATCTCGATGTGTTTAAATTCGATCATTTATCGATCGTTGCGAATTGGATTCGGCCTTGGACGACTCTTGATCATGAACCTCGTGCCTCTTGTGACGAAACCAACGAAGAAGTTTATATTCCCGGCTATAATATTTGTTCTCATCCCGACTGCACGCCGTACCCATTCCTCAAACAATTGAAAACGGCTATTTATTTACCCACTTCTCCTCACATGTGTCTTTTCGAAAAGGGAAAAATTCGAAAGAAACGCGTTCGACGGCAAGGTTTGAAATTTTCGTCGCAGCGATTCGTGAAACAGGCTTCGACTTATAGTGTTCCCGAAACGTGTCGTGAAGGCCATCGCATACGATCGGGACGATTTATTCCTGATTCCGTATTATACGCCACTTGTAATTGGCGTCAACCTTTTGTCTTTTGTCCTATTTCCTCCACAGAATGAATTCGAGCCACTCTGTACGGGTATCACGTATGCGTACCCAAAGAAGAAGCCTATGAAGGGATTTTACCGGCTGGATTAACCCTTCGACTTGAAGTTCAAGAGCTGAGTCGTATTGTACCGGAACATGGAGCGCGATATAAAATAGATGGACGAGAAGCTGTTTTTGATGCGACGCAGCATCCCGAAGGTATCCCCCTCCTTACCTCAGTCTATGAAATTTGGACCGAGCGCGACATGAAATTGTTTTTTAGAATTCTCGTCACGCATCCTCGTTCAGCTTACTGGGAAGACCGAAAATTAAAACCCCTCCCCGAAGTAGTGTACAAATGAGAGAGCTGGCGCAGTGACCTTTGGGGGCGAAACAATGACTGCGAAACCCTCCATTAAAATCGAACCCACTTTTAGAATGTGATGGCTCTCCAACCCTCCATTAAAATCGAACCCACTTTTAGAATGTGATGGCTCTCCAACCCTCCATTAAAATCGAACCCACTTTTAGAATGTGATGGCTCTCCAACCCTCCATTAAAATCGAACCCACTTTTAGAATGTGATGGCTCTCCAACCCTCCATTAAAATCGAACCCACTTTTAGAATGTGATGGCTCTCCAACCGTCCATTAAAATCGAACCCACTTTTAGAATGTGATGGCTCTCCAACCCTCCATTAAAATCGAACCCACTTTTAGAATGTGATGGCTCTCCAACCCTCCATTAAAATCGAACCCACTTTTAGAATGTGATGGCTCTCCAACCCTCCATTAAAATCGAACCCACTTTTAGAATGTGATGGCTCTCCAACCCTCCATTAAAATCGAACCCACTTTTAGAATGTGATGGCTCTCCAACCCTCCATTAAAATCGAACCCACTTTTAGAATGTGATGGCTCTCCAACCCTCCATTAAAATCGAACCCACTTTTAGAAAACAATGGCTCTCCAACCCTCCATTAAAATCGAACCCACTTTTACAAACGCTACTTTTCCAAAACGCCGCTTTTACAAACGCCACTTTTCCTCTTCATCGCATGCTTCTTTTGCAAGGGGACATTCGTCCCCCACATAATCCACTGGCATGGTATATTTAGTGAGGGTATTAATTTATACCATCAGTGCACCATTATGTATGGCTTCTAGAGCGTCAAAGGAGAGACAATGGGTAATTGATTAATAATACCTAGTGAATAATAAAAGCATTTAAAGAGATGCATTCTATATGTAAAGATGGAATTGTTACAAGAATTAAACACATTTAGTTCTCTCAATGAGTTCAAGAAAATGAGCGAACTTAATATCAATGAAAAGTATCCGGTTACAGAAATTAGAGAAATAAACACAAAGTATGGTAAAAAAAATAATAGTCCATTTACCTGAGTGTGTTGTATCTTTACCGAAGCGATGTGATAACAAAGCATCTGATTATTTAAAGCTCAATGGCATTAAACCTCTTTATTTTGTTTATTTAGGAAGTAAAGATGTCGGGAAAGCCCAACCTGGAAACATGTTTAAATTTGAGCAATAACTTTTTTTTTAATGGTTTTAGAATCATTAAAAAATAAAGTAGGCTTAGTTACACAAAAGAAATCTGGTCATTTTTGATAGAGTGTCATAACCCATATTCTGTACCTTACTATTCTTTTCTTCGTGTAGTATTTGATACATTTGAATAATATATTTTAAAATTAGCGAATGAATTTCAGGATAATTATTATTCATATCTGTTTCTTCTTCAACAGCAGTCAGTAAATGCTGACACATTCTAGCAAGGCCGCACATTCTGCTATTATTACCTGAGCTATATAAAGCTCTAATATCACCGAATAAGTCATAAATATTTGCCATCTTTACATATAGAATGCATCTCTTTAAATGCTTTTATTATTCACTAGGTTTCATCAGACCCCTCGAAATTTTACGAAACCTTCGTTTGAAATGACTCTGAGATCAGTATATTCATAAGCTGTAGTATTTAACTATGATGACACTCACCAACGATACCAAGGACTCGCTCGCCGAGGTACCGAGAAGAAAGCCAGGAAGGCCCCGCAAGCATGACCGAAGGACCCCGCGGACACTCTCCCCCATTGAACTAAACTTTGAGCGAACAGCCATTACAACACGCACATACACAGTAAATATAGACGGCCTTACCATCATGATAAGATAAGCTATCATACTTTTTCCCAATGTAGAGGTTGGAGGGCGCAGCGCCCTCCAACTTTTTCTCAGTGGAGGGCGCAGCGCCCTTCACCTGGAGTTGTGGTCTGACTGGACTCACAGGGCTCACAGGCGCGCCAGCTGCACCTCCACAGGCCACCTCTCGCACAACATATATAAGACACATAGAGGACATACACTGTAAGACTCTGACGCTTTAGCGTCGGGGATCCCACTTATGAATAACGGTGAATGCTACTCTATTGATTCAACGGCGAGAGTAAGCTGGGATAACGGTGAATGCTACTCTATTGGTTCAACGGCGAGAGTAAGCTGGGATAACGGTGAATGCTACTCTATTGGTTCAACGGCGAGAGTAAGCTGACATGTCTTTTTGGCTAGGTTAAGACCATCAATCCGGATTGAATGACATCAATCCGGGAGAGGTCGGGGTTTGAACTTGGGACTTTGATGTTAGTAGTCCTGCGCGCTAACCGTTCAGCCAGGGTACCCGTATTCAATAATTGCTAACTGTCTTATAAATGTAACATATCAAACATGTTTTGTGAAGTGCTGCCATCTGTTGTCACTTTCTAATACTACGCATTTAGACGCAGTCAAGGTCGTGACGTATACGATAGAATAAAAAAAAAAAAAAAGCACTTATCATTTCCTCAAGCTAGGAACACGTTTCACTCCAAGGTCATTTCATCAGCGTTCGCTTCGATTTTTTTCCCCACGCGGGACGTTGAAAACGGAAACACGATCATAACAAATTGCGGGTAGTTATTTTATTTTTAATGCTACACAGCATTAAAAAATTACTAGGTTTAAGGTTCATTTTCGCTGCTATATCTATATAAATTTCTGTTGCATATGTTAGTTAGAAGGATGCAAATCAGTTTTTTATAGTGCATCTCGTAAAAGGCATTCGATAGTAAATGGTGTTTATAAGTCATCAGATGACAAAAGTCTATCTTATCCTGGTGTTCTAAGATAAACTCTTCGCTAAAGGTTTGATATCTGACAATTCGTTCCCATTCCAGCTGTTCTGCGAATTCCCTCATGAAATCTTCAGTGAGTGTTTGTTGGGAAGAGATAAGAACCATATCGATATAGTCTTTGTGCTTCCGCATGAAGTCTATGCTCAGTACTTGGTAGTGGGAAACTGTTATCCAATGCACTTTTGTTATATGTTTATCGAGGAAAGGTTCTGTCATCTTTTGGTACCTGCAAGCTTGTTCCCAGTCTAAACTATAGGCATATTTGTCCATGAAGGGTTCCGACAATTTCTGGTATTTGGAGATTTCATACCATTCAACTAAACCTTCATGTTTTTCTATAAATGGTTCTGATAACGTCTGATACTGACAAATGACCTTCCAGTTCACCTGATTTGAGAATTCTTCGATGAACTCCTCCGAAAGAGTCGAGTATCGACTCACGAGCGACCAACTTATATTCTGTTGTAATGCCCTGATTTGTCCTTCCAACAAACCGGTCTTCGAAATATCGTTCCAATTTACGTCAGCCATTTATTATAAACACAAAAGAATTTCTACTTTCAAGTATACATAAGTTTTTAGGTCCTTAGTCTTAACGAATACTTGTATCTCTTTATCTTTCTTAATATAGTTTATAAATGATACCTGTTCGGTGTTATAATTGAACTCCCGCAGCATCTTATTACCGTTAAAAATTTGAGCTTCAACCACACTTTCAAGATAAGTACCATTATTATCTATGAGTGCGAAGAAGGTTATTTTAGCCTTTACACTTTCATTCAATGTCATGAGTGCTCCATTCAGTAAATTATTACTGAACGAAGTAAATGTCACCTTCTGAAATTTTGAGCTGCTGTACCCGCTTTCAGGAGGATCTGCGCATACATAAACACTTTGAGTATATTCCTGTAATTTTTCTTCAGTATGCTTGAATCCTATTTCCAAGCTTTTAAGCTTCTTCGAAGTCTCTGACGAATAATTTTTAAAGCTGTTTACCATAGCATCATTACTTCTCCTAGCTTCCAGCTTTAATTCCTCTATTCTGTTGGTCATAACATCATAAAGTGTCCTAATTTCCAGCTTTAAATCCTCCAATTCTCCGGAAACGAAGGACTTCGTGGTGACATCGTTGGCGTCTACTGGATCTTTACAGTTTTTCAGCACCTTGTTTTCCATATCATAATTCCCATCGTTTGTGAGTTTAAACCCTATTCCAGGTGGACCGCGAAGACCCACCGCTTTTCTGGGATAGTATATTCCAAAAGGATACCAAGCCATCTTTATTATTATATAAATAAGTTTTTAATAGATTGTAATCTATTAAAATCTAAAAATAATCTCTAAATATTACATCCTTAAAGTATTCAACACTATGATCTTCTTTTCTACCATATTGAGTTTGCATCTCTTTCTCTCATTCAAAACAAAGTAAAATACATACTTATCATCAGGGCTGCTCTTCAGTCTCCAGTGAAATTCAATCATCAGGTTGCTAACATTTACGTACGGCTCGTGAAAAGATAAGTTGAAGCATATGATTGGATAGAGACTTCTAAAGGTTTCATAGTTGATCAGACATCCGGCTTCGGAAGTGATATTGTTAAGCCCTGCATCTAAGAGAGCGGTGTAGAGTCTCGAATAATCTTTTTTCTCAAAGTCCATAGTATAATTGATGTTTGGCACCCTCACGTTATTGACCATAAGCCAGCAATCAATCATGTTTAAGTTATCGAACAGCATGTTGTTTTGAGAAAAGTTTTCGTTTCTTTTATCATATTGGGGCACAACGTAAAGGCTCATCACTTCATCAGTAGTGGCGGGTATGTTGCATGATCCGCTGCTATTTTCTAAAATGTTGGACTTGACTACTCTAGGTTGCCTCCAGTTAATGTCGATGGATTGGTCCGACAGAATCAGTTTTGTAAACTGACCATCAACAGAAGAATTGAATTTAACATAAGGTAGCCAAAGCGAAAGTTTCTTGACTTGTACTTTATATTTAGGATTAGGTACATTTGTATACAACATGTTCCTGTGACTGTTTCTTTGAAACTGAAATTTTACATCAAAGCCTGTAATGACTTTTTCATAATCATTGAGGAAGCCGAAAATGTATTTGAGCGGTATAAATATGTTCACAGACTGACTATCTCGGGTATACATCCATCTTTTGGTAAAACCTTCGTTATGGTCATCATTCACTCTTAAGTTAGCGAAAAAATTTGTTATTGTTGTAGCGTCGGTAAGGGCACCGTTAAACTTGAACGATCCTCTCTCGGTAGAATCGGAGGTATCTATATAGTAAAACATATTGGTCGCTTCCGAAGTTGCATAATCAGGTGTGAAGTTAATTAAACCCATAACCTGTAACATCAAGGATGTGTCATGCACATCTGAATCTATCTCGTAGGCACCGATGGTCATGATACTTCTCCTGAGTAAACCTCCACCATTCACCAATGTCACGTTCTCTTCCCCTACAGAATCTCCATTTGCTTTTAGGACTCTGAGTTCTTGGTGAATATATCCTTTGGAGTAGAGAATTTTAGCGTTTGTATCGAGTATGTGAAAGTTATACGTGGCATCTTCACTCGTATCTTGAGTGTTGTGCGTTTCTTTGATTTCTCTATACTCAAAACTTTCTATATCTCTGATGACGTCTTCTGACGTTTGTTTCAACTCCCAAATATTGTTCATCTTTATTATATGCAGTAAAATTATTTTCGCTTCATATTCTTTCCAAGGATAGCTTCTAATTTAGCTTCGTTCACTACTTTTAAACCTGTGCCTCTTTTAATCGTTTTATTAAGGATTGACTCCAATTTACTATTCACTGCTTGCTGCACCTCTTGTTCAACCTCTTTCTTAGCTAGGTTCAAAAGCTTTCTCCCAAAGAAACCTCGCCCTTGTATCCTCTTGCTTGCTCCGTAAAGTCTATGTCTGTTCATTTATTGTAAGTACAAAAATTTTCTTCACTCCACCAGCAACCTGTAAAGTACCCTTTGATTATTGAGCTCAATAGGTTCACCATCCTGATTGGTCAGACGCATCCTGATCCTATATATGTGGTTACTCTTTGTCTTAAAAAAGATAGGTCTGTCAAAATCTTTAGAGAGCAAACTGCCTGGCTCTTGAGCCGGTGTGAAAGAATGGATAACTTCTGATGCAAATTGGTTCAAATAAGCTCCCTCTATTATATCACAATGGATATGAATATCATCGATGCTTCGAGAAATATTAGCCACATACTTGGCTTCTTGTTTCACTTCTTCGTAAATCTTTGGTTCAAATCCTAAAATCTCATGAAGCTTACTCTTTGATAAATCAAGCTTGTAGTGTTCTTTCAGTTTTATCACAAATCTCTGTCGAGCGAATATCACGCCAAACTGTATGGGAGGACTTTCGTCCTTGAAGTACTGCATCATGTAATTGTTTAGCTCCCCCAGAGTATAATTTCCATCCGGAATAGTTAGATCATACCAAAGGCTTCCATCATAGAATGAAAGCATGTTGTTCTCATAGGCCTTGCAAATGTTGTACCATGAAACCCATAAGGAAAATGATTGCAAAGCAACCCTCTTGATTCTCAGAGGCGTAGCGTATTCGACAGTAAAGTCTTCTGACTTCGGGTAGTCTTTTGAGTTTAATATAAGCAGAGTCATTTTATTATAAGCATTTTATTTTTTTTTTATTTTAATGGGCTTTTACCTATTAAAATAACACACATGTTTCATTAAAGTAGCACTTTCTTCTCATTATGATCACTTGGTTCTTGAGTTAGGGAGTATAAGATGTCCCAAGGAGGGTGTCCTCTATTTCTCTTTTTTATGTATGTCATACTGAAGTAGCCACAACGCTCAGATGTGGGTTTCTGCAGGAAGCTTGAATTGTACCGAACTTCTTTGTTTGATGTTCTCAGGTAATGAAATATGTTTGCCGGGATAGTGTCATCCTTTAAAGTAGTACCTTTATATTTGTAGTCTCCGAATGAATCAAAATATTCTACAAAATTATTTTTTGGATCGTTGTAGTAAGCCACCCAATGTGTTCCAGGCCCTGTCGACAAGTCTAAATTAATAATTCCACTTTCAAACTTTCTCATCTTTTTGGGTAGCAAGTCTGATGTGAAGACGCCACGAAATCCTCTCTCACCATTCATGCATTCCTCAATCATTTTGTTCGAGATTCCCAGTTTTGTAGAACGCCTTTCCCCTTTTTTTTCTTTCCCCCGCAACCGGATCCGCTCACTTTATCCATAATCTTTTTGGCTCCCCATCCAGCTGCCCCCGAAAGAGCACCGGTAGCTAAAGTAGTAAGAATGGGAAGAAGAAAAGGCAAGAATCCACCATTTGTCTCCAGTTGTGTTTTGCTGATCTTTATGCGTTTGCCCTTCTTTAGTTGCTCGATCTGTGTTTGTGTAAGATATAGATCATGATTTGGCGCCTTGGAGGTATTGATCTGTAGAGTGACCTCCTCTTTTTTCTTGTGTGCAGTCTTTAACTTGTTGATCTGATGATCAGTCAGATGCACTTTTATTTTAATGTAGTTACTCATTTATTATATGTAGAGAAAATTTTAGTTAGCTCAAAAACTTTGCGTAGTAGCTTTTTACAAAATCATTAGTTAGCTCACCCTTTTTCAAAAGCGCATCCAACAGAGTAACGATTTTATTGTAGAGCGTTTTACTTTTATTCCCTCCACATCTTTTATCCGTCAGTCGCGAAAGCAGCTCCACCCTATCGATACCCTCGCCTGAATAATAATTTCCATCCCTGAGTGTTTTGAGTGCTTTTGTATAGTTCCTCATCATTTGAATTTTGTAGTCGAACTTGTCCAACTCTTTTCTTAAATATTTTTTCCTATCTTCATTATCTTCTGCACTGTTCTTCCATTCTTTTTTCATAGGCCCTTTTCTAGTTCCGAATTCTTTATTTCTGTCGTTGGCGCGTTTTATGATTTCATTCAGCTCGCCCTCACTTTTGTTCACTAATTCCGATGGTAGTTCAAAACCCTCTTCCCGAATGAAAGACTCGTCGATATCCTTATTTAAGTTTAAATTATAAATCCTGCGCTCCAAATCTTTTATTCCATAATCCAATTCTGGAATTGTTGTGGACTCTAACGATGGAGAGGATATTTCCTGTATTGCATCCTGAACAGCTTTAAGGTGTTTGTTTCTAGATACTTCCTGCTTAGTCATCTCTTCTGTCACAGGCTTATGAAACTCTGTTAACATTTCTCGAACACCTAATTTTTCTTGAAGCTGCTGCTCGTTTTTTCTTCTAAGATCTTTTTGTAACTCACCCAATCTTTTTTGGGCTAGTATCTGCCCCTTTATCTTTTCAATGCGTTCCTTTTCTAATTGATTCATCTTTATTACTTAGCAAATAAAGTTTTGCCTTAAAGTAAATGTTTTTGCCTTAAAGTAAATATTTTTTGCCTTAAAGCAAATATTTTCACCTTAAATAAAGATATGATTCGAATAAAGAATTACACGCAACCTGAAGAGTTTGCATATGCTGATCAGCATCCTTTGCTACCCAAACATCCCTTCAGACTTTTAATCACCGGACCTTCAGGGTGTGGTAAGACAAACTTGCTTCTTAACTTCATCTATGATTGGTTGAAGTTTGACAATCTCTACGTATGTGCTAAAGACATCTTTGAGCCCAAGTATTCATCTCTACAAGAAACATACACGCAGTTTAATGATATAGAGGAAGATGATATTCTTAGCCTTAAAAAAGTTAAGAAGGTTGATAAAGAAAAAGTTTTAGAAATGTTTCACAAATTCAAGAAGGAAACATTATTCACGTCAGAGTTGGGCGATTTTATAACAGTAGATGAACTTGATCCTAACGTTAAGAATCTAGTTGTATTCGATGACTGCGTGACAGAAAAGAAGCAAAAAGTCATAGAGGACCTATTCATAAGAGGTAGGAAGAAAAATGCGTCCATCATCTATATATCTCAATCATATTACTCAACACCCATCAACATACGCAAGAACTGTAACTACTTTATCTTCTTTAGACTCCAACCAAGAGAGGTTAAACAAATCCTGAGGGAAATCGATGGTAGTCTCACCAGCGAGGAGTTCGATAGTATGTACAAAAAGTGTGTCACGAAACCTCATGATTTTTTCATGCTTGATTTAGTTAACCCTGAAATGAGGTATAGGAAATGTTTTTCTTCTTTAAATAAAACATGGAACAAAAATTAGAGTCATGCTTGTACGCATACAGAAAAAGCTACAAATTCTACAGTGATGTTAGTCTGTCTCTGACAATTGCGAAGTTCTTGTTTGGTACTTCGAGTTTGACAGCTTTCGCTCTGCTTCCCTTAGCATCCTTGAGCATCGTGGCCAGTGTCATAGAGATTATTGATAAATCCTTGCATGTCGCAGAAAGGAAAGAAGAATACAAGTTTGCCTACAAGTTTTATAAGTCTTTACTAAATTGCTTGAGAGCAAAGACTATTTCGGAGGAGGAAGCTTTGATTAAAGAGCAAGAATTTATTAAGGACTTGAAGTACTTCCCCATGGAAAAATATTTAAAGGAGAAAGGTTTGAACGGGTACGAAAAATAATTTTCTATTCTTAATAAATGAGCAAACAAGATAGAAAGATTAAAGGTGGAGATTTAGTCGGTTGGATGCAAGATAAGCTCAATCCACCAGAAATGCATCTTCCTGGTTATCAGTACTGTGGACCTTTTACAAAGCTTTCTAAAAGATTGACTAGAGGGGATCCAGGAGTTAACAGAGTAGATAAAGCATGTAAGAAGCATGACATAGCATACAGTCAAACAAAAGACACTAGACAGAGACATGTTGCAGATGAAGAGCTTTTAAAGGATTTAGATGCCATTGAAAACCCAAACAGCGGATTTTATCCACTCGGAGAAAAACAAGCTAGGGCTATCATCCGACCTATCATAAAAACCAAAAGAGTTTTTGGACTAGGTGCTATTGTGACATATTGCTTGATTTGTAAAAAGAAGACAGGTACACTAAATGTTGAAAATTCGGTAACAAGCAACGGAAGGCCTATTATGAAAGGAAAGTGTGAAAAGTGTGGATCAAGGAAAAGTTCTTTTTTAAAGTTGACGGGGTAACTCAGAACACCCCTAGACTGAGAGATGTGTACTATGATCCTGAAACTGGATATTGCGGCATCAAGGAGCTTCAGAGGAAGGTGCATGTTCCTAGAAAGGATATCGAAGAGTTCTTACACCAGCAAGATGTTTATACCAAACACAAACCACTTATCCGTAAATTCAAAAGAAGGAGAACTTACGTATCACACATTGACGACCAATGGCAAGCAGACTTGCTATTTTTAAAACCATTATCAAGTTCTAATGATGGTAACAACTACTTACTAACAGTCATAGACATTTTTAGCAAATATGCTTGGGCTATACCAGTTCGCAGAAAAACGGGAGAAGAAGTTACTATAGCGTTTAAAAAGATCTTTAAGGAAAGAATTCCTCAAAAAATTCAGACAGACAAGGGGACCGAGTTCATTAACAAAGAGACGCAACAACTGTTTAAAGAGAATAATATTCACTGGTTTACTACTGAAAATGTCGAAATCAAGTGCTCCATAGTGGAAAGGTTCAACAGAACTTTAAACGGTAAAATTAGAAAATATTTAGCAGCAAACAATACAAAAAGATACATAGATGTATTGAGTCAGTTAGTAAAAAATTATAACAATTCCTACCACAGAAGTATCAAAATGACACCTGTTGAAGCCAGTCTAAAAGAAAACAGTGGTGATGTGTATCACAATTTGTTTAAAGAAAAGGTCATACATAAACCTAAATACCAAGTAGGAGATAAAGTAAGAATATCAATATATAAGTCTGCCTTCAGAAGAGGTTATCAAGCAACTTTTACAGAAGAAATATTTGTCATTTCTGAAGTATTAGAAACTGATCCAATCACTTATAGAGTTCAGGATTTAAATAATGAAGAGGTTAAAGGTACTTTTTATGAAAATGAATTGGTAAAGTATGATAAGAAAGACAACGTATATAAGATTGAAAAAGTCATCAAAAAGAAAGGGGACAAATATCTAGTAAAATGGTTAGGCTATCCTGAGACTAGCTGGATTGATAAGAAGGATTTAGTTTATTTTTAATAGCCGACGAAAGCTATTAAAAATTATAATTCACTCATTGGGGTCATCGCACCCATATTTGTGCTCCAATTTAATGCATCGAAGATGGTTCTGCAGATTTCTTCATTCTGAGCTAGCGTTGTCATCAGTTTAGGTAGCTTAAGTGGGACCTCATAACCACCTCTTTTCCGTAACATTTGGTATAAAATATAGTCTTTGCTAATTAAGTTCTTACGCTTCGGATACAACTCTATGTATTTAGAGATAAAAGATGACAAATCAATCATAAGCTCTTCTTCGAAAGGAAAGTTATACTTACTTATCCATTTATAAAGATTTGTCATTCTGCTTTTCATTCTAGCTGTCTGCGCCTTTTCGAAATATAAATCTTCTAATTTGATAGGGGGTTTATTTGGATTATATCTCAGTTCTTCACCACATGCTTGGCAATTGTACCAGTCATCACCAATTACATATTTGTGTTCACACTCTTTAGTTTTCAAGTCTGAAGAAACTTCTGTGTCTGGACTAAACAATCTCATTATTTCCTCCATTTCTTCCGTCATGTCCATATTTATTTTAATAAGTCTTCCTTTTAACCCCTTTTAAATTGATTGATAATGTTGTTGCCATGTCTATACATAAGTGCATGAGGTGCAAAAATCAAAAAGTCTTGGTGCTGCCAGTTCTGGAGGCGGATCTCTATTGGCGGAGTTCGAAGAGGCATGAGGGATTCAGGACAGCAGTTGGGATAGGACCAGTTGGTGATACCCTTGAAATGTTCAGTACGTAGCCGAGCTATTATAGAGGAGAGGTTTCTTGGGGGCCTTACCAAAATGCTGATCCTTCGCCTGGCGTCTGTACAGGTGACTTTTTGAGGTTGCTCTTTATCGCATAGTGACCGTGAGCCAAGGTATGGATACCATCTGGTAATATGTGCCGCTTGTCATCATCTCCTGAAAGGGCAATCTTATTTACTTGTATGGAATGAATATTATGTTTTGTGCTTCTAATGAGATTCATAGATCTGTACTGTTTTTGATGTGAGAATAGACAGTTTTTGTAATCCTCGAAAGTAATTCTATTTTTCACTACACATTTCTTAATACCTTTTGATTTTTTAACTAAGTCTTTTTCAGTTTTACAGGCATACATCTTAGATATTAAGCCAACGTACTCTTCCAAGATCCCCCCTGCATTTTCATCCTTCATCTTCCCCAAAACCTTTTTATTAACTCGCGGCATTCCATACCTATTATCCTCCGGATAATCAAACGTGTCAAAATGTTCAAGCATTCCTTTCATATCTTCATAGAAATCATCAGTTTTTATATCATAGATGAAACTATCCGTATCCATGTACAACAGTATAATGTTTTTCCCATATTTAGGTGCCATCACATTATAGTGGAAGTCGTACATTAAAGTTTTGGATAAATCTAAGATACTCATTCCAACATAGATAGGTTTATCAAAGAGTACTGCAGTTTTGTGCATATGTATAGCGGCTAAATTTTCTTCAAATATGGTTCTTCCTTTAAAATTTGGTTTAGCAATAAGTTTTTCGGCTTTCTCCGCATCACAGCACAGTTTGATATCAAGCCTTTTTCTAATATTTTCCATTGTCTTACCAAACACAGAGTTGTTCATGAGTTTATAGAAATCTTTTTCAAAGTCATTAGTTGCTTTAGTTCTCATTTCAGTGTTCAAGTCGATATATGTCTTCAGCCAAGGTGCTTGCTTATACTCTAATACCCTGTGTACTTTCTTCAATTTTAAGCCCATTTGTAAAAATTGTTTCAAACCCCTGTAATGAACCACATAATGATCTTTGTCATATAAGGTTGTTAGTAATTTTGTATGTTTTGAGCCATCAGGAACTCTGTTCTCAGCTCCTAGTGGGAGGTCTGAATGGAGATCATGCAAATATTCAGGATATTCCAAGTCGCATTCTAAGATATAACCCACATCTGAATCGTCGGGGATCGCTGTTACATCTATATCGGTATCCCCCCACTTGAAGCCGCCATATGGTAGAAATTGGCTCATTGCCCATCCATACAAGTTATTGGCATCTAGGTAGATTAAATAATTAGATTCTTTACTTCTGTCATAGTCTTTCATATATTTATTATTAGCTTTCCCATACCTATTACAACACTGAGAAATCCCACCTCTGGTTCCTTTTTCTAACATTAAAATCATGTTATAATCAGTCAATAATTCTAATTCCTTTCCAGTGGTTTTTAACATAGCATCCCAAGAGAGACCGGGTGCAGTGAAGTACCATGCAGGATCCAATTTGTAAGTCCTTATGCAGACATCTCTAAAATGTTCCATAATATCAGCTAAGATCAGTACATCAGTCTTCACATACAAATCAGAATACTCACCTAAATTTTTAATGTTGAAGGTCTTCCATACTGTTTTGGCATGTGCATAGTCCTCGTGTGATATATCCGACTCAGTCATTTTGTTGTAAAATTCTTTTTTGTTGGGTAGTCGTGTTTCGTCACATTTATCCCACGAGTCCATATAATCATACGGATACACGCCTTTTCTGGTAACGAGGTCCAATTTGTCCTTGGGAAAGAATTTGGCTGTTTCTCTGAATTCTTTCACATTTTTGGCTAAACTATCAATGCTGCTAGCCATGAACTTAAAAGAATCCAGAAACCTCAACTTTATTCCGGGTAGCTTGACCTTTTTACCATCACCTGCATCTACCCATTCCGCTCCAACCTCTTTGCTGAATGAAATGTATTTTTCCTCAGTGTTTGGAATGACATCGATATTCCCATTATCACCACCTAGCTCTTTTATGAATAAATGAGAATCGTACCCAGATAAGTTGTGAATGAAGACAGGAATGAGGGAAGGGTATTGGTACATTAAGTTACATAATTTATGAGCTGGCCCTCTATAGTTTGATTCATGTTTGGATGGATCGAGTAAATGGTCATGATCCATTACTTTTTGGAAGTCCTCAGAGTCTTTCGGCGAATATGGTGATGGTACTTCTTTGATGTTAAACCCGCAGATATGACATATATGGGTTCTCTTGAAATGCCTGTCATCTTCATCAGTAATTTTGATTGGGTGCTTCTTATCATAAATTTTCTTTATCTCTAAGGCCTCAGCTTTCAACGTTTCGTAAAATACTTTAGTTGCATTTGGACCTCTATATGTGATAGGCGGTTTGTAGTCTCCGTGCTTATATTTAATGTAAAGTGAGAAACTCATGGGTTCATGTTTTTGGTACTTCTGCATGTAAGAGCTCTTGGGATCTGGCTGACATGTATCTATCTTAGTTGTTAAACTTTCAAAATCTGCATACATTACAAAAGGTGCTCGTAGCGATTTATGGTAATGTTTGAACTTTAATTTTGAATCTTTTTCAGGCATTACTATTTTAACAGCCTGATTTTTCTTACAATCCTTTTCATGCGTTTGAAGATCTTCCTCAGAGTGAAAAAATAACAGGCACCTTTCACATGGGTATACTCTTCCATTATGCTTGGTTAATTGCCCACATATTAATTTGGACATGTCTTTTATCCAACAGTAATGACTGTTCCCTTTCTCGTTTCTTATGTAAAGTAAATTGACATGCTTATCTACTTTATGCTTAGTTATTCTTAAGGGGTATATGTTAGTCTTTTCATCGTATGAGTATATGTTCACTGATATGTTATTCAATTTTTCGAACCTTTCGAGTACTCTGTCTTCCATCTTTACTGGGTATTCAATGCCTTCGAACTTTAGCTCATTTTCATATGGCTTATATTTGGTGACTCTTTGGGCATCTTTTTCTGCTGGATGTAGTGCAGACAGTATCGCCCATTTAAAACACTCATTATCATTCTCATTTTTTACGTTTATGACTGCTTTTTTAGCTTTAATCACTTTTGACAAATCAATGTAGGATGATCCTCTCAGTGGGGTGTACTTATTGATCCTCACCTCAAGACTTTTGATTCTAGCAAGCGTCCAACCTGAACCCCTTGCAACAAACTCCTCCATCTCCGTCAATAATTTTTGGATAACTGATCTGTAATAAGCTACCAAATCAGTTGATTCTAAGATGACTTCATTTTTTGTTTTGAAGTTTTTCTCCATTTCTGTCATCGTTTCATCTTTCCCTTTTTCATAGTCACAGAGAAATTGGAAATTAACCTTCAAGCCATGCAGCCTCTTCAGATGTTTTGTAATAAGACCCCGGACCAGTGATGAAACATCGTTCAAGAAGTCTTTGGGAAGCATCAGATTGTGCTCATTTTGGACATCATACGTCACCAAACGGTTTTCAAAAGCCGTATCAATTTCATTGGGGGTATATAGCCTTCTCTCTCGCGAATCTGAAAACAGGTCGGAATCAAATTCGAAGTGACGGTTGAACAAAACGCTTTCTATGTATGCTTTGATGTCTGCCTTCCTCCGTAGTTTGGAATAGCCTGCGATGCCACGCGATCGACAAAATTCACGTAGTTGGTTAATGGTCATATGATGCAGCCCCTGCATATTGTCAAAATCATCTCTGTGAACCTCCTGGCTGGCCTTCTTAGGCTTATAGTTTTGATGAGCTTTAGTTTGTAAGTGCTTATTTATGCTAGATTCCTTTATTAACTTTCCGCAACACCTGATTTTTAGCTCCCTCTTCTTCTTTCGCTTGATAAACAAGTCATTGTGGAACCTGGAAAAGCCGTTGTGGTATTGAATGAGGGCGATCAGTTCCACCTTTTTAAGTTTCGAGTATCCTCGAATATCATTTTCTCGACAGTAATTTTGTAACTGTCGAACTGTTTTTGATTGAAAATCCATTTTGTCTTTCTATATACTACAAACCTTCTCTTTAAATGCTTTTATTATTCACTAGGTATTATTAATCAATTACCCATTGTCTCTCCTTTGACGCTCTAGAAGCCATACATAATGGTGCACTGATGGTATAAATTAATACCCTCACTAAATATACCATGCCAGTGGATTATGTGGGGGACGAATGTCCCCTTGCAAAAGAAGCATGCGATGAAGAGGAAAAGTGGCGTTTGTAAAAGCGGCGTTTTGGAAAAGTAGCGTTTGTAAAAGTGGGTTCGATTTTAATGGAGGGTTGGAGAGCCATTGTTTTCTAAAAGTGGGTTCGATTTTAATGGAGGGTTGGAGAGCCATCACATTCTAAAAGTGGGTTCGATTTTAATGGATGGTTGGAGAGCCATCACATTCTAAAAGTGGGTTCGATTTTAATGGAGGGTTGGAGAGCCATCACATTCTAAAAGTGGGTTCGATTTTAATGGAGGGTTGGAGAGCCATCACATTCTAAAAGTGGGTTCGATTTTAATGGAGGGTTGGAGAGCCATCACATTCTAAAAGTGGGTTCGATTTTAATGGAGGGTTTCGCAGTCATTGTTTCGCCCCCAAAGGTCACTGCGCCAGCTCTCTCATTTGTACACTACTCCCCGATCCTGACATGACGTTGTTGTACACGGGTGAAATGACCGAAAAGCCCGTCACGACCGATGACTATCCGGTCTCGGCTGACTCGTTGATTCAAATGGAATAAAGTAGAAAAAAATGGATCGTTATTTAGGTCAAGGCATATTGTTTTACTCTACGGTTTATATCAGCATCATCCTAGTCGCAGTCACCCTCTTAACGAACCGGCTCATCTTTTTATTTTTATTAGTCCTCACGTTTGGTCTAGCCGCTTACATGACTTATTTGACCGTTCATAATTCCGAACATCTCAAAACGACGGGCCAATCGATTGAAGACTGGATTCGAAAGATGTATCAAAAGATAACTGGATAATCGGAGGTGACTCATGTAAATATCAAGATCGGTAAAGGAAAAAAACATGGTTTCGGTTTACACCATAGATGAATTTGGAAAAGAACGATATCCGAAAGATCCTAAAAAACCTAAACAGGAGCTGTATTATTTCGATAATGACAATCGACCTATTTTTGCCAAAGACGAGCATGGAAATGAATATTACGCTGTGGAATATCGGGGTCATGAATATATAGCGCTTCCTCGTCGGTACGCCAAATCCAATTCCGGAGACGAATTTTATCCTAAATTAAACAATGGAGGAGAATACCCGTTAAATTCATTGGATGTAAATGTGAAAACGTATGCTGTCAATGCGAGGGGAGGAGAGATTTATCCTAAATCCAGCATTGGAAAAGAATATTATATACAGGATAGAATTAGGGAAAAGCCAGAGACGAATTACATCCGATATGCACGAGACGAAAATGGAAATGAGTATTACCCGAAAGATCATAAAAACGAGGAATTTCTCTATATCTATCTAAGTTATGCTAAAAAAGCGAATGGTGATGAATTTTATCCGAGAAAGTGGTATTATTGAAAGATCTTCAGGAGAATAGTATCCGCAGCACGGACTCATCTGAAACGAAACTTGGAAAGCTTAAATAGGTAAACGAGAGTCCATTCTTAAAAAATGGTATCTTGTCCATCGAGTCGGCTGGGAAAAAATTTCTCACAGCTGGAAAAAAAAAAAAAAAAAAAAAAAAAAAAAAAAAACCTTTTTGTTAATTTTTATCATGTCTTCTAGACATGATAAAAATTAACTGTCCCCTCTGTTTGTCTGGGAAGGATGTCTCACCCATTCGAAAAAACAAACCAGGACTCATTCTTGGAATTCTATTCTTTAGAAAGGAGTGATGGTCTATTTTTAGAAAGTGTGAAACAACATTCCCAGACAAAAGGGGGAGGTAGTTAATTTTTATCATGTCTAAAAACATGATAAAAATTAACCAAAAGTGTTTTTTTTTTTTTTTTTTTTTTTTTTTAATCTATAAATTTTTCTCAGCTCTTAGAGTTTTTTTCCCAGCCGACTTCATCCACAAAACCAGACATGTCAAAATTGTTTCTGGAAGGGATTCTTGCTTATCTATTTAAACTCCAAGTTTCACTTCAGATCACTCTGTGCTGTGAAAGAAGAAACATCTTGTAATTTGTAAGTACTAACTGATTTTTTAGTTTATTCACTGGTTAGTTACTCTCCCTCCAAGTCATTCGTTTTTTTCCCCTCCAAAAATCTTCAGCTTTCATTTAGAATGACGATAAAAATAAAACACAAATAGGAAAAAGATGGTCACGCATAAGTAATGCATGTAGGGTTGAAATAGGAAGGTGAATCCTGTTAACAAATAAACAATTATCGTGAAATAAATCCAATTTTTCGAAGTTCTTTCGTCTGTTCGTGATTTTTGGAGAAATGACATTCGCGTTTGGGGTCGATCGGTCATGGGCACTTTATGGATAGCATCTAAATATTTTTGCACTTTCTCGGCAAAGAAGAGGTATCGATCGCTCGCATCTTCTTCTAACACGTCCCATAGAAGATCGGGTGTGATTTCTAGAACATGGTCCGTTTCCGATTGATAAAACTGAACGTCTAATCGCCAGTCGATATCGTAAAGAGTTCGAGCGGTCAGCACTTTATTGAAATGAAACGGATCCAATATATCGAGTACGGCGGACAGAATACTTATACCCGTCAGCACATTGGAAGTAACAGAGAATCCTGTCGCGGCGATTCTGGAAAGTGTTGCGAGCGTACTTAATTGGGTCCGAACGACGGCTTGAAGGATGGCCGATTGAATGGGAAGAGACTGCATACTCAATTTGGTTAAGAGTTTAGGCATCCGTTTTTCAAGGATTTTTTGCGCGGCTTCTAATCCGATATCGATCCCTACATCAATCGCCAATTCATGAACCAAGGACCGTTTCACATGTTTCTTGGGCCAGTTTTGTACAAAGTCGGGAAGATGAGGAGGATATGGTGGTAACGTATGATTTTTTTGCAGAGTGGAAATAGATCGATAGATACTGCTTCCCAAGAACAATTCGCCAATATCTTGCCCCGTCGTCGTCACACAATCAGACCCGTTGAAAACAAGACCGTACGCTTCACAATAAGGCTGGTTGAGTCGTAAATGACCCTCGACGAGATTGAGGCCGGCATGATGACGAGGAAGAGAAGGATGATTCGATTGAAAGAAAACTTGTTCGGGCAAGAGAGCTAATAATTTCTTGGCGAGATTTACGGCTACACATTTTCCATTTCGATATTCCGTGTCCATACTCTGCTGCGTGTTGGAATATAAACGATCGCAGGCGGGTTGGCAAGCTAAACTGAAACCCGTTCCGAGTCGAATCCATCGCGGTTCATCTTCCGGGGAACATGATTCTAAATTTTCTTGGAAAGGGAAGCAGGCAATCATGTCACATCCCGTTTGCGTAAAAACAAATTTTTCGACGACTTGACATTGTTCCGGATCGAGGGTTTTAGGTATGTAGTAATCCCGTTTGGAGTCGGCTTTTCTTATTTGGAAGGTGGTATGTTTAAAAATAAAAGCGTACCGACTTTGAAGAGCTTGTTCGTAAATATAGAGTTGAGTCGCTTCTTGAGCATACCGAATAGCGTGATCGAGATCGTAAGAAGTGACAGTATATTCATTTCTATTTTGAAACGAATCCCATTTCATCTTGAAGGAGGGCTTTGTTCCTATATATCGAAAAAATGTTCGATGTTGTTGCTTTTTTAACAACAAAAATAAAAGGATTCTTTTTTTATATAGTAACAAGTATAAAATGAGATTTAATTCAGTATTTACAGTTGCGTATGGAACATATACAAAAACCAGTTCGAAAAAAAATTTTTTTTAATTAAAAAATAAATTGTCTCAACTATAAAATCCTATAAATTTTAGTTTTTACAGTTGCGTATGGAATAGCGATAAAAACCAGTTCTCAAAAAATTTTTTTAATGAACTATCTTATCTATAAAATCTTGTCAAAATCAGTTTTTACAGTTGAGGATGGAACCTGATGAAAAAATATTTTGGAAAGGATGCTATTCGAAAAACATTTTATCATGGTTAGTAGTTCTTCTTGTAAAGGACAAAAACAAGTTCATTTCGTCTAATATTTGTGCATCTAAAGTATTTAAATCTATTCCAAAAAATATATATATAGTCTCCCACATACCTTCAATGTATTATTGGACTGTCCACTCTTTATATTCCATTAAAGAGCCATGGAAAAAATGTTCCGAGTTTCTAGGGGTGCATTTTGCCTTGTTCACTACTTGTAGTTTCTACACTTTCGTCTTCACACTCTAGTCTTTCGAAGGAAGCTTCTACAGGATCTTCTCCTCCTCTTTCCGATGGAGGTGGACTCTCGGGAGAAATAGGATCTTCTTCCCCCTTTTCCGATGGAGGTGGACTCTTGGGAGAAGGATAACGAACAGGTTGCAAATCGACAATCGAAGGGTCGAAATAATCACTCGAAGCTAAAGTAAGGTCCGACATATTATTTCTGTTTTTCTTCTTGATTCTAGGATCCTCTCTCACATTCTTTCTCTTTTGAGAATTATTTTCTTGTTGATTCTTTTTCGCCTGGTATTGTTCCAATTCTTTCGTCTTCCAGACTTTAATTTCGTAAAATATATTTGAAAATAGATCCTCTCCAAGATACTTTAAATACAATGCACCCCATTCGCTTACTTCATCACTGGTAGAAGGTGTAGTGTTTATTATTTCTTCTATAGTACGTCGAATCACATCCACGTAGAGAAGAGATTCCGATCGTTTGGAAACTTCGTGATATAAACAACGGACGATTCGAGCATGAACTGCTTTAAAATCTAGAGCTTCTTGTTCGTTTAAAGGTGTTTTTTCATCTCCTCCGTACTGTAGATTAAAAACATACTTTTGCAGATCCTCGCCCAGCAATCCGTCTACGGCAAATAATTTATACACTTCTATCTTAGGTATTTCCTGTCGTTTGAATAAGATGTTGGAAAGTCTTATTAGATCGGTCGATCTAGAATAGTCTTTAGATAAAACTTTCTCGATCATATTCCATTCATCTGGCGTGGAGATGGTTTTATTTTGTACCAACTGCTGTTGCACATCCATCCATAAACGCCAAATGGTATTTAAACAGTATCGATGGACGGGTACAAGAGGTTTCAAATCTTGAATCAAGGTCCACGGAAACATCATCATATTAGCTATTCTTTTTAAAACTCTCAACTGAACGGTGGTTTTAGTCGTAAACAAATTAGATTGATTAAATTCTTCCAGCACGACTTCATCCAACACGTACTTGAGACGATCCTTCAAGGGTAATGTCAAAGGCTCCAGGGTTACAGTGTTTTCCTGATCCATCTTGTCCTCAGTATGAAATGAGAAAATCGTCTCAGCTCCAGCTGTTTATATACTGTGAAACGAAAGGGGGGGAGGTAGAAAGGAGAAGCAAAAGTTGGGTAGTAGGAAAAAATTAGCTTCGAAAAAAAAAAAAACTTTTTGTTAATTTTTATCATGTCTTTAGACATGATAAAAATTAACTCTCTCTTCTTTTTGTCTGGGAATGATGTCTCATCTTTTCGAACATATTTCTAAAAATAAATTTCCAAGATAGAAATGAGTCATGTTCTATTTTTAGAAACATATCGAGACAACAGATTAACATCATTTGAACAAAAGGGGGGATAGTTAATTTTAATCATGTCTGAAGACATGATTAAAATTAACAAAAAGATGTTTTTTTTTTTTTTTTTTAATACAGCTCTGGAAATTTTTCCCAGTTGGTTCGATCGATAAAACCAGAAAAAGTAATTTAAATAGTTAATTTCCACTTAACTATTTAAATTACTCGAGTTTTGGTTTCAAATCAGTCTGTGCTTTGGATACCAGCCTCGAAAGAGCTTCAGTTAAAGTCTATTATATACACATTTTGGTAAGTGAACTTTATTATTTTGTTGAATTGCTTGGATATTGTTTCTTTTTCAACTCGTTGTGTTTAAGCTCTTTTCTTTCTCAAAACAATACGAGCTTGTCGTGGCAATCGATCTCGAGCTGTTGGATGCCGTCGTGAGCAATGACTTAATAGATATCTACAAGCTTTATTGGGAATTTTCTTATTTCGTATGTGGGCCCCACCTTCGGTCACAAACGTAATGGAATGGTTACCATATTTATGAAGCAATCGATTAGGACCCACACGAACGGTTCGAGATCCAAGAACGTATCCTCGACGTTTTCTCATAGGTCTTCTACGAATGGGTCTTTGTGTTCCTCTACGATTCATATTGGAAGGAGAGGAAGAAGAAGATGCAGACGATGAAAAGGAAGCCGAACGACTTCTTCTTACAGGACTTCTTCTTCTAGTATGACGTATTTCTAAACTACGACTACGATTTCTCTGACTTTTTCTTCTTCTTGGACTTGGACTTCTGCTCCTGCTTAGACTTGGACTTCTGCTCCTTCTTGGACTCGGACTGCGTTTTCTTGGACTTCTTCTTGAACTTGGACTCGAACTTCGAGAAGAAGGAGAAACGGACGGTCGAATAATGTAAGGGCTAGTGGTTACATGGGATTTGGCATACGTGTGGAGAGGAAATTGAAGTTCGAAATCGTCGGGAAGGTCGACTTGGTTTTGAATTTGTGAAGGTAGAATATCGTCATAATAAATAACTTCGAGTGTTCCAAGAGGTGGAATTTCCTTCGAAACATCATCCTCGTTAGGATCATTCATTCTGACTTTATTTCAATCGAAACACGGATCCGACGACAGGATCTAAGTTATATCGCATAGAAGCTCGATACGCATCTTGAACCGATGTGCAAAGAATATATTCCAAAGGTCCGAATCGTTTCTTTTCTAAAATAATGGGAAGATCGACCGTCCCTGCTCGATAAAAAGGCGTGAGGGAGAGAATTTCATTCAATTGTAACACGTTCCCGTGCTGGAATTCCCTACAACAGAGATAATCGATCCATTTCTGAACGAGTTTCTTATAAGCACGAGCTTCCGCGGACGTTTTAAAACACAATTGCCAGCCTTCAATGCGATCGATATGATTCAGCATGTAATCAAAAGCTGTCCAAAAATGAAATAACAGTGACAACGTATTCCGGAAGGACGTGAGATCGATTAAAATCCATGACATGTTTTCTAAGGGAGTCGGATCGGGATTCTCGGGACTGATCCATCGATCCAGGGTAGGACTAGGACCGATCGAAAGAGCTTTCTTGGACTCTTTAACTTCGGGTAGATAAAGGTTTTGGATAAGGATATCGGTTTTGTAAAGGAACGTCTGTTCCAAATCCATCAGCTGTTTGGTTTTTTCCATATACCTTTCTAAACTTCCCGGGAAATGAAAATAGGATAAATAGGAACACGTATGGTATCGATCGATAAAAATCATGTGGCTCGTTAAAATGACGAGGTGTTGAGCCGTTTTAATGTCGTGGTGTAAAACGGCATGCGGAAAAGGTTCAATGTAGAATAATAAATCGCACGTGTTCGTGCTCAATTCTTCCGGTTTAATCACACGCACATGAGGGGAAGACGGGTACGTATAAAAGGGACAAATGACAAAAATGGTGAGGTGGGATAAATGTTTGGAAATGTAATCGTTGATCACATAGGGCAACGACTCAGGTTCCCAAACACAATTGTTTTCTTGTGTTGGAGAAGGTACTGAAACAATTCGTCTAAATGATTCATTCTTTGCTCTTCTTTTTCTTTTTCTGAAATAAATGAAAAAAAAATATTTAAAAATAAGGAACCATGAATTCAGAAACGATTATGAAACAAACTGTAGCTTGCATTTCTTGGTTTTTGAATGAAACGTTCGGTTCCTCGATTGCCGATCAGTTCAACCAAGAAATTCAATGTTGGCCCGAGACGTGGAACCGGTTACGCGAATGGTTAGTTCATACGCCGATGCAGAATCCCAAAGACTGTATTTTATCGTTTGCTCAAACTCTGCCTCAGTACGAAACGTTCCAGGCCTCTTTAGAAAATTCGCTCGCTATTCACGAAGAATTTTGGAATAAAGTATTTACTAACTTGAGAGTTGCCCAGTCGCTTTTAGGATCCCCATGAATATTTCGAAGCTAGAACCGTTCGGTATCTTTGCTTTAGCGGGCGGATTACTCTATTCCATTTGCGTGTTGATTGTGCATGAGGAAGAAACTCACTTTAAATTTCATTTCACGGTCTTAACGCTCGTCATTTTTCTAGCGCTCATGGCCATCACATCTTTCAAATATTTAAAATACCGCTATCAATGTGAGAGAATGGAAGATATAATGTCCGCTTTGAAAATTCAATAATAATAATAAGAAGAAGAAAAAAGCACTTCCATCATGAATTTTGTCGAACAGTTATACGAAATGACGTTGGATGAAATGGCCACTTATTTAAGTGAGAAAGATCCTATTTTCCGGAAATTGTTCACTGAATATGTGGAGTATGCCAATTTATTACCCGAAGAACAAACTCAAGCCGAAACGCTTTACCGACAATATTTTCCAGAATCGGAGGATACTCTCGACGCGTTTATTGACAATTGGACAATTGGCGACGGTTTAAATTACAGTATCGTTCCGACAATGGCCGACAGGTCGAAGAAGATGTCGAACCGGACGAGGTGGAAGTTCGTTCTCAAAAAGGTGGACCTTGTCCGGGTTTCGTCTTTGATCCGAAGGGGAAACGACTTTACAGTCCGAGAGTCCTGAAACCGTTCAAATCAGATCGCCGGCCAAATGAATTTGATGTGTTCAAGTTTCTCATGGACAAAGAACGCAATCATGAAGTGTATCACCTAAATATTGAACCGAACGCCAATGAGCTGTATTTAGATATGTCTTATGAAGATAGACGCAACATGGACACTCGAGCAGATCAAGCGCTACGGAAAATGGCGAAAATGGTGACCATCTTAAATCAAAATTGCCATTATAAAATATTGGATCTCTATAGCGAAAGACGAATCACATAAACTAAACGCGAAAAGCCAAAGAAACAAAAAATATATTACTAACATACCTGAATAGAAGCTTGTGTTCAGGTCATAGCAGACTGATTTGAAGTGAAACTGGGATGGTTTAAATAAATAAGTGAAAGTTCATTATTGTAAGAAAATGGTGATGTCTGGTCAATCGAGTTGGCTGGGAAAATTTCTGAGAGCTGAGAAAAATATTCTCTAGTAAAAAAAAAAAAAAAAAAAAAAAAAACTTTTTGTTAATTTTTATCATGTCTTTAGACATGATAAAAATTAACTCTACCCTCCTTTTCGTTTTGAATGATGTCAACATGTGTCTAAAAATAGATTTCCAAGAAAAGTATGATTCATTCTTAGAGATCTATTTTTAGAAACATGTTGACATCATTCAAAATGAAAAGGAGGGTAGAGTGAATTTTTATCATGTCTAGAAGACATGATAAAAATTAATAAAAAGTTTTTTTTTTTTTTTTTTTTTTTTTTTTTTTTTTAAGCTCTTGGGAAATTTTTCTAGCTGACTCTGATCATTCTTGTTCTTCCTTCTTGAGTGGGCAAGATGTCAATAAAAGCAGTTGTTGGTATATTTCTTCTTGGATCGAAGTTACGTCCATCCATCACCTTGAATGTGTTTATGAATACGAGTGACTCATCGTTATCTATGAAAGTATTTCTCTGAAAGATTTTGGATTCATCTTGGGTAGGTCTTGTCATATTTTTTTTTAATTAAATCATTACTTTTTCATAAAAATGCTTCCACCTAGCATCAGAGCTATAATATGTAGCATTATATTTCCGTAAAACATCCAGTTGCGTTGGTTAAAATGTTCGGCTCCTGTTTTGGGTGTCGCATCACTGTAAATAGCTGTTGCCAGGTAGCCGAAATTGAGTAACGAGACAAATACAATTCCTAATAAGATAATTACCGTGATAGCCTTTGTATCCATCGTGATGTATTTTTGAATCTCTAGTCTTTATTCTCTTTTCGGTTACACGTAAAGTAATAAACCGACCATTAGTATATTGATCACATTGACAACCGTTGGAGCAATGAGCAACATTTTATTGTTGGCCCAGAAATCGCTCGCTGTCGTTCCTTTGGTCGTGACTTTATTCGGATCAGCAGCATCGTAAACGAAAGCCACACTGCCGTAGGAGAGACGATATACGATGAGGGCCATGATGACCAGTGTTGTCACCAGACATATTAAAATGGTTATGGCGAGAGTTGAACGAAGATTAAAACCAAACATTGTTTTATCCACTAATGATTCCTTTATTATGTGATTTCTTGATGGACTTGTCGATAACATTGAAGAAGATTGAAATGTAAAGGGATCGATTGTCCCGAATAATAGACGAGTAAATTTCGGTACATGAAACATTGGAATAGGTAAAGAAGAAAAAAACAGAGTAGATGAAATAATATCATGATGGAAACGATTCTTGATCGTTCATCAGCTTGGATTCCTTATCAGGAAGAATTTCTAAGAAGTCAATTGTTCCCAAAAATATTATTTTTACAGCTCAACTCTTAGACGCGCATTTACGATATGTAACGGAACATGTTTATCCCAATTACCCCTCGGCAGAAAAATTCAACGTGGATTCATTAAATGAGGTGGATTGGGCTCATTCCGTGATTCTGGTGAATCAAGACAGACAATTATTAATCGCTCCTGAACCGGTTAAACAGCTCGTCAACCTTGATCGGCGTTTACGGTATCATGAAGCGGCCGAAACTATATTCCATGGATTTCATTTCTTTCCTAAACTCTTCTATATATTTCAGTTTCGATGGATCGTGTTTCTGGTGTTGGTTGCGTGGTTTATCGAATGGAGAATAGACATTCAAAAAAAGAAATTCTTTTAAGAATATGGACCCAAATAAGAAGGTTTTCCCTATGATGGAGTATAAGCTTGGATCCAGGCCACAGCACTGACTGACGATTTAAATAGTTAAGTAAAAGTTTATTCTGGTTAAAAAAGGGTAATGTCTTGTCCACATTGAACTGGCTGAAAAAAAAAAAAAAAAAAAAAAAAAACTTTTTGTTAATTTTTATCATGTCTTTAGACATGATAAAAATTAACTTTACCACCCCTCACCCCTATTTTGGTTTGAATCAGGTGTCAACATGTTTCTAAAATAAATTTCCAAGAACGATATGACTTATTCTTTTGCTTAGAAATCTAGTTTTAGAAAGGGTGAGACATCATTCACAACAAAAAAAGAAAAAGGGGGTAGAGTTAATTTTTATCATGTCTAAAGACATGATAAAAATTAACAAAAAGTTTTTTTTTTTTTTTTTTTTTTTTTTTTTTTTTTTCAGCTCTTAGAAAATTTTTCCAACTGACATTGTCATGTTTTGTTACTAATGGACTTTCGTATTCCTAAGCTTTTTTTTTTCATTGGTTATTTTTCTCCTTTTCTAGGTGTTCCGATCATTTCAAAGTCAGGTGTAGATGCAGTTGCATGATTCGCTGCGATCGCCATTAATATACTTGTCACGTATTTATTGACGGCATACATTTGCTGTGTGAAACGGTTATACAAAGGATTGGGGACTTTGAGAGGTTCCTTCTTTGACAATTCGTCTTGAATCAAAAACGAAACGCAATGGAGTTCCGTGGATACGTTCGTATCGTCTGCTTGCAGAGTTTCTTGGAATACGGCAAAAGCCCGATTCAAATCGTGATCGGTGACGAGTTTCGTTAAATATGGAGCAATATATTTATCATGAATGACTTTCCCGATCACGCCATTCAACATGTCAAAGATGGAATTAAACGCCATCAATTTTTTTAACTGAATTTCCGAATGGACGCATGTTTTAGCGATACTGTACATTTTTAAAAATCCTTCGTAGCCTTCTGGAATTTCGGTCGTTGAATCTAGAACATGTTTACTCATGGGCAGTTTTTCAATGACTTTCCGTAGATAAGAAACGAGATATTTTTCGCGAGCCGTTTCCAATTCTCGATTCATTTGCTGACCGGGATCTGTGTGTTTATTTTGAAGCTCTAATAATAGAGACACGTCCGACTCTTTAATTCGTTTATGGGTAGGTTCTTCTTCCTCCTTCTCCCCCTCTTCATGGTCCATTTCCTTTTCGGATTCTTCATGAGCGCGTTTCATTTTTATTTTGATTATATGTCTCCCTTTCTTTTATTTTGATTTTCTCTCTCTTTCTCTTTAAAAGAAATGACCTTTTTCCAACGCTTTCGGTGTGTAATATGTACCATGCTAACACTCTCAGCACTTAAGCACTATGCAATCTCTCACTAAATGTTTAATGTACTATGAAATGTGTGTTATATGTACCATGCAAGTATCAATTAATATTATTAACTATTAATGAACTTCTTAGTAAATATAATCAGTCTTATGTAATGTATGTACTATCTATCATGCAAGACTGTAAATAATAATGAATGCATAATGTTAACCTAAGTACCTAATTAAGTATGATTACGTAAATATAAACTCAACGGATGCAACGTACCTTAAACATAAGTTATATTCAATTTCCAGGTAAACGCAATATATAGTATGTAATGTGTAAAATATATACCATGCAATATGAATGTTTATGTATCATACAAGCCTGGATTTGCAAGTCTGAACGTATTAAGTACTTTAAAGACAAGTATTCATCAATCACTCAATAAATGTAAACTGTACTATAATAAGCAAGTAATATGCACCATGCAAGTATTAATTAATATCATAAACTATTAATTAATTTCTTAGTAAATGTAATCAATATTATGTAATGTGTGTACTATGTACCATGCAAGTCTGTAAACAATAATGAATGCATAATTATGTTTAATTAATATTAAAATATTGAACCTTGCGGATGCAACGTACCATAAACATAAGTAAAAACAATTTCTGAGTAAATGCAATATATAGTATGTAACATGTGAGAATATGTACCATGCAATATGAATGTATATGCATCAAGCAAGTTTGAATAGGGTATAGAACATATAATAGTCATGCAAGTCAGAATATGGTAATAGGTAAATGCAATTCTGCAAGTCTGAACATAACGAAATTAAGTACTATTAAGTTTCTCAGTAATTGTAATCTGTACTATTTAATGTGTGTGAAATTAAGTACTATTAAGTTTCTCAGTAATTGTAATCTGTACTATTTAATGTGTGCAACATGTACCATGTTAATATTATTGTAATATGTAACATGCTAATTTTCTCAGCAATTGTATTTTTTTTTTAATTGTAAATTGTAAATGTGTGTAATATGTACCATGCAAATATACCCCATGTCTCAGTAATTGTGTGTAATATGTACCATGTCAATATTCACAGTACTATTTAATGTGTATAATATGTACCATTCTAATTAATTAGCATGCACTATTTAATGTGTGTAATATGTACCAATGTGTGTAATATGTACTATGCAAACTGTAAATAATAATTAATGCGTAAAGCCAACCTATGTGCTAACCTAAGAACCCAACTATACATACTTATAGTAAGAATTGAATCAAACAGGTGTAAAGTACCTTAAACATAAATATTAAGTACCCTAAACAAAAGTATTAATCAATCTGTCAGTAAATGTAAACTGCACTATGAAATGTGTATGATATGTATGATATGTACCATGCAAGTATTAATTAATATTATTAATTAATAATTAAATTCTTAGAAATGTAATTTGTATTATGTAATGCGTGAACTATGTACAATGCAAGTTTTCTCAGTAAATATAAGCTGTACTATGTAATGTATATAATATGCACCATGCAAACCTGTAAACAATAATGAATGCGTAGTGTTAAACTATGTGTTAACCTAAGTACCTAAGATGTAAAGTACCTTTAACATAAGTATTAATCAATCTCTCTGTGTGTAATATGTACCATGCAAGTCTGTAAATAATAATGAATGCATAGAGTTAACCTGAGTATCTAATCATGTATAATTAACGTAAATATTGAACCTTACGGATGCAAAGAACCTTAAACATAAGTCATATTCAATTTCCCAGTAAATGTAATGTGTAATATGAAATGTGTGAAATATGTACCATGCAATATGAATGTAAATGCACCATGCAAGTATGAATAAGCAAGTCCGAATATGGTACGGCATGTGTAATAGGCGTGCCAGTCAGAGTATGGCAATATGTAGCATGCAAGTCTGAATGGGTAGCGATAACCTAAGTACCTAATTATGTCATTCTAGATAAGGGCGGGCGTGGTGCTCATACCAATTAACCGTAACGGTAGAGGGATGGTGCCCACGTCCTCCGTCACTCACTCACTCACTCCAACGCTTTCGTGGGTTCTCCTTTAATATCGGGAAAGACGGCTGGATCTAACGTCGCCGCATATGTTTCTACATAAGGAGCTCGAGCGAACGTGACATGCCACATGCCTTCCTCATTCGGTTTCATCTGAATACCGTTCGATCGAAGAAGGTTTGGGAGGGTTTTCAGCAGTAAATGGAAAGGATTGAGAACAACATGGCCTTGATAAATTTCGGGAACGCGTCGATCCTCCTCTGAAAAAAGACATACGGGATATCGATACAGGAGCGTGTAGGCGTTCGCGTGTTGACTTAATTTTCCATCCAGTTCTTGCTCGATCAACTGGCAACGCGTGAGCTGGTTTTGTCGAATAATGGTTTCGTAGCACGTTTTGACATGAAAAATAGGATCTTCGTGGCAGTGACGCGTATGCACCGTAAAGGGAAGGTACTTAAAAACATATTGCATGTAGTCAAAAGGCCACGTTTCTTCGATTTGTAGATGGTGTTTCTTGGATTGGACCACGTAATAATTGAAAGGATAGGATAATTGAATCGGGTCTAAATTTTCAAATTCGATGAACGCGACCGGCGAATAATCAAACATGTAGAAATAGGCAAACAGTTTCACATGATGGATCGGGGAATCGGGTTCGCTTTTAAAAATATTCGCGCAAGCATTATAGCCCTTATCGTTATTTTTCAAATAATAGAGATGATCGAGTCGCAGCCCGATATTCCCATACCTCGGATCACACACACAACTTCCAAATTCTGCATGATAAAAAGTATGTTTTAAAGGCTGACCTGTAAAAGCATCGATGGAACAGGGCTGCTGGAAGTAACCGGGGTTTTGGAAAGACGCGAGATACTTTTCGGAAAATACAGTCGGATCCCATACGTTGTTTTTTTCTTCTTCCTTCGAAAACGCTAATCGTTCGTGAGCGGTCATTTCTTCACACCCGAAACCTTGCAAAAGCGGCTTGTATCCAAAATCGCAAACACATTTACCTTCTTTCAAAGGATCTTTGTCTAAACTTTCTAATCGGCCGTGAGGTCCGCAAGCAATGTCCACGTCACAATTCCCCCCGTGTTCTTTTTGCGTGACGAGATGAGGGTATTTACAAAAACAGGTCGCGAATTTCAATCCTTTTTGATTCACCAGAACCCACTCTCCCGTAGCTGAAGAACAAGTGGAATGGGGAAGGAGTTTGGGAAGACATTCACCCCGAAAACATATTTGATCGTCGTCACAATCGGTTGCGGGAATGCAAGTCGAATAAAGCGTCGTCCGCTGAGGAGGGTGGTAAGAAATGGATTGCCAAGGAGGGGTTGTAGTCGTTTGGGACTCGTTTCGAAACAGGTAGATCATGATCAGGTAAAGATAAAAGACGAGAAGAAATATCCAAAGCGTCATCTTCTTTTTTTCAATAGAGGTTCACAACTTATTTTATCGCCTCGATCTTCATGCACCAGACCGGCATTATCTCGTTGTGCCCCTATTTGTTCAAAATATTGCAAAAATTTATATTTGGTTTGTAGATTCTGGATCGATAATAAATACTTTCGAACACTGTAGACCATATCGTTTCTTTGAGCCTTCACCATTTTGACAGGGTCGTCCATTATTTTTTAAATTACTTGTTTACGCCAAACATTTGATTCAGTGCATCCTCCGTGGAGGTTCCTGGACCCCCCTTAATAACACTTACTTTCCTAGCATTTGGATCCTCTATTGGGTCTTTAGGAAGTCCTCTTGTGTCCATCGGTAATTCTTTCTGTTCCGTTTTCACCTTTTCCGCGATCGAGGTGGCTATTAACTGAAGGAGGAGAGGTTGATTAAAATTGCGGCAAGGAACGATTTTGTTCAAATATTGACTGTACTGAGGATCAATATTATCTTTTCGGTGTATAATGCTGGAAAGCATATGATCGGTAATCACAAAACTGTTACTCAACAGCGATTCCGATAAACCTCGATGAATAAACATATTATGAGGGGTGAGATAGGGAAGTTGATCCATTTCTTTTTGAGCCATCTTGGCAAAAAATCGGTAACGTCGTTTGGATAATAAATGTCGACGATGGATTTTCCATAAATCCATTTCTAAATGCTTTCTTCTTATTTAAAAATGAGTGACGGGTTTGAAGTAATTGGGAATGCCGATAATTTCGGGACACTTCTCTTCCCCTTCTTCCATCTCTTCGACTACAGGGAGGGAAAGAGGAGTTTCGATATCCAGATCGGTCGAGAACAGAACAGATTCCTTAAATAAGATAAATTCGCGAACTAAACCTCCTATCTTGTACGAATTTTCTCCGAAAGTGTACCGGTTAGAAATTTGAAGGTTTAGAATACCTAGAAAGGAAGTCGTCGTACCAAACATATTTTCAATCGAACACTGAAAAGTATTTTTTAAACCCTCTCCATTAAAGATCCGACTCTTTCGTATACACCACATATTTCTATGAATTTGAAATTTATCTTGGGCTCCTTTACAAGCAGAGCAAAACGCGGGATCGCACCGGTCCATGAAAAAACGACAATTCTCCGCAAATTTGTGTTGCGGATTCTCTTTCATGCTTTCGCCAATTTTAGTTAAAGGAGCACACAGTCGAGTCATGAACGAAGTTCCTGTTTTATTGTTCTCCCCCGGTTTCAAATACCAATAACCAGCCACGAGAACATTATAGCAATTTTGTAAACCAATAATGTTTCGGATGTGAACAGTATCTTTTCGAGTTCCTTTGGAAAATTGAACTTTTTGTTGACAATGTGTCTCGTACAGCGGATCGTGATTTAAAACATCTTCCCAGTCGGGACATATTAAGTTGAGAGCACCTTGACGTTCTTTTAATTCGTCGATAGCTTTCTCAAGGATGGGAGAAGAAAGAATATTCTGGATAATCAACGAATAATCCATTCTTACTCAATAGATTTCTTTTTTTCGAACAAAGTAGAATGTAGTATCTTGGTTATTAGACTACTGGCCTTAGGAGATGTTACCTCTTCAGCAGCAAAAACTGATTTGAAGCGAAAATGGGATGACTTAAATAGATAAGCGAGAATTCATTCTAGAAAGAATTTTGCAATGTCTTGTTTGGTTGATGAAGTCGAGTGGAAAAAAGAATTTTGTGAGAGCTGGAAGAAAAATATCTGGAGAGTAAAAAAAAAAAAAAAAAAATTTTCTTAATTTTTATCATGTCTTAAGACATGATAAAAATTAACACTACCACCCTTTTTGTCTCTGAATGATGTCTTACCATTTCTAAAAATAAACTATGACTCATTCTTTTCTTGGAATTTTATTTTTAGAAATGGTGAGTCATGGTGTATTTTAGAAACATGGTGCTGAGACATCATTGAAAACAAAAAAGGGGGGTCATTAATTTTTATCATGTCTAGAAGACATGATAAAAATTAACAAAAAGTTTTTTTTTTTTTTTTTTTAGTTGTAAATTTTTCCTGACAGATTTTTTTCCAGCCAGATTTTCAACCGACCTTTTCCCAATCATCATTTTTTAAAACTGGCTCGCTATTGGTTTGTTTAAAAATGACGTCATTGCTTCAAGAACTATATACACATAACTTTCTCGTACTCACTTCTCTATACGGAATGGGGTTCCCAGCTGACATAGCAAAAACCCTATCTCGCTTCATCTACAACTCTCGTTGATGATCTATACAAAATTGGGTAATTTTTTCCACGACTTTATACAGTTCTTGATCACGGGGATCTATCTGCTTGTACGGCTTCACGTGAATTCTTAAATCATAGCGCTCATCCATATTTTCATTGACGTTATCATCGACCCCAATTAAAAGAATGTCGTAATCGTACAAGACTCTGATATGTTCCGAACATTTTGAAATATTATACTTTCGGCACGACTTTTCACATTGTGTGCGGCCAAATATCCGATACGCATATCGTGCAATATCGTGCAATGAACTGTTGATCACTCGCTCGACATAATCATCCGAACCTTTACTCCACAAAATGATATCGATATTGCAAAGACGTAAAAACTGGATCAGGAAATTGGTTTTGGGTCGAATTTGAAATGTTTCTCCTTCAAAGTATCCAAGCGTCTCATCCATATCTAAGACACAGACCACCACCATCTTTCTTTTTTAAAGAAAGAAGAAGATGAGTCGATCCACCACTCATACTATTATTGAACACGTGAAAGAAATTGTTTATTATGCTCCTTCCAAATGTCCTTGGCATTTTGATTATGCCTGTTTTCTCATTTTAAATAATTTCAATCAAAGACGATTCCACTGCCTGTTTACTTCCCACTCGATGCAGTGGAGATCTTACAGTGCCAGCAGCTCTTGTGACTTGCCCGAACATTTTTTCGATTTGATCCTTCTTCATCGACAATTGAGTTCGGAGTATGTGTTGCCTTTTGCGACGCATTTCCGAGAACGTTCGGGATATACAATAGGTCTCTCTGAAATGAATCCTGGACTTTATAGTGCTCGCATTCTTCAACCGGAATATTTAGCAGAAACGTTTTACACGTTCATTGTTTTCTTGTGTAGTATTTGTTATCGACTCGGAGGAACGGCTCCCGTTTTAAAATTATGTTCTTTTGTGTACACGGACCATCATCCCGTGCTCGTGGATATTGGAGCTCTGAATGTGGAAAAGAGAGAACGCATCGGTCATCGAGAATTTTTAAACGAGAAGAAATGGCATCGGTTCTTGAAACGACGAACGACTCGAGACATTATTCGGTACGTGAAACTCATGCATCCGGATTATTTTAAGAAGAAATGTCGTGGTCAATGCATTCTCTCCGAGAAAGTCGTCTTCAACGATGTAACGCATCAACTGATTTGTAAAAGTCGACAACGCAGTCTGGCCGAGGTTTTAGATACTTTTCAAGAACTCATGCCCCATGAGCCTATTCGTCAACTCATTCGAACGTGGCTTTCTGTGAGATAAACAAGAAGATGGATTATAAACAACTCGTCCTCGATTTATTGAAACAGAAAAATATCCCATTTTAGTCTATTATGTAGTTATGGATATTTATTATAAAATGGTTTATAAATCAGACGGGAAAGTAAAACGATTCGACTCTCCATGTTTCGAGCTGAATCAAAGATATTTAAAAGAACCCAATCCGAATAAACTGGAATTTATCACTTCGGATGATAGTACTAAATTGGTTATTCGACGACAAATCGATCCTAAACATTTTATTATAAATCAATATCCGGAAAAATGTTTTCGTGTTAAACTGTCCAGTCACCATCTTGCTGAATTTGATATGTTTAAATACAAGATGTTCGAAGAACAAATTTATAATTTCATAATGTACCTGAATAGTAATATTCCTGCCATTCGAGAATTTTTGAACTTAACTCACGACGAAAGTACTCGATATTTACCTCAGTCCATACGACTGTGGGTGTATAACTATGAAACGGCCAAGATCACTCATCAAGCTATGGATCCCGAATATTTTGGACCGCGTTCATCTCTTTTACTGGAAACACGCATGATTCAAGGTTTATTATCACCATGCACTTCTAAATCAGTATTATTGTCTCTTCGAGATGATTATGCTTGGAAGAATCATACCAATAAAGCCATTTTACCGTCTTATATATACGATTACGATCCTTATAATTTACATTATTCGGATCACTGGAAAGCTCTTGTCCCGCTGGCCTTTAACCCGTTAGAAAATCCCATCATTCATTAATATTCCAGTTGCAGCACATACTCATCGTCTTCACTCCCGTCACGAACAAAATTGATGTAACGTTTCGTTTGAGGATCCTTGTAGCGACAGACTTGGCGAATACCCCGACAAATAGATCCCGGCAAATTTAAATCTCGATCCATTCCTCAAGTCGGTTTTAGAATCAGACCTGATTCGTTTGTCTCAAGGGCTTTTATAAACTTTTGATCGTAGCCAACACGAGCTTTGAGTTTAGACTTTCTCTTTCTCCCTCTTTTTTTGGGTAGAGGAGCCAAGTAATGCCGAATGGGTATATCTATACTCGAAGAGCGACTTCGGGATCGATTTCGGACTCTTGTTGGACTTGGAGATCGACTTCGGACTCTTGTTGGACATTGAGATCGTGTTCGGACTCTCGTTGGACTTCTCGATCGACTTCTAGAACGTTGACGTTGAGATCGACGCCGCATATTTGGATTTATTTCTACTTTATTACGGTTTAAGAAACGTTTTACATAGTCTTGGACACGAGGTTCTTCACTCATAGCGTCATACCAGTAATTTCCCGGAATGATTATAAATTTATCGTCTCGAAACTTTATAAACTCTTCTGGACTATAGCGGGGCAAAAATTTTTGTAAATGAGACAAGTCGAATAAAACGTGCCCCAACGAACATGTCCCTGTTAATTCCGAACGACGCACGTTTCGATTTAATTCCTCTTCTAACACTTTTTGAACATACTCAATAGGAACTTTGGAAGGATAAGACATTTTTTTTTTGCTTTATAAATCCCAAATGACTTGTCCATAGAAATATAATCGGAAGAAAACTGAATCTCGAACGTGCTGGTGTGTATCATAGTAAGCGTGATCGTATAAATCAAACACATCTAAATGAGCCAAGGCATGTAAAGTAAAAATGAATAATAATTGCCATGTCGTTTCATTACGATAAAATCGAGTTTGATCTACATTGACCTGATTAGCATAATAGGTGTTCATATTGATCGTACCCCTGTTTTGATCTACCAGCATCTTGTTCGAAGTGGAATAGTTTAAGCAGTAATTGCGAATTTTAATAAACTCGAAAAGTTCGAGTTTATTAAATGAATTTTAATAAACTCGAAAAGATTAAAAATAACGCAGACGGGAATTTTTCCTTCCTCGGTTTCGGTTTCATTAATATATAACTGAATAATCTCTTTGGGTCCTCCCGGCTCTTCACAATAATACATGGACATTTCGTAACGGTCCAATCGACGAATTGGATTTTCCAAGATACGATTGATAATCGAGACCCATCGTTCAAATATGAAATGGAATTTTTTAAAATCGATCGTGACCCAATCATCCATGATTTTAAAGCATGCCGTAAAAGCATCTCGCCAAGTATTAATTTTAGACTGAAGAGCCGTTCGACGACAAGATCGACGTTCTTCGTGTTGATCAACTCGTCTTTCCATATCCTTATCCTTTGTTTTTTGTCCAAAGAAAAAAGATGGCTGAAATATATATATTCTTGATGATGTTTGGTCTCTTTCTATTTTTCTTTCCTACTTCTGTTGTGGAATCGGATTCCATCCCCATGAACGAATCGATACCGCTTAAAGATTGCCGACGAGAAAAAGTCTGGTGTGTGGATACATGTGATTTTCTTTGCACAAACGGGGAAGAAATGCAATGTGTTCGAGGACTCTGTATGCCCAAACTGAACCCTTACCCGTGTCAAACTGAAAAGGGGGGAATGATTATTCTTACGGAAAAAAATGGATTTTATCAGTGGTCGTGTTACTGCACGGATCCAGCTTTTTACAATGGACCAGATTGTGGAGAATTGGCGAAAGATGTTTGTCAAAATGGTACATTTATCTATAGGGGGTTCAATCAGCACGAATGCATGTGTCAATTTCCACAAGTAAAGGCTATAATTCAAGGAAAACCTCAATGTGTACATAGGAATATAGCTCGGTTTTATAGGAACCATAATGAACTGTTAGGATCAAGTCAATTAAGTTGGGTGAAAAAAAAAAGAAAAAAAAACTTTTGGTTAATTTTTATCATGTCTTTAGACATGATAAAAATTAACTCTACCTCCCCTTTTTTGTTTGGATCAGGTCTCAACATGTTTCAAGAACAGATTTCCAAGAAATGTATAATCAATCTTTTCTCACAAATCTATTTTTAGAAAAGGTGAGACATTATTCCCAGACAATTTTTTTAGTTTATTCATTCAACAAAACTTTTCAAAATTCTTTCTAGAATAAACTCTCTCTTATCTATTTCAGTAATCTGACTTTCGCTTCAAAATCGCCTGTGCTGTTGAAGGAGGTAACATCTTCCAAATTGGCTTACATATGCATTATGACAAAGACTTCAGTAAAGGTAGGAAATCTTTTGCTTTTTACCTATTTTTCATTTTGTTTGAAAGAAATTTTCTCTGACCAACTCCTTTCATGGAATATTCTTTCATAACTCTGATTCTCTGACATATTTCTTCACTCCCATTTTTTTAACTCTATCTAAGCATTTCGACTCAATCTATAAACGTTAACAGTTACTATATTTTTAAAAAATAAGCTGTTACGTTTTTGATTCCATCTCTTTTTTTACTTCTTCTAGCATATGTTTACGATAACCTACAATTTTCATGGAACGTTTAATGATAGTATAGGAAGGATTAAAAGGTCGATACGGAAAATATTTTCGAAAGAATCGTTTTAACTTTCTTGAACAACTATCTAATCTTCGAGGGAAAAGTGGGCCGGCAATAACCCAAGCCAGAAATTCATACAAAAACCGATTACGTTGATCCCATATATTGGACGATACCAATTTTTTTTGTGCATAATGCCGTCGAAGATCTGTTTCGTTCAGAATTTTTAAAATTTCTTTTGCTTTTAAATCAGTTTCAAGAATGATGAGAATAAATAATGCCATTTCTTCATATTCATAGCACTTTATAACTATTTCTTTCAGTTTCTTTAGGTCATCTAATGTAAGAAGAGGGCCTCGACACCTTTTAATATTAGTTTGCTTCGTACGCTCCCATTTAACACTTAATAAACGATATAAAAACCATAGTTTATTCTTCACTTGATTACGCGATTTCTTTTTTTCCTCAGTCAGATACTCTTCATATTTCTGTAGTGCTCTCTTATAATGATATTTTATACCATCACCATGTTTTCGATACCAGTCATAGAATTCATTAAAATAAAATTCATAATTAGTTCGTGTTGCTTCCGAAATATTCATCCGTTTAATAATATTTTGACATTCCTCCATTGACGGACATGGTATGAATACTGTATTGTCATGTTTGTGTCTATGTTTAGGAAGAGAGTTTTCCCAACATTTCCATCGTCTCATTCGTTGGTATTCCCTCTCTTTGAATCGAACGTTTGGATCTCTTCTCCTCTCTCGTAATCTCCATCGATTTGCTTCTTTTACTCTTTCCAATGACCAATAATGTTTCATATAGGCCTTTTTCTTCCTTTTCCTTTCAGATAAAATTGTAGATTCCTCATTATTCATCTTGATTAAATCCCTTCATATTAATTATTATATATGTTATTTTTGATTCCGTCTTATATTTTTTTAATCTAATCCTTTTTTGGTATCTAAAAATTAAATTGATTAAAAAATATAGGGGTTCTATAAACCTTTTAAATATCCTTTAACCGTAAAATACAAAGCATAATAAAGTTCTAACCCCTCTATTATTACCCCATTTCTCGAACAAGGCACCTTGATCAAGTAATGGGGTTATGATAGAAGGGTTAGAACTTTAGTTATTTTTGTTATTTTACAAAAATTTAAGAAAAAGGTTTATACTAAAAGGTTTCAAAATTTTATTAATGATATTAAATTATTATTAATGATTTTTTGAATGGGTGCCAGGATCTGACGCTATTGATAAAGAAATAACTTAATCCATAATATATATGTCTGAAAAACAAATACCATGAAGGGGGAACATAGTTTTCCTAATGTTTATCTTGCTGTGTTTTATAAATCATGTAGATGGTCAGACAAATCACTAATGTAATGACAAATAAACAGTAAAGCTGAATAGTATGAATAAAAGGCATAAATGTCTTATAATTAGATCCAAAAACGGATCGGAGAAATGATTCATAACTCATTTTATCTTGTTCATTCCTTTCTCTCTAATTACATACAAGTTCTATCAGTATCCTTAATGGATCCAAGATTCTACTTCAACTATAAAATTGACTCATCGTAAGATTTTTTACTTGCAGATACTCAAGGCAGTTTGGTCTGTTTATTAGAATTCCAAATACATTTCCCGCATCTGTTCTAACCAATGGATTCTGGATTTACAACGAGCGGTTTTTATCAGAAGCATAAAAGATTTTCCCCATCTATTCTCTAGCCATGGATTTTAGATTTTATTAGACCCCTTAGCGAATGTCAGTTCGGATACTACGCCAACTATAAAATCGGCTCATCGTAAGCTTTTCCACTTGCGGATACTTTCTCAGATGTCTATTTTCTTCTTTTTTTAATCCGACCCTCTCAAAAACAAAGGATAATGAATATTCATAAATACGCTACACTTTACAGCCAATTTCATGGCTTGCATTTAGGAGGATTCACTGTGATTAAAGATACGATTTTTTTTCCCTTAGCCCATATGCGGCTTCAACCTTCTGTGATTCGAAAACTCGCTCATTTCGATAAAGTCGTCCCGAGTCAGAAGCCACTCGTTCTCGCCCTAGCCGCCTATTGTAAAATGTCGGACTTGTCGTGTACCGTTTTTCTTCAACGCAATGCGTCATGGATCCTTCTTTTAGAAAACGAACGGGTCATTTTCCCCACGATCCCGAATTCATCGGAATCCTCCCACAATCTTTTCAAACTTTTCGCCACACCATTTTTTGTGAAAGATCCTAAAACGATCGAACGGTATTTACAAAATCCCGTGTTCGAAAACGTGTACCGCTCCCAAAATAATCATACAATTCTATATTTAGACGAATGGGATATACCGTATCCAGGAGGACATTACTTTGATGATGATAACGGGCCCAGATTACATTTACCAGAAGATGACGGAGGGAAAAGGTATCGTCTTTGTTTTTTGTCCAACCAGGTCCATCACGAGAACGACCTCGTCCATAATTTCATCAACGAATGGAAAGATCGACCGGACGTTTATTACGATCCTCTGAAAACGCGAACGGCTTTTCCGTCTTCCTTTATTGAATTTTTACCGTCCGTGAATCCTGAGAAACCCATCCCGTTTCCCATTGAGTACAATAAGAGTACGGCGCTCATTCAAAAACAATGGACGTATCAGCACCATCCTCAATATATTGTCCAAGATATTTTGAATACGTACGATCAGAGAAATTCGCTTGAGAAGGTCGGACTCTTGATCGAATACCCGTTTCAAATCGGGTTCGAAAATGCTACTCGATCGAATCCTAACGGGAAATGCATTGGACTCGTCGTCAACGGTTCTGAACCGGAAACGATTTTATACGTTCGATCACCGTATCAGCGGTACATGGAATATCAAGCCATCCCCACGACCGTGCACTGGATTCCTATTCTTTACGAACCAGAAACCACGTATCCACTTCAACCGGTCGTACTCTGTTCGACGGTCATCGGGTTTGAATACAAAAAGGCTTTCTTATGTTTAAGTTATGTCATGCTCGAATCTCATCCGAAACAACCTGCTAATAGAAACACGGCGTGTCTGTTCCATCCCGTCACAGATGTGAGCGAATTGACGTTTCTCTAGAGTTACGAATACGATTGTCAGCATGCGCTTCACCGAGTTCGATATGCTTCCATTCCTCATGATTTATGGTGTCTGACCAAAATCGAAGAAGAAAAACCAGTTCCACTTGCTAATCCCTATGCTCATCTACCTTACCTGGTTCAATCATGGCTGGAATTTTATCATCAAAATCGTTCCACGGATCCAGAAATCATGTACGGCAATCTGAAACTCTTTCAATTGGCTCTAACTTTGGCTCGACATAAAATATGCTTTTCGGCCGAAACGGTCGAAACCGAAGAAGAAGAAGGTATCATTGTACCAAGAAATTCATCGTCCCCGATCGTCATTCGCCTAAGTCGGGAAGCTCGAAAATTTCTCGATATTGTCCGGTTAAGAATTGAATTTATGGAACGACCAGTTTCCTCTCCATGTGTTCTGTTGTAAAGAGAAAAAAAAAACGAAGCAAATATCTGTAGATTGAGAAATTGTGATTCCCTTAGCTCAGCTAGGAACTCAACTCACAAGAAGTGCGAAAGTTATCCACTGATATACACAATTCTTGAAACGATGACGTCATCTTGAAATGTCTTGTGAATCGAGTCGGCTGAAAAAAATTTCTGAGAGCTAAAAAAAAAAAAAAAAAAAAAAAAACTTTTTGTTAATTTTTATCATGTCTTAAAGACATGATAAAAATTAACTCTCTCTTCTTTTTGGCTGGGAAGGATGTCTCACCGTTTCGAAAAACAAACCGTGACTCATTCTTGCAATGATTGCCATGAGAAAGGATGAGTTATGATTTGTTTTTTTCAAACGCTGAGACATCCTTTCCAGACAAAAAGAAGAGAGAGTTAATTTTTATCATGTCTTAAGACATGATAAAAATTAACAAAAAGTTTTTTTTTTTTTTTTTTTTCATCTACATAAATTTTCCTAGCCGTCTCGATTGGCAAGACATCTCAAAATTCTTTCTAGAATGGACTCTCGCTTATCTATTTAAACATTTCAAGTTTTACTTCAGATCGCTCAGGAGGGTTGAAGAAGAAGCATTTCGTCACTTGGAGATCATATTGTATTCTTTTCCATTTCGGAATTGGTTAAGATTCGATTAGGAGCAGCAATCAAGTAATCATACATCTGATTACATCGTAGCAAATAATCGACCGTGATCCAATTGAGTTGAATATTCACAATCAACACTAAAAAATAGAGTATTTCAACGCGAGTTATTTCGTACGTCATATCTCCCCGTTGAGCGAACTGGTCGGCTATCTGATCTATTTTCGTAATGATAGTAAAAAAGTTCAATGGATCCACGACCAATTCTGTATTCCATTGAATTGTAAATGGAAGTACGAGGTTTTGTTCACTCAAAAAATACAAATAGCCGTATTTCTCTTTTTCTCGAAACAGCGTTTGAATATAGTCTCGCACCGCTTCCCGTACTTCTGGATCGCGCACCAGTTCGAGCGTGACGAGGCTCGTGAAGGGCGGAAATTTATGAAATTTGATATATTGAGGTACCACGGTATTCAGTCGAGGACGATATTTATGATGAAGAAGGTGATCGATAGGAGTCTTTAAGGATTGAAGTGTAACGATATCCATCTTTTCTTATACGAATTTCCAAATAATAAGGCCGATGATGACAAGAACGATTCCCAACAAGATTGGTTTTAGGTACGGTATATTACCCAAAACATCCAAAATACCACTCGTGATGGAACCCGTCACGTCTTGACTGAAATGCGTTAAAGCTTCTCCGATCGTGGGTCGACGGCATTTCAATTCTTGCGTCGGTGTACAATCGTGATATTGACAATCACATAATCGACAACACGTATCCTCTTTCTCGTTGTCGTACCCTTCACACGCATTCCATTGCTGAATAGGAAATCCCGTGCACGATTCGATCCCGTGAACAGGTTCGGGTTGACAACAACTCAATTCTTTAAGTTTACAAACCATGTCCCCTCCGTTGTAGAGAAAACAGCCCGAATTGTCCCGAATGTATTGGTTGACATATTGAGAACTGAGCGCGACGGCCGTCACCCCTCCTGCGGTCAGAAGAGCTTTCTTACTAAACACTTTATCAAAAGCTTTTTGAAGGGGTTTATTCTTCGCGACGACTTTAGCGACCTCCCCTGCTCGTTTGACAGGAATGTCGAATCGTTTAAATTGTTTAGCGGCTTTGCCTCCAGACTTGTTAAAAAATCGCATGTCTCTTGATCCTTGCCAGATTTTCAGAAACCAAGACAATGAACGAATCCAATTGTATTTTTAGTAATCGAAAAATTCCTTGTGGGTCGGACAATATTTCGGCGTTTCGGAATATTCTCTGCCTGAACCATCTTCGAAATCCTTATGGATTGCAAATTTATTATCATCGAATGGAATCGGAATCGCATACCAAGGTCGTTGGACCTTTCCTGATTGTGAAGGAAAATTTCTCGTTTCCGAAAAATACTGTCATTTTACCGACGCGCGAGTTCCTGGATAAACATTTCCGACCCGATTTACACGACGTCCAGTTGGACGATCTCACGTTTAAACTCAACCCGTGCATCGAGCACTATATCAACCACCTGTATTCTCAAGACCCGACCGACTTGAAACGCAATAACGCCATGGATGTGTTTGATCGGCGTTTCCATTACGAACTGCTACGGAATTTAAGTGTTGGCAACACGAACGAAATTGGTTTAGGCGTGAACAATACCACGAAGATGCAAGAAGAAATGATGGTTCATTTCAAGAGCACGCTTCAGCAACGTCTTTGCGGTTTATATCACTATATTAATAATTCAAATGTAGCGACGCTCTTCGACAAAATAAAGGTATGCGACATGGCGAATGGAGGTCTCTTTGTCGACCCTAAAACGGAATTCTCTCCTTTTTACAATTTCCTGCTGGCGCATTGTTTATTCGATTTTCATAAACTACCCAATTTAGACCTCGTTCCCGAAACCGTCATTTCGAATGTCGCGTACAAGAAAGGGGTTGGGTTTTATACGTTAGAAGATATTTGTCACCCTGAACCGATTGTTGTGATGGGAGAAGAAACAGGATCTTCGTATCTCTATCAATCCAAATGCATCACGTATCCCAAAGAAACGGCTTTAAATAAACAATTGACGAGAAAGGATTTGCCCGATAATCTCATTATGAAAAATGCCATGCAGTTTTCTGATACGCGGTTCCTAACTTGCTAAATGCGAAAAGGTTTGGAGAAAAAAATTGATTTGGTTGGGGGGGTTAAAAAGTCAGTACAGAAAAATTTCTATTATGTAAAAAGGAAAAAAAAACAAAATGGTAATATACCTTGACACAGAATCTGTTTTCATCATGTAGAAGCTTGTACACAGACCACAGCATTAAACGATCTGAAATGAAACTTGAATGGCTTAAATAGATAAGTGAGAACACATTCTTGAAAAAAAATGATGGTCTTGTTGATCGAGTCGGCTGGAAAAAATTTTTGAGATCTAAAAAAAAAAAAAAAAAAAAAAAAAAAAAAAAAAAAAAACTTTTTGATAATTTTTATCATGTCTTTAGACATGATAAAAATTAACAACCCCCTTCCCTTTTTGTCTGGGAATGTTGTCTCACACTTTCTAAAAATAGACTATAACTCATCCTTTCTAATGGCAATCATTCCAAGAATGAGTCACGGTTTATTTTTCGAAAGAGTGAGACAACATTCCCAGACAAAAAGGGGAGGGTAGTTAATTTTTATCATGTCTAAAAACATGATAAAAAATTAACAAAAAGTTTTTTTTTTTTTTTTTTTTTTTTTTTTTTTTTTAATTTCTAATCCAGATCATCCAGATCACGACGAGACCTGAGAGCGTACGGTTTATACGCAAATTTACTAAACTTGTTCTTCATAGAACTGGCAGAAACCTCACCTAAATAGACTGGATCCTCATTGCCTTTTACATCCTCAGCCTCCTTCTTAGGCTTCTCTTTCTTGAATGGTTTGCACAGATCTGGATTGATCTTGCTTTTGATGGGAACCTGGTCTGGATCCACCTTTTCAGTTTTGATTTTCTCTTTATCGAAGGTAGTGGAAATGGTTTCGTTAATAATATTTCTCGAAGAAGGTTCTAAAATATTTAACTGAAACACGGGTTTTTCGATCATATTCAGAGCATCTTCTTGAAAGAGAATCATATCTCTACAAATGCCTCCTACTCTACAATACAAAGCGTCCGTTTCGTAAAAGTACCGCGAATTAATTTTAATATTTAAAATACCAATAAACATATCGTTATTCACAAATTCTTGGTCCAGGGTTTCTTGAAACACGTTTAAAAGGGTCGTTCCATCAAACACTTTGGTTTTGCGTAAACACCATTGATTTTGAGACATCTGAGAATTCAGATCATTTCGTTGACTCATTTGCCGACACGCTTTACAGAGAGAAGGTCTACATTTTTCAATGAAGAACCGACATTGTTCTGAAATCAGCATTTGGGAATGATCGACGGCCACGGCTTTGGTAATGTCCACCAGAGGAGGACAGAGTTTACATATGAAAGAATGGGCATTCAGATTTCTCTTATAATTAGTAGCGCAGAGAACCCAATACCCCGCTACGAGAATATTATAATGATGATTGAAATCTTTAATATTTTCAATCTGAATATAACCTTTTTCTACGGGATGCTGGAACGGGATCGCTTTAGCTTGAAAATCTTGAAACTGAGGATTGTTGGCTAATATATTTTTCCATTCCCGGCTCACGAGGTTTAACGTTCTCGGGTTATTTTCAACGATTTCGTCAATCCCCGCTTTTAAAATCGGGTGCGCAAGAATACGATCGATTAACTCTGAATATTCCATAGTTCCCCTTTATTATTATTTTATGGACTTCTAAACATCTCGGTCTGTTTCCTCAATTCTTTCGCGTACCGGTCAATGATTTCAATCGTTTGATTCATGCAATAGGTTAAGAATTCATCTTTAATGTAGGCTGTATGCGACCCCTGCCAATCTAACCCTCCTGTCAGAGTTTGTACGTCCCATTTGATGTATTGCAATAAAACATCGGTCCATTCTTTCACAGTCATATTGGATCGAATGCTTCGATCCACGAAATCCAATTTATTCAGCACGGATCTAATATATTCCTCCGACGAAAAAACGGTTTTTCCGTACACGACATCAAATCGTAATCGAAAATAGGACACGTATAATTGATAAAACAGGTCGCTGAGCATTTTGAAATCGGACGATACGGAGGGAGAAGGGGTTGGTTCGGTTTTAATGTGTTCCAATTCCTTTTGCAAGTGGGCTTTTTCGTCCAGACATCGATCTAAAGCGTGTTTGGCGTCTTGTAAATCCAATGACAGACCTCTTACATAGTCTTCGTCGACCGTCGATACGTGCTTTCGTTTATATTTCGAAGTATCGGACATTTCTACATCCCGCGGAGCTACGAGAGCTTTAGCCAGTTGGCTTTCTAAAGTTTGGTTTCGAGACCGAGACACTTCCAGTTGGTTTTGTAAATCTTTCACTTCCCGCTGTAATTCCTCCACTTGATCCGTAGGATACGTAATGGCCGGTACAGTAGTGGGTTCTTTCACTTCGGTAATGTGAGGACGTTCCTCCAACTGCCGTCGGTATAGGTCTCGTTCCTGCTCGAAATATAAAATCACCGAATTCGCCAATTCTTCAATGGGATCCGGTATGTTCGGAAACTGGGCTCGAAGCGTGACAATTTGTTTATAAACGAGATCTTGAAATTGTCGATGCTCGTGAATCACGTTTTGGAGTTGATGGACAACAGCTTGCGGCCAATCTTCTCTTTGATCACTAGGGTCATTCTGAAGGATCGTTTTTAGGAACGTGGTCAATTTCGTTTTGGCGTAGAGAAGGTACTCATTACATTTCGTATAATTACTTTCGACTTGATCGAGTTTCTGTTTCAATTCGAAAAGTTGTTCTTTGGTTTTACGGAGCTCGACTTCACAATCGTTGCGATTCTCGACCTGTCGAGCCCATTCGATCATGCTCGACGCCAAATTATCGAATTGAACGACCGGTATTTCGGGAAAATGACCTTTCAGTTGCGCCAATTGCGTTTCGAGGGTCCTCTCTAGATTTTCTTTGAATTGGAATACTTTTTCGAGTTCCGCGAGAATCTGATCGTAATCCGTGGCCCCAAAATACGCATTCCATTTAGTACGTATCAGAGTTACCAAATTCGTTTTCAGGACCTCCAGTTTCTTTTCCAAAGCGACGCGTTGCCGTTTTTCATGTTCTAGACTCTGCTGTAATTTTTTATGTTCTTGGCTACGATCCCGATGGAGTTGAGCTTGGATTTGTTGTAGGACCTCCTTCTCAATCGATCTCTGGTTCTCAATCGATTGTTGAAGATCGTGCAATCGTTGCAAGAGGGTCGTGTCTTCCATCATGCTTTTAGAGGAAGAAGGGAGACTGTGAAGAACGGAATGAGCTAAATTGTCGGGCGTTAGCGATTGATTTAAAGCATTCCCGAGAAGTGTTAATTGGTTCAAAAGCTGGGTTTGCCAATTTTGTAAATACTGGATATACGTTTGAATTTGCTGGAAGAAAAACGTTTTCCAATCTTGGTTCGCACCTAAAGGTTTCCAAAATGAGGGGGGAAGGATCTTCTGTAAAAACGTCATAAACTGCGTTTCGTGGAACTCCTTCATTTGTTTAGCCATTTCGTCTCGAAGAATCGTCTCGATATGAGGATTTTTCTTTTGCAGCGTGTCAAGAACGCGTTGAATACTTTCCTGGAAATGTGCTTCGGACTCGATTTTCCATTTTTGCAGGAGGTCGGTTCGTTCTTTCTGACCCTGCTCCAACTGCTTTTCCAATATCCGTTTTTCGTTTTGACAAAGGGTCAATTGTCCTTTCAGTTCCTCGTTCAATTGCTGGACGTGCTGTTTTTGTTCCGATTGATACGATGTTAAAAACTGGTCGAGGGTTTCTTGTAATTGCTCTAATTTAGATCGCGACGACTCGATCATGAGCTGCTGAGAAGGAGGCGATTCGAGCGGTAAAGTTTCAATGACCGTAGTCGTAGAAGAAGGAGGAAGTTTCAGTTGCTCGATCGTTTCTTGTAAAGCCATTTGCAAAGGGCGGATTAAACTTTCCGTTCGTTGCATCCATTCTTCAAGTCCCGTTTCGTAGCGTTGGTGGAGCATTTGCCATTCGTTCATCAAACGGTTTGGAAACTCGATATTATTATTATTATTATTATTATTCAATTGTTGTTGTTGTTGTTGTTGTTGTTGTTCTACTATTTGCCTCTGCCATTGTATTTTTTCAGACTCGCGCGTTCGAATTTGTGTCTGTAAAGTTTCGTGATCTCGTTTCAATTGCTCCCACTGAGTTTGTAAGGTTTCGTGATTCCGTTTCAGCTGCTCCAACTCAGTCTGCAGGGTTTCTTTCTCCCATGTAAGGCGTTCCAATTGTCGTTGCAAATCCACGACTGAATGCTCTTTTCCGAATCGAGCGGTATTCACATATTGTTCTTTTTCTGCTAGAAAATAACGCATTTCGTTCCGGTGCTCTTGTTGGAGCGTCTCGATTTGTTTCTCGAAAGCTTTCCGATCTGCCTCCAATTGAGTTTCCAAAGAAGCGATTTTGTTTTCCAGGTCCTGCGATTCCATCGGAACAATCTCTTCCAAATGCAAGCCCGAAATGCGAAACAAGAAATCGATGATGCTCGAACTCTTTTTATACAGTTGAGGATAGAGATGGAGTAAAGGTCGACTCAGGAGAAAAGCATCGATCACGTCGTCTCGAAGATTTTGTTTGAGACCATCAACGACATTTAAAGATATAAAAGTGGGGTCGGACTGGTATTGAATAAGACATCGAACCAGTTCTCGTAACATTCTTTTCTTTTTGCTTTTTTTAAATCATTAAAAGGTAGGCTACTTTGTTCAAATCGAGCAACATATATTGATATTTTTCTTCGGAGCGGGACGATAACCAAATCATGACTTCTTTCAAGTAGCGACGATTCTTTCTAAAGTGGGAAACGTATATTTTAAATCCTTCTCGGGTCCATAATTCATTATTTCTGTAAAACGGTAGCCAATAATTACATTGTTCACGATTCACGTCGAGGAACGTTTCATGATGGAATGACGCAATCATGGGCGAAACATACATCACTAAAGACATATTCAAAACGACAAACCAAACACCGGTTAATTTCGTGTCATCAAAAGTAATTTCACAAGTATAAAAGTCCGATGGAATAGAATCCGTATGCAGGTAAGGTGGAAGGGAGCGTTTCCACAATTTATGCAGTTTGGCAGCCAATTGAGCACTCGCAGCTTGTCCCGTTAAATGTATGAAGTGGAGGATGAGCATGGGATGTAAATAGTGATACCAGTTGGACCACGATTCCCAGACGTGCGTATTTCGTTTGAAAAATCGGAGGCGCATGCAATGCTCTAACTGGAAAGGTTCTCTTTTTATGTAGGTCATCGTCAGATCGCTTAAGGCGCGAAAAGCCATATTGCGAGGAAGTACTTTCCAGAACAAGGAAAACGGATTGATGGTCGAACAAACAAATAAGGTATTATTTTCATAGGAGACCTTGATAAAATCTCGAGAGGGAAATAAACTTTGTAAAAACTGATCGGTCGTATCTCTAGAGACGTTAATCCAACGAGGATCCTCTTTTGTTCCATGCACGCAAAAGACTAAAGACCCACGAGGAAACGGATAGTCTTTGTCTAAATTTTCTCCTTGGAAAATCAGTCGATTTTCACTGACCACGAGAATGCAAGGTGCTCGAACGAGACCCGGGCTAAAATGTTTCAAAGTATCGACATGGAAGATGGGTAGTTTGAAACGAACAGCTATAAAATAATATTGTCTATAGACATTTCCATACGCTTCCACATAATCCGAAACATTGTAGTACTTTTCATTATCCATGACAGAGCTTACTTTACCTCGCCTTCTTCCTCGAAAGGAATAAGTCTACAGAGCCAACTTACACGCTTTATATATACATGAGAGATGACGTCATTCAAGGACATAAACAAGGACGTTTATGTCTAGAAAAGTAAAAGCTGGCTGGGAAAAATTTCTCAGATAATCTGAAATGTATATTAAAAAAAAAAAAAAAAAAAAAAAAAAAAAAAAAAAAAAAAAAAAAAACTTTTTGTTAATTTTTATTATGTCTTTTAGACATGATAAAAATTAACTGTCCCCTCTTTTTGTCAGGTAAGGATGTCTCACTCTCTAAAAAATATACCTTGACCCATTCTTTTATTGGAGTTCTATTTTTAGAAAGGATGAGTCATGTTCTATTTTCCGAAAGTGTGAGACAACATTCCCAGACAAAAGGGGAAGGTAGTTAATTTTTATCATGTCTAAAGACATGATAAAAATTAACAAAAAGTTGTTTTTTTTTTTTTTTTTTTAATATCTACTTTAGAATTTTTTTCTGAGTTCTGGCTAGAAAGAACTCTGGTTTATCTATTTAAGACGTGCGAAACGAATTTCACTTTAAATCATTCTGTGCCGTGAATTCAACAGTATATAGGAACAGACTTTATGAAGGTAAAAGTGCTCAGTTTATTTATTCTTTAGAGGAGCACGTGGAGATTTTATAGGATATTTACTTACAAAGCATTGCTTGTATTTTTTTAAGAAATATTAATCAAGTTAAAGATATATAATCATGTCGCAGAGCCTCCATTATTTAACAAGGATTAGTTCGGTTGGAGATGCGCCCAACGATGCTTACATTTTCTACCAGATGTCGGGAGGAATCTTTTACTGTAACCGAAAAGACTACGCACAATTTTCTCGATTTTATACTCGAACGTCTGCCGAAAATCTTTTTTTAACGATGGATCTTTGCTCGACGACCCATCATTCCCTTATCCTAGATATTGATATTAAAACCGAATGCGATGCATCCCTTCCTTCATCTATGCTCTACGATTATGTAGATTCTGTTATTCTCTCAACCTTAAAATTTTACTTTTTATCCCTTAAGCATTTTACTTTTATTGTGGCTGTTCGTCCAGGATGTGGTATTCATGTCCATTTGCCGGAAATCTCGATCGCTCATGATGATTATATTCAATTCTGCAGCCAACTTCAACCCCGGTTCTATCACGAAACATCTGAATTTATTTTCCAGTTGGACGTTTTAGCGAATGCGACGCTTGTGAATTCCTCCAAGCCCTATACGAATAAATACGAACCCATGCTGATTATTTATGTAGACGAACAAACCACCTGGCGTTTAGATTTGACCAATCCCAATGCTTTCAGCATGCGATTGTTAGGCATTCAATCAAAATTTAAACGTCGCAAGGATAATACCAATTCCTTTTTTCGTAAACTGCTCCACCTCCAGCCAATGGATATTCAAAAACAACTTTATGAATATATGATGCCTGTGGTGACACTGTACGATCCTTTGTATCGAGTATCGTATCCCACGCTTATTAGCAAAGATGAGGAAGCTGGACCCGACGATGAAAAAGTGGCTACATTTGTGTATAAACTAAAAACCCCGATGTATATTTACAAAGGGAAGGATTTTGGAACCGAAGGTCATCATTGGTTAAAAACGTTTTACTTTATCAAGTTTAACGGGTTTGTGATTTCAGACTTTGAATCTAATAACCGGGCTCTAAAACGATGGTACCGGGAAAGTCAAAATTCTATCGTCATCGAAAACGATGTATTCCAGACGGTGAATCAAGCTCTCAAGTTAGACAATCCTAGTTTGCATTCCGATCCCAATCCCCTTCGTACGATTATGCAGTACAATCAAGGTTACTATTTTTTACCTGTCTTTTGTGCCTTGTGTCAACATTTACGAATGTCCTCCCATACACTCGCATCCCATTTGCGTACGATATTAGAATCTCACGAACTCATAGATTCTGTGGAAAAAATCAACAGTAAAATTATAGATATCATTTCCCAAGATTTTACTCTCGACACGATCCTCTTTTGTGGTTCGAATCTCAATCCTAAAATTTACAAATTTAAAGATAAACTGGAAGCTATTATCAAAACCATGAAAGGTGTTATTTTATATTCGGTGTCTGGAGATCAGCTCGTGGAACAAATTCATCGAATTCAAGAGCGATATTTTCCGATTCTCGTCATTACCATGCACAATTCCTGTAAGAAACCTCAACGCTATATGTGGAATAATATCCACGAGTACTGGCAAGAAGTGCCCCACCAGATAGAAATTCTAAACCTGATGAATGCCATCTGGTCCTCCATTCAGGCCTATGCTCGGAATCAGGTTGCCGATAAAACTAAAAACATGTGTCCTTTCACAGACATTATGAAACAGGTCAACATTAATTATGTGGTCTCGTCCATTCTGAGTCGAACCAACATTGATCGTAAAATAATTCAAATGGATCGACATAAATGGCATATTCGAACCCACGATGGGGTTCTGAATCTCTTGACGGGTCATGTAGGAGGGACGGTTCCGGAATTTTACCTATCGGATCGACGTCTGGGCATCAATTTTAGTCGACACGAGTTGATGCAATTTCGTCACGATCCGGATTTGATAGCCATCTATCGTTTATTAACCGACCGGAAATTTTTTCTACAATACCTGAAAAGCTGTTTTCTCGACCTCACGGACGATTTACTGGATACGCTGCGGGAAAAAGTGCGCGAGTTTCATGACAAACTAGAAACCAACCCGCTCATTCAAAGCATGCTTCATTTTTATGTGCACATGTGTAAATATACGTGTTTCGAATACGATCTGTTCATGTACCTTTTAGATGTCCTGGCCAGTCTTCTCATTGCGACCAATTACGGTCGCAAATTTTTTATTTTGAAAGGCAACACGCGCAATGGAAAAAGTAAATTCTTTCAAATGATCTCGAAGGTCTTTGGAGGCTATAGTCATGGTATTCGAGCCGTCAATTTACAAACGACGAGTGGTCAAGGACTATCAGCCCAACCCGAACTGGCCTCTTCGTTATTTTGTTGTCGGGTAGTGACTGTTGAAGAAATGTCGGGAAAATTAAACGAAAACCTCGTGAAAGAAATCACGGGTAATTCGACCACCAGTTTTCGGAATTTGTACGAGCAAAATGTAGGAGCGATTCCCAGTGCCAAACTCATGGCTTCTACCAATACGTTCCCAGTGTGTACGGCCACAGAGGCGTTTAATGATCGCGTGGTAGCAATTCCTTTTGACGCCGTGTTTACGAAAAATGCTCCATCCCTCACCTCAGAACAAGTGATGCAGGATCAATATTTACTCGAAACCAAAGATTCTATCGTCGAAGATTCCTATAAAGGTTTCTTTTTAATGATTTATCTGCATCTGGCCCACAATATTAACATGGAGGACGGCATGATCCGTTACCGTTCCGAACCTGAAATATTAGTAGAATTCAAAAAAGAATTTTTATCTTCGACCGATATTTTTACACAATTCAAACAGTATGCCGATGTACAAATCATTCCCGGTTCTGTTACGACCTTTAACGAACTGAAATCGGCCATTCGACAATTTTTGAAAACGATGCGCGACACCTCCATCCACGAAACGGAACTCATTATGCGTTTCAATGATGAATTTGGACATTTGAAACGGACCGAAATGGATTTCAGTTCCTTTTCAGCCGAAAATAATATTTCCTCGTCTTTGGATATAGTAGAACCCCTTCAGTTTGAAAATGCCGAATTGAATTCGTCTCTCAAACGAAAGCATGACGACGAAGAGGGAGAACACTCAACCACGAAACATTTAAAAGTGGACGATGAACCCATTGATCTGCCTCAGCATAAAAGACAAGTTATTTATTACGATAATGTTATCATCAAAAATCTGAAAAAAGACAAGAATTACTAACCTTTTTACATATGCATGAGGTAGGTTCCCAACATTTCATTGTGTAATGACTTGGAAAAAACAAAAGTTGACTGAAGAAAGCCAGATTTCAAGATGTTTCTTCTTCAAAAACACAGAATCATGTGAAGTGAAGCTCGCAATGCTGAAATATATAAGTGAGAGTCCATTCTTAAAAAAGGGTGATGTCCGGTCGATCGAGTCGGGTTGGAAAAATTTCTAACAGCTGAGAAAAAATTCTAAAAAAAAAAAAAAAAAAAACCTTTTAGTCTGAAAATTGATGTCTTCAATTTTTCGAAAATTGAAGACATCAATTTCGGAAGAAAAAGGGGATTTTTTTTTTTTTTTTTTAAATCTTTAGAATTTTTTCTCAGCCAGCTTCGAGTCATTCTTTCTCTTCTCACTGACTATATATAAGAACGTTGTTCTTACAGTCCTGGTATTGACATTAACGTAGCTGCTAGAATAAAAGCCATTGTAGGTATTTCAGCTAAGCACAAACAGAGGCATGGAAACAACTTTTTAAGAATTTCTTCAACGGGTACCGTGGATTGATAAAAGCAGTTTCCTGCAGCATCGCATGTGCGTTTATAATGTTCTGAGAGAAGATACTTGTACTGTTCAAAATAATTCCAGGGAATGAGGACTTTTCCACTACATGTTTTAGCAAAGTAGATTTCACCTTGGGCATCTTTCAGGACGTAAGGTTCTTCATTTTTCACTAAATAATATTCGTTCCCTCGGAAATCCACCGGGTATCGTTCTTTTCCGTCCGCGTATTTGGCCAGAACGAATTCGTTTTGAATTTGAATAACGAGGGATTTTTTACGTTGTAGAGGATATTTTTCATTTCCTTTGCGATCTTTGGCATAATATGGAAGGCCGTCTCGGGTTTTAGCGAAAGGATCACCTTTGTCGGGATAGATTTCCCCCTTTTGGGAGTGAATGGCATACCTTTCATGACCATATTCACTTTTCACAAAGACTGGATCTTTTTTTCGATATTTGTAATATTCGCTACCATATCGATTCGGATAAAATTCCATTATATTGCTTTATCTTTTCAAAAATAAATTTCTCGTCTAATGATTTTATTTTTACTTTTCTTCGTGAGCATGTTTAGCTAATAAATATTGATGATATTTATTGCCGTGCATTAAATAATCCATTGTGATCCAAGTATATTTCGGATTCGCGAGTAGTGCGTAAAAATATAAGAGATAGATGCAAGTGATATGGTAACGAGCAGAATCTTTAGTAAAAATCTGACTGGCCATTTTGCGAATAGGGTCTAAGACTTCTTCATTCGATAAAATAAATTCTTCATCATTCCATTCCAGGGCATTAAACAGGGGCTGCTGATCGATTAAAAGATATAGGTGTCCATATTGCGACATATTATCTAACACGTGACGGATATGAGCAACGGCCTGTGATTGAAAATCTCGAACGAGTCGAGGCGTAATCTCAAAAAATAGATTCAGAAACCGGTACGTCGCTTGATAGTTTTCAAGTTGAGGATTTTGCCCAATCACGAATCGGATGAGTCGATCAATCGGTAATTGAATAGTTTTCAAAACAGAAATATCGTAATACTCTGCCATGCTTGTTTAATCCTTCGAACCGAAGAAGAAAAAAAAATTAAATTAAATTGAAAAAAAAAATGAATCATTCAACCTTTCTTCCATGGCGAATCACCGAACGGTTCAATCGACAAATAGGTCCCTCCTTTCGATATATTGTTCTTATTTCCCATACTGCCAGGTTTGATTTGGAAAGAGATTTAAAATCGACCTTGGGTCTTCAATCTTGGTCCTTAATACAATTTCTACAAAAGTTTCGTCAACATCGAGTGGGTATAGAATATATAACTCTGTTCACTCGCAAGGATAAGATACGTCTAGGACCTATTGCAGTACAAGTATCAGAGCGGATTTGTTTCCAACAATTAAAGAAAAAATATGGAACTCAATCCATCCACTTAGTTGGAGCCACCTATCTAAAAGGGAAATTGAGAGATTTTCATGTGATAACCGTAGAGGATTTTAGATTCAATGTTCTCCTGAAACAAGATGACCGATAAAAATAAAACATGGAATCCTATATCGTTCTCAATTTCGAAGGTTTCGAATTGAATGGTGATCCTCTCGCCAAAGAAATCAATCTTTCTTATAATGATGACTTTTCCGACTATATTATTAAAGAAGTGGCTTATATCACCCATGATCGTTCCCAAGGCATTATCTACGTGGAACCACCCATACCGTGGTCTGAATTATCCTATTCCGCCAAACAAAGTGTATCGAGTGTTCATTTACCGTTAGCGGATATAACGCATGGCTTTTCATGGAATGAGGGTCATTTGCCGTACGATCAATTAAAACCGTTTCTCGTAGCTCTAACGGCAGGATATAAAAACATTTACTGCCCTCATTATTGGAAAATTAATGTTTTGTACCAGATACTGGCCCGTCCTATTTATTTCAATTTCGTCTCCAGGAACAAGGAGGCGTTTCATACCGCGCCCATACCAATGAACTATGAATACTCATCGTTTTGTCCGAAACATATAGGTCGGACCAAATATTGTGCTTTCCAAGAAGCTTTGTTTTATTTTCATCGCCTTCAAGAGTACAAGAAAGAAACCTTTCCGTTTATCATTCATAAATCTTTAGAAAAAAATGAAAAAGAAAGAGACTTACCTCCAACATAATCCAACACGTTATAGAACACTTTTTTTTTTCCTTCCCCATGAATGAGTCAACTAGGATCTAGGTGGGTCCCTCTTCAACAGCACGTACACATTTGAAGCGAAACTCGAAATGCTTAAATAGATAAGGAAGAGTTCATTCCTAAAAAAATGGTGATGACTTGTGAATCCAGTCGGCTGGAAAAAATTTCTCAGAGCTAAGAAAAAATTCTGTAATGAAAAAAAAAAAAAAAAACTTTTTGTTAATTTTTATCATGTCTTCTAGACATGATAAAAATTAACTACCCCCTTTTGTTTTCAATGATGTCTCACCATGTTTCTAAAAATACACCATGACTCATTTATTTCTTGGAATTTTATTTTTAGAAAGGGTGAGTCATGGTCTAATTGTCGAAAGGGTGAGACATCATTCCTAGACAAAAAGAGTAGATAGTTAATTTTTATCATGTCTAGACGACATGATAAAAATTAACAAAAAGTTTTTTTTTTTTTTTTTTTTTTTTTTTTTTTTTTTTCCCAGCTTTGAAAAATTTTTTCCAACCGACTGGATTGACAAGACATCCCAATCTTTTTAAGAATGGATTGTTTCAGATATTTTTCTTTCTCTCACGACTTTAGTTTTTAAACAGTATATTAATGCAGATTAGGAACGCAAGTATGGCCAAGATACCTATCATAGAAAGAATGATTTTAGTCCAGTTGGTGGTGGATTGATGATTATTTTCGTCAGACTGTATCGGGTTGGCATATATTTTCTTCTTTCTTTTCTTCTTTTTCTCTTCCTCTTCCACTGGATCTTCCTGTCCTGGAAGACCGCTTTCCACTTTCTCGACCACTTTACCCTCCGAGTTATTATATATAACTTTATAGGGTTGGAACCCGTGTCGAGAAGCGCGTTTAGATCTCAAATTGGTCAAATAATCCATCGGTTTCGAATGCGATCGGTACAAGTAGCCTATCAAATTTTCGGGTTCAATTCTAGGGTCTCGTATAAACGCAGGCATCCAGGGCTTGTCATTTAAATTGGGAACAATGATGATTTGATCACACGTGATGGGGTATCCACTCGCAAAGATTTGTTCCTCACTCACTTTCTTGAACTGGACAATGTACTCGTTATTGTATCGATCGACCGGGTAGTAATATTCACCCAATTTATTTTGAGCGTACCGGTTTCCTAAAGGTTTTTGGGTAATGCGCTTATCGGCATGAATAATTTCCGGATAGATTTCATTATTGTCTGCATCTTTGGCGTATCGTTTCACGGCCGGATCTTTCATCAATTGATCGTACGATCCTTTGTCCGTCACTAAATATCGTTCGTTGCCGTGTTGATCGACCGGGTAAATAATGACCCCGTTCTTATCATGAGCATAAAAGAATTCTTTCAGCCTCGTCATGGCGAATTGACCGCTGTCCGGGTAAATTTCGCCTTCATCCGCTTTCCGCGCATACACTTGGTTCTGATCGGTATCTCTTCCAAAGATGACTTGCTGAGTGAAAGGGTGAAGGATTTGATAAAATTCATCGCCTGTAGCATTTTTAGGATAGATGGGTTTACCCTGAGAATTGATAGGATAGAACGGAATACCGCTTTTATCGAGGGCGTAAGACATGTATTCGGGCTTGTGTTCCGTATCGTCGGCGAACAAGGGATATTTTTCATTTCCTGTCTCATCTTTAGCATAATAATACCGCCCGTCGGCATCTCGAGCAATCATGTCGTTCCCAAACAAATCTTTGGGATACATCTCGGCCCCGGAATGCTCTTTGGCATAAATTTCTCGACCCTGGTACTTTAGAAAGACGGGCAAGTTATTGATTTTTCCATAATACTCCTCAATTTTTTTTTCTCCACCGATATACACGGGTTTTTTAGCATAATGGGGAACTTTATATTTGTCTAGGGCATACAGTAGACTGGGATCGTCAGTGGTAATATATGTTTCAAATTCCCTTCGATCCTTTCTATATCGCTGATTTCCAAGATTGTCGACTGAATAATACTCATCTTTTGCCATCGAAGATCCTTTGGTAATCGTTTTGCTTTATTCGTCATTGTCGTCGTGGTAAATTCTCGGATAATATTCGTCCAAGTTTTCATCTTTCGCATAAATGCCTCCTCCTAAAGCATCTAAGGCCGGTTCGTCCCTATTTCCAATTCGAATATACGTTTCGAGACCGTTGAGTTGCTTGGGATAGTATTCGTCCCCACTCGCTCTCTTAGCGTAATAAGGGGTTCCATCGATGTTCCTAGCCGGCATTTCATTGTGCAAACGATCTCGAGCGTAAATTTCATCGTTGAATTCGTTGACGGGATAATATTCGCCTAGCGTATTGTTTCGGAAATACATTTCGTCCTGATCCGGAGAGAGTTCAAACAGCGGTCGTTTTGTGACGAGATTAAACGGGTATTGGAATTTATTGTTCTCTAAGGGAATATAGATCCGTTGACCGTTGGAATCGAGAGGGGCATATTCGATAGGGAATTGATTGACATCGAGTTTTCGAGCATAGTAAGGCTTTTGATGCTCGTCTTTAGCAAAATAGGGTCGATGGTGCTCGTCTAAAGCATAGATCTGTTCTTTGGTCTGAGGATTTTCCGGATACCATTCTTTTCCTCCGTAGAACAGATACACCATTTTTCCGTTTTCTATGGGAAACACGGGTTCCCCATCACTATCAAATCCATACACGGGACGGTTTTGGGCGTCGACGGGTAAAATAGAACGGTTCAGATGATCGACGGCATAGACAGGGGTTATTTTACCGGTGATGGGAGAGATTTGTTTTGCAAACACAATATTTCCATCGGGATCCAGCATATAAAATTCATCTCCTTGTCGATTCTTAGCATAAATCTCATTTCCGTCAGCCAATTTGGCATAGCGCTTATCTGATTTCATTCGATCGGGGTAGTATTCTTCGTAATTCAGGAGATCTCGCCTATGCCGACGAATTATTTCCTCATCCACGTCCATGGGAATATTGCCTACATTATCATTATTAGGAGGATTGTCATGGATTGGAGGAGGATGGTTAGATGGATTGCTTGGAGGGTGATTGTTAAGGGGGTTGTCAACGACTGGGTCTCCTACATGATTAGGAGGAGCTGCTTCCATTCGAAGCAATTTTCGTTCCGCTTTATCAGATTTGGATTTATCCCTTCGAACCATTTTTTTTAATTAATATGAGTTACTTTATTATTATCTCTTCTCTTCTGACTCAGAACAAAGAAAACAAAAATATGGTATCGATCCTCTTATGGATTTTATTATTTCTCTTTATCCACCATCCCGTTTATAATGCTTACCAGAATATTACGTATCGGACCCTTTATTACGAGACATTAGGTCAAGAATAGAGAAGAAGAAAAAAAAAACAAATGGATTCCTTAACATTAGGAACGCTTTTAGTCGCTGGAGCGTATACGTCCTTCGTGATCCTGTTTTGTCTCATTTTAACATAAAGCTGGTTCTTTCTCCTTTTCCTCCTGATCAACGGACTCATTTTTCTCTTTCTGGCTTTTGGATACATTCGCAAGCTGACGATTTTTACAACTTTCGGCGAATTGCTCGGCAGTTTGGTGCAAAACAAAGACGTGGGAGATTGGTATTGCCGTTTTCGTCAATGGTGGTTTAAGTAAAGAGAATGGATGCTCAAACCTTTAAACGTTTAAAACGAACTTATTTAGAAGATGAACCGATCATTTCGAACGAACTCCAAGAAAGCCAGGCTCGTGTTTCACCGTTCGTGGCTCATAAAATTCATGAACTTTTACACTTCAAAACCCCTTCTTCTCCACCTCCTCCTCCGGGTATTGACGTCACCCACTTTACGACCGCTTTCCGAGAAGAAGAGCCCCAACAACCATTAGATGAAGTCGTCGTCACCTATTTATTATTCATGGCCAATTTAATGAACCAAGATAAATGGGGACGGACGTTTCTACGACCTGGAGCTTGGGTAGGCGAATACAGTTGGATTCAACTCTTTAAATTGACCACGTACTGCGTCTTAACGCTCCTGTACCGTATTCGATGGAAGAGCGAATACTTTTTCTTTTTAGACGAAGCGGTGATTGAATTACTCCAGGGGAAAAGTCAGGCGATTCGAGACTTAATGACCCGGATCGGCATTTTCGTATCCCCACAACCTTTTTCAGCCGAAGATTATTTTCATCACATCAATTACCACAACACGTTGGTCTTTGGTCCTTATTACTGGCGGCTTTTACATTGGATGGCCGAAGCGTTTTCAGTTCAGGACGAGCAGGACGAGGATATTCGTCTCGCGAAAACTCTTTGGAGAGACTTTGTGACAGAATCCTTATATCGAACTTATTATGCGGGATTTGTGTGTATCATTACTTATCCAAACTCAAAACGTATAAAGAACGGTTTTTAGGCGAACACTTTGCCCACGTCTGGTTTCAATTTCATAATGAAGTGAATACCAGTCTTCAAAAGCCACCTTATCCTGAATCGGAATTCCAGAAAGATCAAGAATATATGCGAGCTGCGTTAAAAAAAATAAAGAATAAGAAGCATGGGATCTTTTCTGACTCGTCTCGGGAATCAAGTATGCGGAACAACCACCATGGGTTCCATTCAAGATCTTTTCAAGAAATGTCAAGACGCACCCGTGACCGTTGTATTAGGTAATTTAGGAAGGCATCCTTCCCTCTTATCCTATCATTTGGAAACCCTTTTTGTTCGACATCATAAAACGGTTCATATTCTTCTCGACGATTCCAACGATTGGTTCGTCAGCGGGTTAGATCCGTCTTACGAATGCGACGGCACTCATTGCGATCTTCTCATCTGGATCGAACCGAATTTTGGAGACTCGGTGGTCAAACCAGCCTATGCCGATCGTCTCATTGTTTTCACGAGCCATCTTCATCTCAATTTATCTAATTGTCAGTTACTGAATTATCATTTAGGCGATCCCTACGACCTTCCTTCCAGTACCATGAAACCGTGGATCGAAGATGAGGCTGAAATATATCCACACAATGAAGTGCTGTACCCAAGGAAATATCAAACTGGGAGATGGTGGAAGCAAGTCAAGAATGAAATGGATGTTGTCTTTCATTTGAAACTGTGTCGGACAGCTCAAGAATGCTATCTCAGCATGTTAAACGCTCTCGAGATTATTGGAAAGTATCGTCCCAAAACCTGGCGATTCCTTCTTTCCGAATATATGAAAAAGTCATTGGCTTTAAATCTTCGGATGGGATTAAAGAAATGGGATGAATATCAGTCCCAATCCATTCCATCGGTTCGAGTCCAATCCCTACATCCGTCATCGGCTAATTTACTCAAACCCATCTATGGTCTCGATTCCTTTTTCCAGTCTCAATTAGTTTCCTCACTCTGGTTTTCTTCCTCAGGTTCGATTGATTCTGTTTCCTCCTCCTCTTCCTCATCAGAAGTTTCCCAAGGTCCCAATAATTCATACATGAGTAAATCATCTAAATCAGCCTCATCGTCTGAAAACCTGATGCGGTTTTCATAATCGTAAATTACATCATATAAAAAAGAACGTCGCAAAGGGAAAAACATAGAAATTAATTTCTGCAGGGCATCTTCAAACGGTTCTCGGCAGACAGGACACGTCAATGCTTTTTCTCTCCAAATGTCAATACATTTCGTGTGGAACTGATGTTGACACGTTAAAGTAGAAATGGTTTCTACATCTTCGGCAATGAGTTCGTCTAAGCAAATTGGACAACATTCGGCCATTTTGTTTCTACTGTTTCTTCTTCTTATTATAAATATTTCTTTTTGATTCAAAAACCTATTAAAAATTATAAATAAGTAAGAGTTCTTCATTATACCAAAAATAAAAGAAGCATCATGTCTCCCTCAAAAACTAGTAAATTAGTCTACTCTATTTATGAAAATCAATATGAAACTTGGTGTTTACAAATGCATAAAGATCTAAATCATACCGAAACACTTCAAGAATATCACCAATATCTTATCGATCAAAAATAACGTTCCGTGAAATATATTTCAAACGCTTTAAATGCTATTCGACGAAAATGGTTCTTACCTTCTGCAGATGAGGTGGTGGTCAAGAAACCTCGTCGTCGAAAACACCAACGTTTTACAGCAGAGCAGATGAATCAAATCCGTAATCACTGTCTCTCCAATTATGAAACAGATGAACTGTCGCTGATAGTCTTATTACTTTTAGAAACGGAATTGAGGATGATTCACATCTTGGGCTATCTAAACGATGATCCAGAGAAACGAAAAGCGTTTGCGTCTAAATCTTTAGAAGTCTATAAGGATCCAAATCAGATAAAGTTATTCCAGTTTCTTTTCAATGCTCCTCCATCTAAACTATTTGGAAAAAATCATTACCAGTATTTATTTAATCTAAAGCGACGATTGAAGAAACAGTATAACATCAAAGGGGCTTCCTTCGAAATGCTGAAGCGGTCTCGATATCTCGTGAAAGCAAAGGCGAAAACGAATGAATCAGAACCCAGTGAGTGAAACTTATATATCGACTTATATATCGTTATCAACATCTCCAAAAAAAGAAAGTAAAACCGACCGACTGGTGTAAAATATTTCTCAAAAAAAAAAAAAAAAACTTTTTGTTAATTTTTATCATGTCTTAGACATGATAAAAATTAACTTTACCCTCCTTTTTGTTTGGAATGATGTCAACATGTTGTCTAGACATGTTTCTAAGTATAAATTTCCAAGAAAAGCATGATTCATTCTTAGAAATCTATTTTTAGAAAAGGTGACATCATTGAAAATAAAAAAGAAGGTACAGTTAATATTTTTATCATGTCTAAAAGACATGATAAAAATTAACAAAAAGTTTTTTTTTTTTTTTTTTTTTTTTTTTTTTTTACTATTAAATTTCTTTGAGAAATATTTTTCAACAGTCGGTCGGTTTACTTTTCCATTTGGAAATAGATCTGTTGATATAACGATGTATAGGAGATGGATCTGTTGATAACGAAATATTATACACCAGTCGTGAGTCTTACTTTTCCATTTTTGCGTACTGTATTTATTTTTATTTTAAGAATCATCTAATTCCTTCTACTTCGTCTTTGTCGTCTCATTTCTCTCCAAAATGCATTCGGTCGACCAAAATAAGGATTGACTTCCCGTTCTTCATCATCTGAAGTAGGTGAACTTTGTCTAGGTGTATCCATATAAGCATAATCTCCCACTAAATCTTCTCTTCTCTGTCTTCTGGGTCTCGTCTGACTGGTACTAGGCCCTGAAAAAATGAGACCATGGCCTCCCAGATCGACTAATTCTTCTTCGGGTCTTCGTCTTCGTCGTTGCCTTGGCGGTTCTTCCACCTCTGGTTCTTCCTCCTCTTCCTCTTCATCCGAATCTATTCTTAAATGTTCCATTTGCAATGTTCCGCTGGTGAAATAGAGCATATCATCCTGGCTGATACGAGTCCGACAGGTCGGGCATTTCGTTTTACCATACTCTCGAATCCATTTCTTTATACATTTAATATGAAAGGAATGCTCACAATCGAGATTGTAGACTTTATGGCGTTTCGTTTCTTTGAAGGCCTTCAAGCAAATTCCACAGATTTCTTCCTCTGCGTCTGCCATTTTTCCCAATGATTTACTTGATTATGACATATCCATCTCTTCGCCATCTTCGTTTCTTCTTCCTCCTCCTCCTTGACATATTTCTTGACGAGAGGGAACTTGAGATTCCTTCGTCGCTACATTGAGTAACATTCTCAATTCTTTTTCCATATACCCGTCGGAACATAAGAACAGTTTCACCATTTCCATCGTCCAGAAAATTTCTTCGTCGGATTTTTCAAATTCGCGTATTTTCAAGGCCACTTTCTGTACAAGACGGTAAAATTTCTTACCCGTCGCGATCGAACCTTTCACTAATCCTTTACCTTTGAGCTTTGAAATAATAAACCCGGTCCCGAAAAGATATCCGAGGTACTCATCAATTTGGGTGGCTGTTTTCGTCATCTCTTCGTCTTCTTTCGGAACAAACAGGACGTAGGGGAAATTTTGTTTGAACGCAAACTGCTTTATTCGATCATCCGCTTTTCCTAGGAACACTTTCGCTAAAAAGGTTTCAATTCGACTCATTTTTTCAATAAATTCTAGTGATAAGGCATCGCACGTGCCGCCTTGTTGAATCTCTCGAAGGAGGTAGTAGAATTCTGTATTCCGATGGTACGTAATTTGAGAAGTGACCAGTTTTCGCAATTGCTGGGTCAAGAACGATTCTTTGAAGAAGAAGGGGCGACGACAAATGCGAACTCCAAACTCAAACACGAAATTCGCCACCACGTTGAGTTCGTTCCGGCATAAATTGCAATAAATCATGACGTGCACAAGATCAAATAGGGTCGTGTAAGGAGAATAACGAGCCCGAATTTGATTCGAGGCTTTCATTTCCAAACATAATTGATAAGCGGGATCCTTTTCAACATCCTTGGAAGTAGAAGGTAGAAGGAACGAAGCATCGTCGCCATCACATATTTTTACATAGGGAGCTAGGACTTTGTGATAATAACTTAAGAAATTGAAAGGTTGGTCCTCGTCTTGATGGACATTTTCCATGAGCGATTTCATGTTGGTGAAAAGAGCGTGCAGAGCCGCTTTATCGACTTGGGAGTGATTCTCTTCATTGGCGATTTTTTCAATATGCTGGGCGTATTCGTCCATGTATTCGATCATGAACCGTTCGAGCGATTCATACGATTCAAAAGGTTCGGCCTGGGATCGAAAAGGGGCATTCACGCATTGTAATAATCGAATCCCGTTTAATAAAATACGTAACGTGACGGAAACATTACGGATCGGTAAAATACCAGGAATCCCTATGAGAGGAAATGTGCAGGGTACGTTCAAATCTCCCGTCCAATTCGCATATTCTCGAGCTAGACGAGCCGATAAGAACGGATCACTGTCATCAGGAAAGGATGCTCGTAAAATAAAAGCATACGCATCTTGAATTTGATCACATTCCGTGCACTGCAATTGACCATTGACACCTGCTACGATTTTATCGGGACCGTGACACGTTGAAATGAAATCAAGGAACATGGTAACCAAGATCCTACTTGTATTATTCTTATTCTTATCATTCCGTATACACCTATTGAAATAAGACGGGAAATTCGTCGTTTGTATTATGAACGAGGGCAAACGGTTCGTCAAATTGCTCGACACTTGAATGTCGCTCCTTCCACAGTTCAATATTGGATCTCCCGCTCCTCGGAAAATGAGGAGAACTATCAAACCAAACACAAATCCGGCCGACCTCGAGCCACGACCCAAGAAATGGATCAACGTATTTTTGAAATGTCGACGGGTGATCCCTTTTTACCCGCGACGGATATTGGTCGTCGATTACAAGTGCCTTGCACCGCTCAAACGGTTCGTCGACGATTAAAAGAAAAAGGATTAGTGTCGCGCATCCCCGTCCGAAAAGATTATTTGCTGGGAGATTCATCGTCAACGACGCTACGACTTTGCTTCTCAACGTGCGGAATGGACGGTCGACGATTGGTCCCGGATTATATTTTCCGACGAGAAAGTATTCAGTTCGATCGGGTACGGTCCTATTCGCGTATGGCGGCCTCGACAGGTCCTGCATTATCAAGACGAACGTTATTTTTCTTCTGCGTTAGAAGGCCGTCAACGTTCCGGTCGTTTTAATCTCAGTGCATGAGCGGAAAATTTCCCAACCAAATCCGTCGAATCGGGATCCAGCATTTAAATGCCGACTATTACCTCTCTAATATTTTAGAGCCGGTGCTTCTCGATCATAGTCAACCTCCCGATGTTTCTTTAAACCCTTTGATCACCGAACACCGTCTCTTGTTTATGCACGATCTCTCTCCGATCCATACGAGTTTACGCGTCACACAATGGATTCGAGAACATGAAATTCCTATGGTCGAAGACTGGCCTCCTAAAGGAGCCGATTTGAATCCCGTCGAAAATGTTTGGGCGGAATTAGAACGTCGATTAGCGAATCGGGTAGCTCGAAACCGATTGGAATTATGGGACTTGGTCCGCGATGCTTTTTATAGTTTGGAAGAAACTTATTTTGAAACATTAATCGCGTCCATGCCTCGACGAATTGCATCTGTCATAGAACACAGAGGAGGTTGGACAAAATACTAATCATCATCTATAAAAAAAAGACACTTCATTTGGTTCTTCAATGAATATATTTATTGACACCATATTTCACTATTTGTTGCAGGGCGATCATAGCCATAAATCGATGACAATATTTCGTTCCACAATACTCACATTTCTGTGGACGACGAGAAGGTTTATAGCTTACTGTCCATACAGATTCAACACGGAGCAATTGATAAATTTTTTTTCGACAATGTTCATTCGCGACATACAGTCTTTGAATATGAAGTTTTCGCAGATCCTCATTCAATTGCTGAATCCATTTGGTATGCGGTCGATACGTTTTCATGTCTCTAGAGGCAAACCGGACACTGTTTGTCAGAGTGTATCCATCAGACGTGATGGCCAGCACACCTATGACACTCGGATGAATTTCAGTTCGATATTTCTTTTTTTTAGTAGAAGAAGTAGAATGAGATGAGGAGGGAAGATCTTCTTCGATTGTAGAACGCATGCGTGGTGGAGAGGATTGGTCCATTATTTCTGAATAATGAGAGGGAGAAGACGAAATGGGCGATAACGACGGATTAAAATTCAGAGAAGGAGTATCACGAATTGGATTAGGTTTCTTCTTTTTGATCCTACGGCGGACAGGTGGAGGAGAAGGAGTTGGCGATATATCAGACCACGACGTGATATACTCATTCTCCGAAGAAACACATTCATATAAAGGCGAAGAAGGTTGCAAGTCCAAACAGGGTTCATCATCGTCTTCACACGTCATGATTAAGTCTCCCGTAGCCATCTGTTCTCGACCTATCTGCTCAAGAAAATGAGCCGCGATTCCTTCTGCAATCGTTTATATAGAGAAAGAGTGAGAGGGGGGAATGAAAGTAGGTAGGAGTAAAAAAGATGAGTCGTTGGGAAAAATATTTCTCTCAGAAAAATTTTCAACCTTTAAAAAAAAAAAAAAAAAAAAAAAAAAAAAACTTTTTTGTTAATTTTTATCATGTCTTTAGACATGATAAAAATTAACTATACCCTCTTTTTCAAATGATGTTGATAACCTGTTGTCTCGATATGCTTCTAAAAATAGAACATGACTCATTTCTTTCTTGGAAATTTATTTTTAGAAACATATTCGAAAGGATGAGACATCATTCTCAGACAAAAAGAAGAGAGAGTTAATTTTTATCATGTCTTAAGACATGATAAAAATTAACCAAAAGTTTTTTTTTTTTTTTTTTTTTTTTTTTTTTTTTTTTTTTTAAGGCTTATATATTTTTTCTTGGCTCTCAGAAATTTTTCCCAGCCAACTCGATGGACAAAACCATCCAATTTTTTAAGAACGGACTATCGCTCATCTATTTAAGCATTCCGAGTTTCGCTTTAGTTCAATCCGTGTTTCCTTTTAGAATGAGTGTGTGCTCTCCAACATGGTTCTACCCTCTCTTCTCAAGAACCCCGTCCAGTGAAGAATTTAAGGATATCTCCTACCTATCTATCAAAGAAGCTACGCGTAAATTTAATAGAGTTGAATTCAATATGAGTTTTTCTAACAGTTTTCATAAATGGATATTCACAAAATTAATAATAAACGCGGAACCACCCGTTTTTTATGAAGACAGATTAACGAAAAGAAATGCTTTACATTTCGCTATTTTGTTCTCAATGGATGATATCGTTCGGCAACTGATTCTTCTTGGATGCGACATGAACAAACATGATATTTTTGGTTTTACCCCTTTACACTATGCCTGACAATTACGATGCAAACTCATCGTGGATATGTTGTTGCTTGCTGGTGCAAATGTCCGGTGTTGCGATCCCAAAACCGTTTTAGAACGCTGGCGAAAAAATGGAAAATTGGAAGAGGAAAATATGCGGTTACTCAATTATGCTGTTGAACCACGTATTCTTAGCCTGGAAAATTTATGTTACATAACTATTAGAAAACATATGAGGCATGTCAAAAGGAATGCTCATCATCTCGGATTACCTGACTTAATGGTAAGACGTCTTACCCTCGAAGAATGGTAATAATATTCTTTAAAATAAGATCCCTTAACCACCCCGCATTTCCCATTTGAAGAATCCATTCTATCTATTCTTTTTTTAAATGTCTCGGGATGTCATCCGACGCATTTTCTCCGCCAAAAAAAAAACAAGTTCCTCCCACCTACCCCAAAAAGAAGAAGAAGAAGAAGAAGAAAAAGAAGAGGAAATTTCCCATGAGTCTTTTCGAGAACCCTCCCCCCTCTCTCTTCCTATATATAAAAAGAAACCGAGAGAAAAGTTGTCTTTTCTTTTTTATTTCCATCTCGTCCTCAGGAGAGAGAGAGAGAGAAAACCAAACGCCATGGAGTGGTTACGGCGAGAGTCTTTTTCCCTCGCGATTCGTTTCCGTTTCGCCAAGACAATTCCCCTCACGTTTTACTTGGGGTCGGGCACGCTCTATTTTCGAGGATCGGAACTCGTGACTTGCCTTTCCCAGCAAGGGACTTGGATGAGTCCGAAAAGTCAACGGACTATTCAGCAATGGATCTCTCGAGCCCCTTTTCGCCCTTACCGATCCTTAACGACGGATCTCTGGATCGATACGTCGGACCGCCCCAGCCGGATTCTCCGCCATACCCCTTTTATCACCTTCGATTCCCTGGAAAGACTGCTCAACGATTTGGGTCCAGACGCTCTCCTCTTTTCGACCTGGCTTCAGAGTATGATGAGAGAACCTCTTCAAATTCAAGAAGATTCTCAGACCGGGGAAACTTATTTTAGTCCCGTGGAGAACAAGGTGATGGACTTTCAGTTTCAAAATTTATCGGAACTGTTTCAATGTGCTTTATGTTTTTATTCTTCTTAAAGAGTCGGGGGGAAAGAAAAACTAAAAACTGTAGAATAATCATAAAAAATAATTTCGTTTTCTTTTAAAAAAATATTGAGATAGTCCAATCTTGGGGAGGAGGTGGAAAATTCAAAACTATTATCTAAAACAGATGTGACGGTCAGTCCATTTCGATCCACGGAGGAGGATATGTGTGAGATTCTCTGATCCATAGAGAGTTTCAGAAAAAAAAACTGCGAAAGTTTCCCCCCTATCTCCAAAGAATGGGTATCCAGGTTGAATGCACAGTACAGACTGATGGGAAGCCGAAACTCGAGTTTCTTAAATAGAAAAAAATAAGAGCTCCTTCTAGAAACAATTTTAGATGTCTTGTTTGGATGAGTGAGTCGACTGGGAAAAATTTCTCATTTTGTCTGGGAATGATGTCTCACCGTTTCGAAAAATAGAACATATCCCATTCTTGAAATTCTATTATTTTAGAAAGGATGATGAGTGATGGTCTATTTTTCGAAACGGTGAGACATCATTCCCAGACAAAAAGAAGAGAGAGTTAATTTTTATCATGTCTATAAGACATGATAAAAATTAACGAAAAGTTTTTTTTTTTTTTTTTTTCAATTCAGGAAATTTTTCTCTGAGCTTTGCCAATTTTTTTCCAACCAGCTCCATCCATAAAACAACACCTCTCAAAATCTTTTCTCACTTATATATTTAAACCACTCGAATTTTGCTTCCAATGAGTCCACGCATCTTGGCCTTTCTTCCACTCTGCTCTGAGAAAGATAAGGTAGATTGTTTTGGGTGGACCGTCCTGTTGACGCTTCCGATTTATATAGAGAGCTATATATAGATAGGGTCCCTCCTAACTCCCTCTATTATGACTATTAGTCTTTTTTTTTCCAAGAAATATACAAAGAATGATCCACAGTTTTTTTTTCCGTTAATGAAAAAAAAATGCTTCTACCTTCCGACTTCTTTTTAGTACCTCTTTAGGTGTCTCCTCCTTCTGGATCTTTTCCTTCTCCTCTCTTCCTCGCGAGCAGGGAATTGAAAATGCTGTTCAGGATGCAACGCTCGTAAAGGCTCCACTTTCTTCCTGGAGAGGGCGTCTACGGCAAACACCGTCTTGTCATGAAATTGGAGTTGGTAGTAAAGAGGTCCGTGAATAATGTACACGGAGCGAGCTCGCAGTCGATAGGGAATCATACGATACCCGTCGGCTTCTGATTCCATTTCCCATCCATAAAGACGGATAGAAGCTTCTCCGGTTTGAAGAATATGAACCCACTCGGGTGAAACGTAAAACAGTTTTAAAAAGGTTCCAGCATCGACGGCGATCACATTTTCCCATCGCAGATAAGCGTGTAAGCGAAAGGTTCCTGCCTCCATCATCGATTGGAAAGCAAAATGCTTGAAAGCTTCGATGGACGAAAAATAATGCAGGATTTTTCCATCGTAACAGGATAAATAGCACATGGTTTCTTGGACGATTTGTTCCATACGCTCCGGGTCCCGAAACCATTCCTCGAAACGGGAGAGAGGTTCCCATTGATGAGCTCATTCGAGATGACAGACGGGCGTGATTTCCACCAGGGTAGGTAGAACTGCAACGGCATCGGTCGACATTTTAGTTTTGCTCGGTTGGGAAGGAAGAACGAGAATGAACCCTGTAGGCAGAAAAACTCGGATCTATATAAATACTAGTGGAAAAAAGGCGGGGGGAAGGGAAGTTCTTCCTTCCTCCCAAAGAATAAGAAAAGTGGGTGGAAAGAAAAAAATCATTTCGCTCTCAGGAAAAAAAATAATTTTTTTCTTGTCAACATGTTGTCTAGACATGTTTCTAAAAATAGATTTCCAACAGAGGTTCATTCTTTTCTTAGAAATCTATTTTTAGAAAAGAATTGACATATCCTTCACAACAAATTTCTTTTTTTTTCCTCCCTCCAGCCAACTGGATGGGCAAGCGTTTCGGGTCAGATCAGTCCGTGCTGACATTATTTTTTTAAATACAATGGAGTTAGTATAGGAATGTACTAGAAACTGACCCAAGGTTGAAAAAAAAATATCAAAATCAATACTCACTTTTTGACGATTTCTTTTTCCAAGAACCTGTCGAAGAATTCTTGATGGGTTATCCAATCTCTAGACCTGTCTGAAGGGAATTCAATCTAAGGTGAGCCGCATTTACCTGACGCGAAACTCGGAATATCTGCATAAATAACAAAACGTCCATTCTGAAAAACTTATCGTCTAGTCCATTGAGTTGGTTGGGGGGGGAGAAAAAAATTCTCAGAGCTATGGAAAAAATTCCTGAGTAATAAAAAAAAAAACTTTTTGTTAATTTTTATCATGTCTTATAGACATGATAAAAATTAACTGTCCCCTCTTTTTGTAAAGGAAGGATGTCTCACCGTTTCGAAAACGAAACCAAAACTCATCCTTCTCATGGCAATTATTCCAAGAATGAGTCACGGTTTGTTTTTCGAAACGGTGAGACATCCTTCCCAGACAAAAAGAAGAGAGAGTTAATTTTTATCATGTCTAGAAGACATGATAAAAATTAACAAAAAGTTTTTTTTTTATCACTCAGAAATTTTTTCCAAAGCTCTGAGAATTTTTTCCCAGCCGACTCGATGATCCAAACAAGACAGATCCAAATTGTTTCTAGAAGGAACTCTCCCTTCTCTATTTAAACCACTCGTGTTTCCAACTTCAGTTCAGTCTGTGCTGTGAATTCGACCTGGATACACACTTCTCCCTCCTGGAAAGAATTTCTGTGAAGGTATGCGAACATTTTTCTCAGCTCTTAGAAAATTTTACCAGCTGACTTGATCGACGAGAGACATCTCGAACATTCTGTTATCTGCGGAAGCCGTTTCATTTTCGTGCAGTCCATGCTGTGGACTCACCTGAATATCCATTGCTCCCTCCCCTTCTGGAAAGGGTCGTAGCTTTTTTAGATCCTCGTCGCTCTTTTTACGTTTCGTTGGATATCTAGGACGAACTTTTTTACCTTATTCCTTTCAAACTCTAATATTGAGGGTGGAGAGCCGTCATGGAAAATCAGCCATGATCCTGACGAATCTAAACCGACTCCTTGAAAGCAGAGCTATGTCATGTTTTTTTTTATGACAGATTTCCAAGCTCCGAGTGATGAGAAATTTAGAAATTTTGCAGTGTTAACGGAAAGGAGGAGACAGAAACCTGGAGAATGGAAATGAAGCTGAGAAAAAATGCTAAGAGCTCAGAAAAAAAAGGCTCTTTCCAGGAGGGAGGAGAAGCGCGTATCTAGGTTGAGTGCACAGCACACACGGATCTGAAGTTGGAAACGCGAGGAGTTTAAATAGAGAAGCGAGAGTTTCTTCTAGAAACAATTTTGGATGTCTTGTTGTTTGGATCATCGAGTTGACTGGGAAAAAAATTCTCAGAGCTCTGGAAAAAATTTTCTGAGTAGAAAAAAAAAACCTTTTGTTAATTTTTATCATGTCTTTAGACATGATAAAAATTAACTATCCCTCCTTTTTGTCTAGGAAGGTTGTCTCACCATTTCTAAAAATAGATCATGACTCATTCTTGGAATAATTGCCTTGAGAAAGGGTGAGTGATGGTCTATTTTTAGAAAGGGTGAGACATCCTTCCCAGACAAAAAGAAGAGAGAGTTAATTTTTATCATGTCTGTAAGACATGATAAAAAGTTTTTTTTTTTTTTTTTTTTGTCTAATTTAGAGAATTTTTTCTAGCCGACTCGATCGAGAAGACATGACATGACCATTGTTTTTTTTTTTTAATAATGGACTTTCACCTATCCCTTTTAACCCTCCGAATTTGGCCTTGGATCCGTGTCCTTGCTTCCACATTCAGAGCTCTTTTCTTCAACATTTCGATGCAGGGGAAGAATCAATTCTCTCACGACGTTTAGATATTCTTTCAGAATGCTAGAAAACTCATTCAAAGAAGAAGTATCTAAGGGTGGATTTGCCGGTTGAGGAAAATTCACGAGTCTTGGAACCGGATTATGCGAATCCGTCTGTATGCCAAACTGTAAAGGAGAACCACCCGCTTTAGGAGAGCATATAATAGTAAGATCCATCTTTTTCCAATTTTTGATTTGTATACTTGTTTCTTCTTACTCGGAACATTTTCCTTTTTCTTCCTCCTCATCCAGGAACTGAATTCCAGGTGGAACGGAAGCATTTGTAATAAACTGTTGTTTCTTGGTTCCACACGCCTGACATTTTCCCGTGACCATCGGCCGTCGATTTTTCGACATGCGATAGTGGACGTCGACCGTATCGGTCTTGGCTCGGCATTTCACACACCAAATGGAATATAAAATAGGTTCCGCGTCAGAATGCTCCATTGCAGTAACACACTCTTTATTATTTTCTTCTCTTTCGATAGAGAGAGAGAGAGAGAGATCTTAACCAGAAGTGTAGATATAAAATTTAGGATACGTTTCGTATCCGTCGGCTCTTTTCGCATACCCCACTTCTTCACAGAGGTATTCCGTTTGCTGATCCGCTCTTCGAGGATAAAACTCGTTTCCCCAAGCATCGCGAGCATAACGAATTCGATCGCCGGCCGTTAAACAATATTCGACTCCATCCGCCTTTTTAGGATACATTTCATGCCCCGATTCATCTTTGGCATAAGGGAATAAAACAGACGTATAAAGCGAATACTCGTCCCCATTTTGAAATTTCGGGTAGTATTGTCGTCCAAAAGCCGTTCGGGCATACCGTCGAGGAGCTAAAATGTATTGGTTTCCGTTTAAATCTACCGCGTAATACTCATGACCGTTTTCGTCTCGAGCCAAGATAGGATTTCCTTCAGGATCCGTAACGTATAATTCGTAGTGAGGATGTTGGGGGTCGGTCGGGTATCGTTCTTTCCCTGATGCGTCTACTCGATAAACAGACATGCTTAGTTCTCGTCGCCTGCTCCTTCCTTCCTCCCACTCGAGACCCGTTGAGATGAGGGTATGAGGTTGATATCTATAAAATGGGTTGACCCTTTCAAACTATTCCATTGTTTAAAGACGGGTGGGTTAGGAAAAAAAATAATAATAAAAGCAAATATCTGAACGGTTCAACACAACGGGTGAATGGAAAAAGGAATAGTTCTCTCTCTCCACTCACAGGATGGTTTCTTCTTCTTGAACGGCTCACACTCAACTGAAGCGAAACTCGGAACTCGAAATGTTTAAATAGATCATAGAGTCCATTCCAGAAAGAATCCGGAGATGTCTTGTCCAGCCAAGTCGACTAGAAAAAAAAAATTCTCAGAGCTCTGAAAAAAATTTCTGAGTTAAAAAAAAAAAAAACTTTTGGTTAATTTTTATCATGTCTTATAGACATGATAAAAATTAACTGTCCCCTCTTTTTGTCTGGGAAGGATGTCTCACCCATTCGAAAAAAACAAACCATGACTCATTGTTGGAATTGTTACTATTAGAAAGGGTGATGGTCTATTTTTAGAAAGAGTGAGACATCCTTCCCAGACAAAAAGGGGGTTCATTAATTTTTATCATGTCTAGAAGACATGATAAAAATTAACCAAAAGTTTTTTTTTTTTTTTCAGAGTTACAGAAATTTTTTCCAGCCGACTCGATCGACAAGACGTCCCCATTTTTTATTTAAGAATGGATTCTTGTTTATTTGTGTAAGCATTCCGAGTTTCGTTTTAGATGAGTCTATGTTGTTGAAGAGGAAACATGGGTACCCTCATTTTTTTTTCCTATCTGATTTCTAAGATGAATTCAGTGAGTTCACCTTGACCTTTTCAAATTTTGTTTGTTTACTTTTAGCCCAGAGGTCGACGGATAAATCATTCTGATTTTTTATATATTTTTTGTGTCCCTCTCTCTCTAAGAAACCTATCTCGTTCCAAGTCTTCTCAAAGTGCTATTGGTTCGTTTCCAGACGAGGTCATTTCACACACACACACCCCTCCTCCTCCTCAAAAAGTATATATATATAAGTTAAAGGAAGTGATTTTCATACACACACTTCACCTTTTTGAGTGGTGTCACGATGAGCCTATCCAGTAGAGAACGTCTTAGGGAAAGAATGCGTGAACAGAAACGACGCTGGCGAAGCAATTCAGCTAATCGAGAGCGAGAACGAATACTTCAAAGGGAACGTTGTGCTGTTCTTAAAGAGAACTCCCGACCGCGAAAGAAACATCTTCCTCCCAAGCAGTGGGAAAGCTATACGAATTTGCAGTATAAGGATATGTGGTCCGAAGAAGCCTATCAAAAATGTATTCGACAATGTAATAAAGAGCAATACAATTTCCTGATCTACGTTCTCGTCCGTTTGTACACCTATTACGCGTTACCTGAATCGAAACGTCCCCTCCTCTGGATATTATTGTGCAAGGATCTGCCGGAACAGGTAAATCTTTCCTGATCCAAGCTTTATACCAAACTCTGATTCGAACGCCTCTTTTTAGCGAAGCGTGCTCGGTTCTCAAACTCGCACTCAGTGCTCAAGGAGCGGTCTACATTACGGGAGATACTTTGCATCATGCCCTGCGTCTTCAAATGAACGGGACTTTTGTTCGACCTCTGACCCAAGAGACTTTAGACTATTACAGACCCCTGTATGCTCCTTTACGGATGGTGATTTTGGATGACGTTTCCACGATCGGATCCAATTTATTTTCGCGCTTCGACCAGCAACTTCGACAATTGTGTCATGTGCCGGATAAGCCGTTTGGGAATGTGCATATGATTAAATTCGGAGATTTGCAGCAGCTCCAACCGATTCGCGACACGCCCATTTTTTATTCTGAAGGGTGGTGGACGCCTCAATCCACGCTCTACTATGAACTAGTCGAATGTATGCGATTCTCTCTGGATTACGAGGAGAGACTCGATCGTTTAACGAGAAATCACTTTTTAGAACCGGACGATGTGGCATTTTTCCAGTCCCGCGTTCGCAGTTTCGACGAAATTCCTCGCGAAGCTATTATTCTCTGTTTTTCGAGCAAGGATGCAGAGAAATATAATATGAAACGTCTCCAATCCCGAGGGACGTACTGTTCGTGTCTGGCTCGAGACGTGATTTATTCCGAGAGCGAAAAATTGCGGAAGAGGATGATGAAACGGAGTCGACATTTACATCGATCTCAGATGGCGAATCTCGAATCCGTCCTCCATTTACAAAGAGGAGCGCGATATCAATTGACTAAAACGCTCGACAGATCCAAAGGATGGATGAATGGAGCGATTGGAACACTACACCAAATAGACCAGGACGAAGACGGAGTTGTGACGCGTGTCTGGCTGCAATTTTCCAATAGTCTAGCTCCTATCGATCGCGTCTCCATTCATATTGACACCTGTTCGACGAAAAGACTCGCATTTTATCGCGAACAGTTTCCTTTGATGTTAGCCGAAGCGATTACGGCTCATAAAGCCCAAGGAGCCACTTTTCCGTCGATCGCAATTTACATGCACGGACCTTTTAATCGATTTCAGCAATATGTCGCTTTTTCTCGAGTGACTCAACCCCAGGGATTGTATATTCTGGACCAGTTTCGTCCCCGCATGAAATTGGCGAGCAAGCAAAAATACGAGGAGGAACTGGAGCGATTGCAAAACATGTCCCGGATTCCGTATGATATATCGGCTCGAAAAGAGAACCAAGATCCGTACGAGTTTCTCATGAACCTTCTTCAATGTGGGAATCGTCTTTCCTTCCATCTTTCCAATAGAAACATCTCCCAAGAAAAAGAAATCGTCAAACTAGAAGAAAAACCTTCTTTCCATGTAAAACCTGTTATAAAATGTCACTCTTAAATCTTTTTTTAAAAATTCAATAAAAAGAAATATTCTCCATCAAACCCCTCCATTCTTTCAAAGCTTCACAAAACGCTCAACAATGTCCACACAATGGGAAGAGAAAAATCGATCTCAACGGTCCACACAACGTGTTGACTCCTCAAAATATGTCTCTCCCAAGTGACAGGATGCTTCTTCTTCAACGGCTGACACTCATCTAAAGCCAAACTGGGAATGCTTAAATAGATAAGCGAGAGTTTATTCTTAAAAAAATGGCGCTGTCTTGTCAATGGAGAATCGAGTCGGCTGGGAAAAAATTTTGAGAGCCGGGAAAAAAAATTCTCTAACTCTTAAAAAAAAAAAAAAAACTTTTGCTTAATTTTTATCATGTCTTCTAGACATGATAAAAATTAACTCTACCCTCCTTTTGTCTGGGAATGTTGTCTCTCCGTTTCTAAAAATAGACCAGAACCCATTCTTGGAATTTTATTCTTTTTAGAAAGGATGAGTGATGGTCTAATTTTAGAAACGGTGAGACAACATTCCCAGACAAAAGGGGAAGGTAGTTAATTTTTATCATGTCTAAAGATATAAAATAACAAAAAAATTAACAAAAATAACATGATAAAAATTAACAAAAAGTTTTTTTTTTTAAGTTAGAAAATTTTTTTCCTGGCTCTCAAAATATTTTCCCAGCCGACTCGATTCTCCAATTGACGACACAGTGTCATTTTTTTAAGAATGGATTCTCGTTTATCTATTTAAACATTTCGAGTGTCACTTCAGAACTTCAGATGAATGTTAGCCGTTTAGGAAGAAAAACGCAGATTCCCATTTTCTCATTTCCTTCAGAGAGAGAGACCTAGATTTTCGAGACTCGATGACTTTTCAAGCATTTTTTGTTTAAGCTATTCGACTTCATATTTGTCTGACGTTCAAGAGTATGATCTCTCGTGGATGGATCTCTTCCACCTCATTCTCTTTCCAGTCGATTTAGAAGGGGAAGGGGAGATTTTATTCCCTCATGGAGGATGTCTCCTGAATACCGTTCAAAGAGTCTATGGAGAAATTATATGGTCAGAGTCACGGATTTCCAGGGCAATCTGCTTCTCAGCTAAAAAAAAGGATCTCTCTTTCCCAGTCTGTCTTCGATTGCCTCGTTAACTGTGAAACCCATCGCTTTTCCGATTTTATGGTTCTCCCAGTATAATCAGACAGTCGGTCACAAAAGTATTCGAACACCGGTACCCTATCAGAAAATGACAAGATGGTGTTTTTTCTTCTCTTTCTCTCTGTGTGTCGTGTTATTCCATCCTAGGTTTTCTTCCCCTCCATCTTGGAAAAAACTGGAAAAAATTGGTCACGATCTCTTTTTGAATGGGGAGATGCCATTTTGAGAAAAAGCTGACGACCCTATCTTGGAGAATGAACATGACCGCTCTACACACTCTTTTACTCTCTCTCTCTCTCTCTCTTTGAATTGGGAAGCCATTTTGGCAAAAAGCAGACGACCCTATCTTGGAGAATGGAAATGAACGCCTCTCCCTCTCTCTTTAAAATGGGAAGCCATTTTGGAACCCTCTATTCTTGGAGGGGGAGAAAACTGAAGTCTGCATTTCGCTGTCTCTGAATGCGGAAAGCCCTTTTGGGAAAAGCGGACCCTCTTCTTCTGATCTTGGAGAACTGGAAATGAACGCTCTACACGATCTCTCTTTGAATTCAGAAGGTATTTTGGGACCTTCTAATGTTGGAAAACTGAAATGAACGCTCTACACCTCTCTCTCTCTCTCTTTCTCTGAAATGGGTAGCCATTTGAAAACTCCCTAACTTTGGAAAAAAAACAGAAATGAACGATCTACACCATCTCTCTTTGAAAATGGGGGGTGTCATTTTGAGACCTCCCTCCCCTAAACTTGGAAAAAAAACTGAAATGAACGCTCTACACTTTCTCTCTTTGGACATGGGTACCTCTTTGGGGACCCTCTCCTCTTGGTAGGAAAAAAAAAGAACTGAAGTGAAGGCTCTACACAATCTCTCTTGGAATGGGATCCATATTTCGGGAAACGTGGATCACCTCATGCTGGAAAACTGAAGTGAACCACCAAGATTGGACTCTATATAATATTTTTTTAATTGACATCATGACCCTCCTCCAATTTGTTATTAAATTTTTTTTTGTTTTGGATTTTATCCCATTTCCGATGTGATTTCAGAAATGCAATTCCTTAACAGTTCAATTTCATTCGAGGTTAAATGATCTAAACAGTCTTTGACCCACCCATCCGTATGATTATTTTCTTCTCCTTCCTGTTGCACCAAATTTTGTAAGTCCATAAAATCATTCCATACGGGAAGGGCTGGATCCTCACAAGGCTCTCTTGAAACACTTGGAGTCTCTTTGGGATGAGTGGAGGGATCTAGGATGTCTGGACCCGGCTGCGATTCTACCTCCATGATTTCTGGACCCGTTGGAACTTGTGAACCCGGCTGAAATTCTACCTCTACGATTTCTGGACCCGTTGGAACTTGTGAACCCGGCTGTGATTCTGCCTCCATGATTTCTGGACCCGTTGGAACTTGTGGACCCGTCTGACATTCTACCTCTACGATGTCGGGACAGGTTGGAGGAGAAGAAGAAGAAGAGGATACTGGAAGAGGTTCTGTCTGTGAGGAGTCCGAAAGAGGCTGCCTGTTTGAACAAGTCGGGGAAGAAGAAGAAGAAGAAGCTTCTGGATTCTGAAGCGGATCTTGCACGCCAGGTAGGTTCCGGTAAGTCGACCGTTTTTTAAGAGGTAATTTTTTTTCTTCCTCCTCATCTTCAATTGTGATGACTTCAATTTCATTCCGTTGCCGGGTCGATTTTGTTTCGGGAAATAACGGTTTGGTCCAGCTCCTCTTATCATCTAAGGAAGGGATGGGTAAAGGTGGCGGAGGGTTTTCTTCTTTTTCTTGAAACACCATCGGCAATTGGAAAGAAATCTCCTCTTTCAATTGTTTCCAAAGCGAGTACGAGCACCGATCGACGAGAAAGAGACTCTTCTGGGTTGTGACGATGAGATATTGCGTTTTCGGGGGAACGACATAGTTTTGAAAAGGTCTTAGAATATATTTCTTATATTTCATCCTGTCGCTGACTTTAAAACTTCTTTCCTTCAGATTGGGGGACGATGATTCATAATAGGCGAGAGGAGCGGCTGTGGTTTGAACAATATGAACTTCGTCCTCAGCCGTCGTTCTCACTCCAAACGTAAAATATCGTTTCGTGAGAAAAATATTCTTCCACCGAAAACTCGTGCGCGGATCCGTATATCGCCGGTCTGTTTGAATGGGCCGTCTCAAAGCTCGATCCATCCGATTCCAAGAGAAGGGAGATTCCTCTTTCGTTTGTTGCGATTCGAATAAATTTCTGTATATATTCTGAACGAGCAGGTTGGAGGATTCGACATCTTGGTTGAAAGAAACGATCGCTTGATGAGGTGGTAAATGCGGAATAAATGTCGCACAATGACACGCCAAAAAAATTTTCAAGTTGGAGATTTGCTTTAGCGTCTTCAAATCCTCCCCGTTCGAAATCCGTTGAGTTGGGAAAACGTCTAATAGCGACATGGCTCCCAATGGAAAAGAAATGATCTCGCCCAGTACTCTCGTCTTTTTATGTATATAGACACACACAGACATACATAGAGGCTCTATGACGGCCGTTTTATTTGTTTTTTTTGTTTCTCTCTCTCTCTCTTCTTTCCAAGAAATCTTATCTCCATGACCTCTTTTTCTTTTCTTAAAAGATGAATGTGTGTGGGAATGAGAAAGTGAAAGTAATAATTTAATAAACGAAAAATTATCCAACCATGACCTTCTTTTTTTTTTCAAAGTCACCCTTTCCAATCCAAGGACGTCCAGAGATAGAGGAAGCAGGGAGAGAGGAGGAGGGAAGGGAAGGTCACACTCTCTTTCTCTTTATAAATAAAAGGGGAGAGCCCCAAAGTCGTATTTTTGTCCAAGTGGATCATGAGGAGGCATCCCCAGCTCACTACGTGTATTCCTTTCAAATATAAATATGTTGATCTTTCCTTTTATATCATCCAAGGAGTCGTTTACTTGAAAGCCTCCGATTTTTCAAAATGTGCGGGTTATCATACCGTGGGGAGTTATCAAAAGATGCGGGACGAATTTTTATCCGACGAAAACGTGTTGATGGCTCGTGACATTCCACCTTTGGATGCACAAATTTTGTTAATGAAACGAGCCAAATATTTTTACACGTCCCACTTTCTAACCGTCTCGCAAATGAATAGGATTATGGATCGTCTTGAGAAGACAAAACGGATTCTCGTTCATTTTAGTGAATGGTTGCACAAATGTTTGCACGAACCTCTCTCGATCGAGAAGACTGGGAAGAATACCTATTATATTCTTCTCGAGGACTCTCCTCCTTCGTCTCATCTTAAAGAGGCCACGACTTTTGAAAAAATCCTCGAGCAAGAAAAAATAGAATGGTGGAACAACTACCCCATCCCTCACCCCGAGCATCAAGAGGAGCCTGTTCAGAAGAAAAAGAAAAAACCTTTCCAAAAGCCTATCCTCATCCTCCTCGATAATGATGGGGATGAGGAGAAGCCTGTTCAGATTCCTCTCCGTTTGTCAAAACCCGTCGAGGATGAAAAACCTCTCCCTTCCTCAAACCCCTTGAGGAAGAGAGACCCCTCGAGAAGGAGAGATCTCTCCCATTGTCAAACCTCCTCGAAGATGAAAAACCTCTCCCTTTCTCAAGACCCCTCGAGAAGGAGGGACCTCTTCCTTTATCAAACCCCCTCGAAGATGAAAAACCTCTCCATTTATCAAGACCCCTCGAAAATGAGGGACCTCTCGATTTGTCAAAACCCCTCGAGGATAAGGGAACCAAAACTTCTCTCTCTTTCGAAGAGGAGGGACCTCTCAATTTGTCAAGACCCCTCGAGAATAAGGGAACCGAAAATCCTCTCCCTTTCTCAAGACTTCTCGAGGAGGAGAAGGAGGAGAGACCGCTTCATGTCTCAATACAGGACCCCCCTCTATCTCTTGAGGATCCGAGGGAAACGATTCCTATTGAAAAACCATCTATCGACGATCCCCAGAAAAGGTCTTCGGAGGAGATTAGACTTCCATGTAGAAAACGAATCTGCCACAATCATCATCATCATAATAATAATAATATACCCTCTTCTCAACAACAGAATCCTACAACATTTGCAGATAAATGCATTCAAACCAATCCCTTTATAGTAACCCTTTTGATTGGTGAACCCGTGCATTAGCCTCGAAAAAAAAATGAGATTGTAGACTGTTTCTATGACCAGAATGTTAAGCCAATAGATAGGTCTAGCTCAGAATTTTTCTTTTTAAAAGAAAATAAATAAATAATCCAAAGACTATTCGTAAATATAAATGGTAAAGTCTCGAGTCGGCTGGAAAAAAATTTTCTGAGCTGAGAAAAATTCTCCAACTCAAAAAAAAAAAAAAAAAAAAAACTTTTGTTAATTTTTATCATGTCTTAGACATGATAAAAATTAACGACCCCCTTCCCTTTTCGTCTGGGAATGTTGTCTCACTCTTTTGAAAAACAAATCGTGATTCATTCATGGAATGATTGCCATTAGCGAAAGGATGAGTCATGGTCTATTTTTAGAAAGGGTGAGACATCCTTCCCAGACAAAAAGGGAGGGTCATTAATTTTTATCATGTCTAAAGACATGATAAAAATTAACCAAAAGTTTTTTTTTTTTTTTTTTTTTTCATTAGAGAATTTTTATCTCACCTCTGAGAAATTTTTTTTCTCCCAGCCGATTCGAGACTTTACCATTTGTTTTTAAGAATGATTTCTCCCTGATTTATTATTTCAAAATTCCAAGTTTCGCTTCAGAACCATCTGTGCTGTTGAAGAAGTAACGTGATATATGTATTTTTTTAATGAATTCTGTCAAGATTGAATCGTGCAGGATCGACCTTGCGAATTTCTTCTCTGTGTCTTTAAATAATAATGATACCGAACCGCTTTTTGTAGAGCGCAATGGAAAAAACCTTTTGTATGGTTAGGACAATTCATGTGTTCGATGCCATTGTATTTGAGAATCTCTTGCGTCGATCCCGAAATGCAATAAATGGATCTTTGCAACCATTTCTCTAAAAACTGTCGTTTCATTTCTCCTCGCACCCAAATCATGGAAAAAGGTTCCGTCAACATCGTTAACACCCATGGAAAATAACTGTACGGAATTTCTCCTTCGTACCACGACAAGCCGTGATAATAATCACTCGCCCACACAGCGGTTCGTTTTTCTTTCTCGGTGAGCATTTGCCATGGAAACGGGGGTTTAAAAACAAATACCCCTCGAGAAGTACCGTCCAATGTGACGTAAGCCAATTCTTTCACAATAAAGGCTCCTTGAGAATCGTAGAAACCTTCAAAGTCGAGCACGAGTTCCATGTTTTTTATTTCTTTTTCTTTCCAAGGTGACCTTTATTATGATGGATGTGTATTGAGATACGCACGATATTATTCAAAAAACAAATATATATACGAATGTGACCTTTCCCAGAATTCATACGACCTGTCACGTGCAACCTTCTCTCTCTATATATATAAAAGAGGAGACGGCGAGAGAAAGCTATCCATTTTTTCCTTCAGGACACACAGCGAGAGAGAGAGAGAATTTTGTTTTCTTTTTTTCCTCAATTGAAGAAGATGGACATTTTGAATGCCAAACCTCTCAAAGATTCCTACGTTGTTCTGGACATGGAATACTTTCACTGTTATGATCCAAAGACGGGAGATATATGTTTCATCTTGAAAGAACTGGGCTACATCACTTGCGATTTAACCTTATGCGGATCCATGATTTTTCTCCCTCCTGTCCATTACGATGACTTATCGTCCCGCAATCAAGCTGTGGTCAACCAGACTACAAATAATCGACACGGCCTGCAATGGACCGAGGGTCGTCTTTCCTACGAGCATCTTCCTACGATCCTGAAAATACTGACCGAAAATGTGGAGGTGATCTACGTCAATGGATACGATAAAGCCGAATTTTTCAGCAAGCTCTGCCAGCGATCCGTTTACGAGTTTTACATCCCAGTTTTACATCCCAGGGAAAACCGAGTGGCGGAACAAGTCGAAATGCACGCGACACCAATATTTCCAAAAGATGATTCATTGTGCCGAGAACAAGGTGAGAAATTTTCGATACCATTTGATGGAGGGTAGTTACGTTTTCCGGAAATTACATTGTTACCCCTCCGAGAGCAAAGCTGTCGAAGACGAAGAGGAGGCGGAAGAATCTCCCCAGGAGAACTCGTGCGACGATGAGGAGGAGGAGGAGGATGAACTTTCTAATAATAATAATAATAAATGTCTAAGTTGGGATGCTTTAGAGACCCAAGAATATTGGTCTCAACCCTTATCTCACCTAGACCTGAAAGAGGATCCTCAAGTGTACTCTTTGTGGTCCTCTTCTAAAATTTGGTCTTGGAGAGAACCCTTGAATGTTCATGAATGAAATGGTATGTAAATCCCTAGAGAAAAAAATAGAAAAAAAAAGTTCCTTTTTTTTGTAACGTGTTGATTTCTTTCCAATCCCATTTCTTTTCCATAACTCCAGCCCAATCGACGAGAAGAAGAAGAATTTTCCAAGTTACATAAGACGAATCTTCCAAGTTACACAAGACGTAGAAAGATTTCACAAGGATTTATAAATCACACGCTCCCACATGATATATGTATAGAGAGAAAAAGACCCTCTGTTCTCTAGCCAATACGTCAAGACTTCCCTAAACTAAGAGAGACCATGAGTACCGAGGAAACCTTAGCAGAGCAAGTGGAAAGACTTTCAAAGAGATTAGAAGAGTTGAGACGGGATAGATTTACAGTTCCGCCGACTAAAGAGGAAACTATCATCGATTTCAACAAACCGCTGTACTTTCATCCTCTACCCCAAAGAATGAGACGAGTGGACTCGCCGTTGAACAGTTCCAATGAGAAACAAAATGTCACTTATTTGAATAGCCAATTTCAACACATGAATATTTTATAAGTATTTTTTTGTTTTTTTCCCTAAAGCGTAGGGAGATCGGATCAGTAGTTTTTCCCTTTTCATCGTCGAAAAAGATTGGGAGAAAAATCTTTCTCAGCTCTCTCAGAAAAATTTTTCAGCCTTAAAAAAAAAAAAAAAAAAAAAAAAAAAAAAAAAAAAAAAAATTTGTTAATTTTTATCATGTCTTAGACATGATAAAAATTAACTCTACCCCCCTTTTGTCTGGGAATGTTGTCTCACACTTTCTAAAAATAGACCATCACTCCTTTCCTAAAGAATAGAATTCCAAGAATGGGATCTGGTCTATTTTTAGAAACGGTGAGACCCTATTCCCAGACAAAAGGCGGGTAGAGTTAATTTTTATCATGTCTAAAGTTCAGGGTCCATCCATCTTCTTATGTGAAACGGTGACCCTGACGAGATCGAGATAAACAAGTCCTGTGAGTTGTTTTGTAATCTTGACGCGATCCAAGAAAGACTTTTTATTTTTTTTTGAAATAGGCGGGGGGTGGGGAGAGAAAATGTTCTCACGACCCTCAGATATCTTTTCATAAATATATTTTTTATCAAAGTGTTTCTTTCATTCCGATCCTTTTAAGAGGTTGGAATGACCCTGACATTTAGATGGAGTCGCGATCCCGACAGATGTCGCGCGAGTATAAAAGTGTGTATCCTCCGCGAGATTTCTTCAGAGAACAGAAGAAGACGTGAACTGAGCTGGTAAGTCCCTTTGGTCCTATGAATATGGTTATCTATAAACTCGATTTGATTCTTTGTTTTTTTTTAAAAATCATAATAATCATAACTTCATTTAAAAAGACCTTTGAAACTTTGAAACTTCTTCACCCTTTGAAAAGAAAAATGTCTCTTTCAAGACGACGACTCTAAAACGTTTTATTGTTTTTTTTTCCTTTCTAGATCTTCCCTGTTATACATATATACCTTTTCGATTCTTTTTTTGCTCCTGTTTGTGGAAGACATCACCGTATTCATCGCCATGGCGTGTTCAGAAAACTTTATCGTGCTCGATCTAGAGGATTTTCAGTCCTACAACCACAAGAAGGGTGAATTTACCTACGTTTTAAAAGAATTGGGCTATGCGACAAAAGATTTTTTGACCGTGGGATCGTTGACATTTGCTCCTCCTCACCCCTTCCACCAACTGAGTGAAAAAAACCAAAAGACGAATCCCTGGCTGACGAGAAACCGGCACGGACTTCGTTGGAACGAGGGTCATATTCCCTACAACCATTTAGGACGCATTCTCCAATCCCTCACTCACAGCTTCTCCACGATTTATGTGGTGGGATGCCAGAAAGCTAAATTCTTTGCTAAAGCCTTGGATTATCAAAAACCCGTGACGGAAATTTATGTGCCAGATGGAATCATTTGGAAGTATCAGGAAAAATGTGCCAGACATCATCAGAGGAGGAAATATTTTCATTGTGCCGAAAACAAAGTGCGCAACTATCGATGGCATATTACGGAAGGAGATTTTCATATCAATCACGTCTATCCAGACGGAACGGAGAAAGAGGAGAGGATTCAGGAGGAAGCAGACAATCCTCTGCAAGCTTTTGATAAGGCCTACGATCAGTTAGAGAAGGATCCGTCCCCAAAAGCGTACGATAACCTCATCGAGAAATGGGATAATCTGTCCTGTTTCCAAGTGATGGAACATCCGGATGAGCATACGCCTTTAAACTTGATGGGCTCTTCTACTTCTTCTTTGTCGTCAACTTCCTCCAATAACTCGAGGAAGACGGAGGGTTGGGAAGACATACCTGAAAATATTCCCCATTACGATCCAGCAGCCTGTTGGGACGAACCTTCCAAAGAATCTCATGAGACCCCCAAAATATCTTCAGAGGATCCAAAGACAAAATCCACTGAGTGTTGGGACAATGAACGGACGACTCATGCTCCAAAATCCACTAAGACTATGTCCACTGAGTGTTGGGACAATGAACAGACGACTTATGCTCCAAAATCTACTGAGACTATGTCCACTGAATGTTGGGACAATGAACTGACGACCCATGCTCCAAAATCGACTGAGACTATGTCCACTGAATGTTGGGACGATGAAACCGAAAAGACGACAGAGCATTGGGATGACCGTTCTCAAAAGTATTTCAATTGATATATACATAAACTCAGGAGAAAAAAAAAGAAAAGATTTTTAGAAATAAGTAGGGAAAGGTTCTCCGCTTTCCCTATATTTATGGAAATGGACAAAGAAGAGAGAGAGAGACGAATCAGGAGACCAAAAAAAAATGGGTCTTGGAAGGAATGAGTGCAAATGCATTCGATTCCTTCCGAGACCCATTTTTTTTTGGGTACCTCTCTCATCCAATCTTGGAAAAGAACTTTGTCCTATTTTTCTAGGTCCATTCAAAAAGAAATGAATCTATCCATAAATTTTCTTAAAAGAAAAAAACAAAAAGATCCTTTACCTCTTGACGGTCCAAAGTCGAGAATCTTGGAAAAAGTCATCCACTCTCTCCATCCAGTCAAGCTTCTCTGTAGAAAATCTAGTAGGTGCATCTGCATTCTTGAACACCCGGCAGTTATTATTGGACGCGAAACGTCGAATGCTGAAATAGTTAACAGTGAGCCCATTCTTAAAGAAACGGGGATGTTTTATTCATCCAGTCGAGTGCGGAAAAATTTCTCTGGCTGGCAAAAAAAAAAAAAAAAAAAAAAAAAAAAAAACCCTTTTAGTCTGAAAATTGATGTCTTCAATTTTTGAAAAATTGAAGACATCAATTTTCAAATTTTCAGACTAAAAAGGGGGGTAATTTATTTTTCAGAAACTTTTCCCAGCCGACTCGATGTGAATAAAACTTTACTGTTTGTTAAGAATGTTATTTAATGAATCGATTTCAACCTATCGAGTTTCGCTTGAGTTCCGCCCGTGCTGTGGGCCCACCTGGATACAAGTTTTCCCCTTTTGAAATAGAATAAAACTTTACTGTTTTTTAAGAATGTTATTTAATGGATCGATTTCAACCTATCGAGTTTCGCTTGAGTTTTAGATGTGAATAAAACTTTACTGTTTTTTAAGAATGTTATTTAATGGATCGATTTCAACCTATCAAGTTTCGCTTGAGTTCCAGCCGTGCTGTGTGGCCCACCTGGATACAAGTTTCCCCCTTTTGGAATAGAATTTCCGTCAAGGTAGGCTACTTTTCCTCTTTTTGCATTTTTCATGTCATTTCATTTGTATTACAATATACTGAATACGGGCGTTCGAACTGATTTCTAGGCTATTTCTATACAAATGGAGCTCGATCCAAGAAAGAAATGATGTCTTTTTTTTAATTGTGTGGACTGCCAATTTGTATTGGAATATACTGAAAACGGGTGTTTGAGTCGGTTTTCAGTATATTTCAATACAAATGGAGCTCGATCCAAGAAAGAAATGATGTCTTTTTTTTATTTTGTGGACTGCCAATTTCTATTGGAATATACTGAAAACGGGTGTTCACGTCGGTTTTCAGTATATTCCAATACAAGTGGAGCTCGATCCAAGAAAAAAATGATGTCTTTTTTTTATTTTGTGGACTGCCCTATTTTGCATTGGAATATACTGAAAACGGGTGTTCACGTCGGTTTTCAGTATATTACAATGCAAGTGGAGCTCGATCCAAGAAAAAAATGTCTTTTTTTTATTTTGTGGACAGCCAATTTTGTATTTCAATATACTGAAAACGGGCGTTCACGTCTGTTTTCAGTATATTTCAATACAAATGGAGCTCCATCCAAGACAAAAATGATGTCTTTTTTTTATGTTGTGGACTGCCCTATTTTGTATTGGAATATACTGAAAACGGGCGTTCGAGTCGGTTTTCAGTATATTACAATACAAGTGGAGCTCGATAAAAGAAAAAAATGAGGTCTTTTTTTTATTTTGTGGACAGCCAATTTTGTATTGGAATATACTGAAAACGGGCGTTCACGTTGGTTTTCAGTATATTTCAATACAAATGGAGCTCCATCCAAGAAAAAAAGGATGTCTTTTTTTTATGTTGTGGACTGCCCTATTTTGTATTGGAATATACTGAAAACGGGCGTTCGAGTCGGTTTTCAGTATATTCAAATACAAATGGAGCTCTATCCAAGAAAAAAATGATGTCTTTTTTATGTTGTGGACAATCAATTTTGTATTGGAATATACTGAAAACGGGCGTTCGAGTCCTTTTTCCGACTATTTCTACACACATTCCACTATATTAAAATGACGTCATGGTTGAGTCCAAACAGAGTCGTCCCCGGACAGAGTCCTCTCCGGACAATGTCGTCCCCGGACAATTTTATACCGAATTTGTATAGAGATATACTTAAAATGGGCTTGGAGCGGAGGGCGCTTTCTAGTATATTCCTATATACATTCGGTTGCATTCAGAAACAAAAAGAATGTCTTTTTGAATGGACAGGATGACTATGGAAACCGGATCTCTCTCTCTCTCTCTCCCAAGATTGGATGAGAGAGTGCCTCCTATTTGTATTGTAATATACTGAAAACGGGCTTTCGAGTCAATTTCTAGACTATTTCTATACAAATGGAGCTCTATTTACGAAAAAATGATGTCTTTTTTTTATTGTGTGGACAGCCCTATTTGTATTGCAATATACTGAAAACAGGCGTTCGAGTCGGTTTCTAAACTCTTCGTATACAAATTCCACCATCTATATAGAAATGATGTCCAAACAAAGTCGTCCCCGGACCATCTTGATGACCAGACATATTGCCTTTTCAACAGCCCGTATTATTCTGAACAAAAACGTGGAATACTTTTATAGAAAAGAGAAGAATTGAAAGTGAAAGTCAAAAAGCAAAATGGGATCGGCTGGGAAAAATTTCTGAGAGCCGAGAAAAAATTCTGAGTCAGAAAAAAAAGAAAAAATATATAATATATATATTATATAATATATATATTATAAATACTTTTTGTTAATTTTTATCATGTCTTCTAGACATGATAAAAATTAACTTATCCCCCTTTTGTCTGGGTATGTTGTCTCACCGTTTCTAAAAATAGACCAGAACCCAGTCTTTTCTTGGAATTCTATTCTTTAAAAGGATGAGTCATGGTATATTTTTAGAAAGTGGGAGACAACATTCCCAGACAAAAGGGGGGTGAGTTAATTTTTATCATGTCTAGAAAACATGATAAAAATTAACAAAAAGTTTTTTTTTTTTACATTTCAGAATTTTTTTCTGAGCTCTGAGAAATTTTTCCTAGCCGATCCCATTTCGTTTTTCGACTTTCACTTTCAACTCTTCACTTTTCTATAAAAGCTAAAAGCATTCCACGTTTCTGTTCAGAACAGTGTCTCTCTCTACCCAAATCTGAAACCCTAGTCACGAGAGAATATGAGACTAGAAAAATAGTTTAGCTTATTGATCTAAAAAATGTCCCATGTTAGAACTCAGAATTATAATCAGAGCGAGGCTTTCCAGTATCCACTTCCAAGATTTTAGATTTTCCATGGGTGACATGTTCCCAAATTCATAAATTCTTCAATTATAGTCCCCTTCTTTGACAAATGGCTAAGAAATTCTTAAAGAATATCATGATAAAGATTTAGCTATCTATATATAACATTATGTTTTCTTTTCAAAAACAAAATCCAGTCTTGATCGAAATGGACTTTACGCACAATTTATTGTGTCCCCCCTTTCCAAGATTGGCTTGAAGAAGTGATAAAAAAAATGGGTCTGGAAGGAAAAGAGTGCATTTCGAGAAAAGAAAAGAGGACGCTCTTTTTCTCGCAATGCACCCGTTTCCTTCCAGACCCTCCCTCAGGGGGCTCACTTTTGTGAGTACGGGTGTGGCAATCCCGAGGTACCCTAGCCCTTCAGGGAATCATCTTCTTGGTGAGACGGGTGTCACGATCCTGGAGCCCCAGTGATCTATCCTCTTTTCCGTCTCCTCTCCTCTTGGCTGGATCTTTTTCCCTTCCCTTCTCCCTTGTGGTTTCTCTCTACGGAGTTTGGGGCTCGTCACGAGAGGCTGGAACAGACCTTGTTTCTAGTTTTCAAGTGGCGAGAAAACTGCCCACGTGTTTGCCGTGCGTGGAGACCCGTGTCGCTGGAAAGGAGGGTCCTGGTAGTTGAGGGGCGAGGTACTGTCCCCAACACACTGCTTTGGCCTCTGCGTCAGCTAAACGGGAGGCACCTTAGTCGTCCTCACGGGTGTCAATCGGCTGGTCACTAGTCCTTGTGTCAGTGGCTTGGGGTCAAGCTCTCGGGAGTACCTGCTTTCGGGAAAGCCGACTGTGGGGCTTCAGTTTGCGTATAGGTCCGGCTAGCCCTAACACAGGAATCTGTGTTCCCTTGTTGGGCTCCGTGGTGGGCGGGGACCCGAATCTTTATTCTTTCACTATGGCTTCTCATATTTACTTAATAAAAGATTTCGAGGTAACTCCAGTCACTCAAGTCAATCCTGTCACTCAAGTCACTCAAATCACTCCTGTCACTCAACCTAGTTCTGAAACTTCTACTCCTAAACCAGTCACTCAACCTAGTTCTGAAACATCTACTGTTAAACCAGTCATTCAACCTATTTCTGAAACGTCTACTGCTAAACCACTCACTCAACCTACTTCTGAAAAGTCTACTGCAAAAAAATTACGTACAGATACAAATGAAAAAAATCATAACAATAGTCCCCGTTTACTAGTCAACTCTAGTCCTTCTGGCGAAATGCATAAGATGTCTCCTTTCGTAATAAACAAATACATCCAGTCCTGTATTGGTGAGCCGAGAAATATAAAGCGTCTCCGCTCCGGAGACTTGCTTATTGATACAACCTCAGCCACCCAGTCTGCTTCTTTACTTCAGATAACTAAACTTGGGCAAGCGAATGTGACTGTAACACCACATAAGTCACTCAACTATTGTCGGGGTGTAATCTCAGAATTCGACCTTCTGTATGTTTCTGAAGAAGAGATCGCTTCTGAGCTCTCCGAACAAAATGTCTGCGGTGTAAGGCGGATCAAGATGCGTAAAGAAGGTAAGTTGATAGACACGAAACACGTGATCCTTACCTTCAACACGCCTGATCTGCCTAAGAATATTAAGGCCGGATATCTAAATATTCCTGTAAGACCTTATATTCCAAACCCTATGCGATGTTTCCAATGCCAGCGTTTCGGCCATTCTAAGACGTCTTGTCGTGGCAGCCTTACATGCGCCCGATGCTCACAGATTGGCCACGATTCTGAAAATTGTACCGCTGCGCCTCTTTGTATAAATTGCAAGGGTGAGCACCCAGCATTTTCACGCCTCTGCCCAAAATGGAAATTGGAAAAAGAAGTGCAGACTGCAAAGTTTACGAGGAACATCTCATATGCCGAAGCCAGAAGATTAGTCCAGAGCACACAGCTTCGACCAAATACATCATACGCCAGTGCTGTAAAATCATCTCGTACAGTCGCCACCCAAACATCAATAGGCACACAGACCCTAGCAAATAAAACCCATCCGTCTACATCCAACAAGCAAAAAGAAAATGCAACCCATATAGTACAAAAGAAAGAAACAGTTATTCAAAGTAAGCCCAAAACTTCTACACATAAAATATCCAATAAAAATAGAAGTCACAGCAATAGCTCTTTTGATGAGATGATTTCTGAATCTGCGGATTCAGACTTTATGGAAGTAGAAGAGGGTCTAGAAGTTCCCAGGCATCTACTTCCACGAAAAACAAAAGAACAGCACAGAAAAAACAAAAACCATTCATAATGGCCACCCTCATGTCATGGAACTGTCGCGGTTTCCACCGAAATTTCCTTGACATCAAATCTATAATAAATGTGTATCATCCTGTGTGCTTAGCAATACAGGAAACAAATTTGAAACCCGAACACCATGCAAAACTTCGGAGGTTTTCTTTCGTCAGGAAGGATAACATTGCAGGTGAGCGTGCCAGTGGAGGTGTAGGTCTCCTCTCCTCACTGGATTATCCCTCAAATGTACTTCCTTTGACGACATCCCTCCAAGTTGTCGCTACTCAAATAAATTTTGATATTATTGTTTCATTTGTTTCTTTGTATTTGCCTCCAAATGAGCACATTTATCAGCAAGATTTAAATAATCTAATAGAGCAGCTGCCTGAGCCTTTTATCATAATAGGAGATTTTAACGGCCATAGTCCACTCTGGGGAAGTAAAGATACAAATTGCCGAGGAAGACAAATAGAGCAGATGATCGAAGATCATAGCCTTTGTCTCCTAAATAATGGGCAAGATACGTACTTCCACGAGCCTTCAAGGACATTCCACGCTCTCGATCTTGCCATCTGTTCACCATCTCTGTTGCCATTTTGCACTTTTAGTGTCGGAAATGACCTGTACAACAGCGATCATTATCCTATTTTTGTGTCTCTTGCACGAAGAGGAGCAAACCCCGTGTCGAGAGTCCCTCGTTTTATCCTGGACAGGGCAGACTGGGAACTCTTCTCTTCCGTTGCAGAGCTGACAGAGGAAATGGTAGAAGGTGTGCATATCGATGACGCTGTTGAAGCTGTTACTAATACTATTATTCAGGCAGCTATGCTTTCGATTCCTAGAACATCAGGAAAAACACTAAAATATTCGAAACCGTGGTGGAATCGCGACTGTCATGAAGCACTGAAAAAACAGAAAAAAGCATGGGGTATTTTTCGTAGATATCCTACTCTGCGAAACCTCATAGCTTTTAAAAGAGCCAAAGCAAATGCACGGAAAGTAAGAAGGCAGAGCCAGAGGGATTCCTGGATTTCATATGTGTCCTCAATAACATCCTCTACGCCTAGTAAGCGGGTTTGGGAAAGAGTTCGAAAAGCATGCGGAATGTACAAAGACCACTCACTTTCCTTTCTGGAAAAAGATGGCCAAGTGATTAGCTCCATAGAAGAAATTGCAAATACAATTGGTGAGACATTTGCTGCCGTTTCTTCCAGCCGAAATTACTCACCTGCATTTCTTTCTATCAAGCAACGCTCTGAGAAAAATCCCATCGCTTTCAACTCTTCCAACTTTGAGCCGTACAATAGAGACTTTACTATGGTTGAACTAAAGAGAGCTTTGTTGCAGACACATAGGTCTTGTCCGGGTCTGGATGGCGTGTATTATGAAATGCTAAAGCATCTGTCCTATAAGTCACTGAGTGCCCTTCTCACACTTTACAATAGAGTGTGGAAGGAGCGTACATTTCCCAGTGCATGGAGGAGAGCTATTGTCATTCCTATTGCGAAGCCAGGGAAAGACCCGAGGAATCCCTCGAACTATCGGCCAATTGCCCTTACCAGCTGTGTTTGCAAACTGTTTGAAAAGATGGTAAACAGCCGCCTAGTCTACTTCTTGGAAAAGAATAATATTATATCGCCTTATCAAAGTGGTTTTCGAAAGGGGAGAACAACCGTAGATAATATGCTCCTCTTAGAGACATCCATTCGAAAAGCTTTTGTAAGAAGAAATCACCTTGTCTCAATTTTCTTCGATATAGAGAAAGCCTATGATAAGGCATGGAGATACGGTATAATTCGCGATCTTCACGAGAGTGGCTTGCGCGGCAACCTACCAAATTTCATTCAGAATTTCCTGAACGCTAGAACTTTTCAAGTAAGGATAGGCTCTGTTTTGTCTGATGTTTTTGAACAAGAAGAGGGTGTGCCTCAAGGCTGTGTGCTCAGTGTAACTCTTTTCAGCCTAAAAATAAATTCTGTATTAAAACAACTTCCTCCCACCATTTCAGGTTCTTTATATGTTGATGATCTACAAATTAGCTGTAGAGGTGTGGATATGAGACATGTAGAGAGACAGCTCCAGATCGCTTTGAACAGGATCCAGGAATGGGCAAAAAGACAAGGATTTACGTTTTCGAAACAGAAGGCTGTGTGCGTGCATTTTTGTAAAAAGCGAGGTCTCCATCCTGAGCCGGAATTATACCTCAATGGGTCTGTAATTCCAGTTGCACCTGAAGTAAAATTTTTAGGGGTGATGTTCGACCGAAAATTGACTTTCCTTCCTCATGTCTTAAACTTGAGAAAAAAGTGTACCAAAGTTCTAAATATCTTAAAAGTCCTGGCGAACACCTCCTGGGGTGCAGAGCGTTGCTCCATGCTTCGCATTTACAGAGCTCTAATTCGCTCTAAACTGGACTACGGCTCAGTTATTTACGGATTTGCCCGGTCTTCAGTGTTGTTAAAACTAGATCCTGTTCATCATCAGGCTCTGCGGATTTGTTCTGGAGCCTTCAGGACATCTCCTGTGCAGAGCCTTTATGTTGACTGTCACGAGCCATCACTCCGTTTGAGGCGTGAGGAGTTGTCTCTTTTACGCTATTTTAATATTTTATCTCAACCTGACCATCCTTATAACTTGTGTATATGTGAAAATAGCTGTGACCTTTTATTTGAGGCACGTCCATCCTGTGTGCCTTCTTTTCCTGTTAGAGTTCGTCCCCTCATTGAAGAATTCTCCCTGTTTGATATTTCCCCACAGGCAGTACAGCATTTTGAAATTGCACCTTGGGAAAATGCACTAATCCACCTTCTTGACATTTTCCACAATTACGGAAAAACAACTACTGATGAGAGCATCTACAGACAAATTTTTGCTGATCACAGGCAGAGTTACAGGAGTTATGTTCCCATATATACGGATGGCTCTAAGTCAGCTTGCCATGTTGGCATGTCATGTATAATTGGTGACCACATGGAAGGCAGACGTTTACACGACGCTTCCTCTGTCTTAACCTCCGAACTGACTGCCATATATTATGCGCTTTTGTACATCTCAACGCTGCACCATCAAAAATTCATTGTATATACGGACTCCTACAGTGCATTGAAAGCTTTAGAATCCTTTTCTAGCACTGAGAATCCTGTGATAGTGGATGTTCTCAAGTTGAATATTAAATTGACATGTCGTGGATTTGAACTTCTGTACTGCTGGGTCCCCGGACATACAGGAATAAAGGGCAATGAGCTGGCGGATATCGCAGCGAAATCTGCTGTTGAAATGTCCGGCCGCCTCATCCCTTTTAAAGATATCCGTTGTGTCATAAAAGAGAAGATCCGAAAGAAATGGCAGCAACTTTGGGACCTTCAACTTCATAACAAGTTGAGAAGGGTGAAGCCTAAAATAGAGCATTGGGATACTACTAGCAATCGCAGGGAGGAAGTTCTTTTGACTCGCCTTAGAATTGGTCACACTAGAGTGACACATAACTACCTTCTGAAAGCTGAGAACGAGCCTATTTGTGCAACTTGTAATGTTTGTCTTTCAGTTTATCACATTTTAATTGAATGTTCATATTTTAATAATCTTCGTGAGAAGTATTTTAATAGCTGCGACCTGCCTCTCGACCGTTTAATCGGAAGAGAGGTCAATAAAAATTTGTTTCACTACCTCAAGGAAACAGGTTTCTATTATTTAATTTGATTTTTGTCCTGAGATTTTATGTTGGAATTTTAATTAATCAGATGTTTTAGGATTTTATATCTATACTGCATCTCTCATTATCAAAGTTATAATCAGCATTTTCATCCCATCATTTAAATATCTTTTTACTTGCCTCGATTTTAAAAGTGTGCTGTTGTCTTTATATTTTTTGTTCCTTTAGTTTGTATGTTAAAAAAAAGAATCCTGTGTTTGGCGCATATGGCCTATTGAGCTTTGCGCCATAAAACTACTACTACTACTACTACCTTCCAGACCAATTTCTTTTGCCTCCTCAGAACTCTCTTTCTTTTCTCCTCCCTCTCTCTCTTAAGAGGGATTGAAAGAAAGAGGCTAGATGGAAAAGTTTCTTTTTTTTTCTTTCGAGAAGATAAAAAAAAATTTGGAGGAGGAGCGAATTTTTTTTGGGTGGTGGTGGTGGTTTTTTTTTAGAAGGTGATGACTTTAGTGACATTTAAAGAGACCACCAGAGGATCCGTTTGAGTCTCGACGACCTTTTCTTGACGGGGGTCTGTCTGGCAATAAGCGCTGGCATATTGTTTAGGGTAAGTAGAAGAGTCCGTCATGCCTGGATGAGGCGGTATGTAGCGCACTCCCAGATTAAAGAGGGTGATGAAGGGAAATCTCTCCCCCGGATAGAGCAGTCGGTAAACGGGTTGATTGGGTACAACTCGAACCAGCGGCTGAGTTAAAATGCTATACACCCAGGCCAGAAGCTGATTATTTTTAGGATTCTTTTCGGCCAGATGTAACATTTCTTCGCTGGAGAGGACATATCCCTCTTGAGAACTGCCGAGACTCTCAAGATCTTTTATTTTCCTGAAGACGTGGTGTTCGTCGAAAAACACGGAGACAATGTCCCAGGTTCTTTTACTGGAAGTATGAATCAAAGGCAAAATGTCCGTAGCGTTCCAAAACAATCTTCCGTCATCCACATAACAGCGAATGCTCACAAACTCATTATATAAGACGCGGATCATCATCTTGAGTAGAAATACGGATACGCACAGCAGTCTCTCTCTCTCTCTCTCTGGGAAATAGAGTCTGTCTTCCACTCGCCTCTCTATATATACGAGAAGACCACGTGATGGGCGACGTGACGGTTGACTTCTAGAAAAAAAAATCAACTTTGTCTACCTATCTCTCTCTATGACCTTCTATTTTTTTTCCTAAAGGACACCCCGGCATCTTTTCAAAGGTCATGGGATTGAGAGGAACGAAAGAAAAAAAACAACCATCCTTTGTATACTACCTATGACCTTCTCCTAGAGACCCCTGTCATTTTCTTCTCGAGAGCTACGTGATGAAAGCTTTTTTTTTATTCTAGAGTTTATCAACTTTGTAGGCACATGACCCCGTCACCTTCTCAAAGGTTATGTCGTATGGAATGGGACCCTTTTGGTTTTTTCTTTTGAGGAAATAAAAAATAAAACAACTTTATAATCATCTCTCTATGACCTTCACAAACACTCATGTTTTATCATTTTTTTTTTATTTTAGAATTCATCAACCTTGTTCCTCCTCCCCCCCCTCTCTCTCTCTCTCTGAGGAGTCTATATAAACGGATCGCCAGCGAGCTCTTGTTCATATCAGACGAGTGTTTCGCCTTGAGAACGGAAAAAAAATACAAAAGCCATGCTGCTCAAACTGGAATATAACGATGACTATTACGTGCACGCGTATGTGGATCTAGGATTCCTGTACTAGAATGTCAAAGATATCTTGACTCTCTTGCCTACGAACGTCTCGCATACGACGAGTGTTCTCCAAGTCGTTTTTCCTAATCGACACCATTTTCTTCGACTAGGCGATTTGGACAACTACTCCAAAGAATGGGGTCAACCGAACCAGATTGTCCTCACTTCGAATGAAGCGGCCTTCGTCGCTTCGAAATCCCTGCATAACAAGTCGCTCTTCCCTTGGATGTGTAAAATATTCATGAGACCTCTTACGAAAATTGAGGAGGACGGGGAAACGTATATCACCCTCCGAGAGACTGTGCAAGACGAACAAGAAAGGAAAAAGAGTCCTCTCTTTTTCATCACTCAATTCGGGATCCATCATCTCCCCAAAATCATCCAGAGACATCAAGCCTTCGTTGAAAAGTATCAGAAAGAGGATGATGGTGATGATGATGATGCGCTATGGTCTCCAGTCGCTTAAGGAAGGGGAAACGTTCTCCGCTTTCCCTATACCGTAGACTGGAGAGTTGAATCAGGAGACCAAAAAAATGGGTCTTGGAAGGAATGAGTGCATTTCAAAATGCATTCGATTCCTTCCGAGACCCATTTTTTTGGGCCACTCTCTCCTCCAATATTGGGAGAGAGAGAAAAGAAATTTATCATCTCCTGTCCACCCAAAAAGAAACGATGTATTTTTGTTTTTCTGGATGCGGCCGAATTTGTAGATGAATCGTCCAGAAACCAGCCCTCAAGCCCATTTTCAGACTATTTCTATACATATTCGGTCATCAAGATGGTCCGGGGACGACTTTGTTTGGACATCATCTCTATATAGATGGTGAAATTTGTATAGCCATTTCTAAAGAATCTCAGAGAAAACTCAAAGCGAGATTGCAAAAAAAGAAATAGCCTCCAGTGAACACAATTCCAACGACAGTGGATAGGAAAAGTGAAGAGTTGAAAGTGAAAGTCGAAAAACGAAATGGGATCGCCTAGGAAAAATTTTTCAGAGCTCAGAAAAAAAATTCTGAGATGTAAAAAAAAAAAAAAAAAAAAAACGTTTTTTTTTTTTTCTGAGCTCTGAAAATATTTTGCCAGCCGATCTCATTTCGTTTTTCGACTTTCACTTTCAACTCTTCTCTTTTCTATAAAAGCATTCCACGTTTCTGTTCAGAACACTGTGGGCTGTTGAAAAGGCAACACGCCTCCCTCTCTACCCTAATCGGGAATCTTGATCCAGGTGTCCCCCGCTTTACGCTACCCATCTTCACCCATTTCTAAAGAATCTCAGAGAAAACTAAAAGCGAGATTGCAAAAAAAGAAATAGCCTCCAGTGAACACAATTCCAACGACAGTGGATAGCTTTTTGGGGTCCTTCCAGATATATTACCGGTGACCGATAGGTTGTTCAGGGTCTACAGCACAGACTCAATGTATCCCCTTTTGTCTGGGAATGTTGTCTCACCGTTTCTTAAAATAGACCAGAACCCATTCTTTTCTTGGAATTCTATTCTTTAGAAAGAATGAGTCATGGTCTATTTTTAGAAACGGTGAGACAACATTCCTAGACAAAAGGGATTAGTTAATTTTTATCATGTCTAGAAGACATGATAAAAATTAACAAAAAGTATTTATAATATATATATTATATAATATATATTATATAATATATATATTATATAATATATATATTATATATTTTTTCTTTTTTTTCTGACTCAGAATTTTTTCTCGGCTCTCAGAAATTTTTCCCAGCCGATCCCATTTTGCTTTTTGACTTTCACTTTCAATTCTTCTCTTTTCTATAAAAGTATTCCACGTTTTTGTTCAGAATAATACGGGCTGTTGAAAAGGCAATATGTCTGGTCATCAAGATGGTCCGGGGACGACTTTGTTTGGACATCATTTCTATATAGATGGTGGAATTTGTATAGGAAGAGTTTAGAAACCGACTCGAACGCCTGTTTTCAGTATATTGCAATACAAATAGGGCTGTCCACACAATAAAAAAAAGACATCATTTTTTCGCAAATAGAGCTCCATTTGTATAGAAATAGTCTAGAAATTGACTCGAAAGCCCGTTTTCAGTATATTACAATACAAATAGGAGGCACTCTCTCATCCAATCTTGGGAGAGAGAGAGAGAGAGATCCGGTTTCCATAGTCATCCTGTCCATTCAAAAAGACATTCTTTTTGTTTCTGAATGCAACCGAATGTATATAGGAATATACTAGAAAGCGCCCTCCCCTCCAAGCCCATTTTAAGTATATCTCTATACAAATTCGGTATAAAATTGTCCGGGGACGACTCTGTCCGGGGACGACTCTGTTTGGACTCAACCATGACGTCATTTTAATATAGTGGAATGTGTGTAGAAATAGTCGGAAAAAGGACTCGAACGCCCGTTTTCAGTATATTCCAATACAAAATTGATTATCCACAACATAAAAAAGACATCATTTTTTTCTTGGATAGAGCTCCATTTGTATTGGAATATACTGAAAACCGACTCGAACTCCCGTTTTCAGTATATTCCAATACAAAATAGGGCAGTCCACAACATAAAAAAAAGACATCATTTTTTCTTGGATGGAGCTCCATTTGTATTGAAATATACTGAAAACCAACGTGAACGCCAGTTTTCAGTATATTTCAATACAAATAGGGCAGTCCACAAAATAAAAAAAAGACATCATTTCTTTCTTGGATCGAGCTCCATTTGTATTCGAATATACTGAAAACCGACTCAAACACCCGTTTTCAGTATATTCCAATACAAATTGACAGTCCACAAAATAAAAAAAAAGACATCATTTTTTTCTTGGATCGAGCTCCACTTGTATTGAAATATACTGAAAACCGACGTGAACACCCGTTTTCAGTATATTCCAATACAAAATAGGGCAGTCCACAAAATAAGAAAAAGACATCATTTTTTTCTTGGATCGAGCTCCACTTGTATTTGAATATACCGAAAACCGACGTGAACACCCGTTTTCAGTATATTCCAATGCAAAATAGGGCAGTCCACAAAATAAAAAAAAGACATCATTTCTTTCTTGGATCGAGCTCCATTTGTATTGGAATATACTGAAAACCGACTCAAACACCCGTTTTCAGTATATTTCAATACAAATAGGGCAGTCCACAAAATAAAAAAAAGACATCATTTCTTTCTTGGATCGAGCTCCATTTGTATTCGAATATACTGAAAACCGACTCAAACACCCGTTTTCAGTATATTCCAATACAAATTGACAGTCCACAAAATAAAAAAAAGACATCATTTCTTTCTTGGATCGAGCTCTATTTGTATTGAAATATACTGAAAACCGACTCAAACACCCGTTTACAGTATATTCCAATACAAATTGGCAGTCCACAAAATAAAAAAAAGACATCATTTCTTTCTTGGATCGAGCTCCATTTGTATTGAAATATACTGAAAACCGACTCAAACACCCGTTTTCAGTATATTCCAATACAAATAGGGCAGTCCACAAAATAAAAAAAAGACATCATTTCTTTCTTAGATCGAGCTTCATTTGTATTGGAATATACTGAAAACCGACTCAAACACCCGTTTTCAGTATATTTCAATACAAATAGGGCAGTCCACAAAATAAAAAAAAGACATCATTTCTTTCTTGGATCGAGCTCCATTTGTATTCGAATATACTGAAAACCGACTCAAACACCCGTTTTCAGTATATTCCAATACAAATTGACAGTCCACAAAATAAAAAAAAGACATCATTTCTTTCTTGGATCGAGCTCTATTTGTATTGAAATATACTGAAAACCGACTCAAACACCCGTTTACAGTATATTCCAATACAAATTGGCAGTCCACAAAATAAAAAAAAGACATTATTTCTTTCTTGGATCGAGCTCCATTTCATTTTTCTCCGGCTCTCAGAAATTTTTCCGCACTCGACTGGATGAATAAAACATCCCCGTTTCTTTAAGAATGGGCTCACTGTTAACTATTTCAGCATTCGACGTTTCGCGTCCAATAATAACTGCCGGGTGTTCAAGAATGCAGATGCACCTACTAGATTTTCTACAGAGAAGCTTGACTGGATGGAGAGAGTGGATGACTTTTTCCAAGATTCTCGACTTTGGACCGTCAAGAGGTAAAGGATCTTTTTGTTTTTTCTTTTAAGAAAATTTATGGATAGATTCATTTCTTTTTGAATGGACTTAGAAAAATAGGACAAAGTTCTTTTCCAAGATTGGATGAGAGAGGTACCCAAAAAAAATGGGTCTCGGAAGGAATCGAATGCATTTGCACTCATTCCTTCCAAGACCCATTTTTTTTGGTCTCCTGATTCGTCTCTCTCTCTCTTCTTTGTCCATTTCCATAAATATAGGGAAAGCGGAGAACCTTTCCCTACTTATTTCTAAAAATCTTTTCTTTTTTTTTCTCCTGAGTTTATGTATATATCAATTCAAATACTTTTGAGAACGGTCATCCCAATTCTCTGTCGTCTTTTCGGTTTCATCGTCCCAACATTCAGTGGACATAGTCTCAGTCGATTTTGGAGCATGGGTCGTCAGTTCATTGTCCCAACATTCAGTGGACATAGTCTCAGTAGATTTTGGAGCATAAGTCGTCTGTTCATTGTCCCAACACTCAGTGGACATAGTCTTAGTGGATTTTGGAGCATGAGTCGTCCGTTCATTGTCCCAACACTCAGTGGATTTTGTCTTTGGATCCTCTGAAGATATTTTGGGGGTCTCATGAGATTCTTTGGAAGGTTCGTCCCAACAGGCTGCTGGATCGTAATGGGGAATATTTTCAGGTATGTCTTCCCAACCCTCCGTCTTCCTCGAGTTATTGGAGGAAGTTGACGACAAAGAAGAAGTAGAAGAGCCCATCAAGTTTAAAGGCGTATGCTCATCCGGATGTTCCATCACTTGGAAACAGGACAGATTATCCCATTTCTCGATGAGGTTATCGTACGCTTTTAGGGACGGATCCTTCTCTAACTGATCGTAGGCCTTATCAAAAGCTTGCAGAGGATTGTCTGCTTCCTCCTGAATCCTCTCCTCTTTCTCCGTTCCGTCTGGATAGACGTGATTGATATGAAAATCTCCTTCCGTAATATGCAATCGATATTTGCGCACTTTGTTTTCGGCACAATGGAAATATTTCCTCCTTTGATGATGTCGGGCACATTTTTCCCGATACTTCCAAATGATTTCATCTGGCACATAAATTTCCGTCACGGGTTTTTGATAATCCAAGGCTTTAGCAAAGAATTTAGCTTTCTGGCATCCCACCACATAAATCGTGGAGAAGCTGTGAGTGAGCGATTGGAGAATGCGTCCTAAATGGTTGTAGGGAATATGACCCTCGTTCCAACGAAGTCCGTGCCGGTTTCTCGTCAGCTAGGCATTCGTCTTTTGGTTTTTTTCACTCAGTTGGTGGAAGGGGTGAGGAGGAGCAAACGTCAACGATCCCACGGTCAAAAAATCTTTTGTCGCATAGCCCAATTCTTTTAAAACGTAGGTAAATTCACCCTTCTTGTGGTTGTAGGACTGGAAACCCTCTAGATCGAGCACGATAAAGTTTTCTGAACACGCCATGGCGATGAATACGGTGATGTCTCCCACAAACAGGAGCAAAAAAAGAGTCGAAAAGGTATATATGTATAACAGGGAAGATCTAGAAAGGAAAAAAAACAAAAACAAAACAATAAAACGTTTTAGAGTCGTCGTTTTGAAAAAGACATTTTTCTTTTCAAAGGGTTAAGAAGTTTCAAAGTTTCAAAGGTCTTTTTAAATGAAGTTATGATTATTATGATTTTTTAAAAAAAACAAAGAATCAAATCGAGTTTATAGATAACCATATTCATAGGACCAAAGGGACTTACCAGCTCAGTTCACGTCTTCTTCTGTTCTCTGAAGAAATCTCGCGGAGGACACACATTTTTATACTCGCGCGACATCTGTCGGGATCGCGACCCCATCTAAATGTCAGTGTCATTCCAACCTCTTAAAATGATCGGAATGAAAGAAACACTTTGATAAAAAATATATTTATGAAAAGATATCTGAGGGTCGTGAGAACATTTTCTCTCCCCACCCCCCGCCTATTTCAAAAAAAAATAAAAAGTCTTTCTTGGATCGCGTCAAGATTACAAAACAACTCACAGGACTTGTTTATCTCGATCTCGTCAGGGTCACCGTTTCACATAAGAAGATGGATGGACCCTGAACTTTAGACATGATAAAAATTAACTCTACCCGCCTTTTGTCTGGGAATAGGGTCTCACCGTTTCTAAAAATAGACCAGATCCCATTCTTGGAATTCTATTCTTTAGGAAAGGAGGAGTGATGGTCTATTTTTAGAAAGTGTGAGACAACATTCCCAGACAAAAGGGGGTAGAGTTAATTTTTATCATGTCTAAGATAAAAATTAACAAAAAGTTTTTTTTTTTTTTTTTTTTTTTTTTTTTTTTTTTTTTTTTTTTTTTTTTTTTTAAGGCTGAAAAATTTTTATGAGAGAGCTGAGAAAGATTTTTCCTCCCAATCTTTTTCGACGATGAAAAGGGAAAAACTACTGATCCGATCTCCCTACGCTTTAGGGAAAAAAACAAAAAAATACTTATGAAATATTCATGTGTTGAAATTGGCTATTCAAATAAGTGACATTTTGTTTCTCATTGGAACTGTTCAACGGCGAGTCCACTCGTCTCATTCTTTGGGGTAGAGGATGAAAGTACAGCGGTTTGTTGAAATCGATGATAGTTTCCTCTTTAGTCGGCGGAACTGTAAATCTATCCCGTCTTAACTCTTCTAATCTCTTTGAAAGTCTTTCCACTTGCTCTGCTAAGGTTTCCTCGGTACTCATGGTCTCTCTTAGTTTAGGGAAGTCTTGACGTATTGGCTAGAGAACAGGGGGTCTTTTTCTCTATATACATATATCATGTGGGAGCGTGTGATTTATAAATCCTTGTGAAATCTTTCTACGTCTTGTGTAACTTGGAAGATTCGTCTTGTGTAACTTGGAAAATTCTTCTTCTTCTCGTCGATTGGGCTGGAGTTATGGAAAAGAAATGGGATTGGAAAGAAATCAACACATTACAAAAAAAAGGAACTTTTTTTTCTATTTTTTTCTCTAGGGATTTACATACCATTTCATTCATGAACATTCAAGGGTTCTCTCCAAGACCAAATTTTAGAAGAGGACCACAAAGAGTACACTTGAGGATCCTCTTTCAGGTCTAGGTGAGATAAGGGTTGAGACCAATATTCTTGGGTCTCTAAAGCATCCCAACTTAGACATTTATTATTATTATTATTAGAAAGTTCATCCTCCTCCTCCTCCTCCTCCTCATCGTCGCACGAGTTCTCCTGGGGAGATTCTTCCGCCTCCTCTTCGTCTTCGACAGCTTTGCTCTCGGAGGGGTAACAATGTAATTTCCGGAAAACGTAACTACCCTCCATCAAATGGTATCGAAAATTTCTCACCTTGTTCTCGGCACAATGAATCATCTTTTGGAAATATTGGTGTCGCGTGCATTTCGACTTGTTCCGCCACTCGGTTTTCCCTGGGATGTAAAACTCGTAAACGGATCGCTGGCAGAGCTTGCTGAAAAATTCGGCTTTATCGTATCCATTGACGTAGATCACCTCCACATTTTCGGTCAGTATTTTCAGGATCGTAGGAAGATGCTCGTAGGAAAGACGACCCTCGGTCCATTGCAGGCCGTGTCGATTATTTGTAGTCTGGTTGACCACAGCTTGATTGCGGGACGATAAGTCATCGTAATGGACAGGAGGGAGAAAAATCATGGATCCGCATAAGGTTAAATCGCAAGTGATGTAGCCCAGTTCTTTCAAGATGAAACATATATCTCCCGTCTTTGGATCATAACAGTGAAAGTATTCCATGTCCAGAACAACGTAGGAATCTTTGAGAGGTTTGGCACTCAAAATGTCCATCTTCTTCAATTGAGGAAAAAAAGAAAACAAAATTCTCTCTCTCTCTCGCTGTGTGTCCTGAAGGAAAAAATGGATAGCTTTCTCTCGCCGTCTCCTCTTTTATATATATAGAGAGAGAAGGTTGCACGTGACAGGTCGTATGAATTCTGGGAAAGGTCACATTCGTATATATATTTGTTTTTTGAATAATATCGTGCGTATCTCAATACACATCCATCATAATAAAGGTCACCTTGGAAAGAAAAAGAAATAAAAAACATGGAACTCGTGCTCGACTTTGAAGGTTTCTACGATTCTCAAGGAGCCTTTATTGTGAAAGAATTGGCTTACGTCACATTGGACGGTACTTCTCGAGGGGTATTTGTTTTTAAACCCCCGTTTCCATGGCAAATGCTCACCGAGAAAGAAAAACGAACCGCTGTGTGGGCGAGTGATTATTATCACGGCTTGTCGTGGTACGAAGGAGAAATTCCGTACAGTTATTTTCCATGGGTGTTAACGATGTTGACGGAACCTTTTTCCATGATTTGGGTGCGAGGAGAAATGAAACGGCAGTTTTTAGAGAAATGGTTGCAAAGATCCATTTATTGCATTTCGGGATCGACGCAAGAGATTCTCAAATACAATGGCATCGAACACATGAATTGTCCTAACCATACAAAAGGTTTTTTCCATTGCGCTCTACAAAAAGCGGTTCGGTATCATTATTATTTAAAGACACAGAGAAGAAATTCGCAAGGTCGATCCTGCACGATTCAATCTTGACAGAATTCATTAAAAAAATACATATATCACGTTACTTCTTCAACAGCACAGATGGTTCTGAAGCGAAACTTGGAATTTTGAAATAATAGATCAGGGAGAAATCATTCTTAAAAACAAATGGTAAAGTCTCGAATCGGCTGGGAGAAAAAAAATTTCTCAGAGGTGAGATAAAAATTCTCTAATGAAAAAAAAAAAAAAAAAAAAAACTTTTGGTTAATTTTTATCATGTCTTTAGACATGATAAAAATTAATGACCCTCCCTTTTTGTCTGGGAAGGATGTCTCACCCTTTCTAAAAATAGACCATGACTCATCCTTTCGCTAATGGCAATCATTCCATGAATGAATCACGATTTGTTTTTCAAAAGAGTGAGACAACATTCCCAGACGAAAAGGGAAGGGGGTCGTTAATTTTTATCATGTCTAAGACATGATAAAAATTAACAAAAGTTTTTTTTTTTTTTTTTTTTTTTTTTTTTTTTTTTTTTTTTTTTTTGAGTTGGAGAATTTTTCTCAGCTCAGAAAATTTTTTTCCAGCCGACTCGAGACTTTACCATTTATATTTACGAATAGTCTTTGGATTATTTATTTATTTTCTTTTAAAAAGAAAAATTCTGAGCTAGACCTATCTATTGGCTTAACATTCTGGTCATAGAAACAGTCTACAATCTCATTTTTTTTTCGAGGCTAATGCACGGGTTCTCCAATCAAAAGGGTTACTATAAAGGGATTGGTTTGAATGCATTTATCTGCAAATGTTGTAGGATTCTGTTGTTGAGAAGGGGGTATATTATTATTATTATGATGATGATGATTGTGGCAGATTCGTTTTCTACATGGAAGTCTAATCTCCTCCGAAGACCTTTTCTGGGGATCGTCGATAGATGGTTTTTCAATAGGAATCGTTTCCCTCGGATCCTCAAGAGATAGAGGGGGGTCCTGTATTGAGACATGAAGCGGTCTCTCCTCCTTCTCCTCCTCGAGAAGTCTTGAGAAAGGGAGAGGATTTTCGGTTCCCTTATTCTCGAGGGGTCTTGACAAATTGAGAGGTCCCTCCTCTTCGAAAGAGAGAGAAGTTTTGGTTCCCTTATCCTCGAGGGGTTTTGACAAATCGAGAGGTCCCTCATTTTCGAGGGGTCTTGATAAATGGAGAGGTTTTTCATCTTCGAGGGGGTTTGATAAAGGAAGAGGTCCCTCCTTCTCGAGGGGTCTTGAGAAAGGGAGAGGTTTTTCATCTTCGAGGAGGTTTGACAATGGGAGAGATCTCTCCTTCTCGAGGGGTCTCTCTTCCTCAAGGGGTTTGAGGAAGGGAGAGGTTTTTCATCCTCGACGGGTTTTGACAAACGGAGAGGAATCTGAACAGGCTTCTCCTCATCCCCATCATTATCGAGGAGGATGAGGATAGGCTTTTGGAAAGGTTTTTTCTTTTTCTTCTGAACAGGCTCCTCTTGATGCTCGGGGTGAGGGATGGGGTAGTTGTTCCACCATTCTATTTTTTCTTGCTCGAGGATTTTTTCAAAAGTCGTGGCCTCTTTAAGATGAGACGAAGGAGGAGAGTCCTCGAGAAGAATATAATAGGTATTCTTCCCAGTCTTCTCGATCGAGAGAGGTTCGTGCAAACATTTGTGCAACCATTCACTAAAATGAACGAGAATCCGTTTTGTCTTCTCAAGACGATCCATAATCCTATTCATTTGCGAGACGGTTAGAAAGTGGGACGTGTAAAAATATTTGGCTCGTTTCATTAACAAAATTTGTGCATCCAAAGGTGGAATGTCACGAGCCATCAACACGTTTTCGTCGGATAAAAATTCGTCCCGCATCTTTTGATAACTCCCCACGGTATGATAACCCGCACATTTTGAAAAATCGGAGGCTTTCAAGTAAACGACTCCTTGGATGATATAAAAGGAAAGATAAACATATTTGTATTTGAAAGGAATACACGTAGTGAGCTGGGGATGCCTCCTCATGATCCACTTGGACAAAAATACGACTTTGGGGCTCTCCCCTTTTATTTATAAAGAGAAAGAGAGTGTGACCTTCCCTTCCCTCCTCCTCTCTCCCTGCTTCCTCTATCTCTGGACGTCCTTGGATTGGAAAGGGTGACTTTGAAAAAAAAAGAAGGTCATGGTTGGATAATTTTTCGTTTATTAAATTATTACTTTCACTTCCTCATTCCCACACACATTCATCTTTTAAGAAAAGAAAAAGAGGTCATGGAGATAAGATTTCTTGGAAAGAAGAGAGAGAGAGAGAAACAAAAAAAACAAATAAAACAGCCGTCATAGAGCCTCTATGTGTGTCTGTGTGTGTCTATATATATAAAAAGACGAGAGTACTGGGCGAGATCATTTCTTTTCCATTGGGAGCCATGTCGCTATTAGACGTTTTTCCAACTCAACGGATTTCGAACAGGGAGGATTTGAAGACGCTAAAGCAAATCTCCAACTTGAAACTTTTTTGGCGTGTCATTGTGCGACATTTATTCCGCATTTACCACCTCATCAAGCGATCGTTTCTTTCAACCAAGATGTCGAATCCTCCAACCTGCTCGTTCAGAATATATACAGAAATTTATTCGAATCGCAACAAACGAAAGAGGAATCTCCCTTCTCTTGGAATCGGATGGATCGAGCTTTGAGACGGCCCATTCAAACAGACCGGCGATATACGGATCCGCGCACGAGTTTTCGGTGGAAGAATATTTTTCTCACGAAACGATATTTTGCGTTTGGAGTGAGAACGACGGCTGAGGACGAAGTTCATATTGTTCAAACCACAGCCGCTCCTCTCGCCTATTACGAATCATCGTCCCCCAATCTGAAGGAAAGAAGTTTTAAAGTCAGCGACAGGATGAAATATAAGAAATATATTCTAAGACCTTTTCAAAACTATGTCGTTCCCCCGAAAACGCAATATCTCATCGCCACAACCCAGAAGAGTCTCTTTCTCATCGATCGGTGCTCGTACTCGCTTTGGAAACAATTGAAAGAGAAGATTTCTTTCCAATTGCCGATGGTGTTTCAAGAAAAAGAAGAAAACCCTCCGCCATCTTTACCCATCCCTTCCTTAGATGATAAGAGGAGCTGGACCAAACCGTTATTTCCCGAAACAAAATTGACCCGGCAACGGAATGAAATTGAAGTCATCACAATTGAAGATGAGGAGGAAGAAAAAAATTACCTCTTAAAAAACGGTCGACTTACCGGAACCTACCTGGCGTGCAAGATCCGCTTCAGAATCCAGAAGCTTCTTCTTCTTCTTCTTCCCCGACTTGTTCAAACAGGCAGCCTCTTTCGGACTCCTCACAGACAGAACCTCTTCCAGTATCCTCTTCTTCTTCTTCTCCTCCAACCTGTCCCGACATCATAGAGGTAGAATGTCAGACGGGTCCACAAGTTCCAACGGGTCCAGAAATCATGGAGGCAGAATCACAGCCGGGTTCACAAGTTCCAACGGGTCCAGAAATCGTAGAGGTAGAATTTCAGCCGGGTTCACAAGTTCCAACGGGTCCAGAAATCATGGAGGTAGAATCGCAGCCGGGTCCAGACATCCTAGATCCCTCCACTCATCCCAAAGAGACTCCAAGTGTTTCAAGACAGCCTTGTGAGGATCCAGCCCTTCCCGTATGGAATGATTATATGGACTTACAAAATTTGGTGCAACAGGAAGGAGAAGAAAATAATCATACGGATGGGTGGGTCAAAGACTGTTTAGATCATTTAACCTCGAATGAAATTGAACTGTTATGGAATTGCATTTCTGAAATCACATCGGAAATGGGATAAAAACCAAAACAAAAAAACTTTTTTTAATAACAAATTGGAGGAGGGTCATGATGTCAATTAAAAAAAATATTATATAGAGTCCAATCTTGGTGGTTCACTTCAGTTTTCCAGCATGAGGTGATCCACGTTTCCCGAAATATGGATCCCATTCCAAGAGAGATTGTGTAGAGCCTTCACTTCAGTTCTTTTTTTTCCTACCAAGAGGAGAGGGTCCCCAAAGAGCTACCCATGTCCAAAGAGAGAAAGTGTAGAGCGTTCATTTCAGTTTTTTGTTTCCAAGTTTAGGGGAGGGAGGTCTCAAAATGACACCCCCCATTTTCAAAGAGAGATGGTGTAGAGCGTTCATTTCTGTTTTTTTTCCAAAGTTAGGGAGTTTTCAAATGGCTACCCATTTCAGAGAAAGAGAGAGAGAGAGGTGTAGAGCGTTCATTTCAGTTTTCCAACATTAGAAGGTCCCAAAATACCTTCTGAATTCAAAGAGAGATCGTGTAGAGCGTTCATTTCCAGTTCTCCAAGATCAGAAGAAGAGGGTCCGCTTTTCCCAAAAGGGCTTTCCGCATTCAGAGACAGCGAAATGCAGACTTCAGTTTTCTCCCTCCCCAAGAATAGAGGGTCCCAAAATGGCTTCCCATTTTAAAGAGAGAGGGAGAGGCGTTCATTTCCATTCTCCAAGATAGGGTCGTCTGCTTTTTCTCAAAATGGCTTCCCAATTCAAAGAGAGAGAGAGTAAAAGGGTGTGTAGAGCGGTCATGTTCATTCTCCAAGATAGGGTCGTCAGCTTTTTCTCAAAAAGGCATCTCCCCATTCAAAAAGAGATCGTGACCAATTTTTTCCAGTTTTTTCCAAGATGGGGGGAAGAAAACCTAGGATGGAATAACACGACACACAGAGAGAAAGAGAAAAAAAACGCCATCTTGTCATTTTCTGATAGGGTACCGGTGTTCGAATACTTTTGTGACCGACTGAACGTAACAATAGAATCATTACGCAAGAAACCTGGTCCTCCACAATGCTATAGATGCCAGGGATTTTTTCACAGTTCCCTGCTCTGCACCAGAGACTTTGTTTGCGTCCGTTGCGGAGGCAATTACAAACCTATAGAATGCACCCGTAGTCGCGACCAGCCAGCCATATGTTATCACTGCAAAGGTCCTCACCCAGCCAACTTTTCAAATTGCCCAGCCAGACCAAAAAACAAACAAGTTCAGTTCCAACCCAGTCCTCCACCAGCAACCAATCCCTGGACTAACAGAAAACAAGACTTTCCTCCGCTGACATCAAACAGTAACGAAAATATCACTCAAACCTCCATTCAAAACGAAATTCTAACAGAAGAAACTACCAGCACCGCAGAATCATCCCTGTCAGACCTCTTTGACTTCTCTACGCTAAAAACAATCTGGACAATAGTGATACAAGGACTCAAAAACATTAAAACCAAGAAATCACCTCTTGATAAAATAATCGCAGTAGTCGAAATCATTTAAAAAATAGGAAATCATCTTTAATGCTAATAAATTCAAGAACAGATGCAACATAAAAATCCTCTCTTGGAACACTAACGGTCTTTACCATAAAAAAGATGAATTATCGAACCTCATTATTGAAATTGAACCTGACGTAATACTCATACAAGAGACTCACCTTAAACCAGCACTCAAAGTACTTTATGCTAATTATAACACCTACCGTACGGATCGTGAGACAGGAAGAGGCGGTGGCATCATCACATTTGTTAAAAGGAGCATAAAACACGCTCAAATTCCTAATTCCAGTGCCACTTTCGAAAGTAACACAATAGAAATTGTAATAGAACATAAAAAATTCAAAATTTCGAATATATACATCCCACCAAATAATAATCCCAGCGCACAAGAATTGATTCACCTCCTTAATTCTAATACTTCTACCACTGTCGGAGAGGACTTCAACGCCAAACACCCCTGTTGGAACCGAGGACCTGCTAACAAAAAAGGAAATGACATATTTAAGCTCATTCAATCAAATAATTATAACATTCATGCTCCAGACGAGCCCACCCATTACGGGTACAATAGCGCCACCACAATTGACTTCTTCATCTCAAATAACATTACTAACAGATGCAATATCTCTGTAATTTCAGTCCTGTCTTCCGACCACAACCCCATTGTATTTGAAATCCCCATTAATAAATACCTCCCCTCACTTGACAGAAGTATAGGAGTTACAAATTGGATCAAATACTCTGAAATTCTGAATAACTCCATACAAGGTAACCCATGCATCAACAACACAGAAGATTTAGAACACGAAGTCTCAAAATTTACCAACAGCATCAATTCTGCTTTAAAGGAAGCCACCAATACTTTTTATGTGAACAAGCCTTTCTCCTGCCTGCCGATATAAGAAATAGGATTAAACAGAAAAACCGGATCCGCAAAAGATGGCAAACCACCAGGGATCCACAACTCAAACACGAACTAAACTCTATGCAAAAAGAAATCAACAGACGAATCAAGAACTTCAAAAACCAAAAATGGACCAATTTCCTAAATAACCTTGCTATAGAGGACAATTCCCTATTTGACATTTCCCGCAAATTCAAGAAACCTTATAAACCTATTCCACCTATCCATGGACCTAGTGGAACTTCATATACAGAAGAAGATAAAGCTAAATCTTTTGCGGACTATATGGAAAGTACATTCACTCTTAATCCCACTCCGTACGACAATAACCATATTGAACGGGTCAACCAGGTGGTCAATAACTTCCTTAACACCCCTGCTCCGTTCAACTTCACTTTCCTGACTACCCCAACCATCGTTGCCAACACCATCAGCGCCTTACAAACGAAGAAAGCCCCAGGGCACGATGGCATCTCGACCAAAGCACTGAAGCATCTTCCGATCAAAACTCTTACCTGCCTAACTAAAATAATCAACAACATTATCAAATTCGCTCATTTTCCTAACTCATGGAAGCAAGCTATAATAATTGTTTTTGCTAAACCGCAACATAATCCAACTCTCCCACAGAACTATCACCCTATCAGTTTACTTAGCCACCTGTCTAAAGTTACTGAGAAAATCCTACTTTTCCACATCCAAAAAATTCACCCTTCCATGAATTTTCTCCCAGAAGAACAATTCGGTTTTCGTAATCATCATAGCACTTGCCACCAACTTCTTAGAGTTATCAACATTATCACTGAAGGCTACAACTGCAAGCTTCCGACCGGTGCTATATTTCTCGATATCGCGAAAGCTTTTGACAGGGTATGGCATCGAGGACTTATTTACAAGCTAATCACTCTCAATTTTCCAGATCATTTTATTCTCTTAATAGCCTCTTTTCTCAGCAACAGAACATTCAGAATCAAAATCGGTACTGCATACTCTACCACCAGAGTAATCAATGCTGGTGTCCCATAGGGGTCGGCACTTTCGCCGTACCTTTTTAATATTTATACACAAGATATCCCTAAAGACCCTTCTGTTCATCTTGCACTCTTTGCCGATGACACCGCCATACTTACTAAAGCCTGCACTGTTATCGCCGTAAGAAACCAACTCCAAAGCTATCTCATAAAACTGGAAAAATGGCTTACCCTTTGGAGGATTAAAATTAACACTGATAAAACTAAGGCGATAATTTTCCGTAAAGGAAACATGAAATACTATCCTCCAACCCCTGAAATATTTGACGAAGAAATAGATTGGATTAATGAAACCAAATACCTTGGAGTCAACCTTGACCAAAATCTTACCTTCATAATCCATTTCCGGTCCGTAGTACAAAAATTTAAAATCACCACAGCTACTATGCGACCTCTTCTTGGTAGAAAAAGCAACTTATCTACTACAAACAAATTAATTCTTTATCGCTCCATACTGCGCCCAGCTCTTCTTTATGCAGCACCGATCTGGGGACATGCAGCTAAAACCAATATTAAACAATTACAAATCCTAAAAAAATAAAATTTTACGAGAAATTATCAATGCTCCTTGGTATATTCCCAACATCTACATCCACAGAGACCTTCGAATAGAACTTATTCAAGAGTATATTAAACGATTAGCAGTCAACTTCTTTTATTCAGTACAAACCCACAGTAATAGCCTTATTAGCACTCTCAGACACTCCCCGCGTCCCAGAGAAAAACATCGCTATCCTTGTGATATCCTCCCCACATAGGATTCACAACCTTAATTGACTCATTCACGCAAAACTGACTCTGCGGTTTTACCACCCGCGGCTGCATAATATAACGACACTGAACTTGACACCTCAGCTTTTCTCAGTTTGATTTTGTTCGAGGAGGCGTAAATTCTCGCTGTATTACTGAAGCAGAGAGAATTTTAAAAAGTTGATCATTTGGTAATGCACGGAATTTTACTTGAAATCCAATGTACAATTTTGGCTTTCTATTTAAGGATAAGTTCTATAGCGTCCTTATCGCATGAAATCGAAGGACATTTCATTGCTCAAAAAGGACAAATAAAAATTTTTAAAAAATCTTGTTCATGTAAAGGAGGAACTGCTGGCTTTTGTAGGAAATTGTGTCGCTGTTTTATTGTAATGTGACATGTAGCGGATTTGATTGTAAACAGTGTTTTACTTGGGATTTCCAGAAAATCTGTGCAGTCAAAAGTGCCTTTTTTCCCCCCATAAAATGATATTGAATCATTATAAGTATACAGTGGCGGCTCATGGAGGTTCACAGAACAAATTTCAAAAATAAAATGTGCAGATACCATGTAACTTACAAGTTAAAATGCATATGTGTTTCTACAAGCTTAAAGGAAAACGATGCAACTAAACGAAAACAAGTTCTCACAGGTAAAAATTATAGCATTTGATTTTTTACAATGAAATGTAATAAAACCATAATATTTCCGATCTGGGCTTGATGATAGAAGACCAGGGTGCCTGAGCCGAACGCCCTAGGCCGATGCTATTCTCACCAGTTGTGCGATTAGCCGCTTCAGCTATTTCAGGGGCGTAGCTAGAGGGGGCAAGGGGGCATCTGTCCCAGGGCGCTGGATCCTAGGGGCGCCAAACTGATGTTACGGCATTTTAGAATTAAAAGTTTTCCATTCTTGGCAAGCAGTAGGGGGCTCGAAATCTTCAGTTGTCCCTAGCTACGACTGAAAACCCTAGCTACGACTCTAAGCTATTGGCACTCAAAGTCCGTCTACGGACCTTCATTCGCACCAACATTAACCACGTATGCGCATTGAGTTGTCGGATCCCTCATTTGAACCCAATCGAAAAGAACGGATTTTACTTACGCGAACTACACTAGTGTGCAAAAATTAAGGACGAGACGGTTTTTTCAATATAACTTTGTAGAAAAGCTTTCCAAATCAACACATTTAATACCGTAAGATCCCCAATACGTAAGGACATGAGTAATGTAAGCAACACTTACTAAAAGAGAAATCAGAGGGATAAAAAGAAGCTTTATTGAAAAAGTAGCATGGAGCGCAATGCGACTGAAGGCCGAAACATCCCTGTGATGGGTGTCCAGCAAGAAACATCCGGTCTTTAATAGGGGATATGATCTCCCTTGACTGCTAGGCAGGTTTCACAGCGTCTGCCCATGCTGAGAATGAGGGTGTCAATGAGTTGTTGAGGCATTGTTGCCCATTCGTCGTGCAGCGCCAATCGAAGCTCCGTAATCGTTACTGGTGGTAAGGTACGAGCTGCCAAGCGTCTGCCTAGAAAATCCCATACATGCTCGATGTGATTGAGATCTGGAGATCGTGCCGGCCAATCCATACGTTCAATATCCTCACTCTCTAAGAGCTGTTCGGCACCTACTGTACGATGACATGGTGCATTGTCGTCCGTGAAAAGGAACTGCGGACCCATAGCGCCTCCAAAAAGACGCACATATGGAAGAAGAATCTCGTTACAATAACGGGTTCCATTGAGTGAAACTGCGTCGAAGATGTGAAGGTCTGTACGACTACCAAGCATGATGCCTCCCCAAACGAGAACACCGCCACCTCCATACCTGTCCCTTTCAATGATGTTCGAGGGATGATTGCGGCTTCCCCGCTCTCTCCAGATGAGTATGCGATTAGAATCGCTACTCAGACTGAATCTGCTCTCATCTGTAAAGAGTACTCGTCCACATTCATTGTCTCTCCAATTCCGGTGTTCCCGGCACCACAGAGAACACCTTCTCCGATGGGCAGGCGTTAGGGGTGTAGAAAAAAGAGATAGAGGGCGCTGCGCCGCCCGTATGTTTAGCTAATTAAGAGTTTCGGCAGAGAGGGTTGAGAGGTTGATGAGAGTGGTTGAGAGTGGCATAAACTAGATACTCTGTAATCTGTATTATATAATATTTGTACATAGTCTTCTCTTCATTAAATAGATTTAGTTAAAGGAAAGTGTCTTTGTTTGGCCAATAGAACACAAGAACCACCGATAAAGAAGATGTAAGTAAGTTATTACATACATCAAGTTTTTGGTAGCATCAGGCCAGAAGGTGAGTCATTTCATATTATCTGCATGCAATTTATCTTTGATAATGAGTTCTGTAGAAACTGTCGAGAGAAATAGAAAAATTAGAGGTTCGGTTCGTACCAGTGTAACAAAATTAATAAGGAAATTGGATGAGGAATTGCAAAGCGAGAATCCGAACCTAGAAGTGTTGCAGGAATCGCTTTCAGTGTTAATCGAGAGAGAAACTAGCTTGTTAAAATATGATGAAGTTATTAATGCTCAAAGCACTGTTCAGGAATTAGAGACAGAAGTAGAACATTGTTTAGAATACAGCGAATCCATCATTAGATGTAAATCTAAAGTCAGTAGATATATTCAAAATGTGGGTAAAACCGGAACAACTTCACAAGTTTCGGAAATCAAAACTAATTATAATACTAAATTGCCTCGCATTATCTTAGAAACTTTCAGCGGCGATTTATGTAAATTTACTGAATTTTGGGCTCAGTATAAAGCTGCCATTCACGAAAACAATACGCTTCAAGATGTTGAGAAGTTTAACTATTTAAGATCTTTACTCACCGGTTCAGCTGCAAAAGCTATAAGCGGATTGCCATTAATAGGAGAAAACTATATAAAGGCCATCGAAATCTTAACTGACAGATTTGGGAAAAAAGAAATATTAGTTAGCGCGCATATGAACGTTCTCCTAGCTTTAGAGTCAGTACGCCGTTCAAGTGATGTATCCAGTTTAAGAAAACTATATGATGAAATAACAGTTCAAACAAGAAGTTTAGAGACATTAGATATTAATTTTAATTCTTATGGCAATCTATTACTTCCTATTTTATATAAGTGTATACCGCAAGATTTAGTGTTACAGTTTAGTAGGGAGCAAAAGGTCGACACAGAGTCAACAGTGTCAGATTTATTGTTGTTTCTAAAGAGAGAAGTAGAAGCGCGCGAAAAGTCACTAACTCTGGGTCTTAAACAACAAACACTTTCGATAACCAGTGAAAGAAATACCGACAACTATCGTAAGAGTGTTGCTCCAATTAAAAAGAAAATGGTATCAGCGGCGACGCTTAATACATCAGTCGAAAATTATATGTGCGACTTTTGTCTTAAATCTCACCTTTCTAAAGACTGCGACTTAAGTATTTCAGAGAAACACAAAGCAGTATACGATCAATTTAAGTGCAAGCGCTGTTTAAAAAAGGGTCACAAAAAACCATTTTGTAAGGCAAAATGGGTTAAATGTAATATTTGCAAATCTTTGTCGCATTTAGAAAGCCTGTGTGATGCAGAAGGGCAAGAAAATAAATCCATTAAAAATACTGCGAGCGCAGCAAAAGAGACAAACGTTAGTTCACTATTCCTCGAAACACTGAGCAAGCAAATTCCTAATGACGTGATTTATTATCAAACATTGAGAGGTCAACTGGTAGGAAATAATTCCACATTTAACGTTAGGTTGTTATGCGATTCTGCTTTCGAAAGATCTTATGTTTGTCAGTCTATTTCCAGAAAAGCAAGTTTACCAACTATTGGTAAAAAAAGATTAGGAATTCATACATTTGCATCTTCGAATCCGCCAGTGCAAGAATTTAAAAGAAAAAGACTTTCTCTAAAAAATAAGACAGGGTTCACTCTAATCATCGAAGCACTCGAAGTAAAAACCATATGTTCCAATGCATTACCCAAGCCATCTGCAGAAATTATAAACAATCTTCGCCAACAAGGATTTCACTTATCTGACAGCTGCGATAGTGAAGTGGCAGAGGTACAGATTTTAATTGGAAATGATTACTTGAACTGCATCTTAACGGGGAAAACACATCGGTTAACAGAATATTTAGTACTACATGAAAGCATATTCGGTTGGACGTTGAGTGGTAGAGTGGGGGGGAGAGAGTAAGAAGTTAAGTTCAGGGTCAGACTCCACCGGCTTGTTTATACACATCGATTCGGAAGAGGAAATAAAAATATCGGAACAGATTCGTCAGCTTTGGGAGATTGAAAGTCTAGGAATCTCTGAGTGCGCGTCGGAAAGGGGTTCTGGCGATGAGCGAATAATTAAACAATTTGAAGAGGATTTGAAATATGTAGACGGGAGGTATGAGGCTCGCTTGTTGTGGAATAGGAGTCCAGAGCATTTGGAAAATAATTTTGGTTTAGCGAAAAGGCAGTTCGAAAGGGTGCAGCGAGAGTTAAAAGGTAACAGCTTTGTGAGGGAACAGTTTATGGAAATAATTAAATTTCAGACACAAAACAACATTATTCAAGAGTGTGAGGATACGAGAGAGGGGTACTTTATGCCATTCCGAGCAGTGGTCCGTAAAGGTAAAAAAAGCACTCAAGTTCGAATGGTATTTAATTGCAGCAGTAGCGAAAGAGGAAAGCTATCGTTAAACGATTGCTTAGAAAAGGGCCCAAACCTAAATCCGAATATTTTGGATATCATTCTTTCCTTTCGAAAATTTAAAATTGGATTCTGCGGTGACATAGAAAAGGCGTTTTTGATGATTGGGATAGCAAGGGAAGATAGGCAATATTTAAAATTTCTCTGGTATCCTGATAATGACAGTGAGGACTTTAAAATTATGCAAATGAACAGAGTATTATTTGGATGTAATTGTTCACCGTTTTTATTGAGTGCAACGATCAAACATCATTTAAAGAAATATGCGGAAACAAACAAAAACTGTGTCGAGATGCTAAATAGCTCACTGTATGCAGATGATTTGTGTTATGGAGGGGAAAGTGTAGAATCAGCTTTCAGTCTTTCATCAGAGGCGGTATCTATTTTGAGAGACGCGAGTTTTAATTTGAGAAAGCTAAACACTAATTCTAAAGAGCTGTGTGACTTGTGGGTTCAGGAAGGGTTGTGTAAAGAAAGTAGGTCTGAGATAGATAGTAAGTTGAAAGTGTTAGGCTTGGTGTGAAGAGGATGGTTTGAAAGTAGACGTTACATCATTGTTGAGTAGTTTGGAATCGTTGAGAAATAGTAAAAGATCGGTGTTAAGCACAGCAGTTAAGGTGTTTGACCCAGTCGGATTTATTTCTCCATTTGTGGTGCGAGTTAAGAGACTGATGCAGGAAATATGGAAGAGAGGTTTGGAGTGGGATGCAGAGTTGCCAAAGGAGTTACGGTGCAAATGGATAAAGTGGTGCGCTGAAATTGAGGAATTAAACGTGTTGAAAATAGAGAGGTACTACTTTACAGAAGTTCTAAGTAAAGGTCAGTCGGTTGAAATTCATATTTTCAGTGATGCGTCAGTAGTGGCATATGGAGCGGTGGCATATTTTAGATATAAGAATGAGAGAGGAGAGGTATGTACGTCGTTTATAATGTCGAAGAGTAGGATAGCTCCGTTAAAAAAGTTGTCCCTCCCTAGGTTGGAATTGATGGGGGCTGTAGTTGCAGCTAGGTTAGGAAAATATTTATTGAAAATGTTTCAGGATTTGGTAGGTAGGTTAGTTCTGTGAACGGACTCCGAAATTTGCTTGTGCTGGATAAAGGGGTCAGCGCGTGAGTGGAAGCAGTTCGTGTCGAATAGAGTTGCAGAAATACAAGACTGTACCTCGCCTGATAAGTGGAAATATTGTCCAGGGTCGGAAAACCCAGCAGATAAATTAACTCGTGGTGAAACAGCAAATGCATTGGTGAAAGATAATAACTGGTGGCATGGTCCATCATGGTTGAAAGATTCTGAAGATCAATGGCCTGAGCAGAAGTTTAAAGTAGAAACTGATTCTCAAAATTTGGAACGTTTAAGCACTTATGTTCAGGTGACTATTCCAAAAGAAGAAAATGCGTTAGACATTACCAAATTCAGTAGTCTCGAAAAATTGTTGAGAGTTACAGCTTGGGTAAAGCGGTTTGTCGCCAAGCTAAGAAAACGTGCCTGTGAAGAAGGTCCTCTTACTGTATTGGAGATCCAAGAAGCTGAGGAGTACTGGATAAAAGAAGTACAGAGAGCGAATTACTTTTCGGATATTCAACGACTAGAGAGGAATAATCTAATAACACCAGATTCTAAGCTTTACAGTTTAGCACCATATCTGGACAGTAGAGGTATTTTGCGTGTCAGAGGTCGTTTGGAACAATCAGAATTAATAGATGACGAAAAACATCCCATTATTCTGCCCAAAACGAAGTTCACCGAACTAGTGATATTTAGTGAACACATAAAAGTATTCCATTCAGGAGTCATGGCAACATTGTCCAAAGTCAGGAATAAATTTTGGATACCTAAAGGAAGACAAGTAGTAAAGAAAGTTATTAACACTTGCCTGGTGTGTAAAAAGTTCGCAGTGAAACCCGCCAAACAGTTAACGGGTCAGTTACCCAGAGATCGTGTAGTCCAAAGTAATCCTTTCACAGTTGTAGGCATCGACTTAACGGGAGCAGTTACTATTAGAGAAAAAGCGGGTAACCAAAAAAGGGTGTACATAGCCTTATTTATATGCGCCGTCACTCGTGCTGTACACATTGAAATGGTTTCAGATATGTCAGCAAAAAGTTTCATTTTTTCATTACGACGTTTTTAGCAAGAAGAGGGAGCTGCAAAGTAATTTATTCAGATAATGCCAAGAATTTCCGCAGCACATGTGAAATAATTAAAGGATTTAAAAGAATCAAAGCAGATCCAAGTGTGAGTGATTTCTTGACATCCAAAGAGGTAACATGGAAATTCATACCTGAGCGTTCCCCATGGTGGGGAGGGTTCTGGGAGCGTTTGATGAGAAGCATCAAGGAACCTCTGAAGAAAATCTTAGGGAGAGCATTACTGACTTTCGAAGAGCTCTCTACAATATTAACTGAACTCGAGTGTGTGCTAAATAATAGACCTCTAACATATGAAAGCAACGACCTGGGTGAACCTCGCCCGATCACACCTTCACAGTTTTTATTGCCAGGACGTGGTACATTTAACTTTCCCGAGCATTTCTTGGAAATTTTTAACAAGTATCCGACAAAGAGACTTTAACTAGAAGGAAGCTTTACCAATCTAAGCTCTTAAAATTAACATGGATCAAGTGGAAAGAGCAATATTTACTCCATCTTAGAAATGTGCATAACTTTGCTAATCCTAAAACTGAGCGGAACCTTAAGACTGGAGACGTTGTGTTGGTAGAAGGACCAAAACAATCCAAACTACTTTGGGACATGGGTGTAATTGAAAACGTGATTATAGGAAGAGATGGACATGTTCGAGCGTGCCTCGTTCGCACGCCCAAAGGACAATTCAGAAGATCGATCCAGATGTTATATCCTTTAGAGATTTAATTTAGAACTTTTGATATTATTGAGTTTTATTATATTATTAATTATTATGTTCATTTGTGGCTTTGATATATACTAGTATAGATTATTCTTTTATATTATTCATTTATGTATGTCATACCATTTAGTATTAATCCATTATTAATTAATGTTGATATTGTTATGCAAGTAAGTTTGTGTACTCTTGTTAAAGAGTACAGGTGGGGAGTGATGTAGAAAAAAGAGATAGAGGGCGCTGCGCCGCCCGTATGTTTAGCTAATTAAGAGTTTCGGCAGAGAGGGTTGAGAGGTTGATGAGAGTGGTTGAGAGTGGCATAAACTAGATACTCTGTAATCTGTATTATATAATATTTGTACGTAGTCTTCTCTTCATTAAATAGATTTAGTTAAAGGAAAGTGTCTTTGTTTGGCCAATAGAACACAAGAACCACCGATAAAGAAGATGTAAGTAAGTTATTACAAGGCGTACACACCATACAGGGCGTCGTGCAAACAGACCACCACCGTGCAGTCTTCTGGCCACGGTAAAACGCGATATCGGTCGTCCAGTCACCTGTGTCTAGCGATTTATCCCGCTGTCTGCCGCCTGTTTCTTCTGGCCTGTAAGGCAATATACCGGTCATCTGCGGGTGTGGTTCCTCGTGGACGACCACTACTAAACCCCCGGATAGCTGTTCCTGTAGTTTGAAATTGTCTCCAAAGTCGTGAAACGATGCTGTGAGCAATTCCGATCTCTGCAGCCACACTTGTCACACTGCGGCCTTCCTCCAACTTCCCAATGATTCGACCTCGGGTAAAAGCATCCAGATGTCGTCTAACAGATTGATTATTCGCCATTTCTCGCTGAAGCAGCATGTCGGTGTGATTTTAACTGCTATACGGCGTGCAATCTCTTTGCCAGAAATACTGATCTTAAACCGACAACATGCTTTATACTACTCAGACACTCCCCCATTACGTCTATCTGCGCATGTGCTACCGTACATCACCTTACTTAATCTCCTGGTTGGTCTTTCTGTCCGCTCTGCCTCTTCGTTCAGCTGATATGCTAATTTTTCGACTTCGTCCTTAATTTTTGCACACCGGTGTGCGTCGCACGCAAGGAGGATACGGTCCAAAATGTTGTACTAGTGAATCTTTTTTTTTTAAACGCGGGTTACTTCCTTGGCGTACTTTACCATTTTTTAAGCGTTGGCGACATTCAAAAGTTTAGAAAGGAAAATGGATTCCTTTTCTTCTAAATTTTAAAAGAAGCATTTCCCTTTATTAAAGTATATATAAAAAATGGCAGATTTTTATGTTCACTATGTCTCCTGAACGGTTCGAATAGTTTAAATTGGGGGGCACAAAATCTTGTTTACATTTTTTATGCTTCTTAGAATACATTTAGCTTCAAAGATGTGTTTTGGCAATCAAGACTTTAATTCGTTCCTCTTTGAAAATTGTTTGAGAAAAGGTAATAAAAATTAGAGGATTTATCTATAGAAAATTTAGACATGAAATAAGTTAAAAGCGATTACATCAACTATTAAATTAAATTGAAACAAATAATGGGATGTAATTTAAAAGACAGAAATAATTTAATGTAAGATATTTAGATTTAAAAATTTGCACACACAAATGATTTATCAGATTTTATAAGGTTTTATTTCATAAATAACTTTGATTTTCAAATATAAACATATGTGCATACTGAAAAAGTGATGAATATTTAAGAATATTGTAATATTTATTAAGTTTTCTTGTTTAATAAAAAATTGTGACAGTCCTATGGTATAAGACTAGGGTCAAAGTTTGCATTAAAATTCCTCAGTTAAATAAAAGAATTTAAGTAATTTCTGTAGCCTTTCAGTCAATACATTAACGAATTTTTAACTAATTACACGTTCTCGCTTGCAGTTAGAACCATCATTAAATCCATATTTTATCTAATCATTTCCTGAACGTTATCATGTATATAGATTGACCTTTTCTTTGTAACTGATAATAATGACTTGGAAATTATTCCCCTGCTGAGTTAGGGTTAACAACCTTCAGTCACGCTACCGCCTACCTTACGGAAATCGGCGTAAAATGCTGGTACATGAGCTGATCATGCGCATGCGCGAACGTAGGTGGTGTGAATAGAGCGCAGTGGCTAATCGCACCAACGGTGTGAATAGTTGACCACACCACTTACGTTCGCGCAATCAGCCCAGGTACCTGCATTTTACGCCGATTTCCGTAAGACAGGCGGTAGTGAGAGCGAATGTTGTTAGTAGTTCACCAGCAGGAGAATAATTTGAAAGTAATAATTATCAGTTACAAAGACGAGGTCAATCTATATACACGATAACGTTCAGGAAATGATTATATAAAATATGAATTTAATAATGGTTCTAATTGTAAGCTGAGACGAGTAATTAGTTAAAAAATCTTTAGTGTATTGACAAAAAAGCTACAGAAATTACTTAAATTCTTTTATTTAACAGAGGAATTTTTGTGCAAACTTAAACACCATTCTCATAGCATAGGACTGTCAGAATTTATTATTCAATAAGAAAACTTACTGAAAATGATAATATTAATATATATTCATCACTTTTTCATAATCCACACAGGTTTATAGGTTCAAATGCCATATTTCAAAATCAAAGTTATTTATGAAATAAAACCTTACAAAATCTGATAAATCATTTGTGTGTGCAAATTTTTAAATCTAAATCTCTTACATTAAATTATTTCTGTCTTTTAAATTACATCCCATTATTTATTTCAATTTAATTGATTAATGAGTTTGTACTAATATTTCAAAGTTCTTTGAAGCAATTTTTGTGTCCTGAAAATGCCAAGTATTCCCATAAAAAAATAAGCAGGCACACAAAATAATTCATTTAATAGTTGATATAATCGCTTTTAACTTATTTCATGTCTAAATTTTCTACACAGAAACCCTCTGACTAATTTTTAGTATCTTTTATCGGACGAAATTTTTCAAAGAGGAATGAATTAAAATCTTGATTGCGCAAAACACATCTTTAAAGTTAAATGTATTCTAAGAAGTACAAAAAATTTAAACAAGATTTTGTCCTTCCCAAATCAGACATTTAAACTATTCTAACCGTTCAGGAAAAAGATAAACATTGCGAACATAAAAATCTGCCCTTTTTTTATATATATTTTAATAAAATGAAATGTGTTTATTTTTATAAGAAATGGTACTCATTTTCCTTTCTAAACTTTTGAAAGGCGCCAACGCGTAAAAAATGATAAACTACGCCAAGGTAGAAACCCGCTTGTTTTTTTTAAAATAAAGATTCACTACAAAACTTAGGCAATTCGCTCAAAGAGAGGGATCTGACAACCCAGTGTGCATGCGTGGTTAATGTTGGTGCGAATAGCGGCAAATCGCACCGTTGATGTGAATAGCATCGGCCACGGAAATTCTCGTAAAATGCCAGGGATAAATAGAAAAGGCTAGCTCATTTCTTTGTTCGACTCCTCGCCGACGCGAGCCTAATGGGGAAAATTAACAGGCAGTAATCTGACGTCACTGTGATGCCACCTGTTCTGATTTCCCGCGTTTAAAACTGTAGTTTCATTCAGCTGCGAGACGATTTTCTAGAGGTTACATATCCCAAATTAACTTTAATCATATATATATCTGTTTTCTAATAATGTATATATTTAAAATAATTTATATATATATATAATTTTAGTCAGTTTTTATTTTAAATTCTATATTGTAAAGTACCATTTACGTAATATGGCTTTTTGCGCTGTAGTAACTTGCCGTAGCACTTACAGAAGTACGAAAGGATGAGATATATTATTTCATGGGACCAAAGATCCAAATGAGGTTTTGCTTTTGACGAAAGAATGGATACACAAATGTCAAAGACAAGATTCTATTAATGCGAAGAGCGGAAAGATCTGCAGCGAACATTTTCTATGCAGTGTTTATGAAGATGATATGAAAAATCGCTTGTTTGGATAGCCACAAAAAGAAATTGTTGAAATGGAATGCTGTGCCGAAAGTAAATTATGATGACAATAATAAATCGAAATTCATGATGACAATAGTAAATCAAATTTAATGATTTTGAAATAAAACTCACGAATGAAAATATAAATATTCCTGAATGCCCTAAGTTTAAGGATAAACAAGAATGCATTGATAATTTGAAGAACAAAATAATATCCTTAGAAAATTGTATTAAAGTATTGAAAAATAGTGAAAAGAAAAATATTAGAATGTTTGTTCAGCGACAAAGAAGGTGGACGACATCTAGACAGAAATTGGTATCAGAAATTAAAATCTCAAATAGCGAAATTTTGCGGGGGGGGAAGCACAAATCGGAGAATTTGAAAAAATGTCTCTTTTGTATTAGCTGAGAAATGCTTGGCGCCAGAGCGGAATGTTGGCTAATGGCGCATGCGCCGCCGGAATTGGCGTTGAAATGTATTCTGTGAAAAACTTGATTTATGGTACATTCGAAGTTGCGATTCATATGTTACGCTGTAAGGTGGAACCTAGCGCCTGAGTGTCGCTATGGAAAATAAATGTATTTAAACTGTGGAATGTGTGTGGAGTTATTTTATTACGATATATAGCTATCGACGGGAAATGGAATTAAGTCATTTCAAGTTTTGTGGCCGATCAGAGCCGGAAGAGCTAATAAAGTTTATGAGAGTGCGAATTTACTTTCGGTTTGTGAAATGAAGAATTATATAGGATACTTCAAGATTGAAGTTCTGTAGAAACAAAAGGGTAAGTACCCTCCTCCTTTTTGAAGCTCATTGTACCATTTTGAAGCTCTTTATTTGTTTATTGACTTTTGCTAATTAAAATGTCACTAAAGGAGATATTAGCGAAAAACGTTCCATTAAAAACACAGTTAACAAAGTTAAAACAAAAGGTTGCGGACGAAAATGTCCAAGGAAGTGACTTGGAAGTACTAAAGAATAAATTTAAAGTGTTTGAGACAGAAATAAATTCTAATTTCGATTCTTCGTTCGGGTTATGTACGGAAGAAAGTATTGATGCTTATGCAAAAGAGAAAGAAGAGATTGACGATATTCTCTTAGATGTAGAAGTCGAATTAAATCGTAAATTAGCTAAACTTTCCAAAGAAATTAAATCGGAGCCTTCGGTTTGCACGAATACTGAAAACAATATTAAATTACCCAAAATTAATTTGCCAACGTTTTCAGGTAACTTACATGAGTGGCTTTCATTTAAAGATATCTTTTTAGCCAGTGTTGATTCAAATCCTAATTTAACAGATGCAGTCAAATTACAGTACTTAAAATCTGCGCTAAGAGGTGATGCTTATCGTATTGTGCAGTCAATATCCATAGTTGACTCTAATTATAAATTAGCCTTTTCATTACTAGAAGAAAGGTTCTCTAATCACCGTGAACAAGTGTATGCTCATCTGAGACGATTTATGAATATGCATCCTATGCAAAATGAGTCTGCGTCAGCAATATTAAACTTAATTGACATTACAAATGAATGCGTGAGATCATTAGAAGTTTTAAATCAGAGTGTTAACGGTTTTTCTTCCAATGTGTTTGCATACATTTTAGGGCAAAAATTAGATCCTAATACCAAAATATGGTGGGAAAGAAAATTAGAGAAAGAGAATTTGCCTAATTTAACAGATCTTATAGAATTTCTTAAAGATCATGCAAGAACTCTCAACTCTTCAAATAGTGTGACTAACACAAAAAAAAGTTACACATAGAGTTTCCGCTGCCGTTTCTAACGCAAATGAAAAACATATGCAGAATTCGTGTAGGTTATGTAATTTGAGCAATCACAAGCTTTTTAATTGTCCTAAATTTCAGAAATTAAGTGTAAAAGAAAGAGTAGAATTTGTGAAAAAACAGAATTTATGTTTTTGTTGTTTTAATTTGCACAGTGTGAGAAATTGCCATTCTAATTACTTGTGCAAGAAGTGTAAGAAAAAACATAACTTTCTGTTGTGTAATCAAAACGAAAATAATTCCGTTGGAACCACAGTAGAAAGAGCAGACACTTTAGATCAGGAGTTGGGTGATCAAAACAGCAATGCGTTAAATGTACACGCACCTGCATTTCAAGCTAAAAACGAAACCTTTACAGCCGCTACGGGTACCACAGGTGGGAAGAATGTAATTTTATCTACTGCCTTTGTATTTATTGAGACTAATGATGGAACTTTAATTAAGGTGAAAGCGTTATGTGATAGTGGAAGTGTTTCTTGTTTTTATACCACTGAATTAGCGGATATACTTAATTTAAAAAAGGAAAATACAAATATTTCGGTTTGCAGTATATCAGGTATTTCAACTACGATAAAAAGAAAAGCAGCTGCCCTTATCTGTAATCAGGAACAAACGTATAAAGAAAACTAGAGGTTTTGGTAATTCCAAAAATAGCAGGTTTAACTCCCGCAAAGTTTATCGATGTTAGTAATCTTGTGATTCCTAAGAAGGTGAATTTAGCGGATCCGGAATTTTATAAACCAGAGAAAGTAAACCTGTTGCTAGGCGCGGAAGATTTTTATGATATGTTACGAGCTGGTAAAATCCATGTTCCTAACACAGGCTTGATATTACAAAATAGTGTGTTTGGATATATAGTTAGTGGAAATGTAAATGATTCACAGAGAAATAATTTATCGTATTGTGGGTTAATAAATGATAATTCAGAGAGTGAATTGAAAATGTTTTTCGAACTAGAATCATTAGGCATTAAAGATGATCCTTATTGTCATGAGGAAGACAAAGCATTGGAAATATTTAATAAGACAGTTTGTTTTAAAGCTGGTCGCTACGAGGTTACTTTACCTTGGAAAAGGGACTGGAGGGAATTACCTGATAATTACCGAGTAGCGGAAAATAGATTAAAAACTCTTGCAAAGCGAATGAATTATGACAAAACACTGTTTTCTACATATAGTGAAATATTAGATGATTATCTCAAGCAAGGTATCATTGAAAGAGTGTCAGATGGAAATATACCTATCGGTAAACCAGTGTTTTACCTACCACACCAACCGGTATTTAGAGAAACCAGTGCTTCAACGAAGACTAGAACAGTGTTTGATGGCAGCTCACATGAGTTCGGGCAGCTATCACTGAACGATTGTCTATGGACAGGGACAAATTTAAATCCTAATATGTTCCATCTGCTAATTAATTTCCGATTAAATAAAGTTGCAATTTCAGCGGATGTAGAAAAAGCATTTTTGCAGATTGCTTTGGCAGAAAAGGATCAAGACGCAGTGCGATTCCTGTTTGTGGAAAATACACAATTAAATGATCTAAAACTAGCGACATATAGATTCAAGCGCGTAAATTTTGGGATTAAGTCAAGTCCGTTTTTGTTGGCTGCAACAATTAAAGAACACATTAGAAAATATCGAGATGAGCAGCCAGATGTATTTGAAATATTGAATTCTTGTGTTTATGTTGATTTTATTACTGGACAGGACAGTGTAGATGAAGCTCTAAGCTTATCGCGAAAAGCTAAACAAATTATGAGTGCAGCAAATATGAACTTGCGTAAATGGGTATCCAATGATCCTGAGCTGATGAGAAAATGGGAAAAGGAAGATTTCGAGATCCATCCACATAAAATCAATGAATCAAACGAGACATTTAAGATCTTGGGAATATCTTGGGATACTAATGAAGACAGTCTGAGCATAGACACAGACAGTTTGATGGAATTACTTAAGAATAAACGTAATACGAAACGGTTCATCTTGAAAACTGCCGGGAAGATTTTTGATCCCTTTGGGTTAATAACTCCATTTACTGTTAGACTTAAATTCTTGCTACAAGAACTTTGGGTTCGAAAATTGACATGGGATGATGAACTACCTACAGATATCTGTCAAGTGTGGGCAAAGTGGTGCTGTGAGTGTCATCATCTAAGTAAAATTGCAGTTCCAAGATTCATTTTGAATGCCGAAGCCGATTCCATAGAGATCCATTGCTTTTCAGATGCCAGTCAGAGGGCGTACGGTACTGTTGTCTACGTAAAACTGCGTAAGCAAGAAGAAATTTCTGTGAGTTTCGTCGCATCAAAATGTCGTGTTGCACCTGTGAAAAGAATTACGTTACCTCGTCTTGAATTACTTGGTGCATTACTAGCAGCCCGTTTAGGTTCTGGAGTGAAAAAATTGCTCGCTCAAAAGAAATCCTCGAGAATATTTTATTGGACTGATGCCAAAATAGTGTTATGCTGGATTAAAGGTACCAGTACCAAATGGAAATCTTTCATCGCCAACAGAGTTAACGAGATTAGGAAGTTAACACAGCCGACAGAGTGGTTCTATTGTCCAACAAAAGAGAACCCAGCAGATGTTATGACGCGTGGTGTTCAAATTGACTTTCTTGTGAACTGTTCCGAATGGTGGTCATGCTGTGACTTTTTAACATGCTCAGAGTTTCCTCATCACGACTTATCAGTTGAGGTAGTTGAAGAAGTGTGTCCAAATGAACTTAAAAAGGACAATGAACTGCATAACGATTCTAACTTAGTTTTAATTGCATGTAATGAAGCAAACCTCTTTAATGATATTCTTAATTTGTCTTCTAATTATACTAAACTTATTCGTATTGTAAGTTTCATTTTCAGGTTTATCCATAATCTTAAGAACCCTCAGGTAAGGAGATATGGAGTACTTACTTTAGAAGAGATAAAGAATGCTGAGGTGTATATTTTATTAGAGACCCAAAAAAGTAAGTTTCGAGAAGAAATAAATCAATTAAAAAGAGGTAAGTGTGTAAATCTCAAAAGTACTAGTGTAGAACTCAAAAAATTGCAAAAATTGGTTGAGTGTCCAGATGATAATTTAGAGAGTTTTGATACCACTGAAGGAATACAGTGGAAATTTATTCCTCCAAAGTCGCCAAATTTCGGCGGAATTTGGGAGGCCGGGGTTAAATCATTTATTAATACAAGAGTTCCCAACTGAACGTCATCCTTTAAAATTAGTCATTTGAAGAGTGGTAATCAGTGTTTAACTTTAGAAGAATTTTTAACTGTTTTAACTGAAATTGAAGGAGTATTGAACTCAAGACCTCTTACTCCAATTTCAGCTGATTACAGTATTTTTGAAACTTTGACCCCAGGTCACTTTTTGGTTGGTAGACCTATCACAACTCTAGCTGAGATAAATGAGAACAGACTTTCTAAATGGCAAAGAATCACTAAGTATACACAAAAAATTTGGAAATTATGGAAACGTGATTATCTGAATAATTTACAAGAACGTCACAAGTGGAAAATTTTAAAGGATGACGTTCAGTTGGGAACTCTTGTATTAATAAAAGATGAAAATTTGCCTTCAACCAAATGGTTAGTGGGGAGAATAGCTGAGGTTTTTCATGGTAGGGATAACAAAATAAGAGTAGTAACTGTAAGATTGCCTAATCAGCATTTGCTGAAACGAAATGTTCGAGATATATGTATACTTCCTGTAGAATGATGGTTTATTTCTATTATAAACTGGTATTTGTTGTAATGATTTGAATGTATATTTTTCAATATTGTGATTTGTTATTGTGAAGTAATTTATTGTAGTGCCTTTATATTTACACTTATTTACATAATAGTTTTGAAATTGTTAATTTCAACGCCGGGAGTGTTTTGTATTAGCTGAGAAATGCTTGGCGCCAGAGCGGAATGTTGGCTAATGGCGCATGCGCCGCCGAAATTGGCGTTGAAATGTAATATGTGAAAAACTTGATTTATGGTACATTCGAAGTTGCGATTCATATGTTACGCTGTAAGGTGGAACCTAGCGCCTGAGTGTCGCTATGGAAAATAAATGTATTTAAACTGTGGAATGTGTGTGGAGTTATTTTATTAAGATATATAGCTATCGACGGGAAATAGAATTAAGTCATTTCAATGTCTAAAGCCTACTTTTTAAAGACGCAGATTAATGTATTACTGAAAAAGAAGGAAAAAATCAGGTGGACTAGTGAAGATATTTCACGTTGCATTGTCATAAGAGCTCTGTCAGCTTAAAGCTATGATTTTTGGAAAGAAAAAAAATTAAGGAAAAAACTGAAATATCTTTACCTAATATTAGCAAATTAAAGAAATGGTGCGCTAAATTTTAGTGTAGTCCAAGACTTCAAAGTGATGTTCTTACTCTAAAGAAGGAAAGAGGCGAATATTTGTATTCTGTAGAAAAAATATGCGTTCTCAGTTTCGACGAAATGAATATAGATTGATAACTCTGCTATGACTCTAAACTGGACCAAGTTCTCGGTTCTTTTCAAAATGTGCAGTTTGTTTTAATCAGAGGTCTCATTTCGCGTTCTGCCTCAAATTACTGAGAAACCACGTTTTAGATAAAGGATTTGTTTTAGAAGATGGAACTGTTTTAAATTTTGTTATTTTTAAAGAGGTTTTAAATAGAGATTGAGAAGAAATCAAATAATGTCACACACAAACTAAAACCGAATTATTTAATGGTCAAGGGAAACGAGAGACAAAAAGTCGCTCCAGAGAAAACATTATTTTCAAAAGTACCGCAAAAGGTATACTCCACCCCACAGGAAATCAAAAAGCATCTGACTTCTATGAGTTAATCGATAATATCTTCGGTATTATGAATAGTAACAACAAGAATAACAAGTGTTAAAGTTATTCTTATTGTATCCTTTGTAACTAATTATTGATTAGATTTTGTGCTAAATTAGTATTCTAGATAAAATATAATAGTATAAAACATTAAAGTAATTGGCATAAAAAGACTTGCTTCCTTTACTCACACTTTTGAAAAATTAAATAACTGTTTTAGGTACTCTGAGTAAAGCTATTTTGTCAAAATTAAGGTAACAATCTTACATACATTTATTTAATTGTAATATAGATTATAAGTATAAATTACAAAATTATTTAAAAAAATATTATATTGAATCGGAAGAGAATTATAACAATGTAAAATTTACAATTTGGCAAAAAATCAAACGTAGATTAGCAGAAATGTTGCCATATATGTCATATATGTTTAAAACTATGTCAATGTAAAATTGTTTTTTGAGTAAATTTAAATAGCTGCTATTATAGTTATATAGTTATCTTAGAAGCAGTATAAAAATTCTCTCAGTTCACATGCAGATAAAGAAATGATTAGAAATAACCGTTCATTAAATAAAAAACCTGCTAATAAAAATTGAAAAAAAAACCACGGAACTTTATGTAAAAAGAGTAGCACATTTTATCTATTATTTTAAAATTGAGTAAGTATTATTAAATTTTTTAATGGTTCAGTCTAAAATGCATAAAGCAGTAAAATTGTCTCTACCAAATTATAGCTATCTTTCACACACAGCTCATTTCAAACGCTGGTTCAAAATCGCTAATTTCCAAACTGTGAATTGCATCTGCGCGCTTAATGTCATCATGACTACGTCATCACTTCTCACTTTCTGCTTCAGGGGGAAAAGCTCTATGAGCTAGCCCTTCTTTCTAGGTAGCCGCTTTTTCGGATGGCCAAGAGTCTCCTTTCCCCATCGATGACGACTAGCTAAAGGCTGTGTCTACCCGTACGACGTCGGACGTTTAGCTGAAACATGGTAAAAATGCTAAACGTACGACTAGTTGCGCAGAGACACTTTCGTGATTTCTGCGCATTCCGACCAGTCGTAAAGAGATGTTTGTTTACATTTGTGTTGATTATCGGAAGGGTGAAGTGCTTCTCCGTGTAGTGCTAGAATATCAAGAAAAAGTTATTTTTTATTTCGTTTGATGACTAATTACTATCATTCTTGATAGATATCTAAAACATTATATAAAATAAAGAACTTTGAATATATCTGAATATTATTCTTGTTTTAAATTGCTAATGTTTGATCATTTTATACTGATGCGGAGTTTACACAAATAATCAAAATTTCTTGAAATTCTTATCAACAGATTTAAATAAATCACGCATGCAAACAGTAAAATCACATTCTTACGAAAGGAAATTGAAAAATCGTCTTAAAACCTTGTGTAATTTTTCTGTCATGCGTAGCTAAATATTTCTATAAAATTGCATACAGAAGCATTTATATACATAAAGAGTGTGTTCAGGAGATGAATTAGAAATGTATGTGCATATGCTTGTATGTACCGATGTAGGTGTTCATGTAGCATATGTATATGTGTGTACATACGTTTGTGTGTGTGTGCACAGATATACATGCATACATACATTTTTGAGTCTGGTCTCGAAAAATGTCTTGCTGAAAAAGAATGTAAACAAACCACCCAGCTCCTTAAAAGAAAAGTTTAGAAATTTTTTATCATAATTTTGGTTTCTACAGCAAACTTTTGTGTGTGAGTTTGTTTTAAACTCTTAGAAGAACTCAAATTTTAATATAAAGACGTGAAAATTTTTTACCTTTTGATAGTGTACTTGATGATTTATTAAAAACACAATTGACTCTCTTATATTTAATATTGAAAAGAAGGAGGGTGATATGTACAAAATTATAATAAAGATAATTCTAAGGTATTTTTTATAAATATATGTGACTTCTGAATATAGAAAATAATCGCTTACAAATGACTTATGCAGTATTTGTTTTATTATCATATCCTGTCCTCATAAGCTCAAAAATAAAACTTTATACAGGAAAGTCATTTTACCTCCAAATATATTTTATGGTATTGAATTATGATAACAGATGATTATTTTTGTTAGAAAAATTATTTTGTTATGAATATTTTCCTGAAGATAATTATACATCATATTCAAGGATATTTATATATTAATATATATATATTATATTCAAGTAATAGATGACATATTTATATATTCTATTTAAAAATAAATGGCAGCACTATGTCTTATCATTAACTTTATCAAAAGAACTTATAGGTTTAAAGCACCGAATTTCTAGTATAAGAACTGTACTTCAAATGTCCTTTTCTTTTCCCCCCTTTTTTTTTTTTTCCCTGTAAGAGTTTTGCTTTATACTATTTACAGATGTGACATCTAAAAATGCTTGGCCTTTTTTATCCAAATATCTAAATATGGAAGTCTGAAATAATGCAATATATTTGTATATATATAGAGTAAAATATTAGTAAATTCTACATAAGTACATTATTATTCTAAGATAATGTAATAAAAATATTCAGTTTAATGCAAATATGTGAATCAATTTATACATATAAATTTTAAGTGTATGACTTCTGTTGGATGTTTTAAGTAAACAATCAAAAAAATTAACCTTTTTATCAACTTATCTTGCACATATATACATTATTACTTTTTTTTTCCTATAAGAATAAACTTAATCTAATATAATAATCTAAAAATAAATGATATACAATATCTATTAAGGCAGACCATTTTTAGTACAGTAATAAATAATACAAGCAATATAATTTAATACTTTCAGTTGTCAGAGAATGAAGTGAGTTTTGTGAAGCTATTTAATGAAAAAATCTGAAAACAATTTTTGGTGGTTCTAAAATACAAGTTCTAAAAGAATTAAAATATGTACATGAGATAAATGCCGCTCTTTTTGTTTTAACCCCTTTGAATAAATTTTAACCAATTTGATACTTTTTTTACTTCTTTTCAAAACCTTGAAATAAATGAGAAACTGATTTCAGGACCAACACATTTCAAGAAATATTGCTAACTGCAATGAATCAGCACACATGTATGACTTCATCAGAACCATCAGAATGTCTTGTATTACCTTTATTTATTTATTTAAAGTTACTAATGGATTTATATGTAGAAGAGCTGAGATTTCTAATACAGTTACCACACTGGCATTTTTAATGATCTTTTCACTAATGATTTAAAATCTCTCTATATTTTTTTTTTATTATTATTATTTTTCAAATGAAAAGTTTTTGTTCATTTGTTTCCAAAATAACAGCTACTTCCTTAGTTCAATTATTATTTTTCTTAACTGGTTTGTCTGGTGAACTCCTGTGATTTTTTTTTTTTTTTTTTTTTTTTTTTTTTTTTTTTTTTGAATACATTTATTCTGTAATTTGTTGTTTTCAGTAGTTTTTTAATTTCTCTTTTGAAAAGTTTTCTGCATTTTAACTTAATAGCCTTGAAACTTATGATCAACATTCAAAATCTAACTTCCATTTTAAATTTCAATGTTTACCTGGATTCATAACAAGTGTATTATTTTTAAATTATTCAGACAACTTAAGAGCTCTGTGTCTTACATCTTCATAATGGTAGAAAATTTCATTGTACAGCCTATGTACATTTTAGTTTTGTCATGTCATGCCATTTGTGAAATATTCCTTCTCTCTGCTTAATTTTATTCCATATCTAGAGATATTCAGTAAGTTTAAGCATAATAAATTTGTAGAAGATAAATGTCTAAAATTCCATTTTCAGTTTCCTATGTAGACTTTTACATTTGCATTTAGTACAGCAATCAATTACGCATTGAATTCCAATATAAAAATATTTTTTATCACAGCCTTCAGATCATTCCTGAACATCATTCAAATCATCATCAGGCTGCAGTATGAAATATACAAATACTTCTTCTGTTTTTGAAACAAAAAAGAATGATGACAAGGTCTAGTGAACATTGTGCATAGGGTATAAGCTGAAATTATTATTCCTGGAACAGCAATCTGGCAAATTTTAGTCTTGTGTGCTGCAGCGTTTTTATGCATAGCGGAATTTTACTGCTGAGTTTGCTACACAGTTTTATAGTTAATAGGAATTGTATTGGATTATTACGTCAAAAAAATGTGAGAACTATCTGTCTAAGAGAAGATATGCCTTTTCAAAGGAACAATATAAGGAAAACTGGCTCTGGTTCACTTTATACATGAGGAAAACAGCAAAATCTCCTCTGGAGCCAGCCTATTCGTCAAGATAAAACTCTGAGCGAATTACTAACATTCAGCGGATTTACCTCTCGGCCGCTGGTGGGCCTAGTACAAGTTGAGTCAACAGGTTAGCGTAATAAACACCTTTTATCATGATATTATGTGACCTATAATCTATAAGCAATGCTCTTCATAAAAAATGTTAATTCCGTTTGCTTTCTGTATTCTGAACTTAGCTCTTGTTTATCTATTCTCTTGTTTTGAGATCTGCTCATCAAAACAGAGCAGCAGGTCAATTAAAGAAGGATATGCATGCAGTGCAATCATCTTCAGTACGATCTCAAGTCAAAGTCACGTCTTTAATCCACCTAAAATCCAGTCCCAGTACTTCTCACTATTTGAGCAAAAGTATAATTCCTGTTGGAGTCTAAATTAAGATGAGCTCCGGTATTTCAATTTTCTACTGAACTGTTTTCATTAATTAAATTGAATTATCTAATTTTATTTATTAATTTACATTTTATTTTTATTTTTTCTTTATTTTTATCTTTGTTGACGACCTTTCATAGTCCTTCTTCTTTTAGAAATTAAGTACTGACCACAATGCATTGAGGCATAAAATTGAACAGGCACTCGTATAATCCTATGACAAACATTCCACACTTGCTAGATAATGTGTTTCATATTGAGGACATCGAAGCACTGAGCCTACGCAGGCCAGATAGAGCTTAAGACACATTATTTTGATCACTGCAAAGCACGCAAGGGCTTTCTGCCTAAGAACAGGGATGCTTTTGCGGAGCACTTTTTAAAGGTTCGATTTGGTTTGTTTGATTTTAGAAAAGCACTTGAGGGCTATTTGTCTAAAGAAGAGCAAAGATTCTTGATGGCTTCATGATGGACTTTTCGAAGAAAACTAGCTGGCATTCACATTGCGCAAGAGAAAACATCAAAAACTCCCATGCGACCAGTCCGTTCGCTGGAATTTCAAACCAGTCGAACTAACAGTATTCACCAAATTTACTGGTAGGTTTATACTCAACAAGGGACATATTTTTGGAGCAGGTAGGTAGTGTAAGTGTCAGTAAATGACGTAGCCAGTCTTGGGCAATAAGCTATGAGTGGCGTTCTTTATCCTACTGAAATATCGTGCTTGGATTCTTTGTCAGGTATTGGTGTATATTGGTTGAGACAGATAGATTTTCGCATGTTATGTCTCATGTGCAAGCAGTAATTAGAATGGTGCAAAGCATAGTATAACATCGTCAACGTATTAGACAGTGAGAAATGTGACAACACTGACTAAGAAAGGAATGCAAAAGATACAAAAGCAGATTCGAAATACATCTGTATTCTACTCAAATCAGAAGGTGAATGCCCATATGATAAGGGTAACACAAACGCAATTATCACTAGGGGATATAATCCTACTTAATTGTGATGCAGTCTCTCTACTGTATATTCATGCTCTGTACGAGATCGTCCACGAATTTCTGAGAAATTATGTTCAATTCTTCTTGCATGGCTGATTACAGCTATGAAAGCATTGAAAGGCACTAGCGACGGGCTGTCAAAAGTCCCCAGACCATACACCATATATTAAGTTGGAGCATACGACAGCATTCAGAATGCCTACGCTAAGACAGGTGCTATATCTTCATTCCTTAACAAGCTAGCGACAGTTGGTATACCCTGAAGTGTAGCATTATTGTTCGCGAAGAATCTTGGAAAAGATGCACGTGAGGAGAAGAACATTAGCACAACTGCAGTCAGTAGTGAATTAATCTTCTTCAGATGTATGGAGCTTCATATAGCGACCAAGCATTTCACTTCCACAAACGAAAATTTGAGCACTTGCAAACTGTTTCCTTTCGATGATCTCAGAGGGACGACTGCGTAATCTCTGCTTTATATTAATCTCTGCGTAATATTTAGACTTCCAGAATGGCTAGATAATCTAAATATCAGAAGATTAAAGCTGTTATCTTATTCTTGAACCGGGATGATAACGCCTCATATAATATTGCAGCGGCTGATCTATTGTCCTAGAAAACTGGATGACACCCCCTTTCCCTGTTTAGTCTTGCCAGCGACTGCTGCTATCCTTAAAGCTCAACTCCATTGCTGAGCTACTCAGTGGCGTAAAGGGGGTGTATGATGCGCCGTCGCAGAGGGGCGCCAAATGGTCTCCAAACAAGATTTTCATCATATCACTGTGTTTTTTTTCGGGAAGGGGGGCGCCAAAAAGGTATTTTGCCCCGGGCGCCAGTTATGCTCGCCACTCCACTGGAGCTACTCAGATCTTTTGTTTGCAACACTACAGAAGACACTGCCTCCGACGAGAAGGCATGAAAGTCCGCAAAGCGATCAAAACACCATGAGTGATATCATCGTAGTGATATCAGTGTTATAGCTAGAGACGGGCGAGGGTGGACAACTGTCCCTGGGCGTAGTGTCACGGAAATGCCAAACTGACGAAGTTTTAGAATGAAACGGTTTCCATACTTAGAAAACAGAAGGGTGTATGAAATCTGCAGTTGTCTTTAGGCGCTGAAAACTATAGCCAAGTCTTTAGCCATATTGGATGTCCAGTAATAGATTGCATGCATCTTAGGATGTCACCCACTGTCACCACCACCAGATGATGGGAGTCATTAGCATAGATATCGCATCATCTAAAGACGGCTCTCCAATGGCCGAGCGGTAAAGCCGATAAACTCGGGCCGGGCCTCGAATCCCGGCGAGCAGATTGGCTGCTAACTAAGCGTTTTCATGGTTTCCATATGTGTAACCTATATACAGTCCAATTTCCCTTAGAAAGTCTTTCACGAAGCCATCCCTTCCCTTAGACAGGTAGCCCTCGAATGTTTCACCATAACTAAATAAACTGAACCCAACTCATCATCTGTAAGAGAAGATATCAGTTCTTCATATCCTGGCGTGGTTGTTTGTGGAAAACCACTACCAGAGTTGGATTAGCCATTAAGGAAAGTAAGCACGTGCTTAGGGCATCAGGTAAAGGCGGCGTTACTAAAAGGTGCTTAAAGATTCAAACAAAGAGTGCAAAGGGTCCACAAAAATAAAATTCTCACTGCAGATTTTAGAAGATACCTAGTGCACTTAATCCAAGCCCGAGAAAGAGGGAATGATGAGAAAGAGGCGTTATACTATAGATGTATGTGGAGGCAGCAAAATCTTTGAAGTGCTACGGGCATATAAAAGTCTAATTTGGCAATGAGCATTACTAAACATTCTGATAGCTGCTCCCTTTGTTCGAAATGTAATCCAAACTACTGACATGATGTGTATAGTCGCACTTTGGCCTTCTTTCAAACTTCCAGACAAATTCGTCCAGATATTGTCTATAGAACTGTCACGCTGAGACTACAAATCCATGTTGTTAAAACCGAGTGTACCGTGCAGTAGCTTCCGTTCATGTTTTGAGCATACACCATGCTTTATACCCTCTCCTACACCCCATAGATGTCATGCTACGTATATGTGCATGCTGTACAATACCGGACCCTAAGTGATCTCCTAATTGATCTTTTTGTTGCATCTTCTTGTTTGTACTAACGTTACATTAATTTCTCCATTTCATTCTTAATTTTTATTATTTATATAATTGCAGAACTGATCAGCTATCGTGGATGACTTCTTAAATCGCAATATTTTACAGGAGCGGAAGCACGCTGTCCACTAGGAAGGTTGGGATTTATGCTACTGACCGGGAAATTCGCTTAGCTACATATAGGAACTGTGTGCAGCCAAAATAAAATAAGATACTAAGTCACTAATTTTCTCTTTCCTTACCGCTTGGCTTCGTGTTCTAATTAGAAGCACGTTCGGCTGGCAATAGGGAAGTCCAGAATGCAAATCCTGGGGCGGTCATTCGCTGATATTTTCTATTTCAAATAAATACCTAAAGGCTCAACCAACTAACCAAGTGGTTCCCAAACTAAAATGTGGTAGACGATAATTCTTCACCACCAGCAGGTGGCGATTAGGTTACCACCTCCCCAACTGCCTTTTAAATGGGAAAGAATGTACGGAATTTTCTTTTTTCTCAACGCATGCTTTCATGATGTAATTAGAAGCACTTCTGGATGGCAGTCTTTAAGCCCAGATTTCGAATCCAGGATAGGTCATTTCTGATTTTTTTTTTTTTTTTTTTGGCTCCTAAATAAACCTAATATTATACATCACCGTTCTATGGTGCTCTACGCTCATCTACAATAGCACAATCTCAAATAGAGCTACCAGTGCTTTAATATCGAGATTAGTGTACATAGTGACTCTGAAATTGCAGTTTCGATGGTAATGGTTCAGAGGCACATGTTCTACTGTAGTGTGGATTAGGTTAACATGTCTTTCTGGAGCTGTTTCCAAAGCAGAAGGGTGCTGATCATTCTACAGATTTAAGGCGAATGATAAGGCCTTTACCGAAGCTTATAAGTTGGGTAAATCAATGTCTACATGATCTTTTTTCTGATTACATACTTTTTGTTTTGTGTCATATGGGGACAAACTGTATACTAGTTTTTATGCCTGCTTTGAATCAGACCCTAATTTTTGTTTGCAGCACCACTATAGGGTTTGCAGTCATACCCTGCTACACGACACTTGAACCATTAGCATCTATGTTCACATATTGCTCAATTGATTTATTAGTTATAGCTTATGTGCATACATTTCTTTGTCATATGTGTATGTATTTTAATATGAATCTTTTGTAAAAAATAAATTAGACTTACATATATGCATAGGCAAGCTAGTTTGCTATACGAAAATAAAATAAAATTAAAAACCCTGTTCCTTAGACCATATCAACTGGCTGTTTACCCAAGTCTCATATATTGCTATAGCACCAGATGTTAAATTTAAATCGACCACTTCATTTGAAAGTTATAAAATGGACATTTGTATACTATGTTATCTTTTAGTACATGCTCAGCTGTTGAATTTTTATGGCAAAGGTCCTGAGGGGTATCTGCTTAAAAGAAGAGATGCCCTTCTTTGAGCACTTTTTGAATGAAACTGACTTGTATTCATATTAAACATAGGGAAAACTGTAAAAACAGAAATGTAGCTAACCCATTTGATAGAATTCAAACTTAAATTGTATCACCAGTATTCTGTGTCTTATCTATTCGAGAACCGACACCGGTGGGTATTCTTCTAAAGCAAGATTTTGGTTTATGTTTGCATATAGATATTACTTATGCAGTAGATCATTATCAGACATATAAAAATAGTGATATCATTGAATGAAATTAAAAAAAATAATAATTCCATTTTGCTACAAACTTCATACACAGGAAACAAGAGAAATAATGCTTTGAATTTTGCTCATCAGAAGAAGCATTAAATAATACAGCACTTTTGATGAGCACAGTTAATTGGTGTGTATATGTATTTTAATCAGTGAGCTGTTCTAAAAGATGTTTCATGGAATGGTCAGACTTTCTTAATTTCTCAACCAGACTAGCAGCATTGTTCATCTGACATGAGACAAACTTAAATTAAGATATACATAATTTTTAAAACAGGGCACATAAATTTCTATATAATGGCTAACATAAATTATATTTTATGTTAGCCATTATATAGAAAACTGGCTATATAAACAGAAAATCTAAAATATACAGCTGCCTATTCCACAAACAAAAAAAGGACAAATAATCTTAAAATGAACTCAATGATTGCAGACTATAGTAATAACAATTTATTCAAAATGAATGTAGATACAATATTTTACTTTTAAACATGTCAAGAAACTTGTAGTGATCATCCAGCTAATTCAGTTTGCTTTTAAAAAAGTGTGCATTGAAAGAAAAAAAAAAAAAAAAAAAAAAAAGAATTTAAAGAAAAAAGAACAAGAGCTTTTCATTATTAAAAACTGTTATGACCTAGAAGAAATCTAATCATATCCTTTCACATTACCATCCATGCACATAATCATCCAGCTAGTTGGAGAAAAATGGTTTTAGGTAATGAATTATTTTGCTTTTTTAATTCCCCTGATATGAAACTCAGCCAGATCAGGTTCATGAATTTAATTGTAAAATACGGGTATTGAGAAGCAACTGTCATTGGCGAAGGGCTTGGGCATATTGTAGATGACAGTAGGAATCTGCCCCATAGTTATCCCTATGGGACGGACGGATAGAGGACTAATGTCAATTTCAAAAATATGTCTCTGCAATAATATTTTATTAAATTAATTATGTGAGGTTTGTTTGGTGCATTATGAAAAATGAGCACTATTTATGAACAACTTAAGATACTTAACAGTAAATTATCATCACATACATCACAAAAAGAAATGTATCTCTTTGAGTGTGCATATAGTGAGCTTGGATATATATATATATATAAAAGTATATTTTATTTAGTATTATAATATATTATTCTTTTTCATATTTTTATGTTAAATGATAATTCTTAAATAGATAAGAATGAATGAATTTATAAAAACAATCATCTCAACCTTTATAATAAATGACACCTAAAGGTTTTCTCAAAATTTAATACAGTTATTCCCATACATGTTGATTTGGCATCCATAGTTGTTATGGCCAAACTATTATAATGCAAATAACAGAAGAAAAAAAAATACAAAATGCATTTTAAATGAGAACAGGCCACATCATGCCAAAATAATTTGTACTAAAATTCCAATCATAAGCCAAAATATACAAGTATAAAATAAAAAAATTAAAAAAATATTGTTCTGACATCAAATACAAAACTGCTTACTTTGCTTATAGTACTTAACATTTTATTCAGGGTTAAATTAAAACATCAAAATTCTCAACATTAGAGATACAGAAAATATATTAAAAAAATGTATATGATATAGTATACAATCTCAGCATGCACAATTTATCAATTAAATTTGACTTCCTTTATACGTATTTTTCAAATCATGAGAAACAGTTTTTGGCTGATTTTTGTGATGAAACATTAGAAGATATTTTCCAAGAAGGGATGCTTTAAGGCAAACTGGCTTGCATTCATATTACACGTGGAAAAATCATGACGACGCTTATGCAGGCAGTCCATTCACCAGGATTCAAGCTATTAGTGTTCAGCCTCTCACCAGCTTGTCCACTGGCACACAACAGCCTCTTGTAATACATTATCTGCAGACATGAAATCCTGTATTTATATGAAAAGAAAAAGTTATACATTCAATATTAATTACAAAACCCATTTTCATACATGCCTGCTGACAAATTATAAGTAATCCTCAACTCATGATGAGTATTGTTCCAATAGTTCCATCATAAGTTCATACTGATGTAACTCAGGGTCTTAATAAAATTATACCTTGGTATGTTTGATTATATTGTTATGAATAAGGCTTCTGTTTTACATGAAAATGGTTTAAGGTGGTATAAACTTATGTGACATTTATAAACAATTTATTTGCATACATTCACATGAATTTTATAAAATTAATACATATACATCCCTTTCATTAGTTGATAAGAACAAAAATATATACAAAATTCTTTTAATTAAAATAATGGATAAGTAACTGTTACTTATTTGAAAGAATTATTGTAAAATACAACTTAGTGAAAAATTATTATTCAGGTATGATCAGAATCCTATAAAAACAATGCATGTATGCATAAGCTGTTTATATTTTTCTGTAAAATAAACATTTGATCTGGACAACTGCATACTTTTATTTCAAGATGCTTTTTTAGTTAGGACTACCTAATATACACTAATGTTTGTGAAAATCACAACCATGAAGGAATTATGCACTTTGAACCAAACTTACATGAAATGTAAAGTGAGTTAAGACATACAAATGATTAGAATTACAAAGGGATTATGCATGCATGAAACGAGAACTGGCAGTTGTAAAGGACTGTAAAGTTGTGCTGAAATCTGTTTATCATCCTCCATCTGCAGTGAACATTTAATTTGTGCTCAGTATGCCTCGTCAACAGCAGAGGATGCCATACCAACAAGTTTGAACGAGGCAACATCGTCTGTATGCAAGAGGGTGGACTTTCATATCAAACAATCACAGCCCGCACGCAGCACAATGCCACAACAGTGATGCATGTTTGGAAGAAATGGACAGCGAGAACCAAACAAGGTGAAATCCTGGCAATGGGGCACACAACAGCACAGGACGACAAACACCTCATCTGCATGGCTGTGATGGATTGTAGAGCATCCTCTCGTATGTTAGTACAATATTGGAGCACGGTTACAAGTCTTCGTCGCTGTCTGCTGCAACATGAACTGCATGTAAGGGTTCCTCTACGCAGGATTGCCCTGTCGCTGAGTAACATATGCCTCCGACTTCAGTGAGCACCGCAACTCAGTGCGTGGCGTGCTCTGTGGCAACAAGTTGCTTTCTCCAACAAATCTTGCTACAATCTGGAGTATAATGATGACAGAGTATGCATTATTTGATGCATTCCAGGCACTATATTTTAGGGGGAAAATATGCCTGTGCACAAGCCTTCTTTAAGGTACAACAGGTTTTGCATCTTCCCCAGATATGTTGCTCAATCAGCATGCCTAGGATTTCATCGGTCAGCGACTCGCACGTACAGCTAGTGGGCCACACACTGAAACTGAACTTTCACATCAATTCAAAGCCATTCCCCAGGATTACATTCAGAACCTATACGATTCAATGCCACGATGTGTACAGGCTCTCGCTCAGCATGACAGAAACCCAAAGTACTGATTTTCCAACTTTCGTTTTTTTTTTTTTTTTTTTTTTTGTTTGTAAATGTGATCGTTTACTTGTATCACTATTGGTAATGTGCGGAATAAATTTCATTCATTTCCGACAATTCCTTCATTGTGTTGCATTTTTCACAAACATTAGTGTGTCTACAGCATCCAGTGCCTGCTCAGCATCCTCTCGTATGTTACTGAAGATAAATGACTAACTGAAGACAATTTTTAATCTCTATTGAAATGTCCGTAATGATTCATTGCTAAGCACAGAATCTTAAATAACACTTGTCACTCCTAGCAATGCCTCATTCTGCCTCTAGTCCATCATCAGAAAACTCCATCAACCTGCTGTGGAGGAAGCTCCACGTTTATAAAATCATTGCCATCATCTTCAAAGGCAGAATTACAGATGTTCTGGGAATCCCATATTATCTTTAAATTCTTTCAAAGCTTTTCTCAAGCCTTTTCTTGTACAATGCAATCATAAAATGCTTGTTAAAATTCTACTCAGTATCAACTGTAATCTCCAAATGTGGCTTTATGAATTTGTGTCCATCATCTATACAAATTACACTGACCAAAAAAAAAAAAAAAAAAAAAAAAGCATTATCTAATTTTTAAAATTACATTATCTTTCGGCTATGCCGAACTGGATGACGAAAGGGGTAATTCTCAGAACCCGCACATTTCCAGGAAACCCGTTATCGCTCAGATTGGGACCACGTGATCCTTCAGAAGCAGAACTTTCATCTGATTGGTTCATTTCTACCCCGGACAGAGTTTCAGCTGAAACATTTTTGGCGAGGTTTGAAGAAATATCACATAGCCGCTACATTGTTTCTGTAGCTAGGTGGGATTCTTTTTTAAGAATCCTCCCATTTAAACCAGTGATACCAAAAACTTGTTTCTCAGGAAAGTCCTGTCTAGCAGGGACTGTTGATAGAAGTAAATAACCGCTTTAATCAACACTCACTAATAATATAGTAAAATCACAATGACCAAAATTAGCCTCAATCCACTATGTCTAATCCGTTTTCAAAACACGTTTCACTTTTGTGATAAGAGGAGAGTGGAATGTGGAAATGAACATGAGCTCAGCATAAGAGCGTATAGGTAGTGATCACTTTAGGTTTTCTACAAATGACATTCAGTGGATGAGTTGAATGTTGCCTTTTTTTCCCTCTGAGATAGCTAGATGGTGTTACTAGGTGGCTTAAAGTACAGTCAAAAGTCTTTAATCTGGAATGATCTATAATCCGGACCTCAAAGCTACAAACTTTCTGCACATGCTTAAATGCATGCGCATATGCGTTTAATGTATAATGGACGGTATAAGCTAAGCTAAAATTATCTATTTCAGTTAATGTTGCAGATCGCGTTGTTCCTTATTCTTCTAATTGGATCCGGCTTATTATTTTTTGCAGACTGTTAGAGCAATTTTATAAAAAGTAAGCTTGAACATTCGATTATGTCAAAAAGAGTTTCCGATTCTGGAGATATCAAAGGTTTTACAAGCGAAAGCACGTTTTGATGTCCATGAAACAAAAAGTGGAATTGCTGCAAAAAATGGTTAAAGGCATGAAGAAAGTGACAGAGAGGTGATTTGTTTCTCTAACCATTCCGAAATCTGTTTATAATTTTCGCGCTGCTCTGCGGGAGAGGAGGGGGTACGTTGCAGCGCACAATGAACTGGAAGTTGATCTGTCAGCACTATCCTCATCTTCAGGGCAGATGTTTTCATTTTATTTGGCTTATAATTCCTCACTAAATGCAGTATTTCATCTCGATGTACTCCGTCTTTGATATGATTTAAATCAAATTCATCATTATAAATATCACGAATACACATGAAATAGTTTTCTGGTTGCAATTTTCTAATTTCAACTATGCGTAATGTATGCTTTACACATGCGCACGTTGAAAGAAAAGTTTATTAAAGTAAACAAATAAATATTAAACTTTTTTTTGTAAATTTTGATACCCTTTAGATCATACTTGCTCTTTATTTCATATTTTTAATTTTATAATTTCTGCATGCCATCTTAAAAGATTTAAACTGATGAGCTATAATACAAAAAAACCGATAATCCGAAATTGCCGAAGAGTCCAAATTAGACTTTTGACTGTTTATGATAACCAAATGAGCACCACAGCATTTAATGGGTTAATATATGACATAATTACACAGATTGGAATTTGCTAGCAAGTTTGCCCTTGAAACAGAAAAGAAAATTAAAAATCCCGCTCCAAAGGACATTCCAGCTGGCAACTTTATGAAATTTATATACTACTGTTACGAAATAATTTGATCCAGTTTTGTGAAATTAAAAAAATATATGGCATTAATGAACTATACAATCATCTGATGCATATTTTAACTTTGATGTCAAATCAGAATAGGGACTTTTTTTTTTTTTTTTTGCACTGTGGCTGATTCTTACCTTTAGTCATAAAGATGATTATTATGATGCATGTTGCTTTATCGAAGACCTGCCAATGATGGATTACTATATTTCCACCCCACTTTACAGTGCTGAAATTTATTAAAAATATTTCCCTCATTTTCCACTTTTTTCAATAAATTAATTAGAACGAGCTTTCCTATAGTTTAAAATGTATTTGTTGATGTGGTAATCATTGTCTTACTTACAAAGACAAAATCCTATAAATACATACAAAGGTTACATTGAACCTTTCTTCTTGTAATTTTTTACCTTAATGCCAAATTAACACAAGAACTGTTGAAACACAGTGAAGCAAACACAAACTGACATTCATTCTATGATTTCAGCTGCATACTCAACTTCTTGCCTACGACTCTGCAGTTGTGCAATTCTAAGATGTTTCTTCAAGTAAAAAATTGGTCGATGTGTACATGGATACCGAGGATGTGTAATTCTTAAAAACGCACCAAGCAGTCGGTGATTTTTCATTGTTTTTCTTGAAGTCCTGTTCTAGATATTTTTGCATGTTTACAGAATTAATTCAAATTTGTAACCGGCGATATGATGAGTTAGCGATTTTCTAAAACACATGAAAACAATCGATTTGGCGACTTGGCAATTTTTTTAAAACTCGCCAATCTGGACCGTAATATCTAGTTTTACCATATTGCTGTTGTGAAAAGACATGTTTGAAGATGAGTACAAGTTTAACAATTTAAAAATACTGTAATCCTAAAAACAAATCATATGGACCATGGCAGACAAAAAAATAAGAAAGGTACTGCAAAAGCATATGGTTAGACATGGCCAGAATCTCATAAAAAATAGCACACATTAGCTTCTTGGCAAAACATACTTTGGCTCAACTTCGATGTTAATGTTTCTGGTTAAGCAGAAGCAACATTAAAACTGGTTTGCAGTAAATGCTGCCAAATGAACACATAACTGAAATATTTGCTGATATTAAGAAAAATATTAATTTGTTCAGCTAGACATTTAGCACCAATGCTCATCCAATAACAACAACAAAATTGTAAATTTGTTCACAGAATGTAATAAGAAATTTGTGTAAATAAGTACATAAGCAACAACAAAAGGCACATCAATATCACTGCCACACCATACAATTACGTTTGAATAAGAAAACAGAGTTATGCGCACAGCATTGAAAGAATACCTTTGAAGTACACCATATTCATTTCTTATCCTGAATCGAGCAGAACCATGTAATTATTTAATCTGCAACTACATTTTGAAATTTAATAATACACACAAATTATATACATTTAATACACATTTTGTACCGAAATTAAATAATTACAAATATAGTTTTTACTAACCTATACATGCAGAAATTCAGGGAAAAAAGATCGCATTTACCAGTTTGCTTTAAAAAAATGAATTAACATAAATAATTACAATTGAAAACCTATTCATTTAAGCAAATAATGGATTATAAATTTTAATTTTACTTTACAATCAAGAATGAGAATAGCCACATCACACCCACACCACGCTGCATACAAGGCAAGAGAACATTAACTGGGCTGAATAACAAAACAACCATCACAGCAAAAGCTACTGCTTCTTGCTGCAATTTTTAATTTCGCTACAAATAACAGAATAATACTAGAATTGCTTACAATAAGTGTACATAGAATGTTAGGCTTTTGGTATTAATATTACACTCTCTAGCTCGGCTGAAGTTAATATGTTAATGTTTCTGGCTAAGCATGTTCAACTAGATGCATTATTAAAGCTGATTTCCAATAACGTCTGGAAAGTTGAGCGCAGATAACCAAAATATTTGCTCAGCCAGATATTTAACATTACTATTAATACGATATCAAAGAGAACATGAAAAAATGAGTATATTTGTTCAAAAGAACACAGAAATACAAGAATATATTACATTTCGCAGTATTTAAAGAAAAATGGGTGAATAAGTACATAAACGACACGAATTTTTTTTCTTCCTTTTAACTGCACACACAAACCAATAAACTATATACAATTCATAAATAATTTTGTATTCAAAGTTAATTAAATATTTACAAAATCAAAAATAATTCTTACCTATACATTCAGCAGAAAACGAATTATGCCTATAATTGCGGTCTGTGCAAGAAAAAAAATAATGATTAAAATTAATCAAAAAGACAATTAAATTTAAAAAATACTATTCATTTAAGTGGAAAAAGCATTAGAATTTTAATTTATTTGAATTTCAACTTAAAATTTGGAACAATAGATAACACTTGTATACTCACCACTACAACATCCCACCACGTTCGAGAACAAAATGGCGCTCGATTCGCATGGCACATTGGACAAAGAATCTGTAAGAATCTGAAGATCTCCTTAGAGATTCTTTGCATTGGAGGCATGTTCATGCGCAGATGGTCTCTGCGCAACCAGTCGTACATTTAGCATTTTTACCATGTTTGAGCTAGCCGTCCGACGTCGTACGGGTAGACACTTCCCCGTTGACACAAGTCTTTCTATCGATGGGAAAAGGAGACTCTAGGCCATCCGAAAAAGCGGCGACCTTCTTTCTAAGTCCTGTTAAAATGCTGGTACCTGAGCTGATTGAGCGCATGCGCGAACGTAGGTGGTGTGAATCAAAGCTGCTTGACTTACATACAGCTTTGGTGTGAATAGCCGCACCGTCCGTGCGATTAGTCAATGCGGATTTTAACACCGTTATACGAAATGGCGGCAAACCTGCTTAGCTAACTCTTCAATCAGATAAAGCATATCTCCATCCAATGACAGCGTTGTGTCGCTATCTGTTAATCTTTTTTTCGTAACGATTCTTAATTCCTTTCTTTGTATCTGTTGTAATTCTTGTAATTTTTCAGCTTGCTAATTAATTAAGAAAATAAACTGTAACTGTAGTAGTAAAAAGTCGTGCTAAAATTGAAACATGAAATTTGTTGAAAGTGTAAATAATAATATCGGGCGAATCGGAGTGTTATCAGAATTTCCAAAGCCATGGAGCTCGGAAACTTTCAAGACTCCCATGCTTTATGCGTTCACACGAGCAGGTACTGTACCACATTTGACATTTAACACTTTGAAAAGATTGGAAATCCAGAATATGTTTGTATTGCAAACTTTACCCACAACTGTAGAATTTAAAGATGCAGTTGGAACTCAAGGTAAGGGTCTAAGTGCATTTATAGGACTTCCTGAGTATCCATTTCATCTATCAGTTCAAGATCCAGGAACTATAACTCCACACGGTTACAATGTTAGAAATGGTGTTTCTGTTTGGTGCCATGGTGGGAAAAAAATGTTATCAGTTGTAGAATACATGAAGATCGTTAAAGAATTTCGACCAGCGTCCTACCAAGCTTTGTGTGACAGTGACACTCCTGAAAACTGCTCAAAGAAACGTTTGAATAAATCTGTCGATCATTCTTTAATATTTTTAGATGAATGTTTAAAAGAGCATGCTAATTGTGAAGAATTAAAAAATACTGCTATTTTTGGTACTATTCAAGGAGGTTATGATATGTTTTTTCGGAAAAAATCGGCTCGAGAAACATCATTAAGATCAGTTGATGGGTTTGTTATAGATGGTTTTCATATAAATGGGCCAGATGTTCAAAATATTGACTTTTCCAAAATAAAACCTATCCTTCAAGAAATTGTGAGCATACTGCCAAAGGATAAACCCAGAATATTACATGGTACATTTGGACCTGAAGCTATGCTAGAAGCTGTTAAGTGTGGAATTGACATATTTGATTCATCGTATTCTTTTGTATTAACTGAAGCAGGAGAAGCATCAGTATATCCTTTGACAATAATTGATGAATATTACAAAGAAGAGACAAACTATTTTATCTCAAAAAGACCAAAATGTTCTTCAAAAATTTGCTTGAAAGAAGATAGCTATAAAAGTGATTTTTTCCCTATTTTAAAAAGTTGTGAGTGTTACACATGTTTGCATTACACTCGTGCATATATACATCATCTTCTGGTTACTTCAGAACTTTTAGCCCAGATTCTTTTAATGATACATAATCAATACCATTTATCTGAATTTTTTAAATTGGTAAGAAACACTATTAAAAATAAGAAAATATAAATGTTTTGAGTGTGTAATAAAATATTTTTTTAATCCTTTATGAAATGAGACAAAATATTTTTAATTACTTTTAAAAATATAAGAGTTTCTTAAATTTTTAGAAGCTTTAAGAAACTCTTAAATAAATAAATTACTTTAATTTTGTATTTTTTAAAAGTTCCATAATGATCATGATTATTAAAAGATGGACACGTTATGCCCCACTGTCAAGAAAAATGATCTGTATTTACACAAAATAAACACCTGTATAATATTATCTATGTATGTCAATATTAGATATTCATTTTAGAACATTTAATTAAATGTTTTTAAATACATACTGATCATTTAAATATACTATTTTTAATTTATAAGTATAAAACAGTTTTAAATTTTTTTAAAAAAATTAAAAGTTGTATTTCATTTTTATTGAACTTCAATAAAATTTACTAGCTATAAATTAATGCTGTAATTTTAAAAACATGAAATATTGGGAGCCAAAAAGAGCGAGATTCAAAATTAAAGAATCTTATATATATTCAAATTAACTTAAAACATCATTAAATAATTTAAATATATATTGGCATCTAAAATTATCTTCATATGCTCAAAAACACTGATTTCTCAAAAGTAGTTGATTAAAAGTTAATGAATATGTTTGAGGTAATATCTAATATTATAACAAACTGAAGACTTGGATGTAGTTACAAATGAAATAAACAAAACTACTGAATATGTGATAATGAAATTTAAAAAAAAAAAAAAAAAAAAAATATCAAAAACATGAGACTTTTGTTGCTTATATGAAATGTTTTCTCATTAACTCACATGAACTTGCTGCATGATTTCATATTCTTAGTTAATTATTTGGTGAATTACATCAAGCAATTCAGATCTGTAGGAAGAGAAATTCAACACGTAGCAGCACAAAGATATCACTGTGATATCTTTGAAAGATTGCAAAGTATCTCGAAAGTTCTAGATAAGTAATTAAGGTATAACTTAATTTATTTGCTCAATGCCTTCAATGTTAAGAAATTCACTAAACAAGTTTCTCTGAAAAGATAGTGTCATTCTTAAAAAAAAAAAAAAAAAAAAATCTATATGCAAGTCTGAAATTCTTATTATTAACTTGCAAGATACACCATTATCTAAGCAGACACTGATCTTATATAAGAAAGAGAGCATTTATCCATCTTAACCGGAATATTGCTACACAAAGCCAAAGTAACAAGACAGAATTGCATAAACTTGGTATCCATGTACACATCGACCTATTTTCACTTAAAAAAAATCCCAGAATTGCACAAACTTGGCATTGCACACTCCCTTGAGTTTATCTATGTACACATCGACCTATGTTCACTTAAAAAATCAAAGGAGTGTCACGGTTAAAAAATCAGTCAAGGTTAGAGACAACCAATCAGATGAAAGTTCTGCTTCTGAAGCCTCACGTGATCCCAATCTGAGCAATAATCGATTAGTGTTTGGCATTCAAGTCTTTGTAGTTAATGAAAATGGTAACCTAGCTAGGTGGGTTTCCTGGAATTTTGCGGGTTCTAAGAATTTTCCCTTTCGATGTCAAGTCCCGCGTAGCCGAAACAATGTAATTGTGACTTTACAAATTTACCAGTCATGCAACTGATTATGTCATAATAGGGTTTCCATAACATTCAACTACTCAGGCTACCATAAATGAAACAACTTCGCAATAATACAAGGGGCACCCCTCTCTCTACTCTAACCGCAATATAAAGTCTTTTTAAGATATTATAAATGAGCGGTAAATTATTTTTATACATATTATTAATATCTCATTACTCATTTCAGTATTTAATATGTTCTTTTTCAATGTATTTCAGGTGTTTTGTTTTTTAAATACCCTACCTGAAACAAATTTTATGTTGCAGATTTTCTGTTTTTTAATACAACCATATAATAATTCCATTGCTTAATTCATTATTATTTGATAAATTTGCATGCATAAGACAGTACTCATATGATGTGTAGAGGGAAGTGAAAGATCAAAATGTCAGTTAAAAAATATATAGATATAAAATGTTTGTTTGTTTTTCAAAAGCAAGTAATTAATGTTAAGAAATTAGAATGAGTTAATTGGTTTTTAATAGCTGCACTACCAGATATAATTGAAATAGAATTTACATCATTTAATGCAAATATTGCATATCAGTATATAATTTAAAGTATGATATATTATTTTAAGATTTTTTACGGTTTTTATTTTACTAAAATTTCGTACTTTTTTTAACCAGTGTGATTTTAAACCTGAGTGGCCCGAAACTCTAATGCTAAAAACATTTCTTATGATAAAATGGTATTTTCTTGATTAAAATTAAAAAATGACCCTCTAATTTAAACAAAGCCTCCCTTTCTTCCAATATACATTACAAAGTCCAAGATCTAGAATGATCTAAAATACAGAACTCATAGCAACCTCCAACGAATTTTTTTTAGGATTGTTTTTGGAGGGAGGTAGGCTGTACACATGCACATTTGATATTTTTTCCCTCATAATAAAAACATGCGAAAAGTCCCGATTCTTAATCTCACCTCGGCACTAAATAAAATACTTCATTATTGAGGAAATAATCATTTTAGCATAAAATTGTGTGATAATAATTTGACTCCATAGCTGCTTATATGGTAGCTTCATAGCTGCGTGTGCGATCAATAATTTGACTCCGTAGCTGCTTGGCATACATCTCAAACCTTCCACATAGAAACATCTTTGATTTTATCCCTACTAATATTAATCTAACGAATCATTATTACATTTTGCTTTCATCACCGTATGTTTATCAATGCATGACAACTTGAGTGATGACTCATGCAGCAATGCCTAAACAAGTTTTTTATATTAGTGACTGAATAACAAAGAGTATTATCCGATTACAGATTTAAGTTAGATGCGTTAAAATGTATACGAGGAAAGATTTAACAAAAATTTCGTTCCATATGCTAAAAATACATTTTGTTAATGATACTCGCAAGCAAAAATATTAAATATGTAGTGCTATTTGAATTAAGAATAACTGATAAAGCCAGAACCGGCGCCACAACTCACATGGTGGCAGAATTTAGGGTAGAAGAGGAGGTAACAGAAGTTTTTTATTCGCAATGATAATGCCCCAATCACCAATCAATTAACAGACAGTGAAATCTGTAGTATGGTTCTAGATCCAGAAAATACCGCTACCGAGGGTGAAGATAGTGCCAGAGAGGTTATTGAAAAAAAAAAAAAAAAAAATTTGGATTGACAAGTTAGTCGGAATTCTCGACGCAGCAGTTACACGACTTGAACAATGGAACTAACTGAACAAGAAATTATATGTCTATAAAATTAAAATGAAAGTATTAGCACAAAAAAGAAAGCAATTTAAACAACTTACATTGAAATAAATTAAGGTATAATAACATGCGGAACAAGTATTAATTTTGAAGTAAAACAACAAAAATCAGCATTATATTTTAATTTTCTGTAAAAATTTGAAAATATAACACATTGAGATTGGATTAGCTTTCTCTTTAAATGCGCTGTGAATTTCGTTCTGTTTAACGTATTTGCGCTCTACTGATTATTATTGGCTGATATTGTGAACACTTGCACGAATATCTCTGAGGAAAATTTCAATGTTTTCTTATATTTCTTGTGATAAGAATAAATTTTATTAACCTTTTATCAGACTTGGATTCAATCTATTACGAACCTGTACGCACGCAACAATATTTTTACATTGTCAGAATGAATTAGTGTATGTATTTTCCTATTTTTCTACAAATACTTCCAACATGAAATATTCAAACTGTTGCTATAAAACTAGAATTTTTTTTTGGTATTTGCATGTTATCGTAACCATATTAATAGAAATAACTAGGGTCGATCTTTACATTATGGTAACTTGGCATTTTTTTGGCGAAAATTTGGCGACCAACTCTCCTACGGCAACCCTCTATTTTTTTTTTCCCGCCGCCATTTTGTCTTCACGAAGTAAAGACATGTTTCTTTTCTTTTTATCTACTGAACACTTCTTCCAACAATCTACTAGCCGAATTACACTTATGCTAGAAATTTTATCTAACAAAAGTGCTTAATCATAACAAATATTCACTGCAAAATTGGGAAAAAGTGCACAATACCCGTTTCCTTACGGGTTTTTCAAAATAACACATACACATAAACCATGTACACGCCGACTTATTTTACTTAAAAAAAATCCCAGAATTACACAAAAATGGCATTGCGCACACTCTTCACTATATCCATGTACACTGCTTTTTTCTCATAAAATAGAAAAATTTCACGAAAATACATGACAATTTTCTGAATCTTTAAACCCAGTAAAAAGAACATATATGAAATTACCTGATCGCGAAAAAGTATATACCCTTTCCAGATATGAACATTTCCACATATAAAATAAATAAAATATCCAAAAACTTTTACCTCTAAATCATCTATTATATTATACACGTCACCAACGAATTCATACCGCAAGCATTACAAATACTTAGTGTCAAATATTTAAATTATTTCCATGCACGTCTACTTCAATTTATTTCAATTTTCAATTCAATTTTCAATAAACGTATTCAACTTTAATTTTCAATAAACGTATACCAAATTCCTACAAACATAAAATTCACAAAATAACTATCATTTAATTAAAATATCACTAAACCATGTACACGTCGACTTATTTTTTCTTAAAAAAACATCCCAGAATTAAACAAAAATGGCATTGCGCACACTCTTCACTATATCCACGTACACTGCTTTTTTCTCATAAATTAGAAAAATTTCACGAAAATGCATAACAATTTTCTGAATCTTTAAACCCGGTAAAAAGTACATATATGAAATTACCTGATCGCGAAAAAGTATATACCCTTTCCAAATATGAAGATTTCCCCGTATAAAATAAATAAAATATCCAAAAACTTTTACCTCTACATTATCTATTATATTACAAACGTCACTAACTAATTCAGACCGCAAACATTACAAATGGTTACAAATACTTAGTGTCAAATATTTAAATTATTTCCATGCACGTTTACGCAAATTACTTTACTTCCACCTTACATTTAGAACAATGCATAAAAATAATATCCTCAAATAATTAAAAATACTAACTTACCTATTCTTCTTCAGAATCTTGATTATGTGTCCAATAAACTTTTCTTATTTCTGTTTCAGGATCTTTAAAATCATACTTATAGTTCACAGCAAGGTACCAAAGGTACCAGGTAAAATAAATAACTTAATAAAACATCTTTACTTCTATCTCGCACAACCTTAAAGAAACACTTATTACTACCCCTTTCAATCGCACTAAATACCCATTTCGAATTCACTTTAGTTAGGGCCATGGGATCCAAAAATTAACGAACACTGTTTCACACAACACAGAATAAAGCCAAATACAAAATTGCCAGATTTTTTCCCGATTTCCCCCCTTTTCCGATTAAAGAACCGTAATTCGTCCATTAATATCACATGACATATCCCATGATCTCTCATTTCCCTCACACAAAATAATGCGTAATCGGAACTGAGTACTACTCACATTATTACCAAAGTCGCAGGTAGTAACCTTTATCGCCTCCAAAATGTCGCTACCAGTTACCATATTCTAAAGATCAGCCATCACTAGATTTTTAAATGTGCCAAACTCTGGCAATCATGCACATTATATTCCTTCAGTCAAGCAATGTCAGCATTTTCGTAAGAGTTCTTTTTCTTGTATTCCAATGGTTTTTTATAAACAAATTGTGATATTTTTTTGCCCTCAATTGAATTCTAAAATATACATTTGTGAATTTGCCAGCTGTGGAAGAAACTGTAGTAAAATTTTTGGAGGAATAGAGAATTTTGCCATAAAATGTCTAAAAGCAACAACAAGGAGATATGTTTGGCTTGGTATTGCTGGGTTTCTGCAATTCTGATTTTTTTTCTAAGTGAAAATAGATGGCTTTGTCCTTGGGAAGAGGAGTAGCGCAAGAAACAGAAAGATTTTGGAGAAGAAGAACGTTTTATTTTTTTAATATATCATGCAATCTTCAATTAATAATTAGTATTTGCATTTTTAATTGCTAACGTTAGTTTTCTTTCCATATGTTGATAATGTCTGCCGACTTACAATAAGTAAGTAGTTTGGGAATCTTTCTCAAAATATTAGCGAAAACCACCAACTTCCACCTGATAAGTAACTTTTTCCTTTTCATCTGTAAAAAATTGTCAAGTTGGTTGTGTTAATATGTAAATACTGTTCTTTCATCTAACTTTTTCTTGTACTTATGTACTTTCATGACTACCACTAATATACAGGTCCTGTTCACTTAAGACGAATTTATTTTCGTACTTAATAATGCATGCATGAACTATAAAAATGCTTTTAATAAAGAACAAATTTATCATACAAATTTTTTTTTTATAAATTTATATTCATATATAGTCTAGGTAACTTTTATAATCAAATTTACAGCCAGTATTATCTTTCGTAATGCATTTTATTGCCTAGAACATTATAATTTTAATTAATCATTATTTCATAATTATTTAAGATTTAACCCTTTTGGGATGGGCGTCCCATATAAGCATTCCCTAAGAACGTCTCTTAGAGCCGGGCGACCCATCCACGCATCGGTAAAGATCACGTTCAGAGGACGGGTGATGCGTATATGCATTTTAAGGTGGAACGTTTTTCTGAAGGCCACTAGATGGCATCCTGTGTCCATTACTTTTGAAATGAACACAGTTTTAGGTTCCTGACCTTGAGTTTGATATATTCTGCTTGACTTTGGTATTTTACTCATCAGCTCTTGTGAGGGGGGAAGGAAAAGCGTAAACAGAGGTGAGCTCTTTAAATCCCTGCGTGCTAATGAAAACATTCCTGTGTCCGATTTATATCCAATTCTTTTTTTTATTCTATTTTTTTTCTTTACTTTTTAGAGGTTTACTTCTTTTAGGGTTAGTATGTGGTTTTATGGTTTATGTGACCTCGTTTTATGTGATAATACATTCTCTTTAATTCTATAAGCAGACGTAATTTCTTGTTCAGTTACAAGGTTCCGCTGTTCAAGTCCTATAATTGCTGTGTCGAGAATACCGACTAATTTGTCAATCGAAATTTTTCGTTTTCAATAACCTCTGTGTCACTTTCTTCACTATCGGAAGTGAATTATAATGACGAGGAATTTGATTTAAATCATATCAAAGACGGAGTACATCGAGATGAAATACTACATTTAGTAAGCAATTATAAGCCGAATATAAATAAAAACATCTGCCCTGAAGATGAAAATAGTGCTGACACATCAACTTTCAGTTCATTGCATGCCGCGATGTCCCCCCCCTTCCCGGCAGAGCAGCGTGAAATTGATAAACAGATTTCGGCATATGCTTTCGTTTTGTAGATCCTTTGGCAGCTCCAGAATCGGAAATTCTTTTTGACATAATCGAAAGTTCAAGCTTACTTTTTATAAAATTGCTCTAACAGTCTGAAAAAAATAATAAGCCGGATCCAATTAGAAGATTAAGGAACAACGCAATCTGCAACATTAACTGAAATAGATAATTAGATAATTTTAGCTTAGCTTATACCGTCCGTTATACATTAAACGCGCATGCGCAGAAAGTTTGTAGCTTTTTAGGTCCGGATTATAGATCATTCCAGATTATTTAGGTCCAGATTAAAGACTTTTGACTGCATATTGTAGCTATGCTTACTGTATTATGTATGTATCTCTTCTCATATATGCACACATTTTGTATTTTGTTTGACAGAACCAGTGTCAATTTAATATTTCAAATTGCTCAAACTTATCCATTATTTACCTGCCTTTTTATTCTTTTCCCCTTTTAAAATTTTCACCGAAGGAGTTACACCTACTTCTTGTTTATTCTTGCAATTGCTGTATGTCTCCCTTTCAGGATATTTGTCACCGGCTTGAAAAGCTTGCACCACATGCTTCCCCCATTAGCCGACTCTCTCGCAACACTATTTAAATTCTTATCTCATATTAACTTGTATCCTCATCACTTACCATATGTCCTTTCATATCCTTTTACATATGTCTTCATCCCTTTCATATTTTAATGTTAATACCTTTCTTAACTTTATTACCTTTTTATTATAATTTAACGACTTGCCTTAAAGTTAATTGTGACAAAATTTATTATGTAACTTATTACTTAAATCTCTTCATATAGCTCATTTTTTTTAAAATTTAAATTTAGAAATTTTCTTTGTGTTAAAGCTCATATAATTAGCAATTTTTAAATTTTGTTCGATAAAGGTAGGGCCTACGGCCCAGGTGTATACACCATTTCCCCGTGAAACAGAGACAAGTATCTTAAATTTTGCCAAATGGCAAGTTAGAGATAAAAACATTTTATTTTGAACAATGTTGCCACTTCTCACTTTCAAATTGCTGAGTTTGTTAAAAAATTGTTAAATTTGTACAAAATATGAAATAAATCAAAAACAAATTTGAAATTCCATATTTAGTCTTTGGGGTGCCCATGTTTGGGTGGAGGATTACATATACTTTTTTTTGTTTTAAATGTAATGCATCTTGATAACATGTGGTGGCAACAATATAAAAAGTGATTTGGACACAAAAGTGAGTCTCGAGACTAATAACACCTCTGGTATTAAAAAAAAAAGTGCTCAGTATATCATATAAAATTTAAAAATTTGTTAGCATAGGAATATACTTTTCCAAATAGAAAGGAAGATCAATAAGAATTATCGATTTATTTTAATAAATCACAGCATTAATTAAAAAAGTCAAAATCCTCATTAATTATTACAATGCATTTAGAAAAGCATAACAAATATCTCTTGAATGTTAAGCAGGCCCAGTGCTGGGCATTTTACCATGCTCAGTGCAATCTCTGCAGATCCTAAATTCTGCCACAATAAATTCTAAAAAATTTTGCCATCTGACACAGCTGCACCAATTTTCACACTAAGTCATAGATGCATGATTCTAATTTAAGAATTGAATCAAACAAAGTAGGCAATTGAAGCATGATGAATTTGATCACATAATTGACACATAATTGACACATTTTTAAAAATTCTTTAATCAGATAAGCGTGCCTTATAAATAAAACTATAAGAACCATCGATTTTAAATGTCATATAAAGAATGATTTTCATTAAAGTATCAAAATTTAGCATTTCTACAAATGCTAATTTGAAAACAATGTTTCTCAATTAACACTTTTTTATGTAAAATATATTTTTTAGAAATTCACGTTTTGAATGTGAATTTCTAAAATACATATTTTATGTTGAACATCATATGATTTCTATTATATGTTGAACATCTTTAACAATATTTGCACTTATCGTATATTTTTTAACAGATTTGGTTATGGATAGCATTTTACTACTATGCCTGTTTTACTTCATTCATTTTTTTAAACTACAGATGTTCATACCTATTTTGAGACGAAATGCACTATAAACCTACCTTTTTTAAAAATTGACTGCAATTTATAGAAAAAATATATATTTATTATACCATTAAAATATATAAATATATTGCAATGGCTTTCACATCATACAAAAATAACACGTCTTCCAAAATATATAATGTTCATAACTGCTCATACATGCTGCAGATAATAGAACAGAATAACAACACCACCAAAAAGCACAGATTTAAAAACTAGATTTTCTGTATAAGTATTGCAGATGCTCCTCCTCCTCCATTACAAATGGCTGCCATTCCATACTGTTTACTAGATAAAGCATGGACTAAATGAACAATAAGTCTAGCTCCAGACATCCTATGGAAATGAAAGAAAATAAAATATTAGCCTTGTTTTATAATGTAATATTTAATTTTTTTTTTTTTTTTTTTTTTTTTTTTTTTTTTTTTTTTTACGATTTAATAATAAATACAGTACAAAGTCCAAGATCTAAACATCAAATATGCAGAATGTTCTAAAATTCTAATATCAAAGAAACAAATGACCTATTTTTTTAGGCAGTTTTTTTTGTATGCTTTATGCATGCACTTTAAATATTTTTACCCCCTGGCCCAATAATAAAACATGCGAAGAGTCTCTATTCTTAATGTGTTTTTGGTACTGAATAAAACTGAATAAAATATCTTGTTATTGAAGAAACAATCATTTTGGCATAAATCTGTGTGATCAATAATTTGGCTCCATAGCTGCGTATCTGCTTGGCACACATCTCAAATCGAAACATTCTACCTAGGAACATTGTTGATGTTACACCTACTAATATTTTATATCTCTGCCACCAACATGATGAATCATTATTTATTATATTTTGGTTTCATCACGTATGTTTATCAACACATGACAACTTGAGTAATGGCTCATAACAAAAATATGGCAACCTTTTATGCTGGCTTTATGTTTGGCGATGATTATAGATTTAAGTTAAATGAGCTAAGAAATGTTAACAAGGAAAAATTTTTAAAAATTTATTTCCTTATGCTAAAAAACATATTTTGTTAATGACACTCATAGGCCAAAAGATTACATTGAGTGCTACTTGAATTAAGAATAACTGATTTGTTATTCACATGAGCCCAAAACCAGCACCAGAGCTCGCATGGTCACACCAGGCAGCAGAATTTAGGGCAGACAGAACTTTTGGAATTTAGAGAAAGCATTGGGATCTAAAATTTAGGGGCGGCAAAAATTTAGAACTTAGATAGGCACTTAATAGCAGAATTTAGGACCGAAGAGACCTATCAGGTGGTAAGTTATCTAGCGCTGGCCCTTGATAAGCCTTAAATATATGTAGTAGGGAAGTTGAAGATGCTAAATAACAGTTCCAACTTTGTTTTCCACACCACAGAACATTTAATAAAGATAATCAGAAAAGGTACAAATTAGATTAAATACAAGTGCCGTTTGATACAAAGAGGATTATGTATAGCTTTTACCAGTCTTATCACATAACCGATTAGTGCCTACTCGCATTTGCTGATGTATTAAACAGTACAGTCCAATTTACCACCTTCGCGTGGAAAACTACAGTTCCTTATTCTACACCTTCACGTGCAGCTCACCACCTTCGCGTGGGATAGCACAAGAGTCTCTCTGTCTATGTCATACTCATCTTTCACCTCGCTGCTGGCGCATCGGTGAGGCCCTCTGGTGGTTGTGTCGCACTTACGGATACTACAGTTCGGCCTTCCTGACGCTTTTTTGTCCTCGAAAACACGGATCAGCAACACTGGAACATCAAGACAGCACCTGAAAATAAATTTAAAAAAAAAACAAAAGAAAAGGAAAAAAAAAACAAAAAGAAAAGTGCGGAAGAACCACACATGGTTTTATATAGTAGAAGTCCACGGCTTCATGAGATCAGCTGCTGTAGTGGTACATCCAGGACCTTCATGGTGTCCCACTTTTTCCACCTGGTAATGATCTTTGCCTTTCCTCGCTGTTACACGATATGGACCGAAGAACTTTGGCCTTAACTTTAGACCACCTCCATATTGCGTTCTTTGTATGGCAACTAAGTCGTTCACATTGTATACTTGTGCCTCTTTCCTCTTTTTGTTGTATGTTTTTCTATTCTCTTCCTGAATTTTTAGAATGTTTTTTCTTGCTTCTTCTCTCATATCTTCTCGATCTTTCATCATAGTATTTCTTTCTTCTTCTTCAAGAATTTCCATAATCTTTAAGTCCTCTCGATTTCTCATTTTAACACCAGTGAGAAGCTCAAATGGAGAACTCTTTGTGCTTCTGCTCTTAGTGCTGTTTAAGATCCTTTGTACATCGCCAACATATTTGTACCACTTGGTTGGATCATCTATGGATAATTTAGATAGGACTGGAATCAGAGTGAGATGAATTCTTTCCACTTGTCCATTTCCTCTAGGAACGCCTGTAGTTGTAAATATGTGCTGGATCTTCTCTTGATTGCAGTAATCTTCAAAGTCTTTAGAGGTAAACGCCGTACCTTTGTCACTTATAATTCTCAAAGGATTACCGAAAGTTAATTGTTGCAGTTTCAGCTTCTGCAATGCCTCTTGAGCTGATGTAGACTTTACTGGATAGAGCCATACGAACTTTGTGAATGCATCAACCACGGTTAAGATGTGATTGTAGTTCTTATTTGTCGAAGGTAATGGTCCTATAAAATCGATATGAAAAGTGCTCAAAGGGATACTATCTTTTGGTATGGGATTGAGCAATCCTTCGCTCTTACCTCGTTTTCTGTCGCACAAAATACATTCTACACAATTTGAAATAACTTGCTCAATTCGTTTTCTAAGGTTAGGAATATAAAAGTCGTTTTTTAGCAGATCTTCTGTTTTAGACACTGCGAAATGTCCCTTGTTATGGATACTACGTATGATTTCTAGCTCTAATGCTTCGGGTACCACAAGTAACTCATGAGCTCTGTCAAACTTGTATAATATTCCATTTTTCACTAGAAAATCTTTCTTTAGTCCTTGCTCGAATAAGGATTTTAGCAACTGGAGACGCTCATCACTTCTTTGCGCAGCTGCAATTTTGGCTGTAATTTCTCCCTGAGAACAAGTAACCATCATGACCGCGTTTCTACTTAAGGAATCCACATGCTTCATTTGTTGCCTAGATCTGTGAACAATTTCGTAGTCAAATTCTTCTAGAAGTAACGCCCATCTCGCCACTTTAGGAGTTAGATCTTTCTTAAACATGGTCTTCTGGAAAGCATCGCAATCCGTAACTATCCTGACCTTAGATCCTAAAAGGTAATTCCTGAATTTCTTTAGAGCTTCTACTATAGCTAAAACTTCAAGCTCATAACTAGATAGCTTCTCTTGTTGGAGACTCGTTTTTTTACTCATGAAGTAAATGGGGTGTAACTGTCCATCATCTGACTTTTGTAGCAATACAGCGCCGAAACCATGACTGCTTGCGTCTGTATGCAATTCTAATGGTGCTCCTTGTTTAAAAATATGAAGAACCGGACTTGTGGATAAAAGTTCTTTCAATTTATTAAATGCATCTTTTTGTTCAGGCCCAAATTTGAATTCTGCTCCGTTACGAAGAAGATCACTTAATGGTTTCACTATTTTTGAATAATTGGCAATAAATTTCCTAAAATACCCAGTAAGGCCCAAGAAACTTTGAATCTGCTTAAGGTTTTTGGGTTCCGGGAAATTTTGAACAGCCCTGGTTTTTTCAGTAGAGGGGCGAATTGTACCATCCTCAATAACATACCCGAGAAATTCTATTTTTCTTTTCAAAAATTGGCATTTCTTAAAATTAATCTCCAAACCATATTCTTTGGCTACTTCTAAAACGTGTTTCAACTTTTCTAAGCCTTCTTTCTCATTTCGTGCTGGAATAATAAAATCGTCCATGTAAGTAACAACAGTGTCATCCCGAATTAAATCTCTAAACACATTATAAATAAATCTTTGAAACACACTAGGGGACGTGCACAAACCAAAAGGTGCTTTTAGAAATTCGTACAAGCCTGAATGAGTAATAAATGCCAAATATTTAGTGCAGTTTTCCTCAACTGGAACATGAAAAAAACCATTCTTTAAGTCTAATGTCGAAAAAACCCTTGCTTCACCCAAACGATCTAAAACTTCTTCTACTTGTGCCATAGGAAAAGAATCCTTAACTATTTTTTTATTTAACTGCCTAAAGTCAACACAAATCCGTGTCTTGCCCGATTTTTTCCTACACAAAACAATTGGCGAAGCATATTCTGAACACGACGGCTTTATAATCCCATCCTTTAACCATTCATCTATTTGATTATCAACAATTTTTTGATCAGCAAAAGGAATTCTCGAACGCTGAGAAACTGGAATATCATCTTTTAATATTACTTTCATTTTTAAGTCTGTACTGCGCGGCTTTTCTAACGGTTTATAATCATTAATAAGAGTGGAAACAGTATTGCGTAATCCTTCATCTTTAATATGCCATAAATCTGTTTCGCTGTCTGCCTCAATGGCTGCAGAAATAAAAGACAAAAAATTCCTTTCCGAAGAGACGGAATCATTTTCATACTGCATAATCATCACCTGGTCGCAACAGATCATTTTTAGACAGGAAGGGGGGAAAATACAGTCTGTTATCAATTCATCAACTATCGCTGCTTCAATCTCTTTTTGTTTTTTGCTTTCGCATAAAGAAAAAATAAACTTAGCCGTTTCCGCTTTAACCACGTGACCAAACGAACTTTTGAGTTCTATACATCCAGTTGATAATTTATTCGGAAAAAGGGATTTCTTTACAACTATCAATTCACTTCCAGAATCTATTAAACATTTTACTTTTTTACCATCAATCAACAGTTCAATAAATTCTAACTTATTTCTAGCTGCATTATCCGAGTCAATCTCTAACCCAGATACCTTTTTTGGAGACAAACTTTCCTCCTTTCCTAACCGTTTGGGACAATTTCTAGCAAAATGAAATAATTCCCCTTTACTCCCACAAACATAGCAAATACGTTCTGGTTTACTACTGCCCTGATTTACAAACTTCCCTGAATCCTTGAAATTGCTCTGAGCTTTTCTAAGATTGTTTTTGGAAAAATTAAGCTTTTTATTTTCTGGAGTTTCGATTCGTGTGTTATTGGTATCAACTAAAGATTTACCCCTGGATGAATAAAATAAATCACATTCTCTTCCCAATTGATTAGGAGGGAACCAACTTTGACCCTCCCGAACACTAATATGTTCCTTTGTTTTAGAATCAAGAGTTTCATACAACTTATCAGATACAATAAGATCACACAATTTCTTAAAGTCATCTACCTCTCTTAACTTGCAATAATAATTGAAAGTTGCACTGAGTCGAGACGCGAACTGAACATGTGATTCAGATGAATGTCTCTGCGCATTTTTTAAATTGTTCAAACACTCACGCGGTGTTGGCTGAAATTCTTTCAAGATTAGAGTTTTTAATTTATCATAATCCGCGATTTCTTGTTCAGAAACATACGTTAGAACATTATTACATTTATCACCTAATATATTAATCAACACTTCTGATTTTAACTCCACTGGTACACTTTTAGTAGTAAAAGCTTTCTCAAGTGACTGAAAAAACAAATGCATAGCTTCCGGTTTCTGAGGTACAGCTATAGTTAGTGTTTTGACGCTTTTAATAATATCTTCAACACTAGTCTGCGCGTTTCTTCTATCACTCGATAATGATTGTGATTTTAAACTTTCTAATTCAATCTGCTTCTCAATTTGAGCTAATTTAAGACGTTCGATCTCTAACAAATAGTGTTCATTACTTGTTTTAGGCGTCCGATCCTCTGCGATCGACTTGACGACGCCACGAACAAATTCAACGTTCGTTTTGAAAACATCAGAATTTTCGATAATTCTTCTAATTTCAGCTTTTTGAGCATTTTCTGGAACAGTCTGTCCAATTTGTTCCGCAATTACTATTAAATCACTTTTCTTTAAATTATTTAGGAAACTCATTTTAAAAACGAAACAAAAGTATCACTATCTTCAAGAAAGAAATAAAGCAAAGTTTTCACAGTACCTTCTCTGAAGTATCCAAATATCCAAATATCTCGGACAGGGCCCCCAGATTTTCTGTAGTAGGGGAGTTGAAGATGCTAAATAACAGTTCCAACTTTGTTTTCCACACCACAGAACATTTAATAAAGATAATCAGAAAAGGTACAAATTAGATTAAATACAAGTGCCGTTTGATACAAAGAGGATTATGTATAGCTTTTACCAGTCTTATCACATAACCGATTAGTGCCTACTCGCATTTGCTGATGTATTAAACAGTACAGTCCAATTTACCACCTTCGCGTGGAAAACTACAGTTCCTTATTCTACACCTTCACGTGCAGCTCACCACCTTCGCGTGGGATAGCACAAGAGTCTCTCTGTCTATGTCATACTCATCTTTCACCTCGCTGCTGGCGCATCGGTGAGGCCCTCTGGTGGTTGTGTCGCACTTACGGATACTACATATATGTGGGAATTTATTTATTCAGGACTCAGATAAGCCTTAAGCATGCGCAAAAAATAGACAAAAGTATAAAAAATAACTAATACAATTCAGGCTTAATTGTCTCAATGTGTGATAGAAGCAAGATAAAATTTGGTGGAACAACTTGTCTTTCATTGCCAATATCATGATACATAACCCATAATGTATAGAGGACGCTATTAAGGCTAAAATTATGCTTTACTGATTCCAAGGATTTTCAGTAAATATAGCAGATTGTGCTGTTCCTTAACTTTCTGATTTGATCCAGCTTATTATTTTTTGCTGGCTGTTATTATTACAGCAATTTTATGAAAATTAAAGTTTGAACTTTTGATTATGTCGAAAAGAGTTTCGAATTCTGGAGCTGCAACAGGATCTACAAAGCGAAAGCATGGTTCCATCCCCATTAATCAATTAGTGAAATTGCTGCAAACAATGGATAAAGGTTTCAAAATTATATGAGGAGCATGGCGTTGTAAAGTCAACTGTATATGACATATGAAAACAGAAAAAGGAACTTTTTGAACTTTTTGTGGATTCCGACACCCTACTTGCAATGAATAACAGAAAAATTATTCGTTATGGTAAAAGTGATGATTATGACAAACTGATGATTGAGTAACTGGGATGGTTGAAATGATGGGACAGACAGCATCGCAGCGAGGGCTTGTCATTGACGGGTACAGTGCTAATGGCTCAAGCCAAAATATTTAATGAAGAAATGAACTTATAAACTGAGTGCACACATTTGACAGGTTGGTTAACCAAATTCAGAAATTGCCATGCTTAATTTTTAATTGCCTAATAAGGCAATTAAAAATTTCCAGATGAATTTATCGAACTCATTAATACTGAAAAGTTGTCGTGAGAACAAATTTACAACACTGATGAAATTGGTCTTTTTGGGCAATATTATGTATTGCGAAATACCTTGGAAACCAGTACAGAAAAGGCTCCAACTGGAGTCAAAGATTCCAAAGCAAGACTAACAGTTTTATCATGCTCAAATGTGGCAGGAATGCACAAGTAATCGGAATTCTTTTCATAATCGGAAAAAATACATGACCTTGAGCATTTAAAGCAGTAAAGATTTTCCCCATTATATATTGAGCAATTAAAAAAGCATGGATGACATTAGCATTAATGAGTGATTGGTTTGAAAATCATTTCATGCCCAAGGCTTGCCAGCATTTGAATTCAGTTGGTTTACGAGATGATGCAAAAATTATCCTGATGACAACTCTTTGGCTCATATTTCACTTAAAAGTTTTAGTGAAACAAAATGTATCCATATTATTCTTTCCTTTAAATTGTATGTCCATTATTCAACCTATGGATATTGGAGTAGTGTGTGTGCTTAAATGGAAATATAAAGTACCATTTTTAAAAGACATGTTAAATTTCTTGAATAATGGCAAGATTATTCAAGAATTTTTGAAATATTTTAGCATAAAATCTGCTGTGTGGAGCATCACAAGATCATGAGAGGATGTGTCTCCAGATACTTTAAAAAATGCTTGGTATAATTTATGATCAGCTACCATATTTTGGTGAGGATGATGAAAATGACAGCTGCGAATTTGAAGGTTTCGGGATATCAGAAACCCAAAGTGAAATTTCCCAATTAATGGATTTTGTAAAGAAACATAGAGAAGCAGTATTAAATGACGATGATATAACAGAAGCTTTTTATGGCGATAATAATGCCCAAATCATCAATCAATTAATTGACGGCGATATCTCTTGTATGATTCTAGATCCAGAAAATATTGCTACTTATAGAGAAGAAAGTGACAGAGAAGTTATTGAAAACTGATAAAATTTCCTTGATAAGTTAGTCAGAATTTTTGACACAGCAGTTACAGGACTAGAACAATGGAACTTTGTAACTGAACAAGAAATTATGTCTGTCTTTAGAACTAAAGACAAAGTATTAGCATAAAAAATGGATCAACTTAAACAAATTACATTGAAAGGAATGTTTAATAAAGTAAACAAATAAATATTAAGCTTAAAAAAATTGGATACATTTTTAGATCATAAATGCTTCATGACTTTATGTTTTTAATTTTATAATTTCTACATGTCATCTTAATAGATTTAAAATAATGACCTAATATCCGGAAAAATCCCAAATCCGGAATTGTAAATTGCTTTGATTTACAAACATTTTAGTTTACAAACAGCCTTCAAGAACAAATCAAGCTCATGATTAACAAGCTCACAATCAAGCCGATTGACAAAATTCAAATTGTGTTTTTCATATCTCGAAAGCATGACGTAGGATATGTATTAGATTTATATATAGCATTATTCTAACATAAGTATTTTGACACAAAATCGGACTTTTTCTGAAATGACATGCCAATTTTTTTTCCATATTTCGATTCTATGACTCAAATTATGCCAAACTGCCAAGTTTTGTAAAAAATATCACAAGCAGTTTTTAAAATATTGGCTCTCAAAATTTTAGCTCTTCAATATTAATTGGATTTGGTATATATTTATCAATCTCTCTTTTTTTATTAAGCTTATTTGATTCTTCCCTTCGCATTTCGAAATTTAGGTTCATTCCAAATAAAATTCACACATTTTTTATGATTTATTTTAAAATAATTTTTATAAATTTTTCAAAAAAAATTGAATTATAATCTATAACACTTTTACCATCATCTTAAAGTAGATGTATTTCTAAGCATACCTGCGAGAAATTACAATTTTGTATTCAGAATTTCCAAAGATTATGTGAATTTATATAACAGCACATTTTGGAATATTTATTGACAGCGATAAAACATCAAATGTGGTTTTAGACACTTTTCTAAAATTATTTGGAAGTAGAAACGAAGTGACTTTTATGCACAATGCAAAAAGGTAGAAACAAGGTGCATTTTTTTCTGCTTCGGCATAATGGAAAGGAAAGCAAAATTGGTTGCCATATATTAAAAAGTTCGCCATTCTTGGCCAAGCTGAAAAAATTTCGCCAAGATATACTTTTGAATTTCTCCGTAAATTTCGCACCAAATTTTACAAAATTTAATATCTATGCATAATTTGAGTTGTAGAATCGAAATATGGAAAAAAATGGTATGTTATTTCAGAAGTCTGATTTTGTGTTAAAATACGTATGTTAGAACAATGCTATATATAAATCTAATATATATCCTATGTTGTGCTTTCGAGACACGAAAAACGCAATTTTAATTTTGTCAATCGGCGCAGTAGAACATGAGATTTAGAACTGCCCCCCTTTTTTATTTGCGCAGTGTAACATTGTTTTATTGCAATGCGAAAAACATACATACATTCATGCAGATTTTTCATTATGTAATAACTTTACATATAATACAGGGCTATAATGTTTGGTGGCAACAATTTGAAAAGTGATTTGCCGTTTATAGTTTTCAATGCAAAATGCCAAAATGAAATTAATAGTGGCAAATTGCCTCTTGGGAAAAAAAAAAAAAATTCCTTCAGATTTTATATTACACCCCGAAAAGGCCCTTTTTTTTTTTTTTTTTTTTTAACATTTTGTGTGTTACCTTTATTGATTAAATATCATGCTCTTTGCACTTAAAACACACAAAATTCAATTCAACAGCAATATCATACTATATTTAAAAACAGCAAAATGGCATATCTTTAGAATTTCCATTACACAGTCTCACACGCTGAATATAAAAATGTTTCTTTTTCTGTACAGTGTTGCCACTGCTTGCTTTGGAATCGTTGCATTTGTTAATCAAAAATTCGTTACCATTTTACAAAATTTTACATAGATACCTGAACAAATTTGAAATTCGGGCTTCCAAGTAGCCGTGTTTGGTTGGAGGACTACATTATTCAAAATTTGAAGGCTGTAGGTACCATTGTTTTTTCACAATGCAAGAAAAATTTATGCAGATTCTTCATTATTTAGTTTCTTTAAATATAATACAGGGCTCTAATATTTGGTGGCAACAGTTTGAAAATTGAATCAACGCAAAACATTGTTTTGAAGTTAACAGCCTTTCTGGGCTAATGCCTTTGGACTAAAAAAATGAGGTCTCACATTATCTCGGTGGAACACTACACCCTTTTTATTGATCAATTCTGGCCTTTTCTGTTTAAGTGAATTGAGTTTGTCCAGCTGATGACAGTACACTTTAGAATTGATCGTTATGTTGTTCGGTAGACTTTAATAATAATAATAATAATAATAATTAATAAATTAAAAAAAAAACTTCCTTTGAAGTCCTACTACATGGATAGTATTACCTTTTTTTTTGATGAATATTAGCTTTCGAAGTGCTTTGAGCTGGTTTATCTTTTTACTTCTCTTGCATTTAACATTGTTGTAGAAAACCCATTTCTTGTCCCCAGTCATGATGCACTTCAAAAATGGATAATTTTCTGTATGTTTGAGAAGCAAATCACATACTTCAACATGACGACACAAATTTCTCTCTGTAACATGAGGAACCCAAATGTCGAGCTTTGAGATTAAACCTATGCGTTTCAAATGATCATAAACTATCAATAAATTAAATATCTCTGTGATCTTACGAGTTGTTATTCGCAGGTTTGTATCAATTAATACCTTTACTATGTCTTCATCAGCTTTAACTGGTCTTCCAGAACATGGTGCATCTTCAAGGTCAAAATTGCCAGATCAAAATTTTGCAAACCAGTTTGGGCACTGGCATTCTGTCAATACATCTTCTACAAACACTTTGAGTAATTTTTTTCTTGCTTGAACAGCATGTTTACCTTTTCGATATAAAAAAGTAAAATATCCTGCAAATGCTGCTTTTCACTTTCCTTATCTGAAGGCGCACCAACCAAAAACTACTCGTAGAATCAATTGAACTTTTTCAAAAGCAAGCTTTGCTATATCAGCTGTCAAAATATATAATTACTATTAAGTATAAAGTTCCTATTAAAAAGTAGACCTTAAGCCTTCTGAAAAAATGAAATAAAATTATTCTCTAAACAACCCAACAACATTAAAAAGTGATATAAAAGGTTGCATTACACATCACCTGTGAAATAACCATCATAATACTAGAAGTGTCAGTCAAGGATTTTTTAATTTTCATTTAAAGAAGTGGCTTCCAGTTTCTTTACTTTCAAAAGTACTTTGCAGGCTTTAGAAAGTAAAATACACTTGTAGGTAGACATACAGATATATGGATCTAAGCAGCACAAAGTCTAAGCTTCAGTTAACCAAAATATATGCATTTTAAATTTCAAAATTTAGTAAATCTGTGTAATGATGCTGAAAGGTACAAAGAAAGGTAGTAAATCAGTTAATCTGCCGTAATTCAGTAATCTATATAAATCTATAATAAAAAAATATAGCTATCTATAGCACTAAACAATCGTTCTGAGCAAATCTAAGAATTTGCAAGGTATTACTAGTTTCAGCAAAAAAGTTCATACAAAGATAGTTCCAATTTAGAAAACCATAGTTTATCTAAAAAAACATATTTTTATGTTTATTGATGTTTCATCTTCATTTTCCAAATTTTCTGCTTGTTGATGGTTATCTTTAAAATAGTTAAAAATGACATGTGCTCAGTCATCAAGTTCTTCAAGCTAAACAGTTACTACACCCCACAGATTGAAAGTGAGCTTGAAGGTATGATGTGTGAAGACTTTTCTATCTATAGCAAGATTGCTAAGTGAATAAACAAGTTTAAATGCAGGGAAACTTTGATCAAAGAGGAAACCTGGTTGGACTGACCAATTAGCTCTAGCACTGAGCAAATCATGGCTGTTGTTTGTTGTTGATGACTGATAAATTTTCTTTCATGTAACATGAAAGCTCTTTTGGATATTTTGAAGAATGAGAGTATCTTTTCAAGAATTTTTGGAATACGAATCTGTACCTATAAAACTTTGGTACTGGTTTAACATGCTGACAAAGTGGAATATTATCATGAATTCTTGGCCAACTACAATGCATTGCCCCTAAATTTTCTCAATTCAGCAGTAATGAGTGATAAGTCATGCAATAATAATAATAAAAATAATAAAAAAATGCAATCATAGCATATAATGCAAAATATGCATATAATGAAAAAAGCGTACGAATATATTTATGTTCATGAAGTTGGGATGTGGACTCAGAATTTCAAGGATATCTTGTAACCTAAGAATACACATAGAGCTTATCTGTGAATAGTTCCTTTTCTCATATTTAATTATATAAAATCCAAATGATCATGCGAGTGGATGAAGATACCAGCACCATGCCTAGATATTTTTTCACCTGAGGCAAAGAGATAAATATGCTCCTATATATAGTCAAACTAATTATATTATTACTTTCATATTCATCAAAGGTAATTATTTTAAAGCCATAATACTCTAATTTTTATATTTTTTTATCAGAGCCTTATATATTCAGAAATGTGATATACCATATATTCCGGAATTTCTAATTTCTAAAATGAATTGCTAATATTTCACGATTAATTTGTGCTTCTTCTAGTTGTTCGACTGAGACAAGTGTCTCCCTTGTCCTGGTTCTGGGTAAAACAATATTGGGCACATCTGAACTGCTACATTTTGACTACCACAGATATTGTTACAGTACAAATTCTGAAATCCAGATTGGTCGGGACTTCGGCGATTCCGGATTTGGGAATTTTTCTGGATAATACATCATCAATTTAAATCTGGTAAGATGGCATGCAGAACTTATACAATTAAAAATATGAAATCGTAATTTATGAAATAAAGAACAATTATAATCTAAAGGGTATCAAAATTTACAAAAGAAAGCTTAATATTTATTTGTTTATGTTATTAAACATTTCTTTCAATGTAAGTTCTTTAAGATGCTTCCACAAAAAATTAAAAAGTTCCTTTTTCTTTTTTCTTGTGTAATATACAGTGGACTTTCCAATGCCTTTCTCCTTGCATAATTTTGAAACGGATATGCCTATATCCATTTTTTTTTTTTTTTTTTTTTTTTTTTTTTGTTTAATAGACATCGAAACATGATTTTCCTTTGGCAACTCCAGAATTGGAAACTCTTTTCGACATAATTGAAAGTTCAAGCTTAGTTTTTATAAAATTGCCGTAATAATAACAGTCTGCAAAAAATAATAAGCTTGATCAAATTAGAAGATCAGGGAGCAGCGCAGTCTGCTACATTAATTGCAATGCCTTAGAATCAGTAAAGATAATTTTAGCCTAACTTAATAGCGTGCGTTATACATTATTGGTTGTGTATCACAAGATTGGCAACGAAAGCCAAGTTGTTTCGCTAAATTTTGTCTTGCTCCTATTTGTCTTACTGAATTCAGCCTACACTGCCTGGTGCAGTCTCTACGGGCCCTAAATTCTGCTACAAAGCACTTTCCTAAGTTCTAAATTTTCACCATGCCTAAACTTTGGATCCCAGTGCTTTTCCTAAATCATAAATACTTCTCATCCCTTAATTTTGCTGTTTGGTGCTTCCCCAAATTCCAAAAATTTCGTCTTCCCTATATTCTGCCGTCTGATGGCGGCATATTCTACCGCCACTTCTGAGTTAATGGTGAATAACATATCAGTTATTCTTAATTAAAATAGCACTAAATGTAATATTTTGGCCCATGAATTTCATTAATAAAATCTATTTTTAGCATATGAAAAGAAATTTTTGTTGAATTTTTCCTCGTCAACATTTCTTAGAGCATTTAAAAATCTATAATTATCGCCAAGTGCAATGTTAGCATAAAAGGTTGCCATACTTTTGTTATTCAATTACTAATATAAAAAAATTTAGATATCACAGCATGAGTTATTACTGAAGCTGTCATGTATTGATAAACATGCAGTGATGAAAGCAAAATATAATAAATAATGACTGACCAGGTCGGCGTTAGGGATATAAAATAGGTGAATGTTTCGGTTTGAGATGCATGCCAAGTAGATACTCAGCTAAGGAGCCAAATTATTAATCTCACAAATTTATGCTTACATGATTGTTTTTCCATAACGACGTATCTTATTTAGTGCCTAAGTGAAATTAAGAATCGGAATTTTTAAGTGAAAATCTCCAAGTTTTATTATGGAAGAAAAAATCAAATGCGTATGCGTAAAGCAGTAATAAAAAAAATGTTAGTGGCTTTGAGGTCCGGATTTTATATCATTCTGGATAATGGACGTGCGAATTTTGGACTTTGTACTGTACATCATTTTGCTTGCATTTTGAAATTTGCAACCGATAAAATTATAGCAATATTTTAATTTTTTTTTTCTTTTCCACTCTGTGCTAAGCAAAACTGCAAATATAGGATTACAACTATAATTTCTTAAATTTTGAAACAAATGTAAAGAAGTTTTACAATACAACTTTCAGATTTTAATGATTAATTTTTGCTCACCAATTTTCCTTAGCTTCATTTTTGTTTTTAAAATCTGCATTTTTATAGCAAATAATAACTATATACAGTGATTTTAATACACAAAATAAATATAACAGTTTTTGAGGGAATTTAATGCCTCATAATTCAGTTATGTTTTCTATCCCTCCAGTGATCAGCTAACACTGCTTCATTGCTTTAATATTTTGGGCATAATGAAGCATGCCAAACAGATAATAATAAACTTTAAAATTTTTTGTACATAGCACCAAATGCTGCTTTCATATTTCTTTAAATAATATAGTGTTTATAAATATTTTCTATCCAGTGTATCACAATGCAAAATATTTTCTTACCTTCTTCATTTCAACAATGGACATTTTCTCTTTTGGCTACATTTGGTGGGAACAGCATACAAAATGCACTTAAGATATATTTATAAAACAATAAATTGTTATAATTAAGCAAATCACTCTATTAAGAAAGCAAAATTTTTAAATACTATCATCGTTTTGAATGCATGTATGAAGTCAGTGTTCTAATTGCAAATATAGGAATAAGAATTTTATTTCTATTTTCAGCACTATACTCACATAAATCTCCAACTTTTGTAAAAAAAAAGGAAAGGTGGATGGGTGGGAAGGAGGCTACATATCTGATCTATAAGACTATGAACATACTAGTATCTTATAACTTTTGATATTACAAATTAACTGTGACTAAATAATGCACCATACCCTATAGGATGTCCAAGGCTTACAGCACCACCATGCACATTGACTTTTGTTGGATCTAAACCCAGTAACTTAATATTGGCTAGAACAACCACACTAAAAGCTTCATTTATTTCCCATAATGAAATGTCTTCTTTTTTTACTCCAGTTTGTTCCAATACCTGTAAATATAACATTATATTTTAAAATATTTTCTTTAGTAATACAAAATTCTCTTTCTACTTACATTAAATGATAAAATGTTATAAAGTTTAAAATTTATTGCTTTGCAATTTAAGTTTTTAAAGGGAGGGGGAAAACAAAAACAGGAAAATTATAAGCCTTTCATAAACTTACATACACTAAAAATTTTGCTCTTGATGTATGCAGTTTACCATAATTTAATAGAAAAGTACTTTTTCCCCCCTGAATGATAATTTTCTAACTATATATTGCTTGCTATAGAGAACATAATGCAATTTATGAAATTATATGCTTGGTATGTATAAACTTTGCATGATTATTTACATTAACCATCTGATCAGCATGGGATTTTCCTAAGAAAGCCTAAATTCCTGAAAACTGCCAGTAGGAAATGGTATTTTCTCGATTTTAATGCCAAAATGTTCCTGGTACTTTATACATGAATTTATGTATTTTAAATTTTATTTCTTGGGCATATTTCTAATATATATATATATATATATATGATCTTACAAACATCACAGAAAATATTTTAGGCCATATACTTTATTATGCATTCACTAAAATCGTAATCACCAATATTGACAAAGCCAGTAATAATTTCAGCATTATTTGAAATTTTTTTATGTCTCACTAGTTGATACTGAACTGAATAATGTTACAAACTTAGCAATACGCAAGAAAATGTCATAGCAGAAAAGCTTAAATTCATAAGAAACTACAAATTACACAACCATCTACCTACAATAGATTAGCAAAACTTTATGCTCTTCCAAAATTCCATAAATCACCACTCAAATTTAGATTTATAGCAAATGGTACAAATAATTATGAAAAGAATATAGATTACATATTTGCAATTAAACTTAAAAAATATGTATCTTAATTCATCACTAGTTAACAGGCAGCACAACTATTGTTGGATATAATAACGGTCCAGTTCTCAACAAATTTAAAAGTTTAGAAATCAAGAACATTAACTGCTGTGACTTTGTAAACCTTTATACTTCTCTACCATTGGATGAAATTTATACTAGTTTAATGCAACTCCCACAACTTTTTCCTCACAAGCTAAGCATCCTCTGAATTGAAAGATGGAAAACTTACCTGCAATGTGCAGTATTTAATAACAACATTAAATTCAATAATAAGATCTTTCAGCAGGTGAAAGGAATTCGAATAAGAGCAAACAGTTCTACACAGATATGTAACCTATTCCTTTTGCTAATGAATATAAATTTCAACTTAGTTTCAATAAGAATGAATTAAAATTATTTGCAAATGCATTCAAATACATTGATGATATTATGACTTTCAATAATAATTCTGCTTTTGAATAATTCAAAATTTACCCAGATAGTTTAACACTTAATAGAACTAATATGAATAAAGATAATACTGAATACCTAGACATACTCATAAGTAAACACAACAAAATTAAATTACACGATAAAAGGAGGCCATTCCAGTTTGAAACTATTTAATTGGAACTCTAATATCTCTACAAAAGTAATAGGTAACACTTTTTATAGCCTAATAGTAATTACAATTAAAAATATATTTATTGATATAGAAGATTTAAAGTAAGAAGTAATAAAACTAATTAAGGTTCAAGTTAATAACCAGGTCCCAAAACATTTAATTAAATTCTATATTAAAAGAAGGCAGACATTAACTTTTGTCTTTAATTTTTTAACTCTTTATCATATGATAATATTACCTTAAACATTAACTGGAGGGTAATGGAGGATTTTGAAGTAATAATGTAATTATTACTTTTACATATTAATTAATTATTAATTAATTTTGTAAAAATGTATGTTTTATCAATACTGGATTCTTTCTTTTACTAATGAAGGGCCCTCAATTATAGCCCGAATTGAATGAAGACTTAATTTTTACTTAATTTTTCAATTTTCCTTACCTTTGGCCAGTATTTAGTTAAAGTTTTGATTAAACTTGTAACTTCAGTTTTAAATAATGCAGTCTAGTACAAAAAATTTCTTACAATAATTCTCTATTATTTTAATATGTAATTTTCTAACTCAAATTAAATTAATTCAATTAAAATGTTTATTTGAATTTTAATTTTACTAAAAATTTTTACATCTTTAGTAGTTTGCAACATCTATTTTCACAAACAGTAGCAGCTCGCAACTGTTACTGTTTTACACATTTTAACAATGTCTCAGAGTTAGCAACATTTTTTTTTTGCACACAAAACAAGCATTTTACATTTTACATTATTAAAGTTTACAGCATGGGTTTTTTACAATAGCTCTCACAGGTAACAGCTTTACACTCAACTTTACATTGTATTAGTGCCCTCTTTTTGTACAGTTAGCAGTAACAAAGTACTCAACTTTACCTAGTTTAGCAAATGCTTGTCCACCTCAAGAATTCAAATATATAGTTTTAAGTTAGATTAAAACTTGCTATTTACTAGCCTTTTTATTATTATTATTACAGTCAAAAGTCGTTAATTCGGACACCCATAATACGGACCTCAAAGCTATAATCTTTCTGCGCATGTGCCGCGTTGACGCATGCGCACAAGACCTTTACGACTGCGCAAGCGCAGAATACGTTTTCGCGTGCGCGTTTAATGTATAACAGACGGTACGGTATAAGCTAAAATTATCTAATTATCTATTTCAGTTAATGTTGATGATTGCATTGTTCCTTAATCTTCGAATTGGATCCGGCTTATTATTTTTTGCAGACTGTAAGCAATTTTATAAAAGTAAGCTTGAACTTTCGATTATGTCAAATAGAATTTCCGATGCTGGAGCTCCCAAAGGATCTACAAAACGAAAGTATGTTTCGATGTCCATCAAACAAAAAGTGGAATTGCTACAAAAAATGGATAAAGGTATATCCTTTGTTTATCTAACTGTTCCGAAATCTGTTTACCAATTTCACGCTGCTCTGCCGTGGGGGGGGGGGGGCGTCACGGCGCGCAATGAACTGGAAGTTGATCTGTCAGCACTATCGTTATCTTCAGGGCAGATATTTTTATTTTATTTGGCTTATAATTCCTTACTAAATGTAGTATTTCAACTCGATGTGTTCCGTCTTTGATATGATTTAAATCAAATTCCTCGTCATTATAAATATCACGAAAGCAAATCAAATAGATTTTTGCTTGCAATTTTCTAATTTTGGCTATGCGTAATGTATGCTTTACGCATGCGTGCGTTGAAAGAAATGTTTAATAAAGTAAACAAATAAATATTAAGCTTCTTTTTTTTGTAAATTTTGATACCCTTTAGATTATAATTGCTCATTATTTTAAAAATTACGGTTTCATATTTTTAATTTTATAATTTCTGCATGCAATCTTACCAGATTTAAACTGATGATCTATAATCCGCAAAAATCGATAATCCGGAATCGCTGAAGTCCCGACGAGTCCGGATTAAAGACTTTTGACTGTATATTTTGATAGATTGTGTATAGTTTATTTTAGGTTTACATGCATAATTCGTAGAGAAGTTTTCAGTAGGCAAGAGTTTCTAAATTACTTTGGTTTTCTAAAAAATTTGGTTTTCTACTCTTAATTGACATTTAATTAATTTTAATTCTAATCATTTACTTGCTTATTTCTCAAAATTCCACTAGTTTAAATTTCTTTTTTAGTAATTCACAACATTCTTACATTTGATTTTGAATTTTACTTTTACCCTTGCTTGTATGGATGATGAAACACGAATTGAGTAACTGAAGAGTTAGGTTTGAAGGGAACTTTCTCTTGATGATTCTCTTGCCTACTCAACAATTATTCACTTAAGCAATTTTTTTGAATAATATATTTTTTCATGGTTTTAGATACGTGCACTTAATTTACATATGCTCTTAGAATTAAATGATATCGTAAATTATTTCGTAGTAATAATAAATTTTATTTTTATTTTTGCAATTAAAATTTTAATTTTATATTAGCTTTATACAAATAGAGAATATTTGTTAAATTCAAATCTAAATATAATATTTTATAATAACTGATATATGAGAAATATGACATCAACTTGAATAATAGAGAAAATTTCTGTTTAAAACTGATTGAAAAGACGAAAGACTTTACACACAATGATACAATCTTTCTATATCACAACATGTGTTTTTGATAGAAAAGGACCTATATAAGATTACTTAAGAAAATATACTTATTAACAGTATATATTTAAGCTTTTCACATTAAATTATCAATAAACTAAAAATGAATTTTACCATTTAAAATATTATTCAATATTCATGATTTAAAGTATTAAAATTTCATGTATCACAAAGAGATGAAATTGTCTCAAATTAATCATGCTTTCGTGTTCAATATATATTTCATGATTATACACAAAGAAAAAACACAAAGAAAAAAGACACAAAGAAAAAAGACGCTTCAGTTCATTCTCATATATTTCATTTAAATGAATGACCAAACAAAGAAATAAAAATTAACTGGTAATCACAAAAAAGCAATAAAAATTTATTGGTTATTTAAACTTTTCAAAAACAAAGATGTAATATTAAATATTACGTGTTGTTCTGAAAGTTTAAATATGATAATTTTTTTAAACTTTAACAATTTAATAAATGCAGTTTTAAACAGTATAATAAGGTGTTTAGTTTGACTTAATTCTTAATCTGAATTCATTCTTAATTCAGATTAAGAATTAGGTCAAACTTAAGTTCTTAATCTGAATTTCAAAGACTGCATCACAACTCATGAAGTGTTTATTCTAGAGCAATAAAGTGATATTTTATTTTCATGTCCCTTGCAATTTTTTTTTATGATAAAATTTCTTGGACAATAAACTTGTATTTTAAAATATGTTTTTATTATAACTTGCATTACGCTATGGAGTACTAATGACAGTTTCTAAGACACAGCAGTAGACTTTATAAATGCAACAAGTACATTTGATTAAACTCTACAAAAAACTGTTTTCAGATAGAAATTTTAATGTAAAATGAATGATCTAAATAAATAATGCTAAATTTTAACATATGAAGCATGTTCAATTATAAACAGGAGTTTCGTGCTTCATTCTTAAAAAGAGTCTGATGGCTTGATGGGAAAAACCACATGCACAACTGAACTTCTCAACTATATGTATATACTAGTTTCTTTTTCATCAACCTGTAGTAATTGTATCTAACATGTTGGAGAAAAAGATTCACACCAGTATTGCACAGCTAATCATCATTAGATTTTTTTTACTATTTCCATGTCAAATTTATTTGAGACTTATAAAAATAAATCTGGAGGTGAGTGCCTCTTTCAATTTAGAAAGTATGATTGGTGTAAGTCTTTTACAGCAGGCAGGCTGAGAACTAGAAATGAACTATTAATGAACTTACTCGATGGCCTAGAATCTCTGATGAAGATGAGTACTCTGCTGTTGATGCACTAATTTTGACAAATCAGAAAAATCACCACTGGAGAAATTGCTAAGGAACCTAAAGTCACATTGTGAGTGTGGAACCCTTAGTTAAAGATCTTTTTAACTTTAGCAAGGAAAATACCATGAATATTGGAATAAGTATCTAATGGCAGATGAATACTCATGAGTGATGCTGTTGTACATAAATGACAGTTATGTTACAAATTGAGATTCATATCACTCTAAGTAAATCTTATTATGAACTATTACTTCAACTTTAAATTTTTAACTAAATAAAAGAATGATGAATATTTTAATAAAACTAAATTATATTATTCACTTTTGTTTCAACATTGAATTTTTATCTAAAAAAACATAACCATAACAGATATTCTACTAACTGAATTTTTCTCTCTTCATACAAAAAGCTAGATAGATTTAAGAACCCTCACCAATAATCTCTAGACTATTTTCATAAATTTCATACATTATATTATAGCTTTGATAGCTATAATATTTATATATGCAATGTGTTTAAGGAAATTTACAATTAGAAATATATATATGAAAGATCAATATTTAAGAAAATAACATTTGTAACCTCCCTCCTTTTTTAATACTTTAAACATGATCCCACATAAACTTCACTTAAACAGACATCAAAAATAAATATTAAATTGATATTTTCAGACTTAAACTATTTATTTAAAAAAGCAAAAAATGATCATTAGTCTGAAAGGTTATCAAGTTACATTAATATACCTTTAAAGGCTACCACTTATATGACATGATTATTAAGGCAGTTCTTTAAAACCTATTCATGATTCATATACTTCAGAAACAGTGAAAGGAGAAATACCATACAATTAAGACCAGCAGTTCATAAATTTTTTTCATTCATGATCCCTTTTTACCGTAGCTATTTTTTTCTGACGACAGATATTAAATATAAAGTAAAGATACAAAAATAAATATTTTCTTCTAAATAATTTATTTCATTAGTAAATAATATACAAATGAAAAATTGTTCCAAGTACACAAAGGATTTAATAAAAATTGGTTTATATGGATTTTTAAGTATACAAAAATTAATAAAAGATCATATTTTAATAAGTCAGATGTGCTTATTTTTGGCTTCAAAACATTAAATCTTGGTGCAATATTTGATAATGTTAGACATAAAGCATCTTTAATATTTTTCAGCATTGAATGACATTTGTATTTAATAAGCATTAAAGCTGAAAAAGACATTTCACGTAAGTATGTGGTGCTGAATGGTAGAAAAGCATTTAATGCCATTTCAGAAATTGAGCGAAATGCATTTCTAGCTCCAATCCAGTCAAGGACTTTTGAGGAAACTCAAACTTTGAGTCATTCGATAGCTCAACAAATTCCTCTTGGGATTTATACAGTAGATGATTAACCTCATGAATGTCAATCAAGAATGATTTTTGAACCCAAGATAACTTTCCAAAATCAAAATTCAATACAAAGTCGATCATGATCATTCAGTTTCTCAAAAATATCTGACAAAATAGAGCTTTGATAGTCATTTTTAAAAACAGCAGCAAAATCAGATTTTTGTTCAGTTAAAAATAAAATAATTTCTTTCCCCCCCCCTTTTTTTTTAATTACAAAAATCTTTAACTTTCTCCTTTTGACATTCTTACTTCTAACTGTAATAATAAATTCTTGTATTTGTAGTTCATGTCTTTACAGAGACCTGACAATAAATGGCTGTTAAGGGAATGGCATTTAAAAAAGTTTATAATTTCGACAGTACTCTGAATCACATCATTCAATTCTGATGTTAATTTCTCTGCTTTCGATAGATTAGACAGTATATAAAAGTTTCATGATCATTACCACCAGCTTTAACAAATGAATAGAAACCAATATTTTTGTCTGTTATCACTTTTGCATTATCAGAACATATTAGAATGCAATTTTTCTATTCTAAATCTTCAGTTTTAAAAAATTTACTAACTTTAATATATATATGTCATTCTTTTTATATATTGTTATGTTATATATCATTCAACTTTACTATATATATCGCTGTAACAATTCTTCACCGATGTTTCTTTATAAATATATTTCATATACTGACAACAGAGCTATATTTGAAACATCACTTGTTTCATCTAAGTGAATTATAAATTATTGGCTTAAGTCTAGTAATATGTTGCCTGAATTCATTATTGCTGATTCCAGAAAATTCATTTGCAACAGTGTTGTTGGCAAAGGAATTTTGCAAGTTTCACTGCCATATTTACTCCTGTGACATTTTTTCTACCATTTTAACAGCAGCAGGTAATATAAGATTTTCTTCAGTGGTGTATGGCTGCTTATTTTTAGCAATCAGATATAAAACTTCATATGACACTAATAAATAATTTTTGCTAATAGTCATTAATTTCACAAAATACTGTTTTTCTTTATTTGAAGATTCTAACAGTTGTTTAAAATATTCTTTTGGTTTATTGACACGAGAAAGATGCTTGAATTCAAAATGCCTTTCAATATGAATTCAAGATGATTATATTCATTAGCATCACACTTAATGAAACTGAAGTTAAAATAGATAATTGTCTCATCATATTTTCTTTTTTGCATCTTTATAACTACTAAATTCTGCTTGAAGAGATTAAATCACAGTCTGTACCATCACATATGTTACTCTAGTTCAACCATTTATCCAGGGGAAAAAATATTTTTATCCTAATATGCAAATAAAATAACATCTCATTATAATTATTCAAATAAATGCTATAGTCATGTAAAACAATAAAATATATTGTGTTTTTCACGTGATGTATACAGTTGTTGCGATGCAACAAGCAACTGACTATATTGAAAATGCGTTACTACTACACTAGTCTTGGATACACTGTGTAATGTACTGCCCGTTTCTGCAGATTTTGATTCTGAATTAATTTATATACTGAAACAGTTATGCTACACTGCTGTTATGATGTGCTTAGAGGTAGACTTCAATATGTATATAGAATTTACAGCTCAACTTGGCCAATATTATGATTCTATTCTTTTCCTATATATAAAATGCAATATATTAAACTGAAGATGATTAAAGGATTGTGACTAGTGTTTTTTTTTTAACTTATGTATCTGAATTAAATTTTTGTAATGACAATATTTTGCTTTGCTATCCTACTTGAAGTCACAACCCACAGTTTAAAAGAAACTAATTTAAGATAAAAAGGTTCTAACATTCCATTACATGTAAAAAATATAAATCCATTTAAATCACATTCTGAGAGTTCACAACTTTGACCATTAAATAACAAAAGAAAGAAACATCTATCCCCCTCTTTTTTTTTTTTTTTTTTTTTTTTTTTTTTTTTAGATGAGCAATTTTTTGTCATAGAAAACTAAATTTATATATTAAAAAATGACAGATTCGACTTGAAAAAATATTCTCATATTTATGGGTAGATGGAGAGAATATAAACATACCAGTTTGCATTTTTGTATGTTTAATTACAGTCATTAAATATTTACTTTATTAAAACAAATCAGAACAGTGAAAAATGTTACAACTAAATAGGAACAATATATAAAACCTTAGGAATAGCATAAGCAGGCGACACTGGGAAGTCTATTGGTTCAACAGCTGCATCTGCAAAACCTATACACAAAAAACACATGTGATAAATACTGCTGAATTATTTAACAGTTTATGAAAAAATGCATTTTCACATATGATACATGATTAAAAAAAAGTTAGGAAAAAGAAATATTTTGCTTGGCAATCCTGTTTGATTTTACATGACTCGTAGCACAATTGATTTTCCACAGAAGTTTGAGACATTTGAAAATTCCATAACATAGTTTAATCTCATTTCCAATAATTTTCATAATTTATAAAGAAATTCTTCTTCAGTCACCATTTTCAAAGCCAGAAAAAATGTGCTAATAATTGTTAAACATTGGTTCAAATGCCAGGCAGAAGGACTCTGCAATGCAGGAATCCAAAAGATTTGCCATACAATGTGATAAATGTCTTAATTCCAGTCAGGATTATGTTGAAAAGTAAATAAACAATTACTATATCCATAGCAATAAATCTTGCCATGAAATTATGATTAGTTTTTGCAGATCACCCAGGAAAACTTATGATTTGGATACCCCTTATACATCTGTCACATTTAAAATACTAACTGTTTAATGATGAGGACCATTTTCAATTTTTTATGCAAGCGTAATGGGCAAAACAAGTCACTACACTAATGTCATGTGAATAAAATTTTCAAAAATGTTATTGATTTAAAAGACTTAAAATTAAGATAAACTTAATAATAAGATAAATAAATAAATGAGTTGACTAAGTTATTTGTCAAATTTACAGAAACATATACAGAAACATCATTTATAAAAAAAAATTAATATTTAATTAATGAAGCCTAATCAATCCAAATCATCTTCAAAGTGGATAAATTGTCAACAATACAAATGATAATACATACATTTCATGTCAGGAATTACTTCACACGAAAGTAACAAAATGCACGCTGTCAGTCATGCAATGTAATAACTCTATCCAAGATTATGATCAATCTGCCATCAGAGATGCTTTAAATAACTTTAACATCTTTTTTCATGCCTTTTAAGTAACATGCTTCGTGCTTCTTTTGGCCACTGAGTCGCTGATGTACTATGATTTCCTTAACATATTTTTCTTCCTTTATTATGAAATCCTTCAGCCCATTTAACTTTGTATATATAGTAAACCCTTGCCGAATGTGGGAGTTACATCATTAACACGTTGCACATATGGCAAAATCATATTTTACAAGTTAACTTTTCCACGGAAAAAATGAGTAAGTACAGTTTAGATTAAGAAAATGCATATAATTTCTACAAATCTGAAAGTTAACACAAAATTCATAAAAGGGAAACATCAAATAAATGCTAACTGAAGGGATAAGATACAATTATTTTTTTAAATAGCTGGTGTTTGTTTACTTGGGAGAATTTCTAATGCAACTCATTAAACGTTTGCGGTATGGAGTGCAAAGTTTTTCAATACCTGTCATAAAGAAGCCTCTTTCTTCATTTGGGTCAATCTCCATTTCAAACTTGCACAGTCCCATTGCCTTTTTTAACAACTGGTTTTAATTTCTTGTAAATTAAAGGCTCGGTATCTTCTTCACTATATTTGCTTTCATCATCTGCTGGTGTTATGAGATCATTCAATTTTTCATCTATCATTTTACTATCATTATTCTCAACTAATTCTTTTATTTATTCTTCTGCCATATCTTAAAGTCCTTTGTCATATATTGCTTTTGCAATTTGTACAAGTTTCATTTTCAGTCAATGGAAATCCTTTAAAATTGTTGAGAACTTCTGGCCAGCAAGCATTCACTTGTTCCCATATCAGCTTAATCATTTCTATGTAGTGACTTATGTTGAACTGCTTCCAAAATGCCATTAGTGTGTCATTTCCTTCACCTAATACTTTACTTACAGAGTGTATATATTCCTGACATAACAGGCTTTGAATATTTTTATAATTCCTGATCTTAAGGAAGTGGTGTTTGGTGAAAGGAATAAAATCTTTACATTTGGATGCAATGTTTCAGGGCTTCAGCACCATTATCGAGAATTAAAACTTTATAGCTCACGTTTTGCAATTCTAAATAATGTTTGATTTCTTTATGAATTTTCAAAAGGAGAGTCATTAAAGAGGACTATCACAATGCAGCCAGTGTGCTGCAGTGTACCGCACATTAAATTTTCATGTTGGACAAATTAAATTAATAATAATTAAAATAATAATAAGTAATAATTAAAAGATAATGCATATATGAAAAATAGCATTTTGTAAGTCCACATTCAGTAAGCATTTTATTTTCTTCATTAAATATTTCTGCCAGCATTTTTCTCTTAGTTTCATGCAATCCCCCCCCACCTGGGATAGACATAGAGTACTCTGCGAAGCTACTGGCTAGGATCTGTACCTAGGCAGTCTCGGCCATGAGGGTATAAAATTCATTAACTTGGCAATTGCTGATAGTTCGTGGGGTGGGGCTCATCTCCCCGTTATTAAGGGTATGAGTTGCTGAATAGCACCTTGGCCATTGAGCATCCAGTCACTGCTATCCTCAGTATTCTGTGTAAAACCTGAAGGGAAGGGCTGCCCTTATAGTACTGGTAATTAGCAAATCAATGTTCGACCAGTCAAAGCTCCAAGCCATCATGCCCACCCCACCGTGGTCTCTGTTCACTGGGATGGTGGTATTGGCTGGTCAGTTCAGAGGTGGGTCTTTACAAGGAGCCTTTAAATTGCTGATGTTCTCGGGGATGTGGGACTCTGGAACTCAATGGAGTGAGTTCAACAATCTTAAGGTGGCTTTGACTGATTTTTCAGTCCCTGTTATGTCATTCAGTTGGCGGGGCAGATAGAAAATATGTTTCTATGTAGAAAATATGTTTCGAATGAGTAGTTGCTTGCTCGTGTTGCCATCTATCAGCATCAGTGAAGTGCTGCAGTGCATCAGTTTCGTATGTCCTTTAAGAAGGAAATGATCTTGGGATTCAGTCCTGAGTCTATTAATGCAAATTGAATTCTTTATCACTAATGCAAAAGACCTCCTATGTGATAAGTTCAAGAATTCCAACTCTTTCAAATTTGTAAGTGTTGAGTTGCTCTCAAAATTGTTACAAGTTTACAGATTGCATATAATTTTAATTAAAAATAGTTATTACTACAGTTCATTCAGATCTATTTATTCAGTTTTAAAATACTTTTTCAAACTATGCATAAGCAAACTAATAGAAACACTTATTAAGACATTAACAGAATGAGAAAGTAACATTACAGTTAATATTTTTATTCTCTCCAATATATATATTTAGTTGTATTTGTAATTATCTTTAATATGTGTAACTGAATATTCAAATCATATTTTAAGCTATTTTCACTTTTCTCAGCGTTAATTGTAACATCTAACTGAATACTCAGAATATATTTTTAAAATAAAGAAAGGAAAAAAACTTTTTATTTCAACCTCATGTCCATTTTAAAATTGTTATTTCAAAAAATAAAGAAAGTAACTATCTTTAAATGATATATACTATGATTATTAGATCTAATTTACAATGTCTTACTGTACAAAGGAACCTCAGATCACAAACACCTCACTTCATGAAAAATTTGGTTCACGAATATGGGTAAATTATCTAAACAAAAAATGCATCGGATGACAAATAGAATATCGAGTTACAGACATTCCGACTGGCAATATATGAATTTCATATGTGCTTAGCAACAACTTAACTTGTGCTCTATATCTAACATTCAAGTTTTCTGCGAACATCATTTTAATACCTACTTTTGTTTAGTAGTAACTTGTGCACCATATCTAACATTCAAGTTTTCCGAGAACATCATTTTAATACCTACTTTTGCTTAGTTATCATTAATGAAGTCTGGAAGCAACCTACTTTCAAGACCAAGACTTACTACCATGGCTTAGACTAGACTGCAAGCAGACTCTCTACACATTGATTGTTTTTATTACCTATGGTATCATATTTCTAGGCAAAGCCATGGATTAGAAAGTTAACAATGAAGATGTGCAAAGTTACTAAAGCACCATAATAATGAGCTCAAGAAAAAACTACAACTTCAGAAACAGCAACAAAGGGTGATTGTTGAAGAAATATCTTCAGACATTTTAAAACATAGGTGCCAACAAATAATATTGTATAAATTTTGAGTGAAACTGTGTCAAGCAGAGTCAAAAAGTACTTTAAAAAAGGAAAAAAGAAGAAGAGCAAAAGAAAGAGCTCCAGAAAAACAGTTACCTGATATTTTTATAGAACGAAATTTCACATCTAAAGAATAACATCTTTCTCATTATTTTGCATTTATGATGCTGCCTTTATATAGGTACAGTAAAATTAAGTTTTCATTTATTTTATTTGCTTAATATTATGTTTATCTTTCATAATATTTAATAATTTCAATCGGTTTTAGATTATGAACTTGAGCACAAAGCACTATTGCAAAGTTTAAACAAGAAATCATCTGCTGCTTAAAAGAGAATTTTTCCATTTTCCATTAATTATCATCGGAAAAATTGCTTTGATTTACAAACATTTTAGTTGACAAACAGCCTTCAGGAACAAATCAAGCTTATGAACCAAGGTATCACCATATATAAAATGTTTTAACATTTATTTACATATAATGGACCTTATGTAATATCCCATCAACCGTGAAACTTTTGTCAAGCAGTACAATCTAGTGCCAATTATGGAAGTGATGTTACAATGCACTCATAACATTTGCAGTTCCATTTGATGTAAGCCCCCAACTGATCCTTGATAAGCTATCTTTAGTTTTTATGAACAAAATCTTATAATGGGAATAAAAGTTATCTATATCAACTTTTATTCCCGTTATAAGATATTTCTCCTGCCTTCTTGGCATGCCTTCGTGGTGTAGTGGTCTGCATACTGGGCACGTATTCCTGAGGTTCGTGGTTCGATTCCTGGCAAAGGCATTGCTAATTTTACAATTCTCCTGCTTCCAAAAATATACCTAATGTCTCTACAGTGGCGCCCGAACTAAAAGGGTGGTGAATGATGAATTTCCACACCCAGGATTTGGTGACTGGGTCTCCTTAAAACCGCAGTTACCCTTTAAAAGGGGGAGTATATAAAGTATTTCTCCTGCCTTCTTGGCATGCCTTCGTGGTATGGTGGTCTGCACGCTGGGTGCGTATTCCAGAGGTTTTCGGTTCGATTCCCGGCGAAGGCATTGCTAATTTTTAAATTCTCCTACTTCCAAAAATATACCTAATATCTCTACACCGTATTTTTTCTCTGCAAGTTGGGAAAAATTATTATGTGATTACACTCTGGTTCATTTATAGCTAGATGAGAGAATTACCATCTATGGAATGGGGAAAGTAACAGCTGGATATGGCCTATAAAACAGTAACAGAATGGAACAATTACCTACAAGAAGTCAGAATTCATAGCATTCTAATCAGAAGAGATAATAAAAAGTAGAAATTAAGGAGTAGAAATCAGAGAGTAGAAATCAAAGAAAGTGTTTTTACGTAGCCACTAAAAGAAAGTAAATTCAGTACTTCCACAGTAGTGGCTATTTTATCAATTGTGCAGAGGGACTGATGAATTTTTTATTGTAAGAGTTGCAGACAGGTGCAGACAGATGGGCAGCTCAGAATTCTGCAGGAATGATTGGTGCAACTTTGGTGGGATCTCCGCCAACTTTCATGGTAAATACATAAGTACTTATATAATTTCATACTAAGATTTGCATTAATGCTTTTTGGGCATATTTTCTATATAGTAATTTAATGCTCATGCCAAATATCTTTAGGGCTAGGCTATGAGCATTTTCAAAATAAACATTTTTGATTTGAGTAGCAGAAAAATTACAATGGAAGTCTTCATCAAATTAATTTCGTATGTAATCTGAACTTAAAAATTAATAATGTTTGAAAATTTCTATAAACTGTTTTACACTTACTTATTGTTTGATAACTGATTAAAAATTCAAAGTTTTTTATAGTTCTTTTATTCCACACATATTTCCTTATTATATTAATTTTAAAATAAGTTTTTTTATTCCACACATATTTCCTTATTATATTAATTTTAGTATAAACTACATCAAGGAGGAGAAAACACTGCATGTATAAAATATAAATACAGTTATTTCTTACGAAGTAAAATAAAACAAAATCAGTTAAAATGACTAAATAATATTTAAATGCTTAACAACTTAATTATTTAAGGAGTAAATAAAAATTAAGGAGGAAAACATACCAATAATTTTAGCTAAGGGCTTTACATTCATTTTTACAGCACTTTCAGCAGTCATTAAGACACATGCAGCAGCTCCATCGTTTATAGTGCTAGCATTGGCAGCAGTAATTGTTCCTATTATTAATTATAACAATATATCAAGCAATTAATGAACTTTAATAATTAAGTTACTGGTACCTTACATATAACTTTATACTTATAACTATCTTTGATTACAGTATATAATCAAGTTAGTGTAACTGATCATGTTTTTATATATGAAAACAAAAATTTAGTTTTCTAGTTTCTTCTCTATACAATATGACCTAATTTTACCACGAGACGTCTTGTTTTTATCATATTTCCCACTTCAGTTTTTTTTTTTTTTTTTTTTTTTTTTTTTTAAATTTTTAGCCTTTAATTAGGAAAACTACAAAGTAATATGTTTTCCAGTAATTGAATGAAATTTATTAAACTAATGAAACTTAAACTATACCAATTTTATTTCCCTTACCCCAGTTCTAAGGATTTTCAGCACATTTTTTTAATTAAATTTAATCTGATGTGTTAACTTATTCTAGATATTTGTAAAGCTGCTTGAAAAGATTCAGCCAATGTTTCAGCGGTTAATATTCACATTTAATTTTTATTTTACATCAACATACTATTTTATTTTCATCCTTTTAAAAATAAGAGTTTTTCTCCCTCCTATTCAGAATTTTCACAGTATAAAAAATTTAAGAAAATTACAGAATGAAATTAGACAAATAATGTAAAATACAGAATATTTAACTGCACATTGATATGTGTGGATATTGTTTTGATTATTGACTGATGGAGGTAGCGTTGCATATCAAACATGACATACCTCCTTACTGTTCTCATCTTTATGGTTATATATATTGTAAACTCCAACCGAATAGGAACAATTAAGTTCCTCTAAATTACTTTAATCCATTGATTAATAAGGTCTGCATTCTTCAATGGATCCAAAATATAATGTTTTGATTCTGTTTGATTACTTCTAGGACTGAACCGCTGTTGAATGTAATTAAGGATTTTGTAAATATTAAATATTTTATTTGTTTTAACCATTCAATGAAGATCTTTACATTTTGAATTTGAACAACGTGATGCATCAAGCCACCAAGTTTGGATTAGCATGTAGCATCTGAAGGCTGCTCATAGTAAGACTAAATTTTCTAGTTTTTGAAGTACAACAATGATGTAAGATCCTGCCACAAAACTACAAGAAAAATTAACGGTAATAAGAACTGCAGTGTTGAAGATATTAAAAACAATTAAGACAGAGTTAAGTAAAGACGACCTTAGTACAAGTGTATTAGCAGAAAATTTAGATCAGACAACTGTGAATTGAAAAACATTATTTGATTTAGGGCCCTATTCATAACATTTTTAACCACAGCGTTAAGTGAGATTTAAGGAATCATGACGTACTCTGACGTCACAAGTTGTTAAATTGCAAATATTGGTATTCTCACCAAAGCTAGCATTAAATTCGACCTTTAAATTGACAAGATAGCTGTTAAAGTAAGGACAGGTGTGACTCTTCATGTTAAATAAACAGATGGTTATATTTCAGCAATAAAAAGGGCGGAATGTTTTGCGTCAGTTTTAGCCTGAAGCGTATTTGCATGAAATCAGTCGAATTTCTCTGCATCGGCAGCAAATTTTCCGTGATCGAAGCAATGCATTCGATTTGCATGAAATGAAGAAAATGTATAATTAATTATTGTCAAGATTAATGGATTCTGGGCCCAGGAGCATGTCTTTGTGAAGTAAGTTCAGCTTCGTATTTTTCCATATAACGTTAGAAACATTACTTTTCGTATTTCTTCAAAATGCGTAATTTCATTTCACTGTCACTTCTTGATTGATTTTATAAATACAAAATCAATTGCGGAATGTGCATGCATTTTTGCAGTTAAATATTGCCAATATTGTTTGTAAAATTGTATCCCACATTTCATGCAAACTTTGTGTTGGGTTAGCACAAAGGTTAAAAATGTGATGTGCCTTTTTTAAAATTTAATTTTACTGTACGACTGGTGATTTAAAGTAGCATTCTATTTTGATTCTGATATATTGTCGCCAAATCTGTTTGTTGGTGCCAATGTTAAAAACTTTATAGTGTGATCTAAATTATAAATGATTTTGGTTTTTCTTTATAGTAAGATAAATATATTCTGTATTTTTTAGGAATTTTGAAGTCGTTAAGTATTAATTTAAATATTCGACAAATTGTTTTGATCCCATTATCATGCTTTGTCTAGTAGTAAAACTTCATGTTGTATTTTTAACTTTACTTACTTTACATTTATTTAAATGTGTGAACAGGAAATATGTTTTAAGTAGCTTAACAAACTTAATTACTTTTTCTTAATTTTTTCTATTTTTGTATAAAAATTAATTTTTATTTTTATTAATAAAATTAATTTTTATTTTTATCAGAAAATTGCATTCTTAAAAGTGTGATTAAATTCATTTAATACATGTAACTGTTATTAAATACTAGGGCTTTAGATTTTAACGTAAAATTTCATGCACACTTTTGTTAAATTTGCAAGAACATTTTGAAGACAATCAATTTGTTCATAAATTTGTCAATGCTCATAAATTTATCATGGAAGATCTCATGTTCAGCTAAATCAAATTTACTTTTGTGTGACCTTAAATCTGAGGCCCCAATAGTAAATCTGTTTTGGCATATTAATAATTTTGAATGGAAAATTTAGTGCTACTGTGAAAGAAAGATCAAGTGATTTTTACTTTATTAATCAGTCTTATAGTTATTGTAATGACTTGCAGGATTTTTCATAATGTGGTGCTGCATATGTTTTACTCTTCTTTGTTATCAAATACATAAAAAGAGTATATTCCTAATCCAATATTTCTTCTTTTGTAAGAGTGTTATATATCATGATGTAATACTTAGGATTTGTTTTTAGCGTGCATAACAGTATTTTTTTTTTTTGACATGCTAATAGAACCAATGTATTTTAGTTGCTTATTGCTTTAAAATTTTGTTTATTGCTTATTGCAAGGCAATTTTTTTCTGCCTTTCAGTACGCATATAAAACTTACTTAAGCTATAAAACTTACAATTAATTGTCATTTTTAACAAATTAATGAGATATATGTTTTAGGTTAGCTGCTTTAATAGGAAAAGAATTAAACTAAAATGATATACCTTGAAAAATTTTATTGAAAATAAGCATATTATCTTAGCAGTGTTGGCTAAGATTCATTTAGAGGATTTTTTGCATTTATTTTGATATTTCTACATACATTCATTTAAATAAGAATCCAGTAAAGTAAGATCATTCTATATAAAGCTGTTGATTTATAATAGAAAAAAAAATCAAATTACTGCTGCATTTTAATAAAATTTTAATATAACGGAATGAATGGCACTACATTAGGAAAAAGAGTGTACTTTCATTATACGTGTTTTGCATATGTTTGCTACAAGAGGACTTGATCTATAGATCTGTAGCTAAATGGTATTTTTATGTTTTTACAATTGGAAATTAATTAAGAAGAAGAACTGTGTGTGTGTGTGTGATGAATACTAAACTTTTTGTCTTATATGTAAAAAATACATTTTCGATGTAGGCTTATTATTACCGTTTGTAGTCAGAGTCAAAACCAAATTACAACAAACTTGGATTTTGCCTAAATGAGTTTCAAAGTTAAATAATGTCTACACTCTTCAATGTTTGCCAGTGCATGTCAACATCACAGGTAACGAGAATGCAGATAAATTAACAGAAGAGGCTCGAAATCTCAATACTAATAATATAAATGTCATGCTTTCAGATGCAAACGCCATCGCCAAATACAGATTGAAGGAACTTTCAGTTCCAATAAAGCAACAGCTCCATAACATCAATGGAGATCGACTTATAACTAAAACCATCATCAGACAGAACTGGCTATTACAGAGGTTTGAAAATTGGCAAAGAGAATAGGTAAACCTACAGGAACTGACGTAACTGCCTAGACACAGAACTCCCAACTGCACACATTTTTGATTGTCTGGCCATCCTTGCAGAATTGCTAAAAATCGGGGGTCTTGTTTAAGAGACTGAACCTCTATGATGATAACATTTTGCAGATTATCAAGGCTGCCATCATCGCCCATGGCACAGTTTGAATAAGCTTCATCACAAACATGACAACTACCAATTGGGACACTTGTTTTAGACTGGAATGATGAACAGAAAATTTACACTTTATATGGAAAAATGGTTCAATGAAGTTTTTGAATGCAATTGCTATTCCATGATATTATTTTTCTGCAATCTGTAATAATGAAGTAAAAAGGATTGAGCTACACTGTTTTCCTGATGTGATTAAAAAGGAATATGATACATTAGCGTATCTGCATATAATTTCTAGTGCTGAACAAATATTTACAATTTTCGTTGCTTCCAAAATAGTGTTTTTAAAGTCATTCACTTCATTAATTGACCAGGTATGAACTTATGGCAGCTCTTTTGTTAGCTTAATTAGGCACTAGCATCGTTTACGTTTTGAAGTTAGAACTTTCTTATTTCTTCAGGGCTGGTTCGAAAATCATACTTTTGACATAAAAAATTCTACAAAGAAATTTCAGCTTTTTATTAAAAATCATACTGAAGAAATACATCTAACATTACGCACAAATTGGAATTACTGCCCTGTAAAAAGGAGCAAAGTTGGCTTGGCATTGAGAGGAGCTAAACTTCAAGATCAGAGAAAATATTCCTATTTGGTTTCAAGGAGTGGAATGGCTTAGAATGTTGTCTGAATTCTGGCTTTGACAGAAGAGAGAAGAACCTATCATTGGGAAAGAATTAGAATATCATAAGAAAATTAATGATATTCATTAATTCAAGTGCAAGGTAGTTGAAGAAACGCTGATAGACATATCAAAGTACAGTGATTTAAGAATTTTTTTAAGAATAAATGGTTGAATGAAGCGATTCACTGCTAAAATAAAGAAAATGAATAACTTGACAGGTCTTTTCACAGCTAGAGAATTCGAAGATGCCAAAAATTACTAATTCAATCTTGGGGGGGGGGGTGGAACTTTATCCTGGTATCCTGATGAAATGCAGTTTTTGAAAGGGAAAAATAAATGACTAGAAAATTATATTTATACCTTTTAATCTCCTCTCTACACAAGAAAGACATATTGAATGTAGGTAGACGATTAGAACAATCTAGTTTATGACAATATGATAAAAAACGATATCATAACAACATAATGAAAAATGTTTGATAATTCTCCCAAGAGATTCTTTGCTTATTAAAATAGATAGTGGAAAGTATACATGTTAAAATGATGCCTGAAATGGGCTACTAAAGACATTGGCTGAAATTCGTTGTCCTTTTTGGATCCCAAAAGGGCATCAGATTATTAAGAAACTAATAAACAAGTGCCTTATCAGTAAAAAATATTCAAAGAAACCTGCCAACCAGACCACTTCGCAAGTGCCAGAAGATAGAATCAATGAGACTCCGCTATTCTGCATTTGTGACATCGATTTAGCTGGTTTGATTTACATTAAAAATGTTGAAGGAAGTCAAAAATTTACACATCAATTTTTACTTGCACTACTACTCGGGGCATTATACGGAGCTCGTGCCAAATTTCTCTATGGATTCCTCCTTAACGACAATCAAAAGATTAATTTTTTAGAAGAGGCAATAGCCAAATGATTTATTCAGACAATGCAAAGAAGGGAAAAAGGAACTCAAAAGTTTCTCTAAAATTCTGTCAAAAGACAAATTTGTAACCCATGAAAGAACTGATTGAAATTTACGATAGAATGTGGAAGGCTTCTATGAGAGATCACTAAAATGATTGAAAGAATGGTTAAGCAAAATTCTCAATAAAGCTTTAAGAACAACTTAATTGTCAACAGTTTTAGCACAAGTAGAAGCCGTTTTGAATTATCATCTGTTAACCTACATATATGAGAGTTGGAACTTTAATAGTGGTAACACAGCTGAAAAAACGCTATGCAACAAAACCAAAGAATATCGCGTTTACCACATGTAAACTACATACCTACCTTACCTCTCAGCAAAAAGACTTGTCCTGCCTACAGCACGCGCATGCGGAGTGACGCGAAGAACGGATCCTTGTATTAGCTCGCGGTCTAAAGTAAGTGTTGTCAGGATGTTTTCAAAACAGGAACAACGATGTTGGATAAAAATTGAATGTGCCAGAGGTTGTACAGCACGACAGTGTCATCAAGGGCTTCAAGAGGCTTGCGGGGAATCTGCATTGCCTTTCAGAACCGTAGCAAGATGGGTGAAAGCATTCAATGAAAGACGCCAAAACATGGCCGACATGCTGCGGCCAGGTCGTCCGAGTGTCAGCGATGCAGACGTGCAAGCTGTTGCCGCACTAATGGACTGTGATCGCCACCAAACGATTCGTCACCTGGCCGGACAAACAGGATTAGTGCATACGACTGTGCAGCACATTCTGAAGGAATGCCTGTCCATGAGAAAAACTACTTCATGATGGGTTCCACATCAATTGACGGAAATGCAGAAATGGCTACGATACGATGCTGCCCGAAGCCACCTGGAGCGCTATGAGCGCAAAGGAGATGCTTTTTTATGCCGTACCATTACGTTGGATGAGACTTGGGCTCAATCATACCAGCCAGAACTGAAACGCCAATCAAACGAATGGCATCATCACGGGTCACCACGACGTTTGAAATTTCATCAGAACACCAGCAATGTGAAAGTTATGGTGATTCTCGTGTACAACTGTGATGGTGTCATCCTAACACATACCGTTTTCCCACAGCAGACCGTCACTGCGCAGTATTACTGCTCATTTTTCAAGCACAATCTCTGACCAGCTTGAGAAAATAACGGCAACGCTTTCTGCAGAATGCTCCTCTCATTTTGCATGACAATGCTCGGCCGCATGCAGCGCAAGCTGTGACCGATTTGTTCAAGCGATGGGGCTGGGAAGTGCTTTACCATCCACCATACTCCCCAGATCTAAGCCCTTGTGACTATGACTTAATTCCTAAGATGAAGGAACCACTTCGTGACACTCGCTTCCAAACTGTTCCTGAGATTCTTGCGGCAGTAGACCGGTCCATTCAAACTATCAACAAAACAGGCGCTGCTACAGGTATTCTGCAACTTCCACATTGTTGGAAACGGGTTGTACACAATGCTGGCGACTATATTGAAGGACTGTAAAACATGGTGATATGAATCACTTTTGTATTCCTTGTAAATAAATAGTTGCCACTATTAAAGTTCCAACCCTCGTACAATAATCAAAAACAGCCTTTACCGCTGAAACCAGCCAGTTTCTTGAACTTCAGATGAAAAGAAACTGCACTACCTATCAATTTTCACTCCAATATTAAAGATGGTTCAATCACATTCTCTCTCTGACCAAAAGGAAGATATATCAGTATTTAGTGGTCAAACTATTGTGGACTAGTCGGAAAAAACCATATTCAATGGATCTTCACTCAGCTCATCAATTATTCAAACTCTTATGATGAATATTATATCCATGAATAACAGTCTAATTATTATATCCATGAATAACATTTGATTTAATATGTTTGTTTCATGCAACAGTTTACAATTCTTTTATTATTCGTATTTCACATAATTATGAATAGTATAGATTTCCTCGATTAGAAAGAAAGTAAATATATCTGATACTAACATTTGTCTTTAAAGAACTTAGAGCAATTTTGATTAATGTTTTGAGCATTCCAGATTTAGCCCTGAAAATTCAAAGTTGCTCAAAATGTCATGAATGAATGGTATTTTCTTGATTATAATTTTAAAAAAAAATGACTCCATACCTTCATTCTTTTTCTTCCAATATACATCCAAATCAAAATTAGATACATTAAAAGCTAGCAGAAATTTTTATGTGCAATGAATAAGAAAGCCAGGCTTGCATATGGAATTTTCTCTCCATAATGCTAAGGGGGTTAATTTCAATTCATTCAATGTTGCTTTCCTAATTACATGCTAGAATTCACTGATAAATATTCATTTGCTGATTTGATTCTAGCGTTTGATTTGATTTATATTCACTGGTTGATTTGATTGTAGTAGTCATTAATTGAACAATTTGAATATATATTTGTTATTACTTGACTGAAATCAATTTGATGATTTTATTGGTTTAATATTTGATATAAATTTTAAAAAACCTTTAGATTGATTCCAATTCTTGGCAGAGTTCAGATGGTGTGTGTGTGAAAATTGTTTTGATTATTGACAGATGGCGCTAGCATCACATATTAAACATGATCTGCCTTTTCACTAACCCAAACACTCACTGCATTTCTTTTACAGTTAGATGTATTTTAGACTCCAACTGAATAGGAACAATAAAGTTCCTCTAAATTACTTTTATACATTTATTGTTACAGTTTTTAAATTCTATTTGATTATTTCTAAAGCTGAACTGCCGATGAATATAATTAAGGATTTAGTAAATATTATGTATGTATTAACTTATTTAGCCATCTTTCTTTTAACCGTTTCATTTGATATCAGTTTTCATAATTTGAATTTGAACAGTATATAACATATTTGAACAGTATATAACAATTTGAACGTTTATAACATATGCATCATAATTATGTTATAAACGGTTTCTGTAACTTGAATTATACACTGGTTATCATAAATTAAGCAAAAATCACAAAAATAATGATAACTCCCTCAAAAATAAGCCAAACCATGTAAAATTTGAATATGATGCCAAGTAAAAGTAGCTAAGTAAAACTGCAATATGCAAATTAGTGGAGCTACTTTCGGAATACGTCATCTGCGAGGAGCATAAAAGTCCATGTTTGAGAGTAAGCCCACATATTTCACTGTGACAGTGACATCAGAAATCTAAGATAGCCAATTCGTAACAATGACCTCCGGGTATCATTCGTCAGCAGAACTGAGATGGAGAGCCATTGGGAGACTAGAGGAAGATAATCATCTACGATGTCCAGGTTAGAGGAAGGACAAAGTCAAACAGAAGTGGCCAGATGGCTAAATGTGAGTCCTTCTGCGGTTCATAGACTTTGCAGGCAATTTCAAACCACAGATTCGGCATCTAGGAGGTTCAGCCAAAGACGGGGAACTGCTACGACGAGCGCCAATGACCGATATTTGACATTATGTGCACGCAGAAACAGAACCACTACTCTGACTCTTGTTAGATCCTCCCTTGCTGCAGCCACCGGAAGGTTCGTGTCAACGTCAACTATGCATAGAAGGCTTCACGAAGGCGGTCTGTATGTGAGGCGACCAGCCATTTGTGTGCCGCTCATGTCACGCCATAGGAGGGACCATTTTCAGTGGGCACGACAACATGTCCACTGGACGCCTGATCAATGGAGGGCGGTTCATCTTATGGATGAGTCCAGGTTTAGTCTAGAAAGCAATAATAGGCGTATTTGGTATAGAGAGAACCTAGAACCCGTTATCATCTGTGAAAGAGATGCATACGGAAGGGGCAGTGTCTGTGTTTAGGGTGGCATCTCTTTGGGTGGACGCACAGACCTCCATGTCTTTCCAACGGAAACCGTGAATGCTCCGGTTTACAGAGATGACATCCTTGATGTTTATGTGTGCCCATGTTGCGGGTCAATAGGTGATGCTTTCCTGTTACAGGACGATAACACAAGACCACACAGGGCTCGCATCGTAGATGATTATCTTCAACAGGAAACAATTATGCACATGGAGTGGCCAGCTCGATCCCCGGACTTGAATCCTATCGAGAAGGTTTAGGATGCTTTAGAGAGATGTCTAGCTGCTCTTAATCCGCCCCCTCAGACCCTTGCTGTCCTTGCAACTGCTTTGCAAGAACAATGGCTCTCGCTTCCTATCGAACTGATAGACCGCATACTTGAAAGCATCACGCATCGCTGTATGTATTGTATTGCTTCTAGAGGCGACCATATTCCATATTGAAGGTACTTTTCCTATAGCAAACTGACACCTTTGATATGTTCATTTTATACATGTGCTAATTTCTATACTACCATATTTGTCTGGTAATTTCTATTTATGTTATTTGATACCTTACTATGTGTTGTATATTGTTGGTAAGTTTCATTAAATTCTATATGTAACTTTTTCAGTAATCGTGATTTTTCCTTAATTTATGATAACCAATGTACATTATAAAATGATTACAAGTCAGTTTTTTTAAAAATAGCATTGCTGATAGCATTAAAACTTGCTGGAGAACCTTTCAACTTCACATGTTAAAAAGTTGGCAGCTATGCAAATTATATTCTGGTAACATTATTAAAGTCTGGAATAAAAATTATGTTAAAGTATTTATAATTCACACTAAGCACAAAATTAAGAAAATTCCATTAGTACCATTTTCCTTCTGGAAAACAGTTGGCAAAGAAGGCACTTTTTCAAAGTTAACTCTCTTATATTCTTCATCAGTATCCACAACAGTTTCAGGCTTTCCTTTCTTTCCTGGTACACTAACTGGTACAACTTCACATTTAAACAACCCAGACTAAAATAAAACATAACATTATTTAACTATTGAATATATTTAGAAACACTGATACCTATTTAGAAGACGTGAAGTTATATTCAGAAAATTTCATTAATTCAGTTGCATTAATGAACTATGATAAGTTTCCTTTGTAAGGATCTTAAGTTTTACTAACATTTATTTTATTTTTAATCTTTACTATCACTTCTTATTTTCTACTTCCGGTCAGAATTATAAGCGTTAATGTATTTATGCAAAGTTTGTCTGGCGAACGCCAAGTATTTAAGTTGTGGCTTTTTGCCAAGCGAGAGAGAGGAAGCAGTGAGTCGAAGCAGGCCGCTTACCTTAGAAGTTTTACTCAGTTGCTGGTTGCCTTCCAGGCCAGAGGTTTTAATCCTCTTGATAAATTTTAAACGTATTGTAGTGTTCACAGTTCTCTGTACTACATATGGCTTCCTGTTAATATAAGGCCAATCTTCCACGTTTATTATTTTAAAGTTAAATTAGAGTTTAGTTCTATTTTTATATTTTTACGTTAGACCCCAAGTAGCGGGTCTGTGTATTCCGAAGTACCGAAGTTATTGTAAATAGAGAAAAATAAAGGGTTTTGTATACCCTTCTTGTGTATCCTGTCTACTTCCCACAGTTTTGAACATAGCTTTAGTAAGCTCTCTGTTCCGAGTCAGGTCCTTGCATGTTCCCGAAGAAGGTAAGACGGAACATTGATCCTGATACCTTGAGTAAATTTGTCTCAATAATTGCAATTGCATTCATAATTAAAATTTTTCAGAATTTTTTTAATATACAAATGAATAACTTAATCCAAAAATTAAAATTTTTATATCATTAGTCCTGCTTACATTCATACTGAAAATAGCTGAACAGTACACTAATTCAAGGGTTCCCAAGCTTATGCTCACGGGTGCCATGGCATCTGTGTGATAACAATAAAAATGTTTTAGTTTTCAATAAAATTCTGTCTGAAAGTTTTCTCAATTTTAATGACATAGAAATTGAATCCAACACAGATACCAGCACAAAGAAAAATGTGATTGATCTCTTTTTATGTGCATGTAATATTAACTCTATCCAACTATAAATTCACCTTGAAAATGTACATGGTGCCTGCCATTCAACAAATATTCTAGAATGTGCTCTTAAGGACAAACGGTTGACCACTGCTCTAATTTGTAATCCATACCTGTCCCCAATATTTATAGTAAAGCAAATAAATATAAGGTAAACAAAAAAAATTCTAGCCATTTCTGATATGACATTGGAAGAGTGAACCCCCAACATGACAATAGTCGCCAAACCTGGCAATGAAGTGGTTAGGATGGGAGTCGGGACATTGAACAACAGTATAAAAGCATGCTACATCGGTACTTCAAACATAACTCAACAGCAACTGATTGAAATGGATGCGTCAAAGGAGATTCTTTTCAATAACTCACTGCGTGAAGCAAAGGCACTCCATTTCGATCGGAGTTGTTTGCTGTATGATTTTAAAGTGGGCCTGTCAGCAGCAGAATCAAGTCGCTAATTTGCCAGGCCTTTGGGGATGATGCCATTAAAGAATGAACCGCTAGGCAATGGTTCCAGAAATTCAGGTCAGGGGATATGTCTCTCAGTGATGCACCACGCAACGATCAGCCACAAGCACTAGACGATGAAGCTCTGAGAGCAGCTATAGAAAGTGACAGTAGTCCAACATGTGGTGAGCTTGCTGCCCACTTACAGGTATCTGATGAAATGATCAGACTTCATTTGCACTGCATAGAAAAGGAATACAAGCTGAACAAGTGGGTACCCCACTCACTGTCTGATGCAAACAAGCAACAGTATGTCGCTGCCTGTTTGTCATTCCTTTGCCACCGTGGGATGCTATACATCACACTGCGAGATCTTCTTTCCACCCACGCAGGATCATGCTCTGTATCTGGTGGACTAGTCACCAAGTGGTGCACTATGAGCTCCTGCCAGTGGCTAAACCATCACAGTAGGCCCACACTCACAGCAGTTAGAACATGTGCATCAGCCACTATTGCATAAAGAGCCAGCATTGGTCAATTGTAAGGGTGTAATAATAATATTTACGAAAATTTTGTGAGACCCCATTAGCACTGCGCAAATCCGACATACCCATGTGTGAAACTGTCAATTTTTTCACTTGTAGTGTAATATACTATTGCAGTTTTAGGTCATTAAATTTAATTTCTGATTTTAAGACATAGAACAATGTGAAAATTTTAAATAAGTAACATACGAAGTGACAGTGTCATGTGCAAAGCAAAGTGAGATGAACGTTTCTATTATACAAACAATACATCGAAATGTATCCCCCTTTTTTCTATCTGTATTGTCTTATCTTTATCTATTTTCAGATACATTGTGTAAAAATATTTAGTAATTGTAAAATTATTATTTTAAGTTAAAGAAATATCAAAACTACTAAATTTTTGGTGACCTCCTGCTGCAGGTCCCACGACCCCCTTTGGAGTTGCGACCCACAGTTTAAGAAATGCTGCTCTAGGGATAACTAGATAAAATAATGTTGATACAATGTAGTGCTATACTTACTTGGTGTTTCTTTGTTAGCAATGCTAATTTTAAGCTGCATTTAACTGAATGAATAGTTGTTAATTTTTAATATTATCACATTCAATCATCTGCAGAACTTGTGGTTCATTTGAGTGACTTAAAAGGAATACATAACTTTTGGTTTTGCTGCTGTTATTTACACCGCTGGCCATTAAAACTACAACACCATGAAGGAAAGGAAATATAAAAAATATATTTACTGTATGTAAACAGTGTGACATGTAGATAAAATGATAAAATTTTTAAGCAGTTTGGGGGTTTACAGGGGTGCGAAATTAGTACTGGTCTGGTGATACTGTGTTCGAAACTTTGGCTACCAAATTTGTGAAAATCTAAAATCAGTTGCGATGGAGAACTAATACAAAAACACGTCAAGATTTTATAAAATGGCTAAATCAGCTTGAATATTTACAAGGCATTGAAAGTGTCCAAATGGTTCCACTTTGATGAACAACTCGAGGACATTTCATTACATTTTTCCAGTGATGCAAGTAAACTTGCTTATTCAACCATAGTCTTTCTGAAAGCTAGTAATGGAAATACTACTTGTGCACAACTAGTACAGAGTAAAACTAGAACTGCTCCTGGTTGTAAAAAGGATTGCTAGGTAGAAACTTCTTGGTGCTATTATTTCTGCTCGTCTTTCCTCAAAGATCTGAAAGAATTTCAAACAAAGAACATTTTTTTCTGGACTGACTCTACCACAATATTTGCTTGGTTAAAAAAAGAAGACTCATAGAGTGTATTTGTTCATAACCATGTTACAGAAATTAGGAATCTAACACCTGTCCAAGCATGGAGACATGAGCCTGGATCTTTGAACCCAGCAGACCTTCCAAGTAGTTGTTCAGCGCAGCAATTATGCAAATCAAAATGGTGGTAAGGTACCAGCTGGTTATATCTTCCACCTCTGGAAAGGCCAGCTAGTGATACCGAACTAAATGTCAATGAAGGAGAAGTGATTAAAGAGAAAAGAGAAATTATGTACTCCTTGGTGAATATTCAGACAATAGAAATCTGGAGTGATTTTTCCACCTATGATACAAATATCAGAGTAGTGGAATGGATTCTATGTTTTCCCTATAACACTCCACAGGAAAATAAATTAAAAGGTAGCTTGAGTTATGAAGAATTCAATCAAGGAAGCGTTCTGGTTTTTAAGTTTCTACAGTTAAAGACCTTTCAAGATGAGAAATTTCTCATTAAAATACAGGGATTAGACATAGAGAAGGGCTTCTAAAAATAAGAACAGTGACAAAAAAGGAATTTCAGGTCCCCAGTTCTTTTTTTGCCTGCGGTGTCGCACTGAAGTTAATTCATGAAGAGCATGAAAAAGTAATACATGCAGGTTCTTCAGTCTTACTTTCCAGGCTTAGAGGTTTTAGGTTCTTAAAGTTAAAACATTACTGAAACAAGTGCTTTCTAAATGTGTAATGTACAAGCATTACAGATCTAAACCCATGGAAGTTGCTTTCACCTCACGACCTAGAGAAAGAGTTACTTAGACAGCAGCCTTTGCAGTATCTGGTGTTGATTATGCTCGTTCTCGCCATCTGAAATCTAAATGTGAAGCTTAGATTGTTTTATTTTACCTGCACTATTTACCGAATGGTCCGTTTCCATACAGTACAGTCACCCACCACAGATACTTATATTCAAGCCTTAAAATGATTCATTGTGAGAAGAGGTAGGATTTCAGATCTATACTCTAATAACAGGACTTTGTAGGAACAAACAATGCATTTGACACATTAGATAGTCATGCACTCAACTGTTCCAAAGATTACTTGGAAATTTATTCCACCCAGAGCAGCACGGTGGAAGCGGACGATAAGAATGCTCAAGGAACTTCTGCGTTGAGTGTTAGGAAAATTCACTGTAGATTATGAAGACTTCAGCCAAATCCTGTGTGACTGTGAATCAGTAATAAATGCTAGATTGCTGACCTACATACTAGATGATCTGAATGAATTGGTACCACTGGCACCTAGAATGTTTATTCATAGCAACAGTGAAACTGCAGAACATGACAATGTAGACCGATCTTCTTTGATAAAATGCATAAAGTATGTGCAGAAGCTCTATGAAAATCTTAGACAAAGATTTAGAAATGAGTATCTTGCTCTTTTAGTCCACAAAGGAGTAACAGGGTTCATAGCCACATTTTAGTTAAAAAAATAAGCACCTATAAGCACTTTTCAAGCACATTTTAAGGAAAAAATAAGCACCTGTCTAATTACATTACACACAACTGCATAACCTTAAAAGAAAAATTAGACTTGTAATTTAAAATATGAGCAATGCAATATTTATTAAGAGAATAAGCATTACCTCAACAATGGAAAACAATTAACTTTTTTTTTTTAATTTTAAATGACAGTTCAATTTACAGAATTAGTTTGCAATGAGAGAAAAAAAAAAAAAAAAAAAAACTATGCAGAACTAAACTATATTACAAAATTTAATGATGATATTTCAGTTGAAAATATAGAAAATAAATAATAATAAGCCATATTAATTGTATTCATTTGGCACCTAATAATAAATACAATTTATTTTCCCACTCATATTAATATTTAAATAATTTAAATCAAAATTCTGAACATTTTCTAAATTTTCATTGCATAACAGTTTTCCCTTAACATATATCCCAAGCAAAGTAATTTAAGTAAAAAAGAGGCACATTTCTGAAATCAGAAGAAGGGAAATTGCTTCATTCAGTCATCCTTTAACAGTAAAAGCTTAACTAACCCGCATACTCGGAAATTCCCGAATATTCCGGACAGTAACTGGAAAAAGAGGAGTGGGGGAGATTGTAGCTGTTCTTTAAATTTAGGCTAAATAAGTGATTTTGACATTTCGATATGTGCATCATATAAAAACCAACGGAACTGAGAAATATTCTGCTTACAAAGCACAGTAAAACTCTTTTAAGTGTGCATAATCAAATCTCAGACTGAACATCAAAATTAATTATCAATGCAAAATACCGCAAATGTTATTGCGCAACACGTGCGGCGTAATTCTTCCATATGTGATATTACGCAATCGGAATCAACACCTGCCATTATTCGGAGAGAAAAGAACTAAATAAAGGAAAAGAAAGAGACTTACTAATCTGGGGTGTTTCTGATTCTAATTTTCAACAGACTGTATTAAATTTCCGGAATAGAATCAATTTTCGCTTGGGATGGGTAGACCGCAAAAACTTTTAGTCCTGTACAATCCAGACTGGACAGTGACAAAAAAAAAAAAAAAAGTCCGCTGCTTCAATATTAGAGATTTTGCGGAGAAACTCCGTACTGTATAATGTATTGGCAAAGAAAATGAAATTATTTTGACTATTCGATTACTTTCCTTTTATTTAAGCCATTCCGCATATTATTCCTTAGAAAGCTAATCTGTGTAAAAACACACCCATTTTTGGAAGTTTATCTATACTTCAGCAGTTACTGCAACTATATTATTATAAATATTCATACATAGGCTCATAATATAAGCATAACGATCATAATAAACACGAATATGAACTGACCACGCGGAACGAGAATGCAAATTATTAAAATCTTGATAGAAATTCAAACGTGTGTAGTATTTGGGTGGGAAGAAAAGAGTACCGAATGTACCGGAATTTTCTACGTTTTCGCAATTCTTTGGCCAATAGAACAACGTGCACCTGTCTGTACTCTCGCGCGCACCATAGGTTACGTTAATGCAGAGGAAGGGGGGAAAGCAATTTTCGGGAGTATGATTCACCATCTGACGTTGCATATAAGAAAAGTTGTTTATTTTGTTTCGGCTTTGGTACGGGGAAAAAATGCGCGTTCATTAAAAACAAAGGATTAAAAAAAAAGCACTAAAAGCAAAAAATTAGCACTAAAAACAAAAAAATAAGGACTTTAAAGAAAAAGTAAGCACCTATAAGGGCCTTTATATTTCATTTTCAAATATAAGGACTTATAAGCACTTGTAAGGACCGCTACGAACCCTGAGTAAAAAGAAATCATGCTTTAAACATGGTGATATTGTTCTAACTGCGCATAATCAGCTCAGACGCATTGATTGGCCTCTTGGAATGATTTTAGAGGCCCATCCTGGAAAAGACAGTGATCTAAGAGTTGCTAGAGCAAGAAACTACAGGGGTGAGGGGATACATTTTTCTCAAAGAGACTTTAAAATTCATTAAGAGTGTTGGCAAAACTGATGTTGATGTCTTGAAGGCTTCTAGAAAAAGTGACATATCTTTAGAAAATGTTTCCAAATGTTCCACTGAGAACACTGATGCCACTTAAGTCAAACACCATCCCAAATGTAGATCAGGAAGAACCATAAGAATTCCTCATTGAATAGACTTGTGAAATTTGTTTTTTATTTGTGTAACTGATTATAATTTAAGTTTTATATTCAGAAATTGGAAAATTCTGCTTGCTCTAAATGTGAATAGCAAAGTGAGATTTGTAAATTTCACCTTGCAAGGTAGAAGTATGTTACAAACTGTAAGATAATTAATATATGTATTTAAATTTAACTATTACTACTTCTGTGATTTTCAACTTATGTTTTTGTTTTGTTTTTCTTGTTGCGGAATGGCAACACTGTGTGTCGAAGTAAAATAATGTTGATACAATGTAGTGCTATACTTACTTGGTGTTTCTTTGTTAGCAATGCTAATTTTAAGTTGCATTTAACTGAATGAATAGTTGTTAATTTTTAATATTATCACATTCAATCATCTGCAGAACTTATGGTTCATTTGAGTGACTTAAAAGGGATACATAACTTTTGGTTTTGCTGCTGTTATTTACACTGCTGGCCATTAAAACTACAACACCATGAAGGAAAGCAAATATAAAAAATATATTTACTGTATGTAAACAGTGTGACATGTAGATAAAATGATAAAATTTTTAAGCAGTTTGGGGGTTTACAAGGGTGCGAAATTAGTATGAGTGCAAAATAGTGGCCACCTTTGGCATCTAAAACAGTTATAGATACTAGGCATGGAGTCGAACTGGGCTTGGATGACAGAAATGGGCAACTCATTTCATGCTGCTTCAAGTCTATGCCACACTTCATCAACGGTATTAGCTGGAGAAGGGTGGCAGGCCAGTCTCTCAGCAACCCATGACCAGATGTTTCAACATGTGAAAGATCTGGAGACCGTACAGGTCAGCGCAGGAAGGTCAGAACATGATGTGCAACATGTGATCTTGCATTGTCTTATTGGAAGATGATGTTTGTCAGGCCTCGAAGATAGGGGCACAATCACCGGACGTAAGATGTCAGAAATATACCGATCTGCGTTCAAATTACCATCGATCCGAACTAGAGATGTGGTTGTCATCCACCCAATGGCTGTCCAAATCATTACACCAGGTGCAGGGCTCCTATGCCACTATCGAATGCAAGCAGGTGACGTGTGGTCTCCTTGGAGCCTGCAGAAATGTATGCAGCCATCCGAGTACTGCATGAAGAGCCATGACTCATGTGAAAAGATGATGTTGTGCCATTCTGTGTCCAGCTTTGTCGTTCATGGCACCAGAGTCGTCGTCTCTCTCTATGCTGCATTGTCAAGGGAAGCCGAAGTAATGGTCGTTATGCTGATAGTCCACACGGCTACAAACATCGACGCACCGCACGAGCAGATACTAGGCTTGCTGCATACATGTCCATTTCCTGACTAAAGGTCTGTGATGTGGTTTTATGATTTTGCATGGCTGACCACACAATATGTCTGTTCTCTCAGGCATTAGTCATAGGGTGTTGAGATCCTGCATGCTGTTCAATTGGATGTTGATTAGTGCGACGGGCGATATCACGGAACAATAATCTAGACTCTCAATAGGCAATGATCTTGCCTCTACTGCATTCTGACACTTGCTGGTAAGCATTTCTTCTTATTATTCGAGACAACTCTTCTTTTATGCAGATCTTTAGATGTCGTTTCACCCTCCTGCAACTTCTAAATGCACTGAAATACTAATCATTTGCATATCCTCACCTCTTCTTTCTTTCATGTTATTTTGATGTTCATCAGATCATTCCTTCCTGGTATTGCAATTTCAGTAGCCAGCAGTGTACATTACTCAATCTAACTTTCACTTGAAAAATGTCAAGTGAACAAATTTTTACAATAAATTCATATTTTTCCAAGGTATGTTTGTTTAAAAAATAAGGAAAAAAATTAGAGTCCATATGAGTATGTTGCGAATATTAATAAAACAGTTTTGCAATATTATTACAAATAAAACACTACTTGAAACAGAAAGTGTTGTTTCAATCATATTTGTTTATTTTGTTCTACATTATTTGCAGTAATGACGAATTTTACACTGCATGATCTAAATGGGTTTATTTTAATTATTCCTTGTTAGAGAATTTATTGTGATTAAATGAATTTATTGTGAAAAATGATTAATTTTCATATATGTTTCATTTAATTAATGTTGTTTTATTTTTATGCCTTCTAGTAATGGGGTGAAGGGAAATACTGCAGAATGGTATGATTCTGCACTCTTTCTTTTCACCTGTTTCATTCATTTATAATAAATTTGTAAAATAACCTCTTAAATTTGCAATCTCAAAAGCTTACATTAGGAATACAAAAAATTAATTTCATTTTTATTAAATGGTTGTTTAGTATTAATATCTCATGAAAAATATATTTCAATTAAACAATCTACTACTTTTTCAAACTGGATTTATTACTTATAAAAATAAAAGAAAACACAGGCCTAAGAATTTTTCAATTTACAACGTTATAAAATATCTCATTCTTGAGATTTATATACATTTTAAATATTTTAAAGTGCACATTTTAAGTGGAATAAGGAACAAACAGAGTTATATTTTTTCCCGTTGCTGCTGCATTTTTTTATCAAAATATTTTGTATTTTCAAATATAAAAATAAATTTTTATTTAATTTTATGCGTTTAGTTTCATTACATCCTCTGAATTCTAACTGATATTAAAATCAGATACAGCATAACACATTAACTTCTCTAAAATAATAATGTTTTTAAAAACTAATGGCAGCAAAAAAAATATTTTGAACTGTTACCAGACAGAAAATTTCTTTTTCTTATGAAACCAAATTTTTCAGTCCATTTCAAATCACAATATAAATTTTAATTTTTATTTAAAAAAAATCAAAACATTTCCAGTTGCCCCGTCGAAAAAAAAGTACAGTCAAAAGTCGTTAATTCGGACACCCATAATCCGGACATCAAAGCTAAAAACTTTCTGCGCATGCGCCGCGTTGACACATGCGCATAGGCGTTTACGTGTGCGCGTTAAGTTTCTTTTTTTTTTGTAAATTTTGATACCCTTTAGATCATAATTGTTCTTTATTTCCTAAAATACGGTTTCATATTTTTAATTTTAGAATTTGTGCATGCCATCTTACGAGATTTAAACTGATGATCTATAATCCGGAAAAATCGATAATCCGGAATCGCCGAAGTCCCGACGAGTCCGCATTAACGACTTTTGACTGTACTTCACAGTAGAGTACTAAACTTGAAATCTGATGCAGTATAACATCTCAACTTTTTTAAACAGGCATTCTTCTCTAAATAGGTATTCTTTTATATGAATTAACATTGTTTTATATAACAACTATAATTCACTACACACAACTACTTGATATGCACACCATTAAATATCAGCTATGTAAATAAACTCTGCAGATCTATTTAAAAGACAATTAAAAATTCTTGAAAATGTGTAACTTACTTCTGCTGCATGAGCAGTTTTCTTGTAGCTGTTGATTGCAAAATCATCTTGATCTTTTCTAGAAATTCCAATTTTTTTTGCTGTATTTTCACCACACACACCCTGAAAATTTTATAAAGATAATTTCAGAGAATAATATCTTAAAAATCTAAATTAAAAAAATACAGAAATCACAACAGCAGCATTAAATAAATAAATAAAATCAATACTTATCAACTTCATAAAATTAAAAATAAGATTTGTGGGGGAAGGAAAAATGAGAAAAAAGCATGCAGTGAATTTTACAGAAAGCACTCCAACATATCTGAATTTTTACAATACAATTAAAGACTTTAAAAAAGGCCATATAGAAACAGAAAATTAAGTAAATGAAATTTATTATATGTTTACAGGTAATAGAATGTTAACTCACTCACTGGGATGGAGTTTCGCTAAGAAAGGCTAAATTTCTCAAAACTGCTATGCAAAAGAGGGTTTTAAAGCCAAAACGCAAATTTAACATTAGAGCAATTAAACATAAATGCAAAATTATCATTAAAACATTTTAATGCCAAAATGCCCCTAACACTTTTTACCAGGATTTACGTTCTTTTAATACATTGCTTTAATTTGTTCAATATGGCTCGAGAAGCACGTATATATATATATATATATATATATACTTTCTTAAAGATGTCACAAAATATTCTAGGATGTGTATAAATATATATGGCCTTGTTGGTCAGAGGGTTAAAATATTAATGTAATAATATTAAATTATTAAACAGAAAAAAGTTTTGATAAAAAATTCAAATTTTTTTTACTACTATTAGATTAATGGTCATCTTCAGATACAGCTAAAAAAACTCTCAGCTTGAAATAATTCATGGCTGCTTTCTCTCACTGACTCAATAAGTTTTTACAAAGCAGTGGAAGATAATTTCAAACACACAGTTTCTCAACTAACTCAAACTGACTCGAAACAAATTCATGACAGCTGAAAGATATTTGTGAGATAAACTAATTTTTCATTAATTTTAACAAAAATACTTTATTTAATACTCATAGTAATATTTTTTGCCTTTGCTAAAATGAAATTAACAAATGGTCTCTTATAGAATTTATTACTTTGTTTAAATGTAAAAATATAAATATTTAAAAATTAACAAAAATGAGGGCTAATGACATTTTAAAATATAGAGTAGGGGAAAAAATTCTTATTCATTTTTTTCTAAAATACTACAAGCATTATTAAATTTATTAAGAATAATACTTCTGAAATCCATAAACAGCCAAATAAAACTTCTGAATCCATAAGTTTTAAAATTGTTAAATAAAATTTTAATTAGTCACTGTGTTCTACTATGACAGTATTCACCCCCAATGTGATAAAAAGACAATGTCAACACGTCATCCAGATCTCTGATAAGAATATCAGCTCATAATAATATAATTTAAAATAATTAAATTGGCGGAATATTTGGCGACTTTCTAATAAAAGCCTAATACAGTACAAAGTCCGTAATCCGGACTCGTCGGGACTTCGGCGATTCCGATATAAATCATCAATTTAAATCTGGTAAGATGGCATGCAGAAATTATGCAATTAAAAAAAAAGAAACTGTAATTTAAGAAATAAAGAGAAATTATGATCTAAAGGGTATCAAAATTTACACACACACACACACAAAAACTTAATATTTATTTGTTTACTTTATTAAACATTTCTTTCAATGTAACTTGTTTAAGTTGCTTCGTTTTTTGTGCTAATACCTTCTCTTTAATTCTATAAACAGACAATTTTTTGTTCAGTTACAAAGTTCCACTGTTCAAGTCCTGTAGTTGCTGTGTCGAGAATACCGACTAACTCGTCAATTGAAATTTTTCGTTTTCAATAACCTCTCTGTCACTTTCTTCACTATCGGAAGTGTGCATGGGTAAACGCTTTATGCACATGCGTAGCGGATGCGTGCATTAAAAATGCATGCGTAAACGTATTGAGGTCTGGATTATAGATAATTCCGGATAATGGACGTCCGGATTACGGACTTTGTACTGTATTTGTTAAAAATGAACTTCACATATAAAACTAAAATTAAAACAGATTTTGCCAACAAATAGCAGAGAATTCACCAAAGATAGATGATATTAAATGATATTAGTTGGCCAACAATAAATATAAAATTTAATATTTCATGAAAGACAGTTGTATGCATCTATACTAGAGCACTGTGTTATTTTCTATGATTGCAGTATAATAGTTAGGAAAGGCTGACTGCCAATTCAAAAACAAGAGTGTAGCTTGGACAAATTTTTAAGATTCACTATGTATTTTTTTTTTTTTTTTTTTTTTTTTTTTTTTTCTGTTCTACAGATGTAAGATGGTAGTTTCTGTACAATATTTTTTGGTATCAAGATAAGTAAATGGTTAGTTGGTTTAACCCTAATTCGCAGCAAAGAGCTCATCAGTAAATGTCCAACTGTTCAAAATATAAGATCAAACAAAAATGGCATGGATAGTATATGAACACAGAATGAATATATTTAATAACTATAAAATTGAATTTTAATGTGAATAAATGCAACGAAACTTTCCAGTTGCCTCTTACCATGAGCAAAGGACAAATATATATATTTTTAATATAATAATTCACCATGCTTGGTGACTTTTAGATATAACATTTTTGGCCTTTTGGGTTCTGAAATTTAGCAAATTGGGAAACAGTTTTCAAAATCAATTTAAAAAAATTGATACAGAAAAAAACCAATACAATTTTATATAAAGTACAATAGAAGACTAGAAACTGGAATTGCTTGAGACCAGAGATTATGCCGATTTTAAAGTTCTGTGGTTTTCAGGATATAAAAAATAAATGCCAGATTTAAAATTGAACTGGGGGCAAAAGTAAAATAAATAAAAAAAGAAAAAAGAAAAAAAGCACACAAAAACAATATAATTTTGACAGAACCAAGCAAGATTTACAAGAAAAAATAAGGATAAAAACATAAAAATGACAGATAAAACTTTCCCATTTTTTACATATTCACTTTTAGTAATTAGTCTAAAAACTTTAGAATGCATATGACTGATTTTTTTCCCCACTTCGCATACAGTCATTGCTTTCTAATCAGCTTTACAATATTGTTCTGAAAATTTCAAATATTTTTTTCGAAAGTAAAACTTTCATCAAACAGTACAGTCAAAATTGTTAATCCGGACACCCATAAACCGGAATGATCTATAATCTGGACCTCAAAGCTACAAACTTTCTGCACATGTGTCAACGAATAATGCGTTCACGCATGCACATATGCATGTGCACATGCGCATAATACTTTTACGCATGCGTGTTTAATGTATAACGGACGGTACAAGCTAAGCTAAAATTATCTATTTCAGTTAATGTTGCAGACTGCATTGTTCCTTAATCGTCGAATTGGATCCGGCTTATTATTTTTTGCAGACTGTTAGAGCAATTTTATAAAAGTAAGCTGGAACTTTCGATTATGTCAAATAGTATTTCCGATTCTGGAGCTGCCAAAGGAGTGAAAGCATGTTTTGATGTCCATCAAACAAAAAGTGGAATTTCTGCAAAAAATGGATAAAGGCATATCCTTTGTTTTTCTAGCCATTCTGAAATCTGTTTATCAATTTCACGGTGCTTTGCGGGGGGGGGGGGGGGGATGGTGGCACGCAATGAACTGGAAGTTGATCTGTCAGCACTATCCTTATCTTCAGGGCAGATGTTTTTATTTTATTCGGGTAATAATTGCTTACTAAATGTAGTATTTCATCTCGATGTACTCCATCTTTGATATGATTTAAATCAAATTCCTCGTCATTATAAATATCACAAATACACATTAAATAGTTTTCTGCTTGCAATTTTCTAATTTCGACTATGCGTAATGTATGCTTTACGCATGCGCGCGTTGAAAGAAATGTTTAATAAAGTAAACAAATAAATATTAAGGTTTTTTTTTTTTTTTGTAAATTTTGATACCCTTTAGATCAAAATTGTTCTTTGTTTCATAAATTACGGTTTCATATTTTTAATTTTATAATTTCTGCATGCCATCTTACCAGATTTAAATTGATGATCTATAATCCGGAAAAACCGATAATCCGGAATCGCTGAAGTCCCGACGAGTGCGGATTAAAGACTTTTGACTGTATTTGTTTAAGGTTCCTTATATCACCGAGATCAGAACGTTCCTAGATAGTAAAATATTTCTAATGCTTTTAAATAGCATTCTTTTTGAAATGGTCTTTGTTTTCATACATATAATCTAATGCACAATGCATGATTCTTTAGACATTTGTTCCCTCATTATCCTACTCTGTTTAAATAAAAATTGAATATGGCCTCCAGTTTCACTATCCATTTCAATCTGGACTTAGAAATAAAAGTTTTTTTATGTGTTAATTTTGCCATTTCACAATAAACGTTTTACACTATTTGCCACTTACTGTTTACATTTTACAGGCTTTGTTTAATTTTAGGGCAACAGATTTTTGGTCGGTCTTCTATTGTATGAATTCTGTGAGTAACATGATGGTTTTTACTAGGTTCTGCAATTTTCTGCCACTTTATTTTGTAATTTAAAATCTTTGCTCCTGTATAAACTTTTACTTTATATTTATGTAAAGTTTATATAATTTATGTAAAATTAAAATGAACATATATATAAACTTAATTCAGTTTAAAAAAGACATGTGTGCTACAGTCATACAGTTTTATGTATTTAAAACAAGAAGATTTACATGACAGTGCTCTGATATGCCTCAGCAAATATATTATGACACATTCTTTTCAAAATTAAGATATTTCTGCTTGACATTTTACATTATTCATCATTCATCTTTTCAAAACAATTTCAACGATGAAATGTTAAAATTTCTGCCCTTTGTCATGAGCCATTTACACTTAACAGTATCATAATTTATGTAAAGCTTAATATTTTCCCGTGAAATTGATAAACTCACAATTAGCTATGGTTCATTTTAAAAATTAAAGTAACAATATTTTGACTATTAATCAATTTTATTTATTTATTATTCAAATTAAACTCTTATTCTTTCAAGAACTTGATTAATAGCAAAAAATGCTTCTTACACCTAGGTAATGTTGAAGATGAATAATACATTGAAACATAAATTAATTCTACTTTTTTTTTGAAGGAACCAGAAAAGAGAATTTAACAGCACAATCATACTCTTTTACATTCCACAACGTTAATTTTCCTCTTACTTGAAATTCGAGCAGAGTGATTTTTGTATTAAGCCATACATTTCCAAAATACAAGGGAAAGATTTAAAAAATACAAAAATGTTAAAAAGGGGTGCTTATAAAATATAATACACTAATTGCATTCAAAAATGCATTTCAGACATTGTTAATTATACAGACCAAATAATCTCTTGTAAAAAATAAAATGATTAGCAACTAAATTTTATATGTGCTTTTACTCATACAAAGTCTGTGATCCGGACTCATCGGGATTCCGGATATTAGATCATCAATTTAAATCTAGTAAGAAGGCATGTAGAAATTATACAGTTAAAAGTATGAAATTGTCATTTATGAAATAAAGAGCATTTATAATATCAAAATCAAAATTAAAAAAAAATCAAAATTTACCAAATCAAATTTACAAAAAAAAAAAAAAAAAAAAAAAAAAATCTTTCTCTTTAATTCTATAAACAGACATAATTTCTTGTTCAATTACAAAGTTCCACTGTTCAAATCCTGTAATCACTGTGTCGAGAATTCCATCTAACTTGTCAATTGATTTTTTTTTTTTTTTTTTTTCATTTTCAATGACCCCTCCCTGTCCCTTTCTTCACTATTGGTAGTGGTATTTTCTAGATCTAGAACCACGCTACAGATTTCGCCATCCGTTAATTGTTTGATGATTGGAGCATTGTCATCGCAATGAAAAACTTCTGTTATATCATCTTCATTTATTACTGCTTCTCCAAATTTCTTTACAAAACCCATTAATTAGAAACTTTCACTTTGTGTTTGTGATATCTGAAAACCTTCAAATCCGCGGCTATCATTTTATCATCTTCACCACGAAATATGGTAGCTGGCCATAAATTATACCAAACAATTTTAAAAGTATCTGGAGACACATCCTCCCATGATCTGATGATGATCAATACAGCAGATTTTATGCTAAAATATTTCAGAAACTTTTTCATAGTCTTGTTCAAGTAATTTAAAAAATGCTACTTTATATTTGCATTTCAGCGAACGCACTATTCCAATGTTCATAGGCTAACTGATGTACATACAATTTGGAGAACAGAATAATATGGATACATTATCTTTCATGATATCTTTCATGGCACTAAAACTTGAGTAGAAGTATGAGCTGAACAGTAGTCTACAATCAGGACAATTTTTGTGTCATCAGCAGACCAGCCAAATTCAAATGTTGCTCAGCCTCAGATATAAAATGACTTTCAAACCAATCATTCACTAATGCTTGTGTCATCCATGCTCTTTTATTTACATGATATATAATGGAAAAAATCGTTACTCCTTTAAATGCTCAAGGTCATGCATTTTTTCCGATTATGAAAAGTTGCACTTGCAGGTTCCTGCATCATTTGTACGTGCTAAAATTGCTAGTCTCGGTTTGGAATCTTTGACACCAGTTGGAGCCTTTTCTGTAGAGGTTGCAAGGTATTTTGTGATACATATTGCCAGAAAAGACCAGTTTCATCAGCATTGCATATTCATTCTAGAGATAATTTTTTACTAGTTCAATGAATTCATCTGCAAATAGTTCAGCAGCTTCAGTATCAGCTGAAGCTTTTTCACCTGAAATTTTTAATAGCCATGGCGATTTTTAAATTTGGTTAACCAACCTGTCAAATATGTGAACTCAGTTTTTAAGTTCATTTTGTAGTGAAATACTTTGGCTTGAGCTATAAGCTTTTTCACCTGAAATTTTTAATACCCATGGCGATTTTTAAATTTGCTTAACCAACCTGTCAAATATGTGAACTCAGTTTTTAAGTTCATTTTGTAGTGAAATACTTTGGCTTGAGCTATAAGCTTTTTCACCTGAAATTTTTAATACCCATGGCGATTTTTAAATTTGCTTAACCAACCTGTCAAATATGTGAACTCAGTTTTTAAGTTCATTTTGTAGTGAAATACTTTGGCTTGAGCTATAAGCTTTTTCACCTGAAATTTTTAATAGCCATGGCGATTTTTAAATTTGGTTAACCAACCTGTCAAATATGTGAACTCAGTTTTTAAGTTCATTTTGTAGTGAAATACTTTGGCTTGAGCTATAAGCTTTTTCACCTGAAATTTTTAATAGCCATGGCGATTTTTAAATTTGGTTAACCAACCTATCGAATATGTGAACTCAGTTTTGAAGTTCATTTTTGGCATGAAATATTTTGGCTTAAGCCATTAGCATTAGACCCATCAATAGAACACACTCACTGCAATGTTGTCTGAATCATTCATTCATCATTGTTATGATCATCACTTTTAGCATAATGAACAATTTTTCTGTTATTCATTGTGAGTGGGGTGTCAGAATCTACAGAAACATTCAAAAAGTTCCCTTTTCTCTTTTCTTATGTTATATATAGATGACTTTCCAATGCTCTTGCGAGTTTTTCCTTGCACATTTTTGAGACAAATATGCTTTTATCCATCTTTTGCAGCAATTCCACTTTTTGTTTAATGGACATCGAAACATGCTTTAGCTTTGTACATCCTTTTGCAGCTCCAGAATTAGAAACTCGTTTCGACATAATCGAAAGTTCAAGCTTCAATTTTCATAAAATTGCTGTAATAATAACAGTCTACAAAAAATAATAAGATGTATCAAATTAGAAGATTAAGGAGCAGCACAGTCTGCTACATTAATTGAAATTCCTTAGAATCAGTAAAGATAATTTTAGCCTAGCTTAATAGTGTCTACTATACATTATTGGTTATATATCATAAGATTGGCAACGAAAGACAATTTTTCCGCTAAATTTTGTCTTGCTTCTCTCACGTACTGAATTAAGCCTGAATTGTGTTAGTTTAGTTATTTATTATACCTACGTCTATTTTTTGCACATTCTTAAGGCTAAACTGAGTCCTGAGTAAATAAACTCCCACATATAGAAATGGATATCAGTGCTAGATATATAGGCGGTGCTAGATACCACCTGATGCAGTCTCTACAGGTCCTAAATTCTGCTACAAAGCTCCTTTCTAAGTTCTAAATTTTTGCCGCCCCTAAATTTTGGATTCCAGTGCTTTCATTAAATTATAAAAATTTTGTCATCCTTTAATTTTGCTTTTTGGTGCTTCTCCAAATTCCAAGAATTTTGCCTTCCCTAAATTCTGCCGCCTGTTGCATCCATACTAGCTCTGATGCCGGTTCTGGATTTATGTGAATAACATATCAGTTATTCTTAATTTAAATAGCATTAAATGTAATCTTTTTGCCTATGAGTTTCATTAACAAAATCTATTTTTGGCATATGAAAAGAAATTTTTCCTTGTTAACATTTCTTAGCACATTTAACTTAAATCTATAATCACCGCCAAACGTAAAGCCAGCATAAAAGGTTGCCATATTTTTGTTATTCAGTTACAAATATAAAACAAAAAATGTTTACACATCGCTGCATGAGTTATTACTCAAGTTGTCATGCATTGATAACTATGCAGTGATGAAAGCAAAATATAATAAATAATGATCCACCAGGTTGGCATCAGGGATATAAAATAGTAGTAGGTGTAACATCAATGATGTTTCATTGTAGAATTTTTCAGTTTGAGATGTATGCCAAGCAGCTAGAGCCAAATGATGGATTTCACAAATTTATGCTTAAATAATTGTTTCTCCAATAACAAGGTAGTGAAATTAAGAATTGGGGCTCTCCATGTTTTATTACAGGAGGAAAAATCAAATGTGCATGCATAAAGCATACCCCCTCCCAAAAAAAGAGTAAGTTTGTGGCTTTGAGGTCCAGATTTTAAGAGTCTGGATGTCGGACTTTGTACTGTATATGCAAAAATTTGATTCTATATTAAACTGATATTTCTGAAATGCATATATTAAAAAAATCTCAAAATAATATATGAAAGCTTAATAAAACATTTGTAAATAAAATCTTTTCATCAAAATTTTATTTTTTTCTTTAAAAATAATATTTAATAATAAAAATCAAAATAATAGTGCATATGAAATTTTCAAATGAGAAAACAAAGTTATATACCATATGAAATTTCTGATAAGCATCTGTTAATCCATCAAAAACCAAGCTATCCTGGAATGAGATATTACATGTCAGCATTAAAGAATAATGTTTATTCTTTAAACAATACATGATGAAATAAAATGAAATTTTCAGAGAGGTTTTTGATTAAAACAGAAAAATTCAAAGCAAAATGCGAGGGTTGGAACTTTAATAGTGGCAACACAGCTGAAAAAACGCTACGCAACAAAACCAAAGAATATCGCGTATACCACACGTTAACTACATACCTACCTTACCTCTCAGCAAAAAGACTTGTCCTGCCTACGTCACACGCATGCGGAGTGACGCGAAGAACGGATCCTTGTATTAGCTTGCGGTCTAAAGTAAGTGTTGTCAGGATGTTTTCAAAACAAGAACAACGATGTTGGATTAAAATTGAATGTGCCAGAGGTTGTACAGCACAACAGTGTCATCAAGGGCTTCAAGAGGCTTGCGGGGAATCTGCATTGCCTTACAGAACCGTAGCAAGATGGGTGAAAGCATTCAATGAAGAACGCCAAAACATGGCCGAAATGCTGCGGCCAGGTCGTCCAAGTGTCAGCGATGCAGACGTGCAAGCTGTTGCCGCACTAATGGACTGTGATCGCCACCAAACGATTCGTCACCTGGCCGGACAAACAGGATTAGTGCATACGACTGTGCTGCACATTTTGAAGGAATGCCTGTCCATGAGAAAAATTGCTTCACGATGGGTTCCACATCAATTGATGGAAATGCAGAAATGGCTACGATACGATGCTGCCCGAAGCCACCTGGAGCGCTATGAGCGCAAAGGAGATGCTTTTTTATGCCGTATCATTACGTTGGATGAGACTTGGGCTCAATCATACCAGCCAGAACTGAAACGCCAATCAAACGAATGGCATCATCACGGGTCACCACGACGTTCGAAATTTCGTCAGAACACCAGCAATGTAAAAGTTATGGTGATTCTCGTGTACAACTGTGATGATGTCATCCTAACACATACCGTTTTCCCACAGCAGACCGTCACTGCGCAGTATTACTGCTCATTTTTCGAGCACAATCTCTGACCAGCTTGAGAAAATAACGGCAACGCTTTCTGCAGAATGCTCCTCTCATTTTGCATGACAATGCTCGGCCGCATGCAGCGCAAGCTGTGACCGATTTGTTCAAGCGATGGGGCTGGGAAGTGCTTTACCATCCACCATACTCCCCAGATCTAAGCCCTTGTGACTATGACTTAATTCCTAAGATGAAGGAACCACTTCGTGACACTCGCTTCCAAACTGTTCCTGAGATTCTTGCGGCAGTAGACCGGTCCATTCAAACTATCAACAAAACAGGCGCTGCTACAGGTATTCTGCAACTTCCACATTGTTGGAAACGGGTTGTACACAATGCTGGCGACTATATTGAAGGACTGTAAAACATGGTGATATGAATCACTTTTGTATTCCTTGTAAATAAATAGTTGCCACTATTAAAGTTCCAACCCTCGTAGATTATTTTACTAAAATGTCTTCATGAAGTTTAATATAATGTACAATATGAAAGATGTACATATATATATATACAAAAAGAAAAATAATGGCAGTCTAAAATTAAAAGCAAATTTTTATACCCATCCTGCGCTATAGCTGCAGGACTGAAGTAAAATAGAGTAAATTGGAGTCAAAACTAAGTTATTCGTTAACAATATTAATATTAGCTATCATGTATAAGAGGTTTAACACAAAATCCAAACACATCAAAATTAAAATAAGAATTCATAGTATTACAAACTCTAAAAATAAAAATGAAAAAGCAAAAATGGAAAAAAATACAAGATAATAAAAATATAAAAATGATAATTAATCTCCTTTCACTGAAACTCCAAGTCAGAACTCATCAGAGGAAAATGAATTAAAGCTTCACAAAAGTGGATTAATATGTTTCCAAAATATGTTACATTCTGATTCATTTGAGATCAAAAACTGGAAAAAAAAATCTATTAAATTTTCATTTAAGACACTAAAGAAACATATAAAACTAAAAATTCGAATCTCAAATATACCAGGATGGACCCTACACACCTTCGAAACACTTGGTAAAATGAAAAAAAAAAAAAAAAAAAAGGTAACATTGTGCTAAATTGACTACTTAAAAACAACCCACAAAATTTTATATTATGTGAAAAAAGCATTCAAAAAATCATATTGGTCTAAAATCATTAGATGCAAATCCCAGATTCAAAAGCAAATAAACATAAAGAGTAAAACAAATAGACTTTAAACCAAATTGTCATTTAAACAACACTAAAAAATTGGGATGTCCTCGATTATGCTAAACATAACTTTTAATGCCACGACAACCAAAGACTTTTCACCAAGATATATGAGATACACCAAGATATCACATACATGTATGAGATTTTGGTGCTAGTTTTAAACTGCTGCTTAAAACAATTTCAACTAGCAAATTTCTAATTTACATTAATTCTAGTTTCATTTAATTCATCAATAAACAACAATTTCTAATGGAACTTTAAAATTTGGCTCATTAATTCTGCATTTTAACTACAACACTTTTGTTACTTTATTTGTTTATTTGTTATTTTTTTAAATATGCATATTTTAGATGAAATTTCAGAGAAATGAGAAATATGAGGTTTCTTTTTTTGAGGGGGGGGAGGAGAAAAATTATTTTGAAATTCCATTAATTTTCAAATAAAAATGAATGCTTAAATTCATTTGCTATACTGCAGGCACAGAATTATAATAATTTGTAATATTATAATTTAATATATAATAAAAGCATGCCAGTTAAGGAACCATAAAAATGCTATATTAAAGTAGTTTTTCAAACAAATGATAATAGCTGTGATCATTTTTGAAACATTTCCTTTAACATTTATGTTTAAAATTAAGTTAATAATTATCAGTGCAGCTTTAATTTATGTGTCTTTTAAAACAATACAATGTTTCATGTAATAAAAGCCAACACAGCATACATGTATATCTCACAGCAATTATCTTCTTAAGATGACTTCTATATTTTTAAAAAATTTAAAAAACAAAATTTTAAATAACACATAAAAATATTTCGATTTTCTTTTTAAATAAAAACAAAATTTAAATAAACTCATAAAAATAAACATTTACTGTTACTAAATAAAACTAAAATTCAAAGAGAATTTAAATTTTAAAAGTTTTAACATTTACTTCTGCATTTCTTTTCGGATTATAAAATAGTATAAACACAACATAACAATATTAAAAACATATATCAGGGTTGCCACTCAAACAGGAGAATGAAATTCCCTGACTTTTCCAGGTGTGTTTTAAGAAAAGTCCAGTCTATTCATGTAATGCACATTGGCTGTGCTAAGAGGTAAATTAATTATGGTATTACTTGAAAACATAAAAATTTGCCAATTACTTATGACTTATATCCCCAAAGCATTACTATTATAATTATAATAGGAGTTGTTTTCTCCACTGATGATATGAGATTAGAAATGCCCAGTCTGGAATAAAAGAAGGCTTTTTTTGCAGACATTTTGCATCTAAATGAAAGAAATCTATTTAATGATATTTTAAAAATAAATTCAGGTATTTTATATTTATTTCGCAGCATACATAAGCAAAAAATATGTGCATTAAATTTCGTGATGGTATGCCATCATACTGTTAGAATTAATTTCAGAATTATGCCAGAGAAAATTTCCTGAAATTTGGAAGTATTATTTACTAATAATAAATAAATTTAGAGAAAAGAAACAACATTGAATGATACAAATAACATAAAAATAAAGATAATGACTTAAAAATTGAATTAGAATAATCAACGATATTTTAGCAAATATAGTATATTACATGGTTAGCCTAGATGGCTGATTACTATTTTTTTTATTTTACAATGGTATTTTAAAATGGCAAATAAGGCATTTATTAAAAAAGAAAAAAAAAAAGGTTTAAAAGATTTTGCAGTAAAATCCTAGTATACGGTAAGGCCTTAGATGGCTGATTACTATTTTTTTTTATTTTACAATGGCAAATAAGGCATTTATTTAAAAAAAAAAAAAAAAAAAAAAAATTAAAAAATTTTTTGCTGTAAAATCCTAGTATACGGTAAGGCCTTGGCACAATTTTCAAAATTGTCGCCAAAACCAAAATGACCTGTTTACTGCTCCCCATAATGTTGCCAAATCTGGCACAATTCGCAACAGATGACATAAGCGAATGTTTGAAGTTGCTTGAAATGATTAGCGAAGATTTGATTTCAGTTTTTATTTTTGACAAGTCCGAAGGTGAAGGATATTTAGGGATCGGATTATATAGTCCTTCGTTTAAGAGTTTAGTGACACCATCGATGTAAGTGTTCTTATCCATGACGACTATCTGGCCACCTTTGTCGGCCTTAGAAATGATAATATCCGGGTTAGAATGAATTTCGCGCATTGTAGCTCTTTCTCTCGCAGTTAGATTTGGTTTCAAAGGTTTATTATTGAATTTCACATTATGAGCGATAAGATGCCTAATCATTTCTTTCTGTGAATCTGAAACTTTACTGAACTTGAAAGCTTTTTCGATAGGAGCCAAAATCTTTGGAATCAAGGGTTTACAGGTTTGTGAGAAGTTAAAATTATATTTTAGAATTCTCTCTTGTTCTTCTGAAAGACTAACATTAGAAATATTAACTATTGGTTTGATGTTTACAATGGGAAGATTTTTTGAACTACTTGAACTGGAAGACTGTAAAAGAAGTTTTTCAAATTTAACTGCAAGGGCGATTTTATGACGGTTAACTGCATTCTCCGTTCTTGACCAAGACTTTTGTTTAAGGGCAGTGAATTTTGGATATGATTTAGCAAGTTCCAGATGAAGCTTATTGAGTTCATGTTCAATTTTGGACAATTGTTGACGTGTATCCCTTATGACGGACTGAAGTAAGGCAAGCTTGCAATTTAACACAATTCTTGAAACGTGACTCGAAGGTTTTTTTTATTAGATTTGATTTGAATAAAATTGGGTCTCAATTTTTTACATTTACATTTAAGTAAAAAGTCAAGATGATTCAGGAATTTTTGCCGTTTCAGGCGTAATTTAGTGAAACGATTAACGGATGAAGGCATGATAAACAATGCAGAAAATCAAACTAAATTAACTAAGAAATAATAAAGCACACACAAAACAGCAGAAAAATACCTCACTGAAATAAATAGAAAACAAAACGTTTGTAAGCAAAATGCATGAAATCAGACTAGAAAAGCACAATATACATAACATAAACATAACTTGAAATTTGCAAAAAAGTTTACCGAAACTCATGCAATAACAAAATGGCGGCCACACCACGTGCAAAAAAGAAAGCAAAAAATAAGCCTTTTTGGGACTTCTATAATTAAGACACAATAACACGCCAAATCAATACTAATTCAGAAGTCAAACAACAAAAACCAGCGTTATATTTAAAAAATTTTCACAGGACTAGTTTCGATGGTTTTACCGAACCACCATCCTCAGCTGCAAAACCACAAATGAACAAGATAGGAAATAATGATTAGATAAGATAAGAGAGCCTGGACAAGAATAAGCAAGTTGCGCCATCTATTGGTGAAACCAGAACTAAAACATAATTTCTTTAAAGCCCGAAGGCAAATTTGGATTGGAATTAGGATAACGATCCTAATTCGAATCCAAATTTGTTAACGAACTAGAACAGAAAGATTTTTATGAATGTGAAATGCCTCTAGAAAATCCAGTTCTCCAATGGAAAGATGTTTTTTGAATAATTTTGGCAGCAGAAAAAATGAAAGTGTGATTTTCGGACTAACAATGTTGAGCAACAGAAGACTTCTGTGTTTCCTTTTTTCTAACATATGCCTCATGTTCTTTGATGCGAAATTTCAAGGCTCTCTTAGTTTGGCCAATGTAAATTAAACCACACTAGCAAGGAATTCTATAAATATCCCAGGAATTCATATCCGGAATGGGGTCCTTGAGTATGGAGCTCGGAATTTCATTGATGGGAGAATAAACAACCCGAAAGTTAAATTTCTGCAAATTATGTGCAACTTTATATCTAATTGATGGAAAGAAGGGAATGACAACAGAATTTTTATAATCTCCTAAACACCTTTTCACCCAACATTATTAATCAAGCAGCTAAAAAATTCTCATCTCAACACACTAAAAGGCACACTCTTGTTTTAGGAGATTATAAAAATTCTGTTGTCATTCCCTTCTTTCCATCAATTAGCTATAAAGTTGCACATATTTTGCAGAAATTTAACTTTCGGGTTGTTTATTCTCCCATCAATAAAATTCCGAGCTCCATACTCAAGGAACCCATTCCAGATATGAGTTCCTGGTGGTATTTATAGAATTCCTTGCCAGTGTGGTTTAATTTACATTGGCCAAACTAAGAGAGCCTTGAAATTTCGCATCAAAGAACATGAGGCATATGTTAGAAAAAAGGAAACACAGAAGTCTTCTGTTGCTCAACATTGTTAGTCCGAAAATCACACTTTCATTTTTTCTGCTGCCAAAATTATTCAAAAAACATCTTTCCATTGGAGAACTGGATTTTCTAGAGGCATTTCACATTCATAAAAATCTTTCTGTTCTAGTTCGTTAACAAATTTGGATTCGAATTAGGATCGTTATCCTAATTCCAATCCAAATTTGCCTTCGGGCTTTAAAGAAATTATGTTTTAGTTCTGGTTTCACCAATAGATGGTGCCACTTGCTTATTCTTGTCCAGGCTCTCTTATCTTATCTAATCATTATTTCCTATCTTTTTTATTTGCGGTTTTGCAGTTGAGGATGGTGGTTCGGTAAAACCATCGAAACTAGTAATGTGAAAATTTTGTAAATATGACGCTGATTTTTGTTGTTTGACTTCTGAATTAGTATTGATTTGGCGTGTTATTGTGTCTTAATTATAAAAGTCCCAAAAAGGCTTATTTTTTGCTTTCTTTTTTGCACGTGGTGTGGCCGCCATTTTGTTATTGCATGAGTTTCGGTAAACTTTTTTGCAAATTTCAAGTTATGTTTATGTTTTGTATATTGTGCTTTTCTAGTCTGATTTCATGCATTTTGCTTACAAACGTTTTGTTTCTATTTATTTCAGTGAGGTATTTTTCTGCTGTTTTGTGTGTGCTTTATTATTTCTTAGTTAATTTAGTTTGATTTTCTGCATTGTTTATCATGCCTTCATCCGTTAATCGTTTCACTAAATTACGCCTGAAACGGCAAAAATTCCTGAATCATCTTGACTTTTTACTTAAATGTAAATGTAAAAAATTGATACCCAATTTTATTCAAATCAAATCTAATGAAAAAACCTTTGAGTCGCGTTTCAAGAATTCTGTTAAATTGCAAGCTTGCCTTACTTCGGTCCGTCATAAGGGATACACGTCAACAATTGTCCAAAATTGAACATGAACTCTATAAGCTTCATCTGGAACTTTCTAAATCATATCCAAGATTCACTGCCCTTGAACAAAAGTCTTGGTCTAGAACGGAGAATGCAGTTAACCGTCATAAAAACACCCTTGCAGTTAAATTCGAAAAACTTCTTTTACAGTCTTCCAGTTCGAGTAGTTTAAAAAATCTTCCCATTGTAAACATCAAGCCAATAGTTAATATTTCTAATGTTCATCTTTCAGAAGAACAAGAGAGAATTCTAAAATATAATTTTAACTTCTCACAAACCTGTAAACCCTTGATTCGAAAGATTTTGGCTCCTATCGAAAAAGCTTTGAAGTTCAGTAAAGTTTCAGATTCACAGAAAGAAATAATTAGGCATCTTATCGCTCATAATGTGAAATTCAATAATAAACCTTTGAAACCAAATCTAACTGCGAGAGAAAGAGCTACAATGCGCAAAATTCATTCTAACCCGGATATTATCATTTCTAAGGCCGACAAAGGTGGCCAGATAGTCGTCATGGATAAGAACATTTACATCGATGGTGTCACTAAACTCTTAAACGAAGGACCATATAATCCGATCCCTAAAGATCCTTCACCTTCGGACTTGTCAAAAATAAAAACTGCGATCAAATCTTTACAAATCATTTCAAGCAACTTAAAACATTCGCTTATCCCATCTGTTGCGAATTGTGCCAGATTATATGCTCTTCCCAAAATTCATAAAAGTGGTATTCCTTTCCGCCCTATTGTATCAAATTTAGGTACTGCCTCGTATTTATTAGCTAATATTTAGTTTCTAGATTTTCAACTCTATTAGACAATAACATTTACACCATAAAAAATTCAATAGAGTTTGTAATAAAGGTTAAAAACATTTCTCCTAGTAATTTACTCATGGTTTCTTTTGATATAAAATTATTATTCACCAATGTCCCAGTGGAGGGTGAATTAAGATGTCTAGAAACCAGACTTCGTGAATTTCATTTCTCTTACATCGAAATTGATGAGCTAATTACTCTCACTCAACTCTGTTTGAAACAAACACATTTTGCTTTCTAAAATAAATATTACAAGCAAACTGAGGGATTAGCCATGGGAAGCTCCCCTCAGTCCCATCCTGGCTGATATCTACATGCATTATTATGAATCAAAATTGTTTGAAACTTTAAACTTCCCGGTATGGATCCGCTACGTAGACGATACTTTGACCCTGTTTGAAGGTAATAAAGATGGTTTAAATAAAGTTCTTTCAACAATGAATTCTATTGATCCTGCTATTCAGTTCACTTTTGAACTTGAGATTTGCAATTTTCTTCCGTTTCTCGACATTCTGGTCACACGTAACACATCCAACTTCAGTACTACGGTTTACCGTAAACCTTCATCGGTTTGCCTTCCACCACACTTTAAATCATGTCATCCAACTAAAAAAAGTTAGCTTCATTTTATTCCTATGTTTTCCGTGCTCTTCAAGTTTGCTCCTCCAAACTAGCCCTTGATGAAGAACTAAATTATTTAAAAGCAATAACTATTGACAGGGGCTTTTCATCCAACATTATTAATCAAGCAGTTAAAAAATTCTCATCTCAACACACTAAAAGGCACACTCTTGTTTTAGGAGATTATAAAAATTCTGTTGTCATTCCTTTCTTTCCATCAATTAGCTATAAAGTTGCACATATTTTGCAGAAATTTAACTTTCGGGTTGTTTATTCTCCCATCAATAAAATTCCGAGCTCCATACTCAAGGAACCCATTCCGGATATGAGTTCCTGGTGGTATTTATAGAACTCCTTGCCAGTGTGGTTTAATTTACATTGGCTAAACTAAGAGAGCCTTGAAATTTCGCGTCAAGGAACATGAGGCATATGTTAGAAAAAAAGGAAACACAGAAGTCTTCTGTTGCTCAACATTGTTGGTCCGAAAATCACACTTTCAATTTTTCTGTTGCTAAAATTATTCAAGAAACATCTTCCATTGGAGAACTGGATTTTCTAGAGGCATTTCACATTCATAAAAAACTTTCTGTTCTAGTTAACGATCCTAATTCCAATCCAAATTTGCCTTTGGCCTTTAAAGAAATTATGTTTTAGTTCTGGTTTCACCAACAGATGGTGCCACTTGCTTATTCTTGTCCAGGCTTTCTTATCTTATCTAATCATTATTTCCTATCTTGTTCATTTGCGGTTTTGCAGCTGAGGATGGTGGTTCGGTAAAACCATCGAAAGTCCTGTGAAAACTCTGTAAATATAACGCTGATTTTTGTTGTTTGATTTCTGAATTAGTATTTATTTGGCGTGTTACTGTGTCTTAATTAAAGTGGATGTTAAACAGAGAAATTTAAATGCAAACTACAACATAAAATGGAATATTTACAATGAAGCTGCAAATATGTAAATGCTCAAATAAACAGTAGCACTTGTAGATTTTGGAGGTAACAATGATAAATTGGCTCCATTGGAAATCTTAATCGCATTTTCGCATTTAATATGACAAACTGTCATTTTACCTGCATGGAAAATAGATGATGTCTTTTCTATGTTACTTTTATAAATTCAATTATTCATGATAAAGATACTGCTTTTTTAATTTTATATTTCATGCACTAACATGTTACCAATGATATTCATTAGTAACATGTTACCAATGATATTCATTAGTAACATGTTACTAATGATACGATGTTCATGCACTTACATGTTTCATTGTGCAAAAACTGGTGTCATATATGCTGTTCTGCTTTTCTAAGGAAAGGAATTCTACTATGCACTAGATTTTAATGAGAATAACAAGGAAATGAAGTTGTATAGTATTACATGGTGTAATATAATTAAATAATGCCTAAAAATGAAAAAGCACACATGCTAGAGACCTGTTTCATGGATGAAAAATACATTTTTTTGACTGCATTACAATTTATCTCTTGTTCATCAGAAGAAATGACATAGATCAAGTGGTTAGCGAATCAATTAAAATATCTGTAATAATATGAGCAATGATTGGAATAACTTTATGTGGGAAGTTTGCTCATAACATTTAGACAAACATGCTAACACTGTATTAGAGGACTGCATAACATTGTAAAAATTACCTTTGTACGTAGGAAAAACAATGCCAGAGGCATCTTATTCAAACAATGAATATTCAGAGGCATATGCTTGTAATTTTAAATAATTTTTATAAATTTTGGTAAACAACTCAAAAGAGTGCTTTCTGATTGAAGTTCAAAATAATGATGCCAAAACATATTTGTAAAAAAACATCCTTAGTCACGTTAAATATGGCTTAACAATTCTCCAATTGTTAGAATAATACTCAGATTCTGAGCGTTATAAAAAAAGGATAATTCTCATAAATTTTGATACAAAAATTTTATTTTGAACTATTCGTATAATTTTGTAGATCCCCAAATTTATATGCCTGCTCAACATGCAGACAAAAAGTGGGGATCATCCAAATAAAACAAGGAATAAAAGGAAATGGTCTAGCATCATTTGAGTCTGATCTTACTGCATATATGCAATGGATGTATAAGAGCTGGAAAAATTCTTATGCAGCTATTAAGGTAATAAAAAATTATTACTGCTAACAATTGCTTATGTTTAGATCGGCATTCTTTTGGAAAAGTTTGTTCCATAGATTCAGAAGTATATATATATATATAAATAAATAATAGTTTAATTCAATTTCGTATACAGTCAAAAGTCTTTAATCCGATTTCGTCGGGACTTCGGCGATTCCGGATTATAGATCATCAGTTTAAATCTGGTAAGATGACATGCAGAAATTATAAAATTAAAAATATGAAACCGTAATTTATGAAATAAAGAACAACTAGGATTTAAAGGGTATCAATTTACAAAAAAAAAAAAAAAAAACTTAACATTTATTTATTTACTTTATTAAACATTTCTTTCAATTTAAGTTGTTTAAGTTGCTTCATTTTTTATGTGATAATACATTCTCTTTAATTCTATAAACATACATAATTTCTTGTTCAGTTACAAAGTTCCGCTGTTCAAATCCTATAATTGCTGTGTCGAGAATACCGGCTAATTTGTCAATCGAAATTTTTTCATTTTCAATAACCTCTGTCACTTTCTTCATGTCTTTATCCATTTTTTTGCAGCAATTCCACTTTTTGTTTGATGGACATCGAAACATACTTTCGTTTTGTAGATCCTTCGGGAGCTTCAGCATCGGAAATTCTATTTGACATAATCGAAAGTTCATGTTTACTTTTATAAAATTGCTTTTACAGTCTGCAAAAAAGCTTAATATTTATTTGTTTACTTTATTAAACATTTCTTTCAATGTAAGTTGTTTAAGTTGCTTCGTTTTATGTGATAATACATTCTCTTTAATTCTATGAACAGACATAATTTCTTGTTCAGTTACAAAGTTCCGCTGTTCTAGTCCTATAATTGCTGTGTCGAGAACACCGACTAATTTGTCAATCGAAATTTTTTCGTTTTCAATAACCTCTGTGTCACTTTCTTCGCTATCGGAAGAGAATTATAATGACGAGGAATTTGATTTAAATCGCATCAAAGATGGAGTACATCGAGATGAAATACTACATTTAGTAAGGAATTATAAGCCAAATAAAATAAAAACATCTGCTCTGAAGATAAGGATAGTGCTGACAGATCAACTTCCAGTTCATTGCGCGCCGCGACGTTCCCCCCCCCACACACACGCAGAGCAGTGTGAAATTGATAAACAGATTTCAGAATGGTTAGATAAACAAAGGATATGCCTTTATCCATTTTTTGCAGCAATTCCACTTTTTGTTTAATGGACTTTGAAACATACTTTCGCTTTGTAGATCCTTTACATATTAGTAAATATATACCAGAAATTCTATTTGACATAATCGAAAGTTCAAGCTTACTTTTATAAAATTGCTCTAACAGTCTGCAAAAAATAATAAGCCGGATTCAATTTGAAGATTAAGGAACAATGCAATCTGCAACATTATCTGAATTAGATAATTTTAGCTTAGCTTATACTGTCCGTTATACATTAAATGTCCATTCGTAAACGTATTTTGCGCATGCGCACCTACATATTCGCAGCCGTAAAGCATGCGTCGTATAGTAAGCCATAAACGCATGCATCGTATAGTAAGTTTGTAGCTTTGAGGTCCGGATTATAGATCATTCCGGATTATGGGTGTCCGAATTAACGACTTTTGACTGTATCAATATGTAATGCTACGAAAATGAAATAATTAAATAATCATCAAAATTTAGAAAGTTACAAAAGCAAAAAGTACTATAGAAATAACTGACCAAGAGATTTACACCACCATATGGAGTCTCCCCTCGTGCTAAATAATAAGGGGTATTAGACATACTTTCCATACCACCTGCTACCATTACATTCTGAAACAAAATACAAAACAGTCAGTGACCACGAAGCATACAAATATACTATGAAGATCGGTCAAAATTCATTTTTAAAAACAAACCTGATGTCCTAACATAAGACTCTGAGTAGCAAGCATTACAGACTTCATTCCAGATGCACATACTTTGTTAACAGTGGTACAGGGTGTTGAAATTTGAAGGCCTTAAAAACATTTTATAAATTTAAAATATATAAGTATTCAGCATTAAAAAAACTGAATGATTAGAGGCATAGAAATATAAAAGAAAATATGCCTAGTTTTTTATCAGCTGGATTTCAAATATAAACGAAAAAATATACCATTTTTTAGTTGATGATTTTTATAAAATTTTGCACATTTTAGTTTTTATATATAACTATTACAAAAAAAAATCTTGATTATAAAAATTATATTATATAACACATTTAAGACGAAAACTGAAAGATTATAACATACAGTATTATATGGTTCTTTCTTATTACCCATATATTCCTGAAAATTACTTACAAGGCCACTGTGTTGCTAAAATAGACAACCCATGATATCACCCAAATATACTTATGTAGCAAGCCAGGTAAGCTTGCACATATAGCAGATGAGTGAAGATCACCTTAACATTCAGCGGTCATTTTTCTGATTAGTATTTCTTTTTCCATGTAAGGAATCATTATACGATTGCGGAGTTTGCCAGATGATGAAAAAGAAAGTGCTGTCTTTAGAAATATGGCCTTTTGCCTGACAGTAGATTTTGTAAAAATTCACACTCTATGAAACTGTACTTCTTAAACAACTGAATTGTATGTATCAAAATTTGTATATAATGTGAATTTGTGCAATTCTTTGAATCCCTTCCTTTTTTTGTAAGGAAAACCAGATCACTGTGTAAATGAAAATAGTGCAAAACACAATGCAAAAAATATTATAGTTGATGGGAGACAAGAGGCATCATCACTCTACCACTCCACCAAGAGGTTAGACGGTATTGTCTCATGTTCCCACATACTATAAGTAACAAATAATATTCTTAATGCTTCACTGCTTACAACAGGACTTTTTTTCTTGAAAGACAATTTCTTCTTCTTGCTGAAACCCTCTTGCAAAAAGTCAAGCTTTAAAATGTTCATCCCTCTTTATTTTAAAAATTCACTTGTTGTTTAAAATGTTCTTTATGTTTTGCTTTTATTCACAGCTTTCCAAATCCTGTTTTTAATTAAAGACTTTTCCTCTTTTTCAATAGCTTTTAACCATTTGTCTCTATTTTCTCCTGATATTGCTTCTTAGTATGACAAAATTATAAAGTCTCTATACTTTGCTGGTAATTTTCTATTTCTTGTAGGCTGTTCTTAATTTTCTGCCTCTTATTCTCCATTTTCATTAGCAGCTTCTAAATGATCATCTTTCCACATGGAAATGCTTTTATCTTGATTATTTTCTAGATCTTCAGAATGAAGATCCGGGGGGGGGGGAAAAGAAGAAGAAGAAGAAAGAAAATGTCTTTTCTCCAGACTATCTCAAATGTCTTAAGGAACATGCCTGGAACATACTGACAAGAGAAGAAAAAAATTAACATCTAAATAAATCTTTATTACATAAAAAAATTCTATGAAAAAAAAAATAATAAGCAATAAAAAAGAATGAAAAATCATACAAAGTTAAAAAAATCATGAATTGAAGAACAGAAGTAATAAATATGAGATGTCCATTTGTGTGGTACATAGTTCTAAATAAAGAGTTCACTATCTACATTGAACTCCTCCATATATTCCAACTTTCCCTACTTCATAGTAGTCACATGGCTTAACACATGACTTTGTAGGGGTCTACAAATTTTACAGAGTTTCCTTCCAATTCCAAACTGAGTTCATTGCAGAGCTACTTGATCACCCACTTTATATAAGTTTGGTAGTTTATGGAGCTACATTGTAACGTCTGTTTCCTTCTTGAATTTTGAGAATGCTGTTTTTCACTATTCTGTTCATAGTGCAACCTTATTTGTTTAATTTTGATACCTTCTTCATTTTTCATTTTTATGCCGAAAAAGTAGTTCATGTGGTTTGCAACTGGTGGTTTGTGATGTAGTGCTATTGATGATTCTTTGAACAGAGGCAATGTGTTTAAACTACATTTTGAGTTCTTGTATGGAGAACTTGGTTAAGATGGGAAACCAAATACTGTGCATGTATTCAATCTGTTTGTTTCCATGCAGAATGCCAGCAGTTATTGTTATATGCTCAACATTCTTGTCATGACAATTCAGTTGAAGTAAAAGCAGCCCCTTTATCTGAGATAATAAGTCTGGAGTTACCCAAAGATTTTTGATATAATTTCAACTTCGTCAAGAGTGTTTTGCATATTTGTCTATTTAACACGTTAAAGGCAGAGAAACTTAGAATGCATTGCCAGAAAGTATATGTGTCAAACTGTGTACTACCTTTTGGAATTGGGTGAAAATTACCAGATTTTTTGGAAGACAGCATACCTAGGATGCAGTTCAAGATGATTTTTTTTAAGAACTGTACACAAATTAGGGATATAATATTCCCATTTAATAATGCCTTCCGTTTTAAGAGTAGAGAAATAACCTTTAGAATGAACATTTTGCACTATTTCTTTTTGCATGGCCTGAAATATAACTAGCAGTTCTTGGTCTTTAACTATTTTATATTGAAGATCATTCTTTAAAGAGTAGTTATATAAATGGGTTTTGTCTAAAGTTTGTTTGATCCCAGTAATGAATTCATCAGTTGATTGTGCCACAATAATCTTTTGGGTGACATTGTCGGTGGAAATTAACATAACAGAAAATCAACTTAAAGAATGTATATGTCTCATTAGATATTCACAGGTTCATAGCTATATTTAATTGTGAGTGAAAGTCTTCAGAGTAAAGAGCCCATCAAGCAATTTTAAGTGTTATTTTAGTTATGGGGGGTTATATTACTCACACCAGTGACATTCCTAAAATTGCATATGTCTCCTGACTAAGTGAGTAACAGTTCACGGTTGTGGCTGTTCGCTTTTGGAGGTTGTGGCTGTTCGCTGTTCGCACTGAAGTTTCTTCAGTGATATGAATTATAATACTATACTTCAAACCCTCTGATTGCTGTTGAGATACAGAAACAGGCAGTTTATACAGTTACTAGAGTGAAATCATCCCAGTGGACAAATCAGATGCAAAATATACAACTCAGCATCCTCAGAACTCAGATTTTTCCAGTCGAGATTTTCGAAGGCCAGAAGGTCTTTTGGATGATTTAAACCTCAGTATCCCTGCTAAAAATACTAACTTGTAGACCTGCTGTAGTTTTTGGAAATATTCTACAATTTAAAATTGGATGAAAATAGAAAAAAAAAGACACACTAGATATTAATCTAAAATCAAATGCCTTGTTTCTACTGGACAATAACTATCCTGAGCCAGAATGGATATGTGCATTTACAGATGGCTCTAGCACGAATAATGCTGCTGGTGCAGGTGCATATTGTAAACTGTTTTCACATCACGCTCCAGTGGGTCAACATTTTTCAAATTTTAATGTAAAAATTCATGCAGTCTTTTTTGCTATGTCTAATTTTAAATCTAGAATTGAGTTTTTAAGGCTATCATTCTTGTTGATTCTTAGTCGCCCATAGAAGCAACACCACTTTCTCTTGCCTCCTCTTGTGTCAAATATAAAACAAGATATCAGGCAACTAAACAGGAACAGTAAAACAGTATAATTTCAGTGGATATCACCCCACATAGATATTAATGGTAGTGAAAAAGCAAAGAGCAAAGAGACGGCAGAGAGACGTACAGAGTTATTTATTGGCAAATAGACGTACAGAGTTATTCATTGAACAGAGTTCTATTCCTTTGTATTCTCTTAGAAGCATTCACGAGAATCTTCTACCAGCTTATAATGATTATCAATTAAATGGAAGAGTAAACTCTGGGAAATTATCAGGAATGACTGCAATGAGTTCAGTCGCAGGCCACATAGAGAGGCTGTGGCTAATTTCAGATTGAGTACAGGGCACGATTGCTTAGCCAAACATCTCAGCAGAATAGGCATATTGACTAATAGCCAATGCCCTAAACAGACACCATGGATAAGCACAACTTGCTCATCTATCTGGACCTTGACCTTAAATTACAACATAGTGGTGACATTCTCCTGCTGTATTGAATGACCTTATGTCTTGAACACACCATTGCTTCACCTCTAATCACTGAAGATTTTTCATCATGAAATTTTTATGTCTTAATCTTTTGGTAAAGAATTGAATTTTAGTGCTCTAATTTTTGTTTTTAATATTTTGGTGATGTAATTTTGAATTACTGTTTTGTTTTTGTGAGTGGCCATGTCACATTTTGTTCCAGCTAAATAATATAGAAATTTTTTAAGGGATTTAGTGATGAATAAGATTTCTAATTCATAACTGAAGTATTTCTCTTCTTGGATGTAGTTTTCTTGGGGTATAGGTCTTTTTTGTCCTTACCATTTCAACGTGGCCATTTCGCCATCAAGACATATTTATCTTTACTTGACTGTATTTTATCTTGTCGTATTATACTTGTATTAAATTTATTTAGTTTAATAATTCTGTTTACCTTTTGTATATATTTAATAAAAGTTGTTTTTAATATATTAATATATATAGATATTTACAAGTACGAGATATAAAGAAATTACACATAGTTGGAAATTATGTCAGTCAAAGAGAACTGGGGCTAAACTTCTGACATAACAGAAGTTATTATCTATTTTAAAATTATGCAAATACAATATTTACATCATTCATTAAAATTTCTTGAAATTTTAATCTGCTAGTTCAGAGAAATCACTCATAGAAGCAGGAAATTCACATTTTTATGAAATCTGAATGGAAAACAGAATTACTTTGGAATCTTGTCAGTACCTTACTTTCTTAAAATTAATATGTCATGTATAACGGTGTATTTGTATAAAACTGTACACAGAAACATTTTACATGTATTTATATTTTATATATATAAAATGTTTATTAAATAGAATTAAATTTTTAAATTAAACATAATTTAAATCAACTTATTATAAAAGGACAAGATATAATACAGTCGTGTAAAGAAAAATATGCCTTAACAGCGAACTCGCCTGAGAGTGAAACGCCCACGACGAATAGTCTCATTCCCGTTTTCTTGTTCATATACCGTCTTTTTCTGAAAATAAGACATCCTCCGAAAATAAGCCCTATCGTGATTTTTGGAACTTTTTGTAAAATAAGACATCCTCTGAAAATAAGCCCTATCATGATTTTTGGAACTTTTTGTAAAATAAGACATCCCCCGAAAATAATCCCTAGTTAAAATAATGTGACAAAAAGAATTTGTAAAAAATGCTGTTGATTTATTAAGTATAAGTAATAATATGTTTAGCTTTCCTAATATTTGTATTTCAGAGAAATGTTTGAAACAAAATATTCCAAGAAATTAATTGTTTACCTCTACAGTTCGTTTCAAATTAATTCTTGGAATTTATCTTAACCAGTTCACCGTTTGCCCCGAGAGAGATACGTTCACAGGAAAGGCTTTGTCAACCGTTAGCGTCAGCAGACTCTCGTCGGAGTGAAATTTGAGCTGAACCGTAACCCCCAAGACACATGCGACGCAGCGACCTTTTTCCAACCCCCTTAGAATGAGTTGAAAATCAAAAGGGGTAATTGATGGATTACTTATCTTCTCAACGGTGTCGCATTAGGATCACAGCGGGGCTGTTTCAGGAAAGTAAAGGATGGGGACACTTTCTTCGAATAGCTACCCCCTCAACATATCTTATAAGATTCACAACAGCTTCCTCCCTTTCTATTAACGAACAAAGGGATTTGAATGCTATCTTTTCAATTCTTAACGATTCAGTTCTTCTCTTTTGTTACAGGCCATCAAGAAAATAATAAAACAAAATTCAAGGGCATTTCAAATACTAGCTAATGCCCTTATTTTTACTTTATATAAAGCTTTTTCTTGACAATTAAAAATTACATTTACATTGTAATAGATTGCAATAGATTTGGGGTTGGGTGCAGGAAGTGGAAGTGGGGTTGGGTGCAAAGGGAAAAATATCTGCTCTAAGGACTATACCAGTCTTTGTCTTTTATGTTGCCCTTTAGGGGGTCGTTATTCACCATCCTTCAGTGTGACAGGTACGCTGTTCAATCTGGTTTGAACAGAACTTCTAAATAGGCTTTCACAGGTGGTGAAAGGGGGAAAGAAATACTCTGAGCCCAGTTTTAGACACAAAAAGTTTACCTTTGTGTGCAAAAAATGGCACGAAATGTTTGCGATTTTCCTAACAGCGAACTGGTTAAAAATACAACATAAGGCAGCAGTCTACATTGAGTGACAGTGCAGGTATACAACGTTTCTTCATTTCAGTCTTGTAAGTCTGATTATTTCCTCATATGTAATTTTATTTAAAAATTAAGTGAATAATTTTTAACCTCAGTTAAAATTAGTACAAAACAAAAGAGCTATTCTGTCGAGTACAAAAAGGGAATCGTGGAAGACTCCAGGGGTGTAAATCTTGTAGCATGCTGTAAAGAGAAGACGCTGGATCTCCATATGGTTCGTAAATGGCGTGCAGACTACAATTACCTGTGTCAACTGGTGGACCAAGGAAATGAGAAAAAACGCAGAGTTGGATCAGGTCGGAAGCCGTTATTTTTTGAGTTGGAAGATTGCATCTGGGAATGGATTGCAGGGAGGAGAGCAATGGCTTTGGTTGTGCACAGGGCTGATATTAAAAAATTTGCCCTTGAAACAGCAATTGAATTTGATATATCCACAGAAGAAGTTAAAGCATTGTCACACTGCTTAGACAACTTCCTTAAACAATATGAACTGTCTCTAAGGAGATCAACAATATTGTTTAAGCTGGAAGACAATGAAGTTGTTAAGCGTGCACTTGCGTTTAAGCTTTTTGTTGATGGCATCGATTTTTCGAAATACCAACTCTCCAACATGATTGCTATGGATGAAACTGTGGTATTCCTATGCCAAGGAGCTCAAATGACGGTTCACCACAAGGCTTCTTTGTCAATTTACGTTCTTTCTACCAGTTACGATAGTGCTTTGTGCTACCTGTATTTTGGCGATTCATCTAGATGGCAAGAAAGTATCGCCATTTTTAATCACTAAAGGTAAAAAAGACCAGATTCAACTTGTTTCAGGAATTTATGTCATTGAAAGTGAAAAAGCCTGGTGTACCCAAGTAGTTATAAGAAAGTGGGTTGATTTTATGCTGCCACCACTGTTGAGGGGTCAGAATAGAGGTTTACTAGTTTGGGATTCAGCCAGTAATCACCGTGCTAAAGACATGAAAAACTTTCTTGCTGAGAGGAAGATTGATCAAATAATGATTCCGGCAGGAATGACTGGTTACCTCCAGACACTTGACATTCCAATAAACAAGCCATTCAAGGATCATTTGCAGATGGAAATCAAGGGATATATTGAAATCAGAATGGTGAGAAATCATCGAGGTAATTTTGTAAAACCAGGCTTACAATAAGTTGTGAATTGGGTAAAAAATTCCTGGGACAAAATAACTGATAGTGATGTTTCCAATGCATTACAAACAGGTTACTTAGACAAGAAGTATTCATTTAACGATAGCTATATCACAAGACGTGAGAGATTCGGACCAATGATTCAACAGGAAATGGATTTGGAAGAAAATCAGAATACAATTCATAATTTTATTTATGATGATGTTGCAGAAGAAGATGACATGACTGTAATTGAATAAATTTAAATCTCTGTATTCTGTGTAAAATAAATATTACATAAAAATATATAAATATACATTTATTTTTGCCTTCCCCCGAAAATAAGCCCTAGTGCGTATTTTGGACCAAAAACGAAAGTAAGACAGTGTCTTATTTTCGGAAAAAGATGGTAGTAACTGGGTGGAAAGAAACATCTGTACTTTGTTGCAAGACAACAGATACATTACTGTGTTGACTCGCGTTGCAATGAAGTTGCGGTATACCTTGTTAGTAAAGGTATAGAATAGGATAATTGGAAAGTGCTTGTTTCAGATTTGAGAAAACACATTGTTGAGCAGGACTCAAACGGGATAAAATTTCATAGTAACTCAATTACAGGTTTTGTGTCAGTGGCATAATCTTTAATGAATTTTTAAAAGTATCCAGCTAATCCAAGAAAAATTTGAACCTATTTAGCTATTTTGGGTTCAGGAAATGATTGTATAGCATATATTTTGGATGTTGAAGGTCAAAGGGTGCTATTTTCAATAACATATCTTAGGATATCAATCTTTTTTTTTTTTTTTTAGAAAGTTGCATTTCTGAAAATTTATTTTTAGACCATAGTCTCAGTCAATTTGAAGAACATACCATAATTTTTTAATTCACTTATTTTCATCTTTGGATGGAATGATTACATCATCCATATAAATTATAACAGTCAGATCACCAATGAGGTTTGAATACTGAATAATTTATTTAATTTATAACAAAATTGGCAACAGCAGTGAATTACAGATTTTAAAAAAATAATCTAAAGCAATAGTATTTGGTCTTGCAGTCTAAAGCAGTGGCATCAATTGTATGGGTCATGACCCCAAATGGGATCACAAGATAGATGAAAAAATTCTGAATAAGTTTAACTCAATACAAATACATGATTGACAGAAAGGGATTTTCTTCATGATATTTTAGATAACAGTAACAATTAAACATTTGGAAAGAAAATTTTGGTTCTTAAAATGTGAAAATTTAAATTCTAGAGATGTTATTCTATTTTTAGAACAACGATTTCAAAGAGATAGACTATATCTCTTAGAAATCATTGATCTAAAATCTATTTAGTTTGGATATGCATCAGATAATGCTGTGTACTATCTGTGCATCATAAGAACAGCTATTTATTGCCAAAGAAACAGGCCCAAATCTATTTTTCGTAGCAGCATCTTGAAGAATTGCTTTTTAGTTTGCATTTTGGTGCACTTAATGATAAACTGACTTTCTCTAAACTGTTTTCCATGGACAACATTCATCAAAATCAAAATAACAATAAAGCATTCATTTGGCTCAGCCCTACTTGAAATATACTAATTCTATTGCTATAGCAACATCTACCAACTAGTACTAAACATAATTGCGAGAGCAGTTCTTCTGGGAGACAGGCAGTAATACCAAGTTTGTTTTCACAGGATGTCCATGTAAGCAAGTGATGAGAACACAAATTTTAATAACCGTAAATGTGGCACAATTGTGAGTTTAATTATTATTTTGGTGTAAAATTCCATACTTAGAATTTGTGTTAAGCAGACTGTTTTTAAAATTATAGATTTTATGTTAACTCGTAAATAAATGGCTAAAAACTGGTAGGATAATTGGGGGAAAAAATGACTGAAGAAAAAAAAAGGTTCTTCAATTTCAGCTGCTTTGACTTTCACCACTGACAAAATCTGTTTGATGGCTTCTGCCTCTACAGAGACATGAAATCAACACATAAAGAAGTAAAAGCAAACAAATCAGTCTATAAGTTCAACAAGTTTATAAAAGATGATTTTGTATGCAATGAAGATGATGAACTATAAGCAAGATGGATTCCATGCCTTATACAGTACAAAGTATTTTTCTGGAAATTGGATCATCAGTTTAAATCTAGTAAGATGGCATGTAGAAATTATTGTTTTGCAAAATATGAGTACAACAATGAAATAGTTGAAAACTTTCTTTTTTACAAGGAACTACAAAAAACTCAGGAGGAAGAAATCTTTAAACTGGCAAACTCTTACATCATGGAAAATACTTCTTGTGAAAATTGTGCAGGTGTGTGCAGTGATGCAACTGGTGCCATGGCAGAGAAACACAGCAGATTTGTAGCCCAAATCAAAAAAGTCTCTCCCAATTTTACACGAGTTTAATGTAGGATTCATAGAAAGGCGCTTGTATCGAAAAACACACCACTTAAAAATCTGTCTCAGATACTGGAGTTAAAATAATAAATTTTACAAAGGCATGTCCTCTGAAATCAAGGATTTTTTTCGCAGATATGCAGAGAAATGTGCAGTCAATATCAACAGCTTCTTTAACATACAGAAGTATGTTGGCTTTCAACAAATGTGTCTTAATGAGACTATCTGAACTTAAAGATGAAGTACTTGTGTTTTTGAATGACGATGGCGATAGAAATTTTTTTACACTTTTTAACTGATGAAGAAAGGCTAATTTAGGTTAGCTTACTTATGTAATATTTTTCTCAAACTGAATGACCTGAATTTAAGTTTCTCAAAGAGAAAAATTAAATATATTTATAGCTAATGATAAAAGCAAAGCAATTACAAAGAAAACTGATTCGTGACTGATTCTACAAGAAGATAATTTTACAACATTTCCTACTTTAAAAAGGTTTTATTACAGCAAAAAACTAAAAGTTGTTCATTCCCTTAACCCATTCAGTACGGGCATGTCATATATACATCAGCAGCAAACATTATCTCAGAGCTGGGTGTGTCATATTTGAATCGCCATTTAGTTCCCTCTTATGGCCGGGCATACCACATTTGACTTTTTAGATAGAACATTTAATTAGTATTTTTGGTACCTACGTATTAACGCAACCAGGCCAAAATTCGCATAAATCACCAAATTTGGCGACCCTACTTACAGCAACCTTATGTTAATTTATTAAAGCGAGGTGTGCGTAGTTCGTAGATTCGTTCGTTGCCTACATTGTGCCATTCGTAGATGTTTTTATAAGTTAAAACATGTCGCTGTGTACATGGATTCTTGTCTATATTTCGAACTTTAAGCCTAAAATGTCTCCAAAAATGCGGTTTTCGCACATGCAAAAACTACGTTTTGACAACACGCTTTAAGCTAAAAATCTGAAACAAAAACAAAAAATTTAGATAGCAAAAACGTACAGTTTCTAACCAAAAATATTTGACAAGAATCCATGTACACAGCGACATGTTTTAACTTAAAAAAACACCTACGAATGGCACAATGTAGGCAACGAACGAATCTACGAACTACGCACACCTCGCTTTAATAAATTAACATAAGGTTGCCGTAAGTAGGGTAAACAAAATAATATAAAAAACTGTATTAAAAATTATCTGTAATTAATAAATGTACATTTTCTTTCTATTCATACTTTTTTACTCAAACTTACAAATCGCGCCAACCTGGTTGCGATAATATGTAAGTACCGTATTTTTTATTGCCGCTAGATGTAGATGTATGTCTGTTATGGTGAAATATATCGAAAATTAAGTACATTTACCTTCATTCATAGGCAATGTTTTTTATTTTCGGTATTTTGTTTCGGAATGAGAGTGAGATTCGTGGGTGGGTGTTGAGCAATGTAATGTCTCTTTAATTAGGTCATTTGATATAAACAAATGTACGTGTTCTCGCTGCTTTGAGGTACTTTTTATTTTTATTTCTGCGATATAGTGGGATAGATGTTCTATCATTAGAGTTTTTTTTAATTACTCTTAGATTTTTCCGGCTTTGAGATGAATATTTTTTATTGTCAGCGAAACATATTTTTTTTAATGGCAAATGAAAGCAATATCTAAACATAGAATATACACAAATGCTAATTCGTTAGTGTTGAGCAATGTAATTGCTCTTACTGTGTCATTTTATATAAACAAATGAACATGTTCTCGATGCTCTGGAATACTTTTAATTTAATTTATTAATTTGGCTAATCTCTCGAATATGGTAACAGGTAGTTTGGCGACATTTTGGTAAGGCGATAAAGGTTACTAGCTAGGACTTTAGCAGTGTACATGGATAAAGTCAAGAGTGTGTGCAATGCCATTTTTGTGCAATTCTGGGATTTTTTTTTAAGTGAAAATAGGTCGACGTGTACATGGATGATACCGTGTATGTGCAGTTCTTAAAAACGCGGCAAACAGTAGGCGATTCTACACTTTGTCCCAATTTCCCACCTAATCTTCGTCATGATTAAGCACTTTTGTTCCATAAAAGTTCTAGCATAAGCGTAAATCAGCTAGCAGATTGTTGGAAAAAAAAATGTTGAGTAAAAAAAAAAAAAAAAAAAAAAAAAAAAACATGCCTTTACTTTGTGAAAACAAAATAGCGTCCAAAAAAAAAACTAGCAAGTTGCTGTAGCAGGGTTGGGTCGCCAAATTTCCGCCAAAAAAATGCCAAGTTACCATAATCCAAAGATTAACCATTTTTTTTTTCTTATTTTTATTTTATCCCATCATAGTGTAGTAGATGTTCTATCATTACAGACTTTTTTATTACTCTTTGAGTTTTCGGGCATTAAGACGATGCTTAGCGAAAGTTTTTTTTTTTTTTTTTTACCTTCAAATGGCAAAACGAAAGCACTATCTGACCGTAGAACATATGCAAATGCTAAATGATTCAAATTTGCTGAGTAAAATAGCAGCATATGTTATATTCCTGTGACATATGCAACGTTGGACCTTGCGTTCACCCGTTTCAAAGAATATCATACACTGTCTCATTTTGAAATATTGCTTACTTTTTATTGTTTGCTCGTTGAATTTTTATGAAAGACAGTTTTAATATTTTTTAATTTTAATTGCGTGAAGTGTTAAATTAAATTTGCGATTGTTTGGATATTTTTCCATATATATTTATTTGTGGGATAAGGGGAAAATTTTTTATTCTACATGAGTATTTTAAAAAATGTTTAAGGATAATATAATAATAAAGCTTTAAAATTAATTTTGACAACTACCTGAATATTCTTCTCATAATGTACCAAAAATTGTTCCAATTCCAAAAATTTAATTTTTTTCCAAAGTTACGCTTAGCAGCGTGAATTGCCCCCGCAAGACGACGCATCTGGTTAACGTACCGTTCCAAGACTATGCTTCAGTAACAGAGATGCCCGTCGTGAATGGGTTAATAAAGATCTAAAAACTCACTTAACAGATCTTAATACATATTTTCTGGAAGATTTGGACTCGATAAATTCAATATCCTTTCCAGTTTATGTGGTAAAAATATATTCTAGGGTATCCTATGGCAAAAATTGGTTATTTTTTGGCGTCATCCTTGTTTACGTCCAATGCTCTCCCCAGTAAAATGGTGTCCAAAACATAATGCAATAAAACGCAATTAAAGCAAAAAATATATAATCTCAAAAAACTGCATTTTAAATCAAACAATGAAATAACATAAAAAAGAAAATACATGCTATCTCATCAACAGACTAAAAAAGGAAATATCAATTTAACTTATTGAGAAATTTCTATGTCTTTAGTCTGTGACACACAAATTCCTTAACAGCATCCAAAAACTTTCAAAAATTATCTGAACTAGAATCTGTATACTACCATCATCACATAAATTCACAAAAATAAGAGTAAAAAAAATTCTCCATAGTGCTGGACTGTCAGTGGCATTTCTTGCATGAACCTATCATGCGACAAACCCATTCAATGCCATCTGAATGGTCTTTATGTTCGACCATACGCATTTCCTTCGTACAAATAGGACACTTATAATTACTACTAAGTAAACCTTTACTTACACACCAGTGATTTAATGCTTTTTTCCCTTTCCTTCTATATCATACAGAAACTTCAGATTAATCTTATGACATACAGCCATTTATGGTGTAAAACACAAAATAAGCAACATACTTCCTAACCAACATCCAATAACTAAGCCCTTACAAATATTTTCCCATCAGTCAAATTCATCACAGTCATGCAACCAATTATATCATAATAGGGTTTTCATAACATCCAATTACTCAGGTTACCATAAATGAAACAACAACTTGGCGATAATCCAAGGGGCACCCTAAAATATAGACTAACCATTTATGTAGCCCCTAAAATTATTATTTCATTTAAATGAAAAACTGAGTTATCATCTAATGGAGATATAAAATTTGTTTTCAAAGAACTGAGCAGTTTTTGGCTTAAAAGTTCAAAATAAATATCCAGAACTGTCTAATGCGGTTTTAAAGGTATTATTACTATTTGCCTTATCTTATATATGCAAGATGGGATTTTCCCAATTCCTCGATCTAAAATCTAAATACTTAATCTAATTAGCCTTACAACTGCCTTTAAGACTTAAGTTCAGCAATATAGAGCCAGAAGTATCATTAAATGTTTTCCTTTTGTAATTTTTTAAAATTTCCTATGTGTTATATGTCATGTTTTCATTTTTATTTATAAATTACTAATATTAGTCAATTTTTCACCAAAATATTTGTAACGACAGAGCTGATTTTAAGTTTATTGTACTTGCTTTGACATTAACATCTGTTTCACACAAAGTAAAATAAATAAATAAATAAAACTTTTTCATTTTTAATATTATCTAATGGATATTTCTGAGCAATTAAAATTAGATTGTGGATTGACTGCTTTAACTTCTGTGTCAGCTTGTAACCTTGATGTTGCAGTGCTAAAAAGCCTGATTACCACTGATTTCGAGCACTCAGCAGAAACTGTTCAAATGTGGATTTCTATAATCTACCTCAGAAGCTCAAATTCCTGATAATTATTACTTCATTATTTGCACAGGAAGTTATAATGAGCTTTGCAAATTTTTGAAAGGCCACAGATAGGACATAGGTTTCAGAGTACGTCTAGCAAATATTTATGTTCAGCATGAAGAAGGATATGATTTTTAGCTTAGCTGAAATTTCTTTAAGCATTAAGGATGTTCTGATTTTTATTATTCATACTATAAAAACAACCATTTTGAAATTTATCACATTTGCTTGTTTGACCATTATGTGCACCAGAGCTAAGGGAAACTGTCACATATTCTAAGAAAAACCATCAAAACACCTAAGCAGCCAGCTTATTTGACAGGATTTGAATATGAGGTAAATTATCAGTGATCAGAAATCTTACCCATTCAGCTATTCGTTACTTGAATTTTAATAAGTAGAGCATATACACAAAAAGAAAAAATGAAAAAAAAAAGAAAAATGTGATAAAAAGTTTGCCAGTTTTTCAAATTTAAATAAAGGATTTTTCAAAGTGATTATTTTTTCTTTATGCTCAATGTAAAATATAACTAAGCACTTCACTGATTGCTGTTGCCTGTTATCTAAAATAAGTGGTTTTTGGAAAGTTTTTACACAAACCAAAACTTGAAATTTATAATTTAAAATTACCAGCTCCAAGAGCAGCTTGTCTTGCAGGAGCTTGTCCTGCTCCAGCTTGTAAAACTTGTCCCATATAAACTTCCTGAACAGCTTCTTTGGGAATGCCTATATAAATTACAATACAGATGAAATGGAAATTTCAAATTTCAAAACACATTAATTTTAATAACTTTTTGTTTGTTACCTGCTGCATTTACAGCACCTTGTATAGCAACTGCCCCTAGCTTAGGTGCTGTCAAAGGAGCCAAAGAGCTGCGGAAAGATCCAATAGGTGTTCTGATAGCAGAAGCAATGACTACATCCTAAAAAATACAAAATAGAGAACTAAAATTAATTAAAATTACAATAACTATTAAAAAAAGGCCTATAAAAATTATATTATTTAAACTCAATCCACATATAAACATATGACCTGTTTTTAAACTGAATAACTCATATTACTATTATATTGAAACAGTTAGGTTAATTTATTTACTAAAACTTCAGCATATTACATAAGTTTTGGTTATTCTATATTTTAGGCATACCCCTTGGATTATCACCAAGTTGTTTCATTTATGGTAACCTGAGCTGGTTGAATGTTATGGAAACCCTGTTATGATGTGATTAGTCGTGATGCATGATTGCAGTGATTTTGACTGAAAGTATTTGTAAGGGCTTACTTAGGTATGGATGTTGGTTAGGAAGTACATTGCTTATTTTGTGCTTTATACTATAAAATGCCTGCTGGTGGTAAGATTAACCTGAAGTTTCTGTACATTTTGGAATGACTGGGAAAGAAAACATTGATTGACTAGTGCATAAGATTTAAATGTCTTCGTTCACCTCTCAGTAAATTATGCAGTGATATATAAGGATTTTGAAAATGGAGCTCACATCAACACTATGAAAGGTATGTGGAATATCATAAAAAGGGATTTTCAAAAGAAATGCTACTGACAATCTGGCAGTACAGAGGATATTTTTCATTTTTACATTTGTGAATTAATGTAATGACAGCAGTATACAGAATTCAGTTTAGATAAATTTAAATAGTTTTTGGATGCTGCTAAGGAGTTCTGTGTATCGCACATTCGAAGAAACAGAAATTTTTAAATAAAATAAGTTGATATTTCCTTTTTGTACTCCTTAGATTAGATAACATGTATTTCCTTTCTTATGTTATTTCCTAGTGAATTATTGAGATTACGTATTTTTTGTTTTAATTATGTATTATTGCATGCCATTTTATCGGGGAATGTGTTGGACATAAATAAGAATGGCACAAAAAAATTGCCAATTTTTGCCAAGGGGTATCTTGAAATATATTTTTACCCAAGTTTTAGATCAGATGATAAAAATAAAAGATGAGTGTTAAGAATTATAATTCTGATATCATTTTATTTTTACAGTTCTAAAGCTCAACATATTTTTAAAATCATTTAGTCAAAAGTCGTTAATCCGGACTCATCGGGACTTTGGCGATTCCGGATTATAGATCATCAGTTTAAATCTGGTAAAATGGCATGCAGAAATTATAAAATTAAAAATATGAAACCGTAATTTACGAAATAAAGAACAATTATGATCTAAAGGGTATCAAAATTTACAAAAAAAGAAAAGCTTAATATTTATTTGTTTACTTTATTTAACATTTCTTTCAATGTAAGTTGTTTAAGTTGCTTCGTTTTTTATGTGATAATACATTCTCTTTAATTCCATAAACAGACATAATTTCTTGTTCAGTTACAAAGTTCCGCTTTTCAAGTCCTATAATTGCTGTGTCGAGAATACCGACTAATTTGTCAATCGAAATTTTTTCGTTTTCAGTGACCTCTGTCACTTTCTTCGCTATCGGAAGCGAATTATAATGACGAGGCATTTGATTTAAATCATATCAAAGGCGAGATGAAATACTACATTGAGTAAGCAATTATAAGCCAAATAAAATAAAAACATCTGCCCTTAAGATAAGGATAGTGCTGACAGATCAACTTCCAATTCAATGCACGCCGCCGCGGCGTTAAAGATAAACAAAGTTTAGATAAACAAACGTTAAAGTTTAGATAAACTTTATCCATTTTTTGCAGCAATTCCACTTTTTGTTTAATGGACTCCGAAAGATACTTTCGCTTTGTATATCCTTTACATATTAGTAAATATATATCGGAAATTCTATTTGACATAATCGAAAGTTCAAGCTTACTTTTAAAAAATTGCTCTAACAGTCTGCAAAAAATAATAATCCGGATCCAATTCGAAGATTAAGGAACAACGCAATCTACAACATTAACTGAAATAGATAATTAGATAATTTTAGCTTAGCTTATCCCGTCCGTTATACATTAAACGCGCATTCGTAAACGTATTTTGCGCACGCGCACACGCAAATTAGCAGCGGTAAAGGTCTTACGCGTCAACGCGACGCATGCGCAGAAAGTTTGTAGCTTTGAGGTCCGGATTATAGATCATTCCGGATTATGGGTGTCCGAATTAACGACTTTTGACTGTACAAAGATTACTGAGATTACAAACAGGTTATAAATATTAATTTAAAAAATATTAAAAATGGTAGTTAACAGCAGTAAAATTATTTCTGCAATCAAATAAAATGAATTTCCAAGCTAAAATGGCAGGTATTTATTTCCGGCTCTACTCTTATATGCACCCTAATTTTACCAAATGTGGCGATGCATGTTCTGTGCTCGTTTTTGGAGCTATTGCGTGTTGTATAGCAAACCTGTTGATGTTGAAAAATCTTTTGCTGGAGTGGTTTAATTGCTCGTTGGTTCGTGTTGTGCGTGCTTTGAAATAGCCTATGTTGTAATGATAGACGTGCTGGAAAGATTTTGGTCACATATTTTAGTTTGTGTGGAAAGTAAATTTAGTATTAAAAGGTACAATGTTGGAGTTGTTAACGAGTCTTTTGTTCACGGGTGTGTTTATGAGGACTGAAGTGCATTTTTGGAATTTCTGTGGGACTTTTAAAACGGAGCAGAGCTGCTATGAGAACTCGGATGAAGAAGGGCATTTCTGATAGTTCTTGTGTGGATTTGCAGTCAAATGGTTGCTGGTAAAGTATGTGGCTGACAGCGGAGTTTAAGATTTGGATTATGGTTTTGGTGTAGTAAGTTAACTTGAGAGGAAGTTTTTATCATTACTTTCAAAATTTTGAATCTCAAAATGACATGTGATATAGCAAAATCGTGGCACTTTTGTTCACAGACATTGTGTGACTGGCGAAATTTTATTCAGGAATGTATTATGGTTGTACCATAGTCGTATCTCCATCAAAAGAAACGAGACCTGGTCTAGGCTAAATATTTATCTTTATATACACCTATGTACAGCTTACAATTTAGAAAAACTTTAAAATACATTTTCACTACAGTAGAGCGCGCAAACCAGCGTCCGTTCTTTTCTCTTTCACATCTCAATCTCTTCTTACTCCCACCTGCGACCAGGGGGAAAAATCCACTCCTCTCTTCCGGCCAAGGCGAGCAAAGGGTTCTCTGTCCGTTCTTTTAGGGTGGGTGACTAAGTGGTCTTCAGAGAAGGGAAATGTTACATGGTAAGTGCATTTTATTTTACTGTTTTTATTTTGTAGAATGTTATGTTCATTTTTTTTACTATGAATTTTTGTTGTTATCGTTGTTTTTTGAACTATTTGTAATTTAGTTTAGTTTATTTGGTTGATTTGTGCACAATGCCTAGATTGTGCAATTCATATTTTTTTTAATTTTAAACAGAATGCTGTGTACATGGTATTCTTTGAAATTTATTGTTGTTACGTTAATTTATCGAAGCGAGGTGTGCATAGTTAGTAGATTCCTTCGTTGCCTAGAATGTGCAAGTTGTACATGTTTTTTGAAGTTAAAACAGATCACTGCGTATATGGATTCTTGTCAAATATTTTTGGGTAAAAACTTTATGTTTTTGCTATCTAAATTTTTTGTTTTTGCGTTGGATTTTTAGCTTAAATTGTGTTTTCAAAACGTGGTTTTTGCATATGCGAAAACCATGTTTTGGGAGACATTTTAGGCTTAAAATTCGAAATGTAGACAAAAAATTTAGGTAGTAATATGACAGCGTGGAGTTTCTCACCAAAAATGTTTGGCAAGAAATTTGGCAACTTGAGGGCGCATATAAGTGTAGTTCCTTATTTTCTTTAAAGAAACATTTAATACTGACATAAAAGTGATCAATGGCAAATTTATGGTCCCATTTAATTTAATTTTTTGAAGCCAACTTGCCACAAAACCCACTCTGTTAAACCATAATTAGTCCAAATATCAGACTCTTTGGAAAGCCTTTGCAACTGCAACCATACACATCTACTTCTGCTATTGATGATGAAATATAAAACTAACCATGGCAGAGTCAATCAGAATATTGATTATATTATGATACAACATACCCATCATATTTTATTCACATAACTAATAACCCATTCTGACCACAATAAAAGCAGCTTAAGAAATGCTATTACATTTCTCAATTAAAGTGTCATATTTCATACTTGAAGAAAATTTTTATTTTACAGCTGTGATCATACATAACAGAATACTGACAGCTATTCTATGTCATATTCAAACAAACACGGTGATGATGTTATGTTAGCGAAACCAACAAGAAATATAGGGCAGTTATCTTGCATTTTCTATTTGTATGGTGGAGAATGACATTCATGTGAAGCAAATGTACGAACAAAAACTATCAGTATTAAAGTGAAAACGCTTCATCGAATTATAAATGGAATTTAGATTAAATTATGCCTTTTTTTTTAAGTCGGATTTATAATTATTTCTATCAAATCTTTTTTTTTTTTTTTTTTTTTTTTTTTATAGTGCCACAGTTTAACTTTCGCATTAATTAAAAGTCAATAGAGTGTAATAAAGTTGGTATCCCGAAGTAACCAATCTTTCGCAGAAAAAAATATCGCATTTGAAAAACAAGAGATTAGACGTACGATTTAACAAACAACGAAAGCAACAATATTCAACAGATACTTACGTTATGTTTCTGGCGAAATGTGCCAAAATTTCCATTTGATTTCTGTATATGTTTATAAAACACCTACAAAGAATTGCATACTTATTATTTAATTTATTTATCCATAATACAGTTGCACATATTTAATACAGGAAATAAATTTAGATTCACAAAAATTTACTTTTAATGATGTGTTAACGCGATGGAGATTCATGATTCAAACTCTCGAATTAATTTGCGGGCGATAAGCAACAAATGTAAATAAAAACAGATTGCCATTTCTTAATACAAATTTTCAAAATACAATTTAAAAAAAAGTATCAACATTAAAATAAAAAGATTTATCACAATTTACAGTAAATTACAATTATTTATTTAATTTAATTTATTTTAGATTCAATAAGCCTGAATTTCACTTCTTTTTTAACCAGCAGTATTAAATCATGATAGGAAAACTGATGATGTAAATGATGATACTAAACATTACTTGTGTCTAATAATAATAAAAAATATCCTACATAGTTAAATTATATTTTTTGTTTTCTTTGCATTAAAACTGATAAATATTTCCTGAGAGTAGCATTGCTTGAGGGTGGCAATAACTTTAACTTCACAATCGATTTTTCTGAGATAAGTATCTGCGTTGTTCGCCATTTCGTGGAATTTTATGTGTCGGTGCTTAAGTTTGCTGAAATTTCCATAGGCATCATATTAGTGCTAAAACAGTGTTACCTTCTAAGCATTTAGAAACCCTGGTTTGAGCTATTTTGTGTGCTTGAAAACATAAATTGAATTGGAGAATTATGTCTCGGTATTCGCGACCACCGAATTCGTCGCTCTTTGTGCGTAATGTTCCGGACAGTGCTAGACCTGAAGAGTTACGAAGATTATTTGGAAAGTATGGTCCTATTACCGATGTGTATATACCACTTGATTATTACAGTCGACGACCTCGTGGATTTGCGTACGTGCAATTTGAAGATATTCGCGATGCCGAAGAAGCTTTGAATGAACTAGATCGAATTCGATTTTTTGGACGCGAGCTTGAAATTGAATTTGCTCAAGGTGATAGAAAAACGCCTCAAGAAATGCGTGGTAAAGAAAGGAAAGGACGCCGATCGCCATATCGAGGTGGTTCTAGCCGTTATGATGATTATCGTAGAAGAGGTAGATCAAGAAGCAGATCTCCGTATTATCGTGATCGTAGCCCTGGATACCGTAAGAAAAGGTTTTCTGGCAGTCGTTCGCGTTCACGATCACGTTCTCGTTCAAAGGAGAGGTATCATCGAAGTGCCAGCCCTCACAGCGACGCTTGATTTGTGGTCTTCCAAATGCCGAAATGAACATTTAGAATTTCACCTGCTTATTTTGACTTTTTATTTTTGTTCTTAATTAATGTCCATGTGTATACTCATCTTAATTTCATTTGATTCATTAAGCTTGTAGTTGGTTGGTCATTAAAATGTTAAATCAGTATTTTTTGTATGTGTGTACACGTAACGTTAAATTATATATTTTTACACGAGAAATTTTAATATTTTTAGACTCATTTATTAATTCTTTTAACCATTGCAGTACTCTAGATACAAGTAAAGGCAAGGCAATACAAGGTTCTGAAGTTCTATAAAGATACAAGGTAACACAAGAGTCCTAGACTCGTAAGCGTACAAGTTAATGCAAGGGTCCAAGTAAAGGTACAAGGTAGTACAAGGGTTCAAGTAAAGATACAAGTACCAGACATCTGGTAAAGGTCAAGTTGACAAATGTAAAGACACAAGGGGCAAAGCAATTTGTGCAGATCAAGTACGCAAAGCACAAGCGCCTTCAGTAAAGACGCAAAGTACCTTTTAAAGACAAAAGACTAAAAGGTAATCAAATGGGATAAGGTTATTTTTACTTTGGCAATAATGCTTTGTTATAAATTTAAAGAATAAGTTAGGACCTCGTATTTTAAGATTAAATCCTGCACTTTCGTAAATTTCTCAGGATTCAGAATTCTTGACAAAAATATGAAAATAAATAACTCGATAGCCTTATATAGTTTTAAGAATATTTTCATCACATAATTGGAGTAAATTCTAGTTATTAAAATTTAAATATATATATATGCATGAAATTATTTTTTAAATGTTATGTAGAAATTAAATTTTTTTTTTATAAATATCTCATTAAGAGTAAAGGTACATTTATTAAAAAGGATAACTGATAGTTTACCCATGCTCTAACAAAATGTTAAATGCAGTGAAAGAAGTGATTGAGTTATTCCTGTGGTTCTGTTTATAATCTTCAAAAAATAATTTTAAACAAGCTTATAAAATTAAATTTGATGATTTAAAATTTTTCTATATTATCTTACAGTTAGATGAATAGTAAATTTTTAGCTTTCTTATGCTTACATGTATTTGTTTTATTTTAAAAACCCTGAAATTGAATATACCCTTGGAAAGTAGTTTTGAAACATATAAAATGTAATTCTTTGTAAAAAGTAATTTTCATAATTTATATTTATCATATCTTTGACACTGTTAGCTTGGAGAAGCAGGGTTGTAATTTGAAAATAACATCTGGATTTCACTTGCAATGGTCACTTCCATTATGTGTCAAGTGATACATTAAAAGTCCAACAAATTCTTGTAAAACTCGGAACTAAGCACTAGCCGAAGTGATTCCAATACCTTTTGGTTAATTCTGAAAGCATACTAGTTTAATGATGAAAAATACAGAATTTAATCTCATAACAGTATGTTGATTTAAAATCTTATTTGTAAGATGAGCACATGCTAAAGTTTATTATTTTTCAACATTTACATGTGCATACAGGGTGATTTTCTTGTTAAGAGACTATTGTCTAAAAAATTAAGATAATGACTGGGAAATTTATATCCCCTTTAATTTTCTATTGATACTTATGTGTTATCACTACCATCTTGGTAGAATTTTCCATATTTTCAGAATGTGTCACACTGCCAATCATGAGCATAATGATTTTTCAGGCAGCCATGCTAATAACAATCCTTCATTCAAGTAGTGTCACCATTTAGCTCTAGTGTAGAATTGGGTGCCTCTTCGTTTAGCGACACTTTTTTGTAAAATTTTGGCGATGAAATATTATTTCTCGTTACTATGATAGTGTAACTTTGCTTTAGTCTCCTGATTTTTAAAAATAAAATACATTGATGTGTCCATGCACAAATTTAAACAGTGCGCAATGCCTATTTTGTGCATTTCTGGGATTTTTTTTAAGTGAAAACAGGTCAATGTGTACATGGACACAGAGTTTATGCAATTCTTTGACTTTTTATTTTGGTTTTGTGTAGCGGCCATCATGAAATTATGTCTTCCTGTTGCCGATCTTGGCGTCAAGAAAGAATCGCCAAAAAACAAGGGGTACCCAATTGTAAACTTTTACCGTTACCATTTTTGTACGTAGACTGTTAAAAGTTTCCAACTTATTTCTTCTCCAAAATTACCGTTATTTTCCGACATAGTCTCCTTGTAGGTGTATACATTTCTTCCAGCGATGCTTGCATACTTTTAACCCGCCTAAATAATATGTGGAATCTTTCTCTGTAATGTCTTCTCATATCTTTGTCCTCCAAGTACTTTTAGCTTAGGGAATAAAAAAAAAAGTTATTTGATGCTGACTAGGATGGATCATGAAGCAGTTCAAATTGTGATTCATGGAATTTTGCCATTGCAACTGCTGTGGTGTGTGATGGAGCATTGGCTTGGTGAAACAAAATTTTTTCTTTTGCAAATGTGCCCGTCTTTCCACAATTTTTGCGTTCCGCTTGTTAAATAACATTGCATAGTATGTTGCGTTAATGGTTTTTCTTTTCAAGATAATCTATTGAGACAATCCCATGACTGTCCCAGAAAACTTTGGCCATCACTTTTCCAGCAGAAGGAATGGTAAAAGTTTACAATTGGGTACCCCTTGTTTTTTGGCAATTCGTTTTTGGCGCCAAGATTGACACCACGGAGGCATAATATCAAGATTGCCGCTACACAGAACCAAAATAAAAAGTTGAAGAATTACATAAACTAGGCATTGCACACTGCTTTAACTTTGTCCATGTATATATTGATCTGTTTTCATTTTAAAAAAATCAGGAATTGTGGTAACCAGAAATGTGGTTTCATCGCCAAAATTTGTCGCTAATCGAAAGGATACCCAATTTTACATTAGAGCCAAAGTCACAGTTTTTATCATTTTTGGAGCCCATTTTTGGAGAAATGTTTTGACTGTCACTTAGTGTCAGAAAGAGCAGTGTCATGTCTGACCAACAGGGCGGGTGGTCAAGCAGCTCAAACCGTAATTAATATATTTTCGTCATTGCAGTCGCTGAAATGTGAGAGCATTGTCTTGGTGAAACAAGATTTTTATTTTTTGCAAATGTGGCCGTTTTTCCACAATTTCTGCCTTCAGCTTGTGAAGTAACATTGCATAGCATGCTCCAATAATGGTTTATCCCTTTTCAAGATAACTTATTAAGACAATCCCATGGCTGTCCCAGAAAATTGTTGTCATTACTTTCCCAGCAGAAGGAACTGTTTTTTGCCTTTTTCGGAGCCGTTTCTTCCTTTGCAGTGTACTGTTTTGACTATGGTTTTGTTTCTCAGCTGTAATGATGAGTTCATGTTTCATCTACAGTGATCAGTAATTGAAGAAATTCCGATTTATTGCGCCAACAGAAAGGTGCAAATATTCATTCAGACAGGTTTTTGGAGCAAACGTGCAGCCAGCTTGCGCTTATCTAAATCTTGGTTCAATATATGCCAAATACGTTCTTTGGACGTGCTCGTTGCCTTTGCTATCTTTCTAACCTTGCTTCGACATCCTCCAGCACCATTTGGTGAATTTTAGCGATGTGTTCGTTAGTGATTGCAGCAGGGTTGCCACACTACCTGGAAAATAGTAAAAAGTCAGGGAATTTGAAAATTGACCAAAAAATTCAGGGAATTTAAATATTTTAGTCAAAATCTGGAAAAGTCGGGGAATTTGTTGAACTAATTTGTTAAAATATTGGGGATATTATGATGAGCAGTAAACGGGTCATTTTGGTGTGGGCGACAATTTTCAAAATCATGCCAAGGCCATAGTGTATACTAAGATTTTACCGCAAAATCTTTTTAACGCTCCTTTTTTCTTTTTCTTTTTTTTTTTTTTTAATTAATGCCTTATTTGTCATTTTGCAGTAAAATAAAATAGTAAATAGTCACCTAGGCTAACCATTTAATTTAACTATATTAGCCAAAATATTGTTGATTATTCCAATTCAATTTTTAAATAATTATCTTTATTTGAATCATATTTATGTCATTTAATGTTGCTTCTGCTCTCTAAGTTTATTTATTATTAGTAAATAAAACCTTCAAATTTCAGGAAAGTTTCTCTGCATAATCCTGACATTAATTCTAGCAGTATGATGACATACTATCACAAAATTTAATGCATATATGTTTTGCTTATGCATGCTACTAAATAAGTATAAAATACCTGAATTTATTTAAAAATATCATTAAATAGATTTTTCTTTCGTTTAGCTGAAAAATGTCTGCCAAAGAAGACATTTTTTAATCCAGATTGGGCAGATTCTAATCTGAATCTTCAGAGGAGAAAATAACTCCTTAAAGTGTTATAATAGTAATCCTTTGGGAATTATATATTATAAGTCATATGTGTTATAAGTATATATATATATATGTCATATGTAAATGGCAAACTTTTGTGTTTTCAAGTGGTACTATAATTAATTTACCTCTTAGCAAAGCCAGTGTGTATTATGCAGATAGACTGGTATTTTCTTAAAACACACCTGGAAAATTCAGGGAATTTCATTTTCCTATTTGAGTGGCAATCCTGTTGCAGTTTTTAGCTGTACTGAACATTCATCGTAACCCAGGCTTTTTATGACCACGTTTTCAGCTGCCCAAAATTTCGCAGTGGTTGATGATGGTGCAGATTCCCTGTACACTGTGTCCAACTACTATTTAATCTGAGTAGGGGTATTACCTTTAAAAAAATAGGTATCTAATGACAGCACAATACTCGATTCCCCATCACCACCACCACCTAATTTTTACAAAAACGGCTACATCAACTCACGAAAGTAATTGTCAAACAAAAAATTCGCATTCAAAATAGCTGAAATTTTGATTGGTAGTTTTCAAGTGATGCCCAAACAAGTTCCCTCCACTTCTGTTCATTTGAGTTGCCATCAAAATACTGAGGTCGAACAGACAACCGTCTTATGTTTCTTGCATTATGAAAAAAGAAACTTTTCTGACAGCCCTTGTATTCCAATGACTTTTATAAACCAATGATATTTTATGCCTTAATTTTATGTACTGATGGAATTTGGCACAATGGAAGAAACTGCAAAAAATTTCTTTAGGAGCACATAATTTTGGCATAAAATCTCTAAAAGAGAACAATGAGGAGATCCATTTGGTTGATAGCTGATGTTCCTGCAGTCCTATATCTGTGCATTTCTCAGATAAACATATTGCTGTGTATTTGAGCATAAGAATGTATTTTACTTTTTTAATGTATCACATAAACTTATTTAATTGTTGAAATTCTAACATGGGGTTCGATTACCTCATTAATATATCATAGGCTTTCTTAAACTTTTTCAGTCACGACCCCTTTTTATCACTGAGATTTTTTTCCTGAACCCCAAAGTATTTACAAAATTTTTGTGGGACCCAATAAGTATTGCGCAAATTGCAATTTTTTCACTTGTACTGTAATTATACTATTGCAGTTTTAGGTCATGAACTTTAATTTCTAATTTTAAGACAAAGAACAATGTGAAAATTTTAAATAAGTAACAGATGAAATGAACATTTATTTTATAAGAAGAATTGGCGAAAACGTTTTCATTTTTCCTTTGTCTTCATTGTCTTTATTTATTATTTATTTTCAGATAAATTGTGTAAAAATATATGGTAATTGTAAAATTATTATAACAAGTTAAATATCAAAACTGCTAAAATTTTTAGCGACCCACAGTTTAAGAAACCCTGATATATCGAGTGGTTACACAACGTCCTTGAAAAATATGCAGCTCAGAGGAGCCATTTACCCCAAACTATTAAACCACGATCACTGAAATGGGATATTTCAGACAAGGGAAAGCAAGTTGTGTGCCTCTTCCTCATCATAAATAATACTCAGGTTCAGTCATCTTGGCTGCATTGAACATGACAAAGGCTCTTTGTAAAGCTGGAATGACACAAACCATCGTTTTTCTTTGCCATTAAGCCTTCAGGCTGCAATAGAAGGCTAGTTCGAGTTTCAGTGGCAGCCTAAGGGTCTAAAAGCAAATCTCTTATAGTTGCTTTCCAGTTTCTTCAACCCAACAATGATTGAAAACATCTGATGCGGTTGTTACTCTTGGTTGCCCTTAATCAGGCTATTTGTCAACTGATCCAGTGCTTAAAAAGCAGCTCCAAACTCTTGATGTAACACTTTGAAGGATATTCAAATTTTGTGCGACCTCCATTTGTGTTTGACCTCCCCCCAATTATTTCCGACCAATTGCTTCATTTCAATAAGGCCTTTGAGCCACAGCTGCTGAATACTGATGATTCTCAGAAACCACATTAACTTTAAACAACACTACAGACTGGAATGCCAACATTTGTCCATTGTGCAGCACATTATCAGTCACCGAATTTCCATATTTCTGTTGCTAATGTATGCATGGAAGTGCAGTTTTGTGCATTAGTTGCAACATTAACTTAGTGAGTAAATTTTTCTCGTTAGCCTTTAACTTTGATGACCAGAGTGTATATATACCCACATCATACATCCTCTTATCCCACTGAAAAATTTAGAAAGGAAAAAAGTTATGTACTGTTTACAGTGTACACCATCTACCAGTTAAGTGTTTGGACATGTGATATCAAAAATTTGTTGTGTTAGTAGTCGGTGGAGCCTCCACGAGTGGCAGTTACATCCTTAACCCTCCGGGGTGCACCAAGTACTTGTGTGACAGCTATTGGTATTTTCGTCAACTCACCTTGCAGAAAATGTGCAAGTTCCTTCACCAATGTTGTCTGGTTGTGTTCCTTAATTTGGCTACCAAACTCATGTCGGGGGGTTTCTCGGCAGAGTTCAGGTCTGGACGGGTGAGTCCATTTAGTTAACCACATTGTCACTTACTGATCCTTAGTGGACCTTGCAACATGACAGCTGACATTGTCATCCTGAAAGTAATGTGGGTTCAACCCATAAAACTGCCACAATGTTGGAAGACAGTTGTTATCTAAAACAGTAGGTGTCATCATTGAAGTTATCTTAAATTTGAACCAAGGGTTCTAGTCCATACAAGGAGAAACATCCTCAGGCCATAACTCCACCTCTACTAAACTTTACTGTGGGCATTGTGCGTTCTCCAGGCAGATGCGAGAACCTGCCATCAAATGTAGAAGGTTGTCATTCTAGAGAACCTATTTCTGGTAATCTACAGCCCACATTGAATGTGTTTCGTACCACACTGACTGAGCAGCATTGTTGGATTTTGTGATAAATATTTATGGCTGGCACCACAACCATATCAGATGTGCTTGCCAACACATGCTTATTCGTCGAAACAACACTCTGGAATGCCTGTTAGAAACTCCAAGCCACCGGTTGTGTGCAGGTCTTCTAAATTTCTCTGAGCAACATCCATTGGTCGGGGTACATGCCAACAATAACCTTCAACTTCTAAATCAAATAAGCCACAGTCAATTTTGGTTAATTCATCTTGCTAGATATACCCCTTAAGGATTGTCCTTTTATGATGCCCAACGATTACACCTTTCTCGATATCAGATAACTGCTCTGTGGCATCTTGCATGCGACTAATGCCTTTGTTAATATGTAGTAAGTGTTCTTTCAAATTTACATTAACATAACAAGTTATTTTACAATCTAAAACCACAGCAGAATTTTAAGCCATAAAAACATTTGCCTGTTAAAAAATTGTGCCAGAGCCTTTGTGCTTATCAAGCTGAAAAGGTGGATGTTGTTTTAGACATGTAAAATAGTAAATTCAGTGAAGGTTTCTGAAGTTTTTAATTCAAACATGTAGTTCACTGTATAGTTAAATAATAAACAAAGAGACATTTTTTTCTTTTCAATAAAACTACAAGATGATATACTTCTAGCAAGTACAGTGTAAGCTACAAATATAGAGCCATTGAATGTATATGCAGTGAATTCTCAATATTCCAAGCATTTACAGACCGTGTTTGTAAATGTGCGAGTGGCATTTGAAAAAATAAACTTTAGTTCCAAAAGTGGTTGTGCATAAATGTTAGTTTTGGTTATTTCGTAGGGGCTGAATATTGCCTTTTTATTTTCCATCATTTATACTAGAACAAGTAGGTAACATTTAACATAAAATTATTTACAGAGGACTTAAGTTCACGTGAAATTCAGAAATAACTGCAAAGATATTTGATGAATACAATATAGCATAAAAATATCAGCATTTAAAGGAATTCTTAATTTCCTGAGAAACAAAATAATGTTGAAGATGAAGTAAATATAAAATAATGAATACAGTCAAAAGTCGTTAATTCGGACACCCATAATCTGGAATGATCTATAATCCGGACCTCAAAGCTAAAAACTTTCTGCGCATGCGCCACGTTGACACATGCGCATAGGTGTTTACGCCTGCGCGTAAGATCTATACGACTGCGCATATGTGTGTGCGCAAGTGCGGAATACGTTTTCGCATGTGCGTTTTATGTATAACGGACAGTATGAGCTAAAATTATCTAATTATCTATTTCAGTTAATGTTGATGATTGCGTTGTTCCTTAATCTTAATTGGATCCGGCTTATTATTTTTTGCAGACTGTAAGAGCAATACTATAAAAGTGAACTTGAACTTTCGATTATGTCAAATAGAATTTCCGATGCTGGAGCTCCCAAAGGATCTACGAAACGAAAGTATGTTTCGATGTCCATCAAACAAAAAGTGGAATTGCTGCAAAAAATGGATAAAGACATGAAGAAGGTGACAGAGAGGTTAGTGAAAACGAAAAAATTTCGATTGACAAGTTAGTCGGTATTCTCGGCACAGCAATTACGGGACTTGAACAGCGGAACTTTGTAACTGAACAAGAAATTATGTCTGTTTATAGAATTAAAGAGAAAGTATTATCACATAAAACGAAGCAACTTAAACAACTTACATTGAAAGAAATGTTTAATAAAGTAAACAAATAAATATTAAGTTTTTTTTTTTTTTTTTTTTTTTTTTTTTTTTTTGTAAATTTTGATACCCTTTAGATCAATAATTGTTCTTTATTTCATAAATTACAGTTTCATATTTTTAATTTTATAATTTCTGCATGTCATCTTACAAGATTTAAACTGATGATCTATAATCCGGAATCGCCGAAGTCCCGACAAGTCTGGATTAACGACTTTTGACTAAAGCAACATTTGTTTAGGAATGAGTATTTTGTAGATAACTTATTTTTGCCAAACTAATGGGTTGGCGAGTTTTTATAAGGAGGTAAAAAAGTAAATCTTGCAAATATTTTTTTTAAGATTTCTAAATGTGTAATTTTTAATACCCTGAACTGTTTCCAGTGACATACTGAAACTGCAAGACTAGCTGGTAAAGAGTATATGTTCAATAAGTTTACCTTAATGGTATATACATCATGCTCACAAAGTCTGCATAGTTTTTATGTTCATAACTATTGGTCATAGATGCTTACTTCTCATAACGAAAATGTTTTTGTGATATAAGTATCTATATTTTGCCATTCTAAATTTTAGAAATTACTTTTGTTAAAATTACAAAATCTCAACTTTTATACTTTAGAAGATTTACTCTCAAACTTAAACTTTTATTAAAAAATTGAATAAATAAATAAAAAGACAGAAAATTTGATTTTATTCAAGTCTAAGATCCTATACGAGGGCTATATGTGAATTAAAGAGCAGAGTGTTTGTATTCATATATTAACTGAAAATAAAATATCAGTGTAGGAAAAGGGTTCTGATATTAACACATTTAAGTGATGAGCATTTTTATATAGATTGTCATGGAAAGCACCGATCAGTATAATTTTTTTCAAAAAGATTCTTATTCTCATAATCTTGCAGAATTTGCATTTTAGAATAGCAAACTAAGGTCTCATAATATTATTTGTATAAATTAAAGAAAAATATTTTAATTGTATTTTTGGTATGATTATTGTATTATGAGAATATTTATTGCATGATTTTAGTATTTGAAAACTTGCATATTACTCTTAAAAATTCTGTCGGCATACCAAATTATGAGCTCAAAAATTAAGGAATGTTACGCACTAGTAAATTGCAGCAGGATGTCATTGAATGTACATTTAATTCTAGAAATTAACCCCAAATTATTCTAATTTATTTAATTACTATTTAGCCCAGGAGGGCTATTAATTTAGTTTTAGCATTTAGCATTGATTCACTTTTCAAATTGTTTCCTCTAAATATTATCGCCCTGTGTGCTATTGATTTCGTTTTGGCATTTAGCATTGATTCATTATGAATGTCTTTTTTACTTTTCAAATTGTTACCTCTAAATATTATCGTCCTCTGTTATATTTAAAGAAATTGAACAATCTGCGTAATTATATGTATGTTTCTCATATTGTGATAAAACGACGATACCTAGAACCATAAAATTTTGAATAACGTACGTTTCCACCCAAATAAGGATATTTGGAAGCCAAAATTTGGAATTGATTTTACTATTTCATATTTTGTAAAGCATTTATGAGTTTTTGTTTAAGAAACTCGACAATTTCAAAGCAAGCAATGACAAAATTCTACCGGAAAAAAAAATTTTATATCCAGTGCTCGAGACTTGTGTATTGGAAATTTCAAAGATATGCTCGTTTAAAAATTATTTTGTGATTTTGCTGTTGAATTGATATTTATAGATTAAGTGCGAAGAATATGGTATTTAATAAATAAAAGAAAAATGTTAAAAAGTGTCCTTTTGGGCATAATGTTAAATGTGAAACCTTTCAGGGTTTTTTTGTTCGCTCAGGAGTCAAATGTTTTGTGTTTTATTTTTTATAATGACTAAAATTTTTGTTACTGGCACCAGTCACCAAATGTGGCTTAGAAGTCTGACTACAGATTTGTTTAATGTACATAATGTCAGATTTGCTCAATTCTGTGATTTCTTTTAAGCTGTATACATGGGGAGAACAATACTTAATAATTATTTACAGTGAAATCTGCGATGTAATTGCTTTATTTTTTCCATTTTGTAAGTTATGTGCATTTTTCCGGTCATTTCATTTCAAAAGTTGGTAACACACCTACATCTAAAATATGTATTACAAAGGGATGACGTTTTTAAAGATTGTAAAACTCTTCACCTTCTCTTAACAAACACTTGGCATGCAGTTATGCTTCACCGCGAACTTAGGCGTGCAGCGGGTGTTTTTTCATGAATCGTGCGGAAGTATGGTTATTCAAGAAAATCGCAGTAAATCAAAAACTACTTCGTTTTTATGAACGAAACTTTTTTTATTTTACACTTAAATATATGCTGTATGATTATTTAACAAAAAAATATATATTTTTTTACGAAATCACAAAAATAAACGATTTTTAAAGTTTTACAATGTATTAAAAAATATTTTTTCATAACAAGTACAAATAGAACTGATAACACATTAATAGTTCTTTACAGTATGGTACTGTTCAAAGCATTTTCCTCTATGAAGAGGAACACGGCAGAAGCTACATATAAAACACGTTTTACTTCACACTATTTTGACTGCGCACACGCGACATTGTCTTTGTGGATTTTTCTTCCCGGCACCAACAATTTTCTCCAATACGTGTTTGCGCATATCCATGGACAATCTTCTAGGAGGGTCACGTTTTGATATCATTTGCTCTGGTTCTTCAGTGCTGATTTTAGGTAGTTCATCAGTAACCCAATGTCGTGCAAAAATTTCTTGTATTTTATTTTTTGCGTCTTTGTCGAATTGTATGCTACAATGCATTGGAAAATGCACACTTTATCATATACATAGCTAAGCGCTTTGTCCACTTCACTGTTTTACACAAAATACTATATTAGGACAAATACTGATCGGCCCGATCTACTCCTTTCATGTACTTGTTGTAGTCGATCAAAGCATTTGGCTTAAAATTTTTTGTCTCTTGATACGATCAACATTACTACTTTCTTTCATTTCTGCGGAATGGATTGAAGAGATGAGACTGACTTCTTTCTTGGATTGCCAAACTTGTACCAATACATCATTTTTTCTTCGAAAGATTGTTTCTCATTTTTTTCAAATTAGTTTTTTTCAGGCACTTTGGTAGACCTCTATTCTTTCTAATTGTTCCGCAAATTTTATTTATTTATTTATTTATTTTGTAAAAGGGCTTCCGTGTTATCGACACTGTTCTAGTAATTGTCCATGTACAAATGGTGCCAGACATCGGTATATGGCGAAACTACTGTGAGTATCGTTTCGATCAAACATAATCCTTGAACTGCGTAAACTTCAAAATTGCAGATATAACCAGTGTCACTTTCAGACAATATTCGTATGAGTATGGCGTATTTTATAAATTTTCCAGCGTTGTAAACTCTAAAAAACAATCGTCCTCTCTAAGGTATTATGCCCTCATCTAACGATACTTGTTCATTGTTCGTAGTGGTCCTTATAAGTCCTTATATTTGAAAATAAAATATAAAGGCCCTTATAGGTGCTTACTTTTTCTTTAAAGCCCTTATTTTTTTGTTTTTAGTGCTTATTTTTTGCTTTTAGTGCTTTTTTTAATGAGTGCACCTTCCCCCCCCGTACCAAAGCCGAAACTAAGTAAACAACTTTTCTTCCTAATATGGAATGTCAGATGGTGAATCATACTCCCAGAAATAGCTTTTCCCCCCTTCTCTGCATAACCTTTGGTGTGCTTGAAGAGTACAGACAGGTGCCCGTCGTTCTATTGGTCAAAGAATTGCGAAAGCAGTAGAAAATTCCGGTACATTCGGCATTCTTTTCCTCCCACCCAAATACTACACACATTTGAATTTCTATCAAGATCTTAAAAATTTGCATTCTTGTTTTGCCTGGTCAGTTCATATTCGTGTTTATTATGATCATTATGCTTATATTATATGTATGAATGTTTATAATAACATAGTTGCAGTAACTGCTGAAGTATAGTAAACTTCCAAAAATGGTTGTGTTTTAACACAGATTAGCTTTCTAAAGAATAATATTCGAAAAGCCAAGTAATCGAATAGTCAAAATAATTTCATTTTTTTGGCCAATACATTATACAGTATGAAGGTTGGGAGGTCTCCTATCTTGAATATTGAAACTGTTACAGTTCGCTGCAAAACAAGCAACGGAACTTTTGGGGGGGGCTGGGTTGAATTGGACTAAAAGTTCTGCGGTCTACCAACCCAAGCGAAGATTGATTCTATTTCGGAAACTTAACGCCGTCTGTTGAAAATTAGAATGAAAAACATCCCAGTTATTTAGTTCTTTATTCTCTCAATACCACCAGTTGTTGATTCCGATTGTGTAATATCACGTAGGGAAGAATTACGGTGCACGTATTGCGCAATAACGTTTGCGATATTTTGCAGAGATAATTAATTTTGATGTTCAGTCCGAGATTTGTTTATGAACACGTAAGAGTTTTACTGTGCTTGCTAAGCAGAATATTTTTTTATATGATGCACATATCGAAATGCCAAAAGCATTTATTTAGCGAAAAAATCTAAAGAGCGGCTATAGTCTACCCCCCTCCTCCTCTCCTTCAAGTTATGCTCAACTGTCCACATATTCGCCAATTTCGAAGTATTCGGGTTAGTTAACCCGGCGGAAGTTGCACCAAGAAAAGTTACTAGAGTGGGCGCGTGGGGTATCGCATACCCCAATATTTAAATATTTAAAATACAATAAAAATATTATTATTTAGTTTTAAACCTTTTTTTTTTTTTTTTTTTTGTGTGTGTGTGTATTATAAATAAGTGAATAATAATTGGGTTTCAAAATATTAATTTCTGAAATAATCTTAGAGTTAAAAATAAGATAAATGAAAATAAAAAAATAAACATCATGCCTCTAAGTTTCATTGCATCTCTAATACACCATGCTTATTTTATTTTTTCACACTTTGAACGAAATACTTTCATGTATTCTTGGCACAGAATGTTTTCACATTTTAAACATTGCATTCACGTTCTTATGTCCTTGGCGCGAGGGCAAAAAAATTATCACATCTTTCATACTTAGTTGTTTCGAATTTCATGTATTCGTTTTAATTCTTCGTCGAAACTTCTGCTTTTGTTTTGCATGCTGTACGTCAATTTCTTGGAAAAGTAATAATCTGATTCTTTGTTCAATACTTTTTTCATTAATTGTAATGCTAAGTCCTTCAAAAACAGACTTCTGTTTCTGGTTGGTGGATTAGCAGTTGAATGTAATACAATTCAAGCATTTATTACAGCAATATTCAGTGCAGGGAAGAAAATTACCATTGGTCACCTCCTTGTTATTCTGGCAATTGAATAATTGGCTGACATTTCATCCCCCATATCCACTGCTCCTTTAGTCATATTATTAAAACATGTAATTCCTGACGTTTTATTTTCTCCAATAGTATCATCTATAGTATGATTGTTATATAATGTTGAAAGCATAAGAACAGTTTTTCCTTTTTTAGGAACATCAGGAATTAATGTTTTATCTTTTTCGAAACCAAAACATTCTAGAAAATATTCTTAGTTTCATTTTCAGTTTCCGAAAGGCAATCTTCATCGCTTTCAAATATTTCTAATAAATTTCACATGCGTTGCATCTCCAGTTCATAGTAACTCATTCTTTTTACCATAAAGCAGTTAGAAATTTTTAAGAATTTAATGTCAAGTACTTAAAAATCACTTGCGAGTAGAAATATTTACTGTTACACTCAAAATAAATTTCTGAACTAAACATTCAGTCAGAAAAACACTTACACGGACAGGCACGTAGGGTGTGTCATACCCCAGTTCCAACAAAATACCGATAAATCTTTTTCTGAAACACACAGGCAAGGAAAAATCAGTTCTGAAAGTCAACCACAACTAAAAACTCAGCTACTGAAAGCAGCACAGAATTTCAGTTTCACAAGTTAGAAATATTCCACTTTTATGTAAGGTTGGGGTATGATAAACCCCACGCGCTTACCCGCGGGTTAAGCTTTTACTGTTAAAGATGACTGCATAAAGAAAATTTCTTTCTTCTGATTTCAGAAATGTTCCTCTTTTTTACTTAAATTACTTTGCTTGCAATATCTGTTAAGAGGAAACTGATATACAGTGAAAATTTAGAAAATGTTCAGAATTTAGATTTAAATTATTTAAATATCAATATGAGTGGAAAAATAAATTCTATTTATTATTAGGTTCAAAGCGAATACAATAAATATGCCTTATTATTATTTATTTTCTCTATTTTGAACTGAAATTTCATCATTAAATCTTGTAATATAGTTTAGTTCTTCATAGTTTTTTTCCTCTCATTGTAAACTAATTCTGTAAATTGAATTATTATTTAAAATTTAAAAAAAAGTAATTATTATCCATGGTTGAGGTAATGCTTATTCTCTCTTAATAAGTACTTCATTTCTCATATTTTAAATTACAAGTCTAATTTTTAAGGTTATGCAGTTGTGTATGATGTAATTAGACAGGTGCTTATTTTTTTTTTTTTTCTTAAAATGTGCTTGAAAAGTGCTTATAGGTGCTTATTTTTTTAACTAAAATGTGGCTATGAACCCTGTTGTTGTTTCGGTTTGTAAATGTTGTTAAATTTTTCAACAAAATAATGTGGTATAGGCCTGAGTTTGAATAATCGATCAGAATTGTCTGTGATGTCTTCATTGTTACAGAAATGCCAAGCCTTCCATATTTGGTGAAATCTATCCCTTGACATAGTTTTTGAAAAAAAAAATGGTGTTCCTGTGCGGACATCAGTTGACCAATAATCGTCTCGGGCGTCTTTACGAACTTGTCCCATGAAAATAATAAGCCCCAAAAATTTCATCTCCGGAATCATATCTCTCCATTTCATGCTTTTGGGAGATATTTTGAACTGATTCGTATTTTAATAATACCTGTTTGATTCCGCAACTAAATATGCAAAAAAGTTATCGCCTATAAATAACTTGACTGCATCAACTGGGGATTCAGGAACATTAGCCATGTTAGTTATCCGGGGATGACTCAAAAACTCTTCATGGTCTGGAGGATTGTCAGTCGATGACCATTCATGTGCTTCTTCATCAGAAGTTGTTTCAGAACTACTAGAAATTCTTCTTTGGACGAACACTCAAACGTGGAATAATTTCATTATAGTCACTTTCTTCGATATCTTGACTTTCAGAATCACTATCATATGAAAAGTCCATTAATCTGTCGCCGCATATTTCTTCATCACTATCTTTGTCACAATGGTTCATTTTATCAATTTATTTAATCATCAATAAAAACCAAGCTTCAAATTGACAAAACACGACTTGTACGTTCTTGGAGCTAAGAATTCGATTGAAGACGAAATAACTCAACAAAAGACCAAATAATTCGACCAATCGTAACTTGTTGAAAGAAAAAATGCAAAGTGTTCCTTAGCAATGCAAACATCACCCATATAATGTCTAGATTTGTGGTTAGCGGGTGTCCACCACAAATCTACTAAATACGTATTTTTACATGACCCGCACTCCAATGACAGACTGTAAAAAACGTAAAAATACGTTGCCCGCATGCCATACTTATTTTTACGTGACCCACGCTCCAGTGACAGACTGCAAAAAATGGAAAAATACGTTGCCCGCATGCCAAGTGTTAAAACAAGAATGATTTTTTTAAAAAATATATTAATTAAGCCATTTTCTAACATTTTTTAAAACCAGCTGCATTTTTATTTTTTTAACTCGTATTCTTTATTATTATGGTAAAAAACTTTACAGTTGATTTTTAAACTATTTCTTGGTAAGTTATGGGCTCAATTTTTGAACATACAAGTAATTATGTATAACAGTGCAGTGTGATGAAGGTTTTTTTTTAATTTAATATTTAAAAAATTTCTACACATAACTATTTTAGCAAACAATCAAAATTTAAACTTTTGATGCATTGGTCAGGGGGGAAATTCTTTTAAAGTACATTTATGCCAGATTTTTAACTTAGCTTCCAAGGTTTTCAACCATCACTTTCACTGTATTTTGTTGGAAGTAAAAGAGTAGTAATTCATTGTTGAAAAATACCTATGATGAGCAATGCTTATGGTGGTCTGAGTTGATCATTTCTTGTAATCTCAAGAGGAGATGGCACTTTTAAACTCGGTATAAATTTATTCGGTCATAAATTACTTTTTACAAAGTAACTTTGAAATGCCAGTCTCTGTTGAACCAAGGTGCACTTCATAATGCAGGTTTGACATTTTAGTAAGTGTAGACCTACAACTATCGTATAATAATCAGTTCCTGCCCAAATTATGATTCTACGCTACTGTGTGCCATCAGGATGAGCTACATAAATTTTTCTTAGATTTGAGAGGGGAGGGATTATCAGTTATTAATGCAGTGTTCTTTGATGAAATTGTATCTAATCCACATTTGATTGCTGTATTTTAAACACGCCATTCTCAATGAAGATATACAAAACAAGTTAGCAATGATCACAATAGCTAACTGGCTATCGTCTAATTTAAAATTAGTTCTATAGGAAAGCTGTGCATTTCGAGGATTCCACCTTGAATCATCCCTCCCTTTTTTTTAGTGGTAGAGAATAATCATTTTCTGTACAGAGCCTTTTTCAATGTAAAGCAGCTCATATGTTATTGCAATATACATGTGTAAAGAAGGGTCTTTCAAATTTATAAATAAAGGCTAATTAAATAATAACCACCTTTATTATGAAATTTGTTGCAAAAAATTGCTTATTTTTGTTACAGAAGGTATTCCAAGATGTAGTATTCCACATTAGTTATAGAATTAAAAGAGGTTTCCTGTATTCATTTTATAAGAGAATTATGGAATCTGAAAATGTTTACAAAATAAGGATTACCAGTTATATAGAAATGTTGCTTAAAAATGGATGAATTGTTTCATGTGAACTTGGCAAAAAGTATTTTGTATTCACATCTGTATAATGTGATATAAAAAAAATATTTTCAGTCTTAAGAATAAAATAATGTGTGTGATCATTGTGCATATACAGAGTTCAATAAATGTACTAGTCAAGAAGCTTTATCTAGATGAGAAAGAGGTTGCATCCTTCAATACCCTCCACACTAGAATGCATTTGATTCCTTAGTGACTTTCCTTTATATGGGAAAAAGATAATAGATTTTGAGATGAGTTAACGTATGGTTGCATAAGAATAGATTTATATATAGGAATCTAAAAAAGAAGAAATAGTTCTGTTAATATGTTTAAGGAAATCATTGTGTGTTAGAATATTCAATGAGATAAAAATGCCCAGAGGGTAGGTTTTTATGAAAATTTTATTATTATTGCTCAGAATATTGTTAAAAATTAGACTTGACATAAAACGTTTTGGACCATTGGGTATACTTACTGTTACAAAAGTATCCAAGTGTTATTTAGACCAAGGTGAATATTAATTTTTTTTTTTTTTTTTTTTTTTTTTTTTTTTTAATAAACCTATTGAAAATGTCCACCCATTTGTCAGATTTTATAATAATCCAGGTCTTGCATTTTTTTAATGACGTGTTAAATATAAAAAACCTTATTGAAATTCATTTAAATTTTTATTAAATTCAGGAACCTTATACTTGTGTGTTTGTAGATTCTTTAAGATTTTGATGGAAGATAATAAATTCAAATAAGGATTGGATGTTACTTAATATAAGCAGAAATAATATTCTAGATAGATACTCAAGCTGTCTTTAATTATTGAAATGATTTTTAACCCCTTAACTACCACAAAAACGTACAAGATTCATTCCCCAGTGCCACCATTTTTCACACAGGTGTGCATAGTTATGCGATATATTGGGGGAAAATAAGTGCAAGGTTTACTTTCTTAAAACTGCTTACTTTCACAAAATAAAGAATTAAAGAAAAAATGAAAGCACAAAATTTAATTTTTAGAGTAAAAATATATATAATGAAAATGATATTTGTATAGTAACAAGGATCCCCCAAAAATGGAGTTTCGATTAATTTATTTTTAGACTAGTAAAGTGTAATATCAGGTTTCAGTGTTATACCTTGTAAAATTAGTATACTTTAAAAAAACATAATTCTTCTTAATTGGTTGGATGCCAAGATTTTCTTCTTGACGTTTCTTTTGCAGGATGGTTAGTTCGAGTAACAATATGAAGCACGGGCATTTCATCAAAAAATAATTCATGAAAGATAAGTGGGTTTGAAACATCCGTTGTATGTTTTTTTATTCCTGGCACTTACTACAAACAGTAAACGAAAATGGAAGACACAGAGAAAAAAAAAAAAATTTTTTTTTACTGAAACAAGAAACCAGGGTTCGTACGGTCCTTAAAAGTCCTTAAGTTTTTTGGAATTGATTTTTGGTCCTTAAAAGTCCTTAATTTTGGCCAAAGTTGGCAGAAGGTCCTTAATTTGAATCATCTGAAATTTCTGTCTGTTTTTACGACTGCCATTTTGGGTGTGAATTAGCGTTTGGCAGGAATATTTTTGGGGATTCACAGACAAATATGGCTATTTTTTGAATGGGTTCATGAGTTATAATTTGTTCCTATTTGTAATATAAATAATGGTGGGATACTTGATTTTCTGAGCAAGAAGTGAAACATAAGCATTTCAAAATTATTTCATTTTTGTAATGAAAAGCTCTCAAATAACTTTCCTCTTTTTGGGATGTTTAAACGGTTCTAAATGTGGCGATTATCAATATTTTGGCGATTTTAAGATCGGTTTCTATAGAAAATTTTTAATTCCGAGATCTGGGAATTTTTTGACGGTTATTTTAGAACATTCTAACATTGATAAATTTCATTAAAATAATGGTAAATATTGGAGTTATATTTAAGAAATAACATTAAAATAATGCATTTTTATTTTTCACTGTCATATTATAAATTTCCATTTTTGGCCACATATTATACAATTTTTTGAATCTGAAAAATAAGCAAGGAATAATGCTATAAAGCACAGTTTACAAAACAGTTTTTAGGAAAAGCAAAATAGCTATGTAATTAATTAAAAAGTCTTTTTTGTCTCAGAACAATCAAAATTCTCAGAAAATGCATCAGTTTTCTCTATAAAATTAATTTCGCACTTTTTTCCTCTTATTTTTTTAAAAAACATTTCTGGCTTTTTGTTGTTACAGAATTGGTAGGAGTAATTTTTCTTTAGGATTTTAGACATTGAAGCTTGGAAAGTTTAGAAAGATTTTAAGGCAAATTTCTAAAAGATTCAAGAAAACAATTCCACGATTCTAAAAGATTCCAGAAAAATGTGATAAAATGAAAAATGTCTCCATGGTAGTAACACGCAGTTTCTTACATTTTGGAGAACATCTGGAAGAACAATGAAAACATAATAGTTGAATGTTTTACTTCTGATTCTAGATTCTTCTGATTTTCTTCTGAGTGTGTTTCTAGAACCGCTTTCTTAGCATTTTTATCTTCCCTTTATTTTCTCTACTTTTCACTTGATACAAGCATGGAAAATATCAAAAGTACTTCTAATCTTATCATATGGAAAGGCATTATAGAAAGGAATTTTTTTATTAATAAAGAAAACTGGCAATTCAAAAGATTCATCTAATATGTCTTAATGCATCATACATAGAGCTGGCGTTAGGCATTTTGCCATCTGACGCAGTCTCTGTGGATTCTAAATTCTGCTGCTTTGTACCTTTCTAAATTCTGCTTCCAATGCCTGTTCAAAATTCTAAAAGTTTTGCCATTTCTATATTTTGTTGCTCAGTATGTCCCTAAATTCTAAAAATTATGCCACACCAGCTCTCTGACCAGACTTTACCAAATGTATTTAATATTTCTTCTGAATGTTCGTATTACTAAAGAAATAAAATTAGCAGCTTTTTCCATACACTCTAAAGGCATTTAGTCTTTTAGAATAACAGAAGTCTTTAATTAAATTCCAAAAATTTAAAGTGAAAAGGAAACGTGTTGAAAAAAGAAACTAAATATGTAAAGAAAAAGAAAATTATTCTTCAAAGATATGTACAGTTATTATTATGTAAATTACCCAGTTATTTACAGTTTCAGCCTTACTATAATTTCCCTTTTCTATTTCCTCATCAGAATGCAAGTCACTGTTCACAAGACTGTTTTTAAACTGAGGTTTTTGGAGTGTAAGACGAGTGTGTTTCTGACCTCCACTTGCTCCCTGCATTAGTTCTGTCAGCTCTGATAATTTGTAATTATTAGTCTTTCCATTACTGCTGCTGGCATTTGAGTTTATTATGACAATAGAGTTACTGAACCAGATTAAATTGAAATTAAATTGTATCGTGTTTGACCACTAGTCCATATTTTTAGTTTGAATTTGACTCTTCTTGTTTAATTATATCACCACAAACTGTAATTGATTTTGTTAGCATAAGAACACGCCTATATGTTCCAAGTTCTTTTTGAATAAGAAGCTTAATTTATTATCTGATTTATAGATGCTTTCAGACATTTGATAATTTGATCACGTCTGTCGGGGGAGAGGAGGTTCGTTCTGTTTAACTTACCAGATCAAGTAAATCCTCGTAGGTAAGTACATTGGGGAGAGGGGTTGGCAGTTAGGAGATAAAACACGCAGAAACTAATGAAAACTTAGTTTTGCATATTGAAACAAATTTCTAATTGTTAGAAAATATGCTTAAGGAGAAGGAAATCGATATAAATTAGCCAAAATGTCTGGGCAGGCCTTCAAATTAAAAAGAGGCATAATTATTTTGTTGAGTTTTATGTTTGTAGCTTTTAATGTGTAATTATCCTAATATTGTTTAAAAGTCAATGTCATAAATTGCATGTATTTTAAACTGTGAAATTTTATGAGATTTTAATAGTAATAGGGTTTGTAAACTAATATTATTAAAAACTAAATTTAATTTAATAGTGGCCATGTAAATCCATAATGACTAAGGTTATTTAATATCTAATTTAATTATAACTAAATGCATTCTCTTAAAATTATCTCGCTATATTAAAGCTTGCCTTTCATTAACACACTGAGCCCGGTGTCGGTCCCTGGGAACCGGTACTAGAATTTTTGTTTGGCTGGCGCCGGTCCTGGGGACCGACAGTATTAAAGTTAAAAAATAAGTAGAGTCTTAATGAAATGAAAAATTATTGATTAATGTGTTAAACCTTTACCGTGGTCACAAGGTAAAACACAAAAATATAAAAATTCATGTAAAACTTATTCTTTGCATCTAGTGAGACTTAATGCAAAACAACTTATCACCGCTAATGCTTTAGTGGCTTAATAGAACCTTAAAGTATATTAACTGAGTTACAACCTCTGGAGCTCTACACGAAGCTACGACACTAACAGCGTCAGACAGAGGTCAGCTAACTTTCAAAACTTGCTAACTGCACCTACATCAGGCCTTTCAGGTTTGCTCTGATCAGCAGGCAATCTCTATAGGCGAGCAGGAGCGGTGACAAAAGCCAGTCTTTTGTTATGAATCATGCTGATTGTGATTTTAATCCTCATTTTAACCTATACTGCTTGACGTAAAATCTACTTACTATTTACTAAACCTCTAGACTGAGCAAGTATGTGACAAAATGGGACATTAAAAAAAAAGCTAACTGTTAATAAAATGTCACTTATCTTCTTTCAGATACATCCAGTTATTATGAGTGTAAAATATTTAATGCTACTTGATAAATTTTATAAAATTAATATAATTCTCAAAGTATTAATAATTATGTTAATTAAGTTATGTTTAATAATAATGCATCCTACTCGCGTTCAGGCATAGATATAATATTTTTAATTGAATTTATTCAGTTCCCGTTTGGTCATAAGTCCTTAATTTTTTTCATTAATGGTCCTTAAAAGTCCTTAAAAGTACTTAATTTCCTTGTGCGGAAATGTGTAGGAACCCTGGAAACATGAGCAAGTATTGTGCAGTCATTACTTTCACTGTTTCAGAAACATCTCTCTCTTCTCTGGAATAGTAATCTCCATTGTATACTCTGTCAAGGCCATTGTGGTAGTGCATTCCAAAGCTTTGCGAACGATTTTACTGATAGCAGCGCAAAGCAAATGATAGTATATCGGAAGGGCATGTATATATATATATGCCTGGGGCAGTTAACACGTTGGCTGAACAAGGCTTATATATGCAAGCCTGCAACAGTTAAGGGATTAAAAGAGTCTTAAGAAAGAGCATTTGAAAATCTGAAGCTTACATATGTTTATATGTACAACATTTTATTCTTGCTTTTCATTTACATATTAAATGTTAATGATAGGCATTTCCATTTAATGACTTGAATAAAAATATGAATCTTGAAGCTTTTCAGATTCTGACATGTTCTAATGCACAAGATAAAATTTTGGAAACATCATTCTTTCAATATCAGCAGCTGTTATCTTAGCTGCATTTGAAGTTAGTACTTCTTTTCCTTCTGTATAAACACTGGATTTAGTTACAGATTTCTGTTACTGTGCAGACATTGTGTGTAAATGTTTTAATGAAATATTGAAACATCAAAGAGCAGTGATAAAAATTATAAGCTTGAACAAAGCTCATAAATAAATTCGTGTCAATAAACTTTTATTGGAATTCTTATTAACTTCCTCATTTTTCATTTGTTATTGGAGTATGCTAATATCGGTATCTTTTAATGAATTGATTAAACACATAATTTAAGTAAGCGATTTTAATTATCTGATCTTAAGTATGAATTAAATTGTACTGTGTTATATATGAATGATGAGCATAGAGCTGCTGCTCCTTGATTTTCAAACATACTCTTGCCAACCTTATTTATAGCATTTCTCGTCCTCTTAAAATTGCTGTCAATAATTATGTACGTTGGCTTAATGTTTGCTTATTTTTGCACCCATAAATGAAATTTCTGTATTCTGAAGTCAGTCGGTTCCTTTCTGGCTTACAAATGAAAAGCTGTTTCACCAGTTAAATATTATGGCATGCTTATCTGATAGAAAATTTCTTGTTCTAGTTCTCCTGTAAGCAACAAGTACCATTTCCAGTCATGTAGCATTTATTAGCCAATGAGCAAAAAACAAAACTGAAGCAGTTTTTTTGCACACCGAATAAAGTAAAATCCATGTGCTTCATGAAAGGCTTTAAGATCAGTATTCCTAAAAGAAAAAGATAAAATAATTGTGTATTTTTTAAACACTATAACATGGGAAATCGGCAATAATTTGCCATAGTTGCATTTAAGAGCTTTTTTTATAGCTGCTAATTCTCCAATTTTTTCATCAAATCTCTTTCTGCAATAAATTAAATTTATTGAAGTAATGAAACATGAGTTATTCAGATTTCATTCCTGCGTGAGCATAATTATTCTTCTTAAATTTTATTTTATCTTAATTGACTATTGTCAGTTTTATAACTTTGTAGGAATTTTCATTTAAGTTTTACATCAGTATATGATACATTACTAAATTTGGTATGTATAATAGTTATTAATTTTGTTTTCATGTTTAAAATTACTTTGTTAAATTCAAACCCTCCTTCCCAACTTAAGATTTTAAATGACATCCAAAGGTTTTTTTTTTTTTTTTTTTTTTTTACCATTTTGTGTGTTACCTTTATTTATTAAATATCACGTTCTTCGCACTTAAACCCTAAAATTCAGTCCAAGAGCAATATTGCAAAATAATTTTAAATTTAGCATATCTTTAGAATTTTCAATTCTGCAATAAATTCTGCATTGATTAGTTGCCTCTTTTTTAATCATAGCAATAACTCAATTCATTCAACTCCATTTCTTTTTCTTTTCCTTTTTTAAGCTATTACAGAAACAAGTTCTGAGGAGTGATAAGCTCTGAAATTCGATTTAGTAATTTTACAAAAAGTAAGAAAGGTAACAAAAGTAGAAAATTTTAATATTTTATGTTGGAACGAGGAAATTTAATTGTGTCATATAGTTTTTGCCAAAAATAGCTGCACAAAATTTTATTTTCCACATCAATTAATTGATCTAGTTGGTTCTAAGGGTGACCAGTGATTTTTAAAAAATGTTTGTACATTTGATTAAGGTTATCAAAATTGCTTTTTATCATCAGATCAATAATGCTCCAGCTGAAAGCTTGAATGTATTGTAAACACGTGGCTACTTGTAATTTTCTCTGGGGCACTACTTCTGCAGTTATAGAATTGGAGAAATATAGTATTAACAATTGAGCCATCTAATTTTATGAGTCATAGTTAGATTTGTATCATGCAGATATTTTCCTGTTCCAGACCAGAAATTGGTTAAAGAGTTGCTGTTGTGTTCTGATGTTTGCAAGGCTTTGTAAGGGCTCATGTATAAAAAATTTGAGATGAACATAATATTTCCAGTCGTATCCTCCAAAGAATAAATAATATCATCTTTTCAGATAGAAAGAAGGATCCATGCTTTGCATTTGGACTCAAAAGGAAACAAATTGAAAAAGAAAAAGACATTACCAATTCTTAGCTGTCCATGAAGTAAGAACTTCTTGACCAGGGGCTACTGGGCATTAGCCCTATCCCTGTGTAATAAATAATTAACATTTCTGGCGTTGAAAGCATTTCAGAATGAAAAAGCATTCGTAAGCGTGATGAAATTGTACATGAGCAATGTGAAGGCTGTGGCCACAGTAGACGGTAACAGTGGCCATCAGATGACCTTAGTGCCGTAGACTGGAATGGCAAAATCCTTGGGTGAACTGTACTGATGTGAGTAGGGCGAAATTAGAGAAGTCGGGTGAAAGTTACAAGAAATGCATAGCTGTATGTATATTTAATGGAAATATCAGGTGGTTACCTGTGGTATTAGGGATGCATCTTAAGTTAAAAGAACCAATTTTCAAGAGAAAAATGAATTTAATAGTTTCTCAGCACTGCACTTGGCCATTTTTTGTTTCATTTGGAATTTACATCATATAATTCAAAACTGGGATAGTTGGGTGGTTAAGCTTTTCTAAAATTTTGAAGAATCTTTTTTAGATTTGCTGTATGTGTTCTATTATAGTTGGAATATTGAATTCTTCATGCAGGAATTGGTTTTGTATAAACCATTGGCAATTATTGATTTGCCTAATAGTAACATTTTAGGACATTTGTAATTTTTTCATAGTGCTGTCTTGGACAAAACTCCAGACATGGCATGCATGTGTGAGTATTGGATGCAACATGAGTCATATACTAGATGAGTAATTTATGGTCTATCGCTAAAGTGTTGTTTCAAGCAATTAGAGGGGAAGGTGTAGCTTTACTGGCTCGGAGGTTACGTGCTTTCTGTGTGAAATGATTATTAAGAATAACTTAAAGTTATTTACTTGCCTGTGGGGCAGGACTCTAATGCGGGTATGGAGTTCTATAGCAGAACTCTGTGAGGCGCTTTTGTGTGATGATCACAGTTTCGTTTGCATACATGGCTAGTATAGCGTTGTGTGTGGGGGGGGATATCTTTTGAATAAATATTAAATATTGTCGGAATATGGAGATTTCCTTAGATGTCTGCTTTGATTGTTCATTTTGTGGAATATGTATTGTTGATGCGAATGATGAAATGTTTATTAGTCAGATAGGAAATAAGTATTGTGGTAATGTGTTCTTGGATAACTAGAGTAATAAGTCAGGCCCACCAACCAGACGCTATCAAATGCCTTAGCAATAACGGGGAAACGCCACCAGTGTAAAACTTCTATTGAGGTCCAGTAGATATGAATATGATGACTATAGAGTGGATGGGATGTAGGGTGGTGATTTCTGAATCCACACTAGTGAAATATGAACAGATTTTGACTTGAATAATTTTGAATGATGAATTCTGCAACTTTACTGAGTGCATACCTGCCAGCTTTTACGAATTTTTCGTAATTTTTACGAAAATGTGTTTTAGTGATTTTTGTCGAAATTTTAGAATTTTTCGCTAATTGCATCGGGTTTTACCAACTACTTCGAATCCAGTAACCTGCGGTTTTTCCCAACTCGCTGCTTAACCAGCCAATCCAATGCGCTGAACTTGTTTCTCCCACTCTTTCTTTTCTTTGTGGGCGCCAGATTATTTTATCTGCGTTCGCTTCAGCAGCAGGGAATTACTCAGCAAGCGTGGATTGTCTCTTTTTTTTTTTTTTTTTTTTTTTTTTTTTTTTTCACGTGCTACGAATTTTCTTAATACGTCGTTGTTACGAAATGAATTCAAAAAAACCGTATTCTCAATATTTTCGGCCTGCCTACAAAGCCGAATTTCCAACAATCAAAGAATCCTTCAAAGGAAATAACTATGCATTTTGCATTGTGTGCGTGTGTGACTTCATAATAAGTCACGGTGGAAGAAGCGACATTGTGAAGCATGTTAAGTTAAAAGCATGAAGTTAATGGCTTCGGCTTCAACAACGTCAAAGAAAGTGGATGTGGTTTTTTTTTTTTTTTTTTTTTTTTTTTTTCAAATTTGGCTACTAAATCGGATGCCGATGTGATTTTTGCAGAGTGTTTGTTTACTGCATTCCTCATTGAACACAACGTGCCACTAAGTGCTGCTAGCAAGAGTTTTATGTGCTATTCTCGTAATTCCACACAGTAATGCTGAGTGCGAGAGAGTCTTCAGTGTTGTGAAGAAAAACAAAACTATGTTTTGTTCTTCAATTTCACCAAAAACTCTAGAAAACATTTTAATTGCTAAATGTTATGAGGAAACTAATTGTTATGACAGGAAACTTTCCAAAGAATTTTTGGCTAAAGCCAAAATATGCACTCTAAATTCATTGCAATAATTTTTTTGTGTAACATTAAGTTCTTGTTTTATGTTTCCTAATAAATTTTTTAGTTACTACTGAATTGAGATTTACTAATGTAAGTACAATTTCCTTTTTTCTATTTGTATAAATTGTTATTTTTTTAATATCAAAGCATGATATTAATTTGTGTTTTTCTGAATTTTGGAGAAATCTTCTGAATTTTTATCTTTAGAGGTTGGCAGGTATGTGAGTGAGCTGAGGAGGTTGACACTATATAATGCAACCTGATTGATTGACCCATTTTCTGGGCTTGAGAATTGCAGCGATAATAGCAATTTTCCAGTCTTTCAGAAAGTATCAAAACTTGCAAATAAGTTAATTTTAATTAATAAATAAGTAATTTTAATTAGACAATAGATAATTGCAATTCCTATCTTTATTTCGATGCTTTCCTTGATTTTGAGTTTTTCTGTATAACTGAGAACCCAGAATAGTTTTGTGGGTGTGTTCCTGTGAGAAGAAGTTAATTGTTTGTGTAACTGTGAGTTCTGTTTGTGGGCTGGATATGTGTTAATGGTGATCTGAATATCATAGTAATTCACCAAGCACTGAACTTTCTCAGTTTCAGTTTATGTGTTCGTTGTTTGGCCTTTAACAGGTGGATATTAGTGTCTCATCTCCTGTTATTCAAAGTAATGTGCTAGAGAGAATTACACTCCAAAGTCCAAGATATGAACATCCAGTATCCGGAATGATCTAAAATCCCCCCCCCCCTTTTTTTTTTTTTTTTTTTTTTTTTTTTTTGTTGTTGTTCAAGTACTGAAATTGCTGCGGGTATGCTTATGCATGCACATTTGATTCCCCCCGTACATGCGAAGAGTCCCCATTCTTATTCTCACTTGAGCACTAAAGGCCAGTTTACACTTTCCCAAGTGGCCCTTCATCCGAGCATCTTGAAACGAGTTCACGGCCCTGTACTCTGATAGATTTTTTACACCAATCAGAGCGGACTTACCATTCGCCTCCGTTTATTTGCATTATGGATACCGACGTACTAGTTGCTGTCCTTGAAGTTTGAAAAGCAGTTTCCAATGAATTAATTTCTGTTCCATGGCGAGGGAAAAAAGAAGAAAAGGAAATCAAAACATGTAGCTTCCCGTGATGAATTGAAAGCATTAAATCAACTTTTAAATGAACTTGGGGGTGAAGGATAATTTGAATCTTTATTATAAGTGGTCGCTCCACTTATTCAGGGGGGGGAGTTCTTTCGAGATGCTCTACCAGCAAAATTAAAATGCGGATAGTGCTTCGGTTTCTGGGGACAGGTGACGTGACTCCTACAGTTCTCTGCAATGTTTATTTCAAGTGCCAAAATGCACAATCAGCATATTTATTCCAGAAGTATTTAAGGCCATGTTCTGTGTATGAGGTTAAGTGAAAATATTAATCTATTGTTTGAATTCTCCAGCACCCTCAAATTTTAGCGTACTAATAATAACCTCATACACCTTCTGCTGGAGATTTTTATTTTAATACTTCCGACTTATTGTTTGTAAATAAAATCTAATAATAACGATGCAAGAAACATACCTTTATGCAGATTCTTCATTATTTAATTTCTTCAAATATAATACAAGGTGATAATATTTGGTGGCAACAGTCTGAAAAGTGAAATGGACATTCAGAGTGATTTGATGCGAAACGAAAATAGTAGTCACTCATAGAAATAGTCTATAAGACAAAGTTTAGCTTAAATTTTATTAGATGTAATTGTCTACAATTAGAAACTGGGTTTTCATAATTTATATCAACAAAATCAAATAAAAGTTTGTCCTTTCACTTATTTTTTAATTGAAAACTGTATTTTATAGGGATATTTTGAATCTGATACCCTAATTTAATTTTCTTCTATGTTTTTTCTACAATATCAGAAACCTAAAATCCTTCTAATCAGTAGTCTTATATCCATGTTATATTTAGGTGTTAGTAAACAATGGTTGTAATGTTCAGATAGTGAAGTGTCCCATAATACTTCACAAGTCCATATGCATTAAAAATTGGCATAGTTAGATTTTCGCTCCATTTTGGCATTTCTCATGTGACAAAAAAAATGGCACTGTATCTGCGAGCCCTGCCTGGATAGATTTTCAACTCGTTCAAAGTAGAAACGTACTTGCTAACTCATCTCCCCTACGTTTCTATTCAGACAAAGTGAGCATTTACGTTGTCAACGTAGTCATAGCGAGGGGCTCGGACAGTTGTAAACTGGCCTTAAATTAATACCTCCTTATTGAAGGAGTAAACATTTTAGCATAAGTTTTTATGATCCATAGTTTGACTCTATAGTTGCATATCTGCTTGGCATACATCTCAACATTGATTTTACACCAACTAATATTTGATATACTTGATGACAGCCTGGTGAATCATTATTCTAAATATGGGCTTCGCCCCTGAGAACTGTTGTTTTCGTTTCGCATCAAATCACTCTGAATGTCCATTTCACTTTTCAAACTGTTGCCACCAAATATTATCACCTTGTATTATATTTGAAGAAATTAAATAATGAAGAATCTGCATAAATGTATGTATGTTTCTCGCATTGTGATAAAACAACAGTACTTAGAGCCATCCAATTTTGAATGACATAATCCTACTGTGAATATGGGCCTCTGGAAGCCCAAATTTGTTTATTATTATTATCTATTTCCTATTTTGTAAAACTTTGACGAATTTTTTATTAACATTTTTTGTTTTGTTTGCTTAATTTCTTTTATACATCATTCTAGCTTTATTATAGTATTTGAATGAAACATGTGGCAACGATTAGATAATTCTATTCTTTAAATGATATAAATTTCGTGCATAATGAGTTATAATATGAACGAAATATATAAGTTAACTGTTATATAATTATTGGATTATATAACAGTTAACTTGGTTTCCGTTTTAAAATTATTATACAATTAAATAAGTTAACTGTTATATAAATATTAATACTGTTAAATGAATCTAGCGCCAGAGTGTTGCTATATTAAACAAATACTAGAGTGAATTTTAAAGAATGCATTTATTCTATTGTGGTTTATGCGCTGTCGGCAAAGTAGATTTAATTCAATCCAATAAGTTTTAATGAAATGCAAGAAAAAATGCGTATAATTTAATATTCCAATACAAGGAAGTCATTTGGTGTACACATCAGATTTTTTATATTAGTAATTGAATAACAAAGAGTATGGTAACATTACAGTTGGGGCTGATTACAGACTTTAAGTTAAATACGTTAAGAAATGTTGACTTGGAACGATTTCATGAAAATTTCTTTCCATATGCTAAAAATAGATTTTGTTATAATGATACTCATAGGCCAAAAGATTACACTTAGTGCTATTTGAATCAAGAATAACTTTTGTTATTTCCCATAAAACCAGAACCAGCACCAGAGCTTGCATGGACGCATCAGGGCGACAGAATTTAAGAAAGAAGAGCTAACAGAAGCTTTTCATTGCATTAAAAATGTCCCAATCATTAATCAATTAACGGACAGCAAAATCTGTAGTATGGTTCTAGATGCAGAAAATGTCACTACCAATGGTGAAGAAAGTGACAGAGAGGTTCTTGAAAAAGAAAAAATTTTGATTGATAAGTTAGTCAAAATTATTGACACAGCAGTTACAGGACTTGAACAGTAGAACTTAGTTAACTGAATAAGAAATTATATCTCTGTATAGAATTAAAAGAGAAAGTAGTAGCACAAAAAACAAAGCAACTTAAACACTTTGCATTGAAAGGAAAGTTTAATAAAATAAACATATAAATATTTACTCCCCTTTTTTTTAATTTTGATACGGTTCAGATCATAAATGCTTGTTTATTTCATAAATCACAATTTCATATTTTTAATTTTATAATTTGCATGCTATTACTGGATTTAAACTGATGATCTAATATCCAGGATCACCGAAGTCCCAACGAGTCTGGATTTCAGACTTTGTACTGTATCATCTGGTGACATTGAGTTGACATATTGAACTCAGTGATTTTGTACTTATTGTGTAAGGTATTTCTACCACCTTGGCATGCCTTCGTGGTGGGCACGTATTCCAGAGGTTCGCGGTTTGATTCCCGGTGAAGTCATTGCTAATTTTTCATCCCTTCTGCTTTCAATAAATATCTAATGTCTGTACAGTTTGTTAGAAAGAGCCTCTCCTTTTTGATGCAGTTTATTTAGGAGTTTTTTTTTATCATCTTGATGTCTAGATGTTTGGCAGGCTTTTCTTTGACAGATAAGGGTTTTGAGATATTTTTCTTGATTTCTTTTCCTCCTTCTGTTACTGTCGTAAGTATTAATAAGATCAAAGATGCATTCTCTAATGAGCGATTCTAACCCATTTTTTTACATGAGCTATGGTGATTGTATGAACTAAAAGTAAATTCTCTGTGCTTTGTATTTGGACAAAATGAAAATGAAGCAAAATTTGCTATGTTAATTAACTTAGTGTATTGTAGTTAGTTAACATGTTGAGCGCGGTGCCAAATTTGCTGTCCTTTCTGTTCAGCCAGCAGCAATCTAAGCTTTATTTTTGTTAGAATGTTTCAATACATTTCATTAAAACTAAATTTGATAACATTTCATTGAGACTATATTTATTTTTTAACTTAAATACTGTCGATCCCGCAGACCGACTGCAGCCACACGGAAAGTTAACAGCCGGTCCCCACGGACCGACGCTGCACTCAACGTGTTCATTAAGTCAAATTTGTATCCCACACTAATTAAGTTAGTGTGGGATACAAATATGATAGTGACTTGGAAAATTTTTACCCTTGAAAACTGCAGAATGATAATAAGAAACCAGCTCCACATCTACCTCAGTGCTTAAAGTTGTAACTAATAAAGTAAACCAAACATTTAGAAAGTTCATCTACAATTTTATATCATGAATAGTAAGAGGATTGGGAATCCTTGATGAATTTATAAAGATAGTGGCTTGTGCTTTTCATAATAAAATTCCATTATCACCTCCCCCCCCCTTTTTTTTTTTTTTTTTTGTGTGTGTGTGTGTGTGTGTGTTATTATTATTATTATTATTTACGTAGCCTTGCTTTTATTATTTGTCATACAAAATTGTCGAATTTTTGCTAAGAGGCCATTTAATATCTTGTTCCTGTTAAATTATGTAATAAATCATTTTTCTGTTCTTTAATTCTCTATATTTCTTTATTAAGTTTAAATAAAAACTTATTTTATAAACCTTTTTGATCATCTTAGTCTCAAGTTGTCAAATGAATTATTCAGTTGAAAAATTTCTCTTTTACTTACAATTCTGTTATGTCATGTAGTTGGGGGGAGGGAAAGAAATTAGTTTTTAAAAATTCATCAGAAATTATGTTAAAAATATTTTTCCTTTCTATTTCCTGGTGCAGACATTGAAATTCTGAGTTTTTGTTCATAAAATAAGGGTTTACATGAAAAATTGTTTCACCATTAAATTTTTAAAATCTTAATTGAATTTTGTGAAGAACATCGCTGCACCATATTTTATCATGCAACAGCATTTTTGACAAAATTCGATGAGCATGTGTGGATCAAGAAATAGTTTTAAAAATTGATTGCAGAGTTTTGACTGTAGCAACAAACATCGTGAATGATTTAAAAGCTTTCATATTCTTTTTGGAAGGTGAAAAGTTTGTTTTATAACATCTGAAAATTTCAAATCTTTGGAATGGATATATTTTTGTACGTTATAATTTTAGAAGTCCCTTAACCCTTTTTTTATAATATTACTACTCACTTAACTATTTTATTTCCAAGTAGCATTATCTAGCAACGAGACTTTAAAGCTCCAATTTGAATTTTAAAGAAAACAAAGCAATTTAAAACGTATAACAATTTTGCAAGCTTAATGTGAAATATTTCTCATGTGTTGAGAAATATAATGAAACAGTTTCAAACTCTTTTTCAAAAACTAAAGTAATTTTGGACATTAAAGTGTTACCTAAAAAAGTCAATTTTTTAAATGAAATGCTGAGAAAAATGCAAATTAACTTATGAAATAGAAAAACAACATGGTAGATTTCATAACAAATAATTTTAAATGCTAAGCGTTTAATGATAAATTTTAAAAATCTATGGTGAAGCAAAAAGAATGGCAGCAACTTAATGACATCATAACTTGAAAGCATGCTTGCAAGCGATAACCGAAAAAAACTAATCCCCCTTCTATTTTGGACTGCAATATATATATATTTCTGCAGCTTAGTGTGCGAAAATACTGGGCATGTATGTGTTTTGTTTTCAAAAAAATTGTTTTGTAATTGTGTATATATATACAGTCAAAAATCTTTAACCTGGATGTCTATAATCCGGACCTCAAAGCTACAAACTTTCTGCGCTATGCGTTTACGCATGCACGTTTAATGTATAACGGACGCTATAAGCTAAGCTAAAATTATCTAATTATCTATTTCAGTTAATGTTGCAGATTGCGTTCTTCCATAATCTTCTAACTGGATCTGGCTTATTCTTTTTGCAGACTGTTAGAACATTTTTATAAAAGTAAGCTTGAACTTTCAATTATGTCAAAAAGAATTTCCGATTCTGGAGCCGCCAAAGGATCTACAAAGCGAAAGCATGTTTCGATGCCCATCAAACAAAAAGTGGAATTGCTGCAAAAAATGGATAAATGCATATACTTTGTTTCTCTAACCATTCTGAAATCTGTTTATCAATTTCACGCTGCTCCGCGTGGGGGGGGGATGTCGCGGTGTGCAATGAACAGGAAGTTGATCTGTCTGCATTATCCTTATCTTCAGAGCAGATTTTTTTATTTATTTTATTCGGCTTATAATTCCTTACCAAATGTAGTATTTCATCTTGATGTACTCCGTCTTTCATATGATTCAAATCAAATTCATTCCTCGTCATTATAAATGTCACGAATACACAGCAAATAGATTTCTGGTTGCAATTTTCTAATTTCGACTATGCATAATGTATGCTTTACGCATGCGCGCGTTGAAGAAGTGTTTAATAAAGTAAACAAATAAAAAGTAAGCTTTTTTTTATATATATCTATACATAAATTTTGATACCCTTTAGATTATAATTCCTCTTTATTTCATGAATTACGGTTTGATATTTTTAATTTTATAATTTCTGCATGCCATCCTACCAGATTTAAACTGATGATCTATAATTCGGAATCTCCGAAGTCCCGACGAGTCCGGATTAAAGACTTTTGTCTGTATATGCAGTTAGTAGAGTTTGTTTTATAATCTGAGACTTTCAAAACTTTCTCTTCCGAGCTAATTAGATCATTCCATAGCCGGGTGGCTAACATTGTGTTCTTCAGTAGAAAGAGTTTTTCTAATTGTATCCTGCACTAAAATCCTACTTGTAAAGATAGAAAATCTGTCTCTTCAATTACAGGAATTTTCTACACAATTTTCAGAGCAGTATTTTTCTTTTGCCCCTTTCCTCAATCATGCCTATTTTTAATTATAAAATGATAGATTAAAAAGAAAAATTCATTTGTAGAAGTGTGTGAATTAAATGGAAACTTCATTCAAAGAAAGGCTTGAAAACTAGTTCATTCCTTTCAAGATTAGACAGGCTTTAAATCTTTAAAATAATTCAATTGAGTATTCAATTTAGTAGTCTCATTGTTTGGGATTTGTAATTATAGTACTTAACATTTATTGGAGGAGTTAAAGTGACAAGAATCAGCATAATATTTATGAATTTGCAGGGTACTTGCATATTATCCTCTTGAACATGATGGAGATCTAGCCTATCATTCCTGAAGGAGCTGTTTTCTTTTTATCTAATATGAACAATAGCAGACATTTGTTTCGATGTTAAGAACACATAACTTTGAAAATAATCTATTGCTGTAAAAGACCAGTGCCAGATTTTTTAATAAATTTTTTTAAGAACGTGGGAACAAAATACAGCAGTCCTTTTTCATAAAACAAAATGCAGTTTATCAAGAATCAATTGGGGTCACATCAAACGAAAGTACAGATGCTATAAGTGTATCATTATGTCATGCTTATCTATAATTGTTGCTAAATCTGGCTATTTGCCAACAGGCTAATACATAAGTAACATGATACGTTTAATTATTAGCTTAATATTTAATTTTCTTTGTGTAATTTTAAAATCGTATAAGTAGAGTGTGCATATGTGTAAGAGTAAAATATAAGTAATGGGCAAAAAAAAAAAAAAAAAAAATTATTTAAAGTCTTGCTTTTTGTCAAGCAGTGTCGGACATTTAAAAATGTTAACTTGGTGACCTTACATCAGAGTGAAGCATTAAATAAATTCTCTTAAAATTTCCATATGTTATGAAATCTCAAATATGTTTTATAATCAAAGATCTTGTATCTTCACATCTTTTACTGAAAAACTTAACAGTGAGACTTGATCTCATTGTGGAATGGTGTTCAAGACACCCAGGTACCTGAGTGAGCCCTACCCCGAATCAAAAAAACAAAGCTTCGAAATAGTATGTCAACTAATTTAATTCACAATTCAATGTTGTTATTATTTTTCATTCAATAATAAAGACTTTTGACAAGATGGTAGTAAAAGGTTCTGAGCTTGACATTTCCAATCTCTTCATGAATAGTGTTATTACGAATGTTATGGTGTGTCTGTAATATTCATCGGAACACTATTCTGAGCAGTTTGCAACTTTTTCTTGTAAGATTTACGACTGCCCAGACTGGACAGGCATAACAAAGCATGGGCTGCAAGGAATTATAAATGAGTAGTTTGATATCAAGAGATAGAAGGTTGTTTTAAGCAATTAAGACAGGGAAGGGCAAACTTTTTGGGCGTATTTTTCTAAAATTCTAAAAACAATACACAAGCATTACAATTTAAATATGTTAATGAAATGAATGAAATTGGGGTTTCATTTTTAAAAGTTCCTTATATTGAGGTTTGAAGTGACACTGACTCTAAGGAACGAGGCTAAATGCTCATCTGTCAGTCTAGTTCAGAAATAATTCTTTATAAGGTCATAGTTTAAAGCTTTTATTCACATATATAAGATGAAGCAAACATAGCACTGATTTTCTAGGCGTGAGATATTAAATTTGGGAAATTTGCTTTCGATAATGATTTGTAATACTCTAACTTTGGCATATTTGGAAACAACTGCTTGAGATGATTGTTAGATTGCAACTCAATTAATTTAAGCTGCAAATCTGACATCACTGCTTCACAATTTACGTTGAAAGGCATAGTAAAAATATCCACTTCCGTTTGAAATTTATTCTGCTGCGTTCGAACTCAAAATGTAGTTTTTTCAAGCCATCTTCATAATTCTTAAGCTTCTCTTCGTTTACTGAGGGTGTTGAATTGAACCGTGGGAAATGAGACAAGTTGTTCTTAGTTAACTGCCCAGCAAACAAAGTTTTAGTTTAAAAGCATTGAGATGGGTCCCGACATCGTCGATAAATTTATTTTTCCCATGCATCTTGAAATTCAGGTTGCTCATATGATATGACAAAGATCTTTGAAAAATGCAAATTCTGAAAGCCGTTCTGTACCTTCTTAACATTTGTGTACTCTGCAGAACACTGTTTCTGATGGAAGAACGACACAATGTCATTTTTCAGCTGCCAAACTCGCTCAAAAACACATCCTTCCCTAAGCCACCTTACTATTGTGTAATACAGTACATCAGAGTATTTAGATTGCACGGACTGAAGAAAATCTCAAAATTGCCTGTGAGTACGCCCGTGAGATAGAATAGTATTTATAAGCTTCATGACTGCTTCAAGCACGTGTTTCATATTCAATGCAGATTTACACACAGAGCATCTTGAGGTATAACACAATGTAGAAAAACAACATTGTTCCCGGGAGAGTTTAGATTAAGAGTCCCAGAAATCCAGACTTTTTTCCTGTCATATTTGGTGCTCCATTGGTCATAATATAACATATATTTGTTACAGGCGCTTTCAAAGTTAAAAGCCCTTTCTGAAATTCATGAAAAATATCACATCCCGTTGTAGTTCCCTTTGACGCGCGGTGGTCTCGCCTTGAAACCACCAATTTTCAAATTTTTTTCTCCTCTTTTTTCCCAAATTTTTTAGGGAAAATCAATTGCTTACTGATCTTTTACTTCTAAATAACACAAAATGACTGCAGAATCATACATGTTTTAGGTCTTAGTACTTCAAATTGGATGCCTTTTAAAATTTGTTTTCAATGAGACAAAATATTTTCCTTTTATTAATATAAACAACTTTAAATTTCAAAAGTTATTCATCGCACATTATGATTTCTATCATAAACAATAAAAATAGCAATAATTAAACTGCATATATAAAAACAATCCTCTATATGTATGGCATAGCATTGTGATACAATGCTCTAGAGGCTCGGTAGTCACGCCTGAAAACCACTGCTCTTCATGATGGCGTTTGCTTGCTTCTCAAATAGTAATGTTTATTTTTACCCAGATATAGATAAGGGGTTTTGAAACTACAGAGTTATTTTATTACTAAACGATTGCTATAATTAAAAATAGAAATTGTGTAAAGTTTTATTTAAATTAAAAATATTTTCTGAATATTTTGGGACGAAATACTAATAAAGTAAGTATGAATGGGAAATGAATGATCTGTACAAAAGCCAAAAAGATACTTTTTTTTTTTTTTTTCCTACACCTACATTTATTGGAAACGCACACAGAGAAAGGCAAGTTTTTTTTTCCGTACGACCTCAGTAATTCCAAAGTCCTAGACACGTGATTGTTTCACAGTGCAACCACCACCCACAGAACAATGGGCAAGAGTATATTATTTTAAATTCATATATTATTTGTCTCTACGATCATAATATTGAAGATTTTAGTTAAAAAATTATAAAAATAATATCCCACGCGTCAAAGGTTAACCCTTTGGCTACAGCTTCATTGCAGATGAGACACACTGGTTTATCTTTTACAACTGTAAAAAAAATTAAAAAATTCCAGGCCCATTCATCATTAAAAGCACAGCACTCTGAATCAACTTTATGTTTTTTTAGAAGCCATTTTGGGGTTGAAATATTTTACGAATAACCCAAACAAGCACCAGCTGCGCTATGCATTTAATAATTTCACCAATATTCTCAATGATGCTATATGTCCGCAATCTTTTCACACGCATTCAATAATATTAGAACTTGTGCAAAAGAAAAAGGCTACTGGCTGGAGCTTAAAATGAGCAGTCTGCCGCATCTGAGGTCTAATTCACCTATATTGGATTCCTATATACCTATTGCCTGAGAAAGGGATAATGCTTGTTGGCACCAGCTATAATTAATGAACGCTTTTACACTTTACCGATTGAAAGTTGTCTGTGCTTGCTATTTCCGTTAATTTATGTTTTGTAGAAAAAAAAAACAGAGAAAGTAAAAAGATAATCAGTCCTTTGGAAAAAAAAAAACATAGTATTAAACAATAGAAAAGGAGATGGATATATAAATGTGTATATTCTTTTTTTTAGTTTTAAAATTATGTCCACGGCGGACCGTAGTTTGCCCATCACTGAATTAAGGTATCCGACCTCGTTCGGGTACCATTTTTTAAGAAATGGTTTTTATTTTAACTATAAACGTATTAATTTGAAGATAAGCATACTAATGAGTGAAAACAGCTTAAAAATTATTGCTAAGTAATTTTAATTTTGAAAAATAATGAAAAAAAAAGGATAATTTTTGCTTAAATTTTGTCATTACGGCAACAACCACGGTGAACAATGTATACATAAATATACAGTTTTTTTAATTTGTATTTATGTTTACACTTATTTTGTATGCAATGAAGCAAAATAATTAAGAAATATTCATATGTTCTTGAGATATGTCAAAATATTATTAATACGCAGTGTATTAACTGCGTATTTTCCTATTATTGCATCCAAAATCTAAGAATAAAAAATAACAATTCAACTTCTAATTAATATTTCTAAAATCTTCTGCTTCAGAGCATGCATCAGATTATATGAAACATGCATAGAAAGTAACATTTAGTTTTATTCATAAAATTCTGAGTTATGGCTGTTACCATTGGCAATATTTACTGAAAAACACATTTTTCAGAAAACAAAAAAAAAAAAAAAAAAAAAAAAAGTTTTCATAAAACAATTTCTTAGTGAAAAATGAATCCCTGATAATTAAAATCCCCTTCTTTTTAATTGACACCTTGTTTGTTGTTCACAAACATTGCGCTTTTTCTTTCGAACAAAGCATAATTTTTTTCTTTGGGTTTTTGTAAAACTTGCGGAATGGCGCCAAGAGCCATGATTTTGCACTTTATCAAGTTTTAGAATTCCCTGCTCAGTGTAAAATTCAGAACATACAGCTAACCTTGAAAATGCTTCAAGCAAACCTATAAATCCATCATCAAATAACAACACCTGTTATTTAATGTTATTTAATGATTGCTCCAAACATTAATGTTCGCAAGGAACAATTTGCAATAAAATGCCATTAAAACGTTCTTTGATATTTTGAGTTTTGCCATGTATGCACTTTTTTAATAACTCTTGTTTATGCAGTCAACTCCATATATGTAGGTTTAATTAAATTCAAAATATATGTTGATATACCAGAGGTTTTTGGCTGATTTTTTTCTTTTCTGCAATCTCACATTGATAGTTGCACCAACTCGTTGATTGAGAATGGCATTAGCTTCGAAGAAGAACTACAATGGAACAAGCAGCTAGTACAGCCTGCTGCATCTCAATTAAGCTTCCAACATTACTTCTAATTTCAATCCCTAATTCTGTAGTTTATCAATAAAGAACCAATCAGTTTACCTTTCCCTTTCAATCCAGGAGTGGAGTTTTTTATTTTTCGTAGTGCACTACTAACCCTTTTCTGTACACGTCCAATGCATTCCAGTTTCTTGACCTAATCTTTACCATATATATTTTTCACAATTAAAAACCCCTTAGAATCTCCATCTTCATAATACTCCGTGTACTTCAGCTTTCGTAATTTAATAGATCATTCAAAAAGCGAATAAACACCAACTGCTTCCATAACCGAAGCTGCTTCTTTATAATTTGCAGAATAATTATGTTACGCTATATATATATTATGAACTATATGTCATGCTGAAGATTGCATTCCATTTTGTTTAGTTTGTTGCAAGTGATGCAAAAATGTGACATAGCCTTCAAATCAAGACTGTCAACGCTAATCGACAAAGCAGTAACACATCCATTCAACGTCGTACCCTCTGCTCCAAACTAAATACGAAATTAAGGGAAAAAACTACCGCCAGATTCTTAAAATGTATTACAAAATATCTAAACTTAGTACGATGGTTTATAATTTACAAAATCTTGATGATAAATAAAGTTCCTAAATAAGTATGTCTATTTAAACGCTCACTTCCGGTCCAGAATATTGGAACTTCCGGTTTATTCTGTTACAGAAAAATGCTTATAACTTCAGTTCTAATTAACATATCAACAAGCAAAAACTTGTATTTGATAGCTAAAGATGTATTCTTTAAGATAATGTCATAAAGTAAAAATTGTCTTTTGTACGAGGTCGGATACCTTAAGCGGTGAAATCTAGCTCCTTTACGCACCGAAAACTTCTGGATAATGGAATCCATGTGAGAACCATTCCAAGATAAATTTATTGAAAACAGTTAGCATTTTCCTGCTCTTCTTTTATGTTACAAGTTATCTAGTGTGCATTTGACCAAATTTATGATTCTCAAAGAAAAAAAGATTAGCACAGGTATGACTGTGGCACATAAGATGTTTTTCTTTGAATTAACGTGTTCTACATTTTTTTTAAAGACTCCAGTGATATGCAGTTGTTTGTTTTAAGAAATATTCGTAAAATATTTCATTTTAGTGTTCAAGAATTAGCATTTCGTTCAGGTGAAATGTCTGTTAAAAATCAAGATACTAGCAGTATAAATTTCTGAGTGAAGAACTTGTCCCTCATGAATAAAAGGAGACCATTCATGTGATGTTGCATTATTATTTAGCATTATTTCATACAGTCTTTAGATTGCACTCCATTTCATTTAAAAAATAATCGTATTTTTTTAACTTTATACTGGATGAGAAATTTTGTATCTGGGAACAAGAATTGTATTCGAATATATAAATAATTCATAAACTAAAAGTTTAAAAATCTTGTTTATTTGAATAATAGCTGTTCTTTATTGTATTTATTTTAATCAGCATTCCTACCGATTTTCTAACCTGTTTTTAGAATCTGCAGTTGCTGGCAAAGCTCTGACTATAAGTTTTTTTCTAAAACTTCCCCCATGGCTGTAAATTTTATTCATATGAGAAGAAAAGTTCATAAAAATGCAAAAACGGTTTGTCGTAAAATGGGTAAAAATGCAAAAAGGGTTCTGTGCCGGATGTACGGCTTCAGAATTTTAACATCATATCATCTGTTTAATATAATTGAAATTGTGTTATCCATCATTGTTGCGACCATCAGCATCTATTATGCAGCAACTATTGGTACAGTCTAAATTAACAGAATGAAACTATGAAAAATGAAATAGAAGTACTTTAAAGTAGCCAGTTGTTGCATGAAAACATGATTGTTTTGTTAGTGTATTTAGAAGAAAATGCTGAAGTACTATTTCGAAGAATTCAGTATTGTATTTAAAATATATGGAACAGATTATCCATAAAAAATTATCTTGCAAGTTCAGTAATTGCAATTTTTTCTGAATAACTTGCTAGGTTGTCTGAAATATTATCGTGTTCTACTGGGTTTTTTTTTTTTTTTTTTTTTTTTTTTTTTTTTTTTTTGTGTGTGTGTGTTTGTTTGTTTGTTTGTGTGTGTATCGGTGACCGGAAAAATGCCCTCAAGAAAAAAGCTCACTTAGAAATATGCTCACACAGAAAAAACCTCGCATAGATGTATGGTCACATGGAAATAAGCCCACTGATAAATAAAATACGTAGAAATATCCTTACATTAATCAATCAATAATTAATCAATTTAAAAATCGTACACCTACTTGAATTTTTCAAAAAAAATTATTTAAATTACCGAAACATCTATGGTATATGTATCAAAAACTGTATAACTTATGTGTAGATTCAGTTGCTATATAAAATTAGCAAATGGACCATTTTGGATTATGAAAAGGAGAGTAAGAAGGATGAAAAATGAAACAGAATATACATTGAAAAATTATTACAATTTTAATTGTTAAAAATTAAAATAGTAAGTATAAGTTACACATTTTATAATATAAACATTTTAGAAGAATAAGGAAATACAAATAATTATTTAAATTATGTAAAATACCTTATTACATAAAAATCATAACTATATATTTCAAAACGTTATAAATACATAAAATTACTGAATATTAGCTAATATATGTAAATATCTAATTCTATCATCGATTTCATCATAATTTCTTGCATGATTAGCGATTACCAAATGTAAGTTTTCATATTTTCTTTTTTTAAAAAAACTTCAGCACACCCTGTATTTACAATAGCTAATAATAAACGTTGATAGGCTAAATCTTTTTTTCAGACCATCAAATAAAAACCACATAATGGGATGGCTACAATTAAATAATGAATTTAGTACCTTATGAAAGCTTTCATAACGATTTGTTGTTTTAGGAGATTTTCCGAAGGCTGCTTCATAATGATTCCGTTCTTCTATTGGAAACTGTAGTCTTCTAGAACTTTTTTGGCTCCAAACTTAAATAACTACATTCAAACATCAATTCCTATAGATACACATCAAAAGTATGCAAAAATAGAGTAAAAGAAACAAAAAATTAATTATTGGAAGTTACAAGAATAAAAATGTTGTACAGGGGTAGTGGTATAAAATATTATAAGTACATGCAAAAGTTTACTATAGTTTTTATTCTTTTATATACTGCCCCTGAAAAGGTTAATGTGAGCATTTGTCCAATAATTTTGTCAATTGATTAAGTAATTTTTCTTTTAAAAATTAAGTAAGTGTATGATTTTTAGATAGATTAATTATTGATTGCTTAATGTAAGGATATTTCTGTGTATTTTATTTATCAGTAGGCTTATTTCTAAGTGAGCATTTTTCTGTATTGTCTTTTTTCCTAGAACCACTAGTATCATTCTTAGAAGGCATGTGCTGATATTTTGTATGTATTCTTGTGATACTAATTAAAGGGGGAAATGCTGCACTACCTTTGTGCACATTTTTGGAAAATGAAACAATTGTTATTTGTTGACTATTGTTCTTTTTTTACTTGTACGAAATGAAGGACATATTGTAATCACGAAAAATTCAGGGTACTGTATTTCAACGAAAATATCCATTTTGACTGCTAGCGAATAAAATTTAACGATGTTTTTACAGGATATCTGTACGTAAGGACTGAATAAATACTCTGTTTCCCCAAACGAATTATAAAACTGATTTAAAATGGATTCTGAAAAGATTTTTCCATGGTGTACATACATATACATGTATGTGTGTATCTCACATAAGCCTCAAAGTGTTGAAATTTTGTATGTGGGTCTGCTGTAACATGTAGTTGTGCACCTCCATTTTTGGGGGTAATAGGTCGCACCAAAAGAATATAAATATATTTATATATATATCCACTCTGTTACCCGGCTCAGTAATCTCAGTTTTTACTTCCTAAAGTAAAAAGGAATTATTGTAATTGTGAAACATTTCAGGTATCATATTTCGATGAAGATGTCCATTTTGAGCACTATTAAATACAATTTGCATGACATTTGTGTGTAAGGACAGAATAATGGACTAATTTTTCTTCAAATGAATTATAAAACTGAAGGTGAGTTTCCCTGCAAAGCAGATTTAGGGTTGTCATAAAATAGCAAAGAAAGACAGGGTTGCCACATTTAGCAAGAAATCGTCGATATGCCGTGGAAGGATAGAGAACCTTCTGGAATGAATTCTTACAGGTTTAGCCCAGAATGTTCTCGAACACAAGCCAAAAACTATATAAACCTGCTGGTACACGGAGAGTCAGAGTCCGTGATAGTTAGTATCGAGAGTGTGCCTTGTGTAGAGTGCGAAATAGTGAGTCCATGCGGAGTTGATCGAGTTGACTGCCGAGTGGGTCGTCGAGTGCAATTGAGCATCAGTCTCTTAGTGTACCGCAGGTAATGCATCGTCGAGAGAGCATGTTGAGCTCCGTGGACGACTGAACCGAAGAGTCGGGGAGCTGTGCTCTGTGTATCGCGAGTTGTAGCGTGGAAAGTCTCAAGAGTACGTGGAGTTCCGAGAATGACCGAGCAGAGTCGGGAGCTATACTCTGGTGCTTTGCAGTGAAGCTGCCTTCACCGTTATAGCCTGATAGTGTGAAGGTTGTGTCAGAGTGTATGTAGTAGTTCTTTGATGCTGTTAAATGCTATTTTGGAGCTGTCCTGATTAATATTGGCTAAATAAAGTGTGTTTGGGTATTTCATCAAGTAGTGTCGTTGTTATTCACTCCAAATCTACGAACCCCGTACGAACGTGAAGGAAGAAAATAACATAACAACTGGTGTCAGAAAAAAAACGTAGCAGTATGTATGTATGTATATCGCTTAACTCAGAACGTTGAAATTTTGTATAACATCTAGATGTGCACCTGCTATTTTGGTTGCAATCGGCTGCACCATAAATATATGCATAGTTTAATTAGTGAGCTCAGTTTAATCTTATATGTTTGTAAATTGGGTATTTTTTGCTTTAAAAATGTTTGAATTATGTTGTTCTTATCTTGCGATTAAGGTTTTTATGCCTTTAGTTAACTTGCATGTTACAGTTGTAGAATTGTCAACAATTTAAAAATTGTTTAAGTGCAGCTAAGCCTAATTTTTTTTTTACCATAGCAGCCATATTTGTTTACATTTGAAACATAGCAGAATAGCGAATTTGTTGTCAGTTAAGAGAAACTAAGCTTTGCAACAGCAAAGTAACATCTTTTATTATTGCGAATTAAATTCTGCTGAATCCATTCTGTAATGTTTTAAGTTATTAAATTGTCTCATATATTGACTCAGCATGGCGTCCATAATAAATTAAGTCAGTTTCTATGCCTTCAGTGTCTTTTTGCCTTGTTTTTGTGCAGAAGTTAATTTTAATTGTAAAAATTGTTTTTTAATTTCTTGAACTATTTGTTGGTTTGTGTTTTACTATATCTTTAAATTTTTAATGGAGATATTTTGAGTTTTTATGTATTTTGGCCTTGCTGCAAAGTGAGAATTGAATGAGAAATATATCTCTAATGAAATCTGAGGAAATAAGCGTTTCCTCAAATTATTAGCAGCAAATATTGTCGCCAGTCTTGACTCAGACAGATAAGAATGTTTACGAGTAGTGCATGCGCATTAGGTAAGCGGTGCTGGATCACCTGTGAAAACTGTTTCTTTTATACATTGTTTTAGATATATTATAGTATTAAAATAGAACATTTGGCAACAATTAGATAATTCTTCAGATATATTTTTGTGCATTCTGAGTTATAAAATGAATGAGATGTAATGCTATTAACTGAACCTGGCACTAGAAATAAATATAGTGATATTTAAAAAGCTCATTTATTCTGTTGTGGTTTATGTGCTATTGACAAAGTAGAATTCAATAAGTTTAAATAAAATGCAGGGAAAATGCATATAATTTAATATCCCGTACAAGGAAGTCATGTGGCATACGCATCAGATTTTTTTAATGTAGTAACTATACCGTACACTATGTTAACACGTTGACGCCGGCCTGAGTCACCGTTGGGTCAATGTTTGATTGCTCCGCGGGCCGGCATGACTCACCGATGAGTCACACTTGTATATTAAAAAATAATACTATATATAATTTAGCACTGCGCACTGCCCCACAAAACGGACTACTAATTAAAACACGGCCATCAACATGTTAAACAAGTAAATGTCTTAAAATATAACCAGTGCTTACTTCAAATTTTGAATTTTTATCCATATTTACAATGAATATACTGTGCTAAAAATTAGTTTTTTGTAATCGGTTACCCATCTGTAATGGCAGTGGTAGGTGTTTCTATTATCCACCATGATGATTATTGTCATAATTAGACAGGCAATTAATTGAGCATCTGTTCCTTTAAGCCTGGTATGAATGTTTTCATAAGTAAGTTCTGCCACATCTGCTAATTCAGTTATCCACATTTTATCATCATATTTCCTTTAAAAATCATAGTTAAAACAGTTTTGTCAAATGAAAACAGGATGTAGCATCCTCATAGAGTATAAATCAATCACATAAATACTGCACCACTCTTTGGTCACAGCAGTCTTGATCATGCGATTTGGACCACTGTTTCCGTGCTTATGTAGTACTTAAGAAGAAAAGCACAATTTGTATTATTTTCACATTAGTATTAGGGCAATGGCATTTTTTCATCAATCGTCTCACGAGGATTATGGCAGGTTCCCTTACTTTATGTTTTAAGAGATTGTAGTGTGCATTATGGTATGCAAAACAATTTATTACTGTTTTGTTTAATGGTTGGTGTAATCTATTAGTCACTATAATTTATCTTTTAAAAACTACTGTACATCTACGCTAGAGCTTGGAAAATATTACATGCAGATATAAGATGCTACTGCACATTCAGTGTGTACATAAACCAAATCAGTGATCAGTCTCCTGATGAATTACGTTTTAAAGTGTTTAATATCATGTTGGAGAACTTGTAATTTTTAAAATGCCTAATTAGAAATCTGTTGCAGCAATATCTCATGAACTGAATAAGAGTCACTAAATTTAACAAACTGAGAAAGTCTCCTGAAGTGTATAGTAAAATTCTAAATTTTGCAATGTTTCATTTTTGTACAGATGGAAATATCTGGAATAGATATAATTTAAATAATTATTTTTGTGTGTGTGTGGAATATAAGGTCTTAATCCTCAATTTGTTATCATTGCCATGACTCATCACCATTATACCTAGATTTTGAAATGTTAAAGAACATACTCACAGATTAAAGACTTTTTCTAAAGCAATTCAGAATTTATACTTAAAGAATGTACTTAACCTGAATGCACTTTTACATTACATTCAGTTTTAACAGACCAATTCATATGCAAATCAGCCAAAATGTTCCCAGGAATTTATTTAATATGTGTGTATGATCTGCATTGATCTAGCATTTTATTATAGATATATTTTACTGAAATTCAAATTGGGCATATTCTGGGGCAGTAGAAAGTGTATTTCACAATAAAATCATGTATTGTAACAGTGCAATATGTAACAGAATGTTTCATTTCCAGAGAGATGTTATGGTGAGAGGTAACTATGTATTTTAATAGATTTACTGATGGGGGTCAAATGATTAGTTTTTGTTGGAGTTAAAAATAATCTTGTGCTTTTATCTATAATTCTTGATAGGAAGCAAAAATTGCCAGTTTCTGATACTGTGGTTGATGTATGCTTTTAATTAAAGTTACACATGAAATGATTTGTAGTTTTTGTGAAGTATTTATTGTTTAAATCTAAACTTGTGTTCACACTGTAATTAGTACTCATGAAATTAAAACATCTTTTACTTTAACAGTAAATATACTGCTGATTTCCATGTAGTTTACTTTCTGTGAGAGTTAAGAACAGCTAAATTAAAGATTTAAAACTGAATTATAAAAATATAAGGAAATGCTTATTTTAATAAGCATGTATTTGTATAAAGAAATAAACTTATATACATTAAAAAAAAAAATTCTTATCCTGACATATGCAAATCTTTTTTTTTTCTCTCCTTGTTTATTTACTATTTTTTCCCAGTGAGGTAATTAACAGTCAGTTTTTAAGAAATGTGTTTAAACTGAGTAAAAATTACATGCATTATTTTAATGTAATATCAGTATACTTTACTAAATAATATAGTGTAATAAAAATATACTTTTAATTCATCACTCTTAAAATAGTCTTCCACAAAAGCATTACTTATCTAAGGCAGATAACCCTCATGTGCTTCGCCATCTTAAAATAACCAAACTGTCTTTCTGATTTCATGGATGCAGTTTACTGTGGGTGCCATTCTCATCAATTTAGAAAATTTAATCATTTAAACCACTCTTCATAAATATTGATGAATACAGGGCTCTTTCCAAGGCTATAGTAGATGAACTCTTTTATTTCCAAAGCAAGGGGATTAATAATCCATATCAATTGTATTCCTATATAAAAAGATAAAACTTTTTATTCCTGCAATAGATTTCCCTTTTTTTCACTATGAATTACATGCTGAAAGTGCACATCATTCTGTAAGTTTGAGAATGCAGTATTTTATATAAAGCATTTAGTATGCTTTGATCGTTCTTCATTTAAAATACTCTTATACATTTTCAGATATTCCAAATAGTTGGAAAATATATATGAATTTTGGGATATTAAATATTTTACTATTGGCATTTATTTAAATGAAAATAATAACACAATGGCTGAAACGTTTCATAAATTTTAATGAAGTTTTTCCTTAAATGTATATGATTTTATGTTATTGATAATTGAAATTGCATCTTAATATTTGTTTTTATTACATGAATGTGTTTCAAGAAAAATTATAAAGTTTCCTCAATTATCTGAATACATCTTGTGCATTTATTATTAAAAACTGTTTAAATTTGGTAAAGGATTCATGTAGTTTAAGCCAGTTTACATTAGTAATATAATTGCTCATTCGGTCATGTTTCATTTCAGGTTTTCTTGCTTTTATTTTTGTTTTCAGTTTTCTTCTGTTTTGCGCCTGCATTTTTCAGTTAAAAGTTAAGACTTATGTAAAATAATTGTTCATCTATTTTACACATAGGTTTTAAGATTTTAACATCCATATAGCTTCTGATTTTTAAGTTCAAAAGAAGTTGTCAAAGTAATGAGCACTGGATGTAATCCAAAGTGCCATCTCCCTTTGACTATCAAAAGCTGGAAGGCACCGCTTCAGCTGCATACGAAAAAGTGTCTCCTTCCATTCCTTTCTCCATTATTAGCTCCTTCCACACTAATAATGGTTGGGGGATATTACATCTTTTATTTAGTTGACATGCTAAAATTATGGTTTTCTGCAGCTACATAATTTCTTCATTTGTATAACAATATAATGTGAGATTATTATTCTTATCTTTACTACTGTTTTTTGTGATATATTAATTTCTGATAATGTAATTTGATTTCAGTTGCAAGTCAAAATTCAGATAGCAATAGATTGTTACTTTTCACCAATTATTGCATCTGCATTTCATTTTCTTCAGCATTATAATTTCTGATAATGTAATTTGAGTTCAGTTGCTAGTCGAAATTCAGATAGCAATAGATAGTTACTTTTCGTCAGTTACTGCATCTGCATTTCATTTTCTTTAGCATTAAAAAAAAATAGTCAGAGAATACTTTTCCAAAAATAAATAAACTGTGTGTAAAAACTATTTCTTATTTATTTTGTGCAATATTTTTATCTTCTGATTGGTTTAAAGTTTTGCTATTTTTATTAAATATCACGTGCCATGTTTGAATTCAAAACCTTTCTAGAAACATGTTCAACACAAATATTGCCTTATGCACAGAATGTAACATCATGGGAGGGACTTGAAATTCAGAGTATATGGAAGCGTTATTCATATATTTCTGTGTTTCCACAGCAGAGGAGCAGCATATAAATTAGATAGTAGTGTGGAAGGAGGAAGACCTTAAAAAACATTGCATTAATTTAATATGCATTCCGTAAGACAAAATGAGGTAAGGAATTATCAGTGATATGCATAGAAAATAAAATATAAAATAGTCATAGGAGGGTTTTAATTGATTCAGCCTCTTAGTTCTAAACAATCTGGTAATCAGCTGTTTCTTGGTAACTGAAAATCAGTTTTGTTCATTGCTTATATGAAACTTAATAAATAAAAACTTAAATACTTGAGCTGATCTCACCCATTCTGAGAGTAATAATTTTCAGGGCCTTTGGTTGCAATGAAAATCTATCCAGATGTCTGCAATGCTTTAATGCCTAGAGCTAGCCTTTGAAGGCTAAAAATAAACTGTAAAATTACTTAAATTGGTAGTACGACTGATCTAATTTTGCTAACATTTAATTTTTTTTAAATGTTACAATTCCTCTATTTTCTCTTTTTATGTCAAATAATATTTGATTTTAATGTGTAAGATCATGTCTTGTAATAAATTTGATATAATTTTTATGGGGTGGAGGAAGAACAATGTCATAAATCTTTTAACTGAATGATTAGGGTTTTGGCACAAACATTTAAATATCAAAACTGAAATAGAATATGAAATGTGTGAGAATTTCTAAACTATAGAATATTGTTTTTCTTTCCCTGAAAAAAGAAAATGAAGTAAAGCTCAAACACAAAGTATAGGCAATTAAAAATATATATTTGATTGTTGATCTCAGAATGTGGTGAATTCATTTTAAAATTTAAAAAAGTGGCGTTTGTATTTAATGAAATCTACGTGTAACATCTAAATTACTGTCTGCAGGTAAGAAAATAATCACCGAATATTGTCCATTGAAAACTGTTGAAATCTATTAGCAGCTGATTTCTGTCCATTAAGGTAATATGAACAAAATAAGTGTTTGATAATTAACTGTAGAATATTCAGAAAAAATGTGGTATATCTTATTATGTATATGTTTATATGTAAAAATGTCCGGAGTTTAACATATATGCCTTCACCCTTCTCCTGGGGTAGGAAGAGATTAAAAGGTAATAGCATTTACTTTTGTAGTAGCCTTAATTTTATTTGAATTCCAAGTTCTGTGTATTTTTAGGTAAAATGTTTTATTGCTGCTCTGAGTGTCTGCAAATATAAATCTTAATGAATAACATTCTTCAAATATACAAACTAAATGTATCAATTATAACCTTTCTTTATGATGGAATGACCTTTCGTATTTTCCCTCCAAACGAATGTGTTGATCATTTTTGACTTGAGATAAGTTACGTAGCGTATTCGGAAACTAAGTACCGTTTCATTTTAGCGCCGTCGCAGTGCTGTGGGAGGCGTCCTGCGCATGCGCACTAGTCTTTCTTGTTCACTGACTTTCAATTGTCGCCATTTTGGTTGCTCTATGTTGTGTTTTCAGTTTGCTGTGCACATTCAAAATGTTTAAGACAATTAGTTCTCCTGCTGACTGTGAGATTCGTGCCGTGATTAAATTTTTGAACGCGAGGAATGTTAAACCAGCCGAAATTTATCGTCAAGTGACAGAAGTTTACGGTGAATACGCGATAAGTGATGGAATGGTGAGAAAGTGGGTGTAAAAACTATTTCTTATTTATTTTGTGCAATATTTTTATCTTCTGATTGGTTTAAAGTTTTGCTATTTTTATTAAATATCACCGATGATTTGGTAAGGAAAGTTGATGAAGCAATTCATGAGAACAGACGCTTCACAATGACAACTCTTTCAGAGGCATTTCCACAAATTTCATGTACTGTTTTGTTCGAAATTGTGTCTGACCGCTTGAATTATCGCAAACTGTGTTCCCGATGGGTTCCAAAAATGCTCACTGATGTTCACAAAACAAAGCGACTTGGTAGTGCCCTGACATTTCTCACGTGGTACAGTAATGAGGGAGAAAACTTTTTAAACCAAAATGTAACAGGTGATGAAACTTGGGTGTGTCATTTCACACAAGAATCGAAACAACAATCGATGGAGTGGAGACACACTCATTCTCCGAAAAAACAAAAGTTCAAAGTGACAATGTCATCACAAAAAATCATGTGTAACATTTGTAACATCTACTAGAGCTGACGGTAAGAATTGAAGTGTAAATAAATACTATCATGTGCAATCTTGATTAATATAAAATTAAAAATATTTGCATTCAGACAGACAGTTTTTCAAAATATTTGCAATTACTTTATAAGAAGGATTTATTAATAACCGTAATAATTACTTATTATATTACTGATGATTAGGATTCAGTTCTTGACAATTAAATTAGAATTTTAAGGATATAATGAAAATATCCTACGCACAAAAATACATTTTAGGATAAAAAATGAGTTGATTTTTTATGTTTTAAAACTTCTTAAATTCATTTAATAAACATCGTATCCTCGTTGTTAATTGAATCTAGAATGTTGGGTGTCGTTTATATAATTATTCTTACTTGTCCATAGAACCTGCTGGCTTATCCAGCGATTAAGTAGCTACAGATCATTTCTACATAACCATTAAACTTCCATTAATTCAGTCTCTAAAGGGTTGTATGTTTATATCATAATTTGACTTTTATAAAAATGATTATTCTAAATCTTATGTTTCCATAAAAATATACTGTGCTTTAAAAATATGGATGATAGTATCAGCCGCTATTTCAGCCACTTCGTAAGCAACAATTTCTTTAGAAATAAATTATGCAGTTAATGTCATAAAATATTTTCATAAAATTCAAATAAACATCAAACAAAAGTTCTCAGTTTTAGACAATTTGATTTAAACGAAGTAAAGTAGCAGATGATAAAACGCTGAAGGTAAAAAAATTTACACTTCTGTTTTTAAAAAAAGGAAGAAAGAGAGAAATTTAAAAAAAAAAAAAAAAAAATAGTTAAAAATTTGAATAATATCATCTATAATTTCAAAAAAAAATAGCTTTTCATATAGTATTAATAAATATTTATTACGCATCATTGAGGGAAAAAATTTCATATAATTAATTCTCCGTAAAATTTTACTTGAAATTTAAGGCTAAAAATAGCTGGGGCAATTCACTGTAACAAAAATCTATAAACTACATTTGGCGTTATCATCGCCCAAAAAAAAGATTTCAAATTTCAAAACACGAAAATATGTAAATTCGTGTATATCTTAATTTTTTTGCAGGTATGCTTAAAAATACACCTACTTTAAGATGATGGTAAAAAAATGTATAGGTTATGATTCAAAATTTTTTTCGAAAAATTTATAAAAATAATAAAAGTTTAATAAAAAAGAGATATTAATAAATATTTGCCAAATTCAATTAACATTGAGGTGCTAAAATTTTGAGAGCTAATATTTTACGTAGCGTATTCGGAAACTAAGTACCGTTTCATTCTAGCACCGTCACAGCGCTGTGGTAGGCGTCTCGCGCATGCGCACTAGTCTTTTCTTTACAAAGGTGATAAACTTATGTTTGTCTGTGACAAAGGTGATAAACTTATCACCTTTGTCATTACAGACAAAACCACTGCATGTAGGGGTAAAAGCTCTTCAAATGGGACTTCAAACGCCCTCTTCAAATGGGATCAGCCTTAAAGATTGCTCTAATAATTTCTACTTATGTATAGTTTATAAATGTATGTTTCCTCAAATTTCATTCGTGATTTTTTCCTTTTAAATTAGAAATATATTTTATCAAAGAGCAAATTATGTCAAGAGTTACATGCCTTAACACTACTCTAATAAGCATTACTAATATATAATTTATAAATATATGTGGTAATTAAGCTTCAACTTTAATGCATGATTCTTTCCTTCTGTAATTGCTTTATCTCTGGTAATTTACAATGAATCAAATAAGATAAAAAGTTAATTTTAGCATGATAATTAGCAATTTTTTATTCTTTTAAGCCAGTTTAGAACAAGTTTGAAATTTATTTGTATGCAGAGCAGATTGATATAAACCTTTTTACTAAAAGTGTTTTTTTTTTTTTTTTAACTATAAAAGGTAAAATTTAATTTTGCTGTGCTGCAGATATTGCAGATCTGTTATGATACCAGCCTTTATTTGCACAAGATGTCTAAAACATATACTGTAATGCAGTTATTAAGTATTGCTGATAGCCCTTAAACTTTCAGTAAAGTAGAAATAGTTAATCAGATTCTTATAACTAGACTTAAATGTAAAAATTCCTATCTAGGTAATATAGAATAATTTTTGTGACATCTTAAAGAAAGTATATATACATGTATCTTGAAGTATGTCCAAGAAATTAAGGCAGTACTATATTAAAAGTACATAAATCCAGATATAAAGTATATGGGCATTTTGGCATTAAAATCAAAGGAATACCTCTTTTTAGTGGTAGTTTTGGGAAATTTGACCGTTCTTGGCAAAACCCAGTGCTGGTTAGAGGGTAAATATACTAGCTTCATTTTAAATTTTCCGACTTTTAATAATATGTCATTTTCAATTCAAGCAAAATTGAGTCATGCGATTTGTCCTTAAATTTTTTAATGAATTTTAGCCCTTAAATGTTTTAATTTCAGCCAAAATTTACAAAAGGTCCTTAATTTTACTCGTCTAACTTTTTTTTAAATCCGCTGCCATTTTGAGTGTGAATTACATTTTAGAAGAATATTGTGTTTTATTGACATATATATATGTCATAGATAATTGTTTGAATTCTTTCCTACTTCTAATGTAAATGGTGTATTACTAAGGTTTCTAAACATGAGACTATTTCGACCGAAACGTAAACTTTTTTTTTTTTTTTTTCGAACGGGGAGATCATAAAATATTGCATCAAAAGCAAATTTTTCCTTTGTGGGATATGAATTCCTTTATTGTGTTTCACTAAATTTGATGGTTAATCAACATTTTAGTGACCGATATGTATGTAAAAGTTTTAATTCAGAAGATTGTGAATTTTTCGGCAATTTTTTTTAAACGAACGTAACATTTATAAGTATCATTAAAATAATGATAAGGTTTTAGAATTATATTTGAGGAATAATAATAAAACATTTCTGTCATTCCAAATCTCCTTTCATTAAAGTGACATTACTTTCCGTTCTGAAAAATAAACGAGTTAAATAATGTTGTAAATAAGTTAAACAATAAAAGTGCTGATGACATATACTATGACATCAGCACTTTTTTTTTATTTTTGGTTGAAGGGTGTGATATCACGAAGTTCAATAGCAGCCTTGAACTTTGTGATATCACGCATCCCTATGTAAAACAAAATACAAGCTTTAATTTGTATTAATCCTTTAAGTCTCCTCTTAGCTGAGCTATTTTGACGCGATATAAATAAATGGTAATCGGAGGTTGGGAGACTACAGTGGATGGACCAAATTATCCCTTTCACATTGTAAAATATTTTCAGATGGCTAAGGGCATGTGTGGTCTACCATTATCTGATGGAACACTTTTTTTTTTTTTTCTGGTGGCTAATTCTAGTTTATTGCTTACTTTAATTCACTTAGTCGTGAATAATATTTATCTTCGTTAGTGGTCTGGTTTTCAGGTAATAGATCAATAAGCATTTTTTTTTTCCAGTCCCACCAAATGCACAGTACAGTCAAAAGTCTTTAATCCGGACTCGTCGGGACTTCGATTCCGGATTATAGATTATCAGTTTAAATCTGGTAAGATGGCATGCAGAAATTATAAAATTAAAAATATAAAACCGTAATTTATGAAATAAAGAACAATTTTGATCTAAAGGGTATCAAAATTTACGAAAGAAAGCTTAATATTTATTTGTTTACGCTATTAAACATTTCTTTCAATGTAAGTTGCTTAAGATGCTTCCACAAAAAATTAAAAATTTCTTTTTTCTTCTGTCATATACAGTGGACTTTCCAATGCCTTACTCATTGCATAATTTTGAGACTGATATGCCTTTATCCATTTTTTTGCAGCAATTTCACTTTTTGTTTAATAGATATCGAAATATGGTTTTGTTTTGTTGATCGTTTGGCAACTCCAGAATTGTAAACTCTTTTCGACATAATCGAAAGTTCAGGCTTAATTTTTATAAAATTGCTCTAACAGTCTGCAAAAAATAATAAGCCGGATCCAATTAGAAACTTAAGGAACAGTGCAATCTGCAACATTAACTGAAATGCCTTAGAATCAGTAAAGATAATTTTAGTCTGACTTATACTGTCTGTTATGCATTAAAATTAAATTATGATGTAAAGGGTATCAAAATTTACGGGGGAAAAAGTTTGTTTTATTTTATATAAAATTTTATTTGTTTACTTTATTAAACATTTCTTTCAATGTAAGTTGCTTTGTTTTATGTGATAATACTTTCTCTTTAATTCTATAAACAGACATAATTTCTTGTTCAGTTACAAAGTTCCGCTGTTCAAGTCCTATAATTGCTGTGTCGAGAATACCGACTAATTTGTCAATCGAAATTTTTTCGTTTTCAATAACCTCTGTGTCACTTTCTTCACTATCGGAAGCGAATTATAATGACGAGGAATTTGATTTAAATCATATCAAAGACAGAGTACATCAAGATGAAATACTACATTTAGTAAGCAATTATAAGCCAAATAAAATAACATCTGCCCTGAAGATAAGGATAGTGCTGACAGATCAACTTCCAGTTCATTGCATGCCGCGATATCCCCCCCCCCCCCCCCCAGGAGAGCAGCGTGAAATTGATAAACATATTTCGGAATGGTTAGAGAAACAAAAGATATGTCTTTGTCCATTTTTTGCAGCAATTCCACTTTTTGTTTGATGGTCATCGAAACATGCTTTCGCTTTGTAGATCCTTTGGCGGCTCCAGAATCGAAAATATTTTTTGATATAATCGAAAGTTCAAGCTTACTTTTATAAAATTGCTTTAACAGTCTGCAAAAAATAATAAGCTGGATCCAATTCAAAGATTAAGGAACAACGCAATCTGCGACGTTAACTGAAATAGATAATTGGATAATTTTAACTTGGCTTATATCGTTCATTATATATTAAATGCGCATGTGTAAAGGTATTACGCACATACGTAAATGAACGCATGCGCAGAAAGTTTGTAGCTTTGAGGCCCGGATTAATTACTTTTGACTGTATAATAAATGGTTGTAAAACTTAGTTTTCCTGGTTGAAAGGGTATATCTGAGCTTAAACCATGATCTCTTGCTTTTAGCATTGTTATACATAATCCATTTTCCATCACCTGTGACCATCTGCTTTAGGAACAAATTGACTTTGTTGCAATTCAATAGGGAATCAAGCATAAATTTCTATCAAATTTTCTTTTAACTCATGTGGCACCCATCCATCGGCCTTGCTAACCTTTCAAAGTTTATGTAACACTGTTGACTCATTGTTTCATTCAGAATTTATTTTTCTCATCTCTTGAGTTTTATGCAAATCTCGTTCAGTTAGCGCCTTTATTCCAATTGTTATCAGCCTCAGCTATGTCCAATGCATTGTGTATAGCTAAGGTTAAATTTTTTATTTTGACAAACCTTCCTGGACCACTTAAGGGCATCTTCACTATACACTGCAGATATCTTCATTTCTGTCTACAAAGAATTCTTGTATATTCAGAAATAGAAAAAGCATAGTGTTCGAAATGGCCCTTATTTTTCTTCCACTTTTAATGCTAAACAAATTTTTAAAAACAACCAAATAATAGAATTTTTTCTGAAGTACTTTATGAAATATTTTCTGTCAGCATCAAACTTTGCATTTGCAAAGTAGAAAATACTGAATTTTGCAGCATGCACATACACTAAAAAAGTTCATACTTTTCCATCAGTTTGATAGTTAATTTTTCTCTTATAGAAATAGTAATATGTTCATAATCAATTTCTAATCTAAAATGCATCATGACTAATGTTGCAGTTTGCAAGCTAAAATCTTAACTAGGCAATTAAGCCAAACTAAGACTAATAAATTTTACCCTAAGTTTGAAAATAAGATCTATGTAACCCCCCCTTTTCTTGGTCCTGTCGACACATTACATAGCTGTATGGTGTCTCTCTTCATGAGTCATAATTTCAAAGATCGTTTGGTTTCAGGAGTCAAGGTTGGGAGAGCATTAGAATTTCAAATCAAAACTTCAAGATTTCACAGAACATAGAAATAACATTTATTAACAATAAACTTATATTACTTCCTATAGCGGTGATGATGGTCAAGCATCAAATAATGACATGCGTCGTTCTTCATGTTCAAGCGTCAAGTGGAATATTTTTTTATCGTCGCGCATCAAGATCGCCACCTATCTACCGAAAAGACGGAACATACTCCGCCCCGATGAACATTGGTTCATTACAACATTATTATAGATCTTCAATTTTAGATTTAAACAAGTTTCCCAAAAGTTCAACAGTATATCATATAAAATAAAAATGCATGACGACAAATTTAAATTGAATAACAACATTAAATTTAGCACAAAATTTTACAAATAAAACATACTTACAATCTCTAGAAGGAAAACAAAATAATGAAACTGCTAAATTACCATAATCCACAATTGTGGTCCATTCCCTGAATCTGAAACATAATTGAATTAATAACAGTAAAGACACAAATTATGAATATGCAATTTTTTTTTTTATTATTATTATTATTTTTTTTTTTTTTTTAGTCTTATTTACTCAATGGTAAGCGGGAAAGTTTATGTATAGGACGCTTCATTTTGCCCAGTAAAGTTTTTAGTTTCACAACACGAACTTTTCCATCAGCACCAGGATGTAGTTCAATTACTCGTCCAAGTCGCAACTTTAATGGAGGCAAATTTTCGTCCTTTATCAAGACTAAGTCATTGAGGGCTAAATTTGGTTTATCCCTCAACCATTTGGTATGCCCTTGAAATTGGGAAATATAATCTCTAGACCAACGTTTCCAAAAGCTCTGGAAAATTTGCTGTGTCAATTTCCATCTTTCAGCAGGGGTTAGCTTATTATTTGTAAGATCAGGTTCAGGAATTGCTGTTAATGTAGTCCCAATTAGAAAATGCCCAGGTGTTAAAAGATTAAAATCTTCAGGGTCAGATGAGATGGAAACTATTGGCTTTGAATTCAAACACACCTCGATCTGTGTAATTAAGGTGTGAAATTCTTCGTATGTCAGAACCTGGGTCCCAATAGTCCGCTTTAAGTGAATCTTCATTTGTTTCACTCCCAAAGGCCTCCAAAGTGAGGGGCAGCAGGAGGATTGAAGATCCATTGAATATTTTTACCGCTCAGGTAGTTTTGAAATGCTTCGTCAGAGAAAAGTGTAGCTATGTATCTTCTTAATTCTCGACCAGCCCCAACAAAGTTGGTTTCTCTATCCGAAAAGATTTTTTTGGGTTTTCCTCTGCGTGACACAAATCTTTTCAGAGATGCTAGGAATGCTTCAGTTGTTAGATCACTGACTACTTCTAGGTGAATGGTCTTTGTGGTGAAGAGTATGTAAAGGCAAACATAACATTTGTATCTCGTTCCCCCTCTTCCTTTCCTAGCTTTAATTAAAAAGGGGCCTGCAAAATCTAGTCCTGTATTCGAGAATGTTCTATCCAGCAATATGCGAGAAGCAGGTAGGTCGCCCATTATCTGACTTGATGTGCTTGTTCGATTTTTAAAACATTTTATACATTTCCGAATTATTTTTCTTACAATTTCTCAGCCATTAACGATCCAATATTTTTGTCGCAGAACAGATAATGTTAATCTGGCTCCTCCGTGAAGGTTCACTTCGTGAAAATGTTTGACTATCAATTCAGTAACTTGGTGACTTTTGGGAAGAATGATTGGATACTTTGTGTTTTCTGAAAGATTGAGTTGCAGAGTCTACCACCGACTCTAAGGATTTCTTCTCTATCAAGAAAGGGATTTAATTTCAGGATTTTACTGCTGAGATTCAATTTCTTCCCTGCTTTCAAAAGTCTAATTTCTTCTCTAAATTCGGAATTTTGCATGATTTTAAAAATCAAATTGCTTGCCTTATCCAATTCTTGAACTGTTAACCCTTTAACTGTCAAGTTATTTTGATGATTTGGGTACACAAATTGTCAAATTTTTTTATTGCAAAAATCAAATGTTTAGTACATGAGTAAAATTTTTAAGTTTTGTAGCCACTGCATATTTGCTTGAGGCGGCTGCCACTCAACATGGCAGTTGTAAAGTTCGCTTCTAGTGGAGCATTATTTTCTAAAAATGAAAAAAATTTATTATTTTCTAAAAAAGAAATAAATATAAGTGAATACCTGTTAGTAGTTCAGTAATTCAGTCTTGTGTGGTACAACTGGAAACACTTTTCCAAGCACAAACCAACTCCACAATCACTACACCAGAATCGTGATTCCTTCCTTATCTTTTCCTCATTTTTATCCTTTTTTGAACAACACACTTTGCACTGTCTTGTAGGCGCACGTTTCGCAGGAGTAGGAGGAATATGGGATATGAAATGTTGTTCAGTAAGACGGGCAGGGTTATCTATTGTAGGTGGTCTGCCAACATTCTTTTGTCCAGAAGCTGCATCATCATATTTATGTAAAAGCTCTTCTACAACTTGGATTCGAAATTCTAGAAATGTAATATGTTTCCCAACTACATTTTTATAGAGCAAATATGAGTTCCAAAGTACCTTGTCTAGTAAATGTAAAAATATCTTTTTATAATATTTTTTCTGACGTTTAACGGATTGTTGGATGAAAGGATATTTCCTAATCACAGCGATCTACACCACCCATAGTTAGACTGCAATTAGAAACAATTTTGCCTTGAGTATATCTCCATTTTTTTATTTTTGAGGCTGACCATGGAAGTATCATGAATACTGCTCATCAAACACACATCCTTCATCTTCGGTTAAAGAATCTAAATCATCTATATAACGTTTCAAAGAACTGGACGCCATTTTACAACAAAAAGATCCCATGCACTTTGAACCAAAGAACTTACAACCTCTAACCTTTGAAATCTTCAGTAAAGTGCTGTCATCTATTGAACTGAGCGCACATTAACTTTTCCCGAGATACAGTCGGGTTTGACAAAGAGATGAAGCCGAAATAAACGTCTCCCGATATATATTCAGGTATAACAATACGATGCACTCAAAAAAAGAAAATTACCCCGAGTAATACTCGGGCGTGACATTTTCGAACACCAGTGCTATCTCGGTCATGACAGTTAAAAGGTTAAAAAAGCCTTGAGTTTTACAGATGTAGGTTTAATGTTGTGGCAGAATCTTAAACACCATGCAGTTACGCGTTTCAATTTTTTCCAAGATGAAAATCTGGATGTCAATTCAAATTCAGCCTCTTGGCTAATAACAGAACATACAGTAGTTTGACGCTGTTCTACCTGTACCTCTTCCACCATAGGCTCGATCAAAAGATGATGAAGGTAAATTTTTCTCTTTTAACCACACTGGTCAATTGAACCAAAGTTTATTTCCCACTAGATCAGAAGCTCTTAATCCACATGAAACTATGTCAGCCGGATTGTCATTTTCCTTACAGTATTTCCATTGCGAAGGTGATACAACATCTTGTATTTCACGTACACAATTAGCAACAAAGGGTTTCCATTTATCAGCAGTACCCCTGATCCAGTGAACAACAATTTTAGAGTCACTAAAACAAAATGCGTTATCTTCTTGGATATTAAATAATTTCCTTAAATATTTAACTATTCTTGCAGCAATAATGGCTCCCATAAGTTCTAAACGAGGCAAGGTTAATTTTTTAAGTGGGGATACACGGCTCTTTGAAAGAACAAAAGACGTACAGCAAGAATCAGGATCACGAAAATATGCAACAGCTCCATATCCCTTGAGGCTGGTGTCACAAAAGACAAAAAGCTCTATTTTATCGAAATTTACACATTCATCATTTAATATGTATTTTCTAGGAATACACAAGTTGAGAATAACTTCAATTTCAAAGTACCAAGTTTTAAATTTTTCACTCAAATAACTGGGCAAAATTGTGTCCCAATCTATACCCAATTCCCATAACTCTTGTAATAAAAATTTTATTCTGATAACAAAAGGTGCAATGAAGCCAACTGGGTCATAAATTTTTGCCACAATCTGTAATACCTTTCGGTTCGTAACGTGTTTCCAGTCAACTGGTTGTAAAAGTTCTTGTACATCTAATTTCAATGTGTCCTCATCCAAATCCCAAATTATTCCCAGCACTTTTAACGTTTTCTTATCCAAATTATCTTCCTTATTAATTAAACCAATATCTTGCCAATGAGTTTTTTAAGGTACGGAATTTGATTCAAATTTTCTTAAGTTCATACCAGCATCTTGAAGAATTTTAACTGCATCAGTTGATAATGAGAAAACTTCTTCAACGGAGTCTGCTCCATGGATAAGGTCATCAACATATAAGGACTTATTTAACATGTTAACAGCTTTGCCAAATTTCTTTTCATAACCCTTAATATGGTGTTTGATAGTGGCGGACAAAATAAATGGACTTGTTGTCATTCCATACGGTACTCGGCACATTTGGAAAACCTTAAAGCCTAAACTATTGTCACTATCGTCGTAAGAATGATCAAACCACAAGAACCTTAAAAAATTTCTATCGTCACTATCAATTTGAATTTGGTGAAAAGCCTTCTCTATGTCTGCACAAAATGCAACTTTATGTACGCGAAATTTTAAAATTATATCCAACAGGTTAGGATTTAAATTAGGGCCTGATATCAAACATTCATTTAACGATTTACTTCCTTCAGACCTAGAGGAGGCATCATAAACTATTCTTATTCTTGTTGTTACTTTTCCTTCACGTATAACGGGCCTATGAGGCATATAATAACAGTTAGGTTCATTTTCAACAAACTTACATTGTTCAACAATCCCCCTTTCAACTTGTACTCTAATTATATTATCATATTCATTATATAGGAAATCATTTCTCTTTAATTTATGCTTTAATCCTAGAAATCGTTGTTTAGCAACGAAAAAATTATCAGCGAGTTGTGATTTATTGTCCTTCCAAAAGAGTTTTGTTTCGTACCTGCCGTTATTAAATTTCAAACTGTCGTTAAAATGCTTAATGGTATCCATATCAGTTTCCGAAAATGTTTTGTTTTCATTTTCAATTCCTATCGAATCCAATTTCCAAAATGACTGCAAATCAAATGTGTTTCCTTCAACGGCAGATAAAAACAACGCGTTAATTCGAGTATTATTATTTTTTACTTTACCCATCTCTGTGTATCCAAATATCGTCGGTACTATAAACAAACCATCATTTATTATTGAATTACTTCCTGTTTGTATATACCAGAAATGCTTGGGGCCAAGCAGAATATTTATGTTCTCATTAACGGGACTTGTATCCGAAAGTTTCAAACCCTTTTTAGTCATAAATTCTTTAATATTTTGACATGTTGATGGCGCCTGGAATTCTATTGAGGATATTAATTCTATCCCGATAGCTTCTACAACAAGGCAGCGATCATTGTTTTTATTTTTAGACTATATACATCAAATTCTTGCAAGTTACCACGCTGATTTCCAAACGAATAAATTGTTAGAGATTCTTTTCTAATGACTTGCAACTCTAATTCATGCGCTAACTTGTGGGTGATGAAGTTTCGTTGACTACCTGAATCAATTAATAATCTTATGATTCTCGATTTATTTTTGCTTTGAGCAATAACAGAACATGTCTGTAAAAGCACACTATTTTCAGGTTTTAGAGTGTTACAGTGGGAAGTAGATACTAAAGTTTTATTTTGCGTATCTGCGGATTTAACATCTTCCATTTCTTTCGATTTCAAATGGCAGAAAGGTTTATTATGATTTTTCTCGTTACAATTTTCGCATGGTTGTATATTTGACCGACAAATGTGATTTGAGAAAGCATCTGTAACAGCGACCTTCATGTTTTAATTGTTTTCGTTTTTGTTCGTCGGAAAATTTCAAATATCCGGCAGATGTATGTTCGTTTGATTTCAGAATATGCAAAACATTTTTACCGATGTGTTAAAAGCAGAAGCTTGTGATTTGACTTCATAATTTTTGAACCCTTGTTTAGGATTAACCCCTGTGTATTTATTACCTTTTGAGCTATTAATCAAAATACTTGCTTCTCGGCATTCAGTTTCGATTTTAATGAACTCTATTAATTCACTTACTTCTATATTTTGGTTAGATGTTCTTTTTCTATGGAATTCAAGAGCTAAATCTTCAGGTAACAATTTAAGAATTATTGGGTTCAATAACTGTCCGTATGAACTGTATGTCCGCATCTAAACTATTTAAATTTCTAATGCAGATTTGTAACTGATCATAGAGCTTTCTTAACTCAAAAACATGTGAAGAACTTTTAACTGGTTCTAACTGTAACAACATCTTCATGAATTTTGATATAATAACATCTTTACGACCAAACCTCTCGTCTAAACTTTTGATGCCTAGATCATAATTTTCTTCAGATAAAGCATAACCAGAAACACAATTATATGCTGAACCACATATTCGAGCCATTTACTGGGATCACCAGCAAATTTTTCTATATTTAATTTAGGTAACTTTACTGAAGCACTACTTGTAACAACATTATTACCATTCAGAGTACTACTAATACCATTACTAGTTGTAATTATACTTCTTTCAACAACTTCATTACTGTTAATTTTCTTTACTTTACTAACAATCTTAGCTTTAAACGTTATAATTTTTTCATCATACTCTTCACATACAAGTAGTTCGTTATCATATTCTTTTTCATCAATTATGAGAGCATCGATCTTTGAGTCAAGACTTTTAAGTTTCTCATGGTATTCAATTAACAATTCATATGATGAATTTAGATCTTCTACATGTTCTTTACTTAATTCTTCCGATAATAATTTCTCAAGTTTATTTAGAAGTGTAGTAACTTTACTACGTACAATAGCACGTTTCTTTTTCTCTTTTACTAAATCATCCATTATGTTTCGTTTTCAAAGATCGATACCAAGAACAAATAAATCAAATTCTTACCTTTCAAATGGTAATTCCCCTTTTCACGGGTTTCAGACCCCAAAAAATATATGGTGTCTCTCTTCATGAGTCATAATTTCAAAGATCGTTTGGTTTCAGGAGTCAAGGTTGGGAGAGCATTAGAATTTCAAATCAAAACTTCAAGATTTCACAGAACATAGAAATAACATTTATTAACGATAAACTTATATTACTTATATTACTTCCGCCTATAGCGGCGATGATGGTCAAGCATCAAATAAATATGACATGCGTCGTTCTTCATGTTCAAGCGTCAAGTGGAATATTTTTTTATCGGCACGCATCAAGAGCGCCACCTATCTACCGAAAAGACGGAACAATAGCTTTCTTTTGTTTAAAATATTTTAAGAATTTTAGAAAGACACTAGTGTTACCCATAATGGCTGTACAAACAGCACCAATTTAACTAATTTGCAAAAAGAAAAAAAGATATTGTCTACCATAAAGGAAATGTTAAATTTTGTCATTAACATCTATGTTTTCATTTATATATATATATATTATTCTTTCCAGAACTTTCTTAATGCGAAAGTATCCTGTTTTGTAGATGTGCAATGCAATTTTTAAATGCATCTATTGTTTCTAAACAAGGTATGTCGAGTCTTTTGCAGTTGTGAAAATGTAGTGCATTGTATGTGGTTCAGAAGATTGTTAAGGCGTGTTGGACAGTAACAAGAAGCAATAATTCATTTTTGGCTACATTCGGTAAGTTTCTGCATATTTTGTTCTTTTCAGGTTATTCTTGTTAAAAAAAGGCTAGATTTCAAGTTATATTACTTATTCTTAAATTAATATTTTCGTGTGCATGTTGCCTTATTACTATTACAAACATAAGTTTTAAGTTAACATTTCAGCCAATCAACAAAAATGTATTCAGTTATGACTGTAATACACACAATGGTCAATGAACTAGAAACCCAAGAACAATATTCTATTGGACCACCTTTTTGCACGGTGCTGTGATTCATTTGGGCATTGAGTCATTCATGTGCTTTCTGGAATGCATTTATGTCCCAGTTTTACGTAAAAACTGAAGTATAGTATGATAATTATTTTTATCATATTTCAAAATGATTATACAGTTACAGTTTGAAAATGTTTACAGGTGCTGTTTGAAGTTCTAAATTTCCATCATTAAGCTCTTGACATAAGGAAATTATATAAAAATTTTTAACCATATACATGTTCATAATGCTGGTCAGTGATACTGATTTTTCTCAGAAAAGTAAATTGTCGTCCTTTTTTTTTAAAGGTGTGTGAAAAAAAAAAAAACTTTTTTGTATAACTGTTGTAATCCATAAAAGTATGTAACATATTTATGTGCATTTCCTGCTTCTCATTTAATTTGATTTTATTATTACTATTTCATAATTAAATGTTACATTAGATAGTATTTGAATATGAAGACTGTAGATCCAAATGGTACTTTTTACTGATTGACCATAGCATGGCTTTCATTAATAAGTACTTTTAGGATGTGCTTATTGTACAGTCTGCTGTTTTCAAGCATTTCTTATGGTGACCGGAAAAATGCTCACAAAAAAGCTCACACAGAAATATGCCCACAAAGAAAAAAGCTCACTTAGAAATATGCTCGCACGTAAAAAAGCTCTCATAGATATATGCACACATGGAAATAAGCCCATTGATAAATGAAATACGTAGAAATATCCTTAGATTAATTAATCGATTTGAACATAGTACACCTACTTGAATTGTTCAAAGAAAAATTATTTAAATTACCAAAATATCTATGGTGTATATATATATCAAAAACTGTATAACTTATGTGTTGATTCAGTTGCTATATAAGATTGACAAATGGGCCGTTTTGAATTAGGAAAATGAGAGAATGAAGGAAGAAAAATGAAACAGAATATACAGTGAAAAATAATTCCAATTTTAATTGTTAAAAGGTAAAATAATAGTAAAATACCTTATTATATATAAATCATAAATATATATTTCAAAAACTTATAAATACATAAACGTGCTGAATATTAGCTAATATATGCAAATATTTAATTTTATCATCTATTTCATCATAGTTTTTTACATGATTCACGATTACCTCCTTTCCTTTAATCTATACTGAGCTTAAGGGCTTTTGGTCTTGCCATCCACACCAAATAAGAAATATCATTCAAGAGCAGTTGCTATCTTTAATTTAGAACATTTTCCAGTCATAAAATCATTTTTGCAAATCGCCATAGTACACAATTTCACAGTCCAGTTTTCTTTAGATGATGTTGAAGATAACTACGGCCTATTAAAAGAAGGAAACAGGCAGTGTGTAATACTTCTTGTAATACATTCTCAACTCTCTCGCAGCAGTGATTTGATGACAGTTTATAGTTTTGCATTAGTAGAGGGAGATTTGGTTTTGTTGATAAATATTATCTTAATTTTAAAATGGACAATTTCTTGTGTTGATATGATAGAATAGATGTATTGTTAAATATGTGCTATATAATTTATAAAATTATTTTCATTTGTTATATGTTGTGTATATCTTGGATTTTAACTGCTTTACAGAGGCTGTTCGCACATTTTTTAGATGATTTTGGTAAACGGTACTAAAAAAGCGTTTGCTGTAAAAGAAGTAATTGCAATTGTACTATGTTTTTAAAAGTCAAAATTATCGTCTGTGGCTTGAAAGTGTTGTTTTTATTCAAAATGGCGAATTTAACAAAGCAGTGGCTCGAAGGCCACATTTACGCTCTTTCCAAAGAGAAATATGCATACTCCGTTATCCAAAAACGATGTGAGAGTCATGGTTTTGTGATATCTAAAGCATTGATAGGTAATATCCTCAACAAGAAAGGGAAAAAACGTCAGATTGGAGCCTCAAGTGGGACAAAAATTCCAAACAAGTATCCAAGGAAAAAACTTACATCTTCGACTATTGCAAAGGTACGTTGTTTAATGTTAAAAGAAAATCCCCCTAGTCAAAGGACAGTTGCAAAATCATTAAAATGCTCAGTGTCCACTGTAAACAAAATGACAAACGTTGATTTAAATCTTAAGAAAGCGAAAAAACGCAATGTGCATCGTCTTCTTCCAAAGCAGATCGCTTAACGCAGGACACGTTGCAGAATTCTATACGAGAAACACTTATTCAATGAAAAATGGAAAACAATTGTCACAATAGATGAAGCATGGGTGTATTTAAATGATTGTAACAAAAAAAGAGCCATTTATTTTCATAAAAGGGGATAAAAAAAATTTAAGCACATGGTTCAAAGAATCGAAAGAAAGTTTTTCTAAGGGATTCATGATTGTTGCTGGTTTTTCTTATAATGGCAAGTTAAAAATAAAGAGAGTGCAAAAAATGTCAAGATTAACTCCAAATACTATCAGGAACATATTTTATCGCCAATTTTTTTGAATGAAATACCATCGCTTTACCCACAGTGCCATCAATCTGTGAAACTCCATCAGGACAAGGCTAGCAGTCATACATCAAAATCCACTGTAAATTTCCTAAAAGAAATGGAACAAAAAACTGGTATCAAGGCCATACCCATCACTGATATCCCTACTAAATCTCCCGATGTGCCATCTATGGATTTTTGTGCTTTCGGACTTTTAAAAACTGCATTATCCAAACGTTGTCCCAAAACCCTAGAAGGACTCTGGAAAGCTGTTCTGGAGGAATGGGATAGAATATCTCTTCTGCCACTTCAAAAGGCATTATTATCCTGGAAATTGTGGTATCGAAAGATAGTTCAGAATAAGGGATGTCAAATAGAACATTTAAAACACAAGAATTTTATGTAATTTAGTTTTGTGAATACAATATACATCGTCTAAAAAATGTGTGAACAGCCTCTGTATTACATAAATTAGAATATTTCAGTATATGTATCTGTGGTCATGAAGTGAAAAAATATTACTCATTAAACTACTTGGAAGTAAAAACCACAGTTCAGATATAGCATGGTATGTGGTTTCACATACCACAGTTCAGATATAGCATGCTGACACATAGTTTAATATTGGATTATCTAAAAGGTTCTGCAGTTCCTTGATTATAAGTACAAATGAAGTTAAAAAAAACAAGAAAATTTTATTGATTTACGTAGGTTGTTTTTTTTTTTTTTTTTTTTTTTATTTTATTCAACCTCTAATCGTACAATATGATGGCCAGGTATGCAGCAGGTGGTTGGTGTGTGTAGTAGGCGACTGCGCATCTTCCCCTCCACACGCTCTGTCACTGGCGTATTCAACACGCCATTTTATATTGAGTTGCAGTCACGTAAACATGGCTGTTGGTATTGGTTCTTCCACCAAGTGTGAACTGCGAGCTGTTATTCGTTTTTTGCAGGCAGAAGGGAAACAGTACAGCGGAAATTCATCAAAGAATGAGTCGAGTGTATGGAAACAGCTTTATGAGTGATGCCGTTGTTCGTGAATGGTGTCGAAAGTTTAAAGATGGCCGAACTGATGTGCATGATGAAGGGGGTCAAGGATGCAAGTCTGTCGCTACAGACGACATTGTTCAACAAATTGACCAAGCGGTTAAGCAAAGTCGAAGGTTCACCATAAGTGAATTATCAATGAAATTTCCGGAAGTTTCAAGATCTTCCCTGTACTCTATCGTTACTAAACAGTTGCGCTACAGAAAAGTTTGCGCTCTCTGGGTCCCACAGATGTTGACTGAAGACCACAAAACTCAACAAATGGTTGCAGCGTTTGAGTTTCTTGATCATTACTATACTGACGGAGAAGAGTTTTTGAAATTCGTTGTGACAGGGAATAAGACATGTGTTCAATATGACACACCCGAAACGAAATGACAGTCGCAACTATGCAACTATGGATGCACACAAATTCTCCAAAGAGACCCACAAAATTCAAACGAACCTTTAACAACCGTAAGGGAATGACAACTGTCTTTTGGGACCAAAAAGGTGTGTTGCTTGTGGAGTTTATGCAGCCTATAACGACAATTAATGCAGATTCATATTGTGAAACTTTGCGATGCTTACGGAGAGCTATTCAAAACAAACGAAGAGGCATGCTGACTTCTGGAATTGTTCTGATCCACGACAATGCCCGTCCTCACGGCATTCGTGTAACCCAATGGCTCCTTCAGTAATTTCAATGGGACATTTTCGAACATCCACCATATAGTCCCAACCTAGCACCAACTAACTTTCATCTGTTCCCTGAACTGAAGCAGTGGCTTGGCGGGAAGCGCTTCCAAAATGACGTGGAGCTTAAAGAAAATGTCACAACTCACTTCCAATCATTGGCAGGAACATTTTATGAAGAGGGTATTACAAAGCTTGTTCACAGATATGACAAATGCCTCAATCGTCAAGGTGGTTATGTAGAGAAATAACCTGTATTGTACATTACTTTTGGTAATAAAGTCTTTTTTATATATTCACCCGTCTTTTTTTTATAGCCCATCGGAGGTTGGAAAAAAAAAAGCCTTCATACAAAAGCACTATTTTATTCTATGATTTTTTTGCCATATCTCCAGAAGCTGGAAAATATGTCATTAGATTTATTCATCTAGAACGGTGGTCGCCAAGCTAATGAAGCTTCTTAACTACCATACCGTTATTAAATCCTGTGAGCTACCAATGCTTTTTAAGAAATCTTACGTTTGTTTATTTCATATAAATTTACATTTCTAGTAAATATGAAATCAATTTTGATTAAACTGCATGTAACAAAAAGAAACTAAAATTGAATTGCACATAAGAAACAGAAGTGGAGCTAGTAATAAATAGCAAATTAATGAAAGATTTTTTAGACTTTTAACTTAAGACTTATTTAACTTTAATGAGACAGCTGGAACTTTTTTTTTTTTTTTTTTTTTTTTTTTTTTGTCATCAACAGGTCTTTCAATATTGCGAGACTAGGTAGCGGGTCATTTGAATACATTTTTCCAAGTGTTCATCAATGAGTCTGTTTCTGTACTTATTTTTAATAAATTTCATCCTAGATAAAGAAATCTCGCATAGATTTCTAGAGCTCATTGCCCTTACTTTGAGACAAACCGAGACCAAAATTAGAGGCCAACTAGTTTTAAAGCTTGGAGAAAGCGATTTTACAGATAAATCATTTTAATATCAATTAGTTCCAATTCTACTGCAGCACTATCTTCTGAAAACCAAAATGTTCCATGACATAAGTAGAGAACTCTTATGCATTGATCTCTGTGAAAGGTGATTTGACAAACTGCAGCAACTGAAATCCTTTTGAAATCTCGGAAGCATTTTTTAAAATTCACTTCTCAAAATCTTAAATAACTTCAATGTATTGTTTGCTGTTGCAAGGAGGTCAAGGGTTTGTTTCAAACATCTGAAATTTTTATGGCAATTTCTTTATCCTTACATTTAAGCTGCAAGTTAAAAGATATTTAATTTTTCGGTGACGTTTTCAAGAAAAGCAAAATCCTGCAATTAAACCGAATCGTCTAGTTCGCGAAAGAATTTGCCACATTCTTTATTTTTCCCCGTTCACCAAGGTACAAGAAGCAACTCTTGAAAACGTAAAACTCTGACTCTATTGAACCAACAAACTTTCATACGATCACCATACTGGCAATCTAGTTCATCGGTCAGTGCTCTGAACAAACATTTATGAATTGCATATGCTTTGTTCATTATTTTATGGCTGCTTTCATTAAATTGTTCATATTAAAAACTTTCTACACAGTGACTCCTCGTGTATTACACAATGGTAAGACGAAAATTTCGGAAAGCTGCTGTCTTTACATCACAAGTTTATGAATCCCTTCTCTCTGCCTACCATTGCAGGAGCTCCATTATTTGCTAAGCCCACCAACTTATTTATAGGAATATTTTCAGGTTTAATAAGATCTTTAACTACTAAAAATTTGTGCTGTTCTGTAGTGCATCCTGTTAATGGTATAATCTTTACAAACTGCTCTGTCATTTCAAAATTGTCAAAATCATTCTTTCAAAAACGGCCAACTGAGCTGTATCAGTCGATTCATCAAGCTGCAGGGAGAAATACCTTCAGTGATCAAAGTCAGTTTTAAGTTGTGAGGTAATGTCAGAACTCATAACCTCAAACCTTCTCATTACTCTACTTGCAGAAAGCTACAGATTTAATAACAGACATTATTTGTATTATTTTTGAAACTATCAAATAATACATCTGCAGCTTCTAAACATGCAGTTTTGATTATTTCAATGTCTTCTTATGGTTATTCTGTGCAAGAATATCTGAAACTCAGAATGACGCCTCATTTGCTTGATGCTTTATTCTTGTTGAGCATTAAGTTCATATTTTAGCTGCCTTATCTTATCTTACAACCAGTGGTATGCAAAAGATAAAATAGGTCATGCGCAAAGAAGCAAAGTATTTTTAAGTATTAAATTCAAAAATTAAAACCAAAACATCTTGATTTTTTTCTCTAACATTCATAAATTTATGCAATCTGAACTGTGTTTAAGAGTGGTGGTGATAGTAGTACTTTAGTGATGGTCCTAAATTTTTTCAATTTTTGTTTAGATGGTTAGTCAAAAAGTTGCGAACCGCTGCCTTAGAGTATTAAATTCAGAGGGAAATCTTTTGAAGTCCCTGCTTGAGCGGTTTTGAAGTAACGCTCGACGTTTCATTTCTTCCCAACTGATGCACTTGCACCAGCACAGTAAATATGTTTATTTGTCTTTTACCTGGGTAAAGAAGTAATCGGTTTCACATTCCGAAAGAAAGTGATAATTTTTTTACTTTTTCTGTGCACACATCATCATTAGGACAGACATAGCTTAGTACCAATGCATAAATCAAACTATTCAAGTTACTAAATGTCTAGTGTACACACGAAAAACATAATACGCACAACCTCACACGTATACAATTCATAATGGCTGTTGCACGGGAGAAACAAGCAATTGTTGTCATTAGTGGAGGAATCGAGGTTAGGCAACTGCAGCATTAACGTGATCTACCAAAAATGTCCCCGTGAGCTATTTGTAGCTCGAGATCAATGGTTTGGCGATCACTTATCTAGAAGTTATGGAGGTGCTGTTTGACATTCTCCAAACAAGAAAATTTTATTGAATTACAAAAGCACCATTTTATTCTATGGTTTTTTGCCATATCTCCAGAATCTGGTATGTCATTAGATTTATTCATCTAGAAGTTATGGAGGTGCTGTTTGAAATTCTTCAAACAAGTGAACTCCAAGCCATTCAGAGAATTTTCAAGTGACCTGAAGAGATAAAAATTCGAGGAAGAGGAGTCTGATGAATATGGGAGGTGACACAAAACATCCCAGCCATTCTCAGTCTGGCATTCACTGAAATGCGGGACTGAACATTGCCATGATAGAAGACTAACCTCAATGATTGGTCAGTTCTCTTTCCCTCGAATTTACTGTGATTCTGTTTTTTAAACTGCCACTTGGAAGCAATATTTTCCCCAATTTATTGTCATATATGGTGGCAACTCCTATGAGAGAGAAACCTAGATCACTAACCAGGCTTACCATGCTACCTGGAAAATCAGAAAAAGTCAGATTTGAAAATTGACCGGAAAAGTTAGGGAATTTCATACGGCAATCCTGAAAAAGGTGTTTTGCGCCAACGCTGGAAGCGATTGCTTTTTTAATGAATTATGTATCGCGTTAGCGTCATTCGGGCAGATGGCATAGAGCCAATTTTCGCAGCTCCAGTCAAATTGTCGTTAGCAAGCTTCGGTTAATCTTTGGATTATAGTAACTTGGCGATTTTTTGGCGACCAACCTTGCTACAGCAACCTGCTAGTTTTTGTTTGGACACCATTTTGTTTTCACGAAGTAAAAGCTTTTTTTTTTTTTTTTTTTTTTTTTTTTTTTTTTTAAACTCAACATTTTTTTTTCCAAGAATCTGCTAGCCTAATTACGCTTATGCTAGAACTTTTATAGAACAAAAGTGCTTAATCATGACCAAGATTAGGTGCGAAATTGGGAGAAAGTGCAGAATTGCAAACTGCTTGCCGCATTTTTAAGAATTGCACATACACGGTAACCATGTACACGTCGACCTATTTTCACTTAAAAAAACATCCCAGAATTGCACAAAAATGGCATTGTGCACACTCTTGACTTTATCCATGTACACTGCTAAAGTCCTAGCTAGTAACCTTTATCGCCTTACCAAAATGTCGCCAAACTACCTGTTACCATATTCCAAAGATTAGCCCAAGCTTCTAGCAACTTTGGTTTCCAGTAACCTCGAGAATCGACAGACTCGCATATGCAGAGCATGTTGAACTTAATACCTTCCCATTCTTGTATAAAAAAAATCTGTTTAATCCTAGTATACTGTGCACACGGAATTTGGTGACAATTATGAAAATTATGCCACAACCATAGTGTATGCTAGGATTTTACTGCAAAATCTTTTAAGCCTTCTTTTCTTTTTTTTTTTTTTTTTTTAATAAATGCCTTATTTGTCATTTTGCAGTAAAATAAAAAAATAGTAATCGGTCATTTGGCTAACCATTTAATATTTGACAAAATATCGTTGATTATTGTAATTCAATTTTTAAGTAATTAACTTTATTTTAGTGTTAATTGTACCATTTAATGCGACTTCTTCCGTCTTAATCTATTTATTGTTAGTTAATAATGCTTTCAAATTTCAGACAATTTTCTCTGGTATAATCCTGAAACTAATTTTTGCAGTATGATGACATACTATCACAAAATTTAATGAACACATTTTTTGCTTATGTATGCTGCTAAATAAATATAAAATACCTGAATTTATTTCAAAATACCGTTAAATAGATTTCTTTCTTTCCTATATCTGAAAAAAAAAATTAATGCAGATTGATCAGTTTCTTAATCTCAGTCTTCTGTGGAGAAAACAACTCCGATTGTAGTTATAATAGTAATGCGTCGGGGATTATATATAGGGTGATTCTAAATTGCTTTTACAAATTAAGAAGGGTGATAGTACCCATCCAGAACATAGGGTCGTATTTCACTCTGAGAGGCGAGGCATCGAGGAAGGACAAGGAGATTATCTATCTCCTAAGACTATGAAGAATTAATCATATGCAAATTTGCACCAAGAAGAAGCAGCATTTTGTTCTTTGTTGGTACCAGAGAAAACCAATCAGAGCAAACGTTGTCCTGGAAAAAGACACGTCATCGCTTCAAGTATTACCTTGATAACATTGTAAGAAATTTTCCATGAATGCTATGGCGGAGTACACCTATGAGGGATTGGCAGATACTGACTTCACATATGGTGATGGGACATGAAGCATGAAAATTTTACCAACAGCGGTTTCCAAGTCATGAACCATTTCCAGTATTAATTAAAGACTGCAAGAAACCGGTTCTTTCGCCATCTCAAAAACAAATGCAGGATGTTCGCGAAATGCACGAACACCAGAAATGAAAGAGCGAGTTTTGACTAGATTTGAAGCAGCTCCTTCCACAAGTATGCAAGCAGTGGCATATGAAATGGATATTTCTCAGCTAGTGGTGTGGCGTATTTTACACGAAGAACACATGTAACCCTACCACGTGAAAAGTGTAATCTTTGGACACAGATGATTAACCCTGCCGAGCTCAGTTATCATTTTAATTTGTTCTTATTTCTAATATAAACGGTACAGTACTCGAGTTTCTGGGCAAGAAGTGAAACAAGCATTTCGAAATTATTTCTTATTTGCTTCTTTTAAATAAGTTTTCTCTTTTGGGGTTGTTAGTTCTTTTATTAAACTGCTTTAAATTTGGCAACATATGAACATTTTGGCTATTTTAAGATCAATTTCTACACAAAGTTTATTAATTCGTAGATTTTTATAACACTGATAAATTTCATTAAAATAATTGTAATATATATATATGTAAATTATGCTTAAGAACATTAGAATAAAACACTTTTATTTTTCGCTGCCGTATTACAAAGTGACATTACTTTCCATTTTGGCATCTTATTATTACAATATTTTGAATCTGAAAAATAAGCAAAGTAATAAATGATATAAAGTACAATTTAAAAAACAATTCTGAGCAAAAGCAAAAAAGCTATGTAATTATTTTTAAATGAATTCTTTTTTTTTTTTTTTTTTTTTTTATGGTAAGCGTTTTTCCTCTTGTAATTGTCTCGGAATATTTTACTTTTTCTTTCTCTGAATTTTTTTAATTACTTCTGCCTTTTTGCTGTTACAGAATTGGTAGGGGTAATTTTTCTTTCAGATTTTAGACATTGCACCTTGGAAAGTTTAGAAGGCAAGATTTAATGACCTATGATTCTAAAAGATTCCAGAAAAATGTGGCAAAATGAAAATTAAAAGTGTCTTCATGGTACTAACACATAATGGATGTGCTTTACGAGAAATTTGTGATGAATTTCTCACTTTTTGGAGAATTTCCGGAAAAATAATGAAAACATAATGTCAAAAGTCGTTAATCCGGACTCGTCAAGACTTCGGCGATTCCGGATTATAGATCATCAATTTAAATCTGGTAAGATGGCATGCAGAAATTATAAAATTAAAAATATGAAACCGTAATTTATGATATAAAGAACAATTATGATCTAAAGGGTATCAAAATTTACAAAAAAAAAAAAGTTTAATATTTATTTGTTTACTTTATTAAACATTTCTTTCAATGTAAGTTGTTTGCTTCCTTTTCTGTGATAATATTTTCTCTTTAATTCTATAAATAGACATAATTTCTTGTTCAGTTACAGAGTTCCGCTGTTCAAGTCTTATAATTGCTGTGTCGAGAATACCGACTAATTTGTCAATCGAAATTTTTTCGTTTTCAATAACTTCTGTGTCACTTCCTTTACTATCGGAAGCAAATTATAATGACGAGGAATTTGATTTAAATCATATGAAAGACGGAATACATCGAGAAGAAATACTACATTTAGTAAGAAATTATAAGCCAAATAAAATTAAAACATCTGCCCTGAAGATATAGATAGTGCTGACAGATCAACTTCCAATTCATTGCGCGCCGTCCCCCCCCAATCTCCAGCCGCAGAGCAGCGTGAAATTGATAAAGAGGTTTTGGAATGGTTAGGTCATTTTTGTAGCAATTCCACTTTTGTTTAATGGACTTCGAAACATACTTTCGCTTTGGTAGATCCTTTACATATTAGTAAATATATATCGGAAATTCTATTTGACATAATCGAAAGTTCAAGCTTACTTTTATAAAATTGCTCTAACATTCTGCACAAAATAATAAGCCGGATCCAATTCGAAGATTAAGGAACAACGCAATCTGCAATATTAACTGAACTAGATCATTTTAGCTTAGCTTATACCGTCCGTTATACATTAAACGCGCATGCGTAAACGTATTTTGCGCACGCATGTTCACAGGCGTAAAGGTCTTACGCGCATGGGCAGAAAGTTTGTAGCTTTGAGGTCCGGATTATAGATTATTCCGGATTATGGGTGTCCGAATTAACGACTTTTGACTGTATCTGAGTGTTTTACTTCTGATCCTAGAAGTTTTTCACCTTCCTTTTATTGTTATTCTTTTCACAAGGTACAAGCATGCAAAACAGTAAAAATGCTTCTAATATTGTCTCATGGACAGGCATTTATAGAAAGGTATTTTCCGATTAATAAAGAAATTGAAAACTGACAATTTACAAGATTCATATTATATGTCTCAGCACATTATACACATTAAGCATTTTCCCACCTGAAGTAATCTCTGCGGGTCTTAAATTCTGCTGCCTACTGCCTCCCTAATTCTGCTCTCAGTATCTGTCCTAAATTTTAAAACTTTTGTCATTTTTAAATTTTGTTGTTCTGTGCGTCACTGAATTCTAAAACTTCTGCCACACCAGCTCTGTAACTGGCCTTGTTCGCTTCATATTTATTCTGTATGTTCATATTGCTAAAGAAATAAAATTAGCAGTTCCTTCTTTACTTCTAAATATATGTAGTTGTTGGAATAACAGAAATCTTTAATTAAATCCAAAAATTCTAAAATGAAGAGGAAATTTATTGAGGAAAGAAACTGAACACATAATAAGAAAGAAAATAATTCTTTAAAGATAAGTATAGCTATTATTATTGTAAATTAACCAGTTCTTCCTAATTTCAGCCTGTACTACAGTACAAAGTCCGAAATCCGGACTCGTCGGATTAAATTTATAATAAAAAAGATTAATTGATAATTTCAATCAAGACAATGAATATCTTATAATAAATTAGTGTGTCACTGTAGTTACATCATTTAAAAGATAGATGTGCGATGTAAATAAGCTTGAACTACAACAATGGATAAAATTCAAATATAATTTGATAATTTCCATTATAAAGACACTGCCGCTTGTGGTGGTCCCCGAGTTTCCTACTTGGCCCTGTACCTACTTTTGCTATTCCTCTCGATTTACAAACAAATAACTACAATTTTTTTTTTTTTTAAATTTTCCAAGATTTAAAAATTTTACTTCTTATTTTGCTTGTTTGTTCGCAAAACCATCTAATGGTATTGTAAAGTGCTCTTGTTGTTATGTAGACAGTAGAGAAAGCTTTCTTAAAGGCAAAATATATACTTAAAGTTCTTAAGTATTTCTTAAATGACTTTTGTTTAGAAAATGCTTCTCACAACTAGTAAAAACTTACAGCAATTCATAGGAAAATTCGCAATGGTATGACAGTATTTGGAATTTTATTCTGAAGATCGCATTTTAGAATAAACTGCAGCAATTAAAAAGAATTGCTCTATCATGTTCCTCCTTCGATTTTCCTAGGAAATAAAACTCTAAAATATTCTTTCTTATTGATGTCACCATGATCATAATTTAGTTGATATTTGTAATCTGCATTCAAAAGTTTCGAAAAAATGAAATTCTCAACTTAATTCCATATGGTAATTTAGAGCCTAATTATTCTTCAGCCGCCCTTGACTAAAAACTCATTGTGGCATGGAATTGTAAACTGAAGCTAAAAGAGATGAAAGTTTTATAAACTTAAAATAACTATTATAAAATTAAAATATATCTTAGAACTTTAGTTCAAATTTATTAACCTTTGCATCTAAAACCAAACAAATACTACAACTAAAAAAAATCATGAAATAGAGTTAACATTGTCACACACAAAGGAAAAAAAAAAAAAAAAAACAGAATCAAGGCTCTAAATCTACTTCTTGTTCAAGAGTGACGACATATTTAATGGAGTGCACAATAATTTTTCCCTTCAGTATATATTTACAACATCACATTAGGGTCTTCATGATTAGATGATAAGTCTCCGTGAAACCCAGGGTCCTAGGTTTCAGGGACTCCCAGGGTACCTAGATGCGAGACTTTACCCCTAATCGAATAGAGTTGTACTTTACTGATCAATAACAAAAACATAAACTAAATCCAAAATAATCTTTTTTTAAGAATAAATTAGCAAAAATATTATGTGAGCTTAATAAGATGAATTTTGAGAGTGTAGTGATCTCTAGGACAAATCAAAGCTCCCAAAATTTGCAAGCGTTGTAACTCTTGAACCTAGCGCACGGGAACTCTTCTGCGCTAGTGATAGAGAATTTAACTCCCATAACAGATACAGGATCAAATCCCACTCGTGCGCTGCAACACTTGTAATTGATGCTAAAAGATAGCGACACAAGCAAGCAACTACATACCGGAAGCCTCTCGCACTGCGTTATCGCTACAAAAGTAAGAGGTGTTAAGCCAGAAAGCGGTCGACTTGGTGTGATTTCGAAAACATGTAACAGGTGATAGATCCTATGGACTTCTCCAATATTTGATACATCCTTCATTTCAAGTTAGGGCACACTCATGTTAGGTTTCTTCACGCTTGTCTTTCATCTTCTCAATCTTACTTATTATTTTGTTTTCTGTATAGTCTGGGCCTTATATTTTTACCGGCTTTTTACTTTGTTTTAAAAATTTTGCATCAAGTGCTATGAAATTATTTTTCTGTCAAAAAAATTGTCCATGTCCTCCGTGGAACGGCGTACACAGCAGGGAACCTAGGGGCGAGCCCTGAGCCCCTAATTGAATTCGCACCTAAATCAAGGAGGAGGGAGGGTTCGCAGTTTCCTCCACTATCGGGAAATGAAACTCCACCGAACAAGCGGCGTCCATGATTGTAACTTCAAAACATTGCATTACTGAAGTGAAACGTACGTCTTTTTAAGCTGTTCCGTGCATGTATTTTCCAGTAAAAATATGTTAAACTTATAATGAAATGCTTCGCTATTGTTAGTTTTTTGTTTTAAAGTTATAAAGAGGATATACGTAATTTACTACGTACAGAAAAGCATTAAGAAATAGTTCGAAATCTAAATGCATGTGCATAACATTAAAGCCTTTAAAAATTATGTTTTTGCATATTTCAAGAATTTGTTTAGGTTTTATTAGCAACCTATCGGGTATACTTTACAATTTTTCCTTTAAGAAGTGATATTTCTGATTTATTTCCAATATTTTAATTTATTAAAGAATCATTTAAATTTTAACCTGAAATTAATAGCAGATAATTATCTAAAAAAATAGTTACAGGCTGTAATTTTTTCTAATGAAAGTTTTAAATAGATTCCTTCACAACCAACAACCTTATAACAACAAGAAAATAAATATTAATAAAATAAAACAGATTTATGTGAATTCAGTAATTTCATATTTATGAATCTCAAAGAAATTGTCTTGAATTAAGCTGAATTACAGAAATATACCTATATAAATTTTTGGATACATCTTTCCACATCTTCAAATGTGTAAATATTTTACTAACTTTTATCGCTATACTGCCCACAAATTTGTAAATTTATGCAAAAAAATTTTAACAACAGAAAAGTTAGTTTATCTTGATCAAATTATATTCCTAAGAGTGCACAAAACTTAAAAATGAATAATAATTAATACGTAAAAAAAGTATTACTTTATTTAACACCTTTACAATTCATAAAAATAGTAACAATTGATTTTTTACTTTTAATGAAAATTATAAAACGAATTACCTAAAACGTTCAAATTATACAGTTTAAATCCTAGCATATATCATTGTATGTTAAGGAACGAAGATACCAGCTATAAACAGAAACATTAAAATGTATTTAAGGTACTAATTCAGAATTCAAACAACAAAAATCAGCGTTATATTTTCAAATTTTCACAGGACTAGTTTCGATGGTTTTACCGAACCACCATCGTCAGCTGCAAAAGCGCAAATGTGTCTTAAGTATTTAAGGTATTTTGATTATTATAAAGTACTTTTCTTCACATCTGGAAAGAAAACAATATGATATTATGATATTTTTTAACATATTTATCAAATTACGTAGAAAAAGAAAATCAATATTTACGAATGAAAAGTAATCTTTTTCGAAAATCTATTTGTGCATCCATATGCAACACAAGCTGACATGCTTCAAAAAGAAAAGGGAAAAAAATATATTGTAATTACAGACTTTCTTGCACAAGTCACATCGATAATAGAAACATGCCCGCCAAGCTTCCCCGTTTAAGTTGAACACGGAGTATAAATTTATATTCCGTGGTTGAACCTTCCATCCTTCTATTCTAACCTCCTTCACCTAAATGTTTTTTTTTTTTTTTTTTGTCACTGCAGAACGTTTTAACGGGTGCAAATAAGGCTCCTATATACCAGGCTGAATCATCAGGCATTCGCGCTCCCAAGTGGGACATTTAATGGCGGCTGTGTAGTTACGGTGCAACAATTTTTTGTGTTTCTTTTGTGTAAAATGGGCGGATGTACAGCTGTTAATTGTTCAAATCATTCACGGAAAAGTCATACATTGGTAAAATTTCCTAAAAATGAAGAAAGAAGAAAAATATGGGTAAATAATTGCCGAAGAGACAATTGGAAACCTGGTCCAGGCGCTGAACTTTGCTTAGTAAGTATAATGTTAATTACGCCTTCATTTAGAGTTTATATCTTCTCTGATGTTTATAATGTGCAAGTAAAGTGAAATTCTTGTGTACAATAACCTGAGTATTTGCTAATTTCTGTAATAATAGCTATAATTAAATTAGTCTAGGGTTAATGTACCAGTCGCCAAACATCGCCAATGTAGATGTTTTGAATGTGGAAAAGAAATTTCTCTTCTAATATAAAGCGCGGATTTTGTTTTCCTGTGCTAATTGTGGAATTTATACTAATGTAACATGAAAATCATTAGCATATTGAAATTTATTAAAAAATAAATAATAATTTGGAAAGTCAAGATAAAATCTGAATGTTTGCTAAAGATATATGTAACATTACACTATAGTTGCAATATCGTTGGAATGATATATAATTTTTTCCTTTATTTTATAATCACTATTGTTAAAAAGTTAGATGAGTTGTTTATGTACGGAACCCACTACTGTTTCTTGGTTAAAATAACTTCCAGAATTTTGACATTGACATCTGAAGTCAATAGAATAAATTGAATAGTGTGAGACAAAATATATATAATCTGACTTCAATAATTGCAAGGATTGTGCAAGTTTATTTATAATCACAGTATTATACAATTTGGCAATGGAGTAAAGATTTAGAAATGAATGCAGAACATTCAAATTAGTATTTTCTTGTTTCTAATATATAGAAATATAGTCTATTTTCCAGTATAAAAGTTTTACTTAAAAGTATGGGAAAGCAGATTTGTTTCATGCATGATCTTTATAATACTGGTATGAAATGAATGAATTTTAATCTGTAAACAATTTTTTGTTAATATTGAAATGCGTTTCTTTGGGTACATTTTTAGGCACTTGTGGATCATGTCAGACAATATGCAATAGAAAAAAGATGTCCGTGTGCATAAATTTTCCCATTGTGTTACTTCATTTTATCTAAATTTCAAGGGTAATTCTTTTCATTTTTATATGGCATGTTATCAGTATAAAGGCTAGTGAAAATAAATTGGTATGTGTATCTGTTTTTGAAGTGTAATGCTTAAATAAAAAGATGGTGTGTGTTTCTTCATTTAAACAAAATTTCAAGGATAGTATTTTTCAGCGTTTGTTATTTCTCAATGTAAAGGGTAACAAGGGGAAAAAAACTGGTATGGTATATCTGTTTTTTAAGCATGATAATTTTATTTATTTCTTTAGTGATGCATATATATAGAGAGAAGGTGTTTGGTCCAACTAAAGTTATAATAAATCTAATTTTACTAGATCTCTCCCTCCCCTCAGGTGTAGAAAATTTTCAAGTGCAGAAAGTTTATTTGCAGAATTAATTCATTTCTGATAAACTTATTATCATTAATTTTTTATATAACATGTTATTAAGTTACACATTTGACTACTGTGTAATAAAATTGTATTTAGGGCAAAAAATTAACTATAATTTTGCATCTGGTGACTAATATCATATGCTTCTAAGAATATTACTTTAACTTTTTCCATAATTTTTGTATTTCAGGAACATGAAACTGTTATTTTGATATACTTAAATAATAAAAGTGTGTATCTGAATCAATTAATGAATACAAATATTTTACAGTTATTTTTAGAAGATATTTGCCATATCGCTTCTAATAATTCATAAAATATGTTAAAATATAGGTAAATAATTTGGTGCAGAATTCAAATTTAGGGTTTAAAATATAGTCAATCATAAGACTAAATGATTTTTATTGTCATGATTTGCCTGGGCTTAAGAATCTACTTTTCGCCCGGTGGAAATTGTCATCAAACTGTCCTGAACAGGCTTTTTGTTGATAATAACTTCCAGGCTTATCAGTACCTCCTTTTGAGTGGAGGGTATGCAAATATAGTACCCAATTTAAATTACATTGTGATTGTAATAATATTGTGGTATTAAATAAGTGACTATAATTACAATTTAGATAATTGCATTGTAATTATATTACATTGTGTCTGTGAACTGTTAATTTCATTACTTTATGCAATTATGTTGTAAGTGCATAATCTAATTGCAATAATATAATCTATTCGCAATTACAAAATAATTATAAATGCAGTTACATCTTAAATAGAGGCCATTTTAATACTTTTAAATTTTCGCAAGATAACTTCCCATTAAGGTTCATTTGGAGGAAACTATGCAAATACTAAAAAAGAAGTTATGCTAAATTTACATATTTTGTACAGTACTTTCTTGTTATAATGCTGTTCAATATATCTTCAATACTTTTGTAAATTTAACGACATTCTTTGCAATCACTGTGGTGCTTTAAAAAGAAGTTTCTTAGTTATGCTTTCTAATAAGAATGGGTTTAAAATTAAGTATTATGTATAATAACTAGCAGTTAAAAAAACTTGACTGCATGAAAATGCTGTTGCTGTGTAAAATAAAAAATAAGCTTTCTTTTATGCTTTGAAATGAATTACATTTGATTAAGTCGTCCTTTTACAATTTAAGAATGTGGTTAACACACATTCTTAAATTGGACAGGTTTTATCTAAATTATTAGTATAAAATATATAAACTATGAATTATTTTGTAACATAACTCAAATTACAAAATTCATTCTATATACGTTCAAAGTTATTATCTTTTATGGAATAACTGTTTTTTAATTTAGGTAAAAATTGGATTTTTAGAAGTATTACAAATACAATGCAACACAAAGGTGATCTGATTGAAGAGGAATTATTTTTATTACGGTTTCTAGTTCGTATTTATATTACATTTGATGAAAAGCATCCAAAACAGAGAATGCTGTACTTTCTTCTTCCATATATGTTATGAAATATTTCACACATTTAAAAGAAAGTGTTTCTTCAGAATCTTGCACAATTATTTCCATATACCTCAGACTTAAATGACAACATATTTTTTTAGTATGAATTTACAGTGTTTTTATGGAAGTTTTTGTTAAAATGTCATTAAGATAAATTTATTTGCACACTCTACGCTTTAACTATTTCCCCATTTGACACTATTGAAAGTTTTTATTCATATCTTATTTATTTTAGTCTGCTAACGAAACTGAAACATCTAAAGAATAAGTTATTTTGAATATGTTTACAAAATATACGCGAAATTTTTATTTAAGTGAAAACGTCTATATACTATTCGAGAATTAATAAATTATCCGAAAAGTTTATATGCGCTGAATGCCGCGCGTCTATAAAATAAATCTTTAAAAAAACAGCAGACATTCAGCCAGCGTGTGCGATAAACGCGCCAAAATTGGCAGCGCGTTCACTCCCTCGCCAAGAGAGAAAAGTTGGTGATTCAGCCTGGTTTAGAGGAGCCTTAGGTGCAAAACAAGACATCTGTATACTCAAGGGGTTTGCTTTCGATTTTGGCGTGTGTCTGTACATAATTGTGACGGACTAGTCTAAACATAGCTCCGAAATTTTTTAAATAAAAGTTTCAGTAAATGTTTTCAACTCTCTAAAGTTTAATGCACTGTTCCTATGCAATGTCTCATTCATCAAATTTAAAAAGGAAACTTCGCTTCTTCGAAACTTCAGGTATTTTGTTAGCTGTTCACTATCAACACGAGAAATCCAAAAGAGGCCCTGACACGGAATAGTCAGATAAGTAACATTCTGTTCTCTATACAATATCTGTTTCTCTATCACTAGAGTGCCATTAAATTTCTTTATTTATTATTTTTCATAAGATTCTAGCATTATACAATTGTTGGTAATAGTAGCAGGTCATGTGGTTCTTTTTCATGCTAAGGAATGTGGTGTCTCTACGGAATAGGTTTCTACCTATTCCGTAGAGACGCCACATTCCTTATTAGTAGTCCGTTCTTATCAGCAATTCACACTGTGTATGGATTTATGATTTTGTCAATTACTGTTTTTATGAAATATACATGAATTTTTTAGGAACGATAATATTAAATGTTACTTTAAAATATTATGTACATCTCTGTGATGATATATGTCTTTTCTAGTTAGGTCTCAAGATAAGGGCATGCACATTACCATGTAGGAAATCATTCATTCATTTTTTTTTTAACTTAGCTAAAGTTTGCTTTTTAAAGACACGAATTTTTGCAGATGAACTCCTTAACTACACTCATGGACACAATCCTATTTTAGGTTTCTATAGGCCCTTTTTTTTTTCCCTCTATTATTTTTGGGCCATTTAATTTAAATTTTATTTTGTCCCATCTTTTCTTTCTGGCCTTTTGAACTCGTACAAAATGTACGAAGTTCCTTTTTACTCTCCTCAAATACGAAATTGCCCCCCTTTCTACATACCTTTCCTTCGCACCTATGCTTGATTTTTCGCCCATCGGCGCAGAAAGACTTAGCGGGTGCAAAACAAGACATCTGTCTACTTTGTCTTTCTGTCTGTATACTCAAGGAGTTGTATATATTTTGCAACGAGGTTCCTTGATACTTTGCCTATCGTGATGATCTTCTGCGATCAATGACTTACCGGTGACATTTGACCTGTAAACATCTTCGATATTATTATTTTGTCTCTCTGCAAGCATGGAAAATATTGGATGTTTAGAAAATGTAGTGGTCAAACAAGAACCAGAAGATGCTAATGAGATTGAAGATTCTAATGATATACTTTCAACGACCGTTCAACAAGATGACATAACTATTTCTAACTGTGAGTCATTTGAAATTAAAGACGAACCTTTGGAGAAAGCCCCTGAAATTGATTATGATGCAATTGGAGAATTTTGCTTTGAATCTGACCATTTAGCTTTAAAAACTAATAGCGATTACAAAAATCTTCTGGAGGTAAGTCAATAAAGTCTTTAATTTCTTATTTTCTTTTGTTAAGCTCATTATTTGTCTCAAATTAAGATTTTTCTTTTTATAAGTTAAGAAAGTTTTCTTTTATAAGTTAATATGTTAAGAAAAGAAGCAGAAGTAATATTAGGTACAGTTCCGGGCTAAAGTGCAGAATCGCCCACTTATTTGTTTGGCGCTTTTTACAAGAATAAGAAGAATTGGGCTCGTCGGGACTTCGGCGATTCCGGATTATAGATCATCAGTTTAAATCGCGTAAGATGGCATGCAGAAATTCTAAAATTAAAAATATGAAACCGTAATTTATAAAATAAAGAACAATTATGATCTAAAGGGTATCAAAATTTACAAAAAAAAAAAAAAGCTTAATATTTGTTTGTTTACTTTATTAAACATTTCTTTCAATGTAAGTTGTTTAAGTTGCTTCGTTTTATGTTATAATACTTTCTCTTTAATTCTATAAACAGACATAATTTTTTGTTCAGTTACAAAGTTCCGCTGTTCAAGTCATGTTAATTGCTGTGCCGAGAATACCGACTAACTTGTCAATCGAAATTTTTTCGTTTTCACTAACCTCTCTGTCCTATTCTTCATGTCTTTATCCATTTTTTGCAGCAATTCCACTTTTTGTTTGATGGACATCGAAACATACTTCGTTTTGTATGATCCTTTGGGAACTCCAGAATCGGAAATTCTGGTTGTACATTATGGTATTCTTACATTATGGTATGTGCGCCTGTTTCAGGATCTTTAAAATCATACTTATAGTTCACAGCAAGGTACCAGGTAAAATAAATAACTTAATAAAACATCTTTACTTCTATCTCGCACAACCTTAAAGAAACACTTATTACTACCCCTTTCAATCCCACTAAATACCCATTTCGAATTCACTTTAGTTAGGGCCATGGGATCCAAAAATTAACGAACACTGTTTCACACAACACAGAATAAAGCCAAATACAACATTGCCAGATTTTTTCCCGATTTCCCCCCTTTTCCGATTAAAGAACCATAATTCGTCCATTAATATCACATGACATATCCCATGATCTCTCATTTCCTTCACACAAAATAATGCGTAATCGGAACTGAGTACTGCTCACATTATTACCAAAGTCACAGGTATTATTACCTTTATCGCCTCCAAAATGTTGCCAAACTACCAGTTACCATACTCTAAAGATCAGCCGAAATTCTATTTGACATAATCGAAAGTTCAAGTTTACTTTTATAGTATTGCTGTTACAGTCTGCAAAAAATAATAAGCTGGATCCAATTTAAAAATTAAGGAAAATTCGAAAATTAAGCAATCATCAACATTAACTGAAATAGATAATTATATAATTTTAGCTCATACTGTCCGTTATACATAAAACGCACATGCGAAAACGTATTCCGCACTTGCGCACACATAAACGCATAAACGCCTATGCGCATGTGTCAACGTGGCGCATGCGCAGAAAGTTTTTAGCTTTGAGGTCCGGATTATAGATCATTCCGAATTATGGAATTTGACGAATTAACGACTTTTGACTGTATTACACATTATGTATCAATTTAAAGGTTCATTTATCAAGATCAAATTTCCAAATTAACATAATAAAAAGATTCTCATGATTATCCACTAACATTAAATTATATTTAAAGTGGATCTCACCTAAACTAATCAAGAATTTTACAATTTACAAAATTACACAGTTTAAAGGCAACAATTTCAAATTCTCTTTAAGGTACAAAGCAATTTTCTCATTATTAAATTAATTTTGCCATTTATAAATTAATTTCCCCTTTCCACTAAAATGCAAGATTTGTTAACTTCTTCTGGCCAAATAATCTATGATTCCTGTAAATAATATATAAAAAAAATAAGGAACTCACTGTTAGCAGTCAGGAAAAACCTTCGTCACTCGCACCAGAATTTTCGATAACTTGTAGAATAAGTCCCCTATTTCTGTGTCAAGTAGAACTGTGTAGTAGTCAAGGCGCGCAATGAGCTGAAAGTTGATCTGTCAGCACTATCGTTATCTTCAGGGCAGATGTTTTTATTTTATTCGGCTTATAATTCCTTACTAAATGTAGTATTTAATCTCGATGTACTCCGTCTTTGATATGATTTAAATCGGTTGATCTTTACATTATGGTAACTTGGCGTTTTTTTGGCGAAAATTTGGCGACCAACTCTCCTACAGCAACCCTCTATTTTTTTTTTCCCGCCGCCATTTTGTCTTCACTAAGTAAAGACATGTTTCTTTTCTTTTTATCTACTCAACACTTCTTCCAACAATCTACTAGCCGAATTACACTTATACTAGAAATTTTATCTAACAAAACTGCTTAATCATGACAAATATTCCCTTCAAAATTGGGAAAAAGTGCACAATACCATACTCCTTACGCGTTTTTCAAAATAACACATACACATAAACCATGTACACGCCGACTTATTTTTACTTAGAAAAACATCCCAGAATTGCACAAAAATGGCATTGCGCACACTCTTCACTATATCCATGTACACTGCTTTTTTCTCATAAATTAGAAAAATTTCACGAAAATACATGACAATTTTCTCAATCTTTAAACCCGGTAAAAAGAACATATATGAAATTACCTGATAACATATACCAAATTCCTACAAACATAAAATTCACAAAATAACTATCATTTAATTAAAATATAATTAAATTAAAAAACACTACTTAAAATATAAATGAGCACATACATTAAATTAATAAAAATTACCTTACAATCCTAATTACTTTAAACTAAATCATTGCTAATAACAATTTTCCCAATACAGTCAAAAGTCGTTAATCCGGAATCGTCGGGACTTCGGCGATTCCGGATTATAGATCATCAGTTTAAATCTCGTAAGATGGCATGCAGAAATTCTAAAATTAAAAATAAGAAACCGTAATTTATGAAATAAAGAACAATTATGATCTAAAGGGTATCAAAATTTACAAAAAAAAAAAAAAAAAAAAAAAAAAAAAAAAAAAAAAGCTTAATATTTATTTGTTTACTTTATTAAACATTTCTCTCAATGTAAGTTGTTTAAGTTGCTTCATTTTATGTGATAATACTTTCTTTTTAATTCTATAAAAAGACATAATTTCTTGTTCAGTTACAAAGTTCCGCTGTTCAAGTCCCGGTAATTGCTGTGCCGAGAATACCGACTAACTTGTCAATCGAATTTTTTTCGTTTTCACTAACCTCTCTGTCACATTCTTCATGTCTTTATCCATTTTTTGCAGCAATTCCACTTTTTGTTTGTTGGACATCGAAACATACAGTGTCTCAAAAAAGTGATGGGACACTTGTGCTTTACAAAAGGAAACTGTATTAAACTAAATTAAAAAAAACATGTAAAATTTTTTGTGGGTGTGTTTCATACTTAAATTTAGTAACAATTATTACATAACATACATTATCTCAAAATATTAAAATATTAATTTAATAAAAATACAATTGTTTAGAACGGAGCAGAAAATGGCTCACTTAAGTGATGGGACACTTACTTTTCCATCAAATATTTATCCAAAAATTTTACTTTTTAAAAGGTTTTAATATTTTGTTGGATTTCCTTTTACTTTTAAAACATGATTTAATCTTCTTGGGATGGATTCGACTAATTTTTTTGTGATTTCTGGAGTGATTTTACTCCATTCTTCTTGAAGCACCGATTTTAATTGTTGTTTTGAAGAAATGGTGTGTTTGCGAATTCTTGATTCCAATTCTTGCCAAATATTCTCTATGGGATTTAATTGTGGAGATTGTGGGGGTGTTTTTATTATTTCAGGACAGTTATACAGCAGCCAGAGTCTAACGTTCAAAGCACTGTGCTTGGGGTCATTGTCCTGGTAGAATTTAAAATCATTATGAAGGTTCAAGTTTCGTGCTGAAGATTTCAAATTTTGATTTAAAATGTCAATATACTTGTACTGATCCATTATACTGTCAATAAAAATAAGATTACCAACTCCAGCGGACGACATAAACCCCCATACCATAACTCCTCCTCCACCATGTTTTACTGTTGGCACCAAGTTCTGTTTTCGAAATTCTTCCCTGGATTTTCTCGACACCAAGATTCTACCGTCAGAACCAAATATATTAAATTTACTCTCATCAGCAAATATAACTTCATTCCAGTAATCAGAATTCTTATTTATGTTGGATTTTGCAAAAGCCAGTCTGAGTTTTCTATTCTTTTCACTTACGAAAAATTTTTTCCTGGCTGCTCTACCGTGATATCCAGTAGATCGAATTACTCTTCTAATAGTCTCAGAATTAACAATTACTCCATATAATGCTTGTAAATCAGCAGCAACTTTAGGAGCACTCATTCTTGGATTTGTTTTAAATATTTCGAACGATAATTCGCTTTATTCCATTGGATAGCTTTGATGGTCGGATAGGTCTTCTTTTATCCTGAATCATATGATTGTTTTTATATCGTTTAATGATATTGAAAACTGTTGAATGACTGAAGTTAACTGTTTCAGTAGCTCCTCTAATAGATTTTCCACGTTCAATATGCAAATTAATAACTAATTTTCGAATTCCAGGCAAAGTTTCTTTTCGTTTAGCATTCATGGCTGCACAGAGCTAAAATACACAAAAATTCCAAAACAAACTGGAGAGAAATACTGCAGACGATTTTATAAATTATTGGCAATTGCTTTTGAGTAAAAATAAATACCCCAAAAGATATTTTTATTGCTTACTTCAGACGATTTTTGTTGCATAGTACGTAGTGTCCCATTACTTAAGTGAGCCATTTTCTGCTCCGTTCTAAACAATTGTATTTTTATGAAATTAATATTTTAATATTTTGAGAAAATGTATGTTATGTAATAATTGTTACTAAATTTAAGTATGAAACACACCCATAAAAAATTTTACATGTGTTTTAAATTTATTTTATTGCAGTTTCGTTTTGTAAAGTACAAGTGTCCCATCACTTTTTTGAGACACTGTACTTTCGTTTTGTAGATCCTTTGGAAGTTCCAGCATCGGAAATTCTATTTGACATAATCGAAAGTTCAAGTTTACTTTTATAAAATTGCTCTTACAGTCTGCAAAAAATAATAAGCGGGATCCAATTCGAAGATTAAGGAACAACGCAATCATTAACATTAACTGAAATAGATAATTAGATAATTTTAGCTTACACCATCCGTTATACATTAAATGCGCAGGCGAAAACGTATTCTGCACTTGCGCACACGCATATGCGCAGTAGTCAAGGGTCTTATGCGCACGCGTAAAACGCCTGTGCGCATGTGCCAACGCGGCACATGCGCAGAAAGTTTTTAGCTTTGAGGTCCGGATTATAGAACATTCCGAATTATGGGTGTCCGAATTAACGACTTTTGACTGTAATACCAAATTCCTTTACTTCCACCTTACATTTAGAACAATGCATAAAAATAATATCCTCAAATAATTAAAAATACTAACTTACCTAATCTTCTTCAGAATCTTGATTACGTGTCCGATAAACTTTTCTTTAGTTACGGCCATGGGATCCAAAAATTCACGAACACTGTTTCACAGAACACAGAATAAACCAAATACAAAATTTCCAGATTTTTTCCCGATTTCCCCCCTTTTCCGATTCAAGAACCGTAATTCGTCCATTAATATCACATGACATATCCCATGATCTCTCATTTCCCTCACACGAAATAATGCGTAATCGGAACTGAGTACTGCTCACATTATTACCAAAGTCCCAGGTAGTAACCTTTATCGCCTCCAAAATGTCGCCAAACTACCAGTTACCATATTGTAAAGATCAACCTTTAAATCAAATTCCTCGTCATTATAAATATCACGAATACAAATCAAATAGTTTTCTGGTTGCAATTTTCTAATTTCGGCTATGCTTAAGGTATGCTTTACGCATGCGCGCGTTGAAAGAAATGTTTAATAAAGTAAACAAATAAATATTAAGCTTCTTTTTTTGTAAATTTTGATACCCTTTAGATCATAATTGCTCATTATTTTATAAATTACGGTTTCATATTTTTAATTTTACAATTTCTGCATGCCATCTTACCAGATTTAAACTGATGATCTATAATCCGGAAAAATCGATAATCCGGAATCACCGAAGTCCCGACGAGTCCGGATTAAAGACTTTTGACTGTAATAGTCTTTTTGTGACTTGTCTTTAATTAATGATAACCAGTATGTTATATGTATGTCTTGGTTATAAAATTAGCAAAACAACAACTTTCTGTTTTTCATAGACTTTGTCAAAATCTCAATCAATTTCAAGGGCTAACAGGTATAGGCCCCTTGTCATCTGGAGCAAAGAAATCTGCATGACAGGGAAGTGGTCGGTGCAGCAGTCATATTTATACACTATGGCAATGAAAAGATGGTGTCATCTGACCACAAAAGATATTAACAAAATAGAAAAAAATAAGAATTGAAGAAGCTTTTTGAATAAATTTTGCAAATTCAAAATTATGATTAAATTTCCCGCTGTGATTAATTATCAAAGATCTGATAATTTTGCCATTTCAGACATAAGATCGTGTTCTTTGATATGGAATTTTAATGCTCTCCTACTTTGGGAGTTCTCAAACCACACTGACATAATATGCTACAAATTCCATAAGAATTAAAGTCAGAAATGGAATCTTTAAGAATTGAAACATGGATTTTATTGATAGGCGAGAAATTGATTTGAAAATTGAACTTCTGGAATAGAATTCATAATAAATAAAATATGGGTTTGATCAATGAAACCATCCAGTTAACTTTTGAAACTGAATCTGACAATACCCTTTGCATCCATGGTATTTGTATAATTTGTATTGAATCTGATTCAGTATTACTTTTATCCTAAACCCTTTTCTGTTTGTTTACCACCCTGTGCTAAGTCATGTAATATGGATAAGTAAAAATTGCTTATTTTTATTATTCATGCTCTCAAAGTTTGTTTCTAAGAACCTTTGCTTGCTATTGAACTGTATTATTTAAGAGTAGTTGCTATTGACCAACTATTTTCTCCCATGGTTCGCTTTAAAAAATTTTCTTCTTACCATCAAAGAAAGCATTCTACTATTAGAAATAACATTAATGACCTTGCCATAGTTCCATTTCATCCTCCTGTCAGTTATAAACTTGCATGAATTCTGTAGAAATTCAATTTTCAAATAATTTTCTTGCCCATAAATGAAATCAATGGTTCGATGTTAAAGATTCCATTTCTGACTTTAATTTAGGGGGGAATTTATAGCATATCATGCCAGGTGGTTTGAGGTGCATCAGCAAAAGTGTAAAAAACAAGATTAAAGTTTTGTATCAACCTTTGCTTGCTAATGAACTCTATTATTTAAGAACTAAGAACTCTTATGTCCAAAAAGGACATAAGAGCTAATCTTAGTTCTGTCTTCAAGAGCTAATCTTGGTTGGAAATTTAATCATAATTTTGACTTTGGGCCTGCAAAAATTATTCATAACTCTTCTTCAATTGGTGAATTGGATTTTCCTGAAGCCTTTCACATTTACGAAGATTTGTCTTGTTTATTTAATTGTTTTAAGTCAAATCCAATCCTTCCTAACACTTTTAAATTTCTATCAACTTAATTTTTCTATTTTGTTACTATTTTTGCCAACAGATGGCACTGCCTTCTCATTTGCTTTACTGCCATAGGGTATAAAAGGTTTCTTTTCTCCTGATAAAGAGGGACACTCACTCACTCAGATTTATTTGATCGCTGAGCACCTAGTGACGAGGTCGGTTTTTTGTAGCTTGGACGATTTAGCAGTTCCAGAGCTAAATTCTCGAGCAACTTGACTTTGGGTAAGTTCTTCTCTTTTGTTATCTCGGTATGCATTACTGGGCCAAAATTAGTTAGCAGTAATAGAGAGCAGCATTTTAGTATTTATGGCAGCGCAGGCTGTAATAATGGATGCGAGGACTAAGAAGTTACTAGAGCAGATATGAGAGAATAATAATGGTGCAATCAGTTATGAAATTGTGAAACTAACTAGAAATAGTGTTTTATTAGAAATTGAAAAATTAGTGAAAGCTTAAATGTCCAAATTTGGATACGACATTTAAAGACTTAGAGATCATGCTGTAATCTTAAATCAGGTTTTGCAAAATAAAAATTATGACTTTAGCGCAATGATTGAGGAATTGAATTCATTAGATACCGCTACTAAAATGGTGACCCCAATTAAGAATGGCTCCTCCAAGACGTTAAAAAGAACTGCAAGTGGTAAAACTCCCAAAAAGAAAGCTATTGATTCTGAAGGTATTGTTTCCCCCAGGAAAACTCATGAACGAAGTAATTTAATAGAAGAAATAAATTATCCCAACCAAAGCAATAAATTTGAAGAATTAAACAGTGAGGTTAATATGGATGCCGAAGATCGCAACGAAGCTCATTTTGAATTACCCAAAAAGACCGCGGGACACATTCCCCCCAGCTGACTTCCAAGGTAATTTGGATAAGCTCAAAGTTGAGATTGAGGATATAGGAATTAGAAATTATGTGGGAAATCTCAAAGGAGGAAGACTCACAATTCGTGTTTTCGACGGAGATCACTATAGAATAGTTACAGACTTCCTTAAAAAAATGCGGAGTTCCGTTCCTCACATTCCAGATGAATTCCCCAAAACCAATTAAGGCTATCTTAAAAAGACTTCTTGAAACCACTAACATAGAGATGCTACGAAATGAAATCAAGGACTTAGGTATTCCTATCCAAAAAATACGACAAGTCACTGCTATTTGTGAAGGCGAGAAAATTAAATTGCCCGTGTTTGTGGCAGAAGTTCAAAGAAACGAAGCAGGCAAAAGGATATTTGGCTTAAAAAAGCTGAGAGGTTTGGATATGGTTATGGCAAATTATAAATTGAGGCCAGGTCCTGTACAATACCACAAGTGCCAGCGATATGGGGACACGCGGGATCTGTGCTACTATACCCCACGATGTTTAAAGTGTGTTCAAACACAAATGAAACGTATCGTTGCAAGACTGGTAAGGATCTGTGTCCTTTGCGGAAAGAATCACGTTTCTTCATATCGAGGGTGTTATAAAAACCCATAAAATATTAAGAGAAGAATCGAGGAGGAAAAAGCACATAAAGAACAAGATAAGAATTTTAAAAAACCCCAAATTTCAATTAAATGCTGAGGACTTTCCGAAGTTACCAAGTGACAATTCGCAGAAACTCCCAGGACCACGCTCATGGACAAACACCAGTAGCAAAGAACCTAACTTTTTCGAATGGATAAAAAATATAATTTATGCAAATTAAATTATTTTCCACTAAATTTAAGTCTGCTAAGATAATTATGGATAAATTAGAGGTTGAGTTGACTGCTTCCGAGTATTTCACAAACTTGAATTATGAATTCTAAGCCCAATAACTACAACCCAAATCTGATCTCAACTACTGAAAGTTTCCTTCTGTAATTCTAATGGTATCCTCAAGAAGAAACATGAATTTATCAATTATTTGAACTCTCACAACATTGATGTTGTGATGCATTACATTGAGCATCACAACATTGATGTTGTGATGCTTAATGTAATGCATCTCATTCCCAGTCATAGATTTAGAATTCCCGGCTATAGTATTCTCCGTAATGATAAACAATACAACCATTCCGGCGGGACAGCTCTCATTAAAAATCGCATTAAACATAATTGCTTTAACATTAGTAATACTGGAAATATTGAAAATTCAGCAGCTCTTGTTTATACTGGTTTCAATGAACCATTTCTTTTTATTTCTGTGTACAACCCCCCCCAAGTAGTGTTTTGAACAATAATGATTTGAATAATTTAACAAGTTTTAGTTACCCTACCATGATCGTGGGGGATCTCAACTCAAAAAATAGAAATTAAAACTGCAGTATTAATAATAGGAATGGAAATATCTTAAACAGGTCAGCTGTAAACTATGAAATCAGAATCATCACTCCTGACGTTCCTATGTGCTATTGCCACGATGGCAGAGCAGATATTTTGGATATACATATCCTTAAGAATGTTAATGCTACACCCTATCTAGAAGTTGTTGAGCAGTTATCTTCAGACCACTACCCGGTTAAATTTGACATTTACGGGTTTTAGCCCCTTCTACAAAAGCCGAAAATGAACGTTAATTGGGACATTTTCAGAAATGAACTCATTCTTATTCCTAGCAGCATAAGAATTAACCACCCAGAAGATGGTGAAAAAGAAATCTCTAACATTAATACTAAAATTCAGAAAGCTATGTCTACTACATCTTATGTTCCCAAAAATAATAACTCGCAAAAGCTTCCCCAACATATTCTTAATCTCATTAAACAGAGAAGCCGGCAAAGGAAACTTTGGCAGCTCACAAGAGCAACCAGAGGTAAAGCTTATGTTAACTATCTTACTAGAAAAATTCTGAAGGTATTGTTTCCCCCAGGAAAACTCATGAACGAAGTAATTTAATAGAAGAAATAAATTATCCCAACCAAAGCAATAAATTTGAAGAATTAAACAGTGAGGTTAATATGGATGCCGAAGATCGCAACGAAGCTCATTTTGAATAACCCAAAAAGACCGCGGGACACATTCCCCCCAGCTGACTTCCAAGGTAATTTGGATAAGCTCAAAGTTGAGATTGAGGATATAGGAATTAGAAATTATGTGGGAAATCTCAAAGGAGGAAGACTCACAATTCGTGTTTTCGACGGAGATCACTATAGAATAGTTACAGACTTCCTTAAAAAAATGCGGAGTTCCGTTCCTCACATTCCAGATGAATTCCCCAAAACCAATTAAGGCTATCTTAAAAAGACTTCTTGAAACCACTAACATAGAGATGCTACGAAATGAAATCAAGGACTTAGGTATTCCTATCCAAAAAATACGACAAGTCACTGCTATTTGTGAAGGCGAGAAAATTAAATTGCCCGTGTTTGTGGCAGAAGTTCAAAGAAACGAAGCAGGCAAAAGGATATTTGGCTTAAAAAAGCTGAGAGGTTTGGATATGGTTATGGCAAATTATAAATTGAGGCCAGGTCCTGTACAATACCACAAGTGCCAGCGATATGGGGACACGCGGGATCTGTGCTACTATACCCCACGATGTTTAAAGTGTGTTCAAACACAAATGAAACGTATCGTTGCAAGACTGGTAAGGATCTGTGTCCTTTGCGGAAAGAATCACGTTTCTTCATATCGAGGGTGTTATAAAAACCCATAAAATATTAAGAGAAGAATCGAGGAGGAAAAAGCACATAAAGAACAAGATAAGAATTTTAAAAAACCCCAAATTTCAATTAAATGCTGAGGACTTTCCGAAGTTACCAAGTGACAATTCGCAGAAACTCCCAGGACCACGCTCATGGACAAACACCAGTAGCAAAGAACCTAACTTTTTCGAATGGATAAAAAATACAATTTATGCAAATTAAATTATTTTCCACTAAATTTAAGTCTGCTAAGATAATTATGGATAAATTAGAGGTTGAGTTGACTGCTTCCGAGTATTTCACAAACTTGAATTATGAATTCTAAGCCCAATAACTACAACCCAAATCTGATCTCAACTACTGAAAGTTTCCTTCTGTAATGCTAATGGTATCCTCAAGAAGAAACATGAATTTATCAATTATTTGAACTCTCACAACATTGATGTTGTGATGCATTACATTGAGCATCACAACATTGATGTTGTGATGCTTAATGTAATGCATCTCATTCCCAGTCATAGATTTAGAATTCCCGGCTATAGTATTCTCCGTAATGATAAACAATACAACCATTCCGGCGGGACAGCTCTCATTAAAAATCGCATTAAACATAATTGCTTTAACATTAGTAATACTGGAAATATTGAAAATTCAGCAGCTCTTGTTTATACTGGTTTCAATGAACCATTTCTTTTTATTTCTGTGTACAACCCCCCCAAGTAGTGTTTTGAACAATAATGATTTGAATAATTTAACAAGTTTTAGTTACCCTACCATGATCGTGGGGGATCTCAACTCAAAAAATAGAAATTAAAACTGCAGTATTAATAATAGGAATGGAAATATCTTAAACAGGTCAGCTGTAAACTATGAAATCAGAATCATCACTCCTGACGTTCCTATGTGCTATTGCCACGATGGCAGAGCAGATATTTTGGATATACATATCCTTAAGAATGTTAATGCTACACCCTATCTAGAAGTTGTTGAGCAGTTATCTTCAGACCACTACCCGGTTAAATTTGACATTTACGGGTTTTAGCCCCTTCTACAAAAGCCGAAAATGAACGTTAATTGGGACATTTTCAGAAATGAACTCATTCTTATTCCTAGCAGCATAAGAATTAACCACCCAGAAGATGGTGAAAAAGAAATCTCTAACATTAATACTAAAATTCAGAAAGCTATGTCTACTACATCTTATGTTCCCAAAAATAATAACTCGCAAAAGCTTCCCCAACATATTCTTAATCTCATTAAACAGAGAAGCCGGCAAAGGAAACTTTGGCAGCTCACAAGAGCAACCAGAGGTAAAGCTTATGTTAACTATCTTACTAGAAAAATTCTGAAGGTATTGTTTCCCCCAGGAAAACTCATGAACGAAGTAATTTAATAGAAGAAATAAATTATCCCAACCAAAGCAATAAATTTGAAGAATTAAACAGTGAGGTTAATATGGATGCCGAAGATCGCAACGAAGCTCATTTTGAATAACCCAAAAAGACCGCGGGACACATTCCCCCCAGCTGACTTCCAAGGTAATTTGGATAAGCTCAAAGTTGAGATTGAGGATATAGGAATTAGAAATTATGTGGGAAATCTCAAAGGAGGAAGACTCACAATTCGTGTTTTCGACGGAGATCACTATAGAATAGTTACAGACTTCCTTAAAAAAATGCGGAGTTCCGTTCCTCACATTCCAGATGAATTCCCCAAAACCAATTAAGGCTATCTTAAAAAGACTTCTTGAAACCACTAACATAGAGATGCTACGAAATGAAATCAAGGACTTAGGTATTCCTATCCAAAAAATACGACAAGTCACTGCTATTTGTGAAGGCGAGAAAATTAAATTGCCCGTGTTTGTGGCAGAAGTTCAAAGAAACGAAGCAGGCAAAAGGATATTTGGCTTAAAAAAGCTGAGAGGTTTGGATATGGTTATGGCAAATTATAAATTGAGGCCAGGTCCTGTACAATACCACAAGTGCCAGCGATATGGGGACACGCGGGATCTGTGCTACTATACCCCACGATGTTTAAAGTGTGTTCAAACACAAATGAAACGTATCGTTGCAAGACTGGTAAGGATCTGTGTCCTTTGCGGAAAGAATCACGTTTCTTCATATCGAGGGTGTTATAAAAACCCATAAAATATTAAGAGAAGAATCGAGGAGGAAAAAGCACATAAAGAACAAGATAAGAATTTTAAAAAACCCCAAATTTCAATTAAATGCTGAGGACTTTCCGAAGTTACCAAGTGACAATTCGCAGAAACTCCCAGGACCACGCTCATGGACAAACACCAGTAGCAAAGAACCTAACTTTTTCGAATGGATAAAAAATACAATTTATGCAAATTAAATTATTTTCCACTAAATTTAAGTCTGCTAAGATAATTATGGATAAATTAGAGGTTGAGTTGACTGCTTCCGAGTATTTCACAAACTTGAATTATGAATTCTAAGCCCAATAACTACAACCCAAATCTGATCTCAACTACTGAAAGTTTCCTTCTGTAATGCTAATGGTATCCTCAAGAAGAAACATGAATTTATCAATTATTTGAACTCTCACAACATTGATGTTGTGATGCATTACATTGAGCATCACAACATTGATGTTGTGATGCTTAATGTAATGCATCTCATTCCCAGTCATAGATTTAGAATTCCCGGCTATAGTATTCTCCGTAATGATAAACAATACAACCATTCCGGCGGGACAGCTCTCATTAAAAATCGCATTAAACATAATTGCTTTAACATTAGTAATACTGGAAATATTGAAAATTCAGCAGCTCTTGTTTATACTGGTTTCAATGAACCATTTCTTTTTATTTCTGTGTACAACCCCCCCAAGTAGTGTTTTGAACAATAATGATTTGAATAATTTAACAAGTTTTAGTTACCCTACCATGATCGTGGGGGATCTCAACTCAAAAAATAGAAATTAAAACTGCAGTATTAATAATAGGAATGGAAATATCTTAAACAGGTCAGCTGTAAACTATGAAATCAGAATCATCACTCCTGACGTTCCTATGTGCTATTGCCACGATGGCAGAGCAGATATTTTGGATATACATATCCTTAAGAATGTTAATGCTACACCCTATCTAGAAGTTGTTGAGCAGTTATCTTCAGACCACTACCCGGTTAAATTTGACATTTACGGGTTTTAGCCCCTTCTACAAAAGCCGAAAATGAACGTTAATTGGGACATTTTCAGAAATGAACTCATTCTTATTCCTAGCAGCATAAGAATTAACCACCCAGAAGATGGTGAAAAAGAAATCTCTAACATTAATACTAAAATTCAGAAAGCTATGTCTACTACATCTTATGTTCCCAAAAATAATAACTCGCAAAAGCTTCCCCAACATATTCTTAATCTCATTAAACAGAGAAGCCGGCAAAGGAAACTTTGGCAGCTCACAAGAGCAACCAGAGGTAAAGCTTATGTTAACTATCTTACTAGAAAAATTCTGAAGGTATTGTTTCCCCCAGGAAAACTCATGAACGAAGTAATTTAATAGAAGAAATAAATTATCCCAACCAAAGCAATAAATTTGAAGAATTAAACAGTGAGGTTAATATGGATGCCGAAGATCGCAACGAAGCTCATTTTGAATAACCCAAAAAGACCGCGGGACACATTCCCCCCAGCTGACTTCCAAGGTAATTTGGATAAGCTCAAAGTTGAGATTGAGGATATAGGAATTAGAAATTATGTGGGAAATCTCAAAGGAGGAAGACTCACAATTCGTGTTTTCGACGGAGATCACTATAGAATAGTTACAGACTTCCTTAAAAAAATGCGGAGTTCCGTTCCTCACATTCCAGATGAATTCCCCAAAACCAATTAAGGCTATCTTAAAAAGACTTCTTGAAACCACTAACATAGAGATGCTACGAAATGAAATCAAGGACTTAGGTATTCCTATCCAAAAAATACGACAAGTCACTGCTATTTGTGAAGGCGAGAAAATTAAATTGCCCGTGTTTGTGGCAGAAGTTCAAAGAAACGAAGCAGGCAAAAGGATATTTGGCTTAAAAAAGCTGAGAGGTTTGGATATGGTTATGGCAAATTATAAATTGAGGCCAGGTCCTGTACAATACCACAAGTGCCAGCGATATGGGGACACGCGGGATCTGTGCTACTATACCCCACGATGTTTAAAGTGTGTTCAAACACAAATGAAACGTATCGTTGCAAGACTGGTAAGGATCTGTGTCCTTTGCGGAAAGAATCACGTTTCTTCATATCGAGGGTGTTATAAAAACCCATAAAATATTAAGAGAAGAATCGAGGAGGAAAAAGCACATAAAGAACAAGATAAGAATTTTAAAAAACCCCAAATTTCAATTAAATGCTGAGGACTTTCCGAAGTTACCAAGTGACAATTCGCAGAAACTCCCAGGACCACGCTCATGGACAAACACCAGTAGCAAAGAACCTAACTTTTTCGAATGGATAAAAAATACAATTTATGCAAATTAAATTATTTTCCACTAAATTTAAGTCTGCTAAGATAATTATGGATAAATTAGAGGTTGAGTTGACTGCTTCCGAGTATTTCACAAACTTGAATTATGAATTCTAAGCCCAATAACTACAACCCAAATCTGATCTCAACTACTGAAAGTTTCCTTCTGTAATTCTAATGGTATCCTCAAGAAGAAACATGAATTTATCAATTATTTGAACTCTCACAACATTGATGTTGTGATGCATTACATTGAGCATCACAACATTGATGTTGTGATGCTTAATGTAATGCATCTCATTCCCAGTCATAGATTTAGAATTCCCGGCTATAGTATTCTCCGTAATGATAAACAATACAACCATTCCGGCGGGACAGCTCTCATTAAAAATCGCATTAAACATAATTGCTTTAACATTAGTAATACTGGAAATATTGAAAATTCAGCAGCTCTTGTTTATACTGGTTTCAATGAACCATTTCTTTTTATTTCTGTGTACAACCCCCCCAAGTGGTGTTTTGAACAATAATGATTTGAATAATTTAACAAGTTTTAGTTACCCTACCATGATCGTGGGGGATCTCAACTCAAAAAATAGAAATTAAAACTGCAGTATTAATAATAGGAATGGAAATATCTTAAACAGGTCAGCTGTAAACTATGAAATCAGAATCATCACTCCTGACGTTCCTATGTGCTATTGCCACGATGGCAGAGCAGATATTTTGGATATACATATCCTTAAGAATGTTAATGCTACACCCTATCTAGAAGTTGTTGAGCAGTTATCTTCAGACCGCTACCCGGTTAAATTTGACATTTACGGGTTTTAGCCCCTTCTACAAAAGCCGAAAATGAACGTTAATTGGGACATTTTCAGAAATGAACTCATTCTTATTCCTAGCAGCATAAGAATTAACCACCTAGAAGATGGTGAAAAAGAAATCTCTAACATTAATACTAAAATTCAGAAAGCTATGTCTACTACATCTTATGTTCCCAAAAATAATAACTCGCAAAAGCTTCCCCAACATATTCTTAATCTCATTAAACAGAGAAGCCGGCAAAGGAAACTTTGGCAGCTCACAAGAGCAACCAGAGGTAAAGCTTATGTTAACTATCTTACTAGAAAAATTTGACAGGAAATCATTAACTTCCATTCAAACAGTTGAGACTCCCTGCTAGAAAACATCGATTTACAGCCGAACATGGTTTGGAGAATTGCCAGTTCACTTTGCTCATCCAGCATCCTATTAACTATGTCACTTCTGAATCAACTGGTCAACTTCTGAATTCTGAAGAAGAAATTGCGAAAGTTATGTCACAGAGCTTAGAAAAGATCTTCGAAAAACACACAGAAGAAGGTTCAAAACATGAATTTGACGTAAACGATACTGTTGAAGAAATCTTGCTAAAAAGAATAATTTTATCACTTTCACCTTCCCTAGTAAAGTTAAAGACATGATTAAAAAACTTTAAAAAAGAAAGCAAGAGGCTACGACAAAATTAATAACGAGGCATTACAAGCTCTTCCCCGAAATTGTATAGTACTACTTTGTAACTTATTCAATGCTTGCATCAGGTTAGCGTACTTTCCTAGACAGTGGAAACATTCCATTATAATAATGCTACTGAAACCCGGGAAAAACCAAATGATGTTCCTCCCTGCAATCTGATAGACTTAATTCTTATATTGACCGTATTAATGTTCTGGATAATCAACAATTTGGTTTCAAAAAAGGCCACGCGATCGCTCACCAAATTCTTAATCTTATTGAATTTATTGCTGGAGAATTTCGTAAGAAAAATGGAGTCGCTGCATGCTACATTGATTTCGAAAAAGCTTTCGATTGAGTGTTGCATGCACGGCTTATCTACAAATTGTCCAATTTTCACTGCTGGATGGTTTTCTAAAACTAATGATTTCATATCTTGAAGAAAGAACTTTACAAGTGAGATGCGGAGATTCTTTATCATAGAAGAAAATAATTCACAGAGGTTTACCGCAAGGTTCGGTTATTTCGGCGAGAAATTTCAACATTTATGTCTCAGATAGGCCAAACCCAGCAAGTTCTAAGATAGTCAAATATGCGGATGACACCGTAATACTGACTAACTCCTTAAACCCTCAGCATGCAGTTAATAAATTAGAGCAACATGTAAAAATAATAGAAGACTGGTGTAAACTCTGGAAGATTAAACTAAACCCTACAAAATGTTGCATCATTCCTTATAGACAATATTGAAAATATTTCTCAGTTGATATTGACATAAGGATTGACAACATTCTAATCCCTACTGCAAGCTCATATAAATAACTCGGAGTTTTCATAGATAATCAATTCACCTTTTAGGAGCACATCAATTATGGTACAAATAAAGGGAATGCTGCCTTTATGGTGATTTACTCATTAACCCTCTGGCTGCTCATCCCACGATTTCCACGGGCAACTTAAATGTAGCAAAAACTGCTCATCCCGCGATTTCCGCGGGCATGTGTTTTTCTTCCTTTATTGAGGAGCGCATCCAGTTTTTTCCTATTTAACCATTGAAATAAATTATATACAGTATTAGATGTTTAGTTTACGTTTTGGCCAACAGATATCATTAGCTGTCCACTAAATTGCGGCATTTGAAGGCACGTCGTATTACCACTCAAACTTTTCGTACAGAAATGGCTGCTAGAAAACGTTCAGCAATTATCCTGATTATTTAATAAAATTATTGAATTATTAATTAGATTAATTATTAGATTGATTATTAATTAGATTTATTGAATCTGGTGCAAAGACTCTGAAGTTGGACTTTGCCTTGAACCCTGTTTTGAACTCTATCATTCTAAACTGCATTTCTAAGGTATTTTCCCCTCAGTGCTTCATATTTTCTTAAATTTTATACATTTTACTTTTTTATGTTATGCAATAAATAGAAATTACCTGGAATTTGGCTGAAATTTATTTAAAAAAAAATTTTTTTTTTTTTTTGCTGATAACATCTGAAATTTGTTTTTCTGGCAACTTAGTTTCTTATGATAAAAATATATATAAAAAATGTTTTCTAGAAAGAAAAGTGCATTTTTCAATTCTCCAATATATGTAGATTTAAAATATGAAAATAAAAATTACACAATTTTTGAAGCGATTTCGGTCCACAAATTGAGCAGTCAGAGGGTTAATCAGAAGGAAGTCAAAACTGAACTTAAGAACCAAATGTACTCTTTACTTGACTCTTATTAGGCCTATCCTACTGTACGCCATCCTGGCGTGGGCGACTGCAAGTAAAACAAATAGAAGGAAAATTAGCGTTCTCCAGAATAAAGTGCTAATGTGCCATGGCAGATGCCCCATGGTTCGTGCGAAACACTATTATTTATGATGATCTGAAAATCCCGGAGTTTCAAGAACAGATTCTCATCACTGCAAATAATTTCTTCAATAGTATCTGTAACTCACTTTATGAAGCTATCAAAAATCTTGTTAACTATGACCCCACCATCGAAAGTATAGTCAAGCGACCATGATCCATTCATCATAATCACAAATAGTGAATTGTACATAATGTAAATATTTTAATTCTCATTTTTCATCTTATTATTTTATCTGCTATTCATTCAAGTACTTAGTGTTATGTAAAGGCTGTGCTTATGACAAAGCTTTGGACTGTGTTTTTGTGATTTTCACCTGCAAAGATAGAACTTTGCTTTATTTTGACATAGCCAAATGGACTTTGTAATTTTAAATAGTGTATTTTTATGTGTTACTAGTGAATTGCTTCAACATACTTAGATGAATTCCTGCACTCAGTTTCCTTAACTCTGATTGGACCATGTGATCTCCTGCCCATTTCTGCTATTTCAGAATGATTTAGCTTTCAAATGCCATTAATTACTTTTGTTGTCGGGAATTAAGATTACTTTACCTTGTGCAGATGTGTTTTACCTAATTATTTATAGGACTCTGATAATTTCTTAATTATTTTTGCATTTTTGTGATTTTATGCTAAAAGCAAATACGCAACAATCATATTGCAACGTTCAGTCACATGATCTACGAAATTCTCTCGTATCTAGCTGCTCAGTCATCTAAGAACTTCCAATCAGAAACTCACACATTTGCTCCCAGCACCTACTTAATACCTCATTTACTGCATAAATAAATTCAAGTTTTTAAACTGCATAAAAATCGAAATTCATTTTAGATCAACTTACTGCCTTCCTTTATGACTTGCCACTAAGACCAGTTTTTGCCTCCAGGTGCGGTGCTCATGCACCCCTGAATTAATATAAAGTTTTACGAGTGGCCACTGGTCTTCTTAGAATTATTAGTCAAAACTTTTATGAAGTTGGCACTATTAAAGAAAAAGAGGATTCTGATAAAGAGGGACCTGCATCTGCTTGGCTTTGAAACTAGTTGAGATCTTGACTAAATCTATGTCAAACACAAAATGTTGTTGTTTTGCTAATTTTATGTTTCACTTTGGCATGTTTCTCTCTTCTGTTTCCATGGCTTGGTCACTTAGAGGGTTAATGTTGAAGATGCATATTTTTGTTAGCTATATTTGTTTTCTTTCTAAACCAGGAGTTCTCATTTGGAGGGGAATTCCCCATTCAGGAGAATTTCATAGCTTCAGAGGCCTTTATTTACGTTAGCCTTTTATTTATTGAAATATTTAGTTTTAGCTTATGAATATACAAAAATACTTTTATTCAAGTTTTGGTATTTATCAGCATTTTTTATACTTGTTTAATTTATAAAACACCCCCCCCCAAAAAAATCTAAATTATATAAATGTATTATATTTTTCAAATTTTGAAACTACTTTTCTAAACATTATCTTGGCTCACTTTCATTTAATTTGCTGTTATAAGCTGGATTTTGCACCAAGTGTAATTTTTTTAAAGTAGCCCAGAAGTAGTATCACAGGAATGAGAAAGAATGGCTTAGATTTCAGCCTGTGATATACGAGGGTTATCTCTAAAATAAGGTTCCCAAGGAGCTACGGTCTTGAGGAACAGTGTTACGCAGAACCCATCCCTGGAATGTAGCTTGTTTCCTCCTTTTCCAATCTCTGCCCGGCGAGCTGTCTGCGAAGCTCAAATCTTGCTTTGGCAGCCATTAGAGATGGAGGAACTACTCATATACTTGCCGAGAAAATCCACACCGCCATATTACTACCTAAATTTTTTTGTCTATATTTCAAACTTTAAGCCTAAAATGTGTGCAAAAACCATGTTTTGAACAGACAATTTAAGCTAAAAATCTGAACCACAAAAAGAAGATTTAGATAGCAAAAACAAAGTTTCTAACCAAAAATATTTGACAAAAATCCATGTACACAGTGATATGTTTTAACTTAAAAAAACATCACAGAAGTGCACAATCTATGCAGCGGAGAAATCTAGGAACTACGCACACCTAGCTTAAATAAATTAACATAACAACAATAAATTTCAGAGAATATCATGTACACAGCATTCTGTTTAAAAAAAAAAAATCTACGAATTGCACAATCTAGGCAGCGAAGGAATCTACAAACTACGTACATCTAGCTTAAATAAATTAGCATAACAACAATAAATTTCAAGAATACAATATACACAGCGTTCTGTTTAAACTTAAAAAAAAAAAATCTACGAATTGCACAATCGGAGCATTGTGCACTAATCAATAAAATAAACTAAAAATAACTAAAATAAATTTTAAAAAAACTTTTTAAAAAAATTGTTTGAAATTTATTTTAGCTATAGTTTTATAAATTTATAAATTTATTTTAGTTTAGTTTGAATGAACATAACATTCTACAAAAGAAGAACAAAAATAAAATAACATGCACTTACCATGAATGAATGCTTCTTCGAACGACAGAAATACCAATTTCAAATATCACCAAAAATTTTTCACCACAAATTTGTTAAAAGCATCTTCTCCCATTTCAGAACAATGAAGGAAAAATATGTAAACCACCAAATAGCCACCCCAAAAATAGTTGTACCCGGCACATGACTAAAATTTTGCCAATACGTCTTTCGTTGCATCATAAATCATTTAAAACCACACACCTCATGAACCAACTAGCAACTAAAACTACTAGAGTAAAATGCAAGTTTCCACATAAAAAGGGTCGCCATATAAACCAACATTGCGTCTAAAACCGTGGCTCAGCAGAGACTAAGCCACAGTTTTGGACGCTCAGCAGAGACCGAGTGGTACTGTCTTGTCCATTCCGTTGGTTGTGGTGGAGTTATATAGTCAGATATTCATGGTTGTTCGGGCCAAAACACCTCCGTTGGTGGAGCTGGCGAATTCAAGCGAGCCTTTAAACTGCTTGAGGTTTCTAGTCGGCACCTGGAACCTCAAAACTGCATTTTTCATATCCTTCTTCGGTTCCTTCTCGTTGCGCCTAAAGCTGACATCTGTATACCATGATGTAGTGTTAGCAGGCCGGATTGGTAGCCAGGTGTTTAAGTGACTTCGTTCTGCTGTCCGGGGTTGGGGCCTTTGTTGGTGGCAGATGTTTTTACCATCTTTCCAGAATGGGGATGTGGAATGTGAGTTGCTGAGTATTCCTGTCGACTCAAAATAAAATCAGCGTAGTCTTAACTTGTCGGCTCGACCAATAGGTTAGCGGCCTCTTGGATCGCCTCTAGGGGTTGGGGTGTTTGTGTTAAGGCAACCTCGAGCTTGCTGGATACCTAGCACACTGTCTATTTGACCAAAAGGTATAACCAGGTCATGAGTTCGTTTCTTCTGTCTTATTTGTACTTGAAAATACTTGATGCCAATGCATATGTAAGTTGTACACGCATTCGACAAATTGCTTAATCCTTATTTTGTGTCTACTGTTGCCATCGCAGTAATTTGTGTAACATTTACCTTTTTTGTGATTGCTTGTTGTTATTGTTTTTCTGCATTAAAAAAAGGTGCAATTACACATTATGTTGAACTTAGATTAACTTTTTATACGGAAAAGCTACGATTTGAGCATAATTACTCGAAAACTGTTTATCTCTCATGTTTGAACCATTTTCATATTCTTGACCGCTTAAATTATTAATATCTAAACCATTTTCTTCATAAGGACTTTAATAAGTATAATGTTCTTCTTCCACCATTAGTATGTGTTGTAACACAAAATTTGATGGCTGGCATAAGGGGTACAAACAAGTAAAATAGAAAAATGCTTTCCCTATTTGACTTTATTTAAAATAATTTGCTTTATATTATCCCCAATAAGCTAATTTTTTTATTTTGAATTTTATCTCTAAGGTAATGAAGCATATTTTTTTAGTTTCATATTCATAGTTTTAATACAGTCGTGTGCAAAAGTTTAAGACCAGACATGGAAAAATCAGATTTATTGAAATTCCGCAACAAAAACATATATTATAAATGGAAAAATAGACTTTAAGATTATTGAAGTGTAGTCAGTATTTTGTCGAACCTCTTTTATTTTTTATCACTGCTGCAATTCTTTTAGGCATGCTATGAACAAGAGACTGGCAGTAAGCTTGAGAAATCTCTGTACACCACACATGCTTTATTGCTTCAACAAGGTCTGTAGCACTGAATGATAGCTTCTCTGTGACTTTATTTTTCACAAAATGTCGTGGATTCTCTATGGGATTCAAATCTGGGCTGTTACCTGGCCAATCAAGCACTTGGATTTGAGTAGCCCTCAGACAGTCCTTAACATTCCTTACACTGTGACACGGAGCCTTATCATGCATGAAAATTGAACATCTGTGAACATCCAAGTGAAGCTTAAACTTGTCATGTAACAAATTAAGGTACCGATTGCCGTTCATCGTGGTTTTAGGTGGCAGGAAATATACAGCAGCTGTACCAGATGCAGATATTGCACCCCATATCATCTGGCTTGGAAAGTGTTTCACTGACGGAATCGTGTATCTGTCATCATATCTTTTCCCAGATGGGCAGCGAATACGTTTAGCACATGCAGAAAATTGCTGCACATTGACTCATCGGAAAATAACACTGTACTCCACTGTTGTTCAGTCAAATTCTGATATTGTCTGGCGAAAGTCAGTCATTCCTTTTTCATACTTTAATAAGTCGAGGTTTCCTTGCAGGTTTATAAGAAAATAAGCCAAAATCTATAGTCAAATGTCTTGAAATAGTACTCGAACTGACGTTGGTACCCTTTGCAGCCAGAGCAGCTCTAATTTGATTTGCAGGAGGTTGTTGGACTTCGAAGATCATTCTTCTTATCACACGATCATCACGTGCACAAGTTTTTCTTGGGAGACCGTTTCTCATAAGATACGTATAATTTCTCGAAATTTTCAATTTACTGATAGGTTGCTGCATGCTTGTCTTGCTGACATTTACCTTCAAACTTATTTCACGTTCAGCAAAGCCAACTTCATGCAGGGCCACTATTTTTGTCCGTTTTTCAACAGTAAGTGAAGGTTTTTTACCCATTACAAGACTTATACAACAACACTGTGTACGCAAAATACAATAACGTACTACTGATGAACGAGACCATGTTATATTTATAGAATTGAAAGCATTTGATGGAATCAACACATGGTGCATTCTGTTAAAATACAGGAAAACGGCTACTGGTCTTAAACTTTTGCACATAACTGTATATACAGAAATGATAAGGTCAAATTTTGTGATCATTTCTATGCACTTTAAAAAATTATTAAACTGCTGGCCACCCAAATTGCAACACCAAGAAAGACAAGAGATATCACAACAAAATTTATTTAGCAGATAACATGTTGACCAAGTATCAAATGATTAAATTTATAGACTTCTGTGAAGTGTGGTTCCTTTCAGAATCAGTAGCCAGAGTAGCCACCATTGTTGGAGATCACTGCTGCCATACGCCTCGGCATTGATTCAAAGAGACTTTGGATGTGTTCTTGGGGTGCAGCAGACCAAGCAGCTTCCACACGTTGCCAAAGTTGATCTGGTGTGGCAGCTTGGGATGTAATCTGGGTAAATCGTTCAGCAACCATGGACCACATGTTTTCTATTGCCGAAAGATCCGGAGAGCCAGCCGGCCAGGGAAGCAGTTCAATCTGGCAATTGACGAAGAACACTTGCACAATGTGTGCCACGTGTGGTCGCGCATTATCCTGTTGAAATATGGCTGTGGAGAAGACCTGAAGGTAAGGAAGGACAACTGGCTCCAACACCTTGGAGATGTAGCGCTGGCTGTTTAAAGTATCGGCAATGTGTATTAGACGAGTGCGAGAGTGATATCCAATACTGCCCCATACCATAATACCTGGTGCAGGACCAGTGTGGTGGTGCATAACGCAACTGTTCAGCGTCCTCTCTCCACGGTGTCTCCAGACTCAAATCCAACCATCGTGGTGTTGCAGGTAGAAGAGTAACTTGCCAGTAAAGACAATTTCATTCCATTTTGCCGTCCACATCCTTCTTTCATCACACCATTGGCGGCGGAGACGTCTGTGGTCCTGTGTCAAGGGTAGACGAAGTAATGGACGGCTTGCGGACAGACCACTGTGCTGTAATTGGCATCGAATGGTATGCGCAGACACTGGATGATGTGTTACAGACTGAATGTGCTGTGCTATGGTTCATGATGTGACTGAGTGATCCGTCACTGCCATGCGCACAATGTTCCTGTCATCACGTGAAGTGGTGCACTGAGGTGGATGCGATCGAACACGTCGGTCCGTCCTACCCTTTTGCATCCACCGGTCACATATCCGCATTACAGTTGTTTGGTTTTGTCCAACATGACTACCGATTTCCCTGAAAGATAATCCACACTCTCGATAGGCCACTTCCTCTGTCGAACTCGGATGCTTGATCAAACGAGGATTCGTGTTTACTATGAGGCATAATTGATCTTTTTTTTTTTTTTTTTTTTTTTACCACGAGAAAAACACAATTGCCAAACTTGAAATTGTCGAAAACTCCAAGCCTTAAATAGTGCTTTGAAGTGGCGCCACAAGTGCGCATGATGTGCATCTGTGCTGAAATTCTAATCATTTGCATATCTCACCTCTGCTAATACATGTTGTAAATTTCATGTTATTTATATGCTTCCTTCAGGGTGTTGTATTTACGGTGGCCAGCAGTGTATTTCTTTCGAATAATTTGTTACTGGAACCACAGAAGGCTAAGTTTTGTTTGGCTAAAAACTGAATCTCAGAGATAATTCTTTCAATAACTTTGCGCCAATACTTTTAGTCTCTTTTTTTAATAAAATACGAAATTCCGAATTAACGAGTTTATTCTTTCGTAATCGTTCTAAGAAATCGGATTAACTCTTTCGTTGTTTGGCAAGATTCGACAAAAGTACATCTAAAAAAATTTTAATCCATTTTTGTCTTTTGGGAAACTGAAACTCGAATTCAGATTTTGATAATATCCAGGCTTAAACTTGGAATGGCAATAATGGACTTAGGCATAATCCGAAATCATCAGGCACAGGCAAATGGGTATCTACTGCAGAAATTGCAGAGTTCAAAAGTATTTCTTCTTAGACCGCCTGCATTAAAGGTAATTTCTGGGTAAAAGCACTTTCGAACTCTTTCTGATATTTGGTTCTTTTGGTAATTTCAATGGTAGCTAAGACGTTGATGGACAACTAGTGCTAGTAGTGTCAGTTTGGGTATTTTTTGGGTTTTGGAAAAACAGAGTAATTTTAAAATTCTGATTTATTAAATCTTCCTCTCACTTTCTTTTTCTTAATTATATGCTGATACTCAGATAGTTTTTTCTGTTTCTTCGGACATGTGGGAAAAAATGAAAACAGAAAAAGTGGAAGTAAAAATAAAAGTAGAAAATAGCTATTATAAGAACTACTGCGTGAAGCACTTCTTGAAAACACTCAGAAAGTCACTGTTGAAATATTTTACCTTACTTCTCAAAAGTGAGTATATCATAAACCATTGCTTGGAAAATATATGAACAATTAGATCAACACCAAATAATTCAAGTAGGTGGTGGTACTCTTTTGTTTATTAAAGTAAATACAATCAAATTTAAAGTATTTATTTAATAAATCAAACTTAAAGTACGTATTTAAGACTTAATAAAATAACAAAACATTTTCCTTCGGTTTTCCATGTAGCTAAAAATCGGAAAATGGCCAATTTTTTTATTTCAGAATACCTTGCACATTTTTACTTCACTTCAAATCTCAAATAGGTATATTTTAAGTTGAGTAGTTACTCTGTAAATATGTCAATCCTATCTTCACGAGAAATCATAATTTTTAGTTTATTAAACAAATGGCTCATATTAAAAAAGAAAAACTTCGAGTAATTATGCTCAGATTGTAACTTTTCTCAATTAAAAAGCTAACCTAAGTTTAACATAGTATGTAACTGCACTTACCTTTTTTTTTATGTAGGAAAAAAATAACAAGCAATCGCCAAAAAAAAAAAAAAATAAAATAAAATTACGAAAAAGATAAATGTTGCACAAATTACTACAATTGCAACAGTAGACACAAAATAAGGACTGAGCAATTTGTCAAACGCGTCTATGGTGCCCCCTGTTCCCTTACATACGCATCGGCGTCACATATTTTCATTCACACATCAGATCACCTCAACTTATGTCAAAACCTGCAAGAAGCAGAATTAATTCTATAATTAACTAATAAAAATCAAAGCGATATAAATAGTATAGATCTCACTGCGTGAACTGCAGTTTTTGTAAACTTTTGGAAGAAGTGTAGCATCCCGGTTGAAACTTTGTGCTATATCGTTGTCAACAACATAGTGTGCCGAAAAGAATTTTGGATATATCCCTAGATATCAGACTTAGAGCATTTTTTGTGCCCTGTTTAATTGCAATATGAAAATTGTGATTATAACAGGGTAATCACAAAAGAGTTTGCGAACAACAATTTATTCAGTGCAAACTTCTTATACATATATATTAATTTGTTTTTAATTTTAAGATAATAAATAGTATTCAGCACTATACAGTACAAAGTCCGTAATCTGGACGTCCATTATCCGGACCTCAAAGCCACAAACTTTATCCATGCGCGCATTGAAAGAAATGTTTAATAAAGTAAACAAATAAATATTAAGCTTTTTGTTTGTAAAATTTGATACCCTTTAGATCATAATTGCTCTTTATTTCATAAATTACGGTTTCAAATTTTTAATTGTATAATTTCTGCATGCCATCTTACCAGATTTAAATTGATGATCTATAATCTGGAAAAATTCCTATTCCGGAATCGATGAAGTCCCGACGAGTCCGGATACAGACTTTGTACTGTATTTGGTTTGCAATGCGTTTAGTATATTACAGTGAAAAGTCGTTAATCCAGACTCGTTGGGACTTCGGCGATTCCGGATTATTGATTTTTCTGGATTATAGATCATCAGTTTAAATCTGGTAAGATGGCATGCAGAAATTATAAAATTAAAAATATGAAACCGTAATTTATGAAATAAAGAACAATTATGATCTAAAGGGTATCAAAGTTTACAAAAAAAAGCTTAATATTTTATTTACTTTATCAAACATTTCTTTTAATGTAAGTTGTTTAAGTTGCTTCGTTTTATGTGATAATACATTCTCTTTAATTCTATAAACAGACATAATTTCTTGTTCAGTTACAAAGTACTGCTGTTCAAGTCCTATAATTGCTGTGTCGAGAATACCGACTAATTTGTCAATCGAAATTTTTTCGTTTTCAATAACCTCTGTGTCACTTTCTTCACTATCGGACGCGAATTATGATGACGAGGAATTTGATTTAAATCATATCAAAGACGGAGTACATCGAGATGAAATACTACATTTAGTAAGCAATTATAAGCCAAATAAAATAAAAACATCTGCCCTGAAGATAAGGATAGTGCTAACAGATCAACTTCCAGTTCATTGTGTGTGGCGACTTACCCCCTCTATCCCCCCCACTCGCATATTAGAGTGTCCCCCAAGCCGCAAGGACACTATACATTAACAAACATTCATGTCTTCTCCGGGATCCAAACCCCGGGCCTCTCGGCGTGGCAGTCAGCAACGCTAACCACGATACCGGTTCGGCGGCTTTTTATAACATAAATGTATGTATAGTTCTTCAATAAATATGTTTGAGTGTGGGTTTAAACAAAGCACAAAATGTTTGCATATTTAGACAAAAGTTTAAATGTAATTTTTATTTTTTTATTTTTTATTTGTTTTTGGTTTTTCATATTATTCTGTTAATAATGCTTCATTTGAAATGTTAACCAAAAGCAATTTCCCTTTAATATCGTCACTACATCAAGGCGCTTGCTAGACATTTGCACGACGGTGCCCATTAGGCTTGGTGTGGGCCTGTACTCAGGTTATCATAAATGAAGCAACAACTTTGTGATAAATAAAACAACAACTTAGCAGTAATCCAAGGAGCACCCTTAAATATACTTTAACCGAAATTTTTTAAACTGATGCTTGTAATAAGTATCTTTGAAAACATTTTTTGATGTTTATTGCATGTTTTTAAAAATAATTATGAAAGTCATTATTTTTTAATCAGGACTTGAAAAGAATTTTGGACTTCAAAAATAGATATTGAATAAATGTCTCAATGCTTTAGTTCCAGAGTCCTAAAGTTTGCACATTAATAAATGTTTTTAAAAATAATTATGAAAGTCATTATTTTTTAATCAGGACTTGAAAAGAATTTTGGACTTCAAAAATAGATATTGAATAAATGTCTCAATGCTTTAGTTCCAGAGTCCTAAAGTTTGCACATTATTTACTTTTAAAATGCATTTTAAATTGAAATATTATTTTGTTTCATGTTTTTGTACGTTTCCTTTTTTAGTCTATCGTTATACTTGAAGCTCAACGATCAAAAGCTATCAAGGACTTAGACAGACTTTTACAATGTCAAGAAGAGGCTTTATCAGATCCTATTGCTTTTGTGGAAAAGCTACAAAGGAAAGAAAATATGAACATTCCTGACCCTCAAAAAATTCACCAATTGCCAGTCATAGATTGGAGTAAATATGCTCTGAGTGGAAATGCTGCTGCTTTTGGAAGGAGGCAACTAACTCGACTTTCTACAAGGACATCACTAGACTTTTCCAGAAATGGTATTTCCTATATTTTACAGACACCACTTAATGTATTTTAAAATTGAAATTGTAGGTATTAGTCCATATCTGGATATGGTATGGAAAATGACTTAAAAAGTAGATATGGACCACTTTGACATATATAAAAGCCAGCACTTCTGGCTTAACTCATAACAGGTAATGATGAACTTAAAATAAAATATACAGTCAAAAGTCTTTAATCCAGATGTCCATAATCCGGAATGATCTATAATCCGGACCTACAAACTTTCTGCGAATGTTTAATGTATAACGAACGGTATAATCTAAGCTAAAATCATCTAATTATCTGTTTCACTTATCTGTTCACATGTTGCAGATTGCGTTGTTCCTTAATCGTCAAATTGAATCTGGCTTATTATTTTTTGCAGACTGTTAGAGCAATTTTATAAAAGTAAGCTTGAACTGTTGATTATGTCAAAAAGAATTTCCGATTCTGGAGCCACCAATGGATCTACAAAGCGAAAGCATGTTTGGATGTCCAGCAAACAAAAAGTGGAATTGCTGCAAAAAATGGATAAAAGCATTCATATCCTTTGTTTCTGTAACCATTCCGTAATCCGTTTATGAATTTCACGCTGCTCTGTGTGTGTGGGGGGGGGGACTTCGCGCCGCGCTATGAACTGGAAGTTGATCTGTCAGCACTATCCTTATCTTCAGGACAGATGTTTTTATTTTATTCGGCTTATAATTCTTTACTAAATGTAGTATTTCATCAATATGTACTCCGTCTTTCATGTGATTTAAATCAAATTCCTCGTCATTTTAAATATCACAAATACACATCAAATAGATTTTGGCTGCAATTTTCTAATTTCGACTATGGGTAATGTATGCTTTACGCATGCGCGCATTGAAAGAAATGTTTAATAAAGTAAACAAATAAATATTAAGCTTTTTTTTTTTTTTTTTTTTGTAAATTTTGATACCCTTTAGATCATAATTGCTCTTTATTTCATAAATTATGGTTTCATATTTTTAATTTTATAATTTCTGCATGCCATCTTACCAGATTTAAATTGATGATATATAATCCGGAAACAACGATAATCCGGAATCGCTGAAGTCCCAACAAGTCCGGATTAAAGACTTTTGACTGTAGTAAGTTTTGCCTAATGGCTCACAGGATAATTTAAGGCGCAGGAAGGCTCTGACTGGTAAAAGTCAGTGTAAATGGTCAGTCTAATGGCTAGAAGCACTCAGTGCCACTGAAATCTGATTACTAGTAATTCAAGATAGCAACGTCTAAAATCACTTCCCAAAACCTTCCCTTAAATACCACTTCTACCTCATTTGAATGCACACACTGTAGCTTAGTAACATTTTGGGAAGAGAGCGTCGGTGAAAGTGAGACTGAAAGGAAATTGCTTTAAACTAAAAGTTAACTGTTAGTTAAATAAATCCCTATAACATATTCATTAAATTCAAAAGATATATTAAAGATCGTATTTTTTGTTAAGTGTAAAAACTCTGAGAAGTAGTTATGTACATGGCAAGATAAGTAAGAAAAAGACATTCTGTTTTGTCCAATGACAACATTTGTTGAGGATGATGGTTGTACTTGTAGTTGTACTTAGTACAATTCGGCATTGTTGAGCAAAGAGCACCTTGATGTTTGGGTACTTTTCAGTTATCGGAATCGGATTCAGGTATGTATGTGTAAGTGCATATGTGTGTGTACCTACACACACACATATATAATTAAAAAATGCATGTATGTGTGTGTACCTACACACATACATGCATTTTTTAATCCGGTCCCGATAACCTAAAAGTACCGACATTTGTAATTTTTTAGACCAAATTTCATTGGAAAGAGATAACTGTTGGTCAAAGACAGTATCCAACCTGTTATGTCCATTAAGTGTTACGATGGTATTACGGTTCATATCTAGTTTTAATTTAAATGAAAGTGGGTCAAGACCTTAGATTCACTGACTTTGCACATTAGTAATTGATCTTAGATACAGTAAATTTTCAAAAGCTTAATGTGCATCCCCCCCCCAAAAAAAAGGGAGAGAGAAAGTGAGGTTCCCCCATTTTCTGTTGAAATCTCCGATTGTGATATATGAAATTTGATCATAATATTAAAAAATTAAGTATAAAATAATTATAGTTTGAAATCCTCAGCATGTAACTTTTTATTTTTATCTTTATTATTTATTTTATTTATAAATTTATTTATAATTTTTGAAGGGACAAGCTTGAAATATGATTACCTAAATTATTGTGCTTCATTTAGTCTAACGATATTTTGATACTCCTTTGTTTCAGCAACCCACAACCATATTTGGTGATTTTAGATTTGCATCAAGCTCATGAAGCACGAATATAAAAATAAACAACACAATATATAATAATAATAATACTCGCATGTCATTTCCTAAGAATATTTTTAAGAATCCTTATCTGTATTATTATTATTATTTTATCACATGTGATTGTTCCAGTCAACTACAGCACTTTCACGCACATTAAGCTGTTTGTTATACCATTTCATGGACTTCTGTGCCCAAGAACACATAAATCTAATAGCACTGACAAACGATATTCTGAAATCGCTGAACTGATTTCCAATAAGAAGTCTCTTCTTTTTGCAGTTTTTAACACTGCACCTCCAAATGGTTTTGTCGTTAACATAAAGTTTCATGTTGTGGCTATTTTCACATACTTGTTTTTCAGGTAAAAGACCTCTTTCTTGAAAAAATGATATTGCATTCACCCCAATATATGGTATATTAAAGATTGTTAAAGTCATAGTCACAAAAAAGAAAAGCAGTGAGTATATTTTTAAATAAATAATGCGAATTCGAAAACCTCATCTAAAAGGAATAATATAAGAGCACGGGGAAAGAGAAAAAATGCAAAATGGTGTTAATATACGATTACATGGCGAGCTGTAGGTACATGCAGCTAGATTTTGGCAAGATATTTCATTTGATGACAGTTCAATCTCGGAAGCCACTATAGCAAAGAAGTACAAATATTTTTCCTGAAAACCTTCAAAGCATAAGATATTTTGTTCTTTTGCTAATTATTACTAATTATCGTGCACTTTGAATAAATTATGATCTATCATAATTTAAAACTTTTTCATGAATTTTCTCTCCACCCCATAAAATTTTTTAAAGGAAAATGCTTACATTTTCAAAATTTATAAGCATTTTTTTTTTTTTTTTTTTTTTTTTGGTGTGCTTAAAAAAAAAGAACACTTTGTTTTTGATGAGTCAAAAAAAAAGCATATCTTGATGGTCTTTTATTGTAGTGTAATTTTTAGCAGTTAAAAATTAGTTCTGTATTTTTTGGATAAAAATTTAGGTTTAGAAATACATTCACAAGTGTAAAAGGGAGAAAGAACTGTATAAAGTTAATTTCAAAAAGTTCCTGGTGTTATTTTTTAAAAAGAATTTTTATCAATGTGTTTTCATGCAAAATGAAACTAAATAAAGAATTGCATGCTGTGAGTTTTCTAGATCTTTTACTTTTAAATTAACATATTGCCACAAAGACATTTAAAGCTTTGATGGCAAGATAAATTCAGACTTTACAAGGAAAGGTAAACATAAAAAGTATTTCACTGTAATTATTTTTTCCTTTTGAATTTTTTGGTAATAGTCTGCATGTTTATAGAAAGTCTGACTCTTGCACTACAGATTAGTTTTGCTCAATAAGTTGTCCAGAGGAAGTATGAATTAAAGCAATTTTTTATGTAAGTATCAGCTACAATTAAAAAGCAATTATCTGTAGCCTGTTTTCTGAGGTTAAATGGAAAATTCTGATCAATATTTGCAAATAAATAGATTGTCAACTGTTTTTGTCTTACAAAGTTTAATTTGGATGACTAAGATCTTGATTCTGTTAAATAAATCTAAAATATTATTCACAGGTAGTATGCCCAGAAAGCAGATATCTGTGATCAAGATATAGTAAAACTAATGTTGCAATAGAATAAATGTCTTATCGGTGGCGTAACTAGAGGGGGGTGGTCCGCCTCAGATCGTGCATTTTTAGGAGTGCTATTTTTTGCATAAATATTGTTTTATAGGGTTTAACCCATTAGGCACTGGTGTTGTGTTGATGCAATGGTCAAAACAAATGCATATGTAAATATAACTAACTAGGATATTTTATACCAGCAGATGATTTTGAGTAGGGAATATTATGAAGATTATTTCTGTAAAAAAATATTTACCTTCAACAATCATTTTGTTTTTAATAATTAATCTCATACTTAAAGCAAAATTTTCGATCAGGTATTTTTGCTGAAAGTATTCAACGAAAGAATGCTGTCTTTATGAGTGATCTATTTTTAGTCAAGGTCATCGTTTATCAGAACATTACATCAATCAGATGTTTATATTTGTGTTGGGAAGGAAGAGAAAACAGGTGTTGCACTGACGCAACGTCAGCAGGAAACGGGTAATCTCCTTTTATACTTATTCCTTTCGATGTTTTGGTTCATGTTCTGGCTGCTTTAAAAATGCTTAGAACGAGGTATCTTACATTAGAAGAAACCCTTCAAAGATTTTTTGATGAAGGAACAGATGATGATAATAATGAACAGAATGAAACTGATACTGTTTTTGTTCCCCCAGAAATTGTAGAAGCTAGTGATGAAGAAGAAGGGAATGGCAATGTTTTAAATAATGATAATGATATTTTACCAAATGATACTGCTGGTTGTAAATAAAGTTGTAAGCTGAAATTCACAAAGAAGTAAGTTTCAGCCTTCTAAAAGCAGTGGTAGTCATACTAAAAAGTTTAAAAAGGAGAAAATTGAAAACTTGAAGTGGATAAAAAAAAAGAACCCTCAGTTATGTCTCAGGAAGAACATAGAAAAAGAGATAGAAGGTAAACTATAAAAGACAAAATACTAGGTAAAACTAGTGGAGAGATTTTAGATTTTCTTTTTGGTTTAGACATTTGCTCTCTTTTCATTGAACAGAAAAAATATATACGTTCAACAAAAAAATGAAAATCTTAAAATTTTGGGATAGAAGTCCTCTGACAAAAAAGAATGAAGGAATGAAGTTACTACCAAGGTTAGTGCTCTATTGAATGTTTTCTCAGTAACCATAAAGAACAGTTATTTGGCCAAGAACAGCTTCGAAAATAACAGGAAAGTGGGCAAAATTTTAAAATATTCTTTTCTAGATGTGGATGTGTATACGAAAATGATCTGTGCATTGTTATGGCTAAGAAGTTTTCGTTAGGTAGAAGATGTTACAGAAAGTTACAGTTACAAGTTACAGTTTAAAGGGAGCATCTGTAGCAGTTTAAAAACTTAATATCATCATGAAACTTTGCCCCAAAAGTGCCTTTGTGTCTAAGAGTGTTAGCAAAGGGTGAGAAAAGAACATATTTCCTTCCATTTATGCAAAACTATGGCTCTGATTATGAATTTAATCATGATGATGTGGAATTTTTCCCCTCCAGTATTTACTCAACAGAACATGGAAGAAGAGTGCTTAGAAGGTAATTTGCATGAAACTGTGTTGTTGATATTAGCTAATCAAAAGGAATTAAAAGGGTAATGAAAAATCTCCATTGCCATTAATTGGCTATTATGCAAAACACTTATATTTTTCAAATGTGAAAAGTTATTCAATAACATTCAAAGCTAACAAGAACGCCTGGATAACAAATGAAATCTTCAGTGCCTGATTGGAAAGATTTGACAGTACTCTAAAAAATGTGACTATAAATTTTTTGTCTCCGAATTGTATATCCCAGCTACAACTTTATGAAGATAATATTTAACATTAAATTTACTCATTATTATATTTGTTTTGTAGTATATTATTAATCTTGTCACCTTTTTATGCTTTCTTTGTACAATTTTTATACAAGTCAAAATATTTATTTGTGTAGCTAGATAAAAAATTCAGAGTTTTTGCTCTAGATTTGGCATGATAACTTTTCATCAAAATGGGGGGGGGGATGTATTGCAGAAGTAGTTCTATGACTTGTATCTGTCTATTCTTAAACTTCAAGGATGCCCAAATTCTACTAGAAGTGTCCATAATTTTTTTTTTAAATAGTGGCAGCAGACATCACTTGATCTTCACATTCATTCTAGAATAGGCTTTCTCAACCGGATGGGAATTCCCCTCAGGGAGGTCATACAGTAAGCCTTTTATTTAGCTGTTAAGCATTTAGTTTTAGTGTATGAATATAAAAAACTACTTTCATTCAAATTCTGGTATTTGTCAACATTGTCTACACTTTTTTTTGTGCTTAATTTGTAAAACAAATTAAAAAAAAATTGATCTGAATATAGAAAAATGTATGTATTTATTTTTCATGTTTTGGAAAGCATTGGGGGAGGAATGATCTTCTAGCAATGGTGAAAGGGCATGAGGCAAAAAAGGTTAACAATGCCTTTTTCTACAGCAAGGCATTTTAAAACATGGGCAATATAAATATTTTTTTAAAAATAGCATTATTTCGGCAAAAAAATATGATATATACACTCTTTTGCATAAAAATCGAAGCACCATGAAGGAAGTAGTTGTTTTTGAGGAAATTGAATATATGTATAGCTCATAAACATATAATAAAATGATTAAAAAATCAAGGTCATAGTACTTGTTCACGGCTCACAATCACCGAGTGTTCAAACTAATAGTTGGTCGAACCGCCTCTGGCAACAATGCATGTTTGAATTCATTGAGGCAAGAATTGGTAGAGGCTCCTAATGTCATCCTGCGACACATTCTGCCAGGCATTCATCAGTTGTCGCTCTAGATTTACGATAATTTGTCGTACCCAAATCTGGCAGCCTACCATGCCATTGGTAAAAGATCTGGTTACCTTGCTGGCCAAGGAAGAGCATCAACCGCATGGAGGCATTCCAGAGATATGCGAGTGATGTGTGGTCTTCCATTATCTTGTTGGAAAATGGCCCCAGGTTGGTGTGCCATGAAGGGTAATGCAACCGGCCGCAGGATGGTATCACCATATCGTTAAAGACGTATGGAAGATGACTAAAGATGACTTGCTGTCATAAGAAATAGTGCCCCACACCATCACATTAGGGGTTATGACTGTATGACATTGTAAAACAAAGGCTGATTGGGACCGCTGGCTCTGACCTCTCCAGACAGGAACATGGTGGTCATCTGCTTCAAGAGCAAAGCGGGATTCATCGCTGAACAGTATACGATGCCAGTCTGATGGCAGCCATGATGATCGGCTGCGACAGCACTCCAGATGACTCCACAGATGTTGTGGGGTCAAAGGCAAATGTCTTAAACGTCCTCTGTGAGTGTAACCTCATTTCAGACAAGTGTTGTGAGATGGTGGATGGTACCACGGGAGGTATAGACATGGCTGTAGTGTATTGAATAGTCGACTATGATACCGGGCAGTTCGGGCCTGGCGAACGATCATCCTATCTTGCCTCGCCTTTGTGCTCCTTTGCCTTCCAGAACCTTCATTTTGTTGACAGTTTCCTTTTAGCAACCTTTGCTGCCAACATCTTTGCTCAGCAATGTCTCTACGCTGCAGGTGGCCGCCTATTGCTCGGTACGACCACATAATCCTACAATGCGACCACGTTCGAAGACGTTTAGTTGTCTGTAAGGTCTTCGATATCGTCATAATGGCATCTTTAGTTGCTTCTTTACGGAATTACAATGGCAGCAACAACAAAAAAAAAAAAAAAAAAGATAAATTTTCCACCTTTGTTACTGGTTTTATACTTTGCAAATTGTGTACTAGAAATGTGCGCTATGATCGCAATTCCTGTTCATTTGTCTTGAAATTTTGATCATTTGCATGTTTGATCAAGATATTTTTGCATATCAAATTTCGTCACGATCGCAAAACTCCTTCTTGGTGCTTTGATTTTTTTTTTTTTTTTTTTTTTTGAAAAGAGTGTATATTTTAAACTGGAAATCTGTAATCTGCATTCAGTCTTGAATGCAAACAACAAAATATCAAATTTCATAAAATTCAGCATAGCAAATCTAATTGCAGTTTTCTTGAATATGTGTATAAAAATAAAACATTTCAGCTAAAATATGCTCCAATGTATTTGGGTTGAAGAGGCAAATTTATTTTATAGCTGGTTATTTAGCCTCTCCTGCATCTGTATCAGCACTCTTTTTTATAATAAACACAGATTGTGAATCTCGGCAGATTTTTTTGCTTCAAATAAGATCTTTCTGGTGTTAAAAGTAGAAAACATGATAAAGAAGAGGACCTTCACTTTAGTCTAAAGAATAGAAAAAATTTCTTGTAATTAATCCAGAGTTTCAGTTCTGATGTTTTTAATCCATATGCGTGTGATATTTTGGCAGTCGGGCACATCAATGAAGCTTGGCATCAAAATCCGGACATGGCTGAGTGGCTGACAGCAGAAATGATGACACCGAAAGATTTCATTTTGTAAATCTCCATAGCTTTATTCACTTTAACTGGCAGATCATTATTCTTTCAGATTCTTCAAAAACTACATATCCAATAATGATGTAAATTAAAATAAGGTTAAGCTTTCGACGTCATAACTATTCTAGCAAAGGAAAGAAGAAGCGACAGAGCAGCGCAAGGTTTTATTGCAGCGATGGCAGGGAGCAGTCTCATGAAAAATGGCACAAACTTTTCATTTAAAGCAGCAGTTACATAACATGCCAGAATGTTCTCCAAAGTACTGGTCTAGGGGGAAGATTCCGAAATTGCGGAAAGTTAATTAAAGGTTGCCTTTTCATGTAGAACAAAGCCAAGATATTTTTTATATTTTACATGCATATATATGAAATGCAATGACAGAATTTGCTAGAAATAAAATTTAGGGAAATCATTGCTGTTGGAGTTTTGGAAACAGTGTATTTATTTATTTATTTGTTGTTATTTTATTAAAATTACTTCGAAAGTCATTTTGTTGGTGGATATATCATTGTTTTGCATAAAATTCTTTGATGCATTTTTACTTCCATAAAAGATTTCCTTCTCTACACTGTGTTAATTGATATTAATTTCTTTATCGATAGTTATATTAAAAAATTAATGAATCAAGATTTTCTTCATTTAACAGTTTTAAGATATGAATATGCTTTAGTTAGTTATTTATGTGCAAATAATGCAGGTTTAATGCAAAGTAAGGAAGGGAAATATGTAAACAAAACAAAAGAAAATATGTCCTAACATTTATAAAATAAAAAGAAAATCTTTCCTTGGTCCGGAGGTGTGCTAATTATTGGAATTCTTTTGTATTTTGTGATTTAGTAACTATAAGAATTTGAAAGGAATCTGGCAATAGTTAACAGCCAAAGATAGTAAAGAAAGATTTAAGATATTTGAGTTCATCAATAAATGGCATTTGCAAAAATTATAAAGACTTCTAAGCATATTTTAATTTTATTTTTGTCACTTTACCTTTTTTGGTTGTAATTCTTCAAGCATTAGTACATAATGTAGTGTGAGAATAATGAAAATCTGCTTGGATGTTACTGTCTGCAACCATCAGCTGATATACTGACTTGAAAATTTTTTTGTAAGTAGTAGATTTATTTAAAGTTCATAGGCCATCAACTATCTTGAATTTGAGTTGCTTTCATAGAAATGTTCAGAAAGGTGTACAAAATACCATTTTAGCAATAAAATATTATAAAGATATGTTTTTAAATATATTGGATTCAAGGTATGTTTTAAATTGTTAAAAAATAAATAAAATGTATAGTCGTAATAAGAGTTTGAAAAAAATGTGTTGCAATTAGAAGTTAGAAAAATTACTCAGAGATTTTAAGATTTAAGTGATTGAATGGCAGTCATGAAAATCATAAAGGATTATGAATGTACTTTGATTTTATTTCTTAATCTTTAATGATGCTATAATTCCCAGTTGAAGCCAATAACACACACAATTATTAATAAAATGTTCACATATAAGGTGTATATGAATCTCTACACTTGAAAATCTGGTAAAAGTATATTTAAGTGTGCCCCTTGGGGAAAATTGGCGATAGGCAAGGCACAATTTCAAGATGGCCACTACACAAATCCAAAATAACAAGCAAAGAATTGCACAAACTCGTCCATGTATACATTAATCTATTTTCACTTAAAAAACATCAGAGAACTGCACAAACTTGACATTGTGCACTCTCTTGACTTTGTCCATGTACACATCGATCTGTTTTCACTTTTAAAAAAATCACGAGAATGATGGCATCATATAATATTCAACGAAAGTTACTCATCACCAAAATTGAACAAAAATTTGTAGCCAATCGAAGCTCAATAAACTGCATTTTAAATCATGCAGTGAAATAACCTAAAAAAGGAAATACATATTATCGCATATACGCACTACAAAAAGGAAATATCAACTTGTCATATTTAGAAATTTCTGTCTCTTCAGTCTATGCCGCACAAAATTCCTTAACAGCATCCAAAAACTTTAAAATTATCTGAAATAGAATATGCATACTGCCATCACCACATAAATTCGCAAAAATAAGAGTAAAAATGTATCCTGCATAGTGCTGGACTGTTGGTGGCATTTCTTGCATGAACCTTTCTTGCGACAAACCCATTCAAAGCCATCTGAATGATCTTTACGTTCAACCATATGCATTTCCTTCGTACAAACAGGACACGTATAATGACTAATAAGCACACTAACTAGTCAATGCTTTTTTTCCCTTATTTTCCAAATCATACAGAAACTTCACATTAATCTCATCACATACAGCCTTTTTCAGTGTACAAAATAAGCAGCGAATTCACCACAATCGTGCAACCAGTCTTATCATAATAGGGTTTTCATAACATTCAACTACATAGGTTACCATAAATGAAGCAACAATTTGGCAATAAATGAAACAACTTGCCGATAATCCAAGGGGCGCCCTAAAATATAGACTAGCCAAAAACATTTTTGCCTTGAATTTTTTCAACCATTGCCACAAAGTACACAAGTTTTACTTACATAATGTAATCAGAACCTATTTCCTAAAATTAGAAGTACGAGATCTCAACGGAAGGGTGAACAGAAATAAAATAATATATAAGTAATAATTAAAATTAAGATTAAATTAATGATAAATAAATAGTTTTACTTAAGCTGCAATTAAAATTTCATTCAAAAACTGAGAAATATTTCAAATTTAAGCCCTAAATGTGCAATTTTATTTTATTTTATAAATCGTATTTCATTTCTTTACTTGTAATAAAGTTATTGTATACAAATATGCAAATCGTCTTATGAAAGTGCTTTACTGTTTATAGCAAGCAAAGGAAAAGCAAACAAGTCTAATGATCAAAAACAAAGTAAACCTAATAATTACTGGACTGTAGAGGAACAGAGACGTTTAGAAGAACTGCTGTTGCAATTTCCCCCTGAAGAAATTGAAACACGTAGGTGGGAAAAAATTGCCAACTGTCTGGAAAATCGAACTCCTGTTCAGGTAATCAGGCATAAAACTAATTTTTATATCGATGAAAGTTAAATATGAAGTTCCATATCCTTATGTAAGAATACCGAGTCCATTAATACTATGATACCATTTTCTATCATACATTAAAAGGTAAACATTTTGCATGCATACTATTAAAATTATGTACAGAAAACATATTATGAATTAGTATGTCTGTAAACATTGAGAAACCTAAGTTTTTTTTTTTTTTTTTTTTTTTTTTTAATTTTAGTTTTTAAAACTGCAGTGTAATTTAATGTGGAAACAAATGTTTTCTATTCAGTTTAAAACACCATGACAATTTTTTTATTTTGTGAGCAAGAGAAGCGTGTGTATAATTCACTTGAACTGCAAAATAATTTTGAAACATTATTTTATCTATAAATGTAAGTTTTTAAAGTTCTTGAAATGATTTCTCAAAATATTATAAAAATTGTCCTAAATTTGGAGTTCTAATTTTTTTAAAGAAATAATAGTAAAAATTCACAGTTCTTGAAAATAATTTTCACAGTCCTTGTCTTGAAAGTCTTGCAAAAATTGTTGTGTCAACATAAACCCAAATTACTTCCTCTATATAGTTATGAAATTCTGTTGTAATTAGTTATTTACTCCTTATAAAGCAAATCACGTTTTCTTATTGTAAAGCAATTTAAAATGAATTGTAGATATTAATGAACATAGAAAAGTAACAAAATACAGTACAATGACAAAATAAACTTTAATGAAAAATGGGCAGTTCCTGTACGAGTGAATCAGCATAACTTCTTGCTGATGGCTACGAGATGCTTGAATACATTGAAACATCGAGGAAGTAGAAACCTCTGTTCCCTGCACAAGGTATCTGGCTTTTAGGCTTGTGCAAACCTATAAAAGTCTCTATTTATGATTTATGGCCACAAAATTCTTCAAACTGCATAATTGAAATAAAATAAAATTGAAATTGAAATAATAAATATGCAAAAATTCAAATTAAAACAAATAACTTATAATACTAAAGTTGGGTCTTAAAAATTTAATGAATGAAAATTTTATATTATGACAAAATAATAAATATATATATCGGGTTTCCAGTTCTGTTGCAAAAAGTCAGTTACAGAATATTGCCAAATCATGTATGCAGCTTTTGGTACTAATATTGTTATCATATGACACTGTGAAGATTTGGTATCAAAAGTTCTAAAACAAGGACTATGACATTCAAGAAGCAGAGTGGTATAATAAATATAACAGTGGATGAACAATTATTTCCCATGAAGATCAGATGCCAGTTTATTCAGTATATGCCTAAAAAGCCGGAGAAATTTGGCATTAAATTACGGCTTGCTACTGATGTGCAGTCCAAATGTTTACTGAATGGATTTCCCTATTTGGGAAAAAATGAAACAAGACCAAATGGAGAAACAGTAGGTGAACATGCAGCTTTTTGCTTGATGGAACCAGTAAAATTAGTTAAAGAAATGAGGAATTCAGGGATAAGCTGTATTGCCACAATAAATCGTTCAAAAAGAGAAGTACTTTAGTTTTTTACGAATACGAGGAGTGAGCTCTGTTTCAGTAAGATTGCTAAGCATGGAAATACAACGCTCATGTCTTATCAAGGGGGAGGCAGAACAAGAACGTCCTGCTCCTGAGTACCATGCACCCAACACTGAAAATCGCCTCTGATGAAAAAATACACCAAATGTTGTAAATTTTTACAATTTAACCAAATATGGTGTTGATGGTTCGGACTTGATGGCCATAGAATACTCAGTGAATACTGTAAAAAATATGTGTAATCTGTATGCAAAACCATGTAATGTAAGTATTACTATGTGTAATTTTTAATATACAGTCAAAAGTCTTTAATCTGGACTCGTTGGGACTTCGGCGATTCAGGATTATCGGTTTTTCTGGATTATAGATCATCAATTTAAATCTGGTAAGATGGCATGCAGAAATTATAAAATTAAAAATATAAAACCATAATTTATGAAATAAAGAGCAATTATGATCTAAAGGGTATCAAAATTTAAAAAAAAAAAAAAAAAAAAAAAGCTTAATATTTATTTGTTTACTTTATTAAACATTTCTTTCAATATAAGTTGTTAAATTTGCTTCGTTTTATGTGATAATACATTCTCTTTAATTCTATAAACAGACATAATTTCTTGTTCAGTTACAAAGTTCCGCTGTTCAAGTCCTATAATTGCTGTGTCAAGAATACCGACTAATTTGTCAATCGAAATTTTTTCGTTTTCAATAACCTCTGTGTCACTTTCTTCACTATCGGAAGCAAATTATAATGACGAGGAATTTGATTTAAATCATATCAAAGACGGAGTACATCGAGATGAAATACTACATTTAGTAAGGAATTATAAGTTGAATAAAATAAAACATCTGCCCTGAAGATAAGGATATTGCTGACAGATCAACTTCCAGTTCATTGCGTGCCACCATGTTCTCCCCTCCCCCCTTGCAGAGCAGCGTGAAATTGATAAACAGATTTTGGAATGGTTAGAAAAACAAAGGATATGCTTTTACCCATTTTTTGCAGCAATTCCACATTTTGTTTGATGGACATCGAAACATGCTTTCGCTTTGTAGATAGATCCTTTGGCAGCTCCAGAATCAGAAATTCTATTCGACATAATCAAAAATTCAAGCTTACTTTTATTAAATTGCTCTAACACTCTGCAAAAAATAATAAGCTGGATCCAGTTCGAATATTAAGGAACAATGCAATCTGCAACATTAACTGAAATAGATAATTAGATAATTTTAGCCTAGCTTATACTGTCCGTTATACATCAAACGCGCATGTGCACACACATATACGCATGCATAAAGGTATTACGCGCATACGTAAAAGCCTATGCGCATGCGTGAACGCATTATGTGTTGACACATGCGCAGAAAGTTTGTAGCTTTGAGGTCCGGATTAATGACTTTTGACTGTATTTATTTCTTATTGAAAATTTTTATGAGGCAATTTATTAAATCATAAGAAGATTCAAAATATCTGGACTGAAGTTTTTCCCCTCTTTGTTATATTAAATTATCCTTCGATTAATATATTTACTCACTTTGTTTTATTTTGCTCTTTGTTGCATTAAATTATCTTTTGGTTGCATGTATTTACTTATTAAACAAGCAAAATGTAGTGTTGTGAACATTACATAATATTAGCAAAAAGCGAGTTTTTTCTTCTATTCGGAACAAGCGATCAAAATGACAGCTGATCGTAGTTATAGGTACGCGGAAAATGCTGTAATGCTGGTGTTAAACAGTTTATGTAAGTATCAATAGTTATATACTTTTAGGAAGTTCCATACATAATACTTAGCATAATGCATAATTATGCTAATGGAGGACAAAATAATACGAACATCTGGGAAATAATGGAAAATCTTTATTAATAGGGGGTTGGACCACCCTTTGACTGAAGTACAGATTGAATGCGATGTGGGATAAGATGCACAAAGGTCATGGACAATGTTTAAAGGAATATTAAGCCATTCCTTCTGCAGATCGGTCTCTAATTCTGAAAGTCCGGATGGAGGTGGAAATCGGGAACGAAGTTTGGACTCCAAATATGCCCATAAATGTTCAATAACATTTAAGTCTGGAGACTAAGAGGGACAAGCGAGATGTTCAGTTGCATCATCATGCTCTCCGAACCATTCTTAAATACACCTAGCAGTGTGGATAGGGGCGTTGTAGTCTTGTAAAAGCTATCACTCCCCAGGGAAATGCAGTCTGGACAAAAGGATGGACATGATCCCCTAGAATGCTTAGATAGTAATAGGATGTGATCCTCCCATGCAGAATAATAAGTGGCCCTAGACTGCGCCAAGATATTGCACCCCATACCATAATGGCACCACCCCCATTCTTCATAGCTGGCAAGAAGGCAGTCAGGATGAAACGCTTCTTAGGGAGTTTTCCCGACATAAATGCATCCTGTCGTCTGAAATAGGCTGAATGATGATTCATCTGACCATATTACCTGTTGCCACTGCTGTGGGGGCCAGCCTTTGTGATCTCTGCATCATTGGCGTCGCTTGAAAGCATTAGTTGCTGTCACCAAGGGTTTACGAATTGCCACTCTGCCATAAATGTTCGCAGCAGGAAGTCCCCTTTTAACAGTTTTTGTTGAAATGGGGTCCTGGAGATGACTGTTCATTTCGGATGTTATCTGTGTTATCTCAGATAATGACTGCTTGTGCTTTTGGGCTACTATGCGCTTCAAGACCCGTCTATCCCTATCAGCCAGCTTTGACTTTTGGCCACTGTTGTGCTTTGAAGACGTCGTCTTACCATCTTTCGTGTATGCTGTCATAATGGCTGATACCCTACTCCTTGCACACCCACAAGGTTTGCTGTTTCCGTAACCGATGCTCCACTTAAACGTGCTCCAACTATCATTCCTCTTTGGAACTCGGACAGGTCTAACATTTCAATTTCTCACAGACAGTTTGATTGAAGCATGCAATGCAGGTGACTGCTGTTGAGAGACTGATACCTTCCTCTTCACAGCTCACTAGGTGGCAGACTTCTGATACTTTTTCACAGGTGTTCGCATTATTTTGTCCTCCATCTTTTTGTGATCTGTGAATATACTTTTTAGTAGAATTATAATAATTTAAACCACCGACAGTATCAAAGTTCAAAAGGTTTACTTACAGATGGTTGTGCTTGTGTTAAATCTAATTTCTTTTGTTTATTTTTCTTATTAAAGTGGCATACTTTCCAATGATTACAATAATTTCTAATATCTTGTATTATTCCTGCCCAATAATATTGAGGAGATAACAGACTTAGCATTCAGGATACACCAGTGTGACCAAATTCAGTATGAGCTTTTTCGAGTAATTTAGTGGAAAGAGATATGTTACAATTTTATACAATCCTTGTTTCTGTGCGATAGCCCTAGAGTGCTTTGCCATTAATTAAATACACACCAATACACACCTTGTTTCTGTATATCTATCATATTATTAATTTTCTTATACTTAGGGTTACAAACATTATCCAAATTCTGTTATCTTTAATTTCTTCTAATGACAATAAATTAGTTTGTGAACATAAATGTTGATAAATAGGTTTCCTGGTTAATATATCAGCTTCAACATTAGTAGAACCTTTTTTATATTTCATGTCAAAATCAAACATAGATAACATTAAAGACCATCAAAATAATCTACCTGTAGGATGCTTCATAGTCTTAAGCCAAACTAGCAGCATGATCAGTATGTACAGTAAAATGATTTCCATACAACTAGTAATAAAATTTATCTATAGCAACTACAATGGCTAAACCTTCTAGTTCAGTAATTGCATGATTTTTCACAAAAAATCTTAATTTTCAAGAACCGAAAACTGTAGGGTGTAAATTATCACCTGGATGCTTCTTGTTTTAAAATTACACTAACAGCTTTCTGAGATGCATCTACAAATACCTGAGAGGGATATTTTCGATTAAATATTGTAAAATGGGTCTGGAAATTAAAGCAAGTTTTAAATTTGAAAGGCTGTCTGACATTCAGTTGTCCATTTATATGGAGTATCATTTTATGTAAATTTGTTAGAGTTGCTCTAATCATTGCATAATTTGAAATAAATTTGTAAATCTTTATGCCTTTTTTTATTTTATGCTGACTATTTATGATAATCATTTTCCATCATTTCACAATAAACAACCTTCATTTTTATATGTTTTGGTTAATAAGAAGTTTATTGTAATTAACCACAATTATAAGACTGTGCTAATAAAGATGGTATATTTTTAATGGGTTGTAATTTTTAATAACTTCAGTATTCACGTTGCTGAGTTGATATTTTGCTGCTTGAACTTCATATCCTAGAAAATTAATTTTTTTCTTTAGCAAAGTGACACTTTAAATGTTTGAATTTTTTATTTTCTTTTTCACATGCATCAAATATTATTTTAAGTCTGTTTGAAGAAAATATTGTCTCCAAAAATGGTTTATCTAATAATAAAATTATGTTGAATTTTGCTACGTTTGTCTGCAAGTCCATCATTTCCATTTTCACAGCTCTTTCAGTGTATGTGAGCAGTTTGGAAATTAAGAAGTCATCTGTGCCATCGGAATGGTTACATACACACACACATATATATGTGTGTGTGTGTGTAACGATTATCTATTGAGCTATTTATTAAAATCTTTCTTGCATAAAAAATTCTTGCTTTTCTGTATCCAGAATAAGAGAGATTTTAATTGATTTCAATGTTACCTCATCCTGATGAAATGGTATTGAAGTTGATTGAATTCCTCTTATTTCAAATTCTTTTTCATTCATTAATTTTTTGAATTTGGGTTTTACTTGTTTGAAGTATTTTAGTTTCAACCTTTATCAAATTCTTTTATACATTAATAGCATTTTTTTAAAATTTATTACTTATGAATTTCAGTTTTTGATCTTACAAAAATAATTGGTTCTAAATTTCTTACTTTATATATATATATATATATATATATATATATATATTGTAATAAAAGGAAAAGCTTATTTATAAGTAAATGAATAGTCTGGAAGTAGAGTATAGAAAGCTTTCTTATATGTAATTTTATTAACTAATAAATTAATGTAATGACAGGCTTACGTACATCTATCTGGATGTTACAACACTAACTGAAATTAGACACTGACAAATCATTCATATGACTGATAAAATCAGTATCTAGTGTAATTAAGTAACTACTTAAATTTAATTTTGTATATTCCTATTGATAAGCATCATCTTAAAAAAAATTGCAAAAAATGCTTTTTAGTTTATTTGGTATCTTTTGTTTATATATTGCTTGGTAAAATGTACAATAATTAATGGATGTAGCATCATCCAAACATCAAGGCTTATTTGCTGTGTGTATGTGAATAAAAAATAACAAATTTAAAAGAAGTTATTATTCCCCTTTATATTCTATATATATTTTAATGATATTTTATATATATTTTAATATATATTTAATGATATAATTTAACTCTTCTTTTATAACTAATAGTTAATTTTGGAGTTTGTGATATAATAATTACTAGCTCATGGCATTTTTTAATTACAAATAATATGCTTTTTAAAATACTGTTATAGGTAATTAATATCTTTTAATAACAAATTTGTAATTTTTGTGATTAAAAAACTATTATTTTGTATTATTTTATGAAAATGTTATTATGTTATATTTTTTTATTCATAGGTTGCCAGCAGAGTTCAAAAGTATTTCATCAAACTAATGAAAGCGGGCATTGCTATTCCTGGTAGAATGCCTAGCAAGGAGTACCTGAGGAAGGTAAATTTAAGCTTACTGATTTCTAGCATTTTTATGTGATTTGAAATTTTTTTGTTTAATCTAGCTTTTATTTTATCATTTTATTAAAATGAGAATTTTAGTGAGATATAAATTTGAGTAAAAATTGGCAATATTCATTTTTCAGACAAAAGCTGTTGAATTAGTTGAGATTAATAGCTTAATTTGTCATATGTTTTTACTATTGACTTGCACTCTATTATACAATACAAAGTCTGCAATCCAGGTGTCAAATATCAGGAATGATCTAGTATCCAAACCATCATCTTCCCCCCCCCCTCTCAAAACTTGGGAATGGAGAATACAATACTTCAGGAAAGGCAGGTGTATCATAAAAGTGATTTTCCTCCTGTCTAATTTAAATTCTTGTACCTCACTTTCAAACACCTGCTAGCCAGGGAATCGTACTGACTGTGGTCATGGCCTATGACAGTATATTAATTGATGTTAGCTGTGGCCTATGACAGTATATGAATTTGTGTTAGCCACAACCACACTTCTGGCTCTTGAGTGATTAAGGAGTTTAAAGGGGGGTAATATTTTTCTGTCTGACACAAACAATAGCTAAAGCTGTAAGGCATATTTAGAGTGGGGTGTTGCAAATACTGATGTTTCATTTATGTTCATAACAGTGCCAAGAGGGAAAAAATTAGATTCGAAATAAATTAAGTTCAATCAACATTGTAAATAGCATCCTTTCTTAACTGATTTTATCCAGCTAATAATTTTTTTTTGCAGGCTATTATTATTATAGCTCTCCTATCAAAATTAAAGTTTGAATTTTTAATTATTCAAAAGTACTTTCTAATTTTGGAGCTGTAGATCTGCAGAGCAAAAGCATAATTGATACTTGCCATCATTGAGGTAGAAAATAAGAAGAGAGGCCCTGACTGGTTTTTCTCATGCACTGCCTTGAAGCAGTGTCGCACCCTCGTGGAGATTAAAACATTCAGTGACTTGCCTTTAAGATCAGTAGGTTTTGACATGATCGAAGGTAAATGGAGGTTTGTAATTACATCCTAATATATGTATAAATGTATATATTCTCTTTTTCTACAATATTTCAGAATCCCAAGTATGTGAAAAGAATACATTTTTATACAACATTTGATTCTGAATGGAATTAAATCTTATACTTTTCCCAGAACAGTTTAATTTGAATAAAATATTTTCATAAATTTTTGTTAATTATATTAGAAAGAAAATTTAAGGTAGTTCCATTTTATTTGGTTAACAATTACAAAAGTTAAGATCAAAGTTTATTGTATTATTAATATTAAAATTACACATTATTTCTTTTTTATTTACAGAGCTTCTTCCTGACATACTTTCTCAAAAATGAGATGCTTTTTTAGCCTTTGAAGCATCCTTTAAATCAAAAATCAGAGTTACTCTATAAGTGATGCTCTGTTCACTTCATTTCAAATTAGAGCATCTTTCATTTCAATAATGAAATACATTAAACATTGCTGTTCATTTCCATTTACTTAACTTTCTGTGAGTATTTCTGAAAGGGATTTAAAAAAAGAGGTTTTTTAATATCATTTAAAACTGCAAAAAATGCTACATATGCTGAGTTATTAACATGCTAAGTTATTAAACATATTGAGTTATTATAAAATGTAAGGAAATAATTCTCTTAATGCTTATAATTTTTTAACCCTTAATTTCAACAATACATATTCTAAAAATTCTTCTTTACTACTTCCTTAAGTACGCATCTCATAGACTGTGCTTTACTACACCTTTAACAGATTGATTGCTTTCCAGTACAAACAATTCTTGCTTAAATAGTTTTATAAATATATTTATCAACAGAATTTCGATTTTTATTTACAGTTAAATGTTAAGGTTATTATATATTTAGATAATATTTATAATCATTATAAATATTAACTAGATTTCTTTACAGTAACATTCACAGGAGTAATGAATTAATAAACCCTTCATTTCCAAATACATTTGCAGTACAAAGTCCAAGATCCGGACTCCTCAGAACTTATTTTTAACTAACTTATTTTTATTTAACCTTGGTGAATCCAGATTGGGATTTTTTCCGGATATTAGATCACAAGTTTAAACCTTGTAAAATGTCATGTAGAAATTTTAAAATTAAAAATATGAAATCGTGATTTATGAAATAATGGAGCATTTATGATCTAAAGGATAACAAAATTTACCCCCCCAAAAAAAGCTTACTTTTTATTTGTTTACTTTATTAAACATTTCTTTCAATGTAAGTTTTTTTTTTTTTTTTTTTGCTAATATTTTCTATTTAATTCTGTGGACATGCATAATTTCTTTGTTGTTCATTGTTCAAGTCCTGTAATCACTGTGTCGAGAATTCCGATTAACTTGTCAATCGAAATTTTTTCGTTTCAATAACTTCTTTGCCACTTTCTTAACTGTCGGTAGCAGTATTTTCTGGATCTAGCACCATAGTACAGATTTTGCTATCCGTTAAGTGATTGATAATTGGAACACTGTCATTGCAATGAAAGGCTTCTGTCATATCATCTTATTTTACCACTTTTCCACGTGTCTTTAAAAAACCCATTAATTGGAAAATTTAACCTTTAATTTGTGAATCCGGAAATTTTCACATTCGCGGCTATCATATTCACCATCCTTACCATGAAATATGCTTGTTGGCCATAAATTATGCCAAGCACTTTTTAAAGTATCTGGAGAAACATCCTTCTGCGATCTTGCAATGCTCCACAAAGCAGATTTTACTCTAAAATATTTCAAACTTTCTTAAATTGTCTTGTTAAATTCAGTCATGTTAAATTCAAGAAATTTAACATATAGATATCCACGGGCTAATGATGGATGATGGATTGATGATAATTCTGATATCCATAGGCTAATGATGGATGTACAATTTGGAGGAAAGAATAATACGGATACATTATCTTTCCCTAAAACATTAAGTGAAGTATGAGCCAAACAGTTGTTTACAATCAAGACAATTTTTTGCACCATCAGGTAAATCAACCCTATTGAAATGTTGCCGAACCTCAGATACGAAATAATTTTCAAGTAAATCAGTCATTAACACTTGTGTGATCCATGTGCTTTTATTTTCAAGATATATAACGGGAAACTCTTTACTTCTTTAAATGCTTGAGATCGTGTATTTTTTTGAATTACGAAACATTTGTGTTCCTGCAGCATTTGCGCATGCTAAAATTGTTAGTCTCGTGTTGGAATCTTTGACACGAGTTGGAGACTTTTCTACAGAGTATGCCAAGATATTTTGTGGTACATATTGCCAGAAAAGACAACATTCATTAAGGTTGTAAATTTGTTCTGGAGATAACTTTTAACTGTTATTGAGTTCAGTGAATTCATCTGCAAATAGTTTAGTAGCTTCAGTATCAGCTGAAGCTTTTTCACCTGAAATTTTTAATTGCTTTATACCATGGTGATTTTAACATTTAGTTAACCAACCTGTCGAATATGTGCACTCAGTAATTAAGTTCATTTCTTTGTGAAATATTTTAGCTTGAGCCATTAGCATTTGACCAGAGTGGCAGACCCTCGCTGCGATGCTGTCTGACCCATTCAGTTATCACTTTGTCATGATTCACTTTTAGCATAATGAATAATTTTTCTGTTATTCATTGCAAGTGGGGTGTTGGAATCCACAAAAAATTCAAAAAGTTCCTTTTTCTGTTTTCTTATGTCATATACAGTTGACTTTCCAGTGCTATACTCCTCACATAATTTTGAGACGGATATATCTTTATTAATTTTTTTGTAGCAATTAACTTTTAGTTTAATGGACATCGAAACATGCTTTCTCTTTGTAGATCCTGTCACAGTTGCAGAATTAGAAACTCTCTTCAAGATAATCGAAAGTTGAAATTTTAATTTTCATAAAATTGCCATAATAAAAACAGCCTGCAAAAAATAATTAAGCTGGATCAAATCAGAAAGTTAAAGAACAATGCAATCTGGTATATTGACTGAATTTCCTTGGAATCAGTTTAGCAGAGCTTAATAGCGCCCACTATACATTTTTACACATGTGTCGTGTGATTGGCGACAAAAGACAAGTTGTTCTGCTAAATTTACTGAAATTCCTTCGAATCAGTAAAGTATCATTTTAGCGTAGCTATTAATAACGCCCACTATACATTATTTGGCTATGTGTCATGAGATTGGCTACAAAAGACGAGTTGTTCCACTAAATTTTGCCTTGCTTCTATCTCGCATTGAGACTGGCTACAAAAGACGAGTTGTTCCACTAAATTTTGTCTTGCTTCTATCTCGCATTGTGACAATTAAGCCTGATTGTATTAGTTATTTATTATACTTACATCTATTTCTTGCACATGCTTAAAGCTTATCTGAGTCCTGAACAAATAAATTACCACATATACTTAAGGCTTATTTAGGGCTGGACCTAGATATCTTACTGCCTGCTGCAATCTCTGTGGGTCCTAAATTTTGCTGCCTACCGCCTCCCTAAGTTCTAAATTTTTGCCACCCCTAAATTTTGGATCCCAGTGCTTTCCTTAAATCCTAAAAATATTTCGATCCCTTAGGTTTGTTGCTCGGTCCTTCTTTAAATTCCAAAAATCTTGTTTTCCCTTAATTCTGCCGCCCGGTGCGGCCATACGAGCTCTGGCACTGGTTCTGGATTTATTTGAAAAACAAATCAGTTATTCTTAATTTAAATAGTATTAAATGTAATCTTTCGCTTTATGAGTATCATTAACAAATTCTATTTTTAGCATATGGAAAGCATTTTAGCATTTTTCTCCGTGGTGCAATCATCCCAGCTTCGTCAACCATCTGCCAAAACGTAAAATGGAATAGCCTCACCATTCACCCACGATGTGTTGGAATAGCTGAAAACATTACATGCATTTGAAAAGGATATACATAAATATCCATATATAGTTAATATTTTTCATTTTCAGCATGTGCAAATCTTTTAAGTTCTGTGCATTCACTATATTTTTTGAGTAAAGTAATTTACAATAATTTAGTACATATCAGAAATTTTTTGCATAAGAAATATATATAAATATAAATTGAATGAAAATTACATGCATTATTTTTAATATGCACTCTAAGGTCAGTTTCCTTTGAAATTCCTCCACAAAAGCATCTCTCCTTTTAGGCAGACAGCCCTTATATGCCTTACCTTATTTTAAAAACTTAACATAATCTATGTGCCTAATTACAAATATTTTAACATGCATAATTTTATATTTACATTTAGCTATCAAGTTTCAACCTTTTGACTTAAAACATGTTTTTGGATTGCATTCATTATCAATTTCAGATTTTCTAGTAAATATATTTTGGGCAAAAAATTCTTCAATACCTTAGCGATTCAACCCAGTTTAAGAGTTCTGTGATAATATAATAAATAACAAACACCCATTTTACATTTAAACGTTAACCTCTTCGTCATCAGATCGCATTCTTGATTACCTAACTGTGCATAATATTGTTTAATTTTTTAAACAGTTAAAATAACTAATTGATCTAAATTTACAAATACATAACATTATACAAATAATTAAAAATATATAAATATTGTTGTGTGCGTACAGGTTCGTAATAATTTGAATGCGTAAGTCTAATGAAAAGTTAATAAAATTTATTCTTATCACAAGAAATAAAATAAAATGCTGAAATTTCTTCTCACAGATATCACACAGTGGTTATATTTTAAATAACTAAAATGTTAAATAGAACTCAATTCAAAGTGCAAAGAAAGCTGATCTAATCTCACCGTGAATTCGCTACAGTAAACAATAACATTTATCTAAACAACTGAACAAAGATGTTTTTCTCCGGGTTTTTAATCATGCCTGAGAACATTCTGGTAATTTTTATTTTCTTAAGGTTTCTGGAAAGTAAAAGAGAAGAATTACAGTTACAGCTAACACACAATTGCATTTATTCAATTTAAATATAAATTACGAGCTATATAATTATTAAATGCGCATGCTCTTGTATTTTTACTTTTTTGACATAGCTTTCTCTTAAAACTCGTCATGCGCTGCATTGCGCAGGGAAATGAAACAATATTAATTACAATTCTTCTAAAAATAGCAAATTAAATACAAAAACTGTAACAGTATATAAATTATACAAATTGTCTTGCTTACACCACGTAGTTGTAAGGAAATTGAGGTTTAAAGTGTATTTTTATGATATTTTGACATTTTAAAGGTACCTAAAGGTATTTTTCATTCTTTATACATTCATAAATGTCTTACTAAAATCTATATTTTTGTAGTTCAGTAGCTTAGAATTTTATAAAACATATTCATAATCAAAATCACTCTTGCAGTTTATCGAAAAATAATTAAGATGTGATTTTTGTGTAAATGCCACTAAACTATAAAAATTGCGACCATCAAACCAACAATGAATGTTTCTTTTATGCTGAAGTGTCCTCGCTTTCTGATATGTTATGGAACTGTCGAGTGTAGAAGTGCTATTTAAGTGCTGTCAAGGATGCTCTGTATGTAAACAAGACACCCCTGTGGAGACCAAAGCTTCGAAGCACTGCGTCAGTCATAGTGTGGAGTTGGTTCCTCCTTTTATTTTTATCTCCATGCTTGTCATCTATAGTGGCTTAGGTACACTGCTAAAAAAAAAAATGGGACAGTGCTATATCTCCCGTCTACTGGGCCGACTGATAAAATTCAAACTGAGTTTTTCATGTCTCGAAAGCACGACTTAGGATATATATTAGATTTATATATAGTACTTTTCTAACATAGGTATTTTGACACAAAATCGGACTTTTTCTGAAATAACATATAAATGTTTTTCCATATTTCGATTCTACGACTCATATTATCGCAGAATACCAAGTTTTGTAAAAATCGTACAAGTAGTTTTTACAAGGCGTATTCGGAAACTAAGTACCATTTTGAAAAAAATAAATAAATAAATAAATAAATAAATAAATAAATAAAATAAATAAATAAAACAATTTTTTCAAATCCAATTTTATTTTTACATGAAAATACATGTCTTAAACTATTTTTCAACATAGTTTCCGCCAATGATCAAACACTTGTCATAGCGGGTGACCAGTTTTTGTATACCATCATCAAAGAAACTTCCTGCCAGTTTCAATAACCACGCCTCCACAGCATTTTTCGTGTCATCGTCAGATCCAAAGCGCTTGCCGCCAAGCTCGCGCTTCATGTTCAGGAACAAGTGATAGTCGGACGGCGCCAAGTCCGGGCTGTACGGTGGGTGATCGAACTGCTCCCAATGAAACTGTTGAATTAACGATTGAGTGACACCAGCAGTATGGGGCCGAGCATTGTCATGGAGCAACATAATTCCTTTACTGAGCATTCCTCTTCATTTGTTTTGAATGGCACGCCTTAGTTTTGTTAAAGTCTCATATCGTGCCGCATTAATGGTTTCACCTCTGGGAAGAAATTCAGTAAGCAAAAAACGCCTTTCCTATCCCAGAAGACAGTGCACATGATTTTTTGTGATGACATTGTCACTTTGAACTTTTGTTTTTTCGGAGAATGAGTGTGTCTTCACTCCATCCATTGTTGTTTCGATTCTGGTGTGAAATGACACACCCAAGTTTCATCACCTGTTACAATTTGGTTTAAAAAGTTTTCTCCCTCATCACTGTACCACGTGAGAAATGTCAGGGCACTACCAAGTCACTTTGTTTTGTGAACATCAGTGAGCATTTTTGGAACCCATCGGGAATACAGTTTGGGATAATTCAAGCGGTCAGACACAATTTCGAACAAAACAGTACATGAAATTTGTGGAAATGCCTCTGAAAGAGTTGTCATTGTGAAGTGTCTGTTCTCATGAATTGCTTCATCAACTTTCCTTACCAAATCATCGGTGACAACATAAGTCCGAGCCTCGGTGTGGACATTTGTTCGACCTGCATTAAACATTCTTACCCACTTTCTCACCATTCCATCACTTATCGCGTATTCACCGTAAACTTCTGTCACTTGACGATAAATTTCGGCTGGTTTAACATTCCTCGCGTTCAAAAATTTAATCACGGTACGAATCTCACAGTCAGTGGGAGAACTAATTGTCTTAAACATTTTGAATGTGCACAGCAAACTGAAAACACAACATAGAGCAACCAAAATGGCGACAATTGAAAGTCAGTGAACACGAAAGACTAGTGCACATGCGTGGCACGCCTACCACAGCGCTGCGATGGCGCTAGAATGAAACGGTACTTAGTTTCCGAATACGCTACGTAAAATATTAGCTCTCAAAATTTTAGCACTTTAATATTAATTGAATTTGGCAAATATTTATTAATATCTCTTTTTTATTAAACTTTTATTATTTTTATAAATTTTTCAAAAAAAATTTTGAATCATAACCTATAAATTTTTTACCATCATCTTAAAGTAGGTGTATTTTTAAGCATATCTGCAAAAAATTAAGACTTTTTTATTTAAAATTTTTTAAGATATACACGAATTTACATATTTTCGTGTTTTGAAATTTGAAATCTTTTTTTTTTGGGCGATAATAACGCCAAATGTAGTTTATGGATTTTTGTTACAGTGAATTGCCACAGCTATTTTTAACCTTAAATTTCAAGTAAAATTTTACGGAGAATTAATTATATGAAATTTTTTCCCTCAATGATGCGTAATAAATATTTATAAATACTATATGAAAAGCTATTTTTTTTTTGAAATTATAGATGATATTATTCAAATTTTTAACTATTTTTTTTTAAAAAATTTCTCTCTTTCTTCCTTTTTTTAAAAACAGAAGTGTAAATTTTTGTAAGAGTAAATTTTTACCTTCGGCGTTTTATCGTCTACTACTTTACTTCATTTAAATCGAATTGTCTAAAACTGAGAATTTTTGTTTGGTGTTTATTTAAATTTTATGAAAATATTTTATGACATTAACTGCATAATTTATTTCTAAACAAACTGTTGCTTATGAAATGGCTGAAATAGTGGCTGATACTATCATCCATATTTTTAAAGCACAGGATATTTTTATAGAAACATAAGATTTAGAATAATCATTTTTATAAAAGTCAAATTATGATATAAACATACAACCCTTTAGAGACTGAATTAATGGAAGTTTAATGGTTATGTAGAAATGATCTGCAGCTGCTTAATAGCTGGATAAGCCAGCAGGTTCTATGGACAAATAAGAATAATTATATAAACGACACCCAACATTCTGGATTCAATTAAGAACGAGGATACAATGTTTATTAAATGAATTTAAGAAGTTTTAAAACATAAAAAATCAACTCATGTTTTATCCTAAAATGTATTTTTGTGCGTAGGATATTTTCATTATATCCTTAAAATTCTAATTTAATTGTCAAGAACTGAATCCTAATCATCAGTAATATAATAAGTAATTATTACGGTTATTAATAAATACTTCTTATAAAGTAATTGCAAATATTTCAAAAAACTGTCTGTCTGAATGCAAATATTTTTCTATGCAAATATTTTTAATTTTATATTAATCAAGATTGCACATGATAGTATTTATTTACACTTCAATTCTTACCGTCAGCTCTAGTAGAAGTTACAAATCAATTATATTTAATTAAGGAATGCCCATCTAAGGTTAGAAACAGTGTACCGTAATGGCAATTCAATTATTGGCGCTGTATCTTTCATGTTACTCCCGATTGGCAAGCTACATGATTTTTAATGAGTATTCGGGTTTTGCTAGTAACTTCACTTGGAAATCACGCTTAAACTAGGTTAGTAGGTTATTTGAACATAGAAAGAACATGGGAGCTATTTGATTAAGATGCTTTCATAGAGAACCTTTGTAAAAAGAACCTAAAGAGCTACGAAAACCAACCATGCAGCATGGGTTAGACTTCGCAACAAACAATTAGTATTTAACAATCTTCAAATGCTAGGCAACTGGTGAGGCGCCAATTTAATATTTTATTTGTAAATATTTAAAATATTGTTGTATTCTTAGATACAAAAAGCAGAATTTAAGTTTTGTTAACTCGTTAGTAAACTACCAAGCCGTAGTGCAAATGAATATTCAATTTCTTTTGCAATAATTGTATTCACTTAATATTCTTGGAATATGAGCTAAAGAAGGAATGTTCTCGAAGGATTAAAGAAGTGTTTAAATCCAGTGATATTAGATTTGTCTTACAAGCTCAGGATCGAAATGATTCTGCAATTGCCTGAGTAGTTGACTTGTAAATGGCTGTAAATTAAGCAGAGGACTTTTAATCTTACGTTTTCAGTCAGAAAACGTGTTCCAAATGTTTTATATTGCATGACAATGTATCTTTTCATTATTCAATAACCAATCAGAGAACCGCTTGTGTTGCGAAAATAAGTATGTGTACTCAATCGTCCTGCATGTTCTTCAAATTTGTCTTCTTGAGATTTTTTTTCTTGCCCAAAAACTAAAGTTGCCTCTCAAAGGAAAGTTTTTTGACATTGAAGAGACAAAAGGAGTATGACATTTACTTTTAGAGGCATGTCAAAAACAGATCTCTAGAAGTCTTCTCTTCTATTACATGTTGTGCAGTCAGACAAAAAGTTGCATCAGCGTAAATTCTATAATCTATTTTTATTACACTCTGATTGCTTTATTAACATACAGTGAATATTTACTAAATCTTTTACTCCAGCTTAAGTACTTCGGAATTTTTGATGGAATTGTTGTCGGAACTAGGACTTAGAAGATAAGTCAAATTAAATATTTCGATAACCCAATAAATTCAAGGTCGAAGTTTCAATATTTTATTTTTGGAGGGAGGGGAAATTTTTTCAATTTTGGTCCATTATCCTAAGTATATTTGCTTCAATTGTTTATTTTTCCATAAAAGCGAAAATTTTACGCATGGTATACATATAACACATAGCTTCAAATTAAAATTTAATAATATACAGAGTGGTTATAATTAAAGTTCCACATTGAAACGGTCATAAAAGGAAAACTACTGGATCAAATGTTATCAAACTTGGTAATCGTGTAAAGGAGGTCATGGGAATTTATTTTCCGCGAAAAAAGAAGTTCGAAACCTCACCACAAGGGAGGAAATGGCACTGTATGCAATATTGTTAAATGAAATATGGGTCGTAATCTAACTTAACCTTTTATTACATGGGTTTAATATGTTGTATACCATTAAGAAACTTTGAAGTAAGCAAATTGCCATTTAAAGACGTTAAATTCGATAAAAGTCAAGTGCGCCATCCATGTAAGTGAGAAATTCGTCCGTGAAAACCACGAATTAGCGATTAGAAAATGTGAAATCGCAAAATCACTCGCACAAGTACGCACAATCTGGAAATCACTTTCTTACAGATCGCTAGTTTGTAATTTTTGAAGCCTGAAGTTGGCCCTAAAACATGAAGATACTGATTGAAAACGCTTTTAATCGATTTGGGGCAAAGAAATCCCTCATGTTATCTATCGAGTTCCATTGCATTCTCCTACTGCATTCGATTGCAAGCAGTCATTCCATGCCGTTTGGTGTTGAATGACAGCTAGTTTTATAACTGAACCATTTTTCTCTGAAGAGCAGTCGACAGCTGAAGCACGTGATTGCAGCTCACTTAGAGTCAATGTTAAAATGTTTCGTGTTACATGAACTGCAGTAACGTGGCATTTTAGATACTGCGATTTTTATGCAGAGCTGCGCCCCACCTCATGTGTGTCGCACAGTTACTTAGGCAACATTTCACGAATGAACGTCTTATAGGCGGACACTTCCGCTCTTCCCATCAGACCTCAACCTGTGTGACTTTTGGCTATGGGGTTATCTCAAAAGCACTGTTTATGGTGATGATCTAAACAATTTGGGAGAAGTGAAAAATGTGAAACACTGACATGTCCATAACATTCCTCCTGATATGCTAAGAGCTGTTGTTGAGAATGCAGTAACAGGATTTAACTTGCTTTCAGAAAATGCTGGACGCTACATTGAACATGCTTTGTAACACGTTTCGGAAACTATTAAACACATTTTAAAGAGATGTTTTCATGTCTTATTTCATTTAACAATATCACATACAATACAATTTTTTCCTGGTGGTGAGTTTTTGAACTCTCCCCCCCTCCGGTGGAAAATAAATTCCCATAACCTCCTTTACACGATTCCCAAGTTTGTTAACATTTGGTCTGGTAGTTTTTCTTTTATGACCATTTCAAAGTGGAACTTTAATTATAACCACCATGTAAATTAAACTTTAAAAGATTGACAGTTTGGTTCAAGTCCTAGCTTTAAAAATATATATAAAAATATAATCTTTTATATTAATCCTCTTAGAAAGAATGTTTTAAGAAGCTAATTTTTCTCTTGCGTTATAGATTGTATAAAAAAACATTATCTTTAATATGATTTAGATTGTTTCAGCTGATATAAGAATCGGGTTATTCGGTGGTACAGAATAAACCCTGCTGGACTGTTTTATTTTATTTTTTTTGTCATTTAGCAAAAATCTTTTAATTAAAATATTTATCCTTTGGACTTCGCTGTAAACTTTATTTATAGTTAAAATGACTAGAAAATGAAAAGCTGTCTTCAGCTGAAACGCAATTCCTGTAATTGATATTTTTAAAAAAATGACAAGAATGCAAAATTTATGGAATTCTAGCAATGAAAAAATCTTAATTTTCTTGTGCGAGCAGTGAAAATAACTGTAGAAGGAAAGAAGAAAATTAGGAAGAAAAGTAAACAAAAATTTGCAGGGAAATCTGGCTATCAGACATACCAAGATGTTTCAAAAAGTTGGATGCTTTTGAATATACTTTCAGGATACTTCAAAGAGAAAACACTTGGACGTGTACACCAGCAAATACCATCAATTGAGCTTGTGTTAACAGAAAAGCCAAAAGCGTTATCATTGCAGATTAAAGTGAAGAGCGGCTGGTTTTAGACTACATGGTTGTATAAACTTAAATTATGTTATAGAACATCATATCGAATCATAAATGGAGAATCCCATGATTTTCTCAGTCAAATTATTTGAAGATTCAGGATTTTATCCAGTGATGTATGTGAATGTCACCTAAAGATGTTTTTTTTTCTTCCTGATGAAACAGCAGCCGAGCGGTAAAATATGGTAGTTCGGTCCGAAGTTCGAATCCCGCGAATGGGCTGGTTGCATGGGCGTTTTCGTGGTTTTCCCCATGTGTAACGTGTATGCAAGCCAGTTTCCCTTAGAAAGTCCTCCATGAAGGCATCCCTTTCCTTAGGCAGATAGCCCTAGTGTGATTTGTCATAATTAAATAAACCAAAACCTCTTGATGAAACCAGTCTTTCCTTCCATCTCATACCTTCGAAATGTTTAGCCTCTAAAGACTGATAAAGGCTCTGATCTAATACTGATGAAATGGATTTAATTGGATTATTAAGTTATGGCAAAGCAGGGCTATCTGCCTAAAAGGAAGGATGCCTTCGTGAAGAACTTTTTGAGGGAAACCAGCTGGCATACACGTTACACATGAGAAAATCCACGAAAACGCCCATGCAACCAGCCCGTTTATCGGGATTCGAACCCCGGAGTGAACTACCAGTGTTCAGCGACTTTACAGCTCGGCCGTTTGTGGGCCTTTATGAAATGGAAGGCGATAACTTTATTTAAAATGATTGTCAGAAATACCAAGATATTTCGAAAAGTTGGATGCTTTTTAATATACTTGCAGAATGCCAAAAGAAAAAGAGCAAGAATAAAGTAGAATGCCTGAAGAAAAAGAGAAGAAAAATAAATTTTTGCGTAAAATTTAGTATTTGCATTTTTTTTAAAAATTTAAAACCTTTTAATCTTATATTTGATTCGTGCGATTTCAAAAATGAAATATTTGACTAAAATATGAATAACATTTTAAGAAACCAAATTTAGGATAAAATTGTGTAAAGCAGTGGGCACGATGATAAAACTGTTTAAAGCAGTGTATGCAAGTCATCCTAAGTTAAAATGTCGGTTATACATCTCTCTTATTTATATATGTCTTTTCTGAATGGAACATTGAAAGGAGTGTTAACTGTGCTTTACCGTATTTTTTCTTTTAATATATGCAGTTTTCAAACGCGTCATAGTCTGGGTTACAAAGTACGCAATTCAAATAAATAAAATCAAATTCTGGAAAATTTATATTTATAAATATATTTAAAATGCTCAGTACGAAGGAATAAATAGAAAATTTTAAAACAATTATCTGAAGAGACAATGCAACACAAACAATTAAAATAAAAGTATACAAATTTTAAAATTACCTAAAATAATAACTATGACCAAAAATATATATAAAGAAAACTATTTGAAAAAAATAAACACTGCACCTTTTTTTATGCAGTTTGAATAGGTAAATAGAAATTTTTAAAACAGTTATTCGAAAAAAACCATGCAACTTAAACAACTAAAATGAAATTTGAAAAAGAAAAAATTACTTAAAATAATAACAGTGATAATTAAAAATATAATCTAAAGAATATTATTTGGAAAAAGGAACGGTTGTGACTTTTTTCCCTCTCATGGGAAAGGAAACTAGGTAGCCATATATTAAGAAGTTCGCCAAGTGAACTATTCTTGGCACAAACTGATAAAAAAATGCCAACATAAACTTGTGAATTTCTCCATAAATTTCTCTCCAAATTTTACAAAATTTCATATTTAGGCATAAATTGAGTTGTAGGATCGAAATATGTTAAAAAAATTGGCAAGTTATTTCAGAAAAAGTCTGATTTTGTGTCAAAATTGTTAGAATAGTGCTGTATATAAATCTAATATATATCCTAAGTCGGGCTTTCGAGACATGAAGAACGCAGTTTGTATTTTGTCAATTGGCCCAGTAGAACGAGAGATATAAAACTGTCCCCCCCCCCTTTTTTTTTTTTTTTTTTTTTTTTTTTTTTTTTTTGAGCAGTGTACAAGAAAACGGTATTGATATATTAAAAGCTTAAAAAAGTTCAGTTTCAAAATTAGACAAAAACAGGAACCTTATTTTGGCATAGATTTTAAATGCTATAGAAGGTGAAATTTTCCAATTAATGGAATTTGGGAAATAATGTGGAGAAGTGGTAATAAATGAAGATAATCTAACGGACCTTTTCCACTGTAATGACAATGTCAGTATGCAGTCAACTAAGAGATGGTTAAATTTGTAGTATGATGTTAAATCCAGAAGATATTGCTACTAATAGTGACAAAAGGGATTTTTTTAGAGGAAGAAGATTTCAGTTTACAGTTTAATAGGAAATTTTGGCACAAGCAATTACAGGACTCTCCAATCAATGATCAACTAACAGACAGTAAAATCTGTAGTATGATGTTAAATCCAGAAGATATTGCTACTAATAGTGACTAAGTGATTTTTAGAAGGAAAAGATTTCGATTGACTGTTTAATGGGAATTCTTGGCACAAGCAATTACAGGACTCGAACAATGGAGCTTTGTAACTGAACAAGAAATTATGTCTATTTATAAAATTAAAAAGAAAGTTAGTGCAGAAAACAAAGCAACTTGGACAACTTGCATTGAAAGAAATGTTTAAAAAGGCAAACCAATAAATATTATGTTTTTTTAAAGTTATTTTTTAATTTTGATTCCTTTAAGCTCATAAATACTTTATTACATCCTAAACAAATATTTCCCATTTTTTATTTTAGAATTTCTATACGTCGTCTTACTAGATTTAAATTGTTGGTCTAAAATTCAGTTATCCGAAATCACTGAAATCCCAGCGACTCCGGAATCTTGGATTTTGTACTGTACCCTAGTTGTACAGTTCAGGTCATCCCTTTGCATGAGTAGTTTTCATTAAAGTGCTCTTTTTGGTTGTTATGCATTTTCTTAATTTCTGAATTAGAGACATAAAAATCTAGATTTGCCTAGAAATTTTGGATCTATGGTGATTAGCTATATAATGATATGATGAGAGGCCATATTGAGGCTATTTAATGCAGCAGACAAGACTACTACCAGACGGATATTATTTTACTTTAAAGTTAGCTGGTCTCTTAGGGTTACTGTTTCAAAACAGGCAGTAATTTCTTTAAAATGAATTGAAGCTGTTAGGTCATAGAGCTTTCAAACAGACATGTTCTTTGTTTGCATTTTCTTTCAGATTGACAATGATAAAAATGATGACATTTCTCCTTACTTTGTAAATTATTTTCATACTGATACTTAAATTATTTTCATCATTTCAGATATGATAAATTAACGTAGCAGGAATTTCTTCATCTTTTTGTCTTTCATATAACCAGTGTCAGAAGCATGTTATTTTAAAATAAAATATGATATTAAATTTATTATATTCATTCTCATTTTAAAAATTTGATTTTTAATGAAATCGGTTTAAATTTTCACCATTTTCATAACTTCATTTGTAGTCTTGACTCTGACAAAAGTAAAGAATGGACTAAGAAAAAACATATTTTTATAGAATAGATAAAAAATTTTTATTCTATTAACACTGTATCTTTATGTAATGTATTCTGTATAAGCTGTTATAAAAGACCATACTCATGTAATTAGAAAGGTATTTCTTGCACTCAGTGCCATAAATATGTCAAAAGCAGAGCCATATATAATTGTTGTTTGTTTACAAGGTTGTTCAATAAGTTCGCGGAGCGCCATCTATTCGTCAATATTAGACCTAAAACTTCGATGCCATTTTCATATTTGGTCTTTCTTAGGAACACGTCAAACGTTTCATTTCGATCTGTTAATTTATTCATTATTTAACTGCCCTTTATATCTAACGTGTTGTGGCTTTTTTCAGGTATGGATAAAATTGAGCAACGTGCAGTTATCAAATTCTTTGTAAAGAACGGTTTAAAGGCAATGGAAATTCATACCGAAATGGTGAATGTGTTGGGTGAATCCGCTACTTCAAAAACAATGGTTTGCAAGTGGGCTAGTTTATTCAAAAGTTGTCGTACCAGTCTTGAAGACGATCCGCGAGAAGGACGTCAAAAAACTGCATCAACACCGGAGATCATCGGAAAAATACAAGATATGGTATTGGAAGACCGTCAATTGACTGAAAGAGATTTAACAGAGGCTTTAGGCATTTCATTGGGCACATTGAGGAATATTTTGAGTGTTAATTTGGGTTTCAAAAAACTCTGTGCAAAATGGGTGCCGCATTCTCTAACGATGGAGCGAAAACACATTCGGATGTGACTTTGCCAGCAACATTTGGAGCCTTTTAAGAAGAATAAAAGCGACTTTATCCGTCGATTTATCACAATGAATGAGACTTGGGTCTGCCATTATGATACTGAATCAAAACAGGAGGCTAAGGAGTGGTGTGAACCCGGCTCTTCGGCCAAAGCGAGTTTGTGTGCAAAAATCAGCCAAGAAGGTGTTAGCATCAGTTTTTTCGGATGCAAAAGGAACTTTGTTTATAGATTACCTTCAAGCTGGCAAAGCAATTAATTCGGATTATTATTGTAACCTTTTGAATCAATAAGACGAAAAAATTTGTGAAAGAAGACCCGAATTACAGAAGAAGAAAATCATTTTCCACCAAGATAACGCACCTGCGCATACAGCTCAAAAAACCATTGCTAAAATAACTGAATTGAAGTATAAATTGTTGCAACATCCAGCCTATTCGCCAGATTTAGCTCCCTCTGACTTCTGGCTCTTCCCACACCTCAAACAATATCTCCGTAGAACATGATTTTCTTCAAACAAATAGGTAATAGCTGCCATGGAGGGATGTTTTGCAGAGCTCCCGAAAAACCACTACAGTCAAGGGATGCATAAATTAGAAGACCATTGGAATAAGTGTATTGAAGTTGAGGGAAACTACGTTGAAAAATAAAGTCCTTTTTACAAATAAAAATTGGTTTCTTCATTTCCGTTCCGCGAACTTATTGAACAACCCGGTATTTATTCGGCTGTACAAAACTAACTGATCAGCTATTACGTAGTTCATTCTTTCACTTGCAATACAGTGAACCTTTTGCTTTACATATGTGAAACATTTTGATAACCCTTGTAAAGGATTTGTACTGAACAGTGTTGCATGTTTTCATCTTACCAGGGCCGTGAAAGCATTGTATGTTTTTAAATGGGAAATATTTGTAGTCTGAATATATGATTATATTATATTCATTTTTCATCTTGGTCTTTGAAACACATCTGTGAAAGTTGTTGATTCCAGTCTAACAGTGTTATGTATGATTGAAGGCTATATTGGACTTTTAGTATGAGCTGATAAGGTGTATACTGGGAGTTAGAATCAGAATCGATGCAGTGACAGTAATTTTTTATAATTTAGAGAAGTGATAAGAAGCAAAACTTAGGGATGGCAAATTTTTTAAATTTAGCAAGGTCCAGGACAACAGAATTTAGGACCCATTGAGATTGCACAAAACAACAAAATGCCTTTTACCGATCTTCAAAGTGGTATTTTTAAACTGGTTCCAGAGTATGAAAGGCAGTTTCTTCAAAACGGATTAAACATAATGGTTCATGGTGTATTCAAAGAGAAAAGTTTTGGATTACGCATTATAAATATAAGTGAGTTTCAAGTAAAAATTCTTCACTCTTGCTGGAAAAAAATGCTTGGTAATTTCCGAGTCAGTTTTATTAATGGTTTTAATTTTGGGGTGCAGAGGTTTTGCCTGATCTTTCTCTGAAATTGTACTTATTAACTTCATTTCACATAAATTTAGATTTGAACTTTTGTAATCAATAAATGTTCTTTAGTCTGAAATCGTTAATTTTCTGTAGATCTTATGAAATTAGTTACTAAGTAAATTCTGTATTAGTTAATGCCTATAAGCTAAGCTTTATTTTCTTTCATTTTGATTGCTAAAATTTAAAAAAAAAATAGTTTAATTTTTCAAAATTGATTTATTAAAGCATGCACAGCCTAGTCATTTTACTGTTTCAACTCAGAGTTCTTTATGGTATAAAGTTGCACCAACTAGTAATACATATTTCTTTACTTGCCAGCAGTTTTGCTCTGATTTTTCTTGTTGCATATGGTCAGAACATACCGAGGACTGAAGGCAAATATAAATATAATCCAAATACAGAGATGACATTTTCTTCTCATGTGTTCTTCCATGTGCATCATAACTAGGAATTAAATCTTCCAGATAAAAATGCTGGGTTAATGCTTCCAGATAAAAAGCCTGCAATTTAGCAGTTTTGATATTTCAACGAAGTTGTTAAAATCAAATACTAGTAACCTGTCAGTTGTACTTGAGTGAAACATTACATTTATAGTATGTTTATAACATTTAATACTTTTAATAGGAATCTTTTAAGCAAAGAAAAATAAATTTTAACATGTATTTTGAAAAACATTGTTTTAAGATGATGCAGTTTTATTATATTTATATAAATCTAGGAGATAAATCACTATGTTTAACTGCTACCTCAAGGGGAAAAAAAATTGTATTTGCTATGTTTCTTCCTTATATAGCCTCGTCGTAATGTTATTCGTCAACAGCCAAGTACATTCTTAGTCTCACACACACCTCCTGTATATATGCCTGATGGTGATGATGACTTCAGTTATAACTATTCACAACCTCAAAGTGCAGATGAAAATTCCATGGAATCAAAAGTTGATATATCAGTAAGTTATTAATTTCATATTTATACCATTAAGGAACATTTTAGAAAATTGATGACGACATATAATAAATTATCACTGTGATTTATTTGGCCATGGAAATTCTGTAAAAGAACAGGCTTAAATTTGAAACAATTTTCTATGATTCCAAGGCAAAATTTTATTCCAGGGTAATAAATTATTATTTTATTCAGTGAGAGAAATAAATTATAATTTTGATCAAATTTACTTAAATTCTGACTTCTGTTCAATAATTTCTATTATAATAAAAACAAGTTTCCTACCTTTCCCATGTGGTTAGGCAGAAAATTTCTGTTTGCTATTTGGAAATAAATTCTAAGATTTTTAAAACCTTATTGATTCTATGAAGGATTAAAAGATATGTGATCAGTTTCTGTGAACAAAACATAAAAAGTTTACTATAGAACACATATAACACCTCCTGGGTTAAAAGAGCTAATTTTAACTTCATATCAAACAAAAATACTGAGTGTTATTTTACTGCTGAAATATTTCTGATGTATAGAATTTTGATGCATAAATACAGAATCTGTTATATTACGTTTTTAATCAAAAATTTATTCCAGTTCTATTGTAAGCAACTCATTCAGCATTATTTTGCCAATTTATTTCCTTGCTTCGTGTCTCTGTGTTATATTCTGGGTAGCTGATAATATTTCAAACTTTCCACTGTTGTGATTTCCTCATGCTTCAGAAAAATGGAGTGCTGTTCTGAAACCTTTCAAAGTAGCATAAGTAGATGAAGCAATTACCATAAATTTTTTTGGGGAAAAGTGTTAGCATTTCTGTAGAAAAGGCAATCAAATGAATCTTAATAACACTTGAAACTTAAAATAATTTCAAAACAAATATCATAATATTAAACTCACAATGCAAATAAATAGCTGTTAGAGATTAGGTGGTGGGAAAAGCTGGAAATTAAAGTGTAAGAGAAAGAGAATCATCATTTGTAGTTCGTTGGTCAGTTTAAGGTGTTTCTACTAAATATATATTAGAATGCTTGATAAAACCTTATAAAGTAAGATGCAACTTATCCATATTCAAGTTAGAATTTATTTTTACATATTCATTTTTACATATAAGTTACTTAAGCGTACAGAAAGAACTTTACAGTATTTCTAAATCGAAACGTACAGCAGCGTTTTACCACATACCTCAGAACATCAAGTCCAGAGCATCAGTGTACCTTGCCGACGCCTGACTGCTTTCTCCTCTCCTTGACACGCGTCACCACCTGTTCTCCTTTGTCTTCATCCAAGGTGCACCTTTCAAGAAATATAGTATGGTGCTACAGGCAGCCCCCCACCAGCGAAAGCGAGATTTTAGCTATGCTGGGGACTAAAGCATTATGCGTCAGCCAGAGTGAGTTACCATTGCCAGTGGTTCACAGTTCAGTGCAGGAATAGCTGCTGCCGACGTGGGCATCTGATTTTGCGGTGAATCCTTTGTTGCTGGGACGGAAGTTCTGCAATTGTTTGCGGGTGGTGAGCCTTCAGTATCTTTTCTTGTGACATATGCTGGTTTAAGCCGATCTATGCTTACTGTTTTAGCTTTGCTTCATAATGGAAATTGTGACAACTTTGTCGCCTCGACTGATCACAGCATATGAGCCTTCATATGGCGGCTGAAGGCTTCTTTTCACCACATCTGTTCAAAGAAAAACATGATTGCAGGTGTCACTGCTTGCTTGCCATGAGGTTGATTTGTAGGAGTTAGGAGGGGTTGCATAGCTTTGCAAAGCTTTCCGACAAAAGTCACTGGGTCTGGGGTTTCAGGAGTAGGGCACAGAAATTCTCCTGGGAGGCAAATTGGAGTTCTGTACGCCATTTCTGCTGTGGTTGCTTGTAGATATCCTTCCAAGTGGCTCTGAACCCTAATAAAATTGTAGGCAATACAGCAGTCCACTCATCATTGCTGTGTGCCATGATTGTGGATTTCAGCTGCCAATGAAATCTTTCAACTTGGCCATTTGCAGATGGATAGTATGGAGATGTGCGGTGTCAAGCTGTACCCAGGAACTTAGTTAGTGCATCGAAAAGTGATGATTCAAATTGCCTTCCCTGGTCGGTAGTTAGCCAGAGTGAGGATCCGAATCTGAAGATCCAACCTGCGTAGAAGGCTGCTGCAACAGTCTGTGTGGATATCTAATGGAAATGCCTCTGGCCACTTAGAATGAGTCTTTTATGAGTTACGACCTTTAACCATATGTCAAAAGTGCCTTATGGCCATATATGGCGCAAGGAGCTCTCTATCGTATGAATCTATCATATGTTGTGTTAGAGGTACAATAGTTTTTTTTTTTTTTAGTGAAAAGGAAGAGGTTGCCATCCTTTTCCAACTTGTTGGTGAAGAGCTGCACCCATACCTGTGTCAGAGCATCAACTACAATTGCGAGTGGGGCCTCTGATGAAAAATGGTACAAGATCGTCGCATCTGACAGATCTTTCTTACATTTCTCAAATGTGGTTACTTCCGTCCATGCGATTGGTCTTTTGTCATTTTTTGTCTCTCTCTTTAGGTACGTATTAAGTATTTCTTGAGGTTTTGCAGTTTGCAGAATAAAATGGCGGTAAAAGTGGTTACAGCCGAAAACATCACGGACGAAAACAACGCAAGGCGAAAACGTCATGATACAATACATCGTGAAGAAAGAGAAAAAAATCACAGTTCTAAAACATTGTGGTACAAAATATTGTCGTCGAAAATAAAGCAGTTCAAAAACTTCACAGTTTAAAAACATCGCCATCGAAAATATTGTGGTAAAAAATAAAGTACTTACAAATTATCGCATGACGATAACATCGCAGACATGATTTTTAAGGCTTTAATAATTGCAAATAGATATTCGCATAATGATTTGTGTGCGCAAGAGGGAAAGAAGCAATGCAAAAGCAGAGTTTAAAGTTATAAAAACATTTAGCAAAAATAGCAATAGAAGCTGCCTAAGATTATATACTGTGCAGACATAGAAGACAAAAGTTTTAAACTTAACCAATTTATTAACAATATATATAAAAAATAAAAATACAATAAATAAATTTGATCAATATCAGAAACTTAAAGAGTGTAACATAATCATTGTCAAAAATTACACTTAGCTATTCATTAACTTCAAGGGTTTTTCCTTTAAAGAATATTACACTATTAATGATACAGTAAATATATTACCTAATCTATGAATACTGGCATTCAATACACGAAAAACATATCATGGAACAAAACTATGCGATTAATTTGAATTTCACTTCACTATAAAGGTCTATGCTTTTGGCCAACAAAGCACCTGAAAGAATTAAATTAAACCTTGAATGCACTTGAAATGGTAAAAGCCGCTCACTGTAGTTGCTCACCGGAAATCACAGCTTGAGATTTGACGCCGCTTAATCATGAAACAGGATGCCTCTCGCGGTAGTTGCTCACCGGAAATCACAGCTTGGAAAAACATCGCCTGAAAAACACTTGTATTAAAGATGCTGCCTTCAGCATTTGCTCACTGGAAACCACAACCTGAAATTTGACGTCGCTTAACTTTGGAAACTAGACGCCGCCCCCGGCAGTTAACCACCGGGAACCACAACTTGAAGTCTATCGCCGCCGAATCGTAGAACAGGATGCCGCCCACGGCAGTTGCTCACATTGTCACCACTTTGCAGAATCCAGGAAAAACCATTATGGCCCGGAACCACGGTACTTATTGCTGGATGACACGCATCGCAATAACGTCTTCTAATGAGCGCTGGAACGGCACACCAAGAGCAATGAAACAGGCATTCCATTCCATTTCCATATACTGGACTCAGCCTGCGTGGATTGCAGGTTTTTTTGCCAGTTGTCATCCAATATGGGTTCCTGGAAGTACATAAGCAAAACAAATGTGTCACAGAGATATGATAATAAGAGAAGATGTGGCACATTGCTGCTAAAGAGTGTTACATCGAGGGGTGGTGTAAAACTCAAATCAGATATAAATATGCATTAATAGTTGCAATGAAAAATCAAAAATAAAACATAGTTCTTCAGATAGAAGTTCCAAAGTTGAATCTTGGTTAAATATGAGTATATACAAAATTTACAATATAAGCGTAGAAAACTAAGTCAAAATGTAGAGCCATGTCATGATGGCTAAGGGTTCATGCCATTGGCTGGGGTAGTAAACTTGTGAAAAAACATGTTTTTTAAAAATATCTGCCATTTAAGTAATAAAAACATATTTTTCTGTAATGGGTAAGAGTCCTAGTGAATGGATGTCACAAGAATTTTTCACCAACAGTTCGTGAAATTGCTGCGAAGTCCAAAATTCATGAGCACTGGGCGTGGCTTAGCACAGAGTTCATCAGTCTCAGTAGTGCTTAGTTGACAGGAAATATGAAGTTGTAGTTATTGTTACACACGTTGAATATAATAAAAATAAAAGTAACATATTAAAATAAATCAGAATAAATATGTACAGGTATGTGCAGTCTTTACAGTAGCGCTGAGTATTCCAAAGCGGAGATAGAAATTTTCTAAGTCCTAGGTCACGGGAGGGGTCAACCTCCCAGGCTGTGGCTTCGACAAATGCTGCTTGGTTTTGGGAGATTAAGTAGGATGATTATCGTCTGCATTTAGTGAAAATGCAGCAAAAGGCCGTAGAAATGGGTCTTCTGCAAGGATTTCGTTGTTGAAGGTTTAAAAAAAGTTTAGCTGTCTGCAGTTAAACGCTTTTTGAAAACAGTTTTCATTGCTCTTGTGCAGGAAATCTTTTAAGGTGTCAATTCGTAGATCACTATGCAACACAGAGTTCCTTACATAGTAAGGGGCATTTGTAGTGATTCTCAAGAATTTATTTTGCACAATTTGCAGTTTATTAACGGTGGCGAGTTTTGTCACAGGAGATGCATACGTGAAGATGGGTCTCACAGCAGTCAAATAGATGAGTCGTTTCTTGCATAGATCAAGATTGGAATATTTTTTCTAAGATGGGCAGGAGACAATTTATGACTTTCAGGGCTTGATTCCTGACATTGTTTATGTGCGGTGTCTAGGTAAGCTTATCATTAATAGTGAGTCCGAGGTATTTGGCCTGGCAAACTGTGGGAAGAGTTTCATTAAACAGCAGAAGGTTGTTATTTACAGGGCGGCTTAGTTTTCTTCTTCTGATGAGCAATAGTTGCGATTTATTTGCATTAATTTTGATCTTCCATTTACTACACCAGTTTTCGATGTATGGAGTAAATTTCTGTAGGACTTTGATGGCATGGTTGAAGTTTGCTGATTTCACAGCAATTGCTGTGTCGTCGGATTGACAGGCAAAGATGGAGTTGGAAGAGTTAATTTTGGGAAAATCTGCAGCGTAGAAAATATACACGGTGGGACCTAAAACACTGCCTTGTAGGATGCCGCTTTTAATTTTTCTTTCAGTAGAGAGATCATCGTTGGCACAGACTTTAAAGTTCCTGTCAGTGATGAACGAGTGGAGGATGTGAAGGAGTTCGTGTTCAAAGTTGAAACTCATTAGCTTGATAATTAATCCCTCAAGCCAGATGCAGTCGAAGGCTTTTGCCATGTCCAACATGAGGATAGCTACATTTTGTCTGTTATGGAGCCGAACCTGCAAATTCGATGGTGCATACCAGTTGTTCAGTAGTTGAGAGATTTATTCTAAATCCGAATTGCTCCGGAGGAAGTGCATCTAGGTGGTGTTGGATTCTGGAGAGTATGATATGTTCAGAAATTTTACTGAGCACTGGTAGAAGGCTAATTGGTCTGTAGCCGTCGGTCTGGGTGTGATTTTTTCCAGGCTTCGGGATCATGACAATTTTTGCAGTTTTCCATACAGTCGGAAAATAACAGTTAGTCTGTACTGCATTAGAAATACGGTGACTTTGCAGATAAAGTTAAGAGGCAGTAAATTAATAGATTTATTAGTAATTCCATAAATTCCTGGAGCTTTTCTGGGTTTGAGTTCCTTGATTATTGCAGATACTTCCGCTGGAGTAGTGAGCGGGATTAGATTATTAACAGTAGGGGAGTTAAGCCATTCTTGAATTTTGATGAGAGTTTCTTGTTCAAATTTTGCATCACAAGGTGTTAAGTTAGGCGAGAAATGCTCTTCCAAATATGTAGCGAAGGAGTTCACTTTTTCTTGATTCGTTATGGCAGGGCTTCCATTGTGCATAATGGGTCTGTTCGTTGCGTACAGACCCATTATGCACAATGGAAGCCATCCTGAGTATTGAGATTGGAGTTTTTTATGGCCCAAATTTCATTTTTGAAGCTATTAATTTCGTATTTAATTTCCTTGCCAAGCCAATTAATCACTCTTTTAATTTGCGGGTCCCATGTCAGGTGATATTCTTTGCGGAGCTTATTGCATTGCCGCATCTTGTCATGTGTGCTGCGGGGGAGGCAAAAAGCATTTTCCTTTGAGCTGAGATGTTCAGTAGCCTCCGTAATTGCCTCCTGGATGGTCTGCATTGCTTTGCTTATTGCATTATCGATGCCATTCTTGTCATTAAGATTACCTAAAGCCAGATTGCTTGTCAATAGAACGTTTTGAAAAAGCGTCCATTCAACTTTGGTGCAATACTTGTCTTGTTTCTTTGTTATTCCTAAATATGCCAAAACAGGAAGATGGTCAGAGGAAAGTTCATGTTTGACGTCTAATACCATAGGAAGCATCGTTATGGAAAGTGCAACACCCAGAATGTCAGAAAATTCGATTCGTTCCGGTCTATAGGTGTAGTCGTCCGGCACATAGATGGAAACCGGATTATTGATAATAAAGTTATGTAAAACGTTGCCATTTAAGTTTGATCTTCAGCAGTTCCAAGCAACATTTTTAGCTTTCAAAATCTCCAGCTAGAATTGTAGGTAAGTTAGGAGGTAAGAGATTATTTAATATTAAATCTGTAAGCTTATTATTAGGAGGGTTGTAGCACACAGTAAAATACAATTTGTTGAATGTTGTTAGCACAACACATATGGTGACAACTTCTATATTAAAGTTTCTTGATGCACAAATTAAACATGAAGAAAAGATATTTTTAACATATATACAGACACCACCACGATGACTAGTCCTATCACATCTGTAGTCTCTAAAGTTTGCGATTTTGAGCCTGTGGTACATTTGTTCATGAGTTTCTGTAACTAATGCAATGTCCATATCATGATCTTGAATGAAATGTTGAAATTCTAAAAATTTAGTATTAAGTCCATTCACATTCCAAATGCAGAGTTTAATGAGAGTAACACTTGTGGGCCGGTTATCCATTATTTGATGCTATCTTCAGTTGTGTTTTTATTATGTGCTACTTGTTTAAACAGTAGGGGTAACCTTGAGCTCTTAATCAGTGCGACAAACGTTTTTAATTTATGAAGCAATGGCTTAGCTTCCGTGACACTTTCGGGAGCCAGTCCTGAAGTGAGGGCATTTGAGTATGATTTGTTTGTAACAAATCTATCCGTGTAAGATTTTTGCACAGCAGCTTTTGGCTTGGGAAACTTTATACACCCTCTATAGTTCGCCGTGTGACCGACTTCATTACAATTGGCACATTTAGGAGGTGTATCCTTGGATATTGTGCACATAGAAGATTGGTGGTTTTCACCGCATTTAACGCAGCGAGCAACATGATTACAGTGACTTTGAGCATGGTGAAATCCTTGACAGTGGAAGCACTGCAGGGTGCCCGCTCTTATATCTCTCCACTGCAATCTTCATGCCAACCATGAATTTTTCATGATAAATTTCACTGCTCTTCTCTTTCTTCTCCAGCGTGACAAGAAATAATGACAAGAAGCAATTTAATTATTGCCATTATTTCTTGTTCAAATGTCTTGTAAGTACTGAACGAAAATTAATGACTACGGGAAATTTTGTCGCTTACGGAGACGTTTTCCAGAATTGGTTAGCACTCGGGATAATTGAAAAAGTACCGGATAAGAATAAATATAGGGGTGTAGATTATTTACCTCATAGAGTGGTTGTTAAAGAAAATAGTAACATGAGTATAAGACCAGTGTTTAACGCAAGTTCTCATTCGCCTGGTTACCCATCAATGAACGATTGTTTATCTACAGGACCAAATTTAATTGAAATTATTCCTTTGATTCTTAATCGGTTTCGCAAGAATTACGTTGGTGTTACTTCAGATATAGAAAAAGTGTTCTTGCAAATATATGTAAGGGAAAAAGATCGAGACTTTTTGAGATTTATGTAGCTCAGTAGGAATAATCAAGAGCAAGTTGAAATGTATCGGCATAGAAGGGTAGTTTTGGGTATTACGTGTAGTCCGTATTTATTGGCCGCTACAATACAGTATCATTTGAGTGTAGTTCCCAAAAGCTTAAGTCATACAGCGGAGATATTGAAAACATCCTTTTACGTAGATAACTGTGTAGCTAGTATGGATTCAGAAATAGAAATGAGAAAGTTTGTAAATGAATCACAAATAATTATGGCTTCGGGTCATTTTAATTTAAGATTCTGGAAATCCAATATAAGAAGTGTTGTGCCAGAGGAATATTCTTCCATGGAAGGAGATGTGTCTGTTTTGGGCCTTGTATGGCATACAGTTACAGATACCTTATCTTGCAAAATAAGTCAAGATATAAAATTGGATGACCCAGTTACTAAAAGACTAGTTTTAGCAGTAGCTCATCAGGTGTTTGACGTTATAGGACATACGGCTCCTGTAATGTTGATTACAAAACTAATTTTACAGGAAACTTGAAATTTAAGTCTTAAATGGGACGATGTTCTTCCCAATGAATTAACCCAAAAAGTTTAGGTTTTGGCATAAAAAGTTATACTTGCTATCCAGTATCCAAATACCTAGATAGGTAGGTCTCAAATCTATTAATGAAGATGTGAGTATACATCTCTTTTGTGACAGTAGTAAAAGTGCGTAAACTGCATGCATCTTTTTAAGAGTACAGAGTGGCAGAAAGGTAAAGGTTAGTTTGGTACACGCAAGATCGAGAGTAGCGCCTTTAAAACCTATTACGATTCCTCGATTAGAACTTCTTGCTTGTAATATTGGTTCTAGGTTATTGTCTTCAGTTATTAATGATATTGGCCTACATGAAGTTCGTATTCACTGTTGGACTGACTCCTCGACGGCTTTAAGTTGGATACGGCGAAATCAACGTTGAGGAGCATTCGTTTTTAATCGTGTACAGGAAATCAGGTCTTTGACTCCCCCACTGTATGACGACATGTCCCTGGTAGTCTCAGTCCTGCTGACCTACTTTCTAGAGGTTGTTATGCAGATCAATTAATAGAACGAAAATGGTGGGAGGGACCTGATTGGTTATTGAAAGATGATGCAAATTGGCCTAAATCTAATGATGAACCAGATGAGGATTTAGTTAATTCAGAAATATGTAAGACAATTATTGTTATGTTGGTAAAGAATGATAATTGTATTGAATGGTACTATAAGTATTTCTCATCATTTAAGAAAATTGTAAGAATGTTATCATGGATATTCAGATTTTATAATAATAGCAACCATTCTAAGGATTTGACTGTATCTGAAATAGAAAGGGGAGAAATAGTTTTAATGTAATTAATACAAAAAGAGTCGTTTAATGGTGAAACAGATGATAAGCTAAGACGACTCGGACCATTTGTCGATAGTCAGGGTCTAATAAAGCTAAGTCTAATGTTGCTTATCGTGACGACTCTAGCAGCTTTAAGTTTCCCATCATATTACCTTCTGAATATTCAGTAGTCAAATTATTGATATTAAGTGCCCACAAAGATTTGTTGCATGCAGGTACTACATTGCTGATGTTGCATTTAAGAGAAAGATACTGGATTTTAAAATCACGTAAAACTATAAGGAACTGCATAAGAAAATGTGTAATATATAAGAGAGTTAAGGCTAAAAGAGGTGAAACAGTCCCAGGTGTTTTACCAAATGATTAGGGTTCGTGATTCAGCCATTTTTGAAATCATGGGATGTGATCTTGCAAGACCCTTGCATTTAAAGGATGGACAAAAATCATATATTTTACTCTTCACCTCTGCACATTTTTTCAGGCTTTAAGACGTTTTATTGCACGCCGTGGATGCCCTACCACCATATATTCCGATAATGGGACAAATTTTGTGGGTGCAGAGAGAGTTCTGCAAATCATCGACTGGGACTGCCTCTGCTCTAAGGCTGCTGAAAAGAGAATACAATGGAAATTTAATCCTCCATCCACTGCTTGGTGGGATGGATGATGGGAGCGTTTAATACAAATTGTAAAACAAATATTGAGAAAAATTTTAGGCCGTGCTTCTCTTGGTTATTAAGAGTTACTCACCGTTTTGTGCGATTGTGAAAGAATTGTCAACTCAAGACCACTTATGTACGTGTTTGACGATATTGAAGATCCCTTGCCTTTAACTCCGGAAATATTTCTGCATGAAACTCCACAGTCGGGTGTACCTGATATTGACAATGTGGACAAAGAAAAATTGAGTAGAAAAGCAAAGTATCTCCAGAGAATGAGAGAATTGTTAAGAGTGAGATTTCGCTCTGAGTATCTAGGGCAGTTAAGACAGCAGTCTACCAGAAATTACAAAAATAAACCTCTCTCTGTAGGAGAAATTGTCTTGCTGGAGGATCAAAATAAAAATCGTGCATATTGGAATTTAGCACGCGTTATTCTGGTGATCCCTGGTCGAGATGGCAACATAAGAGTTGCTGTTGTAAAATGTAATAATTCAGAGTTCTTGAGAACAATACAGAGATTGTTTAGATTGAAATTGGATAATATAATAGATAATACTCAAAATGATCAAGTTCCTTTCACCACCAGTAGTGGTAGAGTTGTAAAATCACAAATAATGTAATTCATGTCTTTGAGTTATTATGATTTATTTTGTATTACTCATCAGTATTAATTTTGTTTTCAAGTAATATGATTTAAGTATTAAGTAATTTTCTTTGTTAAATAACACTCATTTATATTGATGTAAGTTTTATGTTTTGAGTGTGTAGCCATCCACTCAAAAAGTGGGAGAATTGTGGCGACAGACTGCTTTCTGTAGCAACCCTAAGGAATTCGTCTGTCACGAGGATCACTTGCGCAGATGCATTATGTCTATGTCTGCTTTCCTGTTTGATAGTTAGTTGCATTTAAGATTTTGTAGAATAAGAAATGTCGTGAAAAATAAATGTTGGTTTTTTAAAAAGTGTTGACTTAGATTTTCGAACCTATAAATTACTTGTTAAGCAACAAGTACTTTAAAATAGGGCTTCTCATCATCTGGCAACCTCCGCCCCACAAGATGGCTACTAATTGGTTTCCCTGTTTCTTGCTGGGAGAGGTCTTAACATCCATACCCTGGGGTGTTCTGCAGTTTCTTTCTATGTGGCCTTCAGTACTGCAGTTCCAACACTTTCATGTTACTTTCATGTTTTGTTTCATGTTACTTCTATTTCGCCTCAAGGCATTGACTTGTTTAGTTAAATTGTTTAGACGAGCAGTCAGTTGATCCACTGGCTCTTGTGCTTGAGTGGCTCTGATTGGGTGGTGATCTCTGCGAGTTCCTTGCCGGGCTGCCTTGAATTTCATGGCGTACACCAGAGTGCTTTTTAAGTTCTTGGCATCCACCATTCATAGAGCCTTCTGTATTTCAAGATCCTGGATGCCATAGATAAAGTACTGCAGGTACAAGATTTCTCTCGTTTCTCTTGGGCACTCTGTAAAGGCAAGGTTGGACAGCTTTTCAACATCCGTGGCGAGCTCCTGGAGTGATTTGGTAGGCTTCTGTTGGCAGGATTTTAACTGAAGTCTACTGTAATCTTTCAAACTTTTCTCCCCAAAGTGCAGCTCCAGTGCGCCGGACAGAGCTTCAAAAGCTAGTCTTTGGTTTTCTGGGAGAGTTAAGACTATCTGCCGTGTCTGTTCTCAGAGAAGCAACGAGATGACAGGCCTTATCTTGGAAATACCATTCATTCGCTTCTTCCACTATTGAGAATTGCGTCTTATACACTTGCCAAGAAGTCTTCCCATCATATGTGGATAACTTCAGGGAGGGACGAGCAGCCATGGGTAAAAATTTAAAACCATCAGAATTGCATCCTACCATTGCTACGGATTTCTTTAGGGTATCAACTTCTTTAGCGGCTGCAGAAACACTGTCATCAATTTGTTGTTCCAAGGCAGAAACTGTCTCTTCTATATGCTCTTTTACAGAAGAAACTCTTTCTTCTATTTCTTCTTTTACTGAAGAAACTCTTTCTTCAATTTGATCTTTTACAGAAGAAACTTTTTCTTCAATTTGTCTGACCTTATTTTTGATAGTGTCTATTTTGTCTTCCATAGCCTTGAATTTATTTTCTATTACACTGGTAATTTCTCTTGCCATAAATTGACTAAAGTTTTCTTCCATCGCTGTTGTGATTTGCATGCAAAACCCCACTCCTGACCCCAAAAAGTGTTGCATGCGTATGAGTTCGTAATAAATAGAATGCACAAGTCCAATGAAAAGTGAATAAAAATTTATTTATATCACAAAAAATAAAACAAAATGCTTAAATTTCCTCAGATATTCATGCAATATTGTAATATCTCACAAAAGTTATCTTTTAAACTACTAAAAACATTCAACAGAATTAATTCAAAATAGAGAAAGCTAATCTGATTTCACTGCGAATTCGCTACAGTGAACAACAACAGCTTTCTAAACATAAAACAAGTACTGAATTGAGATGTCTTCCTCCTTTTATAAGCTTTTTAAATCACGCATGAGCATTTTCTTGTATTTTCTCGATTTTTCCCAAAAAGCAAAAGCGTACAATTACGAGATATCTATTTATTAAACCCGCATGCTCCTGTATTTTTCATTTTCCCGCCTAGCTTTCTCTTCAAGTAAGTTGTGTGCAGCATTGCACCTGGAAATGAAACAATTCTATTTAAAAATAGGTAATTTAATGTAAAAACTGTAACAATAAGATGGTACAAAGGGCTATTGAACACCCTAGAAGGAAACTGAAAAACAAAAAGAAGTTTCATTTTAAAAATTGCTTTTTATAGGTTTATTTCATTTAGGTGGAGCCTGGAGTAGTTTGATCATTTTGAAAATATATCTTCTGTGATCCAAGACATCCCACAAATACTAGAAATTTAAATTCTGTTTAATAAAAGTTTATATTTTCGTGTAAAAAATGAAAAATGAATGAGAATGGAAATTCTGATAGTGGTAGTAGAAGTTCTGATCTTAGAACCTGTTAAAATTTACTGAGCAAAATAGAAAATTCTTCAGATTTTTACATATTTTCTGATGATAATGTTAGAGACAGCTATCATTTTTTGCAAAAATTAATGAAAAAATTTCCATCTACCTCACTAAGGTTACTATTTCTTGGTACCCCAACTAGTTTCATGAATGTCAATGACACTGTGAGATTTACAATTCTTGGAGCAATTTTTGATGGTAATGTTTATAAATATGGTTTATATTGAAAAACTAATTATTATACTTGAACAATCATATCAACAAAATAGATTGTATCCAATTTCAGATAGAAAATAGTGGAAGCCATAATAACAAATGAAATTCATGTGTTTTTCATTCTGGACATCCTACAAGATATTTAAAAATAAAAATCCTGAGAATTGTTATGCCTGAATTTAAATATATCATACTGATTTGAAATATTGACTGAATTATAAAAATTTCAAGATGTGCCAAGCATACGAAATGTCCCTCTATGTAAAATCAGTTTACTACTTATTCTAGCATGTGTGGAAAATGACAACTTCAGAAAAGTAATGAAAATACTCCTATATATATTTTTTATTTCTGACAAGAAGTGATTTTTCCCGTATATTTTGTTTATAAATGCAATTGTGTATTTTCTGAAATTAAAAAATAACATAATTTATGAATTTTTTATAATTTTATTTAGTTGAGAATTGATTATGCATCCAACCAGTTAGGTAATTAATCAAAAATCAAAAAATTCATTTTTGATTTTTTAACTACTGAAATTTCTGGAAGCAAAATTTAGGCATTCATTTTATCTTTTTAGTTCAGTTAGGAAGACAACTTCATTTTATACCTACCAATTTTATTGGAAAGAAATACTTAATGTGAGAAGAGTACAAAGAAGTGTGCTGTTTCCCAAGAAGCTGATTGAAAAGAATTTTCGTGGAAAAAATGCTTTTTATAGGCTTTTAGTCTATTGAGGAAAAGGCCGATTTAATCATTAAAAAAATACATATTGTCTGTTACGTAAAATACCATGCTTGTGAGCGAAAAATCCTCTAACTGCCTCTAAATAAGAGTTCAAGTGAAAAGATGAAGCACACATATCACACTTTTGATTTAAAGTCAGAGATATATGACAGATGCTAAGAATGTTCAATCTTAATATGAAAGAGACGTGTGAAGAGCCAATCATGGTTGTGAATCAGGCCTCTTAATTAGTTGAATTATAAATAAGGAAAGGGCATTATTGAAGAATATTTAAAAGTGAAACTGCAGCAAACGTACAAATGTTGAGAATGAATAAATCATGTAGCATTTGCTTCATCAGTCTTCCCAGACACCCCCTTCCCAGTAAATCATGATAATGTAAACTATGGTGTTTAGTTAATTGATAATATTCTTATGAGTCGTATTGCTTTACAGACTAATTGATTTCTTGTTAACATATTCACTTTGTCACAAATCTATATACTACTTGAGATACGCCTGCACATAAAAAAAAAGAGACATTACATGTCTTTGATAAATCTACATATATTTATTATCTATGATAAGGATGGTTATAAGGTATTTAAATTTATGGGATCCTTAATTTTATCAGAAACACTAGATATAATTATCATAAGAATATTATCAATTAACTAAACACCATAGTTTATTCATATATGATAAAGTATATCAAGTAAGTGTTATAAGCGTAAGGTTTTGCATTATGTATGCTTTAATTTATTTGATATGATTAAAATACATTTTTTATTTACATAATGTCAAGTTTAATTTATTTTACATTATAGGATGATGAAGAAATAAGTTCAGAACTTCGAAATTCCCCAGAATTTCAAGAATTGATGATGTTAAAGAAGATACAGAAGGAGAAACTTAGGTCATGTGGTTTGGCTCAGCATTTTGGCTATAAAGTAAATTATACATTCCTTTAATTAGTTGTTAATCAGTTTCATTTTGGGTTTGGAAGATGACTATTTCTCAGTATGCAGTTAAAATGAGTACTATTCTTTTACCTATTTTTAGTGTTGTCGGTGCAAAACTGATCCTATTATAGGAGTACGGTGGCATTGTACAGAGTGCAAACCACCTATGAATATTGATTTCTGTGAGGATTGTGTTGAGTGGTATGTTTATCATTTTCTATTTTTTTTTCAATATTTAATGTTATAGATCTTTTTTTTAAAAAAAATTGTTTCATATATTTGTGAACTTTTTTTTTTTTTTTTTTTTTTTTTTATGTGGTCAGAGTATAAATATTCAGTATAATAATTCTTTCAATAAAGGTTTTCATTTTAGAAGCTGTACATGCTACTTTACTTTTAAAAATTTTACATATTTGCTTGTACCTCAAAACGATAGAATAAATCATGTAGCATTTGCTTCATCAGTCTTCCAAGACACCCCCTTCCCAGTAAATCATGATAATGTAAAACATAAGCAAAATATTTAATATTACCCATTTTTGCAAAGTAATTTTGTTGCCAAGCCACCTGATAAAAATATCAATGAATCCAAGCCAGTTGATGTTTCAAATCATACTTAGGTAAATACTAAAATGTTTAATTTTTTAAATTGACTAGTTCACAAATTTAAAAGGGCAAACAGTAAGTACTGTTGAATTAGAGATATCCAGTTAGTAATGAGTTGCCGCTCCTTTGTCATTGTAGTGGTTGCCACACGACGATACATGGATTCAACAAGTTTACAGAAGTGCTTCAGAGGTTCATCTTCTAGACTTTCCCCTAAATTAATTAAATGTTCATGGGGATGATGTACTTGTCACATTTTATTCAGGGTATCTTAAAAATGTTTAATAAGATTTAAATATGGTCTTTTCAGTGATCAATTCTATAGGGAAATTTTAGTAGAATGTTTCTCAAACCATGCAGTAGTCAACTGGGTTCTCTGACAAAAGTCATCCAGATTGCAAAAAAACATCAAGGTATCTAAGTGATCATCTCACAGATTCACATACTTAGATACAGATAGGATGCTTGAACCAAAAGTTCAGCACATTGCTAAGAGAAAATACATCATATCATCACTGAGCTGTGATGGTCTTTTACAATTCCAACCTGATATGATGGATCTATGACTTTATGAGACACACACATTGTTAGCCTACCATTAATGTGATGCTGTCAGAATAGAGAATCATTATTCCATGTTACTCACTTCTAGTTGTCAATGGTCTAGGCATAGTGTCCTGAGACCCATGTAAGTCATTGTCCTCTCATGGGTCATAGACTTCTGATGCCTATATGGTGGAAGGAGCACTGCTGAGTTCATCTACCTATTGCCATCTTTCAGTTAGGTGGTCACTTGAGTTAAGGTTTGGTGTTGCTTGCTACATATGATACAGCTAACTCTGAAGATCATGATCATTCAAGGTTGCTTTTCCCATGCAGTTGACCTGATTACTCTTTCTTTTCCCACTATCTGTATCCTTTCACCATACTGCTGATATCATGAAACAAGAAAATCCCAATTCTCAAATTTCTGAAATTGAATGGTACATGCATTGAGCACCTATTATTTGCCCCTCATTGAAAATGCGTAAAACACAAGATTTATCTATATATATCGAATGGCAACATCATTGCATGAACAGAAATGGACAACCAATACAACACTTTTGCATAGCACTGTCTACTTCTAAGTCAGTATATTACATAAGTCATTTTCACTTTTAAAAATGCTATAGTCCCATCCTTTTTTATTTATCTTTTAAAGTGTAATACTTTATCAGCATGGTTTGTTTTAAGTTACTATAAACAAATTTATATATTTCAAAGTTACTATAAACAAAAATGTTTATAATTAGCATAAAAAGTTTATCCTACTTATGAATATAATGCTAATTTCTCATTAAAAGTTTTTCTCTTCTCTTGTCAAAAATATTTAACTTATATTTCTAAATATAAAATCCTTTATATGTCTTTAGACTTTACTCTAAAAAATAATCAGCTTCCATGAAAAAAATTCCTTTTTAATAATAATCTGCAACTTCTTAAGTATACTATAGTTCTATCAAATTTTACCTTCAAATGTTTAGCTAGAATGAGTTATATACTGATATCTTACCTATAAATCCTTGCTTTGAATGCTGTGATATTTTTTAAATATTTTGCTTTATACCAGGGTATCTTAAACTGTGGGTTGCGACTACCATGAAGGTCGTGGGACCTGCAGCAGAGGTCGCCAAAAATTTTAGCAGTTTTGATATTTCTTTAACTAATTATAATAATTTTTACACAATGTATCTTAAAATAGATACAAAGATAAGATAATACAGACAAAAGGAAAACGAAAATGTTTTGATGCATTCTTTTTATAATATAAACGTTCATTTTACTTGCTTTGCACGTGACGCTGCCATTTCGTTTGTTACTTTTTTAAATGGTAAATGGTTTAAAATTTTCACATTGTTCTATGTCTTAAAATTAGAAATTAAAGTTAATGACCTAAGACTGCAATAGTATATTAAAGTACAAGTGAAAAAATTGACAGTTTAACTCACACATGTGTCGGATTAGCGCAATGCTTATGGGATCCTGTCAGAGCCAGATTTAGACTTGATAAGGTCTCCTAAGCTATTTGAGATATGGGGCCCTTTATAAGTATGTTATAATATATTTTAATACTATTTATACTATATTTTAATTTTTTGAGGGGCCCTAAGCTTGTGTAGCTTATATGGAAATCCGGTCCTGGGTCCTGAAGTCGAGAAAAAAATCTCAGTGATAAAAAGGGATCGCGACTGAAAAAAGTTTAAGAAGCCATGCTTTATACACGCATGCAGAGAGAGAGAAGGGTTTGAAAAAAACTTTATTGTCCATTTGATATAAAATACTGAATGAATAATATAGTTTTATGGTTCATGATACTTTCTTAATATTTGGTGTTTTCAGAAACACAAAATAATTCTGCAAGGAAATTGAAAAATTAATTCTTAATAAAAAATTAATAAAGCATTTGCTTGCTGCTTAGCACATATATAAATACACTCTGTCACAAAAATATATATATATATATGTGTGTGTGTGTGTGTGTGTGCCCAGAAGAAATTGCCAAATTCACAAAAAACTCGGCAAGTATGTAATCTGGTAAAAGATACGTAAATGATCAAAATTTCGATTCCAGTGAGAGACAAGGATAAGTATGCTATGCACATATGAGATGTGTAACTGTGAGAATCTGAAAGCATGATTGCTTTTGCCATAGGGCTATTCAAACGAATTTGTCGACTTAGATGGGTGGTATTGTGACTAGAGATGCCTCTGAGACATAACACAAATGAGTGTGAGGATTGTGCAAGCAGAAGAGCAGGCACTTCTGCACCAGCAACATTCCTAGCATCGATTTGCCATCATTTACCACCTTCCAGGCATCCAGTCGAATCAAGGGAAACCATTCAAAGATGACTGGCTGACACTGGTATGTGCTACCGACATCCATTACAACGTTTTTCATATACCTGTTGGGTGCATGGCGCTCAGGAGCACGACATTCTTTCCTTCCCCCCTTGGTAAGACGTGTTATATTGTCATTCTTAGCAATCTTACTAGAAAAGAGCTCATCGCATATATTTTTGAAAGAATAAGGTACTTCTCCTTTTGAACGATTTATTTTGCCAATGTAGCCTATCCCTGAATTCCTCATTTCTATTACTAATTTCAGCAGTTCCATCAAGAGAAAAGCTGCATGGTTACCTACTGTTTCTCCAGCTGGTCTTTTCAAATTTTCTCAAATAGGGAAATCTGTTCAGTAAATATTTTGACCTCACATCAGTAGCAAGCCAAAATTTAATGTCAAATTCGTCTGGCTTTTTAGGTATATACTGAATAAATCGGCATCGGATCTTCATGGGAAATTGTTCATCCACTGTTATATTTTCGCCCAGTTTATAACATTTTAAGCAGTTTTCAATAAAAGTATTCCAAATATCCAAAACAAGGGCAAATGGATCAGTCTTTGGGATCTCGATCTAAATTCTTATTTTCCTTTTCTGTTTCGCAAACAAGTTCTCCATCAGACAAATTGGATTCACTTGTTTCAGTAAAAACAATCCAGTCCTTGTCGGATAAACTGGATGTAATTTCGGTATGAAATTCTTCATCAGGTTCAGTTTCTGAAACAGAATTATTATCAGAAAGATCATCACCGTTCACATAATTCTAGTGTTAAGATGCTTATCGCTGACCCCACATCATAGGCATTGTCAACTGGAGTTTTGTCCAATGCGGGCAAGCTGGAATGTTACCGCCATCGCTGAAGATCACACGCCACCAACTGGGGATGTGTGATCTTCACCGATGAATCCTGATTTGGTCTTGGTGGTAATGGCAAATGCACATGCGTGTGGAGGCAGCCAGGCCAGCTGTCCGATCCAGCATTTGTTGTCAAGCGGCATACAATGATTACAAAAGGTGTGACAATGTGGGGAGAAACTTGTTAAAACACATAATCATCTCTAGTCATCCTTCAAGGCACTATGATGGCTGTCAGTTATGTGGACTGGTTGTACTGCCTATGCTATCAAGTCGTCCAGGTGCCATTTATCAGTAAGACAGCGCTTGTCCACATACTGCATGACTCTCCCAACAGTGTCTTCAATGATATGACATTCTCCCATGGCCTGCCAGGTCACCAGACCTCTTGCCAATAGAGCATGTTTGGGGCATGCTTGGAAGGCAACTGAAGGCGTCCTGGAATATCTGTGAATTAACTGCCCAGTTACAAAGATTATAGTGTGACCTTCTACAGGGGGTCATAGGTGACCTACTTGATTCGATGCCACAGCATGTTTCGGCTTTTATAGCTGCTAGAGGTGGCTACACTTCTTGCTAATTTGTAACCTTTTTCATGCCATAACTTCTTTATAAAACAATCTTTTGTTCTGAATTTGTGTTCATTTGTTAATCTCCTTACACATTGCATATATGTTAAGTTCCATGACAGTAGTTCATTTCCTTCTGGGTGCATATATTTTTTGTGACAGAATGTATTTTATATTTTACATACACACACACACATATATATATGTGCGTGTGTGTAAAATATAAAATATGAAACAAAATTATTAAACTTAATTGCAACCAATTGGCAATGTACCTTTAAATTTATAAATTTTAATTAAACACATTCTCGCATCAAGGATATGCTTTGCATCATTTTGCAATGCTCTGCAGCATATTATGTCACTCTTTACCTGAAATTTCTGTGCAATGTAAAATCTTTAGCCCAATCGGCTGCTCAGGATTTCCAGTTTATAAATATGACTGCTGTTAGTATGTTAGTACACGTCACCTTTTCTTGCCTGCTGTTGCTTGAATAAACCATGTCTCTTGCTTCATCTTTTTTTGTCTACTGTTTAAAAAAAAAAAAAAAGGTGAGTGCATATTTAAAAATTTTTTGGGGAGCAGATTGGCCCCATTATGCTGTGCTACTCAATATGATGTTTGAATTCCGTTAATTGTCACATAATAAAGATATATTGTGATTACTCAATGATTTTATGGTTATAAAAGTTCAAGACTTCTATTATGTCATCTGCATGTATCTCGCATCTATTACTGCTTCGACCACGACTAAAAAGAAAAACATGCCATGAATGTGAACCTCTGAATTATCACCTTATATGTATATGTATGGTATATGTATGATACAAATATATCTTAACTGAAAATAGATTATAAATTGAGTTACCTTATATGTAGTCATTCTTTTTCTTACAGGCATATTCATATTTAAAAACCTAGATTCTGTATGATGATTTTTATACTTTTTAATTTTTTTTAATTTATCCTGATTTTTATATTTCAGTATGCATGAAATTGGACAGCATACTGCAGATCATAGGCTAGAAGCTATACATCATGCAAGCACTGGATTTCTCGATCGCGATTATATGCATTTCTTAGGAAATGATTACAACTATCTGGATCCTAACTATATGCCAGCTACATAGTTTACAAATATATATGACATATGTAAATAACTGTGAATAAAGTTTTATTATTATTTCCCCCCGTCATTAGGGTGTAGACAGTTACAGAAAATAGATATACAATATTGAAATACCGTAAATGACTTACCACATATGGATGTTAAAATACTCATTATCTTTAACTTACTTTGTAAAACAGTTTTTGTGACATATTTAGGTAGGTATATTAATATACTAATGAACGAGGGATTAGTTTATTTATGGCAAAGTTATTTAAGGGTTGTCTGCTTACAAAAGGGTGTCTTTATGCATTTTATGAGAGCAACTGACTTTATACAGTTTGTTCAGAAACCCCTATAAAGGTTTAAAAGTAATGAAATAAAAATAAATTACTTCCTTCCCAATGTGGTACATGATGCAATTTTCCGTATTTATATAACTAGGTAAGTGATTATATTACATTTAAATAATTAGAAACATTACGATAAGGATAATCAGTCAGCCAATGAAAGTAAACATGCAAGATTTATGATGTATAGTGCATTAACACAACTAAGGCATTTTGAGTATGCATTCTGCATTTAGCACAATTTCATTAAAGAATCATAATTCAAAATAAATATGAAATCTTAATTTAATTATGAAATGAGTTTTGTTTAAGTAGAACACAAATTAAATTAACAATCTTCACAGACATTTAAATTGAATTGTTGAAAAAATAACTTGCATAGACTTATTCATCAATTATAAATATTGTTAGGCTTACCTGTTAGGCAATAGTTGCAGGAGTAAATCCCAACATGGAAGGTAACATAGCTTGGGAGGGGAAATAGTGACTGATACTTTGGCTCAAGTACAAGGTATAGGGTAAATCCTCTCTTGGCAGTATATAGCTTGGCAAACACACATTTTTTTTTTTTTTTTTTTTTTTTTTCTTTCAGTTTCATTATGCAAAAGAGACACCAATTTATTCTAACATTGCATTTGTTTTGCTAATGAAACTTGTATCGATAGTAAATGATTCCTGCAAAATTGAAGTTTAATTTTATAAGTTGGTTTAGTCATAATACCCGCATTTGTTCTGTTGAAAGATAAGACAGTTTTACAATGCTTTTGTCATGTATATGATATAATTTTGTGTCAATATACTACTTTGTATATGAACTGCACTTTCATATTCTAAAAATTTTATTATTGAATGTTGGGCAAACCTGCCAGATGAGTGGACTGTGGCCACAGCAAAATTTATGAGTTCTATGTACATCTGAAAAAAAAAAAAAATTATATTTTTATATTGAAATGTTTCAGCTTTATTTTGGCTTGATTAACAATTTTCGGCCATGCAAAATAGGGCTGTACCAGTGTTATAATACAGATATGCTGCGACTATAAAACTGCTACTCTATGTACTGCTGTCCAACTCTGAATCCTTAATCATCACAAGAGAAAAAAAAATTACGTACGTCATTAGTTCCAAATTAGGATTTAAAGTACTGATATCAAAGACACCAGCACCTCTTGCATATATTAAAACATCTCTCTTTGATGGAGGAATACCATCTGCGCTCTTGAAAACAACTGTAACTTAATTTTCTTTTTTGAGCGTTGTAACATCCTCTGTGTTAATTTGTAACAGCACTTTTGCCATTGATGTACATATGGATATCAGTGGCTTTTTCAGCACCTTGCTCTCATAGAGTTGCTTCTTCAGATTGCATCTTGTAGGCTTCTGCATACGGATTAACATTCCTTAAAACTACTCCACTTTTGTCAGCTTTACAGCATTCAGAGCAACATTTCCAAGTATATTCATTCCCTGCCTGAGGGCTTGATTTGAATATAAAATATACAGCTAGGCATACTGTTCTTGATCAGGATGAGGTGGATGGAGGTGGTTTGCTGAATGATATATGTGGCACCATGAATACTAAAATAATAGAGACTGAACCTGTAGGCATTTCTACCTATCTTGGAACCCAAGGAAGCAAAACTAAGAAAACAGTACGGTTATAAGTAGAAAAAAGATCATGAGAAAATTGGTGGTCCCTATTTATAATATTATGCCATTCTTCTAGATATCTTCTTTCAGCTTCTGCAATTTTTGCATTGTGATGGCAGTGCACGTATCTTACATATTCCTTTCTCCTGGAAAGAAGAGTCCACTGAAGAGACTGCAGCAAGCTTCCATTGAACCGACATTGGATTGTTCGACATAAACAGTTTCCTGCATTCTGAAGAGTGCTAGTGAATGTGACAAAGTATTCACACATCGCAAAGTATTCACATGAAGCCTGTCTTCTAGTATAACGATTGTTTCTTCAGATCAGACTTGTCTGTTATGTGAAGCGTCTTGCATTTTTCTCTTAATGGCATCCTGTTCTAGCTTTTATATTTGAATTTGATGATGCTGAGAGAGTCATGTGTCCTTCATCTACGTTCAACTTCTGTCTCTTCATCATGCATATTCTGTTGACGTTCCACATGTCTGATGAGCCTCCTACTCATTTCTGGTCTTTAGCACGCAAATTTCTTTGGTTTTCTGCTTGTCTGTTGATCCTTCTACTCGTTTCTGCTTCAGTTTCATCAGCATATAACATTTCTTGAATTTCTGCTTGTTTCCTGATCCTCCTATTGGTTTCTTCTCAAGGTTTTTGAGCGGTTAAGTTTTCTTGTAGATGTACACTGCGCAAAAGAAAACAAAACAAAAAAAGGGATAGTTCTATATCTCCCGTTATACTGGGCCATTTGACATTTTTCATGTCTTGAAAGTGCAACTTAGGATATGTATTAGATTTATATATAGCATTGTTCAAATATAGGTATTTTGACGTAAAATCGGACTTTTTCTGAAACAATTCATAAAAATCGCATGAGTAGTTTTTAAAAATTTAGCTCTCAAAATTGTAGCTGCTCAATGTTAATTCAGTTTGGTATGTATAATTAATATCTCTTTTTTTATGAAACTTATTTGATTCCTTCTTGCACAGTTCGAAATTTAGGCTCATTCCAAATAAAATTCACTCATTTTTTGTGATTTATTTTTAAATAATTTTTATAAATTTTTCGAAACAAATTTTGCATAACCTATAAAATTCTTACAATCATAGATGTATTTCTAAGCATACCTGAAAATATTAAAGCCTTTTATTCAAAATTTCCGAAGATATATATGATCTTATATATAGGCGCATTTTTAAATTTGGTATATTTGGTTGAAAGCAATAATAACAAAAATGCGATTTACACACTTTGTTAAAATTATTTGAAAGTAGGAACGATGTGACTTTTTTTACGCTCATCCACAATAAAAAAGTTAGGAACGATGTGACTTTTTTTCTACTCCTTGCACAATGGAAGGAAAATAGGTTGCCATATATTAAGAAGTTCGCCAAGTGAATTGGCTCAAGCTAAAAAAAAAAAAATGTGCCAAGTTAAATTTTTGAATTACATTGTAAATTTTGCACCAAATTTTACAAAATGTAATACTTAGGCATAATTTGAGTCGTAGAATCGAAATATGGAAAAACTTGGTATGTTATTTCAGAAAAAGTCATATTTTGTGTCAAAATACCTATATTAGAACAAAGCTATATATAAATCTAATATATATCTTAAGTCGTGTTTTTAAGACATGGAAAATGCAATTTGAATTTTGTCAATCGGCCCAGTAGTACGGGAGATATATTAGAACTCCCCCCCTTCCCCCGCAGTGTACATGCTTGCTGAGTCTCCTACCATTTCTACTTCAGTTTCTTGGGTATGTAAGTTTTCTTGTCATTGTCCTTGCTTGATGAGTCTCATAGTCGTTTCCTCTTCAATTTCTTGAGCACGAAAGTTTTCTTGTTGTTTTACTTGCCTTTCAGTCTTCTAGTGGTTTCTTATTCATTTCTTATAGCTCGCCATAATGTTTATGCTTCAGCTCTTTGCCTTCTTAATGCATCTTCCATAATGCCTGTGTTGCATTTTCGCATTTTAAATAATTTTTCGCATTTTAATAAGCTGAAAAACAAATAACCCTGTATAAAATAATAATTGAACTAAAATACCTTAAATACCTACAAAAGTTTTAACTGCACTGAAAAAGAAAATATGTATTAAAATAAATTAAATACTTGTAAATAAAGTTATTAAAATGCACTGAAAAACTTAAAATAAAATGAGCTGTTAATTTAATGTACCTTACACAAAGTTGTTAGCTGTGGCCAAATCAAAATTTATAAGTTCTATGTACACCTGAAAAGAAATGATATTGTGATTTATATTTAATGTAATATAAAAGCTTTTTCTTACAATAAAAGAATTAAAACGGCAATAACATAACGTATCATATCAGTTATCGTAACCTGAAATGAAAAAGTTGCCAACAGCAGCTAGTTATTTATAATGCTGATATTAATGAAAAATGTTCATAAAACGGCAATAACATATCATATCAGTTATTGTAACCTGAAACAAAAAAGTTGCCAACAGCAGCTAGTTATTTATAATGCTAATATTAATGAAAAATGTTCAATGTACAATGGCGTCGCATGCTTTCTTTAACGTCAGAATATGACCTTATATAATAATAATATATTCAATGTTTGGCAATGCTCTTTTTATTTCATATTTTGTAAAACATACAAATTTTTTATTAACAAACTTATATTTTAAAAGCGATTAGTGGCAACATTTTTCGAAATAAAGCAGATTTTAATACTCGAGAAGCTAGACCCCGTGCTGTATCCTTCTGATGCTGGCCAATTATATTTGACTTGAAAATGATGTCATTTATAAGTGGAATGATTCTTTAATGGCTGTCGACGTAAATGCACAAGTGTTCCAAACAAATGTTACATGAAGTGTATATAAACATGATATAATTTTAGTTTAATCTTATTTTCTTTTGTAATCTTCAAGTTTTCCACATTTTATTAGGTTACTATGCCTTCTGAAAGTTAATCTCTAATAGTTATGATGTACTGCTTGTTTTTGCGTTTTGGTGGTTGCTGAGTCATTAATTATTTAATTTGAGTTTCAAAAATAATATTTTTATATGTAACTTGTTACATTAACTCATATGAAATAATTTATAGGGCATCACACTGTTAAGTATATGTGACATTTAAAAAAATGTCTGTACAATTAGTTATTCTTTCTTTATGTAATCATTATCAAACTGCAGGGGGAGGGAATTAGGTTTATTGCATGGTAAAATTACATAAGTGATCAAGTGACAAAACATATTACATTAATCAGATTTATTATTTACAAATGTTTTCTTTAACACACTTTCATTTAGCAAACACATTTCCTTTCATGAAATTAAACATATAAATACTAGTTTTTAATCATCTTACAAGTGCTAAAGCCACTTGAAATAATCATTTAATCTCTCTAGTTTAGTTTGTTCTAAATAATTAGTATAGAAAGAAATTTACAGGAGCAGTTAACAGTAAAAATAATGATTAGCCTGTAAGATTAAATTTCTTTATCAAACAGCAGTAATAAAGTTTACTTATTAGTGATGTCTCTGTATTGAATAGTCATGATCATTTCCTTTGCTAATGACAGGCTGTCCTAATAAAATATCTTTGAACTTTTCAGTTTTATTTGCTGGTTTGTTCAGTTTTCGTTTTTTTACAATTTTTTGTTGAAAAAAATCTTTTTTGTGGAATAATGTTTTTACTTGTAGATTCAAATTTAGTGCTTATATTTTTTTATTGGATTTATTATGTTGTAATTTTCTGACAACTGTAATAATTTTTGAGTAGCATCTAAATGTTGCTTAATTGGCTGAAATACTTTGTCTATTAATGCAGTCTGCAAATTTTTATTTTCATTGCACAATTTTTTGATTTTGTTTAATTTATTAGTAACTAACAAAAACTTATGATTAGCTGATTTCTCAGAAATGTAATTTGACTGTGTTTTTTCAAAATTTTGTACTTCTTTTGAAAAGATAATGATTGCTCCAGAATAACTTGTTTCACTTCTGTTTCACATTACTGCTGAATGATGTGTTTGCACAAATTATTTTTAATACTGAAATCAATACAGTAAAGGTAATATATGCTTGCATAGAAATACTACATTGTCTACACATTTTCAAACAGTGTTTGTTACAATCATGCTCTGAATTTTTTTTATTTTTTATGACGTAATAGATTCTGTTTGATGAACTACTTTCAGATTAAAATATTTTGTTAATCTTCTCAGGCTGTAAAAATGTTACATCTTTGTGCAGCCTTAAAGTATTTGAGATTTTTGTTGTAATTTTGCCATTGTGCATTTTGGTGTTAATTTTTTTATATGTTAGATATGACAATAGTGCATCTATACATTTGTCAACTATTTTAGTCTTTTTTTCCTTCTAAATATATATCTTTAATTATTTTATGAAATGATTTCACATGCATGCTTGTGTTTATTTTACTTTGTTTTCTAAAACAGTATGCCCACTGTTATTGGCACATAGTACTTTTGAAGATAAGTTGCAAAGTCTTTGGTTTCACTGTCCTCTTCTAACTCATTAAGAAGGCAATTTAGCATATTTTTAAAAATATTTTCGTCAAGCTTATAAAGAGCTGATTTTAAAGCTTTATAAAAAATTTTTCGTTTTTTCTATGTCTCTTACAGAATTTATATGGCCTTGCCAAGCTCTGTCCACATGCCAGGCAAAAGCAGCCATTTATCTGCAACACCAAAAATGTTTTCCCATGCTCTGTAAAAAATGGGTATGTCTTCACTCATAAATGTTTTTGTTGAGCTGATAGAAACGTTCTGTTTCAGACATTTAAAAAATTCAGTAATAGTATTTTTGTTTACACTGGAGGAACAATAAAATGCTGCAGGAAATCCATCTTCAAATTCATCAATAACTATGACAGATACTAGTTTGAATTCATATCCGGTTAGCCCAAAAGTTGAATCGACACATACATAGTCACAACCAAAAGTACTCAGCATGTGTTGCTGCATCAGATCCATTATGACCTACATAAAATCTTCTTTTGGCAAGACTTTCTGATCTATAAAAAACAAGATGCTGGTCACCTTGTTTTTTATAGAGGAAAACACATTTTTTTTTTCTTTCATGCTATTACCCCATGCACGTACACTTACAATATCGTCACCAAATGTAAATATCCATTATTACAAGAAGGCATATGAAACTGTTTCTAAATATTAGTTAGCTATATCTTTGAGGGAGATTAAATGTTTTCTTTTGACTTCCTTGTATGAAGTAAAAAGGAAGTATTGAAATCGCGAAAAGTTTCAGGCAGCATATTTCAACGAAAATATCCATTTTGACCACTATGGAATGAAATTTAATGATGTTTTTGCATGATATCTGTACGTAAGGACAGAATAAAAGACTCTTTTCCTCCAAAAAAATTATAAAACTGCTTTAAAATGAATTCTGAAGAGAATTTTTCGTGGCGTCTGTACGTATCTCGCATAACTCAAAAACGAGTAGCCTCAGAACGTTGAAATTTTGTATATAAGACTGCTATAACATGTAGATGTGAACCTCGTCTTTTAATTACAATTGGCTGCACCAAACGTATATAAATATATATATATATATATCCACTCTGTTACCCGGCTCAGTGATCTCAGTTTCTTTACACTTATATATTTGTAAATTGTACATTTTTTGCTTTAAAAATGATTGAATTATGTTGTTTTTATCTTCCGGTTAAGGTTTTTATGCCTTTAGTAAATCTGTATGCAATATTTTTAGAATTATCAACAATTTTAAAGTTGCTTAAGTGCTGCTAAGCCTAATAATGTTTTTGATGGCAGGCATTGCTTATTTACATTTGAAACAGCAGACTAGTGGATTTGTTGCGAATATAGAGAAACTTAGCTTCGCAACAATAAAGATAACGCCTTCATTTATTATCGCGAATTAAATCATGCTTAATCCTTTCTGGAATTTTTTCGAGGAAATAAGTGTTTAAGTTTTACTTCGTAATTTTTGATACATATATTTTGATTTTTTATGTATTTTTGCCTTGTCGCGAAATGAGAAGTACTCAATCGTCTGTGAAAAACTGTTTATAGTTTTTGAATAGAACATGTGGCAATGATTAGATAATTCTTTAAATGATATAAATTTTGTGCATTCTGAGTTATAATATGAAAGAAATATAATACTGTTAAGTGAACCTAGCACAAGAGTGTTGCTATGATTATATTGTGGTTTATGCGCTGTTGGCGAAGTAGATTTAATTCAATCCAATAAGTTTAAATGAAATGCAAGACAAAAGCATATAATTTAATATTCCGTACAAGGAAGTCGTGGTGTACACATCAGATTTTTTTAATTTTCATTCTACAATGAAGTGTGTAAATCTTTCACTGTTTTCCTAGAATCCACTCCCAAGACTAACTTTTCTGAAAAGAGGAAATAAAAATTTAAAAATTATAATGTTCTATTTTGCTGTAGTATTTTTAATAAGTAGATATACTGTGATAATACATATTATTCAGAAAACTGTTACTTTGTGTTTAAAAAAAAATATCTGACCAGTGCAGAAGTAATTTTCTTTAAGGTAAACTTGGAAGCCCTAGGAATACAGTTTAATTTATTAACACTAAAATTTTCCTTTTAAATAAAATTTCAATTGCATACTGTGTTTGTCACCAATTATTTGTTTAAGTAGCAAGGTTATTTTCTCCCTCCTGTACAATGGTGCCTAAACTAATAAGGTGGTGGACGATAATTCATCACCACCAGGTCTCCCAATCCCTAGCCACCCTTTAAAATTGGAAGTACTTAAGTATGCATGCCTTCATGGTGTAACTGGAAGCACATTCAACACATAATTTGAAGGTCTGGAGTTCAAACTTGGGCCAGGGTATTGCAGATTACTTCAGTTTCTTGAGACTAAAAAATTTTAAATGACCAAAGTTAATTAAAAAATTATATATTAAATCAAGTCTCGAAAACTATATATTCAGCAATTTTATTACTTTTGCAAAAAAAATGCCGATGATGACAAATCACTCTTATATGCAAGTAAGGGATTAAGTCCCATACATGTAATCGTAATGTTCAGACGTATTGCTTTGAAATTATTAAAAAGATTTTTTTTCCTTCTTGTTTGAGAGTGGGGTCTTGTATCGGAATAAGAAATAAAATTTCTGAAATTTTCAATATTGTAACTCTAAAATAATATATAGACAGAGTCTGTCAGTACATGTTTTTTAAGTGGAATAATAGTGGTTAAAAATAAATTACTGATCATTTCTTGTATTGTGTACAAAATATTACAATCAAAAGTCGTTAATCCGGACACCCATAATTCGTAATGATCTATAATCCGGACCTCAAAGCTACAAATAAAAAAGTTAGGAACACATAATGCGTTTACGCATCCGCATTTAATGTATAACGGACGGTATAAGCTAAGCTAAAATTATCTAATTATCTATTTCAGTTATGTTGCAGATTGCATTGTTCCTTAATCTTCGAATTGGATCTGGCTTATTATTTTTTTCAGACTGTTCGAGCAATTTTATAAAAGTAAGCTTGAACTTTCGATTATGGCAAATAGAATTTCCAATGCTGGAGCTGCCAAAGGATCTACAAAGCGAAAGTATGTTTCGATGTCTATCAAACAAAAAGTGGAATTGCTGCAAAACATGGATAAAGGCATATTCTTTGTTTCTCTAACCATTCCGAAATATGTTTATCAATTTCAATCTGCTGTGTGGGGAAGGGGGGGTCGCAGCGCACAATGAATTGGAAGTTGATCTGTCAGCACTATCCTTATCTTCAGGGCAGATGTTTTTATTTTATTTGGCTTATAATTCCGTACTAACTGTAGTATTTCATCTTGATGTACTCTGATATGATTTAAATCAAATTCCTCGTCATTATAATTCGCTTCCGATAGTGAAGAAAGCGACACAGAGGTTATTGAAAACGAAAAAATTTCGATTGACAAATTAGTCGGTATTGTCGACACAGCAATTATAGGACTTGAACAGCGGAACTTTGTAACTGAACAAGAAATTATGTAGTTTTATAGAATTAAAGAGAAAGTATTATCACATAAAACGAAGCAACTTAAAAACCTACATTGAAAGAAATGTTTAAAAAAGTAAACAAATAAATATTATTTTTGTAAATTTTGATACCCTTTAGATCATAATTGTTTTATTTCATAAATTACGTTTTCATATTTTTAATTTTATAATTTATGCATGCCATCTTACCAGATTTAAACTGATGATCTATAATCCGGAATCGCCAAAGTCCCGACGAGTCCGGATTAAAGACTTGACTGTATTGAAAATGATGTTAGAGATGCCTCGAAAGGAAACCTAAACTGAAATTAATTATAACTCAAAACACTTAACATGTTATACAATTAAAAGTAAAACGATGAATTTAAGAAAATTTTCGCAGCTGGCAAGCTGATTTGGCTATTTAGCGCACATGGCATTAACCAATCAATGAACCATTGGACATTGTACATAACATATACACTGTGCAAAGAAAAAGGGGGACAGTTCTGTATCTCCCGTTCTACTGGACTGATTGACGAAATTCAACTTGCATTTATTATATCTCAAAAGGGCAACTTAGGAAATATATTAGATTCATATATGGATATTTTGACACAAAATCGGACTTTTTCTGAAATGACATACAATTTATTTTCCATATTTCGATTATCCGGCTCAAATTATGCCAAACTTTCAAGTTTCGTAAAAAACGCACGAGTAGTTTTTGAAAATTAGTTCACAAAATTTCAGCTCCTCAATGTTAATTGAATTTGATGTATATTTATGAATATCTCGTTTTTTTTATTAAACTCACTTGATTCCTACTTCCAGACTTCGAAATTTGGGCTTAATCCAAATATATTTTGCACACTTTTTTTATGATTAATTTTTAAAATTTGTATTTTTGAATATTTTTTATAAATTGCTCGGAATTTTTTTTTTTTTTTACAACCTGTAAAATTTTTAACATTTTGAAGTAGATCTATTTCTAGGTGCATCTGCAAAAAATTAAGAGTTTTTTTATTCAGAATTTTCTAAGATATAAGTGAATTTACATATTAGCAATAATAATGCCAAATGTGGTTTACACACTTTGTGAAAATTATTCGAACGATGAACTTTGGGCAGCTGAATTTAAACGTGGCCGTACCAGCCTGGGTGACAATGAATATTCAATACAGCTAAAAACTGTAACCATTAACAAACACATTTCTAAAAACCACCAAATGGTTCTGGACGACGTCGAATCAAGGTTAGAAAGATAGCAGAGGCAATGAGCATGTCCAAAGAACGTATTTGGCATATATTGAACCAAGATTTAGATGTGCGCAAGCTAGCTTCACGTTTGCTCACTCTGAACCAAAAACGTGTCCAAATGAACATTTGCACCTTTCTGTTGGTGCAACAAATAGGAATTTCTTTGATTACTGATCACTGTAGATGAAACATGGATTCATCATTACAGCCCAGAAACAATGGGAAAGTAATGGCAACAATTTTCGGGGACAGCCATGGAATTGACTTGATAAATTATCCTGAAAAGGGATAAACCATTATCGAAGCATACTATGCAACTTCACAAGCTAAAGGCAGAAATTACGGAAAAACGGCCACATTTGCAAAAGAAAAAAAATCTTGTTTCACCAAGACAATGCTCTACCTCACAACTCAGCAGCTGCAATGGTGAAAATCCATTAATTACAGTTTGAGCTGCTTGACCACCCACCCTGTTGACCAGACATGACACTAAGCGACTTTTTCTTTTTGTTCCCTAAGCTAAAATAAGCACTTGGAGGACAAAGATATGAGGAGACTTTGCAGAGAGATTCCACATATTATTTGGGTGGGTTAAAAGGATGCGAGCATCACTGGAAGAAATGTATAGACTTACAAGGAGACTATGTCAAAAAATAAATGTAATTTTACAGAAAAAATATCTTTTTTCTTTGTTAAGTCGGAAACTTTTCCGACCACCTACCTACATATATTCATGCAGATTCTTCATTATTTCATTTCTTTAAATGCAGGGCTCTAATATTTGCTGGCAACAATATGAAAAGTGAAACGCTGTTTTATAGTGAACTAACGCAACATATCAAAATGAAATTAACAGCCTTCTAGACAAATTGCTCCTTTGGGTTAAAAAGGTGGTCGGATATGTCAGCCCTACCATACTGGTGGCAGCTGTTAGATTGTAAATCTATCCGCTGAGCAGGCACTATTCTGCTTGGTATACAGCCATGGGTGATAAAAGAAGCCTGCTCATTGGTAATAATATATTCGGAACATGCATAACAATAAATTTCGATAGAGAGCTTCCACCAACTCTACAAGTCAATGTTCTGCCGAATAACAGCTTGCATCAAGGGCAGAGGTGGGCCCACACATTATTATTATTTTTGTTCTTATAGCTGTATTTACTGAATAAAATATTACTTAAATAAAACCTTTAAAAGAGGAACAAAAGATATTTCCTAACATAATAATAAGAGGGTTTTAAAATTTTATAACAAACTTTAACTGAAATTCCTAGATATTTTATACTGCCTGTTGATACAACTAAAAACTTCTGCAACAAAATGGAGAAGAACACAATGAAATATTTCTAGTTAATATTTAGTAACATTTTGCTAGTATACTAAAAAAATACTTTCATTTTCCCCACATAAAATGCTCCTAAACTGAATTTCTCTCAGAAATGCAGCTTTGTTTTTCTAAATTTGATCCTTTTGATTCAGTCACACTTTGTACATCCACAAGCTTGATAAAGAGCCTGGGGCTGTAGTTCCTTCATGTGCCCTAAATGCCCATTTTCATAGTTTGTAAACAAAAACAGGATTTGGGGGCCCTACCTGTAATCAAGCCCTGTGCACAGTTTGTTCTCATGTTTTTAAAATGTTTTACATTGCAAATGCTGCTTACAGCTTAAAAAGACAGTATACTAAGGCACAAAAGAAAATAGTTCTGAATTTGAAGTAGACTTTTAATGAACTATGATGCAGTTCAATAAATCACAAGAACAATGTTCCAATACCAGTTTATAAAAAAGTGTTGAACAAGGCTCTGCTGTTCTACGTAAATTTAATAAAATAAAGTTCAGTCGTAATAAATCATATATTAAACACATTTTAGCCTTTTATTTCATTTACTTGATTTTGTTTTGTTTACTGATATTAAAGTGTGTTTGATAGTTAACTTTTAGAATAAAAAAAATCATGTGTTTTTGATAGCTTATAACTTAATAACAAATAATATTTTAAACTTTTATTAAAAATGTAAATTATTTTAAATAAATTAAATTTGCTAAATTACTAATGATACTAATTCAGAAGTCAAACAACAAAAATCAGCGTTATACCTACAAAATTTTCACAGGACTAGTTTCGATGGTTTTACCGAACCATCATCTTCAGCTGCAAAACCGCAAATGAACAAGATAGGAAATAATGATTAGATAAGATAAGAAAGCCTGGACAAGAATAAGCAAGTGGCGCCATCTGTTGGCGAAACCAGAACTAAAACATAATTTCTCTAAAAGCCGATGGCAAATTTGGATTGGAATTAGGATCGTTAACTAGAACAGAAAGATTTTTATGAATGTGAAATGCCTCTAGAAAATCCAGTTCTCCAATGGAAGATGTTTTTTGAATAATTTTGGCAGCAGAAAAATTGAAAGTGTGATTTTCGGACCAACAATGTTGAGCAACAGAAGACCTCTGTGTTTCCTTTTTTCTAACATATGCATCATGTTCTTTGACGCGAAATTTTAAGGCTCTCTTAGTTTGGCCAATGTAAATTAAACCACACTGGCAAGGAATCCTATAAATACCCCAGGAATTCATATCCGGAATGGGATCCTTGAGTATAGAAGTTGGAATTTTATTGATGGGAGAAAAAACAACCCGAAAGTTAAATTTCTGCAAAATATGTGCAACTTTATAGCTAATTGATGGAAAGAAGGGAATGACAACAGAATTTTTAAAATCTCCTAAAATAAGAGTGTGGCTTTTAGTGTGTTGAGATGAGAATATTTTAACTGCTTGATTAATAATGTTGGGTGAAAAGCCCCTGTCAATAGCTATTGCTTTTAAATAATTTAGTTCTTCATCAAGGGCTAGTTTGGAGGAGCAAACTTGAAGAGCACGGAAAACATAGGAATAAAATGAAGCTAACTTTTGTTTAGTCGGATGACATGATTTAAAGTGTGGTGGAAGGCAAACCGATGAAGGTTTACGGTAAACTGTAGTACTGAAGTTGGATGTGTTACGTGTGACCAGAATGTCGAGAAACGGAAGAGAATTGCAAGTCTCAAGTTCAAAAGTGAACTGAATAGCAGGATCAATAGAATTCATTGTTGAAAGAACTTTATTTAAATCATCTTTATTACCTTCAAACAGGGTAAAAGTATCGTCTACGTAGCGGAACCATGCCGGGAAGTTTAAAGTTTCAAACAATTTTGATTCATAATAATGCATGTAGATATCAGCCAGGATGGGACTGAGGGGACTTCCCATGGCTAATCCCTCAGTTTGCTTGTAAAATTTATTTTGGAAAACAAAATGTGTTTGTTTCAAACAGAGTTGAGTGAGAGAAATTAGCTCATCAATTTCGATGCAAGAGAAATGAAATTCGCGAAGTCTGGTTTCTAGACATCTTAATGCACCCTCCACTGGGACATGGGTGAATAATGATTTTACATCAAAAGAAACCATGAGTAAATTACTAGGAGAAATGTTTTTAACCTTTTTTACAAACTCTATTGAATTTTTTATGGTGTAAATGTTATTATCTAATAGAGTGGAAAATATGTCTTATGAGTTTCACAGAGGTTCATGCTTTAAAAAGTAATGCTTTAAAAAGAAATGCTTTAAATGCTTTAAATAATAGGTAATGCTTTAAAAAGAAAAGAAATTTTATCTCAGACAGTTTATCAAGTTTTCATTTAATAATTTCTTCTTTTCAAATTGAAGCCTCTTTTCTAATCAAAGCCTTAGCTAGCGATCTGTTAAGTAGATAACTTAAGTCAATTATGCTGTTAATATCTAGTGTGAAGCAAACGCAGCAGTGAAAAATAAGAATTCCTCATTTCATCCTGCTCCCAAGGATGTACTAAAGATCTACTATCAGTTTGAAAAGCTGTAATGCTAGTTTGTTGTCTGAATGCAAGTTTCATAGATCTGGTTTTCAAGATTCGTCAAGTCAGTTTTTGTAAATGAGGCTCCTAAGAACAACCTGAATATTGTTCAAGTGATCCAAAAATTTTAAAAGTGCTCTAATATGAAACTCTCATTCATTTTTTGTTTACAAAATTAAAATTTTTAACAAGTTTTATTATTATTATTATTATCTAATTGTTTACTTCAATAATTTATAACAGAGTAAAATCATATAAAAAAGGTTAAAGCAATAATTAGTTTTTCAGAAGATAAGCATAATAAGTTTTGACAAATTTCAAAAGAAAAATAATTAATAAACCTAAAATTTCTCAAAAAATATAACAGACATTCATCTGCATATTATCACCTTTATAAAAGATGATAATGCCATTTGTGTTTATGATTTTATCATTCTTGTGTTGGTTTACATCAAAAACTCAAATGCAGATATTTTTATTTTTTTAGAATATACACTCAAAGTAGTAGAAAAATAATTTATTTCTTCCAACCAATTCTTATGCCAAGTATCCCCTAAAAAAATGAAAAAACATGATTATATTTGCCATTTCCTAATGTTATTAATAAAACACATTAATTAAGTATGCATTACAATTTAAAATAATAATCACTAGCTTAATAAACACATAATCCCTTTTGCATATCTTTAAACCTCTGACCGTGAACAGAAAATTAAAATGTTGAAAAATAACATTTTTTATTCTGCAAAACTGATTTTCCAAAAGTGTTTTCATAATACTTATAATTCAAATGAAAATTTTTCTTAAAATACGAAAAATATATTTATTCTAACGTACAGTTCAAGCGAGCTATATGATAATCACTTTAAAAACTCTATGAGCATGGATTCTTGGTCAGAGGGCTAAGTTATTCTTTTTCAAAATTGTTACATTATCTTCTACATACATATGCATCACAGATTACAAAAGATTTTCAGGGAACTACATGAAAATAAAACAGACTGTGCATATATTGGTTATATTAGACACACATAAGCTTAATTTCTAATACAGTACAAAGTCCGTACGGGGACCTCAAAGCCACAAACTTTTTTTTTTGTATGCTTTACGCATGCGCGTTGGGAGGATGCATCTCCAGATACATTAAAAATGCTTGGCATAATTTATGGCCAGCTACCATATTTCATGGTGAGGACGATGAAGATGATAGCCGTTAATTTGAAAGTTTTCGGACATCGCAAACTAAAGGTGAAATTTTCCAGTTATTGGATTTTGTAAAGAAATGTTGAGAAACGGTAATAAATGCAGATGATATAACAGAAAATTTTCATTGCAACAACAATGCCCCAATCATCAATCAACGGATGGCGAAATCTGTAGTATTATTCTAAATCCAGAAAATACTGCTTCCGAAAGGTGGAACTTTGTAACTGAACAAGAAATTATGTCTGTTTACAGAATTAAACAGAAAATATTAGCACAAAAAACGAAGCAACTTGAACAACTTACATTGAAAGAAATGTTTAATAAAGTAAACAAATAAATATTAAGGTTCTTTTTTTTTTTTTTTTTTTTTTTTTTAATTTTGATACCCTTCAGATCATAATTGCTCTTTATTTCATAAATTACGGTTTTATATTTTTAATTGTATAATTTCTGCATGCCATCTTATCAGATTTAAATTGATAAGCTATAATCCGGAAAAACCCCTAATCTGGAATCGCTGAAGTCCCAACGAGTCCAGATTATGGACTTTGTACTGTACTATCTACAACTGCAAGTTAATGTGCATTATTTTACATAACTATCACTTCAAAGACTACATATAGAGCCTTCAAAGTGATACTTATATAGTATAAGTTTGTGTATATATATGTCATATTTTTAATGCATAGTTGTGCTGGCTGAGTGGGAAAACGATCAGATGATGCCGACACAAATGAATTTTGAAGAAATCACAATCTTTATTTCCATGCATTAACACCATCTTAGTAGATATTTATCCAATCATAATCAATTACAATAATTTCTTATATAGTACACACAGATTAACGGAGATACGAGGTCATTTTTAGAATAAAATAAAGACAGGCAAAGTAGCATAACATTGATAGTGTGGCTGGAACTAGAAAAAGAATGACATAGTTTTTTGTGCCAAGAAATTTATACTGAGGTACAGCTAATCTGTGATTGGTTAATTTGGAGTAGTTATATAACATGGAAATATTTTGAATTTGGGAGAACAGATGAATTTAGGGGGAGAGCACCAAATCTAGAATAGTTAATTTTGAGGTCGACAATTATTTTTAAAACAGCAGTTATATTTTGTTATATCTTAATTTCTCTTCTCATTTTCTTAATTTTGCAGCATATTGCGCAAAAGATTTTGACCAAAATTGGTCTTTTTAGTATTGTACTTACAACCTAGTTCATAATATATATATAACACATTACAAATATACATGTAATAATAATCACGTTTAGAGTTTTAATTATAATGCGAATAAATAATGGTAAAAGGCAATTCATGAAGAAGGAAATGATGGCACATAAATGATGATAGCTGTTGTTGTGGCCAGCTAAGACTTGCATAGAATTCTTCATGCAAACACAGTTAAAATGGGATAATCTATGTCACTCACTCTTGATCAGTAGTACTTATGCTTTTTTTTTTAAATATCTTGATTATAACAAAATGATGAAGTAAAGATAAGGAGTGACATGTTAACACAGTAGGAAGTGAGAGAATTTCCAAGATGAAAACTCAGTTAATAAATAAGTTTCCTGTAAATCCGGCTCCATGAAAACAATTAGGAACTTATTTTTCCATTTTAATAACCCAGTAAGTAACATCTAATACAAAAGGTTTTAAATAAACCTTTTTTATTAGTTCTTTCCCTAACAATTTACACAACCTGTGTATGCATGCAAGCTAAGAAGACCTAGACAAAAAGTTTTTGCAGCCATACTAACAGGATTTTCTTTGCATAGGGTTCATACACATTTCTGTACATGGAAATTAAGAACTCTTAAGGTTACTTTATTACCAATAAAAACATTAAAGACCTATCAGGAAATGTAAAATGAATAAATTAAAGTAATTATCTGTGCAACCAACTTAAAACTCCTATACATACATTCTAAGAATAAAACAGAAGTGTATAACGGATATATTATTATTAAATATAATCTACACTTAACATATAGTGTGCATAACACATTTGAGAAAATAAATTCACTAAAAGTTTTCAAATAATTAACATTAAATTAGGAATATAAGTTCCTGAAACATTTATAATAGTCACACATATTTTATAGGAGATTTACATTCTCACTATTAACAAAAATTCTCTTCCATTTTTTAAAAAAAGGACAGCTATAATATGTAGAAACTTTAAAGTTTAAAACAATAAATAATTACAAATGTAATCTGTTATTATCTTGTTATTAGAGAAATTATACATTAAAAGCTATAAATATTCATAATACAATAAAATAATTTAGTCTCTTTTAATTTGAAAATTTTCTGAATACTTTTAACTAATTTATATCCATTCCCTTCTCTTTCACATCTTTAAACATTCATTTGCATTCATAAACAACTCAATGCTCTAATTACTTTCTGACTCATTCGCTAATTTGTTAACATCTTCAACAATATTCTTTCAAAGAACAATTTTCTTTTGCTTCATGTAATCAACCCACCTCAATTTTTTTCATCTTTGAACTTTCCGATTTAGTTAAAGATTTTTATAAGTCTAAAAAATTTTATATTTATAAGGTGCAGAGGGAGTTGCTATGTTATTTCTTTAATAATACCAATATTGATAATGACTCCAAACTTTAATGACATGTAAAAAAAATCTTTTAAATTATAAATTTTCAATATCATTTTTAACAAAGATCTTTTCTACAAATACTCGTCCACATAACAAAATGAGAAAAAGTTTTTAAAATTTCCAATGGCTGCATACTGAAAAGCATGAAAATAAAAGAATAAATAAATAAAGAAAAAAAATGCATCTGAAAATAAAAGGAAAAAAAAACTACAAAAGTTTTTTAATGACTCATATAATCCTTATTTACTAATCAAATTTGGATTTTAAATAGATAAAGTGTGTTTTCTTTGGATAAGCTGATAATGTTTGTTGAGTGGCAATAAATATTGATTGTGGGGTGAACTTGCATTCTCCCCAAAAAAATCTTCCAAAATTTTTTTCATAACAGCTTAAAAACAATGAATAAACTATTTAAGAAGGAAAGCTGTACAAAACATGAAAATTTCCTCATTGATACTCACTACATTATTCAATATATAAATTGAATACTTCATAAAATTTAGAATTTTAAAATTTAAAAATACTTATTAGCTTATTAAATTATTAAAATTTAAAAACACTTATTAAAATTTAAAAATACAGTCAAAAGTCATTAATTCAGACACCCATAATCTGGACCTCAAAGCTACAAACTTTCTGCGCATGCGTCTAAAGTTTACGCATGAGCGTTTAATGCATAACGGACGGTATAAGCTAAGCTAAAATTATCTAATTCAGTTAATGTTGCAGATTGCGTTGTTCTTAATCTTCGAATTGGATCTAGCTTATTATTTTTTGCAGACTATTAGACCAATTTTATAAAAGTAAGCTTCAACTTTCGATTATGTCAAATAGAATTTCCAATATATATTTACTAATATGTAAAGGATCTACAAAGCGAAAGTATGTTTCGAAGTCCATTAAACAAAAAGTGGAATTGCTGCAAAAAATGGATAAAGGCATATCCTTTGTTTATCTAACCATTCCGAAACTTGTTTATCAATTTCACGCTGCTCTGCGGCGGGGAAAAGCAGCGGCGCGCAATGAATTGGAAGTTGATCTGTCAGCACTGTGATATCTGGCGACTGTTTGGCGATCAACAGAGCATGCTTGGCGCAGGTAGCTCTTCTTCGAGAAGGGTTAATGTATTTATTAGGAGTTGCATGTTAGCCTTGGAAGAGGAAGGTAGTATTGTACTATGCGGTAGGAGCGACGTACTGCTCTGAGTAACTATTATATTATGCTTTGAATTATATATTTAATAAATGTTTGTTTCGTCTTGCTAAATGGTGCCTTATTAAACCATGAAGTCATCACAACACGCTCTCTTTCGAGAAAACCAGAGAGGTTAGAAGCTTAGAGCGTTGAAAACGGAAGAGGCGTAAAGTTAAGCCTAACTAACGAAAGAAGTGTTCATTTGCAAAAGAGAGTAAAAACGTGAGAATTATTTAATCGAGAGTTTGAAAGGCTTGATTCTAAAGGAAAATAGAAGAAAATGTTCAAAAACGCAAAGAAAGAGGATTTAGTAACAGTTCTATTGGAAATTGGCGAAGAAGCATCCCAGATTTGAAGCTGATAGAACTGAAACACAAACTCCAGAATAGCAAGGAATACATCGAAGATGCTGATTTCGTGAAAGAAATTCTGATTACTACAGTGGAGAATAGAAAAAGAAAAGAAGAAATGGAAAGAATGCAAATGGAAGAAGAAAGAATAAGAACAGAAAGAGAACACGAAATAGAACTAGCGAAGATTCGAGCAACTCAAAATGAAGGAAGTAGAAGTCCAACACCTTTAATCCAAAACACAGAACGAGAAACCGAAATTTCACTGGACAAGCTGATCAAAGGAGTAGAAACACTGACTATACCAGTACCGAAGAGAGCAGAAGAATGGAATATATTTTTCGATTCTATCGAAAGAGCATTTAACATTTAAGCACAAGAAGGTTCCTGAAGAATACAAATCAGAAATATTATTGAAATTAATTGGAGAAAAAGCTTCAAATGTTCTTGTTTATATAAAGGAGGAAGATCTGCAAAATTACGAAAAAGTGAAAACTCTTGTTCTGAAGGAATATCAACCTACTCCTCAAACCTGTTTAGAAAACTTCAGAAAAACTAAACGTTATTCCGGCGAAACGCATATCCAGTTCGCTTCAAGACTAACAGCTACATGGGACTATTACTGCAAGTCAAGAGAAGTAAAGGATTTCGAAACACTCAAGGAGTTAATTATTTCCGATAAATTATTCCAAGCATTAGATGAAGAAACAGCTGCACACGTCGCAATACGCCAAGGAAATAAATGGCTGAAGCCTCAAGAATTAGCTACAGAATGTGATATTTATTTCACGTCCAAAGGAAAATCTTTCGATGAAGTTCGAAATGGAATTAAGCGATCACCGAGATTCCTGGATACAACATGTGCACACGACAAATATATTCCACCACCCATGAGAAAAGAATATCCAAAACACGAAAGATTTCACGCGAGAAGAAAAGAATGTTATATTTGTGGAAATTATCAACACATCGCGAGAGATTGTCCAGACAAAAGAAGAAAGAACGAAACTGCAGTAAATAAGAAGGGAAAGGATGATTCCAAAACTCCAAAAAATTCAAACAGAACATCAAAAGAAGAAGCCATCGTAGCTAAAGTAGACTCATCCCATCTACGATCTGAATTCGCAGAACGCATCGTTCAACCACTGCAAAAAGTAGATATTTTTATTAACTCTGAGAAAATCGAAGCTATCGTAGACTCTGGAACGCAGATAACGATCGTACATTCATCGCTCATTCCAAATTTAGAGGAGAGAGAAGGAGGTAAAATATTGCTAACACCTGCTTTCGGACAACCAATTGAAGCAAAAGTTTGCCGTGTACCTATTTACCATAAAGATCATGGAAGCAATATATTTAATTTTGTGGATACATTAATTGCAGTGACTGATAAGCTAAATGTGCCTTGCCTAATAACTCCAGAAATATACGAACTGTTGATTAATCCTGCGGCAGAAGAACCAAACGCAGAAAGAAATAATTACGGAAGCGAAAACTTACAAACTTTTTTCGCCAATGCACAGTCAAACGACAGCGTCGATTCCCCCCCCCCCGCTAATGCTTATGGAGGAGAAAAACGAAGAGGAGGAAGGGAAGAAGGCGAGTGTTTATGTAAACACAGACTTATCGTCTGCTGAACGCCTACGCGAAGAGCAAGTTAACTGTCCCTCACTGATAGAAGCATGGAAGCTAGCAATAAAAAAAAAAGGAAATTATTTATTTATTGATCATCTTTTACATCACCAAGAAAAAATATTAGGACAGAATGTTTTTCAGTTAGTGCTTCCACTTAGTAGAAGAGCACAAGTGTTGGAATTAGCACATAGTTCCATTTTCGGTGCACATCTTGGGATAAGAAAAACAAAGGAGCGAATACGATATTCATTTTATTGGCCTGGATTAGCACAAGATGTTGAAACCTTTTGTAAAACGTGCAAAGATTGTCAGTTGAAAAGTCCAGAAAAGCGATCTGACAAGATTCCCATCACACCGGTCAGAAGGCCAGGATTACCTTTCGAAACAGTTAACATCGACATTATTGGACCTATTGAACCTCCCTCTGCTAGGAAACATAAATATGTGTTATGTCTGGTAGATCAACATTCCCGATGGCCAGAAGCCATTCCACTGAGAAGCTTGACAGCAAAAGCCACTTGCGACGCGCTTTTGGAGATTTTCATGAGAACAGGAATCCCTAATACAATAGCTAGTGACAACGGAAGTAACTTCGTTTCAAAATTAACTAAAGAATTCCAGAAAAGACTAGGTTCTCACCCTAGGTTCTCTACACCTGCTTACAGTGCTTCAAATGGATTAGTAGAAAGATGGAACAAGTCCTTCAAGCAAATGTTACATCATGTCATCAGGACTGATCCTTCGAATTGGGATAAGCACATCCCATACCTGCTCTTTGCATACAGAGAAGTACCAAACTGCACCACGGGTGTCTCACCATTTCAGCTGATGTATGGAAGACAACCAAGAGGTCCTTTAGCAGTACTGAAGTCTTCATGGTCAGGAGAAATACCTATACCACCTAATCTAAGTGAATCGGCAGTGGATTACTTACAACTTTTAAAAATAAGGTTAGAACAAGCAGCTGAACAAGCCAATTTAATTGCAAGTGATAAACAACAAAAATATGCTGAGTACTTTAATCGGAGATCAATACCAAAAAATTTCAAAATCGGAGAACAAGTTTATTTACTCATACCAGATTCAAATAACAAACTCTATGCACGATGGACTGGTCCAGGAGAAATCGTGAATCATTGCCCACCTCATTCCTATAAAGTAAAACTACCTGATGGAAAGATCAAACATGTTCATGCAAATAAAATTAGAAAATTCCAAGCTAGTGTCAATGCAGTTGGAGTGATATTTGAAAATGAAGAAGAATTTGGAGAAATTATAACTTTACCAGGAAAAGATCTCTCGACCCCCCTGGAAGATTTTAAAATAGATGCAAATCTGAATTTAGAAAATTTGAATCCGCAGCAGAGAAGAAAATTGATAGCTCTTATCAACAAACACCGAGCACTATTCACCGGAAAACTGAAAATAGCTAAAGTTGAAGCTCATAAAATTAGAATAATACCCAATATGGAGAGGAAGAAACCTTACATTTATAGGATTCCTGAAGCATTGAAACCCAAGGTCGATGAAGAAGTAGAAGAATTATTGAAATCGGGACTAATAGAAGAAAGTAATGCAGAAATAGCTCATCCAGTAGTTTGTGTAAGCAAAAAAAATGGAGATATCAGATTGTGTTTAGATTATCGAGCTTTGAATGCAGTAACGAAGCCAGATGACTTTCCTATGCAAAACGCCATTGATTTAATGTACAGTATAGAAAGAGCCAACGTCATAACAACTTTAGATTTGCTGAAAGGATATTGGGCAATTCCCATGGAGGAACAAAGTAAAGAGTACACATCGTTCAAAACTCATCGAGGTCAATATCAGTTTAAAGTGCTACCCTTTGGATTAAGGAACGCAGCAGCAACTTTTCAGAGAGTAATGAATAACGCGCTGAAAGAATTTCAACAATTTTCAAGAGCCTATATTGATGACATAGCTATATTTTCCACAAATTTCGACACTCATCTCCGACATCTGGATAAAGTTTTTACCAAACTAGAGTCACTTGGATTTACTATCAATTTGAAGAAATGTTCGTTTGCAAAACCTCAAATTAAATATTTAGGACACATCATTGGATCAGGAAAACATCAACCAGATCCCGAGAAAATAGAGGCAATCAAGAAGCTGGAAACGCCGAAAACGAAAAGAGATCTTAAAAGTCTGTTAGGACTATGTAATTATTATCGCGATTATATCCCAGGGTATGCAGAGATCGCCTACCCACTCACAGAACTCACGAAAAATAAACACCCGGAAATACTCGAATGGAAAGAAATTCATGAGTCAACATTTCAACAACTGAAGGAACGATTAGCGATGTCAACGGAGCTGATCACCCCAACACTGCAGGATCCGTTTGTCATTCATTCTGATGCATCCCAAATCGGAATAGGTGCATGTTTGTCACAGCAAAGGGGAGAGAAGCAATTTCCCATCTGCTACGCGAGCAAGAAATTATCGAAACCTCAACAGAGCTGGCCGACTATAGAGCGTGAAGCTTATGCTATAGTATGGGCATTGAAGAAGTTTGAACCTTGGATATTCGGTTCATCGGTGAAAATTTTGACTGATCATAATCCTCTAGCCTTTATAGTGAGAAATGCTCCGCAATCGTCCAAATTACAACGATGGGCCATAGCTTTGCAGAAATATAATCTCGAAATAGAACATTGCCCTGGAAAAAAACTGTCAAACGCGGATGCATTATCCAGACTTCCCACTTGTGAACTTTGAACATTAATTTACTGTTCATCTTCACGAACATTTTGTATAGTTAATAATTAGATAGTTTTCTTTGCTTTTCATAATCATTTTACAATTTTGTGCAAATAAGATGTTTATGTAATTTGAAATAGAGAAATTATTGGATAACAAATATTCGAGGTAAGTGGTAAATTTAGATATTTGTCTCCCAAGGATTTAAATCATGCTGCAGCATCATTAATTAAAAGGAATGTTAAGAATATAATTTTATATATATATAAGAAACTTAATAATTTTACTGTCATCATTGGAATAATACTAGGGTATATTTTAACATGTTTATAAAAGAAAATATCAACTTGGTTTCTTTGAATTAAGAATTGATAAATTGTTACAATAATAATAAGGTTCGGAACAAGTGAAGTTAAAAATGATTTATCTATGTTTATATATAAAAATGTGTTATCTATGTTTATGTAGTAAATTGAGGTATGTCTATAGTAATTGAGATTTGAAAATTAGGATAGAATGTATAAAAGTATATGTAGTTTTTTTTTTCTTTTTCACGTTGATCGCAAACAGTTGCTAGATTTTAGTTTCCAGATTGCTGATTGATTTGTAAATAATATCAACAACAATCTTACGACGGGGGTGTGATATCTGGCGACTGTTTGGCGATCAACAGAGCATGCTTGGCGCAGGTAGCTCTTCTTCGAGAAGGGTTAATGTATTTATTAGGAGTTGCATGTTAGCCTCGGAAGAGGAAGGTAGTAGATTGTACTATGCGGTAGGAGCGACGTACTGCTCTGAGTAACTATTATATTATGCTTTGAATTATATATTTAATAAATGTTTGTTTCGTCTTGCTAAATGGTGCCTTATTAAACCATGAAGTCATCACAAGCACTATCCTTATTTTCAGGGCAGATGTTTTATTTTATTTGGCTTATAATTCCTTACTAAACGTAGTATTTCATCTCGATGTACTCCGTCTCTGATATGATTTAAATCAAATTCCTCATCATTATAATTCGCTTCCAATAGCGAAGAAAGTAAAGTAAACAAATAAATATTAAGCTTTTTTTTTTTTTTTTTTTGTAAACTTTGATACCCTTTAGATCATGATTGTTCTTTATTTCATAAATTATGGTTTCATATTTTTAATTTTATAATTTATGCATGCCATCTTACCAGATTTAAACTGATGAGCTATAATCCGGAATCACCGAAGTCCCGACGAGTCCAGATTAACGACTTTTGACTGTACTTATTAAAATTTTAAAATACTTATTAACAATCATGATGTAAATTTAAATTAATCTATTATACAGGTAATGCTACTCCAGTCACATTAAGATATAAAGCAAATTAAAAAAATTAATTATACGTATAATAATCGATCAATAATGTTTTCAGTCTAGGCAGAATTTAATGATACATGAATGAAAAATAATATTGGCATTTGCTTCTTTTTTACTAATAAATGCTATTCAAATCACAATTCAAACAATAATTATTGATCTCAATTTTGCTACAGGAATGTCACATTTATTGAGGTGACAGACTTTAGCGACAATTATTACTGATAGCTGGAGAAACTTGACATGCCAATTAAAAAGTATTAAGTTCTTTATTCTTAAAAGTATGAAGATTTTGCAAATATTTTACCTAAAAAGTAGTATGTTTATGCACACAATGTTAAAGGTAACAAATTATTTTACAAAAAAGAATTTTAACTTACGGAAGTTTCATTCGCATGAAAATCCAACAAGTAAAAAATGAAAATAAAATGCCAATAAATCCAACACATATCAAAAGTATGCGATTCAGTTTAGGAGTGTTGGGATTATGTGTGTGGTCCAAAACAACAAAACTAAGTCCTCCGAGTGTGAATAAGAAACTTGAAGCTAATCCTTCCATAATATATTGGCCATTCACTCTGTATGGCATGAATGCTACCTAAAAATAAAATTACAAAATCAGCTGAACAAATGGCTATAACATTCTTTTAAAGCAGTAATTTTTTAAAACAATTAAATTTATAACTTTTCTGAATTTAAATTACATTATAATTAAAAATCTTGAAATGAAACAGATGTAAATTCATCTCTTTGAAATGTTTTTTGCTTCATTTTTCACCAAAAGCCCCAGGAGTTTAACCATGGTACGTAGCATTTTTATTTATTTATTTATTGTTGTTGTTAATTTTATCTTTATTTGCAAATGGAATGAACTTACACAACAATGTTACACTTGGCATATATAAAAATAATAAATAATAATAATAAAAAGTGAAAGGCAATTGGAAAACATCTGTTTTTGTCAAAACAACTATACAATCCACATAAATTCTAAGTTTCATGTGCTATAAGATGAAATTAAATAATACTTAACTAGCATACATTCATACGAAGGGAATAAAAAACTAAATCACGGAAGGAATTATTAAAAAATACGAAGAACAGATTGAAACAATTATTAAAATTAGCAAATTTTGTGGAACACAGAAAACAGAAGTCATTTCGGTTGATCTTTACAATATGGTAACTGGTAGTTTGGCGACATTTTGGAGGCGATAAAGGTTACTACCTGGGACTACCTGGGTAATAATGTGAGCAGTACTCAGTTCCGATTACGCATTATTTTGCGTGAGGGAAATGAGAGATCATGGGATATGTCATGTGATATTAATGGACGAATTACGGTTCTTTAATCGGAAAAGGGGGGAAATCGGGAAAAAATGTGGAAATTTTGTATTTAGCTTTATTCTGTGTTGTGTGAAACAGTGTTGTGTAATTTTTGGATCCCATGGCCCTAACTAAAGTGAATTTGAAATGGGTATTTAGGCATTGTGATAAAGAGAAGTTTGCTTTTTATTTAGCGGAGGAAGTATGGAGGAAAAATTCGCAGAAAAAATCTTTAAATAATTTTATTGAATGAATTAGAAAAGTGTATCCGCCACGTAATCAAGATTCTGAAGAAGATTAGGTAAGTTAATATTTTTAATTATTTGAGGATATTATTTTTATGCATTGTTCTAAATGTAAGGTGGAAAGGAATTTGGTATTATTGGGAAAATTGTTATTAACAATGATTTAGTTTAAAGTAATTAGGATTGTAAGGTAATTTTTATTAATTTAATGTATGTGCTCATTTATATTTTAAGTAGTGTTTTTGAATTTAATTATATTTTAATGAAATGATAGTTATTTTGTGAATTTTATGTTTGTAGGAATTTGGTATACGTTTAAGTTGAAATAAACGTGCATGGAAATAATTTAAATATTTGATACTAAGTATTTCTAATACTTGCGGTATGAATTCGTTGGTGACGTGTGTAATGTAATAGATGATTTAGAGGTAAAAGTCTTTGGATATTTTATTTATTTTATATGTGGAAATGTTCATATTTGTAAAGGGTAAATACTTTTTCGCGATCAGGTAATTTCATATATGTTCTTTTTACCGGGTTTAAAGATTGAGAAAATTGTCATGTATTTTCGGGAAATTTTTCTAATTTATGAGAAAAAAGCAGTGTACATGGATATAGTGAAGAGTGTGCGCAGTGCCATTTTTGTGCAATTCTGGGATGTTTTTTTAAGTAAAAATAAGTCGACGTGTACATGGTTTAGTGATATTTTAATTAAATGATAGTTATTTTGTGAATTTTATGTTTGTAGGAATTTGGTATACGTTTAAGTTGAAATAAACGTGCATGGAAATAATTTAAATATTTGATACTAAGTATTTGTAATGCTTGCGGTATGAATTCGTTGGTGACGTGTATAATGTAATAGATGATTTAGAGGTAAAAGTCTTTGGATATTTTATTTATTTTATATGTGGAAATGTTCATATTTGTAAAGGGTAAATACTTTTTCGCGATCAAGTAATTTCATATATGTTCTTTTTACCGGGTTTAAAGATTCAGAAAATTGTCATGTATTTTCATGAAATTTTTCTAATTTATGAGAAAAAAGCAGTGTACATGGATATAGTGAAGAGTGTGCGCAATGCCATTTTTGTGCAATTCTGGGATGTTAATAAGTCGACGTGTACATGGTTTATGTGTATGTGTTATTTTGAAAAACACGTAAGGAGTATGGTATTGTTCACTTTTTCCCAATTTTGCAGTGAATATTTGTCATGATTAAGCAGTTTTGTTTGATAAAATTTCTAGCATAGGTGTAATTCGGCTAGTAGATTGTTGGAAGAAGTGTTCAGTAGATAAGAAGAAAAGAAACATGTCTTTACTTCGTGAAGACAAAATGGCAGCGGGGAAAAAAAAAATAGAGGGTTGCTGTAGGAGAGTTGGTTGCCAAATTTTAGCCAAAAAATCGCCAAGTTACCATAATGTAAAGATCAACCGTCATTTCTTTCTGCAGCCATAATTATTCAAAATGTTATGTTTTAAAATGAGATTCTTATGCACATAAAAATTAAGATACTTTGTTATTATGCTGCATATTATTTATTATGATCAGCTGCATCAAAGATGAAATACCTTCAGTCTAATTTATGGGTCTTGTTTGATTTTTCACAGAATAAATCTGAAATTCCTTAGTGTTATCTTGGAATGTGCTCAGACTTCAAAGTTTTTTCAGCAGTTCCACGCAATTTCCATCATTTTATTACATCAGTAATAATTAAAATCGCAATAACAACCTTTTATTCAGCATACATATATTAAAACACTCAATCGATTTCGAGGGCAGCTAAAGGTCCCTCCTCATCGGTAGAACGAAATTACAACAGATTTAGTCACAATATCTTTGAAACAAATCAATTTTGCTCAAAAATTATGCAAAATAGGTCCCAAAGATTAAACAACATAAAAAAATAATAATAATAAATAAGACGACTTACAGGCCTAGAATGTCCATATTCATCTACAGTAGATCCAATACTTGGAGGTTCAACAATGACGTCATATATTACTCCTGCAAGCATAGAAAAAAGTTAATTCAAATTTTGTTTTGATATGTTGATCAATTTTTCACACTTATTTATACAAGTGTGAAAAATTAATCAGTATAAAATTAAACTGAAACATATATATATATATATACAGTACAAAGTCCATAATCCGGACATACATTATCCAGAATGATCTATAATCCGGACCTCGAAGCCACAAACTTTTTTTTGTATGCTTTACACATGCACGTAATACATTTACGAATGCGCGTTTAATGCATAACAGACGGTATAAGCTAGGCTAAAATTATCTTTACTGATTCTAAGGCATTTCAGTTAATGTTGCAGATTGCGATGTTCCTCAAGTTTCTAATTAGATCCAGCTTATTATTTTTTGCCGACTGTTAGAGCAATTTTATAAAAATTAAGCCTGAACTTTTGATTATGTCAAAAAGAGTTTCCAGTTCTGGAGCTGCCAAAGGATCTACAAAGTGAAAGTATGTTTCGATGTCCATCAAACAAAAAATGGAATTGCTGCAAAAAATGGATATTGAAGGCATATACAGTCAAAAGTCGTTAATTCGGACACCCATAATCCGGACCTCAAAGCTAAAATCTTTCTACGCATGCGCATAGGCGTTTTACGCGTGCACGCAAGACATTTGCGACTGCGCATATGCGTCTGCGCAAGCGCAGAATATGTTTTCACATACACGTTTAATGTATAACGGACAGTATAAGCTAAAATTATCTAATAACTGTTTCAGTTAATGTTGATGATTTCGTTGTTCCTTAATCTTCGAATTAGATCCGGCTTATTATTTTTTGCAGACTGTAAGAGCAATTTTATAAAAGTAAGCTTGAACTTTCGATTATGTCAAATAGAATTTCCAATGCTGGAGCTCCCAAAGGATCTAGAAAACGAAAGTATGTTTCGATGTCCATTAAACAAAAAACGAATTGCTACAAAAAATGAATAAAGGTATATCCTTTGTTTATCTAACCGTTCTGAAATCTGTTTATCAATTTCACGCTGCTCTGCGCGGGGGGGGGGACGTCGCAGCACGCAATGAACTGGAAGTTGATCTGTCAGCACTATCGTTATCTTCAGGGCAGATGTTTTTATTTTATTCGTTTTATAATTCCTTACTAAATGTAGTATTTAATCTCGATGCACTCCATCTTTGATATGATTTAAATAAAATTCCTCGTCACTATAAATATCACAAATACACATCAAATAGTTTTCTGGTTGCAATTTTCTAATTTCGACTATGCGTAATGTATGCTTTACGCATCCGCGCGTTGAAAGAAATGTTTAATAAAATAAACAAATAAATATTAAGCCTTTTTTTTTTTAATTTTGATACCCTTTAGATCATAATTGCTCTTTATTTTATAAATTACGGTTTCATATTTTTAATTTTATAATTTCTGCATGCCATCTTACCAGATTTAAATTGATGATCTATAATCCGGAAAAAACGATAATCCGGAATCGCCGAAGTCCCAACGAGTACGGGTTAAAGACCTTTGACTGTATAAAGAAATTTGATTAACATTACATATCTGTCAAAGAAAACCATTATACTAACTCAAAATTCGAAACTATTTTTTTATAACTGCTATGTCATAATTTGTTAGCATTTGAGTTTTAATTTGCTTAATCAATAGGCAAATTAAAAGTAATATGCAAACTGATGATAAGGGGAGGGGACTAGGAAAGAACATCATAATATTAAGGTAATAAAGCAAATTTAGATGAATGCAACACTTTTCCATAGGTACATTTAAATAGTTTTATTAAGAGAAGAGGTGTGATACAACATGTTTTGGGCACTCTCATCTTATCTAAATATGACTGCATTTGTGTTCTAAAGACAGGATGTTATTAATAAACAAATGGCACAGAATTTTGAAGAAAAAAAGTGTGGAATTTTTTTTTAACTGTAAGATTATTAAATTGCCATACTCCTAAGTTAATGTTACCTAATATTATTCTTTTTAATGCAATAACTTATAAGGAAACAGACTTGCCAATAAAAATATGAAACCCAGAATAGTAAAAGTATATTTACGGGTACCCCTTGGCGAAAATTGGTGGCACATGGATACAGAGTTTGTGCAATTCTTTGACTAGGCATTGCACACTCCCTTGACTTTATCCATGTACACATCGACCTATTTTCACTTAAAAAAAAAATTAGAAAATTAAACTTCGCATTGTGCATTCTCTTTGCCCATGTATACATCGAAATATTTTCACTTAAAAAGTCAAAGGAGCACTTAATTCTAGGTAAAAGTATATTTACGGAACTTTCAGCTCCTCAGGTTACCATAAATGAAACTTGGTGATAAATGAAACAACAACTTTGCAATGATACAAGGGGTACCCTTCAGTCTATTCTAACCCTCAGAATACCTAGACTAGATTTGTTAGATTGTAACAAAACACATTAGGGATCTTTCTACGAGGAGAAATGATTCTGTGCAGGTCTTTCTAAGGGAATCTGGCTCATATTCAACTTAATAGTGGGTAAACGACAACACCTATATAGCCAGGCCATTTGCTGGGACCTGAACCCAATGCCAAACTATCAAAACTTCAATGGCTTTATTTGCAGGTACCGGTGGACAAGCCAAAATTATACAAGTATTTACAATCTGATTTCTGCAAAGGCAAATGAAGCATGTATCCTGGGCCTCTGAATCCTCCTAGAGTATTATTAGTAGGATATTTATTACACTGAAACATTTATAGGGAGAAACCCTCTGGTTTTGTAAACTGGACACTGATTACATATGCAATATTATAAAGAATATCACTATTACCAGTTTTGATTCTATTGACCCACACATCTTTCAAAAACAAATCTACAATAAGTTAAAAATTATATTACTTCTATGATATTCAATGAAAGCAGTCATGATGATTGCAAATGGCAAGATACAATTTGCCAATTTTCAGTAGAAAAATATAACCAACTTCTCTTAGTTCTTAGAATATTTTTAATTCAACTAAAAATCAATATTTTTAAGATACAATTAAATATAGTTTTATGCACGAGTCCATTTAATGCAATGTTATCAAAATAAGCATTTATCACATAAGGCCCAATTTCAAATTTTGCTTACATATGCTGTCCCAGAAGAAAAGAAAGAAAATTCAAGATAAATTAAAGTTTAATTTGATCAATGTATTGCATAAAATGACTATAAATATATTTATACAATAAATTCTTTAAAATATAAGAAATCGATTAAAAATTTAGTAAATAAATAGATAAAATTTGTCTTCCAGTTCATGTCAAGTCTGTCACCTTGAGATTATTTTACCCCCAATTAGTTTGTAAATCGGCCTAAAAGGGGGGATATATATTCAAAGTAGTCAAAACTTAGCTTGACTAGTTTATCTACGTCACTGAATATGTACTGCCTCTTTTAGACAATAATCTCAAGGTAATGGACTTGACATGAAGTTGAAGACAAATTATTTTTCGGTTAATCTTCGGATTATGGTAACTTGGCGATTTTTTGGCGAACAACCCTGCTACAGCAACCTGCTAGTTTTTTTTTTTTTTTTTTGACGCCATTTTGTTTTTACGAAGTAAAGGCCTTTTTTTTATTTTTTTTAAACTCAACATTTTTTTCCAACAATCTGCTAGCCGAATTACGCTTATGCTAGAACTTTTATGGAACAAAAGTGCTTAATCATGACGAAGATTAGGTGCAAAATTGGGAGAAAGTGCAGAATCGCCCACTGCTTGCGAGTGTTTAAGAATTGCACACACACGGTATCCATGTATACGTCGACCTATTTTGACCATGTACACTGCTAAAGTCCTAGCTAGCAACCTTTATCGCCTTACCAAAATGTCGCCAAACTACCTGTTACCATATTCCAAAGATTAGCCTATTTTTCTATAGATTTGTTAAAAAAAACTACTTTAATTAATTTTTATCACGAATATAACACACTAATAGTTCATATTTAAAATAATTAAACTTTTTTATTTAAAAAATAAATTAAGGTACAAACAAAGAGGTTGAATAACATGAAACTTGAAAGGTACAGGCATTTTTGCCTTCGATCACACATTTTAAGATTTATATCTAAAATATTTCAATTAATATTTTTTCATATTTTTAATTGTAGAAATATATTTATAGTCATCGTTATGCAATGCATTGCTCAAATTAAACTTTAAACAAAATTTATCTTGAATTTTCTTCCTTTTCTTCTGGAACTGCATATGTAAGCAAAATTTGAAAATGGGCCATAAATAATAATGAGTATGAAAACAAAAGAAAATCCTTTTTTTTAAAAAAAAAAAAGAGCAAATATAAAATTTTTGACACTGATGAAACTTGTTAAAAGACTATACTCAAGATTGCCTTAAAAATATACGTACATAAGATAATAAGAAAGCACAGTTCTGCTTTTATGTGATAAAGGATTTAACCCAAGTAATGCTCTGTAAATTCGGCAAAGATCTAAAGAAAGATATCTTACCACCACAGACCATAAAGTAGGAAACTAAAACCAAAGCATAAACAAACATTGCACTTGGTTTATGGAACCAAGATGGTCTTTTTAATTTTAAACATGGTATTTCTAAAATAGTGAAAAGTAAACTATACAAAGACTCCATTATGAAATAGGAATCAGAGTTCAGGAGCTACAAATATACAAACGAAACTTAACTCAACGTCGCCGAATTCAAAGATACACTCAATTCTAGAGCTGGAGCAAACCGCGTGTATTCGTTACTGAGTAACGGGTACATCGGTTGACTCGAAGTACCGATTCGGTACTCACAAATTCATTTCGTTACTCGCATCTGTCGTACGATGCGGTTTGTTCGAGACGAATGATGCGGTTGCTATACGAATACGAATGATGCGGTTTCTATGCGAATACGAATGATGCGGTTTCTATGCGAATACGAATGATGCGGTTGCTGTTCGAATACGAATGATACGGTTGCGTCACAATGCGCTCATATTTTTCATAGATAATTTAGAATTTTTTTGGGCATCGGGCAAACTCTTGTTTACATTATGTGTTTTAGTTGAAATACTATTTAGTTGTTGATATTTAAGAAAACGAGCAATTTTGATAGCGTGAAGCGTTATTTTGTATTTGCTTTTTACTATTGCTATTTATGTTTGTAATTTGAAAATTTAGATGATTCATCTTTTTTTCTTTTTTTTTTTTTTCCTTGAGCGTGCCATAGTCAGATTTTATTGATTTGAAATATTTATATACTGCACTTAGGTATTGTTTATATAAGAATATGTAGGTTAATATAGGTTCTTTACTTCCTTGTATCAAATAAAATGGTAGTAATTATTGTAATCGAGAAAACTTTTGGGTATCATATTTTAACGGAAATATCCGTTTTCGATGATTACGGAATCCATGTTAATTATTTTTTGGCTTACGCCTGTACGTACGAACACAATGAAGGACTCTCTCTCTCTCTCTCTCTTTTTTTTTTCAAAAAAACTTATTGTTAAATGTAATCCCATTTACTCTAAGCTGATACTTATGACTAATGATTATGACTTTAAGTTGATACTTGAAAGGGATTTTTTTCGTGATGTGTAAGTACGTATGTATGCATTTTGCATAACTCAAAAACGGTTAGTTATAGAATGTTGAAATTTTGTATATGGGTCCGTTATAACATCTAGATGTGCACCTCCCTTTTTATTGCAATCGGTAATACTACCAAACGTAAATATGTATATATATATCAAATAAATTATAATTAAATGTAAAGTACATATATATATGTCCTTATAATTAAATGTAAAGTACACACACACATATATAAATATAAAATAAAAGCCAAGTAAGGCGAATTATCACTAAATAAGATACTTGACTTTTATTTTCGCAATCATTGGTTGTAGTCAGGACTTAATTTTTAAAATTAGAAGTGCTGGAGCTCTATGGAAGGCCATCAGGAAAGATGAATAAATAAATAAATAAATAAAAATAAATAAAATAACTATTACAATAATAAAATAATTAGCAACTAGAATATTAAATGATTATTATTATAATTCAATAAAAATTTAAAGACAAATGAAAATTTAATTAATTCTTAAATTAATGATGAATAACTAAGTAATGAAATAAAATACCAGACATCGTCTTGTTTGGGGCCTGTGGCTAAAATTACAACTTAAGAACTAAGCCCGGCATTAGATAAATTTAGGCTTTTGATGAGCAAATAATGTACTGTTTACCAGAGTATAGATAGAAATTTGGTTATGTAGCCCATTCTTCTAAAACGACGTTCCGTAGCTGCCTTCCACCACCAATTCCCCCCCTTTTTTTTCAGTTTTGGTTTATTCGGTTACAGCAAAACAGTTACAGTTACCCGTAGGCTATTGCCTACGGGGAGGGAGGCCTTCGTGTAGGATTTTTTAAAGGGAACTGACTCATATGCAAGTTACACACGGGAATAATAATGAAAACGCCCGTGCAGCTAGCCGTTAGCCGGGAATTGAACCCCGGACCGAACTATTAGTACTCAGCGATTTTACCGCTCGAGCTCTGGTGGGCTCTTTTTTTCTTTTCATTCGCTGTTTGAAAAACGGGTGTTCACTTTACGATAAAGTAAGCACCTGTTTACTTCAATTAAAATGGGTTAGACGATATGACTCTTCCTACTTTAATCTCACTTAGCTTTTGATTTCTAATATTGATTCAATGTTTTCTGTAGACAAAGTATTCTGATTAGAATAATAGATTTCAAACATGTTCAAAAGTTGTCTATCTAAATATAATTAGGTTTTTATAACATAGGGCACATTTTATTAGTTTCACATAGTTCTAAAGCAATTGAACCACAGCATCGCTGTTTTAAAAGAAAGTAAAAATGTGAGAAATGTATAATGAACATTAATATACAGGCTTTATTAAAAGTAGTCAGCCTTTTAAAACGTGACCGTCTATGCTTTTATAGGATTTTTGGAGCTCTGTGCATTTGCTCTGGCATCTTAAAAAAGTGATGTTCAATATCAACGTATGTTTATGTTCTCAAAAATACAGGTCTCTTTCAGAAAGCGACCTCTTAGAAGTCGTCAATAAATGATTCAGTATAGTTATTTTCTAATAGACCATAGAATAAATTTATTTTAACATCAATTTAAAAATGGCTGCTTGTACTAAGAGTTAAGAGCAATAAGACTCTAATTTTTTCTTTCGCAATTAGCTATCATGCCAGCTGAATTGTTTTCTGCATAACCTTTATTGTGTATAATTGAAATATTTAGCTATGCATTCAACAAATATACAACAAATGTAAGACAAATCATTAAAAAAATTAAAATTTGGAACATTAATGATAATTTTTTGTTATACATAAAATATTATTAATGAATGATGAATTTATATCATATTATATATAAATCAAAATTTAAACTCATATTGCTTTATAATAAATTGAAGAAAAGCTATAAAGTGAATTAATTTTTAATAAAAAAACGAAAATTAAAAAAAAATTTTTTTCATATACCTAGAATCTAAAAATGAAGAATACTGAATTTTACGACTCATGTGTGTATAGGTGTATTTAATTATGGCAAGGCACACTATGGCTATCTGCCTAAGGGGGGATGCCTTCGTGGAGGACTTTCTAAGGGAAACCGGCTCGTATACACGTTACACATGAGGAAAACCACGAAAACACCCATGTAGCCGGACCGTTCGCGGGATTCGAACCTCGTACCGAACTACCAGTGTTCAGCGACTTTACCGCTCGGCCGCTTGTGTGCCATTTTACGACTCATATAATAATAAATGCATATTCATATTGTAACAGAAATTTTGTTAGAAGTCTAGCATATGTATAGTAATTTGTGATCTTTTAAAACTGTCGTAACATGATGCATATTTATCATTATCGTGAACCAAAACAGTATGCTTTACTTCCTTACAAATATACGTGATAGATTTTAATATTTATTTCTGCATATACTTACGTTTCCCAAAGACACGGAAGCAAGTCAAGCAGATTTTTGTTGTATTAAGCAGACTTAAGTTCTCTGTTAACTAGTGTAACATAATTTCGGATGTTAGTGTAACATAATTTCGGATTTTATGAGCCTTCCAGGATTATTAGCAAAATAGTGGAAACGTCTTTACAAAGTGTTTTTATAAGCAAACAGCAGATGTACACTGATCAGTGATCAACTGATATATTTCTTAAATGATTTGGTTTAGTTGATTATGACAAAACACACTGGGGCTATGTGCCTAAAAGAAAAAATGCCTTCGTAGAGCACTTTCTTAGGAAAGCTGGCTCGTACTGTACGTGGTAAGCTGGATTGTAAGCTGGTAAGGGAAAAAAACCACGAAACGCTTATGAAGCCAACCCGTTTGCCTGAGATCGAACTCAGGTCGGAACTACCAGTGTTCAGCTATTTTACCGCTCGACCGCTGGTGGGCCATTTCTTAAATGAATAAAGGTATACTCATAGCATTATGAAATAAAACTGATTGAAATATTTAGTGCTTCACTATTATCTCTAATAAAGTAACATAAAACTTTCCTTACCTTTTATAGATTTCTAAATTTCTTTTAAGTTCTTATTCGTACTTAACCTATACATTTGCGAATGTTTTTATCGATTTTATTGTTAAGTGTAAAAAGCAAGTTGACATTTATAATATAGCATTCCTTGTCTCAACAAATAACAGTCTCAACAAAGAGTTTTTGGAGAGGGGATGAATCGGGGAAATTTCACCTTTTCGTCATTAGCGGTTCTGATGAAGGGAATGGGGGAAGCAGCAAACGAAATAACGAATAACGGACAAATAACGCAAGCTAATCTTTAATGCGGTTTCCCAGTTTCTGTATTTGTATTTGGGAAAGATTTATGGTCATTATGAAAAAGTGAAAATTTGATATGGATTCCGCATGACTTCCTTCTATGACTATTTAAATTATGCTTATTTTTTTGCACTTCATTTAAACTTATTTCCTCGAATTATTCTAACTCAATTAAGCGATACCCGAAGGCAAGTTACAAATGGCATCAAACATTGCAAATTTTGAAACTAAATTTCCCGGTCAATCTTTGTCCTACGGGACTCAAACTTCTTGTATTTTTATTTTTTCATACCGAGTATAAAACTTTGCCAGATATAAATGTAGAAACCAGAAGACGACATTAAAAGTTAGATTTCATAATTTGTCCAAAATTAATTCTTTTTTATATTTGACATTGACAAAATATGAATATTTTCATCATTTAATATACTTCTGTATTTTTGTTGCACCGTATTTTAACTTGCTTCCTCGAGTTATTGACATTAAATTACATTAATTCTATTATCTATTGGAAAATAATTATAGCAAATCATCTATTTACGACACTATTTAAGAGATCTCTATTTTTGGGAACATAAACAAACATTGGTAGTGAACATCATCTTTTTAAGACCACCACATGTAAAATCCTCTAGAAGCATGAATGGTTGCATTACTTTTAATAAGGAATGTAACATTAATCTTAATTATACATATTTTTGATGTGTGTGCCAAAATAGTGATACCTTACTTCTGTTGCTTTAGAAATGTGTGAAATTAAAAAAATGGATACTATATAACAAAAATGTTATTATATTCAGATACACACCTTTTGAACACGTCTGAAATTCATTATTCTGCTAAACATAATGTGTCTGCATAAAATATTAAATATTATTAAAAAATCAAAAGCTAAGTCGAGTAGAAACAATCATCTCTTCTAAACCATTTTAATTGAAGTAAACAGACGTTTGCCTTATCGTAAAGTAAACACCTATTTTTCAAACAGCGGATGAAACGGAAAAGAGGGAATTGGTGGGGGGGAAGGCAGCGAACGAAATAACACTTTTTCGAGCTGGGGATGAAATGAGAAAGGACGAAACGATACTAAGCCAATAAGACAAGATCTGGTATTTTACTTTATTATTTAATTAGTCATCATAAATTTAAAAATTATTTTAATTTTTATTTGTTTTTACATTTTTATTAAATTTTATATTTCAGTTGCTAATTATTATGTTACTTTAATTATTCATTATTTTAATCACTATTTTTTATTATTTTAATTATTAAGTTTTCTAATAAGTAATTTTTTGTTATTTTAATTACTAATTAATGTTATTATTGTAATATTTATTTCCTTTCTTTCTTTATTTTTTATTTTATTTTTTCCTGTTTTCCTGACGGCCTTCCGTAGGCCCTTCTGACTTTGGAAACTAAGCCCTGACAGCAATAGAAAAATTAATAATGAATCCAGTGCACCAAAAAATAATAGCCAAAATAAAGTGAATTATTTCTACCCCAAAAATGCGACGCAAAACTCCTTACCGCAGCACTACCCAGTTCCCGCGGGGTAGAATAGCTCACATGATTCAATGCAATGCGACGTTTCAAAGCCCTTTTTAGGGCCGTAGTTCGATAAAATAGGCTCAGGATACGGATAACCGATCGATTTTACCGAAAGTAACGAGTAACGATACGATAGTAACGAGTACTGGTTCACCGAGTAACGAATACATACGGGTACACAATTTCTCGTTACTTCTACAGCACTACTCAATTCAGTTCATTTCTCAAACTTATTGCCATCTTATAAAAGAACAACGTTTATACTTTCTGTTATACGGTCGGAAGCTTTTGGTGTCTAGTCTGGACTCCGGTCGAGATCGATATCAGAAAACCAGTCGGGATTCCCTTTCCACTCGACAGCAGAAGGGAGAGGGAGTCTGACCTAAGGCTCCTCTAATATATAGGAGCCTTAGTCTGGCCCCTTCAAATTCCGTCGGCGGAGAGTGAAGCAGGGATAAATAGAAGGGCTAGGTCATTCCTTTGTTTGACTCCTCGCCGACGCGAGCCTCATGGAGGGGGGGAACCGGAAGTAATCTGACGTGTCTCTGTTGAACCTGCTCTGATTGCGCTCCTTTAAAACTGTAGTTTCATTCAGTTGCGAGACGATTTTCTGGAGATCGCATATCCCAAATTAATTTTAAGCATACATATTTGTTTTCTAATAATGCAAATATTTAAAATAATTTGTATATATATATATATATATATATAGTTTTAGTCAGTTTTCCTTTTAAATTCTATATTTACATATTCTACAGGTTTTCAAGATTAGAACAATTAATATCGTAAAGTTTGCATTAAAGTAGACAGTAAGTCAAAGTTATTAGTACTGAAATTGCAACCACAGAAAGCCCATGCATACACTGATACAGCCAAATCATTCCATTTCAACAAAACAATTGCAGTATTTATGGCTTTGACCACTCCTTTTAATTTTTGAGAGTGACAAGCATTTTGCCTGAATTTAATAGGTGAAATACTACATTATTATTTTATGCAAACAATGTAATATTTTGCATCATCACATACACTACTTGAGTAACAGAAAACACGCCCTGCATTTTCAGGGAGTAGGAAAAAAATCTCATTATTGAGATTTTTCAAATATTCAGACAGATGTTAGTTTTACTTACTTTCATCATCAGCACTGCCAGGACAGCCCAGAATTTTCTTTTCAAAGATCGCCTAGGCTCTTCCCTCAGAGTTCACGTCTCTGAAGAATAGGTTAAGACTTCTTTTTTTTTTTTTTTTTTTTTTTTTTTTGCATAATAAAATACTGCTGTATTTAAGGTACAATTTTCACTTTTCTGCAGTATGAAGGTAATTTGTTATGATGTGTAATTAGGTAAATCAATCATAATATGCAATAACATGTCTATGTAATTTTAATAGGATATAAAACCTCAACCAAACAGTTACACACACTATTTGACAAATTTATGTGTATGATTAAAATTTAGGGTGTGACTTGATGAAGCTGGTTAATAAAAATATATAACGCTTTGACTTGAGAATTAATTCTTGCACTTTCATGTGTAATTTTTCTTTCAGCATAATCCATAGAATATTAAGCACAATGAAGTACATAACACAATGAAGTTTAAGAATTTCAACACATTTTATATATTTATAACAGTACAGTTGTCAATAAGGAGATAAAAATAACCACGTTTTAATTGAACAGGTGGGAGAAGAACAAAATAGTGATAACTGGTACTTGCATTAAAAATGATGGAGTTCTAAATAGGCAGATATAGTATCACTTCATTATTACTCTTTTATAAAGTTTTGATTTTAATACTACTGAGAAAAACAGTTCATATTTATTACCTTGTTAGTATGTGTGCCAGCAGCATTATGTATGAATCATATGATAATTTTTGAATTATCCATTAAAGAGCGATTTACTAGTGAATAAAGTATAAGAAATTTTTAACAAAAGTAATGGAAAGGAAAATAATAATAATAATAATAAAAATGATATAACTGAAGTTAAATCACAAAATATATCCTCTTGCATATAAATGCACACACACACATATATATTATGTAAAATGGAAGGAAAAGTTACATACCAACTGCACATTCAGTGAATGGAATGATTTTCTGTTTATATAAATGAACCCTTGGCATTCTTCCGTGTCTTTCGGTGCAATTATAGCTACATGGGTGCCATCTACAGCACCGATGACACCAGGAAATCCAAACTTTTGATTAAATCCTAATTTAATTTTGTTTTGTTGGAAACTATTTATTGGAAATTTAATCCATTTGTTGAAAAGGCCAGAACAAATAGCATTTGTGACGTCTCGAATACACCGACTGACAGATTTCTGGCTCAGCCCAATATATCGGTCATTACCTACGTATCTCTGGTAACTTCCTGATGCATAAAAGTTTAAGGCACACAAAACCTGTTTTAAATAAATATATAAATAAATAAATAAATGCATAAAACTAATGTAAATATTTTAACATATGCAGTGAAAGAAACTGCAATACATATTTCTCTTTATACCCTTTTTAAATCTAAAAAAAATACACAAAACTGATATAATATCTAAAAGTAGAATCTGGTAATTAATTATAAAATCTGGTAACTAATAAATCAAGCATTCAAATATTTACAAGAATGTAATTTAACTGAAAATTGTACAGGAATTTAACTTGAATTATATACAAGAGAATCTGAAAACTAGTGGAAATTGACATTCATATTGGTACAATTAAAATTACTTAAATAAATTCTTTTAACTCAAAGCAATTTAACATGAAAGTTGAATTTAGGATGTGCTTAATTTTGAATATATACTGTTTATTCTTTAATGTATTACATTTTTATACACTACAAATTGAAATAAAAGTGGAGAGAAACAAATTATAATTTAAAACATAAAATTTCAAAATTTATAAATTATTCATCAAAAGATAAAAATTAAGTACATTAATATAGACTAGTTTAAAAATTACATTTTAAGTATGCACTCCTACTCTGTATGTGAAACAGGAAAATACCAAATATTTTCACTAAAATTAAATTAAGGAATTGCTTTTCTTATAAATGAATAGAGAAATATGAAAACTAGCGAATTATTCCTTACCTTTAATTCAGGAGTTATTGCTGTCTTTGACGTCGATGTACCGGTAAAGCAGGGCTTTAATTCATTTATAAGGGCCCATGCTATAGGTTTTGTAACTCGAAATAATGCAATGAAAGTGGAATCATCAGCATCAAAAGCATTATTTCTATCACGAAATACCCGAGTTCTTCGCAAATCTTGAGAAATCAACAAATCGATTAAACACACTTCCAAAAAAGTATCCGTGAGCTCCGCCATCTTGAATTTAGCTCTAAAACGACAGTCAGAAAGTTAAACGGCAGCTAGGCAGCTGTCGGAAAAATTTCCGACGCGTCGATCTCTGTAATGATCGAGACGATGACACCAGACTCGCTCTCTGTCGAGTAGATCGCAAAAAACGACCCGTTCCTCCATCTCGACAGTGTCCAGACTAGGGCCCTTAAAGTATCCTTTATGTAATATGGCTTCTTGTGCTGTAGCAACGTGCCGTAACACTTATAGAAATACGAAAGGAAGAGATATTGTATTTCATGCTTTTTCCAAGGACAATTTGCTTTTGACAAAAGAATGGATACATAAATGTCAAAGACAGGTTTCTATTAATGTGAAAAACGCAAGAATTTGCAGCGAACATTTTCTGTGCAGTGATTATGAAGATGAAATGAGAAATCGCTTGCTTGGATTGCCGCAAAAGAAACTGTTGAAATGCAATGCTGTGCCGAAAGTAAAATTTATCGTGTGCAGTAAACGAAATAACACCAAGAAATCGGAGACATTTGAAAAGAAAACTAATGCAGAGTGCTTTTGAAAGACTACACGAATTAAGCCCAAAGAAAATTTATTTTGAGGCCCAGAACGAAATTAAAGCTGACAATAATAAAGCAAATGTGAATGATTTTTAAATAAAACTCACAAGTGACAATGTTCTATGTGACAATATCCCTGAGTGCCCTAAGTGTAAAGATAAACAAGAATGTATTGATAATTTGAAGAACAAAATAATATCCTTAGAAAATTGTAATAAAATATTGAAAAATAGAGAAGAGAAAAATTTTAGAATGTTTGCTCAGCGACAAAGAAGGTGGACGACATCTAGAAAGAAATTTGTATCGGAAATTTAGAAATTAAAATCCCAAATAGCGAAATTTAGGAAAAAACAGAACAGTTCGGAGAATTTGGAAAAACGTCTAAAGCATATTTTTACAAAGACGCAGAATAACGCATTGCTAGAAAAGAAGGAAAAAATCAGGTGGACTAGTGAAGATATTTCACGTTGCATTGTCATAAGAGCTCTGTCATCTAAAAGCTACGATTTTTGGAAAGAAAAAAATGGGAATTCCTTTACCTAGCACTAGCACATTAAAGAGATGATGCGCTAAATTTTCATGTAGTGCAGGAATTCAGAGTGATGTTCTTGCTGTAAAGAAAGAAAGATGCCAATATTTGAATTCTGTAGAAAACATATGCGTTCTCAGTTTCGACGAAATGCACATAGATTCTAAACTCTGCTATGACTCTAAACTGGACCAAATTCTCGGTCATTTTCAAAAGGTGCAGTTTGTTTTAATCAGAGGTCTCATTTCGCAGTGGAAACAACCAATATTTTTTGATTTTAACACTCCAATGAAAAAAGAACTTCTTTTTTCACTCATAAGACATATTCAATCATCTGGAGAAGTGAAAGCAATAGTGTCTGATTTAAAAGGATCTACTACTTTGTGGAAAGAGTTACAAATTTCGATTAATAGTTCTCAGTTTCCAAATCCAGTATTCCAAACGAAAAAGATATGGGTTTTTGCAGATTTAGCGCACTGCCTCAAATTACTGAGAAACCACTTTTTAGATAAAGGATTTGTTTTAGAAGATGGAACTGTTTTAAATGTTGATATTATTAAAGAGGTTTTAAATAAAGATTCAGGAGAAATTAAATTGTGTCACAAACTAAAACCAAATTATTTAATGGTCAAGGGAAACGAGAGACAAAATGTCGCTCCAGCGAAAACATTATTTTCACAGCGATTGCGAAGAATGCTGTTAAATTTACAAAAATATGAGCTAGATGTACGATATAAAAAAGGGAAAGATTTATTAATAGCAGACACTTTAAGTAGAGCATATTTGAATACAACAGAAGAAGGTAATAGTTTAGATACAAAAATTTGTACGCTGATTCTAGCATCTGATGACAAAATTTATAAACTGAAGAAAGAAAGTGAATGTGATGCTACGCAACAATGCTTAAAGAAATACGTATTGAATATTAAAGAAATACGGATTAAATTTCGTATGTTCTGAGAGGTTGGCCAGAAAGGAAATATCAGCTAGAACCTCAAGTCAAAGTATTTTGGTACTATAGAGATGAGTTGACAATGGAAAACGTTTATTTTTCAAAGAAGGAAGGGTAATTATCTCTCTATTTATGCAAAAAGAGATGCTAAATTTAATTCATAAGGATCCTTTTGGGATAGAAAAATGTAAAAAAAAAAAAAAAAAGCTAGAAATGTTTTGTTTTAGCCACATATGAACAAGCAAATAGAAGATAAAATTTCAAAATGTCATATATGTAATAAATACTAGAACAAAAGCATAAGAGAGCCTATGATACCACATGAAGTTTCCAATTTACCTTGGCATAAAGTGGAACATATTTATTTGAGATTAACAAAGATGTATACTTATTGATTGCAGATTACTATTCCAACATTTTTAGTCCAAAGGGGCTTTGTCCCTGAAGGACTATTATTTTGGTTTTGCGATTTTGCGTCGGACTCATAAACGTCGATTCACTTTTCAAACTGTTGCCACAAAATGTTAGAGTCCTGCATTATATTTGAAGAAATTAAATAATGAAAAATCTGCATAAATGATTGTCTATTTCTCGCATTGTGATAAAACAATGGTACATAGAGCCATCGAATTTTGAATGACGAAATCCTACTGCGAATATGGGCATCTGAAATCCCAAATTTGGAATTTGTTTTATTATAGACTTTATATTTTGTAAAACTTTTTAACTAAAAAAAACTTTAACTAAACTAAACTAAAACTTTAAACTAAAAAAAAACGGATTTTTGATTTACAAACTCAATGCTTTAAAAGCGAGATATGGCAACGTTATATATAAAAAAAAATACTTTTATCTCCAGCTCGCGAGACTGTGTATATCGAAAATTCTAAAGATATGCTTAATTTAACATTATTTTGCGATATTGCTCTTGAACTGAATTTTATGGTTTAAGTGCAGAGAACATGATATTTAATAAATAAAGGTAACACTCAAAACGTTAAAAAAACGCCCCTTTGGACGTAATTTAAAATCTGAAACATTTCAGATTTTTTTTTTTTTTTTTTTTTTTTTTTTTTTTGAAATCTTTAGATTACCGGATACTCGAAGTCAGACAGTGATCAGTTACATGAGATCTCATTTTGCAAAATACGGTATACACTGATAATGGACCTCAGTTTGCACGTAAAGAATTTGCGGAATTTGCGAAGAAATACCAATTTAAACATATGTATAGCGAGCGATCCCTACCATCCGCAGTCGAACGGATTAGCAGGGTGTTCGGTACAAACGGCTAAGAAATTGTTAAAGAAAGCTCAAGTAGATCATGCTGATCTTAGTTCATTTCATTAGTTGAGGTGTTCCTATGAGCATTATTAGCTCATAGGGACACCTCAACTAATGAGATGTTGAGATGTTAGGATCACCAGCTCAACGATTTAAGAACAAGAACAAGAACAAGAACGATTCTTCCCACAACCGAAGAATTATTGAAACCTCAAATGAGTAAAACGTAAAAAAAAAAAAAAAAAAAAAAAAAAGCAAAAATCATATTATGATCGTCATACAAAAACAGTACCATCGTTAAGCATAGGAGATTGTGTTAGGGTATATCAAGATAATCTCTCGAAACCAGCAGTTGTGGAAGAAGTATATAAGACGCATATACTCATATCAGGAGGATCAGTATTTATTTAGAAGAAATAGAAAAGACATTAGAAAACAGTTCAGCTGTTGAAGAGAATATCAGAAGAACAGAACAAAGAATTAATGCACAGAAAACAAATGTAAAAGAATATGTGTGTATTTAATTATGGCAAAGCACACTAGGGCTATCTGCCTAAGGGGAGGGATGCCTTCGTGGAGGACTTTCTAAGAGAAACTGGCTCGTATACACGTTACACATGGGGAAAGCCACTAAAACGCCCATGCAGCTGGCCCGTTCGCGGGATTCGAACCTCGGACCGAACTACCAGTGTTCAGCGACTTTACCGCTCGGCCGCTGGTTGGCCCTGTAAAAGAATATGAAACCCAGATATTCTCAAGGGCAAAGTTTAGAAAATCAACTACCAAACTCTACTAACTCAGAAACAAGAAACGGTGAGCAAAGAACTAGAAGTGGGAAAGTGATTAGAAAGCCGACCAGGTATTTGGACTAATTTTAGACTCTTAAAAAATTTTTGAAGTCTTTAAAAAACAGAAGATTTAATATTTAATAATTTGTTACACTATGCTTATAAATAAATAGTTTAAAAAGTTAAAAGTGCACCTTCATTATTTTGAAGTGACCATTTGGCTAGGAGAAATTTGGCGATATTTTGGTCCGACATCTGTGTAACTGTAACTGGTCCTACCACTGTTGCCGTACAGAGCCCTGTGTAACTGTGTATATTTTCCCGCTATTTCGAGAAATGGCAGGTACTGGGAAATTCTCTGCGGCAAAGACCGACGAGACCGAAGAGAGCATCATTCTGAGTTTTTAGTTCAGGGTTGAGTTCGGAGTACTGAGAAATCTCCGTGAGAGCTTCGCTCTTTAGATGCACTTTGCATTGCATTGTGCTTAACATTCTTAGCAGTCTGAAATGGTAACTATTAATTGTGCTCTGGATTACTGAGAAAAACTGTATGAGTACTTTTGTGGAAAGTTCCAAAATTGTAAAGTGTTTCCTTTGGTAAAAATTTTTTTTATGGAGTTATCATCGGCTTTGCGTTCATTCAATTCATTACGAACCCGTACGCAAGTAATAATATAAAGGCATGTCTTAAATTCAAAATAAAGCTTTTGTCAAAAAAAAAAAAAAAAAAAATTCTACTCCTCCAGAAACAGATGTAGATCGTCGGACCCAGACAGATGCATAAAAACTCAACAGATAGTCTTGAAAAACTGTTGTCATGTGTTTCAGAGAATAGATCGGGTGAAAAAAAAAACTTTTGGAACCTTCATACGAAAGAATATTTCCTGTCATCGATCGCAAAGATAAATATTTTACAATAAGCATAAAATGAAAAGGTGCCAATGTATCCCTATCGCTTGAAACCAGCTTATATTATAGTTCAGGAGAATTCTCAGTTAAGAAAAACCTGACCACAGCAACTTGCAGAGGCCGGACTCGAACTCAGACGTGGAACTAAAACCTTCTCACACAAGTAGAACTATACTGTTGCGTGCGTACGGATTCGTAATATATTGAATGCACAAGTCTGATAAGAAGTTAATAAAATTTATTCTTATCACAAGAAATATAATAAAATGCTGAGTTCCCCCCCAAAGATATACGTACAATATCACAGTATCACACAATATCACGCAGTAGTTATATGTTAAAATGCTACAGCGCTATCCAAAGTGCAGAAAAAGCTAATCCAACCTCACCGCGAATTCGCTACTATCAGTAACAAAAACTAAGTAAACAACTGAACTGGATGTTTCCCTAGGGGCGTTTTAAAGCTTTTTAAATCGACCGCGCGAGATAGCTCTAACAATTTCTAGGAAAAAAAAAAGAGTAGAATTATGGTTACATCTAACATAGTAGTCAATTACATTTATTCCAATTAAATGTAAATTACGAGATATCTATTTATTAAATGTTAAATGTGCGTGTTCCTGTATTTTTAATTTTCCGGCATAGCTTCATTTTCTTCATTTTAATATATGTCTCGTGCTGCATTACTCCGGCATATAAAACAATTTAAATTTTTATTCCACTAAAAATAGCTACTAAATACAAAATTCGTAACACTGCCCCCTTCCCAATGACTGCACGTCCTGGGCAATGCAATCTATGGTCGGGAGCCAACTTATAACTAAGGCATGAATACAATGATAAACATTACAGTACAATAACAAACAATAATTACAATACGTAACTTAATGAAATACTAAATAGAAATCAAATCAAATGCTTTTTTAGAAAAAAAAAAGGGGGGGACCACGGTCTTATGCTATTTACAATTATATACACTACGTACTATGCCCATAGTAAGGCGCTACCCTGTCGTAATGAACGACTTTATGCTCAGAGTTCGATGACTTATGGATACGAACCAAGACGTCGTTCAACCTGTTTAGGACTGTGTACGGACCATCCCCTCCAAGGGGATTATAGTTTCATACAGAGTCTTTCCGTCGAATCGGATTCCACAATTCGACGGAAATTGTCTTCGGATTCGACGGATTATTGTCCTAGTCCTGTTGGTTTCTGGAAAGCACCAGTGAGAGGTTATTAAGGATGGTTCGATTAAACCTCTCTAACATGCCGGCCGACTGGGGATGTAAAGGCGTCGTTTTGGTTTTGTAAATGCCGAGTAGCTCGCAGAGTTCTTTGATTACAGCCGAGGTAAAATTCTTTCCCTGATTGAAATGTAAATGAAGAGGAACTTCGAACTTCGAAATCCAGTGCTGCTACAATGACAGCTTCATGATCAGGAATAGGGTAAGCTTCAGGCAACTTGGTGAAGTAATCTATGACAAGGAGGATGTATTTGTTGCCATCAGGAGTTCGTGGCAGAGGTCCCAGGATGTCAAAGGCGATACGTTCAAAAGGTGCTCCAACATTGTAACGTTGCAGCTTGCCTCGGCTGACTTTCTTCGGTCCTTTCCGACCTGCTCAGGCATCGCAAGACCGGCACCACTTTTACACGTCATCCTTTGCGTTACTCCAGTAGAAGCGCTCACGAACTCTCGGCAAAGTCTTCGTTATTCCGAAGTGGCTTCCTACAGGACTGCTATGTAGCTCTTTAAGGACGTCCGGGATCTTGGAAGCTTGGAAGTCGTTAAGGAATTCAGGATCTTGGAAGTATCAGCTGCCATCGGAATGTCTTTCCATCGGTATAAGACGCCGTTTCGAATATGAAGTGAATCTCAGAGAGTCCAGTATTGTTTTATCGTCGGACTATAGACCGAAATGTCCTGCCTGGTAGGTTTTTCTGTTTGAGGACTTCATTAATTGATTATGGATCTAATGTCGCAATCTTCCAGCTAATTTTTTCTGACTTCATCATCACTCCACGGGTCTCGATCAGCCGACGTTGATGTTGTAATTTGTCGTGCGACCGGACACAGCAGCTCGTGTTTCTCTTCGACCTTAGTATGATATCGGCAGCTTTTTGAGCAAGGTCTTCCAGACAAGGCGTCGGCGTTTCCAGGGGAGGATCCCTTCTGATGATGAATAGTTATGTCCTCAAAGGCTGAGTGTAGTTCGTTATTTATAATGTCCAAGGAAAAATTGTATTTCCTTAAGTTCAATACCGGGATAAAGGGATCTGTAATATCTGCCACATATGCCGTGTGATAGTAAGAGAGACTTTCAAACGCGATGTTTACGTTTAACTTCCTATCCTTGTCGATTTTACCACCAGACGCAGTCTGGAGGGTAACACAGGAGGGCGTCCAAATGAGTTCGTCTTTAAACTGCTGAGCTAAATCTTGTCGAATGATGGTAACGTTCGCTCCTGTATCGATCACCATATTGCAAGGAACTCCATCGATATGTCCCATGATGAAGAGTCCATTACTGCCGCCACTTACTGCAGAAATCTGAAGCACTTTGAAATGGGGCTTTTCATTATCCTTTCAATTCCTCTCTGCGATATGGCCATTAATTTGTTTCTTGCGTCGTTGCTGCGGAATGGTCTTATTTTCCGTACCCTGGGGTGCTCTGAAGTTCCTTCGTACGTGGCCTTCAGCTCCACAGCCCCAGCATTTTGGTTCCTTGTCACACCTTTTCCATCTCATGGCATTTAATTGTTTAAATCGTTTGTCTTATTCTCCGTGCTGTGGGGTGTAATGCATTTCCTTCGTATGTGTCCTTCAACACCGCAGCTCCAGGACTTTAGGATTGGTCTCTTTCTCACTCCTATTCCGTCTTAAGGCACTGACTTGTCTGGTCGAATCATCTGTTTTATTTTCCGTGCCCTGGGGTGTTCTGCAATGCCGTCGTATGTGGCCTTCAATACCCCATTTCGAACGCTTTAGAGCCAGTTTGTTCTCACTCCTACTCCGTATCAAAGCATTGACTTTTCTTGTCAAATCATCTAGACGAGCAGCCATTTGATGCACTGGCTCTTGGGCACTGATTGGGTGTCTGCCTGTACAAGTTGAGTGCTGGGCTGCCTCGAATTTGATGGCGTACACTAGAGCGCTTTTTAGGTCCTTGACATCCGCCATTCGCAGAGCCTTCTATATTTCCGAATCCCGAATGCCATCGATGAAGTACCTGCCGGGACAGTATTTCCCTTGTTTCTCTCGGGCACTCCGTAAGAGCGAGGTGAGATAGCCTTTCAAAATCCGTGGCGAGCTCCTGGATTGTGTCGGTGGGCTTCTGTTGACGGAATTTTAATTATAGCCTACTGTAGTCTTTCAAATATTTCCCACCAAAGCGCAGCTCCAATGCACCGGATAGAGCTTCGAAATCTAGCCTTTGGTTTTCTAGGAGAGTTTGAAGGATGTCTTATCTGCTGCGTCTGCTCTCAGAGAAGCAGCGGGATGGCAGGCCTTAGCTTGGAAATTCCATCCTTTCGTGTCTGCCGCTATAGAAAATTGTGTCTTATTCACTTCCCAAGAGGGCTTCCCATCACATGTAGATAGTTTCAGAGATGCACGAGAAGGCATCGGTACAAATTTAAAACCATCTGCATTGCTCCCTGCCGTCGTTACGAATATTTTCAAGGTTTCAACTTCTTTGGCGACCGAAGAAACTGTCATCAATTTGTTGTTCGATTTGTTGTTGAACTGCACAAACTCTTCCTTCGATTTCTTCTTTGACAGAAGAAACTCTGTAACCTATTTGTTGTTCCACTGCCGAAACTCTTTCTTCTATTTGCTCTTTCATAGAAGAAACGTTTTCTTCACTTTGTCCCAAGTAGCACAGCAACGTCATAACGACGTTGCAAACTCGTCGCGGATGTCGTTGCAAAAACGTTGCAATATGTCGTTCTTTAAGACGCCCAGATGTTTGAGAACATCCACTGTTTTGCAACCGTTGATGAGACGTCTTTATTGCGTCTTTCGCAGGTAATATTTTGGTTGTGAAAGCATCGTATCACGACGTCTTAAAGACGCCTAAATGTTCGCAAAATTCCACCTTTTTGCAACAGTTGTAAAAATGTCGTTATCATGTCTTTGTGTTACATATTGATTTATGCAGAAAAAAATAAGCTTAATAATTAATATATTTTTCTTCTTTTTTAAATTTTTGTATTCCTTGTATTTTTCTAAAGTTTAAATATTTTATCATTTCCTTAAAACCAGAACATAATACAATTTTTTGTCTTTAGACTAAATATGCATAATTAATAATAGCCTTAATTACCCTCATGTCCATAAATTAAGGATAATGCAAAATCAGGCAAAGGAAGAGTTAGAAGCAAAACAAATTTGACTTATTTGTAAAGCTTATTTATTAAACAAAAGGTAAAGAGCAAAAACAGATGCTATAAGTTTGATATTATTAAAAAAATTGGCGATTTTTTCTCCCTGGAGAAAATTACAAAAAAACCTATTTATAAAAAACCAATATTACATGGTTGGTATGATTGTTAATACATTGTATGTCTCCCAGACGATGCAATACAGTCCGTACAACGGCTAGGCATGCTGAGTATCAAATTATGGATCTGATCTTAGGGGATATTACACCACTCAAAAAGCAATGCTCTCCGAAGTTCCGGTAGACATGTAGGAGGAGGTTGACGGGCTGCAACTCGTCTGCCAAGCATGTCCCCCACGTGCTCTACTGGATTCAAGTCCGGTGAGAATTCTGGCCAGTCCATACGGGTGATATCCTCCGATTGAAGGCATTCGCTTACGATGTTTGCACGGTGAGGACGGGCGTTGTCATCCATAAACACAAATTGTGCGCCCATGGCGCCCCGAAACAAACGTACATGTTCCAGAATGACGTCCGGATAGATTTGGCTTGTCATGGTTCCAATTTGAACTTGCAGGTCAGTTCTGGAACCCAGAATAATTCCACCCCAAACGAGCCCTCCTGCACCACCGTAACAGTGTCGTTCAATGATGTTTTCTTGGTGGTACCTGCAGCTCTCGATATGAAAGTGCGGCGAGAATCAGACTGCAAGCTAAACCGGGACTCGTCGGAAACCATCACACAAGCCCACTGTTGCGGTGTCCACAATGCATGCTCTCTACTCCAGGTTAACCGCAGGCGACAGTGAGTTGCAGTAAGTGGAACGCATCTGACAGGTCTACGAGCATATAGACCAATCTGCCCTAAGCGTCTGTACACGGTCTGCCTTGAAATGGTCGTACCAGTGGCTGAAGAGAGCTGACGAGACAGGTCTGAGGCTGTGCTCTGCCTGTTTCTTTTGGCAGTAACTGTCAAATACCGGTCCTCATTCGGCGTTGTTACTCTGGGGCGACCTGTGCTGCAACGTTTACTCACATTACTATCATCCTGGAATCGTTGCCAAAGCCTGGAGATGGCACTCTAGGCAATTCCAAGTTCGTCTGATACTTCCAGTTGGGTATGCCCACATTCCAGACGGCCGATAATTCTACAACGTAAAAAATCATCCAAATGCGACCTTTGTGTCATAACTATGAGTTTATTGCGCTGAAATGTTTATAAAGCGCCTGCGAACAATTTTACTTCTTTGCCTGTATTCCTTATATGTCACTCTCTTACACTCTCGTCATTGTGACGTACCATCGGTGTCATCTGGTTACTTCCTGAAATTTGCATATAATTCTTGAAGATGTGTGTAGTGATTTTACAGGTGATATATTTATTTTAGAGTTCGATTTTCGCGTAACTCCGAATTATCCTTAATTTATGGCCATGAGTGTATTTTCAAAACTTTAAAGTTTTTAAATTTCTATTTAGATTAAATATGCATAATTAATAATAGCCCTAATTATTTTCAGTACTTTAAACTATATATTTTAAATAACTTAAATTCTAAGTTACGATTATTTAAGATTTCATCACTTTTTTCCCTTAAGTGAGAGTAATTATGAAAGTGGTTATTATAAATATATAACATTAATAGTAGGTTTTAAGTAAATAAAACTCAGTTAGACATAAATAAAAGTAAAGATATATATGTGGATTTAAAAAAAGAGCGTTTCTGATAACAGCATTATCACATTTATTTCTGTTAAATCTCAGAGACATTGAAAATTGCCCCTGTCATGATAAATTAGGAAGCGGTTCTTAAGGTAACATAATTAGTATTTTACCTGAACTCAAGTATAAATAAATTTATTTGCGTTTCACAGTAAAAAATATAATCATTAACTTCTAATCTCCAAGATATGCAAATGAAAGACAGTATAAAGTAGTTAATAAATGTGATAAAAAATATACCTAAATCTTATAACTTCCCATATTCATATCTAAAGTGAAATAATAACCTAACAAACAACATAAATGACAGCACTATTTAAGAAAAAACATGAACTAGTACTGTTTGGATGTATAAATAGCAGAAGGAAGGTAACAGAACTAAAATTTCCAATTAATAAAAAAATATTTGTGTTTTTTAAATAGTAAGCAATTAAAAGTGCAATAATTATGGATTGCAGTATTTACACTAGTAATGCTGATGATTCTTAACACCATTTCTTTCGATCATATGTTAATGTATTTACTTACTTTTAGTTTCTACATTTTACAATAGTGGTAGATTACAATCAATGATTATTTCATACACTTTTTATAATCAATAACTTTCCTTTTTGTTACTGTATAGTTTTGCGAGGCCCCGACTTGTCAGCAACAGTGGTAGTGACTGCTATGAACTGGAAATTACACAAACTCGTAAGAAGGGTTTAAATCCCTTTTTATTCCACTTTAGAAATAACAGCTGCGTTCACTTGACGCTCACAAACTACGCCGACCTGGCGGTTTAACAAAACAGAAATGTGAAACTAAAAATAAATGACAGGATGAATAAATAACGAGATCACTACCTACGAGGCTCTAAAATCGTAACTAACTTAACCGCGTTCTAAGCTACAGCTGAGATTCAGCAAGCTTACTGATTAAGCAGTTGAAGATTCACCGAACTGCCGAAATAGGCACACAGGCCGAAACGCGCGGTTCTTAAATTTCTACCTAGCAAACTTCACGCTCGCGATTCAAGAAGCACACATACAAACTCGTTTCCCTCCTATTTAAACTCAACTTACTTCTGCTAAAATTTGAATATACTGCGCGTTTCTAATACAATTTACATACTCTGGCATTGGCAATTCTAGGGGAAAGTAAAGGCTTGACAGGAAAGATAGCTTAAACTTAAAATAAATGTTAGTTAAAATAAATATAAACCCTACAACTGTACAAAAATAATTGAAATAATATAGTATACGATAGTAAGCTAAGTACGCTAAAGTAAGCTCTTCGTTAAATAGCACACGATGAAACTTTTTGTATCTATTTATTATGAATTTCTTTGTTATCTTAAGCACATAAAAAGGTAAGTGAAGAAATTAGAATATACTTAAATTTAATAAAAAATAAAACCTAATTCCCAACATTCAATTATTGAGATAATCTAATAAACATACATAACGGCAATATTTAAAAAAACGCGAATTACACAGTGTTTGGAAGAAAGATACCAAACGAAAAGTAATAAAACTGCAATTTGCAATCAATAAAAAATATTTAGTGTTTTTTAGTATTACACAATTAAATATCACATAATTATAGATTACAATATTTCATAGAAATGCTAATGTTTCCTTAACATTAGTTTTTCGATCATACATTTCGTACACTGTTTAAAATCATTCACCTTTTCTGCATACTGTACAAAAGACAATATACTATAGAATGTGCATTATTATTAATTTTAACAATTTAATTAGTTGCTTATATACATATATCTAATTCCTCTTCAGCAGTCATATTAAGTACTGGTACCAGTACAATAATATCTTTGTATTTTAAAAATAATGAACATACTGTTGTGTTTTTCTTTTCTAACACCAGTTGTTACGTTATTTTCTTCCTTCACGTTCGTAATGGGTTCGTGAGGATTTGGAGTGAATAATGAATATACTACTTGATGAAGTATCAAAACACACTTAATTGCTCAGTATTGTCAAGACAATGACTGCTGAAGAGGAATTAGATATATGTATATAAGCAACTAATTAAATTGTTAAAATTAATAATAATGCACATTCTATAGTATATTGTCTTTTGTACAATATGCAGAAAAGGTGAATGATTTTAAACAGTGTACGAAATGTATGATCGAAAAACTAATGTTAAGGAAACATTAGCATTTCTATGAAATATTGTAATCTATAATTATGTGATATTTAATTGTGTAATACTAAAAAACACTAAATATTTTTTATTGATTGCAAATTGCAGTTTTATTACTTTTCGTTTGGTATCTTTCTTCCAAACACTGTGTAATTCGCGTTTTTTTAAATATTGCCGTTATGTATGTTTATTAGATTATCTCAATAATTGAATGTTGGGAATTAGGTTTTATTTTTTATGAAATTTAAGTATATTCTAATTTCTTCACTTACCTTTTTATGTGCTTAAGATAACAAAGAAATTCATAATAAATAGAAACAAAAAGTTTCATCGTGTGCTATTTAACGAAGAGCTTACTTTAGCGTACTTAGCTTACTATCGTATACTATATTATTTCAATTATTTTTGTAGAGTTGTAGGGTTTATATTTATTTTAACTAACATTTATTTTAAGTTTAAGCTATCTTTCCTGTCAAGCCGTTTTTAAAGTCGTCGATGAACTACTATATACACGCTGACAAGATCAGCGACACAGCCTCCGGGTTATCAGGCTATCACGGTGGAGACAGCTTCATGGCAAAGCAGTAGAGTACAGCTCCCGACTCTACTCGGTCATTCTCGGAACTCCAGGTACTCTCGAGACACTCCACGCTACAACTCGCAATGATCTCGACGACACACAGAGCACAGATCCCGACTCTTCGGTTCAGTCGTTCCCGGAACTTAACACACTCTCTCGACGATGCACTAACCGGGATACACTACGAGACTCTTTCGGTGCGCTCGACGACCTCGATCCGATGGGATATCGCCCATTTTGTCGCCAAATTGGTGATTTCTCGCCAAATGTGGCAACCTTGCCTTCTTTTGCCATTTTATGGCAACCTTAAAACTGCTTTGCGGGGAAGCCATTTTACCGCGCCTGTACATTTCGTAACACTGCTCCCTCCCAAGGACTGCACGTTCCGGGCAGTACAACCCTTGGTCAGAAGCCTAATTCGATACAAACAAAACGTAATGAAACAAACATAAGGTATGAATGAATAACATAACTAAGGAAACAAATATTTACACTACGTACAAGTTACATACACAAATTAAACACATAACAATTTCAAATTATACAAATTAAAGTTAAGAATGAATTTCAGTCTCAGTCTTTCCATTAAAATATACTCGGGTCAAATACTTTTCCACTGCAGTTCTCAGATTTATTTCTGTTTTGCATATCACTGTCTGAAGATTCAGTCCTTTCATACTTGTCATCCACAGGAAGATCTGAGACAGTTTGTTCACCACTCTGTAGTTCATTCCCAGCATGCGTACATTTCACTTCGGTATTTTTAGCAATTGGTATATGCTTATTTTCCTCTATTTCCTGGAAGCCGCAGTTCCGATATTTGCACCGGGGTCGCGAATAGAATTTGATCCTTTAGAAGCAGAAGTATCATGGTTTAGAATTAAGTCCTTTTCTGCAAAACCTGTACTATGAGGCACACACCCAGTTTGTGAAGTGAGTGAATTTTCTTGCAATACTGAAGCACTCTGCGTGAGTTGTAAATCAGCTTTTTCCATCTCAGCATCAAATGCATTTTCAGATGGTTCAATACTTGCTAACAGCGACTTCGTAATTTCACTATCAGTTTCGAACTTAACAATCGCATTTTCACTTTCTTTTATCTCTACTTCAGGCACGTGAGAATCAAAATCTTCTTTTCCATCTTTTATTTCTTCATGTTTTCGTTCATCTCCTTTAATCCCATTAGATGTTTCATCCATCATCTCTTGATCTTTCTCAGACAGTTCGTTAGCTACATTTCTTCATCCTTTGTTTCTTCAGACGCCACTTCTGTCATTTCCACATCTTCTTTTATGGCTCCAGTTTCTTTTGCAAGCTTTCCTTTCACCTGTCGGATTTGCTCTCGCACCTTTTCTTGGCCGAAATTCATTTCTTCTCGTCGGGTTTTCTTCTCTTCCAGCCCGGCTTTAATATCAGCTGTCATCTCTTTATATCCAGCTTTTATCTCATCATATCCGGCTTTTAACTTTTTTCAATTCGGCTTTCATCTCTTCCTGTCCGGCTTTGATCTCGGCTAAGAAGTCCATCAAAGTCCTCGTTTCCTCCTCCATAGCTTTCCTCTGTAGGTGGGTCACTGGCATTCACTCGCAAATCCCACTTTCTGACCCCATTTGTTGCGTTTTTCTTTTCTGACACCAGTTGTTACGTTATTTTCTTCCTTCACGTTCGTACGGGGTTCGTGAGGATTTGGAGTGAATAATGACAATTCTACTTGATGAAGTATCGAAACACACTTTATTGGCCAGTATTGTCAGGGCAGCTCCAAAACACGTTTTTACAGTCGTCAATGAACTACTGTAAACACGCTGACAAGATCAGCGACACAGCCTCCACGTTATCAGGCTATCACGGTGAAGACAGCTTCACGGCAAAGCACTAGAGTACAGTTCCCGACTCTGCTGGGTCGTTCTCGGAACTCCACGTACTTTCGAGACTTTCCACGCTACAACTCGCGATGCACTCGACGACACACAGAGCACAGCTCCCGACTCTGCGGTTCAGTCGTTCCCAGAGCTTAACACACTCTTTGGATGATGCACTAACCGCGATACACTACGAGACTCTTTCGGTGCGCTCGACGACCCACTCGGCACTCGCTGCCCGGCAGTCAACTCGGATCGATTCCGCAGGGATTGACTCGCTAGACAAGACACCAACTCGGTACTAACTATCAGTTCGCTAGCCGAGGCACACACTCTATACTAACTGCGGACCAGCAGGATTTATATAGCTTTCGGCTGGTGTTCGAGAACATTCTGGGCTAAACCTGTAAGAATTCGTTCCAGAAGGTTCTCCATCCGTCCATGGGTCGTCGCAACCCTGCCTCCCTTGCCATTGTATGGCAACCCTAAACCTGCTTTGCAGGGTAGCCATCTTACTGCGCCTGTACATTTCGTAACAATACCATAACAGCTTTGAATTGTTGTTACTCTATAGATTGCATTTTAAGCATACCAAAAAGTGGCTTACCGTTGTATGTTATTTTTGGTTTTATATGAATTAATTCTGAAAGCCAACTTTTTAATATGAACGCAATAATCGATTAATATGAATGATATGCGATATAGCACTTTCAACACGTTATATCCGAAGCACAAAGCTAGTAAGATCACTGCAAGAATCACAGCGATTGGACACAGAAACTATTTCACGAGCACTTTATTGACGATAGCAGATATTCACACACAAAATAAGCACAAATTGAGCATTCTGACGATAATTTCATTCGCTAATGCAGTTGAAGTAAATAGATACAGAACAATGAGAAGATTCACAATGCGTTCTTTGACTGGCAGTGCATTACATTTACTTTTAATATAAGCAATATTATTTATATCAGCCATTGCTTGATTCGATTTGAAACATGAAGTAAGTCTTTTCAAACGCCTTACAGATGGCATCTTTACCCAATGACTTGAAAGAACTGGTGGAATATGAATTAATTGCGCAGTTGTTCGAATTTGGCAGCTAGCCAGAACGCGCAAATATCGAGATGTTCGTTATATAAGGGCATCCAGTAAATAATATACAGATGTGCTTCTCCTTCCGCCATATATATTGGACAGCCGTGAATTCGTCCTTACTTCAAAAATAAGAAATAAAGTCATATTTCAGTAGTGAAATAGTTGCTAACACGTGATTTGCATTGATTTCGGAAATATGATTTTTTTAGTATATAAAATGGATAACTTAATAACTTACTTTATAGATTAGTTTGATTTTTAAATATTTTGCTACAATATTTACAAAAATATTTTAAGTATTAATTATTTTAAACAATTATTTAGCACTTATTTTTAGTACTAATTAAATTTAATAAATCAAAAGTATTTATTAGTCTTTAATCTGGACTCGTCGAGACTTCGGCGATTCCGGATTATCGGTTTTTCCGGAATATAGATCATCAATTTAAATCTGGTAAGACGGCATGTAGAAATTATAAAATTAAAAATATGAAACCGTAATTTATGAAATAAAGAGCCATTATGATCTAAAGAGTATCAAAATGTACAAAATAAGATTAATATTTATTTGTTTACTTTATTGAACATTTCTTTCAACGCGCGCATGCGTAAAGCATACATTACGCATAGTCAAAATTAAAAAACTGCAACCAGAAAACTATTTTATGTGCACTCTTGATATTTATTTATAATGACGAGGAATTTGATATTTAAATCATATCAAAGACGGAATACATCGAGATGAAATACTATATTTAGTAAGGAATTATAAGCTGAATAAAATAAAAACATCTGCCCTGAAGATAAGGATAGTGTTGACAGATCAACTTCCAGTTCATTGCGCGCCGCGACGTCCCTCCCCCCCGCAGAGCAGCGTGAAATTGATAAACAGATTTCGGAATGGTTAGAGAAACAAAGGATATGCCTTTATCCATTTTTTGCAGCAATTCTACTTCTTGTTTCATGGACATCGAAACATACTTTCGCTTTGTATATCCTTTACATATTAGTAAATATATATCGGAAATTCTATTTGACATAATCGAAAGTTCAAGCTTACTTTTATAAAATTGCTCGAACAGTCTGCAAAAAATAATAAGCCGGATCCAATTCGAAGATTAAGGAACAACGCAATCTGCAACATTAACCGAAATAGATAATTAGATAATTTTAGCTTATACCGTCCGTTATGCATTAAACGCGCATGCGTAAACGTATTATGGGCATGCGCTCACGCATATGCGCAGTCGTAAAAGTCTTACGCGCATTTGTAAACGCCTATTCATATGCGTCAACGCGACGCATGCGCAAAGTTTGTAGCTTTGAGGTCCAAATTATAGATCATTCTAGATTATGGGTGTCCGAATTAACGACTTTTGACTGTATTAAATTTACATTTCATTAGATGAATCTACCTTAGATCAATATATTTAGATGAAATAAAGTAATGAAACATTGCAAAGTAAATCTTATGCGGACTTCAGATTTTTGAAAGAGAAGATTTAGTCTCTTTTCGTTCTAAAAATAACGCTGATGAACTAAAAAAAATGCTAAAACGACCACGTCTAAAAGCGGTCATATCATGACGTTTCAGCGACGTCGAAAAATTGCCAAGATGCAACGGCAAATATTTTGCGTCTTCGCAACCTTGTAAAGACGTCGTAAAAGTTACCACAACCACTTTGCAACCTCTCGGACCAGTTTGCAACGTCGTGTGCTACTTGGGTTCTAGTTTTATTTTCAACCGCATCTATTCTCCCTTCCATAGCCTCAAATTTGTTTTCTGTTATGCAATTAATTTCTCTTTTCATCATTCTCTCTACGTGGCCTTCAACACCGCAGTTCCAATACTTTAGGATTGGTTTCTTTTCACTCCTATGCTATCTCAAGTCACTGACTTGTCTGGTCAAGTCATCGGTTTTATTTTCTGTGCTTTAGGGTGTTCTGCAATGCCCCAGTATGTGGCCTTCGGTACCCCATTTCCAACATTTTAGAGACAGTTTGTTCTCACTCCCACTCCGTATCAAAGCATTGTCTTGTTAAATCATCTAGACGAGCAGCCATGTGATGCACTGGCTCTTGGACATGGGTAGCTCTGATTGTGTGTGTCGGTCTCTACGTGTTGCTTGCTGGGCTGCCTCGAATTTCATTGCATACACCAGAGCACTTTTTAAGTCCTTCACATCCGCCACTCGTAGAGCTTTCTGTATTTCAGGATCCCGGATGCCGTCGATGAAGTATTGCGGGGACAAGATTTCTCTTGTTTCTGTCCGGCATTCCGAAAAGGCAAGATGAGATAACCTTTCTACATCCGTAGCATGTTCCTGGAGTGTTTCCATAGACTTCTGTTGATGGGATCAGAGAAGCGGCGAGATGACAGGCCTTAGATCGGGAATCCCATCCATTTGCTTCCGCCAATGTAGAAAATTGTGTCTCATATACTTGCCAGGAGGTCTTCCCATCATACGTGGATTGCTTCAGAGAGGGGACGAGCAGGCGTGGGTAAAAATTTAAAACCATCACAATTGCTCCCTGCCGTCGTTGCGAATTTCTTTAAGGTATCAACTTGTTTGGTGATTGCGGAATCATCAATTTGTTGTTTGCCTTTCATCAGTTTGTTGTTCGATTTGTTCTTTGACAAAAGAAACTCTGTAATGGATTCGTTGTTCTACTGCCGAAACTCTCTCTTCTATTTGATCTTTGCCAAAAGAAACATTTTCTTCAATTTATCCAACTTTATTTTCAACCGCATCTATTCGGCTTTCCATAACTTCAAATTTGTTTTCTGTTATGCAGTTAATTTCCTTTTTCATCTCTTCCTTAACGGATTCTTGATTCGCTTCATTTCTCCTTTAACGGATTTTTGTCCCGCTTTAATCTCTCTTTAAAGGATGCTTGGCCAGCTTCCGTCTTTTCTTGGAATACAGCAAAAGCAGTGACGAGCTGTTTTAATTGTTCTTTCATAGCTCTTGTGATCGGCATTCAATCCCACTTCTGACACCAAAAAGCGTTGCCTGCGTACGGGTTCGTAATAGACTGAATGCAAAAGTCCGATAAAAAGTTAATAACATTTATTCTTATCACAAGAAATATAACAAAACGTTGGATTTTTCCTCATATATATTCGTACAGTATCACAATATCACGCACTAGTTATATTTAAACTACTATAACGTTAAATAGAGCGCTATCCAAAGCGCAGAGAAAGCTAATCGAACCTCACCGCAAATTCGCTACAACAACTAAGTAAACAACTGAACTGAGATGTTTCTCTCTGGATTTTTAAAGCTTTTTAAATCGGCTGCGGGAGATAGTTCTAGCTACGGAATATTAAGAAGGAGGTGAAAATGGTACTACCATGTTTCTTAAAAATGGTCCACTTTTTGTCGCATAATTTATAGAGGGCTCTGCAATGAGCACTGGTTCGTCTTGTCGTAGTATTTCACATAGGCAGTAATACCGAAAATAGTGATTTGATGTCAATTTCCATTATGAATAATTCATATAATGGAACCAGTTTCGTCCCTAATTGTAACACTGGTTATAGAATTGTTAGGCTATAGAATAAAAGCGAAGCAAGAATCCAAGTAGATTTAGAACTCCAAAGGTGAGCAATATTTATATCATGCCTTATCATAGTCACACAAATTTATATAACTTTACAAAACGTCTGGATTGTTAGTAAATAAGAGGATATTTAGTGTGTGGTTTTTTTAAAAAATGTAATAAATTGTAAATTAGTTAAATATTGCATATAACTTATGTGCACCTGCATTTCGTGCATGAAACAGACAATCATGAGATTTTAAAGTTAAATAAAGTTCTGAAATTATTCAAGAATGATAGAACATTTGGCTTTTCATTTCATTTACAGAAAAGAAGATAAACTCATTCCTCCTTCTTCCGTTTGAAGTAGGTTTTTATAATAAATAGAAATGAACACTCTGCTGCTTAAAATTAACTTTACTTGCATGGTTGAGTGAAAACATAACAGCAGATACGTGTAATGAAAAATTGATTTTCCGTGGGATAAATTCAGCATATTAAATAAGTCATGAATATTATGAAATCATGCCACCTGATCACATAAATGAATGGCTATTAAAAATCAAGACTTAAATCTTGGTACAGTGCAAGGTGAGAGCCATTATGCACAAAGATTTTAAATTTGAATAAGTAGAACTATTCAAATGAAGATTAAATAGCTTAATTAATTAGCTTAAAATTACCTTAGGTGCGAAATTGAAATTTACATATTCAGTTCAGATCTCAATTTCTTTTATGTTTAAAGAAAAATTCTTTCACTTTTTGAAATTTTAATGGTAAATGTTAAAGTTACCTTTTTTGTACTTATATTGTGCTCCTTATTTGATTAATGTAACATCCCTTTGTGCAACGTACATTCAATTACTTCACATATATTGTTTGATTGGTTTCTATTCTATTTAGTCAAATTTGTATCAACACCCGCTGTGAAACAAATAAAGAAAAAAAAAAAAAAAATCTGAAGGGTTTCAGATTTTAAATTACGTCTAAAGGGGCGTTTTTTTAACGTTTTGTGTGTTACCTTTATTTATTAAATATCATGTTCTTTGCACTTAAACCATAAAATTCAGTTCAACAGCAATATAATTTTAAAATGAGCATACCTTTAGAATTTTCGATACACAGTTCCGCGCGCTGGAGATTATTAAATCATGCCACCTGATCACATGAATCTGTTCCCCCCCCGTAGAGTGTTGCCATTGCTCGCTTTTAAAACGTTGATTTTGTTAATCAAAAATTCATTAAAGTTTTACAAAACGGGAAATCGATAATAAAACAAATTCCAAATTTCAAATTTGGGCTTTCAGACGCCCATATTCGCACAGTAGGATTACGTCATTCAAAATTGGTTGGCTCTAGGTCCCGTTGTTTTATCACAATGCGAGAAACATATATACTGTTACGAAATGTACAGGCGCGGTAAGATGGCTTCCCAGCAAAGCAGTTTTTGGGTTGCCATAAAATCACAAAGAAAGGCAGGGTTGCCCCATTTGGCGAAAAATCGACCATTTGGCAACGAAACTCGCGATATGCCATGGACTGATGGAGAACCTTCTGGAACGAATTCCTACCGGCTTAGTCCAGAATGTTCTCGAACACAAGCCGAAAGCTATATAAACCCTGCTGGTCCGCAGTCAGTCGGTGTGTGTCTCTCATCGAGTGTGTGTCTCGTCTAGCGAGTAAGTCCCTGCGGAGTGGATCGAGTTGACAGCCGGGCAGCGAGTGCCGACTGGGTCGTCGAGTGCACCGCAAGAGTCTCGTACTATATCGCGGTTAGGGCATCGTCGAGAGAGTGTGTTGAGCTCCGGGAACGACTGAACAGAAGAGTCGGGAGCTGTGCTCGTGTTTCGTCGAGTGCATCGCGAGTTGTAGCGTGGAGAGTCTCGAGAGTACGTGAAGTTCCGAGAACGACCGAGCAGAGTCAGGAGCTTTGCAGAAGCTGTCTCCACCGTTATTGCCTGACAGTGTGAAGGCTGTGCCACTGATTGTTTCAGCGTGTTTAGAGTAGATCTTCGACGACAGTAAAAAGTATTATTGGAGCTGTCCTGATTAATAAAATGTGGCTAAATAAAATGTGTTTCGATACTTCATCAAGTGTCTCCGTTATTCACTCCAAATCTACGAACCCTGTACGAACGTGAAGGAAGAAAATAACGTAACAACAGGTGTCAGATGAAGAAAACGCAACAACAAACAGAAAATGCAAATAGCTGTGCATGAATAAGGAAACATTTTGAAATAAAAAAGAAACCCTTAAAAGTTTTTAAAACGAAAAAAAAAATCTTAATATACTAGACAAGATAAGCTTTTCAGGATATAGATCATCAATACTAAGTCTTTTAAAAATTCTAAATGTAGGAGTTTAATTTAAAAGGCCTTATATACTATCATTTGATGTAAAATTCTTGCATAAAGCTGAAGAGTTCTTATAAGCTTTCAAATTGCATTCTGCTATCATGATTCAAGCACATGGTTGATTATTAATATTTCAACATAATCTTTATTAATGTAATTTAATTCTTGCTGATTTGGAAGATGATGAATGATTCAAAATGATTTATTTCATTAATGTTTTCTAATTAATCTTCTAATTGTAACATTGAATAAAAACAATGAGCTGGCGAGTGCCAAATTAAATGAAAAAAAGAATTAGAAGTTTAATTGCAACTTCCAGTTTTTTTCCCGACATTTCAATTCAGAGTAAATTGCAATTAAATGAGTTTTTTAAATAGTGTTCCATACGAGTTCGAACTATTATATAATTATATAGACATGTACACATTCAGAAGCAGTACTTTCTAAGCCACAAACAAAAGGAAGAAAGGGTTTGGTTTGCTTTATATAATTACACCAAAGAACTTGCGGGCTATCTGGCTATGGGCAGGGATACTTTCATTTCTAAGGGACTTCCTAAGGGAAACTGTCTTGTATATATGTTTCACGTGTAAAAAAACAGTAGCGTCTAGCCTTAGCATGGTTTATGCTTCACGTATGCGCAATGACAGGCTTCGTTATTGGCTGGCGTTCGTTATACAGTATGATCATGAGATTGGCAACTAAAGACATGTTGTTACTTCACTAAATTTTGTCACGTTGCGGATATTAAGCCTGAATAAGAAGCTTGAAGCGTTGAAGAAGTAGTTAATGATTTCTTATATTTAGCGTGTTTAGTATGGAAGGTAATTTTGTACGTTTAGAATGTTCGAAGACCTATTTTGGATTACCACTAAGGTAAGATAATGTAATCAAGAATACGAAAAGAAAGGACCAAAGTATGTTATTTTGCTGAATGCCTGTTAAAAGATGAACTTTTATGCTAACTGTGAATATAAAATAAAACACAAATTCGTAAAATGATGTTAAATTAATTGATTATGTTAAGCTCTCAAGAATTATTTGCCTAGGATGAAACATGCCTCTGTAGAAAGCATGAATTTGAAAATAAATTTTATGATAACAGTAAATATAAGATGAAATATCAAACAAAAGTATATTTGGAAAATAAACTGTTTGCAAATAGTAAGTGTAAAATACGGTTAAGTTAATTTATACGGTACCAAAAGGCACGGTACGAAACCTTCATTAACTTAAGCAGTTCATAAACATCAACACGAGTGAAAAAAAGAAAAATAACGTCTATTTCCCCACCTCCCCAGAAAATAAATTCTCGCATATTTGGGCACAAAGCTCACCCCATACGCTTTTTTCAAGTCCCCAGTAAATAATTGCTCGCATAATTGGGCACGCAGTTAATAAATTTCACACATTCCGCAGCACTTCACGTAAGCATCGCTGAAGTCTGAATTGTGAATTCATCGCCAAGCCAAACATACATAGATGTTCTTTGGCCAAGCGACGAAGGTTACCATGCTGAAAATATGCCTATTGAGCATGCGTGAAGCACAAACCATGCTAGGGCTAGACGCTAGTTGGAAAAACCACGAAAATAACCATGTAGTTAGCCTGTTGCCGGGATTCGAACCCAGGACAGAACTGGCAGCGTTCGACTACTTTTTTCTGCTCAACTGGTGGTGGGAAAGAACAAGAGGCCTGCAAACTGAACACAGATTTAACAAAGAAGTCACTCTAGCCTCCTATAGCTCACACTGTGTAAAAATATAAAACAATACTGTTAAGATTGTTTCGGGGTTATTTATACAATTAATGCTACATTTTTATTAAATTTTTGTTATTTGATTGAACTTGTTTCTTTCACTGCGAGTCTTTAATCGTTGAAAAAGTGATATTAAATTGAGAATAAAAAAATAAATAATTACTACAAGAGAAAATGGATTTAAGTTTTACATAGGTAATGCTATTTTTTAAATACCGCAGCAAGCATATATTAGGTATTTGATAGTAAACTGGTAGTTTTGCAACAAATGTAATTAGACTCTATCAGTAAATAATCAGGTCAATAAATGAAAATAAAAAGTAGGAGATTTTTTTCCAGTAAAAGATAACACATGTAAAACATATTTTTTTTTTTTTTTTTGAAAAAAAGCTACATGTACCAATTTGAAACTTAACAGCGAGAAAATATCATCTCATTATAACTGATAAAATTTTTCTGAACATAAGAAATTCATCTTTTAGGCTATTGAATGGGATAGAATGGAAACTTACTAACTAGACTTAATTTCGAGGAAAAAAAAACAAAACAAAAAAAAAAAAAAAAAACACTATTGTAGGTAATGATAGAAATATATAATTTAACCATGGCCAATAGCTCAATGTCTGCATATATATCTTTTGGAGGAAAACAGTTTGGCACATGTACTTTTAAAATGCATTATATTTTTAGTTAAAATACTGCATTTATTGGTTAGAAGTTAGTTCATGCAGGACAAAGTTAAGGATAGACTGAATTAGTTTAAATATATTTTTTACTCTTTATGTTTAATTATAAATAATATAAAGAAAGTTCAGCATAATCAAGTGTACAAGAATACTTAACTTGTAGAGACATTAGGTATTTTTTGGAAGCAGGAAAGATGAAAAATTAGCAACGCCTTCGCTAGGAATAGAACCCCAGACCTCTGGAATACACGTCCAGCATGCAGACCACTACACCACGAAGGCGCGCTAAGAAGGCGGGAGAAATACCTAATAAACTAAATTATACTTTCAAATCTTGTCAAATTAATTTGAAACATAATTCAGTTCTTCTCACATAACAAAGGTATGGAAATTTTTAACAGAAAACGATAAAAATATCAAAATCAAAACTGACGTCTGATTCATAAAAATTAGCAACGCCTTCGCTAGGAATAGAACTCCAGACCTCTGGAATACACGTCCAGCATGCAGACCACTACACCACGAAGGCGCGCTAAGAAGGCGGGAGAAATACCTAATAAACTGAATTCTACTTTAAAATCTTGTCAAATTAATTTGAAACATAATTCAGTTCTTCTCACATAACAAAGGTATGGAAATTTTTAACAGAAAACGATAAAAATATGAAAATCAAAACTGACGTCTGATTCATAAAAAAGAATAACTCATTATGACAATAATGAAAATTTACTGACTGACGCAAAAAATTCTATAAGCTTCATTAAAATTTCGCCACCGTTTATATCAAGCTGTGTAACTAAGCATTTCACAAAATGAGAGACGCAAAGAACCTATTCTAATTAAACATAGATACAGTAAATATTATTACTAGTAATATGATTATTTTCTAAGGGGGGGGGAACTGAAAAATATTTTAAAATTAATTATTCATAAAAAGTACTACAAGCCTTCCAGCATGATAGCTGTAAATTAATTTCATAATTTGAGGAATAAAACACAGTCATTGGTGAATAGAATATTGTTCGGCGAACTTAAAAATTTGTAATTCAGTAGCAACTTCTTATCAAAAGTCTCCTGGGCAATAACCATATCGCTATCAAATGCAGAAAATTTTTTTTCGAACTTTGATAATAAGGCAATCCATCGCATAAAAACACAAACATTTCATCGTCCGTTAGGAAGCTTAGCCGCCTGGCGACGCAATAAATGTTTACATTTGGAACCTGACAGATGCAAGAACTGCGTTATCTAGTGATCGCGACATTTTAAGACCCGTTTTTCTACTAGATAGTTTCACTTCCTACTTTATACTCCGTGGTTCTAGCTATAGACAGAGAGATAAAGTAGTTTCTGGAAAGCAAAAAGAGTAGAATTACGGTTACAGTTAACATAGTAGCCAATTACATTTATTCAAATTAAATGTAAATTACGAGATATCTATTTTTAAACGTTAAATGCGCGTGTGCTCCTGTATTTTTAATTTTTCACTGTTGCTTTCTCTTAACATTATGTCTCGTGCTCCATTGCATGGGGATGTAAAACAATTTTAATTATAATGCTACTAAAAATATCAACCTAAATACAAAAACTGTAACATTCCCCCTTCCCAAGGACTGCACGTCCCGGGCAGTACAGTTCCTGGACAGGAAGCCAAACTTACAACTAAGGCTTCAATACAATAATAAACATTACATTACAATAACAAACAACATAAACAATAATTACAATAAGTAACTTTAATCAAATACTATCAAATATTAAATACAAATCTAATGGAATACACATTTAGGAAACAAAGAGGACCATGGTCTTATACTTTTTACAATTATATACATTACGTACTATGGCCATAGTAAGGAGCTAGCATGTCGTAAGGAACGTCTTTAGGTTTAGAGTTCGTTGACTTACGGATCCAAACCACGAAATCGTTCAGCCTGTTTAGGATTGTACGTTCAGCCTGTTTAGGATCCCAAAGTGATTAGAGAGTCCTTTCCGTCGAGTCGGATTCCACAACCCCACCAGGTCTCCTTCGTTGGATCGATGTCCAGTAGCTCTGGTGTCGTATCCGGTCTTCATCTTCTCCTTCGCCAAGTTGACTCGCTCTCGAGCAAAATTGTGCATCACTTCAAACCGGGCCTGGAGATCTTGAATATATTCCTCAGGCGATGAAGGTGCATACGCAGCGCGACCAAGCAAGAGATTGCAAGGCAGACGAAGATTACGGCCGAAGAGCATCTGAGACGAAGATATTGAATAGCCAGTAGTCCTGAGTTTATCTTCCACCCTAGTATAATTTCGTCCTCTTTCTGAGCACGGTTTTTAGACAAGGAAATGGCGTTTCCAGGTGAGGATCCTTTCTCATGATGGATAGTTGTGTCCTCTGATGTTGAAAGCAGTGTGTTGTTTTTGAAGTCCAGGGAAAAATTGTATTTCCCTGGAGTACATCCAGTCTCCAGGAGTACATCCAGTCCAGTCCGAGTACATCCAGTCTGTAATATCTGCCACATACGCCGTGTAATAGTAAGCGGCACACCCAAAAGTGATGTTCAAGTTTAACTTCCCAGCTATGTCGATCTCATCACCAGACGCAGTGTTGCGTTACTTTCGGGAACCAGTTATTACGTACGGGGTTCATAGATTTGGAGTGAATAACGACGACACTTAAAAAAGTATCGAAACACACTTTATTTAGCCAATATTAATCAGGATAGCTCCAAAATCACGTTTCACAGTCGCCGAAGAACTACTATAAACACGCTGACACAATCAGCGACACAGCCTTCACACTGTCAGGCAATAACGGTGAAGACAGCTTCACTGCTAAGCACCAGAGTACAGCTCCCGACTCTGCTCGGTTGTTCTCGGAACTCCACGTACTCTTGAGACTCTCCTTGCGATGCACTCGACGTCACATAGAGCACAGCTCCCGACTCTTCGGTTCAGTCGTTCCCGAAGCTCAACACACTCACTCGACGATTCACTAACCGCAATTGACTAGGAGATTCTTTAGGTGCACTCGATGACCCACTCGGCACTCGCTGACCGACTGTCAACTGGATCGACTCTGCATGGACTGACTAACTCGAGACTCCAACTGTTGAAACTAAATAACGTTTGCATAATCCGAGTTCAGAAAACAAAACATTTATTTTACATATTTTAAAGAAATAACGTTCTGAAACAACATGTTTCATCTACACAATCAATCGACGCTCTCACCAGAGCATTACGCCATCAAACCTGGCACACATCCAAAAGTTCAAATTGAAGAATTACAGAAGCGTTGTTGCCACACAAGAAAAGACATATAGTTACAACTTCACACAATAATAAAACAAAAACACACTTTTGAAAAATAGACAATAATAATAAAATTCTTAACAATATTTTCTCGATTATGCAACATCCTCCCCCCTTTTTGAGTCAGTGGCAAACGACTCAAAAACATATGTTATCCTATTAAAAAGGTCTAGTACATTAGGCTTCTTAACAAGCCGTCCTGACGACGTAAATTTCTGTTTTATATGCTGTACGTCACTCTGATCGTTTTTCTTATCGTCGTTAACGTTAGGCTCTTCAACTAAATAATTTTCATCTAGTTGTATCTCTAGTGGATAAATACGCTGAACGGGCCTTATGAAAATCCCATTCTGAGTTTTTAGTTTAACTGTTCGAATTTTGCCATCCCGACCAGGAATTTTCTCTATAATTTTACCCAAAGGCCAATACAAGCGTTTTTTGAAATCATCGCCTATTAAGACTATCTCCCCAATTTTAGGCAACCGGGTTACTTTATTTTGTGGTTGTTTCATTATTAATTGCCCCAAATATTCTTTTCGGAAACGGTTCCTTAAATCTTTAAGAAGTTTTGTGCGGTATTTAATTCTTCTAAAAAAATGCTGAGAGTCAATTTTATCTATATCTGCTACATTCGAAGTACAATTTTCAATTAAAAACATTGACGGAGTTAAAGGGATAGCATCTTCAGAGTTCTCCGAAATATATGTTAAAGGTCGAGAATTAATTACCGACTCACAATCGCAAATTAAGGTTTCCAGTTCTTCATAAGATAAAACCGATTTTCCCAAAGAACGTCTTAAAAGTTCTTTAACCATGCGAACTAGCCGTTCCCACCAACCTCCCCACCAGGAGGCTGTTGGTGGATTGAATTTCCATACTATTCTCTTTATTTTTGCCTCATTCTCTATTATGTCCCAGTTAAGTTTAGACATTTCGTTATACGTTCCTCGGAAGTTAGTCTCATTGTCAGAATAAATGGTTCGTGGTCTGCCACGTCTGGCTATGAAACGTCTTAAAGCCAAAAGAAAAGATTCTGTTGATAACGAAGTCACCAGTTCTAGATGAATTGCCCTGTACACAGCGCATGTGAAGAGTGCCATCCAAACCTTCTTACCGTCTTTCAAAAACAATGGGCCAGCTAAATCTACTCCCAAAATTTCAAAAGCCCTATAACCACCTACGCGATCTTCAGGAAGAGGAGTCACTTCGCAAGACATCGGTTTCGCTTTATATCGTTGACATATTACACACCCTTTTAACACATTACGCACAGTTTTACGTTGTTTTAGTATCCAGAATCTTTCTCTTAAAATAGATTGAAGCATTTGAGTTCCAGCATGACAATGTTTCTTATGAACTGACTCAATTAACAATGTAGTAAAGATACATTTACTCGGTAACAAAATTGGTGTTAAAAATTCAGAATTGTCTTTACGTTCCAATATTCTAGTTTTAACTCTTATAATATTTTCATTATCAATGAATACATCAAGTGGATTAAGAGCTCCAATGTCAGGGAAATTTGAGCTTTGAACCAACCGAATCAAAACTTTTTCGGAATTTATGATTTCAGCAACAGTTAGTTTAGATTCTTTACACAAATTTGACTTCTTCCTACAGTTAGAAATAAAACGTAACACCCAACCGGTTACACGAATCATTTTTTCATAATCAGAAACTCTTTCTGCATACCAAGGAATGGTATCCTCTGAAAAGTTAACATTAATAAGTTTTACCTTCCTCTTTTCCAAGTCAGCTTCGCTCGTCTGACAAACAATATTGGTAGGCCAAAATTCAGGGCTTTCTCTTAGCCAGAGAGGTCCCTTAAACCACTCCGAGTTAATCATTTGTTTAGCAGAGCAACCTCGAGATAACACATCTGCTGGGTTCATATTACCAGGCACATGCCTCCATGATTCAGGTTTTGTCAACTTAGTAATTTCTTTAACACGATTGCTTACAAAGTTTGACCAATTACCAGGATTTCTGATCCACCATAATGCGACTGTGGAATCACACCACAAAGTTACATTTATATCAAAATCATTAAGAGCTTTACAAACAGAATATAACAATCGGGATCCAATGCAACAGGACGTTAATTCCAATCTAGGAATCGTCAAATTCTTAATAGGAGCTACTCTAGATTTTGCTCTTAAGAGAGTAATTTTTACACTGCATGAATCAACACTTCTCGCGAAAATACATCCTGCATAAGCATATTTGCAGGCATCGACAAATACATGCAATTCAACTGTTGCAAAGGTTCCAATGAATCGGGGTATTGCCACATTTTTCAACAAAAGTATATCAGATAACCACACAAAAAATTTACTTACAAAATCATGAGGCAATACCTCGTCCCAAGAAAATTTCAACTCCCATGTTTCTTGTAACAAAAGTTTTGGAAGCAAAGTTATTGGTGCAAGTATTCCAATTGGATCAAAAATTGATTGTACAATAGACAGAATCAGTCTCTTAGTTACCTTAGTATCACAAGTTATCATATTTACATTTATATTACACCTTAAAGTATCATTGTCTAAATTCCACAATATTCCTAAAAGAGGTGTGTCCCCAGAATGTTTTGTAGTATATTTGGAAGCAACATTGCTCTCCCATCCCCTTAAATTAAATCTGCCTCTTGACATAAGACTTTTGGCCTTTTGAATTAAATCCTCTTGTCCCTCAATATTGTAAACACCCGTAATACAATTATCTACATAGAACGAATTTTTTAATTTGTCAGCCACATCTAAAAAGTCAGGTGGACAATTATTCAAGAGATATTTAATAGACGCACCTAGTAGATAAGGGCTGCAGGAAACCCCAAAAACTACTCTGCAGTGCCTATACACTATTTCTCCCTCATCACTTGGATAGAAAAATCGCAAGTAATCTCTATCCTTCGGAGAAATTCCTAACTGCAAGAATGCTTTCTCTATGTCTGCACTCAGACCAATAGGAAAAAATCTCATTCTGTCTAAAATATCAGGGACTAATTCTATTAAATTAGGTCCTTTCAATAAACACTGATTCAAAGATGGTTTTCCCTTTTCACAAGATGAAGCATCAAAAACGGGTCTTACCTTAGTGCTTTCACTATTCATCTTAATAACCGGTCTGTGTGGTAAAAAGTGGCATTTATTGTTTAATTCCTTTTCCGGAACCTTTTCTATAATATTTAAATTTTCCCACTCTCTAAACACTTCTTGATATTCCTTCAAAGAATTATTTTCTTTTGCCCTCTTTATCATTTTTTGATGACGTGTCAAAGCAATGCTTTTATTATCTGATAAATTGGTAGATTCGCATTTCCAGGGTAATTCTAATTCATATCTACCATCGGGCCGAATAGATAATTTATTCTGAAAATCAATCTCGTAGTCGCAATGATGATTTTTCGTTTTACTATTTTCCGTCGGGTCGGAAATACCCAAAACTTCAAGCTCCCATAAAGATTTCAAAGAAGCATTATTTACATGCAAGGAAAGACTTATTAGGGCATTATCCCTGACAGTATCATTTTCTTTACCCATAACCGTCCAACCCAGTTTTGTTTTGACTGCAGTTAAACCAGAGGGTAATTCTAGGTATTCGTCAGTTAACAGTTTACCAATGACATCTGCACCTATCAATAAATCAATTTCACTTTCCTCGCAAAATGTGTCACTGACCTCAATTTTCCTGCTTTTCAATTCCTCTATAATCTGAGCATTCTTGATTGTTGGAACAAATCCACATATCTTTTTTTCAGAAAAAGCTTCAAAACAACACCTAAAAGTGTTATCTAAACTGCTTATGTCAATAGCAAAAACAGAATGGGTTACAGGCGCAGTTTCCCTCCCCCCAAACAAACCATGAATTACTTTCTCCTGTCGAATAGGATCAGCCTTCATTCGCTTCATAATTTTCTCCCCAACGTATGATCGTTGGGATCCCGAATCCAAGAGAATTCTAATTTTTCTCTCTCGATCTTTAACTTTAATTAGAACACATAAAGTTTGCAAATAAACTTTCTCGCTCTTACTGTTATTAGAAAGGGAAACATCCAACTTAGAGTCATTTTGTTTTACAGAACTAACATTCTGAGGACACATAAATTTTATATGATCACAACTGCAAATGGGGCATTTAATATTGGCTTTACATTGGTTTTTTAAATGGCCAATTCTTAAACATGAAAAACAAACACCTTTCTTTTGTACAAGTTGCCTCTTTTCATTTAAGCTCATATTTTCAGCTTTAAAACACTTAGCACTCATATGAGGCTTACCACAAAATATACAAACATTTTGCTTACCTTTACTGGTTTCATTTGTACTTACCAGCGCGGCAGCTGTTGCTAAATCTGAATTACCTGAAATAACATTTTTATTAAGACGCTTAACAGAATGAGTAAATCCTGATTGTGCTAATCTAATCATTTCTTCCGATTCTACTTCATGCCTTAAAAAACACATTAGTTTTTCAAGCGTTCTTTCAGAACTCTTTTCCTGTCCCTGTTCAGAAGTTCGACTCCGCTCCCAGGCACGTAGAATATTCTCAGGTAGGCACGACTCTACTAAAGGTCCCAAGAAATCAGCAAACTTTTCCTTGGTGCGTCCTAAGCTTTCCAGCGCTCGTAATTTACTTTCTATACTATCATAAAGTACTCCTAAGTCCGACGCCGTTCTGCCTGTTGTAGCATTCTTTGTAACAAGCCCAAGCAAATCTCTTACATAGATCTGCACCAGAAGGTCTTCTCTACCAAATCTTTCTTTCAGCTGCTCGATAGCTTTAGGATAATTCGCGGCGGTAACAGGAAAACTGTTCAAAAGTTGAGCTGCCTTTGAGCCAGGTACTGCACTTTGCACTAAGTACAAAAATTTATCTTCCGGCACAATATCCGCATCTTCATGAATTTTGGAGAATTGGCTCCAAAAGCCTAAAAATTCTCTTGCATCTCCAGAAAATTTTTTCAGCTCAAGCTTAGGAAGTTTGAACTTCCTGTTTTTATTTTCTTTAGGATCCGAAATCGAAACTGAAGCAATATCTGTAGTAACATTCGTCGAATTCAATTGTCCAATTTTATTCTGAAGTTTCACCTTTAAAGCTATAAAGAAATCTCTGTATCCTTCAGCCGTATTAAATTCATTCTCGAAATCCGCTTCCTTGGTTTGTTCTAAAACACTGCTTTGAGTACTGTCCAAGCGTTCAAATTTGTCAATTAGTTGCCCCAACAACACTTGCAATCTCTCAGGATCCGTACAAGTAGGCAATTCTTCTTCCACAATCTTCGTAGTTAACGTAAACGAAGTACGTTCACTTTTACGTTTTGCCTTTAACAACTCCATTTTAACAAAACGCCTAAATCAAAACTACTCGAAATCACACAAACGTCCTATCAAACGGACGCCAAACTTTTATGTTGAAACTAAATAACGTTTGCATAATCCGAGTTCAGAAAACAAAACATTTATTTTACATATTTTAAAGAAATAACGTTCTGAAACAACATGTTTCATCTACACAATCAATCGACGCTCTCACCAGAGCATTACGCCATCAAACCTGGCACACATCCAAAAGTTCAAATTGAAGAATTACAGAAGCGTTGTTGCCACACAAGAAAAGACATATAGTTACAACTTCACACAATAATAAAACAAAAACACACTTTTGAAAAATAGACAATAATAATAAAATTCTTAACAATATTTTCTCGATTATGCAACACCAACTATCTCGCACTTTTTCTCGGCGTACGAGCAGGGTTTATATAGTTTTTGGCTTTAGTTCGAGAACATTCTGGACTAAACCGGTAAGAATCCGTTCCAGAAGGTTCTCCATTCGTCCATGGGATATCGCCAATTATCGCCAAATGGGCGATTTCTCGCCACATGTGGCAACCCTGCTTTCCCTTGTCATTTTATGGCAACCCTAAACCTGCTTTGCGGGTAAGCTATCTTACCGTACTTGTACATATATTAACAGTAGTTTGGATGGTAACACAGGATGGCGTCCAAATGACTTTATCTTTAAAATGCTGAGCTAAATCTTTCCGAATGATGGTAACATTAGCAGCCAATGATCAAGGCATTCCATCGATATGCCCATTGATAGATAGTCCGTTATTTTTGCCACTGACTGTAGAAATCTTCAGCGCTTTAAAACGAGATTTTTTTACTAACGTTCAAACTGCGCTTCGCGATATGATCATTAATTTGCTTCCTGCGTCGTTGCTGGGAAATGGTCTTATTTTGCGTACCCTGGGGTATTCTGTAGTTCCTTCGTGTGGCCTTCAGCTCCGCAGTTCCAGCACTTTGGTTTCTGGTCACTCGTTTTTCGTCTCATGGCATTTATTTGTCTGTTTAAATCGTCTATCTGATTTTCAGTGCTCTGGGGTCTTCTGTAGTTCTTTCGTATGTGTCCTTCAATAGCGCAGTTCCGGCACTTTAGAACTGGTTTCTTTTCCCTCTTTTTCCGTCTCAAGGCAACGACTTGTCTGGTCGAACCATCTGTTTTATTTTCCGTTACCTGGAGTTTTAAGGTATTTCTCCCACATGCTTTCGTAGCATGCTTTCGTGGTGTGGTGGTCTGTACGCTGGGCGCGCATTCGAGAGGTCCGCGATTCGATTCCCGGCGAAGGGGTTGCTAATTTTTCATCTTTCTGGCTTCCAAAAAATCTTAATAGCTCTACAGGATGTTCTGCAATGCCGTGGTATGTGGTCTTTAGTACCACATTTGCAACACTTTACACCCAGTTTGCAATGCTTTGATACGCAGTAGGAATTTGTTGTCACTCCTACTCCATGTCAAAGCATTAACTTGTCTGAATAAATCAGCTAAACGGGCCATCAATTGATCAGTTGGCTCGTGGACTCGCACAGCTCTGACTGGTAGGAGAGCTCTACGAGTTGCTTGCTGGGGTGCCTCGAATTTCATGGCGTACACTAGAGCGCTTTTTAAATCCTTGACATCCTCCATTCGCACAGCTTTCTGTATTTCATGATTCCGGATGCCGTCGATGAACTATTGAAGGCGCAATATTTCCTGTCGGGCACTTCGAAAAGGCGAGCTGAGATAGGCGGGCTTTCAATATCCGTGGCGAACTCTTGGAGTGTTTTGGTGGGCTTCTTTTGGCGGGATTTTGATTGGAGCCTGTTGTAGTCTTTCAAACATTTCTGCCCAAAGGGCAGCTCCAACGCGCCGGATAGAGTTTTGAAATCTAGCCTTTGGTTTTCGGGAAGATTCTGCAGGACATCCGCTGCATCTGGTCTTAATGAAGCGGCGAAATGACAGGCCTTAGCTTGGGAATCCCATCCATTCGCATCCGCCACTATACAAAATTTCGTCTAATAGACTTGCCAGGAAGTCTTCCCATCTATAAAATTATGAGGGTACACTTTTAATTTTTAGAAACTATTTATTTACAATCTTAGAATGTATAATCACAGAGAACTGCAATACCAGCATAGTTCTATTTTTTCAATCTCTATCCAAAGTGTTGCCAATTACAAGTTACTAAATATTAAATGTTACCATTTACAAATTATTAAATATTACATCTTCCGTTTTTTTAAAAAGTTCAAAAGTTTTAACAGTCTAAAATCAGTCCAAATACCTGGCCGGCTTTCTAATCAGTCTCCCACTTCTAGTTCTTAGCTCACCGTTCCTTGTTTCTGAGTTAGCAGAGTTTGGTAGTTGATCTTCTAAACTTTGCCCTTGAGAATATCTGGAATCATATCCTTTTACATCTGTTTTCTGTGTATTAACTCCTTGTTCTGTTCCTCTGATATTCTCATCAACAGCTAAACTGTTTCCTCTAATATCTTTTCTATTTCTTCTCAATACTGATCCACCTGATCTAAGTATATAAGATCTAGGCGTCTTATGCACTTCTTCTACAACTGCTGGTTTCCAGCGATTATCTTGATATACCCGAACACAATCTCCTTTATTTAGCAATGGTAATGTTTTTGTATGACGATCATAATATGACTTCTGTTTAGTTCTTTCTTGGTTGATTTTTTCTTTTACATTTCTCACAACTTGAGGTTTAAGTAATTCTTCAGATGTAGGAAGAATCGTTCTTGTTCTTCTACTCATAAGTCGTTGAGCTGGTGATCCTAGCATCTCATTAGTTGGAGTGTTCCTATGAGCTAACAATGCTAAATAAGGATCAGCATGATCTGCTTGAGCTTTCTTTAACAATTTCTTCGCCGTTTGTACTGAACGCTCTGCTAATCCGTTCGACTGTGGATGGTATGGACTGCTTGTTATATGTTTAAATTGGTATTTCTTTTCAAATTCTGAAAATTCTTTACTTGCAAACTGAGGTCCATTATCAGATATCACTATCAATGGTATACCGTATCTTGCAAAATGAGATTTCATGTAACTGATCACTGTCTGACTTCGAGTATCCGGTAGTTTGCAGATTTCAAAAAAGTTGGAATAGTAATCTACAATTAATAAATATACATCTTTGTTAATCTCAAATAAATCTGTCGCAACTTTATACCAAGGTAAATTGGGAATTTCATGTGGTATCATAGGCTCTCTTATGTTTTTGTTCTGGTATTCATTACATATAGAACATTTTGAAATTTTATCTTCTATCTGCTTGTTCATAAATGGCCAAAACAAAACATCTCTAGCTCTTTTCTTACATTTTTCTATACCAAAATGACCCTCATGAATTAAATTTAACATTTCCTTTTGCATAGATAAAGGAATAATTACCCTTCCTCCTTTGAAAAATAAATCATTTTCCATTGTCAACTCATCTCTGTAGTCCCAAAATACTTTGACTTGAGGTTCTACCTGATGTTTCCTTTCTGGCCAGCCTCTCAGAATATATTTCTTTAAGCACTGTAGTGTAGCATCACATTCACTTTCTTTCTTTAATTCATAAATTTTGTCATCAGATGCTGGAATCAGTGTACAAATTTCTGTATCTTCATCATTATCTTCTTCTGTTGTATTCAAATATGCTCTACTCAAAGTGTCTGCTATTAATAAGTGTTTCCCCTTTTTGTATCGTACATCTAGATCATATTTCTGTAAATTTAACAGCATTCTTTGCAATCGCTGTGGTGCTTTAAAAAGAGGTTTCTTAGTTATGCTTTCTAATGGTCGATGATCAGTTTCAACTGTAATACGTTTGCCATATATATATTGATGAAATTTAGAACATCCAAAAGTAATAGCTAAAAGCTCTTTTTCTATCTGAGCATAATTTTTTTGATTTTTTGTTAGAGCTCTGGAAGCATAAGCAATTGGTTGGTTTTCTTGTAGTAAAACAGCACCTAATCCTTCAGAACTTGCATCTACTGAAAGAGTTACATCCTTATTAACATCATAGAATTTTAATACGGGTGCTTTTGCAATCAGTTCTTTAAGTGTTTCGAAAGCTTTTTGATGCTTTTCAGTCCAGTGCCAGAGGACATTTTTCTCAAGTAACTGTCTTAATGGTGCAGTAATAGTAGTTAAGTTAGGAATAAATTTGGCTAAATAATTAATCATTCCCAAAAATCTTTGTAGCGAAGGCACATCTGTAGGTTCTGGCATTTTAACAATTGCTTCCACTTTAGAAAAATCAGGTTTTAGTCCATTTTCACTTAACTCGTGTCCTATATAATTCACACGATTAACTTTTATTTTACATTTAGCCTTATTGAACTTCAAATTATTTTCTCGTGCTCTCTGGAGTACTTTTTTAAGTCGTAGCTCATGTTCCTTTTCATTAGATCCCCATATTAAGATATCATCTATAATACATTCAACACCATCTAGACCTTCTATTATTTGGCTTAATTTTCTTTGGCAAATTTCTGGAGCTGAACATATGCCAAAAGGTAATCTTTTAAATTTGTATCTGCCAAAAGGTGTATTGAATGTACACAAATTACTACTTTCTTCGTCAAGCTGGATTTGCCAAAAAGCACTATTAGCATCTAAAACAGAAAATATTTTTGCGTTAGGCATTCTAGTGACAACTTCGTCAATGGTTAACATCGGATAATGTTCTCGTTTTATAGCTTTATTTAAATCTCTAGGATCTAAACATATTCTTATTTTGTTCGGTTTGACAACTGTAACCATTGAATTTACCCATTCAGTTGGTTCTCTTACTTTCTCAATAACATTTAAATTTTCCATTCTTTGTAATTCTTTCTTAACTTTATCACGTATAGCTATGGGTATTTTTCTTGGAGGATGAATGACTGGCGTTACATCTTGTTTTAACTGGATTTTATATTCTCCATTCAAACAACCTAAGCCTTCAAATACATCTTTGTATTCCTCCAGTAAGTCTTCAGTGTAAACAGACATTACTTTCTGAATCAAACCTAGTTGCAAACATGATTTTAATCCTAATATAGAAGGTACTTCTTTGTCAATAACTTGGAATTCCACAACATAATTATTTTTTCCATATTGGCAGTTAAGTACTACTTTTCCTAAAGTATCCATTTTATTCCCAGAGAATGTAACTAATCTTTTAATTTCAGACTTCTGTATCGGAACATTTAGCAATTTCAGTTTGCTTTTAGAAATAACATTGCACATTGCTCCAGTATCTAACTGCAAATTTAGTTTACTTTTATTTACATTAACGTCAACAGTCCATTTCTCTTCCTTGTTATCTGAATTAAGGTTTAATGTGCCAACATAAAATTCTAACTCTTTCTCAGAGTCATGATTTATTAATTTAATTTGTCTATCTTTTTTGTTTACCTTGACTGCTTCATTTTTTATTATATAGCTTTTACACTGACTCGCGAAATGATTTGCCTTTTTACATTTATGACAGATTTTTCCATATGCTGGACACATTCGATACTCATGAGATGTTCCACATTTAGAACAAACTTTTGTCTTTTGTTTATTGGTATTTACCTCTTTGTAGGTATTCTTATTATATTTACTTAGTTTCTTTTTCACTAAGTTTACAGCAGTTTCCTCATCCTTTATGATTTTCATTTGATGTGCACTTATTTCAGCAGATCTGCATATATCAAGAGCTTTTTCTAATGTTAATTCTGTTTCATGTAACAATCTTGCTCTCACTATATCATCTTTAATACCACAAACAATTTTATCCTTTATTAAACTATCCGTTAATTGTGCAAACTCGCATGTTCTAGCTTTATTTCGAAGATCAGTTACGTATTCATCTATGGTTTCTGACGCGGTTTGATTTCTAGTAAAGAATAAATGTCTTTCATATGTAATATTTTTCTTAGGAATACAATATTCTGTAAATTTTGTTTTAATTTCACTTAATTTAATTTCTTTACCCTCTTCTATAGGAAATGTATTATATATTTCAAGACCACGAATTCCTATTACATGAAGAAAAGTATTAACTCTTACCTTCTCTTCTTTATTATGTAATCCACTAGCTACTTCATATATTTCAAATGATTGCAGCCATCTCTGCCAATTCGAAGCCAGATTTCCATCAAATTTCATCGGCTCTGGTGGTTTTAAACTTTCCATTTTGAAAGCAAAACACTTCTGACACCATATAAAATTATGAGGGTACACTTTTAATTTTTAGAAACTATTTATTTACAATCTTAGAATGTATAATCACAGAGAACTGCAATACCAGCATAGTTCTATTTTTTCAATCTCTATCCAAAGTGTTGCCAATTACAAGTTACTAAATATTAAATGTTACCATTTACAAATTATTAAATATTACACCATCATATGTGCATAGCTTCAGGTGACGTGCTACATCTGCAGCGTTACTCGTGGCGTTTAACGGGAGAGAAATTTTCACCCTCCATGTCAGAACATGTAAATAAAGCGTTAATAATCACGTAAAATAATAACACAGTTGTAGAGGCACAACCACACACCGAGAAATACAATCGCGAAACGATGTAATCCGAGATTATCCAATATGGCGTAGCACGAGTAAGCACATTCGGGAAAATCAAAGTATGTCTGCGCAACTAGTCAGTTGTCTAGCACCAAGGAGGTTAGAATACTGTATGTATAATGCATTCTAACCTCCTTGTCTAGCACTCTCACAGTGTCGGTTAACCGTTCGCTGTCGGACGGGTAGACACAATCGCCTAATTCGTCATTTGGTGAATCCTTATGTTGATCGTATATCGTGACGTAATTCGGCATACGTATTTAATTCATTCATCAAAATTGAACTTCAGCTATTTGCCGTATTAAATTGTAAAGATGGTAGTTTAGAGAGACTATGCAATGTGTGTCTCTTGTTAATTGTACGTCCGCTTTCTTTTGTAAAACAATTTTTAAACCATAATTGCAAAAATGGAATTTCGGTGCACTCCTCAGCGAATTTTGAAACGAATTGCTTGGGAGATATATGAGAATGGAGGTTTATACAAGACAGAAAACATGATACGTGCAGTTGTGTTTTGGGGAATTATATCAGCTTTATGGATAGGAAACTATTTTTCTTTTCTAATATCAGTGATTATTGCTTTTAGTGTGTATTTATGCATTGGAGGCTGGAAATTTATGCACTTACTATACAAAACTCTTAGTCGAGATTTAAGGTAAGTTTGTTTGTTTTCCTATTATTTTCATGCTTTCGTTTTACTATTAATTCATGTTTTCTGTTTGTCTTGACAGCTAACTGTGTGTATTATCACTAGATGTTACTGATAACAATGTTTATAAGTTGTTGAGCCGAGTGCAGTAGCACTTGAGATTTTTAGATTATTCTAGCCGCTGGAAAATAAATTTCAAAGTATTTATGTAATCGTCGAGCTTTTTGGTAAGTTTAGGATTCAGGGTGATGTGTGACTTTTAAAGTGTGGATGAGATAAACCTTCTATATCTATTGTAATAATATACTATTTAAAACAACATTCACTAGACATGCTGATGAGCTATAATGCAGGACGATATGTAACAAGTGGTGCATATTTTAATGCTTTTTAGAGAATGGAAAATTGAATTCCACTGTTTATAACAATGGCTTATTAACAATGACTGCAACAATTAATACATAATTTCTTGTAATTACAAATATATTAGCAGTTGAGTTAATATTGAATTAAAACAACAGTCAGAGCAAAAATGTACATTCAGGCATTTAATTCATATTCAAGATTTTCATATAGGATGCTTTCTTTAATTTCTATGTATTGCATTTAATAAGTAGTTTCTCATTTTATTCAAATTAGCCATGAATATTTATATATAATTTTGCCTGCCCTTTCGCTTTCTTTTTCCTTTTTTTTCCCCCCTCAAAATTTTATTTGTTAAAATAAGTTAAAAGAATGTTGCATTATTTAACTTCATTAGTTTTTATTAATTTTAACAAAATGAACTGAAAACTGAATTGACATCATATGTCTTGTCAGTTTTACATGTCCTAAAATTTTTTTTGTTACATCTTAAACTGTACTTTAAATAGAAAATGCAAATTAATTTAAATAATACATAAAAAGTCGCATTTTTTATGTATTATATATTACTTCATTTAATTTTCAGCATATACATATCAGCAATATTCTGAAAGTGTAGAAACAGTCTTGGTAATTCACATTTTTAGTTTTGCGTAGAGAGGTTTTTTTTATTTTCTTGCTATTCATATTTCAATTTATGACCTAAATTTTCATTACAGTTATTTGATGTATCAGTTAAAAAAAAAAAAATTCTAAGTTATTATATGATGAGTGTCGAGCTTAGAATCATTTCGTCGGAAGAAATGCAACATTTTATACGGAAATATGAAAGGTGTTTGAGAAACTTCTGTTAATTAGTTTTGTAAATGTAAGTTTGAAATTAGAATTCCACAACATTCATGTGGCATCCAGTCTCCTGTTGCTAATTATCAGTTCTAGTGTCTTCTCCTGCCCTGAAAAAAATGGGAAAAAAACCCCTCATGACTTGCAAGACATGGGAAATTAAAATTTTGTTCGCGAGTATCGCATATTTCGCATGTTTACAGGCTATATTATGGCTATTGTAAATCATTCACTAAATTTCAAGGCACTGTATTTTTTAAAGGACATAATTAAGCATGGGTTTAATACCTATTCTTAGCATAGGTTGATCTACGAAACAAAGATGAACTGTGGGTCAGGTTAACAGTGTGTGATGTATGACACCGCAGGACGTGATTTGATACTTTTACTGGTTTGATGCAACAATATGTTCATGAATATATTGCATAAAATAGGGCCATAGCTTGTTATTAATGCCCTGTAAATCTGCAATTCTTTTATCATTGTATATGTTTGAAAATTAAATCTGTGAAATTTTTGATTACCTAACTATGTAAAAAAGTTTGTTTTCAATTATTTGTTCATGTAGTGACATTTTTTCTCTCAGGCAATGTAATAAAAATATGTGGTGCATTGAACATGGAGCTTGTATTTAAAGAAGTAGCAGCATACATGGCTAATTGAATGTTTCTTTATTCTTGACGTACTCAGCTAAATTGGTGCTATGTATGCACCCATTCTTCAGTGATTGTACTTGTAGTTTTCATAAATTTAAATTATAAATTTGAAGTAAGAACAAGTGCTAATGGATAGCACAGAAGCTAAACACAGAAATGTTGACACAAAATGCATAGATTACAGTAATTTAATATAACAAGATGACAGTAGATGGTTTTATTTTATTTCTGTTGATTGATTAAGTGTTGGTTTGCAGAATTTAGCTTTATTATTCGTTTAAATGCATCATGGATGTTATTTATTTATAAGAATCATGTGACGGGGATTAATTTTGAAATGAAACAGTTTATTAACCATATCAGTGCTTCAGGATTAAAGTGACCAGTTTGGTCAGTCATCATAACTGGAATAGCCTTGAAGCTTGATATATGTAATCTTCAGATTTTTAACTTGCAAGAAATTTGATTTTTAGATTGTTTTGATTGCATTGTTGTTTGCGTGATATCAATTCAGTAATTCATTTTACTACCAAAACATCTAGCATTTTAACTTAATCCATTAAAAAAGAAGCAGTAATTTTTTCTGATACATTTTTGATTTTCGCTGTCAAACAAAAAAGAAGCTTGTAATGTAACAGAAGTATAGAATTTGTAGACTGGTCAAAAGCGTAAAATTGTCCACCAGATGAGATTATGAGACCAAGTAGCATAACAAGAAACAAAAAGGAAATGCTTGCCAGCATTTGGATTCATATTTAATGGAATTTATGTTGAGGCAGCATGTAATATGAGAAAAATATGTAATTCTTTTATAGCAGCAATCCCTGAATTATGGTTTTTACAAATGTAAATAAATATTTATCCAAAGATAAATAAATATTACTTCAGGGTAAATACAAATATGTTACCAATTGTTAAATAAATGCTATTTATTAGGTTCCTATATTCTGGTTTTTAATTTTTTAAGGTTGCTATAATGTTTAATACTTGTTAGATTAATAATAAATGTACCCAAATTTTTCCAAAGCATGTGCCGCTTTAATACTAAATACCAATATATTATTTTTAGGATAGATGGGAAATAACCAAATAAAAAAACTAGATACTTAGAATTTTAGGTAAAAGCGCAGAATAGGCTGCATCAACAAAGTTCAGTAGGAGGAGCTGTGTGACGTCCATAAATGGGTGGGACTAAGCTTATGACGTCACATTGTAGTCTCGCATTTACACTACGTGTACTTTCTGTTTTTTCTTAAAAATAACAATAATAAATTGTTTATTATTGTAAATTAATATCAAATTCTTTACTTTTAATTTACATTTATAACATTTAAGCTTAGGCGTTACTTATAATAAGTATAATAAATTGTTTATATTTAAAATTACCATGATACAGTGAGCGAATTCTACCAATTATTAAAACGATAAACAACGTCGCAGTCTCTAATACTTGTAGAGCTTCAATATTTTCAAAGATTTTTATTAAATTATTATTATTATTATTTATTTATACAAATAATATAATTTTTTTTTAATTTAAATTCATATTGTGGAACATTTCAATTTTATCATTTTTACAAATTACCTTCTTGCTACGTAACGACATAATTCCTTACATACCAATAATTAGACAATTTTCATTATTTCTAAAAATTCTAAACTTTACATTAATAAAAAAAGAAGAATATTTTTTATTGCATATGAACATCATTACACAGCTTTCATATCAGTTTCTAAAATTCCTAAATCACGCCATATTCTGTGTAGGCATGCTAGAATTCTACGCATTAATAAATAAAAAATTCTAATTTCTCAGAATGAAAGAAAATAATATAATAAAATAAATACTACAAACTTGGAACACTAAGCAATGCTTTACATACGCACACACACACATATTACCAATGAACTCATATTATCAAGTGCAATTACGATACCAAACACTACGTATTAAAATATGAGGTAAACGTTACTTCAAGAGTTAAAGTTAACAATTTTGCTACTGTTGAGTTGATCGTCTGGCTATCGATATATGTCTTAAGTTGGAAAGCGTTATAAACCTATCAAAGCCAAAAAATTAAAAATACAATTTAAATGGAAAATGACGTCTTAAATATAATTCACAATTAAAACAATAATACAAATTTAAAATACACTAACGATATGTTAAACATTGCACATAAATAAAGTTACATTACTGCGGGGCATCGTACACAACCTCGTTTTCTCTTCTACACAACGATCAGTATTCGCTCGAAAAACATCAAAGAATTCCACAAACTCGGTGTCCATGTGCTCATCCATCTATTTTCACTTAAAGAAAAATCAGAGAATTGCTCAAACTCGGCATTGCGCAACACATTGAGTTTGACCATGTGCACATCGATCTATTTTCACTTCAAAAAACATCCCAGAATTGCACAAACTCGGCATTGCGCACAGCATTGGCTTTGCCCATGTGCACATCGATCTATTTTCACTTAAAAAAAATCCCAGAATTGCACAACCTCGGCATTGCGCACCACATTGGCTTGCCCATGTGCACATCGATCTATTTTGACTTCAAAAACAGGGCCACCAGCGACCGAGCGGTAAAGTCGCGGAACACTGGTAGTTCGGTCCGAGGTTCGAATCCCGCGAACGGGCTGGCTGCATGGGTGTTTTCATGGTTTTCCCCATGTGTAACGTGTATACGAGCCAGTTTCCCTTAGAAAGTCCTCCACGAAGGCATCCCTCCCATTAGGCAGATAGCAGCACTAGTGAGCTTTGCTTTAATTAAATACACCACCACACCACTACTTCAAAGAACATCCCAGAATTGCACAAACTCGGCATCGCGCACAGCATTGGCTTTGCCCATGTGCACATGGATCTATTTTCACTTCAAAAAGCATCCCAGAATTGCACAAACTCGGCATCGTGCACAGCATTGGCTTTGCCCATGTGCACATCGATCTATTTTCACTTAAAAAACATCTCAGAGTTGCACAAACTCGGCATTGCGCACCACTCAAAATCGTCTATACGTCTCAAAACCGTCTCTCTACTAGTTTCATATTTGTTCCACAAATTGGGCACTTATACGATATTGTAATCAAACTTTTCTCCATACACCACTCAATAACACTCTTTTTGCTTCTTCGCTCCAACTGATTAAAAAAATCCAGATTCAGATACTCATCCATTCTGAAGTAAGCACCGATTTTGACACACTCATCAATAATCGAAACAAGCAAGAATTCTTTTCTGTATTTTCAGAAGTTACGGTTGTAATTTTTAACTCATGCATTCAATATTTTCAATCGTTTGGTAATAATCGTTTTCAATCGTTTGATATCTTAATAATACATTTGTCAGAGATAAGTCGTTGCGTTAAATGCTAACACTACCACACACCACACAAAAGTAGATTTATAATTAAAAAAATCTCGCGCAGAAGATTATAAACCTACCATTTCAACTCAGTTAAAACTTCATTTAAGTTTTCTTTAAATACGTAGCTATACCATACTTATAACTTGTTTTTAAGGAGAGGCATAACCAATATTACGTCATAAAAAGGCGTGTCCAAGCATAAGAGAAGTAAATACAGCATCGACTAATGCAGCCTATTCTGCGATTTAGCCGAATTTTATTTGGGGAAAGTGCAGAATCGCCCACTGCTTAGTGTGTTTCTCAAAATCACCAACTTGAAATTAACAAGTCAAAGAATTGCACAGACTCAGTATCCATTTACACATCAACCTGTTTTCACCTAAAAAACAAATCGGAGAATTGCACAAACTTGGCATCGCTCACTTCCTTGACTTTGCCCATGTACACATCGATACATGCTGTATAAATGAGCGATTTTGCACTTTATCCTTTTATTTTACATATTTTCTTATACATGTAATATATATGTAATAATAATTCTGTATGATTGATGATTGTTTGCAACGCATAGATAGAATGATAGGTTTGCGTAGGTACCCGAGATGTATAACGAAGAAAAACTAGCAGCTGTGGATAATGACACTTTATTTATATTTATTTAATCTCAATCACATATCTTCATGGGTATGCCTTACAATTCTGTAAAGCTTAACCGAAAACAAATTCTGCATGTGTAGCAGAAAGGTTAAACAAAAAAAAGAAAAAGAAAAAAGAAAAAAAAAAAGAAAGAAAAAAGAAAAAAGAGAAGGGCTGCCCAATAGCAGCAGTGATATTTACAGTAAAAAAATACTTTATTCTGATTGGATAAGAACCATCTGCATTGCAGCATGATTGCATAAGACACATGAAATGCATTAATTTGGAATGATGCAGTTCAAAAAGTTATAACCCTTTAGGATAAGAAAGGAAGACAGCTAAATTAAAATGGGAAATAAAAAGGACTTTTTGCCAAATTAAAATTAACAATTTTGATTGGCATATTTTATATCTTAAATATTCCTTTCAAAGAGAGAAAGGCTTGGTGATGGAAAAGTCTCTTTAGAAAGCAGCATTAGAGTATTAGCAAAACAAGAGAAACTTAATTTTTTTGGGGAAAAAAAAAAATCGTAAACTTAACTTTTGAACATAACATTTTTGACCAGTGAAGGTAAATTTTAGAGTTGTATTGAAATTTTTGGTCCAATTTTAAAAGTTGAGAAGTTTATTTTTTTATGAAAATATTGCAAAGTCTCTCTTTTCAAGAAATAATTATAAAAGTTCACATTTCTTGAAAATTTTTACTTCTTTTGTAAAAACTGTTATAGTTAATACAAAACCAAAATTTTCTTTTACATATTCATGAAATTCTTGTAAAATTAATCGCAATAAAACAATCCAAATTTTGTTATTGTAAATCAATATAAAATGTGCTTTAGAAATTAATAACAAAGTACAATACAATAAAAATAAGTTTGATAAAGATGATTAAATACAGTGACAAATAGAAACCTCATTTTTTATACAAGGTAACTTGCTTTTTAGCACTATAAATAGATCAAAGTTGTTATATGATATATGGTCATAAAATTCTTCATATAAAATTTCAATTAATGATAAACAGTATACAGTGATCATTATTCATATAAGAAAAAACTTCAATGAAATAATTGAATTGAAATAAAAGCATAAATATACAGAAATTCAAATTAAGATTAATAACTTGCATATTCAAGTAAGATTTTACAAATTTAATGAATAAACTTCTACATTACCTTACAACAATAATAATAACAATAGATAAAAAACCAGACTGAGAGAAAATTAAATTTGAGAGTAATTTGTCACAATTAAATTCAGAATCTTCATAATTATATATTTTCTTCATCTGAGAAAAGAATAAACTAACCTAGTAAGCAAAAAATATTCATTACATTCCGAATTCTCAGTATTTGTTTACGTAACCCTTAATCGCAAGGCTTGTCAGGAAAAAGAAATCAGACAATTGCAAATGCACAATCGCCATAATTACATGATTTCTTTACTTTCAGCAGTTTCAAAAGTGAATCGATGCAAAATGCCAAAATGAAATTAATAGCCCTTTTGAGCAAATTGTCCCTTTGGGCTTAAGTCGATGGAAAAGTAAAATACGTTACAAGAATTAAAAAAAAAAAAAAAAAAAAAAAAAAGGGAAATAAAAAAAAAAATCTGAAAGGTTTCAGCTTTTAAATTACGTCCAAAGGGGCGTTTTTTTTTTAACATTTTATGTGTTATATTTATTTATTAAATATCATGTTTTCACTTAAACCATAAAATGGAGTTCAGCAATATCGCAAAATAGTTTTAAAATGAGCATATCTTTTAGAATTTCCGATACAGAGACTTGCGCGCTGGAGATAAATATGTTTTATCTGTACAACGTTGCCATTGCTCGCTTTGAAATCCTTGTTTGTTAATCAAAAATTCATTAAAGTATTACAAAATATTAAATCGATAATAAAACATATTTCAAATTAGGGCTTCCACATGCCCATATTCATAGGAGGATTACGCCATTAAAAATTCAATGGCTCTATGTACCGTTGTTTTATCACAGTGCGAGAAATATACATACATTTATGCAAATTTTTCTTTATTTAATTTCTTTAAATATAATGCAGGACTAACATTTGGTGGCAACAGTTTGAAGAGTGAAACGGACATTTATAGTGAACCATTGCAAAATGAAAACAATAGTCCTTCAGGGACAAAGCCCCTTTGGACTAATAATACACTTTGTTCTAAAAGTTTATAGATTCGACTCGGCTATATTACATGCTTTAGAAAAATGGAAAGGAGCACAAACACCAAATAAAAATCTGTTTATTTACATCACATGCGACGTTGCATTCCAGTAAATATTCAACTAAAATAGCAATTTGAATTTTAGAAAAAATAAAAATGTAGAAGAATATGTGTCCAAACATAGAAGAACAATTAATGATAAACAGTATACAGTGATCATTATTCTTTTAACTCTTCTTCAAAAGTAACAGGAAAATTAGAATTTTGACATCCCATAATGTATTGGGAAGATTAACTCTAGTGTAGAATATTTATCGCTTACCGACTGTCAAAGTCAAGACTGTCAATCTTGTTAAACACTATGCAGAGTTCAGATGTTATGCTGGAAGTATTCTATTTAATGTTTTACGAGAACTGTAAATTTACTTCTTCTAATTGTTGATGGCAAAATTTACAGTCAGCAGGTACTGGTAATTTAACTTGCGGATGTTTATCAATAACTTGCTGGTCTTCAAGTAATGATGCCTGTTGGAGTTTAATAAAGTTACGAAAAAAGACTGTACTTTATGAGGTATAGAATATGACGGTATTAAAAAAAGAATCAAAACACAAAATTGTCAAATCATTTGGAAGGTCTGGAAATGGCAATAATGCCACCTTAACTTATTCCTGGTAGTTAAACCATTTCACAAAATTAAAGTAATTTTGGTACATCTCTGTTGTATTAGCCTTGAGAAGAAATAGATGATTAAGACACAATAACACGCCGAATAAATACTAATTCAGAAGTCAAACAACAAAAATCAGCGTTATATTTACAAAATTTTCAACGGACTAGTTTCGATGGTTTTACCGAACCACCATCTTCAGCTGCAAAACCGCAAATGAACAAGATAGGAAATAATGTTTAGATAAGATAAGAAAGCCTGGACAAGAATAAGCAAGTGGCGCCATCTGTTGGTAAAACCAGAACTAAAACATAATTTCTTTAAAGGCCGAAGGCAAATTTGAATTGGAATTAGGATCGTTAACTAGAACAGAAAGATTTTTATGAATGTGAAATGCCTCTAGAAAATCCAGTTCTCCAATGGAAGATGTTTTTTGAATAATTTTGGCAGCAGAAAAACTGAAAGTGTGGTTTTCGGACCAACAATGTTGAGCAACAGAAGACTTCCGTGTTTCCTTTTTTCTAACATATGCCTCATGTTCCTTGACGCGAAATTTTAAGGCTCTCTTAGTTTGGCCAATGTAAATTAAACCACACTGGCAAGGAATCCTATAAATACCACAGGAATTCATATCCGGAATGGGGTCCTTGAGTATGGAGCTCGGAATTTTATTGATGGGAGAATAAACAACCCGAAAGTTAAATTTCTGCAAAATATGTGCAACTTTATAGCTAATTGATGGAAAGAAAGGAATGACAACAGAATTTTTATAATCTCCTAAAACAAGATTGTGCCTTTTAGTGTGTTGAGATGAGAATTTTTTAACTGCTTGATTAATAATGTTGGGTGGAAAGCCCCTGTCAATAGCTATTGCTTTTAAATACTTTAGTTCTTCATCAAGGGCTAGTTTGGAGGAGCAAACTTGAAGAGCACGGAAAACATAGGAATAAAATGAAGCTAACTTTTGTTTAGTCGGATGACATGATTTAAAGTGTGGTGGAAGGCAAACCGATGAAGGTTTACGGTAAACTGTAGTACTGAAGTTGGATGTGTTATGTGTGACCAGAATGTCGTGAAACGGAAGAGAATTGCAAGCCTCAAGTTCAAAAGTGAACTGAATAGCAGGATCAATAGAATTCATTGTTGAAAGAACTTTATTTAAATCATCTTTATTACCTTCAAACAGAGTAAAAGTATCGTCTACGTAGCGGAACCATGCCGGGAAGTTTAAAGTTTCAAACAATTTTGATTCATAATAATGCATGTAGATATCAGCCAGGATGGGACTGAGGAAGCTTCCCATGTCTAATCCCTCAGTTTGCTTGTAATATTTATTTTGGAATACAAAATGTGTTTGTTTCAAACAGAGTTGAGTGAGAGAAATTAGCTCACCAATTTCGATGCAAGAGAAATGAAATTCGCGAAGTCTGGTTTCTAGACATCTTAATGCACCCTCCACTGGGACATTGGTGAATAATGATTTTACATCAAAAGAAACCATGAGTAAATTACTAGGAGAAATGTTTTTAACTTTTTTTACAAACTCTATTGAATTTTTTATGGTGTAAATGTTATTGTCTAATAGAGTTGAAAATCTAGAAACTAAATATTTAGCTAATGGATACGAGGCAGTACCTAAATTTGATACAATAGGGCGGAAAGGAATACCACTTTTATGAATTTTGGGAAGAGCATATAATCTGGCACAATTCGCAACAGATGGGATAAGTGAATGTTTTAAGTTGGCTGAAATGATTTGCGAAGATTTGATCGCAGTTTTTATTTTTGACAAATCCGAAGGTGAAGGATCTTTAGGGATCGGATTATATGGTCCTTCGTTTAAGAGTTTAGTGACACCATCGATGTAAGTGTTCCTATCCATGACGACTATCTGGCCACCTTTGTCGGCCTTTGAAATAATAATATCCGGGTTAGAATGAATTTCACGCAATGTAGCTCTTTCTCTCGCAGTTAGATTTGGTTTCAAAGGTTTATTATTGAATTTCACATTATGAGCGATAAGATGCCTATTCATTTCTTTCTGTGAATCTGAAACTTTACTGAATTTGAAAGCTTTTTCGATAGGAGCCAAAATCTTTGGAATCGAGGGTTTACAGGTTTGTGAGAAGTTAAAATTATATTTTAGAATTCTCTCTTGTTCTTCTGAAAGACTAACATTAGAAATATTAACTATTGGCTTGATGTTTACAATGGGAAGATTTTTTGAACTACTTGAACTGGAAGATTGTAAAAGAAGTTTTTCGAATTTAACTGCAAGGGTGTTTTTATGACGGTTAACTGCATTCTCCGTTCTAGACCAAGACTTTTGTTCAAGGCCAGTGAATTTTGGATATGATTTAGCGAGTTCCAGATGAAGCTTATAGAGTTCACGTTCAATTTTGGACAATTGTTGACGTGTATCCCTTATGACGGACCGAAGTAAGGCAAGCTTGCAATTTAACAGAATTCTTGAAACGCGACTCGAAGGTTTTTGATTAGATTTGATTTGAATAAAATTGGGGATCAATTTTCAACATTTACATTTAAGTAAAAAGTCAAGATGATTCAGGAATTTTTGCCGTTTCAGGCGTAATTTAGTGAAACGATTAACGGATGAAGGCATGATAAACAATACAGAAAATCAAACTAAATTAACTAAACAATAATAAAGCACACACAAAACAGCAGAAAAATCCCCCACTGAAATTAATAGAAAACAAAACGTTTGTAAGCAAAATGCATGAAATCAGACAAGCAAAGCACAATATCCAAATATACAAAATATAAACATAACTTGAAAATTGCAAAAAAGTACTTACCGAAACTCATGCAATCACAAAATGGCGGCCACACCACGTGCAAAAAAGAAAGCAAAAAGTAAGCCTTTTTGGGGCTTCTATAATTAAGACACAATAACATAAATTTTGTAAATATAACGCTGATTTTTGTTGTTTGACTTCTGAATTAGTAAGAAATAGATAGTTACTGATCTGCACATGTGCATTATCAGAAATTAGCGAAGCACAACCATAACCTGGAGTTTGACTGCAACCTTTGGAATTTATGTTCAGATTGTATGTTGGCCACAATGAATGTGTTAAATGCGTCATTAGCAGCAGTTGCTGAACTGTTATCAGGAACTGTCTGTTTAAAATGAATTTCTGCATGTTTTTTATTTGAAATTACTTGCCAAATTTTATTAATATAATGAAGTAATAATCACAAATTTAATATTAAATCGCTTATTTATGTGTATATTAAATAAAGGGTGTACTGTAGAAATTGAATGAATTGCTTGTGTATATTTGTAAACATCTGTTCCTTAGATGCACCACCTACCAGCGGCCGAGCGGTAAAGTCGCTGAACACTGGTAGTTTGGTTCGAGGTTCGAATCCCGGGAACGGGCTGGCTGCATGGGCGTTTCCGGGGTTTTTCCCATGTGTAACGTGTATACAAGCCAGTTTCCCTTAGAAAGTCCTCCACGAAGGCATCCCTTCCCTTAGGCAGATAGCCCTCGTGTGCTTTGCCGTAATTAAATACACCTTAGATGCACCACTTCGCTTTTCTCATTTAAGGAAGTATTGCAATTTTTAGTTGGAAAGCAAATTGCTAAGAACAGAACTTTAGAAAATGGCAATGGTATTTCTCAGTGGATTGATAGAAGCGCATAATGAAATTATTTAAACTTGTCTACCCATATGATGTTTTATTGCTATGGGTACCTGTGTGGAGTAATAGTCCAAGATCTGTACTTTTAAAATAAAAAATCTTGTTTAACTGAAATTTTTATTGTTTTTCTGTTACCAAATGGATGCTATTTTTAAGATGGTTTCTTAATTAAGTACATGGTTAAAAATGCCTCTTGTAAGAGAGATTGATGTATGCATGTTAGATACTATGGTATATGCATTCATAACAATTTTTTTTTAACCAGCCAGAATTGGCTACTTCCGTATTTTTCAATCAAGCTTTTCAGTAAATAACTGCCCCCTAAAAATGAAATGTAGCACCATTAATGAATAAACATTCAACTCAGAAGATCTTTCTATTATGTAGTCCTGATTCTTATTAAGGTTTTTGGTACTTTTAGATAGTTGGTGTTTAATGATTAACTTGTAAATAATAAATTTTTTTACTAAATCAAAAAATGTACATAGCTTTATAATAACATTAATGTCAGTGATGAGTAGAGTGGGAAAATGAACTTTTAAAACAGAAGGGAAGAGTTCTTTTTTGACTGGCCCGCAGATTCTTAGCTCGCATGGAGAGGGAGAAATCAGGACTTGACGTCAGCATCGATACTGAAGAAATATGGGCGGAAAGGTAAAATCCCATACCATCTTCCGTTCTAGGGGGGTAAAAAAAAGTTGAAAATCTGTAAAAGAAAAAAATATTAGTATCGCACAAATTGTTTAGAAAGTGAACATGACATCCAGAACGAGTTTGGTAATTTTCTTTCGCAAGAGCATTTTTTTAAAGCCATTTCTGCTGGACAAGCTGATTATCGTGAGGAGACTTTGTAAACATTAGGTAAAACATGAGGTGCAGATTCATAGTCTGGGACCAAATGAGCAGGTTTTACCTTGACGCTAGATACAGTGGTAGCATGTCCTTTTTTTTAGAATTGGTAAAAGTTTTATTACTACGTTGAAGCACTTTGTAAGGACCAGTGTAGTGTGTGTGCAGGGAGTTTTATTGCGTCTACCCGTGAAAAAACATTCTTTTTTTGAGTGATTTGTGGTAGCAGTCGGAGAAGATGCTCTGTATGGTCATTTAATTTTTGTAGGAAGTCATTTTTCACATTTTTGCTTTTGGAAGGTATAAAGAATTATCCTGGAAGTTTGACCATACACAAGTTCAGCTGGAGAGCAGTTAAATTCCTTTTTAAAAGTTGTTCGAAGTTCTAAAAGAACTGGGGGAAATGCAATAGTCCAGTGTACAATGCCTTGTGGGTGGTATGAGAAAAGCGAATACATTTCAAAATTGACTATCACAATCGGTGGTGATCTGGGCAGGTACGCTGAATTTAGAGATCCAGCCTGCTTAAAAAACATTGGTGACGGTCTTTGCCTGTTTACCTTTATCGATTATAGCTGTCAGAGCATGATAGACAATAAAGACATTCCTTGAGATGAAGGAAGAGGTCCAATGAAATTTATTTTGGTATGCGAAAAACTTTCATCTGAAACTATAAAAGTAGTTAAAGGAGAGAGTACATGACGAAACACTTTAGCCTTTTGACATTGTATATAAGTTTTAACGAAGTTCGTGGCATCCTTTTTCATTCCAGGCCAGAAAAATCGGTCTCTGATCAACTTCAGCGTTGCTTTGGGTCCAGGATGAAAAGGTTATGCGGAGCTGAAGAGACAATTTTCCTGCGACTGTCTGGAACAGGAGGACATATTTTCCCATTTGAAATGTTGTAATGTAGTTCCATGAAACTCAAAGGCATTTTTAACTTCTTTAATTGTAGAAATGAATTTTCTTTGTTTAAAAAAGGATTAGAGTACGGTGTGACCACTTTGGTATTGTTAGATGATTATTAAACACCAATTTGTAAATAATCAAAATTTTTAATGAATCAAAATATGTTCATAGCGTTAGAATAACAATCTTAGCGATAAACAGAGTGTGAAAACGAACTTATGAAGAGAAGAATTCTTTTTTAACAGTCCCGCAGAGTCGAGATTTTTAGTTCGCAAACGCTAGAGAGAGAAATCGCGACGTGACGTCAGCATCGATGCTGAAGAAATGTGGGGAGAAAGGTAAAATCAAGAAATTTTTATAAATAAGGATATGAAATGACATATGTTTGCTCGTATTTTGTAAAAGGATTGAAATTTGGAACCTGAATTTTACAGAAGAGTAAGCAGTGGAGTATTTTCAATGTTATAGGATTGGTTGCATGGGTGCAGTCCGCAAAACATAAAAAATGCTTAAGGACAGTGGAATTATGCAACACCACTTAAATTCACATTTAAGGAAATTTATATCGTACTGAGCTCACAAAAAAGGGTGACAGTATTACATTTTAATTGCTTATGTTTTTGGCCGCTGGAATGACTGGTGCAAATTTTAATGAATTATTTGTTAGAACATCCTCGAAGCTTGAACTTGTATTTGATTTTTTTTCATTAAATGCACCAGAAATTTGAATCCGTTGATTATCTAACGATGTGACTAGTTTCTTCAAGTTTGCCCTGGAATGCTTAGCGCAAGTTGGCAGCATCTTTGCCAACTTTCATGGTTGATGGAAAAGTATATAAGTACTCACGATTTTCTTTTTGTCTGAAATGATAATGTCCGAAGTGTTAGGAGCAAAAGGTTTATTATCTAAATTTTCATGTATGACAGAAAATCATATTAAATTTCTTCAAAACGTCTTCCGAATTCTTGATGCCAAAAGCACTCGTGCAATCAGTCTTGCTTGGGATTGAATTAGAATTGAACACCCAGCATTCAGCGGTCTTAAATACTTGGCCTTCATAATTGTTGCAACTCTCAAGGCTACAACGTGCAGGTTACAAATTAAATAATCACAGCAGGGATTATTAATATAAAGATTTTAATATGGATATCACACAAGCTGAAAACGTTGCATTACTCTAACTAGTGCATACATATAACTGAGTGAAAAGGGGATTTTCCCTCTTAGTTCGCAGTTAAAGAAAGTAATAATAATAATACTAAAATAGTTCAATCAAATGCGGCGCTTCTTCTGTCGACTTCGCCCAGCCGTTACGCAATCGTCTGTCTGCAGCAGCCGTCTCCAACATTCTTCCCCTCTTTGAGTCGACTTCAGGTTGGCTCAAAGACATACAGTACCTGGTCGAAGAGTACCAATTTCTGAAGTACCTTGATCACACGTCCAAATCTTGACACTTTAGCACCTTGCAGGATGTTACTGAAGGATGTCATTTGAAGAGTCAATAGAATTTGAATGCTCATCACTAGAAATAGAAGAAATAGGATTAGTAAAAGAGTTATCGTGCATGGGATCAGTTAACTGAACTTCCAATGGAAAGACTCGCTGAATAGGACGAAGCAGCGTACCAGCTTGAGTCTTTAGTTCTACAGTTCTCACCTTGCCATCTTTCCCAGGAATTAGTCGAATGACCTTGTAAGGATCTTAAGTTTTACTAACGTTTATTTTATTTTAAATTTTTACTATCACTTCTTATTTTCTACTTCCGGCCAGAATTATAAGCGTGAAGGATTTTATGCAAAGTTTGTCTGGCGAACGCCAAGTACTTAAGTTGTGGCTTTTTGCCAAGCAAGAGAGAGAGGAAGCAGTAAGCCAACGCAGGCCGCTTACCTTAGAAGTTACGCAGTTGCTGTTTGCCTTCCAGGCCAGAGGTTTTAATCCTCTTGATAAATTAAAACGTATTGTAGTGTTCACAGTCTCTGTGCTACATATGCTTCCTGTTATTATAAGGCCAACCTTCCACGTGTATTATTCTAAAGTTAAATTAGAGTTTAGTTTTATTTTTATACTTTTACGTTAGACCCCGAGTGGCGGGTCATTGTATTCCGAAGTACGGAAGTTATTGTATATAGAGAAAAATAAAGGGTTTTGTATACCCTTCGTCTGTATCCTGTCTACTTACCACAATTAGTGAACATAGCTTTAGTAAGCTCTCTGTTCCGAGTCAGGTCCTTGTATGTTCCCGAAGAAGGTTAGAAGGAACATTGACCCTGATAACCTTAGCTAAACGCCAATGCATCCGTTTTTTAATATCATCTTCTATTAGGAAAATTTTCTCCAACAGTAGCTCTGACGATGTATCCTTTTTATTTTGGACCAGAAGGCCTAAATATTCTTTCGTAAATCTATGCCTTAAATCATTAAGCAGTTTTGGGCGATGTCTAGCCCGTTTTCGAAAATTCGAATCGCAAAAATCAACATCGGGAACACATAAGCTACGATTCTCGATGAGAAACATGGCTGGGGAAAGTGGGATTAAATCATCCGGATTTTCGGACAGATAGGCAAGAGGTCTAGAGTTAATTATTGACTCGCAGTCGCACAATACTGTGTACAACTCCTCGGTTGTAAGAACCGCGTTACCGAGTGTCCTTCTCAACAGTTCCTTTACTACACGAACTAACCTCTCCCACCAGCCTCTTGAAAGCATATCTGCTGGGTTTAAATCACCTACCTGGCACATGGCGCCAACACTGAGAAGGAATCAGACTGTTTACTTCTTTTACTCTGTTCGCTTTTACTCTGGTGATTGGTCAGTCTCAGGTAAACAGGACTCAACAAGTGGTTTCAAAAATTCTGCAAATTTTTCCTACTTCTACCGAGGCTTTCGAGTGCCATAACCTTGCTCTCAAGTAAATCATACAGTTCAGCTAAATCTCCTTTGATCCTACCAGCAGCATTTTTCATTACTATGGAAAGTAGATCCCGTACATAAATCTGAACCAAAAGTTCATCTCTGCCGAAGCGTTCTTTAAGTTGTGCAATCACCTTTGAATAGTTTTCTTTAGTTGGCGGAAAACTTGTTACCAGTCTTGACGCTTTAGAATCTGCTACCACACATTGTAACAGATATTGAAATTTGTCTTCATCCACAATAGAATCATCTTTGTGAATTTTTTCAAACTGGGACCAAAAGGCAAAAATGTCTTTCGGTTCTCCACTAAATTTCCTCAATTCAAGTTTCGGAAGCTTGAATTTCCTCTTTTGCTCGGTTGTTGTTCCTTCCGTAACCGAATTTCCTTTCTTTGCATTTTCTAACAGCGAACAAATCAAGAACTTGTCTCGGTATTCTTCTGCTTTCAAAAAATCTTTGGAATATTCGTCTTGAAGGCATCATCACTTAGCAACAAATTCGAAACTTCTTGAGTTGTTTCCAAGCGTGTGAATCTGTTTAAACAACTTACTGACTTCGTCACTTATTAAACTTTTGTTTTCGATCTTCTGAGCTATATCGTTGCAGCATACCGTAAACACTGTTCTCAGAAACTTTCGTTTTGCTTTCAAGACTTTAATATCCATATTTCATCCAAAAATATAAAGTAGCGGACGCCAGATTTACTATGTTGCAACTCTCAGGGCTACAACGTGCAGGTTACAAATTAAATAATCACAGCAGGGATTATTAATATAAAGCTTTTAATATGGATATCTCACACAAGCTGAAAACGTTGCATTACTCTAACTAGTGCATATGTTACCGTGAAAGACCGAAATTGGAGAATGTCGACTTTCACCGGAGAATATCAACATTCACCAAATACGTCGGTGAAAGACCGAATATTTCACTACATTCTTGTATATTCGGACGCTTACCGGTGTATGTCGACAATCACAGATATGCTCTGGTGAAAGTCGAAAAGAGAGGTCATAAAGTGCGATAATAGTTTAAGTTGTTGCAATAAATAAAATTTGAATCACATAATTTAGTAAGTTTTTTTATTACTGTGTTATTTTATTTTCTCATTTAGAACGTACTGTATAATTAAGTAAGTTTTTAACTTCTATTATTTTCCTTTCTCATTTTGAATGTATTGTGTGTTTTAGGTTCTCATGTTCTTAAGTTCTTATTTCAAGTCTCAAGTGCGTTTATTCGCGACTGAATTACGGAGAAGAAAATATAATATTGTTATATGTTCAACATTCACCATTAGTACATGGTGAATATCGACATTGACTCGTGTAAGTCAGAAATAAGAGTATTTGGAAATTATTTCGGACATACACCAAGATACTATGTGAATGTTGATATTCTTCAGATTTCGGTGTTTCACCGTAACACATACATATAACTGAGTGAAAAGGGAATTTCCTCGCTTAGTTCGCAGTTAAAGAAAAAAATAAAAATAATAAAAAATAGTCCAATCAAATGCGGCTCTCCTCTTGTCGACTTCGCCCAGCCGTTAGGTAATCGTCTGTCTGCAGCAGCCGTCTCCAACAATAATGGTGCTCTGTTATGAAGTTGTCAGTACCTTTATGCTAGCCAATTATTTTCAACCAAGGCAGAAATTTACACAAATATGTTTGCATCATTCTGATGATCAGTTTTAAGTTGAAGAATAGAAGCTTCATAAAGGTATGAATTCCTTTATGCCTGGGTACCGGTATGCAAGTAGGTATTAGTTTGCTAGTCTGATTAATGAAGCAAATGAAACATGTATTAGAGTATCCATTTCGAAAATATTACGCAATGTTCGTGATATGTTCTTTTAGAAAATGTTACAGAAGGCAGCGAGTTGAAAACTGAAAGGTGCAATTCGGAAAGAAATCCTCTCCCCTCTAAATATCGACTTCATCATGAAAATGGTGTTTCCCGAGTTGAGTATAACTGAGTGATAACAAAGATGGGATGATCAGTTGCGCAAAGGAAAATGCACGCTAATATTTCTGCAAAGCTTTTCTTACAGAATGTATTTCAGATCATTATCTGAATCGAGCTTTTATTAATGACTTGTCGCTACGCGGTCAGCCTTCGTCTGGCTTTTAAATGTTCCGGGAAGATGCCTACACCAAACATTAAATTTAAAAATTGCTCATAATTTTACTCTGCAAAACAACTTTATACATATATAAGTATTACATATAAAAATATTACAATGAAATAAGCAATATCCCTTAATACAAATATTAATTATCCTAATAAATTAACCAATTCCCCGTGGCCTTCTCTCGACAAACGTCCAGTATCCAAGAGAAACATTAAATTTAAAAACCGCATAGAACTATCCCCTTCATATTTCTGAGTGGCAACAATGTTGATATAATGGGAATTATTGATATGATGCGATTTCATCAAAAACATAAAATAAAAGAAAAAAAATCTCATTCAAATTTTGGAAAAATCGTTTTGAGGTGCACTGGCTGTTGTTTAGATGCACCTATTTACCAAATTTCGTAGCCCTGGGTCTATTAGCTTACGCGCAGCACGAACGAAAGACACACACAGAGACTTCCTTTTATTATGTGTAGAAATGGACATTGTCTGATATGCTATGGAAGATTTAGTATGAAATATTGCACATGTCTATGTTGTAGACAGGATGCCCATGTTACATAATTCTGGAATCGTTCGTACACGCTTTTCAAAGTGTATGGAAGGACTATCAAATAATGATTCTTTGAAGATTTATATTGGGAACTTAACATAAATGTCAAGAATGTAAGATGTAATTAAATGTCATCAGTGTCACATATTAGTAGAGAATTCTGCTGTTTGTACATAATGAATATATACGTATATTTTTTTTCCTCTTATGTGATTTTATAAGTTAAACCACTTTCATAAGTTAGTTATAAGCCTGTTTAATGTCTATCCATCTGGATTTCCTATTTGAAGGCACCGCCACAAAGTTTGACTAAAATCCTATATTAATTCCTGGTTCCTTAAAGGCAGGGTGAGTTATACGCAATTGTAAATTATAGCTAAAAGTTTGAAATAAAAGCAACTGTCCATTTGAGCTTCTTACAGTACGGTATTTTGTAAAATGATTGTTTAAAGCGTAGTCTGCTAATGCCTGGAATACTATGGTTATAAAAAAAAATCAAACATCTTATTTCAAAACTGAAAGATCAGTTTCTTCAAATAATTAAGTAGTAAAATTGCAAACGAATTTCAGAGTGCGTTACGTGACGTTTATTATATTCAGTTATCGGCTTTCATGAAGAACGTGTCATACGTATAAAAAGACCGAAGGAGAAAAAGTCCAAAAATATCGACAGAAGAAGGAAATGAGATATTTGTATTAAGCTAGAGAAGATGATTGTCGAACAACGAGCGAAAAAAATATTTCAAGCTATTTTGATGTTTCCAGCTTTAGTACACTGTATTTTAAGAAAAGCTTTATGGAAAGAAAGTTTGTGCTCGATGGGTTTCTAACGCGACGCTATTGAAACGAAGTTTTGATTATAAAGATAAAAGAATCAAATTCTATATCGAATAATCTGACAAAACATGGTTTAGTGACTTTAGAGCAAAGTTTAAATTATGGTCAGTCCAGTGACAAAATTCATGCTCTACACAATTTCAAATGCAGACGAGACAAAACATTGTGACCATCCCCATATGCACGCGTCTGGATGACGTGAAGGGCACATAGGTAGGAATATTATTTAACTGCTGCTGTAGAAGGTAAGGAATCATTCTTTCACTTTTGCGAGTGATGGGAAAGGCTGCTGATCTAACCGAATTTAAGAGGGTGCAGATTGTAATGGCCCAAAGACTCGGAACGAGCATCTTCGAAACTGCACGATTAGTAGGTTATTCACGATCTGCCGTTATTAGTATTTATGCAAAGTGAATAAATGACAGTGAAACAAGCACTAACTGTTGGACGTCCACGCGTCATCAAAGAAAAAAGGTTTCGGAGACTGTTCCGCTTAGTACAACAAAATCGGCCCCGTACAATGAAGAATCAAAGTTCAACTGACACTGTTGAATCAGGAAACCGTCGTTTCATTTCATATAAAAGGACACTGTTGGATATGGGATTGCGCAGCAGACTTCCCATTTGTATGCCACTGGTGACCAAGCGTCATTGTCAACTAAGCCTACAGTGAGGCCGTGAACATCAAGACTATACCATGGATGAGTGGAAAAAAGTTGCTTGGTCGGATGAATCACGATTTCTCATTTATCACATCGATGATTCTGTCAGGTTACGCCGCCTTCCAGGCGAATAGTTGCACCCCTCTCTGTACAGCAGGTGGTGCACAGACTGGGTGGCGATATTATGCTTTGGGGGACGTTATCTTGGGCGGCTGTAGGACCCTTAGTTGTGGTAGAACAGATCATGAAAGGTGTGGACTACCTGAACATAACTGCGGATCATTTGCACCCTTACAATGGCGTCTGTCTTCCCAACTGGAAGAGGAAGCTTCCATTAGGACAACGCCCCATTTCACAAGACTCTGATTGTATCGGAGTGGTTCGATAAGCACAAGGGTGAAGTCCAGTTAATGTTCTGACCACTTAACTCCCCAGATATTAACCCGATAGAGAACATTTAGGATGTCATGGAGCGGCAGCTCAGAGCTCAAACACCATTATGTCGGAATATCACGACTTTGCGCGACCGCTGCTTAGACTTGTGGTACAACCTGCCTCCAGTCATGTACCAAGAACTTGTGGCATCCATGCCAAAGCGAGTTACAACTGTTTTGCAGGTCAGAGGTCGCGTAACGCATTATCGAGTAGGTGATCGTTATGTTCCGGCTCTTCGGTGTAGATGAAATAAATGATCTCTGCTTGGAATTAGTAAGCAGTAACTATGAAAGGTAGAGAATTAGCTGGAAAAAGTATAATTACTGCAAATTATTGCGAGTGCTTGCGAAAATTTTGTAGAAAAAGGCACAAAAATCGCCTAACTTTCTTAGAGGTATACATTAAAATGTTGTAACCGGATATAAATGAAATGCTTTACCTCATCCATCATATAGTCTACGCATGAGTTCACCAAAACCTCTCTGTGTTTCTAATTTGAAAGAACCCATGTGTGGGATGCGTGTTTCCTCCCTGAAAGAGATTTTGTGAGGTTTTCAGTGGCTGCTCACGTCATTCGAAGACTGAAGTAAAGCATTACCTAGGAGAAGTAAAATCTTGGCGGTTACTGAGAAGTAGGAGGACTGAAATAACTGGAAAAAAAAATAATAAATATAATAAAATATGAGAGAAAAATGCTTTAATATTTAAATGATTTTCCCATTTGTTTTTTTATGCTGTCCCAATGGTCATTGTCCGCTTAAAAAGAACGTGGTCGTTTTAGTATAATTCGCTGAAACGGAATTATTATTTATTACTTCGATTAATGCACGCTGGACGGTTTGAAATTTTGAGTAGAGCACAACTAACTTATTACATACGTTGTGAATAATAAAAATTGCTTGTAATTGCACGATTACTGCATTTTAAGTGCAAAGGCTCGCGAGCCGCAGTTGGGCCGTGCCTTTCGTTTGCAGTGTTTTTAAGATATCACCAGATTTATTTTCATATATTGCCGTGGAGGCAATGGATTAGAAAGATATGTTGCAAGTACAAATTTTTAAATAAAAAAAAGAGTTCACCGAAAGAAGCCACCAATAAATGCTTACGCATTAAATGTTTGCTAAAATAAAACAAAGTTTGATGTATGATAGGATTTTGGAAAGGAAGTGTTTTCAAATTCAAATTAAAACATCAAGAGTCTGAAATTAATTTCCACATAACATACACACGCATAAACAGAGTATAAATTTTTTAAACTGACCCTCAATGCGGCAATTAAGGCTCATACAAGGTGTGACACAAAAGAAACGAGACTTCCAATAAATCATTGTAATTACAAAATCAGTTCTCCGTGATATTATCACCTTCAAAGCAGTTCCCTTCAGCATTCACACACTTCTGCATTCGGTGCTGCCGTTGCTGGAAACGGTTCTGAAACGAGGTTTTTGGAAGGCCCTTCGGGAAATTCTCCGTTTTTGCCTGAACCTCTTCAGCTGAGGTAAAATGGGTTCCCTTTAAGTAAGATTTAACTTTAGGAAATAAAAAAATGTCGCATGAAGCCAAATCAGGTGAATAAGGAGGATGTCCCATCACAGTAACGGTTTTTGCCGATCGAAAACAGCTTGCCAGATAGGGCCGTGTGAACGGGTGCATTGTCCTGGTGCAAGAGCCATCCGTCACTCCAGAACTGTGGCCTTTTTTACCTAATTTTTTTTCACGAGTCTTTTTAGTACTTCAATGTAGTAGTATTGATTACCAGTTTGACCACTGGGAATCCATTCGGTCACGATGAACGTGTTGGGCGTCCAAGGGGTCGACCAGCACGTTCACATCTTCCACACTGCCCCTTCCCCTTGAAAATAGAAACTTAATGTTGAATCGCTGTTCGGTTTTTACATTGGACATTTTCCCGACAGAATGCAGTTGCTCGTGTTCACTCAATGACTCAGTACTCCCCACTGGCGTGGTCGGTTAAATCGAAATTGGCCGCATGGATAGAGGAGATGTGTGGCATGACGTCACCAAAACAGTTGTTGCCAACTCCACAAAGTTTTCGAGCTGCACACTTTGTCTCTCTCTCTCTCTCTCTCTTTTTTTTTTTTTTTTTTTGTCAAACCTCGTGTAGATCCTTTCGCTGTTACTAATCAGTGTTTTTGCTTCAAATGTTTTTTCTAATCTTCATTTAAAACTTTCTTTGATGGAAAAATGGAAGTATGTTTCTTCAGAATTCGATTTATGTTGTAGATGAAGATAATAGTAATTATCATAACAATAATGTATCCATTTAAAAAATAATATAATTAATCGGCATTGGCTGTAATAACACCGGGAAAAAAGGGGAAGAAACAAATTTCTTGTTAGAATTATTATTATAATTTACTATTAACATAAAAAATAGAAGCTTGAGTTAAATTCATTAAATATCTTTGCACTCTATTATTATTATTATTTTTTGTGTGTGCATATTAGTTTCGAGGGAATGGTTTTTACGCAGGCTGTCTGAAAAGCTTCCGACCTAACCAAAAAAAAAAAAAAAAAAAAAAAAAGATTTTTCCCCCCTCCAAAATTGCTTTTATTTTTCAACATAGTCTCCTTGTCAGTGTATGCATTTCTTCCAGCGATGCTCCCATCCTTTTAATCCGCCCAAATAATATGTGGAATCTTTCTCTGCAAAGTCTCCTCATTTGATGAAAAGCTTTGTCCTCTACGCGTTTCTTACCAAAAAAAGTCACTTGGTGCCAGGTCTGGCGAATAGGGCAGGTGGCTAAGCAGTTCAAACCGTAATTCATGAATTTTCGCCATTGCAACCGCTGAGGTGCGAGATGGAGCATTTGTCTTGGTGAAACAATTTTTTTTTTTAAATTATTATTTTGCAAATGTGGCCGTTTTTCTCAATATCTACCTTCAGCTTGTTAACACGTTAAGCGCAGCGCCGAATTTGCTGTCCTTTCCGTTCAACCGGCAGCGAGCTAAGCCGTATTTTTGTTTAGAATGTTTCAATACATTTCATTAAAACTAAATTTGATTACATTTCATTGAGACTATATTCATTTTTTAACTTTAATACTGTCGGTCCGGAGGACCGACGCCAGCCAAACAAAAATTCCAGTGCCGTGCCACACGGAAAGTTCACTACCGGTCCCCAGGGACCGGCGCCGCGCTCAACGTGTTAAGTAACGTTGCATCGTATGCTCCGGTAATGATTCTTCCCTTTTTAAGATAATCTATTAAGACAATCTCATGGCTGCCAAGGAAACCTGTTGCCGTCTCTTTTCAAGATAATCTATTAAGACAATCTCATGGCTGCCAAGGAAAACTGTTGCCATCTCTTTCCCAGCAGAAGAAAAAGATTTTACTTTTTTTTTTTTTTTTTCTTTTTTTGAGCAAACGTGGCACCCAATGTGCAGCCAGTTTGCGCGTATCTAAATCTTAGTTCAATATGTGGCAAATATGTTCTTTGGATATGCTCATAGCCTCTGCTATCTCCTTAATCTTAATTTGATGGTCGTCCAGTACCATTTGGTCGATTTTAGTGATGTTTTCATCGTTGGTAGAAGTTTTTTTTCCGTCTTGAGCGTTCACCGTCATCAAGCTGATACGGCCACGTTTAAATCCAGCTGCCCCAAATTTCACAGTAGTAAATTCCCGTACACCTATGTCCTAATCCACTTTAATCTAAGTAGGCGTATTACCTTTCAAAAACAAGTATCTAATGACAGCACGATACTCGATTTTTCCATTTTTGCAAAAACTGTCACATCAACTGACAAAAGTAATTGTCGTACAAAATATTTGCGTTAAAAATAACTGCAATTTTGATTCGTAGTTATTAAGTGATGCCCGTACAACCCCTCCTCCCCGCCCACTTGGGTTGATTTGAGTTGCCATTTACATATTGAGGTCGGAAACTTTTCAGACAGCCCTCGCATTTCGTGAATCGCGTGTGCCAAAATTACCAAATTCTGCAACAATTCTCTCAAGCTCAGTTTTTGATTTATTATAAATCACGTTGACCTAAGAAGTATATGTATGTACTTTTAGACTGTTTTGTAACAAATCAAATTACAGAACCTAATTACTGCTTCTGCCCGTGCCTAAGGCGCCATATTTTAGTGGACTCCAGACTCATTACTGTGCTTTTCTTTGCACAAAATCAAAGTGCATTAGGTGTCTCTAAAAGAATGCTATACATAGGGCGTCGGGCTGTCGTAATGATTTCCAGTTGAACAATAATTGATATTTGTTTTAAAGGATTCTAGGCAACGCTTAAGCTATCTTATGCTTAACGCTGGCCCTGATTACAAATTACTAATTGCACATGTCCGGCTGTTTGGTTAAAAAAAAACAGAAAGTGGAAATTTTTCTTATTTAGACTGAAGAATGAAAAGCAGAAACAAAGAGTCTATTTAAATATCTGTAGTGTAGAAGCTGTCAGAATAAACGAAAACAATCGTATAAGTGGAGTTGTGAGTGGCGCATATAACCCTTTCATACAGGGTAGTCATAAAAAGAAAACTAATATAGGAAACCCTAACGGCCTATCCGTTGAGTTAATCGAAATGAAATTTCAGGTATTGTTAATCGAAAATAAGCGCTCGAGATTGTGGTGATTTAAAACAATAGTGTAAATAAAAGAGTTCTCATGAACAAATAGAGCTCTGATTTTTACAATAGAAAACCATAATTACCATAATGACTGAAATTAAGAGTGTATTGCAACAATTTTCTTTTCCTTCTCCTTAACTTAAAGATGAGACTTTTAAATAGTATCGTCATTAATTTTCACAAAGAAGCCTTCCCTTGACCCCAAGGGTACTGAGGAAATGATGCACATTCGTGAACTGATAGAACATAGAGGTAATGTTGTCTACAGGAAACTTTTGTAATCACAACTGATTACCCGCTTTTAATCTGTATCCTTCACGAACAACGAAGACAAAAGATTTTCTCGATCTCGATTGTTTGTTTTGAATGTAATGATTGTGATGTTTGGAAAAGATTGAAATTGTCGAGCTGAGAATTTTTATATAGAAAAAGGAGTTTAACAGAATAATAATCAATCAAATTTTGTGAAACTTTTCCTGGAACTAAGGGGACACCCTGTGAACAACCTCTGTATTAAGCAGGTGGGCCGGTTAGCGTTCACAAAGCTTGAAAAGAGAGATATAGCGAAATCATTTGCTACCATGGAGGTAGGAAAGGGAGGAGGGGCCATTCCGCGCTAGAAGTGAAGCACTGCTTTGAAACTTGGGTCACCAGACGGGGTGTTCTTTGTTTACATTCAGAAGCTCGCTTGACAACATTCTGATAGTATTTCGACACGCAACAGTTCCATAGAAATCGAAAAAGGGACACTCTCGCATGAAAGAAACATTCATAGTGTGATGGATAATAGCAATTTGTATAGTTTAGTGATATTTACGCAAAAATCACATCTTGGTTATTTTTCGATAACTAACAACAGCGATTTTGATTATGAATTTGTTTTATAAAATTCCAAGCTGTTGCACTACAAAAATATAGATTTTAAGAAAATTGCTAAAAGAGATCTGCCAAAATTTATTTTCTAGAAGATTTGAAAAGTTTTAAACTTGATGGCTAAATGTAAATATAAAATTATGTATGTTAAAATATTTGTAATTAGGCAGATAGGTCAGATTAAGTTTTTATTAAATAGAGTAACACATGCAAGGGCTATCTGCCTAAAGAGAGAGATGCCATCGTAGAGGAATTTTGAAGAAAAACTGACTTTGAGTGGGTATTAAAAATAATACTTATAATTTTCATTCAAATTATATTATATATATTTTTTATGTGAAACTTTCAAGTGTATGCTAAATTAGTGTAAATTACTTTACACGAAAAATATAGTGAATGCACAGAAATTAAAGATTTGCACATGCCGGAAAAGATAAATAGGAAATATGTATGGGTATTTATGCATGTGCTTGCAAAAAGCATGTATCTGCCTTTGACAAAATACTCATGACAAAATATTCATTAAATTATTTATAAATGTATTTGAAATGAAGAATTTATTCACTTATAAACAACTGTGAAAGTACTGTGAAGAAATCTAATGATTAAATGTATCTAATTTATAATGATTATAAATGTTATCTAAATATATAATAACCTTAATATTGAATTGTAAACATAAATTGAAATCCTGTTGACAAATACGTTATAAAACTATTTAAGCAAGAATTGTTCGTATTGGAAAGCAATCTGTTAAAAGGTATTGTAAAGCAAATGCTATGAGATGCGCACTTAAGAACGTAATAAAGAGTTTTGGAATATGTATTGTTGAAATGAAGGGTTAAAAAAAATCTGATAAGTATAATTAAAAGAATTATTCCCTTTACATTTTATAATAACTCAGTTACAAGTTTTAAATAATACTTAAAAAAAAAAAAAAAAAAAAAAAAAACTTATTTTATTCCCTTTCAGAAATGTTCAGAGAAATTCAAATACTATTTAATACCTATTTAATTATTAGGAATTAGCGAAATACTTATTTAAAGTATTTCGCTAATTCCTAATAATTCTCTAATTTAAAATGAACCGAATAGAGCATTAATTATAAATTGACTTACATTTTTCGATTTAAAAGAAGCCAAAAAATCATGTCATATTTAAGAAAGTATTTTAGGAAGAAGCTCTATAAATAGAAAAGAAATAATGCATAATTTTAATATTAATAATACAATAAACTTTGAACTTAATTTTTGTACCTTAATCGAATAAAATCGAATTACCTTAATTTTTTTTTCTAATGTAATTAACGAAAACTTGTGAAAATATTTCATTCAAATTAAACCATTCTGAGAAAACTGTCCTGTAAAAAGTATAGCATTTAATTTCGTTCAGAATGAAATGTTGTTTAAAAATATGTTGTTTTCACATACTTAGGACTCTGAAGTGTTGTAGAAAGAGAAAATATATACATTTATATGTATATTTGCGACGTAATTACAAAATATTTATACCCGAACGCGTCAAATCCCATAGAACGCAATGGTAAATGACCCAATGTTTTGGTCACCACGTAGGGATCGCCGGTGCTTCAGAGCAGGGTAGGGAGAAACTTGTTTAGGGCGACTCCATCTTACTTCCTACCTCCATGTTTGCTACCCTACGAGGGATTGAATTCCGCAACGCAGACTTTTAAGGACTCTGTCGTTTAACCCTTAGAAAACTGAAGCTTTTGCTAACGTGTATGCTTAAAATACCGAAATGCCTGAACTTTCTTTCGAGATTCACAGCAATTTCCTCCTCTCCCAGTCCATTAACGCACAATGAAATGTGAAGATTTCAAATTGCAGTCTTTCTACTTCCTAACAAAGAAGCGTCCATTAGCCTTTTAGGACAAGCTGTCTGCAGTAAACTGATACAATGCATTTGGGGAAACTGCAACTGCTACTACATGCTTTAGGGGTAGGGAAGAAAATATCGCAATCTCGGCCGTTTCGTGCGGTTGTGATCGTTTGAATGAAAGGCTGTCTCCGGCGTTTTGGCCTTGACAAAGGTTAAACTCACAAGGCTTAACAGGTAACTGGGCGCTGGTTCTCACTTCTTTTCTTAGAGATCACCAAGAGGGAGGCAAACTATAGGTACCGTGTTTCTGACCGTCGTGCTAGTCCATTCGGTTGGCTTAAACTGCGACCGTCCCGGAACAGCATAGGCTGACCTTTCTGGCAGTAGGAACCGAATCCGTATTATGCTTCCTGACCCGCTACTGTCATAGTAAAGTACTAATCCGGTGTACGCAACCCCAGGAGGATAGCAGAATAATAAGAAAAACCGAAAAACTTTTCCAAAAGTTTGATAGTTAATATTTGGGGGATTGCATTTTTAGGGGTGGGGGCCAAATGCACCTCTCTGCAACCCGCTGGCTACTCCAGTGATTATAATTAATACCAGAATCACATCCAAGAAATTTAAATCAATGCTTGGGGGGGGGCTGCTTAGATAAAATGTATTTTGCACTTTGGGGATTATATTGCTGATGAAAATTCTGCCTTTTTTATTGCATTACTTAAACAACTATTTCAGTAAAGAATCTTTCTGAAACTTGCAAATAAGTAAAACAATACATTTTAGATGAATAAATTTATTTGTAAGAATGAATAATAACAAATCTAAAACTTTATTGAAAACGGATTAAAATTATAGAAAGACGAAATCCATTGATGGCTACAGAAGCTAAAATTCTCAAGTAATTTCCTGATGTCGGTCATTTGTGAAATGCGGGAATATAGGTGGTGAGCATTATTAGTTGAGTTCCCAATGAAACCAGAACGGCCTTTAATCGTGAAGTATAAGCTGGAAAAAAATTAGTTGTACCTATAAACAAATGCCACCTTGGTTTTTTGAAACTATCTCTTTCAGCATAATAATTCGAAGATAAAATCGAAGCCTCGCGTGGGTGAGGGTGCACTGGCAAATGGACTCATTCACACAAGCTTTGTCTCAACAGTGTCACAATGAAAAATAAAATAAAAATATGAGATACAAAAAGAAAACTTCTCTTTAAAACGAAAAGAATTTTTACGAATAAAGATTAATAATTTCTTTCATACATTTTTTTTTGATACAGGCGTCTAATTTGAATCGAAAGTAATAACCATTAAGTAAAGGGCAATGTTGTTAGCCCAAAAGGGATTTGTCTCGAAACGGCATTTTGCATTGAATCACTATGAACGCCATATAACTATTCAAATTGTTGCCACCAAATATTATCGCTCTGCGTAATATTTAAAGTAACTCATCTAACTAAGTCTATTTAACAGTGAGGTAAATAGCTATCTTGCTAAATTGGCGAGATATCGCAAGCTGACAGTGATTTTGGTAACTAATTTTTGTGCCCAAATTTGGCGAGAAACCGCCCAAAGTCGCCAAGCTTGGCGACCAATGCGCAACATTTTGGTCCGGTTCCTGTATAACTGTAATTGGTACTGTAATTGATATCTGTATATAACTGTAACCTTATCCGACACTTATATGTAACTTTAACCGTGCCTTTTAGTAGTTTCGAGACATGGAAGGTACTAGAGATTTCTTGTCGACCGGAGTTAAACTATATAAGCCCGAAGAGAGTTTCAGTTCTGAGTTTCTTAGTTCAGAATCGAGTTCGGAGTATTGAGATGTATCCACGCTAACCTCGCTCTTTAGATGCGCTTCGCATTGCTTTGTGTTTAACGTTCTAAATAGTTTGGACTGTAACCACTGGTTCAGCTGTAGAGAAGAGCTGTACGAATATTTGTGTGGAAAGTTCGAGCCTTTTTTTCTTTTTTTTTTTTTTTTTTTTTTTTTTTTGTAAAATAAAATTTTTCGAGCTTTCACCGGTTCTGTATGCATTTAATCCGTTACGAACCCGTACGCACGCAGCAGTATAGAAAGATGTTTAGAGCAAAAAAAAGGACTGCATATTTTGCTACTTTTGAACTAAAAATTATCTCTTTGCTGAGTAATACTGTGGATGGAATTAAAGATGGTATTATCTGTGAAGTAGGTGATGTTTAATGGTGAAATGGAGGAAGAAGCCATTCACCTGGACTTCATTCCAGCAGATAGACTTCTGAATATTGGTAGAATATTCTCCAGGATACTAAACTAAAAATTCGATTAATGTATGTTAGGATTAAGCAATATAAAAATACTTTTCATTTATTTAACCTGTAATATTTTATAATCAAATAATGTGTAAATCATTTTGAGCTCATAAATAAAACCGACTCTGAAATAGGTGTTAATGTGGAATAAATTTTTGCATTTTTCGGTATATGCACGTGGTATATGTACATCGCGTGTTGTTTGGTTCATCTTTTGGCTGATTGAATGACACACTCTGGCGAAAGATTCGCCGAGTGAACTGCTTCCATCTTCAAAGAGATAGAGAATAATCGACGTAACCATTATTACACATGAAATGGGTCGGATGACTTCCTTCATCATGATCTATTTATTTGATGCATTTTTCTTTTATTGTGATTGGGAGAAAACTGAGAGACCGGACGCGAATTACATGTTTGACGTTGACAGGAGGAGGAAATGTCATACGGAGCTTCAAAGGAAAGTTTATTTGAAAGTCAACTAAAATGCAATGTTTGTCAGCTGTTGATTTATATGAAATTTTTTATTAAACCAGATCTAACGTAATGTGAAGCAGTTTTTGCAGAATAGCGTGGAACATTAATTTATTAACGAATGATATAACAAGTAATATAAGTTGTGCGAAACTATTGCATTAGGCTGAAGATTGATTTTTGGCATTTGCTTTTATTATTTATTAAGTCGCTGGAGTAAATATTTTATATTAATAAACCACGTATAGACTGCTAGTTAATTTTCTGTACTTTTATTAATAGGAACTGATGTATCTGTCAAACAATTTAAAATAGTAATACTAATCAAAAGAAATTGCTAGTATTTCATTTATACCGTGTTCCAAATTGGATCGGATTGATTATTTGATTATGGCTAAGGAAATTCCTGGAAGCTATGGTAAGGATTATGTTAATTTTATTAACAGTTGAATTTTGAGTTATAGTTCCTTTCCTATCAGTTCTTAACTTCAACTTACCACTTCCGGCCAGAACGGAGTTTTAGAATTCTGAATATATAATGAGGAAGAATGGTATTTAACCGCGAAGTTCTTCGGTCTTTGTGAGAGAGATACCAGGTATTCTGGCCGCCATTTTAGGCTACTCTTTGGGTAAGCTATTATCACGCTCAGCCGTACTTTAGGCCCTTGATAGCTTCGCAGTCTATTAACCTTAAGGGGCCAACCCTGTTAGAATTTTGATAGCTTCGGCTATATCTCTTTAGTTAAGATTAGTTTAGTATTATTCTTAGTTTCTTAAGTTCAAGCTGAAGTGTCGGCTTTATTGTACACTCCAAGACGGAGTTTTGTTTTGTTAAACAAACTTTAATTAATTGGAATAATAAAGGATTATTTACCCTTCTATCTTGTTGTTTCCTGTCACACGAACTCAAGCGATTATTCGCTTATCAGTTCTTAAGATTCTTCATTTCCAACAGTAACTTATAAACTACAAAGTGAGGAACTCTACACTTTTATAAGAAAAACCTGGCTCGTATTCAATTTACTTGTGGCGAAAACAGATCTGAACTCTGATGAAACTGCCAGTGTTTAAGCGTCTTAATCCTTTAGATAAGTCTGAATCATCTGAATCAAATATTAGGTTTAATTGAAAAGAAAAGCATATGTTTCAAGGAGACAGGTGTTTGAGTCTGCATTGAAATTTCAGCTTCAGTCTATGTCATTTTACTGAATGTTAAATGTTACGTTAATAACATTAGTTTGGGGAATGAAATGCAAACTCAACCGTAGAGTAACCTATGATTAAGGTACACCTTTTTCAATCAAACCGCCAAAAATGACGTTTTATTATTTATCCTCTCAAGTATTTATCGTCCAGTGTAAAGGTGCAATAGTAATGAAAATAGATTTGAAGCATTTTTTTGGTAAATAATAAAAATAATACAATATAATAAATATAGCACAATACGATATTACGTTCCTTGATATTCAGTAATAAAAGTAGTCTTTTTCTTTCGTATGGATTATTTTCATGCAGTAGTTTTTACAGATGAAGTACAAATGTATTTCCTTAAGTCTAAAAAATTTTCGTGGTTTAATATTATTCTATAACTCATTTGGCATGACTTATGCATATTCGAAATTTCAACTGAATGTATCCTCGTTTCCACCACTTAGAGGACTAAAATCATCTTTTAAATTCATATGCATAATTTCATCAATAGCAGTTTCAGTCAGTTAGTTGTTCATTGTCATTAGCTTCTGTTAGCAACTGCAGTCTCTTTCTTGGCCCTAGGTAAAACTCATTTTTCTTCTTTTACGATCCGAGTCGGTTAACACGCATTCACTGTCAATTTACCAAAATATATTCTTTTTGGTGCTTAGTGGCCCATTTATAATATCCCAATGCCCATTCATCGATTTTAAATCAGTTTTTGGTTATTTTTTTTTTAATAGTTTAGGCCTGTTTTGCAAAACTCTTGCGAAATATAAATTTAATTAAAAATAAGTACAGAACTTAAATATTATTTAAAGATAATTTTTTTTTTTCGAAGTACGAACTGTTTTCTAATCCGCTACATCATGAGATTTTATCATTTAATACGAACTTCCAAAGCTTTTAGCCCACAGGCAACCATTTTGGCCCGTATTAATAGCCCAAAAGAACTATTAATTTCGTATTGGCATTTTGCGTTGATTCGCTACAAATGCCGGTTCACTTTTCAAATTGTTGCCACCAAATATTAGAGCCCCTTATTATGCTTAAAAAATTAAACAATGAAGAATCTGCATAAATGTATGTATGTTTCTCGCATTGTGATAAAACAACGGTACCTAGAGCCATCCAATTTTGAAAAACTTACGTTTCCACCCGAATATGGGCATCGAATATGTCCGCGCTCCACGGCCTAGCAGTCGCAAAAGTTCTTCAAACATTCAACTTTACAATTTTGTGTTATTTGTGATTTTGCAGTAAAAATAGTAAATATTTTAAAAGAGGGATGCAAAGTCGAAAACAAGTGTTAAGAAAAGAAAAACATACAATTTTAATGCAGAATAGGAAGAACAGTTTTTCGTTACAATGGTGAATGCAAAATGTTTGCTATATATGTCATGCAAGTGTGGCACTTCCAAAAAACGGGAACGTTGCTAGACATTTCAAAAGCCTGCATGGAAGTTTTGATACAGATTTTCCGTTAAAAAGCGAACTACGTAAACAAAAGTTAAGAGAACTTAAATCGCAATTAATTGGACAACAATCATTATTTTATTTAACCCGATACTATATCTAAGGCTGCAACAGTTGCATCTTTTCGTGCGAGTAATGTGTTAGCAAAACATAACAAATCATTCGCAGATGGAGAAATGATAAAAGAAAAATGCTTTTCTGGAAGGGATTCGTTATCTGATTTATTCAAGAACAAAAGTGAAATTATTTCCTCAATTGAAGACATAGCTAGAACTGTAACGCGCCGTATAAATAAATTCTGATCTGGCTGGGCAGCTGACCGAAGATATTACTAACTATATTTGCTTTTCCTTGCAGTTTGACGAATCTACAGACATGGCTGATATTTCTCGAATTTGCATTTGTATAAGAATAGTTTTTGAGGATGTGAGTGTAAAAGAAGGATTATTAACAATATTACCTCTAAAGAAGAAAACACGAAGTGAAGATATTTACTGTGCCTTTCAAAAACTGCATAGAGGAGGAAAAAAATTCCAATTTATTAAGTTATATCGATGACAATTGATGGGGCCTCCATCAATGACCGGCACAGTCATTGGATTTTTGGCTATGTGTATCAAGAGCTGATGACTTACCCCATTTCCTTTTTACTTCCTTGTACGAAGTAAAAAGGAAGTTGTTCATGCGATGCGTGCGTTGTTATACAACAATTTCAAATTAACTAGAAGTGGACTGTACTAAATATTTTATTCGACAACTTTAATCAAATGCGTGCCATCTTTCAAGCGATGACTTACTACTAACAACAACAGCAATAAAAAATAAAACTGAGTAAGCGTTTACAGGGTTGCTGTAATGAACATCTGCGCCATGCAAGGCGCCAAGAAGAGAAAAAAATGACGTAATCTTACAGTTAAATAGTCTTAATGACTTAACATACCCCCCGGCATTGAAGGGTTACTTCAATAATTTCGTTCGATAATACTCATAATAACCTACAAAATTGTACAATTACTACCTTATACAATAATGCAATACGAATAACATCTCTTAATTCAATATAATAATATTCAATTTTCAATAAAAATTTTATACCTAATACAATGTACAATACAAATTTCATAATAATAAGCTAACACTTAACTAACTTTGGAAGCTTTTTCTTGGGGTAAAATTGCAATTTTTGTAATTCCACGCTTAATGATGCCCTTTGCTGTCTGTATTTCTACTACTCTAACCTTACCGTCAACTCCAGGAAAAATTCTTGTAATGCGCCCTAACACCCATCTACAGACAGGAAGCTCATCCTCCTTAACTAGTACTAGCATACCTATTTTAATATTCGTTTGTTCTACCTTCCATTTTGAACGCTGTTGTAGTGTGTTTAAATAGTCCCTATGCCAACGATTCCATGTCAACTGGACAATCTGGTAGTTCGTTTCCATCTTGAGAGTCTGTTTTCAGGTATATCAATTAATTCGAGTTCTACTATAGCATTCAAGGGTCTTCCAATGAGAAAATGGCCTGGTGTTAATGCCTCTAAATCATTTACATCGGAAGATAAGGGAGTAATAGGGCGAGAATTTAAAACAGACTCTATCTGAGTTACTACAGTTAATAACTCCTCGAAAGTCAACCTTGCATTACCTACAATCCGTTTTAAGTGATATTTCACAGATTTTATTCCAGATTCCCATAGTCCACCAAAATTAGGTGTCCGTGCGGGAATAAACTTCCATACTATTCCTTCTTCACCTAAATAATCTGCTAATTTTTTGTCAGGATTTCTAATTAAATTGTTAATTCTTTGCAATTCGGCATTTGCGCCAACGAAGTTTTTTGCGTTGTCTGAGAAAATGATTGAGCATTTTCCGCGCCTAGCAATAAATCTCTTTAAGGTGGCAATAAATGAGTCTGTGGTGAGATCACTCACTAGTTCGAGATGCACTGCCTTTGTTATAAGGCAAATGAAAAGAGCTAAATATACCTTATGAAGAGTTCCTTTCCTCTGTCCCTTGTACCTAATAAAAAATGGACCGCAAAAATCGGTTCCGACATGATTAAAGGGTGAGCTTGGATTTACGCGTTCTGCAGGTAATGACCCCATAATTTGTTCGATAGTGACTGGTTTATTTTTACTACAAATTATACATTCATGGGTAATCTTTCTAGTTAAATTCCTACCTTGTAATGGCCAAAATTTCTGTCTCATAAAACACAATAATGCTTGCGAACCTACGTGTAAATATTTCTGATGATAATGCTCAGCAATCAGCTTAGTTAGTTTGCCTTTAACAGGCAAAATTATTTGATGTTTTTGTGAAAACATTACATTGGCCCCTTGTAATCGGCCTCCTACTCTCATTACATTATTTGCATCCAAAAAAGGGTTCAAAGAAAGTAAATTACTTTTATTATTAATGGGTTTACCTTGTGCGAGGGAGTTGTAATCTGAATAAAAACTACATTTTTGAACCTCTCTTACTAAAAAGGATTCTGCCTCATTTAACTCCTTTGAACTTACTCCTCCTGTTCTTCTCTGTGCTCCTTTCTGTTTTGCACACCTAGAGTTCCAAATGAACCTGAAAATATAACTAACAATACGTAATAATTTTAAATAATTGTTAGTGATATCTAGGACATTATCAATAAATTTTGAAGGCAAAGTGCATAAACAAGCAATGTCAGTTCTTTTTCTCAGTTCATTAGAAAATGTCTCTGTTTTTTCTAATTGTTCAAAGTCAATGTTCTTGTTAGGTATGACACCCTCACTCAAGAATGGAGGACCTTTCCACCACAGATCAGCATCATGCAGCTTGTCAAAACTCAGTCCTCGGGAAATAAGGTCTGCTGGGTTCTCCTCTGAACGCACATAATTCCACTGGCATGTCTGTGTTAGGTCTTGGATCTGCAACACTCGATTAGCAACAAAAGTTTTTAGTACATGCGGAGGATTCTGAAGCCACTATGGTTGAGTCACACCACAGACATATTTTGCTGGATGTCCAATTTCAATAAAGGCACCACCTTTGCAACAAGCTGTGCTAGCAGTACAGCTGCGCAGAGTTCCAGTCGAGGTACTGTCAGCGGTTTTAGTGGAGCTACTCTGGACTTGCTGCAAAGCAAATGTGAAGATAAATTATTGTCACTTCTACAGCGTAAATAGATGGCTACTCCGTATGCGTGTTCTGATGCATCTGAAAATCCATGAATTTGTATATCAGAAAAACTATCCTGTAAAACATATCTACTGACTTTCAAATTGTTGATAGATTGCATTGAATCAATAAAAAGTTGCCAATCCTTAATTATCCTTTCGGGTAGCGGATCGTTCCAATCAAGCTTCAATAACCAAAGTCTTTGGATGAAGATTTTTGCTTTTGTTATCCCTGGACCAAGCAGTCCTAATGGATCATAAATGCGAGCAATAAGTGCGAGCTTTGTGTAAGTAGTTGGTTTCTTGATGGTTGATTTGTACGAAAAACAATCTATCTTTGGATTCCATAATAATCCTAAAGTTTTGATGCTCTGATCGTCATCGAAATTACTGAAAGAATATTCCTCTTGTCCATCCGGAAACTGCAAAAGATCAGGATGATTAGCACACCATCTGTGCAGACGCATTCCTCCACGTGATAATAGGTTAATCAATTGCGACTGTAATTCTTTAGCCTCTATTAGAGTATGGGCTCCTGTGAGTACGTCATCGACATAAAAATCCCTTTGTACTATTGGCGCTGCTAACGAAAAATTGTTTTTCTCGTCTTCTGCTAATTGATTAAGTGTGCGTGTTGCTAGATATGGTGCGTTGGAAGTACCGTAAGTTATAGTCTTCAGTCTATAGACCTTAACTGGTTCTTCTTCACTACTCTTCCATAAGATGCGTAATAAATCTCTTTGATGTTCTTTAATCAAAATCTGACGATACATTTTTACAATGTCTGCTGTGAAGGCAATTTTATGCGTTCGAAATCTGCAAATAATATCAAATAGTTCGTCTTGAACTAACCCTCCATTCAGCAGAATATCGTTTAACGAAATTCCAGTAGTCGTAGGAGCAGTGGCATCGAACACTACCCTAAGTTTAGTGCTAGGTTTCTCGGGCCTGAAAACCCCATGGTGAGGAAGATAATATGAGAAACTAGAGCTATCCCCTTCATCAATTTCTTCGGAATGGCCTAATTTATTATATTCCTTAATGAAATCTTCGTATAAGTGTTTCATTGCGGGATTGCGAGTGAAGCGTTTAAGTAGATAATTCAGTCTTTTGCTAGCGTTTTCTCTCGATTCCCCTAAAAGGCTAAGTCCTTCCTCCTTAATTGGCATTTCCACTACATATCTGCCATCATCTTGCCTCGCGTGTGTACGAAGAAAGTGCTGTTCACAAAATTCCTCTTCCTGACTTTTCACTTTTTTTGCTTCATTAATACCTTCAATCTCCCAAAACCTTCTCATGTTGTCAGATAAATTATCCCCATTTTCCACAAACCCACAAAAATAATCAACACTGCCTTGCTGCGGCATGCGTACTGACCCGCTAACGATGTATCCAAAAACTGACTGATGGAGAATCAGGTCTTGCATATTTATTCTATTTGTTCCCAGTAAATCAAAAAATATTTCGTTAGATAATAAAACATGTATTTGACCAGGTTTATAAAACTCTGGATCAGCTAAACCAATGAGTTGCAACTGCTTAACATCAGGAATGTTTATATATCTAGCAGGCGTTACGCGAGTTATTTTTGGAACAACAAAAAATTGTAAGGTACGAATAAAATCTCTAGTAGCGTTAGCGATGGTTGCTATAGCTTTTTCCTTAACACCCATAACTGTACCATTGATACCTGAAATAGAAGCGTTTATTTTTCTTTTCTTCAAATTCAATAACTCAGCACCTTCTTTAGTAATGAAATTATTTTGAGAACCGGAATCCAGCAAGGCTCTCAGCGAGATAAATTTTCCATCATTACCCTTAACGAAAATAATTGCAGTTGAAAGTAGAACTTGTTTATTAAAAGAACTGGAAATATTCAACGCAGTACCGTTAATGGACTTTGCTTGGTTGGTTTCATTAGTGTCACTAACCTTTTGGCTGTTTGCCATTGGATTAAATGTATCAGCATTTGGAGAAAGATTACTGCTTAATTTATTAGTCTTGTTTGTGATTTGATTCGATGTGCCATTTGCTTTATCGAAATTTTCTTCATTTCGATCAAAATGTAAGAGCGAATTGTGAAATTTCTGACATTTTCTACATGTATTAGAACTTTTACAGTCCTTGATTGTGTGGACCGAAGATAAGCAATTGAAACATAATTTTTTTGTCTTTACAAATTCCAATCGTTTCTTGACTGTTAGATTTAAGAATTGCGCACATTTCAACAATAAATGATCAGCTTTACAATAAGGACAATTTTTTGAATTTTCAGAAAGTGATGTAAGAGCCTTGGTATTAAATGAACGTTTCGATTCCCCATGCGGAGGTTTGTAATGTGATAGGGTGCGAGCGTGTTCCTTCAAAAAACATGTCAGTTGTTTAACCGTTCCTATCTCGTCTTTTTTAAGTGACCTTTCCCACCAACACCGAGTATTTCTATCCAACTTTTCAACTAATAAATAAACAATTAACGTGTCTGAAAATTCTTCCACCTTTTGCTCCAATGCTTCCAAGGATCGTAAACATTCATGCACCTTATCGATAAATTTTAAAAGCGACGAAGTAGAATCACTCGTTTGAGGTATAGAAATTAATTTCTTTATGATAGAATTGATCAAATCTTTTTTGTTGCTATAGCGCTCAACCAACAGATTCCATGCTATGTCATAATTCGAATCTGAAATTGGAATGGACTGAATAATATTTAAAGCGTCTGCCTTACACGAACTCTTTAAATATTGCAATTTTTGCGCATTAGTTAATTTGCTATTTTTATGCACAGCTGCGGAAAATAAATCCTCAAATTCAATCCATTCTTCGATTTTCCCACTAAATATTGGAAGAGACAATTTAGGCAATTTTATATCCGAAACAATTATGTCTTTACTCGAACCGTTTTCATTTGAGCAGCTATTCCTTTGAGAACGGATCTCAGAAATTTTTCTTTTAATTTTCAAATGAATTTCATCGAGATTATCTACTACATTTTCCTTTTCCTTAATGAATTCGTCAGTGTCCTTTTCTTCACAATGTGCAAATAAATAATCGAAAATGTTACTTAATTCCTTTTTAAATTCTAATATTTTTGATTCGTATAACTCCAATAAGGAAATATCTGCTTCATCCACTGTAGAATTTACCTTATTTTCAAACTTTCTGATACTGCATTTTAAACTTTTTTTGTTAGCTTTAATTGCTTTCAATTCACTCATCATGAACAAATAAATAATTTATCACTTACCGTGATTGCAGATTTCTCGACAGCAACACCGGAAATGAACGATGACACAGTATTCAATCTTAATTGCGTAATCCACACGAAAACGAAAGCATTCCAAACACTCTATATGAAGTTATGCGTAATACAACCAAACGAAAGTATTCTAAATGTTCTAAAAAGTTAATTTTAGCAACGATATCTTTTACCTGTGGCTCGGCGGGCCATAAAGTGTTCATGCGATGCGTGCGTTGTTATACAACAATTTCAAATTAACTAGAAGTGGACTGTACTAAATATTTTATTCGACAACTTTAATCAAATGCGTGCCATCTTTCAAGCGATGACTTACTACTAACAACAACAGCAATAAAAAATAAAACTGAATAAGCGTTTACAGGGTTTCTGTAATGAACATCTGCGCCATGCAAGGCGCCAAGAAGAGAAAAAATGACGTAATCTTACAGTTAAATAGTCTTAATGACTTAACAGAAGTATTGTAATCGCGAAAAGTTTCAGGTAGCATATTTCAACGAAAATATCCATTTTGACCGCTATCGAATACAATTTAACTATGTTTTTGCGTGACATCTGTACGTAAGGACAGAATAAAAGACTCTTTTCCTCTAAAAAAAATTATAAAACTGCTTTAAAATGAATTCTAAAGAGAATTTTTCATGGTGTCTGTACGTACGTATGTGCATAACTCAAAAACGAGTAGCCTCAGAACGTTGAAATTTTGTTTATAGCCCTGCTATAACATGTAGATGTGCACCTTGTATTTTGGTTGCAATCGGCCGCACCAAACGTATATAAATATAGTCATATATATAACCACTCTGTTACCCGGGTGAGTGATCTTAGTTTCTTTACTCTTATATGTTTGTAAATTGTGCATTTTTTGCTTTAAAAATGATTGAATTATGTTGTTCTTATCTTTCGGTTAAGGTTTTTTGTGCCTTTAGTAAATCTGCAAGCAATATTTGTACAATTATCAACAATTTAAACTCTGTTTAAGTGCGGTTAAGCCTAATCTTTAAATATCATGGCGGACATGTTTGTTTACATTTGAAACAGCAGAATAGTAGATTTGTAGCCAATCTAGAGAAACTAAACTTTGCAACAACAAAGATAACGCCTTCATTTATTATTGCGAATTAAATCATGTTTAATCCTTTCTGGAATTTTTTCGAGGAAATAAGTGTTTAAGATTTACTTCGTAATTTTTAATATAGATATTTTTAATTTTTCTGTACATTTGCCGTGTCGCGAAGTGAGAACTGAATTAATTGAATGAGAAATACTGAATCGTCTGTGAAAAACTGTTGCTTTTTTGTTTTGTTTGCTTAATTTCTTTTATAGACAGTTCTAGATTTATTATAGCATTTGAATAGAACATGTGGCAACGATTAGATAATTCTCCAAATGGTATCAATTTTGTGCATTCTGAGTTGTAATGTGAACGAAATATAAGGCTGTTAAGTGAACCTAGCGTCAGAGTGTCGCCATGGTAAACAAATATAGTGAATTTTAAAGAGTGCATTTATTCTATTGTGGTTTATACACTATCGACGAAGTATATTTAATTCAATCCAATAAGTTTAAATTAAATGCAAGAAAAATGCGTATAATTTAATATTCCCTACAAGGAAGTCATGTTGTGTACACATCAGATTTTTTATTTCGTTATTCACCAACAGGCCCTTTGCTGTAAAATTCTAAATACGCGTCATGTTACGGGAATCTGCATGAAAATTGTGAACTCAATTCGAGGAAGAAGACTCAGAATATTTCGGGTCCAACTAGAAGAAAACGAATCTGATTACGGAGAATTATTATATCATGTAGTTCTTCGTTAGTTACGTCAGAGTATATTTTTACAAAGATTCAGAGACCTATTACAAGAGGTAAAAGATGTTTTGGTATGAAATAATAAAGCGTACGTTGAACTTAGTGATGACGTTTGGTTGATGGATTTAGCTTTTGTTATTGATATAACAAGCCATCTTAATGAATTGAACTTTCAATTGCGAGGGAAAAAATCAAACAGTAGTAGAACTGATTGGATTTGTTAGTACTTTCAAAACAAGTTAAAGCTAATTTCTTCTCATTTGATGAAGAATGAACTAAAAAAATTCAAAAATATTTTTGACGATTTGTGTAAAAACGGAGATACATTAAACAAAGAGAAATAATGAAATAATAAAACTTCACTCCGAATTTGAGAGACGGTTTCAAGAATTTAATAGACTAGAACCTATTGTTACATTCATATGTTACGCATTTGGCAAATTTGATGTAGAAAAGCACTTTTTAATCTAATGGACGAAGTAAAGTATCGTAATTTTTTAAAAAAGTTTCATTTCATTTAACATTATTCTTTGGCTCTACCTACTTGTGTGAATCTGCATTTTCAACGATGAATGTAATTAAGACAACATATCTTTCCCGTCTCACAGACGATCACTTAGAATCTAGTGCAAGATTAGCAGTTAGTAATTATATATACCGAGATATTCAAAATTGGCAGACAGTATGCAGACTAAGTCTTATACTAACTTTAGAAGAAAACGATTTATTTTTTAATATATTTTGAATTTGTCTCTACATATAATAAAAGAAAGAATCTGTCTGTGTGTCAGTGTGTGTGTTTTTCGTTTGCGCTGCGCGTAAGCTAATAGACCCACGGCTACGAAATTTGGTACATAGGTGCGTCTAGACAAGAGCCAGTGCACCTCGAAGCGATTTTTTCGAAATTCGAATTCGAATTTTTTTTATTTTATGTTTTGTGACGAAATCGCGTCATTTTGAGACATAATGAGCTATAGGAAAGCGAGATTTTACTCTACACATTCCATTTTCACATCGTCATGAAACGTAGACACTTAGCTATTTTACGAACTTAATAAATTTCGAGTTTAAATAAATTGATTAAAAACAAATTTATTTAACGAACTGAGCTTAACACCTTTTCAACGGGTTTTTTTTCTAAAAAAGTTTATTTTTGAAAATGTACAGTTTATTTTTCTTTGATTTTTGGACACGTTAAACTTTCATCCTTGCGACTGCTTTTACAAAAAAAAAAAAAAAAAAAAAAAAAAATTGGGAAAATGATAATATTTTGTATTTTTTTAAAAAAATTTAAATGAAACTTCAGAGTACATTTCTCACATCTTTAAAAATGTGATTTTGGTAACAATTTTCCTATCTTATTGTTGTTGATAGATTTTTGATGAAATCGCATCAATTTGAATAGTTTCCTTCTTTTAGAAATATGGGTTTGGCAACAATTTTTCATCGTATTTCTCATGTCACTGTTTTTAAGAGATTGGCATATTTCATTGTCATTTTTTATATATATAATACATTTTTATCGATTTTTTTTATATATATATAAAGTTATTCAGCAGAGTAAAATTCTGCGCGGAATTTTTTGTTTTTTGAGTTTCTTTCATGTCATTTTTTGCTTATTTCACTATTTGTAAGATATTGAAAAGTTTTGCATGGTTTTTTTTTTCGTCAACGGAAAGTTGGTTAATTTTTTTATTAGGATAATTAATATTTGTATTAAGGGTATAGCTTATTTACATTGTAATTTATTTCTCTTGAAAATATAAGATAAAATATCATTAATTATACTTTGCTTTTCAGAATTTTCTGTTTTTTTGTATTCTTTTATGTTATTTATTGCTCATTTCACTGTCTTTAAGATATTGAAAAGTTTTGAGTGATTTCTTAGGAAACAAAGTTCTTAACCTTCTTTATACCATCTGAGTTCTTAAGATTTTGCAAAGGGAAGTTGGCTAATTTATTTATTAGGATAATTAATATTTGTATTAAGGGATATTGCTTATTTCATTGTAATTTTGTTATACGTAATAACTTTTTTTATGAAGTTGTTCTGCAGAGTAAAATCCTACGCAGTTTTTAAATTGAACGTTTGGTGTTCCCTTCAAAGCCAGACGAAGGCTGGCAGCGAAGCTGCTGGTTTGATAATAAATGCATCATTTGAAATGATGATATTTGTGGATATTAATATGATGTTTGTTGTATCTTGCGTTTTGCTTTAAACGCGGTTTTTAAAGAGTAAGTTTTTCTTAGGTAGTTAAGTACATATTTCGTATCTACTATTAAGTTATAATGAGGATATACCCCTTTTTTAAGCTCACCGCACCTACGTCACTTGGTGGATCGTAACACTCTGAAAAATTAAGGAGTAGCCCGTACCCTAGAAAAGTCTGCCCACCACTGTTCTAAAGCACTGCACTAAATGAATCCACATTGCGTGAAACTTTATTTTTATAAGAAAGTAAATAATTCATTACTGTCAAGTTTTGTTAAAACAAAAATATTTACGTGTTTACCTAAAATTAATGAAAATAATGAAAGGGTAAAAAAAAGCACAATACGTAATAGAAGATTTTTATTGTTTGTTTACAAAATAAAATTAAAAAAACATTTTTTTTGACCAGAAGATAAGTTTTTGCACCAATTTTTTCCCCCGTTTATCATGTAATAATAAAGAATTTTATTTTCTAATTTTCGCCTCATTTCAAAGTTCATTTTTTCGTTCGGATAATTTTTTTTTTTTTTTTTTTTTCAATCAGTTCGCATACTGTCCCAGTGGCATTGAATAATTCATCGAGATTATTCAATGTAGAGATTATTCAATGTAAAGTTTTTTTCCGTTTGCACATTTTCTTTAATTTCACTTTTTTCTTCAACAGCCCGTTCTTCTTCTATGTTGATGAGAAAATTCGTCATCAAGAGTCTGAGGTTCCGTCTGAATATAGTCCATGACGTTGGCAGTATCCAATGAGTCAAAGCCTAAATCGTGCCCGAGTTTTACGACTTCTGCTGAGATTGTGTCCATTTGAAAATCAAAGCCACAAAAATCATTAGTGCAGTAAGGCAAAACATATTTTCACACGCTTCCCATATTATTTTCATTCATTTCATTCCATGCATGTCCGGTATTTTCAATAGCATTTCGGATATTATAATTTTTCCGAAATGTGATAAGAAATGGAACGTTTTCGCCAGAAGTTGCTTCGACTGCCTATGTCCTCTGAAATAGAAAGCCTTAAATGTTTTTCTTGTAAATTCAATAATTTACTCTTGTTGGTTTATCCCAGCTAGTATCCGATTTTCGTTTATCATTTATTATAAACGGGCTTAGGAATGAATTAGGAATAAGAAATAAAAAAAAAAATAGCCTCTCTGGTCGCGTGAATGACAAATGATCATGCGATACGGCTATCCTAGAGACTGAAGGTAAGTTCGGTGAGTCTACCGCGTCTTTTGATGAACGCGCAGGACCAATCAGCACCGTTCATTTTGGCTGTATATGCACTGAAAACCTAAAACATTTTGACCACCTACTCAATAACGCATTGCGTGACCTTTGCCCTGTAAAACTGCCGCAACTCGTGTGGCATGGATGCGACACGTTCTTAGTAGATGACTGGAAACAGTTTGTACCAAATGTGTAAGCAGCGGTCACGAAAAGACGAGATATTCCGACATGGTGGTGTTTGAGCTTCATGACATCCTAAATATTCTCTATCGGGGTAAGATCCGGCGAGTTAGGTGGTCAGGACATTAACTCGAATCAGGGCTGGATTTAGACTTGATAAGGCCCTAAGCTATTTGAGATATCGGGTCTTTTATAAGTCTATTTATAGAGGACTGATTCCAAAATATGATTTTCGGATACTTAGAGGGGGTTTTTTGGGGCCCTAAGCTATGGCTTATGTAGCTTACACGTAAATCCTGCACTGACTAGAATTCATCCTTATGCTTCTCGATCCACTCCAACACAATTCGATCCTTGTAACATGGGTCGTTGTCCTATTTGAAGATTCCATTTCCAATTGGGAAGACAGACTCCATGCAGGAGTGAAACTGATCCGCAGTTATTTTCAGATAGACCGCAGCTTTTACGGTTTGTTCTACCTTAACTAAGACTCACAAAGCCGCCCATGAAAAGATCTCCCAAAGCATAATACCTGAACCACCAGCCTGTGCATGACCTGCTGTGCAGGAAGGAGTAACTATTTGCGTGGAAGACGGCACAATCATTAACGTGATGAATGAGAAATCGTGATTCATCTGACCAAGCAGCTCTCTTCCACTTATTCGTTATCCAGTCTCGATGTTCACTGCCCCATTGTAGGCATAGTTTACAATTACACTTGGTCAACAGAAGAACACTAGTGGACGTCTGCTGCGCAGTCCGATATCCAGCAGAGTCCGTTGAACTGTGTGTTCCGAAACACTTGCACTTGGACGTGCGTTGTATTGGGCTGTCAGCTGAGCCACTGTTTGGCGCCGATTTTGCTGTACCAAGCAGGACAGTCTCGGATGATCTTTTTCTTTGATGACTTCTGGACGTCCAACACTTTGGCGTCTACTGCTAGTTTTACCGCCTTTTATCCTCTTGCATAAATAGTAACAAACTACTAGTCCTGCAGTTTCGGAGATACTGGTTGCGAGTCTTCAGTCCATTACAATCTGCTCTCTGTCAAATTCACTTATAGCTCAGCAGCCTTTCACTCGCAAAAGTAAGTGCAAAAATGATTCCTTTCCTTCTCCAGCAGCAGTTAAGTACCATTTCTACCTAATCACGAGTGCTTCACATCATCCAGATGAATGTTTTGGCTCATCAGTGTATTTTAGGGGAAGCATTTACGATATATTTATTTTAGGGTAAAATCTTTCCGAACCGCACAATAGTGAATCAATCACTACTGTGTGAAATTTATTACTCAAATTATTAACCGTACTATAGTGGGATTAGCACTGAGTGAAGTTGCACTTTGCGAGATATTTCTTTATCTCATTAGTGTCCAATTTTTTTTTTCTTTTTTTTTTCCTTAAGCAAATACGAAGCAGCTGCTTAAAATGCATGAAAAGCTTACCGGGAAGGCAGTCATGCATGTTTATAACCCACTTGGAAGATTTCATATGAGCATAAATTTTGTAGCTCCTTCTATAACTCTTAACTACTTTTTTAAAATCATAACAAAGAAAACAGTGGATGAAGTAGACATAATGGAAAAGTTTAATACACTAAAAAATAATGATGATGAAAAATCACTGTTTGATATATTTAGTGTTTTTTACATTGCAACGGAGTAAAAATGTCAATAAAAAGACAAAACAGAGTAGTGAATTTTTTTTTCCCTTAAGTTAACACACCGCGTATACATGGAAAGAAAGACTGCAAGAGACTTTATTATATTAATATTTTAAAAATTTGATTAGAGCTGTCTTTTAAAATAATTTATTATAAAACGGGATTAGCGAAAATAACCGGAAAATTTAAGATTGATGACTGAGATGAAAAACAGGAAATACAGGAAAAACAGGAAACCTACTTTGCAATAAACATTTATGGAGACCTACAAATTAAAAAAACTTCTCGGTTGAGTTTATTTTTGTTATGTACCTGCTATGCACGTTCAGACCCTTAATAGTATAAAGGCGCAACTTCAGTTCCGATTTGTTCGCTAACTTTACTTCTCATCCTTTTCTAACAGAATTAGGAAATACTAAACTTTCGTTATCAGGAATTAAGTTGTAAAATTGGAAGTGCGGGAACTCTATGGAAGGCTGCTAGGAACGATAAATAAAAATAAGTAAAATAACAATAAACAAGTCTAATTAGAATCTAAAGTGATAAATTAAGATGTTGATAAATAGATTAAAATTAAACTTTCTCTCAAATTAAAATAGTAAAAGAAGTGAAATGTGAGCAAATTAATAAAAGAAAGTATTATCGAAATCAAATAGAATAAAAAAGTGCTATGAATAAATTAATAGTAGCGAGGCATTATATCGAGTATAGAAGGAAAGTAAATATGTTTTTGCGGATAAATAAATCAGTTGCTCAATTTTTTAAGTGCGTTAGAAGTCTTCTCAACAATATAGGAACAGTCCATAAAAATTCGTCTTTCTTAAGTCTTACTTTTGTATTTTTTGACATAAGTGTTTTCTTTGTCAGCTGGTCGAGACTTTCCGCATTATTTTGCTATTCCCAAAGAAAATGAATGTTTGGCATTAATATCAATTTTAATAACTGCAAGAAATACAACAAAGCGTGTGAATAAACAGCCTTTTTTACCTCACGCTTTTGCAAGTTATAAATGTGCGTCATTACTAAATCGCGAGTACCAAAATGTGTATATTTTACTTTAAATCCCGACATTTTGAATTTCATTCGTATTACGTTTAATTGTCCTTTTCCTTATTATTAAATTTCATTTTATCTGAATTGTCTTAATATATATAATATCTAAATTGTCTTAATATACAGACATTTGTAGATTTTTATATGAGTATTTAACCAGCATAGATGTAGCCGGAATCTGAGACTGGGGAGATAGACTACTGTTAAAATTTAACTCGAATATATTCCTCACTGATGGAATGGAAAGACAACCGAGTGCTAGTAATCCGGTTCAAGAGTTCCAGTATCCGTAAAATTTTTTTGCTACAAGAGCGCTTTCATAGATTTTCCCATGAGTAACGCAAAAAAAGAGCTACTTTTCCTTAAACAAGCGATGTCAAACTGGCGGCCTGTTGTGGGCCGAATGTGGCTCTCGAAACAATTTTATGCGGCCCGCGGAGACCTTTCAATTATGTATTTGTTGCGGATACGGTGTTAGAGAGATTTCAAGACTTCAGTTATTTGAAGTTCGAGTGTATACTATTTTCATTTCCATTAAAAACGAACGTGAACAACGTGGTAGAAAATATATAAATGTAGTTAATTAATTTACAGGGTGATATAAATCTCATTCAAATATTTCAAAATACAGATTGAACTAAGTTTTATTCGTGCTTGTCAAAAAAGTTCAATTGCGAACTTTTGTATTAAGACTAATCGTTTGTTTGGGAATATATTTATATGTAAACAGGTTTTTTTTAACAGTTGAAAATTGATAAGAAAAGAACCCGATTGACCGATGAGCATCTACAATCAGTGATAAAGGCAATTTCCAGTAATTTCTCTCCAAGGCTAAAAACTTTGTGAGAATTAATACCATCAAGTATCAAACTGTAGTCAGAAATAAAGAGTTTATAATTATTTCTAAACACATGTATTTTTATTTTTGTGCCAAAGAAAAATTTAATAAATAAGCGAAATTACACTGTCATTATTTATTCTTAAGTTTTATCCAAGTTTTATTTTTATACTGGCAGCTAAATATTAAATTCTTAGACTGACATTCCTTTCATATAATTCTAGGATGTTTAATTAATCATTAAATAATTTACTTAAATTTAAACTAAAACAAATTTTAAAAAAATCAAGTTTTCAGAGACAATTTTATTGGTGATTTGGCTGTACCAGAAATGCAATTTGATGCTTACTTGGAAGAAAGACGAAACACTCTTACTATATTTAGTTGTTAATTGGTTTATTTTCGTTGATATCTGCGATCAATGACAATAGCTACTTTTTCAGCACTTAAAAATTTTTACTTTTGAGTTTGGTATTTTTGCGATTAAGGATTTTTCTTTACAGATTTTTGTTTTTAAAGCAATAGAGGTTTAGAAAATACCAATTTAAAAATATAATTAAAAATACTGACTGAAAATTTTTTTAATATTCATGGTTTTAATTGAATTTCTGTTCCTTCGAAAGTCGATTAATCTGCGATCAATGACAATAGCTACTTTTTCAGCACTTAAAAATTTTTACTTTTGAGTTTGGTATTTTTGCGATTAAGGATTTTTCTTTACAGATTTTTGTTTTTAAAGCAATAGAGGTTTAGAAAATACCAATTTAAAAATATAATTAAAAATACTGACTGAAAATTTTTTTAATATTCATGGTTTTAATTGAATTTCTGTTCCTTCGAGATGGTATATAAAAAGCTTTCTAATTTTAAATGGTTAAGGTAGTTTCAATAAAAATATTAAAACGCAATATACATTTCTATTTTTTAGACCGCTGGTTTGCCAGCATTTGAAATATTGGCTCTGCTTCTTACCAATGTAATATGTATTTCCCAAGTATAATTGTTTTTTTAAGTTTATTGTTTCCCTAATTGTAATATCCGTACTCATCCATGATAATTCATAATTATATTACTAATTTTTATGGATTTTTAATGCAAATTTAGTTTTCAATTTCATTTGCGCACATTTCATTGCTGACTTCAACTCTTTTGTATCAGTTATTTAATAGTTTTTGAAGTGAGAAATTTTCTGATGTAATTAGCTTGACAGGGCATTTGACACATTTGTCAAATGCTTTAGTTTAAACGTTTTATTAGCCACCAGTCGGGAAGTGGATTAGATCCCTGAATACGGGTAGTTCAGTCAGGATTTGAATCCTGGTGAATGAACCGACAGCATGGGTGTTTTCATGATTTTTCTATGTGTAACGAGGATACGAATAATAAATTCAATAAAGTTTTCTGTAGAAAATCCTCTACGAAGTCATCCAGTAGGTTGATACCCTTCGTGTGCTTTGCTTTATTTAGTCAATAAAATTAAACATAAACGATTGATTGAAGTGTTTCTTCTGTGTGTGATGCCCTTTCACGTCATTTTTGGACATATTTTTACTTCCTTCTACGAAGTAAAAAGGAAGTATTGTAATCGCGAAAAGTTTCAGGCAGCATATTTCAACAAAAATATCCATTTTGACCGCTATCGAATGCAATTTAACGATGTTTTTGCGTGATATCTGTACGTAAGGACAGAATAAAATACTCTTTTCCTTCAAAAAAATTATAAAACTGCTTTAAAATTAATTCTGAAGAGAATTTTTCCTGGCGTCTGTACGAACGTATGTACGTACGTGCGTATCTCTCATAACTCAAAAACGAGTAGCCTCAGAACGTTGAAATTTTGTATATGGTACTGCTATAACATGTAGATGTGCACCTCGTATTTTGGTTGCAATCGGCCGCACCAAACGTATATAAATATATTTATATATATATCCACTCTGTTACCCGGCTCAGTGATCTCAGTTTCTTTACTCTTATATGTTTGTAAATTGTACATTTTTTGCTTTAAAAATGATTAAATTATGTTGCTTTTATCTTCCGGTTAAGGATTTTATGCCTTTAGTAAATCTGTGTGCAATATTTTTAGAATTATCAGCAATTTTAAAGTGGTTTAATTGCCGCTAAGCCTTTTTTAATGGCGGCCATTGATGTTTACATTTGAAACAGGAGAGTAGTGGATTTGTTGCCAATCTAGAGAAACTTAGCTTCGCAACAACAAAGATAACGCATTCATTTATTATTGCCAATTAAATCATGCTTAATTCTTTCTGGAATTTTTTCGAGGAAATAAGTGTTTGAGATTTACTTCGTAATTTTTAATACAGATATTTTTAATTTTTCTGTACATTTGCCGTGTCGCGAAGTGAGAACTGAATTAATTAAATGAGAAATACTCAATCGTCTGTGAAAAACTGTTGCTTTTTTGTTTTGTTTGCTTAATTTCTTTTATAGACCGTTCTAGATTTATTATAGCATTTGAATAGAACATGTGGCAACGATTAGATAATTCTATTCTTTAAATGATATAAATTTTGTGCATTATGAGTTATAATATGAAGGAAATATATACGTTAAATGTTATATAATTATTGGATTATATAACAGTTAACTCAGTTTCCGTTATATAATTATTAACTGTTATCTAATTATTAATACTGTTAAGTGAATCTAGCGCCAGAGTGTCGCTATGGTAAACAAATACTAGAGTGAATTTTAAAGAATGCATTTATTCTATTGTGGTTTATGCGCTGTCGGCGAAGTAGATTTAATTCAATCCAATAAGTTTAAATGAAATGCAAGAAAAAATGCGTATAATTTAATGTTCCAATTTAATATTCCAATACAAGGAAGTCATGTGGTGTACACATCAGATTTTTAGTTTATGTAATCGTTTCAGCCTTGGCTTTCGGGTAGTTTGTAAAGAGCAATAAGCAAAATGCTTGCGAGAGTAAATGTATTCCAATTATTTCAATCGAAGTATTAAGAAAAATAAAAGAACCGTGGTATAAATATCAGAAAAGAAGGTAAACAGACGCCTTTGGTTAGCAATATATTCTAACAATAATTTCCTGACTTTTTGATCATCAATATTGCAAATTGAAAGAAATCAAAGAACTAAAATTTGTTAGAAGTAATTATCGCCATCTGTTGGACGAAAACAGAAACAGCTTTTATTCAAGAAGCAGATGAAGATTATAATATAAATTTTTCCCACTTTTTATTATTTTACTCTCCCCATTTTAATGTAATTTTGTTCTTTCTCCTCTTTTTATTTATAGTCCTGTTTAAATTTCTTCGTTTATGTATAGTTTTGTGAGTTGAACGTATATGCGTACTTTAATCTGTGTCTTGAACTGCGCTTATGAACAGATATAAAGTTTGTAATTTCAGAAACGTGGTTTAATTAATTAGCTAACATCATACCCCCCAAAAAACTGGTAAATAAATGAATAATGCATACGTTTTATTGTATTCCTCAGCGAACGAAAATCACCTTTCAAACTTAATCCAGAATATGAATGCAAGTTGAAAGGGTCAATTTTTTAATTCTAATTTTACATCATTAAACTATAATTTATTGACTATATGCTGGTAGAAACTCTTTAAAATTTTGTAGCAGTGAACTAAGATAAAAAGAAATAATAAAGTTTGAAAAATGCAATACCGATTCAGAACTGATAATTCCCCGATTTGAGTTCTTCGAACTTGAAATATATGAAGATACATGCCTAGATGAATGGAAAAAAAAAGTCCATTTTCTGATTGGATTAGTTTTTATAGCTTTTAATTAAAATTTTTTGATAGATCTAAACAAGTTTTACAACCTTCCTAACCAGGAAGGGGAAAAAAAAAAAAAAGAGAATGATTGAAGTAAAGACGCCCTTACGCCTTGTGGAAAAGCCCATTTAAAAGATTGGATTATAGCCTTTAATTTTAAAGATCTAAACTAGTTTTACACGCACATACATTTATATATAAGGCGTTATATGAAATGCAATGCAGGTAGCAAATAATGTTCTAGCCATAAGTAAAATGAAGAACTGTATATATTTTTAAATTTTCGAATTTGATAAAAATTGAGCAACCGAATTGCACACTAGGTTTAAGTATCGTAAGATAACGATAGATGGCGCTACTTGTAATGCCTTGATTTTATGTGCAGAGTAAGAGTCCCTTCACTAACTTTTTCTCCAATGAATCTTTATTTTTCAGGTGTTAGCATCTGCCCAAGTTATTAAACATGAGTAATAGCAGTTGGTAAGAAAATGGTTAATTAACTCTTAACATTCCATTTTACCGTCGATTAAATTGACTGATTATAATTCTTCTTCTCCTTCCACCCAATAAAGCTTACATCTTTCTTGAAATGAAAAAAAGTATTAGATTTTAAAAGTAAAAAATTTTGGAAATGTTTGCATGCTCTTTTAGTACATTCTTTAAGCAGCGGTAAGTAAACGGAACGTTAAATCTAAATTTGGAAAACACTGCTTGAAGTTTTGTAATGGGACACTAGCATCTGTTTTGAACATGCAGTTTTTGCTAGTTTAATGAACTTTCTCACTTTTTAAAAATATTTATGCTATTCTTATAAATAATTTTTCTATTTATTTTTTGGCCTTTATTATGAAAAATATTTGATCATTAGTCATTCATACACAAAATTTATACACTTAATTAATGCTATTCACTTTTTTTTCCGCATTTGGATTGATGAAACAATACGTTGTGACGTGTCAGCGTTAATCATCTCCATACCCGAGTAGAACTTCGTCAGATTCAAATCAATTCAGTTTTTTTCATTCCTTGAACTGGGCGCTAAATTATTTTATAAGGAATATTATCTCATTATTGTATAAAAAATATAGTGAACTGTAGAAAATGTATTAATCTCCGCCCCTCCATGAAACTTTTAAATGTGAAAACATTTCTAAGGTGTTAGGTTAACGTCGCATTTTTTTATCGTTTTCTGAATTATAATATTCTTACTTGTGTACAATTTACTAATGTTATTTCAGGTTTAAAAGAATTCTGGGAGGAAACTTTCAGTAAAAGTGGTGTTAGCCCAGGAGGACTCAAAACGGCATTTTGTGGTGTTTCACTATAAACGGTGAATCACTTTTTAAATTGTTGCCACGAAATATTATCGGACTGTATTATGTGTAAAGAAATTAAATAATGAAGAATCTTGCATGCATATTTCTTGCATTGTGAAAAAAATGACGGTACCTAGAGCCATCAAATTTTGAATAATGTAATCCTCCACCCGAACATGGTCACCTGAACGCCCGAATCTTGAATTTCGAATTTGTTTTATTATCTATTTCATAAAACTTTAACGAATTTTTGATTAACAAACTCAACGATTTCAAAGCGAGCAATACGCGAAAAAAAAAAAAAAAAAAAAAAAAACTTTTTATTTAGCACGCGAGAAATATTTAAAAGATATGCTGCTTTTAAATATTTTGTGATATTGCTTTTGAGTTGAATTTTATGTGGTTTAAGTGCAAAGAACGTGATATTTAATAAGTAAAGGTAACACACAAAATGGGGGGAAAAAAGAAAAAAAACTGCTCCTTTGGACGTAGTATGAAATCTAAGGGCTACTAATTTCGTTTTCGCATTTTCCATCGTTCATTATAAAATGGCGTTTCACTTTTAAAATTGTTAACTACAAATATTAGAGCCCTGTATTACATTTAAAGAAATTAAATAATAAAGACTCTTTATGAATGTATGTATGTGTCTCGCATTGTGGAAAAACAACGGTACCTAGAGACATCAAATTTTGAATAACTTAGTCCTTCACTTGAATACGGGCATCTGGAAACCCAAATTTGGAATTTGTTTTATTATCTATTTCGTATTTTTAAAAAACTTTGACGAATTTTTGATTAACAAACTCAACGATTTCAAAGCGAGCTGTAGCAACACTGTACAGGGTGGGTCAGCGGGCGAGACTGTGTATCGGAAATTCTAAACATAAGCTCTTTTTAAATATTTTGTGATATTGCTGTTGAAGTGAATTTTATGCTGCGAAAAACCATATAAGTGAAACCATTCAGAACCATGAATTTTAAGTGCGAAGAACATGATACTTAATAAATAAAGGTAACGCACAAAACGTTAAAAAAAACGCCCCCTTGAGCGTAAGGATAAAATCTTAAAAGCTTTCAGATTTTTATTGTTTTATTGCTTTTTTTATTGCTTGTTTTATTCTTTTAATATCTGAAATATGTTTATCCTTAAGTCTGAATTGTTTTATGCAATCAAACAGAATGATCATCTATATGGCGGCAATATATTTCGTAAGCTCGTTCAGCTTCAGCGCTTTTAAATAATGTCTCCATAATGACTTTGTTCTTTTCTTTTTTTAATCTGCCTTACAGAAAATGCGCATCAAGAAATAAGGAATAATAGCCCAAAATAATGATGAGACATTTGAATCCTCGATTCCCACAAATATCGCGAAAGATTTGAAATTTGAAAATGGTACTCGCTGCACATTTTTCGTTATCTAATTTTTAGAATTTTAACCTAAAAAGAATTAAGCATTTAAACTCAAAATTTAAGACAGGTGAATTTTATCGATAACTAACAGAAATTTTCATTTCAGCGACCTAAATTGTCAATATTACCCTGTGGCAACTTAATTTTCTGAAGAGAATTTTCCTCTGTTTAATTAATGTTTATTTCTTGGAATAATTCTCCTCTATTTTACACTCGTTTTGATTTAAAAAGCTTTTTAAAATGTGTTAAAAATTTGTTAAGTTAATCAAATGTTTTATAAAATTGTATTGTAAGTTATTTAACACGTTCCCTGCCGCGTGGGGCGTATCCGCTAAACTTTAAGTTCAAGCCATTTGGTATTATCATTGTAAAATGAAGAATTTTTTAAAAATTCATTATGCAGTCAATTATGGGCATCTTAATACTACTGCTGATGCCCTCATTACGCCCCACGCGGCCTGAACGGGAAGTCTTCAAAAAAACGGTTTGTCAGGGAACGTGTTAAAAGCCTGTAGTTTAGGCTCTTCATTTACTAATTTTTATTTGTATCTTCTCGATAGCATAAATGGATTTTTAAAAACTGTATTGCTAAATTTTATGCAGTATTGCTTTTATAAAAACACAAGTAAAAGTCCTTCATCCGACTTTGTTTTTGTATAAAAAACCTGAGAATTCGTCCTACCTGTCTTCAGAACACGATTTGTGTTGCTGTTAAGCGCACAAAAGAGTGAGAATGGATATATGGTAGGTATTGCACACTAATAGTATAAAAGTTGGTACATTTTTTTTTACCATCGAAAAACATATACTAAAGAGAAATTCTATAACGGAAACATGTATGTTCCATGAAATAGCAGTAACTTCTAAAATAATATATTAGAAGCAGCGCCGGATTTAGCATATTTCCTAGGCGGGGCAAAAAACTTAAAACTGCCGCCCCCACCCATTTTCCTTTGTTTCTCTGACAAATTTAAATTTTTTAAATAAACATAGAAATCGGTAGGAGATAAAATGTAAAATCCATTTTATAGTGAATTCTTTAGGTGCCATTTTTGTTATAAAAGAGATCAATATACGTAACAAATGGTTTAGTTTCTTTTATCACTTATGGCAAAGCATATAAGAGACCTTCCTGAGAGGAGAGCTGTCTTCGCTGATGACTTTCTAAGAATAATTTACTCATATGCGAGTTACTCATGAGCGAAACGACGGAAACACTCAACCAGCCAGCTAATTCTTGAGATTCTTACCCCGACGGAACTACCAGTGTTTAGATTTTAACGCTTAGCGGCTGGTTGCCCGACATACCAAAGGTTACGTAATTGAAAACATGTCCGACACCGCCAAATGCAGTTGCTTCTCCGGTGCACTGTAATAATGAAATTTACGTTTTCTCTGAAACATGCAGTTTTGCAATATTTGCAACAACAACTAGCCATATTAATGGACAGTAATTCAGTACTAAATACTAAAGCAGTTCAGCATAGTACGAAAAACAGACATTACTAATAATAGCTTAAAAGAATATATATCAGGTTGTTCAATAAGTTCGCGGAACGGAAATGAAGAAACCAATTTTTATTTGTAAAAATGACTTTATTTTTCAACGTAGTTTTCCTCAACTTCAATACACTTATTCCAACGGTCGTCTAATTTATGGATCCCTTGACTGTAGTGGTTTTTCGGCAGCTCTGCAAAATATCCCTCCATGGCAGCTATTATTACCTCTTCGTTTGAAGAAAATCGTTTTCTACGGAGATATTGTTTGAGATGTGGGAAGAGCCAGAAGTCGGAGGGAGCTAAATCTGGCGAATAGGCTGGATGTTGCAACAATTCGTACTTCAATTCAGTTATTTTAGCAATGCTTTTTTGAGCTGTGTGCGCAGGTGCGTTATCTTGGTGGAAAATGATTTTCTTCTTCTGTAATCCGGGTCTTCTTTCACGAATTTTTTCGTCTAATTGATTCAAAAGGTTACAATAATAATCCGAATTAATTGTTTTGCCAGTTTGAAGGTAATCTATAAGCAAAATTCCTTTCGCATCCCAAAAAACTGATGCTAACACCTTCTTGGCTGATTTTTGCACACGAACTCGCTTCGGCGCCGAAAAGCCGGGTTCACACCACTCTTTAGCCTGCTGTTTTAATTCAGGATCATGATGGTAGACCCAAGTCTCATCCATTGTGATAAATCGACGGATAAAGTTGCTTTTATTCTTCTTAAAATGCTCCGAATGTTGCTGGCAAAGTCGCATCCGAATGTGTTTTCGCTCCATCGTTGGAGAACGCGGCACCCATTTTGCACAAAGTTTTTTGAAACCCAAATTAACACTCAAAATATTGCTCACTGTGCCTCAATGAAATGCCTAAAGCCTCTGTTAAATCTCTTTCTGTCAATCGACGGTCTTCCAATACCATATCTTGTATTTTTCCGATGATTTCCGGTGTTGATGCAGTTTTTTGACGTCCTTCTCGCGGATCGTCTTCAAGGCTGGTACGACAACTTTTGAATAAACTAGCCCACTTGCAAACCATTGTTTTTTTGAAGTAGCGGATTCACCCAACACATTCACCATTTCGGTATGAATTTCCATTTACAAAGAATTTGCACGTTGCTCAATTTTATCCATACCTGAAAAAAGCCACAACACGTTAGATATAAAGGGCGGTTAAATAATGAATAAATTAACAGATCGAAATGAAACTTTTGACGTGTTCCTAAGAAAGAACAAATATGAAAATGGCGTCGAAGTTTTAGGTCTAATATTGACGAATAGATGGCGCTCCGCGAACTTATTGAACAACCTTGTACAAGTTGCAAATCACGTAATGAATGCAATGAATAATTAAATTCCCTTTTTTCAATAACATACTTAAATAAGTCCTAACGTTCAATCAAATATGCACTCTTAATAAAAATAATCTTTAGTTACAAGCAATAGATTACATAAGTTGGGACAATAGATAAGCTGATTAATTACGTAACTAAATTTCATTAGCTATGCATAACAACAATACGGGCTACTGCTGAAAGGAAAAGGTTAGTTTTTGTACTTCTTTTCATAATTCTTATTTCATTAATAATTTTAAGTTCTTATCTAACGCTCTTAAATTATTACGGGATTAAAATTTTACTCTGCGAGCCTTTTGTTCTGCAAATAAATCTATGGCATCGTCATAATTATTTTGATGTGCTGTTTGATTTTCGATTGCTAGAATTGCGAGACTTGATAAACGCTCCTGGCTCGTCGATGATCGCAGATAGTTTTTAATAAGTTTTAATTTGCTAAAACTTCGCTCACAGCTTGCGGATGTAGTTGAAAGCGTAGCGTAAATCCGCAGCGCAATACAAATATTGTAAAAGGCATTCTGCAAATCATGATCTGTTTCAAGAGATAGAAAGCTCTAACCATTTTTATGTCAACGAATAATACTGGGGCTTGTTCTTTAAAACCGGCAAGTTTCAGGCAGAACTCAAATGCTTTTAAATCTCGCTCATATTTTCATGCAATATCTGCTCCATTCCTTTGCAATTCTTCAATTGACATATTCAGTATTTCACAACCATTGCGAAAGAAAAATTTGAATTTACTGCAGTAGCGCTGTTTACTCTCGTTTTAATTTTTGATAAGATTCGATCAAATACAGTTTTCATTGCATTAGAACAGGGTTCTTAGACGTTTTCAGTCGCGACCCCTTTTTATCACTGAGATTTTTTTTTCGCGGTTCCCAGGAGCCCATAATATTTTCAAAACTTTTGTGGGACCCGATAAGTATTGCTCAAATCCGACACACGCGTGAGTGAAACTGTCAATTTTTTTCACTTGTACTGTAATATATTACTGCAGTTTTAGGTCATTAACTTTAATTTCTAATTTTAAGACATAGAACAATGTGAAAATTTTAAATAAGTAACAGACGAAATGACAGTGTCACGTGCAAAGCAAGGAAAATGAACGTTTATTTTATAAAAAGAATGTATCGAAACGTTGTCGTTTTTTTCTTTCTCTGTATTGTCTTATCTTTATGTATTTTCAGAAGCATAGTGTAAAAATATTTGGTAATTGTAAAATTATTATAATAAGAAATATCAAAACTGCTAAAATTTTTGGCGACCCGCAGTTTAAGAAACCCTGCATTAGAAAATAGCTGAACTGGATGAAGTGTTCGTGATTCGTCCTCGCACAATTCATCAAACTGTTTTTTGCGCTTTAGAATTCGTTTATTTGTCAGAATAGGTTCAACTTCAATTTTTTGGGCTGCTGCTTTAGATTCTTCTGTTCAATATTCCATAGGAATTTCTCTCATTTTTTGCAAAGTTTTGGTCAGACCTTGCATTAATGCGAAGGAACGCGCAAGAATATCTTCCTTTTGAATTTCAATATTTATTCGATTGATTTCTGGAAGAATATTAACCCAAATTGTCAGGTTGACAATAAAGTCAACATTTTTTACAATATGTAGCAGATGTCCTGCTTCGTACTTTGATTCCGCGCTAAGAGATAAATAATTAATTTCTTTCAAGGATTTTACTACTTCTGGTAAATTAGTAAGAAAGGCTTTCACAGCCACATATTTTGCCGACCATCTCGTCTGGCTGCTTCTTTTTAAGTTGGTTTTTGTACATCTTCTCGTAATCCCATCGAATTGTGAATACGACAGAAAAGCTAAATATCTTTTGGATAATTCCAAATAGGTTAACAGCTTTGGATGCGGCAAAATGCACACCCATAAGATTCAAAGAGTGAGCCAAACATCGCACATATTCGGCCAGCTTATTCATTTCTGTAATCCTGGCTTGTACTCCTTTATAAGTATCGGCCATCTTAGGTCCGTTATCGTCAGATTGGCTACGACATTTTCCGATATCCAAACCATAAAATGTCAGTTTTTCCACAATCCGTTGAGAAAAACATTCTCCTGTCTTTCTATCTACATGAAATCAATAAAAGCTCTCCCTTTATTTCCCACACATCACTATATATTTTTTACGTATCGAATCACCTGGCTCATTTGTTCTGTATGCGACACATCTGGAATGCAATCGAACATTATTGTATAATATTTGGCTTCTTTAATATAATTTAAAGGGCTATTGCGAACTGTTTTTGCCATTATACCAGTCATTTCAGTTTGAATTATCTTTGTTAAATATGATACTGGTCCCTTTTTTAGGTGTTCTAACTGGTACTTAAGAGTTATGTTTGGCTAGCAAACGAGTCATTAAATTCAAAAAATTGCCTTGACTAGGCCGAGGACACTTTGTGAGCAGACTGCTAGGGGTTTTATCAGACCCACGGAAAGAAAGACAGTTTGTTAAAAGATACAATACATCATCCATAACTATTTGTAGGATTTCTCTCCATTTTTCTTTCTCTGTGTCAATTAGTCCCTTAATGTCATGATCCATGCCGTAATACGATTTCATTTGTTGTAGTCGAATTTTCCATTTAATTATGCACTATCTGTAGGTTTCAGATGCTCCGTGCTCAATTAACCTTTCTGAAGCTTTTTTCCAATTAATGAATCCTGTAGTACACAATGCTGATATAGTGGCATGTTTCTGATAAATCTCACAGGTGTACAAAAATTGCATTTTTAGTTTTAGAATATATAAGCCAAGCTCTTTTAATCTTTTTGTTATTTGCTAACGTTCTGTGCCACAATGAAGATGTCAAATGTCTCCTATCACGTTCAGTGGACCTAAGGTCTACGTTTTTCTGGATGTTTTTCGGCTAATAATACAGCTTAACTGCTTAAGAAAGATCGTTAATTTTTTTCTGTTATTGGCCTGGGTCCGATAAGTCAAAAGTTTTTAAGTCTTCTTTGTACTGCCCACACGCACCTAAATGAGAAAATACTTTATATCCTAGTTTCATTCAGATGTTCGTTTGAGGTCGATGAAGGTTGTTCTTTCAGTTGCTGAAATGTAGTCTGTTTGAGGATGATAGATGAAGACTCTTCATCTTGGTCGTGCAAATTGCAAGAAATATCAATATCCTCTAGAATCTCGGCACCATCGGAAGTTGCGGCAAGGTTTGACGGTTCGTCTGCAATTTATTTTCCCTGTTAGTCTGTCTTTTGTTCTTTTCCTATATTCTGCCCCTGAGAGATTTTTCTAGGCACTCTCATGATTTCTTTTACCCTAAATAATATACAGTATAACTTGCCTTAATAAGAAAAGCTAAAAATTGACATAATTACACTCAACAGTCTTAGGGCCGCGTCGCGGACGCGCACGCTAACTAAATGGTTGCGTCTTCTAAATATGGTGAGGAATATTGGAAGCAGGCATATTAAAAGAAAACGAGAGGGGGAAAAAATCTCCAAACTAAAAAAACTAAAAATACTTTAAAAACTATAAAAATAATAAATCCATTTTTAAAACCTAAGTTGCCTGCAAAAAATCAAAATGTCTTACTTCATTTCTGTTGTATATTCTCGACTTGCGTTAATTTGAATTATTTCATTGGTCCAGATTGGTCCAAGGTTAATTTGTTTTGGGTGTTAGGGAAGAGTTACAATACTTCTCCATCTATTTCTCAAGAGGCATCAGTATGAAAGCAAGGCGCCTTTATGCTATCGTTCTGTTTCTCATTTGAACCTAGAGAAAGGACTACAGAGGGACTCTAGGCGTCACTTAGATCGACCAAAGACCAAGGCGTTTACGGAGTATCTTTGTAAAAAAATTACATGTTGGGTTGGCAGAGGGACAGGGTCATCTGACCTTGTCAGTGACGCCTGAGTCTCTCTATTGTTCTCTCTCTGATCTCATCTTTAGAGTCGTACTCGGGTATACTTAGCTTACTTTTAACTATCTGCTCCATTAAAAGGTTTACGAGTAATTATAAATATTCTTAAAAGAGATTTTAAACCTGGCTTTAAAACTACTAATAGTGTATCAAAATTTGACAACATTCCAAATAATGATCCAGCGCAACGCTTGAATTTACACCCTCCCCCAGATCCGGGACTGATTAGAAGCCTAAATGGATTTTAAAGTTTGTTGTCGCTAACCCTTCAATTTGCATTTAAGAATCATTTTAATTTATGCTGGTTCAGCAGCTTTACAGTTCTTTTTAAAGTTATATTTATAAATTATACACACCTACATTGACATTACAATCTCTGCTTATATGCATGTTGAGAATAAACCTGGAATAATTTTCTAAACTAGAACGCTTCTGAAGATCGAATATTGCAAACTCAAACACAGCGGACCTAATTTTCTTACGCGGCAAATTGAAAGAATTCCTGAAGAAAACGCAGCGGATTTCATTTTATATGTCACGCAACAACCTTTAACTCAATTCTATATCGCAATAATTAAAAACTAAAATTAACTTGAGAATGCGATAGTCTAAAACCCAGGAAAACATGTTAGTTAAAGAATGAGTAATTTTCTGAATGCTAAGGCTCACGAATAAGGCGAATACGTTTTTCGAAAGGGTATTTGAAAGATGAAAACGTTATTTTATATTCTGGCCGGCATATTTCATGTGCTCTGTAATATTTTGCTAAATAAATATGTAAGGATTTGTTTTGCAGGCTTCGAGCGTTAGAAGTTCTTGATCTACTGGATTAATCAATTTCTGTGTTCTAATCTGTGGGGAAAACTCTTCAAAGAGGGACTCTTAACGTAGGAAGCCATCGAGTGGTTCGCGATATTAAATAACCGTAACTAACGAACCTTTCATTGCAGAGATTTCAAGGACACAGTGGTTTACCTTCAGTAGAGCGACTATGAATTAACATAGCATTAAAATTCAAGCATAGTTACTTTTAATGCGTGGAGAAAATTCTTATCTTGTATATCTCAAATGTACTTGTTTCGTTTAGATCTTTGTTTCTTGGATGCAAAATTAAAAACAATGTTCTTGAATCTGAATAGCAATTGCGGCACATTTTCCTTAAGTGGTACTGAAGCCATGCGTATCTCGTGTTCTTGTATTTCAAATTAAATACTGTTTAACTCTTTACGTATCTAATTCTGAAGCATAAGTGCCGATATCGAGAAACATGTTTGTAAATTTTTGATAGATTCTAAGTTTTATTCCCTTTTGAATGTAAGGTTATGATGTATGATTGTAGAATGCTTCATAACGGCGCTTTGTCATATAAAGATGCCGGAAACTTTTTGCAAATCAGCCACTGTTCGAAAAGCTATACTTTCGTAAAAGTGCCGCTCCGCGAAAGATCAGCTTTTAATTTGTAAAAAACAGCTTTCAAGAAGTTGAGGTCATTTTTATACCGGGGCACCACTATGGAAGTAGGGTTTTTAATTTGTTGTTGTAATTGGCAAAGCAAATGCAAATTCTGCAAGCATAGTAGTGCCTCGGCTTAAATATGCCGCCCCTGAAGGTTTCTGTTCTTTCAAACAATAGCTGATTTTCATAAAAGTGCCGGTACTTTTGCTATGGGGCTCAGTTATAAAGTAATTGTTTTAAAATAAGAAATGCCCCCTCCTAAGAAGTGTTTTTATTACTGGCTAAATGTGTTTCGTTGGGTTTTTAATTAGTTATTTTTAATTAGTTTACGAATTATGCAAATTAATTTGTTGGAGCGTTTCCTAAGATTGGTTGATTAACATATGCTACCAACGCATGCTACCAGCTCCATCTAGCTGTCAGCAGCTCCAATCGGGAAAGAACTCGTAGTGGACGAGAGCTTTTTAATGACGATGGACAAATGGCTTGTTTGAGTGTTACAGCGGTGCACAGCGGATTGAATTCAGTCCGAATAATCTTTTCTGCTTTGCACACCGTACATGAACGAAGTATTTTAAGTTACGTTGAACTTGATGTCAAAAACCAGTTTTGCGTGTTCGATAATTTATTATGGAAATGCCCGGAATTGCTGCTCATAATTTTGGAAAGGCATCCCTTTTAAATATTTTACTTTGGATTCAGTTTAACGTGGCGTTTTGTTGAACTTATTTAGTTGTAAGGAAAGTTTTTTTAATACGATAGATTTAAGATAATATCGTAGTGTGCATTTCTCAAGCTTGTTTAGAAATTGGTAAAGGCTATATTGTACATCTAAATTTTCGAGTTTTATTTTGTTCAACTGTGAAATTGTTTGCTTATATAACAAATTTGGGTGAGAAAATTATTCTTTAAACATATACCTAGATTATTACCAGATAAGTGTTTTTGAAATAATGATATGATTATACTGTTGTAGCTTTCTTTATAAAATTACATGAATAAATTATCGATACCTCTCATTTCCGCTTTGAATTCCGTTTGCTAAATTGCTATAATTTCAGTCTTAATGTTTGAATTTCTAAGGACAGTTCACACAGATTTTTCTGCGAATTAAAAGCTATATAGAGAACACTCCTGCACATCCTTCAGGCCTAAGAGATGAACTCCTTGAAGAATTTAAATTCATCAAGTTCCTGCCTCCCATCTCTACTCCTTTACTGCAGCTCATAGATCAGTAAGTAATAACAAATTTTAAAATGCTCTACACTAAAGCGCTGTTCAAGCATAGTTTTAAGGTAACTGAAGGAACCAGTCTTATTCTCAAAGACTGTTTTCACATCGTTGCCTGCCTCAACATGATAACTGGTAACTATGTTGATCGCTGGTAACTATGTCAGCTTCGATTAGCATAGGCTAACGATGCTAGACAACCAACTCTGTGGTCCGACTGGGGGGAATTTCCGGAGCCGACCATTAATATGGGAGGAGACCTGGGGTTCTTCCAGACAACTGGCTAGCCTTGTGTCTAGACAGCTTCGGCCTGCAGAGCAAATAACCAGTCTTCACATATATTAAAACCATCGTTTTTTCGATGGAAGGTTCAGGCTTGGCAGGGACCGTACTGATACTGTCTTGTCCGTGTCCTTGGTGGGGGGGACGCTACATGGTCAGATATCGAAAGACCGACCGGGGGGGGCTCGCCTCGGTCGGTGCAGAGGGACGGCGATGTCTGACTTAGTACTGGGAGAGAGAGTGGTGACCCGCTCGCAGGAATTCAATCGTAGTTTTTAGTAGCCGATGTTTGAGTTTCGCCCCTGTAGATCTTTTTGTAAGGTCGCCCGTCGTTCTCCATCGATAATTTTTTTCTGTTGAGGGTTTTATCCCCTGGACGGTCTCTGGAATCTCAGTTTTAGCAAACTTTGTATGGGAGGCCTTTGAGCTCTTCCGGGGCAGGCGCTCTGACTCTGCTTCTAATTGCCTCAACATAATAAACAAGCCATGGTGGGAGGTCACCAAGATAATCTCTATTTCTGCATGTAAGAAGCTTTGGCTGGACAGCGTTGTCGAAACTCCGAGGGTTTTAAACAAATGCCCGTAGAGCGTGTAATCGACAAGATTGTGTCTTTTGCCAAGGTTATGTCGCTAAATGTGGATAGCAACAACATCGATGAGCTAGTGTAAGAGCATGGAACTGACCGCCGAAGAGCTTATGGGGCTGCATGCTGTGTCACAGCAAGAAGTTGTGTTTAGATTTCGTTAAGGAATGAGAAGGTAACAGCCTTGGCAAAGCAACAACAGTCTTCCAGTGAAATAAGGGATATGCTCCCACATACGGAACAGTTGCATCATACAATGAAAAGCATCACCTTAATAAGGCAGTAGCTATGTGCGCTACAAATTTTTTTAACGCTATTGCTGTGTCTCGTTTTCACCAGTTGTTGAAGCGGAGGCAAAAATAAATGTCTTTAGACAACTTTAATGGAATAAATGATGTATTAATAACTAATAAATTATATTATTGTGAATTTGATTGAGTATTTCTATACTATATGTGAGAGATCAAAATATGAAGAAAAATTTATTACCAGATTAAACTTAATAGGAACGGTCCTTTAAATTCTTAATTTTAATTGCCAACGTCTTCTCTTCAAGGCTCCATATTGCACCATGTTACATCACGCTTTCTCTGCAGTAATCGCAATGAGGAATCTTTTGTCTGATAGTGAATGCATCTAGTTGTTTTGACGCACTAAAATTGTTGTTCACAGAAAACTGTTAGGATTTCTCTCAAAAAGCATCGTGTTGCGTTGCCTTTTGAGACACCGTAGCAAACAACGCTGGTGCTTCAGATGGAAGATATCGGATTATTGTTTTTACAACCCGGATATATCCTGGCGATTTTCAGCACTTCGGACTTCTAATGAAGAATTGGATGATAGACGACTCAAAACCCATTCGGACTTTTAAGAAAACATCATAATTTCAGGGACATCGGTATCGATTTCTTCTGTCTTAGTATCGATGCTTAGGTTTGCTCATGAGACAAATGTTTGTATTAGCAAAGTGACTTAACAAAGTTTGCCAATGCCTAGTGCAATAATAATTCGTATACCTATATTGACAGATATAGAACAATTTATTATATATACCATATATTACTTTATTGGACAAATATTGAAGCAGCCTTCCGAATTTGTAAACTTTATAGCTCGTTCCAGTTAACCGATTATTGATATAGGCAAACGTTCCAATTATCTGAAAGCTTAAGTTTGCAATCTAAGACTAAGAGTAATTTACCGTTAAAAATTCAAAAAAAATTAATAAAATATTATAAAGTAAAATTTTAAAAATCTTAATAAAAAACTCACATGTGATCTTTGCATTGAGATTCCAATTTAACATTTGCAATTTGCTTCAGAATAAACAGTTAAGGATAGGTTTAGTTAAGGGATTAATCTATAAGTTCAGGATACAGGTCATAAAATCATAATTTAAAATTAGTTCTTTATAAGAGGAATGCCCAACGGTAGGAGATAAAAAGGTATGATTGTATTCCATTATAAATTAAGGCTATGTAGTAGCGTTTGCATTTATTTAAAAAAGAAAAGATTTAATTATTCAAGTAATATCTGTGCTTATTGTTAATCACCTACGAGACTTATGACGAATGTTTCTTGCGAGTGATGGCAACAGTCTCTACTCTGAAGGAGATGAAATTTGCAAAACAATACTTTTTCAAAGTGTGAATTAAAGAGAAAAAGTTCAAAATTCATATGAATGATTATTTTATGCATTGTTCCCATTCTCAGTCTGGGAAGTCAAAAACGCTGTTGGTTAACATTAAACGATAAGTAATTTTTGTTGAAATTATTAATTTTTGGTTTGTAATATGTTATTAATAAAACTATATAGATATTGCAATTTCTCATTTTTCTGAAAAACTGTTGAATTTTTGGAAACTCTCTGCCTGCGAAGATCCGTGCGAAATGAACTTGACGCACCTCGTTTTTTGACCTAGAAAAAGAGCCGTTTTAAACTAGGCCATTCATGGTGAAGCAATGCCATCCGCTAGGAAACGCGAGTGGTTTATTCACGGTGTTTTAATCAGCAGCGGCCTTTTGAACTTGTCGAACGACTTGCAGGTTAGCTTATCTGGCAGTCTTAACGTTACGAATTTAGCTCTCTGCGTCACAGTCGGTATTAGATAATAACTTTATCGCCGAAGCATGTGCCACCAAAGAAATCCATTATTTACGTATGTTTAGTTTTTATTCTTCGTGAATGATTTTTCCTGCGCTTTTCTTTCTGGAACTGCGTTTTCCATCCCATTGTTATTTGTCGGAACTCATTTGACAATAAGGATAAAAGAATGTTCTATAGCTTTTTGCGTTTACGCCTTTTTTAATTGCAAGTAGACCTTTTAGGTAGGGAGAAAGAAGGAAAAAAAAAACCAAGATTTGGAATTATGTTGAATTTTGCTTCCGTTTAACCTGTATGTTTTCCTTCTTTAACCAAACATCTGATTTGCTCTTGCAATGGTTGAGAAACTTTCCTCCAAAGCGAAGGATATTAGTGTAAAACCATTCGCCGGTATTGTTTTGGAGCACTGACGAAAGCAAAAGAAGCTATTGTTTTAACTCTAGAAAAACCTTTTCATCATGGAATGCAAGATCGGCATATGCTGTACCATAGACTTTGAGAAGATGCTGTCTCGGATATTGTACATAGCAGCAATTTTAAATGACTTATTCGGCTTCGACCAGCCAATTTGCATAGCCCGCGGGGCGTTGTTTTTTGGATTGCTCTATATATTTCTCTTCTACTTTAACTTTCACGTGATTGTGTCTGTTGGACTAGCCTATGCTATTTTCTATCATGCCGGTGGAGACAAGCAAGCAAAGATTATGTACCGGACTATTGCTCGAGATCTGAGGTAATAAACATTTTCCTATGTAGTTCTAATAATAAACGTACTGAATGATTTATATAATACTTCGAGCTCGTTATACCGACGTCTCGCGTCCTACAGAAAAATCATAGTTATCAAAATTGATTTACTATACTACACTCAGTTGGAGACTTTTTGTACGGGTCGCTATAACGAGTGCTCGTAATAAAGCGCTTCGATTGCACTAAAGCATTGAAGTAATTTGTTTCGGAAAAGCACGTGATCATAAGAAATATATTTATATTTTTTTAAAATTTTGTTCAGTGTGGAACCCAGAATAAACATAATATTCTTTCAAATAAAATAATAAAAATTAGTTTACAACTCATTTCCCGTTTAGAAAAGAAGGAATATTAAAAATTGTTTTCAAACTATTTAAGGCGATACGGTACTCTTACATTCCATTTTTTTCTTATATTGGCTCAAATGACAATTGTAATTTTTTTAATACATAGCAAAAAAAAATTTAAGGCTTTAACTAATAATTAAAAAAGTTATTAAAGGTTTTTCTGCATACGACGACCGAAATTTATGGATGCAGTTGAGACTTCTTAAGAAACAGTCTTTTTTAATCTCATAATCCAAAGAAATGTCAATTTTTTTAAAAACGTTATTGCCATTAAACGCGAATGAAAAGAGGATTCGTATTAATTGTTTATTTTTCGCAATCTGTGCTTTTCGACTTCTCCTCTCCCTTATCTAAAATAATCTATAGTAAACAAAGCTCTTCTTTCTTATAAAAGTATATTTTATTTAAAATATAGAAAAGAACTGGAGTGTTCTAAATTTCCAAATAACCTGTCAGAAATATTTTTAAATCGTGGCAGAATATCTGTGTTTTATATACAAATAAAACGACTCAGCAATGGCTGAATAAGCAGGGTTAAGCACCACTACTGCCGCCAAATAATGGCCAGATAGCTGAGACTACTGAACTACGATCCTTCTTCATGAGGTAAATGAGCTGATTGCTTGGTTTTCCTAATGTGTAATGGGAATACGAGGCAGTTTTCCTTTGAAAGTCCTCCACGGTGCCATTCTATTGCTCAGGTAGGTAGAGTTAAAATGCATTGTCATAACCATATAAACCCAGTTCAGTACAGTCCTAAATGTGTAATACCTGCTACTTAAAAGTCTTCCTGTGCTTAAACGGATATTTATTGCATGGTTTACAGTAATTGATTAAGTCAGAGGAGTCGGTATTGAGCCTCTGTGGGTCTGTAAAATTTTATAAGGGGTCAATGATGATGGAGAAGTCGATAGTTAAATATGCACCAGCAGCTGATCGGCATAATCAAAATCAAAATAATAAAATAAGTTAATAAATTTCATAAAAATTGTTTATTAATATAAAGCTATATCATGTAGTAAGGAAGAAATCACATAAAATATATTTGAGGAAGAAATACATGAAAATAATTTAACGTTTTAAAAATCAATAATATATGTTTTTTAATACATAAATATTTTATGCAATGTAAGTGCAATATAAAAAACGTAGGAAAATGCGAAAATACATTATAAAAAATTGGAAGAATCCAAAACTTCGTCAGAAGAGATATTGTTATATACAAATCAGTTTCAAAATTTAAAAGAAGATTTTAAAGTTCTCAGCCAAGATACTGAAAATTTGAATGTGCCATCATGGCTTATAGAACAGCTGATTTGATATGCAAGGTCACTTGACTGCATTGAAGGAGGATGTTCGAGCAGAAGTCTCATTCAAAATCAATGGATACGCTAAGTTTTGGAATTTCAAAACTATCTCTGGTAAATATCCAAAATAAACGTTGTTACCGAGCCTACATTATTCATCTTTCTCGTTAGTTGTAGCAGGCTTTAGTCAAGCCAATAATTTACTACGAAAAACAAGAAACGGTCTAATATTTTTTTAACGTTCTTAGAATTCTTAGAAAACTAACAATTTTATGCCAAATATTAAAAAAAAAAAAATATCAAAACATCTAGCTCAGCCATCACATTAGTTAATATGTAGTTTTTGTGCAAATACAGCCTGTGATTTTGTTTTTGAAAACTTGTTTATATTTGTAAAATTAAAAATAATAGTGGTACATTTATGTTAGAAAGTCGTATATTTTTATGGTGCGTTTTACTGAAAGCCTCATTAACTCAAATTTTCGGTCCAAAAATTCGATAGTGAGTTTTCAGGGAGTAAACACGAATTGGGGTCCCCACAACATGTTTTTACTATTTTTAAATGATGTCTGCCTGATTTTTTCATTGATGATTTTTTCATTCACGATAACTCTTATATGAAATTTCAGTTTTCCACATTCTGCATTCATATAAAGAATTGATTAGATTTTCGGTAAAATTGGACACTCAGAAGTGAAACTTTAATTGAAATCCATAAGGGCCTACTATCGGTACTTTGAGCCCAAGAAACTCGCATGACGTGACGAGTGAAAGTGAAAGAAGGGCACTCACAATTTTTACCCCCTCGAATTTATCTACTTAAGCAAAAGAGGTAATGTTTTCGGGACAAAAATTTAATAGTGAACAAGCTCGAATTAGGATCGCCACAACACGTTTTTACTATTTTTGCAATGGTATCTGTGTATGCGTAATACTTTTTTTGTATGAATCGTATATGAAACCTTGATTTTCCATATTTATGGTTTCTACATTCATGTAAACAGTTGATTAAATTTTGGGTAAAACCGGACTTCTGAAAGAGGTACTTAACAGGAAGCTCAAAACAGTTTTTAAAGAAAATCTTAGTTAAAATATAATACAAGTATTTTCAGTTTAGTATTTAGGCCCTTAATATCAAATGGGAACAACATATTTAATTTTTGTTAAAACTTGTAAAATGGAAGTGATGCTTTACTTGAAACCCTGAAGAGACTTTCTAAAAGAATATGAGATAATTCAAAACTTCTCAAATTTGATATTTAAAACGAGCATGTGTTTGAGAACAATATACTACATTTATAAGCATTGAGCTTTTCCCATGGGCTATAGGTACCAATGTTTTACACACTAGGGTCATTTAGTCAACTATTTTAATAGGAAGGAGCAGAAAAACAAATCGTCAGGATCTTGCACTTCCCATTCCGTATAAGAGTAAATTTTAAATCTGTACAGTTTATTAAAAAAATTTTGAGACACATTTGAAATAGTAAATGCGTGGGACATATATGTCCAGCCCCCAAGAAAAGGTGAAATGTATTCTAGGAATTATGCTAAATGCCACGAGGATAAAATCGTTATGAAGACTAATTCTCTTCATGAAATACTTACATTTCTTTTGACTCAGTCCTCAGTGTGTTCGTTTCACTTTTGTGTTGAGTCACTTTTCAAATAAAAGGATACTGCCACCAAATTTTATCGCTGTGCTATTTTTAAAGAAATAATGTAGTGTATTTAAATAATATCCCGACTATAAGAAGTGTACGGCAACATTTAGCATTTTATCTGATCTGAAGGTATGCAGCTTTTAAAAATTTTGTGAATGCTAAGTTACTGATGTGTGAATCCAAATTACTATTTGAACAGAGAATACCCTACGGATCGATGCGATATTTTCAAATCAAGTTATGAGAATTTATATGTACATGAGGACTTCTAGTTATTATCCATTGTATGGGAGAATAGAGTAATTAAAATAGGTAGTGGTTATAATTACACCGTAAATAGTTGCGCCGTAAAGTTTGTAAACAAATTAAATTTTATATACAAACGATCAACCAGAAGTGATATTTAATTTTAAAGCCGATTGATATTCCGGAAGTGATAAGTTTATTTAAAGCTGTCCAAGGAGAAACATGTACTGACCTTATCGGACTTTTTAATTTTCCCTCTCGTTCCTTCAATTTCGGTTTATCAAAATTTTATCTGTTTAACCAGTGATGATCTTTATGAGGGCATCGAGCTTTTTCATACACGTTGCGGAATATGAAGTGCCGCAGGTAGTCGTCTAAGAGAGAATTGAACCGAAACGAAATTGAATAATATTGATGGGCTGAAAAATCTATTCCTATCCTGGTATTATCTCTTACGTAAATAAAAAAAAGTCAAATTATTATGACATGTGTGCATGTACAGAAATATTACTGAAATTTCGTTTGCTGACAAATCTTGCCTTATCTCTGTATGAAACGGACTTTGCTATGTAAACTTTCACAATGATACGCTTGCGTTCTCGTTAAAATATATATTCCAGAAAATGCGCGTTTTTATACTAACTCAGTTTCGTACTTTTCTGTTAGTGGTCGGTGGTTCTACTGAGACGCCTTGGAAGTGTTTGCTTTAACGATAGTGTAATAGGCAAATATAGATTGTTTCATTATACAATATACAACTTTGTTTCATTATACAATATACAACTTTGTTTCATTATACAATATACAACTTTGTTTCATTATACGATATACGACTTTGTTTCATTATACAATATACGACTTTGTTTCATTATACAATATACGACTTTGTTTCATTATACGATATACGGCTTTGTTTCGTTATACGATATACGGCTTTGTTTCGTTATACGATATACGGCTTTGTTTCGTTATACGATATACAACCTTGTTTCATTATATAATATACATCCTTTTTTCATTATACAATATACAACTTTGTTTCGTTATACGATATACAACCTTGTTTCATTATATAATATACATCCTTTTTTCATTATACAATATACAACTTTGTTTCGTTATACGATATACATCCTTTTTTCATTATACAATATACAACTTTGTTTCATTATACAATATACAACTTTGCTTCATTATACAGTATGCAACTTTGCTTCATTATACAGTATACAACTTTGCTTCATTATACAGTACACAACTTTACTTCATTATACAGTATACAACTTTGTAGAGTTTTAGTACTTTGTAAATATAAGTTTGAAGTTTCAATGAGTATGTAGGTATCTTGGTATCTTCGTTACATATGCTATTAAAAATCAAAATTGAGCCACTTTCGGTAAAGCATATTTAGCTTATTGTAGGAGTCCGTCTGCGATAAGCGGTGCAGTTTATCTGTTTACAGTTATGGAACACGTACTCTCTCATTGATAAAGTTCCACAAGAAAAAGGGAATTTTGTAAGGATTCAAAATGAAATAAATATCGTGCTTGCTTAGCGTCTCGAAAATTTTTCAAAAGATATTTCTTTAGAAAAGATGGTGTAGTATGATTCATCCACTTTGATGTTTTTTTCAAGTTTACAAGCCGAGATACATCAAACAAAAGAAAAGCTGCCTATGTTTTCCCTTTTACTTTATAGAATCTCTGTGTGATTTCTTATATTTATTGGAGCAGCAATGACGTGATATTCGAATTTATTCATTTATCATTGTAGTGTGAGACTTTTTTTCATTGATTTCCCAACAGTAACAAAGCAGTTGTGGTACTAACCTTTTCCCTTGTCCTAACATTCATCTGCCCAGATGTCAGCATTTCCTCCACCCTGAAATAAGCTCTTTAAAAGTAAGAATACGCAGCTTTATGCCACATTGAATCATTCTGTGTTCTGTGGAAAATATCACACTTTAAAACCGGGTACTGTGCATGTGTTTGCTGGCTGTGTCTTACTGTACAACAAATTTACACTCTAATAGGTTTGCAGTTTAATTTATAAATTCAGTTTTAATTCATGCAGCTAAAGCGTTAAGTCTTCGTCGTTATGTATGTGTGTATATACAGATCGCAAAATAAAATAAGAAATACGTTTAATATTCATCCCATATTCAGCTTGGAACAAACATCACGCAAATACGAAAAAACAGAATCCTGTGTCAAACTTCAAGAAATAGAGTGGCAAAACATGCTGTAACCAAAAATAAAAAAAATAAAAAAATATATTTACTTCTTTCGCTTCATCGGCACCAGTGGGTTGGTTCAACGAAACAAGCAAATAAATGAAATAAAATATCTTGTTACTGATACATGCTATTTTATTTATTTCATGTAAGTTTAATAGTTTAAGTGGATAATCTAAGTTTTTTAGTGTAAAAGGGATATTAGTCTTGCGCGAGTTTCACTTTTCATTAGGGTATGTTGCCATTCAGAAAATCGTAAGATATTATGCTTTCATATTTAATATCTGTTATTAATTAACAAGCTAAACTGTTTAAAAGCTATAGATGTATGTTTAAAAAATATTTTTTTATTTTTTAATCTGATTGATTAAAAACATGCATTTTACTTCATGATACATATAATTTAAAGCGTTAAATATTTTTATAGAGTTGCATTATATATTTTCCCCTTTTCAAATATACAGAAGGTATATAACGTTTATGCATTAGTCTAAATGTATATTCATCTAGTATAGTATAAATTGTTTCACAATTCCACCTGGGTCACGTTTGTTGGTAATATCTACTAATAAATCATATTAAACTTTATGACAGCCATTTTGGCCGACCTTTAAAATCTGAATCCCTTCGGATTTTTTTTAAAACCTGTAATTTTACGTTTCATATTGACCTCTTTTTTTTTTTTCCCTATCCCCTCTCCATACTGATTGTTGAATGGTCCTGCCTAAACTCCTGGCGCAGGGCCCCAATGATAAGAAGAGTCTTCCAAAGATCATCCAGGGATTTAACCAGAGAGAATAAAATTGTCACGTTTAAAAAAATGCTAAAGCAGAATGGTAAAAAATGATTATGTGTTGCGAGTTCTTGCAAAAAAGATATACCAGATTTCAAAACTATCCTAATTAATTTTTATAGACGTTTTGCTGAGAGACTGAGTATCCTTAGCAATGAAGTTCCCCCCGCCCCCTTTGTATATAATATTTATATATAGATAAATATTGATACTCCTCTTGTATCAATATTTAAGATACGCAGGGGGGATCACAAAATTTCTCAACGTAAGGTAAAAATTTTATGGAAACAACCTCAGCATTGGACAGTAGGAGAATTTCGAAAATCCAAAGTTTAACTTTTGATATAGTCTCGGTGGAAAAAAAGTCCAATTTGTAAAATATTTATTATATTTTAATAAGTTATGTACAAAAGATTCAAAGATTTAAAGTCGTTTATTTTAAAATAGGCATTTTAAGGTCGTAGCGTCTCTCTCCTTATTTACGATATGCAGAAGTCATAAGTCTCTCTGTCTCTCTGTGTGAAGTGACGTATGTCGTCATCATCACACAGAGACATCACACTCTAACAAATTAGAGGAATCGCTCTTTTTTTCTGCAGCTGTCGTGCCTTTACCCTCCAAGACAGCATAGCCTGCTCTTTTGGGCAATAGGAACCGGGCCCATGTAGTATGTCCCCATAGCTACGACAGTTAGAGTATAGTAAAGAGCCAGTATTTGCAACCCCAGGCGGATTTTTGGTGTGTATTGAACAGGTCGATTTAGACAATCCTAACACGTGTTCCCCATCTGTCGATCCGTGAGGAACATTATATCACAGTGTGCCGACGAGCGTGCTGTGGATAATTCATCTGCAGCATTCACATCAGGAATCATCACCGGTGACGATATACAGACGCGAAATTACGCAAGAATGCTAGGACCGATGCATTGCTGAGTAAGGTGATAGTTTCGAGGATGATAATTAAACGTAGGTAATGACTGCTGTACCCAAGGACCCGGATTCGAATCTCGGGAGAAGGCATGGGTGTTTGTAAATGTATAGTGTCTGTGCAGTATGGGATCACTCTAAATATGCAACGAGACGAAAGTTCTCTAGAAAGTTTGGTAAGGGAAGAGGAATAGGAAAACCTCAGACTCTCTCAAAATTGGGGGCGGAACTGAGCTGAATTTGATGTGTCACCTGTATTGTTCTCGAGATTACTTGCCAACGACAGGCACATTTGACTGCTTGCCATGATGAATGTCGTGGGCTTGTGCTGACCATTATCAGACAAGTGAGATTGGTAACAACCGTAAACTTAGGTAAGTGGTGTACTTTTTGTGAATAGAGTTAGTCTGGAAACATTTCCATATACCGTTGTATAAAGTGTGCTGTTTTATCTAATAAGGAATTATTAATCGGAAAAACAAGAAATTTTGTTAATTTTACTAATTTTAGTACTTATCTTACAAACGCACACTTTCGTATTCACATACACTGTCGTATTGCAGACCTAATGTTGATTTTTCAGCGATGTTAGAAATACAGTCTAATGAATGCTGATCATTTTAATATATTTTTGATGATAACTTCCTGTTCCTTATGTTAATTATATTTTTTTGTATGCTAGCAATTCGCTGCACAAATAATTAACTCGCATTGAGGAGAGCACACTGTAATAATATCTATTCTCTTAATCATTTTTCTTTAGAAATATATGTACTATAAAATAAGCTATTAAGTAGCATAAAGTAATTTCTTCAAGCTGTTAACGTTGTCCTCTTTCTGTGTATAGAAAAAAATTTCAGCTGTTTCGTGTAAAAAGAGCGGAAGTTTCAAAATATATCGTACATTTCATGTTCAGCTCCTGTTTTTATAGCTAAACTATCGTAACGTATAATCATCTACGTAGTCCTCCTTCAACGAATGGCATTTTAATGCACTGCCTTTTCTTTATTCTTCCTTACATAAATCTTCAGGTTTAAACTCCGCCCGCCCCCGAAATAAAAAAACTATCGCGGCTCACAAACCTTATAAAATAAATCCCCTTTGTAATTGTTGAGTTAGAAATTTCATCCATTGCCCTTTCATTGATTATGCGGTGATGTCTATTTTTTTCTTACCGACTTTGTGGATTGAAAGCTCTTATGCGTTGCTATGCGACTCTTCAGGTCTGTGAACTTCTTTAGGGAGACGCCTATTTCAAGTGAAAAATATTAATTATCTGTTCTCCATTATGAGACTGCGTAGGTGTTTGATAATTTTAGCTTCCGTGTTATTTTTGAATGTAACGGAATCTCAAAGAGGACATAGATTGAATGTTGGGAATACTTAAGTTTTAATGCGCTATTTTTAAATTCACATATACTTCAATTGCTTCTCAGAATTGATTGCGTTCTTATAACTATATAGCTTTATTCCTCGCTTAGTAGGACTTGCATTGTTCTGCTTTACTTATTATCTTCAACTTGCTAAGAAAACGAATCTGCAAACTCAAGAAAACGCATACAGTTTGAGGTAAAACAAATTATGACTTCTGCATATCAGTTTTTCATGCATTATGGAAAATATGCATCTCTCTTCGCTTCAGTATATTAGAAAATAATATCGACAAACCGCTGGTCGCGACCTACTGGTGGCTGAAGGCAGCAGTTTGGGTAGCTTCCTAAGAATTTTTTTTTTCTTTTAAGATAATATTAATAAATATAATTAATACGTTCTTGTATTTGTAATTGAAATCATGCTTATTAAATGTATGATGGATAAAACAATTGTGACACAATTTTCTTAAAATTGAAACTGTATAACATGAGTCATTCAGTTTTATCGAAGCAGGAGACGAAGAATGTAAGAAGCCCCCGCCGGGATTTGAACTGCAGACCAAATAAATCCAAATAAGCGTCGAACGTGCTTTCAGTTACACCTCAAAGGCATGCGGAAATGAAGGAGAAAATATCTTACAAACTATATTTTGAACTTTTCGAAACTGAATCGAAAAATTATCCACTTGTATTATGGAAAATACTGAGGATTGCTTTTCGTGAGAAACGGTATTCTAATACAGTGTTAGATCGTGGGATTTTTCGCAAATTTTCGACTTTTAACAAACTTGTGCTACTAAAATTTTAGTATTTGCGATTTTGCAAAGTTTTTGTGACATCATTTTCTTATGCTACTTTTGCGACTTCAAAGATATTTTAATATATCGTAAAATGCTTTTATGTTAAAAATAGTGTATCAGTTAAATATAATTTACATTAAAAAACAGTATATTTAGATTTAAATAGAAGTTGGCATCTGGCAATCTGATTTATATGTGGGCTTTCCCTTACAAGGCTGCACAGCCTGACGCCGATATAACGAAAAAGGGGTAAGGGAAGTGAAAAAAGTGGAAAGAAAATATATGCTTCGGGACCTCTCACCACCCTCTCTCGTCCCCAGTGCGTTTTGTTTTTAAGTCATGCCTCTCCCAGTTTTATGGTGATAATGAATCGAACCAAAAAACTTGCAGCTTGCGCGCCATATGCTGGATACCCAAATAAAAAGAAAGGAAATTCATTCCCCTGATTATAATATTGCTAAGAACTAAGCAATGGAAATAGCTTAAAAGTCAAAGCAACGGCATTTTTCTAAATAACAATACAAATAAATTTAACAGTGAAAGAACAAGGCTTTCTTAAGTAATCAGAATCTGAATCAGATCCACCACACAAGAACGGAAAACTCACTGAAAAGTATTCTTCAATTAAAAAGGTCAAAATTAAGCAAATAATAATAATAATAATAATAATAAAATTTTTAAAAAATAAAAAAGTGAACTGCCAACTCAAAAAATTTTAGTATAGAAGCGCTAACAGTCCAGACATGAGGAATCACTTAAGAATGGATATCCGCAAATTAATTTTAAATTATAAACCTAAATTAATTGAGAATTAATTAAAAAAGGAATGGTTATTTAAAAAATTGAAAATGAACAATATAATTTTAAAATGTTTCTTAAAGCTAAGATGCGTAAGTACTAACAATCGAATACAGTCTGTAACTTCCAGAACCAATAGATGGTAAATTTGTGATGACGTCATGTGACTGTGTGAAACTATGACTTCAAAAATCACGTGATCTCTGACGTCATTTGCGATTTTTTGGGGGGGGGCTACCTTTGCTACTTTAGTTGAAAATTTTCTGGCAACACTGTTCCAGTACGAGTTTTCATTAAAGAATACCATCTCATTTGCCGAATTGTATGGCCTTTGATATTAATAGAAAAAAGTCCAATTTTGATTCAAATGTGGCAGCGAGAAGTACTATATGCACATCTGCAGACGTACCTTCAGTGTTCCATCTAATCTGAGGTAAAAAGCACTGCAATGCTGATGACATGTACAGAGTTTAGAGAGCGCATTATAATTAATTATGTTTAATTAAATGTTGAGTATAGAGAGTGTCTTTTACTAATGTAATTATGCCTCTTTATTGATACACCCAAGCTTATTACGCGAACAATAATTTGAATAAAGGCATTGTTTATCCTGCATGCTTATTAGAGTTTTTGTTTGACAATATTAAGGTGATGTCCACCAGCGGCTCAGCAGTAGAGTCGCCGAACACTAGTAGTTCTGTTCGAGGTTCGAATCCCTGCGAATCAGCCGTCTGCATGAACGTTTTCTTTCGTTTCACAATGTGTAATGTGAATCTGAGGCCATTTTCTCTTAGAAATCCTCCATGGGCATCCCTCTCTTTAGCAGATACTATTATGTACGTCTCCCTAATCAAATGGAAAACGTATGTATATAAAGCTGATTCAAAGCAAATAGATGCAAACTCATTTAAGAATATTTTAATAACTGCAGAGAAAGAGCCTATTCTTGTTTTTTTATTGCTTGCAGTACATCATTATACTTGTAGTTGATTTTAAGATTAGTATGGATACCTATGTTCTTGGGGCCCCACCAGCGGCCGAGCGGTAAAGGTCTTTGAACACTGGTAGTTCGGTCCGAGATTCGAATCCTGCGAATGGGCTGGCTGCATGGGCGTTTTCGTGATTTTCCCCATGTGTAACGTGTGTAGGAGTCAGTTTTTCTTAGAAAGTCTTCCACGAAGGCATCCCTGTCCTTAGGCAGATAGCCCTCTAGTGCTTTGCCGTAATCGAATAAACCAAACCTAATTTCTTGGCTAACCAGAGCAGGCTGAGTATAAATAAATCGTATTTTGGGGGACTTAGACTCTTTATTTGTGCCGTAGCAATGCAAACTGAAGCAAAAATGTTAGAAAGAAAATTCTGAAAGCTGTCTTATGTTACTGCAAGGTTGTAGTTTCAGCGTCAAAAATTGTCAGTTTGTCCTAAGTTTAAAAGTAGTTACGCTAAGCCAGTAACCACAACTGCTCATATGCTTTCTTGTTGATTGAATTTTTTAAAATAAGATGTCAAATTATGTCATTTATTTAATTATTCGATCTCCCATTACTCTTCATCTAACTATGCAAGAGAAAACAAGTCTCATGGGTTAACCGGAAGAAAAACACGCCAGTGTAAAATTTAAATTAGGCAAAAACCCAGGCTTTTATTGGAGTAGATTTTGAAAAAAAAAAAAAAAAAAAACTGCTTCGATTTCGAGGCGATCATGTATAAGTCTCTCTTCTTCTTCGAGGTGGTGGTGGGGATTCGCAAATCTGACTTAGAGAGACAGCTGCTTTATATGGAAATCAGTGGGCGGAGCAGAGCGAAAACAAAACAAACATTTGTCGAAGGCGATCAGTCGAAGTCCCTGTCCTTCAGAACGTGAGTGCGAACAAAGCAAACTCAATGACAGTGTTCACTTTCGCTTTGCTTCGCCCATTGATTGCCATATAAAATCAAAGAATATCTCCTTAGAGATTCTTTGTATAAAATGGTGTCCACCTCCGCAAATATCTTTTTGTTTCTGAAGGAGAGAGAAGTTGATAGAAAAATAAATCTTCCCCAATCTGAGCGTGCTGTCTAATTTCAAAGTTCAAAAACGACCAGTGCCAGTTAAAATGTTGAAAGGTTAAAAGATTACGATTACTAATAATAAATTATTTTTTATTACTACATTAACATGCAAGCTGGATAGTTGACATGCAAGAGGAAACATGACATTTCATTTTCAAAAATTTCCATCTTGATTAGGGTTTCGTTTCCCGTCATTTCTGCACTTCTTAAATTCCCGGACGTTAAAAGATTTCCTTGGATATCACTTGGATATCAATTTCTAAAGAGAGGGAGGAAAATATTATGGAATGAGGTAAGGGGTTAAAATCGAGTTTTAGCAAGTGAAAAATTTGTCATTTTAGATGATAATCTAGTAACTCAAAAGGCACTAAAAATTGCATAAAAACTATATGTGTTCTTTAATGTAGCTCTCTTTGTTTATTAAGTTTTATTATTTAAAAAATTAAAGAATCCTGAGATTCCATTATTGTCAAACTATGGTTTTTTTAAATTTCCTTAAGACATAGTCACATTATTAGCCATTAGAAGTATATCTGCATGTATCTGCAATCACTACAGATGAGTAGTCCTTCCCCCTAAAAAAAGTAAAATTTGAAAGTGTTTATAAACTATTGGAGAAGCATATTCTTACTAATATTTTTATTTTGTTGTAAATATGAATAGAGCAATGTGAAGTTTTCTACTTTTATTTCCGTAACATTTCCTTTATTAAGGGGGCCTCCCAGCGGTAAATGTTAGTTCCGATCTAGGTTCGATTCCAAGCGAACATGCAGGCTGCATGGGCGTTTTGTGGTTTTCTTCATGCGTAACGTATATACAAGCCAGTTTCCCCCACCAAGGCATCCCTTCCCTTAGGCAGATAGCCCTAGTGTGCTTTGCCACAATCCCGAACCAAATCCTTCATAAGAATCGAACCAAATCCTTAATAAGAATCAACCGAAACCAAATCCTTAATAAGAATCGCTATGATCAATTTAATAAAACAAAAGGCATAATTTTAACGTAAAAAGGGTGTAGAAAATTTTTGTAGGTTTACTTATTCCCTTCTCTAAAAGAAAATCATAATATCTTTTAGAAGAAAAAATTTATACTTCTGTAGATGCTTTCTTTATTTAGATTATGCAAACATTTTAATATTTATACGTTAATGCATTATAGTTATTCTGATTGTTTGCTGTTGCGTGAATGTGTTGCATATCTGTTTCGAATCAATAAATGAAACCTGCGTTTCCTCCCTGCGGACAGGATAATACAAACATTGTGGTAGAAGGCAAATAATTACGAAAATTTTACATTGTTTTGACGTTGGTCTTTATTATTATTATTATTTTAGAAAGCGTTGATTTTAGAAACATTTTGTGTAAAGGAAATGCCACTGAAGAAAAAAATGTCTCATAAAACATTTTAAAAATTGTTTTACTGGTATTTAACTCCTTGAAAAGTGCATGTTGAAGCCAAAACAATTGCAGTTAATAATCGTTTCCCCCCTCTTTCATGTATTCTGTTTTTGATATAATAGTTTATTTATCCTTTACTTTCATATTAGCCGGTGATTAACTCATAAGTTAACCACACTGTCCCAGTATTTATCTAAAATGTGCTGATTACTGGCTTAGCTTTTTAGAACATTGTTCTTCGTTCGGACTTGTCACTTGTCAGTTTGTGTACTAAATTACATTTTATCACTATAGTGCCGCTCATTTTTTTCAGTCTAAAGATTTCTAATCATTTCATCTTGTACGTTTCCCTCAAGTCTTTCTGCATTAGGTACTTTCTCCTTTTTCGGATTGTGTGAAAACTCTGATTTGCATAAAAAAAAAAAAACATTCAAAATCTTGTCTTCGGAAAGAATGAACATAGCAAACTGCAAGCATTATTTCAGATATTCGAGTTGGAGCATGGTTCTTAATTTTCTAGTTAGAGACTGGATATTCCGTAATGTGCATTGTTATTTGATGGTGCACATATAAAAACATCGTTATGCTTTTCAGAACTCATGTTAGATAATTAACAGCAATAATATATTTCCTAGTTATATTCTATGACATTCCTCGTTATATATTTCCTCGTTATATTCTATGACATTCATTAGTGCAGAAAAACTCTTCTTTAGATGATGAAGTATACTTCGTATTTAAGAATACCAATGGACTGTTGATTCGTTATCTCATTCAAATTAGCTATTATAATACCATTTATAATCCACGGTATTTTTATATCTATGTTTTCTCATTTAAGTTTTCATGCTTTACTAATCTGAAGGCTGCTACTTTCTGGTTTGATCTTTATTTACTTTCAGATCTACTTGAATTTGTATATTTCAGAAAAGAGGTCCTCTCCCCATGAAAGTTTATCTCTTTTCGAATCACCTGCTTTATTATTTAAATAACATCATTAGACCAACCAGGCAGTTTTCCCGTAAGGGCTATTAATTTCGTTTTGTCATTTTGCGTCGTCCTCTATAAGACGGCGTTTCCTTTTTCTAATTGTTGCCATCAGATATTAGAGCCCTGCAGTATATTTAAAGAAATTAAATGATGAAGAATCTGCATGAAAGTTTGTATGTGGGGGGGGGGGAAACAGTTCTTAGAGACATCAAATTTTGAATAGCGTACACATCCACTCGAATATAGGCATCTGGGAGCCCAAATTTGGAATTTGTTTTATTATTTACTAGCCGCTATGCGGCCAGCCTTCTTCTGGCTTTTAAATGTACCGGAAAAAAAAAAAGTCCTCTCAACAAACTTTACAAATGGCCAGTATTCAAAAGAAACATTAAATTTAAAAACTGCACAGAATTATCGCCCTCATTTTTCCGAGTGGCAACAGTGTTGATATCAGCAACAATGGCAGCAGTGATGTATAAGCAACAATGGCTGCGTGGCATCGATTTCATCAAAAAAACATTTAAAAAAAATTCTCATTCAAATTTTAAAAAAATCGTTTCGAGGTGCACTGGCTAAAGCTGTTATTCTTCCCGCGTCTTTCGTGGATGGATAGCGAGTTTCTGCAAAGATTTAGTAACAGATCTGCATTTTAGTATTATTATGGCGTGACTATGCTTAAGAATGTATTACGTTTTGTACATGTCTACCTACAGTGGTATTTATTTTTATTTCTGAAACTAGCTATATTATTAACGTTTTCGCTTGTGTCTTTCATTAACTGTCACTTTGAAGCATGAATTGGCCTTGAAAGGCAAGAAAATTATCTTTGAATCCACCTGTTGGCCTTGAAATGAAAATAGGAATCTTCCTTAAAATTGCTTGACTTCCGTTCTTTAAGGGGGGGAAAGGGCAAATACAATTATATAATTTTCTATGAAAAGCTGTAGGTAATCATCGTGTGGAATTTGCGACATAAACCTCGTTGGAGGTAAAGGTTTTTTGTCGTTTCTAAAAATATAATTAACACCATCTGACACCAGATTAATGTTCTTTCATGCTATATTAAAGAAAATGTTGTGCTGCTTAAGTTCGCCCGATCATTTTAAACCGCATTACGTGGAAGGTTCTAAATTTCCCAAGAATTAAAATTTGTAAAACCTTTTTAGGAACAGATCCTTTAGTAATTTTTTAAGTGAACTTTTCTCTTTGATAAATTTATTATTACCTTTCATTAGCTTGTTATTGGTTGTGATAAAATACTAAAAAGTCTGTCTGCCTAAGGAAAGAGTCCATTGCTGATGGTTTTCTAAGGGTTAAATGTCTCGTATTTACGCCGCACATGATATAGTATGTAATGCTAAATGATTTCGCAGATGTAGCTATTTAGAAACTATTCCTGCAGCCAGCTTTTTCTCGTCTCTGATGCGGATCGAATTTATTATATATGATTCTGTTGTTACACATGGCTTTATTGTAAAGATCAATCCAAACATAAAAAACAGCTCAAGTATCATACAAGAACAATGATAAATAATAAAAAAGAACAAGCATTAATAAAGTAAGACTAAATGAACATGGAAACAAAAGCAAAGAGTTAATAATTTAAGCAACAAGGGAAAGGAACATAAAGGATGTAGTCATTACAAGGAGTTCATGAAAGCTGTGGCATTTCAATATAGTTTACTTATCTCATAACGTTTCTGAGACTCTTTATCTAGTTCTGGGCATATAAAAAGATGCTTTGCATTCGTGATGCCCGAATTGCAAATTTGGCCTTACTAGATGGAAGGATGCCAATTTTATTAAGATCATGTGTCATGCAATCGTGACCTGTTTGCAGTCTGAAGTTCGCGACAGCCTCTATACGAGGTTTTTGACAAAACTTTTCCCATGTGTCTTGAATGTTAGCCCAGGATTTGCTTGTTGATTTTGCTGCCTGGTCAGATTTAAGAGTATCCATTAATTTCTCAAAAATATACTTTTTAAGTAACTGTGGAGGAAGTGGTTTGCTGTCTTGTGGCGGAAGTGTTCCTCTCTTGGCTAGTGAGTCTGCCAGTGACTGATATATGATTCTAATCGGAGCTAATCTATAAATTAATAAACAGTAAATGATTCTTAAAAAAAGGGGGAATGAAAATCTAGTCGAACCTCCTGTCAGCTTACACACATGGGTGAAAGGTTTTTGTCTGTTATCAGGGAATGCTCGCTATATTGAAATATACTGATTATCGGGCTCTAAGGCCCGCCGGTTCAGGGACTGCCTCTTAATGGAGATTGACCACTTGAGTGAAATTATTGTTATTTGAGATTTGCCTGCAGGCGATTTTGCGTCTAAGACTAGATATTCTGTCGTCATCGGTTATCAGTTTATTTAAGTGGCTTAAGCCAGAGAAAACGAGAAGTTTGTCCCTCGCAGATGAGTGGACTAACTGTATTTCTGAATTTTCTCATGAGTAGTGTAGATACAAAAGAACATTTCTTAAAGGGTCCTCAGTGGAAGCCCAGTGGAAGTCGCTGAACACTAGTAGTTCGACCTGAGTTCGATTCCAGGAAAACGGGCTGGCTGCATGGGCGTTAACGTGGATATCAACCAGTTTAACTTGGATAACGGAAATTGGATCGTACCCATGTAACGTAGATATGTATATATGTTACATGAATACGTGGTTATGTGGAGTTTACTTTAAAAAGTTCTTCACGAAGCCGTCTCTCCCCTTACTCAGATAGTCGAGCGGGATTTGCCATAATCAAATAAACAAATAAACCAAAACTATCTGCAGAACGTATTATTTTAAAATATGTCTGCTCAGTGTGTTGAGTTCAATGCTAGAGTAACTGTGTTGCAGTATTGAATTATGTCAGCAGCTAGTTTAAGTTCTGAAAGCTAATAGAATGTATCCTTATCGAAACTTCTGTCAGTCATCAGTTAAGAGGGTATAAAAAATAAATAGAATACTATTTTTAAATGCTTGTGATGAAATCATCTATTTGTCAGATATAAGAGTCTTGCATTTTGCATCTAGTTTCATGCATTCTCACATTTGATGTATATATTGACAAATATCCGATATTTTACTTGAGCATGAACAAAATAGCTCCTAGGGTTCATTATTTTGATCCAATAATGTTCTAAAAAAAAGCTGCCTACGTAAAAGTGCTAGTGTCTTAGTAGAAATTTCGCCAAGGCAGTAAACTTCACAGCTGTACTCTAATATGATATTATCGCGCTTGTTAAAATCGTTTTTAACTGAAGGCAGAAACTTTTATAAAAATTGCCCGCACCCTTATGCAGTGTGGTCACTGCTCACCAAGAAAGTAACTTTCACTGTGCTTTAGCATGAAAAAGCGCAGGCATATGTTGAAGCATCTTACGAACTTCAGTTTTTCAGCAATTTTAGTAAGGGAGTCGGCATCATTATGTCGGAATACCACCAAGCGAATAGGATTTTTCCTTAGCTACCAAAATAATTCATACTAAAATTAACTGACATATGTGTTTACTTATGTTAGTAATGTATGAGGAGAAGGCGTGTTCTTTACTTGTACAGTTTCTAAATTTGAAAATGGAAGTCATAATGTCCATCTTATCAGTTGTAGCGATAATGCTTCTGTATGGAATTTCTCAAAGGATAAATTGGAAAGTGCTATACATACATACATACAATATATATCTAGACATTGGAGGGGGAAATTGTTGAGTCAAACCGATGATATACAAATCAGTATTTAACCAGAGTTGCCGTACTGAGGCAAGAATTGTTGTATCGTTTTTCAGTTATTAGATATCCGGTATGAATGCTTTCCATTCTATCGAAAGTATTTAGTTGACAGTAGTTTTTTGTATTGAGAGAAAAGCATGCATTAAGCAAGCATAAAGATTCTGAAGACCTTTTTCAGGTCTTCAGAATGTTCATGCTTGCTGTATTTTCTTATGGAAATAAGAAACTATGCTTCGCTTATGGAAATATAGTTCCTCTGCCACTAATGGAGGCATTTGCTGAAAACATTGTCGAAAATGTGTGTGATCGTTCTAATCTGCAGAACATTTGCTCAGAAGACCTAGATTGGATTGGTACCGGGCAGAATTATTGAACACTAAACCTGTTTTATAGTGACGTTGAATGTTACATGGGAAAGGGGGGAGGAAGAATGAATATCCGAATATTCAGGTACAAATCTTAAAACATACTGAGCCTAAAAATATTTCAGGCTTAAAACATACCCTTAATTGTTGGATGGTGGGGAAACTACTGCAGTACAGTCTTCGAGAAAGATTGTATACAACAGTTGGGAGCACTGACTAAAGATTCAGCAAATATTCTTTAAGAAAATATGAAGTTTGATTGCGAAATTAATATAGTCAGTCTCTCCGCTTTTATATCAAGTAACAGCATTCTGCATCTCTGTGTGGCCGTTCTTATTCATATTTGCAGTCATTTAGTGAGTAGTATGTATCGTATTCAAAATCGTAAAAAACAACCTTATATTTAGCGTAGGTATAATGAAACACTCAATCGATTTCGAGGGCAGCTAAAGGTCCCTCCTCATCAGGAGAAAGAAATACATAGAAAGAAGAAAATAGGAATCACAGAAACACGTGGTTATAACTAGATTTTTAATCAGAGTTGCACTGGCCGCCTACTTTTACTGAGCCAGGCTGTCTGATCAAGCATAAAGAAATATTAGCGAAGATAAAATAGGGAGCGAGGGGCAAATGCACATTACGCTCAAAATCTGAACTTCAAATAATGGAAAGCAACCACTGAACGGATTTTTATACCCTCTGGTAGTACCAAGTGCGAGGAGGTAACGCCATCTATCGGCAAAAATAATTGAATTAAGACAGTAGAATTTTAAAGGCATTAGGAAGGACTGGATTGGACTTCAAATCATTAACTAAACTTTCTAAATCTTTGTGAATGTGAAAAGCCTCAAGAAAATCCAATTCGCCTATGGAAGAAGCCTTTTGGATGATTTGCAGACCCAAAATCAAAATTATGGTTAAAAGTCCAGCTATGATACGCTATTGAAGACTTGTTAATTTCCCCTTTTTTGACATAAGATTCATGTTCCTTGATACGAAACTTCAACGCTCTTTTTGTTTGGCCAATATATCTTAAACCACACTGACATGATATACTATAAATTCCCCAAGAATTCAAGACAGAAACGCAATCTTTTAGAATCGAAGGGTGAATTTTATTAATAGGGGAGAAACCGACTTGAAAATTGAATTTCTGGAGAATCCGTGCAATTTTATAGCTAACAGAAGGATAAAATGGAAGCACTACAAGGTCATTGATATTATTTCTAACAGTGGAATGTCTTCTTTGATGGGAATCTGAGAAATTCAATTTTCAAGTCGGTTTCTCCCCTATTAATAAAATTCACCCTTCGATTCTAAAAGATTGCGTTTCTGTCTTGAATTCTTGGGGAATTTATAGTATATCATGTCAGTGTGGTTTAAGATATATTGGCCAAACAAAAAGAGCGTTGAAGTTTCGTATCAAGGAACATGAATCTTATGTCAAAAAAGGGGAAATTAACAAGTCTTCAATAGCGTATCATAGCTGGACTTTTAACCATAATTTTGATTTTGGGTCTGCAAAAATCATCCAAAAGGCTTCTTCCATAGGCGAATTGGATTTTCTTGAGGCTTTTCACATTCACAAAGATTTAGAAAGTTTAGTTAATGATTTGAAGTCCAATCCAGTCCTTCCTAATGCCTTTAAAATTCTACTGTCTTAATTCAATTATTTTTGCCGATAGATGGCGTTACCTCCTCGCACTTGGTACTACCAGAGGGTATAAAAATCCGTTCAGTGGTTGCTTTCCATTATTTGAAGTTCAGATTTTGAGCGTAATGTGCATTTGCCCCTCGCTCCCTATTTTATCTTCGCTAATATTTCTTTATGCTTGATCAGACAGCCTGGCTCAGTAAAAGTAGGCGGCCAGTGCAACTCTGATTAAAAATCTAGTTATAACCACGTGTTTCTGTGATTCCTATTTTCTTCTTTCTATGTATTTCTTTCTCCTGATGAGGAGGGACCTTTAGCTGCCCTCGAAATCGATTGAGTGTTTCATTATACCTACGCTAAATATAAGGTGGTTTTTTACGATTTTGATTATCACATTAGCGTGTTTCTCTTCTAGTCTATGTATCGTATTGTTTAACTGAGGATATTATGAGAACTCCATATTCAGTTTTTACTGAATATTTACCACTGTCACACTATTGTAAAAGTAAAAACGCTTGGAACTATTAGTGGAATCCTCGTAAGTGTATTTAAAAGTTAAATAGAATTTCTGAATTTTAAACTATCATTTTATTTTTTAAAGTTTCATTCCTTCTCTTTTACTAATTGAGATTTTTCTTCATATTAATTGCTGTGAGTTTAGGTACTTCGTTAGAATAAAAATAGTATTTATCGCCCATTAATCATATAAATCTAACCTTACTTAGGTATCGGGTTGGAGGGAAAGTTCTGTCGTATTTTAAATAGGCAGGTGATTTTTCTTGTAAATAAAAAAAACATCTGGCTAGTGAGTCAATCGGATTTTTTTTTTTTTTTTTTTTAAAGCTGCTGTATAATATAAAAGGTGCCCTTTTTTACCGTTCATCATTTACTTGTAATATTTAAAGGGAAAAACATGTCGGTAGATAAAGTGCATTTACGACACTGCATTTTATATGAATTCCAAAAAGGAAGCAACGCATCTGTTGCATGTAAAAATTTATGTGCGGTATTTGGAAATGATATTTGTAAATGTTCGTACTTGTCAAAGATGGCTTAGCAAATTTCATTCCGGGGACCTGAGCCTCAAAGAAAGTGTTCGATCTGGACGACCATCCAAGATCGATAATGATGTTTTGGGATCCATGCTGGAAAATAATCCACATTTAACAAGTCGAGAAATTGCAGAAGAGCTTGGCATTTATCATACAACTGTTGGAGATCACATTAAATCTCTTGGGTGTGTGTTAAAGCAAAGTGTTTGGGTTCCACATGAATTAACGGAAAAGAATTTGTCTGATCGTGTAAGAATATGTTCATCACATCTGATTAGACACAATGTGGAGCCGTTTTTGGACAGGCTGGTTACTGGAGATGAAAAGTGGATTCTTTACGAGAATATTAAAAGAAAAAAATCTCACTGCAAACCAGGAACATCATCAGCAACAGTTCCAAAACCAAGTATCCATTAACGAAAAGTACTGCTTTGTTTGTGGTGGGACAGGAAAGGTCCAGTGTATTACGAGTTGCTGAAACAGGGAAAAAACATCAACGCGGATCTGTACTGCAATCAGCTGGATAAATTGAATGCAGCTATCAAAGAAAAAAGGCCAGCATTAGCGTCCAGAAAAGGAATAGTGTTCCATCACGATAATGCTCGCCCGCATACTGCAGTGGTGACACTACAAAAACTGAATGCGTTAGGATGGGAAATCCTTAGTCACCCCCCGTATTCACCTGACATTGCACCCTCTGATTATTACCTGTTCAGATCTCTGCAAAATTATCTAACGGAAAAAAAATTCAAGTCTTTTGAAAGTGTTTCTAAGGCAGTTGCTGACTATTTTAACTCCATGGATGAGAACTTCTACAAAACAGGAATTTACAGGTTACCTGGAAGATGGCAACAGGTTGTAACAAATAATGTAGCATATATAATTGATTAATATTAAACACATATTTTTATAAATGAATTCAAATATTTTCTTTAAAATACGACAGAACTTTCCCTCCAACCCAATACATAGCCTTGCTGTTAAGTTCGGAGAGCGGTTCTGTTGCAAGTAAAACATAGCCTTGTAATCAGAAAAACCACTTCTCAGAGAAAATCAAGCGCACAACTTACCCCAATCTGTCCTTGCACTATGTTATTGAATTCAAGATTGGCACTAGTGTCGCCAGCATACAGGGAAACTTTCCAAGGCAAAACAGCGGCGGTAGGCAGACCTAACTCTCAGATAAGCTATGCACAATTTTTCTAACTTTATAGTAAAATTCCTTGTTCTTCAAAACCTTCATAAATTCTGGAATGTAAGTTCGTCGTGGCGAAATGAGGCAGAAAAGGAATGTAAATTAAATATTTTTTTTTTAAATTTTAAAGTTTTAACTTAATACCGAAAGGCGTTATTTTAAACTTTTATTTGGCTGTTGAGTTACAACTGGACATCATGCACACGACGTCAGTTTTGTAAATTATGAAAGATATGAAATGGGTTAATAATTGAAAGTGCTGAAGCATCGTTGTTGGAATTAATGCCGAATTTTATTTATGCTTTTAATTACTTTAAATTTTCCTTTTATTCACTTTAAATATTTTGTTCACTTATTAATTTAATTTTATTCGTGCTTCACAAATGACTTTTCATGATTCAAATGGGATATGAATGGAATTAAGAGGAAAAGTAATCTCATGGTTGTTGATACGGGATTTTTATATGAAGCGGAAGAATTTTATTAAACCGAATTTCTTGGTATAAATAAGCAAAGTGGTTGTTGCAGAAATGATGTTTTCCTAAATATTGGCAAAAAATTACGTCACATTAAAAAAGAACTGTCGAAAGAATTTCCGGAAATTAAAAGCTCACAGGTGCTAAGTATTACTGTTGACAACTGCTGAAGTCTCTTTATGCCGAGCATATAAAATGCATGAATTGTCATATGAAATTCCATTATTCAAAATTGATCTTGAGTAAATTTTTAGAAGAAATTAAAAAAGATTCGGATTTTAACGTCTCACCATAAGATATGTTGAGATTTCTTACGCTTTCACTGAGCTTACCAGTTTATCAAACTACTCACTCCTGTCGACACAATTTTGTCCTTTTAACTTGATTATTAAGCATCACTTTCTTCGTACTACGCCGCTTAAAATTCAATAGCAAAAACACAAAATTTTAAAAAAGCAGCGTTTCTTTAGCATTCCCCATACAGTGTTAAATGCTGCCAAACATTTATTTATTTTTAGTCTTCTTTCGAATCATCATATACGTACTTAGTAAGATGACTCACACAACTTTTCTTTTTAAATCATTAGCCCTTTTTTTTTTTTTAAATTATTTATTTAATTTCTTTGAAATTTTGCCACATAGAATTCAACATCAAAATCAGAAGAAGAAGAAGAAAAAAAAAAAAATAACAACAGAATATCCTTAGAATTTCCGAAAGAATGTTAAATGTTGCAATGCAATTTTTTATGTTCGCGATATTGTGTAAAAATAATACATTTGGACTAGAATTTAGTATAAATTTGAAAAATCAGTACTAGTAGTTGTAAGTTGTGCATCTGGAAAATATTCGAGCTTGTGACTAATAAGTAGTAGGAGACAATTACATAATTACAATTAAAACATGGCAAGGTTCAAAACTTATGGTGACTTATGGTAAGTGGGAATAATTTACAACATTGGTACATGAGAACAAGATGAGGTGAAATAAAAGAGCATTGCTACCGAGAATATCTAAAATTTTTTTATTAATAATATACGAGTTGAACACAATTAATTAGTGTTGTTCTTAAATATTTCCTCAAATAGGCTAAACAGAATAAACATTTTATCAATAGAATTGTCTGCAGCTTGAATTTCAGGCATTTTGGCTGAAATTTTTTGGAGAATATTAGCAATGTAGAAGCCTCTGAACATATTATATATTTCTTTTAATAACTTGAATATATCTGAGAAGGCTTTTTTTATACCTGATCCTTTAGATTTTGCCTGGTTTCTTAACATCAGTCGTAACACCTTGGGTGATGTTTGCATAAGAAATTCCAGGAGTGACCTTGGGTGGATTGTACATTATTAACTTACTTACTGTTATTGTTAGCATTCTTAACCAGTTTCTGAAACTTTGAACAACCCATATAGTTTTCTGTGTGACCTGTTTCCAGGCAGTTGCAGCACTTAACAACAGCTAGTTTTTAGCTGAACAGTCAGAGGTTTTGTGTAGGCCTGCACATTTTACGCAGCGCGGATTAAATTTACAGGAGTGTGAGTGGTGGTGGAAGTGTTGGCAGTTATGACACTGCACAACATACCCACTCACTTTATATTCAACAATTTCAACCTAAAACAACATAAAAGATGTAATATCATAAACCTTTTCAACGCTATTAACATTATCAAGCTGAACTTGGAAGAGAGGCCTTGGTGAACGCGACCTGGCGCATTTATGCAACTTTTTTCGTACTTTGAATCCTAAGTTCAAAAGTTCATCTTTCATTTCGTCTGTTCAGCAGTCAATCGGTAGGCCTCTAATAACTGCTTTAATGGGCTTGTCCATCTTTTTTTGAATAATATAATGTTCGACATTTTTGCATATTTAGAAAAAAATGGCTGTGCTTGATTTAATTAACTTATAACGTTGCGCGCCTCCAACTTGCACGCAACCAAGAGGTGACTGTGAAAGCTGTATAAAACACAGAGTCTTGTAAAGGGTTTAAGTCCCTTTTTATTCAACGTAATAAATTACAATTGCGTCCTCTTGACGCTTACAGACGGTGCCAACTCGGCAGTCAAATAAAAATAATAACCTGAAAAGAAACTAAAGACAAGATTCTAACTACGAGGCTCTCTAAAATAACTAACTCACCGCGTTTTACAATACCGCTGCTAATTCAGCAGACTTGAAGCTCACTGGAACGATTAACACTACTTCCCGCCAAGCACATAGGCCGAAACGCGGGGTTCTTCAATTCTCGCTAACTACCTCCGCGCTCGTGCAGTAAGAATATCACACACCGAACTCGTTTCCTTCTATTTAAATCATAATACTTCCGCTGATAATTTGAATGCTTGCGCGTTCTACTCAAATTTACATATTCTGGCATTGGCAGTTCCAGGGGAAAGTAAGGCTTGACAGGAAAGATAGTTTAAACTTAAAATAAATGTTAGTTAAAATAAATATAAACCCTACATTTGCCGCTGCCAGAATTTGGAAAACTTGGAAGCAGGTCCTACAAACGACCTGTTGTAAGTTTCTCTAAATTCTGAACTAATTGGCGAGAACCTCGTTTACACACACACAAAAAAAAAAAAAAAAAAAAATATCTTATGTAACCATTTGTATTCTGTTGCTCGTTTTAACTCTCTCTTCTTACAGCAAATTTTCCTGGACTTCATCAATCAATCTTGGTCTTTCCTTCTAGCATCTGGAAGGAATAAGTATCAGTATCTTTCTACATACATTATAATTTACACTTTCTTGACACAATAAATTTTTGTTTTTAAACGATTCGTTTTTCTTAGTTATTGCTTACTTCACATTCATTCAATTTTTCAAGCATTAATTTAACTTTACCCTGGCTCTCCACCGTGTGTGGTGTCAAACGGGAATATTCGTGTTTTAGTCTTACAACACTTCCCCTAACCACCATGATTTGTTAGAATTCAACGACCAAATAGACACACTTTACTCGACATTCTACAACTCAATGAGCTACTTTAATATTCTTAAAAATTCAAATGTAGGTGGAGAACCCTACAAAACACATTCATTCTAACTTCCCCCTCATTCATCTTTAAACATGCAGGCTTTCGCTCTAAAGCATGACTTTATCTACAATTTACTACTTAAATTTTGACTTCATTGCTTTTAAGCATTCACTTTTAGCATCTACAATTTTATGCTTCTAGACTAAATTCTACTTTTACATAACATTTAAGTATTTACGTACATTTACAAAATTTTAATACATATGCTTTGTACAATTTACCATAAAATGAATAAGAGAAAATAAATTTTTACTTTACTCATTCTTCGCCAAGCTGGCGGCACTGAAAGTAAAATTCTTATTAATACAAGAATACGAAGTTATTTTTATCTTCGGCCAAATTTTGGCTTTAACATAACAGAATTAGTCTTTCGACCAACAGAAAATGCTTGTTTTTAGCTTTTACACTTAAAGAAAATAATACTTTTGCCTTAGCTAAATAAAGTAAAACAAAACTAAGTCTCAACCGAGACATATTGACTTTCGTCAAAACATAGAACTTCGTACTTATGCATAACATTTCGGAACAAAAGAGAAAAAAATTTATAGAAGGTTTTAACTTATCTTTGAGTTTTCGATGCTTGAAACTCCGTCATCCGTTTTTGGCAAAATTGATCCCAAGTTAGAGGTTTCATGGATGTTAATCTTCTCCTTACTGCCCTCCGAGTGTCGTCCTCCTGACTTTTTCTTTTGCGTCCTCTACATGCTGGCCTCTTGGCGGAGTAATCGTCTGGTTGTTGGCCTTTCCGTTTCTCCCTGGGACGGCTGGTCTTGACGTCCTCCGGTCTGGAGTCCTTCTTGAATTTCTTCTGTTCCTCGTATTTTTGTGCCTCCTGTTGGCGTTTCAGTTTCCGGAACGGCGGCCTTGCTGGCACCTGACTCTGTGGCCGTGTGCGCGTTCTCCTTGATGTGTAATTTCTCCTGCTATCCTTTGTAGGTGGTGTTTTTCTCTTTACCACGGTTTCTTTACCCGGTGCATCTGTATTTTTGTTTTTCTTAAACGCCGGAGTTTGAAAATTATTTTTTCTTTTTGATACCGACGTCCGGGTGGTAGAAGTGCTAGGTCTCTCTTCAGTTCTCTGTTTCTTGGGTGGTGGAATAGTTGTTGTAGTCTCTGGTCCTTCTACTTCGTTTAGACTTGAGTCCTGCAAGAAACTTTTAAGGATTTCAAAATCATTTGGATTATAGTATTTTTTCACCTGGTCGGGACTTGCTTTACAGATTTCCCCTCTCTCGTTCTTAAGATATAAGACTACTCCTTTGATTTCCTGAATTACATAGGGGCCTTCAAACTTTGGAGCTAGCTTTGCCATAAAATTGTCTGGGGCACTTGATAAAGAAAATTTCCGCTTCAATACTTTATCCCCAACTTTAAAATCTGCTTCACGGCGTTTTCTATCGTAATATAGTTTCTGCCTATTTCTTGCCGTATCCGAGGTTTTAAGCGCCTGATCAATGAGCTTTTGCACATCTTTTTGTTTAAACTCCTGCTCTCTTTGTTGCACAAAGAATAATTTATCTAAAGGCGTAATTAACTTTCTGCCTAAAAATAATTCTGCTGGAGTTTTTCCCGTAGTATCATGATGTGCCGTTCTTAAAGCATAAGCTAATTCATTTATGTAGCCATCCCAGCGCTTGTGATGTGTGCTAACGTAACTGCGAATTATTTTTACAATGTTTTTATTAACTCTTTCTGCTATGTTAGCCTGTGGTCTATACGGAACCATTTTGATATGGCGTATGCCAAGTCCATTGCATATGTTTTCAAATATTTGACTAATGAATTGTTTTCCGTTATCGCTAATGACTTTTATCGGTGCACCGTATTTTAAAATGTATCTGTGTAAGAATGCATCTGCGACTGTTTTGGCTGACGCGCGTTTAAGTGGAACAATTTCTATCCATTTTGAAAAATGATCTACTATTACTAAAAGAAAACGATTTTTATTTAACTCGCTCTGGGGGAAGGGACCAAGAAGATCTATGCCTAAAATTTCATTCGGAAATGTAGCGCGAATGCTATTTAAGTACCCGGCCGGGCTGTAATTAATATCATTTATTAACTGACATTGATTGCAGGACCTGACATACGCCGTTACTATTTTGTATAATTGCGGGAAATATACTGCCTCGCGTACCCTTTTTAAAGTCTTTCTGACCCCTAGATGGCCCGCTGTTTTTGCTTCGTGAAACTCCTTCAAAATGCTTAATCGAAGCGAGGCTGGGATGACTGGTTTATACTCAAGATTTTCGTTTGTTGTTTTCGTATAGAATAATAAATTATCTATTATTTCATAGTTTTTTGCTCTATTTCTTATCGCATCGATATCTGTGTGCTCGAAGCTTTCGGGGTCTTTCAAATAAGCATAGATATTTCCAAATTCAGGATCAGCTTTCAGTTCAGTAATAACCGTATCTCTAGAATCTAAAATTTTTGAAGTCAACACAGCGCATAAGTTCATTTCCTTCATCGTCCAGTTTTATACGAGAAAGTGCGTCAGCTACATTGTTTTCCTTACCCGGTTTATATTTTATTGTGATATTATATTCTTGGAGTTTTAAAGCCCATCTTATTAACCTGGGCGTTAGATTTTTCCCCGAGTAAAGTCTACCAACAGCCGCATGATCCGAAAAGACTGTTACTGGCGCTTTGCCGAAATAAACTCGAAATTTGTGTACAGCCATTAATACGGCTAATGTTTCTCTTTCTGTAGCTGTATAATTCCTTTGTGTCTGATTCAATGTTTTACTAAAAAATGCCAGCGGATGGTTATTTTGCATAAGAACTGCACCCACCGCATAGTCTGATGCATTTGCTGCAATTTCCAGGTTTTCGTCCCCCTCAGGGAATTTTAAAACAGGGGCATTAATAAGCGCTTCTTTTAATCTTTCAAAAGCTGTGTTAGCTTCCGCTGTCCACGTAAACTTAGCCCTTTTTCTTTTGATTACTAAGAGTGGTTCAACAATATTAGCGAAATCTTTTATGAAAGATCGATAGTAAGAACATAATCCAAGGAAAGATGAAAGTTTCTTGGCGGTGTTGGGCGGTGGGAAATTCTTAATAGCTTTTATTTTTGAATCTTGCGTTTCTATACCCTTTTGCGAAATTTTATAACCGAGATATTTAAGTTCTTTAGTTGCGAACTTGCATTTTGAGGCGTTAATTGTAAGACCGGCCTCTTTTAATAATTTAAAAACTTGTTCGAGGTCATTAATGTGTTGTTCCAACGTACTACTCGTTATAATTATATCATCTAGATAAATTAAAATTGATTTTCCTAGGACAGGCTTTAGAACAATGTCCATAGCTCTCTGGAATGTTGATGGGGCCCCACACAACCCAAAGGGCATGCGTAAAAATGCATAAGTGCCCGATTTTGTTATAAACGCGGTTTTATGTATATCTTCGGGTCTCATAGCTATTTGATAGTAGCCAGACGTTAAGTCCAAAGTAGACATATATCTTGTCGATTTGATCTGTCTAATGATCTCGTCTATAACCGGCAAAGGGTAAACTGGAAATTTGGTAATACTATTTAGTTTTCTGTAATCAATAGCAAACCTCCAAGCCCTTTTATCCGAAGGAGGAAACTCGTTCTTTTTCCTACATAGTACGACTGGACTCGCGTACTCACTATTTATGGGCGTTATTATTTTATTCTTTAACATCTCCTGAATATGTTCTTCGATGATTAAGTCTTTTTGTTTGTCATAACGGTATGGCTTAGTCCTACAAGGTTTTTCGGCATTTAATTGAATCTTATGTGTTATTATTTGGCAGTTTCCTGGGTTTTCTGAAAACAAATGAGAAAAATTACTCACCACTTGCTGTATTGCTTTACTTTCCTGGTCATTCAGATGGCTAAGGTCCAATTCAGGTGTCTCCACAGGTTCCACCACCCTCTGGTCTATCTCCAACACCACGGAACTATCTTGAAAATTTAATTTGGCCCTCGCGGCCCTTAAAAAGTCCATACCTAAAATAAGAGAGTGTTGCAGGTCTTTCACCACAAAAATTAATACTTTGAGATTTTCCTCTTTTACCTGTAAGTTTAATGATAATTTCCCGATGCAGTGACATGTTTTTCCTTGCGCCGCTATAATTTCCGTATGTCTGGTTTTAAATAATCGTATCCTATAAAAATTCTTTTTGAAGAAATTTTCACTCATAAAATTTCCTTCTGCTCCTGTATCGATGAGGGCTTCTACTGGTACATCGCCAACCAGGACTTGTATAATTGGTAGCTGTGAGTTTTTTACGATGACCGTGTTTAAATGTCTATTTGAGGGTTTTTTTAAAACTTCCGGGGTCTGGACCCTCCCTTTCACAGGCCCCTCTACTCGTTTAAAGCTTTCTTTTCAATCTGTCTTCTGGGTACGCGGATGTTTATTTTCAAATTTTCTTTTTGGGCCTTGACCTTCGAGTTTCGATAGTTCTTTCCCCCATAAGAGCGATTTCCATTTCTGGTTTCCTCCTTTGAAGATTTCCTTCGGGTACTTTGAGAATATGTTTCCCCTCTCGCTTTTTCCGCTATTGTGCGATTTTGAAACTTCACCGCCAATTCGAAAAGTTCCTGCAATGTGCTTGGGTTTCTAATTTCAAAGTAGTCTTGGACAGCGGGTAACAATCTTGGTAATATTATTTCAATAATCTCCGCATCGGGTTTCTTTCCATACAGCATATCCGTTAGCTTGATTTTTCGTAGAATAAAGTCCGTCAATTCTGCTGTATCCCGTTGATAGAAACTATATAGCTCGGCTTCCAGCCGTGCGCGATCTTTCACTATCGGGAAGGCCTTTACTAACGATTTTTTGAAATTTTCAAATGTATACGTCGGGCTTCCAAATTCACCTAGTAGAAATTTGCCTATGTTTTTCCACCATAGCGCGGCCTGTCCTCTTAGTGCTGATGTGGCGATGGCAACTTTTTGTCTTTCAGGCTCAGGGTAGAGCTGAAAGTGGTTTTCTAGACCTTATAAAAATACCGCCACCGAATTTTTTCCGTCGAAATGGACGTTTGGCTTGATTGATGCTCTCAAAGTCTGGACCAGGTATCCAAATCCTTCTAACTGACTTGTCATTTCTTGGTGTTGTCCAGCGGCTTCCATCCAATTTTCGGCCATTTCAATTCGATAATTGTTCGGGCGCCAATATAACGTTGCGCGCCTCCAACTTGCACGCAACCAAGAGGTGACTGTGAAAGCTGTATAAAACACAGAGTCTTGTAAAGGGTTTAAGTCCCTTTTTATTCAACGTAATAAATTACAATTGCGTCCTCTTGACGCTTACAGACGGTGCCAACTCGGCAGTCAAATAAAAATAATAACCTGAAAAGAAACTAAAGACAAGATTCTAACTACGAGGCTCTCTAAAATAACTAACTCACCGCGTTTTACAATACCGCTGCTAATTCAGCAGACTTGAAGCTCACTGGAACGATTAACACTACTTCCCGCCAAGCACATAGGCCGAAACGCGGGGTTCTTCAATTCTCGCTAACTACCTCCGCGCTCGTGCAGTAAGAATATCACACACCGAACTCGTTTCCTTCTATTTAAATCATAATACTTCCGCTGATAATTTGAATGCTTGCGCGTTCTACTCAAATTTACATATTCTGGCATTGGCAGTTCCAGGGGAAAGTAAGGCTTGACAGGAAAGATAGTTTAAACTTAAAATAAATGTTAGTTAAAATAAATATAAACCCTACAAACTGTTGAAATTGTATTTTCTGTAAACATTTATAGTGATAATACCTTAATTAACCATATTGAAGTTATCTTTGTAGTGATAATACCTTAATTAACCATATTCAAGTTCAATCTATTTGACTATATTTGATTTCATTTCGAGTATTGTATTCATTCGGGTATGGTAAAAATTTCATCCGGGGCGACATTTGATTACGCAACCAAAATCCAGGTATACAGAACTGCCGTCGAGATAATGATTTTAAAAAATAAATATAAGTGAATAAATAACTAAAAGAATGGGGATTGCACCTAAATAGAGTTGACTGTTGAGAAAATCAGAGTATCTCATTTTTAAAACGATTTATAGCAGTAGTTTTTCTCCTTTTCTTCTTTATATATTTTTAATTGGTATAAATAGTTTTATTATTATTTTTTTTTAACAAGAAGGTTAGCAGCTGCAATTTTTTGCCGTTGGTAATTAAATTTGATTTGCACTTCAGCTTGTGCTGTTTTATTTTTATGCAATGCAGATTTTACCTACATAGCAAAAATTTGTCAGTTTAATGTATTATTTACGTTGATTTTGTTTGACACGCGTAAATAGTCCTTTTTTTCTGAGCTTTTTTTTTACCCTTTGTGTTCAATTGTGCTTATCCTTCAACTTTAAGTTACCTTAAGTTGACGTGCAGAAGCTTTTACTTTTAATCCGTTGTTGCTCTAGCATTTAGTCTCGAAGGTTGAACGTGCTTAGAAAGTAAATAGTGTTAGTGCTGTTAGTCTGATGGCCACCTAATTAAATTATGCTAATTAGCAAAGCGTATTAGTATATAAATCATCAGTATCATGAATTCGATCGTTCTTGAACGTTTAACAATATATATTAATTTCTTAGTTTAAATGCATTTAGAAATTTCTTGAATAGCATCGTTGCCAGAGAAAATATAATCTGTTGACAGTGCAAGTTCTGCTGCTACAGCTCCTACTTGAAACTTCGTGCAAATCTTTTTCAAATGATTTTTTAACATTCCTGTGTTATTTTCGTGGCTTTTTATTTTTTTCAAGTATTTTTATCTCACGTAATTGTAATTTTCAGCAATAGGCATCCAATTAATTTTATATTGTAAATTGATTATTTATGTTTTGATTGATTATTATGTTTGATTTGATTTGATTATGTTTTGATTGATGATTATATTGTAAATTGATTATTTATGTTTTGATTGAGTGGGGGCGGGTTGGCGTCGAGATTGCAGAATTTATTGTGTACTTTTTAGAAACAGCATTCATAGCAAGTGTTTCATTATTGGAGGAATATTGAATTCATTTCCTTTATTGGAGGATAAGAATTCCATATTAAAGAATAACAATTTTGCTGTGTGTGCACTGCACTTGATAATTTATTTCAGGTTTTCTAAAACTGATAATTTTAAATCCAATTTCGATGTGAACTTAAAGGAATAACAGTAAATGTTATTGTGGTGATTTCGAATTGGTTAGGAAATTTTTATGTTATTTGTGAATAGACTAGTGTCTCTTTTTAATTTTTGATTAACATGTGACGACATTAACAACATTATTTTACATTAGAACAGTTAACAGCATTAGATGACATAACAAATTTACGTTATTTTAATGAACTCGCCATTTATTTTCTGATTTCTTCTTAAAAGTTTAAAGATTTATTTATCATTGCCGTTAAAAATCTATTTATCATCCACATTTTTTTGTTCATGCCATCATTTGTGTATTCGTAATTCTAGCATGAATGCGTGCTTAAATGTTGCGCTATACCAGGGTAACGGAGGTTAGCGATTTTCAAAAGATTTCGAATCGAATATTTGACGAGTAATAGTAATGCATTGGAATTAATATTGATTCCGTGTAGTCTCATAAACGACATCTACGGCGCACAATAGCGAGTTTCTTATCTGTGAATGAAGTTCTCTCAGCTGGTGAAAAGTAAGCATTTCTAACTGTCTATTCAGAAATCGTGCATAGCGCGACGTGTCCGGCTCATTAATATAATGGCACAGACGCACTTTACTTAAATTATTCTACATATAAGTTTCCCCAAGGAAATTTGAACTGAGAAAATGGGCATGCCATAAATCCACTTACTTACCTTGAAAATTCGAAGGCAAATTAGAAAAGATAACAGGGTATGTTATAAGATATTTCTTCCGCTTTTCTAGTGTGCCTTCGTGGTGTGGTGGTCTGCACGTGTGACGAACCTGCATTTATCCATGGCGGCCCGTAGAGCAATCACAAAACATCCGGTGGTTCAGTTTTCTAATGCTATTTATTATCCGTTATTTACATATTTACAACTGTCCTATTGTTACGTGGACTACCTTCACAGAAATCATGTTGCCTAATCAAACGACATTTCGTTTTCTACTTACATGCATTACGCTACTACCAAGCAGCGCCCTCTACTTCTCTCTTTACAACACTCCCCACCTGTGAACTCTTTAAGTTCACACAAACCGAATACAAAATAAACCATAATTTCTAAATCAAACACAACATTTGAATACTCTATAAACTACATCAAATTACAAATAACAATTAAGTAATGTTTAAACACGTTAAATCAACTTATAAAGTAATTACTAAATAAGAAACATTATACTAAATCAAAATTCGCAATAATTATATAAACTAAACTACATTTAGCAAAAATCAATAAAGATATTCAGAAGATGATATATGTGCAAACAATAAATCAGATTATTACACTGTAACTCTTTACTACTAATTATGCACTTCAAGATTGTACAGCAATTGTACTGGTCTCTTTAGATTACCTGTTTGAGTTTTAATGAGACACGAGCGAACCTGACCATCTCTGCCAGGATAAGTTTCTATTATCTTACCTAGTGTCCACAAATTCCTAGGTAAACCGTCGTCATGTACAAGGACTACATCATTAACATTAAAGTGACCAGACACTTTAGTAGGTGGACATAAATTCACAGATCTTAAAGAAAGCAAGTAATCCTTCCTCCACCTATTCCAAAAGTGGTTTAACAAGGTTTGTTGATGTTTATACCTTTTGATCAAGGAATGTCTAGACCCAATCAAGTCTTCTCTGCACACTCTTGTAACTGGAAGAGAAAGTAAACGTTTACCAATTAAGAAATGAGCAGGAGTTAGCGGTGAGGGTTCTGAAGGGTCATTGCAGACATACGTTATGGGTCTTGAATTAATTATGGCTTCGATTTCTACGAAGACTGTTTCTAGCTCATTCAAAGAGAGACTAGAACGTCCAACTATTTTCCTTAAACAAGTTTTGATCGTTCTAAAATGCCTTTCCCAGAACCCTCCCCACCATGCTCCTTTTTCCACAATAAACTTCCATGTTATACCGTGGGAAGAAAACAAATTTTGTACAGATGGATGTTGAATACACTTCCAAATTTTTCGCAACTCGAGATCAGCACATTTGAATGTCTTGGCATTGTCAGAATATATCGTTGAGCACAATCCACGACGAGAAATAAACCTGCGAAACGCAAGCATGAAATTCTCCACGCTCATAGAAGGGACAAGTTCTAGATGTAAAGCTCGAGTTGTAGCACATGTAAACAAAAGCAGATAATGTTTATTCTTGCTGTCCTTTGTAAAAAAGGGACCAGCATAATCCAGGCCTGTTACAGAAAATGGAGATGATTGAAGAACACGATCGGGTGGTAAAGGAGCGGTTTCCTGTGTACCGGCACGCACCTTGTATCGTTTACACAAAAAGCACTTACTTAACGTGGACTTGACGAATTGGCGTCCTTTTATGATCCAAAACTTTTCTCTAATATCAGCTAAGGTAGCTTCGACTCCAGCATGAAACAATTTGTTATGAGACTCAAAAATTACTAGTTCACTGTATCTATCTTTATAAGGTAACAGCCATGGGTGTTTTTCTTCGAAAGAAAAGTCTGAGAATTGAAGTCTGCCCTTTAAACGCAGAAGACCATGGGTATCCAATTCTGGGTTAAGTGAATAAATCGACGATGTCTTTTCTAAGCATTTTCCACTTGATAGATCTAGAATCTCTTTCGCAAAGTATTTTCGCTGTGTAACTTTTACCCAATAGAACTCAGCTCGTGAAATCTCAACAGAGCTTAATGGACCTTTGACTTTCACTGAATTTCGTTTTATATTGTTGGTAAACCGCATAACATAAGCCGTAATTCGATACACCTTCAGCAGCCTGCTGAATCGCGTTAACTCTAGTAATGCCGAAGATTCTACGTCTTGAACAGAAACATGAAGAGATGTTTGCACCCTTGCTTCGTTCTGAACGCTCTCCTCGTCGATGTTGGTCTGTTGGTTTACTGGCCAAACACTTTCAGGTTGAGACAGCCAGTTAGGTCCCTGTAACCAAAGGGAACTTCTCACAAGATTAAAGGCATTTTCTCCTCGAGATAAAAGGTCAGCAGGGTTTTCACTCCCACTGCAGTGAAACCAGCATTCAGGATCCGTGAGTGACTGAATATCAGAAACTCTGTTTGATACAAAGGGTTTCCAATTTCTTGCACATCCCTTTAGTAGATAGTTATTTGGCTATCACTCCAAAGAAACTTTTGATGACACAGTTCAGGAAACAGCTTTGTCAAATACATAGACAATTTGGCGGCTACTAAAGCAGCCATCAACTCCAAACGAGGTAAAGTCATAGTCTTGAGTGGAGCTACGCGACCCTTTGCGGTAATGAAACTGGTGCAAATAATGTTTTCTGAATCAAGATATCTAAAGTATGCTACTGCGCCGTACGCTTTAGGGCTAGCGTCAGCAAATACATGAAGACTAACATTAGATTTTTCACTACTACCAAAATATTTTCTCGGAAGAGAAAACTCCTCCAACATCTTTAATTCAGCTTGCCAGCGACTCCAGTCCTTAATTATTTCTAATGGAAGGGTATCATCCCAGTCCACACCTAATGTCCAAATTTTTTGTAACAGAATTTTCATTTTCATCACAAAGGGTTGAAACACACCAATTGGATCGTAAACTTTGGCCACCCTTTGGAGAATAGTCCTTTTTGTGACCTCAGCACTGTCATGGGATAAATTTCCTAAAAATTCGCAGTTCAACTTGATCTTATCTGCTTCAGAGTTCCAGATCATGCCCAAAAATTTTGACTCTTTAGCTGGTTCTATGTTATAACCTTTTCCAATCCACCAGGAATTAAGTTCCTCGGAATTTGACCTTAATTTTCTCAAATTCATCTCAGCGTCTTTAAAAATCTTAACCGCGTCTGAGGATAATCGACATGCATCTTCAATAGTGTCTGCACCGTAGTATAAATCGTCTACATATAACGAGGAATCTAACATTTCATAACTTTCTGGATTTGTGCTTTTATATTTTTTAATGTGGAATTTTATCATCATCGCTAAAATTGCTGGACTACAGCAAAGTCCGAATTGGAAGACGTTTAAACCTTAAAACTTTATATTTTTCCTCACTATTCCCGAACCAAAGAAATTTTAAATATTCCCTATCCTTTTCTAAGATTCCTATCATTAAAAAGGCCTTAGCTAAATCTCCGCTGAAAGCAATTTCATATTTCCGAAATTTTAAAATTATGTCCAAAACCACGGTGATCAAACTAGGTCCAATGTCTAAAAAATCATTTAAGGACTTTACACCTTTAGTTCTAGAAGAGCTCGCGTCGTAAACAATCCTACAACTTGTGGTTTCCTTAGGTTTTATTATTTCCCTGTGCGGCATAAAATACGATGCCTCCGTTATTTCCTGTGAAAACTTCTCAACTATACCCTCCTTCATTTGCTCTTCAATTACGGATTTATACTGCTGATAAATCTCAGGATTTCTAATAAGTCTATTTTTAAGACTTTCAAATCGTCTTAATGCTACTCCGAAATTATTTTCTAATTGCCCTGCTTCCGATTTCCATAATAAACTGACATAGTACCTATTACCTTCTACCCGTATTTCCTTTTCAAAGCTTTGAATCATTTCTCTCACCTCGTTAGAAATCGCTGAGTCATCGGTAAGGCCCATCAAATCTAAAGTCCATAACGATCGCAATGAATCAGTTACGCAAGAAGAAAGGTTTACTATTGCCGTGTTTTGAGATACTATTTCGCTCTCTTTATCTTGAAGGCCAACTGGGACCCATCCAAACATAGTAAAAATCGCATAAATTTCCTTTCCTAATTGAATCTTTTCCCCCCTTACCATCTTCCAGTAATAATCCACACCTATTAGAATTCCAACGCTTCTTTTACATAAACAAGCGATTCGCAATCCGCACTCATACATCATTTTTAGTGTTTGTTTTGACGGCGTGGTCATATGCGAAGCCGTTATGGCGTCAGTGACGAGACAGCTGATTTTTATTTTGTTCTTTTGCTTCGCATCCGAAACACAGAATTCGACAACCTTATATGTTTTAGGTACTGCGTATTTCATTCCGAAAGAATAAATAGACAATGTTTCTTCTCCAACAAATTTTAAGTTTAATTTCTTAACTACACTAATATGAACAAAACTTCGTGTAGCACCACAATCGAAAATTAAATTAGTTAACTCTGACTTTCCCTCATAATGAGCTAACACTGAACAGGTTTGCAATAAAGCATTTTTATTCAATGATTTATCACAAGGAACAACAGAAAGCGTGTGTTCTTTTGGGGAGTTTTGCGTTTCATCTACTGAATTATCTCGCGAACTTTCGCACAATTCTTTTATGTTTTGATTTGAAGCCGTTCGCGCTTTGTTACGATTTGAACTACTCGTACATAGTGACTCATGATGCAACTTAAACCCGCATCTTAAGCAGTTAGTTTTATTTCTGCACGATTTCCAAATGTGATATTTTCGAAAACAAATAAAGCATCTATTTTCAGTACGTAACTTACACAATTTTTCTTTAATGCTTTTATCACAAGAAAATGAATTATGGGACTTTTCGCAGAAGATGCATGCACGATTATCAACAGCATTGAAACTGGCAGCCGTAGGTACATTTCTGTGAATTTTTTTATAATCAGACTTAGCATGTTCGAAACGTGGAGGCAAGGTATTTCTTTTATCTCGCGTCAATAAACTCGACGCTTCCCGACATTCAATTTCCCGCTTTATGAAGTCCAACAAGTCTGAAACATTAATTTCTTCATTTGGGTTTTTCCTTCGATTAAATTCCAGAACGAATTCTTCTGGAATAGCTTTTAACAAAACAGGTATTAATAACTGACCAAATGAACCTTTCGTAACTCCTTGCGCTTCCAAATTCCGAACTGCAATTTCGATTTCATCATATAACCTACGTAAAGCTTTAATATTATTTGAATTCCTTACTGGTTCTAAATTTAACAGTTTGTTCATGAATTGACTAATTATTATTTCTTTTTTCCCGAATCTATCCTTTAAAGATTTTATACTCTCATCGTAATTTTTTGCATTTAATTCTAATGAAGATACTACATTACTCGCGGCACCTGTAAGTAATGTTTTCAAGTATGCGAATTTTTCTATCTTACTAAGACTTTCGTTTTTGTCTATAGTGCTTTCGTAACTGTTCCAAAACTCCGTAAATTTTTCAGGATCACCTGAATATTTCTCTAAAACTAGTTTTGGAAGTTTTACCGTACTTTGTACATTTTGCAGTCTAACCAAGTTTTGTTCAGGATCTTTAATATTTATTTTATCCTCTTCCAACATTCGATTAATTCATTTAATAGCTCGAGAACATTTTTCCTGATATTCCTCAGAACTAACTACATCCGCTTCTAGAGAATCTATCTCAATTACGGAATGAATTGCCTCGTCTAATTCTTTCAAATTACTTTTCTTTTCTATTAATAATTCATGCACTTCACATAATTCATCTGTATCTTTCTTTGCTAAGCTATCCTCGACTTTCTTTAGTAGTTTAGATACTACCGTTCTCAATGCGGTTCTCTTTCGTTTTAATCTATCTAGTTCTGCCATTATTTCGCGTTAATACACAAATGTACCTAAGACTGCAAATTATCAAAATTCAAATCAAACACGTTCAAAATTTAATAATAATCACGCTCTTACCTAGGGCATGGTCTGGACACATCCTTCCTCGTGAAGTTCACTTTAACAAATCCAAACTTTCCGTAAGATGCACCATTGTGACGAACCTGCATTTATCCATGGCGGCCCGTAGAGCAATCACAAAACATCCGGTGGTTCAGTTTTCTAATGCTATTTATTATCCGTTATTTACATATTTACAACTGTCCTATTGTTAGGTGGACTACCTTCACAGAAATCATGTTGCCTAATCAAACGACATTTCGTTTTCTACTTACATGCATTACGCTACTACCAAGCAGCGCCCTCTACTTCTCTCTTTACAACAGCACGCTGGGCCGGTATTCCAGAGTTCCGTGGTTCGATTCCCATTTTTCATCTTGCCTGCTTCCAAAAAATACCTAATGTCTCTACAGTAGCTCCCGAACTAAAGGGTGTTGGATGATGATTCTCCTCACCCTGGATTTGGCGATTGGGTCCCCTAAAAACTCTAGTCGCCCTTTAAAAAGGAGAGTGTATAAGGTATTTCTCCCGCTTTTCTGGGGTGCCTTCGTGGTGTGGGGGTCTGCACGCTGTGCCGGTATTCCAGAGGTCCGTGGTTCCATTCCTGGCGCAGGCGTTTGCTCATTTTTCATCTTGCCTGCTTCCAAAAATATCTTAAAAGACTCTACAATGTGGTGGAATATGTATATTAAATAAGTCGGAATGTGAAGTAGAATATTTGATAGTCATTGCCGAGTGAATGTAGGCAAGGTGAAAGCAGTGAAATACCAAGAATTGGAAGAAACAGAATGTCAAGAATAAATGCAAGATGAAAAACCTATGTACAAAAAGATATTGTACATAAATACAAGAAAGAGCAGAGAAATATATAAAATACCTACAAAAAAAAAAAAAAAAAAAAAGTGTTCAGTATAATAGGCGATGCCAGGAAATTGTTGAAAAAAGTAGACGCAAAAGCTCGAAGGTGTTTGTCCTCGTTAAGTGCGTATAATGAAAAAGATTAAAGGTGTTAAATATGTCCACAGTTTAGTGCTTTTTTGTAGAAGTTTATTAATTTTATTTAGAAAATCTTCAATGCCAGTCTGCAAATCTTCGTGCAATCGTTGATTATGTACAAGATTATAATTATTCTTAAGTATTTACCAAGAAGTGGATGCATAAGTTAGAACTGGACGAATTATGGCAGTGTAAATTAAACGTTTGTTCCTAAGATCAATCTGTGACTACATTTCAGTTGTCGGGAAAAGGTTGTTAATTACTTTATTAATTAATGACATAATCAAGAGGATTAATTCTCGATCTAAATTTCAGTCATTTTAGCTGACGGATAAGCCCCTCCCGATACTGCTCCACCATGCGTTTTTATGAATTGCCATAAACCCGAATTAAATGAACCACCATTTTATGAATTACCATAAACCTGAGGCAATTCATAAAAATGATTTTCTAACATTTCTGCTTTATTCATTTTGCCATATTTTCGTAGAATTGGGCAGATACAAAGCTAACTTACTTTTTAGAACCATATAATTTAATAGGGTGGCCTAACAAATGCGGGAAGAGCGCAAAAATAGGATTAATGATATAATCAATATACAGTAAATCCTTCTCAAAGGAGAAGTTTACGTCATTAATAAGTTGCGCATGGCAAAATCATGTTCCTCAAAATTAATTTCCTATAGAAAAAAAATCTGATGTGTATACCACATGACTTCCTTGCACGGAATATTAAATTATACGCATTTTTTCTTGCATTTCATTTAAACTTATTGGATTGAATTAAATCTACTTCGCCGACAGCGCATAAACCACAATAGAATAAAGGCATTCTTTAAAATTCACTCTAGTATTTGTTTACCATAGCGACACTATGGCGCTAGATTCACTTAACAGTATTATATTTCGTTCATATTGTAACTCAGAATGCACAAAATTTATATCATTTAAAGAATAGAATTATCTAATCGTTGCCACATGTTCTATTCAAATACTATAATAAAGCTAGAATGATGTATAAAAAAAATTAAGCAAACAAAACAAAAAAGAAACAGTTTTTCACAGACGATTCAGTATTTCTCATTCAATTAATTCAGTTCTCACTTCGCGACACGGCAAAGATACAGAAAAATTAAAAATATGTATATTAAAAATTACGAAGTAAATCTTAAACACTTATTTCCTCGAAAAAATTCCAGAAAGGATTAAACATGATTTAATTCGCAATAATAAATGAAGGCGTTATCTTTGTTGTTGCAAAGTTTAGTCTCTCTAGATTGGCTACAAATCTACTATTCTGCTGTTTCAAATGTAAACAAACATGTCCGCCATGATATTTAAAGATTAGGCTTAACCGCACTTAAACAGAGTTTAAATTGTTGATAATTGTACAAATATTGCTTGCAGATTTACTAAAGGCACAGAAAACCTTAACCGAAAGATAAGAACAACATAATTCAATCATTTTTAGAGCAAAAAATGCACAATTTACAAACATATAAGAGTAAAGAAACTGAGATCACTCACCCGGGTAACAGAGTGGATATATATGTGACTATATTTATATACGTTTGGTGCGGCCGATTGCAACCAAAATACAAGGTGCACATCTACATGTTATAGCAGGGCTATAAACAAAATTTCAACGTTCTGAGGCTACTCGTTTTTGAGTTATGCACATACGTACGTACAGACACCATGAAAAATTCTCTTCAGAATTCATTTTAAAGCAGTTTTATAATTTTTAACAGAGTTAAATTTGGAATTATACGAAGAATTTTATTCACCAACGGAAGCTGATATTTTGCTAGATGAACTATCAAATTATGATTTTAAAAATATTAGTTTTGAAATTAATGGGACTCAGTATGTTCCACGAAGAAAAGTACTCGGTTTTGGTGATGAAGGACTTAGTTACGAGTTCTCTGGAACGAGCATTTGTGCAGAACCATGGACTCAAACTCTTCTAAATGTAAAAGATTATGTTGAAACGATAACTGGCAAAAAATATAATTTTGCTTTATTGAACTATTATCCTGACGGAGTGGCGAAATTTTCAACGCATAAAGACAATGAAACTTGTCTCGAACCTGAAAGTGATATACCTATCATCAGTTTAGGTGCAAAACGTCAAATGGTATTTACCAGGCGAAATTTCACATCTCGAAGCGTGGACTGAACTCATGGAACTCTCCTTGTAATGAAACCACCAACGAATCAATTTTGGATGCACGGAATACCCTCTCAACCTGACGTTAAAGATCCTAGAATTAGTATCACATTCCGTAACATAAAAATTTCGAAAATTAAAAAACGACGCTTGGAAGATAATGAGGATGAACTTCCAGAGGATGACTGGTTTGCCCACTATATGAAATCTGTTCCTGAAAATATCTTCATGCCGAATAATCGAGAACAGAAAAAAGAAAGTTCGAAGTTGATTGCACAGTGGACTCTTGGTTGGGGATATTTTGTGTCTATAAATCAGTTTGAAAACAAAATGAACATTCATCTACGTGAATGTGTGGAACAAAATAAAATATTATACCCTACTACACGCGGTGTTGTTATAACTCCTGCAACATGGCAAGAATTTTCCTCAAAAATATATGAATTTAATCTTGTCTATACGAGTGCCAGCATCATTTGTAATAATGAGTTGGTAGTTTTCAACAAAGAAGGTGAGTGTATTTTTCAACAAGTTTTTAAACAAGATGAAAATTCTTTTAAACTAAAACCTACATACCTAAAAGTAAACTGTGATATTTTAAAAAAATTGAAAGAAATTATTCCTGATGTATCTAATACTTTATATAAAAGTATTTTTGAAATTATTTTACCGTTGCAAATCAAATGTAAAAACAATTGTTCGGATGTGGCAAGTGATGATGATGAACTTTTTAAAGAACTCATAAACTCTATCAAAACTGAATTAAATTCAGTGATTAAAAAGCTATTTAAATGCGAAGGTTGCATTGTAAATCATCCTTCACAAACAAGACATGATTGCATTATAATAAGTGTTGATGATAGAATTAAATATATTGGTGAAGATATATTTTTATGTATTAATTTTAAAAATATAAGAGATTCTTTAAGGCAGAAAATACTTTTTCATTTATTTTGTGATAGGTTTTTTGAATCGAAATGTTATGAAGATTATAAAAATGCATTAATATAAGTACAGCTATTCTATTTAAATTTCTGTGTTTGTTTGATGTTATGACTATTTTTTTCCTTATGTTTTTTTTAATAGAAATATATTGAAATTTTAGTTTTAATTTTAAAGCAAACATGTATATCAAATGTCAGTAAATGGATATTGCTGTTAATTTGATGTTAATTAATGTAAGAAAATTCTAAGTATATTTTATGTGTAATACAGAAACTTGTTCTTTGGAAATAAATAAATGTATTGAAATAGAAAAGCTTCTTGGTGAAATGAATGTATTTTTATTTTTTATAACAATTTTTTTAAGTATTGTATGTTTACAGTGCAGTATATGCTTCAAGTGATTCACTCGTGTTGAAAATTTAAGAGTTTATGAAGCGATTATTCGCTGAAGTTTTAGTTATGTGATATATTTGCGAGGTTTCTTGAATACGAGTAATCTGATTTTGATAGATTTGATTTTGATTTCATGAGATATTTGAAATCTCATGAAAGAAACATCAGATGTAGTGTATGTCCTAAGAAATTTAAGTTTATAGTTTGAAAAGTCGCGAAGCTTCTCGTCTTAGAATTTTGTAGTGAATAATCACAAGTTCTTTTCATGTAAAAAGGATATGAAAACTTATAAAGTTACTTTTAAGAGTAAATCATGATAAAAAATATTTAGTGAGCATAAGAATTTAAAACAATATGAATCTTTACATCGTATTGAATGTTCGGATATTTTTTTCAAGTAAAACAGAATTTGAAGAAAATCTCACGAACCTTTTTTTTTTTTTTTTTTTTTTTTTTTTTTTAATTTTGCCGGTGTCAAAAGAAACAGAAATATGCTGATGATGATGTTTTGAAACAGCATGATACTTCTCTTCTTATAAATTGCCTCCATTGTTTACAAGTGTTTAAAAGAAAAAGTGATCTCTTACACCACATTCGAATGCGACATGGTTTGATGCTAATCTTACAAAAACGAAGAAACGTTGACATCGTTAATACATGCAAGTCTTCTAAAATCGCAAGTCTTAATAGTATGTTCGCAATTGAATCGATTTGCTAGAACATAGAAAATGATCATGTCTTAGATGTACTTCTTGAATATATAAAATTGTAGCTAGTAGGGAAAAAAATGAGTTATGGTGTAGTGTTACACTGAGTTATGATATCGGTGTTTGAAATGGTAATCAATAGTTACATTTAAAATGTGTCGTGAGTGTGAAAATGCAGAAATAAAAGAGCTTTGGCGAATTTAATAAATGTGGTTCAATGTGGTTGATGGGAAAATTTGTTCCATGTGAATTAAATAGTGCAAGATATGAATCTCTTTCTCTCAATAGTTAATTATTCAATTGTAAGACAATTAAACTTTAAATATATATGCATATAGTACATGTAATCATTAATATTACATTGATTAATGTAAATAACTGATGATATGTGTATTAACATAGTGAATGTTCACTTTTATGAAATTCTAAGCATTACTTTAAATATCATTCATAAAACTTTTATCTCATATATACAAACATGACAATATCTATTGAGTTTTCGTTTGTTCTTTGGAATGTATAAAAGTGTAAATATTTTTTTTTTTTTTTTTAAATTTAATGTAGATTGGAGTAAAATATCTGTATCTTTCTTCATTTCAATCGGTAATATCTGTATGCTGGTAAAGGTATTTGTATGTTCGTAAGAGTTATACTGTGTCACATTTTTTGACAATCTTTCATTCATATTAGCTAATAAGAGAATTATTGAAGTTAGTAAAGTAATGAAAATCAACGTTATTGAAAGAAAACTCTAAAAGCATTTACATTTCCAGAAATATATCAAAGTTCCTTTTCTTAAAAACAGCAGGTGTATCGTAGTTTATATTTCGTTAAAAGCTGAACTTGTAAAATAAAAATTTTCTATTATTGTAAGGTAAACAAAAAGAAAATCAAGAGACAATCCGTATCATGAATGAAATTTAAGTCTTACATCGGATTTAAAAGAAATATTCTGAATCTAAATGTTTATGCCTATTTAGCACAAAATGTGTTTGTCTTATAAATTTAACTAAAACCATTCTTATAACAGTATGTTGCCTTTAAACTGGGTAAAAATGTTAAATATATTTTCTGATGGTATTGATATACTTGTCAAAGAAATTCTAGAAACCTCAAATGTCGAAAGAGCATATGATAAGAGTCTCCTTTCCTATCGCTACGTCAGTTACAGGTTAAGGGGTGTCTTGAATGGATGAAGGTAATGTTTGTGCAAAAATATAGTAGTTCTATTTTGAAATGAGAAATAATTCGCTTTTTGTCAATTAAGGAAACTTGTGGTATTATCAAACAGAATGTCAGTGAAAGACATTGCGTTTGCATAGTGAATTATGAAGGTACTGAAAGGTAGTAAAGAAGGTGAATTAAAGAATTAATTTGAACAAATATGGTAAGGCTATCATTAAAAGAAAAAACTGTTCAAAAGATGTATGTTAGAATTAAAAGTTAGATGTTAAAATTTAAAAAGATGTAATCGTAAAACCAAAGAATACTGGTAATTCCCATTTGGAAAACAGTAATTTTAGTACGATATTGAAAAAGTTGGTTTTAAGAATTTCTTTATGCATGTGATGCAAAACAATTGCTACTTTATCATGAGTGCCGACACAGATGCAATTAGTGTAGGAAAAATAGTAAAATTAGTATAGTCAGTGTCTCTAAAACACGAAAAAATAGTGTGAGCAGTGTAAATTCATTTGAAGTACTGAAATTTGACATAGACTAAATATCAGAAGATGTAAGAAATATTTTGGTATGTGTGGATGAAACACTGAATGTGGTTGTAAAATTAGAAATGAAAATTATCAACACACTTAAAGGTAATCAGAATTTAAAACTAAACATGATGTTAGACACTTTGAAGACCATAAAACTATATGAAAAAGGAATACATTTAGATATAAATGGTTTTAAACTGTAAAGTTGTGAATGGAAATTTCTGAGTAAAACCTGTGGATCATCTATTATGATCGGAGAATAAAACAAGTATTTTAAAAATTGTAAGGAAATGTTTGAATATGGAGTAAATGAAAACAATCCATATCGTTAAAATGAATAAAAAGGGATAAAATGTTGGAATTACGAGTGATGAGACAGAAATAAAAACATTATAATAAATAAGTTAAACTAGAATTAAGAAATATAAACACAGAAGGGAAATCATGAACGTAAGAAAAGCAATTAACAGTTATAGACTTAAGAAGTTTTTTTTTTAAAAATATTCGGTAATGTAAGGAAGATATTGTTGAACATGTGAAAGAAATTAGAAATTCTGTAGAAAATTTAGTAAAAGAACTTAAGATCACGAAAAATAAACGTTTCTTTTTAAATAGAATTTCAAACCACTAAGTTAAAGCGTGTATAAAATACTAGAGTGGTTTTAAAAAAAGTAAAAAGTTAAAATTCAGAATATATTGGACATTATAACGTTAAAAAAAAGTGTGAAATTGCATCCAAAATTAAGTAGTATAACAAATAAACAGCATGTGTGGCAACGTTTGTGAAATATAATATATAAGTTAAAAATCAGGGTATGCTGAAATGGTATGAAAAAAAAATAGTATGTGGAAATTAAATAAAATATTACAAATTAGAAACGTTAAGTATTAAAAAAATATGACAGTAAATGAATATGTTATTATGAACAGAAAACCTGAGAAATAAGTTTAAGTTTCATGGAAAACTAGAAAGAATAAAAGTATCAGAATAAAATTGAGTAATAAAAAAAATTATCTTGTAGTTTCATTAAAGGAAAGTCTTTTTTTTTTTTATATTTGTTTCTTTTACATTGTTTTCAGAGTCGCGCATTGAATAATTTTAACACTAGACTTAAAAAATATATTTCTAAAACATATAATTCACTTTTTCATTAATAGAGGGCAGCATCGCCATTTCATCAAAATTAAGATGCAGAAAATATTTCCCGTTGCCAATTTAAAAAAACTAACTTTAAATGAAAAGCAGGAGGTATACAACTCAATCAGCAGTCTACCAACAACTCAACTCCACTCGAATCCACGCCTCCTAGTGTGATGACATTGCCTTTGGCCCCGCCCTCTGTGTGACGTCATTGACCACGCCCTCAGCTCCTCCTGTCGCAGAACTGTCATTTTCTATCTACTGAGATACGTACATACATACATTCGTACAGACGCCACGAAAAATTCTCTTCAGAATTCATTTTAAAGCAATTTTATAATTTTTTTGAAGGAAAAGAGTCTTTTATTCTGTCCTTACGTACAGATATCACGCAAATACATCGTTAAATTGCATTCAAAAGCGGTCAAAATGGATATTTTCCTTGAAATACGCTGCCTGAAACTTTTCGCGATTAGAATACTTCCTTTTTACTTCGTACAAGGAAGTAAAAATGTATTCAGATTAAGAAAGTTTAGAACTCTAGAAAGAATAATTTAAATAAACATCAATATTGTTGTGATTAAAAAAAGAGGAAAAAGCATGCTAATTGAAAGGATTTTTATTATTGCTTAATTAGAATATGATACAATTATTTTTTAAGAGCAGATGATATTGGCCTATTATGATGATATACTATGACTGCTCTTATCTCTGAAAGTTTCGTGTAAGGAATGTATAGTTTTTGAAAACTTACTATAAACTGTCGTCTTCTTTTTTTTATTTGGGTCAATCTCCATCGTAAAATTGGACGTTACCTTTGCCTTTTTTTAACAATACTTTTAACTTCTTGTAAGTTAAAGATATTTTATATTCATTGCCACTGCTTTCACTTTCGGCTGGTGATTATATATTTCTTCATTCCTTATTTCTCTGTTTATTCTTTTCTTCGTCTTCCATACTTAAAATATCTTCGCCTTCAGTTGCTTTTGCACTTTATATAATTTCTTTGGCATCATTTTCAATCAATGGAAATCCTTTAAAATTGTTGATAAGTTCTGGCCAGAGCTGATGCTAATAAGCATTCAACGTTGATGAATAAGCGTGAAGAGCAGATCATGTGGTACAGGCGCGAGGACATAGTCCGATCCTGTGTATAATATTGTGATAAATTGATAGGAGTTGTTAATAGGAGTTTCTTTTCGCATTTCTAAGGTACTGAAGTACTCTAGCCAAAGAATATCTAAGGATTCTTTGCTCTAGCTACATAGAAGAAAAGTACTAATTCGGAAAATTCCGATGAGTTAGGAAAGATGTTGGATTCCGCCCGCAGAACCCCTGAAGAAACCAGGTGGAAGGAGCAGTGGAGGCATAGTAGTGACATTCGAAGCGAAAGTTTCTAATAGGCTGTGAAAGTAAGGGAGTTAACAAATAAAACCTCTGTATTGCCCGGAAGGCATGGAGGTAGGAGTTTCTTACTTCCATGCGGAAAAGGTGGGGAATACTTGCACTAATTTGAGCCATACTTAGTTCGAATAAAATAATAAATATTAAGCTAAGTAATAACGAAAAATAAGGGGAAGGGGAAAATTAAAAACAGTGAGTACAAGGTAGACGAGTTGAAGTTGTCAGCAACTATATAAGCAAAATATATCCGAAATCATCCGCGCTCAGCAATGGTTCGATTTTATGTCTTCAATAAATCATTATATTGCGAATAAATGTCGGCAGTAAATGCAGTTTGAAACATTTTACAAGAACATAACCCCAGGTTGACATAATGCGACGAAATATGCCATTTTAGATGAGTAATTAAGGACACTTTTTCAAAAAGAACAAGTTATAGATACTCTTTTTAAACATTTGAGTTACTGAAAGTTTTGATATTCAAATGAAATAATACTCTTTTATGATCTGGTAGCTTTCATTTTTCTATGATGCCGAAACTTTTGGTAGCTGAAAATTGTTATTTTTCGCTTCTCTTCCAGATGCTATCATCTTCTAGTACTATGTGAGTATTAATAAAAATATATAATTCATTTATTGTGAAACTGAGCTATGTGCTTTCCCGTGAGGGGGCTTCCTCATTCTCAAGTGCAGCTGATGCCGACTCGACCTTTTCAAACCTATTTAATAGTGTAACTTTGACGTACAGAAAATAGTTATGGGAATTCCGTAGAGGAGTCTTTAAATGTGATATTGGAAAAATAGGGCAAGGGGTGTATCCACTTCTTAATATGGAATTCGTCTCTCTTCAAAGTAGAGAGGAGGAACTTTTCACTCACTCTTTGCATGCATTGTACATGGATTATTATCTGAGTTTTACGAAATTATTTAAAATTAAAGAACTGATGCAAAAGTCCGAAACGAGGTTAGATTTCTCTGATAATTCAGTTTAAGACATAAATTATAGGAATATTAATTTGAAACAGATTTATTTCAAAGATTCAAAAGCTTTACTATAAAATGAAGCAAATAAAAACGGCTGTTTGTGTAAATGAGATGCGTTGGATTATATAATGGAAAATCACTCGAGGATTATCTACTTTCCAGATGAAGCTCTTTGTCGAGGGTTTTCACTTAAATAGTTACTAAAGTTATTTTTTATTCTGTATTAAATAAAAGTTAATGTAATATTTGTAAGAGTTGAACAGCAATACATATTTGTTAAACAAGAATGCGTAAGCAGTCTTGCAAGAAGGTTTCTGCTTCTGTATAACACAAAAATTTTACAAAGTTGTTTTCGAATAACTGACAAGGAACGGACTATCAATCAAGCTCCAGTTGACTTCCAGTAATACTGTCAGTCTAAGTTAAATTCGCGTCAAAATTTTACAGTGCCTGCTTTCACATCGTTTTCTATTACCGAATGAAATGCGATAAAACATCGCCCGACAGTAATTGGGGTTTTTTTCAGTTGTGGGTTTGTTTCTATAGAAATGCATAGGTATGTTTACATCAAAATGACGTCAAGTGGTAAAGGAACCGGTCTCCCTTATCTTGCGTATTACGTATTTACTCCTAGTGTATGACGTCAAGTATGTAACAACAAGAAAGTTTTAACTGTTTCATGCGTATAGTTGCATGTAATTTTCTTGCTTCCAAATACCGAAATGCTTCGTATAAAAAAAATATATTTCATTTTTTTTCTTTAAGGATAGCTTATACTGACCTGTGAATACATTTGTGGTAAGAATGAAACTTCCCCTTTCACCCAAATCATAAACCATTGAAATTTATGTGTGTTTCTATTATCAGGTGTAAGGATCTAGAGTTTTAAGATTTATGCGACTCGAAGCGCAGTAGCATTTCTGTAACTACGAAACTCATTCGCAAGCTAAGTCACCAAAAGATTACGGTCAGTTCCGTTTGAACAATAACAAAGCAATTCAAAAGTCTTCGGACTTTATACTTATTTTTATGGTTATAAACTAAGGTTATTCGTAATAATTTAGTAATAATCAGCGATAAATAACACACAAAGTTAATTCACGTTATAACGACTTAAGAACGCTACAACAAGCGGCTCTTTTGGGCTATGTTACTCAAAATCGGCGAAAAAGAGCTTAGAAGTATGCTATTTCATTGACGACTTACGGTATTCAGTTAATTAATCGATCAACTAAACTTTCATTGTGATTTGTACACTTCAATGCAGTTTAAATAAATCATAAATAATTGAAAAATTTATTAGCTAAAAAATAACAAAGATTCAGGAAGAAGGAGTTATTGATTAAAGTTTTGATATTCAGCTCAAATGAGGTCAAAAGACGGGTACTCACAACTTTTCTGCTTAATTTCTAAGTAAGCTGAGCCCACCAGCGGCCGAGCGGTAAAGTCGCTGAACACTGGTAGTTCGGTCCGAGGTTCGAATCCCGCGAACGGGCTGGCTGCATGGGTGTTTTCGTGGTTTTCCCCATGTGTAACGTGTATACGAGCCAGTTTTCCTTAGAAAGTCCTCCACGAAAGGCATCCCTCCCTTTAGGCAGATAGCCCTCGAGGCTTTGCCATAATCACACACACATTAAGTAAGCTGAATTTTAATATATTGACCACTATTCAATATAGTGGTCAAACCACTAAATGTAACCTACATTTACGTAAATAAACATTTTTATGTCTAAATGCGATATTATGATGCATTATAAAATGTCACAGCATCCCTTTTCTGGACGAGAAAGAGTTTTGGAAGTCATTGTAAATGTGTGAGAGAAAGTGGTTGGGCGTAGTTATACTTTTTTAAAAAATTTTATTGTCTACTGGGGAGGGGAAGGTTTAATGTTTCTCAAAATGAAAGTTATTGTGTGAAATTACTATTTTTAGAATAGAAATGGTAAATACCTATGCTCTATGAAACCTAACATTATCGTATGAGAGAAACCATTGCCAAAAATAAAAGTACCGTCGTAAGTCACCTTATCTGTTTTTTAATCGAAAAGCACCTCCTTGTAAAAATACTGATTGATTGATTTTCAGCGGCAGATTCAGGGTGTATAAGTAATCGATATCAAATTAATCTTTGATTTTAACTTACGTACTTTTTTTTTTTTTTTTTTTTTTTTTTTCATGTTAAAAGACGGTCCTTCCCACAGTGAACATTGCCTTTTTGTTTCGGGGTAAGTATTGCAGACGAATAGTTTCATCTCCCGCTATGATACACTTTAAGAAACTGTTTTCCTGTCTTGCAGTAGTCAGCAGATCTTCACAGCAAGCTTTTGTTTTGTGTCTTTTTGCTGTTTTGTTAAAATCAGAGATATAAATCGAGAGGAAACTTTCTCCAGTTTAAGATTTTCAATTAAAACTAACATACAGCTTTCTTTGCTTATTCTAATCATGTTCGAAAATTGCCGAGTTGTTACACATCTATTAGCTTTTACCAAAGAACGAGTTTTCTCCGTATTTTCCACATTCTTTTCAGAGCCGAAAGGCGCCATATCGTGTGGTTCATTTATAATGCTTTTGGGCCCTCAATTAAAGAGACTATACCAATCACACTTGTGTTCTTGATAGCGATGCATCAGCGTATACTGAGCACCGCTTGGCATATAACCACTGACCTGACTTTGTTGTAAAAGTCATAGTATCAGTAGTCATCATGGTAGAAGGGATTATTTCTTTCATATATAAATATTGCATGGACATACAGACCTGTTTCAAATCATCTCTAACCTTTGATAACAGATTGACCTAATTTGTAACCAAATTTAATGTTAGCGTTGTTCAATTTCGAAGCAATTTTTTTTTTTGTACTGTGTCTTCTGTGTAAATGAAAATGACTTCTGCGTTTTGATATGCAGACGGCAAAATAACCGGTTTAAACTGGTTGTAACAAGAATTGAAATGTCACTCTTTCTAAACATATATTTATTCTTTCGCTTTTTTAAAAAATCACTTATTCCTTTTACTTTATGTACGCATCTTGTACTACAAAGAACATTATAATCTCGTACTATTCTGTCTTCTATTGATGAACGCTGGCCAAAGTTTCCAGAGTTAAAAGATTGCCAGAAGAACGGAGAAACCTTTCCATTTATATTTTCATAATAATTTAAATTTTCGTTTTGTTAAATCTTTTCTTTTTCACTCTCTTCTTCTGCTTTAAATGTTTACTTCCATTTTCTTATTTAAATATTTGCTAGATATTAAGCAAACATTCTGGCTGAAAACTGCAGTGATGGTTACATAAACACTTAGCGATCTTTTTCTGTCAGCTGTTAAATAATGTTATCCATAGACCCTTTTCTTAAATAAAAGGTAAATGTTTGCATATTTGTCCTTAAGGAAATATTAAGTGGAATAGCAGGTTTTGCTTTTAAACCACTTAGTACTTCACTTTTCTATAATGCAATTCAAAGAATACAAGAACAGGACTCAACTAATTATCAAATAAAATATTCGGATGGAATTATTTTTGTACACTAATGTATTGCTTGCTGTTATCTGCTTTTAAATCCTTTATTATGTATTTTATTCATTTTTCAGTCGGCTGTATTGAATTCAATGCTTGTAGTTCTGGTATTAAAGTTTTAAGTAAATTGAAGCATATTCAAATGGTGTACTTAAGCTGAATAATTTAGCATAGACCTTTCTGGGTAATGTATTTTTATTACATCTGAAATCCTCATGCTTATCAGTCGGTAATTCTGCTGTTAAGTAATATTGATCGGATTCATTACGATTTATATGTAATTAATACTTCATAAATTTAAAGTAACTTCAGGTTCATTCATGTTTTTTATAATTAAAATTATGCCTTTCTTTGCACAAATGAATTCTAGCGGACAGTGCGAAACAACAACACACAAAAGAGAAGCTAAAAAAAAAATAGTTCATTTTACTTGCTGTTTACCACAAATATACAGTGTCAGTTTCTTTCTAGCTGTATTTTTAAGCTATCATTGCTACAATTTAGAATTCGTAATTTTGTATGAGAAGAAACCTCCTGGACAAGGTTTTCTTGTTCATTATATTTACCCCTTAATCTGTTCTATTACTATGGGGAAAGTCTGACTATGGGTCACATTCGGCTTTTTGGCAGTGTCTTATTAGACTAAAACTGTACAATGACACTAAAAGGTTTTACCTGCGTTACTGAATGTACAAAGGAATGAAAAAGTACATATAGTAATTCTGCAAGTGATTAAATAACTAAAACTTATAAGTAAATAATTTTCTTCTTTATTAATAATTATTTCTTTATTATGTTTAATCAGATTTTGCTTTGAATTTATCATTGTTGCCAATATATGAAATTTTCCCAAATGAAGTTCGAATGCTCAATTGTTGCATAGAGTGCTCTTAAATAAATAAATAAAAGCGAAATTATCATGAGCTGAGTTCGTCTGTCATGACAGTTTTCTAAACATACAAATATATATATATATATCGTAAGTTAATTATTTCAGTAGAAAAGTACGAAATCGAGAATACTTAATTAAAAAAAAGAATGTTATAAGAAGTAACAATATATTTATTTTTACGGGTTAATAGAAGCGTCACCACATATATCTCTGTACAGAAAATTATTATTATTATTATTATTATTATTATTATTATTATTATTATTATTATTATTATTCCTTAACAGCAAAATGCAGAAATTTCAACTGTTTTGTGATTCACTAAAAACTGTCTTGCAACTTACTATTGCGTATACCATGTATTTTAACCGTACCTAAAATCCTTATTCTTGATGGACTGGTAATTCTAGTTTTAAGGTATTTTCTCCTTAACGTGCCTTCTTGGTGTAATTGAAAGCACGGCTGGCTGGCAGTCGAGAGGTCCGGAATTCGAATCCGGGATAGGGCGTTTCACAATTTTTAAGTTTCCTCCTTTGGCAAAACTAATTACTAGTTTTAAGAAATATTGGTCGAATACGTTAAGTGATTTGTATGGAAAATTTCATGAAAAACTGTGCTACTGATTTTTTTTGCTAATGTGCAATCGAAACTACCGATGGAAGTTATTTGGTTGGTCTTTTTTCCCGCGGGGTTTTATAGTTGGAATTTATGAATCTGAAATAAGTGAACATATCTGTTCACAATTCATGTTTTATTTATTTATTACAATTATATTTATGCGAACTATTTTAAAAAACAGTTCCATTCATGTTACATTTTGAATATGCGAGCGATTACGCAAAATCTGAAAAATACTTTTATTAAATAATTTTTCTTATATTTTTCCATCTGAAAATTTTGGCAGATGAAAAGTTAATGTTTATTTTTGAACCAAATTCATAATCCGTTAAGTCTTGAGAAATTAATGAAGTTGTAGAGACATTAGGTAGTTTGGAAGCAGAAAGAAGTGAAAAATGAGTAGTGCCCTCGCCGGGACTCGAACCACGGACCTCTCGATTACTCGTCGAGCGTGCTAACCACTACACCACGAAATGCATACTAAGAAGGCGGAAGAAATACCTTATAAAATGATGTTTAACCACACCGTTTAAAAGTGTATAAAGTATTCCCCCCAAAATTTTTTTCTCCCATCAGTGCTAAAATTTAACGACTAAAATTAATTCATTTTTCAAACAAGTGCCGTAAATTAGACCAACTGTGGCAACAGTAGAGTTGTACTTTTTATTGTTGAATCATACCTGCCACTGAGAAATGAACGAAAAATGCCATTCATATCGCCGAGGACTTTGGTGTGCAAGTGTTTGGAGAGTTGCCAGTGTTATTCTAATAGCTTATTGGCTAATTTTGAACTTGAAAGATTTGAATATTTATTTATCAAAGTATAGAGTATATGTGTGGGAAAGGAAGAAATTGACCAGAAATGACCTAGCTGTTGTGCAACATAGTACCAGATTTTTCTTCCAGATGCAAGTGATAAGCAATACATTTTGCTCTGCGGCGGTAACAACAAAAACTTCTAAATAGATTAGTTTAAAATTTCATAGCTTCAGCTGCATGATCCTCATAAAATTACAGAATTCTACTAATTCAAAAACTACAGAATTCACGAGGTAGGTGCGCGAGGAAACAATTTGATGTTTGAGCTCATGAATTTTTTTAAACAGACAAGGTAGCATAAAAAAAAAAAAAAAAAAAAAAAAAAAAAAGTGGTGGTTGTTCCCAAGAGCAGCTGTCTCTGGTGGTCAAATTATGCATATTAAATAACTTTTTAAATCTTAAGCAGATATTATGTGAAGAAATTAAAAAGTAGAAACTGAGAGAAAACGTTGTTGATATTTAAGCCGAGAAGGTCAGTTTATATTTTAATCGTCTTCCAGTGATCTGCCAGCATCTTCTTTTCAACTTAACACTGTTATTGCATAAGAAACCGTTGGGGAGGGGGGGAAGAGCTTAATTGGTGGCTATGGCTGTAAAAGAAAACTACGAGAAATGCGTCATCACAGAGCAAGATTCATTTCCATTTGGCTTCACGTGCATAATGAACACTTTTTAAGTTACGACATGTATTCAGAACTAAAACAATTTGCAATCTGATCGGTCGAATACTTTGGTATTTAAAAATGTTAAAAGACGTTCAACCCTTAATCACATCAAGAATATATTTTTGCTTTTTAAAGAAATTGAACAAGTATTTATTGTGTCCAGTTATGAAATATAGACTTTTGGCAACATAAAAAGACATTTTCATTTGAACGAAATATTTATTGTAGTCTTCGTGCGCAAGCATTCCAGTAAAATTAAATGCACAGTTACGTAAAGCCTCCAAATGGCATTAACTTCCAATAAAGCACTATCGCAGAATCTCCCCTTAACATTTGTCTTTGCCTTTAGAACAGCTCTTGTAGATTTTATGTTGTGCATCTTTAATTTTCTTAAACTAGTAGACGTATCGAAACTGTTAAGCTTATTTCAAATGTTTAAGTGAACACTGCATATAAAGCTAAGAGTGCAGCCACTTTTTAATCTTATAATTTTTATATTATAACTTATTCGAGGTGGGAGGGGATTTTTTAAACTTAGACCGTAATTTGAAGTTTTCTGATCATAGTTTTTTTAACTGTTCACGTAATTTAATTATGCTTTGTGTTTTATGCGTATGAAAATGAAATTATATTAACTAAGTAGTCTTTTTTAAAACACGATTTATTATGCGCATGGCAAGGAAATATTATTCTATTAAAAGTAACTTAGATTATGGAATGTGTTTGTATATCGTGGAAATAGCTGTTTCTTTTTATCATCTGTAAAATTTTCTCAATAATTTCGTTTTTGAAAATGAGATCTCTTTCCTTTTCCTACTCGAAAAAATAACGAAACGATGTTTCTAAATGTCTTTGGCGGCTAAATTAAATTAAATCTTCCTCATTTTTAGGCTTTTCTATTGTAATTCTGTAGCTTTAATTCATGTTTGTGTATGTCAAGGCTCTGTTCACTACTGCTCCTCGGCTCTTCCTCCATCCCCTGGTCACCCCCCCCCCCTCCGTGCTATCTTTTTACCGTGCTTTAAAGTGTCCTTTCTATTCCTTTACAGAGGAAAATGAGAAAATCTCTACATTGTGCCAGTTTTCCTCCTCATTTTTATTGTCTTTAGTTATGCCAAGGTTACGGTCTACTCTGGGAAAGTGGTGTTTGGTTTTTAAAAGTTTATGGACTGTTTGTCATGTAGTTTGAAATTCTTTAATGCTTGAAATGTGGAGACATAGCATCTACTATGTTTTAAATACTTCGTAACACGCCTAGAATGCAGCGTGCTATAGTATGCATAGAATATTGAGTAGTACATTATGTTGCTATTTACCATTTTGTTCCTGAGAACACTGACCCTAAGCTTTTCGATTTGGAGATTAGTATATCCTCAGTAATACTATACTGAACAAATTTAAACATATTTTGTTGAATTAGTTTTTTAAGTAAAATATTCTTGCAAGAGCAAGAATGTAACGATTGTGAAACCCTAGACTCTTAAGATTTCTTCTGTTCCGCCTAGAGTGAGCCTGTACTTGTAGATATACTATACAGTCAACTTCTGAATAACTGAGAGTGGATTAACCGGGTCTTGTCTGAAAAAAAAAAAAAAAAAAAAAAAAGTTTATTTATTGCGAAACGATGGAAAATTTGTTCTCGTAAACCATCAGCGTCTTGAGGAACATTGCTTCGAAAATATATGTATATTCTTGGAGGGTGGAAAAAACGTATAAAAGCTTTTATATACTAAAAAAAATAGCGCATATTTTCTTGACAAATAAGGGAGGAGCCATGGAATAAAACATTGGGCTATGGAATGTCCCAGTTTATGGCCATTTCAAATGGCCAAATTGGGACATTTCATACTTCTGCCAACCGAAAATGGTAAAAAGAAAAGGCGTGCTATAACAGATGTCAAACGGACTTTCTAATGGGAATTTGAACTCGATGATGATGTTCCGTTTATAAATAATTTTTCTTTAATACCAGTTATAAATTCGTTTCTTTGTTTCTGATTACACTGTTCTACACACATTTTGTTACATGAGTGTCTTTTCCCCCCCCTTAATTTGGGGATACTGATCATGAAAATATTTCAATTGGCTTATGTTTAGGTGTTAACAGACGAGTAGGTGGGTGTTGTTTATCTGTCACAATCTGTATAAGAGCATACTTTTGAGTCCTTGTGCAAAAATAACGTGGCAATGTTATGTTAATGAAAATGTGCACAAAGTAATCGCTCGATAAGAATAACAGAGGTAATTTTAATCAGGGGCGTAAATAATGCCCTGCCAATTGACGAGATGTAACTGCCCAAAACGCGCAAGATAGCACTGACTAAGACGGAAAACTTCAAAAAGCAAACCTTTGCTTAGAAAGTAACAGCAGATGTAAACGCAAGTTTCGGCTGCTGTGCAGTATCAAAATCAGAAACGTTTAAATGTTTCGCAAATCAGTAACATTTTGCATTTCATTTGACGTCAAAATAAATAAGACGAAAAGGAGATTTATTCTGTAACATCAACATTAATGGTTGTTTGACAACTTAACATTCCATAGAATTCCGCTGCATTCATCCCCATATTTAGGAAAATGTTCAGTAGTTCTTAATGCAATTGAGTGCCTGTAAGCATCTGTTCAAAAAATTTTTGCGTTACTTAACATTTTTGTGTTGTCAAAGGATTTTTTTACGTTGAGGTGCTATTGAAACTCATGCCGCATGTGTGCATAAACCAAAAAGTTTTCGCTATATGTGAGGATTGAGGAGTTATGTTAAGTCTAGAAAAGATGTCATTACTTTTGCTACAAGAAAAGCTTAATTCTTGTATTTTGGGTGCAGTGTTGGAGACCAGAATCGACTTTTGCGCTCTCCACGTGCGTTGCAACACTTGTTCTTCTACCTTCCATAAAGGGGCAGAGTAGCTATATAAAGTTTGAAATGCCCGAAGTGTGGGAAGAACCTACTAATCGTACAATAGACTGCTCTTTCTTTTTCTTTTTTTTTTTTTTTTAAATACCTACCTATTTGCAAGAGATATATTATAGAAAGCGGGGGGAGAGAAGAAGCTTTTGATATGATAATCTTGGTTTACCATTCATTACAAGAGCCCGCAGAATGTTTTAGCTTGGATACTTAAAATGCAGGTAATACGGAGTCTATAGAACAGCTCTCGCATTCTGAAGATCCGGACCTTTTCGCTGCCACTGAGCCACATAAAATAATACAGACCGAATTAATTTATCTATGACCTAGAGCCTACAAACGTAGAACTAAATTGTGATTTCATGGTTATAACAATGCAGATAACCTAGCAGATAATGTAACAATTTTTCATTATAGACAGAATTTCTTCTTTTCTTTGTCCTTTTTTTCTCCTTCAGATAAAAGGGGTTTCGATTGACATCCAAGATATCTTATATAGTAGAAGACTTTTTATCGACTCTTAAAAGTTCTGTTTGAATACAGTTTTTCTACAAAATGGTAATGTTCTTGCTTCAATACATGTTGTTTAAGAAGTTGATCTTAAAGAAATGTACGAGAACATGAAAGAAATTCTTCGGTATCTGAAATATGATAAAATGTGGATGGTAAATTTGCTATGACTTTTAAATTATTGCAATTTTGCAAGGTTTACAAAAGGGTTACACAAAATATTGATATCTGCGTAAGAGGGTCATGCCGGGGATGTACCGTACAAAAAAGACGTCCTGCATACGGACGGCATATTTCACATCTCGTATGAAAAGCATTACTTTACAAATTTTGTTGAATCAGCTAAAGTAGTTCTTTCCCACCACCACCTCTATACATCAATTTGGGGTTGATAAAGAAATTTTGTGAAGGCATTGCATACTTATGATCCCGCATTGTCTTACTTTGAAGAAGGTAAAAGAAAGTGTATTTGTTGGGTCTTAAGTACGTGATTCTCAATTGAGAGTGAACTAAAGATTAGAATGAATCTCGACCAGCGTGTCAGGGTTTTCTGGAGAACAGAAAGAACTGTAGTTACGAAGAGATAGTGGAGAATCTTGTGACATATAAAGAGATTGGGTGCCATATGTCACAAAGAATAAATCGGTCATTCTGTTTTGAAGTTTTCTACGGACAGTTGCAGTAGCGTCATGGAGTCATTTGCTTTCCACCAGCAAATTGCGGCAGTGGAAAAAAAAGGGAAATCGAGTGCAGCAATGGTTAACCGATTTCTAAATGGAGAATTAGTAATAGTGGGACTCAAGTTAGCTACTAACGACGAGCTAAAAAACATAGGCATTTTTAGAGCCTTGAACATTCACAGTAATTTGTTCAAATCCTCATTAGTTTTTCGCTGTTGTCTCCATTTTCTTCTAAAAGAGAACTGCTATATATGATTAATATTTTTCACTAAATTTTGTTTAACTTCTAAGCAAGAACCACAAAAGCGCAAATTAATTTTCATAAGGTGGAATTTAGTAAGAAAAAGTTTATTTTGTCTGTGTAGTAATGGGAAAAAGTGAAAATTTGTAGAATAGTGTAATGATGTTTATTCTTCCGTTACAGTGAGTTATTTTTCTTTTAAATATTGATTTAATTTATACATAACCAAATGAACTTAATCTCCAGATCAAACATTTAAAATTCAAGTAAATTTTTAATAGTTTTTCTCTGTTCATTATAATGTGGCTTAAATTTCCTGTGTTTTTTTTAAACCAACCTTAGTTTTGCCTAAACTAAATTATCTAGTTTAAATTGGATTATATACATTATTAACAGTTGGTTAGAGAATAAGCTCGTTTTCATAAATGGCCGCTAACTCCGTAATTTTTTTTTTCCCGTAAAAGCATGAACGAAAAGCAATAGCCGCTGTTTAGCCATAATCAGCTGAACAAACAATAACCTAGTAAAAGGCAGTCGTTGAAATATGAAGAAAATGCAGCTGAGAAATATTATCATCTATATCTGTTTTTGAAATTATCAAAATATTAGCACCAATAATTCCTTGTTTCTTAATCATGTTAGAAAATATATTTCCAAGTATGGGAATGCAGTAATAACTGTGGAAAATAATAATCGGTAACGCTTTGTGAATTAATTTTCTATTTATAATTTCGTGTTTTGGGTGTAGTACAGTATTGAAGAAGCCCCAAATAAGCGTCGTAAAAAAAAATAAAAAAAAAAAAAAAAAAAAATTAACCCATATTTTTTTCCAAAATTAGTCTTTTTATCTTCATTCATTCGGTTTGACTTTTATTACATCCTAGATTGTGTTACCTGAAAGTCCGCCCTTCCAACATATCAGTTAACATTGCTTCTCTAATAATAATGTGAAATACTTCAAAAACTGAGATATAATTTGGATTTTCAGTAAAATATAACTAATGAAATTCGAATGGAAGTTACTTGAGCCTTTGTTTATTTTTACCCCTCCAGCTATTTATTTGGATATTTCTAGATTTTTGCTGTAAATTCATAATCAAAATAAGAACTACCAGAAATTTTTCGTTATACTCCTTTCGCCTGATTATTGCTCCTGCTTAAGATGCTTTGGCGAAATGTGCCTGGGCCGTTTGGACATCTCGAATCATCCTGTAATTTTTCATAAGCTTGTTTTTTTAACTCACAGAAACTAAAAAAATGCCTTAGGGACCTGGAAAAAATTCGGTGTCAATCCCCATGATGTCTTAATTGGTCTCTTAATGCTTTTAGGGCTGTATTTAGATACAATCGCATAAAACACAATTTTAGAACCCTAGTCAATTCACATAAAATGTGAAGAAAAACGTCATGGGCAAAAGTACGGAATTTTTCTACAGTGATTAAAATTAGTTAAGGACTTGTCCACATTATTCCCCCCTCCTTTTGTTTAAAAAAAAACTTTTTATTCTAAGGAACGATAACATTTATGGTGGAAGACGAGGATAACATGTATAAAATCGTTTTTCTGGCTCAGTTATCTTTAAAAGAGCTTTACAAATGCTGATCAGAATGGGTCTCAAAAAATGTTAGAATGGCCTTGGATGTACCAAATGCAATCCAACAAAATGTATTTCTTCTTTTCCAGTTTCTCGTACCCTACTAACATTTTCTTTCGCAAGATAAAAAAATAGCCGAAGGCAAGCATAACAATCTTTTGAAGACTAGACATCCCATATTCAAGGGTTTTCAGATTGTTGAAACCATGAAAGTGCGTTTTATTTTCATCTAATTTTATCTGTATTTAAAACTGTTTAGCTTCTAATATTTCAAATTCATCTTACACTGAAGATTTATTCTTTGTTATTAAACTATGAAATCAGAGTCTTACTTTGAATTCTGAACGTCTAATGTAGTTTTGCCGTATGTTTTCGTTCTTCTTTAAACAATGGGAAATAATCAGACTTGTTAGTTTTTTTAATCCCCTCGAAGCTTTTTTGATTAGAAATCATTTAAAATGTCGGTACTTCTTAGGACTTTGAAAACCTCGAGCATCTGAACTTCTTGAAAGTCAAATAAGTCAAAACGTAAATTCCTATGAATTCGATTTTATTCGCATTTAGATACATAAAGTAAGTAGAAGAAACCAAATGAGATAATGCAGTTTATTTTAACGCATAATGCAATCAGTTAATGTAGTAGTTTATGAAAGATATGTGAATTAAATAAGAAGAGTAATAATTATTTATCAGTAAGTTCACTTAAATTTAAAGGAAAAAATTATAAAGTGTATTAGAAATTAAAGTTGCCAAAATTAATGAAAATCGCATATTTAAACTTATAAAGATATTCTCTCCCTTCTTTCTGCGTGTCTTCGTGGTGTAATGGCCTTCGGTAAGTGATTCATCGGATTTCAGATCATTGTTTTAGTATATTACGCATATAAGTATATTACGCATATAACAGTAATTGATGGATGAAAAGATCTTGAAATCTCACTCGGCGCATATTCGAGAGGTCCGAGGTTCGAGTTCCGGCGAGGGCACTGCGCATTTTTCATCTGCTCCTGCTTTAAAATAACCTAATGGCTCTACAAACTTACATTTTTACAAAGCAAATTAATTAATAACGCCTGAATAGATGTAAAACATGTTTCATTTTGTTTGCTAGCTTTACCAATTTTATTTTTCAGTTTTGCTAGCTTTATCAAAATATCGGCGGCCATCCAACAGTATTTCCGAATCGGATTAAAAATTGGACAGAATTCTATTAACTTAAAATTAACTCAGTCCCTTCCTCCTCCCCCCCCAAAAGTAACATTTTATTCGCTGAGGAGTGACTATTTGACTTATAAAGCAGCGAAACATTGGTAGTTTTAATCGGGTTTTGTTTCCAGCGGTTGAACTGTGTTAGCTATGTGAAGTTTTCTTCGTGTATTACTTAAGCGCGAAACAGGTCCTTAATGAAAAAGATGTCCTTAGAAAGTCCTGAATAAAAGCATACTTTCTCCTTGCCAAATAGGCCTAACGTGCTCTTAAACATTTTAGAGTAATGCAATCCAGTTCGTACATGTGCACTGTTTTGTTCGTACATGCACATTGCTCTATAAAAATTACTGTTAAGTGATTCATTTGATTTCGGATCATTGTTTTATAAAGTATATTATGCATATAACAGTAATTGATGCATGAAAAGATCTTGAAATCCAGCAGGATTTCCTCACGCGCTATAAATAGACTTCTGTCTCCTTTGGTTTACATGATAGGCTTCGAAGCAGTAGTTTAGTTTGGTTTGTGTGTTCTGGATCATTCTTCTCTCAGTAGAAGATAGTAGCTCTACCTGTGCTATTGGCAGTAAAAATATACTTGAAAATATAATAGTCCTTAAAGTACTTCCAAAAAAGTCGTACGGCGTTATATCAGTAAATTGGGACGCCATGCTGCAAAAGATATGTGGATCAAACTTGGACCAACACATTTCTATGTGTGTAAGGAAAACTTGATGAGTTTCCAGTTCTTTGTTGTATCACTTTTAAAAACAAGTATTCTGAAACCCAGTGAATCATTTAAGTAGCCTTGTATGTATGTACTTGTGCGCAAACTGTTCTACTCATTGAAGTTTGCAGTATGTCTGCTGAAGGATGGAAAAGGAGAGACATATTTCAAATATCTATTTACTGTCATAAAAACACATTGATTTCCTGGAAAGCCTGTGCATATTTTATACTTAATTATATGTTTTAATTTCCGTTTTGACGTGCGTTTACTATTCTGGTGAAGCTGATGCATATTAAAAACAGGAAAATTGACGTTCTCAGAACGGCCATTTAATGGACTTTTCAGTAGAATAACTTTTTAGCCTTCACTAATATCCAGATGTAAATTAAATCAATTCGCTTATTCAGTGTTTGAGTTTTAAATGTATTTGGAAGACTTTATTGAATGGGTAAAATTCTTCTGATTTTCTGAAGTAATCTGCTTTCAAAAGGTATTCAAATTTTATCATATTTATTGTATTTCAATTTTACATTCAATGGAAAATATATTTTCTTTTCGTAAAATTTTTTATCTTAAATGTTCATGTTCTTATTCATCTATTGATAGGCGAAGGTATTAAAAGATGTATCTTAAATGAGTGTTTATTGTGTCATATTATTAAATTATTACAATTTAAGCACATTTTAATTGCTTAACTTTTTCGCTTGCACGATTTTGAGACTTTCCTCGTGTGTAATATGAATGCAAACGTGACCAGTAGTTTTCTTTAGAAACTCATTCTTTATCAAAGCTGATAACTGTTGTGTGTTTTGCGGTAATGATCTTTTTTCTTAGCAGTTTATCTTTCCAGAGTTCAAAATGTCTAAATTCTGAGTAGATCAGATAATCTTCATTTCATCATTATTACGCAGTCAATTTAGTTGTTGTCCTTCCTTTTTTATGCGTGGCGTAGTGGTTAAAAGCTGTTCGCAGTTTGGTTCGCAACTGCTGAAATGGGCTGATGTCATGGTATTCTAATTGTTCTTCTAAAGCGCAGCTTGCCGTTTTCTTTGCGTCTTCCATGAAAGCATCTCTTCCTTTAGGCAGATTTTTCTCTCTTCTAATTACTCTATTGTCAAACATGGAAATATTGGGAAAGAATAACTCTTGTGTAATTTTGCCTTTTGTCACATGATGTGAAACGTAATAGTAGGAGTACTATGTAAGGGAAAACAGGTACTCTAAACTCTAGAGATGCTGAAAGTTAATTGGTTAAAAGATTTACAATACGCAGCCTTTTGTAAACGAAGGGGGAGGAGAAGTATTTCTCCCCGTTGTGATAAATCTGATGCAAAACTGCTCAAAACAGTCTCAGATGGAGAGGTGCTTAAAAGCATTTCTAATATCTAAAAAATCTGATGTGTACACCGCATGACTTCCTTGTACGGAATATTAAATTATACGCATTTTTTTTTCCCCATTTCATTTAAACTTATTAGATTGAATTAAATCTACTTCGCCGACAGCGCATAAACTACAATAGAATAAATGCATTCTTTAAAATTCTCTTTGTTTACCATAGCGAAACTCTGGCGCTAGGTTTACTTAACAGTATTATATTTCGTTCATATTATAACTCAGAATGCACAAAATTTGTCATTTAAAGAATTATCTAATCGTTGCCACATGTTCTATTCAAATACTATAATAAAGCTAGAACTATGTATAAAAGAAATTAAGAAAACAAAACAAAAAAGAAACAGTTTTTCACAGACGATTGAGTATTTCTCATTCAATTAATTCAGTTTTTACTTCGCGATAAGGCAAAAATACATAAAAACTCAAAATATCTGTATTAAAAATTACAAAGTAAATTTTAAACACTTATTTCCTCTAAAAAATTCCAGAAAGGATTAAGCATGATTTAAATAATAAATGAAGGCGTTATCTTTGTTGTTGCGAAGCTAAGTTTCTCTAGATTGGCAACAAATCCGCTACTCAGCTGTTTCAAATGTAAAGAAGAGCAATGGCCGCCATCAAATTAGGCTTAGCGGCACTTGAACAATTTTAAAATTGTTGATAATTCTAAGAATATTGATTTACTAAACATACAGATTTACTAAAGGCATAAAACCCTTAACCGAAAAATAAAAACAACATAATTCAATCATTTTTAAAGCAAAAAATGTACAATTTACAAACATATAAGAGTAAAGAAACTGAAATCACTGAGCCGGGTAACAGAGTGGATATATTTATAAATATATTTATATACGTTTGGCGCGGCCGATTGAAACCAAAATACGAGGTCCACATCTACATGTTATAGTAGTCTTATATACAAAATTTCAACCTTCTGAGGCTACTCGTTTTTGAGTTATGCGAGATACGTACGTACATACGTTCGTACAGACGCCACGAAAAACTCTCTTCAGAATTCATTTTAAAGCTGTTTTTTAGTTTTTTTGGAGGAAAAGAGTCTTTTATTCTGTCCTTACAGATATCACGCAAAAACGTCGTTAAATTGCATTCGAAAGCGGTCAAAGTGGATATTTTCGTTGGAAATATGCTGCCTGAAGCTTTTCGCGATTACAATACTTCCTTTTTACTTCGTAGAAGGAAGTAAAAAGAATGCCTGATAACAGTCTAATATATAACAGATTCCTTTATTACTGCAGTGAACCAGTCTATTCCAGTATACTCATTCATAAATACTTTTAATCGAAAATGCAGCTCCAAAGTCAATTTAATTTGTATAAAAGCGATAAAAAGGATAATTTTGTTTACATAAAAATCTTCTAAAAGAGGAAGAGTGTCAGATGATCGTTGTGGCGCTTTTTTGAGATTTCAAATGCTTTCTGTTTTGTCATAAAAAATAAATACCATACTTACTTGCGCATTTCTTCTTCTCTTGTATTCTCCCTCACCCGTAGCATTTCTGTTTTATAGTTTAAATATTTTTGATTTTTTTTCACGTAATTTTCTTTCTGATTTTAGGAAATGGACTTCTCCACAAGGATGACTGTGTTCTGAAATTTCTGTTACACGTGTATTTGCCGAAGCTTTTCATTTAATCCTTCGAATTTTAGTCAAGATCAATCTTCTTTCCTCTCGTAGAGATAAAAGTGAAATGGACAGTATTAAGGCAGTATTAAGGATTTAATTTTCAAGAGGGGTTAAAGACAAGAATAAAGTCTTTACACTGCATGGGAGTGGATATTCCTTGTCATTTTGATGTTTTTCTTTCTGTGCTCCTTCTTTAGTTGTGAATTACGATTAAAGTAGGATATGTTAAGTACTGAAGATGCATTCTCCAGTTTTAGCCTTTCTGTAGAAAGTTATTGTTATAGACCTCTTTATATAATAAGTCGCCTATTTAATTTATGTACTTTAACAAATTTTGTTTTTCCCATAATTCATGGGATGAATAACAATGTATAGTGTGTGTGTGGGGTTAAGATGGCAGTAATTGAAACAGTAATGCTGCAAGGAATTTAAGGCATTCCACTAATTGTGGCCTTCTGGTTAGCATAGCTAGGTAACTATAGAAAGTGGTTCCGCGATTAGTACAGTTTTCATTTTCCAGCTTCGAAAATATATAATAATCTCTACAATATTAGTGCATCTGTGTACTCTTTTTAATCGTATACATTCGTTTTATCCCCCAAACCTGTTGAAATGATATATCCGACTTAATTTTTATGTTTTGGTTGTAAAGGGCAAAATTAGCCCCCCCTCCCCCCCAAAAAAGCTGAGAACATTTCTACGTATGCAAATACTGGTACCATTATCATGTAAAATTGCAAATGTACGTATCGAAAAGCGAATGCTTCACTCGCTGTACGTTTACCATCAAGTCAGATTCAGTGTTAAATTTAATGTAGTAATACGTGCTTGTGAATCGTACCCGACATCAAACTTTGATAGTATCAAAGAAAATCGCATCGAAATCACCCTTAAAATTGATATTTGCTCAGTGCTGAAATGAAAAGCGATAGAAGTGGCTTGCTAGAAAATCAATTTTGAGATATCTAATTTGCGTTCCTTCTAGGCTGCCGTAGATGACATACAATTGCCGATTTCTTCCTTCCCCCGGACATAAAGTTTTACTTTAGTTTTTAAAGTGTCATATTTCCTGTTATTGAAGATTGCGTGTGTTCGAGTTCAGTCGCCGTCCTTCCTTGGCCAAAGCACTATACTTCACATGGCTTGCCTCTAGAATAAACGCACAGTTTTTAGCATTATTCAGATTAGATTAGATTACTAGATTCCGATTCGATCCGAATCTGAATCCAATCCGATTCAGATTATTCAGATTAGATGAGGGGAATGACGGTTTGACTTCTGATAAAAGTGGATTGGTAATGAGAAACTGGTATGGGCGAATTTCAGTGTATAAAAATTTCACATATATTTGTATTCTTAAGACCAACAGTGTGGTCTCGATGGCTTATATTGTAATCACATAAGTAGTAGAAAAAAAATGGATTTTTATTTATTGATGGTAACTAACAACAAATTCAGTAATTCTAAGAAACCACCTATTGAATTCAAAAATTCGTTTAAAAGTTTGAAGCAGTTAAATCTAAATTTAATAATTCTAAGACATCTTCATTTAAAGGCTATTTCCTTCTTACAATTATTGAAGTTTATAAGTGAAATTTAATATGTTTTTATATTGTTTATATTATTCAGGTGAACACAGACTTGCAGATAAGTGTTCAGAGGCTGTTCGCACATTTTTTAGACGATTTTGGTAAGCGGTAATAAAAAATAATTTGCTGCCAAAGAAGTAATTGCAATTGTACTATGTTTTTAAAAGTCAAAATTATCGTCTGTGGCTTGAAAGTTTTGTTTTTATTCAAAATGGCGAATTTAACAAAGCAGTGGTTCGAAGGCTACATTTACGCTCTTTCCGAAGAGAAATATGCATACTCCGTTATCCAAAAACGATGTGAGAGTCATGGTTTTGTGATATCTAAAGCGTTGATAGGTAATATCCTGAACAAGAAAGGATAAAAAAAGTCAAATTAGAACCTCAAGTGGGACAAAAATTCCAAACAAGTATCCAAGGAAAAGAAGTTGATTTTCGACTATTACAAAGGTACGTTGTTTAATGTTAAAAAAAAATCCCCCTAGTCAAAGGACAGTTGCAAAATCATTAAAATGCTCAGTGTCCACTGTAAACGTTGATTTAAATCTTAAGAAAGCGAAAAAACGCAGTGTGCATCGTCTTCTTCCAAAGCATATCGCTCAACGCAGGATACGCTGCAGAATACTATATGAGAAACACTTATTCAATGAAAAATGGAAAACAATTGTCACAATAGATGAAGCATGGGTGTATTTAAATGATTGTAACAAAAAAAGAGCCATTTATTATCATAAAAGGGGAGAAAAAAATTTAAGCACATTGTTCAAAGAATCGAAAGAAGGTTTTTCTAAGGGATTCATGATTGTTGCTAGTTTTTCTTATAATGGCAAGTTAAAAATAAAGAGAGTGCAAAAAATGTCAAGATTAACTCCAAATACTATCAGGAACATACACTCATGTCCATAAATTAAGGATAATTCGGAGTCACGCGGAAATCGAACTCTAAAATAAATATATCACCTGTAAAATCACTACACACATTTTCAAGAATCATATGCAAATTTCAGGAAGTAACCAGATGACACCGCTGGTACGTCAAAATGACGAGAGTGTAAGAGAGTGATATATAAGGAATACAGGCAAAGAAGTAAAATTGTTCGCAGGCGCTTTATAAGCATTTCAGTTCAACAACCGAATAGTTATGACACAAAGGACGCATTTGGATGATTTTTTACGTGGTAAAATTATCGGCTTTCTGGAATGTGGGCATACCCAACTGGAAGTATCAGACGAACTTGGAATTGCCCAGAGTGTGATCTCCAGGCTTTGGCAACGATTCCAAGATGATGGTAATGTGAGTAGACGTTACAGCACAGGTCGCCCCAGAATTACAACGCCGAATGAGGACCGGTATTTGGCAGTTACTGCCAAAAGAAACAGGCGGAGCACAGCCTCAGACCTGTCTCGTCAGCTCTTTTCAGCCACTGGTACGACAATTTAAAGGCAGACCGTGTACAGACACTTAGGGCAGATTGGTCTATATGCTCGTAGACCTGTCAGATGCGTTCCACTTACTGAAACTCACTGTCGCCTGCGGTTAGCCTGGAGTAGAGAGCATACATTGTGGACTCCGCGACAGTGAGCTTGTGGGATGTTTTCCGACGAGTCCAGGTTTAGCTTGCAGTCTGATTCTCGCCGGACTTTCATATGGAGAGCTCCAGGTACCCGTTACCACCAAGAAAACATCATTGAACGACACCGTTACGGTGGTGCAGGAGTGCTCCTTAGGGGGGGAATTATTCTGGGCTCCAGAACTGACCTGCATGTTCAAATTGGAACCATGACAAGCCAAATCTATCGGAACGTCATTCTGGAACAACATGTACGTTTGTTTCGGGGCGCCATGGGCGCATAATTTGTGTTTATGGATGACAACGCCCGTCCTCACTGTGCAAACATCGTAAACGAATGCCTTCAGTCGGAGGATATCACCCGTATGGACTGGCCAGCATTCTCACCGGACTTGAATCCAGTAGAGCACGTGTGGGAATGCTTGGCCGACTAGTTGCAGCCCGTCAACCTCCTCCTACTTGTCTAGCGGAACTTCGGAGAGCATTGCATTTTGATTGGTGTAATAACCCCCAAGATCAGATCGATAATTTGATACTCAGCATGCCTAGCCGTTGTACGGACTGTATTGCATCGTCTGGGAGACATACAATGTATTAACAATCATACCGAACATGTAATATTGTTTTTTTGTAATTTGCTCCAGGGAGAAAAAATCGCTAATTTTTTTTAATAATATCAAACATAGCATCTTTTCTTGCTCTATACCTTCTGTTTAATAAATAAGCTTTACAAATAAGTCAAATTTGTTTTGCTTCTAACACATCCTTTGCCTGATTTTGCATTATCCTTAATTTATGGACATGAGTGTATTTTATCGCCAATTTTTTTGAATGAAATACCATCGCTTTACCCACAGTGCCATCAATCTGTGAGACTCCATCAGGACAAAGCTAGCAGTCATACATCAAAATTCACTGTAAATTTCCTAAAAGAAATGGAACAAAAAAACTGGTATCAAGGTCATACCCATCACTGATATCCCTACTAAATCTCCCGATGTGCCACCTATGGATTTTTGTGCTTTTGGACTTTTAAAAACTGCATTATCCAAACGTTGTCCCAAAACCCTAACAGGACTCTGGAAAGCTGTTCTGGAGGAATGGGATAGAATACCTCTTCTGCCACTTCAAAAGGCATTATTATCCTGGAAATTGTGGTGTCGAAAGATAGTTCAGAATAAGGGATGTCAAATAGAACATTTAAAACACAAAAATTTTATGCAATTTAGTTTTGTGAATACAATATACATCGTCTAGAAAATGTGTGAACAGCCTCTGTATGTATACATGTCATTATGAATAAATGATCGAGAAAGATGCCTTCGTCGTATTTCAACCTTCCAATCTCGTATGGAATTTCCACAATTATCTGTCCCAGGATCAAGAAGTCTGGACCTTTTTGAGAGGCCCTAAATTCCGGGATTGGTTATCTATCCCTTTTGTCGACCGTAAAAGCAAGGTCTGCCAAAATCGTTCCAAACTGGCATTTAAAAAAAAAAAAAAAAAAAAAAAAAAAATTTTTTTTAGAGGAAGTGGTCAAATTTTTGCTTCAAAATTAAAATGAGCTGATTAATGCTTCGCATTTAGATTTTAACTCTCAAACCCTTGTTCTTGTTTTCGCTCTGATTCTCGTTCACACGGAAGAGATTTATTGTCCATATTTCGGCAATTTATTTTTGTAGTTTTTTATGCAAGTAAAATACGTACTCAAAAATTTATTAATTTTAAAATTAAACTTTTAATGATCTTTATACGGTTCGTCAATACTGTTAGGAATTTGGTATTTAAAAAGCTAATGTAAGTTCAATTATAAATTAAATGGTTTTATTTCTCGAGTGCAGGGCGTGACGAATATTAAAAGAAAGCTAAGCAGGAAAATTGAAAATACTACAGCCCGTGCATTAAATAAATAAATATCTCTTTTTGATTTCGAGAAAGTACTGGAAAATTCTAGCGCGTGATTTTAAAATCTTATAAAAGGAGGAAAACATCTCAGTTTGTAGTTGCTGCTTAGTTTGTTGTTGTTTAGAGAACTGCTCTTGTTGATTGTAGCGAATTCGCGGATTAGCGTTCTTTAGCTGTTTTGAATTACGTTCTATTGGACATTTGAGTAGTTAAAAGATAACTACTGTGAGATATTGTAATACTGCATGATAATTTGAGAAAATTTAAGCATTTTTGTTGTGATAATAATAAACTTTTGTTCATTTTTCATCGGACTTGTGCATTTATTTCATAACGAACCCGTACGCACGCAACAATACCTTAAAATGCCTATCAGTTCAAAAGAACGGCAAATATGTAATAAAAATTATTAATTTTGAAGTTAAACTTTTAGTGACTTTTACCGTTCTTCAGTACCTTAAAGGAGGTTCGAATCCCGCGAACGGGTTGGCTGCATAGGCGTTTTCTTGTTTTTCCCCATGTGTAACGTGTATACGAGCCAGTTTTCCCTTAGAAAGTTCTCCACGAAGGCATCCCTCCCCTTAGGCAGATAGCCCTCGAGGCTTTACCATAATCACACACACACACACACACACACTCTGAACCTTAAAGTGTTAATCACTTCAAAAGAACCTTAAAGATCGTCTAATGACTTATCCACCCTTCTACTCTATAATTAAAGAGATTACAACTCAGTGAAGGTTTAAAATACAAACGAAACATGATCTTAACGGGTACATTTACTGAAAACGTGTAACAAAGACAAAACTTCGCTGCTTGTGTGTAATTAAAAGCATACTTTCGATTTAAAAATGAATGTGAAATATAAATGCAACACACAAATCTTGGCTTGGCCGTAGTTACTTCTGAAGTCAAAGCGGCTGGCCGAAGCCAATAAATTAAAAATTCAACCTTCAGGAAGAGCGAAGCCGAGTGACGGTCAGTCTATGCTATCAAAAGCTTTCTGTCTAAAGCTCAAAATCTCTGCGCTTCTTTATGCTTTAACTAACTAATTCTTTCGTAATGGAAGATGACGAAAGTAGACTTGAAAATATAGCCAAAATAGTAAGATAGCTGGGTTAATTAACGTAAAACCTTACAATTTTGTTATGATTGCTTTTTGGGGGGGGGATTGTTTCTTACAAATTATACAAATTCCATATATCGGCTTATAGATCGGAACAAACACTGCAGTCTTGGTGGAGTTACAAGGTGCGTCTGTCGTTCGCAAAGATCTTGGACACCTGTTCTAACAGAATGACTTTGCGTAGCCTAATTTTGAGTGGGAACACTCAGAAAATGGAACTCAGCGATTTTGCACCCGTCTTTCCCTATCACCGATTTTTTAGCTAGTGGATTTTAAGCCCTCCGATGCTGAAGCTAGTACTTAATAAAGCAGTCGGATGCTGAAGCTAGCATATGTCATGCCATATGCTGCATTTGAACCTGAGCATAACGATATGACAGCCTGTCCAAGTTGCGTCAACTTGGCAGATCAGACAAATACGATTCACATTTGGATTTTATGCCCAAACTAATATTATTTAAACCAAATGCAACTTTCTGTGATGCAATGATGAAAGTTGCGGAAGCTCGCTTAAACAGTACGTGAACTTCAATGCATTTATATTGCGTCTGGGGTAGAAGGATGGAAGAAAACTTTTTTTTTCCATGGGTTATTAGGGCCCACCAGCAGCCGAGCGGTAAAGACGCTGAGCACTGGTAGTTCGGTCTGAGGTTCGAATTCCGCGAACGGGCTGGCTGCATGGTCGTTTTCGTGGTTTTCCCCATGTGTAACGTGTATACGAGCCAATTTCCCTTAGAAAATCCTCCACGAAGGCATCCCTCCCTTTAGGCAGATAGCCCTTGTGTGCTTTGCCATAACTGAATAATCCAATCCTAATCCATGGGTTATTAGCGAGAGCATAAGTATTGTAGAGCATTTTTCATTATTTCAAATGAATCTTCGAGAATGTGGATTTTGCATTGTTATCGTCTAAGAATTCAAGTAGTTCAATGGACCATAAGTCTCCTTTTTTTGTCTTTGTTATTTTTAATTATATTTGTTTTAAGATTAAAATTGAAATGATGAAAGAGAAACGGAAATGTTGTAATAAAAATAAAAGCACATTCTGCAAAATTTAAATTGAATTGCAAAGCTGCAAATTCCCTTCCTTAAACGGTTGTGAGTAATAGTATTTGTCTAATCTGTCAAGTTGACGTAGAAAGTCCCTACTAGTTTATCTTGTCGTTATACTGAGATTAAGTGTTGCTGTTGTGTATGTTGGCAAATAAAGTACATACTTTTGTGTTTCACAATTGAATCGATAATTAGTTTCCTGTTTTGATTCTCCGATTTACCATTCTTGATAGATTGGAACAGTGTTATGCCATTCTTGGTGAAGAAATTAGGTCATCTGTCTTCATCGGAAAACAGTCGTCTGAGAAATTTTATAAATATGAAAATTTTATGGGAACTTATTTTTTAAACATTATTTGCATTTATACACTTAAACTTACGTTAAAATTTGCGGAGTTTTATTTTTGTTTGATGGTCGATAGATGCATAATCTGAAATTTTATTCTTTCCTTTTGTATCTTCTTTGCAGTTCTTTGTGATAGTGAATAGATTGCATTCAATTATATGTGTAATAAAAATTCCAATTTCTTTATATCTTTTATTGGTAGCGTTTGATATTGCTTTATCTCGCTATTCATTGCATTAAAATTTTTGAATATTATGAAATGACTTGATTTAAGATTTCGATTCCGCATCTTACGGTATCCCTTTGAGTAACTAAACTTTGAGTTTCTGTATTTCATTTTAAATGGTCGTAGTGTTCCCGTATGCCATCATTTTAATGGTTTTCCCCATGTTTAGCTTGTAAACATGCCGTTCCCCTTAGAAAGTTCTTCACAAAGGCATCTTCCCCTTTGGCAGATAGCCTTCAAGTATTTTGTCATAATAAAAACCAAAACAAATCTGTCATTTTAAATGATTATATTGTTCCAAATTTAGAGCTTTTTGACTTTTCTGAAAATTATTATATTCGTATTACGTAAATCATGATTTTACTGTCAAATGATGCCATGCCAAAATAAATGGGGAAATATCTAACAATGTGGAAGCAGAAATCATAACACTTGAGTTTCTGTACACACACCTTTTATTTGTTTCGCTCAAGTAAAAATTTCAATTAAATTAAGACTTCTCCCCCCCAAAAAAAAAACCATCCAATTAAAAATGTCTATTATAGTTTTCACATAGCAAAACTTAAGATTAAATTCGTGAAAGCAGATGTCAATGTATTATGTTTGGAAGAGTTAATTTTCGTTTATGAAAAATAGAAAAATATTTTTTCGTACAGTAGAATGCACGGGCGTGAAGGTGTACTTTTTCAGAGCCGTTCAGTTTTTCGACGGCCGATTAACAAGTATGTGAACCGCATGAAATAAGAAAAATAACAAAAGCACAGAAAAGGTCATATCAGATGTGAGTTATTCTGTCTAGACAGTATGACTGGTGTTTGACATAGCAAACGCAAATTATCTTAAAACCCGAATAAAAGCAGAGAAACTGTAATAGATTGAGAATTTATTATGCATTAATTATAATTCTTATTTATTAATTTTACTGCAGTTATTTATTATTATGTTTGAAATATTTAGAACTTATTTCCCTTTTTCGTGTGCCGTTATATTACGCTACCAGACCATAACCATCCGTGCAACCTGGAGGGTGTTGCATTTTATGAGGCATAAGATCATTCATTATCCGTTCGGATTGGAAGATTGACAATTCTCGGAGACGTTGCCATTCGACATTTCATAAAGTTGCCATTCGACATTCGACGTTGCCATTCGACATTTTAAGTTTATCATTGAAATAAAAGTAATATTTTTCTTAACTAATTGAGCAAGAGAGATGCGTTTTCTTATAATTTATTTTATTTTAATATGGTAATGTAATTTGTGCTGCATTTAACTTATGTGCTTTATAATAAATCTAATCCTTTAAACACTGAAAAGTTATTGTAATTAGACATTTTTCTTTTTCAAGTGTAGTATAAAACCCAAAAACTTCTTGTATTATGATGTAAACAATACAATCATCTTCTGCATTACTGATATTGAAGTTGTTATAATTACTTAAATATTTAGATCTGAATTGTAATTAAAATGACTGTTTGTTTTTCTTTACATGTTGGCTATAAAATGAAAATACGCAATTAGGTTCTTGTTAGTAAAAATATTAATGATTGTATAGAAGATGCATTTCAAAATCTTTCTTGAAAGCTTCCGTGTTTCTATTTTTGATGCATTTTTAAAATATATTCTTATGAAATGACGGAGGGGAGTCTTTCTACTTCCATTAACGTAGTTTTGAAAGCGTTCTACTTCTTATTTCACCCTGTGACCTTCAAAAACTAGCTTGTTCACCCCCTTTTATTTTCCTTGCTGTCGAAATCATCGAGAATTGTCCTCTTTCAGGTAAAAAGAAAACCCATCCATCTCGTATACGAATTTCTACAACTTTCTTTTGTTCCACATTTTCCGTTTGCCCACGGCGTCTCGATGTTTGTTCACGTGGTTACGGTTGCAGTTTTAATAAGGAAGAGACTACGTGCAATGGAGAAAATAAGGCTACGCATACCGATCGTGCATCTGATTTGCCAGTTCTGATACCGGCCCATTCTGAGCAACAACGGCGGGAGGTTTCGTCTCAAATACAGCTGGTGTGTCTAGCTGAGCGTGTGCTCTTATTCCATTAGACTGTTGCTTTATTATCTGATCGATCTAGATACAGAATTTTTTTTTAACTTCCGTATTTTAATTGATGTGTTGATCGCCATTCACGACGTTTTTCTCTAAGAGCTGAACGTGGTCGAATAATTTTGCGCAATTTTCACTGAAGCGAAAAATTTGCGCTGTGGGTGTAAACCCCCTTCCCCATCTAAAAATATGGGTGTAAGACGAAAGGTGAGAATGCTTCGTGTTTATAAACGGACCATTCGGCGGGATTTAAGGTGAGTCATTATTCTTAATTTATTTGTTAAATTTTTGAATGTATTATTTTATCAGTAATTCAGTACCTAGGAATTATATTCAAAAGAATCCTGATTTCAGTTACGTATGTAGCCGGAGAGAAAGGCCTGAGTCGCTTTGAAACGTAGAGAAATTCGAGAGGGGATTAAGCTAAAAATTTTGTAGGAAATGGCTGAAAAACGTCGCCTTTCTCAAAAATTTTAAGTTGAAGTGTTCCCCCAAAATTTATGCATTTACTAGTATGGAAAGCCTGTATTTGCTTTGAAGGGGAAGGTAAAATAAATTATTTATTAATTTATTTAGTAAAATAAATTATTTATTAATTATTATTTATTAATTATTGTAAATAAAGTATTTATTTGAAAGGAAGAAATAATTGGTTTAACCTAACGTGGTTTTAGTTCACTAGTTTTTCAGTTCTTCCCCTTTCCAAGAATTGTTACAAATTATTGCTTCAAAACTCAGCAATTTATTTTTAAAAATGACGTTTAATGTATTTTTATTTCAATAATATATTATATAGATTGGCTTTTAGTTCAAATATTATTTAATCTTTACAGTATAAATGCATGTTAAACTCATTTGCAGTTTTATTCAGAAATACGTGAAGAATGAGGAAATAGTTATATTCATCAAGTTTAGTAGAGTAATTACTTCAATGAGTATTAGCTGCTCATGCTTAACTTACTTCTATCTATAATAGTATAGTAAAAAGTAATAATTTAATCAACTTTTTCTAATGTTATAGTTTTATAGTAAAAAAATAATAATTTAACTTTCAAAATAAAGGTATACTTCTAGGGAAAAATTCTTTTTGGTGCATACCGTCGGCACTAGCCAGAAGCATGAATTTCCGCATTTCGCCCTTTTTCATTTACATGCATTTTTGTAAGCTTTAGTGTTTTCCAGTGTATTAGAGTAAAGATGTGCTTTTTTATGAGCGAATATATGAGAATTATTGTGTACCAGGTACATACCAAATTTTTCATTTGGAGTTTTTTGACTTCGGTGTGGTGCGCCGGCGATATATTTTCAAATGGCCCATTCATGTTAGCCAAGAATTACACCACAGAATCATCTGAAATATTAAAAATGGTTAATTTTCTTCCCATTCTATTTTGTTTACATAAAGTTGAAAGATTTTAATCACAACGCCTTAAGATCACGGTTTAATTGCATGCCCGTTTTTATAGGATGCCCTTCATAAAAACATCTTTGATGTAGGAGGAAGCCGACAAATGTATTTTCCGTATGTAAATATATGTATAAAAAAGTTACCCCAAAACATTTGGGAATTGGGGAATCAGTTTTACCCTTCTTGTAGTAAACTAGAACCATCCAGAGTTACTGATTTTATAATTTGGCGCACCTGATGTATGAGGTATAAAATAATTGTTTTTTCTGACGTAATAAAGTGCATTTAATTGACCTTTCTTTTCCCATTATACTAAATTACAAGCATTTATGAAAATAATGAAATTTTTGTAATTTTTTCTAGTAATTAAATTTTGTTACAACTTCGAATGGAAGGGATATTTTTTAATAATTTATTTTAGCAAATGTTTAATATATTATTTATATATTATTTAGCAAAGCATAAGATTTTGGTCACTTTATATTTGTTTCATGGAAAAAATTCAGATGGAGATTATGGAAAAAGTCCAAAATAAAATCGCTAGGCAATTATATAAAATGGCATTCTAGAGGGTAGAAGCTGTTATATATATATATTAAATAGATTGAAATTTATGAATTTCAAAATGTTTGTGAAATATTAGTTCTAAATTTCTTACTTTTTGTCTGATATATTGATATATATATATATATATATAACTACCAAACTATGGGAACCTGTCAAACAAAACTATAGAGAATATTTTTATACCTAATTAGTTGATAGTAATAACAACAATGAAAGAAAACTTCTGTTGCCGAACTCGACAGGAAAAGGTTACGCCTTCGCCTATGCTCTCTAATCTCAATTAAATCAAGTCATTCAAATTCATAAATTCTAAAATTTTTGGCTTAATATATCGTTTTCCTTTGGGAAAACTTCTCAATTATTCTCAATGAAATTAATTTCCATGCCTTCATAATCTGTTCACGCGTTTTCAAACTCAATCATATTTTACCTCTAAATGTCCAGTTTTAGTTGCTTCCAGCCATTCACTCTCCTAAAACTTTTGAATTCCATCCTTAAAAGGTTTATTTATTGAGTCTACTAGTAAGTTATAAGCCTGAAGGGAAGATTTTTTAATCAATCCTTTTTACCTTTCTATTAAGATAGACCATCTTTAGATCTCGCATCTCGCGTTTTCTATGTGAAGAATACTAGAATATAGTATTCTTTTGTAATAATAAGTGACGATACCGAAGTTGGAAAAACGAAGTGGGAATTATACTATATACGAGTATATAATAATGTAGCAGCTTGGAATTTAGGAAATTTTTCAACAATAGTTTATGGAGTGTGTGTCTATTTTGCGATTTTGAATTCCTTGGTCATGCTTACGCACGATTGTAGTATGTATTGACTTATTGTGTACCGTCTTTTTATTTTGCATTTTATTGTTTCGTGCGTGCGGCTTCGATTGAATGCACACACAACCCTTGCTAGCTTGATAAAATTTATTTTCCCAAAAGAAACTTTACAGTTTTGGAACTTTCCACAAAAATACTCCTACAGTTCTCATTATAACAAAGCCTGATCAGTAGTTACCACTTCAAACTACTAAGAACGTTAAACACAACACAGTGCAATGTGCATCCAAATAACGAAGCTCGCACAATCTCAGTACACCGAAGTCATCTCTGAACTAAAAAACTCAGAACTGTTCCTGTTCCGTTGAAACTAGCTTTCTGCCGGCTCAATTACAGTAGAGATGCACAAGGTGCTGAAAGTAGAAGAAATACATGAGCTAAAATTTAAGCGTCATGATGATGAAGAAAGGGAATCAAACACATAACTGGCATGAGAGAAATAGAAGTCGTGATAATGAAGACATGAACCTGTAGAGAGATGGTGCCAACTAGTTTGCCTTGGAGAAGTTAATTCCAATCGTCGTACAGAAGGCTGAACATTTAAAAGTCCAGCTGTTCAATTAAGTTAAAAATCTGCAGAGCAAGCTGAAGTTTCTTCTCCACCGAAATCAAGCTTTCAGGGCCTTAACAGATTTAAAGATTTTGCCAAAGAAATTACCAAAATGATCTCGAAGGCTTTCAACAGGAGATTCAGTCTTGGGGATGGAATCGGCAGACTTAGAAGTAGGAGCTGAGGTATTTACAGCATAATAAACATCAGTGGGTTTTTTCCTGGGTTTGCAAAATTTCTTGTTGGCATCAGAAGGCAGCTCGGGAGCAGTCTTTTCAGTATTCTTTTTAAAACGAATTTTGGGATAAAATTCGCAGCCCTTGAATGAAGCAATGCGAGATTTTTTACATCTCACACAGGTAGGCTTCGCCTCTTTTGGTAGAGTGCAAGTGTAGGTGAGTTGATCTAACCCACACTTCAGACATCTAGATGCGTTGTTGCAAAATAGTTGTCCTTGTCCTAAGCGTTGCCATCGGAAACACATTATATTACTTCTGTTTGATCTGAATCCGCGAATAGACACTTGGAGATCCAGAATCTTTTTCTTTGTATATATGCTTCTGCCAGTATCGTTTCTCGTCAGCGATCCAAAAAAATACAAGAAGTTTCTTTTCAAATCCATTTGTTCTCCGAATAAACTGAGTCTTTTAAATAATGGGAAAATCGTCATTACAGAGTTCATTATGAATGTCTTGAACATTCCAGTCTTCCGGTAAGCCGCGAATAACCAAGTGGAGAGTATTCAGAATTGGTGCTCTCTCCGGACTTAATAGAGGTTCGAATCCCGCGAACGGGTTGGCTGCATGGGTGTTTTCCCCATGTGTAACGTGTATACGAGCCAGTTTCCCTTAGAAAGTCCTCCACGAAGGCATCCCTCCCCTTAGGCAGATAGCCCTAAATACACCACACCACCACCTTTCCGGACTTACAAGCGCCTTCCACGCTGGGATTTATTTAAGCTAACGGTGACAAATGACGTGGCCGACCCATCTCAAAAATCGCTTTATCCCCACAGGGCAGCAAGTTGAAAAATCTGAACTGCAGGCATAGCGGAGCTAGTCGACACATGGAACTGACTCCTTTAGCTCAGATAAACCCCAGTGTGAATGGCCCTATAGAGTTTTCTCTTGAGAAATCTCTAGTACTTTTCCATTTTTCGAAGTGACCGGAATGCATGTACGGTTAAAATTGCATGTAAGGGCCATATACGGTTACAGTTAAATAAAAGGATTAATTACTTATTCAGTGGCAGCACCAATTACAGTTATACAATGGCCAGACTAAAATGTCTCCAAATGGTCGCCAAGTTTGGCGACTTCTTGTCATATTTGGCGGAGACAAATATTAGTCGCCAAAACCATCGTCAGCTTGGCTAGGTATTGCCAATTTAACGAAATGGCCATTTACCTCAATGTTGAATAGACTTGCCTCTGTAATCTTATTTTTCCAGCAGATCTTTGCTTTTGCAAACATAATTTATTGACATATAAAGAAAAATGTTTTTTTGAAATTCATTGTTAAACAAATGAGTGCGCAATATCATTATCCTGTTCATATTTCTACGTATGTTTAAAATTTGATGGCTGTGGTGTCACCGTCTTTGCACAGTGCGACAGCCTCCCATACTCACTCGCACATTCTTAATTTCATAATTAAGGCATGTGTGCCGTCATTCTGCTTTTGCTATGTGATGCTAAGTCTTATTTTTAATAAACTGTATTTACTCAAAATTGCGTAGTTTATATTGAAAAATAAAAATTTAAAAAAAAAAAAAAAAAAAAAGAGCGAGTGAGACAGTTGAGCAAAAATAGCAATTGCGACAATGTAAACTATGTTACCGCAATTCCACTGTGTTTTTGCATTTCATTTTCGAAGTACCTATTCAGCAGCGGAATTAGACCTTGTGAAAGAGCCCTAGAAATCATAAATGAGGAAGTATTTGCATCAATTAATGTAGGTAGGTGTCTTTATTCGAACACCAAACGACTTATAATTCGTTTGTGAAATCTCCTTTCTTCGTCACTACCATTTGTTTAACTACCGGAAAGTTTTCTTCTGTAGTATTTATGTCGCTTTAAGCATGCAGTTTGCATTGTTAATGATATTTATGTCAGTAATTAATATTTCCTTGCCGGAGGAATTGATATAGTTATACACAGAATTAATATGCGTTTTCTTAATATAATTAATAGTATATTATGATTAATATGCGTCTTTAAAGTGAAACCAGAAAATTTTTGTAATCGTACTGTAAATGATAAGCTTCTGTTTACTGGCGCCGGTTAATAGAAACAGAATTTAACATTTTATGCATTATTTTTCTTTTGATTTCCTAAGTGAAGAAAGGGAATATCTTCTTTTTTTAATAAATGGGATAGTTGTTTCAGTCACTTTTGATATCGGTGGCATTTTATGCAAAATTTTCGCCAATCTAAGCAGCATTTTTATCTCTTGCTGGAGGCTCACCAGCGGCTGAGCGGTAAAATCGCTGAATACTGGTAATTCTGTCTGAGCTTCGAATCCCGCGAAGGGGGATTTTTCAGGTCTGCGTGGCGTTTTCAGGTCTTCCCCATGTGTAACGTATATACGAACCAGTTTCTCTTAGATAGACCTCCATGAAGGCATCCCTTCCCTTAAGATAGACCTCTAAGTTTTGGCGTAATCACATAACCCCCCCCCCCGAAAAAAAAAAAAAAAAAAAAAAAAAAAAAAAAACCTCTGTTTGAAATACAAGTAACATTTATAAACAGTTTATTTTGAACTGTTAGCTGAAGTAACGTTAAAACGTTTTTGGATAATGAGTAAATCATTTCTTAGTAAACACTTCATTTTGAGTAAAGAAGTTTGATTTCCTTTATGCATTTAAAAGTCCCGTTTTAACAACGTTAATAATAATAATAATAATAATAATAATAAAAACAGCAACAATTCGTCCTAAATCCTTTATTTCTTGATTATTATGCTATATAAATAAGTTTCTGAAATCTTAAAAGAATACAAAGCATTTGTTAGCTTTTGTCAGCGACATAAAACATTCTCCTTTGTCTCACAGTGCGGGGCTGATCGAAAAATGAATCATCTCTTAATAACTAAAATTAGAGACTCGCTGGTCTAAGTTTTAAAATTTTTTGCTTTGTTCAATACATGAATTTATTTTGTGTATTTCTAAAACATTTGCTTCTTGGGGAAACAAAGGGGCGGACTTGTTTCTGGTTTTGCGGAAATATATACGTCTGTTCAATAAAGCAGTGTTAGTATGAGGTCAAATTTTGCATAATTTTAAAATTTAATTTAGTCGTTTGTTGTTTTATTTCAATTTTAATGGCCTTATATTGATAATATATTAACGTATGCGTTAATGGTCTTTAAAGTGGTTGCCATTTGTCCGATTATTTTTATTGTTATTTTTTAACTTGGAACCAATATCATTTTCGCCTCTCTAATCGTTTGCAGTCGGGATAAAATCTCTTTCGGCATCATTTTTGCATTAAATAATAACTCCTATTAATTAGTACGTACTTCTGCAGTTTGTTTATGATTTGTTATAATTGCAGATATATTTAACTGACACTATGAAATAATTTTTTATTTATTTTCTTTTGGCAGAATTAGAAGTAGCTTGGTGAAGGTAACTGTTAAGTTTTACCGCAATCATCTGTTTACTTTAGAAGACTCTAACTTAAGATACTATTTTAGTGTCTGTTATATAATTTACCTTGATTCTACTAAAAGCATTAAAATCGTTTTCTGTTAAAAAGGAAAGAATCTGGGATGAAAAAGACGTTTAAAAGTAAGTGACCAAGTAATAGTTACGATTTAATTGGATAATCGTTACGATTATATAGTTACAATTTTGAATGAAAGGGTGATAGTTTTTAGGAATAAGAATGAACAGATAAATTTTCTAGTAGAAGGTGATAGTTTTTAGGAATAAGAATGAACAGATAAATTTTCTAGTAGAAGGTGATAGTTTTTAGGAATAAGAATGAACAGATAAATTTTCTAGTAGAAGACTGTTAATTTTCATGTCATTTGGTAAGCGTATTTTAAAAGTGCAGTTTGCCCTGGTAATTTTTTGTCTTTAGGAAAATTAAGTATCTGCATCTCCAGTTAAAATGTTCTTCGGAAAACGTATTATTTATTCAAGATGAGTAATTGAAATAACGTATAGTTATTTTCACTTTTATATTAAATATTATGCATGTGCATATTTTTTAAAAATGAAATGTATCAACTTTCTTAAATTATATGTAGTATTTTAAACCAAAAGTAGGATGAAAAAAATTAAATTTTTACAACCCAAAATATCGATAACATATTCTTATAGCGAAATTTCAGCTGTACGTGTTTCTCATTTATACGCTTTTTTCGAGCGAGCCCTTGAACAGTGTATAAACGGGGCTTTTATTATTGGACTTCTGAATGTATATATTTTCTTTGATTATACGCAGGACCATAGTCACACAAACAAAAGGTAGAAATTAGCTAGCAGAATAAAAGTTTTCTGCAAAATTTTGTGATGCCCGAACACTTTTGATAACACAGTGCATATTTCAGAATTCTGAAAGCATATCTTATTTTCTTATCTAGCTAGAGAATTTCTGAAAGGTTAGCTTTCAAATAAGAGCACTGGAATATCTATTCTCTACTAGCATTCCAACTACAAGTACTTCAGTATGTATTATGATATTAGACTGAAAAAGTACATTCCCCCATTCGTTCCTTATTAAAACCGTCAGGTTTCTCATGTTTTCATCGGCAATTAGAATCCATGAGTTGCAAATTGTTTCCTGATAGAAAGAGAATGCGCTTTTCCTATATTATTTCTAAAACTCTGTAATGTCATATGTTCGTATTTCCTTGATTTGTTTACATATCATTCGTACATTATCCGCCCAATAAGAAGTCACTTTTTTTAAGCGTATTTTAAAACTATGAGTTGCTTTTTCCCACTGTTAATGCATTGCTCAAGGCTCAAAATCAAACTGGCTACTTGATGATTTCTTCTTTAGGAAGATTAAATTTTTGCACCTGTAGTGAAATGTTTTTGGAAAAAAGTACAGGATGCCCACAAAGTTCCTAAAAATTTTAACAGCTCTTGTGTGGAATGGGTCAACTTAATGGGGTTAGTACTGGTTACACTTTCGCTAGCAGTGTTCAACCTCTGGTTGACAATCCTCCAACTGTGGGCAAAGGTAATAAATTAATCAATGTATCGAGGTAAACTGTATTGAGGCTCTCATGGTTTGCTTACGGAAGAAAAATGGCTCGAAAATCTTTTCATGCAGCATCCCATACCAAACATTCACTTTCGGAGTGTCCCTTTTCAACTTCCGTGTGAAATGAGGATTTTCGGATCCCAAATCCTCACATTGTGCGTCTATTAAACGGAAACAGACTGTTAGGAGAAAACCTTGATATGTGTGTAATAGCTTTACCTCTTACCGAATGCCCACGTAATAAGGTAAAATTGTTCAGGGACATTCTGGACACCTTATATTATTTATTCAAAATGAACCATTGAAGTAAAGTATAGTTATTGTCAATTTTATATTAAATATTATGCCTCTGTGTATATATTTATATAACTAAAAATATTCGTAACTTATTTGCTACGCAAAAATACATTCGTCCAGAATTAAGCAAAAACTACCCTCCTGCAATCGGAATTTGAATCTTCTACTGATTCAGTTTTTGAGGCACCCATTACTCGAGCGAATTGGCCTTCTGAGTTTCTCCACCGTGAGACTGTTTGGATCTTTTTCAGTCTAATTTAGAACACTGGTATTGTACCAACTGAATGGCGAACTTCTATCATTATTCTCATGCATAGGAAAGACAAAGATCGGGATAGTCTCTGTAACTATAGATCACTTTCGCTTACTAGTATTATGGGGAAAGCTATGGAGAAAATAATTGTGAGAAAACTTAATTATTACTTAAACTTGCGGGCTTCTTACCGAGGAGCAGGCGGGGTTTAGAAGCTCCAGATCTACTAACCAACATGTTGGCCTCCTGAGTCAATGTGTCAAGGACGCCCTTGATAATTGACAGGTCTTGACCGCAGTTTTTATTGACCTCAAGTCTGCTTACGACAAAGTATAGCGGGAGTGCCTCCTACTGAAACTCTCGGGGCTAGGCATTAGAGCAAATCTTTTTAATTGGATTAGAGGCTTCCTGTGCCAGCGCTCTTTCAGAGTCAGGTACGGTAACGCTCTGTCGAAATCTAAGATCTTAAAAACAGGTCTCCCACAGGGAGCTGTTAGTAGTTGCTCTTTTTATAACATCTGTATTAATGATTTGATGTATAAAATACGAGAGATTTCTGGCGTCAAGTGCCTTTTATACGCTGATGATTTGGTTTTCTGGAAAGTTTCTAAAAGCGAAAGTGCAATGAGAAATATAAAGACTAAACTCTCTGCTACCTTGAATGCTTTGGAAGTTTGGTGTGATACTAATAATATGGAGGTGAACTTAAATAAATCATACTGCCTGACTTTCTCACTTATGCACCAATCTGTGGATCTTCAGATGACGTATAAGGGTACCCAATACCCTTGTGCGATAAATTTAAATATTTGAGTGTGACGTTTGACCACAAATTAACATGGAAACCACATGTAGAGGACTTGTCCAATCGTGCTACGAAGAGACTCTGTGTCCTTAAACGCCTTGCTGGGGCAAGGTGGGGTTGCACTAGACAAACCCTGCTTATCATTCGTTTATTCTCCCCCTTCTGACTTACTGCTGTGAACCACTTGTTGTAGCCGTGGAAAATGTACTCTAGAAAAAATCCAAAATCAGTATTTACGTATTGTTTCTGGAGTCGTGAAGACCACCCCGATTGACGCCATGTTTATGTTAACTAGTGATAAACCCTTAAGAACCGTAATTCAAGAGAATGCCTTAATTCTCTGGCAAAAGATCATTAGAGTTCCTGGGTGTCTTTCACTCTGGAATGAAGTCAATCAAGATCTGACTGGAAATCTAAAGACACAGAGAGTTTAAAAGGGCTTTCTACAGAGAGTTTTTCAGTTAAAAAGTTCACTTGGTTTAATAAATGAACCAGAATTACTTGTTCCACTTCAGAATCCAATAAATTTGAAATCTTTCTGGATTAATCTTGACCTGGGCAAAAAGTAACCAAACGTAATACAGATCCCTCTGTTTTAAGAGCCCTCGCTTTCGCAGTATTAAACATTTTTTACCCTGAGCCAGAATGGCTTCGGATTTTTACTGATGGATCCCTCTTGTCTGATGGCCCTAATGCAGGTGTCGGAGTTTTCTCCGAAATTTTCTCTTTCTACATTCCTGTGGGCAGAGGTTCTGCGTTTGACGGTGAAATTGCTGCGATTCGCACAGCTCTGTACTAGCTACCATACCACTTAGAAAAATTTACAAGAGCTGTTATACTCAGTGATTCCCGAGCTGCTCTGTTGGCTATCGTTTCAGATAAAAGTCCCATATCAGAGGACATATTGGATTGTCGACATTATCTACAAAACCTGGCTTCATTTGAGAAAACTATGGTCCTCCAGTGGGCTCCTGCCCACTGTGGGATTCCAGGTAACGAGAAAGCCGATTTCTTGGCAAAAAAAGTGGTGCTTTAATCATGCAGAATATTTCTCGTCCTTTGTCTTTCCATACTGTTAGGGATCTTATTAAGAGATCTTTCAAAGTACGTGCTCAAGAAGATCTCTATCATCGTGTTTGTCTTGGAAGAATGCTATCCCGAATTTATGTAATGTAATGGCCCAAGGCGTAGAGCGGTTGCTGATTTCCGCCTTGCCACCGGACATGACTGCTACGATATCATCTTCATAGATTCAAAATTGTTCCTCCTCCGATATGCACTGTGTGCAGCTCTGAAGAGGTGATGGATGCTGCACATCTACCCCACTGTCCTGCTCTGCGCAAGACTTCTCGCCGAGCGTTACTGGGAGGCAAGAAATAAGTGAGATTAATGGATTCTGTTACAGCTTTTTTTTTTTTTTTTTTTTTCCATTGTGTGGCTGTATTCTATGTTCTTGTTTTTTGCTGTAACTGTTCATAATTTGCCATTGGAAATAAAAAAAGTATTCGCATGTCTAATTTATTTTGTCCCAAGTTTATATCTCTGATTTTTATCGTTCTCGGATTACTAAACAGTAGAATGTAGCCTGAATGTGTTGAAGCTCATAAAACAAATATTCAAGGTGTTTACGTATTATTATTATTATTTTTTTTTTATAACTTGCGATTTCAATAAACGTAAAGTATTCCTCACGTGTGCTGATTTGGGGTAGGGTCAGCTCGTCTAGTAAGCAACTGCAAGGTCTTGGGTTGATTCCCGGCAAAAAACACAGTTTATTATCTTAGATTACTACTCACAAAATCCCTTATTATTCTACATTATTGTCGTTAGATGTATTTTATATCGTAGTTTCTCGTGTGGACGTTATCGTCCATCTGTAGTTGCTGAGGTGGTCTAGGAGGGCGTTTAGTGGTCCGAGGAGCAGTGTAAAAGGGAGCACTGAAAATCAGTAAAAAACGCTAGAAAAATTTGTCTGCTTTGAACACTTTGGAAACAAACATTTAAGCATCCATTTAGTTATACAAATATTTTAGAGTCAGAGAATCATATCAACTGATCCTTCACACTATAGTCTATTACTCTAAAGTAAGAAATTCAAGGTTATATTCCTCCGCTCAGATTCCTCGTTAGGTTGGGAACAATAGCTCTGGCAGGTCCCCTTTCACTCTATTCCTAAGCATGTTTGTCTTAGGAAAAAGCGCTTGGATGAAGGCTGACTTGAACTACCATCTCAAATGGGTGAACAAAATACTAAGTGCTGTGCGGTGATGACGACACTTGCATTATGATCGCAAAGGGGGGAGTATGGCAATGACTTTGAAGTGCCTATTTTAAAGAAACGATCTGTAGTTGGTCCAAGTTTCAAGTACTTTATTTAGTTATTCATTAAAAGGATCAGAATTTAACGAACTATCAATCTAATATTCTGAAAACGCGACCATAAATACATACTTGCAGTGGTATCCAGTACACCCAAGTAGGTTCAGTACACGAAGTTCTTTCAATATATATCATTTCATTTGCTTTGAGAACAATCTCTTGCAGATTCATAACTATAAATTTCTTGAGAATTCTTTAATCGTTTACTGTTCTGTTTCTGTGTTTTATGCCGATTTTAAATTAATAATTTGATGCAATGCAATAAATACTTAAAATATTTTTAGCATTTTTCTACAGATTAGATTCAAAAGTCATTTATTATACCATTGTTGCAAGAGTAAAGGGAATTCAGAACAAGATAAAATTCGAAAAGAAGGCAGTGAATCAAGATATGTTGGAAAATTGATTCATGTGATACAATTAAATGAGAATTTATACACTGCTTGACTGAAAAAAATGCAACATCGCGAAAAAAAGTGAGTAGAATACGAATTTTTATCACAGGCAGAGAATGCATAAATCTAAATAAATGATTTTAATTTCTAAAAGATAGTGCAATACACTAATCTAATGTACTGGGTACAACTGGATGTAGGACTATCTTTGGCGAGGGGATACAAGATAGAAAGAACCCTTCGAGATACAGATGATATATCAGCTTGCGGATACTATCATGAGGCATGTACGCCCATAAGCGTGTGTTTTCTAATATCCTGCGCACTTCGTTCTTTTACGGAGGCTGATAAAGATCGAGGAAACGACGCCAGATTTCTCAACTGCTTGATTCGCATAAGGTCTTAGAAACCTTACTGGCCGAAGAAGCATGAAAGGTAGAAAGAAATTGTGAGCATCAAAATTTCAGCTAGTTTTACAGGTATAATCTCACTGCACTAACTGTACAACTCAGTCGCAGTTTTGATGAAGAATCCGAGTATTTGAATTTGAAAAGACGGATCCGAGTATTTGTTACCCTTCATCCCCAACCATCAATCCCCTCGAGATGACTTTCGGCTCACCAATATTTTAAATGCCCCTGTGCCGCAGAGGCACGATACGCTTATAAGCTTTCTTCGAGATACGGGCTCAGCGTTACGGCAGCCAGCGTCGCTAACCATTATGCCGCACAAAACAGCTGGCCAAAAAAAGTATCTGCGGAGTTTTTCTGGTGGACATTGTCTTGCTCAAAACATCATTTTGCAGCCGCTGAAGTTAGGGTATTGTAACAACTGTACCCACGTATCGTCGTTTCAACATTGTACTTCTGATACGAAATAGAAGTGATGGTGTCCTAAACCATGACGTTGCGTTGTTAGACCCTATGCCGTTCATCATTCGCAGCTGGAGGCTCTGTTCCAACAATAACGCAGGCTTTGGCATCGGTGCCTTTGCGTCAGTGGCGATCTTCATAAAGGATGGCCGCTTTCATCCAGTTTAAAAATTTTTCTTTCCAATTCTGGAGCATCGAAAAATTCTGTGCATATTCTGCATAATGTGGACAGTCGTGCTTTGTAGGGCTGTCACCGCATGCCTTCGAATGCGTCGATACAAGCGTGTTGTTGTGAACGCATATATAGGTGCGCTCCCTCTGTGATATGAAGGAGGACTCTTCTTCCCGTGAAAAGGTCTGACTGCCAAAACTGCCAGTTTCATCGTCTGCTAGGCATGTGTTCGACTATATATCTCTTCTGAAACGAAAAAGAGCTTCAAAAACCGATTTCGCTTTGCCGCAGAGTGTCGGCTGTCTACTTGTCTGATTTCCCTTGTGTATTATCTCGCTGACGTATTACGTGGGAAACTTGCATTTTAGATCATTTACATAAATCGTCCAGCTGCGTATTCCTTGCATTTGAATAATTTTACCACTAAATCTTCTGCATTCTCTTTGTGAGATGATGTATTTTCTATGTACTGAGAATTTATTGGGCTATAAAGCAATTATTACTGAAAAAAATGTTTTCTTGCTTGAGTATTCAGAAGCAGCAAGAAGCTGTCAATCAATTCAATTTTTATGCAGGGAAGTAATTTAAAATAGTCATATTAATTAATGTACGAGACTGGAAACTTCTGCCTAGACTTGCGAATATAACACTAGCAGCATTTTTCTAGCCCATTTTTAATTAGCAGATCGCAGGAAGTTACCGGTGACATTTATATATGCAGGATATTCCAGAAAAATGGCTGCAAGCATTATTTCATTAAATATTGATCCTAGATGTGTCCTTCCAGCTATAAAAATTCTGAAAGCACTAATAATATCTGTGTAATTATATGTATTTTGAATTCTAAGTTTACACATTTACGTACGTAAATCTTGTAAAAGGGAAATGATTACTATATGAATATGTGCATTAGTTGTAATATACTGCAGCGAAAAGAAGTATCCTCCCCCCAGTTGAAGGTGAGATGCCAAATTTTTAATAATAACTTATAGGGTTTGGAATTCAGTGCAGAAATGTTAAGTTTCACACTTTCACTGGTTTGATGACGCGTGAACTTTTGACTTTGAAACTTACGAACTTAAGAAGCTTCGAGATAAGATTGACATGCCAAAGTGAAAGCGAAAGTAACGAAACGAACAAGATTACCTGAGGCAGATGCCAATTGTTTTTGTCATGTCTCTGATAAGGCAAGTAATTATTGCCTTTATTTGGATCATTGTAGTGTAAAATAACGCAATGCTTCGGTTGTTTCAGGTTTTGTTGTCGTGTCTAGCTTCCTAATTGAAACTGAAGATCGTGATGGCTGCACATAATATTTATCGGATTGTATAGTGATGCCTTGTATAGCGAGCGCAATAAATGCCAGGAAAAGGTTCATTATGCGGATCGCTGTTATACATAGATTACTGTGGAAATAATTAAATCACTTCCCGAGCTCGGGGTGTAGTTGCAAACCAGTGTATAAAAATTTCAGGCTCTTTCAAAAGCCCCTATCCCCAGCACGAACGGTATACGTCTTAGCATTACCATGTTGGAATTTGTTATCTTATTAATTGTAAAACTTTATATATACACTATGTATGTGTATGTGTATCTAGTCATTTTTTAGTGCCTGTTAAAGTCTTCCTAATCTTTCACTTGAGGTGGTACACTTTGTATATCTAACGTTGGTTTTTTGAGAGATCTAGGTATCAAAAAGTCGTCTAAAATAGTTTCCTTCTCGCACGTCTTCAGGGTGATCCTAAAGTAGTGCATGGCTTTAACATTGAACAAATCTACAGTTTTGTTGACTTGATGGGAAGGCCATTTCTTGGCTGTGCCGTGGACCTCTTTCTCCAGCTTCATTGTTGCCACAAATATCGGTGCTTTCCGTGTTCTTCTCTTCAGAAGTAAAAATATCCGTTTTATTTTCTTTACGTTTCTGTTAGAAAAGAATATGCAGTGATATAGTGATGCGATCAGGGTGGTGTTTTTGTAGTAGCTCTTCCACCGTCCTCATTCAGTTCCAGTGATGTAGATATTTACTGGCTCAACGTAGACGTAAGCTGGACGGACTTATCCAAGCTAAATTAAGTCCTTTGACTCATTTTAGACCATTCGTCCTAGATCAGTGTAATGACTGATAAACTGTTGAATGTTTCTTTATTGAATTTTCTGTCATGTCAGGTAAAAACCGACAGATTTTAAGTCACCCTTTGAAGAATGCTCTTGTGTGCAGTAGTAGTAACGGAGGACGTGGGCACCATCTCTCTACCATTACGGTTAATCGGTTCTGCCCATGCTCTTGTGTGTAGTAATCTCCCGACTTACTTAAATGCGCAAAAGCCGTAACGTTCGAACTGAAACCTCCAATTACAAATAAGTACTCAATAAGCACAATACTTTCTTCTACCCGTACACTCTTGTATTCAAACAAAAATCGCCGGAGTTAGTTTAATCGTATACGTCTTAGCGTTTGTTTACATGTGTTTACAATAAAAGAATTACCCAAGACATTTAACTTTAGAATCTATAGACTCGAAAACCAAACGGCTTGATAATTTTTTAGCAGATGTATTCTTTCTAATGTTTCTAACTACAAGACCGTTTACGATGACAAAAAGTCTATGACCCCACAGTCTACACTAGACATGTTTCTTAGTAGCCGCTCACTAACTCTTTAAGGATAAAAAAGTCAGACGACCCTGATTGCCTACTGTCTGCAAAATCGAAAAAATTAGAAATTGCGAGTTTTTGTATTAATTTATCTTTATTTTACATTTTGTGTTTAGTTTGTATCCGAATAAGTACTTCTGCGTGGTGCTTCGTTTAGAAAAGAATTCTGTGTAAATAATATACATGCATATAACAATAATATTACAGTTTGCTACTAAGCTACGCTGAAAGATTTTGTAAATTTGACGCACGTAAAATTCAAATTACGTAAATGTTTATGGAATGCATTATTATTTGGCGGGGGAGGGTTACTGTACAGTTTTCTGAAGTTGGTAGTGGTTTATCTGTTGAAGCAAAGACTTTGCATTGGATCTTTATAAAATCATACTTTTAACTCTTGTTCCTCCTGCCTGTCTTTCTCTTGTGTATAGACTTGATTAAATAGTAAGCACAGCTTTGAGTTTATTTCTTTTCCTATCAAATAATTTTTGACAAAGAATGTAGACTTCCATTATCCATTCTTTAAAAATGTATTGGGTGTTCCAAGCGTTTTGGATCAAACACAACAGGACAAAAAAATTGATTAAATATGATATTCCGTGTCTAAAACATGTGGGATTCTATGATTAGTAGAGTTTGAATAATTCTTCTTTTGTATTTAAATTTGATTTCAAGATGGAATGTTTTTCTTAGAGAGGAAGGAAAAGAAAGAATTTTTCAAAAAGAGTCAAGTAATGCTTATTTCTTTTATTTTCATTTTATCATTATAATCGAGATCGTTTGCTTCTAAATTATAAAGTTACTTTTATTAATGAAATATTAGATAATCAAGAATAATGATTCATATATTTTTTTGTAAATAGTCAATTTAATCATTTCTTCCGTTTTTGTTGGCTCAACTGTGGACGATTTGCTTTGGCGCAGAACACAGGTAGTTCTACTTGGGCTCGATTTATTGCTGAACTGGCTGGCTGCATGGGATTTTTTTGGTTTTCCCCGTTTAAAACGTAAATAGAGCGAACTTCTTGTAAAAAATCTTTCATGAAAGCATTTCTCGCCTTAGGCAGATAGCCTTCGCATAATTCTGCATAATGATTAATAAAATTTAACTTACATTTTGTAATTCAGCATCATAAGTTTTGAAAAAAGAAGGAAGCCGTTGAATTCTGTAGTATTATCTTAGTAGTGACCAAAGCAACACCAACCACGTGAATTTATTATTAGGATCTATATGTTTCCAAGTTATGCAGCAAATGATTGCGTATAATGGTCTTATGCTGAAAGTGTGAATTCCAGAATTAAGCTGAAAAACATATCAATAGTAGATTATCTTTGTATAATATTTTAGTATTAAAATAAGGTAGTGTGCATTTCCAGGATTATAACAAACGTTAATACAGTCGCAGGCTGTGTTTAAAAGGCGTAGATATTATTTCTTGATATCAGACGGCGCCCAACAAATGTTATAGTGAATTTTTAAGGTTGATGCACCCATCTCCTGCCTACCCCCTCCCCTAAAAAAAGAGCCCACCAGCGGCCGATCGGTAAAGACACTGAACACTGGTATTTCGGATCCCGCGAACGGGCTGGCTGTATGGGAGTTTTCGCGGTTTTTCCCATGTGTAACATGTATACGAGCCAGTTTCCCTTAGAAAGTCCTCCACAAAGACATCCCTCCCTTTAATCAGACAGCCCTCGTGTGCTTTGCCATAACTAAATAATCCAATTCCCTAAAAAAAGATATGTGTATTTATTGTAAATTTTACTTCAGAAATCATTTATTCCTTACTAATCAACCGTAATTAAAGCGCGCGCACTAACACACATACACACACACACAAAAAAGGGGGGAGTGGGACACTAAGTAGTAAAAAAGCTCAGAGTACTCGTATTAAATTCTAGTGGCTGCTTGAGCATACATTTGACGTTTTGAAGCATTTAAAAAAATATTTGAGAATAATGTGCGTTTACGAAAAAACTTCTGGATGCATTTTCAAATGTTTCTTCAGCTATTTCCTTTATGTGGTCTTGAGCCACGCGTATTTGGTGTCTAATATTACTGTAAAACTCGTTGGCTTTTGATCTGTGGTTGAACCTTCACTTTCTATGTCTAGTTAGCGGTTGATTAGTCTGAAGTGGTTTTGTTAGAACTGGCTATAACTTGGCCATTTCTCAGAGAAAAAATGGATGAAAAAAAGTATGGCTTGCTATCGTATTATTGGATGTTATCAAATTAAAAAATTAAAGCGCCTAAAGGCACGTTAAAAGCAAGTATAAAACAAAAGTTAACAGCATTATCTGCTTTTTATATTGAAGATTTAATATGCTGTTACATACCTCATAATTTCATCACCATTATTCTTTCAAGTTGATCGTCGTCACCATTATCTTTTTAAGTTTTAAGACCTTCAGTTTTAATTTCCAGCCTCTTTATTACAATGTTGCTTTTGTAGCACAGGTCTAGCCATTGCTGATCATTCAGCTTTACCTTTTGTAATTTTTATTTTCTTCAGTCATTGCATTTTCTTCAGATCAGTTTCTTCTTTTCCTCTTTTAATCAACAACTTATCTTAATAACAGTCTTGAATATTCTGTGCTTCGAATTCTTATGTCACCAATCGAAGGTCACTTTTCATAGCAGTTAAGCATCATTAGAGGCCTAATTAAGACATTCTCACAGACCTTTACCAACACTTGTTTCTTTTATAAGGAAAAAAAGGTAGGATTCTGAGGAACTGAAATGTGTCTTGGAGGCTGTAGGTGCAAGCGTTATGTGTCTGAATGGTAATGTACTGTGGGTGTCAAATAAATTATCATTGCTTCTGAGTAGCAAATAAAATTACCTAAACAATAGTGTCCAAATAATGGAAGCTTTATTTGAAACTTTATATTGATTAACGAGTGTTGCTGCTGTGTGTAGCTGGTTATCAAGAAGAGAGTTCAGTTTTTGAATATCTTAACAGTGTTTTGTTAGAACATCCGAGAGCTCCATAGTTAGCAGATCCATCATCTGTGTTTAATTTCTCTTGTATTATTTTTGCTTCTGAGGTTGGAAAAGTATATGGGCATTTTTCTGTGCATGAAATAATTGGCATTTTATTTATTTATGTGTAAGAAATTCTATTTAACTTCAAGAAAACTCTGAATCAGATGGTTGTAAAATTATATTTTTAGAGCCCTTTATATATATATATATATATATATATATAAAGAAAAAAAGAATTAGAACTTTATGGTTGTTACTTATATTTTTCATCACCCTAAACAACAAAATCCTGCTAGTAAATTAGAATATGAAGTTAAATATCTTCTTAATTTAATGAGATCTTATTGTTCATATCTGCATTTGTTCGATTTCGTATATTTTTATTATAACATGTTTGTTCGTGATTATTTAATTGTTTCCCTACTTTTTACTGTAATAATTGTTGGTCAAAATGTCGTCTCCTTGTGACCTTTTCTTTAACTATAGCGTTGTGCAACTCTTGATTGCGAAAGTGGGAAGAGTCAAGCGAAGAAGAGAGTTTATTCACAAAACGCGGTCGTTTGAGTTTTTACTAAAGAGTGGTTGGTTAGTCGTACGTTTGCCCTCGTTAACGCTTGATTTGCAAAACGTTAAGTAGTAGCCCTGCGGTCATGATCTGTACTTTTGAAATAGAATATGTGTCAGGTGAAACTGAACTGGCTAAGGTTATGAACGGTTAACTCTTGCTGCAAATGCTTTCGCAGACTTTTTTTTATAGCAATAGAATTTTTGCATTCTGCAGTAACTAGGTTAGACGCTAATTAAATAAAAGTTACAACGTCTAGTTTTTTTTTTAAAGAAACAAACTTGTGAGTAGTAGTATTAGAATACATAGAAATGGTTGACATTATGTACCAAATAAGCGCTTGGATTTAGCTATACGCAACTAAATTTGGTAAAAGTAATTTAATGATCTGATGAAACTAATAATTACGCAACAACAGGATTTATTTCTGTGTAAACAAATGAGGTACTGTTTTCTGCTTGAGAAGAGCAGAAAATTTATTTGCCTTTTGACACAAGATTTTTATCTACATTTCAGATTTATTAGTGCAAATAATGCATATGCCATTAAAGTACAAAAATGTTGTAAAATAATTATCGTTAAAGCTACGACTAACTGGTGCTATTCTGTATGTTATTTATAACGTGAACTGAAAATTGTTTATTTTTATAATCCCCTGTTTTTATAAAAAAATTAAAAATTCTGGAATTTGTTACATAATTTCGATGTCAGGACCTAATTAATGAGAAATATACGTCTAAAATGATAAAAACTAAATTCATTACCTTGAATTCTACTTATCGATAAATCGTCATTTTTATTACACTTCGAAGCAGATATATTATTTTCAGTTAAAATACAAAATGGCGTCATGGCAGAATACAATCTACATCGGAAATCTACGCGCCTTAGAAAGTATATTTAGCTATACGTTTCGCTCGTTTATAATTTGCTAGTTTTAACGCAGAACATTTTTGCGCTGTTACTAGCACCTAATCTATACCCCATTTACACGCATATACAGAACTTAAAATATGGTTTATAAAGTTCGCTACAGTAAACTGCAGGGATGAAGGTTGCATTACGCGAAATAACAAGATTGTTAATAGATCTTAACAGCATTGTTGTTCATTCTTGTGCATAACCGATTCTCAGAGTGCTGCCGTTCGGCAAAATTTTTGTAAATTACTAGTATAAATTTCAGGCCAATATTTTATCGTCTCGCGAATTTTGTGACTTTTCCCCCGCGATTGCCATTTTTGCTGTTGCCAGTGGTCGAGTGGATAAGACCAATGAAAATATACTAGTAGTAAAACCCAGATTTGTTGGTTGGCTATTTGGATATGACAAAACACGCAAGGGCTATCTGCTAAGGAGAGGGACGCATTCGAGGAAAACTTTCTGAAGGAAAATGGGTCGTATTCACGTTTTACACGGGGAAATCTATGAAAACCAACCATGCAGTAAGCCTGTTTGCCTAGGTTTGAATCCAGGGCAAACTCCCAGTATTCAACAGTCTTTAACCGTTCTGCCATTGGTGGGACCAAGACTCGGATACGAATCTCAGCGAATTAGTTGACTGCGTAAGAGTTTTCATTTTTGTCTATACATAATAAAATATTTAAATCAATCTGCTTGTGCTTTATGTCTAAGGCAGTCTTAAGATGATAGTGGGGTCTAGACATCACTAATCATATGATGTACTCCTAGACGTGAGATATATTCCGAGTTTTATAATTATTAATTACTGTAGTCATTCAGTGTTTCATATGTATTTATATATAAGGGAGATTAAAACATATGCGCTTAAAAGCGCCCCTGCAGCCTTTATGGAAATTAACACATCGTCGATGCGAATATATATAAGCACGAACATTTTGATATGAGATTATTGTCGCATTCGCCTATTTCCTAACATGGAATCGAAAATGCTCGAATGTTAACAATGACGATGTTATTACGAAATGCATCCAAATAGGATCATTATGCTGTTATTCATTTTTTTGGCTGCCGAAGGGCAAATATCCAACGGAATATGAAGATTAACGGTAGACATCCAATGGATTGTGAAGATTGTATATATGTCGGAAACCATTCGTTGTGGGAATGGTGCTTTATGTTTCAGTGCTTTTCGCTACTCGATTCAAGATGCAAGTCGATCTGGGAGGCCCTCGACATCAATAACAGACAAGAAGCGGGCAGTTGATGATGCGATTAGGACGGAATGTCTCATATCCATACGCGCGTTCTCAAAGAATCTCGACATAAAAACTTCGGTAGCATGTGAGCATTATCCGGCAGGAGTCAGGCTACTATAATATCTGCAGCCGGTGGATTCTAAACAAAAATCGAATCGGTTGGCTGTTTGCCTGAAGTACCTGATGCCTTTCACTATTGAAGGCAACAGGTTCCTTAAGCGGATTGTTGCAGGCGACAAAAGCTGGCGCCACCACTGCGAACCTTATTTGAAAACGTCGACTGTGCATTGGTGTCATCTTTCGTCCTCTCGTTGCAAAAAGTTAAAGAGCCAATGTTCTGCGGGAAAAGTGATGCTTACCCTGTTCTTTGATTTTCAGGGCCTATTGATTTCAATCAGCAATTCAACCCCGTGTGACAGTATCACAGTCAGTTTACGTCGGTACGGTACAATCATTAATTTTGGTAAACCTGTGTAAGTTTGATTACTTGAAACCTATATTAATTAGTATGCGTATAATTGAGGATTAAGCCTTATTTTATGCTTTTCCGTTAATTGAAAATTATGAAGATCGTCGGAACGATAACAGATGAGTATCGAAATTTAGTTGGAATTGCCCTTAATATATTGGTTCGAAGATGTTAAAAGAAAGCAGTGTTGCAAATGAAAAAAATTATGGTGTCTCTTCTGTTGTGAAGAGGGTTTTCCTTTCTCTGACCTTCAAAGAGAATGAGTTTTTCTCCTTTGCGTGCAACTTCCCCCTCCTTTATTACGTGCCTTAAAACCAAATCAGTACAAGGATATTGTTTTCGCATCATCAGTGCAAAAGTTAATTATGGGGAAAACTGTAGAATGCCTTAGAATTCTTGTCAGAAAATGTCGCATTAAGAGTTTTCATTGCATGCGAGATTCTGTAGTATATTGCTATGGAAGAGGAACCTTTTTCAGAATTTGCAAAATTGAAGTAATGTATAAAATTGAATGTTACCGTATCTACATTATAAAATAATCATGTATGTCTCGAAATCGTTTACGATTGGAGGGGAAAAGGGAAAACTAGCGATTACACATGGTTTCACATTTACCGATCGCACATTCTCATGCGTAATTTACAAAACTGCAGGAAATATAAGTGAAATGCAAATATTCGCAACCCGAAGTGCCTGTAATGAAACGGTAAATATGGAGATGAAATTTTTAGATATAGTAATAAATTACTATCCTCGTATTCGTCAATAATTCGTTTCAGGACATACTGCGGATTACAGCTAACATTACGTAGAATATGATATCCAAGTAATATATATATATGTATTCAGTGAGGTTAATTGCTAAATTTGGTGCAGTAAGACATTATCAGTATTAATAAATAATAATAAAATAAACTGTACAATATAATTTAAAAATTTATTCTCCAAATTCTAAATTTATTCAAAATTTTGCTTTCTCAATAGAATGGATAAGAACATCATGACTTTTCTTACGTTTAGAATCACTGGTAGCATTACTACTGTTACGCTTGGAATACCTTTTAACGTAAATAAAAGATTTCTGAATACGATACTGCGATGGAATATGACTAATGAGACCAGGGAGAGTGTTCAGAGCAGCCCTGAGAGAAATTTAGCGGGAAAATATGTGTACTTACGGGAGAAAAAGGAGTCGGATGTTTTGATCAATTAAAGCCATGGTTAGTGACTAGCATTCTCCTATCTGTCACAGAGAAAACTATGAATTCAGAAAAGCGCAGTTTTCAGAAGCAACCTGTTACCTAGGGATGGGCAAACTTTTTCGGTCGCGCGCCAAAAATCGAAAGAAAACAGTTTGGTGGACCAAGATAAGTTTTTCTAAAATTTTAAAAACAATATACAAGTATTACAAATTAAATATGTTAATGAGATGAATGAAATTGTGATTTCATTTTTAAAAGTTCCTTATATTGAGGTTCGAAGTGAGATGTACTGATTCTAAGGAACGAGGCTAAATGCTCATCTCTCAGACTATTTCTGAAATAATTCTTTCTAAGGTTTATAGTTGAAAACACTTGTTCACATATATAAGATGAAGCAAACATAGTACTGATTTTCTGGGCTTGAAATATTAAATATGGGAAACTTATTTTCGATAATGATTTGTAAAACTCTAACTTAGGCATATTTAGAAACAACTGCTTGAGATGATTGTTAGATTGCAACTCAATTAACTCAAGTTGCAAATATGACCTCACTGCTTCACAATTTACGGTGAAATATATTGTAAAAATATCCAGTTCTATTTGAATGGCACTAAAATATGCGCTCGAACTCAAAATGTAGTTTTTTCAAGCCATCTTCATAATTCTTAAGCTTCTGTTCTCTTCATTTATTGAGGGTTATAGAATTTAACCTCGGGAAATTAGATAAGTCGTTCTTAGCTAGCTGCCAGGAAACAGATTAAGTTTGATTAAGTTAAGTTTTCTCTAGGAGGTCTAATTCACCTATATTGGATTCCCATATGTCTGCTCGAGAAAGAGATAACGCTTGTTGACGCCAATCTACAATTATAACTAACAAAGAACTTCCGTTTTTAACACTTGCTGTCTGAAAAGCTGTCCGTGCTTGCTATTTCCGTCGATTTATGTTTTGTAGAACAAAATTAGAGAAAGTAAAAAGATCATCAGTCCTTTGAGAAAAGGGGGGAAAATAATATTTAAACAAACTAGAAAAGGATATGGATATATAATATATAAATATATACTTCTTTTAATTTGCCTCGGAGCGGCAAATTAAAATTCTATCCGTGGGCCGGATAGAAACTTCCGGCGGGCCAGAGTTTGCCCATGCCTGCTGTAACCAATGACTGTGCATCAGGTTCTGAAGATGGCCAGTCATCGCCTTCCCTGTTAGTTACATGCTTCATGAAAGTGTATGCACTTGCGTACAATTTTGATGACTGGGAATATACAAGTATACTTGTAGTATAGTGCTTAGCTTCTTTCGAACGCAACTACATGCAATTTATATCCCGTCAGTTTTATAAAGTGCAGCTTATGATAAAAACCATTTTTCATAATCTAGCATTTTGTTTTTACGAAATCACAGTGGTAACAAAATAAAAAAAAATAGTATTTGTCTTCGTAATCTAAGTATAAGGAATGCATCTAAAATAATTGTGATAATAATAAAATAAAATAAGAGGTATATTTTAATTGCTCCAATAAGTCGAGGTTTGATTTTATGATCAAATTATCGGTTTTAGAGATCGATTTATACGCAAGTGTATAATACAGTATGAACTTTATCGGCGGTGTTCTGCAAGAAAGGTTATTGAATTAACTAAATGCTACCCTTTGAGATAAAACCCAAGTAAATGTTTTAATTTTTAATGTGAAGGGACATAAATTCTCTTAGTTAATTTTTTAATGTTAATCTGTAGCAAATAAGACGATTATGGTTTTAAAAGGGTGTATTAAGGGATAAAATCGCAGTTTTATATTCAGGATAATAATTTTCAGTTCAGCGGTATTGAAAGAATAGGAGCATAAAATTAATTTATAATATATTATTTTCTGATAGCTAAGAATTAAATTAGAAGTCCACAATTGTTTGAATGTATTTTACGTTTTATTTTGTTTTGTTTAGGTAAGGATGTTAAGCACAAATGTGTATAGTGCAGTCGTACCGCGATTCAGTGCGGTAGACGGGGGGAGGATGGTGTTATGCGTGTATTACGATTCGAAATGCAATTATTATATCGTGTATTACGATTCGAAATGCAAGCCAAATGATAACACAATATACCATCTTAAAACATGTCAGTACCGTGATCCCAAGCACCTGCATTTTCGTTTCGTGCTAGTGTAATTAAAACGAGTAATGAAAATATTCATTATAGAACCTTAAATGTTAATTTCACGTTGCAATGAATCCCTTAAATATGATCTTCTATCCCTCAGACAGATGGCGATAATGATAGGTACAGTATGTGTAGTAAATATGCTAGTGAGGAATCTTGGCTATCAATGATCACAGAATATTTTCGACAAACGTATACTTTTTCTTTTTAAACATTCTTTCACTTTTGCTTCTGAAATTCTATTCTCATTAATAACGTGTTATTTCAACTATCTTTTGCCGCTATAAGATCTCCAAAATGTAAGATTAGTAATAGTAGTACAAATATTAGGAAATTAACTAATTTGCTGTGCTACAAAAATTAATGGCTCTTACTGAAGAATTAATACCATTAAAAAGAATAATCAAAGGTCCTTTTTTTCCATCATAGCCATCCCCCCCCCGAAACAGCTTATGTGATGGTTTCAAAATAGATTTTTCTTTTGTAGATACAGTAACTCATTGGAAAAAAATTACTTTTACAAAGATTTAAGCCAGATGTTTATTCATAGCAATGCATAATCTAGATATTTACTTTGATAGGGGTCTCTATCGACTTACGAAAATGAGGTTGTTCATTAGGAAGTGCAGGAAACGTAATGCCACAGTGGGTCATGTTTTCCAAAATCTAGTCAAAAGACATCCAGAAAAGACGTGCTTATGGATGGAAGATGAAAAATGGACGTTTCAACAGGTAAGATATTGACATATTTATATTCCAACGGAAATTGTGTATTAATGAAAAAGTATTGTTTTCAAATATATCAGGTCTGCAATTTAGTTTCAGAATTTAGTAAGATGATGTATATTTGTCATTTTAGATTAAAAAAATAATCAAGAATTAACTTCAGTAATTTTAGCTTATTGTATCTCTGTGGCCAAAAAACAGGTGATAATCAGATGAAGCCATGCCCATGGATTAAGGAGGATGAGGAAAAATCTCAAAATCAAGCGTGTTGGTCAGCTCCTTGGCTGCTTTCACCGTATGAGGTCTGGTATTGTTTGGAAGAATGGTCGTTTCTTTCCTGTTGACTAGTGCTAGCTGCTTCTGATGCAGTGCAGTTGCAGCACTTTGCAATTTAGACGAGTACACATCAGCTGTGATGCAATTCAGAGTGCACACTATCAGCCCTAGTCAACCGAACACAGAGGCTTTCTTCAGTGGCGTAGCTAGGGTGGGGCAAGGGGGGACATCTGTCCCCGGGCGCAGCATTCAGGGGGCGCCAAATTGATGTTACGAAATTTTAGAATGAAATGTTTTCCATTCTTGGCACAGAGAAAGGGGCGCAAAATCCCTGGGCGCTGAAAACCCTAGCTACGCCTTTGGCTTTCTTGTGGCGTGACAGCAGTGAAGAGCAAATGGTAGCTGCTGGTGTTTGGTTTCTGCAGTCAAAACGAATTCATTTGCTGAACTTCCATGTCTTCCCAAGCCTACGCAGGTGCAATTGAATAGTTTATTCAGACACTTGAAACCCTTTTACTTTTGATGTAGATTTTACTCGATGTTCCCCTCAGAGCCAGATTTAGACTTAATAAAGCCCTAAGCTATTTGAGATATGGGGCCCTTTATAAGTCTGTTATAATATATTTTAATACTATTTGTACTACATTTTAATTTTGAGGGGTCCTTCCAAGGAAGTGGGGGCCCTAAGCTATAGCTTGTGTAGCTTATACGTAAATCCGGTCCTGGTTCTCCTTCAGTAGGGCTTCATCTATTGTGAATGGACACCCAGTGTGAGGTTTGTCCTGGAGATTCTCATTTTCCGATGCAGTATCATTTGGGAAAGCCTGAAATGGGACATAAATGCTTATGATTTTTCAAGTTTTCAAATAAATAATGCCAAATTTATCAGAAAGTCTACATCTTTCAATTAAAAATTTCAAATCAGTAGAGATTAGATAATAAATATCCCTCCACTCAGGATTATATAGAAGAATTTAGTAGCTAATTTTTATTGGCAGATGTGCTTTTTTTTTTTCTAGAGTGGAGCTGTCTCTTCCCCTCAAATTAATTTCAAATTCAAAGCTGGAAGACTTTCCATACATATACTGCTACAATAATGACTTCAAATATATTGATTTTTTAAAATCACAAAATGAGAATGTTTGAAAACAAAAATAATTCATATTTGCGTAATAATAAATAAAGAAAAATAATTTCTATTTGTGACAAAAGTCTTCTTATTTGTATTATCCATAGTAATAAGAAAATCAGAAAACTTTTCACGAGCATTTGATGCTTAATATTTGGAACAAGGAGGGGAGTGCATTTTTAGGAGTTGTAAGTGAACCTCTACCCTGCTGACTATGCCCATGTGCATAGGTGATTGATTGGTAATTCAGTTTAATAAGAAATAAATCAACTGATTAATAAAGTATGATAATGAATATTTTCGACAAACGTATACTTTTTCTTTTTAAACATTCTTTCACTTTTGCTTCTGAAATTCTATTCTCATTAATAACGTGTTATTTCAACTATCTTTTGCCGCAATAAGATCTCCAAAATGTAAGATTAGTAATAGTAGTACAAATATTAGGAAATTAACTAATTTGCTGTGCTACAAAAATTAATGGCTCTTACTGAAGAATTAATACCATTAAAAAGATAATGTATTTGAACTCTTCATCTGATTAACTGTGTTATATTTCATATTTGTAATAATGAAATGCATGAATGTACCAGGGCTGTTCAATAAGACTAAAATTATAAAAAATGCAGAATACCTTTAATCGTCATCATTTACATGGTCTTTTTCAAAATAATTACCGCGGCACGCAATGCATTTATCCCAACGTTCTGTCCACTTCTGAAAAACATATAAAAGTCCGTTTTTTGAAAGCTTTTTCAAAACTGTCTACGTTATTCAGCTGCAAAATATCCTGTACGCAACAAACAATATGTGGTCGGGCAATTGTCATGATGCAATAGGAAGCCATTTCGGAGCAATGGACATTATCCACTCTGTGACAGGTGAACATGCTGTATCTTTGTTCATAGGACATTCGCGTAGTACAAGCTGTTTATGGGTTTCGACAACATGTTGATACACAATTCCTTCATAATAATAAAAAAATATATATGGTCATAACTTTACCAGCCGATTTCACAGTTTTTGCTTTCTTGGGAGTAGGCGAAGACAGATACATGCTTCCATTTACTACTTTATTGTTTCGTGGTTAGGTCATATGTTAGGTCATATGTTTCGTGGTTAGGTCATTCGTGGTTAGGTTTCGTGGTTAGGTGGTTAGGTCATAGTGATACAACCAAGCTTCGTCTGCTGTGATGATGCATTTTAAGAAATTGTCGCCTTATTGTTTTATTCTGTGCACATATCCACTCTGTGCTGCATTTGCTCAGATGTCAACAATTTCGGAATCCATCGGGCACAAACACGTTAGTTGCAAATGTTCTGCTATGACTGAGTGAACACTTCCTACAGAAATATTCAAGAGAGCATGCAGCTGACATACTGTAATTCTGCGGTCCTTCTTGATGATAACCACAGCTGTGCTAATCATTGTCTCTGTGACGGACATTGAAGGTCGTACCTCACATTCAATATCTTCCTCATTTTGCCTGCCTTCCTTAAAAGCTTTATGCAAGCTAAAAACACTTGCCCTCGCTAATGCTTCATCGTTGAAAGCTTCATGTATCATGTCAAAGGCCTCCGATGCTGATTTTTGCAGACGAACACAAAATTTAATTGCATACTAGCGGGCTGAAGCCCGCTTTTAATTGTTCGAGTATATAAGAGTTCCCATCGTAATTTCGCCGTTATTCGAAAGTTGGACCGAACTACCAGTGTTCAGCGATTTTGCGCGGGCTGCGGCCGCTTTGTTCCCATATGCATGGAGAAGATACTGCATAAACGATACACATGCGTAAAAGCAAGAAAACACCCATGGAGCAAACCCGTTCAACCGGGATCGAAAGTTGGACCGAACTACCAGTGTTTACGGTTTTGCGCGGGTTCCGCCCGTTTTATTCACATATGCATACAGAAGACACTTTATACACGATAGACATGCGGAAAATCACGAAAACAGCCATGCTCGCCGGGATTCAAAGGTTGAACCGAACTACCAGTGTTCAGCGGTTTTGCGCGGGCTGCACTCGCTTTATTCATGTATGCATGCAGACGATACGATTACATTCTTGAAGTTGTACAACTTTAATCAGCTGAAATATTAATTAAATAAACCTGAAAGCGCCATTTTTTAAATATGTTATTATTTTTTCGAATAATAAATTGTTTCGAATAATATATTTTTCATGGTTTTAGATTACGTCCACTTAATTTACATATCCTTTTTAAATTTAAATAATATTGTAAATTACTTGGCAGCAATAATAATTATTTTTATTTTTTTTACAATTAAAATTTCTTAATTAAAATTTAATTGAATATTACCTTTATACGAATAGAGAATATTTTTTAAACACAAATTTCACTCCTTGCAGCAATGGCGCAAGAGAATTATTTAAATTTAATTTAACTATATTCTTGTGAAACAATTTTGTTGTAAATTTGTGCATATTCTGTTGTAGTTTAAAAAACCTAACTTGAGTATTTTCAGAAACAGTAAAAGTAATCAGTGAAGTAAATGTTTATAAAAGACTTGCATATAATAGCATAACACAGTTCTGTTAGACATAATATCAGTTCAACCTGTCAATTCATGGTGCATGCTGCAGGAAATGTTTGGAAAGGCACATAAAACTTGTCTGAGCATCCCAGTTGTATCAGGGTTCGTAGCAGTCCTTATAAGTGCGTATAAGTCCTTATATTTGAAAATAAAATATAAAGGCCTTTATAGGTGCTTACTTTTTCTTTAAAGCCCTTATTTTTGTGTTTTTAGTGCATATTTTTTTTTTTTTTTTTTTTTTTAAATGAATACCATTTTTTCCGGTACCAAAGCCGAAACTAAATAAACAACTTTTCTTCCTAATATGGAATGTCAGATGGTGAATCATACTCCCGGAAATAGCTTTTCCCCTTTCTCTGCATTAACATAACCTTTGGTGTGCACGAAGAGTACAGACAGGTGACCGTCGTTTCTATTGGTCAAAGAAATGCGAAAGCAGTAGAAAATTCCGGTACATTCGGCATTCTTTTCCTCCCACCCAAATACTACACACGTTTGAATTTCTATCAAGATCTTAATAATTTGCATTCTCGTTCCGCTTAGTCAGTTCATATTCGTGTTTATTATGATTGTTATGCTTACATTATGAGCATATGTATGAATGTTTATAATAACAAGTTGCAGTAACTGCTGAAGTATAGTAAACTTTCAAAAATGGTTGTGTGTTAACACAGATTAGCTTTCTAAGGAATAATATTCGGAATGGCTTAAATAAAGGGAAAGTAATCGAATAGTCAAAATAATTTTGTTTTTTTGGCCAATACATTATATAGTACGAAGATTGGGAGTTTCTCCCCTTTCTCCGCAAAATCTCGAATATTGAAACTGTTACAGTTCGTTGCAAAACAAGCAACTGATTTTTTTTTTTTTTTTTTTTTTTTTTTTGTCACTTTCCAATCTGGATTGAATAGGACTAAAAGTTCTGCGGTCTACCAACCCAAGCGAAGATTGATTCTATTCTGGAAATTTAACGCCGTCTGTTGAAAATTAGAATGAAAAACACCCCAGTTATTTAGTTCTTTATTCTCCCAATACCGGCAGCTGTTGATTCCGATTGCATAATATCACGTAGGGAAGATTTACGGCGCACGTATTGCGCAATAACGCTTGCGATATTTTGCAGAGATAATTAATTTGATGTTCTGTCCGAGATGTGTTTATGAACACTTAAAAGAGTTTTACTGTGCTTGCTAAGCAAAATATTTTTCAGTTCCATTGGTTTATTTTTATATGATGCGCATATCGAAATGTCAAAAGCATTTATTTAGCGGGAAAATTTAAAGGGTGGCTACAGTCTACCTCCCCCTCTCCGCTCCTCTTTTTCAAGTTAGGCTGACTGTCCGAATATTCGCCAATTTCCAAGTATGCGGGTTAGTTAAGCTTTTACTGTTAAAGGATGACTGCATGAAGCAAATTTCTGTCTTCTGATTTCAGAAATGTTCCTCTTTTTTACTTAAATTACTTTGCTTGCAATATCTGTTAAGGGAAAACTGATATACAATGAAAATTTAGAAAATGTTCAGAATTTAGATTTAAATTATTTAAATATCAATATGAGTGGAAAAATAAATTGTATTTATTATTAGGTTCCAAGTGAATACAATAAATATGCCTTATTATTATTTATTTTCTCTATTTTGAACTGAAAGTTCATCATTAAATCTTGTAATATAGTTTAGTTCTGCATAGTTTTTTTTTCCTCTCATTGTAAACTAGTTCTGTAAATTGAACTGTTATTTAAAATTTAAAAAAAAAAAAAAAAAAAAAAGTAATTATTTTCCATGGTTGAGGTAATGCTTCTTCTCTCTTATTAAATACTGCATTTCTCATATTTTAAATTACAAGTCTAATTTTTAAGGTTATGCAGTTGTGTATAATGTAATTAGACAGGTGCTTATTTTTTTTCTTAAATGTGCTTATAGGTGCTTATTTTTTTAACTAAAATGTGGCTATGAACCCTGTGTATATTTCGATGGCAAATGTTGCAATAATCAAGGTTATTGTGTTTTATTACATAAAAATATTAAATTCCGCTAGTAATTAATTACTGTTCTTAATTTATTTGCCTGTGGAGCTCATTTTTTATTTCTTTTGAACCTTTTTATAATTTTGTACTGTAATCAGTTTAGAGTGTGGGTTTTAATGTCTTTATAGGTTGAAGACTACAGTAATCAAATTGCTAATTGTTTTGCTAAACTCGGTTTCCATCGCGGCGATGATGTAGCTGTCTTCATGGAATCAAAGCCTGAATTTGTTGGCATATGGTTAGGTCTGTCCAAAATAGGTGTGGTTCCAGCACTCATCAATTCCAACTTGCGTCTTGATCCTCTTGCCCATTCCATTACTGTTGTGAATTGTAAAGCAGTTATTTTTGGCAGTGAACTAACTGATGGTAAGTGTTCTGAATTATTTGAAACTTTTAATATATGTATTTTAATATAAGATTTCGTATTTCTTTTGAGTTATATTTTTTGCAAAATATTTAATCATTTTTATATTTTAAAATGCAGTTATTTTATACTTTTAATTTGTTATATATATATATGTAAGTATGAGACTCAGCTTTTGTTATAAAATCCATAAACAAGCTGTTTATAGTAGACATGAGTTGCTTCAGGAAGTATGAGAATAAACAAACAAAAGTATGAGGGAAAAAAAAAAAAAAAAAAACCTGAAGGGAGTTTGAAGCAGAAGTGAAGTTTTATTGAATATGTACAAATTTAGAGATTTATAAAGGTGTATGTTAGTGGTGCTATCTATTGGCTAAAAACATATTTAAAGCTAACATCATCTTTTTTTTTTTTAATATTCCTACTTCAGATTTAAATATCAAGTATGATCCATATTAAATGAAAAAAAAAAAAAAAAATGTTAAGACACGCCCATAAAAAATTAAATTATTAGCATTCATTTTAAGCCCATTGTTTTTGCACACATTTCATGTTTTGCACTATTCACAGTTTTTGTCAAAAAATCTGCAATCATATCATTAGTGGGTGTGTTTTGTTTGTCAACATAAGTTTCACAGCTTGTCGTACAAAATGGATTGTATATTAATGTATTTCGATCTACCACGATACATACTGTTTTTGCTGAGATTAACAGCACTGTTGTTATCACAGTATAATAAAATTGATTTTTGCAGTAGTATGTCTAAGTTCTGTAACAATTTTGTTGAACCATATGGCTTCTTTAGTACCTGCAGAGAGAGCCATATATTCAGCTTCTATTGTGCTAGTTGCAGTGGTTAGCTAAAGTTTACTACACCATTATACTCCATCACTTCCAATGAGGAAAACATTCCAGTGGTTGATCTCTGATCCTCAATATCACGTTCATAGTTTTCATTCACTGTAACCAAGGACATCAGCATTAGAATCCTTTGAAAAGGACAATGTAGTATATGTAGAAATTTGAAGATAATGCATGATGTGCTTGGCAGAATTCCAGTGAATTCTTGCAGGATTAGAGAATTGACTAAGCAAATTCACAGCATAAGTTGCAGCCATGCTGCTTTTAAGCTCCCAATGGCTCCCTAATAAGGAAGCGGTAATTTTTATTCCTTGTTAGTAGGTAACTGAAGTTTAGACAGCACTTCATTTTGGTCTGGTGGGATTTTTACACCACGAGTTTCATGCATATTATATTTACAAAACATACTATCTACCTACTGAATTTGACTTAGGCTAATGGATCCTTTGATCCTATCTTGTTCAGTTTTGATTCTGAAATGATGATTTGTTGGTCCCAGATCTTTCATTTCAAAGTTTTAAGTTGCTATTTTATCTAATTTTAAAGTTTTGTGTTATTGCTAAAAATAATACTATTGCTAATGTTCACCATAAATAGTGATAATGACTAGTTCTTTATTTTCATTTATTTTAATATAGATACAACTATTAAAAGAACTGCCATACTCCCATTTCTATTAAGCCCTTTTCTAACAGATGGTACTATAGTCTGCCACTCTGCTTTAAACCGTCTAATGCTTTGTTTAATTTTAGGACTTTTCCTTTTAAATTTTGCTCATAAAATTCACTAAAACCATCTGGTATTTTCGTAAAAATGTCTTCACTGAGTTTCCTCTAAAAAAGCCATTGCAGCATTCATCTTGTCAATTTCTCAGTCATATATAACTGCATAGGGTAATTAAACTCTTAACGTTAAATAATGGCATCTGATGCAAATATTTCATTATAGTCTACTTAGAATAGCCCTTAGCAACTAGATGTGTCTTGTACACTGCAGGGGGGCATGAGACAGTTCTGTATCTCTCGTTCTACAGTGCCGATTGGCGAAATTCAAATTGCATTTTTTATGTTTCGAAAGCACGACTTGAGTAACTAACATTAGGTGTTTTGACCCAAAATAGGCCTTTTCCTGAAATGATTTGCCAATTTTTTTCCAAATTTCTGTTCTACGACTCAAATTATTCCTGGATACTAAATTTTGTAAAATTTGGTGCAAAATTTATGGAGAAATTAAAAAATTTAACCTGGTATATTTTTAGTTTGCGCCAAGAATAATTCACTTATCGAACTTCTTGATTTATAGCAACCTGTTTTCCTTCCCATTTTTTCATTGCAGAAGAGCAGGGGGAAAAGTCATTGTTCATACTTTCAAATAATTTTAACAAGGTGCGTAAACCACATTTGGCATTATTATCGCTTATAACAAATATGTCAAATTTTCAAAATGTGCCAATATGTAAATTCATGTATATCTTACAAAATTTTGAATGAAAAAACTCTTAACTTTTTAAGGTGTACCTAAAAATACATCTACTTTAAGATGATGTTTAAAATTTTATAGGTTATAATCCAAAATTTTTTTCGAAAAATTATTTAAAAATGCAAACTTTAAAAATAAATCTTAAAAAAAAAACGGGCAAATTTTATTAGGAATGAACCAAAATTCAAAATGTGAAAGGTAGAATCAAATAAGTGTAATTAAAAAAAAAAGAGATATTTACAAATATATACCAAATTCAACTAACATTGAGAAGATAAAATTTCTAGGGCTCATTTTTTAAAAATTACTTCTGTGATTTTTACAAAACTTGGCAGTTTAGCATAATTTGAATGGTAGAATCAAAATATGGGAAAAAAATTGGCATGTTATTTCAGAAAAAGTCCTATTTTGTGTCAAAATACCTATATTAGAACAGTGCCATATATAACTCTAATACATATCCTAAGTCGCATTTTCAAGATGTGAAAAACACAATTTGAATTTTGTCAATCAGACTAGTAGAATGTAAGATATACAATTGTGCCCCCTTTTTCCTCTCATGAAAACCCATTTACTGTCTACGGTGTTTTTATCATAAGGTTTATCTGTTATTTCCCATGTACTATTTTTAAATAAGACCTGATATAATCTAACATTTAGAAGCCTTCCACTGATTTGCATCATTGCCTTTTAATGCTTTGGTTTTTGGATCAGAATACAAGTCACTTGTTGTTTCTGCAAAAGTTTAGCAAAGCACATGCGATCTAAATTTGGCATTTGCAGTTTTGGCATGCCATGTGTATCAAAGTCCTGATTGGGACTTTGGGAAGTTTGGGAATCTAATTTTTCTGTTTCTTATCAATAGGTGGTTCATCTACTGTAGTATTGTTATTATTGCTATCATTTTGAGCTGTATTTTGCTCATGATCATCGGATTCAGTACTATCATTATCCCTTCCACTTCACTATTCTGATCATCAGCTATTGACTCTTATGTCATATTCGTGTCCCCATTAAATAAGGACTCATCATAAAACTTATTACTTGCCTTCTTGTGGTACATTTTATTTTCTAAAAATTATACATCTCGTGCACTTACTATTTCATAGGTTTTGGGATCTATTTATCTATAGCCTCTATTTGGACAGTACCTAACAAGCATTAATTAGCATTATATAGCATTTTTTTACCTTATTGTTTTGGAATGTGAGCAAATGCAGGGCATCCAAAGGAAAGGTTTAGCAATTTCTCCTGGACAAGGCATAGACTGTCCCTGCTTCTTGTGCCCCAGATATGACATCATTCCATCTTTTTAGGGAAATGTATATGATTACCTTAATATTGATCTGTTTTACATTAGACTTAAAAATTCTGCAGTGTGTACTCTTTGTTACTTTAGAAAACCCACAAACGGGAAAACATTTCAACACATGCTCACCATTTGATGGTTTTATTCTGTAACAACGGAAATATTGACGGGCATGATCATTAATGGCTCAAGATCCAAAAACCAGCATTTGTAAATTAGTACTATCAGCATTAATAATCAGTTACAAAAGAATGTAATTGAAATAGAAAATTGGTTAAAGTACGAAATACTCCATGAGAATAAGTGACTATCAAAGTAGTGCTTCCTAAAGTAAATTAATTTAAAAAAATATTAAGTACAAACATAGAAAATTATATATTACATTTTAAGACTTACTTACTTGTTATGTTTCCAGTATTTAATATTTGAAGTAGTCTTCTATTTTTTAATCCTTAATGAGTGAATCTGTTTTTCCAACTGTGAGATAGCAAGGAATTGAAAAAGTTTTTAATTTTAAGCTATCAGAAAAAACGAACTTTTTTTAGCAAAATGTTTTTTAAAGATTTATTTATAATTAATTTTAATGTTTTAATTTAGCTGTGAAAGGAGTAAGCCCTCTGCTGAAAGATGTCAATATGCAGTACTTCTGCTTAGGAGAATGTAGTGATGGTGATATCCCTGCTCGGTCTCTAAACAGCTTAATTCAAGAGAGCTCCATAAGCCCACCACCAACACAAAATAAAGGGAATATGGATGGTTAGTATTAGTTACATTTTAACTATGCATGTTTATATATTTATTCATGCATGTTTTTAATTATTTATTATTGTTTTAACTAATTCCACAGTTAAAACAGTTTCAAATATGAAATTTCAAATATGTTTTCAAATATGAAATAAGAATTGGCATTCTTCATATTTATTTGAAAGGATTTAACTTATAAAAACTAAACTTTTCAGTTATTTGAAGTTTTATTAAGTAGCTAATTTTAAATTTTCTATGTGAATGTTCACAGTATGTGATAATTTTATAAGTGATATTTTTGAAGAATTTTTTTCATGGTTTGATGTAGTTATTTATATCATTACCTTGTTGTGTGTGTGACTACCTAAATTTGTTATTAGCTTAAAACTTTTTCCAAAACAGTGGAATAAATAAAACAATAATTAAAATTAAATAAATGTAGAAAGATAAAAATATTTATAAGTAGGTATAAATAACTGGGCATCAAAAAAATAATGGATTAAACTAAATGCAGCTTGAAAGTGAAATGACTTAAGAAGGATAAAGGAAAAGTAACTAAATAATGATTACAAATTGTGATATATTAGGTTAAAAAAAATTAAACAGCACTTTTTGCAATCAGATAAAACTGCTTCTTTATTTTGGCCTCTAAATTATTTCAAGCATTCTTGACTAATTGGCTATATTCCATGAATACACCAAAAAGGCAGATTATTATACACACTTGCAATGTGACACAGTGTAACTGGGAACGATGGGAATCAGACTTGTGAGCTGCTGCCTGTTGCCAGTGCTACAGAATATAAATATCAGAATTTTCATGGGCACTCCAAATATAATCTTATCTTGGGTAAAGACAGTAGTCTAAGCAAATTTGATCACAAAGTATTGGTGCTTGCAAGGTTGAATGTTCACATTATCATCAACCAATGAACTGTTGGGCATATGTTCAGTACTGTTGCATGGGTGTATCAATGGTATCTCAAAAGCAGATGTAATATATTTTGTTACATGTAAATATAAAATTCTAAGCAATTGATTTTTCCTAATTATAGGAGATTTCTGTGACAATGTTTATGGCACTCTCTTTTTTCTAATATACATAAGTGCATTCACCAGTGTTCACTGGTATGCTCCAATTTTCATAAGTGCATCACTTTGTTTGTTCTAATATGCACAATTGCATTCAAGTTCTAATATGCATATTCCAACCCGAACATGTATTTACATTCACAGTCTTTATTTTTACTTTGAATAGTGGAATTTTTCAATGATACATTTTTCTACTGATTATTTTAAAAATAAACTGTTCTAACAAATTAAATAGTTGGTTAATTTAAAATCATAAAGACACACAAGAGTGTCTATAAAGTTTCAACAAAATAAGAGTGATGATAGTACCCATCAAGATGAACAATATTTACAGGTAAGTTTAGAGCTGCATTTTATTTTGTTTGTTTGAAAAGTAGAAAGTTAAGTGTTTAAGCTAAGCTTTTAGCAGAGCAACCCCCCTCCCAAAAAATTATCTACTAATTTCTTTTATACGTAATCTGGCATGACTTTCACAAATTCATTTCATATGATATCATCATAATAATCTTAAGCATAGATAATATGACACTTTTAAAGAAAAATATTTGCTTCAGCTTTTTATTGATCATTCAGTCTGCTGCAGTTGTTTTTTTTTTTTTTTTTTTTTTTTTTTTTTTTTTTTTTTTTTTTTGGGGGGGGTGCGTGCACGTGAAAAATTTTCATACTTTGTTCTGGAGATGTGTTAGTTCTATGGCAGAACAGAAATTACATGAGGTGTGATGACTTGTAACTGTTTGACATGTTTCAAAACTGCTCTTTTTTGGCACTCTGAAATGGAATACTGTTTTAAGTTTCATTGCAAAGAATGTTCATCTCTTCTTATTTTATTGAAACAGTACAGATAGATATGAACCAATATGTAGCTAGATATATTGCACAGTAATTAAAAACAGCTTAGCTGCTTAGGCATGTTTCAGTTTTCTCTTATCATGCAGTTTAATCAACAAAAAGACAGCTTTTTTTACGAGCATCATTTACTGTATATTAGTATTATAATTAATTAAAATGATTTGCTGTGAATCCTTTTTAAGTTTGTAAATACAGTCAAAAGTCGTTAATTCGGACACCCATAATCCGAAATGATCTATAATCCGGACCTCAAAGCTTTGACGCATGCGCATAAGACCTTTACGGCTGCGAATATGCGCGTGCGCAAAATAGGTTTACGAATGTGCGTTTAATGTATAATGGACGGTATAAGCTAAGCTAAAATTATCTAATTCAGTTAATGTTGCAGATTGCGTTGTTCCTTAATCTTCGAATTGGATTCGGCTTATTATTTTTTGAAGACTTTTGGATTCGACTTTTGACTGTATATTCATGAAGTCAAAAAGAATTATTGTCAATTATTAATTGGCTTTTCCTTTTTTCTGTAAAGTTATCTCTTACGTATCATCTGTGAATTTGTAAGTTTATTTTATTTTATTTTATTTTATTTATTTATTTTTTTTTTTTTTTTACTTACCTCTGTAAGCCTTGTGTAATACTATGTGGTGCACAAAGATTTAAAATTTTCAATAAAAAAAAATAAATATTACCATTTATATTCATTTATTATTATTACTTATAATCTTAACCTTGTGAACACACACACAAAAAGAGAGAAATAAGTAAGCATGTCATGTTGTAACTATCTTAATTTTTGTCATAGATCGCTTGTTCTATGTATATACTTCAGGAACAACTGGTATGCCAAAAGCTGCTATCATTAGGCATAGCAGGTAAGTCATTTATATAATATCTTAAAGTTAATAATTCTCTATTAATACATATGTAAATTTGTTTGCTTTCTTACTTCAGGTTTATGTGGTTAGGAGCTGGTATCCACTACATGATTTTACTTAAAAGCAAAGATGTCATTTATACAGCACTTCCTCTTTATCATACAGCTGGTGGAATTTTATCCTTATCTCAGACTATGCTATTTGGAAATACCCTTACTATTCGAAAAAAATTTTCTGCTTCAAAGTTTTGGGATGATTGTATTAAATATCAAGCTACTGTAAGTATGCCTATTTTATTCTTTCATATTGTAAAATATTAGGAATATACAATTTAAATGAATATTGCTCCCATAGTTTCTGTCCCATTAGTAGCACTCCTTAACAAAAAAATTAAAATGCCATGCAAAATGGTTTATGTGGTAACCATTGATTTTTTTTTCCTAAAAGGAAAATCTTCCAACTTTGACTGTTAAATTGTTTTTTAGAAGAAAAGGAAGAAAATAAAGCCATGAGTAACTTTATGCATTCAAATAGAATATCAGTTAAATTAAGCTGTGAAATTCTTATGATACACCAGGAAGAATAATAGGTTTTGATAACCTTGGGCAAGATTGAGTAGAATTAGCTCATTTTAAGCACTGTTTTTGTTTCCATGTCTTGAGTGCTTCAATAAAAAATGCTTCTTTAGTGTTTTAGAAAACCTTTAATCTATGCTGTGAAGTTTATCAGTTTTTTGATATTTTACGAATGTTAAAGCTTGCTTGTTGGGTTACATAAAAGCTTTTATTACTTTTTTTTTTTTTTTGTAACATACACTTGATGTACTCGAAATCTTCGTGTTCAAAATATATACATTTTTTCCCTTCAAAATTTATTTATTAAATCGTTGAAATACTTGTGCTTTTAAAATCATTGTGCATGCATTAAGGATTTATTTATCTGACTGAACTATCTGCATTATCAGAAGCACAAGTGTCATGTATGTGTCTGGATATTCTTTTTCATCTGCATGTTTCATGTGTTCTTCCATGTATATATATTTTTTCTTATATATTTGCATCATGCCTATCAAATATTCATGTTTCACAAAGTTTGCTCCAAATAGTTTATAATCTGGTGTTTACCTGAGGAAGCTTTCGGTCATTGTGGCACTATTTTGTTGCAGTTGGCAATCTCATAATTAAGGTGCATGTGTGTATGTCTGTCTTTTGAGCATTCAAAAAGAGATATGTCACAGGAGAAATTTGCATTGTGACTGGTGAGGTGCATTCATTTATTTAACCCTCAGTTGGAGGGGCTGGCGTATAGTACAATTTTAGAGGGGCGGCGTATGAAGTACGCCAGGTCATTTTTCGAACCACTGCTTCGTGTCTGAAACTATTTAATCTTATACATGACATTAATAAGGTGATTCATCATAGTAAAAATGATATAAGAAAATGAATAACAGAAAGAAAGCAGTAAAAATGGAAACTGCGAATTTTTAATTAATTCAAAAAGTGAATGCACTGGAAATATAATTTAAAGTTAAATAGTATTCTGCATTATTTTCTGTATGAAAATTATAAGAACATAAATCAAATTTACAAATTATAAATATTCCGTAAAGAAAAGTTCGGTAAGTAATAAATTTCACAAATGAAAATAATTGAAAACCTTTTGCTATTTTAATTGTCCGATTGTCCCTGTTCACTGCAGCAGGGTTTGCAAAGTTGTACTGTCTTGCCCACATGATTTTTGCAGGTAAACGTAGAACACTCAGAATATTTTATGGTAGTGTAGTTATTCTTTGTTCTACCGCACTCAGCGCAGCGTCCTTTGATCTTTTTTGCACGTGGTTCCTAGTCCCTTTCGGCCGTCTTGTCCGCTTCTGTTGTTACCAGCCTTCTAATAATAGCTACGGAATGCGACAGGAGAAATGGCATTTTCAGACGATTCTGAAGATGTGTTTTCATCAAAGATGTAGCTAGAGTTTTCAAAAAATATCTTCTAAACTTGATGGTTGCATCAGGTTTAGACAAGTTCAAGAGCACTTGCAAATTTATGCCCGCTACGTTTAGCAGTGCAAAAAATATTGCCATTGCCCACATCTTGGTTTTTCGGGCGACAGTGAAATTACTACAAAGTTGGTCTACGGTATCAACTCCGCCTTTACATTTGTTATAATCCAGGATTATCTGTTTCCTGGTCAATTTTGTCATCATCATGTAAAATACTGAGCAGTATTACACACTTATTTTTTTTCGTTGCATATGAAACAATTGTCATGTCCTTTTGAAAACCAAACAGTGAACTGCCAACTTCTCTGGTTTTTGATGGCTGGAATTCATTTGGAATTTCCCCCCCCCTTTTTTTTTTCTTTTCTTTTCTTTTTTTTTTTTTCCAGCGTGAGCACAAGTGTTATACCTTTGGTAAGAAGATATTGAGTTAGCGGATAGCTTGTATACCAATTATCGGTCGTCAGGTTACAGTTGGAACCTTCGTACGCACCAATTAGCCTTTTGACAATGTTAGTACTTGAATTAGAAGCCTCATAATGTCCTGGGGGTTGATTGCCACAGTAAATTTCAAGATTCAATGTATGAAACGTTCGTGAGTTAACAACTGCAAAATTTTCAGATCATAATTCGTGGGCTTGTTGGGGATGAATTGAATAAAAGAGCACCTCCCGTGAAAGGGTTCCAACTTCTCGTCGATTGTGAGTTCGTCACCTGGTGTATAAACATTTTGACAGTTCTGATTGAAAGATTCAAAAAATTCTCTTAGTGCAGTAAGCTTATCAGTTTTTCTTCGCACATACCTTGTGCCTTTATCATCGAATCTAATAGCAGCACACAGGTTTCTGAATCACTTGAGACCCATGACTCCTTGCAAAATTTCAATTCCAGTACCATCTTTTTTGCCCATGCTTCCTCCAAATTGAGTTTTGACAGTTTTTTGCATCCTAATAAGAATAAAATTCCTAAAAAGGCCAACATTTCTGCTCTATTAGTATCATACATGCATCTCTTTGAGATGTTTTGGAAATCATCTGCAGTCCTGTTACATTTGAGATAAATATTTGTATATAGTACGATAGCATCAATCATATTTGTATTTATTATTTTCTGAAAAGCAGAAAGCTCATCATTTATATCGTGACAAGTACTTGGGCATATTTTTTTCATCACATTTTTTCGAGGCCTTCTGGCGAATTTGCTCTTGAGGGGAACTTTATTCCACTTATAAGTTTCCTTTTCTTCTTTCAGAAACTTTCTTCCAACTTTCTTCTTTTTGTAAATTGTTTTTACAAAAAAGTCCTCATATTTGAAATCACTCATTTCATTTTCAATATCACTAAAATCGTCATTTGTTGGGGAAACATCATTTGAGAAAGGAAAATGAGGATGTTTAGAAACATTTCCCTCAATTTCTGAGTCATTTTCATGATCAGAATGTTCGATGACTTCCGATTCATTGACATCAGTTGCGTTATCCAAATTGTCGGAGTCTTCATCAACCGAGACTTCTTCTAAAACGCACAAATAATCTTCAGGAGGTACAATATTCTTTCTGTACATACTTGGAGGAGCGGCGTACTGCGTTCGCCTACGCGACATGTTCACAATAACTGTTTTTGGAAGGAAGTCGAAAACCAGACTGACCAGAAATACCAGGTGCATTGCACTCATGGAATCTTTCTAGGAGGATAGAGGAAGGGAGGAAGCTCAGGAAGAGGTTGTCTAAAAATTACAGCCCAAAAGATGGGATTGGCGTACTCTGTACACCGGCCCCTCCATTGCAGGGTTAAATAAATAAATAAACTGAAAGCTTTCAGATTTTACATTACATCCAAAGGGACAGTTTTTTAACCGTTTGTATGTTACCTTTATTTATATGTTCTTTGCACTTAAACCGTAAAATTCAATTCAACAGCAATATTGCAAAATAATTTTAAAATGAGCATATCTTTACAGTTTCTGATACACAGTCTCGCATACTGGAGATAAAAATTTCCCCCCACCGGGTGCAGCTTTGCCATTGCTTGCGTTGAAATCATCAAGTGTGTTAATAAAAAATTTATTGGAGTGTTACAAAGTATGAATCGATAATAAAACGAATTTAAAATTCCAAATTAGGGCTTACAAATGCCATATTTGGTGAAAGATTACATTATTCAAAATTTGATGGCTCTAGGTACCATTGTTTTATCACAACGCGAGAAACATACATACATTTGTGCAGATTCTTTGTGATTTAATTTCTTTAAATATAACACAGGGTGGTAATATTTGGTGGCAACAATTTGAAATGAAAAGTGAACTGATAGTTAATATTTTCAAAGAAAAATGCCAAAACGAAGTTCATAACCCTTCTGGGCTACAAACCTGGAAAACGTATCTTAAGATCTCCCTGCTTCAGTGCATTCATTTATTTAACAGTGCAAAGATTAAAGGTGCATTCATTTATTTAAAAAATGTCTTAAAAGCATATCTTAGAGTCTCCCTGCTTCAGTTCTAGTCATCCATTATATTATGAAAAGTTCTTCTATGTCCTTAACTACAGGATTTGAAATAGCCATACAAAAAATTTCTCCATTAAAAATATTTATATAATTTTTCATTATCATATTTTGTCATTTTATTTTCATTGATACCAATTTTAAATTATATCGGTTAGGTTATTTAACTTTTAAATATATTAAATATTTTCCGTATTTTCAATTTAATATTACTGGTTGCTTTCTATTTGGGTGCTTATATTATCATTTTTAGAAATTAAACCTTGGTAAAATTACTAATTGTTTTTCATAATAGCCTTAATGCATTACATCAATTACCAGTGACTGATGATAAACCTTTGCTCAAACTACTTCTGTCATCAATGACTGACAATGGATTTCTCATTCTGATGCATCTGACACCAGTAATCAACAGTTTAAGATTTAATAAATTATAACTTTGTATTACAAACAAAATATATTGTTACGTTTTTCTTTTCCTTCTGACATCAATTATTACGTTATTTTCTGATACCAATTGTTATGTTGTTTTCTTCCTTCACGCTCGCACGGAGTTCGCGTTGATTTGGAGTGAATTACGATGACAGTACTTGATGGAATATCGAAACACACTTTATTGGCCGGTATTAATCAGGACAGCTACAAAGTCACGTTTTACAGTCGTCGAAGATCTACTATACTCTCGCTGGAACCATAAGCGACACAGCCTTCAGGTTATCAGGCTATAAGGTGGAGACAGCTTCTACTGCAAAGCTCCAGAGTACAGCTCCCGACTCTGCTCGGTCGTTCTCGAAACTCCATGTACTCTTGAGACTCTCCACGCTACAACTCGTGCTGCTCTCGATGACTCACTATTTGGTACTGGCCGGCTCCCGACTCTGCTCGGTCGTTCTCGAAACTCCACGTACTCTTGAGACTCTCCACGCTACAACTCGTGCTGCACTCGATGACTCACTATTTGGTACTGGCCAGCTGTTAACTCGATCGTCTCTGCACAGACTAACTAGATGAGACACACTAGACGAGGCACACACTGACTCGTCTTCTCGATGAGGCTCAGGCACTCTCACACTGCGGACCCGCAGGGTTTATATAGCATTCGGCTGGTGTTCGAGAACATTCTGGGTTAAACCCGTAAGAATTTGTTTCAGAAGGTTCTCCATCCGTCCATGGCATATCGCCAATTTTGTCACCAAATGGGGGATTTCTCATCAAATGTGGCAACCCTGCCTTCCTTTGTCACTTTATGGCAACCCTAAAACTGCTTTGCGGGGAAGCCATCTTACCACGCCTTTACATTTCGTAACAATATTAATACTATACTGTGGGGAAAGGCAACGACCATAGTTGATAACACACATTTATTACTATTTACAAATATAGATTATATTAGGATTACAATTAATGAAGATGGTATACGAGCGATCGAGCGACGTCTGCTCTGCTCGCCAGTTAATCCTCGTCTTCTTCCGAAGGCGGGAAACACATGCTGACGCAATGCATACGTCACACAGTAGGAGATTAGGGAATATCATGACATAACGTTTCCCACATTCGGCCATCATGACCGGACAGGCGACCTCGCCTGAAGCAACATAGTATATCATCAAATTAAAAAAAATTATTATAATATAGTAACATAGGTATGAAAAAAAAAATCTGTAGATACAAAGCTGAGGATACTTACACAAATGGAGCAAAAAAAAAAAAAAAAAAAAAAAAGATTAAACACCACAGCAGTTAACTAAAAACAAAAAGAACATTAGTATGACAAAATGAATTAAAAAGTTGATATGAGGAAAAAAATATTAGAAAGTTCTCAGGTGTAATCTGTCCAAACTCAGGAGGACCTATAATGCTCACAGTTTAATAAAAATTCGCAATTTCGCGCATTGCGATAAAATATTGCAAAGAGCTTTCATTCGAGCGCATTTTTCTTCTTTCGAGTTGTTTATGAATTTCAATAGAAGTAATTTTATCGGAAAACTCATTAAGTAATACTGTTTTAAACATGTCGTATGAATTGAGATTCCGTTGTGAAAACAAAAAAGTTTTAGCAGTACCCACAACAAGTCTTTTCGCAAAAACTAATTTTTGCTGGTCGGTAAGATTTGGGAATAATTGGAAATTATCCTCTATCTAATCATCTAAAAAAGCACGGACTGAATAGGAATCATTGCCTGAAAAGTTTCTGCAAGTGTTTGAAAGATCTCTCAAAATAAACCATAAGTCATGACTCATCTCGGTGTTCTCCGTCATATAAACACCGGAGCGACTCGAATTCAAATTTATTACTTCCGCGTCAGAAGAAACAACGCAATTTGGGCTTGGCGCCGTGGAGGGAGGGGAAGGGGGAACAGAAGAACTTAGACCTACAGGCGTCGGTGCACTGTCGGTGTTTGAAATTAAGTGATCGTCATCGGATAAAAAACTAACATCTAGGGAATTGTGAAAATCTGTCAGATTAGTGAGCGCATGAAACATTTTTTCACATAAAACATCTTTATTAGTGGAAGCTTCCAAATGCAATAAATTCGCCACTGATATAAAATCTGATGAAGAGAAATCTTTTAATAGAAGTTCTTTATGTTTTGCCAAATCGAAACTGTCCGGGAACGCAGCAAAATTTCGCATTGCTTTCGCGAAGAATGATCAAAATTGGAATATCCGAGCACGGTATTAAATAATTTAATAACTCGTGTTGTGCCATATTTAAGAGAATTCGCTATCAATGGGATATCACCTAATTTTAGGGCCATAGTTCTTTAAACAGTAAAATAGGACAATATGAATATGAAATAGGGTATGTATGAATGAGAATTAAACAGTATAAACACAGCTTAAAATCGTAATACTAATAAATTATGAATGAATCAGGGAAAAATGGGCCTACCTAACTTTGGGGCAGTCCTTATAATCCAATATTTATCTTGGCCAATCCAATGTAATCCAAAATCGAATTTCGATTTAACGTCCAAAATCAGAAGAATGGACAAGTAGCATGTAACATCATTCACATATGTCGTCCAGGTTGAAGAATATTAAATCGTCATAAAGGCGCGTCTTCATTCACATACATCGTCTAGCTTGAAGAAGAATATTAAATCGTCATAAAGGCACGTCTTCATTCACATACGTCATCTAGCTTGAAGAAGAATATTAAATCGTCATAAAGGAACGTTTTGCCTTTGTTAGCTTTCTGAACGTCTTTAGTGATTGCTGGTGTCTAGGGTTCGATTATAACGCATGCACAAAAGGCACGGTCGAGCCCCCAAAATGTGGGAAAAGGCAACGACCATAGTTGATAACACACATTTATTACTATTTACAAATATAGATTATAATAGGATTACAATTAATGAAGATAGTATACGAGCGATCGAGCAACGTCTGCTCCGCTTGCCAGTTAATCCTCGTCTTCTTCCGAAGGCGGGAAACACATGCTGACGCAATGCATACGTCACACAGTAGGAGATTAGGGAATATCATGACATAACGTTTCCCACAATACTAGAAAAAATCTTCATATTATGTATATTAATAGAATAATTTACAGATTATTGTAATGAATTTTATTAAAATCTATTGTAAGGAGAGATGAGGTTTTTTTTTATTGCAGTTGTTGCAATAATTTGACTCTCGAATTGAATTTCTGAAATTTTCCTGAATTTTCTTCATTTTATAGCACCTCCCATACAAAAAGCTTTCTTCTCCCATGTGATTTAAGTTTGATGACATGGTTGCTCTTTAATGAACTGTTCACAAAACCTATCCATCACCTGTGTCATATTTTTGTTATGCTTCCATTCCATGTACCCACGCATTTGTTACTAAGTGCTCCTCAAAGGTCAAGTCACTGGTATCTGCCTTCGTTCATTAAGCACAGGAAGGCAAGACAATGAACTGGTTAATGTACAGACTTTATTCTCTTTCATGGGCAGTGATGTGACAGTTATGCAACAATCATGTTGAAATTTACATGAGGAGCACAATTGCCATATCAATGATCAGAATGTGAATCTTAAATATCTTATCATCTTACACTGTTACACACATTTAGTTTAGGTGTAAAGGGACTTTCTGGCTACACTGTAGATAGTCATAAGATGAAGGCATACTTTTTCTTTGAAATTTAGTTAATATATTTTCGGCATGTCATCAAATATTTGCAATGAAAACATAAAGGATCAATAAAAGTTCAAAAACTCCCCCGCTTTTTTTATCACTTTATTGTTTTGATGTAGCAGGCACACATTTGCTTTGTCCAATATAATCTTGTTTCATCCAATAAAATATCACATTGTTACTCAGTAATTTTAAGCTGATATTGTAACTAATGAAGATTAAGTAAAGTTAGAGAAATATTCGGATTTCAGTAGTCTAGAATTCTTGAAAGTGGAAAGTGAGAGTTTAATATGAAAAACTGAAACCTCCTCTAATGCAGTTATCAAGGAGCGAAGGCTAAGTAATGTACAGAATTTATATTAGTAATTACTTTTCAGGTTGCTCAGTATATTGGTGAATTATGCAGGTATCTTCTTGCTCAACCTGAAAATCCTCAAGAGAGGAATCACCAAGTTCGATTGATGTTTGGCAATGGATTACGTCCTCAAATTTGGAGAAAGTTTGTAGACAGATTTAACATAGCAAATATTGGAGAATTGTATGGATCTACAGAAGGAAATGCCAATGTCAGTAAGTATTCCCTTTATTGTTATTAAAGTTTATTTTAAGCTTTTCAAGGTTTTTTATATTACTGATTTTAAAAATACAATATATATCATTTACTCTTAATTGCCTAATATGAATTTATAATTGCATACCATTTTTTGTTTAGTAACTGTCAGGCTTTTTACAGTTCACCTAGAGCCAGCTTTTAAGAGATGCTATTATTCAGAAGTAATTTAATATTTTTATTTCCTAGTCAATATTGATAACAAAATAGGAGCAGTTGGTTTTATGTCCAGAATAATTCCAACAATATATCCTGTCAGCCTTATAAAAGTTGAACCCAGTACTGGAGAACCCATAAGAGATGAAAAAGGCTTATGTATACGATGTGAACCAGGTAATGAATTTTTACATAATTATTTATCAAAAGTGTATTTAATCTTAAACAAAGAGTAACTGAAGTGTTCAGTAAGCATTCTGTACAAATGTCTGAAAGTAGATGATTTTTTTGGGGGGGTAGGGATCATGTTTAAGTATAGTTGTTGTAGGAGCACTACTGTAGAAAATATAATTCTGAAAATCTGGGTAAGTTTATCAAAGATAAATTAAGATATATTTTGTTTAAAGTCATCAAAATATTTCTTACTATACATGCATTCATTCGTATCAGTGTATTAATGAATTTGTTCTTGTTACATACTATTTCTACATTATTACAAAGATATTTTTTCACTGGAATTATTCGTACCTTATTATTTATTTAGATTTTTAAGTGTATAAAATTCTTATAAATCTTGTGTAAGTAGTAAAAGTATTAAATAAAATATAATGTAGATAATTTTTCATTTGATAGCAATATAGAAAAGTTAGGAATGAAAAGATAGTAATTACACTGATAAATGCATGAATATTTTTGAAACTGTTATGTTGTTTTAAAAAAATACTTAAAAAAATAAATGAGAGTAAAATATAACATTATAACTTAAATAAATTTTAAAATTTTTTCCTATTGTTTTACCTTATGTTATTTTGTGAGCAAATGAAAACTGTAACCTTAGTAATGTAAGCAACTGAACTGCAACCTTAATAATGAATGGTTATATAATCAAAATTCAGGATATATGTTAAAAAAATACGAAGAATTTTATATGATCAGCTGTTATCATTAGAGGCAAAATACCTGTTTTACATCACTAAAGAGTCATGTTCTAAAAATAAAAAGTTATGCATTTTTTTTTGTTATGTTATTGTTATATGTTACTCAATATGTTAGTTATGCATTTTTTTTTAACTGATCACTTTTTCTCGAGCTGTTATAGAAGAAATTTTTCAGTGTCTATTCTTGAGCTATGTTTTGTCTATGATATTTTTTCCCCATCCTTTGATTTCTGTTTCTCTTTTATATCTCTATTTTCTTAATATCTTCATAGAATATTTCTCATCCATAAAGAGGGCTATTTCAACTCTTCACTTTTATTTCAGAAATGACTACATGATATGCATGGCAGTCAAAAGCCCTAGTAATAAGCCCAGTTTTATAAGTATATAAAAGACTAGTTTATTGTCAAAACCTTCATCTTGTAGTCAATATTTATATATTAATAGCCTTGCCAACTGTCTTGATAGATTTATAATTTAAATAATTTGAAAGTTAATAATTTTATGGTGTGTGTTGTGTATGGGTGTGTGAGATACCTTCTGTATTATAAATAGATCATATGTGTTTATATTTTATATAATTATATTATTCTATATAATTTTTATAACTGCATAACTCTGTTCTTTCTACCAAGCTAAATAACTATTATTTACATCCCTGATACTGTATTTGTAATCTTTGTCTCTGCTCTTTCTTTTATTCAAAATAAGTGTAATTTTCTAATTTATTTTGGTGGCCACATCATTCAAAATGAGAATGATGATGATAATATGAATAATTATTATAAAGTTTCACTTAAAATTTTCATAGTTATTAAAAGTAATAACATAAATGATAATGAAATTATATTTTGCATCATAAGATCTTACTCTTTGTAATTTATAGTGCTGTATTAAAAATAGACCGACAACCCTATATTTTATATTAAATATAAGGTGTTTATTTTGTGCTACCGTTTTATAAGAACTGAATTTGTAACCTATCTAAGGCATGGACAGGATCAGAGAAGATAAACTAAAAATAAGCTAAAACTGAATTCCAAAATTTATTTAATTGTGAGCTTGCCAACAGAAAATAAGTAATGTATTTTATGGCATTGAATTATTTTTATTATATTATCATCAAAACCTGATATTTTTTATAGATGAAATTGTTTCTTTAAAACTAAAATGTCTTTCTTTTTTGGGGGGACAGCCTCTTTTTTGATATGAAAATTTTAATTTAATTGTAATATTTATGTAATTTAAATTTTAAAACTAAAAATATCATAAAATGGAGCGTAAAGAAATTCATATTGCTGTGGAAATTTATTTTTATTGTAACTGTGTGAAGGAGGTGTGATACAAAGTGATACACAAACAAAAAGTATTAAGTATTTAAAAAGTAGTATTTGTTTAAATTGGGTTTTAGTTTTTAGTTAAGGGTTTTAATTATCCTGATAATTAAAGTTTATCTTACTTGTAATTGTTAAATCTGTTGAAAACTGCAAGTTTTGCATTCTTAAGAGACAGAATTAATTTCTTTACAAATAATGCAATATTTAAAAAATAAATAAATAATAAACTTCATTTTGATTCTATTCTGTATCACGTATTTCATTTATTTCATAGTTTTTACTTTTGATTAATGAAAAATAAGAATATTCTTCTCTTAATGGAAAAACTTGTGAAAAATGTGTTACATATATATATATATATATATATATATATATATATATATATAAACAATTTTGTGTGTTATATATAAAATTATTATGCTTTCAGGTGAACCAGGTGAATTTGTTGGTAAAATAATTGTAACAGATCCATTAAGACAGTTTGATGGATATGTTAATAAGTCTGCAACCAAGAAGAAAATTGTAAAAGATTGTTTCCAAAAGGGAGATATGGCTTTCCTGTCAGGTAATAATTTTTTGATGAGCATATATGCTTTATTTTGTATGTAATTTTATACTGTGGGCAATTGTAGTTTCATATCATTCGCATTTTCACTATGATTAAACAAACTTTTTAAGACGAATGTTCTGATGATAAAGATCTGTATAAAATGTGGAATAAATATCTGTTTCCAATATATGAGAGTTATGGGAATACTATGTAATGAAATGGTAAGTATAAGTGTATTAACATATTTTCCCACAGACCATTATTTAAACAAAAACAGTCACCAAGTAGTGTAATTCAGTGTCCGTAATGTATAAGCATGATGTGACGACACACTTTGAATTTAATATTGGGTAACACAACCATCATTCTAATGTCAAAACTACCAAGTGCAAACTGTTTTATTATGATTTTGCCATTTAAAATTCAATTTAATCAAAAAATCATATATCTGCAGTTATATCAGGTTATTTAAGTACAATAGAAGACATTCATTTAATTGCATTTTTATTATTATATTTTAGTAATAATGGAAGTTTAATAAATTATTAATCAACAATACAAAAATACTTGCATTATTTTAGCAGGTCAAAGATATTCAGATATTGTTAGAAGTAGCTTAGTTTAAACCAAATCATGTATTCTGCGATTTTTTAATTTTTTGTTTAAGAATGATGAAAATTTCTTTTACATGTGTGTGTATCATGTATATCAAGGCCAGATTAAGAACTTCAAAGGCCCTAAGCACTTAAAAGATTCTAGTATCTCCACATATGTTTACACTAGTTATTTTCTTCATTCCTTCTCTCTCTTCATTTTAGTTGCATTCCGTGCTAACATTGGTAATGGGAAATTTTTTGGTGCCCCCTTTCCTTGATGCTTTAAGCACTATTCCTTAATGGTTAGTTCAGCTCTGATATATATACAAAAATGTAACCCATTTAAATGCATGTTACATGTACTATTTTGTAAATAATTTTAGAAATATTTTAACACAGAAAACTACCTTTTTATAATATATGTTTGTAACTGATAATAATAAAATTTTCAAAATTTTTTAAATATTAGTATTTCTATTTTGCTCATGATGTAGTCCTTTTTCCCATAATTGATGCACCATATATAAAATATCAATAATACAATCTCACTAATCAGAAGAATATATATTTAAAAGTATTTTGAGTTATCTTTCATATTCAGATTGAAGGGGAATTTATTCGTTTAGGGAGTTAAAATATTAAAAGAATTTCATTTTCTTTAAATTTAATAAAATATTCTTTTTTTAATTCACATTTATTTTTCTATGTGCTATATCTGTAACTTGTATCTATTGACTAAATAAGGAGTAATCTTTGTCTTCAAATTTCTATTGAAATGATTGGTGCAAGTTTGATGGGATTTTTGCCAACTTTCTTGCTCAGTGAGAAAGTATGTAAGTGCCAAAACGTTTCATTTGAAATAATTATTTTATAAATAAGAAAATATTTTTTTCCAAATTGCTCAAATGCATTTGTTGGGAATGTCTCATTCGTCATTTAGTCATATCCTCATCAAGAATGTTATTCAGGGGGTATTGCAGGGTTAGGCTGGTACTCCACCTACTAGAAGGACACAAGGAACTGATTGATACAATTGATTGATTGATTGATACAATGGATACAATTGAGCCTTATGCAGGAAATAAGCCTTTTGTTACTAGTTAACTTCTGCTAACCATCATACCTTCCATAGCAACCAAAAACAATTAATCGAACCATTTTTAGTTTCTCTTAATGTAGCTGACTTAGTTTATGCAAATTGTTTTATGAGAGCATAGGTGTCCTCACAGTGGGAGTTGATTGAGTAAATTGCTTGAACCAAAAATTCACTTTGTATCATTAATTTCTGTTCACATTTTAAATAACTTAATGTATGTGCATTTTTATCTCCAAAGGTGATATGTTGATGATGGATGAGGATGGTTATTTGTATTTTGTGGACCGAACTGGTGATACCTTCCGCTGGCGTGGTGAGAATGTATCAACAATGGAAGTTGAGGGAGTTATAAGTAATATTCTTGGTCTAACTGATTCTGTTGTATATGGTGTAATTGTTCCAGGTAAAAACATTTATTAGTAAAATTTATATTGTTGCCTTCTTATTTAAATTGTTTTAGCTTTTTGCTTGCTGCATTGTCAATTCCTAGTTAATTGGGATTAGATTAATAAGGGCTACCTTAAAAAAATTAAGTATATCTGTTATCTGTTAATGGTAAAATTAGTATCCCAAACATCAGTGTAAAGCAAAATTGTGTATGGAATATAAAAAAAAGGTTGAAAGAAAGGAGTGGGATAACAAGAGGGATAGGAGATGTCATATTACACTGGTCATCAAAATGAAAGGTTAATTAGAAAAAATATACTCACTAAGTTAATGCTGCAACTAGTGCCTAATTTGTAAATATTTATGTTACTTAAATACGACTGAACACAAAATTGCACTTCCGTTTATACGTTAACACTGGATATATGCAAATTTTGGTGATTTACAATGTGGTTTGTAATGAATGCATGTTGGAATTCCGATCTGTATGTTGTTTAAGGTGAATGTAGCTTTTGAGAGTGATCAGGATTCAGTAGTTATGGCTCAAGGGCATTATTTAAGTGAAAGTCAAAAGTGGTGAATAATTGGTAGAATTGAGGAAGGTCGAACACAAATGGAGGTCACCCAAGATTTGAATATACCTCAAAATGTCATATCAAGAATTTGGGGCCACTTTTTAAGCAGGTGACGAAGAGCAACAGCTGCATCAGAAGACTTTTTTTTTTTTTTTTTGTTGTTGTTGTTGGCTTAAAGAAACCATGAAGCGACTACAAGAGATTTGATTTTAGACCTTCAGGTTACCACAGGAACTCGAATTAGCCTTTCTACTTCTTCACAAAGGTTTAATGAGGTTGGACTGTATGCAAGAAAACCAATGATTTATGTCGCACTCAATCGAGCTTCCAGAGTAACGTGTTTAAACTGATATTGTTTGGATCATGCGAATGGAGCCAAAACAACTGGGCCCAAGTATTGTCCAGATATAGTCTGAACAGTAGTTCTAGACGTGTTTTGATCTGGAGAATGGAATAACATGCAACTTGCATGCCCTTGTCCGTGAAATATCCCGTTTCTGTGACCACGGTTTAATGCTTTTGGGAGGAATCGTGACAAATAGCCACACAAGCTGCATAACTTTTAAGGAGGTCCTTTAACCGTTTGCAGATATGGAGCGAGGTATTGGAATCTCAAATTAGACTGTGTAGAGCTGTTGTTTGCCCAGAGTTTTTGCTAATTGATGACAATACTCAGCCTCATCAAGCATATGTGGTGTCAGAATACTTGCAAACAGAAGATATCACTCGAATGCATTGTCCAGCTTACTTACCCTATCCAGCATGTGAATTGAATCTGATTGAGCATGTGTAGAATGCCTTAGGGTGCCAAATTTCAGTGAGCAAATTCCTCCGCAACCCTTCAGGGGCTGAGAAATGCACATTTAGAAGAGTGGTGTGGAATTCCACAAGATTTAATCAACACTGTGGTACAGTTAATGAAATCAGGATCTAAGGTATGTGAAGTGACATCAGTTTCTGTAATTATCCTTTAATTTTGATGACCAGTGTAATTGTTTTTATCTGTAAGAGCATATAATTTAATTGTACGTAATTCCAGAATATGTAAACATTAAAAGGTGGAAAAAGTTCTGACAGGCATTTTTACACAAGTTTAAACTGAATAGTATTGTTCATATTTTCTTATGAATATTGTTCTTTATGCCATTTACAAACCAGTTTCTTCATTTCTAAATGATGCTTATTTTCCCATTTGTTTTCAGTATCGCTTTTTTGTTTTGAACAGTAATTTAATTTGTGTAACCAAATAAATTTATTCTTCTGATTAAAATGCTAAAAAATACAAGTGAATTATTAATAAAAAATTTCTGTTAAATATTGCATGTGTCATCTTTTTTAAGTGTTCTAGTGTTCTCAAAATAATCATGAATTTGAGCTCACTGGGGAAATTTTGCCCAGTATTATGATGATGACAATGATAATTCTATGCCATCTAAATGCTACCAATCAAAATAGTTAGTTCCAGTTTCTGAAGATGATTCTCATGTGCATAGCAGCTAAACTCGCACAAATAAAATAACATTTCATTTACATTTGTTTGTTCTAAAACTTAAATGCATTTTTAATCATCCACAAGTAGTTAGATCAGTGTTTATCAAACATTTTTCTCTTATCTTACTCTAGTGTGCATTTTGGTTATGCCCTCAGCTTTTTCTACATGCATGTATGTATAGTGCAATTTCTTTAAATAGACTGAAAAAAAGTGATTTATTTCACATTTTTTTTTTTCCTTTTTGCCAGAAATTAGTAATACAAATAATAAATAGTAGCATTTTAGTGATTTTTTTAGTAAATATTTTACATAAAGTTTTATGATTATAGTATAGTAAGAGTAATTTGTGATTACTCTTACTATACTGTAATCATAAAACTTTATGTAATAATGCAAATCCATTAGCATTAATGTAGTAAAAATATTTTCATATATAATTAATGAGGTGGATGAGCTTAGTGAAGAATTAATTTTACGAGTGCTGTTTATTAACAAAGGTTTTAAAATATCATGTTCAGCAATTTTTAAAATATTTCTTCATTTTACCTTTTATTAGTGTACAGCACTAAAAATCTGTTACCATGTTTGAAAAACTCTCTAGTCTTCATTATGTTTGCTGATTAATGTATAGATATGCACAAATAATCTGAAAGTTGTCCTGCAAAATTGTAATTAACATTTATGTGTCATGTAAAAAGTCTTCATGAGTTTAAATGAGTGGTATACAGTGTACTTCTTAACTCAGGATTAAAATGAAATTCTAATAAAATTATAAAATTTTCCCGTTTCCTTCGTAATATTCTACTTCTCCCCTTTTTTGTCATTCTCTGTCACACTTTATGGCACTGAGCAAACATCAAGCAAAGTTATGATAACCATTGAATTCAAACCTATTTTGACCATTTGTACGGTCTGCTCATTTCAGAACCACAGATTAAATTCTGCAGTTTTGACCAGTATAGTATTATAATGTTAAAAATAAAGAGAGGTATTATCTTTTGTCAACTGGCAACAACTGTAATTTGATTGAACTGAAAATAGTGCCTTTTTAGCTAGTTTTAACTGATAAGTGATTTTTCTCTGATGTGTTAAAAAAATATTGGTAGTATTATTCTCGAATCTGAGTAATCAGGTATCAGACAATTTCATAATTTATTAGTCTTTCTGTGGCTGGTTTTTCTCTAAAATATCTGAAATGGCATAATTTTACCCAAAAATTTAGCACTTCATATAGCAACTTATTTAGTAATATACATAGGGTGTTTTAAAAAATTGCACAACTAAATATATCTTAAATGATTGACCATAAGTTTTCTGTATTGATAAGTTTACCATAAATACATAAAATAAAAAATTTTGATTTATACAAAAAATAGTAATGTCCATCAATGGTCTGTTGATCACCATATAAGGTGTAATATATAATCATAATCTTATCATATAATCATGACCTATAGATAATCATAATCTTAACTGTTTTAACTGTGCATGTTTTGTTTTTGTAAAATTTTATGTTCTAACTTGAATATATTATTAAAAAGCATAATGCTTATTGTGGTGATATCTACTGTGCTTAGAAATCTGATGAATTTTTTCCTTCGTATGATCTGCTCTTCAGTCAGTTTTATAGTTTTCATATTTATATATACTTTTTTTTCATTTTTTTTTCAGATGTTGAAGGTCGAGCTGGCATGGCTGCCATTTGTGATCCTGAAAATTCAGTTGATTTGAAGCACCTGCTGAATGAACTTACTAAGGTTCTGCCTTCATATGCTGTTCCTCAATTCATAAGAATATGTGATAAACTGGAATCTACAGGTTAGTGTTAAACTTAAACCCTTCACCGGTTTCAAGATTAAGCAATTCTTTCTTCCCAAATACACACACTACCTGTCAGTTGTAAATTTGTTATGTTAGCTGTATTTACACACTGTAGGACAAATGTGACATTTAAAGTAGGTTTTTCTTTGTTTTTTTAAATATTTGTTTAAGAAATTTAAAGCAATTTATCTTTCCTGGATTTAAGTGCATTTTTCTAAATTTGATATGCATTATTGTTCATAATGATTGAATAGATGTTTCAGATGAAAATGTTTTTTAGAAAATACTGGCTGCAAGCAAAAAGGTTTTCTGTTTGCTTCGTTTGATTTCATTTAGTTATTACTCATCATCAGGTTTTGCTGACTATGATAATTCATCCACTATCTGCTGAAACCACTTGATTCCAGCATTAGCATTTCCAATGAATTCATTGAGAATTTAATAGTTTCTTGCTTTTGGAGGGACTGTAGTGTGCTTGATGTTTTGCTGTTTCACCCCTGGACTTCTAGGTTATTAAAACTTATCATTATGAAGCTTTTTTTCTTGTTTGTTTTGGTGATAAGTTTTATGCATTGTATTCATGTCATCTTAACCAGGAACTCTACATGATCTTAAATGCATGATAAAGGATATGCAGGATTAAGAAAAGCAAGACTTATTATTAATTATCTTGATAAACATGTCACACAAAATATTTTGATTAAAACAGTTTCATTTTGTTTCATGTGTTGATTGTCATTTTATGTTTAAAAAAATAAATAAATTTGAAATCGGTTAATCATTTTAAATTATTTAAAATACTCATGTACAGTTATGCTTCACACAATGAATCTCTCTCATAGTCAATAATGTTTGTTAATGGGCTGAAAAATGTCCCAACCTGACTTTGCGTTATGAACCACTTATTAATAATGGTGCATATTACTAACATGCTAAAACAAATTTAGTTATGCATGTAATATATGTGTTTAGGTAGTGCATAAGTACAAAGGGTTTGTTCTGCATGTTAAGCAAAGGCAGAGTCCCAAGCCAATAAAAAGAATTGCAAGCTCTTTTCAAACAGAAGCATGCATAAGCATGGGAAGAGAGTTATACTGGTAAGGAGGAAAAGAACACAATGGTCTTACTTACTGTAACCGTCAGCGATGAACTAGTCAGAGATTGGCTTGGCAGCACAGACATGATAAAAGCTTGTCTGTGCTTGGCAACACAGACACGTTCCAAGATCTAAATTAAGGTGAACAGTTGCAAATGTATTCATTAACAATGCCGTACACTACTATAAGATCATCACAAAGGAGAGAGAAAAAATAACCACTTTAAACAGCTTTTTTGAACCTCTTAAAAAATAATGCAGATGTGGTAGAAGTTTGAAACAACTGAATTTTGAACTTTTAATAGAAGATTGGGAACATACTAATTTAAACCAAACTGAAAAATTGTGAGATTAAGAACACATATGAATGTACATGAATTTTTTTTTTTTTTTTTTTTTTTTTTTTTTTTTTTTTTTTTACAATTAAAAATAAATTGCCAGCACTGCTGGCATTTTATTGCCTGTTTTTTTTTTTTTTTTTTGGGGGGGGGAGAATTTGGAACAGATAAAAATTTATAGTAAATAATGGGAAATATCATTTTGTACAATTATTTATTTGTATAACAAATTATATCCTAGAATACAAATCATTAATTATGAGGTAATACTGTATTTTAATAATATTGATATCCATATAATTATAAGAAATGAATATTATTTAAAATTTCTCTTTTACAGGCACATTTAAGTTAAAGAAAGTGGATCTCCAGAAGGAAGGATTTGATCCTTCTATAGTGAAAGACCCATTGTATTACTTGAACAAAAAGCTTAATGCCTATGTAAAGTTAGATACTGAAGTATACTCAGATATTTGCAGTGGGCGAATTCGTATATGAAATACCCTATGCAATTAGTTTCACCTATTGTAAAGTATTTTGAGCAATTAATGTATAAAGGGAAATACTTTTGTTGCCAGTTAAAAAAAGCATATGTTGGCACAATTACTGAAGATTTGACTGTGAAAAAGGAGTCGGACATTTTATATAGAATTTCAAGTGATATATTTATTTTAAATAGTCCTTATATATTTTTTTTAATTTAAAGTCATAGATTTCAGCTATTAATACTAGCAATGTCATTTTTTGTATGTGTGAACATAATATTCAAGCGGCATGTTGATAATTTGCGAATTTGTTTTCCTGTATGAAATAGAAACTGTTTAGGTTTAGCTTTAATTTATTAGTTTAGGTCTATTTTTAAAATTCTCAGACATACCACACTTCCTGAATTCCATGTAATTAATTTTTACCTTATTTATTTACATATTTGTTTTAAATCTCAAAAATCTCCTGTAACATTTGTATGATGATAAAGTCTTTTGTGCATGATATTGATTAAATTTTGAAAATTTATGATAAAAATGTGAAAGTACTTGTTTCATTAATTTGCTAATACTTAATCATAAATCTGTAAAAAAAAAATTGTTTGTTTGATATTGATATATGAAAACGGTGCACATTTTTACATTTTCATGTTAAAGCACTGATTAGCTTACTCAGTATTAAATTTTTCCTAGTGCCTTGTAGTATTTTAACCCCCCTTTCTAGGGGACCAAATTATTGGATGCTTTAAAAATTTTAAACTTTATCTCATGAGCAGTTTCTTTCAATGTTATATGAGTTTCATTAGGTATAAATGATTAACGACATTCGCTTATATAGTTTAGTATATTCATTTAATTCTTGGAGATGTTGAATACATGGAGCTAATATACTAACAGTTTTTATATTTCATGTATTTATTTAGTATTCTTTTAACTTGATGCCCATGTAAATCAGAGGGATTACTAAATATATTTAAATTCATATTGAGCTTTTGTTCTAAATTTATGCTATTATCTTGTTTGCAGAGTAATTTTGGATATGCTTATCAAATTTATGCAGATCATATATAAATTAAAATGAAACTAAACTTCGAATTATTGTTGACTGTTGCCATCACAAATAAAAAAAATCTTCTGAAGCCTAATGCAGATTCTAAAGCCTAATGCTGTTATATATTTTGAAACTTATGCAATTGTTACTGCAGTGTTTTCTCTCAATGTTTTAATATTTGGAAATTTATTTATCTGTGCCTTTTTGAATGTAAATGCAGGTTTGAATGCATTCCAATATGTTTTGAATGCAGTATTTTGGTTAGAGAATCTATTTTTAGGAAGGTGAATTTTTAAAGCTTATTCTTATGAGAAAATGTATTTTATAATCAAAAAATACCAAAGCAATTCTGTGGAAAGTTCTTTTGCACAATTCTCTTTTCAGTACTATTTTGCTTAACTATTTTGATGCCTTTTTTGGGCTACTGTAATGATTTCATATTGTTTTATATTGTGCGTCTTCAGCATTAAATGTTTCTAATTGATTCAGCAGCATAAATTAATATAATCTTTATTCAAAAACATAAATTTATGTACATTGATTTTAACATGAGTATATATTCTAAACAATTTACAAGTATTTTATACATTCATTTATGTACAGTTCATATAGTACCACATAGATCAATTGTTCATTTTTGCATGTAAAAACTTCATACATATGCTGGACAATAAATATTTAATGCAGTAATTGTCTATACTGTATTTTATTTGTGTACTGAATATTTCTTGTTAGACTTCTCTTGATTTGAATACAATTTAAATAAATCACAGTGAAAAGTAGAAATTTTTTTCTTAAGAACTGTATTGCTTTTAAAACTCTTTATTGTCATTAAACTTTCAGATTAAATTTGAAAGTATCCTAGGCTTTATTGAATTGCAAACACTGGCGTGTAAAAAATAAAAATATTTTATTTCTGGCCACAGCAAAATATTGCTTTCATCAGGTTTGTTAATTAAAATTGAAAGATATTTATCTTATATTTTCTCAAATGGCAACAGACAATGTTGCCCCGTGAGAGATAAAAATGTTTTATTTTGAACAATTTTATCTCTGCTCACTTTCAAATAGTTGAGTTTGTTAATTAAAAATTCAGTAGTTTTACAAAATATGAAATAATAAAACATATTCAAAATTCGAGCTTCCACGTGGAGGATTACCCTATTCTAATTTTGATGGCTCTTAACAGTTTTTTCATAGTGAGGGAATCTACATTGAAGCATATAGATTCTTCATTATTTGATTTTTCTAAAAATAGTATATTACAATATTTGGCGGCAACAGTCTGAAAAGTGATTGGCTGTTTATGGTGAACCAACACAAAATCCGATTTCAACCAATAGCCCCTTTTGCATTAATAATTAATGATAGTTACACATATATTTTGAAGAGCATATTCAGACTAACTGAAAAGATCATCGAATTGACTTCTGAAATACATAGGTCACTCTGATATTTTTGAAATACATGCAGACTATAAGGGGCAGAAAACAAAATAACGGTTAGATTTGAAAATATGAACTATTTTACCCTAGGAGACTGTTTATTATTGACCAATCGCTAGAAGTTTTAGTGTATAATAAAGATTAGGCAGAAGAAAAAATGGAGTTGAGACAAGAACATTATCATGTTATGATTTTGTTGTTGTTCATTCATTTATTGAACATTCATGTTATGCTTGCGAGATTAAATTAAAAAAAATATTAGTTCAAATTAGCATTTGGAAATGAAGGTCCATCTCGTGCTACTGTATTCAAATGGTCTATAGAATTTCACAAAGGTTGTAACTGTCTTCAGGTTGAAGAAACACAGGAATGCTGCTGCCAGCAGTAATCCTGGATAATGTGTCTGCCATATGGAAAATGTTAATCGTTGATAGTCGCTGCATCTACCAAATGATACAGAAGGAACTTAACATTGGATCCACTGCTGTAATTAAAATTATTCATGAAGAATTGTATAGGAAAAAAACTAGTTTCCGATCATTTAACTGACAGCACCACAATGAAAAGTGTATCAAAATCAGTAAAGAAACCCCTTAAATTACTTAAAGATGCCACCACATTATTTCTAAAATCATAACTGGTGGTGAAACATACATACCATTTTTTGATGTTCCAACATGTCAAGAAAAGTATGTGTCTTTGAAAATGATTTCATGCCCACAAGTTGTGGGGGAAAAAAAAAATGCCATGAGAAAAAAAAATAACAATAATGTATACCGTTTTATTCACAAGTACAGGACTAGTCATCAGCAGACAGTCACAGCTAACGGTACACCACTATCTTTCAAAAATTTTTCAAGACGTGAATGTTAGGACTTTCACCACAACAATGCATCTTCTCATTGAGTAAGATTGACAGTAGAGTTTTTGGAACAAAAATGCATCAAAGTGATAAAACATCCACCCTATTTCATCCGATCTAGCTATGTGGGACTCTTAGCTATTTTTTAATGTAAAAAAGAACTTACATGGACATTGTTTTCATTCAGAAGATGAGATTGATAAGGCTATAAATGCATTTTTTCATTGATTTCAAGAAATAAATGGCTTGAGTCATTTAATTTTTGGAAAATTTGCCTAGAGTAATTTGTCTTTCCTTGATTCTGGAGAAGACTACTTTGAACATTCCTAAAATTTTGTCAGTATAACTTCAAAAACCTATGTCTATCTTAGAAATTTCAGAATGACCCGTATGAAATGAAAATTAATGGAACTTCTGTTGGAAAAATATGAAGCTGAACGGCAAAATTTTTTTTCCGTAAGTGCCATAGCATGCCTGAGAAGCACCAAAACCTTTATTGATCAGTAATTTGATTTCCTACTGGCAGTATGTAGTTGTGTTTCTTTTTATATTACCAGTTTTCTGAAAAAGTGATGTAAAGTATACTAAGTTAATATGTATACAGATATCCAATTAATAATATTTAATTTGATTCATTATGCTTACTTATTAAATACTGAATTTGACTAATACTTACAAGCAAGGTCAACCTTAAACTCTCAATTATTTTGAAAAAGAAATATACACGGATCTATTGATCAAGAAATTCATTCCAATAATAAAATTAGCTGTTAATATTCTACAGCTGAGTAGTTAAAAAATTAAGATTTGGCAATACTTCATTATTTTGTAACTTTCAAAATTTAATTTTAAAAATTTAAGAGTCATTAAGTTGATCAACTTTTGTAAAATAATAAATGAAGAGATAACAAGTAAAAGAGATATAGTTTCTTCATTTATAATTTTAATTAAGTTTATATTAAATATAGTTAGCAACATAAAATGGAAAGTTTAAACAGAGCTGTGAAAAATTAGGTCAAGACAAAATAAATTCTGGAATCATTTTACAGTAGAAAGATTCCATATTATAGTCATTTTAGCATGATGCAGACAGGACACATTTTACTTGATAATATATACACTGACTACAGACTAAATATAAAGCACAGATGGGATGCAGGAGAAAATTACCAAAAACAATCTATTGGAAATAACGAATTTTAGAAATTCAGGACCATCACCAGCCAAATGCTAAAAATTACTGAACACAAGTTGTTCAACATGGATTCAAAACATGGTGAAGGGACTGGTTGTAGGGTGCTTTTCCCTATGAGTAACATGAGCACCAGCCATTTAACTTGATTTTCATTTTTTAAAATTTTTTCTTCCATTACCATATTTTTGAATTTTTTCTCCCATGCATAAATTTATTTTGGATACATTGCAAGCTAGAGTAAGTTAAAATTTAACCCTTTTCTCTCCCTTGTAATCACATGATTATATGATGATGATGACTCACTCTTCTTTCCTCGGTTCCTTTATTTAACTGACAGAAGCATCTGTGAATTCAATTTCACTTGTGTTATCCAACTCATTTTCAGAATTAATGAAGCAAGGAAGTTTTCTATTGCTTCATCAAATATAACTTCTCGCAGACTTTCATATTCCTTTAAATCTTGAAAATAAAATTCTTTAGTTGCATATCTTCTTGCATAAAAATCTGTTAATTTCAAATGTTTGGCCACATTGCACGTATTTATAACTCCACATAAAGATTTGATTAACTTTGAATTTATGATTAATTTTGAAGTCCATTTCAGTGTCATCTTAATTTTTAGATTCGGCAATTATTTCAATTATAAGTTATTTTGCAAAAAAAAAAAAAAAAAAAAAAAAAAAAGAGAGATTTACAAAATAGAGTAGTTTGTGTTTAATAAAAGATAAATATACATAATGTAATAAAGTGTAAAGAATTTGATTATAATTAACTTTAAAGTATAGATTGCTATGTTTAAGGCCCAACTTGGTGCATATTTTTCTTGACCGAAGGCAGTCAAAAGAAAAGAATTCTTAAAGCTGGGCAAATGCAGACAGAAAGTCTGGTGTTATTTACTGGATACTTTCTTCTTTTTTTTGTGCGTGTTTCATCTACAAAAATTAATAGCTTTCTTTTCGAAGGTGTAGAATCCACTGCATTGTTTTCCCCGCAGGTCCATTAAATTTCACATAAGTGCAGATTGCAATTTTACTAAAAATCATTTTGATAAAACAATAAAATGATTAAAAATAAAACAATGCAGAAAATAGTTACCAATGCATTTTTTTTTTTTTTTTTCATCATCATCTCTTTTAAAATGAATCCTTATTCAAATTGGACAATGTCTGAACGATTAAAATTCAAATGAATTATTGATCACTAAATGTCATTTTAGTGGAGAAGGAAATGAATATGGAGAAGGAAACTCTGAAGAACATTTTGGTAACAAGCTATTAAATGATTATTTCTTAACAAAAGATGAAATTGTGCAAATTTTCCCCTTGAGTGCTTTCTAGTGTAATCTTTCCTATTAATCTGTATTCAGTCTGTTTTAATCCACTGTAAAGCATTTTTTGAAAACTTAATATTTGTAAAAAATCTTAGCATTTACTTTTGCCTTAACTGGTATGCTTCTGTTTACTAAGTTTTATGCATATTAATGGTTTATTTTTTTATTTTGTTTGAGAAGACTTTGATAAATAGCTTTACTTTCATATCTGAATTTTTATCTGTATAAAATTGATATGCAAAATTAAGTGAAATAATCAATCAATAAATAAAATATGGAACAATGAATAGAATATTTATCAAGTTCTTATGTTAAAACTAATGTTTTAATCTGAATCATGTGTCAAGTTTAATTTATTTGAAATCCTCTCAAAGATGCATCTCAATTTTTCATACATTAAAGTTGGCAACCATTATATAAGATTTTGGTAAGAGAATAAATTCTGGTAATAGGAGTTTTGGATGCTTACTCTAGTAAAAGTATAAATTGCCAGAATAATTCGAGAGAAAACTTCTTAACATATTTCAGAAGTATTTTCTTCAAAAGTAATTTTTATGTTCTTTGGGCTGCTGTTCCCATTTCATTGTATCTGCATTATGCTTCAGCATTGTTTCAATCAGCAAAATAAATTAATATCATCTTTATTCGAAAATATATGTACATTGATTTTTTAACATGATTATACTAAAAATGTACAAATATTTTATACATTCATATATATACATAGTTTTATGTAGAGCCACATACAATAAGTCCATCTTTGTGTATAAAAAAATCATGCATACATTGGCTAGTAAGTACTATTATCTTATGCACAGATTGTCTTTGGTTTATTCTTTTAACAGTATTATTCATAAGACTAGATAAGTATTTAACTGACAATACAGAAGTTTTTTTTAAAAGTAATGTTGCTTATTAAAGCACATACAATTAAATGTTAGAAATCTAGGAAGAAATTTAAAAACCCTTTTCATCACTTATAAGGATGCGGATGCAAATTGGAATTCTACTTTCTGTGATAGATATCAGATTGTATTATAAAATTTGCATACTTATATAACAGGAAAATTGATATGTAACGTTTCTTTATCTTTTCATCACTCAAAGAAAAATATTCTTAAAAGTTCTTTCTTTGGCAATTACTGTATGCTCTTATTATATCAGTTTTGTGCATGCTTTCTTTAAATGTCGAAAATGTTTAATGGCATCAAACTAAAGTGTTATATAATAAGACAATATTATATAATATTTTGGATTTAAGGCCGAGGAGGAAAAGATTATTCAAGGAATTAATGTACTTTATGTTTCATTTACAGCAATGTTTTCATACACAGATATATTATGCTAAAATATTTACATACATTATTATAAACTTAAAAATTATATTTTCATCAGTTTACACTCATAGAGACTTATAGTAGAACTTTAATTTTCTGAACTGAGGCAACAACAATCCGGATATTGAAAAAATTCAGATAATTAGGTTATATTTTTATGTTGGCAAAATGCATACCTGCGGTATTATGCAATACAGAGAATTTTTTTTATTTAATCTAAACTAAATTATTAGCTTTTTAAAAAATCAATTCTACATTTTATTATATTAATTAAATCTGTAGAAACATTAAAAGCTTAGAAAATGAATAATAAGCTTAATTTTATTTAGTTTAGAAAAAAATGAATAGCAATCCGGATAGTTGCACTTCTTGATTGTTTTCTCTTAAAAGTTACAACAGAAAAATAACATGTATCTTGCTTCAAAATTTTACATATTCATTCTGCTATGAATGTAAGATGTTAATTAATAAAATTGAATGCAAGATCAAAATTTTCTCTTCATATGAAGTGTTAAATAGTTTGTACTTCAATTTTAGCGTTTGGGGCATCAGTAACCAAATTTGATTAGGTGATTTCCTTATAAATTAGTTTGGACATAGCAGCACAAACAAACCACAGACTTTCAGGTTTCTGGGACATCCAAGATTTGCTATACAAATCAATCTTTTAAGTTCTAAAACATAACTTGCTTTTCTTTCATTTTCATATTAGGAACTAGCTTCCTTTGGCAGAGTCACAGAAGATGTTTTAAGTTTATAACTCTTTTTGTACCTAATCTTTTATTCATTAGATTCAAGTCATGTTAGTATAAAAATTTTTAAAATATTTCTTGGCGTCAAATTAACCTAGTCAATAAAATATCCTTCATTAGTGGCAATGTTCCGTTATATCTACAACTGAAGCCTTCTTCCAACCAAACACAAAGTAGCCAACGCCTGCTCCAAGTACTACTGCCAAGCATAACCAAACATTGTAAGTCATAAATATAAGCATCAAGAAATAACTCACAACTATTTGGACAATATGCAGAGAAGTCTGTATGGCATGTGGCCAGCTAAGCATTCGATGCCTGAAAAAACAAATGAATGTTAAATAAGATACATTTAAAAATTTAATTCAGTATGTTAAATTAATTTTTTTCAGTTTAATATCAGTAGTCAAATTTTCGGGCCGCATGTGGCCAACAAGGAATTTTTATCTTTTCAAATATATATTTGATGTAAACATGATGTTGCAATATTTTGAAGTCCGAATTTACGTTATTTTCGATAACATTAAAAACAAACATGACTAATGTACCAGAAAATCTAGAAATCGAACTAATTAATTTACAGTGAAATATAAATCTTATTCAAAGGTTTGGATATACAGTTTTATTAATTTTTTATTCGTACTTATCAAAAAATAAATAAGCTGAGTTAAGAATTTTTGCACTCGGAATAATCGTCTTTTTTTTGGTGTGTGTGTGTGAGATATTATATATATGAACAGACTTTTTTTCTCTCACAGCTCAAATTTAACAAAAAATATTTTTTTAAATTACTTTTCAATTGTGAAACAAATATTCTAATGGACCAAAGAACATCAACAATTATTCACATCCAAAAATTTACATTTTTATTTATGCATTCACAAAATATTTAAGAGATAAGAGGAAGACACTAAACTGTTATTTATTCTCAAGTGTTGTCCCACTTAGTAAGTTTTCTCTAATTTAATTCTAATTTCAAATTGTGTCCCACTTGCTAAATTTTCTGAAGTTTAATTTTAAAATTTATTTCTAATTTTATTAATTTAATTCTAAAAATAAACTAATTCTAAAAAAGAGCAAAATATGAAAACTTTTCAAGTTTATACTGACCCCTGGGCAAAGTCGTCTAATGTTAATCATGCCACTAAAAAGTAGCAAGAAAAATTACCGCTCACTGGAAGAATCATGCCGATACTTGAAAGTCAGCATAAACATGCAGAAATCCCAGCTACTCCTGATGAGGGGGAAAAATGAGAAAAGCTGCTGTCAAAAAAAAATCTCCTTCTCTTTGGAGAACCTGTCCCGAATGTAAATCAGGCCAAGTATCCAGGAGTTATTTTCAATGAGCAACTCACCTAGAAAAATCATATCTACTGTATATAGAAAACAGCCCTGGATGTCATGAATTGCCTCTTTCCGATCATTGGCAAACTCTCTAGACTAAGCCAAAAAGAGACTTATTTACCTGTCGACTACTAAAAGACCCACACTGACATATGCCTACCCAGCATAGGCGACCGCAACTGAGAAAGATCTTCAAAAGCTCAAAATAGTGCAATCTAAATTTCTCAGAAATCATGACTAATGCACATTATTATGTGTGGAACCATAGGCTTCATGAAGATTTAAAAACTGAATTCCTCGCAAAATATCTGATGGAGGGGGGGGGGAAGAAAACCAATGAAAAATTTTTCAAAAAATCTCAGGCCTGTGAAACTCTCAACTGTTTTGGGACTTTTCACTACGAACATCTCAATGAAGACCATTATTCGCAGCCTATATGTTGGACCAAAACTTCCCAACCTAATCTATCTGTGCATAAATTTCCTACAATTTGCATAAGTGAATTAGACCTAGCTTGAATATTGTGAAAGGAAATCTATTTATACTGGATATATATAGAATGTATAAGTTCTATGTAAATATTGTAAATAGTTAACTTGCTTGTATTTTATTTTAATTCTGTATTATGGCAAATTCTGTATTATTATTATACTCTATTTTTGAACTTGTATGTAATTAGAAATTTACAGCAATTTGAACTTTGCATTCAATCAGATGACTCACATTAGCTAACATGACTTTGAAATCTCAGCAGAAAGCAACCAATCAGATGTCAGGCTTTTGCACATGTGACAATGATCAAGCTCTTCAATTCCTTACCTAGAATTGGAATCACAGTTCAGAAAAGTTATCGTTATGCGTCTTTACGACTCTACCTGGAAGAGCCAGAATACATAGTGCAAATTAATCATGATAATCTCAATATAAAGTAGAACCAGAAATCCCTTCGTTGCAGAATTATTTTGCTCCTGATGAAGAGGAACCAATACCTGGTTACTCTTGAAATCGATAAAGACTTAGTTGAAATCTGTGTCGGAGACATGATTGTTGCTTTGACTGATTTAATGTTTTACTTCGGCATGCTTCATTTTTCTCTTGAGTTCCAAATTGTTATAGCCGTAGTTGAGTCACTTCGGAAAAAAAGAATCTCTGAGAAATAAATATCAACAAACTGGTTTACTTATTTTCAGCCTATTTGACACAGTTTAAAATTAGGCAAAAGAGCAGAATTATTTCAACTTAGGTACTGAATAAAAAATTTAAAATTTATTCAAAATCTGCACCGAAATAAAGTGTTTTTCCCCCTCTCTATGCCTAACTTTAAATTTTACTCTAGTATGCTTCTCTTCCACAGTATTAACTGGCCCTATATTTCCGGAAATCAGCTAAATTAGATTATTTCTCAGGTGTTCTTGTTATGTATGAAAATGCTTGTAGAAGAAGTTTCACTGCATTGTTGGAAATGTCTCATTATGAAATAACATATAGGTCTGGCTGATAACCTGCATAAGTAAATCCTAAAAGCAAATAGTCAAGTCAAATGTTGTTCTGAGATTTCTGTTGATGAATTGTTTTAAGTGAAGAAAACTTATTTTCTGTAAACTTAAAATTGCTTTCATAATCACAGTCTTAACTAGCAGTAGAGTCGCTTTCAATTTTATGTTCTTGTCTTTCAACCAAGGTAATTTAATAAGTTATTTATTTATTTTGACTGATTTGTTCCAGAAAAGTTTTATTTTCTAGAAAAAGGAAATAAATTTCAAAACTCCTTTGTACAAAGGAATAAACCTCAAAATAAATTTTAAGGCAACATGCAACTCTGTTTTCAATTATTGCAATTTCCAAGAGCTGCATAAAATCACTCATTAATCAAAATATTCATTCATAAAGTTAGTCTTCAGGAAGTCAGCTTAGGGGCTGTAACATGGATGATTGTTGTAGAAAATACAGAATGACAGAAGAATATTCCAAAAGAGGAAAGAAATCCTGTTTTCCCTTTGAAATTTACTACTTTAATACTTGCCCATTTAAACCCTTAAACATCTCTGGAATACTTTGGAGGTGTGCATAACAACAGTCATCTGCTGAACCCTTTAGTAAATGCAAGATTAAGCAATCCTTTCTTCCAAAATATGTGCGATATCTGTCATTTGTAAATTTGTAATGTGAACTGAGCTCGTAGGTGACCATCATAATAAATATGTAATTGTAAAATTATGTTAAGTAACTCCATAACATAAAATCTGGTTAATATAAATATATATAGCACTTTTAATGACTGATTATATTCCTCTGTGCGTCTTTCAGTTATACATAGATATAAGATATAACAAAATACGATGGCTGCTTTAAGAATAAACTGGCAATCTCAAAATTAACTATTCTAGGTTTGGTGCTCTCCCCATAAATTCATCTGTTTTCTCAAATTCGAGATCCTTCCATGTTACATAACAACCTAAAATTAACCAATCATAGGTCTGTACAGTTGCATCTACTTCGGTATAAATACAGCTCGTGAGTTAATTACATCATTCTTTTCCTAGCTTCGCCACTGCTAACATATCCTCGCTGCTCTGCTTGTCCATCTAAGATAATGTTGCCCCCATTAACCTGTGCATATAAGAAATCCTTGTAATTGTTTATGATAAAAAGTTATATTGTTTACGAAAAATTATTCTAATGATCTTAGAAATAGAGATGGTAATTAGCTGAACTTAGTTTGGTATTAACATCTTCTTCCCATCTTGTCACTCTGCCATCACAACTATGCATTAAAATATCACATATATACGTATATAAGGAAAAAATTTGGTAAATCCCAATTTTAATTTTAATTTGTGATAGCCCCTGAACTCTTCATTCTAATTTAGCTGTTTTTCCTTCCTATTCCCCCAAAAAATTAACTACTTGCCATAAATCTCTCTAAACTGCATTATTTCAAAATTAATCCATGAACTGAGATTCTTGCAAAAGGTTTGTGATGCAGATACTTACATAATTTTTCAGCCAATGACAATTTCAGTTATTTAAAATTAAACAATCAAAATAAAGCTAAGCCAAAGCAAAATCATTCTGAATTGGGCTTCGTTCTTAAATGTGTTACATTTATTAACTACTCTCCCTGTATTCCTAGAGTACTGTCACTATAATTAAAACACAATAACATGCCGAATGTTGTTTGACTTCTCAATTAGTACTGTCACTATGTTTCTTACCACAACATATTAAAAATGTAAAAAGCTCTTCAAGAACAGGGATACATACAATGATTTATCAGTGATGCACCAAATAATGTTCCTCTACAGCAAAACCAATTTTTTGTTAAGAAATAAAATAATTGTTTTACTGGCCATGCTTGCAAGTATTTTGTTGTTCTCTTACAAATTCTTACATATACATATATATAACCTGACAAATATTATAAAAATTTAATTATAATTTGTGTTAAATTTTAGCTTATATGCAGGCTCAGACATTATAAATATATTATTTTACCTTTCTACTTTGTGTACTTGAGTAACACGTCCACTTTCACCTGTAATAGCAACTGTAGAAAACTGGATGTTGGATACATACTGCTTGAACAGGTATTCTCTAAAATATTTCAATCCTTCATATAACATACCCATCAAAAATATACCTATCACAGATGCTATCATGCCTGAAATGAGGAATATGGAGGTATATTACATTATTTTGTACTTTAGAACAAGGTATAATGATTTTTCTAGCACATATTCCAGAAACTGATAAATATACTTTAACTTGAAACAAATAATTTGTCCTTAATAGATTTTTATTTATCTATTAAAAAAATAAATATAATTCTTTATTAAATTTAGGCAAAACAGTAAATTTAATTTGACATACATTTTGAATAGAACTACTGATTTTGATGCAAGTCCCTTTTATTCAGAAGCACCCCCCAAGAAAAAAAGAAAAGTGTTGTGTTCCAGAAGAAGAGGGACCTGTGTCTGATCGCCCACAGAATTGATGAAGTATCCTTCAAAATCTATCCCCTATCAAGGTTGCTTTTTTGCTTAATTTCAAATTTTATATTTGTGGGCTTCTCTTCCGGTTTGAATTCTTTGCTGATTAAACTATATATCACAATACATATTCTTTAGTCCAGTATAGTCATAAGTAGACAAAAAGAAAGGCACACAAAATCTGACAATGAATTATAATCAATATTTTAATTGTGGAGGCAAACGTGTAAAAATTAACAACAGTGTATCTACACAGCAAATTTTTCCTCTCCATTTCCAACCTCTTCAAAACTTAATTAGAACCAACTTTTGTAATTTGCATAGTTGCTGTGGTCCAATAACTCTGTTAAACATGTAAACATTCAAATTATAAAGATGTATTTAAAAAAGAGCAAAAGGCAGAATTCATACCTCCAACAGTTGTTATTTTCCAGCCTTTGAAGAGTACATATTCTGTCACTCCAAAATGGAAATACATCTGGTTTTTAAGGAAGAAAACATAACATTAATATAATCTTCACTGATTCAACATTATGCTGTTAATACTTGCATATAAAACATTATAAATTTCATATTGAAAAAAAAAAAAAAAGAAAAATATCTATAACTCTGTACATAATATTGATCCCAAATGCTTTTATAAAACAGATTTGATGGAAAATGTTGTTACGTTATTTTCTTCCTTCACTTCACGTTCGTACAGGGCTCGTGCGGATTTGGGGTCAATAATGACAACTGCACTTGATGAAGTATCGAAACACATTTTATTGGCCAGTATTATTCAAAACAACTCCAATAACACATCTACACAGTCGTCGAAGATCTATAATAAACACGCTGACACGGTCAGCGACACAGCCTTTACACTATCAGGCTATAACGGTGGAGACAGCTTCACTGCAAAGCACCAGAGTACAGCTCCTGACTCTGCTCAGTCGTTTTCGGTACTCCATACGCTCTCCATGCTACAACTTGTGATGAATTCGACGGTACCCTAGAATACAGCTCCCAACTCCTTGGTTCAGTCGTTACCGGAGCTCAACACACTCTCTCGACGATGCACTAACCGCGATACACTAAGACTCTTTCGGTGCACTCGCTGACCGACTGTGATAGATTCCACATGGACTGACTGACGAGACACTAACTCTCCGGATACCAGCAGGGTTTATATAGCTTTTGGCTTGTGTTTCGAGAACATTCTGGGCTAAACCGGTAAGAATTCATTCCAGAAGGTTCTCCATGCGTCTATGGAATGTCGCCAAATGGGCGGTTTCTCGCCAAATGTGGCAATCCTGTCTACTCTTCCCATTTTCTGGCAACCCTAAACCTGCTTTGTGGTGAAGCTAACTTACCGTACCTCGACATTTCGTAACAATATTCATAGAAAATTTTATAAAGGAAAGTATAGAAAATGCTTATTCCACCCAAGGTGACCCCCTTCCATAAGTTAACACCTTCTCTAATGAAACAGTATTTTCGAGAGCATAATAAACAATATTAAATATCGCTTTCTAATAAAACCACCTGCAGCCGTGATTGGCCTCTTATGCAGGATTCATATATACATATAGGGAGCTTCAAAAGTAGAGGAAAGAAGAGTTGGGTGTACCAGATGACTCGGAATCCCACAGTAATGCAGGGTCGGAAATGCAATCCTAATGAGATCAGAGGGGGGATATTAGAGGCTGTTGCAGGAAAATGCCAATGATCACCCGCAGAGATGTTAGGATTTTATGAATTTTTATGTTTCTATAACCATTTCCAAAGTCAAAGAAGGTGTGCAGTTTCATAACTGCAAACACTTTGGCCATTCTTCTGAAACGTATGAACTTAAACCTACTAGGTGCGTAAAATGTGCTCAGTGCTCGTCCGCATAAAACGGAGAATTGTATGGCTAAGCGTCTTGATATTGTGAACTGTTGTAATTGTATGCAAGAAGTATATACTTTGAACTTTCGAACTCAATACTCATGTGTGGAGTCACAAGAAGTATTCACCCACATGTTGCCCAACAACGGCTTTCCGTGAATGCATGGCAGATATTATTTGTGCTTGCTCAATCGGGCAGTTTCTTTCGCTTTTTCCCTATTGGATAGTCTAAAATATCACATTTTCCTGAAGAAGATATTGCCCAATAAATTGACAGTGTCCCTGCATCTGTTCCCCGTGCAATGAGGTAAGAGCACGATGGGACTATAACTCATTTTGTCTATGCCATACGAAATTTTAATTTAACAATATATTTGTGTAGAATATGAAATTACGAATTGTTGAGTCTGATTGAGCATTCTTTCATGAAAATATTGCAATTTTAAAATGTTTATAAATTACACATTGAATGACGATAATGAAATAATTCTGCACTGAATAAAAGTGATTTTCGCAAAACTTTTTTAGCATCTATTTAATCACAAACATGTGACTTAAAGCCATAGAAAACAATCAGAAAAAAGAATGCGAAACCCAGAACTGGCAGGAATGAAATGTTTTCCAAGCATTATACACTGAAGATCCAAAACATTATGACCATCTACTCAATTACGCATTGCGCAACCTTTGGCATGCAAAACAGCTGCAGCTCGCCTTGGCATGGATGTCAAAAGTCCTTGGTAGATGACTGGAGATAACGTTGTACCAAATGCCCAAGCAGCGGTCACGCAAAGTCGAGATATTCCGACATGGTGGTGTTTGAGCTCTGAGCTACTGCTCCATGATATTCCAAATGTGCTCTATTAGGTTAAGATCCGGCTAGTTAGGTGGGCAGGACATTAATCGGAATTCATCCTTATGCTTCTCGAATCACTCCAAGACAATTCGATATTGTGACATGGGCCGCTGTCTTAATGGAAGATTTCATTTCCAGTTGGGAAGACAGACTTGTAAGGGGGCAACTGATCAGCAGTTAAGTTCAGATAGACCGCAGCTTTCATGATCTGTTCTACCTCAAATAAGAGTCACAAAGCTGCTCATCAAAAGGCACCCTAAAGTATAATACCACCACCAACATACTTTGTATGATCTGCTGTATAGGGTGGGAACAATTGTTCGTCTGGAAGACCGTTACCCTGACACGAGTATCAACGTGATGAATAAGAAATCGTGACTCATCCGACTAGAAAACAGTCTTCCATATATCCATGGTCCAGTTTCGACGTTCCCGCGCCTACTGTAGGTGCAGTTGATAGTGAAGCTTGGTCAACAGGGATACACAAGAGGTACGTCTACTGCGCAGTCCCATATCCACCAGTGTCCGCTGAACTTGCATGTTCCGAAATACTTGCATCTAGACCTGCCTTGTATTGGGCTGTTAGGTTAGCCACTGTCTGGCGCCGATTTTGCTGTGTCAAGCGAGACAGCCTAGGATGTCCTTTTCCTTTGATGACGAGTGAACGTCCAACACCTTGGCGTCTACTGCTGGTTTCATCGTCATTTATCCACTTTGCATAAATATTAGCAGTGGGACATCGTGAACAACCTACCAGTTGTGCAGTTTCGGAGATACTCGTTCCATGATTTTAGGCTATTGCAATCTGCCCTCCATCAAATTCGCTTAGATCAGTAGCTTTTACCATCACTCGCAAAGGTAAAACTTCTTTAGCAATAGTTTAATACCATTCGCATTTCATCAAGTTCCCACAATGTTATCCAGACGAATTCATTGAGAACGCTCTTTTGTCCTAGTGGTACAGGATTCCGTTCTTATGTCACGGCCTCAAATTCCGCCCATGAAGCCAAACTCGGCCTCTCGCACCGCACTTCTGATTCGACCCACAGAAGTTGCAACGAGGAAGCCTTCGCTTAAAACACCGAAAGCGTCAAATAACTGCGAGTCATAAATTACTATGATCCGCGGGCATCAAAGTCCCATAATAGCTCATATACACCATTTTACATTCATTTCCTCTTCCTTCGTTCTGTTAAGTCTGTCGAATAACCATAAGAATTTTAATATCCCAAATCAGAGTTTGTAGAGACATTAGGTTATTTCAAAGCAGAAGAGATGAAAAATGAGCAATGCCCTCTCCAGGATGGACCTCTCGAATACGTATCGAGCGTGCTGACCACTACACTACGAAGGCGGGAGAAATACCTTATACAATCCCCTTTTTAAAGGGCGACTGGGGTTTTTAGGGGACCCAATCGCAATGAGTGTGGAGAATCATCATTCACCACCTTTTAGTTCGGGCGCCATTGTAGAGACGTTAGGTTATTTCGAAGCAGAAGAGATGAAAAATGAGCAATACCCTCGCCGGGACACGAACCACGGGCCTCTCGAATACGCGTCGAACGTGCTGACCACTACACTACGAAAGCATGCTAAGAAGGTGGGAGAAATACCTTTATAAGTTTAACTGTTATCTTAATAATCTGAAATTTCATGTATTTTTGTTTCGTGTGATCAGCTATTTTAGATTTGATGATACTGCCTCAGAGCAGAGTTATTTTTCAAATATTTGCTTATTTCAGTAGACTTGTGGGAAAATTCGTGGATTTTTTTAAATATTTATTTTTTAATACATCAGATGATAACGATTTATTACGCATAAAACTATTTTTATGCAAGTATACGTAATGAAATATTTCTTACTTCCATATGCATATGCATACTCTTATTTCCGTGGTCCATATCCATGTCCATGTCCATGTCATCCTTCTTATGATCATGCTCCATTTTATGAGGTTGATCCATTACCATTTCGTGATGTTGGCTCCTCACAGAATCTTCATGAAGATGGCTGTGATCAGATGAAGATGTTGCTGCCAAAACAGCTGATAACGTAATCAAAATGAGGCTTCTTGTGATGAGTAATGTCATTCTTGCTGAAGTGTGTGATCTGCTCCTTGTCTGAAAAAAATAATAACAACTTTTACCATTAATAATGATGCTTAATGAATACAACTGCTTTAAAAAAATGGATATATTAAGAATCATGCCTGGTATTATGCTTTAGGATGCCTTTGTTAAGAATGCAATTCGCCTTTCTTATTTCCACGCAGTATTACTCCGTTACTAGACTGATTTCTTGCACAAATTTGCATATATTCAGAAATTATAGGTGTACCTGAAGAAAGTACCAGTATTTGAGATTAGAGATTTCTTCTTAAGCTACTAAAGGACAGTTTTGAAACTGTATTGACGTTCAGACTGCTGTGCTGCTTTTTAAATTCAAACTGGATTATAATGCGAGCACAACTCGACAAAAAGTGTTTCAAGTGTATAGCCAAGATAAAAAAAAGGAAGCTTAATTTCGGTTTGGAAAATCTTTTCTGAGATGAAAAAAATTCTCTACAAATAACAGAGGTCTGGATGATAAAATGTCATACATGATAATATTTTACTGAGGAAAACTGATTCCAGCTCTCTTCTAATGTATAAAAACATAGTTTCTCTATTCTCGGTAATAGAGTTATTTGCAGTCAACTCCATACCTTGGTAACTTATAAGAGAGAAAAAAGTAGATAACTGTTTTTATTTTATTAGCGAAGAATATACTACTATTTACTATGATTCACTTCTGCAACAGAACGGTACAGAGTCATTACTTTACCCAAAATATTTCTCTGCAACAAATAAATAGGTTCTCTGTAAAACGTTTCGATACGATCAGTTATCAACATTCTGCGACTATCAATCCAAATGCTTTCATAGAGATCCGAATGCAGAAACTTCATTCCAAGAAAGCTGAGCTAGTTCAGGGACAACGCTTAAATGCAAAAAGTACAAAAAGGTGAAAAATAATTATTTCATTTGTATAATGCAATTCACTTCAGAAGAAACAGACCAAATTACTCCAATAACAAGCAACACTCGTTATGAGTCAGGGGCTAAATCTGATCGAAGAACGCGGAAAATCATTCACAGCATTAAAACATCGCGAAATAAGAAGTTTGCTGGAAGAATTTGTCTCCTCAAAATTATTCACCTAGCGTTTCACCAAAATATCACTATTTTTTCATTCATTAGATGCTTAATACATTAATCATCAGGTTCTTAAAAGAGAGTGGCACAAATGTTTAACTCTGAAATCAAACATTTTCTATCATTGTTGCGAATTTATGTAATCAAAATGTTGGTAAGGTATTGTGGATAGTAACAGCAGCTAGTTTGATGAACAAAATTTTGTTCCCTGTAGATTGTGATAGCAGTTATTTTAATGAATAAAACTGCTCATTGAAAGAAGAAATCCTGTATTATATTCTGTTCGAATGTAGAGAAGTCTTTTATTTTCCTGAAATCAACATCTATCCTTTTGGTCTAATAATTGCCTAAATTATCACATAATTGCCTAAATTAAAACAATTTATGTCTTAAATACGGTGAGAAGATTTCAACACATTTTTCCTATAAGAAGGAAAACAATGTTTTAATCAGCCACGGTTGAAACTTAAGTGTGCACAATTCATTCCAAATCTCTCTATTAAATATTATGTTAAAACTTACAATTCTTTACTCTCTATATAGTATATCATCTGCGAAATATCTCTGTGATCTAATTACATATTTGAATGCAAAGTTTGTTGCATGATTGATTAGTGTTGCCATTTTTCAAGTGCGTTGAAACTGAAGCACTTTTATTCTTGCCATGAGACTAGCCTTCTGACATCATGCTGAATAAATGTACATAACTTCGCACCAACTGCAAGTTAGTTGAGTTCCTTTAAAAGTTTATCCAAAATGCTCCAAAAACCTTAATTTGCTGTCTTGTAGCTATACTCTCCAACCACATAAAATCTAACCTAAGGTCTTATAACACGAAACGGATCTGAAGTCATTCATTATGAGTCTTAGTGAGAGAAAGGTTACATAGACAGGCAAGGCCCTAGTTGTTTCCTACATTTACTTTGTTTAAATGTTGCACTTTTAGTGCTTCGAGCGACGATGCAAAATTTACATATAATTTTGATATATATACAGATAATAATTTGCTATCAGGCAGCTATTAATCTTATTGTTACACTTGTAAAATTAATAACCAGATCTGGCGGCAGAATCGCTGCGATTGCAACGGGCGACGATATTTAGAGCTGGCAGAATTTACGTATCACAAAAACTGCACTAGGGGGCAAAGAGTCCATCGCCTGCCCAGCGAATAATAAGGGTTACAGTTCAAAACGTTTCTAAGCTTAAACATTTAACAGTTCTATAAGCTACTTAATAAGTTGGACTTTTAGAGAATTACCGAAGATGAAACTTTTGTCTTTTCAGTAATACGTTAAAATACCCGCAGAAAATTCCATATTAAGATTCGATAAATTTTCGGGATTTTCGAAACTTTACCTCCAGTAGATATCTAAAAACGTTTAGCAATTCTTTGAGTGATTCCGGAAACCCCAATTGTCCTCGAAATTGTTTTCCATTACTTATTTTGATTCATAATAAAGAGTCTCATAGTTACTTCTAGTAGTAGCAAAATAGGGTTCAGTGAATCGGGCATGTTCGCATCTACTCAACTGTTATTTCAGAAATATTTCAACTCTGCCGGTTAAACGCTCGAAATCACATCAATTTTTCAGTTCAAAAGAATTTTTCACTACATCCTCCATACATTTTCACTTTTGGAATGACAAATCAGCAATAGTAACAAATATCAGTGGCGTAGCACGGGCGGTAAAATTTCACAAAACTTAATAACATCTCGTAACCTGAACTAAAAATTTGAGCCTCTTTTTTTCAAATTTTTATCACGCTTACAATTCTTACCGATTAAAATGAGTCTGGAGGTTTTTATTATTTAATCTACGATAGACCTGGGAAATTCCCTTTAAGTGAATGTAGTCATCTCGCTCACTCTAGTGACTGGCGACACAGTCTGTACAGACCATTTGCCTTGCGGTAATTCTCCGTATATTATTTGTGCTCGGATTATTCATGACGAATATTCAACGAGAATTCTTTCATATAGAGAATAGAGTTCAATATTCTCTAATAACAACCGCAACATCAATCCAGTTCACATTGACTTGATCAGCCTGCCACAATTTTTTACTGCGATTAAGTGCGTGTTATAATTTGCGATTGTTTAATTATTAAACTTTGTTGAAAAAATCGTACGTAAACTATAAATCGATGGTCTACATCAGTGGTCTTCAAACTCTGTCGATTCATGGAACCCTTAGAGCAGCAAAGGTTTTTGGGAAACCTCAACCCACCCTTAGAAAAATATACCTGAAAGTAATATTTAAAAATATACACCTATAACATAAATCAAATTAATGTAATTTTCTCATTAATAGTCCAGGGGTCACCCATACTATGTTTAGTGACTTTTGACATTATGTGTAGTGACTGAAGTTTGCATTTATTTCAAAGGTAACTAAATGGACCTTTGTATTTATTTAGTTAATAAGGACTAGACAACAAGTGTGAGTGATTTATAATTTTCTTTTCGAATTTGTATTTTGACACACAGAACACTGGGACTGACTCATGAAACCCTAGGGTTCCACGGAGTACAGTTCGATGATACTAGTCAACAAGTTCAACTCTTGGTGTACATACAATCATGTGAGTATTGCAGCTTTTATTTTTGTTTATCTGCTGTTTAGAAGCATTTGCTTTATACCATAGGCCAATTTTATAAGCAATAAGCAAAATCTTTGTAACTATACTAATTAGAACAGGATATAGTGGTTATTCAATGCATAGTATATCTGAATAGTGAATATTATAATCAGACATATATTCATAATTACACATCCATTCTTTTATAAAAATAACAAGTCAGTTATGTAATTACCTAATTTAAACCCATAAATTCGTTAATAATTGCGTAAATTACATATCCATAATTTTGGAAACCCTAGTTTGTAGTGTAAATACAATCACTGATGGACAATCAAGATTAACTATTCGTTTGTTTGCGACTATTTGTTTGTTTGCAACCCTAGCCTTAACAATAAGGCTAGGGGGTCGGCGAATATAAGGGGGCAGCTAATTTGGCCTACATCCTAGGCGGCTGAAATCCACACTATGCTACTGTGACAAACCACTGACAGATAAAAGTTTAAATAACCTTATTACTTATACGGAGGCTGTTCGCTTACGTTTTAGACGATTTTGCTTTGCTATTAAAAAAAGTCGTCAGCTTGAAAAAAAAAATGTTTTTAACTGCAACTATATTTTTGAAAGTATAAATTATCGCCTGCTACTTGACAGTTTTGTTTTCTTGCAAAATGGTTCTTTTAAAGCAGAAATGGATGGAAGGTTAAGCTTGTACTTTTTCCGGAGAAAATTATTCATATCTAATTATTAAAAAATCTGATTGGATTGAATTAAATCTACTTGGCCGACAGCGCATAAACCACAACAGAATAAATGCATTCTTTAAAATTCAATGTATTTGTTTACCATAGCGACACTCTGGTGCTAGGTTCACATAACTGTATTATATTTCGTTCATATTATAACTCAGAATGCACAAAATTTATATCATTTAAAGAATTATATAATCGTTGCCACATGTTCTATTCAAATGCTATAATAAAGTTACAACGATGTATAAGAGAAATTAAGCAAACAAAAAAAAAAAAAAAAAAAGTTTTCACAGACGATTGAGTATTTCTCATTCAATTAATTCAGTTCTCACTTCGCGATAAGGCAAAAATACATAAAAACTCAAAATATATGTATTAAAAATTACGAAGTAAATCTTAAACACTTATTTCCTCGAAAAAATTCCAGAAAGGATTAAGCATGATTTAATTCGTAATAATAAATGAAGACGTTATCTTTGTTGTTGCGGAACTACGTTTCTCTAGATTGGCAACAAATCCCTTACTCTGCTGTTTCAAATGTAAACAAGCAATGGCCGCCATCAAAAAATTATTAGGCTTAGCGGCGCTTAAACAACTTTAAAATTGTTGATAATTCTAAAAATATTGCATACAGATTTACTAAAGGCATAAAAACCTTAACCGGAAGATATCAACAACATAATTCAATCATTTTTAAAGCAAAAAATGTACAATTTACAAACATATAAGAGTAAAGAAACTGTGATCACCGAGCCGGGTAACAGAGTGGATATATATATAAATATATTTATATACGTTTGGCGCGGCCGATTGCAACCAAAATACGAGGTGCACATCTACATATTATAGTAGTCCTATGTACAAAATTTCAACGTTCTGAGGCTACTCGTTTTTGAGTTATGCGAGATACGTTCCTACAGACTCCACGAAAAATTCTCTTCAGAATTCATTTTAAAGCAGTTTTATAATTTTTTTGGAGAAAAAGAGTCTTTTATACTGTCCTTACGTACAGATATCACGCAAAAACATCGTTAAATTCCATTCGAAAGCGGTCAAAATGGATATTTTCGTTGAAATATGCTGCCTGAAACTTTTCGGGATTACAATACTTCCTTTTTACTTCGTACAAGGAAGTAAAAACATTATGAAAGCCATGGTTTCGGCATCTAAAGCTATGACAGGTATTATTGTCAGAAAGGAAGGGAACAGAAAAAGTCAAAGTTTGGCTTCAAGAGGGAAAATTGTTCCAAATACATGTCAAATGAAAAAACGGAATATTTTGATTGTTGTAAAGGGAAGACTTTAATGTTAAAAAGCCACCAAATCAAAGGAAGTTTTAAAATCTTTAAAGTGCTCATTGCAACTGTAAACAATGTCATTAATGCTGATTTGAATCTTAAAAATGCGAAATAATAATGTGAATCGTCTTCCTCCACGACATATAGCCGAACGTAGAACTTCAGAATTCCTAATGGGAAACATTCATCCTGACAAAAATGGAAAAATGTGTCACAATAGACGAGTCTTGGATGTATTTAATAGATTGGAATAAAGACAGATCCATTTATTACCATCAAACAGCAGAAGAAACGTCTTAAAACATGGTTCAAAGGATCTAAATAAACCTTTTTCAAACGGATTTATAATTGCTGCTGGTTTTTCATATAACGGTAATTTAAAAATAAAGAGAGCGGAGAAATACGTTAAGGTCAACTCTGCATAACAACGGGAACATATTTTCTGCCAAATGTTCAAATATGAAATACTTTCTCTTTACCCACAGTGCCATTAATCAGTAGAACTGCATCAAGACAAAGAAAGCAGCCACATGACAAAATCCACTGTTAATTTCCTGGAAAAATTGGAACAAGAAACGGTTATTAAACTCCTATCCTTCACTCATATGCCTACTAAATATTCTGATGTAACACCTATGTATTTTTGCGCTTTTGAACTTTAAAAAAGTGAATTGTCCAAATGCCGACCCACAATGACTACAACCCCCCTTGGACTTTGGAAAGCTGCTCAAGAGAAATGGAATAAAAAAAATACCTTTTCCGATACTATAAAAGACATTATTGTCTTGGAAATTCCGGTGTAGAAAGATAGCAAGGATAAGAATTATCAAATGGAACATTTAGAACGCAAAAGGTTTAGGTAAATTATTTCTGTAAATACAATAAAAATCGTCTAAAAACCGTGCGAAGATCCCCTGTACAAGAGGCGAAAGTTTATATTTCACATTATACTCGATAGATGGCAGAACTAAACTTATACACAATGCATTTCTATGAACAAACCAAGGCCTGGTTTGGTACTTAGGCCTTGGTACTGAGTATAAGTTGGCCTTGAACAAACACACATAACATTGAAGCTTTGGGCCTTTTTTTTTTTTTTTTTTTTTTTTTTTTTTCTTTCTTGTATGTAAAGAGTTCAGGTTAGGAATGCTTGGATTATTTGGCTTGTGTATATTATATAATTTTTCAGATACTTTTTCGATATAATCTGATTTGTAGATAATGTTAACTTCTTTTTTGATAGCTGCGTTTCTGATGTACCATTTGGCATTAGTAATTTGCCTTAACATACTATTTTCTATGACAACTAATTTGTTCATTTGTGTTTGGCATAGATATCCCCAGACAGTGTATGCGTAAGTTAGTATGGAACACAACATGGCCATACAAATGAGTAGTTTATGATCTATAGCTAAACGCTGTTTCGAGAGATTTAGCGTAAGTCGTCTATCTAAAACAACACCTAGGCATTTGTTTTACCCAGGGAACATTTTCATCAAACATTGTTATGCAGCCGTGAATAAAAATTTTCTCTGAGAATAAAACTGCTTCAGATTTGCTGGCATTGATCTGTATTTTTCAAGCAGTGAGTCAGGACTCAATAGCATGTATGTGATATTGTAGTTGTTGCAATGCTAAGTAAAGCACTTTGAGTAAAAATCGCCGTGTTGTCAGCGTACATGACAAGAGTAGTGTCGTGTGCGTGTGGAATATCTTTCGCATAATAATTAAATAATGTTTGAGAAAGTAAACACCCTTGTGGTGTGCCTGCTTCTATTTTTCTTTTGGTGTCTGAAGCACTCCCAATACCTTGACCTTTTTTTGCCTCTAATTGCTTGTCATCTTTGCATCGAATGGATCTCCTCGAAAAACTACATTCATCGTACGCCACAAGATATTGCTTAAATTACTGTACAACTGCTATCTACGAAAAATAAGTTATGCCTCACCTTCAGCATCGTTATAACGATCGAAAAGCGACTCGAAGTAGATTGGAATAGGGCACTCCAGTCCAGGAGCCCATAGAGAGGAACGGTTAGTTCACGGATGCCATTGAAGCTAAAATTATGTACATACACAGAGAAATGAAGGGGTCAGTGGGACCGGTCTACGTATTTTGAATTTCTTATTTACACAAAGCCTTTACAATATTAAACGAATATAGTACATCGGTACAGTATGTACCCATTTTCTGAAAATAAGCCCAATGATATCTTAATTTGATCTTATAATACAACATCTCAATATTTCAATTGAATTACAAGCAAACTATTTACAATACTGAAAAATGTTTTATCTCATCATTTCTCTAAACTTCTCATTTATAGTAACATAAGTAATTTAAAAAAATGTCTGTAACGTTATTTTTATCAAAATGCTTTACATTTTTAAAGCCGAGCATGTTTAATAAAAACGTAACTTATTATACAGCGAAACAATTCAAATATTCATGTTAAAATTCTCTTGCGTTTGCTTGGATCTTAAAGAAAATAAACAACAAAAAATAGCAACAACAGAAACAAGAAACTATTCAGCCTAGTTTTTAACTTCTTAGTTTAATATTTGAAAGTTAACAATAACTAGTATTCTGGCAATGTAAAATATTCGAGTTCATCAAAGAATGCAGACCAATTTTTTTTAAGAAATGCTTATTCGCAGGTACATGCGTACGTGTGCAAAGTTTCAAATTCTATAAATTATGTATTTTTCATAGAAATAAAAATTATTATAAAACCACCAAGTATCAAAGTTTATATTCATCCTAATTTTTAATCTAACGCCATTGCATGGATGATAAAAACACCAAAGCTTAAAGCGCCGTTGGTAAGCGAGTAAGAATATGCTAATCTTCAAACATAATAATGGAGGGAGGGGAGGAGAAAACCATGCGTTAAACAGCTCCATTGTACTATTTCATTATAAATTTATTTTATTTCCAGTGATATATCTATTTGCACTAATACTTAATTTAGAGATATTTCACCCTCTTCCCGATATGTTCTGTCTAAGTCACATAACCGCCGTTTGTTAATACAGCTTCATTTCCTGATAGTAGATAAAACCGCTTATTTTCGCACCTTGCATCCAAGAGCTTCCTGTTTTGGATGAAACGTAATTTTCATCGCGTTGTGTAAAATAGACACCATTTTCTTTGTGTAATGTGCCAATTTGTTTTTGGCATACTGAAAATATATTTAAATATTATATATATAATAAATATTATATAATTATTAAAATTATTTAAATTTAAATATTGTATATTAATATTAAATATTACATATTAATTAAATTATTAAAATATTATATATATATAATAAATATTATATAAAGTGAGTTGTGTTGGTACTCACTTGATAATGTAATTCAGGGAAAAAATACAATAAAAGATAATTGTAATGCAAAAATATTTACAGAATAAGAGGTGAAACTCAAAGTTCTCGGAATTAAGTACAGAATTCCTGATCTAAAAGTTTTTAGAGAAATGCTCTTCTACTGCGCTGTTAGTCCGCATGAAGATCTCATTTACAGGATTTGGACAAAAATATAGCAACACCTCGCAGAATACATGTTTGAACTGAAATGCTTATTCTTAGGAAAGCCGTTGGGGAAGGTGATGTGTTTGCTCACTAACGCAACCTGTACAACACTCTTTCGCTATTGAGATAGTGTTCTGTGCAGTTGTGAGTGCATCATATCGGAGCTAAATGAATTTGAACTTAAACAAATTATTGGAACTCGTATGGTGAGTGCTTCTGTAACCAAGGTAGCAGAAGTGTTTGGTGTTTCAAAAGGCACAGTACCTAAGATTTTTAACTCATACAGGAAAACCGCATCCGAAAATTTGTGTTGAGTGATCATGACAGACGATCACTGAACAGGATTGTGATGAAAAATAAAAGGATAACAGGCGCAAAAGTGACTGCTGAACTGAATGTCGTACTCGCAAACGCTGTCTGTACAAAAACAATCCGAAGGGAGCTCCATAAGCAGGGTATTTTTCATCGAGGGCAATTTTGATGACTGATAAATGGCTCTTGAATTACGTCATTTGGTCGGATGAGTCTTGCTTCACACTATTTTCGACTCTCAGGCGAGTTGCGAGTTCGCGTCTAAGCTAACGCTGTCCCAAGCTTATGATAGAGATTGTTTGCTGCCGAGATTGAAACATGGCGGGGGTTCGTCATGGTTTGAAAAGCCATATCGTGGTATTCCATGGAACTCATCATTATTGTGCGAGGTCACATTACAGCCAAGGATTATGTGACCATTTTGGCTGATGATGTCCATCCCATGGTACAAATTTTGTTCTCCAATGGTGATGCCGTATTCTAAGACGACAGAGCTCCCGTTTACTCAGCTCAAATCATAAAGGCCTAGTTTCCTGAACATGAGGGTGAAATTTCACATTTATCATGGCCACCACAGTCACCAGATATAAATATAATTGAGCCTTTATTTTGGAGAGAAATATGCGTGAGCGCTATCCACCGCCATCATCGTTCACTAAATTTACTTACGCGTTTTATAGGAAGAATAATACAAGATTACCTTGCAAAGCATACAAGATCTCTTTTTATTCATTCCGAGAAAACTGTAAGCTGTTTTGAATGCAGCGGTTTTCCTACATCGTATTAGTTACATCAATATGTTTTTATTTCGGTTTTTCCATATTTTTGTACAATCCCTGTACATAATAAGATCAGAAATGCTGATGCAATCTAAAATAAACTAAACTGATTCTTGAACAGAATGAAAAATTAACAGGCTATATACTGTAGAGTCATTAGGTTACTTTGAAGCAGGAGTACATGAACAATGAGCAATGAACCTCGACCTCTGGAATATACGCCGAGTGTGCCTACCATTACACCACGAAGGCATGCAGAAAGGAGAGAGAAAATATAATACAAAATTACCAATGCGCATTACGGTGAATAGTTTTGGTATCATTATGGTGAACCGTACTTTCGATTGTGGGATCATAGTAGCTAATTCATGTAATTGCAGTGTATTGAGAGTTTTCATTTTGCTGAATAAGTGTTGTTGTTGCTGATCCTAATTGGTTATCCATTAGGCTAGACCAGACCCATGAGTCCACGAGCCACCGATAAATCCAAAACGAAGGTATGCCCTTTTAATAGGTCCTCTTCTAAAAGTCCCAAACAGGTCAGAAGATGTTCAGGAGTGAAATGATCAGTATTATAAACTGCTCAAAACAATTAAAGGATATTGTAAGTTTTATATAAAATAAAGATATAAGCGAACTTTTTTTTTTTTTGCCGAAAATGGAAGAAGAGAATCACAAATGCAAATTTTTCTGATTTTCAAACTGTGGAGTATGCTAATTTTGAGTTCGACGTCAAAAACGTCGCTTCAGCGGCAGCGAATGAAATTTGACTTTCAACTGAATAAAAGACAATGAAGACAAGGATGATCGGCATTCAGTGACTGCTTTGTTTCGATGAGTACGATGTCTCAGGGAAGTCATTTAACCGATTCAGAAGCTTGGAGAGTTGTTGGTAGGTTGGGAGGGGGCCAAACTCAAGTCGAAGCAGCGCAAGCCATTGGAGTGTCACAAAGTGGGATCTCCTGGATATGGAACCGTTTTTTGGAAACTGGAAGTGCAGGCCGAAGACCACGGCAAGGTCGTAGACAGGCAACAACGCCCAATGAAAAGCGTTATTTAGTGTTAACGGCTCGGAGACACCGAAATATGAATGCTACTCTTCTCCAACAACACCTTCGCTCGGCTACTGGCACCACGGTTTCAACTCAGACTGTCCGAAACCGGCTCCATGGTGTAGGTCTGTATGCTCGCTGACCGATGGTATGTGTTAGACTAACATCAAGGCATCGTCGCGACCGCAGGGAGTGGGCAACAGAGCATGTGAACTGTAGGAGAAATGAATGGAGCAATAGCCAGCGTGTTCTCCAGACATGAATCCAATAGAGCACGTTTGGGACGCTCTAGGAAGACGAGTTGCTGGCCACCAACCACCCCCCAAAAACTCTCTAAGAACTGGAAAGAGCTGTTCTGGAAAAGTGGGACAGAATACCCCAACTCGTGATTAATAGCCTCATTGACTCCATGCCTCAAAGGTGTTCAACAAGGTGTTCATGTTCTCAAAGGTGCTGGCCGTCCGTGGAAACCATACCCCCTACTGAAAATGATTTCCTTTGAAGAAAACACCTTTTCTTATTCATTTTTCTCATATGCACAAATTGTATTTTTTTCCTTTTGTACACAGATGCGCAATAAAATGCATTTTTTTCTGCCAAACATGTGTAATTTATTCTCATATAACCTACTACGTCTGTCGACCATGTATCAATCAGCTAAAAAGTTTCCCAGCCACAAGATCCACCTAAAACCGCAATATCCTTTAGTTGTTTTTAGCAGTGTATTTCTTACATACGAGTTAGATCTTATTTTCCCGGTCAGATTTAAGGCATTTCAGATGTCTACTTAGGAGCCTCGTCATAGTACTATGGTGAGCATGATTAGCCCTAAAAGGAATAGCCCTTCCCCGCTGCCTGCCAAAATAACACTCCTGAGCCGGAGAAGAATGCCAGGAAAAGGCAACAATAGATATTAATCTCTAGCAGATCTCCAGAAGGTCACGGTGCCAGCGGTCAGAGTCATTGAAGTACCTTCCTTAGCTAGGGAATCAGACATTTCATTACCACTGAGGCCAGTATGTGAAGGGATCCATTGCAGATGTACATCATGATGGGAAGAGAGTTTTTGCAGTAAAGCCAAAGCAAAGAGTGAAATCCTATCACCAATACGAGGCCAGTTTTGAAAATGCTGGGCAGAACTGCGACTGCCTGTCAAACTCCAGATATCTTTGCAGGTAGTGCAAGCGTATTCAGCTAGAAGCTCAGAATGAAGACCAGAACAGTGATCAGGATTTTTAGTTTTCAGGCTCTTGTTTTGCCTACTGAATAAGTTATACGCTTTGGTGAGAATGCGATCCGGAAGTGTTCTGACTTTTAGTTCGGGATGTATCTGGGAATTTCTTTCCAGAAAGTGTTAAGTACAATACAGAATATTTTATTTTTGAAAACGTTTAATTTTTAGCGAAACGTTTTCCCCGTAGCCGCCCATGTAGGAAATCTATTTAAAAGTACTGCGCGAATTTTAGTTCTTTGAGATTTAAGAATTGTTGATGATTACTTCCAAGAACTTAGAACAGTTCACAGGAAGAATAGTTTACAAGAAGAATAGTTCACAGGAGTTTTTCACAGGAAGAATATCATTATCAATGACAATGGTCGTAATAAATGTGACATTCTTCCTGTATCTTCGATAGAAAAGAACACAACATTTACTGGTATTTAAATGCAATTCCCATAGTTAACACCAGAGTGCAACAATGTTCATATACAGCTGAAGATTATGGATGGCAGATTGTGGGTTCATTGACCTTGCTAATACTGAGGTGTATTTTAAGATTTGAGCTGAGAGTGGAGTCAAAATGTCATTAATAAAAATGTTAAACAACGTAAAACTAGATCCAGCGGAACGCTCGAATTCATGGCATGCTTAGAAAGAAGGGTTTCTGCACATTTTATTTGGTACATTATTTTAAGGAGGAATTTATAAGTTTAATAAAGCTGCATTCTGCTAATTCCTGAATAAGACCCTTATGCCATAATTTGTCGAAAGCTTTCTAGAGATCGAGAAAGCAGGCTACAATAAAGTCATTTTTTAAGAAAGAGACGAAACTGGATAAGTTAACAGCAAATAGTTTCAACAAATTCAACATTAACAACAGTTTCAAGATGCATTTAAATAGATTTCTCAATAATAAGTTTCTCAATAAAAGTCCAAACTGTAGAATTTTTCCAGCTGTCATCGTTCACGAAGCGGCTGAAATGTTATTCGGAAAGAATACAAGAATCCATTCATCGGCTTTTTACGAAACTAAATCAGATCGCTTCGGAATTACACTCTTTTGACACAATGGTAAGTGAAGAATTTTAAATGCCGAAAATTTTTAAATGGTTGCTAATAACTTGGTAAAATATTTAGCCTTTTGAACAGAAGTAAGTAAGATTTATAAATACAGTTATTAACAGTGGCCTTTAAGGATAAATCTTCTAATATTTCAATAGAATATAAGAAAAAGGGAGTAGATGTAATTACCACCAGTGTGAAAACTACGTAGGATGAATGAAACATATACGCCAATACCCACTGAGAACAAATAAAATAGAATAATTAGAATAGAATAAAAATAAAACAGAAAGAAGTAGAAAATAGGACTAGAAAAAGATTTTAAACAAGTGCGATTCATTTTCTATTTAGTCGTGCAATGTATTTCTCTATTTCAATGGGTTTATTTTAATAGCTATTTAATAGCTAATGGAAATAAACCGGTAAGTTTTAATTGTTAACAGTCTGGCAAAGGAAGTTATGATTTAAATGAAAGAGAAAAAGGGAAGACAGAATTAATAATATTGAAAAATGATTGAAAAAAGAAATAGGAAGAATATTTTGACAACCTTTCGCTGAAGGCATCTTGAAATAATTCCGGAATAAAAATTTCGCTTACCTGTTTTAAGTAACAGTCTGTTTAAAGTAACAGCCGACGTATTGTCCCAGGGTAAGTGTGAAAAAAATTATCTGTCTGCGAATACAATAACCTTCTATCGAATATCTCTTTGCGTTACTGATTAGTGTTATCGGAAAAATTACAAGGTCTTAGTTTATGTGATATGAACGCGAAATGGTGACAGACCTGAGATAGAAGTCTAGAATACGTCAAACATTTAGAATAACATGTTAAATATATTCAACAAGCTTCTGGGAATACAGCATTATTTTTCAGGACGTTCTGTGCCAGTCTTCATTCTGAAATAAACAACATTGACACAACGAACAAAACAGCGATTATGGGAAGTACTTAATTTCGTCAAGAAAATACCAAAACCAGGATCTCGTTCTTCTTTGTTTCTTACAAGTTTAGTTGATTATGGCAAACAATGGTTTTGGTTTACTTTGACTAATTTGATTGTGTCAAACTCCTCGAGGGCTAACTGCCAAAAGGGGAATGGATGCTTTCACAGAGGAGTTTCAAAGGGAAACAACTGGTTCATACACATATGACAAACAATGATTATATCAATTAGAATATTTCTTGTATGTTGTCATTCTTGCGGAAGGGTATAGGAACCCCTAATCATTTGAGGTCCAGTGATTTTTCATTTAATCATACAACACCAGACAGAATTTCTCTTGAAATATTTTTAAACACTGCAGTAGAATCCTGGTTGCCCAATGTTCGGCATTACAACCAATGAAATTTTAAATGCATGCTGCAAACATTTTTAACATTCTCAAAAGTACTGCCGTAAATGCTACATCCAAATGGAAAGAAAATTCCTGCAAAATATTTCATACAAAACCGTCTAAATGCCACTTAAGCAGAATTTTTGCATATTGAACAGCAGACAGACAATCACCCCCTCCCCCCGAAATCTTGATGATGAGGCGACTATGGAAACATTGTTGTAATCAAGGAATCTTTACTATACAACAAAAACTCTAAAGCAGTAGTTCTTAATATTGTTTCCGCATTTGTGCCTTTTGGCTAGGGGTTACATTGTCATGGAGTTTCAAATATTTTTTACTCAAGTAGTACACTCAATTATAGATAAAACTGAAAACGTAGAGTAATTCATAATTCCTTCCAGGGTTTCAAAAATTTTAAGTATAAAATTCATAACAAATATGAAAAAAAAAAAAGGTGCATATCAGAGCATTACGTATCTCTTCGAATTTGGTTTGAATTTGGTTTTAACAGGTTTTCCTTCGTGACGCAATAGATTTCAAGTCTTAGCTGACGGTCGACTTGTTAGCCGACTTACTCGTTATACATTCCATTGTATTATTTCAAACAGGTATTTTTTTAATTGTTACATTAAGCACGAATTTTCTTCCTGTAGGTGCTTCTGTTTGACATTTCATACAAAATCTTCATTACAATGTTAAAACGAGCTCGTATTAGTGAATTTCAAGATGCATTTAAGTTTTGTGCTCACCAGCGAATGCCATACTTCCATTACGCTGCCAGCTAGCGAATAAATATTTATTTAAATTATAAGGCCTAATGTCCGTGCAAATGTGATCCACTGGAACCATGAATAGCTGTCTTAGAGCAGGAACATCAGACTCGCCTCCCTACGAGCCGTATGCGGCCTTTGATTAAATTTTCTGTACCCTTCCCGAGAATATAACAAAAAACATATATTTATATTATATTAATAAAACCTGGAATTCCACCAAATATCTAGGTATATACACAACATCAGGTGCTAAACAGGACTCCTGAGATTGTGTCTTTACAAAATTGTTTTCAGGTGGAATTAACTCATCATGTGGGACTCATTTTTAAAGCAAAAAATTTAGTGAAGTAGACCTCTTAGAATTTTACAAATACTTGAGTGGTTCCCAGAAAGTTTCAGATTTGGAACGTACCAGTCGAATAGCTTTTCTCACTTATGAAAAGAAAGAAATCCTTAACGAGATCAAGACTAAAGACATTTATCTCTTATGAAATATGTTAGTGTGAATAGCCTCTCTCCAGACATCCAGGTCTGGATGTTTTCCTGCTTATTGCAGGAAAACAGTTGTCAGATGTCGTGAAGGACACAATATGTATCCATATAACTATACGGACTTCCTTATGTTCCTTCTTTAGGTAAGATTTTATATATTCACTCACGTTTTCAATCATTAAATGATTAAATATGAAAATGACTTTACGTTTCACGAAGTCCGCACTATAATTATTAATTATGTGTTAATGTACTGTAATATTATATAAAGTTCCTGCCTAATACAATGAAATATGTCTAAAATCCGCGTTTTATTCTTCCATTTTTAAATTGGGATAAAACAAAATTAAATAACTAATCTATACATATACTAATTAAAAGTGGAAGTCCAGATAACAAGAAAACAATATAGGTTAGGTGCTTTGAACGCGTTGACAAAACAAAAGAATGTGCTAAAACCATCTATCGACAAAATCCGTAATCACTTACTTGCCAACCCAATAATAATCATAAATAGCAAGGATACAGCTTTTATATTTTAAAATCACATAAGATATGCTAAATGGAAAATTTAAGTACAATCAAAAACAACAAATCATTACAATAGTGAATTTAAGTCACTTTAATGATCTGCAGCAAATATCTAATCTAGCTTTACATGTGTGAATAATTTACGTGAATACTTGTGTATCGATTCTAGAGCATAATTCACTTGTGTATTAAAAGCCAAGCTCATTTATTTTGACATTAACTTCACTCCTGAACGAATAAATTTAGTTAATGGAAATACTATGTCTAGAGACGAAAAAGGAAATTGCTTGCTGAAGTACTAAAATGAAGAAATACAGATTAAGATCAATGAAATTTATTTATCTATAAAAAGTTAACTAACTGACAATATGCATGAAGTGAACTTTAAAGGTGCTGAATGTCATATTGTTAAGAATGACAATGTAAACGCCTTAGATTACATCAGAGATACGCCTTAGATTACATGTTTATATTGTTACTCTTACGGGTTCGTAATGGGTTGAATGAAAACAGAAGCGATGACAGCTTGATGAAATTCATTTTCCCCCAAAACTATAAAAACTCGGTAGTTACTATTCCAAACTACTAAGAACGTTAAACACAATGCAAAGCGCATCTAAGAATGAAGCTCGCACAGAGATCTCTAACTCAACTGAAAACTAAAGCTCTCTTCCATCTTATATAGTTTTCTTCTTTCAGCCGAGAAATTTCCAGTACTTTCGATTCCTCGGAACTCCTGGAAGGCATACACAGTAATAATTACATAGGACCGAATACAGCCATAGTTACATATGAATCAAACTAGTTACAGATACATAAAGGTCGAATTAAAATGTCACCAAATGATCGCCAGTGATTTTTCGTCAAATTTATTCGCCAAAGCTTTCGCCAGCTTTTGGCGAGATAGCCATTTATTTACCTTGGCGTTAAATGGATTCACGCCTGCATTCTTTCATGTTGTGGTGATTCGTAACAATCTCGGTGCTATGATGATTCGTGCTTTCATGTTATGGTTATTCTCTTATGTTATGGTTCAACATGAAAGAATGCGAATGGCGCTTCGCACTCTTTCATGTTGCATTAAATTCAGCAGATATTTTAAGGATGTGTCAAGAAACAATGCTTGAAGATATGAATACTGCTGCGGGTTCCAGACTTGCGAGAATTACTTTGCAACCAAAGCATGCAGAGAAAAATTTTCCAGAAAGTGAAATTCGCGTCTGATCTTTGGGAACCAATGCAAACTGTAACTCCAGTTTTGTATTAATAGTAATTTACGATTTTAGCAGATACACACACTGATTTTTTTTAACAGTAATTGGTAATGTTAGCACATAACTACAGCTAACTTTCTGAAGCTTAAAGAAGAAAGTTAAGAACATGTCGGAAAAGTTATCAAACAAGTGTTAACACAGTTTGAAAAAGGACCAAAACTACAGAAGTCTGGTCGAGGAGTGAAACATGTAAAGAGTTCTAAAAGAAATTCTAATTCAAAAGAATTCTTATAAAAAATCTAAAGAAAAATGGTATAATATACGAGAAAACTGCGCCTTATTTTCTTTAATGAAACAGAATCACTGAAAGAAAGAATTATACATTAAATTAGATGATTAGATAAATGCTGAAGGGCGCTAATCTTCCAAGCAATTATTAGATTGAAGGTGTTATGACAGCAAACTACCTGAAAAATAGTTTGACGACTAAAGAACTTCTTAAGACACTTCTTATGAGAAATGGCACAAGAAGAAACCGGCATTAGTATATCTACAAGCATTTGGTACTGCGGTATATGTACGTATGCTAAAGAAGAGGAAGCAAAAACTGGATGACGCTTCCAGTAAATGTATCATGGGTAGATATGAAGAACGAATAAAGAGCCATCGTTTACTAGATACAGATACCGATACTATATCAGTAGGGGCTTGATCTTTATAGCGAAAGATCCCCATCGTGAGGGCAAGCAAAAGAATGTAATTTGTGACTGCGTTTAAGATAATTCAGTATAGGAAGTTATTTCTCAAAATTCAGAACTAAGACCATGTATCTTAAAAATACAACATCTCTTCATTCACAGAACAGAGTATGTGCCGTACCCCACCTCATATCACGAAGCTCGTTGGGGTGCGAATGAGGAAAAAAAAGAAAAGAAGTCACGAGAGAAAAGATTAATGTTTTAAAGACGAATGGTACGTGGTTTTTGCAAGATTCTCCTGAAAGTAAAACCATTACAGGTTGGAAATCCATTTTGAAAGACCACAGGAAAAAGTGAAAGAAATACTTCCCACAACGAAACTAGACTGGATGTTCAAGGATACCAGCAGAAATATGAACATGATTATAATGAGCTATTTGCTCCTGTATTCAAGTCAGTTACTTCGAGAATACTTCTTACTACAGCAGGAAGCTGAAAAGTGCCATTGCGAGATTATGATATCCGATCAGCATATTTAAGTGGAGATTTTAGCACGTAATATATATATATGAAGCAAATATCTGGACTCCAAGGAGGTGAAAGAAAGCTTGTAAAGAATTTATATATACTAGAGCAAATCAAGTTTTCCTAGGTAAAGATTTCAAAGACACAAAAATTACTTTTATATAATCAGACAGAATAAAAAAGGATTTATCTGCATGACTGTTCATGATATTGTTATTGAAGCAAGCAAAAATTTACTTTGACATTCTGAAAATGAAATTAATGAAGAATTCAAAATGAAGAATTTAAGACAGCTTCATGGTTATTTTGAATATAATAACATAGATTTTGAAGTAAAGTTTATGAAATCTACAAAGACCAGTCAGGCTACATTTCGAAAAAAATTGAGGCAGTATCATATGAATGATTTAAAACATCAACATTTCCTAGTAATTCAGGATATTATAAGCAAATGAAAAATTCTAAGGCTTTCAATAAATATAAAAGTGCAATACGATCGTTTCGCCTACCTAGCATTCAACACTTGACCAGATATAACAAATTCTGTTGCACTTAATCAGAAAGATGTTAAAATATATTAAAGCTGACTACATCGAAGTCAAAAAACTCTCTTTAGCTATTTGAAGTTAACTAAAGATTTAGAAATTACGCCTAGGAAATGCAAAATAAAACAACTCCCTGTTATGCTACTGCGGATGCAGACTGGGATGCAGAAATACCCTGCTGACAGGAAATCTAATAAAAGTTTATGGCTTTGCATATCGAGGCAGAATGTTTATATGTAACTGCAGAACGTAATCGTGCGTGACTTTGTCATCGACTCAAGCGGACTTTATAGCTCTAGCAGAAGGTTGAAAAGAAAGCATATCACGTAGCATAATAGGAATTAAGTTGTTAAAAAAATGGTAGGTTTGTCAACGCAAACAATGTCTCTAAATTCAAATACAGTATATCACTACAAAAATTCAGTGACAAGTTTTGCGATAAACATAAAAATAAATCAGTTTTTAATTAACTATCGTGCGACCTTAGTTAAGAGATTCTATTCCAGATCTGCCACCAGAAATTTAATATGCACTGAAATTTTTGCTTTAATTACATAAAAGAAATGGCATTGATAAATTTGAAGAACCTACTCATGTGGGGACCACGTTTCTAAAACGACCACTACTGAAAGTGAAAAATATTTCTGAAAACACTGCTAAATTTCAATAGTGAAGACCAAAATCGTCTAGGAACACGCGTTTTAAAATAGATGTTTCTTTTTTACATGGATAGAACACAAAATTACTGCGGATAATATTGTACAAATGTACGTATATATCTCGCATAACTAAGAAATGATCAGCCGTAGAATGTTGAAATTTTGTGTATGAAATTGCTATAGCATCTAGTTGGGCCCCTTTCCCATTTTCGTTGCAATCGGCAGCACCAAACGTATATTATACTCTTACCTGGCTAGGTGAGCTCAGTTTTGTTATTCTTATATATTGATAACTTGCGCACTTTTTCCTTTAAAAGTGATTGAATTACGTGTTTCTTATCTTTCGGTTAAGGTTTTTATCCCTTTAGTTATATGTAGGCAATGGTTATAGAATTATCAACAATTGAAAACTGCAAGTGGCGCTAGGCCTAACGTGGCAGCTATTTGTTTACATTTGAAACTAGCATTGTGAATTAAATCAATTGGTGCAACAACCTCAGTGTCTTTTTGCCCAGTGGGACCGCAAGTTGACTTTAGATTTTTGCGCACTGGAATTCTGCTCGTTGACCAAATTTCTTGTTTTGGCCTAAAAACAGTGATTTTAATTGCAAAAATTGTTTTTGTAACTGTTTTTTACAGTAACTAATGATTAGGTTTTTGTGTATTTTAGAATTTTAACAAAAATGTTTTGAGTTTTTATGTATTTTGCCTTGTCGCGAAGGAAGAACTGAATGAGAAATATATCTCTAATGAAATTGGAGGCAATAAGTTTAAATGAGGTATAGCAAAAATACGTATAATTTAATACACTGCACAAGGAAGTCATCTGGTGTCCACATCAGATTTTTCTTTAAAATTCTGCATAAGCTATTCATTTTATCTTTCAAATTATAACAGCAAATTAGAATAAATAAACTGAGATTGAAAAACAATGCACATTCTTCTTAATACAAACCTTTTTATGCATGTTTAGAACAATTTCAATGCAAAAAATTAAAAAAAAAAAAAAAAAAAAAACTAATTTATTTCAAATATTTGGCAATCAATAATAGTTTGGAACCTAAATTATCAGCTAGTGTAATTAAACGCAGTCAAATTTTAAAATGACATATGCAAACTGTTTTGAATTAAAAGTTACCCTTATGCTCTATTCAAAGCAAAATATTCTTATTGTACAGTTTCAGAACATTGTAAGAAACATAATATTTTACTTTTTAGTACAAAATAAGTGATACAGAAATCCTTTCCGAGGGCGGATTTACGAAACACGATTTCGTATATACACGTTAACTTAATATAACTTTCGTATATACACGTTAAATATTAAATAATAACTTTCGTATATACACGTTAAATATTGTAAATTTAATAGTTTCTTTTTAAACTATTCAGCTTTAGTATTTCCTTCATTACATTGTTCAGTGTTCATTTAATATTGAATGCTTGATGATATCAGTCTGGCCAGAAGTTATCAACAATTTTAAAAGATTTTCATCAACTGAAAATGAAGGCAAAGTAATTGTACAAATTGTAAAAGAAGAAGTCAAGGAATTAATCGAGAATTGACGAATGAAGGATTGGATGATTTCGTAACACCATAGAACAGAGGAAGCAGCGATAATGAAGCAGATAAAACACTTACAAGAAGTTAAACGAACCGTCTGAGTTGGCAATAGAGATTGAATCAAATGAAGAAAGAGGAGAATACTTTATGAGAGGTACTGAAAAACTCCTTACACTCCTTTCCGCGAAACTTTTAAAGAGTTGCGTCAGTCCCTTTCTCAAACGAAAATCACAAACTTTCTAAACAAATAATTATATCATATACTTATTTTAAGTAGCAATAAAAATCCTTTCAATTAAAATTTTTTTCTCCTTTTAATTACAACAATATTTATATTTGCTTAAATTACACGCAGTTTCTTACTCTGGATAATACCTACCACTTTTTTCCCATACAAAATTAACTTCCCGGAACGCGATTTCGTCGTAAGCGCAGTATATTAATGAAGAAATCTTGGAGTCCGGCAAGGTTTTACTGTACTCAGAATTCAGTGAAAAATAACCAATCATTGATTTTATTTGAGAAAAATGCTACAAAGACTATTGAAACTAGATACGTTATTTTATAATTAATTCAAATGCGAGTCTATTGTCTCAAAAGAAAATTCTCTGACACAAAGAGAATTTCAATGCCTTTCAGCTATTATGTCAGAAATAAACAAAGAGTTACTTCTCTGAAAAACAGTGAAAAAAAAAACTTTCACCACCTATTGTTTAGACGTGCAGTTTGATATAAAAGATGCTGTAAATAATTTTATTGAACATAAAGCAGGCGCGGGGTATCTGCTTAGCGGAAGAGATGTTCTTGTAGAGGATGTTCTAACATAGCGTGGTTTAACCCGCGGCCCTCTTATTCATTTTGTTGGCCCTTACCCTTCTTACTGGGAAAAAAAAATGTTAGTTAAACATTTGGAAAAACAAAAGACCCGTCTTACTGCTTTAAATAATAAATATTAAATATAAATAATTACATTAAATATAATAATTACATTAAATATAATAATTAAATAATAAAAATTATACGGCTGAGACAATGAAAAATGTTGTAAATTTTGTAAATTTAATAATTGGAGGCAAAGCCCAAAGACAGAGAGCATTTATTGCATTTGCGGACAATTCGGATGCTGAGTATGGTGACATATCGTTGTATTGTCAAGTGCGCTTGCTAAGTGCTGGAAATTATCAGCAACAGTTTTTTGGGTTGAGGAATGAAATTCTTGCTTTCCTCAAAAAAGAAAACATTGGGTACGAGTAGAAAGAAAAATTGGAAGAAATCCAGTTTTTAAATAATCTTGCTTTTCTGACAGATTTAACATCCCATCTAAATACTGTAAAACTACAAGGCAGGAAACAAAATATATCCCAGTTTTATGGACAAATTGAAGGCTTTCGCATAAGAATTAATACCATGCAAATTGCACTGAAGACAAATAATACGGCACACTTCCCATTTTGCCAGCAGCTGAAAGAAGAAAATGACACAAATTTTAGTATGTTTCAGGAAATAATTACTGATATCAAGTAAGAGTTCCAGGATTTTGACTCACCCCAAGAAACTTTCATTGTTAAACAACCCCATGGAGATTGAAGTGAGGTGCCTTGTGACCCTCAAATGGAAATTTGGGATCTTCAGGCTTATTCATTCTAGCTGACTAAAAAAAGTATGATGTCACTGAACATTTCTGGAAACAGTTTTCTAAAAAACATTTTCTCAAACTGTATAAATGCTCTTTTCAAATGTTGTCGATGCTTGGCAGTACATATGTGTGTGTAAAAGTGCTTTTTCTGCTCTCAAACAAATTAAATCAAAAACGAGAAATAGCATTGAAAGTGCTTTACTGGAATCGAGCCTGAGACTTTGCCTTCCTGAAATTATAGTGGGCATTGATAAACTTGTATCAAAAAAGCAGTGGCAATCATCACATTCATTTCTAGACTGTAAAATAAAGTGATGTATTAAACTACTGATTTATATGTAATTCATTTTCTTTCATTAATATCTCTGGCCTTCACTCTTCTACACTAACGTTTTATTGACCCTCGGGTAACTAAAGGTTGGACCACACTGATTAAACAGATACTGGCTCTTGTATGTTATATTACACGACGGGAAAAAACACGAAAACATCTCTGCAGTCAGTTATTCGCCACGATTTAAACCCATGTTGAGCTGCTGTGTTCAGGGGTTTTATTCAATCGAACAGTAGTGTTTTTTACAATTTTTTTTCTTATTTTATTAAAATCATTTAGCACAGACGAATGAAAAAACTTTATCACTTTTTAATGAATCTTATATTACCTAAATAATGCACTATAGAAAAGATAAAACTGTCATTACAAAAAGTTATACAAAAATGTCTACAAAAGAAAGAAAAAAGAGAGAAACGTTCCAGATAGTTGGCTTCAGGAGTGTAAAAGATTTATGGTGTTTTTCGATTCCACAGTTAATGGGGCGTGAATATTAAATAAAATTAAAACTGAAAAAAAAATCAACTTTTCGTATTATCAAAATAATATTAAAAACTTTCGATCTGTTAATTCACAAAATTTCCAGGTGCCATCACGATAAATTACCAATCATGTATTTAATCTACCACTAGTATTTTGAGAAAATAAAAGAAGTATTATGCCCGCCATATCTCTGAATGATTCATTATTCCTTTCGATGTGAGAAATACGGCGTTTTTATGCGCAGACCCTGAAATACGGAATAAACTGCGCAAAGCAGTGGAAGAAAGAAAAATTCTATTGCTAACTTTCAGAAATACCCACTTAAAAATTAAGATGTAGACAAGAGAAAGGCAATCAGATGGACAGCTTAGGAATGACTTAATTTAGTACGTTAATTACAATGAGAAAATTCATTTTTGAAGCTGTGCAAACAGCCACTGTGAATACTATCGGATTTATAATGTTAATATTGTGTAATTAATAAAAGATCGTATCTAACGTATATAAATAACCTCAATTGTATACTTTCGTTACATATTTTTTTATATTTACTGTATTATTTCATTATTATTTATATATTTAATTGTTATCATTTTATTAACTTTTTAAGAGAATTCCTGAAGGTTTTATTTTTGCACGTAAGCGCTGATAAAGATCACGAATGTATATAAACATAATGCTGCGTATGTTTTAATCCGCACCAAACATAGAAGGGGAAATGCCGATAGATACAATGATGAAAACAACATTGTCAGCGTATGATTGACGCTTCTGTGAAATCAAAAGATTTTTTAAAAAACTTTTTTTTTCTTTTTAAAAAATTAGATACGAATTTTCTTAGTAGCTCTTAGTAGTTTTTCTTAGTAGTTTCTTAGTAGTGGATCATTAGAATTTAGAATATTGTGGCAGGGATACCGGAAATGAAATTTTGTTTTACTGACCGAGACAACAAATGTCTCAGATTTTGTTTTTGCCTTATTAGCTGAAAGGTCAATTTATAAATAATTGCTCTATACTCATATGAATCACTGAGATTTTTCCGATTTGAATAGACGTTTTTCATTTGACTGCACTGTGTACGCTTGACTGACGTAAGAAACAGCAAAATGTGCATTTGACTTGAATAACATTCTTTCTAAGAAAACGGAAAGTAGCAACAAAAATCCCCTCCTTTTTTAAAAGTTAAGTTTTAGATGTAGATTGAATGGTATATATTATACTGATATAGATGTAGGTTATGAATGATGATATAGATGTAGAGATTATGGATTATATTTGTGATATTTCTAATAAATTTTCTTTTAAATTATATTAGGCAATTTTACTGGTTTAAAAGAATAAATTGTCATGATAATTGTCATGCACATATATTTCGCATTTTCCTATTTCGATAACAAAAAAATTCTATTTTAAAATGCTCAAAAGTACGAACGTTAAAACTCTTCTCAAGGTTTTTTTATTACGGAGACGTATTTTTTTTCTTTCTTTCCTCTTTTTTAATCAACAGTTTTGTTTGCAAAATACAAACGTTACTCTTATCTTATCGCCCAAACGCCAAACTTTTTCCACATTTAATTGCTAAGCAATTCCATTTTAATATGAAAAAAAATTCAACATTCTTTTTTTGCCTCAGTTGAGAACCCCTTTTTCAATACTATGAACACACACCCACTACTTAAATGCTATCAAAACACAACTATTATTAAAATTCCTATTTAAAATGACTGAAGTACTAGAACGATGAAGCTATATAGTTATATTTATTCACCTGATATGAATGTCCACATTATATATTTTGATTTGAAATAATGAGCTTCGTCATAGCAAATACTTTAGATCTGCTGAATGAAATCGGATACAGCTGCAATTTTCATTAAACGTAGAAAGGATAAAAAGTCAACTCATTATGCGCGACTTAAGACAATGAAAAATGTTCGAATTTAAATGTATTTATTTGCTCATTATCATTCGAAATGGATAGATACTTACAACAGAAATAGTAAAAGCAATCTGCATGCATTCATGAAGGAATTTCTGTCAGAAAATAAACATACGCATATTACTAGACATTGAGTTGCAATTATTTGATAAATATTTTATTAACTGCATTGACTTCAAATGCTGGAGAAGAAAACCAATAGTTAAACTTTTAAGGTCCTGTTTAATTCGCTGAAAACTATTGATAAGTCAGGTAATGATTTTTGGGATTTTTTTTCCTATACGAAACGTTATGCATGTTAAACAGTTTTGTGCAGAAGAAGATGTGTGTCAACGTTAGGTTACTGGCAACCACAGTTAAAATGCATTATTCTTATCTCTTATAAAAAAGTTTTCAAATCAAGCATTGTCAATAAAAAATTTTCAAGGTATGTAATTTTGTTTCGTTCTTTGTTTATTAAAATGACTAACTTGAGAGATACAAGTGTTACGCTTAGAAAATTTTGTCGATATAAGGCGATGACGAAAACATATTTTCTCGCAGGAAATATCAAGTTGGCACATACTTGTTTTTCGAAAAATGTTTCCGACACATATTGTCCTCTAACAGAAAGGATTCGATTTTTGTAAAAGAAATCATACCATAAAGTCGTAAAAAAAATCACCCTTGAATGAAATGCTGCGTAGCAATTTATACAAAGTATCCGCACCAAGCTAAAGCCAATAATTTTGCAACCTGTCGATAAAAAAATTAGTAAAACTCTCTCTGATGCATTTCTGAGAGTATGAATATATTTTTTTTTCTCTAGAACCTTCGAAAAACAAGCTTGCGAGTGGTTTAATTCAAAATAACAGTTTTGAACAAATATTTTATTACAAGTACACAATGTACACGATAATTGAGAAAGATGCACCTGATCATAAACTTTAACTCATTCTTCCTGGTAATTATACCAAAATAAGTTTTCATATAAGGAATTGTTCAAAGTTTCAGACTGCAGAGATGGACAAGATAATTTTGCAGCGCAGAAGTTTTGCTCAGCAAAAATTCAAAGATTCATATGTGATAAATTTATCATAATTGTTCTATGCAATTTTTGGCATGCTTATGCGATATAGACAAAATAGCAATTTTTTTTTCCATTTCTAGAATCACGCTAGACATGATCTAGCATACATAGATCGAAATAATACCATTCATAAGACAACTAACATAGCCCTTACTGAAAATATACCAGCAATATGGTAACAATAACTGGAACTTTCGCGTTTATTTTGCAACAAAAATTGCAAAGCGTCTCAAATATTTATCTTTAAAAGCAGATCCATTATTTTTGTATTGTTTTCTAATTTATTTTTCTTAAAACAGTACAGCTAGTAACATTATTAATATTACTTCTAGGGGTTGAAATATTTTTTTTCACAATGACCAAGCTGATCAGTAGTGAAGTGCTACATGAGGAGAGATGAGTGCCAAACATCTGTCGCTATTCAGCAAATTTTTAAAAACTTTCTAAATAACAAAAGTTTTGAAAATGCACGCTTGTAACAAATGCATAGCCGTCTACAAAAATAATGCCGTTTCGCGCAAGAAGTAGATGGATGGATTTCCTGTTTTTACGTATGTTTCCAATTTTCAATTATTTCTGTTTCATGACACATAAATGACGAAATCCTCTAAAATTCGTTTCTTTGTGTTTTGCACATATTTCTAGAAAAATCCGAGGAGAACGTCATACGCGATTTCTGATGAAATGACCACAGAAGCACACGGGGGGAATGTTCCCAATTCTTTCAAAATAGAAAAGGTCGAATGAAAATAAAAAGAAACAGGAAACAGAACGCGAAACACACATCCTGTGCTGGGCACTGAATTAGTTAGGGCGGTGGTCTGTACTTGGCGCTCCGCTTAATAGATCTCTAATCGGAGAGAAATTTCTGTGAAAGCGAAGAAGGAATTTGAGCAAGGCTTGGGGCACCGATATGGGCACAAACATGTGATCCGAGTTTACACGAGTCAAGTGATAAGAGGAAGATCGAATGCGAGAAGTCAACTAAGTTGTTCCGGACGACCAAATTTAAAATCTTTAAATCATTTAAGAAAATTACTTTAGTTAAGAAGATGTAATTTCTGTTAAAAAGAAATCATAATATAGTCTAAAAAGTATAATGATAATCTAAAAATGTACAATAATAGTCTAAAATAGTCTGAAAAATTAATGTGCAAATAACATAAGAATCGCGAAAAAGCAGAAAAATATTGCCGGATAGTTGCATATCTACTATCCGGCAATATTTTTCTGCTTTTTTAGTTGCATATCTACTTTAAATTTGGTGGAAAATACTTACTTGCCAAAGAATGTTTAAAAGCTCTTTGTGCAGACAGAAAATAAGATGTTAAGTCAACCGTAAGGAGTATATTCAGGCTGAAGTTTTTCAAATTTTAAAATAGATGTTCATATAAGTTTTATGCTTCTTCAAACGCACTGAATTCGTTTTTTGAATACTCAAATTTCTCATCTTGAAACTTTCACAGAAAATTTCCCATCTACGCGCATAAAACGAGCAGAAAACATTACAGCTATCCTTCTATTAAAAATATTCTTCATATTTTAAAAACACACATCTTGTGGGGAAGAGGATATCATTCTTCAGTTTTTTATCCCATTTCAAAAGTCATTCATCAAAAAATACCGACTTCCACGCCTTTCAATTATACTTAGTTCACTGGTTAAATTTATTACTTCTCGTAAAGCAGCGTTCCTGAAAGCGTGGGCGGCATCCCAAACAGGGTCGCAAAGCGAAATACTGACATAGAGAAAATTTAATTCAAATATATGTATATAAAGAAACATTTATCTCAATCCATTTATTATCTTTAATATAATATATTATATTTTACGTATAGCGCATTTATAAAATCGTAAAACTGGAAGGCTGAGTTAAAATTATATTCACATATTCAAAAATATCATTAAGCATAACACAATTACAATGTCGCATTGCAATTTTAGCATGTAAACTGTCTCTGAAACAAAATATGCTGCAAATGCTCGTGGTGCGCCGAGGACATAATCGGCGCCACTGTGATGTCTCTGAAACAAAATATGCTGCAAATGCTCGTGGTGCGCCGAGGACATAATCGGCGCCACTGCGATGTATGCAGGGTGTTTCATCAAATCGGTTACACACTTTCAGAAGAGATAGAGTACAGCTAGACGATGGAAAAACACATAGCAATGCATGGATAGAAACGCTTTCCTGGCGCGGTAGTAACGACACAAAACACAAGAAAGGAAGGACACGAACAGGGTGAGAATATATGTTTATTATGTTTAGTGTAGTGGGAAACCAAGAAATAAGAACGAAAACAGATGATCGTCATCAAAAAAGCTGTTCGAAATTGCGTTTGAAAAGTATCCTCAATATGGGATCGGCAGGAGTGGTCGCACTGGCCAGCAAGATTGCCAGCCCTCACTTGCATTGGCTACTTCCTCTGGGGGACATCAAGACATTGGCGTTCGAAACCCGTTAGAAGTGTTAGGAACTTCTTGCACGTATCGTGGCAGCTGCTGGGGAAGTCCGGGACATGCCCAGTTTTTTCCAGAACTTCAGATCATCCATGTGACGGAGATGTAAAAGTCCGTGGTCGTAATTTCGAACAACTTCTTTGATGACGATCGTTGTCTACTTTTGTTTTTATTACTTGATTTCTGCTGAACTAAGCATAATAAATATGTTTCCTTACCCTGATCATGTTCTTCCTTTCTTGTATTTTGTGTTGTCACTACCGTGCCAGGAAAGCCTTCTGCTATGTGATTTTCCATCGTCTATGTGTATTCTGTCTCTCTTGAATGTTTGTAACCGATTTGCTGAAACACCCTGTATAGTGCAGTCATAAAACTTTGCCAGTATAGTCAGTTGTTTCCGTTTTATCACAAGTGGATATATACATCGCAAGTAAATGTATGCTTTCAACTCTCACCAGTTCTATCATTAGAAAAAATAACTGTAAAATTGTAATTGAAAATTTATTATACATCACTTAAAAATAATAGAAACACAGTTTTGAAATACTTTATATCAAATTTTGATTTCAAAAACTTATCTAGGATCCCAAAACCATTTTTGATTGGCTTTAATGAGATCAATCACTTGACAAATAACACGCAGGTGAAATTGGCTGAGATCGCTTGATTAAATTTCTATGTCGGAGGTAGAACTGAATTTCCAACAATTTCTGAAATGGCATTCAATGCTCTGCTATTCTACACCACATACTTAGGTGAAATGACATTTTCAGCTTTAATGCTTGTTAAATCCAAATATCGTTTAACGCTGGTAAACGTTGATCTTACTTAACGTCTGGCAGTGGATCTTACTTAACGTCTTACACAGAAAAAAAAAGTCTGAAAGCTTTCAGATTTTATATTAGACCCAAACGGGCGTTTTTTTTTTTTTTTTTTTTTTTTTTTTTTTTTTTTTTTTTTCATTTACACGCACGTTTCGAGAGCATTTGGTCTAACGCCCCTTTGAGCTAAAAATATTTAAAAACATATCTTTAGAATTTTCGATAGATAGTCTCGTGTGCTGGAGATAAAATAGCTTTATTCCGTACAGTATTGCCACTGCCCGCTTTGAAATCGTTGATTTTTTAATCTAAAATTCGTTAAAATTTTACAAAATATGGAATAGATAATAAAACAAATTGGAAAGAAATTGGAAAAATAAATTTGAAATTCAAAATGCGGGCTTCCAGGTGCCCATATTCGGGTGGAGAACTATGTTATTCAAAATTTGATGGCTCTAGGTAATGTTATTCTAAATTTGTTCGCTCTAGGTCTGTTTTTCCACAATGCGAGAAACATGAATACATTCATACGGATCCTTTATTATTTAACTTCTTTAAACACAATACAGGACTATAATATTTGTGGCAGAAGTTTGAAAAGTGATACAACGCCTTTAATGATCTGACGCAAAATATCGTTTCGAAACTAATAGATCTTCTGGGGTAAGAATCACATCTCATTAAAACCTGATTATTTCTCTCATGAATTTTGTATATTTGAAACAAATCCTAAAACTATATTTTTTTCACATGTATATTGTTTATTAAAGAAATAAATCATTTATAAGAAAATACTTATTTTATATTTAATATCTGGGCTCACGAAAAAATCTCGGTCATAAAATGGGATCACGAAGGAAAAGAATTTAAAAAACGCTTCTCTAAATTATAATAAAAAACGCTCCTCTCTTATTTAATAATAGCATTTTTTAAATCCATATTGACGCAGCATAAAACTCCATAAAATAAATTAAGGGAATTTTTATTTAACCAAAACTAAACTGGAACCGATAATGCAGCATCACATCAGACAGAAACTGAAATGTATAATGTCAAGTACAAAATTTCGTAGGAGTAATTGAAACTCATAACCATCTTTTTCTAAACCTAAAATTAGTAAACTTTAAATAAATACTATTAATTGAGATTAATGAAGAACATTTAGGTTAGTACTATGTGTTTTTGTGAAAGATTTGTCACTGGATTAGATCAGAATATAGTAAAGTACACTAGGGCTTCCACCTAAATGCAAGGATACATTTGTCGAGGACGTTTCAAGTGAAATTGACTTGTATTCATGTCACACATACAAAAAACAATGCGAACACCCATGCAGCCAGTTCATTCACCGGGATTTGAACTCGGGTAAAACTACTAGTTTTCCGCGGTTTTTACCATTCGGCCACTAAAAAACACATTTTCCATCGGATACTGATACGATTGAAAAACTCCTATATAGCTAGTTTTTTTTTTTCCCACCAAGGTAAGGTTAGGTTAGATTAATTGATTATGCCAAAGCATATGATAACAGTTATGCTCTTAAAGTAAAAGATGCCTTTGTACAGAACTTTCTAAGAGTAATCGGCTTTTCACGTTGCACATGGGGAAAACCACGAAAATGCCTAAACAGCCTAACCCGGGATATGAACAAGTGGCAAACACCATTGTTTATCAGCTTTATTTGGCCAAGGACAAAATGTCAGTTGAAAAGGTAGTTTAATTATACGGGCATTTGTGAATTGAAAGCTAAGAAACCAAAATTTCCAAATCTTTATGAAGCCGATGTTTCATGAATTGATTGGACATAATGTGCATTTTCTTCACATAAAATCTCAAACAGAATTTGAAAGTAGAATTTCAGTTGGTCTGTACAACATAATGCTAAATCATCCCTACGCAGATGATAGAAACATCCCTCACTGTTGCTAATACGACTTTTTTCATTACAAAAGTTAAAGATATTAAGAGTGCGCTAGAGTGATAAAAAGGAAATGTTAAAGATAGGAAAAATCTACTAAAATGTGTGCTATAAGTAAGAGCGATATTTGTCTTAGAGTAGCACATATACACAGTCATAAAAAACTACGTATAATTAACAAAACAACTTTATTTGCATTTACACTGATACCTTAAAAAATAAATAAATAAATGTATCGTAACAAACTTCTGAGATAAAAAATTATGTCTAATCAGCGAAATAAGTTATAAATTCATTGAGTTTTAGCAAAATGTGACAAAAACCAATAACTTGCACATCACAAAATTCTAAATACAGACAAAGAAATCCTTCCTTTGTTCTTGTCAAATGGATTAAAAAATAAACTTAATACCTGGTCAGTCCATCTTTTACATCTATTACTGACAAAAGTTTTGCATCAACAGAACTTTTGCATCTGTTACTCTGTTTGGCATCGACCAAACCCAATTTATTGTCGTATCTGATAAAATTTCACACCATGCTCCTACAGTTGCTGCCTTCAGAATTTCTTTGCTTGCAAAAATATACTGGTGGATTCGCCGGATCATGTCCATCCTCTATATGTTCTATAGGGATAAAATCTTGCGATTTGGGTAGTGAATGCAATTGACTGGGTACTTTACATAGAGGAGCCATTCCCTAACAATCTTAATAGTATGTTTTGGATCATTGTTTTATTGAAAGATCAGCTGCTTCCTAGTCCCAATTTTTCAAGAGATGATTGCAGATTACTCTGCAGTTCTTTTAGATACACGAATCGATCCACAGTGCAGTTTATGAAAACTAGTATGCCTACTCCAGCCACTGTTAGTGAGCCCCAAATCAAATGATATTGTCATGTATTATTTTTAAATAAATACTATAGCGAACATTAAAAAAGTGTATGGCAACACGAATAAAAGGATAATAGCAAATATATATAAAATTGTTTGACAACACATAACACTATCAGAAATTATAAAAATATGCTGTTTTGAAAAATTTTATGATTTTACTGTCGAATTTTATTCGGCGTAAGTGCGAAGAATGAAATTTTTAATAATAAAGTTCAAAAGACCAAAAAAATGAAAAAAGTCGTGTTAGCAACAGTGAGTCCAACAGAAGATTGTCAAACTGCAATCTCAGAGAGAGCATAAAAAAACAAAATCCTGGGGGTGCGATGTTAAAGTCTGAATCCCTTCAGTAATTTTTTTTAATCCAAACATAACCAGCTTGCTTCAATCGATGCATCAAGGAGTCATCAAAACAATCAAGAGTTATACACAAGGCAAATCGCTTGTCCATCTCCACAAGAAGACTTAAATTCAGCTACTGCAGCCTGTCTCCGGTACTTTTCAGTCTTTCCAATCGATGTCCAAATCGATCAAAATAAATTCCGGTTTTTTAAATCATTAATTAACTACTTTAAGTAAATTTATTATTTTGTACTTATTTCTTTACATTCTATTTAATTCCAATATTTATCATTTATTATTTTAATTACCTAATTTTGTTTATTTTTCTTTAGTGACTCTTCATAAAGTTACTGCACCTGTAGTTTCAGAAATTATGACTAATTCTTTGCGAGACGAAATAATCACCTATCTGTTAAGGACTATTGGACACAGCTCAGTGTTGTAAGAATCGCTGGACAATCTAAAACAGAAATTTCCCCCAAAAAACCCTGAATGGCGTTAGAGAAAATTTGTTAATTATTTTTCGTGAACGAGATGAAAACAACACCAGAAAATGATCAAGTCACTCGTAAAATAGAAGTTTTCAATCTTCCCTGGTAATTAAATCTGGAACCAGCGAGTTGTTGAACTCACACAACAAATAGGTGATAAACGACAAGCTTTACAGCGATGTATGCGTTAACCGCTGCTGAAAAATCAGACACCTCAGACCCAGATCCACTAGAAAAGCGTATGGCAATTACAACGTCTCGATTCAATTAAAAAGGTTACGAATTTTGAAAACATAGAAACACGTTCTAGCTCCAAAGTAAGAAATAAAAAATTATTAGTTTGCTCTGAAGAATTTTACATTATTAAAATTAGTCATTAAATCGTCAGAGATGTTTATTAAACTTTTTGAAGCTTTTGGCTTCGAAATAACTCCATTTTATATAGCATATTTATTTTACTACTATTTTGTACTTATATGTACAAAAACTACATTCTTTATTAAATACTTTACTTCTAAACAAATATTTTTTTAGCCCTTACTGGTATTATTTAACTAAAATTCTTATGTATTTACAAGAAAAGTTGGAGCCTGACTTAAGCGAGTCCTACTTACGCGCTATCCGTTCATCTCATGAATCACGTAACTTCCGGGTGTTACTGTACATAGTAACGCATTCACCATTCTGCATGACCACTTGATCAAGAGATACGTTTGCACAAGATGGTACCGAGATTTCTAATGCTTAAACTGAAGCAGATGCTGGTAAAAGGGTGTCAGGAGTTTCAGATCCTGTTACTGAAGAAAGGTAAATCCATCATTAAAACTAGGGATGAGAGATGGCTCCCCAACTACCATACTGAAGCAAGCATGCAGGTTAGTCTGAAATCGCAAAATTCTCAGATGTTAAAGAGAGCCAAGGTTGTTGCATTAGAGGGAAAGATAATAGTGATTTCTTTCTTTGCCTACATAATCTGCATTCATGTACATTATTCATCAACATAATCTGCATTCATGTACAGTAATTACTGAGCAATAAGTACGTGACAGGTTTGAAGACCCGAACTAAATATATCCCAAGGCAGCATCCATCTGGTGACGCCTATGGCGTGCTAATACATACTGTCACGTTTCAGAGTTGCCCACCATTTGGCCCAACTAACACACCACGATATAGCTCTCAGACTACTTCCATGTGGCCATTTTTTTAAGGGGGAAGAGGCGGGCCTACTTTTTGAAATATCAAAGATAGGCAAGTCTTCCAAGTTTGCTTGATACATTTCACGAGGAATACATTAATCTCATTCTTTGACTTGATCACTTGCATTTCAAAGATTTAAAAATTTTTTTGAACATATCCATGATCAACTGAAAGCTTAACAGATTATTTTTCATAACGGCCGAATTCACAATGCATACTATCCGATCGTACGTTCTGAAATCCTGTAAAGTTACTTGACATTACGTAAAATAACATTTAATCACTTTAGCTGTAACATTCCCTCTTATAAGCCTTCTGTTTTAAGGCAATAATAAGAATCTTTATGAATTGTTATAATTTTCTATTCTCTTAAAGTATCTGGCATAGTTTTTCTTTTCAATTTTTTTTAACGATGATTTATTTTACTGCTTAATCTCCATATTTATTCCTTTTTCATTTTATGCAAGGTAAGAAAATATGAGTAAACAAAATTACAGCTTAGACTACAGATGAGAATACATGCTGAGTTTTGTTCTTATATCAGATATCCTCCTATCATATCTTACTTTGGTTTCCTGCGTTTCAGGCTTCTTTTTTTTAACCCAAGGTCTTGCTATTTGCTTTGCTAATCGGGCATTCGAATGAAGGTGAATGAAGCATTATTTGGCCTCACCACGTGTTCACTATACATGGGGAGAATCGTAAAAGCACCCATCACAGAGTGGCTATGCTAATATCCCATTTTGCAAATGAATTTGGCAAGAAATTGCCAGCCTGCAATAATTTTAATTACTCAGGTACTGATGTATCAAGTTTAAAAACCGATAACGATAAAAATATACTTATTATGATTTGTTTCCTTTCCTGGACGTTTTAATTGCTTATTAATATGTTGACTGTCGCGTCACCCGTACTTGGGGGACATCAAAAATTCTAAATTTTTTATTGTTAAAAATGATTTTTTATTATTTGTTATTATTTGTTATTATTTAAAATTTAAATTTTTCATTTCTAAATTTTTTATGCCTTTGACAGGTCGTATAAAGTCTTATTTGAACAGCATAATTTGCCAGCATATCTAATTCTTTGCCAAGAACCACTTTTTAGGATGGCAATATTGTGCTGACTACATTATGTAAGCAAACGTGTTATGTGTAATATATAAGATATTACACAGACGTGCTATATAAAGGATTTCTTCCGTTATGATCAGAAACAACTGGCGTATGGCATAGCTGATAGATTTTCTTATCAACTCGGGTGGGATTCAATGTGTTAACATATCATTTAGTCAGTCTTGTCTGGTTTTTGTTCTGCAATGAAAATTCACAAAGAAATATGTTATATGGACAAACGCTACAGGACATTTAAGAATCAAAATGCTCTGAATCTGTTGAGATCAACAGTTGAGCATCCTCAAACGATAAAAAAAAAAAAAAAAAAAAAAAAAAAAAAAAAAAACGATAAAAAGCAAAACTTAGGCTTGCTTGTATTATTCACATATCACGAATCTGACCGAAGATATTGCAGCATGACAACAAATACTTTCAGAAAGGCGTGGATATCGCTTGTTATCAGCGGTTTCTCCATCGAAAGCAATGCAAAAAATTTAAACCAGCAATAGCTTTGATGCATCGCATTACTGGAAAAAGAATACTCAGTCTTAATCGTATCACAAACGCATAAGAAGATCTAAGCAGAACTATGAAATCCAAGGCGTGAGATCCATACGGAATGTAGGAATTTAAAAACTGCCGCGACTTCTAAATCTATCAGGTGGTAGCAGACTGACTGGTAACTAAATCCGGGCTACCTGATTTAATTAACAATGAATAGGTTGCCAGTCGGTTTGGCTTTTGAGCGAATAAATATAATACGCCCAAAAACCAACTTACAAAGAAAATTTTAAATTCAGGTTGTGTGGCTGCAAACTTAGCGAATATTCTACCGCGTTCTTCACCGATCGGTGTATGCTGCAATCGCCATTTTCCGAAGAGTAAAACTGAGGACTACAAGTACAACGCATATTAGTTTCGCAAACGAATTTAAATTCAGCGATAGCCATGGATATATTATTTACCGGCGTTTGCAATTTCCTCCTTCCAGACTGGAGGTGGTATTGTTCTTGGATAAGGCTGTTTTATATCGTACGGATCGGCCCATTAATCATGACAGACATAATATTAACCAGTGAATTCATCTTATTTTTTCGATGCTTATGATATACCTGTGACAAAACAAGTCCTGTTTGGCGTCAGCATAATAACGCATTAGTTCCCAACGCAACATAAATTACGGAATAGTCTGAAGATGGTAAAACACAGAGAACCGCCTCAAGACCGGATTTAAAAAATATAATTTGAAATGTAACGCAGGTTATATTTGAAATGTAACGCAGGTTATGGTTAAGTTTGCGAATATTCTAGTGCGCTCTTCACTAGATCGGAGTATGCTGCAATCGCCATTTTCTGAAGGGTAAAACTGAGGAATACAAGTATAGCGCATATTAGTTTCGAGAACGAATTTAGTTTTAGCGATAGCCATGGATATATTATTTACCGGCGTTTGCAACTTATACGCAAATAAAATAATAAAAGTTATACTTACGCAAATAAAAGTTATACTTACTTATACTTACGCAAATAAAAGTTATACTTACTTATACTTACGCAAATAAAAGTTTAATTTGTCACACAAAATGCTTTATGAAGAAAATGAAAATTAAAAAAAATGCTGCAACCAAGCGCATATATTATTTATGAATACTATAGAGAAAAAAATATAGAGATAAATAAATACAAATTTAATGAAACAAAATGTGCTACTAACGAGGAACAAAAAAGTTTCCCTACGATATTTACATAGTTTATGAAAGATATTTTTCATGTTAGCCAAGTTATATTTAATTATTGTTAGGCCCTCGTTTGGTTTTTATTACTTACTACTTATGTCAAACGCTGTGGCACAACTCCCACAAGTTTTTTTATTTGTTGTTGTTGGTGGTGGTGGTGGTGTTTCAGGTGAAATGTTGCTCCGAATGTCCTAAATGACACTTTTTACTTCAACTTTGTTTTTAATGTCATATCTTTTGTGTTCACAACCGATTTCTTCCTATAAATGTTCGGTGGGATTTAAATAGGAGACTCGGACAGGATGAAGCTAATGTTTAACATGATAGAGGTACTATTCCTTAGAAATCTTGGGAGTCTGTTTAGGATCATTGTCTTGGTGCACAATAAATGCAGTTCGAAGGTACAATGTTTTTGCACTTGTTAAGATATTTTGCTTTAGAATGTCAAGGTACCTATTCATATTTCGCTCTATAAAATGGCCCACCAGCGGCCGAGCGGTAAAGTCGCTGAACACTGGTAGTTCGGTCCGAGGTTCGAATACCACGAACGGGCTGGCTGCATGAGTGTTTTCGTGGTTTTCCGCATGTGTAACGTGTATACGAGCCAGTTTCCCTTAGAAAGTCCTCCACGAAGGCATCCCTGCCCTTAGGCAGTTAGCCCTCGAGGCTTTGCCGTAATTAAATAACCTAACCTCTATAAAATGCAAACTGCCTACACCAGCAGCACTCATATACACCCAGGCCATGACACCACCACCATCGTATTTGAAAGTTCCACAAAAATTCTTAATTAGAATCTATTAATTTGTAGTTTTTTTTTAGACCATATCTCAATCATCTGGCGCATAGATATTAAATTTTATCCATCACTATAAAGGACTGATTCCAAGAGCTTCATTTCAAATTGGAAGCGCCTTTTTCTGTTACGCCTTTTTAATAATCCACTATCTCCACTATCTGAAGTGTAACTTCAGTGATGTAGTCAGTCTTTGAATCAGCTGCGACTTGAGGTGCACTTATTCATAGATTATCTTTAACCTTACGCATATTTCATTTATGCAAGCGGTTTAGCTTTGGAGGTCATCCGGATCGATCTGTAGCCTACAAAGTTTGAAGCTCATGGTACATTTCAATAATATATTGTACTGCTGACATTAAAGTTTTGGCCAGTTTTTTTTTTCATATATAATGTATCATTTCATAACTGAACCATCAACTCACAAATAGCTTTAGGAACTTCCATTTTAAGACGATCAGCTACAAGCTAGAGTTAAAACACTGTTGCTGTTATGCCTACGTGACACTTATGTACGATGCTGTTTCGAAAATTTACGGCTGGTCAGTTGTAAAAGACATCAGGATTCATTTGCATTAGGGTCAGTTGACATTGGAAAAAACCCTTATAAATTAATGAAATTTATTACTCTATGTAATCTGTATATACTTTATGGAGATGTTATGAAGAGGTGGACTGCTAGAGGAATGCTACTTAGCTGGCCATGGCTGTTTCCTTGGTTTGAATAGGTGAATTTGTTTTTGCATCCGGAACTTCGAAAGGTCTAGGAAAGAATTCTGGACAATTTCCTTCTGCTTACTATGGCAACAGGCTACAGTTAGCCCACTTCTCTTTCACTACATTCAAGAGATAAAAACATGAGTGAGGAGCTGTTAGTGAATGAATTTGACTGACTAGTTCTCAATCGCGATGTCGAACCAAATGACGCTTTTTCAGATCAGTTGAGTATTAGTTCCAGGTCAAACCAAATCGTCCGAAAAACCAACGCGCAGCTCTTCAAACTGCTACAAGACAAATCACGTAAAATACTAGCAGATATTTTTAGAAACTTAATAGTTTTCTATGTCATGAAAGATAGAAAAACTGTGATAGTAATGAATGGCGGATCTACAGTGTTCTGAAACTACTGAGATTCGGATAAATACTTTCCTATGAGAGTCCTGTCTTTACCGATAAAGTAGTGTTAAGTGATAAAGTTAGCATCATTCACAGCATTCAAGGTGATACAAATATATTGTTTAGTTGAATACGGCAAAGCTCTTGACAATTAAATCATTAAAAGAAAATATATATTCGTAAAGAAATTTTGACAGGAAACTGGCTCGCTGGTACAGAAAGATTTGCATACAAAGTACACAAACAATTTACCAAAAGGGTTTTGAATGTAGTAGTATTTTGGATACCTGGGGATGGAGGACAAAATAAATGACTACATACAAGTTGGGATACAAGTCTGCTGAAGTTTTCAAGTGGTACACACTTGAAAGATGAATGTATTACAGCCCTGATATTTAAATGACACTAAGATTATCAATAAATAGCCAACACATGTCGCAAACCATCATCAAACGGCCAATAATCCTTAGCAGCTTCCTTACCTAATGTTAATAAGATGTTAATAGTTTTCGAAAAAAAAAAAAAAAGAGAAAATATGACAGAAACACAATTATAACACAATCTCTTGACCATACTAGTGACTACTGCGTGATCTCATGACAGGCCAACTTTAAGCGACTTCGAAAGATGTGGTTAAGGTTTGGTTTGGCCTCGTTTTAGTTGATTATGGAAAAGCACGCAAAAGCTATCTCCCTAAGAAGAGAGATATTTTTATGGAAGACTTTCTGAGGGAAACTGGCTCGTATCCATGTTACCTATGGCGAAAGCCAAAAATCCACGTGGACAGCCTGTTCTCCTATAATCGAATCCAGGTCGAATTATCAGTATTCAGCGACTTTACAGCTCGGCCGCTGGTTGGCTGAGACATGATTAAGACTTCCAGCTACTAGGCTGGCAATGATTTGCAATACACGTTGGTGATTTCTTAATAATCTTTACTCCATTTAAATAACAGGGGCCTTAATAATAAAGCCGTATCAAACGAGTTACTGCGAAGTATATATATACTGCTGTTTTGGAAAGTGCTGTCACAACATGTCTTGCACGCTCAATACATGTATAAATAAAGGCCGGTCAACATTGTATTATTATACTTGGATAAATATCATGGATTTTTTTTGCTCTGGTTTCTGATGGCTTTTATCCACATAATATATTTGGAAAGTGCAGATGTTTTAGTTCACTTGGTTTTAGTGTGTGTGTGTGATTATGGCAAAGCCTCGAGGGCTATCTGCCTAAGGGGAGGGATGCCTTCGTGGAGGACTTTCTAAGGGAAACTGGCTCGTATACACGTTACACATGGGGAAAACCACGAAAACGCCCATGCAGCCAGTCCGTTCGCGGGATTCGAACCTCGGACCGAACTACCAGTGTTCAGCGACTTCACCGCTCGGCCGCTGGTGGGCCTTCACTTGGTTTTAGAGAAGCTAGTTGGAAGAACATTTCGGTGGTTACTCAAGTGTGATATTATAAGTGTGTAATGCTTATAATAACTAATTGCCTTTTTGAAGCGTGGAACATCTGCCATTGTTAAATGGTGGTCTTCCAAAAAATTAATTTGCTCTGTCTGAACTTCAAAGTTCACGAGCATAACACGAAGGGAAGATGATGAAAAGCAGAATAATACATGTTTAAGAAAACAAGGAAAATCAAATAGCAAATGAAAGATAGAAAGGGCAAATAATGAACAGACAACATAATAAAAGATGGTTTATAAGAACTCGTCATTGTATCTTTCTTGATGATGCAATTCCTTTTAAGATTACTTGACCCAGAGACGCAACTCCCGAAGCAGATAATTCCAGTTTTCAGCGGCTTTTTTTTTTTTTTTTTTTTAATCAAATGTAGAACCGCTATAGTGCGAAAAGACTTGAGAAGTAAAATAAGTTTGTCAACATTTTCACGAGGGTGAACAAAACCGAAAACTGCGTCGTTTCCGACTGAAGCATAAACAAGTGCTTATGCAAAGATTATTCGGAGGTCACTACAGGTCATATAGGGCGAAGGTTCTTCTATTTGTACGATGAATGACCTTAGTGAGTTGAGTGCATATTGATTTCCCACACTCAGCAAAGTTTGTGATCGATAAGACAGAAAACAGAAATCCAACCTGACGCTGCTTGAGGCAATGTTTTGTTTATAAAAAATATCAAGTCAGGAAGCAGTCGCTTGTAATGAATGAACTCAGCGTAGTGTAGTGAGTATGAAGAAAAATAGCAAATCCAGTAACTAAAAATAGCAACTAAATTACCTCTTAAACATACCTATAATCCATTACCAGGTTGATCAAAAAGAAATCACGCGAAGCCAACCAAATTTGAAAAATTTGCATAAATTAATTCTAGTCTCCAACCTTTAAAAAGTAGTTCCTTTCCGTATTAATGCATTAGTCCTACAGTACTTGCACCATAATTAGAAATCCCCTTTTAGATTTTAGCTTTAAAATTGAATTATAGTCACAGCTTACCAAATATGGGCAGTGGAGAGGAGGAAGGAAGCACTGCAAGTTTAGCTTTAACTAGAATCTAATCAAGACACTTCGGCTTTTGCTTTGCTACAGCAAAACAAAATCAGTTCTTTTCCCGCTACCACTGAGGTCTCACAAAGACCACTTTTTCTCAGCCTCGAACCCTTCTCTCAGAAGTTCACAATAAAATGGCGTTTTGTTTGTCGGATATAGATGGGACGAGTTTCTCAAAACAAACTTTTTTTAAAAATCATATAAACAATATTGTTGCGTGCACACGGGTTCGTAATAGATTGAATGTACAAGTCGATAAAAAGTTAATAAAAATGTATTATTATCACAGCAAATAAAAACAAAATGCTGAAATTTCCTTAGAGATATTCGTACAATATCACAATATCTCACAGTAGTTATATTTTAAACTACTAAAACGCTTAATAGAACTCAAAACACAAAGAAAGCTAATCCGATCTCACCATGAATTCGTTACAATAAACAGCAACAGTTTTCTAAACAACTGAACAACAACTGAATTGAGATGTTTTCCTCCAGCTTTTATAAACTTTTTAATCAGCACGAGAACATTCTGGTATTTTCTCGATTTTGAAATTGCATGGTAAACAGGTACATGACGGTGGGCAGAAATCTTCTAAAGAAGTGAAGCAGAGTATGTACATGATTGGACTCTGGGGACATAACAACCCACCAGAACTATTTACTTTCGGGAAAGATGTCCTCGTGAATGTCTTTTTAAAGAAGACTTGCTTACATTCGTATTATGTATGGGTAAAATTAGCAAAGTCACCGTACAAACAAACCGTCTTCTCGGATTCGAAACAGAATCAAACTATCAGTAGTTTTGTTTTACCCGCTTGGCAACTGGGAAATCCGAATAGATTTTTCTCACATATCCTTGTGTAACGTTCAAACTAATCATCACAGAATTTCGATCTTTATATCATTAATTAGATCGAAAATTAATATTTCAAATGAGGATTTTTTGGAACTTCTAATGTACGATATTTTGGGGTTTTTTTAGAGAAATCGCTGGATTACTTTAGTTTATCATGATGGCTATTCGAGTCGAGGTATTTGATAGCACTTATAGCAACCTCATAGTTTTAAATGATAGAATCTAAACTACAAAGAATTTGAATTTTCACAAACATCTAAATTGGCTATTCAGTATGTTAGCTTATATCAGAATGGAAGATTTGGTACGTATTTAAAGATTATCAAGACTTTTTTTCATACATTTCCCCTGAGTAAAGGTCAGGGGGTTAGATAGAGGTATGTTGAATACAAAAAGTTTTAAATAAATAAGCATTTTCCGAAAGAGGCTATTGATTAATGTTTAAGCATTGAATTTGATGAAATAAAAAATATTTGATAAATGATAAAAATAAATGTAAGTTAGAATCTGCAAATTAAAATTGAAGTGTCTGAAATTAAACTTTTTATCTTATACACACATGCGTATACCTATAAACAGAGAGAGTATAAAATTTAGTTAACCTTCAACAGATATTTTCACAGCCATTTGCTTGCTTCCTTCACATTTTTCGTTATTTTTGCGACAATTAAGGCGCATGTAGAACCTTAAGCTGTTACTTAAGCCGTGTCATAGCTTTCAGCGTGTTTTCTAATTTGCATCTAAAACTTTCTTTAGTAGCAGTAAAGGAGGAAAAGAAAACTTTTATAGCCCCCTGCCGTGATTAAATAAAGCACGCAATCAACCTAAACATGTATGCGCGGGTTGGGTTTTATTAGTGTATACTCGAAAATACACTAAAAATACGACGTGTCTACCGAGTATTGAAACAGAAAATGCGGATAATCAGAAAGTGCTCTTAAAATCTTTTACTTAAACATTATATCTTTTAAGATTATATTTTATGACGATCAGTATCCTTTGCGTAATTAAGTAAGATTTAAAGGAATAAAAACTTTTTATCCTTAGTAAATAGGGTTTCTTTTATCAGTCGTATTAAGCTACAATTTATATTAATTGTAGATTAATATATAGTAACACAAATAATCTTCAAAAACATTTCTCGCCTAATTTCCTTGAATAAATTTAGTTTGCTGAATTTTAATTCTTTGAATTTATTTATTAAGAATGAGTATACATCTTTTAATTTAATTATGTTACGTCTATGCTACGTATACTGTTGCAACGATATTATATTTAGCTTGAAATTTTTAGGAACTATAGATATTTCTTCTTAGAAGTTTATCGATAATTTTGTATTCCTGTCTAAAAATATTTCTTATATCAAAAATTTAACATTTCATTGCAAATACGAATGAAGTTACCTTTTAAAAGCGATGACCTCTTTTAGGAATAATATTCTACTCCACTGCTGAAGCATAGCTCATATTATTACATATTACGTGAATGGTGTATTTTTTAAATAGTTTTAAACTATAGACACTTCTAAATATATATGGTTGAATAAATATTCATACTTATCGATTTATAGTATTCATACTTAACGATATTATAACAATAGTTGCATTATTTTTGTAAAATGTAAATTTGACCAAAACATTTCCTCATTAAATCTATGAATAAATTATGTTCATATCTGATTAGTTAGCAGGGAAGATTACGAATTCTGTTTACATCTTTGATTGGAAGGGAGGCTGGTTACGAACTAAAACATCGTCATAGATTTTCAGCATAAGTACTCTTCGAAGACTAGTTTCAGAATTAGTTAGGCTATCTTGATATAAATATAGCGGAAACTTGTGCTAACTTTGATGACGAGATGTCAGTCGGTTGCGCAACAGAAAGATCTGAGTGCAACTTTCTCAGAAAAACTTGAAAGAGAGCACGTTCATGAAGACAGGAAAGAAAATTATTACGAAAGAAATAGACAGCACTTGTTGCCCAGTTGCATCAAACCTGCCTAACGTATTCAGTTCGCAATAAAGAAAGCTGAACAGGGTTAGTGGGAAAGTCAGAAATGCCATAAGGAAGTGATTTATTTTCTCAGAAAAATATTTTTAAAAAATTTGAAACCGAAAGAAATAATCAGTAAAGGAATTCTTAATCTAGAGTGTGAAAGGTGGTAAAAATGAACGGCAATTTGGTGGATATGAAACTCTACATGACACTTGCAGAAACAAAGTTTTATTCTAACAACCTGCAATGTATTTGAAAAAATGAGAAGTCTGTGGAATAAAATCTCGCATTCTTTCTCATTTAACCATGAAAAAAGAAATGAACTAAATTAAATTTCAGCATGAGAAAATGTTTGGAGAAAACATGTACCTGTATTAAAAAAATGAGCGTCCTGCATCAACACAAACTAAATACGCAAACTTTGGCTTTTATGTACCTGAATGAGGTCATTTGTCTTCGATTAGACGTCTGACATTTGCTACTACTTTAGGTTCAAAACCTCCAAACTGATTGGAATTTTTTTTTTTTTTTTTTTTTTTTTTTTTAATATTCATGCAATGTCAATAAAATACGAGCATTAATCCATGCTGTCTCTCTTGTCACAGTTACATCTGGAGTAAGTAGCAGCTTCATGCGCTCTATACATTACTGAATGCGATCAAGGGATTGAATAAGTATATCCACCTTCATTTAAATACCTTTACAGTACACAGATCGCAAAACTTCACAAATGGAATTTAATGTATGAATTATGCACTTCGTTATCAAGCATTCTGAGTGCTTTTAATATCGTTAATATACAAGTTGCTTGATCTGTAAAAGTAAACTATATACTTGAATACTTCATTGCATTTTAGGAAGTAAAAAACATGCATGCATCATTGAACAATAATTAGATTAGCGTAGGGATGATGATTGTTTCTGCTTCCATAGGAATTCCAACCAGTCGGTCAACAAATACCCACTTAAGATCAACAACTGATTAAGAATTAAAGAAAAACTTATTACGAAATCATAACCAATTAATTAACAAATAATAAAATAATTAAGAAATGATAAACAATTGACTAAGAAATAATAAATTGATTGGGAAATGATAAAAGTTAATTAAGAATACTGCATGGTCTTTCTATCATTGATTTAACACAAGACTAATCATCATAAACAAAAGCTATAATTCTTTCGAAAAATATTTTCATCTGCAAGAGATTTTTTTTTTTTTCTGAATATTTCCATTACATGGCATAAAGGCTCAATTTATGTAGAAATAGTCCAGTTTGAACAAATGTAAATGTCAGATCGATAAAAAATGAGTTGAGCTTACACCAATTAAAGAAGTAAGAATAAGAAACAATTTTTACCTTGTCTTGTCACAGTAGCACAATGCTATAACCATGGTCTTCTTTACTGTGTTCCAAAGAGATTGTATACCAAATGTTATGAAAATATTTATTTACCATTGTAACGAACATTTGACGGGAATATCACTAATTCGATATTTTACAAACTTATAACATAATTTCAATACAAATTTAAGCAGTCTTTATGCGAGAGCTTTTTGTTTTACATTTTCTTTTCACATTAGCGTGAAGAAGAGAAGTTAATCTTATAGTTCTGTTATAGGAGCACGGCTAGAATGAAATGTTTATTGCCTTGGTGTTGATCAATATTATTCCTCGCCATATATTAACAGAATTCTGTTGAGTTATTTAAGCATATAAAAATAAAACTTTGACACTCATGCGAAGAATGCTTCCAGCAAAAACAGTAATGTGGCTAATCTGCCTTTTTATTCGGTCTCTGTGATTTTCATCCATGCTTATTTTTGTGTCATAAAACTCATATAGAAATAATTTTTTCTATCATTATTAATGTCTTTTGTGTTAAATTCTTCTACAAGTGCGAATTACGCATCATTAGCAAACTCTCAAGCTCCCATTTACACACAAGTGTGCTGATGTGTGTCTCAATACTAGTGCTAAAAACATTAAAGATTCAAAAGCTGGTTTCTCAAGCGCGCGTTACACGAATGATGGAAGAGGGTTAACATCAAAGCACATCATGTAATGTAACGGTTGTATAATGGAAAAGCTGGATTAACCATTATGAAATAAGCCCATGCTTGGGGCACCAACGGGAAGAGGCACCTAAAAAACTAAAAAATTAGCTTACTTAAGGAAGGGGGACACTGCAGAAATTTCTAAATGCCCATTTTGTCGACACTAAACCATTTTATCACGGAAAATCAAGATCAAGAGGAAAAGAACTTGAGAGAAACAGGTGTAAATATTTGTGAGGATACCAGAATCTTTTAGATGCTTTTGGGGATTCCTAAAAATCTTAATCCGGCTCTGATGCGAACACAGCTAAGTATAGTAGTGCCATATGATAGTAATTGTTACTATTGGATGGCAGTTTCTGTCAAGCTATAAATTTCATCTTCAGAATCTATAATAATAAAAGCAAGTGTAATGTGTCTGTCTGTCTGTCTGTCTGACCGAGCTCTCCAGCCAAATCTATCGCACGCAGGGACCTGTAATTTTTTATACGGAAGCAAAAAGGGGCTGGCCACCAGACCTCGAAGCCCGATTTTCGATTTTTGAATTAGAAAAATTTTAAAAAAATTATTTATAATTAATTAATCACGGTTTTTTTGACTCACTGATATTATTATTTGTTTTCAAATAACGTTCGATTGTAACAATTGATTTCTTTATTCTAGCGTTAGTTTGCTGTTTTGACGATACATTAAATCGATTAATTACAATTCATTTCTTTTTTGTAGCTTATTATTTATAATTAATTAATCACGGTTTTTTTGACTCACTGATATTATTATTTGTTTTCAAATAACGTTCGATTGTAACAATTGATTTCTTTATTCTAGCGTTAGTTTGCTGTTTTGACGATACATTAAATCGATTAATTACAATTCATTTCTTTTTTGTAGCTTGTGGGGGGGAAGAGAGAGAGACAGTCTACATGTCCTACACTACTATTCCTGCGCTATTCACTTATCTGCATTTTCTAAATGCACGGGCAACGCCGGGCGGGTACAGCTAGTAGAAAATAAAGTGACCGATATTAATTCAAAATTTCAAATTCCAATAGCCAATAATTTGGAGCAAAATTGATTAAAAATTAACGTTCTTGGATGTAAATTTGACAGATAGTACGCAATGTACGATTTGGAATTAAATTTGTGGATTTCAAATACCGATCCGATGTAATGTTAAACCTCATTAACTATTAAACTACATTTATTTAACCTTTCTGTGCTTCGACGAATTCTCGTTTGCAACTACAAGAATTTAACCGAACGGGTTATGATAAAGCTATGTCTTATAATACAACTAAAATTAAACAAAACCTAACCACCTTTATTTGCAGTATCCCAAAATTTCAAATATACACAACACAGCGAGTAACTTTCAAAGCTTAATCTACCCGGCTCTATCTACTTCGGCTTCTAGTGTTAACAATTACAAAATTCTCCTATCAAAGAGATAGACATATCAGAGAATAGCCAATTTTCTGCCACAGCTTTTTACCCTCTAAACCACAAATTTTCTTGCTATTTAAACTCAACCTAATTTGCATTCTGGTCATGGCTGACGTAAGAAAAGAGAAAGTACAGGGAAGAATTGTAACGTTAAGTAGTTTTATGTTTTTAAGAATAAACTTTAAATCATAAAATGCAAATTTACAATAAGTTAAAGCAAACAGAAATAAATACACGATTTCGGACAAATAAATTCTGTTCGAAATACGAATCTCAGATAATTTTCTCCAAAAATGCTTATTGTTAATACAAGTAATTTTCGCGCTGTAATCAAGGCACTGATGAAAATAAATTAGTCACAAAAATACTGGTAGAACTGAGAAAACTATGAGTAATATTACTTCTGTACAATTAATAAATAACGCTGTACTTTATACCGCCATACTTCATTAAACCATGTGAGAGCTGTTACTGAACATAACGTTACTAAAAGTGATAATTTCGTCCATGATTCGAATACTACCAATCGAACGTCTGAATTTCATTTCATTACAAGGAGCAGATTTCTTTCCAAATCTGTGCGTGGATGCAACTCTTCCAAAGAAGAAAACCATCGAATACTTTGGCATGATATACCAAGCCTTTGCCTCATTTGGTAAATTTAGCTAATTTAAGCCTTCGTAAGCTTGCCATATATATTCTCCCTCTAGTATTAAAAATGATTATTAGCCCAAAAGGGTTAGTAATTTCAAAACGGCATTTTTGCGTCGATTCACTTTTCAAACTGTTGCCACTAAATATTTTCGCCATGTATTATCTTTAAAGAAACTAAATAATGAAAAATCCGCATGAATGTTTCTCGCATTGTGAAGAAACAACGGTACATAGAGCCATAAAATTTTGAATAACGTTGTCCTCCAACCGAACATGGGCCCTTGAAAGGCCAAATTTTGAATTTCGATTTTATTTTATTATCTATTTAAAATTTTGTAAATCTTAAAAGAATTTTTGGTTAACAAACTCAATGATTTCAAGGCGAGCAATGGCAACACTGATCAGAAAAAATTGATCTCCACCGCGCGAGACTGTGTATCGAAAATTCTAAAGATATGCTGTTTTGTAGTATTTTGTGATATTGCTGTTCAATTAAATTTTATGTGTTTTAAGAGCGAATAACATGATATTCAATCAATAAAATTAACACACAAAACGTTAAAAAAACGCTCTTTTGGGTGTAATATAAAATCTGAAAGCTTTCAGAATTTTTAGTCCAAAGGGGCATTGTCCCTGAGTGACTATTGTTTTCGTTTTGCGATATTTCATCGAATCATTCTGAATGTCCATTTCACTTTCCAAACTGTTGCCACCAAATATTATCACCCTGCATTATATTTGAAGAAATTAAATAATGAAGAGTCTGCATAAATGCATGTATGTTTCTCACATTGTGATAAAACGGTACCTAGAGCCATCAAAATTTGAATGACGTAATGATGTAATCCTGCTGCGAATATAGGCATCTGGAAGCCCAAACTTGAAATTTGTTTTATTACCGATTTCATATTTTGTAAAACTTTAACGAATTTTTTATTAACAAACTCAACGATTTCAGAGCGAGCAATGGCAACGTTGTACAGAAAAAACATTTTATCTCCAGCACGTGAGACTGTGTATCGGAAATTCTAAAGAGATGCTCAATTTAAAACTATTTTGCGATATTGCGAAGAAAATTATATTTCATAAATAAAGGTAACACACCAAATGTTCAAAAAACGCCCCTTTGGACGTAATTTAAAATCTGAAACCTTTCAAATTTTCTTTTTTTTCCCTTCCCCCCCTTTTTTTTTAAATAATTTTTCCTAATATCAAAAGTTCAGTATTCGGCGTCATTGCAATACGAAAAGGAAACAAAATAAAACCAGAGTTATCAAATCTATTTTTTAATGAAGATTTACATTAAAATGAAGAGCACTTTTTTGAAAATATCTAGTATTTTTGCAATATACCGAAAAATTATGCGCATGCATATGCAAAAGAAAATTTCAAAATCCTTTTCACGCATTTCAGATAAATTATGCGAATAAAAAGCAGAGAATGAAATCCATAATCTAACTCATAATGCCATGCTATACAAAAAGTAAACATATTATGTTCGTATATATATGTAATTCAAAATTATATGTAAATTTGAATATATATCTTCATTTATGTAAATGCAGAAAACGTATGTACGTGCGCATGATTTAAAAAATAATTATTTTCTTAAAAACTATCTTATTTTTCAAAGTTACTAGACTATAAGGTTTAACTATTTTTATGTGACGTTACCACTCTTATCAGCTGAATGACAGCTTTCTCCTGCTTCTGTAAGTAAATGACGTCAGCTTTGGGAAGAACCTAACCTTTGTTTGTTTGCTAACCTTGAAAATTTTGAGTTGTCAATTGACTTTTAATATATCTCTGCAAAACATAAATTATTTTATCAACAACTTTCAGGCTTCTTAGCTTGGAAGTAACATGTTTTGCGTCATTTCACTCTTCCTTTTTATCCTTGTTCTAGATCTTGTTAGATTGTAAAATTTCTTTGACGATAGATGCTTAGCTTATTGTCTGAAAATATAGATTATTGTTGAGATGTGTTTGATATTTGAAGAATTTCTGTTTTGTTTCTAGACAAGATATCTCGAACACAGAGTTATATTTATATGTGATTTTAGACAACACCAACTTAATATTTGAAAAAGTAGCTTGTCAAGCAGCATAACAAGGAAGCAGTGTACCAATGCAGCATGGGATACATAAAGAGATACTACAGCACTTAGCACCACTTTTTAGAAATCTTATACAATGATGAACTAAATTGATTAGCGATAATTTTTGAGTTTATCTTGGGTTTAATCTAATTTGAGGCCACATGTCTAGTCTTAACGCGTTTGTTCGTTACTTAGAATTGTAGATCTTTTGATTCTGAATGCAACAACATTGGAATTGTAAGGCTAGAAAAAATTAGAACACGAGATATAGGCCACTGTGCTTCTGACGGACCTAGCGAAAATTTTTGTCACCAAGCTGATGACATTTGGCGATTTTTCGTCAAACTGGCAACTCTTTGGAATATTCAAGAAAAGACATTTTCGAAGACCCTACGAACGATTCTTCCAAAAGATTCCAGTATTTTGTGTATCATGTATTTTATATAAATTTTTTTATCATCCGCGTTCTCTTTGAGTTATTTCCAGTTATTATTCCGCTGTAGTAGTAATTAGTGTGCTTATTTTCATAATAAATTATTCACATTTTCCCTGCTTACATGTATTTAGCATTTAGAGAAACATGAATCCGACGCAACAATACATTAAACCACTGGTCTCATACTAAAACTGAATGCAGATTGAATGCCTGTGACAGGGCAGAATAATGATTTATTTTCTTTAAAAAAATAGTTGAAATGAATTTTAAATATCTCTCATTAACCCCTTAACTGCCGCGGGCGTATATATACGCCTTGCTCAGCCGATGCGTTAACTGCCCCAGATGCGCCCAGATGGGCCCAGATGCGCAGCCGATGCGTTAACTTTGCGAATAATTTTAGGTGTAGCAGCGCAAAGCAAATGATAGCAGTTTGGAAGGACGTATATATACGCCTGGGGCAATTAACGCATCGGCTGAGCAAGGCGTATATATACGCCCGCGGCAGTTAAGGGGTTAAATAGTTGTCGATACTAAACATAAATAATATAAACTAAACATAAACAATAATAATGACATTCAACAAAATTCAAATTTATATTTATTTTCTATCTGAAATCTAAAGTTTGGACCATTTTTGTTCGTTATACTTTGCAACTGACAGCTAAATTATGTTTTTAAACTGATATTTATTTCAAATAATTATATTATGTTTAATTAACCATTAAATAGTTTACTTAAATCTAAACTAAAGCAAATTATGGAAACTTTCCAAACGTGACAAAACTTGATAATAAATTATCACAGCCCAGTTTCTTTCTTTTTTTTTTTTTTTTTAATTATTAAATTTTTCTTCGACTCATAAATAAAAGTATATATGTTTGCTTGTAAATAATTATACATTTCTTTATTTCTTGCTACAAATGGAAACTTGATATCTTTTCGATTCTGATAAAATTTGAAACTTCTAACAGAAATTATTAGAAAATAATTTTGTCACGAATTGTAGATGCTCACCATTCAGTCGAGTTCCTTTCTTATTAATTTTCAATTACGGAAATGAACTGTTCGCGTATAAATGCATTTCCAAACAAAGCGATTATTCTAAATTCAAAATTTCGTAACCGAAATTATTTATATTTTATTCAAGTACGAGTAACAGTTGATAAAACCTGTATTTTTAGATCTTTGAATAAGATTTACATCATGCTGTTAATTAATTAGCACCATTAACAGATTTTCATGCGTTATTCATATTTGTTTTTAATGGAAATAAAAATAATAAAAACTCGGACATCAAATGATTAAATTCTTGAAATCTTCCAACACCGCATTTGCAACAAATATGTAACTGAAAATTCTTTGAGAGCTGCATAAACTGGCGGGAGCCGCCAGTTTGAGAACTAATGATATTAAAATTGATATGATATAGTGCACTAAAAGAAGAATAATTTATCACATAGTTTCATGGGAATTACAGATTACAAAATTAACCTACAATTTTATATCCCAAATAATACAAGCGTAGAGGGCCCATGATAAATTAAAAATGAAATTGGTTTGTGCGTTTGACAATGTAATGGAATTAATGAGAAATTTTAAAAGCTAATAGCTTATGCATTTAACAGAGCGGTTAAATTAATAGAGTTAAGCGCCCTACGCTTTCATTATTCGCGATATAAAATTGTAGATGAATTCGATAAATATAATTATTTAAACTATTATTCTCATTAAATAACATGATAAACTATTTTTCTTCTTTTAAGGCATTAATTATTATATCCATTTTAAATAAAAGATTATTATACGTTTTTAATTACATTTTATTTTCCTTTTTTTTGTCTCAATTACACATTATCAATGACGAAATTTTTAATCATTATTTAAGAGAAGCAATAAATCATAAGCAAACTATGAAATAATGAAAAATAACTGAACGTCATTTAGAGAATGAAGAAATAACTTTGAATATTCAGTTTCGAAACTGGGTGTAATAATAATGTTAAACTAAAATGAGAAAACCAACATCGACATTTCGTTTTCAAGTGTGCCAAGATAGCAAACACAAAACACGTTTTTTTCCCATCCTGCTTCACACTGCAACACATTAAAAACATGCAAAAATTCTCTCAATTAACATTTTTTTCACATTTTTATTTTAAAAGAGAGCGAAAAGCTTCTTTCATAATCTGTGAAAATTTCAAAATTTTATACCTGACACATTTTTAGATGTAGAAATTTTAAAATTGAAAACGTAAAAACAGTCTAAAAAATCGAGAAATTTTCAAAATTCGGCAGAAATTCAGAGATGAAGTTACTACTTTCATACAAGTTTCATTGAAAAGTTATTTTTCTTCTGTATTTGGTGTTGCAAACAGTAAAATTCGTTAAACAAAGACATGGGCAAAAAGTCGTTTTAAACATTAAAATAAAAAATAAATCGAAATCGAAATTTTAAAAAAAATCAAATCACAACATTGCATTGATTTTTAAGAAATTATTTCAGCAGAGTGTCGATGAAGCACCACAATGAATGACCCACTAATTTTTAATATTTGATATGCGATTAGAAACTGCTCGAGTTCCTATCTAAAATAAGAAATATCATGCAGTTTATCTATAATTCGAAAAGTGAAAAAATTCAGAGGAAAACTAGCAGCTTTTCATTTTCGGAAAAACAAAAATGGTTATTACGTTAGGCAGAAGAGATTTTTGAACGCAGTCAATCGATAAATTACGGAATTTCAAAACACGCAAACAGTCAAATTCTGATGTCAGACTGAAAGATTTCCCAAATCCTTTGAACCTCATAGGTTAAACTTGGTACTGATTTGATAATCTTCAAACAAACGTTTCCCTGAGAGTTAAATATGCTTAGTTTCGAGCTCGGCACAGAAAGTTTACAAGAAAGTGTTATCAGGAATCCCATTCTTCACTTGCACTGTAACAACGTAAAATTTGTTTGTCTTTTGCGAAATCACAGTCAGATTAAGATAGTGACAGTTTAAAGACCACTATCAGTAGATTCGGCGTCACTTCAGTGACTACTATAATTGTTTTCTTCAATGAAACTAGTACAATAGAAGGAAAGACAAAGTATTTAAGTATTGACTGAAAATATATGTATTTTGTCCAAATCTAACACTTCCGACAACGTTCTCACTACATTGAAAAAATGCAGGTTCTTTAAAATAAATAGAAAATAAAAATGTTGCCAATATTATATTAGCAACAAATAAATGAAAAATTACAGAAGAACCGCTTTGGAGATTTTCATAGTAGTACCTTCTTCTTTGAAATGGATTCAGTTATTTGATTCTGACGAAACATTCTAGGAAAATATGGCTTACTAAGGGCTTTCCAAGAGAAATTAGTTTATATGAACGTTACAAGAAAGAAAAACAAGTAAACCTCATGCAGGTACCCTTTCCAATAACGCGAATATAACCTAAAGCAGCTATTACCAGCGTTTCACAGGTTCAACCAATTGGCCACTTAGTCAGCCCTTTCTTTGGCTGCTAAAACATAATCAAAATTACTTGAATTAAATAAACATAATCAGAATTACTTGAAGAATATTACAAGTAATATTCTTCAAGTAATTCTGATTACTCGTACTATGTTCTCATTAAATTCTTCATAATGAAATTAATTCGTTTTATTTTATCAAATGTTTATTTGTTCAGTTTTTAGTAATGAATAGCAGAAGAGTTAAGTTCTTACAAATAAACGTAAATTTACAAAGTTCATTAGAGAAGAGCAAGATTTTCTTTAATAATAATTCTTTACCACCAATTTTTAATTCTTAAACGAAGGTATTAATATGATTATGAAGGCAAAAATATATCACATTCGACCGCGTCTGGTATGAGGGGCTTATTTATAAACTTATAAATCTGCCTATGGATAGAGAGCTGATTCAGCTAATTATGTCTTTCATCACTAATAGGAAATTCACTGTGGCTATTGGAAAGGACATCTCCAGTTTACGCACCATGAATGCAGGCGTCCCACAGGGGTCCATTTTAGGGCCTGTCCTGTATTTTATGTTCATGACTTCCCTAGGTCTCACATTGGCAGAAATCACGGATGATACGGCATTAGTTGTAAAGTCCGCAAACGCACACCATGCAATCAAGAAGTTACAGGATCTACCCAGTGGTAGAAAAGTGGTGTACGACTTGGAGGATTGCTATTAATGCCAGCAAGTCGCAATTATTAATGATAAGGAGGAAAAATACACATTTGACTATTAATAGCAAGCTCTTCTTATTCTCTGAAGAGATTCCTAGAGTTAGTAAGGCGAAATATTTAGGAGTGATGCTAAATGAAAGATTAAAATGGGGAGATCATATAACAGAGGCCAAAATAAAAATTTTCACTGTTGTAAATAGTCTCATCCTTATATTGGGTAATTATTCTAGCTTAGACCTCAGGAAAAAGATGCTAGTATATATCACGGCAATTAGGCCATTGATGACTTATGCGTCGCCGGTCTGGTGCACGGCTACCAAGGAGGATATAAAAAGACTTCAAATCATGCAAAACAAAGTGAGCAAAGTGATGTTTTTTGTGAGCAATGCTACACTGCACTGTGACTTAAAACTGGACACTCTAGAAGAGCACCTGAATAAGATCAACAGGAAATTCTTCACGACAGCTCTGCACTGTGACCATATGAGAAATTTTGATATCTTTACCTACGAAATATTGAATGAAACTGCGCCCACTTGCGGCCCACCTTATCAGGGACCCGAACTTTCCTACCTAGTGCCCACCTGTAAATAATGTACCTAATGTGTTTATTAGCATTCTTAATTTTGTATCTTACTTATTTATTGTACTGTGTATTTCTTAAATTCACTAGTTTTATTCACATTCTACACTCATTTTATGACTTCCACTTAGTCACGCTCTTACTGGGCCGGTTACTTCCTAGTGAGCTTTGCGTTGCTGCTCTTCCTATTCTTTATCTGTCTTTGCTCCTCCTTAGGGCGGACATTATGTAAAGATAGTTCTATGTTGTTGTGCCCATCTGGCATAAATTTAATTGAGCCAGATAAACTACTGATCTCAGTGGTATTCTGGCTATAAGTTATCAGTCAGTCAGTCAAAATATATCAGGTGTCTGGAAGATAATATTTCTACATTATGAAAACTACTGCAGAAAAGATCATTCTGCTCAGACTTGCCATCACAGTCCTTGGTACTTTCTGGTAAAGACTATATAATAGAAGCAGCCACCTCAAAAATTTAAAAGGTCTTATGAAATTCTACTTTTTATCCTAAAATGTGGATAAAATGCTAATCAAAAAGCCTTATTTTCCGCCCTTCAGCGCTTTGGGATATTCTTACAGATCGATGAACCCAATTATGACACTTATTTTCACAATCATACACCAATTTTAAGAGAATCAAGGAACTAAATATACTTATATGAGAAAATTTCTCTTAGAAACTTCTGTCTCACCCTTTTTATGCGTACTTTTAACTTTAAGAAGGTCTAATTTTATATAAAGCAAAGGAAATCAAATATTTCTTTTGTTTCAAAGGTTTCGCGCATCACTCCCACTATAATATTTTTTTAAGTGGAAGTTTTTTATATAATGAAAATGGTTGTCCTTTCTGAAATGATTCCATTCAAGTAAACTAATAACAGCATGTGTTAAAACACACATGACACTGAGATTACATTGATACCATTCATACTACGCATTTTAAAGCAACGCTCTACTTTGTTATTAGTCTTTTTCATATTTGCAGCATAAGTTACGAGAAAAGATCAAAATTCATTCAACTATCATATAAAATAAAACTGTTTTTAAATTTATTTTGGAAGAACTGATGAAAGATCTCCAGTTTTAAGTTGAACGAGAGTTGAAATTCAGTAATCTGTCCGTGACTGTCTTGAAAATATTTTACTCGCGATTTCTAAAACTCATAAATTTTATGCTGCTTACATAATAAATAGAAGTAACATTTATATCATTAATCTGTTACAAAATTTAATTCAATAAATGCCACTTTTTGCTTAAAATGCAGTTTTCCCATAAAAAGCAGCTTAGTTCTCAAGAATGGTGAACAATAAAATATTTTTTAAGTTAATCTTTGTAATAAATGAGGTACAGGATTATTTATTAGGATTATGATTATTTTGCCCAAGCGAAGAGATGTCTTCATCTCTGTCTTCATGTACGTGGCCGCACTGGCAACCTAGAAAATGAAAGGGCTGATTGGTTGGCAAAAAAAGCTACACATCTTCAAGTAATTACTCCAATGATACTTCCCAAGTCATTTTACAAAAACAAAAATAGGGATGATATAATACTCAAGTGGAATGAACTATACAGGAATTCTACTACTGCCTCTTTGACTAAACTATATTTTCTTTCGATTCCTCACAGATTGAATAATAAACACGTTTCCTGCAATTTTGAAGTTACTCAATTTCTAACTGGACATTGTAAATTCAATTCACATCTGAAGAGATTTAGATTCTCTGGTACAGACTTGTGTTCATGCACTGCAAAATGTCGAACATTTGTTGTTCTATTGTTCAAAGCTCAAGAAAGGACGAACGGAACTCATTTCTAGGTTAAAACTCTGTGAATATTACATTTCATCCCCCTCTTCACGTATTTGTTCAACATAAAATTTCTTTCTTTTTCTTCTGTAAATTTATCTCTTACGTGTCATCTGTGAATTTGTAAGTTTATTTTATTTTATGTTGTATTGTTGCACTTTTTTTTAACTAACCTCTGTAATACTTGTGTAATACTATGCGGTGGACAAGGAATTTAAAATTTTCAATTAAAAAATTAATTAATGATAGCAGATTTTTAAATTATATTATTCTAAGCCCATCCAATTATGCTTCAACAGTATCTGCACACATCTCCTAAAACTTTATGAATGATATTTTGAACAGTTTTGACTGTATAATGACGGATGGAAAGTTTTGCTTGCTTTACTTTCAGATTAGCCAGCGGATAATTCGCCTCCCTTTTTTTTATGTTCTCATTAAAGTTAAACATTTATCTTTCTATTTTATAAAGTGTAGTATATAAAATATAAACTTCATTATTTTGTATAAACACTTAAGTTAAACACTGGATTGGAAATAAATTTAATTCGCTCACAGCAGCTGTGGCTGAAAGTCAGTCGAAGAAAGCATTAGGTATTCAACGATATTCAATACATACAAAAAAATCAAATAAAAATTGTTTTCAGTCAAAATTTATATCCATCAGACAAATATCAGATAAAAGCACTCAAAGAAGAAACACATGATATGTTAAATCAAAGACATGATGACTATAATTCAAGATAGAAATTAAAACTGACAGGGTTAAAGTTGCGAGAGATGAACCAAGACTTAGTATCAAAAGTTTATTTCCTGCGCTTGGATATTTAAAATTCTGTCATCAATCCATTTCCACGAATCATTTAAACATAAATAAAGGTCTTGGAATCTAGGTATCTCATAATTTAGTACCTGATCAACTGCAAAATCCCGTGAATGCGTGTAAAACTATCTTAATTGGTGTTCTATACATTTCCACCTCGTATTAAGACTTTTTATTGGTGACCTTTGGATCTCATTGTACATACCACCCAGCAAGAATCAAAGGTTTACTTTGCATGCGGAACCACCCAACAACGTAGCTCAGGACATTCATGCATCTATACGAATTTTGATTATTGACATCGATTATGAAGAAATAGTTTTCTTAAGGTAATTATCCGTTAGCACTATCATAGATGGATCATTGCACATGCTGGAAGAAAATTTGCCAGAATGGTTGGAAAGTAAAAGTTTAAACAATACACGCTTTTTATATGATAGTATAAAAGACAAGTTCAACAAAGAGTTTAATAGAGTTTGACAAAACAGAAGATTTAATGGCAGTCTCCGTCCGACCACATTCTAAATCACAATCTTAATCTGACCCATTCGGGCCATGGCATGACTGTCCTTGAAAAGTATCAATATGAAGTTGTGAACAATCAACGGAATTAAGTACATTTCGTGGGCTGTGTTATCTAACGAAGAGATGGTAACATGTTGACCAGAGCCATTTGAAATTTTTATTAATTACAAAGTCTTGTATGGCTTTTGATGATTTAACAAATATCAGTTTTAATAAGAGACGCATTTGCGTCGGCCACTATATCAATTTAGCCACTGGGAAAAAAAAAAAAAAAAAAAAAAAAATGTCGACTTTTTCTTCTTATGGTTCTCGCGTAAAAGTTTATTTCGCATATTTTTATAAAAAGCTGTCACGTGGTCAAATTGTCACATTTTGAAAGCCTAATTTATTTGAGTCATTTCTTCAGATGGAGCCATGGATGTGTTACAAATCTTTCAAAAGATATTTAGTAGCCATGCAATGACTTTTTGAAGCATCTTTAAAATAAATTCTATTTAAGACCACACATGATGATAAATTGTAAGACAAAAAAACGCTGAGCTTCGGTTTTGCAAAACGTTTATTGATAGACGAAGAGAAGTCAGGTTACGCAACCCAAGGCTGAACGATATTTACATCTTAGAAAAAGTTCTTTCTTATCAAACAGCTGACATCACATGAATTGATAAGATTTTATAATACGTAATAACGAAAAAATATAAAGCAAAATGGAAGACAGAATAAATCCAAAAGCGTTACGGTGCCAAACTCCTCCGTAAATAGTTCCACTCCCAATATCTGATGGAATTGCATATTACAAAAAGCTTAAAAGTTCAGAAAGTAATGGATTTTCCAAATAGAGCTTTGAAAGCGTTCTGCCATATTCACAATCCACATTCCACTGCAACCTGTTACGTAAACTTTTGCTTTTACCATCTCCTAGCATAAAGTTGTAACCAGCAATTCTGTTACACCCTGTTATTTGGGGAAGACAGTATATGCATGTTTTTTTTTTTTTAAAATGCTTAATATATATGAGTGGAAATAGAGCTTTGACTAATCTGCTTATTTTATCTTTGAATATATTTCCATCACAGCATATGTGTATAATGCTAGGCATGAAGACTGGTTAGATTATGGCGCGAGAACTATCTGCCTAAGACAAGGAATGACTCCATGGAAGATTTTTTAAGGAAACTAAGACAAGCATTCACGTTACACATCAAGTAAAACAAAGAAACTCATGCAGCCAGTCCGTTGGCCGAGATTTGATCTCAGTTCAGACAACAAATATTCATCAGTTCAGACAACAAATATTCAATGGTCTTACTAATCCACTGCCGGTAGGGAAAAACATAATTCGAGGAAAGCAAAGAAGTAGCCGGAAATTTTGAAAAGAATTTGAATTTCTGATGTTAATTCAAAGCGATTTGGGTCCATTATATTTTTATGGGTCTTTCATCAAATTCCAGTCTTCAGAAATGAGATTCTTTTGACTCTCGACACTTAAGCCTGTTTATGTAATACCAATGCCATATAAAGGCTCATTTTATGTTAAAGAGTAATTCTTGAACTTACAATGATGTAATAATGCTTTACGAAAATAGTTCATTCCTAGTAAATCTTGCAAGTCAAAATGCGTCAAGCGATTTATAAAACTTCTACTTATAAGTAATTGCTATTAATTAAAGGGGAAAATATTTTTACCTAAATACATAAGATACAGTTCCCTATGATGCAAATTAGGAACGGCTTACCAGTATCAGAACTGCAATGGCATCTCTTTGTATTTCGTATCACACATTAAACAATTTACAGTTTACTACTTTATTGAGTGATGAGTTGCTGACATTATCTCATTCCGTGCAAATACCAAGTTCAGTAACAGAACTACGCACAGTGCGAGTGATATGATTACAAAGAACTTCTATACTAGGAAAATGAGTTTATCTACTTATTTGCTAAGGATTCGCCATACGAGTCGGTAAACCTAGATACGAATTGACTACCCATAAAAGTGACCTTGGACACCTAATTTGCGCAATGAAGGAAAGACTTGTGACAACGAATGATAAAGAATTCAAAATAGCATATAGTTGAATATGTATACTAGAAACATATTATTTAAATAATTACTTAAAGATTTAAAATATTTCTTTGTTAAATACTGCTTGAAATAAGTCAGAACCCCAAATAACCTTGCCGCTCTATTTGGTGTAGTGGTAAGGAAGCCGGCTGCCATGGAGGTAGACTCAAATTCAAAACCAGTTATGTTAGGCTATTTGAGTATGGCAAAGGTTGAATATGGCTATTCCAATATGGGGTATCTTCCTAAAAGGAGGGATTCCTTCGTGGAGGATTTCCTAAGGAAAACTGGCTCGTATTCACTTTAATTGCAAAAATCAAGCATACAACAAAGCCATTCGCCTGGGATTGAACTCACGAAAGGTCGAACTACCAGTATTCAGCGGTCCAACTCCGCCACCGGCGAGGCTTCAAAACGCAGAGAAAGCATGGTTATTTGTAAATGGAATCATTGTGGGACTGGGGCACTTAAAATACCGTCTAGCCAAAAATAGTCTTAAGGAGGTTGCGGGTAAGGAAGAGAAGGTTACAGGTACAAATGTGTGGAACACCAAAATTCCACCATTGAACCATACAAGCATAGTCCCACCGCACTGTCTATAAAGCTGCTTTGATTTTGATGGAAAGTACTCCTGAAGACGGTCCATCCCTTTTCCTGTTCCATCAAAACCACTCAAGAGGACTTTCAGTTGTCCCCATGTCGCACACTTATAACACTCATGTCTTCTCCGGGATTCGAAACCGAGCCTATAACTAAGATAGTCAGCGTTATTAATCACGATACTCGGTCAGTGAGGCAAGGAAGAAAGTAGGAGATCGTACGATCTATTCCCTGGCTTGTTATCTAAATCGGGATGGAGTTGTCAAACTCTCATTGTCACTATCCAGACGGTACTGTGGTTAGTGACGCTGACTTCCGTACCAAACGGCTCGGTTTCGAATCCCGGAGAAGGAATGGATGTTTATAAGCATATAGTGTCTGTGCGGCAAGGAGGCAATAAAAGTATGCTGTTTATCGGGATCCTCTGAAGAGACTAGTGGTGTAGGGAGCGAGGATACAAGCGCCTATGACTGTGAAATGTGAATATGTGTATAAACCATTTGATGAAACAGCAAACGATGATTATAGGCGTTTTGTTAATGAAACTTCGCTGACGAAAACAAGAAATAAAAAAAATATTAAGTTTGGAGCTTTTGGTTCTAGAAGTGATCATATTTTATTTGTGAAGCTACACAATGTAAATCTGCTGCTGAATAATATGCATATATCTGCAATTTTTAACTTCAAAAACCGGTCTTTAAAACCCCTTCGAGCCGGGTAGCGAAAACGCGCGCTTATCGCGGAGGCCGGCAGTGTCTTCCGCGAGCGTCTCTCCAGGGCCGGGGGCTTTTTTGCTACTAAGCCTAAATCCATGAAATTTCCGAAGTATCAACGCATTGTTTAATAATGCTCTATAGAGTATTTAAACGGCTTATGCTTTATACATATTTTTATATATATACTTTAATTACCTTATTTCTTGTTTAAATGCATATTTTACACATTTTATTTTAATTACTCACTATTTTATGACTTTTTACATTATACATCTGAAAACTAAATATATTACTTAAAATTCTCTTTTCGTATGAAAAATTTGAAAACAGGGATCTACACACAGTCCTACGTTACATTCCTTGAACTCGTAATAACTCATTTGCCGTTTTGGAGGATTTTTCCGGGAATGTGAACAAACGAAGCATCGTCGTCTCATTTTCTTATCAGTCTCTTCTGAACAAAGTTTTTCTTTCAGTTAATCTTTCAGAATCAATATCAGAATATCAGAATTTCAGAATCAATATCTGAAATATTTTGCATCATTTCTGCTATTTCATGCTCTGTTAAACATTTTCGACGCTTCGACATTGAAACGGTAAAAACAGAAAGACTTCACGTCTAACAAGATCTAATTATTTTCTAAAAACTGAACTGTAAACCGAAATACTCAACGCTTTAGCGCATATAAAACTTCTACTTACAATAAACAACTACCACGTGCGAATAAAGTGCGATTTAAAGAGACGTCATGAATCACGCCATTCGGAAACATTTAGTTCCCCGCTTGTTTATATAATCAAAAACACGTGTATGCGAGTCATGCTTCTCTCATTTCGAGTAGAAGGTCTAATGTACACGTATCTGAAACCATATGGACATACAGTGCCATCTTGTGGCAGAAATTATAGTTTGAAAAACGTTCCAGGGTACTGGCACAAATACGCGACAGTCGGTAGTAAACGCAAAAATGCTCTGGCACGCCTGCGTGTCGGCCGGTAGGTAAGTGTGTTCGTTGCTGGCACGTATACGTGACAGTCGGCGCGAAGGGGTTAAGGATTGCAACTCATGTACAAAACTCCATTGAACCAAGGAATTTCTTCAAGAACATACAGTAGCGATTTTACTACATCCACCATATTTATTTAATTTGGATCCAGAGGACTGTTTTATTTCTTTAGGTGAAATATGAATTAACAGGAAAGTAAATTTTGCCACTAGATGAAGTCATTATAACTTCTAAACAAATTAACAGATCACAGATTTCAGAGAACACCAAAACAGGATATAGCAACGTGCATGAAGAGTCCTAATGAAGATTTCGAAAAGATGCGATAATTGTTTTACTCTTACCAGTTTTAATTGCGATTATTTCAAGACCTTTTATATTTAAATTTCAAGCCTAAAATCCATCTGACATAAGCTAAGAATCATCTTTTAAAGCAACATTTCCTTGTACTGTCACTTGTATAGTGAGTGTGACAGTACGACTTCGCTCAGTTCCGCCCCAAGTTTTGAGAGCGAACGCCCTAGGGGGAAGGGTTTGAGAGTTTCTAGCCCCTCTTTCCCTACCAGTAACCTCTCCAGAGGACTTTTGGCTCCACGCATATTTAGAGTGCCCTCATGCAGCACAGACACTATACATTTACAAAGATCCATGCCTTCTCTGGGATTGAAACCCGGGCACTTCGGTATCGCAGTAGGATCTATACTGTCAGGGCGGCATGTCCGAAAGTTCTCTCGAGAGGTTGGTTGCAGGGAAAGAGGGATGGAAGACCCTTGCACCCATCACCCAGGGAATCATCAAAATTGGGGGAAGACTTATTCTTAGGGGGAGACTGAGCAAAATCGTACTATCACATGTATTGGGCTCGAGGCTCTTGCGCAATCTTGAACTCCTTGGCACGATGATTTCGTGGACTTATTCTGATGCTACTGTCAGACATGTGACATAAGTCACTACAACACATGTCTATTATATGAAACTGAGAAGTGAAGTTTACTTTTGATGGAGCAGCAAACACTAGTCACACATTTTTTAGGAACATGTAATGTTGCCACGATTCATAAACATTGTAGACATAATCAAACTAGATAATTCAATAACGAATGGATGTTCCGTCTTAATGGAACATGCATGGCATTTCCCAGATCAAAATGTAATCAGTTTCAAAACATTCCTTCCGCAACAAAAGAAAGACGAACTACTATTAAAGTCAGAACTGAAAAGAGAATCTCAAAGTAAAATTAAAGAAAACAATCTTTAAGAATGCCCACCAGACTGTCGCCACTCATTTAATATACAAAATCTGTAGAATAAAAGAGTTATCTTCTGTTTACTAGAAAGCGGTAATTATCAACAAAATAATTTCACCAATTATTTGTGAGTAAAAAAATACTTTTCTTGGTAATATTAATTTTGACCAAATATATCATCTTTTAATACGGTATTGACAGCAATAAGAAAACTAATGCTATCTTAGAGAAATAATTATTTTATGAATTTTACCACTGATATTAATTATACGAAAAATATTTTTAACTTTAATTTCGAAGCATATATTTTAATTATTCCTTTGATGATAAGAATATTTCATACTTTTAACACAAGAGAAAAAAATAGTTTCTACATCTGGCAATAAATTAAAACAGCAAAGAAATTCTTTCCTGAAAACCATCAAATACGATGAACAAGTGAAGCAGATTAATTTTACGAAAACACTTTTTTAATTACATTCACAAAAGTTTTAAATTTTTGCACAAACATTTATTTTTTCCAAAAAGCTCAAATATTGTTTAAACATAGACCATCAGATTTAAAAAAAAAAGAATAATTACTTATTATTGTGAGAAATTACTATAGATACTGACTGAAAACATATGATGAAAATTACATAGTTTACAAAATTATTGCGATTTGATAATTAATATTTGAACTAGTGCAATAAATAAAATAAGATTTGATAATTAATATTTGCTCTAGTGCAATAAATAAAATAATCACATTAATCTTTCCTTTAAATTTAAGTAACAAATTATGCCCTTCAGATAGGAGATTTTTACTTCTTTAAGAAAACCTTATCAGATTTCAGCTTGATTTGATAGCTGTTACAGCACATGATAAATGTGAAATATTTCAAATAGTGATAAGCAGTCATGTGCATACCTGAACTAAGATAAGAGGTCGTAAGTTATCGCAAGCTCTTTACCATCTCTCCATTATCGCCTATTTATAACAGAAAAGTGTAAAGGCACATATTTGGACAGAAATAAAAGCGTTAATAAAAGCTTAAGACGGATTTGCGAAGTCATAAAAATACGTTCAAGAACTGGAATTTGAAGCGAATTGTCTATCATTAGTTAAAAAGGAGCTAGTTATACAGAGGGAATATTCCGAAACTGGAAACATAGTTACACGTGGAATACTGAACATTTTTTTTTTAATTCATGCTTTACTAAGTGTACTTTTTTAAGCCCAAACGGGCTGGTCACGAAACACACTTGTTTAACTTTTCATTCCAGTCAAACTTGTTTCACTTTTCATTCAAGTCAGTTGCCATTCAGCAAAATGTAATATCTTTGAAATGTAATATCTGTCAGCTATTAATGAATAAAGCAAGCTATTTAAAAGCAACAGAGGTAGTTTTTAATCTGATCGGTTTGAATAAAAACGCATTTAATGTATGATATAATTAAACACATTAAATAGTTTTATAGAATTGCGTTATATATTTTTTTCACTTTTCAAATATAAACACGATAAAGGTTTCCATGTTAGTCTAAATCTACTCTATTCATTAAGTTTCTTATAAAATATTTCGCTATTCCACCTGGGCAATCGCTATTGATAATCTGTGTTGATTAACCACATTAAATTTTAAATGAGCCTTTTTGGACGAACGTTAAAAACTGAACTTTTTTTTATTATTTATTTCTATTATTTTTTTTTTCCAGAACTACTTTGGAATTTTATTTCTGTTTGAAAAATATCATAAGTGCATTTTCAAAAAACAAACTACCGTTCTTAATATCATCTAATATAAATTATTTTTTATGAAAGAAGTTTTCAAAATGAAAAGAGTGCGTTATATTACACACAGTGTTGCCAAAATTATTATCATTATTAGCAGTAGTATTAGAAATATTCATTGTCTTCATTTATAGAAATATTAATTTTCATCATGTATTTTCCCAATATCTGATGGAATACTCGATAATAATTTAAATCATTTCGGTTTTGTTCGTTTAGCAATCTTTATTATTTTACTCTATGTGATTTAAAAAGGAAAATGTCCAAGACCAAATTTTAGAATTATTTTAAAAACTGTATTCATAAATAATTATTCCTATCTAAATTGGACGGATGTAAAATCCGATGTAATAATTGCAATGAAAAATTTTTGCATTTTGCTTTCATTTACATGATTTAAAAGGAAAATAAGTTAATTTCAAACCAACTGTATCCAGAAACTGTTGTTATTTGAACTCTGAACATGTAATGCCTCAGTCTTAAATAAAATCATGAAAAGCAAAGGGAAGAGAATATTCTACAGTTATTGCTTCTTTCTTGGGAAGGATGGTAAATAAGATGCTTCATTTTAAATCAGATGATGATTTTTGATAGCCCCGAATAATAAATAAAAAGCCGCGAACCCTCTTCCGTAACCCTGGTGTTATGCGACCCTTGCCTAGGGTGAATGAAACAGGCATTCTTCTGCAAATGAAAATGAGCTTTTACTTTCAGTATGGCAACAAGAAAACATAGAACGCCTTTACACGCGGTAGAATATTGAAAGGTTTCGGGAGAATGTAGTTTGAAGTTTGTCGACGAATAGTTTGAAATTGATAAAAATGTTTCATGAACCTGGAAAGCCTTCGAAACTGCAGGTACACAGCTGCAAGAAAGGTTGGTGGTGGTCGACCAAGGAAAACAACGGTGAATGATAACCGATATATCGCCCTGCAGGCGAAAAGGAGTCGAAACTACACAAGCTCAGCAATCGGACGGCCGAAGCAGGACGTTTCGACGCCGACGGTTCGACGCCAACGTTTCGACGCCGGGGCAGTTCGACGCCAACGTTTCGACGCCGGGGCAGTTCGACGCCATATTTTTTTCGTGTTTTTATTTATTTTTAGAATAAATGTGAAGTAATACAAATAAGTAATATGATTGATTTTTATTTATTGAATTAGCGATTGTTTGCATGCATATTTGAAATAAATATATGTGTGTATATGTGTGCAAGTCTTCTAGATTTTTGTTTGTGTCCCAGATTAGTGAGAAGCCCCTCGCCAACGTCAAGGCCCCGGGACATGAGGGAGGGTTTTTTTTTATTTATTTATTTTACAAAACAGTATCAAAACGACATAAATATACGGTAAATAAACATATGGTTAAAACGGTAAATAAACATATGGTTACAAAGTAGTTATATTATATTGCAGACAAATATAATTACAGATAAATAAGATTACACATAAATAAGATTAGAGATAAATAAGATTGCATCACAGAACTGTTATACTAATCCATTGAAAAGTTATGCGTCACACCTTTCAGGTATTCCATTATTTCTCGATTTTCAAAATCTTCAACTATTACTTTAATTCTCATATCAGCTCGCAGATACCTATTCCGCTTGTGCAGCGGTTCATCTCCACGTACAAATTGTTCATAACATTGATCAATTGATTTTTGAACACGCCTGAGACCATCTATGAATTCCTATAATGTGGGGTGTGAAACACCAAATGATGATGACACCAAATTTATTTTAATGATGATGAAAACTTTTTCTAAAAATAAATAAAAATACGAAAAGTAGGGCGTCAAACAAAAGCAAAAAAAGTATGGTGTCGAACTGAAACGACCTCGTGTCGAACTGACCACGCGTCGAACCATTGGCGTCGAAACATCGGCGTCGAACTGACTTGTACCGTCAGACGGCAGGTATTCCAGTTTGATCTGCCAGATGACTTCATTAGGGTGATCTATTCGTCCGCCGTTCTGAACTGTGCATAGCATTGACAGCAAGCAGCCCATCATCGGCACCGCTTACAGTGATGTAGAGAACACAAAGTCTAGGCACCTCATAATGGAGTCACGTCCTCTTTACTGTTGACGAGTCGTTCACTTTGACAAACAATTCTAGACGACATTCAATACGAATGGAGGTAGGGACACGCTTTCATTCGACTAACATCAGGGAAAGAGACCGCTGGGGTGGTCCTGGAGTGCTTGTATGGGGAGGAAATATCATGAACGAATGGATGGAGCTCTACATTTTCGACAGAGATTCCTTTATTGGAAATCGTTACTGTAATAAGGTTATTCGCCCCATGTGCGTCTTTTCTGGGGTGCCACTGGTAGCAACTTTGTTTTCATGGATGACAATGGACGGCCACACAAGACTCACGGTGTTATGGAGCTCCTATAAAGTGAAGATTAGGAAAGAAGGAAGGAAAATAGTAGCCACGGGTCCTTCTAAAAGCATTTTACTCAAAATATGAGTGTCGTTAGTTATTTCCGATAAACGTAGTTCTACTGTATTTAATGAGACGATCAGGAGGAAATCAAATGATCATAACAGCTGAGTATTATATGCCACTTTATTTGACAAACTCATGCTTATACGAAACGAAATGGACCGTTCAAAACGTATTAATTTAAGTACAATTGAATTAAAACAAACCATAAAGTTTACAGTCATTAATGTAACTGTACGCATTCTTGTGCAATTGTGAACTGAATGTGAACTAAAGTGTTTGAGCAGACTTTCTATAATTTTCTTATATAGTGCTTTTATCTGTGTTCTTGGGATCCCGCACTTCTCAGGGGCTCCTCGTCCTCTTCAAGAAAATAAAATAAATAAGAACTGAATGTCATTTTAAAAAAATATAAAAAAGTATAATTAAATCAGAAATTTCGAAACCGCATCTTGAAAGTTAAAATTCACCAGGATGAATTTCTTGTCTTCTCTAAACATAGAATACTCGGTTGTTCCTTAGAACCACGCACTGGATAAGTTTCTTAGCCATACTCAATCCTTCGAGAATTCCTGGAGTCCGCTCGAAGTTCCTCAAAACTTAGACCGATATAAATACAGATAGCTAGTCAATTTAGAATCAATTCACACTGAATATTCATAACGATATTATTGTGATTTCTCTTCCACGAGTTTTCTGTAATTATCCTTTCTTAGACAGAATTAGAAGCAGAGCTAGTAAGAGTTCATTAATAAAGGTTATAATAAAAAATAATAAACTGCAAATAATTGCGACCTTATAAAAGCAGTTTCTATATACTAATGTGAGAAGAATATGCGAATCCTTTAATGAGTCCATGGAATAAATTCTTTTCTCAAGAAAAAGTGTTGGCGTATTTGATGAAACTAAATGCGCAAGTAATAGCATTTTTTAATTAACAACTGGCGAAGATTTAAATTGATAAAGACTGGGTGTGTAAAATGAAATATCGATTGAATTTCTTAAAAAAATGAACGAAATGAATCTATTCCTGTTAGGGAAAATTGTCACAATTATTGATGCAAATGCAGTCTTCTTTTAAGCGAAAAGATACGTTGATTGATCGCAAAGAAAAGGAAGATAATAATTGCATCCCTCCTATAAAAACCTTATCAGAAGAAAATAGTATCAAGATTCAAGAAAAAATTCAAAAAATATCACGTAGCTTTGACAGCAGACTCGTTTCAATTTATTTTTCTGAATTTAAACGAAAGTGCTTAAATGACTTTGAATGCGCACTGATTGTGTTCAATGTAAACAAAAATCTGTCCAGGTTAAACTCAGCAGAATAAAAGGTCCTCATAGATCTGGCATCTCACAAGGAACTAAAAATCGCATTTAAAAGTCTATCGGAGGTTTGGCTGCATACAAGATAAATTCCAAATGTCGACTGAGAAAGTAAAATTAGGGCTACTGTCTGTCGTATATCCGTCGTGAGATGGGTTTTAGATATATTTTACATGAACGTGACGTGATAAAGGCATTTTTATACAGCATACGTATTAACAGGCCGAACACTTTATTATAACACGAACAAGTATAGTTTACATAATGATAATAATGTGCTATTCCACTGACATACTAACATCCAATATGACATCCTCTTCTATTTATGATCTCCACTCTGTGTCACGTGAGAGAGGCGAAAATGGGCGCCATTCGGCTAAAGTGCGCATGCATGGTGTTCATCCAAATCATCACACTGTCTTTCTCAACTACCCATCCCTGTGAAAGCAGATTCTACTCATACAAGTATGAAAACAATATACAGAATCCACATCAACGCAGAAAAAGCATTAACCTACAAATTAATATCAACTGTTGAACCTAAAATTAGAAATAAGAGAGCAAAAATATAACTAACCGCTGGTGCAGTGCTGAATAAAATATTAAGCAAAATAAGCCCGTGCTTAGGGCATAAAGGAAAGAGGGCATAAAAAATTTTGATTGCTGGTTTTACCACAGAATGGTGCAACTTAAACAAAACCGAGAAAGAAGAAATTGAGAAGAAACAGGCGTAAATGTATGTCGAGGCACCCATGTTTTTTTTAAAGCTTAGGGCCTCTAAAAGTCTTAATCTATGCCTTAATTTAGGTCTACAGTGCATTATAGTTACATAATAGTAAAATTAAATTGTAATTATCTGCTATAAAGGAGTAATAAATATTTAAGATAACTTAAAGAAAACATGTAGTTGAATTGAATTACATGTAGTGATAAACATGTAGGGACCGATGAAGAAATATGTATTTGTAATAATTTAAAATATCTGTTCTAATGCAACAACATAAAATATCTGTTGCTGCTTTGATTTATTGGACTTTGGAAGAATCTTTATGTGTGACTAACTTTTGACAATTAATCCGTTAAGGATAAATTCAGATACTATGGTAAATTTTAAAATTTTATTTCATGGACATTACATAACTATTTACATAAATCCTTACTTTACATTTCTCATTATCTATACCTTTTTCCTACTCACGTAATACCATTCTTAGAAATCATTAACATCAGAAAGGCCTACATGAGTTTCGCAAGTGGAAACGTTTGGGTAAACGCTGGTATAAATTATCTTTCTCAAAACTGCAATTTACTCATTTCTTTAGACGAACTCTCACAATCGAGGGATAAAAAAAAAAAATACATAAACAAAAGTGAATCTGTTGCAGATTTCTTATCTGGAGCGGCACCCTAATGGAGGAAAAGATTTCATCGAAGCGAGGCGAGGACCCCAAAATAGACTGATGCAAGGAAAACAATAATCGATTATCAGTGCAACTAACAACCTTGAGGAAGGCTATAAAATGTTCCGGTATCGCGAGTTCAAATATCGTCTGCCGCTTAAAAGTCTGTTTACATTCGAAATCCCAAATTTCCCATGAAAGTGATGAACATTTAACAAAACAAAGAGATCAAAAGCTGTTCATCGAATCTATGAATATTAACAGTATTGAGTTTCATTTTAAGTTAAAATATGTGCAAATAATCATGAGCTTGAGTTTTTAAGTTCTTTCTCAGTAATGCAGTTTTCGCTCCTTCCGGACATTTTACTGTTATGATCATAAAAATAATTTGAAAATTAACTATGTGATTATATACAGTTATACACAATGTATCTAAATATTTTTGGATTTTTTTCTTCCATCCAGTAAAATTGCTAACGAGAAACGAAAATTCAAATCTTTATGATAGCAATATTGATTTATGTAGTATTTATTAATAAGACACCTCAGCTTGCTTTTCTCATAACATCGTCTGCTCAAGGAAAGAATTTTCAATGCAATTAATCCTTTGCTTTCAACCAAAGAGCTATTATGGATTCGAAAGCTGAACTATTTTTAGGTTATGATTTTATATAACAGTAAACATTAATTATGATTTTTCAAATAAATTGTGATTCGAAATGAAGTACAATAAATTGCTTATGATACTGACAGAAAACAGCAGTCAGTTGCTTAGGATGGAGTCTTTAGGAGTCTCCAGTACTCAAGTAAAAACCATGCTGGAGAACCTTTTTGACTGGAAGGGGGCAGTTCAAAACGAATTTGTCCTAAAGATATATTTATATTACACCCAAAGGGGCGTTTTTTTCATTTACACATACATACATATTTCGAGACCGGTTGTTCATCTACACTCTTTGGTCTAAGACTATTTAAAAACAGCATATCTTTAGAATTTCCGATAGACAAACTCGCGCGCTGGGATAAAAATATTTTATTCCGTAGAGTGCGTTGCCATTGCTCGCTTTCAAAAAGTGAGTTTCTTAATAAAAAATTCTTTAAGTTTAAAAAAATATAAAATAGATCATGAAACAAATTTCGAAATTCAAGATTTGGGCTTCCAGGTGCCCATGTTCGGGTGGAAGACAGCGTTATTCAAAATTTGATGGCTCTAGGTATCGTTGTGAGAGCCGTTTCTCTCATAGAACGAAACATACATACATTCACGCAGATTCTTTATTTAATTTATTTAAATGTCATATAGGAGGATAATATTTTGTGGCAAAAATGTGAAAAGTGATACAGCCGTTTAAAGCTATTTGATGCAAAATGCCTTTTTGAAACATTACATAACTATTTACATAAATTATTACATTATTAACTTCTAAGTTAACGCCCCTTCGGGTTAAAAAAGTGTTACATATCTCAACCACACATTCATTTACTCACTTTCAGGAACTTTTTCTTTCTTAAAAGCGAAGTCTCACCTTAAATATCATTAAGAGATTCAGAAAACAGTGATCGTAGAATATTATAAACAGAAGTTCCGTGAAAGAATCAAGCAGCAGCCTAAACGCGCCATGCGCTGTATGGAGGACTGTAAAATTATTTTCTTGATTATGTGCAGAGTGCTTAATAGTGGCGCTGAATACTAAATGTGAGATTATGCTAACAATAACTTCTTAAAAATAAAACTGTATATAATTAATACATGGCAAATATACAAAAGATTAGGTGCATGATATGACACATCATTCCATATGTTCTTTATACTACAGAGTTATCAAGATATTATATACAAAATGAATATCATATTGCTCATTTATAAAATCTTCTGAAAAACTACAAATAAGAATTATAAGCAGGCCAAAAGAAAAGTTCTTCTAATGAGGATGAACAAAACACAAAATTTCCGTGCCTGCTGCATTCAGCAAACTTATACTGAAGAATTAAGAAAAGTGCACAGACCACGTTTAAAGACAATGCCATGTCCTAATTTGAAACCAATGTGAAAAAAATCTGATTTGGAGACCACATAACATCCTTGCACGGCCTAACTCTCAGTTATGCGAGATACATACGAACATAAGACATACGTTTCAACATCTATTTAAAACCCTATTAAAATACGGGAAAAACAGTACAGAACTCATGCTGAGCATAAAAGTAATGTGAAAGTAAACCTTACAAGCTAAAATTAAGCTAAACGTAGTCTAGAGAGAGCAACAAATGATTCAGATAACTGAACTATTTAGTTTTATGATTCTCAATAATATGAACATATTGTTGGGAATACCATGAATCATATACATTTGATAAACATTTTCCTTACATTAGCAAAAAGTAAAAAATTCAAAACAAAGCCATCAAGTTGGGTACAACTGTGATAAGAAAGGCTTTTAGATTTATTTGGATAAGATAAAAAGGTCAACAAAAATATGCTTCATTCACGGAAGAAATAAAAAATATTTTTGGATTTCGTAAATGTAAATAAAAATGCGAAAATTATTATAGTATTAGTGTATTGACCAGTGATTATATTTAGTAAAATAAAGGATTTTATTAAAACCTTGTAGAACTTAAGTTTTTAATTTATTTATGATACAATCAGTCAAATCCTGCTTAACTAGAGGTGCATTAACAGAGCCCTATTTGAAAAAGAGGTTAAGTTTGAATATTGAGGAACTACGGAAAGAATGCTATCATAAACCACTGAATGAACACGGCTCAGCTAAATGGTCATTTAACAGTATTCAAATTCTCTTGCAAAATACGGTTTTTTTTAATCCCATTTATAACTTAATTTCCCAATTCCTAATGATATTAATTTTTTTATTGTTTGCAAAGTTTTTTTTTTTTTTTTTTTTTTACTGGTTTCAAATATTGACCTAATATATGTAAAAAATAAGCTTTTCTTCAGATTAAACGGCTTTAAAATACAAGTAAAATGTAAATAATACTTTTCAGTTGATTATAATACGTATTTATTCTGCAATATTTTTAAACTGCTTTCCGATGAACAATTATTTTGAGTTAACTATGGAAATCTTTCCTGGGATTAACCCAAGTAAATACGGAATAGAATGTATTCTGAGACGAAAGTTTTAAATTTAATTCAGCTCGTCGTGTGCTCTTTTGTAATAAAACAGAGGCCTGCTAACACAATCTAATATTGACTAACTTAATGCTGAAAGACTTAATATATTGAACTTCAAATTTTTTACTCATATATCGTACATCTCCGTTAATATCACCGACACCTCGCTAAAAAGCAAAACAACAAAATCGTCATTTCTTTTTGATGTATCTCAGAGAACATCTGTTTGAACGAGGTGCAAAATAACCGAAAAAGCAAACTAGAAAATACATGTTAGTAAATATAGCAATGGATCAGAGAGGGGAGACAAATTCGTGTTTTCGGCATTGTGCCGGAGATATCGATATTCCAATAGATACATAAATATCATTTTATACCTACCACTTTCACATGTTGTAATTTAACCTTCAAATTTTACGCAAAGAGGATGCGACCCATCCATTTAACGAATGCGCACTTTCACACGCAACGATGAAGGTCTTTTTCCCCGGATGGAAATTCAAATTCGGTCAATGCTAATTTCGTTGATAAATGATAAAAATGAAACGAAAATTAAACAATAGGAAACAAATGCATAGTTTTTGTTTCATTTAAAAAGACTGGACTATAATTTTTCGGATACATCATGCGTAAAGAGCGTTTCGTTTCCGCCACTTTACGAATCTAGTTCAACAAGTGTTATTTTTAAACAATAAGAAAACTTTTACCACAGTATCTTTAGAATAAAATAGAATATTAAATAAAATAATTGATCTGATTTCAAATGATTTTACTTATTTATACTTTTACTTTTTTTATCGGTAAGTATTCTATGTGTTATACACAATTAACATCAAGGCGATAATCAAATTTTTATCAGCTTGCTTTAATATTCCCTGATACTGTACCTACAGCAGTAATGAGGCGGCTTTTAAGATCATGACGACTATAGTTTAAAGGTGCGACTTTAACATCATAAACCTTTCCGAAATGAAAAAGAGCCTATAACATAATATGCATTCAATTAAACATGATGTCCCAATTCTGTTTTTTCCTCTACTGATCTTCTGTAGGTGACAACAGAAATCGGATCACTTCTTTTCGGGGTGAGAACATCCAAATCCACATGATTTCAATGCTTTATTTCGTTTTGGTTTTTTCTCCTCCGTATTTTTTCTCTATCTTCGGCCAGGAGACATTAAGAATCTAGCAGGTGTTTGAAAAAAGAGACTGACTAAATTATACGTGCTCTTTCATAAAAAAAAAAAAAAAAAAAAAAAAAAAAAAAAAAAAAAACTATGCTTTATTAGATATCAACTCCAAGGACATTGAACATATCAACGCCAGCAGAATATCATAATATTGTATCTAAACACTCACACGAAATTCAAAGAGTGGAGCGTGACATCACACACTTCAGAGTCATTTCTCATTGCATTTTTGCCTTTGATGGACGGTGAAAGGGAAAGCTGAAATGCGAATCCCTTTTACCTACCCCAGCGAGAGAGCCCGAAATGGGACGATTTAAAAAAAATTATCTGGGAAAGCCTGAAGTGAAGCGCAACCATCTTAAATGGTTAGTTGAAATTTATTCCGGTCAATCATTTTGTGTATAACTGTGTACTCTCGTAATGCAAATGAGTAAATGAAAAATTTAATACAGTAGAACCTCGACTATCAGAGGTAATTGAGACTCTAAACATCTCGGATAATCGAAAACCTGGTTTACAGAGAGTGCTTTTCAAATTATGCCAGTCATACCTATTTAGCAAAGTTTGTAGAGTAATATTATGATTCGGAGTCATTCCAATTGAGAAATGCATTAACTGAACACTAACTAATGTCATTTTTCTTATCGATATTTATCATTTTTTCAATTATCACGAGACAAGTCGCAATATATATCTAACACCTCGGTGAAGTTATCGCTGACACAGAAGAAAGAGGAAAATTGCTAAGACGTCAGTATTTTATACTTTGTTTTTTATTTTCTTTTTTCATCCTTGGATCAACGATTTAACTTCAGAAATTATGTAATTTCATACCTTTTCTTTCCAGCATCGCTCTAATGCTTTTCGTATAAAAACTTTACCAATGAAAACTTTTGTTATGAATAACGAAGGATGACAGGAGAAAGACAGTTTCATAGAAAACAGGAGTCCATAGTTTTTCGACAATACCCTCATCAAACCTATTTCATTCATAATTCATCCAGCATTCGCATAGCCTGCTTGTCGACTTATTTTGAAAAATTTTTCATTTAAATGAAGTTTGGTTTTTAAAATTAAGATTTAAACTCATTCAGTTAAAATTTCAGTTTATTATATTGTACTTTTTCTACACATAAGCTATTTCCCATATCTTGCGCGGGTGTTTTCCAAACAAAATTTCACCAGGTAGATAACGATTTTTTTGTAATTCGTGCGTAAAATAACTTCCGCATAAAATAGCTATAGCGTCAGGCCTTATTAAATCTGTTTATTGTCATCATTTTTGGAAAAACTGGGGTTTCTACACATGAATCCGTGCCTCAGTAATCCTCTTTTTGGTTCTTACGCACTTATCCCATAATAATAATAAGCTCCGAAAATTTCTTCGCGTCTTGAATTGTAATGACTTTCCATTTTCTTGGAAGTTGTGAATCCATCAATATTTTGGTAATTATATCTACTTAATTTTAATCTATTTATCTTTTGCATGCATGTTAATACTACCGTAAACCTCATCTTTTTATGGCCTGTACTTCTGACCGATAGATTTGGCTTGTCATGGTTCCAATTTGAACATGCAGGTCAGTTCTGGAACCCAAAATAATTCCACCCCAAACGAACACTCCTGCACCACCGGTAACGGTGTCGTTCAATGATGCTTTCTTGGTGGTAACGGGTACTTGGAGCTCTCCATATGAAAGTCCGGCGAGAATCAGACAGCAAGCTAAACCTGGACTCGTCGGAAAACGTTACACAAGCCCACTGTTGCGGTTCCACAATGTTTGCTCTCTATTCCAGGCTAACCGCAGGCGACAGTGAGTTGCAGTAAGTGGAACGCATCTGACAGGTCTACGAGCATATAGACCAATCTGCCCTAAGCGTCTGTACACGGTCTGCCTTGAAATTGTCGTACCAGTGCCTGAAGAGAGCTGACGAGACAGGTCTGAGGCTGTGCTCCGCCTGTTTCCTTTGGCAGTAACTGCCAAATACCGGTCCTCATTCGGCGTTGTAACTCTGGGGCGACCTGTGCTGTAACGTCTACTCACATTACCATCATCTTGGAATCGTTGCCAAAGCCTGGAGATGACACTCTGGGCAATTCCAAGTTCGTCTGATCCTTCCAGTTGGGTACGCCCACATTCCAGACGGCCGATAATTCTACCACGTAAAAAATCATCCAAATGCGTCTTTTGTATCATAACTATTCGGTTATTGCACTGAAATGCTTATAAAGCGCCTGCGAACAATTTTACTTCTTTGCCTGTATTCCTTATACATCATTCTCTTACACTCTCGTCATTGTGACGTACCATCGGTGTCCTCTGATAACTTCCTGAAATTTGCATATGATTCTTGAAGATGAGTAGTGATTTGACAAGTGATATATTTATTTTAGAGTTCGATTTCCGCGTGACTCGGAATTATCCTTAATTTATGGACATGAGTGTATATTTCCAGTATTAGATAAAGGAAATTTATATTTTTCCTAGTACCAATAACAAACTTGTGAAAACTCGTGACTTCGTGGTCGAGATTTTGCAATTCCTAAGCAATTTTTGTTTTCTGTCGTATTACCAGATTTCTCTATTCATGAAACGATTGCACCAACCTATCGTTACTGTTGTTATTGTTGTTAACCTATTGTTATTGTTTTTTAACTGTATTTGGTATTTTATTTTTTCCTGTATTTTACAATTTTTAATGACGATATTCTGAGTTTATAGGTAATTTTGCCTTGTCGCGAAGTGAGAACTGAATTAATTGAATGAGAAATATAGCTTTAATGAAATTCGAGGAAAGTAGTCTAAATGAATGCAGGAAAAAATGTGTATAATTTAATAGGCCATGCAAGGAAGTCATGTGGTGTACACATCATAATTTTTTTAAAACTTAATTATTATGAGAATACTTCTTACTTCAGTTAATCCTTTTCCATACTTCATAATGCTGGTTTTGGTATATGGATTTCATACTATACACGGAAAGCTTTTTACAGAAGATGTATCCAAGTTTTAATACTACCTTCAGCATTTTAAAATAGGTAGATTCATTAAAGAACGTAGCGTTTCTTGCTCCATTTAAGTTAGTAATTTATGTCGTTACTACCGCACAGAGGGAATTCGGGGTTTGTAGCAAATTAGATCACTTGATCCTTTCTTTTTTTTTTTTTTTTTTTTTTTGTTGTTGTTGTTTCCTGCAGTCTTTAGCATAGTTACGATTAACAATTTTTCTCAGTTTAGTATTAATTAAAACAATCAATTCCATGCAACGCTTAGATAACAATTGTGCATTTGAATATACGACATCACATTTTAGAGACCGATTTTTTAGGTTTAGTTTTAGAACATTTAATTCAATGGTGTGTTAAAAATTCCCGGTAAAATATATTTTTACTGTAGCGAAACCTGTACTCAAACAGTAAAAACAAGTTAAGGAAAAAAGCACTATCAGTCAACGCTTTTTTTAAAAAATAAGACAATCTTTATTGAATGCAAGGTTATTTTGGACACGCATTCTTTACAAAATATTACTTCAAAATGATGAAATATCTTATTTAATTTTAGCTGGGAAATCCATATACAACATCTGCATCAGAGAAAAATATCCTCAGTGTAATCCCATGGAATAACGTTTTAAATGTAAAACTCCATTTATTGCGCGTATTTGACCATCTGTCATGAACACGCCTTTTCGTTCAGAACCTGACTTCTCATCATATGCAAAATATTCCTCCGAGTGAGTAATAAAATGCAGAAACAAATCGTAAAGTGGAAACAGCTGGCCTTTTGTATCTTGCCGGTTGTGAGTCGCAGAGGTTTGTAGACAGTCAACAAGTTTACTGTATATAAAAGTGTGGTTTATAGCTAAATAACTTCATCTGGCCTACTACTACAACTTTATTCTCCGCATAGAAATAAGTGGTTATGAAATAGCATGCAACTTATAAAGAAAACAATATTGGTTATCAATAAATGAATTAGTCTGGAGCAGTATATTCTAGATAACTTAAGTCATAAAGAGAAATATTAATCTATCTTTCCATTTTCACGCTCTTAGAAGAAAAGTGGAAGTATTTCAGAAATTTTATGGTAATTAATAAACTATGGTAATTATATACTACAACTATATTATAATACATTAATTTTCATTAAATATACATGCATAAATCAGTCATTAAAGGGTTAGATGCTGAGTATCTTCTGAGAAATCCATAGCTACGAACAAGCTGATTTTCGTTTTATGAAAACAATCATATAGGAGTAACGCTCTTTTGAATTAAATAAAATTTAGCAGGAAACAACTTGCCTCCTTAAATTAGGATTCCACCTTTCATTTCTTCTTTTCCGCAGTGACTCGGGAAAATCTTTGTCACAAAGCGAGCAAAGATCACTCTCTGATATTCTGGAAATGTCAAAAATTATTCTCTGTCCACCTTTATTGAGGATTTGTTTTATAATATTCCCACACATTCAATATATGACCAATAACATTTACGTTACCCATAGACTAGAAGGACTGCGTATTTTAAAAATTTAAAACTATTTGAAAATTTCATTCTACAACACAGAAGTGGCAGGTGGAAAATTTCTATCTGCGTGTATGGTCAGCTGTAAAAGCGTTAGAAATCAGAATTTTATATTTACGAAAGTAGTGATTGGCGCAGAAAGGGAAACTCACGCCTGAAATTTTATAACAGAAATTACACTCCAGCAACGTTACAAAATAAGCCCTCATTTACCGTTACTGTTAGACGTTTATATTTGGGTAGGCGTATAAAAATCATGTTAATATAAGAAATAGCCGAATACTCTACATTATGCTTCGACCTGCAAGCAAGTTCCAAAGGGTGGGGACGTTTGCACTTTAATGCATTCATCAGAAATGGCAAGACCCATCCGCCATTCAATATTTCATCATCGAAACGCTGCCCATGCTGCGCCATAGAGGGCGGCAGAATTACATCAAAGAGAAAACTCCGTCCTAGTTTTGATATAGAACACACCAAGGGTCGGATGCTAGGATCTGATACTTCTCTATAGGATTTACAGCTTTACAGTATTTTAAGTGGCTTCCATGCCGCAAAAACGCTGTTCACTTACAAATATTCATACCTTCTCCAGGATTCGAACCAGTTCACAAGGTTAGCAGCCGACTCCTCTACCATGTAAACAGGATGGCAACAATAATTTAATAACATAATAAGTATGCAAATACCCAGAAATGTTTTATAAAATATGCCTCGTTCACAAGTGGGTCACTTGCTGCTGTATCTAAGCTCTTGATCAAGGTCCTAGTTTACAGCAGAATTTTACGTTACCTGTTAATTTAATTATAAAGTTTTAATTATTACAGCATTCAGTATTATATCAATACAGAAAACCACACTGATTTATCTGAAACCAATAACTCAAGGAAAACCTTCGGTAAGTAAACACTTACAGCAATCGTAATTAGATTGTAGTTGATTATTTCAAATGAAAGGAAAAGTACATAAACTTCTATGCATATTGAATCAAAATCAATATAAATAATTAAATATAACCCTATGCAAATATTAAAATCGCGCAAACAAAGGAATTAAAAAATATTATATATATATATATATATATATATAATACTTCGATGATGGGTGTGCCAATTGAAATCTCCTAAGTGAAAATCATTCTGTGTAAGAAATTAAATATACAGTGGGTAAAAAAAGTATTTGCACACCTACATTTTTGTTTGCAATTCATAAAAAGAAGCATTAAGAAATAAAAAAATTGGTATTGCCAAATCAGAATAAGTTTAATCATCCAAAACAAACAGAAAAATTACAATAATATAAATAACAATGCTTTTTTGTAACAAAATTAAAATATCTCGTATCAAAAAAGTATTTGCACACCTGCATGAATGCAAAAGAAATAAAATATATAAGCAAATTTCAAATAACTAATATTTAGTATGCATGCCTTTAGCATCTATTACTGCTTGTAATCTTGCTGGCATTGATTTAATTAAATTTTCTGTAACAGTAGGCTCAGTATTCGGTCACCCTTCAATAAGGGCTTGTTTAAGGGCAGATTTGCTTGAAATCTTCCTTTTTCTTATTTTTAAATCCAATGAATTCCACAGATTTTCCAAAGGATTTAAGTCTGGTGATTGTGGTGGAGCGGCAAGTTTTCTGGGTACACTATAAAGCAACCACATACGAGTTATACCGGCAGTGTGCTTGGGATCATTGTCTTGTTGAAAATAGTACGAATTACTGATACCCAATTTTATTGCACTTTGTGGCAAGTTATCTCGCAACACATTAGTATAGGTTCGAGCTGTCATATTCCCATCAATGAAACACAAATTACCAATTCCTTTGCTATCCATGCACCCGCAAATCATAACAGAACCTCCTCCATGTTTAACTGTAGGTAACACATTTTTGGTATGAAAAGCAGCACAAGGTTTTCTCCAAACTAATTTTCTGCCATCTGATTTAAAGATATTGAACTCACTCTCGTCGGAGAATATGACATTTTTCCAGAAGTCGATTGGCTTATTGATATATTCCTTAGCGAATTCAAGTCTCTTCAGTCTGTTTCGTTCAGTTAGGAGAGGTTTTTTCCTTGGTGATCTCCCATAAATGTGTGCATCGTGCAGGACATTTCGAACACTTTGGGCACAGATTTGAACTCCAGATGTTGAAGCGACATCATTGGCTAAAGTAATTGCACTAACAAATGGATTTTTTGATGCTTCTCTTATGATTTTTCGCTTCATTCGCAGTGAAAGTTTCTTTGGGCGTTCAGAACGCAAGTTATTTGATGTAGATCCTCTTTCTTTATAACATACCAAATAGAAGAGAAGCAAACATTTACTTTTTTACCTATTTCTTGATAACTTAGGCCATTTTCACGTAGAGAAAAAAAAATTTTCTCGCAATGAAATCGACAATTCAGATTTCTTCGGTGCCATTACAATTTGAATCGGCAATCAACTAATAACGTTTCGACAACACCTCCTTTTATAGTCGTCTTACATATATTATTTACTGCGGGCTGACTGTCAAATAATAGCATAAAATGCAAATTTGCTAGAGTTGAGTTGAGTGTGCAAATACTTTTTTTGACATAAGCTATTTTAATATTGTTGCAAAAAATGTTTTTTATTAATATTATTGTATTTTTTGTAATTAATTTAAATGAATAGGCTTATTCTATTTTTTAAATGCCAATTTTTGTATTGATTAATGCATTTTCTTATAAATTGTGAACAAAAATGTATGTGTGCAAATACTTTTTGTACCCACTGTAGTAGGCGCCGCTTAATGTCATAACGTTTGTCTATGGCTATTTTGATAATAATAATCGAATGATAATACTAAATGATGAGAAAAAACATTCTTCAAAATAGCAATGGAATCTAACCAGTTTAATACAAATATAACTAGGATCATAAAAATACACCCTTTCCACCACGTTTTAATTAGGAAAATGCAAAAGTCTGCTTGTGAACTGTTCATAATATCTTTAGTGCAAAAATTCATTTAAAAATTGTTCATCACGCTTCTGAACATTATGTTACCCATGCTACCATCTTAATACCCAGAAAGCATCCCTCATTAGAGAACATGCCAATGTAAAGTTTAAAACTAGGCCAAAAAAAATTTAATTTAGCATAATAAATTTTCAAGAAATTTTTTCAGGAAGGAAGAAAATTTCAGGAAGCAAAAGTTCTGCAGAATTTTTTTCCCATCCTGTCTGATACACCCAGAATCGATAGATTTATTCAAAATCTATGTCAAACTAAAACTGCTTTCTTTGCCTAGCTTTAAAATGTTGACTGGAAGAGAAATGAAACTAGTGGTTTGATTTCGGGCAGAGTGATTTGGGGCCTTTTCTATGTCACTTAGTAGTTTTTGAATTTTACTACTTGAAGAATAAGAAGTGGACAGATTCGATTTGTATTATCACAGACTCTTCGAGATCCATTGCAGTTGCGGCGTTTCGTTTGGAGACCATGATTGTCTCGCTAAACATATGAGCCGCACTAATATATAATACAGTCCCTTGCGCCCTTCGTGCAACCATAATTTTGAGATGGACAGAGATAATTTGCTAAAATGCTCCTCGTTGAAAGAAGAAAAACTCTATTGCCAGGTTAAACAGTTCATGCAGTTGATATGTATAACATTTTTTTTAATGCTTAATGTAGTCTTATGTTATTCCACTTTCCAGTTTCGAGGAAGTTTTTTTAGTCATGAGGTTAATTACTGTTCTGTCTTTTTGTAATTCTATATTTGTATTTTTTCATGTTCCAATAATGCATAATTAAGTGTCGTTGCAATTAAAAAAATATTCTTTTGACCTTATTTGGCAATTTTATCTTTTATTTTTATCTTTTATTTGGCGATTTTAGTTTAAAAAGTATATTGAACAATACTCTGAACATATTAACCGAATTGTTGATCACAGTAAGCGATATAATTTTCATGTTTTCGTATTAAAATGGGCAAGACTTCGGCAATTCGATAACAATATCCAAATGATAACATTAATCGCGATCGCATTAAATCGCGTCGACTGCACTATCAACCTCTTAATATAATATATAACAATATGTGTCTTTAAGTATAACAGTATAAGTGTGTTAACATATAACATAGTGGGTTTTTTTTGGGGGCGGGAGGGGTTTGATTATGGCAAAGCGTGTGCTTTTTTAGTCCAAAGGGGCTTTGTCCCTGAAGGACTATTGTTTTCGTTTTGCGATTTTGCGTCGGACTCATAAACGTCGGTTCACTTTTCAAACTGTTGCCACAAAATGTTAGAGTCCTGCATTATATTTGAAGAAATTAAATAATGAAAAATCTGCATAAATGATTGTCTATTTCTCGCATTGTGATAAAACAATGGTACATAGAGCCATCGAATTTTGAATGACGAAATCCTACTGCGAATATGCGCATCTGAAATCCCAAATTTGGAATTTGTTTTATTATAGATTTTATATTTTGTAAAACTTTAACGAATTTTTGATTTACAAACTCAGTGCTTTAAAAGCGAGAAATGGCAACGTTATATATAAAAAAAAATACTTTTATCTCCAGCTCGCGAGACTGTGTATATCGGAAATTCTAAAGATATGCTTAATTTAACATTATTTTGCGATATTGCTCTTGAACTGAATTTTATGGTTTAAGTGCAAAGAACATGATATTTAATAAATAAAGGTAACACTCAAAACGTTAAAAAAACGCCCCTTTGGACGTAATTTAAAATCTGAAACATTTCAGATTTTTTTGTCTTTTTTATTTACTTTTTTTTTTTTTTTTTTCCAAACAATCTGTAATGATAGTGGGACAAAGAAGCAAGACTTAAATTAAAGAAATAATGGAACGTCGGGCAGGGAAATTAATAATGAGAGAAATTAAATCAATTATAAACGATATATGTTATAACGGGAAAATAGCTAGACGTTAAGACAAAATTTCCAGATGAGCTTTTCTATCACTACTAAAAAAAAGGTGATACATGTTTTGATTATTTTGACGTCAACATACAGAGTCTGACTACTGTTAAATAACTTCTTTTTCTTCGAAATTATAAATAATGTGCTATTAAAACCCTAGAAATGGACAGGACAATCTCAAATTCTACAGGCAATTAATCTGCTACCATATATATACCTAAAACTTTTAAAAGAATCAGCACACTTTTAACAAACACCTCGGTCGCTTTTCTACAAGTAGCCTTCCGGCCTACAATTGTAGCTGAACAAATGCTGAAGCAAAACTTAAGTTTTGTTTCAGCATAGTTCACTCAACTCTTCATTAAACTGCACGCCTCACTGTATGTAAACAATAGATGAAGCATTAAAAAAGAAATAAAACTATCAGAAGGCCCTTTTCCTAAAAATTGAAAAATATTACATAGAATACGACTGATTGCAATTTGAATTATTTAAGTTTAAGTTATCCGCTAGAGTAATAAAATTATATTACACCACTAAAAAAATTTAGAATGTCGATCAGAACAGATTTTTGAGACATAAAAGAAAGCATTAAACTACGATTTCATTAGGATTCGTTGCTGGAAGCATTGCTTTATAATATTTCTACGCTTAACTATAATATCTCTTACTTGCATAACACGCAGACTAAACCTTTTTAATTATTTTTTATTTTTTTAATTAATTAGACCCTAAGAAACCATTAGAAACCTTCAGCAAGTATTACTTCAAATCATAACTAGGTTTAAAACTTCCAGAAAGCTCATTTGTCAAATTTCATAGGACACGGGACGCACGACATTACAGATAATTTCGTTATCAACCAGTGATGTAAAACCTCAAAGCCAAGAACCTGTTAAGTACCTGGGTGTTACACTTTATGATATTTATAACATAGTTTGAATAAACGTCCAAGACTTACGCCGGAGACAAAGCAAACAAAACCTTGATGAGAACCTTCCTTTTATTGTCTGCAGGCCGAAGCTCAACATCGCGATGGAGAAAGATTAGTTTATCTTTTTACTTCCTGGTACGAAATACAGGAAGTATTGTATTTGGGGTGTAAAAAAATTTCGGGTATGATATTTCAACGAAAATACCCATTTTGACTGCTCCTGAATCCATCTGAGCGATGTTTTGTGTGACATCTGTACATACTAACATAATAAAGGACTTTTTTCTCTAAAACGGACTGTATAACGAATTTAAAATGGATTCAGAAGAGAATTTTTCGTGACGTCTGTACGTACGTATATATCTCGCATAACTTAAAAACGAGTAGCCTCAGAGCGTTGAATACTCATTCTGTTACTCGGCTCGGTGAGCTCAGTTTTTTCTATTCAGATATGTTGGTAAATTGTGCGTTTTCTGCTTAAAAGCGATTGAAATATGTTGCTCTTATGTTCCGATTAAGGTTTTTATGCCTTGATTTAATTTGCATGCAGTAATTGTAGAATTATAAAGAATTTAAGAGTTATTTAATTGCTACTAAGCCTAACGAAGCCGCCATTTGTTTAAATTTGAAATTTAGTAGAATAATGAATTAAATCAGCTTCTGCACCTTCAGTGTCTTTTCATTGAGTGAGATCAAAAGTAACCTTTCAGTTCTGTGCACCAAAAAATCTGCCTTCTTGCCCGCTGGCCGAATTGCTTGTTTTTGCGTAGGAACTCTAATTTTAATTGTAAATATTAGTTTTTTTAAACTGTATTTAGTGTTTTATGTTTTTATGCATTTTTGCCTTGCCGCGAAGTGAGAACTGAATTAATTGAATGATAAATATGTCTAATGAAATTCGAGGAAATACGTTTAAATGAAATGCAGCAAAAATTGTATATAACTTAACAGGAAATCATGTGCCTCCACATCAGATTTTTTTTTAAATTAAAAAGCTACTCTTTATTAAGGTCTCCCAAATGTATGCGTCCCTGGTTGAGTGGCTGCGAGGTTCTATTCGTAATCGACTAATTACATCTGGAGACAATTCGAAACAGTTTAACAGTAAACATGATACTGAATGCAGCGACTTCCATATGACTTTATACAAATGATCTTGACATCGGTAGCGGCACTATAATATATAAGCATAATTTTATTCTTCAAACCACTGAATAAATTAATTTATATTCGATATAGTAGGCTGTTGCACGCGAAATGTTAGATTTGGCGATTTTCATACAAAATACTACCGAATCGCGCCAGCGCGCTGGACATTAACGTTTAAACATCCGTGTATGCATTCATGGAAACATTTCAGTACTGGACTGCAGTGTAATCTGATGGATAAAATATGGAACTGAAGCAGTACGCGCACTTTTTTCCCCCACGTTAAAACTTGCTCATAATACAATCATAGCAACCAGAAACATTGATATAGCATTTGAAGTTGCCACAGCAAACCGGGGAAAAATCCCCAAACCCATTTAGAGATGATTAGAAAAATTTCGTTCTAACCATGTAGGAAGTAGATGGAAGTAGATGGAGACGCCTTCCTTTCACCACGAATGATGAACTGCTACTGAGCTTTCACAGTCTAAGGGGGTGTGGCAGTTTTTTACATACACAGCACATTACTTTGATAACGATTTAGTGATACTTCCGCACGCGACTAGCAGGTACATTTCTGCAGAAGGAAACATTAATTCTTAAATGGGTAAAAGCAGTTTAGAGCCATTTCCGCACAAATCACATCTTCGCTATCTTTCAATAACTTGAAACAGCGACTTTGATTATTAATTTATAAAGTTCAAAGCGATTGGACAACTATTGAGGCTAAATCAGGTTAATAAAAATTTTAAAACAAAACTATATATTGTTGAAAACGAGCTCATATATATGATCGTTAATACAATCTACATGCCTAAAATTATGTAACTTGCTATTTTGAATGGACATGCTTACTAAGTACTACACATAGCCAACTGAACAAAAATACATAAATATATTTAATGCGCAAATTATTAAATTGTAATACAAAAATTAAGAGTAAAATGTAAGAAATTCCAAAAGATTTCTCAAATACTGTAACTCAGTATGAGGAATAAAGAAACAATATACACGCTAACTTATGCAATGGGGGAGAAAAACAAAAATTAGAAGCAGGAATAAATGTTGCTGGATTCTATTGTTTATGCTGAAGAACGGCTATAAATCATTTTGCACGCGCGTGATAATGTACACAAGAAAAATTTAGCTTGCATGTATCTGTAACTGCATGCTGTGATCGCATTACGTTCTGTATTTAAGCGGCACAATTTTTTATATATTTGACATCTAGGGATATTTGAAACTTATACACTTACGCATATATACAGTGAACCTTTTCGTATAGACCAGGGGTCTCCAAACTACGGCCCGAGGGCCACATCCGGCCCGCGGATAGATTTTGTCCGTCCCGCGGAGAGCTAGCATACTTGAAAACTCCTTTTAGAGAACATATTTTTTATAGAAAATTAAATTTAGTTTACTGAAGTATTATAATTTTATGTTGAATAATTATTAATATGACATCTACATTGATATGGTCATGGGCTAACTACTCATAACATTGTTGTAGGCTTATTGTTATTGTTTTTGTGATAAGTTGGATAAAGAAACACAGAACTGTAATGAGTAAAGACATGTATAATATGCAGAAAATTTAACTTCAGTATATAATAACTAACAAATTATTGAAATGAATCCAACTAACATTTTATACATTTTAAATAAAAACATAACTTATAAAAAGTATAATGACATATGAAATACTAATGAGATTTATGTAATTGAGATTTTCCACTGACAATAGTTTGTAGTTGTGGACTAATTTTACTTGTACCAATTATTAAAAGAGATTTAAGATGCTCATCAGTTAATTTAGATCTGTAAACATTTTTTGTGTACTTCACTTTGGAGAAGGTCTTCTCACACAAATAAGTAGTACCAAAAACAGAAAAGAGCCCACGAGCAAATTTATGCAAATTATCAAATTGTGTCAGTGGAAGACTCTTATAAAATTCCAACAAAGATGAGTTTTGATATTTGTTCTTAATTATATCACTGCACTGTAGATCAATCATTTCCATTTGAAGTTCCGGGGCTAGGGTTTCAATGTCAGTATCAAAAGGATTCTGAAAAATCTTAATTTGATTCGCAATGGCATCAAAGTCCGAGAAACGAGTATCAAAATTTATTTTCAAATCACTCAAAGTTTCGATTGCAAAATCGGTAGGAAACTCAGTCTCAGTGGTGTTGGCTAAATATTTCACATGTTTTAAAATGTGAAAAACATTTACTTCGTAGTTGTGATTGAAACAGTATCAATTTCTTCCGGAATGATTTGATATTAGTGTATAAATCAGGAAGATGCTGGTTTTCTCCTTGCAATCTCAAATTCAGTTCGTTCACATGTTTTGTCAAATCAACATAGAATGCTAACTTCCACAGCCATGCGTTGTTTTGTAATTCAGTAAGAGGGCGATGCTTTTCATTCAAAAAAATTTCGATCACTGCTCGAAGTTCAAAAAAGCGCTGAAGGACTTTCCCACAACTAAGCCAACGTACGGCAGTATGATAAGGTAAGTCATTTTCTCCAATCTCTTCAATAAATTGTCGGAATTGTCGGTGATTCAGCCCAAAAGATCTGATAAAATTAACAGTTGATATGACTGGTTTCAGAACTTCAGACATATCCAAACATTTTCCGCACAAAGACTGTTGATGAATGATACAATGTAAGACTAATGGTTTTGAACCACCGTCATTTTCTACAGCCTTTGACACAAGAGCGACCACTCCTTTATCTTTCCCACTCATGTTTTTGCCTCCATCAGTTGTAATACATTTCAAGTTTTTCCATCGAAGGTTCTTTTGATTAATGGCCATTTCAACTCCTTTAAAAATATCTGTACCAGTAGTTGTGCCATGAATACTATACATATCAAGAAGTTCTTCATGCACTTCATAGCTTTTATCTACTCCTCGAATATAAATCAACACCTGAGCAGTATCTGACACATCCGTTGACTCATCCAAAGCCAAAGAAAACCACTCAACATGTCCATTTTTGTCGAACAGTTGAGAGGATATATTTTCAGCGATGTTTTGTACCCTTAGAGCCACAGTGTTTGCTGACATACTGACAGTTTTTAATAAATTTACCTTTTCAGGGCATATTTCTTCGGCTACTGCAATTATGCATTCTTTGATCATTTCTCCATCGGTGAATGGTTTTCCACGTTTTGCAATTTCAAGAGCCACACGAAAGCTGGCACGAGTTGCAGCCTCTTGTTCAGTTTTGAGTTTTGTAAATGAAGATTGCTGCGATTTCAATCCGCGCTTCATAGCTTCAAATTTTTCTGTCGCAAACTTCCTGTATATTTTGAGTAATTTTGAAAATGTTTTGTTTCATAATGACGTTTAATGTTATATTCTTTGAGAACGGCTATGCTTTCATTGCAAATCAAACATAGCGCCTTGTTACTGGACTCAATTACGAAATACTGAATGTTCCACTGATCTTTGAATTTTATGCATTCACTATCAATTTTTCGCTTCTTTTCCATACTACTAAATCACACACAAAAGCAACAATTCAAATCAAAATACTGTTACAAAGATGTCTTAAACTTAAACACGCACAAACACGTTTTAAGGAGGTACGCACTATTTTATTTCACAACAGTGTCATAGGAACTGACTTCAGTACGTGCTATTAGCGCCATCTGTTAGCGATAGAAGGTACTACCTATTTCCACTTGTGTCCACCAGATGTCGTGTCACCTTACTCCTCATAGCTCGTACTCTACGACTAATCTAGAAATTACAGATAATGACAGGAAAATTAATACAGTCAAAAGTCGTTAATCCGGACTCGTCGGGACTTCGGCGATTCCGGATTATCGATTTTTCCGGATTATAGATCATCAGTTTAAATCTGGTAAGATGGCATGCACAAATTCTAAAATTAAAAATATGAAACCGTATTTTAGGAAATAAAGAACAATTATGATCTAAAGGGTATCAAAATTTACAAAAAAAGAAGCTTAATATTTATTTGTTTACTTTATTAAACATTTCTTTCAATGTAAGTTGTTTCGTTTTATGTGATAATACTTTCTCTTTAATTCTATAAACAGACATAATTTCTTGTTCAGTTAAAAAGCTCCGCTGTTCAAGTCCCCTAATTGCTATGCCGAGAATACCGACTAACTTGTCAATCGAAATTTTTTCGTTTTCACTAACCTCTCTGTCACCTTCTTCATGTCTTTATCCAATTTTTGCAGCAATTTCACTTTTTGTTTGACGGACATCGAGACATACTTTCGTTTTGTAGATCCTTTGGGAGCTCCAAATCGGAAATTGGCATAATCGAAAGTTCAAGTTTACTTTTATAAAATTGCTCTTACAATCTGCAAAAAATAATAAGCTGCATCCAGTTCGAAGATTAAGGTATAACGCAAGCATCAACATTAACTGAAATAGATAATTGTATAATTTTAGTTTATATCGTCCGTTATACGTTAAACGCGCACGCGAAAACGTATTCTGCACTTGCGCACACGCATATGCGCGTGCGCGTAAAGGTCTTACGCGCACGCGTAAACGCCTATGCGCATGTGTCAACGCGGCGCATGCGCAGAAAGTTTTCAGCTTTGAGGTTCGGATTATAGATCATTCCGAATTATGGGTGTCCGAATTAACGACTTTTGACTGTAATATGCAGTGTTGCCGTTTTGCGGACTTCAGTCCGATTTGCAGCCTTTTTTAAACGTTGCGTACTTTTTCGGACTTTTTTTTTCATCAGTGGACTATTTCACTTTTTACCACCGGCAACAATGATAATATGGTTTTGGCCCTCGGAACTTACTGGAGTAATCAGCATGGCCCTAAGCCTGGAAAGTTTGGAGACCCCTGGTATAGACCACCTCTGAAAGTTACCAATATTTCTGAGAAAATAGAAAAATATGGGTATTCAACGTCACTTTTATAAAGCGACCACTTCCAAAAAAGATCAAAATCTCTTGGAGCCGATCACCGAACGGTGCCTTGTATTCCTGATACTATTAGGTATCAGGTGCCTTGTATTCCTGATACTATATGACCTGATCCTCCAGTTACTGCCTTTCAATTGCTTATGTCATCCCATCAGTCGAATTATTGCACAAATCTTCAACTTGATTTGCTTATCACGGATTATTGCCTAGAAAAAAGATTACTATAATTGCCTTACAATAAGATATGCCTTGACGCACCATAAGAAATCAAAGTTTGAAAAGTGACATAAAATCGATGGGGATAGAACACTCCAGTCCAGGCGCCCGTTGCAACGAACGTCTCGTTCAAGGTAATCGCCTTAGACAGATATCGCTGTAAATTCCGCAAATAAAATTTCCAAATGAAAACAACAGATAAATAATAACTGGCAAACCATGATTAACACATTCAGAAAGTAGCTTAACTTAATACACTTTATTCATGTTTCGATGTATCTAATCACAATTGTTTTTCAGTTTTTCATTGCTCTGCCAACCGTTAGAAAAGTACTTTTGCTTTTGGCTCGATCTAAAAAAATGGCAGACTCGAATAGAAAGAAAGTTTAGCGTACATTAGAATTTGGCGATATACACTCACTTCCAAAAGTTAAGCACAGAGAGGAAAATGCTAATTTCCGGAAACCAATCAAAATTGAAGAGCATGCAATTCGCTGCAGATGTAGTATGCCAATATGTTAGGTAATAGCCAATCGCGCTTTCATGTCAAGAAATATGCAAAAACGCCAGTCTTATAAGAAGCCGGCTTTATGAAGGGTTACAGAAGTTGATTGTAAGTGCCGATAGAAGGTGTTTAAAACTTTCGTACAATTTGTTTTCAAAACGTACGTGTTTCTATGACTTCTAGAAGACGAATGGAAGATTCTGAGCGCTGGCGTGCTGCGGGGCGCATTGAAGCAGGACAGTCGATCACAGATGTTGCTCTTTTCTTCGGCGTTCATCGTTCTGCAATTTCACGGTTATAGAAACAATTCCAAACCCCACAGACAGTTGTCCAAAGGCCCGTAGCCGGTCGCCCAAGGGTTACAACCCCTGTGGAAGATCAATATATTGCTATTGTAGTCAAGCGGAATCGCAGAGCGACCTCCACACGTGTGACATCTATGGTTACAGTGTCCATTGGTAAGGCGATATCTGCAGCTACTGTATGCCGAAGATTACATATGAGTGGACTGTACCCCCGGGTACCTCGAGTTTGTGTTCCTCTATTCGTCCAATCAAGAGGGGCACGATTACAGTGATGCCAGGAACATGTCAATTGGAATGCGTCTGACTGGGGCAATGTCATGTTTTACTGATGAATGAAGACTTGCTCTGGAGCCAGATGACAAGCGTATAAGGATATGGCGTGAACAACGAACACGCAATCAGTCCCAAAACATCACGCATTCCGAGGCGGAAGCATTATGGTGTGGGCACGGATTTCATTAGGACACCGCACCGACCTGCACAATCTTTAAACGGGGTTCTTTGACGGCTGTCCGGTGTCGAGATGAAGTCCTAGAACCCACTGTAAGATTGTACGCTGCGGCAGTTGGCCTTACTTTTGTTTTAATGGACGATAACACACGTCCCCATAGAGCTGACATCGTCGATGACTACCTGGAGAGTGAAGGGATTGCGCGTATGGCGTGGCCAGCATATTCGCCCGACCTTAATCCCATTGAAAATTTTGTGGATGCTCTCGGCCGTGCTGTATCTTCACGTTTCCCAGCTCCAGCCACTCTTATTGAGCTCAAAACTACTGCACAAGAAGAATGGCGATTGCTTAATTCTGCGGTGGTTGACCACCTAATTGAAAGCATGGTCGCAAGGTGTAAACTTTGTATACAGATGAGGGGGATCACATATCCTATTAATGTCCTTTATTTCATTTTATGCTGTTTTTCACTTTATACACAATTCTATTTAAGTCTCCAGCATTTCATTATCTGATAACTTAAAAAAATTTAATATTGTTTTCATTTCTGTATATAATTATTGATTTTGTTTAATGCATAAATATATATGCTACTTTCCTGCCGAATTTCGTGTAAATCAAAGCAGTATTTGTTGATGTTTTTGCATTTTACATCTTCGTGCTTAACTTTTGGATGTGAGTGTACTTGCATTTTAATCCCTGCGGTTGAAAGGTATGGCTTTTATGGTTTTTCGTGAGTTATGCAATACGGAGCAATTTCTCTCAGAATTTCCTCAGTGGGGACATTAATTCCTGGAGTGTTAGTATGCTTTTCTTTTCTATATCATATGCACAATCCAATTCATTAAAATTTAAAATCACTTGAGATCAAAATAATCACTAAATGGTAAATGAACTAGCCTATAAGATACTGCTAACAAAACTGAAACACACACACATAATAAAAAAATTAAAATAAATATGCTCTTTAACGACAGACAGTGTGAAAATAAACCCGATATTTAAAGAGCTGAAAACAATAAAGCTTCAATGTGGAAGGCTTTCGTAAGTAAGAATAGTTTATTTTAGTATTATTCGTGATGGAAAATAACAAAAACATCAATAAAAGCAGCCCAGTTAATAAATTGTGTAAATTAAAACCTAGAATGAAACTACTACTGTTCAGACAGCTTTAGCAATAGGATTTCATGATTATTTTCAAGTGTAGCATAAGTGTGGGCCAACTCCCCTTAGAAAAAATATCTTATGGAAGCGCAGATAATGTACGCTTTAGTGTGTTTTGTCATGATTAAAACAATACAATCCTAAAGGCAGTTTACGATTTTCAGCTAAGAAAATAGTTCGTCTATTTAGGTATGGATTATGGCAATGATTATGGTATTTCTGGTACTTACGGCAAATCCCGTCAACCCTTTTTGCCTATTAAAGAAAACACGCCAAACTACGCGATTTTTCGCCATAAATGGAAAAGTCATCTTTAAAAAAAAAAAATGCGTTAATGGCCACGAAATGGCGTCTAGCGAAAATAATTGCTTCTACAGTATACCTCCTTAATAAAAAAATAATGGAAATTTCTAATGAAAAATTAAATATGAATAAATGATAATATAACAAATTTGAAATAAAAATAGAAGTTTTTTTATTGTATTTAGTAAATGTGTTTTTTTGGTTCGGCACGATTGGCGCCGTCTCTTGTTGTCGACGGGATATTCCGCAAGTACCGTATTGCTTTTATTCTACAAGTAAGACTCACTTATCTCAGTTTCATTTGTCTCTAAAAGTAGAATGCATCTGAAAACGGATGGCATACTAGAATCGCCATATGGAAGCACAAAGTAAACTGACTAAATGCTGAGTTGAATAATTGTCCTTGAAGTTCTTTTTTTTTTATTTAATATGTTAGTAATCAATGTATTGCACGGACATTTGTTCGAACAAGTCAAAAATAAGATCAGGCAAATACGCTATTATTTGGTTATAATACTTGGTGCTATATCTTATCAACTGCAATATTCAGTGTTTCACGCAAAATATTTAAAAGAAAAAATAATTTCTGAAAAAATAATATTTGTGAGATATAAAGATTATTTGGATTTGGCAAACACTTGAAAGCTATTTATCTAGAGGAAGATATCCTTTGTGAAAGACTTTTTTTTTTAAGAGAAGCTGGTTCATATTTATATGACACATGGAAAAACCACGAAAACTCCCCTGCAGCCAGCCTGTTCACCAGATTTGGAATCCGGCTCGAAGTACCAGAGTTCAGAGATTTTATTGCTAGGCCATTGGTAGGCTTTAGAAATATAAAGAAACCCCCTTTAGAAATATATACAGAAATCACCTAACTTATTCAAGAGGCCCAGAAGTGGCAGAAAGCATATTAAGTCCCGAAGCTAATCTCAGAAAAGTTCAGCATTATAAAATGATATATTACTAGCACTCTTGAGGGTTCGAAAATACTTTAGATTATGAAAATAATTAAGACGTTGCAGAAGAGTTCGACTCAGAATTTGTAGACGATTGTGGTACGATTAAGACGCATAGAGATTATTCAAAAGAATCAGGTTTTCATGCTCATTTAGAAGGAACTTGAAGGAATACTTATTAATGGATACTGTATAGTCGTTGGTAAATCGAATTCGATGATAATATGAATTATTTGTTATTTATAGTCTGTTGCACTGTAATCCATTTAATTAACAGTTTTAAAGTCTTTTTCCCATTGATGTCATTAAAATTAAGATTTATGTCTTATAGCTGAAAATATGCAGTATATAATCATATGAAATGAGAAAAGTTTGAGCCAGAAAGTACATACTAAATGCAGCATTAGTTTTCAATCCCAGTAACTTATTCTTTATTTTAATTTAAATAAAGATGAATGAACTATATTATGGAATTTCATAACCAGCGTTTCAGCTTATGCACATACTAAAACACAAATTTGCACAAAAAATATATCAAAATATTCCTCGGAATACAAAATAGCTTCTACTAACAACCCCCTTTTCGGGTTATGAACATACTAGCATACAAATTTGCACGAAAATATACCAAAATATACCTCGGCATACAAAATCTGATCGATCGAAGGTCGAGTACAGCACATGACTACATTCTGAATGATAAAGCAAAAATATTCCATTGACCTTGAACTAAAGCTGCATAATACTGCAGTCTCCTTTTATCACACATTGACTTCTTATCGTTGGTTAACATATTTCAAATGACGGTTGTACATTCTATCCAATGTTTCAGATTCTATATTTAGGATATGGCAACAGAGATTAAGTACGTATATCAGTTAGAGAATGTCAAGTATATATTTCAACCCGTCATAACAAACTCAAATTTAACTAAGGTATTGAAAAATAACATTAGATTGGTCCCTTGGAAAGAAACTTCTTTTTCCATTACTTCGTCATGTTTGTTATTATTATTATTAGAAATTTCGCATTGATGCAACGAGCTAATGAATTATGACAGCTCAAAATTAACGGTTTCTAATATTAAGACTAAAAAAATACCTCGAATCTGAAAAGTGAGAACAACTAAATCCATATAAGTTTAGTAACATCAGAGAGGTTAATTGGAATAATTTAAATTCACATACGTTATAAACAGGGTACCATATTTCAGGAAAGTTAATTTAGAGCACTGTATAAAAATTTGAATGTAAGAGAAAACCTTAAGAGTGTTTGAATTAATGAGACAAAATAAAAATTGTCTGAAGAAATAAAAGCAAATGAAAAAGCAAAAAATGCTATCGATGAAAATACTCAAAATACTATAAAATACGTTCTTTAATAAGTCTATTTTAAAGATTCAGTTTTTGTGCTTTTACTTGTAAAATAAAAGCCTATTTCACCTAATGAAAAATGAGACCTACGCTTACATCGTTTTTCGTTACATCTTTGTAATCGTCTGCAAGATATACATAAGCTTTAAGCAAGCTTTAAAAATATAACCAAAGAATGCGACTAATAAAGCTTATGATTCAATCATGACAAAATTTTAAATGATAAAGGTTACAGTCACATGAGCATTACTGTTTTCAAATTACGCCAAAATACGTTATAGACCATGTCATTTGATATAGCATGTTATTACTTCTGTATATAACTGTAGTAATTTTTATTGGTTCATTCGAAACGATGATTTGTTGAAAATCCGGATCACACTCTAATATAGAGAGTCAGGACAATTCAAGACTGCATTTTAGTAGCATTATCAAAATTCGCCTATAATAAAACCACGCAAATTATGAAATTCGCTTGACTTGCCTGGATTTATTGATGGCAACCAATGTATGCTTAAAAAACATTCAAGCGTATCATTTTCTGAATATTCATTCTGTCATTTTCTATTACCGTATACTCCCCTACCCCACAATAAAAGGCCCATCCGTCGTTTAGGAAGATTCTGAAGATGCGAAGTAAGATTTTGGTGTAACAATTAGGCCAAAATTAAAAATTCGAGTAGTAGTTGAATTTAATATCACCCTATACATTCAGCTACATATGTCGCTAAAGGTACGAATAATTCGTTGTGTAACTTAGTTATCAGACGAGCTGAAGTTAAGGGCCAATTCACCTTCAACTTTGGTTTTGGAGAAAAATATATACGCCCAAATGGACGGTTTTGTAACGTTTTGCGTGTTACCTTTATTTATTAAATGTCATGTTCTTCGCACATAATCCACATAAAATTCAATTCAACACCAATATCACAAAAACTTAAAAACAGCATATCTTTAGAATTTTCGATAGACAGTCTCACGCGCTGGAAATAATGTTTTTTTTTTTTTTTTTTTTTTGTAGTGTTGCCATTGCTCGCTTTGAAATAGTTGATTTTGTTAATCAAAAATTCATTAAAGTTTTACAAAAACTGAAATAGATAATAACACAAATTCAAAATTCGGGCTTCGAGGTGCTAATATTCCGGTGGAGGATTACGTTATTCAAAATATGGATCCAGGTACGTTGTCTTTTTCGCATGGTGAAAAACACATATATTCATGGAGATTCTTCATTATTTATTTTCTTTAAATATAATACAGGGCGATAATATTTAGTGGCAACAATTTTAAGAGTGATTCGTTGTTTATAAAAAAAATGGAGTTTTGAGACTAATAACCTTCTGGGATACCACCCCTTTGGCTGAAAAAGTGGGGAAAAAAAAAAAAAAAAAAGAGAGAAATAAATTCTTTATAGATATTTATTACATAAATTCAAAATTAATTTAAAGAAATGACAAAATGTACATTCAAAAATAGAGATTTATCTGAACAAAGAATTTGCACACTCACAATTTGGTTTTTGTTTAATTATATCAATTAAAAAAAAAAAGAACTACCCTATTTTAAACAGAAAAAGCTAAATAAACTAATTAATAAAATTAACTTTTTCAACCAAATTATGTTTCTAATAGAATGTGTTTTTGCTAAGAAAATTCATTTGCATATACAAATAACCCAAATTGTTCATAAATTTGTCACCATGTTGAATTTAAGACACGGAAGTTTTTTGTTTGCATCCAAAATTATGCGCAGATTATGGATAAAGCATTTTCTGATTATCAGAATTCTACAGTATAATGTTGGAGACCTCTGGAGCAGACTTAGTAATAGGTAATTCAGTATTACATGTATCTGAAAGGTAAGCTATTTTATGTGCTCCTGTAATGCCTATGTATTTTATCTAAAATCGTCAGTGCAAGTTTCCATTTATCAGCATTCCATGAATCATTAAGTTCCAAAGCTTTAGAACCTGTATATATTCTCTTTTGAAAAGTCTCATTCTCTGATTTTTCAAAGTCGTTAAATTCTAACGGATAAAACATTTCCCCTCCCCCCTTTTTAAATAGAACATTTCTCTATAATGGTCTCAGGGACAAAAATAAAAAAAAATAATAATAATAAATAAATAAAAAATAAAAAAATTAATGATGCAAAACATGTCTTAATAGAATGCTTGTATCTCAATACCTCCAAAACCTATAGTTTTTTTATTATGGCTTATTTGACAGTTAAAGAAGACCATTACAAAATGAATTTTTTTTTAAATTAGAATTGGGGTTCAGTCACAGTAAAGTCTCAAAGGTAGACAAAAATACACAATATTTTGATGATGTCACAAGTGCAAATATATATTTTATTGCTGTATGTGAAACTTGGATGTTTGAAGATGAATATATTCATGTAGAGGAATTTTAATTAAAGGCATTCATGAATAACACATTTAAAGAGTAAAGAAAAACACTTAGGGACCAAAAATTAAACGCAGTTTAGAAAGAAAAGGCACTTTCAGTGCTTACACAGTTTTTCTTTCTCAGTTCTCCCAATTCTGGAGCACGCGCATCATTTGGCAGTTTGGTAATAGCATAGTAACTTTTACTTTTCGTTACCAACCGTGAAAATCTTTCTCAAGCAGTCGCAAAGCTCTTTTCCTTTTCTCTGAGAAGCGAATTCGTTTTACGAGGAAGTAATGAGCGAGGAGTAAATAAATATATGCGAGGAGTAAAACATGATTCATCATTTCTTCTATGTAACGAAAGATTCCCAGACTTCCGGAGTACCTTTGCAAATTAAAGCAATTACCTCCACAACTTTGATAAGAAAACTGAAGTAATTAAGAAAGAGCAATGACTAAAGGAAAATGAACGAAACCGTTAAGGGTTTGAAAGATTCCCGGACATTAAAAGATATGTTATTCTGCTGACTTTTAATTAAAAGTTATCAGTTTTGCTGAGCAAGTCTGTGAACAGACCTAAAGATTATACTAAATTTAATGACGAAACGAGTACGATGTCATTCATCTGGATTTGTTTTAAGTAAAAAATTCGGAAAATCCCCAGAAAATTCCGAGTCGGAGAGCGATATTAAGAAATTTGAATAATGTATACAAAGATTAAATAAATATAATATTTTGTCAGTGATAAAGGCCTATGATATTTTCGCCATCAAATTATTTGTATATCATTTTGAACTCGAATCTAAGCCGATTTCAAGCTTCAGCAGTAAAGAATATGCTAAACATTCTTGGTTTACGCATGGAAATATAGGGTATTTCATCTGTAGCCCATAAGTTATTTCCTGCTTACACATGATGAGAAAAAAAAAAAAATAATAAAATGAATGTAGGAAGAGAAAAGAACAAAAATAACACGCTGAATTATGGAATGGACCGTTATAGTGCAAATTTAGAAAACATTCAGAATGAATTATAACCATTTACGTCAGACACCATGTTTTATGTGATGAAAACATTCTATCATGTTTTGTTATCTGCTTGGATGAATATTCAGCAACTTTAAAGTCACGCGACCCTATAGGGTTGAAGTAACTAGATCACCAAGGGTTAAAATAAGTCAAATACACGTATTTTGGAAAACCCGCCAACAGTAAACCACCTTCCTTTCGGGAAGTGGTCTTAAACAAGATTATGTAAGAAAAACTTACTAGTATGTACTCGATATGTTCCACCACACAAAAACTCGACTCCAACGGCCTAGATCTTAGTCAAGTTCTTCAATTGCCTAAATTTAATGAACGTTTAAATTTTGTAAATATGTTCAAAAGAATTCCACTTGTAACTTTATAAACTGTAATAATCTACTCCAGCATACCATTTTTTTAAATTGTGCTGTTTTCTTGTTAAAATTATTTTCTTATTCCCAATTTTTGCATTCCAAATCATGTGTTTTTTTATATTATTCTCAAACGATTTGAATCCATGAACACCTCTTTCGTATTATTATTGCAATTCATTATAACATTGTGTTCCCAGTACTTGGTATATTTATTATGTATAAAAGACACCAACAAAAATAACATATACTTAGCATATGTTATTTTTGTTACAAACAGATGTTCTTAATTTGTGAATTTCAAATGCATTGAAACCATATTTAATTTCTTTACGCCCTAAATCATTATTTTTAATAAATACTGGATGATAGGTGTACGGTGGGATTGCACGATATTTCACAATAGGTAAACTCTAGATCCTTTGGAGAGCTTCAGTTCCCCATTTCCTCAACCTTTTCTTGTAATTTCTTATAAAGCTTGCAATTTTTTTTCAGGATTAGTTAGTATGGGAGGACATAACCAGTTGACCCATGATACATCACTGGTGTCTCCCATACTTTTGACTGTATTATGTTAACACTAACGGAGTCAGCTGCTATGCTAGGAATCACTCGGCGAGAAATAAGGGATGAACATTTTTAAAGCACTTCTGGACTTCGATCGCCCAACCATATGCTGCAAGTTTAATTCAATATCGTCAATAAAAATAGCTGATCAAGTTTTTAAGCAAATTATTAGAATTTTCCTATAGTCTTAAACAACAACAACAACAAAATGTACTTAACTGCGTAGTTTCAGAACAGAACACTATATTGCAGCACTGTTCGAACTCATGAGGTTCAGCAAGTAATCATTACGTAGTTTCCTTTCATGCTAAAGCATGATTGTTTACCCTATTTGTGACGAGCTCCTACCAGCAGCCTAGAGGTAAAAGTCTCTGCTCACTTCTAGATTGACCTGAGTTCGATACCAGGGCTGACTGTATAGCAGTTTTCATGGTTTATCCAGTGTAGCCAGTTTCCTTTACGAAGCTATCCCTCCTCTTAGGCAGATAGCCCTCGTGTGCTTTTTTATAATCAAATAAATCAAACTAAAATCATATGCAATATGAATTCGAGCCTGTTTCTCTTAGAGAGCCTTCCACGAACACATGCCTCTCCTTAGGCAGATAGTCCTCATACGCTTTGCGGTTCTCAAATAATTTAAACCCTCGTCTCAGAGGCATGACTTTAAACAAGGGTCTGTAAGCTTTTCATCCCGCGGGCATATTAGCTTCTTCATGAAGTTTCGAAGGCCAAGACCTAGTTGATTCCTCCTATCATGGTGATGGATAGCGTACACTTTTTTTTTTAATAAACACCCAGATTTTTGCGATTGCATTCACACGAGTATGATATTACGAATAGCTTTGTTTTTCACGCAATTTCACCTAACATAAATTTCTTAAAATTGCTTAAACATTTGCAAAACTCTTTTTGTTTCAGAATATCAGAACGTTTTATTTCTCTAATGCCTTAGTTCATTGAATGACCTTTGTTCAACTTAGTTCCCTAAGCTCACCTTAGTTCATTCAATACAAATGCGTTCATTTATCACATTGAATATTCTAGATGCAGTGAAAGAAACGGACTTTTTAATCCCCCCTTCCCCCCAAAACGTAAAAAGTGCAGCATTTATTGGTACTCTGTTATTCATTTCTTTGCTATGATGTTGAATGGAAAAATAACGAATACATAAAAAAGAGGAATATTAAAACAATCCTAATTTTTGAAAATATGTCGTAATGAAAACTTAAATACAAATTTGTTTGAAATAATACATGCCAAAGTATTTGTTAGTTTAACTTGCTAATTCCATAATCACCAGTTTTAGCCGGGGTTCCCAACTTAGATGTCAGATTGAATTTCAAAGTGTGCTGCTGCAAAAACTGATTTGCATCATTGAATGTCGTATGATATAATATAGTCTGTAAGCATGATAATATTTCTGTAGAGGGGTGCGAAAACCTCTCAGGCACATGCAAATAATACACGAAGGAATAAAATATAACGGGAATAATTACAGTCATTTCTCATTTTCGATAATCCTCTGTCAATCTTATCATTTCTAATCAAAACCCGTAATCCTCTTTTTCGACTAATCATCATTGTATGCATTTTAAAGTAGGATTTTTTTTTTATCATATGCCTTTTCGAAGACTGGTTTGTATTTCTACGAAACTCATATTTGAAATATACCAAATCCGTTCTTTGACTATTCCCAGTCTGCGATAGCAAATTCTTCATGGAATTATTACAATTTATCCCGATTCAAAGGAGATTCATTAATGTAAGTTTTTCGGCCGGAGTTAAAGAAACAATATTTAATTTTATGATGGAACGTGTAATATTTTGAAGTTCAAGGAAGTAGCACCCTCTGCTTCATTGCGACAGCAAGACTCGGGTATAATAATTAGCTGTGAGATCTCCTTCACGAACTTTTGAATTTGCTTTGTTTCAGGACAGCTGAGCGTCACCTTAAATTGGTGTTAATTGTTACAAGAGAAACTTATTAGCTCGGTACGCCTGCTTTTTTTTTTTTTTTTTTTGTGTGTGTGTGTGTGTGTGTGTATTTAATTTTTTAATCCGTTGTTATAAACTTATATCTTTCATGGCATGGTACAATTTTATTTGGTACTTTTCCGTTTTGCCGGCGCAAGCGATAAAGTCGCCAATAATAGTACAACCGATGTCAAACGGAATATTCTCGCTGGTAACCGTTTACGCCTCATTTTCAAAACAAGTCGCAGCGTTTTCTTATCAGATTGATTGTTTCTTTCAATACTGGCATATAATTACATAGAATTTTTATCAGATAGTTCAGTTTTATGTCTAAGGCCATTTTCGGTAATTAAGTCAAATAGGATGCAATCACAGGGCTTACCGGAAGCCGAAAATATAGAAAAGGCAAAGTCAAGGGTTAAATTCATCAATTCTAATGAGAATGCATTAGCGAAGTAAAGCACTGCACTTTTACATAATTTATGAGTAAGCTATTCGTACGCATTGAAATATTTCTTGCATTTAAACTTGTGTTCCAAATTAAGTTTTAACTTGAAATTAATGTAGATAATTACTGAGAGCATTAGATTTTTGTAGAGTAGTTTACGTGAGATGAGATCGCTTGGGGTCACGTGATATGAACCGGCGAATCAGGATGTTGAACCATGAAAGCATAGTAAATTCTTAAATTGAAAGCATAGTAAATTCTTAAATTAATGTCTTTTTACAAATTTATTGTCTTTTTATAAAGTTTCAAGCGATATTAAAATGTTTATGCCTTCAAGAAAAGAATTCTTAGAACTAAAATTTTTTTAATATTTTTTATGTGTATACTGTATGTTGTCGCCAATAAAGTCTGCTTGGCGAGATTTGCGCCGGCGAAACGGAAAAGTACCTTTTATTTTATACTCCAGCTTTCATCGATTCCCAAGGTGGTCTTAAATTACATGCTATTCATAATACAAAATATTCTTTCATCCTCCCAAGGCACACATAAATGCTCTACTACATGAATAAAATTTAATCATTATACAGCACGCTGAAACCAAAAATAACAAAGAATTGAAACTAATATTATGGAACAAACGCAATATTTAAGAGGAATCAAGTCGTTATTGAGCTGCAATGCTGGCACAATCGAAAAGTGAGAATTTTGAGTTGTGACCGCTTCCCAGTATTGTAAAATTGTCTTCCTTACGGCAGTAGCACTGGAACATATTTCAGTGCAGCACCGCATAAGAAACGGCAGTAGTTTCCCTGTTATATTACTTAATGTCTCGCGTAGAGGTGCTTGACGGGAGCACTCAATACTGACCCTTCTTGGATTGTGCCAAAGCTGCTCAGTGATTTAACTCATTTGTTGAAGTTTATCTCAAATCATACCGTTATTTGCAATGTTTTGGAAACAGCAACTATCTCTAATGTGTTTTATGCGAATTGAGAAGCGTTCTTTTATTCATCATTTTGCAACAGTCTAAAATTTGAATCATAAAAATAGGCTCTATTTTGAAGGTTACCTAAATATAGGCTATTCTTGGGAAATGAACTTTTAAAAAAAATTTTTTTGGGCTGTTTGATTAATGATACAGAACTGAAACATCAATAATGTAGTTTTAGAATGTTGTAGTATATGTCACAGCGTCGTAACGTAATTAATTTAATTGCTTGTCTTTAATATTTTTCATTATTATGAACCATAAATTTCCAGTATAATTCAGTGTAATGTAAAAAAATGAGAACAATAACACAATTTGATGAAATTTATTATTAAATAACATTAATTTTATACCATTTTATTATTATTATTAACTGAACTTCTACGACGCCTTTTAGTAATGTTTTTTCCTTAGTATATCAGCTAAACATGCCATTATTGCAATTTTTGGAAATATTGCAGGGTTTTGGGTAATTGCAGCGATATTTGATCAAGCATTTCAAAACTACGGAAAACTTCAAACACGTTTACCTAGAAACCCTTTTTTAAGTTGTGCCAGTATTTCAACTCGTAAGACACATTGACAATAGGTCCTTTTCTCGCTTATGTTGATCAGCATATTTCTATAGTTCTGATTGATACTGTTACTATAAATTTTTTTCCAAGTTAAGGATGTTTAAGAATGCTTTGAGCAACTGACTGATGAAAGGGAACTAGTAGAAATGTTGGGCAGATGCAGAATATTTAAACGACGTGACTCAGCAATAAAATAGTACAGTCCCCTTCAAACTAGGATTGTTGAGTACCTTAAATGTGGATGAATATGCTTTCAACAAAATGACACAACAAGCTGGCTCCAGATTCAACATTTTTTGGGTTCAAAGATCCTGTATGCAATAATTAATACCTGAGACTCAGTAATATGTAAGCCCAGACTATTTTACTTAAAAGCTAGTGCTTAGTTCTAAAATTAGTGCAGTTCTAAAATTTATGATCACAACTGAAAGCATTATACGATTTCTACATATACCCACAGAGAAGGTGTTTTATTTTTCCCGGTTATTAATTATTCCAAACTTACTGCACAATAATGAATAACAGTTTATTAGCAATAATTTTACTTAATATGTTAAGTTTTTTGTATAAAATTTAGAAATAAAGATGCAGCGTCGTAAAATTTACAACGGTTTAGTAACTATGCAACTTTTTCCGATCTTTAAAGGAATACAAGATTTAATAAATGGATTTAATGCGAAATCGTATTAACTTTTAGGTGAGATAAATTCAGTTTTCTCCTATACGAAAACTACACAGCTTCTGCAGAAGGCACAGTTTATCTTTGTAACTCAATACTACAATCTTGATAAAGAAAATGCTATCGATGAAACTGCCAAATATCACGTGTATGCAGTAGACAGCCTGAATCTGATAAAACTGCTCTAAATCTTTGAAACAAATTCAATCTCTTTCAACACTGAATTTGTGCATGTCATCTATTTATTGCGATAAACCACGCGTTCCGTAAATAAATTTAAAGCTTCCGATGCAAAATATATTTATTTTATCTGAACTAATTTGATTTAATAACATCGAAATTAAACTATATTTCCAAACATGAAAGCACCGAATAAATGTGCGAAAATATTCAGTGCTTTCACGTTTGGAGTGCGAAAATATTCGGTGCTTTCATGTTCCATATATTGTGGGTTTACAATATTTTTGGATTGAGTTCGAACAAAATCGAAAGCTGAAAAAAGCATTCTTACTTCTGGCCTGTTCAGTACAGGCAGGTTCATGCCGCTGCTTAACTGCTTTGAAAAATTCATCTTTTGTAATGCTGCGTAAGTCTCTTGTTACAATTTTCAGAATCTCTTTAATGCTATTAAAATTAAATTGCTTCCTTAAAATGAAAATTCACTCCAAGGAAGAGAAAGTAGTCTACAAATGCCAAAAATGATGAACAGAAATGGTTAAAAACCGTTGCATTTGATTTCGCTGGAAACCGCTCGACGAGAATGGAATTTGTGAGGGCGCACTGTCGCCCAAAAAGAAAATCATAGTTATTTGACTGAGCATTTTCAAACCTAACGCGCAGAATTCTTAAGCGTTTTTATAAAATATGGAGTTCAACAGTTCTTCAGAAGAAAATTTCCTATGAATTATCCGATTCTAATCAAATAACGGTCACTAATTTGGTCTTTACTCGAAATGCTACCCTAAATTTTTGAAACCAAAGTTTCAGTTTTTGTGAATCTTTTCCAACCCAAGAAAATGACCGCCATTTTTTCCTTTTTCTTTTCTTCTCCCCCCTCCCAGATTATAAGCAATAATCTCCAGCTACAATTTTTTTGAAAAAATAAGGATTTATTCCCGCGTTACCACGAAAACATTACCATTATCCTTTTCTTAGCTTTCGAGTTTACAACAGTTGACTCTAAAGATATAACTAAATTTGTTAATAAATGTAAATGAAAGTTACTATATTCAAGGAAACATTCAAGGTCGAAGAACGGATCTGATAAAGAAAGGTAAAAAAGTCTTCTTTCTATGTTTCCTGTTCAATTTCTAATTTCTATGTTCTTATTATCAGTCATATCCATTTATAAATCCATGGGCGAATACTGATTGGTTATGTACGAACGCATATGGATTCATAGTCCATACTGTAGCAGAGCTCACATTACATGGATTCATAGTCTGCTATATTTGTTAGAGCTTATAAATGGGTTAATTGTTCAGAGTGAAACTGTTTCCGAGTTCATCCATGGATTCAAAATAATGGATGATTTTTTGGAATTTATACTTGAGTTCATAGCATTTAAAGAGTTATGATAAAGGACAGATTGTTAGAATAAAATTACCTACCCAGTATGTGGGTTTCTGCACTAAAATTATTTACGTATGCTGTTACAGAACATTCATTCACAAAGCCAAATAAAGATAATTTATTCATGTGCAATTAGAATGTTATTTTACTATTTATATACGTATTTATGTAATTTTTTTTTATATTTCATACCAACCAGTTAGAGGATAAGTTCAACTTTTAAGAGCTATACAATTTCTATATACAGTAAACTCTCTAACAGCGACCACATCCCTTCGAAAATCGGTATTGAATCTATTCTGTATAAGACAACCAGAAAGACTAGCTGCAGCTGCGAGTGGTTGTAGTTTTTTCATGCATATTCTTATAGTTGACATTATTCCTACAGTAGTTATAGTTGTAAACACGTCTAACCCACATATTCATTCCCGAATGAATTATTTGATTTAGTTTTTTTTTTCGTCTAAATTTCTACGGTTCCTATGTACGTCAGTTTTTTTAATATTTAGAAGTATGCTAGAATGTCCAGTTACGTAACAAATAATAATGCATTATTTTTTGCTGAAATAATTATTTTAAAACAACCTTAATTTAAGCAATAACTAAGATAAATGAATATGACGTAGCTTGAAAAATAATTAATTTAAATAACTTCTTTATAAATGGTTTCAGCTGAGAAAATTCTCTGCTATTAAATTAGTAAACCAATCCCTCTTTTCTCAGTGATACACAACTCAAACCTAATATAACGGCATTAAGTGCAAGGGAAAAAAAAATACCGAAAAAGATCCAACAAATTTATACTTGTAATCAAATAACATGTAATTAATGGTAATATTTCTTAAAATAATCGTAAAGTGGTTATATCCATGGGAAACATTTTACACGAAGGGATAAAAATTAATAAAATTCTCGTCTCCTAAAATTTCAAAAAAAAAAAAAAAAAAAAAAAAAAAAACTACACTGAAAGTTTTTTTAAATAATAAGAAAGAAAGAAGAACAAAAAAAGTTCTTGTTGCAGTCAGAAATAACCAACAAACGTTAACAATCACCCATCAAGTCTTGAAGAGTGCATTTGAAAATGATATCGAATTGGATATTAAAAACATAATCGATGGTTCGTTAAACTACTAAATCAACAACGAAGATTATTTTGTTTACTTACCTAAAATAATATACTGCAAAGCAGAGCAGGAAAATGACAGGCAGGATTAGTTGACAAATCACGTGAAGTCTCAGATCCAACGGAGCAGAGTCACACGTCGGTCACCGCCTCCTGACATAAATCGTCTGCTGCGGCCATAGATCGGCTATAATGAACCGACAGATAGGAAGTATTATTTGAATCGCCAAAGCAGAGTAAAGCCAAATGGATATCACCGCCAGTAACGGCGCCAAATGACCCGTGCCTATTGATAAAGTCAAAAATAAAAAAAAGAATAAAAAAAATTTTGTTCTTTCTTTCCGTTATCTGTTTTAATTTGGACTACGAGAGAAGAAGGGAAAGAATTCAGTCAAATAAAAAGAAAACGTGCGTAACGTAATCGCTTTGCAGCTAAACAAAATCTTACGGACAACACGTGCCTGTCTTTTCTTTTCTTCCTTTTTTTTTTTTTTTTTTTTTTTAATAGTTTTATATTTTTGCCGCATGAGCGAGAAGGAAATGAGATCTTTGATCTATAAAAATTTAAGATATTATATGAAGATTTAAATTTGAATAAGTTTCCGCTGTTGATTAGTTAATGCTAATATTTGCTTTGAATACTAATATTATTACACAGAGTCAATTATTGTCAGCATGATGAAATATTGATACAAAATTATGCACAAGTTTCCTCAGAGATACTTTGAGGTTAAAGAGCAGATTCTAAGGTTAAGCTGTACTTGAAAAGAAGATAAAGAAGAGAGAGAAAAGAAGAGAGAGAGTTTAGATAATTAAAATAAATACTGCTTTATTGAATTACTAATTCAGATGATGCATATGAGGCGGTGTGAAAAAAGTTACACAACTAAATCCCTAATCTCGAATGATTGGTCATACAGCCACGGTTAATAAAATAAGGAGGCTTTTTAACTACGATAATTTTGGTGGAGTAACAAGTTTTAGTAAAAATACAACAAAATTTGAATTTTTAATATGGGTCTTTACAGAGGAAGCTTTAAATTAGTACGCTCAGTGTTTTCCTATCCTACTAAGGAATATTATTTTTTTTTTCTCTTTTTCTAACTCTTCACCCCCTCCTCCCAAAAAAATAATAAAGAAAAAGAGAAAGATACTTAAAGAATAAATAAAAGGAGAAAAAATAAAAAGAGAAAGAAGATTTTTAACAGTGGTCTAAAAATCAAATTGTATGCTGGTTGTGTGTTCGATTTGGAAGCATCTGACGAGGCAGAAAAGCTTCCGATAAAAAAAAAGGATTATTTTCTCTTCATTGTTACTTACAAACCTATCGGAAAGAGCTACTTCATTTCAGACTTCTACCAACCAGCACATCAGACGGTGAAATATTTAATCTTTTGGAAGAGTTTTTTTTTTTTTTTTAATTAAATGAAATATTGTGGGAAACTGTTGGATAGAGTGTTTACATACTTTCAGAACGATTTCGGAACCCTTTAATTAATGCTTAAAATTCTAAAGAGTGTTATTTTAAATATACGAGCAGATAGTATCTCTCTCTCTTTTTTTTTTTTTTTTTACATCGTGATTTTACGTAAGAGAAGGGCTTTACGTAAAATTTCCAGGTGTATGATTTCCATCCCTCTTCCAGTACCTTACGAAGTCCGTCAATCGCGATGGATGTGTATTTAGAAAGAGCTCTTTTCAAAACACAAAAGGCACAAGTCCATAGGTGGATCATTGTGACTATCGGCCCAAGGCGTTGGCTTCCGGAGTACCTTTGCAAATTAATGCAATTACCTCCACAACTTCGTTAAGGAAACTGAATTAATTAAGAAAGAGCAATGGCTAAAGAAAAGTGAACGAAACCATTAAGGGTTTAGTGATAAAAGAAGTGAATAAGAAGTTCACGCAGAGGGACGAAAACTTCTTTCCGCTTTCAATTTGTTTTACAAAATTGAAAGAGAGAGAGGTGATTGTTAAGGCGTGACTATCGGGACTTCGCAGGAACACGTTGAAAAGGTAAACCTTGCACACACATACACGCAAAAAAAGGGGGGACAGTTCTATATCTCCCGTTCTGCTGGACCGATTGTCGATAATTCACTTGGCAAACTTCTCCATTTGTAACAACCTATTTTCGTTTTCCTTTTTTAGCCCAAAAGGCGTTAGCCCAGAAGGGCTTATAATACCGTTTTGGCATTTTGCGTCGAAAACTTTACAAGTCTGATCCACTTTTCAAATTGTTGCCACCAAATATTAGAGCCGGGTAATATATTTAAAGAAATTAAATAATGAAGAATCTGCATAAATGTATGTATGTTTCTCGCATTGTGATAAAACAACGGTACCTAGAGCCATCGAATTTTGAATAAGGTACGTCTCCACCCAAATATGGGCATCTGGAAGCCCAAATTTAGAACTTTGGAATTTTATTATCTATTTCATATTTTGTAAAGCATTTATGAATTTTTGATAAAGAAACTCAACGATTTCAAAGCGAGCAATAGCAAAACTGCACGGAGGGGAAAAAAATATATCTCCAGAGTGCGAGTCGGAAATTCTAGATATACTCGTTTTAATATTATTTGCGATATTGCTGTTGAACTAAATTTTAAGTTTTAAGTGCAAAGTATTTAGTAAATAAAATTTCCAAATAATTTTAACAAAATGAGTAAACCACATTTGGCGTTATTATCGCTTATAACAAATATGCCAAATTTCAAAAAGCGCCAATCTGTAAATTCACGTATATATTAGGAAATTTTGAATAAAAAACTCGAATTTTTTGCTGGTATGCTTAGAAATACATCTATTTTAAGATGATGGCAAAAATTTCATAAAGCGCCAATCTGTAAATTCACGTATATATTAGGAAATTTTGAATAGAAAACTCTAATTTTTTGCTGGTATGCTTAGAAATACATCTATTTTAAGAATTTATTTATGCTTAGAAATACATCTATTTTTATTATTTGATGGCAAAAATTTTATAGGCCTTAATTCAAAAGGTTTTTCGAAAAATTTATAAAAATTATTTTAAAATACAAATTTAAAAAATAAATCATAAAAAATGGGTGAATTTTATTTGGAATGAACCTAAATTTCGAAATGTGAAAGGAAGAATCAAATAAGTTTAATAAAAAAAAGAGATATTAACAAATATATACCAAATTCAATTAACATGGAGGAGATAAAATTTTGAATTTTTATATTTGCATCAATGTGTCATAATGCTGGAGCAATTGCTAAAATTAAAGATAAGACAAAGAAATGCAGCAGCAGCCATTGTATTCTTCATAGGCACTCACCTCGTGACAAATGCTCTCGGAAATTAGGATAGTGTTGAATGACACTATAAAAATCATGACTTATATAAAATCGCTACCAGTTAAAATCAGGCTCTTCGACCTAATGAGTGAAGATATGGGAAGCTACCATGATTCCCTCCTGCTATACACTAAAGTAAGGCTCTTGTCTCAAGGAAACATGTTGATAAGTTTGATGGAACTGCATGTAGAGTTAGCAGCACTTTTGATGGGTCTAACTTTATAGTGGCAACGGTTTAAATGCTGAAGTCTGGGTATGAAAATTGGCATATTTGATCGATGTTTAGGAAAATGAACGAAATGAATCTATCATTGCAAAGAAAAAGTTTGATGCAAACGCCCAAGTATGCTTTTAAGAGGAAACTTATGCATGTAAGAGTAAACTTATCCATGGTTAGAGTGCATCGAAAAGTGTAAGGATTTTGTGTTAATTAATTAGTTATTATAATTTAAACCTTTACTGTAATTTCTTCGAAAAGTGTAAGGATTTTGTGTTAATTAATTAGTTATTATAATTTAAATCTTTACTGTAATTTCTTCCTTCCGTAGCCCTCACTGAAATACAAATTGGTTGTTAGAGTACTTAAGCTGATTGCTTTGGATGCTTTAGTGCGATTTTTAACGCTTCCTCTCTTGCAGTTTACGTCCTTTCGCCAGCTCTATCAAAGATTACTACGGCTTTGTTAGTCGACATTAGAAATGCGTCATTTAAATTATTTGAGCCAGCTTAAGTAGACCATTTTTTTCACAAACGACTACGTAACGTGAAATTGAATTTCAACTTATGTTATTTTAAATACCTTTAAGCAGTTTTATTTGGATGTACAAATGATGCCTACTGTTTAAAGATTAATAAAAAGATTTTTTTAACCTTCACAGGACTTTGTCATCTTAATTCAGTCTGGATAGATTCAGACTAAGAAGCGAACTCGCTTATCAGTCTAGTAGGATCTCAATATTGGATATTGATTTAAGGTTCTACACAAGTAAAACACTACAAAACGTTTTACACAAGTACAACTCTACAAAGGAAGGCATCAATAGCTTCCATCTTGAACAAATGGAAAACAAAATTTTGAATGAAAATAACAACAAGATTGGAAGCAAAATACAAATTTGTTTGAATATTATTTTTTAAGAAGTGCTTGATGACTTCAAACGCGTTCTGAACGTGTTCAGCCTGAAGAACACAAACCAGCTATTTCTGCCTTTATAAAGGACGTGTATTGATAAGATGATTTCAGAATCTTGTCTGAGAAAGCAAAATTAATTCACTCTGTCACAAAAAACTATATGCACCCAGAAGAAATCGAGCCACGAAACTCGGCAGGAATGTAGTCTGGTAAGAGATATGCAAATGATTTAAATTTCGACGCCAATGAGACAAGGGCGCTAAGCGAACATGAGATGCGTAGCTGGGGAGTAAATTAGAAGCAGGTTGGTCATACAGATGTATCGGCCGCAACCTCCGTCGGAGCAATATGATATATGCTCGGTATTGGCGACTATGAATTACGGAAGGGACAGTCTACCGTCGTGGATAGTTAGGGCGTCCCAGGAATACAAATAAGCACGAAGATCGCGCAATCATAACTGTGGCTACTTCCACATCAACAACATCATTTACCACCTTCCAGGCAGCCAGTAGTATCAAGGGAAATCATTCAGACACGACTGGCCGACGTCCATAAGAGGCCTACCACTTCAATAGCATATAATGACCCCACATCATAGGCAGTGTCGATTGTATTTTTGCCGAACTCGGACAAGCTGGAGTGTGACCGACTTGAGGCATGTCATATTCAGCAATAAATCCCGATTTAGTCTCAGTGTTGATGACCAACGCAGACGAGTGTGGAGGCGGCCAGGTCAGAGGTTCGATCCGTCATTTGTTGTCAAGCGGCATACGGCGATTAGACAAAGTGTGACTATGTCGGGAAGCAATTTTTTGGAACCGATCACTTTTGGTCGTCCTTCAAGGCACTATGATGGCTCGCCAATTGCGTGGCTACGTGGACGACATTGCCAATTACGCTCGCCTATTACGTGACGCGTTAGATCGTCAACATCCCGAGCTGATTGGAGGTCTCTGCCCATAATGCTCCAAACGTGCTCAATAGCAGAGAGATCCGGCGACCTTGATGGCCAAGGTAATGTTCGGCAAGCACTAGAAATATGTGCAGTGTGGGGGCCGGCATTATCTTGCTGAAATGTAAGCCTAGGGTGGCGTGACATGAAGGGCAACACAACGGGCCTTAGAACTTCGTCGACGTACCGTTGTGCTGTAAGATTGCGACGGATGACAACCAAAGGTGTCCTACTATGAAATAAAATGCCTCCCCAGATCATCACGCTGTCTGCCGGAAGACAATCAGGTTGGTATCACACCGCTGTCCGGGGCGTCTCCAGACTCGCCTTCGCTGGTCATCGAGGTTCAGTTCAAAGCGGGACTCATCACTGAAGACTATTCTACTCCAGTCAGTGACATTCCAATGCGAACGAGCCCGACACCACTGCAAACGGGGTTGTTGTACAGAGGTCAATGGTAATCGGCGCAAGGGGCGCCGTGACCTCAGCCTCCTTTCTGTGAGCCGTTCTATGAATGGTCCTTGGGGGTCACTGAAGCACTAGTTGCACATACAATTGATGATAATGAAGCATCTGGGGCTGTGAGTGCCGAACTGACGATTGCTCGGTCTTCACATTCTATCGTTTCTCTAGGCCTACCGCTTCCTTCTTGACGCTGTGTGCGGCCAGGGTTCACCCATTCCTGCCAACATCGTCTAATAGTGGCATCGCTCCTGCACAAATGTCGAGCTATTCGCCGATAAGACGAACCGGCCTTTTGGGGCCAACTACACGACCTCTCTCAAATTCTGATATCTGCGCATATCATTCGCGCACCTGTATGCGAGGCATAGTTATAGTAGCACCTGTATGCGAGGCATAGTCTACCAGAGTACACGTAATGAAATTCGTGAAGAATTTATGACATGGAATCGTAATTTCTCCTCTTAAATATCCCGCCAGTTGCGCTGTAGCGACAGCCGTTCATTCATTGGCAGCCAAAATGTAAAATTTTGCATTTTCCGCCAAAACCTGTATGCATATCAATTTGTGTCCAATTTGCTTTATATCTTCTCGGTGGGTCATTTTTTTCCTCTTCTTTCTTTCTTTGTTGTTGTTGTTGTTGTCTAAGAGTGTATTTATAAAGAAACATAATAATAAGCTAAAAATTTAAAACAAAATTTTTTAAACCCGTCCTGCGCTATAGCTGCAGGATTGAAGTAAAATAAACTTAAAGCATCTAAAGTAAATATTAAACTAGAATCAAAGCAAGACAATTCCTCAACACTATTAATAACTGTAACCATGTATAAGATGTTTGACACAGTATCTAAACAAATCAATATTAAAATAAGAATTCATAGTAGAACAAACTCGAAAAATAAAAATGCGAAAGGGCAAATATAGAAAATTTATATGTATTGTGATAGTGTGTATTTCTGCCCTTCTAAAGTTCTTATCTCTCTGAAGCGGTATTCTCTGCATATACAAATACCAAAACAATATACATAATCCGCTTAAATGCAGAATCAGTCATTGGTCTGCAATTAGCAGGTGAACTTTGTATATGAAACCAGTGCCAAAAAACCGCAACCATAAGTGTCTCATTAAATATATATACAGTTATATACGTTATTTTCTGTTATGTCTCAATTTAGGCCCATTGTTGAACTAAGAGTGCCCTCTGCTTAGTAAAATTATGCTGAAATTAGTTTCTGTAAAAAACTAATAAACATTTTAGGTTTAGTTTTGCAAAGTTTCTCAGAATAAGAACCATAATTTTATGAAAACAGTTTAAGCAGTGCCGGTTGGAAGTTTAACTAAATTTAAAACCTACATTTTGTGTGATCCTCGCACAGGAGAAAAAAGAATCAGTTTACTAAGTATCTTTATCTACAAAACTTGCAGCGTAATTCCTGTTTAATTATACCTCAGGTCAATCTACAGATTTAACAATTCGTGATGTTTTTCCAATACGGAATCTGTAATGCCCAAAACAAGAAACTTTCTTTTTGAAGTTGCTCACTAAAGTTTGCAAAAATTTTTTTTGGAAGTACATAACTTCAGTCGTAAATATGTATTGAAAAAAGACATATCAGTAAATATTTTCTCTCATATATCTAATAATTATGCATGTATAAATATGAAAACTTATTTTATTTAACACACTAAAGCATACTGAGCATTTTACCACTGCAATTTTCACTTTACCGAAAGTCATATAAAAAGTCAAATTCTACATTTTCAGAAACTTCTCTTCTGGGACGATGAAAGTGTTTCATAAGATAATCGATTTAAAATTGAAATGTTTATAACTGCAAGTACCTATCTAAGAATAATATTTTAGAAAATGCAGCTTGAAGTCATTTTTTTAAGAACTTGCCTAATTTACAAAAGGCCCGGAACATAGAGTCTTGGTTTTAGGAGACCCCCAATGGTCTTGTTAAAATTTTATAATCCTGATTTCTTTTTCTAAAAACAAGGAAGGGAGGTTTCAGAAGCCCTTGAGAGGATGATATGCCTAAGGCCACAGACTACCTTAATCGGGTCCTATATATTGCATGTTTCAAATTTCATTCCAACTTTAGGTTGACACGACTTCTCTCAAATTTTTCCATGTGTACAATTATTGGAATGTTATCTTTGAGATATGACGAGGATTTCGTATTTGTAGATTTATTTTCTTCAGAATTCCTTAGAGACACAGTTCGTGGTAGTTTTTCACCAAATTCTCTTTTTTTAAATCACATATCCTTAAAAGCAAGAATGGAAAATTACATTGTTTACCCTTTTTTCACTGCGAAAATCTTAATAACTTGATTCTTGAAATATACTTCTCCTAAAAAAACAAACAACAAAGGCAAAACACGGAATAAAACTAAAACTATTTAATGGATATTGTGTGAAATTGATCCAAGAGGTTGGTGTGGCGTTACAAGACCAAATAGCAAACAATAAAGCAAAAACATACAAAAACACATGTATTACGACTATCACATCGCGAAAGACCAAATGGATCAGAAAAATTGTGCAACGGAAACATCCTAATAACAGGTATGATATCCTCAAGCTGAAATGCCTGCTCGACAAGCTCACAATAATGCCGTTGATCCCTTATTCAGGCAATAGCGCCCATTTCTGTAAAATGCATGTGGGAGGTCGTACAGGGTGGTTTGGCGAGATATAGGCCGTCCTCTAGCAGCAGAGAGATGCAGCGTCCAGATCCATGCTTTTTGCAGGGGTTTTGATCCCTTTGATAAAGATTACACAGCCTACTGATGACACTACGGTCCACATTCAGCTCTCTCGCAACAGCGGATTGTCTTGCACAAGCTTACAACATTCCGACAGCCTTTCATCATTCAAACGGTGCCTTCGGTTAATGCTTTCAGCTTTGGCTATCTCCGATTCCACGGATCTATCGCTGCTTGCGAAATGACGCACAGATCCAGCATGCCTCTTTTTAAGGCAAAGGCAACGATGTCTTTGATAGCTTTACTTATTTAATATGATCTGCACCTTTGTGAATCTTTGGTTTACCTGTATCACCTAAAATATCTACATTGAAGCAGTCATCAGTTGCACATATGTAAAAAAAAATCTGTTTAGTATTAAATCCACTGATAGCATACTGTTGATAGTTTTTTTTGGGGGGGGGACGAACTAATGAAAGAGGCCATACAAGAGCTATCTCTGAAAACCCAAAATTTCTTGCCACCTATTTATCGCAAACAGAATGACTTACTTCCTTTACGTCAACAACATATCCAAGATCAAGGACGGTAGTCATATTTGCCACTTCTGTCAATTGCGATACACTGAAAGAGAAGACTAGATGTCCAATTATTTAAGCTTGAGTTTGATTTTTTATACGTTTCACTTTTTATCTCCTGAATAACTAAAAATTACGAAAAGAAGCCTTCTTAGCCTACAAGAAATCGTAAAAACACTTTTAGATTCCCATTCTCTACAGCTTAATTGGATTCAAGTTGACATTGGAATCGCAGGGAACGAAAGAGCAAATTCCGAAGCAAAAAGAGCAACACAACAAGGTCAGATGTTGAAGTGCCACTTTCAGAAATTTCGGCCAAACATAAAGTCCTGCAAGGATCACTTAAAACATAGCAGCAAAGATGGGATAAGGACTCTACAGGACGTTCCGCTTACGCCTTTTTCCCACAAATTTTTTTCTCTCTCGTATACAATCAGATCACATTTTAAATCAAATTTTGACAAATCATGATACATCTCCGCAATATATTCAAAGATTTCATAAAAAGAACTCAAGATGTGACTGTGAATTGCATCACGTCTTGTCCAATAACAGTAAAAGAAAGAACATCTCTTTTTCCATCACCATTGCTTTCACTGGAAACACTGGCAAAATCTAATTCTACTCTTAATGAAATGAAGTCAATTATGCAACTTATACATGTAAACGACTCAGACTTGTTTATCGTTAATCCTACAATGTTTATGTCATTCTAATTGTTATTTTTCCTTCCACTCACGTCAACGTGATGTTCAATTATGTAGTCACTATAGTGTTTACTTACATCTGTAGCAAACTATATCTGTTTATATGTTTTTCTATTATTGTTATTTATAATTATTTATTTTGTTATTATTATTATTATTTTGTTTGTATATCTGTTTATATGTTTAATTGAATTTTACTGTGCTTTAATTAATTGTTCGTTTATATAAAAAGATTTTTTTAAAAAATTCCACTAGCATTGTAACCTTACTAGCCGTCCCTTCACTTCCTGTTTTAGCTGTCATGACTTCCCCCGTTTTGGTTTTAAGTTTGCAAAGCTTTCTCTTTAACTTTCGCCATTTAGCCTCTCAGCCCTTTTTTGTCGATAGGCTTTGCTTCATTTCGCCTGTTCCCTTTCTTTTTTAGCCATGAAGGCTCTCCCCTTCATGGACCAATTTTTAGCTTTTTGCTTCTTTCCATTTTAGCTGAAAGGCGCACCCTCCTCTTTTAGCCGTTTGGCTTTTCTTTGAAGCCCGTTTTCTCAGTTGGCGTGCTCTGCCTTATTTATTTCAGCCTACTGGCTTTTGCCCACTTTGGTAGTTAGCACCTGTCTCTTCCTGCGTAATACGAAGTGAGATAATTGGGTGTCTAGAAGCGTGGATTCAAACCCACTTACTTGCAGAAATCGTTACAAACCGCCGCAGTTGCTTTCAGTAGCAGGAGCGATTATAAGAGTTTGTTGTTTCCATCTCCTCTGGATGCCGGAAGTTACACTACGACGACGTTCCAGTATATCAGTACGACCATTATTTCTGATATTTTGTTCATTTTCCATACATTTAATGCATTATTCTTAAAATTGGGTCAAAATGAATCAAAAACGTAATTACAAAAGATTTAATACTTTTGTAGTAGTTTATAAATTACAAAAATGTTCAGAAAAATAGCTCAATCACATAATTAACTTGCAGATCACTTTTTCCCAATTACAAACACTACTTCACTTAAGCCAATCATCATCATCATCATCATCATCATCGTCGTCATCATCAAAGAGAGGGGGAGGTTGTGGTCGCCAAACCTATGGGGAAAAAAGGTTGTTAGTAATGATATGTGTAATATATAATATATGCAATATGCGTAATTACAAAACAATTCTTTTGAAAACGAAATTTAAACATGCCTAAGGGCCAGAATTTTTGGGTGAACTATTTTAATTAAAATACAGTGAAATGGTTCATCGATAATTCTGGATATAGAAAAACAAGGATTTTTATAGAAGAGAGATTTCAATGTTTACCCCCTGACGAAGTAGCATATAAGTTGATTGAATTCCTCTTCTGTTTTTGTTTATTTTTCTTTAAATTTCATTAATTTTTTTAAATAGGGTTTTGCTTGTTTGAAAAGTTTTGGTTTTAACTTTTTTAAATTCGTTGATGTATTTATAAGATTATTTGAAATTTATTAATTATGAATTTCAATTTTTGGTCTTTGTGAAAAATTCTAAATTTCTTACTTTATGTATTTCTTACTTATGTGTAATATATAATATATTACCATAAATATATATATGTAAGATATAATGAAATAAGATGGCTGCTTTACGAATAATTGGCGACCTCAAAATTAATTATTCAAGATTTAGTGCTCTCCTCCTAAATTAATCTGCTCTCTCAAATTCGAGATCTTTCCATACTACATGACAACCTTAAATTAAACAATCATAGCTTAGAATACTTTCTGTAATATACTTAGTATAAATACTCTTGGCACAACAACATCATTCCTTTCCCTAGCTTTCACCCCTACAAACAACTCTGCGCCGCTTCTGCTGTCCTGTCCAAAATGCTTACGTCGTGCTTTTAAAACCAATGTACACAGAAATCGTATTTCATTATGATTGGATAAATGTCTACTAAGATGGTTTTATATGCGCGAAAATGAAGACTGGAAATTCTTCAAGCTCAATATGTTTAACTGCATCAATATAGCTTTTACCTTCAGCCATTACTGTCTTCTCAGCCATGAATGAATAACGAAAGCTGTTAAAAGTTGCAGTGTTTTTTTCTACGCGTTAAATTACGACATCATATATATATATATTAATTTTTTTTTTTACATTTTTATTCAAGTCTTTTGTCGCACTTATGTGCTGATCAAAGTAAGGCATATTTTAAACATTAGAATTAAAGTCTTCTGTCGCACTTTAATTCTAATGTTTAAAATATGCCTTACTTTGATCAGCATATTGCTTACAATTAGTATTGAATTTTATTTGTAAATATTCAAGTGTTTATATTGTTTATTTAATCTTTTTTACATTTCTTTGCACTTTATTTTACTTATGTTAATATTTTCACGGAACCACAGTATTTAAGCAACTTTTTAGCGTACGAACTAGGAATTTTGTTTTAACTTTTTTCTAAATTTTGCAACTCAATGCGCAAAGTTTTTGACCACATAGGTCTTTTATAGTTTGTTCTCTTTTCTTTAATTACATATATATAGTAGCATACTTGCAGCACCTAATATACTCAGGAAATAATCTGGTTCTTCACGAACATGAATTTTTAGTATAAAAACAGTTTTAAGGAAGAAATGAGACTAAAATATAAAGAATAATGCGACTTGAAGAACAGAACATGAGCGAGAAATCGATTTAAATAGTACTAAATAAAAAAGATGGTTTATACATAACATTGGCATTATACAGTGACCTGAGGCATCCACATATTCTCTTGTCAGTGTTAAATTTTTGGATATGCTTTGAGAAAAACCAAGATGACTCCAGTTAAAATTTAACAAATAGCTCATATGTGGTTATATTATAACGTTTTAAGAAACCCATTTGAAATTTTTTGTATTAGTGCATGGATCGCAACATAAACTTAGTTCAAATAGATATTAAAAATGTTACTTATCCGCAAAAAGACTGGAAGTACAATGACTTAATACTTTTTCAGCTATCTCAATTCAATTTATAACAAGAAAAATGTAATAAATTATGCACATATATAATAATTTAAAAATCAATTTAATAAGAAAAAGAGGCAGAACTAAAAATGGACTGTTGATTTTATAAATAACTTCTGACTTTGACATACATATAAGATATTGGGGTTTTTGTCTCTAGAAAAGATATTGGGATATTTTGTCGTAAAAGATATTGGGGTTTTGTCCGTAGAAAAAGAGACAAAAACCCAATATCTTTTACGTTTAAATAAGCTCTGTTAAAACAGAGGAAATAACACTTTTGAATGGATTAAGCTATTTTTTGGTATTTTCCACCCAAAAAATAATTTTTGGCTTCATTTCTCCCTTTTTCAAGATCACAATTTCATTAAAATAATGCTCACATAAAACATATTCCTATGCTTAAATTATACGAAATCTTGCACCTTATTTATATCACGAGACAGAGATTAATAAGAAATTAAAATTTTACTCAATAGTATTTTATAGGGAAAATTCTTTTGTAATAAAATATGGCATTTCAGTGCTTTCCAAGAAAATATTCTGCATTTTAAAATGAAAGAAGTAAGTTCAAAGTAGATACAATCATCGACGTAAGTGTTCGTATTGGTATTCTTCTTATTAAATAAGTTCTGAAAGTAATGAATTCATATTTTAATTAAATATCTAAAAAATTATAAACATATGCTAATGGAGAATCTGAAATTTATTCAGCTATGGAAAATGGAACTCAAGAAAGTAGCTTAACAGAAATGATTTTTGTTAAAAGAAGGTAGAAAATTAGAAACAAGTTTATATATTAAATTGCTTAAGACTGGTTCATTCAAATACTTAATCATTAGTTTTATTCATAGACATTTATAGATTATTTTAAACTATACTCAGAAATTAATTATACTTAGAACAGAATATTTGAATTTATTCATAGATTACTTTAAATTATCGATTAATATAAAACAGAAGCATAGGAAAGGAAATACAAAATTCCATTTATTATGCACTAATTGCTGCTACAAATAATTGGATCAAGCAAACAAATTTGTATGAATTTTTAACTTTCATGGTTTTCAAGACTAAAAGGCAAAGGATAAAAGGAAAAGAACATTACATGGAAGATGCAGAATGAGTGGAAGAAACGGAGTAGTTAAGAAAAACTGCAACTCTTTGTCAGGAAACAAACTATAATTTTACATTAAATGACGCTTTTACAATAAATTAAGCTATGGGAAGAACTTAACAATATATAATCATATGACTTGAAAGTAGATATGCAGAGAAATTAAGTGAAATAGGAGAATACACATTACAGCAGAAATACACATAACGAGCAGACAGAATTACAAACAGTAATTAATAATTATTTGTATTTTGAATAAACATTCGTCTGTTACAGGTCAGAGGGTCATTGATATAGTAGTGACAGATTTTGATAAGATACCTATCAATTTTTTAATTTCATAAAAATGCACGACTTCAAAAAAATTATATCAAGAAAAGTTTTAGCTTCTTTTAAAAGTCAATAATTAGTTTTTAAAGTCAATAATAAATAGTTTTCATGTGACATTTTTTGATTATTGGTTGTAAAAAGTAAAAAATTTCTTTCAAAAATTAAAAAAAATTATGCAGAAATAAAAATTCAGAAAAATGGTAAATAAAGTTAAACTGTGATCTGTACTTTGATGAAGAGTTGCAATTTTTCATAAACAACTCGATTTCTTTCTTTTATTTGACTGAATCGAATCCCCCAACGTTATACATATATACACACATATATTATTCTTTACCTTCTAGGAGTGCCAACTAATAATGGTAAAAAAAAAAAAAAAATTCACAAATTTCCTTGCTTTATCAGATATTATATTTACAATACAATAATTACACTTCAAATTCATGTCCACTAGTTAAAAGATATGAATCTAAAAAAAAAGTTAATAGTTTTAAGTGCATAAAAAATTAAAAATATAGTAGAAGGAAGTTCTGGTTTGGATTTTTGTAACGGAAAAGAATGAAAAGGCTATCTGCCTAACGGGAGAGATGGTCTCTGTGGAAGTCTTTAATCACAAGGCTTATGGAGGTTCATATTCACGTTACACATAGGGAAGATTATAAATTATTATTAGTCTACGTCAGTTTATTATTAGTCTACGTCAAACTACCATTATTCAGATACTGCCTGGCCGTTGGTGGGCTGCAATGGAAGAGATTAGCAGAAAGAGCCTTTATTAAACAGTCTTAAAGTTAGTACAAAGCAAAAGCATTTTAAAGGAAATTTTTAAAAAATCATTTAAATTTAAAAGATTATCAAAGTATTCTGATTGTAGATAACAAAATTATAAAGGTACAGCTACTGAAGGTTCCAATTAGAAATCAAATAAACCAGAGGTTATTTAATTCCTAGATAACACTACTTGTTTAAAACACACAACCGATATTGGTCAACCATGGTTTAGGAATTATTTTCAAAATTAAAATAAAAATTATAAAATGATAGAGGTGAAATTATTATAATAAAATGGAAAATGTTTCAAATGGTGCCAAATTAGAAATATCGTTAAACAATCATGATACAATAAAAAAAACCGCCAAAAATATGATGCAAAATGAAACATTTTGTTTTAAACCTGAAGCATGCAATGCAAGCAGTGTGACAAAAGAAATTTAATAATTTAGACTGGGCCTTTTTAGATATGAAATTACTGACTTAACGATGACTCAGAAAATATTGCTATCTAGAAATGTCACACATCAATAACAATAATGAATAGAAATTTAACTCAAAAAACTGGCAGTCCAGAAACTAATAAAAACATACTTTTATATAATTTCATAACATATTTTAGCAAGAGAATTTTATAACTGATCAAGAAGGTGAAAATACGAAAAAACACTAAACAATGCTAAGCTCCAGATTGGGTGTAACAACAAAAAATTATACTGGAATTCTCCATATTAAGTCTATTTTAAAGTATATTAAAAACTTTCATGGAAAAGTTTTATATTTTCAATGCACACAAGAAGCATGAAAAATATTAAATTTACATAAATCAATATTTAAAATTTATTTATGTAAATTTAAATATTTACAAGTATATTTGTGGCAGTTTTACTGTAGTTTAACACTCATATTATAGTTTATCAAAAAGGCATATTTTAGCATTGCATTAATATAATATAACTTACAATAAAACTGATATTTTAAATAACAATTCAGATGTAATGAGATCATGCGAAATTCTAGGAAGGGGACAGCTTTTATAATTAAAATTACTCCACAAAAATCTAGTTAAACATTATTTTCCATGACTATAATAGGAATATTATTATGATTCAGGATGGTTATTTGGGTATGTAAGGCTATGAATAAATATTTACATATATACGTTAAATGCTTAAATTCTATACCTACAATAAATAACACATAACTCGAGTTTTTAAAATTAAACCGGAGCTTGGAATGCAAAGCTACTGGCCATTAAAAATGCAACACCAGGGAGGAATGATCTGACGAACGTCAAAATCACAAGGAAGGAAGAAGAGGTTGGATATGCAAATGATTAGTACTTCAGCGCATTTAGACGACGTAGGAGGGAGAAACGACAACTGAAGCACTGCATAGAAGAAAAGTTGTGTGTTCCGGATATTTCATTCGGAAAGTGCTTTGAAAGTTCGAAGTTTGCTCAGAACATTCTGTTAGATCTCGAATAAGAAGAAGACATCTAAACAGCAAGTGTCGGATTTCAATAGAGGCAGGAAGGATCTTTGCCTATCGAAAGTGTGGATGAACGTTCCATGATATCGCCCATCGCACTGGTCGACATACTGCTATACGAATATGGAATCAAGGGGTCGCTGAAGGTCATAATGAACGGTATGCAGAATCTCAACGCCCTGCCATGACTAACGCTCAAGAGGGCAGACATATTGTGAGGTCAGCCCTGCAAAACCGTACAACTACATCACGGGCCATTAGTCAGGAAATGGGCTTGTTTGCAGTCCACACAGTAACCGCTTGTACAGTGCGTCGGCGTTTGCAGCAAAGTGGACTATCAGCACAGCGACCATTACTTCAGCTTCTCTTGACAATGCAGTATAGAGCGAGACGGCGACTCTGGTGCGTCGAACGACAAAACTGGTCACAGGAGTGGCACAATGTCGTCTTTTCAGACGAATTCCAATTCTGTGTGCAGTATTCTGATGGCCGTATACTTGTCTGGAGGCTTCAAGGAGACCACACGTCGCCTGCTTGCATTCGATATCGGCATAGGAGCTCTGCACTTGGTGTGATGGTTTGGGCAGACATTGGGTACACGACACGCACATCTCTAGTTCGGATCGTCGGTAATTTGATCGCAGATCGATACATTTTTGACATCTTACGTCCAATGGTTGTGCCCTAGCTTAGAGGCCTACCAAACGCCATCTTCCAGCATGATAATGCAAGACCACACGTTGCATTTCGTGTTCTGACCTTCCTCAATACGCATGGCATTCAATTGCTGCCCTGGCCTCCACGGTCTCCCACTGAAAACATCTGGTCATAGGTTGCTGAGAGATTAGCCCACCACTCCTCTTCAACTAATACGGTTGATAAAGAGTGGCATAGACTTGAAGCAGTAGGGAATGAGTTGCCCGTTTCCGTCATCCAAGCCCAGGTCGACTCTATGCCTAATCGGGTAAGGGCCATTTTAGCTGCCAGGCGCGGCAGCTGTTTCTACTAATTTCGTACCCTTGTAAACCCCGAAACTGATTACAAGTTTAATCATTTTGTCTTCATGCCATACTGTGTAATAAATATCTTTTTTGTACACTCATTGCCATAAAAATTTGCGCACCAAGAGATAATTGTGGGATTGTAACGAAACTTGGCATGAAGGTACATGTCGGGTAGCTATGTAAATGATTAGAAATGCAGAGTGACTGGGCACTGCGTAATGCCAATAGAGGGCACTGAACTTCGTTTTTCTTGGAGTATAAATCAGGTAAGCAGAGCCTGTTTGAGTGTACCTAATCTTTTGCTAAGGAAACGTTGAGGTAGACATGCCGTTACGCCGCCATCGAAGCCAATATGAGCAGCTGTCAGAGTTCGCAAGGGGAAGAATCATCTGGATGATGGAAGCTGGGTGGTCAGCTCGGCGAGTAGCTCGTCAGTTAGGCCGTTTTGATTTGACTGTGAGGAGGTGTTGGAGTCAGTGGACAGAAGAGACGTCATTTACACGGCTACCAGGCTCAAGACGCCCTCGACAGACCAGTCGTCGAGAAGACTGCCACATCATACGACATGCACACATAGAGTCAACGGCCTCATTGGCCGCTATCCAGACACAGGCAGCAGCTTCATTACACGCCCCTGCGTTTTCCTGAACCATCGCAAGGCGCCTGGTTGAAGGACATCTGGTATCGTGGCACCCATTACGTGTGCTGCCAATGATATGCACCCACTGACGCGTCCTCCGTTTGGAATGGCGTCACGCATGACAGGATTGGACTTCAACGGAATGGAACCAGGTCGTCTTCAGCGACGAATCTAGATTCAATTTAACCAGTGATGACAATCGTGTTCGTGCGTGAATGCCTCGTGGTGAATGTCTCAATTCTGTCTTCGCTTTACAGTAGGGGTCTTCAACCTTTCATGCCCGAGAGCCACATCAATAAATTCACAAAGATCCGCGGGCCACATGTTTGTCAAAAAAATAGTGTAGTCAGAAAATTTATATAAAAAAGGGAGGTTTATTTTGGAAGACTACAGTTGATTCTAAGCGAAGAGATAGTGTTGCAGGTTTGTATACATTGGTGCAAAAAGTCAAATGAAAATCGAATTAAAATGTTTTGCAACTTTTTTTAACTATGGAGAAAAAAAGGATAAAGATGATTGTACAGAGCGATAGTACAAAATGTATTTACAACTAAAAAAAAAAAAAAAAAAAAAAAAAAAAACTTGCATTACTGGCGAGGGGTGGTATTTACTTTAGTTTTTAATGTGAAATTTGACATTGTTTTTGCTTGATTAAAGCTTCGATATCCGGTTTAATGTGTTGTTGCAATTCGTAAAGTTTCTTCCAAATGTCTCTCTCTCAGCCGTGTTTTTGATTTTAGGATTTTCATTTCACTAAAAAGCTGTTCACATATGTAGGTACTGCCAAAGATTAAAGATATGAAGAGCGCATATTTACGAATTCCTGGATACTTGTCTTCGGTCACGTACTTCGAATAAAAATCAATTAATGCAGGATTTTTAAGAAACTTGAATTTTACTGCACAGTCACACTGTAAATCTATAAATTCTAATTGAAGTTCAGGTGGAACACTTCCAACGTCTACTGAAAATGGCTAGGAGAGCATTCTGATAAAAATTTCATTTTCACGAAAATTGGAAAATCTGCAATTGAATTCCTCTTTCAAATTTGAAATGCATTGTACATAATTATTTGAATTCCGTGTTGTAGAGTTCTTCACACACTCCATCAATTTTTGAGAAGTAAGCAGAATTCTTATTTAGGAACTGACTTTCCCACAGGATTAATTTTGTCTCAAAAGCTTCCACAAAGTAATAAAGATCATGAACAAGTAGATCTTTTCCGAATAAGTGGTAGTTCGAATCATTGAGAAGAACTGTAATATCGACAAGAAATGCAAAGTTTCTCAACCATTTCTCATCACTGAATTCGTGAATAGATTTCCATTTAAATTCTATGAATTATTGAACTTCGCTCTTCAAAGAAAGCAGGCGCGGAAGCATCTTTCCCCGGCTCAACCAACGTACTTCCGCGTAATACAAAACATCACCGTATTCAGCTTCCAGATCACTCAAGAACTGTTGAAATTGCCTGTGATTAAGTCCTTTAAACCGAATGAAATTAACCACTTTTACAACATTCATCACATGTTCAAAGCTTGAGGACTTTTTGAACAAATTTTCTTTGTGGAAAGTTATCATAATATTATTTCCACTTCCCTTCACACCAGATCTGAATAATGTTGCTACTCCTATTTTCACTCCAGTCATAGATTTAGCACCATCCCTGGTGGTTATAGCACACATATTACTGAAGTCTAAATCACATTTATCCAAAGTTTGTATCAGACTCGAATACAAATCTGTTTGGCCAATTCCTCTACAATTGTGAAGTCTCTATGAAACCCACGAATCAAAATGGCTGTGCAGTATCTGTTGATTCATCCATCGCTACAGAGTAAAACTCATTTTTTTTTTTGCATTTGGATTTTAATTTAGTGAATATATCTGTTGCGAGATCCTTTATGCATCTCGCTGTCACACCAGACAAACTAATATTCGATATGACTTGAGCCTGTGATGGGCAAAGCACATCAACTGCACTCTGAAGACATTCTTTTACAAATTGTCCATCAGCAAAGGGTTATTCACGCTTAGCAATCATGTAACTAACACGAACACTATTTTGAGATTCTTTATTCGCTGTGGTGAAGAAAGCCTGCTGAAAATTTAGTTTTGATTTTAATTCACTCACCTTATCACTTCGAAAATGACCTTCCAATGCAGAACATTTCTCACTGTGCTTAGTCTCATAATGTTGTATTCCTTCATCACAACTACATTGTCAATGAAAATAAGCAAACTGCCTTACCCTTATGTACAACAACAACCAAAAAAAAAAAAGACCACCTTAAAAAAAAAAAAAAAAAAAATAAAAAAGTTTGCCATTATGTACTCATTCAATGACCATAAACGCTTTTGAATTATAGAATCTGAAATGAGCATGAGTAACCTAGCTTAAAATCAACTGTAGAAAATCTACTTATCACCAAATCAAACAGCATGTTTACGATCACCGTTCCCTTTGAAAACTGATCACAACATTAAGATAAAGAGAATTCCGTTAATTTATTTCCCCTCCCCTCTATAGTAGCAGCATGCACAACGTCATCTTTGGCGAAGTATTAACGAAAGATTGGCATCTGTTGCAAACGTGTTAGAGATAAGAATCTACTCTTTTTATGGAAGTGAGATTTTATGCGTAGTCAAATTTTTTATTTTTAAAATTACATAAGATAAAGTGAAATTTTTGAAAATTTTCTCATTTTCGGAAAATTTTATCTCAAATAATATTAAGAATAAGAGTAAAAAATACGACCAAAAGCTCAGAAGGCAATTTTTCTTGAAATCAAAATTTATTAAAATTCTTCAATTATTCTTCAGATTCAAATGTGGGGCCACTAAAATGACTTCAGCGGGGCACGGGTTGCAGACACATACCATTAGTTAGTGGTACAGCGACACATCGTCCCACAGTTGATGTGATGGTATGGGGTGTCATTGCTTACGATACACGGTCATCCCTAATTTTGATCCATGGCACAATGACTGGACAGCTGTACGTCCATGACATCCTTCAGCCACACCTGTTGCCACTCATGGCAGGGCTCCCAGGAACCTGTTTTCAATAAGACATTGCTCGGCCACGCGCAGCACAAATCACAAGATTGCCTCCGCCACATTAATACCCTTTTCCGGCCTGCTCGATCCCCAGATTTGTCACCAATCGAGCATAGCTGAGATCATTTGGAACGGCAAGTTCGACAGCCTACGAGATTGGCCGAACTAGAGGCGCGTTTACAGCAACTGTGGTACGAGATGTCTCAGGACGCCATACGGAACTAGTATGCCTCAATGCTCGCTTGTATCGCATCGTGCATTCGCGCTAGAGGTGGTCCAACAAAGTACTAAAACTTCCGTTCATGTGTACTTTTTTCTGCAATAAATTATCCTTTTTTTTCTTTGATTTTCTAATGACTTACTTATATCAAAGTAGTACTTTAATACATAAAATACATAAAATTTCGTTTCATTATGACAACTCTTTCTTGGTGCGCAAATTTTTATGGCAATGAGTGTATTTGCGTTCTTTCATGGTGTTGTAATTTTAATGGCCAGCAGTGTAGTTTAGACATGGAGATTCAGGATTCGGAAATAATGGATATTAATCACAGAGAATTCTCATATTCCTTCATTTCTAGATTAAAAACTAAGTTGTATTATTAATACAATAAAAAGCAACAAGTGCATTATGCTTCAACAATAAAAAGCATAATGCACTTGTTTTCAATTTTGTGAACTAGAATAATAAATATTACATTGTATATTAGGGAGATAAGGCAGTAGTTATTTAGAGGTTAGAATAGTTATTTAGATAAAAATGTAGAAAGTTATTTTGATGGCATAGCAGAAAATTTTAAATGAGGGGGGACTCAAATAGTCAAAGAAAACAACAGAATTTTTAAACCTATTCCTACTGACTGCAATCAGCTCACAATTAATGTTCTGTATGTTATCTAATCAGGCATGACTGAAAAAGCCTTACGTATAATTACAAATTCAAAAAATGTTTCACATGTGGCTGGATTGATCTATCACTAGAAAAGAAATAAACATAAAAAAATGTGTGAATACATAGTAGTAATCAGCTCCATACGCTTTTTATGTCATGATGACTTTTCCAATTAAGCTTTATTTAAAAAGACAATAGCAAAATCTTTTTCTATATATAAAATTAGATCATTGCATCTTTAGTTGTGTGGGATATAATGCAAGTAGCAATCTTACATACATTTTTAGCATTAATCTTACAAAAGCAAGACACACTAATCAACTGAAACATAGACCACTGTGTGAATGTAGCTACAGTGCTTAAATTGCACCAGATCCAGGCTCCGATATTTCTTAGTTTTTTAGATAAATTATAATGCTAGCCAAAGTGATGCACTGTAGTCCTAAATAAAATTAGCTCCTGCATTTCTTTCTTTATGAAACTCAATCACAATTTCAGGAGATCATATTTTTGATCTCATAATTTTTTTTATTTCAGCAATAAATAAGACTTTGATATTGATACCAACTTTTGAATGCAAATCTCCCTTCAAAAACAAACCCACAGATCGAAGCTGGGATGCTTAAAGAAGAAAAACCTTAAGCTCCAGGAAGTATAATAAATTTAATACAGCTTGTTTGGGAATGGGAAATTCCTTATGGCCAGTTTGGCTGTACTGTCATATCTGCTGATAAGATATTGGCAGAGCCAGTTATTTACATTTACAGCATGATAGGGAATGGGAACCATATTTTATATTCCTAAATGCGTGCCAAGTGACAATGAACCCAACATAGTGAAGTACCATGATAAAGTTTTAAAGCACATCTAATACTATCATCCCCCTCCACGGAAGAGGGGAAAGCACTTACGTCACTTTTAGCAGGTGTAACCAAATATGGTACGTGAAAATGGTTAACTTTAACTTATCGACCTCGGATGGATGGTCATTTTCTCCCCTCTTAATCATTCCGCTTGAGAACGATAATTTTAGTGGCAGGGAATAGTCTTTTTGAGCCTCTGTTTTCGTACCACAGTTTCTCCATTTAAATTTTCTCCAATACTGTTTCTTTCCACTCTCTTACACAACACTTGAACCATTTTATTTAGTTTCATTCACGTGATGTAAAATAATTTGTGTTACATCATTTTTTTAAATAGTACATTAAACTTTACATTTAGGCTTAAATTCATCAGAGCCCGGATACAGCCCTTTTTAAGTTGTTCAGTAAAACTTTAATTCTAACAGCTTTTTAAGCTGTTGAGTAAAACTTTAATTCTAACAGAGGCCCTAAATAAGATAGAATTCAGTATTTTATTTCATCATTTAACTTACAGATGCCCTTCCATCTATCGGATTTTCACAAACTTACGATTTTTCGAGGCTATGAATTTCAAGTGATATATGGGAGTAAAGGTCTTCGGACTGAACACTTGGCTACACAAGTGTCGATCTACCGATCATTTTATGCTACTACTTCATAATTGACAGAACCTTCCTATTTTACAATACCAGAGAAGAATTTGTTAAATCATAAGTTACAACCTAAACTACATTTCAATACATAGAAATGAGATTCATTGCATATGAGTTTCTTCCAAAAAGCCAAAAGATCCCCCATCTACTCGTGCACCAATTCAGAATTTTTCTACAGGATAGTGCACAAATAATCAGAAGTTTATTGTATTGTTTATTGAAAAGAACTTTGATTTCTGATCAAGATCAGAGTATTCTTAAAGTCATATCAGAGTATTCTTAAAAGTAAAGCAAAAATTTAAATATCAAATGTATTTATTTTACTAAGGGAAATATATCAGTCAGTTCATATATTAGTTCTCAATTTCATAAAATGTTAAAGAACAGCACATGCACTAACCATGTACCCAAGCACCAATCCAAAACACCACATAACCAAGCAAAATAGCATAAAAGGAATTCCAGAAAAGGCTTCTGTAGATATCAAACGGAGCACAAATCTCTGCCATTGTCTGCTACATGTAGAAAATACACAAGAAAATATCAGGAATTAAGTCAAAAACTGTGTGGCTGTTTAAAAAATAAAGAAACTGTTAGGTGTAAAATATAACCTTAATTTATTTTTCAAAAACTACGGTCCCCCCCTGCAGTATGTAGTAAAATTAACAATAACTGAAAAGCAGTATGCAGCACTCACTTCAACTTTTTGCTATTTAATTAAATTATTTGGATTAAAATACATTAACAATAATAATTAAAAATTATTAATTTATTTACACATTTTCAAATCCTTAGTTAGACTATAGAGAAAAATTATATGATAGGATTCACTGAATACTTTATTCATAAATAAATTATAAGATAGTTTTCGTAAATGCTAATTTCAGCATGTGCCTTGATTCTCTTTCAGAGTAAAAACAATTTCTATAATTTTTTTAAAGATTTTTAATAAAAACATTCTGCATGATTGTTCACATTTTATGAATATAAGTGCTCCTCTCAGAAAAGAGAGGATAGATTTGTATTGAAACCTTCATTATCTTTTTAAATTCCGTCAAAAACCTAAAAATATTATTTTAAAACATATGAGTAACTACTAAACATTTTAAGATTTAGTTAATAAGCCAATTTTTCCTAGCAAGATCATTTGAGAAACAAATTACAAGTTTTTCTCGCTTTACAAAATAAGCAGCATTTTTGTGCAGAAGCACAATCTCATTTATATAGCACACATTAAGTTTACAGGCATTGTACTAACTGCATTAGTGATGATGTCCTAAACTGAATCATTTGCAGTTTTGGTAGTAAGAGAGACAGGAGAGTAAGTTGCATCAGTATGAAAAGAAGAAAATTATCTATTACCATTCTCATTATAATTATTTCCATCAGATCACAATTTCTGCAATTTCTATGTTTGCCTGACTTAATGTTGGAAGTCAAGGTTTAATATTTTGCTCTGGCTGACGAATATGCTTGAAATACACTAGTGTACTTGAGTGCAAAGATTAAAATATTTTCAATTGTGCAGCTTTTCATATGCAATACAAATATTCGACACAACTGCTTTAAATCAATATGCTCTATAACAAGTAATGTCACACATTTCTGTAATAGTGCATAAAAAAATATTGAATGCTGCTTTAATTTTTTTTTCTTTCATAAAAGCAAAAGTCGATTTCTTTGATAGGTAAAAACAAATACAAATAAAACTTTCGAAAAAAAGTGCCATAAAGCAAACTTTTACAAAGAGGCAAATACCAGTATTAATGAAAATATGTAAAAATTACACATTTATTTGGTTTTATCAAACCTAGAGACATTCCATATATGATGAATAAGAATGATGATGAGAAATGATGAATAAGAATTCACGTATGATGGATAAGGACAGATAACATAATACAACAGTGAACATGAATGTTTTTAAAATATTGTGTATTATTTAAAAAAATGTAAATGATACAAAGGAAATGATGCCAGCAATGAGTCACAGATGGATACAGGGTGCTAATGAAAATTATTAACAAGTAAGAACTATAAGATTAATGTCACACATTTCAAAACAGTCCTTAAATGATCATAGGTGCAATGTGCCCTTGAATACTGAATTATTCTTGAGAGACAAGTGCAGAAAGTTTAAATAGATATTAAAATTAAATTGGCGCACAATGCTGGATTTCAGGCACATTTATTATTGGTAATCTACTGAGGATCACTTTTAGTCAATTCATAAGTCATCATAAAAGGGAAAAGCAACCCGAGACAGTGGCGTAACACCAAGGTACCTAGGTCAGAGACTTTACCCTCAATTGAAAAATTGTACAATTGCGAATATATACAGGGAAATGATAATAATATATATAAGTGATGGGTATATACAATAATGTATTTTTAGGTAGTACATAATATGAAGTGTTGATTTAAATATGGCATGATAATTTAAATTTTTAGAGTTTTTAAAATTTCTTTATTATAAATAAATAGCAATGATGAAGGGTTGCAAATCGAGGTGAAGATTAAGGAAAATGCCAGGCATCTGGATGAGCTGGTGACATGCTGAAAACACAGTAATATTACAGAGCAAGACATGAAAAGTAAGAGAGGTGAGTACGAATCATTGATGCATTTTTAGTATTTTACACTTTGACATGTTAGTTCAATATTTATACATAAATATAGTTATTAATGCAATAAAGTAGTACTAGTGAGACAAAAACATAAATATGTAATACAAGTCTAATCATTTTGTACATTCAGAATAGCAATAGGGCACTGGCTGTTAGAGGGATCATTGTAGTCATAATCACAAATGGTAATTGCAGGATTGTTAATTAACTTCTCATTATCATAAAATTTATGAGCCACACGGCAATAGTAAGTTCTGAGTTGTTCAACATTCAACTCCTCATGAATTCTGTTGTTTCTGATATACCAAAGTGCATTGGTGATCTGTCTAAGAACGCTGCTTTGTGCAGCTTGTAGTTTTTTGCGATATGACATTCACATAGGTGAATAAGCCCAGATTGGGCAGGCATAATATAACAAGGGACACAAAATGGATTTGTAAATGAGTAACTTGTTATCTATAGATAGAACACTATTTCGAGCAATTAAGGGGAAGAGTCCAGCTTTATGTGCTCAAAATTTCGAGAGAATATATGTAATGTGTGGGTTCATTGATAATGTTCTACTGAGGATCACCCCAAGATAAGGAACCTGACTGGCCCAGGGAATTGATTCTCCATAGAACTGAAGGTTTTTCTTGATTTTCTTTCTTCTCATGAATAAGATAGCATGAGTTTTGTTAACATTCACCAGGATTTTCCATTTGCATAGCCAAGTCTCTGGTATGCGGATGTATTCTTGTAACCATTGAATAGCTGGACTAATAAATAAATGCACTTCGTGTGAGGATGGATCGCAGTGTCATCAGCATACATTGTGAGTGTAATGTTATTCACATATAAATTTTAAAATGTAATAAAAGGGAAAGCATAGTAGCGTAGGTATTTAAATTAAACCCAAACCCACTGCTACCCATAAAGGTTGTCAAGGTCATCAACAACTTACAATTCAAGATTCAGTGGTAATTAATCAATAGGTCAGCAATGCAGGAAAATTCAAGAAATTTACAGAGATCTTTAATTAAACTGAAGCACAATGACCAAGGTCACTAATTACATACATTCTGATGATCCTTTTGAGTCGATCAATTTAGCTAAAATTAAATTAGAGCATATTGTTGCCTTTCAAAGCATTATGTCACCTGAGACCTAAAATTTAAGGGTTACTGGTGTCATTCCGCAATTAACTATTCCTAGATATACTTCTGCAATTATATCTGCGACTGGCTTAAAATACGGCCACGTTCCAGCCATTCAATCATAAAAGCAGAAACTACAGCAGTAATCCTTTTAGGGTCAGAAGTTTGTTTGTAGCAACGTATCAGTCTTGATCTAGAACTGATATGAGAGTTTTCATTTTGTGGACTATTGTCCTGAACATTAAATTAAAGCACATTAATGCCTGTTTAGGTTGTTTCTCATTAGTGCCCATTAAAATTACTAACAACCAAAAAGTTGATGGTTACTGCCCCTTACCACTAACTAATGGATTAAATGCATGGTGTGATGCAGTAATTTAGATAAATTGTTAGAATTGAACAAAACCAATGGACTATTGGCCATAATCAAAGAATAGTGATGACTATCAAAGCCACTGGTCACTTATGATCCATTAGGTTTCAGATGACATTATGGTATACAGCAATGTTGTTGCAGTGGTGATACTTGCAAGATGAATGATACATTACAGCTTATTTAAAAATGTAATACACCATTAAATAAAAAATAAAAGAAGCTTCATGTATATTTAAAACCCAATCCTATTTACATGTCAATTTCAACCGAACTGTCCATAGCATACTGAACTGAAACTGCAAGCCAGTACTTAAAAATAGGTCCAGTATATATATATATATATATATAAAGAGTAATGCTAATGCAATTAAAAATATTTACATAAATCTTATTTTAATACCACAGCAATTCCAGTTTATATATTCTAAAAGATTATTTATTCTTTGTAAAATAATAAATAAAATAAAAGAGAAGTATGACTTTGTAAAATAATAAATAAAATAAAAGAGAAGCATTGAATAAAAGAGAAATATGACTGAACAGATCCCAAATTTTAGATTTTTTTTTTTTTTTTAAGATTATCAATTACTTTGTATCAAAGCACTATGCAAATGTAATCTGACTTAATAATTGATATGCTCGAAAAATTTACACCTACATCCTGAAAATAAAACATTAGTGCCTATTAAAATTCCACTGAAATTCTGCTTAACATGGACAGGATAGCATATACGAAATTCTTTCTTCTTTGTTTAAATCAGGACTTCTTGTCATTACTCTGCATCATCTCACAATGCAACAAATTCATGCAACTTACCTAATGCTGCAATATTTATAAGACAGAGATGAGTTTCTATGAAATTATACCATTCTTATATCAAAAGGAACTTACTATCATAGTAATAGTTAAAATACCCACATTTTTTCATAGGAAGAATAAAAGCCAGAAAGTAATTTTAAATTGATATTTTATGCTATTAAGTTATATTTCAGGCTATTGCTAGATTTTTACGAATATATTATCAGTGAAATATGAAATAGCATGCCCATTAGCTCTACATCAGCTGTCCAATGCAAGTGAGGCAGACATTTACACACATTTCTATAACATGTAACATAATCAAAACAAGGGGCAACTAAAAAGCATTATACAATTTAGCCTTAAGATGCAGCTAAAATAAAGGTTAAAGAATGTGCTTATATATGCAGCTTCATGATTTGAACACTTTTGTACTATTCTTAGATGTAAAGATGATGCTCCATTTTTTTTGGTGGGGGGAGAGAATGCTCTGTTCATTATGAATACTTTTTTCACCTGTAACACCTATTATCCGCCAAAGAAGCATTTCGACAGATATCGTTATGAAAAACCAGACAAATATCTTAAATGGAGAGAAGACTTTTACTGCTTACATAAAAATACTGATATGTATAAATGTTTCTACAGAAATTTTTAAAATGCTAGAAAATTCTTAAATGTTATTTACTTTTACAGGGTTTGGCAGGTACAGGCAGAAGTGGGCAGGATACCAGAATTTCACCACTGTTACAGATATAGTCCCGTCGCACTAACTGCACAGTTCTGCCCCAACTTTGAGGCAGAACATCCTGGCAGGGTTCATCAGAAAAATCTTCCCAATTTAAAACAGAAACAAAAAGGAAAAACAGATAGTATTTCAAGTTTAATTTTACCATCACACAGAATAATGGCTGTTATTTTGTCACCATTTTGCTTTACAGATAATACCAACTAAGTGCTAGCTCTTGTAAATTATACACAACTGAAGCCTTACCCAGGAATTCTGTAGTGTGCACATAGTCACTGCTTTCACTACTACTGCAATCTGAGAATAAATAGAATATTTCAGTTCTCTAATTATCTGCAGCTTATGTTTCAAGGCTTTAACTTTTAGATACTTGTAAAATATAGGACGTTTTGTGAGGAATATATCAAATTTATCTCATTTTGCAAAGCGGCAATATTGCACGGCTTTCCTGTTCACAAGCACTGTACCTTCATGATAATTTTCTTTGGGGATACAAAAAATTGATATTTTCAAACAGGGAGATTGTAGTAACATCAGAGGCAATGACCAGATGAATACTGCAGAATTTGGAGGTGGGCTTCAAGAGTGCTCTCGAGAGCAAGCATTTCAAAAACATTATTTCATAAATTATATCGTCAAGTGACAACACCGTTTTGTATTGTTGTAAAATGAAATTTGGAATAGAATCTTAGTTGCCTTTTTAATTCCATTTTAAATCAAGGAGATCCTTCATTCAAGCCTGATAACTTTTATGCCATTTTAGAAACAGAAATCTTATAAATGCTTTAAAAGTAAATTTAATTTTGTAAACTTTGTAAAAAAGTAAACTTAACAAAATTTGAAAATTAAAACAGAAGAAATCTGAGAAATTTTTTTGGTAAAATAGAAAGAAAAAATACATAAAAAGACAGCCATTATATGAGAAAGCAAAAAATTAACATAAGCATACCTAGCAATAGAATGCAGCACATTAAAATCACATGCAAAAAAATTAATACTGTAGTATTAGTAGAATATAAAGACATACAAATAGCATTGCTCTAAGAATACCTCATGCAACCCCATGCAATTATTAAGCAATCAGTTCGAAAGGCGTGGTACTACCTTGGTCCTCTCATTTTCAGAAAGCGATTCAGAAAACATGTTGCCTGAGGAAAGCTGTACAGTGCTCTAGATGTAATTGAAGCTAAGTGTTAGTTGCGATTACAGTTCAAAAGCACAGGGAGAAAAAATATCTAAGCTCCAGTATACACAAAATTATTATTCAACAAATAAAAACTGACCATAGATATTGGTAAAAATGCAAAGATTAGTACGATTAAAAAAGCAAACAATATTTTAAAAGCCAACACAAATATTAGCAAACACAATATTTTAAATGTACAGAACAGTGTAAATTATATATGCCTACTAACTTCAAATTTTCATACAAAATTCTTTTTTATGCAATACAAAAATATTAAATACAGTGCTAAATAAACAGAAATTAAGCACATGTATTAAATATTAGTTAATATTAAAATACATGTGCTTAATTTCTATATCTTACGTATAATACCTTCACACAACTCCTTTATTGTTACATTTTGAAACAGTTCTGAAACTGCTTTCTTGCCTTAACTACAGAGTAAATGCAATTAATAGTCTTCAAAATGCATCTGGCTGTTTTCACATCATTATTTGAACCTTTTTTTTGATTGTAGCACGAGACTGGCGATGAAAATGAGTGAGTGAGTGAGTGAGTGAGAGTTTATTGGCGCAAAACCAAAGATGATTAAAATGCGCCAAACACAGGATGGGATGATTACAAATGATGAAATTAAAATACAATAAATGGTGATGAAAGAGAAAATGTTCTGTTAAATTTTGCCTTGCTTCTATCGTCCACCGACACAATTAAACCTGAATTGTATTAATTTAGTTATTAATTATACATACGTCTAATTCTTGCACATGCTTAAGGCTTATCTGAGTTCTGAATAAATAAATTACCACATATACTTAAGATTACTGAGAGCCAGAGCTAAATATTTTGCCGCCTGCTCTGCACCTGATGCAGTCTCTGCGGGTCTTAAATTCTGCTACCAAGTGTCTCCCTAAGTTCTAAATTTTTGCCGCCTCTTAATTTTGGGTCCCAGTGCTTTCCTTAAATTCTACAAATTTTATCATTCCTTAATTTTGTTACTCGGTGCTTTTCTAAATTCCAAAATTTTGTCTTCTCTAAATTCTGCTGCCTAGTGCGGCCATACGAGCTCTGGCAGCAGATCTGAGATTATGTAAATAAAAAATCAGTTATTCTTAATTCAAATAGCACTAAACATAATCTTTTGTCCTATAAGTATTATGAACAAAATCTATTTTTAGCATATGAAAGAAAATTTTTGTTAAATTTTTTCTCGTCAACATTTAGCGCATTTAATTCTGTAATCATCATCAAGCATAATGTCAACATAAAAGGTTTCCATATTCTTTGTTACTCAAATACCAATATAAAAAAATTGTTTAGGCATCACTGCATGAGTCATTACTCAAGTTGTAATGTGTTAATAAACATATGATGATGAAAGTGAAATATAATAGGTTGGCCTCAGGGATATAAAATATTAGTAGCTGTGAAATCAACTATCTTTCTATGTAGAATGTTTCGGTTTGAGATGTATGCCAAGTACACAAATTTATGCTAAATTGATTGTTTCTTCAAATTTGAGGTATTTTATTTAGTGCCAAAGTGAAATTAAGAATCGGAATTCTCTACATGGTTTCATATGGGGTAAAAATCAATTGCACATGCGGAAAGCATAAAAGAATTTCTTGGTGGTGGCTTTAAGGTCCAGATTTTAGATCATTCCGGATCTCGAAGTTTGTACTGCATATATATATAACTAGAATGAGAGCTATCATTCCGGATCTCGAAGTTTGTACTGCATATATATATAACTAGAATGAGAGCTAAATTAAAATAATTTACTTCGATTTCAATATTTTACTTGCAAAATATATAAAAGAAACTAATGTATAGAAAATGTTTTAATGCTGAAACTGTTAATGAAAGCACTAAAATAAATAGTTTAAGCAACAATATTTTAATTCAGAATATAATCAGTTTAAAAAACATCTGAAAATATACAAAATATTTCTAAAAATATTATTTTTTTGTAGATAATTATGCATTAATTAATTTCTGTATGCAATTCAAAGAATTCATAGCCATCAAAGAAAACTAAGTTAGTTGTGACACAAAATTTCATACAGTTTAATTTCCCATAGGAGCACTCATTTCTACTAGACAACTGCTGAATCCGTGGAACTTTGAAGTAAAATGTTAATGTATTTGAATCTCAGATAGTGGATACTTCTAATAATGAATATACAAAAGTGCTAATAGGTAAATTTTACTTAGAGGTTTGCCATTTTCAGACAGATGAATAGATTGAATAAATTAGAGAAGCATCTCCTTCAGTAACACATTTGTTGCAAAATACGTGAAATTCATTGTGCTGTAATGCACACACTATACGGTATAGACCCAACGCTTCTGAAGGTTCAGCGGGAATTCTCAAATATGGGATCTTCGTGTTTTCACTGTTCTCTTGCTTCAACTTATTCTACTTAAAACACTATCAGACTTAAGTTAATCACTTAAAAACAATACTTAGATGGTGAATAAAAAAATAGTTAAAGGTTGTGATGTGAATGAAGTTTACAACAAAATAAGTGTATTCTGCTAAAATAAGATTTATGTATATAGAAAGAGAGATGAAGCTTGAAAAGAATTCTGCATATTATTACTATTACCAAGCAAGAAAAAAAAAAAAATATTGCCATGAAGTATAGTATTCTTGTACTTATTTTCTTCATGACTGTACCAGCAATACTACTGTTGTATTTTTGGAGTGTGTATTATTTACTTTCGATTATGTTGTTTTCTTTCCATTTACAATTAAAAAATTAAATCATCTATATTTATGTTAAAAAGGATACAATTAATATGTAAAAAAAGTATATGTGTTTTTGTAGTTATATGAGTTGGAATATTATTAAGAATCATTAAAACAAGCCATTCAGTGGATCCCTTAACCAGCTTAGCACAAAGGCAAGAATTCTAGGAAATTTCAAGCATTTGGGTTTGCAAAATGAAGGTGGATGAAAGGATTAATACCAAAACTAGAAACTTGTTCTTTGAAAAATGATAAGAGAAGCAGCTCATACTGTAAGATATCTCTCTTCTTCCACGACAATTTATTATTTAGGAAGTTGTACTGTGACAGTTCGTTCTTAGAACAAATAAAACATGAATGAACATAGAAATGTGTTCCTTTTCACTGAATTAATTTATGCTAACATAAATAATCATGTACATAAGTAATTTGATTCATAGTTTGGTTAATTGTTTACCTCAGCATCTAAATATAACAGGTTAATGCTAAAAGGGGGAAAGTAATGGATACTTTGACAAAGGCACAGCTAGTTGCAAAAATATTCAAAATACTTTTTAGAACCAGACTGCAGAATATCTAAAAAACAAAGAAGTGTAGGGTTTCATTCATTTTTACTCAAGAGTTATTTTAATTTGTTAGCTTTTTCTCTTTTTTCTTATTCCTCTTGCATTTTCTCACCAGGTTGTAAATGAGTAAAGATGAACGAGAGTATTTAAACTGTTGCAGTGAAAAGTTTAACAGAGTGTGATTTCGTTACTGTGAGCACATACTACTGATTCTTCCAGCAGTTAATCTTATATATTGGCTACACATTCTTGCCGCTGAATTACTATACTGCCGGTGTAGGTTTTGAGTCAACCTGTTAGTTTTAAACTGAATTGCATAATCTTGTACTACTTCTACCTTTAATTTAGTACTATGTATATTTTCACCGCTCACTGTTTGTAAGCATGTAAGTCTGTGCCATGTGTAAATTATATTGTGCTCAATAAAAGGGTCTTTTATGTCCTTTCCCTAGTTGAGTTCATCTTCAAACCTGTGAGAGTATTCAAAAGGATTAACACTTAGATCTAGTTATATTTCGTTATAGCTAAAAAGACTATATCCTACAGAAGGAGAGCAAATTTTCTGATTAACTACAATAATAAAAATACAAAGAAATGAAATTGTAGAAGATGAAGTTACTGATTCAGTCGTCTGACTGATATTGTCCAGCATGTAGAAACAATATTGCCACAAGGAGAGCTTCGTTAAAACAAGAAGCTACAGGTAATCTCCCTATCACTGGAAAAGATCTAAGTTTTTCAAAAAAAATCTGGGCTAGGAAGAGAGTACGGAGGAAAAAAAAAAAAGACAGGAAGCTGTCTATGATATGTTTATTCTAAATGGGCACTAGGCTTAGTTGCATAAGACTAGTTCCTAAGAATTTTAATGTTTCTTAATTGTTATTTTATTGATTAACTGCTCTTTTTGTTTTATTTTACATGTTATTTTGTTACTTTAAAGTTGAATGTTTAAGGGAAATTTGGAGAAAAATAAAATAAAATTAATAGAATAATGAAATTAATTATTTACTTCTTAACATTATTCCTGAATACAATGTGGAGTAGTTGAAAATTTATGCAAAATTGATCGATGATATGAAAAGTAACACACATAATTCAATAATTTCAACACTGACATTTCTTCAAAAATTACAAAAAAGTACAATCTATATATGAATGACCTAAAGTATTTGGATAATTGGTTGGTACCAAGTTAAGATTAAAGTACTGTTTTATAAAACCAAACACTTTCTCATTTCCTTTTATACCGATATTAAAATCTTCCATAATAATCAATGGTATATTCTTGTTAATATGAAACTCTTCATAAATTAACAGACTATGAGTGCATTAAAAAGGAACTTTTTTAAACCTGATGTATTTACTTCAGAATGAATGTTGACACACGACAATATACATCGCGATTCACCATTAATTGCAATATTGACCACACAAATATCCCCTGTACCAATGTCTTATAATCTAAGCCTATTATGTACTGAAATATACATTTATGTAAATCTGCAACATTGTTTAAATGTCTATAAATTGCTGCATCACTAACTTTTCGTTTTTACTCTTAAATGTCTTATTCATGAATGCCTTTAACTCAAATCCCTCTACATGAATGTATTCGTCTTCAAACATCCCAGTTTTCAGATACAGCAATAAAATATATACTTGCACTTGTGACATTAATAAAATATTGTGTACTTCTGCCTAACTTTGAGACTCTACTGTGGCTCAACCACAATTCTAATTAAAAAAAAAGTCTTTTGTATTGGTCTTTTAACTAACAAATAAGCTACAAACACAAACTATAGCTTTTGGAGTTTAAGATACGTTTTGCATCATTAAACTTTTTTTGTCCCTGAGAGAGTCCTGAATCTCTATCATTCAGAAATTTAGTCTTATGTTAAAAAGAGGGGGAGGGGGAAATGTTTTATCCATCAAAAACTAATGACTTTCAAAAATCAGAGAATGGGGCTTTTCAAAAGAGAATATATACAGGTTATCAAGCTTTGGAACTTAATGATTTATGTAACACTGATATATGGAAATTTGCATTGATGATTTTAGATAAAAAACATAGACATTACAGCAGCACATAGAATAGCTTACCTTTCAGATACATGAAATACTGAATTACCTATTATTAAGTCTGCTCCAGAGGTCTCCAACATTATACAGTAGAATTCTGATAATCTGCAAATGCTTAATCCATAATCTGCACATAATTTTGGATGCAAACAAAAAACTTCCAAGTCTCAAATTCAATATGGTGACAAATTTATGAACAATTTGGGTTATTTGTATATGCTTTCTTAACAAAAACACACTCTATTAGAAACATAATTTGGTTGAAAAAGTTAATTTTATTAATTAGGTTATTTAGCTTTTTCTGTTGTCAGGATTTTCCTGCCATGCAAAATAAACAGCAAAGAAAAGGATGCTAAAGGACACAGAAATTCTTTTAAAAATATAAAACTTCATTTCTTGAATTTTCTGTAACTGCTGATAGCATGCACGTATGGAATGTAATGCCTAGGGATTAAGGGAAACCTTCCAGATGGGATATTTGAAAACAGTGTAGTTATTTATTTATATTTTAATTTTAGAGTACAAAAAATATTTTTGAAAGCAATTTTAGTGGTAGATATGGAGTTTTGTTTATGCCATATATCTTGTGTTATTAAAGAACACTTTCATTCCTCAAAAAATTTCTCTATCATTTATTCTTTTCTCTTTACTATGTTTTTTTTACCTTGCACCACTTTCATTTTGGGTTTGAATTGTATCATCATAACACTGTACACTAGCAAGTGAATATGTGCTTTTTTTTTTTTTTTTTTAATTGCTGAATGTTCTGCGTTTACGGACAACCTTTACAAAAGTAACTACGGTGATCATGGTTTTAAATTATATACAAAAGCCAAAGCAGCCAAAATTGCTTTGTTTGCCAAAAAATGAAGTTTCAGATTTGCGTATACTTTTAAAATGAAAATATTTTAAATTAGATTATTTTCAAAAAATGAGGCCCATATTAGAATATAAAAATTTTATTAACCTTTTGAAGACGGGATGGCCATTATAGTGGCCATAAAGTCCTCTCTTTGAAAAGATGGGGTTGTCTACTTTAGTGGCCATGTCTTCCCCCCCCCCCATTTTCCAGGCTGAAAAGTGGGGTGAAATGTCAAATTTGTTGTCCCTGTAGTTTTAACCACTTATCTCTTTCAAAAGTCTTCCTTTTGCGACATAGATGCACCCCTCTAAGAATCCATTAAACTACACACAAAAATCTTTATTGCAAATAGGAGGTTATTTCTTAAAGGGGGAAATCATTCGGTTGAAGATTCGTCCTTTGGTAGCTTTTACTGCTACCAAAGCCCTGGCCTCAAAAGGTTAAATAGATACGGGGAAATTATTTTAAGTTAATATTAAGCCAAGCTGATATAAATTCAGATAGTAAGTCTGATAATGACAAAGTAAAAGTTATTTTCAATTTGAGTTCAACATAAGATCAACAATAACTAAAATTTCTAGCAGAAAAAAAATTGTAGAAATCAAAATTATTAAAACAAGCATCAATAGACACGATGTTACAAAATATAAAAATAATAATATTATATATATAAACGTATAATTATATTTACAAATGTGATGATTTTGTATTAATTCTTAATATATGCATTTGTTTTAGTTATTTATGTGCAAATAATCTAAATGTAGCATGAAAACCAGAAAAAGTGTAAACCTTCAAATTCACTAATTTGTGCAATCCTTAATCTCACGATGAGTGGATTAAAGACATTCTGTTGTAACTTATAAAATAAGTGGGCACTTTTATATTTACTTTAATAGAACTAGGATGTTAATAATTTGCTATTTGTTGTATGAGCTATAGGTAACCCACATCGCTATTAGGGTTTTCATAAAATGCCTCAAGTTTATGCTGAAAAATCAACAAAATTAAAAATTTTTTATTTAATCACCAATATATATATATCAAACACGACAATGAAAATACACAGTTCTTTAGAATTTAAACAACAATGCATTACTTTTATGTACTTTTAAAAATTAAACCGAAAATCCCTTTTATTACTACAATTAAATGCATGTTGAACACTCTTAAGAGTAAAGAAAGGAATAGTACAGAAACTTTTAGTGCTTAATAGGTTAGTTCCATTAAAAGAAAAAGTAAACTAGATTTGAAGAGAAATATTAAAATTATAAATACAAAAAATCAGTTAGAATATAAAAACATTTTTTTAAGCACAAGAAACTAATAAAAAAATTTGAAATTAGGGGCTCCTTAAAATTCAATTTAGCAATCACACTTACATCAGGTGAAGCACGCATACTATCCTGTGCAGCTTCTTTTGTTTCAGTTTTTAGTTTTCCATCAGCTTCTGATTTATCAACAGCTGTAGTACCTAAGAATTATATACATTTTTATCAAATTAATAAAAAAAGAGTTATTAAAAATCTTAAAAAATTCAGCCTTTAATTTCATCAGAAGATATATGAGAAAGAAACTTAAAAGCAACTGATAAATATAACACTCTAATAAGGGAAAATAATGCTTTCTTATTTTCATAATTCTAGTTGTTTTAGTTATTGTTAGTGATGACAAGTTGAACCTAAAACAGTTGTTATAATTACTGACAAATAAGTTTTTTCAGCTGGAATATATCAGGTCAGACCATACGTTCGTGCGCGTTAAGAGTATGCGTGGAATTCAATATGACGCATTTACTAAAACAATGCAATTTTGAACCTGTTGAAACTTGTCATCGTTTGACTAACATATTATTCAGTTCATTACCTTTTTTGTAAATATCAAATGCATTTTAGTACCCACAGAAGATGAATATAGATTATCAGTACAAACGTGCTGTGCTACATTTTTTTTTTCGTGTGGTGAATCTGCCAGGTCAGCAACGATAAAAATTAATAGTGTACATAGTGAACCCACTATTAGTATAAAGACTGCCCAGAAATGGTTTAAAAAATTTTAAGTTGGAAAAAGCAGCATTGATAATGAACCCTGTTCAGGACATTTTGAACTGTTAGAACCAAATCAAACAATTAATTCAGAAGTTTATAATCAACAACTTTGCCGTCTAAACTCAGTATTGATAAAAAAAACGCCCACATTTGGTGAATATCAAGAAAGTGTTGTTTCATCATGATAACGCTAGACTGCATACAGCTTGAACAACGCTGCAAAAAATTAGTGAATTTAATCGGGAGCTTTTGCCACATGCTGCTTACTCCCCAGTATTGTCCCAAGTGATTTTCACTTACTTTCATGCCTTACATAATTTTTTTTAATTGGGGGGGGGAAATAAATTTTAAACAGGATGTACACAATGAACTTTCAAGTGTTTTTGCATTAAAACCAGAGTCTTTCTACAGCAATGGCATAAAAAAAGCTGCCTGTAAGATGGCAAGACATTGTAGATAATGGAGGAAAATATATAATTGTTTAAAATGTTAAATTGTTTTTTTATATTATTTAAAAATTTAACAAAAAATGTGCAAGAATTTATGGACTGACCTAATATATATATATATAAGATGATTTATTTAGTTGTAGATAACTTAATGTTAGAGTATAGCTCAAAACTGTTGCATGACAGATGATTGGAAGTGGCAGATATACTCGTGGTAGCCTCTTAACTACATGATGCCACCAGTATGTCAGTCATTGTAAAATTACATCTAGTTAGTGTAAAATTACATCTAGTTAAGACATACTCGTGGTGTCTTAACTAGATGTAATTTTGTAAAAACAAGAAATAATAATTTTAGACAATCACAAAATATATTTATTTCAGCGAACATTCTTGCAGTCCATATCACTCTTGAAAGTGTGATGCACCCCTACAATTTTCGTATACACAGTTCACATCACAAATAATAGAGAAACATGCAGCTTAGCGAAGAGACATCATTTAGGAGGCAAATGCAAGTGCCTGCCCCCCAAAAAAGTGTGTATATCATGGCATATTTAAGCTTGCCTCCTTTGTTTTAATTCTGAATGACAACTGGGCAAGAGCTTTCGCATTGCGGTTTTCTGCAGGGAAAGAATGACATCAGCGACATAATATAGATACTTTGAAGGAGTTGCATTTTAATTAAAATTAGGAATGTAAAGGGTTGTTACCAACGGCAGTTAGTAATTTGTTAATAATTGTTCTTTATATTTTTTATCTTAATGTAAACATGCACACACACACATAAAAGTGCCTAGAATATAGAAGTGATTAATACACTTCACTAACTTGTTAGTAAAATTAAAAATTATCATTAATAAATAAAAACACTGTTTGCTTTAAAGCAGCCATGTGCTACCATGTTTCCTGACGTTTACAAGATTGGGTGGCTTATAGCATTTCTCACTGCCTGGTTTATGTAAAAGTTTTACTCACATTGACTAGCATATAGTTCTGTCCTTTGAATAAGGAATTTTATGGTTTACTAAAAGGTTTACATTCTGCCGTTTGCTTAAGAGCTAATATTTTTCAGCTTAATACCTACATATTTGTTGTCTTTTATAGGTCCCTATCCTGGCTGCTATTGCACACTTTTGTCATTTTCAATAAGTCATAATTCAAATTGCATTTACATATGACAAAATGCTCTGTGGTGCAGTAATTACTATCTATTTATTAGGTTATTCAGAAAATACTTTCATTTTTTTCTATTTATTGCCAGAAGGATTAGTTATATTTTAAACCAGCTAACTTCATTCTAAACCACACTGTCATTACATATTTTGACAATTGATGCTTCAAGGCTTATTTGTAAAAAAAATTAATTTGTGTAACCCATCGAATACAGAAAATATTCTGGAAGGCTAGTCAAAGTTAATGAAGATAAAATAAAGACACTTGTTTGAGGCATATTGCAAAATAACAAAATATGAAATTGCTAAAAGATTAAATTTGTCAAATTCGGTAATTTATGACAATCTGAAATGATTTTGTTCTGTTTCAAAGCTCAATATAGGGATAACATAGACAGATTATATATACAATATAGAGATATACTAGGTCATACCGAAGCTGTTGGTTAGAAATGGACTGTTTGCAGCAATATCAAATGTGAGAGATCATGGAGTAGAAGAGATGAATGATCTCAAAGCACTAAACGCTTATTTCACCAGAAAAATATGCTCTCTATATGATGAGATATTAAGTCCCTCCCTCTAGCTTCTACCAGAATTACACAATCAATTTAAAGTATACTGCCATCAAGTGGACAAACTGGATGATGCCAGAATTGATTAAATGGAGAGGTGTAGTGTTTCACTATAAAAATACCATACCTCAACCGAATTTAAAAACTCAGCTTTTGATGTGCTAGCATAAACACCATATTCTTCAATCTAGGTACCCTTGTTTCAGTTTTTATAAAATATTTTAAATGGTCAATTATTTACTTCAAATGAAGATGTCAAAAAACACTTAGATCAGTTTTTTGTATGCAAAGACCAGAACTTTTTTAAGCATAGAATCATTCTACTACTAAAAAGACTGCAAAAGGTATTGCAGAAAATGGTCAATACAGAATTCAATAAAACATTTGGAAATAATAAGAAAACTCCCCCCCCTCAGAAAAATTTATTCTCCAAACAACCTAATACTACGTGTTTTTGCATTTTGATTCAGGCTTTGTAATTATTTTATGTACATTTTTATAATTCCACAGTTTCTTTTATTTTTATTCGCTTAACAAAATAATTAGCAAAGAACTTTTTTATTACATATGTAGCTTGTCAAGGTTGGACAACTAACAAACAATTTAAATTAAAATAATCATTTAATTAAGTACTGTCAAATTATTTGGCCTGACTAAATTGTTCATTAGTCAGTTCAGAAACAGGCCAAGATTTTTACATTTCTTGGGAATCAACCTCCTGATGAAGATGTCGCAAGAAATCTAAAAAACTTCTTTGGTTTTTCTGGGATCTTTTAATTAAAAAAATTATGTTTGTTTATCACTTACTTAGTTTTCTGCATTAGTTTTATTCACTATTTTGCAATGGAACATGATTTAAAAAATTATTTTTTTTTTACTATTTATTATATTTCCGATAAATTACAGCAGCTTTCAAGTGCATAGCTTAATAGTTACCAATTTTAAGACCTAATTACTTACAAATTACTTTTTGTTTTTATACCATATGTGTACAGGGTAGCCATAATTAAACCTACAGTGCTCACAGTGTTCTGTAGCGCGATCTATTTGCGAGAATGACGCCACATTTTGTAAGAAGATTAAACAAGACGGGGGACGAAGGATTCCGCGAAAAAACAAATTAGTTCCAAAAGTCACCTCTAGGAGAATATTTGGCACTGTGTAATAGAAAATAGAGTGTTAACAAATGCAAATCAATACGGAAATTACCTTTTATTTTGCATTCAAATGATGTTCAATGTGGCTGCTGTTGTTGTGGACCACATATTGCATTCTGTGCACAGTATGCACAACAGCAGACAGTAACATGTCTGCAGGTTCTCCCGTACAGTCCGTGATATGTTATTCTTCAATGTAGCCAGGTCCTGGACCACTCCTTGATAGACCTTGGACTTAAGGTAACCCCATAGCCAGAAGTCGCATGGGGTAAGATCAGGCGACTGAGGTGGCCATGCAGTTGGAAAGTAGCGACTAATGACTCTTTCTGTTGTGAATTTGTGTCGTAGCATCTGTTGCACCCATACAGAAACGTAAGGAGGGGCTCCATCTTGCATGAATATGATTTCCCCCAGGCATTGTCTTTGCTGAAGTGCCGGAATGACAAAGCTCTTCAACATGTGGCGATATTTCTCTCTGGTAAAAGAACAGGTTTCTGGTGCTGTCAGGGTAATGTTCTCATAGAAGAATGGACGTACGATAAATTCCACTGTGAACCCACACCAAACAGTTACCTTTGGTGAATGTAAGGGAATTGCTGTGACTGCATGTGGTGATTTGTCATCCCAAATTCGGCAGTTCTGGGTATTCACAGTTCCATTCAGGTAAAAGTAGGCCTTGTCGTCTCCCCATAAGATTTTTCACGGCCAAGCATCATCCACCTCCATTCTGGCAAGAAAGGTGACAGCAAAAGTCAATCGCTTATCATGGTCGGGGTACAGTAACTCCTGTACACGGCTGATCTTGTACGAATAGAAGTTGATAATCTTTCATAAGATTTTCCATACCATACTGTAAGGCATATCCATATTCCGAGCTACTCCATGAGCGCTAGAGGTGGACGCAATATTGTCTGGTCCTCTGTCGACAATCGCCGTGGCAACTGCTTCGATTGTATCCTGTGGTACAGGTTTTCGTCCTCTGCCTGACTGAACCTTCAGAGAACCTGTTTTCTCAAACGTCGCAACCATTGCTTTTAGCCCATTAACTGACACAGGACCATTACCTTTACGCATTTTTTTGTGCGTTCTAAAAGCACGAAGAGCGGCTGACGCATTGCACTGGTTGAGGTAAAAGAATTTGACCAGTAACGCACGCTCGACTAAAGAAGGAGACATTGCACATAAACTTTCAATCCGATTGATTCGAAACGTAACACATTGCCTTTTAAAACTCAAGCAGCTGGCACTGTGCGAATGGATATAACGTGAAATTTGAATAAAGAACTTCTGCTCAGCGTACGTGATATTGCACATCACAAGACTTTATTGGTGTTTATGTAGATTTTACGCTTTTTTAAAAGTGTTGCCATATTGCACTTGAACTAAATCAGAAAATGTGCACAATAAAAGGTAATTTTATTCCGTATTAATTTGCATTTGTTAACACTCTATTTTCTATTACACAGCGCCAAATATTCAACTAGCGGTGACTTTTGGAACTAATTTGTTTTTTAGCGGAATCCTTCGTCCCGCGTCTTGTTTAATCTTCCTACAAAATGTGGCGTCATTCTCCCAAATAGATCGCGCTACAGAACACTGTGAGTGCTGTCAGTTTAATTATGGCCACCCGGTATATACTGTGCCCACAAAAGTCTTTACCCAGCCTTTATTTTCAGACATTCACTTCCAGTTACAAAAATGTTTTAAATGATATTAAAATTCATTATTTGACATTTTTAAATTAAAGAAAAAATATAACATTATGAAATTAACTTTCTCTACATCTCTCACTTCTATACTTAGGAAAATTTTACACATTTAAAAAAAAAAAAAAAAAAAAAGTTTGATGTTTGACTTTGATATAGACTGAGAAATTTAATTTCAAAATTTGGGATTTTAGAAGTCATTTTTAACTTGTCTTGATGGATCAATTAATATACAAAACTTAATAATTTACATTTGATTTTTCTTCTTAAATGCAATTCAATGATATTCTTTTGTGATTTACTGTTTAGTTTATAATTTTGTTAGAACTGCTATGCAAAAAGAATTTTCACATGAGTAATGTATAAACTTTTAAAATACATTATTAATACCTTCAGGTGTATTACTTTAAATCACAATTTAATAATCATGCAAAAATTCATTAAACCAGAAATATTTTTAATTTATGCACATAATGCTATGAATCGGTTACACTGAAATACAGAAGCCTGCTATTGTTTTCTAAAATATGAGTTTTATAAGCTTCAGCAAAATCTCCCTTTTCAAAAACTTTACATTTATCAATGCTTTTCCTGACATCTGCATAGAAATGCTTGCCACTTAATCTAAACATCAGAAATATTTTTTAAAACTGATATTTTATTCTTAGTTATATAATAAGCAGATATTTTGCTCTTCAATTTTTATTGTATGGGAGTCTATTTTCTTTTATTTCAATTTATTTTTAGTTAACTCATTTAAATGAATACAAAATTTTCCTAAATGTAAGAATAAGGACTAGTGTAATATATAAAATGTTAGATTTTGTAATTTTTACAAAATCAATATCATTCAAATTTAAACCATGAATGCATTCGAATTTACACCATGAATATCTGCATTATTTAAAGCATTTTTTTTTTAATTAGAGGTATATGTCTAGGACTAACTGTTGTGAAAATAAAGTCCAGGTAAGGGCTTCTGTGGACACGATGCGTGCATATATATAGGTTTCAAACTTGTAGAAAGCAAACACTGATCAATACTTTTAAGTCAATTTATGACATCAAGAAACATGCCAAAATCAAATACTGCCAAAAATTCCTTTGTAGACTTTTCTTTTTTGCTAGTAATTTTTTGTAATATTTATACATATATTTAGAACCAAGATAAAAATTTCCAAATGCTTTAAATCTTCTTTAAAAGAAAATTTTTTCATTTCAGTTATAAAGTATTTCTCTCGCCTTCTTAGTGTGTCTTCGTGGTGTAGTGGTCTGCATGTTGGGTGTGCATTCCAGAGGTTCGTGATTCGATTCCCGGCGAAGCCGTTGCTCATTTTTCATGTTGCCTGCTTCCAAAAATACCTAATGTCTCTACACAGTATAATACTATAATAAATATCTGAAGTCTTAGTATTCATCTAATTTCACAATATAAACACATCCATACAAACTAAACAGAACATATTTTTAATTTTCTTCCTATGATATGTCTAAGATTTGTAAAATAATGATGATTTAATTTTTTTAAACAAAATTCTAAAACTTTACCTTAACATATCTATTCAAAGAAAAAAATAATTCTAATCATAAAAAATATTGATAAAAAGTTAGATTTCATATTTAATTAACATAATTTTAATTTATCATTACTTTGACAACTGTAAAAAAATACAGTTTAAGTAAAAAGTAAGTGTTTGGGCATTTTACAGAAAAATTAAGATAATACAAATCTGCAAACCTAGGTTATTATGTAAAGTATCATCATTTCTTATGTTGTTCAGAGCATTTTCCATTTGCATAGGTTCTGTCTGATTTTCAGAAACAGTTTGCTCAATACTGTTGCTAATAGTAGTGCTAGATGCACTACTATCTGACTGATCTTTGCTAATAGGCGAAGGTTCTGGTTGATTTTCAGAAATACTATGCTCACTAATATTGCTAACTGTACTACTTTCTATCTGCTCTTTGTTAAATGAAGAGTCAATCGCATTTTCTTCAGGAAAACCATTTTGAGGAAGTGAAGATACTTCAGTTTCGTTAGAAATGAGCTGGTCTGATATTTCATTCTCTGTTTTCTTTTCAAGTGCATTTGATTTTGATTTTAATCCATCATCAACTGAGCACTTTCCTGAAAATACAGAACAAAAAACATACCTTTTACAGTATAATATAATTTTATGATCTCTTTCAAAATAAAAGCTATAGAAAATTTCTGTTTTTTAAATTCTCAAGTATGTGCTTTTTTCAATTAATTTATACACATTTTGGAAGGGATGATATATTTTGTTAACAAATCATACAGTTAGAAAGAAATAAAATATATCATCATATTTTCTAAATTTTTCTTACAAATGAAAAATCTGAAGTTTCTAATTAAATCTGAAGTTTTAAATAACAAATTAAATCAAATTAAATCTGAAGTTTTGTCATAAATGAATACTCTTTTTTTTATTTCATTGCGTTAAGCAACTAGCTACTTTACTCGATATGTTTATCAGCATATATATATAAATTAGCCAATAAAAACTCTAAAAAGATTTTTTTTACAAGAAATAAAGAAAGCAAAAAAATTGCACAACAAATACTAAGCTACACAGAATTCCAATATTTACTTTCAACATTTCAATGCCCTAACGAAGGTATAATGACTGACTTTTTATTATATATTTAAGAATGATACATAACACTAGATATAAAATTCATAAAAATGAAACATTTTCACTTTAACAATAAAAATACTAAATAGCAAAGATGGATGATACAGTTGTTCTATGCCTTTAAAATTAAATAATTTAAACTTGAAATTTGACCCTGGATGTATTTTAGCTCTCAATATAGGATAAATCAAGAACAGTCATTCTGCTACAAATTATAATAGCAAACAATTTAACTGACCTATATTTGCTTACAATAGATTAAATTAAATTATCCAAATTTTTTGTCACATATCACAGACTGACATCATTCTGTCATGGAACATACATCATTCCACATGAGTTGAAGTAGATCTCATGTGATTGACATGCTGGCAGATATATTATAGATTTTAGTTCATGAAGATTGCATGACAATAGCAGCACAATAAAGGAGCTACCCTCCCCCAATTCAGGAAATAAGGTGTAACAGATTTTGATGTCAGGTGAGGTATACACTATTGTTTTCTCATCTGAACTACAAGGTGGATGTGTGTCATTCAACAAAAGAATCTTACATATCTGAATATATGGTATACCTGACAAAAAGTGTGGACACTGTAAAGTTTAATTTAAGGTATTTATAGGTATATAAATACCCACCAATTACACTGTTTGTTATACAGAATAGGATTATCTTTTAAGATCCTCTCTCTATGAAGTGAAATCTTTCAAAGTAACCAATGGCGAAACATGATAACCTTTGAAACTGATTAGTACACCCAAGAGCGCATATCAACATTTATACCAAATGACCAATATGTCCATAAAATTACCACTTTCACAAAAAAGATCAATTTCTCCAAAATAGTGGCTATCATCTTAAAAATAATAAATTGCATTTGAGACTAGGTTTGTATATTTATTCCTTTAAAAACTTATCTAACATTTAAAATTATTACCAGGATCAGAAATTTGTTCAGATGAATCTGTAGAAGATTTACGCTTCATTTCCAACATCTGAAAAGTCAAACCCTGCATAGAGGAAAGAAGGAAACAATATCAAAAGACAAACAACAACAACAACAATAACAAAAAAAAAAAAAAAAAAAAAAAAAAACTTAAGTTGTATAAGTTGTATAAAAGAATCACAAGTACCCTAATAGTCTGCAGTGTCATTTCTAATACTTTAGCTCCAGGATATGCAGTATTTGGTTCAAATTTCCCTTGTAGAAGCTTGTAAAGAGCATTCATTACCTTTTTAATCTAGAAAATAAAGTATGTGCTAAATATGCTGAAAAACCAACAGGAAGGTACAACTGAATTCAGGGGTAGAGTAGACTTTAAGGTACCCCTTGTATTATGGCGAAGTTGTTGTTGTTTGATTTATCGCCAAGTTGTTGTTTCATTTATGGTAGCCTGAGTAGTTGAATGTTATGGAAACCCTACTGTGACGTAATCGGGTGCATGATTCTGGAAATTTTGAATAATGGGATGTTTTGTAAGCATTTTTGTGGTGTGTGATGGTTTTATTCTTTAGACGGTAGAATGGCCGAATGTAGTAAGATTAATTTGAAGTTTCTGTACGATTTGGAGCGAAAGGGGAAAAGAGCTTTAATTGACTGGTGTGTAAATGAAGGTTTACTTAGTAGCCATTGTGTCCTGTATGTAGGAAGGATATGCGTCTAGTCGAACGTAAAAACTGTTTAGATGGATTTGAATGGGTTTGTAGGAAGAAAGGTTCAGATGGTCACTATGTTAAGCGTTCGATCGGAAAGAGTACCTGGTTTGGAAAAAGTCATTTGAGTATGATTGATATTTTGATTTTTACGTGGCTCTGGGTGTACAAAGCAAACTCGAAAATCATGGTAAGTGAATATTTGCTTTTGGAAGTTCTTAAATGTATAACATGTTTTTCTTTTTTATGTTATTTTATTGTTTGGTTTAAAATGTATTTTATTGAGATTATGTATTTTTTGTTTGCCTATATTGTAGAATTTGGTGCTCCTTTGACTTTTTAAGTGAAAATACATCGATGTGTACATGGACAATGTAAAGGGAGTGCGAAATGCAAGTTTGTGCAATTCTGGGAATTTTTTTAAGTGAAAAATAGGTCGACGTGTACATGGCTAAAGTTAAAAGAGTGTGCAATGTCATTTTTGTGCAATTTGGGGATTTTTTTTTAAGTGAAAATAGGTCAACGTGTATATGGCTAAAGTCAAAGGAGTGTGGAATGCCATTTTTGTGCAATTCGGAGATTTTTTTAAAGTGAAAATAAGTTGATGTGTACATGGATACGAGTTTGTGCAATTGTCTGTCTTGTTATTTTGGCTTTGTGTAGTGGCGATTTTGGGCGCAAACCAAAATAACGAGTCAAAGAATTGCACAAAATCGGTATCCATGTACTGCCAAAAATCGCCAAGTTTCACCAAGGGGTACCCTAAACTATACTTTTACCGAATTCAGAGTATTACTCGATCTCTAAATATTAAAAAAAAAAAAAAAAAAAAAAAAAAAAAAAAAAAAAAAAAACTATATGCACTTTTTATTAGTATTTGAAGTACAGGGTAGTCATAAGAAAAACTTGCTTTTTATACAAACCCTAGTGGCTCCTGCTCAGCCAATTAAAACGAAATTTCAGACATTATTATTTCAAGGTATGCATTTGCGATTGCAATGATTTAAAACAATAGAGCTCTCATGGTTATGGTTATATAGAAAAAAATTTGAAATTTGAATAGCAATACCCACCATTTTCCTTCATAAATTGAACAGCACTAAAGAATTATTATAACTCACTCAATAAATCTCTAAAACATATTATAAAGTTAGGACTGTAGCTTTTATTTCACAACTCGAGAAGTCTTTGAACATTCATGCTACAATGCAGGAACACACTCATTTCCACACAAGCTGGACTCTTACCTTTCTGTTCTTGCCTGGAAATATCTCACTAATATTAACAACCAACCATTTGGTTGGAGGAAGATACTCATCCTTTATAAGTACAACAGTTCCAACATTAACATTATTTTTATAAAACTGCCATTTTGATCTTTGATATAAATTATTAAGGTAATTTTGTCGCCATAACTGCCACTTTTTTTTAAAACATATAGTTATTTTTTGCTTCCATGACAGTCTGTTTTTGGGGATACATGTTAACAAAAAAAAAAAAAAAAAAAAAAAAAAAAAAAAAAAAACCTTTTAAGATGAGATATAAAAGTTTGTGTTGATAGATCTGTTATGATTTCCAAATGAATTGCATGGGCTGCGAAGCAAATAAATACGGCAACATAAACCTTATCAAATATACCTTTATGTTGGTTTTTTGTATTTCACAAGAAAGGGTATAAAAAATCTATGCCTGTATCATTAAAGGCAAAGTTTTCATTAACATGCTCAGATGGCAGATTTCCCATTAACTGAGCAGAAGTAGATTTGCATTAAAACAAACAATGCATTGATGGCAAATTTTTCTACAAACATTTCTCCCATTTATGGGCTGAATATTTTTCTCTCATACAAAATAATAAAGTCTGTGGTTCCACGTGAAAGCAGTTCTTGTGAAAATACATTACAATCAGATCTGTTAAATATTTTTTTGGTGGAAGTCTTTACAGAAGGATGTCTTTTACAAAACTCAAGATTAGAAGTTTGGAGGTGACCAACAACTCTAAAAAGGGGCTAAACGTTTTAGTTTACTATTGGGAGCATTTGTTTCACCCTGAGATAAACTTTTGAGCTCTGGTAAAAATTCTTGAGATTATATGCATCTGATTAAAAAAATCTATGCTTGCTCCAGTTCAGCAGCTGTTACATACCCTGCTTTTTTGTTGCTAGGGTTTCTTGCATTATAGATGAATCTGAAAAGAAAACTTAAAACACGTAAAATAAGCATAAAATCATTACTTAAGTCAAAAATATGATTTAAAAAGGTCCTTTGTTATACTAAAAAGTTTCAAAGAGTCAATATTATCACAGTCTTTTTTAAGTTCATTAAAAGATTCATCCTCTGTGACATTAATTTAAAGAGGTTCAGAAATAATTTCTTTTAGGAAAGCAGGTCCAGTTCACCTAGTTGGGTTATTTATAAGAGAATCAATACTTGCACCATGGTAAGTAAACCAGCTGGGTTATACTTGCCAGGACAATGATGCCACGTAGCCTCAGTTATCAAGACTTATAACTCCTTCACATAGTTTGATACAAACTGTTTCCACTTTTTACTTGGGCTCTGAATCCAGTATAAGCTGACCTTCTAATCACTTCAAAAAAACTTTCCAATATTTGTTTTATGTCGATAATTGGTTTCAGTTACCTAGCTAATCTTGTCGCAAGCAAAGCACCCTAAACTCAAGTCTTGGCAATGACTTCTTTAAAGGAGCCACTCTGGATTTTGAAGCTACAAGATTGATTACGATTTTGTTCTCAACCTTTAACTTAATGTAAACAACTGCCCCATAAGCAATGACATCTGAAATGGCTCCATAAGCAATGTCATCTGAAAATTTATGAACTTCCAATTCTTCGTCTTCATCAATAAAAGAACCAAGTATATATCCTAGAACCTTTAAATTTTTAAGCTGAGGAACTTCTTTACACCATTGCATTCAACTCATCAATTTTATGTTATAAAATTTCTAACAATCTTATACATTTGAAAGTAATGTAATACAAATTTAGTAAAGCACTAGCAGATTCACTGTGAAGATGAGATTGACATAAATTGCTTAATGAGGGCAAAAACTATTCTCTATGATTTGAAAATCTTTCTTCCAACAGTGATCAAGCAACCTTTTTAAATATGTTGTGATACTGCTGTTGATTGAACTTTGTGCTTTCAATGCGAAGAACACGATATTTAATAAATAGCAGTAACACAAGAAACGTTAAAAAACCACTCCTTCGGGTGTAATATAAAATCTGAAAATTTCAGATTCCCCCTCCCCCCAGTTTTCTTATTTCAGGCTTAGTCAAATGCCTTGAATTAATTAATTTTATTTGATTTCGTAGCACAATAAAAAGTAAACAATAACTAAAAAATAAGTGTAAAAGAAAATTTTAATTGACAAGCATATATGTAATAGAATGCTATAGCTCAATAGTATATACATATACAGGGTGGTTGCAATTAAAGTTCCATTTTGAAATGGTCATAAAAAGCAAAATACTGGACCAAATGTTATCAAACTTGATAATCATGTAAATGAGGTTATGGGAATTTATTTTCCTTAAAAAAAAGTTAAAAAACTCACTTAGAGGGAGGAAATGGCGCTGTGTGCAATGTTGTTAAATGAAATAAGATATGAAGACATTGGTTTAAAACATGTTTAATTGTTTCTGAAATGTGTTACAAAACATGTTCAATGTGGCGCCCACCACTTTCTGAAAGCAAATTAAATCGTATTACTGCATTCTAAACAGCAACTCTTAGCATATCAGGAGGAATGTCAGAGACATGTCAGTTTATGACATCTTCCAGTTCCGGCATATTGTTTAGATTATTTGCATAAATTATTTGTTTCTTCCTTCTGTAAGCCAATTACAAGCCATTGCATTTCTGCATAAACCCACAAACAGGTTCATTTTAGAAATGATTAAAAACATTTTACACCAATATCTTCATGTCTTAAGGCCGAAGTAAGGCTTCAAAACTCACAAATTAGTTAGGAAAATTAGTTTCGGATGCGCACACTTTTGTAAGTGATTTGCGATCTCACATTTTCTAATCGCTAATTTGCCGTTTTCACAGATTTCTCCCTTACACAGATGGTGCACCCGACTTTTATTGCCTTTGTTTAACAATATTGCATACAGTGCCATTTCTTCCCTGGTGGTGAGTTTCTGAACATTTTTTTTCAGCAGAAAAGAAATTCCCATGGCCTCCTTTACACGATTACCAAGTTTGATAACTTATGGTTCAGTAGTTTTCCTTTTATTGCCATTTCAAAACAGAACTTTAATTATAACCACACATACACAGACACATACCAAAAAATATAGTATAAAATTCACAAAGTAAAATACCTCAGCAGAAAAATCAGGTGAATTTCCAGAATGTTTAGATGACTGCAAATGCTTCACTTCCTTCATAAGTTCAACAATTTGATTTTCATATCTTTCCTTTAATGCACACGTTTTCTCATAGAAGATATCATACTGAAACAGCAAAATTTACATAATATATATATATACATATATATATATATATATATATATAAAACTTGGAGAGAACAAAAATAATCCAGTTCAATTTCCTACCAACCTTTTTTTTCCAGATGAGAGATTTTTCAAGTTCACTTTGTAATTCAGAATTTTTTTCTGTATACTGTAGCATTTCTTTTTCCCGTTCAGTTAGCTTGTAAATAAATAAATAAGTAAGTACCATATACTTTATTATATACACTCTTTAATTAAAATTGTGTGCTTTGGTTAAGCAATTAGAAAAAATGAAAATGCTATGACTCAGGTATAAGAGAAATATACAAAGCGTGGTTTATTATCTATTTAAATAATTTTTTCAGAGTAACAAAGACAATTATGTTAAAAACATTAATAGAAAGAAACTGTTCACCATTAAAGATGAAACATATATGTAACGAAGCAGACTAAGAAGTAATAATGTCTTAGAATTATGGATGCTATTAAATGGCTATTGCTAATTTAAATTATAATTTATATTTACCAACTTTTTTTAATCTTACTTTTATATCAGTTTTAATACAGAACTATTACTGAAATTAATGAACTACTACTGAATGCATTAAACTTACTAAGTACTAGTGAGTTACTGATCAACATTACTGCTTAGCATGGTGAGAAATTGATCAATATCACTCATTAGGTTAAGTATACTGGTGAATTACTGATCACTATTACTGCTTAGGATAAGAAAAGATTTCAGCATTAAAGATGTTTTTATTTAGTTCTAAATCAAAGAAATTAATAGAACAGGATGGTTGTTATACCTTTAAAGAATATTATACAACTGACATTGTTTTATTTCGAATAACATCAATGTCTCATCTGAGTTTGTTAATTTTTATTCTTTTGAAGAAATCTGAACCTTCTACTGAGGGTAAAATAATGACAGTAAAAAAATATCTTGTATATAAGTACTAGTGTTTACTGTTTCTGATTGTATCCTTTTCCAGACAATTGATTGTATCCTTTTACAGCAGCTTACACAAAGGTCACTCTGAAAGTCTTGAAAATTAATACTAAAACAGATAAATATCAAAGAAATAATTATTTCTGCTTTTCAAGATACGTAAGCTGTCATACTGTTGTGAAGCAATAGAACTTCTCCAAAACGAATTTTAGTAATTTAATTCTTATTATTTACTTATTTATGTTTATACACTTATACACTAGGTGAGCATTTTGTGATAGTATACCATTCAACTGTTACTGCTCTTTTATTTTCTAGTATCGTAGTTTTAATAAGTTTGGCTACAGAAAAAAAAAAAAAAAAAAAAAAAGCCCACCATTACCCTTTATATAGCTCTAGGAAGCTTGATTGGAGAATCTTCAAATGAAAATGCCCAGAGGGCAAACAGGTGTTTGGTTTATGGATCATATTTATAAAGCCAAGATTTGTCACATGTTTTGAGCATCCTTTATCAAATCTTCCAGTTCCCCCCATCAGTTCCATTTCAGTCTATTTTTGTTATTCTACCAGATGATGAAGAATCCAGCAACTGCAAAACTTCTTGACACATGAAGAAGATTCCTATCAGTAGCTGAGTAACAGAGCACTTTTAATTTGAAAGTGCATAATGTTTCGATCATTTAAAGCAGCAGCCAATTAGTTTCAGCAATCTCCATCTTGTAAAGAATATCACCCCCTTTTCAATGTACTGAACCACTTGTAAAAGTGCAGTTTGGGATGGAGATTTCCCCACAGCACCATGTATTACATATTTCCAGCGTCATTCTGACTAGAGGGTGCTGTTTTCGTCCCAATAGTCAGTGGCAGGCAGGATACTAAAGGTGTAGGACATGGAAGGCAGAGATGCCTAATAATATATCTCTAATTGATTGAAATTTTCATATATTTTCTTGCAAATAAATGTTGTTATTGTTTACAAAACCTCTTATTATCTCTTGGATGCACCTTTAGACTCACAGAACCATTAGATGCAAAATTGGTGCATCTTGTCCGTGAATGTGGAATATCGGAAGTAATTAGTCATCATTACTGGATTATATTTCTGAGAAATCTGGATACTTTACATATGCTTTTGGATACGTAACATTGCATACTGACTGTGGAGGTAAGACCTTTTGAACTCACAAATTGAGTTAATATGAATAAGCTTTCGAAAATAATTGAAAAAAGAAGTAACGTTCACGCTAGTGTTACTAAACTACTTAAAAGAGTGCAGAAGCTTGATAAAGGTGTTAAAGACGTAAGTTCATTTTCAGAACTACTGGAACTATTAGAAACGAAAGAGCAGATCTTGAAAAGCAATGATTTAGAGGTGGAAACACTCATAGACGATCTGGAAAAATTTAAAAGTGAATTAAAAGCTTCGGAAGAATACAATGACAAAATATTGTTCGCTAAGATTAAACTAAAGAGCAAAATTAAAGAATTAGCAGCAGAAAATGTTCAGCGGACTTCTTCAGTTCTTAACACATCTAGTGTTTTGGAAAACTCCGTTACGGCTTTAAAATTACCAAAGTTAGAAATTTCGCGATTCTCTGGTGATTCTGGCAAATTTATGGAATTCTTAAACTGTTTTGACATCGCAATCGGTTCAAACAATTCACTTACGAAAATTGAAAAATTCCAATATTTAAAATCTCTTCTTTCTGGTCCTACATATAACGTTGTTGCGGGTTTTGAATTAAATGAGAAAAACTATGACTCATGTCTTGAGCTTTTAAAACAAAGATATGGTAGAACTGATTCTATTATAAATTCTTACATGACTAAATTATTAAGCTTAGAACCCGTGAGATGTTCGTCTAATGTTAAGGGTTTGCGTAAGTTATACGATGAAATAGAAGTTAATATAAGAAATTTGCATTCATTAAATGTAACGGAGGGTTCATATGGGCATTTATTGAATCCAATATTATTGAAGTTGCTACCACAAGATTTGGTGTTAGATTTTCACCGAAAACGAAACAGGTATGTGAATTGTGAGGTTTCGGAAATTATTACGTTTTTGAGGAATGAAGTCGAATCTAGGGAAATTGCCGAAACTGTGATTAGCTCCCTAAAAAGTTACGAAACAAAACGATCCTTTTCCCAAAATTATCAAAGTGGTCAAACTTATCAGAAAAACTATTCATAGCCTAAAAATATATCAACCACTTCAGCGTTAAATACACAAATAAAAATTTTTTGTTTATTCTGTGACGGTCATCTCGATTCCATAAGTTGTAAAAAATTGGATGTAGAACAAAAAATAAATAAGCTGAAGATTGAAGCTAGATGCTGGTGTTGTTTTAAAAAATATCATGTCTCGCGAATGCAGGGCAAAAATATCGTGTAAAAATTGTTTAAGCAATTTTCATCATGAGTCTGTGTGTAGAAAAAATAAACCCGGTAATGTTACGATGAGAGGTTGTGAGAAGCAAGTGGAAAGCGAAACTGTTTTGAATGACTCACAATCTAAATCTAATAAAAACGCCGAGAATATTTCTGTGTCTCATAGTAATATATGTACCAAAAATAAGCCTTTTTTACAAACATGTACAGTTTTAGCCTGTTCGGATAAAAATTCAGTCTTAACTAATGTTATTTTAGACAATGGTAGTCATCGAAGTTTTATTTCATCTCAGTTAGTTAAAGAATTAAAATTAAGGCCAATACGCTATGAAAGAATAGCTATTTTTGCTTTCAGAGACAAAATGGCACATGAGAAGGAATACGGTATCGTTTCATTGACGTTGCGCAATAGGGATCAAAGTTCGAAATCATACGAGTTAGAAGCTGTCATAATGGAATATATATCTAATTTGTCCTTGAAAATTCCTGATCTATCTATTCGCAATGCGTTGAAGGAAAGAGGTTTACCTTTGGCTGATTAATTTTCTGGCGACTGTCAGACGGAAATACTTATTGGATGCGATTCATTTTGGGATGTTGTTTATGACGAGAGAGTATGTTAAATGAAAACATTACTGCGATAAATTCTTGTTTTGGTTGGTTACTAGCGGGAGTGGAAGGAAGTAATAAATTGACTAATAATTATGAAAATGTATGTTTAGTCATGGACTCTTCTTCCATTTTGTGCGATTTGAAAAAATTTTGGGAAATAGAAGAATTTCAGTCACACAAACAAAACTTTTCTGAATTGGACAATCAATTGATTGAAAAATTTGAAAATTCTCTGGAATTTAATGGGGAAAGGTACGTTTGTAGATTGATGTGGAAGGAAAACTTGGGACCTGCAGTTGGCTTGAATTCTAATTATGAGGTTGCGAAAAAGCGTTTTGATTCGTTAAAGCACAAACTAAATAAAAATCAAGAAATTTATGACCAGCGTAAACAAATTATATCGGATCAGTTAGAATGTCAGATTGTGGGAAAATGTGTTAATGAAGATAAAAATTCAAGATATTATATGCCCCACAGAGTGGTAATTAGGGATGACAAAGAAACAACTTGAGTTAGAATTGTTTATGACTGTAGCAGTACGGCTGATGAAAATAATAAATCTCTTAATGAGTTTATAGAATCGGGAGTAAATCTTTATGCAAATTTATTGGACATAATTTTTAAATTTCGAGAATATCAAGTTGCATTTTGCGGAGATTTAGAGAAAGCTTTTCTTAAGATAGAGATTGCGGAGGAAGATAGAAAATACCTTAAATTTTTGTGGTCTCCCGAAGAGGTAGGTGATTCTATCGAAACTCTCCATTTAAATTGTCTCCCATTCGGCTTAACTACTTCACCATTTTCCTTGGCTTGCGTTTTGAAATTTCACATAAAGAAATTTAAGGAACATCATCCAAAATGTTATGACATGTTAAATTCTTTTCTTTATGTTGATGATCTCTGCTATGGGGCCAATACCGTTCAAGATGCTTATCATTTGACTTCTACGGCAATAGAGATATTAAAAGCAGCGGGATTTCATTTGAGGAAATTAAAAACTAATTGTCCGGAATTGTATAAACTTTGGAATGAAAACGGATATGAGGAAATACTGACTTCGGGCAAGGAACAGGTTTCTTGGGATTGAAGTGGGATCCGATTGAGGATAAAATTAAATTAGATTTAAGAGATGTTAGGGATTCCATTGATGCTAGAATCACCAAGAGTCAAGTTTTGAGAGTTATTTCAAAGATATTTGATCCATGTGGACTGATTAGTCCCTTAGTAATCACTGTGAAAATTCTTCTGCAAGAGATGTGGGAACGTGGTCTACAATGGGATGAAGATTTGCCAAGTGACCTACAAAATAAATGGAAAACCTGGTGTTCTGAACTTTGTGAATTTGAATCAGTATCTATTGAAAGAAGGTTTTTTGAGAGTGTAGAAATAAGTGAAGTTCCTCTTTTTGTGACGCCAGTCCCAAGGCATATGGGGCTGTTGCGTTCCTAGGGTACATGAATTACAATGGCCAAATCAAAATTAGCTTTGTAATGTCAAAAAGTAAGGTTGCTCCTTTAAAAACTTTGGCTCTTGCAAGATTAATGGCAGCACTCCTTGCTGCATGTTTAGGAAATTATTTACAAGGTCTATTTCCTAATTTCGTGAAACAAACTTTCTTTTGAAGCGGCTCTCAAATTGTCCTTTATTGGTTGAAAGGATCTTCTACACAATGGAAACCATTTGTCGCCAACAGAGTAGCTCAAGTGCAGTCGCTGACTCTACCAGAGTGTTGGAACCATTGCAGTGGCTCCAACAATCCCGCAAACCTTACTACTAGAGGAGAATCGGCTAAGAGGATTCTTACAAGTTCTCTGTAGTGGTCAGGCCCTGTCTGGTTGTCTAAACCGCTTTACTCGTGGCCTCTTCAAGAATTGCTACATCATTTTAATGACATCTGTGATGAACGGGTTATAGTGAAAGAGCAACGGACTGCACTGGTTAATTCCATGGTAACCAGTTCAGCTAATGGAAACTTACCTATGTCGTCATTACTGGACGTTAATGACTTCAGCGAAATACGTAGATTAGTGTGTTACTGCTTGGATTAAAAGGTTTGTGCACAATTCTAAACCTAATTCTACAAAATTAAATGGACCTATATGTGCTCCAGAACTCGAGCAAGCTTTGCGTTTTTGGATCAAACCTACTAATTCAAACATTATAGTACAGAAGTTAACCAACTTCTTTCTAAAGGAACTATCGATAAGAGTTCACGCATATTTAATTTGAATCCTGAACTTGATGATAATAACTTACTTTGTTTAAAGGGACATTTACAGTTTTCAAGTAACGATATGCGAGCCAAACATCCTTGGCTTCTTCCATCTAATGATAAATTTGTTGAACTACTTATCTGTGATTCTCATACTAAAATGTGTCATTTAGGTGTTGATGCAACTTTAACACATTTACGAGAACAATTCTGGATTGTTAAAGGTCGTCAATTTGTAAAAAAAGTGTTAAATAACTGTCTGATTTGTAGACGATTCAAAGTGAAATCTGGAATGCAGGTGGTTGCCCTTTTACCGCCTGATAGAATTCAAGAGCATCCACCATTTGATGTATGTGGTGTGGATTTTGCCGGACCATTTTTTGTTCGTGATTTTAATTCAGTGTTATTTACTTATATTCAGCTGTGCAGTAACAAGAGCTTTCCACTTAGAAGTAGTTCTTAACATAAGTGCTGATTCTTTTTTGTTAGGATTCCGACGATTTGTTTCTCGTCGAGGATTATGTTCCGCTATATATTCTGATAACGCCAAAGCTTTTAAAAAAGCAAATTGTTAATTGAAAAAATGGTGGAATCAGATAGATAATGATCAAGTTAAAAATTTGTTTGCTTCTAAAGGTATAGTTTGGAATTTTATAGTTGAAAAAAGTCCATGGTGGGGAGGTTTCTGGGAGAGACAGATACGAACGGTTAAAACCTGCTTAAAGAAAATTGTTAGACGATCCTCTCTCTCTTTGAAGGAATTGGAAACTGTTTTTTTGGAAATTGAAGCTCTGGTTAATTCCAGGCATATCACGTATCTGTACAACGAACCCTCAGAACCCTCTCCACTCACCCCATCTCATTTTCTTATCAGTAAAAGGTTGGTGTCTTTACTTGTAATAAAACATAAAAATGAAAATTTAAATGTTTATAGGAATTCTTTGGTAAAGAAATATAAATATCAGCAAACACTTTTGAATCACTTCTGGAACAGGTGGAGAAAGGAACATTTACTTAATCTAAGATCAGCTTATATTTCTCCACAACCAGGTAAAATAGTTTCATTTAAAGTGAATGATATTGTTTTGATTAATGATGAGCGTTATCCCAGAAATATGTGGATGATGGGGAAAATTTTAGAGCTATATCCAGGAAGAGACGGAAAAGTTCGTTCTCTTCTTATTCAGACTCCTAAAGGACAAATAAAACGCTCAGTACAACTTGTGTATAATTTGGAAATTAATCCTTAACTGTGTTAGTTTAATTGAGTCGCAACCTGTTAATGTTCTATCTGTGTATTAATAATAGTTTAATTGTGCTTATATTTTAAGGCTTGATATTTGAACAATTTTCTTTGGAAGTTAAAAGTGTAATTTGTTTTTGTATGTCAAGTGACTGAATAATTTTGAAGCTTTGTATTTGATATAATATGCTATTTATATTTTTGTTCTTGTAATTTTAAATGGTTCCTGAATGTAAATGTAGTTGAAATTCAATGGTAAGTGAACTCAAGTGAGTTCAAATAGGGAGTATTACATATTTCCAGCATCATTCTGACTAGAGGGCACTGTGTTCGTTCCAATAGTCAGTGGCAGGCAGGATACTAAAGGTGTAGGACATGGAAGGCAGAGATGCCTAACAATATATCTCTAATTGATTGAAATTTTCATATATTTTCTTGTAAATAAATGTTGTTATTGTTTACAAAACCTCTTATTATCTCTTGGATGCACCTTTAGTCTCACAGAACCATTAGATGCAAAACCATGTAAGCATTTATGATATTTGTGTGCACATAGTTCAACCATAAAGTCATAAAAACTAGCACATGAAAATGTTTAGAATTGAGTGGCTTAGTGTTTCAAAATTAAAAGTCAACTAAACAAAGGCAAAAACAACCTCTCACCAAACTGCAGATGAGTCCATCTTTGCACACAACATATTTCATGTTCATTCTGCATAAATCACAAATAAACAATAGGTGTTTTATATAAGAAGTATTTTTTGCACAAGTTTCAACACTTTCAGAGTGATTTGCATATTCAGAGTAAAGAAACGAGATAAAAGACACAAAAAAGCAATTTAGGTGATGATCTGTTTAATCATGCTTTAGTGTCCTAATAGTTTGTTAATTGCATCTTGTGAAAATCCTTTTTTCCTGTAATTTAAAGATTTGATTATTTTGATCTGAAACTATTATGATTCAATGACTATAAACATATTATTTTGATTTGTTATGAAAATTCAGTTGAAAATTAAAAAGTCATTTAATCATGTTTTAAAAATAAATTTAAGATTTAAAGAGAAACTGCTGAATAGAAGTCAAGAAAAATATTATTTTCAAGAAAAATATTTGAAAAATATTATTTTGTGATGATCTGTTTAATCATGCTTTAGTATGCTAATAGTTTGTTAATTGCATCTTGTGAAAATCCTTTTTTCCTGTAATTTAAAGATTTGATTATTCTGATCTGAAACTATTATGATTCAATGACTATAAACATATTATTTTGATTTGTTATGAAAATTCAGTTGAAAATTAGAAAGTCATTTAATCATGTTTTAAATATAAATTTAAGATTTAAAGAGAAACTGCTGAATAGAAGTCAAGAAAAATATTATTTTGGGATTTTAATGCAAAATGTAAAGAACATTTTAAAGCTTTTGGGCATTCTTCAGTTATTTTACTTAACAGAATTTTATATTAATAGTAAACAATTATTTAAGATAGTCAAAATACTTCTGTTTTATATAAAACTCACTTTTTTGTGCTTAATTTGGTAAATAAATTTGTTTAGTATGCATGGAGAAACAAAGCAAGAAAAGTAAATACATCTGTTCAATGTAGATAAATATGATTCATATCTGAATAATAGTTTATATAATTTTTATTATTCAAATGGGAATCATGTGCAGTTATATGCGTTATAAGATAATAATAACAATTTATTTTTATCCAATCAGTGTTCAGTTAGGACATTCAAATTACAAAATGAATCACTTTTATGTTAATTTATTACATAATTTTAATGCAACATTTTGCAATAAATAAATCTACATAATTTTTCTTTTTCTTTCTTTCTTTTTTTTCTTTATTTTTTTTTTAAAGATCTAGTAGCCTATTAACTAACCTGTTTCTTAAGTTGATAAACGATTGACTCCAACTCATCTTTTTTCTCAAGGGTACTTTCTAATTCTTGCCTGAGGTTTTCTTTCTCCTGATCAGGTTCATTAGTAGTATTACTCTAAAGAATTATGAGGATGATGATTAAAATGTCAGCATTCACTAAGGGGGGAACTAAGTAAAAATGAAGCAATTCCCCCCATTCAATTTATTTCATATTGTATTTTCTTAAATATAAAAATAAGATTAAGATGAAAATATTAATAAGTTATAGCACCTATATTCAGCAAAAACACAGAATGATCAATATATATTTAAATCTTTTCATTTGAACAAAGAAATAAAAATTACTACTGAGAAGATAAATGCTTCTAAATATATTAAAAGTTTAAAAACATGTAACATTCTGAGCTTACTGCTTCATTCAATGATGATGTTCTCTCCCTTAGTTTCTTTTGAAATGATTGAATTTCTTCCTGGAACAAAAATTTACAAAAGAATATCACAAAGAAAGAAAACTTAAAAGCTAATTTAAAACATTTGAGATAATTTTCGAAATTTAGAGTAAAAAAAGTAAATGTAAACAATTATTTAGTCGAGATAATTTTGCAGCCCAATTATATACTATATAACAATGGAGACAACTTTTATTTAAAATGTTGATTATCATTTCCAATAAAAATAAAAGTTTAGGACTATTTTGCAGTATATGCATCTGTGAAGATCAACATACATAAAATAACAGATCTTCACAAAAACATGCCACAAAATATCTCTAAACTTTATTACATTTTAGTTTAGTTATTATACTGACATGCATTATTAAAATAAATTCATGCCATCCGAAACTGAAATACCCCATGGTCCCATGGTATAGAAGTGCGTACCATCCTGGTTAGAATACCCCATGAGATGAAAGTGTTAGTGAAATATGTATCATCCCAGACAGAAAAGTAAAATATCTCATATCCATCAGAAAACCTTATGAGGTGAAAGCGTGGCTTAGTATCAAAAGAAAGAAATATATCATGAGGATAATACTGAAAAATATATGAAAATTAATTAATTCAGTTTCAATACACAAGAAATGAAATTATCAAAACCTATTTTGCAGACATTTTAGAGAACTTCTCAATGGAAAACATTCACCAAAAAATATAAATTACCATAAAACTACAAAACTTAGGAACAAAATTTTCAAATTTACTAACAAGCTTAAGTAATTTATATATATATATATATATATATATATATAATACTGTGAGACAACAATGAAAAAAGATGAATAATAGAGTATTTGGTTAAAGATAAAGGCACTGCCTAAGTCAGAAACAAAGGTATAAAGTGGAATGCAAGTTTCATGAATTTAGGAACTTATATAATAATACAGCAATATCTGCAATGGATAAGCTACTTTTGTAACTACAGCTATAATATGCAATAATTTTGCATGTTTTCCCTTTAGAGTTAATCATTATTAGTTTTAATTTTAGAGTTTTGATAATATCATAATATTGTTGAAATAAAAGTAATTTGAAAATATTAAATATTTATCAGTTTTAATCTTTTCTTTATTGAGATTTTAATAACATTTATTGATAAATACTGATATTAAAAATATTTTCAAACACAAATATATATATATATATGTTAGTAATTTTTAATTAAGAATACTTTTTTTATAATATTTTCAAACACACATATATATATATGTTAGTAATTTTTAATTAAGAATACTTATTTCATGCCATATAAATTATTTATTTTCAAAAAGCACTGATAATAGAATTCAAACTTGAACTTCAATAACTGACAAAAATTCAAGCATAGTTTGGAATAATGGTTTTAATTTATTTTGATTTTAATGCATTTTCCTTCTTTAGAAAAAAATCAATATATAAAAATGGAATAATGTTTGCTTTTGAAAAGGGACCATACTCTATTTCAAAATGCATTGGTATGTTAGCTTACTTGGATATAATAAAGCACACAAGGGATATATGCCTAAAGGGAGAGCTGCCTTTTAGGACTTTCTAAGGGAAACTTGCTCATATTTCTGTTAAACAAAGGGAAACCTACAAAAAGCACACATGCAGCTAGCCCATTGCACTAGGTTTGAAGCTAGATCAAATTATAAGTATTTAGCAGTCTAACATCCAACTACTGGCAGGGCCTAAAATGCAATGAACTCGTTTAATTTTCTAACTGAAATTAATATGGAATAAAATCAAACATTTTGCCAGCACTACTGCTTCTTATAAATCTAGCATTTCAGCTACATTTTATTGTTTATAATCTATTTGCTCTCAGTAAATTAAAACATATTTAAATGTACATGAAATATACACAAAACTTCCATATACATCTAATAAAATAATTACAATAATTGTATTGTTTTTCATTTCAATGTTAAATTTCAATATGCTTCGAGAATTTTCTTCTACTTTCTTAGTCAAATCCCTCCCATGAAAAAAGAAAAAAAAATCAGAAATATGTGACAGCTTTCAGTAGATTCACACTTCATCTGAAAGACAAATTTTTTTTAGCAGAAAATTTGTAAAACCTATTTACCTCATGAGCAGCATTTAAATTTTCCAAATCAGAAGCAGCTTTAGATTTTATTTCTTGAATCTTTTGTTTACTTTCTAAAAGAAGCTGTTGAAACATCAAAACATGATATTAAAAATGAAATGCATAATTCATACTGTCACATGTATGTATACCATTTTCATGCATTTCAAGTCTGAAATATGTGTTATATATTTTCTAATGGAGAATACTTTTATTATAGGAAATAACTAAACCTTTTCTAATGATTCGTTTGTATCTTGTAATTCCTTCTGCTTCTCTTCCAGACTTTGCAACTTAGTATTTAGAAGCCTATTCTCATGCTTGAAATTTTCCAATTCAGCACATAAAGAATTTAGCAAAGATTCCTTTTCAGCTGAAAAACGACAAATTGATTTTTAAATTAAAGACAAAAAATGTCTGATTCTAAAAAAGCACTTCAAATATAACTCTTAAAATTAGTAATTATTTTATTCAAATACACATGTTAAAAGCAAAGAATTGCAAAATATCGAATGAGTGCTCAATAACTTTTAAGCCTAACTATGATTGTGGCGACACACTGCCTTTCTGTGGCAACCCTAAAGAATTCGTCTGTCACGAGGATCACGTGCCCAGATGCATCATTACGTCTACATCTGCTTTTCTGTTTGATAGTTAGTTGCATTTAAGATTTTGTAGAATAAAAAATTGCGTGAAAATAAATGTCGGTGCTTTTAAAAAGTGTCGGCTCAGATTTTCGAACCTATGATTTACTTGTTAAGCAACAAATTTGGCGAGCCAGCCAGGATGAATGTCACAGGGTGACATTATCGACTTCGACACTTGATAATTTACGAAAATAAGAGAAGTTCCTAGGTGCAAACATGGATGATTTCGAAACACTAAAACAGAAGCGGAAAGCAATTAGGAGTGTATTTACGAAAACGGCTAATAATTAGAAGAACTGATATGATCAGATTCTCCGGATTTGGACGATTTAGAAATTTATTTAGATCAAATTTCAGAGAAGTATAAAATTTTACGAAATACAGATGACTCTTTTTTGGAACTTCTACAGAAAAAAGCTGTACTGAAGAAGAATACGAAAGAGAATTTAGTGCAGCTCAAGAATATTACGATAAATTATCTACGTTGAAAGTAAGAGCCAACAGGAAAAAGGATAAGTGTTCACAGCCTTCTACTGGATCAACGAATAGCGGTTCTTCATCAGGAATAGTTACGGCCGCAAAACAGAAACTGCCAGAGATCGAACTGGTGAAGTTCGATGGAGACTCCCAAAAGTGGTTGACGTTTTGGACGAGGTTTAGTAAAATACATGAAGATACTCACATCGACAAGAGAGACAAGTTTCATTATCTACTACAATCTACGAAACCAGAGACTGTGCCAAGAGCAATAGTGGAAAGTTTTCCTGCTACGGAAGAAAATTACGAAAAATCCGTGGAGTACCTCAAAGAACGATTTGGAAATGAAAATGTTTTAATTCAAATTTATGTTAGAGAGCTATTAAAACTGGTAATCAATGAAAAATAAAAGATAGACTTATTAACTCTTTATGACAAGTTGCAAACTCAACTACGCGCATTGGAAACACTCGGTTTAACTAAAGATAAATTTGCAGTTGTTTTATTTCCTTTAGTGGAATCAGCACTTCCTGCTGATTTAATACAAATTTGGGAAAGACAACGAGGTATGTCACCTGAAACAACAGGTAAGAGTGATTTGGAGTCATTAATTGATTTTCTAAAAAGGGAAGTAGAAACTGAATTTAGAGTTAAACTTACCCATGATGTTTTGGGTTCTGATAAAGTAAGTAATATGAAAAATAAGTTTTTTGACACAAAACATGTTGTTCCAACTGCATGTGAACTAATTAATGCAAATAGTAGTAATAGTAGTAAGTGTATTGAAAATTTTCAAAAGTATAAAAAGTCTGATACTTGTATTTTTTGTGAAAAAGCGTTATATATAATAAGAAATAGAAAAAGCGTTCTTGCAAATATCTATAAGGGAAAAAGATCGAGACTTTTTGAGATTTATGTGGTTCAGTAGGGATAATCAAGAACAAGTTGACCTGTATCGGCATAGAAGGGCAGTTTTTGGTATTACGTGTAGTCCGTATTTATTGGCCCCTACAATACAATATCATTTGAGTGTAGTTCCTGAAAGCTTAAGTCATACAGCAGAGATATTGAAAACGTCCTTTTACGTAGATAACTGTGTGGCTAGTATGGATTCAGAAATAGAAATGAGAAAGTTTGTAAATGAATTATAAATAATTATGGCTTCGGGTCATTTTAATTTAAGATTCTGGAAATCCAATATAAGAAGTGTTGTGCCAGCACGGAAGGAGATGTGTCTGTTTTGGGCCTTGTATGGCATACAGTTACAGATACCTTATCCTGCAAAATAAGTCAAGATATAAAATTGGATGACCCAGTTACTAAAAGACTAGTTTTAGCAGTAGCTCATCAGGTGTTTGATGTTATAGGACATATGGCTCCTGTAATGTTGATTCCAAAACTAATTTTACAGGAAACTTGGAATTTAAGGCTTAAATGGGACGATATTCTTCCCGATGAATTAACCAAAAAGTTTAGGTTTTGGCTTAAAAAGTTGTATTTGCTATCCAGTATCCAAATACCTAGATGGATAGGTCTCAGATCTATTAATGAAGATGTGAGTATACATCTCTTTTGTGACAGTAGTAAGAGTGCGTATGGTGCATGCGTCTTTTTAAGAGTACAGAGTGGCAAAAAGGGTGAAGGTTAGTTCGGTACACGCAAGATCGAGAGTATCGCCTTTAAAACCTATTACGATTCCTCGATTAGAACTTCTTGCTTGTAATATTGGTTCTAGGTTATTGTCTTCAGTTATTAATGATATTGGCCTACATGTTGGACTGACTCCTCGACGGCTTTAAGTTGGATACGGCGAAATCAACGTTAGGGAGCATTCGTTTTTAATCGCATACAAGAAATCAGGTCGTTGACCTTCCCCACTGTATGGCGACATGTCCCTGGTAGTCTCAATCCTGCTGACCTACTTTCTAGAGGTTGTTATGCAGATCAATTAATAGAACGAAAATGGTGGGAGGGACCTGATTGGTTACGGAAAGATGAGGCAAATTGGCCTAAATCTAATGATGAACCAGATGAGGATTTGGTTAATTCAGAAATACGTAAGACAGTTATTGTTACTTTGGCAAAGAGTGATAATTGTATTGGATGGTACTATAAGTATTTCTCATCATTTAAGAAAATTGTAAGAATGTTATCATGGATATTCAGATTTTGTAAGAATGTACGTAAGAATAACAATAACAACCATTCTAAGGATTTGACTGTGTCTGAAATAAAAAGGGGAGAAATAGCTTTAACCCTGCAATGGAGTGGCCGGCGTACAAAGTACGCCAATGCCATCTTTTGGGCTGTAATTTTTAGACAACCTCTTCCTGAGCTTCCTCCATTCCTCTACCCTCCTAGAAACATTCCATGAGTGCAATGCACCTGGTATTTTTGGTCAGTCTGGTTTTCGCCTTCCTTCCGAAAGCAGTTATTGTGAACATGTCGTGTAGGCGAACGCAGTACGCCGCTCCTCCAAGTATGTACAGAAAGAATATTGTACCTCCTGAAGATTATTTGTGCATTTTAGAAGAAATCTCAGTTGATGAAGACTCCGACAATTAGGATAACGCATCTGATGTCAATGAATCGGAAGTCATCGAACATTCTGATCATGAAAGTGACTCAGAAATTGAGGGAAATGTTTCTAAACATCCTCATTTTCCTTCCTCAAATGATGTTTCCCCAACAAATGACGATTTTAGTGATATTGAAAATGACATGAGTGATTTAAAATATGAGGACTTTTTCATAAAAACAATTTACAAAAAAGAAGAAAGTTTGAGGAAAGTTTCTGAAAGAAGAAAAGGAAACTTATAAGTGGAATAAAGTTCCCCTCAAGAGCAAATTCGCCAGAAGGCCTCGAAAAAATTTGATGAAAAAAATATGCCCAAGTGCCAAAACTTGTGATGATATAAATGATGAGCTTTCTGCTTTTCAAAAAATAATAAATACAAATATGATTGATGCTATCATACAATATACAAATATTTATCTCAAATGTAACAGGACAGCAGATGATCTCCAAAACATCTCAAAGAGATGCATGTATGATACTATCAGAGCAGAAATGTTGGCTTTTTTAAGAACTTTATTCTTATTAGGATGCAAAAAACTGTCAAAACTCAATTTGGAGGAAGCACGGTACTGGAATTGAAATTTTGTAAGGAGTCATGGGTCTCAAGCGATTCAGAAACCTGTGTGCTGCTATTAGATTCGATGATAAAGGCACAAGGTATGTGCGAAGAAAAACTGATAAGATTGCTGCACTAAGATAATTTTTTGAATCTTTCAATCAGAACTGTCAAAACTTTTATACACCAGGTGACGAACTCACAATCGACGAGAAGGTGGAACCCTTTCGCGGGAGGTGCTCTTTTATTCAATTCATCCCCAACAAGCCCGCGAAGTATGGTCTGAAAATTTTGCAGTTGTTGACTCACGAACATTTTATACATTGAAGCTTGAAATTTACTATGGCAATCAACCCCCAGGACCTTACGAGGCTTCTAATTCAAGTATTGACATTGTCAAAAGGCTAACTGCTGCATACGAAGGTTCCAACCATAACCTGACGACCGGTAATTGGTATACAAGCTACCCGCTAACTCAATATCTTCTTACCAAAGGTATAGCACTTGTGGGCATGCTGGAAAAAAATAAAAACGAAATTCTAAATGAATTCCAGCCATCAAAAACCAGAAGTCGGCAGTTCACTGTTTGGTTTTCAAAAGGATATGACAATTGCTTCATATGCAACGAAAAAAAATAAGTGTGTAATACTGCTCAGTACTTTACACGATGATGACAAAATTGACCAGGAAAGGAATAAACCTCAAATAATCCTGGATTATAACAAATGTAAAGGCGGAGTTGATACCGTAGACCAACTCTGTAGTAATTTCACTGTCACCCGAAAAAACCAAGAGATGGGCAATGGCAATATTTTTTGCACTGCTAAACGTAGCGGGCATAAACTCTTGAACTTCTCCAAACCTGATGCAAACATCAAGTTTAGAAGATATTTTTTGAAAACTCTAGCTACTTCTTTGATGAAACCACATCTTCAGAATCGTCTGAAAATGCTATTTCTCTTGTTGTATTCCAAAGCTATTATTAGAAGGCTGGTAACAACAGAAGCGGACAAGACGGCCGAAAGGGACGAGGAACCACCTGCAAAAAAGATCAAAGGACGCTGCGCTGAGTGCGGTAGAATGAAGAGTAACTACACTACCATAAAATATTCTGAGTTTTCTATGTTTACCTGCAAAAATCATCTGGGCAAGACAGTACAACTTTTCAAACCCTGCTGCAGTGAACAGGGACAATCGGACAATTAAAATAGCAAAAGGTTTTCAATTTTTTTCATTTGTGAAATTTATTACTTACCGAACTTTTCTTTACAAAATATTTATAATTTGTAAATTTGATTTATGTTCTTATAATTTTCATACAAAAAATAATGCAGAATACTATTTAACTTTATATTACATTTCCAGTGCATCCACTTTTTGAATTAATTAAAAATTCATAGTTTCCATCTTTACTGCTTTTTTTCTGTTATTCTTTTTCTTATATCATTTTTACTATGACGAATCACCTTATTAATGCCATATATAAAATTAAATAGTTTCAAACATGAAGCAGAGGCTCGAAAAATGAACTGGTGTACTTCATACGCTGCCCCTCTAAAATTGTACCATACGCTGAGGTTAATGCTATTAATACAAAAAGAGTCATTTAATGGTGAAACAGATGATAAGGCGACTCAGACCATTCGTCGATAGTCAGGGTCTAATAAGAGCTAAGACTAATATTGCTTATCATGACGACTCTAACAGCTTTAAGTTCCCCATCATATTACCTTCTGAACATCCAGTAGTCAAATTATTGATATTAAGTGCATACAAAGATTTGTTGCATGCAGGTACTACATTATTGATGTCGCATTTAAGAGAAAGATACTGGATCTTGAAATCACGTAAAACTATAAGGAACGGTATAAGAAAATGTGTAACATGTCAGAGATTTAAGGCTAAAAGAGTAGAGACAGTCCCAGGCGTTTTACCAAATGATAGGGTTCGTGATTCAGCCATTTTTGAAATCGTAGGATGTGATCTTGCAGGACCCTTGCATTTAAAGGATAGACGAAAATCGTATATTGTGCTCTTCACCTGTGCGGTTTATCGTGCTATCCATATGGAACTGGTTACCTCATTAACAACTGAAGCATTTTTTCAAGCTTTAAGGCGTTTTATCGCACGTCGTAGACGCCCTACCACCATATCTTCCGATAATGGGACAAATTTTATGGGTGCAGAGAGAGTTCTGCAAACCATTGACTGGGACTGCCTCTGCTCTAAGACTGCTGAAAAGAGAATACGATGGAAATTTAATTCTCAATCCGCCGCTTGGTGGGGTGGATGGTGGGAGCGTTTAATACAAATTGTAAAATAAATATTAAGAAAATTTTTAGGTCGTGCTTCTCTTGGTTATGAAGAGTTACTAACCATCTTGTGTGATTGTGAAAGAATTGTCAACTCAAGTCCACTTACGTACATGCCTGATGATAATGAAGATCCCTTGCCTTTAACACCAGAAAAATTTCTGTGTGAAACTCCACAGTAGGGTGTACCTGATATTGACAATGTGGACAAAGGAAAATTGAGTAGAAGAGCGAAGTATCTCCAGCGAATGAGAGAATTGTTAAGAGTGAGATTTCGCTCTGAGTATCTAAGGCAGTTAAGACAGCAGTCTACCAGAAATTTTTGTAAAAAAATAAACCTCTCTCTGTAGGAGAAATTGTCTTGCTGGAGGATCAAAATAAAAAACGTGCATATTGGAATTTAGCACGCGTTATTTGGGTCATCCCTGGTCGAGATGGCAACATAAGAGTTGCTCTTGTAAAAAGTAATAATTCAGAGTTCTTGAGACCAATACAGAGATTGTTTAGATTGGAACTGGATAATATAATAGATAATACTCAAAATGATCAAGTTCCTTTCACCACCAGTAGTGGTAGAGTTGTAAAATCGCGAATAATGTAATTCCTGTCTTTGAGTTATTATGATTTATTTTGTTGTGCTATTATTGTTGTATTAGTCATCAGTATTAATTTTGTTTTCAAGTAATATGATTTAAGTATTAAGTAATTTTGTTTGTTATATAAATCTCATTTATATTGATGTAAGTTTTATGTTTTGAGTGTGTAGCCATCCACTCAAAAGGTGTGAGAATTGTGGCGACACACTGCCTTTCTGTGTCAACCCTAAAGAATTCGTTTGTCATGAGGATCACGTGCTCAGATGCATCATTACGTCTATGTCTGCTTTTCTGTTTGATAGTTAGTTGCATTTAAGATTTTGTAGAATAAGAAATGGCGTGAAAATAAATGTTGGTGCTTTTAAAAAGTGTCGGCTCAGATTTTCGAACCTATGATTTACTTGTTAAGCAACAATGATTTATAAAACTTCTAGAATAATAAAACACAGTTAAAGCATTGTAATATTCTTTCACTAAAAAATGCATGGATCACTGGTAATTATCACTTGATTTTGGGAAAGGGTGTAAATGGTTATTAGTCAGAAATGACTGTGAATATCAAAAACATCAGAAGTTTTTTGCTGATTAAGTTCTTGGCAGAAGATGCCATAACAACAGTAAATTTTCATAAATGCATAAGTATAAGTTATTCTACATCTGTCTCACCATCAAAGGTGTACTGCCTTTCTGGACAAGGTAAAGTGTCACTCAAAAGTGACTTGATCACAACTGAACATTACTTTAGAAGAAACATATACAAAAGTTAAGGAATATGTGAAATCAACACGTGATAATCTTCCCAAACTAAAAAAAAAAAAAAAAAAAAAAAAAAAACATCGGTGCTGAGTCAGTGAAAAAAAAAAAAAAAAAAACATTCACATAAAAACCAGTTAATGCCAAAGTCATATATTAGATTAGCACCTCAAATGCGGATGAATGAAATGAAGAAAAATTGAACTAACTGTTTATTCTCTAGTACTACTTTTGGTAAGAAATCCCAATAAAGATATTTATTATTTATAAATACAGTCAAAAGTCGTTAATCCGGACTCGTCGGGACTTCGGCGATTCTGGATTATCGATTTTTACGGATTATAGATCATCAGTTTAAATCTGGTAAGATGGCATGAAGAAATTATAAAATTAAAAATATGAAACCGTAATTTATGAAATAAAGAACAATTATGATCTAAAGGGTATCAAAATTTAAAAAAAAAAAAAAAAAAAAAAAAAAAAAAATTAATATTTATTTGTTTATTTCTATTAAATTACAAACATTTCTTTTAATGTAAGTTGTTTATGTTAAGTCAAAAAAAGGCTATAATTTTTATATGACAGTGCACCTATATATGAGGTTAGATTTCCCAGATTGCTACTCAGCAATATATTCTAGTTTCCAGCCTTCTCACTCTATTCCCTCTACAGCCTTAATTTGGTTCCAACTGATATTTTTTTTAGCCCAGAAGGCCTATTGATTTTGTTATAGCATTTTGCGTCAAATCACTAGAAGTAGCATATCTCTTTTCAAATTGTTGCCATTAAATATTATCCCCCTGTATTTTATTTTCAGAAATTAAATAACAAAGAATCTGCATGAATGTATTATATTTGCTGTGCTGTGATAAAACAAAGGTACCTAGAACCATCAAATTTTGAATGATGTAATCCTCCACTCGAATATAGGCATATGGAAACCAGAAACCGGAATTTATTTTATTATCAATTTCATATTTTGAAAAAATTTAACAAATGTTTGATAAACAAACTGAATGATTTTAAAGCGAGTAATGGCAATATTGAACCGGGGGGGCATTTTTATCTTTAGTGCACAAGACTGTCTATCAGAAATTCTAAAGAAACGCTTTTTTTTAAAATTGTTTTGTAATACTGCTGTTGGACTGAATTTTATGGTTTATCAAAGAACATGATATTGAATAAATAAAGGTAACACACAAAATGTTAATAAACATCCCCTTTGGGCATAATATAAAATCTAAAAACACTCAGATTTATTTTGTTTTTCAAATATCAAAGCAATACTTGGTTGGTTCATGTTACAACAACAATGATGATGTAAAAGTTGCCATTCAGGAATTATTTCTGAATTTTTAGACCCCCCCTCATTGGAATATGATGTTTACTTGATAAAAAACTGGATGCATTAAAGTCAATGATCATACTAAAAACAAAATTAAATATACAATTTTGCTCACTTATTATATACAAGTATGTTAGGCTTAAAACCTATTGAATCTTCTGTAATAGCTCTGTAATTTTTTTTCAATTAATTCTAAGAAATATTCATTAAAATTATGTAATCAATGCTTAACTAGATATTTTTTCCACAATCATTTAAGTTGCTTGAAAACATGCATCTTTCTTACTATTTATATTCTGTCTGTCTTTTAATTCTTTAAACTCTCTCTCTGATTCTAGTAATTTCTGCTGCAACTCCTTTTCTTGATTCTCATGCCTAAGAAGATCAGCCTCCACATTTTTTAATTTCGCAGTTGCATTTATTAATTCAGATGAAAGCTTAGCCTGAAATATATATAATTTTTTAACAAAGAACTTCACATACATGACTGATTATTAAGACATACAAATAAAGACTGATATTAAATATAAAGAGATATAAGGAAATACAGTAGGTGAAAATTCTGCACCGTTTGGGAGTTGAGGTTGTATGGATATATTTATATTTGAAAAAAAGTACAGATAAACTCAAAATGCAGTAAAAGCAGTTACTTTTCAATATTTTTTTGTATAGAGAAATATATATTAAATTTATTCACAGAGAAATATATGTTAAATATATTATATATATAAAGACAAGTTTAAAAGGTATACAGAAAATATGTTTGACATTTTCTCCCAAAGCACTTGTTTACAGTAGTTTGCTTTAACATTGTAGGATGTTCCAATTTGAATCCTTCTCCCCTTAAATTAAACTAAATCATTATTTTCTAACCGATCAAATAGTATTGTTATTGTGGATTTATTATCCCCCAATATTTGTAGGAAAATTATTCATTTATTCAGAATTTGCCCTACCATAATATGGTGAAAAAAATAATATTTTTTGTTATAACTAAAGTTAAAAATTCCAATTTTTTTCTAATAATGAGGCAACAGTTATCCTAAAACATAAATGTTGCCATAAAACGCAGCCTAAAATAGTAGTGTCAACTCTAATGAAACAATCCTAACCCACTACTGCTTAAATTGTTAAATTGTAATTATTTGAAAAAAATATAATTGTGGCTATTTAAAAAAAAAAAAAAAAAAATCAGTTACAATTCCTTTTTCTAGAAGAGTTAAATGGCAGACACTTCATCATTTGGTAACTAAGAAATAGTAAAATTTACTTTAGTTTAGTTGATTAAAATCTCACGAGAAAAAAATAGATCAAAGTACACTGAATTTGGCTTGGCTTGTGGTATAAGGCTGCTAACTTTTCTGCACGTGTGCACATTATGGTGGCTGCCTTGTTGACAGATGATAAGCAAAATTCTAATCACTCCTAATCTTGCTCAATTAAAAGGGCACAGGGTTAATCCTAAGTTATAGGTACCACATGAGCAACTTCCAGCAAAATATTTATTTTGTGATGGTAATAAAAATGCTTAAAAGCAAGCTGCAAATAAGATATGGTAGCTTGTTTCAATGCTAAAAAAGGAAATCTGTCACCAATAATTGCTTAACCTTGCCCAAAACTGCCAAACCTCTTTGCATTTCACTGTTGACATGCGAAAGGCTCAGATATTGGCAGAATTTTTATATTTCGCTGTATACATCAAAGGTAATAAAAATGCAATTGAGATTTTCATACATAAATGAAAAAAACTCTTGATTACTACTTATGCCTACATAATAACAGCAGTGATAAACAAAAATTTACTTTTTTTTTCCAATTCATTAAGGATTTACAGTTAATTTGAAATGCAGGGTTTCTTGTGATTGATATTTGTGAGAACCCAACTGCCTCTGAGACGGTTAAGTATTTATTTCAAGTTTAATGTTATAAAGTTTAGACACTGATTGTTCTACACATGGAAAATGTGTTTATAAGGAAGAGTTGGCTTGGTTTAGTTGATTACCCAAAGAACACTAGGGCTTTCTACCTAATAAAGGGAAACTGGCTCGTATACACATTACACATGGTGAAAATCACGAAAGCACCCATGCAATCAGCCCACTCACCTGAAATCGAACCAGGTTGGAACTGCAACTGCTCAGTGATTTTATCGATCAACTGCTGGTGGACTTATAAGGAAAAGGATTTAGCATTTAGTTTGAAAACAATTGGTAATTATTAATGAACTGGTGCAAGAAATTTAACTCATTTTTATTATGCAAATCTTATGGGCTGTACTACCACTGTTTAATGATTTCAAGTACATCCATTGGCTTTTGAGTAAAACATCTAGTGTTCGTTTTTGAAGGCTACATTAAGTTAACAGCAGATAAACATAGATATTTAAGTTAAAAATTTTTTCATGTACAAAAGGACATTTAACAAAATGTCCAAACTTTAACAGATCATCCTTAATTAAACCTGCTAGGCAAGGGAGAAAATAAACATAAAAATTTCTATTTCAAACATTAATTTTAATAGGCATAGCAAGGCATAGCATTTAACATGATAAATTAGAAATACATTTTAACGTTCCAAAGATCTATATATATATTTTTAATTGAGTAGTGAACATTAACATTCAAATACAACACAGCAATGACTAAATTTGTCCACACACATATGTGAGAAAAACTAGCATTCAAATTAATCATGTTATTTTACGTAACACTTAATGCAGATGCCTCTTGACCAATCACCAAATAGTAAACCAAAACTTAAAACTTTAAAACTGAAACTTTTGCCTCCCCCCTTCTTCCTCTGCATTACTACTGCCACACTCACTCTCTTCTCGCTTATGCTTTCATGCTGTTCAGATGCTGCTGCAATCATGCTTTTATCGCCCCAGTATCAAAATTGTAAACGTTCTTTAATAGGCACGAGTAGAAGGGCAAGTGAATTGCAGCCACAAAATGGGAATTTAAATAAATAAAAGGAATTTAATCCGGCTCAACTGTTTATTCTTCAAAATGGATGGATGCTCTGAGCACCAAATATCTCTACACAATCAGCATTTCTGTGCATTCTACATCTTAGTGTCTTATACATCAATACTTCCAAATTTGACTAATAAATGTTATTACATTTATTAGTCATACAGGATATTTGACTATGCTACTAACCTCAATGGAACATTTATTCCTCAGTTGGATTTCTGTAAAATAGTATCTGCAAATTCCTCATTCTAAAAGATATAATTGATTATTCAAATATGTTATGCTATCATTACATATATATATAACGGTCAAGAATAATGTTGCTTGAAATGGAGACTCCAAGTTCTACAAAGAAGCAGCAGATTCATTTCTAGATAGTATCTATTCTGTTAGACTAGAAAATCAAATCATTCAATCAGGCTATTGTTTTCTTTTCTTTTTCTTCTCTTTTTCCTTTTCTTTTCTTTTATTTACAACACAGAATAAAAGAATTAAAGAGTATTCCCACTTATAAAAAAGTTTTCTATTTTCATTTGCTTAGCTGTCAAATATTTCATTTTGGATATTTTGGTAGACTGGCTTCTAAAAAAAGTATTCAGATGTATCAAAGAGCCATAATATAGTTAAAATGTTAGGTTAGGTTATTTGAGTATGGAAAAGCACATGATGCCTTTGTGGAGGATTTTCTAAAGAAAGCTGGCTCATATTCTCCCTGAACATGAAAAAAACCACAAAGACCTTACAGCCAACCCATTTGCCCATTTGCTTGAGTTTGAACTTAGAACTACTAGTATTCAGCAGCTTTTAATCAATTGACCCCACTGTAAAAAGAATATGGGTAAAAAAAATAAATGATAATTTTGTTTACTTTCATCAAGCATCATTTATTTTTAATACAGTTCTAAGACTGCATAGAGACACTATTTATTATGCGTAAAAGAATCCATCTAATTACTATTACCTTCTCTTCCTCTAAACTGAGTAATTTCACATGAGATTGTGTATTTGCAGCCTGAAGTGAATCTTTCCTTTGCTCCATTATATTAGTGCTCTCTTCAAAAAACCTATATTAGATATACATAATAATATATACAGACTTACAGTCACAAAACAAATATTAGGCACAAAACAGTCAGGCACAAAGCAAATATTATAATAAGATGTTACAAATAAATATCTCAGTTTATTCCAAATTTTCTTAACAGATGTGATGAAAATAACAACTCGTAATTTCAGCATTTTAATATTGATGAATTTATATACATTAAAGCTATACTTAAAAAATGAGCAACTTAACATATATCTTTTTATTAAAACTTTTACTAGTCTGTTTTAAAAACAAATTTTACATTAGCATATAACATAGTATGCAACTGAAGCTCATAAGACTTATATTTTTCATGGTCTACAAATATGCATAAATCTATAAAATGTAAGTTTTGGTGAAAATCTATCATTGCATTAAGGCTATTAAGAAATTAAATAGTTAAATTAAATATTTCAAATTTGAATAACTTAAAAAAGATTCTGCATTTAAACACAGAGTTATTTTCTGCTCAGGTTAATTTAAAATAAAGGCTATTAAGAAAAGAACTGTTCTAGTTCACATATGTAAAGCGGAGTGGACAATTTCTATTAAACAATTTAAGTTTGTTATAAGATATAAGATAAGCATATAAATATTATTGTTAATTCAGAAGCTTTATTAAGATATTAACTACATTTAAAGAAAACGTTTTAGTGTCAAACATTGAGTACATAATGATTTTGAATTCTTTAACCTTCAAATAAAAACTACTTTCTGAAACCTACAGCTATGGAAAGATGTTTTCATGCTTCAATAATGCATTCAAAATTTTTTTTAACTTTTGATTTGTTATTCACTTTTTTATATAAATTATTATCTACATATTAAAACAAGTCACTACTTTATAAAAAAAAAACTTATTTAAACAGAGAAATTTAACTTTAAAATATTAGTAGATTTCAGAAATCTATTTTATTGTGATAAATATTTCTAGAATATATCAACAATTTTAAAAAACTACACGTTATAAGCAATTAAAATAATATGATTTAACAACCTTTGATTTCTTTGCAAGAGATCACAGATTTTTTCATTGAGGGCCTGTATTTTAGAATTTCTTATTTCAACATCCTCCTTTAGTTGTTGATTCTCCTTCAAAATTAAATACACATACATTACGATTAATACACATACACACATACTCCAAATAAATGACTAAGATATTAGTAACATTACCTGGATAATTCTTTGAATATTTTGAAGAAGAATAGTACCTTCCATAAAATGCATATGACTCAAACCAGTTGATTTACCCTGTTGCAGGCGTAAATCATCAACCTGTAATTTCAAAATAAAGTAGATAATAAGGAAAAAAACTGAATTTTTTTCTCAGATCTGCAGAAATTATTAACACATACATTAAAAAAATATTGATACATTAATGCGAGTTCTACTTTTTTACACAACTGCAAGCTAAGAAGTGGTTAACTTAGTGCATTTAAAATATTTAAACTACTGAAATAATAAAATTTAAGTTAATATAATAATTAGGGCACAATTATGTTAAGCTAGATTTTATATGTAATACTGCCTGAGCCATCACATTATTACATAGAAAATTTACAGGAATCATACAATATTGCTTCAAAATAATACCAGAGTCAATTGATAGATTGAAAAAAAAAATGTTAATGTGCAATAAAAAATTCCACAATAAAATTCACAAATAAATTTAAAATAAATTTCAATGGGTACTGTGACAAAAATTTTAAGATTTTGAGGAGTTTTCTGAGATTTCATGTTATCAGATTTTTATGCTCTGATTAACAAATAAAACTGCAAATTTCAGATATTTTTTCATATTTTCTAATCACAGAATAATATTTCAGAATAATTACTTTTTGCATTTTATTTTTCATATGGAATGTTAAGATATTCTAAATATGTGATTTTTCATACTGGATGGGATAAAAAGAATACCACAGTACAAGTTCTGTAATTGATTTATTAAGCCTAAACAAATTAATTCTGAATTTACAATGATACAAGTTTTATCTGGCAACAGCAAATAATCTTCCACTTACAAAATAATAGCTAGAAGCAATGCAAGAAAAAGCCCACTGTGTTTTGGAATACGCCAAAACTCATCATTTATCATCATTCAAAGGCATTTTTGCACAAATTTTGGCAAAGAGCTACTGCATCCACACAACATTAGATGGTGCATGAAGTACTTTTAGCACACAGGTGGCTTGTGTAAGAGAACCAGCCCAGGCTGAACAGAAGCCAAAAGTGAAATGGTTGAAAAAATTCATGAAACATTTTTACGAAGTACGAAAACTTAAGTTTTAACAAAACCAACGCAGGGTGCGAGTTCTGAACTCAATGTGCCTCATATAATGGTGTGGCATGCATTACAGAAATATCTACAATTCTGGTCATACACCTTACAGATGGTACAGCCTTTAAAACTTTCCAGCACATCATTGTGTAAAGCTTTCTGTAAGAATCTGCAAGACAAGCTGGAGGTAGATGGTTTCACTAACAGATTTGCATTTATGAATGAGGCCAATTTTCATATTTCTGGCATATGAATCACCATAATTTGAAATTTTGGTGCAAGGAAAATCACATGGTGTAAGGGAACATGAGCATGATTCTGCAAAAGTGAATATTTTCTGCACCATTTTCAACAGTTGTGCTTTTGGTCTTTTTTTCTCCGTGGAAAAATCAATTAACGGGCACATTTACCAAGATATGTTATAAGAATGGTTGTTCCTTCATTTGGAGGAAGCGGCTGCCTTCATTCTGTAGCAAGATGGTGCTCCACCACATTTGCATGAAAATGGACACCAGTACCTGAAAAATAGTCTGCCCCATCACTGGATTAGCGGTACTGGATCAAATGATATGCCATTGCTTTGTTGGCCACTGAGATCCTCAGATACGTCAAGTCTCTGTGCCTCCATTTCCCCAGGACTTACAGCAAGTGAAGCAGTGGATAACTGAAGTGCTTGAATCATTAAGAAAGGATATTCTATCACAAGTGTGGCAGGAACTGGAATACCACACAGATATTTACCATGTCACTGGAGGGGCACACATAAAACATTTGTAGAAACTGAGATAACTATAGTTATAGTAGTTAAATTTGATTTATCAAAATAAAGTAATTACAGCATTCACAAGTATGCTTTCCTTTTGTCCCATTCAATATGAAATACCCGGTAAAAAAAAAAAAAAAAAAAAAGGCCTTTTTATCTAGAATATAAAATGAATACAATTTAATACCAAGGTTAAAACTCAAATAACTATAAAAATTCTTATGAAACATTATTTAAATAGCATAGATTTTATTTCAGATATTCATATCACTATTATATTTCAAAAAATGAAAAGTTTGAAAAAAGTAGAAATTATGTTAATTTTTATGTCACATTTGAAAAACAATCTCATTGTAAATATATGATTATAACCTTGATTATATGCAATTTAATATTTTATTTGTAGAATAACCATTCACCTGAAGCTTAATAGAATCACCACAATTCCACAAAAAACAGAAAAAATCAATTAAAATTCAAATTAATTTTTTTAATTAAGAGTCACAGTTATACTACAAACTAAGAAGTTATCAAAACAAATTACTTGGCTCAATGACTGCCATTTTCCAACAGCAACAATATTAATTAATTTATTGAAATGAGCAACTGATATTAAATATAACAGTTGACAAAAAAAAATCAAAAACTCTGTGCTGGCAGAGAGGATTTAAAATCTATTCCCAACCACATATTCAGTAATGAACTCTGAACTTAGGTAATATAATTCACACCTTTTGAATAACAGAGTCCACTTTATCAGTTATCTTTGACAAACTTAATCTCACTTCAGCATTTTGACTTCGGGTTTCAGTAATAAGTAATGGTAGATGAGCATCTGCCATACTTGTAGGAATAGATGGCATCACTCCTGAAATACCATGCATAGGAAACTGAGTTTGTGGAACTTGAAAAGGACTTGATATTTGAGGTGGATATGCTGGAAATGGTGCAGAAGTCTAAAATGTAAATATTTATCACAATTATAACTATACACCATAAACAAAAGTAATCATAAATAAAATATAAGTTTGTTCATTACTTGAATAAAACAGAGTTTATGAGTTTTCATAAGAGAGAAATGACTAATTATATTTTTAACATTTATAATATGCTAATAGATTATTTATAAGCACAAGCTGCATATTCATGACATAATATTTTATTACTTTAAGCATAAGTTTCATATATCTTACTTTTATCACTTTTTACAAATTTAATCATTAATTTATCTGGGTACGGCAAAACAATTAAGAGCTACTGACATTGATTTGAAGGAATTAGTAAAGGGAGAGACACCTTTGTATGGTAGATGAAACATTTGAAAGAATTTGAAAGGATTTGAGATATTTGAAAGAATTACAGTGACTAAAAAACACAGTTTTTAAAGTTCAATACAGTTTGGAGGAAGATGGGGAGACAGTTTTAATAGGGGGGAAAATTAAGAAGTGATTGAATTAAGAAAAATTAAATTTTATACAATGAAATATTTCGTTCTTGAAGACAGGTACCTACGTCAGATCGCATCAAAACCAATCGAGTTTTATTCCAAATTCATAACAAACTAAGGCTGTATTTTTGTCTAATTTTAATTTTTTCTTAGGCATATTTCTCTTCAAGTTAGAGGTATTTCTGTCTTTGGGAAGTATTTTAGTTTTGCAACCTATGAACTAAGGAGTTTTGTGAAGATTCAATGGCTCTTCAAACACTTTTAAAACTTACTGTTGACTAACATACTGTAGGGAAGGGGCAGAGAACTAGGATCAAAGCTAAATTCATTAGACGCATTTTATTTTCAATTATGCATGGAAAACAGTAAAAAAAAATTACTTATCCAAAACTATTTTTAAAAGGAAAGAAGGAATTAAAACTGCATAATTTCTAACTGTGAGAATGAAATGATGCAATACCTATATCAGAATGACTCAGAGAGAGATCTTAATTGGAATTAAAATTGCACTTACTTAACTCTTATGAATATCAATAATGGCACTGAAACATCAAAACATGAAATTTCAGAAGTTATCCATGAGAACAATGAAAGTGATGATAACAGTAAAAGTAAAATATAGCTTGAAATAGCAATACCAGGAATTTATGTTCAAGCAAAACTCTCAAAAAATGATTTGATGAAAGAGCCGGGAAAATGAAAAAGTACAAAATTACTCTTAATGTTTTATATTGAAATGTGTAAGAAACAAAAATGAATATGCCTTTATGAAATAAAAATCATAATTTCTTTTAAAGATATAAAAGCATGTAGTTATACAGCATGTGCATTTACTTCAATTATTAAAACATGGATAAGATTTTTACATTAATTAATGATATAATACATTCATCATTGTTAAAATTATATATAAAGAACAGCAATTATTTTCATATACACAAATTGAGATTTTTATTTCATTTCAATTGCAACAAATAACAGCTATTAAATACAACATATGCACATTTAAAAACTAACTAGCACACACAGCTAAAATGAAGTTAGAAACAAGATAAAAGTAGGTAGACACTCTGGAATCATGTTTAAACACAAACAGAATAAAAGAAGTACATAAGCATTTGCAGATGACCCATCTGCTTTGTCAGCTAGAACTGAGATAGATAGCTTCATCATCACTGTTCTTGTCTATTCCTTTATATGAATTTTAAATGTTTTTGTTTTAACCTGATTGAGAAATTAAGAATTACATCCAAGTTTACTATAAACATTTATGAAGTTTTTCATAGCATACATAAGTTTACAGTGCTTAGAGCCAACAGAGAAACACACAAACAGCAAGGTCTCTTTGTGGGAGTATCAGTGTTGCCTATGGCTGAAACCTATATGCAAAAACTTGTAAGATTTTGCTATCCTCTATGTTTCTCCCCGTTTGGCGGAAGAGGTATGTAGATGACATTTTCATGCTATGGAAACATTTAGAAGATGAACCAAATACATTTATCTTATAACTAAGCTTTGTTATCTTTATTTTAGTAAAAACTCCTCCTTTGTAAGGAAAGTTGAAACACAATTTTCCTTACAAAGGTACATTTTATTTTCAATACAATAAACGTTACTTTAGAAGAAGGAAGTCTATGAATTTGGTATTTATCAGTTTCGAGAAAGCTTCTGAAGGTCTACCATCTATGCTACTATACACAGCTGAGAGTTATGGAAAAAAGAAGAAACAGATTAAGATAAGGAAGGTGATATTCTTGATGTTCCGTTTCCAGAGTGGCTTGGTACTGCCTCAATTATGTATAAGCTACTATTTAAATTATAGAAATTATTAACTGAGATTAAAGTATGAATTAAGAAATTATTTTTTAATTATGTCAGTTTACAACAAAGTAGACATAATTTATACATCGGACTACAATATATTTTATAGTTGATTCAATAATACAATATGTACATTTTTAATAATTTAAAATTTCAGAGTTTTAAAGAAAACCAAAGAAAGTAAGGTTAGGTTATTTAATTATGGCAAAGCCTCGAGGGCTATCTGCTTAAGGGAAGGGTTGCCTTCGTGGAGGACTTTTAAAGGGAAACTGGCTCGTATACACATTACACATGGGGAAAACCACGGAAACACCTATGCAGCCAGCCCGTTACAAAGAAAGTAATAAAAGTATAATGATATAAGGTGAAATTCAGCAAGTAAAATATTAAAATACAGCTTACAGTTGAAATACATTAATATTTTAAATAATATAATCTATGAGGTTTGAATTAACCCAATTATTACATAAGATACTTCAATTCTAGCAAGTTCTATTTCCTTCCTCCCCACCCCCACATATGAATCCCTATTCCCCTTAATAGTTGCATAAACATAGACATATATAGCAGCAATTACTGAGCACACTTCAGCATTTTAAAAATGTTTTGAATTTTTAAAAACTTTTCTCTTTTTGAAACTTAGGTTACATTTTAATAAATGCTGCCTGAACTAAATTTTTAACTCCATATCATTACAAAATTCCTCAAAACTTTTTTGAAGTATTGATTTTCACTTAAACCTATTACAAACAAAGTATGAACATATATACACATATCACATACAATACGTTCAGTAACATAGCTAAATATATGCAAGATTAGGCAATTCCTAAGGGCCCATTACTTTTGATTTTTGAATATCTGAAACGTACTAATAAATCAATAAATTTGTTACTGAATCCATCTTTGATATTTAGTGTGTACATAATTAAATTTTATGAATAAATTACGTCATTAATTATAAAAAGGTTTTATACCTTTTTTTGAGTAATACAAAAATTACATATAAAATTGAAAGCCACAGCAGCCTACCTTGTTTGTTGCTAATTCCAGTGTTGCATAAACAATTCTTTTGTTTAAATGAATTTGCCTGTCTGTAGTATATTAACATTATCATCACATTCGTGTCCGCAATCTAATCAAAACTAGCCTGTTTTGTTTGTGATAATAAATTTTGCATTTGTTTTTGCCATGTTCTTTATAGTTCAGTGTAAGAAGGTATTAAAGAATAACAAAAAATGGTAGTTACGGAAAATCCCGTCGACCATTTTTGCCTATTACAGAATAGACGCCAAACTACGCAATTTTTCATCAAAAATGGAAAAGTCGTCTTCAAACACACTGGATTTGGTATAACCTTGATTACATGTGTTAGTTATTACCCTTGGGTTTGGTGTGACCTTGATTACACATGTTAGTTATTATTCTTAAATAAAGACTCCTTTTCCCCTCCTCTGTTGAAAAAAAAAATTATTAAAATTTGGGACCTGCCTACTACAGAAGAGCATGCTGTTGAATATTTCCAAAATTATGAAATCTTACTGGCCTCAAAAAAATATGTTAATGGCCACAAAATGACACTTTATTTAAAAACTGAGAAGCAATGGCATTGTACCAAAAATTAAATATAAATAAATGATAATATAATAAATTTGAAAGAAAATTAAGAATAGAACGTTTTTTCTTGTACAGTAGAAGTCCAGAAATCCGCAATGATTTTAGGATTTTGCGGATTCCAAGACAGAAAAGATAATATTTAGACTAAAAGTGCAAAATAAATAAGGCATATTAGATACATTTAATTAAATTATTATACACATTAATACAATAATTAATTATATGCATTAAATTATTATTACAGATATAAACTGATTATATTATATTGTTCATTTACATTAGGCTCCTCTATTTTTAAATCAGCATGAATCTGCTTCCCGTTTTCTTTCAGAAGTAGTCCTAAAATAGGTACTCCGCCACTGCCGGAACCACTTGTAAAAGACAGCATTCAGGTTTGCCGATTTCGCCTGATGTAAAGATTTCCGGTTTAGGATTCTGGTGTTAAATCCCTGTTGCTGTAAAATTTCAACAGTTTTTCTTTATTGTTTTGTATATCATACACAGTACTTGTGGCAATTCCATACGATTCTGCTATAAACCAAGCAGTAGCACCTGCCTCCATCTTTAGAATTCCCACTTTTTCATTGCCGTCAATGCAACCTGTTTACGTTTTCAAACGTTGCAAGTTGTAAAATCACGAGTGCGTTTCTTATCTGTCATTGTATTAAAAGGTGCTGAAATTAAAAATATTCTTAATATATCCACAACATATCCGGGAAAAAAAAACAACATTACTAAACCATCTCCTGAAATAACGAAGCTCTTAAAGTACAACGATGTGAAGCGTGAACTTGAAATAAGAGTCTGCTTTTTACCTCGGTGCAGATTGGAAGGAAAAAAACTCTTATCATGATGTCAATAATTTGGTATTTCCGTTATGACTCATTAATATTCGGTAATTATGACGTCATTATCCAGTAAGTATTTTTTCTTTGATATTTCGTACTCCATGTTGCGATTTCTGGAACCTATAAACTAAATGTTTATATTTTGAGAGGCAACGCAGATTTCAGGAGTTGGCGGATTTTCGGTATTTGACTGTATTAGTAATTTTTTTTTTTTTTTTGTTTGGTGCAATTGGCGATACCTCTTGTAGTCGATGGAATTTTCCGCAAGTACCCAAAAAATTGCTACTTCAATTCAAACAAGCTGATTTGGCACATTAGACTGCACATGCACATTTCATGAAAGGAGCAAGCAGAACAACTCAGTGCCCACTTCTTGTAGCAGTCTGTGGACTATATTTAGTTCTGCAAAATCTTAAAAACTGCTTTAATTAGCTGTTGATTGGAAAATAAAATTTGAAGGTGAAATATATTAAAACAATTATAACAATTCCTTACAATACAATAACTAAGAATATACAAATATGTATATTATTAATTAAAATGCATAAGAAAAGACTAAAGAGTGGACCCAAATCCTTCCTGTTAACACACTTTATAACTCCACAATTTTTTTTTTTTTTAGAGTTTGTCTGCACTTGACTTCTTATCAGACTAGATGTCATGAAGCAGACTTACTTGTAATGATGTAGATATATTGATTGTGTTGCTAAGATCCATAATGAAGAGCAAACTTGACAACTGAGACAGACTGACTATTCATTTGATACTCATTCAATTGATATTTGTGGCCACTAACAACCTGACACTCTTAATTCACGCCTATTTCAAAATGCTTGCCTAATTGATAGCTTATGGCAAGAAGACAGAAGCAAGCAACAGTCCAACTACGCTGAGGTGCAGAAAGGAAGTGTGTATATAGAGGCTTATGAAGAGAAAAGTTTTTGTTTAAGTTCCAAATTAGCTACATCATCATCATTATGTGAAAGCCATATGATGAGCTTAATCTCGATATGACACAGTCTAGAAAATATTATGAAAGGTTAGGCATGCGGTTAAATATTTTTAGAATAAAGGGGAAGTATCCCAAATTAAAATGAGGAGTTAATGGGATATTGCTAATTTAAATTATAATTTCAATTTACATAATTTTTATTATATATATTTATATATATGTAAAAAGTTTTGCTAAAGGGCCAAAGATTTCTAGCTATGACATTGTAAACATTAACATTATTAATAATTAATGATATATTAGTTCATATCTGAGAGCCCTTTTACTCTGAAAATTCAATGTTTATTGATATTAGCTCTTTTCCCTACAATCTAAAAACTAAATTGGGGAATAAATGATTGACTTACCACATACGGCTGCTGCACTGGCATGGCTGACTGTGCATAAAGTGAAACTTGACTAGACTGCTGAGTCATTTGGAATGGAGTATTTGCTATAATAATAAGAAGAATCAGGTTTGAAAAACATTAACAAAATTTGCTTTAATCAGAAAAGGTCTAAAAATTAAAATACAAATTTGCTAAAACACTCAAGAATTTTAGTACCTCTGCAAGGTATTTCTAATAACTGCTTATGATTGTAATTAAACTGCACAATTTCTCAAATTTCCATTTGGAAAGCCAATCAAAGACCCCTGCTACTGAACATATTTTTACTTTCATGGATTCTTCCTAGTTATCAAAAGAGATTCTCAGGAGACTTCTCAAAACAGAAACTCTGCATGATTGTCATACCCAATAACTGAAATATTCCACACAGATACTAAAATTCTTCAATACTTTTTAGAAGATCAATTTTTTTAAAAAATTTCAAACTAAAATACTCTTTTTGATATTTGTTAATAAGACTATATTTACAGCTTTTACATGAAAGATTTTTATTAATTGATAGAATACCTGGTAGTGGTTGAGGATGAGTTACTTGAGCAAAAGTGATAGTTCCAGAATTTGTACGAGACCTAGGTTTTGAAAAGGGTTTTGGAGAAGATGTTCTAGATGAACTTTGTGTTGTAACTGGAGGAGCTGAAATTTCTTCCTAAGGAAGCATAATAGAGTAATCAATACAGTACACAATGAAACATTTTAATAATACTTACTTTAGGAAAAAGTTAAACTTTTAAGTAAAAAACATAATTAAATGTCATCCGCATTGGATTTTTGCTGTTTTTCCCTCATGTAACAAGAAATCATGCTTGTTTGCCTTAAAAGTCTTCTGTTCAAATATCATTCCTACGGCAGAGCTTTTTTAAGCTTTGTCATAACAATTAACTAATCAAAGAAGATGCCTAATGAAATTTAATATAAAATAAATGCAATGACTGTCCCTTTTTCTTCTTCTTTCTCTCATTTTTTCCCCTGCAATTAATTTTAAACCTCTGTTTTGTTATTTCAAGCATTATTATAAAGGTTAAGATACAATAGGTTTCCACAGACAGGAGTTTGTGTACACAGGAAAATTTAATGTATGTTTAATAATTTTAGCAGAATGAAAATTAATGTATTTCAAGGAATGACAAAAATGCATGTTTTTTCAAGAAAATTCATCACAACTCATCACAAGGAAGATTCATGCTATTATTGTTCAAAATCTATAGAGCTATTTTTTATTAAAATTAAAGGTACATAAAGTTTGAATTTTTCTAATTATTTATGCAAAGCATCAAGTCATGATGTCTGCTGAAGTTATATACTGCTTTATAAAAACCAAAAACATAATAAAAACGAAAATTAATTCGAATTACTTGATTTCATCTCACAAAATACTTTCATATAGAAAACATTAATGGCCTACTGTTAATGCCTCCAATATGAAAGGCCAAGATGACCGTTTCCTCAGCAGATGGGCCAAAATGTGCAGCAGATATTATTGGTCAAAATCTTACTCAAATTACACACTGAAGGCTACAGAACAGAACTGAAATATCATGGACAGTAAATGTCCCTAATGTTTCAGATCTTACTAGCAGCTTCGCTGCCAGACTTCGTCTGGCTTTTAAATGTACCAGAAAAATGGCTGAAGGGAAAACCAAACGTTAAATTTAAAAGCTGCATAGAATTTTATTCTGCAGAACAACTTCATAAAAAAAGTTATTACGTATAACAAAATTACAATGAAATAAGCAATATCCCTTAATACAAATATTAATTATCCTAACAAATAAATTAACCAACTTCCCTTTGCAAAATCTTAAGAACTCAAATGGTACAAAGGAGGTTAAGAACTTTGTTTCCTAAAAAAATCACTCAAAACTTTTCAATAGCTTAAAAACAGTGAAATAAGCAATAAATAACATAAAAGAATACAAAAAACAAAAAATTCTGAAAATCAAAGTATAATTAATGATATTTTATCTTATATTTTCAAGAGAAAAAAATTACAATGAAATAAGCTATATCCCTTAATACAAATATTAATTATCCTAATAAAAAAAATTAACCAACTTTCCGTTGAAGAAAACAAATCATGCAAAACTTTTCAATATCTTACAAACAGTGAAAAAAGCAAAAATTAACATGAAAGAAACTTAAAAAAAAAAAAAAAAAAAAAAAAAAAAAAAAATTCCACGCAGAATTTTACTTTGCAGGGCAACTTTATCAAAAAAATATCAATAAAAATGTATTATATATATATAAAAATGACAACGAAATATGCCAATCTCATAAAAACAGTGACATAAGAAATACGATGAAGAATTGTTGCCAAACCCATATTTCTAAAAGAATGAAACTATTCAATATGATGCCATTTCATCAAAAATCTATCAACAACAATAAGACAGGAAAATTGTTGCCAAAATCACATTTTTAAAGATATGAGATGTGAGAAGTGTACTCGGAAGCTTCATTAAACAATTTTTTTTAATACAAAATATTATCATTTTTCCAAAATTCTTTTTGTAAAAGCAGTCGCAAGGTTGAAAGTTTCACGTGTCCAAAAATCAAAGAAAAATAAACTGTACATTTTTAAGAATAAACTTTTTTAGAAAAAATCCCATTGAAAACGTGTTAAGCTCACTTTGTTAAATAAATTCGTATTTAATCGATTTATTGAAACACGAAATTTATTTTAAATTCGTAAATTAGCTAAGTGCCTACGTTTCATGACGATGTGAAAATGGAGTGTGTAGAATAAAATCTCGCTTTCCTACAGCCCATTTTGTCTCAAAATGACGCGATTTCGTCACAAAACATAAAATAAAAAAAATTCGAATTCGAATTTCGAAAAAATCCCTTCGAGGTGCTCTGGCTCTTGTCTAGATGCACCTATGTACCAAATTTCGTAGCCGTGGGTCTATTAGCTTACATGCAGCGCGAACGAAAGGCACACACACAGACAGACTCTTTGTTTTATTATATGTAGAGATTAACTCTTTGATGACCAAACCGCCCCACACTATCGTTCATTCAGACGACCACAACCGCCTGAAAACGGCCGAGATTGTGATCTTGTTTTCTTTCCTCCCCCTAAGGTATGCAGTAGCAGGTGCAGTTTTCCTAAATGCATTGTATCAGTTTACTGCAGACAGCTCCTCCTAAGAAGTTTCTTATCTTTAGTCATGTGATATTTCATTGTTAATTCTTTTTTGGTACATTGTGCTTTTAAGCTCTAATTAAAACGTGCAAATATTGCACAGTTTAACTCAGCAAGAAATTGAGGCTATTTTTTAATGATACAGATGAGTCAGATTTGGACTCAGAAGATGGCTACAGGAAAGACACAGAAAATGATAATGAAGAAGAATTACTTATAGCAGAAAATAAAGATGAGCATGGAGCAAATCTGGAAGCAGATGTTTCAGAAAATTGTAACGTGAATCCAGTAAAAACCTGGTCTACTAATGTTAACAATGATGCCGTAATTGTGTAACCATTTAACAGCTTTTTGGGACCAATTCATATTTTACCTGTTGATGCTTCACCTTTACAATATGTAAAGTTGTTTCTTACAGATGAAATTTGCGAATTAATTCACATAAATACAAATCAATAGGCTGAATTCTGTGCAAGAAAGTGTGGCACTTGATCTTCAATGGGAAAAAATTTCATCTATAAAAGAAATGTGGGCATTCATTACAGACCTTCTTATAATGAGTATTGTAAAATTACTAAGAATAAGTGATTATTGGTCAAGTAACACAATGCTTGGAAATGAAATGGTGAAGAAAATGATGAGCAGAAAGAGATTTTGGGAAATCAAGAATTATTTTCATTTGTCAGATTGGGAAACTGAAGTTAAAAATAGAGAAGAGAACTTTACATATGCACAAAAATTAGAGCCCATCATTTCATATTTAAGAAACAAATTTCAGCAACATTTTGCACGTTATACTGAAGGATCAATTGACAAAATGCTAATTACATTTAATGGTAGATTAGGGATTGTGCAATATATGCCTATGAAACCAGTTAAGTGTGGATTAAAAATATGAATGCTCTGCACATCTCGCTTTGGATATACTTACACCTTTGAAGATTATTGTGGTAAAAAAGATCAGATACCAAGGTCAGAAAGGGTTTAGGATATGACATAGTTATGCACTTAATAACAGCACTTAAAAACTTCATATAAAAAATAACAGAAGTAAACAAAATCTCAGTCGTGATCATAAAAAAGGCCAGAGAGGCTTGTTGGTTTGACCTTCAGAATAGGTTTATAAAGAACAAGGTCAAAGGCTAATGGAATCTTTGTTAGAAAGTAGAAAGGATGTCATTTAAAACTGTCACACCTATTTCTGCGTTATTGGACAGGGAGGATAGGAAATTGCTGTGAAACTGGAAAAGTATTTTTGGCCCATAAAATCTATTTTGACAGATGTTTCACCAGCGTAGACTTAACAAATTCGATTTTGTCAAGTCTATGCTGGTGAATTATCCAGATTTGTATAACTTTTGAGTTATACAAATCTGGACAATTATCACATGGAACTGTGATGACAAATTGGAAAAACATGCCTGAGAACATCAAGCAAATGAAGCTCTGAAATCAATACAACAGGCAGTTAATGCAATGCAAAAGCCTGCTGAATTTACTTTATTCATCCTGGTTTGGTAAAAAATTGATACATATCATTTCCACGAACTGTAAATATGAACCAAGATTTACTACAAGAAGAAAAGGCTCCAAAAATCAGATAGTACCATGCCCACCCACATTTGTCAAGTACAATAAGAATATGGGAGGAGTAGATTCATTAGATCAACATCGAAAATATTACTCAGCTTCTAGAAAATCCTCAAAATGTGAATGTACATATTTTGGTTCCTTTTACACACAGCAGTGAAAAACACCTTTATGGTTTACAGAGTCACTAATTATCCAATCCTAAAAAGACCAAAGCAGCTGTATGATTTTTAGATTAGACTCGATTGAAGAATCCACATCACAATATTCGTTTTGAAAATGAACCTTAGGCATATCTTCGTCCATTGCAATTCATGATCATAAACTCACTTGTGTTTCATGTAAAGGATCAGGAAAAAAACTCTGAGAGATACATTGAAAGTTCTTAGGAGTGTGATATATGTAGAAATGTGCTTATGCAAATTATGCTTTTGGGCTTCAAATTTCAGTTACTAAAAAAAAAAAAAAAAAAAAAAAAAAAAAAAAAAAAAAAAAAAAAAAAAAAGGCGCTTTTACAGGGCTATACAATTTCAGGTACACTTCTTTTATCAGGACCAAATTCAAAATGTATATGGATGTGTGTATACATATATATATATGTAAGTACGAATGTATGTATGTATATACATAGACACATATATGCTTTTTCCTACCACACGTGCATATATTTCTGATCCAGTTCCAATTACAGAACAGCACCCAATTTAAAAAAGGTGAAAACATTATTGCATCATCACAAAAACATGTATAAATGTGCAGTAAACAGCAATATGTGTATAAAAATAGACACATTTATGTATGCATATGTCCTACAAATTCATATGAGTGATAATGCACATGCATATTTACCTATAATATATGCAGAAATAATAATATACATATATAACTAAATAAATGAAAACATGGAAAAACAATGACATTTATAAATGCACTTTGAAACTCATACAATAAAAAAAATCATAAAAAAGGTCTATAACTAAGGTTTATTCCTCAGAAAAAGGATATCAAACGACTCATCAACAAATACAAAGACCCTCATTATTTTTGGAAAAGGAACAACAAAGTCAAATACAATAAAATGAAAAAGTAACACATAACTTTAACTAAAAAATAGCAACTTAATTTGCAAAAAAAGAACGTACATGAAGTGAAATCTTAATCCTCTTTAATAAAAGAAAAAACAAGAAATTCCTGTAAAAATTAAATTTAAGGAAAGAAAATTATTTATTTATATTTTATTCATCATGGGGTGTTAGGGAGCCTATTGTATATGGCAAAGTACAAGAGGTATCTATCTACTTGAGGATTGGCAAAAGTATGGACATGATTTTTTCCCAATGGAAACTGGCCCATATTTATGTTACATATGATACTAATAATATATGTAGTTTGCTTAATGGGGTCCATTTTTATATCCTTTATAAAAACCCAGAAATATTTCAGTACTTAACAGAATTATGATAAAATACCTACTCTTTAAACCAAAGCTATTTTATCATACATTTTAAACAGCAATAAAATTGATATTTAAAAATTTAAGGATTATATTATTTTAATCAATTTATTCCTTCATATAAAAAATAACAGAAGTAAACAAAATCTCAGTCGTGATCATAAAAAAGGCAAGAGAGGCTTGTTGGTTTGACCTTCAGAATAGGTTTATAAAGAACAGGGTCAAAGGCTAATGGAATCTTTGTTAGAAAGTAGAAAGGATGTAATTTAAAATTGTCACACCTATTTCTGTGTTAATGGACAGGGAGGATAGGAAAATTGCTGTGAAACTGGAAAAGTATTTTTGGCCATTCGGTTTTTTAAGGATATAGATTAGCGAAGGGTTTGGATTTCAAAGAGCTAAGGAAGTACACAGCAAGACAAGTTTATATATGATTTTAACTATGTATTTCAATATTTGATTTTAGTATTAACCTCCCTCTCAACATGTTTTGTTCCCATGCACCCCTTTCACCATACCTAGAAGATGCTTCACCATAGCCCCCTTCCTTCCAAAACTAGAAAAATACATATATAGATTTATTCAGATTATTTTTAAATATGTTTTATAAATTAAACAAAAAATACAGAAAATATTGATAAAAACAAAAATGTAAAGAAAAATAGTTTTTTGCATTCATAAACTAAAACTAAATACTTAACATCTAAATAAAGGACTGACAGCATTTCCACTCTCCAAGGGGGGATACCCCTGATTGAGAACCCCTGTCCTAAAGAAGCTGGTTCATAATCACATTATGCATAAAGAAAACAATGAAAATCCGATCCAGCCCACTATTTGCAAGGTAGCAAATAAGGGCCATATTACCAGTTTCTAGCATTTGCATCCACTCAACACCTGGTGGAAACTAAATCTACTCATCAGTAAATTTAATATTAGCAAAATCTACTAGAAGTACCCCCCATATCCATGAGTAATGCATTCCAGGTCAAACTACAGATATATGATATTCATGTAATATACAGAAATTCAGTGAAAGTTAATGAATTTGGAGTAGTAAGACATTATTAAGTAATGATAATAAAATGTATAAGATATGTGATAATAAAATGTATAAGATATGCGATAGTAAAATGTATTATTAATTAGTGATAATAAAATGTGAAATTTTGCATTACTTTATTATCTTATATTGTTAATAAAGAAATGCAAAATTTATGCTATAGCCCACTTTTTCTCTCACTTGAGTATATTAGATAAAAGAATCTGAAAATTTATGGCAATCCAGTCAGAAATTAGACACACAGTGCTTGAAAGATTTACAATGAACTATTATGGCAGGAACAAAAATCTTTTTCCTATACAGCAATAAAAAAATAATTTATAGCAAGTTTCACAATGAAAATTATTTCTGCATACTTGTACATAACATACAGTAATGAAATTTCCCTTTTGGAAAATATTTTTATATTATTGTGGCATTCAGCAAACATCTAAAGTTATGTGTTGGTAGCACAATATTTGCAATGAGGAAAGGAAGTAGGATAATGGTGTGCTTGTATTGAGTTGAGGAACCTTGGATAAGGATCATCCTTCAAAACTGAAGAAAAACCAAAAATGCAATGCTTTTTCCACTTTCATTAGCATTTTATATCATGTTATTGCAGCAACTTTTGCAGTTTGTGGCAAATTAGAAAAAGTACCATGAACTTTTTCCTTATTCTTCAACACTTCATGAACTGAAGGTTCATTCTTACAATAAACCCCAGCAACTTTACAACAAATACACCACATTTTTCTCCTCTATTTCTACAATACCAAGAATTTTTACTTTCTCACTAATGAACAAGAAACATTCTCTTAAGCTTAGAAAAACTGGAACATTACTACTTTTACGTTAGCCCTTGTACTGTAAAAGAGAAAATTTCTGACTAGGAAAGTTGCAATAAATTGTTGCTAATAAAAACGGAATACTATTGAAAGCAAAGCAGAGAGAAATTAAATATGAAAATAGGTATAGTAGATATCAGATATGTAAGTATAGTAGATATCAGATGCTTTGACCACTGGCATGAGTTCATGTTTCAAATTACCTCATTTTCTGAATCACTACTGACTTGAGCTGCAACTGCTCCCTGGAAAGGTAGAGTTGCTGTTCCCATTTTTGCCATACGAGATATGAGCTGAGCTTTGTCCTTCTTGGGACTCTGCAAATTAAATGCATGAATGAAATAAAAAAAAAAATATTCGATTTTCATGTTTCAAATGCGGATTAAAAACCAAATAATATTTTTAATACATTTTTCACATTATCAAAAGTATCAAATAAAAAAATAGAAAAAAATTCTAAATTGCATATTAATAAAACTGCAAATGAGCATACAAATCACAGAATTAACATTTAAAAATATTACGTCAATTTTGATAGCAAAAAAAAATTTTTTACTTGGGTTAATTGTTCAGATATTGAAGCACCTCTCATTCTTATATTATCTTCTTGCCTTAATTAAAAAAAAAAAAAACAATAATTTAAAAAAAAAGTTGAATTAAGTAGTGAAATCTTGAGTTGAAAGTAACTGCTCCTAACAAGCTAAAATAATCATTTAAACCAAATGCTCAAATGCTCTCAAATATTGAATTATTGAAAATGCTTTAAATAGTCATTTTATTGTAACAAAGCTACATAATTCTGACCTGCTTAAGACATGAAATTTAATACACACAAATTTCAGTACTAAGAAAACACTAGCTAATTTGATCAAAAGTAACTCCAGCAGCAAGCAGTAACCATGTTAAGAAGACCAATAAAATGATGTTAAGAAGACCAATAAAATGATGTTAAGAAGACCAATAAAATGCATAAAGGGATTTTATTTAGGAAGACAGTACAATATAAATATATGAATTTCATTCTTTGAAGGGAGGAGAGGACACTAAAACAATTATTTGTAAAATCACCTCACATGCAATAACCTCAACAATATTAATCACAAAATAATCATTTAATTAATAATTCAAAAGTATAATGTGTATGTAGATATTATATTACTAAATCTCATTAAGATATAAATCTGCACCCATTTTTTCACAAAAGATGCAAAAATTCAGGCCTGAATAAAAATTAAACTGATTAAACTGGTAAACTCAAGGCTTAACCCATTAGCCGCTGGTGTTGCGTTGACGCAACGGTCAAAATAAATCCACATATAAATATAACTACTTAAGATATTTTATACCAGCAGATGATTTTGTGTAGGGAATATTATGAAGATTATTTCTGTAAAAAAATATTTGCCTTTAACAATGCTTTTGTTTATAATAATTAATCTCATACTTTAAGCAAAATTTTCGACCGGGTATTTTTGCTGAAAATATTTAACGAAAGAATCGCCGTCTTTATGAGTGATCTATTTTTAGTCAAGGTCATCGTTTAGCAGAACATTGCATCAGTAAGATGTTTATATCTGTGTTGGGAAGGAAGGGAAAACAGGTGTTGCGCTGACGCAACGTCAGCAGGAAATGGGCAGTCAATCTCCTTTTTCACTCATTCCTTTCGATGTTATGGTTCATGTTCTGGTTGTTTAAAAATGCCTAGAATGAGGTATCTTACATTAGAAGAAGCCCTTCAAAGATTTTTTGATGAAGAAACAGATGATGATAATGTTAATAATGACCAGAAGGAAACTGATATTGTTATTTTTCCCCCAGAAATTGCAGAAACTAGTGACGAAGAAGAAAGGCAATATTTTAAATAATGATAATGATATTTTACCAAATGATACTGCTGGGGAAGTTGAAATTCACGTAAGAAGTAAGTTTCAGCCTTCTAAAAGCAGTTATAGTCGTACTAAAAAGTTTAAAAAGCAGAAGACTGAAATCTTGAAGTGGATAGAAAAGGAACTGTTAGTTATGTCTCAGGAAGAACATGAAGAAAGAGCTAGCAGAGAAATTATAAAAGACAAAACACAAGGTAAAACTAGTGCAAAGATTTTTTATTTTCTTTTTGGTTTAGACATTTACGCTCTTTCGTTGAACAGACAAATATATATGCTCAGCAGAATTTATTGCATCTGAAGCCTATATGAAAAGATTTATTGGAATATTATCGCTTACAGGATATCATTCTTTACCTCAAGAAAAAATGTATTGGTCTTTTGATACGGACATTTCCGTTCCTGTTGTACGAGAATCGATATCACGTTTGCAGTACAGGAATATGAAGCATAATTTACATTTGAAAATAGTCAAATTGACAATACTGATAAATTATATGAAGTGAGACCATATCTAAACTTACTAAGTATCACCCCTTTTTACTACTGGAAATATAAAGTCTCTTTTAGATTTCAGACGCGAGAATGCATTATTCCTTTTGAAAACTCCTACTGAAAATGTAGAATTAGCCAGAAAGAGATCAGCAGCAGGAAGACCTAGTACATTCAGCATTCAAAAACCATTGCATGGAGATGGTAGACATTTTATCGTAAAGTCCGTTGATAACAAAAGACTTTGTTGTAAAGAGTACCATAGCCAGGCTGTTTATAGATGCAAAGTATGTAATGTAGCTTTACATCATGATTGTAATCAAGCTTTTCATATGAATCTTTCAATTGAAATAATCTGTATTTGTAAAAGAATTACAATGTATATTTTAATATTAAATTAATTACAAGTAAAGTGATTTGTAGATTTATAAAACGTTATACAGCTAAAAAGTAATCCTGCGCTCCACTCAAACAAAAAAACTCACACGAGTACTATCCTACTCATTAAACATCCGTAGTCTTATTCCGCTGATGTTGCGCGAACGCAACACTCGCTTTTTCCACAGGTAAGAGCATTTTTTTCATTTTCAATCTAAATTTATGTTATAAATGCTTAATTTAATATTTGTTATTATTTTCATGAGAAAAGAAACATTCCTTGTAGTTTTGGCGGTTAATGGGTTAATGACTTGCAGCATATTAAGTTCAGAGATTGATTCCAATCTCAAGCAAAATTTATAATGACATCTGACACAATATAATACCTACCTATCTACACACACACATATATATACATACATACATCCTTTGCCAGAAAAGTTCCAGGAAAAGGTCGTAAAAAAAAATAGACAATTGCATTTGCCAACCAATGATCCTAGTTGCTATAAAAATAGTCCTCTTTGGTTATTTTTACACAACTGCCAATGTTTCTGGAGGTATTGGAATTAAGCAGGAAAATCATCAGTTGCGATGATTGCAGGCTCATTTGCCACAGCCCGTTGGATGTCTGCAATAATCTTGACAAAGCTTTTCAGTTACCCGTGGAAACTAGGAAAAATCACAATAATCTTTGACACAAATGTGGGATCACATCTAACTCTATCCAATACTTTAGCAGAAATTCTTCGTCTTTCCGTTCATCTGTTAGTGAGTGAGTGATGATTCTTGCATTAAATTTCTCTTTCCCTAAATCTTCGCGTAAAATCTTTTGACACACATCACGATTCAAATTCAGTTCTTCTGATATCATACACATAGCTACACAATGGTCTTCTTACAATAACTGCCTTACAAGTACCTCATTTGTGTTGGTATGTGCTATAGACTGATGACCAGCTGTGAGATCATCTTGCACTGAATCTCTGCCTTCACAAAACCTTTTGTGCCACTCGAAAACAAGACTTCTTGAAAGTGCCTCACTTGCATATGTTGGCTAAATCATGTTTCACGTTTCACTGGGAATTTTTTTTAGCTTAAAGCAGAACTTAATGTTCACTCTTTGCTTGCAATCAAAATACATTGCGTCACCTTAATGAATGCAATCTGAACACTGTGTTGCTATGCACAGCCATACCACTTCGTAAGTGTGCGTGGAAACACGGCAAAGGTCATGTCAAGTAAGAATACATACCAAGTAACATAAAAACAGCATTTGTTCCTTTTTAGTACTCCAAACTCAGAAATATTAATAATAAAAAGAATGGCCAGGAACTTTTCTGACAAAGGATGTCCTCAAGAAAAAATTAAAACAGGCTCGAACATGAAATTTCCAGTAATCAAATAGTTAGGAAATTCGGTAGCAGAGCAGAAAGTAATAATAAATAAAATAAAGAATGATGAACTCTTTTACTTTGAACTTCCCCCTTTTTCTCACAAAATGACTTTCTTTGGATCTAAATATGATTTAAAAAAATTTAGAACTATTCAAGATTAGCAGTTAATATTTAAATACTTTCAAGCATTATTAAAATGATGTTTAATTTTTCAAGAACTTTTCTTTCATAAGGTACAGGAACCATATATTAGGGGAAAAAAAGACAGACAAGCAATGTATTAGATTTGAAGCATTCTCAAAATTCATTTTCAGACTTCATACCCTTATGGTACACTGTCAATTACAATAGTTAAGTAACATCAGAGGAAGTCAAAACAGAAAGTTTAGTTTTATGTAATAAAAATTAAGACATAAGATTACAATATTAAAATTTAGCAAAATTTTTAAGAAAATAAGACTTGATATTTCTTCAAAAATGCTACAATGCATAACAAATAAGTTCAGCATTTCATTAAAAATGAATACATAGAGATGCTTACGATATAGAATGGCGAGGTGGAACTTCAGGTTTTTTTTCTGCAATGTTATCAGAAACTTTAACTGGGCTAGGAGAATGAGAGGCATCTCGAGAAATTTTAACCTATAAAAATAAAAGCATATAAAGTTGTTATAAATTTCATTACCACATGCAATGCTCAGCTTGGATACTGCTGTACAGTAAATGCAAAGGATAAATACGAGGGCTATCCAGAAAGTAGATTACGTTTTGGAATAAAAAAATAAACAAAGTATAGGAAACAAATTTTATTATATACAGATGAAAGCCACACTCAAATACTACTTTTCTACATAGTCACCATACAAATTAAGGCATTTATCGTAGCGATGTACGAGCTTGGAAATTCCTTCGTCGAAAAATTCGGCCGCCTGCGCCTTCAACCACTTCGTTACCTCTTCTTGCAGCTGTGCGTCGTCATCGAAACGCTGCATAGCCAGCCACTTCTTCATTGCTGGGAATAGGTGGAAGTCGCTCGGTGCCAGGTCGGGACTGTACGGCGGATGAGGAAACAACTCCCACTTAAAAGATTCAAGAACTTTACGAGTGACATTTGCCGTGTGGGGCCGGGCGTTGTCGTGAATCAACAAGATCTTAGAGCTCAACATTCCTCTGCGCTTGTTTTGAATTGCTCTTCTGAGTTTTTGGAGAGTTTGGCAATACCTTTGAGAGTTTATTGTAGTGCCTCTTTCCAGGAAGTCCACCAAAATTACACCTTTTCTGTCCCAAAAAACAGTCGCCATCATCTTCCTTGCCGACATTGTTTGCATGCATTTCTTGGGTTTTTGGGGAGAACTTGTGTTCCCCCACTGCATTGATTGCAATTTCGTTTCACAGTTCACATGTTTCGTCACCAGTAACGATGCGATCGAGTAAAGAGTCACCATCCTTATGGTAAGCGTCCAAAAAGTTCAACGCTGCAGCCATTCGCTGATTTTTGTGGTCCTCTGTCAAGATTTTTGGAATCCATCTTGCACAAAACTTGTGGTAACCAAGCTTTTCGCTGATGATTTCGTGCAACAAACTTTGCGAAATTTGTGGAAAACTCAAAGTTCCGTTATTGTGAAATTTCGATTTTCACGGACTTTAGCATCGACTTTTTCGAGAAGTTCGGCGGTCACTATGCTGGGTCTCCCACTTCGATCTTCGTCGTGAACATTGGTTCGGCCATTTTGAAATCTTATGACCCACTGACGCACTCCACCTTCAGTGATAAAGTTGTCCCCATACACTTCACGAAGCTGCCGATAGATTTCTATCGGTTTACAGTTTTTTGCAGTCAGAAACCTTATTACTGAGCGCACCTCGCAGCTCGCGGGATTTTCAATTAACGCAGACATTTCAAACCGTCACAGTATCTGAACGGAGCACAGCACGAACCTCTCACTAGCACGGCTAGATGCAGACTGAGCTGTGCAACGCTCTGACCCCAAGATGGCCGCGCTAGCCCCGCCCCTAGCGGACACAGACGGAAACGTAATCTACTTCCTGGATGGCCCTCGTAGTAAAACTACTTTTAATACAGCATTATAAATATAACTATATTTAAAATATTATTTAAACATTACCACATGTATAAATTAGATTTTACTTACTTTTACTACATGAATTTCAAAAATTAAGGTGGAATGTGGTGGTATGGTATTGCCCATACCTTCTGAACCATATGCTAAATTAGGAGGCACAATCAACAGACGTTTGCAGCCTTTCTGAGCACCTAAAAGACCTTCATTCCATCCCTAAAACAAATTACTGCTTTTTTAATAAAGAACACATTAACATTTTGGATCTTTTTCATGACACAACAACATGGTAAATTTTTTCTAAATACAGGAAATATGCCTCTTATATTAATTATATTAACAAATAATGACCTAAAACAGGAAAACATACTTTTAAAAATATTTTTTTCTTTTTTTTTATACTAATCACTATGAAAGGAAATCACCAAGTACAAAACTGCAAAGCAGAAAATAAAATGGAAAAACAAAATTGCAACCCCCCAAAACATTATACATTATACTTAACCCTTTGTTGCATACAAATAATCTACAGAAGTTAAACGAAAATGTTTGTATTTTTTCTACTTAAAATAACCTTAGTAATAATAATAACAAATAATTTTATTCAAATTGCGTTTTAAATAATTGCTACAGTTTGTTCACTACAGTGGACAGCACGAATATACGTACATGCTAACAAATCTCTTCCCAATGATTTACGGTCATTGCATTTGAAATCATTTCCTGCCTTGTTTGCAGTGATCATTACCATCTTCTAAATGGCAAATCTACAACTGACATGTACATACAGATCCTCCAAAATACCTTCATTTCGTCGATTGTGAATGAATTCATTTTGCTATGATTTTGTAACATATACCTATTGAATTCAAATGTCAAATGTTCTAGAAATTCCTTGCCAAATATAAACATTTCCAGTGGTATTTTGGCTTGATAAGCAGTACATTTGGGTTTCAACTCACTCTGTTCGGTAGATCTTTATCTACCCACTCCACAATTTTCTCAAACTGACATTTAAAGGAAATTGTCTAAAATTACTAATTATGAATAAAAAATGACAATATAAGAAGATAAAAACAAAATTATATAATGTTTACTATGAGAATTGTATTAACTTGGAAACAGAAGTAGCAGCCATTTTCCAAATAGCAATGCTTTACTTAGTGATGCTATACAGCCATCTATGATCGACAGTTGAAAGTTCTAATGATATAGAATGAATAAACACAGGAATGGAATCTGTTAAGGCATAACAAATTTAAACTTTTGTCTACTAGAGTGGACATGATGCAACAAAAGGTTAAATTTATTTACACAAAATTTTGTTTCAGAAATTTAATTTTAAAAAATTAAATTTATTTTTTTTTGCACACCACTCTTATACTTATTTTCTGGTAATCATATATCTGTATCGCATTTCCCATACTGTGATGCCAATTAAATTCTGCTGAGTATGGCTCAAGGTCCTGTTAAGCCACATGTAACATACTCTTAGAGAAAAAATCTGATGTGTACACCACGACTTCCTTGTACGGAATATTAAATTATACGCATTTTTTCTTGCATTTCATTTAAACTTATTAGATTGAATTAAACCTTTAATAACAGCCTTTAACCTTTAACAGCGCATAAACCACAATAGAATAAATGCATTCTTTAAAATTCACTTTGTTTACCATAGCGACACTCTGGCACTAGGTTTACTTAACAGTATTATATTTCGTTCATATTATAATTCAGAATGCACAAAATTTATATCATTTAAAGAATTATCTAATCGTTGCCACATGTTCTATTCAAATACTATAATAAAGCTAGAACTATGTATAAAAGAAATTAAGCAAACAAAACAAAAAAGAAACAGTTTTTCACAGACGATTGAGTATTTCTCATTCAATTAATTCAGTTTTCACTTCGCGACAAGGCAAAAATACATAAAAACTCAAAATATCTGTATTAAAAATTACGAAGAAAATCTTAAACGCTTATTTCCTCGAAAAAATTCCAGAAAGGATTAAGCATGATTTAAATAATAAATGAAGGTGTTATCTTTGTTGTTGCGAAGCTAAGTTTCTCTAGATTGACAACAAATCCACTAGTCTGCTGTTTCAAATGTACACAATAAATGACCGCCATAAAAAAAAAGGCTTAGCCGCACTTAAACAACTTTAAAATTGTTGATAATTCTAAAAATATTGCATACAGATTTACTAAAGGCTTAAAAACCTTAACCGGAAGATAAAAAACAACATAATACAATCATTTTTAAAGCAAAAAATGTACAATTTACAAACATATAAGAGTAAAGAAACTGAGATCACTGAGCCGGGTAACAGAGTGGATATATATATAAATATATTTATATACGTGTGGCGCGGCAGATTGCAACCAAAATACGAGGTGCACATCTACATGCTATAGTAGTCCTATATACAAAATTTCAACGTTCTGAGGTTACTCATTTTTTAGTTGTGCGAGATACGTACATACATACGTTCCTTCAGACGCCACGAAAATTTCTCTTCAGAATTCATTTTAAAGCAGTTTTTTAGTTTTTTTTGGAGGAAAAGAGTCTTTTATTCTGTCCTTACGTACAGATATCATGGAAAAACAACGTTAAATTGCATTCGAAAGCGGTCAAAGTGGATATTTTCGTTGAAATATGCTGCCTGAAGCTTTTCGCAATTACAATACTTCCTTTTTACTTCGTACAAGGAAGTAAAAAAGCATTTTTTCTTATACTAGATTGCATGAAATGCATTTAGATGTGAATTATGAAAAGCCTTTAGAGATATTATATTAAAAGTTGTAAGAAAATGAAGGGAATTTGTGATGCAAGTTTTAGTCCTATGATTACTGATTATCATTTCCAACAGAAGCACATTTACGTTTGACAAAAGAACTTACATGCTGCAAAAAAATGACATTATTTTTCAATATGTTTCAAAATATAGATTGATTTTGGGGGTAAAGTATAAACTGATGGGATATGTTAACAAATTTTATAGCCAAATCGGAAATATCTTTAAAAAAATGCAACCCAGCTCATTGATAAAGTAGGATTACCTCATTAAATGCAGTAAAATTACATTAAGATCACTTTTAGAAAGTTTAAACTAAAATCCACAATAAAAAAAAAAAAAAAAAAAAAAAAAAAAAGAAGAAGAAGAAGAAGAAGAAGTGCTGCAGATAAAAATAAAAATAGCAAGTTTTGAATTTATTGTTATTCTTACCTTTTATGCAAAAAGTGATAAATGAAATAAACTGTATTTAAAAAATATTACAGAGTACTAATATATGTGTAGACTAAGTTACACAAACTTTAAATAACACCTACATAAATATAAAGAAACTATGAAAATGAATTTGAACTTATTTTGACAGAATTGAAACAAATGGCAAAAAATAAAAGGGAATATTATTTCAGAATTTCTAACCAAAAGACAAAATATCCTTGATGAGTTTTTGATGCATCATAAATTTTAATCCCATGAAGAATATTTAAAAGTAAATGCATTTTCCCACATTTTAGACATTATTTTAATTCAAATAAATTATCAACTTGCTGGCATGACAAATGTGAGAGACCAATTTGGTTTTTTGAAACTCTGTTAAGAAAACTATGCTAAAGAAACTGAATTAATATAAAAATGCGACAATTTAGTAGATATTTATTTTGAAATATTGTCAACAGAATTTACTTTACAAATTATATGCTTTATATTTGAGTAAAAATGATCTTAATGAAATAATGTATACGCATTCAAATGTTTCAGAGCTTGATGTTAAAAAAAAATATCACTCACTGGAGAGAGCAACTTTGGTGAAAGGCATACGAAATATCTTTTCACTTTTCTTAATGATTCCTGTAACTGTTGCTGCAGTATAGAGATAATTTTCAATGCTGAAAATGATTAAAGATTACAAAAGAAATAGAAATGGACAAACACAAGCTCTCTTTTAATTCTTGCCATTGAGCATGAAGAGACAAGTAAAATTGATCTAAAAAATAACATCAACAGCATGCAAACGACTACTCTGCTTATGTATTTCATAAATCCCTTTTTACTGCAACTGAAACTTAACATCCCCCCCCATTTTTAATTATTTACATTTATTTAGATTGTTTCTGTGTGTTTTTGTTGTTAATAAATTTTTTGATTATATATGATATTTAGTGTATATATATATATATATATATATATATATATATATATATATAGATACTTATTTTAAGTTTTGCTCACGGGCCCAAAATTTCTAGTTACTCCACTGGTTATTAGTTACTAATAACTAAAGGTAAAATATAGGGCACATATAATTCTTTCTTACATACCTTAATTACCTTACTCTTTCCAAGACGCACACGGAAAAATGACTCTGAACTCATATTGCTGTCAAAAACCTTAAAAGGAAGACATGAATTAATATTCAGATGTGAAGACAATTACTTAAATTCAGTACTAAAAAATAAACATTTCAATATGTATTTGCATTAGATACTTAATATTGTTTACAAAGAAAATGCAAAGGGAAAAAAAAGAAGAGGGTCAGAGGGTGCACTTACCTGGCCAAATGAATAATTTTGCAGTAGCCAACCTATGTATTTAACTTCAGCTGAATCTCCACTTTCTAAACCTGGACCTTCTCCTTGAAGCAAATCTTGGATAACTAGTGACAGATTCTTGCCTTGACAATTTGCCTTAGCTAAGGCAATCTATGCAGAAATAATAAATAAAAATATATAATAATAAATAAAATTATACTAAAATAAACACATACAAATTTTCAATAAAATAGCATTAACTTGACTGAAATATACATGAATGTTTACTTCTCATGTCAAACGTACAAACAGTCATTGATTCTGAAAATTATAAAACATATATTCAAGTGAGCATGTTTCCAGTAAAAGTAAAAATGTAGGATAGAAAGATATAAATAAATACAGTGCATTCTGTGCAGTTATCATTCTGTGCCACAGTCAATAGATACAGTCTTCAAGACACTACACAGCAACATAAGTTCTAAATTTATTTTAGGAGGTAGTTTTAAGCCAAATCTGGCTATGTGCAAAAGTATTTTAAAGCAATATAAGTTCCAGAATTTATCTCAGGACATAATTCTAAGTCAAATCTGGCTTTGCAAAAATGTATTTTAGAGTGACACACATTCTGTTCAAATCATTTGCAGAAATGTCAAGTGTCTGAAACTTAAAATAAAAAACATTTGGTTTTTATAGGGCATAGCATTATGTCTACAAGTACAGGCAGAATAGGACAAGCTATCAGAATTGCTCCACTAGTTATTCCAATTTTGATGGACAACATCCCAGGAGATGGAACTAAGAATTCCCATCCCTCTTTCCCTACCACCAAACCTCAAGAGGACTTTTGAATTGCCAATATTTTAAATATCCCCATTTAGACATCATATACTTGCAAACATCCATGCCTTCTCCAGGATTCAAACCTGGACCCAATGATATGGCAGACATGGTAACTAACCATTATACTGATCAGGGTTATCATACAATCAAATAATTACTGGACATGAGTGCTTACTGAGGTACCTGAAAAGATTTAATTTGCAAAATAATAGTCTTTATAGTGCTGAAAGCAATGCACAACAAGTTCATCAAAGACTGGTGTGCAAAAATTAAGGACGAAAAGATTTTTTCAATATAACTTTGTACAAAAGCTTTCCACATCAACACATTTAATACCATAAGATCCCCAATACATAAGGACATGAGTAATGTAACACTTACTAAAAGAGAAATCAGAGGGATAAAAAGAAGCTTTATTGAAAAAGTAGCATGGAGCGCAATGCAACTGAAGGCCGAAACATCCCTGTGATAGGTGTCCAGCAAGAAACATCCGGTCTTTAATAGGGGATATGATCTCCCCTGACTGCTAGGCAGGTTTCACAGCATCTGCCCATGCTGAGAATGAGGGTGTCAATGAAGTGTTGAGGCATTGCTGCCCATTCATCTTGCAGCGCCAATTGAAGCTCCGGAATCGTTACTGGTGGTAAGGTACGAGCTGCCAAGCGTCTGCCTAAAAAATCCCATACATGCTTGATAGGATTGAGATCTGGAGATCGTGCCGGCCAATCCATACGTTCAATATCCTCACTCTCTAAGAGCTGTTCGGCAGCTACTGTGTGATGACATGGTGCATTGTTGTCCATGAAAAGAAACTGCGGACCCATAGCGCCTCTAAAAAGACGCAAATATGGAAGAAGAATCTCATTACAATAACGGGTCCCGTTGACTGAACCTGCATCGAAGATGTGAAGGTCTGTACGACTACCAAGCATGATGCCTCCCCAAATGAGAACACAGGCACCTCCATACCTGTCTTTTTCAATGATGTTCGAGGGATGATTGGGGCTTCCCCGCTCTCTCCAGATGAGTATGCGATGAGAATCGCTACTCAGACTGAATCTGCTCTCATCTGTAAAGAGTACTCGTCCCCATTAATTGTTTCTCCGATTCCGGTGTTCCCGGCACCACAGAGAACGCCCTCTCCAATGGGCAGGCGTTAGAGGTACACACCGTACAGGGCGTCGTGCAAACAGACCACCACCGTGCAGTCTTCTGGCCATGGTAAAACGTGATATTGGTCGTCCAGTCGCCTGTGTCGTGTGTCTAGCGATTTCTCCCGCTGTCTGCCGCCTGTTTCTTCTGGCCTGTAAGGCAATATACCGGTCATCTGCGGGTGTGGTTCCTCGTGGACAACCACTACTAAACCCCCGGATAGCTGTTCCTGTAGTTTGAAATTGTCTCCAAAGTCGTGAAACGATGCTGTGAGCAATTCCGAACTCTGCAGCCACACTTGTCACACTGTGGCCTTCCTGCAACTTCCCAATGATTCGACCTCGGGTAAAAGCATCCAGATGTCGTCTAACAGATTGATTATTCGCCATTTCTCGCTGAGGCAGCAACTCGGTGTGATTTTAACTGCTGTACGACGTGCAATCTCTTTGCCAGAAATACTGATCTTACACTGACAACATGCTTTATACTACTCAGACACTCTCCCATTACGTCTACCTGCATATCTGCGCATGTGCTACCATACATCACCTTACTTAATCTCCTGATTGGTCTTTCTGTCCGCTCTGCCTCTTCGTTCAGCTGATATGCTAATTTTTTGACTTCGTCCTTCATTTTTGCACACCAGTGTATTATTGCAACATGTTAGGATAAAACATGGTAATATAAAGGAATTCTACTGCTATATTCTAATTTATATTCGCAAAGTATTTGATGAACTTTATAAATGGCAATATAACAATACTAGGAATTTTGGCTTGATGTTTTTAACTGTATTTTTGTTTTAATCTGTGTTGGGTGAGCTGCGTTAATCATGAGGCTGATTATTATCGGCCAGGAGGGTTGCAGCACACTTGTATATTATATAACATTGCTGATTAGAAAAGCATATTAATTCTACAGAGTTTGAAGCAAAGCCAGCACTTGTGTATTTGCATAAGTTTACATTAGGTTAACCAGGCCTCACTAACTGTTAAGCTTCCATCCCATTTTTGAAGAACATCCCAGAGGTGGTTTGAGCATCTTCCAGCCTTCTTCTCCTGCCACTAACCATTCAAGAGGACGTTTTACTTCCATGTAGTTTGAATGCTCCTTTGTTGCACAGACACTACATGGTTAAAAACATGCATGCCTTCTTCGAAATTCGAACCTGAGCCTATTAGTATAGCAGTTGGTATCATTAACCACTATACTGCCTGGGTAGCGTATTATGTCAGTGAAGAAATATTTGAAACTATATCAACAACAAAAGCTTAGTTTGCGATGATGTCCACATGGATTTAAAGCCCCTTTCAACCAGTGGCACAACGCTGTACTTTGAATAAAAAGGCATTGAAAAAAAGAAATGGGTTTCTTTAATAAAAAATAAATATCTGCCATGTCACAGTTTACTTATTTATTAAATTTCTTGCCTTCCAACCCAGCCATTCATTTTTATCAAGATAGTTTTATGAGGTGAATGCTTTCAGATGATTCAAGGCATCCAAAATGATGCAATGGCAAGTTTATGGCAGATAAGAAAAGAAAATGATGTCATGATGAATGACTCTGAAATGTCAGCAAGAATGTGTGGCCCAATAGATGTTAATTTTTTTAACATATTTTAAACATTACTACGAGTATTTTCAGTGCAACTTTTTTTTTTCTTCTTTTTAACATGTTAGATTTATACTTATAAGAGAGGTACAACAACAAATCGCTTCACAAATATACTCTATTCTAATAATTGCCGTTTTTCTTTACACTAAAAGATCAGAAATCCTTTTTAATGAATGCCAGGTACACAGTTATCAAATACAAACACTTTCACACATGAAATATAACTATAATAGTATGATTTCACCTGTTTAGCAAATTCTGATAGTTCTGCTTCAGAAAGAAAATTCAAGGACCAATTTTCTTTATTTTCATCATAAATGTTAGCATAATTATTAGGCTGCACCTATATAATGAAAATACAATGTAAAATTATTATTGCTATGAGACAATACAATGTAAAATTATTATTGCTTTTGCGATAATTTTTGAGAAAATATAGTAGAAGCATGCATGAAAAATTGAAGTACTTACATGAAATGTAAAACTTGGAATGATACTGCAAGAAGTAACTTGTACTTGCTTGCCTTTATACAGCAGAAATTTATACTAAAAAAATTTTCAGTCATTAATTAAAAAATTCAAAGTCATTTTGAAATTATTTTAAATATAAAATTTAATAATCAGAAAAATAATTAAGCAAATACATAATTTTCATATAATAAACATAAAAGTCAGTAATAGTATGATAATATTTTAGTAAAAATGAAAAATAGGAATAATGTATGCTTTAATTAGAAGCAGGAAAATGCATATATAAAGGATTGACTTATTTATATGTTAACTCTGCAAGCTACACAAATACCAAGAAGTAAATCCTGCTACAATATTTACCCTACACAAATACACAAATTAATTATGTCCATACATATTTTCTTTCTATAAAAAATATTTAACTGATTCACCAAGGCAGTGTAATATAATATATATATTACCGGCATAGTATGAAATACCAGCATTCTATAGAATGCCTAGGCACTATATATAATGCCAGACATTTTCAGGCAAAGTGTGAAATATGAGAATTATTACATACTTTCCCTAGGCATTCTATAGAATGACAAATGCTCTTTAGGCAAAGTATGGAAAAGAGGTTATGATAAAGCTATTAGTTAAAAGACATTCATTCATTCCTAGAAAATACAAATGTTATTTTGAAAAATTAATGAAAGAGTTCCATTAATAATAAACTCATTCAAAATATGTAAAAAAATAGTGATAATGATCTTAATCCAAAATAATAAATTTTTATTTTCTATCTGGATGAGACTGGGAATCAATAAGATGTACCTGACAACAGAAATTAAATTCAGAAACAATCATGAGTTTCACAACAATACCCTTTTTGATTCAGAAGTCAAACAACAAAAATCAGCGTTAATTCACAAAATTTTCACAGGACTAGTTTCGATGGTTTTACCGAACCATCATCTTCAGCTGCAAAACCGCAAATGAACAAGATAGGAAATAATGTTTAGATAAGATAAGAAAGCCTGGACAAGAATAAGCAAGTGGCGCCATCTGTTGGCGAAACCAGAACTAAAACATAATTTCTCTAAAAGCCGAAGGCAAATTTGGATTGGAATTAGGATCGTTAACTAGAACAGAAAGATTTTTATGAATGTGAAATGCCTCTAGAAAATCCAGTTCTCCAATGGAAGATGTTTTTTGAATAATTTTGGCAGCAGAAAAATTGAAAGTGTGATTTTCGGACCAACAATGTTGAGCAACAGAAGATTTCTGTGTTTCCTTTTTTCTAACATATGCCTCATGTTCTTTGACGCGAAATTTTAAGGCTCTCTTAGTTTGGCCAATGTAAATTAAACCGCACTGGCAAGGAATCCTATAAATACCCCAGGAATTCATATCCGGAATGGGGTCCTTGAGTATAGAAGTTGGAATTTTATTGATGGGAGAGTAAACAACCCGAAAGTTAAATTTCTGCAAAATATGTGCAACTTTATAGCTTATTGATGGAAAGAAGGGAATGACAACAGAATTTTTATAATCTCCTAAAATAAGAGTGTGGCTTTTAGTGTGTTGAGATGAGAATTTTTTAACTGCTTGATTAATAATGTTGGGTGAAAAGCCCCTGTCAATAGCTATTGCTTTTAAATAATTTAGTTCTTCATCAAGGGCTAGTTTGGAGGAGCAAACTTGAAGAGCACGGAAAACATAGGAATAAAATGAAGCTAACTTTTGTTTAGTCGGATGACCTGATTTAAAGTGTGGTGGAAGGCAAACCGATGAAGGTTTACGGTAAACTGTAGTACTGAAGTTGGATGTGTTACGTGTGACCAGAATGTCGAGAAACGGAAGAGAATTGCAAGTCTGAAGTTCAAAAGTGAACTGAATAGCAGGATCAATAGAATTCATTGTTGAAAGAACTCTATTTAAATCATCTTTATTACCTTCAAACAGGGTAAAAGTATCGTCTACGTAGCGGAACCATGCCGGGAAGTTTAAAGTTTCAAACAATTTTGATTCATAATAATGCATGTAGATATCAGCCAGGATGGGACTGAGGGGGCTTCCCATGGCTAATCCTTCAGCTTGCTTGTAATATTTATTTTGGAAAACAAAATGTGTTTGTTTCAAACAGAGTTGAGTGAGAGAAATTAGCTCACCAATTTCGATGCAAGAGAAATGAAATTCGCGAAGTCTGGTTTCTAGACATCTTAATGCACCCTCCACTGGGACATTGGTGAATAATGATTTTACATCAAAAGAAACCATGAGTAAATTACGAGGAGAAATGTTTTTAACCCTTTTTACAAACTCTATTGAATTTTTTATGGTGTAAATGTTATTGTCTAATAGAGTGGAAAATCTAGAAACTAAATATTTAGCTAATGGATACGAGGCAGTACCTAAATTTGATACAATAGGGCGGAAAGGAATACCACTTTTATGAATTTTGGGAAGAGCATATAATCTGGCACAATTCGCAACAGATGGGATAAGCGAATGTTTTAAGTTGCTTGAAATGATTTGCGAAGATTTGATCGCAGTTTTTATTTTGGATAAGTCTGAAGGTGAAGGATCTTTAGGGATTGGATTATATGGTCCTTCGTTTAAGAGTTTAGTGACACCATCGATGTACGTGTTCTTATCCATGACGACTATCTGGCCACCTTTGTCGGCCTTTGAAATGACAATATCCGGGTTAGAATGAATCTCGCGCATTGTAGCTCTTTCTCTCGCAGTTAGATTTGGTTTCAGAGGTTTATTATTGAATTTCACATTATGAACGATAAGATGCCTAATCATTTCTTTCTGTGAATCTGAAACTTTACTGAACTTGAAAGCTTTTTCGATAGGAGCCAAAATCTTTGGAATCGAGGGTTTACAGGTTTGTGAGAAGTTAAAATTATATTTTAGAATTCTCTCTTGTTCTTCTGAAAGACTAACATTAGAAATATTAACTATTGGCTTGATGTTTACAATGGGAAGATTTTTTGAACTACTTGAACTGGAAGACTGTAAAAGAAGTTTTTCGAATTTAACTGCAAGGGTGTTTTTATGACGGTTAACTGCATTCTCCGTTCTAGACCAAGACTTTTGTTCAAGGGCAGTGAATTTTGGATATGTTTTAGCGAGTTCCAGATGAAGCTTATAGAGTTCATGTTCAATTTTGGACAATTGTTGACGTGTATCCCTTATCACAGACCGAAGTAAGGCAAGTTTGCAATTTAACAGAATTCTTGAAACGCGACTCGAAGGTTTTTGATTAGATTTGATTTGAATAAAATTGGGGATCAATTTTTTACATTTACATTTAAGTAAAAAGTCAAGATGATTCAGGAATTTTTGCCGTTTCAGGCATAATTTAGTGAAACGATTAACGGATGAAGGCATGATAAACAATGCAGAAAATCAAACTAAATTAACTGAGCAATAATAAAGTACACACAAAATAGCAGAAAAATCCCTCACTGAAATGAATAGAAAACAAAATGTTTGTAAGCAAAATGCATGAAATCAGACAAGCAAAGCACAATATCGAAATGTACAAAACATAAACATAACTTGAAAATTGCAAAAATGTACTCACCGAAACTCCTACAATCACAAAATGGCGGCCACACCACGTGCAAAAAAGAAAGCAAAATGTAAGCCTGTTTGGGGCTTCTATAATTAAGACACAATAACACGCCGAATAAATACTGATTCAGAAGTCAAACAACAAAAATCAGCGTTAATTCACAAAATTTTCACAGGACTAGTTTCGATGGTTTTACCGAACCATCATCTTCAGCTGCAAAACCGCAAATGAACAAGATAGGAAATAATGTTTAGATAAGATAAGAAAGCCTGGACAAGAATAAGCAAGTGGCGCCATCTGTTGGCGAAACCAGAACTAAAACATAATTTCTCTAAAAGCCGAAGGCAAATTTGGATTGGAATTAGGATCGTTAACTAGAACAGAAAGATTTTTATGAATGTGAAATGCCTCTAGAAAATCCAGTTCTCCAATGGAAGATGTTTTTTGAATAATTTTGGCAGCAGAAAAATTGAAAGTGTGATTTTCGGACCAACAATGTTGAGCAACAGAAGATTTCTGTGTTTCCTTTTTTCTAACATATGCCTCATGTTCTTTGACGCGAAATTTTAAGGCTCTCTTAGTTTGGCCAATGTAAATTAAACCGCACTGGCAAGGAATCCTATAAATACCCCAGGAATTCATATCCGGAATGGGGTCCTTGAGTATAGAAGTTGGAATTTTATTGATGGGAGAGTAAACAACCCGAAAGTTAAATTTCTGCAAAATATGTGCAACTTTATAGCTTATTGATGGAAAGAAGGGAATGACAACAGAATTTTTATAATCTCCTAAAATAAGAGTGTGGCTTTTAGTGTGTTGAGATGAGAATTTTTTAACTGCTTGATTAATAATGTTGGGTGAAAAGCCCCTGTCAATAGCTATTGCTTTTAAATAATTTAGTTCTTCATCAAGGGCTAGTTTGGAGGAGCAAACTTGAAGAGCACGGAAAACATAGGAATAAAATGAAGCTAACTTTTGTTTAGTCGGATGACCTGATTTAAAGTGTGGTGGAAGGCAAACCGATGAAGGTTTACGGTAAACTGTAGTACTGAAGTTGGATGTGTTACGTGTGACCAGAATGTCGAGAAACGGAAGAGAATTGCAAGTCTGAAGTTCAAAAGTGAACTGAATAGCAGGATCAATAGAATTCATTGTTGAAAGAACTCTATTTAAATCATCTTTATTACCTTCAAACAGGGTAAAAGTATCGTCTACGTAGCGGAACCATGCCGGGAAGTTTAAAGTTTCAAACAATTTTGATTCATAATAATGCATGTAGATATCAGCCAGGATGGGACTGAGGGGGCTTCCCATGGCTAATCCTTCAGCTTGCTTGTAATATTTATTTTGGAAAACAAAATGTGTTTGTTTCAAACAGAGTTGAGTGAGAGAAATTAGCTCACCAATTTCGATGCAAGAGAAATGAAATTCGCGAAGTCTGGTTTCTAGACATCTTAATGCACCCTCCACTGGGACATTGGTGAATAATGATTTTACATCAAAAGAAACCATGAGTAAATTACGAGGAGAAATGTTTTTAACCCTTTTTACAAACTCTATTGAATTTTTTATGGTGTAAATGTTATTGTCTAATAGAGTGGAAAATCTAGAAACTAAATATTTAGCTAATGGATACGAGGCAGTACCTAAATTTGATACAATAGGGCGGAAAGGAATACCACTTTTATGAATTTTGGGAAGAGCATATAATCTGGCACAATTCGCAACAGATGGGATAAGCGAATGTTTTAAGTTGCTTGAAATGATTTGCGAAGATTTGATCGCAGTTTTTATTTTGGATAAGTCTGAAGGTGAAGGATCTTTAGGGATTGGATTATATGGTCCTTCGTTTAAGAGTTTAGTGACACCATCGATGTACGTGTTCTTATCCATGACGACTATCTGGCCACCTTTGTCGGCCTTTGAAATGACAATATCCGGGTTAGAATGAATCTCGCGCATTGTAGCTCTTTCTCTCGCAGTTAGATTTGGTTTCAGAGGTTTATTATTGAATTTCACATTATGAACGATAAGATGCCTAATCATTTCTTTCTGTGAATCTGAAACTTTACTGAACTTGAAAGCTTTTTCGATAGGAGCCAAAATCTTTGGAATCGAGGGTTTACAGGTTTGTGAGAAGTTAAAATTATATTTTAGAATTCTCTCTTGTTCTTCTGAAAGACTAACATTAGAAATATTAACTATTGGCTTGATGTTTACAATGGGAAGATTTTTTGAACTACTTGAACTGGAAGACTGTAAAAGAAGTTTTTCGAATTTAACTGCAAGGGTGTTTTTATGACGGTTAACTGCATTCTCCGTTCTAGACCAAGACTTTTGTTCAAGGGCAGTGAATTTTGGATATGTTTTAGCGAGTTCCAGATGAAGCTTATAGAGTTCATGTTCAATTTTGGACAATTGTTGACGTGTATCCCTTATCACAGACCGAAGTAAGGCAAGTTTGCAATTTAACAGAATTCTTGAAACGCGACTCGAAGGTTTTTGATTAGATTTGATTTGAATAAAATTGGGGATCAATTTTTTACATTTACATTTAAGTAAAAAGTCAAGATGATTCAGGAATTTTTGCCGTTTCAGGCATAATTTAGTGAAACGATTAACGGATGAAGGCATGATAAACAATGCAGAAAATCAAACTAAATTAACTGAGCAATAATAAAGTACACACAAAATAGCAGAAAAATCCCTCACTGAAATGAATAGAAAACAAAATGTTTGTAAGCAAAATGCATGAAATCAGACAAGCAAAGCACAATATCGAAATGTACAAAACATAAACATAACTTGAAAATTGCAAAAATGTACTCACCGAAACTCCTACAATCACAAAATGGCGGCCACACCACGTGCAAAAAAGAAAGCAAAATGTAAGCCTGTTTGGGGCTTCTATAATTAAGACACAATAACACGCCGAATAAATACTGATTCAGAAGTCAAACAACAAAAATCAGCGTTAATTCACAAAATTTTCACAGGACTAGTTTCGATGGTTTTACCGAACCATCATCTTCAGCTGCAAAACCGCAAATGAACAAGATAGGAAATAATGTTTAGATAAGATAAGAAAGCCTGGACAAGAATAAGCAAGTGGCGCCATCTGTTGGCGAAACCAGAACTAAAACATAATTTCTCTAAAAGCCGAAGGCAAATTTGGATTGGAATTAGGATCGTTAACTAGAACAGAAAGATTTTTATGAATGTGAAATGCCTCTAGAAAATCCAGTTCTCCAATGGAAGATGTTTTTTGAATAATTTTGGCAGCAGAAAAATTGAAAGTGTGATTTTCGGACCAACAATGTTGAGCAACAGAAGATTTCTGTGTTTCCTTTTTTCTAACATATGCCTCATGTTCTTTGACGCGAAATTTTAAGGCTCTCTTAGTTTGGCCAATGTAAATTAAACCGCACTGGCAAGGAATCCTATAAATACCCCAGGAATTCATATCCGGAATGGGGTCCTTGAGTATAGAAGTTGGAATTTTATTGATGGGAGAGTAAACAACCCGAAAGTTAAATTTCTGCAAAATATGTGCAACTTTATAGCTTATTGATGGAAAGAAGGGAATGACAACAGAATTTTTATAATCTCCTAAAATAAGAGTGTGGCTTTTAGTGTGTTGAGATGAGAATTTTTTAACTGCTTGATTAATAATGTTGGGTGAAAAGCCCCTGTCAATAGCTATTGCTTTTAAATAATTTAGTTCTTCATCAAGGGCTAGTTTGGAGGAGCAAACTTGAAGAGCACGGAAAACATAGGAATAAAATGAAGCTAACTTTTGTTTAGTCGGATGACCTGATTTAAAGTGTGGTGGAAGGCAAACCGATGAAGGTTTACGGTAAACTGTAGTACTGAAGTTGGATGTGTTACGTGTGACCAGAATGTCGAGAAACGGAAGAGAATTGCAAGTCTGAAGTTCAAAAGTGAACTGAATAGCAGGATCAATAGAATTCATTGTTGAAAGAACTCTATTTAAATCATCTTTATTACCTTCAAACAGGGTAAAAGTATCGTCTACGTAGCGGAACCATGCCGGGAAGTTTAAAGTTTCAAACAATTTTGATTCATAATAATGCATGTAGATATCAGCCAGGATGGGACTGAGGGGGCTTCCCATGGCTAATCCTTCAGCTTGCTTGTAATATTTATTTTGGAAAACAAAATGTGTTTGTTTCAAACAGAGTTGAGTGAGAGAAATTAGCTCACCAATTTCGATGCAAGAGAAATGAAATTCGCGAAGTCTGGTTTCTAGACATCTTAATGCACCCTCCACTGGGACATTGGTGAATAATGATTTTACATCAAAAGAAACCATGAGTAAATTACGAGGAGAAATGTTTTTAACCCTTTTTACAAACTCTATTGAATTTTTTATGGTGTAAATGTTATTGTCTAATAGAGTGGAAAATCTAGAAACTAAATATTTAGCTAATGGATACGAGGCAGTACCTAAATTTGATACAATAGGGCGGAAAGGAATACCACTTTTATGAATTTTGGGAAGAGCATATAATCTGGCACAATTCGCAACAGATGGGATAAGCGAATGTTTTAAGTTGCTTGAAATGATTTGCGAAGATTTGATCGCAGTTTTTATTTTGGATAAGTCTGAAGGTGAAGGATCTTTAGGGATTGGATTATATGGTCCTTCGTTTAAGAGTTTAGTGACACCATCGATGTACGTGTTCTTATCCATGACGACTATCTGGCCACCTTTGTCGGCCTTTGAAATGACAATATCCGGGTTAGAATGAATCTCGCGCATTGTAGCTCTTTCTCTCGCAGTTAGATTTGGTTTCAGAGGTTTATTATTGAATTTCACATTATGAACGATAAGATGCCTAATCATTTCTTTCTGTGAATCTGAAACTTTACTGAACTTGAAAGCTTTTTCGATAGGAGCCAAAATCTTTGGAATCGAGGGTTTACAGGTTTGTGAGAAGTTAAAATTATATTTTAGAATTCTCTCTTGTTCTTCTGAAAGACTAACATTAGAAATATTAACTATTGGCTTGATGTTTACAATGGGAAGATTTTTTGAACTACTTGAACTGGAAGACTGTAAAAGAAGTTTTTCGAATTTAACTGCAAGGGTGTTTTTATGACGGTTAACTGCATTCTCCGTTCTAGACCAAGACTTTTGTTCAAGGGCAGTGAATTTTGGATATGTTTTAGCGAGTTCCAGATGAAGCTTATAGAGTTCATGTTCAATTTTGGACAATTGTTGACGTGTATCCCTTATCACAGACCGAAGTAAGGCAAGTTTGCAATTTAACAGAATTCTTGAAACGCGACTCGAAGGTTTTTGATTAGATTTGATTTGAATAAAATTGGGGATCAATTTTTTACATTTACATTTAAGTAAAAAGTCAAGATGATTCAGGAATTTTTGCCGTTTCAGGCATAATTTAGTGAAACGATTAACGGATGAAGGCATGATAAACAATGCAGAAAATCAAACTAAATTAACTGAGCAATAATAAAGTACACACAAAATAGCAGAAAAATCCCTCACTGAAATGAATAGAAAACAAAATGTTTGTAAGCAAAATGCATGAAATCAGACAAGCAAAGCACAATATCGAAATGTACAAAACATAAACATAACTTGAAAATTGCAAAAATGTACTCACCGAAACTCCTACAATCACAAAATGGCGGCCACACCACGTGCAAAAAAGAAAGCAAAATGTAAGCCTGTTTGGGGCTTCTATAATTAAGACACAATAACACGCCGAATAAATACTGATTCAGAAGTCAAACAACAAAAATCAGCGTTAATTCACAAAATTTTCACAGGACTAGTTTCGATGGTTTTACCGAACCATCATCTTCAGCTGCAAAACCGCAAATGAACAAGATAGGAAATAATGTTTAGATAAGATAAGAAAGCCTGGACAAGAATAAGCAAGTGGCGCCATCTGTTGGCGAAACCAGAACTAAAACATAATTTCTCTAAAAGCCGAAGGCAAATTTGGATTGGAATTAGGATCGTTAACTAGAACAGAAAGATTTTTATGAATGTGAAATGCCTCTAGAAAATCCAGTTCTCCAATGGAAGATGTTTTTTGAATAATTTTGGCAGCAGAAAAATTGAAAGTGTGATTTTCGGACCAACAATGTTGAGCAACAGAAGATTTCTGTGTTTCCTTTTTTCTAACATATGCCTCATGTTCTTTGACGCGAAATTTTAAGGCTCTCTTAGTTTGGCCAATGTAAATTAAACCGCACTGGCAAGGAATCCTATAAATACCCCAGGAATTCATATCCGGAATGGGGTCCTTGAGTATAGAAGTTGGAATTTTATTGATGGGAGAGTAAACAACCCGAAAGTTAAATTTCTGCAAAATATGTGCAACTTTATAGCTTATTGATGGAAAGAAGGGAATGACAACAGAATTTTTATAATCTCCTAAAATAAGAGTGTGGCTTTTAGTGTGTTGAGATGAGAATTTTTTAACTGCTTGATTAATAATGTTGGGTGAAAAGCCCCTGTCAATAGCTATTGCTTTTAAATAATTTAGTTCTTCATCAAGGGCTAGTTTGGAGGAGCAAACTTGAAGAGCACGGAAAACATAGGAATAAAATGAAGCTAACTTTTGTTTAGTCGGATGACCTGATTTAAAGTGTAGTGGAAGGCAAACCGATGAAGGTTTACGGTAAACTGTAGTACTGAAGTTGGATGTGTTACGTGTGACCAGAATGTCGAGAAACGGAAGAGAATTGCAAGTCTCAAGTTCAAAAGTGAACTGAATAGCAGGATCAATAGAATTCATTGTTGAAAGAACTCTATTTAAATCATCTTTATTACCTTCAAACAGGGTAAAAGTATCGTCTATGTAGCGGAACCATGCCGGGAAGTTTAAAGTTTCAAACAATTTTGATTCATAATAATGCATGTAGATATCAGCCAGGCTTTAGAGAAATTCGGCTTTTAGAGAAATTATGTTTTAGTTCTGGTTTCGCCAACAGATGGCGCCACTTGCTTATTCTTGTACAGGCTTTCTTATCTTATCTAAACATTATTTCCGATCTTGTTCATTTGCGGTTTTGCAGCTGAAGATGATGGTTCGGTAAAACCATCGAAACTAGTCCTGTGAAAATTTTGTGAATTAACGCTGATTTTTGTTGTTTGACTTCTGAATCAGTATTTATTCGGCGTGTTATTGTGTCTTAATACCCTTTTTGTTTTGTTTTTTGGCAGGGCTCACAAAGGTGGTGGCACAGTTCAATTACCACTCATTAAACATTCCCCACAGACAGAGGATGATGAACAGACTTCAATGCAACTTTACAGTCCTTTATATACATTGAACAAGTGGCCGGTTCTCATTCCATGTATGTGCTATAGCTTTGTAATTCTAATCATTTGCATGTCTTACCTCACTTTACATCTCCTGTAAGTTTGGTTCAATTTGTGTAATTCCTTCATGATATTGCATATGGTATTTAGAAACATTAGTTTTTATATGTGTGTGCATGCTTTTTTTAATGGATGTATACTTTGCATTGTACATAAGGGCATGCATTTATATTTTTGCTTCAGGTAGAAACATATATAGTTACAGTTCTGTTCACATATAAGCATCATGCATCACAAACTGACGTAATTTCCACCATAATCATTTTCATGCCATATATACTATAGCTACACAAGAGTTATGAAATATATTATTGCAACAATTCCTTGTACATTTCTCATAACTGATGCATAAGACATCACTAATATGGTATAATAAATTATTTTGATATTGCTGTGGGCTACAGAAATCTTGTTACACACTGCATGCAGTCAATGGGCTGCATACAGCGAGTCAATGAGTGTAATAAGAATTAGCTGAATGATTAAAAAATTCACAGATTAGCTGAATGATCCAAAGCAGTATTAACTAACTGCTAATGAATTGAATCATTCAGCTAATATTGTTTGACTTCCCTTTATAAAAGTGTAAACTACACAACTGGAATTAAGCTAAATGAAACAGGAAATACAATTAAAAATATGCTGACCAAAAACTAATTTGCAACCTGATGAATTTAAATTTTACCATGAGACTTAAAAACTGAATCTCAAAATGCCTTTTTTCAATGACAAAATATTTTTACCAATGTAATACAGTACACATATACATAATACAGTTTCATACAATAAAAAGCACTAAATAATTTGTTCATTTTAAACTGCTGAATACTGATCAATAGTTTTAAAAGCACAGCAAACACAATTAGGACGTAAGAAAGTTTGTGCATTGAATTTCCCCAAAATAATTTAGATATATACAGTTAATTTTTTAATCTTTGAAAATTTAGCTATTCAACACTTTTCCATAAGATTATCACAGATACCAAATGCATTTCTTTAAATGATGGATTCATCGCTAACATACAAAAAAGAGATGATTTTGTCCTTTAACAACTTTCAAAATGAAGCCACTGTAAGCTCTATCACATCCTCCTCATTTGACACCAGCTAATTTCTAGCTTTACCTCAAAAACAAAACTTTCCATCTGTCAATGCAAATTATGAGGCTTGAGATGAAGTCGAAAGTGCTGGAAAACTTGAGAAAGACAATTTCTGTGAGTATTACAAATTATATATATGATATACAATAATAATATACATACGGTTGAAGCTTCATGCAGGCCTAATATTGCACAGCCTAATTTTCCTTGATTAGTATAATTTCCATCCTTTCTAGAAAATGAATATTATCATTACTGAATTTGAAGCAGTATAATAATATAAAGAATGTTTGTATACTGCTAAATATGATTTTCATTATACATCACGCTCTAAGAATTCACATGCATTTAAAAGAAGATTGTATTCTTAAGGTATCTAAATCTTATTTTCATAACACTGGTCACATAAATATGTCATATGGGTAAATCCACTTCACATTACAGTATACCCAGTTATTTTTTAATTACAAGAGTAAAGATGTAGTAACTTAAAATAATTATAAACAAAATTTAAAATTTAATTTTTTAAACACAAGCAAACCAGAAGACAAAGATCTTACTAATATGCATGTAAATATATGCAAGTTATTATGATATTATAAATATATAATACTAACATTACACTGAAAGAGGATGATAAGAAATTTGAGAAACAGATAAATTACACATTTACGATTGACAGCCAATATATAACTATTTTACGTACTTCTTTCGATTGTTATACGATCAGAAATATTCATCCATTTATTTTTGATTAATTTTACTTAAAATAGATTAGAATGACTCCATAAAAGTTACTCAAAACAGTTTTCAATGCTTGTTAAACAACTGATTTGAAATAAAAATCCTGAAAAAAAGTTAACTTTTTCTACTCATTTATTAAACTTTAAAGAATTTTTGAAGAAACATTAGAGATTTAAATGAGTGCATACTGGGCACATAAACAAGATTTTTTCCCCCCTCTGAGTTAAATTAAAAATTACCCTTTACTGAAATTAACAGTGGAAAAAGATAAAAAGCAAAAATATAATGGACCTTGATCTGCTTCTGTGAAAATTATTCCATTGTCATTTTAGTTGCTTTGGTACTTATATAATATTGCAACCACCTTGGTACAGTTTGGTGAATTTCAAGGATGAAAAAGAGCAAATACTTTCATTGTATAAAATTATATATTACATACATATTATTACTTATACATTCTACATTTCAACTATATATCTATTCTAAAAAGCAATCAAACTTAGTTAAAAACGTGGTTTTGTTTTTGTTGTGATGGAAATTTTGTAGTAATCACTTTGAGAAAGAATTTGAAGCATTTTTTCTTTAGTGATTTTGCAATAAAATAATGTATTCCAGCAAAAATTGCACCTTTCTTTCTTCTATTATAAGAAAATCTTACAAGCACAAACTTTAAAATTGAGTTTAATTCAAGAAATAATTATAATTTTTCTATAAAAGCCATTGGAACTTTTGGAACTTGGAATACAACAAAAAGAACACATGAAAATGGCGACATAAGAAACTGAATATTTTTCATGTGCCTGGTTGCCTGAATGATTGTTTTGTGAGTGGTTACCACAGTTCGGTATATTGTGAAGATTGGTGATTTCTGCTAAGGTGGTTGCAACACAACACAAATACCATCGTTTTAATTGCTTTTATCGGTGTTTTCTGATGACAACAACAGTAGATCAAAATTATTTACATTTCAATATTTTGCATTTTTGTTATTTATTTTTAATTTTAATTTTGTTGCTGAGTAAAAGAATCCTCTTTTGTTATCTTTCCTTTAGGGAAGGGAACTAGATATTTAACTTCTAAAATGTCTTCAAAGATTCTTTCATAAATATTAGAAATAGTTAAGTTGCATAATACAACACTTTTTAACTTATAATTACATTAAACTTTTTTTCCCAATATAATTAAGAGAACTTTCATTTACTGAAAAAAATTAAATGACAGATAAGTGTACATTTTAGGCAATTTACAGTACATTTGAGATAGAGAAAGTTGAAAGACATACTCACAATTTAAATGCATGAACTACAGCAGCATGAATTAACTTTAAAGTTCCAGAGCTGCTCTGTGGGTTTTCTAATAAATATAAAAAATACTTTAATTTTACAGAAAAATTACAAAATGTGAATAATACTTCATATATGCTATAATACTAATGATCAAAACCTGGAATTTAATTACATGTATTTTTTGCTCTCTTCATGCATTTTTTCTCTTATCATTTTGTAAAATTTTTAGTGCATTTCGGGGGTTTTTTTATGATATTTTTAGGGCCTTTCAGAGCTTTCTCAACTCCTACAAACTCATTTTTACTATGTACTTATCCACAGAAAACTGATTTTATGTTATCTGTTAGTCCTATTTACATGACATACTTTCTCACAAGGTGTGAGGGGACCTTCTAAGAATACTTCCTTACTGACGTTTCTTAGCTCTTTAAGACTTTTTGTGCATAGCTTAGCATTTTCTTAGCTTTTTAAGATTTTTTGTGCATTACTTAGAATTTTCTTAGCTCTTTAAAACTTTTTGTTCAGTTCCAGAGAATAACATGCAGAAGGCAGGATAAGATCCCCTCTACATTCTTTTTTTTATTCAACTGGTATAGTACATCAGCAGTAAGCTAGCAAATGAGCTCGGATCTTGTCATTTTTTTAAATTGAACTATTGGATCAGGAATGCCACGAAAGCAACAAACATCTGCCGACCTTATTTTCACCAAATGATTCTTTTGCTACCGAAAGTACCACTGAAATGTACACCACTGTGTATTTTTCAAAATTTAGAATCTTCATTGTATATATTTTGTTTCAATCTTTTTTATAGTGCTTGGGGCAGAAGATGTCCCTTCACATATCAGGTTAAAAAAACAGAGCTTCCTGTTTATAAAACAAAGCTTATTAAGGCTTCTCACTAGGGTTTTTTCTGAAAAGTTTTTTTCATTTTATGCTTTTTCTTACTTCAATATTAATAATGCATTTTTGAAATACAAAATCTGATGTAAATTGCACCACATGACTTGCACGGAATATTAAATTATACCCCTTTTTTCTTGCATTTCATTTAAACTTATTGGATTGAATTAAATCTACTTCGTCGATAGTGCATAAACCACAATAGAATAAATGCACTCCTTAAAATTCACTATTTATGTTTACCATAGCGACACTCTGGCCCTAGGTTCACTTAAAAGCGTTACATTTCATTCATTTTTTATGTCAGAATGCACAATTTATATCATCTTAAGAATTATCTAATCGTTGCCACATGTTCTATTCAAATATTATAATAAATCTAATAATAAATCTATTCAAATACTATAATAAAAGAAATTGAGCAAAGAACAACGGCAACTCAGTATGTCTCATTCAACTAATTCAATTCTCACTTCGTGACAAGGCAAAAATACATTAAAACTCAAGATGCTTGAAAATTATGAAGTAAATCTTAAACACTTATTTCCTCGAATAAATTTCAGAATGGATTAAGGATGATTTAATTCGCAATAATAAAAAAAGGAGTTATCTTTGTTATTGCGAAGGTTACATTCTCTAGATTGGCAACAAATTTACTATTCTGCTGTTTCAAATGTAAACAAGCAATGGCCGCCATGGAAAAAATTATTAGGCTTAGCGAAACTTAAACAACTTTTAAATTGATGATAATTCTAAAAATATTGCATACAGATTTACTACAGGCATAAAAACCTTAACCGGAAGATAAGAACAACATAATTCAATCATTTTTAAAGCAAAAAATGCATAATTTACAAACATATAAGAATAAAGAAACTCAGATCACTGAGCCGAGTAAGTGAGTAGATATATATATATATTGTAAGGATCTTAAGTTTTACTAATGTTTATTTTATTTTAAATCTTTACTATCACTTCTTATTTTCTACTTCCGGCCAGAGTTAAAAGCTTTAACTTATTTATGCAAATTTGGCTGGCGAACGCCAAGTACTTAAGTTGTGGCTTTTTGCCAAGCAAGAGAGAGAAAGGAGTTAGTAGAAGCAGGCCGCTTGCCTTAGCGGTTTTACTCAGTTGCTGGTTGGCTTCCAGGCCAAAGGTTTAATCCTCTTAATAATTTTAAACGTATTGTAGTGTTAACAATTCTCTGTACTACATACGGCTTCCTGTTAATATTCGGCCAATCTTCCACGTAGGCCCTTGTTTGTTATTCCAAAGTTAAGTTAGAGTTTAGTTAATATTTTTTATATTCTTACGTTCAGACCACAAGTGGTTGGTTTCTGTATTCCGAAGTCCGGAAATTATTGTAAAGAGTGAAAAATAAAGGGTTTCGTATACCCTTCCTGTGTATCTTGTCTACTTCCCACATTTATTGAACATAGCTTTAGTAAGCTCCCTGTTCCGAGTCAGGTTCTTGAATGTTCCCAAAGCAAGTAAGAAGAAACACTGAACCTGATAGTGGCACCCGACGAAGAAGAATAACCATGGCCGAGTTTCAAGAAGAACCTGTGCTGCCTGCAGAAGCGGCTCAGAATCCAGAAATGCCAGCTGCCGCCCTGGAAGGATTTGGTTACATCGTCCAGACCATGCACACTTCGATGAAACCAGAAGCAACATTTAATAGAAACTCACCGGTAACCAGTTTTTTTGAAAAATTGGAGGACCACTTCATGATGTATCCCGTGCACGAGTTCCAGAAAGTCACCTTAGCTACTTGCGCTTTGAGGGGCCAAGCGCTTAATTGGTTCAAATGTATAGGCAGAAGTCTCTTGGGTCAAGCAGGAAGTCCCACCTATACTTACGAAAATTTCAAGACTGCCCTAGTAAAAGCCTTCCCTGTCGTAAAGGATCGTGCGAAATTAGAAACAGAACTTTTCAGCATATATCAGTAAAGAATCGAAAATCTTTCCACCTTTATTTTAAGAAAAATTCACGTCTTCAAACTCCTGTATGGAAACCGTCCGGATCCTGAGATAATTCAAGTGATTTTGCCGAGGTTACTTCCCCACGTACAAGACTATTGAATTAAGGAATCCGACTACACTGGAAAAGTTATTTGAGCTAGCAATCCAGTTTGAAAGTAGAAGAACGGCAGACATTGAAAGAAGACGCCAATATCAACAACGAAACCAATTTGGTGAGCCAAGACCACAGCCCAAGCACACGGCTACGGAAGCAAAACGAATTAGTGGGCAAGGAAACCCGAGCATCCAAAAACAGCCGGCGAACGTCGACAGTTCAATAGCAACCCAGGAAAAAAGTCTCAAGGCCAGTGGAGAAAGAAGGAAAGCACGGAAAGGAAAAATAATTTAAACTAAAACGGATTTCTGCTGACGAGAGGGTGCGGAAATCCGAAGGCCACGAAAATCCCTCTTCCTTCAAGTTAAATACAGTAATGGTGAAAAATTTGACTCTTCCGAAGATTGAAGTGTTGGTGAATAACATCCCAGCCACCGCACTCCTGGATACAGGCGCGCAGTGTTCCTGTGTGGCAGAAGATTTTTTTAGAAAGCATTTTCGGAAATACCGCATATATAATTCGGATAATACGACAGTGTTAGCTGCGCAAGGGGAAAGATGCAAGTGCATAGGTAAATTACCGCTATACGTCCGTATCAAGGACGAACAAGTAAAGGTTATGTTTTTATAGTAAAGAATCTGCAAGCACATATTATCTTAGGGATAGATTTTCTTTCAGAGGCAGAAGCAACGCTGGATTTTAATGAAGCGTCCCTTAAGCTGAAGATGAAACCAGTTCGAGAAGAAAAAACGGAACCGCCAATGTTAAACCTTGACCACCTGCCTAAGGAAGAAAACGGCATACCTGCGTATGCCGTTTGGCCTTTCAGGGGCACCGGCAACATTTCAGCGATATATGGACATCGTGCTAAGGCCTGTTCTTGGAAAGTCCACATTTATCTATTTAGACAATATCATTATTACTAGTGATAATCTGGACCAACATGTACAGGATTTAAGACAGGTGTTTTCATTATTAAATGAGGCCGGTCTAAAAGTTAATGTCGAAAAGTGCAAATTTGCAGCCCCTGAATTAAAATACTTAGGTTACAAAATATCTCAGAAAGGAATAGAGACAGACGAATCAAAAATAATCGCTGTGCAAAAGTATCCGCCGCCAAATACGGCGAAGAAGCTCTCTTCTTTTCTAGGACTTTGTTCATATTATAGGTCCTTTATAAAAGATTTTGCAGCTATTGCTGAACCATTGTTAAAATTAAAAAGGAAAAAGGCAAGATTCTCGTGGATGGCCGAAGCCAATAGTGCTTTCGAAAAATTAAAGCAAGCATTAACCCAAGCCCCTGTATTGAAATTTCCTGAAAAGGATGAGAATTTAGAAATTTCAGCGGATGCTTCGGATTATGCGGTAGGAGCGGTACTTTCACAAAATCAGCAGCCCGTGGCATTTTTTAGTCGAACTTTAAATCAAACATAAAGAAATTATTCCGCGACTGAGAGAGAGGCACTTGCAGTTCTGTTAGCAGTGCAAAAGTTCCGAGTCTATTTTGGAAGAGTGCCAATAACAGTGTATTCTGATCATGCTGCGGTAACTAGATTGTACTCAGGGAAAAACTTATCCCCAAGGTTAATAAGATGGGCACTCAAGCTACAAGAATATAATCTGGTAATCAAGCATACCGCCAGAAAGGAAAATGTCGTAGCAGATGCCCTATCCAGAATAAAAATAGATGAAGAAGGTAATACTGTAAAGGTGGCAATGCTCACAGCATGTACAATAAATTCCCGAGAAACTGTAATAACAGAACTGGGTAAGGATCCTGAAAATTTTAGCCACCAAGATATTGTGGCAATAAGAAATAGGGCGGCCCATTACGAACTAATAGATGGTCTATTATTTTATACAAAAACTACAAATTCCAACAACGAATTTCGACCTGTTATCCCAGCTAGTCTTAGATTAAATATCCTGCAGGAGTTACACGACAGCCCATTAGCTTCTCATGCTGGTATTCGAAAAACTATCCAACGCGTACGCGAGGCAGTCTATTTTCCTGAACTGCAAAAGTTAACAAGGGCGTATGTTCAGTCCTGCCCAACATGTCAAGCAGTTAATTATATTAATTTCCACCCGGCCGGGTTTCTAAATAGTATTAAATACGAATTTCCAAATGAAATAATTGGCATCGATTTATTGGGCCCTTTCCCAAATAGTCAGTTAAATAAAAGTCAGTATTTCCTTGTTATGGTTGATCATTTTAGTAAGTGGACCAAAATTGTTCCCTTAAAACGAGCCTCCGCGAAATTAGTTACTGATTCTATTTTAAATAAATATATTTTAAAATACGGGGCGTTCCTAAAAGTTATATCGGATAATGGTCCTCAATTTGTAAGTAGTATATTTGAAGACATGTGAAAAAAACTGGGCATACGTCATTTAAAAATGGTCCCGTATCGGCCGCAATCAAATATAGCGGAACGGGTGAATAGAAATATAGTGAAAATTATCCGTAGTTATGTTAAAAATTTTCATAAAAGCTGGGATAACTATGTCAATGAATTTGCTTTCGCCCTTAGGACCGCAAAACTCCTGCTGAGTTATTTTTAGGCAGAAAGATTATAATGCTGCTAGATAAATTATTTTATGTTCAACAAAGAGCCCCAGAATTTAAAATGGGTGATATAGAAAAATTAATTAAAGAAGCAAAAAAGAACACTGAAGTAGCACAAAGAAAACAGAAGCTCTATTATGATATGAAACGACGGGGAGTAACTTATAAAGTAGGAGATGAAGTATTAAAAATTAAGCATTCACTTTCTTCAGCACCAGAAGATAAAACCGCCAAATTTTTTCCACGATTTGAAGGACCATATGTCATAGAAAAAATAACTCACGCTGTAGTGTTGTTAAAAGCCAGGAAAGGTGAAACATGTTCCGCAAACATTGACCAAATAAAACCATACTATGACCGTAATAAAATGCAAATATTTAAAGATCTTTTGCAGGATCCGGCACGGCAGGCACAAGCTCCAGAGGTGGAACAACGACAAGCACAAGGACAAGCCATTAGGAGGCAGGAGCAATTGAAAAGAAAGTTTCCCCGTTAGAAAATTGAAGGTAACAAGAAAAAGAAGCCGTTCCACCGTCCAGAAAAGAGAGCTCACAACCAACCCCAGAATGAAGAAGGGAGAAGTACGACGAATGCAAAGAGAGCCAGGAGAAATAACGGCAACTATAACCCGGCTCCCAAACGGAAGATCTACTCAACGGACAGGACTCTACGCAGCAAATGTCGCCGAATTGCGGAAGGACCACCAGCGGCGGAGGAAAAGATACAAGGAAAATTTGAACGGCCAGCAACGAGATCCAAGCAGGAACGAGGGAGAAGTGTCTCGGTTCCGCCAAGACCAGCGGCCATCAAACGGCCAAGACCACAGCCAGAGGCGAAAAAGAAGGTATTCAAGGGTGACCGAACTGGAGGGAAAAGAAAGCTCCTAGAGGAAGGAACTGAAGGGCGAGCCCGCACAAGAAGGAGGATAAATCAAACATGAATCTTCACTAGCTTCCAGGACTGGGCAGAGAAAAGAATGTCCGAATATCACAAAGATAAGTAAAACTTTATGTTACTTTGCAAACTTAAGTTAATCTTACATTCTTACTGCAAGTGGCAGATTTCAAGACGTTTTACCTCATGGGTACTCTACCTTTATCGCCCAAAAAGCGAGAAATGAGTTGTTACCTATTTTGGTATTATGTTTTTCAATTACTCGTAAAACTAAAGTTGATGTATAATACGAAAGTGTAAATACTTGAATATTGTAAAAGTTATTGTATAAATTTTATTTAAAACATTCTGGCAAGAAGGAAGTTTTAGTCTGAAAGACTTTTGAAATGTAGTATTTCAATGTAGAAGAATTGGCACTTGCTTGGAAAAGAATAGAAGTTAACAATGTACTACTAATGTATGTTTTAAAATGCGTAAAATTAACGGCATGTTAATATGTTCTTATATACAATGTGAACTGTTATTTTAAATGTTAAGAAATACTGTGATATGGTAAAAGTGAAAGTAATGCCAAAAATTTTTAACTTATTCGTGTGACTGAAAAAAAGAGAAAAGTATTGTGAATATGTGTTAAAGGTTGAATGAATGTAGTTAGGCTCTCTGACGCTACACTTCAGAGTTAGCCACTTTCAGAATAGTACCTCAGGGTTTAGAGATGAAGATAAGGTGTGTTACGAGGTCTTGTTATGTTGTTTTTTAACACGTTAGTGTTTTGATTGTAGGCGGCAGTGTTGAACACTTGTACATAAAAAACATTCGTGTTTGGTGTTAAAACATTCGTGTTTGGTGTTTTCTTTTACAACACATGTCAGAGAGCACGGGGAGAGATAATTAAAATAAAGTCATGAATGAAATAAGAATGTTAAGAGTAATATAAATATTCATGTGACTTGCCATTTAATTGTGTAACATTTCATTAAACTAGTTTTCCTTCCAGAACTCTGGAAGGAACCAGATTTCAACTAAAAGCTCCTGTTTAGATGCAGTACAGATGAAAAGTAATTGTCCATGGAGCTGATAATGTAAAAACAAATTTTTTTAAAATTTTCTAGTTTCTAGTGAGAAATGTTTGTAAAAGATTGGCCTTGCGTTAGATTCTAGAGCTAAAAGTTTTCAACAAGGTCGTTTTAGACCTCAGTTTCAAACTAATTAACTCTGGCGGGAAGTATGTAAGGACCTTAAGTTTTACTAACGTTTATTTTATTTTAAATCTTTACTATCACTTCTTATTTTCTACTTCCGGCCAGAATTAAAAGCTTTAACTTATTTATGCAAATTTGTCTGGCGAACGCAAAGTACTTAAGTTGTGGCTTTTTGCCAAGCAAGAGAGAGGAAGGAGATACAAAACATGAACTTGAAGAATTTCCAGTCTTTATTTCAACGCATATAAAATCATCACTGTAGATATTTATCCAATCATAATGAAATCCGATACATCTCTATGATTCAATCATAATGAAATATAATAAATTGCTATGTACATTGGCTTCTTAAAAATAAGATGCGGGCATTTGAAAGAAATAAAGCGAGGAGATATTAGCAAGGCAGAAGATAGCACAATAATGATGTAATTAGCTCGCCAGAGGTATTTATACCACTGTAGGTGTGATTCTAGAGACAAGCTGTGATTGGTTAATATTAGTTTTAGTTGCCCTTTTCCAGTAATGTTACATAATATAGAAAAATCTCGAATTTGGGAGAACAGATGAATTTAAGGAGAGAGCACCAAATTTAGAAATGTTAATTTTGAGGTCGCCAGTTAATTTTTTAAAATGGCTATCATTTTTTTAATATCTTACATATGTATATAAGATGATTTGATGATTTTGTTGTTGGATGAGACAATTCACCAATTATTTTGCAGTTGTGACTGAGATAATAATAAATGCAGCTTGCACACAAACAGAATGTGCAATAGATGAAGAAGCTTTGCAGATGCTGAATACTTTGTAGATAACAGGACACCTAGTCTTATTTTCTTAAAGAATAAATTCTTAGGACATCTTCTCTTCTTCACATACCTTTGCGACAAGCATCCACAATTATATATATATACACGTATGGCGTTTTGAAACAATGGAGAGTGAAGCAATAAGATACAAGCTACTCAGGCAAGAAGAAAAGAGAAAAGTAAATATGTGGTTCAGAAGGGCCAATAAATACAATCAAAATCCTTAGCTGCAATTCTGAACAGTGACTGGACATGAGCTTTTGCACTGCAGAATGAAATTAATGACGTCAGTGACACAGAAGGGATTCTTTGAAGGGGACGTATGTAAATTACAAGGGCTATTGCTAAATTTGGTAATTTTCTTTCATATTTCATATCTTATACATATGAAATACTGTAGGAAATACTGATTCTGTAGATGTTGATCCACAATAAAAAGCAGATGCAAAGAAGCAGATTTAGATGTAATGATGTAGGAAAGTTGATTGCATTGATACTGATCCATAATGAAGAGCAAACATGGCAGTCAAGGCAGATTAAATACTCATTTTTATTTCAGTAAACATTTTTCAGCCGCAAACAAATTGGCATATTAATCGTGCCTTTTCGATATTTGAATCATGCCTTTTTGATAACATTTACATTTTAGATATTGTAGTGGTAGAAGGAGCGCAGTGAGGCAGTATTTTACCGAGAATAGTGGTAGAAGCGAAGCACATAGTTATCAAATATGGATGCATATTCAGACTCGAAATTTTGAATAAAGTTCCAAATTAGCTACGTCATATGATAGGATTAATCTAGAAATGGCACAGTCCCCCCAAAAATATTACTATTTTTAGAATAGAGAGTGGAAGCAGTCAATTAAATTGAGGAATTAAAGAGCTATTGCTAATTTGAATTCATATACACATATTTTTTAATCTTACATTTTCTCCCTCTTCAAAGAGAAAAAGACTTGGTGACACAGAAGCCTTTTTGAGAGATAAAGCATTAAAGCATTGGAAGCACATGAAAAGGAATACAATTGAAAAATACAAATCATAAAATTTTCACCAAAACAATGATTTAAATAACTCCAAAATATAAACTTTGATAATATTTTAAAGACCTACTACTTTCAGTTCAAATGTCTTCACATTTAAGAATCCAAATAGTCACATTTGTTCACGGAAGGCTTTTCAAAAATTTTCACACAATATCACAGTTTTAAAAATTTTATACACCCATCACTAACTTTGAATAATCACAACAAATTTCAAAATTTTATAACTAATTTTTGTTGTTACTTGCATTTCAGGATCATTTGTGATAGTATTATTAAAATTATGTTTTCACTGTTATTATTACATTTCTAATTTTCTTATTTTACACAAAACTGGAAGACTCCACGGTCTTCCCTAAATACAAACATACACTAATGTTTGTGAAAATTGCAAAAGCATGAAGAAGGAATTATGCAAACTGAATCAAACTTACGGGAAATGTAAAGAGAGGTAAGACATGCAAATAATTAAAATTACAAAGTGATTGTGTGTAATGAGAACCGGCTGCTTGTATATAAAGGACTGTAAAGTTGCACTGAAACTTGTTTATTATCTCTGTCTGAGGTGAATGTTTAATTAGTTATCAATATGCCTCGTGAACAGCACAGGGTGCCATACCAAAAACTAACGGAGTTCCAACGAGTCCGCATCATCAGTATGCAAGAAGGTAGACTTTCGTATTGAACAATCACAACCCGCATGCAACATAATGCCACAACAGTAATGTGTGTTTGGAAGAAATAGACAGAGGAGAGCCAAGCAAGGCAAAATCCCGGCAGTGGGGCATCCAACAGCACAATGGCATGGGACGACAGATACCTCATCTGCATAGCACTGACAAATTGTACAGTTTTTTCTCGTGTGTTAGCACGATGCTGAAGCACAACTACAGGTGTTGTGCTGTTTAGCTCAATGGTTCATTGTTGTTTGCTGCAGCATGAACTGCGTGTAAGGATCTCTCTACACAGGATTCCCTTGTTATTAAATCACAGATGCCTCTGATTTCAAAGGGCATGGCAACACTGCGTGTGGAGTGCTCTGTGGCAACAAGTTGTTTTCTCCAATGAATCTTGCTACGATCTGAAGTACAGTGATGGAAGAATATGTGTCTGACATTACACAGGGAAACTCCTGCTCCCACGGTGTTTTATCCAACATCATATTGGACAAACACCAGGCATCATGGTGTGGAAGTGATTTTTAATCAAAGTACAAATTTTAATGGACACAAAGTACTGATTTTTAATGAAGCTATTGGGTATAATTGTTGATCTCATTTACTGCAGACTGTGAGCAACCCCAGTAGTGATCAATACATAATGGAAGTTGTGAAGCCAGAGGCCCTTTCATTCCTTGTCGCATTCTAGGCACTGTATTTCAGCAGGATGATGCCCGTGCAGACGTTTCTCAGACTGCAGAAGTCTTCTTTAGGACATATTAGGTTTCGCTTCTTCCATGGCCAACTCATACCCCAGATATGTCTCCCATTCAGCATGTCTGGGATTTCTTCACTCAGCAACTTGCTCCTACAGCTTGTGGTACACACACTAAGGCTAAACATCATGTAGAAGCCATATGCAATGCCATTCCCTAGGATTACATTGAGAACCTGTATGATTCAACGCCATAATGGGTATAAGCTCTCATTGCTCAGAATGGTGGAGACACAATGTACTGATTTTTAATGTTCCTTTTTCTTCCCCCCTTGAAAATTTCATCATTTATTTATCAGTAATATGTAGATAAATTTCATTCATTTCTGACAATTGGTGTTGTACTTTGCACAAACATTAGCATATTTATCTGTTGGACAAATCCACCTTAACTAGTATTTGATGTATTAATTCACTAATGGTTAAAGGGATGTCACAGAGGTAAAACCCGTCCTCCGTTTTTGAAACAGTACTCCTTTAACATACCGTCTTTACACACAATTGTCTATCAATTATATGTTATACAGTTATTAATTAATTATAACATTTATTCATATTAATTTCAAATTAAATTTACTTTTTAATTATATTACTCAATTTTATTGTAGTCATTCAATTTTTAATTTTTTTTTTTTCTATTTCTGTATTCATTATAATAATAATGCTTAACATCAAAACTTATTTCCTACATTATATTCAAAATACAATTTTTATGCATTCTCCATTGCAGTTTTTCAAAATTACCTCATTTATCTTTTACATTTAGCTCATTCTTAAAATAATTATTAAATTGTTAAAATAATTCCAAAACTCTTAAAAATAATTCTGAATTTGTAATAATAATCCAACTTTCTAATTATTATTACTACAGTAAATTTTAATAACCTTCCCTAAATAAAATTATAAAACTTTAAATTCATTACTTAATTTTAGTAAACATAATTATAAAAAATAAAATATTCTGATACCATAAAATTTTAATCATTTTCATAAAATAGTGTTAATTTTTTTAAATCCAATATAATAAGAAAAAAGCATATATAGTTAAATTTCAAAGTAATTTACTTCCTAGCATTTTTCTGTATGATGATAATATATTTCTAGCTTTACTAATTAGAAGCTTACTTTATTCATAAAACATTTTATGTAAAATTTTTAAATCCATAACGCTGTTTGAGTTTTTTTTCCCTCTAGTGACTGTAATTTAATACATTATGATTGAAAGAAAATAATTATGAAGTTTTATTATGGATAAACATATTGCACACAATCTTGAAGCCCTGGGATTAACAACTTTCAAAAGCATTGAGAATGTGTAGTTAAAATGCTTCGGAGCATTCCTTGAAAACTCTCATTAAGGTACTGTTCTGTGATCAAGACTGGATTCAGAAATGTATGTATGTATGTATGAATGTATGTGCTCATGTGTGCATGTACAAATGTATGTACGAATGTATCAATCTGTGTGTTTACATATACACATGCACATATAGATTTCTGAATCTGGTCCCGATAAAAGAACAGTACCCTAATTAAATAATTTTTTAATATAAACTCTCTGCTGGATTAATTTTTGAAGCACTGATATTTTTCACTTCTGTACATTGATTAGATCAAGTGATATTTCATATGGTTGCACAACAAAATAAAATTAATATTCATAGCAAATGCAGCTCTCTTCAAGTTATGCTTCAATAACTCCCAAACTGTCAAAAAGAGCCTCTCATGATATGAAAACTTATGATAACAAAAGATCTTTCACTTTTGAAAACATCAAGAAGCATTAAATAATTCAGAGCTATTGTAATACATTTGTAGAAAGTTAAACAGTCAGAAGAAAAAATAAAATTCATGTGAAAGATATGTATAACAGTTTTGATTTTAATACTTGTCAATGTTTGTCAAGTGTGTTTTTCTTTATATTATTATTTTTTTATTTCTAGGTCACTTTTTTTTTTTTTTTTTACTTTATATGGGTATTCCATTCTAAATGCATTTTCCAGCTACTTTTAAGAGTACTTTCAGTGAACGTTTAGGTCATCAGAATCCAAGTCCTGCTAACGACATTTTTGCAAAATCTCTCTTTAGAATGAGTGTGTCAGTTTTATGTATCTACAGTTTTACCTAGAAAAAGCTTAGTCATAATGATCTAACAGTACTAATGTAACACTGAAAGTTTAACACAAAAATAAGGCATGATACACCCATAAATATATACATTATATTTTTTTCAAAGTATGCCCTAGTGCAACTGATATGCTTTAGCTTCCATTCAAAACAGCCTTGAAAGCAGTGGTTCTGAATGCCAAAAGGCTTATTCTCAAAACACTGGAGAAAAGTAACTACTAACAGAAGGTCAGGGATAACAAATGATATCCTGTACAGTGGTTCTTTTACTTCAAGGAATTTTTAAAAAAAAAGTAAAGAAAGAAAAGAAAATGAAAAACTGCTGAATGGGCAGCGTGGGCTCTAAATCATCTGATTCATTTCTTTGATGGTTGAAGAGTGAAATAATTCCAATCTAAGTGCAATAGAGTTGTGCAGGACATTGTCATAGTAACAAGCAATGATTCTACTCCATGACCATTTTCCCCTAATTTCAGCATGATAGCTAGGGAATAGTTATGTAACATTCAGCAGTGTATGATACCCCTCCAATGGTACAGTCACAACATGGCTTTTCCAATTAAAGAACATAATAACCATTAGTTTGCTAGTATTCTGCCCTTTCTTGACTTTTGTGCACGCAGATTTGTTTGGAAAGATCAGCACGAGAACTGCTATTTGCTTCAAGATTCATATTATATAAATGTTTTCTCACCTATTACACTATCATATCTGAACTGACAAAATCTTCTAAGAATTTGGCCTCAATGAAATCCTTCAAGTATTTTTATAAATCAAGTGTTTGCTTTTGACCTACTGTTGGTTCATGGCAGATACACATGTTCTTCTAAATGGCCAAATCAGCATGCAAGATTGTATGAACTTGCCTTATATCAATAAATTTCTGCTTATGTTCACCCACTTGTTGCTTCAATCATATGATGCAGACTGTTTTCCTCTGTTGTTGCATTCAAAAGGTGATTGATCACTGTAAACTTTGACATCTATGATGGAATTAATTAAACTACTTGTAATTTTCTTGTGGTGAAGACCTACTCCAAAATCTTACAAAATCATCACTTGGAACTGTCCACACGTTAATGTCATTTTCCTGCCAATATTCCACATGAAATACAGAAAATATTCCATATAAATATACAATTCTATCTAATTATACTGTCACATTTCACAGACTCATGGTACAGCAGCATGATTATCCTCCTATTTTATTCTATTTAGCCACATCTAAAAACTTTCAATATTACCATTTTAACTAACACAGAAAGAAATAAAAGTTTTGTTACATTTAATTATCAATATATCATAGCTGACAGCCCTAAAATAAGAACCAGGAAGTTCTCACACAAAAAAAAATGGGAGTTTTCAGGAGGTTTTCACACTGTGTACCATCATTTCAAAAGAAGTATAAATTGACTTAAATTCACTTTGCAATGTGTGAATTAGATTATTGAACTATTTATGAAATGATTCTGATGTAAAATGTACTAATATTTAAATAGATATTTTAAATTTTATGTTCATTCTTAATTTTTAAATTATCTTTCACTTTTATACAAAGAAAATATTACGTAAGAAAGAAATGTTTTGATTTGCCAAAGTGTTTTTAATTATGGTGAAAATATATTTAAGAACTGCATATTACCGAGTAGATAAATTTAGTAGTGTATTATATATTGATATAAAAAAAATTAGGTACTTTCTTATGATCTTCTCCCCCCTCCCGAAAAGTATTCATGAGGCAACATCAAAATAGGTAGCCAAACAGGTATGTGTACATGAATATGCAGATGAGCCCCAGTTATGAGTGTTTTATTCTTGTTTCACTGAATACAGTACAAAGTCTGAAATCCGGATGTCTAATATCCAGAATGATCTAAAACGTGGACCTCAAAACCACCAACGTTTTTCTCATAGGCTTTATGCATGCACATTTGATTACCCCCTCCGCACATAATAAAACAACTGGAGAGTCCCGATTCCTAATTTCACTTTGACACTAAATAAAATACCTCGTTATTGAAGAAACAATCATTTTAGCATAAATTTGTACCATCAGTAATTTGGCTCCGTTGCTGCATATCTTCTAGGCATACATCTTAAACCGAAACATTACACATAGATACATCATTGATCTGATGTCAAATTGGCAAATCATTATTTATTATACTTTCCTTTCCTCACCGCATGTTTATCAACACATGACAACTTGAGTAATGACACACGTAGCAATGCCCAAAAAAATTTTTATGTTAATAATTGAATAATAAAGTAGTATGGTAACCTTCACAGAAACAGCACCAGGGATCGTATGGCCACACCAGGCCGAGAATTTAGGACCCACAGAGACAGCATCAGGCGGTAAGATATCTAGCACCGACCCTTGATAAGGCTTAAGTATATGTGGAAATTTATTTATTCAGAACTCTGATAAGCTTTAAGCATGTGCAAGAAATAGACATAAGTATAATAAATAACTAAACTAATACAATTCAAGCTTAATTGTCTCAGTGTGCGATAAAAGCAAGATAAAATTTAATGGAACAACTTGTTGCCAAGCTCATGATGCATATCCAAATATGTATAGTGAAGAATAGCTAAATTTGATGATTATAGCTGCTAATTTTAAAGGTTTTTGGACATCACAAAACAAAGGTAAAATTTTCCAATTATCGGATTCTGTAAAGAAATGTGGAAAAATGGTAATAAATGAAAATAATATAAAAGAAGTTTTTCATTGTGATGACAATGCTTCTCAATCATCAATCAATTTATGAATGGCAAAATCTGTAGTATGGTTCTAGATCCAGAAAATAATGCTCCCAATAGTGAAGAAAGTGACACAGAAGTTCGATTGACAAGTTAGTCGCAATTCTCGACACAGCAGTTGCAGGACTTCAACAATGTAACTAAACAAGAGATTATGTCTGTCTACAGAATTAGACAGAAAGTATTAGCACAAAAAAATGAAGCAACTTAAACAACTTACTTTGCAAGAAATGTTTAATAAAGTAAACAAAATAAATATTAGTTTTTTGTAAATTTTGATACCCTTTAGATCATAAATACTTCAGCATTTCATAAATCACGATTTCATATTTTTAATTTTATAATTTTTACATGCCATCTTACTAGATTTAAACTGATGATCCAATATCTGGAAAAATCCAGAATCGCTGAAGTCCCGACAAGTCCGGATTTCGGACTTTGTACTGTATATTCCTTTTTCTTGTACTGAATTGTATAGGGGCTGTGGATTTTGCTGGCTGATGAAAAAGAAAGCATTGCATTGCTTCAGAAATAAAGCATTTTGTCTAACAGAAGAGAAATACAAAAATTTACATTTCCTGAAGTTGTACTCCATAAACGATTGTATTTTATGGATCAAAATTTGTAAAATTCTCTAAGATTTTAAACAAAAACAGACTGCTGTGTAGATGGTAAGAATTCTAGTCTACACATTGTCAAGCTGAGTGTAAAGCCAAATTCTGCAATTCTATATTTTTTTAAAAGCTAAGACAGACTGTTGAGTACAAGCAAAGACCATGGGGAAAAAAATAAATAAAAACAAATGTTTTATTATGGATGCTTCTTGCATTTTTAATTCTGTTAATTAGTTGCTGTTTTTATGTAATTCTTACTGCACCACCACTTCTGAAAGTGGCTGCAGTCTTTCACATCTTAACTTGCCGAAAAATTAGTCACTAATGGTTGCTAACATTTTGGAAGGGATTGAAATTATTAGAAAATACCCAAAATTAAATAAAAATATTAGATTAAATATTGGTTGAATCTTAAAAAAAATTAATAAATACCCACAGTAGAAAAGACAATTCAGATCAACTAAAATTTAATCAAAATTGATAATCATTAGGAGAGAAGATAATGAATTTTATACAATTCCAATTTTATTAATTCAATAAAATTAATTTACTGCTAGAAAATATTTTGCTTAATAAAGACTAAAATTTAAAACCTGGGAGATTGTAATTTGCTAAGAATCGGAAATGCAATAAAAAACCGGGAATGTTGGCAGCTATGATATATAATTGAAGACTTAATGCATAACCCAATTATTTTAGCTCTTGATTAAAAATAAAAAATAAAAAGAAGAAGAAGTATATCATTTTAAAACTATGACTTATAATTAAAAAATTTCAACAAAATAACATTTAAATGCTTCTTAATTTTGACATGAAATATAAAAAAAAAGTGTTCAGTATTTAGAAAAGGATTTAAAAAAACTAATTAAGCACATATGAGTTTGAGTTTTCTACCACATAATGTATATTAAATATTCTATTACATATTTATGTTATCTTAACTACATATATTCATAATACGTGAAAATAATTACCAGTTTTTCTAGGTTGCTTAGGTGCAGTGAATGTCAAAGCTTGATTTACATCAGAACTAGAAGTTTCGGCTTGAAATAGACTTGAAAGACGAGACCTGAAAAATGAAGTTATACAAATGTTTATTTGAAAGCATAATAAATGTACATAAAATTAGCAACACAACAACCTTGAGTTTGGCATAGATTTATGTCAAGATTGTTAAGAGAGTAGATTTAAGTCGCAGATATTGACTTAAATCTAAGTCAAACTCATAGTTGTTGTGTTACTAATTTTATGTTCTACTTGCCGTGTTTCATTTCTGCTTTCATAATAATGTACATTTTATATGTAAGGCAGAGAAGATGAATGTTTAAACATAATAATCATTAATCCTTTGAAGTGCATGCTATTTCCTGCTTTTGGATATTGAATGATGCTAAATAATTAATATTTTGGCCCTATAGATGAGTAATATTTGTTTGAAAAATATTATTGCATTATATTAATGATATTGTAGAACATGATCCATCCATGTCTCATTATCAATAATACTTTAAAAGACATCTATGCAAATGACATGCATTTAGGACATTCGAAACATTGTTCATGTAGGGGAAAAAAACTTATGTGCTGCTATTAGCACATTTCATAGATTATTCCAAATTATATACAGTTTTGAATATCTTGTAAAAGGAAGCTCTGCTACGCAGAAAATTATTATTAGATATTTCAAAAAATTATTATTAACCCAGCAGTCAATTCTGAACCAGAAAGAATTTATTGAAATAGAATCAAAGCCTTGGATATATAAAGTTCTCCGCATGACATTTTCAATTCAGGAAAAAAATCTATCCATATACATATACTTTATTAAAAAATATAATTACTTTGCAAGTCTTCAACTAATATGATGTAATAAATTCAAACAAATCATTTTTTAAAAACTACATAAATGAAAATCCATATGAATCAAAATGCCTACTACTGAACACAATCAAGAAATGAGAAACTTTTCTCACATGGACATGAAATAACTTCGAGTGCTGAATTTAATTAAAGATGTTTATTGAGAAGATCAAATAAAGTTTCTTTTTCCAGCAAATTTGTAGTTTTAGACTACCGCAGTGCAAACTCATAGTTACTTCCCGAAGTATAAATATTCTGGAAAAAATTAATATCTTCTTCAATGCTTCGAACATGCTTCAGAATCACAGCTATGATGAAAATGGGAAATACAATTTTGGGCTTTTGATTACACTAATTAGGATCATTTTTCTATAATCATAAATAAGATTAATAAAATTAATAAAATTCAGATAAATCAAACAATTTAGCTGAAAATATCACTTTTTATTCTAAATCAAATGAAGCAAAACTTGGAAAGATGAATTCATAAAGAGGAGCAAAGGGGGAGATTAAGCAAATATATATATATATATATTGTATTTTTTTTAAATCCCCAAATAATAGAGGTATATCATAAATGGGAGGGGAGAAAAAGGCCTTCTTTGAAGACACTGCTCTGGAAAATTGTCTTTCACAAGAAAATATTTATAATTTTCATTTAAGCTGAATAAAGGAAAAACCATGAAAACACCTACTAAAAAACTAAAAAAGTTAAAAGCTGAAAGATTTCTTAATTGTCACTTCAAATTAAGAGAAGAGGTTTAAAATACTTCCATGAATTTAAAGGTTAGGTTAGGTTAGGTTATTTAATTACGGCAAAGCCTCGAGGGCTATCTAAGGGAAGGGATGCCTTCATGGAGGACTTTCTAAGGGAAACTGCTCGTATACACGTTACACATGGGGAAAACCACGAAAACACCCATGCAGCCAGCCCGTTCGCGGGATTTGAACCTCGGACCAAACTACCAGTGTTTAGCGACTTTACCGCTCAGCCGCTGGTGGGCACCATGAATTTAAAAATATAAAACTTATTTCTTTTGCAACAAATTATAAAGAATGAATAAAAGATCTTGATTCTTGAATTCTGTAATTAAACATTATTTTTCTAATAATTCCACACTGATTGATATTTTTCACAGTGCAATATTAAAATTTTGCTCCTTTACATCTAAAAAACAAAGGTTACAACAATTTTAGAAGGAAAAGTATGTGCAAAAGGTGTACTTTTAAATTAGAAAGAAATGCAAAAATAAAAGGAATCTTCAATAATTAGAAACAAATTTGGCTCTACTCTTATATGCGCCCTAAGATCACCAAAAGTGCCGATATGTGTTCTGCGCTGGTTTTTGGCACGATTGTGTGTTGTATGGCAACTCTTTTGACGTTGAAAACTCTTTTGCTGAAGTGGTTTAATTGCTCATCAGTTCGGATCATGCATGTTTTGAAATGGCCTATGTTATAATGAGAGACGTGGTTGCAAGAGAATCTGAGAGATTAGTTTTAGTGGATTTGCGTGATAAAAGTAAGGAAATGCTGATGCGATGTATTAAAGAGTGGATTGAGCCTTGTACAACTATTTTTTCGGATGGCTGGAAATCTTACAAGGATTTAGGGAAGGTTTTGAACATTTATTTATGAACCATAATATGAATTTTCTGAACAATGTGTCGGGCTGTCGTATAAATACGATAGTGATTACGTGGCGGCATGTTAAAGGCGGTATGAAATTGATATTTCTGCTGTTCGAAAAAGCATTCATTCATGGTAAGTGCATTTTATTCTTGTTTTTATTTTGTAGAATGTTATGATCATTGTTTTTTTAGTATAAATTTCTGTCATTATTGTTGTTTTTTTTTAATTGTTTGAAATTTATTTTAGTTTATTTTGTTGATTAGTGCGTAGTGCCTAGATTGTGCAATTCGTAGATGTTTTTTAAAGTTGAAACAGAACGCTGTGTACATGATATTCCTTGAAATTTATTGTTGTAATGTTAATTTATTAAAGCGAGGTGTGCGTAGTTCATAGATTCATTTGTTGCCTAGATTGTGCAAGTCGTAGATGTTTTTTTAAGTTAAAACATTCATGGATTTTTGTCAAATATTTTTGGTTAGAAACTTTACCTTTTTGCTATCTAAATTTTTTGTTTTTGTTTCGGACTTTTAAATTGTGTGTTCAAAATGTGGTTTTTGCATGTGTGAAAACCACGTTTTTGGAGAGATTTTAAGTTTAAAATGTAGACAAAAAATTTAGATAGTAATATGGCCACGTGGTGTTTCTTGCCAAACATTTTTGGCGAGAAATTTATTGCCGCATTTGGCGACCTGAGGGCGCATATAAGAGTAGTTCCACAAATTTATTTCCTGTAAGCTATATCTTAAAATATTTGTCAGATACATTGGAAGATATAAAAAATTAAGGCATGGGAATTTTTTGTTGCAATAAATTCCAAATTTTCATAACTACACTGAAATCAGTAAGTGTTTTATAATAAGATCAACAACAATTACATCTGAACATTTAAAATATTGCCATTAAAAAAAAATAAATACATTAAAATGATGAGCATCTTTAAAAAAACAGAAAAACAGTTAAAAAAACAGAATTTATTCATATTAAATATTAAAATGATTAAATCACACTGATAGCTATCAGACTTAACATTCAGCCTACTTAGAGTAAAATATTGAGTGTTTAAGTACAGAAAAAGAAAACACAAATTTTATTATTATATAAAACGTGTTACACTTTTTATAAATAAAGTTAATTAAACCAAGTTTAACATCTTACATACCTGGCAGCAGCATTGAGAGTAAAATCTGTATCTTCATCATCCATAATGGTAAATTATATTATCTTAAGCTGCAGCTTCAGTAAATGTACTAAAATATATATAAAATAATAAAAAAAAATTGAATTTTTTCAGCAATAACAATAAATATCTTGATTAATTTATATTTAAAAAAATTTATATAATTTTAGTACCAATGCATATAGTTAAAGAAATATGATCAGCTATGATGCTAAAAATTAAGTAGAAAACATTATTCAATATGTAAGCTATAAAGGCTGATCTTTGGAATATGGTAACTGGTAGTTTGGCGACATTTTGGAGGCATATCTAGGACTTTGGTAATAATGTGAGAAGTACTCAGTTCCGATTATGCATTATTTTGCGTGAGGGAAATGAGAGATCATGAGATCTGTCATGTGACATTAATGGACGAATTACAGTTCTTTAATCGGAAAAGTGGGCAAATCTGGAAATTTCGTATTTAGCTTTATTCTGTGTTGTGTGAAACAGTGTTGGTTAATTTTTGGATCCGATGGCCCTAACTAAAGTGAATTTGAAATGGGTATTTAGTGGGATTGAAAGGGGTAGTAACAAGTGTTTTTTTAAGGTTGTGCGAGATAGAAGTAAAGATGTTTTATTAAGTTATTTATTTTACCTGGTACCTTGTTATGAACTATAAGTATGATTTTAAAGATCCTGAAACAGGCGCACATACGCTTGCTTTTTATTTAGCGGAGGAAATAAGAAAAGTTTATCGGCCACTTAATCAAGATTCTGAAGAAGATTAGGTAAGTTAGCATTTTTAATTATTTGAGGATATTATTTTTATGCATTGTTCTAAATGTAAGGAGTAAATAAAGTAATATGGTATTATTGGAAAATTGTTATTAGCAATGATTTAGTTTAAAGTAATTAGGATTGTAAGCTAATTTTTATTAATTTAATGTATGTGCTTATTTATATTTTAAGTAGTGTTTTTAAATTTAATTATATTTTAATTAAATGATAGTTATTTTGTGAATTATATGTTTGTAGGAATTTGGTATACGTTTCAGTGGAAGTAAATGTGCATGGAAATAATTTAAATATTTGACACTAAGTATTTGTAATGTTTGCGGTATGAATTCGTTGGTGACGTTTATAATATAATAGATAATTTAGATGTAAAAGTTTTTAGATATTTTATTTATTTTATATGTGAAAATGTTCATCTTTGGAAAGGGTATATACTTTTTCGCGATCAGGTAATTTCATATATGTTCTTTTTACCGGGTTTAAAGATTCACAAAATTTTCATGCATTTTCATGAAATTTTTCTAATTTATGAGAAAAATGCAGTGTACATGGATATAGTGAAGAGTGTGCGCAATGCCATTTTTGTGCAATTCTGGAATGTTTTTTTAAGTAAAAATAAGTCGACGTGTACATGGTTTATGTGTATGTGCTATTCTAAAAAACGCGCAAGGAGTTTGCGATTGTGCACTTTTTCCCAATTTTGCAGTTAATATTTGTCATGATTAAGCAGTTTTGTTACATAAAATTTCTAGCATAAGTGTAATTTGGCTAGTAGATTGTTGGAAAAAGTGCTCAGTAAATAAAAAGAAAAGAAACATGTCTTTACTTTGTGAAGAAAAAATGGCGGCGAAAAAAAAATAGAGGGTTGCTGTAGCAGAGTTGGTCGCCAAATTTTCGCCAAAAAAATCACCAAGCTACCATAATCCAAAGATCAACCGCTATAAATTCCTCTAACAAATCTTTCAGAATAATGAATATTGGCAACATAATATGAAAATAGAGTCAAAGATAATCTAATATGCATAATAAAACTATTACAAAAGAGTTGAAACTGTTTGGAATGAAAACAAACAGAAAGAACAGTATCTTATCAATCTCTCTTCTGTATCATTTATTCACAGTAACACAAAGCTCACATTTCTAATTTAATTTCTTCAGAATTAAGTATTATAAATTTCAGTCATTATTATTACTACTATTACTTTGCATAAAAAATTCATGCATTCAAACATTTTTTAGCAGATCTGTCAGCAGAAGAAATATCTAGTCCTGTAAACACAATATAAATTACTTGTAAAATCTCAAAATGTAAATGAAGTTATTTTTTACACTTAAACTATAAAAACGAACTTAAAAAATAATAACATATTTTGAAATGTTTTTAAAGAATTAAGACTAAGAAACACAATGATTTCAATATTTGAATATAAATTTTACATGAATATAGTAAGCAATCTATATTCATTATTACACCACCTCATTCTCTAAGAGAAGTCATATTTCCATGAGAAATTTCTATTTTTTATATTTGAACGCAGTTTATAGAATTAAAAAATTAGAAATTGAAGTATAACATTGATTTATTATTAAAACAGGATAACTCAAAAAGATTTAAAGGGGGAAAAAGATGTACAAATGTATAACCCTAAATATCCAGAATATTAAAGAAATAAGACCCATATCAGATTTATTAGAAATTTACCTAGCATTAATCTAAAACTGAAATAATTTTAGCCCTGAATTTTGACTAATTTTTGTCCAAAGTATCTGTTCCTCTTATACCTAGTTCACAACTAATTAAATTTATTACCTTCAGAATTTATGCATAATATAAAACGTCAATTATCATTCACTAAAAACTTAAACGTGCATTAAACTGATATCACCTATCAATATTTATAACTGATATCATCTGATAACAATATTTAAATATTTTTTAATGTTTTCCAGCGTACAAGAGATGGGAAGAAAAGGGAAGTAGAAGACAGATAATAAATATGTGATGTAAATTAAATAAAAATAAATTTTTTTAAATCCCACTTGAAATTATTTTATACAAAAATATTAATTCTGCAGCAAAAGCAAAGACCAGACATGGAACTGATGCTAGAAATTTTAAAATCAAAAGTTATCAATGCAAAAATCACGATATTAAGAAACCACAGCATTAAAAATTACTTTGTTTCACTTATTATATTATTAAAAAATATATCCAGTTTTACCCCGTATATACTTACTATGTCGGGTTAAAAATTAAATTATTTTTTAGTTTAACTTACTGAGAAATGTTTTTCACACGTCATTGGAATCGCCTCAAACTTTATAATAATAATAAAAAAAAAGCAACACTAGAATATTCCTAATTTTTAAATCTACAGAGTAAATATTGCGGCACTCTATCGCTAAATAATTGATTATACAAAACCAATAACACAATCAGTGGGCAGTACTTATTTTCATGTTTTGATCAGATGACAATAATGCTTATTGCCAAATCGAAATAACAAATGATGAAAATATAAATTAGTTTCTTATTAAGTTTATAAAGCTATTTCAACAAATTTCAGTTTAATATTAAAAATGAAAACAGCATCAATCTTCATTAATTTTTTTAGTGAAATATTTTTCACAAATGTTTTACAATAGCCTAAATACAGATGCGTGTACTTCACAAAGAAAATCAATCTGTCAGCACTTTCTCTGAAATAACAGCCAAAAATGTTCATTAAATAATGAAAGCGCTAAATTATATCATTAAATTAAAACAAAAAAAGTGAAAGGTTATTTAAATATATAACGGAGGGCGTCACTCTTTAAACGGTTTTCAACCTGTAACCAATATATGAATAAGTATCTGTTATATGATTAGTCTTTTTGGGGTTGAAGTGAGAGTCCAGAAAAAGGTAATAGGCACAGATAGGAAATATAAATAGCATGGGCCAAAAATGACTCATATAAATATAAAGAAAGTGAGTCGAACCGAGGCCAGAACCCATGATGAAGTGTGCAAATTTCCTATCTAAACCCCACTAGCCTTTTGGAGTCACTTGTTTCGTACTGTAATTTAATCTTCTGCGGATTGTATCAGGATCTGGACTACTTGAAAGACTGCTAGCATCTTCTCTTCTGTAGTGTTCGTTTGTTTTATTCTTACTGCAATAACTGTGGTTTGGTTCATTAACTTTCAGGGTCTTTGAAAATAGATGAAATACCTGCAATTTCATTTAACGCGGGAGATTTTTCTCGCTGTATTTTCCGATGTTGAAGTTTTCTTGATTACTAATACGGTTATGTACTGGGAAATGTTCTTTCGTTTCATTTTCTATTTTCTGTATTTTTTTAAAACCTTTTTGGTACACTTTTAATTTTATGTAGGAGCTAACATGATATTATTTGGCAAAAATGACCGATGGGATTTTCATCAGGCTTTCAGGTGCAGGTATTTGATCTGTGATTCTTTTAAATATTTACAGTACACTTTTTCTGGGTAATGGTGTACTCACCAGGGTACCTACGCACGAGGCTTTACCCCTAATCAAACACTTAGACTTTCCTAATCAATACTTCAAATAATGAAAATTAAAATGTTAAGTCTTTTTAAGGCTTTTGGCGATTATTCATAAGAATAGAGCAAAAGAAAATATTTTGTGATAAGTATGGTAGTAAGCAGTTAATTCAGAAAGCCGCCTAACTGGTGCGGATACTGAAACCATAATATTAATGCAATATATAATAGAAAAGCATAGGTAATGTACGAGTACTTGATGCATTTTAAAGACAAAGGAAGGAGAAACAAGACTAAATATAACTAAATATAAAACTCGTACAGGTTAGCTCCCAATGTGATATTTAAATAATTAAGGATCAACACAGTAATTATTGAATACGCAATAAATAAATGAACACAAGTGCAGCAGATATAACACACATACAGTAAGACCCCGCTTAACGCGGGGCATACGTTCCATCGAAGTAGAGCGTAATGCGAAACAGCGCTAAGCGAGGCTATCTAAACATGTAAATAATGGGGTTAGGGGAAGACGGATAAAAAATGGTTAGGCATTAAATTTAATAATGTTTTTTTTAATAAAAATAAAATCAAACATTTATTTCTTACAAAAATAAAAACAATATAAACTTTTAAAAACAAATAAAATTCTCAGTCAGATCATTCAGTCTATTCTGGGTTTCCAATTTTCTGCCTTTTTGTCAAGAAGGCATTATGATAGATTGGCTTAATGGCATATTGCGTTCAATTTCGTCGTCAATCCATATAGACAGTCGTTTTCCCATTTCCTCTATAATGTTATTTCTAGAACGGGTAATTCTAGTTGCAGAGCTTGACGTAGTTGCAGTTGCCGATGACAGTATTTTTTCTTTATTCTTAAGAATTGTCCTTATTGTTGAAGTTGCCAAAATCAATGCAGCACTAATTTGAGATTGACGTTCACCAGAATCTAATCTTCTAATCACTTGCATTTGAGTTTCCAGTGAAATGCTTTTTCTGGTTGCTTTCTTTTCTTGTTTTTTATTATCACCCATGATAAAAACTAAAGATCATAATATTTGTCACTGTATTAATCGTTATAGTATTATACAAATTTAAACCTACAATAATGTCAACAAATGTTTCAAATGATAAAAATGCGTCCCCAAAGCAAGAAACACAACTACACTGTTTCGGATATGTTATTTGGAAACCTAGCGCTGCGCACAATTTCGGAGAATCCCCGGGTTGAAATAAAAGAGCTCTAAACCGAAACAGCGCTAAACGAAACAGCGTTAAGCGGGGTCTTACTGTACATCATTGTCCATATTCAGATTTGACACAGGCCTTTTAAAGTTCATAGGATTGTCAACATCATATTGACACATTTTGATAGCAGGGTTGTAAGTCAATTTTTGTCGTTCATAAAAGTTATTTGCAATTCCGTGATAACGAGTTCTTAATAATTCCATTTTCAGTTTCTGGAGAATCCTATTGTTTCTTATATACCACAGTTGGCCAAACTTCATGCCAGTTTTAATTAATTACTTCTTTTTGGACACTGAATAGTTTTAGTTTACCACATTTCATGCATATATTTTATATGCATGCGCCGCACAAATTGCCTGCGAGAGCCGTATCTGGCTCGCAAACCGCACTTAGGCCACCCCTGTTATATACCATGGAGAGTTTCTAATTTGGCGCAGAACGCAGTTCTGAGCCGTCTGGAGTAAACGACATGAATAGGCCCATAAAAGGCAAGCATAACATAAGAATGGACGCAAGATGGGCTTGTAAATGAGTAACTTACATTCTTACTTAACTTAAATGAGTAACTTACACTAACTTAACTTGTCTATAGATAGACCGCTGTTTCAAGCAGTCAAGGGGAAGAGTTGTGCTTTATGGACTCGAAACTTCAAAATAATAAATGTAATATGTGGGGTTGATGTGAGAGAAGTACTGAGGATTACCCCGAGATAAGAGACTTGATTCATTTTTTTTTTTTTTTTTTTTTTTTTTTTTTTTTGTGAACAGAATGGCTTGGGTCTTGTCCATGTTTATCAGAATTTTCCATTTTTGCAGCCAAGTCTCAAGTGTTTGGATGTGTAAGCGTTGAAGGACTGGACTAAGAAATGCGCTTTGTGTCAGGATCGCTATTTCGTCTTCATGCATTGCTAATGTGGTGTTGGATGTGGTGGGAATGTCATTCATGTAAATATTGAAATGTGTGGGTCCCAAATGGGAACCTTGGGGGACACCATTTGTGCTGTATTCCGTATTAACAAGATGTATTTAGGTTACACAATTGAAGGCAGACGTAATTAGAGGGATAAACGTAATTTTTTAATTTCTAATAACAAAATAAAGTATCTTGTTTGTATATGTGAAATGCATTAATTTAAAATAGAATTATTATTTCCGATAAAGTTTATTGGTGTAACTTAAATATGCAGTTCATTACATTTATAATCATTACATTTATAAAATTTGATGACATAGATTAAATTCTCCTAAAATACAGTTTGAAAATTCGTTTCTTTATAAAATGAACTAACTTGTACTTTTGGAGACAAATTAATATTAATTTACACTCTTTTATCACAAGTGAGATTTTAATACAGCTAATACAGCACGGCGGTTGGAATGTGTACCAGAAACATGAACGACAAAGTGTCTTCCTGTCAGGTAGGATTTAATTATGTTTGTGATATAATCTGGAAAATCCCGATTGTGTATTTTGTATATTAGTACATCCAGCCATGCGGGGTCAAAAGCTTTAGCTATGTCTAGGATGATTCCTCTTATGTGGTCTTCTTGATTTGGAAACCTTCGTTCATCATCTCAACTAATCTGCAGAGCTGGTTGGTTGTAGAGAGGTTTCTTCTAAAACTGAACTGGTGAAGTATAATGATGTTGTTACCATCAGGTAGGTAATTATTCTCTTGAATGGAACAGCTTCGACAATTTTTCTGAGAGACGACAGAAGACTTATTGGTCTGCATGACTCCTGGTGCTGTAGCAGGCTTCTTGAGGTTGAGGATCGGAGTGATGGTGGCTAATTTCCAGGCATTCGGGAAGTATTGCCGTTCTAGAATCACGTTGATGATTTTGTGAAGCTGAACACTGTTTTCATTCAGAAGATCTTTATCATGGTGTTAGTAAACTTGTAAAAGCCAAGACTCTTAATCTAGACTCTTAATCTTACTCAAGACTCTTTTTCATCTTTTTGATGTAGCTAAAGATTACTCAAGGTAAGACTGGAATAATATCGTCTGTGTATGGATTTGATGTGTAGGTAGAATGGAAGATGGCAACTAAGTGCTCTGTTGTTGTGTCATGACTATTGTTTGTGCGAAACTGAGACTGATACTGAGCTATAACTTTTGCTTTCTCAGTTTTAGCGTAGTGGATGCTTTCAGGCCCTTTAAGAGGCGGAATTTTATTGCAGTATTTCGTATACCTTCGTGTAGCTCTCCACAGTGAGTTATCACCAGTGCAGAGCGAGTTAAGGTAGATCGTCAAGTCGAGTTGTACTTGTTCGTTACTATGGAACTTGATTGCGGCGTTTAGAAGATCGAGTATCTGTTTGTGTACAGGATTTCTTGTGCGTTGAAAATGTCTCCTTGCTGCATTTCTCTGCTTAATAAGTTAGCACGGACATCATCAAAAGTTTACTTTCATTTTTGTCTCACTGCTTAGAAATTTTAATTTAGGGAGTCAGTTTTACTTGGTATATATAATCCACTTTTTGTTGTTTATAAGATAATGTGAAAAATAAAATTATTTTACTCATTTTATTGCAGTAATTTCATCGTACTCTGTTACTTTTCGAAATTAATTCACAAAATAATTACTTACTTCCAAGCGGGATACTTAGCGTCATATTACAAATGATGCCGTACTTTTATAAACAGGTTCTAGTTATATATAATAAGTTTTTTTAATTATTATAATTTTACAAATGGGGTATTACTTTACAACGCTGAATTTTTCTACATGTTTCCTTTATGTAAATTTCTGAGATTATTTTTAAAATTTATTATATTAGATCTTTTCTGCACGTAAAGAATGTTACGCTTCTACATAGTACGTAGCGTATTCGGAAACTAAGTACCGTTTCATTCTAGCGCCGTCGCAGCGCTGTGGTAGGCGACCCGTGCATGCGCACTAGTCTTTCTTGTTCACTGACTTTCAATTGTCGCCATTTTTGTTGCTCTATGTTGTGTTTTCAGTTTGCTGTGCACATTCAAAATGTTTGAGACAATTAGTTCTCCGGCTGACTGTGAGATTCGTGCCGTGATTAAATTTTTGAACGCGAGGAATGTTAAACCGGCCAAAATTTATCGTCAAGTGACAGAAGTTTACGGTGAATACGCGATAAGTGATGGAATGGTGAGAAAGTGGGTAAGAATGTTTAATGCAGGTCGAACAAATGTCCACGCCGAGGCTCGGAGTGGTCGGCCTTCTGTTGTCACCGATGATTTGGTAAGGAAAGTTGATGAACCTATTCATGATAACAGACGCTTCACAATGACAACTCTTTCAGAGGCATTTCCACAAATTTCACGTACTGTTTTGTTCGAAATTGTGTCTGACCGCTTGAATTATCGCAAACTGTGTTCCCGATGGGTTCCAAAAATGCTCACTGATGTTCACAAAACAAAGCGACTTGGTAGTGCCCTGACATTTCTCACGCGGTACAGTGATGAGGGAGAAAACCTTTTAAACCAAATTGTGACAGGTGATGAAACTTGGGCGTGTCATTTCACACCAGAATCGAAACAGCAATCGATGTAGTAGAGACACACTCACTCTCCGAAAAAACAAAAGTTCAAAGTGGCAATGTCATCACAAAAAATCATGTGCACTGTCTTCTGGGATAGGAAAGGCGTTTTGCTTACTGAATTTCTTCCCAGAGGTGAAACCATTAATGCGGCACGATATTGTGAGACTTTAACAAAACTAAGGCGTGCCATTCAAAATAAACGAAGAGGAATGCTCAGTAAAGGAATTGTGTTGCTCCATGACAATGCTCGGCCCCATACTGCTGGTGTCACTCAATCGTTAATTCGACAGTTTCATTGGGAGCAGTTCGATCACCCGCCGTACAGCCCGGACTTGGCGCCGTCCGACTATCACTTGTTCCTGCACTTGAAGCGCGAGCTTGGTGGCAAGCGCTTTGGATCTGACGATGACGCGAAAAATGCTGTGGCGTCGTGGTTATCGAAACTGGCGGGAAGTTTCTTTGACGATGGTATACAAAAACTGGTCACCCGCTATGACAAGTGTTTGATCATTGGCGGAAACTATGTTGAAAAATAGTTTAAGACATGTGTTTTCATATAAAAATAAAATTGGATTCGAAAAAATTGTTTTACTATTTTTTTTTTTTTTCAAAACGGTGCTTAGTTTCCGAATACGCCTCGTATATATTTAACTCGCGTTGTTAAACTAAACCAATTTTTTTTATTAAGAGATTTAGTTACAGAAAAATACTTAGTTAAGGTTATGTTATTTAAATATGGTAAAACACACAAGGTTGTGTTATTTAAATATGGCAAAACACACAATGGGGCTTGCCTAAGAAAAGAAATGTCTTTGTGGAAGACTTTCTAAGGAAGACTAGCTCGTATTCACTTTACATATTAAAAAAAAAATGAAAACCAACAACGCAAAATTTTAAATAGATAGATAAATTATTTAAACAACAACAATATAAAAATAAGGAAATTACACTTTATTGTTACTTATAAATGAGGGAAGGTAAAATCTTACTTGTGATAAAAGAGTGTAAATTAATATTAATTTGTCTCCAAAAGTACAATTTAGTTCATTTTATAAAGAATTTAATTTTCAAACTGTATTTTAGGAGAATTTAATCTATGTCAGCAAATTTTATAAATGTAATGAAAATTATTGAAAATCAAACTGCATATTTAAGTTGCACCGATAAATTTTATCGGAAATAATAATTCTATTTTAAATTAATGCATTTCACATATACAAACAAGATACTTTATTTTGTTATTAGAAATTTGAAAATTAAGTCTATCCCTCTAATTACGTCTAGTTCAATTGTGTAACCTAAATACATTTTGTTTCGCTTTGATGTATCATTTACAGAAAAGGACAATGAAAAGATATTAATTTCTGCAATCGTATTTGAAAAGATTAAGAAAATTTAAAAGGAAATCTTTCAGGAATCAAAAAATTTCGCTGTGATAACTCGGAAATTTGCATATTATAAAACATTGATAAAGTGAAGTCTTTTTCCCCATCCAGCGGAAGAAAAACTGATTTTATGGGAAAATATAACTTCATGGAATCCTCCTTATCGAGACAGACCTCATGTTCTTTGCCGCATTCAAACAAATAAATAAATTTCTATCGTGAATTTATTTATAGAAGAAAGCCAATTCCCGAACAGTCAATCGAAGGTAATCGAAGGATTTGAAAACTCTGAATAATTACGTTGCCTTTTGATGTAGGACAAACAAATATTTCTTTTAATACAATAAGAGGAGTTTTATGTTTTCGTTCAATAAGAGGAGTTTTATGTTCAATAAGAGGAGTTTTATGTTTCTTATATTTAATTTTAACAAAAATTGTAAATTGATTCCTACAAAATTAAGTAGTGGAATTACTTTTATTTTCATAAATACAGCTAATTTATATTCAACTAAAAAAAATAACTGAAATTCAGTTTTAATTTCGTAGATACCAAAATGGAAGGCATAAAAGTGTTTTCATATTTACTGGGATAAAAGCAAATAAAAGAATTATTTTTTATATTAAAAAATCATATAATCTATTTCTTTTCAATTAAAAGTATACTAAGAAAAATGTTTCTTTAATTCATTCAATTCCTAAATTTAGGAATAAAACAATAAAATCAATACTAAAATATTTATTGATGCCCTCTTTGATATTTTACAGTTTGAAATCATTTTTGATTTCAATAAAGAAAATCAAATGAAGACTTTAAAGAAAGCCCAGTTAAAGAAAAAAAAGTACTTTAAAGAAAGTACAGCATCAGAGCCTTGCCATAAGATTTTAATACTTGAAACTAATCTCATAACTGCTTCTTCTATATATTTTACTATCTTCGAAATCCTTATTTATTTATTTGTGTCTCATTACTGGCAAGTCGCCTGATTCGCCCAAAAACGGTACGGTTCTGTATCGTACAGATTCATTTAGATTAAGCCAGCAACTTTTTAATAGTATGCCTTGTAAAATATAATATCTTCATATTATTTAAATAAAATCAAAAAACTGAATCATGTTTATGTTAAACGCGAAGAACAGTAAGAATGCGTGTATCTCTATTATCTCATCTTTACCTTCAAAGCATACCTTAAAACACACCCGAATCCTCATATTTGCTCTGTAAGTTCGGATTAAAATAATTCAAAATGCCCAGATTAAAACATGGTTCTGATTTCATTCTATGTTTATAGAAATCTATGGATAGCAAAGAATTTTCATTAATTTTTTCGGGCTTCTATAAAGCATCTCTGGCATTTTTCTCGACGCTAATAGCTTCATTCTTAATAACATAGTTTTTTAATTTCACTTATTATATATTAACTACTACTGCTATCATTCAAGCCAGTATACAATAAGTGTTTACTTCCCGTATGTGTTGATTAAATAAAGGAACTTATGAAGTTTACCACATAAACAGCTGAGTTTCATCCAGTTTACCGTATGAGCTATTAACAGTATTTAATCATTTCTATGAAGGTTATAGTACAGTGTATGTTCCCAGAAGCGAAATACAAATTTTTCATAATTCAGTTTTGGTAACAGTAACTGTTTGAAGAACTGGAATTACAAGTTCATGCAAATTTGTTACGCATTTGCGTAATAAACTGTGTAAAACTATATAGAATTTACCCTCTAATATTTAAGAGAGCAGAAAAATTCGTTCAAGAAATGAAGAGATATTTAAAGTAAATGATTCCCATTAATCATCTAATGAAACAAATTATACAACATTTTTACTTAATACAATTATTTAAACATTTCGAAGCTCAGCAGTGTAAGAGAGTTATTTTAGATTTATACTTAAAAGATCTCATAAAACTGTAATTTGTAGATGAAGAAATAATGGTGAAAGAGAATGCACGTTTTTTATAACTAATGTATAAATTTTGTATAATGATGTATAATCTATAAATATATATTTTCTGTAATGTACTTTCCAGAACCACATTTTCGATCAGATTGATTGGTGTGCCCGTAACTATTCGTTGTATTACAGATTAAGCAACAAACTGCTAATTTGACAACTAAGGTTGTAGTTATTTAATTTGGAAACTATGATTGTGCTGATTTACAAAAGCTTTTATTTAAAAACGAAGCATTTCGTTACATACAAAATATTCAAATAGGTAAATGCTCTATAAATATAGTATTAATAAGGTTTTTCCTTCATCCAATTATCAAAATAATTTAGCTCTTTATCTGGCAGAAAAGCAATTAAGGAAGAGAGAAATAGAGAAGAGAAAACAGCATTATTATTATTACTTACGTTGTTCAGCCCTAAGGGACACGGAAGGGACGTATGCCCTCGGACTCAGATTTTTTATCCAATTTAGAAATTTTGGGAAAATATGAAGTGTTTTTAAATATTAAATTCTAAAGACTGAAAGAAAAATTATGCAGCTTCTGAACAGGTAATACTCAAAAGTATTTGCAATGTAATATGCTTAGAAATTGACCATATGATCATTTTGCATCATATATAATACGCTCTGCATTTTCTGTGCACTATGCTTCATACAAATATGTAATACATATAAATGGATTACAGTTATATAATCTTAATAGGGTGAGATATAAGATTAGTATGATCAGAAAATTTCTTATACTGAATATTTTCAATAACTTAAAAATTTCGACTATACGGAAATATTTTAATACCCTGAAGAGTATAATTCCTGACTGGATCACTAAAACATTGTTGTAGTTAATTGTTCTCCAAAATAGGAGTACATCAAGCTAATCATTTAGAAAGTGACAGTGTAATTTCACAAGAACGTTGCAGCGTGACTGCACATCAACGTTGCAGTGTGACTTAACAAAATGTCACAATGTTACTTCACATCTACTTCCCAGTATTCACATCAGCTTCCCAGTATGACTTTACATCAACGTCTCAGTGTGACTTCACATCAACGTCTCAGTGTGACGTCACATAAACGTCGCAATGTGACTTCACAATAAGCTAACATTAGGCCATACCTACAACGTAACTGCAACAATGAGGTCGTCACAGTGTGACACGTTTGCAGGGTAACAGCGACGTCGCCGTGCTATTGGGGAGGTCACATGGACTTGTCCAATATTTTACACATTGCTCATTGCACATTAGAACAGAGTTAGGTTTTTTTCACGCTTCTCTTTCATTTTCTCTAAGTTACTTAAACCCATAATAATTGTTGCGTTTATATAGCCTGGGCCTTATTTCTTTTTTTGCTCCACCTTTTTAATCTGGCGTTAAAAATTTCGTATCAAATACTAGGAAATTATTTTTCTCTCAAACAAAATTGCGCACTTTCTAATTATCTTTCCTTTGCCTCAGCTTAATTTTTCACCCTTCGGGGCAGAAAGAATTATCGGGTATAAAACCAGACATCTCCCCAACAGCACGGCGACGTCGCTGTTACATTGCAAACATGCCACTTTGTGACGATCACAATGTCACAGTGCCGTTGTAGGCATGGCTTTGTGACGTCACATTTTGAAATTTAAATGTTTTCACACCGCGACGTTTATGCGACGTCGTAATGTGACGTTAATGTGAAGTTATAGTGTGACATTGATGTGAAGTCACACTGGGACGTTGTTGTGAAGTCACGCTTTAATGTTGATGCGTAGTAACGTTGCGACTTTGTTCTGAAGCTACACTGTGACGTTGTTGTGAGGTTACATTTTGATGTTCATGTAACGTCACATTTCGACTTAGATATAACGTCATAGAGTGACGCGAGTGAGACATAATAAAGTGGCACACGGATGTAATGTCACTAAAGATGTGAATGAATCCCACGCAGTGCTGTATTACTTTTTAAAAGCCTAGTGAAATGTAGCTGAACTTCTATTTTAGAGAACTGCTTCAGTAAAACATATAACTACAACAGTGTTTTATTAATCAAGTAAGAAGTTATATTCTTCAAAGTATTAAAATATTTCCTTAATATTGGAAATTTTTAGATTATTGAAAATATTCAATATAATCATGGAACATTTTCTCATCGTACTAAGGTCGTATCTCATTCTATTAAGGCTATATAACTGTGATCTATTTATGATTTATTACATGTTTGTTTAAAACATAGCGTACCTGCAAATGCAGAACTTATTGTATATGATCAGAAAGTGACCATATGGTTATTTTCTAAGCACATTATATTGCAAATACTTTTGAGTATTACTTGTTCAGAAGCTGCATAATTTTGCATTCTTCCTTTATAATTTAATATTTAAAGACATTTCATATTTTCCCAAAATTCTAAATTGCATTAAAACTCTGGGCCTCTCGAAACGCGTCGAATATGTTTCCAATTACACCACGAAAGTATACGGAAAGGAGGGAGAAGAAACTTATAAATTATTAGACTTGATAATTAAATGAAAGGAAAGCCGTTTTAGTACTATATTTATAAGATTTGAACACGTTCTTGCATAATGAAATGTTTCGTTTTGAATAAAAAGCTTTTGTAAATGAACAGTCTTTTACTACGATCGTAGTTTCCAAATAGCGATTTGTTGCTTAATCCGCAATACTGAACGAATAATTATGGGCAAAAAAAAATCAGTGATTTGAAAACTGGAATTTAAATTGCATATTATTGTATTTATATACATAAGTATATATTATTATATTTAGGTATGTAAAACGTGCATTCTCTTTCACCGTTATTGCTCCATTGACAAGTTACAGCTTTATGAGGTTTTTAAAGTATGAATTTAAAATAATTTTCTTACACTGCGGAACTTTAATATACCTAAATAATTGCATTAAGATAAAATGTCGTATAATTTGTTTCATTGGCTGATTAATCTAAATCATTTATTTCAAATATTCCTGCACCTTCTAAACGCATTTTGCTGCTTTCTTAACAGTTAAAGTTTAAACTGAATACCAGTTTACACAGTTTATTATGCAAAAGCATAACAAATTTGCATGCAGTAATAACTTCGGTTCAGAAAACAATAATTGCAATCACAGCTGAAATACGGAAAATTTGTATTACTCACTTCTAAGAATATATGCTGAACCGTAACCTTGTAGAGTCATTAGGTTATTTTTTATGCCGGAGATGTGAAAAATGAGCAGTGCCCTCTCTTGGACTTGAACCTATCAAATGCAATTGAACGATGTTTTTACAAGACATCTGTATGTAAGGATAGAATAAAGGACTCTTTTTTTTTTTTTTTTCAAACGAATTATAAAACTGATTTAAAATAGATTCAGAAGAGATTTGTTTCGTGGCTTCTGTACATACGTAAGGATGTGTCTCGCATAACTCTAAAACGAATAGCCTCAGAACATTGAAATTTTGTGTATAGGACTGCTATAATTTAAATTGCCAGTTTAGCATCGCCTTATTACTTGAGTAAAGGACGAAAAACCTTCGTATTTATTTCTTAATTATTGTACATTGAACGGGAGTTGGTTTGTTCGCCTTGAAAAGTCAGCTAATTTCCGATCAATGGCAATGATTACTTGCTCTTAATTTAATTACTTTCTTTTAATTTAATTTCTTTTTTCAATTGAAATTTTGTTATTCATGATTTAATTCAAGTCCCCGTTAAATATTTTTAACAAAGTACATTCAAGTTACTTTAAAACAATTTTCGGAATTAAACTTGCTAACTATGGATTCACTCTTTTTAGATAATTCTACTAAAATTAATCTTAGGAGATAATATAATCAATATTTCTTTGGTAAATAAATTATTATTAACTTACTTTGCAGCTATTGCGCAAGTAGTAGAATAACTTGATTTCGCACTAAGTGAGTTTAAGATACCAACTCTGTTATTCGACTTAGGGAGCTCATTTTTTATTCTTGTATGTTGGTAAAATATACATTTTTTGCTTTAAAAATGATTGAATTATGTTGTTCTTATCTTTCGGTTAAAGTTTTTATGCCTTTAGTTAATCTGTATGCAATAGTTGTAGAATTATCAACAATTTAAAAGTTGTTTACGTCTACCTAAGCCTAATTTTTTATCGTAGCTTCCATATTTGTTTACATTTGAAACTTTCAGAATAGTGAATTAAATTAGTTTCTGCACCTTCAGTATGTTTTTACGGAGTGGAACGAAAAGCAAACTTTTAGTTTTATGCACCGAAAAATTTGCCTTCTTATCCGCTGGCCGAGTTGCTTGTTTTTGAGTAGAAACTATAATTCTGAATTGAAAAATTAAAAAAAAAATTTTTTTTTAAACTTTATTTGGTGTTTTATATTTTTCAATATTTTTCAATTTTTGATAAAGATATTTTGAAGTTTTATGTATTTTTGCCTTGCCGCGAAGTGAGAACTGAATTAATTGAATGAGAAATATATCTTATAATTATAAGATAATATAAATTATACGTATTTTTGCTGCATTTGATTTAAACTTATTTCCTCGAATAAATTCGAGGAAATAAGTTTAAATGAAACGCAGCAAAAATGCGTATAATTTAATATTCCGTATAAGGAAGTCATGTGGTGTACACATCAGATTTTTTCATTTTAGGATCTCAGTAATTAAAACTTGGTTTCCTTTATTTATTTTACTTCAAATGGAAATTGGCTGTATTTATGATTATAAAAGTAATTCCATTATTTAATTTTCTCGGAAAAAAGGCATATTTTATATTGCATTAGAGGCGAAAAATGATTTTATTTTTCAAGTACATAAATTTATAACTTTCGTTAAATAAAAAATAAGGAAAATATAAAACTTCTATTACACTGAAAGAAATATTTGTTTGGCCTACAGTACAAGAGGATACGAATCCACCAAGGGAACCTAGATGGAATTCTTGCAGAAACGGACGAGAGAATTCTGTAGAAGGAAAGGATAAGTAGAAATTAATTTTATTTCTTTAAATATTCAGTTAGGCTTCGGTGCAAAATTGTTGAGTTAGTGCCTCAAACAAGGATATCTTATTTTTATTCGGCGAAAAAGTTTTCAGTTTAATGTATGTATCTATCTTGAAGGATTTTATTTTTTTGTGTTAGACAGTATTGTGTTTTTTAGTCCGAAAGATTGTAATGAATAAAAATTTTGGTGCTTTTTCAAAGCAAACATTAGCAGCTCCTTTACATATAACGTAAAGTTTAAATTAAGTAATATTTTGAATTTTACTATATGAAAGAACTGTAATGTTTGATATGTATTAGTGATATATTAAATATATCGTAAAAGGTATATTATTATATATTAAATATATTTCATTTACGATATATTAAATATATAGTAAAAGGTAGTGAGTGAAGAAAGTGTTTTGATGAAGTGTATGTTAAATAAAAGCTAAGGACATTAAGCTGAATAGTGAGTATCGGAGGTCTAATATGTCTAAGCTATTAACAATGTAAGAATTTGGTTTGTAGGTAGTTTTTAAAAAATTGGATACCTATACACGTTTTCACCCACGAAAGTGGGAAGGCGGGGGGGGGGGGGTGAGAAAACAAACATTCCTAAATATTTTAAATTTATTGTAATACTTGTCATATGTAAGTATTTTTTATACAATTTGTCATATGTAAGTTAGTGAGTATGAAATAAAAATTTTAGGTACTACCGGCGCAGCGATAAATTCGCCAGTAATGGTACAACTGATGCCAAACAGAATATCCTCGCTAGTAACCTTTTACGCCTCATTTTCAAAACAAGTCGCAACCATTTCTTATCAGATTGATTCTTTCTTTCAATACTAGCATACAATTACATAGAATTTTCACCAGATAATTCAATTTTATGCCCTAAGGCCATTCGCGGTAATTAAGTCAATTAGAATGCAATCACACCGCTCACCCGAAGGCGAAAATATAGAAAAGGCAAAGGGTTAAATTCATCAATTCTAATGAGAATGCACTAGCGAAGTAAAACACTGGGGTTTTACATAATTTCTGAGTAAGCTATTCGTAGAATAATCCTTGCATTTAAACTTGTATTCCAAATTAAGATTTAACTTGAAATTAATGTAGATAATTACTGAGAGAATTAGATTTTTGTAACGTAGTTTACGTGAGATGAGATCACTTGGGGTCACGTGAGAACCGGCGAATCAGGATGTTGAACCGGGAAAGTATAGTAAATTTTTAAATTAATGTCTTTTTAAAAATTTATTGCTTTATTTATTGGCCTTTTTTCAAAATTTTAAACGATATTAAAATGTTTATGCCTTCAAAATAAAAAATTCTTAGAACTAACATATGTTAACATTTTTATGTGTATACTGTATGTTGTCGCCAATATAGTCTGTTTGGCGAGATTTGCGCCGACGAAAAGGAAAAGTACCAAATTTTATTAATCATTGAGCGCTTTTTTTAAAAACTTGGTGACAATTTTAGAAAAGTACTCGGGCAGCCAATGGCCTAGGAACAGCCCTGATTTGAGTATTATTGTTTAATTTACATCTACATTAGTATTAGTTTTTGTTTGTAGTACAAATAATACCTTTTATGTTAAAAATTCTAATTAAATAAGAAAAGATTTTTACAACTTTCTCAAGGCTTTGTCGTATAACTTCAGAAGTAGAGATAGCTTGCTAACCTGTCTAATAAGGCCTTTGGGACATATCTTTCAGCTACCAGAGTAATAGCGACCTTAACACCCCCTTCAGTTTTTAATTCTTTGAATAGTAAGTTAAGACGAAACATGAATGAACAATTTTCAATGATTAATTTGAAGAAGTTTATTTAGTTAATTATGTTAGACTGCCCAAGTAATCGCCTTAATAAGAAAAGAAGCCATTTAAAAGAAAACATATGTGCTAGTAATTTCAACAATATTACTTCCAGATATTATTATTATGTGGAAGTAATAATTAAATTACTCTGTTTTTTTTTCAGAGAGTAGAAATCTCTCTTTATTTTAACGACGTAATCTCTGTTTTTTTTTTTTTTTTTTTTTTTTTTTTTTTTTTCAGCTGCATACTGCGTTTATTTTACCTCCTCTGTTGTCATATGAGCATGCAGTTTCAGTTCTAGAAGTGATACTCTCATGAGACACATTCGTGAATAATTCAAATTAAATTACATATTATCTAAAGTATTAGCTGAATTCATATTTTCGCTCATAAAAAGGCGATTTAGATGTTTAATGTTAAAAATTTATCATATCCGTTATTGTCGCAAGGTAGTGTACTGCACATCATACGATAATAGTGCATATCAGCATATCACAGTATTTTTAACTTCTATGAATACATGTTTCGTTTTTGTTCAACGAAAAGCAAATGGAAAATATAATATGTATAAAAAACCAGTTGAATATGAAGTTTCATGAGCTGATCACAGATGGCAGCAATGTACCAACGGGAGTGGTTTTTTTTTTTTTTTTTTTAAACGAATTTTGAACGAGGAGCAACGGAAGCAATGCAAGAAATGTTGCGAAGATTTTGACGTCAAGTCAGAATTGATAGGATTTAACTTAATCAATTTTAATTGCTAATAATAAATTTTTACAGGTAAAAATTTCTGTTTCCTTACTGGCTCGAATACAAAAACATGTTTATGAACTTATAATGCGCTTTCAAAAAACATACCAGTCTTAGATGTACAAACCAACAGTTACGAAATGTATTAGATAAATCATTACCAGTCTTATCACTTTTAAATTTAAAATGCATTTACTTATTTCTAATTAAAGGTATGTGCCTTTAGACTATTTAATCGCGTTTTTAAGTAAAAACTTTCAATGTATTAAGATGATACTTATAAAGCTGATTAATATGTAAGCCCTCTGTTGTTTCGTAAAATACCTGGAGAAATTACTTTTCAGATTAGTATGATATTTCTTATAGAAGATTTTCCCACCCAGTACAATAGCGGATCACTTCGCTAGTTCAAGCAGTCCCTAGAATGACCAAAGACATCGGTTATTACTATCGAAGATGCTGTTCAGCGTGCGCCAGAAGACTCCAGGTTTTACATTCCTACGAAAGATGATCTTACAGTTACAAACATTCATGCTTTCTTCGGAATTTAAGTCCGGTCTCAACGCTGGAAGTGCTTTCCGTACAGCCATGCTGAAGAGGATGGCCTCAACATAATTAAATATTATATTTATTGATTAAACGTATTACAATTCAAGATTAAACGATTTTACTTAGAATGTCTAGGCATTTCTTCGAATTAATAGATAAATTGAATAAATAATCGTTTATGAAAAGTAGGAAGTTTATATATAACGCATTTGTGCAAAAAATTCAAAAGACATTTGCATTTGCAAAAACTAAGCATGATGATAAAGTAGTGCATAAGTAATAATTTCTGAGGAAAAAAAAGATTAACGCAACTTGTAAGGAAAAATTCTTGAATTAAATATTGGTCTACATCTTTGAAAATTTTTGAAAGGTAGAATTCAGAGCAAAAACCGATAAAGTAAATTCATTATAATAAAGGAAATTTATTTATTTAGTTTACAGACATTTGCGTGAAAAAATAGCAGAAAAAATTCTTAAAATAGATGGATTTTAAGATAGCATAGATTTCTTTTCTAATAGAAGCCCACCAGCAACCGAACGGTGAAGTCGCTGAGTACTGGTAGTTTGGTCCAAATCTCGAATTCCGCGGACGGTCTGTCTACATGGGCGTTTTTGCAGTTCTCCTCGTATGTAACGTGTATTTGAGACAATTTTCCTTAGAAGGTCCCCACAAAGACATCCCTTCCCTTACGAGAGGCAGCCCTTGTTGCTTTGCCGTAATCACCTAAACCAAACCTTTTCTAGGAGAACAATCATTCAAAGAAACTAGAGATCATTTGTAAATTATTTATTTCTATTTTATATTTGCAAGTAAGAGTAGAAGACAATATACAGGATTTTTTCAAACTTGTCATATATAATTTTTCATACAGTTTTTAGTATTTCTTACATAATTATACTAAACCTAATCATATATAAGTTTTTCTACTAACTTTAAGGACAACATATATTATTCATCAATGAACAAATCATAAATGCAATTTAAAATAGAAACGTAATCAATATTATTTAAACTTCTCTTTTTGTCTGATTAAAAAAATTGAATGTTTTAATTTAATAATTAAAGAAATTGTGAAATTTTCAAGTTATATAAAAGTCTAATTAAGCGATTTTCTTTCTAAAGCAATGGCCGGCAAACTCACTCGTCAAAAGAGCCAAAGATCAGTAGTAGAATGATTAAGATTTCTTTTAACTAAAATTTCTTTTCAAGAACCATATTTTTAGGAGTCGCTTTAAACTAGCTATTAACATTAAAGAAACCGAATAACATAATAACAGTAACCTTATTTACTGACAAAAAATGTTTTAACATTAAAATAAAACTATGACAATACACGTATTTAATGTAAACAATGACTTTGCATTTCGTTGGAAAGTTTAGACAAGTTATATTTTTATATTGTTGTTTTTAATTTCAAGCAAGATTCCAGATTCTCATCACTAAGGCTATAGAGACGTTAGGTATTTTTAGGAATCAGGAAAGATGAAAAATTAGCAAAGCCTTCCCCGGGAATCGAAGCAAAGACCTCTGAAATACCGGCTCAGTGTGCTGACCACTGCACCACGAAGGCGCGCTAGGAAGGCGGGAGAAATTCGAGTACCTTACAAGGCAATTTCTCAATTTATTATTGACAAAGTTCATGCTTGGAAAAGATTATTCGCATGAATATGTACATGTGAATATGTGAATATGTATGAGTGAGAGAAGAGAGACTGCTAGTTTTTTGATTGATCATATGAGTCTGGTATAGCATTTCAGGTGTTGAAAATTATCATGTCTTTTTTTTTCTAGATCTTTCAAAGCATACCACTTTCGCTGCGAGACCACATTCATCTTCTACATCTTCTACATTTTTTCCGTATCAGAATTAAGGTGTTCAAATTTGTAGCTCCATAGTTCTTTGTTTTTTAACTCCAGTAAACGCATTCAAGAGCGTCAATGTCAGAATTAAAAGGGAAAAAATTGTTACGTCAATATTGAGAGTGTTTTTCTTTAACAACAGCTAATGTCGCCATGCCTGTAGCATTTTTTTTTTTTTTTTTTTTTTTTTTTTGCAGCAGGAGATGTGAAAAATGTGCAATGCCCTCGCCGGGACTCGAACCGTGGTACTCTCGAATACAGTTCGAATATGCTTCCAATTATACCACGAAGGAATACACACACACAAAAAAAAAAAAAAAAAAAAAAAAAAAAAAAAAGATAGAGGAAATAGTTTAATAGAACAATAGTAACCTAAAATCAATAATCTTAAATAATAAATGTAAAAGAATAATTAAATTAAAATCATTAAATGATATAACTTGCTTTCAAGAAGGATCATTTAACATAGCAGAGTAAAGTCTATCTCAACAGGTACAAAGAATTCAGAAAATAAGAATAGAGAAGTAATGCATTATTTACTCTCATATAATGTACGCAATAATAAAAGAACCAATGAAGATAAATGCATCAAATGGTGGCTGAATCGCAGAATAGGCTGCATCAATCGATGCTGTGTTTACTTCTCTTATGCTTGGACACGCCTTTTTATGACGTAATATTGGTTACGCCTCTTCTTAAAAACAAGTTATAAGCAGGTTAGAAGAGAAGGGCTAGCTCATAGAGCTTTTCCCCCTGAAGCAGAAAGTGAGAAGTGATGACGTAGTCATGATGACATTAAGCGCGCAGATGCAATTCACAGTTTGGAAATTAGCGTTTTTGAATCAGCGTTTAAAATGAGCTGTGTATGAAAGATAGCTATAATTTGGAAGAGAGAACGTTACTGCTTTATGCATTTTAGACTAAACCCTTAAAAAAATTAATAATACCTACTCAATTTTAAAATAATAGATAAAATGTGCTACTCTTTTAACATAAAGTTCCGTGGGTTTTTCGCAAGTTTTTTTTTTATTTAATGCACGTTTATTTCTAATCATTTCTTTATCTGCATGCTAACTGAGAGAATTTTTATACTGCTTCTAAGATAACTATAATAGCAGCTATTTAAATTTACTCAAAAATTAACTTTACATTGACATAGTTTTAAACATATATGACATATATGGCAACATTTCTGCTAACCTAAGGTTTGATTTTTTGCCTAATTGTAAATTTTACATTGTTATAATTCTCTTCCGATTCAATATAATAGATATTTTTAAAATAATTTTGTAATTTATACTTATATCTATATTACAATTAAATAAATGTGTGTAAGATTGTTACCTTAATTTTGACAAAATAGCTTTACTCAGAGTACCTAAAACAGTTATTTAATTTTTCAAAAGTGTGAGTAAAGGAAGCAGGTTTTTTTATGCCAATTACTTTGATGTTTTATACTATTATTTTTTATCTAGAATGCTAATCCAGCACAAAATCGAATCAATAATTAGTTACAAAGGATACAATAAGAATAACTTTAACAAGTACTTAACAAAATTAGTTTGTTAAATACTTGTTATTCTTGTTCGTACTATTTTGGTACTATTCATAATACCGAAGATATTATCGATTAACTCATAGAAGTCAGATGCTTTTTGATTTCCTGTGGGGTGGAGTATACCTTTTGCGGTACTTTTTGAAAATAATGTTTTCTCTGGAGCGACTTTTTGTCTCTCGTTTCAATTGACCATTAAATAATTCGGTTTTAGTTTGTGACACAATTTGATTTCTTCTCAATCTCTATTTAAAACCTCTTTAATAATATCAAAATTTAAAACAGTTCCATCTTCTAAAACAAATCCTTTATCTAAAACGTGGTTTCTCAGTAATTTGAGGCAGAGCGCGAAATGAGACCTCTGATTAAAACAAACTGCACATTTTGAAAAGAACCGAGAACTTGGTCCAGTTTAGAGGCATAGCAGAGTTTTCAATCTATATGCATTTCGTCGAAACTGAGAACGCATATTTTTTCTACAGAATACAAATATTCGCCTATTTCATTCTTTAGAGTAAGAACATTACTTTGAATTCTTGGACTGCACTAAAATTTAGCGCACCATTTCTTTAATTTGCTAATACTAGGTAAAGATATTCCAATTTTTTTCTTTCCAAAAATCATAGCTTTAAGATGACAGAGCTCTTATGACAATGCTACGTGAAATATCTTCACTAGTCCACCTGATTTTTTCCTTCTTTTTCAGTAATGCATTAATCTGCGTCTTTATAAAAATAGGCTTTAGACATTTTTTCCCAATTCTCCGATTTGTGCTTCCCCCCCAAAAAAAATTTCGCTATTTGAGATTTTAATTTCTGATACCAATTTCTGTCTAGATGTCGTCCACCTTCTTTGCCGCTGAACAAACATTCTAACATTTTTCTTTTCTCTATTTTTCAATACTTTAATACAATTTTCTAAGGATATTATTTTGTTCTTCGAATTATCAATGCATTCTTGTTTATCCTTAAACTTATGGCATTCAGGAATATCTACATTTTCATTTGTGAGTTTTATTTCAAAATCATTAAAATTTGATTTATTATTGTCATCATCAATTTCGATTTATTATTGTCATCATCAATTTCGATTTATTATTGTCATCATCAATTTCGATTTATTATTGTCATCATCAATTTCGATTTATTATTGTCATCATAATTTACTTTCGGCACAGCATTCCTTTTCAACAGTTTCTTTTTGTGGCTATCCAAACAAGCGATTTTTCATGTCATCAACATAAACACTGCATAGAAAATGTTCGCTGCAGATTTTTACGCGCTTCACATTAATAGAATCTTGTCTTTGACATTTGTGTATCCATTCTTTCGTCAAAAGCAAAATCTCATTTGGATCCTTTGGTCCCATGAAATAAAATATCTCATCCTTTCGTACTTTTGTAAATGCTACGGCACGTTACTACAGCGGAAAAAGCCATATTACGTAAACGATACTTTACAATATAGAATTTAAAATAAAAACTGACTAAAATTACATATATATAAATTATTTTAAATATATACAATATTAGAAAACAGATATATATATGATTAAAATTAATTTGGGATATGTAACCTCTAGAAAATCGTCTTGCAGCTGAATGAAACTACAGATTTAAATGCGGGAAATCAAAACAGGTGGCATCACAGTGACGTCAGATTACTGCCTGTTACGTCCCCCCATTAGGCTCGCGTCGGCAAGGTGTCGAACAAAGAAATGAGCTAGCCCTTTCTATTTATCCCTGGTTATAAGTATGCTATAGCTTCGTAGTTAAAGAAAACTTAAATTATATTTTAACTGAGTTGAAATGGTGGGTTTATAATGTCCTGCGCGAGATTTTTTTAATTATAAATTTATTTTTGTGTGTTGTGTGGTAGTGTTAGCATTTAACGCAACGAATTATCTCTCACAAATGTATTATTAAGATACCAACGATTGAAAACGATCATTAGCAAACGATTGAAAATATTGAATGCATGAATTAAAAATTATAACCGTAACTTCTGAAAATACAGAAAAGAATTCGTTTTGATTATTGATGAGTGTGTCAAAATCGGTTGCGTACTGCAGAATGGATGAGTATCTGAATCTGGATTTTTGTTATCAGTTGGAGCGAAGAGGTAAAAAGAGCGTTATTGAGTGGTGTATGGAGAAAAGTTTGATTGCGATATCGTATAAGTGCACAATTTGTGGAACAAATATGAAACTAGTAGAGCGAAAAAAACCGTATAGAGGGTTTTGAGTGGATGTGTAGAGTTACTGGAGGCGAATGTAGGCATCCAATTTCAAGGTTTGTTCGAAAGAACTCCTGGTTTGTGAAGAGTAAATTCGACAACTCAAATCAATGGAGTTGGTTACGCGCGAGTTTCTGCAATTCTGTGATTTTTTTTTAAGTGAAAGCAGATTTCTGAGTATATGAGCAATGGAGAATTTATTCAATGTCTGCTTTTTTAAGTAAAAATAGATCAATGTGCACATGGGCAAAGCCAATGTGGTGCGCAATGCCAAGGTTGTGCAATTCTGGGATTTTTTTTAAGCGAAAATAGATCGATGTCACATGGGCAAAGCCAATGTGGTGCGCAATGCCGAGGTTGTGCAACTCTGGGATGTTTTTTAAGTGAAAATAGATCGATGTGTATATGGGCAAAGCCAATGTGGTGCGCGATGCCGAGTTTGTGCAATTCTGGGATGTTTTTTTAAGTGAAAATAGATCAATGTGCCCATGGGCAAAGCCAATGTAGTGCGCAATGCCGAGGTTGTGCGCGATGCCGAGTTTGTGCAATTCTGGGATTTTTTTAAGTGAAAATAGATCGATGTGCACATGGGCAAAGCCAATGTGGTGCGCAATGCCGAGGTTGTGCTCGATGCCGAGTTTGTGGTGTTTTTTATGTGAAAACAGATCGATGTGCACATGGGAAAGTCAATGTGGTGCGCAATACCGAAGTTGTGAGCGAAGCCGAGTTTGTGCAATTCTGGGATGTTTTTTTAAGTGAAAATAGATCGATGTGCACGTATGGGCAAAGCCAATGTGGTGCGCAATGCCGAGGTTGCGCGCGATGCCGAGTTTGTGCAATTCTAGGGTGTTTTTTTAAGTGAAAACAGATTGATGTGCACATGGGCAAAGTCAATGTGGTGCGCAGTGCCGAGTTTGAGCAATTCTCTGATTTTTCTTTACGTGAAAATAGATCGATGAGCACATGGACGCCGAGTTTGTGGAATTCTTTGATGTTTTTCGAGCGAATACTGATCGTTGTGTAAAAGGGAAATGAGGTTGTGTGTAATGCCGAGCAGTAATGTAGCTTTATTTATGTGCAATGTTTATATCGTTTGTGTATTTTAAATTTGTATTGTTGTTTTAATTGTGAATTATATTTAAGACCATTTTTCATTTAAATTGTATTTTTAATTTTTTGGTTTTGATATGTTTATAATGCTTTTGGACTTACGATATATATCGCTAGCCCGACGATCTACTCAACAGTAGCAAAACTGTAAACTTTAACCCTTTAAGTAACGTTTACCTCATATTTTAATACGTAGTGTTTGGTATCGTAATTGCACTTGATAATACGAGTTTATTGATAATATGTGTGTGTGTGCGTATGTGAAGCATTGCTTAGTGTTCCAAGTTTGTAGTATTTATTTTATTATATTATTTTCTTTCATTCTGAGAAATTAGAGTTTTTTATTTATTAATGCGTAAAATTCTAGTGTGCCTACACAGAATATGGCGGGATTTAGGAATTTTAGAAACTGATATGAAAGCTGTGTAATGATGTTCGTATGCAATAAAAAATATTCTTCTTTTTTTTTTAATATAAAGTTAAAAATTTTTAGAAAGTAATGAAAATTGTCTACTTATTGGTATGTCAGAAATTATGTCGTTACGTAGCAAGAAAATAATTTGTAAAAATGATAAAATTGAAATGTTCCGCAATATAAATTTAAATTAAAAAAAACTTATTTGTATAAACGCTTTAATAAGAATTTTTGAAAATATTGAAGCTCTACAAGCATTAGAGGCTGCGACGTTGTTTATCGTTTTAATAATTGGTAGAATTCGCTCACTGTATCATGGTAATTTTAAATATAAACAATTTATTATACTTATTATCAGAAACGCCTAAGCTTAAATGTTATAAATGTAAATTAAAGGTAAAGAATTTGATATTAATTTACAATAATAAACAATTTATTATTGTTATTTTTAAGAGAAAATAGAAAGTACGCGTAGTGTAAATGCGAGACTACATTGTGACGTCACAAGCTTAGTCCCACCGATTTATGGACGTCACACAGCTCCACCTACTGAACTTTGTTGATGCACCCTATTCTACGCTTTTACCCAAATGGTTATCAGAAACACATTATTATCAGCAAGTTAATACCATGTTAAGGTTTAAAATTAAATGCTCAAAATTTGCGGTTTGGGCAACAGGAGATGGAGGTAGTTTATAAGACATTTTACTTTATATTTATTAATACATTTTGATTTATATTATCGTCCTTTTTCCACTAACAATAGCTTTCAGATCTCAAATTCTGTTGTTAAAATTTAGCTTTTGACAAATCACTAACAATGTATCACTAACAATGTAATCAAGTACTATCAGGTTCAATGTTTCTTCTAACCTTCTTCGGAAACATACAATGACCTGACTAGGAACAGAGAGCTTACTAAAGCTATGTTCACTAATTGTAGTAAGTAGACAGGATACAGACGAAGGGTATACAAGACCCTTTATTTTTCTTTATATACAATGACTTCCGTACTTCGGAATACAATGACCCTCCACTCGGGGTCTAACGTAAAAGGTATAAAAATAAAACTAAACTCTAATTTAACTTTAGAATAAGATTGGCCTTATAATAACAGGAAGCGTATGTAGCACAGAGACTGTGAACACTACAATACGTTTAATTTATCAAGAGGATTAAAACCTCTGGCCTGGAAGGCAAATAGCAACTGCGTAACTTCTAAGGTAAGCGGCCTGCTTCGAACTCACTGCTTCCTCTCTCCTGCTTGGCAAAAAGGCCACACTTCAATACTTGGCGTTCGCCAGACAACTTTGCATAAAATCCTTCACGCTTATAATTCTGGCCGGAAGTAGAAAATAAGAAGTGATAGTAAAGATTTAAAATAAAATAAACGTTAGTAAAACTTAAGATCCTTACAGTACAACTAACAATGCACCATTGATACACAGCTAAATTATTTACATTACATAATTGATCCTTTTTTTTCATACAAAAGCTTACAGCAAGCAATGTGTTAATCATTGTTAATATTTTTATACATCTTTCTAAGTGCTAATATCATTTTATGCTGTTTGGTGATCTGGTATGCTATGCTGGAAGCAGTGTAAACCATATGATCATATTAAATTTCTTCTTCTCCTACGCTTATTATAATAAATAAAATTATTCATTTTATTGCATTAATAGTCTAAATTGTGGATTGCAATAATAAATTTGTAACAAATATCCTATCTAACAGCGCGTAAAATTTCTGCTGGAATGAAGAAAATAAATTAACTGTGAAATTATACAATTTTTACATTTTCCTTGAGATCATTTTCAGTAGCCATTCGGTGTTTCCTCTTTTTTTATTATTTTCCTAATAATGTTATTTCTTCTTACACAAGCAAAGAAAATTATGATATACTCTCATTTTAAACAGCGACTGGGGATGAGGGGACTCAATCTCCAAATCCCGGTGGTTACGAATTATCGTTGACCACCTTTTCTTTCTTTCTTTTTTTTTTTTTCAGTTAGTGCCACAGTCTGGAGTCATTAGGTTTTTTTGAAGCAGGAGACATGAAGAACGTGCAGTGCTCTCGCCAGAACTCGAACCCTGGACTTCTCGAATATAGGTCTAGTAAGCTTCCAATGACACCACAAAGGCATGGAGAAAGGTGGGAGAAAATACTTAACATACTATTTCTGAATCCTCCGCAGAAAAGCTTCCCTTAGATTTAAAGTTGTTTTGAATTGCCAGATTATTTTCTTGGTGATGTTTCAGCAGACTTGCAAAAAAGAATAAATGTTTCCCTTCAAAATATTGAGCAGAAATGATAATTTGCTTTCGAATGAAACGATTTCTTCCAATTTCAAGAAAATTGTATTTAATTTATTCTGTAATTTTTGATTAAGATTATTTAGATGAGATAATTTCTCGGAACCACTTGTCGTCCGTTAGTTCAAGTTAGTCAACAGTCTTCTCAAGAGGAAAAATTTTAATTTATAATAATAAGAGAAGCGTTTTAAAACGTTTCGTCTTGAAAGCCAATGTACATTACTATGCAGCTGAAGATCTGTATATTCTCTTTCTCTTTCAACTAAAAATTCTTTAAATTGGCGATGATAAGGAACTTTAGCTAAGACTGCGTTGAAAATCTTGGTAACCAATTCCATAACACTGCCAATTTCTTCTGGAAAAATCTGCCACAAACATCTTCTTGATGAATAATGCAACCGTAAACAAGTACCTCGTGATTAATTATCCCTTCAAAATAGAAATAAAACCTTTTTCTCACTGCTGTCATAATTTTTGCCCTATCTGTTGAGACTGGAACAATTTTATCGAGTGGAATATAATGCTTCTTTGTGCATTCAAATACAAATTTTGTAAAATTCTTGCCACGTATTCGATTTTGAATGATGATAATCCTAAAGTTGTTTCTTTAGGTCCCGCAGAAGAAAAAAATTAAATAAAAATAAAACTTGCGCTATGCCATTTATGTCACAAGATTTGCCAACAGTTATTGATAAAGCTGAAACCAATTTAAGGTCTTCGATTTGCTGATTGTTTATATTCAAAGGCATTTTGACTGTTCTATTTTTTACTACTTTAGCAGATAATGGCAACTCTGTAATTTTTTCAAGAATTTCTGCCTTGTTCTTAAAATCCTGAAGTAGTTCTTCGGATGCATTTATAAAACAACTTTTAAGGGCATCTGTGTATGTGTAACCTTGCTTTTCCCCGCCACTCTCTGGCAACCCTAAGCCCGCTTTGCGGGGAAGCTAACTCACCACACATGAGCATTTCGCAACAATAGTAATGCATTGAAATAATATAAATAGTACAATAATACAATTATATTAATACAATTAATATAAAAAGTATTTGACTGATTTTCACTTTTTTATTAACAATTAATTTGTAATTTATTTTGTAATTTAACTTTGCTTGCTTTTATTTAAGTAAAACTGACATTTATTTTTCAAAATTTACCTGCTTACCTAAACTTTCTACTGGTTTATAAATTTTATTTACTTACTTTTCTACATAACTACTCTTTAGTTTCTTGCGACTGTGTTGCTTCCTTTGCTAGTAATTTCCACACTTACGAATGCCAAGTGTATGGGTGAGATTTCTAATGAATTTTTGCCTAGTAGCTTTTCTTTAAAGACAACTATTATGGCTACCTTAACTAAACGGACAAGCCTTTAGTGGACCCATTACTCAGTTAGTATACTTAATTGCGTTCCTTACGAAATTTGTGGTTCAGTTGATTGTCTCTTCACTGATTTTTGGCAATACCACAGATTTTTCAAACAGATTAGTAACCCTGCCATGCACGCACTTGTATCAAGTACTGTCGTTAACTTGTGAGTGAAAGTCCTGGCAAACGAAGTCTCTATTAGAGTATTTTTGAGAAAGGTACTATATAAGTAACTCTCATTATTGCTTTAGTTTCCAAACTTCCTGATTGTTTTAGCCCAAAGACGTGTTAGCCCAGAAGGGCTATTAGTCTGGAAGCGGCATTTTGCGTCGTATCGCTATAACAGCTGTATCATTTTTCATATTGTTGCCACCAAATATTATCGCCCTATATTATACTTAAGTAATACCCTTATTACTTAAAGGAATTAAATTATGAGGAATATGAATGAATGGCGTTTTTAAGTAGTTTTAGCCCAAAGGTGCATTAGCCCAAATGCTCTCGAAGCGTGTATGTATATGTAAATGCAAAAAAACGCCCATGTGGGCATAATATAAAATCTGAAAGCTTTCAGATTTTTTTAAAAATATCTCAAAAAGGTGTTATTTGTTTTTAGATTTGAAATTCGCATTCGAGATTAATAGATAGTCTTAGCGGTCGATCTTGAATAAAACCGTTCATTCATATTCGAATTAATCCATTATAAAAGTAAATTATTTAATACAGTGTTAAGTTAATCTTTTAAACAATCAGTTTACATGGACGACTGAACATTATTTGTAAACTATTGTTGTTTATACCATGAGTCTCATAGATGAAATAGGTCTTTACTTTAGAGCTCAACTGCAAAATTTTTTTATTCTTACTTTTTGCATGTGCAGTCGTCTGCATAAAAGATAAAATCCAATGATTATGATGAATTTTTTGATTATGATGAGTAAAGTACAGTTTATAAGCTTCTCTGTACAATTTTTTTTTGTATTTAATTATGTTCAAACGCTGTATATCTTTTCAAAAATTAAGAATATTTTACATTGACGTCCGTTTTACATTGACAAAGAAATACAGAAATTTAAATCCGATTGAGCATACTTGAAAGAAACAAAAGGTGGGAACTAAAAAAATATAGAATTTCATGAAAAAAACCAAATTAAAATAATAATGAAACACGAATGAAACAAGATTACTGCTAGCTACAGTCTCGCAGATGTCAATTGAGCAGAAAGAAACTGACAATTTATAATAAAATAATAATGATACATAGTAAAATCAGAAACTGTAAATAACTTCAGGAGAACGTGGGTATTAAGTAAATCTTTCTTAGCGCACTGGAAATACAGTAAATTCCCGATTCTCAAACGCATTTAAGCTGCAAATTCTGAGAGCTGATTAACAACTGATTCTTCCTAGCTGTCAAAGCAGTACTTCTTAGCTGTATAGGCTTCTGGAAAAATCGGGAAAACTGGTCAAAGAGCTTTGAAATACATTTTCTCGAATCTTTCAGAATGTCGCCAGGTTGGTGAGAAATCGCCAAATATTGCCAAGGTGCAGGAGCGTTTTGATCATATTTCGCGATCTAGTTGAGTTGTTTTTGAATTTAAAAGTACTTCACAGAGAACTGAAAAATCTACAATTATATTTAAAAAATAAATGTTTATATACAAAGTATGTGGTTACAAATTTAGTTAAACACAAAATGAACTCTAAAATTATCACTCCAAAAGCAACAAATAAATAAATTATTGTATAAAACAATACAGTTGTTACAATAACGCAATCAGATGAATTTAAATATTTGCAGAAATTTACATCAGTATTACCAAAGAAATTGCGAAAAAAGTTAACTCAAAATGCCAAAACGTTAACAATGGGTAAAACAAAAGCCTGACCCTCGAAGTACTAGACTTTCGAAAATTTAGGTATTTTTCGATGCTTTTAGTAGTATTTTAATCTATGTTCCGGCATTTATGCGGATCCTTTTTCCAATGCTGATTGAGTTTTATTTATTTATTTATTTATTTATTGAAAATAGTTAAATAATTATGTGGAAAAATTCGATGTATAATTTTGTAAGGACTAGAATAAAATCTTACTTACAAAGGCAGTTAAAAATATTGTAAGTTATTGTATATATATATATATATATATATATAATATTTGGTTTATTTCGGAGGGGAAAACATAAATCAGCAACGTGTCCTTCGCCAGGATTCTAATCCGGAACTTTCCGCTTGCCTGCCGAACATGCCTCCAATTACTCCATGAAGGCATGGAGTAAGCAAGTAGAAAATTCTTTACATTCTCTCCTACTTAAAGAATGACAAGAGGAGGAGAACCCAACACATAAATCCAGGTGGTGAATTATCGTCCGCCCTATTTTAATTCGCGCGCCATTCGTAGGTTTTATTAAGTACTTGTCGGAACAAGAAAAACGAAGATTCAGCGATTCGCTCGTCAGGATTCGAACTCAGGGCCTTCTGATAGCTAGCCAGTTACACTCCACAAGCATGCAGAAAAGAAGCAGAAAATTCCTTACATATACTGCTGTTTTAAAAGAAGAGTCGAAGATGACACAACACTTTTGGAGAAACTGTTTATTATTGTTATATCGCTCAGTTACTGAAGTTTGCTTTGTTTTAATTTTAAAGATAAGATAAAGAGATTTACGTATTGTTGAATGGAAAATCCTTTGAGAGTTAATCTGCCAAACAGCATAAATGATGAATGATATAATTTATATCTCTTTGAATGGCAATGCTTAAAACGTCGCATGGATACTGGAAAGTCAGTTGATCACAGCAAAGCTATCAAAAGCTATATGCGTATCTGAAGGGAGGACCTTATAAAGAAAACTGACTGCTCATAATCGCATGACATAAAGAAAAATGCCTGATAATTTATGTAGCCAATCGTTGCTTCTGAAATCCTATCTTTTACGTAGATGATAAATGCCTTGATAGCCTAGCGTAACATATTGTGTGACAAAAATTAAAAGATTAAGATATAGACGCTGTAAAGCGAAAACTTCGAAAAATAATTAGAACATACAAAAAAAAAAAAAAATAAATAAATAAAAATAAAAAAAAAAAAAAATAAAAGTCTGAAAGGTTTCAGATTTTAAATTACGTCCAAAGGGGCGTTTTCTTAACATTTTGTCTGTTACCTTTATTTATTAAATATCAAGTTCTTCGCACTTAAACCATAAAATTCAGTTCAAGAACAAAATCGCAAAATAATTTTAAATACATCTTTAGAATTTCCGATACGCAGTGTGAGTTAAAGATAAAAAATGTTTTTTCTGTACATTTTTATCATTAATTTTTTTTCCTGTACAACAAAAATAAATAATTAAAAAAAAAAAGAAATGTTTTTTCTGTACATTTTTATCATTAATTTTTTTACCTGTACAGCAAAAATAAATAATTAAAAAAAAAGTTTTTTTTTAAATTTTTGTTGTACAGAAAAAAAAAATAATGATAAAATGTTTTTTCTGCTATTGCTCGCTTTGAAATCCTTGAGTTTGTTAATAAAAATTTGAAAATTTTTCACAAATTGTTTTACAGTTTTACAAAATATGAAATCGATAATAAAACAAATTCCAAATTTCAAATTTAGGTTTCCACATGCCCATATTTGCAGTAGGATTCTGTCATTCAAAATTCGATGGCTCTATGTACCGTTGTTTTATCACAATGCGAGAAACAGGCATACATTTATGCAGATTTTTCATTATTTAATTTCTTCAAATATAATGCAGGACTCTAACATTGGGTGGAAACAGTTTGAAAAGTGAAACGGACATTTATAGTGAACCAACTCAAAAATCCCCGAAAAGAAAACAATAGTCCTTCAGGGACAAAGCCCGTTATTTGGACTAACAAGTATCTGAAACTTTTTCCTAATATCAAGAAATGTGTTCTATAATTATAATTTTATCGCTTGGTTTGGCGTGCATTCAAATTTTCCGCAAAGTAACCTTTCAACCTCCGACCTGCGGAACCGGTCGGAAATACAGCCGAGGTCGGAGTAGAGGAACATCTTCGTCATTCTCATTCTAAACTTCGCATCCTCAGCATCAGTATTTGAATCATGGAACTCCTCACGGCAATCTCGACGCTAATTCTCTTGGGCACTTTCGCCTCAACAGGTAAGAGCATGTTCCAGTGATCTTTCTGCTGAGACTTTGCTAATGATTATTTGGTTGTTTTTCATATATAACTTTCCTCATAATAACTTGAATTTCACTTCCGTGGTATTACTGTTGAATGAAATGAAATTTCCGTTATTGAAAATAAAAAATTACGCATTTAAATTCTATTCATCCTTATGGTGTCTTCTCTTCCTGCTCTTAATAGATATTTTTCATTTCCAAAGAAATCGGTTAATTTATTTGGAAATCGGTTAATTCATTTTAAAATAATCATTAAAGGTTTGGAAATAAATAAATACGTTTTTTTTTCTATTCATTTTATGTGCTTTTTACCTCAAAGAAAACATAATATTTAAGGTTCTAAGTTATTAAGCACATCTTGGAGAATAAAAATAATGTAATTCGGAAAATTGAAATTAAAAATAATTTTCTTTCTTAATTCAGTCTGAGAATTAAAATTATACGTGCAGAAGTAACGAACTTCAAAGTCAAAAAATAAATTAGACAGATATTTACCCTTAGAGTAGCATTAATTTATAATTAGACAATTCTGGAGATTTTGAGAGTCGAGCAACATAGGTCCCTCTTTGAAGGAACAAGATTATTCTACTTTGAATTAAACGAAATACATTTTCTCCTTGATAAAGAAAGATCTACGTTGCTTGACTACTTCGAAATTAATAAGTATTTAATAAATCAAAGCCAACTCAAATTAAACAATATACCAATCTGAATTAAAATTATACTAATTTTAATTTTCAAAGATAAGGTATGATTTATAGAATTCTGTCTCAGATTTAAAAAATAAGTATGTATAAGGCATTTAGCTTCTTTCTTTTTTTAACTAAAGACAGATTTTTACAACATAATTTGTTTAATAACTCGTAAAAATAAATTTGGTATTAGCTGAAATGGGCTTTAGCCCAGAAGGGCTATTAGTCTTAAAACGGAATTTTGCGTTAAATCACTTTTCAGATTGTTGCCACCAAATATTATCGCCCTGTATTATATTTAAAGAAACTAAATAATCAAGTATCTACACGGATGCATGTATGTTTCTCGCATTGTGAAAAAACAACGGTATCTAGAGTAATAAAATTTTGAATAACATAGTCCTCCAATCGAACATGGCACTTGGAAGCCCGCATTTGGAATTTGCTTTATTGCCTATTTCATATTTTATAAAAATTTAATGAATTTTTAATTAAAAAACTCAACGATTTTAAAGAGCGCAATGGCAACACGGTATGGGAAGAAAAAATTATTTCCAGCGCGCGAGAATGTCTATAGTAAATTCTAAAGATATACTGTTTAAAAAAATTTTTAGTACAATGTGACTTGACAATGACACAAAAACAAAAGGCCCGTTTGGGCGTAATATAAAATCTGAAAGCTTTCAGATTTTTTAAAACATTTTATGTAATCTGAAAGCTTTCAGATTTTTTAAAACTTTTTATGTGTTAACTTTATTTACTAAATATTCCGTTCTTCGTATTTACGCTACAATTCACTTCAACAGCAAACTCAAAAAATATTATAAACAGCATATTACCAGCGGACAAGAAGGCAGATTTTTCGGTGCACAGAACTTAAAGTTTACTTCTGGTCCCACTCGCAAAAAGATACTGAAGGTGCAGAAGCTGACTTCATTCACTATTCTGCTAGGTTTATTAAATCTGATATTTGTTTCTAATTTACATACATATCTTATGTAAATTAGAAAATTTATAATATCTTCAACTGATAATTTTTTAAGACATTTGTAGCGTCATTGCGTTATTGTAACGTTTCTAGAGCTGTGTAGGCCTGGAATTATAAGATCTCATTAACAAAGTCTGTGTTGGCAGCAATCAGAAAAATTGATAATAAGCCTCAATTTATGATTCTGACGGGCACTAATCTTTGAGATTTCACTGAGATTTAAAGTTTAGGTTAGGTTAGGTTAATTGGTGAAAACCAAGTAACTTGGTGGCTATCTACTTAGGGGTAGAGATGTCTTCGTGGAAGATCTTTTAGATGCAACTGGCTTGTCTCCCCGTCACACAAGAGGAGCAGTACGAAAACCAACCATGCAACCAGCCCGTTCGCCGGAATTCAATCCCAGATCAAACTAAGAGTGTTCAGCCACTTTATCGCTCGGCCGATGGTGGGCTTCTGAGTTTTAAAATAATGTGTCATTTTTATGGTAGTGTAATAGTATCAGTATGTTAATAATAATGTTGAAAAATGAAAACTATGAAGTAAAAAAATAAGTGTATTTCCTAAATTTCAACGAAGAATTAGTTAGTATGACCAATAATATAAACCTTATCATACCTGCCTATAACAGAATCGTTTTGGTTTTCCCTTATCCGAAACTATTCTCTTCATTTTAGAGACTGCATGCGCAGACATCCTCTGGATTTCTTTGTTATGGAAAATTCTGTGTAATTGAGGAAGAGAAAAAGAATGTCTGCAGCGAAAGTACAGCATGTAGTGTTAAAAACACATCTTAATAGTTGTAACCACAATTCAAACAGCAAATGTTTTATTAACATTCTTGTTGCGAATTTGTTTCTTTTTTTCTTTTTTGAGAAGTACGAAGTACTTAACATTGCTTTTAAATAGCTCATTTTGTTCCGCTCGTAAAAGTTCTGTCATACGAACGACTTCAGTTTAAGTTATCTGGCAGAGTGTCCACAGAGCTTTTGTTTGTTTCAAACGAACATGATTTCGTTGAATGGTTTTGGAAAAACGTACTTTTTATTCAAGAGTTAGTAATATTTCATTTTATTATATTTTTGAAGTTTTGCAATAAACCTTTTGTAATAATTCAAGGCTATACTTGGCAAAAAATTTGGATGTCATATGACAGTTTATATTAAAGTTTTATTAAGCGTTATGAGACACCGTCTGTAAGCAGATGACAGGCAATCACGCAGCATTCTAAATGCCCTTGAGATTCGAAATAAGCATATTCATCAAAAATCAAGGTTGACAGTTTCAAGGTTATTAGGTTAACGCGTGCGTTAACGGATTTGAAAATAAATTTGGTTGAAATAATTCACAATGACAGCAGTTTAACGAGTAATATATAATCAGATGATTTGAGTTATTTAATTGTTTAAAATGTATCCGCTAGTACTTAAAGACGTATCTAAATGTTTTTAGGAACATCTTACATTACGAGTGAATGAATATATACCTGAAGCTTATAAGTTTTAGACTCTTAAGGTAAAAGGACCTTGTAAACAGCAGTCGTTATAACAAAAGCGGGCTGAAAATTGTTACGAATTTTATACATATGTAAGTAATTTTAGTGAAATTATATGTGATACTGTCGTATTTTTTGTATAATGTAACATGAAAAATCTGAAGAGAGCGATGCTGTGCCGGAGAAATAAGGTTATAGATGCTATTTAACATTGAGGTAAATGGATACCTTGATAAATTGGTGAGATATCGCGAAGCCGGTGATAGCTTTGGCGACTAATTTCTGTCGCCAAATTAAGCTAGAAATCGCCCAAAGTTGGCGACCATTTGCCGACATTTTTCTCCTGTCCCTGTTGATCCCTATATGTAATTCTAACCGTTTCCGGCATTTATATGTAACGTTAGCTGCATATGTCTTTCAGTAATTTTGAGAAATGGATGGTACTAGAGATTTCTCGGCGATCGGGAGAAACTACTTAAAACCGGAGAGAATATCAGTTCTCAGTTTTTATTTAGTTCAGAGCCTGACTTCGGAGTATTGAGAGATCGTGCGAGCTTCGCTATTTGGGTTTGCTTTGCATTGTGTTGTATTTAAAGTAAGAGCATTCTGAAGTGATAACTACATATTATGCTTTGTTATACTGAGAATAGCTGTACAAGTACTTTTCTGAAAGTATAAGGTATTTCTCCCACTTCCCTAGCGTGCTTTCGTGGTGTAACGGTAGCACGCTGGGCCGGTATTACAGAAGTCCGTGGTTCGATTCCCGGCGAAGGCGGTTGCATATTTTTAATCTTTTCTGCTTCCAATCAAACTAATGACACTACAAAAGTTTCCAAAATTGTAATGTGTTTCTTTTAGGAAAATAAATTTTACCAAGTTTATCATCGGTTCAGTATGCATTCAATCCATTGCGAACCTATACACAAGTAATAATATACTATTATTAGTACTGCGAACTTTTTGCATTGGCCGTTGCATAGTGAAGGTCGCTATGATAAGGAATATGATAAGCATTGAACCGAAATTCACGTTTTAGCTGTAAAAATAGTTAGAAGAAACTGTTTTTTTGCCTTAAACGTGTAAGGTTTATTTTATTATCATTAAGTGTAACAGTTATTTTTTAATTTTGAAACCCTTTAAATTCTTGTTTCCCACTTATGACTCCCTACCAGAATGAGTTTTTAGTATCGTTTTGTATGTAAATGAGGTAGAAGAAATATTTAAGGCAGGTTCAGCTTACTTCAAGTAGAAGAGCTGAGGCGCAACATGCGAGTAAGCTCCTTAGTGACGCATGTTTGCCGCATGCATTCCTTAGACGCGCATGTTCGCGGTCAAGTTCCTTATTTACTAAGCTAACTATGCTCGGCCGTATTTTACGTGCTTATTGATAATTGCCGGCTAATTTAATTAAGGGTCAACTACGTTAGGTAATTGTGTCTAGCTTCGGCTAAGTTAGCTTAGTTTAGTATTAGGTAAGGTTCTGATTTTCTTATCTTATTTTAAAGCCCAAGTGGAGGCTTTCCTGTAAACCCGAGAAGGGCCCAACTGTCATTATTTGGTGTCCGCCGATAACATCGCGGCAAAATCATCGCGGGCGAAAACGTCGCGGAGAAAACAACGCAAGGCGAAAACGTCGTGCTACAAAACATCGTCTGAGAAAACATCGCAAAGAGAAAACATCGCAGTTCTAAAACATTGTGGTACAAAATATCGTCGTCGAAAATAAAGCGGTTCAAAAACTTCGCAGTTTAAAAACATCGTGATCGAAAATATCGCGGTAAAAAATAAAGTATCGACAAATCATCGCAGGACGATAACATCGCAGACCTACTTTTTTCAGGCTTTAATAATTGTAAATGGATATTCCCATAATGATTTGTGAGCGCGAGATGGAAAGAAAGATAATTTTTACTTTCATATTTTTTATTAACTAATAAATTTTTGCTGAAAAAGTAAGAAGGAAGCTTAATACTCGTACTTAACAATAAACTGAAGGAGAACAAGAAATAATTTTCATTATAAGAGTATTAGATTAACAAAAGGGAAGAAAATAATCTCATAATTAGCAATTTTTATAGATAAGGTCACGCAGTTACGTAGCTTCCTTTTTCTCAACATTTTTAGATTATACTTTCAATGAAAAATTACCAGTAAAAACTTTATAAAAAATGATTTATTAATGACCTTTCTTAGTAAACTATGTCAGTTTAAAATTCTGTTAAGTGCTATAAGTTGACTTAATTTTCTATGCTAAAATTTCCTTCTTACTTTTTCAGCAAAAATTTATTAGTTAATAAAAAATATCAAAGTAAAAATTATCCTTCTTTCCATCTTGCGCTCACAAATCATTATGGAAATATCCATTTACAATTATTAAAGCCTGAAAAAAGCATGTCTGCGATGTTATCGTCATGCGATGATTTGTAGATACTTTATTTTTTACAACGATATTTTCGACGACGATGTTTTTAAACTGCGAAATTTTTGAACCGCTTTATTTTGGACGATATTTTGTATCACGATGTTTTAGAACTGCAATGTTTTCTCTTTGCGATGTTTTCTCCCACGATGTTTTCTATCACGACGTTTTTGCCTTGCGTTGTTTTCTCCGCGACGTTTTCGTCCGCGATGTTTTCGGCTGTAACCCATTATTTCTTTAAGTGAATAAAAGGGTATTTTAACCCTTTTCTTCTGGACATTGTAGCTACATACATGAAATCTATATAGTTCTACACAGTCTTTGCACAGTCATCGTAGATGAAGTAGTTAGGAACATTATAAATGAAAGTGCACAGTTTTAACATAAAAGATGCAGATTGAGAATACTAACCGGTGCAGTTTTATGACTTTCATAATCTGTTTTTATATTTTTAATTCAACTACTGCGAAATTTTGACTGGATCAACCAATATAAATGAATGCTCCGCAATTTGATGCAACATTTATTCGAACGAAGGTCAGAAGATAGGATTATCAGAGTATAAATCAGGTTATATACAGCAAATCATTTCGGAGTCTGCTTTTGCCAGCTGAATGTACTAACCATTTCCAGCACGATAGGACAGGAAGAAGCAAGTGAGACATCAGAAGTTCACCACTGGTTTTGTAGCACCGTGAGTACAAGCTGAAGCAAAGCCGGCATTTGTGCATCTTCGTAGTTATATTAGGTATCGTAGGGCCTTGCTAACAGTTCAGCTTTCGTCCACAGTTTGAGGCAGGACACCTCAGAAAATTATCCGAAGGTCTCCACATCTCTCTCCCTACTACCAATCTCTCATGAGGACTTATGTTTCATCGTGTGTTTTGAGTGTCCCGTTGCCGCACAGACATTATACGCTTACTAATATCCATGCTTTCTCCGGTATTCGAGCATAGGCCCATTGGTACGGCAGTCCACATCACTAACCACTATATCGGCCAGGTGGTGTAGCAGCACGACAGGTGTCAAGTATAAGTGTAAGGACCCCCTGTTATTTACCCCGTGTAAGTATTTGCGTATTTATTTAGAGGCCTTCTATACTAGCTATCCAGATCAACAACGCCTTAGTAGCAAGCATGGTTCCATTCTGGTACCAAGGTGCAAGTGCTGTCTTGTGCAACCGATATCTCAAGCCCTGTCACCGCTGATGGTGTCATCGGTTATACCATCTTATGTCCAGACTGACGACATTATTTAAGGATTTATGATACAGTAGATGGTTGCATAGCATAATTCAAGCTCCATTATTGCGAACTCGAATAAGGTCGAGCATTTGTTGTCTACAGTTGAGTAAAAGTCATTGGACATTTTATTATTTTAAACATTGTTTGCTTAGTAATTCATACAATTTGTTCGCATGTACATGATATGCATTAAATAGTTACAAAGGAATTACACTAATACTTAATTCATATTATTTACACATAGTGGGTACCATATACACTGACTACCAATAAGTATTTGGACACCTGTGATAGAAAAGAAAAACTAACTTTATGCAAAATCAATAGTTGGAGAGCCTCCACGAGAGGTAATTACAGCGTGGACCCTCCGGGGCATACTTCCCACAAATCTTTGTATGACAGCTAGTGGTATTTTCTTCCACTTGGCTTGGAGAAGACATAGAAGTTCCTTCACCGGTTTTGCATGGGTAGTGCACCCCTGAATTTGGCGATGTAACTCGTCTTAGAGGTTCTCGATAGGGTTCATGTCTGGACTCTGGGCAGGCCAGTCCATTCGATGAACTCCATTGGCACCATACCAAGCCTTGGTTAACGTCGAAACATGACAACTGACATTGTCGTCCTGAAAGTAACAGGGGTCCAACCCATAAAACTGCCACAACGTAGGAAGCACATTGTCATCCAAAATAGTGCAGTAGGCATCGGAGTTGAGCTTACCATGAATGGGGACCAAGGATCCCAGCCCATACCAGGAGAAACACCCCCAGACCATAATTCCACCTCCGCCGAACTTGACTGTTGGCACAATGCTTTCTGGCAGGAGACGTTCTCCAGGTAGACGCCAGACCCAGACCCTGCCATCCGAACGTTAAAGGGTGAACCTTGATTCGTCACTCCAAAGAACCCGTTTCCAATTATCTACGGTCCAATTTCGAGGTGCTTTGCACCACATTAACCGAGCAGCGCGGTTGGACTTTGTGATCAAAGGCTTATGGGCAGCAGAACGACCATGAAAACCAAGCAGATGTGCTTCCTTACGGAAGGTATTCATTGAAACAATACTTCCGGATGCCTGTTGAAACTCCTTGCAGATGAGGGCCATCGGTTGGGTGCGGTTCTTCCGAATTTCTCTGAACAGCACTCGTCGGTCTCTATCTCCCAGTTTCGTTGGTCTGCCGACTCGGGGCACATTCCGACAAACACCGCTCACCTTCCATTTCTTAATCACATAGGCCACTGTCGATTTTGGGTACTTCAGATCGCTAGATATATCCCTTAAGGATCGGCCACATTTGTGATACCCGATAATTATACCTTTCTCGAAATCAGAGAGCTCCGAACTGCGAGGCATCTTGCATGCGACTAAAGCCGATGCTGTTTCCTACACGATATATACCGGCGGAGTCCGTGACGTACCTTAGGACCGCAGATATCGTCATTTACATAGGTGTCCAAATACTTATTGGTAGTCAGTGTATTTACAGTAATACTTACATTAAATACTGGCATCTGGACAGGTGGAGCAAGTAGTTTGGAAATTTGCGTTCAATTACAGAATGTTCGACAAGCCTCGACATGCAATCTTGGATTTTATGCAATATATACATACAATGGTTACAACAGGGAAGAAATGATGCTTAAATTATACATTATATGCCTGCAATTGTTACAACAGTGTTACACTATTGCTTAAATGTGGACACGTATTTTGTTCACTTATTTAATATATGCATGAAGTGTTTGTTTACAATAGGATTACAGAATTAATTATGCTGATTAAACAATGCACAATTGCTGCATCGGGATAAAATATCAGAAACGTTTTAAATTAATCCATTAGTAATGTAATTATATACCTCGTCAGGTAGGGCATTTATACTGCTGTTTGGAATATTTTGTACATTATATGCACAGAATGGTTACAACAAGAATACATTCCATACTGCTTCAACAAAAGATTACACTGATGCTCAAGTAACGCTACATGGTAATATCTACAATTCCTTTGAAAGAATTCGTACCTTCTACTGTCCTTTAATCAAGCCTCAAGATTATTAAAATTAACAAGAGGTACTGAGCTCATTTTCTGTAACGCGGGCACAACACTTACTCTAGAGACTTCCTTCACTGTACAGACCTTCATCTCTACTCATGTCAGGCATTTAAGTGCGGAATTCAGCTGATGATGATGATCATCTGACGATCCTTGTGGTACTGGCGTACTTTCGGTGTCGAATTCTTTTCGGCTTTTAGCTGCTGTCTCAAAGCGCACTGGTACTGATATCTCAAATAAGCATATTTTCATCAAGTGGCCATGTATATGCGCTTCCACTGTTGTACCTAATAATCTTTACAAAATCTTCAGATCGTTACCGAGACCCATAATCCATATCGCCGCCACCACTTATATAAGTCTATAACATCACAGACAATTTAAAAGTCGATATGCTACGTATATATTAAAAATGTTGCCATTCGACCATGACACTGTTGCCATGCAATGCGATTTCGCGTCAATTATGAGTAAGCATGATACAATAGCACGCTCATAACATCTACTTTCGTCTGATATGGTGGTGTTAGTAGACTTTTTGGTGCATAACCTGAAAGGCTGTGATGCAACAACGCAGATCTTTACTCTGATGTAACCCCGATTGGTTCTCGATATCTCACAGTTTGTTTCTAGAAACATTAATTGTTATTATTACATTTGTTTTTTGCATTGTAGAAACACAAAAGATTAAAATTTGGGTCTTGTCTTCTACAGAATAGCAACCAGTGGATTATTTTCCAAATTATGGGGTCCTAGCATTAAAAAAAATGTATATTAATGGACATGCTATGGTCTGTTGAATATGGCTGACAAAAAGTTTATGGGGGACAAGGATAACTAACTACCTAAGGGAAGTTTGTACTCATAACTTTTTAAAAGATTTTCCGATAAAATCGGAGAACCTAATAAAACAGAAATCGTCGAACACTGATTGGTTATTGAAGAAATAGGCATCATATCCTTCAGAATTCCGCAAGAACGATTGGGAAACGTTGGTGGGATCTCAGTCAATTTTCAAGCTCTGATGTTAGCCAATTTTCACGGTCGCCGGGATAATATATAAGTACCATAGATAATGTTAAATATATGAAAAATTGAATTAACATTGCTGGGATAAAATTTTGACTGCTAATTGGAAAAAAAAAAACAAAAAAAAAACCTGAATTGATTTTTTGCAAAACTCGGCATTTTAGCATAATTTGAGCCGTAGAATCGAAATATGCATCAAAAATGGCATATTGTTTTCAGAAAAAGGTCTGATTTTCTGTCAAAATTTGTGAGTCAAAACAACGCTGTATAAAAATATAATATATATCTTAAATGGTGCTTTCGAGATATGGAAAATGCAAGTTGAATTTTCTCACTAGCCCGAGTAGAGCGGTAGATATGGAACTGTCCTCCCCCCTGTTTTTTTGAGTCAATATGCATAAAGATTCTCCGTTATTTAAAATACAGATGAGAAACAGAGGTTTTCACATAAATATTAATAATTTCATACAAATGTGAACTAAAGTTTTAAACTTTGCTTAAAAATACATTGAAAATATAAATAAAAAAAATACAGATTTAAAGCATTGTTAGAATTCGCAGAAATCTGAAAAAAGCAATATATTATTTTAAAGCTTGAAAATTTTTAATCAGAAGCAAATAAAAAAACCCGACATTTTTAATCCCTATTAGGAATTACCAAACGATAAGTTCTTTTGATAAATACTAGATCTTGCTCCTCTGCGTAACTTTTAATGGTCTAAGATAATGCTAGAATAAATCCAATTCGAATTTATTAGGAAATAACGTTTGCCCATTTAAAGGAATTTTATTTGAATGTTAATTATTCTGTATATGGGGAGACATCTGTAATGTATGTTTTTTTCCCTTCAAATGAACCGTGGTGTTGTAATTAACCTGATTAAGAAAATGGCTGTATTTCAGTTTGAAATCAAAACAAGGCAATTAGGCAATCGATCAGAAAAGTGTGCTCATTGTAACCTCACCATCACGACTAAAATCATTTCCAAAATTATTCATTAAAAATCATTGCATACATAGTATTCCTTTCTTAGGCAGATTGTAATTAGAATGGTAAGGAAGCAATTTTCTGACCAAATATAGTTCTTATAATACGGTGATTTTTATTTGTGCTGTTACTAGGAGGGATCTTGTTGCACCTAGTTTGTGAAGACATGCTAGAAATATTTACAAGAATATGTATAGCAGATTTTACAAAGACTCTATCTATAAATGAAGAACTTCATGCTTCAGATTCTAGCTGAACGGAATTCATTTAAAATCCTACTTGACAGGAACCCATACGCGCTTTTCTTTAATCTCGCTAAAAATAAAAACTTACAATGATCAAAAGACTATTAAAATCCATGAATTAATGGAGTTTATCTACGAAACTGTTGTTACTAATAAATAAATGTTACTAAGAATGTACTAATAAATGTTACTAAAGTTGTCTATATAGGTTTTAAAAAGGTTCATTTTGCTAAATTGGTTAACAGTGTACTCATTAATATGGAGAGAAATAAAGTGTTTAGACCGTGTGGACTGGCAATAGTTTCGTTTTTGATTTCGGTTTGATTTCGAATTTGAACAGGACCTGAGTAAAGAGAAAAAACAATGAAATCATTCTGCTGTTAATGAAAGAGAAATTTGTTAGTGGCAGAGAGGGGCACATACTGAACACTGGAAGATTATGGGTTCGATTCCTAGGTGGAAAGAGTTTACTGCATGACTCGTTTCGAAGGATTATATAGAGTTGATAGAGCTTCTTTCAGGCATGATAACATATGAAAAATCATATTAAAATTTATGTGGCGTTTAATTAATACATGTGTGTTCCGACGAAATTAAAATAATATAGAATAGAAACTCTAATTGCCTTACATTGATTCGAGATGTACTTACTTTTATATGTATGAAGAGTTATAATAAACATGGCAAAAATCAAGGCTTTTGTTAAGTTTCAAATACAGGACCTTCATACCACACGAATAGATACTATACAGGAGGACCTAGCGCCAGAGTGTCACTATGGTAAACAAATATAATGAATTTTAAAGAGTGCATTTATTCTATTGTGGTTTCTACGCTATCAACGAAATAAATTTAATTCAATCCAATAAGTTTAAATGAAATACAGCGTATAATTTAAAAAAAATGCGTATAATTTAATATTCCGTACAAGGAAGTCGTGTGGTGTACACATCAGATTGTTTTAAATATGCATGTGTAGTTAATATCGTCTGTTGCCATGGTTACATTCTATCTCTCAGTTTTCATTCATCATTTTAAAATGATTTTGTCCTATAAAATTCATTGGAATTGTTCTTGCGTAGCTTTTATAAAATATACAGTGTACAATAGTTTAATTGTACGACTGACTCATAGTATGTATATTTTTCTAGATGTAACTGGATTGAAATAAAGTAAGATATTCATATTCTGACAAGTATGAGCATAAATTTATAGCTGGTAGAAACAGGTATTAGCTCATTTTTAAAAAGATAACATATATCTGTGTGTGTATAGGCTTAAAAGGAAGCGATCAAAATTTAGAAATTAACTTCCTACTGTTTAGTCTTCTAAAATTAGAAAAAAACGCTATTGAAATGTTACAGCAATAGTCAACTCCCAGTTTACCACATAATACCGCGGATGACGTCTACTGTTAACGCATAATCGCAGTTAAATCCAAAGGCAGGTGAAAACACAGGATGAATTATCGCAGTTACTTCCATGGTAGTTAAAACACAGAAATACGGGTAAACCATATCAAAACTAACAGAAAAATGTTGTTAACGATTTGCTTGCATTTTCAAGCAGTTTAATCTGCAGAATAACACCATTTGGTTAAATGAATTTAATCAGTATTCCAAACAAGAATAATAGCGGATATAATAAGCGTATAATGGAAGAAAAGCGCCGTTGAATTTAAAAAACTAAATTATAAATGGCATTAACCTTTGAAAAATAACTGAAACTGAATAATGCTATTTAATGAGTTAAAATTCGCGTAAAAAGTCTTTAGAATAATTGCTTTTTGTAAGAAGTGTTAAGATCAGTGATCGAAAGTTTACTTTCAATGGAAGATTTAAAAATCCTAATATTATATAGTAGATTACGTACAATTAAATTACATACGACTGCAGATAGAAGCAACTTCCCAAAATAATAAGATGTCATCTGTTATAACTGCTATCATTCGACGCAGATTTCCTTTTGTGTTTGTACTTTTGTGTTTGTGTCTGAAATTAAGTATTAATCTTATATAGTAAATGTCTCTGCTTTTTATGTAACAGAAGGCTGTTGTTTGGTCAGAGAATCTATTTATAAATCTGTATTAGAGAATTCCGTATTAAGCGACATTCCCGACCACTATCAAAGTCTTTTCGTGTCTGATAATCGAAACTCTGTTATATATACTATAAACTCTGTTATATGATAAAATGTGTGTATTTAAACCCGTACACAGTAGACAGAAAATTTCGTTTTTTTTCCCTAAATATCCAGTGAAGAGAGTCAGCTACAGTTATGATCGCAATGCTTAGTTATAGTCTAAAGATCATGCAGTACTAAATGAGACTAGTTGCACAGCCCCCTACTAGCGAGATTTCAGGGAAACTGGAGACCTTATCTCAAAAGTTATGAGAAATAGGGGAAAATATCAATTACAAAGTTGTTGAGCATCATTGATATTGTATGAAATGATATACTGTGCACGTGCATATGGTAAATAATCGTCTGTGGCTGCCGGTATGATAAATAATTGCCCGAAACCAATGTGTGATATTTTTTTTATGCGAAACAAAATTATCCTCCCAAAGCGAAATGGGAATTATTTTAAAGCGCATATCAGATCAAAGTACAGATGTTGTTAAAGAAGAGATCATCATTTCTGAGAGCATTTTTGAATGATCTCCAGGCCTTAGCTCCAGTGGAATTCTTCTGGGCTTACAGATGACGTTTATGTGACTTCAGCTACCAGTTAATTGAATTTACATTGCCGCATGACTGATGTAAACAGTAGTGTAACACATTCCATGTTGTTGAATGCGCATGCAAGAGATATTTTCTCGAAAGCAAATGCGCACTGTAAGCCAAGAGTAACAAATTTGAATGAGCTCGTCATTAATCCGTAAGCAGCGTGAGCCTGTGTGCTGTATTTTGTTGGGTGATGACATCAAACTGCATTGACATGATACGCGTATAATGTTTATCCATTGAATGGCAGATTCGTACTCGTATCTGTGTCTTTATTACTCAAACGTTACATCAAAACATCGCACATTAGTTTTGAACATTTTTGACGATTATTTATCGTATCCATGTGCTGAATATAATTTCCTTCCTTATTTATCATAGCTTTGAGACAGACTCTCTAAGTCTGAATTTCAATGCATAAAAGCGTTGCAATGTGTCTTTATCATAGGACATAGTACATTCACATTCGTAGCTGTAGCAGGCTCTGTTCAGCAGTTGTTTAGAGACGAAGAGCATTTTCTACTCCATTTGTAAGAAGCGATAAGGGCTTTCGAAGCCTTACTCTCTACAAAAAATAACAAAGGACATGCAAGATAATATAAAAAATATATGCGACTTTTCTTTGAAAAGAATCATTAATAGATCACAATTTTAAAGCCAAATGTTATAAAACTAAAGTACAGTCGAAAAAAATCGAGATGAATTAACCATCATGAAAGGTGCAAAAACAAGAATGCAATGTACTCACACTATAGTTGTAAAGAAGGTTGAATAACTTTATCTAGGACTCGAGAATTTCTTAAAATGCAAACCGAGACGAGATCTCCATCACTTAAGAAAAGTAATGGCTTCGGGAGGATAACTCAAAGATCTTACTGTGTAATCTAAAAGCAAGGCAAATGAGGGAAGATCTACAGAGATATGAGCTGTAATATTTTCTCAACTAATTTATGCGGGTTGGAGAAAAAATGTGGCTTCTTGTTTACAACAAAATAAGACAGTATCGTGTTTCAGAATCAACTTCAAGATGTACAGCTGATTCTCGATTATCAGAGTTATATGGACTGATTATAAGAACGGGTTATACCATTGATACGATAAGTGAAAATTCGGTTAATGTTTTTAGTCGAGGTAATACCGATTAAAAAATTCTAATGCGGACACTACACGACTTCCTTTTACGGCCTATTAAATTATACCCATTTTTTGCTGTATTTCATTTAAACTTATAACTTCGAATTTCATTAGAGATACGTATATTTCTCATTCAATTCATTTAGTTCTCAATTTGAGGCAAGGCGCCAAAAATACCAAAAACCTCAAAATCTCTTCATTAAAGATTGTAAAATACGGAAAAACATAAAACACCAAATAGAATTATAAACAGTTAAAAAACAATTTTTACTGTTAAAATTAGAGTTTCTGCGCAAAAGCAAGCATTTGGCCAGCTGGCAGGAAGATCGATTTTCCCGTGCACGAAACTGAAATTTTACTTTTGGTCCTGCTCGGCAAAAAAGACACTGAAGTTAGTACACAAACTGACTTAACCCACACTATTCTATTGAGTTTCAAATGCAAAAAAATGGCTGCTTCGCTAGGTTTAGTAGCACTTAAACAACTTTTAAATTGTTGACAATTCTACAACTATTACATACAGATTAACTGAAGGTCTTATAAATCTTAGTCGAAATACAAGAGCAACATAATTCAATCACTCTTAAAGCAAAAAAGGCACAATTTACCAACATATAGCAATAAAAAATTTAACCAAAAACGGAGGTTCGCAATTATATGTTATAGCAGTCTCGGATACAAAATTTCAACTACTGAGGCTACTCGTTTTTAAATTATGCGATATATGTTCACATGAAATAACTCTTCAGTGACTTATTGGTAAAACTAGTAGAGAAGGAAATTGTATACCAGATTCCATTATTTAACACTCAGAGCTTGAAAATTTAATTGTCGCATAAGAGTTTTCTTGTTTTTTGTTATGCTAACGTAAATGGTAACCAAGGTTTCTAAAAGCTTGCTTCGTAAGCAACTGAATAAGTGGGCCACTGAATGGCAGGAATTCTCCTCATATTCCATTCTTGAAGGTTTTCCATGGTGTTTTTCTCGTGTGTAAAATGAACATGAATCAGGTTTTCTTATAAGTTCTGTCAAAGAGACTTCCTTTCTTCACCAGATAACTCTAGATTACTTCTGCGTTTAAACTACCTCATAATATTCTCAAAAAGACATCCATTCATATGCAGCTAGGGCTGCGCACATTGTTACAACAAATTATTCTGCGATCTGTGTTGCAAGACATTTTTTTTCCTTTGTATTCAGAATCCAGTGATTTGTTTATTTATAATTAAACGTGTTATATTTACGATGGATTATTAAATATGTAATTACATTTCAAGACACTGTAAGGTGAAATATTATTTACTCATTTTCTTTGTTGATAACCTGTTGTGAAACATGTTTTACTACTGGAAAAAGATTCTTTTTCTCATTCTAAATTAAAATCATAAAATGCAACCTTGTTTAAACTAAGCAAACGTACTCGTTTCTGAGAATGCCCCCAAGCTGTGAGATTTATGAGAGACCATTTTGTGGCCTTGTAATCTTTTCCATTTCAACTCTTCCCGTCACTATAGAATTTTTTGCAGCTGTCGAAAGATATGAAGGCAGCAGTTCTTTGAATCATGTTTTAAAATTGTAACTAAAGCAAAGTTTAGCATCAGAACCATACATGAATTAACATGTTTGATTTCTTTCACGATTCTCTTCGAGGAAATGTAAATAGTTAAAAAAAATCAAAACTTCTGTTGCAATTATTTAATTGAATGATTTTCCCCATTATTAAGCTTTAAAATGTTTGTTTTATTATACAACAGGTCAATTAAATATAATGCAATATTGCATTTTAATGACATTTCATAAATGGATTTCTGAAGAGTTAGATATAACGAGGAAGTTAGCAGTTATTAAAAAAATTTTGTTTATTTTATTTTATTGGTTTCTAGCAATTAAGATAAAGATTTTTGAAAAAGAAAAAGATATGTTCTTACAAATTAAAAAAAATTAAATTTAGTATTTTAAGAAACCACAACAGGAAATATAATACGAAATTAAATTTTGCCTTTAGTATCCTGATTTCAACTTTCATTTTCTTAAGGTAACGTTTATTGCTTTCTAAGCACAGATCGGAATTAACCGGAAATATAAAAGTTTTATACTATTGGCTGTTGGCTATTCTCCCATTAACAACATTAACAGGGCTACCAGGCATTGATTTTAGAATGCAAGAATTTTACAGAGAAAAATGATAAAATTACCAGAAAAAATAGTAAAAAAAAATTGTTGTAAGATACATATATTGGATATTTAAGATGTTTAAACTAGGTTATGTTAAAAATAAGAAGAAACATTTATAAATGTTTTCACTAAGCTTCCCTCACCACCATAGCGATTACCTTTGCTGGCTGCCGTGGGCTTGAGTTCAAGTTCCAGAGAAGAATTGGATGTTAGTAAAGGTATAGCGTCTGTGGAGCACTGAGGTACTTAGACTGTTGGGGAGCCGAAAGTCCTTTCGATAGGTTTGTAGTGTAGGAATAAAGATAAGAAAGCCTCCAAGCCGTCCATCGGAGTGCTGTGCAACAAAATTGGATCGGAATTTTCTCTTTTTTACGGGTGTAATTCCCTTGCCTCTTGTGTTTCCTCCTGTGAAATGTGCTTGGTGATGAGACTCCTAAACGGCTGGTGAATATTTGCCGTTCCAGAAGAATGCATTAAAATGCAATTATCCGGAAATTTGGTTTGATTTAGGTTGGTTTATTTATTATGGCAAAGCACTCGAAGGCTATCTGCCTAAGGGGATGCCTTCGTGGAGGACTTTCTAATATAATCTGGTTCGTACACACGTTACACATGGGTAAAATCCACGAAAATGCCTATGCAACCAGCCCGTTCGTGGGATTCGGAACGGAACCTATACTTATTACGTCAAAAGAGTACGCAACATTATGGGCGAAAGTTCTTTATAAGATGAACTCTGTGTCCAACGACATTACGAAAAACAGACGTAAAACAGCGCCATGAATGGAATTTTGCTTTATGAAAAAATATGATGTATTTTATTCACAAAACATCACTGAATTTTAAGACATTATAACGAATTTAAGTATAATGATGAGAATCGCTAAAGAGAAAAAATACTTTGATGAAAGAAATTGGAGCTTGCTTTCCCATAAGTCACTTTTATTATTTTTATCAAATGATGCACTGGCGCATTTAACTTTGAATTAACGATTCACCTTGTAAGATTCCTAAGTGTTTTAATCTAAAGTTGAGGAATCTTAAGAACTGGTAAGCTAATAATGGCTTGAGTTCGTGAGACAGAGACCAAAACGTAAGAAGAGTGAAATCACTCTTTATTATTCCAACAAAGTTTTAACAGACGACTCCTTTCTTGGAGTTACAATAAAGCCTCCACTCGGGCTTGAACTTAGGAAGCTAAGAACTAAAACTTAACTAATCTTAATTAAAAAGATATAGCCGAAGCTATGAAGATTCTAACAGAATTAGCCCCTTAACGCTAATAACGGCGAAGGCCTTACGTATCAACGGCCTAACGTAAGGCCGAGTATAATAATAGCTTAAGAGAGAGAGAGAGAGAGAAGCCTGAAAAGGCGAACGCGTTCTAGTAAGAATCTCTGGCTCTCTAACGAAGTCAGTAGAACTTCACAGATAATCCCCTCATCTGCATTCAAATGCTATTCTAAAAATACGTTCTGGCCGGAAGTTGTGAGCTTGAAATTAATTCAGAATTTAACTGTTAGATAAATTAAGATAATCCTTACAACCTAATTCTCTAAATTTTATAAAATTCTGCTTTGAAAATGATGGGTATTCCTTACATTTTAGAAAAGCCTGAATGAGGGAAAAGCAGTTGTAAAGTCGCACCTTCTTTAGAAACATAAATAACCTGAGACTCAATTCGGAAAGCTAAGCGAATTATCGCTATGTTCAGTGAGAAAACAGGGAAAATGAGTAGAGTTTAAAAGACTGTTTAAAAGAAGGCACTTCTTGTGCTCACAAACCAGCCAGCATTATGGCAAAACTCCAAGAACACGCGCAAATTGGGTCAAACCTAATACTGGCAAGAATAACGTCGCAGAGAGAGTGCTATCAAGAGATTCAACTCTTATGCAGAAATGCGAACATATTCCAAATGTGAGGCGTATCTACTTCTGTTTTTACTACTTTGAGCTCTGGTTCTACCTTTGAGAGCGTGTTGTCGTGCTTTTCAGATTTGCGATGATTTATATTTTGAATAAATCTAATTTTAACATTTAAAAAATTCCATAAACACGACTTCGAGATTTTATTATAGTCAGGATACTGCATATTTTCAAGTCTCCAGTTCCGAAATAAAATGCCTAATGGTCTGTATAGAGTGGGATAATGTATGTGCAGGGCCGGATTTAGACTTGATTAAGGCCCTAAGCTATTTGAGATACAGGGCCCTTTATTAGTGCCAAATATGATTTTCGAATACCTAGAGGGATTTTTTGGGGGCCCCAAGAAAGCGGAGGCCCTAAGCTATAGCTTGTATAGCTTATACGTAAATCCTGCAATGTGTATGTGTAAAGTATGTTAATTCTAATTTCATCCATTGTTTGATTATCTATATATAGAGATATAAACAGATATATCTTATCAATGCATCAATTTATGATAAAAATTAATACATTTTAATAAATGCGTTTAAACTGTGTTCAAAATAAGTTAAAAAATTACATTACATCGCAACTAAAAAATAACATTTCATTGTGCTATTGCTAAAGGACAGTAAAATTTAATTTTTAAGAATTCCTTGAATACCTATCAATAAATGAAGTAAAAGACTTGCTAAATTTCAGAATATTTATGAATAAATACAGGCCATAATTTCTGAGACTATTATATGCAGTGCATCTTTTAGTATATGAGGTATACTATATACAATGTTCTAATGTATCTTTCATTGTAAAATTTACAATGGAATCATTAATGATCAATCTAATCATTTTATATATGTATACAATATGTACAATGTTCTAAAATATCTTTAATAACTGATTCCTGCAGTTTATTAACACAGTAATAACCTCAAGGAAAAGTAGTTTCGTGTATCCAATACAAGGAAGGAATTAATTCCTTAACATAAGCAGAAAGAAAAGTAGTGAAGAAAAAGAAGAATAAATAAAAGTACTTAAATTTGATAATTGAACAAGAAGATATATATGATGATGCTCAAATTTTATGAGCTGTAAGGTTATTTTTCTATTGCAGCCATAAAGCACTATTAAAAAAGATTTCATTCTTAACTGTCTTATTATCTTAACTGCTTTTTATCTTATTATCTTTAAAGCTACTTTTCCATTTGAATAAATGTATATTTGTGTGTTGATTTTTTTAGGTAAGTAATCATGCACTTGTTTGATAATCAACTACAGAATTATATGAGTTTTTTACCTTTGTTTTTTACTTACTGTAATAAACTACCTTCCATTATCCATAAAAGGAAATTAATTCTACAGAAATGTGCTTTATTTCGAATCCATATATGTTTATCATTTCATGCATGTGGTGACTGTAAATGCTAAGTTGTTTCGCTGTAGAATTTAAAAGAATTTTTAAAGTTCCACGAAATTAATTTAATATTTACATTTTTTAAAATTATTTTAAGAAGTTGTAGAGACATTAGGTTATTTCGAAGCAGGAGAGATGAAAAATGATCAATGCACTCCCCGGGACTCGAACCACGGGCCTCTCGAATACGCGCCGAGTGTGCTAGCCATTACATCACGAAGGCATGCTAAGAAGGCGGGAGAAATTCCTTATAAAGTCTAGTAAATGTGAGGAGAATTTCAGTTTGAGGTTTCGAGTGTTTGCATCTGATAAGCTGCTGTATTGCATTATCTGATTGTAGCAAAACGCACGAGAACTATTTTCTTAAGAGGAAGGATCCTTTATAGAGGATATTTTAAGAATAGCACGCGTTTCTATTATAGATGGAGATAATCAGAAAAACGTCCATGTAGGCTGTTTGTTCTCCAGAATGATGTCTCAAAAAAAATATAATCGCAAATTTTTTTTTTTTTTTTTTTCTTTTTTAAAGTTTGCGTTTGTTACGGTCTTACCTAATCAAACTTTAAAATTACAAATACAATTTCAATTCTAAACAGATGCAATTTCATAAAAAATCAAATTTCGTTCATCATAATCTGATGTATCTAATATATATCGGGTCATCAAAAGATTTTTCAAATGCAACTGAAATATATCAATAGATTTCGGTGATTACAAATCTAGCTTCATTGATTTTAGTTGATTAAGTAACTTCTTACAGGCTTAAGATACTAAAAATAGGTATTTATTTACACAATATTTTGTAAGTCTGGAAGTTCTATGCATAGCTGAGGACGAACTGTATGGTTCAAATTCGTAGTCTAAAAAGTCATGCAGCCCCTCAGATGGAGAATGCTTTAGATTTTCAGCTAGCCCATTTTAATTTTATATTTACGTTACGAAATTGAGAGTGCACGGAATATTGAAAACTTCTGTAGTTTCAAACTTACGGAACACCTTGTAAAACTTGACTACAATTTTTCCAACTAGTTTCCATATTTTGATTTCGTAGCATTCCATTGCTGAAAGCAAAATTCATTCCTTTTTTTGCCTCAAATTCTAAGGCAATCTGTATTTTTACTACTAAACTAGCCTTACTTAGTCTTACTGTCTTACTGGCCATTATAGTAGGCGCTTGCTTAGTCTTAACCAATCAGGCAATTTGTAGACTTTGATAGTTTTTTTAAAATAGACTTCAAAATTTAATTAAAAAAATAATTTTCGTGTACTTAATTAATTATGTACAAGAAGCTTAAATTTATTACAAAAGTTTATTTAGGCCCTTCTTGAGCTCACAAAAAAATTAAAAGCAGAAGAAACGTTTCAAAATCGTACAAACAGGCAACTTAAATATTTTCAACAGAAGTGGAAAAAAAAAAAAAAAAAAAAAAAATGTTATTAAGGGAAATATTTACTCTCAGCTATTGGAGGTTTACCTAGCGGAAAACTCTTAATTAGAAAATTTTACCAAAGTTTAACAGTATATAACTTATATTTCAGATACGGCTAGCAACTGCTCAGTAGCTAAACTAATCCAAATTAATTAAGACACAATAACACGCCGAATAAATACTAATTCAGAAGTCAAACAACAAAAATCAGCGTTATATTTACAAAATTTTTCAGAGGACTAGTTTCGATAGTTTTACCGAACCACCATCCTCAGCTGCAAAACCGCAAATGAACAAGATAAGAAATAATGATTAGATAAGATAAGAAAGCCTGGACAAGAATAAGCAAGTAGCGCCATCTGTTGGTGAAACAAGAACTAAAACATATTTTCTTTAAAGGCCGAAGGCAAATTTGGATTGGAATTAGGATCGTTAACTAGAACAGAAAGATTTTTATGAATGTGAAATGCCAGTTCTCCAATGGAAGATGTTTTTTGAATAATTTTGGCAGCAGAAAAATTGAAAATGTGATTTTCGGACCAACAATGTTGAGCAACAGAAGACTTCTGTGTTTCCTTTTTTCTAACATATGCCTCAGTAGTTGTAGTTGACTCAGTAGTTGACGCGAAATTTTAAGGCTCTCTTAGTTTGGCCAATGTAAATCAAACCACACTGGCAAGGAATCCTATAAATACCCCAGGAATTCATATCCGGAATGGGGTCCTTGAGTATGGAACTCGGAATTTTATTGATGGGAGAATAAACAACCCGGAAGTTAAATTTCTGCAAAATATGTTCAACTTTATAGCTAATTGATGGAAAGAAGGGAATGACAACAGAATTTTTATAATCTCCTAAAACAAGAGTGTGCCTTTTAGTGTGTTGAGATGAGAATTTTTTAACTGCTTGATTAATAATGTTGGGTGAAAAGCCCCTGTCAATAGCTATTGCTTTTAAATAATTTAGTTCTTCATCAAGGGCTAGTTTGGAGGAGCAAACTTGAAGAGCACGGAAAACATAGGAATAAAATGAAGTTAACTTTTGTTTAGTCGCATGACATGATTTAAAGTGTGGTGGAAGGCAAACCGATGAAGGTTTACGGTAAACCGTAGTACTGAAGTTGGATGTGTTACGTGTGACCAGAATGTCGAGAAACGGAAAAGAATTGCAAGTCTGAAGTTCAAAAGTGAACTGAAAGCAGGATCAATAGAATTCATTGTTGAAAGAACTTTATTTAAATCATCTTTATTACCTTCAAACAGGGTAAAAGTATCGTCTACGTAGCGGAACCATGCCGGGAAGTTTAAAGTTTCAAACAATTTTGATTCATAATAATGCATGTAGATATCAGCCAGGATGGGACTGAGGGGGCTTCCCACGGCTAATCCCTCAGTTTGCTTGTAATATGTATTTTGGAAAACAAAATGTGTTTGTTTCAAACAGAGTTGAGTGAGAGAAATTAGCTCATCAATTTCGATGCAAGAGAAATGAAATTCGCGAAGTCTGGTTTCTAGACATCTTAATGCACCCTCCACTGAGACATTGGTGAATAATGATTTTACATCAAAAGAAACCATGAGTAAATTACTAGGAGAAATGTTTTTAACCTTTTTTACAAACTCTATTGAATTTTTTATGGTGTAAATGTATCTTGTTCATTTGCGGTTTTGCAGCTGAGGATGGTGGTTCGGTAAAACCATCGAAACTAGTCCTATGAAAATTTTGTAAATATAACGCTGATTTTTGTTGTTTGACTTCTGAATTAGTAATCCAAATTAAGTCATGAATGGCGGCTGAAACACTATAGAAACGTCCATAGCGAGTTTTTACACCTTTTGTGCTTTCAGACGTTGATATAAATGTCACAGAGGCATAGTCATATGGTATAAAATGCGAGAGTTCCGTTCACACCTGTGAGACAGGGTATGAGCCATAGCGAATTAATTTGCTCATGCGTGTGTGTGTCTACAGCTTTCCCGCTCAATAGGTTTCGCGCATTCGCAGTGATTGGCCGGTTCTTATATCAAATCGGCATGAGTTCAAGTTGAAAACTTATAACTTTAATGCCAAAAGCCGTAAACCACTTTTTGTGACGTAGCAAGGTCTGGTTACCTAGCAACGGAGCTTAAGGCTCCGTTCAAACGATGGTATAAATATCGTAACTAGTTTAAGCTGAGCTTCGGTGCTAGGTAACCCGGAACCATTCGGTATCGTAGTAAGCTCCCCCAACTACTATACTGTCTGGGTGGCTCTCAAAAAATAAATGAGCTGAGTTACGAAATTTTGCATTAAGAAACATCGCTACATATTTGTATGTGAACAGCTTATTTGCACAGTTAAAAATTAATAAGAATCCATTGTCAGATGAGCATCTACTATCTGAAGATAATTTCTCTCCAAGGCTACAAACATTATCAGAATCGAAACCCCATTAAGTATCAAATTATGGTAAGAAATAAAGAAGTTCATAGTTATATAAGTACAAACAAAAGTAATTTTTATTTGAGCATTCACTGGCTTAATATACTTTTTGCCGCAGTCACTGGAGAGAGGAGCTTTAATAAACTAAACATTATAAAAAAATACTTATGATCATGCATGCCTCAAGACAAATTGAATTCTTTTGTAATCTTGCAAAATTATGTTGCGAAGAAAATAAATGATATAGAGCGTGCCATGAAACGATTTGCTGATGTAATTACCAGAAAAAAATATGTTTTATTTCGCTCCAGCTAGAATTATGATTTATCCCCGAAACTAAGAAGTACCGGAGCCGGGCTTCATTTGGCTCCGGCGCAGTTTAAGCTCTGTGCAAGAACTGTTTTTCATCTAAAACTAACTTTAGGTTATATTACCAGGAATAAACGATGAAGACGTGTTGAAATTCTTGCTTACTTAGTAGAAAAAACAAGGTAACCTTTGCAAGAACGAAGTGTTGCATGAGATTCTTTTGAAAGAAGCTTGCAGCATCAAACACCTGTTTCACAATATCACGTTTCTACGCTTTCAGACTTAAAATTATATTTTTCTTTATTAAAATTACAAATTAACATAAAACTTTTAAGCCATTAATTAAAGGGATAGAACTCTTACATATTGTCACGCAGAAAATATATTTTCACATTCATAAGTAAACATATAATAGTATTTAGAAGACAGGAGAATACTCTTCAAAAATGAAAGTAAAATAAACATCTTTCTCTCAGGTCATGCTTACGGTAAAAATGCGATTACGTAGACTCGTATGCATTCCTCTATGTATGATTTCAGCATCATAAATCTGAAGCTGCGTGACTCTGTTTTGACCTATATTCTCGCTCATTATATGAAGAGAACTTTAGAATTTATTGTGCCATTTTCATACTTGGTAGCAACGTAACTGCTAAATTATCTAGTAAAGAATCGACACGAGTGTTAATAATGTTACTCTAATTTGATTTACGGAATCTACTACATTTTTGTTCATTTTAATTGGAGTTGTAAAATATCTTTATTAACCTCGTATCTTTTATGACTGTTCGTAAAATTTATTGCAACCAGAACTGCTATTTGAATTCAGCTTTTCGTCCATTCTGTTTACTTAAAATTTAAGAAAAAGTATACAAGTGTTCCGAACATCTTAAATGCTAAATGGGATGTGATAAAATCCAGATAATGAGTTCCTCTATTTTCTCATGCTGGAATTATTTGTCCGGACCATAAGGACAAATAATTCCAGCATGAAATAATATCGCTTCCTAAGAAGTAATTAAGAAACTGTTTCTAATGTGTAATAAAAAGTTTTTATAATTAAAAAAAAGTTTTAATATTTTCTAAGAGTTTAGAAAGCTTAGCAGTAAAAATTTTAATACTTTTAGTTTGGGCTCTACAAGTGGTGCCAAAACTAAAAGACCGTGGACGATAATTCCTCACCACCAGGATTTGACGAGTGAGTCCCCTCATCCCGAGGCACACTTTAAAAGGGGGAGTATATAAGGTATTTTCTCCCTTCTTTCCACATGACTTTTGGATGTAAGCATACTCGACGCGTATTCGAGAGGTCCAGGGTTCGAGTCTCATTGAGGGTACTGGACATTTTTTTACTTCTTCTTCCTCAAATTTAAAAAAATCTAATATCTCCATATCTGTAATATGCCAAAATCAAAGCTGAAAACTATTGTCAAAACTAAATCGATTAAACCATTTGAAACCGACAAAAAGTCGCTTCTTTTGGGATGGTATAAAATAGAAATTTTTTAAATACGTAGTTTCAAATTTTAGATATCTGCAAATGAGCAGAAAAAAACTAACATTTCTGAGCTAATAGTTTTGAATAGTACAATATAAAAGTGGTTTTTAGAAATATGAAATCGAAAAAAATTGAACATATGTGTACAAACTCTTAGAATGTTCGAAGTGAGAAACTTGATAAAACCAACTGTGCCTTTGCCTGAATTCGGGACGCGGATTTTCTGATTGCTAATTCTGTATAGTATTAACGATTTACATCAAAAGAGTACGCAAAGGGTAAGGCGATAATTACTTATTTTCCCCGTCATTTAAAATACCACCTGGTAAAGATACGAGATGGTGTCTACCAAATTCAGGTGACAACGAGCTGTAGTCCCCATATTTTAATTCGGATAGGATTGTGTAACCTATTAGGATTTTCGAAGCAGAGAATGGGGAAAATCAACTGTTCCCTCATGGGAGTCGAATCACAGACCCTACACTGTGCTAACTGAATGTGCTAAATACTTACCTTACCACAAGAGCATGCATGGGGAATGAGAGAGTTCCTTACAATCTTCCTCACTTAAAGGGTAACTGGGAAGAGGCACGAGACCCAGTCAACCAAACTCTGGTAGTGAGGAATTATCGGTCTCCACATTTTAGTTTGGGCATCACTTTAGAGAATTATCAAGATTAACGAGGAAAGAAACTTGAGAAAACTAACACTACCCATGGCAGGATTTGAAGCATTGTTCTTCCGTTAACTAGCCAGAAGCGCTAATCATATTTATCAGGAGAGGATGAGATAATTCCTTACATATTCTATTGTATTCAATGGTTTTGTATGGAATTTCCTTCCCCCACAAAAATATTTTGTTAATATCTCAAGCAATTTTTATTTTCTGAAGAGGAACTTTTCCCGTTTTAAGCTAATTTAAATAAAATTTTCAGTGGACATTAAAAATAGATTTCATGCATTTAAAAGGGATTAAAATTAGCGTGATTTATGTTTAATAATGATATGCGATTAACCAAGAAGCATTCAAGAGGCATTTAATCACGCAGATAGCCAGTCACTCAGTGAAATATGTGCTTTAAAAATATTTTATAAGCATGCATATATATAAAGATTCAAATGAGACTCAAAAAAGAAAACATAAAATCCTATTAAAACGTTAATAACTGCATATTTATATTTCCTTTATCTGTATGCAAATGATGAATAAGGAACAACATTAGCAAGGAAAAGAGCGCATGCATTTTCAGCGGACCATTATTTTCTGTTTGCTAGAAATAATAAGCATAGACCTGAAATGCTGAATTTTGAGACATAGCAAATTGTGTTCAGCTTTATGGCTTTGGAGATGAGTATTTCATATAAATCAAATATGGTAAATAATTTTAACGGTTTTATTTCCCTGTTGTACATTTTATGCTTTCCTAAGAATAGTGGCCGATTTAGTAACAATAAGAACAAAATTATTTACTTACTGGATGAATTGCGCAAAACGTTTGAAATAATTAAATTCATCTGATCCAAAATTTTTAATTATTTGCAGTTTCGCGATACGAAAATTTTTTATCAATATTTTAAACCGCATTTCAGACTGAGGAAATATAACGCCTTTAGACAATTTTTTCCTCGTTAACGTTCCTTCCTTAACATTCTCGAAAATATCATTTTTTTAAAGTTCCAGACTCTTAGCTCATTAGATTCTATTTTGAGGAAGTTTATGTTATATTTTTATTAAATTTTATATCTAAGATTTCTAAAATTTACTCTCTTGTGTTAAAATGGCAAAACTTTTCCTCGTGACAGCTGGCTATCAAATTCATCTCTCGTGGATCTCATTTACAAAAGGTTTGAGTACCATACTTAAACAAAATGTAACATTTTATATCACAATATATTTGCTAATTTGGGTAAACACCGCCTAAAGTGAATTTATAATAATTCTAGCTATAGAATTATGGAAATCTGCTTGAAAATAAGTTATAAACCATGGAAATACCATATGATAGTAATATTATATCACATTTTCTTGTTAATAAAATTCAACAAATAAATATCTCGAGTAATAACTACAGCTAAATTTTAATCAGTTCGCGCTTTAGCAATGCCAGATTGCCAAATATTCTAGATTATATTAATTTCATGAAAATTTAGCAGCTACGCAAAACGATTTTTGTCGCATTATTGAATGCATTGAGAAATGAAAAAACGTTACATGTATAACTCCATAAAGATATTTAACGAGTCAAAGTTACTAGTAAATAAATTTATTCACAATTTAACTGTATCTGGGGATTTTTTACTCAGAAATTTTCATTATTGTCAATATAAGAAAGATTCTGGAACAGAATTGTTCATTTTCTTTCATAGACTCTGCTTGCCACCCCATAAAAAAGTTAAAAAAAAAAAGCTTATCATTTTGTAGAATATGAATATTCATTACTTTTCTTATATCTTTTATTTATTTATTTATTTATTTTTGAGGAATTTCACAAATGTATTTAGCAACACCAACATCAGTGATTCTTGGTTCAATTTTGAATTTTTTCTTTCGCCGTTAATCTCTATTTCTATATTACCTAAGGATTCAACGCACTCGAATTATGACATCACGACCTAACTATTCAACAAATAGTTCACTTTTGTCACGTTTCGCGAATTAAATAATTTTATTTTATGAAATATTTATTAATGACTTGTTTCGAAGGACGTATTTCAGCTGTTTTCAATAACTCAAAGTGGTTGGTCTTAGATCATCATTATTTTGGACTTCTCTGATAGAATTTTGCATCATAGCATTTGTCCGCAATTTCATCAAGATTTTTTTATAAAGTTGTGTTGTTAAAATATATCCTGAAAATTGTGTATTTTTAATGAATTTAACGCTTCAACCGTAATTCAATATTTTTTACATGAAGGAATTATTATGCAGACATTTAAAGTTTTGAAAAAAATCCATTGGTTGAATCAAGGCCATTTAACATCACTTGAAAGTATGATACAATAATGTTTCGCATTATGAGTTTTCAGGCTGTAAGACATGCTCTACAAATGTCCCAAAACTTAGACTTATCGGGGAAGGGCCAAAATTTTTAAAATTAGTTTAATAGCCGGTGCAACGCAAGTAAAAATATTCAGATTTAGGAGAATTTTTAAGGTCACGTATTTTCGCGACATTAGGTATTTTTGAAAACAGGAGATACGAAAAATGAGCAATGCCCTCACCGGGATTCGAACCACGGTCCTCTCGAATACGCGCCGAGTGTGCTAACCACTACAGCACGAAAGCATGCTAAGAAAGCGGGAGAAATACCTTATATGCTTCCCCTTTTAAAGAGCAACTGGGGATTAGGGGACCCAGTCGCTAGATCCTGGCACCCAAACTAAAATAGGTGCTGGAGAATCACCATACACTACCTTTTTTAGTTTGGGTGCCAGTGTAGAGACATTAGTTATTTTTTGAAAGAAGGAAAGGACACAAATGAGCAATGCCATCGCCGGGACTCGAACTACCGATCTCTCGGATACGCGCCGAGCGTACCGACCACTACACCACGAAGGCTTGCTAAGAAGACCTGAGAAAGAAGGCCTTCTTAAGAAATACCTTATATCCTCATTAACAAAAATAAAACAAATTAATGTTAAGTAAATGCATTTTTACAAAGGACGAATTAGAAATGGCAAAGAGACAAAATAAATTGTAGAACCTTTGTAAATACTGACGAATGAAATTCCAGTATCAGCATCTTACTGGGGGAACATCAGAGCAAAGGGTACTGGAATATTCGACTTTTACAGTATCCCATCAAACAAAAACGTGTTTGCCAGCTGCCAGTGTTTAGCAATGGAAATTCTGGGTTCGAGTTCCAATTGAATGTTTTACAAGCATTCATAAAATTTCTGACTGTACTTTCAACTCCCTATTAATCGGAAGCGTATTAACCGGATTATGGATTAGCCGCCCCTTATATATAAAAAAGTTTCTTTTATTGCAGAAAGATGAAAAAATTTACTATTAGAAACCTTTTAGCATAAAACAAAACTGTCTATGGAAGATACCAAAAAGAAAAGAAAAGTGCATAGGATAACTACAGTGTTAGCAAATAATGTTATAACATTATGGATTTTTTTTTTTGTCAACAGCAATACATAATTTAATAGTATACTATCTGGAATATATAAACATCATACAATAAAAAAACAAAATGTTTCTAACCGACGTGTTTACGTAAATTTATACTCAACAGCTCCATTTAATTGCTCTCGCTAATATTATAATTTAGTTTTTTTTATTTTTTATGATTGCCGCTTCTGTTATTTACAGTTTTGATTTAATTTACATAACCAAAACATGTCATTTACAATTTTGATTTAATTTACATAACCATAACATGTCATTTACAATTTTGATTTAATTTACATAATTTAATAATATACGTAACATAAATTGAATATGATTTAATTTACATAACCAAATGAACTGATTCTTTAGATTAAATTGCTTGAAAATACACATAAACTCTTTAATAGTATTTTCCCATTAACTATAATATGGGTTATTCCACTGCCTCGTGATTTTTTTTAATGTCCTCATATTAACTGTCATTCTCAGTTAACCATGGACGTCGTCTTTTGTACTACTTTACAAATCTGACGTTGACTTTCCTGGACGTTGACTTTCCATTCTGAACAATCTTCATATTTTCTGCAATGATAACCATTGCAAAATTTAAGATGTTTCTCACTACACTACTATGAATTGTCTGCACATTCTATTTAAAATTTATAATTAAAATGTAACAAATATTCAGACTTTGGGAAATTTGACTTAACATCTTATGGGGAACCTAGAATCATTCACATGATTTTATATTATATAAGTTACGTTTGTGTTCATAAAGCAAACATTTCTGCTATGATGTGTCAACATTTTCTGTGCCTTAGCAATGCTGTACCATCTCTAAGCTTCGCCCTTTTCATGAATAGGCGCACCCATTCGGGAAAAAAATAAGTTTGTTTGCAGTGAAAGTCACAAAGAAAGTTCCATATTAAGCAAAGAAATGAAGCCAACAAGCTCGTATTACAGGTATTGTGACCTAAATTATGAGGGGAGGGGGAAGGCTGAGGTGTCTTCTTGTGAGACTTCTAGAAATTTTTGATGGTTTGACACCCTAATTAGTTGCACAGGTTTCAATTAAATTGCTCGAAGCTAAAAAGGAGGGAGAATTTTAGGAGGTCATGAAAAGTCAGATATTTTCTCTATTTTTTTTTCTCACGGCATTTTCTGTTCTCCATTATTAAGTGCATAAAAATCCAAGAAAAAGAAAAAAAATTATTAATTGGGCATCCCACAATTCAGTGTTCAGTACAAAAAATTTTCAAACAGATAATTACCAGGAAAATAATGGGATTGTCAGAAACAGAATTTAAGTAAATATTAAGGAATTAACTTAATTTTAAGTGAATTTTAAACTCTCAGAACTTCACATTAATTCATATCCAGATTCTATTAATGCATTTTTATCACAGATTTCTTCAAACATTTAAACTGAGTACACAAAGTAATCATAATAAAATATTAGGTATAATAAATAAATAATTTTTGCATATTAAGTTGCAAAATAAATTATTTATTTTGGAATCTATAAGGGATTCTTCAGAACAAAAGTTTTCCAACTGCATCAAATCTAAACTGATGAATGTTTGCGAAATTATGCTATAGGTTTTAGAAGCTTCCGGTATGAAAATATAATCAGTTCTTCCTACATTTGTAGGTTTTATACTTTCATTTCAGCGTGACGTCCTAAAAACCCCTTTCTTTATGCAGATTTTTTGCATGTTTAAAGGTTACTGTATGCCTAGATTATGCCTTCGTGGAGAACTTTCTAAGGGAAACTGCCTCGTATACACGTTACACATGGGGAAAACCACGAAAACACCCATGCAGCCAGCCCGTTTGCGGGATTCGAACCTCGGACCGAACTACCAGTATTCAGCGACGTTACCGCTCGGCCGCTGGTGGGCCTAAAAAGATGAATGTAACCGTAGTTAATAACGAATACTATATGTAACGTACCCTGGTATGCAATTAAGGACGAAGTTGAGAAATGAACGGAACAGTAGAAAAAGCAGGCAGAACAACCGAAAAGTTAATTAGAGAATCCCTGGGGTAAATTATACTGACGCATGCACATATATTTAATATAGTGGGGTGCGTGGAGGAAAAGGATATAAAAAAGGACGAGAGCAGGGTATAGTCAGCATTGCAGTAAAAAGCAACTGCACAATGCGCATCAATCTGAATGACGTCCATTTGCTGTCACGGTGTAATATGTACTGTAACAGATGTTGTCTGGATGATTTTATACGAGGTCCGATCATTAGAAAACTGATTAATGTAGCCGAGAAATTCGGTATTGCATATGAGCTTTCCATCAAGAGATTGGATGTCTTTTTGACAATATTAGTTGTCCGAAGCTTTAGTAGTGGTCGTCCACTTACAACCATGGCTCTCAAAGACAATTTGATTTTGTATTATAGGCAAGAGAAATCAGCTGCAGAACGGTGGTTGATATCACATGAAATATGCAATGACCTATAGCATGCCCTGTTTGCATTTTACCGTGGAAAAGAGACTGTAAGTTTGTGTGGTTTATTCGCTCGGCAACGAGTACGATACGTGACGCTGAGGCCTACCCATCGGAACCGATTTTTTTTTTTTTTTTTTTTTTTTTTTTTTTTTTTTGTGTGTGTGTGTGTGTGTGTGTGGAGATGGTAATTTGGAGAACGAGCAACTCAACAATATGTTCGAATGCTCTTTATGGCTGTGAGCCGATTTAATCTCCGAACATATAAAGACCTGAATCGAGTAATCCAACATCAACCAAACAGTTTTTGTTTGGGTAATGCCTGATGACCATTTGGAGCTCCACTTCTCCTAACAGCAGTGGTCGCTAAATTGTTGGAGAATGATGGCATTCGCCACATGGAGTAGGCTGTAAGGTTCCAGGACCTAAATCAAGTAGAACAAGTGTGAATGTTTCGAAAGATACCTGGCAGTGTATACCCAACCGCTAAGAACGATTGTGCAGTTGTGATAGGCGCTCCAATTTGTATTCTATCCCTTGTTCTAAACCCACTTTTGAATAATGTTCTTTGCAACTTTCTACATTTGTTAGACAGTTTTATTTACTTTTTCCATTATATTATATCTTGACAATGTTACGTTGTGCTTTGTATGGATTTCGAGCCTTACTGTGCGTTACTTCGTGAAAACCTTTTTCGTTCTTAATTTTTGCTTAACAGTGTGTATAAACATGATAATGTTTAAGTACTAAACTACCTATAAGCGAGACATTATCAGTAGTGTATACTTCAGATTAAATAAAATTATAGAAAAATTGTATCTATGATATGGCATAGAATGGAATTTTTATATAATAACATGTACATTTTCCAAGATTTCATTCAAAAGGAAAATGAAAAAAAAATCAAGATTTTTTACCAGAGCGCTGCATAAGAATTTAAATATCTTCTCGATTTGCACATGCATATGTATGCTGATGATCGCGATTACTCGGAAGAATTTAGTGATCCTTTGGGTATCATTGTTGTAGAACCATTCTTTGTGAATAAATAATCTATTGAAGGATATATGGCAAAATGAATGTTAGCGATTTCCAAAATTCAGCTTTTACTTGGCTTTAATATCAATAGAAAGTTATCAACGTATTTTAGGACACCAAAGAATCGGTCAGTAGGCTTTCCAGATGATAAATTTACTCCTGGAAGTCAATCAATGAACTTTTATCAATAATCAAATATATCTATACATATTTAATATAGTCGCTATATGACATAATTTAATTATAAAATATATAATATGTCAATATCTATCAATCAAATATATAATATATAATAATCAATATCGGTATGTAATATAATTTAATAATCCAATGTCTCGATACTATGTGTCGATATATTATATTTATATAGAAAAATAATTTTGTCTCTGGTTTCGGAATTTTCATCATTACATATGCCTTAAGAAAGTCTTTTCGAGCCAAATGCACTAAAAATTTCCTAATTTATCAGAATATTTCATACATAATTTAAAATTTAAATTTATTTCCATTTCTTTCTGTTAAGTCTATTATAATTTAAACTTTCATAAATGTGTTTTATATTAAGCTAAATTATCAATATACCATTGATCTTAATATTTAATATTATCGATAATTACAATATATTACAAATCTTAATTTTATAATCTTGAAATTTAAATACGTCGTAAGCTTTCTTACAATTTAAAAGAATTTAAGGAACTGAAATGAATTATAAATAAAATTAAAAGCACTTGATTAAAACATTTTTTTTTTTTAAATTAAGGAAATAAATTTTTTATCGACTTATTTAAAAGTAATGCAAAATTATTGTGAGGAAGTAATTTATTTTTTTTTACAGTCATTAGGTTTATTTTGAAGCAAACACGAAAAATCCGCAATTCCCTTACCGAGATTCGAACTGCGGACATGCTTCCAATTATACCCCGAAATCAAGAAGAGAAGAAGGAGAAAATTCCTTACATTCTCTTCCAATTAAATGGCAATTAGGGAGGAAGATGTTCAGATGTCATTTGCTATTGGTGACGAAGTTATTTCTACCTCAATTTATTTCAAGCTCTACTTGTAGAGTCAATTAAGTTTACTTTTGAAACAGGAAACATTTAAAAGTAAGTCATGCCTTCGTCAGAATTCGTATTCTGAATTTTTCGATGCTAGCCGAAAGTACTCCCAATTACTCGGCGATAACACTTAAAACTAACAAATTTTATTTAAGGAAAAAAGACTTAAATTTTAAAGCACGATTTCTTGAGACAATGGCTTTTTATATTTTATTTTTTGATACCTTTGCATTTGTCTTAATATAAACATTTATATTAAACTAACAGAGTCCAAACAAATAGTGTTAAATGGAATATATATATTTCATGTCAAACACCCAGCTGCTCAGAAACTCAGAAGGGGGAAACCAATTAACAGTTTGATTGTTATCTTTGAAGTTTCTTCCCTTTCATAGGCGCAATTTTTTTTTTTTAAATTTTTTTTTTATTATTATTATTATCTGGGACAATATACAGATCTCTAGCAGCAGGTGTTCGAAGTGGTTGAGCAATTTTCTTGAGCAGCTCGCATTGGTACAGCCATCATATATAACAAAGAATTCGAATTGAAAAGTAAACTACAGCTTTTTTTCCTGAGCTTTGTAGTGGGAAATTCAGGTTTCATCATCGCCTTTTATTTTAGAAATATCTTTGTTGTAGTTTTCAAAACATTGCTTTTTAAATTTGACAGTTAGACAAGGATGTTCGAGATCATCTCGGTTGCCAATGTTCAAAAGAAGTTTTTAAAAATTGTTTTATTGTTCTATCTTGTCTTTTATTATTACAAATATCAGTTTGTTAAAAAATGACGGAATGTAGATTTAAAAATTTTTTTGCTTAAATATTTAAAAAATGAAATCGATAATATTTTCGTGTGCAACAAGGAAATTATTTCTTTAAAAACAAAAAACATTCGTAACATAATAGTCACACATACCGTTGCCAATAATTTATCCGATAACTGAGTTGCTAGTTAATATTACTCAATGTTTATCAGCTGAAGAAAACTGTATTTTTAATTTTTTTTATTTCTTTCTTTATTGGATGTAAGACTAACTTTACTGGATTTACTTAGGATGAATAAAAACTCTTGTCTTGTAAGACTAAGAGACACCTGAAAAATTTAAAGGTGGAGTTAGTTGTTAAATTTCATAAGATTATAAAAAGATTTGTTTTTCTTAACTGAAATGCTTTTGCATTCCTACATACCCATTTTATACAAAGCCCTAAGTTAAAGCAGGGCGGTGCCTACATATGTTTTCATCCGAGGAAAAGAGATAAGTACACGGCCCTATGTACGATGTTTATAATGCAGAGTATCCGGCCATTTAAAAAAAAGGTTTATCTATTCAGAAACATTATACACTGCTGGCCATTAAAATTACAACACCATGAAGGAAATCAAATACAAAAAAGGTATTTATTGAAGGTAAACAGTATGGTATGAAGAAAAAATTATTAAATTTATAAGCATTTTAATGGTTTACAGAGGTGCTAAATTAGAAGAAACATCTGTCAAACTGCCAGGTAATACGGTCCTTACCCCATTAGGCATGGAGTCAAACTGGACTTGGATGACAGAAATGGACAACTCATTCCATGCTGCTTCAAGGTATATGCCACACTTCATCAACAGTATTAGCTGGAGAGTAGTGGCGAGCATCTCTCAGCAACCCATGACCAAATGCTTTCAGTGGGTGACAGATCTGGAAACTGTGCAGGCCAGGGCAGCAATCGAATACCCTGCGTATGGAGGAAGGTTAGAACACGACGTGCAACATGTAGTTTTGCATTATGTTGTTGGAATATGGCGTTTGGAGACTTCGAAGATAGGACACAACCAACGAACGTAAAATGTCAGAAATGTACCTATCTGCGTTCAAATTACCGTCGATCCGAATTGGAGATGTACGTGTAGTGTACCCAATGGCTGCCCAAACCATCACGCAGGTGCAGGGCCCCTATTCCGATATTGAATGAAAGCAGACGTGCGGTCTCCTCGGACACTCCAGACATGTATACGATCATCCGAATATTGCACTCAGAACCAAGATTCTTTTGAAAAGGAGACATTGTGCTACTTCTGTGCCCAGCTTTGTTGTTTGGCGCACCAGAGTCGCCGTTTCTCTCTATGATGCATTGTCAAGGGAAGTCGAAGTAATGATCACCCTGCTGATAGTCTATACTACTGCAAACATTGACGCACCTTACGAGTTGGTACTGGGCGTGCTGCAAACATACCCATTTCCTGTCTAATGGCCTCTGATGTGGTCGTTCGGTTTTGCAGGGAACACATATGGAAACAAGAAAACAAAATCTTGAACTTGAGTCTCATTCAATAGTAGATATTACGAAATGAAGCAAAAGATTAATAATTTGGTGCATTTCATTTTCAAACATCCTTATTTAGTCTCCCGATGCTATTCCAGTGAGCCTTTATATGTTAGATATATTGCAAGAGACTGTAGGAAACTGCGTAAAAAGAACGAGAAAAAGGCATTAATTTTTTTTTTATGACAAATCTAGGTACACCTTCAGAGCAGCATAGCGGGTGATATCCTATACCCTGTCTGCTTAACATGGTGGTTAGACAGATACAAAATATTTTTAACTTGTTTAGTTGTATAATTTTATTGATGTAAATTTACTTATGTGTTATTCATGGACTATCATAACAGCAGTATACTCAGTGTTGTGTAGTCCAGAAATTCCAAGCCGTTAAGCCATTCTGGTATTTCTTTACCGCACTTCTAGGAGCTCTTCTGTATAAGTTTTGTATTGTTAACTGAGTATGATTCAAAAAGAGAAAAAAGTAACCAAATCATTACTATGGGGGCTACTTTGTAAGGCTGCAACTGCTTTGTAAATTGGATTTAATTCCTACAGCATACTACACAAGTATGACTAAAACTTGCAAAGGTTTCAAATAAGCTTTTTATTTAAACCTTGAGCTTAACATAAGGGGCACGACTTGTGCTACAAACAAAAATCACCACCCGTAGCTAAATTAAATAAGCAATAGAAGTCAGGTAAATTTAAAAATTGATTATGTACTCTATTAAGCACATATTTTTATTCCAAAGGGGCAATTTGCCCAGAAGGACTATGAATTTCTTTTTGGAATTTTGCGTTGATTCCCTATAAATGTCGGTTCACTTTTAAAATTGTTGCCACTAAATATTAGAGCCCTGTATTATATTTAAAGAAATTAAATAGTGATGAATCTACATAAATGTATATATGTTTCTCGCATTATGATAAAGCAACGGTTCCTAGAGCCATCAAATTTTGAATAACGTGTGTTTCCACCCGAATATGGGCATCTGGAAGCCCAAATTTGGAATTTGGAATTTATTTTATTAATGATTTCATATTTTGTCAGACATTAAAGAATTTTTGATTAAAAAACTCAACGATTTCAAAGCGAGCAATAGCAACACAGTACGAAAAAAAAAAATTTTTTTTATCTCCAGCGCGCTAAACTGTGTATCAGAAATTCTGAAGATATACTCATTTTAAAATTATTTTGTGATATTGCTGTTGAACTGAATGTTATGGTTTAAGTGCGAAGAGCATGATATTTAATAAATAAAGGTAACACACAAAACGTTAAGTAAACGCCCCTTTGGGCGTAATGTAAAATTTGATAGCTTTCAGATTTATATACATATATATATATATTTGATTGTTTATTTTCTCAGTTAGAGAATTACAATACAAATATGATGCCGCATTGATGTATGTCATTGGAGCATGACGGACACAGTAAGAACTCAATATTCGTGATGAACATGTTGCAGCATTCCGATTTCTAAAGCATTAGTTTTATACGATTTGTTGAACTGGTCTCTAAAACTTACGAGTCGTATGACGTATCCCGAATGAAGTGAGATTGTTGTTGGACCACTCGTAAATATCTGCTATGTCATTTCGTCTTTCCCATATTATATTTAGATGAATGAACAGTCTTCAAAGATGGAACCAATTTTCTCAGCTCTTCTAAACAGCAACATATATTTCTTTTGAAGATCATTCCTAGTACGTGCAATATTGTTAAATTACGCATATGTATATACGAAATTTCACATATGAATATGTAAAAAATTGCCCTGCAACGAAAAATATCGATGCAACGGTCTGTTTTGTTATATAAAGAGAAATGCATATATTACTTCATCATAAATACTTTCGTCTTCCTTGTATAATATGCAGTTAGTTTCCTCATGCGGGTTACTTTTGAAACCCCTTAAGGCATTTACATATTAAAACGGTAGGCGATAAACCAGCCACTAACTTACTGCAATATAACTTGTAAATTATCCAATATAGCTATCAGACGGATTACTGTTTCCTTTTAATTTCTAACGAATTATATAAATTCTGTTGCATTTAAAATGATGATTCATGTTTTCTTATTTATGAGTGCAAATATCTCTTTCACTTACAAATCTTCAGTTTCGAATTCATCTTCTTTCCTTCTTAATTATATAAGCATATTTTATATGAAAGTAGGTTTACTCATATTTTAACAAGTCTCTTATTTAGCTTGCAATATAAATAGTGTAGGTTTGTAACAAAAAGCTTTAGCTTTGTTCTCCTGAGCGTTGGTGTAGTTTTGTAATTACACAAAGAATTGTAAAGCAGCTTTCCTTGTTACCAGCTCCTTGAAAGGAAAGTTTTAAAAGAACCCACGCCATTAGTAATCAAACGAATCTACAGATTTAAACGCTTGCATTTTTCAAAAAATGAAATAGAGAAAGATGTCATACTGCTGTTTCCGTCTTATAGATAATATGTTATCGACTGATTGAAATACGATAAGTTTTGCCCTTGTATTGTTCAGAATAAAATTATTTCATATGGTCAGTACAGTCTGAATAAAGAATGAAGTTAGAATTTGTGAAAATGGATAGCCAAGAGATAAGCAAGTGAAATAAAAGCGGAAGCCTGTGCTATGTATTAATTGTAATGAAAAATTAATATTGGAAAAGTCACTTATTAGTGACTTTTCCAATATTAATTTCAAAATGACATTAATGACAAAAATTATTATTTTTGTTTAAAACCGTTCAATATATTAGGACAATGTTTTGGAATTTTTGAAGTTATGTGACTGAAAATGTAAGAATATTTTTTAAGGATTTATGTGAGTAAAAGGATTTTTTGTTTGCACGTTTTTCTTTCTTTCTTTCTTTTTTTTTTCTTTTGAAACTCTGAGTATTTGTCTCGAAACGGTATTTTGCGTCATTTAATATAAACGGCTGCACCATTTTTCAAATTGCTGCCACAAAATATTATTTACCTGCATTATTTTTAAGGATATTAAATAATGAGGAATCGGCATGTATGTATGTTCTTAGTACTGTGACGGTACCTAGAGACATCAAACTTTCAATAACGTAGTCCTCCCTCCATGTGCGCCTAGAATTCTAAATTTTGAATTTCGATTTTTATATTTCTTACTTTGTAAACCCTTAATGAATTTTTAATTAATAAAATTAACGATTTTGAAGCGAGCGGTGGCAACACTGCACAGGATAAAATATTTTTATTTGTATCCCGCAAGAATATCTATCGGAAGTTCTGAAGATATGCTGTTTTTAAATATTTTGTAATTATATGTGGCGTAAAGGACAAAACATATTTTATTAATAAATTTAACATACAAAACGTTAATAATAAAAAAGCAACAACAACAAAAAACCATCATACTAAGAAAACTGTATTTTTAAGATAAACTGAGAAAAGACTGATAAAAATATAAAAACGTTATGCCAACACTTAACACTAAATCGAGAATTCTAAATATATGCTGTTATGGAGCTTTTAAAATTTTAATCCTTTTGCTGTTGGATTGTGTATGGCGTAAGTACTTAGAAAGTGATGCTTAATAATAAAGCTATAAAGCACGCCCTCCCCCCCAAAAAAATGTATATGTTTGCTTGTTTATGGTTTCTGTGTGAGTGCAGTTTTATGTAAGTACGGTAATTCAGGTTTTCCCGAATAAAAATCTAACCGTGAATTTAAGAGTCATTAACATACTTAAACAATGTTAAAAAAATTCTGAAAACTTTCAGATTTTACACTACGCCTAAAGGCATTTTTTTTTTTCATTTACGTACACATACACGTTACGAGAGCATTTGGGCTAATGTTCCTTTGTCTAAAAATATTTAAAAACAGCCTTTCTTTAGAATTTCCAATAGACAGTTTTGCGCTTTGGAAATAAAAATGTTTTCGCCTGTACAGTGTTGCCAATGCTCGCTTTGAAATCGTTGAGTTTTTTAATCAAAAATTCATTGACGTTTTATAAAACGGGAAATAGACAATAAAGCAAATTAAAAAATTCGGGCGTCTAAGGTGCATATGTTCGGATGGAGAATTACGCTTTTCAAAATTTAATGGCTCTAGGTACCTTCGCTTTTTAACAATGCGAGAAACATACAAACCTTTATGCAGATTCTTCATTATTTAATTTCTTTAAATATAATACAGGGCGATAATAATTGGTGGCAACAATTTAAAAAGTGCTTTGCCCTAAAACGCCACAAAATGAGTTTTGAGACTAATAGCCCCTTCAGGCTAATAAGTTTGAATTATGACTGAAGCAACTTATCCGTGACAATGATAAGCAGATATGCAGTATTATCACGAAAATAGAAATAATTGAAATTTAATTTGAGTTTGCCCGTATGGCTAAATGCTAAAAATAAAATTTTCTTTTTTAAATAATTGATACGTCTACATCGATCAATTTTAATTTAAATTAAAAAATTATTGTGAATTAGGTAAGGAGTATGAATACGTATTTTATGATTTGTCCGTATTTTGTGTTATTACGCCTAATGTTGCCATATATGTAAGCAGAAAATGGATGAGAATGTGCCATCAGATTTTAAAAAGACTTCGAGATCACAGGGTAAACTTTTAATCTGTATTCACTTTCAAAAATTTTCCTACAGTTTCTTTGCATATTTTAGTTGTCTAAACATTGTGTCATTATCTTCGGTAACTATTTTATTTAGTTGCTATTCACAACATGCACAAGGATTTTAACACATGCAGCACTAACCGTATTGCAGTAGAAGTTTAAATAACCGGACTAACTGGGACAACATATCATTCAGATATTCGAGAAGCCTGAATAACAAACCTGAGAAATAATTACATGATGGAGAAACGTATCAATGACCTTCACCAGAATTGAGCCTGTGTCGAACTACCAGTAATGAAACCACGTGAAAAGTTCGATGAGTTGTAATTTAAATGTATGCGAGTGGAAAGTAATAAAATATTACGATTTTTTTCAAATTTCAGCTAATTAATCTTATTCGAAATAATTTTTTAAGGGAAAAGATTCCATATATATATATATATATATATACATATAATTAAAGAAAACAAGGTAAGAAGAATATTCTTAGTGCTTCCGCTATATATATATATATATATATATTCTGCATAGTATTTAATGGGTTTGTCATTTAGTTCTTAAATATTTATTAAAATTTTAAGAAACTATAATAATAATAATAAATACTGTTTTCCTAGAATTATTTTCTAGAAACATGAACACGAGCTTCGAAAATAAAAACTGATGCAATGACATTTATGAAGTACTATAATATTTCTTTGTCTTTGCTTATGACGTGATTCTATTACAATTCGTGAAAAAACTAAAATTCATTGTTTTTTTCCCATTACTAATCATAAAAAAAGACACCAAAAGCGAAGAGCTTATGCAGCTCTGAACTCCCATTTGAAGGTCTACATCAACAACAAACTCGTTACTTTTTAATGTATAGAAAAGATAAAGATAGAATAAGCTATAGAATAATTTCTATAACTGATTCAAAGTAGTGCTACACCTGTCTTCCTTGTTGATAACGCTACTCTTCAGTTAAAATGTCTCTCCAGGGTTATAACATTCACTACTTATCTAGACTTAACAGTTTCATCGGGAGGCTGTCTCGTCACTTAAGGGACAGCGCCTGACCTCGCGACTTGAAGTAGAAGTGGGTCACGAACTCTTCGCCCTCTGGTAGCTTCTCGCTCACTAGGTCGACACACCGATGATTACTAAGTCGGTTTAGAAAGTCAAATGTTTCTTGAAGTAAGACAATCTTTTACAGGAAAACATGACAACTGCATGAAAGCACGTGTAGCGGAAGTTTGACAATTTTTTTCTTTTATTACCTGTACTAATGCTAATAATTCTTATGGAAATGTATCGGTATTCGTTAGATTTAGCTTGTCCACACTACCCTAGATCTTAAGATATTACAGCTCCTTTCTTGATTCTTTTTAATGTTCTTTGAGAAAGATTTTCCATGTTTCGTTACATAGATGCAGAGAAAAGAGAAATTTTCTACAGAAATACTATGGAGGCTAGAGAAACATTGCTGTGTACCCTATCATAGAATTCTTCAACAGAAACAACACAATGCTTCCCAAAAAATTAATAAAACAATAAATATTTAGAGTTACCATTAGTGCTGCCAACATATACTAAAAAATGGAACAGCATTGCAGAAGTGAAAAAAATACAATTGAGGAGCTCTAAAGAAATAAGCTGATTCATATTTCATTCTCTGTAATTAGCTGTAAAATAAAAAGATATTTTTATGCATTGAGAAGTGAAATAACGTATCTAAAATAATGATATTAAATTATCGCAAAGCCATCAAAATATTTGTAAATAAAACTCTTTTATTCGCCAAGAACTACACAAAAATCTTTTCTTAAAAGCAGTATTTTTAATATTTACTTCTGACTTTTATTCCAGTCAATTTACAAATTTTATTCTGTCGTGTTCGAGATTATAAAAGATGCGTGTCCTTATAGTATGTCCAGAAATAACATTCTAAATGATTTTAGGAATCTTTTTAAATATAAAATTTCTGAAATTTTTACAGAACATATAATAAATAAAAGGCAAATTTGAAATTCAGAAATTCAGGCACATGTTCGGGTGCAGAACTATGTGAGCGCAAAAGTTTCCGGCTGTGGGCGTCACTTCCCTATTAAAGTAATACGAACATCCATGCAGACACTTCATTTTTTTTTATAACAACAACAGTTAAACCCATTACCAGTGATTTGCTTTTTTATTAGGCTGATGGGGAAAATTGGAAAATATGTATTCGATTTTGAATGCTTTCAGTGTCTTTCTGTAGACGGAAAGCATGTAGTACAACGCAAGTTATCCGGACTCCAGATATCCAGAACTTCAGTTATCCGAATCGCTGATACTTCCTTTTAGGCTAAATGAAGCAAATTTAAAGAAGGCGGCATGCATAGCTAGATTATTTTAGCTATATGGTATCGCCAAAAGTGAGAATAACTCTTAGGCTAACTGAGCTAGAGTTATTAGGCTAGCTGAAGGTGAGGACAATCCTCCATCCTTCACCTTCCATTCGAAAAATAAGAGAAAGATACATTTAAAAATAATGGACAAATTTAACGCTCTATGAAATCTCCCTTTTTTGAGTATTTTGCAGTTTCGAAAATAGTGTGGCAAATTTTACTTTGGTTCTCGATTCTGGTAACAATTCTCAAGCAATTAGAAGCATCCACACTCTTTCTTTTAGGGGCAAAATGCAATTCTTCATTTCTGCTGTCATAGCGAAGATGGTCAGACAAAAATGCTGGTAAAGTTTGGTAATTTTAGATAAATATTATTACACCCTGAGGATTTTAGCGGCGGCAATAAAGGTGGCATTATCTAAGAAGCGAATAGCTACGATGATAAGGTGAGATGGAGAACCGATGACTTTAACCCGGACTTGCATACAGTACAGGGGACTTCCGAGAACTGCTGCAAAATTCCGAATCAGATACCGATATTAAGAATTTTATCACCATATATTAGGAGAAAATAAAATAAATACTTTTAAAATTATTTAATCTCTAATATGATTTCTGTGATCAAATTGTTTGTAAGTAATTTTCAATTCGTATGTAAGTCAACCCTCGAATTACAGCAGAAAAAATTTGCTGAAAATTCTAGGCTTACAATACACAAAAATATACTGTAACGTTTTTGTTAATTTATTTATGCATTTTTTAAATTTTAAGTTATTTAGCTAATGAATATATAATTACAGTGCAGTACACATTTTGAAGACGTTGTTAAAGTAATGTAAATGAAAGTGTGCGGCGTCTAGAAGGGGATGTTATGCAAGTTATGAACACTAATCTAAAAGCAATTACAGGCTTAAACACACAGCTAATTTTCTCATTCATTCAGTAAGTCACTACTTAATTGAAAAAACGTCCCTTTTCTTATAACAGAATGAAGACTATCCTGTTAATTCTATGCTGTCACATGGAGGTTTTCGTCTTGCAATATAATGCTTAGTAGCTTTCAGTTAATTTCTGTCTGTTTTTTAATGTGGATATTTAAAAATTATTTCCTTGCTTAATTTTGCTTAAAAAATGTTGTTTCGTATTTTATTTAATGAAAGAGTAATACTTTATTTTTTAATTCATAATTTTTACTGCACTTAATTAGTATAAGAAATAGAAAAATAAATTAATTTCACTTACATTATAATAAATACAAAATCCAATTATCCCGGCTTTCTCGAATATTAGCATGTTTGGATTATTCGAGTTTTGCTGTATCTTCAATCCTGTCATTGCTTTTTTATAAACTTCAGATTTTCAATTGCATTTGCTACCTAGTGATTATAATTTAGAAAAAATTATCAAAACTATTTTTTATATTTTAGAAATTTTAATAACTCTCTTTCTGCATCAAAAATGTAATTGATAATTTGGATAATGGCTAGATTTGTTTTAAAAAATAAAGGGCCTCTAGTAGTCTTTACATGTGAAGCAAATACGAAAATTCTTTGAGGAAAGAAAATAAATTCACATTGTAATTAACATTCTTGAAGCTATTAGATTTTTAAAAAAGGTACTTAATATTATACAGTTTAAAAGAAAATTGTGTTTTGTTGTATCAGTCACTCCAAATAATGTAATAACAAATTCATACAAAATGTTTCGCTTTTTTAAAAAGAATTCTTTGGAAAATACATCAGAGAGTTATTTTCCGGTAGGATTGCAAAATCCAGGTTTATAAAAGCTTTCTAAGAATGCAGTCTGTTGTTATAGAAATTTGGGTTTCTAAATTAGAATCAAATTTATTCTATCTTGTCAACGAAGGAATTTTATGAAATATTCCGCACAGTTTTTCCGAAGATTTTAAAATATTGTATTGTGTGTAATTAAAATGGAAAAGTTGCTGCATGAAACCGCCATATTTTATGGTATATAGCTGATATCAATCATTTATAAAAACTTCTACAGCAAAGTCCTGATGTCGAGGAAGATCAAACATTTTCTTTAGAATTTATCGTCAGTAAGTCAGGAGACTTCTCAGAGAATTATGATAAGCCTTTTTAAACTTTTTTTCATAACGCATTAATAAACTATTTCATAAGGCCTGTTTCATATAAAGAGATAAAGAAGCATTTCTTTATTTTTCAATTTATTATGCGGAAAACGTTTATGCAAAGTACTTCAGGTTCTAGAAATATTTATGAATCTTCCTTTAGAATTTCTGTAGAATCTCCTCTCCCAATGCTGTCTCTTTGTTCTGATGTTCCACTTAGAAACACGAAAACACGAAACTTAATCTATCCTCCTTGTTGTCCTTGAAAGCATGTACATTACTTTTAAAAGATTCAGAAAACACCCAGCTATTATCAATATACTATTTTTGCGTCTCACTGTAACATGAATGCTATACGGAGATGTTACCTTTACACAGAGACGAATTGTCACTGATTAAAATTATTCTTATAAAATAAATCAAATTTGTAAAAGATATTTTTAATAAGATGATTTTTAACACATTTCCTAATCCATCATCCACAAATATATTACAAAACAGTTAAATTAAAAAAACCCTTTTCTTTTTAAATCTGTTAAATAAGTTTTCTTACTTAATATTAAAATGGAATTAATATTTTCAGACCCTTTTAATAGACTGGATCGTGTGTAATTTAGATAAGAGATTGGAAGAAATTCTAAATTCTTGTCATCACCTACTTCTAAGTCAACTGGATAATATTGTTATTCATATTATATTGTTTTAGATTTGCTTCTTAACATAAAATGTATCATCATTTTTCAATTCAATAATATGTTAGTTGAAACAGTTTGTCATCAAAAGTTTCAAGCACCAAAACCGACCTACGTTCTTAGGGTGTTTATTTAAACTTAGGCAAATAGTAACATGCCTGACTACGTGAAATGCATACTAAAGTGAAATAATATTGAACTTTCCTCTTGACTACTTCTGATTCAGATAACTATGTTTATCTGATATATATTTCAGTATATACTGATATTTAATTAAAACTTATAATTTAATTTTTAGCTTTGATTTATTAATATAATATAAATTAGGAAGTGTTTTTAAATTTCCTTTCCCTCATTTTAAAAATTTCCTATAATAACAAATTTTGGAATAATTTTTTATTACTCTTTCAATGCAATAGTTTTGACAGGACTCAAATTATTAAAAGACTTTTAACAGTTGAAATTATGGATTAATGTTGTTTAATCATACTCCCTTCTACAAAATTTCCATCAATAAAAATTCCTGTTTTCAAACGTTAAAAAATATTCTAAATATAGTGAAACCTAGGAAGAAGCTAGTTTTATGTGTTTCTGGTTAAAATTTTTCAAAAGATCACTTTGCTTAAAAATATTTGAAGCACATTAGTAATCATAAATTTAAATTTAAACATTATTAATTTCAAAATTTTTAACATTTCTGTAAATAATTTTATTTCTTTTAAACTTAGAGATTTTTTTTTCTTAGCGTGTTTCCTTTTTGATATAAATTGTGATACATTAAACTTTTTTTTAGTTTAAGTTTTCTCCTACTAACTTAAAAATGTTTTTTTTAATTATTTTTTTTTTTTTTTTTTTTTTAATTTTTAGTTGTTTACTTTGCAGTCGCAGTCTTTTCCCATCAGTACATCTTACTAAAAAAGGACTTTACATCAAACTAGACTTGTTTTAAAAATAAGGAAACTAAAATGGAGGAAGAAATTAGATAAAGGATCTTAGTTGCTGTTTCAAAGCATAGTAAATTATGTTTAGAGCATTTTCTTTTACCTCACAGAAAAGGTTTGAAAAATTTCGAAATTACTGAGAGCAATCTGAAATGGATTTCAGTTGAACAACACAAATGTTTCTAGAAAAAACATTACTTTCTTTTGGTTTTCTAGTTAACAATTCGGACGAACATGGCTTGTTTGTTTAACCCCAAAACTTCTATTTTCAAAGGATTACGCTCAAATATTGTTGCGTCATGTGTAAATGTGACAGGTCGTTTTCAAATAATGGTTGCGTGCATTGAATTGGCTGCGGTGCGAATTCGTATCAACATGTTTGGGAAAAAATGTGACATCCTTCCTCATACAGTTTGTAAGAATCATGTGATCTCAACACCATGCTAAGAATGAAAATAATTTGCTATATAACTGGTTTTTAAATACTGAGCCCCGGGATAAAATCTCTTATGGATGCGTCTCCTCCTGTAACTATTCTCAATGTAGTAGATATAACACTGATGAGAATTGAACAAAGTATTACATGAAATATCATAATAATTTACTATTTTTTCATTTAAAATTATTTATACGAAAAATACGTTTCCTCTTTCTATATACAATAGATGTTTCCAAAGTTATAGGAATTCAGGCATCATTTTTTATATCAGTATCGCAGTGCAAATCTATTCAACGAACTATATTCATTTAAATATATTTATCGCATCGAAAACTAATTTAACTAAGCCGTTCTCAAGGAACATTTTTGGTATCGCCATTATGGCATGGTTAACTTTCAAATCGAACACTCCCTTTTTTTGTCAAATGTGGGAACAGATGTCGGAACAGAAAAATCAGAACATAATATTTCTCGCACACGTTGAACAATTTGTAATGTTTTCACTCCCTCTTTTCCAAAAAAGAAAATGATTGCTCTTCGCATCTTCTATAGTTGTAAAAACAGGGTTACAAAAATGCACCTGTTTCAGTCAAACAACTGAATCGGACTATTTTAAGAGATAGCCGCATAAACATGTTAAAAATAAATAATGCTGCTTTTTTAACTTAATAATAAAGTATAGATCATCCACACGATAGTTAAAGGTCTTTATTCACGTTACATCATTAAGTTGCAAATCTGGTAGCCACATAATAGCACTGATTGGTTGCGCAAATTAACTTTAATTTACAAATGAGACTTTGTTGTACGATATTAGTCAGCAGTAAGAGTGCAAGAGAAAAGTTTTCAGTGGCTGATTTTTGAAGAAAGCTTTAAAGAAGAAAAATACGAAACTTAAGTTTATTTCTTGCTTTTAGTTTTATATTTTTAAAAACTGAAATTGAAAGTATTTAATATTTTATAAATTTTAAATTTTATAAAAATATTTTGAGATCTTCCTGAAAGTAGAGGTCCAGAGCATATTCTCCATTTGTTCTTGTGTAAGCCAGAGCCTGGCAATATCAATTCGCGTCATAAAAAATTAAATTCATAACACATTACTGCTTAAAGCAAAGACTGGAATGCAGTATTTTCTATACAATTTGGTACTGATATTTTAAACAAGCAGTTCTAAACGTATAATTTTAAGTTTCATATTCTGAACTTTTCGGAAATTCCTAAACTATTTAAGGCTTTTCTTAATTAATTTAAAACTTACTTTCAGGTGTTAAACTGAAATTTTAAACGAAGGATTTTTTCTGCAACTAGTTCTTCAGTTGAAAATTGTCTCAGTTGTTAAACTAAAATGTGAAACAAAGTAATTTGAGAAGAGTATTATACCGATTAACTTAATGATGTGACAGTGTAGAGACATTAAGTTTTTTGAGAGATGAAAAATTAGCAACCGCCTTCGCCGGGAATCGAACCACGGACCTCTAAAATACCGGCTTAGTGTGCTGACCACTACACCACGAAGGCACGCTAGGAAAACGGAAGAAGTACCTTATATACTTCCCTTTTTAAAGGGCGATTGGGGTTTTTAGGAAACCCAATCGCCAAATCCTGGGTGAGGAGAATCCTCATCCAACACCCTTTTAGTTCGGGCGCCACTGCAGATACATTAGGTTTTGGAAGCCAGAGAGATGAAAAATTAGCAACCACCTTCGCCGAGAATCGAACCACGGGCCTTTGAAATACCGGCTCAGTGTGCTGACCACTACACACAAAGGCACGCTAGGAAAGCAAGAAAAGTACCTTATAACACTATTGTTTACTTTTTATTATCAGCAGTAACTAGTAACTAAATGATTTTACACTAAAAGCTGTGTTAAGGATTAGTTCAAAAACAGAAATAATATAAATGTAAGTAAATGTTTTAAAAATATAAAGGGGATTGCATAACTAACATTACAGTCTAAATAAAATATAGCCCACCAGCGGCCGAGCGGTAAAGTCGCTGAACACTGGTAGTTCGATCCGAGGTTCGAATCCTACGAACGGGCTGGCTGCATGGATGTTTTCGTGGTTTTCCCCATGTGTAACGTGTATACGAGCCAGTTTCCCTTAGAAAGTCCTCCACGAAGGCATCCCTTCCCTTAGGCAGATAGCCCTCGAGGCTTTGCCGTAATTAAATAACCTAGCCTAACCTAAGTAAAATATAACGTTTTTTCTTGTTTACATTTTTTTTTCTATTCATGTTTAGGACTTGTATTACCAATACTTAGAAGATTTTGTGGTACAAAGATTCACCCAAAAGCAAAAGATGAAAATTGTTCAGTTTTACTCTGAAAACTAGCACTATTTTGACAAAACTATACCATTACCATTTTAATATTCGAAACACGTTTAGTGCTGCATTGGATTTACCGAATGGCTTATTATTTTCAGCTACGAAAATGGGTCTCTTCAGGAAATAGTATGGCAATCTCATAATTTACTGATTTTCGAAATTTAACTGGCCATCACAATCGTAAGAGTTAATTGCCACATGTGTGCAGGAAAACGTCATGAACCATACAAAAACTTAAAGCGAATATTAGACGAGCAGTCCATGAGTAACAACCCGAAATTCTAACATGAGTTATGAAACATTTCGTGGGCATAGCATGTTAAGTGCTAAAAAGGGTCGGCATTTACCAACTATTATTTTAAAACATTATGTAAACATATTTCGGCACAGCTTTAGTTATAGCCCACCCGGAATTTAAAAAAAAAAAAAAAAAAATATCGCCAAGAGCGGCGATAAATGATATGATCTGGTAACCCATACTATTCGCCAAACGCAATGTAAACAAGAGGATGGAATTACGGTTACAGCTAATTTAGTAGTCAGTTACATTTATTCAATTTCAATACAAATTACCGACATATCCGTTTACTCAAAGTTTAATGCACGTGGCCTGTATTCTTACTTTTCTGGTATAGATTTCTCTAAAAATTTGTCTCACGCTGCGTTGCAGGAGGAAATACAACATTTTAAATTAGAATTCTACTAAAATTAATATCTAAATACACAATTCGTAACACTGTTATTGGCGATTGTTTAAAGCTCAGATACCGTAAATACTATTTTGTATATATTTTTTTGGCTACTTGAGGTGATATTTTTGCGTTTAGTTATTGCTTGCTCTAAAACTGCTGTTAGTGATGTTGTAATTAAGTATCAGAAGATTATAAAGGAAAATTTAAGGTGGGAGTTTTCAAACAAGCGTAAAATTTTGGAAACAGATATTTTATGTATGAATTAACAATAGAGTATGAACTTTTTAGAGGATTTTTGATGGATTGTCCATTATTGAAGGATAACGTTTTCTGTGAAAAATTAAGATACCATGCTGGTTAGTTAGTCAGAAAAAGTCATCGAATGATAGTATTTGCAAGAAATGTACGGCTGAGAAATCAATTAGGCTAGGATCTTGATTCGGCTGTAGTAAGCTCAATTTTTCTAGAATTTTTTATTTTAAAAATTTTTTTTTTTTTTTTTACAACGCGAATCAATGGAGTTGCTTATGCGCGAATTTCTGCAATTCTCCGATTTCTTTTAAGTGAAAGCAGATTTCTTAGTATATGAGCAATGCAGAGTTTATTCAATTTCTGATTTTTTAAGTGAAAAGAGATCGCTATATACATGGGCAAAGCCAATGCAGTGAGCAATGCCGAGGTTGTGCGCGGTGCCTAGTTTGTGCAATTCTAGGATGTTTTTTAAGTGAAAATAGATCGATGTGTACATGGGCAAAGCCAATGTAGTGCGCTGTGCCTAGTTTGTGCAATTCTGGGATTTTTTTTAAGTGAAAATAGATCGATGTGTACATGGGCAAAGCCAATGTAGTGCGCGGTGCCTAGTTTGTGCAATTCTAGGATGTTTTTTTAAGTGAAAATAGATCGATATGTACATGGGCAAAATGATGTTTTTTTAAGTGAAAATAGATCGATGTGTACATGGGCTGAGCCAAGGTAGTGCGCAATGCCGATGTTGTGCAATTCTTTGATATTTTGAAGGTGGAAGTAGATGGATGTGTACATGGACACCGAGCTTTGATGTTTTTCGAGCGAATACGGATCGTTGTGTAACTTTTACCTCATTATTATCATTATTGCACACGTAGTGTTTGCAATCGTAATCGCACTTGATAATATGAGTTCTTTGATAATACAGTGTCTCACAAAAGTGATGGAACACTTGTGCTTTACAAAAGGAAACTGTAATAAAATAAATTAAAAAAACATGTAAAAATTTTTTGTGGGTGTGTTTCATACTTAAATTTAGTAACAATTATTACATAACATACATTTTCTCAAAATAATTAATTGAATAAAAATACAGTTGTTTAGAACGGAGCAAAAAATGGTTCACATAAGTGATGGGACAGCATTAGATACTACTACGTACTATGCAACAAAAATCGTCTGAAGTAAGCAATAAAAATATTGTTGGGGTTTTTTATTTTTACTCAGAAGCAATTGGCAATAATTTATAAAATCGTCTGCAGTATTTCTCTCCAGTTTGTTTTGGAATTTTTGTGTTTTTTATCTCTGTGCAGCCATGAATGCTAAACGAAAAGAAACTTTGCCTGAAATTCGAAAATTAGTTATTAATTTGCATATTGAACGTGGAAATTCTATTAGAGAAACTGCTGAAACAGTTAACCTGAGTCATTCAACAGTTTTCAATATCATTAAACGATATAAAAAGAATCATATGATTCAGGATAAAAGAAGACCTGGCCGACCATCAAAGCTATCCAACGGAATAAAGCGAATTATCATTCGAAATATTAAAAAAAAAAAAAAATCCAAGAATTAGTGCTCCTAAAGTTGCTGCTGATTTACAAGCATTATATGGAGTAATTGTTAATCCTGAGACTATTGGAAGAGTAATTCGATCTGCTGGATATCACGGTAGAGCAGCCAGGAAAAAATTCTTCGTGAGTGAAAAGAATAGAAACCTCGGACTGGCTTCCGCAAAATCCAACATAAATAAGAATTCTGATTACTGGAATGAAGTTATATTTGCTGATGAGAGTAAATTTAATAAATTTATTCTGACGGTAGAATCTTGGTGTTAATAAAACCCAGGGAAGGATTTCGCAAACACACCATTTCTTCAAAACAACAATTAAAATCGGTGCTTCAAGAAGAATGGGGTAAAATCACTCCAGAAATCGCAAACAAATTAGTCGAATTCATCCCAAGAAGATTAAATCATGTTTTAAAAGTAAAAGGAAATCCAACAAAATATTAAAACCTTTTATAAAGTAAAATTTTTGGATAAATATTTGATGGAAAAGTAAGTGTCCCATCACTTATGTGAGCCATTTTTTGCTCCGTTCTAAACAATTGTATTTTTATTAAATTAATATTTTGAGAAAATGTATGTTATGTAATAATTGTTACTAAATTTAAGTATGAAACACACCCACAAAAAATTTTTACATGTTTTTTTAAATTTATTTTACTACAGTTTCCTTTTGTAAAGCACAAGTGTCCCATCACTTTTGTGAGACACTGTATGTGTGTGTGTATGTGAAGCATTGCTTAGTGTTCCTAATTTGTAGTATTTATTTTCTTATAATATTTTCTTTCATTGCGAGAAATTAAATTTTTTATTTATTTATGTGTAGAATTCTAGTATGCCTGCCTACAGAGAATATAATGTGATTTAGGAATTTAAGAACCTGTTTTTCATTAATGTGAAGTTTAAAATTTTTAGAAAATAATGAAAATTGTCTACTTACTGGTATATAAGGGATTATGTTGTTACGTAGCAAAACGTTAATTTGTAAATATGATAAAATTGATATGTTCCAGAGTATTAATAAAAAAAACTTTTTTTATTTGTATAAATGCTAAAGCTTAAAAATATTTGAAAATACTGAAGCTGTATGAAATACAAGTATGAGACTGCGACGTTCTTTATCGTTGTAATAACCGGTAGAATTCGCTTACTGTATCATGATAATTTTAATACTTATTTTCAGTTACGCCTAAGCTCAGAAATGTAAATTTAAAGAACTTGATGTTAATTTACAATAATAAACAATTCATTATTTTTTTTAAAGAGAAAATAGAAATTACGCGTAGCATGGAGAACACCACAGCCAACTTGTGACGTCACACCAAATTATTTATTAAAGGTGAAATAGCTAAAGGTTTCCGGTATTGTTTTTAAAATTACATACTTTTAACCTTAATCATTTTTATTAATCATTTCTTAATATTTCTTTCTCTTAAAATCGTGTATAATAGTCGTAAACTTATTTCCATTATCCACGATTTCTGGTGAAATCAAGATGGCCGCCATTTTTTGAAACACGGAGTTTCGTCGAAAATCTGGATGGCAACCATTTTTCAAAACAACGTATTTCATGGGCTTTGGCGCCAAACCAAATTCGCCAAACTTTGAAGGTGGGCTATTCTAAAGCTGTTCCCATATTTCCATAAACTGAGTTTAATCTTAAAAAAGAAAAATGTTATTCATTGTTTAAATTGCAAAATTTACTATCTGCTACCCTAAATAAAATCTCAAGTTACTAACATATTTAAAATTTCAGAAGGTAAAATTTCGAAAAGAATTATTTCCTTTTGTTTTATTTTTATAGCGTAATTCACGCTTTGTTCCTCAGAATTCCAGTATGAAGAAAATTTTTGTTTCCTGCAGTCTCAAACCGTTATGACGTTATCGCTTAAGGCTGATCATCAATCATGTCATCCATCTTCAAATTAATCTTCATAGTGTCAGATATAACTTTTAAGAATCGAAAACTACTGTTATTATAGTCAAAAGTATGCACTTAATTTCCACAGTTTTTGATAAATTTTATCCTGTTTCTCTTCTGAGAAAAATTAGAGATCTGTATTACCTTGATACCCTCTCACATACCTTTCTTGTGACCTAAATGTAAAAGCTTTAACAGAAGAATTTTCAGTAAAATTCCATTCTAAGAAGATGTAAAGTAAAAGTATCAAATATTTTATTTATTTTCATATACATATCTATAAATGGTTACATATATTTTTTGCCGAAATTTTAAGATATAACAAAAGAATTTTGAAGTGCTTTTGAGCATATTTTGAATATGCTTAAGAGCATTCAATCTGCTCAATATGGGTGATCTTAAGCATTTCCCGAAGCTTGTTTCCTGAAGCTCTCCAGCTTGTTTGGCTGTCCAGAAATAGCTTGGTTTTCATCAGATGCAATGGCAATTTCTAATGCACCGCACTCATTGAAGACGTTCAATTTTATCTCTCAAATTTAGATAGGTGATCATACCCGTCTCCTTTTAAGGCTATTCAAGAGAGCAAAGTACTTGGCATATCGACGGGGACGAATTAACCCTTTGCGGCACAGTGTGTCCGGTCTGGACACACCTAAAAATTTCCTTCTGTACGCACAGAAAAATTGAATGAAAAAGGATTTATAGATTACTAAAAGTTACTCTGAACCTTCTTTATTTATAGATGGCAGCTCAACACAAACTAGTCCATATATTTTAGCCATGTTTAGTTTTTTAAGACCCTCATTTTTCTAAAAATCTTCCAGATTTTTTTATGGTATAAAAGGAATTGTTTGAAAAGAAATTTCTATGTTATTTTTTTGGCTGTATGCTAATCTCCTTATTCTATATTAGTTTTAAATTTTTATCTTGAAATCTTGCCTAAAATCAAACGGTGAACCCTAGGTGTGCCCAGACCGGGCTCACCGATAATCTAGAACAACTGAGAGTCTGTATTCTTTGTTTTTCCGCATCTCATCTGTCAGTTCATTGACAACAATGCTCGTATCAGCACTTTTTTCGAAGCTCTATTCAATCAGTGTGCCCACTTTGGGCACACCCACGAATTAAAACGATATGCGCTATCTTCACAAAATTTTACTTGTGTACTCCTCTAGGCCTAATTAGACCGCCTACATTTTTTTTTTAAATCAAAACTCCAACTTTAAAAGGTAGCGTGCCGGAAAGGGTTAAACGTTCATAGCGAAAAGTAGTTTTTGATTATGTGGGCGGGTTCCGAGGTATTGCATGGAAACATAACTTTAAAGCTGCAGATTGGAGCAACAGGTGACGCGACAGATGCATCGTGTGCAAAAAGACGGTTCTTTTTATACGTTCTCCGCACGTTAAAAAGAAGACATTTGTTTCTTTAATTATTGTTCGACAAGAAAATTGTTGTTCGACACGAGTCGCTTGTTTACGTTTTGCGCTACTTGTTCTGTCTTGCAGCTACCGTGTAGCTTGAAGAAATTTTAAAGCCCACATTACATGTTTGCAAATTGTAAAAAGATACATATAACATTAAAGCTCTTGACGCTACCTACCGAACACTGACTCGCGATCCACAGTTTGAGAAACGCTAGTCTAGAATATAAAGAGGAACTACCGATGTCTCTTTTATACGTCGATGTGTAAACTTTAAAGGTAGTATCCAGGATTTTCATGAACAATTCCCATTGACAAAAGCCAGATTTACTTTATCACTTGCTTGGAAAGATATAAAGAACATTACTTTACGTCGGCAGGCTGGCATGAATTGTGGTCTATGATCATGTCTATAGATGACGAGTCGAGACGAGTCTATAGACGCACCCCATGGCCAACTATTTAAAACACATTCGGCACCCAAGGCCGACATCTTTGATTCAGTTACATGGTCGAAGAATATTCTTTTTAACGAAATGTTTGGTTATATGTAATAAATTCTGTTCCCATCACACTTGTTCATCATGATGACAAAACTATCGAATATGTACTGGAAAAGGAGAAAGGTGGAATGAAGAGAAAAGGGAAGATGGAGACGACACGCAGAAAAAAAGCAAGAAAGCTGCATAAAAGGGAGCTGAAGAAGGACTGCAGACTTTCATAAGATTTGACTTTTAAACTTTGAGTGAGCTTTTAAACATCCAACGATCTCATATGCAGGCAAACATTCGAAGTTATATGCAATCACACTAAGAAATTCGTAGATTTAGTATAATAATAAGTATGATAATTTAAAAATGTTTCTTATATTTTATTTTATTTATGTATTTATTTTTTGAAAGGGAAATAGAAAATCATGTCTACGTCTTTAAATAATTTCTACAATTTTCGGTATTATTTATTTAATTGTGATTGATATAGTTCTAGAAATATGTATTCAGTTATTTTGAAACCTCTTGTATCTAGAATTAGGGAGGCCCCGTTGCTGCTGATTGAAAGGGATTCAACTGCAATATGGAAAAAAAATTAAACTTTCAGGTTTATTTTGCAATATAAATTGTTAAAATTGCTCGAATATTTTTCTATTGAAACAATTTAAAATCAGGTCTATCGGTTTTTGATGATCCTATGCATTTGGCCATTAAAGATGGAAGGCTGGCCTTGTAAGAGCATATTACTGAAATGAGAATTTATAAAGAACATTTCTATTTTTATTTTTCAATATATAACTAAAGATTTACACAAATCATTTTGTCAGTCTTTAGTCTCTTACTGCTTTGTGACAGTATAAGGTAACAACAATAGCGAATTGGACAGTTACAGAAGAGTGAGACAAGAAATATTTTAAATTATGTTATGAATGTTTCAAACGAAGCTGTTAAAAGAAAATTGTATTCGTTTAAAGATACAAAAGTATATTGCGGTTCTTACCAAAAAAGCTCATCATAGCATTTCGACGTTGAAAACATCTTCGTACTTGCAATGTTTTATATTTATTTCAAATGCGATGTTTACATTCACAAGATAAACGATTACTGATGATTCAAAATGTAACATGTTTTATCAAGGATACACCTAAAATCCAATTACTACTATCTGAGGTTCTGGACGCAACGATCTTTTAGAGGTTTCAGTGCATTTTTTTTTTTTTTTTGAGAGAAAAAATAGTTTCAAGAATAGAATAATACACGTTTACGAGGAATTATATGATGATTTTGGGGCCCATAAAATTTGTGATCCTAGGTTATGGGCCTTGTGAGCCTGAGTACTAACCAGGCCCCTCATACATATGATAAAGAATAAGATTTCTTTACATGCTATTTTGTTCCATGCTGGACAGCAGGGCCACCACACTGTGAATAAATATCTGGTGTAAATTCAAACATGGTTTTGCAGGTATGAGTCAACGTCAGTGTTCGCAGCCGAATCTTTTCTATGCCCATGAGCGCAACTGCGACATGTTCTACAAGTGCGAAAACGGGACAATGCGGGAAGGCTTCTGTCCAGACGGTCTGGTGTTCGATGACAAGCAACCGCCAGACGTTCTACGATGCGATCTCCCCTTCGACATTGACTGTAGCTACAGGGCAGCATTGCGTAAGTTTTCTTTTCTTATGAGGAATGGGTTGCTTTTACTGTCTATTTTCTCTTTTCTCTTTCTTTATGAGAATTGTTTTATATTTTCTCCATGGTTTGGCTTTTATCTATAAATTTCCTCTTTCGGATTTCTTTTCCTTTGTGAATGTTTCCTTTTTCTTACCTTATCAATATCCTTTCTCCTATTCCTGTGGAGCTGGTTTTCACTTACCAATGCTTGTCATTTTATGGTGTTATATGAAGTACAGATCAGTTAGGTGTAAGAAAAAATTTCAGTGTACAATAAAAATATTAACAATATAAAATATGAACAAAGATAACTACATTGTGAAAGTTAATAACAATTATTAAGTTACGATAATGAAATAAAATTTATCAAAATTTAGAGATATTAAGGAGTCACCTTTAAAAGTTAGCATTTCCAGTCAAATGATAATTTAAATACATAAATGTAGGATATTGGAGGAATTAAAGCAACAAGAATCAGTATAATATTCATGAATTTGGAGGACAAGTTTCGAAGGTTTAAATGTAGGACCTTCTTCTTCAGCTGAAAAATGAGGTTTTATATTCAAGCTTTCGAAACCGGTCTTTCAAATTTTGATGTTGATTCTCGCCGTTGTAACTCCTCCAACAATCGCTATTCGGCGTGTTATTTTTAGCCATATAGATGTAGGATTTCAATATGAGTTTAATGATAACATCAAAAGGAGTACATAAATAATAATGTTAGGGGTTTAAATATCTCTATATATGTAGAGTTTTAAGAATTAGATATTTTAAGAGTTTAGCTTTAAAGTATTGGCCTTAAATTCTTCTTAAAGCGTAAAAACCCATTTATAAAATCTGGAAAGAAGTCTGATCAAATATATTTATTTACTGGTTTTGATTTGAGGGAAAAAATATTTTCTTGTTATTAATATACTTACTTGTGATCATTTTCAAAATTTTGGAAAACTAAAAACTGATAAAATGAAATAAATAAAGGCGAATAAAACAAAATAATGTAAATAAAATTAATTAGAAATGACAAGGAAAGCATAGATTTAACTACAGATAATTATTTACATACATAAGATATATCAACATGATTTGGATATCAAGTATGCAAGGACGCTTTGCGACCTTAATTCGAGAAATGCAATTCTTGAAGGTGAAAAAATGTTGCACAGTGCGTTCATATATACTATTTGCCAACTGTGTTCATACAAAAGCGCATTTCTGTTTTCTCAATACTGAAAACATGCTGGAACATTTTTGATCCACTGTATATTTTGCCTTTTAGAATTGGTTTAATTACAGATTTTTGCAATTTTATTTTTATGAATTTTTCTTCCTATGTGATATATGTAGAAAATTTAAAAATCTGATATGTGCAGACATATCAGATTTTTCTCTCTGCATCACGGAAAAAATTGTAAAGAACAATTTTTTAAATTTACTTTAAAAAATATCTCTCTGTTCTAGCTTTTTTATTTTACACACAGCAGGCAGTAGTAATTAATTTTAATAGTAAATGATTTCTGTTTTCGTTTCCAACTGTTTAGAAATTTTTTTAAAAATCAGTTTTACACATTCTTTAACATTTTATGCTACACTAGAAGCACTTTTCTTTAAAACACAGTTGTGAAACCAATGTTTTCTTTATCTTGCAAGTTTCATGTATGGAGTTTTTAGTTCTTTAAAAATCTCATTTTAAATGCTGCTTGCACATGTTTTATATTAACACTATTTATAAATATTCACAAAGACAATTAACAGAAATTTATGAACAAAAATTTGTGAAATTTCAAATTTAAAAATTACTTAGTAGCAATTACCTCCCTTAAAATGGATACTTTTTAATATGATAAAAAGCATTTAACCAAACTACTAGAATCTTAGCTAGAGATAACTAAGATACAAGAAAGCTGTAAGTTTTAACCAGGAGAAAAGATGAAACAATTGTATGAGAATATATTAATTTTGTAAGAAAGCTAAGAGTTTGAAGCACAACGTTCGAAACCAGGCTAAGAAATAGAACTTATCTTTTCTCAGAGCTATAGGACTTAGGATAGTCGAGTACGAAAGTAAAAGTACAAAAATAATACTCAGCAAATGTCAAAATTATTTTATTTATATATTACAGTTTATGTAGTTAATTGATTGACAAATCAGAAAAACCGTTCAAGTGATGAATCATAGGACATACATCATCATATGATATACATATGCTTGCAAAGGTAAAAGTTACTGCACAAAAAATAAGCATATTTAGTTATACACGTATTTCCATTGAAAAATTTTTATTTCCTCTGCGAATGGTAACATATTTTCACAGGAATATTTAATTTACTTTATTGGACTTTTAGTATCTCATATTCTATGGTAATATAAACTAATGAGCTTTAGAGGGTCTGTATAGGAATTAGCCTCAGGTCTTAGGATACAAATAAAGAAGGAGGGTGTAAATAGCCTTTTATTCAATCATAAAGAGTTGCACAGATGGCTCCACTTGGACCTACATAAGCCAACACTTCTAGCTTAACTTAAACAAGTTAAACTTAAAATTTAATTAAACTACCTACTGATTCGCAGGATAATTTAATCGCGCAGGAAGGCTTTGATTCGTAGAAGCCGGTAGAACAAGCTTAATGGCTAGAAGCACTCAGCTTCACAGAATCAAATCGCTCGTAAGTAACAACATGGCCTTCAAGCAAGCATAGCATGGTCTAAAGTCAAGCGTCTAAAGTTAGCGATATGGCAGGAAAGCGTGGGTAAAAAGGAAAGTTGCTTTAACTAAAAATTAAGTATTAGTCAAAATAAGTCAATCTCCACAGACTATTTATTAATTAATTGATTGGAATGTTTCCTAAAATGGATTTTTTTTGATATATTTCTTATTTGAGTAATTTAGAATTTGCTAACGTATCTAAGAAAAGTCCATCACCTTTAAAATGTCGTAAAATTCAATATTAGATAGCCCACCAGCGGCCGAGCGGTAAAGACGCTGAACACTGGTAGTTCGGTCTGAGGTTCGAATCCCGCGAACGGGCTGGCTGCATGGGCGTTTTCGTGGTTTTCCCCATGTGTAACGTGTATACGAGCCAGTTTCCCTTAGAAAGTCCTCCACGAAAGGCATCCCTCCCTTTAGGCAGATAGCCCTCGTGTGCTTTGCCATAATTAAATACACCAACACCAACACACCAATATTAGATAAATGTTGATTTTGATTAAATATTAAATAACTGCATATTTGCGATGGAATTTCGCTTCGGTTTTAAATATAGGCTGCAATTTAAGTCACTTTTATGAAATCTAATCTATATTTCTATTGAATATTTCAATTCATAAAAACAGTCTTCAAATAAAAGAGAAAAATATAATATTTTATAGTTATATTAATTAGCTATTGGAAATAGGGTCAGTTTGAATGCCTACGCATCAAACCACATTATATTGATCAAACCACATTATATTAAAATTTCTATTATTTTCCCGTTATTTTCAGTATAAAAACTATTATTTTTTCATTATAAACAGAATAAACTGTCGAATGTTTTAATGTAGTTATTTTCCCGAAAAATCAAAACTGGTTAACATTACTTAATTTCTTTTTCTTATATTAAGTCCTGTAGATAAGCCAGTTATTGCCTTATTGCCCTAGAAGGATCTGCACTAAAGGAAGCACTCTCGCACTCTACACTACCTGACTATGCAGCTGTGTATCACGCAAAGCTAGTAACCCTAAGTTGGGCCTTATATTGGCCTTGTGTTGGCTCATTTCAAATTTTTCACAAGAACCTGTTGAGATCTATAGTGATTGTCAGAATGCAAGTATCTCAATTACGGATCTTTGTTCTAGTAATGACTTAACAGTTGAAGGACATGCTTGTCTTTCTTAACCTTTTTCAGAGATGTTAAACTATTTTGGACGAAGACCCACACTAGCACTATCGGTAATGAGCTAGCCGATAGACTGGCAAAGCTTGCACCTGAAAGTCATGTTATAAACTTTGATCTAAAAACGTCTTTGATTGTCTGAAATCCCCGTTGAAAAGAAGTCTGATTCTCTGGCAAGCAAGGCGGAATGATCCTGATTCTAAAGGACGATTCCCTAATAACTTAATCTCAACAGCAAGTGAAATAAAATGGTGGCAAGTATCTTAATCAAGCCTTGACCGATCATGAACATTTTTCATCCTATTACGAAAGATTCTGGATCAAAAATTGTGCTTGTATTTGTGGCATGAGAAACGCCAATTTAGAGCATCTGTTATTTAGATGTTCGCTTATGAAAAATGTTGTCCTAAGATTTATTGCTGATATTGTCAAATTTAATACTTTAAGTGACTTATGTAAAAACGCAGTGACCAAACTGAAATTATGAAATTTCGTAAAATATGTGTCTGTAAATGAAATGAAATTTTATATTTAATGAGTTCAAGATTTTCTGTCTATTTTATTTAAAATTAAAAAATGTTTATATTTATGTTTTTATTTTATCTTTTGTACACATAAGTAACATGTTTGTATTACATGCTTACATATTGTTTTGTATTACGAAGTGTGTAATAAAATATTATTTGTTGGCGCTGCTGGTAAATCTCACCAGTTTCTAGAGTAAAAGTTTATATCTCTAGTCGTTACTTTTCTTTAGCGTTATTTTAAGTAGTATGGTGGTTGTTGTGCTAAATATGGCCCCGTTTTCGAGTTCAATGTTTTGTTTATAGATCCACTAAGTCCTGTTAAGCCCCTAACTGACGGTACAGAGGTAGTTTTGATGAGTTTTACAATACGGGGATACGTCAACGAGATTATACGCCTTGTAGAGTTACCCTTCCTTTCACGGACTAATGGGCTTGCATTTCAACAGAATAATGCCAGGCACGCTTTTCTACTTCATGCTTCCTTGGTTGGCGCGATCGCAAGATCTGTCTCCAGTACAGCACGTTTAGGCTGTGACAAGTAGGCGTATCCGTGTTGTACATGTCGATAAACTCTATTTATCTGTTTTTTCGACATAACAAACTATTAAAAACTTTTATTTGTTCTAAAACTGACACCTTGTTACTCCGGGTTAGCGGTTACACACAGGCACCCATTACAGCGAACCTTCATGTTTGCCTGAGCCGACCATCCCTAGATCGCGCTGATGTAACTCGTCATTTGGAGGATATGTAGCAAGAACTCTCGCGGGAGGACATCTGCCAACTCGACGAGTCAATGTTCAGCCGGAAACTAGCCCGTATCAGGGCCAGAGTTCGGCAAACGCCGTTATTGCCTTTTTTTTTTTTTTCTCTTGGTGCTGTTTTCCATAATAAAACGCTCATTTCCAGTGATACTAGTATTGGCATTTCATTTTCAATACGTGTAAATCTATTCTAACGATTTTCATTCCGGAAATATTTCTTATTCGGAAAATATTTCTTGGTGCGTCGCTTTTTATGTTATAAAGTGTATATGAACGAGAAAACATTTCTCAAATTTCTTTTAAGTAACAAATATATTTTAAAATTTCAATATGGCAAGTGTCATCTCTTGAAACTTTATAGTGTAAAAATACCTAATGGAGTAGAAAAGGGAACTGGTTCTGGTATTATTTTAGGCATGAACTGAAAATGAAATAAATATGTCAAGAAATTTCTAGTGTCATTTTTAGTATTATTGCATAAGTTCACTATAATAAAATTAGCAAACAAAAACACAATATAATAATACAAACTTGAAAAACGAAATACAGCTCTAAACGTACTTTTGTTTTCATTTTCAAGAATAGATTTTCTCAATATTTACATTAAAATGTGTGTATCTGATGCAAGGCTGTACTTAATTTTTTTCCCTTATAAGTTGTAATAAATAAATGCTCACATAATATCTTATTTGCGGTATCACTGATGCACATTATTCATGGATATCTAATGGTGTTTGCGTTGAGAACAACGTTCATGGAACGAATAAATTTGTGACATAGCAATAAAGTATAATGATGTATTTGGATGCAAATTAACAGCTTTCATTATTAACGTGTCTCATATGTCCCCACAAATCCATGGCCCTCTGGGATACATATATCTTGCTAAAAATATTGGAATATTTCTTCACATTAGATTTCATTAAATTTGTAGTTTATAAAATTCGAACAATCGTACAACACAAAATATTACAGTCATGTATAAAACATAAATTGGCAATAAAAAGGTTAATACAATGGATGTCTTTCCTCCCTCTACAATACTTTTAATACAGCTTATGGTATATGCTGATTTGCTCTAAAAGTTTCTTTCTGCCGCAGCTGCTTGGTAGGTTTATATAAACGTGCAACTTAATTTCGCAGATTTTGTTTTCATTTTTGCAGTCGAAGTCTAGTTGCAGTTTCGGTCAGAGTTAAAAACGTTATAGAGACCCATTTGTTTAGCTTTAGGTGTAGACATCAGCATCAGAATGATACTGCAAATGTGATTTGCACATTTCAGGGGAGTGATGCTAATAGTATTTAGACAATTCGCTCTTGATTTAGGAGGTTCGGATGTGGTAGCTTTATGGATTACTATGTCCGAACCTCCTAAATCAAAAGTGAATTGCAAGTCCTGAAATATCGGTTACACATCAGTTGGCACAGTGTAATGCCCTTAACTATGGACCTCGTCGAGTGGTAGAGTGGTTAAGAACCGCTGAGAACTAGTAATTTCACCCGAGCTCGAATTAAGGCGAGTATTGTTGCTGCATGGTTGGTTTTCGGGGTTTCTTTCATGTGTAACGTGAATATGAGACTGTTTCCCTTTGAATGTCCTTCACGAAAGCATTTGTTCCTTAGTCAGATAGTTCTAGTGTACATTGCCATTTTCAGACAGCTTAATAATTATATTCTTCCTGTGATTTGCTTCTTCGATGAAACGGGATATCTTTCAAGAATTTAGTTAGTGTGATTAAAAATGGTTAAAAATGGTGTGAGAAGTGTAACGATAAACACTCTTGGTTAGCTATAATAGTATTTTAATGGTAGCAAGGCTTCTGTTCTTCGTCCGCCCCCCTCGAAAAACGTTTTAATGAAAATTTAGCGAGCTTAGATAGATTCTGCTTCTATAAGGTGAAACTACTAATTCAAAGAAATAGTGCTCCATTACCAACAATCTGAAAGAAGACTCAGCAAAACACTTCAGTGTTAACGAATTGATAAGGAGTTATTTACAAGATCCCTAAGTATCATATGACAGGACAAGATCCCTAAGTATCATATGACTTTAAAAACTCCTCCATACTCTAACTTATATTGGAGTAATAATTATTATCTATTTCTTCCATTAAAATCTTTTCTTCGCAAGAAAAGTTTTAGTTCAACAAATAGTGTAAAACTATACTTAAAACGATATTTAATTGACAGAAAACGGAAATTATTTTAGAAATATACCATTACATACAACTTCCAAATAAATGGAGGAAGACAATTTATTAGAATATATTGTAAACAATCCAGTAACAAACTGTAAAGAATAAAATATTATTGATGTTTTATTACTACTAGTAATACTAATAATAAAATGTAAGAAACTTTTGAGACAAAATTATATAAATAATTTTGGAATGCTACATGGTCAGTGTCGATGGCTTTGGGGATGTGTCTTTCATTATGTGCGTAAGCTTATTTATTCCTGTTGAATGCTCATTTGGAATTAACAGTATTAGATGCATGTAGAATTACATGACAATGATTTTTTTTATAATAAATTTGAATGTAGACACATTTATTATTTCATTTTGTTTATATATTAAATTTTTATATATTATTTTATAAAATTCTTATTACAAAAATAATTTTCTAATTTGTATTCACAAAGTATTAAAGAATCCTTTAATAATTCGCATAATCAAGAATTTTTGTGTTTCATCATAAAGCTTCTGTCTGACATATGCTGATTAATTGCTCCTCTTAACTATTTCATTTCAGAGCCTCCAATTTCGTCAGAGCACTGTCCTCGTCTTTTTGGTATGTATGCTCATGAGACAGATTGTGGGCGATTCTGGCAGTGTGCCGAGGGCCATCCGTTCGCCTTCTACTGCCCTGAGGGTTTAGCTTATAACGAATATAGCGCTCACTGTGACTGGCCGGACTTGGTGGAAAACTGTGATTCTGAAAGTACGTATAATACGAAACTGTATATTACTCTATCAAAACTCGTAAACCTGAAATTAAATAAAAATAATATTTATAACTACTTCAGGAAAAAATTACAGAATATGGCAGTTTCTTTTCTTTCCCCCCTCCCGCTTTATTTGATTGCCTGTTAATATATTGAAAAGCAGAAAGAATAGTTAGTAAAACTTTTCAAAATAGTAATATAGCTGCATATAAAATTATTTTAAATTTACAGACAGTTTTAGTAAAAGCATGTGAAACTATCTTTTACTTAAAACCTTTTCAATAATAGTTTAAAAAAAACTTCACTATTCTATTCTTTGAAAAAAAAATGCTTTTATTCTTTAAAAATTCAAACGCTTACACATCTTATAAACAATAAATTTGTAAAGTCAGATAGTGATTAAAGAATTCACTGCTATGTTCTCCCGAGCTGCCTTGTTGGCCGTAATGATAAAATAGCCGGTTGCGTAGCCTTATACCCGGAACCGAACATTGGGAAAAGCAAGGCTATTTATAAATGCCTTTGCGGTATGGAGGCGTTTAAAACACTGTAGAGACGAAAGTCCTGTCGAGAAACTATGATGAAGAAAGGGGATAGGAAGCTCTCATATTCGTTGCCCATGGTACTCTCCATCAAAACTGAGAGGGAGCTCGCAAACTCCTGCTGTCACTTATTAAGTACCCAAGGCTTTGGTCAATGACAAGTGACAGGCGAATCTCTCGTTCTTGGCCACGATAAACTCGTAGACCAGATCTGGCTGATTTTCAGCTCAACAGGATTATTGTCGTGAACATCATTGCAAGTTTAAGAGAAAATAATAAGCGGTTTGTTAAAAATTTAGATCAGATGAAAGATCTTTTAATACAAATTTTAATACTATTTAGCACAGTGTAATAGATTCATTTTACAATACGCAACATCCACAAAACGATCGTTACAACGCAGTTCATCCATCTTTTCGAACAACAATCTCTCTCTCGTTGCCATTCCGTAACAGAGTAACTTACCTCTCTTGGAGTTTGATCGTGGCACGGCAATTATCAAAACCAAGAACATCTTGCGAAATATGCAAAGGAAAATTTTAACTCTATAAAGTTTGATATGTTTGGTTAGCATAAACTAAGTCCAAACTCTAACAGATTGGAAGCGAATTATCTTTTCGTCTGGAAAGCATCAAATCAGCCAATCGCTTATGGCGATGAAGCTTAAGTAACAGATAAATTCAAATTTAAATCTAAGACTAGTAGTCAATTGATTTAATGCAAAGTTGGCTCAAACTTCTCACCGGCGTAACAATTTAAATAGTCGGAAACTGTAATGCCAAGCCGAAGAATAAAATCTTATGTGATCTAGTTAACCTAGTAACGGAGCCTCGAGCAGTAGAAATACTCTCTCCGCTTAAATACTCGTAAGTAATTTATATTCTGGTTGGGAAACAGAAGGGAGAAATGACAGTAAAGATCTAATCATAAATAACTGATTAATTTAAATAATAATTCTTATAACTCTTTTATTATTCGAAAATACTGCCCTGTGTTCGCTTATATAGTTTCTTTTCTATTCTTAAACCATGATTATTTTAAACTTATGACCCTCATTAAACATACTCGTAATGTGATTTCTTTTTCTTTCTCCTTATCGAATGAATAGCGAGTATTTTCATAAAATTAGCTTTATTGTTCCAGTTGAATAACAGTAACTGCAAAAAACCTACCTGTTGCCAGAATATTCAAAATTTACAACTTTTGATCTTTCGAAATGTGATATATATATATAAAAAATAGAAAGGGATTTTCGGTATACTAATAAAAATGTTTTTCGTCATTGACATAATTTTAATATCTTTACTTCCATCGAATTTCACTTCAGTTAAATACTTCTTACGCCTCCTTCATAAGCAAAGAAGGTTGAATCCTTGGAAAAATACGCATCATAAAGGTTGGTGATACTGTCATGATAAGTGAGCTAAGTCACAACAATAATATATATTTAAAGACTTAAGTGTATAAAAAATCTGCATTTTTTTGTCGGTTGTTGAGTAGCATTAGAAAATGAGGAGAAGGGTGTGAAACGTTCCACTTACTGGCGAATACAAGTAGGATCTGATGATTGTATTCCTGAAGTATTTTTTCTTAGAAATTTACAATTTTTTCTGATTACTTCGATTGGCATTAAATTGCACATCGCGATAATTATTAATTCCTAGATATTATAAAACAGTTAGTTTCTTCTGTGTGGAAAAAAAGGATCCAAGATTTCAGATCATCTTTATCAGGAATTAATGCATTATCCCGTGCGTGCTTTCATGATATGCGTGGCTAGTACGTACAGCTAGCAAATTACATCTGTGATTCAACTCCTAAGCACAACTGATTTTTCATGCTTAGTGCTCCAAATTCCTAAAAGTGTCTACGTGCTGATGAAAAATTTTTCATAATGAGGTGAGGGAAAAAAGGAAACTTTTCATTTTTTCTTTATTAGGCAGTAAACTGAGAGCAAATTATTTTTTGTTTTGCAGATTTAATAAGTATTTAAATCTTTCCTGCATTTTATAAATACCCTGATAAATAACTTAATTTTTTTTCTTTTTCATATTAATGTATCATTTTGGAAATGCAATAGGATGTAAATAATGTAAGTGTTTCTAACATAAATGAAGTAATTATAAATAAATACACGTTTAAAATCTATTTAACGTCTAAACTATCGAAAAGAAAATTCATATTTAACGTTTATTTGACGTATTCCAATTAAGAACTCAGCCTCTTTTCGGAGATCATGCAGAATTCAGGAGTATGTGATATTTCCAAGTTTCATATAAAATTAGAAGCATATTATTTCTGAAAATGCTTTATTGAAGTTCTTAGTTTGATAAAACCCATTATGAATGAACAGCAGATATTTTTAATTAAAGCAGAGTCAGGTGCAAATTTTCAACACGGCAGCAAAAATAAACAATCATTAAAAATAAATTATATGCTTAAATAATAGGTAATTTTTCCAAAGAATCGTTAAATATTAAACATTTTGATTTTTTTTTGAATAAGCCTAAAGAATTCTTTGAGAATGGTAGCAATTTTAATGCGAGTTATTCAGTTTTGAGGGGGGCAGCACTTCTGCAGCTGAAGAAGAGGTTCTATATTTAAACCTTTAAAACTAGTCTGGAAATTTATAAGTACTACGCTGAGATTTATTACTTTAAGTCCACCAATAATAAATCTATAAATTTTGATATATTCTATGCATAGCAATCCTTATTAAGGAATACAGAATTAATTATTTGAAATAATTTTTGTCGTGTTATTGGGAATTTATAATATGCTAATTCTATAGCATCTCAATACAATTATCTGCCATTCAATATTTGTGGGAGCACTGATCACTAATCTAGCTTTTTATTTTCAGCTATGCTACGCTTTAAGTGTCCACAGCCAACTGATCAAGAGATACAAGAATTTGGCGATCCTCGTTATCCTTTTCCAGGAGACTGCCGTAAGCATTATGTTTGCATACTGACTCCTGATGGATCCAGACAACCAAGGCTACTTGCTTGTGATCCTGGTCTAGTATTTAATCCACAAACATCATCGTGTGATGATCCAGAGAATGTACCTGGTTGGTAAGTATCGATGACGGTATCTCATAGATACAGACATATATAGTAAATATAACTAGAAAACTATGTAAGATATTTTCTCCATCCTTTTTGTACGCCTTCGTGGCGTAACGGTAGCATGCTCGACTCGTATTCGATGAGTCCAGGTTCGAGACCTGGAGAGGTTTCATTTTTTCATTTCTTCTACTTCCAAAAAACCCAATGTCTTTACACAAGCAAATATTATCGTTTAGTACTTGTGTAGAAGGAAATGTTCTACGATCTACTGTTTTTAATTCGAAACAAGCTGCAGGGAGCCAGAAAGGTAGTTGAAAACGGAATGGTAAAAATCTTATTTACACTTTGCGAGGTTGTACCGCATATTTTCCTGGGAAATAATACTATTTACTGCGAATATCATTTCTAAAATCATTTATGAGAACACGATTGTGCACGATGAAAAGCTTGAGGCTGGAAAGTTTGAGACGGGGCAAAGTGTTTTTGAATGAGTCATAACAGTGTCTCAAAGAGTGGAAGAAAACTCACGAGTGGAAAAAAACGATTGCCAGACCGCTCTGAATAGTCACAAAATCGCTACAATAATAGAAACAGAATCATGCACCAATATAATAGTTGCCGAAGGCCTTTTTAGTATTATAAACACACACATTCTATCTCGAGACATTTACCTTCAAGTTACTTCTGTTTAGTTATATACACAGAAACTAGTTAAATATATTCTAACTGCCACTGTGCCATTATCAAGCCAGATAACAATGATGTTAAACCATCATCGCTACAATTATAAGAGGTCAATGATGATGTTATTAGGTGAATCGAGATTCACTGTTAACAGTGATTCTGGTCATCATATGATATACAGAGAAGAACGAGGGGCACATTACCATTAACAATACGTCTACTAAGTTATGGGGGTTTATTGAAATGCAGTGTTTTTTCCCTTGGTTCGAAATATAATATCGTTTTATTTTAATATACCACATGTCCATTGCTGTAAATTCGGTGTGCTTTATTTCCTAGAAAAATAGCCATTATTAGTTACTTCACAAAATCTCGTTGTAGTTTATTTAATCTCGCTATTTTTCAGTTTTTTAGTCAAGTTAAGCAACCATTTTCGGAAAAATAGGAATAATGCTTTCATTGTTTATTTCACCGAACAAGAAAAATAGTTGTTTAAAAGCTGGTGTATATCTATTCCCCTCTTATTTTGCAATTATTAGTTGCAATTGAATACTAATGAGAGTATTATACTTCCTTTCTTGTTAGTCAATTATTCCTCTGAGCTATAAAATATTCCATCACACTGCAATAACTTTCCACATTACTAAAAGTTTCAGTACGCAGAAGCTTGCAAAATATTTGCTGATAATTAAGATTAAGTGGTCATCGGTTCTAAGACTTCTCAAATCCAATTCTTATTGCATTATTTTAGCTACGAAAAAACCCTACAGTTTGACTCAAAAACACACAGTTTGCCGTGTATGGAATTAGGCAAAATCCATTGTACGTTTCATGAAAACAGTCAGTATTGTACGCATGAATTTCGATTGATTTCTTAATAGGGTGATAACCATCCATTGTGCATGAGCCAGGAACGAAACTAAATAGCATATTAGTGTAGTTGTTTAAAGACATTTATAAATATTATTATTAGTTATCCAGATGAGCGATTTTAATGATATTTTTAAATGTGATATAAGACAGAAAACTGCCTATAGCAGTATGTTTAAATGCTTAAGCTTAAGCGTGAGTTTGAGGCATTATAAATGAAAAGCATTTCTTGAGCAATTCTTGAACGTTAGGCGGCCCATCTCACTTGAACATCTGCCCCCTTTCTTTAAAGGTAGACTATGTTTGCTATTTTTTAGAAATTAATGACCGATTTGAGGCCTCGTTGGAATGCGCCATTGCGACTTACGTCCCCTTTGTCTCGAGTTTTGCGCGCTTATTTTTATATAAATTAAGCAATGCATTTTTGCGACATAAAAATTTATATCTTCTTAATTTTACAGAAGGTGGTACATTTGGTCTGAAAGACTGTACATACTGTACAAAGAAACTAGAGATTTTAACATTATCTTGTAGTGGAAAAATAGTTGATGTAAAAAGAACAGAATTATTTGAGAAAATAAAAAAGTGGCAGATATTAAACTGTTTCCATTTTGATATAATAATCAAAACATTACACAGCTAATTCTTTCATATATTTTTATAAATAACATGTTTAATAATGCCGTAATAATCTGAAAGCTAATGATAAAGTGTTCTGTTTTTTATCAGTATATTACGATTTTTTTAAAAAAGTCTTATTTTTTCAAAGTAAAGGCAAAACATATACTGAAGAATTCGTCAGCAGGAATTTAAAAAGGAAATGTTGTTTTTGTTATTTTCCCCATGACCATGAACCAAGCATATCCTACTACTTTCATTCTGCGAAAAGTAAATGATAAAATGTTGGAATTTTCATGCAATCGAAGCTGGTTTTATGTTATTACTTGGAATGTTTGACATTTTTATGAACCATAAGTCAAACTCTAAAACGGGGAAAATATAAAACAGATTATAAATGTGACACTTTCTGCCACCCGCCATGTAACTAAATTTCTTTTCCTTCTCATCTCATCTTTTCCTCTCATCAGGCATTGCGTTTGCTGAGGATGCTATGCAAAACGAACAATAAAAATTAAAGGAAGTGATTCTGAGTTGCTTTAACGTTCATTGAGGTCATATGCTCATGAAGGGTACTTTTCTGATTAGTTACAGCAAAAAATCGGACTTTTTTAAAGTGCTTTGATATTGCTTTTAAGAGTGTTTTGCTGCATCTTTTTATTAAGAAAAACAAATTCGTTTAATTGTACGCTTGAGTATTCTTTGAGATTTGCACTTTATGACAAAGAAATGGGGGGAAAATGCATCAACATTTTAGCTGTATTTTAATTAGATATGGTTCTTTGGGCTTGATCAAGGATAAAGTAAGAACTAATTAAATTTTTATAACGGTGTTGCTGTATGCAAAAATGGATGTTATAAATGAAGCGTTCGAAACAAATTAATTTTCTGTTCCTTTGACTTTCAACATGAAAAATCTTTATTCAACCAGATAAAACGGCAGTATAGACTTCTATAATAAAGTACAGATTAGGTAATTGTGGCTAGTAGACAATAAAACAATCAAACCAAATTAATTTAAAATCACTAATAATTTTAAATTAAATAACAGATGTTTCTGAAGAACTCATGTAATTAAAAAATTACGCAAACTATCGTAGTCAAGGAACCAAACTACTCACTGCCTTTCAAGATTATCTTTGTCTAACTGCAGTTACCAAGGTAGTGCTGCTCATCATCTTGTATTAAATATCTGTAAGCACTTCCCCATTCGAAGCTTTAGTCAAAATAACAGATACAGAATTATGGTGGCAGGCTAGCATCTGGGTACTTGTAGAAATTCTCACTCTTCCATGTTAGTCTTCAACCGGCTTAGACAATTTAGATGTTTGTGCAGGTGTCCTAGCCAGCAAAACTTCAAAAGCAGGACTAGAGAATTTAAATTTCAGAAGTGTAGATCTATGTTATAAATGTCTTTAAATAATGTAAATTATTTTTAGATTGTCAATAACTGATAAACCTATTGTAAAACAAGGTCTGCATGAGGAATGTGCAGAATAGGATGTCATACAGCATCCAAGGAGTATGTAATCTGCAAATTTATGAAGACATGTTATTAAGACGTCAGTTAGGCATCTCGAGGTAATGGACACAATCCACTTCTGAGAATGATATATCGGTTCGTCTGCAATAGATCTAACCCTCAACCTGCGAATCCTCACTAGCATCCGTACATAAATTAAAAAAAATATTGAGTCTATAAGGTATTTCTCCCGCTTTCCTAGCTTTTCAGTGTAGTGGTGAGCACACTGAGCCGGTATTTCAGAGGTTCGACTTCCGGCGAAGGCGGTTGCTAATTTTTCATCTCTCCGATTTCCCCCCCCCTAAAAAAATCCTAATGTCTCTACAAGGCAGGTTGACATTTCTAGCCAAAGAATTACACTATATTACTGGAAATAATCAAAGCAATATGTCTATTAATTTCCTGTATTTTATTACATTATTTTGGGAAAACATTTTTAAGAAACGAATGAAGATCATGACAATAATGTTATTGTTACGAAATGACCAGCTGCGGTAAGATAACTTCCCCGCAAAGTGGGATTAGGGTTGCTAGATTTGACGCGAAATCGCCCATTTAGTGACATTTGGCGACAAAATTGGTGATGTGCCACAGATCGTGCGAGAACATTCTAGAGCGCATTCTTAGCGGTTTCCTCGAGGATGTTCTCGAAAGTAGGTCAAAAGCTATATATACCCTGCCTGTACGCGGAGTAGAACAGTAGGTTGAGTTGAGTAGAGTGGCTTGAGTTCAGAGATTAGCTCGACAGCGATCGATCGAGTCGGGAGCTGTACTTTAGTGCTTTGCCGTGAAGCTGTCTTCACCGTTATAGCCTGAAGCCTGTGTTACTGATTGTTTTAGCGTGTTTATCGCAGTTTTTCAACGCCTATAAACGTGTCTTTGTAACTCTCTTCTGTAATTTTGGCGAACAAATTGTGTGTTGATTCTTCATCAAGTGTTCGTCAACTACTCCAAATCCACGAACCCGTAGATTACAACAGTGTTTTTTTTCTACATTTTTTTTAAGCTTTGTCTTTTCTCACCTTTTATGAAAAGATTTTTAAACTTCATTTGACTACAGAATACTTCTTTATTTAGAACTATGCTATGATTTCCCAGATGAAATTTTATAGTATTTTGGGAATTTTATTATATAAAGCAGCATATTCTATATAGAAACAATATAAAAATACATGTTATCATAATTTAAGGTTTTCATTTATTGTTTATATATTTTATTGATCTTATTTTTAATTTTTGTTTTTTAAAAATTTAGTCAAGGTTACTACAATAATTTGGATGCTCGAAGATTGAGAGAATTGTTTGGCCGTTGAGTCTTCTTCGAAAAGTTAGATCAACAGAATTAATTCAGGAAACTGGAAGAAATCCCATATTTTAACGCCTGAAAATAATTCTTTATTACTATGTAAATTTAGCAACCAAAATTCTGGCTCTTTTTGTATGAAGTAATTACAAAAAGTATTCAAAAATATGTCTTTGTATATACTTTAATATATTTTCTTATTAATTAAAATCATATTTACTTTGAAATGTTAAATAATTTTGTATATTATGATTATAGTTTGGTATTTAATAAAATTAATGGCCAGTATCTCTCGATATTTCTGTTAGATTCTTTTACTATTTTTTAAGAGTTCTTTCTGTTATACTTTAATATATTTTCTTATTAATTAAAATCATATTATCTTTGAAATGTTAAATAATTTTGTACATTATGATTGCAGTTTGGTATTTAATAAAATTAATGACCAGTATCTCTCAATATTTCTGTTAGATTCTTTTACTATTTTTTTAAGAGTTCTTTGTGTTTAATTCGCCACTTCTAAATTGAAGTAAGAAGGTGCTATGTTTTATAAACTTCGTTCAAGTGAACTTGTATTGTTCATATGAGAAAAATAATAAATGGAAAACGATATTAGAAAGTCTTTTATATATTTCATTTTTAAATATCTGTTTGAGATCTCTCTGAATGATATTTATATTTTGATTGTTTTTGAAACTGAGATTTTGTTGTTGAAAGGTTCTTTGCTTGGATTAAGAAACATTTAAGTTTTATTCGTTATAATTATATACTATTTTATGTTAAAATGTTACTATCAGTTTATTTTTGTCGAATGCCATTTATTTTACACATAATTTACCTCTTTATTTTCTGTTAATGGGTTAGGTTAAAAATTATAATAAACATTCTTGTTTCTTCATATGAGAGAATGTTATGCATCATTACTGCTCTGTTATTTGTATAGTTTAGAAATGTAGAATTTTCGAATTTTTTGATTAATAAAAGAGTTTGAATAATGTTGTTTACACAATAATTCATACAACAAACACAGTTCAAGCAAACATTTTAAAGATATTTATATATTAGAAAAATTCTAAAGTTTAATAAATAAAATTAACTTAAATAATTTGTTTTTTTTTTATTAGCATTGGATTATATTTAAGCTGACTTTTTACATCAATGGACCAACCAGTATCCAAAAGAAATTGAGCAAATGTTATCTTAGCATAATGTATTTTTTCGCTTTTATGTTTATCTTCACTTTTATTGTATAACTAGCAGCTTCGCTGCCAGCCTTCGTCTGGCTTTTAAATGTACCGGAAAAATGGCTGAAGGGAACAGCAAACGTTAAATTTAAAAACCGCGTAGAATTTTACTCTGCTGAACAACTTCATAAAAAAAAGTTATTACGTATAACAAAATTACAATGAAATAAGCAATATTCCTTAATACAAACATTAATTATCTAATAAATAAATTAACCAACTTCCCTTTGCGAAATCTTAAGAACTCAAATGGTATAAAGGAGGTGAAGAACTTTGTTTCCTAAAAAAATCACTCAAAACTTTTCAATATGTTAAAAACAGTGAAATGAGCAATAAGTAACATAAAAGAATACAAAAAAAAAAAAAAAAAAAAAAAATCTGAAAAGCAAAGTATAATATTTTATCTTATATTTTCAAGAGAAAAAAATTGCAATGAAATAAGCTATAACCCTTAATAAAAATATTAATTATCTTAATAAAAAATTAACCAACTTTTCGTTGAAGAAAAAAAATCATGCAAAACTTTTCAATATCTTAGAAACAGTGAAATAAGCAAAAAATAACATGAAAGCAACTCAAAAAACATAAAATTCCGCGCAGAATTTTACTCTACAGAACAACTTTATCAAAAAAAAAAAAAAAAAAAAAATCAATAAAAATGTATAAAAATGTATATATATATAAACATGACAATGAAATATGTCAATCTCTTAAAACCAGTGACATAAGAAATACGATGAAAAATTGTTACCAAACCCATATTTCTAAAAGAATGAAACTATTCAATATGATCCGATTTCATCAAAAATTTATCAACAACAATAAGACAGGAAAATTGTTGCTAAAATCACCTTTTTAAAGATGTGAGAAGTATACTCGGAAGCTTCATTTAAAATATTTTTTTTAAAGTACAAAACATTATCATTTTTCCAAAATTCTTTTTGTAAAAGCAGTCGCAAGGATAAAAGTTTAACATGTCCAAAAATCAAAGAAAAATAAACTGTACATTTTTTAAAATAAACTTTTTTAGAAAATATCCCGTTGAAAAAGTGTTAAGCTCCCTTTGTTAAATAAATTCGTATTTAATCGATTTATTGAAACACGAAATTTATTTTAAGTTCGTAAAAAAGCTAAGTGACTACGTTTCATAACGATGTGAAAATGGAGTGTGTAGAGTAAAATCTCGCTTTCCTACAGCCCATTATGTCTCAAAATGACGCGATTTCGTCACAAAACATAAAATAAAAAAAATTCGAATTCGAATTTCGAAAAAATCGCTTCGAGGTGCACTGGCTCTTGTCTAGACGCCCTATGTATCAAATTTTGTAGCCGTGGGTCTATTAGCTTACGCGCAGCGCGAACGAAAGACACACAGACGGACTCTTTCTTTTATTATATGTAGAGATAGTATTCACTATTACTTTTTACATCAATGGACCAACCAGTATCCAAAAGAAATTGAGCAAATGTTATCTTAGCACAATATATTTTTCTGCTTTTATATTTACCTTCACTTTTATTGTAAGGATCCCATGTATCATATTTTTGTTCAAGGTTAGGATTTCATATATATTTGGGTAATTTCATAATTTTCTGTGAAAATAACTAGCATCTATCTTTTGTAATCAATAGGTTTACAGATCCTAAAATAAGACATATTCGTGTATAAGATTAGTGTTACTTTTCGAAGATGCTTCAAAAGAAAAGAAAAGGCGTGCATATGAAGCATCCTCAGACGTGTACGCTTCATTTTTTAAAGACGTTGTAGGTGTCTTGGTGATATTCCCTTCTGTAACGTGAATGGCAGCCAATCTCTGTTGGAAATTTCCCTTCGATGGTATCCCTTTTGCTACGGCAGATAATTCTCATGTGTGTCTTACTCAAATAAACAAATCGTGAAGATGTTGTACAAGAAAGCTAACTGTATATCTAACAATTATACTGTGATATTAAATTAAGGAACAAGTGGAAACTTGATAAAAAATTGAAATAACAAAATAATACAGTTTTTAAAATTTCTGCTTTGCATGTAAGGTTAAGTTATTTGATTACGGCAAAGCACACGATAACTATGTTCTCAAGGGTGTGTGTGTATTTAATTATGGCAAAGCATACGAGGGCTATCTGCCTAAAGGGAGGAATGCCTTTCGTGGAGGACTTTCTAAGGGAAACTGGCTCGTATACACGTTACACATGGGGAAAACCACGAAAACGCCCATGCAGCCAGCCCGTTCGCGGGATTCGAACCTCAGACCGAACTACTAGTGTTCTCAAGGGATGGAATGCGTTTGTGGAGGACGTTCTAAAACCAGGTCGAACTACCACCATTATGCATTCTTGTCCCTCGGCCACTGGTGAGACAGCTGTGCGTGTATGAGAGTAACAGCATTTAAGGGTAAAAGTTATATAAGCATGTATCCTGCCAGTATAATATTAAGCATTTTGATGGTAATTCAATTATCGATTTCTGTCGACTTTTTGAAGATACTTTTAAGTCTTTCTTTTTGAAGATTCCTGTAAACATAAGACAAAACAGCACAAAAGCGAATATTAATTACTATTTACTTGAGTAATAAAATATTTTTGAGCTTTACCTTTTTTTTAAATATTTTATTATATTTATTCTGGTTTTTTTAAAAATATTTTATTATATTTATTCTGGTATTTATTCTTTTATTTCATTCTAGTACTATAGATGATTGAGGTATTGCTATACCTAAATAATTATTAAGCTTCTGTCCCAATCTGCCTCTAGAGAATTTCGGTTCGGCGTGTATTTTGAGTACTCACTTGTCGGAAAGACACTGTACGGTTACAAACACCCATACTTTTTCCGGGATTCAACCTCGGGCCCTTCGGTACGGCAACCAGCGTCACTAACTGCTATCACCATCTCGCCGGGCGGGTTACATACATGACTAGGTGTTGTACGAATTCTGCAACTGTCTAGAGTAGCACTCCCGGTGCCTTATAAGGATCACATAGCACTTAATAGTCACATAGCACTTAATTAGTACTTAATAAATTCTAATAGACGTCTAACAGACATAACGCATTATTTATAATAAAAACAAATTAAGCACATAATACGCATTATACAAAACAGCTGAACATTATACAAAGCAGAATTTAAAATTACTTAAGTTACGTCTTAAGAAAAATTACTGTTGCGATACTTTAAACATTGAATACAAAATGCTACACTTATTTGGGTAAAATATCCTAAATTCAAAAAAAAAAAAAGTAATTAAAAGTAAATTAAAAAGCCTATGACATGCGCAAAAGCAGTAAAGTAATAAACCAATAATTCATAATAATTTATAAGAAAACTTTCCATATACTACCTCCGACGTATTTTTGGTATTTTTGCGATTAAAGATTTTTCTTAGCAGATTTTTATGTTTTTAAGCAAGGAGGTCTTGAAAATACTAATTTTAAATACTAATTAAAATTCTTACAAAAATTGTTTCATTTATGGTTTTAAATTGAATTTTTATTCCTTGGAGATGGTATATGAAAGTTTTCTTATTACAAATTACTAAATTCAATATATATATTATTCAATAAATACATTTTACATTGTCCGCACACATTATATTAAGGGCAGTAGTCCTTCTATATTATACCTTACTAGACTCCACAAATTACGCATGATGCAGATTTTATAATGAACAGTACTATAGCTTATTTCAAACGGGCACAGCCGTTAAAGTTACGAGGTAAATTCCCAAAAAGAAAAAGGTAGACAAAATAATCCGCTGGGCCAGTGAACATAGCTCACAATTTCAAGAGCAAAAACAAAAAGGATGCTGATTAGCCCAGGAAAAAGGCATGAGCGTATCCCGTGCTTAAACCTCCATGGCAGAAATATACAATTCGTGAGACATTTCCGCTATTTGAGTGTCATTATAGACGACAGATTCTCCTAGCTCCCTCATATCGGGGATCTTAAAGAAAGGCTGCATAAACTGTCTAACACAAAGCGGAGAACAGCTGCTGCTAGCTGGGGTGTCTCCTCGCAGATGCTCAAGATGTGGTATGCCACAATCGCTAAGCGCATAGCTCTTCACGGCGTTTCCATATAGGGCTTCAATGTCACGATTAACATATCAGGTTCTGTGTTCCTCCTTACTTGCTTTGGGAACATTAAATGTCCTGACTCGGAACAGCAAACTTACTAAAGCTATGTTCAATAAATTTGGGAAGTAGACAATACACACAGGAAGGGTATACGAAACCCTTTATTTTTCTCTCTTTACAATGATTTCCGGACTTCGGAATACAGAGACCAACCACTTGTGGTCTGAACGTAAGAATATAAAAATATTAACTAAACTCTAACTAAACTTAACTTTGGATTAATCAAACAAGTGCCTACTCCAAGATTGGCCGTATGTAGTACAGAGAACTGCTAACACTACGATACGTTTAAAATTATCAAGAGGATTAAACCTCTGGCCTTGAAGGCAACCAGCAACCGAGTAAAACTACTATTGCAAGCGGCCTGCTTCTAATAGCTCCTTCTTCTCTCTTGCTTGGCAAAAAGCCACAACTTAAGTACTTGGCGTTCGCAAGACAAATTTGCATAAATAAGTTAAAGCTTTTAATTCTGGACGGAAGTAGAAAATAAGAAGTGATAGTAAAGATTTAAAATAAAATAAACGTTAGTAAAACTTAAGATCCTTACAAACATGCAACAAGCATTGAACTCCGCGCAAGGACCATTTCTTTTGGGCATCTGCAGACGATTCCGTACGTCTCCAACAACTGCATTAAATGTATTAGCAAGGCCTTCCGCCCCTGCACTTGATAGTATAGAGCGAGAATGCTGTGGTGAGAACGATCAGACTAAAATAAGACGTTACTATTTGGAGTAAGACATGTATCCTCGGGATACGAGAATCACTTTGTACACTCTCTATGCCACCCTGCAGACTTCGATATAGAAGAAAGCTGTACTCCTCCACGTGCATTACAATCCTCAGCCTTAACTGATTGCTGCAAACGAAATCTTGGGACTGGCAGTGCCTGATGTACAGTGGACGGTGACCTCATAATCCATTCCTGGGCTAAGAAGCTTCATACGATTAACTCGGTGTTTCAAGCAGAACATACAGCCCTAAAGGCAGCTCTGGACTTTAGTGCTATAGGATGGTATAAAGTATAAAGTTTACACAGATTCAATGTCAAACTTACGGGTTATTAACGGCGACGGCAGTAGAGATTCCATAATCAGAGACATACAAAAACTATTAATTCCTACTCCTGCAAGTCTGAGGCCCAAGCTTCAATGGGTTCCAGCCCATACGAGGATTAAAGGAAATGAAGCAGCAGATGTGAATGCGAAAAGCGCAGTTAATGAACCCCACTTGAGTAGCATTAGTGTGCCTTTCCGCACTCATATCTGAAAAACACTCTAAAATGTGAATTAAACAATGGCAAAACTACTGGGAGTCAAGCACAGGCAGAAGACTATATAATTTTCAACCAAAAGTAAACCAGAATTTAAATAGCGGTTGTTCGCACCTCGCACAGTATCTGACAGAACATGGCCCATATATGTCCTTTCTTCACAGATTTCGCCTAAGAGACAGCGACCAATGTATTTGTGGCAACACTGGTGACCCAGATCACTATCTGTTTGATTGCCCGCACACTGCAAATTCACATTTAAAAAGACTAGCTGCAATCAATATGCTGGCATGATTCATGACTTATTTATTTATTTTTAATTTAATCGATGGGATCTAACAGGCTGAAAGTCACCTAACCAAGTGGGCCAGCTGTTCCGTCGATGGCGAAAAGAAAGAAAGAACAATACTATAGCATACTCAATTAGGACTACTTTTGCTTTACTTGACATCGCAAGGTGTTACACACAAAGTCTGCAGAAATCCTATCTACAGTACATATGCTACACTATATGTCTTTTCCAATGCAGCTATTGTGGGTCTTAATTAGAGTCAGTACTACTTGTCCGTACCACAGACATTGTATATGAATATTACAGTCATTGTGTTCCCTTGTGGCAGTCAGTACTACTTATAGTTGTCAGTATTACTTGCTCATTATAGTCAGTATTGGTCTCATTGCTATGAAATTACTACTACTGTCATTGATTTTCATTACGGATAGTACTACAGCCATTATTTGCAATAATGCTACATACAGAGCATGTATACGTTTTGATTTTACGCCTTTTTCATTACACAGGAGCGCACTAATCAGCATGACACAGGTCCCATGACGAAAATCAAATTATTTGTTGTCAAAACTGAAAAAAGTATTATTCTAGGTCTTTCATAAAAACGATATAGTATAAAGCGAGCGTTTGTTAAGCAGGGCATATGAACTCTAGAAACAGGTTTATTTTCTTTTTCACTTCAGTTAGTTTTACTATGCCTAGAGGCATAAAATTTATCATCAACGATGTTACATGATAAAGTAGCAATTTTCAGGGACCTGACAAAAGTTTTCAGTTGGAATGATGAAATTTTCAACTGGCTGAGCAATTTAAAAAGGATAAATCTGCGACTTAATGATTTATAGCTTTACTTCATTTTAGTAACATTTCTAATTTATGTATTTAATATGATACTACTAAATCATGTGATTTCTAACTGATAATTTATGCAGATGTTTACATCATTACTATTGTAGAGACATTAGGATTTCTTTTTTTGGAAGCCAGAGAGATGAAAAATTAGCAACCGCTTTCGCCGGGAATCGAACCACGGACCTCTGAAATACCGGCCCAGTGTGCTGACCACTAGATCACGAAGGCGCGCTAGGAAGGCGAGAGAAATACTTTATATACTCGCCCTTTTAAAGGGCGAGTGGAGATTTTACGGGGACCCAATCGCCAAATCTTGGGTGAGTTGAGTCATCATTCAACACCCTTTTAGGGGCACAACTGTAGACACATTAGGATTTTTTGGAAGCCAGAGAGACGAAAAATTAGTAATCGCCTTCGTCGGGAATCGAACCACGGGCCTCTGAAATACCGGCTCAATGTGTTGACCACTACACCACGATGGCACGCTAGGAAAACGGGAAAGTACCTTATATACTCCCCTTTTTAAAGGGTGACTGGGGTTTTTAGGGGACCCAATCGCCAAATCCTGGGTGTGTAGAATCCTCATCCCACACCCTTTTATTTCGAGCGCCACCGTAGAGACATTAGGATTTTTTTTAGAGAGATGAAAAATTTGCAACCGCCTTTGCCGGGAATCGAAACACGGACCTCTGGAATATCGGCTCAGTATGCTGATCACTACACGACGGAGGCACGCTAGGGAAACGGGAGAAATACCTTATAGTCTCATTGCCGTCTAAGCCCAGAAAGTCCGATCTGAGTTTCTATATTACTTACAAACCTGTTTTTCTCTCTGAAAAATAAGTTATGGGTGCATTTAGGGCCCAAGATGAAGGCTGTAACTATGGTCCTAGGCCTTTTTTAATCGGGCTTGTGCATTTCAAGTGTGCTTATTAAAAATTAGTCTGCATTCTTTTTGAAATGCTACGATAATGCAGCGGCAGTGCAGAGTACTGTTTTCAATAATTATATCACTATTTAATGACTTAGCTGAACATTCTAATAAAAACAACTAAATTACATTTCATTGCAAGAATTTATTTAATGTAACAGTAATTCTTAATTATCCCATCGAAAAGCAAAACACACTTTATCGTCACATAGAGTAAGTTTCACCCAATAAGAATTTGGTCATAAAGCTTTCTTGAGATAAAGGCCTTTCAAAAAGCTTCCTGCCAGTAAGCGGCGATGGAAAAAAAAAAAAAAAAAAAAAATTGGATTAATTGGCTTCCTGCTCACTAAGCTTCTGATGGAGGAAAAGCCGATTAGTAGTTTTCCTGTCGGTAACCTGCTGGCAGAGAAAAACTAATTAATTTGGCTTTCAGTACTAGAACGGTAAATACAGGAGAAGAAGCCTTTGGAAAAATTTCCTGTTTTAAGACTTAGTTTATAAAATACGAAGATGCAAACTAATTTTTTTTTCTTGCAAATGCGTAATATATGTAATAAAAACGTTTTCATGCATGCGATCTTCTGGACTGTAACTCGAACTAAATCAGAATCTCAATTAAGAATGTAGGTTTCAATGATTCTACAAAAATGCTGCAGATCAAATCACTGATGAAAAATTTAAAAATAAGTTTCCCATTAATTTGTTACTTTGATAACCTAGGAAAAATATCAGAAAAATTTTGCTGCAGTGTCCAGTGGCTTAGTATAGAAAAAATGAGCCTTAAAATTTGATTTCCGTTGTTGATGTAAATATTCATTGCTAATTATCGACTTTTGCTCAGATTCTCGTTACGGCTAAGAGTAACTGGATCGTAATTTAAATGTTTGAACTGTAACCAAATATATGTACCAAAGCTTTGGAGGCTAGTTACCTAGTAAGCCTAAGAATGATCAAAACTGGACAGGCTCACACTATTGGAGAAAACCTTATATTACCAGCAACTAAAAATATCGTTTTGACAATATTAAACGAAAAAGCGGCTAATGAACTTAATAATATTCCGTTATCAAATGATACAATAAGTCGACGAATTCATGAACTGGCAAATTCCATAAAAAATACACTTATTCAAAAAATAAAACAGAGTGAGTATTTCGCATTGCAATTGGATAAAACGACTTTGTTTAATTATTAGTTTACATAACGCTTCGAAGAAGATAAACGAATTGCCGAAGAGTATTTATTTTGTGAATTTATTCATAATAGAGCAACTGCAAATCAAATTTTCAAAGTAGTTGACAATTTTATGTCTGAGAATGGTATTCTTTGAAATAAGCGCACTGCCGTATGAAGTGACAGGATTCGGGCTTTAACAGGAGAACATTCCGGTATCATTTTCAAATAAAGAAAATCGCACCTGAAACTAAATTTACTCACGGCTGCATCGTGAAGTTTTCGTAGTCAAAACAATCCTTGAAAATTTGAAAATCGTCTTGAATCAAGCTGTGAAAATCGTTAATTTTATTAAAAGCCAAGCTTTAAATTCAAGAATATTGTTACGAAATGCCACACTACGGTAAGATACCTTCGTCACAAAGCTGAGTTAGGGTTGCCAGAAAGTGACTCGAAAATGCGGGGTTGCGGCACAAATATTCGGCGCAAAATCGCCCATTAGGGGACAAAACTGGCAATATGCCATAGACGGAGCGAGAACATTCTAGAACCCATTCCTACCAGTTTCCTTGAGAATTTTCTCGAAGGTAGTTTAAAAGCCATATATACCCTGCCTGTACGCGGAGTGGAAGAGTATGTTGAGTTTAGTAGTATTGTTTTGAGTTTTGCAATTACCTTGAAAGCGACCGAACAGAGTCGGGAGCTCTACTTTAATGCTTTGCTGTGAAGCTGTCTTTACCGTTGCAAACTGAAGGTTGTGTTGCTGATTGTTTCAGCGTATTTATCGTAGTTTTTCGAATACTGTAACGTGTCTTTGGAACTGTCCTGTGTAATACTGGAGAATAAATTGTGTTTGGACTCATCATCAAGTGTTATCGTCAATTACTCCAAATACATGAACAATTAAAACTCAACAATATTTACGATTTTATGCCAAGAGATGGGCAGTGAACATGAAAAGCTTTTGTTGCATTCCGAAGTAAGGGGATTATCCAGAGGCAAAATTTAAAACAGTCTTTTTGAATTTTGATCAGAAATTCAAATTTTCCTTTGTGATTCAAAATATGAGTTGTAAAAATTTTCGTTTAGTGAATTATGTTTGGAGCGTTTAGCATATTTAGCTGATATTTTTGCAAAGTTAAATGAACTAAATTTAGGATTACAAGAACAAAGTGTTAATATCTTTACCATTAGAGATAAAATAAATGCAATGATAAAAAATCCCGAGCTAATAATAAAAGAACTAGATAATAATATTTTAAGCATTTTAACACTTTTAGAAAGTTTTCTAACCGAAAATAATTTGAAAATAAAAGAAGAATTAGCATCCGACATTAAAAATCATGGTTTTTCATATATAAATAATTCCAACGTGTTAGTTCCAACTTGTTAACTTTTGGCTGAACCGAAAAAAGAATTTAAAGACATTTCAAATAAAGCTTTTAAACTTTTATTGCCTTTTGGCACAACCTATTTGAGTTAAAAGGGTTTTCTTCCCTGTTATATTTGAAAAATAAATACAGAACAAAATTAAAAGTGGATCCTAATTTACCGTTAACACTAAGTGAAATAAGACCAGACGTAAAGAAATTAATCTCTCTTCCAAATTTGCACTAAATTTTAGAATTAAAATATTATAATTTAAATATTTAACTTTGATAATTAAAATGGTAACCAATTTTTAATCTAATAATTTTATGAGTGCATATTTAATACAAATAGCCAATAGGTTGTGGAAATGGCAATATATATTTTTTTAAATATTTCTATTGAGAAATTAAAAAATAATCGTTGTAAAATGTAGTGGTGGTATTAAAGATTTTCAATTTTGTTTAGGTGGTACACGTTAGTCAAAAAGTTGAGAACCGTTGGCTTAAAGGAATTATTTTCAGACAAGGACTTGTGCTTAGGAATGAACTCAAAAATGTTCAGGATTGTCCATCGGAAGGGCAGGGAGGAGGCAAGAAAGAAAGTTATTAAAAAATCTAAAACAGTTTTTATTCGAATACTTGCCATACTATTATTTTGCTACATTTTGCTGCTCATAGCTTAAAACTGGGTCTGTAAATGAATTTTACAGAAAAACAAAATTTTTTTTAATGTCTGTAAATCAGTTCAAAAATATAACGATTACCTACATTTTCGTAAATAATTGTTTATCATTATTTAAATAATGTATATTTCAGAAAATGTTTACAAATTCTCATTATGAGTTAATGTTTAACTATGCCATTAACAGATAAGTGTATCATTTGCCAACGAAAAAATTTGCATTTCTAAGACACGTTGGTATTTTGAACAATGTCTAAGAATATTCAACACACAAACAAACGAATATGACTACTGAACTTCTATTTATAATGCATTCATTTTTCTTATTCAGTAAGAATATAAATGCGCATTATTGTACGTCAGAGACCAAAATTTATGATGATGTTGCAATTTCAGCAGCAAAATAAAGTTTATCAAGTAAAAGGAAAGTGTGATTCTCAGAAGTGTATTAAACAAGTTCCGGTCTGGCTCAGAATACTAACTTCATATTTATTATTGCGTGGAAGATAACAAATTCTTTAGCGTAAACCTATTCTCTAAAGAAGATTCTATCACGTAAATTCAAGGTTGTGTACAGAAGTTTATCCGTTTGACATATAGGGTCATACGCATATATCACAGAAAGCGTAAAAGAATTTTTGTGACAAATAACCGTGACAGCAAACTTACTTTAAAATACAAAGACGCAAGAGGAAAAAATACCGGCTTAAAATTAAGAATACAGATTCGATTTATATCTTAGATTTAATGCTTGTTTTTACCGGTTGGGCCAGAAGCATATAAAATAAATGTTGAAGCACAGTTTGGAGATAAGTCTATCAAAGTCAAATTTTCAGTTGCTTGAAAATTTAGCAGTCCGTTTTGACTCGCCGAAGCTTAAGCCTCTTCTACGATAATAAAATTTCCAGTTAAAAAGTTTAAGAAAATTTTTCTTTTGTTTGCAGACACTACAGGCCACGAATCTTTCCATTAACACTTTCCATTTCAAGAAATAACTCTCCAGTTTTTTTTTTCTCTTTTCATCCAACCATCAGACCTTTAAAATTGGTATTTCGATTAAGGTTTTACTTCCCAGAGAATGCATTAGTTACAGGTATGTTTTATGTTTTTCTCGATACGTAACGTAACTATAAACCTGTTGCCTTTAATTCATCCATGAAGGCATTGCTTCCTCATGTAAGCAGATCTCACATGATTTGTAATATTCACTTTAACGAAAGTCTTTCTTCTTTCATTAAAACTCATAATATGTGGCGAAAGATATAACTGAAAGCAAAACTAAATCGAATAAAAAATATTCATAAAACTAATTTCATATGCAAAATTCTGAAACTCTGCGTGATTTAAAATATTGTAATACTCTGTAACGGTATACAAGGTATTTTTCCCTTATATTTCTTCTTAGCATACCTTCGTGGTGTAGTGGTCAGCACATTCGATGCATTTTCGAGAGGTCCGTGGTTCGAGAAACCGGCGAGGACTTTGCCCATTTTTCAAATTATCATGCTTCCAAAAAAAACCTAATGTCTCTACAGGTCAAAACCGTGAAAAACAACCTTATATTTAGCGTAGGTATAATGAAACACTCAATCGATTTCGAGGGCAGCTAAAGGTCCCTCCTCATCAGGAGAAAGAAATACATAGAAAGAAGAAAATAATTTCTTCTTTCTATGTATTTCTTTCTCCTGATGAGGAGGGACCTTTAGCTGCCCTCGAAATCGATTGAGTGTTTCATTATACCTACGCTAAATATAAGGTTGTTTTTCACGGTTTTGATTGTCACATTAGCGTGTTTCTCTTCTAGTCTAGTCTCTACAGGTATTTGAATTAAACCAAAACTAATTTACCACTAATAAAAGAGAAGGATTTGTTTCATTCACTTCTAAGGGTATAAAAATAAGTTATGTTGTGAATTCATGTATTTGACTTTTCTCCATTTTTGCAATCGACAGGAAAATATTTTTTGTAGTTTTAAAGTTTATATATTAACTATTATATTAGAGAAAACAACGGAAGAGCATTCTGAGAGGGAATCAGACGTTTCCTCAAATTGAGAAAATTTTGTGTCTGTGTCAAGCCATTAAATCTCGTTTGGGTAATTTCAATGAAATATTTGGGAAAGAAAACATTTGGGAACCGCAGCTGTAGACTAATGGAGAAGAGCGAAGCCTAACCAGTGTGTTACAAAGCTATATGAAGAATAATATTGTTACTAATAATTATTAAAGCTTTAATTGTTACTGAAGTTCTATGAAGAATAATAATATTACTAATGTTATTAAAATTATTATTTCTAATATTTATTACTTATTATTATAAAGCAAACAGGCTCATTTTCTGCTCATGCTTTGGAAGATCGATATTTGTTGTGGTCTTTACTTTTGCAAAATATTAAATTTCTTATTAAAACCATTGTGTGCTACACATACATAAATACATGCAGTTATTTTGTGAGTGCGAATCTGCAGGTAATTTATTAAATTATTATATATTTTAAATTTAAGAAATGAAAAAAATATGTAGTGAATTACTTTATAAAGTTTTCAGGCAAGATATTTTATATCGATAATATAAAGGCATCAGGTTCAGTTATCATTCCTTTAATATTACTGAAAAGTGATAGTTTGGTTTAACTAGTTCAATAAATATAATCCCGAGTTTTACGCTAACGATAAAAATTGTTCATTAGCTAATTTCCGATTTTATTCAAAGTTATCACCAAATTTCAGTAAATAAATTATGTTTCCATTACTTTATTCACAAATAAAAGAATGCAAAGGCTGAATTGCAGCCATTAAGCATCTTCTTAATATTCTCAAACACGTTTATCAGTCTATAAAGATGCTGCAATTTAAGATACCATTAATAGCAGGAGCTGTAAAATACAGAGGCAAAAAAGGCAAAACTCATTTGATATTTCAAACGGAAGCAGTCCACAATCATTTCTGTTCAACACAGACAGAATCATTTCTGACTGTGTATTAAAACATTTGTGTCACTATGCCACGATTAAAAATAAAAATATGCGTAATGTTATCTAACTGCTCACTTCAGAACTAAAAATCTCTTAACACATAGCTTTTATTTCCATTTATATAAACTTGTTGCATTTTTTACAAAGATGGCTCATGTGGGATATAAAGTTCCCGAATGATTAAGAAACTTTTATAAGGTATCGAAAATTCAGAAGACAGAAGCAAACAATAAGGAACGAATCATTTTCAGATTTTGCTCAATGTGTATGCTCAAAAGTTTTCCTTTTCCTTTGGAATTTACACATTTGAAACTAAAGCAAGTATATCACAAATCTCTGAAACTGACACTAGTTTTCTTCCAAATCTATTGATAATTGATATAAATATTGATATAAATAATTAAAAACAAATTATATGTGAAGTTTTAGTTGATATATTGCATACGAACATAATATTTTGCCAAAGCTCATTTACCATTCATCGGGAAAACTAAATTACAGAATCATAAAATATTTTAAAATGAGTTGTCTGAGTTTTTAGTTAGCTTCTTATTTCAAGTACGCTGTTTAACATTTGCATTGGACACCTACAACATGTTGAAATGAGAGAAGGATATATCTCATAAATCACACGAGGAAAGCTTGGCATCGGATGTCAAGGTGAACTTGTTTCTATTCGAAATATCAGCTTAGTTCTATTTTATAACAGGTGTCTAAAAGACTTTATAATGAGTTGAAAACGTGAGTATAAACGTGACCTCAAGTACTGGTACTTGAAAGAAAAAATCTTGCTGCAGCATGAATAGCTAATTAAGAACAGAAAACAAGCTCTAGTAAGCGCATCATGCCTAATAAGAATGCGACTCTGTCAAGCAAGTGAAAACATGTGAGCAAGGACAGATAAAACATTAGAAAGATTTCTTTGTGACTGCGGTTTCGCAATACAGATTAGAAAATTCTCTCGGTTTTGAGTTCATAGTTGTGGTTTTGTAAGATAAATTTTTAACATTGTTATTTACGTCCTTGACAATGGTTATATTAAATTGTCGGATCAAAGCAAAGCTCACGAGGTATATCACCTGATGGGTGAGATACTTTCGTGGAACATTTTCTTAGGGAAACTACTTTTTATTCATATTACACATGGACAAAAACGCGTTAAACATCAGTACACTCAACTTGATTGCAGGGATTTGTGCACTGATCGAAATACCTGTATTCTGTGTTTTTGTTGACATTAACCTTTGGTGGGCTATCCCGGACAACGAAGTTTAGTTATTTCCGCATTATGATAATTAGTTGTAAATTAAGAAATATTTATTATATAAATCTATGGAAAAGTTACCGATAACCGTTTCTAAAATTCAAATACTGTTGGATAATATAATGTTTATAGCTTTAAAAAATATGCAATAAGAACATATTAAAAGAAATCTAAATATCTGTGTGCATTTCCGTAATACTTGACATTGAATAATTCTTTTGTGCAAATGGAAAGCATAACACGATACGTATACGGATGATATAAACATTACATGCAAGATTTCGACTTATTGAAAACTGCATGATAAAATTAATCCCAGGCGTTGTTTTCTGGAGACTAATTTTTTCTTTGTTAGGTCGCAGATTCGGAAATAAAATCGTTGAGATGCAAGGTCGTATATATAGAAATGGTACTTTTCAGTCTTGCCGGCGCAAACGATAAAGTCGCCAATAATGGTACAACTGATGCCAAACGGAATATCTCCGCTGGTAACCTTTATACCTCATTTACAAAACAAGTCGCAGCCATTTCTTACCAGATTGATTGTTTCTTTCAATACTGGCATACAATTACATAGAATATTTACAAAGATAATTAAATTTTATGTTCTAAGACCATTCGCTGTAGTTAAGTCAATTAGGATGCAATCACACCGCTCACCCGAAGGCGAAAATATAGAAAAGTCAAAATCAAGGGTTAAATTCATAATTTCTAATAAGAATGCACTAGCGAAGTAAAGCACTACAGTTTTACATAATTTCTGAGCAAGCTATTTGTACAAATTGAAATAAACTTGTATTCCAAATTAAGATTTAACTTGAAATTAATGTAGATAATTACTGAGAGAATAATATTTTTGTAGCGTAGTTTACGTGAGATGAGATCACTTGGGGTCACGTGATACGAACCGGCGAATCAGGATGTTGAACCATGATAGCAAATTCTTAAATTAATGTCTTTTTACAAATTTATTGTCTTTATTTATTGGCTTTTTACAAATTATCTTTATTTATTGGCTTTTTACAAAATTATAAACCATATTAAAATGTTTATGCCTTCAAAATAAAAAATTCTTAGAACTAGCATTTGTTAACATTTTTTATGTGTATACTATATGTTGTCGCCAACAAAGTCTGCTTGGCGTGATTTGCGCCGGCGAAACGGAAAAGTACCATAGAAATTTACGTTTATAACCAGCTTCTATCGATCAATCTATCTCATTAGAGCAAATTAGATTTAAAATAACTGTGATCATAATATGCTGGTATTTATAACATTCTAGCGATTTAAGAGAATATTTATAGCGGTTCAAGAGGTCTAAGGCTCCAGTCGGCACTCTTGCTTCTCTCCATTTATTTAAATACTGAAAAGCATTACATAGTTACAAATACCGCTTACAAATACCGTTACATACCGCTTGGACCGAAAAGTTAAGTACAAAAAGTAAACATGAAACTTTACAACTGTAAAAATTTTTAAATAATAGTAAAATAATGGCAAATATTTTCGCTTTATGCCCCCTGGTTTCAAAATCGAGGTTACTGTTAATTAGCAAATGCTAAAAACTGCTGCAAAACACTCTCTTTACTTTTTTATTTTTATGTAATATTATTTGTAATTTTTACCATTCAGTTCAGTACCTTCATTTACTTTTTAAATCTGAAAAATGTGTAAAACAACTACTTTAGTGGCAGGAGAAAATCGCTCATTAAAATTTTATTTAAAGTAAATAAAAAGAAAATAATTAACTAAGAACTGATTTAAGGAAAAAAAAAAAAAACTTTGGCATGTATTTAAGAATTCTATACCGTAAACATACGTACACATGCACACCCACAAAAGAAAAAGAGGAAAATCAAAGAATTCTAGGTTTGGTTTGGTTTAGTTCATTATGGTAAAGCACACTAGGGCTATCTGCCTAGTGTGCTTTACCATAACCAGCTAAGGGAAAGGATGCTTTCTAAGGAAAACTGGCTCATATTCACATTACGCATAGGGTAAACCAAGAAAACGTCCATGCAGCCAGACCGTTTCCCTGAATTTGAATCCAGGTCAGGACTACCAATGTTCAGCTCGGCCACTGATGGGCCAAAAGAAATTCAATGAAAATTAAAAATTTCCAATTAAAACAGAAACTTAACTAATAAACTTGATGTTACAGTGCTTAGTGTTAATAAAAAAGTTATACTTTTTCATAATTCTTGCTATATTCAAAGTTTTGAACAAAAACCTCGGATTTTTATTAAGCCATATTTTAAAATTATTGCTCTCTCTCTTCGTTCGAACTAAAAACAGGCATTTGGTTAAATACTTAACTGTTAAACTAGAAAAAGGAGCATTTTTTTCAATTTCTAAATTTCAGTTATTCTGTGCAAGGGATCATAATATCTCAGTTTATTCCAGTCTTGATCGGAAGCTTATGAGCTAAGTATCAGTCTACAAAATCAGCCTAAGTAACCATGAAATTTACAAATCGGTATGGTTTCACTTGGTTTAATTGATTATGGCAAGGCACTCGAGAACTGTCTGCCTAAGAGAAGGGATGCCTTTGTGGAGGACTTTCTAAGGAAAACTGACTCGTATATATGTTCAGATGAGGAAAATCACGCAAACACCCATGCAGCCAGCTCGTTCGCCAGAATTCAAACCGGGACCTGACTACCAGTGTTTAGGGACTTTACCGCTCGGTCACTTACAAATCTATATGCATGATGATGACAGGGATACAAGCTAGCAGCATTTTCTGCAGTCCATAGAAATTCACATGAAGTATTGTAATCAGTAATCAAAAAGCGATTTTTCTCTTTTAAATGAAAGTTACTAAGATATCGTAACTTTAACTTTCAAGATAACACTAGAGAGCAACCCAGTAGCCATCTTAAATAAAAACTTGCAATTTTATTAAATGTGGGCCTGTTTGACATGTAACACATAGTAGAAATCTTTCATTAGTTCGAATTTCAAAGGTCATGAAAGTTTATTAGTCGGAGATTAATGCTGTTGTTATCGAAAGTGAACGTTTTATCCATGTTATAAATATTAGTTTCACTGTATTTTTTTCGGAAAAAAACATAAATTTGTCAAATATTTTTATTTGCTCTCGGAAAAAAACACAAATTTGTCAAATATTTTTATTTGCTCTCATTTATTATCTATGTGACAGAAAACCTTTTTCAACTCATGAAAGTATTACTCAGGTGCGGAGGTACTTCCTGAATGAATATGACTATATTTAGCAATTAAAATTAAAATTTTGCATTAAAATTAAATCATAAAAAGTCATTTAATTGATTTAAAATGAAAACTAAACATTTACATTTAATGATAACATTTAAATTTTCAAGAGATTCACTGTCATTTTCACCATAAAACAAATGTTTAAACAAATTTATTTACCAAAATGGATGCAGAAAATAAATTAAACTCACTTTCTGAATAATTTATAATTTTAAATTTTAAATCCTTGAATGCACAATTTGGTCGAGCATCTTAAAGAAATTAAAGATGATTTATTAGCTTTTAAGTACTCTATTTAATTTCATATATTATTTTTATTCTGTTAAAATGACTCAAACTATCTGATAAGTTGTAAAATTAAGCTCACCCCCAATTTATGAAATTTGACACTAGTCTTAGAAAATATCTTAAAAAAAGAAAAATATTTGCTAATGTCATCAGCTTGATTCTGGAAAGGGACATTCAACTTGAAAATAACTTGAATCAGTTTTAAAATAATGCGAAACAGAATGTACTTTTCACAACCAGAAAAACGCTTCTCCTCGCAAGGCTTTAAAACCATATATCTGACTTCTCAAAGTAAGAACAAAAGGGTTCATAAATAGAAGAGTGATTGAGTGTACGTCAAAAGCACGATTATTAGACTTAAATAAAAAATTACTTTGTTACTGTACTTGACGATATAACGCATTCAGCATCCAGTATTTGAGATACCTTATGAGAAAATAATAATGTTTCATATCAGCAAACTTACATCTAAAATATTCCTGACTTAAAGAAAAGTTTTAGTGATTGACAGTAGATGGCAGCACAAGCAACTGTATTGGAAACGAATATATTTCTTGCACTGAACGCAATTTAAACCAGGTATTATTAATTACTTTTACTTTCGACAAAAAGTACATTCACGACATTTCAAGGCAGTATAATTATTAGAGTAATTTTAAACACATTGAATTCTCTCTGATACAAACCTAGAGTTCCAAACGATTTTAGTTTCTTGTGTCATACAGAATACCATTATAAGAAATGATAACTAAAATGGACATACTTATTCAAATTTATTCATTTAATATTTATTTACTTTTGGAGTCTGTTAAAAAGTGCTAAGGTAGATTATTAGTAGTGCTAAGTAGATTATATCCGTTCATTCATATCATTATATTAATAAAGTGGAATTGCGAATTCTTTCGAAAGCTAAATAGTGAATAATACGGAGGTGGTGGAACTTCAGACAACTTTATATTAAACTTAGTAGTCTCAAAATTATGTTACTGAATTCTGAAATATTCTAAAGTCCGAAAAATACACCATATGTGAAAAGCAAGGGGAGGAGTTACTAAAATCTTATACTATAAATTGTGTTTAATAACTTCAGAAACAGTCTCAGATTATTACAATATTTACTTACTGAGGTCGACATACTTGATTTTTTTGGTACTTTTCCGTTTTGCCGGCGCAAACAATAAAGTCGCCAATAATGGTACAACTGATACCAAACGGAATATCTTCGCTGATAACATTTTACGCTTCATTTTCAAAATAAGTCGCAGCCATTTCTTATCAGATTGATTGCTACTTTCAATACTGGCATACAATTACATAGAATTTTTACAAAAGTCAGTTAAATTTTCTACCCTAAGACCATTTGCGGTAATTAAGAAAATTAGGATGCAATGACACCGCTCACCCGAAGGCGAAAATATAGGAAAGGCAAAAATTAAGGGTTAAATTCATCAATTCTAATGAGAATGCACTAGCGAAGTAAAGCACTGCGGTTTTACATGATTTCTGAGTAAGCTATTCGTAGGAATTGAAATAATTCTTGCATTTAAACTTGTATTCCAAATTAAGATTTAACTGAAATTAATGTATATAACTACTGAGAGAATTATATTTTTGTAGCGTAGTTTACGTGAGATGAGATTACTTTGGTTCACGTGATACGAACCGGCGAATCAGGATGTTGAAATATGAAAGCATAGTAAATTCTTAAATTAATGTCTTTTTACAAATTTATTTTCTTTACTTATTGGCTTTCTACAAAATTTTAAATCATATTAATATTCTTATGCCTTCAAAATAAAAAATTCTTAGAACTAAAATGTTTTATGTGTATGCTGTCACCATCAAAATCTGCTTAGCGAGATTGCGTCGGCGCTGCACTAAGTCTCTCTACATCTGGAAAAAAAAAAAAAAAAAAAAAAAAATTAATACATTACTTGAATTTCATAATTAAATGTATGCCTATTAATGATTAAAATCATAGTGCCCTAATTTTATAAGAATATGAAACTGCATGTTAACCCTCTGATTTTATGGAATGCTTACTCTGAACTTCAATACACACCGTGAACCACATTTACAGATTCCAAGAGAGGGATTTAGGAAATTTGCTGTTTCATTTCTTGATGTATCACTCTAGAACTGCGTCATGTGCATGTAAGTTTAGGTAACACTCATTATTATATCCCAAGTTGAAGTTTATTAAAAAATGGTCATCGCAGTGCCTTAAAGGCCTTTTTTTGAAACCAACAGTTCATATTTTATAAGTTATGTAAGCTGGATTTTCTGTAATTGCAATAATTTCTGTTAAACGGGGTTTTAAAAATAACTGAAAAGAAATAATGGAATTTTTATACGTTCATAATGAAATTAGATTTGCGAAGTATGTAATAAACAATTAATTTGGCCAACAACTCCACGCACTGTTGAAATCATCAGAAGAATCACCCGAGAAGAAAATGTCGGAATTGTCACAGCATATTCATTGAGAACAAAACACGGGGAAACACGAAAGCTTTTGATTATAAAGATCAACTTATTTTCCGCACGCAAAAGTCACTTTACCGTGAATACAGAGAGTCACCTTCTGAAGAACATTTGCATAATGAAATGGTTATATTCCTCTTACATACAATAGGCATCTAATTTATACTTTGCAAATGATTGTTTCTATTGCATTTCCACTATTGCAACTTTTTGTAATAAACTGCATTTCTGCTTACATTTTCAGAAATATTGTTTCTTTTCGCAATAAAACGTGGCTGCGATTACTTCGCATAGGTATAAAAAAAAACAATTATGCAGAACTATTTTGAAAAACAAACTTATCCAGTCAAGCCATGCAATGTTCAAACACTGCGTACAAACCTTTTTTCATTCTAAATGGTTGTCTTTGCTTATAAAAATTATTTTCTGGTATAGCGTTTAAAAATATTTCATTTAATTTTTAGGTTATAATTTCAGCAATATATAATAAAAATATTACTGTTATTTAAAGATGACAGGGAGTATATTTCCATTTACGGGTATCAAGTATGTTCAACCAAAAGCCATTATGCTGTTTGTGGCTATCAGAACTCATTGATGCGGTCTGTAAGGAACAGTTGAAAATTTAATAAAAGAGTGAGTCAACGCAATGTTGTCTTTAAAAAATAAAACTGATTAAATGATTGTAATGAATAAGACTGCTTGCTAAAATGATTAACTGAACATGTAACAAATACATTATACTTCAAAGAATTATAGCATTTGAAATTAAACTTACATTTCAAGTATCTCAATTTGAAAACAACTTATTAGTTTTGAAATAAATAATGGAAATGCTGACTTGCATGAGTCAAAATCAATCAAGTATTAAAAATATGCAGCATTAATTGTGATTTTATCAGAAGATATTTAAGAAAGGTATTTGCAATTGGGAACTCAGTTAACCATACTTGCCAACAAAATTGCTAATTGAATCAATAGAGATACGATCAGAGTCATAAAGGAAACTTAAAGAGATTGTTTATAACTTGTACGTAGGTAAACAATAGTATTTAGATTTTGATGAGCATTTCCTGCTTATAATATCTCATTCTGCATATGTTTATCATTTTTGTAAGCAATATTTTTCTGCACAAAGCAAGCAAAATGTTTTTTTAAAAAAATCCGATAAATGTTCTGAGCATATTTTCCGAAACTGCTATAATTTGAACATATTGTTCGAAATTGCTACCATATTTATCAGATGTTTTTGCATTAATGTATTTCTTATTAAAAAGCATCATGTTCTCATATTTTTCCTAAAAGGTATCTTTTAGGTTAAAAAACATACGTAGTATTCCATCACATTCAATGGTCCTTGTCACATCTCTATTGGACAATTTACCCCAGAAGCTCAAAATGGTTGGATTATTCTGATGTAGAGTATTGAGGCAATTTTATTTCTAATAAATATTTCAGTTTTAGACTAAAATTAATAATGTTACTTTCCTACTGCAGCACTAGCCACATGGATAAATTATTTTCGTGAATGTTGCTTAATTATACTACCAAACTTAGTTTATCTAAAAAATATTCTCTTTAAAAATGCCTTGCCATTAAATTCACCTTTTTCCGTTTCATACGCAGTTTTAAGTAAAATACTTTTATTCTCTAATTTAGTCACTTATTACGCAATATATATTTTTGGCAAAAGATAATTCATTTATCTAATTTTATCCATTAAATATTTCACTTGAAAATGTAAATTAATTGAAAAACACTTTCTTTAAATAAGGCTCTCTTCTTTTATAAAAACGAACTTCACAAATACCACTAGTAAATTAAGTGAATTAACTCTTAAATGATGCAATATTTGTAGTGGTGTGGTGTGGTGTATTTAATTATGGCAAAGCACACGAGGGCTATCTGCCTAAAGGGAGGGATGCCTTTCGTGGAGGACTTTCTAAGGGAAACTGGCTCGTATACACGTTACACATGGGGAAAACCACGAAAACGCCCATGCAGCCAGCCCGTTCGCGGGATTCGAACCTCAGATCGAACTACCAGTGTTCAGCGTCTTTACCGCTCGGCCGCTGGTGGGCTGCAATATTTGTAAAACTTGATGATGTTTTTCTTATTGTTAATATTCCTAAAAATGTTATTCCTATTTTTATCTGCAGTTATCTTTTTATTCTTGAGAATTCAATTTGTGTGTTTCAACGTAATCAATTATATTTCTCAAATACGCGAAAATGCCAGCCGAGGAGGGGGTAGAGAGAGAAGAAATAGCTAACGACTTAATAATATTCTATTTTCAAACCATTATATTTTCCTCATACATTCATCACTTTTTTTTTTGCGAGGTCCACAAAATTACCTTTATAATTTTTAAACATAAATTTTCAAAGCTGCATTCATTGCAGCGGTCTTATTTCATATTCATTTCATATATTATTAAACAGTAACTCAGTATTAAAACAATTGCTCAGAAAGGAAAGTATCTGACTTATTTCTGAAGAGAAAGAAAATCAAGATTATTTGAAAGTGAAAATGAAAAATAAACTAAAACATTTTTTTATTTATAGTTCCATAATTTTTGAGGGATGACATTTTTTTTCAAAAAGTGTAGTAATGTGTTATAATAATTTTCAAGCTTAGTTTTCCATGATAACTCTTGAAGTTTCCAAAGTTATTTAATGTTGTGAAACTATTTTAGATGAAATTTTTATGGTCATTACATTTATGTAATGACCATTTATTAATTTTATGGTCATTAATTTTATGGTCATTACATTTATGTAATGACCATAAAGTTTAATTATATTAGATGGACGGAATTTTAAAGTTGAATCCTCAGAAGGAAAAAAAAAAAAGAAATCTAAAACATTTGTTATCTAAAGGACTAAATAGTTACTTAATGCTTAAAGTAACGTTTAAACTCCTCTCATAGAGATAATATAAAATATAAGTTATTAGGTAGTAATAGATAGTAATTCATATTTAATTTGTTTAACGTATGACAATACATTTTCATTCAAGCAGAAAAAAATTATTTTCTAAACACGACTCTGGTTTATGATTTAATAGAATTTCTTTTAATTTCATCTGTTGAAAGAATACACAAAAATCGATAATTCGTATTAAAGTGAATGAGGAACCGTTACAATATGTATCATTATACATTAATCATTAGTAAATACCTGAATAGTGAATACCTCTTTAAAAAAACTTCGATTAATTGTTCAACCTTCTCCTGATAAACACCTACTAAAGTGACTAATATTCCTGAAAATATAAATAAACAACATATTGAACATGAAATTTAAAGGGTGATCACAGATCAAAATAATCTAGAACCATTTGCTGGTCGTTTTCTTATTTGTGAAGGATTATAATTAAACTTACTGTGTTTAATGGCGGCCTTCGAACTGAACTTCAAGCATTCAGTCGAATGCCAGACATGATTAATTAATACCGCAGCCTTTGTGCTACCTATTAGACAAATTGTTTTTCGTTTTGTTTGCAATTCCCCAACGGCCATGTTTTAAACTCTGAACACTGATAGTTTTACTCGGACTCAAATCCTACTGAAAGGACCGAGTGAGTGGGTGTTTTCGCGAATTTTGCCTGGAGTAACTGAATACGAGTTAGTTTCCCTTAACATCTCTACACGAAGGCATATCTCCCCTTAGATAGAGAGTCCTGTAAAGCTTTGCCGTAATCTACGCAATCACAATACTTCTGCCTCATTTATTTTAGTTCGAATGAGTGGATCTGACAGTATGGTTACCATCTTTTTCGTTCCGATTTATTTTCATAATCACATCTGGAAGTTTCTTATTGATGTAACTGGATCAATGAATTTAAATTAATTGTGTAAATATTTGCTCTAATAATAAGTTATATTCCAACTTAATCTTTATCAAATATACTCATATTGGAGCCAAATGCGCCAGAGTTTACCTTTGTTAATCTAATTATAAAATTATGAATTATCAGGACTTAAAGGTGTTAAATTTAATTTAAAGTAGAATTATTCTAAGGAAATGAGAAAACTAAATTATCTTGTAAAATAACAATATTTGATCTAAATCTTATTTTATCTGTGTCTTTTTTACTTTCTTACTGTTCTAGCGAAGTGAGACAACTAACTTATCTTTTAAAGTAACATTATTTGATTGAACATGTATTTTACCTGTGTCGCTTTTATTTGATTACTAGGCTAATGTTCGATGCCGCTTAATGTGACCACGGTTAATATTATCATTCGGTTATTGCTATCGCATTGTAAAGGCCTTTCTGTTCGTGTATGGAAATATGGATCATATTTTGCTTACTGTGATAAACAATTCGGTTAATATGATCAAAATATTACGTAATGTCTCAAATTAGTAATGTCTCCAAACAAAGTCAAAATAAATTATAAAAATTGCCAAGTTACAGAGAATAGTCGGCAGTTATGGGAACCGTCAACATACCACTTAGCTTCGATTAAAATCGAAAGCATAGTCTTAAATAATTGAGAACTTTTCGGGGCAAAAACTGATTGAATAATTAATTATTAAAAATTAACTAAAAAATTAACTAATATTGCGTAGATGCTTAGTTTTGCGCAGATTTTGAATAACTCTATCGATTTTGAGGGCAGTTAAGCTCCGGTCCTTCTTCTTCAGTAGGGAAAAAGAAAAAAATGATTAATGAAATAAAATAAAATTCCGGAAATTTTTCCCCTTTTCACTTTCTCCTGGAAAAAAGTTATGAAAAAATCCCTTAAGGCTATATTTTTTGCCTAATTTTTAAATTTAACAGTGCTGTCAACGAGGGATGCCCACCAAGTATTAAGATTAGAGATTCATCGTCGGTCAAATAATTTCCAGAAATATTGCGAACAATTTATAAATGAACTTTTGTATTACAGGCATTGTGAAAAGTTCAAAAACAAAATTTTGCCTTTTCCTAATTAAAATGCTGTGAAGGTTCCTATTTGTATGTTTCTGATTATACTTCTATTTAATTAGTTTTCCATTGCTATTTTTAACAGTATTTTTTTCTCTTCGTTTAATGCTCTCATTCGGTTAATGTTATCAAAATAGTCGTGGACAAACGTGATCAAAATTAAGGGGGTGACTATAGTATTTCTCCTTTAACTATATACTAAGCTAGTATATTACGTTAAGAACCATTCTCATTTGATAAATTATAAGGTATTTTCTCCCTTCATGCCTTCGTGGTGTAACGGTAGCACACTCGGCCCATATTCGAGAGGTCCAGGTTCGAGTTCCGGCGAGGGCATTGGACATTTTTCACGTCTCCTGTTTAAAAAGAAAAAAAAACTGAAAACTTTTAGATTTTACAGTACGCCCGAAAAGGTGGTATTTTTAGCGTTTTGTGTGTTACCTTTATTTATAAAATATCCTATTCTTCGCACTTAAACTATAAAATTCAATTCAACAGCAATATTGCAAAATAATTTTAAAATGAGCATAGCTTTAGAATTTCCGATACATAATCTCGCGCTGGAGATAAAATTTATTTTCCGTACAATGTTGGCATTCCTCGCTTTGAAATCTTTGAATTTGTTAATCAAAAATTCTTTAATGTCTGACAAAATATGAAACAAATAATAAAACAAAACCCAAATTCCAAATTAGGGCTTCCAGATGTCCATATTCGGTGGAGGATTACGTTATTCAAAATCTAATGACTCTAGGTACCATTGTTTTATCACAATGCGAGAGACATACATACTTTTATGCAGATTCTTCATTATTTAATTTCTTTAAATGTAATACAGGGCTGTAATAGTTGGTGGCAACAGTTTGAAAAGTGAATCAACTCAAAATACCAAAACGAAATTAATACCCCTTCTGGGCTAACGTCCTTTGGGCTAAAAGAAACTTAATGACTCTACAATAAGAGTGGGAAGGCTAAGTAAGTGCGTCAGATTGTGCGGAAAAGTCCCAATTTTTACAGTAGGGGCCCTTCTTGACTACATCTCCAGAAAATGTCTAGAGTTACGCAAAATCTTGATTTTGTAAATAACCCATGTAATCAACTCCCGATTTACTGCGGTAATATTCGCGAATATCCGATATATTCTACGACAATTACAGGAAAAGGAAAAACTTTATTGTAATTAATAACATACTAAAAACAATTTACATGTATTTTTAAGCAGTTTAATAAGAAGGATGAATTTATTTGTTACGCAAATTAATCAGTGTCCAAAGCAAAACGAAAGTACTGTAAATAACGGAAGAATGATACTAGAGCATTAGAATATATCATTAGAGTAAAAGGAAATAAGTTCTAAATTGTACCAATTAGCAATATATATAAGGTAACTCCAATCATGTCATTCAGATAAAATTCACATAACTTAGCCGGTGAGAACGTTCCTTTTTAATTGCGCGTTTATTTGCATACTTTGATTAGGTAAATTGCATGTTATTGCCGATAAAAGCAGCTCTTAAATACTCTTAACATCATGCATTATCAGTGTTATTTTATGAACTTTCCCTTCCTTTCTGTGTCTTCCGAAGATAATTTTGTTTTATACTGATAGTTTATGATAGTAAATTTCCCATCATCTCATAATAAAGAAACTTAACGTTTTATAAGCGCGATCTATATAAACCATCACTCTGTTGTTTTTATCAATCCCAACTGTCTGACAAAGATCAGCAGAAGCCCATGATATTCATCGTGGCAAGGAGTAAAATGTGCATGTCGTTGGCCAGAGCCTTGAGCACCACATAGGAGACACAGACCGACCTTAGTTCAGTTTCAACCCCGATTTTGAAAGAGAGCATCCGGGAGGACGGGTCCGAGGATCTCCCACTCCTCTTTCCTACCTGAAACCTCTGGAGAGGACTTTCGGCTAGTCGCATATTTAGAGTGATCATATACTGCACAGAGACTATACTTTTACAAGCATCCATGCTTTTTCCGGGATTTGAAACCGGACCCTTCGGTACGGCAGTCAGAGCCACTTATTACTATCCCGATAGGGCGGCTCATCATCCTATTAATAGGGAGTTGACGGTATTAATGTTTCTTAATTCCCATTTATATAATTACTGAGATACGTTTCAAAGTTAAATTAAGTAAATTTGTGAGCTGACAGTAATTTTTATAATCACAAAAGAATAGTTTTTTGATATTATGAAGGTTATTGGAAGTCAGTTGAGCAAGTTGAGCCTGTTTCGGGTTTTAGACAAGGCATGCGCATTCTGGATGGGGTGTATTTCTGCAAAATAAGGCCCCAAAATCTTTCAAAAGTTTTTTCGGATGATGATCACAGGAGAATAAGGGTACTTGACCCTTGGATTACACCTCCTTTTAAATTTACCAACTCAATCGTAAGCATACTTTGAGGAAATTTAGAGTCATGTATAGATATAGTCATTTATAGATTTATAAAAAGATGGCAGGAGTATGGTAAATTTACGATTGTCGGAATGACGAATTCTAATACTGAAATGCTGCAGCTTGATAGACGTTGTGCAGCTGGAACAATAATTCATTTATACTTTTATATTTTCGCGGCGTGGATCGGGAAAAAAAAAAAAAAAAAAACTGGCGACTTTTCAAATTTTTAAAACTGCATGCTGAAAATCTGTAAGCTCCATATAGTATTATTTCTTGCAATTTTCTAACCGCCTGTGCATGAAGCAGCAAATGTTTTCATTATATTTCTAGAGAGGAGATTCATTTATCGGTGTCCATTCATTTATCCTTTTATATTTATTTATTCTTTTATATTTTCGCGGCGTGGATCGAAAAGAAAAAAAAAAAAAAAAAAAGAAAAAAAAAAAAAAAAAACTGGCCACTTTTCAAATTTTTAGAACTGCATGCTGAAAATCTGTAAGCTACATATAGTATTATTTCTTACAATTTTCTAACCGCCTGTGCATGAAGCAGCAAATGTTTTCCTTACATTTCTAGAGAGGGAGATTTATATATATATATATATATATATATATTAATTTTTGCAGCATATTGCGCAAAAATTTTCTAGACCAAATTAGTCTTTCAGTATTGTAATTACTTCCTTGCTTGTTAATTATATATATATATATATATATATCCTCTCTAGAAATGTAAGGAAAACATTTGCTGCTTCATGCACAGGCGGTTAGAAAATTGTAAGAAGTAATACTATATATATATATATATATATATATTACACACACACATATATATATATCACACACACACACACATATATATATATATTATATATATATGTGTGTGTGTGTGATGTACCAGTTTTTGTCCGGAATAAATAGATTGGTGAAGAATCATAGATGTAGTCGTAGCTTAAATTATCAGACGATAAGTTTAAAAAAAAACAGGATCCATTTATTATATTTCAGGAGAAAATAGCAGTTACAAAAATTAAGATCTCAAGAGTAAATAAAAAAGAACTACTAATAACTTTTTGTATTAAGTTTACTGCACCGTTACATTAAAGAAAAGACCCAGATATTCCTTTGCGAGTCCTTTTATAGGCTCTGGAAAGGCGGAGCTTCCAAGAAATGACGTCAGCCTCGTCAGTCATTCCAGTTCGCTTTAAATATCTCCAAAACATTCTATAACTGTACGGGTAGAAAAAGGCGGGAAAAGCAACTTGACTACGGGGCTGTGGATTTAATTCCACGTACTTTCAAATAAGAGACCGTCGCCATTAAAAAAATGAAAAGAACATACAGTTAGAATTTTAAGTGTATTCTTGACTATGGAATTTTATTATTACATATATATATATATATATATATATATATATATAAATTTAAACAAATTTAAATTAAAATTTTAACAAACACGTATAAAATTAAAAAAGCAAAATTAAAGCCAAAATTAAATTTAAAGCCAAAAAATATTTAAAAAAAATGTGCAAACATATAAAATAAATCTACAATATGTTTGCACATTTTTAAAAAAATTTTTTTGGCTTTAAATTTAATTTTGCTTTTTTACTTTTATACGTGTTTGTTAAAATTAAAATTTAACTTTGTTTAAATTTAAATTTCCTTCCTTGCAGCAATGGCGCAAAGAATTATTTAATTAAATTTGTATTTATTTAATTAAATTAAATTTATTCTTATGAAACAATATATATATATGTATATATTTAAGGTTAAAATACCTTCCTTGTTAGTTACAATTTCAGAGGAGGTGCCAGTTAGCTTAGTTGAAAAACATGGGTGAGAGCACTGTGGAGTGAAAGAGCAATTTTTTCGTTTCTGTAGTCTAATGAAAGATATTCCACACAGAAAAGATTTGCGTATTCTCTTAATTTTAAATTAAAAGCTATCGCTTTTGCTGAGAAGTGCTATGTACAGAACTAAAGATCATATTATCTACTAGGCGGATGGAGGATGGCAACGATGTTAATGGTAAAATGTAGAATGATTATATTCATTCATATTTTCTTTAAACAAGGACTTAAGAGAAATAGTAGAAATATCTCAGATGGACACCGATTTTAAAGAAATGTATTTATATATATTAGATTTAAAAAGTTTAAAAAAATATTATTTTATTATTTTTTAGTTATTTAATCTTCAATATCTTTTTTATGGCGAAATGAAATAATTTGTAAATCATTCCGAAATCGTACATAAGGCTACTCCTAAACTTTAATTAAAAAAATGTGCCAGACTTCTTGATTTATACAGAGAAACATACAGTACTCTATTTATACATTTTATGAATTTCCGGGAAAATGCTGAATTCAGTATATTATTATTTGAATCCTAATGCAAATTACTACGTACCCTATGTGCAAAACTCTTAGTCGATATTTTAACTGGTGTCTGTGCGGGTGTGTAATAGGCAAACAAAGAAATTTACCAACAACATTTTACTTACTTAGAATTAAATTTCTTTATAGTACTTCCAGTTTGAGTAGTTTATATTTTCTGGCCATATATCAATAACAACTAATCAAGATTCCATTATAACGAAACTCACGAATTTTAGTAAATCACAGACAGAGATTTTGAACGTTATGTTAACAAATTTTGCTACCCGATAAACCTTGAGAAGAGAGAATATTCATAAAAAGCACCTTGAGAAATCTTCTGATTTTGCGTGTATTAGACACGTTTATCTTTCGGGAAGAAATTATTCTTTTTTATTCTGTTAGTCAATAGCGGAAAATTGGGTTATCATCATAAAACGACGAGATTGCTGGTTAAGATCAGGCTATACTTGAAAAGATTTGGCACTGAGCAAAATGAGAAAATCCATAAACAGCACTATCATCTTCAAGACCATTTCCATAAATCTGGGATGTCATATCCGATAATCGATTATGTCTGATTATCGAGTCGATTTCTTAAGAGTTCTTGGTAGAACCGTCTCCGAGCTTAATAGATCAAACGTTAGGGTACTATCAGTACTATTCAAGCAGTAGCAAATTATGCTTTAATGATTAATTAAAGTTTAAAATATTAAAAAGCATTTGCTTTTGTTACACTTTTAAAGGATTTTGATTTAATAATTTAAATTAATTTTTATTTAGCACTTTATTTAAACTATCTTTTGATTTATTTTAAGAATTCACAATCACCTGGATATAATTCAGAAATGTAGCTCTGTTGAAAATTTTCTCGTTTCTCCTTAAAAAAGAACAAAGAATTTTCTAAAACGCTTTTTTAAAATTTTATTATGTTATATTAATTATAATAATATTACTATGTTATTTTATTGAATTGTTTCAATTTTGATGATGTTTTACTTTCGATTAGTGTTAGACTGTTGACAACTTTTCTTGATTTAATTTAAGATTTAGATTATATATATACATAATTTAGAGTTTCTCCCTCTCTCTCTCTCTATATATATAAATATATATATAGAGAGAGAGAGGGAGACAGGGAGAGAGAAAGCATATAACACATTAAAACAGCATTATAAATCTGCATTATTACCATCAGTGTAGATTCAGTCAAATGTGAAGCTGACGACAGGAAACAGGAGACCATCAATAGAGCAGCTGCACTATCATTTCGACTTTCAGCTTTCGTGCTCTTTTGGTGGAAACTATCTACCATCCGCTATCAGAGGCATTTATTTGAAATAAAATTTTGCAAAGTTGCAATGGTTGTACAAATATACATATGACATACAGAGACAGATTATTTAGGTCTTGTGGTGTTTGCATAGATGGCAACGTTTACAATAAAGCTCATAACATATATATATAATATAAAATATCATTATACATTTTAAAGAATTTAGACATATATAATTTAGAAGTAATTAAGCCAAATTAAAAAAGAATGAGAAAACACTAAATATAGAATAAACATTAAATAAATTTAGAAAAATGTAAAATGTAGACTAGATATAAATATTATAGATATGCTAAAAGTAAATAATAAATAAAATAATTTAAAAATTAACAATCTTATATTTAATAGTCTTCTAACTAATAATCTTATAGTTAAATTATAATCTTGTAGTTATGAGAAAAGAAGTATTACAATTAATAATAAGAAAAGGAGCATTATAAATTTATTGAAAGATATTTAAGAAAAAATATTTAAGGTAAGTGCTAGGAGAAGGAGGTGAATAGAGAGTAAATTGAAAAGTGAAAGACTTGGGAAAGATGATTAATATTGAACCATTGTTTTATAAATGTTGAAATAATACAGCTACAAATCTTGATAGCTAAAGTATAGCGTTAACTACAACACTAATAACACAAAATTATAATAATGATAATTAAATGTAATGTAAATGATATAATGATTAACAGAATTGATATTATCAATATATGAAACAGTAAATGTAATAGTAATACAAATTTTAACAATAATTAGTACTAGTATTAAATAGGAGTAAAACTACTATCTGATAGTAAGGTTAGCAAAAATGCAAAGCGTTAAAAAAATCGTATAATGCAGTAGAATCTGACAGTATGATGATAAACATAAAATAGCATAATTTAATATAATTAAAGATGAAGTAAATTAATAACATACTGGCTGGCGTCGCATCTCTCTGCTGCTATAGGATGGAAAATATCTCAACAAACTGTGTTGCGTCGACTGCATGAAGATTGACTGTACGCCCGAAGACCTGTGGTTTGTCTTCTTTTGTCCCCATAGCATGTCCAGAGCGTGATTGAATTGGGCCCGTGAACATCGCAGCTGGACACCACAGCAGTGACACCATGTATTCTTTACGAACGAGTCTCGATTTAACATCCAGAACGATTCCCGAAGGACAATTATATATCGAAAGTCAAGATCATATGATCGGGCGACCAACTTCATCGAAAGAGACCATTACAGAGAAAAAGGCTTACTTTTAATGGCTGTGATAGCAACGAACGGCAGCAGTGACCTCTGCTTGACTCCTGGTGGCTCAAAGCGGCCCGATATCGCGACGAAAATCTACACCCTCTTGTGCATCCTCTTATCGCTGCAATGGGTACCGACACGATATTTATGGACTATAACGTTCGCCCGCATTGAGCTCGAGTGATGCTGAGTTGTACAGAGAGTGAAACTATTCCACATCTGCTGTGACCTGCTAAATCACCGAACCTGAATCCCACACAGCATCTGTGGCCTCTGCGAGCTCCGACATGAATTACTACAGGAATAGGCGCTGTTGTCCAAGCAATCAAGGGCACTATTGTCAGCTTACCTCGCCGTTTTCGAGCATGCATTTCAGTTAGGGGTATCATACTTGTTATTAGAGTGATATTTTCATTGCACTTTCTTCCGACACGTTTGGTCTTTCGGAATGTGATGGTCATAATACATCGCATAATACATCGCATTGCTTTACTTATTGCTTACTTATGTCTTTGCTCTTTTGTCTGCTAATGTGTTATAGTCATGCCACACCAACCTCTGGGATCAATTTCACTCATTAAATAAGTTTTGTTTCATTCCGTGTTTTGCTTTTGTTGCTTACATTTTGAACAGAAGTGTATATTTAGGTATAGTGCAATACAAAATACTATTTCAATTTGAATTATGGTTATATCTTTAAATCTTAAAATGCCAATGTCAAGATGGGAGTAGAAAAAACGTGCCTGAATGTAGAAAAAGTTAAATACGTCATATATGAGAGTGGCAGTTGCTGTAGCAGATTTAGTGTTACTAAGGGAGCACCACCAGGAGGCCTGTTACTTTACACCCATGCTAACTTGCACTTTCTGAATTATTAAATACATTATATGTTTTTGAATTATTGCAATAAATTGCTGATCTCTGTTTCGGATAAAATCTTGAAACTCTTTGATCCTTTCTAAAACCAGGTGCTATGCATGATCACTGCGGAAGTTAAGACTAACCTGTGCTTTCTATGCAATTACTTTGTGACCAATAACAAATGGCTAATTTAATTCAGAAGAATGCTGCTATTATTTTTAATAGACTTCTTATACTTCCAAATAATTTTTCTGGCATAAATACAACAGTGGCAGAGTACGTGATTTAAGACTTAGAGGGGCTTTATCCAATGGGTTCGTGAGGACGCCTATTATAACATCATTAATGATGTGTCCTATGAACTCCTATCTTTTGTGAGTCCATTGGCATAAATAGTACTCGATGTAAAATTAGACTTGATTCTGAATGTGAGGAAGCGTAATTTTAGTTCTATTGCACTCTGTGCCGTCTCAGAAACTATAAGGTATTTCTCTCGCCTTAGCATGCCTTCGTGGTGTAGTGGTCAACACGCTCGACGCGTATTCTAGAAGTCTGTGAGGTTGAGTCCAAGGGAGGGCATTGCTCATTATTTTCCATCTCCTCCTTTCAAAAGAATATCTAATGTGTTGCCCCTTTAAAAAAGGGAGTATATAAGGATTTCTCCCGCCTTCTTAGCATGCCTTCGGGGTGTAGTGGTCAGTACGCTCGACGCGTATTCGAGAGGTCCGTATTTCGAGTCCCGCATTGCTTATTATTCACATCTCCTGCTTTCAAAAAATACCTAATGTCTCTACAAAACTATTAACGTTCGTTTATCTTCTGTTGAGTGGCTTAACACCTACACTGATGGGCCTCTTTTGGATTTTTCTCAGAGTGCCGGTGCTGGTGTTTTAATGACCTTTTTTCGCTTTACCTTGTAATGTTGCGCGCTCCCAACCTGCACGCAACGATAGTGGTGACTGCTATGAACTGGAAAGTATACAAAGTCTTGAGAAGGGTTTAAATCCCTTTTTATTCAGCTTTAGAAATTACAGATGCGTGCTCTTGACGCTCACAAACTACGCCGATCCGGCGGTAAAATAAAAATAAGAAACTAAAAAAAAGAATAATAACAAGTGACTAACTACGAGGCTCTCTAAACGTAACTAACCTAACCGCGTTCTAAAACACCGCTGATAATTCAGCAAACTTCTGAATATTACGTTGAAAGATTTAACTATCTACTGAGGTAAGCACACAGGCCGAAACGCGTGGTTCTTCAATTTCTAACTAGCCACCTCCACGCTCGTGAAGCAAGAAAGCACACTTTCGAACTCGTTTCCCTTCTATTTAACTCAGATTACTTCCGCTGACAATTTTGAATACTTTGCGCGTTCTACAAAAATTTACATACTCTGGCATTGGCAATTCCAGGGGAAAGTAAGGCTTGACAGGAAAGATAGTTTAAACTTAAAATAAATGTTAGTTAAAATAAATATAAACCCTACAACCTACACGTTGGCTCATTTACAATTTACTTTGAGGGAGAACTCATAGTTATTTATATAGCACTGCAAAAACTTGCTGTTCATCTTTTTCCTCTTGAGATGGCTGTCATTTTTTCATATTCTATCTCTGCTCTCCAGGGTTTGACAAGCTACCAGGAGAATGGGGGGGGTCTAGCATACAGGAAGCTCCAAAAAGGGATCCAGAGAAAAGTTGCTTTCCAATGACAATCATCTCATTGGGTTCTCTATGTAAACGAAATTTTGGTAAAAAAGGGAACTGATATTCTCCGGAAGTTTTACAGAGACTTTCCGTTCCACTCCGCTAACTAAGAAATAAAGAGAATTTTCAAGCAATCATTTTGTCGTGGGATTTCCCATGTTTCTGGTGTGAAGCCCTGGAGTGTGTGCTTTGTGATACTCGCAGTGTTTCAGGCTCATCTTGTGCTGCTGTTGTGGCCGGTTTTAGACTTTTGACAGGAAATAACTGTCTTCGTGCCTGTTTGTTCCATAGTAAACTGACTAATTCACGTGAATGTGTTCTCTGTGATTCCAAAGACTCTGCTTATCTGGACGAGTGTTCTGCCCTAAATAAATAGTATTGTATTATTAAAACGTGTTGTAGAGCTCTTCGCCTAATGATCTGATGGCCAATGTCCTATTATTTGTTTAAAATAAATACATCATACATCATACTATATGTTATATACACTCGCATGCAGAATTAAGAGAATTTGCAAATCATGTCTGTTTTCGCAAAAAGTATTGAACCAAAGGGGCTAATTATGTCACTAAAGAATTATTCAAATATTGAGAGTCGAATAACGTAAGTGTTTTCGGAATGATGATTGTAGAGGAGATATAAAGCTTATAAAGAGTTTTTAGCACTATATGTGCTCGTACCGTTATCGATTGCAGTGTTTCTCGCAAAAACTGGTTAATTTTTATGAGGTAAAAATGAGTAGCGACAAGCGTATTGATGACGGAATGAGATGGAGAACTGTAGGAAGATTTGAGGCAAGCCAATGACAAGCGCAGGTAGCTAGAGAGCTCAATGTAACGCCCAATGTCTTCTGCATTTTATGGAAATGTTTCAGGACTAATCAAGAAGACCTGGACCAGGTCTAACAAGATACGCAACGTCAAATGAGGATTGTTATTTAACACGTTTAGCTCGGCGATACAAGACTGCTACAACTTCACAGATCCCAAGTGTATTCTGCCACTGGGACCCGAAGCTCACTGTCTAAAGTTGCCTGAAGGCTTCTTGAGATAAAGCAGCATACCAGAAGACCCGCTGTTTGCGTCCTGTTCACTGCATCACACAAGAAAACGTATTTTGCATGCTGCAGACAACATGCGCCTTGGACCAAACTTCATTGGAACAACTTGGTTTTTACAGATACGCCTAGATTCAGTCTGGTTACAGATTCTCGACGTAGCTGTATCTGTAGAGACTCTGGAACACGATACCATCACTCCCAAATCAGGGAAAAGGATCATTACAGTGTTGGAGATATAATTGTTTCCACAGGCATTAACGTTGGACGGCAACGCTCTCCTGTATGTGTTTCACAAAGGCTTCCTGAATGCTATGAGCTATAGAGAGATCTTAGAGTCCTATGTTCGACTTCTCAAGGGCGCCGTTGATCCTGGATTCCTGTTAATGATCCATAACAGTCGTCTACACAGGTATTAGCTGATAGACGATTACCTGGATAGTGAGGATTTCGCCGCATAGATTTGCCAGCCAGATCTCAATACCTTAACCACATAAGGCATGGTTGGGACACTTTGGGAGGGCAATTTTATCTCACCATCCACCTTCAAGATGCCCCATCTCGGAGCTGAAAAGTGGCTTATTGTAGGAAAGAGATCCACTGCCACAGGGACTCGTCAACTGCCTTCTATCCAGTATGCCATCACGCTGCGTGACCTGTCTGGTTGAGAAAATAGACCATACCCTATATTAAGCCCATTTGCAAATCGCTATCACAGCATACATTCTGGAGATCCCTGTAGCTTTACTTATAACCATGCTTACAGAATGACGTTTTAACGATACATCTCTTTCTCTATTATAAAAGTATATATCAAATTTCCTTAAAATCTTTCCATTAGTTTCTCAGAAGTCCGACATAATATGCAAATTCTCTTAATTTTGCATGCAACTATAAATTGTAAATTAGTTGCATTTAATTCTTAGAAGCTTTGCGTAATCTAGACATTGAATCACGAAATGGTTTCGTCAAATATCGAGGTTCTTTACAGCAACGCTCTATCCTGTGTGTTATGCAATGAGTATGAGAATAATATAAGACATAATTTAATATCATGCAGCAAGAAATAAGATTTGAAAAGTCAAGCTACTTGTAACGTTTTGCAATACTGCCTTAAAATTCAGCTGGACTTTATATAGTCTATGTAGAACGAGTTTCGAAATTGAAAAGGAGAAAAAAACTGCGATCTGAGACTTCAGTGTAACGGCCCGTAGAGGTTTTTAATAAATTTCATAAAGTTAAAATAATATTTTAGAATTTAAAAAATATGTAAATTATAAGATTAAAATCAAAATGTCATGTATTTTAGCATGCATATTTCAGTCTAATACCTGTAAGAATTTAAACTAAGTAGTTACGATATTCTTACTAATCTAAGAATTAGTTCCTTCAAAATTAGAGGTGAAGAACAAAACATATTATATTTAAAATAAGTTGTTTATATTATCAAAGCCAAATAGTTGAATAAACCTGCCATGATTTCTTTCGTTGTAAATTAACTGTAGTTGGTAAAGAAAGCAATTAATTATTCAAGATGTAACTTGGAACTTATTTCAGTCAATCGCTTTAGCACGGAATTTATAATCAATAGTTCCCTTTCTCAAGAAGTACTTTTTATTTTGCGAGAATCTAAAATTTGCTCACTGAAAATAACAAAAAGAAAGGTGTTTGAGGAGAAAATAGAAATTTTTTACTCAGATGCGTTCTCGACTTATGAAATCTTTTAGATTTTGATAGGAAACATATAACATTTTAATGGAAAAAAATAGCTGAACGTAACAAATAAACCCAGTGTCCTTGATGCGAATTTCCAAAACAAATTACGTACGGGCATTTTATGTATGCAAAGTAAATCACATGCTTTTACATATTTCTTAAAAGCAGTGTAGACAGTGCTTTGATTAAGGTACAAATAACTATAGACTTACCAGACGTCTTCCTTTGAGAAATTGCCCCGGTTTGTTGATGTGGTTCATATGTTATTTTGCCCGGGGTATTTAGTAGGATTTTAAAAAGGCCGAATGTACGAAAATTAAAAATAGATTTTTAAAAATTCATAATTAACACAATGATTTGGTAATTAAAATAGCCTCTGTATTACATTTATTACATTCACTCTTACCAATCTAAATACTTTTTATCTAAATACTTTTCTAATATTGTGTAGATGTTTTGACCTAAATTTACAGCACATGGCCTAATAAATTTAGAAGTTTTACCTTTTCATTCAGATATTTTTTCCAAATTTATAATAGCATGTAGCCTATGAGATCCAGATAATTTTATTTAACTTTTTTAAATATTTTGTTCAATAGAGTTGGCATCACTGGAACCTACCCTGAAGATGTCATCACTGTTAGACGTGTCCTATGTTCTATTAGACGTGTCCACGAGGTCAAACTGCGAGTCAACATTTATGATTATTTTATACTGTAAATTAAACTAATTTAATCTCCAAAATGCCAAAAAGAAACTGTGTGTTTTCTAACAAGTTAAAAAAGAATCATCCGTTTTTGAAAAAAAATTATGATTGTACTGATGAAGGAAAATGTGTACTGTGCTTTTTCAGAATATTCAGTACTTCATTGGCGGGGGTTCGGACATAACAATTCACTTGAAATATGAGAAACATACGGCAAGCTTAATAGCAGCGGCAGAAGTTTCCTCAAATATATTATCATATTTTAAGGGTTTTAAAGGCAAATTAAAAAAAAAAAAAAACCGTAGAGAAACTATTTTTGCATTTTATGTTGCCAAATTTTACCTTTTTAAGTCAGCCGATTATTTATCTAAATTGATTTTGAATCAAAGTTTATACTAGTCAGAATATATGTACAAGTTGTCATTGTTAATGTGCTTGAGCTATTTTTTCAGCAGCTTTGCGGAGATTTAAATAAAATAAATTTTGTGACGGTATCAATAGATTTTTCTAACGGGCAAAAATTAAAACTGTGCTAATTGTGCGATATTTTATAATAGATTGTGGCATAAAAGTTAAACGTTTAGTCTTTCAGTTAGCTCTTGATGAAACTGCAAAAATACGGACACACCAATTGATATGTTAGTTATATAAACTTATAACATTGTTAGCACTGCTTGCGTTTCTCACATCGTATACAACTGCTTTAAACCTCAGTTTATTTTCTACTTATAAAAATAGAAGCTTTAGTAATCAAACATTTTTATATATTTCCACATTTAAACGGTTCGAGCCACTAAACTAGCAGAGTTCTGAGAATTTTCAGATGTAAAATATAAAACATTTTTCCAGAATAGCAACACGTTTTCACTGTTTCCAGCTATTGATAGAATGCTTGAAATCTGTGAAGGACTGAAATCTTTTTTTTTCTCAAGAACACTGACCAGTGAAGATAAAAGAATATTTTGATAATGATTGTGGGAAAATATATTTGAGATTTGTACAAGGACAAATCAAATTGATTAACAAAGCTATCTTGATCATGAAAAGTATAAAAGCTAGTGCAATTGATAAAATCAGCGATAACGGAAAATTAAAAACAAATCCTGAGTAAAAAGGGTGATAATAAATTTATTCTTCAAGAAGGGAAAAAAAAATCTTAGAAAATAATGTAATTTTTAATATCAATACAAACTTACAAGTTTAAGCATTCATGGTAAATGTTTGAGTTTGCAGCATTTTATGGTAAATATCTTTCTTATATTGAGTTATGGGAAAACAGATTTGATGCTGCCGTATCTTTAATTTAAATCTAAAATTGAAGCTTCAAGAGAACAAAATTAATGAAACTGTCGCAAATAATACAATAAACCTGAATCCATTTTCTAATAAAGTAGTAATTGCAAAAGGCGCTTTTGTAAATTAATTATGAAATTTGAAAAACTAAAATTTAGGAAGAACGTTTAGGACTTTTTTAGTTGCATCCTATTTTTTTTTCAACAACTCAGAGCAAAAAACATTTCATTGCCCAGTCTTGTTCAAATAACAGGATAAATTTTCAGCATGTCAGGTACAATGACACCATTCTCAATAATGAATGTCATATATTCTGAAGATAGATATAGAAACCGTAAAATGTTTACTAATCTACTTAATATTAATAAAATGCAATATCGACAAAGGATATAACCATAAATTAGCCATTTAAAAATGCGTATATAGGAAAAATCAATTAACACAGGTTCTGCGTCATAAAAAGCCAATATGTTGTAGCGTTGCGCGCCTCCAACTTGCACGCAACCAAGAGGTGACTGTTGAAACTGGATAAAAGACAGAGTCTTGTTAAGGGTTTAAGTCCATTTTTATTCAACGTAATAAATTATAAGTGTGTGCTCTTGACGCTCACAAACTACGCCAACTCGGCGGTAAAATAAAAATAATAACCTGAAAAGAAACTAAAGACAAGACTCTAACTACGAGGCTCTCTAAAAGTAACTAACCTCACCGCGTTTTACAATACCGCTGCTAATTCAGCAAACTTGAAGATCACGTTGAACGATTAACAATACTTCCAGGCAAGCACACAGGCCGAAACGCGGGGTTCTTCAATTTCTGGCTAACTACCTCCGCGCTCGTGAAGTAAGAACAGCACACCTCGAACTCGTTTCCTTTCTATTTAACTCAGAATACTTCCGCTGATAATTTGAATCCTTGCGCGTTCTACTAAAATTTACATACTCTGGCATTGGCAGTTCCAGGGAAAAATAAGGCTAGACAGGAAAGGTAGTTTAAACTTAAAATAAATGTTAGTTAAAATAAATATAAACCCTACATTTGCCGCTGCCAGAATTTGGAAAACTTGGAAGCAGGTCCTGTTGTAAGTTTCTATAATTCTGAACTAACTCTCGAGAACCTCGTTTACACACACACACACACAAAAAAAAAAAAAAAAAAAAAATCTTATGTAACAAATTGTATACTAAATTTCTGTGGATACTTATAACTTTCTATTCTTACAGCAACTTTTCCTGGACTTCATCAATCAATCTTGGTCTTTTCCTTCCAGCACCTGGAAGGAATAAGTATCAGTATCTTTCTAAATACATTATAATTTACACTTTCTTGACACAATAAATTTTTGTTTTTAAACGTTTCGTTTTCCTTAGTTATTGCTTACTTCACATTCATTCAATATTTCAAGCATTAATTTAACTTTACCGTGGCTCTCCACCATGTGTGGTGTCAAACGGGAATATTCGTGTTTTCGTCTTACAACACTTCCCCTAACCACCATGATTTGTTAGAATTCAACGACCAAATAGACACACCTTACTCGACATTCTACAACTCGATGAGCTACTTTAACATTCTTAGAAATTCAAGTGTAGGTGGAGAACCCTACAAAACACATTCATTCTAACTTCCCCCTCATTCAACTTTAAGCATGCAGGCTTTCGCTCTAAAGCATGACTTTATCTACAGTTTCTACTTTTACATAACATTCAAGTATTTACGTACATTTACAAAATTTTAATACATATGATATAAAATGAATAAGAGAAATAAATTTTTACTTTACTCATTCTTCGCCAAGCTGGCGGCACTGAAACTAAAATTCTTATTAATACAAGAATACGAAGTTATTTTTATCTTCGGCCAAATTTTGGCTTTAACATAACAGAATTAGTCTTTCGACCAACAGAAAATGCTTGTTCTTAGCTTTTATACTTAAAGAATATAATACTTTTGCCTTAGCTAAATAAAGTAAAACAAAACTAAGTCTCAACCGAGACATATTGACTTTCGTCAAAACATAGAACTTCGTACTTATGCATAACATTTCGGAACAAAAGAGAAAAAAATTTTATAGAAGATTTTAACTTATCTTTGAGTTTTCGATGCTTGAACTCCGTCATTCTTTTCTGGCAATATTGTTCCCAAGTTATAGGTTTCATGGACGTCAATCTTCTCCTTACTGACCTCCGAGTGTCGTCCACATTAGTTTTTCTTTTGCGTTCTCTGCATGCTGGCCTCTTGGCGGAGTAATCGTCGGGCTGTTGTCGTGTCCGTTTTTCCATGGGACGGCTGGTCTTGACGTCCTCCGGTCTGGAGTCCTTCTTGAATTTCTTCTGTTGTTCCTGGTATTTTTGTTCCTCCTGCTGCCGTTTCAGTTTCCGGAACGGCGGCCTTGCTGGCACCTGACTCTCTGACCCTGGGCGCGTTCTCCTTGATGTATAATTTCTCCTGCGATCCGTTGTAGGTGGTGTTTTGCTCTTTACCACGGTTTCTTTACGCGGTGCATCTGTATTCTTGTTTTTCTTAAATGCTGGAGTTTGAAAGTTTTTATTTTTTTTTTTGGTACCGTCGTCCGGGTTGTAGAAGGGCTAGGTCTCTCTTCAGTTCTCTGCTTCTTGGTTGGTGGAACAGTTGTTGTTATTTCTGGACCTTCTACTTCGTTTAGACTTGAGTCCTGCAAGAAACTTTTAAGGATTTCAAAATCATTTGGATTATAGTATTTTTTCACCTGGTCGGGACTTGCTTTACAGATCTCCCCTCTCTCGTTCTTAAGATATAATACGACTCCTTTGATTTCCTGAATTACATAGGGGCCTTCAAATTTTGGAGCTAGCTTTGCCGCAAAATTGTCTGGGGCACTTGATAAAGAAAATTTCCGCTTCAATACTTTATCCCCAACTTTAAAACCTGCTTCACGGCGTTTTCTATCATAATATGCTTTTTGCTTATTTCTTGCCGTATCCGAGCTTTTAAGCGCCTGATCAATCAGTTTTTGCACATCTTTCTGTTTAAACTCTTGCTCTCTTTGTTGCACAAAGAATAATTTATCTAAAGGCGTAATTAACTTTCTGCCTAAAAATAATTCTGCTGGGGTTTTTCCCGTAGTATCGTGATTTGCCGTTCTTAAAGCATAAGCTAATTCATTTATGTAGCCATCCCAGCGCTTGTGATGTGTGCTCACGTAACTGCGAATTATTTTTACTATGTTTTTATTCACTCTTTCTGCTATGTTTGCCTGTGGTCTATACGGAACCATTTTGATATGGCGTATGCCAAGTCCATTGCATATGTTTTGAAATATGTGACTAATGAATTGTTTTCCGTTATCGCTAATGACTTTTATCGGTGCACCGTATTTTAAAATGTATCTGTGTAAGAATGCATCTGCGACTGTTTTGGCTGACGCGCGTTTAAGTGGAACAATTTCTGTCCATTTTGAAAAATGATCTACTATTACTAAAAGAAAACGATTTTTATTTAACTCGCTCTGGGGGAAGGGACCAAGAAGATCTATGCCTAAAATGTCATTCGGAAATGTAGCGCGAATGCTATTTAAGTACCCGGCCGGGCTGTAATTAATATCATTTATTAACTGACATTGATTGCAGGACCTGACATACGCCGTTACTATTTTGTATAATTGCGGGAAATATACCACCTCGCGTACCCTTTTTAAAGTCTTTCTGACTCCTAAATGACCCGCTGTTTTCGCGTCGTGTAATTCCTTCAAAATGCTTAATCGAAGCGAGGCTGGGATGACTGGTTTATACTCAAGATTTTCGTTTGTTGTTTTCGTATAAAATAATAAATTATCTGTTATTTCATAGTTTTCTGCTCTATTTCTTATCGCATCGATATCTGTGTGCTCAAAGCTTTCGGGGTCTTTCAAATATGCATAGATATTTCCAAATTCAGGATCAGCTTTCAGTTCAGTGATAATCGTATCTCTAGAATCTAAAATTTTTGAAGTCAACACAGCGCATTTAAGTTCATTTCCTTCATCGTCCAGTTTTATACAAGAAAGTGCGTCAGCTACATTGTTTTCCTTACCCGGTTTATATCTTATTCTGATATTATATTCTTGGAGTTTTAAAGCCCATCTTATTAACCTGGGCGTTAGGTTTTTCCCCGAGTAAAGTCTACCAACAGCCGCATGATCCGAAAAGACTGTTACTGGCGCTTTGCCGAAATAAACTCGAAATTTGTGTACAGCCATTAATACGGCTAATGTTTCTCTTTCTGTAGCTGTATAATTCCTTTGTGTCTGATTCAACGTTTTACTAAAAAATGCCAGAGGATGGCTATTTTGCATAAGAACCGCACCCACCGCATAGTCTGACGCATCTGCTTCAATTTCCAGGTTTTCGTCCCCCTCCGGGAATTTTAAAACAGGGGCATTGATGAGCGCTTCTTTTAATCTTTCAAAAGCTGTATTTGCTTCCGCTGTCCACGTAAATTTACCTCTCTTTCTTTTGATTACTAAGAGTGGTTCAACAATATTAGCGAAATCTTTTATGAAAGACCGATAGTAAGAACATAACCCAAGGAAAGAAGAAAGTTTCTTGGCGGTGTTGGGCGGTGGGAAATTCTTGATAGCTTCTATTTTTGAATCTTGCGTTTCTATACCCTTTTGCGAAATTTTATAACCGAGATATTTAAGTTCTTTAGTTGCGAACTTGCATTTTGAGGCGTTAATTGTAAGACTGGCCTCTTTTAATAATTTAAAAACTTGTTCTAGTTCATTAATATGTTGTTCCAACGTACTACTCGTTATAATTATATTATCTAGATAAATTAAAGTTGATTTTCCTAGGACAGGCTTTAGAACAATGTCCATAGCTCTCTGGAATGTTGATGGGGCCCCACACAACCCAAAGGGCATGCGTAAAAATGCATAAGTGCCCGATTTTGTTATAAACGCGGTTTTATGTACGTTTTCGGGTCTCATAGCTATTTGATAGTAGCCAGACGTTAAGTCCAAAGTAGACATGTATCTTGTCGATTTGATCTGTCTAATAATTTCCTCTATAACCGGCAAAGGGTAAACTGGAAATTTAGTAATACTATTTAGTTTTCTGTAATCGATAGCAAACCTCCAAGCCCTTTTATCCGAAGGAGGAAACTCGTTCTTTTTCCTACATAGTACGACTGGACTCGGGTATTCACTATTTATGGGCGTTATTATTTTATTCTTTAACATCTCCTGAATATGTTCTTCGATGATTACGTCTTTTTGTTTGTCGTACCGATAAGGTTTAGTCCTACAAGGTTTTTCGGCAGTTAATTGTATCTTATGCGTAACTATTTGACAATTTCCCGGTTTTTCTGAAAACAAGTTAGAAAAATTACTCACCACTTGCTGTATTGCTTGCCTTTCATGGTCATTCAGATGGCTAAGGTCCACTTGCGGTTTCTCCACAGGTTCCACCACCCTCTGGTCCATCTCCAGCACCACGGAACTGTCTTGAAAATTCAATTTGGCTCTCGCGGCCCTTAAAAACTCCATACCTAAAATAAGAGTATTTTGCAGATTCTTCACTACAAAAATTAATACTTTGAGGCTTTCCTCTTTTACCTGTATGTTTAATGATAATTTCCCGATGCAGTGACATTTTTCCTTGCGCCGCTATAATTTCCGTATTTTTGGTTTTAAATAATCGTACCCTATAAAAATTCTTTTTGAAGAAATTTTCGCTCATAAAATTTCCTTCTGCTCCTGTATCGATGAGGGCTTCTACTGGTACATCGCCAACCAGGACTTGTATAATTGGTAGATGTGAGTTTTTTACGATGACCGTATTTAAATGTCTTTTTGAGGGTTTTTTTAAAACTTTCGGGGTCTGGACCCTCCCTTTCACAGGCCCCTCTACTCGTTTAAAGCTTTCCTTTCAATCTGTGCCTTCTGGGTACGCGGATGTTTATTTTCGAATTTTCTTTTTGGGCCTTGACCTTCGAGTTTCGATGAGTTAGCTTGATAGCTCTTTCCCCCATAAGAGCGATTTCCATTTCTGGTTTCCTCATTTGAAGATTTCCTTCGGATACTTTGAGAATACGTTGCCCCTCTAGCTTTTTCCGCTATTCTGCGATTTTGAAACTTCACCGCCAATTCGAAGAGAAGAATGAAGAACTGCAATGTGCTTGGGTTTCTAATTTCGAAGTAGTCTTGAACAGCGCGTAACAATCTTGGTAAGATTATTTCAATAATCTCCGCATCGGGTTTCTTTCCATACAGCATATCCGTCAGCTTAATTTTTCGTAGAATAAAGTCCGTCAAATCTTCTATATCCCGTTGATAGAAACTATATAGTTCGGCTTCCAGCCTTGCTCGATCTTTCACTATGGGGAAGGCCTTTACTAACGATTTTTTGAAATTTTCAAATGTATATGTCTGGCTTCCAAATTCCCCTAATAAAAATTTGCCTATATTTTTCCACCATAGCGCGGCCTGTCCTCTTAGTGCGGATGTGGCGATGGCAACTTTTTGTCTTTCAGGCACAGGGTAGAGCTGAAAGTGATTTTCTAGACCTTCTAGAAATACCGCCACCGAATTTTTTCCGTCGAAATGGACGTTTGGCTTGATTGACGCTCTCAAAGTCTGGACCAGGTATCCAAATCCTTCCAATTGGCTTGTCATTTCTTGGTGTTGTCCAGCGGCTTCCATCCAATTTTCGGCCATTTCAGTTCGATAAGTGTTCGGGCGCCAATGTAGCGTTGCGCGCCTCCAACTTGCACGCAACCAAGAGGTGACTGTTGAAACTGGATAAAAGACAGAGTCTTGTTAAGGGTTTAAGTCCCTTTTTATTCAACGTAATAAATTACAAGTGCGTGCTCTTGACGCTCACAAACTACTCAAACTTTACGCTCAGAACTTTACGCCAACTCGGCGGTAAAATAAAAATAATAACCTGAAAAGAAACTAAAGACAAGACTCTAACTACGAGGCTCTCTAAAAGTAACTAACCTCACCGCGTTTTACAATACCGCTGCTAATTCAGCAAACTTGAAGATCACGTTGAACGATTAACAATACTTCCAGGCAAGCACACAGGCCGAAACGCGGGGTTCTTCAATTTCTGGCTAACTACCTCCGCGCTCGTGAAGTAAGAACAGCACACCTCGAATTCGTTTCCTTTCTATTTAACTCAGAATACTTCCGCTGATAATTTGAATCCTTGCGCGTTCTACTAAAATTTACATACTCTGGCATTGGCAGTTCCAGGGGAAAGTAAGGCTTGACAGGAAAGGTAGTTTAAATTTAAAATAAATGTTAGTTAAAATAAATATAAGCCCTACAATGTAAAAGTAATGCACTATTTTTCTTACAACTCATAAAAATGTTGCGTATAGGTACCGTAACGAGCAAATAAATAATACAATATGATTATAATCGCCACCAATTGAAACATTTAGTCTAAATGTCGCGTATATCGCTACATATAGCAATTACTTGTTCGAGCAGCAGGAAGAAAGCTATATTTTGATATTGAGGCGATAGACAGAAATACTACATTGATTTAAATACATTTGATTTTGAAAGGAAGAGACAGGTATAGAACAAAATCTTTGAAGAGACATTTTAACTTCTGATTAGTCACATTAAAAAGCGTTTTTAACTCATTGAAGCTCAAATTATAACTAGTTTAACATTAGCCCTAAACGGCTATCTACATAAATTAATTAAACATTTGACAATTTATCACCCTAAATACTTTTGAACTTTTGACATAATATACAAACTCAAATATAAAGTTAAATAAAATTTTATTAGTCACTTCTGGGGGAATTACTAACGAAATATGATAATACAAACTAGAATGAGTTCTTCTACCGCATAAACGACTTCCTTTGGTGCTAAGATTTCGATTATTTATTAGAAAAGCCTCAATCTCAAAATTATAAAAAGCTGAGTCCGATTTGATGTAATTTTTAAACTACATACCAAATGCAGTCAATACTTCTCAATTTCTTCTTTAAAATTATTGAAGGAAAACTTACTCAAATAAGGCTGTAGCAACACGGCTTACGCTTCAACAGATTCATTGTTAAGACTGAGATTCTTATACTTCAAATTAAACAACTTGCCTTTCAGTTTTAATAAATATTTGGTGTGAGCGAGTATCGTGGTGAACAAAGAAGAGAATAGATTTCTAACTGTTAGTAAAACGTAGTAAATATTATCACAAGATCATTTTAAGGTATGCAAATGAAGAATAAATGAAGATAACAAATTTAAGGGTTGAACCGCTTAAATTTGTGATGTTTATTAAATATTATTTGTGATATCTATAAATTTTTACTATGAATAATTGTTGATTAAATATGAAGCGTAATTAGCAAAGAAACAAATTAATCTTGTTTATTGCAACAAGAGATGCATATGTTGTCAAAAGTGATTTATTTTCACGGAAACTGTTCCTCATGTTTAACAAGTGAGCTGCTATTTCCTATCTTGTCTCAAAAATGTCATCTACTGCGCTCTTTATAACTTGATGCATCATTATCTTCCCAACAAGAATTTATTAGTTCTTGTCCCAAAACAGGATCATGTTCACGGTCTAAAAGATATTTCTCCTCTGTTGTTTATATCAATAATTTTTCCTTAGAACTATGCTTCTCAAATAACTAATATCACATTTTGCCTCGGATCAAATAAGCCCATGATATACCCTGCATTTCTAAAACAAAAGGGGATAAAATATTATCATATAATTTTGCATTAAATTCCCTATGATATTGAAGGAAATTCGCAGCTAATATCAGAACGTATGAACTGGAGAAATCTTTTATTCTTTATTATTTAATCTGAAGTAGCTATGTAAGATTAAACCTAATTAACTATTAAATTGCACCTTGCATAACATTCCTGTGTGTCCCATGAAGTCTGTTTTGCTCTTAAATAGAAGTCGAGAACTCCAAGGGAACAGAGGTAAAATTTGATTTAACGTTTTCCTCAGAACTATGCTTCTCAAATATCTAATATCGCATTTTGTCTCGGATCAAGCAAGTACATGGGAAAACTATACGCTACATTTCTAAACCGAAAACAGATGCATAAAATACTAGCATACAATTTAGCATTAAATTCCCTTTGGTACTGAAAACTAAATTCATAACATTAGGCCGTATGAAGTGGACAACAGAACAGAGGTAACATTTGACTTGAAACCATTGGCTTAAGTGCTAACAAAATCAAGAAATATCTCATTAATATCATCTCGACACATAGGTAGATGACTCAGGAATAAAATTGTTTTCTGGCGACTTGCTATAGCTATAGTTTTAAATTTTAAATTCACTCGTTTATTTAAATTCATTCTAATTTGCACTCTGGGGAAAGCTGATTCAAAACAGAAGTTACAAAAAAATTAATATGAAAATGGCGTGTTAGTTGAAATAAACAGCATAATTACACTAAATTTTACCCCAATATTCAGTCATATTTGTTAGCATCTGTTCCTTTCCGTTTGCCGTTGCCGCCGCATCTAGCTTGCAAAGCTGCAAGCTGTATACCTGCTATCTTCATTTGGTTGCTTCATATAGCGATGCAAGGACAGAAATGCCTAAATGAGTCCTGGAGACAAAATAAAATACATAAAATACAAATTTTTCTCATAAACTGGGAGACTATATATACAATATTTACAACAATTTGCTTTTATTAAATGAGGATGAAGTCAAAATCATGCTATAAACACATATTCAGCAGAGATTTTGGACAGAGCATAGATGTGAAAGGACAATAAAGCTTTATGTAAGAAAATTGTGGTTATCACTAAGCATGAAAGCCGCAAAAAGGAGAAGATGGCTGTCCTCATGAAGAATCTCGTATAGGGTCATCGTGAAGACATTTGTTATGCACATAAAAGTGGGCATTTGTAATAATGCGAAGATATCTGCTTTTCACCACTTGAAGCTTCTTAAATTCCTTATTGGAGATAGTTGTCCATGCCGGCGAAGCGTAAGTCATGACTGGTCTGATAAACGCAGTGGTAAATAAGTCTCTTCTTGTTCAGGTCCAGTGAAGAGTATTTACCAATAATTGGGTATAAGCATTTGATGATTTTAAGTAACTTGTCACGCTCATTATTAACATGATGTGCCCAAGTAAGGCGGTCGTTAAATAAAACACCAAGATATTTGGCCTGGGAAACCAGTGGAACAATTTCGTTGAATAAAGAAAGTTGTTTTTTGATCGGAGCGTTCCTTTTGCGTTTCCGAATGATCAAGAGCTGTGACTTTAAGGCATTAGTTTGGATTTTCCATTGTGCACACCACTGTTCAACAGAAGGAATAAAATCTTGAAGTTTTCTGACTGCGGGATTTACATTTGCAGATTTTACAGCTAACGCGGTGTTATCTGCGTAGCAATCAAAAATACCGTTGTTCTGTGGTATTTCTGGGAAATCTGCAGCATAAAAATAAAAAATTGGTCCTAGGACCGAAACTTGAGGAATACCACTGCGAATAGTCTTTTTGCGGGAGTCAGCACCATTTACACAAACATAAAAATCCTATTCGTGATGAACGAATGCATCGTAAGTAATAGCTTGTAAGGATTTGTAAGTTTTACTAACGTTTATTTTATTTAAATCTTTACTATCACTTCTTATTTTCTACTTCCGGCCAGAATTATATGCGTTAAGGATTTTATGCAAAGTTGTCTGGCGAACGCCAAGTATTTAAGTGTGGCATTTTTGCCAAGAGAGAGAGAGGAAGCAGTGAGTTCGAAGCAGGCCGCTTACCTTAGAAGTTACGCAGTTGCTATTTGCCTTCCAGGCCAGAGGTTTTAATCCTCTTGATAAATTAAACGTATTGTAGTGTTCACAGTCTCTGTGCTACATACGCTTCCTGTTATTATAAGGCCAATCTTACACGTGTATTATTCTAAAGTTAAATTAGAGTTTAGTTTTATTTTGATATCTTTTTCGTTAGACCCCGAGTGGAGGGTCATTGTATTCCGAAGTACGGAAGTCATTGTATATAAAGAAAAATAAAGGGTTTTGTATACCCTTCGTCTGTATCCAGTCTACTTACTACAATTAGTGAACATAGCTTTAGTAAGCTCTCTGTTCTAGTCAGGTCATTGTATGTTTCCGAAGAAGGTTAGAAGAAACATTGAACCTGATAGTGGCGCCCGACGAAGAGGAATAACCATGGCCGAGTTTCAAGAAGAACCTGTGCTGCCTGCAGAAACGGCTCAGAATCCAGAAATGCCAGCTGCCGCCCTGGAAGTATTTGGGTACATCGTCCAGACCATGCGCGCTTCGATGAAACCAAAAGCAACATTTAACGGAAACTCACCGGTAACCAGTTTTTTGGAAAAATTGGATGACCACTTCATGCTCTACCCCGTGCACGAGTTTCAGAAAGTTACCTTAGCTACCAAGCTTTGAGCGCTTTGAGGGGCCAAGCGCTTAACTGGTTCAAATGTATCGGCAGAAGTCTCTTGGGTCAAGCAGGATATCCCACCTATACTTACGAAAATTTCAAGACTGCCCTACTAAAAGCCTTCCCTGTTGTAAGGGATCGTGCGAAATTAGAAACAGAACTTTTCAGTATATATCAACAAAGAATGGAAAACCTCTCGAGCTTTATTTTAAGAAAAATTCACGTTTTCAAGCTCTTGTATGGAAACCGTCCGGATCCTGAAATAATTCAAGTGATTTTGCCGAGGTTACTACCCCAAGTGCAAGACTTTATTGAATTGAGAAATCCGACTACACTGGAAAAATTATTTGAGCTAGCAATCCAGTTTGAAAGTAGAAGAACGGCGGACGTCGAAAGAAGACGCCAATATCAACAGCGAAACCAATTTGGTACGCCAAGACTACAGCAAACTCAAGCACATGGCTACGGAGAAAAAGCGAATCAGTGGGCAAGGAAACCCGAGCATTCAAAAACAGCCGGCGAACGTCGACAGTTCAATAGCAACCCAGGAAAAAAGTCTCAAGGCCAGGGGAAAAAGAAGGAAAGCACGGAAAGGAAAAATAATTTAAACTAAAACGGATTTCTGCTGACGAGAGGGTGCGGAAATCCGAAGGCCACGAAAACCCCTCTTCCTACAAGTTAAATACAGTAATGGTGAAAAATTTAACTCTTCCGAAGATTGAAGTCTTGGTAAATAATATCCCGGCCACCGCACTCCTGGATACCGGCGCGCAGTGTTCCTGTGTGGCAGAAGTCTTTTTTAGAAAGTATTTTCGCAAATACCGCATATATAATGCGGATAATACGACAGTATTAGCGGCGCAAGGAGAACAATGTAAGTGCGTAGGTAAAGTACCTTTGTACATCCGTATCAAGGACGAACAAGTAAAGGTGATGTTTTTTATAGTAAAGAATTTGCAAGCACATTTAATCCTAGGAATAGACTTTCTTTCAGACGCACAAGCTACACTGGATTTTAATGAAGCGTCCCTTAAGCTGACGATGAAACCAGTGCGTGTAGAAAAGGTTGAACCGCCAAGGTTAAATCTTGACCACCTGCCTAATGACGAGCAAGATAGAATCCGACAAGTGGTAAGTGAATTTGCTTCCTTATTTAGTGATATTCCAGGATTTACTCAGGTTACTAACCATAGTATTGACACCGGAGATGCATTGCCGGTTCGTCAAAAACCATACCGGTATGATAAGAATAAGGAAAAAATTATAGAATGGCATATTACCGATATGCTACGTAAAAAGATCATAACGCCTATCTCAAGTAGTTATGCTAGTCCGGTGGTTTTATGTAAGAAAAATAATGATTATCCTTTGGAGCATCCAAAAAGGTGGAGATTCGCTATTGATTACCGTAAATTAAATTCCATAACGAAATATCCGGTATATCCGTTACCGATCATAGAAGAAATTTTAAGGAACATAAAATCAACCAAATTTATGACGACTTTAGACTTAACGAATGGTTATTTTCAAATAGGGGTCAGGCCTGAGGACGTGCCTAAGACTGCTTTTATAACCAAGTCTGGCACTTATGCATTTTTGCGTATGCCGTTTGGCCTTTCTGGGGCCCCAGCAACATTTCAGCGATGCATGGACATTGTGTTGAGACCTGTTCTTGGAAAGTCCACAATTATCTATTTAGACGATATCATTATTACTAGTGATAATCTCGACCAACATATACAGGATTTAAGACAGGTGTTTTCTTTATTAAATGAGGCCGGTCTAAAAGTTAATGTCGAAAAATGCAAATTTGCAGCCCCTGAATTAAAATATTTAGGTTACAAAATATCGCAAAAAGGGATCGAGACAGATGAATCAAAAATAATCGCTGTACTAAAGTATCCGACTCCAAACACGGCAAAGAAGCTCTCTTCTTTTCTAGGACTTTGTTCATATTATAGGTCCTTTATAAAAGATTTTGCGGCTATCGCTGAGCCATTGTTAAAATTAAAAAGGAAAAAGGCAAGATTCTCGTGGACGGCCGAAGCCAATAGTGCTTTCGAAAAATTAAAACAAGCATTAACGCAAGCCCCTGTGTTGAAATTTCCTGAAAAGGATGAAAATTTAGAAATTTCAGCGGATGCTTCGGATTATGCGGTAGGAGCGGTACTTTCGCAAAATCAGCAGCCCGTGGCATTTTTTAGCCGAACTTTAAATCAAACACAAAGAAACTATTCCGCGACCGAGAGAGAGGCACTTGCAGTTCTGTTAGCAGTGCAAAAGTTCCGAGTCTATTTTGGAAAGGCGACGATAACAGTATATTCTGATCATGCGGCGGTAACTAGATTGTACTCAGGGAAAAATTTATCCCCAAGGTTAATAAGATGGGCACTCAAGCTGCAAGAATATAATCTGGTAATGAAGCATACCCCCGGAAAGGAAAATATCGTAGCAGATGCCCTATCACGAATTAAATTAGACGAACAGGGTAATACCGTAAAAGTTGCAATGCTTACAGCGTGTACAATAAATTCCCGAGAAACTGTAATAACCGAACTGGGTAAGGATCCTGAGTTTGGAAGTATTTATGAGTATTTGAAGGATCCTGAAAATTTTAGCCACCAAGATATTGTGGCGATAAGAAATAGGGCGGCCCATTACGAACTAATAGATGGTCTATTATTCTACACAAAACTACGAATTCCAACAACGAATTTCGACCTGTTATCACAGCTAGTCTTAGATTAAATATCCTGCAAGAGCTCCATGACAGCCCTTTAGCTTCTCATGCTGGTATTCAAAAAACTATCCAACGCGTACGCGAGGCAGTCTACTTTCCTGAACTGCAAAAGTTAACAAGGGCGTATGTCCAGTCCTGCCCAACATGTCAAGCCGTTAATTATATTAATTTCCGCCCGGCCGGGTTTCTAAATAGTATTAAATCCGAATTTCCAAATGAAATAATTGGCATCGATTTATTGGGCCCTTTCCCAAAAAGTCACTTAAACAAACGTCGCTATCTCCTTGTTATGGTTGATCATTTTAGTAAATGGACCGAAATTGTTCCCTTAAAACGAGCCTCCGCGAAATTAGTTACCGATTCTATTTTAAATAAATATATTTTAAAATACGGGGCGCCCCTAAAAGTTATATCGGATAATGGTCCTCAATTTGAAAGTAATATATTTGAAGACATGTGCCAAAAACTGGGCATACGTCATTTAAAAATGGTCCCGTATCGGCCGCAATCAAATATAGCGGAACGGGTCAACAGAAATATAGTGAAAATTATCCGTAGTTATGTTAAAAATTTTCATAAAAGCTGGGATAACTATGTCAATGAATTTGCTTTCGCCCTTAGGACCGCAAAACATGATACAACGGGCAAAACTCCTGCTGAGTTATTTCTAGGCAGAAAGATTATAACACCGTTAGATAAACTATTTTATGTGCAACAAAGAGCCCCAGAATTTAAAATGGGTGATATAGAAAAACTAATAAAAGAAGCAAAAAAGAATACGGAAGTAGCACAAAGAAAACAGAAATTGTATTATGACTTGAAACGACGGGGAGTAACTTATAAAGTAGGGGTGAAGTTTTAAAAATTAAGCATTCACTTTCTTCAGCACCAGAAGATAAAACTGCCAAATTTTTTCCACGCTTTGAAGGACCATATGTTATAGAAAAAATAACTCACGCTGTTGTAGTGTTAAAGGCAAGAAATGGTGAAACCTGTTCCGCAAATATTGATCAAATTAAGCCTTACTTCGATCGTAATAAAATGCAAATCTTTTCAGATCTTTTGCAGGATCCGGTACGGCAGACACCGCAGGTACAAGTTCCAGAGGTGGGAAAACGACAAGTACAAGGGCAAGCCAATGAGAGACAGAAGCAAGTGAAAAGAAAATTGCCCCGCGGAAAAATTGAAGGTAAAAAGAAAAAGAAGCCGTTCCACCGTCCAGAAAACAGAGTTCACGAACACCCCCAGAATGAAGAAGGGAGAAGGACGACGTATGTGGAAAGGACCGGGAGAAAGGACGGCAACTATTACCCGACTTTAAAACGGAAGATCGACTCATCCGACAGAACTCTCCGCAGCAAAAGTCGCCGAACTGCGGAAGGGCCATCAGCGGCGGAGGAAAAAGTACAAGAAAAATTTGAACGGCCAACAACGAGATCCAAGCAGGATCACGACAGAAGTTTCCCGGTTCCGCCAAGACCAGCTGCCTTCAATCGGCCAAGACCACAAGCAGAGGAGAAAAGGAAGATGTTCAAGGGTGGCCGTACTGGTGAAAAACGGAAGCTTCCAGAGGAAAGCACTGAAGGGCGAGCCCGTACAAGAAGGAGGATCAACCAAGCTACTATCTGCTATACCTTTAAAGACTGGGCCCAGAAAAGGATGTCCGAATATTACAAAGATAAGTAAAATTTTATGTTACTTTGCAAACATGAGTTAATCTTTCATTCTTACTGCAAGTGGCAGATTTCAAGAAGTTTTACCTCATGAGAGGTCTACCTTTATCGCCGAAAGGGCGAGAAATGAGTTGTGACCGAGTTTCTTATTATGTTTTTCAATTACTCGCGCGTAAAACTAAAGTTGATGTATAATAGCGTTGTGTAAGAACTTAAATATTGTAAAAAAAGTTATTGTATAAATTTTATTTAAAACATTCTAGCAAGAGAGAAGTTTTAGTCTGAAAGACTTTTTGAAATGTAGTATTATTTCAATGTAGAAAGAATTGGCACTTGCTTTGAAAAGAATAGAAGTTAACAATGTACTACTAATGTATGTTTTCAAATGTGTAAAATTAACGGCATGTTGATATGTTCTTATATACATGTGAACTGTTATTTTAAATGTTAAGAAATACCGTGATATGGTAAAAGTGAAAGTAATGATAAAAATTTGTTATTCGTGTGACTGTAAAGATTAAATCATGGCAAATATGTGGTAAAGGTTGAATGATGTAGTTAGGCTCTCTGACGCTACACTTTAGAGTTAGCCACTTTTAGAATAGTACCTCAGGGTTTAGAGTTGAAAGTAGGGTGTGTTAAGAGGTCTCGTATGTTGAATTTTAACACGTTAGTGTTTTGATTGTAGGAGGAAGTGTGGCACACGTAGACAGAAACACATTCGTGTTTGGTGTTCTTTTACAACACATGTCAGAGAGCACGGGGAGAGATAATTAAAATAGTCATGAATGAAATAAGAATGTTAAGAGAAGTATATTGTATATGTTATTTGCAATGTCATTCTGTAACATTTCATTAAACTAGTTTTCCTTCCAGATCTCTGGAAGGAACCAGAATTGAATAAAGCTCCTGTTTAGATGCAGTACAGATGAAAAAAAAAAAGAAAAAAAAAAGATTGTTGTATATCCCGGGAGCTGCTATTGTAACAAATTTCTTTCTTTTAAATTTTCTAGTTTCTAGCTAAGTTATGATTGTAAAAGGTTGGGCTCGCGTTAGTTTCTAGAGCTAAAAGTTTTCAACAAGGTCGTTTTAGACCTCAGTTTCAAACTAATTAACTCTGGCGGGAAGTATGTAAGGATCTTAAGTTTTACTAACGTTTATTTTATTTTAAATCTTTACTATCACTTCTTATTTTCTACTTTCGGCCAGAATTATAAGCGTTAAGGAATTTATGCAAAGTTTGTCTGGCGAACGCCAAGTATTTAAGTGTGGCCTTTTTGCCAAGCGAGAGAGAGGAAGCCGTGAGTTCGAAGCAGGCCGCTTACCTTAGAAGTTACGCAGTTGCTATTTGCCTTCCAGGCCAGAGGTTTTAATCCTCTTGATAAATTAAACGTATTGTAGTGTTCACAGTCTCTGTGCTACATACGCTTCCTGTTATTATAAGGCCAATCTTACACGTGTATTATTCTAAAGTTAAATTAGAGTTTAGTTTTATTTTGATATCTTTTTCGTTAGACCCCGAGTGGAGGGTCATTGTATTCCGAAGTACGGAAGTCATTGTATATAAAGAAAAATAAAGGGTTTTGTATACCCTTCGTCTGTATCCTGTCTACTTACTACAATTAGTGAACATAGCTTTAGTAAGCTCTCTGTTCTAGTCAGGTCATTGTATGTTTCCGAAGAAGGTTAGAAGAAACATAGAACCTGATAAGCTCTCTATCAAAGTGACAGGAAATCAATTTTGAGATAAATCTCTCATGCCAGACGCGATCGAAAGCTTTCGCCACGTCTAGCATAAGGAGAGCAACACACTGTTTATTATTAAGCGCGAAGTCAGCAAACTCCGTAATCCGTACTAGTTGCTTGGTCGTCGAAAGCTTCGCTCGAAAATCAAATTGTTCAAGCGGTAGTAAATTAAGGTAAGTTTGCGTTCGTGATAAAATAATCCGTTCATAGATTTTTCTTAGCTCTGGTAGCAAACTGATCGGGCGATAACCGTCAGATTTTATTGTCATCATTACCAGGCTTCGAAATCAAAATAACTTTTACACATTTCCATAAGCTAGGAAAATACTTGTGGTACAAGCATACATCAAAAATGCTGGTCAGTTTACAAATAATGTTGTGCGGCAAGTTTTTGATAGCAGCATTAGTGATGCCGTCATTACCTTGCGCGGTTTAAGTTTTTTAATAATATTCACGACTTCTGCAGGAGTGGCAAATTTCGGGATATTTTTGACAGATGGTGCACAGATCCAGTCACGTACTTGAAGTAACGTGGAGGATTCGAAATTTTTATCAACAGCCATTCATTTGGCGTGGTAAAAATTTCACGCCATTCATTTGGCGTGAATTGCGTTTCCAAATGCATAGGGAAAATATCCGCTTTTTTGTTGGCATCGGTACGCATTGTCTACAATAAAACATACTCCTCAGTAAAATTACTACTGGTTATTATATAATACAGTCGATTATAAATAATTTCAATGTACTACTTCACATCAAATTTATTTTATATCTACTATATTGCGTAATAATATAAAATTATTACAAATTTTAAATTATTATATAACATAGCCTAAATCATTTAGGTATCATAAATTCTTTTCGAAAGCGAATAAATAATTCGAAATGAAATCGAAATAAAATTCTAATCAAGCATAGTCAGTAAGTATATCTGCTTGATAGTGCTAATAGTCATTTTATTTCGAATGAAATGGAAGTAACATATTGATCAAGCAGAAGTACTTATTGACTATGATTAGCATTATTTTGGTTGGCACTCTGTCAAAACGCTTTATTCATTCAGCCAGCGTCTCAGAAAAAACAAGCACGAACATGATGGGATGGCCTTTTAGCAGCTTTTCATTTCGGTTTTTCAAGTTAAGCTTATTTCGCGACCGCTCTCTTAATTTCAATTTCTTAAACATACTTATAAGTAATCAAATAAATAATGTAACTGTAAAATGTTCGTTTTCCCATGGATTGTAACATTCACTCAAATTAGTAAATGAATCGGCCCGAATCTGGTAATATTCATGTATTTGTTGCGTTTATTTGTGATAACACAAGATTTATTCTTTTGTTTGTAGACATGTTCCACTTTCCTAATTTTAACAAATATAATATTTAATAAAAATTTTACCAAAGGGTGCAAAAAGTGGAGTTTACTTTTATATAAAATCTTACAATATAAAAAAGTAGAACTGAGTGTAAGTATAATGGGGTAACCTCGTCGCCTTAAAGATAAGGGAACCCTTTCATCGTCTTAAAGACAAAAAATAAAGAAATCATGGCTTTTTTTGCGATTTATCTTACCTCATCAAGGCGTATTCACAAAATGTCGTAATAACTGAAGTGATTTAAAATCAACATGTGCTACTTTTGATGTTGCTATGCTGTGGTACTCTATTAATCTCATGGTCTATCCGTAAGTACGTCTGAGATTTCTTGCAAAATCTTTCTTTTTATATTTGTGAAATGAGAACTTCTAAAATGAGGAATTTGGCTGCTAAAAAATGAGAACTAAGGTCAAAGAGTAGGAGACATCAAAGCAATACGAGTGAGACACAAGAATCTTCGTACAAATTCTAAATTCTAGTTCTTCAAGTTTATGAACCAGGAGTGGATCGTAATAGCAAATAGAAAAGCAACAGGCCAATGGATTTAAGACAGCCGATTTGGTAGAAGGAGAAGCATTTACAGAAAACATACTTTAATACGCAACGCCAGGACTGAAAATTAAAATTTTTATTGTTGGTCTTTCAATACTTCAGTGGCAAATCTTCAGCTTTTAGATAGCTCCGTAAGAAAATTGATTTTCGAAAGGCATTTTTTCAAATGGATGTCTTCTAACATGTAGAAAATTTCAAATTTCAACAGCAGAATTTGCCAGTGCCTTTAACTGCCCCATTGTGTTTTCCCCTTTGCTTTTACTTTCAAACATTTAACGGGTTTTTAAGGGAAGCTATAGAAAATTAATCTTCCTTGTTTTAGTGTTCTTGGATTTTACAGCGCGTTCAAAAAGATATGTTTGTCATGCTGTAGCATCACAATACGTAACGTTTACTTACCCGTATAGAATTTGTTGGAAATGATCCTTATGTTCATCCAGACATGTTGTCTCTCATAGTTTATTATTCTCGAAGACTGTCAGAAGTCTTTGACGTAGAATATTCTTGGTTAAATTAAGAATAGCAGTTTGGAATTCTTTAGGTAAGTGCGAAATTTCTTCTATTAACTTTCTTTTCATATTACGATTTGCATAAACCTAAAAGTGAAAAATACAAGTGGGCTTAAATGTAGAAAATGACGTGGACCCAAAGCCTTAGAAATCATTCTATCTCTTAAAACCTCTTGAGTTAATTATTTGGCTGCATTCTCGATAGCATCGTCTTGTTGAATCAAAGCAGTATTTACGCAGATACAGCTCGAGCGCGTTGCCATGATTAAATAAGCCAAACCAAACCAACTAAGCATTATTAATCAAACCAACCAACCATTAAACCAAATCAACTAAGCATTAATTTAGTTAGCGGATAGCTACCTCTTGAACTGGTGAATGATTTCACCAGTTCGAGAGATGAAAATGATATGAAGTCATAAATTTCTGTGAAGAATATTGAATTGATTATTCTTTTCCTATATATTGGAATTCCCACTGTCTTCCCGCGATGTAAAGGAAATTCATATATGCCACATACGGCATTCATATACAATCTTACTATAGAAAAGATTTTCTATACATTTAACGGGTTTCTGACGATAAGAATTATTAGCTAGAAACTGTAGGTATGTGTCGGGGGGGGGGGAACCTGTTGTCAGTAAGATCCCAATATTCGTATTCAGGAAAGTTCAACGGCCGAAATTAGATTTGCAAAAGCGACAAGTTCGTACTTAAATCATTTTAAAAGTAGCGAAATAAGTTTAAAATAGACAGAAACGTTTAATTATTCTGAAAATTCATTAAATGACAGTTTGCTTTCATCATGTGATGATGCTTCGAGGACAATGCGAAGTTCTGTGATTAGAAGTTATGGTTTTCAATAATTGTAGTTTGATGTGGTAAAGAACTGTTTTTCAAATTTAAGGGCTTTGATACTTCCGAAATATCTTCTTGTAAATTTTGATCTATCACAGCTTTGTAATGCTCACGAAACTAAGGATTCTTCTAAAATCTGCGCCACAGCCATTCAAATACTTTTTTTTGGGGGGGGAGGCTACCTTAAAATTTTCCTGCATGCTAGTTTAAGGCATTAAGGCAAATTAGGTCAAGTTTTACGGCAAGTATCTGTTGTTCCCAAATTTTATGGACTCTAGATTTTTTTTAATGTAATATCATCTTTTAAGTTATGACTGTCATCTATTTGATTAGAAATTCCTAAATCTTCCAGTTGTCATAAATTTCTCTTCTATTCGATTCTTCGAATCAGCTTCTAAGTTATTTGGAATTCTGAAAGATATTAAATGATTCGGGTGTATTACAAGCGTTTTCTGTTCGTCTGACCTGACCACCGCAATTTAGATTCTACTGCAACTAATAATTCAGAAATTCGACAGAGTCTTCCTGTGAAGCATTCGCAAGACTACGTCCAGCCATTCGTAAAGCATCACAAGCAGGTCAACTAATAAAGATTTTCTCTACAAAATTGTTCGAAAGATCCCATACAATATTCTTATTTATTTATTTATTATGTTTTTGAATAATATTATTAAGCTTCATAACTAACAAGAATGAATTAAGCTAATAACGTTTGAACATTGATCAGTTAAAATTTGCTAATAACTCAGTAAAAATAAATGAAATAAATTAATTACTTTCTTTTGGACGTTGAGATTTTTTTTCTTTTTTGTCAGCTCATGCTTTTAGCTTGCCATAGAAAAAAAATCAGCATATTTTTATTGACAAGTGTTAGTGCAGGGTCAGTTTTAACATGGAGTGCAAAAATAAACATTTTCGACATATTTTACTTTTTTATTTTAATAAACGTAAAATGGCAGACGAGGATCACAAAGAATTATGTAGAATTTATAGCGTTGATTACTAAACAGAACGCATGTGTCAGAACTATATGGTTTAAAAAATATCTTTCTGGAGATTTTTCGCTTGAAGATGACCAACGTTTCCAAACCACCCATTGACCAAACTTCTGAAGTTAATGATGACAAAAATAAAAGATATAATTGAATCGAATAGTCACACAAATGTACGAGAGTTTACAAAAACAAATGTATTACACACAACAACTGAGTAATTGAAAATAGTATAAGACGTAGTGGACTTGTTAAGAAGCTCGATATTTGGGCTCTGCATGAATGGAAAGAACACAGGGAATCAATATTTACAATATGCATTTCAAACATAATGCAAGCGACTCGTTTTTAAACGAATTATACCTGATCATAAAAAATTGATTTTCTGCAGTAACATCGTGCTCCAAGTATGATGAATCATCGCAAATCATACGGAAAGCTAAACATCATCAGAAAAAGAACATGCTGTACATTTGGTAAGATTACACAGATGATGTGCATTTTGAAGTGCTTCCAAGCAACCAAACGATAAATACAGAAGTTGCTGCCAATAACTTATGAACGTGGAGGAAGCAATCAAACAAAAAAGGCCAGAATTTGCAAATCGCAAAGGAATCGTTTTCCATCACGATAATGCCAGGCCTCACACATCTTTAGCAGCACTTGCAAAATTATTGGAGCTTAGTTGGGAAGTGATGTCGCATCCTCTATATAACCCCGATGAGCCATCGGATTATCATTTATTTCGAAGTTTACAAAACTTCCTAAATGGTAAACATTTCATTAATAATAATGGCAGATCGTACTTGGCTGAGGTTTTTGCTGATAAAGACCAGTTAGTTATGGCAAAAGAAGTTATTTGCGCAAACCAGAAGTTATTTGCCAGAAGAAAAGGTTTGGTTTAAAGACTATTTGGTTTAAAGACCAGAAGTTATTTGCGCAAAGAATCATGAAGTTAACAAAAATATGGCAAAAGGCCATTGAACAGAATGGAAGATATTTGACTGATTAAAGTTAAGTTTTTTCCAGAAAAAAAAATTAGTTTTACTTTACACCAAAAGACCGAAATTATTTTCTTGCCAACCCGATATTTACATAAAAGCCACTTACCTGCGAGACCACTTGCCTGCGAGAATCGCAAGCGGCTTGTGGACCTCATTGTGACCATCCCTGGTATATAGTTAAGTTACTTTTCACACTTAGTGTAGAAGTTTAGATAACAACGGTACCTTAAGGAAAGTTTAACTTTTGCCTTAAATATAGGACAGGGTTGTATGTGAACATAAGATGCCTTTGCGCATACTTAAGCCATCGTAATGCATTGCTTAAGTGATCTTATATGTATTCTCAAGCAAACAACGATTTTAATTTTGCAAATCATCTTTCCTTCATCGATGTAGGGAAGCTAAAATACTCAACCAGCAATTTTGCAATGAATCATTTTCATCCTTGCTGATCTTGAACACGTCATTTTTTAGGTTCTGGGTTCCGTAAGTAATTCTTACCCGAAACTTAAGCAAGGAGTCCACTCAACACCGCTTAAAATTATGTTTCCTTCTGTATATGAAATTAAATGAGCTCAAATTTCATTCTGAACAAAATAACAGTAGCTTTATTAAAGGCAATGTGGTCATCTCCAGTTCTTGTTGTTGTTATGACTTCTCTGCCTCGTCTGGCATCTCCAGTTCTTTCATATTAGATCTAATGCTTGTAAATTTAAAGTTTTCTAGAATGCTTACCAACAAATCAGATATTTTCTCCGTTTTAAATAATAACAATGATCATAACAGCCGCAATAACATGATAATTATTCATATAAGTTTAATATTTCTCTCTTCTGTCACCTCCTCCATATATCAACCTTCAGAGTGGTTCAAACTAATTTCATGTAGAGTACAAATAAAAGTAGGAACTTAACTTCTTAATCAAAGAAATGTTGCTGCTGAACAATCGTCTTGGAATTTTTGACATATTTCTCATTTAAGAAAGCAAACTTCTCAGCTTGTTAGAATTTCACTATGTTCTACTACTGTCGAAATATTCATCCGTTGCTCGCAGTGGATTTTCTTCTGATGAAGTTTTCTTTTAGAAACATTAATTCTCGCTTTTTCCAAAGACAAGTTATAATATCTTTTGGGGACACATTGCATAAAACACGCATTTCTATTGCTGTGGGTTTAAAATCTGTTGAAGATACTCAATCATTGCAAATTAAAGATGCTCAAGTATCGCAGTTTCAAGGAATGCCAATGTTTTCATCGCATTTTCATCACCTGAAGGTTTACACTTTCTTACCGTAAAGATTTCATTATTAATAAGTTCAAATCGCTTTGTGTCACCTTCATCTTTATCTCTGATGTAGGCCTCTTCAATGCCTAAGATCATAATCCGATCAATGGGTATACTCGTAACAGAATAACTAGTAATTATGAGATAGAACTAAAGTAATATACTTTAGAAACAACAGCGACTGTTAGGATATTGAAGAAAATGAAGGTATTCAAGTTAAAACTGTTATGTTAAGGCTAGGTCTAGATCGACAAATCGCAGGAAAAAAAAGTTTTCTCTGAGCAAAGAATTTCTGTGGAAAATGGATTAAATTTGTGTAATGTGTCTTTTAAAGAAGAAGACCCACCAGGACTATAGGGATAATACTGCTGAACAAAATTGGTTTCTCCACTCCTGCTCTAGTTTGGGTGAAAATGGCTGGCTGTAAGGGATTTTCGCAGTTTTACCAAATGTAATGTGAATATGAGTCCTTTTCTCTTATAATGTCCGATATGAAGTTACGGGGAAACATTATTGATTCCTATTCATATATAGGTTTAAAAAGAAAGTTAATTTTGATATTTGAACTTTTGTTTTCCCTTCTGTTGTATAAAACTGAAACCTAAAATGATTTCCTATAATAAAATAAAATTTTGTTTATTACAGATAGTCGCTCTAAATGAAGAATGGAAATTTCGCAGTTATGCGCAAAGTCAACAGCAGATCTTGTTGTTTATTAGGTAATCTCAAGGTTATCTTTGCGATAATTTACTTTATTTTTAACTATTAACAAGTTGGTTCTATAATTTGCATCTTTTCTACCACTTCTGACTTAGTCACGTAGCTCGTTGCCTCCAGGTAATAGTTATGTACATTTTTTAGACGAGCGCAGGAATATAAGTAGGTAAACTGGAAACGGAGACTTGTCTGAGTCTGTCAGTTGAAGTTGTTTGCGATTTTAAGACCATCCTTCGAGTCTGGACCTAGGCGTTACCCAGACTTTGATTATAAACAGCTGGAGGATGGAGTCGCGAGAAAGGAGCAGCTAGAGTTTATTGATATTTAAATACTGCTTAGTATATCTGCTTACAAAGAAATCCTGCCCAAAACAGCAAGCTATGGCTGAAAGCGTAGCAAGTTAAAATTAAAAAAAAGGTTTCTCTTAGATTCAAACTGAAATGTGAATTTTAGCAAAGAAAAGTGGCTTGTCATTTGTATTTTTATGTTAGTTTTCAAGTAGAGACTAGTTAAAGTTTTTAAAGTTAACTTTTATTGTGTTCTTATCTGCATGAGCATGGAAATATCATTTCCATCTCGATAACTCATGTAAGCAAAATGATTGACACCTAATAATTAGAAACTAGAGAGCTAGTTGCCTAATAATTAGAAACTAGAGAATTATTCCAATAACTCAAACACTCCCAATCTAAAGTAAAGTGTCATATCCTATCCTAACGAGGAATGACTTACACTTTAACCATTAGGGAGGTATTGACAGTATGAGTATTTATGTTAAATGATGTAAAACTTATTCCTAGGACAGTACTGATATCTAATCTATAATGTTAATTCAATTTCAAAGCACATCGTTGCTTAGCATTTGGGTTGAAATTTTATATTTACACATAAATTAATTGAGAAATGTTAACTAACGGATTTCTCTGGCAAATGTAAAAGCACTGAAGCAGATTAGGCTTTAATATTAACTTTCCAACAAGTGAAAAATTTATGATTAAAAATTATAATAAACTTAAGAAAAGATAAAGAATTGATCTTCTATTCTGACTAGAGTAAGCCAAACTGATGCTGGGTATACATTTTCTACATGCATGGAAACAGAGACAAACCAATGATGACTTTTATAGAGTATATGTTAATTTCGTAAAGATCTCTTTTGTTAGGATTTTATATGCTTTTATTTTATACGATTTTATAGGCTTTACTTTTTTATCGGCGATTGTAAAATATTTTATTGCTTCATCTTCTACATAATGCATTGCTTTAAAGATAGAATAATACTATTTGTTAAAGCATGTTTAGTCTCTCGGGTACATATTAGACGTCTGCAGCATCGGCCGTGAAAATGGCAGAAGTATAAGTATTCAAATATATTGCAATTAACCATTGTTCTTTTGAATGACTGCCCTAGAAACGAAGAAATTTGATTTTCTGTCTTCATTGCAACAGTTTTCATATGTCCCAAATGGTGTTGCGTATTTTTATAGCAACATATTTATAAGAGTGAAATGGAATATCTTTTGACTATGTAATCACGAGTAAAGATTCTACTTAAAATATCTTGATAAGGTAAGCAAATTGTAGCTTTAATTTTAATTTTAAGCTATTATTATCTATTGTAAACCTTGAGTGGATCCTGATAAGTGGCTAATTAAATTAGTTACTGATTTTATTAAGCAGCGAATAGTGTATACACAATGAATGAACGAAGTTTTAGAACTAAGGTAGTGCAAAATCTAAAATTGAATAAAATATTATTTTAACTTTTATACCTTCGATGTACTCGATATACAATCCTTATATATCTGCACAGGTCTTGCTTTTTTCTTAAGCTGTTTGATTTCTTCACAAATTCATATTTTGGAAAACTACTTAAATCTCTACTTATGGTATTTTTTAATTACTTGTGTTATTAAAATAATGACGACTTAAAGGTAAAAGGAAAGTAGTTTGCTAAAAACTGCTTGATGGAAATGGAATTGTATGATGGCGCATTGTGGTTCTGCAGCAAAAACTACTTATTCGATTGAGCTTTTTCACTCTGAATTCTTTTCAAAAGATTGTCCATCACATCTTTATAAGCATGGCATTTACCATCAGTCCTTCAAAAAAAATTTTTTTTGCGAACTATTTCCATTCAAAAAAAAAAAAAAAAAAAATTATCAACATGACCTTTATTTTACTGAAACCAAAATTTCTTTATATAAGGTGACTCTTTTCTGCCTCAAGCAGATGACTGCTGTTTTGGTTCAAAATTGTAACCGAAATATCAAGTTTTATCGCCAGTCACAATTTGCTTGAAAAATCAGAATTAATTCCCGTTTTACAACAAAACTTCGTTCTGCTTAGCTTTCAAATCCATGCCAGGGGATTTTCATTGGAATGATTAACTGCACAGAAAATTATGTCTGTAAAAGACGACATTTTAAGGAAAACTAGCAGAGAAGACGAAGCAATAAATGGATTACATTTTGAGAAGTTTGCTAAAATTTAAAAAAAAATTATCCTCAAATCGTTGTAGACGATCTGTGCTGTATTGTCCTTTAGTGAATGCATTGTCCACTTTTTCATACCATTTGCCATAAAAAATGAAAATTAAAAACTTAAAAAAATTATTAACTTTGCATATTTGAAAATAGGAATCTTAATTTTCTTGTTTATTATAGGAGGATATCTTTTAAACATGGCTGCCTATTTTAAAACTTAGAAGCTTACGTATACAATTTTTAACATTACGAATATGATTTTAAGATTAAAATAGTTTTGAATGGTCTTTTTAGTTTTTTTCAGATTACTTATCATTTATTTCGCTGATTTATGAATTCAAGTATCAGAATATACGTCTTTGAAATACATTATATCATATCAAAATTTATTTCGTTTCAGGAAGTAAATATGAAATATTTCATAATTGGATGCAGTTTTCTCTTCTTTCAGTTAATTACACATTTCATTAATTATTTTATAAAATAATCTAATTAACATATTTTCAGTTTGAAAGTTGTGATTTGTAGCAATAAAAATAAAAAATTAACGTACATTATCCTTAGATATAGTATCAATGTTTATACAACTAAATGTAATGAAGCATATTTCGAAAACTATTTTCCTTATTCCGTTTTACCTTGCAAGAATTTACTTCCCATATTCCTGAGTTTATCATTTATGTAACATTACATTGTAAATAAAATGATATATTTATGTTTTCATTATTGTCAAGAATTCTTTGTTTCGCATTATTATAACAGTTAATTAAATGTTTACACTTGAAATAAATATTCAACATGTCACATTTGATTTAAGTTGAATGACTATTAAGATTGTGTTGCTTTCCTTTATACATTAGTTCGTCCTCTATTTACTCAATACAAAGGATTATGTAGAATTTATGGCAAGCGGCATAAGTTAAAATAAGTTCGTAACCGTCATGAATTCTTAGAGATTTGACTTTTGCCACCGGTATTGCGTACTTATAGAAAGAAAGCCACTGATCAAAACAGACATAAACACCTGACTTCGGCACTGTTGGTAAGTCTATGAGTTTTATCTATCCGACCACTTAGTATTGCATCTTCGAGTTACAAGGAGTCTAACCCAGTTAATATACTGTAAATTCCCGGAAGCTACTGTTTCAAGTAGACTTAAATTTTGTGCCACATTATTTTGAGTTAATCTCAGTGGTGGTGAGAAAATAAATTTTTATATTAACTTTTACATTTCATATTGCACAGTACATATAAAGGCAAATTTTAGGTAAATAGTTATTAGGTAGCCTCCTCTACTTTCTGCCTCCAGGGATAAAGAAGATGAAGTTTTTTGGGTGAACTAAAGCTATTAGTTTAACTATTTATATTACTATATACTATGGTCTCAAAAACTTTTAAAGGAAATCTTTTGTAGACAGTTAAAATTATTAATTTTTGTCGTATGAATATTAACTACATTTTACATTATGCATGGAGAATCATGGATATGATTTCTTTTTAGCCCAAAGGGCGTTAGCCCAGAAGGGCTATTAATTTCGTTTTGGCATTTTGCGTCGATTCACTTTCTGCGTTGATTCACTTTTCAAACTGTTGCCACCAACTGATGCTAGCCCTGTGTTATATTTAAAGAAATTAAATAATGAAGAATCTACATAAATGTATGTATGTTTCTTGCATTGTGATAAAACAACGGTACCTAGAGCCATCAAATTTTGAATAATGAAATCCACCAGCGAATATGGGCATCTGGAAGCCCTAATTTGGAATTTGAAATTTGTTTTATTATCTATTTCATACTTTGTCAGACATTAAAGTACATTTTATTAGGAAACTCACCGATTTCAAAGCGAGGAATAGCAACACTGTAAGAGTGGAAAAACTATCTCCAGTGCACGAGACTGTGTATCAAAATTCTAAAGTTATGCTCATTTTAAAATTATTTTGCGATATTGCTCTTGAACTTAATTTTATGGTTTAAGTGCGAAAAACATGATATTTAATAAATAAAGGTAACACAAAAAACGTTAGAGAAACGTCCCTTTGGGAGTAATGTAAAATCTGAAAGCTTTCAGATTTTTTATTTTTATTTATTCTTTCTTTTCATTAATCAATATGGATTTGAACTTCTATTTGAAAAGTTATATTTTTTCAACTGAAATTTCTTCTTCAGTCCTCTAATTAGGCTTGGCTGCAAGTCAGCAGTTGACCTCACATTATCAGGTTCAATGTTTCTTCTAAGCTTCTTCGGAAACATACAAGGACCTGACTAAGAACAGAGAGCTTACTAAAAGCTATGTTCACTAATTGTAGTAAGTAGACAGGATACAGACGAAGGGTATACAAAACCCTTTATTTTTCTTTATATACAATGACTTCCGTACTTCGGAATACAATGACCCTCCACTCGGGGTCTAACGCAAAAGATATCAAACTAAAACTAAACTCTAATTTAACTTTGGAATAATATACGTGGAAGATTGGCCTTATAATAACAGGAAGCGTATGTAGCACAGAGACTGTGAACACTACAATACGTTTAATTTATCAAGAGGATTAAAACCTCTGGTCTGGAAGGCAAATAGCAACTGCGTAACTTCTAAGGTAAGCGGCCTGCTTCGAACTCACGGCTTCCTCTCTCTCGCTTGGCAAAAATGCCACACTTAAATACTTGGCGTTCGCCAGACAAACTTTACATAAAATCCTTAACGCTTATAATTCTGGCCGGAAGTAGAAAATAAGAAGTGATAGTAAAGATTTAAAATAAAATAAACGTTAGTAAAACTTAAGATCCTTACATACTTCCCGCCAGAGTTAATTAGTTTGAAACTGAGGTCTAAAACGACCTTGTTGAAAACTTTTAGCTCTAGAATCTAACGCGAGGCCAACCTTTTACAATTATAACTTCGCTAGAAACTAGAAAATTTAAAAGAAAGAAATTTGTTACAATAGCAGCTCCCAGGATATACAACAATCTTTTTTTTTTCATCTGTACTGCATCTAAACAGGAGCTTTATTCAATTCTGGTTCCTTCCAGAGATCTGGAAGGAAAACTAGTTTAATGAAATGTTACACAATGACATTGCAAATAACATATAGAATATACTTCTCTTAACATTCTTATTTCATTCATGACTATTTTAATTATCTCTCCCCGTGCTCTCTGACATGTGTTGTAAAATAACACCAAACAAGAATGTGTTTCTGTCTACGTGTGCCACACTTCCTCCTACAATCAAAACACTAACGTGTTAAAATTCAACATAACGAGACCTGTTAACACACCCTACTTTCAACTCTAAACCTGAGGTACTATTCTAAAAGTGGCTAACTCTAAAGTGTAGCGTCAGAGAGCCTAACTACATCATTCAACCTTTACCACATATTCGCCATGATTTAATCTTTACAGTCACACGAATAACAAATTTTTAACATTACTTTCACTTTTACCATATCACGGTATTTCTTAACATTTAAAATAACAGTTCACATGTATATAAGAACATATCAACATGCCGTTAATTTTACACATTTGAAAACATACATTAGTAGTACATTGTTAACTTCTATTCTTTTCAAAGCAAGTGCCAATTCTTTCTACATTGAAATAATACTACATTTCAAAAAGTCTTTCAGACTAAAACTTCTTTCTTGCTAGAATGTTTTAAATAAAATTTATACAATAACTTTTTACAATATTTAAGTCTTTACACAACGCTATTATACATCAACTTTAGTTTTACGCACGAGAAATTTAAAAACATAATACGAAAATCGGTCACAACTCATTTCTCGCCCTTTTGGCGATAAAGGTAGACCTCGCATGAGGTAAAACTTCTTGAAATCTGCCACTTGCAGTAAGAATGAAAGATTAACTTAAGTTTGCAAAGTAACATAAAATTTTACTTATCTTTGTAATATTCGGACATCCTTTTCTGGGCCCAGTCTTTAAAGGTACTGCAGATATTAGCCTGGTTTATCCTCCTTCTTGTACGGGCTCGCCCTTCAGTGCTTTCCTCTGGAAGCTTCCGTTTTTCACCAGTACGGCCACCCTTCAACACCTTCCTTTTCTCCTCTGCTTGTGGTCTTGGCCGTTTGAAGGCAGCTGGTCTTGGCGGAACCGGGAAACTTCTGTCGTGATCCTGCTTGGACCTCGTTGTTGGCCGTTCAAATTTTTCTTGTACTTTTTCCTCCGCCGCTGATGGCCCTTCCGCAGTTCGGCGACTTTTGCTGCGGAGAGTTCTGTCGGATGAGTCGATCTTCCGTTTTAAAGCCGGGTTATAGTTGCCGTCATTTCTCCTGGTCCTCTTCACATACGTCGTCCTTCTCCCTTCTTCATTCTGGGGGTGTTCGTGAACTCTGTTTTCTGGACGGTGGAACGGCTTCTTTTTCTTTTTACCTTCAATTTTTCCGCGGGGCAATTTTCTTTTCACTTGCTTCTGTCTCTCATTGGCTTGCCCTTGTACTTGTCGTTTTTTCACCTCTGGAACTTGTACCTGCGGTGTCTGCCGTGCCGGATCCTGCAAAAGATCTGAAAAGATTTGCATTTTATTACGATCGAAGTAGGGCTTAATTTGATCAATATTTGCGGAACAGGTTTCACCATTTCTGGCCTTTAACACGACAACAGCGTGAGTTATTTTTTCTATAACATATGGTCCTTCAAAGCGTGGAAAAAATTTGGCAGTTTTATCTTCTGGTGCTGAAGAAAGTGAATGCTTAATTTTTAAAACTTTATCCCCTACTTTATAAGTTACTCCCCGTCGTTTCAAGTCATAATACAATTTTTGTTTTCTCTGTGCTACTTCAGTATTCTTCTTTGCCTCTTAATTAGTTTTTCTATATCACCCATTTTAAATTCTGGGGCTCTTTGTTGTACATAAAATAATTTATCTAACGGTGTTATAATCTTTCTGCCTAGAAATAACTCAGCAGGAGTTTTGCCCGTTGTATCATGTTTTGCGGTCCTAAGGGCGAAAGCAAATTCATTGACATAGTTATCCCAGCTTTTATGAAAATTTTTAACATAACTACGGATAATTTTCACTATATTTCTGTTGACCCGTTCCGCTATATTTGATTGCGGCCGATACGGGACCATTTTTAAATGACGTATGCCCAGTTTTTGGCACATGTCTTCAAATATATTACTTTCAAATTGAGGACCATTATCCGATATAACTTTTAGGGGCGCCCCGTATTTTAAAATATATTTATTTAAAATAGAATCGGTAACTAATTTCGCGGAGGCTCGTTTTAAGGGAACAATTTCGGTCCATTTACTAAAATGATCAACCATAACAAGGAGATAGCGACGTTTGTTTAAGTGACTTTTTGGGAAAGGGCCCAATAAATCGATGCCAATTATTTAATTTGGAAATTCGGATTTAATACTATTTAGAAACCCGGCCGGGCGGAAATTAATATAATTAACGGCTTGACATGTTGGGCAGGACTGGACATACGCCCTTGTTAACTTTTGCAGTTCAGGAAAGTAGACTGCCTCGCGTACGCGTTGGATAGTTTTTCGAATACCAGCATGAGAAGCTAAAGGGCTGTCATGGAGCTCATGCAGGATATTTAATCTAAGACTAGCTGGGATAACAGGTCGAAATTCGTTGTTGGAATTCGTAGTTTTTGTATAAAATAATAGACCATCTATTAGTTCGTAATGGGCCGCCCTATTTCTTATCGCCACAATATCTTGGTGGCTAAAATTTTCAGGATCCTTCAAATACTCATAAATACTTCCAAACTCAGGATCCTTACCCAGTTCGGTTATTACAGTTTCTAGGGAATTTATTGTACACGCTGTAAGCATTGCAACTTTTACGGTATTACCCTGTTCGTCTAATTTAATTCGTGATAGGGCATCTGCTACGATATTTTCCTTTCCGGGGGTATGCTTCATTACCAGATTATATTCTTGCAGCTTGAGTGCCCATCTTATTAACCTTGGGGATAAATTTTTCCCTGAGTACAATCTAGTTACCGCCGCATGATCAGAATATACTGTTATCGTCGCCTTTCCAAAATAGACTCGGAACTTTTGCACTGCTAACAGAACTGCAAGTGCCTCTCTCTCGGTCGCGGAATAGTTTCTTTGTGTTTGATTTAAAGTTCGGCTAAAAAATGCCACGGGCTGCTGATTTTGCGAAAGTACCGCTCCTACCGCATAATCCGAAGCATCCGCTGAAATTTCTAAATTTTCATCCTTTTCAGGAAATTTCAACACAGGGGCTTGCGTTAATGCTTGTTTTAATTTTTCCAAAGCACTATTGGCTTCGGCCGTCCACGAGAATCTTGCCTTTTTCCTTTTTAATTTTAACAATGGCTCAGCGATAGCCGCAAAATCTTTTATAAAGGACCTATAATATGAACAAAGTCCTAGAAAAGAAGAGAGCTTCTTTGCCGTGTTTGGAGTCGGATACTTTAGTACAGCGATTATTTTTGATTCATCTGTCTCGATCCCTTTTTGCGATATTTTGTAACCTAAATATTTTAATTCAGGGGCTGCAAATTTGCATTTTTCGACATTAACTTTTAGACCGGCCTCATTTAATAAAGAAAACACCTGTCTTAAATCCTGTACATGTTGGTCTAGATTATCACTAGTAATAATGATATCGTCTAAATAGATAAATGTGGACTTTCCAAGAACAGGTCTTAACACAATGTCCATGCATCGCTGAAATGTTGCTGGGGCCCCAGAAAGGCCAAACGGCATACGCAAAAATGCATAAGTGCCAGACTTGGTTATAAAAGCAGTCTTAGGCACGTCCTCAGGCCTGACCCCTATTTGAAAATAACCATTCGTTAAGTCTAAAGTCGTCATAAATTTGGTTGATTTTATGTTCCTTAAAATTTCTTCTATGATCGGTAACGGATATACCGGATATTTCGTTATGGAATTTAATTTACGGTAATCAATAGCGAATCTCCACCTTTTAGGATGCTCCAAAGGATAATCATTATTTTTCTTACATAAAACCACCGGGCTAGCATAACTACTTGAGATGGGCGTTATGATCTTTTTACGTAGCATATCGGTAATATGCCATTCTATAATTTTTTCCTTATTCTTATCATACCGGTATGGTTTTTGACGAACTGGCAATGCATCTCCGGTGTGAATACTATGGTTAGTAACCTGAGTAAATCCTGGAATATCACTAAATAAGGAAGCAAATTCACTTACCACTTGTCGGATTCTATCTTGCTCGTCATTAGGCAGGTGGTCAAGATTTAACCTTGGCGGTTCAATCTTTTCTACACGCACTGGTTTCGTTGTCAGCCTAAGGGACGCTTCATTAAAATCCAGTGTAGCTTGTGGGTCTGAAAGAAAGTCTATTCCTAGGATTAAATGTGCTTGCAAATTCTTTACTATAAAAAACATCACCTTTACTTGTTCGTCCTTGATACGGATATATAAAGGTACTTTACCTACGCACTTACATTCTTTTCCTTGCGCCGCTAATACTGTCGTATTATCCGCATTATATATGCGGTATTTGCGAAAATACTTTCTAAAAAAGACTTCTGCCCCACAGGAACACTGCGCGCCGGTATCCAGGAGTGCGGTGGCCGGGATATTATTCACCAAGACTTCAATCTTCGGAAGAGTCAAATTTTTCACCATTACTGTATTTAACTTGTAGGAAGAGGGATTTTCGTGGCCTTCGGATTTCCGCACCCTCTCGTCAGCAGAAATCCGTTTTAGTTTAAATTATTTTTCCTTTCCGTGCTTTCCTTCTTTCTCCACTGGCCTTGAGACTTTTTTCCTGGGTTGCTATTGAACTGTCGACGTTCGCCGGTTGTTTTTGAATGCTCGGGTTTCCTTGCCCACTGATTCGCTTTTTCTCCGTAGCCGTATGCTTGAGTTTGCTGTAGTCTTGGCGTACCAAATTGGTTTCGCTGTTGATATTGGCGTCTTCTTTCGACGTCCGCCGTTCTTCTACTTTCAAACTGGATTGCTAGCTCAAATAATTTTTCCAGTGTAGTCGGATTTCTCAATTCAATAAAGTCTTGCACTTGGGGTAGTAACCTCGGCAAAATCACTTGAATTATTTCAGGATCCGGACGGTTTCCATACAAGAGCTTGAAAACGTGAATTTTTCTTAAAATAAAGCTCGAGATGTTTTCGATTCTTTGTTGATATATGCTAAAAAGTTGCGTTTCTAATTTCGCACGATCCTTTACAACAGGGAAGGCTTTTAGTAGGGCAGTCTTGAAATTTTCATAAGTATAGGTGGGACTTCCTGCTTGACCCAAGAGACTTCTGCCGATATATTTGAACCAGTTAAGCGGTTGGCCCCTCAAAGCGCTGGTAGCTAAGGTAACTTTTTGAAACTCGTGCACGGGGTAGAGCATGAAGTGGTCATCCAATTTTTCCAAAAAACTGGTTACCGGTGAGTTTCCATTAAATGTTGCTTCTGGTTTCATCGAAGCACGCATGGTCTGGACGATGTACTCAAATCCTTCCAGGGCGGCAGCTGGCATTTCTGGATTCTGAGCCGTTTCTGCAGGCAGCACAGGTTCTTCTTGAAACTCGGCCATGGTTATTCCTCTTCGTCGGGCGCCACTATCAGGTTCAATGTTTCTTCTAACCTTCTTCGGAAACATACAAGGACCTGACTAAGAACAGAGAGCTTACTAAAAGCTATGTTCACTAATTGTAGTAAGTAGACAGGATACAGACGAAGGGTATACAAAACGCTTTATTTTTCTTTATATACAATGACTTCCGTACTTCGGAATACAATGACCCTCCACTCGGGGTCTAACGCAAAAGATATCAAACTAAAACTAAACTCTAATTTAACTTTAGAATAATATACGTGGAAGATTGGCCTTATAATAACAGGAAGCGTATGTAGCACAGAGACTGTGAACACTACAATACGTTTAATTTATCAAGAGGATTAAAACCTCTGGCCTGGAAGGCAAATAGCAACTGCGTAACTTCTAAGGTAAGCGGCCTGCTTCGAACTCACGGCTTCCTCTCTCTCGCTTGGCAAAAAGGCCACACTTAAATACTTGGCGTTCGCCAGACAAACTTTGCATAAAATCCTTAACGCTTATAAATCTGGCCGAAAGTAGAAAATAAGAAGTGATAGTAAAGATTTAAAATAAAATAAACGTTAGTAAAACTTAAGATCCTTACAACATCAAGAAAATATGTTTCTACTACAAATGGCAAATTTTGAAAACATGCGATGTATTTAAACTGAATGACCAGGAACAAGGCACATAAAATTAACATTATTTATCCGTTACTGTTTTCTACCTTCCATATACTGTCAGTTTTTGAGTACTGAGAACTAGCATGCATACGTTCGTAAAATATGAATCTTGATTTCATTCTTTCAGGTTCTTTAATCGATGTCAACAGCATGAATGCCGAAAGAATTTTATCTCGCTGAGGTTCCAAATTATATTTCATTTTTCCCTGGGCATCTTCGTATTTTCATCTTTATTTTAACCAAAATCCGACATTGCCAAATATTTCCTTTCCTCTGCCTCAACTTCGCCCTTGAAGAATGATATCAAATTGCTCAGGTGTTGCTTCAGATCCTTTACAGAACTGGAAGAACAGTTTGTTCTCCAAACGTTTAGAATGTCCTCAGCAAGGCATATTTCCACCACTGAATGATTTCCTTGCAATAGGGTTTTCGATACAGGAACGACTGTTACTATCATTCGGAAAGATCTAGCTCAACAGTTTAAAGACGAACTTCTTTGGACGCCATCCTGATAACCCACAAGTCTACGTCTGATGATTAAATCTAAATAGGTGGATAGTTAAACGTAAACATCACGTTTTTAAGTGCCGCCTACTATCACACAACATGTGTGTCAGATATTACAGATCCTTGCATACTGGGATTGGACTTTCTAAGAAAATATAATTTTTCCTTGCACTTAAAAAATAACGAACTGCATTCAGCATCTGAGGACATAACTATCCATCATCAGATGGGATCCTCATATGGAAACGCCGATGCCTTGTCTGGAAGACCCCGCTCAGAAAGCTGCCGATACCGTAGCAGGGTCGAAGAGAAACAAGAGCAGCTGAACCCAGTCGCTCGACGAGTTACCACATCAACATCGGTTGATCGAGTCCCATGGAGTGACGTAGGAGAGATCAGTTAGAGGACAGCGACATTAGATTCAGAATTGAATTGAAGGAATCTTCAAACAAGAAACCCACCTCGCAGGACACTTCGATCTATAGACCTACTACAAAACAATACTGGGCTCGCTGGGACTCAACTCCATATTCGAAATGGCATCTTGTACCGGAAATTTGAATCGGATGAAAGGCTTTCTTATGGTAGCTGATACGTCCAAGATCACGGATCCCGTGCGTCCTTAAAGAATTACATAGCAGTCCAACAGGAGGGTACTTCGGAATAATGAAGACTTTCTAGAAAGTTCGAGAGCGTTTCCACTGGACTAATACAAAGGATGACGTGCAAAGATGGTGCCAATCTTGCGATGCCTATGCGGGTTGGAAAGGACCGAATAAGCCGAGGGAAGCTACAACGTTACAATGTAGGAGCGATTTTTTAACGTATCGCCTTTGACATCCTGGGACCTTTGCCATGAACTGTTGACGGCAACATGTATCGCCTCTTTGTCATTGATTACTTCACCAAGTGGCCTGAATGCTATCCTTTTCCTGATCAAGAGGCTGTCACAGTAGCAGAGGTAGTGATACAGCATCGGATTTCCAGATTAGGAGAGCCTCTTCAGCTACAAATTTTAAGAGAAGGCTATGCCGAATGTAAGAATACAGGGCAAGTGCATTTAACATTGAGTAAATGGGTACGTCGGTAATTTGGCGAAATATCGCTAAGCTGACTACGGTTTTGGCGACTTATTGTTTTGGCACATTTGGCAAAAAATCATCCTAATTTCCAAATTTGTCTCCCATTTGGCGATATTTTGGTCCGGTTCGTGTATCACCGTAATATATATTGAAATTGAACAAATTTAATTAACCATTATGTTAGCTGTAACCGTAATTCTACCGTCATAGTGGTTTCCAGTAATTTTGAGAAGCAGGAAGTACTAGTAATATCTCGGCGGCAGGTTGGAAACTAATTGTATTAAAGGCTGGAGAGAGACCATCTGTGCTCAGTCTGTTATTTGCATAGTTATTGCGAGTGTTAGTTCGGCGTGAACTGTAATAATCCGATTTAGCTTCCTCTTTAGATGCACTTCGTTTTTAATACTTTGATGCGTAACTTCTTATCCTCTGTAACCCTTTGAACTTTTGTACGAGACTTTCTGCGGAAAATTCCAGAATTTTAAAATGTTTATTTTGATAAAATAAATTGATACTTTGTCCAGTCTTATATAGTTTTCCCTCGTTTCCCGAGAAATTTCCAGTACCTTCGATTTCTCAAATTTGCTGAAAGGCATATTCAGTTACAGCTACTACTACTGCTGAAAGGCATATTCAGTTATACTAGATAGGAATTTACCTCAATGTTTAATAGACTTACTCCTGTAATCCTATTTTTCTGGCGTAGCTCCGAACTTCTGAGGCCTTTCATGTTGCATTATACAAGAAATACTACAAGTTACATATAATTTCACTAAAATTCTTACATATATACAAAATTCGTAACATTATTTTAGTTCAATATCAAACCAATATCAGATTTTTGAATAAAGATCAAAGCTTGGATTTCTGAAATGCTACAGATATAAATAATCTTAATCTTATGACTATATACACATACCAGTTATATAGTCCTATGACTCTATACACATGCAAGCCATAAAAGGAGATTCCGGTTTTTGACTTTTCTTGCACTTGCATGTAATGGTTTAATCAATGTTTATATTTTGACATTCATTTTAGAGTTTGAATTCAGGAAATCGGCCAATATTAAAAAGTTTCATATTTCAGAATATCTATAGTTACGAATTTTTCCTTATGCAACGCTTTGTAAGAGTAATTTACTATTTCTTTTTAATTTTATTTTAATTATACAATAGCGTTCTTAAATTGATTCCGTGATGAAAAAAGTTTAATTCACTTATCCCCAGCCGATATAATTCCAACTCAAATAATAAAATTTATTTGAGTTAGTATACTTTTTGTGCAGCAAGTATTGTATTTTAAAAAACTTAATCATTTTAATTTATCAATTACTTAAAAAAAATTGCTATCAAAATTTCAGTTTTAAAATGCTTGTTTTGAAAAAAGTTTAAGTAAAAATAGCAGACGATAACATGGTGAAGGGTGAAAAATCTTATATGGACACCACACAAGACTTCCTTGGAGGGCTGTGGAGTCGGAGTGGGAGGCATGGAGTCGGAATAGGAGTTGAGCAGATTTTAGGGTAAAAGCAGTCGGAGCTGGAGTCGTTAAAAACAGGTCGACGCCGACTCTGACTCCTGGTTTTGTTAGACAGTTTGAATTTGAAATGAAATTAAAGTGAATTAAAAAATATTAATGATAAACTAAGTTATTATTTTTATTTATGGACTATATACTACATTAATAAATGGTTATTTTTTTGTTTTAGTGACATATTAATAAATATATATAAGGGAGGAGGAGGGATGTGATATTTGCTATTAAACTGATTCATTTAGTTACAAACCTCGTTTACAGCCGAAAACATCGCGGACGGAAACGTCGCGGAGAAAACAACGCAAGGCGAAAACGTCGTGCTACAAAACATCGTGGGAGAAAACATCGCAAAGAGATAACATCGCAGTCCTAAAACATCGTGGTACAAAACATCGTCGTCGAAAATAAAGCGGTTCAAAAACTTCGCAATTTAAAAACATCGTCGTCAAAAATATCGTGGTAAAAAATAAAGTATATACAAATCATCGCATGACGATAACATCGCAGACATGCTTTTTTCATACATGCTTTTCGCAAACATGCGTTAATAACTGTAAATGGATACTCCCATAATGATTTGTGAGCGCAAAATGGAAAGAAGGATAATTTTTACTTTCACATTTTTTTTATTAACTAATAAATTTTTTCTGAAAAAGTAAGAAGGAAACTTAAGCAAAGCAAATTAATGCAACTTATAGCAATTAATAGAATTTTAAGCCGACATAGTTAACTAACAAAGGCCATTAATAAATCATTTTTATAAAGTTTTTACTGGCAACTTTTCATAAAAAGTATAATCTATAAGTTGCATTTAATTTTCTATGCTTCAGTTTCCTTCTTACTTTTTCAGAAAAAATTTATTAGTTAATAAAAAATGTGAAAGTAAAAATTATCCTTCTTTACATTTTGCACTCACAAATCTTTATGGGAATATTCATTTACAGTTATTAAAGCATGTATGGAAAAAGCATGTCTGCGATGTTATTGTCATGCGATGATTTGTAGATACTTTATTTTTTACCACGATATTTTCGACGACGATGTTTTTAAACTGCGAAGTTTTTGAACCGCTTTATTTTCGACGGCGATGTTTTGTACCATGATGTTTTAGGACTGCGATGTTTTTTCCCACGATGTTTTGTAGCACGATGTTTTCGTCTTGCGTTGTTTTCTCCGCGACGTTTTCGTCCGCGATGTTTTTGCCGCGATGTTATCGGCGGACACCACAAATCTCACTGGTAAATTTAGGTAAGAAGCAATATCAGCAAGAACTCCCAAAATTGATGCCATTTTTAGGAAGCGAGCAGGAAAGGGAGCAATTATTGATCAAGCAAAGGGATGAAGAAGTACATATTTCATGATATAAAGGTTGTTAGAATTAAAAAACCTTTTTAGAAGATGTAGGTAACCCTAATGTTTCACTAACAGGAAGACTGTGGAATGATCTTTCGGAATTGGAAACTCTTCTTTGTACACCGTATATAGCCACAAAAAAGCTGCAATCTGAAGAATTAACAGGAGGCGAGAAGGGAAGAATATGACGTTTGTTCTTTCTGAAATGGAGGGTTTATTGCAGAAGGAATCATTTCTTCAATGAAGAAAAGAGAAACTAGTTTGCTAGACAATGAGATCTTGCTGGGTTCAATATATATAGATCCAAAACACTGAATTTCGTTGCATGACGAACAAATTAAAAAGGCAAAGAAAGCCATCTATGAACTTTCATTAAGAGTGACATTAGTTTCAGAACAATTGGAGTGGTCAAATCAGGACAGTCAAACTGTCCTGATTTGAATACTCCAGACATTGCAACTGAGTCTCTATCATCCTCTTTCAGTGATGAATTAGATTTTGGGAAATATATTTGGATAATATTTACAAGGCTAAGGCAAAGCGAATGAAAATAAAGAACCAAGAACCTTTAGATATAAAAATGAAAAAATACAAACAAGATTTCTACATGGCCTTTGAAGAAATAGAGAAACATGATTGCTCTTGCAAGACACCTCTTTTAGAACTTATAAAAATCAGTCCTGAATTAAAGTTAAAAGAAGTAATCCTAACAGTAACAGCTCTTCCTCCTACTCACGTCAGTGTGGAAAGACACTTCTCAGCTTTGAAGTTTATCAAATCGGATGTATGGTCCTCCAATGAAGTTTTCTTAGAAATAACATAATGCCAGTTTTTCCATTTCATAATAAATGCTAATTAACATAAATAATTTGCTATGCAATCAATTTTTTTTTGTGTAGCATCTATTACTTTTATATAAAAAATATGCTATAACCCATACACATTTTTTCCTGCACTTCATTTAAACTTATTTTTTTGTTTTCATTAATGATATATTTCCAATTCGATCAATTCAGTTCTCACTCCGCGGCAAGGCAAAAATACATAAAATCGGTATGTCATTTCAGCAAAAGTCCAATTTTGGGTCAAAATACCTGAATGTTAGAACAATGCTATGTATAAATCCAATGTAAATCTAAGTCGCGTTTTTGAGACATAAAAAACGCAAGTTGAATTTCGTCAATCGTCCCTGTACAAGGCGAGATACAAAACTATTTCCCCTTTTTAGAGGGTGTAATTCTGCTCCCTGTTCGGAATGCATTGCGCAGAATAAACTCTGAAACAATGCTACAAAAAGATTAATTTGAAGATTTATCCTGCCGTATGCTTCAAGATGTATTGTTTTAGACAAGAAAAACGAAGGATGTAGCTAGAAAGCGTGTAAAATAGCAGTTATTTTATATTTATATGTAGACAACATTTCTATTTTGAGAGACTTTCTGACGCTCAAAGCAGTTTAATTATATAACTATCTGAATAAAATATGAAAGCAACGTTTCAAATATCCCCAGTAAAGCGTTCAAGAGATCAAGGATGCATTTATTTCACATTTACAGCTATTCTTTAACCTTTGCTCTGTGTTCTCTAAAGTTATAATTTTTTTTTGCTGTATTTGTGGCAACATTACGAAAAAGTACATAATGACATGTAGATTAAATTTTTGCTTGGGACACACCAGTAACCGAGTCGCTATGATCGCTGAAACCTGGTGGCCTCGATCCAAGGCGATCGAGGTGGTGTTCATGGTTTCCCTCATGCATCATGTAAACACGAGTTCCCTTAGAATGTTCTCCTAAACTCATTCCTCATTCTAGGCAGATAGCCCTCGTGTAATTTTCTGTATTCAAATAGCCTAAAATAATCTAGTGCTTTTTGCTTTAAACAGTTATAGAATTTTTGTTTCGGCTTGATGGAAATGATGAAAAGTAATATTGAATCGATGAACCCCACAGTTTCTTTTAAAAAAAACTTTTTCATAATTTTAATCTTTGCAAATAAAAGTGCATTTTATAATAATAGGAATTAAAATAGTTAATTCTAATATATAGTGAAAGCGTGTAATCTCAGTACGTTGTTCGCAAAATTACTGATCTTTCCCCAAAATTAGTGATGGTTCCGCATATAACGTTCAAGTGATTATGTTCATTAATAAGTCATGACAATTAAAATTTGTTTTGCAATAAAAGAATGATTTCGTAGTTTCTAAACTTCCCGAAATATCAAAGATCTAATTATACAAGTATTATAACAGTTCTGCAGAACATCTCAAGTGACGTTTTGCCGCTCTAAGAGGAAATATATCAGAATGACGGGTTCACTTCGGCGACTCTTGTGGGTAACATTCCAAGTGAGGATTTCTAAAACTGGTAATTTAATAGCTTTTGAATCAGAATTTTATGTTCGCAGAAATGGTGTGTTGCAGCCAAGAAAAACGAAGCAGAAAGGAAGGAAATAAAATATATTCCAAACTAAGTTCGTTTGTTACGTTAAATGAAATGTGAAAGTAAATGTAGATACGTAAATATTTAGTAATTTAGATATTTAAACTTTGATGTAACATGTTCTTTGGCTTAACAGCGTTATGAGTAATTATTTCTTCCTTTTACTGACGAGACCAGTTAAAAAAAGTACCCCCAAACTGGCCACCCATAATGTCAGCTGAGATAAATGTAATTAATTCTATAGCGCTTTTGGTACAATAAAATCTCGATTATCAGAAAGTTGATTATGTAAAATCTCTGCATCGAACGAAGTGAAGTGACAAAAAAATTATTTTTGATACTAAAGCAAGAGTTTGGTTTTTCTTGGGTTTTCTACTCAAAAAATAGGCTTGGGTAAGGGAATGTATTTGCGAAAAAGCATATGTTTCTTTTGCGAAACTCAGACACATGCGAGGGCAGACATGCATTTACACATGCATGTATACATGCTTTAATCCATTGCTCACGCACAACGTCTCAGCATGAGCTTGAATTTACTGGAGCTCTTGATTGTCAGGCATAACGCTGTCTCCACGTACATGAAATGCATTAATGAAAATTTTTCACATCTTGTGCCTTACTGGTACATCTTTAATGTATAAGTTTTAATGTTTAATTGTTATTTAGGCTCTCATAATATCTATACATAAATAACACTTTTTGTCTATTGGAGATAGTCTCCGGAGAAAGGTTAAGGGTTGAAAGTATCGAATCTGGATGATCAAATCAAAGTAAGTATCACGACAAATATTCACAATGGCAATGACTATAAGGAAGTATGTAGTGATGAAGATAACGCTACTGAAATTGAACTATCTTGTGCCCAGGCTTACAGAGCGCTTCCTTTTATGCTGGATTGGTTAGCAAAATAAGGTACATTTGTTAGAATTTGCATACTTTGGCAGCTTCAAGAAAACATCAAACATCCACAAGCCGAATAACCTTTTTTTATCCTCGTATCTCTTATTTACCTTCGTTTGAACTTAACGCAATAATTTACATTTTTCTATTAATGTGATTACAAAATGTAATTGGATGCTTTATTCAGCTGCTAATTATTTTTAAATAATAAAAAGGAAAGCAATTTGTCACACGAAGAGCTTTTTGGAATTTATACGGTCATTTTTCGGAAACCTCGATTTACGGAATTTTTTTTAATTATCTGAACCCTCCCCAATTTTACCTAGTTCTGATAGTGGAGACCGTACTGTATTAAACCTACTGTAACATGATATTGTTGCCTGTATTTGCCCTTGTGAGTTATTTTCGCTTTTTGAAGCTCAGTTTATCCATAATACAACATTTTATTTCTCCGATGTACCTTGTTATTTGATTAATTGGGTTTTGAGGCGCATCCTTTTTTCTTCCTACAACTTTTTCAAGAGAAAATGTATGAGTAAACAAAAGTTAAGCAAGAATGTGTTATTGAAAATCTACCCTTAAACTTTAATGAGGATTTATCTTCTTGTTCGTTGATAAAAGTATATTTTTTCTGTGATTTCCCGAAAAGATTTATCTGATGATATCTTTCATCGAATGGCGTAGTTCTCACTTTCCTAGTTCCCTTCTAGACGCTTCGCAACAAGCAGTACGGCCATTGCACTTTTGCTTATCGAATTTAGTAGCCAAACGACAGTCCTGTTCTTCCGTGTACATAAATTTGCTTAAGTAGTGAGAATCAGAAGGAAACGATAATTGTGCGAGCATAACTAAAATGATAATTTTTTAAACTTTGGGTCTATGCATATTTTATTCATTTCGTCATTTGCTTGGTAGCAGTTTAATATCTAAACTCTGGGATTTATTAGATAAAAATATAACCATCCACCTTAAATTAATAAGTAATGACTATATCTTTAGTTTGAGTTCTTGGAATAAAGTTATCGCACTTTTAAAGTTATTTGATTTTTTTAAGTTATATCATTTTAGAAAGTATTTTTTAGGCGTCTCAACCTGCTTAAAATGAAACAGTAAAATTCCGGTTTTCTTAATTCGAGATATCCGGGTTTTTCAAATATACGAATCCTTTAGGCTGGTGGAGTCAAACTTGCGTTGAATTTATTTACATGCATTTAATTTTTAAATGACTTTAAAATATAAAATGCATTTCAAGCAGTGTTAAATTAAATGAATGCTCAAGAGAATTGGCCTTTAATATCTGCAACGAATATGCATCTTCCAAATACCGACAGAAAACCCATTACATGCTATGCATATGCCTACTTTACATTCTTTATTTCGTGAGTTACCGCTTAGCTATAATAAGTGTTTCATTGTCTTTTTTAATTGGCTCAATAAACGTGGCCATGTGACATCAATTCCTCCTTTAGACAAGGATTTTTTTCTTATTTCACTTAGCATATCTGCATTTAGTAAAAAATAAAGTATAATAAACGATTCCTTTACTTGGATCACATTAAATACGAATTTGGTATGTGAAAGAAAGACATCCAAATTAATTATCTGGAGATTTTTAATATCTGGATTTGCTGACGACCGAGTTCTGAATCAACTGAGTTCTTCTGCATTTGAAAGTTCGTAATTCGAATGCTTTTATCGTTTTTATAAGTGCGTCATCACGCAACGCAGCCTTTCCCAATCTGAAGCCCGTGGCCCGCAAGTGGTCCTCAAAACCTCCTCTTGTAGTCCTCGTAGATTTTCCAAAATTAAAATTAAAATTAACTGTGTATACCACGTTATAGTTGTGGAAATTACACATGGCAGTTGTCCATCACATTTTCTTTCAATATTGACTTTGTAAGATTTTCACTTATTGTAATTCTCAGTTACTGTAGAAAGTGACGAATCTTCATAACTAGTTAGCGTGTAATAGCTTAAGTTCGTGTGACAAGAAACAACAAAATGGAAGGGTAACTAACCCTTTATTATTCCAATAAGATTTAAGAAAACTCCGTCTTGGAGTGTACAATCAAAGCCGACACTCGGGCTTGAACTTAAGAGACTAAGAATTAAACTAAAACTAAGATTAACTAAAGAAATATAACCGAAGCTATCAAGTTTCTAATGCAGTTGGCCCCTTAAACACCAGATGACTGCGAAGCTATCAAGGGCCTGAGTACGGCCGAGCGTAATAACAGCTTTGAGAGAGAGAGAGAGAGAGTGGCCAAAAGGCAGACGCGCGTAAAACAGAAACTCTGATTCTCTTTTGCTAAGACCGAACAACTTCGCGGTTAAATACCGCTCTTCCTCATTGTGTATTCAGACGTGATTCTAAAACTACGTTCTGGCCGGAAGCAGTAAGTTGAAGTTAAGAATTTGACAGGAAAGGAAATTTAACTTAAAATTTAACTGTTAATAAAATTAACATAATTCTTACAACTTAATAAAACTTATTACCGCTTTCTCTACCTTACGAACATAGATAGTATTAGCTTATTAGCTAGTATTAGCAACAAAAAAAAAAAAAAAAAAAAAAAAAAAAAAAAAAAAAAAAAAAAAAAAAAGATTTAATTTGTGATGCTTCTTACCATGATACAAAAAACAGCTACGAATTAATCGGCAGGCTTTCTCCGGAAGTCGAACCACGGACCTCTGGAATACCGGCCCAGCGTGCAGATCACCACACCACGAAGGCATGCTAGGAAGAAGGGAGAAATTTATGATTATGTCTTCCATCACCTTTTTTTTTTTTTTAATTTCCCTCCTTATTATTAAAATTATCCTTATTATTATTAAAAAAAAAGGCCTCAGAATTTAAATTTGTTGCTGTTCTGTTGACTAATGCTCAATTGTCTGACGTATAGGTCAGCCCAAACCCACGAAATTCTATGTGGCAAAAAATGCAATATTACGCCTGTCTTTGGCAACAACCGTAAGCACCTTACAGGTGATAGTACGACTTAACTCAGTTCCATCCCCAATTCTGATGGAGAGCAGCCCGCGGAGACGAGCCCGAGAGTCTTCCACCACCACACCATCTATTGAATTATAGGAAAACACTCGAGGCTATCTGCCTAAGGACAGGGTTGCCCTCGTGGAGGGCTTTCTAAGGAGAAGTGGCTGGTCTAAATGTTGCAGAAGTGGAAAACATTGAAAACGCCCATGAAACCAGACCGTTCGCAGAATTCGAACCTCGGACCGAACTACCAGTGTTCAACAACTTTACCGCTCGGCAGCTGGTAGACCATCTTGATGAAGTTTGGGCAATTAAAGTAAACTGAATAGAACACGTATACATAAAAACACGTAACACATATATATAAAACCTTTCATTTCGTGTCTCACTTCTACAATTATATAATGAATTTCGAAAAATATAATTTGAAATCAGGCCAATCAATTCCAACCTTCTTGTATTCTAGCAGAGGAACCTATTTGTTTTCCATAAATTCATACCTCTACCTAAGCAAAAGCATTCATAGAATAATAATAATATGAAAAAAAAAAAAAAAAGAAACTGAAAGCAGAAGAAAATTTTGCATTTTATTTATGGTAACAAAATTATGTTATTAATCACGTTTGATGCGATTGTTGACGAGCGCCAAGGACAACGTTTCGCACGCATGGATTTTAAAAAACACGCAACAGCTCAGTAGTAGCATATTGCTTGCTTTATCCTTGTTGCAGACAGGGCAAGCAGACATTAAATCTGATAAGAAATTAATTTAATATTTCGTTATCATTTTAAATCCATAATGTCAACTAACAGGATGAAAGAAAAACGGCATCTGCAAAACTTTAGAAAACGCATGAAATTTAAAAGCATCCCAAATTTAATTTTTGTAATTGTTAGATTAGTATGTGTATACTGATGCACTAAGAAAAATAGTTTTACACAATTTGGATGGTAAATTTTAGGAGAAATTATTTAACATGAAACGCTCAGCCTTTTGCTAACAAATATAGATGTTCACGTTTATAAGTATCTTTTATAACTAGATTTCACTAGAACAGAGGATGTGCATCTCAAATCAGGCTCGGTAATAAGTTGTAGGCCGAAGTTAAAATTTTGAAAGTAAAGTAAAAAATCCGATGCGACATGATTTCCATGCACGGCTTATTAAATTATACATATTTTTTGCTCCATTTCATTTAAACTTATTTCCTCGAATTTTGTTAGAGATATCAGGGATGTTTTAAATGAAAAGGTACGAAATGACACTATGGATATATTGAAGTCTTTATTCGCAAATAATCACCAGAGGCTTGAGCAAAAACTGACTTAATTCACTATTGTGCTAAGTTTCAAATGTAAACAAATGGCTGCTTTAAAACTTAATCGTACTTAAACAACTTGACAACAAACTTAAAATTGTTGATAATTTTACAACTATTGCATGCAGATTAACTAATGGCATAAAAACCTTACCGGAACATATTAACAACATAATCCAATCACTTTTAAAGCAAAAAGGCACAATTTACCAACATTTGAGAATAATAAAAAAAAAAAAAAAACTGAGCTGGGAAATAGAGTTGGTATATAGTACAGTGGTGGCCAAAATCGTGGACACTTTTGGAAATTTTTATGTTTTTGAACTTTGTATGCTTATAGAAAATGTTACGTTTCGCAAAATGCAAACTTGTATATATCATTTTAAACAGAATTTATTACTGAATTCAATACAAAACACAAAATTCAATTATTTGCAATACAGAAAAAAGTTATATGTGCTTTAATATAAATAAAAAAACACAGTCATGAAGTGGTTTGTAATGTCTAGCATTCCTGGCCAATCACTGTTCTTGTTCTGAGAACCAATCAAATGTTAGTAAGTGCCAGTAGAAGCTGACATCATGTTTACACTTGAAACAATTCATTATTTTGCTTTGTTCCGTAGAAGGAGGACCTGTTTCTTATACACTGAAATTACAAGTAGGAATTTTTGTAAAAATGTTTAATATTTAGTCAAGAAGCAATGACGTTAAATAAAAGAGTAGATTGGACACCTAGAAAGAGATGTAATATTATTGTGTTACTAGAAAGTGGCTTTTCCTATGCTGAAATTGCAAGACAGGTGGGTGGTTCAGTGACTACACCTGGAGTCCGAAAGTTTTGTTTATGATATCAGGAGACAAATTCAATAAAAACAAAGAAGGAAAACGCCGAAAAAGGTGCATCACATCTATTGATGACAGAAGAATAAAAAGACTATGTCTCCAAGATAGAAAAATGTCATCAGCGGCCATCAGAAGTGATCTGAATGATGCTGGTGTTTCTGTCAGTTCAAAAACAATCAGGAGAAGATTAACAGATGTTCGACTGAGAGGTAGAATTTTACGAAAAAAGCCTTATCTTAATTTTCAGCAACGAAAAAAAAAAAAAAAAAAAAAAAAAAAAAGACTACAGTGGGCAAAGGAACACATTAATTGGACAGATGATCAGTGGTCACAAGTTTTATGGAGTAATGAACCTAAGATATCGTTATTCGGTAGTGATGGGCGAAAATATGTAAGACGTAGAATAGGAGAAGAGCTACATCCTGACTGCATTCAAGTAACTTTGAAGAACCCAGTTAGTGTTATGATTTGGTCAGGCATGTCAGCAGATGGTATTGGTCGCCTTCATGTCATCGATGGGACACTGAATGCCGGAAAATACATTGACACTATTCTAGAACCAAAACTTCTACCTTCCATCAGAGATCTCTTTCCCAACAATGCTTCGTTTATTTTTCAGCAGGATTCTGCTCCTTGCCACACGGCCAAAATATCGAAAGAGTGGTTTCGTACAAAGAGCATTAAATTGTTGTCATGGCCAGGAAACAGTCGTGACCTCAATCCTATCGAAAATTTGTGGCACCGTTTGAAAATTCTTGCCCGAATGAGGCGCCCATCAAATAAAAGAGAACTAATTGAGGCTATAATTGTTTCCTGGCATCATGTAATAACGAAAGAAGAGCTTAAAACTCTTGTCAGCTCAATGAAACGTCGATGTGAAGCTGTAATCAAAAATAAAGGGTACCCTACTAAGTACTGATAACTCACTGCAATCATTATCTAATGTGTATCGATAACTATTATCGTTTAACTTTTTTTGTATTGCAAATAATTGAATTTTGTGTTTTGTATTGAATTCAGTAATAAATTCTCTTTAAAATGATATATACAAGTTTGCATTTTGTGAAACGTAACGTTTTCTATAAGCATACAAAGTTCAAAAACATTAAACGTTCCAAAAGTGTCCACAATTGTGGCCACCACTGTATATATACATATGTACTTTTGGTGTGGCCGATTGCAACCAAAAGGGAGATGCGCAAAGACATGTTATAGCAGTTCCATATACAAAATTTCAAAGTTCTGAAGATACTCCTATTAAAGTTATGCGACGTAAATGCATACATACATACGTGCGTACATACGTAAAGGCCTCACGAAAAAAAAATGTCTTCTATAACTTAAATCCATTTTTTAATCCGCTTTGGGAAAAGACCTTTATTCTGTCCGTACATACAGATCTCATGCAAAAACATCGTTAAAATGCATTCTAGAGTGATCAGAAATATATTTTCGTTGAAATATGATACCCGAATATGTTTAGATTACAATACTTCCTTTACTTCGTACAAGGAAGTAAAAAAGAAACCAGACATCACTTTCAAACATTAGGATAAGTAACTAATTTTATACAAGTATGATTAGCATGCGCAGTATGAATCCAGTATTAGAGAAATAAACATACCTAGTTATTGTATCATTAAAAATGTGAAGAATTCGGGTGTTACTTCTCAACAGTTACTAATTTAATGCTTGATGTCTACTATTTTATTCCAAATGTTAAATGTCTGTTTTATAACTATGATCATCAATCACTATAGATAATTTTTTGCACTTCCTATTTAATTCTATCCTGCCAATAGGTATGTACAATAGATTTCACGACCATTAAAGATAATTCCAGTGAAACTCTAAGCCAGGGGTTCTCAACAAGGGTCGAATTTCAAAGTGAGGGATCTTCTAGCAATTGTGAGTGATCTAAGGAGAGTGATCTAGTAATGCTGAAAGGGGTGGGTGAAGTAAAACAGGTTAAGAACCACTGCTCTATATACAGAGTCTGTAGCGGGAAAATTGCATCATATTATTTTTAAAAAAATTACATTTTGCAATATTTGTTATCATACCATTGCTATTTTTATTTAAATGTCTTGTATAATTTATCTGGTAAATAAATTATCTTTATCTAGTAAATATCCGGTATCTTTATCTGGTGAATAAATTATCTTTATCTAGTAAATATCTGGTATCTTTATCTCGTGAATAAATTATATTTACCAGATAAAGGCGAATTATTTATTAATTTAATATTTCTAAAAGGAAATTGGAGTGCCAACATTATATTTTAGATTTGGTTTTTGGCAAGAGTAAAATGTTAGTTGTTTAGGAATTGTGGTTGTGGTTAGTTGTTTAGGATTAGTGGTGATTTGAGTGTACATAACAGCTCAAAAACGACAGCTTAATTTTTTTTATTCTATTAATGAGTTCCTACAAACTTTTAGCAGATGCATTTTATGTTTCAGTGAATTCATTTATTAATCAAGGAACAGAGGGACGGTAATAGCCAAGAAGCAAAATTCAACAAACCAAAGAGTAGAATTATAATATGTAGCCAAAGAGCAGGGTCCAAGAAGGCAAGAAATAGTGTGTCTCCGCTGTGAATAGTTTTAATTTACTGATAGTAATCAAAGGGGATGAGAACTTAGTTGAGCTGGAAGAATTTTCAAATGTAGTGAAATTAGATATACAGCTTCTGTTATTGGTGTATCAACTTTCATGCAAGCAACAACTTGTAAACATCTCTGGAATTATTTTTTCTGGTTCTTGATTGGGGGGGGGGGAAGAAAGAAAAAAGAAAAACTTGCAGTTTGATTTTTAAACAATTTATGCTTAATACTAAGAGCGATTCCAGGATATAAGATTTAGTATTTTTTGCCAGGTGTATATTTAATATTTAATTTACACGCCTGCAGTTTAAGAAACCACCTTATTAATCTAAGCGATAAGTTCTCTAAATAAAGACAAGTGATTAAGGCGTGGTCCGTATTGGCAGTTAGCCATTCTTTGCCGAAATACTCACTGACTTCTGAAAAGCTAACAGAATTTCTAGGGCTTCTCTCTTGGCAATGGTTTAATTTCTGTGATTTGATTTACTAAAATGGGCTTACTGTAAATGTAAGGCTTTACTAAAATGGCTATGAACTTACCATCTTGCATAAATAAGCACAGCTCCTATCACGAAATCAGACCCATCTGCAATTATTCCCAATCTCTCCCCAGCCCCTGAATCCGAAAATTTTAAGTCTGGTGCTCGAATCAAAGCAGCTTCTCAAAATGCAACGGATTAAACGTTGTCTTTTGCTCTTCAAGCTTAGTAAGGGCTCTGCAATTTTCGCAAAATCCTATAGTAGGAACAAACCCCCCCCCCCAAAACGACCCTAGTTTATTCGCCGTCTTTGGCTGCGAGTTTTTAATTGCGATTGTTTTGGATTCATCTCTTTCAATCTCTCCATAGGATATTTTGTACCTAAAGCTCTTTGGCAACCAATTTGCATTTGAACATATTCACTTTCAAACTTGTTTTTTTAGCTTTGTTAGAAACATAAAATTTTAGCTCAGAACCTCAATTTGTGTTAATGAATTGTGTTAGTAGTAATTTTTGTATCACATAGCTCATGATTTCTCAACTTTTTTTTTTTTTTTTTTTGGCTTGGGAACAAAGTTTTGCTTTTAAGTGTATGGACTCCCATATAATCCTATTGTTACGAAGTTTGTATTTAGATAGGTAATTTTAGTAGAAATATAATTAAAATTGTGTTTCTTCGTGCAATGCAGCGCGAGACAAATTTTAAGAAAAAGCTGTACCGAAAAAATAAAAATACAGGAGTACGTGCATTTAAAATTGAGTAAGTGGATATCTCGGTGATTTTGTATTGAAACTGAATAAATGTAATTGACCATTATGTTAGTTGTAACCGTAGTTCCATCCTCTTATTGCTTTCCAGAAATATCAAGAAACAGAAAGTCCTGGAAGTTTCTCGCGACCGGTTGAAAACTATTAAATGCCGGAGAAAAGAGCATCTGAGTTCATTATTTATCAGATAGACCGGTTCTCTGATTTCAGGTTTCAAGGCCCGCCTTCTTTCTTCTCGTTGCCTCTGTTTCTCCGTCCGTAGAGAGATTACCATGCCAGGAAAGTCTTATCGTCAGGCGCCTTTTAGGCTTCATTCTTACTGAGCCGGCAAAATTACACTTTTGTGTAATAAATGTAATAGTTCCGGCGATATGTTTATAAGTTGAAGTCGAAGTCTGAGTTCAGTTGCTTAGTTACTTTTATTGCGAGTTGTTTAGTTTCGCGAGAACTGAGATTATCTTTCTCTTTAAATGCGCTTTGCATTGCGTTGTATTTTATCATTTTTAGTGGTTTGAAGTATAACTACTGATTATCACTGCGTGCTATCGTGATTACTTGTGCGAATATCTCTGAGGAAAATTCCAGACTTCTGATAGATTTTTTTTTTTTTTTGATAAGAATAAATTTTATTTAACCTATTATCGAACTTGTGCATTCAATCTATTACGAACAAGTACGCAAGCAACAATACGTAATATTCCTAAATGAAATCTTTTTTGGTAGAACACTAAAAGCTAATAATTAAACAGTTAAACAATTCTTAAATAAAATATTTATCTATAAGCTGTTAAACGGTAATGGTTAAACAATTCCAATTTAATTTTAAAAAATAAATTACAAATTTTGGAAATTTTAATTGATAAAACTGAAACATATTTTTACTTACAGGTACAGTAAAAGTAAATAAATAAATAAATAAATATTTCAAGCAACATATGCAAATTTATTCCTAAGGCTATTAAATTTAATCCCATTAAGCAAGTTGGCCGTATTAATGAGATTCTTGTGCGTGATATTTCAATATTAGCGTATTAATATCTGGCTTAAAGAGATAGTCAGATGAAGATCACTATTTTTTAATATATCAAGTCGATTTCGCTTTTTTTTTATTAACAACGCTGTTACACATCTAAAGCCACATTCCACAAACTAAGATAATAAGAAAACAGTGACATATATTCTAGCTTTCTCCTATAAAAAGGGATTATGCATTGCCAACTGTTCTTCAATAAATCACAAATCCTTTTTTGAACAGAATTCGGACTGTCCCATAAAACTGCAATTCATCATTATTTTATTAGTATTATTAAATAATTTTATTAATAGCATTCTAATATGAACTCCATAGTTCATATTACGGACCCTCGAAATACAACTGTTTTCCCTGTGGACACCTGGGAGTCCATATACACCACGGCTGAGAAATGCTGGTGTAGTTAGATGAAAGCAAATCTGCCTGATACGGGCCTTTAACGTTTATCCATCGCCTTCTGATATGCAGGGAAAGCTCCGTATAATCCATATAGCACCTTAGAAATGCATATACGCCTGATTTTGTGATAAATGCCGTTTTCGGCAAGTCATCAGGCCTCATACCTAACTGAAAATAGCCGAAAGTTAAATCGCGTTTCGTCATATACACTGCTTGCCATTAAAATTGCGACACCAGGAAGGAATGATCTGGCGAAAGTCAAAATCATATGAAAAGAAGAAGTGACTGGCCTATGCAAAAAATGATTAGTATTTCAACGCGTTTAGAAGACGCAGAAGGGAGAAACGGCAGCTGAAGCTTTGCATAGAAGAAAAGTTGCGTAGCGGATATTTCACTCGGAAAGTGCTTTGTAAGGTCGAAGTTTGCTCAGAATATCCTGTTTTATCTCGAATAAGAAGAAGACATGCTTACCAGCAAGTGTCGGAATTCGATAGAGACAGGATCGTTGCCTATCGAGAGGGTGGATTATCGTTCCGTGGTACCGACTGTCGCACTGGCCGTCAGTGCGAATATGAAATCAATGAGTTGCTGAGGGTCATACTGAACGGCCTGCAGGATCTCAACGCCCTCCCATGACTAATGCCCGAGAGGACCGACATATTGTGAGATCAGGCCTGCAAAACCGTACAAGCACATCACGAACCATTAGTCAGGAAATGGGCATGTTTGCAGCACGCCCAGTATCCGCTCGTACGGTGCGTTAACGTTTACAGCAGCGTGGACTATCAGCATGGGGACCATTACTTCAGCTTTCCTTGACAATGCAGCATAGAGAGAGACGATATTGACAAAAATGGTATAGCCCCCATGCACTACCTCTCTAGCGTACCGCCCCTTCCACAGGGGACCTGATTGCGTTATACATAGGACATAGTACTAACAACAAATAAGACACAGCACATCATGCTGTTACAACATACTTCGACACATAGGACATAGCATTAACATATTTTTACAAATTATTTACAGTGCAAGAAGTTATGTTCATTATACAGTTTTTTGGTTTTGGCACCGCCCCTTCCACAGGGGATTACAGTAAACATAGGACATAGCACTAACAACGTATAGGACATAGCGCAACATACTCTTGCAACATACTTCAACGCAGAGGACATAGCATTATCATACTATTACAGATTATTTACAATGCAAGAAGTTATGCTCATAGGACATAGCATTATCATACTATTACAGATTATTTACAATGCAAGAAGTTATGTTCATAGGACATAGCATTATCATACTATTACAGATTATTTACAAGTCAAGAGGTTATGTTCATTATAGAGCTTGTTGGTTTTGGCATAGCATATGCTTTATGATACCTAGGGTGTTCTATTTGAATTATGTATTGAATGTTGTACTGCGGTAATTAGGTAGGTAGTGTTCCATTTGGTCCAAGTTCAATGTTCAGATTTTAGCGGTCCATGGGTGCACTACTTTAACATGTACTTTGATGAATTATTGCATTTGATGCACTGGTGAGCTGTTCAGTACACATGTGAAATTGGTACGTTCTACCTGGTGTAGATTCTGTTACCTGTTTAAGGCGGTGTTTGACGAATTGCAGGCACCCCTGTGACGATACACTTCTCCTCTTGTGGAGTATGTGAACACTTTACAAGTGACAAAATGGCATAGTACCAGTGGATGCAGGCACAGGTGCAATATAAATTGTTAGCTCGCATTATAGCTAGTCCTTTTGGAGGACAGTTATTATGAGATACAGTCTTTGAGCTCACGTTGCAGTTAGGGGGTTTGTGCTTGTTTCTCATTCTGGGGAGCACAGCTCGAGTCCATATTGGTGTAGTGTGTCTATTAACTTTCGAAGGTTCTCGTACACATTTCTCCTCTTCAGTAACCTTAGGAATTCTATTCCGGGGTTCGTGGGATGGCGCACATGGTAAGTTGTAGTCAGGGGACATTGTAGGATGTGGTGATCGGGGTCGCCCATCTCCCCACATACACACACATTTGTTGAAGAGAGATTTCTTTCGCAGAAGTATGTGGGGAATGGACCATAACCGGAGATAAATTGTGTGAGGAAATAGTTGGAGATTATGTGTTCTTCATTAACCTTGGGTAGCAGACTGTGTGTCCAGTATGTCCATTCCATTTGCCAAGCCTCGTTGGCAAGTTCTTTCAGCTTTAGTTTGATTGCTGATTGGGGCCAAGGGACGCGGATAAGGTCGCCTCGCTGTTCTATCGCAGCTTGTTTTGCAAAGGTGTGTGCCCTCTCATTGCCCTCGCAGTTGCTGTGACCCGATAAAAGTTTTATTGCTGGATGAGATGATATTTTGAATTTTATGTGCTATTGGAGAGCTGGTAGTTGGAGATTTTATTGCATATATTGATGATTGGCTGTCCGTAATAATATGAATTACGTTGGTACGTGCTTGGAGATAGCTTATGCTGTGTTTTATTGCTCCCAGTTCAGCTTGGAATATGCTATTGTCCGGTCGTAGATGCCTTGCACGACAAAGCTGGATACAGGAGTGGCACATTCTGGCGTAGCCCGTATATGGTCATAGGGCAAACTTTGTTTTGCAAGGTGAACCGGGCTGCTCCCTAACAAAACAGGAGTGGCACAATGTTGTGTTTTCAGACGAATTCCGACTCTGTGTGCAGTATTCTGTGTCTGGAGGCTCCAAGGAGACCGCACGTCGCCTGCTTGCATTCGATATCGGCATAGGAGCTCTGCATCTGGTGTGATAGTTTGGGCCGACAGTACGGATCGACGGTAATTTGAACTCAGATGGGTACATTTCTGACATTTTAAGTCCAGTGGCTGTGCCTTATCTTCGAGGCCTACCAAACGTCGTCTTCCAACAAGATAATGCAAGTCCACGTTTCACGTCGTTTCCTGACGTTACTCGATGCACAGAGTATTCGATTGCTGCCCTGGCATGTGCGGTCTCCAGATCTGCCACCCATTGAAGAATTTGGTCATGGGTTGCTGAGAACCTGGCTCGCTACCCCTCTCCAGCTAATACGGTTGATGAAGGTGTGGCAAAGACTTGAAGCAGCATAGAATCAGTTGCCCATTTCTGTCATACAAGCCCAGTTCGACTTACGTGCCTAACCAGGTAATGGCCGTTTTAGCTGCCATGGATGGCAGCGGTTTCTACTAATTTCGCACCCTTGTAAACCCCCAGACTGCTTACGAGTTTAATCATTTTGTCTTCAGGTCATACTGTTTACGTAAAATAATATCTTTTTTGTAGTTGCTTTCTTTCATGGTATTGCAATTTTAATGGCCAGCAGTGTATTTAGCGACTTAATTTTACCAATAATTTTCACAATTATAGGTAGGGATAAATTGAATATTTATAAGATATTTTTCCCGCCTTCTTAGCGTGCCTTCGGTGTGTAGTGGTCTGCACGCTGGGCGCGTATTCCAGAGGTCCGCGGTTCGATTCCCGGCGAAGGCGTTGCTCATTTTTCAAGTCTGTTGCTTCTAAATAACCTAATAACTCTACATGTTTTGTTACCGCATTTAGTCTACTGTAATCAACTGGGAAAAGCCATGGTTTATGAACTGAAGGTGGTAATTTTTTTTCAGACATAAAACTACTGGGTTAACATACGGACTGACTTTAGATTTATGATCTATTTTCTAACCATACCTTCAATATGTTTTCTCTCATCTTCTCCTTAATTTAACGTACCAGTAAGGTTTTGCTTTGCACGGGAGATTATTTTCTGTATTTATTTCATGGATGACCACATGTGTTAATTCTGAGATTTCATCGAAAAAAGCCAAAATCTTTCTTACCATTATCCCCTCCCCCTTGGGAGTTGTTTATTGTACTGGCTGAGATTTGCAGTCTGACAGTCTCCGTTCTGCAGGTATAAAATAATTGTTGTAATCAATGGGAGTGGAGTAAAACATACAGCTCCATAATTCAGGCACCCACAGGGAAGAAGGTGTCAAAAGCTTCGTTGATATTTGTCCTCAGAGCCTTGCTTAGCCCCAGCCTCTTATCTGACAAGAAGAGCACCAAAAAGGTTAGCTATGTAGGGCGATGTATAAGGAACACGAGAAGCACATTTTAATCACCTCCTCTTACCATTATCTGTTGCTTTTCATTTCCATCCTGAGATAAACCTTGCAAGTCTAGTGCTAGCCATGATATCTCTTTTTATTTGATTCGACTCATCTCAAGTTTTACGATATCTGCATGAAAATTAATTCGCCATCCTACTGACTTCAAAAAATTCCACCATTACAAATTTCAAATCATATAAAGCAAAACATATCTTTCATTCTTACCCAACACACTCAACGTCACACTGACTATGCACGATGTTGATCTTGGTCGTTATGACTTTCGGCTTTACAATTACAGGCAGCTTTGTAACTCCTAAAACCTTCTTACTTATTAATATTATTATTATTTTGCCAAGAAGCTACATTGGACCTCTGTATCCAACGACGTTACTGACGGAATTCCCCTCAAACCTACATGCATAACTCGACATTATTTTCATAACAGCGTGTTCAACTAATTGTATTTGAAAAGTTTTCCGCCCTCGGACAGTATTCGAAAGGTTCAGTCTCGAATCCCGGCTAGAATATTGCTCATTTTTCATGTCGCGTGCTTGAAAATAACCTAATGACTCTGCAGTGGCACCTGGTGGTGGACTATAATTCGTCACCCCCAGGATTTGACGATTGGTTGCTCTAATCCCTAGTTGCCCTATAGGGAGTATACGTTTAATAACTATATTATTCCTTCCACCTTCCAGCATACATCCGTGGTGTCACTGTAGCACACTCGACATGTACCTTAGTCCTTACTTTGCATCTTGTATATCTACGCGTTTTCTTGTGCGTACTATTATTATCATGGCTTCATGAACTACTGTCATCACATTGCTTCACGTATATATGCGTGCCTTATTGAGTGTCCTCTCAGTATCACACGCGCTGTTTAAATAATTACGTGCTATTATGCGTCTCATAACATCATCAAATGTTTCGTTTTTATGTGTCCACATTATTTAATTGTCTGCATCGCGTTTATCTATGTGTGTTCGGTGTTTATTTAGTTACGTGTATTTTAGTGTATCTTAGTGTACCTTCTTGTGTTTTTAGTGCTTTATGTGTTTCTTCATGTTTTTCTTTATATGTTTCCATTTATGTTTTATGTTTATGTCTTATTTTGTTCTACCTCTGTAACCATAACCTTCAGTTGTCTCACGTTCTTACAATGTACTACATGTAGTCTAGCCCTTGTATGGCCATGTTAACTTTTAAGATCCTAATAAACTCCCGGGGCGGCCTCATGGGGCTCCAGGGAGTTTTTGCCTCTACACAGTGGAGGACGCGGGGTATATGCCTGTTTACCTATGTTAGACACCAGGCGCCCCCGTCCTCCGTCACCTGTCACCTGTAGCACACTCGATGCGTATTCGAGAGGTCCAGATTCGAGTCCTGGCGAGTCGCCTGCTTCAAAATAACCTTTTCCCCCTGCAAAACATTTTAGAATCTTATGCAGAATAAAACAACCGGAGATAATTTTTTTTTTTTTTTTGTTTTTTTGTTTTTATGATTGTTATTATAACCAGAATCTTGAGATTCAGTCCTTAAAACACAAGGGTTTCATATTTTTTTTCTCTAAAAGTTGCTTGATAAGCATGAAATGGAAAGTTAAAGAAAGTATTGCAACCAAATCTCTCACTAATGTTTAAGCTTTACAGTCAAACTGGCTTAAAAAAAATGCATTAAAACTATTTTGTTCATCAGTGAGAATTTCCTTCAAATTCAACAAATGTTTAATGTTAAAAATGAAAATTATAGCTTAAAAAGTAGAGATTCTAATGAAAAAAATGCAAACTTATTGCCGAGATTGGATCAAGGGATGAAATCCGAGGACTTCGTCTTCCCTTCTTTTACCATTAGTCTCTTGAAAATTTCTTTCATATCGATAGTTTTTATATGCTTTAATTCTATGAAAGCACTTCAGTAACAAGCTTCCATGTTTTAACAAGAGGTCGGAAACTTTATTAGTAAAGCAGCTAGTTTCAAACCGCTATATGAACTGATAGTGTCCCGTGATCCTCTGATCTTTCATCATTTACAAAACTAAGGAAGGTTTTGTATGATAAAAATGAAGCATGCTGTTTATTTTATCCCCTTTAAAATCCTATATATATAACTGGCAACGATTCAACTTTTACTGTTTTTCAACTGTTTATGTAATTATCAAATTAAAATTTTTTGCGTGATTTGGATACGTATCGTTTGAAGTGCAAACAGTCATCCATTTGACTGCATTTTTAAAACTAAAAATAATAAATAAAGGAAGAATTTTAAAACCCGAAATATTAAGCAGATTTTTTTCTTTAAGCAAGTGATTTAAACCTTGTTGGAAAAATTGCTATCGAAAAAGGGGATGCTTCGAATGCTATAAAATTTAACTTCGTGACAAAAATAACATCTTATAACATTTAAGATGTAAAATTCTAAACAGCCACTCAAAAATAATAATAATAATGAATCAGCATCCTTTTATAGAAAAGCAATCATATTTCTAACTATTATTAATTTATGGTTTTTTTAAGTATTTGCTACGTGCAAATAAATACTTATGTCACTTGTTATACAGAAATGAAATTTGAAGGTTAATATATTCCTATCTCAATTTTGAAAAGAAAATTATCGAAGCTCAGCCGTTAGCGGGATGACGCTTATAATTCTGTGAGGCTGCTGGTCACGTGATCGAGCTAATCATGACGTAATAAAGTGATCAAAGCAGTGATGGAGATAATCTATCAGGAAAGAATCTCGGCATCATTTCGGTGGAGTTAGGGGGTCGTCCAACATCTTTTCATTGATGGTCATTGGTTATTTAATCAGTGATGCGCGTTTTACTCATTTAAGGCAAAACTCTTCTACACTTCGGATGTGATATTTAACGCATTCGGAAATCATTTACCTGGAAAAGGAGTTAATAAAGGTAAGATTGTTTTTTTACTTTAGTACATAATATGTGTATTTTAAAAGTTATAAAATAAATATTAGATTTTTACCTATTTGTGGATGTAATTAAGTTTTTTCGAGATCCGAAGGAATGCTTTAAAATATTTTTAAAAATATTATGAATTGAAAGGTATATGGAATGGATGGGCAAAAAAGCTTTAGCCAGTATTTTAAAAAAGGAATTTAATCGATTTAAATAAATAAATAACGCGTAAATGCAATGAATATCAAATCGTAATTCGTTTTTTTTTTCTTTAACCTAATGTTAAAAACTTTCCTAATATTTAATTATAATCTTTTCTGTGGCTTACAAGGTAAGAAAAAATTTCAAAACTCACTAAAATTGATTATATGCAGGGCTCGATTAAGAGTGAGCCCTAGGCACAGAGCTCTTTCATTGATTCACAGTGTTAGCTTTCAAGCTCTCAAAAAAGTGTTATGAAGAGATATATGATTATCTGGAGCCCCCTAAATTTTATAGTCCTCGACCTGAACCTTTGTAAGCCTCAGTGATAATCAGACCTGAATACATGCAAAAGAACAATCATGTCTCCAATTTAAATAGACAGTTAGTTATCCTAGCTATTTTATCTTTAACACAATCGCTAAATGACATTGCCCAAAAAAATCACCTATTTTTCTTTTACAGTTAACAGAATCAATATTTCATTTTATAATTTAATTTTCCCTCAAAAAACGGTAACTTATTCACAAAATTTGTTTAATTTATATTAAGTTTTTTTTTGTTTGTTTTATAAAAAACTTACGGTAGAACAATAATTGAATTCATTCAATGAGCAATTTTGCTGCAGAACGCTGCATTGGTGATTTCTTTAGAATCACTTAGTAGTCGCCTTCTTAATTTGAATTCCTTCTGCAAATGAAGTCATGTTTTAAATGAGAAATAAAGTAGTTGGAATTTTTAAGAAAATTTCAGAAAATCGTTTGAAAGCAAATTTTATGCAATTAACAACGAATAGATAAGTCTATTTACTTATCTGCTTTCATATTAAGTTGCAAGATTTCTTTTCACGAAAACAGCTGTGTTGAAAGGACTCATTCACTTTCCATTCTTTTATTAAGTCAAAGGGTAGTTTATTTATTACTAACAAACTGAGTTCTAATGCAGAAACTAAAATTTTTTATTAGCTTCTGCAGTTTTACATTTTTATTTGCTTTTATTTCAAATATTCAGAAACAACGTACTTAAGAAAGGACAGATAACGAATTTACCTTTAGCGATATTATTTCTTGACTGCAGAATTTAAATGTTAACTTTATTTTGAGAGAAACTTTGCATTATCGAAATTTTCTTGAGTAATGTTAATTCAGTTACTATATAGAATCATTACATCTTTGTGAGCAGGAGTTTAGAACCTGTTTGGCAAGAATCGACAGAGCATCTTCCGGTTGCCAACTGTATATGCTAAATACTACATTACAGTAACACATGAAAAATGACTTAGCCGTGCTGTAAATACTTTGTAATATTACTGTATGTCGACCCCTTCCCAAGAAGAGGAAATTAATTTTGTTAACGCTTTAATTTTCTGATAGGAAAATAAACGTTTAGTCTGATTTTTTACTCCCTTGTTGTTTCTTGTCTTTAGAGTTCCAAGTTTGAACTTCAAGGCAGAACGATAACTTGTCCAGCAGTCTAAAAAATTTAGAATAATGTCCAGATTAAGCCAAATTAAGTTTAAACTTTCTGACGTAAAAATGCATGTTTAGTCCGAATTTTTACTCTGTCGTTGTTAGTTTAGTGTTCTAAGTTTGTAGAGGTATTAGGATTTTTTTAAGAAGTTATGAAAAATGAGCAATGCCCTCGCCAGGAGGGCCGAGTGTGTTGAGCATTACACTACGAAAGCATACTAAGAAGGCAGGAGAAATACCTCATAAATTTAAACCTAAAGACAGAGCCGTAATTAATCCGGAAGACGAATAAAGTTTGGCCTTTCAACCGGGATAGTAGTTGTCGACTGAGTGCCGTAACGAAGGGCCCGTGTTGAAATCCTGGAGAAGACATGGTTATTTATAAATGTATAGTGTCCGTGCGGCATGGGAGCACTTATACGTTGCAAGCTGAGAGTTCTCTTGAGAGGTTGATGGTGGAAGATCCTCGGACCCGTCCTCCCGGGTTGCTCTCCATCAAAATTGGGGGTGGGACTGAGCAAAGTCATACTGTCACCTGCATGGTGCTCAAGGACAGGCGCAGTCTTGCATTCCTTGCCACGATGAATTTCGCGGGCTTATTCTGATGTTACTTACTGTCAGACAACTGAGATAAGTCACAACGAAAACAACAAGTAAGTTAGAGAAAAGTTTAGATTTAAGTCAAACTGAATTTAATCTTATACTCCATTATTTTTTCACAAAAAAAGTCGTTACAGAATCGCAGATTTTTCCCAGTTTCTAATTTATTTTATTAAATTAAGCTAAATCAGTACGCTCCTATATACAGTGAAATATAAAGTTCAAAAGGAGCAAAAATTATTTATAATTAAGAATCTATTAATTTGTGCAGTTTAACTTCCTTTTCTGCTTATTTTATTTGATTTTTGCATTTTTTTACTATTATCAACGGCGAAAGTGTCCGGGAATAATCCTTCTTATGTAAGAAAATTTGACTCTTTACTTCAATGATTAGTTAAGATTGGTTCTTAATTTGTACTTTGAATCAAATAAGCAAAGTTCTTAATAGTTATTTTTTATGTCCTCTTCAAACTAGTTCTTCAATAGTACAGTTTTTGAATCAATTTTGGCTTAAAATCTAACTGACTTTAAATTTTTTCATTGTTTCTTGCAGTAAAAATGCAACGAAACTCTTTCGCTTCTATTAATTATTTTAAATTGATCGGAAATCGGTTTATTCCTCTTGAAAAGTCAATTACTTTCCGTTTAATAGCAATAATTATTCCGTATTTTGTTGGCATTTTCTTTTTTTACTGATTTTTTACTCTTTTTGCAATTTTTATAAACTTACTTTTAATTAAAAAAATTTTTCTTGCTTTTGACAATACTAATAACAATTTTTACTACAATACCATTAAAGTACAATTTTTAAATTTCCTAATATCCTTTCCTTTCGTAGGAGATAATACAAAACTCTTTTAATAAATAAATTCTTATTTTATTACTTAGCAGCTTTAGCGAAAGTATTAGGCTTTTCGGAAGACTAAAAATTACCTTTGTATATATATGTGTGTGTGTGTGCAAGATAAAAAAAATGCGATAGCTGTTTCAAGTATAATTGGTGACCTCAAAATTAACTATTCTAGATTTTATGCTCTCCCCCTAAATTCATCTGCTCTCCCAAATTCGAGATCTTTCCATGTTACATTAACAACCTAAAATTAACCAATCACAGATAGCTGTACTTATGCATCATGCTTAGTATAAATACTCTTGATAAAACAACTACGCCTTCCTTTTTTCCTGACTTCTGCTAGGCAGACAGCAATTTCGCCTCTTCGCCTGCTTGCTGACAGCGTGTCGCTCAGCCTCTGCTAGCTATTCGCCAATTATTCTTAGAGCAGATATCATATTTTGTTATATCTTACATATATATATTTGCTTCATGTACTTTATTTGTTTTGTTTTCTTAGAATTAAAATCCTTTTTCTATCGGTGGTACTGAAATTAAAGGTTGCACTTTAAAATAGAAGAGATATAATACCACATAATTGCTCTGAATAAAAGAGATGAAAGGCTTGATTTGCATATTGTTAGTTTGATTTCAAAATGTATTTGATTGGAATTACTTTTTCCGTAAGTGCTAACGAATTTTTTATTATTAGGCAAATTCTCAGAAGGAACAACACTCTGCTGTGCTAAAACTGCGATGAAAATTGCATTTAATATTACCTTTTTAATCTCATCATTTCAGTTAAATGAGCTATAAGTAAAAGAAGATAACATCTATTAGAATAATTTTGACAATACGAGACTAAAATTTCAGTTTGGGAACTGTTACAATAAGGAAATTTTAAATGAAAAAAAAAAAAAAAAAAAGTCCGAAAGGCTTCAAATTTTAACGGCCGCCCAAAAGGGTTTGTTAAGGTTTTCCACGCTCCCGCTGAGCTCGTAGACTTCGGTTACACTCACTCTTGCTGCCCCACTTGTTTTGGAGGGGGGGGTCATTTTAGTTTTGTTATTAAGCATCATTTTCTTAGCACTTACGCCAAATGCAACTCAACAGTAAAATTGCAAAAATTTTAAAAGCAGTATAGCAGAATCCTTTTAGAATTCCCGATGCAGAGTTAAGTTTTTGGCATACATTTTTTTTTTTCTATTCTTTTTAGTCTTTTCTCAGTTCATCATATCAATGTTCAGTTTTCTTACTAAGATTGCTTTACAAAACATTTTTGTTTCTCTTTTTATTATTAACGCTTAGAGCATTTATTTATTTAATTTTACTCTCTTGGCTTTTATGTCATATAAAATTGAATTCAACAGCAAAATCACCAAATATTCTAAAACAGCGCATCTTTAGATTTTTCCATAGACAGTCTCGAACATGAGATAAAAATGTTTATTCCATAGTGTTGCTACTGCTCACTTTGAAATCGTTGAGTTTGTGTTTGTTAATGAAAAATTCATTAAAGTTTTACAAAACACGAAATAGTTAATAAAACCATACGAAATTCAAAATTCTGGCTTCCAAGTGCCCATCTTCAAGTGGAGGACTATATTATTCAGAATTTGATAGTTCTACGCTCCGTTGCTTTTTCACGATGCAAGATACATACACACATGCATGCAAATTCTTTGTTATTTAATTTCTTTAAATATAATACAGGGCGATAATATTTAGTAGCAACAATTTGAAAAGTGATGCAACGCATTCAAATCTTTCGGCGCAAAATGCCGTTTCGAGACTGACATCCCTTTCGGGCTGATAAGTATGAATCTCCAACATATTATAAGGTATTTTTCCTGCCTTCCTATCATGCTTTCGTGGTGTAGTGGTTCTGCACGCTGGGTCGGTATTCCAGAGGTCCGCGGTTCGATTCCCGGCGAAGGCGCTGCTAATTTTTTATCTTGCATGCTTCCGAAACTACCTAATGTCTCTACAGTGGCGCCCGAACTAAAAGGGTGTTGGATGAGGATTCTCCTCACCCAGGATTTGGCGATTGGGTCCTCTAAAACCCCAGTCGCCCTTTAAAAGGGGGAGTATATAAGGTATTTCTCCCGCCTTCCTAGCTTGGCTTCGTGGTGTAGTGATTCTTCACGCTGGGCCGGTATTCCAGAGATCCGTGGTTCGATTCCCGGCGAAGGCGTTGCTAGTTTTTCATTTTGCATGCTTCAAAAAATACCTAATGTCTCTACAGCATGACTTTTTTTATGACTGAAGACATTTTCATTTGCTTTCACAAGACGAATGAAAGAATAATCTTGTTGTACCTTGCTGCCAAGCAGTATAATATAAGCAAGAAATTAGGAAATGCCAGCTTAAACTGTTCTCATGCGCAATTTGTCTGGTGTTTTTATGCAGTTGTAAATAATTCAGGTTGATTTCATTATTGTATCGCATAACTGCATTATATTGTCACGCAACTCTGTTTATGCCTTGCGCAAATGTCTGTATTGCATAACTATATGAGAAAGAAATCTCAGTTTCAGCCACTCATAGAAAAAAATAAGTTAGGTAATCAAATAACAGAGCTTTAAAAAGCTTCATAAAACTTAATTTAAACTAAATCAACCGGTAAAAAAAATTGTTTTAGCTTACAAAATTTAGAAAATATTTATTTATGTTAATTATGACACTAACTGTCATATAATTAAGATTTAGCAATTACACACACTGCAGTTTTGAAATGCTTTATTTCCACAAAATTAAACTATTAGCTGCACGAACAAAAAAATTAAAACTCTGTTTTAAAACTCAAGAATTAGCAAATTGCTCTAGGGAATTACATTACGGGATCACAACTAGAAGAATTTAACAACTAGCACCTATTATTAAATTTACTATTTTCTAATCCAATTTTGGGATTCTCTAGAATGACGAAACTCCTAGGACTTCAAGAGAAATATCGTTGAAGAGGGAGATAAAAAGGGGTATGTAATGAAACCAATTTAATTCTTGCAAATGGAGTAAAAAAAGTTTAAATTGCATAATTTTTCAATCAGTTTCGTTCACTGCATGTATAGTGATACCAATCAGATCTCCTGGCCAATAATGAAAGAGGAACTACTCGGCCATTAAAATATAAAGTAAGATCAGGGGCAGGAAGATAGCGAGACGAGAGCAAGGTTACATAATCAAAGCAGGATATGCAGTTACAGTTAAATCCATCTGTGGTACATGATCATTCTTTGTTCAAAGATGCCCGTTCAGTTTAATTTCATTTTAGCTTATTTTTGTTACTTTTTTAATCTAGCATATCTTCACATTTCGTATTTTTCTCAGTTTCGTTAACTTCTTTCAGTATTTTTTATTAATATATAATTATTCTTTGCATAATTTAAACTTTTATTTTGTATAAAATTTAGAAATATAATTCCTTTTTAGTAATTATTATTTTATTAATAATTTATTATTTTTATAATTATTATTTTTAATTATTATATCTTTTTCAATATTTTTAATAGTTATTAATAAGTTTAAATGTGAAGACTGCTTACATTCTCATATTGCTTACTTGCTTATACTTTTCTTAAAGTGTAAAAGCATAGCCACTTCAGTTGATCCAGCAATTGTTTTTAGCGTGGAATAATTTCCCGGGCATTTTTCATTACAGTTTATACAATTAATATGAACTTTTACATTATTAAGAATCTGTTATATTACATTATTATTAGCCCAAAAGCGGCTATTAGTCTCGAAATGAGACTTTGTGTTGGTTTCCTATAAACGGCCTGGCTTTTCAAATTACTGCCAAAAGTTATTGCCCTATATTACTTTTTAAGAAATTAAATTATTAAGAATCTTTATATATGCATGTATGTTCTTGGCGTTGTGAAAAAAAGAATAACGTAGAATAACGTAGTTAGAACGTAGTTAAGAATAACGTAGTCCTCCATCCGAATATGTGCACCTGGAAGACTGAATTTTGAATTTCGAATTTGTTTTGTTATTTATTTCATATTTTGTAAAACTTTAATGTACTTTTTATTAAAATACTGAGCAATTTGCAAATGAGCAGTGTCGACACTGTTCGAAATGAAACATCTTTATCTCTAAAGCGCGAGACTGCTGCTATTCGGAAAAAATGTAAGATATTTATCTTTTAATTTTAATAAATAAGATCGGCTCTTTGAAAACCACGTGTTGCAAATTAATTTTAATTATTATTTATTATGATTAATTTAATTATAAATATAATTTTAATTTTAATTGTATTCGAACATGAAACAAACAAAAAATCTGATGTGAGCACCACATAACTTCCTTGTACGGCTTGTTAAATTATACACACATTTTTGCTGCGTTTCATTTAAACTTATTTCCTCGAATTGCATTAGATATATATTTTTCATTCTATTAATTCAGTTCTCACTTCGTGGCAAGGCAAAAATAAAAACACTCAAAGCATCTTCATTAAAAATTGTAAAATACAGAAAAACATTAAGCACCAAATACACTTATAAACAGTTTAAAATTTTTTTTCACAAGTGAAATTAAAAATTGTACACAAAAACAAGCAATTAGGTCAGCGGGCAGGAAGACAGATTTTTTGGTGCACAAAACTGAAAGTTTACTTTTTGTCTCACTCGACAAAAAGACACTGAAGTTGGAGCACAAACTAACTTAATTCACTGTTTCACTAAGAGCTTTAAATGTAAACAAATGGCGGCCTTGTTAGGTTTAGCATCACTTAGATTTTTAAATTGTGATAATTCACAACTATGGCATGTGGATTAACTAAATGGATAACTCTTTAACGAAAACGTAAGAGCAACATAATTCACACATTTTTAAAGCAAAAACTTCTCAGTTTATCAACACATAAAAATAAAAAATTGAGCTCACAGAACCGGGTAATAACGTGAGTAGATATATATATATATATACGTTTGGTGTGGTCGATTGCAACTAAAAAGGAAGGTACACAACTACATGTTATATCATTTCCATATTCAAAATTTCAACGTTCTAAGGCTGCCGCTTTTTTGAGTTATGCGAGATACATATATACGTTCGGACGTCACGATAAAAATCTCTTTTAATTCAAGTCTACACTGGTGTGCAAAAATTGAGGACGAAGTCGAAAAATTAGCATATCAGCTGAACGAAAAGGCAGAGCGGACAGAAAGACCAATCAGGAGATTAAGTAAGGTGATGTACGGTAGCACATGCGCAGATATGCAGGTAGACGTAATGGGGGAGTGTCTGAGTAGTATAAAGCATGTTGTCGGTGTAAGATCAGTATTTCTGGCAAAGAGATTGCACGCCGTATAGCAGTTAAAATCACACCGAGTTGCTGCCTCAGCGAGAAATGGCGAATAATCAATCTGTTAGACGACATCTGGATGCTTTTACCCGAGGTCGAATCATTGGGAAGTTCGAGGAAGGCCGCAGTGTGACAAGTGTGGCTGCAGAGTTCGGAATTGCTCACAGCATCGTTTCACGACTTTGGAGACAATTTCAAACTACAGGAACAGCTATCCGGGGTTTTAGTAGTGGTCGTTCACCATAAAAATCTCTGTTCACGAGGAACCCCACCCGCAGATGACCGGTATATTGCCTTACAGGCCAGAAGAAACAGGCGGCAGACAGCGGGAGAAATCGCTAGACACACGACTCAGGCACGGTGGTGGTCTGTTTGCACGACGCCCGGTACGGTGTGTACCTCTAAGGCGTTCTCTGTGGTGCCGGGAACACCGGAATTGGAGAGACAATGAATGGGGACGAGTACTCTTTACAGATGAGAGCAGATTCAGTCTGAGTAGCGATTCTCATCGCATACTCATCTGAAGAGAGCGGGGAAGCCGCAATCATCCCTCGAACATCATTGAAAGGGACAGATATGGAGGTGGCGGTGTTCTCGTTTGGGGAGACATCATGCTTGGTAGTCGTACAGACCTTCACATCTTCGACGCAGGTTCAGTCAACGGGACCCGTTATTGTAACGAGATTCTTCTTCCATATGTGTGTCTTTTTAGAGGCGCTATGGGTCCGCAGTTTCTTTTCATGGACGACAATGCACCATGTCAGCGCACAGTAGCTGCCGAACAGCTCTTAGAGAGTGAGGATATTGAACGTATGGTTTGGCCGGCACGATCTCCGGATCTCAATCCCATCGAGCATGTATGGGATTTTCTAGGGAGACGCTTGGCAGCTCGTACCTTACCACCAGTAACGATTCCGGAGCTTCGATTGGCGCTGCAAGACGAATGGGCAGCAATGCCTCAACAACTCATTGACACCCTCATTCTCAGCATGGGCAGACGCTGTGAAACCTACCTAGCAGTCAGGGGAGAACATATCCCCTATTAAAGACCGGATTTTTCTTGCTGGACACCCATCACAGGGATGTTTCGGCCTTCAGTCGCATTGCGCTCCATGCTACTTTTTCAATAAAGCTTCTTTTTATCCCTCTGATTTCTCTTTTAGTAAGTGTTGCTTACATTACTCATGTCCTTACGTATTGGGGATCTTACGGTATTAAGTGTGTTGATTTATAAAGCTTTTGTACAAAGTTATATTGAAAAAACCGTCTCGTCCTTAATTTTTGCACACCAGTGTATTTTACAATCAGATTTGAAAAAAAAAAAAAAAAAGAATCCCTTATTCTGTCTGTGATATATGTCCGTTGAAATATGGTACCTGAAATTTTGGGCGATTACAACAAGATACAACTTGATACAAAGAAGCAAAAAGACTCATTTAATCCGGTGTACGTGTCGATTATTTTTGCCCTAATAACAATCGATGTGCTTTCAGAAACTTCACTGAGTTTACGAAAGTTCCCAAACCTTTACTGAGCGAATAATATTATAAGATAATCCTAAAAGTGGCTATTGTATAAAATATGGGATAAATTTATCTTTAGTTCAATAATTTGGAAATGATGATAATAATTCATTTACGGATGGCAAAGAATTAGAAACACTCGCATTTTTTTTCAGCAAACGGTGATCCGTCAGTAGCTGAATACATAGGAGTTCTAAAAATTGGTAATTTGTCTCGCTTATGGTTCTCGACGTACGAGATGGCTGTATAAGATTTCAGTGTGTTCCGCGTTTATAACCAGATTTTGAGTTCCCAGCGAATAACACTAAAGAATTTTGTTACTAATAATTGAAGTATAATTTGTTACCCAAGTCTATGAAGATTATGTAATTATAATAAACCTTAAAAGTGCAATTTGCCTAGGGGATCATATTCAGGGATTATATGATAAAAGGATTAGTTAAAACTGACTTTATGTGAAATTTAAAATAGGGAGTATGACAATTTCCTGAAAAGAAAACTACTAGCTTTAAGCAATCATATCATTTCCATAATTAAAAAGAACACTTATAAGTGTGCACACACAAAAAAAAGGTCTTAAATAGATTAAATTCTCCTCTCAACGAAACAAAATGGCGAAGAAATTTTCTTTATCGCAACATTTGCGAAAACTACTTTATCTCTTTTTCTCCTTGTTTACTTCCACGCTTCATGTAATTAATTCACATCTATTCGTTGCCCTGCGTTGGCAACACCTTTTGGAATTGTCATTTACACAATTCGGTCGTCGTCAGAATGCAGCTGACCTACAACTATTTTTTAATGCTTATTTTAACTTAACTGTGTTATAGGATTATTATTAGGTATTTATGTATGGATATTTAATTATTATGTGTTTACAGTTTGGTTTGTATAAACTGAGAATAGTTGAATTTATTAAAGTTATTTCAAAACGAAACTTCTCTTTCAACTTTGGAGCCATTTGATTAAACGGTCAGTAAATGCACCTCCTTTGAATTAACATTTTCCCATTATTTCATTTTATGTACACGAATAGCTATTTTTAAGGCAATAAACGATGGTAGTGTATTTTATGTCAAATGATGAGCTCAATTATTTCTACCCAGTAGATTTCTTTGAAGTAACTCATGTTCATTAATGCAGTTACACAGTTCGCCTGCAGTTTTAGGATTAATTTTTAACAAATCCCAGTAATTCTACCAAGTAATAATTGACAGTATTTATTACTACGACATTAAAGCTTGTTTTTGTAAAATATCGTCTGTTTATGGGTAGAATTTTCTATGCAGTTAATCTTTTGCTTTGATCCAGGGAACATGTGTCATGATTCTATAGCTGAAACGAAGATGGAATTTATGCATGCCATGATTTGACCCAAACTTCAGATATCCATCCTGATACTTTCAAACAAGTTATGACTGAAGATAAAACTTGATGCTTTTTTATGATGCTGAGACAAAACGGCAGTCATTATCTGAGACTGAAAAAAGCTCATTATGACCACAAAATTTCAGTGTCGGAAATCAAAGCTAGCATTGGGTCGTAGCCCGGCTCGGGTACTATAACATCCGGTATCATAACACTATCTGCACTGTAAAAAAAAACCTCGAAGTTTTCAGACAAAAGTCTTGTATAGTTACAGAAATGCGAACAATTACGAAGGAAATACCTGTAACGAACACAGAACCAAACGAAATTGTAAACTCTACAGGAATTTTTCAAGAAGTTTTGCTTAGATTTTGTCCGTAGCGTGTGATCACGTGGCTTAAAACGGCTGAGAGAGAAGAACCAATCAGGAAGAAGGTGGAAAAACAGCGTCTTAGCGGGAGAGTTCAACGATAGTCGCCATCTTAGCCATTATTTTTGCAATGGTCGAGGTAAGTTCGAAATAGTGTTTGACGTGTATTTTACTAATTTTATGTAATGTATTTGTTATGTTCTTTACACTATCTATAATTAAATTCTTTTAATGTTTAGCTTATAATTCTAATGCTCCTAAATAAACCTGTGTTGAATTATTGTTAGAGTTCAAATCACAGAGCTTGTGTTCCATTTAGTAAAATAACAACTTTTATTCGTTATATCTGCAGGTGTCTGCAGTTAAACTGCTCATATTTATAAACAGAAACAAATTTGTTAATATGTTAGTTTAAAAACAAATAAGCTTAATATTAATGTTCTATCTATAGTCTAATAATTTCTCATGTTAAATATTTATGTATCTTTTAAAACATATCGCGTTAGAATATTCATATTTTTCATTTTGTTGACAGATGTAACATTATTATTCCATGTTATCATTACATGTTATCATTAATCCCAGCGTGAACTGCTTTAGAATATTTTTCAGAGCATTATTACACTATGTATGTTATTATTAATCTCAACAAAAAAGAAAAAATAAATGTAATATATTTAAAAAATTCGACAAAATAATTTAACATACATTAAAAATGGAATGTTATTTCATTAATACATGCGATAAGTTCGCCTTAAAAGATTATATAGTCGGATAGCAATTACATATTTGTAAAAGTATTCAATGTATATTATTTTTTGTGTTAAAGATAGTTTTAATCCAGGACAGTCTTTACCAACTTATAAAGCATCTATTAAGTTACATTATAACCAACATTTACAAAAGGCAATAATCGAAATGCCATGACTTTGACATATTTTTAACTATGATGTAACATACTAGGAACATTAAAGAAAAAAAATTCTATTTTTTCCTTTATGCTTGTTGAAAAGTAAAATATTAATAAAATGGTACAACATTCATTCTAGTACTTACAATGTAAATTTACATATAAATTTACTATAAATTTTGGTGCAAAGTTCATTATAAAATGCATTTGCTAATATTTAATAGTTATAGCATTCAATATCAAATCATGGAAATTTAAATAATGATACGTCAGTTGCATATATTAATTTCAATACTCAGCTCAATGCCAAATTTCTTCTATATCTGAGATAACATGTATTTTTTTAGAATAATTCTTTTGTGCCATCTTTTCATTTAAAAATCTCTTTGAGATATATTTTAATGTAAATTATTTTCAAAATTATCCTCATTAGAATGTTGTTCTCTTTATTATGTTTGAAACTGCCGTTACGCTAAAAAATATATTCAGAAAACTATTTATTGCTGAATGTTTAAAATAAGTTCTACTGCTCCTTTTTCACAAAGAGTATCCATTTGAATTGCAGTTGGTTTTAATTAATCGTTGGTTGTATTTTTAAGAACTACTTGATAAAATTCAACAAATTAGTTCAATATATGAGTTCATCTGAAAAACCTAAAATTTTTATTCCAATTCTGTCATGTGTATATATTTCAAGAATGAAAAAGAATTACAAATTCACTATCCAACAATACTGAGTAATATAAGTTGTTGATATAGCCAAACTTAAAATGACCCATTTTAAAACCAGATTAAATAAATCATCGCGTATTTTCGGTCATCGAATTTCTTTGGCGTTAAAAGTGTCATAGATTTAGTAAATCCAAGGGTCAAGGTAAGCTCAGATATTTTTTTTCATAGTTCATATTTGCTAAGTTATAAATTTTGCTGATGCAAAAGTTATGTAACTTATGCAAACATATGCTTAGAGTATTTGAACTAGTGTTGAAAAATCACTGGAATTTAAAATGTAATTGACAGTATGCCTTAAAGCTTGTTTTGGTAAAAGCATATTTATGGGTGCCCCTTGGCAAAAATTGGCGATTTTTGGCAGTACATGGAACCGAGTTTGTGCAATTCTTTGACCATGTTATTTTGGCTTGTGTAGCGACGATTTGTGTGCCAAAAACCGCCGCTACACGAAGACAAGAGATTGCACATACTCGGTATCCATGTACACATCGACCTATTTTCACTTAAAAAAAATCTGCAAATTTTACAAACTTGGCATCGCGCACTCCCTTGACTTTATCCATGTACACATCTACCTATTTTCACTTAAGAAAACATCAGAGAATTGCACTAACTTGCGCTCCCTTGATAATACAGGGAGCACCCTTCAATATACTCTAAATGTTGTTTTTCATAAATTAAAACATTTTAGGCATTTAAGATATCTTCCTGGAAGTTACAACTAAATGAATGACTCTTAAGCATAAAAATATCAAATTTTTGTGCTTAAGTGTAGAAGGAGTTATACACTTTTTAAATAACAGTGTCAGAAAAATATACTTTTTAAAATATGTAAACCATTGTTTGAAGTACAGAAAAACCTTCTTTAGCAACTATACCTCTTTAAGTGACTATGTCAAGTATTCTGGTGATACAAACATTGATTTTAATTATCACTGAGAATCATGCTTTGTGAAGTAACCACCTCCATTAAATATCAAAATTGTACAAAATTATGGAAGGTTATAGAGAGGTTTTACTGTATACTTAAAGTATATCATATCACTGATAGATATTGATGATGTAAAAGATATTATCTAATCATAAATATTTCAAGCATTAAATAGCTTAGTGTAAGTCAATAAGTTTTCAGATTCTGACTTTGTACCCTGTCTTTCACTATGTAATATTTTTCTAGCAACTGTGTTAAGTACCATTAAGTAAGTTTCTGTATTAAATACTACTTAATGTAATCAGGTATCATCTGTTCTGTCTGTAAAACTTAATCGTAATAAGCGAACAAATGAATATCTGTAAAACTAAAGATGACACTCTATGTAAAAAATACAAGTATTAAAATGTCTATGAGAGGAACATTTAAAATATTAAATCCACGATCAATTTTTGCGACATCTAAGATAGAAAATACCCAAACTGACTAGTTAATTCAGAGGATGAATGCATGTAACATCATTGTTCATGTGTTTGTTAATTGTGTAAGTTTTGAAGTTCATGCATTAATTGTTGATAACTATATTATTGGCCTTATATATATACTTGCATTTCAAAATTTTGTATATTTTGCCAGTGAGCTAAGTATTAAATGCTGTTACGTATAAGTTCATATTATGTGGAAAAGTAGTTTTTGATCTAACACTTTCTGAGAATTTTTTAATGTTGATCATCAAGCTTAAGGCATACGGCTGAAATTACCAGTATTAACCATAATTTAATTATTCTCCTATTTCAGCGTTTCTCAAACTTTTTTTGAATAGAGATTATGTGAATTATCATAATTTGTGAATCACCTTGCTGCTGTTCCCTTCGAAAGCAATTTTTTAGCATATATTACTACTAGTACACTTATATTTTTAATATATAATTAAAATCCGTTATATTTTATAATTAAGTCCATTGAAGAAAAGTTATATTTCTAATATTTCAAGATTATTAATGAGAAGGATGATTTGTAATTCTTGCATGGCTCTTCTATATTTGGATATATGATGGTAAGACCACAGTCTTAGTGGATATATGATAGTATATTTGGATATATGGTGGTAAGTACCACAGTTATACTGCTTTAAATCCATCTTTTACTGCTAAGACTGAGTGGGAAGTCTGTAAGTAGGGTAACCAATAATAAATTTCATAAAATGTCTATCTTACGAGAAAAGGTGATAGATGATTGTCATATGTAACTTTTTAAACTCTGAGATTTTTCAACTAAATTTTTTTGTCTCCTTTGGAAACTTCGGAGGACCACGAGGGCAAGCTGTATGATCCACAGATTGAAAAGTGCTACCTTAATACATTTCAATTTCTAGAGAAATTAATCTTAAAAAAAATCTGATCATTATTAAAACTACTTTACAAATTTATTTTATATTACAAATAAATATAGTAAATATCTAATAAACCTCAAATTATTTTCTGCAAAATGAATTATTTAAATTTGTACTGCTTTTGCTTCAAAAATGCAGGATACATGCAATTTATGATTTCATGAAAGGACCAAAAGGAATCTTGTTTGCAATTTAATTATTTAATTTTAAAAAAGATTTAAATCATTTGGAATATGTGCAAGTGCATGCAATTATTATGAAGAGATTTTGAATTAAAATGTCACATAACAAATTTAGAATATGTTATGTACTTCTAACGAATGTGATTTTTTCTTTATTTAGGAGCCATGCTTTGAATCCTAAGAAGAAGAGGACTGCACCTTCACAATATGATTAATTAAAAATAACAATAATATAAATTTTACTTATTTTTTATTTTATTTTCCTTTTGGATAGTTTTCAAATAAAAATAAACCTATTTTTGTTTCTATATTCTGTGCATTGGAATAAAGAGTTCCCCCCCCCAGTGTTCACTGATATGCATGTAAAAGAATTGTGTGCAAAATTAAATCAATTTTTGTTTGTCACATTCATTTTTCACAGTATGTACAATTTTCAAGATCTACAATAGAAGATTCATTGTAGCATAAGTCATTTTTTTCTGTGTATTTTAAATATAAGATCTGTTTTTGTATATATCAACATTTTCCATACCTTTTTCTTATTTAATTTATAAAAACGTTAAAATATAATAAAATCAAAATAAGTGTATATCTATTTTTCAAGTTGGGTAAGGAGGAGAGGCATGATCTAGCAAAGGTAAAATGGTTGAGAACCACTAATATATGGTATTAAAAGTATTTTCATTTCTGCATTAAATTGCTGGAACCAAATAGATCTTTTATATTATCTTTAATAGTTTTTGTCAACTAAATCTAATCTTGCAAGATGTAGTTATGCATAACGAAATTCATTATTATGAATTATATTGACTGTTAATTATAGATCTTCACGCTAACTGTATATGTTAGGAGTGAAATGCATTGCAATATCCAATATTTTCAAAATATGATATTTTTTTTAAAAAAATATATGATTATGGAATATTACATTAAAATGAAATGGTTCCTTATGTAAGCTGTATGTTACACTAAAAGGCTTCATTGAATATTTGTAAAGTAATGAGCAAATACTAAGTAAATATCTTGTGTGAATGAATATTATCTTACAGAATTTTTTATTCCATAAAAATCTATCTAAAAATATAATTTTGTTGAATGAAGATTTAAACATTTTTCCCAAAGATTTAAAAAGTCGTTTGAAATAATGATAACAAAAACATTAATCTGAAGCATTTAATAAATGAATAGAAAATTTTGAGAACAATTAAATCATCCACAGGAATTTTGAAATAATCATCGTGTTTTTGACATCAGTTAAAGAAAGAAAATCTGAGTCATTTTGATTATAGTGATAAATTAGTTTCATTAATAGTAGGATAGAAAATTAAAATTTTAAGGAGCCATTATGCATTATCAATTTTTCATTAAAAAATTTTTAGTTTATTACTACTATCATATCAATTATTAATGCTGAATTCTTTATCTTTAGTTTTTACATTCTTAAGTCTACTTTTCTTAATTTTCTAGGCATAGCAGAGAAAAATATAATTATAGGATCAAGGCATTTCCAAATACGTTATATTTTCTTCCTTAAATTTTTAAGATCATTCTATATTCATCATGTATTATAGACACAGTATCAGGGGATTCTGTTCAATTTTTCAGTTAGAATTTGGGACGAAGTTGTGAAGTCATACCTACATTAAATGCTTGAATTGATTATTTGAAATATGACAAAGCAAGAGAGGGCCATCTGTCCAAGGAAAGGAATATTTTAAGGAAAACTTCATGTTACACAAACATTTACACAGGCAGCCCATTCTCTAGGATTTAAATCTAGAGCCAAATGCTAGTGTTCAGCTTACTGTCTGGCTGCCTGTAGGCAATAAATGTTTTAGTAGAAGGAATACTTGAAAAATTAAATTTAGAACTAACTAATTCTTCAATTTTGTATTCAATGAGAAGAATGTAATTTATTAATAAAGTTTTAAATCTGGGAAAATCCCTGTACAACTGTCCGATTAATTAATCTATTATTTCAATTAATGGTTAGTAGCAGAAGAGATTAAAAAGCATTTATGCCTAAAAGAATTATATGTTGTAATTTAAATGAATAATGCAATTAAGCATGAAAATAATTTTGGATAGCTTGTGATAACTGAATTTAAGTTCATTGTTGAGTTACATCAATAATTTTTTTTAGAATTTGAAAAAATATTTAGAATTGTTTATTGAAACAATTTCATCAAAATATTTTTTACTGTAATCATATCCATTTGCACTCTCTTTAGATTACACTGTTGGGTATAAGGAGAATGATTTGGTTTAGTTTATTTAAGTATGGCAAAGCACACTAAGACTATCTGCCTAAGCGGAGAAATGCCTTCGTGGAGGACTTTCGAAGGGAAACTGACTTATATACATGTTACACATGGAAAAAACCATGAAAATACCCATACAACCAGCCCATTCGCGGGATTTGAACCCCGGACCGAACTACCAGTGTTCAACGGAGGAATTCTAGAATATTACTAATTTATTGCCAAAAAACCATTAAGTCTATAATACACAAGTTTTTTTTCCAACTATTTCATGATGCATATGTAACTTTGAGATGTCTCAAAATTCAATAAAGGAAAGTAATGCAGATGTAATAAAAACATAAAATTTGGGCGTCTTTTTAACATTGGGAATATTTTGAAAGAAAATGTTGTATATCTTTTAGAAAATCTAAGGTATTTTTCCTTAAAAAAAACTTAATAATATTTAATAATAAGTTACATAACTTCCTTTTCCCCACAAATAAATAAATGCAGCATATTTTGTTACAAGCAGTAGCTGTAGACATTCCACATAAAACATATGTTCTACATGTGTAATTATTTATAGTAATATTACAATTAAAATATTTAATATTTGAGAATACATCATTTTTGTATTTTGTATAAGACAAATATGTTCTATATGCATAATTATTTGGAAGAACTTTTAAGTAAATGATCTGCAACTTTTACATATATATCCTTTAAAATTTCACATGAAAATACATGTTCTTACATAATCACTTGCAATAACCTTACAAGCAGAACACTAGTAATCTACAAATATTCCCTTTAGTAATTCACATTCAAAAATTACGATCTACTTACACTATTATTTCCTGTAATCTTTACAGATGTTTACATTGGTAAATCACATATGAAAAACATGTTATACTTACACGATAATTTCCTGTAACATTACAGATCTTTGATCTGTAACCTTTACAGACATATGCTTCGGTAATCAACATACAAAAACTTTGTTATGCCTACGGAATAACTTCCTGTAACATTACATGTCAAACATCTGTAACCATTACAGGTATAATCTCTGTAAAGTTACTAAGAATATTCCTGTTTTGATTACTCAAATAATCCATGGCATCCCAGTTTCCACGACTTTTCTTAGTAACTTTACAGATTTTTTTTTACAGTGTGGAGCACACTGGAGCCGTAATTAAAAGGGACTCCAATACTTTATACTACTCAATTATTCATTTTCTCTTTTTCTTATGAAAGTGAATCGCAATTCCGCATAAAATTCTTTTGATTCGGTAATGTTTTATTTAGCAATAAGTCTAAAAATGAGTGGAGATTTGGGACTCTTAAGAAAAGAAAAGCCTCATCTATATGTCAAAACTTATTTTCTAGGAAGTGCACATTTTGACGTCTTGTTTGTACAAGGGAAGATTTTTGGTCCTTAAAGTACTAGTAGTGATTATCGTAACCCTGCCGCTTCATTCTCTCGTTTATTATCGGCAGTTTCAGTTACTCTTTATTTATAATAGAGCAAGGAAGAATAATTGCTGTTTATGTTCCTAAATGAGCATTAAGTTACAACGATTTTAACATATTAAAGTACTAATATAAACACCTCAAACAATGCTGGTGATTTCGATTTCAAACAGCATAAATTTTGTGTACTCGAATTTTACTAGTGCATTTCTAATGAACAATAATATTTGATAAAATAACTGCAGGATTTCCAAACCTTATGCCCTCGGGCACCATGGCGCCAGCCGTTGTGAGATCACAATAAAAATGTTTTAGTTTTCAATAAAATTCTATGTGAAAGTTTTCTTATTTTTAATGAAATAGAAATTGCATCCAACTCAGATACCAGCACAAAGCAAAATGCGATCAATCTTTTTTATGTGCATGTATTACTAACCTGTCCAACTATAGATTCAGCTTGAAAACATTAATGGTGTCCGCCGTCCAACAGATAGTTCTAGAATGTGCTCTTAGGTACAAAAAGGTTGGGAACCTCTGAAATAGAGTGAGTACTTTAAATCCTCAATCTTAATGAAACATTATGACAAATAGTACAACTGCAAATGTTTAGAAACCAAAAGAACAAGTTGATAATGTTAGTACTGCCGCAATCACATATACCCAAGATTTGATTTACATATTTCTGTTTAGATTACTTTAATTGTATTTGTCGTGACAACTATTGTCCGAAAGAAACTCAAAACCTTAGCTACTCAATAACCATTTTCTTTATACATTTTCCTAAGTATTTCAATAACTTATTAAGATCAAAATAAACATACTATTGCGGTCTACGGGTTAGTGGATTTAGAGTGATTGATGACAACACTTGATGAAGGGTCAAAAACACGATTTATTTGTCAGTATTACACAGGAGAGTTTCAGAGACACGTTTACAGCCTTCAAAAAACCATGCTGAAACAATCAGCAACACAGCCTTCAGGCTACAACGGTGACAACAGCTTCACGGCAAAGTACAGCTCCCGACTCGGCTCGGTCGCTCTCAAGCTAATCTCCGAACGCGAAACACCACTACTGAACTCAAGATACTCTTCACGATAAATTGCTACTCCGCGTACAGGCAGTGCATTTATAGCTTCTGGCCTGCCTTCGAGAACTTTCTCTGGAAGACCAGTATGACTTCGTTTAAGAATATTTTCTCTCTACCTATGGCGTATAGCCAATTTTATCTCCAAATGGATGATTTCAAGACAAATATGACAACCCTGCCTTTCCTTGCCATTTTCTAGCAAGCCTAAACCAGCTTTGCGGGGTAGCTATCTTACCGCAGCTGGGCATTTTGCAACAATACAAATACAACTGTTTAATCTCTTGACCGAATAAAAAAATTCTTGAATAAACATTCACAATTTTTTAAATATAAAATTCTAAGTGTTACTTTGCATATTAAATTCACACGCAAAAAAAAATCACTTAGCTTTATATAATCATCAGTATATACTGTTGCGTGTGTATGGGTTCGTAATAAATTAAATGCAGAAGTCCGATGAAAAGTGAATAAAATTTATTATTACCACAACTAATAAAACAAAATGCTTAAATTTAATCAGATATTCATACAATATTGCAATATCTCACAGTATTTATTTTTTAAACTACTCAAACGTTCAAGAGAACTTAATTAAAAACAGAGAAACGCAGAGGAACCTAATCCAATCTCGCCGCGAATTCGCTACAGTAAACAACAGTTTTCTAAAGCAACTGAGATGTTCTCTGTCTGGCTTTTATAGATTTTTAAATCGGCCGCACTAGATTGTTCCAACAGTTCCTCGAAAGCAAAAAGAGTAGTTATTACGGTTACGTCTAGTCAATTAATATTTATTCGAATTAAATATAAATTAAAAGAGATATTTATTTATTAAATGTTAAATGCACGGGCTGTTGTATTTTTAATTTTCCGGTCTAGTTTTCTCTTAATATTCGTCACGCGCGGCACTGCACGGGGAATAAAACAATTTAATTTATAATTCTACTAACATTAGCTATTTAAATATTAAGTCCGTAAAAATACAAAGAGGAGGTGAAGAATACTTACACAAGCAGACTCCGGGAATCTGGAAGATGAAACAACTTACGCAGTGATGAAGGTTAACTTCCCGAGAGTCAGACTGCTAAATAATTTATGAAACCTGCTCCTAACCTAGTCACTTTTAATATTTACCACCGTTCGAATTCTTCGCAGAGTGGAGCAGTTTACTTTATCGGGCTAAATATCAATTTCTGAAGAGTCTCTTTATACACATGGGAAAACAGAAACACAACGCAGGAATAATTTCACATAATAAATCGGAACCAGTAGTCGATAGACTGTGAGTCTGGAACAGTCTGTTTATACATAGGCAACAGGAATACATGCTAAAAGCATTGCACAGATCGTCGCATTTTTTTCCCAGAGGATTTATGAGTTCATGCGTTTTTCCTATATCACACGCTTAATCATTTAGTATCCATCTCAGGAAAAACCTATACATCTTTCTACTAATTATCCCCAATTAAATGTTGTGTCATCATCTCAGGAAAAACCTGTACACCTTGCTACTAGTTATCACCCGTAATTCCCTCTGTTTCTTTTTTCTTTATTTTCGCTCAGATTGAAAACCCAAAGGGCCTAAAAATACTCTTCTAGCCCCTTCAACAAAACCTCAACTTTCTTTACTCCTTGCCTAATTATTAATTATATAGTTCGACGCAGCCACGCTTCTTTCAAATTATTTGGTCAATTACAGTCTGCCGCGACCTATTTATTCCCAGCTAATTATAACTGTGTAAAAATTAGAATAGGCGCCGCACAACTTTCTTTACCAACAACGTGAGAAAACCCTCAGCGTAATTCGTGCTTGCTGGGGGGAAAAGCATCGAAACACATCATGAGCTGACAAAACTTCTCCTACGATGAACAATATACACTGAAGTGACAAAAGTCATGGGATAGCAATATGCAAATATACAGATGGCAGCAGTATCGCGTAGAAAATGTATAAATGCGAAAAGCTTTGGCAGGGCTTTCATTTGTGTTCAAGTTATTCATGTGAAGAGGGCTTTGACGTGATTATGGCCGCACGACGAGAATTAACAGACTTTGAACGCGGGATGATAGTTGGATCTAGACGCATGGGTCATTCCATTTCGGATATCGTTAGGGAATTCAACATTCCGAGATCCACAGTGTCAAGAGTGTGCCGAGAGTATCTAATTTCAGGCATAACATCCCACCATGGACAGCGCAGTGGCGGACCACCTGCACTTAACGACCGAGACCAGCGACGTCTGCGTAGAGTTGTCAATGTTCACAGACAAGCAACACTGCGTCAAATAACCGCAGAAATCAATGTGGGACGTACGAGGGACGTGTCCGATAGGACAGTGCGGCAAAATTTGTCTTCCTTGGGCTATGCCAGCAGAAGACCGACTCGAGTGCCTTTACTGACAGCACGACATCGCCTGCAGCGACTCTCGTGGGCTCGTGAGCATATCGGTTGGTCCCTAAACGAATGGAAAATCGTGGCTTGGTCAGATGAGTCATGATTTCAGTTGGTAAGAGCTGCTCGTAGGGTTCGAGTGTGGCGCAGACCCCACGAAGCCATGGACCCAAGTTGTCAACAAGGCACTGTTCAAGCTGGTGGTGGTTCCATAATGGTCTGGGCTGTTTTTACATGGCATGGACTCGGTCCTCTGGTGCAACTGAACAGATCATTGACTGGAAATGGATACCTTTAGCTACTTGGAGATCACTTACAGCCATTCATGGACTTCACGTACTTAAACAACGATGGTATTTTTATGGATGACAATGCGCCATGTCACCGGGCCACAATTGTTCGCGATTGGTTAGAAGAACATTCTGGACAATTCCAGCGAATGATCTGGCCACCTAGATCGCCCGACATGAATCCCATCGAACATTTATGGGACATCATCGAGGGGTCAGTTCGTGTCCAAAACCCTGCACCGTCAACACTTTCACAATTATGGACGTCTATAGAGGCAGCATGGCTCAATATTACTGCAAGGGACTTCCAACGACTTGTTGAGTCCATGCCACGTCGAGTTGCTGCACTTCGCCGGGCAAAAGGAGGATCGACAAAATATTAGGAGGTATCCCATGACTTTTATCACAGTGTAGTTGTCTACATCTTGCATTTGCATCACACATCAAGGAACACATAACAATAAATTGCGCCTATCTTCAAACCAAGACTTATTTTACAAAACCTGCAGTCTACACGGAAACAATCTTAAACTCCCTTCAAGGCATCCAAATCACGGCCGTAAGAAGTCTTTATCAAAACGCCGTTTCCTGCAGACAGCCCAGTAGCCAAGTTCCCATTAAGGAAAAGGAAAACAATTTCACGTTCTTTACTAATCTCACTTGATATCGAAGTAGCATTTGACATAATACACTGGGCAGATACATTAAATATACTCAAATCTGTTCATTGTCCAAACCAATTATTTCTACTACTAAAGGACTACTTCCATAATAAGACTCTTAAATATACTTCAAATTCTGGAATCAGTACATTTAATATCACAAGAGGATATACACAAGGATCTTGCTTGGGCCCAACAATCTGGAACTTACTAGCAAATGAAATCTTAATAACCTTCGACAATATCCCTCACAACAAAACACCCAAAAACAAACAAACTTCTCACACTATCAAACGCAATCAAAATAACAACAACAAAAACTTGGAGAGTATCTTCACAATTACAAAAAATCTGATGTGTACACCACATGACTTCCTTGTACGGAATATTAAATTATACGCATTTTTCTTGCATTTTATTTAAACTTATTAGATTGAATTAAATCTACTTCGCAGACAGCGCATAAACCACAATACAATAAATGCATTCTTTAACATTCACTCTATTTGTTTACCATAGCAACACTTTTGCGCTAGGTTCACTTAACAGTATTATATTTCGTTCATATCAGTTGAAGCCAGGCTATGCTATTTCTTAGTTTTTGAATTAAGTTGTAATTCCAACCGGATCTTCCAACAAGAGAAGATCCTGCATTTTATTTTACTTTTTGCTTCTTATCAATTCAGTTTATTAAAAATTTCTTATCTCTTTGCGTTTCATTGAATTTAATTTTAATTATTTTAGTTACTTTATTTGTTTATTTTTTTTCACCTTTCCACAGGCCTTCCATAGACTCCGACTCTTCTAATTTCAGAAACTAAGCCCTTTGGTAAATCTCAAGTAAAGACTGTGTTGGTGACTTATCTTGATTTAAAAAGGTTTAAAAATAATTTATTCCTGAAATGAACTCTATATTAGCTAAATAAATAATCGATAGGCTTCTGATAATAATTCAGGTCGTTAGGCCTAAAGAAACGATCTCACGAATAACTGGTTTCCGTTGTGTGACAGTGCGCCTTCACGCTATACGCTTCTCTTCAAGCAGTTTCTAATGAAAAAATGAAAAAAAAAAGGGTCACAATTTTCACCCCCCCCCCTCAGTTCACCAAATTTTACATCTGTTGACTACTATCGCTATAACTTGAGTGTTAAAGAGTCCTCTAAAGGATTTCTATGAAAGAATCGAAAGGTCGAAAGGCTATTTATTGGAGGCTAAAAAAGTAAAAATGCTTTTTTTCTGTAACTTTCAATCTTAGATGAACTTAGTCCTGAAATTTTGTAAACGAAATGCGTATGTCATTTGCACAGAGATTTTCTTATCAAATTCGAAGATATTAGATATTTCAGTACTATTATATTGAGTCGTAAACTGTAAAAAAGTTTTACAATGCAGACCAAATGAATTTTTGTCATCTTATGATTAGACTTGTCATTGTATGATCACTGACGATGAAACTTGTGCAGAAAAAGATTGCTAAAACTCCAAACTCACAATTATTTATAATCATGATAAGTTTTTTTTAACTCGTGCGGTTTTAAAATTTGCTCTTATAGTTGTAAATGCTAATGCATTTGAAGTGTAGTAGTCCTTTAATTTTCATCCTGTGTTTTTTTACTTTCTATACGAGAACGTTCGCTTATTAATTTAACACATTAGTTGAAATAAAAATAAAAGTTTAAAACCCATTTTTAACTACAAATGTTAAATATTATCTTTTAACAACTTAAATGAACCGAAAAAATCACAAGGAAAATGATGAAATTGTTCGCTCCAAAAATATTCCCGAGCAATTTGTTGTTAAAAAAAAAAAAAAAAAAAAAAAGAAAAAAAAAAAAAAAAAGAAATACGAGTATCTTGGATTCCTAAAGTGCCATCAATCAAAAGGTGGGTTGAAGCTGCTACCACTAGCATCCTGGGCGTACGGCGAGTGACAAATCCACCATTTGTTCCTTATGTTTGAATTTAAGAACCCGATGTAAACAAATGCAACAAAAACCTGAGCTAGATACCTAAAATTATTTTTATAATTAGGTATAATATTATTTAATACTTTATGAGTAATAACAAAAATTCAGAACTAGATATATAAAGTAGATCTTTTCTGCTATATCACAACACACTCCAGAGAAGTTTCTGTAAAAAGATACATTTGTGAATATTCTTTATGAACCACTTTTAAATCAAATGTTGTTTATACCTCTTATAAAAATGTTCATGTTTCCGAACTAAGTACTGTCAACAAAAAGTTTTTAAAATTTCTGATGTTTAAAAACATTTCACCTTATTCAAAATGAATTAATAACAGAAAGATGTTTTCTCGGATTATTTTAAATTGCCACATGTATCTTTCTACAGAACATTGTTTGGCACCTCTTGTCTAATAACAGAAAAGATTCCACAAATGTATCTAATTCCAAATTTTGTTTTTCAATTCTTAAGTAAGTCTGGTATGATATGTTCGCTTTTTACTGTGCATTAGTTTTCATGATTACGAACTGCATGAGACTATTTTTAAATGCGGTCGAGGATAATTCTTAAATTTCACGTTCGGAATGACAGAGCGAATGGTCATTTAGCTGTCTCATCAGCAAGAACTTTACTTAGAATGCACCTCATGAAACTATCTATTGGTCCCTGTGGGGTGTAGGAAGTTACAAACATCCACGTTTTTCTATGATTCGGACCAGGTACAACCATACTGTAGCCGGTTCCGCTAACAATAATGCTAACCAGTAGAGTATATCAGGATTATTTTCATCAATTTATAAATTTAAAAATGTTTTCTTCTTTTAGAAATTAAAAGAGCAGAAACTTGAGCTCACATGATCTTTGAGATAGTTATAAACGCTTAAAATAATTCCTTTTTTCCTTTTGGCAATATACTCGTTTGAAATCAATTTAAAGTAAAATAATCAGTAAGCATGCACTAAATTTTTAAGCTTTTAACTAGCAAGCATTCTTCTGAAATAGTAAGAATCATCAAACCTTTCAGCTTACAATTAAGAGTGTAGGGATTTATATTTATTTTAACTAACAAGTGAAAGTTTAATTTCAAACTTTCCTATAGGCCTTTATTCCCCTGATTGTCAGTGCCAGAATATTTAAATTTTACAGCGCGCGTGGGGGAATGCAAATTTTTACTTTGAAGAAAGTATTTAAAAGCTGAATTTAAATGGGAAAAAAAGAGAGTTGGGCTACAACCGCCACCTCTGCCATAGATACGGTTGCTTATTGCTGGTTCATGTGGCTTAATTGCATTTAATTGCTGCCACTAATTTCGAAGGGGTGGGGGTTAGTAACAGGATCTCGCTGAGCCCTGTAGTTTAGTTCTATCACTTGTTAATACCTTCAAATTTTAGTTTCATTATTTGATTTTCAGTTACCTCCCAAGCAGAGGCGAAGTTTGTTAGCTCGAGTTGACGCATTGTAAATTTTAGTCAGTGCAATTTTTTCTATTTCCTTGTATAAATAAAAGTCTTAAAGAGAAATTTAGTGTATAAAAAAGCAATTCATAGTTAAGGTGTAGGAAAATACGGTTCTTGCCTTTAATAATATTCTGCGTGTCAAGACCCAAAACTGGGACTGTTTCCATGTTTTCAATAGTGGGCTAAACTTTGGGAAAAGTATACTGATGCTCACTGAAAACAGTTAAAAATTTAAAATATAAGTGTAAAGTATATTATGATTGCTTAAAAATAAATCCGATTATTTTGGGGTATCCTTCGTAATTTTAGTAGACACAAGATCAATATCTTAAGTTTCTCTCTTGTCTAAATTTTTTTATCTATTTTTAAGCCAATTTCTTAGTTTTACAAATTTTAATATACACACATAATACTTTTGATACGTTTTTTTAGATTTTGGTTAAGAAACTTTGAAAATCAAGTCATTCTGCAACCATGTCTGGCCTTCTTGGAGTCACTGACTATGTGGTGATCAGCTTGATGTTGGCAGTATCGGCGTCCGTGGGTCTTTTCTTCCGTTTCACAGGTGGACGGCAAAAAACAACACACGAGTTCTTAATGGCCGGAAAGAATATGAGCATCTGGCCAGTGGCATTCAGTCTGATGGCGACCTACATGTCGGCTATTTCCGTGCTGGGATTGCCAGCGGAGACATATATGTACGGAACTCAGTTTGTGATGTGGATGATCGGTATGCCATTCGGTGGTCTCGTGGCTGCCTATGGATTTCTACCAGTCTTCTTCGATATGGAAGTCTCCACAGCTTATGAGGTAATTGTTATTCGACTAAAATCATAGCTAAGAATCAGTTTAAGGACCCATTTAAGAATAGCATTACATTTATTCCAAAAATATTACATTTAAGATTTTAAAATTAAAAACAGATAATATAAAACTTAATTTTTTCCAGTACCTAGAGAAGAGATTTGGAAAAATGACAAGAACTATTGCTTCGCTTCTTTTTACTGTGCAAATGGTAAGTTATGGCTATTTATAATATTTTCCACGCTGAAGAGTAAAATAAAATTTTCTGTTGTATTTTTCAACACAAAATTCTTATTACTACCAGAGGTATATTAGTCTATTTGTCTCGAAACTCATTTTTTGTCCGTATCACTATTGTGTTCGAAACAGTTTTAAAACTACTACCTTTAAATGTCATCGCCATATATAATTTTCAAAGAAATTATTTTTTTAATAATGACGAATATGTGTATTTGTATGTTCCTCGCATTGCGGTAAAAAAAACGCCATCTATAACCATCAAGTTTTGAATACAAGGTTGTCGCCCATCCGAACAATGTGCGCCTGGAAGTACGGATTTCCAATTTCCAATTTGTTTTTTACTTATTGCGAATAAACTGGTCTTTTTAAACAAATATTTTAATGGAACGTTAAGTTAATGCATTAAAATTTGTTATTGAAAATTTGTTTATAATCGGTTACGAAATTTATGTACTAATTGTTTAAGAAATGTCTTTCCTGTGATGCAAGAAATAATTTATTTTCCATTTGATCTTCAGTCTGAATCCTTAATATAGGAAGTATTTCATAAGTACCAAACGTGATAACCGTAACATAAAAAATAACTATAAAAGAAATTTATTAAATCGAATTTTAAAATGTATATAAATTCTGAATTTAATCATAATAGTGCATATAAATTCTGAATTTAATCTTTCTATTGTATATGACAGGTATTTATTTATATGCTTGTAAAATATGTAAAACTTCTTTTCAAATTACGCCCGATATGCAACAACGTGAGATAATATGAACTCATAAAGATAAGACATGTTTATGATTTTTTCAAAAAAAAAAAAGAAAAAAAAAAAAAAAAGAAAAGAAAAGAAAAAATGCTCCTTGGTCGAACTTATGTGTTTGTGATCAACGAAATGTATCTTCCATAGTGTTAAAGATAACAGAGAGATGCTTATCGCAGGTATCGTTGATTATTGAAACATTTTGAATTCAAAATGTCGTTATTAGTGAAAGTAGTTTTAAAATATTTAAATTCGTATGGTTCCCATTATTTTCACTAGCCAGTTATTTTAATTTTGGTATCTTTTCTGAATTGTCTTACTTTTCCTCGCATTTACTAGCCAGGCTGCAAAATTAAGTAGGTGAAGGAAAGTGTTTAAACGGGTGAAATGGAAATGTAAGACAGAGTATGATTTCGCTAGTGAAGCTCAAGTTTGCTAGTTTGTTCTCTAGCTGTTAATCTTAGTAGCGGCTACGCATTCTGACCGTCTAGTTTATATCGTCGGTACAGGTTTCTGAGTCAGCCTGTTAGATTAAATAAAATTGTGTGTGTAATATGAAAGCGAACCAGTTTCCCTTAAAACGTCCTCCATAAAAGAATTTCATCTCTTAGACGGATATTTCTAGCATGTTGTGCTATAATCAAAGGACCCATATTTTGAAATAATTTGTAGCGAAAGAAAAGCTTTTCTTAATTATTATCTGTGCTCATAATATTTCGATTAATATCAACAATGCTGTCTAATTTCAGGTTTCTGAAAGCTACCTGAACTTCCTGCCTACCAAGTTAAAAAAAAAATCTTCTAAACCCATTATTTTTCAGATATTTTACATGGCTGTTGTCTTGTATGCTCCGTCTTTGGCCCTTAATGCAGTTACTGGACTGTCAACATGGACATCTGTAATTTCTCTAGCTGTTGTGTGCACATTTTACTGCTCATTGGTAAGTTTACTGTTCTTTATTATCTGATAACGAAGCGTTATTAGAAAGTCATTTATTATAAGTCAAATTCAATTCCTTAGAAACTAGCAACAGAAAATGCAGCTTATTTTAAATTTAATTTTTTAGTAGAATTTAAACTAAGAAATAAGCAACGCAACATAAGATATATATAACTTTTATTAGTAGAGATCAGTTTATGTGAAGTGAAGATTTTTCTAAAATTTTTATACATGGATTATACATTTTTTGCCTGGGATATTCCGTTGGTGGCATAAAAGTACAAAAGTTGCAGTAAAGGGAATTTTTCCATTATCTTCATTAACACAATAAATTATTGCCATCTTATAATTTTCTTAATTTTTTATTAAATTGAATTTGGAGGAGTTAAAACGTTATTTATTTTTTTTTCAGTAACAGGTTTTCTGACAATAATAAAATAGATATCTCTATTTTTCAGTCATAAAAATGGCAACCTTACACTAAACAAGCATACTGTTTGAAATAAAAAAAACTCTACAAAGTAATATAATGAGAAAACAATTCCCAATTTAAATGATTTAACTTTATTTCCAAATACGAAGTGCATAATAATGTTACATGATATCACGTGTGTTAAACTTGAAATTAATTTTAGGGTGGTCTGAAAGCTGTTCTCTGGACAGATGTATTTCAAGCTATCCTGATGTATGTCACTATAATAGCCGTTGTCGCTAAAGGTTGTATTGACACGGGAGGAGCATCGGAGGTGCATAATATTGCAAACAAAGGTGGCCGTATCATTTTGTTCAAGTAAGTTTCTGTACTGTCATCTAATTTCTTCATTCACGCAGTGTCAGTGTACACATTCTATCATTTCCAGAAGTTACCAGTTTAAGAGCCTTTTCTTAGTTTTTATTAAACATCTGCTTTAACTTCTACAAACAATCTAAGAAATTACTGCAAAATTCATTACAATGTCTTTTTTGGAAAATTTAAAATCAGTTACATAATTAGGAAATAAATCTTACATAATTCTGTTTTAAATAATAAGCTTTTTCATGTATATATAAAAATAATTTAACATTGGAACAAATTTTATAGTAATAATGCCTCTCATTTTTAGACGAATAGAAACTTTTTTTAAAGTAAATATAGAGATTCTTTAAAATATCAATAATATGCATATCCCATTTTCTGTTTTACATTCACATTCTTTCTCCGTACCTTTATAATACTTTCAAGAAGATAAAGAAGTATTAATAAACAGGAGGATAAAACATTAAATACTTTCAACAGGCTTATATGAGAAATACTTCGTAATTATCTTGGGAAAATTTTTTAAAAATGTACTAACATGTTTATGAAATTCTTAATTTTTATGAAAATTAACATAAACTTCCAAAATGTAAAGTTTTCATAATTTTCAGTTCACATTAAAATTTTGAAATGGTGCAAGTTTTAATTTTTAGCGATAAATCTTGATGAACAATTATTTTTGATTAGCATACTTACAATTAAGAGTGTAGGGTTATGAGTTTTAGAATTGAAAACAATTTATTGCAAGTTATATAAATTAATCTTAATTTTTCATTGTTATTCATTTTGTTTTCAGCACATCTGTTGACTTCACAGCCCGATATACGTTATGGAATTCTATTATATCTGGAATGTTGTTCAGTTTTCATACGTTTGGCACAAATCAAGCGCAAATACAGAGGATGCTGAGCGTTGGGGACTTGAAAAAAGCACAAATGTAAGTTTCTTTAAAAGGCATTCATCGTTTTGATATTGCCTTTTCAAACATTTCTCTTGAAATATTTTGCCTTCGTATAGATATTATACTGTAACTTTTGATTAGACAATAAATTTAATATTTGAGTCATCAGCTTTTTCTTAATATTGAAGCGAAAGTTAAAAGTAATTTATGTATAAACATCACTACACCATTACTTAGTATAGACAGTGCGTCTGCGAAGTCTTAGGAATACAATATTTTAGACAAATTCAAGAAAACCTTCCAAATGATAACTGAACGTAAAGCAAATTAGACTTCCCAATTTGCTTTTCCTAAAATATAGCCCGCTGACGAAAACATTTTCATTCCAGTTAATCGTTGCTTTCATCTAGTGAGCATTTGCTATCATGTATTCGAAAGCTGACCAAAGAATAATAATAAATTGTCATGACGCAGAAAAAAAGGGGCAACTAAATCATTTTTGATAGTATGTAAAGCGTGTAAATAAAGCAGTAAAATATTCGAATGGTTTTCGTTGTCGTAGACGATTTCATCATGAACGCGAAAATATTGATGATGAACCTAGGAAAAATGGCCGCTTTTCCAACGGATGAAAATATCACAAAGGTTCGGCAATTGTTGCTGAAAAATCGTCACTTATACGAATGATAGCCTTCTTATCATTCCTCCATAAAAAAAACCATAAAAATTGTCATCAAATAATTTTGAATAAAAGAAAAAGATATTCTTTTTTTTCACGTACTTTTCTTGCTGCAGTACTGGAAGGTAAAATTTCTCCAAGTCATGATTCGATCTAGATGATTGACATTAATCCTCATGTTTTCACTCAAACTGTGATTGGATATTAAACTGGTTGCTTTCCTTAAGATCCTAAATAAAATGGCAATCATATGCTTGAATTGGAAAAGATTTAATGCAAATTTTGAGAAATTCGTTGCAGTACAAATTAAATAATAGCCAAATTAAAATTATCATTATAACATATAATTCATGAAAAAGTAACAGAAACTGCTTTCAGCAAGTTAAATGTACCACTTAAAAGTTTCAAATCATAAATCAAATTTTAAACAAATTATTTGCCTGGAACTTCCCTATGACAGACTATCAGATGATCATTAGTAAAAACACTTATTTGCTTGAAATTTCCTGTATCTGATTTTCAGTTGAAAAGTACAAATCCAGAAGCTATCACTTAAGAACTGCAGTTTTCAAACGTCACTTTAATGCATAATTAACTTCAGCGGGTAATAAGGGTGCGAAACAGAAGTACTTACAGCAAAAACTAAGTTTAATATCTCATTTTCAATTTACTCTATTATCAGTTACAGTTCAGTTAGTGCTTATATCCAATCCTTACGCTTCTTTGTTACGTTATTCGTAAGTGAGCTGTTGTGCATACAAAATAGAAGTAAAAGCTGATAGGAAAAATAAAAAAGGAAAGAAAGAAAAAGCTGTCAGGTTTTATATTACTCCCAAACGGGAGTTTCTTTCACTTATAGACAAATACACATTTCCAGAGCATTTAAGCTAACGCCACATTGAGCAAAAAATATTTGAAAACAGCATATCTTTAGAATTTCCGATAGACAGTCTCTCGTGCTTAAGGATATGCTCATTTTAAAATTATTTTGCGATAATGCTGTTGAACTGAATTTTATGGTTTAAGTGTGAAAAACATGATATTTAATAAATAAAGGTAATACACAAAACGTTAAAAAAGCTCCCCTTTGGACGTAATTTAAAATCTGAAACCTTTCACATTTTTTTTTTTTTAAATCTTTTATTAAAGTTATTTATACCAAATATTTTTATGTTCAATCTTAAGTCCATTTAATGATGGTTATAGATTTATACACTGTAGTTATTATTAAATAAACTAAAAATATATAAATTAACATTATTTTTCAGGGCTCTCATTTTGAGTCTTCCTCTGATACTGTTTTTCAACATATTTTGTTTCTGGGACGGTGTAGTTATTTATGCCAGTTTTCATGACTGCGATCCCATGCAAAATCCTGCTAGCGGCCTCAGTTCTCCTGATCAGGCAAGTAGAAATCCTGTTTTTAATGTTCTAGGGGTTATTTTAAGCTTCTAACAACTATTTTAAATTTAAACATGCTTCACTGTCTATTATCGTTCCCATCTAATCTTCCCTAACAGAATGAGTTTATAATAATGCGTTTTATGCAAATGAGTTAGATGAAGTCTTTAAGGGAAGTTCAACTTACTTCGAAAGAGAGTGCTTAGGAGTCCTTAGTGGCGAGTGTTTGCCTTCTGGCTACTTCATTCTTGAATCTACTACGCTCATCCATATTTTATGTGTCTGTTGATAATCGCCGCCTGGTTAAATTAAGGGTCAACTACGTTAAGTATTTGTGTTTGGCTTCGGCTAATTTAGTTTAGGCCAACTACGTTAATTATTTCTGTCTGGCTTCGGCTAATTTAGTTTAGTATTAGATTATTTTCTTATTCTGATTTAAAAGCCCGAGTGGAGGCTTTCCTGTAGGGCCATCTGTTATTATTTCTTTGAGTGCATAAAAGGGTATTTTAACCCTTCTCAAGACTCTGTCATACATACTTGAACTCAACGATAATTCACTACTTAGTTCACTGGGTTCCTCGACAATTTAACTTAGACAAAGTACTGAGGAACATTACAATGTCACTGCGGAATAAAATTCAGGAATAATAATGGAAAGCATATATTTTAGTTGAATATAAAATTTAATGCTACAAAAATAAAAAGTAAAGAAACATGATTTAACATGTTTTGATATCATATCCTGATATATATGGTCAAACTTATTGACAGCTGTAAAAATATATAATGTTATTATAGTCACCCATGAAGTAAGATTTTTTGACGATTATTCACAGAAAATTCTATCAAAAATTCTGCCCCTCCTTCCTCCGATTTTTACTTCCTTGTACGAAGTAAAAAGGAAGTATTGTAATCGGGAAGAGTTTCAGGCAGCATTTCAACGAAAATATCCATTTTGACCGCTATTGAATGCAATTTAACGATGTTCTTGCGTGACATCTGTACGTAAGGACAAAATAAAAGACTCCTTTCCTCCAAAAAAAAAAAAAAAAAAATTATAAAACTGCTTTAAAATGAATTCCGAAGAGAATTTTTCGTGGCGTCTGTACGTACGTACGTAAGTATGTACCTCGCATAACTCAAAAACGAGTAGTCCCAGAACGTTGAAATTTGTATATAAATTGCTATAACATGTAGATTTGCACTTCGTATTTTGGTTGCAATCAGCCGCACCAAATGTATATATTTATATATATATCCACTCTGTTACCCGACTCAGTGATCTCAGTTTCTTAACTCTTATATGTTTGTAAATTGTGCATTTTTTGCTTTAAAAATGATTGAATTATGTAGTTCTTATCTTTCGGTTAAGGTTTTTATGCTTTTAGGAAATCTGCAAGCAATATTTGTAGAATTATCAACAATTTAAAAACTGTTTAAGTGCGGTTAAGCTTAATTTTTAAATAACATGGTGGACATATTTGCTTACATTTGAAACAGCAGAATAGTATATTTGTTGCCAATCTAGACAGACTAAGTTTCGCAATAACAAAGATAACGCCTTCATTTAATATAGCGAATTAAATTATGCTTAATCCTTTCTGGAATTTTTTCGTGGAAATAAGTGTTTAAGATTTACTTCGTAATTTTTAATATAGATATTTTGAGACTTTTATGTATTTTTGCCTTGTTGCGAAGTGAGAACTGAATTAATTGAATGAGAAATACTAAATTGTCTGTGAAAAACTATTTCTTTTTTGTTTTGTTTGCTTCTTTTATAAATCGTTCTAGAGTTATTATAGTATTTGAATAGAACATGTGGCAACGATTAGGTAATTCTTCAAATGATATAAATTCTGTGCATTCCGAGTTCGAGGAACGAAATATAACGCTGATAAGTGAACCTAGCGCCAGAGTGTTGCTATGGTAAACAAATATAGTGAATTTTAAAGAGTGCATTTATTCTATTGTGGTTTATGCGCTATCCGCGAAGTAGATTTAATTCAATCCAATAAGTTTCAATGTAATGCAAGAAAAAATGCGTATAATTTAACATTCCGTTCAAGGAAGTCATGTGGTGTACGCATCAGATTTTTTATTATGTCGCCTTGGGGAAAATAAGAGTTGAAAGCTTCTTTACCTCAGTGACAAATGACATGGATAGTTAGATGTGAAGAGTTTAAAACAAAACTATCTCAAAAAATGTCCAATATCATAATCTTTACTGGGATGTCATAAGACACTTTTTCGCATATTTAATGGTCGAGTAGCTGAATGACGAGGGGTTAATTACATTTTTCGTGCTTAAGTATGTCCTTGGCACTAAAATCTTAGGATCATATTGTAGTAAATGTTTTTGCAAGCGGTAAAAGTAATCCCTGTCCACACTACAATCAAATGCACCAGTATAGCGCGAAGTTATTAGTTATTGCTAATGCATATTTAAATAAACAGCAAAAAAATAAAATCTGTTTTAGGGAAGAAATTCCATTTTTCTTTATTAATTAAAAATATATTAATGATCTGTATAAATTCCAGAATTAATCATAAGATACAAAAATACGCAAAAATACCTCAGAAAGGAAAATTCCACAGAATAATAATTTAAAGCATTTAAAATACCATGTTGGACACACCTATGTTCTGTGTTAGTAACGAATGAAAATAAAACTTTAAGTACTTTGAACTAGCCAATTTTGAGTATTTAAATAAATTTCAAACCCAATTGAAAATTTGCAAAGAAGCAATTTCTTTTTATTTTACTAAGATTTCTTAAATAAGTGCACATAAATTGTCCGTTCTCGAGCATGTAAAGCTTAGACTGATAGACTAAATCAAATAAATATACAGAAAATCAAACAAAATTAAACTTTAATTCAACCTAAATCAAAATATTTTCCAAATAAGACTACATAAGACTGTGACATGTAAAACGTCTTACGGAAGTTTCAGTTCTTCAGCAAATATATTTAAATAATATTTTAATAAAATTACTTTTCGGTACTAAGTTAACTAATTTTTCTAGTTAATGCCCTACGCAATCTTGAAGATGTTTGGACACATTCCGGGATTACCTGGACTTTGCATTGCAGGAGTGTTCAGTGCTTCTCTTAGCACAGTTTCCTCCGCTGTGAACTCACTGACTGCTGTGACTATGGAAGATTTCATTCGGCCTTACTGTTTCTGCAAACGTCTTACAGAAAGCTGGGCAGCATTTTTGGCCAAGGTTTTAGGTACGATATTCTCTTCTACATAAAACATATATTTAATTACATTGTCAAAAAACATTTAAATTACATCCTAGGTATAGTTCAAGCTTAAATTTTTTTTTAGTGTATAATAAGAGTTATCTATAACTATGCTTGATCAATCGTTGTCTCCAATTAATATCAGATTTTTTTCTATGAGTGATTATTTTAAGAAAGGTATTATTAATAAACCATAAATAGGCTTGATCAATCGCTGTCTCCAATCAATATCATATTCTTTCTATGAGTAAATATTTGAAAAAAAGGTATTATTAATAAACTAATTACATCGATTTAGTTTTCACTGTTTCATTCCACAAGCAAGAAGAAAACTAAATATTTTTCTATTTTCGTTGTATAAAGAAAATTAACATTTCTTTCGCTCTGCATACAAGGTAAGCATTAATTAATAAAACTGAAATATGCCTTTTATGTTATATACTAAAAAAAAAACATTCGTTAGGTATTTAACAAATTAGTGTTCAGTGTTAAACCTTTAATAGTAAACAATTCGTCTAGTTGCGCAGATCGTGATTTCTGGCACTGATTTGCAAATTTGATTTACATTCACAAATTCTGCCGTGTAGCTCACAATTATGTTGCGCGTGTTATTTCTGGATTCATGGATCATCATCTTATTTTCATAGTAATTTAATTGCTTCAGATAAGTCATACAAGGAATGGGGAAAGTGAAATCATGGTAATAAAATAGTAGTGTAATTAAAAAAAGTAGTAAATCATAGTATATTTAGGAGACTGTTTCTTCGGTTCACCTTCTCATGGTAACAGAAAAATTGCATGGTCCTCGGTTCACCTCCTGGTAGATAATAATTAGTGATATATTGCTTTCTTTTGCTAGAATATTACTTTATCATCCATATAGCTGAGAGTTGCGAAGACTGTTGGAGATTTTTGAAGACGTCCATGTAAGGAATATCAATCATTGATTGCTCCAAAAGAAAACAACGGCACATAAACACGTGAATAGTCTTCATATCATCAGAAAACTGCTTTATTATGGGCCCTATTCATTACACTTTTAGCAACAACACTGAGTGAGATTTAACCAATCACGTCGTGCTCTGACGTCATGAGTCGTTAATATGCTATTTCGGTATTCTTATCACCTCAGTTGTTTGATCTGATCTCTAAATTTAGTGACCTACTGTTAAATTTAAAAGCGGCTTCCAGGCAGCTTTAAATAAAGTAACGACTCTGCTTGCAAATGTAACAGCTAAGGTGTTTATATTCGAGGTGGAGTCGAGTGTTTTATAAAAATTATCCCGTAATTCTGTTGCACAGGCAAGGTTTCAACGCTCAGAAAATACTCCTTACGTAACAGAATATACTTCTCATAATAAATAATGTTGCTTTTCAAAATTGTTATCCCCTAAAGTCAAGGAATAATTAGGGGACTGTTTGGTGGTATAATTAGGAGACTCGGATGAAAAAAACCCATAACAATATCTTTAAGGTATATATATATCTTCTACAGCTTTCTGAAATTTATTTGAAAAAGATTTTTTTAACTTCTTTTATATTTGCATATATACTATATATGTATATATATATTGCTTTACAAAACTCAACTGACCGCTTTAAATAATAGTTAGCGGTTATACTTCTCAGGAACATTTGAAGCGAAAGTTACATTCATAATTTTTCATATGTATGTACTCAATTTCACATGTATTCATTAAAATGTAAAGCTACATTAAGTTAGTACCCTTAATATCTCATATTTTAAAATGCATGTATTGATGTTAATACATGCATTAAATTGCGATACAGCAGCATTTGCTACTAAATTTAATTTCACAAATTTGGTATATTATGTCTAATCCCTCTCTTTTTAATATTACGCTTATTATTCCATGAAATTCTGAATTATCCTTAGTTATACCTTGTCACAAGAAATTTTTCCCCTGCACATTCTTTTTAAGCTTATATTCTCTTATAGTTGATGGTTCATTGATCTGGCTAGTGGTTTGCACCATAAATTGACAAGACATTAATGAAAATGTAGCGGATACTTTTAACAGGGAATGTGTTCTGAACCTAATATTTTTCTTCATAAACGACTCGTTTTATGGTACTTTTTCAACAGTCTTTCAGTACTTTTTATGATTGTTTTGTCTGATACAGATTATTTTATTTAAAAAGATTATTAGTTTAAAATCTGAAAATTCTTTAATAGTTTTTCTTGTATTCTAGACAAAATATTACGCTCAGTATTTATATTTTTAACTAAATGCTATTATAAACACTAACTATAGATAATAATCTTACTGAATCTTTTTCAAAATCAAAATATATAATACATTATAGAATGATTATGTAAAATATTAAAGAACTTCATTTTAATGAATTAATTATTTACGTAAAATAATTTCTGACATCGACACTTGTTACCAGATACCTATGCACATAGTGAAAAACTTACTCTATTCTATGTGCAGAATTTAGTTAGCCTCTTAAATAAAGCAAGAAAGCATATATATGTTCTGTTTTAAAAATCCACTTAAAACTTAATGTAATATGAAAATTCTGATAAAATGTTATATATAATTACTTTCAGTTTTAAAATATTGAAAAGATTCACCTTAGAGGAATCAACACTCATGTAGGCCTTTAATGCAATGAAAGGGCAGACAGCCTTACCAGTGACACAACAAATGAAGTTAACTAGGTTCCCGATTCGGCCTTTCACCTGAAGTAAAAGATTCATAGACAAATGGATACCCAGTGACAAATCATGTGGGATTCAGCATATGTAAAAAGATTCACATAAAAGTACTTTACTCATCTGTCTCGGAAACTGAAAACACACTGCTCATATACCACGCAGCTTCACGCGGAGCCCTACCCGATTTTTGCATATCTATACAGATTTGAACTCAGTGACTATTTTCATATGTTATATACCGTATGAAAAGTATTTGCATATGCTGTGAAAACGATTACGTCTTGGATTGTCTACTTAAATGCCGTCTAATTTTAGATAGCCGTCCTATAGTCTTTTACCTCAGAGCAAGGAAATCCATGTTCGCCGAAATCAATAGCGCTTCTAAAAGCAGTGAACGTCCAATACATCAATAAGAAGTTCTATTTGTATATGCGAATTCTTTCAACCCTCAACCCACCGCAAACCTGCGCTAGGTAAAAAATACTTCATAAATGGATTGAAATTCCCTAAACTTCTGAAAATTATGAAATAAAAAATCTTAGTTTCTGTTCATCAGCTGGCTGAACATAGCCCCCAGCTGATTCAGTGGTTAGTGACGCTGCCATACCGATAGGTCCAGGTTCGAATTCCGCAGAAGGCATGGATGTTTGTAAGCGGACACTAGTGTCTGTGTGGAAGGGGACACTCAAATTACACGGCTAACAGAAGGTCCTCTCGAGAAGTTAGTTTTAGAAAATGAGGGTTAAAAGACCCTTGGAGCGTCTCCGGGGTTGTTCTTCCTTCAAATTAGAGCAGAACTGCATGATTACTGCAGCGAAACTATACTGTATGACCAGTAGTGAATTTATAGTGTCTCACCTACTTTTAACTGTGCCTGTACCTAATTGCTGAACAGTATGTGCTAGATTCTTTTCTGGCCCGCAGCAGTCCGGTCATTAGCGAGGGAAGAAATCGTAGGTACAAAACACAACCATCAGTTTACACGAAACTTCACAATACATGCCCAAAATGTTCAAAAGGAAAGCGTCCTTTTACTGTAAGGTAGGTTAGCTTCAGAACTAACAAGCTGTGTACGTAGAAGCACTGGTTCTCTTTCATACTAACAGTACTGCTGTTACTAAAATTTCAGTCCATTATGTACTCAAATGTTGGCTTACGGTTTAGCAAATCATACTTAGCAATTATGATGTGAATGTGCATTTTGCTGCGAATATTATGATACAGGACATTTGTACTCTGCATTTACATCTTTCATTTATTAACACAATTTTCTTTACTAGAAAACATATCTTTAGGTTTATTTATTTATTTATTATAATATAAAGTATTTAAAACGAACGACTTGATTTCAAATGCCTTTACTTTTAAATTACAAATATAGAGATGAGATACATACAATGAAAGGTGTTTACTTATTCTTCTTCTACATAATTTCATTCAACTACATGCCAAGAACAATTGTATTCCTGCCCCATCAGTGCGTGCTTTTGAGGTGTAATAGCACATTCAGCTGGCAGCTGGAAGATCCTAAGTTTGAAGAGGAGACCAGCCCAGCAGACTTTTTACATTACTCTCTCTCGTAAAACTTATCATTTCGTAGCATTAACAATGGTAAGACGAGGCCTGGCCAACTCACGTTAAATTGCAGGCCCACCGGGAGATTTTATATTTCTATTTAAACTTTTGCTTTTCGTTGCATGTATATAAAAAAATTAAATAAATAAAATTTTTAAATAGTGATAAAAAATTCAATTTTGAATTGACGATAGAAAAACCACATAAAAGAATGTTCGCCAAGAGGTAATCCTGGTTATATATGGAAACTGAAGTCAAGGTTAACTCGAGTAGTAGTTTACAAACTAGGTTCCCCCTCATAGTTTCGTTATCCATTGCACATACGAAGTAATTATTATTATAAGTCAATCTCTGTGAAAGAACCTGAAAGTTAAGAACGAAACCTTCGCCAAAGTAGGAGTGGCTCCGTCAGACCGAGGAGGAGAAAATATACTCGAAGTTTACGTTACAGGAGCCATCCATGCAGCGTTGCACATGCTGGAAATAGCTGTCGAATGTCGAAGGTCACGTTTGTCAATTTGTTTTCCTGTGGTGCTGATAGCTGAATAAAAATGTCATCTGATGACATTAAGAAATCTGACACCGAAAGAAAGTTTGAAATTTATTCAAATGAGTATATTTTTGTTAATGCAAGTAAATTTAAAAGTTACTAAGAATTGTTAAATAGATAGAAGCTACTATATATTTTCATGTATCAAGTGATCACTATTAGCATTAAGAAAGTTATTAAATATTGGTAATTTTGCCAGGGCTTCGAGCCGGAACTGAACGAAAACCGAAAGGACGATTTCGAAGAATAGAAAAGTTCTTGATGAAAACAGGAATTTTAATGATCGTAAGGAAATTTTTTTTTCGTTCAAATTCAAAATTAATGTGTTTACTTTGTAGAGAGACGATCAAGGAACACAACGTTAAAAGGCATCATGAGATAAAACATACTGAGTATGAAAATTTCAGTAAAGAATTCAAATGTTTTAAGTTAACTGCGCTTAAATCACATCTGAAAGCTCGACAAACGATGTTTAATTTATTATTACAACAACCATCTATCACTATCTTCAAATGAAGTCGTAGTAACTTTGCGAGACAAAATTAGCCAGTGCAAAGCATATTCTGTGGCATTTGATGAAAGTACAAATATCTCAGACACATCTCAAACTTGTGATATTTTTTCGCGGTGTGAATGACCCATTCCAAAAGGGAGAGAAGATGAATCATGTTATGAAAGTAGTTAATGAGAATAGCTCGTTCACATGCTCTTCAGCATCGGCAGTTCAAAGAATTCCTTAGCGAATTATCTTCTGAATATGGTAATATCGTAAATTTTACCAATGTTAGGTGACTAAATCGTGGAAAATGTTCAGAAAGATATTATAATTTACGGGAGGAATATGTTTAGGAATGAGAAACAAGAATCTGTTTTTTCATTAAATGATGATGATTGGTTGTTAGACCTATGTTTTTTAGTGAGTGTAGCAGAAAAACTTAATCAATTAAATAAGGACTTGTAAGGAAAGTTAAAAATCGATGCTTTTCATTTCATTAAAGCTTTTAATAAGAAATTATTGTTATTTGAGTGCCAGTTTAGAAATAATAATGCTCAACATCTTCCGCTGTTAAATAACTTCCCAAAAAGCAAGATTAATAATTTCCCTAAACATGCTAATGAAATAAAGAAATTTATAACAGCAATTGATAATCGTTTAGCAAAATATCATAAAATGTTTGAAATATTTACACGCACATTTCATGTTGACGTGAATAGTATTCCTGAAAATCTTCAAATGGAGTTAATTGAGTTATAGTGCAACAATGAAAGAAAACAATTGTTTTGCGTCCATGTCAAAAATTAATTTTTACAATACTTATATTAGATCCGAGAGATATACCAACTTAATATATTTGGTACAACACCTTTGTAAGTGTTTTGGGATCCCCATATGTTTGTGAAACATTTGAAATTTACAAAACGTACTGCATTAAGTTATGCTAGTTTAGAAAACCAGCTAAGATGTGAAGCATCGAACATAAATACAGATTTACAAAAATTAAGGGAAGGAAAGGATAAACAAATATTTCATTAATTAAACTCGAAAGTTCATGATATTTGAATCATAGTATAAGAATAAAGTTTTATTCATTTTGTATTTGTATTGTATTTTTTTTAAAGCATGTTTACCTAAAGTGTGGTCCGCTTTAACTTTCTCCATCATCAAAATGGCCCATGAAACCATTTAGGTTTGTCAGGTCTGGGTTAGATAACGATAAAAATCTTTTCATATTTAGCCACACTTTTTTTATTAGTCTCTAGAAGTAACAATGCATCTTTTGAAATCATATTGGCTTGTGGGCAAAGATGGTATATAACACTAATAATCATGACATATGACACTCATAGCTATTATCAAAGGATCACATGGCATGTGATTCAGTGAAGTTAGATCTGTGGGTCCATCTGAAATGCTTCACTTTCTCGTATTTATTGCTACGTACAGTCGTGCACTCACTTTATTTTTGCATAGATATAATGTTCAGTGAAATATCGGTGTACCTACGAATGCTATTAGTGAATGGTGGATCATTTCCGTACTGTTAATAGAACTGATGCTCAACTGAACCTTGAAACCAACTGAACACGTTACCAACTGAAACCTTGAAAACTGCAACACACATAAATCCTTTTTTCATGCAGCTTCCATTTTTCCAAAAAAATTATTTCACGAGCCATAACGAAAATAAGCTCTCTTTTTTTCGGAGGGATTTTAAAACTGGCGATTTCCTTTTTCTGCTTAATCTGTCAAAAATTAAGTATTTTTAATAGATTTAAAAAATTATTCGTTATTGAAATCTATTCAATATTTTTAACAACACAGTAACTCCCCCACCCCCACCCCCGTTTTCTGTTATTAGGCAAGCAGCTAGTAATGCTTACGTTCTATTTATAAATTTTTAATAATGTTAATATTTATTTGATATTTACAATGATTTTGTTTTTCGCTAATATAGTTTTATTTGTATTTAACAGCCATTGGATACGGTGGTTTATGCCTTCTTCTAACCTTCATTGTGGCTAATTTTCGCGGTGTTTTGGAAGCGTCAAATGTTATGTTTGGAATGGTGGGAGGACCAATCCTCGGAATCTATTCACTTGGAATGCTTAGTTTGACTGCAAACGAACCGGTGAGAACATGATTATATCTGTAATAATCTGATAACTAGAAATGGGAAAGCAGATAGAAATAACCACTAAGACCACTAAGCATTTAATTTTTTAAGTCTAATTGTTTTTAACTGTTGTATTGTAATGTTTCAGCTAGCAAAAATTTATTTCAATTTTGGATCTAAACACAGGTAAATCGAAGCATATTTGTGCGATGTTATTTACATTTTTATGAATAATAAATCTTCAAAGTCAAAACCAGCTTTCTGGTAAGGAAACATTTGCTTGATTTACAATGAATACAACAGCAATATAAAAACAGTTGTTGGTAACTGAAATAAAACTGACTTCTAATAAGCAAAAATATCATGATACTAGCTAGAGCATTAAGTAGTTAAACAACGAAACATAAATTAAATATCTTTGCGGTTGTTTCTCACAGGAACTTAGCAAACAAGTTCTCTACACACTGTTACTTCTTTCAGAGAATTCAAAATGTAACATTGTACTTATTCAACTTGGAGGCAACATTGAAATGTATAATGCGGCAGTTATTTCTGTAGAATTTTGGGTAACAGTTGCTGAATTTTGTTAAATTTCAAGTTACAAGCTACAGGCCCTTTTAAAATCTTATTTAAAGTAATATAATGTTCCTTTTATAATTTTTGTTACAATGGATCAATAAATAAGATCATTTGTACGTAAAACTGAATAGTTAAATAAACTGTTTCGATTTAATTTAAAATTAAAGTTAATTGATGCTGATGTAGAGACAGCCAAAATTTAAAAAAACGTTTCAAAAATGAATTCAGTGTCTTTATAAGAGTAAAGATTTTGTTAACTGTAGTATTTATAAATGGTTATCATGATTACTGCAGTGTTTTAGCACAAAATTTATAAGGATTTTATGGGGCCGACAAGATTACTGAACTTGGCTTGGTTTCAGTTTCTGGCGAGCTAGTATATGATATTCAGTGTTTCTTTTATGTGCAGTATGTTTGTGAAAAATACACGTTCCAAAATTGCTCTTAGAAAGTCTTCAGAGAAAAACTTACGGTCTCGGATTTTAAGATGCTTCAAAGTGGTGCTATAAATTTTCCTGATCCTCATTTTTGTTCATGAAAATTAAGCTGAGTTTTCAGTGCGCCTGAGTAAACGCTGTAATTGAATCCTTGACTTAGTCGAGACTTAATTCAATTCTTTTATATACAGAGATTCAATCTCATATGCTTTATCGTAACCAACTAATCACCTTTATAAACGGTTTACATAATTCTGTATTTTTGAAGTAAATTATGAGTTTGAAGGTTAATAGGTTTATATAAAGGTTTATATAAGGTTACTTCTTATATAAAATTAACAAAGCAACAACCTTCTGTTTGGCATAGATTTTAGTCAAGATTCTATCGATTTCGAGGGCAAACAACTACAGGACACTTTTCATCAGAAGCAAAGAAATCTGCAACGAAAGAACAGCTACGGTTATATTTATACTCAAAAGGAGTGAAGTAAACTCGAAAGTAGCGCCATCTGTTGGCAGAAATGGTGATGAAAATTAAAAATTAAGTAGATAGAATTTTGAAAGCGTTAGGAAAGACTGGATTGGAATTAAAGTCATTAAATAAACAAGATAAATCTTTGTGAATGTGAAAAGTTTCGAGAAAATCCAACTCACCAATGCAAGAAGCATTTTGGGTAATTTTTGCTGACCAAAAGTAAAAATTTTGATTAAATTTCCAAATGTGATTAGCTACCGAAGACTTGTTAATTTCTCCTTTTCAAACATAAAATTGGTATTCTTTGATGCGAAACTTTAATGCTGTTTATTTTGGCCGATATATCTCAAACCGCAATGACAAAATATACTATAAATTCTCCAAGAATTAAAGTCAGGATATATTTATATTATCCATTGCTGCAATACATACTTATCAATTTTTACCCACAGGGAACTCTTATAGGGCTTCTGGCAGGTTTTCTTGTCAATGCTTGGTTAGGTTTTGGATCCTATGCCGCTAAAGTTCCGATTCCTGCCCTTCATCGAACGACTGAAGGCTGTGCTGCCATTGCCAATGAAACCTTTCATATTGCAGGGGAAACATCAATGAATGAAACAGAACCTTTATTTGACATGGGTCTGGAAAATGTGATAGACGCTTTAAGCCTTACAGCAGAAGAAGACAGGTAAGAGCCTGATACAAATAATTACCCCTCTACATAAATTAATTGTATTCATAATTTAAAGAGGAATATAACTTTATTCAGCTGTCGCTTGTTAGAAAAACTTGTCTAGTGCCCCTTGAAAACCGGCGTCTTTTAGGCGGCTGTGTAAAACGCCCTTTGTTCCTATGCATTTTAGCGGCGGTTAATAAGAGTTAGTTAACATACTAAGTTACCTGAATTATATTTAATAGTCAACTTACGGTAGTTAATAGAATTATAGAACTGTCGCAAATAAGGGTGGCTGATTGTTTTCATAACAGAAAAAATTAATGTCTCTTCAAAGAGCATGCAAGAATTTTGAAATAATCCATAGTTTGTGCAAATGATAATAGAGCTTGTTTATTTCAGTTTTTTTCCTAAGAAAGGTTTTGTTCCAAAATATTATATGGATTATTTGTTAATGAAAAAAACACGTTTTACTTTCTAATAAAAGAATTTATTAAAATGCCAACAGTAGTAATCAATAGTAATCAGCTAAAGAAGGTTTCTCTTCTACTAGAAGAACTTAAATGTATCATCAATCGAGTGATACTTATCACAGCTATTTCCCTTCCTTCTAGAAACGTTGTAATTCTACAACATTTAATTAATCCAATTTAGATAATTTTAAAATTGTTGCATTTAGTGAAACTTTTTCCAGCATTTTTGAAGGCAAACAATTGCAACTTTTACTTGTCCAGACATTCGTATTTTTTCACAGACTGTATAATGCATCTTTATAATTAGAGTTAAGTGTCTAGACCCAAAAACTGAATTTAGATTCAAATAGACATTTATTATATGAAATTCATTACAAGTACATAGGAGAACAATCTCACTCTCTTTTATATATAAATATATAAACTAATATACTCTATTCAATACGGAAACATATTTAGGTGTGCACTAATAGTGAAAACATGTTTAGAATCATCATACTTCTCACTGTGAGCAGACTTCTCCACAATTTAAAATAATTAAAGGCAAGTACAGAAATGCATTGACTCCAGACCAAGTGAAAAACAGCATGCCGGCATGTTGTGTATCAGAATATACGCCAAATTTTAACAAGTTGTCAGAAAATATTAATAATTAAATATCTCATTAACTGCGAATTAATGACTTAATGCTGTACTGACTTTATGTAATAACTGAAAATTTAAAATTTAAGTGTTACATTTTTTGTGTTAATAATTAGTTTTTTTGGTACGTGCTTTTTTTTACTTTCTAATTTGAAATATTGTTTGAACCTACATTATATTTGATTTTTATTAGTGGACTTTCTTCAGTTTTTTGTAGGTTCGTATTATTTGTAAACACAAAATCATCCAGTAGAATCACATGATGTAGTCCAGTAGAATCATACAGTAATTTCATTTCATGAAATCACATCCAGTAGAATCCAACATATCATGAAACTGTTTTAATTAAAATCTGTTAAATCAATTATATTAACAATTTCTTTGCTTTTTATAAAAATATGTAAGATGCATAGGCACAGTAAAATTCCGACACTGCGACATTAAGTTGCCCGATATTCCCGTTTATATGAAATTTGCTTTCTTTATTTGCTTAGAATATTTTCAAAACCTGATAAAAAGGTTGAAAAGGGAGTAAAATGGAGCTACCTTACTTTATCAATTCAATAAAAGAGTTCTAATGTAAACAGTGTTGAACCCTCAGGTGGCAAAAAAAATAGATAGTGACAGAAAAGAAAATTTAATCAAAATCACTTGGGATGACACTAGTCAAGAGTTGAATACATCGTTGAAATTGACTGGAAATGTTACTAATACAATGTTGCAAAATGATAAATACTCATATTCTACTGAATGACTCTATAATTAATTAGTTAAAATGTAGGATTTATGAAACATTAGAATTGGAAAAACATTATGCGCTTGCAATAATGATATCTACAAAGCAAAAAACTGATTAAATGTAATTAAAAGGAATAAATATGTAGAAATTCAATAACTCTAATAACTCAATACATTCAAAATAATTCAGAAAAAAATCGTTTAAAAAATTCATCACAAAGAAAACTGCATTATACAATATTCGTCCGATAAACTGTCACCTTTAAAAACTTAACAAATGTCAAATATTTTTTAGCTTCGCCCGCATGTGTTACTAGAGTACTGATGTATGTAATTGCTTAGCAAAGGTGTCTTCAGATGCAAAATTTATTCTTATGATAACCACTTTCTTATTTAACTACTTTCAGGTATATTTTGCCAGTATATAAAATATCTTTCATGTGGTTTCCTGTCATCGGATGCCTAGTGGTCGTTATAGTCGGATATATTGCTAGCACTATAATAGGTAAATTATAATTTATAATTTTCACATAATTTCATTAAATGAAAATCATTTTAAGTAAAGTTTTTTTAGAGCATTAATAAATTTAAAATATGAGACTATTTCAACTTTTCTTCTATTTAGACTTTAAAATTCGAAACCTCTTCCGTTATAAAAATATTCCAGTTTTTCCCTGGATGATGATTTTCTTTTAATTTTTATACTAAACCTGTATTAATATAGTCTTTTATTTTATTTCTTGTCCAAACAAATGCTTTTAAGTTAAGTTTTTATCGATGTCAGAAATGAGTTAGTATTTTATGTTGTCTTCGCTTGTAATGCTATAAAACGCATTTAATTTTTTAAAATGTTCTTCGTGAAAATACTTCTGTAAAGGGATCAGAGATTCTTTAATAATTTTGAATGAATTTTTCAATTTAAATCTCATTTTAAGTTAAATAAATCGCTGTCATGAAGGAGAATATGAAGATCTAGCATTAATTTTTCTCTTCACAGTCTAAAAACGGCTTCATGATAACTAAAAATAATAAAAATGTTCATTTTCAGTTAAAATTAATTATTTTATTAAAAGGGGAAAAACTGGTATTGCAATTGGTCTGGTTATACCAAATCCCTAAACAACATTGCACTATTCAACATATGAGTAATGAGTTAGAAGACTTAATTAGAGGCTTCACTACAGATATGCAAACTGCCTTGCAGCAAATTAGTACCTGTACTACTGATCGTGCTAAAAAATGCAACAAAGAACTTACTAATTTAATAAAAAGAAGTAACACTGCTCGAAGACAGTAGCAATACTCAAGCTGCCCTCCAGACAAAATTCTGCTCAAACAACTTAACCGTCAAATCAGGTTCCTGACATAACAACACACAGGCAAAGACTAGGCTACCTACCTGCCCTCCCTTTCAGGAGCAGATAACACTGTTTGAAAGGGAACTTCCAAACTAAAGAGATGCTACACCAACATTCCGCCCTTAAATGGCCCTAACGGAATCGAGTACACAGAGGCTGAGAAAGCTCAGTCGTTTTATTGATGCACAAGTGTATCCAATCAGATCAATAGAATTTTAGTCTTTTTCTGATAATTTTCTAAACAAAAGCCATATCTAATTCATACGAAATGAGATGGTGGTTATTAATACTGTCGCTTATCATCGAACTGTCTGTGGCAATATCATCTTGGACTTTCAATCATAATCAAACCGAGGTATGATTCTTTTCGACTGACAGTACGTGCAGCGGGAATGTTCGGGCCGTCGTATGGGAAGAATCTAATTGTTGCTGCATCTTCGTACACTTATAGCCCTCGTGGGTCTTAGAGCTAAAATGATCCGAAATAATCATTGGAATGTTATCAAATTTTTGAATAAAACTTTGAAAATTAGTAAGGACAAAATCTAACAGTAGTTAAAGTCAACAGTATACGAACAGAGGTTAAACGAAAAATGTCATGCAGTTAGAAAAGCTACTATATATTCGCAGCAGAAGGTTTTCAAGCCCAAAATTCGTAGTTATAATGGCTGTCGTTGAATTGAGCTCTTTGCTGCATCTTTGATAATAAATTGTGAAGCTGCTGGGTTTCCCTTTCAAAAGTGGCTCCTAGATGCAGCCGAATATCGCAGACTTGTCTTTATTGAGATTTCTGCAGTGTTGAAGAGCTACACTCTGACAGTGCTAAATATTGAGTTGTATTATGCGATATGAACCCATAGTGGATTTTTCATTTACACGGTGTGGGGTTTAAGTTTCACAATTTAAATAAAAGTGAAATGTTTTTCTTTTTGCTTCATTTCATCACGATTGTTTGAATTGATTGGTCATTTCAGAATCTATTTAGATTAGATATGCAAGCAGTTTTATTATTAAGTTAGAAGACAGGGGTTACAACATTTTCTATTATTTTTTAAGACGGATTAACGTTTTGATTTTAGCATTATGATATACCTTCGGATCAAACTTATATTTATAATTCGTTTATTTACAATTTTCACAACACGCTGAGCACTCAGCTTTGATATAGCCTGGCTCTATATGTCTCACTTCTGCTTAGCTTCCCAATACTTTTTCATGTGCCCCAAACCAAAGCAATTATAACATTGAGTTACTCTCAAAACCTCACAGACGTGCTCCTTTTAAATTTATTTGCTCATTTTTATGAAAAAATCCTAATCAATTGCCACAGATCCATTGCTGCTATACTTGTTTTTCATCATGCATTTAACTTCCAGTGAAACATCTTCCTGCTTGTAACTTTGTGTCCGAATAGTTTTGATGAATGATTTCCTCGTCAGTTCTTTACTCACATTCATTGTAAATGATTACTTTTGGCTTGGTGAAATTTTAGCATTATTCTTCAAAAGAATCGTTTTCTTTTTATGGCCTGTTCTGTTAGAGCCATATCACTTTTCTTCACCACTTCAATAAAAACTCTACTTTTCTTAATTATTTTCTTTTGCTTGATTCACATTTGCAGTTTAATAGTATTCGTATCTCAAATGAGTTGCCACTTAACCCTATTACAAAGTGATCCTCTTTTTGTTCCCTCCCCCCTGCGAGAGAATGATTTAAATCGGGGCTTCTCAAACTTTTCCATCCGATGACTCCTGTTACCGAAACAAATGTTTTCAGGAACCTGGATATAAATATATATACTATTTATGGAAACTAAGATATACATTTGCTGAAAATAAATGATAAAAAAAACTTATTCGAAAACAATTCTTTGGTATTCATGCAAATATAATTCATTATGTATTAAGGGCCACCGCGGAAATAGCATCTTTACAGAGTCGTCAGTTTATAGTAAAAAACGGCAATTGACTCTTTTGCTCCTATGCAGCTAGGCTGCAAGAGTTTCTGTAGTCTTATATTTGTCTTTCTCAACCTATAAAGCGAAAATATAATCAACAATGAGTGTTACCGGTCAGACACTCACTGACAGGCCTTAAAACATACTGCTCTGAAATTCATTGACTATACGATACAAGGCTTGAATGGTACTAAGTACAAGGTAATATGATACAAGGCTTGAATGAAATCGATTGGCCACATTCCTAGCGTACCATGCCCACCAACGGCCGAGCGGTAAAGTCGCTGAACACTGGTAGTTCGGTCCGAGGTTCGAATCTCGCGAACGGGCTGACTGCATGGGAGTTTTCGTGGTTTTCCCCATGTGTAACGTGTATACGAGCCAGTTTCCCTTAGAAAGCCCTCCCCTTAGGCAGATAGCCCTGGTGTGCTTTGCCGTAATTAAATACACCACCACCACCTAGTATACCTCTTTTTTTATACATTCCCAATCACTATATACCTCGTGATGTCATGTTTTCTAATGGTCCTTTTGTAACAAATATGCTCATCATTCAGCGATTTGGGAGAGAATTTCTGAACTTATTATTAATACCCTATAACGTCACTATTTGCGTTGATTATGTGACGATTTTCTGCTGAATATTTACGGTTAACTCGGCAGAGCTGTTTCGTTTAAGTTGGAAGTTATAACTTCAAAGCGTAATGTTTTTCCTCTTGGAAACCGTTGTATAAAATCTTGGTAAATCGGTGTTTTATTAATTACAATAACCTTATTTATATGATTATGCTTAGTTTTAAAATCTTGGTTAATCTAATTTATTTTCGGACCTTACGAAAATATCAGATCATTTCAGTTAATGGTCATAATATAATTGATTTTTTATCCCGCGTTTCCGAAAATTAAAGCAAACCTTTATTCTTGCCCTTACCCTTACCTTATGTAATCAATGTAAGATTTTTACATCTACTGCTAAATTTTCCGGACCCGATAGCACTTAAGGCCACATGATATTGGGCTATATAGTGATTCCACGAAAAAAGCTGTAATTCTTCCTGTCAGAAAATCAGGCAAAATAGCCTGTTGCTGTTTGAGTGAGTTACTAACCAACTGCTCTGACTTGTGTCTAATGGAGAGAATGTGGTTTGCAAGACTTGCTTACTATCCTAAATCCAAAAGTATAACTGTTAGAAAGTAGTATTTTTTAAACATGGTAATAATATTATAGACCAGAATTTTGTATATTAGCCTTGTGTCAGATATGCACCGACTCTGGATATCTGCAAAATATCCTGTTGCTACTTTTGTTGAACCTTTAATTTGTTGAACCTTTTGCCTTTAATTTGATGTAAATTATATTGTTGTTTTAAAATGGTTTGGCATAATAAACTAATTACCATGACATTTTTCTTAATAAGGTCATGTTCTTACATAGATCTCTGACATTTTATGCAACACATTTGGTAACTTTCTTTCTAGGCATTTTAGAACATCTTTCTAATAAACACATAAGTTCAGATTATTTCCTGAGGTTCCGCTTTGAGCCTTGATTTTAGCTGGCATTGAGAGAGATATCTTTGTAACTTGTAAAATTGTTAGTTTTGTTGATGATACCGTTCTGTGGGATTATGCTCCAAATATTGATTTAATTGAAATGGATCTCAATCAGACTTTCTCTGCTGTTGGCAAGTTTGCAATACAAAATTCTTTCTTAGTCAAATACAGGAAATGGGTAAATATGCTCATGTGGGAAGACCTCTTTCGGACTACGAGTACTAGATTTATTCCTGCTGGTATGTCTCAGTCTTTAAAAACTAGTTATAATTGAGCTGTATGAGAGTTGTATTGATTTGCTTAACAGCTGCCGAACGAAACTTATTTTATATGAGAAAGATCTTCAACCAGTAGACATAACAGAGTTTAGTGAATTATTTTATCAAATTATTACCTATTAATATGGCCTAATAATATAAAACTAAACTGAGCCTGTTTTCTCCTGCTTTCTCACTAAAGGTAGATGTGTTATATTGAGCCTCACTTAAATCTTTTCAAAATATCTCCTTTCATTCCGAAACCCTACTGTCCACCAATAAGAATAGTTAAACTCAGATGCGCTTGAAAGAGTTGACTTTAGAGACGTTCAGCAGTATTTAAGACTATGTTCATATTTACACAGACAATAGGAGAAATGATCTAGTAGAGATGCGATACGAAAAATTGTAAAAACATTAGGTATTTTTTGGAAGCAGGAGTCATGCAAAAATACGCGCCCAGCGGGCTGACCACTACAATACGAAGGCATGATAAGAAGGAGAGAGAAATACCTCATAAAATGAATTAATAAAAATGAGCTAAATCAAATCTGGAGTTTTTTTCTCATTAAATACCCGAATACCTCAGATAAAATCATGTTTAGAAATAAGAACTCATGCACTGTGTTCTGCTACAAGCTTCTTGCTATAAAGGAGGATTTTATAGATCTACTAAAATGATCTGTCATTCATCGATATGTGGATTTCGTCCTGACCAAAATTTAAGTGCTTGTACGAAAGTGAATCATACAGATGATGTCTCTATTTGAAGTCTTCTTAGTCATCATTCTCAAAGCCTTGCGGTTCACTTGCAATGGGACCTTTATCATCTGAGTCTTTTGGTAATGAGAAGGTTGATGCCTTGGCTAAGGACAGTATTGTTAATCTTCAACTCTCTGCTTTGTTATCCCTATTTTTCAGAATTCATCGAAAACTTCTGAAGTACATCATCTACTCACGACTGCTTCAGTCGTATTCTCCCTAGAGGTTCTGTTATCTTTAAAATGGTTCTAGGTCAGATCAGACTGTTCTGTTTAATGTTTTTTAAGTGGTCATCTAATTTTTAATCGATCATTATCGGAAAATCTTTCCCATTTTCAATAGATGCAATTTTGGACGAAGCAGATCTTGTCATCCTCTCACCTAAATTAATTTTACTAGAGAAGAATTCCTTTCAGATATTATTCTTTTTATTTTCAAGTTTTTAAAGGTTCATGGACTCATAGATCTGATATAGCACTGTATTGTTTGGTGGCATTAAAATCAACAGTGTGAATTCACTCACTAATAAATCAAAATTAAACAGATTCGCTTTAGAAGCTTGCTTTGGCTTTTACGTTATTTACATCACTCAAAGAACACTATTTAAACATCAAATAGATAAATAAAAATATCAACTTTAATCTATTCATTATTTTTAATTAATTCATCAATGATTGTAACTTGGCATATATAAACTAAAAAATTTAAGCGATATTTGGGATTCGAATACGAAGGAACGGGCAAGAACCTTTGACTTTTGCTTACCAAATTTCTAGCGTAGGCTCATTTAAGCTGTAGTTTTACTCATTTAAGCTGTAGTGAATAAGAATGCGTGAAATAAGTAACGTATTAACGAGTAAATTTCTTGTATTTTTTTTAGGTATCTGGAAAAAGCAAGACGTCCAACCAGAGAGTTTCAGTCCCTTTGTAAGAAATTTATACTTCAAAAATGAAGTACCGAAACAGCATCTCAATGAAAAAATATATCCTGAGGTAGGTTGTACTCTGTTTCTGGTTTATACCCTTACTATTATTAAATATCACAATCACAGTTAGCATCTGTGAGTATGGTATCATCGATGCCAGTTTTATAGCTGGCTTCTATAATCGGAATATACTAACTATGAACAACGAACAGAAATTTGATAAAAAATTAAGAGACTTCTGGTGAAAATTAACTTATGTAATGCGATACCTAAAATCTACCAGAAACTGAGTATCTAAATATCTGAAAGAGTATTTTCAGTATTTGCTTATCTAACAAAAGTAATATGTGAAATGAAATGGGTTGTTTTTTTCTCTGATGTTTTCCACATTATTTTAAGATTTAACTGGGGCATATAAATAGGCTATTAGAAACTATTAAAACAATTATATTAAAATATCGCTACTTTAAATACACCTGCCATTTCATAAAAACATTTTGTAGCATAAGAAGCAATGATCATTGCAGAGATGTTATGCAGATGTCGGAAATCAAGTCAACATTCCCGCCAATGAAATGTTTTCATATTATATCAACAGACTGAACTTAACAAGTACAGGGACTTTATCAGAGGGAACTCTTTATTAAGTAATACTCAGGGGGATTGGCGATGCATGTGCATTTCGCTATATTTGACAAAACCAGTAAACTATAAAGCTTTCACTACTTCATGTCATTCTTTTCTTTACTGCTGGCATTCATTGTTCTAATGGCAATATGATGGATGAAGCTTTCTTCTACGTGATAGATGAGTGATATCCATTTGGACTCTTTTATTCAGATTTCCGTCCTGCATTTTTGCTGAATCTGTTTTTCACTCCCTTAAACTATGAAGAAATAGTTCAACATTACACCAGCAAACTGAAAGCCACTTTCTGGGAAGGGAAGGTAATCTATTTGCCTGGTCTCATGACACGTTACAAGGGTCGTACTGAGTGAACGGTAACTCTCTTTAACAATCCTTATTCTGATTCATTAAATATTCTAACCTGAATATACTCTTTCATGGATAGTTAGACATATCGGATACGTCACCACATACATAATATGGCACTTTATTTATATTACTCTTTCTTTCATGATAATATTATATCTCACATCTCAAAACACTTTTAAAGTTGTCCGATTCTCTCTATTTATTAAAATACTTTTAGATTATATGCACAATAAAGTTTTTTGTAATTATTATTTTTATTTTTAGATTGAAATGAACTTGAAGAAGCAGAACCAATTCAAGAACATCAATAACGGACATTCAAATACAATTGTGACGATATCGTGATGAGGGATCACGTGATAGAAAGAAAATATACGATTCACTTGAGCTGCATATGTCCCGAGCAGTATCTGAACTGAAAGTCTTTGAAATGTAAAGAACGTCCAGAAAAAGAGCCAACAGTCATATTAAGCTATATCGTACTGAAGCAAATTTCTTTTTTAACCTAAAACGTGTTTCGTTTTTACCTAAGATTGCTGTAAAGTAAAATTCGTTCTGCATTTAAGTTAGCTCACAAAGTTAAGATTTTATATTCAGGTTTTCACAATTTTTTAAGTTAGCTCATAAAAATGTTCATATTTATGTTTCTGATGAATTACGATTTATTAATCATAGGTATAACTGAAATAATTTTCATGAATTTGTACAGTAAACAATTAATGTAATAATTATAATATAGTACAAAAATTCTTTAAAAAATGTATCCGAAGTCGATACTAGATTTTTGCAGCCCGGTGCAATCTCTGTGGCTTCATATATTCTCCTTCCCTTCCCGTATCTATCTAAATTCTAAATATTCTGCCACCCTTAAGAATCCAGTCGACAGATGTGGCCCGTGCACTTGAAGCTACTACACCGGCTATGGCGCCGTTCTTTCTGTAACCTTACTCGTAAAAATCAGGTAACAGTTGGTTCGTATTCAGTAACAAGAGAAATTGCTTCTGAAAATGCATTTTGTATTTTGTGTATGTTTTAAGCAAAATTTTCTTTATAAAATCTTATGCGGAATTTTAGTATATATTTTGTACATAATAATAACTTACGAAAAATTTAGACATCACGTTTATTAACATTTGTAAAACTTTCATTTCAATTAAATACATATGTGCGACATATATCATTTGTATATAAAATATAAATGTGCTTATGTTTATACAATATATTGGAATATGTACATATTTATTGTTATGTAGATTCCTATATTAATTAGTAAAGCTCAAATGTGAGCATATATGTATTTTCTTTTGTTTACATATATTGTATTCCTCTTTAAATTCATATAAAATATTAAATAAACTTTAAATATTGTATAAGTTATATAAATTATCCTCCTATTTCAAATTATAAGGAAATTGGTAATGAATCAAAATCATTATATAGAATATATGAATTTAGACTTTATAATACTGTAATATTGTAATGAAGTTTTTACATTTTACAACAATTTGAGTAGTGTATTTTAAGAAATGATGAAATTACAAAGAACGATTAGACACTGCTTCCCAAACCTTTTCACTTTTCATGGTCCGCCACTTCTTACAAGTCTAAATAATTTCATGATACACGCCATAAAGGAGCATTGTTCTATTAACGTAATTAATTTCGTCTGTTTCTTGCTAGTGAATCAATTAATAATTAATATTTATTTGCATTATAATATATAAGAATTCCATCTTACGACATACGTTTCAAATAAGGCTTTTTCTGCAGTCTCAAGAACAAATAAGTGAAACAAACGGAATGAAGATGCTTAATCCATATATTTTCTGTAACTCACATTTAATATAGCTTTTATATTGCATTTATGAACTAAATTGTTAGATCAGATTGAGTGAAACATTTATTAAATTTACAGAACACATATTTCTAAAACTATGATGTGAAACTTAATTACACACAAAAGAATAACCAACCGTATGTAAATATGCTTTTAATAATAATTTAATGACTAAACATTTTAAATATTAATGTAAAGTTCTACAATATCCTCTGTCGTATTAATTCATATATTACCTTCTTATCTTAGTGAAATAGTTGTGCTTGATTCTGTGAACATAATTTTTTTTTTTTTTTTTTTTTTTTTTTTTTGTGGTGGTGGTGGTGGTATTTGGCTTGTGTATGATAGAAAGAGGTACATGCAATTCGTAATTAAGACTTGCGAATAGTCTTAATTACGAATTGTAATTAAGACACTACAATAATGGTTCTATGATGATATCTTTAACTTTTTGATACTGAATTTCTAGAACAAGAATAAAATTTGTTCAGATATATATATAGAGAAAGAGAGTAACAAATAATAAAATAATATTTATAGCTTTTTCGCCGATGAATGGAAACTCACTTTTTTTCCCTGTTTTTCAGAATTGAGGTTATAAAATATCTTTAAACTTAACTTCAAGGATAACATTATTTTTAAGTCTAATAACTCCACCTTTATTTCGCTAATAAATCGAATATCATATGATCCGGTAAAAATGCAAATGGATTTCGAACCCTGTCAAATTTATCCGTTCTCATTAATACAAAATACGATAAACACTCTCAAGCTTACATAGGTGTTAATCTAAAAGTTCTAGTATTTTTATTTATTTTATTTTATTTATTTATTTTTAAGCTATTATAACTGTAGCACCGTCCAACATATTAACGACTAAAACATTTCAAGAGAACCATTTTTCGTCACGTCTTTTAATTTTGTTTGTTAAGTTAAATTTTGTTCTTAATCCATTAATTTTATTGGTACAAGTTAATGCATTCTCAGGCGATCCTTGCATTTTTCAATTGAATTCCTCTGGGTAATTCAAACATGTCGTCTAAGTAAGCCTTATTCTGCAACCAGTAATTGTCTTTCCACTTGGCTAAATACTGAAATTTACCTTCAAAAATATTTTTAATTCTTCGTTTAACTTGCAGCGGACCACAAAGAGATGAGAGAATTGTGTGTGCGGTCACCTAGTCACTGTTTTTAAGCTGTTACGATGTGCCAGATGACATGGTCTGACATCGCAGATGCAGTAATTCGTTCCGGTTGACAGTACCAGAGACATAACTTCACGACCAGTGTCAAGAAATTTTAGCGTTCTGCACTGCATCTGTCGTCAAAGCCTCTCGATTTCAGGAAGGCTGACGATCCAATGATCTTCTTTTTCTTCTGATATCGTTCCAGATATAACGAATCAGAGGATGTAAAATACAACTGAAAAATTAAGGAGACGTGGCTAATTCAGTTTGCAGATTGTTTCCAGCCGAACAACACGCCAAAATGCTCTGAAACTCTGGACTATAGAGACTAGAGTTAACAGGATCCTCACGTAACGAGGACTATAACTTCACTACAATAATGGTTTTATACTTTCCATGTTATTATATATATATGTAATATAGATTCTCATAATTTGTAATAAATATGTTTGAGTTCAAAATGCAGTAGATATTACGCAACCTCAACAAATGTACTAATACTTACATGGAGTCAGCGCAAACTGGCTGCCACAAGCTCACGAAATGGGGTTACCACAAACTCATAAAATGGGGACAGAATTCTCCCTCTTGACAGTCAACTACTTCAGTACTAACTTCAGTACGAAACAACAAAAACTGATGTTTTGATGTTATTTCATCTCACAAATTTCAAAAGACCTGACTGAAATGGTATACTTTCGATAGGTTTACTATTTCTATAATGACAATAAAAAAGACTTTAATTCTAGAGGTAAGCTTCGAAGGTAATCCTCCTTAGTTAACTTGACTAAGGAGTTAACAGTCCCGAAACTGAAGGTCTAAAGAAACCTTTTATTTCAAACTCAACAATTTCACGGTTTGTGCTTACAATTTAATTTAAGCGTTTGATAGTTTCTAGTAATATAAAAAGAGAGTTCAAATTTAAAGTAATTTAACACTGGAGACTTAAAAATAAAAGCCCATCGAGCGTTGGCTCAATTTATTCAAATTTGCACGAATATCTCGGCTAATAAAAGCTAATCACCTATAAACTTATTCTCACAGCTGAGCGAGGAAACAGTCTAACAGTCAGTGTCACTACAGTTCTCCCTCTGCATTCAAGGACTTTCTTTTCCTACATGTGCGTATCTCATTTACATCCTTTTGAAAACTGATGAAAAGCAGAAGTGTAATATAATTAAAATGCACTAAATGCCGCCTAGTGTGATCGCGTTTGTTCACGACTATCTCGATAACATAAGATGATGGGGAAAAATGCTCTTAAAAATAGGGGAAAATCAAAAATTGGAATTACTCATTAATTAAACTGAAATAGTCAATTAAAATGTCAAATTAAAAAAATAGTAAAATGGTTTTGGTTTTTTTGTTTTCGATATTCATAGTAATTAATTGTCCATTACTGCGTAGGGATTTTTTTCAAACTTTTGTAATTATTTAAGATCTAAATTCATATTTTATAAAATGGATTAGAAAATTTTAAATTGGAATAGGGATTTGTTCAAAAATGCGAAACGCGATCTTAAAAAATTCTTTTTGATTGTGTAGAGAAATTCCAGTTCTCCCTGAAAAGTGGGGATCTTTCTGTGATGTCAACAATGATTCTCTCGTTTTAATTGCTTAAATTAACTTTTTATTAACTTGACATTTTAATGACCTATTACAGTTTAATTAATTACAAATTCCAATTTTTTATTTCAACGTTAGTACACATTTACTAAAATTACACTTCACAATTTCCTAGGAGCTCATTTTTCATTTATTCATTTATATATTCTCTATTAAATTATACATATATATATATATATATATAATTAAAAAGCTAGGTAGTAAGTACTATATAAAAAGACCAATTTGGTCTAAAACTTTTTTGCGCAATACGCTGCAAAATTAAGAAAAAGAGAAGAAGATAAATTGTAGTTAGCTCGCCAAAACGTTACCAGGAGTTGTGGCTCCAAGAATATATATATATATATATATATATATATATATTTAACAAATATTCTCTCATTCGTATAAAGGTAACTTAAAGCTAATTTAATTTTGAATTATGAAAATTTAATTGTATACAAATAAAAGATTAACTATTCCGGAGAACTAATTTGCAATATCATTTAAACTCAGAGAGCATATGTAAATTAAGTGCAAGTATCTAAAACAATGAAAAAATATTTAGTAATCCAAAAAATTAATACTAAAAATTTAAAGAATCTAAAACTAAATTAATTTCTATAAAGTGAATAGTTGTTGAGCAGGCAGGAGACTGATCTTTCCAAGGGAAAGTTGCCTCCAAACTTAACTCTTCAATTAATTAATTTCGTGTTTCGTCATCCATATAGGTATGGGTAAAGTATTATTCAAAACCAAAAGTAAAAACCAAATGTAGTGAATTGTTTAAATAAAAAATTTTAACTATTAAAGAATTTCGAGAAATTTAGTAAGCAAATTGACTAGGAACTCTTATTTAAGTAGAATTACTTGGCATGGAAAAGAAAAAAATTAAATAAGTGTATAATAGGTGTCCTTTGTACTTAATTTTTTTTTACAGAATTTTAATTTAGGAAAAAATATGAGGAACCATGTCTTCGCATTTTTTAGATAGAAAAAGATTGTTATTCTAATTATGAACAGGTATTCATGTCTTAAATTCTTAAGGTTTAACACTTTTATGCTAAGATAGTATACATAAGTTCTAAATACATTTCATTTAAATATTTTAAGTAAAATATATTATAGAACAAACAGTGAATACTCTCTAAAACTCATGGTTCCAGATGATTTTCGATGAAGATAACAGGTTTATACAGCAAATGTTAAATTTTGTTTTTATAAGTACAAGTCATTTTCAGAAGCGCTTGCCTCGAAAAAATCTCTTATAGTCGTATTCAACTGTACTGTGAAGATATCTTAATTAGTGTCATTCAAAAATAAATTTTTCACGTGGAATTGTTCCATTTTGTTTGATCCATATAATTAATCCTGACAATTTTTTTCTTTATCCTAATGTAAAAACTAAAATAAACACATTATCATAACATACTAGATTAATTTACTGGTGTTTAGTAGGGAAAAAGATCATATATAATGCACATGTTTTATTTTACAGTTATTAAAATTGAATTTAGTAGCTCTTCATCATCCTTTTCGTTTTCTTGGTCATCTCATTCCTTTCTTTTTATAACGATATGAGCTATATGTATAAATTGGTGGTAAAGGTGTAAAATAAACGCAGCCAGATTCCTTTTTCTTCCCCTGGCAACTTCTTTCTAAGTATGGAATCTAGAAGTTCGAAACACATTCTCTTTCGGTTTTTAGTTTTGTTCAAAGTGACTCTTGAAAATAACATTCTACACTTGCATTGCATATAAGCAAATTTTAAAGATTAAACAAAGCAGTAAATCAAACGCGTGAAAACACTAGCGACTGGCGCTGAAACTTGTTTGCTCCTCCTCTATGATCTCAAGACTGCGAGATGCCACCTTGTAAGAAATTATTGATAAAAGTTTACAATAGGTGCCCTTTGATATTTTTTTCGAGTTTTATGACGCCAAGAATGGCGCCAAAAAGCAACCGTTTCCAGAACTGCTGCTGTTGGTATACAAATAGTGATGGACTTTCGATATGTTTCGATATGTATGCATCTGTTATGTCGCGAATTTCAATTATTAATATGTGTTTTAAGTTATTATTATTCTCATATTTTTATTTGCATTCATGTGTATTTTAATCTGGAAAAAAGTATTCTTAAGCTCTTAAGGTTTTATTTAACTCGTTATTCTTGAGTAGGAATTGTGACAAAGGCGAGAGACGGTTGCAAGGAAACACATCTGGTTTATTGGTTATAGCCTTTTTACTAACAATGGAGGCAGTAGGGTGTTGTGTGTCGCCCTTTTAACTCATGGCGTGTGAAACGGAAATCGTCTTCCTGTCGCTTTGTTAAAGTTGCAGTTTTGTTTACTTCAAAACAGTGGGGGGTGTACTAAGTTTAGGTAATTGGATTCTCGTAAAGCTGAGTTTCGCTTGTTAGTTGGGGGGTCCATTTTTTTCTCACGTTGTGAGTACAGATGTTTTTCGGATTGCATTGTCAGATTTTCTGGTGTTTGATTCGTCATGGGTGTGTCATTTTCTCAATTTAGATAACGTAAAATTCCGGAATTGGTAAGATTTAATTTTATGATATTTGAAAGCCTATGAACTCACAGAGGCGGAGAAACCGAGATTTCCTGGGTGCTTGCACCAGGCTAGAAATTATTCTGATTCTGATTTTTGAGCTAAAAGGAAAAGGAGAAGCAGAAAGTTTTGCGGGGCGAGCGACTTGAACCAGCGGGCTGCGGTGATGGTTGTAGCGGAGTCTGATTTGAGTGAATTTTGGGCAGCCGCGATGTGAAGGAGAAAGAAAGATCGAGGGGCGTTTTGCCTTGCGGCGGGCTTCCTGAGCAAGAGGGTTTGAGCTGCGCTTTCTTTTCTCCAGAAGAGGCATTTTTACTGCGAGGTGATTAAAAATTTTGTAATAGATGTAAAGAGCAATTTACTACAGATTTTCCCTCTTAACTCGAATCTCCAGATAATCCTTCGGAAACCGAAACTTTTACATTCCCGAAGTGAATATATCGGACACTTAGAAGTTTCAAACAGAAGTATGTGTCATTAGAATCCTGTAGTTCCAGACTCATAAACATTCCCAGGTAGCAGTATTTATTACTATGCGGCATCTGACACATAGACGTTCCACACAGAAATATGATCCTGAGGAACGAACTTTTCCCTGATCTGGCTGTTAGTTTTACAAAAAGGACTTTCCAGATCCTTTTCCAGATATTCTTGTGCAGAATGGACTTCAATGCGCGAGTGTTAGTTTATTAACTGTGATCAAGGTGTTGACAAGGGTAGACTTCCTCCGTGACTCGGTAAACGGGACACCCCCCAAGGTTGTGTATTCCAAAGAATATGTGAGTGAAAATTTTAAGATTATTTTCTCTCTCTCTTAGATTATTTTCTCTCTCACAAATGCCATAGTGTAACAGTTAATAATGATTTATCTACCTGTTTATATTGTTATTACTTATATAAATTAGATATTAGACTTAGTAAAATTAAGAAATGATTTATTATTTCAAGTGATGGCCAGTTTTGGGATATTTAAAATTTGTTTCACCTACTGAGTTAGTAAGTCAGAAAATGTTCACCTTTAATTAATGAGAACCATTTATTTAAAGAATTATAATGTGTTACACCTTCTTAATTTGTGAAAAAAAGTTAAGTATTAATTTAAAATTTTAATTATTGTAAGCTGAAATTTGTGTAACAGATGCGATATTTTCATAGTAAAAATATGTGGTAGGGAATACTGATCAGTTACCCAAGTATTTGCTAATATTATAATATATTCAAGAATTTATTAAATGTGTGTTTAAAATTTAATTGCATTTGTGTATTTATCTTGTAATATACTGTGGTCTGTCATGTCCCTCCATTTGTTTCAGCCGGGAGGCTTTTAAGAAACATGGAGTTTAACTGAATTTGGGATTATTGATTTTTCCTTTGCATAGGTTACTCACAAGGCGAACCTGAAAGTTTAATTGTACTACCACTATACGATTGATTGATAGATATGATATAAAATTGCTTATTTGATTGATCTTTGATATATTATGAATTTGATTATATTTGTTTTGATTATATTATTTTTTTTAGTTAATTTGTCCGGCACCATGAGTTAAGTTTAAAGTTTTAAAAAGTATTAAAACACCAACAAATTTACAGATACATAACATATTTGAATGCTAACAAATCTTAATCTATTTTCATGTATCAATAAAATTCCGTCTACAACATCTTTTTTTGGATTAAGTTAATTGGCTATGATCTCGCTGATGCTGCGCTGGATACAAGGTAAGAGGAATCATTTTGCTCTCTACTTTTATTAATTTGCTGTGAAACTGCAAGGCTAAAATAATAGTAATAAGGCTAAAATAAAAATGTTTTACAACAAAAGATTATGACTCCGCAGGGAAAATCATAGCTTAATTAAATAATATTAAAGAAAAAAATCTGTAAAGACTAAACTGTAGTTTCATATCAAAACCGAAAATAATTTTTTTTCGGCGATACAAAAATGTTGTATTCAAGTCAACTGCAAATTACAAAACTGAATTCCAGCAATTACTCAACATGGAAATTCAAAATACAAATGCTACTAATAAAGGAGGATCTTTACGATGTAATCGAAGATGTTCCTCCAAGCCCTATTACAGAACAATGGAGTAAACGGGATCGGCAATGTCGCGCGATGACAAAGTTATTTATCGAAGACAGTCAAATAATTCACATTAAACATGAAACTACTGATAAAGCCACCTGGGAAAAACTCAGGCAGGTACATGAAAGGTCTAATCTCTCAAGTAAACTATTTCTTTTGACAAAGCTTTACAGTTCGAAGCTTGAGGAAGACGGAAATATACAAAAACATATAAATACATTGCTGGAGTTTGTCGATAAACTCAAATCAATAGGTGAGAACATAAAAGAACACGTTTCAGCACTTTTGCTTTGTTCAATGCCTATTTATTACAATACGCTCAAAAATAATAATTTTAGATAAGTGTTAATATCTAAAATCGAAGCAAAAAAATGAACCGCACCAAAACTCGAAGAAAACATACATGGATTCTAAAACACGCCAAGCAAAGAATGCGCGTGACATTGCAATGAATCAACAAGAAACAAAAATTAAAACACCGGAAATCGAATCCAGATGCAGTGCCGTCGCTCTGTCTGCTGACAGCAACGTACATCAATAACCAGAGAGTTTCGTTTTCGATAGCGGAGCAAGTAGCCGCCACCTAGTAAATAATAAGAAATTTTTCACGGAATTTGAAGCCATAAAGCCGTCAAATATTATATCTGCGAATGGGCAATGTGTTAAATCAACGGCGATAGGAACTCAAAATCAACGGTTAAAAACTTATGTTAAATCAACGGCGAAAAAATTCAGTTATTTTTTGTTTAGCATTTAAAACGATAAATGCTAATAAAAAAATAACTGAAGTTCTCTTATCGGAAGTTTTATACTCTCCTGATTCAGAAGCGAATTTAATCTCAACTAAGAAAGTAACGGAAAAAAGACTTTCAGTTCTGTTTGAAGTAAATAAATGTATGATCACGAAAGGAGATCAGATTATTCTACAATATCATGGAATTCACAATCTTTACCAAATTAAACAAATCGACAGGAATAATAAACCTTCAGCTCATGTAGCATTTTTGTGTAAAAATGAGAACTGTGCTCAACTTTGACATAGACACCTTGGTCACAGAAACAATGACGCGATCAAACAACTTCTAAACAAAGAACTCGCTGAAGGAATTAAACTAAATAATTATAAACATGATACCAAATGCATTCAGTGCATCAAATGTAAAATAACTGATTTCTCGTATCCCAAAGAATCGAAATTCGGAGCATCTAAACTGCTTGAACTCATTCACACTCATGTTTTTGGACCGTCTGTCAGTGAATACCTATACTTCGTAACTTTTATTGATGATTACAGTAGGTTCACAATGATTTACCTAATGAAAAAGAAAAATGAAGTAATTTCTAAACTAAAACAATTTATTGCTCTTACAAACAATAAATTCGGGAGAAAAGTAAAAACGCTAAGAAGTAATAACGGTGGTGAATACACAAGTAAGGAACTTGAAGAATATCTTATAAAACAAGGTATAAATCACCAACTTACTGTACCGTATTGTCCAGCACAAAATGGAATCAGTGGACGCAAAAATAGATCTTTGATAGAGATGACAAGATGTCTTTTAGCTGACTCAGGTCAACCTCACAGATACTGGGCGGAAGCAGTGCTGACTACAAATTATTAACAGAATCGTATGCCTGCAAAACCAAATGCAAAAGCTCCATACGAATTATGGAATAAAAAGAAGCTCAACCTATCTCATCTAAAGACTTTCGGATGCAAGGCTTTTGCTTACATCCATAAATCTAAAAGGGATAAACTCGATGTTACTGTTATAGAAGGAATACTCGTCGCTTACGACAGCAGAAGTAAAGGCTATAGAATTTTATTTCCTGGAGACAAAATCATAATAAGTCGATCTGTACGATTTATTCAAACACAGGAACTAACGAGCAGGTAAGTGTTTCTTTAAACCAGGATGAAAAAATAATAATGAAGAGAGCTCCTAAGGGAGGAATAAAAATAGAAGAACCCGAAAAGAAAGAAATATCAAAACCCGAAAAAAAAAAGAACCTTTGGAACTCAGAAGATCGAACAGAGTCACAAAAGGTAAACCTCCTGATCGCTACGGAAAGAATTTACGTGACTTAACCTGAAGGATACTCGAAAGCTGGAAATGAAAATAAAGTTTGCAAGCTGAAAAAATCTATATATGGTTTAAAAAAGCCGATAGAGCTTGGAATCTGAAAACTGGGAAAATACTTCTAAACATATCATTTAAACGAAGTAAAGCAGACCCATTCTTGTTTTTCAAAACCATGAATGGAAAATTCACATATATAATATTATATGTAGATGATAGGCTTATAAGGAAAGAAAGAGAAGAAGATGTAATGAAAACAATCTAACAACTAAACGCTGAATTAGAAATCAAGAGCCTAGGAGAGAAGTCACCTACTACCTTGGCATAAACACTGAAAGATTTAAAGCTGGAACCTTTGCCATAAACCAAAAGAATAAAAATCGAAGAAATAGTTAAAAGATTTGGCCTTCAAAACGAAAAACCATGATATACGCCAATGGAAACAAACTACTGCAAACTAGAAGCTGAAGATGATCTTCTAGAGGATAATACAAAATATAGACAAGCAGTAGGGACATTATTATCTATTGCAACAATCAGCAGACCAGATATAGCATGCGCCGTCAATCTACTAAGTAGAAGAAACGAAAAACCTCGAAACATAGATTGGAATGCTGTCAATTAACTTCGCTGACTGCCGTGCCGAAGAGCCCAGGTTTCGAATCCCGGAGAAGGCATAGATGTTTATAAATATATAGTGTAGGTGTGTCATTCTTGTGCGACTAGCCGAAAATCCCTTCTTGTAGTTTGATGGAAGGGGAGAGGGGTGGGAGATCCTCGGAATCTGTCTTGCCGGGATGATGTCCATCAAAATTGGGGATGGAATTGAGCTAAATCGCACTGCCATCTGTAAAGTGCTCAAGACTGCTTCCGATGGCAGGCGTATCTTGCGCTCCTTGCATTGAGGAATTCCGGCACGGATGTTACTTTCAGATAAGTAAGCATAAGTAACAACAACAACAACTAGAGGCATTTTTCTAATTATGAGAAAATCATACTTATAGTTTAGATTCTTCGTTTTAAGCATAATTGTACAAATGTTGTGGAACAAAATTATTTAATACAAAAGACTCAAATACAGACAAATTTTACTTAAAGACTCAATCGTTTGTGATCAGAATAGTTAGGTACTCTCATTCAAAGAGTGAACAGTAAACACCTGAGACATATAGTAGTTGCTCTGAGTGATATTATTCTGGTGGGAGCTGATAATAAAATGAGAAAAAAATCAGCCCTTAAGTAATATTACTGAGCTCTTTCTTAGTAAAGACGGCAATGTACGACTCTCAAAGGGGCAGACTTTACACCAAGAACTTCGTCCTATTCAGAGAATATGACCTCTTGAGACACCATCGCCTACTGACTGCCCTATGCCTGCGGAATCCAAGAATTCGAACAAGTTCTTAGACCAGACTGTCAAACAGAAAGATAGTGCACATGACGACAAACCAATATTTAGCAGGTCTGGTGGAAAAATTAAGATTCCAGAAAAAACTGGACTTATAATTTTTTTTAAATACGTATTTTAGTAAAATATCGTATTATTTTATATTTCGTTTCCTTCTATTTGGGGTTTATCTAATTTGTGAATCGAATATAGATATATTTTTAAAAACTAGTAATAATTTAAAATGGCTCAAAGTTCCCAACAGCACGGCTCGTCGCTGCAGCATTGCAAACGTGTCGCATTGTGACGACCTCAATGTCGCAGTAACGTTGTAGGTATGGCTTATTGTCCGTTTTTTGCGACATCACATTGCGAAGTTGATGTGAAGTCACATTATGACATTGTTATCAAGTCACACTGTGACATGGATGCGTAGTCGCGCTGCAACGTTGTCGTGAAATTACACTGTGATATTGTTCTAAAGTCATACTGCAGACTGCGACATTCATGTAACAACTTATTTCGACTTTAATATAAAGCCATAAAGTGACATGAATGCAGCATAATAAAGTGCCATGAATATAATGTCACCAAAGATATAAATGAATGTCACGCAACACTGGATTACTTTCTAAATGATTAGAGTGATGAACTTCTATTTTAGAGAACAGGTAACTGCAACAATGTTTTAATGATCCAGTCAGGTATTATACTTTTCAAGGTATTAAAATACTTCCGTAATATTCGAAATTTTTAAATAATTGAAAATATCCAATATAATAATCATTTGAATTTTTCTCATCTTACTGAGATTATATCTCACCCTATTAAGGTTATATAACTGTAAACTAGAGTGTACAGAAAATGCAGAACGTATTACAATATATATTTTCTAAGCGTATTACATTGCTAATGCTTTTGAGTACAAGCTGTCCAGAAGCTACATAATTTTGCTTTCATTCTTTAGAATTTAATATTTAAAGACAGTGCATATTTTTCCAAAATTTCTAAATTGTATTAAAAATATGAGTTCTTATTATAACTTAATTATAAATTTAATTTTATTTCTTAATTTAACACCTTCTCCCCCCTCTTTCAAAATAGAAATATTTCAAAAAATATTCTTTGGCTTACAATGTTTATGATAACTATATTTCTTTATACCTTATAATATAGTTATTATAAACATTGAAAGCTTCCTAACGTGCCTTCGTGGTGTAGTGGTTCTGCACGCTGGGCCGGTATTCCAGAGGTCCGTGGTTAGATTCCCGGCGAAGGCGTTTGCTCATTTTTCCTCTTTCCGGCTTCAAAAAAAAAATTTACCTAATGTCTCTACAATGGCACCCAAACTAAAAGGGTGATGGATGATGATTTATCCCCAACCAAGATTTGGCAGTTTAAACACTTATTGTATACTGACTTGAATAATAGCAGTAATAATTAATATATAATAATTGAAAATAAATTAAAAAATTATTATTAAGAATGAAATGATTATCGACTAGAAAAATACCAAAGATGAATATATAGATATAGAAGATATAGAAACGCGAGAAAAATCGATGAAGATTTTTTGCTATCCACAAATTTCTGCAAACATACAATGAAATCGGACTATTTGGAATTATTTTAATACAATTTTTCAGAGCAAAGATGAGGATTCGGAAAATGTGTTTTGATGTAAATATGAGGTAACATTACATATAGGCATTCTTGCTATTCTTTAATATAAACACGATTCAGTTTTTTATTTAATTTAAATAGTATGAAGATATCAAATGTTACAATGGATACTTTCAAAAAGTTATTAATTTAATCTAAATGAATCTGTACAACACAGAACCGTACCGCTTTTGGGTGAATGAACCTTCCATTAAAGAAGACTTATTTGAGCAAGGTCAAGAAAGGTTAGGGTGGGGAAGAGACCAAAGAAAGTCTATACATATTCTTTGAGAAGACTGCGAGTTTCTTGTCGTCACATGAAACGTTTGCTGTGACGTGTATGTGAGATCCGTACGACATTCACATCCACATCATAATGCGACATTTCTGCGACGTTGTATCGAGGTCACAAATGTAATGTGAAGGAAATGCTACATTGACAGGTCACTACAACGTCTGAGTAACTAAGTGTGCTGTTTGGGGTGGCAACTTTATATTTTAATTATAATTTATAATCAAAAGATGGGAGGATGTTACGAATAGATCATAACTTTAATGTGTATTTTTTGTATTTTGCATTTCCTGGCTCATGAGCAAACCTCACTTAAATTTTAAATATAATAAATTACCCATTTATTAAGTTCTACCAGCAATAAGTTATACATTTTTAAGACTACACTGCACCTATTTTGACCCCGTCCAGGGTTATGTCTGTAAAATGTCTGCGCATTTTCCAGAATATTAAATGAATACAAATCATCAGGAACAAATGATTTATCAGAAATATCTCCATTCATGAAGAATCTTATTAACAAAAACTTTTATGAATGTAAAGCAAAACTAGTCATGAAATATGTCAACAGTATTCATAAAGTGAACAATAAACATGTAATTGAGTATGAAATTTTTAATGCTAACATAAAAGAAAAGATGCGTTGAAATTTTATGTTAAATTAGAAACGGATGTTATTCGGAGACTGTAGAAACCAATCTCAAGTGCAACGTTATTTTCATGTTTGTGTATCAGTATTTGACTACTAATTTAAAGAATGTGCTTAAAATTATGGAAATTCACGTTGTACACTCTACTAGGGCTATCCTTACACTCTACCGAGGGGAGATGAATGAAGCAGTGTTCTCTGCTTCACTGTTATGAAAATTTCGAGAAAGTCCTGCCCACAGTGATTATTTGCATAAACTTACTTGCACTTCTTTCACTTTTAATAACTTTTAGGTATAATAATACTTATGTCGTTGTCGCTTGAGTTATTTTGAATAATTTTTGGATCGGCAACTTGTGAGACTATGACCGCAACTCGGTAAATTAGAAATGCGCCAATTTCAAGATTTCATCCTATAATTACCGCTTACGGTTATTTAATACTGCATTGTATGTGCGTAATTATGCAGGAATCATATGAGGAACACGTGAAAAAACGTAGGGCAGAAAACAGAGAATTATTGAAATCACTGGGAATACTTAATGTGGTAAACTACATATACACACTTAATGTTTTTATATACCACTGTAATATTTCCTACTTTACGTAATATATTTGAAGTATTATTTATGTATCTTCTATTTTCGTGCAACTATTATGCAAAATACTTTTCCACCCATTTAAAAGTTTTTAAAGTATATACGATAATAAAATAAGTTCACAACTAAGTTGTTACTTTTTTTAAACTTAAAATTTTAGAATTATTTTGAAAAATGTCATGAATTAAGGCCAAAGTTCTCTCTCTCTCTTTATATATATATACCTAGCCAAATTAACTGTTATTAATAAGGATGAGATATATAATTTCTATTGCATTTTTCAACAGTTTTTATTGTTTAAGTGTATATCAAAGTTAGTCTATTTAACAGTAACACTGAAACTTTATTAAATATCATTATTACAACTTCTCTTAAGTGTTAAATATTTTTTAAGAGCTATTTCTTCAACTGAGCCTTTGTTTGATTCTTATTGTATATGAATGCCACTGTGAAATAAAGGTTGAACTGAAAGTATAAAAACAAATTCTTTGCTAGCGTATACAGAGGATTTTACAATGCAAAGAAAGGTTTAGTAAGGGGTTTATGATTTTTGCAGGATTCTCTTACTATGAGAAATTTAAAATAGGAAGAGTGGGAAAAATTGTGAAAATCAACTCATGTACTGTCAAGAGAAAGTTTTATGTCTGATATTTGCAGAAGAAATTCCATTCCTTTATCCCAATGACTTTCACAGAGTGAAACTTTATCAACATCAAGTAACAAGTTGTACTTTGAAAAGTACCATTGCATTCCTTGAAAAATGAATGTGTTGCTCATATATCTTTTCAATGTATTCCTGTGAAGTTCCCTGGCTTTTCACCAATGAAATATTGTGTTTTTGGTCTCATAGAAAGAGGTTTCTGGAGGAAGCATCTTCTACTGCAATCTTACCATGATTGATGGATTTTGGGAAGTAGTGGAAATCAAGATCTCTAAATATTTTATGAAAAGCTCTTATATCATGGAAGACTCCCTAGCATGAAATCACAGTGCAGACTTATAGTCAAAAGAAAAGGCTATCAGATGGAACATTTAAAAAAAAGTATTCTTTACATTTAATTAAACAGCCCTGAAATCATTCTAGAAGTATGTAAACGCCCTCTGTAATTTCATGTCACAAGTTTGTAATGATTAATTTGTACTTTTATTTCTGATATTGGTTAGGTATCTACTTATATATAAATGATAATTTAAGGCTTTTAATTTACTTACATTATTGTTAAAGATGCTTTTTAAAACATTGATCTCTTCTTCTTCTTTTTCTTTTCTTTTCTTTTTTTTTTTTTTTTTTTCTCAAAATCTCAATTGCTAGTAAAACTTGTTGCATCTGTATCTGAAATGAGAGTCCCATCAGTAGGCAAGCAGATAAGACCATTGAACATCAGCAGTTCAACTTGCATTTCAAATGGCGGTGGATAGGTTGACTACTCATGTGTGTTTCTCTTTATGTATTATAATTTTTGAATGGTGCTCTTGAGAAGGTTTTCCATAAAAGAATCCCTCCCTGTAAGTACATAGTCATTTTATGCTTTACCGAATTACTTATTTTACTTATTCGATTAACAAATTGTTTCAAAGGAAGTTTTATATTTACACCTTTAACAAATGTAATATGCATATCTGCTTTACAAAACATTGGAGATATAAATTTGTCTTTTGGAAAAATTAACTTGAATTTAGGGAAAATAACCGAAATTTATCCAACTGTTTCCATGCAATGCAAAGTAATCATCTGGTAGTATATTGTTGACATGTCAGAAGTTCTTATTAGCAGGGCTCAAAATAACAGTTGCCAGCTTGTCATTGGCTACTAAGAAATTGCAGATGGCAAGTGAGTTGTGATAACCTGAGAAATGCATGGTTAATTCTTCCTTTGGACTTTTTTTTTTAATAACAGCCTATGTTCTGTTTATATTGATGCTATACTTTTTGTCTCTGATATAAAATAAATTTCTATATTACATGGCTTAAGGTTCATCGTGCCATAAAGTGCTTAATGAAAGGGTTCTCAGTTGAAACTTTGCTTACAAGATTTTTAATTGCATTCTAATTGGTGCTTGTCAGCACAGAAAAGAAGTTAAAAAAGAAAGTCGTTTTATAATTTGTGTACCATTGTCTCATAATGATTACACATGGTTGTCAAGTATTTCTTTGAAATTTTTTACCAAATCCTGTTTGTTGAAATATTAAGTGCTTATTTTGCTGCATGAAACTAATGTTGAAATATGCATGTGTGCAATACTTTTGGCATTGTTGTAACTGGTATACCATATGGTATTGATTGAGCTGTGATAAACATGTTTGTTTGTTTGAATTTATACAATTGCCCCCCCCCCCAACTGATCATGGCCTGAAATTCAAAAAAATTATCTTGTTATATTTGAAGATAATGGATTTGTCACATAAGTCTTTTGTGTGATGTGTGATTCAGCCATGTATGTTCTGATCAGACTGGCTAAATGAACAAAGTGAACATAAAGGAAGTGATACTGGTATCAATTATGAGGGTGCTAAAAAAGATGAAGAAAGCAAGAGGCAGTAGTTCTCATATGAAAATAGTATTGCTCGGTTCAGAGTGTGCATAAAGTATTTGGAAATAGAAGATAAATGCTTGTGGGTTGTACAAGGTTTCAGTGGGTCATTGAAATTAGAAACTTTCTAGTTTTACAATTGATCACAAATGCATAAAGATTGCATGCTGAATGATATAGAAGCTCCAGAGTCCACACCATTAGCAGTGTGTCAAATAAAAATGGATGCAAAACTATTTCAGCACTTAGAAAAACTATTTAACACAGCTTATTACATTGCAAAGCACAATAAGTCATCTTCTGATCTTAAAAATTTGGTTAAACTGTAATAAATTTGAAGTAGGCATTATTCTCCATGAATATCAAAATGACAACAATGTCGAGAATTTATTTCTAATATTGCAGCTGTTATCTGTAAGGAGGTTGTTGCAGAAATTTTAGTCTATAGTTCTGTTAGCTTTCTTTTCAATGTGTCAACTGATAAATCTACAGGGAAGAACCAATAATATGTGTTAGGAATATAAAACATAAGACTATAAGAGTTTTTCATTTCAGTTGCACTTATTGACTTACCTTGTGCATTAGGTTATTACAAAACTTAAGATTATGAATTACAAAAGCTAGGAATCATTTGGCAGGGCAGGAACTGGATAGTTAGAGCTTGGAACAGATGGGGCTGCAAACATGTTCGGAAAAGAAAATGGACTAGCCGTCACGCATTGAAAAGGACATAAAGGAGCTTGATGCACATCACTGAATTCCACAAACGTTAAATTTAAGTGTGTTGGACACAATAAAAGACAAAAAATATCTGGATTAACTGTATAAATTTTGTTCTCCAAAAAGACTAGGGTAACTGGACAAAGTTGCTCAGCTCTTGCAATCAAAACTCCTGAAATTCAAATATTTACATTTCATGTGATATGTATCAAGTAAAGTTAGTGCTTTTCTTGCTCTATTAAACAATTAGGATATAGTGGTTGTTCATTTAAAAGATGAGTCAAACTGAAAAGAAAAACTTGCTGTTGTGGCCAGAGAATCTTTGAAGCAAATGAAAAACTTTCAATTTGTCTTAATGTACATTTCTTGCTAAATTTTCATTCTTTATTTAAGAAGCTTTCTGTGATTTTTCAAGTAGAGGGCATGATTTTAAGCAGGGTATAGGTTCATGATTAATAAGGCAATCTTAAGTGTTGAAAGACTTGAATCTAAGCCAAGCACATATCAGCAACATTTTGTCGGTTTAACTACTGTTAGTGAGAAGTTAAGAAAGATTCAGCTTCCAAATACTGATATCAACATTTTTGATTTAGACAAGGAGAAAATAATTTCACTTGTAGTAAAGTACTTAAAAAAACATTTTCTAGAATAAGATGGGAGTATTATAAAGGCAAGTGCTGTCTCTGACATTTTTATGTAGCCTTATGATAATTTCGAAAGTTATGGAAAGGATGAATTTGAAACCTAGTCTTCTACAGAGCAAAACTTGAAACCTTTGCACAATGAATGGCATGAGTTTAAAGATTTAGAACAGGGTGCAGAAATACATGAATTGCTTTCTGAATGAAGCAAATTCACACAAAGAAAGATTTGATCTTCTCAGCCAATTATTGTCAATATTCACAGTTTTGCCAACTTTTACAACATCTTGTGAATAAGGTTTTAGCCAAATGAATATCATTAAGATTAATTTTAGAACATGCATAGACAATGTGATACTCAGTAACCTTATGATGATTAAACTCAATGGACCTTCTGTCTCAAAGAGCTATAGACTCTTGGTTTTTCAAAAGCAAAACATCAAGATGCATTAGCAGTGCAACCAAAGAGTGTCTCATCTTAAACATAAGTTGGATGAAGATAATGTAGTTGAGAGACAGTGTAAAAAGCTAATAGTGCTGCAATGACTAGTTACTGGTATGTTTTTATTAATTTTGGGGGTGTCGGCAAGGGGGGCAACGAGAATTTTTTTGGGGCTAATGGATTTTTTAAATTATATTGAGCCTTGCTTGTAAGTAAAATTTAAATAAGATATACTAGCTTGTCCCTAACCTTTTGCTTCATAATTTATTATGAAAAATAGATCATAAAGATGTGGTACTCTTGTAAAATTTTAGCAATAATAAAATCATTTTCTCTTTTTTGAATTAAATTAGTATTTGATATTTTTGTAACTTAAATAAAAAATTAAACACCACTGAAACATAAACCATTATTTCATAATCTAAGATTCAAAATTTTCACATATATCAAGATATCTTGATATTTAAAAATAGTCTAAATGATATAGACTTAGATTTGCAAATTAGTTTAAAATAAAAACTATTTGAATTTTAATTGATTTCCTAAAGAAACAGAAAACATTATTTATAAGTAAAAAATAATTTTTGTTTATGCAATTAGTTAAAATTCTTTAGTTTTTCGCTAAACAGGAATCAGTCTTTGGTTATCTGGCACACTTTGATATGAGCCCAAAATACCACCAAAGACTTATCATTGCAAGCATTTAACAGCTCTAGAAGCTATTCTGGATTCAATATTCTGGGTACTGTTCTGTTGTCAGGGAGGGGGGGCGGGACTGGATTCAGAAATGTATGCATGTATGTGTTCATGTTTGCATGTATATATGTAAGTGTGAATGTATGTGTGTGTATACAAATACACATACACATGTTCATACATTTCTAAATCCAGTCCCGATAACAGAAAAGCACCCTCTTATGTTATCGGGACTGTATTAAAAATTTTATATATGTATGCATGTGTGTGTACATGTATGCATGTATACATGCACATACATATATATGTGTGTACATCTATGCATGTATATATGTACATACATATATATGTGTGTGAACATACATATATGCATTTCTAAAACCAGTCCCCCAATAACATCCAGAAGAATCCAGGACATAAGAGTGTCCTGGATTCTTCTAAAAATATGTGATATTTATTTCTTTTTCTTGTTAATGTGCTATCTTTTATAAAAGAATAAGCAGCAATGTGATATAGCTTGTCTTCTTACTTATCAGAATTCTTATTAGACAGAAATAGGTTACTGAGAATAACAGTCTGTTTATACCATTTTGAATATGATTTCTTAAAAAATATCTGCTGAAAGTCAGAAAACTTGACTTCATTGCCAGAAAGCACCGATACATTGCTTATAGTTTACTACTGGTGAATAGCAGATAAACAGCAATTGCTGATATTCTAGAAATTTCTTTCTAGAACATGTTTCGAAATGCAATAAAATGTGTGACTGCAAATAAAATATGCCCTTTTATAAATTTCAGAGAGAAAATTCACATTTCCACAAATCTGAATCTACTCCTGATACTGTCAAGCACAAAACTCCCAAGAAGCCACGAAATAAATCATTAATCCTTTCTAGTGAAGCACTTAGAAGATCAAATCGCTTACTTGGGAAGGTAATTATGTTTTTAATTATTATATAGTAATATAAATTTGGCATTTTTTGCTGAATTTATTTTCTATTTTAAAGAGATATATATTTCTAGATTTGAATATTTTTGAATTCCCAGAGGTGTTTGTTTTCAAAATGTTGAATAACTTGATAAGTAAATTCTCTATTTCCAGTCTTTTTAAGTCTTTCTCAAAGGGACTATTTCCAGTCCCTTTGAGATTCGGTGCATAATTTTTTTTTTGTTTGTTTGCGGAAGAAATAACTTTACGCACAGACAATTAGCCCCTAATACAATTTTTTTTTCATTAATAAAAAAAAAAAAAAAAAAGGTAAACATTTAACGTAATTCCTGATGCAGTGGGATACTGCTTCAGGAATGTTAAGTGTGTAATCTGCTAGTCAGGATGGATCTTCAGAGCGAGACAGCAAAAATTTCTATTAAAAGGATAAGAATATTGCTTTCAAAATAGAAAACAAAAACAAAAAAGTGTTTTAGGATTGAATGAATTACAAATCTCTTCTCGTATGAATAAAAGGCAAATGCTTTATGAAATAAGATGGTACTAATAGATTGCCTGAACATAAGACAATGCCAACCGTAATTTAAAGAGGTTTAGCCAAATCTTTGCATATAAGATAATCTTGCATATATCAGTGTAACATATTTTAAGTGTTCTATAAAGAAAGTCTAAATTTGAAACTTTTTTCCAAACAAATTGAACATTTAATTGGCTTGACTGGCATATAATCCCATTTACTCCCTAGCTCTTTTTACTTGCCAAATAGCAGATAGCATTCCATTTATAGCCTTCCAAACATCAGAATTATTATGCAAGAGAATCTACTTTGTGGCATTTATGTTAAAGTTTTACTAATGGAATGTTAATTTACTTCTGTTCTCTCTACCCTTTTTGCCATGAGGTTTAATTATTCCAGAATTTATGCAGATTTAAGAGGCAAGCAGATTTACTATAAAGTTTAAAGATTTATGAATGAGTGTTAGTGTTTGGCCTGTGTTCTGCTGTCTTGCCTGTCAAAGAAAACAGTTGACACTAATGCTGGTGTTGCTGGAAATACTTTGAGATTGAGGTTAGATCCTATTTAGTTAAGTATTTATTTGAAATTCTGTCAAAGTCTATGCAATATTGTAGTCTTTAGTCAAATTAGATTTAATCTGTTGTATTTATTTAGGTTAATGCATTTAATTAACATAAATAAATGCATTAACGTAAGTGGTTTAATTTATTCCTTTGTGAAAGGAAGCTTTGAGTTTTAAACTATCTCCAGGTTGGCGGGTAAATTGTGTTTGTCTATTTTAATTTAAGCACTGACAAGTTGTGAAGTAGAATAAACTTAATGTTTTAATTCTCTACTTGCCTGTTTGATGGTTAGATATTCTGGTGATGACAATTTACCTCACAGATCATAAGTGACACATTATCAGTATTTGGAAGCCACAACAGGTGTTAATCTTTACATAGCGCCTTTACTCGAGTTCTCATTTTTTATTTTTATTATTATAAATCTTTTATTTAATTTAGTATTTTATTACTTTTCTTTGATCTTATACATTATTTGATATTTCATTATCATTTTAGTTTTTTATTGTTAATATTTATTATATTTTACTGTACTTATATTTTGCCATTTTATAACATTTTATGTTTTTCTTAATCCTTTATTTTTCTTTTATCTTATTTTACTTATTGCTGCATTATTTGTATGCTATTCTTTATTTATTCATTATACTTCATTTTGCTTAGACTATGTTATTATATAGCATTCATATTATTTAAATATTCTTTATTTTTCTTTCATATACTTTTTCTTAATGGAGTTCTCATATTATTATAATTGTAATTTTGTAAGAACAGTAAATTCCTCTAAACAGGGTTCGTACAGTCCTTAAGAATCCTTAAAATTCCTTAGACTTTTTGGAATCGATTTTTGGTTCTTAAAAGTCCTTAATTTTGGCCAAAATCAGCAGAAGGTCCTTAATTTTAATCATCTGAAATTTTTGTCTGTTTTTACTTCCATTTTGAGTGCAAATTAGCATTTTGGAGGAATATTTTTGGTGATTCATTGACATATATGGTTATCTTTTGAATGGGTTGATGGGTTATAATTTGTTTCTTTTTCTAATATAAATGATGGGATACTCGAGTTTCTGAGCAAGAAATGAAATATAGTCAAAAGTTGTTAATACGGACACCCATAATCCGGAATGATCTATAATCCGGACCTCAAAGTTACAAACTTTCTGAGCATGCGTCGCATTGACGCATGCGCGTAAGACCTGTACGGCTGCGAATATGCATGTACGCATGCTCAAAATACGTTTATGCATGCGCGTTTCATGTATAACGGACGGTATGAGCTAAGCTAAAATTCTCTAATTCAGTTAATGTTGCAGATTGCGTTGTTCCTTAACCTTCGAATTGGATCCGGCTTATTATTTTTTGCAGACTGTTAGAGCAATTTTATAAAAGTAAGCTTGAACTTTCGATTATGTCAAATAGAATTTCCGATATATATTTACTAATATGTAAAGGATCTACAAAGCGAAAGTATGTTTCAAAGTCCATTAAATAAAAGTGGAATTGCTGCAAAAAATGACCTAACCATTCCGAAATCTGTTTATCAATTTCACGCTGCACGGGAGGGGGACGCCGCGGCGCGCAATGAATTAGAAGTTTATCTGTCAGCACTATCCTTATCTTCAGGGCAGATGTTTTCATTTTATTTGGCTTATAATTCCTTACTAAATATAGTATTTCATCTCAATGTATTCCATCTTTGATATGATTTAAATCAAATTCCTCGTCATTATAATTTGCTTCCGATAGTGAAGAAAGTGACACAGAGGTTATTGAAAACGAAAAAATTTCGAATGACAAATTAGTCAGTATTCTCGACACAGCAATTATAGGACTTGAACAGCGGAACTTTGTAACTAAACAAGAAATTATGTCTGTTTATAGAATTAAAGAGAAAGTATTATCACATAAAACAGAGCAACTTAAACAACTTACATTGAAAGAAATGTTTAATAAAGTAAACAAATAAATATTAAGCTTTTTTTTTTTTTTTTGTAAATTTTGATACCCTTTAGATCATAATTGTTCTTTATTTCATAAATTACGGTTTCATATTTTTAATTTTATAATTTCTGCATGCCATCTTACCAGATTTAAAGTGATGATCTATAATCTGGAATCGGCGAAGTCCCGACGAGTCCAGATTAACGACTTTTGACTGTATAAGCATTTCAAAATTCATTTTTTCTAATAAAGAGCTCCTTAAACAACTTTTTGCTTTTGGGGATGTAACTAAATTTGGCGATTTATCAACATTTTGGCGGCTTGAAGATAAATTTCTATAGAAAATTTTTAATTCCGAGATCTGAGAATTTTTTTACAACTTTTTTTAAAACATCGTAACGTTGATAAATTTCATTAATATAATGGTAATATATTGAAATTATGTTTAAAAATAGTATTAAAATAAAAATTTTTAGGTACTTTTCCATTTTGCCGGCGCAAATCTCGCCAAGCAGACTTTATTGGCAACAACATACAGTATACACATAAAAAAATGTTAACAAATGTTAGTTCTACGAATTTTTTATTTTGAAGGCATAAACATTTTAATATCATTTAAAATTTTGTAAAAAGCCAATAAATAAAGACAAATTTGTAAAAATACATTAATTTAAGAATTTACATTGCTTTCGTGGTTCAACATTCTAATTCGCCGGTTCATATCACGTGACTCAAATCATCTCATGTAAACTATGCTACAAAAATCTAATTATCTACATTAATTACAGTTTAAATCCAAAAATTATTTCAATTCGTATGAATAGCTTACTCAGAAATTATGTAAAACTGCAGTGCTTTACTTTGCTAGTGCATTCTCATTAGAATTCATGAATTTAACCCTTGACTTTGCCTTTTATATATTTTCCCCTTCGGGTGAGCGGTATGATTGCATCGTAACTGGCTTAATTTCCACGAATTGCCTTAAGGCATAAAATTGAACTGTCTGGTAACAATTCAATGTAATTGTATGCCTGTGTTGAAAGAAACAATCAATCTGATAAGAAATGGATGCGACTTGTTTTGAAAATAAGGCGTAAAAGGTTACCAGTGAGGATATTCCCTTTGGCTTTGGTTGTACTATTAGGCTTCATTCAGACGGTGACATAAGGTGTAGTCATAAGGGCATAAAATACAGGAATTCCGTTCACACTTGCGAGAACAGGGTGTAAGCTGTGGCCAATGAGAGAAGCTAAATTTGCGCATGTGTGGATGTGTCTACAACTTTCCCGCACTGTTCTCCTGCTAGATTGATTTCCCGCGTTTGCTTTGGTTGCTTTGTGACAGCGAAATCTTCTGTAGAATGCCGCTTCGTTTTAGCTTCGCTCTGATTGGTCGACGCTTATTTCAAGCTCAGCGTAAAGTTGAAAACTTTGAACCCTATGTCAGGAGCACTAAATCAGATTTTGTGACATAGCACAGACTGGTTGCCTTGGCAACAGAGCTCGGCTTTAACAATTTATGCCCTTTACGCCCCCATCTGAACTAAGCTTTATTGGTGACTTTATTGCCTGCGCCAGCAAAATGGAAATGTACCCATTTTTATTTTTCACTATTCTATTATAAAGTTTTATTTCGACAACTTATAATACAATATTTTGAATCTGAAAAATAAACAAGATATAATGCTATAAAGCACAATTTACGAAACAGCTCTTAGCAAAACAAAATTAGCTATGTATCTAATTAAAAATGTCTTTTTAATTTTTTCATAGTAAGAGTTTTTCCCATGTAATTGTCTCAGAATATGCATGTTTTCTCTAGAAAATTAATTTTACACTTTTTCCCTTCTTTTTTTTCCAAAATATTTCTGGGTTCTTTTTGTTACAGAATTGGTAGGTATAATTATTCTTTGTGAATTTTGACATTGCGGCTTGGAAAGTTTAGAATGATTTGAAGGAAAGATTTATAGACCCATAATTCTAGAAGTTTTGAGAAATATGTGACAAAATGAAAAATGTCTCCATGGTATCAACATGTAATGGATGTATTTTGCAGAAAGTTTGCAATGAATTTCTTATTTTTTGGAGAACGTTTGGAATTTGGCAATTGGGTTTCCCTAAAAACCCCAGTTGCCCTTTAAAAGGGGGAGTATATAAGGTATTTCTCCTGCCTTCCTAGTGTGCCTTTGTGGTGTAGTGGTTCTGCATGCTGGGCTGGTATTCCAGAGGTCCGTGGTTCAATTCCCGGGGAATCATTTTTCATTTCTCCTGCTTCCAAAAAAAAAAAAAAAAAAAAAAAAAAAAAAAAAAAAAAAATAACAAAATAAATAAAAAATACTTAATGCCTCTACAAGTTGCTTTTTTGTCCATCTTTTCCCTCTTCTGAACTCGAGCATAAGCATAGCAGGCTGGTCCAATGATCTTCATGTTTTGTTCTAGGTTTCTTCCCGTCCATAATTCATAAGGACTTGAATTAGAAACTGAAGACTTGTCCATTCTATTCAGTATGTAAATTGAACTGACAAACTCTGCCTTTACAAAAGCTGGAAAGTCTACTTCTTCATTAAAATATTGTGAGTTCTGGCCATTTTGAGAACTGTTCTCTTCTTTTGTTCAGCACTGCAATTTTGCTCTGCTGTATGTGGAACTGAGAGCCTCTGCAAAATTCCATGCTTATTCAAGATCTTTCACACTGCTTGGTTGTCAAACTCTCCACTATTGTCACTGAGAATTTCTTTAACTTTATGCCCTAAGTTCTTAGCATGAGCTATGAAATTTTCAAGCACATCTTTTACTTCTGATTTGTGTTTTAAGAAAAAAACAGTATTGAAATTTAGTGTAAACATCTTTGAAGATGGTGAACTATTGATATTTCTTAACTAATTCATCAAATACCAGTGGCGTAGCAAACATAACTGGCGCCCGGGGCAAAATACCTTTTTGGCACCCCCCCCAAAAAACTTTCAGTATATAATGTATAGAATATATTCGCAATAAGAAAATAATGTAAATGATAATAAAATGCTGAATCTGCCATAAAATACTCAAAAATATATTAAGAATAGTCACTACCTAACTACAATAGCCTTGGATTCGGAAATGCATCAGTGTCAGCGAAAAAAAATCAGACATACGATGATCTAGAATTAGTTAAATTATTTATTTTGCATATTTACATAAGTGTTTTTAAAAAGCACAATTTTTAAATAATTAAAAGTTTAATATACATTATAGATAAATAGATATGTGGTAACTTGCCTACTACAACTCAACTCTGCCAGTCTGGTAACCCATAGCAACCAAAAACAAAATAATATTTATTCTATTCAATTGTTATAATTATTTAACGATCTGTCTAAAAAAATTGTACTACCATAATTGGTGAACCGTATTTATTACGAATAGCAACCTTCAATGTTGCACGAATATGGAGTTTATATGTCAAAATTCTGAGCACCACTAAGTTATTCAGTGTGATGAGATGCAAGTAAGACATTTCACCTGTGATTTCAAGCATTGTGACGCATTCCGGTGAGTCAACATATTTCTGTCATAATTTCAGTGGATATATGTATCGTCTGCTGCATTTCAGCTGCCAATTTCTCCTGATTTCAAGTACCAAGAAACTGTTTCACTATATACATATTGATTATTTTTCTATACATATTATTACTGTGCATATTTGATTAGTCTAAATTGGTTGACAACGATGCTGCTTCACAATTGGAGCGAGTGGCAGTTAAGCCACCACCTTTTTGTCGCCGAGACCCATCGTTAGGGTTCATTCAATTGGATGCGCAGTTTAAATTGAGTCACATTACTGCCGACGAAACTCAATGTTATACAGCGTTCGCCGCATTAGAATCAGAGGTACTGCAATCAGCTTGTGAAATAATTTTTAATCCACCGGCTACGGACAAATACAAATCTTTTTTTTTAAAAAAAAATAATTTCTGTTTATGAAGAATCAATCCAAGACAGTTAAAATCAAGCAGCTGTTGCACGATTTACAGTTGGGTGATATAAGGCCTTCTCAATTGCTGTCTAAAATGTCAGACGTAGCCGCCGGTAACCTAACGGATAACATTCTTAAAACATTATGGATGAATAGACTCCCATCTAGCATGCAAACCATTTTAGCAGCCAGTAGCAAGCCACTTAAAAATCTTCCCGAAATCGCTGATAAAATTCACGAGCTGGCCATTTCAGGGCAAATAGACGCAGTGCAGGCTCCTGATCCAGGTAGTGTGGTGTTACAGGCTCAAATTGATGATTTGTCCAAACAGGTAACTCAACTAGTAGCCATCCAAGCTGAACCTTTACAGCGCAACTGCTACAAATCACGTGGTCGAAATACACATCGTAGCCCACTGAGAAAAAGTTATGAAAGCCCTCCTCCAGGTATTTGTTTTTTATCACCACATATTTGGAAACAAGGCAAACAAATGCCACCCACCGTGTGTCGTTATAATGACCAGGGAAACGAGAAGGGCCGTTGCTCGAAGTCGTGAATCACAACGGCTGGAATTTTGCATGCCTTTTCGTCATCAAAAAGAATTCGGGCTTAAGGTTTCTTGTAGACACCGTGGCTGATGTTTCTGTCCTTCCACCACATTTTCATGAACGTAAGCGCCTTACCAAGTTAGAACTTTATGTAGCAAATGGAACTCCTATTCAAACTTTTGATGAACGCCTAATATCTGTTGATTTAGGATTGCCCTGCAACTTCCAATGGCCATTCATTATTGCTACTGTCCTATTATTGGCACTGACTTTTTACAAAAATTTTCTTTGCTTGTCGATCTTAAGAATCGCCGTTTGATAGATTCCGCAACCAACTTAACTTATCTGGGAGTAATTCGTAATAGTCAAGATTTGAGCATTAAACTGATTTCGGGTAACTTCTCAGAGAACATCAACTTATCAGAGAATTTCCTACAATCACGCGCTCAGTTATGGGTATTTCCGAACCCAAGCACGATGTACTACATTATATTGAAATTAATGGACCTCCAATTGCCGCTAAACCAAGACGCTTACCTCCAGACAAGCTTAAAGCCGCCAAAGAGGAATTTCAATACATGATGGAAGAGGGAATTTGCCGTCCTTCAAAACGTTCATGGGCCAGTCCGCTCCATCTAGTTCGGAAAAGAAATGGTAAGTGGCGATTATTGCCGGTTAAATGCAGCTACAATTTCTGATCGTTACCCAGTCCCGCATATTCAAGACTGTATGCAAGTTTTAGAGGGAAAAGCTATTTTTACAACCCTTGATCTTGAGCGGACGTATCACCAAGTGCCCGTTAATCCAGCTGATATTCCCAGCTGTTAACCCAGCTGAAACTGGGGTTATTACGCCTTTTGGACTATTTGAGTTTCTGGTCATGACTTTCGGTTTATGCAATGCTGCTCAAACGTTACAATGCTTCATGAATCAGGTGTTTATCGGCCTCGACTTTCGTGTACCTTATTTTGCTAGGTATGCGGTTCGATTCCCGGCGAAGGCGGTTGCTAATTTTTCAATCTCTCTTGCTTCCAAAAATCCTAATGTCTCTATAATGGCGCCTGAACTAAAAGGGGTGTTGTATGAGAATTCTCCACACCCAGGATTTGGCGATTGGGTCCCCTAAAAACCCCAGTCGCCCTTTAAAAAGGGGAGTGTATAAGATTTTTCTCCCGCTTTCGTAGCCTGTCTTTGTGGTGTAGTGGTTCTGAACGCTGGGCCGGTACTCCAGAGGTCTGCGGTTCGATTCTCGGCGAAGGTGTTGCATATTTTTCATCTCTTCTGCTTCCAAAAATAACCTAATGTCTCTACACGTTGACGCATCAACAACAGGTATAGGAGCAGTTTTACAATAGAAAGATCAAGAATTATGGAGACTTATATTTTTTCTAAAAACTTCTCACCAGCACAAACCAGATGCAGCACTTACGATCGTGAATTATTAGGAATTTATGAAGCTGTCAAATATTTTCGACATATGCTAGAGGGACGCGTTTTCATGATCTTCACAGATCACAGACCCTTAACCTATGCTTTTCAACAGGAAAAAACTTCTCCTCGTCAAATGAGACACCTAGACTTTACACCTAGACATACAGACACCTCAATATAATGGATAGCAGTTTTCAACAGCTATCCGTTATATTGAGGGTTCGCAGAATATTGTTGCAGACACCTTGTCTCGTATTGATGAACTAGCCGTTCCTTCGCCAATAAAGTTTGCTGCCCTTGCGGATGAACAACACCGGGATTCAGAACTACAAACCTTCTTGAAAAGCAAATCTCCCACCAATCTCAACTTGCAGCCTATGCAGCTGTCACCTGGAAAATCACTTTATTGTAATGTTCAGGATTCAAGATTTCGACCTTATGTTCCCTCCGGATTTCGCCATGCCATTTTTAGTCAATTACATCGTCTGTCACATCCTGGCATCAAGGCTTCGAGGAAACTGATACAGCAACATTTCGTATAGCCTAGCATGCAGAAGGACATAGCCAACTGGACACGTTCATGCTTGGAGTGCCAAAGATCTAAAATTTTTCAGACACACCACTAGCCAACTTCAAAATTTTAATTTGCCCTCATCTCGCTTCAATCACGTGCACCTCGACTTGGTCGAGCAGTTATATTTATTAATAATAATATAATACATGAATACAATTAATTAATATGTATACATTTTTCTTAAAGCAAATTTATTATTTACTTCATCAAAGTCGACCCTTTCAAATTTTTCTCTTTCCACACTAAAAAATGCTAGATGACTTAGGAGATCTTGTCTCATCGTTGATTGTAAATATGTGAACATTTATTTTAATTTGCTGAACGAGCGTTCATAGTTAGCATTTGATAATGAAATAGTAAGTAGTATTTGAAGTGCGACTCTTAGGTTTGGAAAAACATTTTCTCTGTAGATCTGTAGTGAAGTTTTAGGTTCCGTTTCTTTTCTACTGCGGAGTAACGTCATGCAGTCACATTCACTGCTCAAAACAATTAAGGGATATTGTGGGTTCGGTGTGAAATAACCATATAATCGACAACCTTTTTGAACAAAAGGAAATAGAAGAGATTATAAAGGAAATTTATAACGTTTATAAAGATGGGAATATGCAAATTTTGTCTGTGACGTCGAAAACTATGCGTTTTAGATAAGGAGTAAGGAGCGACCTGCAGTATTCCTTTTGTAATAAGAGATTAAAAACAATTGACATGCGATGAATGCTTCGTAGCAGTGAATATATGATGTCTCAGCAAGATGACTTAGTTGAATGGGTAGCCAGGAAGGCCATCAGTCGTTTACAGGAGAGTCGAACGCAACCCATTGTAGCGGAAGCATTAGCATTTTCCCAAAATGTTATTTCCAGATTATGGAATCGGATTTTGGAAACTGGATATGTTTGAGAAATTTGGGACAAGGTCGTGTTATCGTTTTAAAATAAGAAGCGGGAGATATACGCACATTTCGGTTAAAAAAATAAAAATATATCTCTACTTTGGAGAAATAAAGTGGTCAAAACCACTTTATTTTGGTTGATTACTTTATTTTGGTTGAGAACCTTTTGGTTGATGTACTGCAAACATTTTATTACACATTTTATCAGACAAACCAAGAAAATAAATAATTAATTATATTACAATAGTTATTAATTTTAAATATATTTTCCAGAAATCGATCTAAATGAAAACTGAAATTTTCCGGAAAATCTTGTTTGGAGACCATTTGGCGCCCCTCTACGAGCGGCGCTCGGGGCATCATGCACCCCCTTGTCCCCCCTCGCTATGCCACTGTCAAATACCCCCACAAATATCTGTCGAGAACAATTCTCCAGCTTTTGTAACCTCCTTTCTGTTTCCAAACTTTAAATGGTGGGCTTCTCCATATACACAGGATTCACATTTCATATCAGACTTAACCTTAATGTTCAACATTTTCTCAAGAATGGCCTTTACATGCCTTTATCTTGGTGACTCCATCATTCATGATAAAGTTGAAGTGTTGATTCATTATTCTCGGTCACACATTTGTTAATGTGAGTTTCAAGAACTAAGGTCTTTCTCATGGCTTTGAAGAGACCCCCCACTGGCATATTTTATACCATACAAAACTATTTCGTCATGTATTTTTAAATAGCAGTCCTTAAATGTTGATTCAAGCACACTGTTCTGGTTTCTATTTTGAGTTGCTAACATGGAAAATGGATTTTTACTTATTTCTGGAACATACCAGACATTTTCAAGATTTTTGATTTGATTCATCACATTTACAGTGGCCATTATCTTGATGTGCCTTTTCCAATTGCTGGTAATGACTTTCTGTTTGCTACAGTGATGCTATGGGATAGCTCAAAATTTTCTGTAAAGTAATGACTGTTATTGATAGCATGTTTTGAGGCTCCATTGTTAGTAAACCAATAATCAGAATTGGTTTCAGCAGAAAATATTGCCTCATCTACAGCTAGGAATGTCATATTTGCAGCAACATTATTCTTACCTCCTTTGTTTGGCTTTGTATGTAGACTAGATTTTGGTGGTCATCCATCAGCTATCCACTTCTTGCATATTCTGACCTTGTGTCCTCCCTAGTGGCAATAATTACACTTGCAATTGTTTTTCTTGTTAGGGGCTGATTTCTGCTTAGATTTCGAATTTGCTGTCAATGCTTCCTGATCTAAAGTTTCTACAAAATTTGAATCTTTCTTTAATTCTCTTTCATGTAGCCAAAAACATGGTAGCTCAACAGGACTTAAAACTCAAGATGCAAGTAATCAGAAAGTCTTCATTTTTGTTATTCCCATGCATTTTCTGCATAGCAGTTCTTTTCAAGCTGCAAATTTTTGGTGATTGCATTCTGTGGTGGTTTCTATGATATACAAGTACTAAATGAAGTTACAGGTAACTAAATTAATTTTAAAGGGAAATATTTAGTATGAAAAAACTAGTCTGCATATCTGTCAAATTGAAATATATATATATATATATATAATGATATACTAGATAGACTACATTAATGTTTTTTTGAAATGGAAAAAAATTAATAATTTATGTAAAGCCATTTCATGAAATTATCTTTTTATTTATCAAAAGTGAAAAAACATAGTTCTTTCAAAAGTTCAAGGAAATATTTTGGAACATATTTAAATCTGCTTTGCTTTAGCATTGTCTTTATTAAATGTAACTTACTAAAGAGACTCTGACCTAATCAACTGTTAATTTTAAAATATGGAAATTTTACAGTTCTTTTCTTCCCCCTTTTCCCCCCTTGAATGGATATAGGTACCACCTCGTGTGGAGGAACTGCCAGAGGAAGAAACACAGAATAGCATCAGAACTCCAATATATACTATTCAAAAGCCAAAAAGAGAAAATGTATTTGGTGCTGTGCCAGATATTCCTGTTGGAACAATATTTAGTACAAGGTTGGAGGCATCACATGCTGGAGTACATAGGTAAATTTTCTTTCATGAAATTTATTAACATTTAAATTTCACACATTATTTGTGTGACCTATTATTTACCTAAGTTCCCTAAGTACCTAAGTAACCCTTAAGTACCTAAATTCACACATTATTTGTGTGATCTATTATTTTCCATTTTTTCATAAATTTATGCTTTATTGAAAGCAAAATACATTCTGGTCTTGAAAATAACATTCAACTTCTTACATATTTACTTCTACTATAAAACAGTTGGCAAATGTCTTAGGTGAAAAATTTCTATCAGTAACACTTTTTAAAACCCTTCTGATATTTTAAATTGCCTGGTGACCATTCGATGGTGAAGTAAATAAAACAAGGGATAATCTAGCTAGTTCTGATGACTAAGCCGTATGAGAGAGAATCTTCCAGTATGGAGGAATATACTATGCTGTTTGTTACTTTTGTCATATGTGATCACACGTTATCATGCAGCTATAGTGTTACTTTCCTTGTTAACTTGAAAGCACTAATATTAATGCAATTAAGCACACTTAAAATTTGAAAACACTATTAATTTGAATTTGTAAAAACATTTCAATGTCTAAAAATCATTTAATTTTGTTAGATGAAAGCGATAGAAAAATTTCATGTTTGTTTAGTTTTATTAACTTATTTGGCCATCAGTGAACTCATTTGGCTTTAATTGGCTCATTTAGTGGTTAATTTGTTACATCAACCTTTGAAAAATCTTTATTTTCTTGGTATAAATTCAGATTCAAAATTATGGAATTTTTTATTGATAAAATTTGCAGTTAACAGTTCCAGGGGTCAGGAAATGTAAACTTTTCCTGGGAAACTTCGGAGAAAACTGAAACTTTTCCCAATAAATCGGGAAGATAAAAAAAAGTAAAAATCAAATAAAAAAATGGTACATAATATACAAAAAAAAAAAAAAAAAAAAAAAAAAAAAAGGGTGCCTCTTTTATAAAGAAAACACAAGAAAAGACACTGTAATTTTTATTTTATGCAGAGTAGCAGATAACTCATTCAAAAAGTAGGCCACCTGAGAAGACGGATAACATCTCACTGATGCTGTGCACAGAAGCAATGACTTAGGTAGCAAAACAAAGCTGGAACACTGCTTTATTTGGCAACATCAAATCGCTGGACAGATAAACAATCAGTACACAAAAGGAAGGGCCTGTGCCCTCTTTCAAAGAGCATAGCACTGATATTGAAAGCAAACTACCTTTTTGTGGACCATCCTATACTTACTCATGTCTTGCCTTATGGAATTTTATCAACACATGGGTTATTTCTCCGTTTTTTTATAGCACTGCTCTTCCCACTTTTTTAAAAAAATATAGCTGTTCTCTTATATAGTTATTGCATTATGTTTTGCAGTAAAAACATAGATTTTAGTTACTTAATTGGAGAATTAGTTCTTTATGTTTAGTTAGGGAAATTATTCCATTTATTCATCAAAAATCTGAGAAATTAAAAGCTGAGTTTCATGTTTGTTTAGTTTGATACTCCGGCTATCTGATTTTACCTTTTTTTCTAGTCCTTTCAAAACAAGCAAAATAAGAATAATGTTTGGATTAGGTATGTTTGCCTTCTATCCATGTATACCTGGAAAGGAGGATATTTAATTATAAAGTAATAAACAAAGCAAATTAAAAATTGTGCTCTGAGGTAAATAGAAAACCAGTAAATTTCTAAGTGTCTTTCTAAAACAATGCAAGCATTAAGCAATACATATGCAGAATAATGATTTCTCCAACTTCCTTACTAATTTCACATTGGCTTTGCTTCAGCTGCAATTCTCCTGCTACAATCAGTTCTATCCTCACCATAGCATCTTTTCAAAGCTCAAAGCTCAGCTAATAATTTTCTTATTCTCAAGGACCTTTTCTTTCCAACCGAAATGCAAAGAGTGAAGCATTTGATATTACACTAATCACATACTACTATGCTTTGCGAGATTATATTCTCAGCAGTATTCAGTTTTATTGCATGTTTTATATTAAGAGCTGATATTCTAAAATCGCAGAGTAATTTGTAAAATATTTTAATTTAAAGTAAATTACAGATTTTTAAGTGACAGGACCTTAGATAATGCATATATCTAATAACAAATATGGGTATTTACAACCATGAACAAGTCCATAAGTTTCCCTGTGATACACTGAAGCTTGGATCTTGACAGATTCCTAACTATTTTGCTTTGTATTCTTTATCTAAGATAATTAACCTTTCTGATGGAAACTGCTGTTTGAACTTTTTTTTCTGAAGACTGTTAATTCAGAAACTTAGATTATTTGATTCCATAATCCAATATCTTCCATTACTTGAAGAACTTTATTTCGAACTTGCAAGTCTTAGTTACATGCTTATGACCATGATTTTTCTACTGCAATCAATTATGTAGGAAAACTTACTGCTAGTTAGAAGCATATTATTATAGTGTAAACAGTATGTGTCAAATTTTAATATTTAGTATCTGCTTCCTTGTTCCAAAAATGTTATATTCCTAATAATCCCTTCCTGATATTTATTACTCTTACAAAGTTTGTAAGGATTGATTTATTATGAAGAATTTGATTTCATAGCAAGTGCACTAACTGTATTGTTAACAAAAATTTCTTGTAATAATTTGCAAAATCTAGGGCAGTGATATTGCTAATCATGATAATTTTATTTCCCCAGAAAAACATTTTAATATGCTTGTTCTTTTGAGTTAACTCTGACTTTTTATATTCTAATTTATGAAGCTAAAAGATTCAAAAATTAGAATTTAAAAAATAAAATCTTAGTTTGATTTAATCTTTGGTATCTGTTTCAGAAAATATTCGAAGCAAACACAGGAGATTGCAAAAATGTTTAATGCAGTAAATTTGGATTTATTGCCAGGTGTGTTATTCACATTCTAGACTTACTCATTGGAACATGTATGTCTCATTAATTACTAAGACAGTTTCAATCTTTCTAATAAGTTGTGAGCTTCTATATTTCAAAGAAATCTTGTTCTTGGTTTTCCTATCCGTCATCATCTTAGAAGAAAGAAAGGTTTTTCCCCCCCTTTAGGTAATCTTTCCTGTGACAGTAACAGAAAATTCAATAAATGATTTCTTTTGAGGGTTTGTTTTGGTAAAACTGATCCGGACATTTACATCACTAATAATTTACTATAAACACTTTTCCATGATTTTGAAGATTTTCTGTTTATCTCATACAAGTTTGACTTCAGTCTGCAGAGTCAATGCAACCCGTAAGTCACCAGTAAATTGCTTTTTAGGTCTGGATAAGGAATATGTTAGTGACATTATCACCACAGTCATCTTTATGGAAGCTGGCAAATTTTCAGGGACATGTCAAATTCTGGCAAACTTGCACATGATGGTAGAGATGGACACGATCTGCTCCGGAACTGATTCACTTTGCTGAGCAACTTATCTCTGATCCAGCAAAAATGGAGCGATAGTTCTTTAGCAGTTCACGGAGAGCTGTTGTTGCGAAGCATGCCAAAAATTTGATTCCTCTTATGTAAATACTAACATTCTTTCCTTTGTTATTTACCGAAAACATTTTTTACCTTTTTTAATGTGTGTATGTGTGTGTGTTATATATGTGTGCTTTTAGTTTGCTTGTATTCAATCTAGTATTTAAAAAACTAGACATTAAATAAACTGACGCATCTCAGCAAAACTGACTACGCTCCTGTTTGCAGATGGATGGAATGTTTCTTTCCATCTGGCAGTGCAAAGTAAAAAAAGTAAGTACTGTTTAAAGTACATAGATTATAGGTGCTCAGTTTCCTCTTTGGACTCCCAGATGTGATCATTCCAATGCTCTGTTTCTAGTTGCAGATCTGAGTCCTATAGAGTATTGATTATTCACTCTTTTCATCGTTCCTTCTCCAGCCATGGATCTGATTCTTACAGTCTTCATTATACATTCTTTCCATCACTCCAGCATTCCTTCTCTAGCCACAAATCTGGCTTATGTGGAGTTCTGATTATTTGCCCTTTTCACTTCCTTTGAACTCTTGCTTTGAGTTTTAGTTTGATTCTTCGAATACTGAATCATAGTATAGCAATGCATATTAGATATTCCTTTGTTATATAATATTCATATAAACATATATGCTATATATATGCTTTATGCTTGTTATATAACATTCATATAAAATTATAAATCATATTTTTATCTTACTTATTTTACTAATGGCTTGAAGTTAAGAGCTGTCAATTTGTCATTAATCTTCTTTAGAATTAATATATATTTATAAACATAAATTTTTCCATCTAATGTATTTTTTCAAGGTTGTAGAACAAAAGTCATTCCTACTGCACAGAAGAACCTTCGGCAATATTTGGTATTATTTTGTCAAATTCAATAAAAAAGAAAAATGTCGGTATTGCCAGAAGATAATTTTCTATTCGTTGGGATCTACCTTCAATCTAAAAATTTATTTTTACACTGTGCTTTCTAGTACCAACAAAATATCAATTATAGTAATAAAACAATGTAATCTTTAACAAACATGAGCTTAGTTTTCATTATTTTTAAAATTTTTTAGCATTTTCTTACTCCAGAATTTTATTGTTGTTCTGTGTACGAAGATGTTTTTAGGGAATCTCAAAAGTACAATTGAAAAGAATTAATCCAGGAAGTGAGGGGTTTGATTGAGTTGATTCCACCAAACCCACTTCTTGTTCAATTCTTTCTGCTTTTTCCTCATCTTTGCACACCGCTCTTGATCCATGCCTGTTTCGAGTGCATTCATCAAGGTCATTGTAAATGAGTGGTGAATCGTTAAAAAGAACTGATTCACTTTAGTGAGCGAATGATTCTGATCTGATCCCTTAAAGGAGCAGTTTTGCCTACCTCTACATGACAGTTAAGTTTTAACAAGCAACTTCATCATTTTTGTGTGCAGGACTTTTTGGTACTTTTCCGTTTTGCCGGCGCAGGCAATAAAGTTGCCAATAATGGTACAACTGATGCCAAACGGAATATCCTCGCTGGTAACCTTTTTATGCCTCATTTTCAAAACAAGTCACAGCCATTTCTTATCAGATTGATTGTTTCTTTTAATCCTGGCATACAATTATAAAGAATCTTTACAAGGTAGTTCAATTTTATGCCCTAAGGCCGATCGCAGTAATTAAGTCAATAAGGATGCAATCACACCACTCACCTGAAGGTGAAAATATAGAAAGGGCAAAATCAAGGGTTAAATTCATCAATTTTACATAATTTCTGAGTAAGCTATTTGTACAAACTGAAATAATTCTTGCATTTAAACTTGTATTCCAAATCAAGATTTAACTTGAAATTAATGTAGATAATTACTGAATTAGATTTTTGTAGCGTAGTTTACGTGAGATGAAATCATTTGAGTCATGTGATATGAACCGGCGAATCAGGATGTTGAATCATGAAAGCATAGTAAATTCTTAATGTCTTTTTACAAATTTATTGTCTTTATTTACTGGCTTTTTACAAAATTTTAAATGATAATAAAATGTTTATGCCTTCAAAATAAAAAATTCGTAGAACTAACATTTGTTAACATTTTTTATGTGTATACTGTATGTTGTCACCAATAAAGCCTGCTTAGTGCGATTTGTGCCGCCAAAATGGAAAAGTACCGATTTTATTTTTTTTTAATTCATTTTAATCCAAGTTCTGTTTTTACAGATAACCTGTTATTTTATTTTTTTGTCTTAAACTGAATTCTAGATTATGTGCTGTTGTAAAATTTGCTGACAATAGGAAAAATTGCAGTAAAATTTCAGAAAGAATACAGTATATTGTCATAAAACGCTTAAAGAGAACAATAGTTGCAAACCTATTCTTTTTTTAATCCTAAAGTTTCCACTAGAATAAGAGAACTCTGGTACTTGTCATCTGTATTGGCTTTGGTGAGAAAGTGGATCTGGCACATTTCTACATTGGCGAGAAACAAACGGTTATCTGCACATGTGCAAGAAACAAATGGTTAACCATCTAACTGGTTTTTCATAATTGCACTGTGTCAGTATAACAATTTTTCATTGCAAAATACTCATTATGCTTACTATTTTCAATCTTTCCTCAGCTGGAAAAAAAAAAAAAAAAAAAACAACCACCTGTAATTTATGTTTGAGACATTATTAGTAGCAAATGATGAACTGCAGCGACCAGAAAGAGTGTAAAAAATGAATTTTCTGCTAAGTCTATATATGTTTTTTTGTTACTGATATTATGTCATCAATTGTTGGCTGAAATTTTGTCACTTGCCAATCATTATTACAGAATTCTAAATGGCACGATATTCCGTAATTAATTGGCACTAAGCAGTGCTATTTGGCCAGTCAACAGAATAGTACATAAGTACCTTTTTTTGTTATTTATTTTGTTTTAAATTAATCCAAAAATTTTTTCCCCCCTAAAGATAAATTGAAGGGATCTGCTTTTATAAGGATCCACTAATCTCAAAAAAAGGTGTAGGTATTTTTCCTTACCCAGGCACAAGAGATAAATCATTAAATATCACTCTTTATTTCTTAGTTTATATTTAAGTTTATGAGAATAATCAATTTTAATGAAGTGAGTTATTAATTTCATGAATGAGAGTTATTTTATTTTCAAATTTTTTATGATGTTGGTTTGTTGCATCATCATCAAAACGAAAAATCTGTTGCTGAAGTTAGCACCTGGCTCCACTGTCGAGTTCGTTTTTCATTTAGAGGGAAGTGCCAAGCAGCCATACCATCATTAGAATTTTCAGCAAACATGATCATGTGTAATTTGAAATTTTCCATATCAGAATTAATCTTCCCACTGATCTCTCAGATAAAAAGGGAAATTGCATAGAAAATAAGACTAGCATAGATACCACAGATTGTATACAAGATAAAAAATGAGTGGAATAAATGTGTGAGCTTCAGATCATAGAGGTAGGAAATAGAGAGGCCCAAAGTGTTTTTTTCCTTCCCCCCCCATAACTGCTTTGAAGTAGTGATTCACCTCTCTTGATGATCAAAACATTCAGTAACTTGCTATTAAGATCAATAGGTTTTTGACAAAATCCGAGGTAAACATTTTGTACTTTCATTGTAAATATGAGTATAAATGTACATATTTTCTTTTTCTCTAATATTTCAGAGTCCTAAGTAGGTGAAAGAAAACATTTTAAAATTCTGAACAGAATTAAATGCTATATTTTCCCCAGAACAGTTTCAATTTGAATGAAATAATTTCACAAGTTTTCTCTAATTACATTAGAAAGAAATTTTAAGGTAATTTCATTTTATCCAGTTAACACTTACAAAAATTAAAATCAAAAGTTTACTGTATTATTAAAAAATCAGGCTCTTTTTTTTTTTTTTTTTTTTTCCTGTTTATAAAGCTTTCTGAAATACTTTCTCAAATATGAGATGATTTCCAACTTCTGAAGTATCTTTTAAATCCAAAATCATATTCACACTATAATTAATGCTACTTATATCTGATTTCCGCATACTTAACTTTCTATGAGTATTTCTGAAAGAGATTAAAAAAAGATGGGGTTCTTAACATTATTTTAAAACTTTTAACTGAATTAAATTATGCACCTCATAAACTGGGATTTTAATAGCTACACCTTTTAATAGATCATTTTCCAGTGTGAATAATTTTTGCTTAAATAGTTTTATAAATGTATTTTTATATATAATTTCAATTTAGTGTACAATTAAATGTTAAGATCATTATACAATTGGATAATATTTATAATAATTATAAATTTAGATATATTTAATAACTAGATTTCTTCACAGCAACATTCATATGTGTTTATGAATGAATAAGTCCTTTACATTCAAATACATTTATAAATTATGTAATAAATATTTACATATTTAGTCAAAGTGCATGCTTGTTACAAGGATATGCATAAATACTCATATATTTAATATTTTTCATTTTCAGCATATGCAAATCTTTCATTTCTATGCATTCACTATATTTTATGACTAATGTAATTTACAATAATTTAGCATAAATCAGAATTTTTTACATAAGAAGTATGAAAACTGAACGAAAATCATTTGCATTATTTTTATTATGCACCTTGAAGTCAGTTTGCCACGAAACTACTCCACGAAGGCATCTCTCTCCTTAGGCAGATAGCCCTTGCATGCTTTATCCTGTTTAAAAAACTTAACCTGACATCTGTGCCTAATTACAAAAATTTAAATATGCATAGTTTTATATTTACATTTAGCCATCAGATTTCAGACTTAAAACACGTTTTTAGATTCGTTCATTATCAAATTCAAATTTTCCAATAAATATATTTTGGCTGAGCATTTAATATCTCTCTTAGGAATTTTACCCAATTCCTCTTAGCAGTTTTACCTGTTTCTACACTTTTTAATTATGTTACTAGAGCAAATACAGTAAAGCTCCACTTAATGCATGGGTTATATTCCATTAAAGTAGAGCGTTATATGAAACAGCATTAAATGAGGTCATCTCATCATGTAAATAATGGGGTTGGGGTAAAATGGGTATAAAATAAAACTTTAAAAAATGTTAAAGTATTTTGTTAAAGTTCATTAAATATGTTTTTCATAACAATACAAAATAAAAACTTATTTTTTACAAATATTGAAAAATGACAAATGAATATTAGAAATAAAATTTTAAGTCACCATTTATATTTTTTTAAGTCACTCAGATTTTTCTGCATTTCCAATTTTCTGTCTTTTTTTTTTTTTTTTTTCCTTAATCAAGAAGGTATCTAATGTCATTTGCATTTTTTTTTTTCTTTCTTTTTTTGCATTTTATAAGAAGTTGTTGATAAAGGGACAAGGCATGCATGACACCCCATCTTGCCTTTCAACTCCTATCAAAATCTACATCATTTTTAATAAATAAGTCCATAATTCCATTATGGAAGCTAAATGGGTTCTCAGAAATGCCGTTTAAAATTCTTTTTGCTCTTCTTCAGAATTGCTATTTTTAATATTTTTGTGTTCTTGATTCGCTAATTCCTTGAGCTCATCATTAGAAAGACTTTCTGCTGTGTCTTGCAAAATTTCTTGGAGATTTCCATATTTACTTCATCTTAAACCTGTTTCACTATTTAATTCATATTAACAACAGAATCTCTAATGTTAGTCTCTACTTGTTTAAATCTGGCCAAATCTTTCTCTACATTCCTTTCAAACATTTTCCCACTGCCTCATTCCAGGAAAGATTTACACTTTCTATAGCATCCATGATATTATAATTTCTCCTAGTAATCTCTTTTTGGTTGTTTATCATCTCTGTCTGTTTTTCAAACATTTGTCTACATGTTCACCACAGGTAATAAGCTTAAAAATTTGATACAGTCAAAAGTCGTTAATTCGGACACCCATAATCCGGAATGATCTATAATCCGGACCTCAAAGCTACAAACTTTCTCGTCGCTTTGACGCGTTTTTCTGCGTCGCTTTGACACATGCGCAGAAAGTTTGTAGTCAAAGCGATCCATGCGTCAAACCGACGCATGCGCGTAAGACCTTTACGGCTGCGAATTTGCGTGTGCGCGTGCGCAAAATATGTTTACGAATGTGCGTTTAATGTATAACGGACGGGATAAGCTAAGCTAAAATTATCTAATTATCTATTTCAGTTAATGTTGCAGATTGCGTTGTTCCTTAATCTTCGAATTGGATCCGACTTATTATTTTTTGCAGACTGTTAGAGCAATTTTATAAAAGTAAGCTTGAACTTTCGATTATGTCAAATAGAATTTCCGATATATATTTACTAATATGTAAAGGATATACAAAGCGAAAGTATCTTTCGGAGTTTATTAAACAAAAAGTGGAATTGCTGCAAAAAAATGGATAAAAGCATATCCTTTGTTTATCTAAACTTTAACGTTTGTTTATCTAAACTTTGTTTATCTTTAACGCCCGTGGCGGCGTGCAAATGAATTGGAAGTTGATCTGTCAGCACTATCCTTATCTTAAGGGCAGATGCTTTTATTTTATTTGGCTTGTAATTGCTTACTAAATGTAGTATTTCATCTCGATGTACTCCGTCTTTGATATGCTTTAAATCAAATGCCTCGTCATTATAATTCGCTTCCGATAGCGAAGAAAGTGACAGAGGTTATTGAAAATGAAAAAATTTCGATTGACAAATTAGTCGGTATTCTCAACACAGCAATTATAGGACTTGAACAGCGGAACTTTCTAACTGAACAAGAAATTATGTCTGTTTATAGAATTAAAGTGAATGTATTATCACATAAAAAACGAAATAACTTATATTGAAAGAAATGTTTAATAAAGTAAACAAATAAATATTAAGCTTTTTTTTTTTTTTTTTTTTTTTTGTAAATTTTGATACCCTTTAGATCATAATTGTTCTTTATTTCGTAAATTACGGTTTCATATTTTTAATTTTATAATTTCTGCATGCCATTTTACCAGAATTAAACTGATGATCTATAATCTGGAAAAATCGATAATCCGGAATCGCCGAAGTCCCGATGAGTCCGGATTAATGACTTTTGACTGTATAACACATTGATCCATTAGTTGGATTAATGCAGTTGTGTTAGGTGGCAAAAAAAAAAAAAAAAAAAAAAAAAAAAAAAAAAAAAAACCACTTTGACTGGAATGCATGTTATTAAGTCAGATAAATTTGTTGGGTGGCTTGGAGCATTATCCATTAAAAGTAGCATTTTGGGTTCACGTTTACTGATTTTGCAATAGCATTTAACAGACAGGCAAAATGTTCAGTGAACCAATTCTGAAAATTTTTCATAGCTGTCCATGATTTTTCATTAGACTCCTTTCGGTAAAGTTGATTCGGTAAATTACGGTAATTAAAGTACATTTTTGGGATATTTCGATAGTTAAAAGTACCTTAAGGTATTTATCATTCTTTACACATAAACATTTTGCTAAAATCTATATTTTTGTATTCCAGTAACTTCGAATTTTATAAAACAAATTCATAATCAAAATCGCTATTGCAAGTTATCGAAAGGTAACCAAGATGTGATTTGTGTGGAAATGTCACTAAACTATACATGTTGTTATACCCATCCAGCAATGAATATTTCTTTTATGTGGAAGTATCACCAAACTACTGTCAACATGCTGTGCATGTAAAAAAAAACGCACACTTTAAGCTACCAAAGTTCAGCAGCTCTGTATCAACTGTAGTGGGAGGAGGGCATCTCCTTTAAATTTCTACCTCCATGCTTCAGATAAGGTTTCCAGAGTTAAAACTATAGTCATTGGCATCTGTTGTTTTACTTTATATCAATTTAACTGGAAAATATTCCATTCATTTTACCTGCTTGGCAACATTTTAACCATCATGGAGACATGCTTGAACATTGCAAGATTTGCTTTACATTTCAGCTTATATACAGGTTTTAAATTTTGCGTAAATTTTTGAAGAAAAAAAAAAAAAAGCACTCATATTAGTAAATATACAGTAAATTGCTAATAAAATTATATTAAAAAATAATTAGTAGGACTTTTTGGCCGTGCTTATATATATTACTTTAAATGAATTGCTTACATAGTTACATTAAGTGCACTAAATAATGGCATTAAATTACATGCAGAATTGTATTAAATACTATAATAAGTATAAATTTATATCATATTCCTTATATTATGTATATATTAAATAACTTATAAATATTGAATGAATTGCTGATTTTTCACTTATCATAATCAGTTTTGTTTTCATGAATATTTATAACATTTGGCAACAAATCGCTCTTTTTCAAACCTGAATTGCACCAATGCCATTTTCTCACTAAGACCTCTACAGAAGACAAGTACTGAAAATCCACTTTATAGGTAGGTTTATTTTAAGGTTTTTGTAAGGTAAGTAGGATTTTATAAAGAATAATCAAACCGTGCCAAGGTGATTGTATTAATGCGTAAGTACTTCTATCATTTTGAATATTTAAGACAGTAACTATCTTGTCATGATGGCGGTTAGTTATTCAATGCATACAGCTTATCACTGAGTCAAATATTTTTAAGTGTTTCTGGTATATTAATTATGCAGTTAAAACTAAATTAACAGATTTTATTTCTTAAAATAAGGCTGATAAATTAAGTTAACTATACCAGTAAGAATTTATGTTTACACTATACCAGCCTCTGTATACATCTCTCTTTTCTCCCCAAATTAATCATTATTATTTTATAAGCATTATGGAGATTATTTATAAACAATTTTTTAAATGCTTAAAATTTAGTTTGATGATTAGAATCTGACTTGAATCGGTACAGAATTTCATTTTTCGTTTTTATTTGAAATGTTATACAGTCAAAAGTCGTTAATTCGGACACCCATAATCCGGAATGATCTATAATCCGGACCTCAAAGCTAAAATCTTTCTGCGCATGCGCCGCAATGACGCATGCGCAAAGGCGTTTTACTCGTGCGCCCAAGACATTTACGACTGCGCATATGCGTCTGCGCAAGTGCAGAAACGTTTTCGCGTGGGCGTTTAATGTATAACGGACGCTATAAGCTAAAATTATCTAATTATCTATTTCAGTTAATGTTGATGATTGCGTTGTTCCTTAATCTTCGAATCGGATCCGGCTTATTATTTTTTGCAGACTGTAAGAGCAATTTTCTAAAAGTAAGCTTGAACTTTTGATTATGTCAAATAGAATTTCCGATGCTGGAGCTCCCAAAGGATCTAGAAAACGAAAGTATGTTTCGATGTCCATCAAACAAAAAACGAATTGCTACAAAAAATGGATAGAGGCATATTCTTTGTTTATCTAACCGTTCCGAAATCTGTTTATCGATTTCACGCTGCTCTGCGCGGGGGGGGGGGAAGACGTCGCGGCGCGCAATGAACTGGAAGTTGATTTGTCAACACTATCGTTATCTTCAGAGCAGATGTTTTTATTTTATTCGGCTTATAATTCCTTACTAAATGTAGTATTTAATTTCGATGTACTCCGTCTTTGATATGATTTAAATCAAATTCCTCGTCATTATAAATACCACGAATACAAATCAAATAGTTTTCTGGTTGCAATTTTCTAATTTCGGCTATGCGTAAGGTATGCTTTACGCATCCGCGCGTTGAAAGAAATGTTTAATAAAGTAAACAAATAAATATTAGGCTTCTTTTTTGGTAAATTTTGATACCCTTTAGATCATAATTGCTCATTATTTTATAAATTACGGTTTCATATTTTTAATTTTATAATTTCTGCATGCCATCTTACCAGATTTAAACTGATGATCTATAATCCGGAAAAATCGATAATCCGGAATCGCCGAAGTCCCGACGAGTCCGGATTAAAGACTTTTGACTGTATCTGTTATTATAGCTTTCAATGGCAGCTGTTACATATGAAATGATTGATACAGTACTTTATTTTGTTACTAACTAAGATTTTGAAGGCAAGCTTTTAAAATTATCTGTTTTCCGTATGATGACATGACTTTTTCTTATGCACATACTCCTCTTTTTTTTTTTTTTTTACATTTATGATACTTTTCCTGTCACTTAATTGATATGTGCTCTATTATATTTATACTATATTATTGGTTTATGTATGAATGAATTCAGACATATTTCCAGTTATTTTTTATTACTTCTACATAAATATCTAATTGATAGTCAAGTGTTTATTATTTTGGATTTCCCTTCCATTAAAGTATTAAATATGAATTTAATTAAGGTATGGATATTCAGTATGTTCCACAGGATGTCTTATAAATACTGGTAAAAATTTTAAGAGGAGGTGGATCACATGGCAACCCATGACCGGAAACATCAGGGGAAAGTGGTATCGGAGATACAAATAAAGAAACACACCAATTGCTAGGAGTATTTATTGCTCATAAATATTACATATATTGTACTATATAATATTTCAAAATATTACAAAAGATGTTCAAAGTTTCCATTACTGCAAGTGGTTCATACATTAAACTAATGGACTATGGATTGGCAGACATGGTCAAAAACACCTGGATTTGCTTTGATAGCTGCAGCAGCAGTGATGAATCTTGCAACCAGATCCCTTTCAGACTCAACAGGTGTGTGATACACAACAGTTTTAAATGCTTCCCAACGAAAAAATTCAGGTTGCTCAAATCTGGAGAGCATGGGGGCCAGGCAGCCAGTCCGCCATACCCAATCCATCGTTGACCAAAGAGCACATTAAAATGTCTCCAAACGCATCTTGCATTATGGGAAGGCATCCTATCATGTTGAAGCCACATGTTGCATCTCACAATTTGTGGCACAGTATTAAGTCAATCTGGTAAAACCTCTTCCAGAAAAATGAGAGAATTTGCCCATGCCATGACAACAGGCAAGGCCCAACTGAGCAGTCATCAATTAAACTAGCACAGTGTTAAACAAATATTAATCAAGATGCAATGTTGGGGATCCTGTGGTCTCATTTTGTAGAGATTTGCATAAGCACATAAATACATATTGCATTGGTTAACACACCATCTCGCTTGAAATGTGCCCCATCAATAAACAGAGCATGATGTGGGAAATGGGCTTCTTAGGTACTGTGGAGATACCATTGTGCAAAATGCATTCAATGCATGATATTCCATGGAGAGCATACAAGTCACTCATGGCCTACTACCTCTTAAAGATCCATATTCATACAAATTGTGATGCATATTTAAAAACAAACAGTGATGCAGTACATCTCTCTATGGGAACTACTCATGAGACAGTCACTGAGTTGCTCGTATATTATATTGTCTTTAGCCAACTAACTGCATCTTTCCCAGCTCCCTGTTAATCTATGTTAGTATAATGTTTATAGAATCTCAGGGTTTTTTTTCCCCCCTTTAATGTCTTGGAAATTAGCATAGAGGCTGTGAATGGTACAAAGGATCCTTTTATTTAACTCAGCTAGAATTAACAGAAGGTACATTTTGTCCTTAGAGAACCAGACAACATTTATGGTGTAAATCAAAATGTATTAGAATTGAAATTAAACTGTGTTAATTGTAAGTTATACAAAAGGGCTACACAGACAAAATGCCTGCAAGTTGACTCAAAAACCTAATGTCAGCGTGATGGGCCTAATGGAGAGAATAATGTAATGCCACAGCTCGACAGAATCAAACATTAAATGTGACCCTTCAGGCAGAACATGCTTCAATTCTACCATCTAAAACTTTCCTTTAAATTCTCTTTCCTACTTCATCTGAATACGTGGGAACTAAAAATTAGCATTCTAGAAGGAAAATGGAAAGCGAGAAAGACAAAAAAGCTAATTAACATAAATTAACTAGTTAATCAAAATAAATGGATATTGTATACGTTGTTGCATACTTGTTTTACAGTGACTAATGCACAAATGATGAAAAATCAGATATTTCCCCTCCAGCGCCCTTGTGAACAGCACCTCCAGCAGCATACAATGACATTTTATGGTCATGGGTTATTATACAATTTTCAATCCTTTCGATGTGCCCTAGTGCCAGTAGTGGAGCAGGTTATCAATAATTATTATTACCTCCTCTTCAAGTCTGTACCAACATTTATGGGACACCCTATGTAATGATTATTATTGTGTCATTTAAAGAGACAAAAATGTTGTTGGCCATTTTTAATTTTCCTGAAAGTCTGAGAAATGAGAAAAACATGCACATCTCATGAATTTTCGATCTTGCACATCTTTTTCAAGCTTTTAGAAACCAAAATTATATGATTAAAAATATTCAGGCATTCTGAGAAATAATGAATTCTTTTACTGACATGGCAGATTAAACTCAAATAGGTCTAAAAGGAAATGGTTAATTTCACAACAGTTAAAGCAAAAATTGAAAATATGAGTCAAATATAGCATCAAGTGCAGTCAGTTACTTAGTATTATTGGTCTTGTGGAAAATATGTTCTCAAAATTTCTACTCGATTACATGTTTCTCATTTCACTATAAATAGTGCATTTATGGAATAGTTATAACTGTAAAACCATGGTTGGTTAATTATTGCTGTGTGTCCTATAAAACATGTTGAAGAAGGTTATGAAATAGAATTGCATGGAAATGGTATAATACATTCATTTCAAATTCCAAGATGTGTCTGGGAGTAACACGAGCACAGAACAATTTGCTGAGCTTCAAACTTAAGGTTTTCATTTGTTGTGCAATCACATATAAAACAAACATTAAAATACCTCATGTGTCATTTACAGTGACATAAAATTGAACAGCACTCAAACTTTGAGCAGAGGCAACTGATTTCATTATGTTATCTGGCAATTCAGTGTGCAGGTGTGGACTGCAAGAATGTTAGTGTACTGCAATACTAAATCCAAAGTGAAGTTTAGCCGTGAAAGTATAATAAATAATCAATGGCTGTTTCTTAAGATTCAAATTTGGGTCCTTTATTTATGTGAAAGAAACTTCACAAGATTTATCTCAATATTTTAGATAATTCTATGCATCTTGTACTGTGGCAAGAATTTAGTGTTATTGATTCAATTTCTAATTTTCTAACTTCGGTTCTCTAGAGCCCTTGTGAGATGGAATGCTGGCTTCAAGCTAGTCTATGCTGCATGAAATTGACATTGCTCATTAGTCAGAATATTTAATTTCAATACAGCATTCTAAAAATATTGGTGGATAATCTTTCTGATAGAGTGGAACTGTCACTGCAGCAAAAAGTAGATACATTATGATTTCTTATTATTTGCTGGAAGATGGATATGTTAAAGTACTGGGTGATATTTTCAGTCACATAAGTGCATGACTTTCCTCTTTGAGAAGAGGTTTCTGACATTTCATCTTTTAAATGTGATGCAGTATTATAATATGAAAAAATGTACTGTTAAATGAAGTGCTGAAACATTCAGTATTCTCTGTTACACCTTTCTGAAATAAGATAAACTGCAATCAAATAATCTTTCTTATGCCTTTAATAAAAGATTATTTGATTTCATGTTGCATCATAATTATTCCAATAAGCAATAATTCTTTGTTACATATATTTTGTTTTTTTTTTCTCTAAGGCCTACTGTTGCTGGAATTCATGGGAATCCTTCCCTAGGCTGTTACTCTCTTGCTTTATCTGGAGGTTATGAAGATGATAAAGATCTTGGTGAAAGTTTTATTTATACTGGAGAAGGTGGAAGAGATTTAAAGGGAACGAAAGCAAACCCGAAGGTGAATTTTACATTTCACTTCGTTTTTCGTCACGTTTTTTTTTTTTTTTAAATTTATATTTATATCTAATTTTCAGTTTAAAATTTATTGCTTGTTAAAACATACCCTTAAAAGAATTTATGTTTAGATTTGTATCTTATTTAAAAATATTTTATTTTTCATTTGTTAAGTACAGTACAAAGTCTGAGATCGGGACTTCGGTGATTCCAGATTTGCAATTTTTCCGGATATTAGATCATCAGTTTAATGCTTGTAAGATGGCATGCAGAAATTATATAATTAAAAATATGAAATAATGAAGCATTTATGATCTAAAGCATGCGTTCTTAAACATTTTTCAGTTACGACTCCTTTGTTATGTCATAAGCAAAACGGTATTACTTCACCTGACTGCCACTGGCTCCGACATAGCAATGTGAATTCTCTACATCTAAAATTTTAAAATACCGTTCCAGAATTTGAAAATGTCTTTAATAGAATTCTAGTCATATATTTGCAAGTTATATACTATAAAAACAATAACAAAATTTTAACTTATCTGCACAAAGAGAATAAGCCTGGCATCAATTTCTGAACTCGAGAAACTTTAGGAGGTAAAATACTGCAAACTCAAACCTAGGGATTTTATCCTTCTCAACACAGCTAATTTTCTAAACATATTTTACTAATATTTGCAGTGGGTTCCATTTCATTCACCCAAACTCAAAATTGTAATGCCATAGTCTCGCAAAAAAAGGCAAAAATTTTACTCAATTAAATTTAACATGTATAGAAATATGGGAAATCAAATGCGCATGTGTAAAGCATTTAAAAAAAAAAAGTTGTTGGCAGTTTTGAGGTTCAGATTTTAGATCATTCCGGATCTTGGACTATGTACTGTATTAACTTTTATAATTGCATATACATTCAGGAAAGAATTAATTTTAATGGGCAGCTATTATTATGAATTTTACCGAGGTACTACAGATGGTTTGTTCTGGTTAGCTTTAAAATTAACACAAGTCCAATAATATTTCCTTAATAAAGAAACAGTTAATGGCAGATTTTCATTAATTCTCAAACTTTCATGAACTGTTTACTCATATATGTGAATTTATTATATGAAGGTGTGCATAAAGCTGTTAAAAAATGTTTGTTTCTTTAATATATCTGAATAGCTGAATGAGCATATTGTTGCAGAAATTAATCATATAAAAGATTCTTTTTGAATCTTTTAAGTATTATATATTTGTTCTTCAGTTAGTTTATTATTAAGCAATGCAATCTTGACATAATCATTAAATTTGCTTTATATATTTGATCTTCATTTCTAAAATACTTTGTTCTAGCTGAAAACACATTTAGCCATTTTCTTCAAAAATTTCAGTATTTGCTAATCGGTTGCATGTAAATTATATTTTTAATTAATATTGTTAAAATTAATTTTTCAGTCATTCACACTAATGAAAATTTAAATTTGCCAATGTTCTGGCATAAATGTGTACTTCATAATCAGATGCTCATTATTTTGGATTTCCTTCAATTAAAGTATTAAATTTGAGTTCAGTTAAAATGTGTATATTCAGTATGTTCTATGATGATTATTATCATGTTAATTAAAAGATAAAAAATGCATTACTCCCTTTTTACCTTTGGCATGGTGAGCATATAATCTCATATCTCATAGAAAAACAGCATTTGCTTGAAATAAAAAATTTGATACAAATGATTGACAGTTTCACATAGAATATACTTTATAGCATTACACTGAAAAGAAGAGAAATAGCCACATAATTAATAAATAAAATACTTTAAATAAAAGAACTGATAAAATGGAAAAACAGAAATAACTGCATAGGAATGGCAGTACTGAAGTTAAATTATTTTAAGCACAAAATAAGATTCATACATGCAATTTCTAGACCATAAAAATTACCCCTTCACTCATTCATAATTTGTGTTATAAAAAGTTTTAATTCAATATAAAGCTATGCTTATTTGTATCTTTATTTAGACAGTAAAATTATACATTTTGAATCCTTATTTGCTTGCAGCAAAATGTAGACTGCGGAAAAAAAAGGGGGGGACAGTTCTCCCATTCTACTGGGCCGATTGACAAAATTCAAATTGCGTTTTTCATGTCTCGACAACGCGACTCAGGATATACATTAGATTTATATATAGCATTGTTTTCTAATATAGGTATTTTGACACAAAATCGAACTTTTTCTGAAATAATATACCAATTATTTTTCCATATTTCGATTCTCAAATTCTGCCTAGATATTAAATTTTGTAAAATTTGGTGTGAAATTTATGGAGAAATTCAAAAATTAATCTTGGTGAAATTTTTTTCAGTTTGGCCAAGAATAATTCACTTGGCGAACTTCTTAATATATGGCAACCATTTTACTTTTCCGTTCCATTATGCCGGGCAGAAAAAAAGAGACCTCGTTCGTACCTTTTTACATTGTGCATGAACACAAAAAAGTCACATCGTTTCTACTTCCAAAAATTTAAGCAATTTAATTTAATAAAAACAAAGTGTTTTAACCACATTTGATGTTTTATCGCTTTCTACAAAGATGCCAATTTTCAAAACATGCCAATATATAAATTCACGTACATCTTCGGAAATTTTGAATAAAAAACTGTAATCCTCTGTAGGTATGCTTAGAAATGCATCTACTTTAAGATAATGGTAAAAATTTTATAGATTATAATTCAAATTGTTTTTTGAAAAATTTATAAAAATTATTTAAAAATACAAATTTTAATAAAAATTTATTTGGAATGAACCTGAATTTCGAAATGTGAAGGGAAGAATCAAATAAATTAATAAAAAAAGAGAGATTTATAAATATATACCAAACTCAATTAACATTGAGGAGCTAAAATTTTGAGAGCTAATTTTTTAAAGATTGCTCGTGCGATTTTTACAAAATTTGGTAGTTTGGCGTAATTTGAGTAGTAGAATTGAAATATGGAAAAAAATTGGTATAATATTTCAGAAAAAGTCAGGTTTTGTGTCAAAATACCTATATTAGAACAATGCTATATATAAATCTAATGCATATTCCTAAGTCGTGCTTTCGAGACATGAAAACCACAAGTTGAATTTCTTCAATCGGCCCAGTAGAACGGGAGTAATAGAACTGTCCCCCCCTTTTTTGTGTGCAGTGTATTTTAATAAACAAGACTAAGAAACTTAAATAATTATTTATATAATTGGAATTTTATACTTGTTATCTTGAATTTTGTACGTGTTATCCCATCGTCCATGAAAACATTGTCAAGTTGTGAAATTTAGTGCCAATTATGGATAGGCATGATTTAATAACACATTCATAATATTTTTGCTTTGGTTTGATGTAACACAATTGATTCCAAATAAGCCACCTTTCGTTTTTATGAATAAGGATGTGCATTTATGGTTATTGCTGCATTTTCTCCCTTGCATTTTGGGGGAGCGGAGAAAGATTAAAATTTGGGATTTGCTTCTTATACAGAAGCAAACAGGGGATTATTTTCAAACTTATGAGATCATCTTAGCACTCTAACAGAAATTCTGTTAAAATTGGTTGGCTTTACAAAGTAGTACAAATGCATGTTGCAACTTTGGCAGGATCTCTACCAAATTTCACAATCAGTGGGGTAATACATAAGTTTTTTAAGCAGATATATTTTAATAAGCAAGATTTAAGAAACCATTAAATTTTATGTTTCTCCAGTATGTTTTTAAATCATCAATTTATTAACTAATGTTACTTTTATATTTTCAAACGGTAGGATCTACAGTTATGTTTTAATATTTGAAAATTCGGTACTTGCATATTAACCTGTTCACCGTAAACATTTGCTACCATCAAACCATGAACATTTCTCGGGAATTCTGAGTTGCAGTTCTATCTGCAACTCTTATAATAAAACATTCATCAGTCTTTCTGCAAGATACACTAATAGCCACTGCTGTAGAAGTATTCAACCCAATATGTTTTTTTGCTTCATAAAAATTTCAATTTCTAGTATTTTTTAGGCCCTCTGATTTTACTATAATTATTTCAAATTCAATTACTATTTATTTCAAAGCTTCCAGTAAAATCAGAGGGCCAGAAGCTCTGTTTTAACTTTATAACTTGCGACAGGTTGATTGTTCCTATCTATTTCTGTATAATCAGCCATATCCAGCTATTTCTTTCCCAATTAAATACATATTGATTCTGTTGACTAGCTGTAAATAAACCAAACTGCAGTCACAAATGTGATTCCAGAGGCCTTGAAATCCCCTCCTCCCTGAAGTACAAGAAAAGTGTGTAGCAATAACTTTATCCTTTTTTTTAATCCTTGTTCATAAAAACATTGGCTTATTGAGAATCACTCAAGATATCCATAATTAATGCTAAATTGAGCTGTGTGGCAACAATTTTGTGATCGATGGGTAATAGATAAGTATAAAATTCTAATTTTACATAGATTTTAAATGTACCTTTTAATTGTCATTTTGTTAATTTAGAATATTTTAAGCTATTCAGTGTAAGGTTTTGAGTTGTTATAATTGTTTCTTCACAAGAAAAAAAAAAAAAAAAAAAAAAAAAAATCTTCAGATTAGAAACTTCCTAGAAGTTTGAGCAGGATGACTTCTTTAATTAACTGGATAGTTATTTGCATTTTATATTTCTGAGAAAATCTTTATTCAATAAGAATATTTGTTTATCAAGAATATTTCTTTAATTGATGAAAAATAAAAAGTTGAATTTGTGGATGTTATTAGATCGTAGAAGTTAATTTTGTTCCCTTTCAGATTTTGAAATAAAATAATTTATAGAATAATAAAATTAAACTTTACTGTGAAATAAATAAGTAAACAGACTTTGGCTAAGTTAATTGTAAATATATTAAAATCTATTAAAATTAGAGCTTGTTAAGGAACACCTCCTGGTGATTTCAGAGAAGTAATTCTTTAATAAAACAGCATCAAATTGAGACTTCTGTAATTTTAATTGGGTCTTTTTTCAAAAGGTTTTTAAGATTTATAGTTTACTTTCACTCCTAGCTAAAGGCTGCTTACTTTTTCACAGTAAAGTTTAATTACATTAATCTACATATTTTTTATTTCAAAATATTAAAATTTCCTGTTGTAATTTACTTCAAATAATTATTGTATGACAATGTTCAAATAATTTTTGTATGACAATGTTAGTAGCAACTGCACTAGATGTAAATTTTGAAAATCCTATTTACACACTTTTGTTATTATATACATAATTTTGTAAAAAAATACTGGGGTGAACCTTAAAAATTAAGGAATTTTAGAATTTATTTTAAAAAGACTTACGTAAAATCCTGTGCTATATTCTTTATATATTTGTATGTATATTTTCTGTTGTTAGAGAAAAAACAGAAAAAAAATTTAAAAAAAAAAAAAAAAAAAAAGAGAGAGGGAGAGAGAGGAGGTATTTGTAACTTAATAATAGCTTAACAAATGTATCCTATAAAAAGTGATTTTTTTTAATTATTATTATTATTATTATTATTATTATTATTTAACAAAAGCTAATCTTTCTTTCCCTTCCAAAATTTATAATTCAAGTGTATGTGTGGAAAATCACACAGACACGTTGTGATTCGAGATTTTGCATTATTAATGTATGCCATGATGGTATCTTAAATAACTAAATATTAATGCTTTAATTTATCAGATTTTTTTTAATAAAAATTTATGATGAGTATAAGTATAGAAAACAAAGGTATTTAAAATATACGTAATGAAAAGATAAAAGATTTTTCAAAAGCATATTCTAACCAAAATAATTTCATTTTTCTTATTTTTTCTGTATGCATTATTACATCAACACACAATATTATCTGTTATTTGAAATTACCATGCACGTTATGTATGCTAAGTCAGTAATTTAGTAGTTGGTGCAGAAAATCTCTAAGTCAGTAATTTAGTAGTTGGTGCAGAAAATCTTAAACTAGCATGGATTAAGAATTATAATCTATAACAAAACTCCCATTTGCAATGTTGTCATTCCAATTACGAGGGCTATCCAGAAAGTAGATTACGTTTTGGAATAAAAAAATAAACAAAGTATAGGAAACAAATTTTATTATATACAGATGAAAGCCACACTCAAATACTACTTTTCTACATAGTCACCATACAAATTAAGGCATTTATCGTAGCGATGTAAGAGCTTGGAAATTCCTTCGTCGAAAAATTCGGCCGCCTGCGCCTTCAACCACTTCGTTACCTCTTCTTGCCTTCCATCTTGCACAAAACTTGTGGTAACCAAGCTTTTTGCTGATGATTTCGTGCAACAAACTTCGCGAAATTTGTGGAAAACTCAAAGAAAGTTCCGTTATTGTGAAATTTCGATTTTCACGGACTTTAGCATCGACTTTTTCGAGAAGTTCGGCGGTCACTATGCTGGGTCTCCCACTTCGATCTTCGTCGTGAACATTGGTTCGGCCATTTTGAAATCTTATGACCCACTGACGCACTCCACCTTCAGTGATAATGTTGTCCCCATACACTTCACGAAGCTGCCGATAGATTTCTATCGGTTTACAGTTTTTTGCAGTCAGAAACCTTATTACTGAGCGCACCTCGCAGGATTTTCAATTAACGCAGACATTTCAAACCGTCACAGATTCTGAACGGAGCACAGCACGAACCTCTCACTAGCACGGCTAGATGCAGACTGAGCTGCGCAACGCTCTGACCCCAAGATGGCCGCGCTAGCCCCGCCCCTAGCGGACACAGACGGAAACGTAATCTACTTCCTGGATGGCCCTCGTATTTTGGGGCTACGTTTAACTTTTTTACTAGCCAGTGCTGGATAAAGATTTTCATGTGCAGGCTAAAATACTCTATATTTGCACACAGGAACTACATTTAAACATATATAAAATTATAGCAGCTTCCATCTGCTTCATCAGCTGGAGCTGGTGGAAATATTTTTAATGTTATATAATGAACATATTTTACAGAGTTGTAATATGTGCAATAATTATTTTTTACATTTTTTTAAAATTTTTGTTTCAGAATTTAAGGACTGCTCCACAGTCTAAAGATCAAGTACTAGAAAGAGGAAATTTAGCATTAGTACGAAATATAGAAAAGAAGCTTCCTGTTCGAGTTCTTCGAGGTTATAAACTCAAAAGTGAATTTGCTCCAGAAGAAGGCTACAGATATGATGGTAAAATCTTTTACAAGGCCTTTTTTCATATATTATTTAATTACTTCTATATATTATACCAGTAATTTTCCTAATACTCTTCATATAAAAAACTGTCAAAAATATACATAGATATAAGATCACTTAAAATACTTTCCTGTTGGCATTTTCAACAAGCAATTATTATCGCCAAACAGTTGATTTACTGTTAGTAAAGGATATGTGTGATATCACAGCACCTACAAATCTTTTGTCTTAGTTTTCTATAATTCTAAGTAACCTTTGATATGCTAGTTTAGTTTTCTTTAAAGAAGATAGATAAGTTTACCACTGTTCCTTATAAATTTCTATCAAAATGATTGGTGTAAATTTAAGCCCATGTTTATTTAAATTTTTTATATGCTATACTCATATCTATTGATTATTTAACTAAATAAAGAGCAATTTATTCCTTTATATTTTGGCTAGAATTATATATTAAGTTTAGCAAAATCTCTATTAACTTTATGATTTATGGGAAAGTATGCAAGTACCGATAAAAATAGAGAACTGCGTCCTGTTTTTTTTTTCTGATCTATAATACCATAATAGCATTAATTGTTTTGTTCATAATGTTCAGATTTTATTTTTCACTATCATTTTCAGAAAGCCCATTTATCTTTCATTACATTTGAAGAATTGAGAAAATAAAATGATAAAGCCTGAGTTTTTTTTTTTTTTTTTTTAAATCCCTTCAGTGAATTGAGCATTATTGACACAGATGAAAAAAACTCATTGTTAAATATTTCATCTAAGAAATATAACACAATACAGTCAAAAGTCGTTAATTCGGACACCCATAATTCGGAATGATCTATAATCCGGACCTCAAAGCTACAAACTTTCTGCACATGCGTCGCGTTGACGCATGCGCAGAAAGTTTGTTTACGCATGCGCATAAGACCAGAAAGTTTGTTTATGCGTGCGCGTAAGATCTTTGCGGTTGCGAATATGCGTGTACGCATGCGCATAATACGTTTACGCATGCGCATTTAATGTATAACGGACGGTATAAGCTAAGCTATATTTATCTAATTCAGTTAATGTTGCAGATTGTGTTGTTCCTTAATCTTCGAATTGGATCCGGCTTATTATTTTTTGTAGACTGTTAGAGCAATTTTATAAAAGTAAGCTTGAACTTTCGATTATGTCAAATAGAATTTCTGATATATATTTACTAATATGGAAAGGATCTACAAAGCGAAAGTATGTTTCGAAGTCCATTAAACAAAAACAGGAATTGCTGCAAAAAATGGATCAAGGCATATCCTTTGTTTCTCTAACCATTCCAAAATCTGTTTATCAATTTCACACTGCTCTGCGGGGGGAATGCCGCAGCGTGCAATGAATTGGAAGTTGATCTGTCAGCACTATCCTTATCTTCAGGGCAGATGTTTTTATTTTATTTGGCTTATAATTCCTTACTAAATGTAGTATTTCATCTCGATGTACTCCGTCTTTGATATGATTTAATTCAAGTTCCTCGTCATTATAATTCGCTTCTGATAGTGAAGAAAGTGACACAGAGGTTATCGAAAACGAAAAAATTTTGATTGACAAATTAGTCGGTATTCTCAACACAGCAATTTTAGTACTTGAACAGCGGAACTTAGTAACTAAACAAGAAATTATGTCTGTTTAATAGAATTAAAGAGAAAGTATTATCACATGAAACGAAGCAACTTAAACAACTTACATTGAAAGAAATGTTTAATAAAGTAAACAAATAACTATTAAGCTTTTTCTTTTTGTAAATTTTGATACTCTTTAGATCATAATTGTTCTTTATTTCATAAATTACTGTTTCATATTTTTTATTTTATAATTTCTGCATGCCGTCTTACCAGATTTAAACTGATGATCTATAATCTGGAAAAATCGATAATCCGGAATCGCAGAAGTCCCGACGAGTCCAGATTAATGACTTTTGACTGTATATTCTTTAATATATGAGATTCAATTCTAAATTGAAAAATTCTAACTTATTTACCGCAAAATCTTTCTTCTCAAGGCAGATGGCTGTTGTCTATTGCTTGTTTGACTCAACAAACAACAAATTTAGATTAGCCTAGCCTGTCTGTAAAATGCTCATATATGCTCGATTTATGAGATTCAAAACTACTCTTCTGCCATATACACATTTTTTTTGCCAGTAGAGAAAACTTTGCATACAAATTTTCTTTTATTATACAAATATTTATTTTTATTTTAAGTACCTTTATTTCTTTTATTATACGAGTAGATCATTGTATTCTATTAATTTTTTAATTAATGAAGAAATAGCTTGATTCATTTGGAAGTTCTATGCTATGCTTATCAAGAATAATAAAATTTAAACTACTACTTCTCCTTAAAAAAAAATTGTAATTTTTTTTATATATATTTTAGTGACATTACATATATGCTAAATATGTCATGTATATTGAAAAAATTTTATTTGTATGTCTTTTTTTTAATTACATGCATATTATCATTAGAAGGCATTGTTTCATATTTTATGGAGAAAACAATTCAAATGCAATATTGAAAGCATTAAAGAATATTACATACTTGGTTGAATTATTATTAGCTTTGGATGACAAACACGTTTCTACAGAACAATATTGCAGAAGTTGCTTTAATATTTAAAATATAGTTTAAATTAAATTTTAAAATGAAAGTTTAAAGGATGGAATTTTACATACTTGTACTTTTGCATTCTTTTGAAAATTTAATTAATTTAATATTGATATCTTGCAAGTTTATCTTTTTAAATTATGATCTAATAGATTCAAGAAAAGATTTTAACTGGTACTTTTAGATCATAGTAAAAATTTAATTCACTTAATATTGATATCTTGCAAGTTTATTTTTCAAAGTACTTTTGTTCTTCAATTTCAAAGTACTTTTTTTTTTTTTTTTTTTTCATTTTTAACAAGTTTCAATTAATTGAAGACAATTTTGATATTCCTTTTTTGTCTGATATACGAATCTGAATATGTAGTTATGTTTTCAAAATTTTTAGCATAAGTCTTTAAGTACTTTATTGTTACTGTACTACTGAATTTGAGTTGAATTATTGCGATGACTTGCATTAGAGTACGGAGTTAATCAAAATTGCTTTTAAAATAAATTATTATTCCATTATTATTAGCAATTCAATTATTATTAGCAAAAAAATTTTGTTGTTTAATGGTGTTAAGCTTTATTATTTGGGAAATTTATTATAAATTTAAAAGCTATGGCTGAACTATGTGCTTTAATACTTAAATTTAAGATACTTCAAAAAGTGAAGTTAATCGATTTGTGCTTTGAATGCCTCATTTAAAACTCAGAAAATAACATAGTGAAATCTGCAACCACAAAATAGTCCTATACTGTCTGTTATTATTATTTTTATAACAAAAGCTTATCAACAGTAATGCAGCAGTTAACATTTTTACCACTATATAATTCTAAATGAATAGATACATACTCCTCTTTCTCCAGAACCAATGAACATCCCAGGCTAAGAGATCTTTCTTATAAGTACCATTTCATTATGCATCATTTTGTTTATTTTACATTTATTTTCTTTAAAAATCATGCATTCAACAAACTTCATTTTAAAATGAATATTTAAATTATCAGCAACACATATATAAAGAATATTCAAGCAACACAAATATAAATATTTCAAGCAACACATATATAAATATACAAATAATAATATTTCAAGCAACACATATGTAAAGAATTATAAGGAAAATATTTAGTGTGAATTGTGAAAAGGTTAAATTCAGCTTCAAAATTAGTAAATACCTATTTACTGTTAACTGAAGTTCAAGTGATTTTGATACTAGCGGTACAAATTAGTTAGGTCCAACTCTGAACAACTTAGAGCTGTTAAAACAAAATTCTAGTCAGTAATAATTTTTTTTTCTCCCTGATTGCTACTCTGAATTTCTTTATCATAAATAAAATTTGTATGAATGTCAGAAAATGTATATGTGTATAGTATATGCAAATATACACATATTATATGTGTACTGATATGTATGTGTATTATATGTGTACTGATATGTATGTGTATTATATGTGTACTGATACAGTTTGAATGTTATAGCTTTTATGCACTTATGTAATTGCTAGGAAGTATTGACCAAGTTGTGTTTACTGAACTATTTTGCTCTGGATATTTTGTTTGCTCATGTTTGAAAAGAAAAAATAAATTCAGAATATGAATAGAAAGTAACTATGGTACCAGATATAGCTGGAAATTGAGAGTTTTTACTTTCTCAAATCCGAAATTTCAGGGTTTGAGAAAGTCTCCATAATGAGTAAATTGGTAAAATCAAAATCTTTTTCAAATTTTGTTTCATAACAAATATGTTATTCAGATTCAAAAACTTTTAGACTGACAAAGTTCAGTGAGAGGTCAAACTTCTTGTTAGAACAAACTAAGTTTGTCTTACACCAAAAAGTTATTTTGCTTTTTGTCTTACACAGAAAAAGCAGAAACAGATATTGTAAAATTTCAGACTGAAAGAAGATGGAAAACAGAAATACCCAGTATCCAAAAGACAATTTAAATCTCTTTTAACTTGATTATATGGAACCATTACTGAAGATACCACACAGACCGAAATATTATTTGTTCTTATTACACAAAACTGCATATAAATTTTTGGATAAAAAAAATTCCTTCTGATAACTATTTGTAAAGGCTTTAGGGATAATTTATTGCATAACTAGACAGCTTGTTATAATTCTTCCATAATTACTCATCTTTCTAGCAGCTTCTCCTAAAGACATTGTCTACATCAAAACGGCCTGCAGATCATACTGAATTTTCAATTATTAGCAAATAAAAATGTAAGCACAGTAGTTCCCAAAAAATAACCTCTCTCCATCCATCAAGAAAGGCAAGCTTAATTTAGCAATTATTTTTAATAATGTAGAAAACCAAATAGATAGGGTAACTACTGTGTGAACTGATGCAGTGAAACATAAATTAAAAATATATATACTTTTTGTTTTGCTAGTGAAGTAATGTGAAAATATGTGCATATGCTTGTATTTCATATCGATATTCTGAATTATTTGAAATTATGTTGAATATTTACTGCATTTTTTAAACAGAGTTGCAGTTTATGAAGAATTAAAAAGATATTTTTACTGTTCTGTTCATTATTATTAAATAATAATGCAATATTTTAAGTGGTTAATAAAGAGGAAATTTTACAGATTTGTTAGTAATTCGGACTTCTTCTCTCAAAAGTTTTTTCAGTCTACATGCAATATTTAAAGATTCCTTTATTTTTTATTTTTTTTCCTTAAAAATTTTTCTAAATGCATTTTCAACTGCAAATATTGCAGTTAGAAATTCCAAATTTGCTATTGTTAAAATTTTTTTACAGAAATATTTATAGGCTTTTATTTTCTAGGTTTATATAGAGTTATAGGGTATTACTCTACCACAGGATTATCTGGATTTAATGTTTACAAATTTCGCATGGAACGAATAGAAGATCAAGAACCTCCACCATGGACTATGTCTGAAAAGTAAGATAATTAAACATAAAATTTAAAATTAAGTGAAAAAACAATTTTGTGTTGATTTTGAACAAAATTTTATCAGTGCAATGAATGACTTCCCCAAATCAAAATTAGTGTAATCTGTTTGCTATTTTGGCTAATTTTAAATTTTACATTGACATGTTTGTACTTCAGTTAGAAAAATTCATTGTATCATTGCATATTTAAGTTAGTAAATCTACAGTTTTACTAATTGACTAAAAATAGGGGGAAATATGAAAATAACTTAAAATAATATTGAGTAAAAATTTAAAAAAATGGGAGTAGGGACAATTTTATTTCTCTCAGTTTAGTTGGCCAATTCATAAATTTCAAATTGCCATTTTTATGTCTCAAAGATATAAGGCCTGTGCCTGTGCTAGGTGATCAAAATATTATACAACTGAAATTTCAATACTTTTATTTATTTATATTCTGCATTAAAATCCTGAAAAAGTCTATTAATGATAGTCAATAAAAATATTCAACATCACGAAAGGCATTAATGCATGCATTGCTTCATAATATTTAGTGACCTGTTTTCAAGTAATTAGTAAGATTGTATTTGCATGAATGTCATTAATGTTCAGACTAAACATAATGATAAATGTTGTGTCACTTTTGATTACTAAAGTGTATTGATTACAGAAAAAAGAAAACTTAAAAATTTCTTTCGCAAATTAACTCCCAATTTTACAGTGCATAAAATTTGGGTTGCATAACTTTTATACATTGCATTTCTCTTTAATGTGTTTTTAACACAAAATTTGATTTCTTCTGATTGCTCATTTGATACCATAGACTAATTAATTATATAAAGTTATGCATAATAATGATGAATTTTGTGAAAATAACCCTAGCACTGTTTTTTAAAATTGTATTTAAAACTTCATTTCAATAATGTTAACTGAATTTATCTTTTATTTTATATTATGATATAAGCTTACTCTACATTTTTTCAGAAAAGTTTTTGAATTACAAAACATATTTAAATATTTTCCCCAAAAAATGGATTAAAAGAATTTTGGGAGATATGTAAATATACATGTATTAAGATAATAAGTACATAAGATTAAAAATATATATATATATCATAGGAAAACCTGACCTTACTTGGTTTTCAGTGAAATTTACTTTATCGACAATAGTTTGTTCTATCTTTATTTGTAAAGGAAAATTTAATAGATTGGCTGTGAGCAATTTCAGTTGTTTAAAATTAAAATAAAGATAATTTATTTTGCAAAATTCGAATAAAAGAATTGACTATATTTAAAAGTACATATTTGTTGTCCATGCCTCATGGTAATTTTGCATTCAGATAGCTAAAATCTTTTCTGTTAAAATAAGAAAACTTTATTTTTAACAGACTTATCAACTTACTGAACAATAATTTCACCAGCAGTGTTAATTTGCATTTATCTTAAAAGGAGTGCTACATGCCGCCAAATTGAGATAGTGGTTAGCAACACTGACTGCTGTACCGAAGGGCCTGGTTTTGAATCCCAGAGAAGGCACAGATGTTTGTAAATGTATACTGTCTGTGTGGCATGGGGGGCACTCTAAATTTGTGGTGAGCCAAAAGTCCTCTTGAGAGGTTGGTGGTAGGGATCTTGATTGCTCTTCATCAAAATTGGGGGCGGAACTAAGCAAAGTCGCACTGTCACCTGTATGGTGCTCAAGGCTCTTCTCAAAAGATAGGCATAATCTTGCACTATTTCCCCATGATGAATTTCGGAGGTTTGTTCTGATGTTCATGTCAGACAAGTGAAATAAGTCACAGCAACAGTAGTGCTCAGTTTTGAATTATCATAATACTGTTAGAAGGCAATGTGGAAACATTTGATAATTTAATAAATATGGGGCTTTTAGGGAAGGTGCCAAGTTTTAACTGGCTGAATATTTCTTTTTTCTTATTTTATATATTTCTATGGAGCAAGGAGAAGTATAGTGAATTTGTCTGTCAGATATCTGGCACACATATTGCGTACACATTGTATCTAACTGCATACTGTTACCCTGAAAAATGATCAAAAATCAAAATTTAGAGTATGTTTTCTATAAATGCAGAGTATTTTAGCACTGTTTTGAAGTTGAAAAATAAACCAAAGCATCAGAGGCCAGTGATCACAAATTTGGAATTTTTTATATTAAAACTAAATTTAAAATAACTTATTAGATTTAAATCTACAAATATCAATATATTGTCATTATTCCTGTTTTGCAAAATATGCAAGTTTGTTAATCAAAGATGGCTGTAATCTTTATTTCATTATATATATATACAGTCAAAAGTCTTTAATCCGGACGTCCATAATCCGGAATGATCTATAATCTGGACCTCAAAGCTACAAACTTTCTGTGCATGCATCAATGCATGATGTGTTAACGCATGTGCATACCTTTATGCACGCGCATAATATGTTTACGCATGCCCGTTTAATGTATAACGGACGGTATAAGCTAATCTAAAATTATCTATTTCAGTTAATGTTGCAGATTGCATTGTTCCTTAATCTTCTAATTGAATCCGGCTTATTATTTTTTGCAGACTGTTAGAGCAATTTTATAAAAGTAAGATTGAACTTTTGATTATGTCAAAAAAAATTTCCGATTCTGGAGCTACCAAAGGATCTACAAAGCGAAAGCATGTTTCGATGTCCATCAAATAAAATGTGGAATTGCTGCAAAAAATGGATAAAGGCATATCCTTTGTTTCTCTAACCATTCCAAAATCTGTTTATCAATTTCACGTTGCTTTGTGGGGGGGGGGGACGTCGCGGCGTGCAATGAACTGGAAGTTGATCTGTCAGCACTATCCTCATCTTAAGGGGAAGATGTTTTTATTTTATTTGGCTTATAATTCCTTACTAAATGTAGTATTTCATCTCGATGTACTTTGATATGATTTAAATCAAATTTCCCGTCATTATAAATATCACGAATACACATTAAATAGCTTTCTGGTTGCAATTTTCTAATATCGACTATGCGTAATGTATGCTTTACTTTACGCATAGTTTTTTTTTTGGTAAATTTTGATACCCTTTAGATCATAATTGCTCTTTACTTCATAAATTATGGTTTCATATTTTTAATTTTATAATTTCTCCATGCCATTTTACCAGATTTAAACTGATGATCTATAATCCGGAAAAACCTATAATCCGGAATTGCCAAAGTCCCTACGAGTCCAGATTAAAGACTTTTGACTGTACTAGTTATAAAACTTTATAAACAATATTACAACATAGGGGGTAGAAGGGTTTTAAAGATATATACTTTAATGTCTACTCATACAGCAAAAAGCCCAGTTAGATAAATATTCATGTGCTTTAATGAGTTAACTCCAGAAAGTCCCATTTTTATATTTAATAATCCAATTATAAAGTTAGTAATCAGTACTGTTTTATGCTTGGGTTGAGTTTTTTTTTTTCATTAGAAAATATGCATAAAAAAACTCCCAATGTTGAAAGCATTTTGATAAAATTCTTTACTTTATTTAGATATTTAGAATAGATGCCCTGCATCAATAATTTAAGAAAATGAAATCCATAGCCATATCTCACGAATATCTCGTATAATCTTATTGCTACATTGTAAGAATAATTAAATTGAAATAATTAACCTATGTTCTAAAAATTAAATACCTTCATTTAACATGCTTTATATATATATATTAGAATTTAATATTTATAAGAAACGTTACTTGTTAAATTTTTCTTTTCTAAAGGTTTTGTTTTACATTTATCACACTGATGAGAGAAAAATTAGCCATATAGAAAAGTTTTTTTAGATTGGATTTTCTTTCATTATTCATTAATTACATGACACATCTTTATTGTAACTTCTTTAGAAAAATTCTGATTTTATAAAAGAATATGGGAGGCAATGAAATATGTATATTAAGTGAAGAAATTACAATTTCTATGTATATCTTTCTATGTAAATATGTAAATTAAGTGAAGAAATTACAATTTCTTCACTTAATTTACATATTTTACAGAAATAAAATTACATCCTATGTAATATGTTATAGAAGTTTGCAACAAATTCTTGAATCATACTTTCACTGAAAAATATTTCATAAATTGCTGTCTGCTGTCACTTTCACTGAAAAATATTTCATAAATTGCTGTCTGCTGTCATTTTAAACTGTGCTGTTTGAGCATCGGACTAGGTTCTGGTTATTCATAAAAGTGGTGTTTTTTTTTTTTTTTTTTTTTTTTTTTTTTTTACAGGAAGGAAAATTCTGAGGTTGTTGTTGATTGCTCATCAAACAAAGAAAATATTTCAAATGATGAAAATTAATACTTTGTGGATAGCTGTAAGTACACGTAATATTAGTCTAGATCACTGAGCATGTTTCATTTCAAAATTTTGACAGTGTTATGCTTCAAAAAATTTTGCAGGACTTTAAAACTGTGTTCAATATGAATTTCTAATGTATTGTTCATCAATTGACTAGAATTCTTGAATATGTCTGAATTAAAAATTTTGACAATGTTATGATTTTAAAATTATATGCAATATGAATTTATAATGTGTTGTTCATCAACTGATTACTCAAGTGCCTTATATAACAAATTATTGTAGTTATATTTTGACAGAAGAATTTTAAAATTATAGATATTTTAGAACTATTTTAAATGTATGCTTATGCTGATTTAAGTACAAATAAAGCTTAATTTTTTATATGCAACTTAGTCATGATTAATACAAACAAACAGTTTTGACTGCTATAATATAACTGACACTGTCAATTTGCTTTTGTGAGTATGGAAAAAGATTGGTGTCTTACATCATCTGTGATTCACTCACTGTCTAACGTGCCATCTAGGGAGCTCTCTGTACCCACTTTTAATCCTCAGTATAATAATATATAAGCAGGTATTTCTGTTTTCAGCATATAGTATTCACCATAGGGTAACATTCCATTTGCATTTCTAAAAAAAGTGTTAACTTTTCTTAATACTACTGCTGTGAAAAAATGTAAATCCCATCTTTCTATTTTTAAATTAAACTTGTCTTGTATATTTCTTTTGCATTTTAATACCCATTTAAATGAGTAGTGATCAGACCTATCATTTTCACAAAGAATGGAAACTTGATTACTTTTTCACAATGGTGAATGACAGATGTTGTTTAATATCTAATGGATCTGTCGCCTTTACTAAAAAATGTAAACTGAAGCGGCATTTATAACTTTATATATCTAATATCAAGCAGATTATCCATAAAACTAATGACTTAAAACAAAAAATGAAATTAGGGGTCTTGGGGCTCAATTAAGAATTGAACAAAATGTTTTTAAAAAGCCCATACTGGAATCATGTGCAGTAATAATTGCATCATTTCATATTTTAGAGAAAAAAAAAAAAAAAAAAGTAAACCATTTTCTGACAAATTTATAAAAAGATATTTTGAGATGTCATTCACTTTTCATGATTTTAAGAACAAAAATTATTGCAGTTAAGCATCTACAATTCTCTCAAAATATTGTGATGCAATGGAATGGGAAAATATTAGACAGCAATTATATAGGGGCATTAATAGATGTTTTCTCTCTCCATATGGTAAATCAGATAAAATCAAGATAGAACATTTGCTTAATTTTATTCGTATGATTTCTAAAGAATTACTGGTATGATTTCTTTGAAAGACAGGGACTAGAGGTGTGAATATATTCAATTCTTCTAAAAACAACCTCACTAATTTGAAACAACAGATGGAGCAGAAGCAGTGATAAACTGCATAAATGGGTTTAACCCTCTGACTGGTTAAACCCATTTAAGCAGTTTAACGGGTCAAAAATTACTCTAGGCCTTATACAGTGGTGGCCAAAATTGAAGAGAATTTATTACTGAATTCAATACAAAACACAAAATTCAATTATTTGCAATACAAAAAAAGTTATATGTACTTTAATATAAATAAAAAACACAGTTATGAAGTGGGTTGTAATGTCTAGCTTTCCTGGCCAATCACTGTTCTTATTCTGAGAATCAATAAAATGTTAGTAACTGCCAGTAGAAGCTGACATCATGTTTACACTTGAAACAATTCATTATTTTGCTTTGTTCTGTAGAAGGAGGACCTGTTTCTTATACACTGCAATTACAAGTAGGAATTTTGTAAAAATTTTTAATATTTAGTCAAGAAGCAATAACATCAAATAAAAGAGTAGATTAGACACCTAGAAAGAGTGTAATATTATTGTGTTACGAGAAAGTGGTCTTTCCTATGCTGAAATTGCAAGACAGGTGGGTGGTTCAGTGACTACATCTGGAGTCTGAAAGTTTTGTTTATGATTCAGGAGACAAATTCAATAAAAAACAAAGAAGGAAAAGGCCGAAAAAGGTGCACCACATCTATTGATGACAGAAAGATGAAGACTATATCATCAGCGGTCATCAGAAGTGATCTGAATGATGATGGTATTTCTGTCAGTTCAAGAACAATAAGGAGAAGATTAACAGATGTTGGACTGAGAGGTGGAATTCCACAAAAAAAAAGCGTTATCTTAATTTTCAGCAACGAAAAAAAAGATTACATTGGGCAAAGGAACACATTAATTGGACAGATGATCAATGGTCACAAGTTATATGGAGTGATGAAACTAAGATATCGTTATTTGGTAGTGATGAGCGAAAATATGTAAGACGTAGAATAGGAGAAGAGCTACCTCCTGACTGCATTCAAGCAACTGTGAAGAACCCAGTTAGTGTTATGATTTGGTCATGCATGTCAGCAGATGGTATTGGTCGCCTTCATGTCATCGATGGGACACTGAATGCCAGAAAATACATTGACACTATTCTAGAACCAAAACTTCTACCTTCCATCAGAGATCTCTTTTCCAACAATGCTTCGTTTATTTTTCAGCAAGATTCTGCTCCTTGCCACACGGCCAAAATATCGAAAGAGTGGTTTTGTACAAAGAGCATTAAATTTGTATCATGGCCAGGAAACAGTCGTGACTTCAATCCTATCGAAAATTTGTGGCACCGTTTGAAAACTATTGTCCGAATGAGGTGCCCATCAAATAAAAGGGAACTAATTGAGGCTATAATTGTTTCCTGGCATCATGTAATAATGAAAGAAGAGCTTAAAACTCTTGTTAGCTCAATGAAATGTCGATGTGAAGCTGTAATAAAAAATAAAGGGTACCCTACTAAGTACTGATAACTCACTGCAATCATCACTATCTAATGTATATCAATAACTATTATCATTTAACTTTTTTGTATTGCAAATAATTTAATTTTGTGTTTTGTATTGAATTCAGTAATAAATTCTCTTTAAAATGATATATACAAGTTTGCATTTTGTGAAACGTAACGTTTTCTATAAGCATACAAAGTTCAAAAACATAAAAATTTCCAAAAGTGTCCACAATTTGGACCACCACTGTATATAGAGGTATATATAAGCACCACTAAAATCCTTTTTGCGATATTTTTATGAAAGTATATATATAGATGTGCACCTTGGAATATCTTCAAGAAATTAAGGCAATATATATTAAAAGAACATAATCTCGGGTCTAAAGTAGCAGGGACATTTTGGCATTGTCAAGAAAAATATCTCTTTCTCATGGCAGTTTTGGAAAACCTGGGCTGGTAAAAGGATCAAAACTCTGCAAAAATGATGAATTAATTCTGAACGTTTTTGAGCTACCACTGCACAGTTCACTCATAAATGTTAGCCAACAAAAGATTAAACACAAATGAAATAATGGATATAGCATTAAAATTATTAATTCCATTCAAGGAAGTTCTTTCAAATGGCATCTCTTCCCACAGTTTGATGAAGGGCAACCAGAATTATTATTACATATGGATATAAAGTGGTAAAGTAGAAGCAAATCTCAGTGAGGATTTTGTAATTTATTAACTGAGATTAAAAAAAAATTCCTGAGCAAGATCAAGAATGTTCAAATTTAAATGGTGAAACTTGGTTCAGTGATTCTGCATTAACAGATTTTACATTTATATTAAAATAATCAGTAGCATTAATGCACACAAAATTTATTATACTAATAGAAAATCTCCAGTAAAACAATCACTTTCCAAATATGACCAATCACCTACAAAAATGTCAAAATTGCAATTATTACTTTGAAAAATATGTTACAGAAGTTAAAAAGGTAATTGTAAGGCCAGATTTCATGGTTTGGTTTATTTGTTTATGGCAAGGGATGCGAGGACTATCTGCCTGACAGAACCTGACTTGTATCCATGTAAATATATACATAACAGTAATTCATATACATGGGGGAAAACACAAATATGCCTATGTGGCCAGCTTGGTATCAAACCCATGTTGAACTATCAGTGTTAAATGCTTTTCCACTGGTGGATCTGTCATATTTCATCATTTTGAAGTAGTTATTGTGCAGTATTTGTCTTTTCCTTTCAAAAAGGATTTAAATGTAAAATTTATTGCTGCAAAAATTTGACTCATTTCATATTGAAAAAAATGTGTTAAAAAATAAAACTCTACAAACTGACCTACCCTTATATGGCAGAGAAGTTGAAGATTTTTAGAAAAACATCACTTAAAAGTATCCAAATATCACCAAATGTAGCTAATATATCTTGTTTTTTAATTGGATCTACATACTTGAGTAAATAAGCTTTTTCATATTTTTAGTTCATGAAGTCTAAACATTGTTCCTCATTTACCCATTCCCACACTGAAAATTCAACATTTTTGGATAAACACTCAGTTGTGAACACCTAATATGAGCCATACTGATGCAGACTTCCGATTAATGATACAATAAAATTAAATGTAATCTATTTTTTGTGGCTCATTTTCAATTAATAAAAATGTGCTGGTTTAATACCCCCTGCCTCATTGTTACATATTTGTACACAAGACTAGTATGTGTCCATGCCATTTAAAATATAAAAAGAATGTGCTAAATGTCAAGATTTTAGCACGTAGACTGTGACATTTTCAAAAATAAAAGTTGGTCCCCTAATATGGATGATACATTGCTGAACATTAATGTATAGTCATCAAGTATTGGCGTTTTTAATAAATATATTTATAATACTTACAAAAAAGGGGGGTTTTATTATTTTTTGTAACATCTGTATTTCCTATATTCTGTTATAGGAATTTGCCAGTATCTTCAGAAACATGCTTAGGCTTTATTAGTAAATTTATTTTGATTAGACTTTGATCTTAGGTACCTTAAATTACATTTTCTAATCAAAGAATCAAATATTAAGTTTATATTATAGAAAGTATCTGCTGTAACTTCATTTCTAGAGATTAGTTTGTACTTGTTTAAAATCATGTCACGTACTCAAAATTTATAATTACAACATCTATTTAAATTGATTAAAGAATATGTCCAAATATATCAAAAGTTTCAAATTCTTTAGAAAAGGAATGCAAGATATGGATATGGCATTCCTTAATTTAAAGTATACAATTACATAATCTCTTTAAATTATTTTCCCCCATAATTAAAATACTGAGCTTAAAAGGCTAGATTTGTTTATAGATAACACTCCGAATAAATACTAATTCAGAAGTTGTTCGATGTTATGCAAATTGTATTTCTTTCTTTGTACCGAGGAGCGGCGCAGACGCAAATTTGTTAGGTTTTTAAAGCTCGCGTTTAGAGCTTTGAGGTTGCTGTGAATTACTGGAGTTTCAACTAAGCAGAGGTTCTTCTGAGTTTGTGTTGGTAAGCCGCCACTGAAGTCGGAGTTTGTGTGGTCTTCGCCGTTCCTCAACTAACTTACTGTTTGAAAGTCAATAAAGAAGTTTCGGTCAACGTTATGATTCTGAGGTTTTTTGGGTTCTATACTGAAGTAATATCAAGTCAATTTACAGTCCACTATTTTTAACAACAGATCGTACATGTTTTTTGGTCCATCAGCTATGGAGTCGCAGTAAATTTGGTGAGTCAGTGTGGTTTTTTATCTTTCTTATTAGATAATGGAATTTACAACGCTTAAGACTAAAAAGCGTGTAGCTAAAGCTAAGTTAAGTAAACTGAAAGAGAAAATTAGTGACTTACGATTCTGCTGATGTTGATCAGATAGAATTTTTTAAATCTAGATTAAATAATTTAATGACCGAACTTTCGGATATTTTTAGTAACATATTTGTAGTGTGTGAAGAAAAAGGTATTGATGTATTTATAGAAGAACAACAGGTCATACAAGATACTGTTGATGAGTTAATTTTAATGCAAACCAGAGTTAAGAATGTTAAAGACATTAGTGTGGAAACTAAATCTTGTGAAATAGCGAGTATACGCTTACCTAAGCTAACTCTTCCTGTATTTAGTGGCAGTACTGAAGAATGGTTATCATTTTCTGATTTATTTAAAACGGCGATAGTGGATAATGACCGTTTATCAGGTGCACAAAAGCTACAATATTTAAAGGGTTCTTTAAAAGGAGATGCTTTGCGGATTGTTCAAGCTTTAACTATTTGTGACAGGAATTTCGAAATAGCGTGGCATTTATTGTGTCAAAGATTTTCACATAAGAGAGAATTACTTTCATCGTTATTAAAGAAAATCTTGTATTTATCAAATTTACAAGCTGAAATTTCTAGTCAGATATTAGCGTTAGTAGACACTGTAAGAGAGTGTGTATGTTCGTTTGAAAATCTAGGATTCAAAGTGGAGCAATTCGCGGATACTATTTTAATGTTAATAGTACAGTTTAAATTGGATTCTTCGACGAGAGGATAATGGGAAAGAACATTAAAGAGTGAGGAAATACCAACACTTAATAATCTGCTAGAGTTCTTAAAATCTCATGCCAGAACCTTGCAAGCAGGTAAAACGCAAGGTATTAAAAAACAAGTTACAAAAGACAAATTAACTTCATTGGCTTCGGAGATTCGCGCGCAGTGTACGTATTGTAAAGCCGGTCATTCAGTTTTTAAATGTAATAAGTTTTTAAATTTGAATGTTCAGGAACGCGTTAATTTTGTCAAGAGAAATAATGTTTGTTTTAATTGTTTGGTTTCAAATCATAAAGCTTTCGAGTGTAGAAGTACACATAAATGTAAAAAGTGCTTTAAAAATCATCACACACTACTGCATTTCGAAAGAGTTCAAAATGAACCAAAGGCACGTAAAGGAGTTACGTACAGTTCGAATGAATTATCAGTGACGGCTAAGCCATTTTTTCCTGGGCCAGAACCTCGCGCTCAATCGGCTGGGTCAGGGGAGAATATCGCAAGTTCTAATCCAGTAATTAAATCTTGTGTTTCAGACTTTAATTTTCAGAGTGAAGTTTTATTATGTACGGCTGTTATTAAAGTGTTAGATTCATCGGGTGAATACCAATTGTGTAGAGCCCTCCTTGACCCTGGCAGTCAAGCAAGCCTGATTTCAGAAGATTGTGTACAAAGGCTAGGGTTAGCAAGAAGAAATGCCAGAGTTTTTATTTCATGTTTAGGGTCTTTGGATACGAAAACTAATGGAATTACGGAAATAAACTTCGTTCCTCATTTTCCGGCGAAAGTGTCATTTAAAACACCAGTATTTATCATCAATAGAATTATTGGAACTTTGCCGCATTTTACATTGGATAAGAAGTACGTTGAGGAATATAATGATTTAATGTTAGCAGATCCAACATTTTACAAAAGTGGGCCTGTTGATATACTTTTAGGTGTAGATATTGCCTTACCTCTTTTAAAGGGAGAAATAATTAAATGCGAAGAAGGTAAACCGGTAGCTTCTCGTTCTGAACTAGGATGGATCATTTCAGGTAGTGTAAATAATTCAACAGAAATTAATCCTACTATCTATGTTAATAATATGCAAGTGGAAACTGATCAGATGCTGTCTGACTTTTGGAAATTGGATGCTGTACCTACGTTTGACATGCTTACTAAATCAGAGAGAGCACGTGAAGATTATTTCAAATCTACATATACGAGAGAGGAAAGTGGGATATATACTGTGAAATTACCGTTTCACTCTCCGCCTTCTCAGCTTGGAGATTCCAGACAATTAGCTATGAGTAGATTCCAATCTTTAGAAAATTCACTTCTAAAAAGGCCTCAGATATATGAACAGTATAAGGATTTCATGAGGGAATACCTTGAGCTATATGGAAGGAGTGCCTGAGGGAGAGATTCTTATTGACTCTACGTATTACATGCCTCATCATGCCGTATTAAAGGAATCAAGTACTACGACTAAACTGAGAGTTGTTTTCGATGCTTCAGCTAAAACGACATCGGGTCTTTCATTGAATGATATTTTGATGGTTGGGCCAAGAGTTCAGCAAGAGCTGTTTCCAATTTTTCTACGGTTTAGAACTCACAAAATTGCAGTATGTGCCGATGTAGAGAAGATGTTCAGACAAATTCATGTCCACCCAGAAGATACAAATTGGCAACAAATGCTTTGGAGGGATAGTCCTAGTGAGCCCTTGAGTGCATTTGGATTAGTGAGTTACATATGGGACTGCCTGTGCGCCATATTTGTCTACTAGAGTAATGAAACAACTTGCATTAGATGAACAAGTGAGATTTCCGTTAGCATCAAAAATTGTTCGTGATTTTTATGTTGATGATTTGCTTTCAGGTGCACAAAGTGAAGAGGAAGCGAATGTTCTAGCTCAGCAGTTGAATGAAATGATGAAAAGGGGTAGATTTCGCTTAAGAAAGTGAATTTCAAACAGTTCAGCTATTTTAGAGAATATTCCCGAGTGCTTACGAGAATCCAGTATTTCTCTTGAAATAAACAGTGACAAGAAAGTAAAAGTATTGGGAATTAATTGGAACAACTCTAGTGATACGTTTCATTTTTCGGTATGCATAAGTGATAAAGAGTTTACTAAGAGGACTATTTTATCAGAAGTAGCCAAAATCTTTGATCCAATGGGATGGTTAGCGCCAACAATAATATATGCGAAAATATTATTACAAGAGTTATGAGCTGGGTTGGGATGCTTACAGCTTACAGCTGGGTTGGGATGAACTCGTTGATAAGAGAATAAGTAGAAAATGGAAGCGTTTCTATCTAGAATTGCCCTTACTTTCAAGCTTACAATTTCCGAGGTATGTCTTGATTCCGAAGGCAGTAGTTATAGAAATCCATGCTTTCTGCGATGCTTCAGAAAAGGCTTATTGTGCAGTTATCTATTTTCGAACAATCAACCTTGATTCGTCAGTCAAAGTCAGTCTTCTGACATCGAAAACCAGAGTAGCGCCCTTAAAAACCCAGTAGTCTCTTCCGAGACTAGAGTTGTGTGCTGCGTTACTTTTAACCAACCTCTTGCATGCAGTATTATTATGCATAGAACTGCCTACTAGCAATATTTACGCATGGACCGACTCGCGGGTTACATTGGCATGGGTTTCGTCCGAACCTCGCCGTTGGCTACCTTTTGTGGCAAATCAAGTTGCAAAAATCCAGGAAGCTGTTCCAGGTATTCAATGGAATTATGTTGCTGGGAAAGAAAATCCTGAAGACTGTGGGACCAGAGGTTTTATTCCATCAGAATTCCTACAATGTGAGTTATGGATGAAGGGACCGCAGTGGTTAAACGAATCCCTAATTCATGTACAGCAAAATTCAAGTGTAGAATTAGAGGGTGAGGTTATGTTGAAGGAACTGAAAAAGTGTTTCAGTTCAAATGTTTTTAAATTTGAAGAGCCTAGTGTGTTTTCAAGATTTTCAACATGGTTAAAGTTATGTCGAGTGTTAGCGTGGTGTTTAAGATTCAGAAATAATTGTAGTAAGTTACCTACAGAGCGTATAAAGGGTTATTTATCTACTGAAGAATTCTGTGAAGTTACTTCTATGATTGTTAGGATTGTGCAAAGAGCCAAATTTCCAGAAGAATTATTCTGTTTAGAATCTGGTAAACCCTTGAAGACATCAAGTAAATTACTGTCTTTAAGTCCTTTCTTGGATTCCGCGGGAGTAATGCGTGTAGGCGGAAGGCTCGGAAACTCTACAGTTTCAAATAATCAGAAACATCCTATGATTTTACCTAAGAATCACAATATTACGCGTTTAATTATTAAGCATTATCATGACACGTATCTTCACGCAGGTACGCAGCTACTCACTTATGTCATACGACATAGATTTTGGATTGTGAATGCTAGAGATATTATAAGAAAGTGTATAAACAATGTGTTATCTGCCGTAGAGTTAGAGCGCAAACTGCAACTCAGCTAATGGCAGATTTACCCGCTTCAAGAGTTACTCAAAGTAGAGCTTTTTCTCGTGTAGGGATTGATTTAGCAGCACCATTTAACGTAAAATATCGTCCGGGTAGAGGAGTCAAAATCTTTAAGTGTTATGTATGTCTATTTATTTGTTTTACTACAAGAGCAATGCACTTAGAATTAGTTGGAGATCTTTCAACAAAATCATTCCTCGCGACACTTAAGCGGTTTATAGCTCGTAGAGGCAAACCGTGTGAAATTCACAGTGATTGTGCAACGAATTTTATAGGAGCTAATAAAGAATTAAGGAAAGCCTTTTCTATTGTTCAACGTGATGAACAGCTACAGGGTTATATTTCTTCAGAAAATATTAAATGGTTATTTATTCCCCCCTCTGCCCCTCATTTTGGAGGGCTTTGGGAAGCGGGTATCAAGGCTATGAAACATCACTTAAAAAGATGTTTAGGAACACTTATTTTAACATACGAGGAATTTTTGACATTAATAACCCAAATTGAATCCTGTCTTAATTCTAGGCCTTTGGTACCAGCTTCAAGTGATTGTAGCGACTTGGAGGCGATAACACCAGGACACTTTTTAACCTGAGCGGCTTTAAGCGCTATTCCAGAATCTAACCAAATTCAAGAAACCATGAGCTGCAGTGACCGTTGGAAGAACGTGCAAAGGTTATTTCAACATTTCTGGAATCAATGGAGCAGTGAGTATTTATCTAGATTGCAGCAGAGACCCAAGTGGTGCACATTACAACAAGATCTGAAGATTGGTGATATGGTTCTTATTAAGAACGAAAATCTACCTCCGCTACGTGGGAAATTAGGTAGAATTATTAAAGTGTATCCTGGTCTGGATGAGAAAGTTCGAGTGGTGAGTTTACACACGTCTAATGGTGAAATAAAACGACCTATAGCAAAGCTATGTGCTTTGCCATTTAATTCCTGTTTTAGAGACTTTAATTTTTATTTTTCAGGTTTATGCAGTTCAACAGTTTAAATTTATTGTTTGAACCCCCTTGGGACTTCAAGGCTGGGGGTATGTTCGATGTTATGCAAATTGTATTTCTTTCTTTGTACCGAGGAGCGGCGCAGACGCAAATTTGTTAGGTTTTTAAAGCTCGCGTTTAGAGCTTTGAGGTTGCTGTGAATTACTGGAGTTTCAACTAAGCAGAGGTTCTTCTGAGTTTGTGTTGGTAAGCCGCCACTGAAGTCGGAGTTTGTGTGGTCTTCGCCGTTCCTCAACTAACTTACTGTTTGAAAGTCAATAAAGAAGTTTCGGTCAACATTATGATTCTGAGGTTTTTTGGTTTCTATACTGAAGTAATATCAAGTCAATTTACAGTCCACTATTTTTAACAACGGATCGTACAGAAGTCAAACAACAAAAATCAGCGTTATATTTTCAAAATTTTCGCAGGACTAGTTTCGATAGTTTTTACCAAACCACCATCCTCAGCTGCAAAACCACAAATGAACAAGATAGGAAATAATGACTAGAAAATTAAAAAAGAGAAAATCTGAAATGTTTCAGATTTTAAATTACGTCCAAAGGGGCTTTTTTTTAACATTTTGTGTGTTACATTTATTTATTAAATACAGCTTTCTTCGCACTTAAACCATAAAATTCAGTTCAACAGCAATATCGCAAAATAGTTTTAAAATGAGCATATCTTTAGAATTTCCGACACAGAAACTCACGCGCTGAAGATAAAAATGTTTTTCTGTACAACCTTGCCATTGCTCGCTTTGAAATCTTTGAGTTTGTTAATGAAACATTCATTAAAGTTTTACAAAATAGAAAATCGATAATAAAACAAATTCCAAATTGGGTCTTCCACATGCCCGTATTTGGAGGAGGATTTCGTCATTCAAAATTCGATGGCTCTATGTACCGTTGTTTTATCACAATGCGAGAAAAACAGACACATTTCTGCAGATTTTCCATTATTTAATTTCTTTAAATATAACAAAAGGCGATAATACTTTGTGGCAACAGTTTGAAGAGTGATTCGCCGTTTGCAGTGAATCGACGCAAAATCGCAAAACGAAAACAATAGTCCTTCAGGGAAAAATTCCTTTGGACTAATAAGATAAGAAAGCCTGGACAGGAATAAGCAAGTGTAACCATTTTAGTTCTGGTTTCATCAACAGATGTCGCCACTTGCTTATTCCTGTCCATGCTTTCTCAGGATTACTCCTTTCAAGTTACAGATAAGCCTCAGATTACAAAGGCCTTAGGAATGTCATGGAATATGTCTACAGGTTTTTCTTACGATTTAAAGATACTTGACATTGAAGAAACAGGAACGAAAAGAAATGTCTTATCAACAATAGGTCTCCTCTTTGATCCGTTAGGTTTAATTGGACCTGTTACGAAAAAAGCTAAAATATTTCTACATTAAGTTTGGCTTCTAAAATTAAATTTAAATACACCTCTTCCTAAAAATTACTTTGAAGAATGGAAGGAATTTCTGCATAGTCTAAAAATAGTCAACGATTATCACATCCCTAGAATTGTTCTAACCAATGGATTACAACAAATAGAAATTATAGGATTCTGTGATGCTAGTCAGAAAGGCCTACGGTGCTGCAAATTATGTGAAATGTATGTCATCTTCAAATGAATGTTCATCAAGACTTCTGTGCAGCAAGTCTTGTGTGTCACCTATGAAATCAATTACCATTCCTCGTTTGGAACTTTGTGGTGCAGTTCTGTTGGTAAAACTAATTAAAAGAATATTAGAGGCCATTCAGTTGTCTATAATCAAAGTGTATTACTTCACTGATTCGTCAATAGTGTTATCATGGATTAAGAAGGAACCTTATCAACTAAAGACATTTGTTGCTAATAGAGTATCTGTTATTCGCAGCATGACTGCTGTTCACGAGTGGTACCATGTTAGCACTCACAATAATCCAGCTGATTTGATATCACGTGGAGCTGAACCTAAAGATCTTCTTCATAATGATTTATGATGCTATGGACTAACTTTCTTGACTAAGGAGAGGTTTTTGACTAATCCTTGTGAAGTAATGTCATCTGATATGGATGATGTGGAATATGTCAAAGAACTAAAACTTAAGGATAATAATGACTTTGTTAATTTAAATGTGAACTCTTAATTCCCTTATTTTAGATCATATACTTAACATCAGTAATAACTATACAGTCAAAAGTCGTTAATTCGGACACCCATAATCCGGACCTCAAAGATACAAACTTTCTGCGCGTGCGTCGCGTTGACGCATGCGCGTAAGACCTTTACGGCTGCGAATATGCGTGTGCGCATGCGCATAATACCTTTACACATTTAATGTATAACGGACGGTATAAGCTAAGCTAAAATTATCTAATTCAGTTAATGTTGCAGATTGCGTTGTTCCTTAATCTTCGAATTGGGTCCGGCTTATTATTTTTTGCAGACTGTTAGAGCAATTTTATAAAGTAAGCTTAAACTTTCAATTATGTCAAAAAGAATTTCCGATATATATTTACTAATATTTAAAGGATCTACAAAGCAAAAGTATGTTTCAAAATCCATTAAACAAAAAGTGGAATTGCTGCAAAAAATGAATGATGAATGCATTCCAAGTACAAAACAAAGAATATTAGTTTAGAATGAAAAACTGTGTGTTGAAAATTATCAGGTTATAGTTTAAATTTAATGAAGCCACTGACATTGAAATAACTTCATTTTATTCAGCTATTTATTTATTCACTTTAGTATTTTATATTGCTATGCATAAAAACTATATGCTTTATTATATACCTTTCTTCTAAAATAAGTATTTTTTTAGCCTTTAGGTCTATTTAAATAAAATTCATATGATTTATATGCAAAGTCTCCAATTTGTGAGTATCCAACTTAACACACTTTTCCTCCGTCCAAACTAAAACTAGCACACAACGATATTGCTGCCTATCAAAACACATTGTTTACCTGTTTTGTTAACACATCCTACATAAGACATCTTAAAGGAATTAGGATTTTATTCATACCAAGTATACAAAAATGCTATTAAGCTTATTAGCCAAAAGGGATGTTAGTCCCAAATGGGATATTAGTCTCAAAATGGCATTTTGCGTCAAAACATTTAAAATGCATTGTATCACTTTTCAAATTGTCACCCTGTATTACATTTAAAGGAATTAAAAAAAAAAACCTGCTTGAATATATGTATATTCCTCACACAGTGGAAAAAAAACAATGGCACCTACATCCATCAAATTTTGAATAACTTAGTCCTCTACCTGAACATGAGTCCAAAATTTGAATCTGTTTTATTATCTATTTTATATTTTATAAAACTTTAAAACTTTTGATTAACAAACTCAACGATTTCAAAGTGAGCAGTGGCAGCTCTGAAGGGAAAACATTTTTATTTCCAGTGCCCGAGACTGTATATCTAAAATTCTAAAGATATGCCGTTTTTAAATATTTTGTGATTTTGCTGTTGAAAGAAGTTTTATGTAGGATAAGCACCAAGAATGTGAGATTTAATAAAGAAACACACAAACTATTAGTAATAAAAAGATAAAAAAAAGTTTTGTAAAGCCCTCTTAGTAAGAAAACTGAACATTGATATGATAAACGGACAAAAGTGAAAAAATAGAGAAAAATGTATGCCAACACTTAATGCTGCATGAGGAACTCAAATATTGCTTTTAAAATGTTTGCAATTTTGCTGTTGAATTGTATATGGTGTATATGCGAGGAAAATTATCTTAATAATAAAGCTAAAAAGATCAAAGGGCAAAAAAAAGTTACAGTGAGTGAAACAGCAGACTGGTACATGACGAATTCGGCGAGAATGTAAAAAGCCTTCCCTTCTGGGTGACTGTTAAAATTTGAAATCTTTCAGTTTTTAGCTGAATAATGGTACTTTCAAAGTGCAATACAATTTGAGGAAGGGACTTGTGTTACAGGTTCATCAAAATCTGTTTACAAATACCATGCATTTACTAGAGAGGCTTTCACACATATTTTAAGAACAGAAATTTAACATGCCATATTAGAAAAATGCTGTGGTTTGCAAGACTATTTGCTAATGAGTACAATCCCATTTTAGTAAAGATAAGGCTGTTTTTAAAGAGAAATTATAAAATAAATATTTTATAAAATTGAATTCTATAACATTTTGTATTTAATTATTATAATCTAAAAGTTTCTGTTAAGTTTTTTTTTAAAAAAAAAATAAAGCAGAAAATGTCTTGAAAATACTTTTATTCAAACTTTTCCTTTTTTTTTTTTTTTTTTAACATACATCAATATCACTCTTCTTCACTGAAAAGCTGCAAAGAAAAAAATGCTAAGGGATTACTGAAATGAAATTTAAATCCAAGTCTGTTTATAATTAAAAATATTAAATAATTATTTAAATTAAATAGATGTAAATATGTATACATACCTATTTTCATATAGTGTCTTACTCATACCATATTAAATAAAAATTAATTAAAGGGAGCTTTCATTTTAAATTTACAATTTGCATAGCTGCAAATAAACCACAGAACTGAGATATACTGATCACAGCTTAGTTACTAAGTGATGCAGGATTCATTACTGCATATTGAGTTTATAAGATATAATGTACACTGCTAAAAAAAAAAAAAAAAAAAAAATGGGACAGTGCTAATATCTCCCGTTCTACTGGGGCGATTCAAGAAATTCAAATTGCGTTCTTCATGTCTCGAAAGCGCGACTTAGGATATATATTAGATTTATATATAGCACTATTCTAACATAGGTATTTTGAAACAAAATCGGACTTCTGAAATAACATACCAATGTTTTTACATATTTCGATTCTACCACTCAAATTATGCCAGCATACCAAGTTTTGTAAAAATCGTACAAGTAGTTTTTGAAATATTAGCTCTCAAAATTTTAGCTCCTCAATGTTAATTGAATTTGGCAAATATTTATTTATATCTCTTTTTTTTATTAAACTTTTTTGATTTTTTTCTGTCACATTTCGAAATTTAGGTTCATTCCAAATAAAATTTACCCATTTTTTGTGTTTTATTTTTTAAATTTCTATTTTTAAATAATTTTTATAAATTTTTCGAAAAAAATTTTGAATTATAACCTATAAAATTTTTACCATCATCTTAAAGTAAGTATATTTTTAAGCATATCTGTAAAAAATTAGACATTTTTATTCAAAATTTTCTAAGATATACACAAATTTACATATTTTCGCGTTTTGAAATTTGGCATCTTTTTTTTTAGCGATAATAACGCCAAATGTGGTGTATGGATTTTTGTTACACTGTATTGCCACAGCTATTTTTAACCTTAAATTTCAGGTAAAATTTTACGGAGAATTAATTATATGACATTTTTTCCCTCAATGATGCGTAATAAATATTTATTAATACTATATGAAAAGCTATTTTTTTAAATAAATTTTTTAATATTTTTTTTAATTTCTCTCTATCTTTTTTTTTTTTTTTTTTTTTAATAAGAGTACATTTTTGTAAGAATAAATTTTTACCTTCGGCGTTTTATCGTCTGCTACTTTACTTCGTTTAAATCGAATTGTCTAAAACTGAGAATTTTCGTTTGATGTTTATTTGAATTTTATGACATTAACTGCACAATTTATTTCTAAACAAACTGATGCTTTTGAAGTGGCTGAAAGAGCGGCTGGTACTATCATCCATATTTTTAAAGCACGGTATATTTTTATAGAAACATAAGATTTAGAATAATCATTTTTATAAAAGTCAAATTATGATATAAATATACAACCCTCTAGACACTGAATTAATGGAAGTTCAATGGTTATGTAGAAATGATCTGCAGCTACTTAATGGCTGGATAAGTCAGCAGATTCTGTGGACAAGTAAGAATAATTATATAAATGACACCAACATTCTGCATTCAATAAACAACGATGATATGATGTTTACTAAATGAATTAAGAAGTTTTAAAGCATAAAAAATCAACTCATTTTTTTCCTAAAATGTATTTTTTTGCGTAGCGTATTTTCATTATATCCTTAAAATTCTAATTTAGAATGTAATTGTCAAGAACTTAATCCTAATCATCAGTAATATAATAAGTAATTATTGCTGTTATTAATAAATCCTTCTTATAAAGTAATTGCAAATATTTCAAAAAACTTTCTGTCTGAATGCAAACATTTTTCTATGCAAATATTTTTAATTTTTTATTAATCAAGATTGCACACCATATTACTTATTTGCACTTCAATTCTTAACCTCACTTCTAGTAGAAGTTACAAATTAATTATATTAAATTAAGGATTGGATTGGATTATTTAATTATGGCAAAGCACACGAGGGCTATCTGCCTAAAGGGAGGGATGCCTTCGTGGAGGACTTTCTAAGGGAAACTGGCTCGTATACACGTTACACATCGGGAAAACCACGAAAACACCCATGCAACCAGCCCGTTCGCGGGATTCGAACCTCGGACCGAACTACCAGTGATCAGTGTCTTTACCGCTCGGCCGTTTGTGGGCCTTTATGAAATGGAAGGCGATAACTTTATTTAAAATGATTGTCAGAAATACCAAAATGTTTCGAAAAGTTGGATACTTTTTAATATACTTTCAGAATGCTTAAAGAAAAAGAGAAGAAAAATAAATTTTTTCATAAAATTTAGTATTTGTATTTTTTTTAATTTAAAACTTTTCAATGTTATGATATTTGATTCTTGCGATTTCAAAAATAAAATATTTGACTAAAATATGAATAATATTTTAAGAAACCAAATGTAGGATAAAATTGTGTAAAGCAATGGGCACAATGATAAAACTGTTTAAAGCAGTGTATGCAAGTCATCCTAAGTTAAAATGTCGGTTATACATCTCTCTTATTTATATATATCTTTTCTGAACAGAACATTGAAAGGCGTGTAAAACTGTGCTTTACTGTATTTTCTCTTTTAATACAGTATGCAGTTTTCAAACTCATCGTAGTCTGGGTTACAAAGTATTCTTCCGAAAGAAACGCAGTTCAAATAAAATAAAATCAAATTCTGGAAAATTGATATTAATAAATATATTTAAAATGAGTTCGAAGGAATAAATAGAAAATTTTAAAACAATTATCTGAAGAGACAATGCAACACAAACAATTAAAATAAAAGTATAAAAATTTAAAAATTACCTAAAATAATAACTATGACGACAAATATATATAAAGAAAACTATTTGAAAAAAAATAAACGCTGCACCTTTATTTATGCAGTTCGAATAGGTAAACAGAAATTTTTAAAACAGTTATTCCAAAAAAAAAATTAAAGTGCAGCTTTAACACTTAAAATGAAATTCGAAAAAGAAAAAATTACTTAAAATAATAAGTTATAATTAAAAATATAATATAAAGAATATTATTTGGAAAAAAGGAACGATGGTGACTTTTTTTCCTCTCACGGGAAAGGAAACTAGGTTGCCATATATTAAGAAGTTCGCCAAGTGAAGTATTCTTGGCGCAAACTGACAAAAAAGTGCCAACATAAATTTGTGAATTTGTCCGTAAATTTCGCTCCAAATTTTACAAAATTTCATATTTAGGCGTAATTTGAGTCGTAGAATCGAAATATGTAAAAAAATTGGTATGTTACTTCAGAAAAAGTCCGATTTTGTGTCAAAATACCTATGTTAGAATAGTGCTATATATAAATCTAATATATATCCTAAGTCGCGCTTTCGAGACATGAAGAACGCAATTTGAATTTTGTCAATCGGCCCAGTAGATCGGGAGATATAGGACTGTCCCATTTTTTTTTTTTGAGCAGTGTACATATTCTTCAATCCTTTGAAATGCTTGATATTTATATCCATCAGAAAATTATTACACATTTCAAGCAAGCAATTACTGATGATAGTTGTAAATAGAACATTCTTCTTAAATACATCTTTACATTAAGGACTTTCTAAAGATATGATGGAGCACTGTTTATACGCCTTTTACATTTATACATTGTATCTTCTTGGTCCGATTCTGGTACAGGAGTCGAAAATCAATTCATGAATAAAGGAGACACTTTGGAAGGAATATATATAGTATATGAACAAGATACTGTGTTAAGTGAACTAGGTGGAGCAGAATTAACCAATACAAAATGTAGCAAAAGCACTCTCATTAAAATATAAAATTCAAATCTTAAAAGAATTTGATGAGAATACTAGTTTGACAAAAGCTGAGATAGTCAAGAAACTGCATATTCCTGTAACAACACTAAAAATGGTTGTTTATGATATTGAAGAAAGAAGAATTTTGTGGACAGTCCGCTTCAAAGAAATTATGTATTCAAGATAAAAAGTTTCTTGGGGTTAAAGGCATTTTGCTAAAATTTTTCATTCAGTGTCATGCATCCAGTATTCCAGCGAATGGCCTCATATTAATCAAGGAGTCAAAATAAATAACACTTGGATTGGATGTGAAAGAAGCTTCCTTTTCAACTGGATGGCTTCACAAATTAAAATTGCTGCTTAGAATCTCATATCATATAATAAATGGAGAATCAAAAAGCATTCCAGCTGAGTTGGTTGAAGAGTGGTTCAAGAATTTATGCATAAAAAATAGACAGATATGAAATAAACATTTTTAATGAAACTGTTTTTTAATTTATGTCTGCAAGAATACAAGCTTTCAAAAGTGACTAGTGTCATGCAGCTAAGCAAAGTAGAGAACATTTCACTGTTTTACTTTGTGCAAATACTGATGTTGCGGAAAAAATGAATATTTTAGTAATAAGAAAATCACAAAAAGCAAGGTGCTTCAAAAATGTTAAAACACTACAATCAAAATATATAGCAAATAAAAAAGAATGGAAGACTATGAAGATTTTTACAGAATTTTGAAAATTTGAGAAAAGTAAGAGGAGACAAAACCACAAAATTTTATTTTTTATGAACGAGGTGTATTGCACACTCTCAAATCTTAAGACAGATCAAACGACAGATTTCTTACAAAATGTAAAAGTTGTTTTCTGCCCAGAAAATTGCACTAGTATAGTACAATCTTTAGATGAATGTCATTTCTTCTATTGAGAATTTAAAACTGTTCTACAGGCAAGGGTTGATTCAAGTAGCCCTTCAAAATAATATAACTGCAGGAAATGCACAGAAAAATTTAAATAGCCTTGAAGCTATGAATATGATTTCTCTTACCTGGACTCAAGTAAAACCACAAATAATTAAAAATTACTTCATTCAAGGGGGATTTTCAAACCCAGAGAAAGTATTGACTGAATGAATGATGATGAAACTGACTGGATGAAGAAGATTGAAAACTACTGCAATTAGACATTACAGTTGAAGATTACATAAACTCTGATGCCAGTGTAATAGACATTAGGCTTTATGCACAGTTGAAGAATTGAAAATCATCAGAAAATGAAGCAGTAATTCCATCTTTTATTCAAAATGCTATTTACTGCATTAATACCATCAGAAATTTCTTTGTATTTTTTTATACAAGGGAGAACAACATTTCAAGTAGAAAACTGCTGAAGATTCAGAATCAAAAGACACATCATGCAACAATCAAAGAGCTGTTTTCTTTAAAGTTAAAATTTGCTTTAAAATTTTCTTAAAAAAGTGTTGCTTATTCAAAATGGTAATTCAAATAAAGGTATGACTTTTTTTTTTCAATTTTACGTAACTTCTTACAGAAATCTGCATTCATGTGATTTTAAAAATATTAAACTTTCATTATCATTTTTAAAATATTAATTATAAAAATTGTTTAAAATAGCAATATTACTTATTTAGAACATTAATTTTAAATTTGTTTGAACATAGTTAAAATTTTAAACAAATTGAAATAATGGCAATAAAATGGTGTAATATCAGTAGTACCAAAATGGTACAGCTAAATATATAATATAAAAACATATTTAATTTATGATAAACCCATACATTTCCATTCATCAGAAACAAAACATGGAATAAACAATCAATGCTCAGTTATCACCTCAACAAGTGGTAGCCAATTTGCAAGCTTTAAAAAAAAAAAAAAAAAAAAAAAAAAAAACCATATATATATATATAAGTATATACACACAGTCAAAAGTCGTTAATTCGGACACTCGTAATCCGGAATGATCTATAATCTGGACCTTAACGCTACAAACTTTCAGCGGTAAGACCTTTATGGCTGCGAATATGCGTGTGCGCACGCGCAAAATACATTTACGGATGCGAGTTTAATGCATTACGGACGGTATAAGCTAAGCTAAAATTATCCAATTCTGTTAATGTTGCAGATTGCATTGTTCCTTAATCTTCGAATTGAATACGGCTTATTATTTTTTGCAGACTGTTAGAGCCATTTTATAAAAGTAAGCTTGAAATTTCGATTGTGTCAAATAGAATTTCAGATATATATTTACTAATATGTAAAGGATCTACAAAGCAAAAGTATGTTTCAAAGTCCATTAAACAAAAAGTTGAATTGCTGCAAAAAATGGATAAGGGCATATCCTTCGTTTCTCTAACCATTCCGAAATCTGTTTATCAATTTCACGCTGCTCTGCGGTGCAGAAGGGGGGAGGAAACGCCACGGCACGCAATGAATCGGAAGTTAATCTGTCAGTACTATCCTCATATCTTCAGGGCAGATGTTTTTATTTTATTTGGCTTGTAATTCCTTACTAAATGTAGTATTTCATCTCGATGTACTCTTTGATATGATTTAAATCAAATTCCTCATCATTATAATTCACTTCCGATAGCGAAGAAAGTGACACAGAGGTTATTGAAAACTAATAAATTTCGATTGACAAATTAGTCGGTATTCTCGACACAGCAATTATAGGACTTGAACAGCGGAACTTTGTAATTGAACAAGAAATTATGTCTGTTTATAGAATTAAAGAGAATGTATTATCACATAAAAAACGAAGCAACTTAAACAACTTACATTGAAAGAAATGTTTAATAAAGTAAACAAATAAATATTAAGCTTTTTTTTTTTGTAAATTTTGATATCCTTTAGATCATAATTGTTCTTTATTTCATTAATTGCAGTTTCATATTTTTAATTTTATAATTTCTGCATGCCATCTTACCAGATTTAAACTGATGATCTATAATCCGGAAAAATCGATAGTCCGGATTAACGACTTTTGACTGTATACAAAAGACGCACTTCAAGAACTAGTCGCCCAGTCGGTATAGTGATCAGGGAAACTGACTACAATACCGAAAGGCCTGGGTTCGAATCCCGGAGAAGGCATGGTTGTAACTGTCCGTCCCTTCATAGGAAAGGCCTATTAGGTGCCTCCATAATAAAGAGATCACCACATCTGGCCCTGTATAGATTAATGGACTGGGTTACAATTGTAATTGTTTACAATCTGCCATTTGAGGGGGAAAAAAAGCTTCAAGAACTAAAAAAGGGGAGAAATTAAGGTTATTTATATAGCATTTATTTTATTTTATGAAACCATAAGAAAGTATTTTGGTATTACATGGATTTAGAAATTAATTTTTCCTTCAATCCTCCCCCCCCCCCTGCTTCTTATTTTTTTATCAAATACCTTTATTTTCTCTACCTAACTGTTGTAATACAATCACTTGTGGTTTCTGATTAAGTAATATAATCGTATATTTATATAGTTTAAACATATTTTTTAATCCAGATATCATAAAAAGAAATTATATATTTCAGTTTAAATTTGGTACATTAAAGATTACCTTTCAAAACATATTCCATTTATTTTTATTTCTCTCATATTCTTTCAGCTGCTGTTTAATTTCTGAATAACCAAGTTTTATATATTAGTTTTTAATCAGAAATTTTTAATTTATGGTGGACACTTCTAAATAATCATTATGTTTAAATAATCCTTCTATGCTAAACCTCTTTTTAAATTATTTTCCTACATTGAAATAACAAGCATAATATGTATTAATATTTGCTAAACTAAGGAAGTGATTTTATGACAGTATTTAATAAATTATTTGAGTTTGATATCATTTTAATAACAATAAAAATCAATTTTTAATATATTCATAAATTACAAAAAATAATAAAGCTTAAATGATTAGAATTATAATAAAGATTAATAAAGATCAGCGATTTTAACTACTATATCAAAGATACATGGAAATGGAAATAATTGGAAAAACACATACTTTTAAAATTCTTGAACAGTCAATATAATTCCAATGCCTCACTGGAGTGTCCCATTGTTTTTATATTTTTCTGATATAAAATATATATATTTCAGAAATATATTTAGAAATTTATTTTTTATTAATATTTCTATATTGTCTGCCAAAATTTTAATTTAGGGCATTTTGAATAGTTTTTGATCATATGAGGATTATTTATTTATTTTAAATAATTTGGCCATGGAAAGCAATTTTCTTCTTGACATTTTCTTTTTTATGAAATCCGTATAAAGCTTTCACTATCATATGTTTACTAAAGGATATCATATCATCAAAATTATTGCAAAGTGAAAGCATATCTTATGTTTATGTATTTATTAAACTAAAACCATGGATCTATGGTAAGTTTTCCATCAGATATTTTATCATGCTTTTGTTTTGAAATATTATGCATTATTTTATTAATCCATAGCTTTTGTTTTTTGATTTTTACACTATGAAATTTTTGTAAACTCAACTACATAAATGTTTAGACATAATCTGTTTCTGGACATCTGGAATAATTTTTTGGAGGTGGAGGGGAATTTACTCCCGTAATATGGCCAATTATATATACTAATGAAAGAAAAAGAAACATTAATATTCTCAATCTCAAGGAACATTGCCTCGACAGGGTTTGTACACATAGGACTATCAATGAAAAAATTAAGGACCTATCAGCAAAAATGAACTGAATAAATAAGGCTATTATCTACCCCCAAACTTTACCTTTTTAGTACCACTTTTGCAATTTGTAAGAATAAAATAAATCTGCAAGTAGGATTCATTATTATTAAACCTAATCTAATATTTAACTTAATTATAAGACAAATTCAAGAATAAAATCAACTTTATCATTTTTTCAAGTAATTAGCATTAAATAAAATGTCTTCAAACATTTATATTTTATACTTACATCAGTCCCATATATTTTAAAGAAGATTAGTCACTTTAAAAAAAAAATTTTACTAAATGTTAGCTTTATATTGATTCTTTCTTTTAAGTTTCATTTCATCATGTACTCATTTTCAGTCCAATACTTAATGCAGATTTTATGTCTAGCATAAGTTAATTTGAAGAGTAAAATAATAATCAACATGACTCAAAACAGAAGCTTGTTGTTGCCACCAGCTGCTTGCTTAGACAGAAAGCCACTTATCAGAACAGTCATGAATGTCAGTGTTGAAAGTTAGTTGCACTTTGTCTGACCTAGTTAGTGTTATAGCTTCATGTGGATTTGCTGAAGTATAACCCAGTTAATATAGTGTATTTAATATGAAGTTTCAATAGGCTGTTGAAGTACTAGGGTGGTAAGTTCTTTTGTATTATTTTAAATCTCATTAGATGCAAGGAATAAAGTTTTATGTTAAATTTTACATTTTTATGTTGTATCTTACACCTACAATAAGGATTAAGGAAAGGCTATCTTTAGCATGTAGAGATAACTTTTAAGGGTAAGCAGTTAGTTACAAAAAAATAAATTATGTAGCTAGATATCCTTAGGCATAATAAATTTACATGGTTACAATTACATTTTTTTTAACTAAAAAAAATTTTAATGCACTAAACATTTTACAGCAGTTATAATCAATAATATTGATTCCAAAATTATATTCGTATTACATTTATGTTTTGTAGCTTTTAATTTGCAAAACTAGAAACATTTATGCTAAACATTAAGCTAAAAACATTTATGGATATTTTTAATTTGAAAAATGTCAAAATATTTTAGATCATTTAAATCAGTTCCCTTCCCTTTAGCATTTTTTCTACGTTTATTTGTTTCAATAAAGAAGTTAATGTTCCCCATAGTCTCTGCTTCATCTCCTAATTTATGAATGTTTCCCTGAAGAGTAACTTTCTCTTTTTTATAAAATCAGTTTCTTCTTCAACGAGTTTCTTCACTTTAGAATTTTCTGATTTAATTAAAGCCTTCTGTTATTCTAAAGAAGTGCTTGCAATTAAAATGTATACAAGAAACTGTTGATTATATTTTTTAATAATATGAGTATTGAGAATAAATATGAAATGATATATGGTCAGGGCCAGCACCAGAGCCAATGTGTCAGAATTCTTAGAATTTAGTAATGAGTAACAGAATCTAGGGAAAGGCAAAAATTTCAGAATTTATAGCCGACACCAAGGTATGAAGGGTGCACTGAGACACATAACGTGAATTTTTTTAATAAATTGTTGGCTTTCATTATCTTTTATTTTCCTTATCTTTCCGTGTCTTATGGAAAGATAAGAAAATAAAGGAAAGATAAACATGTTTAGAGAGAGACTGAGAGACTTCTGGGGTGAAAAGGAGAAGATTCAAATAATTTTGTTTTTGCTGTTCTTTCAAAAATTCTTCAAAAGCTAAGAAATTCATCATGAATTTCCTATAATAAAGATCTACTATGTGTTAATACCATAAAGACAATTTTCATTTCATCACATTTTTCTGGAAAATCTTGCCTTTAAATCCTTCTAAACCTTCACAGATGCTAGGTCTAAAATCCCTACCAATTATGTAACAGCAAAAAGATAGATGATTTTTGGAAAAAGAAAATCAGAAAAGAAAAGTGCAAAATAAATTCTAAAGAGAAAACTGATACACATTTAAATATTCCGACACAATTATATAAGGAAAAACTCTTATGAAAAAATATGAAAGATGAAGGAAAATTATTAGACAAAGGAAATTTCAAAATAATTATAGTAGCTTTTTTTTATTTTATTCTCAAAATGTTTCAGAAACTGTGCTTTATAGTTATAGTATTTATTTTGTTACTTTTTCAAAATCAAAATATTTTTAAGTCACAAAAATGAAAAATAATCTCGCTTTAAAATAAGACAGGAGAAAATAAAAATGTTTTATTTTAAGGTTATTTCTAAAATATATTTTTAATACATTTTCATCACTTTTATGACATTTATCAATATTATTCTGTTTGTAAAAAAACCGTCCGAAAATTTGGAAATTTTCAAATAAAAAATTTTGTATACAAACTGATCTCGAAATCACCAAAATGTTCATAAGTCAGTAAATTTAGCACCACATGATAAAAGAATTTTTATTTCAAAAAAGAGAAACTGTGATGCAATATTTTATGAACTCTTCTTTCCCAAAAAAGAAATAATTTCAAAATATATGTTTCAATCAAGACAGCATTTCATGCCTAAAACTCAAGTATCCAGTATATTACGCAGTTGTAAAGAATTCAAATGTTACTCCATCAAATACATATTTGTCAATCACTGCCAAAATATATTCCTCCAAAATGCTAATTAACACTCAAAATGGCAGTCATAAAAAAAAACAGATGGAATTGTCAGATAATTAAAATTAAGGACCTTTTGCCAATTTTGACCCAAAACTAAGAACTTTCAAGGACCAAAAATTGTTTCTAAAAAAATCTAAGGACTTTTAAAGACTATGTAAACCCTGCTTGCTGAATTCTTAACTGAGAAGGGGGAAATATATGCACAGTCATTTTTTCATAAAAATTATTAATATATTAGTATTGAAAAACTAAATAACATAATACATATCCTGGAATATTGTACAGTAATTAAATTTACTATATAATTAAATAAATAAAATAATAAAGTAATTTAAATAAATTGTACAGTTACTAAATTTAATATAACAAGATGCAATATTAAATTTAGTTAACTGAATAATATAAATTAATAGAAACATTACTTACTTAAGTTGAACAGTCTCCAATAAAAAGTCTGTTTGCCTCTTAATTATATGATTTGAGTAAATTTAATATATGATATTAAAGGTGCATTTTACAATATATCATCCTAGAATACAGCTACAGATAAAAAAAGTATAAACTGTGAATTAAAAGTGATGAAACTCACTGAAGAAAATATTCCCATAATGACTAGATTTAGAAATTTCAATATGGAGAAAACCAGCTACGTCTCCTGAAAACAGAAAATGGTGAGATAATAAATAATTATTTTGAACCATATTTTAATCTTTTTTAAAAATTAATAAAGGAAAAGATTAATTTATTAAAGATACAAGTTCATACATATGGAAATGAATCCCTGCTGATACTGGAATATCTCATAAGACCTCACACATTCTTGCATGCCATCTGTATTTTTTTTATGCAGAGTAAGGAAAAGCAGTCTCTCAGTAGGATAATATTACTCCACATCATGTACAAGTAACATAGAATTGACTCAAATGCACATTCAAAACTGAACTTGCACATACATCAGAGCCGAGCCCATTAAATAATTCTGGCATGAAACTACTATCCAGTATTGCTATGGGGTGTTGTGAAACGCCTAAAGAGGTAGCTCCCACCTTCCTTCCTTTTCCCTTCAAGTTAAAATGTTTTTGTAAGGGAATCGCTGGCCCTAATAATTACTGGCAAAAGAATATTATACTCTATTTCAGTAACTTGTAAATAAATTAATTGCTGTTGTGTTTTTAGACTGAGCATTTTATTTCCTATTATATAAAAATCTGAACCACCAAAAGAACTTAACTGACCTTGATGATAGTTACAAACTGTAATGGATTTGTTCTTATGGTGCATCATTGAAGGAATATCCGAGACTGTCAGACCATAACTTTTTGGATTTAGAGGCCATAAATGTTACATCAGGCTCTTTCGGACATTTTCTAATACTTATTTTGCAAAAAATCTTGTCCCACGAACTAATTTTAGAATTTAACCACAAAGAGATTAAGGCAATGTTGACATTTCTAAATTCATTTTCTTAAAGAAGGGGATTGAATGTCTTGAAAGTACTTTATTGGCTTGCGGTGAAAATAAAACGCTTACTAATTATTATAATCAGATAACTATATATAAAAGACAACAGAAATACACCCATGGCTAGTGCATTTAACACTACAGTACAGCGAGTATGCATCTTCTGTGAGAAACACCACGATTCTTTTAAATGCAGTAAAGGGGTGAGTGAGAAAATAAACTTTCTCAAAGTACATAATCCATGTTTTAAACATTATAAGAAATTTCATTTGAATTATTTTTGCAAAGATAAAAATGCATGCAGTAAATGTAATGGCAAAAATCATCATGAATCAATCCAATTGTAAAGTAATGAGGAAAGATCAAATTTATGTAATTTATCTGAAAATGAATCAACTATCTTGAGTTTGAAGAAAGAACCTTTAGTTTCAAATGTTAATATTAACACTTTGGTTTTCTCAGTGTAATATTTCTGTTTTGAAAAATACTTTATTACACACATGCACTGTTTTGGCTTGTACCGAAAATGAAACTAAAGTTGTTCATGTTCATCTTGATCAAGGTAGCGAAATCATTAAAGATACCTTAGCAAGATCTTTAAAATTAGAACCTATCCAAAATGAAGAATTGTGGGGTTTTTTTCATTAAGAACTAAGATATCAATAATTGAGAATTATCCTGTGGTCGCAATTGAAATAAGAGATAGAAATCAAAAGAATAAAAGTAAATTGGAATGCCTAGTGACTAACACAACATCAGCTTGTCCCATAAAGAGTTCCAGGCATAGCTCGAAAAATGAAGTGCTTAGGTTTACATTCAACGGATCTAAATGTAAACAACAATGAAGAATTACAGCATGTAGGAATATTAATTGGCGCCGGCCGATTCTGGGATGTAGTGCTGACAAATCAAAAACGCATAAACAAACATCTCCAAGTTGTAAATTCCATTTTCGGATCTCAGTCGGTGGGAAATCAAAAGGAAGGTAATCATTCGAAGCACACAGCAGTACTAGTAAGAAATGCCTCGATGATCAGATGATTTAAGTGAGTTTTGGCAGCTTGATTCAATGGGAAAATCAAATGACAGACTAAATGAATTTGATCAAACTGATAATGACCTAATTAGCCATTTTAAAAGAAATGTGTGGTTTAAAAATAAAGGATATGAATGTAAACTGTTGTGGAAATCTACTATGGAAGAACTAGGAAATAATTTTGATATCGCAAAGAAAGGCGGTTTGAATTAAAAAAAAATAACAGGAAACTCCAGAAATATTGAAAAAATATAAGAAAATTATTAAAGAGCAGTTAAGGGAAAAAATAGTCGAAGAATGCCCTAATGAAATTAAATTTTCACAGTATTACAGTCAAAAGTCGTTAATTTGGACACCCATAATCCAGAATGATCTACAATCCGGACCTCAAAAATACAAAATTTCTGCGCATGCGTCGCATAGGCGTTTACGCATGCACGTAAGACCTTTACGGCTGCGAATATGCGTGTGCGCATGCGCATAATACGTTTACGCATGTGCATTTAACATATAACGGGTGGTATAAGCTAAGCTAAAATTATCTAATTCAGTTAATGTTGCAGATTGTGTTGTTCCTTAATCTTCGAATTTAATCCGGCTTATTATTTTTTGCAGACTGTTAGAGCAATTTTATAAAAGTAAGCTTGAACTTTCGATTATGTCAAATAGAATTTCTGATATATATTTACTAATATGTAAAGGATCTACAAAGCGAAAGTATGTTTCAAAGTCCATTAAACAAAAACAGGAATTGCTGCAAAAAATAGATCAAGGCATATCCTTTGTTTCTCTAACCATTCCAAAATCTGTTTATCAATTTCACACTGCTCTGCGGGGGGAACACCGCAGCGCGCAATGAATTGGAAGTTGATCTGTCAGCACTATCCTTATCTTCAGGGCAGATGTTTTTATTTTATTTGGCTTATAATTCCTTACTAAATGTAGTATTTCATCTCGATGTACTCTGTCTTTGATATGATTTAAATCAAATTCCTCATCATTATAATTCACTTCCGATAGCGAAGAAAGTGACACAGAGGTTATTGAAAACGAATAAATTTCGATTGACAAATTAGTCGGTATTCTCGACACAGCAATTATAGGACTTGGAACAGCGGAACTTTGTAATTGGACAAGAAATTATGTCTGTTAATAGAATTAAAGAGAATGTATTATCACATAAAAAACGAAGCAACTTAAACAACTTACATTGAAAGAAATGTTTAATAAAGTAAACAAATAACTATTAAGCTTTTTCTTTGTAAATTTTGATACCCTTTAGATCATAATTGCTCTTTATTTCATAAATTACAGTTTCGTATTTTTAATTTTATAATTTCTGCATGCCATCTTACTGGATTTAAACTGATGATCTATAATCCGGAATCGCCGAAGTCCCGACGAGTCCGGATTGACGACTTTTGACTGTATATGCCACACCATGCTGCAATTCGAGACTCTGAGACGACTCATGTCCGTGCAGTTTTCGACCCTTCTTCGAAGACTCGAAAATTTTAATCTTTTAAATGAATGCCTAAAAACCGGCCTAAATCTGAATCAGAAAGTTATTCGCATGATCCTAAGATTTGGTGAACCTGAAATAGCATTTTGTGGGGACATAGAAAAGGCATTTTTAATGATTCACATTGCAGAAAAAGATAGGGATTACTTAAGATTCCTTTGGTTGGGAATGATGACCAATTATGTAATATTATGCGCATGTGTCGGGTGCCGTTCTGGGCAGCGGTTAGTTCTTTTCTGTTGGCTGCTACAACAAAATATCACATTAAAGGGTATAAAGGGGACCGTCCCGAGAGTTTTAAAATGCTTAATTCTTCTATTTACGTTCATGATTTATTTTATGGAGGTTAAACTGTAGAAGATAAATACCAATTTTTCTGTGGATGCTGTAAATATTTTTCGTGAAGCAAGTACGAATTTGAGAAAATTAAAATATAATTCAGAGGAATTAAATGCCTTATCAATAAGCTCAAACTTCAGGGAGAAGATAATTTCAATAAAGAAACAAAATTTTGGAGCATGATTTGGAATCCTAGTTATGATATAATAAAACTAAACATGAAACCAGTTCAGGAGTGAACTTGAAATGATGAAGACAACACAAAAAGACCGATGTTGAAAACTGTTCCCAAAGTATTTGACCCTATCAGGTATTTGCAACGAACCATTTATAGTTTGGGTCAAGATCATGTTACAAGACATTTGTCTTCTGCGTTTAGTGTGGGATGCTGCACTTCCCATAGATATTAAAAAAAGGCGGATAGACTAAAGTACAGAAATGAGATGTTTAAAAACCCCTAATGTCCTTAGAAAATCCTTTCACAACAATAATTCCATGCAGCTGAGCGTTCATATTTTTGTGATGCCACACCCAGAGCTTTTAGAGCAGTTACATATTTTAGATACACTGATGAAAATAAGGAAATTAAAACCAGTTCTATAATGGCAAAAATAGCTCCCCTCAAATCTTTAACCCTCCCTCTAGCTGCTCGCTTAGCTAAATATTTAAAACACATCCTGCCAATGTTAAGCAACAATATTTTTGGAAACAACTCCAAAGTAATGCTGCATTGGATATGGAAATCACTAAATGTCTGGAAGCCATTTGTTGGCAACCACATAGCAGAAATCTAGGCAATTTTCAATGCTAACCAGTGGTACCATTGCAGCGGAAAGGATAATCCAGCAGATCTATTTCGTTTATTCGCATGTTATCATTGGATCAGATTTGGAGAAAATATTTTTCCCAGTTTCATTCTACTTGACAGTGAGAATTATATTGGCAGGTCATCACAGTCAGAAAGCATTGCACTCTTCTCTCATTGAATTTGAAGCTACAATTCTTCCTTAAAATTTCTTTGCATACTCACATATTGTACCTAGCATTCTCTCTATTTCATTAATGATGCTTTAATCATTTTACATTTTTTTTTCACTGGCATTTGCCTGGAAAAATGTCCCCCTCCCCATTTAAATCGTATGTTGTACTGTATATTTAGCCAAAGGCCGGCTGAACTATTTCTTAGTTTTTGATGTCTGAAATTGCAAGTCGAATCCGAGCCCCAAATAAGACAAGGTTTGATAATTTATTTCTTTTATTTAACTATTTATAATTACTTCAATAATTTACTAAATTTTTATTTATATCTTTATTATTATTGAATTTTAATTTCATTATTTTAATTATTACTTATTTTATTTATTTTTCCCCTTTTTCCTGATGGCTTTTTCAGAGGGCTCCAGCACTTCTATATACAGCGATAATGCAAAATGATTAAAGTGCACAGACATAGAACTTAAAACGCTGTGGAGCTGTATTTTTGATCTTTCCATAAAGAATTTCTTTTCTTCTTACAATATTCATTAGAAGTTTATAGTTGAAAGGGGAGCATAGTTGGAAGGATTTTGGGAAAGAATGATTAGAACGATCAAAACAAATGTCAGAAAAATTGTTGGCCATTCATCACTCTCTCTCTCTCTCAATGAACTTGAGAGTATTCATTGAGACTGAAGCCATGATTAATTCCAAGCCCATTACTTACTTATATAGTGAAACCTCAGAACCCTTTCCACTCACTCCTGCACATTTTCTGATAGGTAGACGTTTGCTATGCCTTCCTGCAACTAGAATATCTAAGGCTGATTTAACAGGATTGAGAAAATCCAGTGCAAAAAACTCAGACATCAATAAAATAATTCTTGAAAATGCTGGCAAAGGGGTTGTTTATTAAATTTAAGATCTGCTAATATGAGCCAGAAAAATTCAAAACCAAATGACATAGTGCTAATCAATGAAGAACACTACCCTAGAAATATGTGGACTCTGGGTAAATTATAGAGATTTTCCCAAGAAGGGATGGCAAAGTCTGCTCACATTCAATCAAAACTGGAACTGGACTAATAAGAAAGGCAGTTCAATTAATTTACAATTTAGAGCACAATGACCGATTTGAAAAATTAAAAAAATAACAACATGTTATTTATAAGATTGAAACTTGTGTTTTCATTATTGTATTTTTTGTAATTGTTATGTATTGTTTTTAATTGTTTTTGTAATTTGTTTAATAGTATTTTTTATTCCTCTATTATTTATATTAATACTTTACTCAAGAAACCTTTGTATGGAAAACTTGTTTAGAAGATCATATGTAAAAATATGGTAACTACTTTTGCAATGTGATTGACATAAATCCTAATGATGACAATTGGTAAGTATCAAAAACAAGTCCAACATTAAGAATCAGCGTAAATTCAAAAAAACTTTTGCAGTACTAATTTCGATAGTTTTTGAACTACCTTCTTCAGCTGCTAAGTGCTAATGAACCAAATAAAGGGTGAAGAAAGATAAGGATAGAGATAAGATAAGACATGTTGGACAGAAGTTAAGGTGCTGGCACTATCTATTGTTGAAATAAGGTAAACTAAAACAAAATTTCTTTAAGGTAAAGATGGATTGCAACTGGGGTCATTAACCGTTTGACTGCTATGCGGTGCAAAAGTGCTGCGTTCATTTGTCTCGAAAACCGCGATGCAGCTACTTATTTTAGAATGCACTCGTGTTACAAAGTCTGCGTGATGTCTGACTACGTACGTTCACACCATGGAGCAACAAAGACACACTGAAACTCACAGCACTTTAGCGCCATGTAGCAGTCAAACGGTTAACTAGAACAGAAATGTTTTTTTTCAATGTGAAACGCTTCAAAAAATCTAATTCACCAATGGAGGATGTTTTCTGAATAATTTTGGCTACAGAAAAATGGAAAGTATGATTTTCATTCCAACAATGCTGAGCAACAGCGGATTTCTGCGTTTCCTTTTTCCTAACATATGCCTCATAGTCTTTAGAACGAAATTTTAAGGCTCTTTTTGTTTGACCAATTTACCGTAATTTCCGGAAGAAACGCTGCAGCGTTATGTGTTTAAAACTTAAATTTTCAGCGGGTGCGGCGTTTCTACCCATGCAGCGTTTGTTTGCACTAAAAATTAAATATTTCCTATGATGGTCATTATACATAGTTTGGATGGCCTTGTCATTGTACATAGACTGGTGCTGTTCCCACACAAAAGACCACTCAGTTGCTTTTTGCGAACGTTATTTTGTTTACATTCTTCCCTTGAACGAACCTACATGCCTTATTCACCCTATACGGGATCTCAGAACAATAACATTCTTTCCCCCTTTCAAATCAACATTCTCATCAGTTTGAATAGTCTCTCTCCTCTGCCATTCGATGAATCTTCCAGGACCCATCCTCTCCCCACCCCTGCCTTTTCTGCAATTTTTTTTAAAGCGGGCACGACTCCACCTGCCTTGCCATAACGAACTCTGATGTATTTCCCCTTCAGCATGAATCGATTTTTCTTGGCATTCTGCCACATACAGATCCTATCAGTTTAGGTACAAGTACTTGTTGGATAGTTTTTAAGTAAGAAGGGAGCGGAAAATTTTTGAAAATGGCACCTAAACGGCACAGAAGCTATACTGCTGGTTTTAAGCTTAATGTAATTTCACGTGCTGAACAACTGGAAATAGAACAGCAGCTTGAGAGTTTGAAGTGGACGAGAGATGTATTCGACGTTGGAGAACTGAAAAAGAACTTAAAAATATGCCACAACAGAAACGAGCCAAAAGAAGTGGTACTGTAAGGTGGCCGAATCTAGAGGATGACTTTGCAAACTGGATAAAGGAGCAATGAGGAAAGGGAATGGCAATTTCGACTGTAAAAATTCGCTTACGAGCAAAACTTATAGCAAAACAAATGAACATAAATGATTTCAAAGGAGGGCCTTACTGGTGCAGCAGATTTATGAAAAGAAAAAATATTTCTGTGCACATTAGAATAACAGTCGGGCAACAATTACCAATGGACTGACAGGATAAAGAGGCATCTTTTCTAAAATATGTAACAGATATTATTGACAAAAAAAAAACATTCTTCGGTTACAAATAATAAATATGGATGAAACGCTGTTAGCTTTCGACTCTCCTGCAAACAGAACTGTTGATGAAACTGGTGCAAATACTGTACCTGTGTTAAATAAATCGATATCATATGAAGAAGCAAGTCGAAAAATAAGAAACGCATCTTTTCACATTTTTTATTGAAACTTAACAACACGTGCACAACATTACATCGGCATCCATAGCTCGCACACAGAGAAGAGAGAATTTGGTGTTGCCAATACGGTAAATATAAATGTACCAAACTAACACGCCTCCTTACATTTATATTTACTAATTACAAACAAACATAGATATAAGCAATCTTTTCATCTTTACCATTTACAATTAAGCATAGATATAAACAATAACATTCAACACTTAACACAAATTATTTTTAAAAAAAAGTTTCTTTCATTAACTTAAATGTTAAAATCAAAGTTAAAACACAATTTAGTTTACATAAGGACATTACCAAAATCTGTTTCATTTCAAGCAAATATATTTAAATAAACATCACTTAAATAAACAGTATACAAAATTTATTTCAATTTCAAACCTTCTCTAAATTTCATAAATTTAATCTTTCCTAAAGACTTAGTAAAGATATCTGCAATATTTGATTCTGAATCAATCTTTACAATTTCAATTACTCCATTTTGAACATTTTCGTGAACATAATGATATTGAACTTCTATGTGTTTTGAATTTTTAGTGAAGTTCCCATAATTAGCAATGGCCAAAGCTCCTGAATTATCTTCATAAATTTTAATGGGGTGAGTTATATCAGCAAAAACATCATTCACAACATTTTTCAAGAAATTAATTTCTGTCACAGCCTCAGATAGAGCAATATATTCGGCAAAAGTGGAAGATTTTGTCACACAATTTTGCTTTTTGGATTTCCAGTAAATTGGATTACCAAACAATTCAATAACAAACCCAGTAGTTGACTTTCTGTCAACAATATCACCTGCCCAATCAGCATCGACATAACAATTCATAATATCAGTTTTAAGATTTTTACTATAGGTTAATTTTAGATGTTTTGTTAAGTACAAATACTTTAAAACTCTCAAAGCATATTTGAAATGTGTCTCATCATAACAATTTTGAAATCTACTTAAATAATTTACGCTGAAAGATATGTCTGATCTAGTACCATGACTAATATATAAGAGTGCTCCTATTAGATTTCTATATTTGACATTTTGATTTAAATTAGATTGGCTTAGTTTAAGATTAGTCTCCATTGGTGTATCATAAAGCTTTGAATTTTTAATACCATACAGTTTAACTAAAGATTCAATATAATTTTCCTGACTCAGTGTTAAGATATTACTTTTCTCATTATCATATTCAATATCAATTCCAATGTAGCTTTTTACTTTATTTAAATCCTTCATTTTTAATTTTTTATGAAGTTGTTCCTTAATATCATTAATTACCCGAGTATCTCTACAACATATCAACAAATAAAAGAATATATACAAATACATCATTTTCAGATTTTACATAAAGACAATAATCATATTTACTTCTACGAAATCCTAGACTCTCAATATACTCGTTAAAACACTCATACCAAGCACGAGGGCTTTCTTTCAACCCATATAGTGCTTTCTTTAATTTATACACTCTATTCGAATTATCATTATAGCCTTGTGGTTGTTTAACATAAACCTCAGACACAACATAACCATTTAAAAAGGCAGTCTCAACATCCATTTGATGAATATTTAAATTATACTGACAGGAATATGAAAGTAACAATTTTAAGGTTTGCATCTTGATGACAGGGGAGTAAGTGTCCTCAATACTATCTTTTTGCTGAAAACCTCGAACCAACTAATCTAGCTTTAAAAACATTACCTGGTTTTCTTTTGAATACCCACTTCACATCTAGAATTGCTTTATCCTCTGGTTTAGTCACTAGTGTCCAAGTGTTATTTTTAACAAGACAGTTCATTTCACTGTCCATTGCCTCTTTCCAATGTACAGCCTCACTGCATGTTGTCGCCTCCTCAAAGTTACCTGGAACTGTAGCATCACAAAAATTTGCACTAACACAGTAGTACCCGAATTCTTCACGAAATCGAACTGGTGGTTTGATTTGCCTTCTTGGTCTCATTCCACTTTTTGTTTCATCTTCATTTATCACACTCTCCTTGGAGTTATCATTACTCGATTCACACGTCACTTCTTGAGGTTCATTCTTCTTATTTGTATCATCATTCTTATCTTCATCATCACAACCCACACACATTATGTCTTCTTCAATAATATCAACATGTCTGGCAACTATTATTCTGTTATTCATCAACACTCTATATCCAACTTCTGTATACCCAAGTAAAATTCCAAATTCAGCCTTTTTATCCCACTTCGACTTTCTCTTTTCTTCTGGTATTCTTACATACACTCTACTTCCATATAATTTCAATTCATTAGCAGATGGTTTCCTATTGAAAAATATTTCATATGGTGTCTTCTTTACAATAGTATTTGTTAATGTCCTGTTTTTCAAATAAGCAGCAGCTTTAATTACTTCAGGCCAGTAACGTCTGTCAACGTTTGCTTCGGCTAAAAGACATCTTGCCATATCCATTATAGTTCTGTTGTAACGCTCAGCAGTACCATTTAATTCATGTACATATGGTGGGCATGACTTTATCTTGAAACCTTTTTCTCTTGCAAATTTGTATATCTTGCTATTCATATATTCACTACCATTATCACATCTTAGTTCTTTGATAGTCTTCCCTGTTAAATTTTGAATTTCATTTACATATTCAATTAAGCAATCAGAGACTTGATCCTTAGATTTGATACAATAAATTTTTGCCAACTTGCTATAATCATCAATAAAACTCACAAAGTATTTCTCACCATTACATCCAATTGTTCTGTGAGGTCCATTTACATTTGTATGTATAATCTCCAGAATATCTTCTGCTTTTCTTCTATTATTCTTGAATGGTAAATTGGGCATTTTATTTTCAATACATATGGCACACTTCATATATTCGGTTTCTATTTCTTTAGGGATTCCTTCTAATAGCTGATCTTTGCACATAATATCCAGATATTTAAAATTTACATGTCCAAATGAACGGTGTAATTTTTCTTTTAACGTTAACTTATTGTTGGTCAAATTTGCAAATATTTTACTATTTTTAACATAACTCTTTACCTTATATAATCTTTCTTCTTTCTTTGCTACTGCTACTAATGAACCATTGACATCATATATTTTAGAAAACTTTTCTTTTGAAACTATTTTATGATTATCAGTAATCTTCGAATAACTTAATATTAACTTAATTGCTTTCATTTCTTTTACATAAAATACATTCTTCAATGTTACAATAGATTCAGAGTTATATACAGGAAAAGAAACTATTATATTGCCAACCTTTGTAGCTTTCAAAATCCTTCCGTCACCGACTTTCACTTGAATAGGATCCTTCAAAGTGACTTGCTCTTTGAAATATTCATCACTGTTTATAATGTGGTCTGTGCATCCGCTATCCAGTAACCAATTGATTTCATTTTTATTTGTCACAATATTTGCACTGGAACTTGTCATGTTACTTTCAATAACAGTGGTGTGAAAACTATTGCCTTGATGAGTGTTTATTCTCTGGTTAGAGTATGTTCCACGTTCACGATGTCCACTAAAAGCACGACTACGTCCTCGATTGTTTGAAGAACTTCGACTGCGATAATTAGTGGAGCCATTACAACGATAGTTCCCTTGATGGACATGCCAACAATTCTTTTTAATGTGACCAGGTTTTCCACAGTTATAACAGACATTCCCTTGTGGACCCGATTTGCTTGTTTCGATTTTGAACACATTTGATTTTTCTGCTGGTGCACGATTTTCATAATCATTTTTCTCTTCAAGTAATTTTGATTTGATTTTGCTCTTTAGGTAATCGACTGTTCTGTCCTTCTCTGGTAATACATCTACTAAGTCACCAATGTGACTGTAATTTGAAGGTAACGCTCTTAGCATATAGTTCAATTTTTCTTGTTCCGTCACGGTGGCGCCGGCATGTTTCAGTTCGTTCACATACTTCTCAAAATCATCGAAAAATATATTTACATCAGGATAATTTTTCAGTTTAACACATTCTAAGTTATTTCGACAAACAATTTGTAGAGATGTTGAAGTTTTTAAATACATTGCATCAAATTTCGTAATTATATCAAATGCAGTCTCACACTCGTGAATGTATTCCAATTGCTTGTTTGTTATGGCGCCGTAAATGTAATTTGTAGCTTGGATATCCTTTTCTTCCCATTTTTCCACGTCATCATTTTCACTGACTTTTCGCTGAACCACATCTTTACACTTTTTAAATTGAAGAAATTTCATCATACGCACTTTCCAATTAAAATAGTCCGAACCATCAAATAGCGGTATGCCGATATCACTGCTTCTTGTACATGCCATTTTTACGCTAATACCGGTAACTTTTAAAACAAATTATAACTACTAAATTCTTCATTCATATTCACAAACCACGAGAACTGCTACCATGTTAAATAAATCGATATCATATGAAGAAGCAAGTCGAAAAATAAGAAACGTATCTTTTCACATTTTTTATTGAAACTTAACAACACGTGCACAACATTACAGCGGCATCCATAGCTCGCACACAGAGAAGAGAGAATTTGGTGTTGCCAATACGGTAAATATAAATGTACCAAACTAACAACCTGTGTTTATGGGCATGAAAGAACATCATTTACATGTGTGTTAGCTTGTGCCGCAAACAGTGACAAGCTAAAGCCGATGATCATTTTTAAATGAAAGACTATTCCGAAAGGAGATTTTTCTGATGACGTAATTATTTGTGCAAACGAGAATGGCAGGATGTGCGAAACAATCATGAACGAGTGGCTACAACAAGTTTGGCAGTGTCGTAAGGGATCTTTTTTCCAACCAAAAGGGTTATTAAGAATGGATTCCATGTGTGCTTATTTACTTGAGTCAGTGAAAAGCAGATGTCAAAAATTGTCTACGACCGTAGCAATAATTCCTGGTGGTTTGACAAAAATCTTACAACCATTAGATTTGTCAGGTAATAAATCCTTCAAAGCTGAAGTCCAAAAGCACTGGGAGTGTTGGATGAGTGAAGGATTGCATACATATACCAAAAGCGGTACAATGCATGAAGCATCTTAAGAAGTTGCGAAGTGGGTAGGAAGTGTGTGGGAATCGGTTAAAACATCATCAATAATAGCAGGGTTCAAAGAAGCTGAAATTATATCCTTAGATAAAGAGACTGTAAACCAAGAGGATGAATGTGATGATCTGGAAGACTTGGACTTAAATCAGGATTTACTAAATCGTTTTAATTCAGATAGTGAAGAATCAGATTTTGATGGCTTCATATAATGCATAGTTTGCTGTAATTCCTTTTGCAAGTAAAATTTAAAATTTCCTTTTGTCATCCAAATTTAATATTTCATTTTTACAACATTTTTTTACAATATAGTCTGAGTATTACAAATATGGACTTCTTTAGTGGGTAAATATAAGTATATACGTGAACGTAAATATATTTTCAACATTTCTTTAATTTATTTTTGAGTTATGGTTTCATTTCATGCATTTTTCTTAACTGATAATGTCATACATCAGGACTTAGGTTGAGATTTTGCATCTATACGGCCCACGACGATGTTACACACAATTTAATCTATTGCGGCGTTTACACTGAGGCGACGTTTCTGTGTAAATTTAATTTTTCCCGAGTCCGGCATTTACGCTGATGCGGCCTTTCTTACGGAAATTACGGTAAATTAAACCCCATTTGCAAGGAATTCTGTAAATACCCCAAGAATTCATATCTGGAATGGAGTCCTGAAGCATGGAAATAGGAATTTTATTGATAGGAAAGAAAACAAAAAAGTTAGATTTCTGCAAAATATGTTCAATTCTATAGCTAATTGACGGAAAGAAAGGAATGATAACAGAACTCCTATAATCACTTAAAAACAGGATAGTACCTTTTGATGTGTTCCCATGAGAATTTTTTAACTGCCTGGATAATAATGTTGGGTGAAAACCCCTGTCAATAGCAACTGCTTTTAAATAATTTAGTTCTTGATCAAGAGCTGACTTGGAGGAGCAAACTTGAAGTGCACGGAAAACAAAGAAATAAAATGAAGCTAACTTCTGTTTCGTCGGATGACATGATTTGAAGTGTGGTGAAAGGCAAACCGATGAAAGTCTACGTTAAACAATAGTACTGAAGTCAGATATGTTACATACGAATGAACAAAATGTCGAGGAACGGAAGAGAATTGGATGTCTCAAGTTCAAAAGTGAACTGAATACCAGGATCAATGGAATTCCTAATTAAAAGAACATTATTTAAATCATTTTCATTAGCAATAAACATGGTAAATGTATTGTCTATGTAGCAGAACCAAACTGGGAAGTTTAAAGTTTCAAACAATTTAGATTCAAAATAATGCATGTGTATATATATATATATATATATATATATATATATATATATATCAGCAAGGATAGAACTAAGAGGGCTTCGCATAGTTAATCTCTCAGTTTGTTTATAATACTTATTTTGGAAAACAAATTTTGTTTGTTTCAAACAGAGAAAATTAGTTCATCAATTTCGATGCAGGAGAAATGAAATTCACGAAGTCTAGTTTTTTTTTAGACATCTTAATGCACCTTCCACTGGAACATTGGTAAATAATGATTTAACATGATTTAACATCAGAAGAAAATATGAGGAAATTTTGGGGAGAAATACTTTTAACTTTTTTACAAACTATTAAATGTTTTATGGTGTAAATGTTATTATCCAATAAAGTTGAAAATCTACAAACTAAATAGTTAGCTAACAGATATGAAACAGTGCCTAAATTTGATACAATAGGGCAGAAAGGAATACCACGTTTATGAATTTTGGGAAGAGCATATAATCTGGCACAATTCACAACAGATTGGATAAGCGATCGTTTTACGTGGGTCAGAAGGACTTGTGAAGATTTCATCGCAGTTTTTACTTTTTAGAGGTCTGAAGGTGAAGGGCATTTAGGATTGACTTTAAAGGTTTATTGTTGAGTTTCACATTATGAGTGATGAGATGTCTAATCATTTCTTTCTGTGTGTCTGAAACTTTACTGAATTTTAAAGCTTTTTCAATAGGAACCACAAGTTTTGGAATCAAAGGTTTTGAAGTTTGTGAGAAGTTAAAATTATATTTCAGAATTTTCTCTTGTTCTTCTGTTAAACTAACACTAGAAATATTAACTATTGGTTTAATGTTTACAATGGGTAAATTTTTTGAACTACTTAAATTGGAAGACTGGAAAAGAAGATTTCTTAATTTAAATGCAAGTGTGTTCTTACGATGGTTAACTACATTTTCAGTTCTAAACCAGGACTTAAGATCGATAGCAGTGAATTTTGGATATGAGTTAGCAAGTTCCAAATGAAGCTTATATAGCTCAAGTTGAATTTTGGATAACTGTTGACGTGTAATTCTTATAATGGACCGAAGCAAGACTAGTTTGCAGTTTAAGACGATTTTTGAAATACGATCGGAAGACTTGACTACATTTAATCTGAATGAAATTGGAGATCAATTTTTTTACATTTATACTTAAGAAAAAAATCAAGGTGATTCAAGATTTTTTGTAGTTTCAGGCATTCATATTCATATCCTGCTTTCGGGTTGTTTTCTCTCCTATCAATAAAATTCCTAGTTCCATGCTTAAGGACGCCATACCGGATATGAATTCTTGGGGTATTTGCAGGATTCCTTGCCTATGTGGTTTAATTCACATTGGTCAGACAAAAAGAGGCTTAAAATTTCGTGTTAAAGAGCATATGGCATATGTTAGGAAAAAGGAAACACAGAAATCCGCTGTTGCTCAGCATTGTTGGAATGAAAATGATACTTTCCATTTTTCTGCAGCCAAAATTATTCAGAAAATGTCCTCTGTTGGTGAATTAGATTTTTTAGAAGCGTTTCACATTGATATTCTAGTTAATGACCCCAATTGCAATCAATCTTTACCTTCAACCTTTAAAAAAATTTTGTTTTAGTTTTCTTTGTTTTAACAATAGATGGCACCAATAGCTTAACTTCTGTCTAACTTTTTTTAATCTCTATCCTTATCTTTCTTCGCTCTTTATTTTGTTCATTTGCACTTAACAGCTGAAGGTAGTTCAAAAACTATCGAAACTAGTACTGCAAAAAAAATTTTTTTTTTTTTTTTAATATATGCCGATTCTTAATGTTGTACTTTGTTTTTGATTGTTATTGAGCGTGATATTTAGACTAAATTATAGGAGCTTCAAACAGGAGTATTTTTTGCTTCCGTTCTTCCAGATGCTGTGGTTGCTATTTTGTGATTGATTTTGATAAGGTCTTTCCAATTTTTAAAGTTTGCTTTGTGGTTTATATTCTTTTAAATTTTCTTATTTGATTTTTTTATTAGTGTTTTCCAGTTTTTTTTAATTTGATTTATATTTTACACCTTCTAATTTTTCTTATTTGATTTTGTGCTTTTCCTTATCTGATTTGTTGTGTCTAGTTTCAAATATTTTGTTTTGTATACATTTTGCAGTGTTAAATTGTTCCAAATTTTTGTGCTTTACTTTTGGTTAGTTAAGTTAGTTTAATTGCTATTTTTTTCCTTCATTATTTATCATACCTTTGTCAATTAACCAGTTCACAAAATTACGCCTAAAACAATAGAAATTCCTGAATCACCTCGATTTTTTACTTAAGTGTAAACATAAAAAATTGATCCCCAATTTCATTCAGATTAAATGTAATCAAAAATCTTCCAATTGTGTTTCAAAAATCCTATCAAACTGCAAACTAGTCTTGCTTTGGTCCATTATAAGAATTACACGTCAACAATTATCCAAAACTGAACTTGAGCTATATAAGTTTCATTTGGAACTTGCCAAATCATATCCAAAATTCGCTGCTATCGATCTTAAGTTCTGCTTTAGAAATGAGAATGTAGTCGTCGTAAGAACACACTTGTATTTAAATTCAGATATCTTCTTTTCCAGTAAAAAAAAAGACGTTTTAATTAATTACATAGCTAATTTTGCTTAGAGCTGTTTTGTAAAATGTGCTTTATAGCATTATGCCTTGTTTATTTTTCAGATTTAAAATATTGTATAAGTTGCCAAAATGAAACTTTATAACAGCGAAAAATAAAAATGGTTTATTTTAATGTTATTTTTTAAATATAATTTCAATATATGACCATTATTTTAATGAAATTTATCAATGTTTAAAAAAAAAATCGTCAAAAAATTCTCAGATTTCGGAATTAAAAATTTTCTATAGAAACTGATGTTAAAATTGCCAAAATGTTGACAAGTCGCCAAATTTAGAACCATTTAATAAAAGAATTCACATCCCCAAAAGCAAAAATTGTTTAAGAGCTGTTTATTACGAAAAATGAATTTCGAAATGTTGCTGTTTCACTTCTCACTTAGAAACCCAAGTATCCCATGAAACTCGAGTAAATATTAGAAAAAGAAACAAATTACAACCCGTGAACCCATTCAAAAGATAACCATATACGTCAGTGAATGGCCAAAAGTAATCCTCCAAAATGCTAATTCACACTCAAAATGGCAGTCGTAAAAACAGACAGAAATTTCAGATGATTAAAATTAAGGACCTTCTACTGATTTTGGTCAAAATTAAGGACTTTTAAGGGCCAAAAATCGATTCCAAAAAATTGAAGGACTCTTAAGGACCATACGGATTTTGTTTAATAATGAATTCATTTGATCCTGCTATTCAGTTCACTTCTGAACTTGAGACATCCAATTCTCTTCCGTTCCTCAACATTTTGGTCACACGTAACAGATCTGCCTTCAGTACTACTATTTACCATAAACCTTCATCAATTTGCCTTCCACCACACTTCAAATCATGTCATCCAATGAAACAGAAGTTAGCTTAATTTTATTTCTTTATTTTCCATGCACTTCATGTTTTCTCCTCCAAATCAGCACTTCATCAAGAACTAAATTATTTAAAAGCAGTTGCTATTCACAGGAATTTTCAACCAACATTATTAACCATGCAGTTAAAAAATTTTCACCGTAACACATCAAACGGTACAATCCTGTTTTAGGTGATTATAAAAATTCTGCTGTCATTCCTTTCTTTCTGTTAATTAGCTATAAAATTGCACATATTTTGCAGAAATTTAACTTACGGCTTGTTTTCTCTACTATCAATAAAATTCCTAGTTCCACGTGTAAGGACTCCATTCCGGATATGAATTCCTGGGGTATTTACAAGATTTCTTACCAATGTGGTTTAATTTACATTGGTCAAACAAAAGGAGCCTTAAATTTTCATGTTAAAGAATATGAGGCATATGTTAGGAAAAAGAAAACACAGAAATCTGCTGTTGCTCAGCATAGTTGGAATGAAAATCACACTTTGCATTTTCTGCAGCCAAAATTATTCAGAAAACGTCCTCCACTGGTGAATTAGATTTTTAGAAGCTTTTCACATCCAAAAAAAAACATTTCTGTTCTAGTTAAGGATTCCAACTGCAATCCATCTTTATCTTCAGCCTTTAAAGAAATTTTATTTTAGTTTTTCTTGTTTCATCAATACATGGCGCCGGTAGATTAACTTCTGTCCAATTTTTCTTATCTCCCTCTTATCTTTCTTCACCCTTTATTTGGTTCATTTGCACTTAGCAGATGAAGAAGGTAGTTAAAAAACTATCGAAAGTAGTACTGCAAAATTTTTTAAAAAATTTAAGCTGGACTTTGTTTTTGATTGTTATTCAGCATGATATTTAAACTATATTGTAAGTATTTTATAGCCTATTACATAAAAATCTGAACCACCAGAAGAACTTAAATGACCTTGATGATAGTTATTTAGATTTACTTTATTAGATTTGTTCTCATGGGGTTAAATTGAGAATGCTTTGATACCAACACATTGTTAATTGCATGCTTGTTTTGCTAATTTTGGATTAAAGAAACGTAGTGGTTTTCCAAGGGAAGAGGGGTTCAATTAAGTCTGTGTGTGTGTGTATTTAATTATGGCAAAGCTCACTAGGGCTATCTGCCTAAGGGGGAGGGATGCCTTCGTGGAGGACTTTCTAAGGGAAACTGGCTCGTATACACGTTACACATGGGGAAAACCACGAAAACACCCATGCAGCCAGCCTGTTTGCGGGATTCGAACCTCGGACCGAACTACCAGTGTTCAGCGACGTTACCGCTCGGCCGCTGGTGGGCCTCAATTAAGTCTGACCTGCCTCCTCTTGTTAACACTGAATCATATTTTAATTGCATTCTTATAGCTATATTTCTTTTGCATTTCTCTTCTCTGTATTTCTACTGGTTTGATGACTATTAGCTGATTTTTTCCCATTTATGGGATTTTTGAATTTCATTTCTTCTGTGTCTTTGTGGATTTGATTCTAAACTTCTTATTTTCTGTCCATATATATACAGGGGTTGGACAAAAATATGGAAACACCTTTAAAAAAACATGTTTCTTTGCTTAATATGTTATAGGAAACCCGTTGGCATCCAAAACAGCTTGCAGTCTTCTCGGAATGGATAAATACAGTTCCTGTATGTTTGCCAAGGGAATATTATACCATTCTTCCTGGAAAACGGTGGCAAGTTCAGATAACGATGTTGGCGGTGGATAACGAGAACGCACTTTCCGTTCCAATGTAGATCACAAAGGTTCGATAATATTCAGGTCTGCTGACTGTGGTGGCCAGGGGAGATGGGACAACTCATCCTCGTGCTCAGAAAACCAGTCCTGGACAATGTGAGCTGTGTGAACAAGGGTTTTGTCGTCTTGGAAGACACCATCACCATCGGGGAACAAAGTTTGTACCATGGGATGAACTTGATCGGCCAAAATGTTCACATGAGTCTTGGCATTTATGTGCCCTGACACAGTTATCATGGGCTAACAGAGAACCACGATATGGCTGCCCAAACCATAACAGAACCCCCGCCATGTTTCACTCTTGGCAACAAGCAGTCTGTATTATAGGCTTAAGATGGCATTCTCCAGACGTAAACTCGGCCAGAAGTGGGAAACAATGTGAAAGAAGACAGACCATATTACTCGCTTCCACTGCTCTATAGTCCAGGCTTTATGACTTAAACACCACCTTTTCCTGTTACGGGCATTAGCATCACTGATGAGTGGCTTCTCAATTGCAGCACGGCCAGCAATTCCCTGTTTATGAAGCTCCCTTCTAATTGTTTTGGTACTCACAGGGTTCGGTAACACAACATTCATTTCAGCAGTAACTTTTGCAGCTGTGGTCTTCTTATTTTTCGTCACAATTGCCCTTAATGATCGTCTGTCACGATCACTCAGGACACACTTTCGTCCGCGCTGTGATTTAACAGATGATGTTTTTCCGCTTTTCAAATATGCGGAAAAAATCTTCGATACAGTACCTCTTGAAACACTAAACACCTCGGCTACCTTGCTTACGGAAGCACCTACCATGCGTGCTCCAACAATTTGCCCATGTTTCGAAGTCTGTTAACTCTGACATAATGCAATGACAGCCTCACATAACAGTACTCCGACAACAACTGAACTGTTTAGCACATTTACGAAGTTGTATAGGTGGCATCAGTAGTCAAAAACGCCAGCGCCACCTACATATTTCATTAAAATCAATCTTTCTTTTCAAACATGCATTTCACAAGGTGTTTCCATATTTTTGTCCATCCACTGTATATACGTAATTTGTTTTAGCTAATGAAATTCCCCCCCCAAAAAAATTTTGTTTACTATTTTTGAAAAAGTTAGCGAGTCTTTTGGCATTTAATATATGTGTGCTACTTTGAATATACTTAGAATAAGCATGTAACATTAATTACATCAATCAATACTTTGATTACCAGCATTCTTGATTTTGAACGATTTTAAAAATACATAATTTAAGCAATACAAATTTTTTTTCCAGTTTTGAAACAAAACAAAATTGATATTTGCAGAAAATACCTGTATGGTCTCCTCAAAAATTGATAACTGAAGAAAGGAAATCTAGGAAATCTTCGAATCCGTCGTCTAGGTGGTCTGTTAGTTGTACTAATACCTGGGTGATTAGTACGTTTAGGAAGTACCTATAATCAAACCAGACAGTTAATGCTACAATGGCAGGGAGAAAATAAAGCAAATGATAATCTACTTGCTTTGCTTTCTTATACATTTACTTCTGTATGTAATTTTAATTTGTGTTTTTAAAATAAGGTAGAAAATTTTATATAAATGCAATAATTGACAAAGGGTTCTATAACAATAGAATCTAATTTATACATTTTTCCCAGAATTCAGTTTTATAAACATATAATCTGCTCTACAAATTTAAGAACAAAATCTAGAACTTCACATTCAAAATTTCCAGAAATAGTCAAGAATGAGTAAGGTTATTTTTCCTTTCCTATAATAATTCATTTAAGACTGAGATCAAATTCAAGAAGCAGATACAAAAGAAATGTTGCTTTGATGGTTAATGGTTCTATCTTGGCTAAAATAGAATTTTTAATTAAACTTCTGGCTGGGTCCTTAGTATACATCTGTAAATTCTGCATGTAAAAGTATGGATCTTTTTAACTGATTATAGTGCAATGAATATTTTACATACTAGAATTTTTAGTCTGCACATGAACTACATTTTGTTTTACTTATCTCTCCCCATCAATGCTGAAATGTTTTCTTAAAACTCTTTACTTTGCATTTAATAATACTCATAAAATTCTGCAAAACTTGTTGGGAAATTACAAAAAATACATTAAAACTTCTCAAATTACCTTGGGAATATTATTAAAGCTGTAGCAAATTTCAACCTTTAAATCAGTATTTTCTTCATTAAAAGCAGAATCTTAAAAATTTTCATAATTTATATTTAATTCTGACAAAGCATTTAAAGGTCGCTTGGAAGAGGACTGATGCCCCTGTAGAAGACTTTATGAGAAAAATTAATTCAGATGAGGAAATTATAAAAATGCTATGCCGACAGCCTACTTGCTAGAAGTAAAAAAAGGTAAAAAATATTCACATCATTAAAAGCAAAAGGCATCTTGCAAAAGTCTTTCTTTATATTTTTAAATAAGAAAACATTACTTGGAGCAAAATCTATATAATAGAAGTGTGCAATGATACATAGTCATGATGGTACATAGTCCTGAGAAATTTCTCTTTCATTTACTCTTAATTTCTTTGCACAGTTTTATTATTTATTAACTCTGCACTGTATTTCTCTGATTATTTTTCCAATTTCGAAGTAATCAATTATCAACAATTCTTTGGAATTTCAGAAAACATTGTGAATAATTTCATAAATCATATTGATATAAAAACTTCCTGCTCACAGTGAAAAAAGGCATATTTTCAAGTCATGCTTTGTCCTTTACTGTCAGATTGAAATAGCATACCTATATTTCATCCGTGGTCATATATATATGCAAAATCTCCTCTTGAAACATCATTAGAAGTGACTCTGCAATCCTCATAAATCCATTTTCTGTGCTTCAATTAACATTCTGGATACCCCCATCAGGCTCAGAGGTTCCTGAACATTTCAAAACTGACACTGTGCTATAAAAATAAAAAAATCTGCAGCTTCAACTGCATAATAACTGGAAGACACAAAAGTATTTTTGCTGCACATACAGCATCACATTTTCTCAACTCGGTCTTCCTGTTTCTGGATAACATGTTTTATATATATATATATATATATATTTAATCATTATATATGGTCGCAGACGTACAAAAGAAATTTCATATTTACTAAGATCGCCTATTTCTATTAGAACTGCTCAAATTTATCAAGATATGGGCTCCTAAAATTTCTGAAATCATTTCTGTAAGTATGTTATTCTATGCCTCCAAAATAACAGTCTGAAATTGTAACATACTGGAGAGTAATTCCATACAATCTGCCCTAATTGAAAATATTCAATAAAAGCCTGAAGTAATGATCATTTAAATATGCTAATCTGGTTGACAAGCTCTTGAAAACAATCCTTGCACTATGCATTATTCTAACAAAAGAATCATTATTTTGCAAAACAGATAACATGGACAGCTACAACTTATTAAGTATAAACTTATTATAATATTACAGGTATTCGAACTACTACTTCAATTTCAATGTTTTTATTTTCTCTCAAGTTGTATGTACTCTTACTTGTAAGGTGAGCATCTTATAAATAAAATAAATATCATTTAGAATACCAGCCCATCTTTCCTATATATGTTATAAATTCTGAACTCAAAATCAACATTTTCTGTTTATATGTAAAAGTTTCTAATACATTTTTAGAATTTATTGCTACCTTTTGTTTTCAAAAGTTAGCAACTGAAAATTGTACTGTTGAGATTTCCGAATTGTATGTAAACTTTTCTGAATTTTTTAAAAATTTAAGCACTTAAAATAGAAAAGTTACTACTGAAAATTCTAAAGATAAATTGAAAAAATACAATAAAGGTAATAATGTAGAAAAACTAAATTCCTAAATCCCTTAGACTTGAAAATGGAACTTACCTATATTATAAAGGCATAGATAAAATAAAAGGTTGAAATGCTTGCTAATGGAAGGTAGAAACTCATTTTGCAATGTATGGCATGTTCCTGATAATGATCAAAACCTTTTCTCTAAAGGTTTAGACAGGGTTCCTATAAATTTCTGCACACAGAAATCAAGTGCTTTTTAGGACCATTAATGAAAAAATTAAGGACCTACGAGCAAATGGGAACTGAATAAATTCAATTAAAAGTATTACTATGCCTGAACTTCACTTTTGTAATACCATCATAAAAATAAAATAGATCCGTAAATAGGATGCATTATTATTAAACATAAATTACCATATACTTATTAATAAGTTTAAGAATAAAATAAACATTATGAAATTTATCAAGTAGCATTAAATATTTTACACTTATAATAGTTGGACATATTTGAAAGATAAGTGACATTTTATTTACGTTTTACTAACAACTTTATGTTGATTTAGTTTTATGTCTTTATTTTATCACACACTTGCTCAGTCTAGAGATTTAGTGAATAGCAAGTACATTTTATGTCAAGTGGCATAGGTTAAAATGAGAAGTAAGATCATAATCAGCATGATTCATAAAAAAAAAAAAAAAAAAAAAAACCTGGTTGTTGTCATTGCTGCTGCTTGCCTACAGATAGACCTGCTGATTAGACACAAGTAGCATACGACATTGCAAATTGGTCCGAGAGGTTGCAAAGTGGTCCTGTAACTTTTACGATATCTTTACAACGTTGTGAAGATGCAAAATATTTGCCACTGCATCTTGGCAATTTGTCGACGTCGTTGAAACATCATGATATGACAGCTTTTAGACGTGGTCGTTTTAGCATCTTTTTCATAGTTCACCGATGTTACTTTTAGAATGAAAAGAGACAAAATCTGCCCTTTCAAGAATCTGAAGTCCGAATAAGATTTATTTTGCGAAGTTTCATTACTTTATTTCATCTAAATATATTAATCTAAGGTAGATTCATCTAATGAAATATAAATTTAATATATATACTTGAATTATTAAATTTAATTAGTACTAAAAATATGTGCTAAATTATTATTTAAAATTTTGAAAATACTTAAAATGTTTTTTTATAAATATTATAGTAAAATATTTAAAAATGAAACTAATCTATATAGTAAGTCACATTTTATGTTCTATAAGTAGTTATGCATTTTATATATTTAAAAAATTATATTTCCGAAATCAACATAAATCACATGTTAGTAATTATTTCACTGTTAAAATATGACTTTATTTATTATTTTTGAAGTAAGGACGAATTTATTTGAATTAATATGCTGACATAATATGAAACATTTTACCGCATACAGAGCAAAAAGTACAATTTTCGCGAAGATGTATACACAGATAAAAATATGACGATTTTAAGAATTCCGAGAGAACGTCCAATATTAAAAGACTATGCATGTCCATGCATTTTTAACGTCTGTCCAATATATATGACGAAAAACTCATCGACGGTCGGGATAAGCAGAACGGAAAAATTAATGGAAAAGGAGAAAGAAATGTTAACAATTTTAATGGAAAATGACAAAATTAATAATGGCTTTGAAAAATTACTAATAAATGTTGACATCAAAATTAGAGAAACTGTGAACAAAAAAATGAAATTTATTACCTATAAAAATTCTGATGAACTGTTTATGTTTTTCCCATGCATTTAAATATGCTTGGTTTAATCCTAGTATCACGGTACTCTCGGGATTTTACAAATGTTTTAGTGAGCCCGATAAATATTTTTGTGCTACTTTGGTAGACCGGTTGCACGGATTTTGGCGAGTAATAGGACTTATGGTAAACCCATTGCTGGACAATTTATTTATGGTAACCGATACTTTGTTGTCATTTTATTTTTTAAACAATGCATTTTATTATGCATAAATTCCGTGTTTTAAATATTATTTATGGCTTCGAAATATTGAAAATCAATTTAATTTTACATTTTTATCTGAAATAAAAATTTTATTGTTTATGATATTTTATGAAATTTTATGTTGTGGATGATGTAATCAATGATGTCACCTTGCTTTAAAAGTAATTGGTTTTAATATCTAGAAATTTAATCTAATGTTTTAAACATTATTTATGGCTGTTAAATATTAAAATACAATTTTATTTTGCATTTTTACATATGATTTTTTATGTATTTATTATCTATGATTATTTAAATAATTTTAATTCTAGGCGTGATGTAATCAGCTCCCAGATTGGTTACAGAATATTTGTGCATTATCGAGCTGTAATCAGCTCCTTGATTGGTTACTGAATATTTGTGCATTACCACACAATTTTAAAATTTTATTATTCATCTCTTCGAAGTCCTTAGATGTCATAGGAAATGGATATGTGCCTTTCAAAGATTAATGTTGTTATTGGTAAGTACCAAGAATACTGGTATCGGAATAAAAACATTATCCTTCGAGACCTTATTTTGGCCAGCCTGGCTTTCCTAATCAAAGATTTATTTATAAATTGTTACAAGGCACAGAAAATTTATTTAAAATTTTTGGAGGAAACCTCGCTAATTGCTTCTTCAATGAAGTGCAAGAAATGTGGATCACAGACAAAGATGGTTAAAAAAGAGCTGACTCTAAGGACAGCCATATATGGTATTATGATCACGGTGGAAGAAATAACCGCTGTAATGGTAAAAAAAATATTAGACATTCCTCCTTTTTTACCGACAGTAAACTTCCAATTGCTGTCATTTTAGCTCTAGTGAACGAAATATTCATGGGTTCTTCATATGATAGAATTCAATGTGAGCTCAGTATTTTTTCAGAAGCTATAGCTGACTGGTGCAGTTATGTAACCAACGTTTTAGTTAATTTTATGGAAACTAAAATGGAGAAAATAGGAGGGCCAGGGAAAATTATGGAGATTGATGAGCCCAAAATTGGGAAAATAAAGTTTAACAAGGGTGGATTCATTGAAGGGCAGTGGGTTTTTGGGAGAATAGAGCGAGACTCAGGTCGCTGTTTTTTAGTTCCTGTGCCAGACAGAACAGTGGATACTCTTCTCACTTTAAGGATTGGATCGAACCGGGAACCCAGATTATTTCAAACTGCCGGAAAGCTTATGACCGTTTGAGCGAAGAAGGGTTCAATCACTTGCAAGTTAACCATTCGTTCCATTTCGTAGATCCTGAAACCGGAGCTCAAACCAACACAGTTGAAAGGCAATAGCGTGACTTCAAAAACTCTTTGCCAGTTGACAATTGTCGATGAGATTTTGAAGGATATATAGCCTGGTATTTGTTTAGGAAAATTTGCTCTGCATTGAATGAGAAGCCATATGTTAAATTTCTTGAAATTATTCGAGACATAAACTGGGATGATTGGCGTGTACTTCAGGGAGGGGCGGTTAAAGGATCTTCGAAATCTTAAAAACAATACCTATTACTGGAGATTTATATTTTCCAAATTTTTTTGTTATTTTTAATTTTTATGATAAATTAATTTGGCTCTAAATTGCTTTATCTATTTATAAATTTTTTTTAAATTTTTTATTCCTGCCCTTGATATTACATTTTTCAAATTTTTTTCATTGATATCTAAATTATGGTTCTGATTTTTTTTTATGGTACTTATCAATAAACGACAGGTTAAATGACTAAAAAAAATGTAAGTACACATTTTTCTTTTACTTTATAATTGTATACTTCAATTTTTGTTAAAAAATTCACACTATTTTCAAAAATTGCTTAAATAATTATTGTCACATATGTTTTAATGTTAACTATATTCTATAAAACGTATTTTAAAGTATTTGAATTTAAGCAATATTTTAATTCTTTTAAATGTTGGTATAATGTTTTTAATTCGATATTCAATTTAAGTAATGTTTAAATCCAATTAAACATTGGCGCAATGTTTTTATAGCGGTGTTTTTATTCTATTTCTTTGCTATATAAAAGTAATAACTTATTATTATTAACCATTATTATTTATTAAACCATTATTATTATTAACCATTATTATTATTAACCATTATTATTATATTAATTAAGTATTAACCATTATTTTTAACGATATTTATTTTTTTATAGTTTCGAATATGCGCAAAAAAAAAAGCGTTTTTCAAGATGATTGACGGTTGTAAAAAACGCGCCAACGATTGCGGCACAGTAAATTGCCAAAAATCCGTGCAACCATCTACAAAGTAGCACTAATTTTTTTTTTGTAAATTTCGTATTTTGTGAATATTGTTTGTAATTCTATTCAGTTGAAATAATTCTTCTAGGCCATTTAAAAAAGATTCTATTCAATTATCAGAAGAACCGTCGAAAGGTTTAGTGCAATCGAATAAATCGCTGAAACACTGCACTGAATTGCTGTTTGACATTCCATACATATTATTTACTAGACGATTATATAAATGAACATCTAAGATCGAGGCTTGCGCACTTTGGCTAGCTGCCAAATTCGAACAAGTTAGTAACTGTGCGATCATTTGACTCCATCTTATTTTCAGGAACATTTTCTTCGCGCTTTTGTAATTCACCGTCGAAAATAGATACTGGAAAGATTCAATACAGAAAGAGAACGACGTATAAAAATATAATGATGGCAGTTTATTTTGAATTGAGGAGAAATCTTCGTGGTAATGCCTAATTTCTGCTTATTTCGTTTGTGAATATCTGCTTGCAATGTGCTAACATCGTCTATACAGTTAAATAATGTTCTGTTTTGGTATTTTATGACTTTCCAGTTATTAAAATTAAATTGTGTTTTCCCAATCTTCAGTGGCTCCAGCGGTGCAATATTTGAATACACGGATTATCGTTATATTTGGACACGCGGATCCGATTATAACGTCGTGCAATATTTGGATACATGGATTATCGTTATATTTGGATACAATGATTCGGTTATAACGTCCTAAGTACTATAGCATATATCATTCATATTAATTGATTATTGTGTTCATGATACAGGTTGGAGCTCAGACTTCGCACATATAATAAAAAAAAATAGTGCTAAAGAAACATTAGCATTACTATGAAATATTGTAATCTATAATTATGCCATACTTAATTGTGTAGTATTGAAAACCACTAAATATTTTTTTATTGACTGCAAATTGCATTTTTATTACTTGTGGTTTGGTATCTAACACTGTGTAATTCGCATTTTTTTAAATATTGCTGTTATGTATGTCTATTAGATTATCTCAATAAATGAATGTTGGAAATTAGGTTTTGTTCTTTATTCAATTTAAGTATATTCATTATACTTAAATAAGCATATTAAGTAAGTCAATTAAGTATTATATATTCATAATTTAAGTATATTCTTCGCTTACATTGTATGCGCTTGTGATAACAAAGAAATTCACTTACGTTACTATCGTATACTATATTATTTAAATTATTTCTGTACAGTATCAAAAGGAATGTTATTGATTATAAAAAGTGCCTGAAATGATCATTGTAATCTAGCACTATTCTAAAATGTAGAAACTAAAATTAGGTAAATACATTTACGGCTCTAGTATAGAATTGGGTGACCCTTCAATCAGCGACAATTTTTCATAAAATTTTGCCGATGAAATCTTATTTCTGGTTACCATGATAGTTTAACTTTGTTTTAGCCTCCTGATTTTTTAAAAATAAAAATAGATTGATGTGTACATGGACAAATTTAAAGCACTGTGCAATGCCTAGTTTGTGCAATTCTGGTATTTTTTTATTTATTTATTTTTTAGTGAAAACAGATCGATGTGTACATGGACACAGAGTTTATGCAATTCTTTGACTTCTTATTTTAGTTTTGCGTAGCAACCATCTTGAAATAGTGTCTTCCTGGTGCCAATCTTGACGTCAAAAAAGAATCGCCAAAAAACAAGGGGCACCCATTTGTAAACTTTTACCGCATTTACATAGGATTGAAAGAAATGGTGTTAAGAAACATCAGCATTACTAGTAAATACTGCAATCCATAATTATTGCACTTTTAAATGCTTACTATTTAAAAAAACACAATTTTTTTTATTAATTGGAAATTTTAGTTCTGTTACCTTCCTACTGCTATTTATACTTTCAAACACTACTAGTTCATGTTTTTCTTAAATAGTGCTGTCATGTATGTTGTTTGTTAGGTTATTTTTTCATTTTAGATATGAATATGGGAAGTTATTAGATTTCCTTATAATTTTACTTAATAGTCATTTACATTCATCCACTACAAAAGTTATGTATGTACAGAGAAAACAACATTACACGCTGCGAAAATCAAAGGCCAAACATTACACGCCAAATTTAGAGCCGTTTAATGCACGTCGCCATATTAAAACCATGGGAAAATTCAATTAGAAATAGAATGCCTGATTAGTACTGCCCTCTAGGAGGTATTAGAACAAACAAAAATAAAAACTGAAATAAACATTTAGAAAGCGTTTTAAAGGTTTATAATGTAGAAGAACGCTTGAAGTGCGTTTCAGCCGACCTGCAGAAGTTTCACCTGAACACGCTAGATGCGTTATCCCTACCAATTCTGTAACAGCAAAAAGCCAGAAAATATTGAAAAAAATGAAGAAATGGCTTGAAGCCAGTTGATGAACCTTGTAAAGGCTAGTATATGTGGGGAAATGCATTAAATTTAGCTTTTGGAACTTGACAAAACAAATTTACAAATGTTGGTACAACTGAATGTAGCAACTGATATTTGAGAAACAATGCCAGAATTTTCTTTAGGAAGTAATTTCTTATATTTAAAGATGATTTTTCAAAATACTGGTTTTTTATTTAAAGTCACAGAAAAATTAAAATGATTTCTCGCCGAAATTAAGAATTGTGGTCACAAAGTGGTTTGGTTTATTTGATTATGGTAGAAAATGCAAGGGCTATCAGTTTTGGGGCAGAAATGCCTTAGTGGATGACTTTCTAACATTACACAAAACTTTGTGGACAAACCACAAAACTCCCCATGCAGCCAAAATGTTTGCCTGGAAAAGATCCCAGGTTGAATTATCGGTATTCAGCGACTTCACCACTCGGCCACTGGCTGGCCATGGTTAAAGTGCAAAAGAGCTGTTAATAGATGGTGGTACTGAAATTATAAAAACTGACAAACTCTTTCTGATATTAGTATACATTAAAGAATATGCAATGCACTCTAGAGCAAAACAGCTCTGCTGAAAGAAAAAATTGTACAATAATAAAGGCTGTAAAAGTAAGGCCATACATAGAGAACATAATGCCAGCAAAATTATAGGCAAAAACTGTTAATTGTGCTGCCATATCATTAACAAAACTGGTTGGACTAGAACTGAATAAAATAAGCATCTGCAATGGAATTGATAATTCTGTGGAATGAAGTACACATTCATGTTTAGAAAATTTGATCACAGAACAAGATATAGCACTAATTGAATGTAATAGCAACACTTCCCCTAAGGAAAGTAATACACATATAAAAACAAGATGTTAAAGAACTAAGAAGTGTAAATGCTTAAGTGTCTAACAACTTTATACTAAATGCTGTCTTCTGCTGATACATCATGTGAAAAATTCAAAACATATCAAGATGCTATGAAAGATTTCAGTGGAAAGAACTACTAACAAAAAATTAATATTACTTGAAAGCTTTAAAAGTATACTTATCTGAAGGTGTTGTTAAGGCTATCGACATAAAATGGGTTTTTGAAATAAAAGTAACAGTACTAAGAAAGTTCACATAGTAGTTAAAGGATATCATGAAAAGGTAGATTGTAAGGTATATGCACATGTAGCAAAATTATTTTTAATAAGAATGATGATTTTTAATCCTTACAAAGGAAATGGAATATTAAAAGGAATAGTTAAATGGAATATTAAAGAATGATGTATGCATCAAACCTCCAGATGGAAACCTTAAACAATGGAAATAACTTAAAGTTTTAAAAAAATTGTATTGCCATAAGGTCACCACACTGCTGGAATGACAAATTTAATAAATTTATGAAAGAATAAATTTTAAAACACCAAAGAAGGATTTTTGTGTGTATATACTAGGGAAGATGTAATTGTTATTTTTTCTCATGATTTTCTCGTTACTGAGAAAGAAAATGCCAAGACCATATTATTACAATAGAAAGCAGCAAAAAAAAAAAAAAAAAGTTTCAAGATTTCACATAATATATTACACATATGCATATATAATACAGAAACACAAAATTTTTTATAAAGAAATATATATAACATTCCAAGAATTTTCGCACATTATGACACTGAAAATTGATCAGTAAATACATAAAGAATCAATTTTTCACAAAAACCGAAAATTGAAATTCAAATAAACAAACAAATTTCAAAAAATCCTACATATGTAGAATTAGAATTCTTTAAATGTTAAAAGAAAACTTAAAATAAACCATCACAAAAAAATCAAAAATTAATATTAAAGAGGAGGAATCCAATTAACTAGAATATAACATACATAGGAGGATACATCGAAATAACTTACAGTTCCTCTTCCATAAGAAAATCCTTGCTTTTCTGCATTCAGAATTAGCTCTGTTGAGCCATTCCAATACATTTTTTTAACCACTTGTGTTAAAAAGACGTGCCACGCACGTCGAGATGCTTTCGCCTAACTACGAGATCGTTTATTTCTCGAGTTACAGCTCTGGATTGCACTCGCAAATGCGGAGCGGCGTAAATGAGACACTTTTTCGCTTGTTATATCGTAACGCACTGCACCGCAACCGTGAAGTTTAGTCGTAGCGCAAGTGGTTAAATCTTAATACTTGACCCAAAAACTATCATCCTCCTCAAAGCAAGGGAAAATTGCAAAAATACAAAGCAAAATAATGAAGATTTTCCCTAATTTCAAAAAGAACCTTTCCTAAGATTGAGAACTTATCCATAATACGTAGAAAAAATTAAATACTTTCAGGGGAAAAAAACTGAAAACCTACAATGTAGTAAACCTTTTTGGTACTTACGTACTATGACGACTACCTTGGCAACATTTGCAGATAAAAATGTTCATTGCCATTTTTTGGTTTATGTTTATAAATTCTTTTAAAATATAAGTCCTAATTATAAATGAACAAAAACATAAAAACCAATATATATATATATATATATATATATGAATTAAAAAATTACTTAAAACTAGTTAAAAGAAAACGTTGAAGTTAATGGTGAGGAAAGTGGCAGGAAATAGCTTTCAAAATAGCATCGAAAGACGTTTCCCGTTTTTTTCTGCCAAATAAATTCAGCTAAATAGGTATCCAAATGATCGCGGCTTGTCCCACGTAGTCGCTTGTTCCTCCATTTTGCAGAACCCTCCATCCTTTCAACATGTTGAGTACAAGTCTGCGTAAATGGGCCAACAAAATTTTTTTGATGATTCACCTTAAAATTTTCAAAACCAGCAGCAATGAGCTCCTCTGTTTGATATCCAGGCCACGAATCTGACATTATTGTTGAGCCGTCGGCAATATTATTTTGGATTTCATGCATTAATGTTGTTGCCTTCCGGTCTGGAACTCTGACCAGAAATGTTTCTTTTGTCTCCTGGCAAATTCCACCAAAGACCCACTGCTGTGGCAAGATATGAACTTCGTTATTCTTTCGACGCGTAAAAAGGCTTTTGCCAATTTCGACAACCAATTCGGGCCCTCCAATTTTGATATTTCGATTAAACGCCAATTCTTTCACACACACTTCACGCATAATTACTCCAATCAATAACAGTCTTATCTGATAAATCCAACTGATGTTTGCACCATTCAATGGACAACTGTTCATATGCCCAAAAGTAAATAATCTTGAAGCTTTTAAAAATTTAGTACAACTGTTTTCAAATCACGTACCAGTTCGAACACCAAACTTTTGTTGACAATTTTTGACATTGCATCTACAATAAAATCCTGAATTATAAAACTTTATAACATGGCCGTTTTTACAAATGCATTCTTTAGGTAAAATTCCAGAATCTCTAAAAAATTCTATCACTTCTTCATTTGAAGGAAGTTGGAAAATGTTGATATCCATTGGGAAAATAATAATCACAAAAAGTTTCACGTGCTTAACCTAAATGTAATAATCCGCATAAATGTAGCAAAAAAAGGTGTGGTAATACTCTTTATTTTAGCACCCTCTAACCTATGTTAGGGTTAACCTGTATAACCTACAAGGGTCGCCAGTTTTGGCGATATATCTAGGTAATTTTCATAGTAACCAAAAATTCTTTTTACACAACACTTTGCCAGAACCACTTTTCAAACACCAGTTCAAAACAATGAAAATAACCTATAAACATAGTCCACTTGGTACTACTGAGCAGAAAAGAAAAATAAAGACTTAAGCATTTTCAGATTAAGACAAGGGCTGGTGATAAAAGTGATATAAGAAAAGTATTTCAGAGGATGAAATATTTTGCTATGGATATCCAGTGCAGTGTCTTTCAAAAAAAAAAAAAAAAAAAAAAAAAAAATACAAATGTCTTACTATATCATCCTGTGAAGGAGAATATATTGCTGCCTCTGTAAGCTTCAGCTGAAATTGTTTCTTTAACTAAACTTGTGACTGATATGAAACATAAGCTGTTGCATTGTAACTTAAATTTAGATAACCAGGGTGCAATTCATTTAATACAAAATCATGAAAACAGTAAGATCAAAGTATATTCATATCAGATATTTTATTAAAGATTTGACTAATTAGGAAGTAATTAAAGTGAATTATCTATCACTTTCAGAGAATGTTTTGGACATTTTAACTCAAGCTCTGTTCTTTAATAAAATTTGAGAACCATGTTAAATTTCACAGCATGATTTTTGAAGTTTTAAAATATAATTTTTAAATTTTTAGTATATATAATGCAATGATACAATGTAAATTGACATTTGTTAAAGTATGCACAGTTTTCTGCTATCAACAGCAATCTCTATCAAAGTCATGAATTCTTACGTTTGTCTAAAAAATGCAACTTGCAAGGGTAATCAGCTAGTATTGCAATGCAGAATGAGAAGAGTATTCTCAGATAATATTCTATATTCCAATGGTGTATTCAGTCGTTAATTTCACAAATTATTATTTGTCATTTGCACATATCATTCCATCAACTCTGGTCATTCTCAATTCACAACCTTCTTAGTACACGACCAGCAGATGGGAAGTGTTTTACATGTTTTATTCTGAAGAAAATTTATCAAATTCATGGTATGTCTGAAACCATTGCTTCTTTTGTCAATTATCATGCACATGCATTTACACATGACAGTTATACAAATACTTAATTTTACTTATCCTCTATGCTAACTCATATTTAAATGATGCCAGAGTACTAATAAACTAAAAACAGATTTTCTGCCATATGTTTAATTGTTTAGCTTAGGGTTTCTCAAACCTTTTACCACATGTCACCTTCGAAAGCAATTTTTTTTTTTTGCATACATTACTATATTTGTATTATATATTTTAGCATATGTTAGCATATTCATATACATATAAATGAATGTTTGTCTTTTATACAGATCTACAGTTTAATTCTAATCTTTATAAAACTTCCCACACTCGAATTTCAAAACAAGAGGAAGGTCACTGTCTACATAGGATTTCTCAAAAACCAGCCCATGGATCTGCACTTTTTATTTATATATATTTTACACTAACTTAAAGAACTTTTAATTAAAAACTCGGCAATTTAAAAGCTTTGCATTGCTACTCTGCAATGAGTAAGATATATATGTTTCAAATTTAATCAGAAACGTTAGCGATATAAAAAAATTGTGTCACCACTCAGAAAACACAATTATATTGCCTCGAATTTAATAAAGAAATTTGGCTACTTAAAAGAAATGTATTGCCACTGCCCAAGTTAAAATATTTTACAGTATGTTATTGTTCAGCAAAGCATAAAATATTTAATTTTTCATGCATTAACATGCACACATTAGCATGCGTGTTATTGCATCAAACGCATTTGCTTTGCTTTTAGAAACAGAATTTGTAATAATCATCACAAAGCATTACTTCGGTGTATAATCAATTATACCACCAAAACAAAAATCAAATGCTCGATCTACACCTCAAGCACAAAATAAAAAGACATCATGAGCTTCAGAAACAAACAAGCAACGGGAAGTAAAACTGGAAAACAATCGTGTACCCATTGCTCGAGCCCATTCATATGAAACAAATTAGCAGTGGGAAGCAAGACTGGGAAACATTTAAGTATGCACTCGAGCTTATTCATCTAAAACAGAACAGCAATGGTAAGCAAGACTTGAAAACGTTCAAATACACACTTGTACCCATTGAACTTATTCTGAATTTTTATTTTAAGTATAAGGATTCTTCTGTTTACATTGTACAAATTAATTAAATGCAAAAATACAAATATTTAGATTAAAAAAAAAACTGATTTTATGGTTATTTTTGCGTATTAGTCTTAACTTAAAAATGCGCTCTGGCATACACTGACGTTCAGTACTCCAATGTCATGAACACATGAGAGGAATTTGTTCACTCTACATTGGGAGCAAAGAAGTTAAGAGGCTTTTCAATTTAAACTATATAACTCGAATCAATATTTAAGGAAACAAAATCTGTAACTATATTGTTCAAACACATATAATTCAAATTTTAAATTATATCATGCACTAACCTTAATTAATCTCCCTCGAAACACAGATTCATCAAAGGCTGTAGACGTGATTACTGATTCTTTATCTGCAAATTCTATATAAGCAAAACTAAAAAAAAAAAAATAATTCTAAATTAGAAATGTACAGATACTTATTCCATTGCATATTAATGATGCCAAAAATAAAGCAAGGCAAAAATGAGTAAGAGCTGACTATCAGGTGAAAAGATGAGCTATGGGTTGATTTCAGATATGAGGCGTGAAACATTATGGACAAGAAGAATACAAAGATTACAGTAGCACTTGTTTTCTCTTTACGACAATTTCTTCTTAATATAAATTATCATTTAAAACACAATTTAAAAATATTGTATAATAAATAATATAAATTATCATTTAAATTATTTGTGAGGTGTGATCTGTACTTTTACATTTTTTTATTTATTCCCCCCCCCCAAATTTAGCAATTAATTTTTTTTAAATTAAGTTACAAAATAAATATATGTTGAAGTGAAATATCGCAAAAATACAGTGAAGGTAGACTGCGCGGGGGGGGGGAGAAAAGAAAAAAAAAGGGACAAAGTTCTATATCTCCTGTTCTACTGGGACAATTGATGAAATTCAACTTGTGTTTTCAATTACTCGAAAGTGCGACTTAGGATTATTAGATTTATACATAGCATCATTCTAACATAGGTATTTTGACACAAAATTGGACTTTTTCTGAAATGACATGCTAATTTGTTTCCATATTTCAATTCTTCGACTCAAATTATGCCAAACTGCACTGCCAAGTTTTGTAAAAATCGCACGAGTAGTTTTTAAAAAATTAGTTTCAAAACTTTAGCTGTTCATTGTTAATTGAATCTGATATATAATTATTAATCTGTTTTTTTTATTAAACTTGCTTGATTCCTTCTTCCAGAATTCGAAATTTAGGCTTAATCCAAATATAACTCACATTTTTTATGATTTATTTTTAAAATTTGTATTTTTTAATATTTTTCATAAATTTTTCAAAAATTTTGTATTATAGCCTATAAAATTTTTAACATCGTCGTAAAGAAGTCTTAAAGTCTACAAAAAATAGACTTTTTTAAATTCAAAATTTTTAAAGATATACATGAATTTACAAATTGAAGCATTCTGAAATTTAGAATCTTGTTTTCGAACAATAATAACACCAAATGTGTTTTACGGACTTTCTTAAAATCATTTGAAAGTATGAACAATGACCTTTTTTTCTGCTTGCCTGCAATGAAACAAAGAAAAGAAAAATAGTTTGCTATAAATCAGGGTTCGTACACATTTCTGAACAGAGAAATTAAGGATTTTTAAGGACCATTAACGAAAAAAATTAAGGACCTATGAGCAAATGGGAACTGAATAAATTCAATTCAAAATATTATCTATGCCTGAATTTCACTTTTGTAATACCATCCTAAAAATAAAATAGATCCCTAAGTAGTATGCATTATTACTAAACATGAATTACCGTATTTGATGGCATACAAGACGCACTGGCATATAAGACACACCCTTATTTAGAAGGCCACACACAAGGAAAAAAAAGTTTCAATAGTCTGCGCTACAGCGTGGTACCACAATAACTTAAAATGTGGTTTCTTTTAATTCTCACATTTCATAAAAGCCAAATAAACAATCATTGAATGCAATTACCAAACATATTTTTATTAAGGAACACTAACAAAGGGCAAGCTATTTTGAACATAATATGTAAATTTCAATAATGATAAATGAATGAACGGCAAGCAATCAAACATAATACAAAATAAAGCAGAAACAACAAAAAACACAGATTCAAGGAAAACGTTGCCTATTATGAAATTAGACTTTAATCACTTTCAAAACCATAAAAATCCTTTTCACTCTCATCATCATCGAAAACGAGAATATCGTCATCACTACTGTTTCCGTCATCGCTAGTATCACCTTCTTCGAATAATGAGTCGTCTTCTGTTACGTCAAGAGCATTACTGATTTCGCACTTCTTAAAGGACTTAACAATTACTTCAGCCTTTACATCCTCCCAAGATCTTTTTATCCACTCGCACACTTGTGAAATAGAGGGCCGCTTCATTCTACCTGAGGGTGTGATGTGGCTCTCCTATCCATTTGTTCCATCAGCATTTTCAAGTTCAGGCCAAGATGGAGCTAGGCATCAAAGGTTATGTTTTTGTTTTTTAGCAGTCTTCAGCTGATCTTTCTGCAGACGCCAAGTACGTATCATTTTTTAGGTAGGTGGTGGACCGAAATGCCTTGCTGCTGCTCTGTTTCATGCACTTTGGTGTAGTTTAACACTCTTAGTTTATACTGAATTGTATAGCTTAATCTCTTGTTTCCTGTAGTCATATTTTCCAGGGTATTTTTTTTTAAACAAATAGTTTTAAGCAGTGATACCGACACGTTTATGCGGAGTAGCACCAATACCGACATGTGTGGCTGAGTCAAAGAAAGTCTATGTAAAGAAGGAAAGGCTCCTTAGACGTAATGTGACAGTTGAACCTGTTCGAACTTCGACATCAGCTTCGAGCTTTGGCGACAGATATTTCATGCATGCGCAAAATAATTATGGCAGATTTAGAAAAAGTTATGTGTGTCTAGACCTTTATTTGGGCTAAAAATAGCATTCAGTATTGAAAGTTAACCTGTGTCCTTCACGTACAAGATGCAAGTAACTTTTTTGAGACCAAATTTAGGAAAAAAAAAATGTGTCTTATATGCCATCAAATACGGTAATTAACATAATTGCTAATAAGTTTGAGAATAAAATAAACTTTATGTGATTTATCAAGTAGTATTAAATATTTTACACTTATAATAGTTGGTCATATTTTAAAGAAGATAAGTGACATTTACATTTTACTAACAGTTAGCTTTATGTTGATTTTGTGCATGTGTATGTCTCATTTTATCACATACTTGGTCAGTCTAGAGGTTTAGTAAATAGCAGGTAGATTTTATGTCAAATGGCATACGTTAAAATGAGAAATAAGAAAATAATCATCAAGATTCATAACAAAAGACTGAATGTTATCCCTACTGTTGCTTGTCTAGAGAAAGACCTGCTCATTAGAACAAACTTTCCAAGCTGCAATGTCTAAAATACAAAAGAAAAATTATCCCGACCATTTCTGTAACAGCAAAAAGTCAGAAATATTTTGGAAAAAATAAAAGGAGTGAAAAAGTATAAAATTAATTATATAGAAAACTGATGCACATATTGAGAATTTTGAATATTCTGAGACAATTACATGGGAAAAACTCCTAGTATGAAAAAAATTAAAAACCAGACATTTTTAATTAATTACATAGCTAATTTTGCTTTTGCTAAGAGCTGTTTCATAAATTGTGCTTTATAGCATTATACCTTTATTGTTCAGATTCAAAATATTGTATAATACGTTGCCAAATTGAAACTTTATAATATGAGTAGCGAAAAATAAAAATGTTTTATTTTAATGTTATTTTTTAAATTTCAATATATTACCATTACTTTAATGAAATTTATCATTGTTATGATGTTTTAAAAAAAATCGTCGAAAAATTCTCAGATCTCGGAATTAAAAAGTTTCTATAGAAACTAATCTTAAAACTGCCAAATGGTTGAAAAGTCACCAAATTTAGAACCATTTAATAAAAGAATTCACATCCCCAAAAGCGAAAAGTTGTTTAAGAGCTCTTTATTAGAAAAAATGAATTTCGAAATGCTTATGTTTCACTTCTTGCTTAGAAACTCGAGTATCCCATCATTTATATTAGAAATAGAAACAAATTATAACTCATGAACCAATTCAAAAGACAACCATATATATGGCAGTGACTCGCCAAAAGTATTCCTCCAAAATGCTAATTCTCACTGAAAATGGCAGTCATGAAAACAGACAGAAATTTCAGATGATTAAAATTAAGGACCTTCTGCTGATTTGGGCCAAAAATAGATTCCAAAAAATCAGAGGACTTTTAAGGAATCTTAAGGTTTGTACGAACCCTGTAAATTAAGAAGTTTGCCAAGTCAATTATTCTTGGTGAAAACTTTAAAAAAATATGCCAAAATTAATTTTTGAATTTCTCCATAAATATCGCACCAAATTTTACAAAATTTAATATTAAGCATAATTTGACACTTAGAATCAAAATATGGGAACAAACTGGCATGTCATTTCAGAAAAAAATCAGATTTTGTGTCAAAATACCTATGTTAGAATGATGCTATATATAAATCCAATATATATCCTAAGTCGCGTTGAGACATGAAAACGCAATTTAAATTTATAAAATTATTTTAAACATTATAAACTGTATATTCATACACCTTTTTAGCTTAGGTTAGATAATTTGAATACAACAAAGTACATGTCTTCATCTAAGTTGAGGGATACCTTAATAAAGGATTTTAAATAAAACTAACTTTTATTCAAGTAATACATAAGAAAAACCACAAAAATACCTAAACAGCCAGCCTATGAATTAGGATTTAAAGAATTGAATTATAAACATTCAACGGCTTATCCACTTTGGCCCATGGTGACCTTCCCCAAAGGAATCAAGTCATTAGGTATACTGAAGAAGGGAATTTTCATAGGTATGCTTTGTTAATTACTCCTAAATCCCAGTGCACATTAAAACACAGAATTTGGAAAATAATTTTATTTAAAATAAACAAAATTAATGCAGAATAGTTAATATTCAATACAACTAATCTAGCCTCGATGTTAAATTTACCCTTTGGGATGCCCAGTATATTTATCACACTGTATTGTAACTCGGTTTATTGATCCACAACCATGAAAATGCTGCTCAAGTTCTTCAGCTGTAGCCCCATAATCCACCTACAAATTTAAAATTATTTTTTAAATCATCTTTAACTGATTAATGTGCAAAAGAACACTCACTAAAACAAACAAGTTCAAAAATATCAATAATAAGTTCAAACACTGGACAAAAAAATTACTTTAACTTACATTTCCTACATAGATAGATCGTGAATCAATTTCCACTTTCTCTTCATAATTTACAGACATAAATCCAGCTAACAAAAAGAAAAATCATTATACACTTTATTGCAAGAAAGTAAAAATTTGTTACATTATTTAAAAAATTAATGCAGAATTATTTTCACTGAAAATATTAGTTCAAATAAAATTGCTGATAAATATTAAAATTTATTTTAGTGTTACTACCTACCTTGCTTATGATTAAATCTTATACAGCAGTACACAAAGGGGAAACGTATGCAACATTATTGAAATTTAATACAAATATTAATTCAAAATTTACTGATGTAGTATTACACAGGGGAGAATATATATATATGCAAGATAAAAAAATATGAAAGCAAACTTCTAAATTTAATTCACTATAACCTCTTATATTTTTTTTATTTCATTTGGGAACTTCATCTATCTATCCTAAAAATTAGCGCGTCTAAAGTGCAACATTCAAATTAATCATACGATCTTACGTAACCTTTAATGCAGATGCCTGTTGACCAATCACCAAATTGTAAACTGAAACTAAAAACTGAAACTTTTGACTCCCTCCCTTCTTTCTATGAGCTGATGCGTCACCACTTGCTTGTGCTTTCCTCTTGGCCAGATGTCTTTCTGCAATCATGTGTGTGCTGCTACTTTTGCTCCTATAGCAACAATATCAAAATTGTAAATGCTCTTTAACAGGCACGAGTACAGCACCAAGTGAATTGTGGCCACAAAATGGGAATTTAAATAAAAAAGGAATTTAATCCGGCTCAACTGCTTCTCAAAATGGATGGATGCTCTAAGTATCAAGTATCTACGCAATTAGTATTTCTACGTATCTACGTCTCCGTGTTCTTATATCTCAGTTGTTTTTTGTTCATCTCAGTGTTCTTCCAGTTCTAATTATGAAGAAATCTAAATGGGTTTGTTATTCTATGTTCACAGCGAAACATGAGAAAAGTCCTGTTTCACCGGAGATTTTAATGCAAGTTTGTGCGCATTCATAATCAAATCCTTCATGTCGTGTCATCGAACCACAATTTCATTACACACATATATATATAATTTAAAGTCAAGTAGAAAGAACAAACATATATACGTAGGCTATTCAGAGAGTTAATTTACATTTTAGAATTTAAAAAAAAAAAAAACGAAAATAAACATTTTTTATTACTTACATTTGAAATGAACATTATTCAGCTATGTTTCTACATAATCTCCATATAAATTAAGACATTTATCATAATGGTACACAAGCTTCTTAATTCCATCGTCATAGAATGTTGCCACCTGACACTTCAACCATGCACGGACGCCTGCATGCAGTTCCTCGTCATTGTCGAAGCATTATGCTGGAATTCAGGCACATGCAAGTGACGAACTTTAACCAGGTCTCGTCTCCTGTTAAGATATAACCAAGAAGAGATTTATTGTTCTTGGTATGCCTCAAGAAATGTGAAAGTTGCTGCCATCCGCTGCTTTTTATGGTCTTCTGACAAGAGTTTTGGTGCTTATCTGGCACAAAATTTATAATAGCTTAGATCTTGCATCACAACACCAAACAACTAAGTTCATGAAATTTAAGGAAACTCTAGCGAGAGCTCCAAATCTGTGAAGTGGTGGATTTCATGAATCTTTTCATCAGCTCTCTCGATAAGTTCAGCATTAACAATGCTCTGCCGGCCACTTCGTGTTTCCTCGTGAAAATTTGTAAGGTCATTTTTAAACATGATGCAACATTATCTCACTCTGGCTTCCCTCATTACGTCGTTTCCATACACCGTACAAAGTTCTCGAAAAATTTCAATTGGTCTCAGTTTTTTTTGCGAATAAAAATCTAATTAACTGATTATATTCACCACTGGCAGTATTTTCTATTGCTGCACATATTTTAAACATTCACAGCGTACAAAGCAGAAGCAATACATGCCTTCAACGATTACAATCAGGTGTGTAAGGATTCAGTAGACACTACGATACCAAGATGGGGATACTATCACTTACTGCGCAGTAGCAAAACACAAGTTACTTTATAAATAGCCCTCACATATAATACATACATGAGTAATACATCAAATATAATATCACATATAATACATCAAATTTTAATCATGATTGCAATTTACAACTTAAATAACTATAAATTATACTCAAATTTCTTTAAATTAAGAGTCTCTTCAATGCATAGGCCATGACAGGCCTGCCGAGACTCTTCAATAAGTTAATGAAACTGCCAATGCAACAGTCTTGAATTCCTTCCTTTTTGCCGAAATTTTTCTCACAGAAAAATTTCGGCAAATTTTTCTCATACAGAAGTTTGCAAGACGTTTCTCACCCAATTTGCCTTTGTTGATAATCAATATATTTATGCACCCCTTATGTTAACTTTCTTGACTAAAGTAAACACAAAAGAAACCATGCCTGGGGTCTTTTTCAGACCTTTATATGCCCCTTTCAAAAGTGTAGAGGGAAAGGAATGACTGGAATTCTATTTCTTCCAATGTTCCAATCAGTTGGTAAAAGAACAGGTGGATGCAAATATGATTAGTTGGCAATAAGCAGGGTTTATACAGTTAATTTAAGCTAGCTTACTCATACTCAATTCCAGATTATAAAATTCAGAAGTATTTTTGGTCTTGAAATGAATGCAAGATGGAAAGCTGTGATAACTAAAAAAGAAATGTTGAAGAAAAAGTACAGTTTTTTCAAGATAAGTGGTCATCTCTTTACTTTTTCATTCATTGAGAACAAGAATAAGACAGTTTGCCTTATTTGCAACGAAAGTGTAGCTGTGATAAAAGAATATAACTCCAAGGGTCACTATGATAAAATGCTAAATATTTTGCATTGGAAAAACACTTTTGAAGCGATAAAGTCGGTGAATTAAAATCAAATTTAATTATCAGTCTTTTTTCTTCAGAGCAAATGAATATTCTAAAAAATAGTGTTTGTGTTAGCAACTTGATAACAGACAAAATTGCTAAATGTTGAAAACCTTTCGTCAATACAGAGTCTGTAATAGGTTTCTAGTGTGCAGCTGATGTTCCTTGTTCATCATAGGCTCACGCTTTTTTTTTTTATCATTAGCTTATCTGGTGTGACAGTAATGAGGATCTGGCAGAAGATAATATTCAATAATTTAAAATCCAAATACAAGGACATTGTGTTTTATTTTTCAGCAATGTATGAATTAACAGATACAATACATACTGAGCACAAGTGATCATTTTTTATTCATAGCATTGACAGATACTTCATGATTTTAGAGGTATTAGCCAGTGTCATTACACTTAAGGGTACAGCACGGGGATCAGATTTATATTACAGTCAGACTAAAACCTTGGCTAAATATGAGTTAGATCTGAGCAATATATATTGCATAAATATATATATAACCACAGATGGTGCTCCTTGTATGACCAGACAGAAAACAGTAACATTATGCAAATATGATGTGAAGGCATGCAGAAATAGTACTATGATAACTTTCCACTGTGTCATCTACCATTAAAATTTGTGCAAGAAGTTCTCAAACTTTAGCCAGGTGATGACTGTTGTTGTAAAAGTGGTTAATTTCATACAGTTCAAAGGCTTTAATCACAAAATAGTTCTTAAATGATTTTGAAACTGAAAACAGTGATGCTATGTATTATGCCGAAGTACTTTGATTGAAATGAGGAAAGATGCATCATCACTTGTTTTCTTTGAAGGATGAGTTTAACAATTCATGGAATATAAAGGGAAATCCATGTGTGAATTCCATGATGAGAAGTGATTAAGAGACTTTGCATTTCTTGTTGATATTACTGGTCATCTCAATGATTTGAACAATTCTTACTGGGGAAAGATCTATTTGTTCATAATCATTATGACTCTATGAAAGCTTTTAAGACAAAATTAATCCTACAGCAAAATTAACTGCTAAATAAGAAATCCATTTAATTTACAAAATTAATGGGGTTGATGAATAAAACTACAACATGTAACTCGTGGGATTATGCACAGTATTTTCCAAATCCGAGAGTGGAATTCAAAAATAGATTTCTTAACTTACATGAGAATGAAATTTTCATGATAACTTTCTCCTTGCCATTCTCAGTAGATACTGAAAGTGTTCCACCAGAAATTCAATTAGAATTTGTAGATTTGTAATCTGACTCTGTAGTAAAATGAGAGTTTCTTGAAAATCCTATGCTCAGTAATTTTCAAAGTATTAATCCAAACACAAGTATCTAAGAATATGTACACAGTTCTTGTCTTCCATCTTTGGCAGTTTTACATATATGAACAATTATTCAGTCAAATGAAGAACACAAGAACATGTCTGACAGATTTAGAGGATGCTTTACAAATTGCAATAACACAGATTCTACCAGATATCAAAGTTTTAATAAAACAAAAGCAATGCCAAATGTCTCTTTAAGACTGAAGTGACTTCCATCCTGCCAGTAATGTGAATCTTTTACTGTCAATGGATTTTGTAACATCATTATGTACTACATATAATGTCATTGTCATTCTCTTTCATAATTAATAAATAAACACAATATATACGGATTCGACTTCCATCGATTTTATTTTTTAAAGAAAAATCGCAAAACATTGGATTTTATAAAAATTGATAACCCTATATCTCGCCTTAAAATTAATTGCAGTCTTGTAAACATTTCTTGTCAATAAATTTTTTACTTATGCTAGTCATTTGACAGACATGTCGCCAGGGCTGGCACTAGACATATCGCCACCTGGTGCCCTCTGCGGGCTTTAAATTCTGCTATCTGATGCCTCCTTAAATTGTAAAAATTTTGTCAGCTCTAGATTCTGCTAACAAATACCACCAAATTTAAAATCTTGTTATCCTTACATTTTGCTGCATCCTGCTTTGGCACTGACCTTGCTTGTGCCTTGCAGATTTTTATGAATTTATTGATATAGCTCTTTCTTGGGTATGAAAGGTTGAAGACTACTACTCTAAATGCATACCGGCAGTCAAAATTCCAAAGCACATAGACACTGCTCATACTCATTAAAATTACAAGATAAACTGAAAACTGCTCATTAAAGTTTTCAACCATTGTCCAATGGTGTATTTACACTAAAAACCTGTAAATGAAAGCAAAACTAGACTTCTGTGCAAAGGTCAGCTCATGAAAATTGCTAATCAGGTCACCGACAATGTGACACGCAAAGTAGCATGCTGAAATTTGGTTGTGAAATGGTGTTTAAAATTAATGTTATTTTCAAGAGGGATCAGTACCAATTACAATTCAAAAATATTTAAGTGAAAGGCAAAAATGACACTTAGTTGGTAGCTTCAGATAGAAACACAGATGTTGTTCAAAATTCAAATGCCCCCAAAATGCCACAACAAGAACTTGAAACCAATTTAAAAGGAGTGAATAGTTTAATGCAGGAATGTCCAACTAATGAGATGCATGCAGCCTGCCCTGTAAAATTTTGCAGCCCGTGACAAAATTTATGAAATGTGGCACAAAAAGTTGTGAGAGCTTTTAGATCAACTTACACCTGCAAACCTTTTTTTCAAAAATGAAATATATGAAACATAAATCAAGTGTGTCCTTAACTGACAAAAACCTGTAACATCAGTTATGATTAGTGATGGGCAACTTCGGTACTTTCTTGTACCCGGTACGAGAGTTAACGGGTCAACGGGTACAGACAAATACCCGGTACAAAATACCCGTTACTCAAGTAACCGTTACTTTGAAAAGTACCGAAAACCGAGTACTCAAGTAACAATTTGGAGTACCGAAGTAACGAAATACCAGAGTAATGGTTTGCTGTACCGGAGTACCCTAGTAACGATTTGGAGTACCGAAATACGCAGCTAATGATTTTGCGCACTGAAGGAACTCTGCCACGTCACCACATGTTTGATTTTATCTGTACGGAGTCACATTTTGAATATCAGAAAACATGTCAACTACGGAAATGTCTGAGGAGCAGGCAATTCATGGACACAAGGAGCGCATATCACCATTTCGCAAATACAACCAGATACTACTGTCCTCGTACCAAAACCGAAGTGAGCTGAACCCTCATCGATCCTCCAGTAATGAATACCGAAATACCAAAAAGTAACGAATACCGAAAAGTACCCGTTTTGGTACAGAAGTAACGAATACCGAAAAGTACCGAGTTCAGTACAGAAGTAACGAATACCGAAAAGTACCGATTTCGGTACTGAAGTAACGGGTACTTGAACGTACCGATTTTCAGTACCCGTTGCAACTATGTGCCCGTTACAAAATACCCGGTTCGGTAGTACAGTCATCACTAGTTATGATGCGCAAATACAAGTACTGAGATCTTGAAAAACTCATTAGTTTATTAAACTTCAACAGTGAAAGAAAAATATTGCACTTATTATACTAAATATAATATTTGATTGTTTTATTAACTATTGTTGTAATTATTTATGTACAGTCATAAATATTTAATTTTCCCATTTTATTTGTCTTAATTGTTCTATTTTTAATTTATGAATAACAGAAATTATAATATTGTATCATTTTAAATTTTCACCTAAAAATTATATATATATAATATGTATACATATACACATACAAACAATACAGTTTGGTGAAATAAACTGTATTTCCAAACTGAAATGTATTTCCAAAGCGGTCCATATACTCTTTTGGGTTGGACAGGGCTAGGCTAGTAGATAGCTTGCTCAAGGATGGTCCAACAACTAACTGCATCCAAAAAGCATTTTTGGTCACTGTTAGTTCAAAGAAACTGAAGTGACTACAAGAGAGTTTGTTTAACCCTTTGACGCACGCGATATTATTTTTATAATTTTTTTAACTAAAAACTCTAGAAATTGAATATTATGATCCTAGAGACAAATAATATATAAATTTTAAAAATATACTTTTGCCCTTAAATACTAATTTAAAAATATACTTTTGCCTTTAAATAAATTAAATAAATTTTTAAAAATATACTTTTCTGTGGGTGGTGGTCGCACTGTGAAACCACCGCGCGTCTAAGACTTTGAAACTTACTACTGAGGTAGTAGGAAAAAAAAACCTTACCTTTCTCCGCACGAGTTTTTAATAAATAGCGAAATTTACGAATTTGAAAAAAAAAAATGTATGCAAGAATTGCATTATATATAATTTTTTTCATTATTTTCCAAAGTAAATCGTCAGAAAAAATTACAAAATAAACATTTATGTAATTTTTCTATAGCAGTGAAAATATAAGTACCTACATAATAAGGACGTTTGGCTACATGGATAAAAACTCAGTAAAATGAGGATAAGACTTTTTTTTTTTTTTTTTTTTTTTTTTTTTTAATTTCAAAGAACAAATTTTTTTGTGACGCTGTTCAAAGCATGTTTTGTCTTTTTGGTGCATGCATAGACCCAATTGCACGTTTCGCACATGTATCTTCTTCTATGAGGTTTCTTCCTTGTGCTACAATATGTACACTGCCTGGATCTAAGTTTCATTGGTATATGTGCAGCTTTATTTAGTTTCTTTGATCTGGCACATGAAATTTGTGGTTTTTTTATGCTAATGGGGGGGGCCTTGGTTTTTTTCTTATTTTATTCGTATTTCGTCCGAAAATATTTTCAATTTAAATGAAACTTTAACGAGATTTTTATTTTTAATTATAGCAAAGTATATTTACATTAAATTTAAACCACAGGAAATAATTTATAAAATCACAATACTAGCTTGAGGAGCAAGTGTGTTGAGGTCAGAGAAAAGTCTCTGGAAAAGAAAGACATTTTTACTGGGCAGGTGCATGTATTGTTTAGTAATAAAATAACTCTGTGATTTCAAAACCCCTTATCTATATCCAAGTAAAAATAAACATTCACTTTTGAGAAGCAAGCAAACATTGTGAAGAGCAATGGTTTCAAGGTGCGACCACCGAGCCTCTAGAGCATTAGACACAATGCTCAGTGGTCGCGCCCTGAAACCACAAAGTAAATGCCATACATATAGAGGTTTTTTTTATATATGCAGTTTAATTATAGCTATTTTTTATTGTTTATGATAGAAATTATGATGTACATGTGAATTTAAATTTTGAAATTTAAAGTTGTCTATATTAATAAAAGGAAGTTACTTTGTCTCATTGAAAATGAATTTTAAAAGGCATCCGATTTGAAGTACTAAGACCTAAAACATGTATGAATCTGCAGTCATTTTGTGTTATTTTGAGGTAAAAGATCAGTAATCAATTGATTTTCACTCAAAAATTTTGGAAAGAAGAGGAGAAAAAAATTTGAAAATTGGTGTTTTTGAGGCGCAACCACCGCACGTCAAAGGGTTAAGACCTTTAGGCTGCCAAAAAACTCGAATCAGCCATTTTACTGCAGCACAAAGGCCTCATGAGGTTAGATTTTAGTGAGAAAATAAATGGTTTGTATCCCACTCTGCATATTTCAAAGGGTGCTGTTCTCATGACATTCGGTGCAATCAAGAGAAAAGTCACCAGATACTGACAAGACAATATCACATATAAACTGCTCAAAACATTTAAAGGATATTGTAAGTTTTATATAAAATAAAGATATAAGTGAATTTTTTTTGCCGAAAATGGAAGAAGAGAATCACAAATGCAAATTTTCTGATTTTCAAACTGTGGAATATGCTAATTTTGAGTTTGACGTCAAAAACGTCGCTTCAGCGGCAGCGAATGAAATTTTACTTTCAACTGAATAAAAGGCAATGAAGACAAGGATGATCTGCATTCAGTTACCGCTTTGTTTCGATGAGAATGATGTCTCAGCGAAGTCATTTAACCGATTCAGAAGCTTGGAGAGTTGTTGGTAGGTTAGAAGGGGGCTAAAATTAAGCCGAAGTAGTGCAAGCCATTGGAGTGTCACAAAGTGCAATTTCCAGGATCTGGAACCATTTTTTGGAAACTGGAAGTGCAGGCCGAAGACCAGGGCAAGGTTGTAGATGAGCAACAGCGCGCAAAGAAGATCGTTATTTAGTGTTAACGGCTTGGAGACACCGAAATATGAATGCTACTCTTCTCCAACAACACCTTCGCTCGGCTACTGGCACCACGGTTTCAACTCAGGCTGTCCGAAACCGGCTCCATGGTATAGGTCTGTATGCTTGCCGACCGATGGTATGTGTTACACTAACATCAAGGCATCGTCGCGACCACAGGGTGTGGGCAACAGAGCATGTGAACTGGAGGAGAAATGAATGGAGCAATGTTCTTTTTTCTGAAGAGTCCCGTTTTTCTGTTCATCCTGATAATAGGCTTATTTTCATCTGGAGGGACCATGGCAGTAGGAATAATCCTGCGTTCGTGCACGAAAGTGTCAGATTTGGTGGTGGGGAAGTGTTGGTGTATGGTGGCATCTCCATTGATGAGTGCACAGACCTCTACATCATTCTAAATGGACCTCTGACTGGTCGCCGATATAGGGATGAGATCCTCAGACCTATTGTAGTCCCTTACGCTGCAGCAATCGGAGATGACTTCATTTTAATGGACGATAACTGCAGGCCACATCGTGTTAACCTGGTGGAGGATTTCCTTTTCGAGGAAGGAATCGTACGAATGGAATGGCCAGCGTGTTCTCCAGACAGGAATCCAATAGAGCACGTTTAGGACGCTCTAGGAAGACGATTTGCTGGCCGCCAACCACCCCCACAAACTCTCCAAGAACTGGAAAGAGCTCTTCTGGAAGAGTGGGACAGAATACCCCAACTTGTGATTAACAGTCTCATTGACTCATGCCTCAAAGGTGTTCAACGTTGCTGGCCATCCGGCAACGTTGAACACCTTTGACAACAACTTTATGGCAACAAACCATACCCCTACTGAAAATGATTTCCTTTAAAGAAAACACCTTTTTTATTCTTTTTTCTCATATGCACAAACTGTGTTTTTTTCCCTTTGTACACAAATGCGCAATAAAATGCATTTTTTTCTGCCAAACATGTGTAAGTTATACTCATATAACCTACTACGTTTGTCGACCATGTATCAATCAGCTAAAAGATTTTCCAGCCACAAGATCCACCTAAAACCGCAATATCCTTTAATTGTTTTGAGCAGTGTATTTTCATTTGGCTATCCATGGTTTAAAGCATTAATTATATCAGTGGTAGCAGACTACCTTAAATTTTTCATCATTTTCAGTTTGTACTGATATCGGCTGAATATTTTACACTGCATCTAAACAAAAGTTACTTAATATTCATTAAGTTCTTATGCTTAAAAAGCTTATTTAGCTAAGTAATTAAACCTAAAAATTAATACCTGTTTGAAAGTACTATAACACTCATACATATGAAAAAAAGCAATTTTTTATTACTGATTATGTGTACTATACTAATTCTTAATTTTAGGAAATCAAACTGAATATTTAAACCTCTGTTTCCTATTCAACATCCATTTTTAATCTATGCCTTTTCAAATTTTAGCAAACAACTACACTCATGCAAGCAAACACTTTTAGAACTTATTTTAGATGCACTTTGTTTTTTCATTTCTCTTAAATGTTTTTATGAAAATTATCAGAATTTATCTGCCACATTAAAGTAATTGCTCTCTAACAAGTATTTAAGTTCATTTAAGAGCTTTAAAAAGAAACTTACATAAGTAGAATTTACTTAATAATCATCTTAAAAAACTATATATCTTCATTTAAAAAAAATGAGCTGCATTTCATACTGTTTTGAAATGAAAAGCATTTATGTATTTCAATCCATACGCAATCTTGCGAAGGTTTATTTTCCTAAGAATGAATTATATGATTGAAGAAATAAATGAACGAAGATAAGAAACAAACCAGACTGAGCAGCAGCTTCTCTTTCAGATTCTGAGGCTCTACTTTCATTTTCATTATCTATTTTATGGAAATGAGAGAAGAAACCAGTTACATAAAACATCTAAATGATATACATACTTTTTCTTACTAATGCTAACTGTGATATAAAGTTAAATTTAATGCATAGTTGTAAAACACTTGCTTTCCAGAAAGAGATCCATATCAAATTATTTCTTGAAGTACTGCACTCAGTATAAAACCAAAGTATCTTACCTCAAATTTGAAAATTCAAATTATGCTTTAGTTCCATTAATTACTTTTATATATTTATATAAGGATATATATATACTCATATAAGGATATTTTTGGGGGGAGGGAGATATATTTACATGCATCTAAAATAAAAAGATAATTTAAGTCTTTAAGGAAGCTTTCAATAACTGATGTTTTAAGTACAGAAATATTTTATTACAAGTTCTATTATTGGAAACTACAGAGACATAGCCTTAATACCAACACCCAAAACTATCTCAAATACAAAGCATTGTACTGAAACTGATATTCAGGCTTGTACTGAAATTACTGTACCATGACAAACATCATTATCACTTCCCAATGGATTAATGATGATCATCAGCTACAGATTAATGATTCCCATGGATTAATGATGGTCATTGCCTATAATTAACTCGGACATTTCCCACTGAAATTCAAGTTTCAATTTTCTTGATTTTGCATGATCAGTCAGAACAATTTCCTTTACCAAACACAATGAATTAAGTACCAACAAATGACTAATTTTATAGGTTTATTACAAAGTGTAGTGCAACACAAAAAGCATTATAAAAATTTAACTCATCTTATGTGTAAAAATATAATAAATATAATAATTTTCAAAAAGAAATATCAAACTCATAACAAACAAAAAAATTCATACTGCAAAAGAAATAATATATCAGTAATAATAAATATTTTTTGGTGTTCCAAAATAAAAGCGAGAGATTTAAAATTTTGTACCAGATAAAAAAAAAAAAAAAAAAAAATCCTGATGTGGACACGTCATAACCTCCTTGTATGGCATTAAATTATGCACATTGTCAGCTGTATTTCATTGACACTTATTTCCTCAAACTTCATTAGAGATATATTTCTCATTTAATTAATTAAATTCTCACTTCACAGCAAGGCAAAAATACATAAAATCTCAAAACATGTTTATAAAAATTGTAAAATATACATAATTAAACAAATAAGCAAAAACATTTCTAAAGAAAGGGTAGTATTCAATTACATTCCTAAACAGAAGATTGGTAAGGAGTGCACTAAGAAGTGAAGAAGAGCTACAGTATCAGATTCTAGAATTAATAGTAATTTACACATTCCTACAAGCAGAAATTTAAGCTTTCACATTCAACACATACTAAAACAATTAAAATTGAAAAAAAAATCACTTTAATTTAAAATGACATTATAAGATTGTTTGCTTTTCATTTAAATATAGAATATGAAATAAAATTTTAAATTCTCTAAGAAATAAAATACTATGACCTTGTGAACTTACGTGGAATACTGCGAGTATGTAATTTAGCAACTTCTCTTTGCAATCGATCAATATTTTCAGATTCTTCTTCCATTTCTTTCACACGAGCTTTTATCATTTCAACATCCTAATAGAAATTTTGAAAATAATTCCTAACTAATAGTTGATTAAAAAATAAATAAAGTAAGAGACTGAAAGATACTTTCCAAAGTTACATTTCTTTACAACTTTTATTTATTTACAATAAATAATGAGGCTGAAAGTTACTTTAATCATATTAAAATTAAAAATGTGCATCATGCATATTCTCATACTTTTATTAAAGAGTATGCCATATTACCCTATAATAATTATTTTCAGTCATAAAAATGTCTAATATTAAAATTACAAAATTTATAATAATTTACAAACAATACAGCCTGGTGAAATAAAATGCATTTCCAAAGTGGCCCACATAGTCTTTTGGGCTGGACAGGGCTAGTAAATTGTACAGCAAATTATTATAAATTTTGTAAAATCTTAAAAGAAATTAAATGCATCTTTTTGAGAAGGAATAAAAAAAATTCTCTATTCTACTGTAAATTGTTTCTATTTAATTTTCTGCTCTTCTGGTATCTGCACTGCATTAAAAAGGACATAATCCAAATTTAAAATTTTTACAAAGTTTTAATTTTCTTCTCAGGAAATTCTAAAAATCTTTCTGCAAAATTCATATTCTGCAGAAATTTTCCAAATAAAGTTCAATAATGCTGTGATTTCCCTTCTCTAGTAAAATTAGTATTTAGTAATAGAAAATATTCCAAAACATTTATTTTCAATATTTTATTTTATGGAAATTCTCAAAAATTATATTAATGATTTGTTACGCTATATATTTTTAAATCATACTTAATAATCATATGAATTGGAAAATAATACCTACAATTTCCTGAGAGGTAGATGATTACCTCAGATTTATTTTACTCACATCAAAGAAAACTTGTACACATTAACTTTTGTGTCACATTGCTATTGTTCCTGCAGGCAATATGCCAGTACAACTCAAAGCTGATAATGTATCCTCAGTATTTAAAAATTGCCATCTGATATTTAACCCTTTCAGATGCTCAGCCGGCACTGCTCAAGTTATATTCAAGTCATTTTAAGCATTATGCCTTTTTATTTTATATTACTTTTATATAGTAATATAACAAATAAAAATATCAACTGCAGTTCAAACCTTTTATCCAGCATGATTACTTCTAGTAAAAGCTAGACTATCCACAATACTTAGGAAATGAGAAATTCCCAGATAATTGAGTATATACAAAATGGAATTAAAGATAGAAAAGCTACATGAATAGAGAAAAAATTTCTGATCTAAAATTATAAAAATAGTTATCTTTATTTGTTATCAGCTTGAATATCAAAAGCCTATGTTTAAAATTCTGTAAAACTGGGAGGGGGATTGCATTTTGTATATAAAATTCAACATGCTTCATAGCCTTCAACATATAAAATTTAAACATCTTATCCGATTACAAAATGTCGCTGGCCATAGAATTAAATGGAGATGCCTCCAAACTTGTTTAAACCATTCCAGTAAAAACTAAATAATTAATCAAAATAAATAAAAGATTACTCTGCTTTCACAGTAAAAAAAAAAAAGTATGTAAAATGCTTAAAAATTGTTATCAATATGACAATTTATTACAAATTGATTGGAATGCATTTTGGTAAAAGAGATGGGAGTAATTTAATGTTTGACGGAAAACTTGCATCAAAGGCATTCCTTCTAAATTCCAGTGAATTGACTAAGCACTTTTTCTTAGAGGGGTTCCAAAGAAATGCATCCAAATTTCATCCCAAATAAAATTTTTCTTAGTGGTGCTCCAACGAAATTTGTTATCTTTGTACACTTAATGATGATTTAAGATAAACATTTTAATTTTTTTTCCCTTTACATAAAATGCATGTTAACACTCACACAAAAAAGGAGATATTTTCACTTGCATTATATTTTTTTTAATGTATAAGGCTTACTCTACTGACTGCCTCAGTTAAACATACTAATGAGAGTAGCCACCAGCCTATTGTGAATTTTGGAATCTCCCAAATGTTCCCATGCTATAATAACTCCCCACTTTTCTTTGCATATCTTTTTCCAAAGATGAATTCTTGGAACAATAGGGAAGGTATAAGTAACATCTTCTGAAAGAAAGCCATGTAATTCTATTCACATTTTAAGAAGTTATCAGTAGGGTTTCAAGAGTCCTGTACATGCTTGAAGACAGCTTTACAAGTCTCTCATTTGCTTAATTTTTTTTTAAATATAGTTTAAAAAAAATTTATATTTAAAATATAATTTTAATATAGTTACGTGAATGTCAGATTGTTGGGCTTTTGTTATACTTTTACATTATATCTAACAATTTAAAATTTTTAGTGTTCTAGTATATTTGTTGTCAAATCTATTTTTCTTCCTTTTGCACAATAATGATTAAAGCAGCCTGACAAAGTTAGACATATAAATTTATGCTTAGTATGAAAGCAGCAGAACAGAGTACTTAATAATGAAATCAGTTTTAAGTGCACTACAAAATCCCTTAATTGAGGCACATTTCCTATTAACATTTACCCTTCGAAAATTGTATTTTAGATGTACTGTTACTTTTGGTTTGATGTTGCCTTTGTTTTCTCATTTCAGGAAACAAAATGAAACAGATCACAAAATATTTTGTGAAATTTACAATGTCAGAAATATAAATGAAAAGATAAAAGCAGCAGCCCACAATGTTTAATTTTTAGATACAAAATATGTGGTAAGACTTAAAAACAAATCAGCCTATAAAAACTATAAAACTCAGAACTATAAAAACATCTTACATATTTTAGACAAATATAGCACCACAGGTTCCAATTACTTAAAATTAATGCAAGCACCATAACTCAAGTTAAAGCAGATTACATCACACCAATATGAAAAGCAGTAAAAAGACAGAACTGTACATTAACGAGAAGCTGGTGAAAATTCCATGGTTGGTGACTGCAAACACTTGCACAGCTTTCAAAGCATCAATGTTCCAGCCACCCAATGAATGATTTTCATTCAATAACAATGTAAAACACAACTTAAAATGTACAATTTAGCAATTCCGATTCTCAAATATGCACTTTATATTCAGTAACTAATTATAATATCCCAAACGGTCATACTTGAATGTTAACCTTAAATAAATTCAAATTCCTTTAGATGATAGATTACAATAAAAACTTGTTTCCAACAAAGCTCAAATTTTTTTTTAATTACCAATGTCCAATATAAGAATAACATATTTTGGATTCATGTGTTTTCAAGATCCTATCTGCAGTGTGCATATTTACCATTCTAAGACAACCATTCTGGTTTAAAACCACAACTGTTATCCTTCTTACTACTCTAACACAGCCACTCTGGCCTAAAATCACAACTATTCTTCTTAGAACACATTTACATTTTGGAAGGTTATCCTCTTTCAAAACTACCATATTTTTTAAAACTCCATTTTTGACATTGTTGTAGATGATTTAAGTAATCCAAGTTTCATCATTTCCATATATGTTGAGTAACCTTTTCAACTTTTTTCTATATAGACAGACAATTATTAGGTATATGGATCGGGTTCAGCTATTGTATTTATGGTTCGGCCAATTAGAAAATATCCAGATGCTAAAGCCTCATGATCATTAATATCAGATGAAATCGGGCTTGATGATTTAGAATTTAAAATTCCTCCAGGCTTGGTAATTAGAGTGATGAATTCTTCATAATTAAAATTTGTGTTTCCAACAGTCCTCATAAAATGATGTTTAACAGACCTTCACCCCGGCATCCCAGAGCCCACCAAAATTTGTTCCAGAAGAGATAAATTTCCAATTGATTTCATCAGATACCAAGAATTTTCCTAAAATGTCGTCAAGATCAGTAAATTACATGAATAGAGAAAACTACATGAATAGAGAAAGAAATTTCTGATCTAAAATTATAAAAATAGTTCTTATTTGTTATCAGCTACAAGTCATTTGACCTCTGCTTGGGCTCCAGCAAAATTTGTAAGCATTGTCAGAAAACAAGATGCACCTTTTTCCATACCTTACAAAGAATCTTTAACACTGGATTGTATTTGATCGCAAGGTTGCCTACCGTATCTATAAGGACAGTCTTAATGGCCATACAAACAAAAATTGCCACATATATTATAGGAAGGGAATTCTTTCTTTGAATTTTATATTTGATCTAAAAAGGTCTGGCAAGTCAACTCATGAATTGTAAATGAGAAATTTATAGTAATTCTTTCAGGTGGGAAATTTTCCATTAATTGTTCCACAATTATAGGTTTATTTCTTACTCAGGAGCAGAATTATAAACAATATTTCTAAAATGAGTGAAAATTTATGATTTGTAAAATACAAGAGTGTTTCCAATTGTTCAATTCCAAACTTTCAATCCAATTGATTCAAAACGTAACACATTGCCTTTTAAAACTCAAGCAGCTGGCACTGTGCGAATGGATGTAACGTGAAATTTGAATAAAGAACTTATTCTTCTGCTCAGCGTACGTGATATTGCAGATCACGAGACTTTATCGGTGTTTATGTAGATTTTACGCTTTTTTAAAAGTGTTGGCATATTGCACTTGAACTAAATCAGAAAATGTGCATAATAAAAGGTAATTTTATTCCGTATTAATTTGCATTTGTTAACACTCTATTTTCTATTACATAGCGCCAAATATTCCCCTAGCGGTGACTTTTGGAATCAATTTGTTTTTTCGCGGAATCCTTTGTACCCCGTCTTGTTTAATCTTCCTACAAAATGTGGCGTCCTTCTCGCAAATAGATAGCGCTACAGAACACTGTGAGCACTGTCAGTTTAATTATGGCCACCCGGTATATATAAGAACTCAACCATAATTATACTTCCAACAATCAGCACTGAAACAACCAAAATACATCCAGTGGTTCCAAATAACTTGTCTCTAATAAAAGTGAGTCTTATAGAATATGATTGTCAGTGACATTTAATAATGCTTTTTTATGTTCTTAGATATAATATCTACTTTTTAAAAGTGGTTGCCCATTGGAGGTTTCAGTAATTTTTTTATTGAAATATATACTGTATTAGCAAAATTGTTCCCATGCTTTTCTATGTTCTTAGATATATAGTCAAAAGTCGTTAATCCGGACACCCATAATCCGTAATGATCTATAATCCAGACCTCAAAGCTACAAACTTTCTACGCATGCGCATAATACGTTTATGCATGTGTGTTTAATGTATAATGGATGGTATAAGCTAAGCTATAAAATTATCTAATTATCTATTTCAGTTAATGTTGCAGATTGCGTTGTTCCTTAATCTTCGAATTGGATCAGGCTAATTATTTTTTGCAAAGTGTTAGAGCAATTTTATAAAAGTAAGCTTGAACTTTCGATTATGTCAAAAAAAAAATTTGATTCTGGAGCGGCCAAAGGATCTACAAAGCGAAAGCATGTTTCGATGTCCATCAAACAAAAAGTGGAATTGCTGCAAAAAATGGATAAAGGCATATCCTTTGTTTCTCTAACCATTCCAAAATCTGTTTATCAATTTCACGTTGCTCTGCTGGGGGGGGGACGTTGCGGCGCGCAATGGACTGGAAGTTAATCTGTCAGTACTATCCTCATCTTAAAAGGAAGATGTTCTTATTTTATTCGGCTTATAATTCCTTACTAAATGTAGTATTTCATCTCGATGTACTCTGTTTTTGATATGATTTAAAACAAATTCCTCGTCATTATAAATATTGTGAATACGCATCAAATAGTTTTCTGGTTGCAATTTTCTAATTTCGACTATGCGTAATGTATGCTTCACACATGCGCGCGTTGAAAGAAATGTTTAATAAAGTAAAATAAATATTAAGCTTTTTTTTTTTTTTAATTTTGATACCCTTTAGATTATAATTGCTCTTTATTTTATAAATTACGGTTTCATATTTTTAATTTTATAATTTCTGCATGCCATCTTATCAGATTTAAATTGATGATCTATAATCCAGAAAAACCGATAATCCGGAATCGCTGAAGTCTCGACGAGTCCTTTGACTGTAGTATCTACTTTTTAAAAGTGGTTACCCATTGGCGGTTTCAGCACATTTTTTATTAAAATATATGCTATATTAGCAAAACTGTTCCCAGCAAATGGAGTTATTCACAGATCTGAAAGAATATGGCTGTTCTGCAAAAAATTTCACTTCTTTTTGCTTAACTTCAGCACTATGTAATTTTTTTAGATAAGCAATGAACTTTGAATTTGATCCCAGAGGAATTTGACTCCATAAATGAACTCTTAAACAATGCTCTGAATAAAAAATTAATAAAACAGCAAGCATAGTTTAACAAATTCTTAGTTTATTTTTATAGGTGAATTTGAAAATGTTTGCTACTGGCCTGAAGTTTTCATGCTCAGATGGTAGAACCACTCTATCCAGATTCCTCCCAGTTTTAATTAGTTGGTTGGTTGACTTTTAATGGCATAAAACCTCCCAGTTTTAAATTTTTTTAAAAAAATCTTTCTAAATACAACACTTCATTGAATAATTTATTAGACAATTATTCTTTATCAAAACATTTTCTTTCAGAAGTTAAGCTTCCATCCATCTGCTCTTAATCTACAATATTTCAAAAAGGTGATCCATTTGATATAAGGTATTCCCTCACATATTTTTGCACCTAGCTTTCGAGCAACAGCTTCTGAAAATTTAAAAATTATTTACATAATTTTCCCCTTCTTCAGTGTGCTCATAGAACAAGCTCCACTAAATTTTAAGATGGATTCATCCAGGTAATAGTTGTTTTAATCTTAATAACAAAGCCCTCATAAGTTACCTGTGTAAATCATGCCAAATCTTTTCCTTCTAACTGTTGAACTTTAAAACAACCTAATAAAAGAACTGACACATCACAACAAAGCAAACATGAGTCGACAATTAGTCTACCATTTCACAGAGTTGGTTGCTCAGTCATTTTTTAGTTATTTATGAATCACTTGAAGCATAAGTAGTAGCAAAAGCAACAATAAAAACAGGCCAGATTAAAGTCACAGGGAAATAGAAATGAAGATAGCTTATTAGATGCTGTAATTTTAAAATTAATGTGCATTCTTACTGGAGTTTGGTTTGGTTTATTAGATGACGGGAAAGCATTCGAGGGATATCTGCCTTAAGAAAGGGATGCCTTCGTGGAGGACTTTTTATGGAAAACTGGCTCATATACACGTTACACATGGGGAAAACCACGGAAACACCCATGCAGCCAGCCCGTTCGCAGGATTTGAACCTCGGACCAAACTACCAGTGTTCAGCCACCACTTCAGTCTTCACCCGCCCGCTGGTGGACTTATTGGAATTTGAGTTTCTTTTAAAGAAATAACATTATGATAATTACCCTTAGTTTATCCACGACTTTTCCTCTGTTACATTTGTACTAAAACCGCATCTTTCGGGAATTAAATAATTTGCATAATTTTCTCAATTTTGGGTCGATGAAATTAGTAAAAAAATGAAATAAATATGTGAAGAAATACAGTTTGCAAACGGTGCATTGAAAAAGACATTATAAAGCATACACTTTTCATTGTTTATAAGCATTTTCAAAAATTAGCATATTACAGGGGTGTTTGTGGGACCCCAAAAAATCCCCTGAAACTTTTACGGACTTACTACCGACATTTTGGAGTTTCGAGAAGGGGGGGGAGAGAAATGAAAAATTACAATTATGAAGTATTGAATGACCTAATTATAAAAGTTCAATGAATTACTTTTTTTGCAAAATTAATAACCATAAATTTTCAAACATATAAACTACTACATTTTATGTAAATATTTTAAATTACCTGAATTAATTTTTTTTAAAAAATTACCTAATTTTTGCTGCTTTTTTTTTATTTTCTGATGTTTGTGGGCTTGTCTTTCTTTTGTGGTGAACTTCATAATTGCAGGAAGGTTGACTTTTATTTTCCTCATTTACAGTTGAAGAAATTTCCTCGAGAACTGCACATGCAGAGGTAGAAACAGTTTGCTTTTCTACTAATGTAGAAGGTTTTTCAGAGACTTTTATAGGTGACTCATCTGAAATACATGTTTTTAAGTCCTCTTGATATGTTTCCCAACTTCTGTTCATATTCAGTAAGAGATCTTTGTGAATTGGATCAGTCACTGGATTTTTTTAGCCATATTTTTCACATGAGGTTTCTTTAGAAGCCATTAAATCATATTTAATAGTCTGCACTGCATCTAGGGAATCAATCTTAAGAGAGGTTCTATAGTCAGTGACAAGTGTATCCATTAAGTTGAATGCACTTTCCACTAATGGGCCATGGAAGCAGCTAAGGCAGGCTTTGACCAATTTAGCCAATGTAGGATACTTATAATCATTTGTGAAATCATCTTTTAAATTAAAAACTTTAGACCAATATTTATCAATTGTACACTTGACTTGATTTCCACTTTCATCAGATGTGTAGAGCATTTCTTTGGTGATATCAATATCACTCTGATATAACCTTATTTCAGCTTCTACTTTTGACTTTTCATTATCACTAAAAATATGGGACATAAAAGATGATAATTTTTCAAAAGCTAATATTGTACTGGTTTTACCTCTTAACTCTGGATCTAATTCTGTAAAACTAATTAGATATGAATTTTTAAGGGGTAATTTCTGTTTTATATGCTGTGCTGTATTAGTATAAGCTTTCATCAGAGAAATTTGGAATTCTTTTGCTATTGGATGATTTTTTGATAATTTCTTCAAGAGAGTGGAAGCTTCTGCACCATATTACTTTGCTAGGTAGATGGAATTTTGGATTTGTGACATCAACCTTTAATAAATCATTATAAGATGTGCACTCTATATTTTCTGGCTTCATAAAAAAGAAAAATTTTGCCATCAATTTATAAATATTGGAATGTATTAAATGAAGCATTGGTTTTTTTGTTTCAATATATGTGTATATATAATTTTATTTCAATATATGTGTATATTTTTTTCAGTATATGTGTATATATATATAATTTAATATATGTGTTGAACTCTGGTAATACTGCTGAATATAATGCCATATGCAATAAAGTTTTGTTTTGCATAACAAAAAACCCATTTAGTATTCTTTTTTTCCGAGCTAAAGCATCCTTTGCGAGTTGTTGGGAATGCAAGCAAGAATACACCCCTTCAACAATTTTTTTCTGAGCTGCAGAAATATTTCTTTTATTGTATACAGTTTCAACACAAGAAAAATAATCCCCTTTATCAGTTTTATCCAAGTAGTGAAAATAAAATGCAATAAGAGCATACCACAGATCTTTGATTCTTTCTATAAACACATAAAATGTACACCCACCTATGGTCTGGTCTCTTCAAGGGCTTAAGTTTTTTAATGGCAAGGGATTCACAGATTTTGAAAAAATTTTCTCTTTTACTGCAGCTTTTCATATCAAAATAGATGTCATCAAACAAATCTTCTAAGTATCTATCCAAAACATAAAGCAAATTTTTTTGCACAGTTATTAGCTGTGTGACATGTGTCACCATCAATATCTAATAAGTGGGGTGCTTTGTTTGATCGTAGTCTGGTTTCAACACCCTTTTTTTTTTCCACGCATGGTGTTACATGAGTCCATTAATATACTAATTAAGTTTGCCCACGGAATATTATTATCTTCAATAGTATTAACAACTGCTTTAAAAACAGCTTCTGAATTGCAAGATTCCATCTTTAGAGATGCAAAATGATGAACTACAACTTCATTTTGATTGTTGTCATAAAACTGCACCAATATTGCCAGTATACTTTCTTGAGCATTGCTAGTACTTTCATCCAAATTTAGAGAAAATGGAGTCTCTTTTAAAGTTTTAATGATATTTTCCTTAATAGTTTTTGCGAGCCCATATTTCATCTTATAACATGCAGTAGTCCTGGACATTTCAAACGAATTTAGTGCCGTCTGATCGCGGCTCAACTGTTTACAGAGTTCAATTAAATTGGGAGCTACATTGAAAGAAAGAGAATTCTCAGTGATAAACGAAGTTATTAATACCTCTTGGCATGCTTTTCTTGTCACTATATCCAATGGCCGAGCATCAGTCTCCAGTAAGTCATCAGTATTTTTTAAATTAACATAATTACTTAAAGTCATTGAATGTCTAATGCACTTTGAATATTTTATGTGCGTCACAGTTTTAGAATGATTCGTGAAAGCCTTGAATCCTTCCCCACCATACTTCAGCAGTGAGTTACAAAAAACACAATATGCTTGTCCAGCAACATTTATTTTCTTGCACCATGTGCCGATGGTATCCCCATTACCATCTCTCCGTTCAATCCAATTCCACCTAAATGCATTCCGGACACCTTCTTCTAATTGTATAATATCACTATTTATATCGAGAAATTTCATAGTGAAATTCTCTTGTGTACATAAATAAAAAAATATTTCAATAAACGAAACGAAAAATTTATACATGCATCAATAAATGAAACGAAAATTTTACACAGCGGAGGAAAAAAAGTTGAGAAGCGATCAATGACAAATAGCTAATACGGCAAAAAATCCCCTTCTCTACTTATTGGCGCCATGCCAGGAGAGATAAGACCTTTGAACCCAGAGTCACGTGATCGCACATCTGGTCGAACGAAGTCTCGACCTTTTTTTCTGCCATCCCTACTTGCCGAAAAGAATCCAGAAGAGAATGTCTGAGAACCAGGAGAATGAGTTATAACTTGCAATACGGAAAGAACAAAAAAGAAGTTTTCTCCCCCTTTTCACGCAATATCACTGCCTTTGGAGAAAGAAAGGAAAAGTTTTCACCACACACACTAACCTGTTTCGTTTTCTGCTTTCAAAGCAAACAAAATTACCCAGATCAAAATAAATAATTCATTATTATTTCTACTTCCTTTTGAACGACGATCCCCAGAATTTCCGGGGATCGAAGTTCAAAATCCCCGGAATTCCGGGGTTTCCTCGGAGCACAAACACCCCTGATATTATCTCAGAAGAATCTTGAATAATAAAATGCATTATGATTGTATATACATCTACCATTAGAAAAATAAAACACTAATTAAATACACTAAAAATATGAACAAATAGATAATTAAAGAGATGGGTTTACATTATTTTGCTTGCTATACACTTCGATACCTACTTGGATACTTTCATGAACAACTTTCTTCAAAAAAAGTGGCGATTTATATTTTATATGTGAGGAAAAGTATAACAAAAACCTTAAACAGAGAGCTACTTCAAATGCTAGTAATAAAATCTAGGTTAAACTACAAATACTTCATGGTTTAAGCCATTAGGAAGGCCAGTTAGATGGAAGAACCAGCTGGATAATTATATAACCACTTTTAAACTAATACAATCAAAAAATTCACGATACAAAGAAAATTATTCAATTTATAACTGCCTAAATATAAATGATGGTACTTGATCTTACAGAAAACCAAACAGCTTGAGAAAGTTGTCTATTTCGTGCATAATATATTAAAAAAAAAAGCTTCAACTTATTTCCAAAAAATGCAAATTTTTACTAAAAAACAAGTATTCATGCTTGCTTTTGCAAATTAGAATGAAGGGTAAAAAATCCCTCTCTTAGAATGGAATAATGCAATAGTTTCATTTTTGTTTGGTGGTAAATTTAATTTTGAATCTTTAAAAAAAATCTCATGAATGTAAAAAAGCAATTTCAAATCTTTGAAATTACCTGATTTTGAGTACAATTTTGCATTTGTTACATGGTTTAGCTATACATGCTGCTGAATATAATAATTAATTGCTGGTCTGATTATCTTTCTTCAATTATTTTTGCATTCTACAAAAAACTCAAAAGTCTTTTTTTGGCATCAAAACTTACTTTTATAAATTAATTCTTTGACAAAATACAGTACAAAGTCTGTAATCCGGACTCGTCAGGACTTTGGCGATTTCGGATTAGGGTTTTTTCCATATTATGGATCATCAATTTAAATCTGGTAAGATGGCATGCAGAAATTATACAATTACAAATATGAAATAAAGAACAATCATGATCTAAAGGGTATCAAAATTTACCAAAAAAAAAGCTTAATATTTATTTGTTTATTAAACATTTCCTTCAATATAAGTTGTTTAAGGTGCTTCCAGAAAATTTCAAAAAGTTCCTTTTTCTTGTTTCATATATAGTGGACTTTCCAATGCCATACTTCTCGAATAATTTTGAGACGGATAGGCCTTTATCCACTTTTTGTTTAATGGACATCGAAACATGCTTTTGCTTTGTAAACCCTTTGGCAGCTCCAGAATCGGAAACTCTTTTTGACATAATCGAAAGATCAAGCTTAATTTTCATAAAATTGTTCTAACAGTCTGCAAAAAATAATAAGCTGGATCCATTTAGAAAATTAAGGAACAGCGCAATCTGCAACATTAACTGAAATGCCTTAGATAATTTTAGACTAGCTTATATCGTTCGTTATAAATTAAACGTGCATGCACATAAAGTTTGTAGCTTTGAGGTCCGGATTATAGATCATTCCAGATTATGAACGTCCGGATTACAGACTTTGTACTATAAAAATTTAAATTGTGTTTTACTAATTAATTTTCTAATAAATTAGCTAATTTTTCATCATTAAAACTTGCACATTATAATATTTAAAATACTGAATATATTTATGAATCATACTTACGGGATCTTCATTCTCTGTTTCTTTAGCATCAAATTTCCCATTTTGTTCATTATCTCCAGCTATTAAGAAAGGATCATCTGTTTCAATACTTTCATCCGAGATTTCAACTAAAATCAAGCAAAACTATTCTTTAAATTGAAATTTTAAGCAAATGAATAAATTCTTTGCAAGTATTGTTAAAATTTGTATTTTAAGTATTGCTCACATATAAATAAAAATAAAGCTTTAAAAAATACTTGCTATAATTAATACTTTTAATTAAAATCAAGACTCAAGCCTTAAAATTATAGGTTCTCTTAAAAAACTCATTTATTAAAAAAAATTAATACCTCTTAAAAAACTCATTTTCAAATTACATATTTAACTACTTTTACATAGTACTATATACTTGTTAGAAAACTTTAGTAAATTTGATTCTTGTGTACATCTAATGAATGCAAAACTACTTAAATTATATGAAATTATAAAAGGTGACTGCTTTAAAAATTCCTAAAACCACAGCAGAGTAAAAATTCAACATTATTTCAAGAAATTCAAAGCATTACTGCAAAATTTGCACATATATGCATACACATATATTTTCATTAACCCATTAACCGCCAAAACTACAAGGAATGTTTCTTTTCTCATGAAAATAATAACAAATATTAAATTAAGCATTTATAACATAAATTTCATTGAAAATAAAAAAAAAAATGCTCTTACCTGTGGAAAAAGCGAGTGTTGCGTTCGCGCAACGTCAGCGGAATAAGACTACGGATGTTTAGTGAGTAGGATTGTACTCGTGTGACGTTTCTTTTGAGTGGAGCGCAGAATTACTTTTTAGCTGTATAACGTTTTATGAATCTACAAATCACTTCACTTGTAATTAATTTAATATTAAAATATCTATTGTATTTCTTTTACAAATGCAGATTATTTCATTTGAAAGATTCAAGCATGAAAAGCTTGATTACAAACATGATGTAAAGCTACATTACATCTATAAACAGTCTGGCTATGGTACTCTTTACAACAAAGTCTTTTGTTATCAACGGACTTTACGATAAAATGTCTACCATCTCTATGGAATGGTTTTTGAATGCTGAATCTACTAGGTCTTCCTGTTGCTGATCTATTTCTGGCTAATTCTACACTCTCAATAGGAGTTTACAAAAGAAATAATGCATTCTCGCGTCTGAAATCTAAACCAGACTTTATATTTCCAGTAGTAAAAAGTGGTGATATTTAGCAAGTTTAGATATGGTCTCACCTCATATAATTTATCAGTATTGTCAATTTGACTATTGTCAATTTGACTATTGTCAAATGCAAATACTGCTTCATATTCCAGTACTGCAAATGTGATATCAATTATACAACAGGAACAGAAATATCCTTATCAAAAGACCAATACATTTTTGAGGTAAAGAATGATATCCTGTAACCAATAATATTTCAATAAATTTTCTCATATAGGCTTCAGATGCAATAAATTCTGGGCATTTTTTTCCCTGAGCGTATATATTTGTCTGTTCAACGAGAAGAGAGTAAATGTCTAAACCAAAAAGAAAATCGAAAATATGTGCACTAGTTTTACCTTGTGTTTTGTCTTTTATAATTTATCTTCTATCTCTTTCTTCATGTTCTTCCTGAGACATAACTAACAGTTCCTTTTTTATCCACTTCAAGATTTCAGTCTTCTGCTTTTTAAACTTTTTAGTATGACTATAACTGCTTTTAGAAGGCTGAAACTTACTTTTTACGTGAATTTCAACTTCCCCAGCAGTATCATTTGGTAAAATATCATTATCATTATTTAAAACATTGCCATTCCTTTCTTCTTCGTCACTAAGCCTCTGCAATTTCTGGGGGAACAACAACAATATCAGTTTCATTCTGATCATTATTAACATCATCATCATCTGTTTCTTCATCAAAAAATCTTTGAAGGGCCTCTTTTAGTGTAAGATACCTAGTTCTAGGCATTTTTAAACAACCAGAACATGAACCAGAACATTGAAAGGAATGAGTGAAAAAGAAGATTAACTACCCGTTTCCTGCTGACGTTGCGTCAACGCAACACCTGTTTTCCCTTTCTTCGCAAAACAAATATAAACATCTGACTGATTTAATGTTCTGATAAACAGTGACCTTGACTAAAAATAGATCACTCATAAAGACGGCGATTCTTTCGTTAAATATTTTCAGCAAAAATACCCGATCGAAAATTTTGCTTAAAGTACGAGATTAATTATTATAAACAATATAATTATTGAAGGCAATTATTTTTTACAGAAATAATCTTCATAATATTCCCTACACAAAATCATCTGCTGGTATAAAATATCTTAGGTAGTTATATTTATATATGCATTTATTTTGACCGTTGCGTCAACGCAACACCAGCGGCTAATGGGTTAACATTGCAAAAAGTATAACTTTTCCAAATTTAATTCTTACTTCAACTACTATGTCTCATTTTCAATAGTTAAAAACAATGCCAAATTTAATAAGAGATGTTTTAGCGAATGGGTTGAAATATTTCTGACAGACATTAAATTTACTTTTTTCTTTTTAAAAACTGATGGATCAGTAACATGAGCAAGACATTTTGATGTAGACAATGACTGTTGGCTTAACCCTTTAAGTTTTAGATTACAATTTGAATTATGTATTAACAGGTATTAGAAGTCAGGAACTGCTTGCTATAAAAAAGAAAATGGCTCTTAGAATGACAAGAATTTTAGTCAGCTGTTCAGATATTACTATTCCCATATATTAGTAACTATTCCCATATCCACAGGCTGAAAGATAGACGTACAATTTGGAGGGAAGAATAATACGGATACATTATCTTTCACTAAAACTTTAAATGAAATATGTGCTGAACAGTTGTCAACAATCAGGACTATTTTTAAGTCATCAGGTAAACCAACTGAATTCAAATGTCGACGAGCCTTGGGATAAATTGCTGCGTTCCTGCAGCATTTGTGCACGCTAAAATTGTTAGTCTCACTCTGGAAATCTTTGACACCAATTGGAGCCTTTTCAGTAGAGGTTACCAAGGTATTTCACAGTACATATTGCCAAAAAAGACCAGTTTCATCAGCATTGTAAATTTGTTCTGGAGATAATTGTTCACTAGTAATGAGTTCAATGAATTCATCTCCAAATTTTTCAGTAGCTTCAGTATCAGTTGAAGCATTTTCACCTTAAATTTTTAATTGTCTTATACCATGGCGATTTTTTAATTTAGTTAACCAACCTGTCGAATATGTGCACTCAGTGTTTAAATTTATTTCTTCATGAAATATTTTGGTTTGAGCCATTACCATTGGACCCATCAATAGCATGCCCTCGCTGCGACGCTGTCTGACCCATTCAATCATCACTTTGTCATGATCGTTACTTTTAGCATAATGAACCCTTTTTCTGTTATTCATTGCAAGTGAGATGTCGGAATCCACAAAAAACTCAAAATGTTCCTTTTTCTTTTTGTCTATGTCATATACAGTTGACTTTCCAATGTCATACTCCTCGCATAATTTTGAGATGGATATGCCTTTATCCATTATTTTGCAGCAATTCCACTTGTTTGATGGACATCGAAACATGCTTTCGCTTTGTAGATCCTTTGGCAGCTCCAGAATTGGAAACTCTTTTTGACATAATCCAAAATTGAAGCTTAATTTTTATAAAATTGCTCTAACTTTCTGCAAAAAATAATAAGCTGGATCCAATTAGAAGATTAAGAAACAGTGCAATCTACAACATTAACTGAAATGCCTTAGAATCAGTAAAGATAATTTTGGCCTAGCTTATACTGTCCGTTATACATTAAACGTGCTTGCGTAAAGCACACAAAAAAAAAAAAAAAAAGTTTGTGGCTTTGAGATCCGGATTATAGATCATTCCGGATAATGGACGTCCGGATTACGGACTTTGTACTGTAATAGAATCTATCTTCGTTTAAATTTCCAGAAGTCCTATGGGTCATATGACACAATTAGGGGCTCTTGGGAGAAGACAAAAAAGCTGAATTCAGTGTTACCTACACCAAAACTTCAACTTGATACAAAGCAGGAGAGCTATATGCTTTTCTTTTTATTCCATTCTAGAGGAGACCTTTCAAGTCATTAGTGATAACTGGGGACAGACTGTTCCTCTGGTTTATTGTAAGAACAAGTCCTTAATTTCTTGAGGCCAGCATCTGGCAGAGATGGCAGAAATGAAGTCCACTAGAATTTCCAGAACTCTCACTTTTAAGAAACGATTTTGAATTGCAGGCACATATCAAATTTTCTCATAAATACAAAAAGAGCGAGTTGGCTGAGGGTAAGAATTACTACTTTTCCTGTGCATTACTAACTTTACACCAATTCTTGTCTTAAAGCTTGGTTATACAATTAATTTATTTACATAAATCTTACAAAAGTAGTTTAATCTCGAAAAAAGTTAAAAAAAGGTTAAAATCATCTATCCTCTTCCTTGTTTTTTATTTCTTTCACAGTTTTTAACTTTTTTCGTTTACCAGATTAAAATAATTTTCTGACACGAAACTCTGATGCACATTAATTTCAATACTAGTTTTTGTGTACATAATTTTATGATAATGAAATTTTATTCGAATATTTAAGCAGTTAATATTTGTATTAATATTTTTTGTTTTACTTCAACATATGATATACATTATAAAGTTTATCTGCACAAATGATATCAGGGTTCGTACACATTTCTGCACACGAAAATTAAGTACTTTTAAAGACTTTTAAGGACCATTAATGAAATAAATGAAGACCTATGAGCAAATGGGAACTGAATAAATTCAATTAAAAATATTATTCTATGCCTAAATTTCACTTTTGTAATACCATTCTAAAAATAAAATAGATCCCCAAGTAATATGCATTATTACAAAACATTAATTAACAGAATTATTAATTAGTTTGAGAATGAAATAAACTGTATGCAATTTATCAAGTAGTATTAAATATTTTACACTTCTAATAGCTGGACATATTTGAAAGAAGATAAGTGACATTTATGTTTTACTAATAGTTAGCTTTATGTTGATTTTTTTATGTCTTATTTTGTCACATACTTAGTCAGTCTAGAGCAGTGTTTCCCAACCTTTTTTTCCTTGCGAACCAAAAGAAAGGTCCGAAAAAATTTGGCGAACCCCCTATGTAGTCGTTAATGACAGGTAAAAAAATAAATAAGTAAAATTTGATACAATATATATTTTTCATATTGCAGAATAATTGATTATATTAATCGTGAAACATTTAAATAAAACATTAATAAGACTAAAATGATGGCTATAAAAATTGAAAACAAGATAAGTTTAACAAACTGGTTCTTATGTTTTACATTTGGAAAAACTCTTAATGGGATATTTGTGGCTGTTTGATAGAACAAAGCAATTCAAAGTTAGACTCAATATCTGACAATTTCAGTCTTAGATCAGGTTCTGCATTTAACCTGTTTCTGTATTTATCTTTCAGATAAGTTTATGTTGAAAATCTTTCTCGCATAGATACGTTGTGCAAAATGGTAATAGAACTTCAATGGCTTTTTTTGACAGAACAGAATATTTATTTTGTATACTGAGCCAGAAGTCAAAGACTGATCTTTAAAATTTGCTTCTAGAGAACTGTCACAAGATAACTGAGTTTTTCTTTTTCCAGTATATTTAGAGTGGTTTCTGAACTTACATTTCCTTGAAATGGATTACGTATCCAGTTGTTTGAGATGGATATATTGCATCTGTTGGGAAAATAGTCATCGAAAGTTAATCGAAGATAGTTCAGATGTTCACATATACTCCTTTTAATGTTTTCATAGAGTTTAATTGAATTTTCTGATAAAAAAGTGCTGAGAGAATCGAAACATCCACATTCATTTATCTGCAGGCATTGAATCCAAAAATTGATCTTTTTCAACATAGCCTTAATTCTATCATGTACACTGAAAATGGTGACACCCTTGCATTGTAAAGACATATTTAATTCATTCAGTTTACAAAAAATGTCAGCTAAATACGCAAGCTTTTGCAGCCAAAGAACATCGGATATACAAGAAGACAAATAAAACAGATGATCAATAAAAAATGCTTGAACTTCAGACTTCAATTCAAACAAACACATTAAAACTTTATCACAGGAAAGCCATCTAACTTCTGTGTGAAGTAGTAAGGAAACGTGGAAACTTCCAAAATCCTCACAAAGCATACGGAATAGACGGCAATTTATAGCATGCGATTTTATAAAGTTCAAAATTTTCACAGCATCACTTAAAGTAGTAGATAACTCTGCAGAAATACGTCTATGAATACAACAATGAATCCATTGAATTTTCTAGTTGTTCTTCTTCACCCGTGCCACAAAACCAGAAAAATTTCCCGTCATTGATTTTGCACCATCTGTACACACACCCACACAATACGACAAGCTTATTCCATTCTTTTCAAAATACCCATTGATCATATTGAAAATCGCTTCTCCAGTTGTGTAGGTTTTCAAAGGTTTTGCAAATAGTACATCTTCTTGAACAATATTCGTAAAAAGATACCTAACGTAGACAAGCAAGACTGCGGCATTTGTTACATCCGTCGATTCGTCAAGTTGAATTGCAAAATAATTCAATTTTATTCTTTTTCGAAGTTCGTTCTCCACATAATTAGCCAAGTCATTAATTCTACGCGACACCGTGTTGTTTGATAAGGGAACTTTCTCTGCTGCCTTTTCCCCAAGCATACATTTGGCGATATCTTTCGCACATGGTACAATTAAATTTTCTGCTATTGTATGCGCTTGTCCAGATCTTGCAATTCTATAACTTACTCGAAATGATACTTCAAAGGCCATTTTACTATCTTCGTTTGAAGTCAAGAAAGAAGAAAGGCTACACTTTTTTGGTATCTGCTAATTTTCTTTTGAAATATTCAATTCTTTCAATTTGAAATATTATCTTTGTGTGTCAGATGTTTTGTTTCAATATGTCTACGAAGAAGTGATGGTTTTAAACTGCTGTTGGCAAGAACTTTGTTACATATAACACAAAGCGGTTTAGGTTCCGACTCATCCCCAGTAAAATGAAAACCCAATTGTAGATAGTCGCTGTCATATTTTCACTTTTTCCTTTTCTAACATCATTTCCTTTGTTTTCCATCTGGTGAAACGGTACCTAAATACAGCTTTCAGTACCATCATCTCGATTATCATGTCTCGTTCCTAAACGACCCGTTTTTAACCATCGATCCATAATAAAAAAAAGCTATAATAATAATTAAATTAATAATTATTAAATTATTTACATGAGAACTTGACAGTCACAGCATCACTATCACTCAAGCTTTACAAGTGCTAAGCCTATGTATGAACGTCGACAGACAGACAAAATAGACAGTTAATACAACACTATTATCCCAGTTCCTGGTTGTGAACAAGTATCTAATTCTAAAATCTGTAGTAAACTGCCTTAATTTGATATTTATTTCCAATTGTATTGTAAAAAAAAATATATATATATATATATATATATATATATTACATAGAAGGGAAAACTGCCGTAATGATTTTAAATATAAAGCAGAACATGATACTAATCACATTGATAAAATGTTTTAAATATAATTAAATGTAATAAAAAGAGAATAGTATTTGATTACTTGAATAAGAGGAATAAATTATAATGTATAAAATTGTTGATATAATTTGATATTGATGAAGTATTTGAAAAAATAAGAAAAAAGAAATGAAAATATTGAAATTTATTATAGATTTCTTAACAAATAGGCAGCGAACAATCTGTTTTACAGTGGGTGTATTCTTTTATTTTTTTTTAATGGTGTTTAATAAATCCGCCATTACAATATTATTTTTGCGAACCCACTGAGATCCGCGAACCAGCGGTTGGGAATGACTGGTCTAGAGGTTTAATAAATAGCAGGTTGATTTTATGTCAAACGGCATAGGTTAAAATAAGAAATAAGAAAATAATCAGCATGATTCATAACAAAAGACTGAATGTTGTCACCACTGTTGCTTGTCTAGAGACTGACCTGCTCAGTAGAACACACCTGAAAGGCCTGATGTAGACACAATTGGCAAGTGTTGAAAGTTAATCAGGCTCTGTTTGATGCAGTTATTGTCATAGCTTTGTGTAGAGTTCTAAGGGGTTGTAGCCCAGTTAATACACTTTAAGGTTCCAATAAGCGATTAAAGTACCAGAGATGATAAGTTTTTTCGTATTATTTTTAAGTTTAACTAGATGCAAAGAATAAGTTTTACTTGAATTTTTACATTTTTGTGTTTTATCTTGTGACCACAGTGAGTGTTAATGAAAGGCAATAACTCGCTGTAACATGTAGAGATAATTTTTAAGGGTAAGCAGTTTTTATTTTTTAACAATATTTGTTAAAAAAAAGCCTATTCAAATCAAAAGCTAATAAAATTTCACAGTTTAAAATACATACAATTTATGAAATTGATTCTTAAACAATATTAGGATACACATTAAATGCTACAAAACATTTATGTTTTGTAACAACAACACTCAACAAAATATTTATCCTTCATTTTAATTTGAAGCCTTCCCAAACATTTTGGCTAGTTTATATCGATTCCCTTCTCTTTAAGCATCTTTTCTAACAATTAAAGATTTGTTTCAATATACAAACAAATGCTTTCACTAGTTTCTGTGTGCTTATCTCCTAACTTGTCAACCTCTCAACAAGATACCTATGAGAGTTTACTTTATCTAGTAAAAGTTAAATAGTCCCAAACCCCCAACTGAATCATAAACTGAAAAGCTGAAATCATAAGCAATTGGGTAAGTTTCATAATAATAATTGCACTATCTTTGAAGAGTAATTTTCTTTGTATTCAGTTTCTTCCTTCAACATGTTTCCTTTTCATTTTAGAATTTTTCGATCTAATTAAGGATTTCTGTTATTCTAAAAAACACTAAATGCATTTAGAATGTATAGAAAAAGTGGCTAATTTTATTTCTTTAGTAATATGAACATTCAGAAGAAATATGAAATATATATCGTAAAGCTCGGTTACAAAAGCTGATATGGCAGAATTTTTAGAATTTAGTGACACACCAAAAAACAAAATCTAGAAATATCAAAACTTTTAGAATTTAGAGCAGGCATTGCAAGCAGAATTTAGAAAGGCACTAGGTATCAGAATTTAGGATCCATGGAGATTACATCAGGTGGAAAATGCCTAGTGCCAGCTCTGTGTGCGATGCATTAAGACATATTAGATTAATCTTTTAAATTGTAAGTTCAATTTCTATATTAATTAAAAATTTCCTTTCTATAATGCCTGCCCATGTGATAAGATTAGAAGCATTTTTGATATTTTCCATGCTTGTGCCTAGTGAAAAGTAGAGAAAATAAAGGGAAGACAAACATGTTAAGATTCTAGTATCAGAAGTAAAACATTCAAATACAGTACAAAGTCTTTAGTCCAGAATGATCTATAATCCGGACCTCAAAGCTACAAACTTTGTACGCATGCGTAAACGCATAATGCATTTACGCATGCGCGTTTAATGTATAACGGACGGTATACGCTAGGCTAAAATTATATAATTATCTATTTCAGTTAATGTTGCAGACTGCGTTGTTCCTTAATCTTCTAATTGGATCCGGCTTATTATTTTTTGTAGACTGTTAGAGTAATTTTATAAAAAGTAAGATTGAACTTTCGATTATGTCAAAAGGAGTTTCTGATTCTGGAGCTGCCAAAGGATCTACAAAGCGAAAGCATGTTTCGATGTCCATCAAACAAAAAGTGGAATTGCTGCAAAAAAATGGATGAAGGCATATACTGTCAAGGTGTATATGGACAAAGTTAAGGCAGTGTGCAAAGCCTAATTCATGCAAATATCTTATTTTTTTAAAGTTAAAATAGGTCAATGTGTACATGGACAAAGTTAAGGTAGTGTCCAGTGCCTAGTTTGTGCAATTCTCCGATTTTTTTTTAAAGTTAAAATAGGTCAAGGTATACGGCAGTGCACAATACCTAGTTTATGCAATTATCCTTTTCTTTTAAAGTTAAAATAGGTCAATGTGTACGTGGACACTGAGTTTGCGTTAAGTCTTTGACTTCTTATTTTGGTTTTGTGGCCGGAAGAATCGGCACGAGGAATGGTGCTGATCTTGGCATCAAAAAACAGATAATTTGCCAAGGGGTACCGTAGAGTAAATTTTAACCCAGAAATGGATTAAATACAGAAATTGCTTAATTATAGAAATCTCCATAAAAAGCTCTGGTGTTAAAATTATAGGGAGATTTTTAGCAATTATGTTTCAGATTATTTGATCAACATGGGCAAGTTTCCATAAATAAAACTTTAAAGTTCTTAAAAATAAATTAAAGTCTGGAATAAGTTCAAACACTACACTTATAAAATGATAAGCCTGTAAGGATTTATACAATCTAATCTGTAATGCAATAAATTTATCTCTAGAATAACTTTAAAAAATTCTACATTTTTTTTAATCCTTTTCACTGAACACCCCATTCATTGCCACTTAATTTTTTTATAAATATTAAAGTATAATTTCTACGTGAAACTTAGATTGCTGTTATGTAAATTAACATCATACCTCTTCTAATTACAATTAATATGAAACATCAATTTTAAAAGTCACTATACTTAAATTACCTATTTACAAGATAGTTTATATAGAAAATGTCGAGAGGAAAAAATGCATGTGATGCAGATGCATTCAGCTGATATTTATTAATGTTTAAAAATGTTTTCACCTGAAACATTGTGTAAACAAAAAGTTTTTATTAATTTTACCGCTGATTGTTATGCAAAGTTCGAGGCACACAGCAAAATAATATAACAAAATGATTGATCAATCTTTGCTTAATCCTTATTTAATGTTATTTATTATTTAATTTCATTTAATCTCATTGAAGTCTCAAAATGTATACAACTTTAAAAGCTGGATTTATTCCCTATTGGATTATAGATGGATTTATGCTCCCATTCCAGAGGCGTAGCTAGAGGGGGGCAAGGGGGGCATCTGTTCCCCGCCGCAGAATCGAAGGGGCGCCAAACTGATGTTACGACATTTTAGAATTAAATTTTTTTCCATCCTTGGCAAGCAGTAGGGGGCGCGAAATCTTCAGTTGTCCCTGGGCGCTGAAAACCCTAGCTACGATTCTGTCCCATTCTCATTCCCATGCAATTTTATGCATTGGCTTATTCCATTCATTACGGAATTGAGTGCTTATTAGCATTTATTAAGGAAAAAAATTTGAATCAATTCACTTCTACATGGAATTCAGATGACAACAAAATTATACAAGCAAAATATATTTCTCAAATCCCAACTGCATTGGCAATCAGAATAGAAAGACTTTCGAAATACTACCATTTATTTTAAATTTTTATTCTATTAAATACATAAATATTGCATAAATGTATATTATCAGAGAAGCTGATTATTTAATCTTTTCAATCACTAAATGACACCCAGATTGATTCATTTCAGGTATTGCATAAAAGTACTTTTTTTATTTCTTCGAAATTTTCGGCTATAGAAGCAGAAAATTACTTTTGTCATCACAATTTCAGATCTTAACTGAACAACAAAAACACAAATTCTTCACATTAGAAATTTTGCTAAAAGAAACAGAAAAGTAAATTTAAAAAAAGAAAAATGAGAGAAAGTTACAATGCAATGAAAATTAGGCTATCACAGAAGGAGTTACAATAAGGCAAAGCAGTTACTTTAACGCCAGTTAAAAGATTACTTCCATCACAATTTTTTTTTAAACTTAACTATAAATAATAAAAGGAACACTTTTGTTTACTGAATTAAAACTATACTTAATATTTATTAATTTATGTAATATAGTTAGTAACTTATATTAATATGTTTTTGTCTTCTCTCCGGAGAAAAATTCTGCTTAAAATGAAAAATTATAAAAATGCAAATATCTACTGATCCAAGTTACAAAGAATACATTTAACAAAAAAGTATCATATTATAATAAATTACCTTCTTATAAATAAAAAGGATAAATTTTACTAATTTTAAGTTAAGATGCAGAAATTTAATTAAAAATTCATGATCATTTGAAATACTATACTATAAAATACTTTTCTCACTGATAATTTTAAAAATCTGAAAACACATACCTATTTAACAATTTAAACACAAAACATGTGTTAACATTTTAAGTATTGAATATTCAAATAATTAAACCAAGTAATAAATCAATGCTTGGAAGAAAACTAAGGAAAGAATACAACTTTCAAGTGTTTACATACAATTCTGAAATTTTTTGAAAATTATAAAAACTGCTGAAAAACTCCCTTCCCTCCTTCCTAGATATATTTCCCTAAACCCTACGTACAATATTATATATATATAACAAATAAATAATTTTTTTTCGAAAAAAATTTTTCGAAACCAAAAAAAAAAAAAAAAAACTGTACAAACCGTATTAGAACTTCAAATATTCCTACAACTTAGAAAATTAGAACAAAAGCAAGAGAGCTTACTGAAACCCAAGAAAACAAAGAAATAAAACTCTGCAAGTAAAGCTTTAAATATAATTCACAAAAACTGACAAAAAAATGCAGAAAACAGAGCTAAACTATTTTAACTTCAAAAGAAAACTAAAAACGCTGTCACATTATTCCTAAATTTTAATTTTGCAGAAAACTTTTGCTCTACTTACAGAAAAAGAATGAAAGCAACGAAACTAACAAGATACAACAATTAATAAAGCTGAAAGATTAAAACTATCAACTCAGAATACATGATTAAAAACGTAAAAAAGAAAAGTTTAGTCTTTTCAGAAATGAAAAAAATATTACGCATAGTTTCTTTTTGCAGTTCTTCTCTCGGTTAACACTGAAATTACAGTCAAATTTGCCTCCCTAAATCAACTTGAATTACTACGCACTTGCTAGCACAAACTAACCAACACCTTTCTTCCGGCAAAGAACGTCCATGTACATATTCTGGTGCCTTTGTTCCGACGCATGCGTAATGCTACAGCATGACTACTACAGCATTCGCATTAAAAACTTTTAATTTTAGTGAGACAAGTGATGGCGTTGATGGGAAGATTCTTCAGGGCAATATTTGTGATTCCACCGTCCCCTGGGGTTTTTTTTCTTCTGATAATTGATAAATTTGGCTACGGTGATAGGATTTGTGAGGAAAGTAAAGTTGCGAGGTCCAGGGGTATTGAGAAAGTTGTTAACAAGGCTATTATCTTCATTTATTGTGTCTTCATCATATGGGTCTGGATTATGAGTGAATGTTTATGAGTGACACATACCCAATATCTGGTGCAAAACAGGGAGATGTCAAAAATGATTGACATTTATAACATTGGGGGGGGGGCGTTTTTTCTCTTGAGTGATTCAATCTTAACATTGAGGTAACCAATCCTTTTTACTTTGGATAGCCTTATTTGCATCAGTTTTTTCCGAATTGTATAAGAAAAAGGAGCATTGGTCTATTTTCACATTTTCACGTCGATTTTTGAGAAGAATGATGTATTTGACGTCGAATTAATGTCCACTGAATACATTGTAGTAGATAGGCTTCTGATAACAATTTTGAGGACTTTTTCCTCTTGAAGTTGATAGGTGTGTGCTTTGAGATTAGTGTCCGTTACAACTTTACGCACGTATCTGTGCATATCTGCGTCTAGTGTGTAGATGTGTAGTTTATTTGCTTTTATCTGTCCTATAATTTCCTTGCCTATTTGTATATTTAGATTCTGTATGAATTCGTCAGGTTTTACTATATCATCGACCACTATGGAGGAAGAAACTCGTATTTGATTTAATTTTGCTTCATTATCATTATTCTTATTTGTTTTCGATTTCTGAGGTTGACTTTTATCTGCGGTTGTTTCTTTATTCTTTGAATTGGAAGTGATATCTTCTTTCTCAACAGTATGCTCGATGTTCATTGTAACAGTTTCATCTACTTGGTGTTGATACTTATTTGACACCTTTGTGTAATTATGGTCATTGTCGATTTCTGAGTCTGGGGAATTTGAATTGTGTTTTCGTTTTTGTGGTTCCTTAAAAGGGCCGCCGGATTGGAGGGTTTCGCAAAATTTCGGGATTTCGTCTATTTTTTGGGGGTTATGTTTTGGTTCATGGTAACTAGAACGTTAATACGTTTGGAGGAAGTTTCATTCTCTTGTATTCGTAGTTGATTTATTGCTTTGGCTAACAGGTAATTGATTTCTTTAATTAAAGCAGGAAATTCATGTGGAGTGGTTTTATGGATAGTTTCTTGAATATCTTGTACGAGACCATGCGGGTTGTTTCTGTGTTAGTGGAAAGTGTAATTTTATTGCTAAATAGGTTGATGATTTCCTGATTTAAAAATCGTGCTGGGTGGAGTTCTCCATCATTGGTACATTTTCATTTCGGTATTTCGAACAAAGTTTAATGTCTATCAGTGGACGAGATATTAGAAATAAATCGTTGGCCACTGCCCTGGGCGAGGTTAACTCCCACCCGAGAGAACCCCAAGACAGATGCAGTAGCTGGAGCTGCTTAAGGTTCCTGACTTCAATCTAAAAATTAAGCTTGGGGTAACTTAAGCAGCGTATAAAATTCTTATGGGAGAAAGGTAGCAGTGAGATAAGCGAAAAGCGGCGGCCGTTATGTTCGCTCAGGTCGTTGACCGGCGCTCCCGCGCTGGCTGTGTATGGTGGAGGAGTGGGTGCGGTATTAAAGGCTAGGAGAGAGCAGATCGCTTGCCGTGCTTTAATTGAAAACGGCAGCCAAAATAATTCGTCTCGAGGGAATGTGTTGAATCATTAAACCTATGAGTAAAAAGAATAAGTGCCTCTGTATCAGGATTAAACGGAGTTAATATAAAAATAAAGGAAATTATAGTCGCAACGATTGCTGACGCAGATAAAAGTTATATTCGCACTTTAAATTTTTATGTTGTTCTCAAAATAGCACACATATCACCTGCCAAACATCTAAACATTACGCATCTGACTGCGTTAAGAACAATTAATTTGGCAAATCCAGAATTTTATAAGCCTGGCCGAATATCATTTTTCAATTAATGCATTTGATTTGTTGTTGTTGTTGCCAAATGAAATTTTCTTCGAACTGTGAGAAACAAATAAATTAAAAACGCAAGATTTGATTTTTCAAGAAGCCTTCTTTGGATGCATTGCGAGTGGTTCTATGCGCATGCCGCAAGAAAACAATTTTAGTAATTATTGTGGGACGTTAATTCAGTTGATGATTATCTAACACCTTAAAAGCGTTTTGGGAAATCGAAGAGGTCCATGAAACCAAACAATTTTGCGAAGAACATTTTCTTCATACGCACTATAAAAGTGAGATACGTCGTAGAAATGCCGATACTGCGATACGCTGTATTGTACTGGGTTTCTATTGCCGGAGCAATACTTCCCAGTCATGCAAAAAGTACCATGCGGAAAATGGTATTAGAAAATTCCTTATTGAGTTTTCTCTGAGGGGAGAAATAAGAGGGAAAAAAAGCAATACGGCGCAATTTTCGCCTGGGCTCAGGAGCTGACGCGAGCTATTTGCAACACTGGTTCAAACAAGAACAAGTCCAAAGTAGTTACACCTAAAAGTCCGTGAGATCCTCGTAGCCTGCTGGCGCTTCACTGCGATTGGTCGAAATGTAGTTGGAATGCTTGTCAGAAGAGATGATGTGGAAAGATGCACACGGAGCGTAAGCGCAGAGTACTGACGAGTAAAATTAATTATTGGCTTGCCTAATTAAGCATGCAGAATAAGGTCGAATGTGCAAATCGTCCGGAAGGATTTCATAGCTCATAATATACGCAAAGTTATCTGTACAGTTGGTCTTTGCTTTCCTGAAAAAGTTTCCATTTAGCTTGGATAAGTAGTGTTTGATATAATAAATATGAAGTTCGCAATGTAAATCTACATTTCTAATATAGTATGGGGATAGAAATTCCGATTAATGATGAGCTTATATAATTGGGAGAGTAGAAGTAAAACGCCAGTAAAGGATTAAATTACTTACTTAAGCGTTTCTCACACAATTCAACTTTGAAATCTCTGTATGAAGAATTTATTAAAGAATACCAACCATTGGGACACTCGGAAGAAATTTCGAATTCAGAAAACCCCAGTTTTTCGTATTATGTGCCTCATCACGGTATTTACCCATATAGCACACTTAGTTGCTATGACGTTGCAGTGACATCTCAATGTTACATTTTCTTCACATTACATTTGTAACCACAGTACAACCTCGCAGACATGTCACATTGTGATGTCGATGTGAACGTCGCACGGATGTCACATACACATCACAGCAAACATTTAATGAGACCACAAGAAATTTCTCAGCCTTCCCCACCCTGACCTTTCTCAACATTGCTCAAGTAATTCTTTAATGGGATATATTCGTTCGCGCTGACATTGCCCTCCCGATTCATTGTTATGTGTTTCGTTAAAACTTTGTAAATAAATTATTTTTTATGCTAATAACTTGCAACTTTGGTTATTTCTTTTTTATTAAAAATATTGACAGTTTATAGCGTGTTTTTATTGATGTGGTACTTAGAAATCATTGAACTATCTTCTGTGGGGAATGAATTCCCATTCTACCGTGTGATCAAGAGAAACGGACCATAAAGTTTGTTGTCTGCATAGCGTTTGTTTATCTTAAGGATTTTTCGCTGCTATTTTTTAGTTCTATTTTTTTAGTTCTGTTAATGTTCGCTGAAGATGTCATTACTGCTAAATTTTCAGGTAAACACTGTTTATTGTATAATGATGTGAATGACATCAGTAATAATTAATATATAATAATAAAAGCGTAATTTAAATGCCATGAACAAAAAGAAATAATAAACTGACAGTTAATAAACTTTTATTTATATTACAAAGAGTGCGGAAGCAAGGGCATCATCAAAAGTTTTATCCCCTTATTGTCTCACTGCTTAGAAATTTTAATTTAGGGAGTTAGTTTTATTTGGTAGATATAATTTACATTTTGTTGCTTTAAATGTTTGAAGATAATGTGAGATAGAAATTTATTTTATGCATTTTATTGCAGTACTTTCATCGTGTTTTTCGAAATTATTCACAAAATAATTACTTATGTCCATGCGTGGTACTTAGCGCCACATTATAAATGATGCCATGCTTCCATACCCAACTTAGCAAAACTACTTAGCAAAACGTATTTTATGAGTTCTCTCATTTATTGATCTCGCCTTCGGGCGCGGTGTATTTTAAATACACCTCTTAAATTTTTAACTTTATGGCCTATGGTAAAATGATAATATACTGGTAAGAGCTCCTAGTAGCTAAAGCCAGCAGTAAAGATATGATCCAAGATCCATCCAAGATCCATACCCACGGTCTAGCTATATAGAATACGTTTTTTTAATTATTATGAGTCTACAAATGACGTATTACTTTAAAACACTGAACTTTTCTACATGTTTCTTTTATGTAAATTTCTGAGTTTATTTTTTAAATTTATTATATTAGATCTTTTCTTTCCGAAAATTATATCACACGTTTACGTAGAAAAATATTTTCTACCTTAGGTTAGGTTATCTGAATATGACAAAACACACGAGGGCTGCCTACCTAAGAGAAGGGATGACTTCCTGTAGGACGTTCTAAGAAAAACTAGCTCGTTTCACTTTACATATTCAGAAAAACATAAAAACCAACTATGTAAAAGTATTTTTACATAAGAAATTAAGAGACTATAACTATGGTATTAATTTTTTAAATATATACATAAATTATTTAAACGATAACAATATAAATATAAAGAAATTACATTTCATGGTTACTTTTATATGAAAGAAGTTAAAATCTCATTTGTGGCAAAAGAGTATAAATTAGTATTAATTTGTCTCTAACAGTACAAGTTACTTCATTTTATAAAGAAACCGAATTTCAAATTGTATTTAAAAAAAAAAAAAATATAAATGTAATGAAAATTACTATAAACCGAAATGTATATTTAAGTCCCACCGATAAATTTTATTTGGAATAATAATTTTATTTTAAATTAATGTATTTCACTTCTGCAAACAAGATATTATATTTTGTTATAAGAAATTAAAAATTACATCTAATCTTCTGATTACGTCTAATTTAATTTTCTAACCTAATCCCATCTATTTTTGCTTTATCACTTGCAGAAATAGACAATGGAAAAATACTAATTTTTGCAATCGTATTTAAAAAGCTTAGAAAAATTAAGAAAGAAATCTTTCACAAAGGAATTTAAAAATTTCATTGTGATAACTTGGAAATTCGCATATTATAAAACATTCATTTATTAAAGTGAAGTCTTTGCCGCTATACAGGCGAAGAAAAGCTGGTCTTAAGGTAAAATATAACTTCATGGAAGTCTTTATTTTTTAAAGATTTCTGTTCTTTGCCGCATTTAAATAAACAAATAAATTTCTTTGGAAATTTGTTTATAGCAGAAAGCCAATTCCTGGAGAGTCAATCGAAGGATTTGAAAACTCTATAATTGCTCTCCTTTTACTGTATGATAAACAAATAGTTCTTTTAATGTAAAAGGCGGAGTTTTATATTTTCGTTATTTTTTAATTTTAACAAAAGTTGTAAATTTATACCTACAAAATTAAGTAGTGGAATTACTTTTATTTTAAAAAATACAGCCAATTTCAATTTGAACTTTGTAACAGACCTATATAAGTGTAATTGAACTATTTTATTCACGCCATGAACTCATGAACTGTAACCGAACTATTTTATTTAAACGCCATCTCGTGGCGATATGAAAAAACGTCAGTCGACCTCCAGCCGCCATGATGATAGCTTACTATGTTATGTTATTCTCAATGTTTGATGTTCCATTTGGTATATGTTTCATTTTTATGTATATTTCTTTTGTTTGTAACCGTTCCTGTGTGCTCTGTTAATAAATCCTTTTAAAGCTAGCCGGCATTTGTGTCTATTGAGGAACGGCTACATCACATTGGCGCCCAACTAAATTTGAATCCAAAATGGCGCAACAAAATGTTTAGAATTTCTGTTTGGCTTTAACAAGCTCTTACTCCCGAATTTAACTTTTAGTTGCTGGAGATCGGCTCAGTTTCTTTTCAGGTGTGGACTACTGGTCAAATATAACCAATTCTGGAATTAAAATTGTCATACCGTGCTGCTAGCACATCGAATCATCAACTGGACAATTTCAACGGAAAAGATAAGTTTCGTTTACATTATCGTTTAATCTGAGTTTAAAGTTCTTTTAAACTGATTATTTATTATAAGCTGCTTCTTAAAGCAAATGTAAATTCTTTACTGAAATCTCATTTATTGATACTACATAAGAGTATTAAACGAAAGCAAACAGCTTTCTGTTAACCAAACGTTATTTCTTGAATTGTAATTTGTTATTTTAAAATTTTAATGCGCATAGTAAATTAATTTGTGAATAATATTGTTTCACTGAATACATGTTTTGATGTTAAAGTTTGAATATATTCATGGACGTTTGTTCATTAGAATTTATTAGTTTCGATTCTGACATACAGCAGCAGATGTTTTCCCCCCGCGGAAATGTTTAGACTAGCGATGATTTATGATGTATTTACGTCAAATCTTTTATTATTTTTATTTCCTTTGAGTGCTGTTGTTCCTTATCAAATGTTTTATTCTACATAAAGTAAAATATTGTACTTGTTGATTTATCTTTCGACGAACATTTTGAGAAAATGATTATAGTATAATACTTTAAGAAAATACGATTGTTTTCCTTTAATGAATGCATGTCTTGAAAATATTTCTTGAAGCGAAAGAAAATAATTATGAATAAAATCGAATGACTATTTAAATAAAGTAAAAGAGTTACTAAGTGTGTGTTGCTTAATCAGCTTAATATTTTGTTAGGATTAAGATTTCGAAGAATTCAGCTTAAATATAAAAGCTTATGGTAAGACATTTATGTATGTTTTGCTGAGTAGTAAACAATTTTTGAGCAATTTATTATATGTTATTTTCTTGATACAAATTGAATTTATGAGTGCATTTTATGATATTTTTACGACTTCGAAATAATAAACTTTGTGAGTATTATTGTTTACATTTATAAATACTGTTTAATAGTGGTATATAAATGTACGAGTAACATTGTTTACATTCATACATGCTGTTTAATAGGGGTATATACATTTTACTTAAAGGTATAATTATTAATTCTAAAATACTGTATTGTGAATAAAATCGAAATAACAACAAATTCAACTTAATCTTTTCCCTCCCCCCTGACCTCTCATATAATTATGGCTTACCTTGCCAAAGCACGAAAAGAGGATTTAAAAACTCTCGCTTCAGAACTGGGTTTCACTGTAAACGACACTATGCGAGTAATAGATCTTAGATCTTATTGTCAATTCTGACACTTATGATGAGGCTTTTACCAGGAATCTTCTGGAAACTTTAATTGAAACTAGACAACAAAAACAACGTGAAAGCAACGATCTGGAGACACGTCAAAGAAAAGAACAAGAACTTTTATTAGAATTGGAACGTTTAAAATTAAACCTGGCAGCTGCTAGCTCAAACCCTAACTATGCCGCCTTTGCTTCAAATGCAGCTATTGGAACAAATATTCAACACCTAATCCCTAAATTTACAGGAACTTCTGACATTGCAACCTACCTGCAAATTTTTGAAAGACAATGTGAGAAAGTTAATATAAAACAAATAGATTACATCACTCATCTCCTACCTCTTCTGCCTATAGACATTTCGCAAATTATTTTAAGAGAACCAAAAGAAAAATTAGAAGATTATTCTTACATCAAGAAGATTCTGCTACAAAGATTCAAATTAAATGCTGAATCATTTCGCATTAAACTTACTACACACCAAAAACACCCTGGGTCTTTATGGAAAGATTTTACTTACGAATTAAACAATTATCTCGAAGAGTGGCTTCATAGTCTCGATGTTACAGACTTTGAATCACTGAAAGACTTGGTCCTGACGGATCAGCTTAAAAGAAGAGTCAGTAGTGACGTTAAGGAGCATTTTATTGATACTTGGGGAAAAATAAAGAGTTCATCTGAATTAGTACAGAAATTGGATGATTATGAAGCTGTACGTGTTAAAAATACGAACTATAAAACTGAACTTCCTGGCAGGCGGAACTATTCTTACAAACCGACTAATCCATCCAAACACAAAGTAGAAAATCGAACAAGTGACATACAGGGAACTCATAAAACCTTTTCAAATCGTGTTTAGCAACAAACAGAGGAAAAGCGACCTCCTTTAACATGCTATGGGTGCGGAAAAACTGGTTTTATCAAGTCTAAATGTCCAGACTGTAACCCCCCAAAGACTTCAAATTCATCAAATTTTGGCACTATCCAAATCCAATCCAATTTATCTTCCACTCGGACTGCTGTATTTCCAATTAGTATTGGTGGTGTTTCCGGTACAGCTTTCGCCGACACTGGTGCTAGTCACTCAATTGCAAGTGAATCCCTCTATCATATTCTGCAGAAACAAGATGCAGTATTTGAAAAGACAACACTAGAGGTGTCTTTCGCTGATGGTTTGGTATCTGAAAAAGAGGTACTTCGCACCGAACAAATTATTCTTCTCGAAGGCAGAGAGTTCAAAACTCCGCTCCTTGTATTGCCTGATGCCAAAAATAGCTCGACTCTGTTAGGAATTGACTTTCTTCAAAAAGCTAAAATTGTTTTAAATCTTGCTGAAAATAAGTGGAACTTTTCTGATGAACCTCGAAGAAAATATAGCTTCGTGAAACCTCATCAATCCCAAGTACTGGAAGAAACCCCAGTTGTTGTAAACAACTGCGAACTACGAGAAAATGAAGGACAACAATTAACTACAGCCCAACGGCTTGCAACTGATGCATTGCTTAACAAACATCACACTGTCTTCAAAGTAGGGGGAGAAACCACTAATCAAAAGCCATCTGGCTTACTTCAAATTCCAGTCTATGCTCAACGTTTTGAAACCTTGTCAATTGATCTTTTCGGTCCCCTTCCTGAAACACCGTCTGGTGAAAAATGGATATTTATTGTGCAGGACTGTGCTACGAAGTGGACAGAACTATTTGCTTTAAAGGAAGCCACGGCCAGAGAATGTGCCACTATTCTTTTGGAGGAAGTCGCCCTTCGATTCGGGTTACCCAGGAAAATAATAAGTGATAATGGTACCCAGTTTACTAGTGCTGTTATGCAACAACTATGCTATATCTTGAACATTGATCAAAGTCTTACTCCTATCACCCACAATCTAACCCAGTTGAAAGGAAGAATAGAGATCTGAAACCACGTTTAGCAATACTTGTTGGTAACGACCATCAGTCATGGAAGGATAAACTGCCATTAATAAGGTTTGCTTTGAATACAGCCAAATGTGATTCAACTGGACATTCTGCTGCTTTTCTTCAATTTGCACGAGAGTTACGAACCTTAGATGATGTAAAGCATGATATAAAAGCCGTAATTGAGAACGATAATTTTGTTCCAGAAATTACTCCATATTTGAAACGTTTTGCAAGAAATGTACAACAGGTACGAGAAAGAGTCGAAATGCATCAAGATAAGCAGAAACGATATGCTGACAAAAAACGAAGAGAAACACCGAAATTTGTTCCTGGAGATAAAGTTTGGGTCACCCTCCACCCAATCAGCAAAGAAGAAAACTGCTAAATTCATGCCCAAGAGAGATGGTCCTTATGTAATAGTGACTACAAGATCTCCAACCACTTATGATATTGCCGATCCTCATGAACCAGACAAAATTCTCGGCAAGTATCATGTTTCAGCCTTGAAACCATATCAAGATCGAAATAAGCAAAACCCAGCTCGTGTAATTCCAGTGGTTCCCTAAAAGAAAAGAGGACGCCCGAAACGTGTAATACCATCCGAATCTGCACCTGTTGCACAAGGTGCTGGTGACGCAAAATCTACTCCTCGTCAAACTGGAGCCCGTCCATCTGATTCTCCGCCCGCTGCACAAAGTAGACAAATGTCAGTTCCTGACTTCTTGCCGAGACGTCTACGAAGTCAGAGGGGGAGGATGTAACAGACCTATTTAAGTGTAATTGAACTATTTTATTCACGCCATGAACTCATGAACTGTAACCGAACTATTTTATTTAAACGCCATCTCGTGGCGATATGAAAAAACGTCAGTCGACCTCCAGCCGCCATGATGATAGCTTACTATGTTATGTTATTCTCAATGTTTGATGTTCCATTTGGTATATGTTTCATTTTTATGTATATTTCTTTTGTTTGTAACCGTTCCTGTGTGCTCTGTTAATAAATCCTTTTAAAGCTAGCCGGCATTTGTGTCTATTGAGGAACGGCTACATCACAACTTAAGTAAATAACTGAAATTTATTTTAATTGCGTATATTCTAAAATGAAAGGCATAAACGTGTTTTCATACTTATTGTGCTAAAAGTAAATTAAAGAAAATATTTTTTATATTAAAGAATTCAAATAATCTATTTCTCTTCAATTAAAAATATACTAAGGGAAATCTTCTAATAAAAAATCAATGTAATAATGCCTTTTTGACACTTTAACAGTTTGAGATCATTTCTGATTTCAATAGAGAAAATAAAATGAAAACTTTAAAGAAAGTCAAGTTTAAAGAAAAAGGAAGCACTTTAAAGAAAGTACAGCATCAGAGACTTGTCATCAGATTTTAATATCTGAAACTAATCTCATAACTGCTTCACCTAAACATTTTTATTACGTTTCAAATTCTTATTTATGCAGTATTTGTGCAAGTGCCTGATTCGCCAAAAACGGTACGGTTCTGTGTTGTATAGATTCATTTAGATTAAATTAACAACTTTTTGAAAGTATACATTGTAAAATATAATATTTTCATATTATTTAAATCAAATTAAAAAACTGAATCATGTTTATATTTAACGAGAAGAATAGCGGGAATAAGTGTATCTCATGTTACTTCATCTTTACATCAAACATATTTCTCGAATCCTCATCTTTGCTCTGTAAACTTATATTAAAATAATTCAAAATGCTCAGCATAAAACATGGTTCTGATTTAATTCTATGTTTGCAGAAATTTATGGCTAGCAAAGAATCATTAATTTTTCTCGTGTTCCTATAAAGTTCATGCATCTCTAGTATTTTTCTCGGGTATAATTGCTTTACTCTTAATAATAATTTTTAAATTGTTCTTCAATTATTATATATTAATTATTAGTTCTATAATTTATGCCAGTATACAATAAGTGTTTACTCCTGGTATGTGTTGATTAAATAAAGGAACCATATAAGTGCTGAGTTTCATTCAGTTTACCATTCAGTTCATTCAGTTTCTGAGTTCATTTCAGAAAAGTTATGAGCTACTAACAGTATTTAAACATTGCTATGAAGGTTATAGTATAGTGTATATTTTTAGAGGTGAGTAATACAGATTTTCCGTAATTCAGCTTTGGTAACAATGATTGTTTTATGAACTGGAATTATTAATTGATGCAAATTTGTTATGCTTTTGCATAATAAACTGTATGAAACGGTATTAAATTTAAGCTCTAATTGTTAAGAGAACAGAAAAATGTGTTTAGGAAATGCAAAAAATTTAAAATAAGTGATTCATATTAATCATCAAATTAAACAAATTATACAATATTTTTACCTTAATACAATTATTTAAATATATTGAAGCTGTGCAGAGTAAGAGAATTATTTTAAATTTGCAGCTTAACAATCTCATAAAATTGTAATTTGTCAATGAAGAAATAATAGTGAAAGAGAATGCCTGTTTTGTATAACTAATATAACTAAATATAAATATATATTTTCTGTAATTTAGTTTCCGTAACCACGTTTTCCATAATTACCCATAATTATCAGTTCAGCCATAATTATCGTTTTTACCCATAATTATGCGTTCAGTATTACAGATTAAGCAACAAATCGCAAATTTGAAAACTAAGATTGTAGTTAACTAATTTAGGAACTATGAGGATTTACGAAAGCCTTTAATTCAAAACAAAACATTTCGTTATATAGAAAAATATCCAAATACGTAAATATCCTATAAATGGAGAACTAAAACGTTTTTCTTTCATCCAATAATCAAAATAATTTAGTTCTTTTTCTGGAAGAAAAGCAATTAAGAAGGAGAGAAATGGAAACCAGAGAACAGTGGTAAAAGCTTAACAATAAAAAATATTCCAAGCCAAATAAAGTTTTTTAAAAAATATTTCTGTTTAGAATGAACAAGATAAGAAAAGGCATTAAGTTAAGAAATTTCGTTATTACAAATATTGCAAGCCGAAGTTATTATTTTTTTTTAAATGTTTCTATTTTGAAGGAGGGAAAAAATGGTGTTAAATTAAGAAATTTAGTTACATTTTGAATAAGCTATAATAAGAACTCAGCCTTTTAATACAATTTAGAAATTTTGAAGAACTGTGAAATGTCTTTAAATTCTAAAGAATGGAAGCAAAATTATGTACCTTCTGGACAGTAAGAACTATTTGTTTGTCAAAAGTATTTGAAATATAATACTTAATAATAATAGAAAATGACAATAGGATCACTTTTGCATCATATATACCACGTTCTGCATTTTCTATACACTATGGGTCATACATATACTATGCAATAAAATAAATGGATTACACTTATATAAGTACATTATATATATGAGATACAACCTTAGTACGATGAGAAAATTTCAAATGATTATGTTGAAAATTTTCAATAATTTTAAAATTTCGAATATTACGGAAATATTTTAATACCTTAATGAGTATAATTTTTTACTGGTTCACTAAAACCAGTAAGAAATTATAATTAATGTTTTTTTAAGTAAAAGTGTTGATCTTTAATCCATTCCGGAGAATACCGATTAATCTTTGGAAAGTGGCTGGTGCTATTTTCAATCCAACAGCAATCCTTGTAAATCTACAGACTCCAAACTGATATATAAAGGCAGTTTTGTGTTTATCTGGATGGTACATCTTAACTTGGTGATAACCTAATTTTAAGTTTACGGTAAAAATGTACCTAGTTTGCTTTTCATTATGAAGAAGTTCATCCGTAATAGGCAGCGGGTATGGACCAGACTTAGAATTCAGTTTGCTGTAGTAAATGCATAATCGAAAGTCACCGTTCGGCTTGGGAACTAAAACAACGGGTGCTGCACGTGGGAAACCGCACTCTTCGATTATGACTGATGCAAGAAATGCATCGATTTCTCTCTTCAAAATCTTCTCTATTGCTAGAGATATCCTGTAAAGGTTGTAGCCACTGGCGCTGAATTTAAACGTAAACGTAATGTGATTTTTAAACGTAAACCGAATAGTAACTTTTAAGTTTAGCAGTAGTGAAACGCCGTTATTTTATGTAAACACAAAAGTAAAATGAGATGATAAAATGCTAGATGAGTAATACAAAGTCCAACAGCTTTGCAAGTAAAAACATAGTCCTATCTATGTAATTCATCATAAAATAGTTGAATGAACAAGTCTTGTAAATAATAATTGAGTAAATAAAAGTATATACTTATCAGATCAAAGCACTGCTAAGTGAATTTTAAACTTAAACAGAATAGCAAATTTTTGTTTACAGTGGTGAACAGCGATTACTATGGGCAAACAGAATAGTAAATGAAATTGATTAAATGATAAAAACAACGTCGAAGAATTCAACACACCGAACAACTTTCGTTCGAAACTTCAAAACTTTAAATATTCCACATCATTCGACTGCCACATGCAAGACGCAAAACTTAAAAAATAATAATAAACTAAATAAAATTAAATGAAAACATTTATAACTTTACGTCATCTGAAATCCAACATTCTCACACCAACAACAGCTTAACCTTCTGCAAATATTTATACGGGGTATTTCATAGATCATGGGACAAACTTAGAGGGCTGGTGGAGCGTATTAAAACGTGTATTTTTTTTATAGGAATGTAGGGTCGAAAGTGACGGGTTAAAGCAGGAACGCAAAAAAACGACACGAGAGGAAAATGTGTTTATGTACAAAATCAACGCAAAGTGCTTCTTTGCAGCAGTACAGTATTCGCAATAAATGTTCAAAAAAGGGAACACTAACAGTAATAGGAACTATAGCTGTGATTGGCTGGCAATGCAGCGGTAGAGGGCGGTAGTGAGGACAAACCACGATCTGATGCATATCAGAGCAGTGGTGCGCAAACTAGGGGTCGCCAAATTTTTATGAAATGCATTATGCCTGCATGCTGCATACCATACAGTGTACATATAAAGAGTGAAGCGCCGTCACTCACTGTTTAATTGCAATTTGATGCTGTACGCTCTTTCTTTGACCGTAATGCGTAATGTATGTAAAGTGTGAAGACGCAATTTTTTCATTCCGGTAGATAGCGCCCTCTTCCAACACCGACTCTACTAGTAGAGTCGGTGTTGCCTCTTCGCGGTGATTCCCCAGTTTTACTGAAAAGCGCCTATTTGACTAGACGTTAACCGCAGAGAAAGGGAAAAAATTCGCTTCCGTGATCAGCCAATCAGATGGCGAGGTACGCGGTGTATCTGATAGTCAGAGTAAAGACGTGAAGTGTTCGCATGAAGTTGTAGCATGTAGCAGTTGGCCTGCAATTGTTTTAGTTTATCCTCGAGTTTTATCATGTGACGTTATGTAATTATGATTTTTTATATTTTTATCGGGCTTTGCTACTCTTTGTTATCAGGTATGTACTATCATTAGAGAACGATCTCTGTTAATTTTACTGAATTTCTCGAAAAAAATTATAAAATTTTATATATTATTTGTTTTAGTTTAAATAATTTAACCCTTATCTTCATAATGGATAAATGGGTAATACGTACACCAGGTACATCTTCAGCTAACAAACGAAGAAATACTGATAAGGAGTCGCAAAATACTGAACTAAATGCCCGATCTAAAAAAATAAGAAAATACAATGAGGAATTTATTAAGTATGGTTTTACATTTTGTGTTGTTGATGATGAAGAACGCCCGATATGTGTCATTTGCAACGAAAAATTAGCAAATGAGAGCATGAAACCAGCTAAATTAAAAAGGCTCCTGGAAACTAAACATAAAGAACTTCAAAATAAACATGCCGATTTTTTTCAAAGACTAGCTGAAAACCTGAAGTGCACATTTAAAGAAATTTACAACAATACTTCAGAAAGCATTACGAGCTTCTTTAGAAGTTTCTTATCTAATAGGAAAAACAACGAAACCCCATACAATTGGAGAATCCCTTATCCTTCCTGCAGCAACTAAGATGACATCAATTATGCATGGCAATAAATATGGAAATGAACTAAAAACAATACCATTATCAAGAGATAACGTGTCTCGGCGGATTTCCGAAATGTCATGAAATATCGAGTCAGAAGTCATAAAACGCATACAAAATTCATCTGTATTTGCTTTACAACTGGATGAGACTACCGATATTACTAAAATGTCACAACTAATTATTTACGTTAGGTTTATTTTTAATGAAGATATAACAGAAACGTTTTTATGTTGCAAAAGTTTGGAAGGAAAAACAACTGGAGAAAAAATATTCGAAGTAATAAATGAATATTTCGAAACAAAGTCCCTTACCTGGGCAAACTGTGTTGCGGTTTGTACTGATGGTGCTGCAGCATTAACAGGTTCGAATAAAGGGCTCAGAGGCTTAATTCAGAAGGTGGCGCCTCATATGGTATTTAATCACTGTATAATTCATAGGCAAGCTCTTGTTGCAAAAGATATGGATGAAGAGTTGCACAACATATTACAAGACGCTGTTAGATCAATTAACTACGTTAAATGCAACAGCCACAACAGCCATCTCTTTTCAATACTTTGCAATGAGATTGGCTCAACGTATGAGAGATTACTGTTACACCGCAGTCAGATGGCTTTCACGTGGGAAAATACTACGACGGATATTTGATTTGAGAAATGAAGTGTACATGTTTTTAATCGAAAAGAAAAATACAGGGGCGTAGCTAGAGGGGGGCATCTGTCCCCGAGCGCAGAATCCAAGGAGCGCCAAACTGATGTTACGACATTTTAGAATTAAATGTTTTCCATCCTTGGCAAGCAGTAGGGGGCGCGAAATCTTCAGTTGTCCCTGGGCATTGAAAACCCTAACTACGACTCTTGAAAAATAGATTGGCAAGTTATTATATCAATGAAGTTTGGCTAGGGAAGCTGAGCTATTTAGTTGATATTTTCAAAAAACTTAACGACTTAAATTTGAGCTTGCAGGGTGAGAATTCAATTATCATAACTTCAGCCAGTAAAATTTAAGCTTTTAAGAATAAGCTTAGTCTCTGGCAAACTGAACTGAATAAAAACAACACCGACATGTTCCCTTCCTTAAACGATTTTATCAAGGAAAATAATACAGATATATTTACATTTAAAAATATCACTTCCAATCACATTGAAAAGTTAAAGGAAAATTTTTCGAGAAGATTAGAGGATTTTCCTGAAAACTATCTTGGTTGGATTCGTGATCCATTTTCCTTTGACATATGCAGGTCAACTCTTCAAATTAGTGAGAAAGAGCAATTGATAGATCTAATTAGTGATTACACCCTTCGAAATCAATTTCAGACTCAGCCTTGCCAAAAATTTTGGATATCCATGGAAAAACAATATCCCGTTTTATGCAAGAATGCCATCAGAGTGTTAATACAATTTGCATCAACGTATTTATGTGAAACTGGATTTAGCAAACTAGTTTCGATAAAAACTAAATACCGCTCGCGTTTAGACCCTGAAGATGATATGCGAATTCCAATTAGCAACATACATCCAAACATCGATGAGATAATTAGAAACTTGCAGCCACATACATCTCATTAAAGGGCAATTTACTCCTTTTTGTGTTATACAAAAAGTATTTTCTTAAAATTATAAATAAAATTAATATGAGTCAGATATCATGATGTTTTTATTCGATGAAATGAAAGAAATGCGCGAAATATACATCGTATTTGTGAACATTTATCTCTAGGGGTCGCCAAAAATTTTCTCTCTACAAAAGGGGTCGCAGTCGAAAAAAGTTTGCGCACCACTGCGTCAGAGGATCATTCGCAACACTGATGTCGAGCGTGAAAGGTGAGTTTACGCACAGGGAAAAAGCTGACGTGCATCTCATGCATGGTGCTGCTAGTGGGAACGGCAGACCTGCAGAACGGTTGTACCAGGAACGGTTTCCGAACAGGCGTATGCCGAAGCACACAATGGTCGAGAGGTTGCATCGGTCTCTGTATGAAAACGTGTCATTTGAAGCCACTTCGGACACTAGGAGTGGAAGAAGAAGTGCTCGACAACATCGGATTGCAGAATCCACCTTGAACATTGTGCAAAAATCACCTCAGACAAGTACAAGAGCTATTGCGTCGTCTGCAGCTGAGTCATTCTACCGTTTGGAGAGTATTGCATGAATGGGACATTTTCGGGCCGATGGATTGGCCGCGGTGGACCCGTTCGATGGCCACCCCGTTCGCCAGATTTATCCATCTTGGATTTTTTATGGCGCCATCTGAAGAGCATAAATGATCATTTACGAGACTCTCGTTCACTCACTGGAGGACCTCGTTGCACGACTATCCATTGCAGCTGCAAGCGTGAGCGAAATGCCTGTCGTTTTTCAAAATGTTCGTCAATCTCTTCTGCGACGTTAGCAAGCATATGTGTTTCTGCTCATGGTCGCAATTCTGAATATTTATTTGTGAATACTGTATTGCTACACAGAAGCACTTTGCGTTGATTTTGTACATAAACACATTTTCCTCTCGTGTCCTTTTTTTTGCGTTCCTGCCTTAACCCGTTACTTTAGACCCTACATTCCTATAAAAAATGCATGCTTTAGTACGCTCTACCACCCCTCCAAGTTTGTCCCATGATCTATAAAATACCCTGTATAAATATAATAGTAAACATATATATATTATTAAACAGTAAAACTTTAAAAAAACACAGTATTTCAAAATTAAATTTAATAAAAATCTTCTGGCTACACTAAATTCGCACTGTTACAATTACCGAAATAAAGCTCTATGTTTGCCACAAGGAAACATACAGCCGGAAAACACAATCAAAATCGCGCCTAATAAAAAAACTCTCGCCAAGTTTGGCGCTCACCCCGATTATGGAATATTAACCAAGTTTTCTTTCGAGTTGGTGGGATTGCAACTTTGCTTTGATTATTATGTAAACAATCGTAAGTGTCCAACTTTTCTGCTAATTCTGCAGGGGAGTTTAAGTTCAGCCAAATGTCCAAAAAGTGATGTCTTATTTCTTCAGAAACTCTATTTTTCATTTGATCAGCTATAATGAGCTGCTTCAAATCATCAAAGTTTATAATATTTAATTATCTAAGCCAATTTTCAAAATAACTGGTTAGTTCAAAGTAGAAATCACTCCAAGTACTTTCTGCTTTCTTCCGACGTTGAACGAAGGGTTGTCGGAATTTATCAGCGGTGAGTTCATGTCTCTTTAGAAGCATTTCTTTTATCTTTTGGTAATCTCTTGATTCCTCTTCTGGCTCACGAGCAATCAATTTTCCAATTTCTGTTGGTAACGATCTCACTAAATACGAAACTCAAGTTTCTTCTGGAACCTTTAAAAATTTCCACAACTGAAGACACAACTGAAGCCAAAACTTCAATTGAAGTTTTTCAATTGAACATCAATTGAAACACAATTGAAGTTTTGGCTTCAATTGTGTCTCGAAAAGATTTAGAAACAAGGCCATGTCATCATCCTTAGGATCACATTTAGGTAAAATTCTCTCAAGATCCCTATTGGTTTTTTAAACCTCAACAACAGGACCTGCTGTAGTGGAGATAGGTGTCTTCTGAAGTTTCAAACCTTCCAATTCATAAGCTCGCTCTTCTTCTTTTTCTTTGGCTGATTTCTCCCCCTTAGCAGCTTCTTGATTGAGCAATACGTTCTTATTCAGCTTGTTTCTCTTTCTAAATTCTTTCTTCTATTGTATTTTTTAACATATTTTTCATTAATTTTTAATCATAATTATCGGATTTTGTCATGAGTTCTTTAATTGTATCATTTTAGATTTTCGGCCATGACCAACTCCAATTCAAGAGTAAGAAGTTTTAAATCTTCTTTTTTCCCCTTACCTAGAAAGGATATTTTGTCTTTCGCGAAATTTAAACACTGTCGTAAAGTCTCAGTTAATGTTCACATTATCACTGTTAAAATTTAATGTTCTAAATTTATTTTACATGTATTTAAATTCGACCTTCACTCCTTAGATAGCATTGATAATTTTAAGCACTTAGGGGCATATAAAAGAAATCAACTTCGCAATAATTGGAAATAAACACTACTGGTTCACAATACTTACAATTCACACATTTGTCAAAACTTAATATCAATTAAACTTCGAATACTGCAAATAATCAAATATTATTCAATAGTTTTAAGTCAAGATTACTTATCTTAATTACACACATCGGGGCAGATGCTGGCAGATGTTGGGAAAAAGATCCATTCCTTACATATAAAACAACAAAATGGCTATCACATCATCTATACAAAGTATCCTGAAACAAAAGTGAATTCGCCGCGTTCTGCAACTCTATACTGCTGCCGCTAGTTGGGCGCTAATTTTTGTATTATATCTTTAAAAAAATCAATTAGGAGTTAATTTTAAATAAAGTTTCATTAAAGCCTAACATTGACATACAGAAACCGACACACAGAAAATGGAATTACATTAAAAAGTTTTTAATTTTAGTGTGTGAGTTCAAACAATAACAGCTCACATCTTCTTCGAGAAGATGAAGTATAGTCAGTATAACGCAATTAGACAAATGTTGGATTATGATCCAATATTTGTAATATAACCATTGAATATACTGTCAAACGCCCTAGGACAATTCATCACAATTCGTCATGGTAGTAACTTGTAAATTTTAATTTTAAAATTTACTTGAACTTTGAAATTGGACTCTATCCTATTATTTGTGTTGCATCTCATACTTATGTTAACCAAGGAACTTTTTTATTCAAGATTATGTTATTATTTCATTTTTTAATTACTTTGTATGAATTTTTACTTTATCGTATAATTCTACGAACTTTTGAACTTTTTACGGCCTATCTAGTTAATGCATACTTCTGAAGGACTTTGAACTCTTACGCCATTCACAGCTTCAAACTGTCTTCGCGCCATTTTCATGATGTCTCACTACTGCTTATCCTGCACTCTTACTAGCTATATTGCACTCACCATCTGCATTTGCCAAAAAACTCACTGCATCTGCCTGCATGCTTCAATTTAATGCCATTGTTTATCAATGCACAATTTTTATGATGAACGCCTACTTTCGTAAGTATTAAGATATGCCTGCTCACGCAGCTGAAATTTCTTCGCCCACGGGTGTTGGTACTTCCCTAGTACCATTTATTTGGAAATATCTTTGCCTAGTGCCCTTTAATACGATCTACTGGCGAAAACTCTTTAGTACTTAATGACCAGAAAAAAGTAAGTCATAAATCAATAAGTTAACAAATGAATGGAATTTAACGCATTTAAGTGAACCTACAGCCCCACTATAGTAAACAAATATAGTGAAGTTTAAAGAGTGCATTTATTCTATTGTGGTTTATGCGCTATCGACGAAATAACGAAATAAATTGAATTCAATCCAATAAGTTTAAATGAAATGCAAGAAAAAATGCACATAGTTTAATACTCCGTGCAAGGAAGTCATGTGGTGTACGCATGAGATTTTTTTTTAGTCCAAAGAAGCTTTTTCCCTGAGGGACTATTGTTTTCGTTTTGGCATTTAGCGTTGAAATCTTTAAACGGCTTTTAAACTTTGCCACCAAGTATTATCGCCCTGTATTATATTTGAAGAAATTAAATAATGAAGAATCTGCATAAGTGTATGTATGTTTCTCTCATTGTGATAAAACAACGGTACCTAGAGCCATCCAAATTTGAATCACATAATCCTTCTGCGAATATGGGCATCTTGAAGCCCAAATTTGAAATTTGGAATTTGTTTTATCATCGATTTCATATTTTGTAAAACTTTAACGAATTTCTGTTTAACAAATTCAAGGATTTCACAGCGAGTAATGGCAATGTCGTACAGAAAAATATTTTTATCCCCAGCGCGTGAAACTGTGTATCGGAAATTCTAAAGATATGCTCAATTTAAAAGTATTTTGCGATATGGCTTTTGAACTGAATTTTATGGTTTAAGTGCGAAGAATATGATATTTAATAAATAAAGGTAACACACAAAATGTTAAAAAACGCCCCTTTGGACGTAATTTAAAATCTGAAACCTTTCAGATTTTCTTTTTTTATTAAGTATTATTCTAAATTTGGCATATGATGTATTCTATGCTAGCTTAATGTAAAATTTGTTTTATTAGATTTTCCTCCTTTCCCAAAGGTACAAAGTGTTAGAGATCTGGTCTCATCCGTGGGCTAGTAGCTGATTCACCCATTTCACAGACCCTCTTCTAATGGCTCTTCTCCTAGTTTTCTTCTTTTTATTTTTGAGTTTGTTAACCTTTCTTCCCTTTTACTCCTCCTATCTTAATAATAAACTTCTAAACATCCCTCTAAAGAGCTATGATCAGTTATATTCTTCTTCTTATAGTCGGTAATTGATTGGGAGCTATACCTATTCGATTTTTAATGAAGTTTCTATTGCTCCCAACACGTTTGCCTATACCTGTCCCACTTTTGAAAAATTCTTCGTGCCGTGTTAAAGAAGATAATGTCCAAGGAAGACACTTGAAGACTGCAAAACTTTTTATATGGTATGACTGCACCACGACACCTCACTACGCTTTGGAAGCCGTTGGCAGCTTACCGAGAGACGTTACTGGCAAGATGTTGTTTTTGGCTGTAAAAATTTAGTTTCAGAAGGGGACTGGATACACACATTACCTGTTACGCACGGAAACTGAACTTCCACAATTGCGTGCTACCTCAGATTTTTTTTTTTTGTGTGTGTGTGTGTGTGTGTGTTTACACATTTCAGACAGTGCACACGTTTTACAAATATGCGGTTCTGTCCAGATGAACAGGAATTTTCAGAATGGCTTCTGCAATTGGGAGACGTTTGAGTTCGTATTATTATTTTGCTCTACGAGTGTGATTCTAAAATTTAGGAAGTGAAGGAAATTTATTTATAAATAGTAAGTGTTTTTCGTTGGTCTCTTTCGAGAGGTGTACTTGGAGTAGCTCATCTGGACAAGTTCGTGAGTATATTTTTGATTTCTACGCTTTCATTATGGACATTGTCTTGTACATCGATAGGATAGCTTGACTTAGTAAATATGGATGAGATAAATGATTTAGCAATCCTTAATAAGCGCGATATTGTTGAGAATATTCTTAAACATGGCACGATTGAGGATTGTAGGCAGATTATGTCTGAGTTTAACTTAGCGTTTAACACGCTTAGAAATGGCTTACGGAAAATCACCCCAGAAATGGAGCAATGGCTCCAAAAAACCTATGCAGAGCTTGAGAAGTGTGTAGCGATTAAACAAGCTGCAGGAGATTCAGTGCAAAATATCTGCGGTAGCATCCCGTTAGTTAATACTAGCAATGATTCGACATCTAATCAAACTACAAAGCAACCCAAACCAGTTTCAAATGTTATTCAGGAAATAAGCAAAATAAATAATTATAATGAAAAATGGATTACACCCAAAAAATACCACAAACGCACACTTAGTGAAAGCAGCAACGGTTCAATGACGTCAACCAAAAATAAATACGCTTCATTAAAAATAGATGATAAAATGGACACTACAAATGTTAGTTCGCTAAACTCACAAGAAGACAGTACTAATAATGAAGGTGATTTCATTACGCCCAACAAAAAGGCTAACAGAATTCCGCCGATTATCATTTCAGATGTCACGGACTGGAAAGCCCTCAGAGATAATATTAAGCAATTTACCATATCCATGGAATGTGTACAGAAAGGTGGTGATATCCACATTAAAGTTAAATCGGATACTGAGTATCGTGAAGTCACGAGATACCTAGACGAAAAGGAAATTCCTTACCATACCTTTCCTCTCCCTCAGGATAAACCGATAAGGGTTGTAATCAAAAAATTATCTGTTCACACCAAACCCGAGGACATTATGGAAGAACTAATAGACAATAACATCCCGGTTAAAACAGTAAGACAAGTTACCAAGAAAATAGACAATGAAATTGTCAAACTACCCACTTTCATGGTTGAAGTCAAACGCAGCATAGAAGGCAAGAAAATATACAACATAACGCATATTCTAGATTTGGCTGTTAAAATTACTCCCTTCAGACCCACTCCAGGACACAAACAGTGTCACCACTGTCAGAGGTATGGCCACAGTCGTGCTCACTGTAAGCACAAGCCCAGGTGTTTAAAATGCGGGCAAAACCATATTACTACTACATGTACAAAAGACAGAAACTTACCCGGCAAATGTTGCCTCTGCGGAGGCCCCCACATTAGTTCGTACCGTGGTTGCGAAATGCATCCGGATAACTTGAAAAGAAAAATTGCAGAAAAAGAATTCCAAAAAGAAGCGAGAAAAACTTCAAAAAATAGTCCCCCTGATATCAACTTAGAAAATTTCCCACCTCTTCCAAGAAGAAACATAACTCAAAATAGCAGTGAAAATGTTAATGAGCAAAATGCTTCATCCACCAATCAGGACGCAGCTGTCGAAAGTGAGAACTTAGGCTCCGTTTCCGATTTCATAATTTGGCTGAAGAAATTATTCCTGCAAGGAAAAAATCTCTTCGAGCGGTTCTTAAAATCTAAATCAATATTGGAAAAAATCCAAGTCGGCTGGGAAGCCTTTGAACTTTTATCAAGCATCAATTATGAATTTTAACCACATTAACAGTAATTCAAGAACTCACCTCACTGCCCCCAGCAGTTTAAATCTTGCATTTTTTAACGCCAACGGTATTCGCCACAAGAACGTTGAAGTTGCAAACTTCCTTACTCACCATAATATTGATGTGTTTCTAGTGAATGAAACTTGGCTCAGACCTAATGATAAGTTCAAGATCAATGGTTACAACGCATTCAGGACGGACAGAGACCATAACAGGGGCGGCGGTACTATGATATTAATTAAAAGGCATCTGCACGCCAACGAGTTTAATATTCCCAATAGCAGCAGCATTGAAACCACTGCGATCGTTGTGCATTCACGGACAAATGAGCCGATTGTCATCATCTCGGCTTATAATCCCCCCATAAACATTCTCACCAACAATGACTTGCAAATTTTTAACAATATCACTCACCCTGTTATTATAGCAGGGGACCTGAATTCTAAACATCATAGCTGGAATTCTCAAAGAAATAACACAAATGGCAACAAACTTTACAACTATGCTCTTACGAATGACCTTAGAATTTTTGGACCAACGGAACCTACCAGGTATCATCATACAGGCAGCTCGGATGTTCTCGACATTGTTATTACAAAAAATATCCAGCAAATCCCTTTCCTAAAGGTGATTAATCAATTAACCTCTGACCATCTCCCTGTTAAATTTACTTACCATGGCTTTGAGAAGACCTTGCCTTTAAAGAAAATTATAAACTGGCAGAAATTTAATAATTCTCTAGAACAATTACCTGCACACCCGGCTCTTGCCGATATTGTAGACATTGAGTACAATATCACTAAGATCAATAGTAAAATTAAGAAAGCCCTTGATGATTCCACCAAATTCAAAGATTATAAGAAAGATAAGCTCCCCGACCACATCATTGAGAAAATAAAAGACAAAAACCGCACAGCAAAAATCTGGCGAAGAACAGGCGATCCCACTGTTAAAAGAAATCTGAACAGAAAAATTAGGAACATCAAGACCCTCCTCCTAGAGTACAGATCAAATTGTTGGGACGATTTCTTAGACTCCATGGATTTCTCTCCGAATACAGTCTGGCGCATTGGAAATTCCTTAAGGAATACTAATAACAGAAATATTGGTCCTCTCCACACCAGTAGTGGAATTGCTTATTCTGAACATGACATGGCTGAAGCCCTTGCGCAGCATCTAGAAAAGACGTTCACCAATCATGCCTCTAATAATGATGAGACAGATGAAGAAGTCGATAATTTCATTAACCACCTAGCTGACAGAAATTGTAATAATCACTTCAACCCAACTTCTCCAGCAGAAATAAGTAATATAATTAGCAACTTAAAGTCCAGGAAAGCTCCCGGCTACGATAGCATCACCAATACGGTTCTCAAAGCTCTCCCAGGAACCTACATAGTCCTCATTACAAACATAGTCAATGCTTGTATGAGGCTCAATTACTTTCCGCAACAGTGGAAGCACGCGCAGATAATTACGTTTGTCAAGCCGGGGAAAAACCCAAAGAACTTAAACTCCTACCGTCCGATCAGCCTTCTCCCCAGTTTGGGAAAGGTATTTGAGCGTGTGCTCCAAAAGAGATTAACTCGACATCTAGAGGATAAGGAAATTATATGTAAAGAGCAGTTTGGTTTTAGAGCCGGTCATAGTACCGTGCACCAACTACTGAACGTTACAGAATTTATTGCAGACTCCTTCGCAAAAAAGAACACAATCGCCAGCTGCTTTCTAGACCTAGAAAAAGCATTTGACAAGGTGTGGCATGAGGGTCTCCTCTACAAGCTGCACCTTGTTCATCTGCCCATCAGTTTTATTAAGCTCATGAAAAGTTATCTTAAAAACAGGACCTTTCAGGTAAAAATTAATGACTCTCTCTCTTCAAGAAAAAGAATTAAAAGCGGAGTGGCTCAAGGAAGCGTTCTGGGACCGCTTCTGTTTAATATCTACACGAATGATATGCCAGTTCCTTTGAATGCAAAAGTAGTGAAATATGCCGACGACACAGCAATTTTAACCAAGTCGCTAAAACCTCAGCTCGCTGTAGATAAACTTGAAAGCGCAGTAAATATCATAGCACACTATTATGATTCATGGAAATTAAAAGTAAATCCGTCAAAGAGCCAAATTCTCCTTTTCAGACGTCATCGGAAGTTCACTCCTGTAAATGTAAATATAAAAATTAATGATCAAGCCCTAGCAATTGTTTCAAGTACCAAGTATCTAGGAGTGGTCTTCGACTCACAGCTGTTATTCAAAGAACACACGGAGTATGCCTTGCGCAAAGCCACCGCTGCTAAAATGTCTCTTTACCCTTTAATAAGAAGAAATGCTAAATTAAATATCAGTCTCAAGAAGATCTATACCAGCTTAATAAGACCCACCCTACTTTATGCAGTGCCTATCTGGGCCACTGTGTACAAGACTTATAGACACAAACTACAGTTCTTTCAGAACAAAATACTCAGACAAATTGTTGACTCCCCATGGTTCGTACGTAACCTGCAGATACATAAAGAACTAAAAATAAGACCCATAGATGATCAAATTCTCACCACGAGCCACAATTTCTATGCTAAAATAGAACTTTCTCAATACGAACATATCCGTAATCTGATAAATTATGATCCTACTATAGAAATTGCAGCAAAGCGCCCAAGAGGCATCTTCCATAACAGCAAATGGTGAAATGTGTATATATTGTACATAGTACTATTATCTTTATTTTATCTTCATTGTGTCATTTTACCAGTGTCTTTGAAACTTTATAGACTTATGGACATGATCCGTGTACCTGGATCTTCAAAGCACTGATCTTATATTTGTCATTTTCGTAATCTTCTTATTGTTATATCAGAGACTTTGTAATATTGTGGACTTATGGACATGATCCGTGTACCTGGATCTTCAAAGCTCTGATTATTTATTGCTAGTGTAAAATGTTTTTCACCATTTGCCACTTCGCTCAAATACCGCCGTCCCTATATATACATAGTGTATAGTTACAGTAACTCATGTGCCTCAGTGTTGTATAAGAACTTTAGTGTTTAATTTCTCAGACCAAGACTTCACTGAATTGTGATATCTACTATTTCAAGATGCATTGGGCTGTGGACAGTTCACGGGAGGGTGACTCCCACGTGACTACCACTGTCCAATCCGTGTTTTACAGAAAGGATGAATTTGAATATTTTGTTTAGCTAATCTGTTGCACTTAGTTGTGCCATTTGTCTTCATTTAGATCGTGATATTAGTTAGATCGTGATATTAGTTTAATTATTCCAATCTAGATAACCTGTTTCAAAACTTGATAATTATTAATATTTCCAATATTTCTCATTGTACGCGTAAGCTGGTGACCACCCGCGTGACAGGCTCCTGCCTGTCACGCGGCTCCCTTACTCACCTACATTTCACAAAATTTGACAAATTTCGCCTAGTTGGCGCGGCGTAAATCGCCTTAATTAAAAACTTAAGTACCAACGCCTTAGGGCAATTTACCAACAGAGACGGTTAAAGTAGCGGTTGGCTACTAATTGCCGCCTAGCCATTGACTCGATTTCGATTTCGAATTGGGAGACGGTCATATAAAAATGACAGTGTTTGGAAGACGACATTATTGAAATTCCATCTCTGTGCGCAATCAACTGATCAATAGTAGAATAATTATTTGGTTGCAGCAATGATTTCGTCTTACAATACTTGGCCAATAAAGTAATTAAAAAAAAAAAAAAAAGGAAAGGAAAGAAGAAAGGTTTCAGGTTTTAAATTACGTCCAAAGGAGCATTTATTAACATTTTGTGTGTTACCTTTATTTATTAAATATCTTGTTCTTCGCACTTAAACCATAAAATTCAGTTCAAAAGCCATATCGCAAAATACTTTTAAATTGAGCATATCTTTAGAATTTCCGATATACAGTCTCACGCGCTGGAGATAAAAATATTTTTTCTGTACGACGTTGCCATTACTCGCTGTGAAATCCTTGAATTTGTTAAACAGAAATTCGTTAAAGTTTTACAAAATATGAAATCGATGATAAAACAAATTCCAAATTTCAAATTTGGGCTTCAAGATGCCCATATTCGCAGAAGGATTATGTGATTCAAATTTGGATGGCTCTAGGTACCGTTGTTTTATCACAATGAGAGAAACATACATACACTTATGCAGATTCTTCATTATTTAATTTCTTCAAATATAATACAGGGCGTTAATACTTGGTGGCAAAGTTTAAAAAGTGATACAGCCGTTTAAAGATTTCAACGCTAAATGCCAAAACGAAAACAATAGTCCCTCAGAGAAAAAGCTTCTTTGGACTAAAAAAAAATCTCATGCGTACATATGACTTCCTTGCACGGAGTATTAAACTATGTGCATTTTTTCTTGCATTTCATTTAAACTTATTCGATTGAATTCAATTTATTTCGTTATTTCGTCGATAGCGCATAAACCACAATAGAATAAATGCACTCTTTAAAATTCACTATATTTGTTTACTATAGTGGGGCCCTAGGTTCACTTAAATGCGTTAAATTCCATTCATTTGTTAACTTATTGACTTATGACTTACATTTTTCTGGTCATTAAGTACTAAAGAGTTTTTGCCAGTAGATCGCATTAAAGTGCACTAGGCAAATATATTTCCAAATAAATGGTACTAGGGAAGTACCAACACCCGTGGGCGAAGAAAATTCAGCCGCACGAGCAGGCATATCTTAATACTTACGAAAGTAGGCGTTCATCATAAAAATTGTGCATTGATAAACAATGGCATTAAATTGAAGCATGGAGGCAAGTGCAGTAAGTTTTTTAGCAAATGCAGACAGTGAGTGCAATATAGCTAGTAAGAGTGCAGGATAAGCAGTACTGAGACATCATGAAAATGGCGCGAAGACAGTTTGAAGCAGTGAATAGCATAAGAGTTCAAAGTCCTTCAGAAGTATGCAGTAACTAGATAGGCCGTAAAAAGTTCAAAAGTTTGTAGAATCATACGATAAAGTAAAAGTTCATACAGAGTAATTAAAAAATGAAATAGTAACAGAATCTTGAATAAAAAAGTTTCTTGGTTAACATAAGTATAAGATGCAACACAAATAATAGGATAGAGTCCAATTTCAAAGTTCAAGTAAATTTTAAAATTAAAATTTACAAGTTACCACCATGACGAATTGTGATGAATTGTCCTTGGGCGTTTGACAGTGTATTCAATGGTTGGATCATAATCCAACATTTGTTTAATTGCGTTATACTGACTATGCTTCATCTTCTCGAAGAAGTTGTGAGCTGTCATGAATATAAATTTATGCACAGATGGAATATCCAGGTGGTTATGAATGATAGAGTTTCTCACGTACCAAGGTGCATTCACGATGCTACGTACAATTTTATTTTGAAGTATATCCAGTTTTTTGCGCTCAGTTTCACTGGCGATTGCCCAAGCCGGCCCTGCATATAGCATGATCGGTCGAATTAGAGATATGTAAAGCATTTTCTTTTATTTTTAGACTGAGCTTTGATTTTTTGCCGATAATAGGATAAATTGCCATGTAGGCTGCATTTGCTTTGTTTAAGATATAAGAAATATGATCTTTGAAGTTGAGAGACTTATCTATGCAAACACATAAATATTTATAGGAATTAGCTACAAGGATTAGAGTTCTATCTAAGTAGATATCAGTGTTGACTCTTAATCTTGTTTTGTATCTCCGATAGAGCACAATACAACATTTAGAGGCATTGAGCTTAATTTTCCAAGTCTTGCAACAGTGATTGATCAATTCATTTGTAAATTACTTAGAGCAAGCTGGGGATTTCTGAATTCAGTCAGCGTATTTGAGTATTTTCGTGTTGAATGATTGCGGGAAATCATTGATATAAGCATTATAGAGCCGGGGGGAAAGAACGGACCCTTGCGGAACCCCGCTATAAATTGTTTTTCTGACAGATAAGGTGTCACCGCAGCGAACTTGAAAAGTCCTGTTTTTCAGATAGGAACTAATGAGTTTTACGAAATTGTTTCGAAGAATAAAATTATTCAATTTATGCAGGAGGCCTGCATGCCACACTCTATCAAAGGCCTTTTCGAAGTCGAAATAGCATGCAGCCACCCCGTTTTCCTTAGTAAAGGCTTGCGAAACATTTGTTAACTCGGAATGCACGAAACTTATATCATCTTAAGAATTATCTAATAGTAGCCACATATTCTATTCACATACTATAATAAATCTAAAAACAATCTATAAAAAAATTACGCAAACAAAAGAAAAAAGAAAGAAAGAAACAGTTTTTCACAGTCGATTCAGTATTTCTCATTCAATTAATTCAGTTTTCACTTCGCGATAAGGCAAAAATGCATAATAACTCAAAATATCTGTATTGAAAATTATGAAGTGAATCTTAAACACTTATTTCCTCGAATAAATTCCAGAATGGATTAAGCATGATTTAATTCACAATAATAAAAGAAGGCGTTATCTTTGTTTTTTCGAAGCTTACTTTCTCTAGATTGGCAACAAATCTACTATTCTGCTGTTTCAAATGTAAACAAACATGTCCGCCATGTTATTTAAAAATTAGGCTTAACCGTACTTAAACAGCTTTTAAATTGTTGATAATTCTACAAATATCGCATGCAAATTTACTAAAGGCATAAAATCCTTAATTGGAAGAAAAGGACAACATAATTCAATAATTTTTAAAGCAAAAAGTGCACAATTTACAAACATATAAGAATAAAGAAACTGAGATTATTGAGCCGAGTAACAGAGTGGATATATATATACATATATACCTGTCGATTGCAACCAAACTATGAGGTGCCCATCTACATGCTATAGCAATCCTATATACAAAATTTCAATGTTCTGAGGCTACTCGTTTTTGAATTATGCTAGATACGTACGCACAGACGCCAGGAAAATTTCTCTTCAGAATTAATTTTAATTCAATTTTATAATTTTTGGAGGGGAAAAGAGTCCTTTATTCTGTCCTTACGTACAGATGTCACGCAAATATATCGTTAAATTGCATTCAATAGTGGTCAAAATGGATATTTTCGTTGAAATATGATGCCTGAAATTTTTCGCGATTACAATGCTTCCTTTTTACTTCGTACAAGGAAGTGAAAAGGAAATATAATATAGAATAATACATGAAATATAGAATAATACGTAATGTGTCATATACGAGTAATAAAGCTTTTAATTTTCCAAACTTGGAATGAAATGCTAAAACACAGAATATATCACATGACAAATGTAAAATAACACGTAAAATATATAATAATACTTAAAGGATAGAATAATACTGTTGCGTGCCTACGGGTTCGTAATAAATTGAATGCACAAGTCCGAAGAAAAGTGAATAAAATTTATTTTATCCCAACAAATTAAAACAAAATGCTTAAATTTTCTCAGATATTCGTACGATATTGCAATATCTAGCAGTAATTATCTTTTAAACTATCAAAACGTTCAACAGAACTAATTCAAAATAGAGAAGACTAATGCGATTTCACCGCGAATTCGCTACAGTAAACAACGACAGTTTTCTAAACAACTGAAACGGAGATGTTTTCCTCCTGCTTTTTATCAGCTTTTTAATCAGCATCAGCATATTCTGGTATTTTCTCGATTTTTCCCGAAAAGCAAAAGCGTACAATTGCGAGATATCTATTTATTGAATGTGCGTGCTCCTGCATTTTTAATTTTTCCGGCGTAGCTTTCTCTTCAAATAAGTCGCTAGCAGCAGTGCACGGCGAAATGAAACAATTTAATAGCAATTCTATTAAAAATAGCAAACTAAATAAATCAATGCAAAAACCGTAACACTGACTACTTAAGACTGCACGTCCCAGGCAGTACAATTCCTGGACAGAAAGCCAAACTTACAACTAAGGCATAAATGCAATAATAAACATTACATTACAATAACAAACGACATGAACAATGAATACAATAACTAAATTAAACAAATCAAATGCTATCAAATACTACATATAAATTAAATACTAAATACAAATCAAATACATATTTAGAAACAAAAAGGACTATGGTTTTACACTATTTACAATTATTTACGCTACGTACTATGGCCATAGTAATGAGCTAACCTGTCGTAATAAGTGACTTTAGGTTTAGAGTTCGATGACTTACGGATCCAACTACGACATCATTCAGCCTGTTTAGGACTGTGTACGCACCATCCCAAGGTGACTGTAATTTCGGATAAATTCTTTTCCGTGGAGTCGGATTCCACAACCACACCTTGTCTCATTCGTGGAATCGATGTCCAATAGCTCTTGTGTCGTATCGGGTCTTCATCTTCTCAGTCGTTAAGTTGACTCTTCTCGTGCAAAATTGTGCATCATATTAAATCGATTAAACCTCTCAACCATGCCTTCCGACCAAGGATGTACGGGCGTCGTTTGGGTTTTGTCAATGCCGAGCAGCTTGCAGAGTTCTTTGATTACAGCCGAGTTAATATTCCTTCCCTGATCGGAATGTAACTGAAGAGGCACTCCGAACCTGGAAATCCATTGCAGCTTCCATCGGCTGCGTTTCTTTGGTCCCTTCCGACCCGCACAGGCATCGCAAGATCAGCACCGCTTTTGCACGTCATTCTTTGCATTCTTCTAGTAGAAACGCAAACAACCTCTCTGCAAGGCCTTCATTTCTCCGAAGTGACCTCCTGTAGGGCTGCTACGTAGTTCTTTAAGGACATCAGGAATCCAGGATCTTTGGAAGTATCAGTTGCCATCGGAAAGTCTTCCCATCATCCGATTTGAAATTCGAATTTCCTGCATAAAACGCTGTTTCGAATGTGAAGTGAATCCCAAAGAACCCAGTATTGATTTGTTGTCGGATTGTAGATCGAAATGTGGTTATTTGATGACTCCATTAAATCAATTATGGGTTTAATGTCGCGGTCTTCCAGCTGGTCTTTCCTAACTTCATCATCACTCCACGGGTCTCGATCAGCCGATGTTCAAGTTGAAATTTATTTTGAGACCGGAATCAGCAGCTCGTATTTCGCTTCTATCCTGGAACAATATCGGCAGCTTTCTGGACAAGGTCTTCTAGACGGGTCGCCGGCGTTTCCATGTGTTGATCCTTGCTGATGACGGATAGTGATGTCATATTCCTGGAGTCTCTGTATCCACCTGGCTATTTGACCATCAGGATTCTTGAAATTTAAAAGCCAGGCCAATGATGCATCATTCGTGCGAAGCAGGAATTTTCTGCTGTATAGATAATGATGGAAATGTTCCATGGCTTTGACTATGGAGAGCAGCTGTTTCCTGGTAACACAGTAATTCCTCTCCGGTTTAAACAGGCACTTGCTCTAGTAGGGCACTACATGTTCTTGGTTGGCTATTTCTTAGTAAAATACAGCACCGACACTTTCATTGCTTACATCCGTGTCGAGAGTAAATGGTCTGTCGAGCTGAGGATACCTCAGGACTGGAGCAGATCCTAAAGCTTTAAGTTGTTAAATGCATCCTCACAATCTTTTGTCCACAATAACTGCTACTTGCTCTCTGTCTTTCATGTCTTTCACGAATCTCCTACAGTAGGTGCAAAGCCCTAGGAAGCTTCTCAGCTGATGGATATTTTCGGGACGTTTCCAGACTTTAACGGCTGATACGTTTTCAGGATCCGTGCACACACTTTCAGCAGAGATGACATGTCCGAGGTAAGTCTTCCAGCTGGTTTTTCCTGTCTGAATAATTTGCATTTAGAGGGACTAGATTGACTTCTTTCAGTTTTTGAAGCACCTTTCTAAGATTCTTTAGATGTTCTTCAAACCTCTTTCCAAATGATGATGTCATCCAGATATATCAGACAGGCTTCGCAGGAACGCCCTTTCTAAACAGTCTCCATTAGGCGCTCGAATGTAGCCGGCGCATTCCAGAGTCCAAACGGCATCGCCTTGAACTGCCAAATTCCTTGTCCAATAGTAAATGCCGTCTTTTCTGGGTCATCAGGATGTATTTCTACCTGCCGATACCCACTCTTTAAATCAAGTGTTGAGGACACTTGCTTCCAGAAAAAGTATCCAAAATGTCGCCAATTCTAGGAAGAGGTAACTGTCTTTCTTCGTAACCTCATTCAACTCAAAACGCAAAATTTAGTGGAACCATCTTTCTTTCTGACGAGGACGATGGGAGATGCCCATGGCCTTACTGAAGGCTCGATTGCATCGCCCTCTTCCATATTCTTAAAAAGTGTTTGTACCTCTTCCTGTTTAGCAATCGGTAGACGTCTTGGATGTTGCTTGATTGGTGGATGATCACCGGTATCGATTCTATGTCGCGTCAAACTGGTTCGATCCACGTCAGAGGACGAGCGAGAGAAAATATCTTGAAGATCTTTAATGACACGATGGGCAGCATTCCTCTCTTCATCGTTTAATTGCACATTCTGCAATAACTTCGATGTAATGCTCTCTGAAGACACAGATTCTGGGATGCTACTCTTTCTTTCAATGCTCGTTACTGGAGTAAATGCGGCAACCACTTCACCTTTCTTAATAACTCTAACCTTTTCAGTTACATTAGCAATTCTCACAGAGATAACGGTCATCGACAAGTCGACGAGTGTTGAGGCTACTAGTACTCCTTTCGGGCTGTTACATTTCTTGGAATACTCTATGATGCCGTAGCGGAAATTTCTATTTTCGATTATTGATCCAGGAAGTAAAAATTCTGTTCTTGCGGGTATTGTAATATTGTCTTGATCTATGATTTTGTGGATAGATTCCACTCCTTCGTCATTAATTCCGAATAAGGTTATGTCCTCAGAGGCAGAATGGAATTCGTTATTTTTTAAGTCCAAGGAAAAATTGTATTTCCTTAGAAAGTCCAATCCGAGTAGCAAGTATCTGTAATATCTGCCACATATGCTGTGTGATAGTAAGCGGCACTTCCAAACGTGCTGTTAAAGTTTACTTTTCCGTCGATGTCGATCTTCTCACTAGACAAAGTCTGAAGGGTAACGCAGGGCGGCGTCCAGATAAGTTTGCTTCCCAGTTATTGAGCCAAATCTTTTCGAATGATGGTAACGTTGGCTCCTGTATCTATCGCCCTATTGCAGGAACTTCATTGATATATCCTATTATGAAAAGTCCAATACTGCCGCCTCTGACTGCAGAAATCTGAAGCGTTTTAAACTGGGGGTTTTCATTATCTGACAACCTCTACTCCGCGAAATGGCCCCTAATTAGTTTCCCTGCTGGTTGCTAGGAGCGGTCTTAACATCCGTACCCCGGGGTGTTTTGCAGGTCCGTCGTATGTGTCCTTCAGCTCCACAGTTCCAACATTTTAAGGTCTGTTTCTTGTCACTGATATTTCGTCTCAAGGCATTGAGTTGTCTGGTTATATCGTCTAGACGAACAGTGACATGATCCCTTGGCTCCTGGACATGAGCAGCTCTGATTGGGTGGCGATCTCTACGAGTTGCTTGCTGGGCTACCTCGAATTTAATGGCGTACACTAGAGCGCTTTTTAAATCTTTAATATCCTCCATTCTTAGAGCTTTCTGTACTTTAAGATCCCAGATGCCATCGATAAAGTATTTCAGGGACTGGATTTCCCTTGTTTCTGTCGGGCACTTCGAAAAGGCGAGATGAGACAGCCTTTCAACATCCGTGTCGAGCTCCTTTATAAGTGTTTCCGTGGGCTTCTTTCTATTGATGGGATTTTAACCCTCTGACTGCTCAATTTATGGACCGAAATCGCTTCAAAAATTGTGTATTTTTTTTTTCCTATTTTAAATCTATATATACGAGAATTGAAAAATGCATTTTTCCTTTCTAGAAAATATTTTTTATATCTATTTTTATCAAGAGAAACTAAGTTGCCAGAGAAAACAATTTCAGATGTTATCACCAAAAAAAATTTTTTTAAATAAATTTCAGTCGAATTACAGTTAATTTCTATTTATTGCATAATATAAAAAAGTAAAATATATAAAATTTAAGAAAATATAAAGCACTGAGGAAAAAATATCTTAGAAATGCAGTTTAGTATGATAGAGTTCAAAACTGGGTTTAAGGCAAAGTCTAACTTCACAATCTTTGCACCAGATTCAATAAATCTAATAAATAATCAATCTAATTATTAATCTAATGAATAGATCTAATTAATAATTCAATAATTTATTTAAATAATTAAGATAATCGCTGAATGCTTTCTAGCAGCCATTTCTGTAAGAAAAAAGCGGCAAAAAGTGGAGTTTGAGCGGTAATACCCCGTGCCTTCAAACGCCGCAATTTAGTGGATAATTAACGATATCTGTCAGCCAAAGCGTTAACTAAACGTCTAATACTGTATACAACTTATTTCAGTGGTTAAACGGGGAAAAAAAGGGATGCGCTCCTCAATAAAGGAAGAAAAACACATGCCCGTGGGAAATCGCGGGATGAGCAGATTTTGCTACATTTGAGTTGCCCGTGAAAATCGTGGGATGAGTAGCCAGAGGGTTAGTTGAAGCCTGCTGTAATCTTTTACACATTTCTCGCCAAAATGCAACTTTCAACGCACCGGATAGAGCTTTAAATTCTAATCTCTGGTTTCCGGAAGAGTCTGCAGGATATCCACTGCGTCTGCAAAAATCAAAGAAGCGGCGAGATGACAGGTCTCAGCTTGGGAAATCCACCTATTTGCATCCGCAACTATAGAAAATTGTATCTTATGTGCTTGCCAGGAGGTCTTCCCATCATATGAGGACAACTTCAGAGAGGAACCAGCAGGCATTGGCAAAAATTCAAAGCCGCCAGAAATGCTTCCTGCTGTTGCTATAGATTTTTTTTTACTATGTCAATTTCTTTGGAAAAGGCAGCAGAAACAGTATCATCACTTTGTTGTTCGATTTGTTTTTACACGACTTAAACTCTTCCTTCGATTCGTTGCTCCGCCACAGAAGCTTTCTCTTCTACTTGTTCTTTAACAGAAGAAACTCTTTCTTGAATTTCCCCAACCTGACTTTCGACCGAGTCTATTCTACCTTCGATAGCCTCAAATTTGTTTTCTATTATGCAGGTGATTTCATTTTTTATTCCCTCTTGGCGCATTTTCATTTTATCTTTAACAGCTTACTTCTTTCTTGAGCAGCTTTTATATCTTCTTTAACAGATTCTTGGCCTAATTTCATATCCTCTTGATCAGCATCCATCTTTCCTTTAATAGCCCTCATATCCTCTTTAACAGAATCTTTCATCTCTTCTTTAAATGCAGCAACGGCTGCCATGCATTGCCTCAACAGTTCTTCCATCGCTCTTGTGACTGGCATTCAATACCCCACTCCTGACACCAAAAAAGTGTTGCGTGAGTACGGGTTCGTAATAAATTGAATGCATAAGTCCGATGAAAAGTGAATAAAAGTTATTTTTATCACTACAAATAAAAACAAAATACTTAAATTTCCTCAGATATTCGTACAACATTGCAATATCTCGCAGTAGTTATCTTTTAAATTACCAAAACGTTCAAAAGAACTAATTCAAAATAGAGAAAACTAATCCAATTTCACCGCAATTTCGCTACAGTAAACAACAACACTTTTCTAAATAACTGAAACTGAGATATTTTCCTCCTGCTTTTTATCAGCTTTTTAATCAGCACGAGCATATTCTGTTATAAAACAGGCAAATCGACAACCTTGTATTCGGTGTAGAATTTGTGAAATCCCAATCGATTTCGAGGGCAAAACGGGTTTTCCCTCCATCAGGAGCAAAAAATTACCCGTTTTGCCATCGAAATCAATTGGTGTTTTACAAAGTGTAAGCCGAATACAAGGTTGTTGATTTGCCTGCTTTATTTTCCACGTCGGTGTGTTTTTCTTGCGTCTTGATCATATTCTGGTATTTTCTCGATTTTCCCCCAAAACAAAGGCGTACAATTACGAGATATCTATTTTAATTTTACGAGATATCTATTTTAATTTTACGAGATATCTATTTTAATTTTACGAGATATCTATTTTAAATGCTCGTGCTCCTGTATTTTTAATTTTTCCGGCATAGCTTTCTCTTTAACCCTTTCTGGCACGCTACCTTTAAAAGTCGGAGTTTTGATTAAAAAAAAAAAAAAAAGGTAGGAAGTCTAATTAGGCCTAGAGGAGTACACAAGTAAAATTTTGTGAAGATAGCACTTATCGTTTATTTCTGTGGGTGTGCCCTCTACACTGATTCAATAGAGCTTCGAAAAGAGTACTGAAACGAGCATTGTTGTCAATGAACTGACCAATGAGATGCGGAGAAACAAAGAATACAGGCTCTCAGTTGTCCTAGATTATCGGTGAGCCCGGTCTGGGCACACCTAGGATTCGCCGTTTTATTTTAGGCAAGATTTCAAGGTAAAAATTTAAAACTACTATAGAATAAGGAGATTACCATACAGCCAAAACAATAACATAGAAATTTCTTTTCAAACACTTCCTTTTATACCCTAAAAAGAATCTGGAAGATTTCTTTGAAAAATGAGGGTCTTAAAAAACTAAACATGGCTAAAATATATGGACTGGTTTGCGTTGAGCTGCCATATACTATAAATAAAGAAGGTTCAGAGTAACCTATAGTAACTTATAAATCCTTTTTCATTCAATTTTTCTGTGCGTACAGAAGGAAATTTTTAGGTGTGTCCAGATGCTGTGCCGCAAAGGGTTAAATAAGTCGCTACAGCATTGCACGAGGAAATGAAACAGTTTAAAAACAATTCTATTAAAAATAGCAAACTAAATAAATCATTACAAAACAATAACAATACGTAATATATTTAGAATAAAATGTTAAAACATTGGATAAACAAACAAAATTTTAAAACATAATGTAACATAGCATATAATAAAATTATTAAAATAGAAGTATAAAATCTAGAAGAGAATAATATTGTATTTTAGAGTTCATGATCACAAATAGTTTTCAGTATTAATTAGGCAGAGTTCATGAGTGATTAAAGTGTTCATGATTATAGAGTTCATATAAAAAAAATTCATGGTTTAAGTTCATATATTTTACATAACTCATACAATATTCATAACTCACTTTTATCATGACACAACAATCAATATCATGACTCATCTTTTCAGTTCAGTTCTAATTTGCGGTCATGACTCAGTTTTTATATTTCATTTTGTTTATTAGGGATTTTGTAGTTACGATTTTGAAGTTTTGTTGTTACGATCAATACAAGTAAGTATTTGTTACAAAGATCGATAATTGATCTATAAAATTCTAAAAGGTCGAAAATTAAATATTTTGTTATATTTCGTTTGCTGTAATTGGGACTACTCTGCATAGATCTAATCCAATTGTGTTAAGTTTTCGGTGAATTTGTTTCATATTAGAATGAAGATGTTGAAGTTTGATGATCATTCTTGTGAAGGCTATATCAATATTTTTGGGTGTACGAATATGAAAATTTTTCATAAGAGGGCATGAGAAAAGATAGTGACCACTGTCTCCTCTCTGGTCGCATATATAGATATCAGTGTCTATTAAGTTCCTTTGATGAAAATAAACAATATGGCCCAAGGCCAGTAATATAACTTGTTAAAAAGGATTTTGTACGCTTGGTGTCAGTATTGCAGTTGGGGTAGAACTGGTATGTACGTCATCCTGTAGATGCATTATTCCATTGCTCTTGCCATATTTGAGTAATTTGTTCTTTTATGAAGAGTAGAAGATAAGATTTGGGGAATTTTATATATAGAAAATTGCTTTCTTGATTAAGAGCAGCTTCTTTGGCAAGTTTGTCGACTGTTTCTTACCAGTATTTCCATCCATGATATATGAATTTTTAAATTATCTGTTTTTCAGAGAGGTCATTGATGTCATAAGCAATAGAAGATTGATTTTCTGAGTTAGAGATAGCCTAGATAGTAGGTGGTAGATTGACTGTCAGTATTAATATTTAATTCTATAATATTATTTTCTTTTGCTAATTTGATAATTCTTTATTGCAGAAAGTTCAGCTTGATGAACACTGTTTGCATCTCTTAAGAATCCTTTCCATATAATATCCGATTCTAGAAATTTTTGCTTGGGAATAAAGATTGCACAGCCAACTTTATTATTAATTTTTGAGCCGTCTGTAAATAGTTCAGTTGAATTGTTTTTAGCTTTAGAGTTTATTGCTGTTTTTATTTTTCTGTATGGTACAGCAGGATGTCTATTGTAAGGAGAGGGCGCATTTCGTAATCCTCTGTTATGTATGTGGTGTTGTTATAAGTAAAATTCTAGCGAAGTTGATATACTGTAGAATAATTTGCTTCTTGAACGGATTCGAGATGGAGTGGAATAGGATGTTAAGAGCAGTACAGGAGGTTGTTCAAAAGCCTCTGGTAATATTAAGGGTAAATTGTCGTTGTATTGAGGTAAGGATTTTTTCTTTTCTTGCTGTCATAGGAAATGTCCAGATTGATTATTACCGTCTTATAGAATGTGTGCGAATTTTAAGTTCGTCGAGATGTTCAATAAAATTTTGTTTTTGACATATCCTAATTCCTAAGTATTTGATTGATTTAGTATATTTGATTTTTTCGCCATTTATTTCAACAGAAAGTTTCTTAGTAAGATTTTGCCCAGATTTATGAATTGTCATGATTCTAGATTTGGAGGTTGAAATTTCAAGTTTAAGTTTCTTGCATTCTTGTTGGAATATGGTTACTATTTCTTGACAATTTCTTTGAAGGATTACATATGACCGTCCACTAATAAACAAATGCGACATCATAGACGAAAGCAATAACTTTAGCAAAAAAAGGACAGGGAATTTTTATAATTTCATTAAACGTAATATTCCATAATTTTGCACTCATACATGCGCCTTGTGGATATGCACGAACTTGTTTTCTACTGATGAAAGTATTGTTATATAAAATGAGACTATGGCGATTATCGAGGAAATTATTGATAATTTGATAGATATTATAGGGATATTCAATATTTCGAAGTGCTTCTTTAATTAAGGGCCGCCGGAATGAATCAAAGGCTGATTTAAAATCCAAGCTCATTATTGCAGAGAGTAGGTTATTGATTTTATTAATATTGATATGATTTAAGACTGCATTGATTGCCTGAATGGTAGATTTTTGCTGTTTAAATCCATAGTGATTTTCATTGATGAATTTATGATTGTAAAAATGGTATTCTATTCAAGTCTTCCTATAATATAACTTTCAAGAATTTTGCCAAGAGCTGGAAGAAGGGTAATTGGTCGATAGGAATTTGGATTTTTCAGAAGCTTTTCTTTTTGAGGAAGACTATGATTTGTCCTGTTTTTAAGCAGTCTGGAAAAATACCAAGTTGAAGACATTTATTGTAGAAGATTAGAATTAATTCAGGTTTAGTTTTATTTATAATTTTATTGCATCTGGTCTGGTCCATCTGGTCCAGGAGCCTTTTTGTTATTGAATATTTATAATTCGATTGAGTTCAATGGATGTAAATGGGATATCATTATTTGTATTTGGTGGAAGTAGATTGCAAAGAATTAATCTTTCAAAATCGTAAAAGCAACCTTGTAGAAAGAAATACCTAGAAAGAAGAAAAATAAAGGGGAAGGAATCTGATAAGGACCACATGTATCTGAGACTCCTTCCTCTTTATTTTTCTTTTTTCTAGGTATTTCTTTCTCCTGATGAGGAGGGACCTTTAGCTGCCCTCGAAATCGATTGAGTGTTTAAATATACTTACGCTAAATACAAGGTTGTTTTTACGATTTTGATTGTCACGTTAGCGTGTTTCTCTACTAGTCTAGAATTAATCTTTGTTCAGTCGAATCATCATATATATTATCTTTTTGTAGAATTACATCTAGAATGTTTTCTAAAGTGATCTCCGTAACATTTTCGTTATTATTTCACGTATTAGTATTTTCCGTATTTGCGTTGGGTGGCAGATTTTGTTGGCTGCAATTTTGTACAGTGAGATCCTGGTTGTTTGAACAATAGTTGTGCCATGCTTTACGTTTTGCAGATATTATTTGTTTATATGAGGCTTTTTGTTTTCTGTATTTTTGTAGTATGATGAATCGCTCTTAATCAGTTTGTGATGATTTGAGTTTTTTTCATAATACTCGTGTTTTGTGTTTTTCATTGCGGAGTTCTTTTTTCCATCAGTTGTCAAAAGTGAGACAGGTAACTTGAAAGTAGAGTGCACAGTTCTTCCACCAGTCAACAACACAGCAGAAATACCTGTCCACGCAACGGGAACAGCAACATGGCCCATTCCCCGAATAACATAAAGAATCGTCCTGAAAAGGAATGTTTTTCCAGTTCCAGCAAACGTAACTAATACAAAATGTCTTCGGTGTGCTAGGATTCTCACCTTGCGTAGCTTGCGTGAGTCGTAAATAAATTTCTATTCAAGATTCAACATCTAGTTCAGCACTTAAGCTTGTTCACTCTCATACTGGACATCGAATAGGACATCCAGAGAAAAGACATCATTCAATTTTGGCTAAGGCACACCAAAAGCAGACAGTGAAACGTTATGCACTTGTAACTGGTCTCCTATACATCTTAGTGCAAGTCTGAAACTGTCTTCCGAGGAGTAAAATCTTACGAAATCTTCAGAGAGGACCTTCTTAAATTCATTTCACAGAGCAACGGGCTTCACAGGGTTGCAGTAAACAAAGATAAAGCAGACATAACACTAAGACAGCATCTCAGCTGTATTAGCTGAGATGGCATTTCAAAAGCTGATGCTTCTGGGACAGAATCTTTCCATTCTTCAACGTCTTAAAGCAAATGCCTTGAACGGCAGCCTTCATTAAATGTTGAATACTTCGCATCTTCATATGTTCCAAAGTAAGCAAAACTCTTTGCACTTTTAACGTGATACAGCAGCAGTCTCAGATGAAAACGCTCAAAATCTTCAGGGCTAACAGAATACATTCTTGAAAGAATGTAATCTCCATGTCTAACTCGTCTCTGCTAGGCATAATTCCTTCAAGTGAAATGTTTAGGAATTTCATACAGGTAATGATTTGCTTCGGGCAATGTCATTTTGCGTTCAAACCACCCGTTAAGCATAGCACTCCTCTGAGAAGCCATCTACAAAGCGTTACTTTCTTCTTATACAACAAAATATACAGGTTGCAGGTTTTCCAAATGAACTGGTATGAGAGAATGTCACTTTGAATGCATTCTCTTTTCAAACAACTGAAACACTGCTTTGTTTCGGTTGTTTGAAAACAAAATTCTTGCATTTAAGAAGCATTCAGCCTCATCTCACATTAGAGTTCTATCTCCAGATTCTTCCAGAATAACTTTAGCTGCATCGTGGTCCTTATACATATGTTTGAGCAAATAATTGACTGATTTTATGGAGCTGCATACTTCAACATTTATGTGGGATGTTATTAGGTTATTTTGAAGCTGGAGACTGAAAAATGCGCAATGCTCTCGCCGGGACTCGAACCTGGACCTCTAGAATACGCACCGAGTGTGATACCATTATACCATGAAGGTATTCTGGAAGAAGGGAGAAAATACCTTATATGTTCCCCCTTTAAATGGTGACTGGGGATTAGGAGACCCAATAATCTAATTCTGGTGGTGACGAATTATTGTCCACACCTTTTAGTTCGGGAACCACTGTAGAGTCATTAGGTTATTTTGAAGCTGAGAATGGGAAAAATGTGCAATGCTCTCTCCGGGACTCGAACCTGGACCTCTCGATACGCGCCGAGTGAGCTATCGTTACACCACGAAGACGTGTTGGAAGGAGGCAGAAAATACATATATATATACTTATCGGGCATTATATTTTTTGATAAATATGCATTGTAAGCAACGACCCACCTGTTATCGATCTCTGATATCTTTGATCTTTGATATATGACGTATCTTTGATAGCAATAAAGTATAGATCATCTCTTCATCTGCAAAGTGGATAACCATCTACATTCTCTTTAGTGTCAGTCTGAAACGATTTCGGTAATCCTTTTTAACATATACTGTAAACGCAACGTATTAATTTTATTTAAAATGTATTTTCTCGATTGGCAACAACAGTTTTTTTCAGAACGATAATATTTTGAACTGTAAGTTTTTTGAGGAGTAATGTTGACGGTAATGTTTCTGAATAAAGCATGTGTTTAACAATTAATGTTTGACGGAATGTGTTTTTAATAAACTAATTAAATGCTAATATTTCAGAAGTGGGATAAACTAGAATTATTATCTAGATTTAACAACGTATTGCCTTAACGTACGCCAAGCCTAAACTGAATGTGGAAGCTCGCCAAAACTGAAAGTAGAAAGGTACGTGAATTTATAAACTGTTTATGTTATGTCTAAGTATTAAACGGAAAGAACTTAAGTATAATTATTGTATTATTATTTGAAAATTGAAGTCTAAGATGGCTTATTTGGCAAGAGGCAAGAAATGTGACTTAAAAGAACTTGCTTTGGAACTTGATGTAGATGCCCCTTCTGATATTAAAATTGTAGGCTTAAGAGATATGATTTTGAATAGTAAGAATTATAACGAAGACTTTACTAAACAAATGCTAGATAGAATTATAAATGATCGTTTAGACAGGGAAAAGTTAGAAATTTTAGAAAAAGAAAAAGATAAGCAAAGAGCACTTGAAATGGAAATTTTAGAAAAAGATAAGCAAAGAGCATTTGAAATGGAAGAAAAAGATAAGCAAAGAGCATTTGAACTTGAAAAATTGAAAATAGAAGCGGAAATCAGAAGTAGTAATGTAAATGATTCTGTTCCTTCTAATGTTAGTAGAAGTAATATTTGTGATATGAGTAAATTAATGCATAAGTATGATTTGAATGAAGATGATATAAGTTTTTATCTAGTTTTATTTGAGAGACAGGCACGACGTATTGGGTTAGAAGAACAAAACTGGGTTTCTCAGCTGTTAGGTCTATTGCCTTATGAAATAACTCAATTAATTGCCCGTGAATCAGAAGAGAAAGCTAACGACTATAAGCACGTTAAGCAACTGCTACTGAGAAAATTTAAGTTAAGCCCTGAACAGTTTCGGCAAAAGTTCGTTGATCATATTAAAACTTTGCGTAATACGTGGAAGGACTTCACGTTTGAATTAAAAAATTATTTTGAAGAGTGGCTTGCTGGATTAAATGTAACAGATTTTGACCCTTTAAAACAACTTATTATTACTGATCAATTAAAGAAGAGAGTCCCCGCTGTTATCCGAGACCATTTCATTGATGATTGGTCTAAATTCATTAATCCTGAAGAGTTAGCTGAAAAACTAGATGAATATGAAAATATTCGGGCAGGAATAAAAGTACTTCAAGTAGAAAATAAAACTTTTAGGCATAATTCTAAGCCCAAATCTGGTTCTAAATTTTATGAAGGATCCTATAATCAGTATTCAAGACAAAGAAATGTTAACGATTCCATGCAGACAGATGGTAATTTCAAAGTGGGTTTTAAAAACAGTTTTGATAATAAATACAATCTGAGAGATAAGTTTTATAAAACAGACGAAAGGAAAAGGGAATATAATTCTGGCATCCGCAATGAAAAGGGTGAGCCGAAATGCTTCAATTGTGATGATTGTGGACATATAGCGACGGATTGTCCTCAGCCTAAAAAAGAAATTATTTGCAGGAAATGTAATGAAAAGGGTCATACTTTAAAAAAGTGTACGTCTAAGAATCCAGACTCGACAAATGTTAAAAATAATTTATCCGTGAACCAGAATTCAGGTGCTTCACCAGCTGTATATTTAAAGTATGCTCGCATCAATAATGGAGAAGAAATTACTGCAATCATAGATACGGGTTCTAGTTTGTGTTTATTGAAACAGTCTGCGGCTAAGAGACTGAATCTTATTATAAAACCTGATGTGGAGGAATTGTTTGGCTTTGGGAACCAGAATAAACCAGCCGCTAGAACATTGGGAAAAGTAACTGTTAACTTAGAGATTGATAATGTGGAAGGAAAGGACATTACAGTTCTAATTGTAGGAGATGAAACGCAACCATGCGACTTATTAGTTGGTCGAACATGGATTGATTTACCGCATATTGCATACGCCAAGATAGGAAATACCTTGCACATACGCTATGCTAATGACTGCCCATTTTCACAGTTGCAAAATGATAGCAACACTCCGCGAATTAAACTGAAGGCTTCCCAAGAAACTCAAATCGAAAGTAATACGGTTAATTTTGTGAAAGTTAAAACTGATGAAATAAATAGCGGTTATGTTTTAATAAGTGGATCGGAAGATGAATTAGGCTCATTATTGGAAGTAATACAGGGAGAAACAGTGATACCAGTCACTAACTACAGCGATCGAAAACTAATTTTGAAAGAGAATCAATGTATTGGTAGAGCGGAAGTAGCAGAATTAGTTGAACCAAGTTCAGATCAGAAAACTGAAAATTCAAGTCAAAAGGAAATACTGATAATAAATGAAATTAAGAAGTTTAGAAGACCTTTTGCAATTATACATGTAGATCATTTAGGACCATTCGTAAAAAGTTCAAGAGGAAATACAGAATTATTTGTAATAATTGATAATTTTACGAGATTTACACGCTTATATCCTATGAAAAGTACTGCAACCAAGTATGTTTTAGTTGCATTGAAGAGTTTTGTAGATGATTTTGGGTTACTAGAAAAAATTATCAGCGATAGAGGAACATGTTTCACAGCGAAGGAATTTCGAGAGCACTGTCAAAATAATGGAATCAGTCATACACTCAATTCAACTCAGCATCCAAGTGGTAATGGAATGGTGGAAAGAGCAAATCGAACAATTTTGGCTACGATTAAAACGAGTATGGAAAATCCGAATCAGAGAGACTGGGACAAAAAGATTAAGGAATGCGAAAGAAATCTAAACAATATGATAAATAAGACTACAAATAAAACTCCTTTCGAAATGCTTCACGGTTATTCACCAAAATTTAACGACGGATTGATGAGGATGATTACAGATGAAGACGCAGATGAATGGGAGAATCCAGTAATCTTACAGAATGAAGCTAGAAAGAGAATTGAAGATATGCAGATAAAAATGAAAGCAAATTATGACAAGAAGAAAAGCAATTCTTTAACATTCGAACGAGGAGAAATAGTAGTTATGAGAAGAGTACCTAAATCACCTGGAGAATCAACAAAAACACAACAAAAGTATCGAGGACCTTTGGTAGTTACAGAAGTTTTACCAAGTGATACCTATAGAGTGACTCAATTAGAAGAGAAGGTGAAAGGACATTTCTTTAGTACGACAGCTCATGTGAGCCAATTAAAGTCATGGCAGTGTCAAGCTGAATCAGAAGACGATGATGATGGTGATGACATTAGTGTTACTGGGGATAACGATAACAACACGCCGCATATTACTAAAACTAGGACACGGAAAAAGAATAGAAAACGACGGTGAATCTATATGACAGCTAAAGACTTTCGAACTATAAACATTAATATTAAAGATTTAATTTTTTAAATATAAGTTCTTAATGTTCCGAGGTCGTAACTAAGTCAGGATGCCCGAATGTAAACGCAACGTATTAATTTTATTTAAAATGTATTTTCTCGATTGGCAACAACAGTTTTTTTCAGAACGATAATATTTTGAACTGTAAGTTTTTTTAGCAGTAATGTTGACGGTAATGTTTCTGAATAAAGCAAGTATTTAACAATTAATGTTTGACGGAATGTGTTTTTAATAAACTAATTAAATGCTAACATATACCGTTAATCACGTAAGGAGAAATTCAATTCAATTGAACGCAGTGGCTACGAATCATCGATGACTTCATAATATTGTGCAGCATAGAATGTTGAGTAGCATCTAGAAGTTCATCACACACCAATGAGTCAATGCTCTCTAATCTCTTAGTTTACCTTTTTCCGCTAAAATCAACAAAAGTTGCTAATGAGGCAATCCTGTCTTCTGAAATTCGATGACTGTATGCCTGCAACTGTCGAACCCAAGATATGCTTTTTATTAAATCGTGCAACAAAGCTTTTGTCTTCAGGTGAAATACTCTTAACACAATGTCTGGACGATCATAAGCCTTCTGTCCTGAGAATATGTTTTCTTTTATTTCCGTCTATTTAGTCTTGCATGTGAAAGTCAAAAATAGATCTGCTTTACCAAAGTCACGTACAATGTCCATTAGTCCTGATAGTTTCGCTGCATGCAGCGAAGGCTTCTTGTAAATGTTGATGGAAGTATAACTAGTATTCCAGAGCGAACTTGTTATTACAAAACTACAACTCTGCATAGCTCTGTCCAACTCTGAAAAGTTGATCACCTTGAGAAAAGAAAATTACATACGTCATCGGTTCCAAATTATAATTTAAAATACTGATATTAGTGAGACCACTACCTTTTGGATGTAGCACAATATCTCTGTTTGACGGAGGAACGCCATCTGCACTCATGAAAACAACTGCAAATTCATTTTGTTTTGGAGCGCTGTAACGTGATCTGTGCTCACCTATAGCAACACTTTCACACTTGATATACATACGGATATCAGCAGAAGTTTCAGCACCTTGCTTCCGTAGAGGTTTTCCAAATTCTTTCAGGCTTTTGCATATAGACTCATTCCATCCAATTATTTCAGGAGCTCGACATTCAGAGCAACATTTTCAAGTATATTCATTCTCTGCTTGAGAGCTCGATCCGAATTTAAAATATGCACCTGAGCAGAGTGATTTTTGACCAGTTTGAGGTGGATGAAGGTGGTTTACTTGATGATGTATGGAACCATGAATTCTAAAACATTAGGGACCTGAATCTGTAGGCATTCCCATGGAAGCAGGGCTATTAAGACAGTTATAAGTACCCATGTCAGCAAAATTTCTTGAGAAAATTGGTGGTCCCAGTTCATTAAATTAGGCTATTCTTCTGGATATCTTTTTTTCAGTTTCTACAAATTTCCCATTATGACAGCAGTACACATATATTCCTCTTGTGTTCCTTTCTACTGGAAAGAAGAATCTACTGAAAAGATCGCAGAAAGTTCCTATTGAATCGACACTGTTATCAACGTAAACTTGGAGTCCATTTCTTCCTATTTTCTAAAGAGGGCTACGTGAATGTTGCGCATTATTCATGCGAAGCCTGTCTTCTCATATTGCCAATTTTTCTTCAGACTGGACTTGTCAGTGATGTGCAGCGTCTTGCTTTCTTCCTGTGGGTTCTGACTCTTCTGTTCGAATTTTACGATGATGTTGGGAGACTTCATCTACTTGCAACTTCTTTTGTTCTCTTTATTATGCATATTCTATTGGTATTCCACAAGCCACTTAATCGTTTTTCCTTCAGTTTCTTGAGCACGGAACGTTTCATGAATTTCTGCAGGTCTGCTGAGCCTCCTGTTGGTTTCTTCTTCAGTTTCCTAAGCGAGTAAGCTTTCTCGTCGATGTGCTTGTCTGCTGCGTCTCCTATTCGTTTCTTCTTCAGTTTCTTGAGTACTTAAGTTCCTTGTCATTATGCTTGCTTGCTAAGCCTCCTGGTGGTTTTCCTTCATTTTCTGTAGCTCGACGCAACATTTGTGCTTCAGCTCTTTGTCCTCTTGATGAATCTTCCGTAATGCCTCTATTGCATTTGGGCATTTTAATAAATTGGAAAAAATATAGAACTGTACTAAAATAATATTTCAACTAAAATAAATAAATACCTACAAAAGTTTAAACTGGATTCAAAAAGAAACTGTAGAATAAAAAAAAAATTAAATATTCGCATATAACACAACTATGAATTAATGTTATATAAATTCAATATAAATTAATGTACTATACGCAAACTTGCTAGCTGCGGCCCAAGCAAAAGTTCTATGTTCACCTGCAAAGAAAATGCATAAAAACATTTCAATATGAACGAAATCAGTTCATTCTTTCCAAACAACAACCAATTCGTAAATAATTTTTTGGTTGCCATGTAAGGATCTTAAGTTTTACTAACGTTTATTTTATTTTAAATCTTTACTATCACTTCTTATTTTCTACTTGCGGCCAGAATTAAAAGCTTTAACTTATTTATGCAAATTTGTCTGGCGAACGCCAAGTACTTAAGTTGTGGCTTTTTGCCAAACGAGAGAGAGGAAGGAGTAAGTCGAAGCAGGCCGCTTGCCTTAGCAGTTTTACTCGGTTGCTGGTTGCCTTCCAGGCCAGAGGTTTAATCTTCTTGATAATTTTAAACGTATTGTATTGTTAACAGTTCTCTGTACTACATACGGCTTCCTGTTAATATACGGCCAATCTTCCACGTAGGCCCTTGTTTATTATTCCAAAGTTAAGTTAGAGTTTAGTTAATATTTTTATATTCTTACGTTCAGACCACAAGTAGTTGGTCTCTGTATTCCGAAGTACGGAAATTATTGTAAAGAGTGAAAAATAAAAGGTTTCGTATACCCTTCCTGTGTATCTTGTCTACTTCCCACATTTATTGGACATAGCTTTAGTAAGCTCCCTGTTCCGAGTCAGGTTCATGAATGTTCCCCAAGCAAGTAGGGCGGAACATTGAACCTGATAGTTTCGCCCAACGAAGAAGAATAACCATGGCCGAGTTTCAAGAAGAACCTGTGCTGCCTGCAGAAGCGGCTCAGAATCCAGAAATGCCAGCTGCCGCCCTGGAAGGATTTGGTTACATCGTCCAGACCATGCGCGCAGCGATGAAACCAGAAGCAACATTTAATGGAAACTCACCGGTAACCAGTTTTTTGGAAAAATTGGAGGACCACTTCATGATGTATCCCGTGCACGAGTTCCAGAAAGGTTACCTTAGCTACCAGCGCTTTGAGGGGCCAAGCGCTTAACTGGTTCAAATGTATAGGCAGAAGTCTCTTGGGTCAAGCAGGAAGTCCCACCTATACTTACGAAAATTTCAAGACTGCCCTAGTAAAAGCCTTCCCTGTCGTAAGGGATCGTGCGAAATTAGAAACGGAACTTTTCAGCATATATCAGCAAAGAATCGAAAATCGTTCCACCTTTATTTTAAGAAAAATTCCGTCTTCAATCTCTTGTATGGAAACCGTCCGGATCCTGAGATAATTCAAGTGATTTTACCGCGGTTACTTCCCCAAGTGCAAGACTTTATTGAATTAAGGAATCCGACTACACTGGAAAAGTTATTTGAGCTAGCAATCCAGTTTGAAAGTAGAAGAACGGCGGACATTGAAAGAAGACGCCAATATCAACAACGAAACCAATTTGGTGAGTCAAGACCTCAGCAAAGTCAAGCACACGGCTACGGAAGCAAAGCGAATCAGTGGGCAAGGAAACCCGAGCATCCAAAAACAGCCGGCGAACGTCGACAGTTCAATAGCAATCCAGGAAAAAAGTCTCAAGGCCAGTGGAAAAAGAAGGAAAGCATGGAAATGAAAAATGATTTAAACTAAAACGGATTTCTGCTGACGGGAGGGTGCGGAAATCCGAAGGCCAAGAAAACCCCTCTTCCTTCAAGTTAAATACAGTGATGGTGAAAAATTTGACTCTTCCAAAGATTGAAGTGTTGGTGAATAATATCCCAGCCACCGCACTCCTGGATACAGGCGCGCAGTGTTCCTGTGTGGCAGAAGATTTTTTTAGGAAGTATTTTCGTAAATATCGCATATATAATGCGGATAATACGACAGTGTTAGCTGCGCAAGGAGAAAGATGTAAGTGCATAGGTAAAGTACCGCTATACGTCCGTATCAAGTACCAACAAATAAAGGTTATGTTTTTTATAGTAAAGAATCTGCAAGCACATATTATCTTAGGAATAGATTTTCTTTCAGAGGCAGAAGCAACGCTGGATTTTAATGAAGCGTCCCTTAAGCTGACGATAAAACCAGTTCGAGAAGAAAAATCGTAACCGCCAATGTTAAACCTTGATCACCTGCCTAAGGAAGAGCAACAAAGAATCCGACAAGTGGTAAGTGAATTTGCTTCGTTATTTAGTGATATTCCAGGATTTACTCAAGTTACTAACCATAGTATCGACATCGGAGATTCAATGCCAGTTCGCCACAAAGCATACCGGTATGATAAGAATAAAGAAAAAATTATAGAATGCCACATTAGCGATATGCTACGTAAAAAGATCATAACGCCCATCTCAAGTAGTTATGCTAGGCCGGTGGTTTTATGTAAGAAAAATAATGACTATCCATTAACACATCCAAAAAGGTGGCGTTTCGCGATTGACTATCGTAAATTAAACTCCATAACTAAATATCCGGTATATCCGTTACCTATTATTGAAGAAATTCTAAGGAACATAACGTCTACCAAATATATGACGACTTTAGACTTAACGACTGGTTATTTTCAAATAGGGGTTAGACCGGAGGACGTGCCTAAGACTGCTTTTATAACCAAGTCTGGCACTTATGCATTCCTGCGTATGCCGTTTGGCCTTTCAGGGGCACCGGCAACATTTCAGCGATGTATGGACATTGTGTTAAGGCCTGTTCTTGGAAAGTCCACATTTATCTATATTGTTGGTCAAAAGTCTAGCCGGAGAGCTAGTGAAGATAGTGACTGTTCTAAGTGTATTCTAACAATACAAATGTGCATATGGTTGGTGAAAATTATCCACTTTGTGAGGTAAGTGGATTTTGAACAAAAATTCGTTTAATTTGTTGTTAAATTTTAAGAACAATGTTGTAATACAACATAGAATTCGATTTCATTTTAATAATAGTGTTAAGTGATTTAAGAACAATTTCTGTTTTTGAATTGATCAATTATGAGTGAACTTATAACTTTTAAAACAAAAAGAGCGGTCTTACGCAGGAGTGTTACTAATTATGTAAAGAAAATTGAAACTATTTTAACTGCAGATGAAATTAATTTAATAGAACTAGAGGAATGTGTCGAATTATTGAAACAAAAAGAAACTGAGTTAAGGAAGCTTGATTCTGAAATCGAAAGTTTAATTACAGATACTAAAGAATTAGAAAACGAAATAGATAATATTCAGGAGTACACAGATAAAATTTATTTGTGGAAATTTAAAGGTGAAAAAATATTAAAAAATCAAAATAATAAAAATAATTCTGATAGTGTAATTTCAGAACAGGTTCTTGACAATATTAAATTACCCAAGTTAACATTACCGACTTTTGGTGGTAATATTACAGAATGGATAGCTTTTAAAGATCTTTTCAGTGCTTGTGTAAGAAATAATACAAATTTATCTAATGCTCAAAAATTGCAGTATTTGAAGGCTTCGTTGAAAGGTGAAGCATATCGCATTATTCAAACCATTCAAATTTCGGATTGTAATTTTGAAATAGCATGGAATCTGTTAGACGAAAGATATTCAAATAAGAGAGAACAAATTTTTGCATATATTAAACGTTTTTTAAGTTTACCAACTATTCAAAATGAATCAGCATTTGCTATTTTAAATTTAGTTGACAATATTAATGAAGTAATTCGTTCTTTAGAAGTATTGAATCAAACCATTGATAATTTTGGTGACACTTTAATGACTTATTTAATTTTGCAAAAATTAGACCTTTCCACAAAATTATGGTGGGAACGTCAGTTAAAATCTAATTAAATTCCAAAACTTACGACTTTAATTGAATTCCTAAAAAACTATGCAAGAACACTTCAAAATAGCAAATCAACAAGTAATAAGGTACCTAAATCTGTGTTTCAAAATAAGAATAATGTTCTGGTTGCTACATTGGGTTGTGGTTATTGTAAAGAAGATCATAGTTTAGCCAAATGTTCGAAATTTCTAAATTTATCGGTTCAGCAAAGGATAGAATTTGTAAAATCTAATCGTTACTGTTTTAATTGTTTATCTAATATGCACTTGCTCAAAAAATGCAAGAGTTTAAATACATGTCAACATTGCTTTAAGAAGCATCACAGTATTTTGCACATTGTAAATAATTCAAAGAACAAAACTCAGTTAAACAGTATATCTCCGCCTACGCAATCTATCATTAAAAGAGATGAATTAACGAGTCCTAAAGACGTTTCAGCTACAGTTTGTGCCTCTCATTATGATTCGAATGCAAAAGGTAATCAAACCAGTCACATTTTATTATGTACTGCTTTAATAAAAGTTCAAAATTCTAAGCAACAATTTGTGAAGTGTAGATGTTTATGTGACACTGGATCTCAGAGATCATTTATTTCAAGGGATTGTGTGAAGAAATTAGGATTACGAGTGAAAGATAATTCCATTTCTGTATCATGTTTAGGAGAATTTAATACTATAAGTAATGGGGAAGTCGATTTAGTATTCACTTCTCATTTTAAAAGTGATATTCGTGGATCAACATCAGCGTTTGTACTGGACAAGGTGACAGATAACATTCCCTATGTATCTTTGCCATCAATCATCTTCGATAACTTCAGTGATTTACAATTAGCTGATCCATTATTTTACAAGTCACAACCAGTTGACATTTTATTTGGAGTAAATGTATTTCTGCATTTAATGACGGGAGAAATTGTCAAACGTGGTCCTGATCTACCATTTGCTCTAAATTCGAGGTTGGGATGGATAATTTCGGGTACTACAAATTTTGAATCTACAAATTTTGAGCCAGTATATGTAAATCATTTGAATACAAACACAGATGAGTTAGTAAATTCTTACTGGGAGTTAGAAAAGTTTCCAAATGTACAACCTTTAAATTGCAACATCTGCTAAAAAGTGGTGGCTTTGAGCTTCACAAATGGTCGACAAGTGAACCGTCATTGTTAAAAACCTCTGGCTTAACAAACACAGATAGTGACAATATTCATCGTGTAATAGAAGACAAACCATTGAAAGTTCTGGGATTGGAATGGCATCCGGACAATGATGAATTCAAATGTAATGTCGGTGTAATAGAGTATCAAAGTGTTCCGACTAAAAGAATTATTTTGTCATTCGTAGCAAAACTATTCGATCCATTGGGGTAGATAGCTCCGTTTGTAATTCTCTCTAAAATGATCCTTCAGCAATTGTGGAAATTACAGTTATCATGGAATGATCCTGTAACAGAAGAGATTGATCGAAATTGGAGAAATCTATGTAGAGAAGTTAAACTTTTGAATTCTATAAATATACCTAGGAAAATTCTGCTACCTGATTATTTTCGATGTGAATTTCACGGATTTTGTGATGCGTCTGAAAGAGGTTATGCAGCAGTTATTTATATCAAAACTTGCAATAACTCTGACATTAATGTTAAACTCGTGTAGCACCATTAAAATCTATTACGATTCCAAGACTGGAATTATGTGCAGCAGTGTTATTGGCACGCTTGATTCAGTCTGTAAAAGCTGCATTAGTTATAAATTTTGATTTATTGCAAGCTTGGAGTGATTCACAAATCGTGTTGTCATGGCTAAGGTCAGATCCTAAAAAATGGCAAGTATTCGTATCCAATAGAGTTTCTGAAATACAATCCATCTTACCACCTGAGAACTGGAGTCAGGTTGATGGAAAGGAAAATCCAGCTGATTGTGCTTCACGTGGATTATTTCCTGCAGAACTATTATCTCATCAATTGTGGTGGAATGGTCTCCTTCTTGGTTAAAGTGCAGTGAGATTGCCTTATCTAAAAATATTCTTATAGATGAAGAGGCATTACCAGATGCACGTAAAACAGTCTCATTTGTAGTTTCTGGACCTGTACAGGAACTTGCTATTATATCAAATATATCTTCATTTCCAAAGTTACAACGCATATTTGCTTGGATATTAAGATTCATATCGAATTCTAAAGTAGCATATCTAGAAAGAAATACGTCTTTTTTATCTAGTAATGAAATTCGAGCTGCAACTTTCTGTATTGTCCGAATAATACAGCGATTTCACTTTTTTAAAGAAATTCAATGTTTGGAGTTGGGAAAGGACTTACCTACAAACAGCAACCTCCTTAGCTTGTGTCCAATTTTAGATGACAACAAAGTGTTACGTGTAGGAGGAAGACTGAAAAATGCGCAACTGTCAGAAAATGAAAAACATCCAATCTTATTACCTTCAAAACACAATCTGACAGAAATCATAATTAGACACTTTCATGTCAAATATCTGCATGCAGCACCGGAACTTCTTCTATCTTTAATTAGACAGCAATTTTGGATCATAGCTGCTAGATCTGCTATCCGAAAAGTAGTAAAATCTTGTATCACGTGTTGCAAACTTAGAGCTAAAACTGCAAGTCAAATAATGGCTGATCTACCGGAATCTAGAGTAACACAATCGCGACCATTTCATCGAACTGGAATAGATTTTTCTGGACCGTTCATGATTAAACATCGTGCAGGACGTGGACAAAAATCACTTAAATATTACGTATGCTTATTTGTGTGTTTTGTAATCAAGGCAGTACATCTTGAAGTGGTAGAAGATTTGTCAACAAAGGCATTTTTAAGTGCATTGAAACGATTTATTGCAAGAAGAGGGAAACCATTTGAGACTTATAGTGACTGCGGTACTAACTTTAAAGGTGCAGACAAAGAAATCAGAAAATGTTTTTTGCAATGTAAGCAAAATCAAGAAATTCACAAATTTTTGTCTTTAGAGGAAATAAAATGGATATTCAACCCGCCATCATCTCCCCATTTTGGTGGACTATGGGAATCGGCAGTAAAGTCAATGAAATTACATCTAAAAAGGACTGTTGGTGATACTGTGCTGACCTATCCGGAATTTCAGACCTTGATAGCGCAGGTTAAGGCTTGTCTCAACTCTAGGCCATTGTGTCGAACTTCGGCTGATCCAAATGATTTAACTGCATTAACACCTGGTCATTTCCTAATAGGAACGTCTTTAACTGCCATACCTGAACCAGACCTAAATTATAGTTCCTTCAATTACATTGACAGATGGCATGTGAGACAGTTTATTTTTCAGCACTTCTGGAAAAGATGGAGTCGAGAATACCTGTCTCAGCTTCAGCAAAGACCTAAATGGCAAAAATGTCAAAACAATTTAGAAGTCAATGACTTAGTCCTCATCAAAGAAGACAACCTTCCGCCTCTTAAATGGAGGTTAGGGAGAATAATTGCTGTTCATCCGGGCTCAGATCAAAGAGTCAGAGTTGCTAGTATTAAAACTGGTCATGGTGTCATTAAACGACCAGTCGTGAAATTGTGTCCTCTTCCTATTCAGACTAAAAAACTATGAACTGCTTCGCATATAATATTTTGTATTATTTTTCTTATGTTCATCTTTATTACAGACTAAGAAGTTTCAAAATGCTCCAACTGTTGAAATCCCCTGGGATTTCAACGAGGGCCAGGATGTTTATGTGAGTATCGTTTGCTTCATTTTATTGTTGCAAACAGCGTAAATTCCTTTTGTTTTTCTTCCTTTAGTTTTGAACTTTATGTGTGGCAACAAGATAATTGATTGAGAGAATTGTGTTTGTGACAGCTATGTAGAATGGCTCGCTTATTTTGTATCAATTATCTTGTTGCCACACATAAAGTTCAAAACTAAAGGAAGAAAAACAAAAGGAATTTACGCTGTTTGCAACAATAAAATGAAGCAAACGATACTCACATAAACAATCTATTTAGACCATATCATTATTACTAGTGATAATCTGGACCAACATGTACAGGATTTAAGACAGGTGTTTTCATTATTAAATGAGGCCGGTCTAAAAGTTAATGTCGAAAAGTGCAAATTTGCAGCCACTGAATTAAAATATTTAGGTTACAAAATATCTCAGAAAGGAATAGAGACAGACGAATCAAAAATAATCGCTGTGCAAAAGTATCCGCCGCCAAACACGGCGAAGAAGCTCTCTTCTTTTATAGGACTTTGTTCATATTATAGGTCCTTTATAAAAGATTTTGCAGCTATTGCTGAACCATTGTTAAAATTAAAAAGGAAAAAGGCAAGATTCTCGTGGACGGCCGAAGCCAATAGTGCTTTCGAAAAATTAAAACAAGCATTAACGCAAGCCCCTGTGTTGAAATTTCCTGAAAAGGATGAGAATTGAGAAATTTCAGCGGATGCTTCGGATTATGCGGTAGGAGTGGTACTTTCGCAAAATCAGCAGCCGGTGGCATTTTTAGTAGAACTTTAAATCAAACACAAAGAAATTATTCCGCGACTGAGAGAGAGGCACTTGCAGTTCTGTTAGCAGTGCAAAAGTTCCGAGTCTGTTTTGGAAGGGCGCCAATAACAGTTTATTCTGATCATGCGGCGGTAACTAGATTGTACTCAGGGAAAAATTTATCCCCAAGGTTAATAAGATGGGCACTCAAGCTACAAGAATATAATTTGGTAATCAAGCATATCCCCGGAAAGGAAAATATCGTAGCAGATGCCCTATCCAGAATAAAAATAGATGAAGAAGGTAATATTGTAAAGGTGGCAATGCTCACAGCATGTACAATAAATTCCCGAGAAACTGTAATAACCGAACTGGGTAAGGATCCTGAGTTTGGAAACATTTATGAGTATTTAAAGGATCCTGAAAATTTTAGCCACCAAGATATTGTGGCGATAAGAAATAGGGCGGCCCATTACCAACTAATAGATGGTCTATTATTTTATACAAAAATTACAAATTCCAACAACGAATTTCGACCTGTTATCCCAGCTAGTCTTAGATTAAATATCCTTCAGGAGTTACATGACAGCCCTTTAGCTTTTCATGCTGGTATTCGAAAAACTATCCAACGCGTACGCGAGGCAGTCTATTTTCCTGAACTGCAAAAGTTAACAAGGGCGTATGTCCAGTCCTGCCCAACATGTCAAGCAGTTAATTATATTAATTTCCGCCCGGCCGGGTTTCTAAATAGTATTAAATCCGAATTTCCAAATGAAATAATTGGCATCGATTTATTGGGCCCTTTCCCAAAAAGTCAGTTAAATAAAAGTCGCTATCTCCTTGTTATGGTTGATCATTTTAGTAAGTGGAACGAAATTGCTCCCTTAAAACGAGCCTCCGCGAAATTAGTTACTGATTCTATTTTAAATAAATATATTTTAAAATGCGGGGCGCCCCTAAAAGTTATATCGGATAATGGTCCTCAATTTGTAAGTAATATATTTGAAGACATGTGCCAAAAACTGGGCATACGTCATTTAAAAATGGTCCCGTATCGGCCGCAATCAAATATAGGGGAACGGGTCAATAGAAATATAGTGAAAATTATCCGTAGTTATGTTAAAAATTTTCATAAAAGCTGGGATAACTATGTCAATATATTTGCTTTCGCCCTTAGGACCGCAAAACATGATACAACGGTCAAAACTCATGCTGAGTTATTTTTAGGCAGAAAGATTATAACGCCGTTAGATAAATTATTTTATGTTCAACAAAGAGCCCCAGAATTTAAAATGGGTGATATAGAAAAATTAATTAAAGAAGCAAAAAAGAACACTGAAGTAGCACAGAGAAAACAAAAGCTCTATTATGATTTGAAACGACGGGGAGTAACTTATAATAAAGTAGGAGATGAAGTATTAAAAATTAAGCATTCACTTTCTTCAGCACCAGAAGATAAAACCGCCAAATTTTATCCACGATTTGAAGGACCATATGTCATAGAAAAAATAACTCACGCTGTAGTGGTGTTAAAAGCCAGAAGTGGTGAAACATGCTCCGCAAACATTCATCAAATAAAACCATACTATGACTGTAATAAAATGCAAATATTGAAAGATCTTTTGTAGGATCCGGCACGGCAGGCACAAGCTCCAGATGTGGAACAACGTCAAGCACAAGGACAAGTCATTAGGAGGCAGGAGCAATTGAAAAGAAAGTTTCCCCGTTGGAAAATTGAAGGTAACAAGAAAAAGAAGCCGTTCCACCGACCACAAAAGAGAGCTCACGACCACCCCCAGAATGAAGAAGGGAGAAGTACGACGAATGCAAAGAGAGCCAGGAGAAATAACGGCAACTATAACCCGGCTCCCGAACGGAAGATCTACTCATCGGACAGGACTCTCCGCAGCAAATGTCGCCGAAATGCGGAAGGGCCACCAGCGGCGGAGGAAAAGATACAAGGAAAATTTGAACAGCCAGCAACGAGGTCCAAGCAGGAACAAGAGAGAAGTGTCCCGGTTCCGCCAAGACCAGCTGCCATCAAACGGCCAAGACCACAGGCAGAGGCGAAAAAGAAGGTATTCAAGGGTGACCGAACTGGAGGTAAAAGAAAGCTTCTAGAGGAAGGACCTGAAGGGCGAGCCCGCACAAGAAGGAGGATAAATCAAACTAGAATCTTCGCTACCTTCCAGGACTGGGCTGAGAAAAGAATGTCCGAATATCACAAAGATAAGTAAAATTTTATGTTACTTTGCAAACTTAAGTTAATCTTTCATTCTTACTGCAAGTGGCACATTTCAAGAAGTTTTACCTCATGTGAGGTCTACCTTTATCGCCAAAAAGGCGAGAAATGAGTTGTTACCTATTTTTGTATTATGTTTTTAAATTACTTGCGAGTAAAACTAAAGTTGATGTATAATAGGAATGTGTAAATACTTGAATATTGTAAAAGTTATTGTATAAATTTTATTTAAAACATTCTGGCAAGAAAGAAGTCTGAAAGACTTTTGAAATGTAGTATTTCAATGTAGAAGAATTGGCACTTGCTTGGAAAAGAATAGAAGTTAACAATGTACTACTAATGTATGTTTTAAAATGCGTAAAATTAACGGCATGTTAATATGTTCTTACATACAATGTGAACTGTTATTTTAAATGTTAAGAAATACTGTGATATGGTAAAAGTGAAAGTAATGCCAAAAATTTTAAACTTATTCGTGTGACTGAAAAAAAGAGAAAAGTATTGTGAATATGTGTTAAAGGTTGAATGAATGTATAGTTAGGCTCTCTGACGCTACACTTCAGAGTTAGCCACTTTCAGAATAGTACCTCAGGGTTTAGAGTTAAAGATAGGGTGTGTTACGAGGTCTTGTTTTGTTGAATTTTAACACGTTAGTGTTTTGATCGTAGGCGGCAGTGTTGAACACGTATACATAAACACATTCGTGTTTGGTGTTTTCTTTTACAACACATGTCAGAGAGCACGGGGAGAGATAATTAAAATAAAGTCATGAATGAAATAAGAATGTTAAGAGAAATATAAATATTCATGTTACTTGCCATTTCATTGTGTAACATTTCATTAAACTAGTGTTCCTTCCAGATCTCTGGAAGGAACCAGATTTGAACTAAAAAGCTCCTGTTTAGATGCAGTACAGATGAAAAGTGGTTGTCCATGGAGCTGATAATGTAAAAACAATTTTTTTTTTAATTTGTAGTTTCTAGTGAGAAATGTTTGTAAAAGATTGGCCTCGCGTTAGATTCTAGAGCTAAATGTTTTCAACAAGGTCGTTTTAGACCTCATTTTCAAATTAATTAACTCTGGCGGGAATAATGTAAGGATCTTAAGTTTTACTAACGTTTATTTTATTTTAAATCTTTACTATCACTTCTTATTTTCTACTTCCGGCCAGAATTAAAAGCTTTAACTTATTTATGCAAATCTGTCTGGCGAACGCCAAGTACTTAAGTTGTGGCTTTTTGCCAAGCGAGAGAGAGGAAGGAGTTAGTCGAAGCAGGCCGCTTGCCTTAGCAGTTTTACTCGGTTGCTGGTTGCCTTCCAGGCCAGAGGTTTAATCCTCTTGATAATTTTAAACGTATTGTAGTGTTAACAGTTCTCTGTACTACATACGGCTTCCTGTTAATATACGGCCAATCTTCCACGTAGGCCCTTGTTCATTATTCCAAAGTTAAGTTAGAGTTTAGTTAATATTTTTATATTCTTACGTTCAGATCACAAGTAGTTGGTCTCTGTATTCCGAAGTACGGAAATTATTGTAAACAGTGAAAAATAAAGGGTTTCGTATACCCTTCTTGTGTATCTTGTCTACTTCCCACATTTATTGGACATAGCTTTAGTAAGCTCCCTGTTCCGAGTCAGGTTCATGAATGTTCCCCAAGCAAGTAGGGCGGAACATTGAACCTGATAGCCAAACCAGGAAACAAAAACTTTTGAGATTTCAGGTATATATATATATAAGTATGAAGTTATGATTTCAATTTAATGTAATATAGCAACTTTTTCTCAATATCAATAAAAATTTAACGTGACAATAACATGTCGTGTCAATTATCCTAACCTGAAACAAAAAAGTTGTCAACAGCAGCTATTTATTTGAAATGCTGACGTTAACGAAACATTTTCGACATACAATGACATCACATACAATCGCGTGCTTTCTGCAGCGTTAAAATATGACTTTATATAACAATAATATGTTTAATATTTGGCAATAATATTTCTATTTCAAATTTTGTAAATCTTAAACATTTTTTATTAACAAACTTTGGGATTTGAAAGCTAGCTGTGACAACACTTTTCGAAATTAAGCATTTTTATCTCCAGCGCGCGAAACTGCTGCCACTAGGAAAAATCAGTGCGAGAGTTAGCGTTTTTCAGTGTTTTTAATTAACATCTCGGCTGATTAAAGTCATTCGAAGAAGGAAACGGTGGAAATGGCTTCAAATTTTTGAATCCGCTGTACCTCTCTCAAAACTCAGCTTCTTGCCGTTTCGGAGGAGATAATGTTACCAACAAATAGACAGACGCGTACAGATTTTAATGGTATAGATGCCGATAAATTGGCAAGACAGCAGTTAAAGCTTTTGGCAAGAAAGTTTGGCATCAAAACGTGGATGTGAATCTTGGTTTGCATAGTAGCATTCTCTGAAATTCAGCCATAGTTGAATGGCAACACAATAAAAATCTACGTTTAAATTCAACGGGAAAATTCATAGAATATAGGTTTTTATAAAAGGCATCGTCTGCTTATTTTATTTCAGCTTTTAGTAAATCAATATCAAGAACAGCTCCAAAGAATGGCTCAAAGAATATATAAACGGAGATCCAGTGGAAAATGTACTCGTAACGTAAGGATAGATCAAGATCATCTCAACTAAACTTTTTTTTTACTTGAAAGCTGAAATATTTATTTATTACTATATTACTATAATATATTTTAGTAGAAATTTATTTATTTCCGATTTAAATAGATATTTTAATTTTATTTCTTCTGTATTTATTAATTTATGACGTAATTAAAAATTAAATTATTTCATAATGGAAGGCAATTTTTAATAAACAGTTTTTAGGACATTTCTTATCTTTATAATAAGGAAAAAAGCATTTAAAATCCACCAAAAAGAGTAAGTTTTACTCTGGCAAACTTAATTCAGGAATAAGTAAAAATGAGATTGGTCTATGCATTTAAAATAAAACAATTTTATTAATTTTCACCCTTATTTTCCAAAATATTTCCTTTTTCCTGTAGAATTAATTTCTCATTATTTCTATATTCGTTTTCAGTCCGAAACGAGTACTAAAGAGACTCGAAATGAACCCTCATCTACAGTGAGTCCCAGTGATGCTGCCAATGGCTCTGAAACAATAGTTCCTAATCGGGTATTTGTTGGAGGTATTACTGATTGTGTGAGTAGTATTGCATTTTTAAAAATTTAATTAAGTTTCTGTTATATTCAATTACTAGTATTATTTAAATTTATGATATTTAAACAATGCATTAATGAGAAGGTAACTTAATTTCTAATTTTAGAGACGTAAGCTATGTATAATAGGTTAAATTCAACAACATTATCATATGTTTCTGTCTTGAATTATATGTAAAATTCTTAACTTCAAATATTTTTGAGAATTATATGTAAAATTCTTAACTTCAAATATTTTTGAATATATATTTATATATAATTATTCGGATGTATCGAAAGAGGCATAAAATTTGATGAAGCATATTTAATTGCAAATGTACGAGCAACAGCAGATAGGGTACACTGATTGACGTTAACATAAATTTGAGAAAATATTTATATTTATAGTAATAAGAATCTATATGCGTACGTGCATACACATACGTGTGATAATTACTTAGCTTGAAGTAAATAACTAGAATGATGCCAGAACTGGTGACTTTTTTTAGCAATAAAGATCAATTTCATTTAAGCATAAGTAGTAGATTCATAAGCAAAATAAAAAATACTTTTTTGTTAAAGCAGCCAAGGCAAAAGACTTTGCAAATTATCGATTAGCGATCAAGTTTGCCAATTCTGGTTACTAAACGTGGTAGCCGCTTTAACGCAGAACTGCCAAGTAAAGTGGGGTTTATCAGTGGCCGAGCGGTAAAATCGCTGAACACTGACAGTTCGATACAGGCGCAATTCCAGGCGAATGGCATGGCTGCATGATTGTTTTCTTGGTTTTCCGCATACATAGCCTAGATACAAGTCAGTTTCCCACATGGAGGTAGGAAGTAAGAGGAGAGGTCCTAATCGGTTTTCCGCATTATGTGTTTTGAAGCAGTGGCGATCCCTTCGTGAAAACCAAAACATTCAGCGACTCACCGTTAAGATCAATGGTTTTTGGAATGATCGGATGTAAACATTGTGTAATTACGTAGTAAATATACACATAAATATATATTTTTTCTTTTTCTATAATATTTCAGAGTCCTAAGTACGTGAGAAGAATGTATTTTTTAACAGCATTTCATTCTGAACGGAATAAAATGCTATACTTTTTCCAGAACAGTTTAATTTGAATGAAATATTTTCACAAGTTTTCGTTAATTACACTAGAAAGAATTTTCAGTTATTTTGGCTAAGGATTACAAAAATTAAGATCAAAGTTTATTGCATTATTAATATTAAAATTATGCATTATTTCTTTTCTCTTTACAGAGCTTTTTCTTAAAATACTTTCTTAAATATGAGATGAATTTTTAGCTTCTGAGGCATCTTTTCAATCGAAAATCTGAGTGAATTTATAATTAATGCTCTGTTCCGTTCATTTAAAATTACATCACCTTTTATTTTAATAGTGAAATATGTTAAATATTGGTGCTGTTTTCCATGTACTTAACTTTCTATGAAAATTTCAGAAAGGGAAATAAAAAAGTACTCTTTTTTTTTTAATTATAGAATGTAAGGGAATAATTCTTTTAATTTGTTTAATTATCAAATTTTGTACCCTTAATTTCAACAATGCATATTCTAAACTTTTCTTTACTACTTCCTTAAGAATGCATCTCATAAAATTTGCTTTGCAATACCTTTTAAAAGATTGCTTTCCAGTACGAACAATTCTTGCTTAAATAGTTTTATAAACGTATTTGTGAACAGAATTTCAATTTATGTTCAAAATTAAATGCTAAGTTTATTATATATTTAGATAATATTTATAATTATTATAAATTTATATGTATTTAATAATTAGATTTCTTCACAGTAACTTTCACATGAGTTTATGAATGAATAAATCCTTCATTTCCAAATTCATATGTAAATAATTTAATAACTATTTACGTATTTCATTAAAGGCAGATACATGCTTTCTTCAAACATATGCATAATACTCATATATATTTACCATTTTTCATTTGCGCCGTGTGCAAATCTTTAATTTCTGTTCATTCACTATCTTTTTTGAGTAAAGAAATTTACAATAATTTAGCATATGCCTGATTTTTTTTACATAAGAAATATGTATAAAAATAATTTGTGTGAAATTATTTTTAATCTACTTAAAGTCACTTTCCTTCGAAATTCCTCCACGATGGTATCTCTCCATTCAGGCAGAGATAGCCCCTGCATGCCTTACCCTATTTAATAAAAGCTTAACCTGACCTAAGTACCTAATTGCAAATATTTTAACGTCAATAATTTTATATTTACACCTACCCATCAAGTTTAAAACTTTTCACTTGAAACACGTTTTAGGACACATTCATTATCAAATTCAAGTTTTCTAGTAAATATATTTTGGCAGAGCATTCAATACCTCTTTCAGTGATTTTACTCAGTTTAATAGATCTCTGGTAATATAATAAATAACTAGTATCCATTTCGCATTTATCACTGTCATCAGATCGCAATCTTGATTGCCTTACTCTACATGATATTGCTTCATTTTTTAAAACAGTTGTAAGATTCTGTACTGTGTACTTTTAAGTTACAGTTGAATTTGAAGAATCTTAAGAACTGATAAGCGAATAATCGCTTGAGTTCGTGAGACAGCGACTAAGACTTAAAAAGGATTATAGACTCTTTATTATTCCAAATTAAAATTTAACAGAACTCCGTCTTGGAGTTATACAATAAAGCCGACAATCGGGCTTGAACTTAAGAGACTAAGAACTAAACTAATTAATCTTAACTAAAAAGATATAGCCGAAGCTATCAAATTTCTAACAGAGTTGGCTCCTTAACACTAATAAACTGCGAAGCTATCAAGGGCCTAAAGTACGGCCGAGCGTAATAATAGCTTAAGAGAGAGTAGCCTAAAAAGGCGGATGCGTGCTAAGCAGAATCACTGGTTCTCTCTGACTAAGACAGTAGAACTCCGCGGTTAAATACCGCTCTTCCTCATTTGCATTTGACATACGCCGTAACTACACTCTGGAACTGCAGAAAATAAACCGCTTCGCGTCACCTCTGTACGGTTTTTCGAATTCCGACATGACCAGCCATAGGCGAGTTGCGAAATTCTTTAAAATCTTTAAAAGTAGACTCGCTGGAATCATTGGCCGGTATTCCTGATTTTCATTTGTTAATTTCGTGTAGCATAACAGTTTATCAATTATTTCCTAATGCCTCTGCCCTATTGCGAATAGCTGTTCAATCTATATGTTCAAAATTTTCGGGGTCTTCAAGATATGCGTAAATATCTTGGAATTCAGTATATTTTCTTAATTCCTCAATAATAGGTTCACGGGACTCAATAACTTTAAAGCGAGCATAGCCACACTTGACTGCAATCCCCTCTTCATCGATTTTAATTCTTGAAAGGGCATCGGCAACTAAATTTTCTTTTCCAGGCATGTGTTTTATAATTAAATTAAATTCTTGTAGTTTTAATGTCCACTGTATCAGGTGAGATGATAGATTTTTTTCCCCGAATACAAGCGACCGACTGCCTCATGATCCGAGTATACTGCTATCGGAGAACTTCCGAAGTAGACGAGAAATTTCTGAACCGCTAGTAAAACAGCGAGAGTTACTGCACTTTTGTACCCCCGTCGGTCATCTGCGATTTTAGCATGTGAGCTGTTGAGGCTCACCGTTCTTAGCTCCACCACAGTTTTGATGGGAAGACTTTCAAGGAAGAATTGAAAAATCCCTTTACCTTTTTTGTTATCATAGCCTCTTGGGCTTACAAGTCTTTAGTATTCTAAGTACTCCCCATTCCATAAAGACACTATACACGTCATGCCATCTCTGGGTTTCGAGTCCAGAACCAGGATTATCAGAAGCCAGATGCCCTAGCAGTATGCCAACAGGGCCACTGCAAAATCTCAGAATGAGTTATTATATAATTAATAAAAGGCTGTACAGACGGTATAATGGTTAGGGGAGCCATTATACGGTCAGATGGTATAATGTAAGACAGACGGTATAATGTAGGTATCAAAGTGCTCAGGTTCGAAGGCCAGAGAAGGCACTGTTTTAGCTGCTCGTCTTTTCATAGAAGGCGAAGGTTGCTGCTATTAGTGGCCTCCAGAATAAAATGGCCATCAGTTCTGGCCTAAGGAGTGGCCAAGCTGAATAGGCAACTGCCCCCTCCATTGTATTAAAAAATTAATGACAGAAACTGAAATGAAACAATTTTAGATTGCCGAGATGTTTAATGTGGCCGAGCTATATTTCATCTTTGTTGATGACTGAATCGTGAGGGGTTCTACAAGGTTTTATCAATTACCCTCACGTTTAATACAAACATGAGCAGATGTCCCTTTCAAAGCCTTTTACGAAGCAATCTCACGCATACACCACTAGCCTACTTTACTTTACCATAACCAACTAATCCGAGCCAATACACTTTAAAAGTTTAATACTCGTATTTTTTGTTTCAGATAAGTGAATGGAATATTCAGTCAGAATTTGAGAATTATGGAAACGTGACAGAAGTGAGAATTATTCGAAATCGTACTGGCCTTTCAAAAGGGTAACAACTTTCAAAATAATACCTTTTAAAAGACTACGAAATATCGCAATTTAAATATAAGAGCTTTTAACCCTTCAACATCAAAATTGAAATATAAGTATGTTATGGACTTCAATTTAAAATATTTTCGCTTTTTTAGATATGGATTTGTAACTTACAGCACAAATGAAGAAGCAAAAAATGCTCTTGAAAAGGTAAGGAATTAAAAACAGTTTCTTTTTTGTTAGATGATGCTTGCTTATGCAGCGGCGTAATTAAAGAGAGACGGAGGGGCAGAAACCCCGGGTGACAGATTTTTGGGGGTGGTATTTCTCATGTGAAACTTTATTTTATAGGGATTAGTCATACAGACCGTTGACGCACGTGAAAAATAACGAGATTCTGCATTACCGTACAGAATTAATTTAAGAAGAAAAATAATTTTTATACTAGATACGGTAGTCAAAGAAATCAACACGTGATATCAACAGCTCCATAGTTTTGTTATATCTTCCTTAGATATCTTCCTTAGATAGAAAAATGCGAATATTAACTAAATTGTAATCCCGGTGGTATTATTAAGAAAGTATTCCTCGTTAAGAGAAAAGTGTTCATTTTTATTTTCGTTATATTGCTGAGGAAAACAAAATAAGGCATGGATGGAAGATCAGTTTGAACTTTTGCATTTTTCTAAACTACATACATTCTCAAGAACTCCAAGTATTGTGATGCTATTGTGAACCTTCCTCAAAATTGTTGCATAAATGTTGCTAGTTGTAAGTAGTGTTTTCCAAATAAAAAAAAACTTAAGAAGTTGTAAGACCTAAAAATGCATATTTTGTAATTAAGAAATCTTTCAATACCATCTATATAACAGCTGCTGGAGGAATCAAGTAAGTCTTTGAAATGTCATAGGTGGTTTCGCCAACAATTACAAATAATAATAATAATAGTAATAATTTTAAAATGGACTTAAAATTTTATTTCAAAAATAAACATAGTTTTAATTAATTTCTGTATATGCTATTTTAACCCTTTTTCAGTTTGCTTGGAAGGTTGGCAAATTTAATTAATGACTGACGGTTCCCGCTGGCTACGTTACTGTGCTTATAGCTCTCTAATGTACAAATTAAATCTAAATATTAACGATACAAATAGATACTTGTGTAGTAGTTGGTTTACGAAATGAGTTGCATAACTAAATACAGTTTCACTTATGATAAACGGGTGAATAAAAGTGAATTTAAAATTTACAGCTCCTTCAGGATGATTATTACTATGTTAGACTAGAAGAGAAACACGCTAATGTTACAATCAAAATCGTAAAAACAACCTTGTATTTAGCGTAAGTATAATGAAACAATCGATTCCCTCGCTCCCTATTTTAACTTCGCTAATTTTTCTTGTCCTTTCTGCTTGATCAGATAGCCTGGCTCAGTAAAAGTAGGCGGCCAGTGCAATTCTAATTAAAAATCCAGTTATAACCACGTGCAGTGCTGATAAGGACCACGTGTTTCTGAGACTCCTTCTCCTTTATTTTCTTCTTTCTAGGTATTTCTTTCTCCTGATGAGGAGGGACCTTTAGCTGCCCTCGAAATCTATTGAGTGTTTCATTATACTTACGCTAAATACAAGGTTGTTTTTACGATTTTGATTATTACTATGTTGTTAAATTGGGAAATATATTAGTTGATAGAGCCAATAAGGTCCTCAAACTTAAGAGGAAAGATAAAAATGTTATTCTGTGGCGGACACCGGAACTGCAGAGATTAAAACGACGGATTCGCGCATTTAGAAAACACTGCCAGATTAAAAATATTGATGAAAATGTTCGTATAGAAAGGAAGATCCTATATAAAAAAGAACTAGCTGCATATAAAAAAACGATAAAGATAGTGAAACGCCAGAGTAAAATAAGTTTCTTTGTTGAGAGTGCAAAATAATATGGAGGATTCCTTCGCGCGGCTAATGGTAAAACATGTGTCTCGGAAATGATTATGAGGGAAAACGGTAATACTGATGTGAATAATGCTGGGCTTATAAAGGGTTATTTTAATAAGAACTTTCACTGTGGCTCTGTTGAAGATGGTTTTTTGGGTGTGAATTAGTTGCAGGATGATGGATGCACTTCAGATGATCTGCCGTTTAGTTAAACGAAAATTAGCAACGTGGTTAGGAATTGTGTAATCGTAGTATCACGGGACCGGATGGAATGTTGGCCACTATGGCAAAATTTTTATTTTGAAAATATTCTGATTTCTTTGAGTTCTTATATAAAAAATACTTTGATTTACGCTATTTTCCTAAAGTGTGGAAAGTTTCTAGAGTTTTGTTTATTCCAAAGTTTGGCGGGGCGACCAGACCTATATGTCTGTTAAAAAGTTTTGATTAGTTAGAAATAGACTGTACTACTTATTATTAAAAAATGTTTTTTTTTATCTACAAAACAATACCGATTTACACCAGGCAGCTCGACAGAAAATGCTCTTCATGATCTTTTCTATATTATTAGTTCACAAAAATCTGAATTCCAGAGTGGCTGTGATCTTCTTCGAGGTCTCAGGATCCTTTAACTCTATCAGATGGACATTTTACTGACCTGCAGTTATTAATTATTAACTATTTTAAATTTGTGTCCTGCACAGCTTTCCTATTTCAAAATCCATCTTCAATGCTTAATGTGTCACATGTTAATATTCTACTCTTCAAAACTCATTCAAGACCATCACCAGGTTCTTTTTGAATCAACATTAGAACTTCCTAAATTGTTCTACAAGGGGTATACTACTAAAATATGAAGGTGTTAGAATTAAATGTGTTGAAAGTCTTTAAATATCTTGGTGTTTTTATCGATTTTTAACTGAATTTTGAAGAGCATTTTAACAATATTTATAAAAGAGCTAACTTTATTCTAATGTGTTATAAAAAAATTTCTCAGCTGAGTCACTAGTACTGAAAAGTACCATTATTAGATTAATTTACAAAACAGTTATTACTCCCATTATATTATATGGTGTTGGGGCTTGGGGTTCCAGGGTCGAGAACCTGCAGCGAATCAGAAATAAATTAAATACAATACAATGACCCTGTTGCTTCTGACTAGATGCTTTAAAACAATATCAATGGAAATCGTTTGCATGTTGGGCGGTATGCCGTCTCTCTCGATATTTTATCCCCCCCCCTTTTTTTTTTTTTTTTTTTTTTTTTTTTCATGATAAATTTAAATCACGTTCAAAAAATGTTGATTTCATTATTTATGAAGTTTTTGCTGCATATAATATCTATTTTCTGTCTTTAACAATATATGTCTTGCATTAAGAAAAGCAGTGGAATACCGGAGACCAGATATTTCCTTAGGAGAACTGGATATATTTATTGACGGTTCGGGTTATGACAATGCGTTTGATGCAGTATATGTAGTTTACTTATCTGGCACAGAAGCAGATTAGGGCAAAACAAGACTTGAACCTTACAATTCGTTTTTCTAACCGAAATGTCTGTTATCATATGTGCTGTTAAATGGATTGGTGAAAACCTGACTGTAAAAACATACATTAATATATAAAGGGTGTTCAATTGAAAAGGTACGGAACTTCGTAACAAATAAGCCGGTTGAAATTTGAATATGCCGCTTTGCCATAACGTAGTGAGACATCTATGGACACGAATGTAGTATCCGGCGTGGTTGTGTGAATGCGCTAGGCGCCGGCACATATAACGCAGGAGAGAGGGAGGAAGTTGTGTGCTCCGTCTAATTGATGCTGCAGTGCGTTTGAGGACATCATGGGCTTCACACTGGAAAAATTTGACGACTGAGGGGTAGTGAGGTGTCATCGGATTTCTGACTGTGAAAGGTGTTAAAGTGGCCGATATACATCGCCAGATGTTGGCCGTATACGGGGAAGACTATGTCTGACAAATCGGTGAGAAAGTGAAAAGCCGGTTTTCGTGAAGGCCTAGAGTGTTTGAGTGATGACCCGAGACCAGACTAGGCAAACACGGCAATCACGGCTGAATTTATCGACAAGGTGAACGACCTGGTGATAAGTGACATTTCAAAAGAGGAGTGCTTTAACTCCGACGACGAACTGAAGGAGACACTAGAGGACTGGCTCTTCTCACAACTGCAGGAATTCTGGAGAGAGGGAATCCTTCGGCTCGTGAAACAGTGGGATATTTGAGCTCAGGCCTCTGGTGATTAGTTCTGAATAAAGACTTCAATATATATCCATATATATATCGTTTCGTAACTTTTCATTTGAACACACCTATTATATACAGACTCATTTTCTGGTTTGGAAGCACTAGCAGATACTGATAAGACTAATATTTTGGTCTAATATGTAAAAACTTTCCGTGTAAAAGTTTAAAAATACATGAAGTGAAAATTAACTGGGTGAAAGACCATCTTGGTGTTATAGGCAATGAGAGGGCCGCCATGCTGGCCCAAGAAGCTGCCATGCGTTCGATATTCAGGCATCAAAAAATAATTGTTATTGGTAAAATCAAGGATTTCTATTATGATTGCTGGTAAAAAAATGGAATATTTCGGAAAAAGCAAAGATTATTTGTTGAATTTTGAAATTTCTAAAAATATGAGAATGATATGTGATTTTGAGTACAATCAAATAATTGCTGGACACGGGCGCTTCCCGGCATACCTAAAAACACTTAATTTGTAAAATAAACCACCATTAACAGTCTCTATATGGACCAACCAAGTGCAACAAGCATGGAACTCCATCCCACAAACTCATGTCTGGCAGACACAATACATGACTGCATTCAAAATTCTGGTGGTTACATCGGTTATTAATGTGCCAGAATTTCACGTTTGAAATGGCTCTTCTTACGCTTACCTGAACCTGTGGTCTTGAAATATTAATCAATTAATGTTACCTAGACAAATGTATTGACAAAATTTCATTACTCTACATTAATTTCTTCTTGGTGCTGGGATTTTTTTTTTCTGTCAGCGCATTAACAGTTTTCAGAGATTTATTATCTCTAAAACAAAGATATGTCATGCTTCTCTATACCTAATTTACTTTTCTCCTTCTACTTATTTATGATAAAATTCACAATCTCTGTTATAATAAGAAAAACAAACTTGCATTTAAAAAAAAAATCAGTTTTTTTTTTTTTTAATTTTTAAATTTTTTTTTATGTGTGAGTGTGTGTGTGTGTCTTCAAGAAATATACCTTAGATAAATTTACTGCATTAAATTATCAATTCAATGCTAAGATTCTAAGGATCCTAAGTTTTACTAACGTTTATTTTATTTTAAATCTTTACTATCACTTCTTATTTTCTACTTCCGGCCAGAATTAAAAACTTTAACTTATTTATGCAAATTTGTCTTGCTAACGCCAAGTACTTAAGTTGTGGCTTTTTGCCAAGCAAGAGAGAGGAAAGAGTTATTGCAAGCCACTTGCCATAGTAGTTTTACTCGGTTGCTGGTTGCCTTCAAGGCCAGAGGTTATATCCTCTTGATAATTTTAAACGTATCGTAGTGTTAGCAGTTCTCTGTAGTACATACGGCTTTTTGTTAATATACTGCCAATCTTGGAGTTAGGCACTTGTTTATTAATCCAATTATTTAATTTAATTAAGTTAATTTAGTTATTTAATTTAATCAAGTTAATTTAATTTAATTAAGTAAATTAGTTAATTAATAATTAAGTTAATTTAGTTAGATTTTTTAGTTAATATTTTTTATATTCTTACGTTCAGACCACAAGTGGTTGGTCTCTGTATTCCGAAGTACCGGAAATCATTGTAAAGAGAGGAAAATAAAGGGTTTCGTATACCCTTCCTGTGTGTATTGTCTACTTCCCAAATTTACTGAACATAGCTTTAGTAAGCTCCCTGTTCCGAGTCAGGACAGTTAATGTTCCCAAAGCAAGTAAGGAGGAACACAGAACCTGATAGTGGCGCCCGACGAAGAAGAATAACCATGGCCGAGTTTCAAGAAGAACCTGTGGTGCCTGCAGAAGGGGCTCAGAATACAGAAATGCCAGCTGCCGCCCTGGAAGGATTTGGGTACATCGTCCAGACCATGCGCGCATCGATGAAACCAGAAGCAACCTTCAATGGAAACTCACCGGTAACCAGTTTTGGGGGAAAATTGGATGACCACTTCATGCTGTATCCAGTCCATGAAATCACCTTAGCTACCAGCGCTTTGAGGGGCCATGCGCTTAATTGGTTCAAATGTATAGGCAGAAACCTCTTGGGTCAAGCGGGAAGCCCCACCTATACTTACGAAAATTTCAAGACTGCCTTAGTAAAAGCCTTCCCTGTCGTAAGAAATCGTTCAAAATTAGAAGCGGAACTCTTCAGCATATACCAGCAACGAATTGAAAATCTCTCAAGCTTTATTTTAAGAAAAATTCACGTCTTTAAACTCTTGTATGGAAGCCGTCCGGATCCTGAGATAATCCAAGTGAATTTGCCGAGGTTACTTCCCCAAGTGCAAGACTTTATTGAATTAAGGAATCCGACTACACTGGAAAAGTTATTTGAGCTAGCAATGCAGTTTGAACGTAGAAGAACGGCGGACATTGAAAGAAGACGGCCAGTATGAGCAACGAAGCCAATTTGGTGCGCCAAGACCACAGCAAAGTCAAGAACACGGCTACGGAAGCAAATCGAATCAGTGGGCAAGGAAACCTGAGTATCCAAAAACAACCGGCGAACGTCGACAGTTCAATAGTAAGCCAGAAAAAGAGTCTGAAGGCCAGCGGAAAAAGAAGGAAGGCATGGAAAGGAAGAAAGAAAATTTAAACTAAAACGTATTTCTGCTGACGGGTGGGTGCGGAAATCCGAAGGCCAAGAAAACCCCTCTTTCTTCTAGTTAAATACAGTTATTGTGAAAAATTTGACTCTTCCAAAGATTGAAGTTTTGGTGAACAACATCCCAGCCACCGCACTCCTGGATACAGGCGCGCAGTGTTCCTGTGTGGCAGAAGATTGTTTTAGGAAGTACTTCCGTAGATACCGAATATATAATTCGGATAATACGACAGTGTTAGCTGCGCAGGGAGAAAGATGCAAATGCATAGGTAAAATACCATTATATATTCGCATTAAGGACGAGCAAGTAAAGATCATGTTTTCTTATCGTAAAAAATTTACAAGCACATGTCATTTTAGGGATAGATTTTCTTTCAGAGGCAGAAGCAACGCTGGATTTCAACCAAGCGTCCCTTAAGCTGACCATGCAACCAGTTCTGGAAGAAAAAAGAGAACCACCCACATTAATCCTCAACCACCTGCCTAAGGGAGAGCAACAAAAAATTCGACATGTGGTAAGTGAATTTGCTTCGTTATTTAGTGGTATTCCCGGATTTACTCAAGTTACTAACCATAGTATCGACACAGGAGATTCACTGCCAGTTCGCCACAAACCGTATCGGTACAATAGGAATAAAGAAAAAATTATAGAGTGGCACATTCGAGATATGTTACGTAAAAAGATCATAACGCCCATCTCAAGTAGTTATGCTAGCCCGGTTGTGTTATGTAAGAAAAATAATGACTATTCAGTAACACATCCGAAAAGGTGGCGTTTTGCAATTGACTATCGTAAATTAAACTCCATGACTAAATATCCGGTATATCCGTTACCTATTATTGAAGAAATTTTAAGGAACATAACTTCTACGAAATATATGACTACGTTAGACTTAACGACTGGTTATTTTCAAATAGGTGTTAAACCAGAAGATGTGCCTAAGAGTGCTTTTATAACCAAGTCTGGCACTTATGCATTCTTGCGTATGCCGTTTGGCCTTTCAGGGGCACCGGCAACATTTCAGCGATGTATGGACATTGTGCTAAGGCCTGTTCTAGGAAAGACCACATTTATCTATTTAGACGATATCATTATTACTAGTGATAATCTGGACCAACATGTACAGGATTTAAGACAGGTGTTTTCATTATTAAATGAGGCCGGTCTAAAAGTTAATGTCGAAAAGTGCAAATTTGCAGCCCCTGAAATTAAAATACTTAGGTTACAAAATATCTCACAAAGGAATCGAGACGGATGAATCAAAAATAATCGCTGTGCAAAAGTATCCGCCGCCAAACACGGCGAAGAAGCTCTCTTCTTTTCTAGGACTTTTTTCATATTATAGGTCCTTTATAAAAGATTTTGCAGCTATTGCTGAACCATTGTTAAAATTAAAAAGGAAAGAGGCAAGATTCTCGTGGACGGCCGAAGCCAATAGTGCTTTCGAAAAATTAAAGCAAGCATTAACGCAAGCCCCTGTTTTGAAATTTCCTGAAAACGATGAGAATCTAGAAATTTCAGCGGATGCTTCGAATTATGCGGTAGGAGCTGTACTTTCGCAAAATCAGCAGCCCGTGGCATTTTTAGTAGAACTTTAAATCAAACACAAAGAAATTATTCCGCGACTGAGAGAGAGGCACTTGCAATTCTGTTAGCAGTGCAAAAGTTCCGAGTCTGTTTTGGAAAGGCGCCAATAACAGTATACTCTGATCATGCGGCGGTAACTAGATTGTACTCAGGGAAAAATTTATCCCCAAGGTTAATAAGATGGGCACTCAAGCTGCAAGAATATAATCTGGTAATCAAGCATACCCCCGGAAAGGAAAATATGGTAGCAGATGCCCTATCAAGAATTAAAATTGACGAAGAAGGTAATGCCGTAAAGGTGGCAATGCTTACAGCATGTACAATAAATTCCCGAGAAACTGTAATAACCGAATTGGGTAAGGATCCTGAGTTTGGAAGTATTTATGAGTATTTAAAGGATCCTGAAAATTTTAGCCACCAAGATATTGTGGCGATAAGAAATAGGGCGGCCCATTACGAACTAATAGCTGGTCTACTATTTTATACAAAAACTACGAATTGCAACAACGAATTTCGACCTGTTTTCCCAGCTAGTCTTAGATTAAAGTTACACGACTCCGCTTTAGCTTCTCATGCTGGTATTCGAAAAACCATCCAACGCGTACGCGAAGCAGTTTATTTTCCTGAGCTGCAAAATTTAACAAGGACGTATGTCCAGTCCTGCCTAACATGTCAAGCAGTTAATTATATTAATTTCCGCCCGGCCGGGTTTCTAAATAGCATTAAATCCGAATTTCCAAATGAAATAATTGACATCGATTTATTAGGCCCTTTCCCCAAAAGTTAAATAAAAGTTAAATAAAAGTTAAATAAAGTTAAATAAAAGTCGGTATCTCCTTGTTATGGTTGATCATTTTAGTAAGTGGACCGAACTTGTTCCCTTAAAACGAGCCTCCGCGAAATTAGTTACTGATTCTATTTTAAACAAATATATTTTAAAATACGGGGCGCCCCTAAAAGTTATATCGGATAATGGTCCTCAATTTGTAAGTAATATATTTGAAGACATGTGCCAAAAACTGGGCATACGTCATTTAAAAATGGTCCCGTATCGGCCGCAATCAAATATAGCGGAACGGGTCAATAGAAATATAGTGAAAATTATCCGTAGTTATGTTAAAAATTTTCATAAAAGCTGGGATAACTATGTCAATGAATTTGCTTTCGCCCTTAGGACCGCAAAACATGATACGACGGGCAAAACTCCTGCTGAGTTATTTTTAGGCAGAAAGATTATAACGCCGTTAGATAAATTATTTTATGTTCAACAAAGAGCCCCAGAATTTAAAATGGGCGATATAGAAAAATTAATTAAAGAAGCAAAAAAGAACACTGAGGTAGCACAAAGAAAACAGAAGCTCTATTATGATATGAAAAGACGGGGAGTAACTTATAAAGTAGGGGATGAAGTGTTAAAAATTAAGCATTCACTTTCTTCAGCACCAGAAGATAAAACTGCCAAATTTTATCCACGATTTGAAGGACCATATGTCATAGAAAAAGTAACTCAGGCTGTAGTGGTGTTAAAAGCCAGGAATGGTGAAACCTGCACCACAAACGTTGACCAGATAAAACCATTTTATAATCGTAATAAAATGCCAATATTTCAAGATCTTTTGCAGGATCCGGCATGGCAGAATCTCCAGAGGTGGACAACGACAATCACAAGGGCAAGCCATTAGTAGACAGGAGCAATATAAAAGAAAGTTCCCCCGTTGGAAAACTGAAGGTAACAAGAAAAAGAAGCCGTTCCACCAACCAGAAAAGAGAGAGCACGACCACCCCCAGAATGAAGAAGGGAGAAGTACGACGGGTGCAAAGATAGCGAGGAGAAATAACGGCAACTATAACCCGGCTCCAAAACGGAAGATCTACCCATCGGATAGGAGTCTACGCAGCAAATGTCGACGAATGGATAAAGGAAGACCAGCTGCAGATGCAAAGAAGCAAGAAAAATTTTAACAGCCAGCAACGAGATCCAAGCAGGAACGAGAGAGAGTTGTCCCGGTTCTGCCAAGACCAGCTGCCATCAAACGGCCGAGACCACAGGCAGAGGCTAAAAAAAAGGTCTTCAAGGGTGACCAAACTGGAAGGAAAAGAAAGCTCATGGAGGAAGGGACTGAAGGGCGAACCCGCACAAGAAGGAAGATAAACCAAACCGTAGTCTTCGCTACCTTCCAGGACTGGGCAGAAAAAAAGATGTCCGAATATCACAAAGATAAGTAAAACTTTAAGTTAGTTTGAAACCTTAAGTTAATTTTTCATTCTTACTGCAAGTGGCAGAATTCAAGACGTTTTACCTCATGTGAGGTCTACCTTTATCGCCAAAAAGGCGAGAAATGAGTTGTTACCTATTTTGGTATTATGTTTTTCAATTACTCTCGAGTAAAACTAAAATTAATGTATAATGTGTAAATACTTGAATATTGTAAAAGCATTGATAATCTTTGAGAAAAGTACCTTAAGAAAAGTGAAAAAGTTATTGTATAAAATTTTATTTAAAAGATTCTGGCAAGAAAGAAGTTTTAGTCTGAAAGACTTTTGAAATGTAGTATTTCAATGTAGAAGAATTGGCACTTGCTTGGAAAAGAATAGAAGTTAACAATGTACTACTAATGTATGTTTTAAAATGCGTAAAATTAACGGCATGTTAATATGTCCTTATATACAATGTGAACTGTTATTTTAAACGTTAAGAAATACTGTGATATGTTAAAAGTGAAAGTAATGCCAAAAATTTTAACTTATTCGTGTGATTGTAAAAAGAGCAAATTATTGTGAATATGTGTTAAAGGTTGAATGAATGTAGTTAGGCTCTCTGACGCTACACTTCAGAGTTAGCCACTTTTCAGAATAGTACCTCAGGGTTTAGAGATGAATATAAGGTGTGTTCTGAGGTCTTGTTATGTTGAATTTTAACACGTTAGTGTTTTGATTGCAGGCGGTAGTGTTGAACACTTGTAAATAGACACGCTCGTGTTTGGTGTTTTTCTTTTCAACACATGTCAGAGAGCACGGGGAGATAATTAAATAACGTCATGAATGAAATAAGAATTTTAAAAGAGAAATATAAATATTCATGTTACTTGCCATTTGATTGTGTAACATTTCATTAAACTAGTTTTCCTTCCAGATCTCTGGAAGGAACCAGATTTCAACTAAGAAACTCCTGTTTATAGATGCAGTACGGATTAAAATTACTTGTCCATGGAGTTGATAATGTAAAAACGACTTTTTAATTTCTAGTTTCTAGAGAGAAATGTTTGTAAAAGATTGGCCTCGCGTTAGATTCTAGAGCGAAAAGTTTTCAACAAGGTCGCTTTAGACCTCAGTTTCAAACTAATTAACTCTGGCGGGAAGTATGTAAGGATCCTAAGTTTTACTAACGTTTATCTTATTTTAAATCTTTACTATCACTTCTTACTTTCTACTTCCGGCCAGAATTAGAAGCTTTAACTTATTTATGCAAATTTGTCTTGCTAACGCCAAGTACTTAAGTTGTGGCTTTTTGCCAAGCAAGAGAGAGGAAAGAGTTATTGCAAGCCACTTGCCATAGTAGTTTTACTCGGTTGCTGGTTGCCTTCAAGGCCAGAGGTTTAGTCCTCTTGATAATTTCAAACGTATCGTAGTTTTAGCAGCTCTCTGTACTATATACGGATTTTGTTAAATAACGGCCAATCTTAAAGTTAGGCACTTGTATATTAATCCAAAGTTAGTTTTAGTTAGTAGTTTTATATTCTTACGTTCAGACAAGTGGTTGGTCTCTGTATTCCGAAGTTCCGGAAATCTCTGTAAAGATAGAAAAATAAAGGGTTTCGTATACCCTTTCTGTGTGTATTGTCTACTTCACAATTTATTGAACATAGCTTGAGTAAGCTCCCTGTTCCGAGTCAGGACAGTTCATGTTTCCAAGGCAAGTAAAGAGGAACACAAGTCCTGATAAGATATATACTCACCGTAAATAAAATTTTAAGGAGATATTCTCCGCTTTGTTACAGAAGAAAATTACGTGTTTTTTAAATTCCTACTATTAGATCACACTCTCCTTGTATCTTGTTCAAATTTTCAGTCGTTAATAAAACACTTTTTGTTCATCCACTCAAGTTCAAATACATTTTTCTAAACTTGTAGTGGATTACTTGATGTTAGTACAGTTTTTTCACATATTAAATTGTTTTTAATTTTTAATTAAAAAAAATTGTATTTTAAAAATTTGTTTGTATTCGATTTTTTTTTCTTTTTTTCTTTTTTCTTTTATTATTTTAAAAATTTTTCTTCGTTGACCTAAGTAGAAATTGACTTAATTTTTTAATTTTTTTTTATATTACTTGCTATCTTTACAGGCTGAAGTCATTGTCAACGGTCGAAAACTAAAGACCTTTCCAGCTGTCAAGAAACAGGTATTTATTTCTATAGGTATCTCATACAATATCAAAAATCTTCACTTTCCCTTAAAAATTGTGTAATAAGTTATAAGATAGTACATAATTCAATAAAATACTAAATTATGTTATGAATTTTGAGGTTTTTCAATGATTTTATTCGGAGAAGATTACTCAACTGGAATGCGGTTAATCATTACATTTTTGGATTACTATAAAGATATTTGAATTTTGAATTATTACAAAGATAATTGTTTAAGAATTATGTACTATTTTAAGAATGAAGTAAAGATAAAAAAATAATGAAGTAATTTTGAATAGTAGTATAGAAATTTATATAAAATTTTGTTTTGAATTAAAATATATTATAAATAAATTAATATTGAATAACAGTTCAAAAACTGAGGTCCATTTTTACCTCTGCACAATTATTCCTTTTACCTTCCTCATGCAAGATAAATATGAAAGCTCCTGTATTATGTAAAAATTCAATTTTTCCTATAGAATGATAATAATAGTAATTCTAAAGCATCACAAACATGCTCGATAGTATTCAGATCTGGTAATCTAGGATGACTACTCCATGCGCTGAATTGTTTGCTGCTGTAGATAATCATCCACGATGCGAGCTATGTGCGATCTAGCGTTGTCGTCCTGTAGCAGGAAAGTATTACCTATTGCCCCAGCATTAGAAAGCACTATCATTTCTACCGTATCATTTCTTCATAGGGGCCCACCAGCGGCCGAGCGCTGAAATCGTTGAGCACTGGTAGTTTGGTCCGAGTTTCGAATCCTGTGAACGAGCTGGATGCATGGGCGTTTTCGTGGTTTTTCACCATGTGTAATGTGTATATGAGCCAGTTTCCCTTAGAAAGTCCTCTAGGAAGGCATCCCTGCCCTTAGGCAGATAGTCCTTGAGTCTTTGTCGTAATCACATAAAACAAAAAAACCATTTCTTCATAGGTCAAAGAGACACGATCTAATACTCATCTCAGTAGTTTGTTAAGAATACCTTTTAGCCTTTCCCATCAATAACTCTACCCCGAGACAGTCGGAGAACTGAATTTCCAATTGATATGATTCCAAGCTAAACCTCTTAATAAATATGAAGCGAGATTATAATTTGACCCAAAATTGCAATAAATAATTTTACATCGTCCTCTACGGACAATAAACCTTTTGGAAAGTTTGTAACAAGCTGTCTGTTATAAGAGAGGTGATTGACTTGAAAATGGACCGTTCTATAAACAGCGCAAGGAAATATACATACCTTAATCTTTACATCCTCTCTCAGAAGTTACAGGTCAGCCACAGCAGTTCCACAAATTTCCAACTACTGCAATCCGTCCTTCAGAGAAAGGTGCAGCGAAAATATCAAATCCCTTTGAATTGATTATTTTTAGAGTAATGCAGCTTAAACACCATGGATCTTATTGTTTTCTTGCATTCAGAATCGAAAATTTTTCTCTTAAGATGTTAATTAACATTTGCGTACAGTCGGATTCATTATTCATATGATAAGAAGACATCAGACATTTTAAAGCTTCGCGTTGAGATGAGAAAACCATAGACATTTTAAAGCTTCGTGTTCAGATGGCAAAATCATTGACATTCTAGAATCTTTTGTATCTTAATTTTGTATGTAAAAGAAAGCCTAATTTTTCAGTTTAATTCCGTTTTTGTGTCTGAATATCTCCAGCGTTTCCAGTTTCTCATCTCGCTCATTTACAAAACAATTTTCTTGAATTTTTTTGAATACTTTCCTTTCAGAGTTTAGAATTTTTTTGAGGGTCAAGGCGACCATGTTTTCTCTTAGTTTTAAGTGGATAGCAAATGAAAGCAAATCTATGGATACATGGTACGAGGTTAATTATCTAGTTGAAGTCAAACAAATATCGATATAACCAATCTCAATCAATAGCTGAGTATGCTGAAACTAAATACTTTGGAAAGGACGATACCACGCTCTTTTTGTTTTCTATATCAACTTCTTTTTCATCAAAAATAACACGATTAGTGGACCAGTTTCCTGAAGGTAAGTACAGACAACTTGGTTCTTCTCACTGTTTGGATTTTAGTAAATGTTGAACCCAACACCCTCTAGTTGTTAGATCTGTATGATTTATCATGCTTAATACATGTCTCCATGAGTTCTTATTTGTTAAATATTTGATTTCCTTCAGTCTGTTTTGAATAAGGACTCTCCACACCTCCTTTTTTTTTTTTTTTTTTTTGAGTACAAGTTGAGACAATGGAAGAATCTGCTCAAAAATAAGCATCTTTACGATGTATATAACAAAAAATTGTTGTTGAAAGATGAGTATAAATAGCCGCTGCAAGCAATTTGAGCCTCACGTTGGTGATTTAATCTTTAACATTTGACCCAGCTGTACTTCTGACTTATAACAACTAGACTCAAGCGTAATCTATAGTCTCTATTCTGATAAAGACAGCATAGCATAAGCATGCTTGCTAGCGTCACAGAAGAAATGCAGTGAAGAATTTTCACTGCGGTTCCTCGCACCAAGAAGCTTGGGAAAACGTATATTATCAAGATAAACGCGTTTTTAGTGTTTGAATCAATTCCTTCACCCGAAGCTATTCTCATCTTCCATTTTCTTGAAGCAGCAGCTTAGGTATTAGAACAACTGGGCAAATGACCCCTACAGGATCACACAATCTACAAGCAGCAGACAAGATTACTCTTTTAACCATCTTTTCAAAGTGTAGTTCTTTTATATTTCTGGCGTTTCTGCGCAAAGTTTCAGACTTCCTGTTCCAAATCATACCTAAAACATTTGAACCAGATGGAGCTGCTGCATCAGAACTTCCACTTTCTAAGCTCAAATTTTATTTCTGGAAAATCAAGCTTACGTTTTAATGAACAGATTAATTTCAAGTTTACCTTTATCATTAATGCAGTTATCTACAAAAGAACTGTCCAGAAGCTTTTCAATTACACACAATCGATAGAATGATTTTTCCAGCTTGAATTTGTTCTAACAGTTTGGTAAAACCTAATAAAAATAGCTCATAAAAGCTCCAAAAATTTCTCTTCAATGTTTTTATACGTTTAGTTCACCATAAATAGCTTTCAAAATAAATTTTAGATAGATTATTTGGAGCGTTGTAAACACTTGTCAAAGTATTTGGAATTATTTCAAAGAAATTTGGACCCTTTTCTAAGCAATCGTTGATACGATGTGGTAGATAAAATTCCTAAACTTGATGTTCATCCATAATTTATTTTATTATTCCATCTCTTAATCACTCATTGAAAGCTTCTTCGTAAGTATCATATAAAAACTCAAATGTGAGAAGTTGTAGTTATATTCAACATTTTCAAAGATAAGATAGGTAGTAGTCGTCTGCTAGAGGAGGAATGTCCTCTAGGCATGATAAATGTACCACAAAACGATTATTCTAGACTTTGAGGGTCTTTAATGTTGCATGGCGGCTTCATCTAACTAAAATTAAGTTTTCTTAATTGCATGTAACAAATACCTGTGTGCATTTAGATAACTTCCTGTTTTCTTGGAAACGAACTCTGGTATCCATCGAGGCTGGTGAAAGTGATTAAGAAAATACTCATTAAGGACAACCCTTTTGTTGTTGACTCATCTTCTAGGTCAAAAAAGGTAGCTTTTGCCTGAGAAATTCGGAGAGAGAAAGATGCATAGCGCGTCAGGAAAATTGTATTTTCCCTTCTGTAATGCACTTTTAATTAACCAAGAAAAGTAATGTACTTTTTAATCAACCAAGAAAACCTATGTTTTTTATATAAATCTAAAGAAAATGGTATTAATTTTTTCCTCCCGGAAGCTGGGTGACGTTACAGCTTAAATTTATTGGCGGCAGCGCTACAATATGAAATCTACAGAAGCAGTTTTAGTTTGTCAATCAAAAGAGAATTCTTGTATTTTACTCTAAAGAGACTCCGAGAATTAGTCCGAGTAAAGAAGAGGAGCGCCAGGCTCCGAAATACAGTTCATCTTAAGTTTGGGGGACCGGTCAATGTCCGAAGATATTCAACATCGTTAAGTTTGGTAGGATCGCCTCTGTCTGTAAATGTGTTAGTGAAGAGGAAAGGACAGTCAGGCTTAGAAATTCAACTCATCTTAAGTTCTGCGAGAAAGATCTTGAGCATCGTTAAGTCTGGTAGGACCGTCATTGTCCATAAATACTTTAAAGAAGAGAAGAGGTCCGTCAGGCTCGAAATTCAGCTCATTTCAAGTTTTACGGGATGGTCCAAAGATAGCATAGCATTTAAGTGTGGGACCAGCAGTGTCTGAAAAGTATGCGTGTCGTTAGAAGTGTAGGCATCAGCATCCATAAAAATTCAGAAATACAGCACCTTCATGTTCCAGGTCAACCAAGGCACCAAATCTAAGCAGTTAAGTACCTTGGATTTTTTATATTGAGGCACTGAAGTAATTTAATTTGAATTATTTCTGCAATTTAATTTATAAAGCTTACGTAACTATTTTATTAGTCGTCTTTGTTTTCGGTAAATCTTAAAGAAATGTGTTGCTTTGGTTGTTTATTTCAAATGAGAAAGTAATCTATTTCAAAAATTTGTATTTGTATTAATAGATCTTTCAATATCTGAAACGTTGATGAGTTCTGCTGAGACTAAGCGTATATAGTGTAAGAGAGAAATATTTATTAAAATTCTGAAGGTTCTAAATTTTACCTGGTATTTTGACATATCATTTCTAAGTCGTCTTGAATGTTTTAAATATTAGAATTTTAAGAAGTATAAAACATTAGTTTGTAGTTTGTGTAAGAATTACAAGAACTGAAAAATTTTCAATTGAACGTGTTCAAGGAAAAGATTAGAAACCCCTAGTATCTTATGTTTAAACTGTAGTTATATCGATATCTAGTTATGAGCATTTATATATTTGTTTTTAATTTAGCTTTGAATGCATGCTTTAATATACCTATTTTGATGATCCTAAAAAATTTTGATCATCTGATTGTAAAGTATGTAGTATTATCATAAATCGTCAAGTTGGCAATTTACAACTGATTTCATCATGTGCATATTATAGCATAAATTGTCTTGAATTTGTGTTTTAGTTCAGTTGAAAATTTAGCCAAAAAAATCAAGGGTTTAATTTTACTTCTCACAATTGAAATTGCTATTCGTTTAAATATATACATCACAACAAAAATTTCGTGCAATGAATTCAAAATTTCGGTCTGCTTCGAAAACTAAGTAGTTTTGTTTCTAACCATAATGAAGATTTAGCAGCGCCATGAATTTGTAATGAGGAAAAAGTTCAACCATTTATTGACGAAGAGCACAAACGTATTATAACAGGAAATTTAGACATTATTCAAGATGAAGTGATTACACTGCTTATGACAAAATGAGCCAAGTTAGACCTATTAAATTCATTTATAAATTACATTGCATAGAAAATCTTTCTACACATATTGATAATTTCATCTTGAAAGTAATTTCTCAACTAAGTATACCTTCACGTCTATTTAAAGAATGGAAGAATGAGATTATTATTCAAAGCAAAACGAAAATTGAAAACATAGCTGGATTAAGGATTTAAAGGAATTAATAACTGGAAAAATTTACTTCTGAAGTTTAGACAATTAAAAAAGCAATTCACCATTACAAATATTGATAAAGCTAGAATAATTTCAGTATGTTATGAAAAAAATTCTACACGTCTATAATTGAAAATGAACTGAACAATTTTTCTATAGTCTCTGCAAAAATAAAGAAAGAACTGTTATTAACAAAATTTCTGCTTTTCACAAAAAAATGGAGAAATTCTCTTTTCATTGCAAATAAGAATCTTTATGCCTGAGCAAAATTTCAAAAAAGTCAAATTTATATTTATTGCCAATAGTGCTAGAAACTTCAAGAAGAATTTTGATAATGTTTTACCAATCTACTTAAAACTACTTGTAATATAGTTTTTGAACAAGTTAAAACTGACAAAACATTCTGTTGGATTATTTACGGCAACTTGAAAATCATTGAAGAAGTCTTAAAATTTACAATATTAACTTTAAAAACCTCTACACGTCTTCACCACTCAAAGAAATCTACGAAAGTCTTTTATAATTCCCGATTTTTTCCCCTCAAATACTTAATATCTTGGATTTAACAACAGGGAAAGAACTTCTACATCTTTCGCTTTACAATAACTACATTAAATATTCAAAATTTCTTTATCTGTATACACAAGGAATTCCAAAGGGAAATTCATACTCAAATCATCTTTGTAACTTATTTCTAAAGAATTCAAATTCCTAAAGAGTATTTCTGAAGACTATTTCAATAAATTTGAACACACTTATAGATATATTGATGACATTATTACTTTCGACAATTATAATCTCATCGAAAATACCAACATCTACTCAAACTGTTGTGGGGTAGAGGACAAAACCGCTACACAAACCCCGGGTGGTAATACAGTGTTGAAATGAACTTCTAACTCAAGTTCTGAATTTTAATAAATAAAAAAACATTAACATTTGCGGTTGATGACTGTGTGGAACTTGGATATATTCCGTCCTGTAATTTCAGAAATTTGTTAAATAAGAATACGGACCATCAACAGCATATACGAGGAGAGATAGTTCTAGAAGGCCAATATGCCCATGGCTCCCACAGGAAAGTCCTGGCTCTTCTCAGAAAAACCACCTTCCTTTCTCGCTGCTAAAACTTTAATCACTTTCGCTGTCGTAACCTCCGCTGAACTCCTGGGGGGACTCCTCTCCTGATCTGTAACAAAGGTATCCATATTTCGAAACCGATGAAACACTTCTTTTTATCTCGGCCCAAGGCCCAAGGCGATATTTTCCGGAGTACATTTGCAACTTAATGCAATTACCTCCATAACTTCGTTAAGAAAACTGAAGTAATTAAGAAAGAGCAATGACTAAAGGGTATCGAACAAAACCGTAAGGGGTTAAACGAAGAATAGTTGGATAAGGAGTCCACACTAGGGACGAAAAATTTCTTTCAGCTTTCAACTTGTTTTGCAAGATTGAAAGTGAGAGGGGAGATAATTAAGGCTTTTATCTCGGGGACCGTTGGAGTGACCTTCGAGGCTGCAACCGAAATCATTTAAAAAGGTACATCGTTGTAACATGATTTCTCTTCTTGTACGAAAGAGGTACCATAGTATTCGGAATTCAGTCATCTTGGGAAAACTTGACAAAGAACATCTATGTGACCTTATCTCAACTCCTTCCCTCATAGACGAATTTCTCTAAACTGAAAATTCTCAGTATTTATCACTGCTTTCAGAACAAAAGTGGTAACCATTTAAGTGATAACAGAGAAGCAGTTACTTCACTTATTCTTAGATTACACGATCTTGCGACAGATAACATTGAAGCAAAAATACAACAAAAAGATTTGAACTGCTGCCATGGTCTGCCTGATACAAGGTACTTTACTCAGTTTTGGAGACTAAGAATTCTTAATTCCCACTTCAAAACTGAGCCTTACCCAAATTTTACAAAATGCTAATACTTAGGATAAAAACATTTGATTCTGACGATTTTGAAAAGGAAACACACGATGCTAACAATTTTTATTTTGAAATAGTATAATGCAAAAAATACTACAAATACCTTTTACATTTGTCATTTTCCTCGAACCTATCCGCGTTGGACCAGCCAAGGGATAAGGAATATCAACTTCACCGTCGATATCCTCCATGACCACCTCCATCATCAGATTTACAATCTCGGGCTCTGATGATAGGGTTTCATCAAATTCGCATGATAAATGGTATCACTCTTATGCTTACATCGAACCTTGAATCTCTACGGTATAGTTGGTTTCGGACATCACTTTAGTTGCCTTCCGTGGCCCTATCCAGTTTACTGCCATTTTGTGAGGTTTAGACGTCGCTAAAACAAGCACGAAATCTCCGACCTTAAATCATCTCGTAACAGCGTTGCGACCATATCATCAAGTTTCATTTTACTCTGACATCTTTTCATCCTCTCTACAGCCAGCTCCTGATATTTCTTTAATCTGTTTACCAAGTCTAAAACATACTCGACCACTGTGGGGTCTGAACGTTCTTCCTCTAGCCAATTTTCGGACACGATCATTTGGGGCGTTCTCAAATTTTTCCTGTGTACTAACTCACAGAGACTAAAACCTGTGCTCTCACGGCTGACAGTTCTGAGGGCCAACAAAGCACAGGGCAAACACTCTTCCCTGTCTTTCTCGCTTTCCAAGCACAAAGCCTTCAAAATGATATGCAACCTTTCAACAGAATTGCTTTGAGGATGACAAACTGAAACATGATACAATAATTCAGTGAATTAGTATTTATTCGGCGTGTTATTGTGTCTTAATGATACACTAATTCTGAACTTGACTAAAACGAAAATGTCAGTTCACTAGTAAACGATCTACCCAAATCACACTGAATAGGGTAACCAGATCTAGAAAAGATTTGTATTAAAGCTTGAATTACACACTTAGAGCTTAAATTCTTTACAGAAATGGCATTTGGATATTTGGATGTAATACAAATTGACATAATTAAGTATTTATTTTCACGTGAACTCAGAAGTCCTACTGCGTCAATATTTAATCTGCTATACACTTCTGATATAACGGGCACAATTTTCATTGGAGCTTTCTTTTTTATCCCTATTGGGAACTACACGCTGATGACAAATATCACACGTCTCACAAATTCTTCAATTTCCTGGTAACAATTAGGGCAGAAATAGTGTGTCAAAACTCTATCCTTGGTTTTGGTTACCCCTAAATGACCAGCGATTTCCTCGTGGCATAACTTCAAGATCCCTTTCCTAAAAACAAGAGACACACAGAAGCTTATCTTCCCCTTTCTTAGAACCTGCCACTCTGACCAGCTTCCCCTTTACAATTCTAATTTTTTTTTCTTCGCTTTCCCTTTCGCTTTCCCTTTTCTTCCACAGGGCCGCTAAACTAGTGCATGGCTTTTGTGCTTCCGCGAATTCTGCTGGCGAAATATCCGCAAGGATAGACCTTTCTTCTGAAACTGATGACTGGAATTTCAATGAACTCCTCCGTATTACCTGTTGACTTCCCTTCTTCCGAAATCTCATTATTCACAACACTTTCACTTCCTATCTCTTCTTCACCTTCCGATCTGGAATTCTTCCGCACCCACTCCCTCTAAACTCCTGCGCGTTCGCGCTTGTCTACGGGTTTCCACAACATTCAAGAAAAACCAGTTGTTACCTAATTCCCTCTATCAACTGCGCAGTTTTATTTCCTAACAAATAGTGCTCTTTATCTAACTTCACCGGAGTAACAGCTGCCTTTGTGCTGCCCACACCAAATTTACCTTCAATGGTGACTTTCGCCAAAGGTAAACATTTACATTCTGTGTCCAAAAGCTATTTCACCCACACATTACTCAAGTCATTTGTATTAATCCAAGTACTAATGCCATAGGTCTATTCCAGGTCCAGTTTCTCTCTCTACCCCATTAATTACTTGTTTTCTTGAAATATGGCTCAAAATACTTCGCTAAAATCTCCGTTCCTAAGTTATTCACAAGATTAGCCTTATTTTTTTCCAGCGATGGGCAGTTAGGTCGGATATGCCCATCTTTTCCATATTGGTAACGCCTTATTTTCCGCTGTTTCTCGAAACCTGCTTCTTTGAAAGCCTGCTCTTTTTTAGAAGCCTCCACTTTTCTGTGCTCCTCCGAGTTAATTCTTTGATGACCGCTACTTTTCTGATTATCGCTACCATTGGAATTTACATACCGCTTTCTAGTTATCTCAAATGGCTTCTTAAAACCCGCTCTCTGCTCTAATCTCCTCGTATCTCTTCGCAAAGCCTCATACCTGTCGCATTTCTCTGCTAAAACAGAAACTGTTTTAAATTCTTCCTAATTGTCTAAGTAGTGCTCTCTTATTTCTAGAGGGACTCGCCGCTTAATTTGCTCGATGAGCATACGTTACTTAAGGCATCAAAATCTTAAACTTCCACCAAATCCAATGAATCCTCTAAATAAACTCTTAATTCATGCACTAAATCCACCCACAATAGCCTATTCTTTCTAGAATGCTCTTCAAATTTTGTTTTAGAGCCAAAGAACTAAGTTTGAATCTATGCATGAGTAATTTCTTAACATGCTGATAATCATTCTTTTACCTGCTGTTTCTTTCACAGTCAACTGAGCTACATCATGAGGTAATAAAGGAATTAATTGCGAGACCCAATTAATATCAACGTTTTCTTTTTGAGCTGTTTCTCAAATAGCATAAGAAATAATGAAATATTTATATTACTCAGTTCGAAACGCGGTACTAGAACTTTCAAATGAATCCCTTTTCCTCTAGATTGTTTAACTGTCGAAACCCTGGAAGCTAAGCTATTAGTCTCAACCACATTCATTAATCTTAACTTCTCCAATTCGGAAGCTCGCTCACGTTCCTACTCTGCTCTTTCCTGTTCGCGTTCCCGCTTTGCTCTCTTCTGTTCGCATTTCCGTTCCGCTCTCTCTTGTTCCGCCATTTTTTCTAACCTTTGCTGATTAGCCATTTTTTCCTAATTTTTGCTCCTCAGTCGCAGTCCAAATTCTCGCCGCGTATTCTTTCGCCGCTTCCTCATCATAATCCTCGGCATTAAGAATAGCTTGCCTGATTTCACTCACTTTATTTGCCTGAGACGCATTGTATCAAATTCCTCGGGTAACTCTAATAGAAGAGCTTTAGCAAATTTCCTAATAAACTCAGTCATTATGAAAAACAAAAGTTAAGAAAAATAACCTACACCAAAATAAAAAATAGGTATATTTCTCCAAAATTGAGTAATTCCCTAATACTTCCGAACACTAAATTTCCTTAAAATCCTTAATGATCTCTAAATACTTAACACATACATATATACAAAACATTAAGATGCAAATTTTTCCTGCACTATCTCAACTATAAAAATTTTGTCCTATAACTCTAGACTGATTTTTAAAAAATAATTTTTACAAAACTTTCCGTTACAATACGTCAAGCAATTTAAATTGTTACTAGATCAATAGAACAAACAGTTAAATTTTAATTAGAGGAAGATTAAGCACAAGAAAACTTTTAATCCCCAATAACAGAGCTACAGCCAAAGTCAACCTAGTCTCAGCTGGCACAACTTCTCTAAAATAAAACAAAAATGGTAATCACCAATTTGAGACACTTTCGATGACTCTACTGGCACTAACTTGTGTGCACGTAACTCTTCCGAGAAAATTTCAGTATTTTCCATCACTAGATCGCACTTTCTTCGGCGTTCCTTCCAACACACGATCATTTTCTCAAGACACTTCACCACGCAAACTGTCCTTGCACGGAAAATTAGATCGTTCTTCTACAGAGAAGAAAGTCTCTTGACTACTCGCATAAAGTCTTTTACAACACTGCCTTTACTGGAACTTCCATTCGGCGATGCAGAACACCCATACAACGAGATGTAAGGAAAACAACGTACGATGTTAGCTGAAGTCCACAGTCGAGAAGTTCGTTTTTTTGCTTTTTGAGAAGTTCGTTCGAGAAGTTTCTTTTGCCCTTTTTTTGTTATAACTTTAAGGAATCATCTCACCGCTGCCATCAATTATAATTTTACTGCTGTGGTGTAGTGGCCGAAACCGCTACACAAACCTCGGGTTGTAATACAAAGGCGAAATTAACTTCTAACTCAAGTTCTAACAATAACATGGATTTTAATAAAATAAAAATCATAAACAGTTGCAGTTCATGACAGTATAGGACTTATATACATTCAGTCCCGTAATTTCAGAAATATGTTAAAAAAGAATAAGCGCGATCAACAGCATACACGAGGAGTGATAGTTCTAGCGGGCCAATATGACAATAGCTCCTGCAGGAAAGTCCTGTCACTTCTCAGAAAAAAAAAAACACCTTCATTTTTCGTTGCGAAAACTTTACTAACTTTCCTTTCCTTACCTCCGCTGAACTCCTGGGGGGACTCTTCTCCTGGTTCGTAACAAAGGTATCCACATTTCGAAGCCAATGAAACACTTCATTTATCTCGGGGACCATTGCAGTGACTTTCGAAACTCCAACCGGAATCATTAAGAAAATGTATCTCATTTCAACAGGATTTCGCGTCTGTTATGAAAGAGATACCATTTCATTCGGAACTCAGTCATCTTGGGCAAACTTAACAAAGAACACCTATGTGACCTTACTACACTGTTTATAACTTTTAAGACCAATAAAAAGCAAGCAGAAATAGTTTATTTTGATCTAAGTATACATAATCTTAAAGAAATTAAACTTAAAACTTAAAATTAAACTTGATAAAAGAAAAGATTTTAATTTTTATAATATTAAACTTATAAACTGGAACTTCAATATATCCAAAACAGTTATTGCAAATACTCCTTTTAACCAAATTAGCAGAATTAAAAAAAGTTTACACAGAAATATAAACACAAAAAGAAGACATTCTAATTCTCACCAAAATTTTAAAAGAAAATTTCCTATAAAATTCATCATTATTCTTTTAAAAATATTTGGAGTAGTGTACACGCTATAACACTTTTTAAAAGTATGAATTTTTTATTTGAAAGCTCCAAAAGAGGAGGATAAAGGAGGATGTTTTAAAGGGTTTATAGGTTTTTACTTTTTATATTATTTATTTATTTATTTATTTTTCTCTTAATTACTATTCTGTTGTTAAAAACAAAGGCCTCTTATATTCAAAGTAGTCATGATAAGCCCATGACATGAAGACTTTTTACTTTTCTAACAATAATTCATTTACTTCCAATTTCAAACTTTCTTTTGCCCTTTTTTCTGTAACTTTAAAATAAAAATTTAAAAAATCTGAAATTCAAATTTATGGATTTTTCTACTCATTTTTACAATCATTTGTTAAAAACATTTTGACCACTTTTTGAGCTACCTTATTGAGTCTACTAATTTTAAAGAATAATTGACACTAAATTTAATAAAGTATTAAACTGAACGACCTATTTTTTTCTTTTTGTTTTAAAAAAGTTCAGAATTTACTTAAATTTGATTTTAATTAGAAAAGTAATGCTTTTCGTTTTCAAAATTTAAATTTTAATAGAAATTTTTAAAAGTTTTTATTTTTATTTCTAAATTCTATCTTTTGTTTCAATTTTTTGCCTTTTGAGCCATTACTTTCTTGCCACAGTTTCCCCAATGAAGCCAAAATGGCAAACCTAAAAGTCACTACTGTAATGGTCTTAATGATGTTTCGATTGTGTACTAAATGAAAGTGCTCGAAGTTTTTAATTACTTCTTGTAAGTTTTTATTAAGTCTATTCACTAAAATTTTATAATTTCACATACGTTTTAAATTCAATGGATTATATGCTCTTCGTTTAGAGTTAAATTTTGATATGAATTTGACATGAATTTTGAATAGTTTCGATCGTGTACTAATAATAAAAGTGCTCGAAGCTTTTAATTATTTCTTGCAAATTTTATTTATGTCTATTTACTAAAGTTTTATAATTTAACTTACATTTTAAATTCATTCGATTATATGCTCTTCGTTTTAAGGTAAATTTTGATTTGAATTTTTCACAAAAATATTTTATTATTTCACTTACGTTTTCAAATCTTTGAATACAAATCTCTTTATTTAAAGTGCAAAATATTAATTAGAATTTATTTTTTTCCTTGCTTTGTGAAAGGGCTAGAATCTGTAACGTCTGCCACATATGCCGTGCGATGATAGGCGGCACTTCCAAACGTGATGTTAACGTTTAATTTTCCATCAAAGCCTATTTTATCACCAGACATAGTCTGGAGGGTAAAGCAGGGCGGCCGTCCAGATAAGTTTGTTTCTCAGTTGTTGGTTCCTGTATCTATCGTCATATTGCAGGGATTGCAACCTCTGCCCCGCGAGATAGCCACTAATTAGTTTCCCTGCTTCTTGCTAGAAATGGTCCTAATATCCGTACCATGGGGTGTTCTGCAGTTCCGTTGTATGTGGCCTTCAGCACTGCAGTTACAGCACTTTAGGGATGGATTCTTGTCGCTCTTATACCGTCGCAAGGTATTTAGTGGTCTGTTTAAATTGTCTGTCTTATTTTCTGTGGAATAGGGTCTTCTGCAGTTCAGCAGTGCTAAGTGCAGGTACGAGCACTTAGCACCGCAGTCCTAGCACTTTAGGATCCGATTTCTTCTCACTAATATTTCGCCCCAAGGCGTTGACTTGTCTCGCTAAATCTTCTTGGCGAGCAGCCGTTTGATCCACTGGCTCTTGGACTTGCATAACTCTGATAGGATGTCGCTCTCTACTAGTTGCTTGCTGGCCTGCCTTGAACTTCATGGCGTACACTAGAGAGCTTTTGAAGTTTATGACATTCGCCATTCGCAAAGCATTCTGTACTTCAGGATCGCGAATGCCTTCGATGAAGTATTTCAGGGACAGAATTTCCCTTGTTTCTCTCGGGCACTCCGAAAAGGCGAGATAAAACACCTTTCAACATTCATGGCAAGTTCCTGCAGTGTTTACGTGGGCTTTTGTTGACGGGATTTTAACTGAAGCCTGCTGTAATCTTTTACAAATATTCTCACCAAAGCGCAGCTCCAACGCGCCAGGTAAAGCTTCGAAATCTAGCCTTTGCTTTTCCGGAAGAGTCTGAAAGATATCCGCAGCGTCTGCTTTCAGAGAAGACGCTATATGACAGGCATTAGCTTGGGAATCCCATCCATTCGCATCCGCCACTATAGAAGGTTGTGTCTCATACAGTTGCCAAAAGTTCTTCCGGTCATATGTGGATAACTTCAGAGAGGAACGAGCAGTCATTGGCATAAATTTAAAGCCACCAAATATGCTTCCTGCTGTTGCTATGAATATCTTTAGTGTGTCAACTTCTTTGGAAACGGCAGCAGAAACAGTATCATCAATTTGTTGTTCGATTTGTTTTTGGACTGGAGAAACTCTTCCTTCGATTTGTTGCTCCACAACAGAAGCTCTCTCTTCTACTTGTTCTTTCACAAAAGAAACTCTTTCTTTAATGTGTCTATTTTTATTTTCAACAGCATCTGTTCTGCCTTCCATAGCCTCAAATTGTTTTCTATTATGAATGTAATTTTTCTTTTCATTTCTTCTTGACCTGCTTCAATCTTTACTTGAACAACTTCATTATATTCTTAACAAGCTTTCATCTTTTTCATCTCTTTTTAACAGATTCTTTCATCTTTTCCTGAACACCTATCATCTCTCCTTTAACGAATTCTTGACCCGCTGTCATTTCTTCTGTAACGGATTGACCCACTTTCATATGTTCTTTGAATGCGGCAAAGCCTACCAGCAGCTGTCTTAATTGCTCCACCATCGCTCTTGTCACTGGCATTCAGCCCCACTCCTGACACCAAAAAGTGTTGCGTACGTACGGGTTAGTAACAGACTGAATGCCCACGGTTCCGACAATAGGTTGATAAAATTTATTACATCAAAAGAAACACTCCACTGTTCTGGAATTTTCCACAGAAATACTCTACAGGTGTTCATAGTATCACAGAGTACAATCAGTACTTATACACAGAGTACAATCAGTACTTATACACAGAGTACAGTTTCTAAGAACGTTAAACACAACGCAATGCAAAGCGCATCTAACGAGAAAGCTAACCCGGAAATATCTCCGAACTTACGCTGAATTAACAACTCGCAACAATAATAACGACAACTAACTGTGAGCGAATGCTGTCTCCGTCTAATATAGTTTTCAACCAACCGCCGAGATATTTCTAGTACATTTTGCTTCTCGAAATGACTGGAAAGCAATATGAGAGTCGAATTACGTTTGCAGCTAATATAGTGATAAATTATATTTATTCAATTACAAAACCTATTACGGTGATACAGAAAACAAAAAAATAGCAATTTGGCGACTTTTTGCGATTTTGGCGATTTTTCGGCGATTTAATTTTAATTTGGCGATAAAATTAGTCGCCAAATTCATTGCCAGCTTAGTGATATTTCGTCAAATTACCGAGATACCTATTTACTTAATGTTTTAGATGAACATACCCTGTATTCTTATTTTTCCGGATTAGCTTATCTCTTTTAGATTTTTCTTGTGTTACACAACACAGAAAAATAAAACAATTTCACACATAATTAATTGCACTAAAATCATCTATTTATGTACAAAATTCGTAACAGTATGATTTATCAAATAATGATTTTAATGTGTCCAGCTATTGTAATTTCATAAAAATATTTAATCGTTCTGATTAGATAGCTCATCATTTTAGTGCATTTTTATTTAAATGAGTCCTATTAAAAAGTATGAAAAAACATACTTAAGATCTGTTTTTATCGCTTTTAAATCTTTTAGTTTGTTACTCAGTAACCTTGAAGATTAAATCTGAAAGTTAAATTTCTTAGGTTGTATTAAACAGCAGTACAGTGGAGCGTACAAGATTTTTTTTTTTTTTTTTTTTTTTTTTTTTTCCATTTCCGGGGGTGACAGCTCATGGCTCTAACATGGGCGAGTTTGCTGATAAAGTTGAGAAATAAATATCTTACATATTGCCGAATGGCATCAATCTCGTGCTTCGGAGATAAAAATGGTTTATTTCGAACAAGGTTGTCACTTCTCACTTAAAAATCATAGTTTGTAAGTGAAAAATTCACTAAATTTGTAAAAAACATCAATTCAATTTAAAATAAATTCAAAATTCAAAATTCGGACTTTAAGGTGCCCATGTAATCTGGTATCTCTATGTGTTGTCTTTTTGATAATGCTACGAACGTATAAAAATATTATACATATTCTTCATTATTTCATTTTTTTTGAAAGTTATATGGAGTGATAACATTTGGTGACAACAATTTGAAAAGTGAATCAAAACAAAAATTGTAAGGTAAGTTTCGTAATTAATAGACCTTTGCTGCTAACAATGCGAACAGAAAGGAAATATGTAGATGTATTTCTAGTCATGCCTGCAAATATAAGTTTTTATTCAAAATTTCCAAAGATATTGGCGAATTTTGAAATTCGGCATATTTGTTGTAAGCGATAATAACGCCAAATGCATTTTACGCACTTTTTAAAATTTATTTGAAAGAATGAACAATGTGATTTTTTTCCGCTCGAACACAATTAAAAAAATAAATGGAAAATAGGTTACTATAAATTAAGAATTTCGCCAAGTGAATTAATTATTCTTCGCTCAGGTTGAGAAATGTGCGCCAAGATACATTTTTAAATTCCTTGTTACGTTTCTCATTAAATTTTACAAAATTTAATATTTGGCCTTGAGTCTTAGGATGTAAATATGAAATAAAATGGTATGGCGTTTCAGAAAAAAATTTATATTCTGTCAAAATACGTACGTTAGAGCAATGCTATATATAAATCTAATATGTATCCTAAGTCTCACGCTTTTTAAATATGAAAAACATAAATTTCTCGAATCAGCCCAGTAGAACAGGAGATATAGAATTGAAATGCTGCCATTCTTGTTTCGTAGCCAATAATCATTCGTTTTGTAAGTCTGATAAATGGCTCCATTTACTCTTGACAGCAATAGATGATCTATTTCCTGAATGCTTATAATACATTTCATATATCCCCAAATTTACAGCAGACAAATGCCATATGTCATTAATTATTTAGTTTTGACGTCAAACGTATTATGCGGTCATATTAACACAACTTGATCCTAAATTTAGTGCACTTGTAAGGAAGCTATTTTTTCAAACATATCTTAATTTTTCATTTACTGTTTTATATGCATTACATATTTTTATTTGGCTTTTATCAGAATTATCATTCAGAATCATCGTCTTCGCAAGAGTCAACTTCTGCGAAAAGTTATCCTGACTATTTACCAAAAGAAATCCATACAAGTAGATTTTGCAATTCAGTAAGTGATTCGCTTGTTTTGTCAGGTATTTAAGTATGTCATAATTAGTATCGTCTTTCCAAGGTTTTTAAACATTTTTTTCTTTTTTCCTCTTTAGAACTCTGCAAGATTTTCGGGTAAGTAATTTTTTAATTTCTTTCCAAATGACTAAGTCAACTTACTGTAATTTTTATTCCTTAGCTTTATTATTCAGATATTAGAATGCGTGTTTGTGACAGATGTAATTTTTAACAACTTTTAGGTAAAACTTCATTATTCGTAATATGAAGAATCGAGCTTGCATTGATGGTTGTATGAGACATAATTATTTAACTACATGAGAAATGTATAATTTCAGTATGAAGCATAGGATAAAATTCTGGAAAAGATTTTTCTTACAGGCTTATGTGATTCTTAAATTAAGCAGAAACTTTCGTACTTAGACATCAGTCTCTTTATTTCTATTTGAAACCGCATACCTTAACATTAATTAAGAATTATGTTATCCATCAATTAATCCATCAATTAAGAATTAAAATTTATTTTGTAAGCTTTAAGTGATTTATTTAAAACAGATAATGTTCCGCCCTACGACACCCCTAGGATTAAGGTACTGAAAGCAAGAAGATCTGAACCAAAATTTCTTTCATATATGTTTAAAATCATGTTTTTCGGTTACTGATGTAATTAAAATGTTCAGAAGAGTTCAGTTTGTTGTCTAAAATGACACCCAAATAAGTAAAATTAGAAACAAATTTTATTTTATTGTCTTTAGGGGGAGTTGGAACCCCAAAATCTTCAAAAAATTGTGATTTCGGATTTTTGCATTTTTAAATTTTCTGCACTTTTATGTTTCTAGAAATACCATCCTTTAATCTCTATGAAAATTAGAACTGTAAAAAAATCTAGTTTTAATTTGTCATCTACTACTTTGATCAATGAGGATTTTTACATAAAAAAGCGTTTTTCTCCAAACGTGATTTTTCTATACTCGATGTATCTTTTCTCAGGAACTACTGCTCACAGGTATCTAAAATTTTTATGGCTTATTTATTAGGTTCCCTAATATTTACTGAAATAAGCTTCTTGTAATAAACTTAAAAAAAAATTTTTAATTTTTTTGTGTGAGAAAAGTGCTAAATTTTACTATGTAGGGTTTATATTTATTTTAACTAACATTTATTTTAAGTTTAAACTATCTTTCCTGTCAAGCCTTACTTTACCCTGGAACTGCCAATGCCAGAATATGTAAATTTTAGTAGAACGCGCAAGGATTCAAATTATCAGCGGAAGTAGTATGATTTAAATAGAGAGGAAACAAGTTCGGTGTGTGATATTCTCACTTAGCGAGCGCGGAGGTAGTTAGCGAGAATTGAAGAACCCCGCGTTGCGGCCTATGTGCTTGGCGGGAAGTAGTGGTAATCGTTCCAGTGAGCTTCAAGTCTGCTGAATTAGCAGCGGTATTGTAAAACGCGGTGAATTAGTTATTTTAGAGAGCCTCGTAGTTAGAATCTTGTCTTTACTTTCTTTTCAGGTTATTATTTTTATTTGACTGCCAAGTTGGCACAGTCTGTAAGCGTCAAGAGGACGCAATTGTAATTTATTACGTTGAATAAAAAGGCACTTAAACCCTTCACAAGGCTCTATCTTTTATACAAGTTTTCACAGTCACCTCTTGGTTGCGAGCAAGTTGGACGCGCGCAACGTTATATTGGCGCCCGAACACTTATCGAACTGAAATGGCCGAAAACTGGATGGAAGCCGCTGGACAACACCAAGAAATGACAACTCAGTTAGAAGGATTTGGATACCTGGTCCAGACTTTGAGAGCATCAATCAAGCCAAACGTCTATTTCGACGGAAAAAATTCGGTGGCGGTATTTCTCGAAGGTATAGAAAACCACTTTCAGCTCTACCGTGTGCCTGAAAGACAAAAAGTTGCCATCGCCACATCAGCACTAAGAGGACAGGCGCGCTATGGTGGAAAAATATAGGCAAATTTCTTCTAGGGGAATTTGGAAGCCCGACATATATATTTGACAATTTCAAAAAATCGTTAGTAAAGGCCTTCCCCATAGTGAAAGATCGCGCACGGCTGGAAGCCGAATTATATAGTTTCTATCAACGGGATACAGCAGAATTGACGGACTTTATTTTACGAAAAATCAAGCTAACGGATATGCTGTATGGGAAAAAACCCGATGCGGAGATAATTGAAATAATATTACCAAGATTGTTACCCGCTGTCCAAGACTACTTTGAAATTAGAAACCCAAGAACATTGCAGGAACTCTTCGAATTGGCGGTGAAGTTTCAAAATCGCAGAATAGCGGGAAAAGCGAGAGGGGAAACATATTCTCAACATACCCGAAGGAAGGAGGAAACCAGAAATGGAAATCGCTCATATGGGGGAAAGAACTATCAAGCTAACGCATCGAAACTCGAAGGTCAAGGCCCAAAAAGAAAATTTGAAAATAAACATCCGCGTACCCAGAAGACACAAATTGAAAGGAAAGCTTTAAACGACTAGAGGGTCCTGTGAAAGGGAGGGCCAGACCCCGGAAGTTTTAAAAAAACCCTCAAATAGACATTTAAACACGGTCATCGTAAAAAACTCACAGCTACCAATTATACAAGTCCTGGTTGGCGATGTACCAGTAGAAGCCCTCATCGATACAGGAGCAGAAGGAAATTTTATGAGTGAAAATTTCTTCAAAAAGAATTTTTATAGGATACGACTATTTAAAACCAGAAATACGGAAATTATAGCGGCGCAAGGAAAAACATGTCACTGCATCGGGAAATTATCATTAAACTTACAGGTAAAAGAGGAAAATCTCAAAGTATTAATTTTTGTGGTGAAAGACCTACAACACTCTCTTATTTTAGGTATGGACTTTTTAAGGGCCGCGAGGGCCAAATTAAATTTTCAAGATAGTTCCGTGGTGTTGGAGATGGACCAGAGGGTGGTGGAACCTGGGGAGACACCTGAAGTGGACCTTAGCCATCTGAATGACCAGGAAAGTAAAGCAATACAGCAAGTGGTGAGTAATTTTTCTCATTTGTTTTCAGAAAAACCAGGAAACTGCCAAATCGTGACTCATAAGATTCAATTAAATGCCGAAAAACCTTGTAGGACTAAACCGTATCGTTATGATAAACAAAAAGACCTAATCATCGAAGAACATATTCAGGAGATGTTAAAGAATAAAATAATAACGCCCATAAATAGTGAGTACGCGAGTCCAGTCGTACTATGTAGGAAAAAGAACGAGTTTCCTCCTTCGGATAAAAGGGCTTGGAGGTTTGCTATTGATTACAGAAAACTAAATAGCATTACTAAATTTCCAGTTTACCCTTTGCCGGTTATAGACGAGATCATTAGACAGATCAAATCGACAAGATATATGTCTACTTTGGACTTAACGTCTGGCTACTATCAAATAGCTATGAGACCCGAAGATATACATAAAACCGCGTTTATAACAAAATCGGGCACTTATGCATTTTTACGCATGCCCTTTGGGTTGTGTGGGGCCCCATCAACATTCCAGAGAGCTATGGACATTGTTCTAAAGCCTGTCCTAGGAAAATCAACTTTAATTTATCTAGATGATATAATTATAACGAGTAGTACGTTGGAACAACACATTAATGACCTCGAACAAGTTTTTAAATTATTAAAAGAGGCCGGTCTTACAATTAACGCCTCAAAATGCAAGTTCGCAACTAAAGAACTTAAATATCTCGGTTATAAAATTTCGCAAAAGGGTATAGAAACGCAAGATTCAAAAATAAAAGCTATTAAGAATTTCCCACCGCCCAACACCGCCAAGAAACTTTCGTCTTTCCTTGGATTATGTTCTTACTATCGATCTTTCATAAAAGATTTCGCTAATATTGTTGAACCACTCTTAGTAATCAAAAGAAAAAAGAGTAAATTTACGTGGACAGCGGAAGCTAACACAGCTTTTGAAAGATTAAAAGAAGCGCTTATTAATGCCCCTGTTTTAAAATTCCCTGAGGGGGACGAAAACCTGGAAATTGCAGCAGATACGTCAGACTATGCGGTGGGTGCGGTTCTTATGCAAAATAACCATCCGCTGGCATTTTTTAGTAAAACATTGAATCAGACACAAAGGAATTATACAGCTACAGAAAGAGAAACATTAGCCGTATTAATGGCTGTACACAAATTTCGAGTTTATTTCGGCAAATCGCCAGTAACAGTCTTTTCGGATCATGCGGCGGTTGGTAGACTTTACTCGGGAAAAAACCTAACGCCCAGGTTCATAAGATGGGCTTTAAAACTCCAAGAATATAATATCACAATAAAATATAAACCGGGGAAGGAAAACAATGTAGCTGACGCACTTTCTCGTATAAAACTGGACGACGAAGGAAATGAACTTAAATGCGCTGTGTTGACTTCAAAAATTTTAGATTCTAGAGATACGGTTATTACTGAACTGAAAGCTGATCCTGAATTTGGAAATATCTATGCTTATTTGAAAGACCCCGAAAGCTTTGGGCATACAGATATCGATGCGATAAGAAATAGAGCAAAAAACTATGAAATAATAGATAATTTATTATTCTATACGAAAACAACAAACGAAAATCTTGAGTGTAAACCAGTCATCCCAGCCTCGCTTCGATTAAGCATTTTGAAGGAGTTGCACGAAGAAAAAACAGCGGGCCACCTCGGGGTCAGAAAGACTATAAAAAGGGTACGCGAGGCGGTATATTTCCCGCAATTATACAAAATAGTAACGGCGTATGTCAGGTCCTGCAATCAATGTCAGTTAATAAATGATATTAATTACAGCCCGGCCGGGTACTTAAATAGCATTCGCGCTACATTTCCGAATGAAATTTTAGGCATAGATCTCCTTGGTCCCTTCCCCCAGAGCGAGTTAAATAAAAATCGTTTTCTTTTAGTAATAGTAGATCATTTTTCAAAATGGATAGAAATTGTTCCACTTAAACGTGCGTCAGCCAAAACAGTCGCAGATGCATTCTTACACAGATACATTTTAAAATACCGTGCACCGATAAAAGTCATTAGCGATAACGGAAAACAATTCATTAGTCAAATATTTGAAAACATATGCAATGGACTAGGCATACGCCATATCAAAATGGTTCCGTATAGACCACAGGCTAACATAGCAGAAAGAGTTAATAAAAACATAGTAAAAATAATTCGCAGTTACGTGAGCACACATCACAAGCGCTGGGATGGCTACATAAATGAATTAGCTTATGCTTTAAGAACGGCACATCATGATACTACGGGAAAAACTCCAGCAGAATTATTTTTAGGCAGAAAGTTAATTACGCCTTTAGATAAATTATTCTTTGTGTAACAAAGAGAGCAGGAGTTTAAACAACAAGATGTGCAAAAGTTGATTGATCAGGCGCTTAAAACCTCGGATACGGCAAGAAATAGGCAGAAACTTTATTATGATAGAAAACGCCGTGAAGCAGATTTTAAAGTTGGGGATAAAGTATTGAAACGGAAATTTTCTTTATCAAGTGCCCCAGACAATTTTATGGCAAAGCTAGCTCCAAAGTTTGAAGGCCCCTATGTAATTCAGGAAATCAAAGGGGTAGTATTATATCTTAAGAACGACAGAAGGGAAATCTGTAAAGCAAGTCCCGACCAGGTGAAAAAATACTATAATCCAAATGATTTTGAAATCCTTAAAAGTTTCTTGCAGGACTCAAGTCTAAACGAAGGTTCAGAGACTACAACAACTATTCCACCACCCAAGAAACAGAGAACTGAAGAGAAACCTAGCACTTCTACAACCCGGACGTCGGTATCAAAAAGAAAAAATGATTTTCAAACTCCGGCGTTTAAGAAAAACAAAAATACAGATGAACCGGGTAAAGAAACCGTGGTAAAGAGAAAAACACCACCTACAAAGGATAGCAGGAGAAATTACACATCAAGGAGAACGCGCACACGGCCACAGAGTCAGGTGCCAGCAAGGCCGCCGTTCCGGAAACTGAAACGCCAGCAGGAGGCACAAAAATACGAGGAACAGAAGAAATTCAAGAAGGACTCCAGACCGGAGGACGTCAAGACCAGCCGTCCCAGGCAGAAACGGAAAGGCCAACAACCAGACGATTACTCCGTCAGGAGGCCAGCATGTAGAGGACGCAAAAGAAAAAGCAACGTGGACGACACTCGGAGATCAATAAGAAGATTGACATCCATGAAACCTTTAACTTGGGATCAATTTTGCCAAAAACGGATGACGGAGTTTCAAGCATCGAAAACTCAAAGATAAGTTAAAACCTTCTATAATTTTTTTTCTCTTTTGTTCCGAAATGTTATGCATAAGTACGAAGTTCTATGTTTTGACGAAAGTCAATATGTCTCGGTTGAGACTTAGTTTTGTTTTACTTTATTTAGCTAAGGCAAAAGTATTATTTTTTTTAAGTGTAAAAGCTAAAAACAAGCATTTTCTGTTGGTCGAAAGACTAATTCTGTTATGTTAAAGCCAAAATTTGGCCGAAGATAAAAATAACTTCGTATTCTTGTATTAATAAGAATTTTACTTTCAGTGCCGCCAGCTTGGCGAAGAATGAGTAAAGTAAAAATTTATTTTCTCTTATTCATTTTATGGTAAATTGTAAAAAGCATATGTATTAAAAATTTGTAAATGTATGTAAATACTTGAAGGTTATGTAAAAGTAGAATTAGAAGCATAAAATTGTAGATGCTAAAAGTGAATGCTTAAAAGCAATGAAGTCAAAATTTAAGTAGTAAATTGTAGATAAAGTCATGCTTTAGAGCGAAAGCCTGCATGTTTAAAGATGAATGAGGGGGAAGTTAGAATGAATGTGTTTTGTAGGGTTCTCCACCTACATTTAAATTTTTAAGATTATTAAAGTAGCTCATTGAGTTGTAGAATGTCGAGTAAGGTGTGTCTATTTGGTCGTTGAATTCTAACAAATCATGGTGGTTAGGGGAAGTGTTGTAAGACTAAAACACGAATATTCCCGTTTGACACCACACACGGTGGAGAGCCAGGGTAAAGTTAAATTAATGCTTGAAAAATTGAATGAATGTGAAGTAAGCAATAACTAAGAAAAACGAATCGTTTAAAAACAAAAATTTATTGTGTCAAGAAAGTGTAAATTATAATGTATGTAGAAAGATACTGATACTTATTCCTTCCACATGCTGGAAGGAAAGACCAAGATTGATTGATGAAGTCCAGGAAAAGTTGCTGTAAGAAGAAAGCTTTGTAACGAGCAACAGAATTTTAGTATAATTGTTACATAAGATTTTTTTTTTTTTTTTTTTTTTTTTTGTGTGTGTGTGTGTAAACGAGGTTCTCGCCAGTTAGTTCAGAATTAGAGAAACTTACAACAGGTCGTTTGTAGGACCTGCTTCCAAGTTTTCCAAATTCTGGCAGCGGCAAATGTAGGGTTTATATTTATTTTAACTAACATTTATTTTAAGTTTAAACTATCTTTCCTGTCAAGCCTTACTTTACCCTGGAACTGCCAATGCCAGAATATGTAAATTTTAGTAGAACGCGCAAGGATTCAAATTATCAGCGGAAGTAGTATGATTTAAATAGAGAGGAAACAAGTTCGGTGTGTGATATTCTTACTTAGCGAGCGCGGAGGTAGTTAGCGAGAATTGAAGAACCCCGCGTTGCGGCCTATGTGCTTGGCGGGAAGTAGTGGTAATCGTTCCAGTGAGCTTCAAGTCTGCTGAATTAGCAGCGGTATTGTAAAACGCGGTGAGTTAGTTATTTTAGAGAGCCTCGTAGTTAGAATCTTGTCTTTACTTTCTTTTCAGGTTATTATTTTTATTTGACTGCCAAGTTGGCACAGTCTGTAAGCGTCAAAAGGACGCAATTGTAATTTATTACGTTGAATAAAAAGGGACTTAAACCCTTCACAAGGCTCTGTCTTTTATACAAGTTTTCACAGTCACCTCTTGGTTGCGTGCAAGTTGGAGGCGCGCAACGTTATAGCTTAACAAAATATCCTGTAATTTACTCTAAAATTCAAAATGTTTCAAAAGCTCATTTCAGTATAATCAGATAGGTATACTTTAATTACAGAAAAATTTCAAGCTTATATCTACAGCAGATTTTGAGAAAAGGTACATCGAAAATGGCCAATTTAACATTGTCGGTATAGGGGTTTCTGATACCCCTTAAATTTCAAATCGGGCTTACCTCTCCTGGAGAAAAATAAAGCATTAGATTTATCTAAATTAAAAATAAAAATATAGTGTTTGTACAGCAAGATGGCTCCCAAAATACACGGTGGTCCGAAAGTCCTCTCAATTGGGTTTTAGAAGGGGAAGTGAGGCAATCCTCGGATCGTCCTCCGGTTGTTCTACCTCAAAATTGGGGCAGAGTTTTAACAGTTAGCTAGGCCCAGCGATACGTCATGTACCTTCGGGAATACATCGGGATTAGGCTTGCTTCAACCTGTATCTGTATCAACTGAGTTGTGTTATAGTATGCCACCCTAGCTGAAGTGGTGTGCGGAAAAAAATGTCACCCGGAAAAAAGGGAAACGGAAAGAATGTCCCCGGCAAATAAGGAACGGAAAAAATGTCACGCAAAAAGTTAGGAACGGAAAAAAAAGAACTCTAAAATCTCGCCAAATAATATCGCCAATCTGAGTTGGGGAAAACAGCCAAATTCTCATTTAATCAGGAAGGTTACAGCGGGCTGTCTTGAGGGTGTGTTAAGTGTAAGACGCTGAGCTAGCTGCACCTTACCAAGGTCACTTATAAAAGAGGTTTTTACCAAGATGCCTCTGGGAAGATCTCATTTCTCCCACACATTGTTTCGCACCGTTCTGAAAAGTGATCCAGTTTCAGGGTAGGTCCCTCGGAAGAAAAGAATCAGTGGGGAAGCAATTTTTCTACTCTAACGAATTAATGATTACTGTCTGTGGAACTAAACGATTTCATCTGTCCCTGACTGAAATCTAAGACAGCTCGATTTAGTCCCTTATTTATGTTGCCGTTGAAAGCCTGGAATGCGCTGTTTCATAAAATAAGTATATTTCAAGAATTACCTTAATGAATCAGTTAAAGTATATAAAATTATTGGATTCTGCGATATGACTAGTTGTTTTATAGAATAATGATGGCCTAATCGTTATGAAGTATTAGTAAATACCTTCGTTATTGTATTCGAAAATGGCTGATCGTTAGCAAAGATGGCACGCGTAAGCTGCTTTATTGAAAGCAGGACTAAGTAGCCCAATTCTTTTTATAAGTTGCAAAAATATAAATATAGCTATTGGTGCAGTATTCTGTTATTTTTTATTGCTGTTTAATTAATATAGCAACAATATTTGCTATTAGTCCAAAGGGGCTTTGTCCCTGAGGGACTATTGTTTTTGTTTCGCGATTTTGCGTCGAATTGCTCTGAATGTCCGTTTCACTTTTCAAACTGTTGCCACCAAATATTATCGTCCTATATTATATATTTAAGAAATTAAATAATGAAGAATCTGCATAAATCTATGTATGTTCCTCGCATTGTGATAAAACAACGATACCTAGATCCATCAAATTTTGAATAACGTAATCCTCCACCGAATATGGGCATCTGGAAGTTCAAATTTGGAATCTGGAATTTGTTTTATTTTCTGCTTCATATATGTCAGACATTAAATAATTTTTGATTAACAAACTTAATGAATTCAAAGCAAGGAATGGCAACACTGTACGGGGGGGGGATTTGTCTCCTGCATGCGAGACTGTGTATCGGAAATTCTGAAGGATATGCTCATTTTAAAATTATTTTCAGATATTTCTATTGAATTGAATTTTACGGTTTAAGATCATGATATTTAATAAATAAAGGTAACACACAAAATGTTAAAAAAACGCCCCTTCGGACATAATTTAAAATCTGAAATCTTTCAGATTTTTTTTTTATGTCATCTGTTTTGTTTTATTATTTATCAGTTACTCTATCCGCAATATGAAATGTATTTTTCGTGAGAATAGAGATTTATTATCAGTTATTTTATAAAACAAATTATTTGTTATCTACTGTTGTTTTTGTCGTGACTTATCTCCCTTGTCTGACAGTAACATCAAAGCAAGCCCACGAAATTCATTGCGGCATGGAGTGCAATATTGCCCTTATCGTTGGCAAGAACCTTGCGCACACTACTGTTGACAGTTCTGACTTTGCTCAGTTCCGCCCTAAAGTTTGAAGGAAGGCGTCCTGAGGAAGGGGGATAGGTCCGAAGGTCTCCAACGCTTCCCCTCTGCAATAAACCTCTCAAAAGGCCTTTCGGCTCACCGCAAATTTGTGCTCCCATACTGCACAGACACTATACATTTACAAACATCCATGCCTTCTCCGGGAATCGAACATGGGCTCTTCGATACGGCACTAACCACTATCCCGGTTGGGTGATTTATTAACCTATTATACACTTTAATCGACTTAACTAGTTAATTCATGAAATACTGGTTATTCTATGAAATAATTGAATTATATTCTTTAATGATAACATATATTGCATTACTAACAACGTCAACTGGTAATTCAGGATTCATGATGCGAAACGTAGTTGAAAATATTTTAGTCATATTTCATGCTTTAAAATTTTACCCATTTATGGCGGAATATTTTCAGTTATAAAGCATTATTCGTGTCAATTCTTAATTATCGATGGAACAAATCCCAACAAGAAGATTTCGTAACACTGACCTCTTTTTATACAAAGTGAATCAAATACGAATGTGTCCATTTGTAGAGTTATTCTCATTTTTCATGTCTCTTGCTTCATAAAACCCTAATAACCGGGACTCGAACCTGGACCGCTCGAATACCCGCCGAGTGTGCTCCCGCGCTACATCACGAAGGCATGCAGAATGGAGGGAAAGAATACAAGCAATTTTTAGCATATGTACTGGGTATTACGTAAATATTTGACTTAAGATACAATTTACAACTAAGTACGTGTGAGCTCATGAATCAAAAGTATTAAATAATACATGTTGATTCTCATAAATTATAAGTAGAAGAGGATGTCCCAAAAATTAATCAAATTTCGAGTTATTCTGAAAATGTTTTCTACAACGATATACTGGGTGGTTCAAAACTATATGTCAAAAATGTAAAGGTGGGTAGAGGGGGCCTAAATAAGCAGATTTCTTATAGGAATGTGTGTGCGGTAATGGCGCTTTGAGCCAGTAGAGAGCATTGAGTGCGGCGTATTAAAGCTAGCGCGGCTAGCTGGATTCTTCATTTCCGGCACAGATCTTGAGCATCGTGCATCATTACACCAATGCAGAGCTTACCGACATACATTTCATGTATGGGGCTGCACAAGGAGATGAATTAGCTACTCAAAAGATGTACAGGGAGCGATTTCCTGAGAGGAATCAGACGGATAGTAGAACATTCGAGCGTCTTCGTCGAGAGTTAAGCACGGGTGGATCGTCTTATGCGTCCAGGCGTTATATGGCATTGGAAGATATCTCATAATTCCTGCAGTGGAAGAAAGAATATCAAACACACTAGGGGATAATCCTTCGTCAAGCTCGAGAGCTGTAGGAAGTGCGCTGGGTGTGAGCCATGCAACTGTTTTGAGGACTTTACATGAAGACGGAATACATCCGTATCATTTACGGAGAGTGCAAGCAATGACTCCTGACGATTATCTTCCATGTCTCGACTTTGCTCGTTGGTACCTTTAGCAGTCGGCAGGCAATAACATTTTCCCTCCTGCAGATGCTTTATTCACTGATTAGGCTACCTTTACGCGGTCGGGTACCTTTAATATTCATCATTCTTACCTGTGCGCTCATGATAACCCACACTGCACAATAACACACGCCTACCGAGAAAGGTTTTCCATTAATGTTTGGGCAGGCATTGCGCTCGATAACTTAATATGACCGTGCATTCTACCCAGTCATTTAACTGAACACATGTACAGCATCATCATACAGGACGTCTTACCTTTATCTGAACTTTTCGTCGATGTTCCTCCAGCTGTTCGTGGACGAATGTGATTCCTGCACGATGGAGCCCCAGCTGACTTCAGCCGGAACATCAGGAATCACCTGGACGTGTCTACGACCGGAACTGGATAGGACTGGGCGGATCAGCTCCCTGGCCACCGCGTTCTCCTGATTTAACCTGCTTAGATTTTTTCTTTTGGGGTCATATTAAAAACTTCGTGTACGAGAGTCCAGTCATATCTGCAGAAAATCTTGTTGTCCACTTGTCTGTTGCTGCTGGTCATATGCTCTACATGCCTGACGTCTTTTCTAATGTACGCCGATCCGTGCGCCGCGGCTGTGAATCTTGCATCGCTGTTCGTGGCCGCTCTTTCGAGCACCTATTGTAAACTGTTAGTAATTGTTTTTATTTTGTCTTTACTTATCATTTCAGTTTCCTGTGATTCGTATTGCTTTACGTGCTAGCGCTTTAATGCGGCATCTCTCTTCGCATTTCCATAACACACATTTCTATACGAAATCTGCTTATTAAGGTTCCCTCTACCTGCCTTTACGTTTTTGACATATAGTTTTGAACCATCCTGTATGCTAGGTAGAGCCATCTCGTGAATGTAGCTAATTATTAATAAATCATCATTTTGAGGAAGTGGACTAAAATTTTGCGTTTCTTTTCTATCGATATCATTCTGGCGTTCAACTTATGTCATATGGTGACTATAATAGTATTTAGCCTGAGGACATTAAAACAATTTATTAGACCAAGCTGTTTAGACTTTTCGGTAGATATGTAGAGGTATTAAGTATTTTTTGAAAGTAGGAGAGTTTAAAAATGAGCAATATCCTCGCCGGGACTCGAACCACTGACCTCTCGAATACGCGCCGAGTGTGCTGATCACTACAACAGGAAGGCATGCTAAGAAGGCGGGAGAAATACCTTATAGATATTCACAAAATGTCATAAAACTTGGGCATGAGAACAAGAGATCACTAGAACAAAAAAGAAAGAAAAAAAGCAATGGGAAAAGTCTTACTGGTAAAAAAATATTATGGATAATTAGAACTATCTCTAGGGTCCCTCATTCTTCAATGTTCAACAGTACATATTTTTTAATATAAAAGATGAACAGCGTAAGAGATAAATAATCATTTTAAAAAAGCATTCTTAAATACTCGATTACTTGCATAGGACGATTGCATTAATGAATTTCTAGTGTAATTGCGTTTTTTCTTTTTATCTTTTAGGTAAGTCATAAATGACATAAAATGGTAAATGGTTTTTTTAAAGCCATTCTACTTCAGCAGTAGTGATATTTTTAACCCTTAGAATAATTCGTAAAATAGTTTCAAGTACCTCCCCCGCCCGTAATTTATTGTGTTTCGCAGATTTTATGCCCTTTTCTTCCTTTTTATTTTGTTCTGCAGATACTGTATTCTTTGTTTCATGTCTCCGAGTCCCATCGCATTTGTGCTTTTTCATACTTTATGTTTTGAAAATGTGTATGTTGGAGCATTTCAGATTCTCTTTATGATAATTATGAAATTAATTCAATTAATAATCTTACGAATATAATATTTAGCAATCATACGTATAATTTGCAATTCCGATTTTCCAAGACATCACAAAGTCCACAAGATTTTGCAAGAGAATATATGATTTAGTACTTTGCAGCTTAGTCACACTTGATCAAACAAATTATAGGCTTGTAAACAATCCTTCAGGAGTAATTTAGTTAGGTAATTTTTTTTTAATATTAACATGCAAAATGTAGTATTGATGTTAAATAATGCATACATTTTAGACTTAATTTTATTTTAATTATGCAAGTAAAGAAGTTTTTGACTTAATATACATTTACCTTTTTTTATCTCATGAATTTTGCGGGCGAAAAGTTTTACAAGGAATAAGGTTTATGTATTCTGCAGTAAAGATTTACATTCATTCATATAATGATTTATGCGTATTGAAAGTTGTTTTTTCATTTTATGGAAAATTTATGTGGCAAAAAATTGAGAAAAATTGGTTACAATTTTCACCCTTCTGCAGAGATTGGTATATCAGGGAAACACATTTTGTCGAATGTCGAATTACAACATTGGCTTAGAACAGTGTTTTTTTGTTTTTTTATTTAAATGGCGTTCTTATCATTAACTTCTGCTAACTTTTTTTAGGATCCTAACGTGTTAAAAAATAAAAAAAATTTACTGCACTATTACGTAAACTATATCCTTATATGTTACAAACTCAACCAAAATACTTACATGTCTTTTTACTAATATTTCTAGTAATTTTATTTTTATGAGAAACGGTACCAGGCTTTGATGATATAAGAGTCATTTATGCTCTAAATTCATAAAGCATAATACATACTGCAGTCCATTACATACTGCAGTGCTATACATAATACATACTTCAGTGCTACAGCGGTAAGATCGCTTAACACTGATCGTTCGACCGGGGTTCAAATCCCAGCGAACAAGTTAGTTCCAACAGAAATTTCGTGATTTTCTTCATTTATAAAGTATTTGAGAGCCAGTTTCTCTTAAAAGTCGTCCACGAAGACATCCCTTCTCTTACAAAGATAGCCCACATGTGTTTTATCATGATACAAGTAACCTAAGAAGAAATGGGAAAACGCAGTATATATTAGTTGGTCAAGGGATAGAACAAGTAATAATAGATGTAGCAGAACATTTTTGAAATCATTTCTTGAGTACAAATGTCCGGGAGTTCTAAATCGCCGAGAGTTCTTAAATATTAAATAACTTATGTGCCTTTATTGAATCTTAAAATTGGGTTGACAGAGCTGGATTTATTGAAACTTAAAATTTGCAATTTGTTAGGAAAAGCGAATCGTCTACAGTAGTGCTTATAACAACTCTGAAAATTCTAAATTAGCGAATCCATGTGCGACATGCATGATTAATTATATCAAAAGCTTCTAATAATTAATGCAAAATCTCTAAAATTGGGGCGTGACTGTAAAAAATCTATAGGTATTTATTTTCAAAAATTTTAAATAATGATATAAATCTAAAATTTTGTTACCTAGGGAAACTGGTATAAATTAAGCGTATAAGAAATCAGTGTGAGAATGGTTTTGCATACGAAACTGAGACTGCAACGCGTTTCAACCAGTTTTAACCAGCTTCAGACGTTAAAACGCTCCATAATTATGATTTTCTCACTGTAAATGCACAAATTTTAAATCTGCCGTTTAATATTTTGGCATTTACAGCCTGAATATTGAAAATTATCATAATTAAGGATTTTGAATTTTTGCAATAATATACGTAAGAAATAATGATAAACAATTTATTCAAAGCTTTCAAATGAATATAATATCCGAATGGAATGTAAAACATTATTACTATTCTAATTTATATTGAAAGTTGTTATACGACCTTGAAAAATCAATATTATAATTTATAAGGCAGACATGTTAAATAAACTGAAATTATTAAATGTCACAAAAAAGCAAATATAATGAGACTTTTCTAATGCGACCTCTAAAGTTTTCATGCGATTTGAGCCACTTATATAGATGGTTGCTTTAGAGAGGCAAATGTACAAAACCCTGTTTATTTATGTTGTAGGAAACACTTTTAGAGTTCGTCGTCATGAGATTCTATGTACTCATATGTAAAACAGTTACAAAAAATATGTCTTACTAAAACGATCAGACATATTTAGGCTTCTAAAATCATGTCAAAAATTTAAAAAAGGAAATCTAACAGAAAAGTTGCTGAAATGGTTAATTTAAAGTAGTTAACACGGTTTAAGATAAATACAAAATTAATTAAAGCATCACAAGCTTCAGTATGAAAGTAGATTAGCATGATCATCAAAATCAGACCATTTAGATTATGTCAAAGTACCCTAAGATTATCTGCAGAGAGGGTATGGATGCCTTCATGGAAGACTTTTTATAGTGTGGAGCTGATACAAAAATTATTTCATACGTCTGATAGAAACTGACTCGTATTTATGTTACACATGGAGAAAACCACGAAAATTTCCTTGTAAGCAGCCCATCCGCCATGGTTTGAACGCCAGTCGAACTACCAATAGTCAACGATTTTTGCCTCTCGGTTGCTAGTAGTCGAAGGTCATAAAAGTTATTCTCTGAATTTCAAAGTTATCGATCTATGTTTTATTGCATGATTATTCATGCTCAGATTTTCGGAAACAAGAGATAAATTAAAAATTGGGATTCTGCATAACCAAGTTAAATAATTAAATTTATTTAATTTTCCTTTCTGATACGTTTTAGGTTCTGAATGGAAAAAGCTTCCACATATGATTCATTTGGGGCGCAATTTAGAGAGTAAATTGAATAAGTTTCTTTAATTTGGTTTGAATTATAACAAAGCGTACGAAAGATATCTGCCTAAGAGAAGAGTTTTCTCCGTGGAGGGCTTTCTAAGGAAAACTCGCTAGTAACCACGTTATACGCTGTAGAGACATTAGGTATTTTGAGAAAGCCGGAGAGATGGAAAATTAGCAACCGCCTTCGCCGGGAATCTAACCACGGACCTCTGGAATACCATCCCAGTGTTCAGAGCCACTACACCACAAACGCACGCTAGGTAGGTAGGAGAAATACCTTATAACGTGAGAAAAACCACGAAAAGCTGCTTTGCTAGGAATCGAACCTAGGTCTAACTACCAGTATTCAACAACTTAACCGTTCGGCCGCTTATAAGTTTCCTTCAGCTTTACACGTAATTGTAATGAACATAACTACTATGAGTAAAAATCTTTCTACGATATCCATTCATGTTTCTGGTTGATTTTTGGTATTCTGCGGAGATAATCACCTTAGAAAGATGATATTCAGTGCAAGTGTTTATTTATACCTTTAGAAAAACCGGTTACTTTTGGAAGTGTTCATCTTAGGGAGGTGGTCGCCAATCATTTATGGGCTACTAGATGGCCCGGTTCTAGGTGGATCACGCACTGGTGCATTGTAAAAGTATATTAAATCCTCTGTTAGACGATCATCCACATTTCCAATTATTTTGGTCTTCGGTGGAGGTGGTCGTTTTAGAGAGATAATGCTCAGTACAAGCGTCTATTTCTGCTCTGGAAAATTCTTTTGGAAGAGGTCGCCACAAGAGGATTCATTGTATATTAAATGTTTAAATCCAGATCACATGGTTTTAGGATCTATTTTAATTAGATTTTAAAATTTTAATATAATTTTGAAATAAACCTCTTAATTTTTAATAACTATGATTTTTTTGTTTTCCTTGCAGCCTTAAATGGAAAATTAAACAATTGTTTCCTGTGCAAATACGTTACTTTTAATTAAAATCAAATGAAAAAAATATGCGACAATTAATTAGCTAAAAATATTTAGTACTATTCTTATCGCAAACCGTGACTTTAAATTGCATCTACAATTGTTTGTTATAATACTGCTTTATACCAAAGCTCAGATGAATTCGTTTTCAATTATGCGACAATCAATGCTTCACTAAACCGCAGCTTAAGGTTGGGGGGTGCGAGAGAAGTAGTTACTAATGTCTTGACAATGACACCCGCTGGACAACCCGCCTTCGCCCGCTGGACACCACTCTATTTTTACCATAAGGGAGAAGCAGAAGCTAGCACATCTTCTTACAATCATCCTCAGAAGTTTCCGTTTATCCGAAGCTACGGTTGTTGTGATAAAACTTTTATCTCCCAGCTTGGCGATCTTTCTAAACGTGCCTTACATTTCCCATTGCAGACGAAGGGTGACTTATTTTCCTTTTCCTTATTTTCCGGTGCCCATCTTTCCGTTCCTTTTTTTCCGGGTGACATTTTTTCCTACAACCAGCTGAAGTATCTGGCGTTGCCCGGGTTCTGCGCAAATTGAAGAGGCTTCATTTAGGAGGGTGGGGTAGTTTTTTCGAAATCTGCCCCATCCTTCTAAATACATCGTGATCGCAAATTGACATTTAAAGACCATAAGAGTCTCATAAAGGCAAGTTAACCAATCCAAAGAGAGGAAAATATCCGCACTCAAAATTTGACAGGAGAAAATCAAAATAATGGCAGAAAATGAAGCATGTCACAGTCAGTGGAAATAAGTAGAAATATACAGGTGCAAGTATAAAATAAAAAATTAAAATACAAAATATGGAAGAAAAAATAGCAGGATGCTCTAGATCGGAAATAAAAAAATACTAAAAATAAATAAGAATAGAAAAATGGTACAGCTCTATTATGCAATATGTGCAACATATATTCATTTAAGAACCGGACAATAAATAAAAAAATAAAATAATATTGCAACGCAGCAATAACTCATGTTCAGAACTGCAAGACCGTGTAACATAAGCTCGTGGAGCGAAACTGCGGTTTGTCCACAGTTTCATAGCAGAAATTATGAAAATTGTGGTCCCTAAATAATAGAGAGTGAATGAGTGGTGAAAAGCTCAATCAGTTTGTCCTCTAGAAGGATTTGGTCAAATAAGAACATCAAGAGAAATTTTACTGTACCCAGTCCAATGGCTCAATAAAAAAACTTGGAAATGTAGGCAGGGATAGACTTCTGTAACTACCTTGTTTCTGGCTAAAGAGTGAGTATTGCAAATTCTTAGCCAAATTTTATTCTGACTGTTTTGGTGTTTGTGAATTTGAGGATCTGTTGCTGATGCCTTAGTTACTGAAACAAAACATGGGAGGAGCTTGATGACTGTCGTATAAATTTTCCTCTTCCTGTTGAAGTTGAGACTAGAATGTTGAGTATGAAAGGATGCAGTTAGTATGCAATGTCGCTGGCCGTTACAGCACCGTGTATAATGTCATTAGACTGTGTCATTCTGTGATTTAGAAGCAAAATCTGCATAAAATCATAGACTCTTAAATGTACAAGTTTCAAATTAAACATCCTTCACAGTGTACATAAAGTTATTATTTTATTTTAATCATGGTCCAAGAAAATTATTTTATTTGCAGCAATACTCTTAAATGCGGTTACATTCTTTTTCATACAGAATATCAAGCGACATTCATTAATGAAATTCCTCTTTTACCGAATAATACTCCTCGTGCAAGTTTTGATAGTGGAATGTTTCACAATGCGGTGGATCATTACCCAACTTGCGGAAACTCTTTGGTAAGTATTTTTAAGGATATTTATAAAATAACGATAAAAAATAGAGAGATTAAAAAAAACTATATACTTCCGTTAGTTAGCCAAAAGTTTTCTTCATGAGACATTTATATAAGTTTATATATATAAGTTTTATTAGCATTTATTTATAAAGTATTTATTTATTTATATAAAATTGCATTATGTTTTTATATAAAGCGTTTATCATACACTGTATAGCTCTTTCAGTATTGTATATGAGCAGTTCCAGCACTCATAATAAAGATAACAAAAATATATTGATATGAAATGCATCACTCAACAAAGTTTCTATGCAATATAATAATGGCTGCTGAAAGTATGAACTGCGCAAAACAGTTTTTAAAGCAAAACTCTTAAAAAGTAAATATTTAGTTAAATGTTCGTAAAGTTGTAAAATTAACAAAGGCGAGTTAAGATTTGAATGTTACCCTCCCCCTGGAAGTATCAGTGCCCGGAAAGCAGTGCGACAATTGTATTTAAACCTCTCGACAGTATGGAAAACCTTGCGGGAATTTCTCCACGTCTACCCATATAAGATAAGCCGCGTGCAGGAATTATAATAAATGGGTGGCATTTACTCTGACATTTCTTGCTAGGCTGGATTCATTATTGGGCCATTCTTTTTTGAGAACATTACTCGAACAGGACCACAGGTCTGTACCATTACCACGCAAACGTATTATGATACGCTGATTATTTCTGTGATTCTACAATGTCAGTATGGGCATTTGCTGGATCAGGTAACTTTTATGCAGAATGGATCTCAACCACACATTGGTCTATCGATGCAGCGGGTATTGCACCATCACTTTAAATAAGAAAGGCTCACGAGCCTCTGAATTTCTATTTGCAGGACTGCCTCGCTCTCCGATTCTAACACTATGTGAATTTCTCCTTTTGGATTATTTGATGTTCGAGGTATATCTTTATGGGGTTTCAACCTTGACGACCTTAAAGGACAGGATATCACAAGCATTCCTGGTCTGACATGTTACTTCCGGTTTAGCACTCCTGGTGACATGGAACTTTTCGTGCTGAGCATTCCTGGTGACATATTACTTTCGGCCGTCGAGAATGTTGTGTACAGGATGCAATATGTGGTCGAGAGAATGGTGGTCTCACTGAAAGAGCTCTAATGTCTTTGCCGAGGAAGATCTTTTATTGAATAAATTGCATTTCTGTAACCCTTTGGGAGCGCTACATTTTTCCAATCAGCGATTTTCGGAACGAATTTCTTTATCATAAAATCTTTTCACTAGACCCATTACCAAATTTGGTGTCATTTCAGCTGATACTCCGATTAATAGCTTTGAGTAACGTTAGTTAAAAAACAAAACACTATATATTTATATAATTTGGAGATGGTATGATGAGAGAACTTAGTAGAGAAGACAACAAGTATTTATTTTTCAGTCATGGCTAAGGAGAAAATGAAATTAGAAGATAGCTAAGATACTGATTGTGTAGTAGACTGGAATCTTGACAGAACACAACTAGCCTGACGATTAAACACTTTATATTCCTGAACGTAAACAATTCTTTGGAAGAACATTTTGTAGATATCACTTAGCGCAACGAATGTACTCTTCACCCCACGATTTTATACAAAACGCAATTACATTTTAGAACAATGGAAGAAAACTGCAGAGGGGTGAACAGAATGCTAGCTAGGTGACAGCAGAGGAAAATTGATGTGTATTATGCAGCAAAGCCTGCTCCTTTGTTTTAATCTTAAACAGCGACTGAGCAAGAAAATTACAGCAATGCGGAATATTGCAGGGAAAGAATGACGTCAGTGCAAATGCCTTGAAGACCTTGCCTAATTTCAATTGAAATGAGGAATTAAAAGGGCTGTTGCTAATTAAGTTAGTAATTTGTTAATAATTTTCCGTCACATTTTATATTTTACAGAAAACAGCACCTACTCATATATATGCGTACAGTGCCTCAAAAGTTCTTTTACCCAGTCTTTATTTCGGCAATCGCTGGTTATAGATATATACTTATAAAAATTTTTTAAATGAAGGAATATTCGTGTTTTAACATGTCATAATTTAAAGAAATTAGAGCACATATATAACACATATAAAACATTATAGAGTAACAGAAATTATATATTAGTTTGCACACACTTATACAAGTAAAACATATACTTATAATGAAACATAATTGAGCTAATATATATTATACACTTACACATTTAAAGACACATATAGATCACATGTAAAATGCGCATATAAAACATACATAAAACATGCAGACACACTGTAGAATATTAGTAGATTGCTTGCACTTGTACAAGCAATATACACAATGCTTATATACTTTGAATAGTTACGCGGTGCTTATATTAGATACACTATGCTTATAGATATTTACGAATGCGAAATCAAATAGGTACACAATACGAATAAATACATAATGCGAGATTAGATACACTATGCATGTAGAGTTATTAGATATTAGATTATACACAATTACACAGACAGAATAAAACACTATATAACAAAATAAAACACAGTTTTTACACGCAGCACTAGGCAGGCTGTGTTGCGTGATGTTGCCAAGCCCAATAATTCTATGTAGAGCTATTAGATTATTAAACAGGTAATGCGGTTACAATGCAGATAAATACAGACTACATATACACTATACAGACACTACATATACAGACAGGTTATATGATGCCATTAACGTATGCATTGCGATCAATAATTTCAGATGAGACTCTTTGCTGCACTGTATACAATGCTTATTAGATATTGTATTAGGTATACAATGTTTATAGAATTAGAATATATACACAATGCTTTTTATATGCACAGTGCTCTTACAGAATATATACACAGTGCAGAATCAGTTACACAATGCTTGTTGTATATTAGACATTAGATATCATGGTGCACATTATTATACAAACCGAATAAATCACTATACAACAATATGCAAGCCAATGAAAGTATATAACACCATGCATGCCGTGTTGTGTAATGTTGCCAAGCCAAGTATTTCTATGCAAGGTTATTATATTATACAGGTTAAGTAGATGCAATGTAGATAGATGCAGATTAATTCTGCGCTTTGTGTAGAGCAGATGCAATGCATATATAAAACAAGTAGGTTGTATTATGCTGATATTGTATACAGTACAAGTAGTAATTACAGATGAAACTTTACACTGTAGAATACATTATGATTCTTAAGTATTATATCAGATACACAATGCTTATATAATTTGAATAGATATGCAGCGCTTTTTATATACACAATGCTTACAGAACTGATATACAATACAAAACTGATATACAATGTAAAAACGTATACACTATGCTTGTAAGGTATTAGATATTAGAAATTATATTGCGCACAACTGTACAAACAAAATAAAACACTATACTACTATATACAACTTTAATGCAAACAAAATTATGCTAACAAATTAAAACACAGAATCAAATACTATAACAACACTAGATACAACACAAAACACTAGATACAATACAATTATGGTGCACAATTATATAAATACAATTATACTAACAAATTAAAACACTATTCTGTTATATACAACACAATTATAGTACGCAGCACCATGCATGCTATGTTGTGTGATGTGGCCAAGCTATGTATTTCTATGCGAAGCAATGAGATTATTCATGTAATGCAGATACAATATTGATAGATATAGATGAATTAAACATTATATATATGCTAGATACAGTGCAGATATAATACAGATAGTTTGTATAATACAGATATGATATGCAGGCAATAACTGGAGACACTATGTTATAGAATGCGCTGCACTTATTAGATATTATATTAGATGCACACTGCTTATTGAATTAAAGTAAGTACACAATACGTTTTATATACACATTGCCCAGAGGACAAATACATAGTGCAAAGTCAGATACACAATGCTTGTAGAGTATTAGATGTTAGAATTTAGTTTGCGCACAGTTATATGAACAGAATAAAATAAAATATAACACTATACAACTATATACAGCACAAGAGTACAATATCATGCATGCTATGTTGCGTGTTGGTGCCAAGCTAAATAATTTTATGCAATGTTATTGGATTTCAAAGGTACTGCAGATACAATGCAGGTTGTAAGGTATTGCAGGGGACAGGAGACATTCAGAATTCGTCATCCGAGGTATCTTCTTTCAAAATAAGTACGGAGTTTGCTTCTTCTTGCTGGTGTAATTCGGTTATTGTCTGTGGTGTATCCTGGGAAATGCGATCGGTGTTGAGATTAGTTCGTGGCCACAATATCCAGTCCTGATGACATTAGCAGGTTAATGATGTTGTAGACAGCAGACACTAACAGCAGTTCAAGGGCATCCGACAGCATGTTCAAGCGTTTCTGACAATCATTTATCCATTGATGTGGGTTAGGCGATGATGCCCACGGCCGACATTTCAAAGAACACTTATAATAATTTTTCATTGTACCGTGCTGTGTTGTGAACTACAGAATAAAGCAAAATGCTATTTTACTTTCTGTTACATTTCTTATCGTAACGAAAGTTTTCTGCCCAAAACCTTCTTAATAAAGTTAGAAAAAAGCATGAAAGTAGTACCTTTAGTGCAGGTAGTAATCATCACCCAAATCTATGATTTTCTGCCAACGTTTTGGTAGTTTTTCAAGTGCCTTCGGCTCAGAAACTTGGCGGCCGCGGGTCCAAAAACAGATCAGCCTCATTTCGGACGTCCTGTGCAAAATGAGAGATAACACCAGCAAAAGGTAGCTGCTAGTGTGGAAAAAGGTAGAAGTTCGAATAAACGATTTCGGGGCTATATGGTGGATGTGGCAAAAGATCTCATTCGAGTGTGTCAGAGTCCAGCCGGCGAATGCAGACACATGTGGTCTTGCATTATCTGGATGGAATATTACCTTTTTGCGTCGGAACTCAGTTCGACGTTTTTCCTTGATAGCAGCGTCAACTCAGATTAGCATCTCGCTGTACACTTTTTTACCTTTTTCCAGGTACTCTTTTTGGATAATATCATGGCAATCTCACCACATACAAAGAATTATCTTTTTGTTAGTCAAATTGCGCTTTGTGTCGCTACCGACGGGATCGCCGGGCGCAGACCAACCGCCTTTTCGGCCTGCGTCGTTTAAGTAAATCCACTTTTCATCACAAGTGACATATCCTGAATTTTGTCTTCGCATTGATATTCGAGCAGATTAGTGCAGGCTCGAAAACGTTGACCTCATCTCCTTGAGTCAGCCAGCCATTGAACGTGTGCGTCAAGTTTATACGATGCATAGCGTCACTAATCAAAGTGGCACTAATGTCTAACTTCTTATCAAGCTCTCTAGTGGTTGCATACTGATCTTCTTCCACGGAGTTCTCACAGGCGGGCCTCATCAACATCAGTAGGCCGGCCAGAGTGCTCTCCATCTTGAAAGTCATAGTTCTTGTATTTGAACTTTCGATACCAAAGCTTCACAGTGTCATATAAAACATTAGAAACTAAATCTGTACGCATGATTTGGTGACATTCTGTAGCTGACTTTTTGCAGCAGAACTGGAAGTAAATGAAGGTTCCAAACTGGTAGTGTGACAGTTTCATTTCAGAGACCTTGTACTCAATGATAACGATATTTTTATTACAAATTTCACAACACAGTGCTTAAAACAAATCTCTTTCCTTCAAATGCCAAAAATCGTTTGACAAAATATTATTAAACACGCCAACACAAACTGTTTGCGCAGACGATATTTGTGGTGACGTGAAATTTCGTTAAAACCAGGTATTTTTGTTTGGTTTCCCACGCGACTTAACACTGCTCAGATAATTTTGCGATTTTCACAAACTAAACGTGATTTGTGATTACATATTCCATGGTAATTATTGTTCCTCTAACCTGCTTTTCCTCCTCTAAGTATGTCGCCACACTAAAAGAATCCCTTTGTAATTACAAAAATTCTGGTTTAATAAAGAATAACAAAATACGTGTATTTCTCGTCAGTAGTACGAATAATTCGTTTCAATGTGAGAAACGAAAATGATATCACTTGTCTAGCTCAAAAGAATATTAATTTTATTCTAATTTCTTAACTACTGCTTGTAGATTTTTATTAACGTTTAATTCTTTAATTCTTTTCATTTTTACGAGAATAATTTCTACTTCGTTTTAAGGTAAATTGCCCACTTTCCTACCCAGCTGTAGTTTTCATCCAACAACCGCCTTACCCATGTCCAGCGGCGGTAAGTACCAGTCACATCATTTCTATTTAAAATACATTTTTTCATGTAAAGTGTATTTGAAATATACTCGAAAAATATCAGATTAAATTTATTTTAACAGATAGCTTAATCTTAATAATCTTAATATTGATATAAATTGTATCCTCCCTCATGTGTATGTTAATAATGCAACCCAATTTGTAAAGCATTTTATGTTAATTAACCAGTTTTTATGATTTGAATCTGTATTATAATTTCTTCTTCCCTTTAGCCCTTGTCACAATACAAATTATTTTTTTAACCCGTATTTAAGTCGAGGGTTTTGAATGTTTGAGATGCAGTAGGGCTCTTATGTTATCATGTTTTTCCATTGCTATTTTGATAATATTAACCGAAACATAGCATTAAGCGATGAGAAAAAATATCCTTCAAAACAGTAATAGAATTTAACTAATTTAATATAAATACAACAAGAAATATTTAAATAAGCACTTTAACAGAATTTTAGTTAACAAAATGCAAAAATTTGCTTATGAACTGTTTGTTCATAATGTTTTTAACGCAGCAATTTCTTTATGAATTCTTCATAGAATTTCGGGAAATTATTTGACCGATTCTATACAACTAATCTTAAAATTCGGAGAGCACCCTTCTTTCACTGGAAGAAAACATGCAAATGCAAAATTTAAAATTAATCAAACAAGCAACCTAAGTTTCGTATAGATATTTCCAGGAGATTTTTTTAAGGAACAGAGGGAAACAAATTCTGCAGAATTTTTTTGCTCCCGAAGGAGAATGAACTATTTCTGATCATCCTCAAAAGCGATCATCAAAATCTAATCTAAAATAAAGTTGCATTTTCTTTTACTTTTAAATGGTTGACTAAAATCGTAAAATGTTAGTGTCGTAATTTCTTACATGAGTACAGTTTTGCTGATACTTCGCAACTCTGAAAATCTATTTTGACCTTATTTGGCGACTTTATTACAGTCTGAAAAAGCATTCGATAATACTTTGATAATATTAACCGAATTTGTTGATCAAACTAAGCGACGCATTTTTCCGAGTTTTCGTACACAAATAAAAATATTCAAATGATAACGTTAACCGCGATCAGCGACATGTGTTGATTACAACGTTTTGAAACAGCACTTGCAGCTAGCTTATTTTCTTCCGCTTAGCTCTGCCTGTTAATATTCCAGCTTCAGTCAGTTTGCTAAACGACGTTAAAACGAGGCTTGAAAGTTGAGGAAGCTTGAGTAAGCCAAATATGTATAGTCTCTGACTACACAATACTTTTTTTAATTTTAGCTTTGTTATTTTAACATCCGCAAGGGGGAGCATTCAAATAAATGAAAGAACGTATAAAATACAAACTACATGTAATCTGAAATTCATTATCAAGTAATATCAGACATCAACGTTGGGGTCTTAACCAATACAATAATTGTAAGATTGTGGGACATTTCCATTCATGCTTTGTGACGCGGTTTCTGGGAGCATTTAATTGGCGTTATGCAATAAATTCTTAAAAGAGTTTTAGTAAACTCTCTACTGTCTTTTAAAGAAATGACAAATGTATTCCGTGACGCGGAATCTGTGATAAACCCACGTCCACTTACCTATGTTTCAGAACAAGATTCTGAACGTGTACCTTTGTTTCCCTACTAATCTTTAGAAGATTTTCGAGAAACTGGCATTCCTGATTTAGATCTTGTTGGTGAACATTTCCTCAATCACAGATTAAAATACTGTTAACAACCAATTGCTGATATAATAAAAAATTTAGATATGAATGTTTAAGCATTTTGATTCAAAGGTGTGATCAGAAAACATTAGCAAAATATTAAACCCGGAGATGCAGTTCTTATTTGGGAGTGAAAATAATGCCGATTAACCATTGCTGCTAAAATTACTACTTGGGTGTGCAGGCAAGTCTCCACATTTATTCAACATCAAGTCTGTTCACTGCGACCGCTCAATGACAGAGCGAGATTGACCACTACAACCGGTTTTCTGACCAACAGAGGAGGGCGCTGTGATCACGTACGATGGAGGCAGGATCTTGGAAGAGCTCCTGAATTTTCAAAGGTGTTTTCCAGAAAATCTTCATTTATTTAAGAAAAGTTTCGCGAATATCCTCTGCACTGTCTCGTTCTCAAGGCCGGGAGTTCTCCTGTACCTGGGGGTCTTGTCTTCCTTGCAATCTTTTGCAGCACTAAGACGGAGCGTTCAGATAAGTAGAACTTCTTTTCTCTAAGCTAAATCAAATATCTGTCACTAAAGTACCTTTAAATTCATTTATTTATTATGATCATTATTATTATTATGCTCATTTTATTATGTTCTGGCATTAAATACTTAGTAATTGCTTTAAATCATGTGGTTCTTTTTTGGTTACCATCTCGTAGGGACGCTATCCTTATCAGTAGTGTTAGCACTAACCATTGGGGCGCCTTTGATGAATTTCTCGAGAGAGAAAAACACGATCTCGGGCCTCAATGAATGTATAGAGTTGTAGTTTTTGTATAGAGTTGTAGTCTCTAACCTATATTTCCTATCTATTTAAATTAAAAGCATATATTAATACAGTGTGCCTCAAATTGATTAAATAGTACACATACAATAAATTATGACCATTAACTTAATAAATAAATAAAATGCCTATTTTTTAAAAAAATTAATTAATATTAAAATAAAAAAAAAACTCCGTTATTTATTTACTTATTTATTTTTGCTGATATGTTCTCGCCTTGTTTTGGATTTATGATTTTATCTGATGGTGTTTTCTGAGTATATAAATATGTTGGAAACCGCAATAGATGATGTTACTTAATTTTAATGTATAACTTTGTATGATATTATATGTATCTTGATCTTATATGTCTTCAGTTACTGTGTCTCAAGGTAGAGGCTAATATTGGTTTCCATGGAAAAAAATAAAAGTTTAAATTTAAAAATTTTTAAATTTTAGTTTCCCTGTTATAGCAAAAGTTAGCTTCTAAACTTGACTTATACTGTTATGTGACTGGACCCCAATATTTATTATTTTATTATTAATTTTTCCCCCATCTTTACATCTATTCAGCTTTACAAAACATACTCATTACACACACCTGGAAGACCCTATTTAATGTAAATGATAACAACTTTGACTACACACATAAACACAATCGTGGTTTCTTTTTTTTTTTTTTTTTTTTTTTTTTTTTTTTTTTTTTTTTAAACAAAATTTTCTTGTTTCCTTTCCTTTTCTTTCTATATTTCTATAGGCCCTTTTTTTTTTTTTAAATTATAAATAAAAATTTTTTTTCCCTCTCCATTACTTTTGGGCCATTTATTTTTTACTTTATTTTGTCCCATCTTTTCTTCCTGGCCTTTCGAACTCGTATAAAATATACGAAGTTCCTTTTTACTCTCCTCTGAAATACGAAATTGCCCCCCTTTCTATATACCTTTCCTTCGCACCTATGCTTGATTTTTCGCCCATCGGTGCAGAAAGACTTAGCGGGTGCAACAAAAGACATCTGTCTACTTTGTCTGTCTGTCTGACAACCGGTTTTCTGTCTCTTGTGCTGCTAGACTTCGAAGGTGTATGCTGTGCTTCTGTCCGTCCTCACCGCCGATGATGCGTGTCTGCAATTTTGTTATTTTTCGTGCCTTTCTGACGACCATCTCCATATAGTTTCAAGAGAATGCATTTTGTCAAAAAATAATAGTAAGTGATATGAAGATTCAACTAAAATTGATCTAGATGCTTATATCTGCGGTAAATGAATGATGTTTTACGACTTGAGACGTTCTCGAAAGGAATTCTCGTGCACGTGTTGCGTCTTGATGCTAGAATTGGCCTTGTGTTTCCACAAAAATATATTGGAATAATAATTCAGGTCAAAGTCCTTCGCTATAAAAACTGAATTTTTGTTATCATGTAACTTTGTGTAGCGAAGATGAACTGAGATTTACTAGATTGGAATTGTACGCATTTTCTGCACGAAAGGTTAGGACTCAAAATGGTAGGACTGATTCTTACTGCTGCAGTAGTTTGCCATCTATTGTCTTCTGTCTGGATATGTTTTCTTGATTTATACTAGTATTCATTTAAAATTTCACGATGTCAAGATATAATAAATTTCTCGTAATTCACATTATTTGAAATGTCATCCTTTGGGGGTAAGTTACTCTTAATTCGATATTTTCTTTTAAACCACACACTTCATCCCATTTGGCACATCATTTATTATTACATTGGGAAAGATAACGTCATTAGACTGTTATAATTGAAAACCACAGATGTATAACTTTTTACGCCCGGTACAAAGAATTTTGCCATTAGAACTGTCAAGTAGTTAGTTAGAAGATATTAAAAAAAAAGGATGCAATTAAAAGAATATATTGAACGGTATTTAGTTGAAAATAGCGAAAAAGATGTGAAATCTGTGAAAAACAGGAAGGGAAGAGAAGTCAGGCTTATCCAAAGACTTTTTGGAATTGTAGACTGTATCAGCATTTTAACATTTGTTAGTCTTTTATCTTTTTCTTTTAATTTTAGACTTTTCGCGTTTATTTTCAGTAATTCTTCTCTTTAAAATTTTTAACAGGTTAAGAATGTTAAATTTCAGATGACGCTAGTTTGTATTTTATGCGTGCTGTCACTCATTTTATTTACTGTATGTTTTTCCACCAATAATTTCCACCGCTTGGTTGTTCGCAGTGGAAACAAGAACAAATTTTAGAATGAACTGAAAATATGTATGCTTAGTAGGCTTATTAAAAATACTTGTTCTTTACAAGAGCGATATTTTATTGACCTAAACCAAATTTCAAAAATAAATAATGCTTTAGAATATGTTTCTTAGTCTCTAGAGCCCGTAATACGCTGGTAGTATTATAGTTATTTTGAGGCGTAAGCAAATATCCCGCCGTGTAGATTGACTCTTGTAAACTGATACTGGTATTCTGTTTATCCAAAGCCTTTATATATCCATGTAGTTGTTGTAAGTTTAGACGTTTGCCAGAAATCTTGTAATTGCAGTAGACGTTTGAAAAAAATTCAGACTTCTCCGAGATGTTACGAGCTACGAGGCTAATCTCTAACAGCTTGCTAGCACTTCATGGTGTACACGTATTAGATTTCATGCTAATTAACCCAGTTATCTTATTAGCTTGCCTATGCTTTCACTTCTTCTTTCAACAACTGTGATCAGAGTGCAAATTAAATTAATTATAAACAGTGAAGAGTTCTTGAGTTTGAGAACGTTTGGCACCATTTGATGACCGTTAAGGTACTACGCTTCTCTGCTGTGAACATAAAATATCGCCTTGTATTATTGGCAACAAGCCTAGTGAATTGAATAGTTAAAAAAAAAGAGAAAGAAAGAAAGGGGAAAAAAACCTTGATTAAAACACTATAAGGAAACCCGTGCAAATGTATAGAAAAGAATTATTATGTTGGAAACTGAGAATTCCCTGAGAAATTGGGAATACTTATAGCAATTAATAAGGCCAGTTATAACAGAATTTGCAAATACCTTTTTTAACTGCCTCTAATATTAATTAAAGTGACTGATAATCTTATTATGAAGAAATTTGCAAATCATGCTGCTATGAGGTTTTTATGGCTAGTTAATAAATGTCCGAGATAGGAAACTTTGAGGTTAACAAAAAGGAAATGTCATTTTTCTAATATGAAAGCATATAAAACAAATAAAGAATTAAAAAAAGATATAGCTAAAATTATCTCCTCTTATTTACAGACTCAAACTTTCATATTAGAGATTAAAATTTTCTAACAAAAATGATGAGAATCAATTCTGCATTAAAAAAACATTCATAATTGCACAAAGGCACTTTGAGGAAAATTCAAATTTTCATGATAAAAAAGTTTTTAAAATGTCCATAAAAACTTTTTTTTAATAAAAAAAAGAAAAGAAAATGACAATACGGTGATTTAAAAGAAAATGATGAAGACAAAATTATATAATTTTCTTTAAATGGATAAAATTAATTTAATAAAAAAATTTACACACATAAAATGGTAAAAGTATTTTGCAATCTGCAAAATATTTTGATTCATATAAGAAAATTCACAGCTTTGATTTTTTTTCATCTTTCCAAAAATTAGAGCTTTCTAAGCATCTTTCCATTTCACAAAAACTTTGTTTTCTCTTCATTGTTTTTTCAAATTTATTAATTTCATCTTTATTATCATATTTAACCAATTTCTTTAATTTCATCATTGTTTGAATCTTTCAGTTTAAAAATAGGAGGATTCGTGTCTAAAACTTCAGAAATAATAAAAATCTCTTCTGTGAAAGTACAAGAATCATTTCATCGAACGATGATACGAATGATATGAAAAATTTAGAGTTTGAGAATTGAAAAAATATAGAGCCTGATATCATTATAAACTTTTGAATTCTTGCAATAAACGTATAACCAATTTTTTCCATTTATGTAAGGTTAAAATATTTTCTATATCTTAGAATTTTTAAAATCAAGCATGATGAAATAATGGGATCTTTTATACATTTATATACATTTTCACTACATTTTTCTTTTGTTAAATTCCCATCACTTTTTCTCATTATCTGTTGCATTTTTTTCGTTGTAAATTGGAAAACATAAAATAGTTACAGAGCATTACAGGAGTACAAAGGTTTATCATTGATGCAAAAAGCAAATCATACTTGGTGCTTCAGATGACAAAAAGGAACTTACATACCATTGCTATTTAACTAGAAAATATAGAGAACCAGCACATAGTACTTGCAGTTTAAGTTATCAAATTCTTAATTTCATACTTGTAATAATTAATATAATATACCAGACTAAGATGTGCAGTTATTTATAAAAGAATTTGGATGGGATAAAACCAATACCGAAATTATTTGATAATTCATAGAAAAATCTCAGACTGGAAATGTTTAAAAAAAGTTTAAATTTCTATTCTGGGGAAAATATAAATCTTATTACAAAAAAAGGTATTTATTATTATGACTACACGGATTCTGAAAAAAGATATAACGAAACAAACTTACCATCTCAAAATAAATTCTCTAATATATTGAATGAAACTAAATATCCTAATGAAGAATATAAAAAAATATGGAATAAAATTAAAAACTTGGATGAATATACAAATTTATATGTAAAATCATATACATAAATATTAGCAGATATCTTTGAAAACTTCAGAGATGTCTGCTCCAAAATATACGATTTAGATCCCGCATGGTACTTTACAGCGCAGTGCTAAAAATCGAAAATATTGATCTGAAATTATTGAGGGATTATATCTTGATTTTAATGTTAGAAGAAGAACGAGAGGAGATACAGCTCATTGTTGTAATAGATACGGAAAAGCGAATAATAAATACATGCGAAATTATGATAAAATTAAACTACCTATTATTTTTAATGTATCTAGATGCTAATAATTTATATGGATGGGTTATAAGTCGATATCTACCGTGTGGTGGATTTAAAAATAGAGCGACAGTATTGATTGTCTTAATAAATCGGATGGTTCGGATGATATGGATGGGTTATGAGTCGATATCTACCGTATGGTGGATATAAAAATAGAGCGACAGTATTGATTTTCTTAATAAATCGGATGGTTCAGATATTGATTATGTTTTCAAAGTTGATTTAAAATACCCAAAAGAAGTACACGTTAAATATTCAGATATGCTTTTAGTCCCAGAAAATATAATTCCAGATGGTTGTAGAAACTAAAATGGTAGTAATAACTTTATATTTTTATATGGTAAAGAACACAATGTTGTTCTTTATAGAAACTTAATACAATAATTAAGCAATCTCCTTGATTAAAGAAGTACATAAATGTGAATACAGAAATGAAAATTTAAAGCTATTAATTGTTTTGAAAGAGACTTCTATAAATTGGAGAATAAAACATTGTTTGGAAAAAAAATAGAAGCATTACAAAGAGAATTTATGTCAGATTATGTTGTAATTATGAACAATTTAAAAAATTAGTTGCTAAACCAAAATTTAAACGGCGGACTATATTTAATGAAAATTTTGTTGCTGTTCATATTAGTAAAAATTCAGTCATTTGTAATAAACTAATCCATGTTGGAATAACAAATATTAGATTTAGAGCAATTAATGTATGACTTTCTTTATAATGTTATGAAACCTAAATATTCCGCCAATATTTTTCTATTGTGAATGGAAATAGATATTTTCACATATTTTAATAAACCTGAAGATTTATACGAAGATATGAAATATAAAATTGATTATTTTAATACATCAGATTATCCAAAAAATAATAAATATAATAGTCCCAGTAAACAAAAAGATTTTAGGGAAAATGGAAGATGAAAATAATGGCATAATCATGGAAGAATTCGTTGGATTAAGAGCGAAAATATATTGCCTAACCACAACTAAAGAGGTTTTAACTAGCAAGTCAGAAGGTATAAAAGAAAAAGTGCCATTAAAAAGAAAATTTCATTTGAAGATTATAAACAATGTTTGTTTAATAACTATGAGCATTATAGAAACATAAATGTAATTAGAAATATAAAACATGACTTATATTCGGTTCAAGTGAATAAAAAATCATAATCACCAACAGATGATAAAGCTTTATTTTAGAAGATGAATTCACACGAGAACATTAGGCCATTTTGAAAATTTTATCATAAATAAATAATGGAAGAATTTAACAGCTTGAGATCCTACACTGAAACTCTTAAACTAATTGACATAAATCCAGGAAAATATAAGCTAATGTCTTTGAAACACATTCCATCAAAATATATAGAGATTTAAAAATAGCTAATTAACCAGTAGATGGGGGAAAAAGAAGTGTTATCTTAAAAATTGCCGACTCTTAAAACTCTCTGATGAAGCCATTGAAGATATAAATTGTCGGGATTATATTTTTAACATCAAAAGTAAAATAAATAAAAACTAAAAAAGTATTATGAATACGAATCAAAAAAATTATGCTATAGAAATGGATATATCAATTGGCCAACATTCAACATACGCAAAAACAATATTCAACTTTCCAATACATGTAATTCTAATTTCAATTTGTTAATATAATTATCCAAACATTTGGTGTTCAGCTGCATGCCTTTACGGAAATTCAGGCTACGCCCCTAATTATGAGTAATAATTATGACATTATTAACATCCCACTGATACACATATTTCGGTCACACTGAAAAATTATATTAAAAGTACAAAAATCTTACCTTCATATCCATATCACTGAAAAGGAACTTGACGAAAAGCAAGAACAAACCGGCAAACGCAAAGGAATATCAATAAGCTGAAAGTGTTATGCTGCCAATTTTTAATTATTGTAAACATAATGATTATCGCTTATTCAGCAACAGCGCCATCAATCAACAGTTAGACAAAACAAAAACAGAAACTTCCAGTGATGGCAATTTATAAACAAGAATGCAGATGGTTCTCAAAACCCATCAACTTGCCTATTGACACAGAGAAAGACTGTGTTATTAACGACTACAATAGCATATGTTTGTAATTCAAAAGGAAAGAGAATTCCATTTCGCGCTATTATTGAAAACAGCAGCTTATCCATAGATGCCAATTCTCACTTTTAAATATCTCTAGATACACCTGCAAAAGTAACTAAGAAGGCGCTAAATTCATTGAAGGAATTTCGCTAAAAATAGTACCTGAAATTTAAAAAAAAAGTATAATCCATATTCCATAATAAGTTTTGTTACTCGTTATTTTTTAAACTGAATCTTCATAAAAATATAAATAATGTCCCAATTTTTCTGCGGACCATCAAAAAGTTTGCACGGCCCACCAGTGGTCCGTGGACCACCGGTTGGCGACCGCTGTTCTAGACGATGCTATAGAATCAAGAAACAGTAAGCATCAATTTTGAACAATGCTACTCAACAAAAGAGTAGATACAAATGATTTCGCAGATATCTAGTCACTAGGTTGATAGATAACTAGTCACTAGGTATGTCATATACTAATCACTGGGTACGATACTTGGTATGACAGATTTTTCTCCTTTTTTTTTCAGACCTCTTCAATATTCTTTTGCTGTGCCGCAATGCCTTCTGCTTGCCAATATCGCCAATTTCGTTCGCAAGTCCTCGAATTAGACCTGCATACGTTAATTCCAAAAGCTCTGCGTATATTCTTTCTCATCAGTTCTGATGAGATTCACTCCAGAAGCTCATCCAGAACTTTTGCGATTTACCGCTCCTCTCAGTACATGCCATGCAAACTATAAAATGTCAAAACGACTTATGTGGAAATTAATTAAAACTCTGTGTTGGTTTTTAAAGTAAATTTTTTAATTCCAACATTCTAAGATTGTATTCTGATTGTCTCCCGTTGGCCAAATCGTCGAAGATTTTGTAGGAAACTATATCCTTTTTTCAAATGCAATATACATAAATATTGCATAACTGTTGACAATATACATAAATATTCTTATACGCAAATGTACGTCTTAATACTTCTTTTATTTAGAAAAAAATCCTCTCACAACTAGTAACACGTATCTCAGTTGTGAGGAAAACTCACAATAATATTACGGTATTTGAAAGTGCGTTCTGGAGGTTATTTTTAATAAATTGCTAAAGCTCGAAATGGATTTATTTTCACATCTGTGTTTAATTTTTCTTAGCAACTACAGGAAGAGAAATTAACAAAGCATTTCTTTCTGAATGAGTAACTATTCTTCCTTTAATGTCATCGAGATCATAATTCAGTTGATATTCAATCATAGTATTTTTCATTCAAAAGTTTCAGTTGAATAAGGAAATCATAACAAGCATATGAAGATACTGAAATCAAGTTCTGATCTTTTTTAATACTCTGAATAGTGTAAAAACTATATAATCGCCTCGATAACTGTTTACCCTAGATGGGGATATGAATAAAATTCGTAACAGCATAAAGAATAGATTTAATTATTTTATTTAAAATTTTCGGATTGAATTATTTTTAAATTTTTATTGAGTTTTTAAAATTATTGATCATATATTATATATTGCAATTAAAATTTTAAGTTTCTGCTATTCTATACAAAAAGCAGTCTTAAGGAGAATTAATTTTAATGCAATTTCTTTTTCAAGCGAATATCATGCTATCAAGCAATAAACTGATGAAGTGAAATTAAATAACACACTGATCAGCCAAAATGTTATGACCATTCCAACACTGTAAGAAGTAACACTGTAAGAATGCGCTGAGAAAACTGCCGCGCTTGGCTAAAGCAAGAAGATGGCTGCCGCTTTACCTTAACCAAACGGGAGAGTTTTCAATGTCCACATTCTTTGACAGGTGCAAACTGGCACCTGAATGCAAAGCAAATCCGACGAACAACTGTATCTGAGCACAGAGTTTTTGGCATTACATTTGAATTTCACTAATCAAGTTGATTTTAATTTACATCCTTCTTATTGCCTCATTTCGTCACTGGCTCGGTTATTCCAAAGATTACACAGATTTAAGTGGCAAGCGTTTAGAATAAAATTAGAGGAATGGGTTGTAACCATATGATAGTTTGGATTAATAGCGGCTGCTTGCCATTCAACATGTCACTTGGCAATTAGCCGCTGCCTCACTCAAGACTGAAATCTCAAAACATACTTGACTGTTAAGTTCAGATTTTGAGTAGTTGTTAGTAGCCGATCCGTGAATTTGTACGTTTTTACCTATCTCTTAATAAATAAATATTGTACTTAGAAAATATTTTAATATAAATATTATGTTCCTCCCAGATACATGGGACTGAACTTTACGTTGTAATTCTTTAATTTAACCTTCAGAAATAGTGAGGTAGAAATAGTTTGAATACTTGGGTCTGTATGTTTTCAGGAGACGTCAAGCTACTAGTGATAACTCAGTTAGTTTCCATGTAGCACTTAAAGGACAAGAGTTCAACTAGTAAAGACTTAAATTTAGTTCCTTATAGATGTCACTGGTTCGTCGAACTTTTTAAATATAGTTCTCGTGGAACAGCACACACCTTTCTCTTGGGCTTTTATTAACCCAGTATCTTCGATTTCTACGACTACAGTGTGCTTAGCCATGCAATAATGAAAAATAATTGCTTGGTCAGATGAAATACAACTTCTTTTACATCCCATTGATAAGTAAGGGTATCCTGAATTCCAAGCGATCATCCGCTAGTGGAGAAATGTTTTGGGAGAATGACGTCCTTCCAACAGGTGATTGTTGCAGGAGACAGCACGATAGGTGGTAACTATGTGAATATCATTGCTGACTCTTCATAATTTTTGTCTTCCGCACTGAAAATAGTCTCTTGCGGCAAGACAATGCTCCTTGTCACAGGGGCAGAGCTGAATTATAATGATTTAAAAAGCCCGCTGATAAATTCCATTTAATAGTTTATCCTTTTACCTGATCACTTATAAATACTATTAAGGATAACTATGATGTCATGAACAGCCAGCTCAAAGTTCACCAAACAAGCCCTTGTTATGTATAGAAATAGCGCGAATTCTGTTTACAAATTTGCTGCACTCTTCATCCGGATACTTATAAGGACATGTAGAATTCTAACCAAACCGAGTTACAGATGTTTTGCTTGCCAAACAGTTACCGAAGAAGTTTGCTTGCCAAACAGTTACCGAAGATTAGAAATAAAAAATTACAGAAACTCGTCACCCTCATATTATCGTGCAGCAGGAGCAAAGTGGTATTTAAAAAAATTTTTTACTTGAGCAGTGCATTTTATAGCCTTCATATTTTTTAAATAATTTTAATACTTCAAATCTTCAAGACATTCTGAAATGGACTATGGAGATTTCTATATATTTACAACGTATTGTGATATAATTGAAATAATTATTATGCAGGCAATAATATCAGTATTAAAATGACTTACATTTTATAACAGTTAGTACAGTGGCCTTTGTTTCTCTAGGGCATAACATATCCTATTGGAACCATATTTCCTGAAATGGTTCATTTTGTTCCAGCTTCACTGACTTGCTTGCATTCAGATCAAAAATGAAAATGATGAATAAAAATAAAATAAAGCATATAGTTTGTAAGTATTAAATTAATGCTCTTTAATTTACTAACCCTTAAGATATCAACTAATATGAAAACAAATTTTACCTGCCACTTTATGTTTTTTGCATTTGTAAACCTGTTTCTTTGCTGACTGAAATTTTCTACCTTTTTTAAACGTTACAGTTTCTTAATCTGGCAATTTTCTGATCATTTTGCGTAAGGACATGCAATTTGCATTCAATTTTGTACAAACAGTCATACTGTCTACTTGTAGAGAGAATACTGCGTTTTTTCTTCAAATTCTAATGTCTGAAATCGAGTTCTGCACTTGACTAATTAAATACTTCAAATTAAAATTTGCCCTGTAAGCATCATTAAGCTTCCCTTCCTCAGATAATGCTTCCATTATTTCTACACTTGGAAGAAGTTCAAATCTCATACTGCCCCATCTAATTAGTTTTCGAAATTCAAATCGCTTACCCATCCTTTTTTATTTTTATTAAATTTTAACTCATTCTGCTCTTTTTTGGACTCTATGGCGCCGGATTTTAAGTAATATCGCTCTCACTTTTAACTAAATATTTTGTGTTTAATTTTTAATACGGGTCATCATTAAATGGACCACTTCATTTATTTACTGAAGCATTTTCTTTACGTTAATTTTATTGCATTTTGAATACCGTTTTAAGTTTTTACTTTAAATCATCGGGTTATTTTTAAAGCAGAAAATTATCGGAAGAAACATAACTAGGTGAAAACGGTAGCTATTTTGTGAAGGCTGATTAACTGATATTTCTGTCATTTATAGTTAATTATATTTACATTTAAAATAGCTATAGAAATAGAAACATTTGTTAGCTTTATGGCTTGAAATCATTCTAGAAAAGCAATTCCTTTGTCTGTCAGTTTTCTATCTCTTTTGTGCTTCCTTAACACATTTGAATTTTTTATTAGTTCTCCATTAATTATAATTCTTTATTTCAGTAAGATGCATAATGCTGTTTGGAAAATTCCCCGTATAAATGTGGTTTCACCTTGGGTTCAATTGCCAAGCACAATTAAATCTTTTATGCTTTTCTTTCAGGTTTAAGTCGTTTTACTTAGCATTTTGACAAGTTGAGGACACAATTTTTTTTAAATGTTTCTCACAATGATTTATTCAAATTTATTATTTTTACTTTAACACACATAAAGATTGCCTTTCGTCTGTTTAGTCAATCTACCACTTCATGATTATAAGCAAGACCAATGCTTTCCTTGCTTTTCCTTCAGTCTACAGTTACCCCTTCTTTTCCATTCAAAAATACTTCATTTATGATAATGCTTAGAAGAATTTCATGCACTTTTTCATAAGTCTTTGTAGACATAACATATATATTCCAAACCGAAGATTTTTGAAAATGGAAACCTTGAAAGATAGGACATTGAAGTTACGCTTTCACGTCCTATCAGTTGGTATTCGACAAGGAACCCTCATTTACAATGCCTCTAAACAATTACATATACGAATGATAAAGTCACAATCCGCAATACATTAAATGGATGAACTATGTAAAGCTTTGATAGGTAAAATTAGGATATTCTGGACTGAAAATCAATTTTTGGCTAATTTAATAAGCGTCGGAGATGAGTTTAATAAATAGCGGTCATTAGTGTGTATTTGTTTTCGTTTCGGGATATTTTAATGAAATGTAAGTGACTGAGTTTATTGACCAGTGATTTAATAAAGCAGGTCGAGGAATGTAAGGACAGAACTGACAGCATGCGGTCATGTCTTGTTGAAAGATGGCATTACGTAGTTCTCGGATCCAGGGCAAAGCCATGGGCCTTTAAAAGTAACAGATGCATTTCTTAATATGAATATGAATTTTGTACTTTTTAATTTGATTAATTTAAATATAAATGCATTTAATTCCCAATGTACCTAATTAAAAACATTAAATATTTTTACAGAATTACGTTACACATTTTTTCGCTTTTCAAATACAGAAGATATGTAGTGTTCTTATGTTGGTTTAGATGTATATGCCTCTAATATCCTTTAAAATACTTTACTATTCCACCTGCGGCCTCTCTATTGATAATAAATACTGATAAAAAAAAGTATTGAACCTTAAAAGAGCTATTTTGGGTGGCCGTTTTCAAACTTTTTTTTTTTTTTTTATTTTGCTATAAAATTAAATATAAATGATTAATTATTAACTTGATACAATTTGATCGTTTTGGAAAAGAAAATCTTACATATTTTTCTTTTTAGGAAATAGGAAATAAAACAACTCCGTTACACGCTTGCCAAAGAATTCAACAAGATTCGTCTAAATTTTTTTAACATCATAGGAAGCTTTATAGTATATATAAACTTTCCCGCTTTGATATTAGTAGAATGAAAGAAGTCACAAACTGCATAATGCAAGCTTTTTATCTTATTTCCAGTTTTTACATATTTTGAAAACAAAGGTATACTGGTGGCAACAAATTGGAAACTTCGAAATAACTTTGAAGTTGCTATTATAAAAATTATATTTGATAATACTAATAATCTCGATCTTTGTAGAAAGAAAAGAATATTTTTTATTAATTTATATGTCTATAATAAAAAAAGTTACTTCTGGTTTGAATTTTTCTCTTACGAGCATATTTTATCATAAATTTTAACATTGTAATTTTTGTATTTTCGTAATTAAAAAAAATTCTCATTATTAAAATTTTATTTATAAATCCAACATATTATTTATTTATTTAACTTGAAGAAAACATCGCTTACTTACAAATAATGGTCTTTAACTAATCTTTATTTATTTATTTTTACTTGAATCATACTAATTTGCTTTTAATCGAACGTATGCTTTTTCCATTTTACATCAGTACCTACAAAGATCGAGATACTATATTTCATTTTTGTTTTAATATTATTATTTTATCATGTGTAAGCATTTTAAGATGCATCATCTGGATAAAAATATTTATAGTATTTTAATGTTTTATTTAATAAATATTTAAATGTTATAAAAGTAGTTTTTCATTGATTCTAAAGGAGAGTGGAGAACAATCTAATGTAGATAATCATGCAATTTAAAATAGTATTGCGAATTACTGGTTTGTGTAGATCTCTTCAAATAATTGCTTCAAAAGAGCAGGAAGAAACTGGGAATTTACCGCAATAAATGAAGGTACACAGAAAAGATATACTGTAAATCCTCCTAAAACACGAGGAAATATCATACCCATTTCACTCACAGAATAAACTCAGCTATGCTTTCGAATGACACTTTGAAGTAACTCAAAACTAGTTTTCTCTATACAATTAAAACATAGCCACATATATATAGATTTACTGAGCCTTCTGAAAGCATTGGAACAAACTGCTTCTATTACTTCAAAATTGGGTTTTCTCAAGGCTTCTATAAAATCGCCAAGATGGTGCAAAATCGTCAAATGTTGCCAACTTGATGATAAAAATTCTCGCTGAGCCCACTAGGAGAGCTTTTGCCTATACAGTACAGTCTCGCTTATCCGACATAAACGGGCGACAGAACGCAAGATAAGCGAAAATATCAGACAACAGGGAGGTGTTAGAGCTTTTAAACTTCAAACTATGTTATATTTACATATTACAAGCCTAATAATTATCTTTACAACAAAAGAGGTAAAATGAACTGGAAAAATAAAACTTACAGCCACAGAATTGGCTGAAGTTATATACAGTATTTCAAAAGTTCAATCTTGTAATGATTGAAAGGAATATTTTACCGTAGTCTGGACGAACGCCGTTTCTTCACTACTTAGCCTTCCCACCTTCGCAGCATCACTATGTCAATTCTTGTAGCTTCTTGCTGCTCAATATATTTATTTACAATTTCTAGAGTCTTAATTCCGCCGTTATTTGGAATTTCTCTGAGGCTCAGCCACTGCTGCTTGATTTTGATCTTCGATTTTGTTCTCATAGCAGTTGACAACAGAAACAATTTTTTCATCAGTTATTTCATTCTGATCATCACCCTTTATCCAATTTCTTGCAAAAATGCATCTTAACATCCGGGGATCTGCTGTGCTGCGTTTCAACTTTTCAATCTTTTTTTTCCCCCCTTCTTCAATTTCTTCTATCATTATGCGAACAGTAACTTTCTGCGATGACTCTTTTTTTATCGTTTTCAAAACTCCCTGATCCATGGGTTGGCATACGGCTGTTATATTAAGGAAGAGCAGAAACATTGCCTTAATGTCACCATCTTGAAATTCTGCACTAAGATACGTTGCAGCATTATCTAGCACGAAAACAGCTTTTCTGGATAAACTATTTTCTTTCAAAAACTTCTCTCCTGAAGGAATGAATTCCTCAGAAAACCAGTCTCTGAAAATTTCACTGCTCATCCATGTGCTTTTCTGACTAATACTTTACAGGAAGCGCGTTTTTTTAGACTATTTTAAAAGCTTTAGGATTTGAGGACTTTCCATTCATTACAAGGCCCATTTTGAGGTTTGCTGTACCATTACTGAATACTTAAAATGTCAGCAATGAGTGATTCAAATTTTTGCATTTCCATTCATTACAAGATCCATTTTGAAGTTTGCTGTACCATTACTGCACTCTAAAAAAATGTCGTCTTTCTTAACTACAGTAAACGTAGAAAGGCCTTAATTACAAATATCTAGTAAAAATCTTGCATTCAGAACCTCAGTGGCAGTGGAAATTTCAATCATTCTTTACTACGTGTAGTACTGCTTTACTGCGTGGGACGCAGATTCAAAAAGTCCAGTGTTTCAATTTTTATTATTATGCGTCTTGACACCCAGCAACGGAACTGGGGCCAAGCTTGTTACATATGTGCTGTGGAAGTTTTCAGTTGTCAATCTCGCCTTGAGAAGATGAGGGGGGCTTAGGGACAAATGAATTTGTTTTGAAATGTTTTCTTGACCTTCTCATTTCTTCAAAATTTGGTGAGAGTTTTTCACGCCAAACATTTAACTTCTGAATACCACAGTAGTTCTTCCATCTGTAAATCTAACCAACATTTACAGTGAAATCTGGGTATGCTTCATTAAAATAAGTACAAGCATGCAACGCCTTTTGCTGCAAAATAAGCCCTGAAATAGGCACATACCTTTGTCCCCCCAAACTATGTAAACTAAACACACAAAGCTTCACTCAGTTTTTCAAAATATCTTTTTAAAGCTTTTCTTTATTTTAATGCACACTCCATATCTCTTTGATACACAGCATTTTCTAATACTATTTGTTTCCTTTTCCAGTCTCCCTATTCCCTTCCAACCCCAAAGTCGTCAGTTATCTTTTGCAGTGGCCCACCAGCGGCTGAGCGGTAAAGTCGCTGAACACTGGTAGTTCGGTCCGAGGTTCGAATCCCGTGAACAGGCAGGCTGCTTGGGTTTTTTTCGTGGTTTCTCCCATGTGTAGTGTGTATACGAGCCAGTTCCCTTAGAAAGTACTCCCCAAAGGCATCCTTCCCTTTGGCAGATAGCCCTTGAGGCTTTGCCATAATCACACACGCACTTCTTCTGCAGTGTCTTTCCCTTGATCGATTTAACTCTCTTCGTTTTCATGATCATTCTTCCTTTACTTATGTCAATTTCAGCTTGCAAACACCCCACCAATGACCGTTAAATTAAACACAACAGACGCAGACAGATACACATGAACAGTAATAGACCATAAACCAATTCGCAGACAATGATAAACTACACTGCAATGAATGACAGATACATAATGTAGATGGGTGCACTACAGGATAGAGTCAGGAGCAATAACAACTTCAACGACTACGTTCACAACCTGCATTCCGTTTGACACTTTCTACTTCCTTGTGAAAGTTTCCATTTAATAAGTTTATGCACATTTTTCTCAGTATTTCATTTTAAAAGTTGATTTTCTTAATTTTAATTGTGGTATGTAACATTATATTCTTTTTATGGGACTTTCTGTAATTTTTCTAACTAGCCGCATTTTTATAAGCTTTTATTTAACTCACTTATGCTGTTGTCACTATGGATAAAACTTTGCAATCTGTTTTAAAACTATTCCCTGATAAGCTGTTGAGCTCAAAATGCACTCATTGTGGATGGCAATAAAATCTAATGCAACAATAAATTTTGGGTATTTCAGCAGAAATATCCATTTTGATTGTTCCCGGATGCATATAGATGATTTTTTTGGGGGTGGGGCGTATGTATGTACCTACAGAATAAAGGAGTCTTTTTTTTCCAAAACAGATTGTAACACAGATTTAAAATAAATTCAAAAGGGATTAATTTTGTGATGTCTGCATGTATGTATCTCGCATATCTCAAAAATGATTAGTCGTAAAACATGTAAATTTTTTATATGCGACTGCTCTAACACCTAGTGGTGCACATGCTTTTTTATTGCAATCAGCAGAACATATACAGTCAAAAGTCGTTAATTCGGACACCCGTAATCCGGAATGATCTATAATCCGGACCTCAAAGCTAAAATCTTTCTGCGCATGCGCCGCATTGACGCATGCGCATAGGCGTTTTACTCGTGCGCGCAAGACATTTACGACTGCGCATATGCGTCTGCGCAAGTGCAGAATACGTTTTCGCGTGCGCGTTTAATGTATAACGAACGGTATAAGCTAAAATTATCTAATTATCTATTTCAGTTAATGTTGATAATTGCGTTGTTCCTTAAGCTTCGAATTGGATCCGGCTTATTATTTTTTGCAGACTGTAAGAGCAATTTTCTAAAAGTAAGCTTGAACTTTCGATTATGTCAAATAGAATTTCCGATGCTGGAGCTCCCAAAGGATCTAGAAAACGAAAGTATGTTTCGATGTCCATCAAACAAAAACGAATTGCTACAAAAAATGGATAAAAGCATATCCTTTGTTTATCTAACCGTTCCAAAATCTGTTTATCAATTTCACGCTGCTCTGCGCGGGGGGGGGGGGGGACGTCGCGGCGCGCAATGAACTGGAAGTTGATCTGTCAACACTATCGTTATCTTCAGGGCAGATGTTTTTATTTTATTCGGCTTATAATTCCTTACTAAATGTAGTATTTAATTTTGATGTACTCCGTCTTTATACGATTTAAATCAAATTCCTCGTCATTATAAATATCACGAATACAAATCAAATAGTTTTCTGGTTGCAATTTTCTAATTTCGGCTATTTTTTGGTAAATTTTGATACCCTTTAGATCATAATTGCTCATTATTTTATAAATTACGGTTTCATATTTTTAATTTTATAATTTCTGCATGCCATCTTACCAGATTTAAACTGATGATCTATAATCCGGAAAAATCGATAATCCGGAATCGCCGAAGTCCCGACGAGTCCGGATTAAAGACTTTTGACTGTATATATATATATATATATTGGACTGCCTTATGCGACTTTATGTTTTTGCCAGACCTTTATTCTCAAAATCACTGGTCATAGTCATATATTTCCAACTGCAGAAGTTGGAAATGCAGTTAAATGATGAAACTGTGCATGTTTTGGCAGTGCCAAATTAGGGGGGGAAAAAATTTCAACAAATAACGAAACCTAATGCAGTCTCCCAATTCCTATACTTATATCTGGGAAAGTTTTATATACGTTATGAAAAAATAAAATCAGAAGAAATTTGACTTGTAACAAAAACTGAGTGGGATATTTAATTTCAAAATTTGCAATTTTTATTGTCATTTTCAAAGCGCCTTGAGAGATCGGCTAATTAAGTTAGATGGATTCCAGGAAATAAGTTTAAAAGAAGTGCAGCAAAAATAGTGTATAATTTAATAAGCCATACAAGGAAGTCACACGGTGTCAATATCAGATTTTTCTCTACTACGTCGGATAAACGAGAGTCTGTTGTATGTCTGGTTCTGTCTGACAATGTTATATTTAAAACCATAAACTATACAAAGAAATAAGCACTTTATACAAAATATGGCTATGGATTCAATTACATAAAATATACTCTAAAATTATTACCTAAAATGAAATAAGTAAACTAACAAAAACATCATAATACGCAAAAACAAGCATATCATCAAATGTACTCTAATTTTCCCAGAAACTTATGATAGTATTTTTACTTAGACACTACACAGTTTGTCTTAGGAATATATTCTAAGAAATACTGCTAGATATTTACAATACATAATAAGAAAATCTTGAAAATATAAAATAGCAGTATGCTATGTCAGAAACTGAATCGTAGCGAAATTTATCGGTGGTAATACAAGGAACAAATGAAGGTAATTAGTGATATGGGTAATTTAACACTCCCCAAAAATATAAGTATTTTAAAAATTAAATTTTACAGGATTTTGCTGATGTATAATGGCAGCATTAAGGGGCTTATTTTCACAAATAAGTGAAGAAATGGAGTTAATTCACTATGACCAAAATGTTATAATTGTCAATTAGTTTATTATAATAATTTGTTCTGGAAACACTATGCCAAAACCTGATATTATTTTTGACATATTCATTACTAATATCTACTAATAATGTTTATCATTACTTATAACTGCTAATATCTATCATTACTAATAGTATCTAGAGACAGAACTCTCATAATACTTTTCATTTATGAAGGTAAACCCAAGGCAGATGTAGAAAATACCTCACACACCATATAACTCACTCGCTACCAAATGGTAAGATCACTGAACAGTAGTAGTTCAACTCGAGAATCTTATAAATTCACAGCTAGTTGCATGGGAATTTTTTTTTTAATTTCCCCTTTGTGGGAATGTGAATACAAGCCACTTTTTCTCAAAAAAGCTCCATGAAGCCATCTCAGTCCTTACACAGATAGCCCCCAAGTGCCAAATAACCCAATACAACCCCCTACAACTTTTAAATAGCTAAAAGTGCCAAGCAAGTAACCTGTGATAATGTGACGATTTATGGCAGTATGCAAGAGAAAACAGCAGAAAAGTGGCATATAAAATACCATGGCTTCATTCTAAATTAAATTTTTTTTTATAAAACTACACAAGACAACAGATGTTGTCTTGTGTAGTTTTATAGTGAGTGGTTGGAATATGTCGGTTCTGTGCCACAGGGTGCTCAGAGGGCAAGCCCTACTGATGGGCTAGTTATTGTGATGTCACTATACAGACAGGAAGAGTTTCTACAGGAAGGAGGAAGATAAACACTCTGACAAAGTAGTTGAAGCAGTAATAAGCGATAGAATAAGCATTTTTTTTTTGGATCATATATCTCTCCCTTTAGACACATTTTAAAATGTAGAAAATACCAAATCACAATGGACACATTTTGAGTGCAATGAATGCCATGAGAGTTTCAAGTAGAACTGACTGGCATTAAGAGACAAAAGGAAAAGAATATCCCCAAAAAGACAGTTACGTATTGCTTTTATGGAGGAGATTCCTCATCCAAACAATAACATCTCTTCCTTATTATTTTCTACTTATCCTGTCCACTTTCTTTCATACGAGTATGGCAAAATTAAATTTAGTTTGCTTTAGCTCTTTAAATTAATACTAAACAAATGCAAAATTTAAAAATCTTAGATTTTATGATTTTCATGGTAGAGAAACAAAATAATCTGTTTTAGATTAATTCCTATGGAAGAAATAATTTCCGTTCACAAGCATTTCAAATGACAAATGACCTTCAGGAACAAATTAAATTTGGAACCAGAGTTTTGCTCTGTAATAAAATCTAATTATGACGACAACTTGATTCTATAAAATTTTGGTTTTCTATGAAGATTACATCTTTAATTAGTGATTTAATTTCAGTAGAGAGTCACCAGCTTTTTAAGGTGTTCAATACTGATTTCTCTCCTTTTACGAAATATTGGTCACTTTTCAGAGATGGTCTGTTTTTATGAGAAGTTCACTGTTATTTGAATTTGAATTAAAAAAACTGAATTACTGCTATGAAATATTTATTTTTATTTACACAAATGACAATGAATATGAGTGAGGAAATAAATACATATATATATATCAATATATTTTTTACATTAGTATATTTTTATGACTTACAAAACACATCTCCAAGTTCATATAATAAGAATGCCAATATTTTCTTCAGGCACTTTTGAAGCAAAAATATCATCAAGTACTTCCTTCTCATCATCCTATAAATAAAAATGTACATCTTCAATTTAATAAAAAACGCAGATATGGATAGAGACAGGAATCAACACTCTAAATTTTTAAGCTCATTAAAAGTTAAAATGCAGTCAAATCTGAATATAATAAATATTCCCGAAGTAGTGATAAATCAAGAGCTTATGTATTAAATTAGGAAACTAAAATATACACATAAGCAATAAAACACTAAAATTATAGATTCACATAAATATGAAAATTTCATAAGAAAGTTATATAAAATCTAACAGAATCCTTATAAGAAGAAAAGGTTTTAGTATATTAAATCTTATACTCCAAATCCCTCTGACAATTTTTTGCAAAGTGTTTTCCATTGTTATATTTCTTTACAGTTTATGGGCCACAAAGCATTCAGACATGATTTGATGTACTCCTTCTCTAATGAATACAAAATGCACTGCTCAGTTTATTATTACTGCAGTGTATAGTGAAGATCTATGAACTGATATTGACAATCCAATAATATGAGATCTTATTAGTCTGTAAATGATACCTTTTATGAAATTATCTATGAAAACTAATTAATTAGATTAACTATTTTCTGCAATAAAATTCTAACTTTTCATCAATGATGCTTTACATCACTTCTTTTCATAGATTTCAGATAAAATTTAACGTATTAAGAACTTTTAATTCTGCTATAATTCAAAATTTTGTTTCAAAATCCTTGACTATTTACTTTATTAATTTTCTATATTATACGCATACTTGCCAACCTATGACACTCAAAAATCAGGAGATTTTTTTAAGAAATCAGGAGATTTTTCACAATGTTAAAATACTTTTTAAATGATAAAAATATAGTTTTTAATAATGAATTAACTTTAAATAGTTACTAAGTCTTAAATGCAAGCAAAACAAAAATACCTTAGACATAAAAAACATTTTTATTACTTGCATCGTTAAAAAAAAAAAAAAAAAAAATGACACTTTAATCAGTTTTCATATAAATGTTATGGACAGTGGCAGATTTTGCTTTCGTTAAGAAAGGAACTTCATAATTTTGTTCATAGCAATTGCCACGTAGGCCTGCTTTCGCTAATAAAAGTTTTTCTAATGTGTCATCACTAATACTAGATCTAAATTTAGTACTCGTTTTCGCAACAACACTAAAAATCCTCTCACACTCCGCATTACTATGGGGAACTGTCTGAAGATGGCCAACATAATTCTAGAGAGTTCACTATATTTTAAAATTCCATCAGCACCTTTCAATTTTACAATTAAATTCCACTGAGTGTCAATCCTAGCTGATTTATAACTTCATCCAAGTCTTCTAATTGTAAACTGCAAAATTGCGACTGCAGTATATTAGTGGCAACATAAATATCGTCATCTTTCATGACTAAACGAAGTAACACAGGAAATCTGTTCAAAAAGTACCTTATATCAGAAAAAGATGCATTTGCTAGAGCAGAAACATCAGCAACTTTAGCATGCAAAATCACTTCATCGTTGACTGGAAATTTATGTAGTATGTAATCACATACTCGACAGAAGTAACTTCTAACATTAAGATAAAACTTATTTTTGTCTTCTGCTGAAAGTTCTTCCACTACTTTTGTAGTTGCAGCTCCTATTACCATATCTTCATCTTTCTTCTGATTTTCTGTTTCACCATAAATCAAATCATATATAGAATTACAAGACAAAACACAGACTGGTTTTACAAACTTTGATAAAATGTCTTTAAACAGATCATAAATCATTGATTGCAAAACATGAATTAATGGAATTCTGCTTTGTAGAATTGCGTTAAGAACATCGAATGATGGCAAAATGAATTGTAGAAAAAAAGCAAAAAGCTTTGTTAAGGTCCGAAGAAAAAAACATAAATATTCGTTCTTCACAAGATAAACTTACAATAATCGGAAAATGTTTCGTGAGCTGAGCAATTTTTTTTATTTTGAGAGTTTGTATCAGCTTTACGCTTATATTTTGCAGTACTATTTTGAGAACTGCCAGTTGCATTGCTGAATGATGCAGAACTTACTTTATTTTTCTCAAACCTATTTTTAACAATAGAAGTAGTACTTACATCTCCATTTACTTTAGGTGCTTTATAACTTTCAATAGAGCCTTTTATCTTAACTCTCAAAGCATTTACTTCTTCTTTAAAAAATGCAAGAAGTGGGTTCCATTGATCGAGGATTCTAGATAAGCATTTCTTTAAAGACAGCCAGTGTGTACACACGTTTCAAAATTTTTCTTATTTCAGTATTATGCAGCTGTTGGAACTGTTTCAATTTTTCCTATCTTTTAGAACTCCTTTCAAGATAATAATAAATATCAACAATGTATTCATCCACATTTAATGGTAAAGAAGCTGCCCCTTTTTCAGCTGCTAAATTTAAGAGGTGACAGGTGCACCTCATAATCTGCAAATCTGAATTTGCCTTTCTTAAGATGCCTGCAACACCAGTCTTCAAGCCTACCATTACTGGTGCATTATCGGCACCAAGTGCTAAGCAATTATCCAGATGGATTGCATTTTCTTTTGAAATTTTAATAATTAGTTGTGGTATATTAAAGCCTGTCGAATGTCCTTCTAAAGTGGGGAGAGAAAGTAAACTGCACTCAATTTCTGAAGACTCTGGATTAAAAAAAGAAACAACAATTGGATACAGTTTTGAATTGGTATTATTGCTTCCATTCGTAGAGAGGCAGAACGGAGCTGTTTTAATGCAATCAATAACTGAAGATTTATTTTTCAAACCCATTTCTTTAACAATTGCACCTGTTTTGGTCCTTGCACTTGAGTATTTCTTAGCGATTTCACTATCGGGAAACATTTTTCTAAATAAAGCTGCAGCGTGATCCGATGCATTCAGTGGCAGGTTGTGCTCCAGTAAAAAGGCAGAGAACATACATTCTGCATTAATCACTTTTTGGTCTTTTGTTTCTGAAGAAAAATTTAATTTTTCGTTTTTTTCAAAACAACTCATGTTGTCCTTGTGTTTTTGTGTACGCACATGTTTGAGAACATCTGCCCTTCCACCATGCGAAATCGAAAAATCGCAACGGCAGATGGTACACATCGCAAATTTATTACATTTCCTTGAAGAAATAATGGAAGGAAAGTCAACTATGTACGATTTTTGAAACGTGCACGAGTATTTCAACTTTCTCGCAGACATAACAAAAGACGATAATTTCTGAAACTATTTCCCAAAGGCACGTGTACTCGCACAACTCAGGACAAGATGAACGAAATAGCGAAAGAACATCCAAATAACGGCCAACGGCCTTGAGCTTGCTTTGTGCTCATTGGCTAATATATGCCAGATTACACCCAGTGGAGCTCGATGCCCATTGGAGAACGACGTTTCTGGATATGTATGCTGTCACTCACAAAGCAGAAATTCTCATCTGATTCACAAGATTTTATTTTAGATATAATCTAGAGAAAATTCAGTTGCTTTCAGACATCCAAAATCACTTTTTTTTTTTTTTTGTTCATATAACGAAGTATGAAGCCAAGTTCCATTAAAATCGTGAGAAATAATAAGAATAAGAAAAAGTCGGGAGAAATATATTGTAAATCGGGTTGGCGGGAGAGCGGTCGAAAATCGGGAGTCTCCCGCCTAAATCGGGAGAGTTGGCAACTCTGTATACGTTATTAAACTTATTTAAATTTGGACAAGGTTTTTATCTTAAATGTCTGAAAATGGGAAGCTACCAAAAAGATTTAATTAATTGAGTATGGAAAAGATGGAAATCATTCTATCTTCTTGAGCTTAGATCAGCTAATCAATCCCAACCAGTAAACTGGCTCAAAGAACTTTGGGAAAACAATACAGTTTTGATTAAGTGATGACAATGTACCTAGACTTTTATGATGAATGGGAATTGTGATAAAAACTGCATACTAACTTGATCTTGAGAACTCATAGGACCTGCATTAGAGACCTGGGCTACAAATTTCAGGAGATTACATGCATGTTTCCTGTTGCAATTTCAGTGGTCAGGATTGTCTGTATGAGGTACAAGTAACTGCACTAGAGACTTCTATTGTAACAGATCAGATTTTCTAACTTCATTACTTAAGATATTATTTAAATAATTTATAAATTACACAATATTTTCAAATACCTTACAGGGGGGAACTCTTTACTTTATTGAAAATACATATAAACTGCAATTTCATATTTAAAACAAAACAAAAATGATTGAAATTCAGTACATTCAAAGAATACTTATTTAAATACTTGAAAAAACATTCAATCACTTCAGCTAAGCTTTTTTATTAAAATATTTGAAAAATATTTATTCACTTGACTGCACTGTGCTTTTAATGAGCATTACTCACATCATTCAATTCATTATACATTCTTAAGATGCAGCATGTCAGTGATTAGTGCATTATGTAAAATTTTAGGCAACTAAATTCTTAAATATAAAATATAGGTATACTGCCAAAAATGCTACAGTAACTTTTCAATTAGAGTCATGCATCTATAACTATAGATGATACATTCCAAGATTTACAAGATACTTCAAAACTGTGTGTAATATCAAATGCAATAAAGTGATATTCATGCAACATGCTTAAAAATAATATAGTTGATAAATTTCCACTTCTGAACTGCCAGAAATTGTGCTAGTTAAACATTTATTAGCATAGGTTGAACAATTAGTCATTTAGCTGCCTCATTATCAAGGACACTGTGCAAGATGCACCACAAAAGGCAATTGATTATACATCCCTGAAAAGGGGAAGGTGCCATTCTAACTTTGATGTGGAACACTCCAGATAACAGATTTCCCTGCCCCTCATTCCCTAGCACCAAGCCCCTTGAGAAGACCTTTAGCTCAACAATATTTTATGTGCCCCCAGGGTGAAAAAGGGTGCTGAAAATATTATGGCAAAAACATTGTGCATGAAAATGTCACAAAGAACACAATGCAAGGAGAAAACACCACACCTCTGTTCTAAATGATATCATCACAGTATCATGATACAAAATATCATCAATGAAAAATAAAGCAATTCAAAAATGTTGTTTATCATATAAAATATCATCGTAAAAAATAAAGCACCTACAAATTATCACATAATGATAACATCGCAGACACATGTTTTTCAGGCTTTAAAAGTGGTAAATAATATTCTCTTTTTATAAAAGTGTATTGGTAGTTTTGCATGATAGTCTAAAAAGATTACAAAAGGAAAGCTAATTCCACAAGGTTGCCTATATTAAAACCATGTAATTAAATATCAAATTGTAAAATTATTTTCTTTCACATGTTTGTTAATCTAATATCTTTTATTAAAAATCCATTCTTGTTTTGTTTCAATTTATTCATCATCTTAATGTATCTGTTGACACTACTTTCTGAGTAGTACTGAATATGTAAATAACCTAAATATGTAACCCTACTTAAATATTATGTAGACATGTTTCAAAATAACTAATGAATCAACATCCAAAAAATTAATTGTACTCTGTACCCTATAAATGAGAATGACACTTTAAGGTGTCATTCTCATTTATAGGTTCTTTAAGATGTAATAAACTGAAACAAAAGAAGATATACTTTTTACAGATTAACAAAGTGAAACAAAATAATTTTGCAATTTGATAGTTAATTAAACAATTTTAATATAGGTAACGTCATGCAGTTACACAACTTTCCTTTTCTAATCTTGTCTAGACTATATTTTTCATGCAAAACTACCACTACAGTTTTATAAAAGAAGTTAATTAAATAATGACCTCGAACAATTATATATAAGTTTAAAATTCTATTAACTGCTGTACATAGTTTTCAAAAACTGAAAATGAGTAGCAAATTAGTGTAAAGTCTCCTTCTTTTGTTGCAAAAATGCATTAGAATTAAAAAAAAAAAAAAAAAAAAAAAAAATGAAATATGGAAGTAAAAATATTCCTCACTCCTTCTTGTGCTCATAAATCATTATGCAAATATACATTTACAGTTTTTAAGGTCTCAAAAACATGTCTTTGGCATTACTGCTGTGCATGATTTGTAGGCATTTTATTTTTACTCTGATATTTTTTATGACAATATTTTTTAGCTGCTTTTTTCAACGATAATGTCTAACATCCTCCAGTACTTTCAGTTATCAACACAAATAAAAAACATTGTTATGTTATATGTTATGTACAGTTATACTGAACATGCTACATGTACAGTATCATTTATAATTTCAAAGGGTGCCATGGGAGTGCTCTTTTATTAAGAATTGTAAGCAACAAAATACTAGTCCAAATTATGCATTTAGGCTCATAATCATATCTGTAATTCTGTTCTGTAAAATCTGTTCTACTTTTGTTCAGGCTGCAGAACCTCACCTTATTGTGACCCATTTTTAATTAATGTTCACTTTGTAATTTAAAAAGAGTTTAATTTGCATAACTTTTTTTTTTTTTTTTTTTCAGAATGATAAACTACAGACACTGAATTAGCAGATACACAGTCCTGTATTAACTGCTATAAAAATTAATAGTTCAGTTTTATAAAAATTGAATGCCTATTATTTGATAAGATTCCATGCAGAGTTATATAAATACAAAGCTCTTTCAATTCTTAACCCTTTCCAGATGGGCATTCCATATTTGCATTGCCTATGAATACCTCTCACAGCCAAGCCTCCTACCCATGCATCACTGGAGAACATGCATAAGGGATGGGAGATGCATATGCATATTTTAAGCTGAAACATTTTTTAAAGACCATTAGATGATGTCTGGTGTCCATTACTTATGAACTTAATATACTTTAAGATCCTGACCTTAAGTTTAATCCCATTCTGCCTAATATCGGTGTCAGTTGTTGCAGGGAGGAAGGAAAGCATAATGTAGACAAACAGAACTCCACTCTTTAACTCACCATGTGATATAAACATTCAGGTTCCTTTATTCTTTTAATTTTTTTCCCACTAGGGTAGGGTCTTTTGTAGGGTTGTGTTATGCTTTGCATTGCTTATATTTCGTGCACTTATGACACTGTACCTTTTTATTTTGGAAAGCCTCCACTTTTAGTTTTATGATGAGCAAACATTTATCAGAAGAAGGATATACTCACATAGTAAATGAGCCAATAATGACATAAATAAGAGTAATGATTCATATTTTAAAGAGTTAAGAGAGCAATATTTCTAGTGATTCTGATATGGATATTTTGTCAGAGACAGAGCTCATCAAGTGCCTGCCTTCCCCTTCCCATGAAATACTTTTTTTTACTTCTTTTAAATGGTCTTTCTTGTATTTTTTAAAATCTATTTTAATTTAAAACTTCGGAATAATCTGAATACCATTTCCAAAAATCATTTCTCAAAGTAAGCAGTTTCTTTTACATATATTTTCATGTAAAGGAAAAAGATTATTAAACCCTAATTTTAACATATATGATAGCTTAAGTAATAATCTAAATAGTATCAAAAATTATGATGTTATGATCTAAACTTTTCCCCTCTTAAGTTAGTGACGCAAAACCTGTCCCGTGGAATGACTCCTTTCTGTCTCCCATCTGTCTCCAGGGAATGTCTTAAACAAAGGTATGCAAGCTCGAAAGGGTTTATGTGATATATTTCTTTTAATACACATAGTACTAGTATGAAATTAAAAAGTAACATTAAAAAAAAAATTCAAACCTTTTCAATATATTGAGACAAGCAAGTAGCTGCGTGGTTAATTTTTCGAGCAAGTACCATCCAACAATTGAAATTCTCTTCTGTCATCATTGTTATATAAGTTCTACCATTTCTATCTTCTGTTCTTCTTAATATTCGAGGTCCTGCTTCATCTTCTTCATCCATAAAGGTCATAACCTTTACATTTTCCCTTTTGACATCAGAAATTAGACTGTTTACGTGACAAGAAACTTTATGAATTGCTTTTAAGACGTCAATATCTAAAAATTCATTAAATAAACAAAACAGCCTTTTAAAAAAATTGTTAAAAAATTTACAAAATTTCTAGCAATAATAAATTTAAAAAAAAGAAATGCATAAAAAATCAAATTATTAATTAATCAGAATATTATACTCAAAATACAATTTAAAAATGAATTAATTTAATAAGAAAAATGGTGAAATCAATGAAGATTAAAAACAAATTCTGTGGGTAAATATAATGTTTAATGAAATATATTGCTTTTACTCACCTGTTGATATCATTTCACGATCCAATCCTGGACACTGCAATAATCTACCATAAATTTCAAAAGTAAGAGTTATAATAGTTAGTCTTGAAACATCAGGTAAAGCTTCTTCATCTCCAAGGTTCAGGAAGAAAGCAAAAAACAGTCGATTCAATTCTTTAAAATGTTTAGCTAAAAAAAATTATTTATTAAAAAATTTATGGCTGGAAATATAAAATGAATAACAGATGAAAAGTGATTCAAAAACTTATAAGAAATTAAGAATGAAAAGGTTTGAATGAATAACTAAAAAATAATTCAAAAAGTTATTAAACAGCATTTTTATGCACATAAAATGTGTCACATAGCTGGTATAGAAATTCTCGTTTTATCACAATTCAACAAGGAATTAATGCCTTTCTTAAAATCTTTTGATCTAAAAGTTTATACAATTCTCCTACCTTTAAAAGGAAGTTTATTTTTATGAAAAGAAATGAAAAATAAAAACAATATTTTATTACACATGGAAAACATACATATGCAATCTGTATGTTCAGTAAATATATTTATATGATAATATAATCTGTGCTGAATATTTATTAAAATGCAAACCATTTGCAAAAACAACATTATTTATAACATAAAGCACTCTAACTATTACAAAATATTTTTTGCACAAGATTCATAAAGTGTGGCAGGATTTTGCGAATTCTGGAAAAGATAATGTCTATGATATTTTTTCATGATATTGAAGGATTCCCACTGAAATTCAACTTTTAATTTCTCTGGTTTTCTATGAAAAAGTGAAAAACTACTAATAATATTAAATGTGAGTAACTAATACTATATGCAACTTAACATAAAATAGAATGAAATAAATGAGAACATTACAAAAATTTAATTTAGCTTACTCATTACGGTAAACCAGATGAAAGAAATTTATGCAGGAAACATACAGATATATGGGCTCTACCCATGCACCATTAAAGAAAATAGGTAAGGTTTTTAAACTGAAATATTAAATCTGGGGGAAAAAACTGCTCATTTTTCAAAAGACAATTTTAACAGTATATCATTCATAACAAGTAATACTCTTATAACATACCATACTAAAACTGAAGAGTTAGGAATTGCACCACACTGAAAACAGTGTTTATACATAGTCATTTATCATTGCATATACTACACAGTGTAGTGACTTTTAAATTATATTACTTATTTTGGAAGAGTGATTACATTTAAACAGAGGGCTAACATAATAGTTACATATTTTTTAATGGCTTATATATTTTAAATTGTACAATTGTTACATGTTAGAATTAAGTTAAATATTTTGTAGGGAAAATATATAAAATTAGCATTTGCTTTCTCTTTCATATGGGAAGAACTTTATCTAACACACAAACTTGTTATTATTTGTGAAGACTGGTCTGCATGTATTTTTTAAAACACGTCCTTCACTTCTTTTGGTATAATTTCTTTTCCTGACTTTTCTGAAAAAAGTTTATATTTTTCTTGACTGTCCTGATTTCTGTCTCTAAGTGGTAGTAGTATGCATGGAAGCATTTGTAATAGCAGTTGTAGAGATCATATAATAGAAAATATATTACTTAGAGATAATAAAATAGCAATTTTCGAAATGTCAGATGAAAAATCTTCATAGATAAAGCAATACTGCATTAATATAAAAAAGTACAATTTTTAAATGAAATTTGAAAATTAAAGTACAAAATATTTTAAAATGGAAGAAACCTCAATATTGCAGGTAATACTTTTAATTTTCCAATGTTAATTTTTTCACAATTTTACAAGGTAAAATATGCTTTATAATATAATTAATAAAATGCAGGAATTTTAATTTAAAAAAAGGCAAATTTACTGCAATGGAATTTGCTTAATAATGGAGACAAGTAATCATTAGTACTAAAGAAAAATGACAATTAACATTTTAATTTTCATGACAAATTACTTCAGGATAAAATAAAAAACTATATACAATCAATTATAAAAATACTAAACTTACCACATAGTTTTACATTAGGTGGATAATAGCATAAAGTGTGCAACAAACCAAAAAAGGTATCCAAACTCTGTTCACACTTCCTGCAGAAAAAATAAAAATTTGTTGCAGATATCACATTTCAAACAAAATGACGAACTGAATTAAAAGAATCACTTTAATTCAGTTTTACATCTAATACACATTTCTCCCATTCTGCACTAGTTAAGTGTTCTCTATAAAACAATTTATAAGCCAAATGGATACACAAACACAAGAGGATTATTAATTTACATGAAAACAATTCAGAACATTCCTCAAATCTAAAGGAAATAAAATCTGTTAAACTCAAAGAGCATTTCTTAGATCTAAAGGGAAAAAAATAAAAAGACAATTTTCCAAATATTTCATTTCTCTTCTTAAACAACAATAAAACATACTGTTATCAACATGTATGTCTAAATATTTCTTGCTGGTATAAAAACTCTACTCAAACAAAAATTCAATTTTAAATCTGTGATATTAGCACTTGTAATTCATTTTTGAAAGTAAAATGGTACAACAGGAAAAATAGCTAAGAAGTACACTAGCATTTGAATGAATGGCTGGCTACAGAAACGAATACACACATTCACATATAAGATCTAGCATTACAACAAAATTTCATCACCACTATTTCATTTTATTTTGGAAAAGGCTGACAATATAGCAAAATTGGAAGTTGAAGAAAACGATATTCTCACATCATTTCTTCAATAGTTAAACTGGCATGCTCAGCACATTCATACAGCTCTGATTCTTTCACAGAAAATAATCTTTTTTAAATACTGTTTAGGTCTCTAGTTACTGTTTTCTGAATCCCTTCAAATAATTAATTTTTAAGTTAAAAATAATTAACTTTGAAGTGAGATCTCACTTAAAAAAATAGTCTGCAGGTACTAAATCTAACAAAAAAAGTAGAATACCTGAGAATAGTGATATTTTTCTTTGCTAAAAATTGCCTGAAGAATAGAATAGCATGACAGCAAAAACCATTTACTCAATTCGCTTTTACTAACCTAACACTTTGAATTCTCTCTAGAAGTTTGTAACAAATATAAAATTCATCATTTGCCCCTCATGAAAAATTCCTTATGAATTATTCCTTCATAACCAAAATAAGGGTTATTGAGATTTCTCAAACCAAATTTTCTGTAGCTGTGGTGAACCTTCTCCAACCCAAGCAGATAATTTCACTTTTGTACGAGGATGTTCAACAAAGAACCATATTTAATCTGCAGTCACAATTTGTTTAAAAAAATATCAGGATTAATGTCTGCCATTTGGATAAATACATTTGCTCAGCTTTCAAATCCACGACAGCAGACATTCACTGGATCGAAGCAAACAACTAATTGCCCAGAAAATATTACCTGTAAACAGATGATATTTTAGGAAAAGCAAGTTGAGATGCCATAGTAAAAATGCTATCAATTGAAACCATTTGGAAAAATTGTGGTCATTTGTTAAAAAAAGGAGGGAGAAATCAGTCCTAAAATTCTGTATATGCTATACGTTATTAGAATATTTGAAACTTATAGTTACTTTTATTTACCACATTACTTTTGTACCAAAATGTACAGCATACAAAATGTACATATTAAAAAGTACAGCTAAAATAATTTTTTAAATGATTTAACTCTTTTATGTTGACGAGCAATGCATTTTTACAAAATCAAAGAATTAAAAGATTTTATATAATTCAAAACTACCTTAATGTAAGAAAAACTGTTTCAACAATTAATAAAAATATCTAATATAAATAAAATTTATGACATACAATCAATAATTAATGAAACTTTCCTCTAATTAAAGATTGGATTTTTCGTAAATTCTAAAAAATCTTTAAAGGAAAGTAGTATTGAAATTCTCTGCCAATATCAAAGACTTGGTAAATGAAAGCGGCTTATTTTCATATTATAAATATAAAGAAAAATAAATAAATAAATTTATGTGACCAATACATACCGTATTTGACAGCATATAAGATGCACTGGCATATAAGATGCACCCTTATTTAGAAAGCCACTCACACGTAGATGTAGAAAAAGTTATGTGTGTCTAGACCTTTATCCGGGCTAAAATAACATTCAGTATTGAAAGTTAACCTGTGTCCTTCACGTATAAGACGCATGTAACTTTTTTTTAGACCAAATTTAGGAAAAAAAGTGTGTCTTACGTGACGTCAAATATGGTACCTATCCAAATCATATTAAATCTAAATTAATATTATCCATTTATGCAATGGTAAGCCTGGATATAACAGTGAACAAATAAATTCTAATACTGTACAGTAATATCAAAAGAATAATAAAAAAATTCAGAAAAAATAAATAAAAACTAAGGCTTTACAGCTATACAGAATTTTTATAATAATAACGATTATGATAAAGTGTTAGCAGCATATACATTTTTTTTAAAGTAAGATTAAGTCGTTAAATACTTAATTCTGTTTACTTTTTTCCATAAGCCATTAAATACTTATGGAAAAAACAGCTAGAGAAAGAGCCTAGCTGTTTTTTCCATAAGTATTTAATGTTAAGGTTTCAAATTCAAATAAGTTTTAAATTAAAGCCCAAAATCTACACAAACCTCAATGGGGTTTGGGGAGGAATTCTTTTCTTTTTCGCGAGGGGAAAGCAGCTTAATTGGCCCTGAATTGGCACATATAATTTAAAAATTAAAAAAAAAAAAAAAATAGGCTGATTTCTAAATTATGAATATAATAAGAATTCTATAAAACAGGAAGCTTTGTTAGCCATAACGGTTCAACTTTACTTTTTTCCTATCACTGCTGGTTTAGTTTGGCACATATATCATTTTACTTATTACTTAATTTGATTTTGTTTCCCACTCCCCTCAACAAATTTCCCCCTACTGCCTTTTTTTACATGTTTCATCCGAAAATGCTTGGATATCTTGATAAACTACTTATAATGCTAAAACACAGGAACCGAAACCTGGAAAGAATAGATTTTTTCTTTACAATATATTTTTTTTCAAATACTCACAGTAACTGCTTGCCACCTTCAACGATCGCTGCTAAGTGAGCTTGTTGACCCCATGAATAACAATATATCAAATTTTCCATCAAAATAGTATCTAACAATTGATATGCTTCTTGCAGTACAGCACCTACATTGAAAATAAGAAACAGCTCAAATTTAAAATAACATTTTTCAGTTACTGTGATGTTTATAAACTATTACATATTGACACAAATCCTTTTCTTTTTAAAAGTAAAAATGAGCTACATACAAAGCTGTGTGTGCTATTTGAAGTACAAATTTATTCAAAAAAACATCACACAAATTCAAAAATTGCATAAAATTTGTTTCTCCAAAGCCCTATTTCAATATTTATGAGGGCAAAGCCATTTGAAGTAACTCATGAGAAATATCTAAGCAGTTACATTGCTGGGAGTTACTTAAATAAACAAATATAATGTTGCTAGGGGGAAGAGTGATTTTTTTCCTCCCCCTTCACAAATGCTTTGAATAGTAAAATATTTTATCATCATTTGAGTAGTGTGCATGAAAAATCATAAATTTGATACTAGTTCGGATATTATGAATTATACTTAAAATTAGATTCCATAAAACACAGAAATTTTGATACCTTGCATTATTTTTACAATACACATTATGTATTCTGCTTAAAAAGTACTACTACTTAATAAACTTGCAAGATTTTAGGAGGGGAGGGACAAAGAATACACCTCTCTTAATGGAGCCACTTAGCACCAACCATAAATGCTGGAATGAAATCCAACCAGACGATGGTGGCAACTCCAATAATAAGTAAAGCTTCATGACAAGCTATTTCATTAAATCCAGAATAAATATAAAAAGTAAAGACAAACACAAAACATATTTTACCAGATTAGTTTCAGATTTCAAAGGAAAATTTCATTTAACACTGCTGAAAACAATTGTATCTTTTTGTCCAATCGCTGTAACATGAATTTGAAATTATAGGAATCTACAAAGTGGAAACTGATAGTGCTCTAATGTTTATTTCACCATTTTGCACATGTCATTTTATATCACAATCAAGAACATTATTGTTAAATTGCAGGTGTTCATATTCAGTATTTGCCAATTCATTCACTAAATATTATTAAATATAAATAAAATGTACATATCAATGGAAATCCTTAAACTTTTTATTCCAGATATTTCTTTATAACAGAATAACAGGAAAATTTTACTACTCTTTAAAAGCATTCATTAAATTATGAATATAAGATAGTGATGCTCATGAAATTAAATTTTTAAAATGTTTAAGAAATTGGATCTCAATATCTGAAAATAGAGAATTGTTGTTTGGGGATGAGGAAAATAAAAAACTACATATTTTGCTCATAAATTTTCAATAGAAAAGCAACATTATGAAATTTAAAAATATATTTGATAGCTTTCAGTTACCAAAACCTAGTACCTCAGCATTCCATGAAAGGAAACAAATGAAAAAATTCTAGATATTAATTAAATCAATAAATTTATCAAAATGAGATGCATGCATTAAATTTCAAATATTTAAAAACAAAAACTGATGCAAGATCATCTCAAAAAGCAACTAAACAAGTTCATTATTTTAATAATTTAATAATTTCTCATAGACACTATAATAAAAAATAATAAAAAAGATTATACACTGAAAAGAGAAATTATTATAAACACCAGGTATGCAACTTTGTAAATGAGTACAATGAGAGCCAATTACTTGTGAGCTGTTATGGTCGTCAGTGCCACGAAGTATAAATATCAGAGCTTCAATAAACATGTTAAAAATTGTGTCACGGCTAAAGGCAGGAATCTTAAGCAAGTTTGACCATGGACAAATTGTCGCTGCTCACAGTGTTCAGTATCAGTAAATGCTGAATTGCTACGCAAGTCATGCGAAACTGTTTCATAGATGCACAAAAATACTTCAAGAGAAAAATTTATGTAAATTGAGCAAAATGTGGTCATAAACTAGCAACTAATGTTCAAGTTGCTCAGACAGTCATATCATATCAATGACAAGAAGCGACACCTTACATCAGATTATGCCATTTTAATTTGGGAGCACAAGGACTGCTATTTGGCAACTGAAGCAACTTACTTATAACAACTGACAGCCATCTTTAGCTTCATTGCTAAACAGAAAGATATTGATTGCTACAGCTGAGGTTTGTGAAATAAAATTGCCACTAGATGGTAAAACACTGAAAATGTGTCACCTCGTTTGATTAATCAAGACTTCACTATAGCTGGATGTGCTGCAAGTGTCTACATTTATGTTCTTGTCAATTGCTGCATTTCATTAGTAAGAATGGAAAGAATTACATCTGTACAGGAAGCATATGAAGTAGCATGTGTTTACTGAATAAGTTCATCACTTGTTCCATATATATAAAGGACAGCAAAGTTGCATTGAAATCTGTTTATCATCTTCTGTCTGCGGTGAACATTTAATTAATGGTCAATATGTCTCGTCAACAGTGGAGGATGCCATACCAACAACTAACGGAGATCATACGAGGCTGCCTCATCAGTAAGAGAGAGGGTGGACTTTGCAAATAGTGATACATGTTTGGAAGAAATGGACAGAGTAGAATCAAATAAGGCAAAATCCTGGTAGTGAGTCATGCACAACGGCACAGAACGACAGACACCTCATTTGCAAATAGTGTAAGGAATTGTACAGCATCCTCTCGTGTGTTAGCACAATGTTGTGTTGTCTAGCTCCAAGGTTCATCACTGTCTGCTGCAGCATGAACTGCATACAAGGCTTCCTCTATGCAGGATTTCCCTGTCAATGAATCACAAATGCCTCTGACTTCAATGGGCATGGCAACAAATATTTTCTTCGATGAATCTTGCTACAATCTGGAGTACAATGATGGAAGAGTATGTGTCAGATGTTATAGAGGGGAATGTCTGCTCCCACAGTGTGTTATTCAGCATTATACCGCACAAATACCTCACATCGTGGTGTGAGTAGCTATTGGGTTAAAATTGTCAATCCCATCCTCAAAAGTGATTGCTACATAAAGGAAGTTTGTGGAGCCAGAGGTTCTCCCCATTCTTCGATATATTCTAGGTGCTGTATTTCAACAGGATATGCACGTTTCTGTCATGTTTCCTATGCACATGTTTCTGAGACTGCACAAATCTTCTTTAACAACAGGTTTCTCATATTCACTGAATATGTCGCCCATTAAGCATGTTTGGAATTTCATCAGGCAGCGAAAAGCTCATACAGGTTGTGAAGCACACACTGAACTCTGGCATCAAGCTGAAGTCATATGAAATGCCATTCCCCTGGATTACATTCAGAACCTGTATGATTAAATGCCACAACATGTACAGGCTCTTATCGCTCAGCGTGGACAGATCAACTAGTGATTTCTGACATTCTTTTTTTTTTTTTTTTTGTTTTTGTTTTGTAAATTTGATCATTTATTTTTACTAATATCAGTAATATGAGAAATAAATTTCATACATTTCTGATAATTCCTTTCCATACATTTCTGACAATTCCTTCATGGTGCTGCATTTTCCACAACATTCGTCTGAGTAAACATTATATGTGATCATCATATGTGAGTAATTATTACATACAATTATATGTGGACATTATATGCGAGTAAAATTATTATATGTGATTAACACAAACATTATAAGTGAGTAAAACCTGAAATTGGGGCAAATAGAAGTCAGAAATCAGGATGGTAACATAAATAGAATATCATCAGCTAATCCTCTATCAATTCATAACATTACAAAAGATTGTTAAATTTTATTGTTTAAAGTTCAGCTTTCTTCTAATCACATATCTTTATATTAGTCTGTAGCTTTTGGTTAAACAAGGATTAGGTTTGCTACTTGTGCTTTTAATTATATATTAATAGTATAGATAATTATATATGTTCATCTGATTATTTATCCCTATATAAATTCATTGAAGGACCAATAAGTTCACATAAATAATGTAATAAATCCACTTTCAAAGTTGTTGCTTTTGTACAAAAATACAGTTGTACAGTTGATGCTTCCTTTAACAGCACCTCATGTCCTAAAGAAATATAAAAAGGTTTTAATAAGTGGGCACTACAATGAAAGTGGGTTTAACATACTCTAACCTAAAAAGGGCCTCTTTTTCGCTCAGTCTCTGTAATAGAACATTGTTGTTACAAATGATCACCATAATTGGTAAGACTGCACTAACATCTGTCATTAAACCAGTTCTGCAAATGACAATTTTTATTTTAGATATCCTCCAGTTCAACCAACATCTTATTTTTTCAGTTCCTCATGGGGGGAAGGGGGGAATCTACATGAAACCACTAAAAGTTTTCCAGTGTGAAAGTTCAGTGAAATGGAAAAAAAAAAAAAAAAAAAAAAAAAAAAAAAAAAAAAAAAATCCATAAAATACATATATAAGTGACCTGTCAAGAAAAAAAAGAGCTCTCATGGAAAAATTTCAGTGGGAAACTAATTTAAATTTATGTTACAGAAAGGAAAATCATGAGCACACCCATGTATACCAGCTTGTTCTGCTAACAAAGTGAACCCAACATGCAATAAACTATCAATGCTCTGCAGATTTAGTAATTCTACTATGAATGGCTCTTTTATTTGAAAGACTAGATAGAACACAGTGTAATATAATTTTTTTGTACAAAACAATGTAAAACTTAAAGTAGAAAAAAATATTATAAAATAAAATCTTATGAAAATGAAACCAAAATTTAAGTTTTATTGTTTCTTAAAACAGACAGTTTTATCAATAAAGTAATTAGAAATAAATATGTATTTACAACAAATTATCAGTAACTAATCTCTATTGAACTAAGCAATTAAAAAACTGTTAATATATAAACATGAAAAGTTTTATTAACATTTACCATTTAAACTATTTTCAAAAATGAATTTTATATTTTCCATGAAAAAAGGATGTTCTTCAAAAGCATCAAACCAAAAATGTTGACTTTTTTTATTTGCAACACCACACTGAATTAATCTATAGAAAAAGATAAAAATTAGTAACAGTTTGCAATCCCAAATATATCTAAATACCTTAAGGATTAAAATTTGAAGTATTATAAAATAACAGATATAACATGACATTATTATAAACAGAATGATCCAAATAGCTGTGTATAAAATGAAATTAAAGTAAACAAAATCAAAGCATAATTTGCTCTTTCAACCTAATCTGACCACGTTTTATTAAACTTAAAAGTAACTGTCTGCTCTTTCTGTTGTATTTATATTAATTTACACACAATTGATACTGTTTAACTCTTATACATAGAAAGTCATTTATATCTTTCTATGATAACAATGAATTTCAAGCTAAATAGGGGTAAGGTTTTGTTTAAATTATTTCCATTTGCCACAGTGCTTTCATTTCCAATTTGTCAAATAAACATTGATGCCTCTACAAATGTTTCATTAATGCTTACCAACGCCATTTAATTGTGTGTAGCATTATACTATGGCATGTTTCTGAGCATATAGCCTGAATCTTATGTAATTGGTAATTAGAAAAAAATTATCAATTAAAAAAAATCTGAGACCTTTCAGATTTATATTATGCCCAAAAGGGTATTTTTTTAACTTTTGTGTGTTACCTTTATTTATTAAATATCATGTTCTTAGCACTTAAACCATAAAATTTAATTCAACAGCAATATCACAAAATAATTTTAAAAGAGCCTATTTTTAGAATTTCAGATACACAGTCTCACATGCTAGAGATAAAATTGTCCCCCCCCCCTACAGTTTTGCCATTTTAAAATTCAGTTTGTTAATCAAAAATTCGTAAAAATTTTACAAAATATGAAACAGATAATAAAACAAATTCGAAATTCAAAACTCAGGTTTCTAGGTACTCGTGTTCGAGTTTGGTTATTCAAAATTTGGCGTAGATACTAAAAGTCAGTTATGTTTCACATTCTGATCTTTTTTGTTCTGCTGTTTTTCCTTAGAGAAACATATGCATGTATTTATATAAGATTAATTTATGCATAAACAGGAAATCTCTTACAAAGTTTATCTTAATAACGTCAATACAAATTCTGAGCAATAAAGAATTTGTAAATTATTACAATAAAAATGATACCTAAAAACTTGCAGTAATGTAGGGGAATCTGAAGTACCAGATAACATAAGAGTAGAATACCTAAATAATATAAAAAAAATATTATTCAGTATGGAATTAAAGCAATCAGAATATTTGAAAATATCTTCTTACTTTATGATGGTCTTTTATATAATCAAAGAAAAATGTTTGATTTAATATCCATTTACAAATAGACTTTTTACAGTTACACAAGTATAAAATTAAAAGTTTCCTTATATTCAGAACCTATCCATTATAAATGTTTTTACGACAAACAAATAAGTGCATTATATGTAATAATATGTAATGAAACAGTTGAATTTATTTATAATGTATTTTACGTCAGCATTATATTATAAATAAATTCAATGATGCAAATTATACATTACAGAATCCACTTCAAGTTATATTGCTGTGTAGCATGAAAAAGCTCCCAGCTTTTCATGTTTTAAGACTGTTAGATATAAAAATGTGAATTTCTCAGAACTCAGTTTCACTTCTCAAAACTGAAAAATATTTTCAACAGGGACAAAGGTTTCTTTTCTACATGAAGAGAAGTTCTGAAAGTTTCATTTAAAAAAATTCATTATCACGTTTTCATATCTACCAGTCTTAAAACACGAAAAGTTGGGAGGAAAGGATTCTATAATGTATAATATGCATCACTAAATTTATTTATAATATAATGAAGTATAACATTTAATTCATTACCCTAATTTTTATTTCATGTTTTCTAACTGATTTATTCAGTTTTAAAAATTCCTTAAAACCTTATACAGATGAATACAGAAGAAGAAAAAAATATATTTATCAAACCAAATTTAAAATAATCAGAAAAGGCATGCTTAAAATCCCCAGGAGGAAGAAGAAATTTGCATAATTTATGTTTCACGAAAAGAAGAAAATATTGTTAACATCTTAGCTTTAAAGATTTAGAATAAAAAAATTTTTATCGGATTCTCTTTGTCTTTCACATTTAGCAATCACTTGTTCTTCCAAAGTTATACTTAAAAGGATGATTTAAATTTAAATAATGAAAAACTGAGCAATTTGTTAATTTACCAGGCGATCTGATGAAAAATTACAAGTCTCCCAGCTTCATCTGGAAGGTGGGCAGCTCTGCAATTTTTATATACTGTATTTGCCGGCATATAAGATGCACTTTTTTTTTTTTTTTTATACATCAATACAGCATCTTATACGTCAATGCTTATTGCATCGATACCTCGTTCGTAAATGGGTCTAAGCTTCATGGGATGCTGTGAAAACAGAGACAGTGGTTAAATCATTTAAGGAGTGTGGCATTAGTAATGCACTGGATGGTATAGAGGATAATTTGCTGTATGAGGACTCAGATTCTGATTTAGAAGAGGTTCCAAGTGACTCTTCATTTATCTCTGGAGATGAGTGTCTGGGTTTTGATGAAGAAGATTAAAAGGTGTTCTTTCCCAGATAGATTGAGTATTTGAAGAAAGCATTACTTTATTTTTAAAATATTGTAAATTCATTGTAAAGTTTTATCCTTCCAAAATGTGTATAAAAAAGGGGGTGCGTCTTACACACCAGCAAACACGGTATATAAAATATTGCTGCAAGTTATAATACAGCTTAAGCTGAATATGAATGTTAAACTATTCTTCCTTACTACACAAGATCATCAGTAGATTTCAAAATCCCTTACAGAGTAAACTCACAATCCAGCTAACATTAAATATCATAGCTGAATAGCAACTAGTTTGAAAATCAAACTGACAACTCATGCGAACTTTCTTAACCATACTTATACAGACACAGGCATGGGTTTGGTAAATCAAGAGTTTTTGGAAATTTCAGGATAGATCAGCTGCCAAGGCGCATAAGGAGCACATCTCTCATTTCAATTAAGCTATTTTCTCAATTTGAATGCTGCTACTCTCAGAAAAATAAAATCTATAATTCCATATATGAAACAAACACTTTTATTAAAAAATCTGATGTGTACACAACATGACTTCCTTGTATGGAATATTTAATCATACGCATATTTTCCTCCATTCCATTTAAACTCATTGAATTGAATTAAATCTACTTTGTCGACAGCACACAAACCACAGTATAACAAACACACTCTTTAAAATTCACTATACGGTACAAAGTCCGAAATCCGGACATCCATTATCCAGAATGATCTAAAATCCGGACATCAAAGCCACAAGCTTTTTTCTTTCGGGGGGGGGGGGGGGGTATGCTCAACGCATACACATTTGATTTTTCCTTCCATAATAAAACGTGCGGAGATTTTCACTTAAAAATTCCGATTCTTAATTTTACTTAGGCACTAAAATACATCGTTATGAAAAAACATTAATCATGTAAGCATAAATTTGTGAGATTAATAATTTGGCTCTGCAGCTAAGTGTCTGTTTGGCATTACTTCTCAAACTGAAACATTCACCTATTTTATATCCCTGATGCCGACCTGGTGAGTCATTATTTATTATATTTTGCTTTCATCATTGCATGTTTATCAATACATGACAGCTTCATTAATAACTTATGCAGTGATGTCTAAACTTTTTTTTTATATTAGGAATTGAATAACAAGAGTATGGCAACCTTTTATGCTAACATTAGGCTTTGCGATGATTATCGATTTTTAAATACTCTAAGAAATGTTGACGAGGAAACATTCAACAAAAATTTCTTTTCATATGCTAAAAATAGATTTTGTTATTGAAACTCATAGGCCAAGAGGTTACATTTAGTGCTACTTTAATTAAGAATAACTGATATGTTATTCACCATAAACCCAGAAGCGGTGGCAAATTCCAAAAATTAGGAAGACCCAATTTTTGGAATTTGGGAAAGCACTGAGCGGCAAAATTAAGGGATGAGAAGTTTTTTATAATTGGGGGAAAGCACTGGAAGTTTAGGCGCGGCGAAAATTTAGAACTTAGGAAGGCATTTTGTAGCAGAATTTAGAGATTGCACCAGGTGGTATCTAGCGCCGGCCCTAGATAAAGCCTTAAGTATATGTGGGAGTTTATTTATTCAGGACTCAAGATTAGTTTTAAGCATGTGCAAGAAATAAACGCAGGTATAGTAAATAACTAATACAATTCAGTACGCAATAGGAGAAAGACAAAATTTAGTGGAACAACTTGGCTTTTGTCGCCAATCTTGTGATACACAGCCAATAATGTATAACGCATGCTATTAAGCTAGGCTAAAATTACCTTTACTGATTCTAAGGCATTTCAATTAATGTAGCAGACTGTGCTGCTCCCTGATCTTCTAATTTGATCCAGCTTATTATTTTTTACAGACTGTTATTATTACTGCAATTTTATAAAAACTAAGCTTTAACTTTCAATTATGTCGAAAAGAGTTTCCAATTCTGGAGTTGCCAAAGGATCTACAAAGCGAAACCATGTTTCGATATCCATTAAACAAAAAGTGGAATTGCTGCAAAAAATGGATAAAGGCATATCCATCTCAAAATTATGCGAGGAGAGTATGGCATTGGAAAGTCAACTGCATACGGCATATGAAAAGGGAACTTTTTAAATTTTTTATGGAAGCAACTTACATTGAAAGAAATGTTTAATAAAGCAAACAAATAAATATTAAGCTTTTTATTGTGTTGTGTACATAATTGTTTGATCACGTTATAAAATAACCAGGTGAATTATTTTTCTGATTTAAGAAAATCTTAATTTTATTTAATTCTGAATTATTATTTTAATGCTTTAATTTTGGGAAAAAACAGATGCTTCTAAGAATTATTTAGCTTCTAAGAATATTACTTATTTTCCTGCCATTGTGATAAGAATTCAGGAAGAGAGGCGATTTTGCTAAGTTATGATTTTTACGGGTTATTTTGCTCTTTGGAAAGTTCGAGAACAAATTTCTTTTGTGCAATTGACCTTTTGGACAGGAGGTACGTGACAGAAAGGTCAGAGGTTGCCACTTCACCTTCGATGTTAGTCATCTTGTTTGGCGATCGGGGTGCCAGGTTGTTGGTTAAGTGAAGAGGGGCATGCATGTGTATCACCTTATTTCTGTCACTCGGGGGAAGAAACGCAAATTTAGTCCCAAATAGTGGGGCGATATATGAAGCCATTATGGGAGTCCGTGTTTTGATGGAGATGAAGAAAATTTTAGTTTGAATCACTTGTTGACTGACAATGAGATTGTACACTTGTGGTGTTGCGAGGTGAGAAAAGAAAGACAGATGTAATTCACTTGCTAAGCTGTGCTTCTGGCGGGGAGTGGCAATATGCTTCTTGGCCGCGTGTTTCGCTAAAATGCAAGAATGATTGCTGAGCAAAATCTTCTGAAAATGAAAGATTTGAATTATGGACAGTCGTCTTATATTTTTCCGTTCTGTTCTGGTTGAATTAGACATTTATTACTGGCAGAGCGCCGCCTGAGATAACCACTGACCTGACTTTGTTGTAAAAGTCTTACAGTGTTAGTAGTCATCCTGGCAGAAGGGAAAATTTCCTCCGTGTAAAAATATACATATAAATATTACATGGGCATACAAGGCCTGTGAATAAGCATAGATATGTTGATTACAATCATTATCTTGTACAAGTTACATATGATAGATACATAAAATCATGACAGCTATGTGTACATTTAGACATTATATGAATTCATATTTACAATACTTTTACTGAGATAATCAAAATTAAACTTGTAATTCATTTACACATTGACTGGATTTTCAATATCATTTAAACTGCTTTACAATATTATTTTTATCAAGTACATATAAACTGGATAGTAATATGCTTACATTACAATAGTTTTGCTCTTACAGTCCTGTTATTATTCTACGGGGTGAGCTATTTTCCTAGTGTTGATGTTCAGTTGTAGTATTTTGAATTGCTATTAAAATTATGCTGCGAAGATACAATTCTCAAGAGAGGGGGAGAATTTCTTAGAATCTTGCTGAGCAAAGCCTGATTACCTCCTCTATTTTAGTTTTCGTCTGCTTGTTGCCGCGGGTATTCTCCGCCCATTGCGGCCAGTATTCACTGCTTGGCATTTTTAAATGCAGTTTATCGGTTTGTGGGCAGTTGAAGAGGAAGTGATCTGCATCACCTACCGCACCACCTTCACACAAATCTGATGCTCGTATGCCGAATCTCTTAAGGTAATGTGGGAAGGGACCATGGCCAGTGTAGAATTGAGTTTGTGCTCCGCTGTATGTATTAACTGAGCACGTGACTTTTGGAAAGAACTTGTAGGTTCTCCTCCCTGTGCTTTCCCTTTCCCATCTTTTCTGCCATTCTTGAAAAAGGCTATTGAGTGTGGTTTTTTTTTAAATAGGACTGCGGAACACTTACTGCGTTTTCCAATCTACTGGAGTCATTGGCAGCCGATTTCGCAAGGAGGTCCGCCGCTTCATTGCCAGTAATACCCACATGAGCTGGAACCCAGATCAGGATAGGTGTCATCTGGTGGGATACTTAGAAGAATTTTCTGAATATCTTGCACCAAAGGACTCCTTGTCTTGTGCCCTTGGAAGGACTCCAAACTTGAGGCAGAGTCGCTGTCTACTGCAAAAGAGCAGGGAGTTGCTAATATGCTCTCTCCAGCTTTTATGAATTGAATTTCGATACCTGATTGAACTGTATACAGATCATAAGCCACGCCAGTTACCTAGCTGCTGCAAATATTCTTACAGGAATGAAGCAGGACTGCTACTTATGGCACTCCATTCTAATGGCTCACACATTCTTCAAATCCGCCAATTTTCTGTGGACAGTGTAGCTGATTTTCCTTGAGTGTGATGCAATTTATTGCCATGCCGTTTTGAGTCCCTGTGGTGTGGATTTGCCAGGTGCCGACAGGATAGATTTAAAGATAAAGTTCTCCTCCACTTCAAGATTTCTACTTAAAGATAAGTTTTTTTTTTCCTGTGTTTTCATTTATTCCTATGAACTTTAAAGAAATTCCAGAACTTTCTTTAGGACTTTATACTTCATATTGAATCTCTAAATTAATTCTGAATGGCTGAAAATTTACCCCCTTTCCCTGTCTTTCTATTACACAGACTAATGGAAAATCTTAATATGTTAATTTTGGTATAAAAATATAGTTTGTTTTTGTGAAATTACCCTTAGTATAGATGTTGAATTTCAGAGATGTACCTGAAGAAAGCAATGTGTTTTTGACCATCCTAGGATTTACTGCAGTAGTTCTGGTTAAAGTTAAATTAAATGGGTCATAAAGTGAATTCTGAGACTAATTTCATCAAGTTAATTGAAACGAGAATGAAATTTGTAAATCCTTAATTTGAATGTGTAAATGATATAAATTGATTAGTTCACATGTGTAACTGAAATAAGGAATTGAGTATTGATTACCTAGGATGTGAAATTTAATTAAAAATTTTGAGGAATCTGAATAAACTTCTATTATAATCTGGAAACCTATTTTTATTGTTTTCTTTATATCTATTTATGTGTTTCCTCATTTATGTTGTATTTACTTCTTGTTTATCCGATCCTCTCATGACACGGTCCCGGATGCTTAAAACGCAACGCAAATAATTTCACTTATATGATCACTGAAAATGTTAAAATTAACTAGCCATAAGAGTTTATTTTCAGTTTGGTATTTAGTTAGTTACGGTTTCACCATGTCTGTTTCTGTATCGGTATTTACCTTCAGATACCGATAGTAGAAACAAAACAATTGTAAATTTTGATGCCTTTTAGATCATAATTGTTCTTTATTTTATAAATTAAGATTTCATATTTTTAATTGTATAATTTCTGCATGCCATCTTACCAGATTTAAATTGATGATCTATTATCCAGAAAAATCTCAAATCCGGAATCGCTGAAGTCCCGACGAGTCGGATTTTGGACTTTTTATTGTATTTACTTAACATAGCGAGACTGACTCTAGCACTAGGTTCACTTAACAGTGTTACATCTCATTCATTTTATAACTCAGAATGCACAAAATTATATCATCTGAAGAATTATCTAATCATTGCCACATGTTCTATTCAAATACTATAATAAATCTAAAATGATATATAAAGAAATTTAACAAATAAAACAGAAATAGTTTTTCAGATGATTTAGCATCGCTTACCTAATGTGCATGTGCTACTCGTAAATATTCTCCTCTGTCCGAGACAGACTAGCGACAATATTTGCTGCTAATATGAAATAATTATTTCCTTGAATTTCATTAGAGATATAGTACAACAACACATTAGACAACAAGGATGATTACAAAATGGCAACACTTGCCAAGCTACATGATAAATAAATGCTCAAGTATTGCAATGTAACATATATAGAAAGTATAAATAAAAAGTTAGAACTATAGTTTTCCTAATATCAAAGTGTCCCATATTCTTCATAATAATAGCCCATGATTAAATTTCAAACAGCAAAATTTTAGCATGCAACTTAAAAATTTATGTACCTTTAAACAGCATGATACTTACACTGCTTGCTTATTCTTTGAAAGATTCTGACATACAGCATCAAATGAAGTCATGTTACCAAGAATACCTATAACAATTTCCTGAAATATTCAGATTACAGAAAATAATGAATATGTTTATTCTGCAACACAATAACTAAAAATATAAATTGACTTAATAATGTATGTCAAAGCCCATGTGGACAATAAGATTACAGTTAAAATACAGAGCTTGGGTATTATATACATCATATATAAATACAGGGGGTGTTTACACATTTTTTGAACGATTTCGATAAGAATATTTTTGTAAAAAAAAAGCAAATACTTTGGAATAAATAATTTCTAGCGACAGCTTATTATTGGAAATGAGAAATACAGATGTTTTGGTGATTGCGGTGATTTGTACCCAGAGGACACACCGCACAGTTAGTTGCATTATACAATGTAAGTGGAGCGGACACGCCAAAATGCCGGGCATATTACCGCTAAATTGACATAATTGAATCGTATCTGCCAGGTGGCAGAAAACTAGTATGATGTATCAATTTACATGCCAGGTGGCAGAATGTGTGTATCATGTACATGCCAGGACGCATAACACTTGTAAATATGCCAAGTGGCATACGGCTTGCAAATAAATTTTAAATAAATGTACAGTAAAATATCTTGGTGTAATAGATCAAGGAACACGCAACAACAAGCAATCATTTGGAAATGTATTGTCTACAACTTTTAAATTTAGTTTTCTTTCAAAATGTGGCATGTAAACAAACTGTGGCTTGAAATTCTTATTCCATAATTCAAAAACATTCTGAAAGGCTAGTATTAAAATTAGCAACATTATTAATTAGAAAACGTGCAAAATAGGCAACATTATCATTCGAAAAGGAGAAAACAGTCAATCATTACCTCTACAAGGGAAGAGGGCTCCAAACAAATACCCAAAAAAGGTATGCACTGTTTCTAAAGTTAAATACCGTAATTTCCGGAAGAAAGACCGCATCAGTGTAAACGCTGCACTAGAGAAAAATGGCGGGAAAAAAATTTAAATTACACAGAAACGCCGCAATAGATTAAATTGCGCGTGACATCATCGTGGGCTGTATAGATGCAAAAACTCAACCTAAGTCCTGATATATGACATAGCAGTAAAGAAAAATGCATGAAATGAAACCATAACTCAAAAATAAATTAAAGGTAAGAAATGTATAGCTTCTGTGCCGTTTAGAGACATTTTCAAAAATTTTCCGCTCCCTTCTTACTTAAAAACTATCCAACAAGTACTTGTACCCAAACTGATGGGATCTGTAATTAAGACACAATAACACGCCGAATAAATACTAATTCAGAAGTCAAACAACAAAAATCAGCGTTATATTTACAAAATTTTCACAGGACTAGTTTTGATGGTTTTACCGAACCACCATCTTCAGCTGCAAAACCGCAAATGACCGCAAATTTTGCGGCTGAAGATGGTGGTTCGGTATTTATATTTACAAAATTTTCACAGGACTAGTTTCGATGGTTTTACTGAACCACCATCTTCAGCTGCAAAACCGCAACTTGCGGTTTTGCAGCTGAAGATTGTGGTTCGGTAAAACCATCAAAACTAGTCCTGTGAAAATTTTGTAAATATAACGCTGATTTTTGTTGTTTGACTTCTGAATTAGTGATGGGATCTGTATTTGGCAGAATGCCAAGAAAAAATCCATTCATGCTGAAGGGGAAATATGTCAGAGTTCGTTATTGCGAGGCAGGTGGAGTCGTGTCCGCCTTTGAAAAAAATTGCAGAAAAGGCAGGGGTGGGGAGAGGATGGGTCCTGGAAGATTCATCGAATGGCAGAGAAGAGAGACTATTCAAACTGATGAGAATGTTGATTTGAAAGGGGGAAGAATGTTATTGTTCTGAGATCTCGTTTAGGGTGAATAAGGCATGTAGGTCCGTTCAAGGGAAAGAATGTAAACAAAATAACGTTCGCAAAAATCAACTGAGTGGTCTTTTGTGTGGGAACAGCACCAGTCTATGCACAATGACAAGGCCATCCAAACTATGTACAATGACCATCATAGGAAATATTTTATTTTTAGTGCACCTAAACGCCGCATGGGTAGAAACGCCACACCCGCTGAAAATTTAAGTTTTAAACACATAAACGCCGCAGCGTTTCTTCCGGAAATTACGGTAGTTGATAATAATAAAAAAATCCATCGACATAGAAATCAGCTTCAAAGTCTTTATCTACATCTGTAGTAACAATAAGTAAAATAATAAACAGACATTTACAACTTAAAAAAGCTAAAAAACTATGTTTAACACCATTTTCTATGGCATATGGCTCAATGCAGAACAATTTGTACAACCCTGTAAAGAAAATTATTTATCAGGAGATAAATCAAAATACATTGTGACCTTTGATGAAGCATGGGTTTACCTAAATGACTGCAACAAAAAAGATCTATTTATTACGCAAAATAAAGAGAAAAAAATGTGCAAAGCCAATTCCGTGAATACAAACCAAGTTTCAGTAAAGAGTTTATAAACTGTTGCAAGATTCTTTTACAATGGGAAATTAAAAATAAGAGAGGGAAAAAATGTTAATCAACTCAGTGTACTACCAAGAGAAAGTTTTACATCTAATATTTACAGAAGAAATTCCATTTCTTTATACCAATCACGTTCAAAGAATGAAACTTCATCAACATAAAGCAACAAGGCATACTTTGAAAAAATGGAGACTGATACATGTATTACATATACACTTTTTCAACATAATTTGCAGAAATATGTTGTAAAGTATACATGCATGAAAAACTATGCATGCAATGAAAAAGCATATAAGCTCTGATGTTTTACTTATGGTCTATTGTGCCTTTGGTTTCTTAAAAAGGGGCCAACGGAAATGGACTCTGAAAAGTAGCAGAAGAGAAATGGAAATCAATAACCCATGGAAATTTTATGGAAATATCATAATGCAGACTTAAAAGTCCAGAAAAAGAGGCTAGCTGATTGAACATTTAAAAAAATATTCTTTATATTTTAAATATTTAATTAAACAGTCTCGAAATTATTCTAAAAATATGTAAACACACTCTGTACATCTTTCTTCAGACACAACTTTATGTAAGAAAACTGGTTGATAATTAATACTGAAAAAGTTTTATAAGGGAAATCTGCTTAGAATGAGTTACTTTTGTGGAAGACCTTTGAATGAGAATTATATTATGTAACACACATAATGCTTGAGATCATAAAAAAAAAATACCCTTAATATACTGCATTTTAAAAATTACTTTCTTTGTTATTCAGAAATTATTTATAAAACTTTTTTTAAATATTTAACCATCTGGAAAACTTGACTGCTTTTATATTGATATGAGACTTATCATCATTTGGCATATATTACAGAAGAATCCTGCCAATTTATCTCCCAATTTCTTGACATTCCATATCACTCAACAATCCTTTTTTTTTATAAGTTACTAAATGATTTCTACTGATCAAGAAAAACATTATCTCTGAAAAAATTTATTATTCTACTAATATCAAGACTGTAATAATTTCTAACAACGCCTACATGGTTACTGAATTATTATTGTTATAGTAGGTATTTATGCATATGAATGCCCGTAAATTTGCCCACTCTGTTCAGAGATTTACAGTATACTATTTCTGACACTCAGTCCTGGAAATATCAAACTAATTTGATGATAAAATTTTTATCTTTTTTATCGAAATTTCAATTTAGCCATTCTTACTCTGAAACAAAGTGGTCAAAAAAGTCATTACCACAAAAGATTCCTGTCTGTTGCTAGTTGTTAGCAAGCTTGTCTAATGATTTATGGTTGAATCATATTGTAAGCTAAACCTTAAGTTCCTTTTCACTACAGTTTCTCAGTTTAAACCAGGCTTACGAGTGTTGTAAAGAAAGGATATTAACAAGAAAATTTAAACGAAACTGGATGCCTTAAACCGACTGACAAAGCAGAAAGTGTTTACATAATGCCATGGATTTAGGTGTTGGATGCACTACTATAATAAAGTGGGAAAAGAACAGGTCCAAAATCAAGCCTTGATGTGTGTACGAAGCATATGTTGATAGTTTAATGCAAAGTAAAAGTATGAAAAGTGGTAAATATGAGAGAGTGAGTGAGGTGCTTTACTTGAGGTTTAGGTAGCAAAAAGAAAAAATGAACACCCATTTCGGTAGACATTTTGCAAAAGAAAACCCTTAAATTCTATAAGGAGTTTCAGGAAGGAGAGCCTACTGCTAGTGTTGGCTGGCTCAACAGGTGAAAAAAGTGCTATGGCATCAAACAATTAAATGCTTGCAGGAAAAAAACTACTGGCTGATTTGAAAAATATTAATAAATTCCAGGAAAACTTTCCACAGTATAATTGAAAATTAGTTAACTGGGAATCAGTTTACAACTGTAATAAGTCTGATCTGATCTCTAAATGCTGCCTCTGAAAATTCTTGCATCCATGAGAAAGACATCAGCCACAGTTTATAAAAGAAGGAAGAACAGAAGAAAGCCTACATGATATAAAAGAAGGAAGAACAATCTAGGATGCAACAATGCAAAGGCAGCCAGCCATAATTCAAACTAGTGCTCATTAGCAAATGTAAAGGTCTCCACACATTTAAAAACATAAAAAGTGCACTAATGGGACTGATATCTTCTAGATCTGCCTGTTTTGTATAGAAATTAGTCAAATGCATAAATGAATGTAGCCATTTTTCAAAGCTGATTTTATCAGCAGTTTGTTCCTTCAGCTGAAAACTTTTAGAACTTATAAACATTGCTAGGAAGGGGTACTTCTCATTCGCACACAAAGCCTCATCATATCCTGATGAGGAACAGCTATGTGACAAAAACATAACAGCTGTACTTTTCACTTTTAATGTGACTTTGCACTCTAAAATGTCAATCAACAGACCAGGGCATTTTGGAAGCATTGAAGAAAAGATACACATAAATATTTTTATTTCTTGTCTTAGCCGAGGAGGAAGGATGTGACATAATCAATAAACTAAACAAAACAGACTTGTTTAATATCTGAACCTGGGAAAGAAATTGAGCATATAAGCTTCATTTGTTCCTGGAGAAATCTGCTGAACCATTCAGAAAAAAAAGTTTCAAGAAAACAAAGAACTATGAAATAGTAGACTTACTGATGAAAATTCCAAGCCACAAAGAAATTACTCATTGTGACATTCTAAAATATATGGAACAGAAGGAAAACTATGAATGTTTAATAAATGTGAAATAGCTGCACTAGTGAAAGAGAATGGGGATAAAAATGAAGAATCAGAAGACAAAGGGGATTCACAGTGAAGAAACTTATTAGTACAGTGTATTCCATTAAAAGAATGGATTGTTACTTCAATGGAATGCACTGTTACTTTGCGAAGCAAGATTCATCTGCTGTGGACATTTTGTATCTCCATGACATATGTGATGAAGCTGCATGAAGATGAAATCAGTGAAACAGTCTAACATCAAGAGATTTATTTCTACAAAGAACTACCAGTTATTTCAGTTTTGCATGTAAATTTAATTTTTAAACTTTTAACAATTATTTATATAGGGTATTTTGTATCTTTCTGTGTTCTGTATTATGCAAACTTTCATTAAACTAATATGCAGTAAAATATTAGGAGTTCAAAATAATCCAACTCTTATTCCATAAAATTTGACATTTTTGGTAAATTGTCAAGTAAGTCATTTTTGGTAAGTCCAGGATTCGATTGCACATTGCTACCTGAAGTGTTTTATGTTCAGTTTTTTCTTAATGATCTAGACATCATCCTAACAAACAGAAGATAATGAATGCAACAAATAAAATAAGTAGTTATATAAATATAGTTAATTAATATTGTTTAAATGCCATTCTTAGTCTGCAAGTGTAAAAAGAAAGCCACTCAGAAAGTTAAGTTGTCAAAATTAAAATTTCTAACATTCTCATTTTAAAAAAAAATAATTCAATATTATTTATTATTAAAATACAACCTTATAGCACTAATATATTTTAACTGAAGAATTCTCTTTGCAAATCACACAGGTCAATTTTTATATTCAATTTTGTAGTACTGTTGATATAGAATTTACATATTTTTAACCATTCTTTAATATTAAATAATATTTTTTAATTAAAATATATGAGTTCAAGCATATCAAATTAAATACACGTTTTAGTTAAAAGTAAATTTTAACAAATGCATAATAATAAAATGTTATATACCAAAAGTCTTGGACTTTTCGTGCTATCAACGACATCAAGAAAGATATCAGGGGCTCCACATTCATACAGAAAATCAGCAACTTCCTAAAAGATCAGTTTATCAAATATAAGAATATATTATAAATTAATAAAGTGAAATACTTACTACTAAAGATCCCACATCTTAAAGAAAAAGGATGTTATAATGAGTTAATGTAATAGCCAAAATGAATTTAGGATACTTTTATAAGTTACATGGAAACTAAGATATTTAAAGAATGTAGTGTAGGATACAAGAATTATTGTTCACTTTGTTATTAAATTAATACTGGCAATGAAAATAATAAATGAATTTAAGAAGGTGTTACTTATCCCCCCCAAAAAAATAAATAAAATCACAAAACAATTTTGGTTGAATACTACTTCGTATATTGAAAACACTTATTTCTTACAAAAAAACTACTGAAAATCATTGCTGGGTTTTTTGAAAAACAAACATTTTAAGCATTTTTCCTTTGAGACAATGCTTTCTATCTCAGTTGATGATGACAGTAATTTTCTATGTTTTGTCTTTCTTAAAATAAGTGAATAAAAATTTAAATAATAAAAAGTATTTTCAAAATTTGATGTTAGGCATTAGAACTAACTGAACACAATCTTCACTCAATGAAGGTGCTATTTTTTCCTATGCATGACAGTGAGAAGTGTAGTTTTTTTTTCCGGGGTGGGGAGGAATTTTCAATACTTCTAGGTTACAAAAATAAAATATCAGTTTTTCTTTTTCTAGACAACTTTTTAAAAATATTAAATAATCAAAAAATTTCACAATTCAAATCTTATTTTGGAAATACATAGAATGTGTAAGATGTAGCAGAACAGAATTTTACCCAAAAAAAAATTTTTTTTTCTTTTCATCATGTGACAGATATTAACAATTGGTAAATTTTGCTTGATCTGTACAATAGGAAAACCCTGGAATAACTAAAAGGCTCAAAAGAAGAATGATCAATATACTTTACACCTAGTTTACTTTGAAAGTTCACTTTTCTTTGTGTGTATTGAAATGTACCATTTCATATATCAAAAGGTGCAGGATAACTAATTTAAAGAAAATATGATTATTATGTGTGATCTTCACAGCCATACAAATAAAACATAGTTGCTGGAAGAACAACCAAAATCTAATTATGTAACTGCAACAGCTAATAAAAGCTATGTAGCTTTAAAATATGATCCAATGATATAGCTTCCACAGACTCAGCTAAAATTCAACTGTTCACAGGCCATTTGGCTAAGTCAGTGATTTCTGAAGCAAGATAAAATGTCATGCCAAGCAAAACAAACAATTAAGACTAAATTTGTTCAAGAATTAAGACTAAGTTTTTTATTGATTCATTTTATGCAGCATTTTAACACTATTGGGGTGCTAAAAAATGGAGCTGTGGTTTCAGATATGGTGTTGATTACGTTAAAGTGTAACAAAGGAATGTTTAGAACTGGACTTGGAACTTAAAGAGAGCTAACAAAATGTAATTCTACAGATAATTGGATATAAACGAAACATAAAAATTCAAATAACCCATTCCTAATAAAAGTGAAATTTGATTGTCCTTTCTTCAAACCATTTCATCTGTTTAGAATAGTAGACATTACTCATTTATTTTATTATATTTATTACTTTTCTTAACTTTTGGAAATATTTTATATTATTTTAGATACTTGTCTTACATAAATTAAAATATAATTTTAAAAAATAAAGCCAGAATCTATGATTCATATTGAAAATTGAAGCATATTGAAAACTGAAGCATACTGAAAAGTGATCTCAAAGCTAACAAAAATCATATGTATGTGCACATAATTTTTTATAGAAATTAAATTTCAAGAAAGAAATATTTTATACTAGTTCTTTATTGCAAAAATCATAGAAAACATACAGGATTAGCTGCCATGTCCCACAATGTACAAGCATCTTCTTCAATTTTAGGATCTAATTCTACCATATCATTCTCATTTTTTTCTGCAGAATTATCAGAATTCCCTGGCTTATCAGAAGCAGTTGATTTAATCACCTATGGTACAATAATATTTAACAATATCAATGTGTATATATATATATATAAGTTGATAATTTTCAAGTTAAGATACTTATTATTAAAATCATGTAGTATGCTGCAAAATTAATTAAATAAGCAAAAGACAATAATTAAATCAAAATTAGATCATGAAAAGGGACAACTTTCTTACAAGAAATACACAGATCAAAATTAAAACAAAAACATTTCAAAATTGAAACAAAACAATAAAATTAATAAAACAGATATAAAATATAAAAAATAGTAGAAAATTCCTTGATCTTTTTTAAGGAGTAGCCATAGAATTTTCACACAGTGATGTTTTCGAACAATATCTATATGATTGTGAATACTGGAAACATTTAAAAATAAAAATTAAAAGAAAATGCCAATTATGATAATTTAAGTAAAATTAAATAATCAAAGCTTTGAAAGTGCTACAAATTAACTTTTTATATATTTAAATTTAATTAATCATCAAGATATATTGATTTAATTAATCATTATATCTATTTTAACTTGATGATTAATTGAATTTATAACATGTGCCGCCCAGACAGTATAGTGGTTAGGGAAACCTGACTGCGATACCGAAGGGCCTGGGTTCGAATCCCGGAGAAGGCATGGTTGTAACTGTCCGTCCCTTCATAGGAGGCGATGGTGGCGCACCTATTAGGTGCCTCCATAATAAAGAGACCACCACATCTGGCCTTGCATAGATTAATGGACTGGCTTACACTGTAACTGTTCACAATCTGCCATTGTAAAAAAAAAAAAAAAAAAAAAAAGAGAGAGAGAGAGAGAGATAACATGTTTCAATAGGACCCCAAAATTAAATTTAAAAATAAACATTTAAAAAAGATTATAAAAAGAATTCTCAAATAATAAACCTCAAAAATTTAATTAATATTTGTTTCGCAGATTACTCTTGATTTACTCAATGGTTTTTCTAGTTTCTTGCGCTAGAGAATTTTCCTTAAAATCTTTATTTTTACAATTATTTTTAATTTCTATTTTAAGGCCAGTTCAAAGCAAGTTATATATGTAATGAATCAGACATTCGCTACGATGTGATGATGTGGTAGACTTTATTGTTGTAGAAAAAGTAATTGCACAGATATGTAGAAATGTTGATGGCATAAAATCCTGAAAAGTTAATCATAATGAGCAGAAAATTAGGATTCATAAGTGCAGGAACATGAATGGAAAAATTCACGACCGAAATTCTAAATCAATAGCATAACCGCATCTGTGATTCAATCTGTGCTTCAAACTCAATAAGAATATTTAAAATCAACTACAAAATGATTCGGTGTTTCAGCCATCAGTCTGTGTTTGTAAAAAGTGTTTTCAATTACCATATGTAAAATACTTCCATTTTTGTATTGAAAATTAACAGAAGTCTTCAAACAAGTGTCATTTATTCCACACATGTTGAACTGTACGAAATGTTTTTCTTCTGATTCCTGCATTTTAATATCCAGCCTTATAGATGTTTATCCAAATTATTTCCTTTCGATCAAAGAGTATTAAATCATTGTTTCTTTAGTAAAACAAAAGTGATGCTGCAACAGTGGATTTTAAATTTTATATAAATTGTTTTATTGTTTTGAGATTAAAGAACACATAGGATTCAAAGAATAAAAACAGAAGTATTCTGATATTTTCATTTAATGGTTTCACATTTATTAATTTTATTGGTATATTTTATTTTGTATTTTTGCTAATAAAGTACATTTAAACTTAAGTTTAAATTTTTCACAATTATGAAATAATTAATTAAAGTTATTTTGAAATATAAACATGTAATAATGTTTCTTTTTTGTTTTATGAAAAAAGATTAAAAATTTTTATGGTATTAGAAATATATAGTTTACATAACTACTTCTGAATTAATGTTAAGAATTGTATAATGACTCTGAGAATTACATTGTAGAGACATTAGATACTTTTTGAAAACAGAAGAGATGAAAAATGAGCAATGCCTTCGCCAAGACTCGAACCACAGGCCTCTCGAATATGTGTCAAGTGTGCTGACCACTACTTACGAAGGCATGCTAAGAAGTCGAGAGAAATACCTTATAAAGTGAATACAAAAATATGTGAAATTTATAGAGATAAGTAATTAAGGTTGTTGTTGAATGTTGAAAGTTTATGGATGTCAGTTTATTTATGTCTGTTAAGTACATACAGTATGTTGAACGAATAACGATTTAGAAACAGAGGTCTATGATTATCACTGTACAATAGCTCCTTTAGCCCTCTTCATGGGCTCTCTGCTGATTAGAACAAACCTAAAAGGCCTGATTTAGGCATGGTTGACAAGTTTTGAAAGTTAGTTGGGCTCTGTCTGATGCATCGTACAGAGTTCCAGGGGTGGGGGGTAATCCCGTTAATATTCTTTAAGGTTCCAATAAGCAACTAAAGCATAAGAGGTGATAAGTTGTTTTGCATTATTTTAAGTCATATGCATAGAGTAAGTTTTACATGAATTTTTACATTTTTGTGTTTTGTCTTGTGACTACGGTAAGGATTAATATAAGGCAATAACTCATTTTAATATGCAGAGATAATTTTTAAGGGTAAGCAGTCAGTTATAAATAATTAAATTAGGTAGTTAGATAAACTTAGTCATTATGGATTTACATAGCCACCATTAAAATGTATTTATTTTTTAACAATATTTGTTAAAAAAGCCGTATTAAAATCACAATCTAATAAAATTTCACAGTTTAAAATATATGTAATTTATGACTCTGATTCTTAAATGATATAATGACACTTAACAAAATATTTATGTGTCTTTTTAATTTGAAGCCTTTCACAATACATTTTGGCTAATTTATACCGATTTCCTTCTCTTTAAGCCACCGTTCTGACAATCACAAATTTGTCTCAATATGCAAACCAATGTTCTCACTAGTTTCTGCATGCTTTATCACCTAACTTGTCAACTTCTCTACAATGTAGCTATGAGGTTTACACAATGTCATACAAAGGTTTAAATAAGCCTTGTTATTTAAAAAGAACTTAGAACATAAAGGCATGTTCTGATGCTAACAAAATTCATTACAACTCATGGTGATGTAATTAAACAAGAACTGTCAAATTCAGATTAAAGAGGTGGATTAATGGTCAAAGACGATACATTTTAATTTAAGCTGACTCAATAACTCTATCATATGAGGAAATAGAAATGCAAAATTATAGTAAAGGCTGAAATCATAAATAAATGGTTAATTTACATAATAATAACCATACATATCTTTGAAGAATAATTTTTTTTCTCTTTATGTATTCAGTTTCTTTCTTCCACATTTCCTTTTCATTTTAGAATTTTTGGATTTAATTAAAGATTTCTGTTATTCTAAATAAACTAAATGCATTTAGAATGCATAGAAAAAGTTGCTAATTTTATTTCTTTAGTAATATGAACATTCAGAAGAAATATGAAATATATATGGTAAGGTTCGGTTATAGTGGCATAATTTTTATAATTTAGTGACACACCGAGCAACAAAGTCTAGAAATGGCAAAGCTTTTAGAATTTAGAACAGGCACTGGAAGCAGAATTTACAAAGGCACTAGGCAGCAGAATTTAAGGTCCAAAGAGAGACTGCATCAGGTGGGAAAATGCCTAGTGCCAGCCCTGTGTATTATGCATTAAGACGTATTAGATGAATCTTTTAAATTGTCAGTTTTCAATTTCTTTATTAATAAAAGAATTCCTTTCCATAATGCATTTATCTTGCATTGTGACTAATGAAATTAATTAAAAAACTAAATAATTAAAAAACTAAATAATTAAAAAACTAAATAATTAATTATTAAAATAATTCAATAATTAATGCTTAAAGTAATTAAATAGTTTAAGTTAAAATTTAACAATATGAAGAGATAATTAAAATTTAATAAGTGATTTTTAATATAATTTTAATACAAAAAATAAAATTTTTTATATTAAATTTCTACTCAAATCTTGTTCAGGTATGTAAAAGTGTCACAGTTTTCTTATCTAGGGCCCCGGTGTACTCCTTGTAAAATTCTGATTTATTTCCTTAACTAGAGCACAAGTACTAGAGCAGAACTCTGATAGGCTCAGGCGCAATTTAACCCTCTGAACGTTATGACCGGGTTTATCCGGTCATCAGAAGTTTTGCTACTTAGTATATATTAGCTTATAATTTAAGATATTTTGCTTTCCTTTCTTTATTAATGTAAATATTCTCTTAATGAATGTAAGTTTATGAAAATGCAGACTAAAATACGTAATTATACAAACTAAGTTTATAAATACTGTTTAAATACATCTTCATGACGGATCTAAAATCCTGTGCCACTCAGAGGGTTAAGCTCTGAAGAAAACTGATGCATATTCTGAGAATTCTGAATATTCTGAGACAATTACATTGGAAAAACTCTTACCATTAAATTACATAGCTATTTTGCTTTTGCTAAGAACTGTTTTGTAAATGGCGCTTTATAGCATTATACCTTGCTTATTTTTCACATATAATAAGTGGCCAAAATGGAACTTTATAATATGACAGCGAAAAATAAAAATGCTTTATTTTAATGTTATTTCTTAAATATAATTCCAAAATATTACCATTATTTAAATGGGATTTATCAATGTTATAATATTCTGAAAAAAATCGGTGAAAAATTTCCAGATCTCGGAATTCAAAATTTTCTATAGAAAGTGATTTTAAAATCACCAAAATGTATATACTCACATACCACAGTGTCTCTCATTTTAGAAAATGACAATATGTTACAAATACCTACATTAGTACAAATGTTTAAATTTTGAAGCAAAAAAAAAAAAAAAAAAAATGTGGAAGGAGGGAAATAGGAAGAAACCCACTGAAGAACTATATGCTTGAGGCAGTACCACAGATAATTCAGGAATGATCTAAAATTTTCATTCTAGCATGCAACAGGCCCATTTTGGTTAATCACAGCTATCCAAGATGGGCCTCCTGCATCTTGGTTAGCCACAGCTATCGGGGCTGTAAAAGAATTTGATGAAATCACATCAAAGAGAGTGAGATGAGTCTATATCTCAGTTTCAACAAAACGTTTGACTTGCTTTCCCATCATCATCAATGTTGGTACTAGATATATTCAAGTAAATGTAATGGCAAAAGGGATCACAATAAATACGTCCACTTGATTTAGTTTTCTCTACAAATTTGAGCCGTCAGTATACACATAGTACACCCAATCATCAAATTTGAATAGTTCTAATGTGGATACGTAAAGGGTTCATTTAGCTACTTATATTGAGCAGTATATAGTGTTTCACACATTCATAAAATTATTTTCTGTATTTTTACTTTCGTGCATCACAACAATATCTAATGACAAAAACTATGTCACTAATTAAAAGTTTAGTTAATAAAATATCAATTGATAAGTACCATGGAGAAAATTACTCAACAGTTGTCTAGAAAATTTACTTGTCATCAGTGATGAATTTATAAAGGAAAAGACCCATCTCACTTGATCTTTTGGGCATGCATTGCTTTATGACACAGAGTGAGATCTATTTTTTTTTTTTTTTTTTTTTTAATATTTAATGGTTTTCAGACCCTAGTATGACTTTAGTGACCTGGACTGTGCCTGTTAATGAATAATATAAATAAAACACATAAATTATACTTTCCACCTGAATCTGTAATATGACTGTGAATTATATTACTTGATTCATCAACTATAACAAAATAAAACGGCAAGTATAATTTATCTATGAGAAGCATGCTTTTATAGGGAACATTCTATGAAGAACTTGAGCAATACATGATAAAGTGAACAATACATAATGCAGTTTTATAATTATTAACACTTTTATACACATAGTTATTTACTTCAAGATTAAATACATTTTATACAATTGTTGAATTACTAAAAATTTGAATTACTGAAAATTTAAAATTACTGAAAATTTGAATATATGTCATTAATTATATGTTATGCATTTATTGTGTATTTTCAAATAAAAACCTTTTTCAGCCATAACATGTAAAATAATAATTACAATTACCTCTATAACAGCCATTAATGTTTTATATACCCACTGTTTACTATATACACTTTTCCCAACTCTATCAGGCACAAGATTTTCATTTTTCAGAATCTCAGGTGGTGGTGATGGGTTGCGATCTGAAATATAGTAAAAGATTAAAGCAAGTTTAATAAATTAAAAACAAACAATTTCATGATAAAATTTAAAACTAATCTTAAGTCATAAATGTTTAAAGTATAATTCTGACAATTATAAATTTTTAATCAGTTGAACTGAACTTTTCCTGCTGAAAATGCTAACACATCTTAAACAAAGCTAACAGACATTAAACTTATGCAATATAAATACTGCAAACTGAAATAATAACTTGTATTAAATTTCTGCTCATTATTGATAATGCAATTTCTTTTCAGTTTCATAATAAAAACTGTCAATATGAAATTTATGCCTCTTTTGATGGAATAACTTTCTCAAAAGTATACTTTAAAGGCAGGGCCATTCATACGCCATTGGCTGCCCATGTACTTTCCTAGGATTGCCGCCCCCAAATTAACCTTCCAGCACACGTGCTTGGCAATTTTACATGAGCATGAGTGCGTCGTATTTTTTACGACATCTGTTATCTTACCATGTTTGGCACGAAAAACGACAAAAATGAGTGAATATTGATAATAAATTTTTTAAGAAATAAAATATTAATCTTATTATTGCAAAATACAAATGATATCACATTCAAATATAAGTAAATTATTTTTAAATTATGTTAGTGAGATGAAAATGCAATGATGTATTTCCTTATAGAAAATTTTAAATTAATTATTTAATAATTATATTTTTAAATTGAAGCTAATTTTAATATTCAATGACAAGTATAGACAATAAAAAAGGAAAATACCTTGGTAGGAAAAAAAGTAAGTTTAGCATTACGTACTTCTGCAAGGAAATTTACTTCTTGTTACAAAAACACACTTTAAACAAACTTTAATGTTTTTATTTATTTCTAAAAAATAGAAATAAAAGAAAATAAGGAATGGAAGTAGCTATTGTTCTCCCATCCAAAGGTTTCCTCGTCTTCCTTTTCTTTATCAGATAATTCTTGGAGAATCCGAGCAAAATCAGCTGGTTGCACATATTTTTTTGCCATGAAAACTGATATAAAATTTACAAAGCCAAATGTATTCAAATTAAAATAATATACGGCAAACAATAGCACACAATTACAAATATTTTCTGAATTTTAAAACACGACCACTCGTGTGTCGCGTAATTTTTATGAAAAAGCTGCCACATAGCACAAAAGCTCAGTTTAAAAAAAAAACAAATGACTTTCTGTTGGCACATTTCAGGATGTGGGGAAGGATAGAAAGGAGGAATAGAAATGACTTTCAGATGTCTCATCTTATATGTGAAAAATGTGCATCCAAAACTGAATTTGTCGTAAATTTTGCGCATACATGCGTGCTGGAAGGAAAAAAAAAAAAGCTTAATGATTAATAAAATTTTTATTTCATACTCAATAAATACTTACATATGAGAAGCTGTATAAAAAGCACTTACATATGACAAGTACTTACAATCAATTTCATGAATTAAAAATATTTAGTCCTGGTAACGCGAGAGTCCAGCCGCCTCTGATTTACAGCGCCCGCGTACTTTTACGTGCTGCATTCCCGCTAAGAACGGCCCTGTTTAAAGTATACAGAATAAAAATGTTTACTCCTCCTTTACAACTACTCATCTTCTGTAGCTCGAATAGCTGTACTTGAATAATATTTATTAGCTAGATTTGCATAATTACTTTTTTTACTGTTTTCAATACTATCTGTCCTTTAGAATAATGATATTTCATTAAAGATGTAAGCAAACAAAATATTTTAAATAAGAAGTACAAAGTCTGAGACCTGGACTTGTTAGTACTTCAACGATTACGGATTTGGAAATTTTCCAGATTTCAGATCATCAGTTAAAATCTACGATGACATGCAGAAATAAAAAAAAAATTAATCTGAAATAATTTTTTTTATGAAATAATGATGCATTTATGATCCTAAGGGAATCAAAATTCACAAAAAAATGCTCAATGTTTATTTGTTTGCTTTGTTAAACATTTCTTTCAATGTAAGTTAAGTTGCTTCCCCTCCCCTCCTTTTTTTTGGCTCATACTTTCCCTTTAATTTTACAAATAGACATAATTTCTTCTTCAGCTACACAGTCCTGTAACTGCCTTGCTGAGAATTCTCAATTGTGAGTTGACATTTTTTCATTCTCAACAACCTCTCTTTCACTTTCTTTACTATCAACATTGATATGTTCTAGGTTTGGAAGCATACTACAGATGTCACCATCTGTTAGTTGATTTATTATTCGGACACATGGCAGATGATGACCAATAGATCCTCACCTACCATGAGCCAAAAGACAAGGCAGCGGCATAATGAAAAAGTACCTTTGAGGCTTATCGGGAAAAACAAATCAGTTATTTTTAATTCAAACAGCACTAAATGGCCTATGTATATCAATTACAAATTCTATTCTTTAAAATTTGTTAAATTTCTCCTCACCAACTCACTTAACACTTCACAATGCACCTGGCTGAAGTCTGTAATCCTTTCAAAACATAATTTTTATCAGCATAAAAGGTTACTATGTTGTTTGATATTGAATGACAGATATTTAATAGAGAAAATATTTTAGATATCACTATGTGAGTCATTTCTCAAGCTGCCATGAGTTGACAGTCGTGGTTATGAAAGCAAAATATTTTTAAAAAATTCACCAGGTTAGTGCAAGGGCCCATAGAGCACATTTAGTTGCTATGACATTCCACTGTTACATTTTCATCACATTACACTTGTGACCATCACAATGTCACAGAGATGTCACATTGTGATGTGGATATCACATGCCCATCACAGCAAACATTTAATGTGACCACAAAACATTTCTCAATCTCCCCCACCCTGAGCTTTTTTCACTTTGCTAACATAATTCTTTAATGGGAGATATTCAAGCATACTAACCTTGCCCATTTCATTTGTTAAATGCTTCGATAAACCTTTTGAAATAAAATCCTTTTTACGCTAATAGCTTCCAATTTTAGTTACTTCTTTTTTATTCAAAACAGTAGTTTATAGTGTGCTTTTATTTGGTGTGATTGTAAGGAATTGTGGAACTATACACACACACATTCTATTGTATTTAGTGTTATCGAGAAAGACTGACCAAAGAGTTTAGCACAGAATTCTTTCGTCTTGAGGATTTTTTAAGACAATTTTTTTAGTTCTGTTCCTTTTGTTAGCTGAACATCTTGTCACAGCTAAATTTTCAAGTAAGCACTGTTTATTGTACATTGATGTAAATGATTTCAGTAATAATTAATATATATTAATAAAAATGTAATTTAAAAGCTATGAACAAAAAGAAATAATGAACTGACAACTGATTCACTTTTATTTGTTAAGAGTGTGGAGCAAGGGCATCAGCAAAAGTTTACTCTCATTTTAGTTCCACTGCTTAGACATTTTAATTTACGGAATCAGTTTTATTTAGAAAGTATGATTCAATTTTGGTTGCTTTGAATATTAAAAGATAATACGAAAAAGGAATTTATGCATTTTGTTTCAGCAGTTTGCATAGCACTCCATTTTTCAAAATTAATTTTGCAAATTAATTACTTTCATGCATGGTACTTTGCATCACATGACAAATGATGCCATACTTCCATAACCAGATTTTTGTTACATCTAAGATTTTTAATTATTATAATTTTACAAATGGCATATTACTTTACAATGCTGAATTTTTTCACATGCTTATGTAAACTTCTGAGATTATTCCTAAAATTTATTGCATTAGATCTTTTCTTCCCATAAAATTATGTCATGTTTATACATATAACATGTTCTGTAGTTAAAGTAACCCAATTTCCTTATTAAGTTACAGAAAAGCATTACTTACTTTAGGTTAGGTTATTTGAATATGGCAAAACACATCAAGGCTGCCCACCTAAGAAGAGGGATGCCTTTGTGGAGGATGTTTTAAAGAATCGCTCATATTCCCAATAGATATTCAGAAAACCATGAAAACTAACCATGCAAATGCATTTCTTATTTGACAGATAAAAGGAATATAATTACAGTATTAATTTTTTAAAGATACAAGGGAATATAATTACAGTATTAAATTTTTAAGGATACAAGGGAATATAATTACATTATTAAATTTTTAAAGATATATTAATTATTTAAATGAGAACAATATAAAAATAAGGAAATTATATTTCATCGGTTCTTATATGTGAAGGAAGTTAAAATATCACTTGTGACAAAAAACTGTAACTGTAAATTAATAATAATAATTTGTATCCAAAAGTATAAGTTACTTCATTTTATAAGAAAATTAAATTTAAAAATGTTCTTTAATAGAATCTAAACCATTGAAAAAATTTTTATAAATGTAATGAAAATTAATATTAATTGAAATGTATATTTAAGTCACACTGACAAACTTTATCCAAAATAATTGCTTTTTTAAATGAATACATTTCACTTCTACGAACATGACACTTAATTTTAGATATTATTAGAAATTTAAAAATTACATCTAGTTTAATTAGCTAACCTAATCATATCTAGTTTTGTTTTGATGCATCATTTGCAGAAATGGACAATGAAAAGATATTAATTTCTGAAATCATATTTGAAAAGCTTCAGAAAATTTAAAAAGGAATCTTTCAGGAATAGCAGATGGTATACATCTCAAACTGAAACACATAGATACATCGTTGATCTGACGCCAACCTGGTGAATCATTATTTCTTAGTATACAGTACAAAGTCCGGACTCGTCGGGACTTCGGCGATTATGGATTTGGGATTTTTCTAGATATTGGATCATCAATTTAAATCTGGTAAGATGGCATGCAGAAATTATACAATTAAAAATATCAAATCGTAAGTTATGAAATAAAGCACAATTATGATCGATCTAACGGTATCAAAATTTATAAAAAAAAAAACTTAATATTTATTTGTTTACTTTATAAAGCATTTCTCTCAAAGTTGCTTCCACAAAAAATTCAAAGAGTTCCTTTTTTTTTTTTTTTTTTTTTAGTATGTCATATACAGTTGACTTTCCAGTGTAGTTCTCCTCCAACGCCATATTCCTCGCATAATTTTGAGACGGATATGCCTTTATCCATTTTTTGCAATAATTCCACTTTTTGTTTAATGGACATCGATACATGGTTTCGCTTTGTAGATCCTTTGGCAGCTTCAAAATTGGAAACTCGTTTCTACATAATCGAAAGTTCAAGCTTCGTTTTTATAAAATAATAATAACAGTCTGCAAAAAATAATAAACTAGATCAAACTAGAAGATTAGGGAGCAGCACAATCCGCTACATTAACTGAAATGCTTTCGAATCAGTAAAGATAATTGTAGCCTAGCTTAATAGTGTGCATTATACATTATTGGCTGTGTATCGCAAGATTGGCGACGAAAGCCAAGTCGTTTTGCTAAATTTTGTCTTGCTCCTATTGCGTACTGAATTAAGCCTGAATTTTATTAGTTTAGATTATTTACTGTACCTACGTTTATTTCCTGCACATGCTTAAAACTTATCTGAGTCCTGAATATATAAACTCCCACATATACTTAACGCTTTATCTAGGGCCGACGCTAAATAAATACCGCCTGGTGCAGTCTGTATGGGTCTTAAATTCTGCTACATAACGCCTTCGTAAGGTCTAAATTTTCACCGCACCTAAACTTTGCATCCCAGTGCTTTCCTTAAATCATAAGAAACTTCTCATCCCTTAATTTTGCCACTCAATGCTTCCCCAAATTCCAAAAATTATGTCTTCCCTAAATTCTGCCGTCCGGTGCCGACATATTCTGCTCCCGCTTCTGGGTTTACAGTGAATAACATATCAGTTATTCTTAATTAAAATAGCACTAAGTGTAATCTTTTGGCCTATGAGTTTCATTAACAAAATCTATTTTTGGCATATGAAAAGAAATTTTTGTTGAATTTTTCCTTCATCGCCAAGTGTAATGTTAGCATAACAGGTTGCCATACTCTTGTCATTCAATTCCTAATATAAAAAAAAATTTAGACATCACTGCATATGTTATTAATGAAGCTGTCATGTATTGATAAACATGCGGTGATGAAAGCAAAATGTAATAAATAATGACTCACCAGGTCGGTGTCAGGGATATAAAATAGGTGAATGTTTTGTTTTCAGATGTATGCCAAGCAGATACTCAGTTACAGAGCCAAATTATTAATCTCACAAATTTTTGCTTACACGATTGTTTTTCCGTAATGAGGTATTTTATTTAGTGCCTAAGTGAAATTAAGAATCGGAATTGTTAAACGAAAATCTCCACATGTTTCATTATGGAAGGAAAAATCAAATGCACATGCATAAAACATACCAAAAAAAAATGTTTGTGGCTTTGAGGTCCGGATTTTAGATCATTCCGGATAATTGGATATCCGGATTTCGGACTTTGTACTGTACTTTCCTTTCAACACCACATGTTTATCAAAACATGACAAATTGAGTAATGACTCATGTAGCAATGCCTAAACAATTTTTTTTATTTTAGTAATTGAATAATAAAGGAGTGTGGGAACTTTTTACATTGACATTACGCTTGGCAATGATTACAGATTTAAGTTAAATGTGCTAAAAACTGTTGATGAGAAAAAGTTTAACAAAAATTTCTTTCCATATGCTAAAAATACATTTTGTTGATGATACTCATAGACCCAAGATTACATTTAGGGCTACTTGAATTAAGAATAACAGGTTTGTTACTCACATAAACCCAGCAGAACCAGCGCCAGGGCTCATATGGCCGCATCGAGTCGCAGAATTTAAGACCCACAGAGACTACATCAGGTGGTAAGATATCTAGCGCAGGCCCTCAATAAGGCTTCAGTATATGGTGGGAATTTATTTATTCAGAGCTCTGATAAGCATTAAGCATGTGCAAGAAATAGGCATAAACATAATAAATAACTGAACTAATACAATTCAGGCTTAATTGTATCAGTGCGTGACAGAAGCAAGATAAAATTTAACGGAACAGCTTGTCTTAGTCACCAAGCTCATGATGTATAACCAAATATGTATAGTGAAGAATAGCTAAATTTGATGATGACAGCCGCTAATTTTAAAGGTTTTCGGAGTATTAGCACAAAAAACAAAGCAACTTACATTGAAAGAAATGTTTAAGGTAAACAAATAAATATTAAGCTCTTGTTTTAGGAGATTATAAAAATTCTGTTGTCATTCCCTTCTTTCCGTCACTTAGCTATAAAGTTGCACATACCTTGCAGAAATTTAACTTTCGGGTTGTTTATTCTCCCATCAATAAAATTCCGAGTTCCATACTCAAGGACCCCATTCCGGATATGAATTCCTGGGATATTAATAGGATTCCTTGCCAGTGTGGTTTAATTTACATTGGCCAAACTAAGAGAGCCTTAAAATTTCGCGTCAAGGAACATGAGGCATATGTTAGAAAAAAGGAAACACAGAAGTCTTCTGTTGCTCAACATTGTTGGTCCGAAAATCACACTTTCAGTTTTTCTGCTGCAAAATTATTCAAAAAACATCTTCCATTGGAGAACTGGATTTTCTACAGGCATTTCACATTCAAAAAAATCTTTCTGTTCTAGTTAACAATCCTAATTCCAATCCATCTTTGCCTTCGGCCTTTAAAGAAATTATGTTTTAGTTCTAGTTTCATCAACAGATGGCGCCACTTGCTTATTCTTGTCCAGGCTTTCTTATCTTATCTAATCATTATTTCCTATCTTGTTCATTTGCGGTTTTGCAGCTGAGGATGGTGCTTCGATAAAACCATCGAAACTAGTCCTGTGAAAATTTTGAAAATATAACACTGATTTTTGTTGTTTGATTTCTGAATTAGTATTTGTTCAGCATGTTATTGTGTCTTAAATATCAAGCTTTTTAAAAAAAATTTGATACCCTTTGGATCATAAATACTTCATTATTTCATAAATCACAATTTCATATTTTTTAATTTTACAATTTCTACATGCCATCTTACTAGATTTAAACTGATGATCTAATATCCAGAAAAATTCCAAATCCGGAATCGTCAAAGTCCCAACGAGTCCGGATTTCAGACTTTGTACTGTACAGACATATCCATCCAAAATTATGCGAGGCATATGGAACAGAAAAAATAACAATACAACATAAAAAAAGTTTAATCTAAAAGGTTTCCGATTTTAACGGTCACCCAAATGGGTTTATTAAGGTTTTTTATGCTCTCTTGAGCTCACAGTCTACCAGTGTGCTCTAACACACACTTCTACTATCCTTTTTTTTTTCTTGTTAGCTTTATTATTAAGCATAATTTTCTTCACAATTTTGGCACACACACTTCAACAACAAAATTGCAAAATTTCTAAAAGCTACATAGCGGCATGTGCTTAGATTTCCAAATGCAGTATTAAGTGTTTGCATACATTTATATATATATATATATATATATATATATTTCAGTCTTTTCTTAGTTCAATATTTAGTCTTTTTTTGTGTGGGGGGGGGTAGGACGATGGCTAATGACAATTTTTTTTTTTGCCTTTTTAACTTTTTTGGTGTAGTTTTTTTATTAAATATCACATTCTTCACATTTAGCCCAAATAAAATTTAACAGCACACCTTTAGAATTCCGTTACACTGCTTATGATTGTCATACATATTTTTACATTTGCTACATTATTTCTCTGAAAATAGCCAATTATGCAGCTGCTGTCTAAAATAGCTATCGTGAAAAAGAATATAATGATATCAATGAGTCCAGCTTATGTCATTTCATAAAAATACTGAATATTTCCAATTAGACACCTAATGATTTTTATGGTGGAGGACTGCGCTATTCAAAATTTGATGGCTAAGTACAATTTGATGATTAGGTACCATAATTTTTTTCACAATATAAGAACGCATGCAGATTCTTACATTATTTCATTTCTTAAAAAATAATACAAAGTGATATTAAGTTGATAGTAACATTTGAAAAGTGATACACTGTTTATAGTGAACCAACGCAAAATCCCATTTGAGACTAATAGCCCCTTTTGGACTAACAAGGAAATTTTTTATTTCTTTGAGGATCCTTATACTCCACACACAATGAATAGCAGAAAAACAATTTACTATGCTTAAAGTGATTATAATGACAAAGCGATGTTTGAATAGGTGGCTCAAACTGAAACGTTTCATGATAAAATGCACTTTAAAAAAATGAGAGCTCATATCAGCAGGTTGGATAACTAAATTTAAAAATTGTTATGGTATAAGGCAGTTAAAAATTACACGTGAAAAAGCTTCAGCTATTCTGTAGCACCTGAACATTCAATGAACGTACTAACAGCAAAAATTTATCTACAGAATAAATTTATAATACTAACAATATGCCTTTTCTCACAATATGCATTCTAAAATACTTTGCAAGCCTCTGCAGAAAACGTCCTAGTGCATAGGTGGGGAACCTGCGGCCTCTGTGAGGTTCTTGTGCAGCCCTTTGCCACCTAGTACAAAATGGTAGAGTTCGTTTCAAACAACTATTGTACATCAACGCCATGACAGTTGCGCGAAAAATTCTGCCAAAGACAGTCATATTGTAACATGACGTCAGAATACTAGTCTGAAACAGACTCTAACACGCATGAGCGAGGCTCTGGCCCACAACTAGCAGTGCCAACTACCTTGTCTAAGAAGTAAACAAAACTCGGTTTCAGATCTCCCATTTGAGTGTCACACCTTGCTTTGGCTTCTCTGACTCGCATCTCTCAACGCTTCCCTGTTGCGATCTTCAGCTAACTGTAGTTAACAGTGTGTGCTTATAACAGGTACACGGTTTTATTGTATTTCTAGAAACACACTTTGTTAAAGATATTATTTGATATTTGTTTTTTTATCCATCATGTCAAATAGTAAGAGAAGAAAATTAGGTGATGAAAACAGAACATTTAATGTAGAATGGGAGTTAGATTTTTTCTTTACTGCTGAGAAAGATAAAATGATGTGTTTGTTGTGCAATACAGTTTTTAATAATGTTACGAAGAACTACTTGTGTTGGGTACACTAACTGGAAGAACTCGCGGAGCCGATATTTTCGAAAACTTCAAAGAAGTATGTAATAAATTACAATTGAATGTCAGTAATTTAGTCAGTGTCTGCACTGGTAGCGCACCTTCCATGAGAGGCAAAAAAGAAGGATTCGTTGCTTTGTTAAAAAAGGAAAACTTAAACTTGAAAAAATTGATATCATTTCACTGCATTTTGCATCAGCAAAATCTTTGCGCAAAATCTACCATTTTGCAAGAAACTCTGAATTAGAACCATCGCCGTTGTCAACTATATTCGCATAAATAGAATGCATCATCGTGAATTTCGGCAGATGCTCTCTTTAGATGAGGAAACGTATAGTGTTGACCTGCCATACTACTGCAAGGTTCGCTGGCTATCAACAGGTCAGGTTTTGATAAAAGTTTTGTCTTTACGACGACAAATTTTAAACTTTTATAAAGAACAAGGAAAACAATGTGATCTATCAGATGAAGTATTTCTCAGAAACCTTGCATTTTTGTCTGTTATGATGACAAAACAAAACAATTTAAATATTTGCCTGCAAGGTGAAACGAGGTATATTTATGAAATGTGGCAAAAGATCCAAGCGTTTAGAAAAAAATAATTTTTCAAAACATTGCTTTGTCGATCGGAAATATCTGCACAACACTTCCCGGAGCTAGCTAAAATGTTAAATGAGCAGAACTGTGAAAATAAAATATTCGATGAATATGTAGGTGTCTTGGATTGTTTAATAGAAGAGTATACTAATAGATTTTCTGATTTTGACGAGCACACTCCTGCTATGAAACTGGCATTTGAACCACATTTAATAGATATATCCGAGGCTCCTGCAGAACTACAAATGAATTTAATTGATTTAGGGGAAGATAGTATCATCAAATCCCTTTTTAACACTAAAAAGGATCCCATAGAAATCTGGAAAAATGCTGTTGAATATCCATGCCTTCGAGAACATGCTCGCCATTTACTTTCCTGCTTCGGAAGTACCTACTGTTGCGAGACAACATTTTCTCTCATGTCAAAAATAAAAACAAATTTAAGAATGCAAATTACAGATGCACATTTAGAGGATCAATTAAAACTGTGTGTTACGAAGCTTGATCCAAATATACAATTACTGTCAAACAAAAAACAAAGCCAAATAAGTCACTAACTTAGTGAATAAAAAAATATTTTTTATTGTATTTTTTATAATATTTTTATATTATTTTCTTTGTATATTATATTTAAAATTTTGAAGTATTATATTTTATTTTTTCTATATAATGCAATAAATTGTTAAATCTATAGAAAAATTATAATAATTTCACAAAAGTCACTTTCTTAGGTCAATCAGCTTATGCGGCTTCTCTTATTGCTGCCTAATTTAAATGTGGCCTCTAATGGTAAAAAGGTTCCCCACCTCTGTCCTAGTGGATGCAGTGTCAAAGATTCCGAACTGAATATAATGATTTTGGCATATGCAAATGCTGCAGGAACACAAAAATGTAAACTTTTCATAATCAGCAAAATACATCACGTCAGATATTTAAAGCAGTAAAAATTTCCCCAGTTACCTTTTAATCGAATAAAACAACAATTATAACATAAACATTAATGAATGATTAGTTAGAAAATCATTTCACATCCAAGGTTCAGTTGGTTTACTGGATGAAGCAAAAATTGTTCTGATTATAGATAACTGCTTAGCTCAAACTCATTTAAAGTTTAATACATCTCTCATCTTACTCATTATTATAAACTGTGCATCCATAATTCTGCCAAAAGATAATAGAGTGCTTCACACACTGAAATGCAGATATAATGTAGCCCTTTTTAAAATCTATGCTGAAATTCCTAAACTGAGGAAAGACTAAGAATTTTTTAAATATTTTAATAAAATCTGCTATATATAGCATTGCAAGGTCATGGAAGGATGTGACTATAGATATTTTCTTTAATGTTTGGCTACCATATTTTATGGTGATAAATATGATAGCCTTAAATTTAACGGTTTTGGTAAAAGAAGCAGAAGCAAAAGGTTAAATGTTTAAATTAATTGAAATTGTGAAGAAGTTGTGCTGAGAGAAGTAATAATGATTAAAGATTAGACAACAAAAATTTTCCATTGATATGGCAATGCCTCAAATATCTAATGGCCAGCAAAATCCATAGTTTGGTTTTGAATCCATATAATATCACTACAGTGAAGAAAGTGATCAAAAATTTCAATTATCAGTTTAGTGGGAATTCCCCACATAGCAGTTACAGGATTTGAATGATGGAACTTCGTAAACAAAAATTTAAGTCTATTTATAAAATTAAAGTATCAGCACAAAAAACAAAACAGCTTAAATAACTTACATTAAAAGAAATGTACAAATGCTGAGCTTTTTTTTTTTTTTTTTTTCCAAATTTTGATTCTCTTAAGGTTTTAAATGCTTAATTATTTTATAAGCAGCTGTTTCATATCTTTTATTTCTACATGTCATCTTACTACATTTAAACTGATATAAAATCCCGAAATTTCCAAAATGAGGAATCACCAAAATCCCAATGATTCTGAATCTCGGAGTTTGTACTGTACTATATTTACACGAAAATAAGATTCCCTCATATACAAGACTTTTCTTACGTTTAAAATAAATTTTAAGAAATAAAACTGTAGGTGAATATTTATTTTGTGTTGCAGTAATTCTGCAAGACAATCTTGTATTATTCCTTCCTTTAGAATTTCTTAAAATAACAATACACTTAGGAACAGTCCATGGATTCATCCTTCAGGAAGATTTAGTGACACGTTACTTTTTTTTTTTTTTTCAGACATACCAGTAATCACTACAATGAATGCAGGTCTAAAATGAAATTACTCGGCTACACATGGCTATGATAATTAGAAGCAGTTACATAACTTATACATATAGTAACTGACAGTGTGCTTTATTTACTATTTAAATAGGGTAATGAATTTATAAGCTGTGATAACTGAACTCCTGAAGTGAATTCTAATATGTTGCTTCTGCTATTATGAAGCTTTGCCGCCATCCCTGCATTAGACTGCAAATAATACAGTTAACTTTGTACATTTTATAAGTACTACAAATCTGAACATCCAACTGTTGAATAAAAATTATAAATATGAAAAAATGAATGAATAAAAAGAATTTAGTTGATCATTAAATTTTCACTCAAACAATACACAAAGCATGCAGCAATCACACAGATGGCACAAGAACAAACCTATGCAACCAAGGCATTCGCACCGGGTAACAAAATTGGGGGACGGCAAAATTTTTAGAATTCAGTGAGCAGCAGAATTTAACAGCCAAAGAGAGTGAACAGGACATCAAAATGTGTAGCATTATCCCTGGTCAATTATACATATATTTAGTTTCTGAATGCTATCAAAAGTACTTTTCCCATTACATAATATTGTTCATGACAACTTCCGATAAATATCTTCTTAGTTTTTCTAAAAAACAGTCTATTCCAGTATCATACCGAATGAAAAGGTGGAGAATAAAATTATACAAACTTCTTAATACACAGGATGTAAGCTGCGACACACACATTTTTTTTTTTTTTTTGAAATTCAAAATACTTCAGAAACATTACAAATGACGCATTATAAAATTATTAGTTTTCAATAATTTTATTAGCATTATGTTTGTTTTAGAAAACATGAAAATACATATAAAATTAATGAGAACTTCACACACTCCAAGCCAACATTAGTCAATAATATCACAAAAAGCCTCAGATGAATTATCAGAATCATCATTTTTTTAAAAATTTAGATATGCACCACATTCACACCAGTTGACAGCATTTTTATATATTAATCAAAAATTGCTTTATGCTATTATAACAGGAAATTACATTTTTATAATTCTCAAATTGTATTAACACAATATTTATTCAATACAGAAAAGACACAACATACAGACGTATATTTAATGTTTATAATTACGCTATTTATACATAAACTTCACCTGAATCAAACGACATTATGCTGTCAAATGACACTTGATTATTCAGTAGTAAAAATCGATTTTACAGACTTTTAAAGCTAATTTCCACTACGTGATGCAGTTATTCATGCAACTCGCTAGATAAATAAGTACTACGGAAACAAGGTGAACTTGATTTTTTAGCCCGAAGTGTGTAGGCGTGAGACATCCAACGTTTCTCAAACTCCGCGATAAAACTACTGAGCATAAGAATGACCCATAGATTAGTATTACTATATCTATGGAATGACCACGCTGAGACGTTATATTCTTCTACAAATTAATTACATTCCTATAAATTATTGATTTATATGAGTGACTTTATTACAGTTTAAGTCTCGCATGCTTAACAGATAAGAAATCAACACTGTTTCTTAGAGAACTAAAAAATTCATATTCGAATTCTGTTAACCAAAGATTTGAAAGCCGACGGGCATTTATTACGATTTTAAAAAGTTCATTTTCAAAAAGTATCAAAGTCTATTTTAAAGATATTTTAAAACTCTTTCACACTAGCGAAACTTTTCCCTTAAGAACCGCACTCTAACTCGATAACTTCTCTTAACCTAAACCAAGCAGCTAGTTTGAAAGAAAATTTAAGCTATTTTACGTATGACTACAAGTTGGAGAAATTTAATTCCAAATAAATGAGCTGAAATGTTTTGTTGTTCCTAGTATTGGAAACTAGCACAAGAATCGCACGGAATCTCGTGACTTTCATCTTTTTCAGGTAGCCAACTTTCATTCCTCTTCATCATTACTTTTGTCTGCTAGAATTGTGAAACCATTTTTAGTTTTCAGAGATGAATCAGAAATGATGTCAGTCGGGAGCAAGGCCAACTAGATATCTAGTTGGAGGCTGTCAACTTTTATCTGTTTCTTCCAGTCATTGGGAAAGTAGCACTTTACCTTGCATGGGTATTTAATCTGAGGATAAAACACTTTACATGTCTTTCACGTATAGAATCCTTAAATGCGGATCAATAGATCTGCACTTTTGCGACACAAAATTTTATCTTTTCAAGCTCTGAATTTCAGCTTCCAGCATACCATATATAATTTTTAAATGAAATTCCGACCGAATGCCAGTACAACTCTTCCAAAAAAGCTCGCCATAGAAGTTCCTCCTAAATAAGGAGCTACTAAAGCTCCAATAGAGGTAATCTCAGGTAGCTCTAGGAGCTACTAGCCATGGCCTTTGTAAATTCAAGGAGTACTGATGAAATAGGGCGAATTCAGCTCAATTTGTTATCGAATTTGAAACAGAAACTGCCAGTGTTCAGTGTTTTTAATCTTTTAATCCCTTTGCTGTTTATTAATTAATTATCTCTGAGCCGCCTTAGCCATAGTTGTTACTTATTTAGCACCACCCAGGAAGCAAGTGTGAATTAAGGATATCACGGAGAAATTAATGGATACTCTTAAATCTGACCAGGCAGCAAAATCAACAAGCAAATCCTGGGCTAACATTCAAGACACATAGGAAATTCAAAAACCTGGTAAAGAGTCTGTGGCAAACTTCAGGCTGCAAACAAGTCACAATTGCATGGCATATCATCTTAATAAAATTGGCATCCTTCCGTCTAATGTATGTCAAAATCTCAGAAACGGTAACTGGAGTCGTGAAATTTAGCGAGCGTCCGCTAAGATAAGATAGTTATTTACGCTGCTTGTCGTGAAAGGGCCCTTTATTGGAATGCTAAAGCTTTCATGAACTCTTCTTGTGGAACGGTGTTTGATCACCACCGACTCTACTTAGAGATGGTGTTGGTTTGATACACCTGGATGCCTAAGCTGTCGTTTTACTCCAAACAGAACATAGTTGAAAGTTGCGAAATATTTCAGAAAGTAACTTGAAAGTAACTTTCAGACTTTGAAAATAACTTTTAGAAAGTAACTCTATTTCAAAGTTTCAAAGTTAGGATTTTTTTTTAATTTTAAATTTTGAAGAGATTCACGCACTATAAATTCAAGCCTCAAAGCTGTCTAACTGAATCTCTTTAATGAACTCCTTATAAAGACTACATCTCATATGTTTCTTTCTTTGTTGTTGAAATTTTTAACTTTTTACTTTTGTTCCTATGCTCATTTATTCTGATTCTTAATTTATAAATATATATTTTTTTTATTATTTATCAGTGTTCTTGTGTGATACTTGAGCTGTTTTACATGTTTGCATTGATCTTTCCATTAAAGCCATATGCAACAACATTTACTTGACTATTATTTAATCTCTTCGCTGGTTATTAGTCTTCTCATGATGAATAATGTAGAAAATAATGATATAACAGGTTTTTTTATTTCTGGAGATTTTAGAAAAATAATAACTTTAACTTTTTCGTGTTTCCGTAAGGAATCGTAATCGATAGGTTTCATATAAGTTTGCAGAGTGAACGACGTGTGGCCGTAGTGTTTTAAATGAATGTGTTTGTCGGTGTCGATGTTTGTAAATGTTTCCATCTGTTCATTTTATTACGAATTGAAATTTCTCACTTGAATGCTGAATCATATGAAGTATCTTAATATTTAGTGCATAACTTGTACTAGACCATTATATTCAAAGCACCTGATTGTATAATTTTTGTGAATACTCATATGTACATATGTGAATTTTAGAATTGATGTAAGAAATTATGGGTAAAGATAAAAAGCAAAAGAAGAACCCCCAGGAAGAAAAAGAAAAGTGAGTTATCAGAATTGTAACGTATGCTGTATTGTGAAATTGATCACATTAGACACAATATGTTAATCCGATTGTCACTCTTTTCCTATTTAACCAGATTTTTCTTTATTGTATCACAATTTTGTTAATGTCTGGCTTTTTTTTTACTTATAAGTATGTATCTTTTTCATGTGGGTTGCTGTGAATTTCTAAATTGGAATTTCGCTGTTACAATGACAATTTCAAACGCGTGCTATTGATGTGCAGTTGATCCCTGAAAGATCATGTTTAAGCTGCGCGGGTCCGCTTTTATGTTGATGGAATATTAATGAATTATATTTATAAGCTTTGGAGAATAGGAAAAAACCACCTAGTCTACCAAAATTTAAAAAAATTAAGAAATAATGAATTAGCTATGCCGTAAATGTATAATGTGAGCATAGCTAGTAATCTGTTTTGTAATTTACATCTTTAGAATTATTATAAAAAGGTTTTCAAAATCCTAACATGCGAATACGTGCCTATTTTATCTGGTATAATTTGTAGTGCTAGGAAATGTGATGAAATATAAAACTATAACATTAAGACATATGGGTACATAAAAATATACTTATGGGTACTACTTGGCGGTACATGGACACCAAGTTTGTGCAATTCTTTGACTGTGCCAAAGTAACAAGTCAAAGACTTGCACAAACTCGCACATCGACCTAGTTTCACTTGAAAAGAATCATCAGAGAATTGCACAAACTAGGCATTGCACACTCCCTTGACGTTACCCATGTACGTATCGATCTATACTCACTTAAAAAGTCAAAGGAGCAGCCAACAAAAAATATATCTCAATAAACTACATTTTAAATCAAACAATGAAATGACATAAAAAAGGAAAGTTATCGGTTAATCTTTGGACTATAGTAACAGGTAGTTTAGCGACATTTTGGTAAGGCGATAAAAGTTACTAGATAGGACTTTAGCAGTATACATGGATAAAGTCAAGAGTGTGTGCAATGCAATTCTGGGATGTTTTTTTAAGTGAAAATGGGTCGACGTGTACATGGATACTGTGTATGTGCAATTCTTAAAAACGTGGCAAGCAGTGGGCGATTCTGCACTTTCTCCCAATTTCGCACCTAATCTTCGTCATGGTTAAGCACTTTTGTTCCATAAAAGTTCTATCATAAGCGTAATTCGGCTAGCAGATTGTTAGAAAAAATGTTGAGTTAAAAAAAAAATGCCTTTACTTTGTGAAAACAAAATGGCGTCCAAAAAAAACTAGCAAGTTGCTGTAGCAGGGTTGGTTGCCAAATTTTCGCCAAAAAATCGCCAAGTTACCATAATCCAAAGATTAACCAAGTTATCATAACACTACACAAAGGAAATATCCATTTACCTTATTTACAGATTTTCGTGTCTTTAGTCAAAAAAAAAAAAAAAAAATTCCTTAACAGCATCCAAAAACTTTCTAAAATTATCTCAACTAGAATCTGTATACTGGCACCACCACAGAAATTCACAAAAATAAGAGTGAAAAATATCCTCCGTAGTGCTGGTATCCTCCGACGTTCGACTACACGCATTTCCTTCCTACAAGCAGGACACTTATAATGACTACCAAGTAAACCTTCATTTACACACCAGTCAAGTAATGCTTTTTTTTCCCTTTCATTCCAAATTGTACAGAAACTTCAAATTAATCTTACCACAGTTAGCCATTTTACTTAGGAAATTACAAATTAATTATGTACTTCTTATTGAGTCTGACACACAAACAAGCCTTTCCAAATCTTTTCCCATCATTCAAATTCACTGCAATCATGTAACCAATTAACATCATAATAGGGTTTTCATAGCATTCAACTACTCAGGTTACCATAAATAAAACAGCGATAATCCAAGGGGCACCCTTAAATCTACTCTAACCCACTGTTGTAATAATTTTGCAGTAATTTTCTGGTACTATCATTGTAGTGAATGTATGTATTGCAAATCTTTGTTTACAATACTGATCTTCTCCACATTAGTAGTCACATAGCCTTAAGTTGGGTGTTGCTGTAAAATGCAATTTTTATTCGAGGGATATTTTTATTATGTTGCTTCAGAACTGTAAATCTCGCACTACTACATGGTACATAACACACTGTCATTATTGGGCTAGATTCCAAGATTCATAGGAAAGTTGTTTCAAGAAAAAGATGAATTTTGCTTGATATAGTTTTACAGATTATTAAATATAAATTCATAGATACATTTAGTTGAGTTTTGATTGATATTTATGTATATATTTCATACATATATTTAGAATATTTGAACAATCTAATTTTATAGATGTATTTAATGTGTATAATTTAATAAATGTATTTTAATGAAGCAGTATTTCAACTATGTTGTTATAAATAGGACTTAATACTGTATACCTTAAAAAATTGATTTTAATTGTTACTACATAAAAGCGTGTACTTTTCTGATTATCTGCACCTCGTCTCAAAATTGTAAATGTTTAAATTAAATGTAAAAAGTGGTAAATGTTTAAAGAAATCTTTATGGCTATTATTTTTACAATTGATAGATATTATTCAGTGAAATGATGGTTAAATATAATGCATGCCAATTCACATATATTCAACATATTTGTGGTATGCTGATGTATGGGTTGGCTATTTGTTTCTTACATGTAATTCAAAGATATGCCAAAAATTTAAAAAATCCTTTCACATATTAGAACCAGAGATGCATATAGTCAAAAAAACATTTCCAAATTGAATTTAGGCAAGAATTCCCTTATGCTTTGTATAATATATGGAACACATAGTTTTAGTTTAATGCATAACATATAAATACGTGCACCAAACAAAAATGTTCATTTAGGATCTCGTAAATTGGTAGTTACATTAATAACCCTTTAAATTGGTAGTTACGTTTTTTAAGGGAAGAAAACTACATGTTTTTGCCCTCTTTGACTGTCCCAGAAATAAACGAATCTGCCTTCTGTGTTAGTCCGTGGCCTTCGAGATAACATGGCCTGGTTAGCTACGAGTGACGTCACGAAAGGCGTCTGATCCTTCCGTGACTTTCTTTGCTTCAGATTTAAATACGAGCGTTTCGTTCGATGTTTAGAGTGTTTTGTTTTTAATAATGCATAATAATTAAATTTCCAGAGACTTGACTGGAAAACGTATATAAAAGGTCGTATATTCATTTGCAGTTAAGATTAATAACTTAATAAATATTATTTTTTAAGAAATATTAACGAAATTTTCTATGCCATGTTTTAGGTTATCTTGTGCATTTTTTTTACACTGTATTGTAATAATTTGTTAGGATACACTCAAAAAAGAAAGTTTTGAAATAAGTAAATAAAAAGGCTGTTATTTATGAACATAAAAATGTCTTTACAGTTTGAGAAGGAGAGGAATGAAAGGAATGAAAAGATTTAGAAATATAAATAATTCACTAACAAAAGTAAATATAATTTAGCAAATTAAAAGACATAAAAAATTATTTTTCCTTAAAACTATAAATATTTCAGAGCTTCCAAACATTATGCAAATGCATTTTTAATTCATTTAAATTACTATCTAGTAAAATGAATAGCAGTTCAAAAGCCACAGAAAAAATTTAAATCCCCAATTTTTAAATTAAATAAATTACAATTTTGCTGCACCATTACAGAAAACGAATAATTTTCATATATTTATATGTTATCTATAGCAATAATTATAATAATATTTACATTATTACTTATATGTAGATGCATAATAAATAATATATTTACAAATAAAAGCCATCCATATAATGTTTTGCGAAAGCGTAAAATCAATAAATTTGCCAACGAAAACCGCAAAACAACTATACATAGAACAAACCATCATTTCTGTCTAATTAGCAAATACTGTGCAAGCTGTACTAGTATACTGAAGCAATAATTAATCGCAATTGATAATTTATTTTGAAAAATTATGAAGTATTATCAAATAATAAGGAAACAGCAAAAGGATTAATAAATTTAAATGTAAAAGATACATTATTGAAAATATATTTGAACTGCATCATACACTATTTTTAAAAAATAAAACAATGTCATTTACATACTCATATCGTTTCACCACGTATTCTTGACTTTTTAAAGTTTCCTTTCATCGATTTTTGTATGCATATTATTTTGAAGAACTTTAGTATAATTGTTTAAACAAATATTTGAAATGGTGCTCATTATTTTTTTTAATCTGCTAGAAAAGGGAATTCCACACATTAAACAAGTTTCATGAACATCAAACATGTTAATGTTTTGTACATGTATCTCGGTAAGTTTGACCAGTAAAGAATGCTGTTCAACTTCTTTACTGGTTCTTCTTTACTTTTAACTGGAACAACTTCATCTCCTAGATAAACTGCTATATTCATATGAAGTGATACAAAGATACTTTTCTCAATTTTAGGATGTGGATGAAAACTGAGCAATAAAATATAAATACCAGCAGCAGATTTGTGTAAAATAATATTTGAAGTATCTGAAATATTTAACTTATTCGGTAACATAGAAGAAAAATCCTCAAATGATGCTATTTTGTCCTTTCTCAAAAATTCATTAAAAATATGCTTCTCCATCTTAGTTCTTTTTTCCTCCCTGCTCATCCTCTGAGGGGTTGGACTTTCAGATAAGTATTTTGGACAACCAGAAAAACTGCATGGGTAAGCATCGTTATTTAATTTAGGATGCCTTCTGCACATCTGAATAAAAGTACCTTTGTTTGTTGGTAAATAATCATAGCGAATAATATCATCTTTTCGAAAATGTTTTTCACACACAACGCTGCGATCACTTGGAATAAAAATTTTCCTTGGAATTTTTTTGATCCATAAATCCCGTTTTACCGTATCTTTTTGAAATTTGAATACTTATTCATTGGTGAAATCGTAATTGGATTTGCATGCTGGAACGCAACATCGTGCAGGTATGATGAAGACAGCTCTACATAGACGTCAATCGTTATTCTTGTTAACAAATAAGTTAACTAGTAATCTCAATTTAAAAATGAAAATATCCTTAACAACATTACTTAAATTTAGCAATAAAAAAGACATGAATAATAAAAAAATACAGCACGCAATCAACGTAATAAGAAGTCTTCGCTTGCAATGTCCACACAATGCAGTGCGAAGGGTGAAAGTTCAGACGCCTTGCGTGACGTCAAATCACGTGATTCTGCAGCTGACCAGGCCATCTAATCTCAGACCAAAAGTGGGAACATATTTTTTTAACTTGATGTATGAATTTATGATGAACTTAAATGTCAATAATTTAAAGCTTGTGCCATGAGGTTAAACTTATTTGCAAAGTAGATACACTGCTCAACACTGAAAATGCAACACCCAGAATGAGTGGTCAGAAATTTATGCAAATTTTAGAGTAGACGCACGTCACTGAGTTATGCGAATGATGTGAAATGCACAGCTGTCCGACACATGTAAAGTAAGGTATAAGGGAAGGAACGTGCAGAATGAGCGATATTCGTGTTGTTATTTCTGCCAGACAAATTATCGAAGAAAGTTAGTTTTTGTTCCGGAGGATATGTGTAATAGGAGAGAATGCCAGGCCGCCGTCAATGAAGGCACTTCCAACAGATAGATGATTTTACGAGGGGTATGGTGATCAGACTGAGAAGGGCGGGTTGGTCCTTACGTCAAATCACAGCTGATACCCACATGGATGCGAGCACGGTGCATCAGCTATGGCGAACATGGTTGGAACAAGGAAATGTGGGAAGAAGGAGGGGTGCAGGTGCAGCCAGAGTGATGTCAACACGCGTGGATCAACGCATTTGCCGACAAGCTGTGGCGGTCCTGCAAGTCACTTGTACCGTGATTCTGCAGCATGGGCAAGATACCCTGGATGTTCCTGTGTCGGCCAGAGCTATTTCCTGTTGATTGGTTAAACGTTGCCTGCACTCACGCCGTCCGTTAAGAAGACTGCCATTGACTCCACGGCATAGACGTCAATGTTTACAATGGTGCCGGACTGGAGCGATGTGGATGACAGAATAGCGAAACATCGTGTTCTCAGATAAGTCATGCTTCTGTTTATCCAATGACAGTTGCCGCATACGTGTGTGGTTTCTACGTGGAGGCAGATCTAATCCGGCAGTAACTGTGGAACGCCCCACCGCGCGACAACATGACAATGGTTTGGGGCACTGTTGCCGACGATTCCAGGTCACCCCTAGTTCGTATTCAGGGCACTATGACGGCCCAACGATACTTGGAAAATGTACTGCGGCCAGTGGCAATTGCTAATGCAATTTTTCAGCAGGATAATGCCCGACCACACAATGCTCGCATCTGCTGACATGCTCTGCAAGGTATACAGATGCTTCCCTGGTCACCATACTCTCCTGAATTGTCAACAATTGAACATGTGTGGGATATGATTGGATGCCGTTTGCAGACTCTGCTCTGCTTCTTTCAGAAGACGAACTGTGGCAAATGGTTGAAAGGAAATGGAGAGCCATCCCTCAGGATACCATCCGCACTCTTATTGACTCTATGCCTAGACGTGTTTCTTCGTGCATCTCTGTCCGTGGTGGTCCTACATCCTACTGAGCCGACACTGTTTTCGATCTGTATTCTGACTATCATTTTGAAATAAAGATCACTTATTGCTGCTTGCTGTCTCTGTCTTTTTTCCAAATTTCATCACTTTCTGACCACTCCTTCTTGATGTTGCATTTTCAATGTCGAGCGGTGTATTTGAATTATAGCCTGGCACCCTGCCCCTAGGGATTATATCAGGAGACTAGTCCTCCAGGTTAGAGGTTGGGCATGGGGCCAACTACCCCACCCTGTAAAAAATCTCTTAAGAAATCCAGAGAATTATCAGGACTGCTTCTACTGTAAAATGACTTAGAAATGGTCTGAGGACCCTTCGCTTTGGAACCTGGAATGTCCAAACATTGTACTACAGTAGGGGACTGCAATTTCTTATGAAAGAATTTGACAAATATAATATGGATCTACTTGCCATTCAGGAAATGTGATGGCTTGGGGAAGGTACCATTGAGAAAAGAAACCACATGGTTTACTATAGCTGTGATGTGAAAAAACATGTTTTTAATACTGGTTTCTTATTGAACAAAAGTTTCAACACTTAGATATTGATTTTGTTCCTAAATCACCCCAACTTTGCAAAATCCGGCTAAGGGGAAAGTTTTTTAATAATAGTATTATCAATGGGCATGTACCTACAGAGGAAGAGGAAGAGAAGGACATTTTTTATGACGAACTTTCTATGTTATATGGATTTTGACCCAAGCATGACATTAAAATTTTTATTGGAGATATGAATGCTAAATTGGGTAAAGAGAATGAATTTAGACCAACAATTGGAAAGCATGGCTTACATGATAGTACTAATGACAATGGTCAATGACCAGTACTTTTTGCTGCTGAACACAACATAATAATTTCAAGCACTGTGTTCAGCCACAAGAGAATACATAAGATGACTTCGCGCTCACCTGATGGAAAAACCTGGAATCAAATTCATCATGCACTCATCGATTCTAGGCATTCTTCAGATATCCAAGATGTTAGAATTTATCAAGGCAATACTTGTGATTACGACCACTTTTTGGTTATTGCTAAACTAATTGTCAAAATTTCAAACGCTGAAAGGTACAGGGAGAGGCAAAAAAAGTTTGATTGTGAAAAGCTGAAAAATGAGGCAATTGAACGAAATTCCCAGTCCTCCCTCAGGGAAGAACTAAGATCTAAAAACATGGCCGAATTGGAAACTGTGGAAAATAAATGGAGTTTGCTCAAAGACTTGATCATCCGCTCAGCTGGTGATATGCTGGGATATATGGAGAAACCCTACCTAAGGGATTGGCTCGCTTATGAATGCTTCCTTGTAATGCAAGCAAAAAGAGCTGCTTATAAAAATATGAGCCAAAAGCGACATTCCAGACACTCTGTTGAGGAATATAAGAGATCTAGAAAACAGAAGATCCATCTGCTTAAGAAAAGACTTTTTCACAACTATCTATTTAAGGATGTTGAACATCTGAGGGGATCATCTGAATTTTTTTAAATTTTTTCAAAATCTGTTCTAGTTTTATTATTTTAAACATGAAATTCATTTTTTTATAAGCTGTGCAGTTTTTGTAAAAGTGCCAGAATTTGCACTAATTTGGATTTGACACTAAACCCATACGCAAAATGTCACAAAAAATGTATATAGTATTGAGTTTTAACAAACATGTATATACGTAAAAAGCAAATTTAAAGTTAAAATAATTAAAAAATGTGCAAATGGTTTCTGGCATATGCTTAGATGCCATTTGTATTTGCCCTCAAAAACGATTTCTTTACTTTTTCTAATATGAATTCGGTTAATCTTTGGATTATGGTAACTTGGCGATTTTTTGGAGACCAACCCTGCTACAACAACCTGCTAGTTATTGTTTGGACGCCATTTTGTTTTCATGAAGTAAAGGCGTTTTTTTTTTTTTTTTTTTTTTTTTTTTTTTTTTTTTTTTTAAATCAACATTTTTTTCCAACAATCTGCTAGCTGAATTACGCTTATGCATGAACTTTTATGAAACAAAAGTGCTTAATCATGACGAAGATTAGGTGCGAAATTGGGAGAAAGTGCAGAATCGCAAACTGCTTGCCGCGTTTTTAAGAATTGCACATACACGGTATCATCCATGTACATGTCGACCTATTTTCACTTTAAAAAACATCCCAGAATTTCACAAAAATGACATTACGCACACTCTTGACTTTATCCATGTACACTGCTAAATTCGTAGCTGGTAACCTTTATCGCCTTACCAAAATGTCGCCAAACTACCTGTTACCATATTCCAAAGATTAGCCATGAATTCTTTTGTTATGTTCAGTCATTTATCAACATTTTAGCAATTTTAATATTTTTGATTTTAATTAATTTGATGATTTTTGATTTTAATATATATGTATTTCATGATAATTTTTTAATATTGAGTAATTTTTGGGTTAGAGTAGAGAGAAGGGTACCCCTTGTATTTTCGCCAAGTGGTAGTTTATTTAGCTTGAGTAGTTGAATGTTATGAAAACCCTACTATGACGTAATCAAATGCATGATTGCAGTGAATTTGTAAGAGCTTGTTGTGTGTGTTGGTTAGGAAGTACATTGCTTGTTTTCTGGTTTATACTGTAAAATGGCTGAATGTGGTAAGATTAATTTGAAGTTTCTGTATGATTTGGAAAGAAAGGGAAAAAGAGCATTACTTGACTGGTGTGTAAATGAATTTTTACTTAGTAGCCATTATTCAGTGTCTTGTTTGTAGAAAGGAAATGCGTATGGTCGGACGATACGCCGCTACGGAGGATATTAGATAATTTTAGGAAGTTTTTGGATGCTGTTAAGGAATTCTGTTTGACTGAAGATGTGTTAATTCGTAAACAAGGTAAGTGGATATTTCCTTTATGTAGTGCAAATATGAATTTACTTCTTTATGTTATTTCATTGTTTGATTTAAAATGTAGTTTATTGAGATTATATATATATATATATATATATATTTTTTTTTTTTTTTGTTGGCTGCTCCTTTGACTTTTTAAGTGAATATAGTTCGATGTGTACATGGACAAAGTCAAGAGAGTGCACAGTGCCTAGTTTGTGCAATTCTGTGATGGTTTTTTAAGTGAAAATAGGTCAGTGTGTACATGGATACCGAGTTTGTGCAAATCTTTGTTTTGTTATTTTGGTTTTGTGTAGTGGCTGCTACGCAAGCTAAAATGATAAGTTGAAGAATTGCACAGACTTGGTATCCACGTGCCACCAATTTTTGCCAAGGGTACCTGTAAATATACTTTTACCATTTTTTTAATATTTGAATTTCATTAAAATTATGTTTTTTGCAAAAATAATATATAAGTGAAATATATTGATTTTTCACTGCAGCATTTAAAAGCATCTTTACTTTTCCTTTTAGAATGGAAAATTAGTGAAAAACAGAAAGTTAGACAATTTCATTTCTCTAATTTTCTGTTTTAGTGGTAAGTAAATGTCCCCATGTAAATATTTCAAAATATTCAGATATGTGTTAGTTTTTTTCTTCAAATTTCACTTTATGCTTTCCCCCCCCTTTTTTTTTTCAAAAACCTGATTTTTACTCTTACATATGTACACTTATGCTGACACCATAATTCTTTTCATTATAAGAACCAGTGTAAAATCTCTCTTTTTTTTTAATGAAAAAATATTTATATCTGCAGGTCCGATTTGAAAAAGGATGCACTGGATTTGCCAGATCTAGCAGAATCTAAAGTACGTATTTGGTGACGTGTAATTTAATTATGTATATATTTAATCGTGTAGTACTCAAGCCTGGAATATGTTTCGGATGACTTTAAAATGCGTACTCCTCAAATTACAGTGGCTTACAAAAGTGTTCATACACTAATAAGTTTCAGTGAAATATTGCTTTATTCCGTACTTTTCCGTTTCGCCCGCGCAAATCTCGCAAAGCAGACTTTGTTGGCGACAACATACAATATACACATAAAAAATGTCAACTAATGTTAGGTCTAAGAATTTTTTATTTTGAAGGCATAGACATGTTAATATGGTTTAACATTTTGTAAAAAGACAATAAATTTGTAAAAAGACATTAATTTAAGAATTTACTATGCTATCATGGTTCAACATCCTGATTCGCCAGTTCATATCACGTGACCCCAACTGAGCTCATCCCATGTAAACTATGCTACAAAAATCTAATTCTCTCAGTAATTATCTACATCAATTTTAAATTTGCAAGTTTAAATGCTAGAATTACTTCAATTCATAAATAGCTTATGTAAAACTGCAGTGCTTTATTTCGCTAGTGCATTCTCATTAGAATTGATGAACTTAACCCTTGACATTGCCTTTTCTATATTTTCGCTTTCGGGTGAGTAATGTGATGACATCTTAATTGACTTAATTACCGTGAGTGGCCTTAGGGCATAAAATTGAACTATCTGCTAAAGATTCTATCTAATTGTATGCCGGTATTGAAAGAAACAATCAATCTAATAAGAAATGGCTGGGCCTTGTTTTGAAAATGAGGTGTAAAAGATTACCAGTGAGGATATTCCGTTTGGCATCAGTTGTACCATTATTGGCGACTTTATCGCCTGCGCCGGCAAAATGGAAAAAGTACCCATTATTTGTTAATAAAAATTATTATTTTAGAAAGAAAATTTTTTAATAACATCTATACGTTTCTCTTAGCAAAACTACATTAATTATATAATGGACAGATTAAAACTTTTTTTTTTTTTTTTTTTTTAAATCAATGATAAAAATGTAACAAAAAAGTTACCTCATGAAAGTCTTCCTATGCTTTAAAGAAATCTGCACATGTTGGTAAATATAATAGTATTTATGTTAATATTTTGTTGTATATCCTGCAGTACTTAATGACAGCTTTCAAACATCTAGGCATAGCTAGCCAGTTTTTGTATAATATCTGCATCAATATTCCTCCATTCTTCCATCATTACAGTTTTTAGTTTGATTTTTGTTTTAATGTTGTTTCTTCGTATTCTAAACTTTAATTCTCTCTAAATGTGTTTTGTTGGGTTTAAATCTAGTTACTAAGGTGGTGTTTTCAGAACTTGTGAACAATTATAGACATCCAAAAGGCGAACGCTGAGGGCCATGTGCTTAGGATCGTTACTGTGATAAAAAATAAAGTTCTTTTCAGTATCCAAATTTTAGGCAGATAATTTTAAATCATCTTTTAAAATATTTAAATAAAGAGCATGGCTCATTGTACCATCAATAAATACTAAATTATTTAATCCTTATGCTGACATGCACCTTTACACTAGAACATTTTCAACCAAGGTTTTAGAATTAAGCTCCTCTTTGTTTTTCCCTCTCCATACAATTATACACTTATCTGAACCAAAAATGTTAAATTTATTTTCATTTGCATATTCAGATATGATTCCAATACACTTTGGGCTTATTTACCATTGATTTTGAGAAGAAAAGCCTAAGCCTTTCTATTTTTTGCACTTTCAAAAAGTTTTCTTTGAGCAGAGTGTCCATGTAATCCAGCTGATCTGAGCACTTGTCAAATTGTTTTAAGTGAAATTGAAGTAGAAAATTTTTTAATAAATTCTGTAGAAATCTTTACAACACTGATGGGGGTTTTTCACAGATTTTCTAACTATAAATCTCGATCACATCGAGTCATGTCAAATTCTCTTTGCTGGACAACCTCTTTTTACTTTATTTTGGATTCCATTTTCTTCTTTATAATGTTTTATCACATACTGCACTGTAAAATGGGATAAATTTACTATTTTAACGATATCCCGAATCAAATTTCCAATCTTGTGATAAAAAATGATCCATTTTCAAATGTTGTTTGTTGCTTTTTTATGACTATGAGCCATTTTTAAACATTAAATAAAATATAACAAAGTAAGCAAATAGCTGATCGTACACCAGAAATGTTTGGATTTATTTAAAATCACATCGAGATATGAAAAATATTGGGCTAGATATTCATATTCCATTCCAGGTTACAGCCCTTTTTCTGCAAATTCTCAAAGTGTGCGAGACACTTTAAATGAACATGTACTGCACCTGTTGTTTGTTTTCAGAAACTTATCAAGATTGCTAAAGCAAAAAATATTCATTTTTTTTTAATTTTTAAAAAATTGTTCAAATTTTTGTAAAATTCTATTAAAAGAAAAATTATTACTATGAACCTTTTTCTCAAAATAAAATGGATTGTGAGAAATCCATTTACAAGTATTAATTTAATTGGTAAATATTAAGATATTCTGCAGTTTTTATTGGATATGTGGAGGGAGGGAAAGGATTTTCAATTTCAAATGTTATGTACTATTTTTAATTTGAATGCTCATCAGTTTTCAAGTTTTTAATTATTAATTTCAAATGTTTCTACTAACATTATAACCAATTTTTGTATGGGAAGAAAGAAATTTATATCCAGGAGATGCAAAGTTTATAGTTAAAATAATAATATCTTTGAGGAAAGAAAACCCTAGCATTCAAATGAAGTGAAATTCCCTCAGTATAAATAGAAACTGTCTAAAATCACCCAGTTAATGTTTTGTACTTTTATTTTAATAGGGCAAAGAGTTGATTTTTTATGATCTGCAAAAATTTCAATAGAAAAACCATAGATTTTCTGATGTCAAGTTTTAAAAGTATTGGATATATAAGGCCCATATCACACGGCGTTTGTTTCACACGAACAACTTTTTCGGACAATTTTTCTGCCTGGTTTACTATTGAAAGAAAGATGTGCAACTTTTTTCTGCCTTTTCAAAAAAAATTGCAATTTGTTCATTTTCAACCAATCAGCTATCAGCTTGTTTTTAATGACGAACCAGTTTCCCTTTGTGTTAACCCTAAAGCGATTGATGGTGATTGGCTGTTGTGACAAAGCAGAAAAATTGTTCCAAACAGTTGTTCTTCTGAAACAAAACGACGTGTGATCGCAGCCTTATGAATAAAAAAATGGATATGTATTAGAAAAATTGTATAAAATGAAAAGCTACCTTAGAAACTGATTGAATTTATTTGGATTGTTGTTTTTCGAGCTATCTAATAGTGCAAAGATTGTTATCAAAATATAATTCCATTAACACAGCCATAACTTCAAAATACAAATCAATATCATCATTCGTTCTTATCATCATCACAATCATCACAGTGCTTTAATTTGTCAAAAATTGTACAGTGTCAAAATCCTTTATAGCATCTGTGTTATACCTGTAACAAAATTTTATACTTCACAAAACCTCTGTAAAATGTAGCATTCTTTGTAAAAGTGTAAAAAAAAAAATCTCTATAACATTTATATCACCACTATGTCAAAATTTTATATCCAAAGATTTTTTTTTTTAAATAAAAGCCACTAAATGAGCAGAAAAAGCTAAAAAATCTTTCAAGCGTAACAGCTGACTGAAGAAAATTTTATTTTAAATTAGAAAATAAAGAAAAGCACAGTTATTAATATAAGAAAATCTGTTAAATTGTGAGATATCTCATCAAGTCAATACTGCATTAAGTCATTAACTTGCTATTAATGAGATATCTGATTATAAATATTCTCGGATCATTCATTAAAATTTGGCTGATATTCTAACATGCAGCATGTCAGTACCTTGTTGTTTTTCACTTGCTCTGGAATGAACATGTTTCTGTATTTGCTTTTTATTATTTTAAGTTGTAAAGAAGGTTGCATATTGAGGTATGTTGACCCAAAACATGCTTTCATGTTTTTGTGTTTAATAGTGTCCATTAGTTTAAAAACTTTATCAATTTTATTTTCTGTGATTTTGAGTTCAAAAAATAATAATCTTTAATTCAGTCTCTGATTTGTTAATAAAACAAAATTTTTCCATTGACAAAGTCACTTCTGTTATGTCAAATTCCAACAAAGGATTTTTTTGTGAACAATCAAATGAGCTCCATAGAAAACATATCTTAAAATCTTCTTTTAAATTCTGAGCAGAACTGAAGATTTTCAGCATGCTTAGGTAGATCATACTCCAGAATAAGTTCCAGAGAGGTTGAAGGATGGAAATTGTTCATAGTCCTTCTCCAGTAAGTTGTTCTTCCTCCAGTTCTTGTAAATTGATTTTAGCAAAAAAACAGTTATTGAGCTCTTCATTTCAGATATGTGTTTTGCTTTTCCTTATAACATGATATTTGAGCCATTGATTTTTGCAGTGATATTGGTTAAAAATGCCAAGTTAGCAAGTCACTCCATGTTATCTAATTTTTTTATCATAATTGTCTTTGGATATGAAAAAAAATTTAATCTTCATTAACAATCCAGCAAATCTTATTAAAACTTTTCCTTACTTCAGCCACCTTACTTCTACATGGTAAATTATATCACCATACTCGTAGTTCAGCTCATCAAGCAAAACTTTAAAAAGTAGATGAATCAAAGGCCATCCTCATATAAAATTTCCAGTGTGTACAGTAACAATCATTATGATATTGAGGTTGAGCTTTAGTGGTCTCATTTTCTTGATGAATAATGCAAAGGTATGAATTAAATTTGTAAAATGTATCGTCCTGCTTATAGACCCCAATAAATAGTACAGTACAAAATCTGAGATCTGGACTCATCGGGACTTTCAGGATTTGGTATTTTTCTGGATATTAGATCATCAGTTTAAATCTAGTAAGATGGCATATAGAAATTATAAAATTAAATATATGAAATCGTGATTTATGAAATAGTGAAGTATTTATGATCTAAAGGGTATCAAAATTAACAAAAAAAAAAAAAAAAAAAAGCTTAATATTTATTTGTTTACCTTATTAACCATTTCTTTCAATGTAAGTTAAGTTGCTTCGTTTTTTGTGCTAACACTTTCTCTTTAATTCTGTAGATAGACATAATCTCCTGTTTAGTTACATTGTTAAGTCCTGTAACTGCTGTTTCGAGAATTCCGACTAACTTTTCAATTGAAATTTTTTCGTTTTCAGTAACTTCTCTGTCATCTTCACTATCGGTAGCAGTATTTTATGGATCTAGAACCGTACTACAGATTTCACCATTAATTAATTGGTTGATGATTGAGAAGCATTGTCAATGCAATGAAAAACTTCTTTCATATCATCTTCATTTATTACCACTTTTCCACATTTATTTACAAAATCCGTTAATTTGAAAATTTCACCTTTGTTATCCGAAAACCTTAAAATTAGCTGCTATCATCATCAAATTTAGTTATCCTTCACTGTATATATTTGGCTTTGCATCATGATCTTGGCAACTAATGACAAGTTGTTCCGTTAAATTTTATCTTGCTTCTTTCGTGCACTGAGACAATTAAGCTGGAATTGTATTAGTTATTTATTATACTTATGTCTATTTCTTGTGTATGCTTAAGGCTTATCCTAGTCGTGAATAAATAAATTCTCACTTAAGGCTTATTGAGGACCGGCGCTAGGTATATTACCACGTGATGCGTTCTCTGTGGGTCCTAAATTCTGCGGCCATACGAGCCCAGGTGCTGATTCTGGGTTTATGTGAATAACAAATCAGTTATTCTTAATTCAAATAGCCCTAAATGTAATCTTTAGGTCTATGAGTATCATCAACAAAATGTATTTTTAACATATGGAAAGAAATTTTTGGCAAACTTTTTCTCGTCAACATTTTTTAGTGCATTTAACTTAAATCTGTAATCATCGCCAAGTGTAGTGCCAACATAAAATGTTACATACTCCTTTTTTATTCAATTATTAACTTAAAAAAATTGTTTAGGCATCACTGTATGAGTCATTACTTAAGTTGTCATGGTTTGATAAATATACGGTGATGAAAGGAAAATTTAATAAATAATGAATGATTCACCAGGTTGCCGTGAAATCAACGATGTATCTATGTGGAATGTTTCGGATTCCAATGTGTGCCAAGCAGATATGCAGCAACTGAGGCAAATCACTGGTCGTTCAAATTTATGCTAAAATGATTGTTTCTTTAATAACAAGGTACAGTCAAAAGTCGTTAATTCGGATACCCATAATCCGGAATGATCTATAATCCGGACCTCAAAGCTACAAACTTTCTGCATCGTGTTGACGCATGCGCGTAAGACCTTTACGCGCGTTGGCTACGCGCATTACGCTAATCTTCAAATTGGATTCGGCTTATTATTTTTTGCAGACTGTTAGAGCAATTTTATAAAAGTAAGCTTGAACTTTTGATTATGTCAAATAGAATTTCTGATATACATTTACTAATATGTAAAGGATCTACAAAGTATGTTTCGAAGTCCATTAAACAAAAAGTGGAATTGATGCAAAAAATGGATAAAGCCATATCCTTTGTTTATCTAAACTTTAACGTTTGTTTATCTTTAACGCCACGGTGCGCAGTGAATTGGAAGTTGATCTGTCAGCACTATCCTTATCTTCAGAGCAGATGTTTTTATTTTATTTGGCTTATAATTCCTTACTAAATGTAGTATTTCATCTCGATGTACTCCGTCTTTGATATGATTTAAATCAAATTCCTCGTCATTATAATTCACTTCCGATAGCGAAGAAAGTGACACAGAGGTTATTGAAAACGAAAAAATTCTGTTTGACAAATTAGTCGGTATTCTCGACACAGCAATTATAGGACTTAAACAGCGGAACTTTGTAACTAAACAAGAAATTATATCTGTTTATAGAATTAAAGAGAATGTATTATCACATAAAAAACGAAACAACTTATATTGAAAGAAATGTTTAATAAAGTAAACAAATAAATATTAAGCTCTTTTTTTTTTTTGTAAATTTTGATACCCTTTAGATCATAATTGTTCTTTATTTCATAAATTACGGTTTCATATTTTTAATTTTATAATTTCTGCATGCCATCTTACCAGATTTAAACTGATGATCTATAATCCAGAAAAATCGATAATTCGGAATCGAAGTCAGAGTCCGGATTAACGACTTTTGACTGTATTTTATTTAGTGTCAATGTGAAATTAGGAATCGGGACTCTCCAGATGTTTTATTATGTGCAGAGGGGATAATCAAATGTACATGCGTAAAGGCTACGAGAAAACGTTGTTGGTGGTTTTGAGGTCCGGATTTTAGATCGTTCCGAATAATGGACGTCTGGATTTCGGACTTTGTACTGTATTATTCCCAATCATAGCCGGCGCACCACTGATTGTGATTGAATTTTTTTTCATTGGCACTTCTCTTCAGTAATATATTTTTTAACTGCATCATATATATTTTGCCCTCAAGTGAGTTTTGCCAAAGTCGGCATGATTCACGGAGAAGTGAGAAAACACTTTTATCATGAATATTAGAAGTTGCGGTCAGTCACTAACATCAGTGGATTCATCAAATTGCTGCGAAAAACATATTTTTCAAAATCAGATCTCATGTTGATGCTATTCTTCATATCGTCCACTCGTTATGCGACAGTTTTGTGATGGAGGCATATCTTTTGTAGCTGAGATTATTAGCTTCTTTCACAATGCCCTGTCTGAATATGCTTTTTTATGTGATGCAAGAATATAACTTAAGGATGCTTCTGTGTGATTCTTTGCTTCATTTTTTTAGGGTAAAAAGACTGCTTTGTCGAGTTCCCGGAAGAGATTTTAATAATTGAACTTTACATAAAGTAGAGCTGAGTGGATATATTATTGTTGAAATCCTTATGAACAGTTTTGTGATGATGTTCAGCATTCAGTCACTTTGATACTACTATTGAAGCATTGTATAATTTGCAAACTGCCTTTTGGCCCATGTTTGTAAATAACAGCTCTTCTAATTCATCGAAGTGGTAGGTTCTCTTTGTCATTCATATCAACAAGCACAACACAAAATATAGGAAATAATTAAAGTGGTGCTTTAAAACTTGCCAAAAACAACACATTTTTATAGCCTGTACTGTGAACTTTATATCAACTTATTTGACTGATAACTTATGACTGTGTGTCTGGACAGAATTTATTATTTTTGCAGACATGCAGTAACACTAGCATCTTATGAAAACAGACATGCTAATTCTAATTCATCATGCAGATAAAAAACATGGAAAGATTGTAGGTGGTAATGCACAAATAGGTGAACACAAATGTTATACCTGTGTATGTAGTGTGTAATTGACCATTTTTATGGTGTTTTTTATTTATTTATTTATTTATTTTATGTGGTTTTTGTCTTATGGGGATATTGGGATTCACGGACACCTAAAGATGGGATTGGGAGCTAGCAGGCATACACGAGCCACCAGTTGAACACCACTGTGGTAGAGTTTCAAGAACTTTTTGTATCTAAAAATGTTGGCAAATATAGTGTTGAAATTCAGCTAGATAAATGGCTAAAGGTCATCAAAAATGACTGAACTTACATCATTGATTAAAAGTATCAATTGCTTAAAATGTAGTTGTACTTCTTAATTCTTCAGAAAAGTAGAACTTTCGTATGTGCTCAGGGTACAATGTTTGAAGGTATGTTCCTGTTTGAAATCAAATCAAATACATTAAAAAAAGTGTATTCTGTACCTTTTACCATTAAAAGGTTTTGGAATTGGTTCTTTATATAAAGTTTTAGTAATAATATTTCATACCTTGCTTGTAAATTTCTCATAGGTGTAATTTAGTCTCCTTTGTGTAATGCATCAAGGATAATGTTCTCAGTCATGAGAGGCTAGACTGTTGCATTAAACCATTCCTTGAAATACTTAAATAATAAAATATCTGGCTGTTTAAAAGAGAGTATGTATAATTTTAAGTAATTTAGTACCTAGAATTAACTGTAATATATCTGCAACTTTAAGCAATTTGTTAATTTTTGAGTGTTTACATTATAGGAAAGTAACATTAATGAAAGGTTTTCTCTTAATTTAAAATAAAAATAAAACTTTTTTAAACTTCAGTTTTTTTGACACCAATAGTTATTTCCTTCCCAACATAAAATGGGAAAAACCAATTGTGCATTTGCTGGGATTTAAATGATAGGTCGCTAGCTGGATGTGCTTAACCATGTACCCCAGTAAGAGAGCACGCTCAGGGAAATTTGATAATTCCTTGCAAGTTAAGGATTTAAATATTATTATTGTATACAAATAGAAATTTTTATCATTTGTACATGCCAGTTATTTTCTATTTATTATTATTTTTTTATTATGGCATAACATACAATGGTATTCGTCAAAAGGGAAGATGCCTTGTGGAGGACTTCTAAGAGAAACTAGCTCATATCCATAGGGAAAACCAGAAAAACACCCATACAGCTAGTCCGTTCGCTAAGATTAGAATCCCGGGCTGAACTACCAATATTTAGCAACTTTAGTACTCGGCCACTGGTGGGCTGCATTATTTTCTATTGTTGACCTATTAGTAAATTCCTGCCTGTGAAGACTTCAGGGAGGTTTAACTTTAAAATTATTTTGTTACCATTTCAAACAAGAGAAGATATTTAGAGATCAGTAATTTGAAAATCAGAAAATTTCAATGAATAAATAGATTTGGATGTTTGGAGAAGTGAAGTAAGTTGATGGCCTGTCTTTTAGTACCTGTCAGTATCTTCAAGAAATATTATTCAAATAAAATGTTTTTTAAGTGAAGCTAATCTGTTGCAATAAAGGATCACTAAAAAGTCATACTAAATTATTATGTTAAATTACTAGCAAAAAAGGTAAGTATTTTTGTCATGAGTGAAAAGTTATAGACATCTAAATTGTCTCCTGGTTTAAAAAAGAATGTCTTTTCAGGGCCTGTCTTCTTCTTTTTCTTTTTTCTTGAATAGTGAACAGTTTTCCTATTCTTGTAACGTGTACTGTACATACATTGGTTGCATCAACAGAGAACTTTTTTTTTTTTTTTTTTTTTCAAATTTGTGACACAGTAGTAAAGGAGTAGTTGTAATTAATTGTAATTTCACCAACTGATAATTATATATATATATATATATATATATATATATTATAACGCTAATAAAATGCTGTTTTTCATTACTCCCAGTTTACTTATTTATGATTCCCTAAAAGAAACTGATTACTTTGCTGTATGTCTGAAAAATGTGGTATGTTTCCGTATTTTAAATTAATATCAAACAAAGGATGAATTTACCATTTATTAAAATTCAAATTGGCATAGATATCTCTTGCTTCTTTGATTAATCTATATATTAATATATACTTTTATTTTTTAATCATATATATATTGTCATAAACGTATTTATAAAATTTTAAATAAATTATTTTCTAGGATCACCAGGAGGATACTGGACACTCTAAACGTTCTAAAAAGGCTAAAGATAAAAAGAAAAGTTTTTCACCTCCTCTTTTAGAAAATTTCAGTGATGAAGAAATTGAAATCATAACATTAGAACAACAGCGCAAAAACAAGAAAAAACTTCCAAAAGCTAGTTTTAATATTTTAGAAGTGGAAGATTTTGAAACAAAAGACAATAGTGAAGATGAAGATTCTTTGCGGACTAAGATACAAGACAGCTCTGAAGCTGTTGAAAATACTGCCGAAGAAAAAAACAAATCAAAATCAGATGCTAAGGCAGGGAAAAAATCAAAGAAGAGAGAGCGCAAGAAGAAAGGGGATGATGATGATGATGATGAAATTCAAAAAATGTTGGAGGAACTAGCCATAGAAAATAAAATAAAACAACCTGAAGATAAAGTCAAGGATACAGTTGCAGTTGTACCTGATGCTAAACCTGAAGCTGCTGATAATGTTTCTGAAAAACAGTCAAAGAAGAAGAACAAAGAACCAGCTGCCAAAGATGAAACAATCAAAGAACCAACTGCTAAAGATAAAAATGAGCCTTCTGAACTTTCCACAGTTAAAACGGCTGCTCAGAAAAAGAAAGAAAAAAAAGAAAGGGAGAAAGAGAAAAAGGCTGCACAGTTTGAAAAGGTATATATAGCTGTAATTTTTGTTTCCTTAATTTCTGTTAAATAATTTTCCTACGAGAGATATTTTTAACCCTCTCACTGCGTACTTTTTTTTTTTTATCAAAATAGGTTCAAAAATTGCATATTTGTTTATTACATATTTCAAATCTGCATATATTTTAGAGTTAAAATACACATTTTAGAGTTAAAATATACAAAAATTTTGTGTAAAAGAGTTTTTTTTAATATAGAATTAGATCATAGAAAAAGGTTGTCAGAATACTGAAATTGAAGAAGAATGATATAAAAGGAAAATTTTGAAAATTAATATTGGTTAAATTATGATTTATTTTATAGAATACAAAGGTAAAACATGTACAGTGGTGGCCAAAATTGTGGATACTTTTGGAAATTTTTTTGTTTTTGAACTTTGTATGCTTATAGAAAATGTTCCGTTTTGCAAAATGCAAACTTGTATATATCATTTTAAAGAGAATTTATTACTGAATTCAATACAAAACACAAAATTCAATTATTTTCAATACAAAAAAGTTATATGTACTTTAATATAAATAAAAAACACAGTTATGAAGTGGTTTGTAATGTTTGTAATGTCTGGCCAATCACTGTTCTTGTTCTGAGAACCAATCAAATGTTAGTAACTGCCAGTAGAAGCTGACATCATGTTTACACTTGAAACAATTCATTATTTTGCTTTGTTCTGTAGAAGGAGGACTTGTTTCTTATACACTGCAATTACAAGTAGGAATTTTTGTAAAAATTTTTAATATTTAGTCAAGAAGCAATGACATCAAATAAAAGAGTAGATTAGACACCTAGAAAGAGATGTAATATTATTGTGTTACGAGAAAGTGGTCTTTCCTATGCTGAAATCGCAAGACAGGTGGGTGGTTCAGCGACTACATCTGGAGTCCAAAAGTTTTGTTTACGATATCAGGAGACAAATTCAATAAAAAAACAAAGAAGGAAAAGGCCGACAAAAGGTGCACCACATCTATTGATGACAGAAGAATAAAAAGACTGTGTCTCCAAGATAGAAAAATATTATCAGTGGCCATCAGAAGTGATCTGAACGATGCTGGTGTTTCTGTCAGTTCAAGAACAATCAAGAGACGATTAACAGATGTTGGACTGAGAGGTAGAATTCCACGAAAAAAGCCTTATCTTAATTTTCAGCAAGGAAAAAGAAGACTACAGTGGGCAAAGGAACACGTTAATTGGACAGAAGATCAGTGGTCACAAGTTATATGGAGTGATGAAACTAAGATATCGTTATTCAGTAGTGATGAGCGAAAATATGTAAGACGTAGAATAGAAGAAGAGCTACATCCTGACTGCATTTCAAGCAACTGTGAAGAACCCAGTTAGTGTTATGATTTGGTCATGCATGTCAGCAGATGCTATTGGTCGCCTTCATGTCATCGATGGGACACTGAATGCCAGAAAATGCATTGACACTATTCTAGAACCAAAACTTCTACCTTCCATCAAAGATCTCTTTCCCAACAATGCTTCGTTTATTTTTCAGCAGGATTCTGCTCCTTGCCACACAGCCAAAATATCAAAAGAGTGGTTTCGTACAAAGAGCATTAAATTGTTGTCATGGCCAAGAAACAGTCCTGACCTCAATCCTATCAAAAATTTGTGGCACTGTTTGAAAACTCTTGTCCGAATGAGGCGCTCATCAAATAAAAGCGAACTAATTGAGGCTATAATTGTTTCCTAGCATCATGTAATAACGAAAGAAGAGCTTAAAACTCTTGTTAGCTCAATGAAATGTCGATGTGAAGCTGTAATCCAAAATAAAGCGTACCCTACTAAGTACTGATAACTCACTGCAATCATCACTATCTAATGTATATGGATAACTATTATCGTTTAACTTTTTTTGTATTGAAAATAATTGAATTTTGTGTTTTGTATTGAATTCAGTAATAAATTATCTTTAAAATGATATATACAAGTTCGTATTTTGTGAAACATAACGTTTTCTATAAGCATGCAAATTTCAAAAACATAAGTTTTCTAAAAGTGTCTACAATTTTAGCCACCACTGTATACTAATAAAAATATTTGCATATCAATTTTGCACCTCTGTCAAACCTTTTCAATAGAAACTGAATTTTCAGATTCATTACTATCTGCAGAGGAATCCAAGAAATTCTCATCAATTTCGCTATAACTATCTTCAATATACTTGAAATCAGTGTCGGAAATATTGTCAGGAATATAGGTTATATCACTCACGAAACGCTTCCTGCCAGACATCTTTGAGCTCTGAAAAGCACGTGCAGAATGCTACATTACATATTCTTGTATATTTGGCAGAAATGTGAACAACTAATGGCATCTGTTATCCCACATCTAAATAAATAATTAAACATCACAGAAAAGCCGAAAGGAAACCTTGAATGGAGAAAAAGCGGGTTGCACAGTTAAATAGATGGCAAAAAGTTATCCCCGCAGAAATTGGAGGGTTGCGTAAATTTTGCTACTTCTATGTTGCCCGTGGAAATCGTGGGATGCGCAGCGAGAGGGTTAATGTGTACTAAGCAATATCAGGTAGGTAAAACTTTTTGCATCAGTTACATAATCTTACTAATTTTTACCTGTAAAAGAAAGGCATGTCTTTTTCTCTTATTCAAAGCAATTTTTAAATCATGCATTGTTTAGTCACTTAACTATTTGGATTTCACAACCCTTTTACCATATGCACTGAAAAATTTATATCCTTAATAACAACAACAAAAAAAAAAAAAAAAAAAAAAAAAAAATTCTTATTTAACTGGACATAATAGGAATGGGATTTGGTTGGTGGTTCAGTTTTTTCATTCTGTAATAAAGGCTTTCTGATGTTTTTCTTAAGATATCTCATGTTATTAATATAATTCAGCTTTTCAGATTTATTTCTGTAAGAGTTTTAAAATTAATTATTTTTGCAAGAGTATATAGTTAAAAACAGTCCTTCAACCTTCTATGATGTTGAACTTGCAAACAAAAAGCTTATTAAATCAGATGGTATCAAAGCTGTGCCAGATGGTATCAAGGCTGAGCTATTAAATATTAATGAAATGAAACTAATTAAAGCAATCTATTTCATTATTCATTATACAATGATATGGGAAAATGATATGGGAACAAATGCCTACTGATTGGAAAAGGGGTCTGTTTGTCATATTTATTAAAAAAAGGAGAGAAGTTGGAATGTTGTAATTACAGAGGAATTAATGTATTGAATATAGCATATGAAATCTTCTCCACCATTCTGTATAAAAGATTGCAGAGATATACTTCTAATATTATTGGGAGCTATGAATGTGGTTTTCAGAAAGGGAAAACAACAATTGATTAAATATACTCTATCAGAGAAATTTTGGAATGAACAAAGGAATATAACATTGACACCTATCACGTTATTGATTGATTTTAAAGCTGCGTATGACAGTTTAAATAGAGGAAGATTACTTGAGGCTGCGTATGACAGTTTAAATAGAGGAAGATTACTTGAGGCTACGTTGAAATTTAACATCCCTAGGAAACTGATCAGCCTTACGAGAATGACACTTAAGAGTGTGAAATGCAGAATAAAAATTTTGTCTTTTTTCTTAGAGCTTTTTATATGAAGAAAAGTCTGTGACAGGGAGACTCATTTTCTTGTCTATTGTTTAACTTGGCACTGGAAAAGGCAGTGCGAGACTCTCAACTAAGCACAAGTGGAACTGTTCCACAATGAACAATTCAACTGCTAGCTTTTGCAGATGACATTGATATCATTGAGTGGTCTGAATGGGCTGTTTTTGAGGCATTTTTCTTGCTTGAATATGCAGCAGGGAAGATGGGTCATAACCATCAACGAGGATAAGACCAAATTTATGATGATAACAAATAAAATCATGGACCTACTCCCCCTTCAAAGATCTTAATTATATTTTTGAGACTGTTAAACAAGTACAATAATTTAAAGTTTCAATGACATTAAAATTGAAATTAAAAATAGGATACCTGTGGCCAAACAGATACCACATTAAGTCCAAATTTAATAGCATAAAAACCAAAATAAGTTTATACTAGCCTGATAAGACCTGTGGCCCTATATGGAAGTGAATGCTGGACAGTTAACAAGGCAGAGGAAGATGTGTTGATATTTGAAAGAAAAATTCTAATGAGGATTTTTGGACTGGTGACCAAAATGAATGGAGAATGTAAGAAATATAACGAGCCTGATATCGTCAAAATTGTAAAAGCATCTCGTATTAGATGGCTAGGCCATATTTATAGATATGATGATGCTTTTCCTACTAAAAAGATGATTTTCTCAAAAATAGAGGAAAAGTGACAAAAAGGAAGGCTACCTTCTAAATGGCTAGATAGCATGGAAAAGAATTTGAAACTGATAGGGGTAAACCGATGGGAAGCTGTGGTGTCAGATAGAGAAAATTGGAAGAGGTATGTTCTAGAGCTCAAGAAGAGTATAGTTAAAATTCAGTTTAAATTTAGTATTTATTATATTTAATTAAAAATTCCATGTAAATTATGTTTGATATTAGAGAATGCATTTAAAAAATAATAAGGAACTTTATGTATTTGCAGCCATTTTATAAGCATAAAAGTACTTTTTGATTAGCAGGATGCCATTTTGCAGCAGATGTAAATGTTAGAATCATGAAAGGAATGACATCTTACTAAAGTTAAAGACAACTATTGAAATTTACAAGCGTGAACACATTTATTTTAATTGGGATTTGTAAAGTGATTTAAGATTGTCACAGTTGAGCAGAATTTTGCCAGTATAAGCTCTTGGTGTCAAAATAAAAAAAAAAAAAAAAAAAAAAAGGTTAACCCACAAGAATCATAAGTTCTCAATCATATGGACCTCTATAAGCTTTCAAACACTTTTTAATTCTTAACAGCTTAAGGTAACAAGTAAAGATACATTTTTTGGTACTTTTCTGATTATCTGTACCACTGTCTTGAAAAGCTGGTAAACACTGATGTTAATTTTTCACCAAGCTAAGACACAGAGGACAAAAATGGCAGCATACTAAAAATTAAACAAAACAGCAAGCAATTAACAAAATTAAAAATGCAAAAACATCCATAATAAAACACTTAATTTTTTATTCACTGTTCTCTCCATGAACACAGCAATCTGTGTTAGCCTTAAAAAAATCAGAGAATTTACAAACTTGGCTCTGCACACACTGTTGTTCTCTCCAAGTACCTGACAATCTGTTTTCCCTTAAAGAAACATCAGGGAATCGATCACATTTTGAGCTATAACATTTCAATAGTACAACTTAATGAAATGTGAATTTTTACATTTTCTGTTGTTAAATAAAATGCCATAGTTTTGAAAAAATTGACTGCTTCCTTTTTCATTAGCTGGCAAACTGTACAATACCTTGCAAAGGAAAAAAATGTATTTGAATAAAAAAAATCCTAATAAAGAAATGGCTATTGAATTTGAAAGCAGAAAATAGTACATTTTGTGTGTTGACATAGTGTGTTGCCTCTTGTATACTTTTTTTTGGGGGGGGGGCTGTTAATCAGAAAGAATTCTTCTTTTGGCAAAAATAATTCACACTGAATAAGATAGAAGTTTTGAAAAAACTTTCTTTAGAGAGTAAACCTTTTGGGTTTGGAGCTGGAAAGCATTACTTATGTGACATGTGTATAGTAGTAAAAGGTAAATCAGCTTATTAGCTTTAGGAAAATAAACTCATTTTAATATTCTCAAAACATTAATTGTATAATGATGGTTCCCAGACATAAATCATAAAATTCTTTGTTTTGGCTGTTTGAACTGCAGAGGTTGAAGAAAGTACTAGATTTACTTGAACATTTCTCGCTTTCACGTATTTTCTTAATTTTTTCAGCCTGTGATCTATAAATTTTTAATTTATGGTAACAGCATAGAAAGTATGAATAATTAGCAAAGTATCATACAGAAATTTAAAAAATAGCCAGTTACTGTAATTTGTTAATCAGCATGAAATATAGAATGCAGTAATATTTGTACATTTATGTAGATCTACTTTTTATTCTGCCAGAAGTGAAATACACCATGTAATTTTCTTCTTTCGATTTTTCAGGTGGTCAAATTAATAAAATTAAGTGAAAATATATGAGTAAATATGGTAACAGGAAAACCTTGAAATTAGTAATATTTCTTATTGTTTAAACTTGAGAATATTGATGTATTTGCTAACCTTAACTCACATGTCAGTCTCTTTTGACAAGTAGTTGCTTAAAATAGAGATGCTTGTTTGTGTATCAGAATCATGAGGTATTTTATTAGAAACAAAAATTGTGTATTAAGGGTTCCCACTAAGACAAGAAATTGTGTAACAGTTTTTGTTATGATTAATGTACTGGTTGTTTTGTAAGACTGATTGGCTAATATATCCTAATTTCTTTTGTACTCACAGTTATAGAAATTTGATAATTATGTTGAGAATTTCACTGTCAAGTCACTTTCCCAGCCACAGTTCCTTACAAACTAAACATGACATGGAAGGATTTTAAATGCTTTATTCTACTCAATTTGCTGGTGCTACAATACAAATTGAAATTATCATCGAGAGCTAAAAAATCTGCATTTTATGATAATGAATAATATTTAATTTACAGGAATACTTTATAGAAATAAATATGGTGATGAAATTTAGAAAACTCTTTTGTCAATAAAATTTCTGAAATTAGCAATGAATTCTAGCAGCTTATTATTAGACTTAAAAAAATCCCAAAATTTACTGTTTCAATTGCATGAAATAACTGGTATTTCAGAATTAGCTCAATTACTAGTGTACATCAGATACATTTATTAAGAAAACATAGGTAAAGAATTGCTACTTTGTCATCCTTGAAGAAATATGCAAGAGGCAAAGACATCTATAGGAACAGATCATATATAGTAATAGAATAGTTGATGAATTTTTTTAAAAAACTGAAGGTTTAAAATAGAAGAATTGCATTGTAATGTGCACAGATAGTTCAAAAATGATGATAGGGGGAAATACTGGTTCTAGGTCATTTGTTAAAGTTGTTGGTAATCATCGAGTAACTTTTACACACTGCCTAATCCATCAAGAGGACCTTAAAGTTGGGGAAAGAGCAATGGAATTGAATGATGTGCTTCAGGATGCTATTTTATTAGAAGCTATGCCTTTAACAGTCATTTTATAGAGTTAAGCTTTTCTTTAGGGTCATAAACTAGATCAAACTCTTAACAGATGTTAAGGAAATTATTGCTGTGTCTGAAATGAATTACAGCATCTTGAAAAGGTTAAAATAACTATTTTATTAAAATCAGAACTTAAACATAAATGCACATCTCATGCTCACAACATCAGCCACCACTTGTGTACTGCAATTTAAAGTAACAGTAATTTCAGAATTTAAACTAAGACTAGTTTTTGAAAGTACACAATTAAATATAATTCTAAATTGGCTCAGAACTTCTCAATAGTGTACAATTTAAATGACAGGAGATATACGGTAAAGCTGGCTAATTTCAATCTTAGAGTTGGCTAAACCTAGTAACGTGGCCTTAACAGCCAGAAACTCGTTCTGTCTTGCAAAATCAATCCAAACTACCACTGTTCAATAACTTTACCTCTCGGCTGCTGGTGAGCCTATTTTTTTAATGTAGAATTCATACATTAGGGATTACTGCCTAATGTATGATTTAAACATTAAAAAAAATAGAAGAACTGATCCAATAAGCCTTTCTGAAGGGGGGGGGGAAAATGAAGAACTGAACCAATAAACCTTTCTGTCAGCCATGAAAAGGAAAGGTTGTACAATGATTTTCCGAACTAAGCGGTATTATGAAGCTGGAATCTGCCAATTATTTCCTGAAACAAATCCAGGCAGATCATGAAGCAAGTTTTGTGAGGGCAGTTATAACAAAAAAATTTTCTGATTGAGATAAGGGATGCTTTGCAATTATTAAGATTATGGATATAGAATCAGGAAAATAATTTCCAGAAACATAATGAACAGTTCATAAATGAATTTTTCTGTAACACTTGAAAACATTCCACTAGTAACAACTTTATTCCTAATTAAAATGTTGTAAAAATATGTATTTAATACATATATAATTTAATTCCTTTGCTGTTTTCAAGAAACTGTTCTTATCATTTAATGTTATCAGAATAGCCATGGAAAAACATGATCACAATCGAGTTTCCCCATGTGTAACACGTATGCGAGCACACTATAATTGTTTATGAAATAATGTAGCATTTATGATCTTAAAAGATTCAAAATTTAGCAAAAAAAGCTTAATATTTATTTGTTTTAATAATATTTCTTTCAATGTAAGCTGTTTAATTTGTTTCATTTTTGTGCTAATACTTTCTCTGTAATTTTATCAACAGACATAATTTATTGTTCAATTACAAAGTTTCATTGTTCAGTTCTTGTAATTGTTGTGTCAGTAATTTCTACTAAACTTTGAATCAAAATCTTTTCAGTCTTAAAAATCTCTCTGTCACTTTCTTTCTTTACTATTAGTAGAGTTATTTTCTGTTTTTAAAAACATGGTCATCACAATGGAAAACTTCTTTTCTTTCCTCTACATTTCTTCACAAATTCCGTTAATTGGAAAATTTTGCTTTCTATAGCATTCTAAATATATGCCAAAATAAGGTTGTTATTTTGCCTGCTTTTGAAATCAAACTTTCTTAAGCACGAATTACATCAGCGCTGCTACATAGAGCGAATACCAAATATGCTTTTGCTTTGCAGATCCTGCTACATCTCCAGAATTGTACTTTTTATATAAAATACTGTAAGTCAAATTCAAATGATAATTGTGATGAGTGCTGTAATAACAGTAGCCTGAAGAAAATAATAATCTGGATCAAATCACAACCACTGAAGGGCTTAATGTGTGATTAGAATACTATCATTTAGTGTTTCCTAGCTAGCAGGTATTTAAAAATGATATATAGGAATCTCAATTAATCAAGAAAAGAAATCGCAACCGGGCTTCAACTGTTTTTTCAGTGAGCAGTTGTTCCATATTTTAGATTTCTGCAGCCGCCTTTTAGAATTAAAAGTTTTGCAAAGCATTTCTAGAGTAGATATTGATTTGACAGAATATTCTGAGAAAGTTTTTGTGAAAAGAGGATTCACAGATTAATTTGCTGTGGTGTTTGCTGGATTATTCATTTATTGTTTTCATACAGTTCTTGGAAGTATGAATTACAAATTTATGTGTAATTTCCCCCCGCCACCACCACCACAACCTTCATAGCTCCTAACTTTAACATTAGTTAGCATGAAAGTTAAGAATCTGGAAATATTTTTAATTATATGTTAATGTTAAAAATAAATTGCAGATTACAAGTACATGGAGGTCTCTTAGATAATTATTTTATATGGAAGAGAAGAAATTGAAGTTTATTATAATTAGTAAAGAAAATGCATCAATTGCAGTTACAATTTATAGCAAAAAGAACTGCTGTAAATAATTCAAAACAGGTTTGGCAAATCCTTCTTAACATAAGAGAAATATTGTAGATTACTAGTATTATTCGCATAATAAATTCTAAAATGCAGTTTGCCTAACTGTTTTAAAGTGCAGTTTCTCTGAAATTACTTAATCCTGACCGTCGAAACCATATTTATATGGTGTTGCTAAGCCTTCTGGATGCTTTGGAAAAAATCATTTCTATAACTTTGAAAATGCATCTTCCTGAAGCTTCCAGAAATTGTTAATCCAGAAATTCCAGAATCACAAGCTATGCAGTTTATATATAAAATACGTAATCACAAATTCAGTTCTACAGAAATACATGATTAGGTACTTTTTAGTATCTAAGTTTAAATACTTATGTTAGAAGAAGTCATCAAATTTTCAGAATTCAATAAACTCTGGCAACCATGCCATAACAATTCTTCAGTATTAAAAATAATGGAGCATTTTTCTTCTGTATTCTAAATACCATTGATCTTCATAGATAAATCTTGTTAATTTGTGTTTTAAATTAAATTTTAAGATTTATGGGATTGCAACATAACAAATTGTGATAAATTTTCTGCAGTAATCTAGTAATTTGCCTTAAAATTCTTAACGGAAATAGTTGTTTTGAAATCTTAAAGTGATCCCCATAAAATTTCCAACAGGGGAAAAAAAAAGAAAAAACTTGTTTGTAAATAGGTTTATTGATTGATTTTCAAGATAAATAAGGAATTAAACTGCAAAATATGCAAGTAGAATACCCCCAACTCCTTCCAGTTGTAAGTCATCATTCTTTTTCTTCTATAAAAAAAATCGCTAAATTGTGCTAAGATAGTTGCACTAATTAATTACAGTTACCAACTCTCCTGGTTTTTCATCACATCACTTGATCTCCGGATAGATTGCAAAATCTCCTGGTTTAAAATTTTTATCCTTTAATAATACAAATATTTCCTAGCAATAAATGAAATGAATTAGGTAAATTTCATTCCTCCACCTCTGGTGAGTTTCAGAGTAAATTTTATTAAATTTTATTTCATGTGACTTTTATTTGTTATTGCATTTTATTGATCTTATTAAATTTTATTTGATTTGAATTGTCTTAATCTACTATGGACAATTGCAGATTTTTATATGAAGATTCAAGCAATGTTTAATTAGTCAATATTTGAATTTGTTTGCTTCATATGTGGTACTTTAATAAGTTTATCCACACAAATACGTGATACATTAATTATTAATTCTATTTTCATTGTATTTATACTTTTGTAAATGTAAAAGCTTTCCTTCACTACTCGGGGGTTTTCTCAGTATAAAAGTATAAGAAAATAAAAAAATTTAGCCAAAGAACATAAAATTTAGAATTTTTAATCAGCGTTATTACATTTTATATCAGAATTGTTATTACAGATAGTTCATTAAATTATAAATTCAGTTTGGAGTTTATTTGAAATGGTGCTACCACACAGTGGGAAAAAATCCCAGTTTTTAAAATTTCAAGGTTGGCAGATATGCATTATATGCAAGTATCTAAATTTTTTATTTAAAATGGAACCATAAAAAAAAAATAAGTAATACAATATATAATATTACAATAATACACAAAAATAATAGTGGAATCTAATCAATTCTAATATTAATAGAGGTTTATAGCAATATATTTATGTCTATTCTTTAATTCCTTGTTAATTTATTCTGTTAAAGTATTTTTAATTCACTTTAAAATAAATTGGCTTTACTTGTTTTTAAAAATCAATTTAATTGTAGAATGCAGCCAAAAAGAAACCCGATAGCTCTGAGCAAAAAGTTTCACCACCACCTACTACACCACAGACGGAAGATACAGCTTCTGTTCTTGAAAAAGACGATAATGGTATTTAAAAAATTTTATTTTATTACTTTCTATGCAGTTAAGTGTTTGAAATGCTAAATTAGGTTCTTAACATCTAAATTGTATATTTTCGTAATTGCATTATTTGCAGAAGAGGAAGAGGTAGAAGTTAAGAAAAAGGAAACTAAAGGGAAGAAGAAAAAAGGTGAAGAAGATGATAAAAAGGATAAAAAGAGACCTGGGAAGAAACAGGTAACTAACTATATTTTATATTCATTCTTCAATAGAGTGATTGATGTATTTTGCAGTAGAGTAAACTTATGATACATAATGGTATTTTTAAAAGTGAGAAGAATAAATAAATGAGAAAATTTTAATAATTTTTCTTTTAACCACTCTAGCTGTTAATAAAATTCTGTGTATGTAACATTAGTATTTTTTGGAAAAAGAAAGTGTTTATCATATATTATTTTGTTCTTTTATAAAACAAATCATTATATTTTTCATATTGCATTGAAAGTTCACTAGTTGTTGCTTAACATCCTGGTACAGTATTGTTACAAAATCTACAGGTACAGTGAGATAGCTTCCCCTGAAAGCAGTTTTAGGGTTGCCATAAAATGGCAAGGGAAGGCAGGGCTGCCACATTTGGTGACAAAATTGGGGATATGCCATGGATGGATGGAGAACCTTCTGGAACAAATTCTTACCAGTTTAGCCCAGAATGTTCTCAAACACAAGCTGAAAGCTATATAAACCCTGCTGATCCACAATCAGAGTGTCTCAGATTATGTGCCTCGTCTAACGAGCTGATAGTCAGTCATTGAGCGAGTGTCTCGAAGTCTAGCACCAAGTTGGTAGTCGAGTGCATCGAAGAGTCTCTTAGTGTATTGCGGTTAGTGCATCATCGAGAGAGTGTAAGTTCCGGGAATGACTGAACCGAAGAGTCAGGAGCTGTGCTCTGTGTGTCATTAAGTGCATCGCGAGTTGTAGTGGGGAGAGTCTCGAGAGTACGTGGAGTTCCCAGAACGACCAAGGAGAGCCGGGAGCTGTACTCTGGTGCTTTGTAGTGAAGCTGTCTCCACCATGATAGCTTGATAACCTGAAAGCTGTGTTGCTGATCGTGTCAGCGTGTTTCTAACAGTTCGATGACTGGGAATGAGATTTTGAAATTGTCGTGATTAATACCGGCCAATAAAGTGTGTTTCGATACTTCATCAAGTGTCATCGTTATTCACTCCAAATTCACACGAACCCGGTACGAACGTGAAGGAAGAAAATAACGTAACATTTGGTGTCAGAAAAGAAAAACGTAACAATTGATGTCAGAAGTGGGATTTGTCAGTGAATGCCAGTGACCCGCCTGCAGAGGAAACAAAGACTTTGGTGGACTTCCTAGCCGAGATGAAAGCTGGACAAGAAGAGGTGAAAGCTGGAATGGAAGCCCAACAGGAAGAGATGAAAACTGAAATGAAAGCCGGACAGGAAGAGATGAAAGCTGAACTGAAAGAGATGAAAGCCGAACCGGAGGAGATAAAGGTTGAGATCAAGAGTAAATACAAGCCATACAAGAAAAGATACAAGAGAAATTTGAACAGATGGAAGTGGAACAAGAAAAGATTAAAAGCGAGATCGTGGAGCTTAGAGAGGATACTGGAGCAAAAGTAGCAGCTGTGGAAGAACAATTTTAAGAAAAATTGAGAAAATTCTGGAAAGAAGTAGATGTTTCGAAAGAAAACCAGACTGAGCCCAAGAACGAAGCTGAAGATTTCAAGATTCCCCCAGTGTACTCTCATAATTTGATCAAACTAAGCACATACGATGGAAAATCATCATGGAGTGTCTATAAGACCCAGTTTTCCATCGTGGTGGAAAATAACAAGTGGGATTCCCACATGAAGGCTTCGCAGTTGGCTGCGTCACTGTGAGGAGATGCTGCAGACATATTAGGGGTCCTCTCCAAAGACTAGATTTCAAACTTCAACGCCCTCTCGAATGTGCTGGAAATGAGATTAGGGGAAAAGTGCACAAAGGACTGTAGCTCTCTTCAGTTGAAATCTCGTCAGCAGAAAATCACGGAAAGCCTTCAAGAACTGGCGACTGACATCGAGAGGTTGGCGCATCAAGCATATCCAGACTGTCAACCTGATGTCCGAGAAAATCTGGCCTTGATGCATTTTGTCAATCCCATTAAGGATGCGGAAATTCAGAAAGCTCTCAGATTGGCAGATCTGAAAGACCTAAAATCTACCTTGGTCTACGCTATGAAGTAGCGCAACAAGCGATTCGAAGAGATCACCATCCTATTAGAGCGGCTGAAATAGAAGATCCAAATTTTGATATTTCGAAACTAAAAAAAGAAATAAGATAGATTCGGGAGGCGTTAACAAGACCTAATAAAAACAATACTGGGAGGAAAATCATCAAGTGCTGGAACTGCGAATTGGAGGGACATCTCAGCAAGAACTGTTACGTGAATCAAGACTGAAAGAGAGCTCCTGCGAAACAAAACTAGGGAAACTAAAATGCGGCAATCTCATGGGGCGGTGGTTGCCAGGCAAAGATGCAGCCCCTCTGAAAGTTCTTCAAATCTCCTCAATGAGTGGCGGAGATAATGGACTGTTTGTTGAAGGATACGTGAATAAGCATCCTTGTAAGATGATCATAGATATGGGAGAAAATGTAACCATCGTGAGAACAGATGTAGCTCGAGAATTCAGCGAAACGTTGTGTTAGACTCCGCCCTGTGTTACTTTAGAAACAGTGACAGGTGATAAGATTCCCATTGAAAGTAAAATTAACATCGCCATTACCTTCGGAAATGAGACCTACCAGCACTTAGCTTTCGTCGCTAACATCGCGGACGAATTAATACTTGGACTGGACTTTTTGCGGAAGTACGACTTCACGCTGGACTTCAAACGTAACGAAATGCACTCTGCGAAAGAAGATATAACTGTGTTTGAAATGAAGAGCAGCATTTCATCAGCTCACCAAGTAATAACAAAAACAGTTGTCACCATCCCTCTGATGACAGAATTATTAATAGCCAGCTTCACAGAAAAGAATAGCCTCAGATTCGGACTAATTGAATGCCCTGAAAATAGCCCAAGAGAAGTATTAGTGGCCTCCTCATTAGTAGACTTTTTGAAAGATTTCATCCCTGTGAGAGTGGCGAATGTTAGCCACAGACCGAGAAACATCCAAAAGGGTAAAGTGCTAGCAGCATGCACTCCAGTTACTTGCATTTACAAAGCCCCACTTGAAATTCTGACTGAGGCAACTAGTAATTTAATGGAAGAACTTCTGCAGAGTGCAAATTTAACCCACGAACAAAGACGTGTGGCAGAGAAAACAATTAAAGAATTTGAAGATCTATTTTCTAGGCCAGAGATGTTGGCCGCACAAAACTAACGCAACAGTATTATAAAGCCTTTTGTATTTGATTACTTTGTAAATTCTACATTCATATGTATTCTTTAGAATAATGGTTGTTGTTTTCCTTTAGAATGCAGTTGTGTACCTTGCCTTTTGATCAATTTTTTGCTCATTTCTGTGTTTTCATCAGTGTATGCCAAACATTAAAGTCGCCAGTGCTCATGTGAATTCTGCTTCTTTCTAAAGTTTAAGATCAGAAAATGTTTCAGTTTCTGTAAAAAATCCTTCTTTTAACCCTCTGAAAGGCCAGGGTTTCCACTAAGAAAGCACAAATTTCCCAAAACTTCTATGAGAAAAAATTATTTTCTTGGTTTTTAATGTAAAAATTATCCTGGTATTTTATACCTGGATATGTGTACTTTTAGTATATTGCCTTAATTTCTTTGATGTAGCTTAATATGCATGTATATATATATATTCTTAATAAATAAAATTTTAATCTATTAACAATTTTTGGAATTTTTTTAATTGTGTATATAAATGTTTTTTTTAAATTATCATTTTTCCAAAGCAGGAAAGTAAATTATTGACATAAGTTTGTTAAAATCATATTAAAGCTTTTTGCAGTTGTTCACATTTTAAATTTGGAATTCCGTTTGGGCTTCCTACTAAAAGCAATTTCACTAGAAAACTTATAAGTTATAGTAATTCTCATTTTCCAATTCTTCTTTTTCAGTGTTGCATATATGAGATGCACATTAATATCAGACATAAAATTTGACAAAAAATCAATCTTTAATTTAAATTAGTTTTTTGTAGAAAACTTTCAGTTCTCAGGATATGAAGTGAAGGTGTTCTTTTTCAAGAACTGAAGCTGTTCTGGCAATTTTAGTAATAGTTATTGAAACAGTTTTAATAATATTGCATTTAAAGTACAGTCTCTTGGTCTAAAGCTGTTTAGAATTGTGAATAATAGGAAACTGACTGTAGTTTTTCCCTTATTTTTCATTTTATTTATTTAGTTTGAGGGAGTAAAATTTTATTACAAAAAATATTTAATCTTTTTTCATTTGTTGTTAAAACTTGTTGAAAACATAACTGTGTTTTATAAAATTTTGGTGAATTTTTGATACTATAATGAAAGTTAACACGTAAAAGTATTGTTATATCCATTTATTTCATTAATTATTCATATTGTGCAATGAATTGAATTGGTTGGTTTATTTTGAAGCTCTATGTTGAGGAATGTTTTGCGGAAGACAGTAAAATTTCTATATGCTTACATTTACTTAAGATATGGAAAACTCCATGCAGCCAATCTGTTAAGTTGCTGGAAATACAGCTCAAATATAATTTTGTTTTGCTCAAGATAAACTAATACAATACAAAGTTCGTAATCCGGACTCGTGTGGACTTCGATGATTCCAGATTAAGAGTTTTTCCGGATTATAGATCATCAATTTAAATCTGGTAAGATGGCATGCAGAAATTATACAATTAAAAATATGAAACCAAAATTTATGAAATAAAGAGCAATTTTGATCTAAAGGGTATCAAAATTTACAAAAAAGGCACAATATTTATTTGTTTACCTTATTAAGCATTTCTTTCAATGTAAGTTGTTTAAGTTGCTTCATTTTTTGTGCTAATACTTTCTCTTTAATTCTATAAACAGACATAATTTCTTGTTCAGTTTAAAAGTTCCACTGTTCAAGTCCTGTAATTGCTGTGTCATGAATACCGACTAACTTGTCAATCGAATTTTTTTCATTTTCAGTAACCTTTGTCACTTTCTATCAGAAGTGCGCATGGGTAAACGCTTTACGCACATGCATAGCGGATGCGGACATGCATAAGTTTGTGGCTTTGAGGTCCAGATTATAGATCATTCCGGATAATGGACGTCCGGATTATGGACTTTGCACTGTATAATTTTGCATGTTTAACTACTTGATCATCTCGATGTTACGCAGGTCAGTCAGAAAGTTTGTTGCACTACTGCATAAATATGTTCCATCCAAAACTATTTGGATGACACTGTGTGGCAACACTTCAGACATGTACCTTTATTATGTGAAGTAGTGGTTTTCCCGTGGCAAGTTTAGTTTTTCTGATAATCAGTCGCAAACATGTCTCAACAGCTGCAAATAGCGTCCAAATTGAAATGCGTGCAGTGATTTGTTTTTTTTGTGGGGAAAAAGGGGCAACTGCACTGAAATTTATGGGCAGTTGCATGAAGTGTATGGTGAAAATGCAATCCTGTCAAGCTATCGTGAAATGTTGCAACATGTTTGAGAATGGACGTACAGATATTTACGATGCTGAGCGCGAGGGAAGACCATCAATTGCAACAAATTCGGAAATCGCTGCTCCCGTGAATGAATGCATCCTTGCAAACAGACGCATAACGATAGACGAAATCTCAAATGAACTGGATATTTCTCATGGAAGTGTGCATAAAATTATTGCCGATCACCGTAAATTTCATAAAGTTTGTGCTCGATGGGTGCCACGTCTATTGACGGAGGAATATAAAGGAAGGTGTTTTGAAAGTGCATTTGCATTTCTGCAACATTACCAAATGGAAGAATAGGAGTTTTGGGACAAAATTGTGACTGGAGATGAAACTTGGATTAACTACTTCTCACCTGAAACGAAACGTAGCTCGCTCGAGTGGAAACATTGCACTTCCCCAACACGAACAAAGTCTCAAACTGTTCCGCCTGATGGAAAGGTGATGATGACGCTGTTTTTCGACAGAGAAGGCGTGGTGGATGCAGAGTTCATGCTGAAGGGAGCCTCAAATAATGCATCTTCTTATTGTGAAACACTAAAACGACTGCAACAATCACTTAAAATTTGGTGGCCAGGCAAACTGTTGAACAGCATTGTGCTCCTGCATGACAAGGCAAGACCACATGCAACAAAACAAACGTCGGACCTTCTGAAAACGTTTAGGTGGGAAGTGTGGAATCACCCTCCATATAGCCCAGACCTTTCACCTCCTGACTCACATGTGTTTGGCTCCATGAAACAAGAACTTTCAAAGTGACGGTACCATTCGGATGCCGAAGTGAAAGCTGCAACCCAACAATGGTTATCGGACATTGGATGGGATTGAGAAACTTGTACCATGCCTCGGCAGATGCTTAAATAACGGAGGTAATTACATTGAAAAGTAGATTTTGAATGGAACTTTTAAGATATAAACAAAGTTATTGTAAAATTTTGCTCCTGTTTTGTTTTCTTAGGCTGTGCAACTTTCTTTTTGACTGACCCTCGTACAATACACTATATATATATATATATATATAATCTTAAATTAACTTAGTGCGAAATCGAGTTATTCTACTACTTGCACAATAGCTGCAAAGTAAATTAATAATAATTTATTTACTAAAGAAATATTGATTATATTATCTCCTAAGATTAATTTTAGTAGAATTATCTAAAAAGAGTGAATTCATAGTTAGTAAGTTTAATTCCGAAAATGGTTTTAAAGTAACTTGAATATAATATTTTTTAAATGTTTAACGGGGACTTGAATTAAATCATGAATAACAAAATTTCAATTGTAAAAAGAAATCAAATTAAAAGCAAGTAATCATTGCCATTGATCGGAAATTAGTTGACTTTTCAAGGGAAACAAACCAACTCCCGTTCAATGAACAATAATTAAGAAATAAGTACGAAGGTGTTTCGTCCTTTACTCAAGTAATAAGGCAATGCTAAACTGGCAATCTAAGTTAGGCCAAATATTTTCATGAATTGAAGGGATCAAGAACCAATGCAAAGCACTAAAGAGCTCATTCTCATTTTCGCTAATTCAATTTTGAGTGAAAAGCAATTTTGCAGTAAAATTGATAAAATACTTGAGTAATTGACCCCCGACACCCTCGTGTTTATGTATTTTAATTCAAAATTTTTTGTAAAAAATTAAACATTGGAAATTGGCACTATGGAATAGAACTCAAAGTAATTGAAATAAACATTAGAAAATTACGAAATATAATGCAATCTTTGCAAAAACAAATCGAAAAATAAAAATTTAAATTTAAAATATATATAATAAGAAAAGGGAATGTACATGAAGATATAAAAGACCAGAAAACGCATTAATTAACTTACGTTCTTTCTAGTGGGAAGTGGGCAATATGTTCTCTTTGTGTCTTACTCAGAAGGGTTGTGTTTCCGAAATTCTTTATCGGCAGCAGGGGCTTTCAATTATTTCAGTCGGCGAAACTTGTGTGAAGTAATTTATGGGAGAGGGAGTGACTAGGAATGTTTGAGGGACGTATGTTGTGGCGTTCTTATTTGAGTGAAACTGTCTGCTAAATTTTTTTTAATTTCTGGCTAATTGTCCTCTTGTAATGAGGAAGAAATTAAAAAAAGGAATTTTTCACTGTCAAAGTGCTATTTGACAGGCTAAAGATTATGAAATAGGCCCATTTTTTTAATAACAGCATAAGTCTGAAGACAGCTTTTCACATTATATACAGCTTGTAATTACACTATGTACAAATCCTTCAACTGATAGTCATCCAACTTATACCACCTTCTCAGGTTTAGGAACAAATTATCATATCCCTATCAGTTAAATGATTTAGAGTGAGTATTTAACACCTGCTTCTTTTAAGGCAATGGTTAATAAATTGATTAGGTATTAGATTATTATTATTATTATTATTTTTTTTTTTTGAGAATTTTAATAAGGAGCAAAGTTTCGCATTGTAGATCTATCGTATCTGTGCAAATATTTTTAATTCGTTGTATTTGATTTATTATTGTATTATTAATTACTTTTTTGGATGTGTTGGAATTCCAATTTATTAATTTGTTAGTATTGAAACTGAAGTTTCTTGTTTTGTCAAAAAGTAAAATTTATATATATATATATACACACACACACATATATATACAGTATATATATATATACACACACACACACATATATATATACAGTATATATACACACACATATATATATATATACAGTATATATATACACACAATAAACCTTTACTGACAGGAGTGGTTACATCATTAACTTATTGCACATACAACAAAATTGTGTTTCTTTAAGTTAACTTTCTGTGGAAATAAAACAAGTTAGGTATAGTTCAGATTAAGAAAGTATGCATAATTTATGCAAATCTAAATATTATTGTAATTAAAAGGGGAAAATGAAACAAATTTTAATTGAAAGGATTTCTATTACTGCTTGATAAGTAGGTACATAATACAAATATTTTTTTAAATAGCTAGTGATTTTTGCTTAGGACAGTGCCTGATGCAACTCATTAAATGTATCACAGTAAGGAATGCAAAGTTTCTTGATACCTATCATAAAGTGCCCTCTTCTTTCTTCATATGAATCAACCTTCATTGCAAAATCAGGCACTTCCTTTTTTAATGATAATTTAACTTCTTTTATGTTGAAAGCTGTTGATCATATTCACAATCATTGGTTTTACTATCAGCTGGTGTTATAAGATCATCCAGTTCTTCATTTGTCATTTCATGATCATCATTCTTGACAAATTTTTTTATTTCTCCTTCTTCCATACCTGAAAATCCTTTGCTGTCTGTTGCTTTTGCAGTTTGTAAGATTTCCTTGTTTTCGTTTTCAATTGATGAAAATCTTTTAACATTTGTCGATAACTTCTTGCTTTTAGAGCTGATATCAGCAAGCATTTATTGTTGATGAAGTCTCTTGTTTCCATGGGAGTTTAATTATTTCTGCGCAGTGTCTTATGATGTTGAATTGCTCCCAAAATGCTATTAGTATGCTGTGTCCTTTGTTTAGTGCTTTATTTTCAGAGATGTAAACATGCCTAACATGACTTTAAATTTTTTTATGATTTTTTGATCCATTGGCTGCATTAAAGAAGTTTGTGCGATAAAAGAAATAAAAACTCTACATTTAAATGCAGTGTTGTGAGGGCTTCAGTACCATGCTCTGGAGCATTATTCTGAATTAGGAGAACTTTAAAGCTCAAATTTTACTTTTCTAAGTAATATGTGACTTATTTAATGAGTGAATTTCTAAACCAGTCATTAAAGAGGACTATTCCAACACAGTCTACGCTCTGTGATGTACCATGTGTAATTGAAATTCTCTCATAGGACAGATAAAATGGGGACAGTTAAGAATACAAAATCATGTTTCGGAAGTCTGCGTTCAGCCAGGGTTTACTATATATGCATATATGTGTGAGCAGATAAATGCTTCAGTCAATCAAAATATTAGAATTTGCAAGCTGAAACATAAATTAATCAATTAGAATGATACCAAACTGATTTATTCTGAACTAGGCTTTCATTGAAGCTGCTGCTCTTTTGTTCTTCAAATATCTTACAACAATGTTAAAAATATGAATGCAATTATTCAAGAACTTGTGTACTTTATTTGTGCTTGTTTAGCATGTTTAATTCAAGTGTAGTGCCTGGTTCTCATAATTGTTAAACAGAAAAGTAAATAGAGCCCTCTATATGAATGAGATAGAGTCTGGCTTTCGAAGAGAGAGGTCAGAGCTTGAGTCTGGTGAGCTTGCATTTCTATTCTAATTAATATAGATTTTGTAAAAAATATAAATGCACTCATTGTGTTGTGAATAAAATCAAAAAGATTACTTTGGATGTCATTAATTATGAACAAGCTACATTCACGAATGGATCCTGAATTAAGAAATTCTTTTAATAACAGTAAAAGAAAGTATGCAGTCAGCCATTGCTGCTACATCTTTATAATATCATCAAAATCTAAATTTTATGTGCACATATACACATATTATTATCATTATTATTATATCAAAATGTATATTGTGAATAAATGTGTTTGGGAAAATTAAACATTTTGTTGATTGTGTTTCTTAGATTGCTGCTATGCAAGAGGCTCTTAGAAAAGTAAAAGAAGAAGAGGAAAGGTTAAGACTAGAAGAAGAAGCAAGAATAAGAGCAGCTGAAGAAGCAGAAAGATTACGTCAAGAAAAGGCATGTTAAATACAGTTATCAGGAATTTTTAAACTAATATATTTTGCTGTTTATAGTTTGCTTATTGACAGGTTTTTATTTCAGTTGCGGTTAGAACAAGAGAAAAAGGAAAAAAAGAAGAAAAAAGAAAAAGAAAGACGTGAGAGACTTAAAGCAGAAGGAAAATTATTAACTAAAACCCAGAAACAAAATCGAGCTCGTATGGAAGCCACTCTTGCAGTTCTGCGACAACAAGGTAACAAATGCATAAATTATTAAAGTTTGGAAAACTAATTTATTGTTTTCTTGCTTCCCAAAAAATTTTGTATTTTATTCTAAAGAAAATAATGTGCTTGTTGGTTATCTGATACCTGCCAGTGCTTTACAAAAAATCTGTTAGTTCCTTTTAGCAATGAAATCAAGTTTTTTTTTTATTACCAGTGGATATAGCAGCAGCATTCAAAATGGCATCAAATAGGCTTTTGTTACTCTCAACAGTCTGTTTCTGCCTCCATGTGAACTCTGATAAGTAAGCAGACAAGTGATGATGAACTAATTGTTACTTACCCTTTTATTCTTCTACTTTTCCACATATATTGTATTATTTGCATGTAGATGCCAGTCTATGAATCAAAATTGATGCTTAAGGGAAGGAAGCCATCTTCCTCCTTTCTCATTCCCTCACATCTGAGGGTAAAAAAAAAAAAAAAAAAAAAAAAGGAAGGAAGGAAGGAAAGAGATAACATTAACAAGAAAAGCAAAAAGCAAAATATATAAAAAAATAAAAATTGTCTGTGTAAAAGAACCAAAAACAGTTTTCTAGGATAACTGAACACTCATGGGACTCAGAGTCACAAGGAGTGTTTTTGCTGATTTATCAGCAGATACTGAATAACCAATATATACCATAATAGGTTTTCAATGGAATCTTTCACATATTGCTATACATGATCTAAACTTATGCAAAGTCCTTGAAAAAGTAGCTGCGGACTTCATTTTCTCAAATAGTGATTCTAGAAGAGTGCTTCTCTTTTCAGACCTTCGCAAAATAAGGTAGATTGAATATGATTGGATAGGTAGGCTGTTAGGATGTATGGCATCCCATAATTTAAACAGAGCATAATATGCTTGCTTTAGTTTCAGCATATTTTTTGTTGAAAAGAAATTTTTTTAAATGGCTCATAACTGGAGATGAGAAGTGGATACTATACAATAATATTACAAGGAAAAGATGTGAAGTAAGCTGAAAGAACCACTTTTTAGCAATATGAAAGAGAGCTACATCTAAAAGAAGTAGTGCGTTTTGTATGGAGGGACTACAAAGGAATTGTACACTAAGAATTCTTTCCACCAAATCAAACAATATATTCGAAAAAATACTCTTCCCAGATTGCAGTTTTAAAAGCAGAAATTGAAAAATAGAACTAACATTTGTTGAGGTTTTTGTCTTCTATCATGAGAATGCTCAGCTCCACATTTTGACGAATATCAGGCAAAAACTTATTGAATATAATTGAGATGTTTTGTGTCACTACCCACATTGACCAAATTTTACTGTCTCAAGATTTCATCTCTTTAGCATCATTTTTGGCGATCTATTCATCACTTCTTTAGAGACTGCAAATTGCAGCTTAATAATTCCATTATGAATAAACCTAAGAACTTTTTTAAAAAAAGAATTTCCCAGCTGTTGGAGATAAGGCAAAATGTCATAGAGAAAAGGATACTTTTATAATTCAATGAAATTTGTTTGCAATTTTGAACTACTCCAATTTTATTTATCATATAAAAAAACATGGAATAATGTATTCAGTAAATAATAACTAAATTTTTTTTCTGTTAGAAACTGAAAAATAATTTTTTGCTTTTGAAAATAAAATCATATTTCTTTCTGTAGGTGTTGAAATTCCTGAAGTTGGAGAGAAAAAAGAAAAGCTTCCAAGACTTGGGGATCGTAAAAAGTTTCAAAAAAAAGAGAAGAAAGTTCAAGATGGTGTGTAAAGAATTTACATCCTTTATCTTCGTAAATATATATAATCATATAAATTTAAATTATTTCTTTACCTGTAATTATATTTAATCTTTTTAACTGAATTTGAATGCATTTAGAAACTTCAACAGAAATGCCTAAAATTGAAGAACTGCCCTCACCAGAAGTACATGAATCATCTCCCGAAATTGAAGAGCCTGCAGAAGAAAAAGCAGAATCTCCTATTGATGAAGATGAAAATATTAAAGATGCTTGGTATGAAACATCTGATGAGGAGAGCAGTGAAGAACAGGGTCTTGCAGATAAAAAATCTGAACAGCAAGTTGCAGACTTAACATCTAAAAACTTTAAAAAACATAGCGAAAGTGAGGGTAGTTCCTCTGAATCTGAAAATGCATCATCAGATGAGTCTGACTCTGAAGACGAAAGTGATAGCAGTAGCAGTTCTGAAATTTCACAGACTGAAAAAATAAGGATGCGAATTGAAGTAAGTTTTATAATATAATTAAAAGTATAAATTTATATCTTTTTTGCCATATTTCTTTTGCTTTATATTTAGCTTGAGTTGTTTATGTGCTTTTGTAAAGTTAATATCAATTATTGACAATATGTATATAGTACAAAGTCTGAAATACGGATGTCCGGCTGAACCTCCTGCACCAGGAATTTTTTTGTGAAGAGGCAGAGAGAATTAGATTTCTAGAGTAGCATATGCTTCTTACATGAACGTGACTTTTTCCTAATAAAGCAAGGGAGTGTCCTGATTCTTAATTTCACTGCAGCACTAAATAAAAAAATTTCAAAAAAAAAAAAAAAAAACCCTCCATATTCAAGAAATAGTCATTTATTTTGCATAAATTTGTATGATCAATAATTGAGCTCTATGGCTGACTTATTGCTCGACATTCATCTCAAGCCAAAACATTCTACACTGGTTATCATAAATTAAACGAAAATCATAAAAATAGTGATAACTCCCTCAAAAATAAGCCAAACCGTGTAAAATTTGAATATGTTGCCAAGTAAGAGGAGCCGAGTAAAACTGCAATATGCAAATTAGTGGCACTGCACTCAGAATGCGTCATCTGTGAGGAGAATAAAAGTCCATGTTTGAGAGCAAGCCCACATATTTCACTGTGATAGTCACATCAGAAATCTGAGATAGCCAATGACCTCCAGGCATCATTTACCTGCATAACTACGATGGAGAGCCATTGGGAGACTAGAGGCAGGATAAAGTCGAACAGAAGGGGCCAGATGGCTAAATGTGACTCCTCCTGAGGTTCATAGACTTTGCAGGCAATTTCAAACCACAGATTCGGCCTCTAGGAGGTTCAGCCAAGGATGGCCATTTGCTATGACGAGCGCCGATGACCGATATGTGACATTATGTGCACGCAGGAATAGAACCGCTACTCCGACTCTTCTTAGATCCTCCCTTGCTACAGCCACCGGAAGGTTGGTGTTAACGTCAACTATGCGTAGAAGGCTTCACGAGACGACCAGCCATTTGTGTGTCGCTCACGTCACGCCATAGGAGGGACCGTTTCCAGTAGGCATGACAATATATCCACTGGACGTTTGATCAGTGGAGGGCTGTTCTCTTTATGGATGAGTCCAGGTTTAGTCTAGAAAGCGATAGTATGTGTTATTTGATATGGAGAGAACCTGGAACCCGTTATCCTCCGTCAAACATCTGTTAAAGAGGCAGTGTCTGTGTTTGGGGTGACATCTCTTTGGGTGGACGCACAGACCTCCATGTCTATCCAACGGAAACCGTGAATACTCCGGCTTATAGAGATGACATCCTTGATGCTTATGTGCGTCCATGTGCTGGGGCAATAGGTGATGCTTTCCTGTTACAGGATGATAACTCAAGACGACACAGGGCTTGCATCGTAGATAATTATCTTCAACAGAAAACAATTATGCACATGGAGTGGCCAGCTCGATCCCCGGACTTGAATTCTATCGAGCACGTTTGAGAATGATTTAGAGAGACGTCTAGCTGCTCTCAGTCTGCCCCCTCAGACCCTTGCCTCGCTTGCAACAGCTTTGCAAGACAATGGCTCTCACTTCCTATGGAACTGATAGACCGCATAATTGAAAGCATCATGCATCACTGTATATGCTGTATTGCTTCTAGAGGTGACCATATTCCCCATTGAAGGTACTTTTTCTATGGCATACTGACACCTTCAATTTGTTCATTTTATACATGTTCTAATTTCTATATTACCATATTTGTCATGTAATTTCTTTTTATGTTATTTGATAGCTTACTATTTGTTGTAGTATATTGTGGGTAAGTTTCATAAAATTCTACATGTAACTTTTTCAGTAATCGTGATTTTTCCTTAATTTATGATAACCAGTGTATTAAGGTTTATCAATGATTTTTATGCATGCTGAATATCATATAACTCTTATGCCAACTTAGTGAATCATTTTGTATTATATTTTGCTTTCATCCCCACATGACTACTCAGAGTAGCTTGAAAAATGAATCACACAGCAAGTCTAAAACAATTACTGTTTTCAATATCAGTCATTGAATATCATGTAACATGGTAACCTTTTATGCAACATTACACTTATTGACGATTATCAGCCAACTGTTTTGCAAAGTGCTAAGTGTGTTGAAGAGGAAAAATTTAACAATTTCTTAAAATAGATTTTATAAATGGTGTTCATAGACCGAAATTCATAATCCATTTCGTGCTATTTGACTTTAAAATAACTGATTTGTTGTTCTGATAAATTCTGATTTATTGTTAAGGGTATTTTTTGGTTATGCACTCTGCCTTTTGGTGCATGGCAGTTGATAATCTGTTGGCCATCACCTGTTATGTCATGTGTGTTTGCTATCTATAAACTACGCTTATTGACTCGAAATTGTTTACAATTCCTGCCAGAAAGGGCCACCTTAAGTACATGTTTGAATTTATTTCATTGGGACTCAGATGAGCCATAAGCATATACCAGAAATAGCTATTTTAATTAAACACATCCCCGCTTCAAAGATACATTTTGCACAATTTTGCATCCCTCTCCCACATGCTACGTCATTCTTTCTCTGCAGTTTCTTTCTTTAACCTAATCGCTGCTCAGGATTAAAACAGAGACTTTTTGGCTGTAAATACGACCAAAGTTAGTATCTATTGCTTTTTTTTGCCTGATGCTGCTTGACCATATCCTTTGCTTCACCTTCCTTCTCTGCTGTTGAACATGTAAACTTTGTATATAGAAATCGTGGGGCATGTGTAGCAGCCCTAGTGTTGTACCAGTTTTAAGCAAAAATATATTTCTGAACAATTGTTTCTGTGTACAATAGAAGTGGTGTTTTAACCATCAAGCCAATTGTAATTTTCACACCAGTCATCATCTAAGCAACAGTCTTCTCAGCCATAACGAGAGAGGATATTGGTTTTATATTCTAAAAAAACCACAGCATCGCATGGCTATATTTTTCTCTTGGCCAAATTAAGGTCCTGTTGTACAGACATTTTTTGGAAGCAGGAGTCATGAAAAGTGTGCAACGCCTTCGCCGGGAATTAAACCATGGACCTCTGGAAAATGCACCCAGCGTGCAGACCAACACACCACGAAGGCATGCTAGGAAGGTGGGAGAAATACCTTATATACTCCCCCTTTTAAAGGGCTGAGTTTGGGGTTTTTAGGGGACCCAATTGCCATATCCTGGGTGTGGAGAATCATCATCCACCATCCTTTTAGTTTGGATGCCACTGTAGAGATATTAGGTATTTTTTGGAAGCAGGAGAGATGAAAAATGAGCAACCGCTTCGCCGGAAATCGAACCATGGACCTCTAGAATATGCGCCCAGCATGCGGACCACCAAACCATGAAGGTATGCTAGGAAGGTGGGAGAAATACCTTATACTGTAAGTAACTTGATACCATGCCTTGTTTGGTAAGTGGAATTAAGCAATAGAAAATACCGAAGTCCAAGGAGTAATGTGCGTTATTAAGTGTTTATTCTGTGCCATAGGTTACCTCGAAGCACCCGAAATTCATTTGTTGTAATCTGAGATAGTATTTGTCAATTAATGCATTTCTTTCTCAAATAATCTGTTCATGATCTGAAGTTCTATTGTTTACGTATGAATAGGAAAGTATCTTTTATGTTAGAAATGTAGCAAATTCATCTTCCAAAGAAACAGATTCTCGTATCTGTGTGTGCAAACATACCTCATAAACATTAGCTGTCATGTTACCTGTCATAGTAGATAAAATAAAGATTAGGTGGTAAAAAATTAACAATAAAATGTAAACTAAGGCCAAATTGATTGTTGTTGCATGCTGAAAGCTGCTATATTCATATATACTCTCACTTTTAGTACTTACAAATGAAATCAAAGTAAAAAAAAAAGTATTTTTTAACTGTTCCTAACATCCATTTTATAAAAAATCGCTTGACATGATTTCGATGGGCTCTAGATATCTTCCACTGTGCTATTAAATACAAGAATAATGATTCATATGTGGCTTCAACATTTTATTTAGCAACTGATTGATGTTTAAAAGTAATTCTTTTCTGTTCAATTTTCTATACATAGTATTTAGAATGGAGCTGATGTTTAGGTTGATTAATAACCATTCTTGATGCAACCCACTCTTAACCTATTTGTAAAATTTTCAATTGATCTGCCATTTACTCTTTGCATAAGTGAAAAATAAAAATGCTAACTTCTTAGTTTTATTTATCTTTCGAATTTTATCTATATTAATTTTAATAAGATTACAGAAATCATAAATTGAAATCTAATACTTTTATCCATTTATTGTAATGCTTCATAATGCAGTCTGTACTTTGCAGCATCAGAAGGGGGAAAAATTATATTTTTTTATTGAGAGAAAAGGTTTTTGTTATTGCTTTATGTAATAAATGTTTACTCTTTCAGATTTTAAATTTTGTGCTAGTTTGTTTAATTTTCTTTTTCCTTATTCAAATATATCAGTATTTCCTTTTTCTCTTTAACTAACTATATATAGAATTTGTACTCATGTGTTAAGGATTGAAGTTTATACATTCTTCATGTTTTCATTTTTATAGAAACGAAGACAACTGGCTGAGAATAATAGAAGCATATCCAAATTACGATCTCCTGTTGTGTGTGTTCTAGGTCATGTAGATACTGGAAAGACAAAGATACTTGATAAAGTAAGTCTGGAATAAAATGTGCAATATGATATCAGTTTGAAAAACTATCCCTATAACAATTCTTTAGTTTTAACAAGCAGTATCACCATTTTTATGTGCGTTGTGTTGGCTGTAATTTAATTTCAAGTGTTTTTTTTTTTTTTTTTTTAAATATATATACAAACCGTGTTGTTAATACATTGCATGTACAGCAAAATCAGGATCTGCAAAGTTAACACTCTGTGAAAAAAATGTTTTAGGTTTAGTTCAAACTAAGAAAGTATGTATAATTTAAATATTGTTGTAATTAAAAGGGAAAAATTAAATAAATGTTAATTGAAAAGTGTTTTGTTACTGCTTAAATAAGTAGATGTATGGTAATTTTTTTTTTTTTTTTTTTTTTTTTTTTAATAGTTTGTGATTTTTTCTAGGGACAATATTTTGCACTAAGGAGCATAAGGTTATTCAATGCACTGTAAACAGTGTCCTTTTCTTTCTTCGTTTGAGTCAGTATCCACTTTACAAACATCTGTCAGCTCCTGTGCTTTTATTAACAATTTGTTTAACTCCTTGTAAGTTAAAGGCACTTGGTCATCTTCACTATTGCTGCTTTCATTTTCAGCTGCTGTTATGAGATCATCCAATTTTTCATGTATCATTTCTTGATCATCATTTGTGATTAATTTTTTAACTTCTCCTTCCTTCCATGTTTGAAAATCTGTTGTGCAGATTGCTTTTGCAATTTGCATGATTTCTTTAGTTTCATTTTTAACTGATGTAAATCCTTTAAAATTTTTGACAACTTCTTGGCCTGAGCTGATGGCAGCAAGCATTCAATGATGATGAATTCACTTATTCTTATGAACGTTTAATCATTTTTACCTAAGCTTTTGTATTCCACTTCTGTGCAACAGGTAATGGCTCAAAATATTTTTCCTGTAATACATGTGGGGTTTTAGTTCGATAAAATAACTCTTGAAGTCACCTGATGCATTTCTACAAAAAAACAAAGTGAGTCTATCCTTAAAAGCTTTAAAACCTGGGATAATCTTTTTGCTTCTTTGTGATATAAGCTGTTTTTCCATTCACTTATGAAATAAACCTTTCGTAACTTCATTGGGAGTATGTTGCAGAACAAATGTCATCTTTAATGAATTTCTAAAATTGAATTTTTCTGCCACTTCTTTACCTGCAGAACCAGCATACCCTTGAAACTTTACATCATGCAAGTTAAAATGACAGCCAAAGTTATCCATCTATTTTACTAGCAGAATTCTTGAAATTTGAGCAGCCTTTGCCCAAAGTATTAGTGAAGCTTTGACACCAATTGAATCTTTTCTGCATATTCGCATATTGTTCTCATGCTTGATTCATTTCTTGCTAGTTTTCTGGAGAGCATTGAAACATGTGTACTATTTTTCAGCTTATCTAAAATTTAAATTTTATGAGGTAATGTCAAAGTTTTGTGTCTTTTTGCTGCATTATTATTTTCATTCCGTCTCTTAGATATCATATTGAGTTTTTGAAATAGCTGTTGTAAGTGATTGCAACATGGCCTGGGTCATTCAGCCAAACAGGGTTGCCAGATATGCATGTGAGTGGTCTCTTATAATAAATATATTGCTATGGCATTGTAGCCAATGCTGTGCAGCATATCACATTTGAATGAAATTCAAGAGTTAGACATATTAAATGGAAACATTTAAGATAACTTATATGTGCAAAATCGCATTCTGCAAATCTGTGCTTGGCAAATGTTTATTGTATAACCTCACAAAATTAATGATAGATGTAAGGTTTCATTGAATATCTATTCTGTATGTTGTATTATATGCTGATAAAGTGTATCATTTTTATTACATCTTCTGTTTTTGTTCTTAATTTTGACTTCTTAATTATCATTTTACATTTTATTCTTTCTTGTTAAAATTCATTTAGAAAATGTACATGAATGTCACAAAAATAGCTTCAAAAATTTTAAAAAGCAGTGTAGTTCTTTTTTTTGGGGGGGGGGGAATCTTGTATGCATGCATTGAGAGACAGATTGCAATTAAAAAAAAATACACAAGAATTATGAAAATTTCTTAGTTAAATATAATATTAAATATGAAGAAATTGCAGAAACATGAAATAATAGCATTTAGTATTCTCATTATATATTTTAAGTTTGTAGAACTTTCGGTAAGATTTCATCAATACAGAGAAATGGTTATAAAACAAATAACATTTTCTTTATGCAGATTCGTAGCACACATGTTCAAGACAGTGAAGCTGGTGGTATAACTCAGCAAATAGGCGCTACAATGGTACCACGTGAAGCACTTCAACAACAATGTAAATCTGTAAAAAATGTAAGTATTTTATATATATATATATATATATATATATATTCTGTTGAAGGACTAAGGAAACAGCAACCTTTGTATAAATTTGAAATCCAAAATTTTTCGTTCGTGTGTGAAATTATTTGGCTACCGATATTTTTAACAGATAATTGTTTTGACCATCAAATAGATAAATAGATTAGAATATACTTATATTGTTATAATAATGTTTGTTAAGTAATTATTTCTAAAAGAATCTTTAGCAATTTCTTTATTATAATGGTCTGTAGCTTGAAAATTATAGGATAGGTATTCAAGCATTCAGATTTCAGTAAAATGAACAAAAGGGGTTTTATCTTCTGAACTACATAACTTATTAATCTGCCTGTAATCAAAGGGTTGTTGTTAACTAGATTTGTAATATTGCTTATTTCTTCTTCATTTTCATAACTTTCCATTCATTTAGGATGATTTCAAACTATTAAAATAAAGTAAGAAAACAATAGTTTGATAATTTATAACAGGTGGTAATAAATCTGATGATCAAATAAAAGTGGTAATGCTGCTCAGAAAGTTAATGAAGAAATACTTTTTGTAAATGTAGAAACTTAAAAAGAGTTTTAAATTTATATTATAAATAATTTTTATAGTGTTTGCAGGATTTAAAACTTACTGTGCAGTGAATAATTAACATGTTTTTGGTCACTGATTTTTTACGAACATATCATCATGGTTTAATAAACTATAGTTGAAATCATATTTTGCTTTTTTAATATCCAAAAATGTGTAATGTGAGGCAAAATTTAGTTTGAATTATTTTATAAATATATTACAAAGTTTATTTATAAGTTGGATAACTGAACTAAAAGTTAAAAATGAAAGTGTAAAATTTGGGGGGGGGGGACAACCTTAATTTTTTTACAGGAGCAAAAAATATTTTTGCTCCTGCTTTTTGCTCTTAAAGAAGAGGGACCTGTATCTGACCACCCTTGAAATCAATAGTTTTATCCAAGTCTGCCCAAACTTTGCTTCCTTTTTTGCCTAATTTGAAATGTTGAATAACTTAATGATATGAAAAATTACATTTATAGGAGTAAAGGCAATTATTGCAATCAATGCTAATCTTAATTAAATGTCATACCAAGTCTGTATATAGTGTTTTCTATTTTATTTTGCTAATTTGAATGAATGACAGTGCATTGAAAAGCAGTTTTATAAATAATTATATAGTGACTTAAATGATAACAATAAAATACTAGTTCAGTATTCAGTTGTTAATGACTCATTACATACTCTGCATCTCTCTCTCTCTTTTTTTTTTTTTTTTAAGTTTTAGGTCTGTTTTACCTAAAGATGATAAATATTAAAATATTCTTTTTGATTTTCAGTTTTCAGATCTTGAACTGAAGGTTCCTGGCCTTCTTATCATAGATACTCCTGGTCATGAATCTTTTAGGTATGCATCTTCCATGTTGATTGGTAGCAAAACTTTTTGTATTGATACATAGTATCAAAATCTCAGAAAATTGTTTGTGACTTTATATAAATGAAATGCATGTATATTTCTTGAAATTTCATAGTTTGAAAATTTACCCATTTTTATATTTTTGATAATTTTATCAAGCTGTTCTCCATTTTTCGAGTCTTGGATGCATTTATTCTGAAAACCATTTAGTGTCAAAAGCTGTTATGCTGATGTTAAAATCAATATAAGTGTTCAGACGACTGTGGCTTCTAATCCTTTATAATCATTGCTAATAATTAAGTCAAATTTAAGGCATTCATAATCAGTATTTCTGAGAATACGTTTTTGTGATTTTTCAACCTTAATTCATTATGCTTTGATGAAATAATTCCAAATTTTCTCAAAAACATTTTATTGGACTTTTCTGTATAAGCCATTCCATGCATTTCCATTACTATACCTATGTATTTTTCCTTATTTCTTTCCCCATACCTTTGCTTTGATGCAAGGTGAAATAAATAATAAATCTTTGTGCAATGTATTAAAAATTAGTAATGATAAAAATTGCATTATTAATTACAGTGGTGCATCAATATATGTCATTAATTCCATTCCAGATTCTTGGATGTATACCAAATGAACCCTTCCAATAGGAACAACAAGAAGAATTTCTCCAATAGGAGAAAATAATTAAACCATTCTTATAAAAACCCTATTGTTATTATTATAATATTGTGTAATTCTAAAATAGAAATAGAGTGTGTGAAATTACATACTACATATAAATGAAGCATACTATACTTTATACTGTACATATATGCTTTTCATTAACTTTCCTAAAGCTCATTGTTAATGAATTTACAAAACATTAAGGAAAAAAACTCAAAATCACTTGAAAATTCTGAGTTATAGCGAGGGTTGTTTACTAAATAGTAGCAACAAGCATACTTATGCTCATGGACAGTCATAGAGTTGAGTTGTCAAAAAAGAGGTAAACAAGTGTATTGTGCGCAGTTGCCACTTACTAAACTCGAGTCATGTACGAAGGGGAAAATTTTACATTAAAACTAGATGTACAAGAAGTTGGGCATATTTCAAAGTGGGTGTGTACTGAGGTACCTCTATATTTTCATAATTAAAAATATGGTAACTGATACACAGAGGATACTTATGTACAATAAAAAATTAAGATGACAATCCACAGTTCGACAGTTTTCATTTTCTGTAGGGAGAAGGTTGCCATTGAGATTATGTCTGTTAGTGATCTTTAAAATTGATGTTCTCAGAAATACTAATCATTTTCACAAGTGATTGCATCAAAGATTTCACTGCGTATGTATGTATATATATTTCTTATACATACATACATGCACATATATGTATACACACAGCACACATTAATATCAAGTTAAGAACTTGAAATTTCTTATAATGCAGCTTCCTTTAATTAAAGATTTTATTTTCAGGACTAATTCATGCATTTTCATAAATTATTAATCTGAATAATGTTTTTGAATGTTTTGTATTCAGTTTTTCTAGATTTTCTCTTTTTACAAGTCTTTTTTTTTGGGGGGGTATAAATTTTGCATTTCAATTAATATTGTGAAATGACGGGACGAATAAAACGTTTATTCAACACTCATTAATTATCCAGGTTAATTTTAAATACTTATGCCTTGAAAAGTTCTATTTAAAGCATTAAGCAAAGTATGATTAATAGTTTTTATTTGTTTATCCTATTATATATTTTTGACATTTTAATTATGTTTCATATTTCCCTCTTAAGAATCAAATTTGTCAAGTATTTTCCATCTTTAATAATATAAATAATAACAGCAAATAGTAAAGCATTCTCACTCTCGGTCGTCTTTTATAACTTTTAGTTCCTATACCAGTGGTTCCCAAACTGTGCACCACATCCTCTTCACAGAGGTGCAGTGAAATATTGTAAAAGCTTCATAATTAATTGAAGCATGACATTTGGCCTAACTAAACAAGAAACAAAATGAGAAACTAAAAATATCAAGATTTTTTTTGTATATAGTTTGTCTTGACTCTGCATAAAAGTAAGGTCCTGGCTCAGAATATTCTTGCAAATGTGAGCCAGCTACGCTGTGCCTCCTCCTCGGTAGTGCCGTATGATTGCCCTATACCTCATGGCAATCAAACCTTAGAACAATCCTTTCACAGCTCATTCTGTAAAGAGAAACTGTTAACTTTTCTTTATATTGTTGCTAAAGTTAGCTCATTGTGTCCTTTGATTTAAGTTTGCACTTAACGACTTTCAGAGGTCGTTTTTTCCACAGAGTCATAAATCTATCATTTTCGTTCAGATCAAATTTTATGCAATTTATGCTTATCACAGAAATGCCAGTCAAACCACCAGCAAAAGTAACAATTTCCTCACCGTATTTATTAGGAAAATGCTCCTGCAGTTTCACGAAAACATTCAGAACAATAATCTTAGTGGGACCGCATTCTGGTTTTCCAGCCTTATGAGGTTTTGCAATTATATACATATATCAAAGAAGAAGCAGATGCCATAACAATTGCTTTCTTTTTCTCCTGGTCAGCAAATGAATGAATGCTTAAATTGCTTTCCTCATTGAAAGTGGAGTGAGCTTGAGATTGCTGGAATTTGCTGTTTCGCCAATGCCAGAAAAAGGGGATGTCTTCATTTTGGTCATCGAACAATTGACATGGTATTAAATATTAAGAAATTTTTAAATGAAAAGTTGAATATATTTTTTTTTTTTCTTCCATTCTCTTGTTCAACTATATTTATATTTCACACTCCATGTCTGGCTGCTATGGAGAATTACAAGCCCTTATTTGAAGCAGATCATCAATTGCATAGTGGACCTGCTGCATTATGCATAGAGAAGCACTTCAAAGCATCGGAATCTTGCACTGAATAAGGTGCATCTGTGAATGTGGTAAATTTTATAAAATCTCATCTATTGAAAGGAAGTTTTTTTTAAAAAAAACTGTGATGAGGGTATTGGAGCTGAACACTTGTCTTTGTTGTACTATGGCAGTGCACTTTGTTGTACTATGGCAGTAGCTTTTTCATTGTAATGTTTTAGCATGCACTTTTGAATTGCGGAATGAAATGTTTATTTTTATCAAAGACGAAGGATAAAGACCCAGAAGATTTTGCATTGCCAATTTTTTAAAGAAACTGGCATATTTATGCAACATTTTTGAAAGCTGAATTCCTTTAGTCTCTCTCTGAAAAGAAAAAAAATATGCAAAAATATTTTTGAAGACAACAGAAAAAAATATCAGCTTTTATCTAAAAAAGAAAAAAGCTCGGACTATGGAGAAGAAAAATGAATGAAGATACTGTCAAGGATTTTTCTTTTTAATGTTCCAACGCTTTTTGATGTAAAATGAACTTGATCTTGCCCAAGATATAAAAACAATTTTTGAAGGGCACTTATCACAGCTAATTATCTGGCTTGAGAAATACTTTCACAATGAAAATTTCTTTAGTTATGCATTTTTTTAATTTTGCATTTATTTAAGATCCATTTAACACTAGTGCTCCATCTGATTTACTTCTGCTGAAGAAGAGAATTTTATCAAGTTATCTTGTGACAACAGTTGAAATCAAAATTTGGCAGTATAGTATTGACAAAATTTTGGATTTCAATAAAAGATAAAAATCTCCATCTAATTGATAAAGCTCGGCAGATTTTAATTCATATTTGAAGTTGTATGTGGATGAAACTGGTTTTTCAGTGGTCACTGTAGTAAAAAGCAGGTACAGAGCAAAAACCAACTTGGAAAAGGAAATAAGAGTCACCTTGTCCAATTTAATTCCATCATTTGAGAAAATGTGTAGTGATTTTCAGGCTGATTTATCACACTGATTATTAGTTTAATGTTAATAAAGTTAAAAAAAAAAAGTTAACGAAGATACAGGAGTTTTGTTTATTTTTATCCATTACTTACAGTTAGTCATAGTTAGGATAGGGCGCCATGGAAAATTTTAAATTGAAAATAAGTGCCTCAATTCAGAAAAGTTTGGAAACCACTACCTTATACAATTTTGGTACTGTTCTATTATCAGGACCGAGTTCAGAAATGTGTGTGTGCATATATATGTTCATGTATGCATTTATATAAGTTAAAATGTATGTGCGTGTATACATATACACAAATATGCACATACATACAAACACATGTTCATACATTTCTGAGTTCAGTTCTGATATTAGAACAGTACTCAGTTTTTCCCATGAGAGAGTAATCTCTTTTTTTTTAAAAAAATTTAAACAATGTTAATAATTTCTTTTACATAAATGAATGTATACAAAGTAAAAAACAGTTGAAAACCTAATCCAGTTGCACATTGGTAGCAGCAACAGGTGATGTTAATAATGCAAAGTAAATTAAAATAAAAAAATACATTTAAAGTTCATCCCATATTAAATTTGGAATAAACTACATGTAGAATAAAAAAAAAAAAAAAAAAAAAAAAGAAGCATAGTGGCAGACTGCTAGAAATAGGAGGGTGAAATATGCCCAAACCAAAAATGACGACGAAATTTACATTCTTCACTGCATCATCACCAAGGGATGGGTGCAGCAAAAGAAGTAAACAAATAAAACAGCCTGTTTCTGAACTAACAAAAACGCAGAGTTTAAAATTTTAAAATAATCATAGAAAAACAATCAAAGTCATCTGTGTCTTTATCAGTCCAACCCCTACAGGCTGAAGTAAGCAGTTCCAAGAGTTCGAAATTATAGCATCAAAAACGTTATATTAAAAAAGAATTTTTAAATAATAGACAAATTTAAAAATATATATTTTGAGTAAATCAAGTCCAAAAACAAACATGGAAAAAATAATAATCCATTACTTAATAAAACAAAACCATATGCAAATTTCATAATCCAAAATTATAAATATAAAAATATATATATATATATGCAAATTTTCAAATTACAAGTTGAAAACATAAGGCCAAGTTAAAAAATTATAGCAAATCATAAACATGCAAAAAAAGCTTAAAAATCCAGTAAATATTTTTCACTATTAGTGGATTGATTCCAAAAACATGTAAAATGGAAGAAATCCAATATGCAAAAATTAAAGAAATAAGTGAACATTTGATCTAAAAAAAATAAAATAAGGATAAGTTCTTGAAATCTATTACACAAAAGCAACAGTAGTTTTGAAATGAAAAAATATGTATATACCTGTATAGTAGCAACACTAAAATGTGTTAAGTAATGAAGTTTGATAATGTATGAATTTCAAACTGATTAAATTCTAAAAAAAATTAGAAAAAACTTCTCTTACAACATAAATGTAAGTAAAAATAAATAATTTGTAAAAGGGAAAAACATCGAATTACCTGGATTATAAATGGCAACAAGAGCACCTATTTGAATGAAATATTAATTTGCTTCAGTTCAACAAATGGAAAAAGTTAGGGATAAGTTGTAATGCAAACTACAACTTATGATGTAGTCAGAGCTGTTCCTATTAAATTGTAGGCAGAGTTGTGAGCATTTTCTTAGTTTGCTTACAGTTTATTAGAAACAAGCTTAACTACATCACAACTTTAATTATTTAACTTATTAATTTTTTTTTATTTTTCAAAAGACTTTTATTTTTTCAAAAAAAATCACAATGCATTACAATTTTTAAAAAAAAATTATTATTTTATTATTAAACACTATAACATTTTCCATCCATTTACATTCGAACTGAAGCAAATTAATATTTCACTTAAACTCAGATTGGCAGCCTTCATAGGATTCATTAACCAGGTAGTTTGATGATTTTTCCTTTTTCAAACTATTCATTTTTATGTCTACACATTTTTTGTTACAACAGAAGTTTTTTATAATTATTTTTTTCAACTTTAATCAATTTAAAATTCCTAATTTCTACTACAATTTATTCTTAAGCTATCTACTATACTTCTTAACTATCTATTTCTATTATAATAAGCTATTACTATACTATACTTCTTAACTATCTATTATAATAAGCTATAATTTTAATCTTTGTAACTATACAGGCATATATGAGTGTGTTTGTGTACATATATATATGCACACACACACACCAAAGTGCCATTACATCATGACTACCCCCCGTCTATAACAATGAGCTCACCCAGGAACAAAACCACTGCATATGTGTGGCTGATGTTGGAGTATATAAAGCGATTATGCATTGTCTTTCCAAACGGGGCATGATTAGTGACATAATGGGAAAAGCAGCTGATTTATCAGACTTCAATAAAGGTTAAATCATTATGGCTCGGCGACCAGGACCATCTATATCAGAAATGGTGCATTTAGTGGACTGTTCATGTGCAGCTTTGCGAACATATATCAAAAGTGGTGTATGGATGGTGAAACGACAAATCGGCGGGAGATTGCTATGCATTGTTTACTGTGACCAATGAACTGCAATAGCCGAAATTACTACCAGCTGCAACAGTGGCGAACCAGACAGTGTTTCTCAACACACTGTGCAACATACATTGTTGTATATGGGCCTGTGCAGCTGGAAGTCGAAGCATGTCCCTGCACTGATAGCACGGAATTGGACATTAGAAGACAAGAAACATCGGAATTGGACATTAGAAGACAAGAAACATCGGAATTGGACATTAGAAGAATGGAAGAAAGTTGTATGGTCCAACGAATCATGTTTTCTCGTCCATCACATAAAAGGGCGTGTGGTAATACGCTGGTTTCCAAACGAAACCCTGGCTCCTGGGTCCAAAGTTGAATGTAGACTAGCCGGTGGCAGGAGTATTATAGTGTGGACAATGTTTTCATGGGGTGCATTAGAACCCAATATGCCCATAGAACAATCTCTAACATCTGTGCACTACACGAACGTCATTGAGAACCAGGTTCACACATTCATAACAATGGTATTTCCGGCAAGAGATGCTATTTACCAACAGGATAATGCACCATGTCTTAAGGATCGAATCGTCAGGGAGTGGTTCGAGGAACATTTCAATGACTTTAGAATCATGTCTTGGCCTCCAAATTCACCTGATATTAATCCAATAGAGCATTTGTGGTCCTATCTGGAAAACCGAATTCATGCTGCCATGCTACTCCCTCACAATGTGCAGGAATTGCAGGAGCATTTGGTGAGTGCTTGGTACCAGATACTTAAGACTACATATCAGCACCTTGTTTGGTCAATGCCATGCCGGATGCTGGCAGTTTTGAGGGCTAAAGGTGGTCATACTGTAATGGCTCTTCGGTGTATATTTTTTCATTTCAAAATTTCTTTTGCTTTTGTGTAACAGATGTCAAGAACTTACTGTTATTTTTTATTAATATTATTGTATTTTATATTTTTCAGACATTTTTATATTTTCACTTTTTTTTTTCATATGTTAGATTACTTCTGTTGTACATGTTTTTGGACTTCATCCACTAATATCAGTTTTTTTTTTTTTTTTTTTTAATTTAATTTTATTTTTTAAGAATTTTAAGCTAGTTTTCTCATTTATGATTTGCTATTATTTTTTAAACCGAGCCTATATGTTTTCAAACTTTGCATATAGTTTTGTTATTTCCAGTTTCGCATTAAAGATTTGCATATGGTTTTGTTTCTTTGTATTATATCTCCAAATTTTTTTTTTAATTTGTCTATTTTTATGCAATTTTTTTAATAATTCTGTAATTTTGCATTTTTGGCACTGCTTACTGTGTCTTCTAGGGATTTGTCTGATAAAGACACAGATTACTTTGATTGTTTTTCTAAGATTGTGTCTTAATCAGTTCAGAAATAGGCTCTTTTATCTCTTTATTTCATTGCACCAACCCTTTAATGATGATGCAGCGAAGGATGTAAATTTCATTTTCATTTTTGGTTGTGGCATATTTTGCCCTCCCCACATTTCTTGCAGTTTACCACTGTGCCTCTTATCTTTTTACATGCAATTTATTCCATATTAAATATGGGATGCATTAAAAAAAATTTTGTTTTAATTTTGTTTTATTTCATTCGGCATTTTATGTATATAGATATACTATGTAATAAATGTAAACTGTCTGTTCAATGAATATTTGAAACTATTTTAAACATTTAATTTAAATTTAAGATTATAAATGTAAAATCTAAAAGTGCACAGAAAACGCATAGTGTTATTTGAAAAAAGGAGAACAGCTTCTGATAAACTTGATAACTATCAGTCACAAAATTTTTAAGCATTCCTATTTGATGTTATGTGTGCAGTTTTTTATTTATATGGATATGAAGTTCAATTATAATTAAGTTTCAGCTTATCTAAATTTTTTTTAATGAATGCTTTCAATATATAAGGCTTCCAGTGAATGTTTTACTTAAAGGATTATAGTTATTGCAAAGTGAGTAATTATAAATGCTAAGGAAGCAGATTTAATTTTTTTTTAGAAAAAATGATTTGATTTAAATTATTGCATAAATAATGAAATCTGCTGTAGACTAATTGAGTAATTTTTTTCACTTTTTTAGCAATTTACGCTCCCGAGGGTCTAGTCTTTGTGACATAGCAATTCTTGTTGTTGACATCACTCATGGATTAGAACCACAAACAATAGAATCAATAAACATATTGAAGCAAAGGAAAACTCCATTTATTGTTGCATTAAACAAGGTGCTGTTCTTTTACAATTTGCATACAAAAAAAAAAAAAATCTTTTTTATGTAACAGCTGAGAATTATATCAGTTTTTCTTCATTTTTCTATGTGTTTGAGCAAAATCTGTCCAAAAAAGAAATCAAACTGTAAAATTAAAAAACTTACATGTCAGTGTTGCAAACCTGCTTTAATGATGCTGTTGAGCATTAATCTTGATCTTCAACTTGCTTTTTCTTCAGAATTCCACATCGTTTTGTCATTGTTTTATGTATGGTGGAATGACCCAATATTTTGTGTGCAGCAGTTATGTACATTTTGTCAGTGAAAAGTCTTGAAAAGCAGCGAGCATATGTGAAATTTTGTATAAATTTTGTAGAAACCTTTATTGAAACATTTAAGGTATGGCAACAAGCTTATAAAGAGGATTATTTTATCCAGTCCCAATGCTGTGAATAATACCAACATTTCAAACTTTACCAGCAAGGACCATCTGAAAACTAGGCATCCTTCTTTCTATGTCAGCAGCTGATCTTCATGTCAAAAAAATGCATCCTTTGGTTCATGCAAATTGTTGTTTCATTGTCTTTGAATTTGCTGAAGATCTAGACATGAACAGAAGCTCATGTTACACAGTTTTGGCTGAAAAATATGTAGATGCATCCTATTATAGCAAAATTGTCTTGTCTCTTGACTGGTGGGCAAAAAAGGAATCATCACAGCTAGTCAGGAATGATTAGATCTTTCAAATGCAGATAAGAATTTTCTAAAATATGTTAAAACAGGTGAGAAGCATGAGTTTAAGAATATAAAATTGAAACAAAAATGTGTTAATGTAACAGGTAGGCAGTTGTTGCAATGGATAGGAACAACATCCCAAAGCCAGAACAAATATATCTGAGTTGAATGAATGTGAAAGTGATGTTAATTGGCAAGGAATTATTGTCTTTAATTTGTTAAAGAAGTCAAACAATCAAAGCACACTTTTATTTGGATGCTAGGAGACGTTTAAGAGAAAGATAGTGATAGAAAATGCTAGAAGTTTCTAGGAACAGTACCTGGATGTTTCACCATGCTAGCACTCATTTCTCTTTCCATAACCATGATTTTTCGACAAACAAAAGATGCTGTCATTCCACAAAGTTTGGTTTCTTTCTGGACAGATCTTGTGTGTTTACGATTGGTTTTTGTTGTGAAATTAAATGTTTGCAGTTTCTTGAATTTAAATGTAATCACTCTTTGATATAAACAGTAGTGAACTTTTAGAATGTAAAAGCCATAATTTTCAGTATTAAATCTTCTAAAATGTTTTTATATTTGCAAGTTCTCTATAAAAAATAATATTAGTATTTAACTTATTTATTAAAGCAAGATATGGTCTTAATTTTTATTGCCTTTGTATATTGCAAAAATCTTTGTTATACTTTTTAAAAGAATTTGGTAATTTTTTAAATTTTAATTTTATTTATTAATTTTTATTGTTTGTCTTCTTATGTGATAAGCTTATTTTGTGCTTATACATATTTATAAGAATTTTTTTTTTTTAATTTAGTTACGTTTTTCATGAAAGAACTGGTGATGCAAATTTAAATAGCTTTTGTTGCAGAAATAAATCTATCAATTAAAAAAAGTCTAATTATTCATTTTAATGTTGTTAGTTTTATTGCTCCATAAAAATGTTCTTATATGTCTGTAAATGAGATAGCTTTAATGTAATTATGTAAATTAATAATTGATTGAACTTTATATAAATGTGTATCATACTTTAAAATTTGTTCATCTCCCCTTCATGCTCTGCCACATGTTGGGCAGTATATTTACTTACTTATTTTCATTATAGGTTGATAGATTATATGAATGGAAATCGAAGCCTCATTCAGATATTCAAGATCTTATCAAAAGCCAATCTCGATCAACAAAACAGCTTTTTGATGACAGAGTAAAACAAATTATCCTGGAATTTGCTCTTCAGGTAATTTTACTTTGTTATTTAGAAAAATTGATAGTTACAGTTTAAATCAGCTTTTTATCAAGAAAATTTCTTTTTGGAAGAGATTGTGCTTAATCTTTGAGTGGCATATGAAAATTTCACTTTTTAAGCTCTGTTACAATCATAACTGAATGGGCACAATCTTGTGTGTCTGGGCATGACATTCAAAATATTTGTAATAGTTCAAATTCTTTGAACCATGAAAATTATTTTTTCCTAAAGAGAAAGTGCTTTGGAAAACTCAGTTATTCTGTTATAGTCATGGAGATTAAGTAAATTAATGTATTTTTGTCTTTAGCTATTCTAGAGAAATGCAAATGAAGATTAATTGTGTTATATATGGAATAGGCATCATCGATATTTTATTAATAATAATGTGGTGTAATTAGATTGAAAATAAGTGAATTATCAGTTATTTGTTTATAATTCTCCCCCACTTTTTTTTTTTTTTTTTTTTTTAATGAATAGTCTTTGAATGCTGTTCTGTATTATGAAAACCAAGACCCTCGCTCATATATATCAATGGTACCTACATCTGCTGTGACAGGTGATGGAATGGGAAATTTAATGTCTTTAATTGTGGAATACACACAAAACATGATGGCTAAACGATTAATGTTTTCCGAAGAATTGCAAGCAACTGTATTAGAGGTAAGTATTCTGACTTTCAAATTGTATTTAAGTATTGAATTAATTTATGTAAAATGAAATTTTGGTTGTATTATTTTATAGATTATTTTAAATAATTTTCATTTTATTCCAAATATCCTACATCCTGTACTAAATGCTGTATATAGTTACATATATTTCTTGTAATTTTATTGTGAGTTATCTTATATTTTGAGAAAATTCTAAAAATTTAGGTCAGATTGTAATCAAAATGGAAGTTGAAATGAGTTATTTAAAAAATAGTTTAAGGAATATTTTACAAAATTAAAGTAAGGGAAAAGATTTAATTTTAATTTTTTAAATAGTGATAACAAAAATATTGAGTTGATATCATGATTTATGTAAATATTTCTGTCCGTTTATTTATAATTTGATTATGTAATTTAGTATTGTTTTTGTTTATTTAGTGCCTTTTTGCTTTTTTAGATAATTTATGTTTTAAAAACAAATAAAACCTTTTTTTTTTTCTCATTTTAGACCACTTAGTGTGTTTTTTATGTATACAAATTGTTTTACTCAAATTTTAATTCGATGGAATCTGAAAATCCCTTCTTGGGCCTAAATAATTTCGATGGGGGTTTCATAAAGTTTTTTTGAATAATACCTTCAAATATGTACATCATTTTAACTCTTATAAAGACAAAATTTCAAATAATCCTATGTGATACATTTGGCCAACAGGTTGCCTGGAATCTGGCTATGCATAATTCAACTATTATATATTTCAAGCATGATAATATATGTTGTAAATGCTCATTTGACAAGCAGAGTGATGAAAATGTTCCATATGCAATATTTCAGCAAGAAAGGAATCATTACAAAACTATCATTTTGCTTCAATTTTTTTCTAATGTATACATAATTTTATCTGCTTCCTAACTGTTTCAAATTTTTGACCTGTCCACATAATTGAAAAAAAAAAAAAATTATAAATTTCTACATATGTTAAGCATGCAGTATATCTTATTTATAACTTTCATGAAAGTAAATCCTCATGAAAAAATATTTTTGGCCAATTTAATAAAAAAAAAAACTTTTTAAATTAACATTTACAGTTTTTCAAAATATTTTCAGTTGTTTGGGGGAGGTATAAGTGTGTTAAAGCTATAGTATTACATTGGTGGAAAAATTTATTTCTGCAGATTTATTTAAAATAAAATCTTACAGAAGGTGAACTTTATTATTTAAATAAAGTTTAAAATTTTTATAAAATTGAAAATCCAGTGATATTTTTATATTTACATCATGGTGCTGTTGAAGTATAAATATCTAGAAACCTATACAGTCATTCAAAATCATAGTGAAATATGGACAATTTTTGCCAACTGCCCTTCCCCCTAAAAAGAGATTTATTTTACTGTTATAGACTACTAATACAGGAAGAAAATATTTATCACTGCAAATTTACTCAAGCACAAGTATCATTTTTTAAATTAAATATTATGTAGCATTGTACTTTTTCAAGCTTTTCAATAAAATAGTCATGTTTTGAAACATATGAAAGTGTATAAAGAAAACATAAAAAGCTCCCCAGTTTATGTCAGATTGTGTAATTTTATTATTTTGTATTGAATTATTCGAACTGTTTTATACTTTTAAATTTGTATTTAATTTAAATTTTAGTAAACATTAGTGATTTTTATAAAACTTTTAAAAGTTGCATTGCAATGTACAAGAATCTACAAATATTCTTTCTAATTTTGATAGTTTATTAATTAACAACATTCTGATGGTATGGGATTTATGAAATAAATTTAAAGAATAACTTGAAAAGTTTTCTATGCTTATAATCAATTAATTGAGTTCAGTTGGGCATTTTATCAGAAAATCTTTGAAGCCTGTATTCCATTCTTAAGGAAAGTTTTTGCAATGGTAGTTCTTACAACTGCAGGGAAATGTAGATAGCTGCTATCTTGTTTAAAGATGACTATTAGGATGTCTTCTTCCTTTATTCAGAGAATATATCCAAGCAAGCATTTCCTTCAAAAATGAATTCCTATAAAAAAAATGGTGCATGCAGTTTATCCACAAAAACATCTTTTTTTACAATATCTCTTTCATGTCAATCACATATTGAGATTTTCAACTGTCCCAGAGTGTCAAATTAGAACAATTTATGAGTCTGGTGTATGGAATGTCCCCTCACCATTGAGAGTTGGCTGTAAACATCATGTAACATGTCTAGATATTAGTAACAGAAATGGTGACACTTTACACTGCATGTGAGTTTCAGCTTTTGCAAGAGCTTTATCTGATATGACAGGTGTTTTTAAGGAGTTTTCCAGGAAACTAATTTGTGAATATTGAGTTTCCAGCTGGTATATATAACAGGTGTTTTTAAAGAGTTTTCCAGAAAATTAATTTTTGAATATTAAGTTTCCTGCTGATATGGCATAGGAAAGACTTCCCTATGTACGCCTAGAGATTTGTCTAATTACTTTTCAATGCATTCTTGACTTACAGAAAACTTTCAGCGCTTTTTTCTTTTGGGAGTGAGTAGCTTGTTTTTTATCCACAGTGTCTGTTGTAACAAATTACTCATGTCAAGCACAAATAGATGATTTCCTGAGGAGTCCACGTGTTTCTTTCAAAATATCCATTTTACTCTGATAATTCACGTAATCTCGTGAAGTGTTCACACACGAAACATTTCTTCTGGTCTCTTAATCATTTTGTCTTGGTACCTAATGAAACTCAAAGCATTGACACTCCAATAATGATAGAAAATTTTTATGCATTCTTCTTTCATATTGCCTGTATTAAAGCAGTTATTTTATACGCCTGTGAATAATAGAATACTGAGATTCAATAAAATATATCTGGACAGCTAATATATCTATCAATACATGTAATTTAAAATTGAAAAGGCAATTGAAATTTTCTTTAAGTGACCTAGAATTACCCTTATATAAGAAAAGAATGTTATACTATACGAAAATGTAAAGATAAGCATATTAAATTTTATGCTTAAAATGGTCTTAAAAATTATGATTGCATGTTTAATATGTAAGGGAAAAGACAAAACGTTATTCTTTTTTGCTTTGTAATTTTACCAAATTGCCTGTTTTGTCTTTTTATTATTATTATTATTATTATTATTATACTCATTTCATAGTTATAGATTGAATTTGTTTTCCTTTTTTAGATTAAATCTATAGGTGGTTTAGGCCATACTATGGATGTAATTTTAGTGAATGGCCGTTTGCGGGAAGGTGATACGATTGTCTTTGCTGGATATGATGGTCCAGTTAGTTCTCAGATAAGATCTCTTTTAACACCTCAACCACTGAAAGAACTGCGAATTAAGGTTAGTATATTATTTTAATATTTAAGGGAAAAGATGATCAGTCAGGAAACATTTTAATGATAAAGGTTTTAAAAATATTAAAAAATATATGCATAACATTATAGTTTTTCATAAACACCGTGAAATACACAAAACTCAAAACATTTCTGTGATTTATCCAAATTAAACGCTTGTGGAATAGATACATCAGTTGTGAATGTTATCCCCATCTGCAATGAGGATACAAATATGAGAATTCAATATATTGATTCAACATCCAAAAAATTATCAATACGAATTGCCAAGCATAAGAAAGACATTTAAGAACTCTTTGCCAGCTGTATTATCAACAGAGTAACAAAAATAAATAAATAAATAAATAAATAAACAGTATAAAAGCAGCTTAAAAATTACATAAATGTTAGAAACTGGATTGTATTGCAACAGAGTCTACCGTAGATCTGGATGTTGATCTTCAGAAATATAACAGCCCTACAGAAGAAAACAATAAAAGAATGGAAACATTGTCAAATCGTTCATTCCATTTGTAGCTGACAAAGCAGATGGGTTGCCTGTGAGACCTTGACTTACTAATATTTAAACTTGGGTTTAGCATGTTAACCTGTAACATCTTATTTTATTTAAACCACATTTGCCTGTTGATTTTTCAATTTTTTAAATACTGTATAAATCAAAATTTTAGTGTTTGAGTTAAAATTTATAGCAAGTATCAGTATTATTTTAATGATTTTTAACAATGTTTGTCATATTTTATCCTTTGCAACAATAGTGCCAACAATAGCATTCATAAAACTCTATTTTACAATGTGGTTCAAATATTATCAGGATGTTTTTTTAAACCAGAACCTTTATTGCAAATGAAAGAATTGAAAATATCCCATCCAGAGTCAGTACATTTTTGCTAACATTCTGGAAGCATTCTTATGCCCTTTTCATAGAAATTTTCAGTTGGCTGTGCATCCTCTCCTGAACACTGAATACAATAACATCATTTACCACGAATTGCATGCCTTCCGAAGGGGATTTAAACCTGGACTCAGAATTGAAGTATTGGACCCACATTTCATTGCAATCACTATGGATTTCTAAAATGCATCCCCTTGATCTTCCAACTGCCATTTGAAAGAACTGGTGGTTTGCATGCTTCTCTGTTCTTGTATGCCATTGTGTAAGGAATCCCGTTGGGTATATACCTTGCCGTAGTCATATTTTTTCAAGGTGGTTTCTACACTACCAAGACTGCCTAAAACCATCGAAGTTTTTTAATAGTGATGTGCTCACTCTCACGAATAACTGCATTCACATGATCAGTGCATGTCGAGGGGGGGATAGATGTTTTTCATGTACTCTTATTCCTGAATGAAGCACTTGCACTACTATTATTTTCGTCTTGTGCTTGCAATCTATGCCAAATTTCAGGTGATGACATTTTTTTGTACCAGAGATTAGATCACAGTGCATTGCTGCATGCTCCAAGGCAGCTATTACTCATCACTCCTGCTACTGCCAGACTTGACTGAGTAAGTTCTAACCTGCATAGGAGGTAAGATGGTAGTGGCTATATTCATGCAAGGGCACACAGCACTGCATAGCAATGATTTGTTACAGCAGCTATCCTGGCCATTTTTGAATCCTTTTGTACATAGAGTATTGCATTTCAAGAAAATACAAGTTCTGTACTGGGTTAAGTTCTAGAGATTTTGCTGACCATGGTATTCTCTCATAGGAATTCATGAACAAGGTTCTTGATGTGGAGGAGCATTATCATCCATAAATAAAAAGTCAGATTGATATGCACCTCTAAAAATTCTTGGGACCTCATCCCAATATTTCTGGCCAGTCACAAATCTACTGTTGAAAATGTAGGGATATACATTCATCGATTATTATTCCTACCCGTATTATCACATTCTCATTACCGAAGTGGCTATATTCCATAATATTCAACAGAAGATTTTTCATTCCCAACTCCTTCCAGACGTAAATGTATTTAGAATCGGATGTTAATCTAAACCTCAACTGGAGCTCTCCTAATGCATGGGCCTGCTGAGCATTTGCCGGGGGCCTCTATGAAAATATCAATCCATTCCATTTGCATTAACATAGGGGATCCACATTGGTTTGCCTGGGAAACCATAATGCTGTTAAGATGGCACTGATTTTAGCTCATCACTAAAAAGAACAGGGGACCACTCCAGTTCTGATGTTCATTAGACTAAGTAAAGCAATCCTCCTTTTATCGTGAAGATAATAAAACACATACCGTTGGCTTTCTTGCATAAAGTCCTTTTTCACTAAGCCTTCTGTATACAGTTTGCTATGATACAACAGTTCTAGTGGCGACTGCAAGCTTTGAACTCAATACCGATCAGTAGATTTCCGGTTATGAATGCCAGCTGTTGTCATATATCAATCTTGAGAAGAAGTAGATATTCGTTTGTGACCTTATCCAGGCCTCTTACAATAGTTCCATGATTGTCTGCCTTGTTTTGAAACAGCCAATGATATGCCACTTCTCAAATTCTTCCAAATGATACTTCAGAGCCATAGCAAACTGTTTTGAGTCCTTACACACTGAAATCAAATGCTGTATTGCAGAAGTTAACTCAGATTTTCACTTTGTGCAAAGTGCTGAATTCACTATCAGATTATTATCAAGTTATTACATTAAGAAAACAATTAATTCTATAGACATGCCTAGATTTGCATATCAGAAACTGTTTGACTTGCATTTAATTGGATAATGCTAATTAGGCTGCTGTAACTGCAAAAATGGGTTACATCAATTGGATATTTCATAGAATATCATTATTTTGGGAGTTGTAAAAGTGAATAATTCATTTACATTTAGTCTGAATTCATTTACATTTACCCTACATTCTTTCATTTTCATTTACATCTAGTCATTTAATACATTTTAGTGTGAATTTGACTGTTTCTGTTTAACCACATCACCTTGATATGTAGTTTATTTTGTTAGCATAAAAATGTGTCTTTATATTCTAATTTTTTTTTTTTTTTTTAATAAGAGGTTTATTTAAACCTTTATCTGACTTTGTAGTTACTTTCAGACATATTGATAATTTGCTTCATGTCTGTTAGAGGTTTTGGACTATTTAACTTTCACCAGCTCATGCGAAACTTCATAGGTACATTGTCGAAAGATTGACAGGTTAGGAGAAAAAGCATGCAGAAATTAGTGTGAACATTGTTTTTCATATTGAAACCAAATTCTGATTGTTAGAAAATGTGCTCAGAGAGAAGGAAATTGATATAAATCAGCTAAAATGTCTGGGAAAGCTTCAAATTAAGAAGATACATAAATATTTTGTTGTGTGTTGTTGTTACAAAACACAAATATTTCATGGATTTTAATGTGTAATGATCCTAATATTGTTTAAGAGTCAATGTCATAAATTACTTGCATTTTAAGCTGTGAAATGTTATTAGATTGTGATTTTAATGGTGCTTTTTTAACAAACATTTTTAAATTATAGCGGCTGTATAAATTTATATTAACTAAGAGTATCTAACTACCTAGTTAAATTATTTGTAATAGCTTTGTAATGATCAAAGCAATTTATTGCCTTTCATTAATCCTTACAGTGATTATAAGACACAGCACAAGAATGAAAAAAATTATCTAAAATTTATTCTTTGCATCTAGTGAGACTTAAAATAATACAAAACAACTTGTCACCTCTGATGCTTTAGTGGCACTTTAAATTGTATTACAACCCCACAAGCTTTATACGAAGCTACGGCACTATCTGTGTCAGACAGGCAAAGCACAACTAACTTTCAAACCTTGCAAACTGTACATACATCAGGCTTTCAGGTTTGATCTGATCAACAAGTTTCTCTCTTTGGAAGCAGCAGCGGTAGCAACACCAAGCTTTTGTTACGAATCATGCTGATTATAATTTTATTTCTCACTTTAACATATGCCATTTGACATAAAATCTACCTATTATTTACTAAACCTCTAGGCTGAGGAAGTATGTGACAAACTGAGACAAAAGAAAAAAAACATGAAGCTAAATGTTAGTAAAACATAAATAAAATGTCACTAATCTTCTTTCAAATATGTCCAACTATTGTAAGTGTAAAATATTCAATGCTACTCGATAGATTTGATTTAAAGTTGATTTTATGTTCAATTTTGTTTCATAATTATGTTTAATAATAATGCATCCTACTTAAGGTTCATTTTATTCTTAGGATGGCATTATAAAAGTGAAGTTCAGGCATAGATAATATCTTTAACTGAATTTATTCAGCTTCCATTTACCAATAGGTCCTTAATTTTTTCGTTAATGGTCTTAAAAGTATTTAATTTCTGCTTGCAGAAATGTGTACAAACCCTGGAATTTGTACATGAATGTACATAAAATTAAAAGCAAAGTAAGAATGAAGTTAAACTTCATATGTTTCTGTAAAAATGATTTGACCGTTGCTGCATAAACAAGAATTGTAAATAGTTCTTCTAATATTCCTACTTTATCAACTTAATCATGTGTTGTATGTGATTGGTACTAAACCATTATTCTGTCTCATTCTATGGATGGAGCCCACCAGCGGCCGAGCGGTAAAGTCGCTGAACACTGGTAGTTCGGTCTGAGGTTCGAATGCCGCGAACGGGCTGGCTGCATGGGCATTTTCCTGGTTTTCCCCATGTGTAACGTGTATACGAGCCAGTTTTCCTTAGAAAGTCCTCCACAAAGGCATCCCTCCTCTTAGGCAGATAGCCCTCGTATGCTTTGCCATAATTAAATACACCACACCATTCTATGGATGTCTTTAATAAAAACAAAATAATTTTTTTAAGAAATTTTCTTCTTTACTGGGGACCTTCATGATGTAGTTAGAAACACATCCAGTTATCTGTTAAGAGTTCGAATCTCATTGAAGGCATCTCTGATTCTTCGTAGTCATTCATCCATTCTTGTATTTCTCTTCCCCCCCCCAAAAAAAAATTTAATGATTCTACAAGCAGTAGACAATAATTTCTCACCACCAAAATGTGGTGTCTAATTCTTCTCTTTCCTAGTCACTCTTTAAGTGGTGCAGAATGTAAAAAATTTTCTCCTTCCTTACTCGATGCCTTCAGGCTATAAGTGAAAGCACATACAGCTTAGCAATTGGGAATTCTGGAGTTTGAGTATGAGTAAGGGCATCGCTTATTCTTTATGTTTCCTTCTTCAAAATAAATTTAATGACTCTACAAATTAAATGTATTGCACAAATTGAATATATTTTATGTTGAGTATTTAAGTTTTTATGTGAATAAATTAATATTTTTCAGTGACCACTGATAATATCTTTCTAATGGTGTCACTTTTTTCTTCTTTTTTTTAATATTATAAGGAAAAGAGGTTTCTTTTTGCTACAAAAATATAATATATAATGATAACTGGATGCAACATTAATACATTAATTATGCATTAAATTTTTATTAGTTTAATTTACTTAAGGTGATATAAACACCATTGCATTTTTAAGATCCAGTTATTATTTTATAATATGAACATACAAAGCTCTGTTTTTTGCTTAATTTGATCTTACAGCTGCATTGATCAAAGCAAAATGACATCAAGAAATCAAGCTTTGGATTAAAAATTTGAGAAGTAATCAACTAAAAGATCTTTGTTCTGGACGTCTGAGTTGTTTCTGACTCATGTTTATCATTTTTTATAAATGAATCTGTATAATTTATTTGAATACTTTTTTAAATTGTTTTCAATACATATTGATTTTCTTTTTTTACTCCAATTAATAGCATATCTTTATTTTTAACAGACGCAATACATTGAACACAGAGAAATAGAAGGAGCTCTAGGGGTAAAAATATGCGGTAAAGATTTTGAAAAAGCTATTGCTGGTCTTCCCTTACTTGTCCCTAAACGTTCTGATGAAACCAAGGTCTTAATGGTAAGTGTAAAGATCATGGAACTTTGATTAAAGAATTTACTTGTTTTTGTGCTCTGTGAAAAATTAAACATTCCTTTTCTTTTGTTTTGATTTTTTGGGTGGGGAAGATAAATATGTTTTGAATAATAAGCTGTGCTTGAAGCTGTTGGCATATTTAATTCTATCAGATTTTTTTCTACATGCGACATCTATTCATCAACTGGAACTTAAATAATCACTTATAGAAAGAAATTTTTATATATCAACTAATAAGACATGAAAACTATTAGGATTAACAAAAAAAAAACTGAAAACTTCAATGTAGCTAAGCTGGCTAACATAGTTTTAGGCATGTGAATTGAATCTTTTATTCCACCTATAATACATACATAACATAACATGTACCCAATAAAAGTTCAGAAAGTGGGATTTTCCATCAGTTTTTTTAATTCCTTATTTTTTAATTCAAAACTGTAGTAGATATATACTGTTGTACTTAAATCAGAAAAAATATTCTTGAACGTATTTATGCGGGTGCATGGAAATGATTTAGTTAGGTGTACTGAGCTAACTCTCTTGAGTGCATTAAAAAGATAATTTGATGTTTGTGCTATAGTTTGACCATCTCAAGTGCAGCCTTGGCTGGCATTCTGCCAAAACAGATAGACTCGTCCAAAAGGGGCGTTATTATTTGCTGCGATGTGAAAGGTCATGTGAAAGTCTTCTTTTCTCTGGAAAGAGATAATTTATATGCTCAAAGGAAAGTCTGCATTCTTCCACCCTATTTTGAGAATAATTCGGCCTGAATGGCGCATGCGTTTTTGTGCTCATGGTCGTGGATGAGGAGGTCAAACAATGACCTCAAAAAGAAAAATATGTTAATTAGCAATTTTGTTTCATTAACACGTGTAAAATTTGGTTTTCTGCTGAAAGGACACAACTATGCAAAATGGTAGATGCTGTTAAATATGATATGAATTTTTTTAATACACTGCTGGCCATTAAAATTGCAACACCAGGGAGGAATAATCTGACGAACGTCAAAATCTCATGAAAGGAAGACGAGGTTGCGATATGCAAATGATTAGTATTTCAGCGCATTATTGGTGATGCAGGAGGGAGAAATGATATCTGAAGAACTGCATAAAAGAAAAGTTGTATAGTGGGTTGCGCATTCTGTAAGTGCTTTGTAACGTCAGAGTTTGCTCAGAATGTCATGTTATGCCTCGAATAAGAGGAAGAAATGCTTACCAGCAAGTGTCAGAATTCGATAGAGGCAGGATCGTTGGCTATCGAGAGTGTTGATTATCTAACTGTGATACCGCCCGTCGCACTGGTTGATAATCAACCATTGTCATGCGAATATGGAATCAGTGGGTTGCTGAGAGTCATACTGATCAACACCCTCTCATGGCTAACGCCCGTGAGATCACCTCTGCAAAACCGTATAAACACATAACAGACCATTAGTCATGAAATCACTATGATTACAACACGCCCAGTATCCGCTCACACGGGTCGTCAAAGTTTGCAGCAGTGTGGACTATCAGCATGGCGACCATTACTTCGGCTTCCTTTGATAATGCCGGCATAGAGAGAGACAGCGACTCTGGTGCACCGAAGGACAAGGTTGGATACAAGAGTGACACAATGTCATCTTTTCAGACAAGTTCCGGTTCTGCGTTCAGTATTCTAATGGCCGTATATGTGTCTGGGGGCTCCGAGGAGACTGTACGTCTCCTGCTTGTATTCGATATCAACATACGGACCCTGCACCTGGTGTGATGGATTGGGCAGCCATTGTATACACGACACGTATATCTCTAGTTCGGATCGGCAGTAATTTGAAGGCAGATGGGTTCATTTCTGACATCTTACATCTAGTGCTTGTGCCGTATCTTCGAGGCCTGTCAAACGCCATCTTTTAACAAGATAATGCAAGACCACATGTCGCACGTTGTGTTCTGACCTTCCTCGATACACCGGGTAGTCGATTGCTGCCCTGGCCTGCATGGTCTCCGCATCTGTCACCCATAGAAAACGTCTTGTCATGGGTTGCTGAGAGACTGGCCTGCCATCTCTCTCCAGCTAATACGGTTGATGAAGTGTGCCATGAAATTGAAGAACTATGGAATGAATTGGTCGTTTCTGTCATCCAAGCCCAGTTCGGCTACATGCTAAGTGGATAAGGGCTATTTTAGCTGCCAGAAGTGGTAGCTGTTTCTGCTGATTTCGAACCCCTGTAAACCCCAAAACTACTTACAGTAGTTTCTTACAAATTTAAACATTTTGTCTTCATGCCATGCTGCTTACGTACAATAAAGATCTTTTTTGTATTTGCTTTCCTTCATGATGTTGCAACTTTAATGGCCAGCAGCGTAGCTAGATCATTATGTTGTGTGCATGTGACATCAGAATTGCATTAAAAAAAAAAAAAAAAAAAAAAATTTCTTTTTTCTCTCAATCCTTTTTTGAGTAGTTTTTTTTTTAAGTTATTCTGCAGTAAATCCTTCCAAAAATGAGTCATTAGAGATTGTTTTATCGTGGTGTATATGGATTTCATTTATATTTATGATAAATTTTACTACTTTCTTTTATCTTAATTTGATGGATTCTTCTCTTTAAATAAATTTCAAATGAGAAAAGTAATTTAGCTTTTGGCTTTTTTGGCTTGCTCAATTTATGCAGTTGTAATTTGAATAAAATAAACTTTTTACTTCCTTCTACGAAGTAAAAAGGAAGTATTGTAATCGCGAAAAGTCTCAGGCAGCATATTTCAACAAAAGTATCCATTTTTACCCTTTAAAACGCAATTTAACAATGTTTTTGCGTGATATCTATGCGTAAGGACAGAATAAAAGACTCTTTTCCTCCAAAAAAATTATAAAACTGCTTCAAAATGAATTCTGAAGAGAATTTTTCATGGCGTCTGTACGAAAGTATGTACAAGTTATGCGAGATACATACGTACGTATCTCGCATAACTCAAAAACGAGTAGCCTCAGAACATTGAAATTTTGTATATAGGACAACTGTAACATGTAGATGTGCAACTCGTATTTTGTTTGCAATCGGCCGCACCAAACGTATATAAATATATTTATAAATTTATCCACTCTGTTACCCATCTCAGTGATCTCAATTTCTTTACTCTTATATGTTTGTAAATTGTACATTTTTTGCTTTAAAAATGTTTGAATTATGTTGCTCTTATCTTTCGGTTAACGTTTTTATGCCTTTAGTAAATCTGTATGCAATATTTTAAGAATTATCAACAATTTAAAAGTTGTTTAAGTGCCGCTAAGCCTAATAAATTTTTTGATGGCGGCCATTGCTTGTTTGCATTTGAAACAGCAGAGTAGTGGATTTGTTGCCAATCTAGAGAAACGTAGCTTCACAACAACAAAGATAACGCCTTCATTTATTATTGCAAATTTAATCATGCTTAATCCTTTCTTGAATTTTTTCGAGGAAATAAGCATTAAAGATTTACTTAATTTTAATAATTTAGTTTTTAATAATTAGTAATTTAATTTTTAATAGTTAGTAATTTTTAATACTGATATTTTGAGTTTTTATATATTTTTGGCTTGTTGCGAAGTGAGAACTGAATTAATTAAATGAGAAATACTCAATCGTCTGTGAAAAACTTTCTTTTTTGTTTTGTTTGCTTAATTTCTTTTATACATCGTTCTAACTTTATTATAGTATTTCAATAGAACATGTGGCAACGATTAGATAATTCTTTAAATGATATAAATTTTGTGCATTCTGAGTTATAACATGAATGAAATATAATACTGTTAAGTGAACCTAGTGCCAGAGTGTCGCTATGGTAAACAAATAGAATGAATTTTAAAGAATGCATTTATTCCTTTGTGGTTTATGCGCTGTCGGCTAAGTAGATTTAATTAAATCCAATAAATTAAAACGAAATGCAAGAAAATGCGTATAATTTAATATTCCGTACAAGGAAGTCATGTGGTGTACACATCAGATTTTTTTAATAATACTCAATTCCTTTATTATATAAATTGCATCACTAGTAACGAATTTCTGAGGCTACCCACTGCAGCAGTTAACCCTCAGAATTCTCAAGCTTCTTGAATATGCTGATGAAGTTCTCAACTGCCTTTTTGTAGTAAACTGTTCTCAACTGCCTTTTTGTAGTATTTTGTATTTTTTAAAGTAATTTTAGCAGTTAACTCTCAGAATTCTCAAGCTTCTTGAATATGCTGATGAAGTTCTCAACTGCCTTTTTGTAGTAAACTGTTCTCAACTGCCTTTTTGTAGTATTTTGTATTTTTTAAAGTAATTTTAGCAGAAAAATTATGTAAGTAAAACTTTTAAAATAATTATTTAGCAGCGACTTGTTTAAATAATTGTCTCTGCATTATTGTGTTTCAGTCCGTGTAAAGAAGTATTGAATTGAAGTTATGCTTTCTGCTACTTCTAGAGAGAAATATTTTTATTCTTTAATTAAACATTATAATGTTACAGAATTAGCAGTCTTAAATACAAAATAAACATTATTAATAATAAGGGATAAGCAGTTAAGTTATGCTTTTTATACATAAAGCAATCTTTGAGTTGGTTTTCACAGTTTTTTATTAGAAATTAATTTTTATTAGAAATTAATTTACATATATTTATTTAATTTAAGTTAGAATGTAAAATCTAAATGCCTTTGCTTTTTAAATGCAGTGGAACCCCACTTAAAGAACATAATTCGTTCCCGAATCATATTCATTATGCTAAACACTTGTTAAGTGAAAGAATTTTTTTGATAGGAATCGCTGTAAAATAGGATGTGTTCCATTCTAAAAGACAAGACTCAAACAAATTTATAGTAATGTAATTTATTACTTATAATACATCCTTAAAAAAAGGAAAATTGCCTAAAGACATGTTTTAACCTATGCTTCAAAATTTGGCAAAAGTCAGACACATCATTATCGTTAAATAAATTTGTAGTGCACATAGCTGCTGCTTTATAAGAGTGTTGTTTCTCAAATTATGACACAACAGTTTTTGATGCTTTCAACATCTCTTATTTTACTGGAAAGTTGTTTCTTCTTCGTCCCCATCCCTGATGAAATCTCTTCCACAATATCTTGCTGGGACACAGAATGCAGCTCCATAAGCTCTTTGGTGTTCGGTTCCTGGCTATTCTTCAACCAGCTCCTCGACATCCTTGCTATCTACCTTTAGTCCCATAATCTTGGCCAAAGATGTAAATTTGTCAATAACAGACTCTATAAGCACTTGCTCAAACACTTCATTATTATGTTTGTTAAAGCTATCAGGCCAAAGCTTCTTCCATGTAGAAATAAGGGTTCTCTTGGTGTGATCCCCTCCCATGTATTGTGGATCATCTTGAAGCAGGTAACAATGTGAAAGGTGGCCTTTTCAAAACTCTCTGAAAGTAAGATTGGTTCCTTCAGTTACCTCAAAACAGTGCTCAAAGAAGACTTTTGCGCAGAGCTTCCCGAGTATTTAAATGATCTGTTGGTCCATAAGCTGCAGTGAGTGGTATTGGGAGGCAGGAACTGGATTTTGATGAACTTAAATTTTTCAAGGTTGGTTCTGGAGGATGTGCTGAAGCATTATCCTTAACAAGCAAAGCACAGAGTGGCAATTTCATTACAAGCAGATATTTTTTTACAGATGGACCAATCACTTCATTAATCAAGTCTGTAAAAATGTGTCATCTAAGACTTTTTGGAACTCCACATGACATTTAACCTGCTCTTCTATACTTCATATACTTCTTGAAGGCTCATGGATTGTCTGAATAATAAATGAGCACCGGTTTAATTTTCAAATCGCTGCTTGATTTGTACAAAACGACGACGTTAGACAGTCTTTCACTAGTTTACATCCAACAGTGCCTTCTCCTCCACTGTAATAGTTTCAGCATCTTTTTTTCTAGAAGAAACCTATCTCATCATAATTAAAAATCTGCTGCAGCAGTTACCCTCAGAATTCTCAAGCTTCTTGAATATGCTGATGAAGTTCTGAACTGCCTTTTTGTCTGAACTTGCTGCTTCTGAGTGCCTCACACTGCTGTGGTGCTGGTGCCACAGCAATTCTTTTAAACTTTTTGATCTACCCCTAGCTTTCCCCGAATGCTTCTTCATACATTGAGGATCCTGGCTTCGTCTTGATAAAGTCGGCAAAAATTAGTTTCGCCTCCCTTCAAATTATGCTTTTGCTAAAAGCGTTATCTTGCATTTATTTTTTGTTGATCCACACTAGAAGCAATCTTTCAACATCATTGAGAATACATAACCATTGTTCAAAAATACTTGTGGCACCCTTTGAAGCATCAGTCCTTAATCTTATCATTGTTTTTTAGGATAGTGCAAACTGTTAATGTAGACTGATTATATGTGTATGTTAGGTCAATCCCACTCACACCTCATTTTCACTTCTCTGTGATCTGCCATTTGAAATCTCTGCAGTTATTCTTCTCTTACCCCTATCTTCCTACGACATTTTCTTTGGGAACAATCATGTAAGTCTGGCTAAACTTTGCACTAAAAATGTGTTGGGAGGCAAAAAGTATTGGGAGACACAATAATGTGTCTGAATACAACTTTCACAAGTGACTAAGATATTTGCTAAATGAGAAGTAAACACTGACTGATAGGTGAATGCATGCAGGATCCTGCTTATAATGTTATGATGTCTCCACATCACTTATTCTGGGAAACATTGCTCGTTAAACTAGTTTTTCTTTCTCTTTCTTTCTCTCTCTTTTTTTTTTTTTTTTTTTTTTTGATTTTGTTTTGCTCATTGTGGAAGGTGCTCATTAAGGGAGGTTTGACTGTATTTAACTAAACTTTGAATACCAGTTCATTTTCATATTAAAAAGTAAAGAATTTGAACTGAAGTATATTCAGAAACTTTCCTTTTCCCCCCTCATTTTACACATTATGCAGAGAGTTACCAGGTATTCGTGTTCAGCCTGAACAACTGAGAAAAGGAGTTTAGTTTTAAGTCGCTAAGAAAGAGTTTCAACTATTGCAACTATCGTAATCTGAAAATATTTTATTTTTAGAAAAGGGTCTCCTTGTAGTCTTCACCAGATTAATCCCATGAGGCTTTGTGAGTTCTGCCTTCAGAAGAATGGTTAAGTGCTGTGCAGTAATTTGGATTCATGTAATTTGTGTAAATTTGATGTACAAAGTGTGATCCCCCCCCCCAAAAAAAATAGAGACTAGCTTGAAAAAAGAGTAGAGTTGGCAGCAACTGTTTTGGTGGCGTCATCACCTCCTCTATCCATGTAGCCAGTTTTGACTTAACCGATCACACCAGTTGGGAGTACTACATCATTGAGTGAACATGTGCAACTGCATTCTGCTGGAAAAAATATCTAATGTAGAAACTGAACAGCGAATCAACAAGAAGTTTCTTGTGAAACTTCAGAAATCAGCCACAAAAACATTTCAAATATTAACTGAGGCTTATGGAGATGAAACTTTGTCTCGTGTACATGTGTTTGAATGGAATAAGCGATTTTCAGGTGGAAGGGACACATGTCAAAATCAAAATTCAAATCAATGTTATTTGTCTTCTTCGACAGTGGAATTGTAATGATCGAGTGGGTTCATCAACACTACACTGAAGTACTAAAAAGACTGGAAAAAAATTAGGGAAAATAGGAACAGTTGTGGAGTGATGGATGGCTGTTGCACCAGGACAACTATCTGTCAAGCAGTTTCTGAGCAGCAAAAACATTACTGTGATGGAGTAACCTCCTTATTCATCTGATTTGGCTCCATGTGACGTTTTTTTAATTTTAAGTTAAATCTTGCTTAAAGGGAAGCCATTTTACCTCAGTTGAAGAGGTTCAAGCAAAAACGGAGAAACTCCTGAAGGGCCTTCAAAAACCTCATTCCAGAACTGTTACCAGCAATAGCAGCCCCAAATGCAGAAGTGTGTGAATGCTGAAAAGGACTACTTTGAAGGTGATAATGTCACGGAGAACTGATTCTATAAGTACAATGATTTAATGGACCTGTCCTTTTGGGGGGAGAAGGGGGGTCACACCTCGTATTTGTTGAAGACAGTTTTCTGGCTGTATTTGTGAATCTATATCTCCATCCAAAGCATTTGATCATCATTCAGAAAAATTGAAGTAGGTTGGGTATATAATTTTGTAGACTATACAAATAATATCATATATCAAATTTCACAAACATATGCATTTCAATGAAAAATGCAAAATGTTTAATATATAAAAAATATTATGGACTTAAGTATTTTATTTTATTTTTTACATTCTTTGTTAGGACGGGATGTGAAAAGTCACAATACTTTTGTTTATTGGTTGTAATGTAATAAAAAGGCATGTTAATTTTTTTCTGCAGTTGAAAGCGTTTTTTCCCCCTCTTTTTTCCCAGGAAGAAATAGCTGCATTGTTAAAAGATGCAATGAATTCTATTAAAGTCACTGCTGTTGGAGTGTATGTACAGACATCAACATTAGGTTCTCTGGAGGCATTGATGGAATTTTTAACAGAATCAAAAATACCAGTAAATATATCTTTCTGTCTCTCAGTTTTATATATCTTTTAAAGAGTATGCTTAGACATAACTATAACTAAAGAGCAGTTTTATAAGAGATATGTACATTTGTTCCTTATTTTTGGAGGTAGGGGATTTATATGGAGTTGATGTTCAAAGAACTTTTAAGAATATATATATATTTATCTATCTCTCACCATATCTTTATTACTTATAATCGTGAATTATATTCAACTTTGGTATATTTTCAATATGTATTTAAACTTCCAGAATATAAAACAGTTCTTGTGATAGTTATCATTCTGTAACTGATTTTGGGTGGTTTATTTTTAAACTTATTTTGTATCAATGTGCTTAATTTAGTGAAGAAATTTGGAATTTTTTAAATTATTTAATTAAACTTCCTACTGTTCATATATTTATAGAAACTTGAAAGCATTAATGAGCTTAATAAAACCTGTCAGAGGTCATTAAGAATAAGTTTTAAAATGTTGTTGAACTACTGTTAAAATTGTTAACAAAATAAGTGTAAAATGATAAATAATAAATGAATTTCAACCCATATAATAAAACATTATATGGGTTGAAAAAACTTCATACGAAATTTTTTTCAAATTATTTAATATGATGAATATATTTATTGTAATATTATTGGAAACAATATTAAAAACTTAATGCAGTTGGTATTCACTATAATAACCTGGTGTTAAATAAAAAAAAGGATGTTGTAAAGTGACTTTTCAGCCAAAAATGGATTTTAATATATTCTTTTCTGCTAGACACAGTTTTAGGAGCCCATTATAATGGAATAGTCACTATATCAAGCATTGTCTGCTCTTTAAAAAATGGCAAGAGCTGTGAATCAATAGAGTTGAATTTGAAAAATTATAATTAACAAATCGAACATTTTATTTTTGTGTTCTGTACTTTATTGAAATATTGCACATATTACATGTAATTTTCTGCAGTAAGAAAGTAAGCTATTATTATGTAATTGTATTTCATAATGTCAACAACCATTTATTCACACATAATCCTTATTATTTCCTATTATAAACAGAAGCTACTTATAGGATTATCATTTCATTCATTAATATTGCCATTTGAAATCAAATTTTTTTAAACAAGTTTCTCTTAAAATAGGAATTGGAGTACAGATAATAAGAGCAGTTGAGTCTGTAATAATACTTACTCATTATTCTTAATGTTAGTTTTTATCATAATCTAAGAACTCGGGTAATTTTAAAATGTTTAAATAGGCCAAAAATGTTAAACATGTCAAATGTAACTAACTAGTTTATGATTAAGACACAATAACACGCCGAATAAATACTAATTCAGAAGTCAAACAACAAAAATCACCGTTATATTTACCAAATTTTCACAGGACTAGTTTCGATGGTTTTACCGAACCATCCTGGCTGATATCTACATGCATTATTATGAATCAAAATTGTTTGAAACTTTAAACTTCCCGGCATGGTTCCGCTATGTAGACGATACTTTTACTCTGTTTGAAGGTAATAAAGATGATTTAAATAAAGTTCTTTCAACAATGAATTCTATTGATTGTGCTATTCAGTTCACTTTTGAACTTGAGACTTGCAATTCTCTTCCGTTTCTCGACATTCTGGTCACACGTAACACATCCAACTTCAGTACTACGGTTTACCGTAAACCTTCATCGGTTTGCCTTCCACCACACTTTAAATCATGTCATCCGACTAAACAAAAGTTAGCTTCATTTTATTCCTATGTTTTCCGTGCTCTTCAAGTTTGCTCCTCCAAACTAGCCCTTGATGAAGAACTAAATTATTTAAAAGCAATAGCTATTGACAGGGGCTTTCCACCCAACATTATTAATCAAGCAATTAAAAAATTCTCATCTCAACACACTAAAAGGCACACTCTTGTTTTAGGAGATTATAAAAATTCTGTTGTCATTCCCTTCTTTCCATCAATTAGCTATAAAGTTGCACATATTTTGCAGAAATTTAACTTTCGGGTTGTTTATTCTCCCATCAATAAAATTCCGAGTTCCATACTCAAGGACCCCATTCCGGATATGAATTCCTGGGGTATTTATAGGATTCCTTGCCAGTGTGGTTTAATTTACATTGGCCAAACTAAGAGAGCCTTAAAATTTCGCGTCAAGGAACATGAGGCATATGTTAGAAAAAAGGAAACACAGAAGTCTTCTGTTGCTCAACATTGTTGGTCCGAAAACCACACTTTCAATTTTTCTGCTGCCAAAATTATTCAAAAAACATCTTCCATTGGAGAACTGGATTTTCTAGAGGCATTTCACATTCATAAAAATCTTTCTGTTCTAGTTAACGATCCTAATTCCAATCCAAATTTGCCTTCGGCCTTTAAAGAAATTATGTTTTAGTTCTGGTTTCACCAACAGATGGTGCCACTTGCTTATTCTTGTACAGGCTTTCTTATCTTATCTAATCATTATTTCCTATCTGGTTCATTTGCGGTTTTGCAGCTGAAGATGGTGGTTCGGTAAAACCATCGAAACTAGTCCTGTGAAAATTTGGTAAATATAACGCTGATTTTTGTTGTTTGACTTCTGAATTAGTTTATGATTGCAAAATTTTGTATATTTATTTTGCTGTATTTGGTTTTTTACTTTTATGTGTCAAGTATTAAAGTATTAAAATATATTTAATAAAATTAAAGTACCTTCTTTATCATTTATATAAAATTGTATTGTGCATTGTATCAGCATTATAGATAAACAAATCACAATCTATCAGTCCCCCCCCCCAAATTAAAAAAAAATTATAATTAAAATGCTTACTCTAATAAATAATATTTTCATTAAAAAATTTGTTTCTTATTTTTAAGACATTCAAATCTCAACTATTTTTAAGATAAAATAAAAGGTAATTCTAAAATTTTTCTGTAAGAAGCATAATAATTGGTCATTTTGAACTCATTTCAGATTTTTTACAATTGATTCAATTTCTAGAAATTCTGATCAACAATTTTCAAAGAAATCATATACACAAGCAAGAAAATTATTCTTTTGAAGAGTCTTTTAATAAATTTTTATATATATTAATAAGTTTGTAGATATGCATAATTGTTTTTAAACAATATTGCATTCATAATCAATATAATTTTAATTTAAACAATGAAAAGTCACAAGTAAATATTTTCATGTGTTTCCAAATTTAATTCCAAAATAATGATTCTAAAAGTTCTTATGTCAGAAACACAATAATTGGCCATTTTATACAGATATAATATTTACAGAATGTCAGATGAAATCTAACATGTTAATCAAAATTTCTTGAAATTCTAGTCAGCCAGTTGAGAGAAATGCATGCATGCGAGGTAGAAAATCACATTTTTCTGAAATTAATTGAAAAATAAAATTATCTTAAAAGCTTATAAATATTTTTTAATTAATAAATATAAAGAACAGATATGCTAACAAATTAACTTTTGTGTCATATGCAATTATATATTTGTATAAAATTGAATACAGAAGTATTCTATGTACAGTTTAGCAATTTAATGAGGAGTTAGCTGAAATGTAAATGTAAACAATCCATTGGGCTCCTTCAATTGCATAAGCTTGGAACTAGTTTTTACTTTAATAAGTATAATTTTTAAATTCTGGATATTTTTCCTTGATACACACATTGATGCCTGACTGTACTTAGGTGTCTGGTGTGAGAATAGGACCAGTAACTAAGAAGGATGTCATGAAAGCATCAGCAATGCTGGAGCATGATCCTACGTGAGTATTTAATGCTTTATGTTTTCCATTACAATTCTATAATTCATTAAATTTAAATGTTGAAAAAATTTCTTTATTTCTGTCTGTTTTATTCATAGGATATTTTTCTAAATAGCATCAGCAGATTTTTATCAGGCTTGCAATTTTACCTATTTTGACCTCTAAACAACTTATTTACATTATGTAGATGACCTCATGCATTTTCATGATAACAAAGATTTAACATTGATTTGATCTATTGTGAATTACATCATTACAGCCAGAATTTTCATTATGTATAAATTAGTACATCAAAATCATCACCTTTGCATGTAACTTCATATTTATCAGCCATATCTTTGACTTACAAATCTATTTTCGTACCATCTGGTATATGGAGTAATATAAGAGAAAATTATCACTGTATCAGCCATTTTTATTTATTTATTAAAAGAATAGCTAATTTTTCTTATTTTTTGATTATATTGTCCTTATCATTTTAGTTGTCTAAAAATAAAATAGCAGATTTGTTTAGAAGACTAAATCAAATACGTCCAACAAAAGTTAACAGTAACAGAAGTTAATTTTAAAAAAAGATAACAGATTTTGTCCAGCAACAGAAATTAATTTGAAAAAACATAAAAATATTTTATGTTGATTCTCATTGCTAATTTTCATAACTTTAGAGATTAATGTCATTATTGCATTTTATAGGTACAAAATGTTTTCCAATTTAATATTTAATTTTGCAAACAAAAAACACATTAGTATTGAACCGAATTTTAAGTGTCATCACTAATCATATATATTAACATGAGACTGGTATTTAAATATAGTATGTGTAAGCACTTATTATCATTTGGCTACTATACATGAAAATCAGTTTCAGTATTTTGTAGGGCAGTTTTAATATGATTTCTTATTTATATGACTTTTGAATGATTTCATTAGTTGTTATGGATCAATGAGTAATTGTTGTGTTTAGTCTGTGTTTACTCTGTATAGTCACTATCATTTTCTATAAGTGTGTTAAAATTTGTGTAAATTTTGGAATTCCTGTCCATAAAAACCATGTGGTTTTTTACAAGTCTGAAGGTTTTAAGTCTGTTAATTTTTTACAACATTGTTTGGGCAACATGTATTTTGGCATAATCAACTGGCAAAAACCAAATATCTAGTTGTAACAAAAGTTTCTGCCAAAAAACGTTCTTAATAAAGTTTAAAAAAAAAAAAAAAAAAAAAAGATGAAAACAGTACTTTTAGTGTGGGTAGTAATCACCACGCAAATCTATGATTTTCTGACAATGTTTTGGCAGTTTTTCAAAGCCTTCGGCCCAGAAACTTGGTGGCCACTAGTCCAAAAACAGATCTACCTCATTTCAGATTTCCTATGCAGACTGGAATATAGCACCAGCAAGATATAGTTGCAGGTGTTAGAAAAAAGGTAGAATTCCAAAGGAGTGATCCCGAGGCTGTATATTGGGTGGGGCAAATGATACTATTCGAGTCTGTACAGAGTTCAGCCAATGAATGCAGACACATATGGTCTTACTATATATATGTACTATATTAATATATACAGCTTTATATATATACTATATACAGCTACATATACTATATTACTTTATATAGAAAGAGAGATAGCTAGATTGTAGATTATTGAAACTTATGTATACTATGTATATTATAGCAAATTTATGTCATATAATTTAAGAAATTAATTATAACATTTTGTAAATTTTATGCATATTATTTACAATACTATTCTTAAACAAAGTGAATAGTTTCAAATTTATTTTCATTAAAAATAAACCAAATTAATTATTATAGTAAGATGAAAATTTAATTAATTTTAACACATCTTAAATGGGAAATGGTTAACAATATGAACACATTTTCTCTATATTGTTATTAAAGTGTAGGAGATGACCAAATTTGTTTTCTACAAAATATCAGTGGATTATTGTTATTGATGGTTTTTTTGGTGACAAAGGGCTTTCTTTTACAATAACTTGACTTTTTCACAATAAATTCCTAAAAATGGACCACTATAGAATAGAATGTGATGATGAATTGTGTACAGATAGCTTTTTGAATTATTCCTGCAAGAATGACCTTACAGATGATGATTCTAGTGACGATGAAATTATACATCCAAGGGCTTTTCTCTTAACAAGAATTTCAAACAGTTCAGACACAAGCCGGGATTTGAATGTTTCTGATTCTGAAAAAGAATGGTAATCAGTAAATAAGCTACCAGTCTTGAAAGAGGCTTGGCTGCTCAGAAATAAATACAAGAAACATTCTAGATAGTATAGCAGATACTATATCTTTATTTTTTTAGGTAATTTTTTTACATTTTTTATACAAGAGTCAAATAGATATTATTACCAAAATGTTGATAAATTCACAGCTGTCAAGAAAGCTCTGAAATGGAAGGACATTACAGTACAAGACACGAAGAAATTTGGGGAACTTTTTCTTATGGAATAAGTGCAAAAGGGCCAAAAAGAGGACTATTGGAGCATGGAAATCTGTGTATAGAAACACCTGATTTCCCCAAAATAATGACAAGAGACAGATTTTGTTAATTATGAAAGGCCTTCAGTAGCAATGAAAACTTGGATGACAGATCAGATAGGCTTTTGGAAGTCAGACCATGACTAAATTACTTTATTTGCAAATTTATAAATGTTTATAAGCCTATTCAGCAGCTGTCTGTAGAGGAAGACGTAATGCCTTAAGGGGGAGATTATTTTTTAGAGTTACAATGCTGCGAAGATTGTAAAGTATGGAATTCTCACTTGTATACTGTGCGAAAATACTACTGGCTACATATGTAATTTAGAAATATATTGTGCTCAAGGGAAGTGATTTTAGAAACAATTCAAATGCTTATATTACTTTATCCAGAGTTGTGGAATTTAGCGGCATCTACATGGATAACTGTCACAATAGTGTGGGAAACAGCCAAAAGCTGTCACAAAATAAAAGTGGAATTTGCAGCACTGTTTTTTGAAAAAAAGGGGGGAGAGGACTTCCGCATTGTTTGAAAACCATTTCATTGAAAAGAGGATGAAATGTTCTTCAGAAAAAGGGAAAAAAAGAGGTCTTTTAATATAAGTACTGCAATCAAAGAAAACAGTATCTGTAATATCTATAATACATTCATCTAAAGAGAAAGAGGAGCCTTGATTGTAACACATTCTGAATTTTTTTTCCCTTCTTTCCTTTATCCCCTCCTTTTCTGGGGGTGATTTAAACATTTGTGTATTTTGTAGGTATAACGCTGATTTTTGTTGTTTGACTTCTGAATTAGTATTTGTGTATGTTTTTTGGTATTCTAGATACTTATGAACACACCTTCTGAAAGCTTTTCTTTTTCTAGGTTGTTTAAACATTTATTGTTTCATGCATTTGTTTAACTTAATATGAGTAAGAGTTGTTCAGTTTGGGAAAGCTGTCTCACACTCAAATCAAATTTATCTTATGGCATCAGCCACCAAAATGGCTTTATCAATGAAAATCATCATTTCATGATTGGCCTGGAAATAAACATTAATACTAATCTGCACCTGTGTTTCTACCATTTATGAAAATCAGACATAAACTTTTGTTGTCATCTAATATAGGGTTTCCCAATGATTTCAGTATTGACAGCCTTAGGGGCTTGAGAAGAGGTTATATACGAGGACCATCCAGGAAGTAGATTACGTTTCCGTCTGTGTCCGCTAGGGGCGGGGCTAGCGCGGCCATCTTGGGGTCAGAGCGTTGCGCAGCTCAGTCTGCATCTAGCCGTGCTAGTGAGAGGTTCGTGCTGTGCTCCGTTCAGATACTGTGACGGTTTGAAATGTCTGCGTTAATTGAAAATCCCGCGAGCTGCGAGGTGCGCTCAGTAATAAGGTTTCTGACTGCAAAAAACTGTAAACCGATAGAAATCTATCGGCAGCCTCGTGAAGTGTATGGGGACAACATTATCACTGAAGGTGGAGTGCGTCAGTGGGTCATAAGATTTCAAAATGGCCGAACCAATGTTCACGACGAAGATCGAAGTGGGAGACCCAGCATAGTGACCGCCGAACTTCTCGAAAAAGTCGATGCTAAAGTCCGTGAAAATCAAAATTTCACAATAACGGAACTTTCTTTGAGTTTTCCACAAATTTCGCGAAGTTTGTTGCACGAAATCATCAGCGAAAAGCTTGGTTACCACAAGTTTTGTGCAAGATGGATTCCAAAAATCTTGACAGAGGACCACAAAAATCAGCGAATGGCTGCAGCGTTGAACTTTTTGGACGCTTACCATAAGGATGGTGACTCTTTACTCGATCGCATCGTTACTGGTGACGAAACATGGGTGAAACATGTGAACTGTGAAACGAAATTGCAATCAATGCAGTGGGGGCACACAAGTTCTCCCCAAAAACCCAAGAAATGCATGCAAACAATGTCGGCAAGGAAGATGATGGCGACTGTTTTTTGGGACAGAAAAGGTGTAATTTTGGTGGACTTCCTGGAAAGAGGCACTACAATAAACTCTCAAAGGTATTGCCAAACTCTCCAAAAACTCAGAAGAGCAATTCAAAACAAGCGCAGAGGAATGTTGAGCTCTAAGATCTTGTTGATTCACGACAAAGCCCGGCCCCACACGGCAAATGTCACTCATAAAGTTCTTGAATCTTTTAAGTGGGAGTTGTTTCCTCATCCGCCGTACAGTCCCGACCTGGCACCGAGCGACTTCCACCTATTCCCAGCAATGAAGAAGTGGCTGGCTATGCAGCGTTTCGATGACGACGCACAGCTGCAAGAAGAGGTAACGAAGTGGTTGAAGGCGCAGGCGGCCGAATTTTTCGACGAAGGAATTTCCAAGCTCGTACATCGCTACGATAAATGCCTTAATTTGTATGGTGACTATGTAGAAAAGTAGTATTTGAGTGTGGCTTTCATCTGTATATAATAAAATTTGTTTCCTATACTTTGTTTACTTTTTTATTCCAAAACGTAATCTACTTTCTGGATAGCCCTCGTATGATTATAGATGATTTTAAAGAGGTTTGATGCAAACCATATGAATACACTAAGTTTTGGATTTAAAAGTTATCTAAAAGAAACATACTAAAATAAAATATGTTACCAAACCAACATTGACTTTTGCTTCTTAACTATTGGAAGAAGGTTTAATTAAGTCAGTAATTTACTATGTAAAAAAGAAACAGCTTGAATGTTTTTGAATCGGTTCTAATCTAATTTTTATTATGATTATACTGTATATTATAGAGAAAAATGTAAGGGTGTCAACGAAGGTCATTCTTTTTTAAAAGATTTGGGAATCCTTGGCCTAGTCAATGAATATGAATTTATTTTTCTCAATTCTTAAGAAATTTTCTGTTGAAATTTTGTAATTTATATTTTTTATTTGTTTAGAATCTCAAGGCAGTATATAAGTAAGATATCATTTCTTTCTTTATTTTCAGATATGCTGTGATTTTAGCATTTGATGTAAAAATAGAAAAAGAAGCTCAAGAACTGGCAGAGTCTCTTAGTATTAAAATATTCCATGCTAACATTATTTATCATCTTTTTGACATGTTCACGAATTATCAAGCCGAGCTGAAAGAAAGAAACCGAAACTTATATAAAAACGAAGCAGTTTTCCCTTGTAAATTAAAAATACTTCCTCAGTTTGTTTTTAATTCACGAGATCCAATAGTTGTTGGAGTATCTATTGAGGCTGGTATCCTAAAAGAAGGAACACCATTATGCGTACCATCTAAAGAAGTAAGCATATTTTGGTTAATGTAAACTTCTTCTTTTTTTTATATGTTAGGGCTAATTATTATTTTTTATGGTTTTAAGCATTTGAAAATCTATAAACCTTTATAAATATTTTTGGTACTTTTCCGTTTTGCCGGCACAAGCGATAAAGTCGCCAATAATGGTACAACCGATGTCAAACGGAATATTCTCGCTGGTAACCTTTTTTGCCTCATTTTCAGAACAAGTTGCAGCTTTTTCTTATCAGATTGATTGTTTCTTTCAATACTGGCATATCATTACATAGAATTTTTATCAGATAGTTCAGTTTTATGTCTAAGGCAATTTTCGGTAATTAAGTTAATTAGGATGCAATCACAGCGCTTACCCGAAGCCGAATATATAGAAAAGGTAAAGTCAGGGGTTAAATTCATCAATTCTAATGAGAATGCATTAGCGAAGTAAAGTACTGCAGTTTTACATGGTTTCTGAGTAAGCTATTCGTACGAATTGAAATATTTCTTGCATTTAAACTTGTGTTCCAAATTAAGATTTAACTTGAAATTAATGTAGATAATTACTGAGAGCATTAGATTTTTGTAAAGTAGTTTACGTGAGATGAGATTGCTTGGGGTCACGTGATATGAACCAGCGAATCAGGATGTTGAACCATGAAAGCATAGTAAATTCTTAAATAAATGTCTTTTTACAAATTTCTTGTCTTTATTTATTGGCTTTTTATAAAATTTTAAGCGATATTAAAATGTTTATGCCTTCTTTTTTAAAAAGAATTCTTAGAACTAACATTTTTTTAATATTTTTTATGTGTATACTGTATGTTGTTGCCAATAAAGTCTGCTTGGCGAGATTTGCACCGGCGAAATGGAAAAGTACCATATTTTTAAATATCCATATAATTCTCATAATCTCTCATCTGTTTATATTAGCTTGATGTAAACAGATCCATTATATTTTATATATTGATGTTATAAAAATTAGTCATGCTTTCTAAAAAAAAAGTAATCTGAAAATTTCAATGTAGCATCCCAAAAAAAATTTTTCCTTTGAAAATTTTACAAAAAAATTCCAGTTTGAAAAAAATTCAGATTACATCCTAACAAAGAACAGTATACCATTAAAATTTACTAAAAATATTTTGATTTGATTTTTTATTTAGATTTCTCTTGAATACGTATTAAAGTTTAAAATTGTGTTATTCGGCTTTTAAGAAAAATTCAAAATAGTTTTGAAGAATATAAAATAAATATTATTGCTGCTTTATAAATAATTAAAAGCACCTTAAAGTTGCCTAGGTAACATGATGAAATATGTAGATAAATGTATAGAACTGGAGAGGTTGTCATCCCCAGCATATTCTGCAAACAGAATGTGTGTTATTAAAAATATTATAATTGCTTTAAAAAGTACTTTTTAGCACATGAAACTTAAATTCTTGAGTTAATCAAGAATTTAAGTTTCATGTACCAGACCAATGTTTTTCATTTCAATGTGCATTTCATATACTAGACCATTAAAGTTTGTAATGTATTTTTTCACACATTTTGTATCAATTCTTCCCTCCCCCCTTTTTTTAAAGCTATCTTATCTTCTGTTTTGCTGACTTTATAAAAATTTATAATGATTATTCGAACTAAATTTGTCCTCCACTCCACATTTTTTTAAATATATAATCAAATACTCTCTTCAACAATAAAAATAAAATTTATTATTTCAGTTTCTAGAAATTGGAACTGTTACTACTATTGAAGTAAATCATAAACAAATTGAAACTGCTCGTAAAGGACAAGAAGTTTGCATCAAAATAGAGCCATCAGGAGGAGAAGCACCAAAAATGTATGGACGGCATTTTGACCACACTGATCTGCTTGTTAGCAAGGTAAGATTTATTTTAAGTAAAAGTATTGAACCATTTTAGCAATTAATTCTTAGTAGTTATTGTATAATTAACATGTAATTTCACATCTCTTTATTTTATTTACTTTTGTCATTTGAAATTTTGTTATAGATATCAAGACGTTCAATTGATATGTGCAAAGAACATTTTCGGGATGATCTGCTTAAGACTGACTGGCAGTTGATAGTTGAATTAAAAAAACTCTTCCAAATTTTGTGATCAAAATATTACTTAGTTATTTTAAAGTCATTTATATTTTCTGGTCTTGAGAGCACTTATAAGATAATGCAATTTGTTACTGACAATAAACTGAGCATTCTGTTTTTAATATATAATGTTAATAAAAGTGTTTAAGGAATCCTGCACTTTATATGATAATATTCTTCAGTACTTTATTTTTAAATACTTCTTTATCATTTCCTTAATATACCACAAGAATTTGATTATTATTTAAAGACAATCAGCATTTAAAGCAAAATGTATATTGTATCATAACATATAGCATAATATCTGGAACATGGAAGTTTCGATTTACTTAAAAATATTACTCAACTGGAAAGAGAAAAAAAGAAAAGAAAAAGACATCTTTCTTCTTATATTTTTATTTCTGTGACGAGAAAAGGAGGGAAAGGAAACTGTGTAAAATTAATTTTTATATGCTTTTACATTTATTTCTCATGAACAGTAAGTTTTGTTATATTTTCAAGTATTTCTTTTATATGTGTAATACAGTTTTTAATCGTAAACTCATGAAAGCTCTCTTATGTGGTTTTATTCATAAAAATAATCAAGGTTTATTTTCAAGGAATCCATCATGGTTTTTAATTTAGGCTTTAATAAAGAAAGGTAAAGATGTAATTGTTTAGAAAAGTATCAAATGAGTAATTTTTATAACTAATGCTCCTTCCAAAAAAGGTATAGCTAAGAAATGTGCTAGAATGCCAAATAAATTTTTAAAAAATTGCTTTGAATAACTTTTCTCTCTCTCTTTTTATTTGTTTGTTTTCAACTTTATGTATTTTCCTATAAATTATATTTGCTTTTAAATATATGCAGCTTAAATCATACCGTCAAGAATTCTGAATATCAAAAATTATTTTTAATATTTATCTAAAGGTAGGAGGACCACTCTGTTGCTTTGTATTATTTGTGTGTATTACATGGCTGCGATTTATTCCAATTTTGCCGGGAGATCCCCACTTATAATTTTACTCTTTGCTGAGGAAACTGTTTCCCGGCAATAAATATAGCTTATTGGATTGATGAAACTTAAGTTTTAAATATTCAGTACCCTGTCTGTAGTGATTTTAGCATAATATTTCTTATAAAATTTTAATTGATCTGAAACGTCTTAATTTACTGTAGACATTGGTTGAACTTTATATTAAGATTCAACCAGTGTTCATTCAGTTTTTGTTTTACATTTTTATATCGTACTTTTAAGTTTATTCACACAGTTGTGTGTGCATTAATTATCAGTTTTATTTGCATCATACTTGATATAAGGACTTTGATAAATAAAAGCTGTCATTACAGAGATTTCAAGATTTTCTCAGTATAAAAATGTAAGAAAATTGTAAAATGAAATTAACCAGAAACATAAAATTTTAAATATCTAAGTAAATATGCAAATATTTTACACCAGAATCATATTATAAGTACTTAAATAACCCAAGACATGCATCATAAAGTGAATTTAAATCAGTTTCAATACCTCCATGCAATGCAGAAATCTCCTGGGAATTCATGATGATGAGCATGACAACCTCCCAATTTTTCATATTTCAAGGTTGGTAACTATGACATTATTAAGAGAAATGTGAATATTACATCCAAAGAAAACTTACATGGTTATAGGCTGGATATGATGATTAAATTTTTGTACAGCATTATTTATAATTTGAGATATAAAAGAATAGTGGATTGTAGCCATACAGACAAGATAAAAGTATTTATTTTTACAATTTTGTATGCTGTTCATTGTATTGTATGAAAAACTATTTGATTGGATGAAAGATGTAAAAAAATCTTATTTGAATGGACAGGATGGATTGTAGAAGACTTCCTTCTGTAAAAAAACACCACTAAAGAAATTTAATTATGTTTATTTTTATCATAAATATTAAAGCAACTACTTATCTGAATTTTTTTTTATGTTGAGTCTCTCTCGTTTAACAAATTTAGTCAGTCAGAAGATTTCTTGCTGTTTTGTGTATTTTACTTTGTTATTTAAAATATTTTGCATTCTTATTTTCTTTAATGTTCCAGATATATTTTCCTAATGAATGAAAGGTTGTACAAACAAATGGTAAAGTAGTTAATTATACAAATCTAGCTGACAGCTGCTCTGTAAATAACTTCTCATGAGAAAATCCAAAAAGCATGATCACTCGGCTGTTCTTTAAAAAGCTGAATGAGTTATGCTTATGTTTTATCAAATATATATCACCTTTCAATTGTTAAGACAGTTGTTAACACCATGCAAGAAATACTACAACCTTTTGAAAGTAATAATTGTTTTCTCAGCTTTATTTGAATAGTTTGGAATGGGTATTAAAACTGTGAAACGGGACAGGATGTCTGCAATACAAATGGCAGGAATTGTTGAAGCATCATAATGCGTTTTATGGCTTCTTCCTTCCTGCGGTATAACATTGTAGTAATTCATTATTAATTTAAAGTCTATTTTTCAAATTCAGCATGTGTGTATACTAGCAGGAAAAATAAGGAATAACAACTATGAAAAGCTACTTTGTTATATTAAGTAAAGAGTAATGAAAGGTAGTTGGCTGGTTGTTAAAGGCCAATATTATTACATAGTCCTTCATTACACATTCATTATTATATAGTATTTCTGTAATATGTATAATCTTTGTTTTTCTGTTGCTCTTCTAATGTTTGCCTTCGTCCTGCACATCTCTGTACTGTCAGATATTGTCAGTATGCTTGAAATTGTTTAACAGTGAGTGTAACTGTATTGGCATTTGTGGTATTACCAACATCCATATTGTTAACAGTGTTTGCTTAAGTACAGGTAATGTGCAAGTTCATGATTTTGTATAATTGAAAGAAAAAGGCACAAGGATTTCATCATCACCTTTCTTTCAATGTTGCCTTCTAAATTCTGTGATTGCACATAAACACATGTATATACATACGTCTATACAGACACACAAAGAAAGTAACTACTGTCAAAAGTCGTTAATCCGGACTCGTCGGGACTTCGGGGATTCCGGATTATCGATTTTTCCGGATTTTAGATCATCAGTTTAAATCTCGTAAGATGGCATGCAGAAATTCTAAAATTAAAAATATAAAACCGTAATTTATGAAATAAAGAAGAATTATGATCTAAAGGGTATCAAAATTTACAAAAAAAAAGCTTAATATTTATTTGTTTACTTTATTAAACATTTCTTTCAATGTAAGTTGCTTCGTTTTATGTGATAATACTTTCTCTTTAATTCTATAAACAGACATAATTTCTTGTTCAGTTACAAAGCTCCGCTGTTCAAGTCCTGTTAATTGCTGTGCCGAGAATACCGACTAACTTGTCAATCGAAATTTTTCGTTTTCACTAACCTCTCTGTCACATTCTTCATGTCTTTAACCATTTTTTGCAGCAATTCTACTTTTTGTTTGATGAACATCGAAACATACTTTCGTTTTGTACGATCCTTTGGGAGCTCCAGAATCGGAAATTCTATTTGACATAATCGAAAGTTCAAGTTTACTTTTATAGTATTGCTCTTACAGTCTGCAAAAAATAATAAGCCGGATCCAATTCGAAAATTAAGGAACAACGCAATCATCAACATTAACTGAAATCGATAATTAGATAATTTTAGCTTATACCGTCCGTTATACATAAAACGCGCACGCGAAAACGTATTCTGCGCTTGCGCACACTCATATGCGCAGTCGTAAAAGGTCTTACGCACACGCGTAAACGCCTATGCGCATGTGTCAACGCGGCGCATGCGCAGAAAGTTTTTAGCTTTGAGGTTCGAATTATGGATCATTCCGAATTATGGGTGTCCGAATTAACGACTTTTGACTGTATTTCCAGTTTACCTTACAGTTTTGATAAAATTGGCAGTTGGATGTTTCTTTTATTATGATGTATATTCTTTATTTATATATTATGCAGTAGTAGCTCCTTGATTCAGAATCTGTGACTGACTGCAATTCTGAAATTTCTGGAAATTAATGAATTAGATGTTTTATGTTACAAAACAAGCAGTAAGTGAAAGCAACATATTGAAATACAGATCTAGACATGCTTAATATAGTTTTCTCACTGCCATCTCAAATATGAAAACAAACAAGCATGGGCAGTTGAAACCAATGTTTCATTCCTTATGTACTGCTTTCATGGAAGGATCATTTTTATTGTTCTCTCATTTCTTAATACTGCATGATACAGATGCAGTATTTTTTCATTGCTGTATTTATTGCTTGAGGATTAGGCTGATGTATCAGAGCATTTTCCTTTCTTTGTATGTAGAGAGAGGGAGTATGCTGAAAATGTAAAATGCATTGTGGAAGGTATTATTAATTTATCAATTAAACTTTGAAATGTTTCTGTGTGTTATATAAATAGCACATTTTGTGTGGCATTTAATTATTATCCATGAGTTCATGCTACTGTGGTAAGTCTAGGAACATGCAAGTATTAACTACAACAATGAAAGCACTACTTTAAAGATATTTATATATGAATTAGTCAAGAAAATTAATTGTGCAAAATAGAATTTTTTTATTATATGCATGTAAGTTTGGTTTGGTTTATATGATTACGGAAAAGGCAAACTACCAAACTGCAAAGTTAAGTCAAACTAGCAGTATTCAGCAGTCTTAACCACTGGACCACTTGCAGCAAGTTACTAATTGAAGAAATGTTAGTAACAGATTTAATTGTTAAATCCACACCACAAGTAAAGAGTGGAATTTTTTTTAATGTCTCAAAATTTTGTAATGTATTATTTGCACTTAAAATAATCACGACTTTTTATTTTAGGAATGGTTGTTACGTTAAATGTAAGAAACTTTTCAAAACATATCAGGTTTTCTTAATGCTCTTGCTTTCACTTAAAATAATCAGTATTTTCATTTAATATGTGTTTTTATTAACATAACACATGGACAATAATAAAGCATGTTCTTTTTCACAACATACCTTGCAATCAATCCCTTATGCGCGTGTAATTTCCTGCAAAATTGACCTTAAAGATTTTTTAATTTTATTTTAAAGTTATAAACACTTCTAAATAAATTTTATAGGATCCTGGCAAACTTACCCTTTTCTCAGGTTAGTATGCTTTTTCTCCACAAGTTTTCAAATCATAGGACTTCTACATTTAAATTTAACATAGGTACTTCCTAATCAACAAATTAAATGTAAAAGAGATGTTAACCTAACAAGCATTACTTTTAATATATAAATTTAAAATATTTGATTGTATGTTAAGATGAAATCAACAAGTATATGATTCGACTGTAGAAATATATTTATTTTCTGATTAAAGATCTAAAAATGCTATGAAAACACTGGAATTTTTTAATTATTATTCATTTTGTGCAAGTCTGATAGTTAGATTATTTGTAATTTATTCAGTGTGGGTAATTTATTTAAATTTTTTTCATGTTAATGTCTGCAAAATACTTAATCTTCTAATATCTCTTGGGAAAAGAAATTAGGTCCATATCACACGGTGTTTGTTTCGCACGAACAACTGTTTCGGACAATTTTTCTGCCCGTTTTACTATTGAAAGAAGAACGTGCGACTTTTTCCTTCCTTTCCAAAAAAATTGCAAGTGTTCGATTTCAACCAATCAGCTATCAGCTTATTTGTAATTGGAAACGAGTTTCCCCTGTGTTAACCCCAAAGCGATCTAAGGTGACTGGCTGTTGTAACAAAGCAGAAAAATTGTTCCATCCATACAGTTGTTCTTCCGAAACAAGCCGACATGTGATAGCAGCCTAATAAATCTGAAAATTGCTTTCAAATCAAACAAATGACTTGAGTCAGGCAGAAATTGGGTTTATTGTATAATCAATTTTATTCTCTTCTACCAATTAAATAAAAGAGATTGTTCTTAAGGATAAAATATTTACAAATATATATTTTGAAGTTAAATATTGAAAATATATTTTTTGAAGTTAGCAAAAAGAAGAAATGAGTTTTAGAGATTTTGTTGTTAAATAAAAATGCATATACATCATAAATTTATTTCACTTTTTTTTTAAAAACCCCAACATATTTTGTATCTTTCTTAATGACATAATTTCAGAGGTATTTAGAAATTTGTCTATAGCATAAAATAGTAAGCAACAATAAAAGTTGCATTTTATCATTCAATTTGCCAGTATCTCTTCCCATATCTGATTGTCATTTCTTCTTCATAAGATCCGAAGTTCCACAGTCAGGTTCTTTCTTGCAGCAGCTGATGCAATCCTTAATTCGAACACCAAATCCTTTTTCTATACAATCTACCATGCAGTCATTTGCACAGCTCCTTTGAAGCATAACAAAAACACCTCCAACTCTTGTAATGACTGCCTAATAAAAATAATGATGATAATAATTAATTAATTAAACAATGCAGTATTTTAAAAAAAAAGAAGAAGAATTCGACATTTACAATGCGATTAGCAGATTTGCAACATTTTTATTGCTAACTCTAAGGATTGCAATAAAAATATTATTAAAGACCACTTCGAATAGAACATTAGCTGGAAGATGTCATCTGTAGTTATTTTCACTTGCTGTGTCTTGCATAGTCCAAGGATCCAAAACTTCATGCACTAGTGAAGGTACCACGATAATTTTTATGTATAACAAAGAATGTTTTATCTAAGCCAGATAATACTAGCAATTCACTGATGCAAGAGAAATGTCTGAAATGATGAGTCTTGTTCCATCTGGCACTATAGAGCTGCTTACTGGTATGTGTTTTAAAAAGCATAAAATTTTCATCTAAAGGTACTTTTCCAGTAGTACATAAAGTTTGTTCATTGTCCTTTCTCAAAAGTTGTGGAATGCTAAACAGTTTTGTTCTCTAACGTTTTCCATCTACACCTTCAGAAGCTATTTTGAAACTTTAGCAAGATGGTACATTTTAGCCATCAAGTTTGTACAATAGAATAGTTTGCAGAGTCGGATAATAAATTTGCTGCAGTACCTTGACATCTAAGTTTCTCTTATTTTGTAATACGGTTTATAGGATCTATTTGAATGAAAGGTGAGAGCTGCTCATTCTCTTCCACATAATGGTTTATTTGATTATAGCAAAGCACTAGAGTGCTGATGAAGGAAAGGGATGTCTTCATAGGAGGACTTTATAAGGGAAACTGACTTGTATGCACATTACATGGCCACATGGGAAAAGCCCATGTGGCCAAAACGTTCACTGGGATTCGAGCCCCGGACCAAATTGCCAATGACTGCTATGCCGCTAGTGGGCCTTTCACATGAACCAAAGAGTTGCTGCCATTGTTAAGTTACAGATAAAGTATGTTGGAATCTGTTCAGATAATTGTAAGCTTAAAAATACTTGGAAGATAAGCCAGTAAATTAGTAGGCAAAGTTACTATAAAACATGGTTTACTCTTCCCTACCAGAAATCTTTGAGCGTGTGATATCACTGATGCATAGTCTGTTCCAAAGAAACTACTGCCTTGGAGAACTAAATGTAATGGTGTATTCGTTCGTGTCACTTTTGTAAAGGGAAGTGACGTCATTGAACTCGAGCAGTGGGAAGAGCCCAACCTTGTCTGTCTACTGACCCTGTTGTTAGGAAGCTGTTCTTAATGTACACTGCGCAAAAAAAGGGGGGACAGTTCTATATCTTCCATTCTACTAGGCCGATTGACGAAATTCAACTTGCGTTTCCCATGTATCGAAAGCGCGACTTAGGATATGTATTAGATTTTTTATGTAGCATTGTTCTAATATAGGTATTTTGACACAAAATCAGACTTTTTCTGAAATAACATACCAATTTTTTTCCGTATTTCAATTTTACGACTCAAATTATGCCAAACTATAAAGTTTTGTAAAAATCGCATGAGTAGTTTTTAAAACATTAGGTCTCAAAATTTTAGCTCCTCCATGTTAATTAAATTTTGTATATATTTATTAATATCTCTTTTATGAATCGTTTTTCGTTCTTCCTTTCGCATTTTGAAATTTAAGTTCATTCCAAATAAAATTCACCCATTTTTTTATGACTTAATTTTTAAATTTGTATTTTTAAATCATTTTTATAAATTTTTCGAAAGAAATTTTTAATTATAACCTATAAAATTTTTACCATCATCTTAAAGTAGGTGTATTTCTAAGCAATACCTGCAAAAAATTAGACTTTTCTATTAAAAATTTTCAAAGATTACACGAATTTACATATTTTTGCCGTTTTGAAATTTGGAGTCTGCTTTTTTGAGTGCTAATAACACTAAATGTGGTTTATCCGGTAGTTTTTGCCGGATTTTACAGTGAATTGCCACAGCTATTTTTAACCTTAAATTTCAAATAAATTTTTACAGCTAATTCATTACATGAAATTTTTTTCCCTCGATGATGTGCAATAAATATTTATTAATACTATATGAACAGCTTTTTTTTTAAATATTTGTAAGAGTAAATTTTTACTTTTGCTGTGCTATCGTCTGCTACTTCATTTAAATTGAATTGTTTAAAACTGAGAAAGTTGGTTTGATGTTTATTTTCACAAAGTTTTTAAGCAAAACAGGACGTAGACAGTTTGGGTCATGTCCCAGCTTTAAAAAAGTATATACATATAAATATAAATTTTTACATTAATTCTCTTACAAAGAATGTTTTAAGTAGTAATTTTCTCTCGTGTTGTAGATTATATAAAAATCATGTTCTTTAATATAGAAATTATTAGGCTTAAAAATTCTAAATAATATGATTTAGATTGTTTGCACCCAATATAAGAATTGGGCCACTCAGTAGTACAGGATAAGTGCTGCTGGAGTGATTTATTTCTTTCTCATTTAACAAAAATCTCAAATATATATCATTTGGAATTTGCTTAAAACTTTATTTATAGTTAAAATGTCAAGAAAATGAAAAGATATCTTCAGCTAAAACGCGTTTGATGCAACGGATATTTTAAAAAAATTCGCAAGAATGCAAAATTTATGGAAGTGTAACAATCGAAAAATCTTGATTTTTTTGTGTCAGCACTGAAAACAGATATAGAAGTAAAGAAGGAAATTGAGAGGAAGCAAAAATTTAAAGAGGAATCTACTTCAACGAAGGTGGGGTTCAAAGAGAAAACACTTGGACGTGCACGGCAGCAATTGAGTTAGTACTTACGGAAAAGACAAAAACCATATTATAGCAGATGAAATTGAAGAGCGACTGGTTTTCGGCTATATGTTGTATAAATTTAAATTAAATCATAGAACATCATATCGTATCATAAACGAAACATCCTATGATTTCTCAGTCGAATTATTTGAAGATTCGGGAATTTATCCAGTAACGTTATAAGGTATTACTCCTGCCTTCTTAGTGTGTATTCTAGAGGTCCGTGGTTTGATTCCCGGCAAGGGCATTTTTCATTTCCCCTGCTTCCAAAAAAATACCTAATGTTTCTACAGTCGCATCCGAACTATAAGGTGGTGAATGATGATTCTTCACCACCAGGATTTGGCGACTGAGTCCCCTAATCCCCAGTCGCCCTTTAAGAGGGAGTATATAAGGTAGTTCTCCTGCCCTCTTAGCATGATTTTGTGGTGTAGTGGTCTGCATGCTCGGCGCGTATTCGAGAAGTACGTGGTTCGATTCCCGGCGAGGGCATTGCTCTTTTTCAAGTCTCCTGCTTCCAAAAAATCCTAATGTCTGTAAAACGTATATGGATATCATCTAAAGATGTTTTCCCTCTTGATGAAACCAGTCTTTCATCTCATGCCTTCAAAATGCTTAGCCTCTGACTGATAAAGGCTCTGACCAAATACTGATGAAATGGATTGAATTGGATTATTAAATTATGGCAAAACAGGGTTATCTGCCTAAAAGGAAGGATGCCTTCGTGAAGAACTCTCTCTAAGGGAAACCAGCTGCCATACAGGTTAAAAATAAGAAAACCACGAAAACGTCCATGCAACCAGTCCGTTTGACGGGATTCGAAACCCCGGAGTGAACTACCAATGTTCAGCTACTTTACTGCTCGGCTGTTTGTGGGTCTTTATGAAATGGAAAGCAATAACTGTTTAAAATGAATGTCAGAAATACCAAGATGTTTCAAAAAGTTGGATGCTTTTTAATATACTTGCAGAATGCCTGAAGAAAAAGAGCAAGAAATTGAGAAGACAAAATAAATTTTTGCATAAAATTTAGTATTTTTAAAACTTTTCTAATCTTGTGATATATGATTCTTGTGATTTCAAAAATAAAATATTTGACTAAAATATGAATAACATTTTAAGAAACTAAATGTAGGATGATAAAGTTGTGTAAAGCAATGAGCACAATGATAAAACTGTTTAAAACAATGTAATGCAAGTCATCCTAAGTTAATATGTCGGTTATACATCTCTCTTATTTATATATCTTTTCTGAACGGAACATTGAAAGGTGTGTTAATTGTGCTTTACTATATTTTCTCCTTTAATATATGCAGTTGTCAAATGCATGGTAGTCTGGGTCACAAAGTATTCTTCGGAAAGAAACGCAATTCAAATAAATAAAATCAAATTCTGGAAAATTTATATTAATAAATATATTTAAAATGCTTAGTTCAAATGAATAAATAGAAAATTTAAAAACAATTATCTAAAGAGACAATGCAACACAAACAATTAAAAGTCTAAAAATTACCTAAAATAATAACTATGACTAAAAAATATAGTATAAAGAAAACTATTTGTAAAATAAATAAATAAACGATGCACCTTTTATTTAAACTACTCAGTTCGAGTGAGTATATGGAAATTTGAAAGAAGGAACGATTGTCACTTTTTTTTTTTTTTTTTTCAGCTCACGCACGATGTTAGGAAAATGAAAATAGGTTACCATATATTAAGTTCGCCAAGTGAACTATTCTTGGCGTAAACTGGAAAATAGCGGCAACATAAATTGTTAAATTTCTTCGTAAATTTTGTACCAATTTTACGAAATTTAATATTTAGGCATCATTTGCGTCGTAGAAACGATTTATGTAAAAACATTGGTATGTTATTTCAGGAAAAGTCCGATTTTTTGTCAAAATAACCTATGTTAGAATAGTGCTGTATATATAAATCTAATATATATCCTAAGTCGCGCTTTCGAGACAAGAAGAACGCAATTTGAATTTCGTCAATCGGCCCGGTAGAACGGAAGATATAGAACTGTGCCCCCTCTTTTTTTTTTTTTTTTTCCCTAACATAGTTGTATCCATTTTATTTAAAATGGAACATTTTCAAAGAATATGTGTAGCTGTTAAAAAAGTGCTATACTTTCATAATGATTTTTTTAAAAAAATAAGTAAATTATGTAATCTTTTTTTTTTTTTTTTTTTTTTTTTTTTAGCTGTAAAGTAAGTTAACTTTTCTTTTCATGTATACACTCTGAAATAATAAACTAACAAATCTCGACTTCATGTAAAAGGGAGAGAAAAATGCGCCAATATCAGTGCAAAATTCTATCCACTAATGTCATTAGAATTTGCAGTCTATGATGCATAATATCAGAATATTCTTATTTTGAATTCAAAATATTTTTTTCTGAACGTAATTATTTTCATTATATTAAAGTTCTCGGAAGCATTCTTATATTTTATTAAATTCGTATAAGTTTACAGTTATTTTAAATATCCATCAGTAACAATTTTTTCAACAATTAAATATATATGATATAAATGATTCAATATGCGAGTTATAAATTTAAAAACTTTACTAACGAAGTATTTAAATGGGTAGCAAGAGAAAAAACTGTTTAGGTAACTTTCGTACTGCAAAGATATCGTTACGAAGTTTTGTACATATGTTAAAATAATTTTAGTGAAGTTATGTATAAAATTGTAGTATCTCTTGTAAAATGTAACATGGAAATTTGAAAAGTCGAAGCTTTGCGAAAAAAATAAGATTACATAGTCAATCTAATTAACATTGAGGTAAATGTCTATCTCGCTAAATTGGCGAGATGTAGCCGGTGGTTTTGGCGACTAATTTTTTATGCCAAATTTGGTTACAATGTGGCGCCATTTTTTCCCGGTTGTAGTATAATTAATTGATATTGTAATTGAACCCTATATGTAACTGTTTTTGCATCTAATGGTTCTGTGAGACTAAAGGTGCATCCGAGAGATAAGAGGTTTTGTTAACAATAACAACATTTATTTACAAGAAAATATACGAAAATTTCAATCAATTAGAGATATGTTATTAGGCATCTCTGCCTTCCATGTCCTACACCTTTAGTATCCTGCCTGCCACTGACTATTAGGACGAACGCAGCGCCCTCTAGTCCGAATGAAGCTGGAAATATGTAATACTCCCCACCTGAACTCACTTGAGTTCACTTACTATTGAATTTTAACTAAATTTACATTCAGGAACCATTTAAAATTACAAGAATAAAAATATAAATAGCATATATCAAATACAAAGCTTCAAAATTATTCAGTCACTTGACATACAAAAACAAATTACACTTTTAACTTCCAAAGAAAAATGTTCAAATATCAAGCCTTAAAATATAAGCACAATTAAACTATCATTAATACACAGATAGAACATTAACAAGTTGCAACTCAATTAAACTAACATAATTAAGGATTAATTTCCGAATTATACACAAGTTGTACTGAGCGTTTTATTTGTCCTTTAGGAGTCTGAATAAGAAGAGAACGAACTTTTCCATCTCTTCCTGGATATAGCTCTAAAATTTTCCCCATCATCCGCATATTTCTGAGATAACGCTCATCATTAATCAAAACAATATCATTCACTTTAAATGAAACTATTTTACCTGGTTGTGGAGAAATATAAGCTGATCTTAGATTAAGTAAATATTCCTTTCTCCACCTGTTCCAGAAGTGATTCAAAAGTGTTTGCTGATATTTATATTTCTTTACCAAAGAATTCCTATTAACATTTAAATTTTCATTTTTATGTTTTATTACAGGTAAAGACACCAATCTTTACCAATAAGAAAATGAGATGGGGTGAGTGGAGAGGGTTCGTTGTACAGATACGTGATAGGCCTGGAATTAACCAGAGCTTCAATTTCCGAAAAAACAGTTTCCAATTCCTTCAAAGAGAGAGAGGATCGTCCAACAATTTTCTTTAAGCAGGTTTTAACCGTTCGTATCTGTCTTTCCCAGAAACCTCCTGTAATGACCTTACGGATGAATAAGGCACCATAAGGAAAAGGACACCAACATTTATTAAAAATTAACTTTCAAAGAATAATAGTAAAAAAAATTAACATTTAAAGAATAATGGCAAACTCGGAGCACTACCTCGCTCCTACAACATAATTAACCTACCACCTGCCTCCTCTGAGGCTAACATGCAACTGTTGTCTCTCTCACTTGCTGGGCTCTGCCAGGCAGCTGATTGGCTCACCGCTGCCAGATACATGACACCTCCCCACCATGGACTTTCTTCAACTATAAAATTCCAAACTATACCTTTAGAAGCAAACAAATTTTTAACTTGATCATTATCTATCTGATTCCACCATTTTTTCAATTCACTATTTGCTTTTTTAAAAGCTTTGGCGTTATCAGAATATATAGTGGAACATAATCCTCGACGAGAAACAAATCGTCGGAATCCTAACAAAAAAGAATCAGCACTTATGTTAAGAACTACTTCTAAGTGGGTAGCTCTTGTTACTGCACAGCTGAATATAAGTAAATAACACTTTGAATTAAAATCACGAACAAAAAATGGTCCGGCAAAATCCACACCACATACATCAAATGGTGGATGCTCTTGAATTCTATCAGGCGGTAAAGGGGCAACCACCTGCATTCCAGATTTCACTTTGAATCGTCTACAAATCAGAGAGTTATTTAATACTTTTTTCACAAATTGACGACCTTTAACAATCCAGAATTGTTCTCGTAAATGTGTTAAAGTTGCATCAACACCTAAATGGCAAATTTTAGTATGAGAATCACAGATAAGTAGTTCAACAAATTTATCATTAGATGGAAGAAGCCAAGGGTGTTTGGCTCGCATATCGTTACTTGAAAACTGTAAATTTCCCTTTAAACAAAGTAAGTTATTATCATCAAGTTCAGGATTCAAATTAAATATGCGTGAACTCTTATCGATGGTTCCTTTAGAAAGAAGTTGGGTAACTTCTGTACTATAATGTTTGAATTGAGTAGCTTTGATCCAAAAACGTTAATTAAAAATTAGTTTTTAATTTCCTCAAATGAAATCCCGCTGCTTTTAATATCTCTATTGCCGTAGACGTCAAATGATAAGCATCTTGAACGTTATTGGCTCCATAGCAGAGATCATCAACATAAAGAAAAGAATTTAACATGTCATAACATTCTTGCTCGAGTTCTGGAGCACATATAGGTCCATTTAATTTTGTAGAACTAGGTTTAGAATTGTGCACAAACCTTTTAATCCAAGCAGTAACACGTAGTAATCTACTTATTTCGCTGAAGTGATTAACGTCCAGTAACGACGACATAGGTAAGTTTCCATTAGCTGAACTGGTTACCATGGAATTAACCAGTGCAGTTCGTCGCTTTTTCCCTATAACGCGTTCATCGCAGATGTCATTAAAATCATGTAGCGATTCTTGAAGAGGCCATGAGTGAGGCGGTTTAGACAACCAAGCAGGGCCTGACCACCACGGAGAACTTGTAAGAATCCTCCTAGCCGATTCTCCTCTAGTAGTAGTAAGGTCTGTGGGATTGTCGGAGCCACTGCAATAGTTCCAACACTCTGGTAGAGTCCGCGACTGCACTTGAGCTACTCTGTTGGCGACAAATGGTTTCCATTGTTTAGAAGATCCTTTCAACCAATGAAGGACGATTTGAGAGTCGCTCCAAAAGCAAATTTGTTTCGCGAAATTAGGAAATAGACCTTGTAAATAATTTCCTAAACGTGCAGCAAGGAGAGCTGCCATTAACTCTAATCTTGCAAGAGTCAAAGTTTTTAAAGGAGCAACTTTACTTTTTGACATTATAAAGCTCACTTTGATTTGGTCATTGTAATTCACGTACCTTAGGAACGCAACAGCCCCATATGCCTTGGGACTGGCGTCACAAAACACATGAAGAGAAACTTCACTTATTTCTACACTTTCAAAAAACCTTCTTTCAATAGATACTGATTCAAGTTCACAAAGTTCAGAACACCAGGTTCTCCATTTATTTTGTAGGTCACTTGGCAAATCTTCATCCCATTGTAGACCACGTTCCCACATCTCTTGCAGAAGAATTTTCACAGTGATTACAAAGGGACTAATCAGTCCACATGGATCAAATATCTTTGAAATAACTCTCAAAACGTGACGCTTGGTGATTCTAGCATCAATGGAATCCCTAACATCTCTTAAATCTAATTTAATTTTATCCTCAATCGGATCCCACTTCAATCCCAAGAAACCTGTTCCTTGCCCGAAGTCAGTATTTTCCTCATATCGGTTTTCATTCCAAAGTTTATACAATTCCGGACAATTAGTTTTTAATTTCCTCAAATGAAATCCCGCTGCTTTTAATATCTCTATTGCCGTAGACGTCAAATGATAAGCATCTTGAACGTTATTGGCTCCATAGCAGAGATCATCAACATAAAGAAAAGAATTTAACATGTCATAACATTTTGGATGATGTTCCTTAAATTTCTTAATGTGAAATTTCAAAACGCAAGCCAAGGAAAATGGCGAAGTAGTTAAACCGAATGGGAGACGATTTAAATGGAGAGTTTTGGTTGAATCACCTACCTCTTCGGGAAACCACAAAAATTTAAGGTATTTTCTATCTTCCTCCGCAATCTCTATCATAAAAAAAGCTTTATCTAAATCTCCTCAAAATGCAACTTGATATTCTCGAAATTTAAGAATTATGTCCAATAAATTTGCATAAAGATTTACTCCTGATTCTAGAGACTCATTAAGAGATTTATTATTTTCATTAGCCTTACTGCTACAGTCATAAACAATTCTAACTCGAGTTGTTTCCTTGTCATCCCTAATTACCGCTCTGTGAGGCATATAATATCCTGAATTTTTATCTTCATTAACACATTTTCCCACAATCTGACATTCTAACTGATCCGATATAATTTGTTTATACTGGTCATAAATTTCTTGATTTTTATTTAGTTTTTGCTTTAACGAATCAAAACGCTTTTTCGCAACCTCATAATTAGAATTCAACCCAACTGCAGGTCCCAAGTTTTCCTTCCACATCAATCTACAAACGTACCTTTCCCCATCAAATTCCAGAGAATTTGCAAATTTTTCAATCAATTGATTGTCCCATTCAGAAAAGTTTTGTTTGTCTGACTGAAATTCTTCTATTTCCCAAAATTTTCTCAAATCTCACAAAATTGAAGAAGAGTCCATGACTAAACATACATTTTCATAATTATTAGTCAATTTATTACTTTCTTCCACTCCCGCTAGTAACCAACCGAAACAAGAATTTATCACAGTAATGTTTTCATTTAACTTTACTCTCTCGTCATAAACAATATCCCAAAATGAATCGCATCCGATAAGTATTTCCGTCTGACAGTCGCCAGAAAATGAATCAGCCAAAGATAAACCTCTGTTCTTGCCGAAGATAGCTCGAACTAATTTAATGATACTTAACTTCAGTAAGTGGACTGTAATATTAACAATAACAATTTTATTTTAACAAAAACAACATTATTGAATACTAGCACACGCATGTGCTTATAGTTACCTATGTAACTTAGCTAAGAGAGAGCAACCATATGCTCTTACATCAAGTTAGAAATCATTCATACTAATAAAGCAAAAACGAAATAACTTTAGGGTTACACTAAAGCCAAACTCTGCTTGGCGTAAAACAATGCTGCCAAGCAATACTCTTTCAGACACCGAACATCCCGCCCGGCGATGAAATATTAATTTCAATACAATAAGTAAAATTCAAAAAAGTAATAAATGTTCATACAATACAAAATGATACAATGTAAATTAATGCACAAATTATAATACAAGTAATTACACTGCGAAAAGAACAAATATGATGGATTACAATTCAAACCTTCAAATAAACATAAAAATTCGTACATTATTTCTCAATTGGCAGAGTACAGCAATTTTAGTAACTGCTCGTTTATAAATACCATTTTTGGTTTTGACAGAGACAACTCGCACAAGGTTGTCCTTTCCATAAAACACATCTACAATTCTCCCTAACAACCATTTGCAGGTAGGAAGATTTTCTTCCTTAATCACTACCATATCCCCTATTTTAATATTTTGTTTAGCAATCATCCATTTATTTCTTTGAATCAAAGTGCTCAAGTAATTATTAGTCCAGTTCTTCCATATATTTTGTACCATTTTTGTAGTTTTTTGCCATAAATTAAGTCTGTTATTATCTACTTCTGTTAAATTGGGTTCAATTATTGAATTGATCGGTCGACCTATAAGGAAATGACCAGGGGTCAAAACATTTAAATCATCAATATTAGAAGTTAACGGTGTAAGAGGGCGAGAATTTAAGATTCCCTCTACTTGAACTGTTACTGTCAAAAATTCTTCGTAGGTTAATACTGAATTTCCTACTGTTCGTTTAAAATGAAATTTAAAGGATTTTACTCCTGCTTCAGATAGACCATTAAAATTTGGTGCTCTTGGGGGTATAAACTTCCATTGTATACCTTCCTCGGCTAGAAAAGTAGCTAAAGTTCCATTCTGCTTTAGAAAAATACTCATTAATTTTTTTTATTTCTGTATTTGCACTAACAAAGTTCTTTGCATTGTCACTAAATATTTTTTTTGGTTTACCTCGTCGGGCAAAGAACCTCTTCAGACAAGCAATGAATGCTTCTGCGGTTAAGTCATTGACAATCTCTAGATGAATTGCTTTTGTCACCATACAAACAAAAATACAAACATATATCTTATGATAGTTACCCTTGCGTTGCCCTTTGTACTTTATCAAAAATGGCAATAGCATCAATCAATAGCACAACAATTAAATGTAAAGTTAATATTAATTCTCTCTTTAGGTAATTCTCCCATTAGTTGTTGAGAAATTATTGGTTTTGCCTTAAAGCAAATTATGCAGCTTTGGACTATCTTTCTAGCTATATTCCTGCCATTAATGGGCCAATAAATTTGTCTAATAGAATTTAATAGTGATTGTGGACCATTATGAAAATCCTTTTCATGAAAATAAATAAATATAAGTTCAGTTAACTTATTCTTGGCAGGCAAAATAATGGGATGTCTTTGACTATAACTTAAATTAGAATTCTTTATCCTACCACCTACCCTTAACAGACCTTTTTCATCTAAGAAGGGATCAAAATATTTGAACTTACTCCTTGATGTTATCTGTAAACCTTTCTGCAACGAAGAAATTTCTTCTGCAAAATACCTACCTTCGATATATTTAAGGAGTGTATTCCTTGACAGCTCCATTTCATCTATACTAATACTACCTGTTCGTTTCTCAGTGTTCCTACAGTTGTAGATAAATCTGAAAAGTAAACTAAGAATTCGTATTAGTTTCAAGAAATCATTAGTTATTTTTAGGAAGTCATCAAAGAATGAATCAGTTTTTAAAGTCAACAAGGAAGTCGTAACTGGTTTCAGTTCTGAAGAATAAAGATCATCACTAAGTCCATTTTTATCTTGAAAATTGTCATTGTTTAAAAAATCAGGACCTTTTCACCACAGCTTGTTAGATCCAAGAGTTGTAGCATCTGATCCTCTGGAAATGATGTCGGCTGAGTTCGTTTCTGAAGACACATGTCCCCACTGATAGTTAGAAGTAAGTTGTTGAATTTGTGAGACTCTATTATTCACATAGGTTTTCAAAAGATACGGTGATGTATTGATCCAGGCTAAAGCAATGCTTGAATCTGACCAGAGCTTAACGTCATCAATTTTGAGTTTCAAAGCTTCTAAAACCTTTTGCATAAGTTTGGACAGGAGTAGACATGCTGATAGTTCTAATCTAGGAATAGTCATAGTCTTGATTGGTGCTATACGAGATTTGCTACAAAGAAGTTTACTACAATATTCACCAGGGCTTGTAATGCTTTGAAGATATATCACTGCCCCAAATGCCTTCTCGGAGGCGCATCCGCAAATCCCTGTAAAATGAGCATTGAAAAAGTCTCTTTTAAAATGCAACGAGGTACTTGTATATTTTCTATACTCTGAAGAGTTTTAATAAGCACATTCCATTCATTGGCAAGAGGTGGTGGTAACTGTTCCGCCCAGTCTAGCTTAAGCAACCAAAGTGCTTGCATGAATATCTTTGCCTTGCTAATAATAGGACCGAGTAGGCCTAAAGGATCATATAATCTCGCTATTTGAGATAAAACATCTCTTTTCGTAACATCAGGCTTTTCATTAACAGTAACTTTATATTGCAATGTATCCTTCTTATTATTCCACAACATACCTAACGTCTTCACAGTTGTATTACTATTACGATCAAATGAAAAATTCTGTAAATCAGAGTTCTGAGACTCAAAACTAGTACACCATTTGTGTAGCTTCATTCCTCCTCTTTGGAGCAATTCTGTCAAATCTTTCTGGAGCTGAATGCATTCCTTCAAATTCGAAGATCCAGTAAGACAGTCGTCTACATAGAAATTTTCCAAGACCACTTTCGATGCTACAGGAAAATCCTTTTCTTCATCCTTCGCTAACTGTTGAAGAGTCCTTTGTGCCAAATATGGAGCGCATGCTGTGCCATAAGTTACCGTTTTGAGTCTGTATATTTCTATAGGCTTCCTTCCAAAGTATTTTCTGATATTTGGTCTGCGATGGCAATATTTCAATTTGTCGAAACATCTTATCAATATCAGCAGTAAATGCATAAATATGCTTTCTAAACCGTATCATGATGGAAAAAAGTTCCTCTTGAATCATTCCACCTTTACATAATATGTCGTTCAATGAACAACCGTTAGTAGTTTTGGCACTCGCGTCGAACACAACACGTAACTTTGTTGTTTTACTATCAGGTTTCAGCACGCCATGATGAGGAAGAAAATATCCTCCTTCAGTTTCAGAATAGTCTTCCATCCTCTCCATATGATTTAATGATTCATATTCCCTTAAAAATGAAACATAAAGTTCTTTCATTACAGAATCACTTGACAAACGTTTCCACAACTGATTCAGTCTTTTTTCAGCGATTTCCTTTGAATCCCCTAATTGTATGTTTTCACCAATATCTGGCTTGAACGGCATTTTAACCACATATCTTCCATCCGCATGCCGGTAAAATGAGTTTTTAAAAAGTTCGTTGCAATAATTTAATTCAGAATTAACTGTAGATTTAGTTTCATTTACTTCTTCAACTTTCCAGAATGACTTTACTAAGTTATTTAACGAATTAATCTCTGTTGACAAAAAACAATAATTTAGGTCATAATTTTTTACATGTGGAATTCTAACGCTTCCAGAAACTAAAAAGCCGAAGCAGCTGTTTTGAAGAAGTAACTCATTATCTTCTAAACGTATTTTATCTGTTTTTAAAAATTCAAAAAATAATTCCGCACCTAATAATAAATCTACCTTTTTTGCCTTGAAAAATTCCTCATCAGCTAACTTTATTCCTTTCGGAATATTTAATTTCGAAATATCAATAGATTTCGATGGTGTCATATCAGTTATTTTGGGAACAACTAATAACTCTATTTCCCATTCATTTTCCTTTTCTAAGTTCGATAAACGCGTCTTTATTTGCGATTTAACATTCAAAGTAGCGTTGCCTATTCCACTAACTGGAATAAATGCTCGTTCTTTTTTTATTCCTAATGAGTTCATAACACCTACAGTACAAAAATTAAAAGTCGAATCTGAATCAAGAACGGCTCTAAAAGGAATTCGTTCATCGTAAACATCGCGAAGATAAACAATCGCTGTATTTATTAACACAAATTTAGATTTATTTGCAGCTGCCATCAAAGTTGTGTGGGGAGAGAGGGGCAGTCCTCTTTCCCATTCACTGACGAAAGGTTCAAGGTAAATTCATTTTCTTTCGATGATTCATTTTGTTTTTCGTCAATTTTATGTAACAGCGAATGATGTGTGTCTTTCTTACAGACATAACAGCTAAATTTAGCCTTACACTGCGATAATACGTGTGACGGAGAAAGGCATTTAATGCATAATTTATATTCTTTAACAAAATCATACCGCTCAGAAACAGAAATACTCTTAAATTTCGAACAATGATAAATTGGGTGTGGTTCTTTACACATAATACACTTTCGAAAAGGGTTTGTTTTAGTTACCAAGGATTTTGAATTTCTAGAGCGACTTAATTGATTTGATACTTTAGTAGCATAGCTCTGCTTAGGAAAACTAACTTTGTTTATTTCTTCAAGAATGCGAATTCTTTCTTCGAGAAATTCTAAAAATTCATCAAGTTTGGGAATTTCATTTGATTTTACGTTTAGTTCAAATGCTTTTCTAGATTCTCTATCTAATTTATGCAATAAAATATTTAATATCAAAACATCAGATAAATTATTTCTATCAAATTCTAATACACTTAAAGATCTCAAACATCTTTTAACATTATCTACCAGTGATCTCAACTGAGAAGGTGAGTCATTTATTTTTTCAAAGTTCAACAAATTATTGATAAAGGCATCAACTACTGCTCTTTTGTTTTCATATCTGTTTTCAAGTGCAGAAAATAGCGACTCAAATGTATCCTGACATGATTCTAACATTTTTGCTTCACCTTTAAGTGATGCTTTCAAATAAAACAGTTTCTCAGTATCATTTAAATTATTATTATTACCAATCATAGACATAAATTGCACTTTAAAATTTTTAAAATCTTCATATTTACCATAAAATTGAGGAAGAGGTAAATCAGACAGTTTAAAATTTGATTTAGAAACATTTTTGGTTTCAAATTTATCTGTATTATTTGTTTCACAATTAGAAAGAAAAATTCTAAATCTTACTTCGAACTCTTCGATGCTTTCTTCCAATTCTTGTGTAATGCTTAGATTATCCTTCAAGTCAATTTCCTCTGGCAAATTGGTGTATTCCACTATGAGTTGTTTAACCCGAGATTTCAATTCCAACAAAGAATCCAATTTAGTCTTCATAATAACATCATGGTTGAGTTTATTCTCCTCCATTTTATACTCATCAAGGAATTTTATCAAAGCTCCGAGTTTCGTTTTCACTACGCCGCGTTGGCGATTCAATGAAACAATATTAGTAGCCATATTCTTCTCCGGCTCGACGGACCAAACTGTTCTTGCCGAAGATAGCTCGAACTAATTTAATGATACTTAACTTCAGTAAGTGGACTGTAATATTAACAATAACAATTTTATTTTAACAAAAACAACATTATTGAATACTAGCACACGCATGTGCTTATAGTTACCTATGTAACTTAGCTAAGAGCGAGCAACCATATGCTCTTACATCAAGTTAGAAATCATTCATACTAATAAAGCAAAAACGAATAACTTTAGGTTTACACTAAAGCCAAACTCTGCTTGGCGTAAAACAATGCTGCCAAGCAATACTCTTTCAGACACCGAACACCTCTTTCCTTCAACGCATTGCGAATAGATACATCAGGAATTTTCAAGGACAAATTAGATATATAATCCGTTATGACAGCTTCTAACTCGTACGAATTCGAACTTTGATCCCTATTGCGCAACGTCAATGAAACGATACCGTATTCCTTCTCACGTGCTATTTTGTCTCCGAAAGCAAAAATAGCTATTCTTTCGTAGCGTATTGGCTTTAATTTTAATTCTTTAACTAATCGAGATGAAATAAAACTTCGATGACTACCATTGTCTAAAATAACATTAGTTAAGACTGAATTTGTATCCGAACAGGCTAAAAATGGAAATGTTTGTAAAAAGGGCTTATTTTTGGTACATATATTACTATGAGACACAGAAATATTCTCGGCGTTTTTATTAGATTTAGTTTGTGAGTCATTCAAAACAGTTTCGCTTTCCAATTGCTTCTCACAACCTCTCGTCTTAACATTAACGGGTTTATTTTTTCTACACACAGACTCATGATGAAAATTGCTTAAACAATTTTTACACGATATTTTTGCCCTACATACGCGAGACATGTGATATTTTTGAAAACAACACCAGCTTCTAGCTTCAGTCCTAAGCTTATTTATTTTTTGTTCTACATCCAATTTTTTACAATTTACGGAATCGTGATGACCGTCACAGAATAAACAAGCATTTTTTATTTGTGTATTTAACGCTGAAGCGGTTGATATATTTTTAGGCTTTGAATAGTTTTTCTGATAAGTTTGACCACTTTGATAATTTTGGGAAAAGGATCGTTTTGTTTCGTAACTTTTTAGGGGGCTCATCACAGTTTCGGCAATTTCCCTAGATTCGACTTCATTCCTCAAAAACGTAATAATTTCCGAAACCTCACAATTCACTTCCCTGTTTCGTTTTCGGTGAAAATCTAACACCAAATCTTGTGGTAGCAACTTCAATAATATTGGATTCAATAAATGCCCATATGAACCCTCCGTTACATTTAATGAACGCAAATTTCTTATATTAACTTCTATTTCATCGTATAATTTACGCAAACCCTTAACATTAGACGAACTTCTCACGGGTTCTAAGCTTAATAATTTAGTCATGTAAGAATTTATAATAGAATCAGTTCTACCATATCTTTGTTTTAAAAGCTCAAGACATGAGTCATAGTTTTTCTCATTTAATTCAAAACCCATAACAACGTTATATGCAGGACCAGAAAGAAGAGATTTTAAATACTGGAATTTTTCAATTTTCGTAAGTGAATTGTTTGAACCGATTGCGCTATCAAAACAGTTTAAGAATTCCATAAATTTGTGTGTGTGTGTGTGTGATTATGACAAAGCCTCGAGGGCTATCTGCCTAAGAGGAGGGATGCCTTCGTGGAGGACTTTCTAAGGGAAACTGGCTCGTATACACGTTACACATGAGGAAAACCACGAAAACGCCCATGCAACCAGCCCGTTCGCGGGATTCGAACCTCGGACCGAACTACCAGTGTTCAGCGACTTTACCGCTCGGCCGCTGGTGGGCTTCCATAAATTTGCCAGAATCACCAGAGAATCGCGAAATTTCTAACTTTGGTAATTTTAAAGCCGTAACGGTGTTTTCCGAAACACTAGATGTGTTAAGAACTGAAGAAGTCCGCTGAACATTTTTCTACTGCTAATTCTTTAATTTTGCTTTTTAGTTTAATATTAGCTAACAATATTTTGTCATCGTATTCTTCCGAAGCTTTTAATTCACCTTTAAATTTTTCCGGATCGTCTATGAGTGCTTCCACATCTAAATCATGGCTTTTCAAGATCTGCTCTTTCGTTTCTAATAGTTCCAGTAGTTCTGATAATGAACTTACGTCTTCGACGGCTTCATCAAGCTTCTGCACTCTTTTAACTAGTTTAGCAACACTAGCGCGAACGTTACTTCTTTTTTCAATTATTTTCGAAAGCTTATCCATATTAACTCAGAATTTGTGAGTTCAAAAGATCTTACCTCCACAGTCCAGTATGCAATGTTACGTATCCAAAAGCGTGCGTAAAGTATCCAAACTTCTCAGAAATATAATCCAGTAATGATGGCTAATTACTTCCGGTATTCCACATTCGTGGACAAGATGCACCAATTTTGCATCTAATGGTTCTGTGAGACTAAAGGTGCATCCGAGAGATAATAAGAGGTTTTGTTAACAATAACAACATTTATTTACAAGAAAATATACGAAAATTTCAATCAATTAGAGATATATTATTAGGCATCTCTGCCTTCCACGTCCTACCCTTTAGTATCCTGCCTGCCACTGACTATTAGGACGAACGCAGCGCCCTCTAGTCAGAATGACGCTGGAAATATGTAATAACTGTTACCGCATCCGGCCTTATATGTAACATTATATACTTTTCAGTAATTTCTAGAAGTGAAAAATAGCGATTTCTCGGTGGCTGGGAGAAAGTGTATTAGACGGGAGAGAGCACCACCTCTTAGTTTCTCAGTTCAGTGTCGACTACGTAGTATTGTGGTATATCCTTGTGAATTTAACTCTTTAGATGAGCCTTGCATTGCGTTATGTTTAACTTCCTTAGTAGTTTGAAGTGTAACTACTGATTGTGCTACTGAGAAGAGTTGTACAAGTATTTCTCTTGAAAATTCCAGAACTTCAGTGTTCCTTTGGTAAAATAAACCAAGGTGGCATCAGTTCTGTGTACATTTAGTCCGTTATGAAATCATACGCAAGCTACAGTTTTTGGTGTTTAAACAGTTTTCGCTGGACTTTCATAGAGAAGTAGGAAAATTCATTAAACGAGAAATTATTTCGAGAGAATAAGAATTTTACTTTACAGTTCCGACAAAATATTTCTTTATTTAGGTTAGTTTTTATGCTTTTGAAAAATTTTTATAAACCATGATTTTTTGAAACGGTGGAAGTGGGACTGAATGCTGGTGACAAGAGGGATGAAAAAGCAACTAACCAGTTGGTGGCAGCTTTACTGCCAAAAAAGAGCTGAAAGCAGGCCAAGAAAATTTGGAAGCCTTCAAATCAGTTCAAATAAATTTGAAGCAGGTATAGAAGAAGTGAAAAGAGAAATTAGAATCATATTAGAAAACAAGTTCAAAGCTATTGGAAGGCAGAATAGACATGGCTGGAAATGAAGATGGAGAAACTGAAGGAAGAGTTTCTGCTGTCGAACAACAAATTAATTACAGAGTTTCTGCTGCAATTGCCAAAGAAGTTGAAAGTTTAAAGAAATCCATAATTACACCTGGAGACAATTCTAATGTTTTTAAATTCCTATTCATGTCTTCTCGTCCTTGTCTAAAGCTATCCACATATAATGGAAAGATTTCCAGACAGAAAGGTTCCAGACGTGTACAAGACTCAGTTTTCTATTGTGGCTGACGGAAATGGATGAGATTCCTAAGCTATAGCTTGCGACCTTGTCGCTTCTCTGAGAGCTGACGCAACGGATATCCTCCAAACTATGCCTGAAAAGCACAAGCTAGACTTCGAAGCTCTATTTGGCTTGTTGTAGTTGCGCTTTGCCGAGAAGTGTTTAAAAGACTATGGCAGACTATATTGAAAATCTCATCAAATTATTCCAGGAGACCACGGAATAATTCCAGGAGCTCGCTATGGATGTTGAAAGGTTCTGTCATCTCGCTTTACCGGACTGTCTTTCAGAAACAAGGGAAATCCTGACCCTGCAGTACTACCTCGATGGCATACATGATCCTGATATACAGAAAGCGCTGAAAATGACGTATGTCAAGGATGTAAGCTGTAAGCTCTTTATTTTACGGCATGAAATTCGAGGCAGCGCAGCAAACAACTCGCAGACATCGCCACGAAATTAGAGCTGCCCCTGTCCAGGAGCCAGTGAACGAACTGAACGCTGGTTTAGACGATTTAACCAATCATGCCAATGCCTAGAAGCGGTATAGGCGTGACCAAAAACCGACCCTAAAGTGCTGCAACTGCGATGGTAAAAGCCACGTACGAAAGAAATACAGAACAATCCAGGACACGGAATTTAAAATCGCTCCCCAGCAAGAAGGCAAGAAACAATTTAGCCCCCATTTCGCGGAGCAGAGGTTGCGAGATATTGGAGAAGCCCCATTTTAAAGCGCTTCAGATTTCAACACTGAGTGGCGATGGTAATAGATTCTTCATCGTGAGATATATCAATGGAATTCGTTGCAATAGAGCCATTGATACAGGAGCCAATGTAAAAAAAGATCAAACTTATCTGGACACCACCCTGCTTTACCGTCTAAGCTGTGTCTGGTGATAAAATCGAAATTTATGTGAAGTTAAACATTAACATTACGTTTGGAAGTGCCGCCTCCCATCACATGACATATGGGACAGATATTATAGACCCTTGCATCCTTGGATTAGATTTTTTAAAGAAATATAATTTTTCCCTAGACTTTAAAATAATGAACCGTATTCTGCATCCGAGGACATAATCCTAATTGGAATTAAAGATTTGGGAATCAAATCCGTCCACAAAATCATAGCTCAAAATGCCTCCAAGAACATAATTTTTACTTCTTGGATCCATAGCTGAAAGCAGAATTCTCCGGTACGGCATCATGGAATATCCCACGAAATGTAAGAGCCTGAAAGGACTACAACTAGCCTTGGTACCCGTCGACTTATCGAACAACGTCATCCTGTTAAGAGTCATAAAGTCAGTGACAAAGCGAAAGTCATTAGGAAAGGCGAAGCGGTTGCAGCATGTATTTTCGTGACCTGCGTTTAAATGAACCAATAATCCTCCAATCTCTGTGTCTGAGCAGAACCTAACGTCGTAACTAATGCGGAATGTGCAAATAAGCGAAGAAGACTATTGATAAAGAACGTGTCATTCAAGAATTTCAAAAGTTTTTTCTCGCCAGCACCTCTGTAGTACTGTAGGCGATTGATGTCGTATTGTTTCTAGAAAACTATTCCGCCCCAATTTTAAAGAGAACACTCCCGGAGGGTCCAAAAGCCTCGTACATCTCTTCCTACTATCATCCTCTCGATAGAACTTTTGGATAGCTGTGTATTTTAAGTGCCCTCTTGCGGCACAGCTTACAGCATCCATGCCTTCTGTGGGATTCGAACCCGGGTCTATCGGTAAGTCACTCAGTGTCACTAATCACTCTAGCGGCTGGACGGAGGTCTCAGCAAGACCGTGACATTGTCACATATCCAACGAAATCATGCAGCCCTAGATGTATTTAGAATAATAGCAAACAAAATTATATACACAATTGCTTGCAAAAGTTTTTGGTCACGGAGTAAAGAAATTTTCTACAGTCATCTTTTATGCAGTTCCTCGAACAATTTAAATAAGACTGTGAACTTTCGAGGGCAAAGAATATCGATTGTTTTGCATACTTTTAGCATTTTCATGATCTAGCATTCGTCCGGAAACAGGTCACGGAACATCTAAAAATTTGGTATAACACTGTTTATTCAGATAATTCATGATATGAATTATTTTTAACCAATGGCCATATACCAGTCTGTTGTTTGTCACACGAAGTTACAGACTCATTATGATATCTGGTAATTGCTTAAGCCGTAGATGGAAAAATATCAACGCAGCAGCAAAACTGAAAGGTATGAACATTTGTTTTTTACCTGAGCAATGATTTATTTATGAATTAAAAAGCAAATGAATAAATTTCGGTGCTTCAACTATTTTTCGGGCTGGGGGTCGGACGGATTTGCCAACTGTTATGTTTTATGTGTGTGTGTGATGTTTGTATCGAAAGAAGAATTTGGGCTTTTCAGAAGAGGTGCTCAATTTATAACACGCGAACAGCATATCAAAAAAGAAAGACAAAAAACAAATGATAATTGAAAGGAGAAGTTATGACTTACTTTGCAGTATTTGCTGTTGCTGCTACAGTGCGCTAAGTCGTCGTGATTCTTCGGAAATAAGCACGAATTATTTACAGAAAACTTTTCCGATCGAAAGTCTACTGTACAAGTGTAGCAACGTACTGCAAGAAAAGAATAATAAACTGTTTTAGTGTTCACAAACATAACTTCTTAAGCATTGCTTTAATGAATAACTTCAATATTTTTCGCATCAGGATATATACTTACGTATGATAAAAAATATATAAATCAGTTTTAAAATTTAATTTAGCAATAGCCCCTTAATTTCTCCTCTCTATTCTAAAAATAGTTATGTCTTTTTCTGAACTGAGTTATTTCTAGATCAATCCATATCATATGAATTGCATAGCGCCCATGATGTAATTAATTCGGAACTTAAACCAAAACTTTCTCTTAATAAGCTGCCATACTTGATAACTGCGTACTTTGCTTCTACCTTTATTCTTACTAAAATGTTGCATTGCTGCTCTCTTCCTATATCCCAAAAGTATCTATATTTTGGGATAGAGCACCAATATCCCAACAAAAGATGCAAAAATAACAATGGAAGCACGCTAACAAACAAAAATTTCTACATAACAAAAACGAAATTGCGCAAGTCAGTATGGATAAATTTCAATGTGCTGTATTCAATGGACAAAGTTCTGACATCCCTATAGATAAATATGTCTTATTATTTGAGGAAAAGTGCCAAAGCGAAAATATTAATGACGCAGACAAGTCATTGGTATTTTCAGAATGCCTTCGTGGCGAAGCTCTGGCATTTTTTTTCCGCGAATGTGTAGAATTAGAATGGAAGGATGTAAGGGATAAATTTCTTATGTATTTTTGCCTGTGCGAAAACTGTTATTTTTAGTGATTTTGTAAATATTAGTTATTTTAAACCCAATGACATCAATAAGTACTTTGGTCAAAAATTAATATGTGCTATTAGTTTAAAATTAGATGATAAAATAATAATAACTGAAACATTGAATCAAGGTCTTCCCGAGCAGCAGAAAATGTTGCTCACTGTGAAAAAATTTTACCAATCTAAATGATTGGATTACTACAGCTAGGAAATTGTTCCCTAGCTTGAGTTCTTCTAACTTAAGTTCCCTGGGAGAAATGTGTAAAACACCAAATTTTACAATTCCAAGACCAAGCTTACCACGGAATGTTTTTCAAGATTTTACCAATCTCGCTATCATGCTCCACGGCCGTTTCCTACCCGCTACTATACTACTCAAAACCGGGCATGGAGAAATTTTCAGCCAAGGCCAGTAGTTTTTAATCCGTATTTCCTCTCTAACCATTTCCTTCTCTAAATTATGATAGATAAGATTCTCAAAAAAGTGCTAATAAAAAATGAAAATATTTTAAAGGTACAAATTAATCAAAAGGAAGTCCTTTCAGTCAACGATACAGGGTCACAGGTAAATGTAATATCTGAATATTTTAAATTCCATTGGTGCACAAACTGAAGTTCTTAACAGTAATCTTAATATAAATTTATCATCCTTATCCGGAGGTCTTGCTGTGACTAAAGCAATTAAATTGTTATGCAAAATTGGTAAAATTACTAAAACTATAGTATTTTATGTTACGAATTCTAATTTGACTTATTTATTACTATCATCCTCTTGTGTTCCTTTACTTAAATTGCAATTGAATTTTAATAATTATGAAGTATGTCAGTTCAAACATATCATAACTAAAGGTCTTCTATTAAATAAACGTTTTCAAAATAATTTTGAATGCACAAATGGTGTAAGTATTAAAAAATTTGATGATTATGCTGAAAATAGTGAATTTGATAATGATTAATTGCAAAAATTTTTCCGTAACTGTAATCATATATTTGCTAAAAACGAATATGATGTGGGTTGTATCAATATGGAAACTCGAAAACATAACCAAATTACCAAAATGGATTCGGATCCCATTTCTAGAATTGATGCTGTGTTAGATCAATTAACGAATGCAAAAATTTTTTCCATATTGGACTTTGGAATACAAAATTAAATGAGAAAAATACTAAAAAATAGGCATTTACTACAAATTTTGGTTTTTATGAATTCAATATAACCTTTTGGTTGGAAAGGTTCTACTAATGTTGAAGCTGATATGTTAACTATACGTAGAAACCCTTTTTGTCAGCATTTAAGTTTGCAAGTTAATTTACTTTGATTAGAAGAAATTAAGAAATATCACAATTTAGGTAATGTATGTAGTACTCAGTATAGGAAAATTAATGATGTATTAACTATTAAAAAACAAGGACTACATAAAATTTTAATTCCAATAACTCTTCGCACTAAATTACTTGAAAAAGGTCCATCTTAATTTGGATGATATCGATGTGTCCTCAATGCTAAATTTATTATCTCCTCAAAACTATTGGCTAGGAATTGTTCGAGATGTTAGAAATTACTGTAAGCATTGTGAAGATTACTGTCAAATTAACAAAAAGAATAAACAAAAATTTGGTTTTATGCAATCTTTATCATCTGTTAGTGAACCTTTTGAAATATTGTCTACTGATACTGTTGGAGGATTAAACTATTATAATTCTACTAAAAAATATAATAAATTGATCATGCAGCTCGGTATATAGGGACTTTTCCTTCTAAAAGTGTAACTACTGATACTTACATAAATTACTATTTAAGATAAATTTTTCATATTCAAGTACCAAAGAAAATTTTAAGTGATAAAAATGCCGCTTTTACTTCTTCAAAATTTAAGCACTTTTTAAGGAATTATAATGTAAAACAATTATTAACTACTGCCAATAGACTTCAAGCTATTGGTAAAAATGAACAAGTTAAGCAGACAGTTATAACTAGGCTAAAGTGTAAACTTAATTCTTATCAAGGTAATACTGCAAGGACAAAATTATTACCTCAGGTTACTAAGAATATAATAATACTCCACAATTTTGTAACAAAATTCTCACCATCTTATTTAATGTATGGAAAATTACCTTATGATTCCTGACTTGAAAATCATAAAGTATATCCACCAATTGAAGAAGTTAGAAAAATTGCTCGAAAAAGGTCTGACGATTATCATAATGTATATAAAGAAAGATATGATACTCGTTATAAACCCAGTAATTTTAAAATAGGTGATCTAGTAATGTACGAAGAATTTCAATAATCTAATATACCCGTAAACTCTTTCCTCCAAAAAGGAGGAGGCCCTTACGAAATTTTAAAGCAATATTCTGAAGTTACTTTTGAAACTGATAAGCCTAATCCTCTAACTAAAAAGAAATCAGAAATTGTTCATTCAGCCAGACTCAGACCTTTTAATCCAGCTGAGCTGCATAACTCAGCAACCTATAGTATTTCCAAAAACAAAGAGAGATCTACAATCAACAAAATTAATGCTTTTTACAAGAAATGGAAAATTTCTCTTTATACTGCAAACAATATATTTGCTAATTTATATGCAATTCCAAATTTCATAAAAGTCCTGTCAAATTTAGACTTATAGTAAAGAGTACTAGAAACTACAAGAAGAATTTTGATAATATATTTAGCTTAAATCAGTATGTAATATAATTTTTGATAAAGCCAATACTGGCAAGCACTGGAAAGCTTGAGAAGATTTTATGTTGGATTATTAAAACAATTTGCAAAAAACTGAAAAAAAATTAGAAGTCTAAAGGTCTGCAATATCAACTGCTATGACTTTAAAAATTCCTACATATACCTTACGTTAAAAGAAATCTATGAAATTCTTCCAGAATTTCCAAACATTTTTTCCTCAAATATTTACTAGATTTTATAAAAACGAAAAAATAGTCTCTATTTCTCGCCTTTTAATAACTTTATCAAGCATGCGAATACTCTTTACCTGCAAGCAAATGGTATGCCAATGGAAAGAGAGTTCTTAACTGACTGAATCTATGTTTATTTACTAAAGAGTACAAATTTTTTAAAAACATTTTAGAAGATGATTTCAATAAATTTGCACACACATTCAGATATATAGGTGATATAATTACGTTCAACAATAATAATCTTATTGAAGTAAACAACATCTATCCAAATTCTTAAAAACTAAACAAGACCAATAAGGATCAATTAGTTGTAGATTACTTGGATCTTAGCATTTGTAATCTTAATAAAAGTTTTTGATAAAATAAGAGAATTCTGTTTTTAAAAATTCAATTTACCAATTGGATTGGTTTGGTTTACGTGATTACGGCAAAGCCTCGAGAGCTATCTGCCTAAGGGGAAAGATGCCTTCGTGGAGGACTAAGGGAAACTGGCTCGTATACACGTTACACATGGTGAAAACCACGAAAATGCCCATGCATCCAGCCCCAGTCGCGGGATTCGAACCTCGGACAGAACTACAGTGACTTCAGTGACTTTACCGCTCGGCCGCTGGTTAAATAGAATACCAACATCTCTCAAAAATTTATTGCAAATACAGTTTTTAATAAAATTGGTAGAAATAAAAAAGCATGCTGCGAATTTGAACAACAGCAGCAAGATATTCTTCTTCTTACAAAATTTTGCAAGAAAAGGAAATTTCCAATTAACTTCATTAACAGTCTACTTAAAAAAGTTGGAGTGGTCTTAATTCTATAAAATTTTTTAAGGTAATGAATATTTTATCTGAAAGCTCAAATTAGAAAAGATAAAGAAGGATGATTTAAAAGGATTTACAGTGTAATTTGTGATTATCAATTACTGTACAATTTTTCTTGACTGTACTTTTATTAACTAAGGACCTACTCTATTCTACGTCGTCATGATAAGCTCATGACGCGAAAATTTTATTCTTTTCTAACATTTGCCCTTTGTTTCCTTTTCTTACTTGCATCTTTATTGCTTTCCAATTTAAAATGTAATAAAATTAAAGAAAAACATCTTACTGTAAGCACCTTTTGGAAATTTAAAATTTTCCAACGCCAGTAGAACCAAACAGGCAGCCATTAGCATCACTTTTCTCCTTCTGAAGTACCTCCTTTTGTTCTTCCAACAGTAAATTCCACATTTATTAATAATTTTTTTTTCTCAGTTAAAATAATTCTTTTTATAAATGTAAGTTCAGTTCTTTCTCTATATTCGGTAAATTATTACGTTTTAATTTGAATTTTAATATTAGTAAATTGTATGTGTATTACTTTTACTTTATTAGACAATTGAATTTGTTACATTTGGATTTGGATTTCTGTATTATTATTTAATATGGAAGAAAGGCGACTGTGTAGAGGAGACATTCGGAATTTTCGTTTAAACTATTATAATTAAATATTTTAAAATGTTTCATCAGCTAATTTTGGATGAACAGAAACAGGGTGGTTTTCCCGAGAAGTGAGGGTTCAGTTTAATCTTATATACCTGCTCTTCATAATATTAAATCAGATTTTATTTTAATTCTTCTTCCTTTTTAATGTATTTCTGTTGTTTTATCAGAATTTCTTCTGGTTTGAAAGCACTTAGTTAATAGTTGTGGTTTCTACACTTTTAATTTGGAGATTTCGGGTTTCCCCCCAAAAAAATGTAACGAATTAAAAAAGACACGCAAAATAACAGAGAAACATGCTGTTGGCTTTACGCAAAATTAGCATTTCTTTTTCATGTTTTATTATTATTATTATTATTATTATTATTATTATTTTACGAATTCGCGTTTTTTTGTTATTAACCGTCTTCTATGCTATTTTTCAGTGTTTCACACCATATCAATTTTTTTAATGCTTATAAAAGAAAATATGCATATTCTTTGATAGGCATACGTAAGAATTATTGTATAATAATAATAAAATTCTCTCACTTATCAAATTACCATATCTTGAATGGAATCCACCATATTACCTATTTACGTACGCTCCAAAGTACGCAGATACTATATCTTGAATGGAATCCACCATATCCACTTGAATAGATCACACCATATCAATTTTTTAATGCTTATAAAAGAAAATATGCATATTCTTTGATGTGGATGCGTAAGAATTATTGTATAATAATAATAACTCGCCATTTCTTACAGACGTGCACTTACCAAGTGTTTGAACGCGTTTATCTTCCACACAGAAGGACACACAGAAAATTCGTGAATTTGGCTTGAAGGTGACATACGCCAAAAGACTAATAGAAAAAAAATCTGATTTTTCAATGAGTTGCATATAGTAACACAAATTTCTCTCGGTTGGAAACAGAACGAAACGAAGTCACCACCCTTCCTTATCCTATTAAAAAAAAAAAAAAAAAAAAAAAAAAAAAAAAAAAAAAAAAAAACCATTTGTTATTTCTAAGCAATGGTCCACGCAGCAGGATTAGAATCTTTAGATTGTGGATCAGATCAGTTATATTGTGAAAGCACTTTAGGGTCGCTCAATCGTTTAGTGGTTAGAGGAGCCTACTGCGGTACCGAAGAGCTCGGGTTCGAATCCCGGAGAAGGCATGCATGTTTGTAAATGTGTAGTGCCTTTGCCGCATGGGGGCACTCTAAATATATGGCGAGCCGAAAGTCCTCCAGTTTGGATTTGTGGTTGCGGAGAGAGGTGGAAGACCTTCGAATTATTTCCCTCTGGGTGCTCTTCCTCAAAACTGGGGTGGAAATAGAAGTTCAGCTTCCTTGTGGTGCTGGCAACCATCCATCCATGAAATTCATGGGCAAAACAACAACAACAAGCACTTAGGGCTGTCTGTCGTAAGGAAATGGATACTTTTTGGAAGCATTTTAAAGGAAACTTCCTCGTATCCATGTTAAATATGGGGGAAATCCACTAGAATACTTATGCAAATAGCCCGTTTTCCGCGATTTGAATCCGGATTGAACCTTCAGTGATCAGCAATTTAAAAGTGCGGTGTCTGATAAGCGACTTACAAGGTAAACAAAATATACTTATATTCATTATGTAATTTATCCCCCAGATTTTTACAGGCCACATATTTACTGAATATTTTAGTCTGATCTACAAGTTGTTGTCCAGCAGCTCCGATAAATTAAAATTCTACTGTAATAAAAATTGCGTTTATTCAAATGAATGCCATTTCGGTTAAACCATTTTTTGAGGGGGGTACTCAAGGTAATAATTTTCAGCAATTAAAGTTAAAAACAAGTTCTTTTAACATTTCTCAGCAAAAAAAAAATATGCTGACACATTTATATTGTAATACATACATACATTCCTACATTGTAGTATGTTTGCGTATCTTTTTATTTAAAGTAATTGAGTGATGAATTTCTCAACATTTAAAACTGATACGTTTGATGAGCAGTATATCAGTCAGTGTTAAAACGTAATTTTTACTATTTTTTCATACAACGAATTGAAAAGTTTCGTTTTTAATATTAAAAAAAGAAAAGAAAGAAAAACATTTTCTTCTAATTAATGAAATAAAAAGCAAAAATATTTTAAATTGTAGTTTGAAAACTTCAGATTACAATGTATCACCCCCCCCCCAAAGAAGTTCACCGTTAAACATTTTTAAAACTTTAAGAAATTTTATAATGTAAAAAAATATTTTGAAAAACCTAATTTTTTAAAAATACTAAATTTAATCTTTGCATTCAGATTTCATCTTAATACCTGAAGCGATTTTAAGCGAACCATGAGCCTATTAATTTACGAATTAATCCCCAATAAATTCAAGATGCATAATATCAAATCATGCTTTAAAAAGGGTTGCTCAAGAGGGAGATTTGCAGTGATACTTTTAAACTTAATTCAATAGCAGGCGCAAAAACTTTCACTTGCTTAGTAAGGAAAAGACTTAACTTATTCAAGACGTAGCTGTGCAATTTTTTTTAAACTGGACAGGAAATTTGCTCAAGGTGAAATCATAAGAACTTCTTTAAGAAGATAAAAAGTTGACAATTTTTAATTTTCGGTTTCACTGATTATCGTTCTCCTCCGCTTCGTATTTAGCCAGCTTTCCATTTAAGCAATGTTTAATTGAAGGCGATTTACCGACTTAAAGATATTTACAATTCTGTAACTGAATTTTTTGGTAATTTTTAAACTGGAAGTGAAAATATAAATTGAAAGTTAATCAACTTACATCCAGAACAGAAGTAAATACAACTTCCAATTATCACTAGAAGAAGCCCTTTCCTACTAATATTTTCCATGCCTGTCTCACAACACCTAATAATCCGATAAGAAGTATCTTCCAAAGCCAATGGGCAGAGGCCAATATGTTATTGGAAACATTCGAACAAGAGAGTTAAAACTGCGTAAAGCCCGATTGGGGAATTGGAGAAAATCCCATACGGGTGTGCCTGCTACCCATTTTTTAGAAATTTGATATTAGTGCAATGGTGTTCTTTCCATTCGATCACGAGAGTCCATTAGTGCGTTCTGTAGTTAATGGATATTGATGTTTTCGGCCATTCTTTTTCTCACAGCTGTCAAAACTTGAGTAGTAAGTGGACTTACTGGAAAGGAAAATTGGAGGTTTGTGATATATTTATATAAATTCTTTTGCTTTAACTCCTCGTAATTACGTTTTCGGCAAAATGCCACTCATTATTCACTAAGTTCAGGAAGTTCTAAGTGGGCTGGAAACTGGCAATGTTCGTGCTGATTGCTTATGTATACAGAGTAAGTGATCACGCAAATTCCAAACGATAAAATACTTATTGATCCCCATTCAAGCGTTGCTTGTGAAATTAAATCTCTTTCATACTTTTTTTATAATTTCTTATCGTTCTCTTGATAATTGAATTATTATCTAGAAATCAGGATGACATCAGAAACCAGAACTATCTTAAATAAATTATGAGCGACAGCAATGACTGGCATAAACGTATTAATGAAATTGAAACTCTGTAAGGTAGCAATATATACATGTCCGGATTTGTAAGTCCGGAAAGAAGGTCTAAACCTATTATATTTCATGTCTCGTATTAACATGTTACCATAACTCCTAAGATATCATATGAATATTCTTAAAAAAAGTTTTAAAAAATTAAGAATTCCGTAAAAGCCATGAGCTTGACTTTTTAAAATGCTTAAGGTTTAACTATCACCAACCTGATTGTAAAACTATCAGTTTTACTTCAGCTATGTAGTTATCAAAAATGCTGTGTAGTTAAATTTGTCGAAAGAAGAAGCTTTACAAACGCATAATAAATCCTTTTTGACAACAGGACTCCTTCTATTAAAGTTCTGTAACTTTTCAACTTTTCTCTACTTTTTATTTGTACTTGATTAGTTTCTTAGATACTTTTATTAAATGAATAGAAAAACATGAAAAACTTTATGAAAAGAATAGAAAAACATCACCACGACATAAAATATTCATCAAATCACTAAACTACTGTTTATTTTTATGTATATAAAATAACTGTGTATTTATATATATATATATATATATATATATATATATATTATTTTTAAAAGAATCGTCACGCTACTTCGTGTCGGCATTCGAAATCATAGCCCTTATTCAACTGTACACTCATCTAGATGGCACATCATGACTACTTAATTCAGTAACAGCTACAGTTGCATGGCGACATAATTCGGCCATCCTACATCAGAAAAAAGTGCAAAAGTGAACTTTAAATATAAAAAAACGCCAAAATTGAAAATACTACTAAACAAAAAAATGAAAACACTAAAAGTGTAAAGACCTTATTTCATACTAATCAATTATTTTTTATTTTAAGAAAATTTCCTTTCCCTTCTGATTTCAGTTTCCTACTAGACTGCAAATTTCAATGACGTATATGCAAATCTAAATGAGTTCGGAAATAGTATTCAAATAGCAGAATTTAAGCGTTGAGCAGTATGAGTAACAGCTACAAGTTTATGCCGTGTATTTGCAAATAGCTCTGTTGCTGAGTATTTTGTGCCAGCTACTAATTTTAATTTATATTGATATTCTAAACTCGGCTTTGCTGTGTGCAGCCGAGAAAGCATATTTAGATTTATCAGGTTCAATGTTCCTTCTAACCTTCTTCGGAAACATACAATGACCTGACTAGGAACAGAGAGCTTACTAAAGCTATGTTCACTAATTGTAGTAAGTAGACAGGATACAGACGAAGGGTATACAAAACCCTTTATTTTTTCTTTATATACAATGACTTCCGTACTTCGGAATACAATGACCCTCCACTCGGGGTCTAACGTAAAAGGTATAAAAATAAAACTAAACTTTAATTTAACTTTAGAATAACACACGTGGAAGATTGGCCTTATAATAACAGGAAGCGTATGTAGCACAGAGACTGTGAACACTACAATACGTTTAATTTATCAAGAGGATTAAAACCTCTGGCCTGGAAGGCAAATAGCAACTGCGTAACTTCTAAGGTAAGCGGCCTGCTTCGAACTCACTGCTTCCTCTCATTCGCTTGGCAGAAAGGCCACACTTAAATACTTGGCGTTCGCCAGACAAACTTTGCATAAAAACCTTCACGCTTATAATTCTGGCCGGAAGTAGAAAATAAGAAGTGATAGTAAAGATTTAAAATAAAATAAACGTTAGTAAAACTTAAGATCCTTACATACTTCCCGCCAGAGTTAATTAGTTTGAAACTGAGGTCTAAAACGACCTTGTTGAAAACTTTTAGCTCTAGAATATAACGCGAGGCCAACATTTTACAATCATAAATTCGTTAGAAACTAGAAAATTTAAAAGAAAGAAATTTGTTACAATAGCAGCTCCCAGGATCTACAACAATCTTTTTTTTTTTCATCTGTACTTCATCTAAACAGGAGCTTTATTCAATTCTGGTTCCTTCCAGAGATCTGGAAGGAAAACTAGTTTAATGAAATGTTACAGAATGACATTGCAAATAACATATAGAATATACTTCTCTTAACCTTCTTATTTCATTCATGACTATTTTAATTATCTCTCCCCGTGCTCTCTGACATGTGTTGTAAAAGAACACCAAACACGAATGTGTTTCTGTCTACGTGTGCCACACTTCTTCCTACAATCAAAACACTAACGTGTTAAAATTCAACATAACGAGACCTCTTAACACACCCTACTTTCAACTCTAACCCTGAGGTACTATTCTAAAAGTGGCTAACTCTAAAGTGTAGCGTCAGAGAGCCTAACTACATCATTCAACCTTTACCACATATTCGCCATGATTTAATCTTTACAGTCACACGAATAACAAATTTTTAACATTACTTTCACTTTTACCATATCACGGTATTTCTTAACATGTAAAATAACAGTTCACATGTATATAAGAACATATCAACATGCCGTTAATTTTACACATTTGAAAACATACATTAGTAGTACATTGTTAACTTCTATTCTTTTCAAAGCAAGTGCCAATTCTTTCTACATTGAAATAATACTACATTTCAAAAAGTCTTTCAGACTAAAACTTCTTTCTTGCTAGAATGTTTTAAATAAAATTTATACAATAACTTTTTACAATATTTAAGTCTTTACACAACGCTATTATACATCAACTTTTGTTTTACGCACGAGTAATTTAAAAACATAATACGAAAATCGGTCACAACTCATTTCTCGCCCTTTTGGCGATAAAGGTAGACCTCGCATGAGGTAAAACTTCTTGAAATCTGCCACTTGCAGTAAGAATGAAAGATTAACTTAAGTTTGTAAAGTAACATAAAATTTTACTTATCTTTGTAATATTCGGACATCCTTTTCTGGGCCCAGTCTTTAAAGGTACTGCAGACCGTAGCCTGGTTTATCCTCCTTCTTGTACGGGCTCGCCCTTCAGTGCTTTCCTCTGGAAGCTTCCGTTTTTCACCAGTACGGCCACCCTTGAACACCTTCCTTTTCCCCTCTGCTTGTGGTCTTGGCCGTTTGAAGGCAGCTGGTCTTTGCGGAACCGGGAAACTTCTGTCGTGATCCTGCTTGGACCTCGTTGTTGGCCGTTCAAATTTTTCTTGTACTTTTTCCTCCGCCGCTGATGGCCCTTCCGCAGTTCGGCGACTTTTGCTGCGGAGAGTTCTGTCGGATGAGTCGATCTTCCGTTTTAAAGCCGGGTTATAGTTGCCGTCATTTCTCCTGGTCCTCTTCACATACGTCGTCCTTTTCCCTTCTGCATTCTGGGGGTGTTCGTGAACTCTGTTTTCTGGACGGTGGAACGGCTTCTTTTTCTTTTTACCTTCAATTTTTCCGCGGGGCAATTTTCTTTTCACTTGCTTCTGTCTCTCATTGGCTTGCCCTTGTACTTGTCGTTTTCCCACCTCTGGAACTTGTACCTGCGGTGTCTGCCGTGCCGGATCCTGCAAAAGATCTGAAAAGATTTGCATTTTATTACGATCGAAGTAGGGTTTAATTTGATCAATATTTGCGGAACAGGTTTCACCATTTCTGGCCTTTAACACTACAACAGCGTGAGTTATTTTTTCTATAACATATGGTCCTTCAAATCGTGGAAAAAATTTGGCAGTTTTATCTTCTGGTGCTGAAGAAAGTGAATGCTTAATTTTTAGTACTTCATCCCCTACTTTATAAGTTACTCCCCGTCGTTTCACGTCATAATACAATTTCTGTTTTCTTTGTGCTACTTCCGTATTCTTTTTTGCTTCTTTTATTAGTTTTTCTATATCACCCATTTTAAATTCTGGGGCTCTTTGTTGCACATAAAATAGTTTATCTAACGGTGTTATAATCTTTCTGCCTAGAAATAACTCAGCAGGAGTTTTGCCCGTTGTATCATGTTTTGCGGTCCTAAGGGCGAAAGCAAATTCATTGACATAGTTATCCCAGCTTTTATGAAAATTTTTAACATAACTACGGATAATTTTCACTATATTTCTGTTGACCCGTTCCGCTATATTTGATTGCGGCCGATACGGGACCATTTTTAAATGACGTATGCCCAGTTTTTGGCACATGTCTTGAAATATATTACTTACAAATTGAGGACCATTATCCGATATAACTTTTAGGGGCGCCCCCTATTTTAAAATATATTTATTTAAAATAGAATCAGTAACTAATTTCGCGGAGGCTCGTTTTAAGGGAACAATTTCGGTCCATTTACTAAAATGATCAACCATAACAAGGAGATAGCGACTTTTATTTAACTGACTTTTTGGGAAAGGGCCCAATAAATCGATGCCAATTATTTCATTTGGAAACTCGGATTTAATACTATTTAGAAACCCGGCCGGGCGGAAATTAATATAATTAACGGCTTGACATGTTGGGCAGGACTGGACATACGCCCTTGTTAACTTTTGCAGTTCAGGAAAGTAGATTGCCTCGCGTACGCGTTGGATAGTTTTTCGAATACCAGCATGAGAAGCTAAAGGGCTGTCATGGAGCTCTTGCAGGATATTTAATCTAAGACTAGCTGGGATAACAGGTCGAAATTCGTTGTTGGAATTCGTAGTTTTTGTATAAAATAATAGACCATCTATTAGTTCGTAATGGGCCGCCCTATTTCTTATCGCCACAATATCTTGGTGGCTAAAATTTTCAGGATCCTTCAAATACTCATAAATACTTCCAAACTCAGGATCCTTACCCAGTTCTGTTATTACAGTTTCTCGGGAATTTATGGTACACGCTGTAAGCATTGCAACTTTTACGGTATTACCCTGTTCGTCTAATTTAATTCGTGATAGGGCATCTGCTACGATATTTTCCTTTCCGGGGGTATGCTTGATTACCAGATTATATTCTTGCAGCTTGAGTGCCCATCTTATTAACCTTGGGGATAAATTTTTCCCTGAGTACAATCTAGTTACCGCCGCATGATCAGAATATACTGTTATCGGCGCCTTTCCAAAATAGACTCGGAACTTTTGCACTGCTAACAGAACTGCAAGTGCCTCTCTCTCGGTCGCGGAATAGTTTCTTTGTGTTTGATTTAAAGTTCGGCTAAAAAATGCCACGGGCTGCTGATTTTGCGAAAGTACCGCTCCTACCGCATAATCCGAAGCATCCGCTGAAATTTCTAAATTTTCATCCTTTTCAGGAAATTTCAACACAGGGGCTTGCGTTAATGCTTGTTTTAATTTTTCGAAAGCACTATTGGCTTCGGCCGTCCACGAGAATCTTGCCTTTTTTCTTTTTAATTTTAACAATGGCTCAGCGATAGCCGCAAAATCTTTTATAAAGGACCTATAATATGAACAAAGTCCTAGAAAAGAAGAGAGCTTCTTTGCCGTGTTTGGAGTCGGATACTTTTGTACAGCGATTATTTTTGATTCATCTGTCTCGATCCCTTTTTGCGATATTTTGTAACCTAAATATTTTAATTCAGGGGCTGCAAATTTGCACTTTTCGACATTAACTTTTAGACCGGCCTCATTTAATAAAGAAAACACCTGTCTTAAATCCTGTACATGTTGGTCTAGATTATCACTAGTAATAATGATATCGTCTAAATAGATAAATGTGGACTTTCCAAGAACAGGTCTTAACACAATGTCCATGCATCGCTGAAATGTTGCTGGGGCCCCTGAAAGGCCAAACGGCATACGCAAAAATGCATAAGTGCCAGACTTGGTTATAAAAGCAGTCTTAGGCACGTCCTCAGGCCTGACCCCTATTTGAAAATAACCATTCGTTAAGTCTAAAGTCGTCATAAATTTGGTTGATTTTATGTTCCTTAAAATTTCTTCTATGATCGGTAACGGATATACCGGATATTTCGTTATGGAATTTAATTTACGGTAATCAATAGCGAATCTCCACCTTTTTGGATGCTCCAAAGGATAATCATTATTTTTCTTACATAAAACCACCGGGCTAGCATAACTACTTGAGATGGGCGTTATGATCTTTTTACGTAGCATATCGGTAATATGCCATTCTATAATTTTTTCCTTATTCTTATCATAGCGGTATGGTTTTTGACGAACCGGCAATGCATCTCCGGTGTCAATACTATTGTTAGTAACCTGAGTAAATCCTGGAATATCACTAAATAAGGAAGCAAATTCACTTACCACTTGTCGGATTCTATCTTGCTCGTCATTAGGCAGGTGGTCAAGACTTAACCTTGGCGGTTCAACCTTTTCTACACGCACTGGTTTCATTGTCGCCTAAGGGACGCTTCATTAAAATCCAGTGTAGCTTGTGCGTCTGAAAGAAAGTCTATTCCTAGGATTAAATGTGCTTGCAAATTCTTTACTATAAAAAACATCACCTTTACTTGTTCGTCCTTGATACGGATATATAAAGGTACTTTACCTACGCACTTACATTCTTTTCCTTGCGCCGCTAATACTGTCGTATTATCCGCATTATATATGCGGTATTTGCGAAAATACTTTCTAAAAAAGACTTCTGCCACACAGGAACACTGCGCGCCGGTATCCAGGAGTGCGGTGGCCGGGATATTATTTACCAAGACTTCAATCTTCGGAAGAGTTAAATTTTTCACCATTACTGTATTTAACTTGTAGGAAGAGGGGTTTTCGTGGCCTTCGGATTTCCGCACCCTCTCGTCAGCAGAAATCCGTTTTAGTTTAAATTATTTTTCCTTTCCGTGCTTTCCTTCTTTTTCCCCTGGCCTTGAGACTTTTTTCCTGGATTGCTATTGAACTGTCGACGTTTGCCGGCTGTTTTTGAATGCTCGGGTTTCCTTGCCCACTGATTCGCTTTTTCTCCATAGCCGTATGCTTGAGTTTGCTGTAGTCTTGGCGTACCAAATTGGTTTCGCTGTTGATATTGGCGTCTTCTTTCGACGTCCGCCGTTCTTCTACTTTCAAACTGGATTGCTAGCTCAAATAACTTTTCCAGTGTAGTCGGATTTCTTAATTCAATAAAGTCTTGCACTTGGGGTAGTAACCTCGGCAAAATCACTTGAATTATTTCAGGATCCGGACGGTTTCCATACAAGAGCTTGAAAACGTGAATTTTTCTTAAAATAAAGCTCGAGAGGTTTTCAATTCTTTGTTGATATATACTAAAAAGTTCCGTTTCTAATTTCGCACGATCCCTTACAACAGGTAAGGCTTTTAGTAGGGCAGTCTTGAAATTTTCGTAAGTATAGGTGGGACTTCCTGCTTGACCCAAGAGACTTCTGCCGATACATTTGAACCAGTTAAGCGCTTGGCTCCTCAAAGCGCTGGTAGCTAAGGTAACTTTTTGAAACTCGTGCACGGGGTAGAGCATGAAGTGGTCATCCAATTTTTCCAAAAAACTGGTTACCGGTGAGTTTCCATTAAATGTGTCTTCTGGTTTCATCGAAGCGCGCATGGTCTGGACGATGTACCCAAATCCTTCCAGGGCGGCAGCTGGCATTTCTGGATTCTGAGCCGTTTCTGCAGGCAGCACAGGTTCTTCTTGAAACTCGGCCATGGTTATTTTTCTTCGTTGGGCGCCACTATCAGGTTCAATGTTCCTTCTAACCTTCTTCAGAAACATACAATGACCTGACTAGGAACAGAGAGCTTACTAAAGCTATGTTCACTAATTGTAGTAAGTAGACAGGATACAGACGAAGGGTATACAAAACCCTTTATTTTTTCTTTATATACAATGACTTCCGTACTTCGGAATACAATGACCCTCCACTCGGGGTCTAACGTAAAAGGTATAAAAATAAAACTAAACTCTAATTTAACTTTAGAATAACACACGTGGAAGATTGGCCTTATAATAACAGGAAGCGTATGTAGCACAGAGACTGTGAACACTACAATACGTTTAATTTATCAAGAGGATTAAAACCTCTGGCCTGGAAGGCAAATAGCAACTGCGTAACTTCTAAGGTAAGCGGCCTGCTTCGAATTCACTGCTTCCTCTCATTCGCTTGGCAAAAAGGCCACACTTAAATACTTGGCGTTCGCCAGACAAACTTTGCATAAAAACCTTCACGCTTATAATTCTGGCCGGAAGTAGAAAATAAGAAGTGATAGTAAAGATTTAAAATAAAATAAACGTTAGTAAAACTTAAGATCTTTACAGATTGAAGTAGGAAACAGTCGTGTAGCTAAAATTTAGTTCGTTGTGACTGCACATACTATTTGGTGTTCAAGTTACTTAGCCACAAGTGGTGGCTAAATTGTGAGCACCAAGCGAGTGCATGTTCTGTTCAGTTTAGTTCAAATAAAAAGGTTGTTATAACCTTCGTCGGCAATCATCTGTTTTATTTTTATTTCGTCTTCAGTAGAATCTACATTTTATGCATCCTAAAAGAACGAGACTCTACAAGTGGCGCCCGAAACAGCTTAGAATTATGGAAAACGCTACATTCAACCTGGCCTCTTTAACTTCAACAGCACCTGTGTCGCAAACTCCTATGGAATTATTGAGTATATTGTCGACATCATGAGAGCTTCAATGAGGCAAAGGATCAACAACAGCATTTGTGGACGAGCTGGATGATCACTTTCTTGTACCCAATTGGCCACATCCAAAAAGTGGCAATAGTAACTGGTAACACCATATAAACTTTGTAAATGAGCCATTAACAGCAAACATATATTTATCATTTTTATCAATACTTAATGGTATCAAGTTATCAATAGAATATGTATGAAGTGGAACATCTTGTTTGGGTACGGAATGCAACACACTTTCTTGTTTTCCATAGTAGCGATTGTAGTGTTCTGCTCTTTCTAGAACCTTGTATTAATGTCCTTCAGATCCTATTACAATGGAAGCGGGTTATCGGGTAGTCTGAAAAAATTTCCCCATGCGTTAAGAAAGTTAAAAATAACCTTTTTTTATTTAATTCTTAAAAGATCCGAAAGACGCTGTTTGTGCAATAGACAAACTTACACTACTTGCGGATATTTAAATTAAAATAAAGTTCAGTTAAAATGTAGGTAATGTAATCTGAGATTACAACACAAAATAGACTACTTAAGCTGATCTAAGTTAGCTAAAAAGGCACGTATTTTTAACGTTGGCTAGCAAGATTTAAAAAAAAAAAAAAAAAAAAAATGGCAGACTTGACGATGCTCAGTAACAGAAAGACGAGACTGGCAAAAGCTGTAATATAAACTTAACACCTTCAGCTTAAATACGCAAAAAACGAATTTGCATTCAATGTACGGACTACGAAGAGAAGAAGTTATAGTAAAGGTTTAAATCATAACAATTGATTAGTTAACATAAAATACCTTATTCTATTAATTATTATGCAAGGAATACAATTTGCAATATAGTTGTCAATTTTATCTTCACGTTTAGCTGTATAAAATTCGTATTTAATGATTTCTTCAGTTCGTTTAGAAGCGAATGTCAATGAAGATGTGTGTCCTTAATTATACTGTTTTGCACTGATTCTGGAACAACATGTAATTCGTTATCATCTATTAATTAATGAAGTTTATCGGCTTTAATACAAGATAACATAAGGTTAATATTTAATACACAAGTTTTAATCTTTAAGCTCGAATGTGTTCACTTTGAGAGTTCGAATGTGTTCATCTTGCTGTTGAACATTTCGTATTTTAAAAATTAAGCTATTTTGAATGATTACTATAACAAGAGATCTGCTCAGTGTATCAACATGTGTCATCATGTACCCCTTGGGTGCTCTATTTCGAATAAACTTCACTCTAGTCGAAATTTTCTGCCGTCAATGCTTAACATGCTATTCGTGCATTTACGAAGTGATAAGTAAAAAACGTGATAAATAATCAAGTCTTTCTTGTTCATCGTCATTTTAAAGGCATTGCAATCAGTAATAATTTTGAAGTCTTTCCTAAAAATAAACTCTGATTTTCCCCGAAGCTTAATTTACAGCTAATGCATCAAGTTTACAACTGGTAAATTTCTTTTCAACATCAGACGCCTTTCTGCTCATGTAATAAACAAGATGTCATCAGTTATCGATCATGGATCTTTGCCAGAGACGTAGCTAGGGTTTTCAGCACCAAGGGACAACTGAAGGTTCGAGAAGATTCCTACTGCTTGCGAAGAATGGAAAACATTTAATTCTAAAATTTCGTAACATCACTTTAGCGTCCCTTCGATGCTGCGCCCGGGGACAGATGTCCCCCACCTGTCGCTCTTTCAATGTCCCTTACCTGCCGCCCTTGATCTTTGCATCAGAATACAACCATGACCATGAATATTGACACCAGTGTATATTTCAGCATTGCTGCAGTGATTATGGATGCTAAATACGGATTTATCACATAAGAACTGTTTTAAAAGATTGAAAGCTTTTCTCTTACTGTCACCAAAATGGAAATCATTACCTTTCTTAAGGAGTTGAGCAATTGCCGAAATTTAGAATAAATTTACAAAAATACCAAGTGAGGCCAAGAAAATTTTAGAAAACAAGTCTTTGCGACGTTTAGGTTTAGGATAATTAATAACTCTTTGAAAAGGAAATGGGAACAGTTCGCCATTTTTAATGACCATGATTAAAGAATTCAATTCTACGGCTTAACATTTTTTATTTTTTTAAATTAATTTAAAATCTATATTCAAAAGCAATTGAGAAAATTTATTTTAAACACTTAATACCTCCATCTTCATCTTTAAAAGGAACTATATCGTTTAAATGCAGTAAAACATGATCTTGCAAGATAAGACCCTTGAAAATTGAATTTACAAATTTTGAATTACAGAAAGTGAGTTACAGAGACCAAAAGGTAAACATAGGAATTGATGTTGTCCATTAATGTGTGTCAAACGCAGGGAAATGTTGCCTATTTTTATCGACTGTACCACCGAAGAAACGGTTTTTAAAATCGATGATAGTGGGCTTACGAATATCTTGTAGTTTATCCAGTAAATCTTCTGTTAACGGTTAGGGGTACCGATCTTTAACCACCTTCTTGTTTAATTTGCGATCGTTTGTACATCTCTAGGGTTAACATCTTTCTTTATTACTACATTAACTGGAATATTTGGAAGAAGATGGTTCAATTATGCCTTCGGCTTACAATGTTTGTACTTGCTTATTTACAATTACTCTTTCTATAAAAGATATCATCTAGATCTGTGAAAAATAGGTCTGTGGGAAACAGAAAACTTTAGCTCGAATAGTTAACTCAGTATTCGTAGTTTTGGTTTTGAGAAGTTTGTAATCGAAGAGAAGATTTTCAATAATCGTAAGTTGTTCTTTTGTAGCAGTAGGATCTACTTTTTATTCAAACGTTCAAGGGAAATGTCACTGATGTTCTCAACTTACGGATCAATTTGTTTAAAAACATGTTTAGAAATATGAACACCATCTATTTAATGTTAACATTACCTGGTTTAAGAATGTCCATACCAATTATAGCATCAAATAACATAATACCATTGTCTACAGCAAGAGTCTCAACCTTTTTTTTTTTTTTTTTTTTTTTTTTTTTTTTTTTTTTCCGAATACGGACTTAAAAAATATATATAGCATAAACTGTATATTTTTCTTTATGTAATCCTGACTTATATCATTCTGCATTATGCTCCGTGAATTCATTTATTGTGTAGAGTTATTAGGAATTTTTTTTTGAAGCAGGAAACATGCAAAATGAGCAATGTTCTCGCAGGGACTGGAACCTGGTTTTCGAATACGCGTCGTACCGTTACACCACAAAGGCATGCAGAAAGGAGGGAGAAGAATACGAAGTACAACTGGGTATTAGGGTACCCAGTCGCCAAATCCTGGTGGTGAAGGATCATTATCCACCATCTTTTAATTAAGGCGCCATTGTAGAGTTATTAGGTTATTTTTGAAGCAGGAGGAGTGAAAAATGTGCAGTGCCCTCGCTGAGACTCGAACCTGGACCTCTCGAATACGCGCCGAATGTTCTACCGTTACACCACGAAGGCATGCAGAAAGGAGGGAGAAAATACTCATAATCTTAAAATTTTCGAAGAAAACTTTGACGCACATGTGCTTTGTAATTTTTGCTTAAGAAATAAGTGTTGGAACGCATTTTTGGGCTCGGGGGTGGAGTACAAAATACTTTACAAATTTTTTTAAGAGCTAACTGAAGTGTTTATATGTATTTAAAACAAATAAAGTGAAAAAAATTAGAACTTTCTAATAACAATCAAGAATTTGAATTTGATTAGAATTACAACTAAATAGTTATGAATAAGCTATATGTATATATATATATATATATATATATATATATATATAATTTATTTCCTAAACAGTATTGATTAATTGATTATATTATCTCCTAAGTTTAATTAAAGTAGAATTATTTTAAAAGTGTGCATCCATACTGGTAAGTTATATTTTGAAAGATGTTTTGAAGTAATTTGAAAGCAAAATGTTAATAATGTTTTAACGGGGACTGGAGTTAAATCATCACGAGGAATAATATTACAATTGTAAAAGTAAAAATTAAAACATGTAATTATTGTCATTGATCGGAAATTAGTTGACTTTTCAAGGGGAACAAACCAACTCCCGTTCAATGATCAATAATTGATAAAAATACGTAAATATGAAAGTGTTTCGTCTTTACTCGAGTTATAACTTAAAGCCAAACCGGCAATTCTAGTCAGGCCAAATATTTCCGCGAATAGTTGTTACTCAAAGAACTGATTCTCATGAAGCATTTTAGTCAATTCAATTTGTAGTAAAAATCAATTACTGTAGAGAAATCTTGTAAAACTCGAGTAATCGTCCCCGACACTATCATCTTTATGTATTTGAGTACTATATTATTTGTAGAAATTAAACATTGGAAATTGTCATTATGAAATCGAAATCAAAGTAAAGTTGAAATAAACATAGAAGATTATAAAAAAGATAAATAATGCAAACTTTGCAAAAACAAATCAAAGAGAACATAAAAATATAAAAATAATATAAAAATAAAATAGAAAATAATATAAATAAGATCAGTGAATGTACATGAAGATATAAAGGCCAGAAAGGTATTAAGTAACTTACATTCTTTCTAGTGGGGGAGTTGGCAGTGTGTTCTCTTCGTGTCTGACTCAGAAGTGTAGGGTGTCCGAAAATTCTTAGCGGCAGTAGGGGCTTTGAATTATATCAGTCGGTAAGACTTGGTTGAAGAAATTTATGGTAGTGGGTGGGACTTTGAATTCTTGAGGGATGTATTTTGTGGAGTTCTTATCTGAGAGAGACCGTCTGTTAAGATTTTTTTAAAAATACTAGTGAATGGAAATTAATTAATTTCTGGCTAATTGTCGTGTCGCAATGATTAAGAATTTAAGAAAGGAAAAAGGCATTTTCGCTATCCAAGAGCTAGTAGTCAGTCTAAAGGCAGGAAATAGGCCCATTTTTTTAGTAACAGTATAGTAACAGTATATGTCTGAAGACAATTAGCTTTTTACAATATATACAATTGAGTAATTACACTATATACAAATCTTTCAACTGACAGTCATCCAACTTATACCGCCTTCTCAGGTTTAGGAATAAATTATCATATCCCTATCAGTTAAATGATTTAGAGTGAGTATTTAACGCCTGCTCTTTTAAGGCAATGGTTGATAAATTGAAAGGGAATTAGATTATTTTTGAGAATTTTGATAAGGATCAAAATTTCGCGTTGTAAATCTATTGTATCTGTGCATATAGTTTTAATTCGTTGTATTTGATTAATTATAGTATTGTTAATTACTTTTTTGGATATGTTGGAGTTCCAATTTATTAATTTGTTAGTATTGAAATTGAAGTTTCTTGTTTTGTCAAAAAATAAAATTTTTTTGTAGTTAATGATTTGAAGATCTAGAAAGTCTATGCTATTTTGAGAATTATTAGTTTTATTAAGTTTAAGACAATTCGGATAAATGTCGGAGTTTTCAATTTTACCAAAATTATTAATTGTAATAAGGTCATCAATAAATCTGTAGGTGTGTTTGTAGTAATTTAACTCTTGTGGTTGTAGATTTTTTTTGGAAGTTAAATTCTTTGACAAATAAAAAGATATTACAGATCGAGGTGCTGGAATGTAAGCCCATTGGCAATCCTCTGACTTGTTTAAAAAGTTGATTTTGAAACTTGATGTAGTTATGAAAAAGTGTGCATTTTAGGTAGGTTTTCCATTTGTCAAGAGTCATGATATTGAGTATATTAGGGAAAAGTTTTGGTAGATCAAGTAGACTGGTATAGATTTCTTCTAGAGGAAGTGAGGTATATAAGTTTTCAAAATCATAGCAGTTAATGTTTTGGATGTTAATGGTATGAATGGTATTAATGACAGGAGTGTTATTATGAATGATCCAGCAATAGTTATGATTAGTGTTACAATCATTGAAAATAAATTTACAGATTTTATTAAGTTGAATTGAAAAATAATAGTCTATATTTTTCTTGTAATTATTAGTTCCATTAGCTATAAATCTAAATTTTAATGGTGTTTTATGGAATTTGGGAATCGCATAAAGATTAGTAAATCTGTTGTAGTTTGCATTGAAAGTAATATTGAGTTTCTTATGAAAAGTTTTAATCCTGTTTATTATAGATGTTTCTGTAAGGTTGGCTGATTGATAAGTAGTTGCGTTGAGAAGTTCTTTATGAATAATCTCAGTGTAGAATTGTTTTCATATAATACTAAAGTTATTAGTTGCTTTATCTATTTTTGTAATAGTAAAAAGCTGTTTTAATTTACTAATATCAGATGTAAGTTGCGACCAGTTCAGTGTACTTTTAAATTTGAGGTGACTGATTTCTGTGGATATGCGTTGAAGAATTTTAGCTTTCCATTTTAAGAAGGTATTTATGGGAAAATTCAGTTGATAGCTTGCTTTAACTATAAATTCGTTGATGTTGTTTTCGAAAGTCTTGTAACAGTAATTTGTAGTCATGTTTCTTACTGGTCTAAATTTTGTACCATAACTCATTAGTGTTTTTAGTTGATGGTTTTGTATGATATTCAGGTTGCCAGTAATTATGTGCTGGTGATGAGAATCTACGTAATTGCTGTAAATTGGTGTCTTACAATGTCATTCTGCAGTTTCATCTATTTCATGGTGGTTAGTAAGCAAGTTGCTTAAGGTCCTTTGATATTTAAATGCAATCATTGGTATAGTGTCAACTGCGGGGAAGTAATCTTTACAATCTCTGATGATTCTTGAGAAATGAATATTGTCAAACTGCGGATGCAGAAAATTGACTTTAAAATAAATTTTGCGTTGAGTGAGACTATTAGAGAGTCTGAAAAGACTAAAATCAAGAATCATGTCTTTAATGATTTGTATGTGGTCGTAGCTTTCTTGAATGAATTTTTTTAGTTTGATAAGGAATTTATTAGTACAGGAGTGTAACCAGTTGAGAAGTTTCTTGGGAAAACAGTCTGAGTCAAAAAAACATTTCAATTGTTTTTTCAATGCAAGTGTATCCAAAGTGGATAAAAATCTCGCATTATTTTTTATTTTGCTTCCTCTTTTTCCTCTCTGCGTTTTGATGCTGTAGAGTTTAAATTGGCTGAAAATAGACTTCTTAGAAGTATCTCTATGACTATGTATATAAGTGTTAAGTCCATATGGATAAAGTGAACGTTGTTTTAGTATATAGAGAGATTCCTGAAAAATTCGTGTTTTGTGATTGGGTATTATATCTAGTATCTGAAGTTGAATAGAGTTGAAGTCATGGTGTTTAAAGTGTTCTAATTCTGCTGTATTAAGTTGTGATGGTGTACTTATTTTAATGTTATTTTTTTGTGCGTTGAATTTTTTGATTTGAGCTCTATGGTTATTGATTCGAAAGTTAAGATTGTTTTTAGTCTGTCCTATATATTTAATATGTCAAGTACCGCATGTAATCATGTAAATACAGTTAAATGTTTTTCATAGAAATTGTTTTTTGGGTTTACCTGTAGCAGGCATGGCGTTAAATTTTCAAGTTTGTCATCTAGTGGAATGACATTTAGTGATTTCAATATGAGTTAAACTAGCAAGATATAAAAGTAAGGAGGCTGCTAACCTTCAATACAGTAAAGTTTTTGTATAAGAACTTTAAAACTTAAAAAGGTTGGAGATAATATATAAAGTGGGTACATTAGGTAAGAGATAAATAGCGCTAATAGCTGCTATTTAGCATATCAAATGTTGTATGAACTTAAATCCATTTAGTGCGAATACAAGTTATTATTACTTTCGCAATGGCTGCAAAGTTAGTTAATGATAATTTATTTCCTAAACAGTATTGATTAATTGATTATATTATCTCCTAAGTTTAATTAAAGTAGAATTATTTTAAAAGTGTGCATCCATACTGGTAAGTTATATTTTGAAAGATGTTTTGAAGTAATTTGAAAGCAAAATGTTAATAATGTTTTAACGGGGACTGGAGTTAAATCATCACGAGGAATAATATTACAATTGTAAAAGTAAAAATTAAAACATGTAATTATTGTCATTGATCGGAAATTAGTTGACTTTTCAAGGGGAACAAACCAACTCCCGTTCAATGATCAATAATTGATAAAAATACGTAAATATGAAAGTGTTTCGTCTTTACTCGAGTTATAACTTAAAGCCAAACCGGCAATTCTAGTCAGGCCAAATATTTCCGCGAATAGTTGTTACTCAAAGAACTGATTCTCATGAAGCATTTTAGTCAATTCAATTTGTAGTAAAAATCAATTACTGTAGAGAAATCTTGTAAAACTCGAGTAATCGTCCCCGACACTATCATCTTTATGTATTTGAGTACTATATTATTTGTAGAAATTAAACATTGGAAATTGTCATTATGAAATCGAAATCAAAGTAAAGTTGAAATAAACATAGAAGATTATAAAAAAGATAAATAATGCAAACTTTGCAAAAACAAATCAAAGAGAACATAAAAATATAAAAATAATATAAAAATAAAATAGAAAATAATATAAATAAGATCAGTGAATGTACATGAAGATATAAAGGCCAGAAAGGTATTAAGTAACTTACATTCTTTCTAGTGGGGGAGTTGGCAGTGTGTTCTCTTCGTGTCTGACTCAGAAGTGTAGGGTGTCCGAAAATTCTTAGCGGCAGTAGGGGCTTTGAATTATATCAGTCGGTAAGACTTGGTTGAAGAAATTTATGGTAGTGGGTGGGACTTTGAATTCTTGAGGGATGTATTTTGTGGAGTTCTTATCTGAGAGAGACCGTCTGTTAAGATTTTTTTAAAAATACTAGTGAATGGAAATTAATTAATTTCTGGCTAATTGTCGTGTCGCAATGATTAAGAATTTAAGAAAGGAAAAAGGCATTTTCGCTATCCAAGAGCTAGTAGTCAGTCTAAAGGCAGGAAATAGGCCCATTTTTTTAGTAACAGTATAGTAACAGTATATGTCTGAAGACAATTAGCTTTTTACAATATATACAATTGAGTAATTACACTATATACAAATCTTTCAACTGACAGTCATCCAACTTATACCGCCTTCTCAGGTTTAGGAATAAATTATCATATCCCTATCAGTTAAATGATTTAGAGTGAGTATTTAACGCCTGCTCTTTTAAGGCAATGGTTGATAAATTGAAAGGGAATTAGATTATTTTTGAGAATTTTGATAAGGATCAAAATTTCGCGTTGTAAATCTATTGTATCTGTGCATATAGTTTTAATTCGTTGTATTTGATTAATTATAGTATTGTTAATTACTTTTTTGGATATGTTGGAGTTCCAATTTATTAATTTGTTAGTATTGAAATTGAAGTTTCTTGTTTTGTCAAAAAATAAAATTTTTTTGTAGTTAATGATTTGAAGATCTAGAAAGTCTATGCTATTTTGAGAATTATTAGTTTTATTAAGTTTAAGACAATTCGGATAAATGTCGGAGTTTTCAATTTTACCAAAATTATTAATTGTAATAAGGTCATCAATAAATCTGTAGGTGTGTTTGTAGTAATTTAACTCTTGTGGTTGTAGATTTTTTTTGGAAGTTAAATTCTTTGACAAATAAAAAGATATTACAGATCGAGGTGCTGGAATGTAAGCCCATTGGCAATCCTCTGACTTGTTTAAAAAGTTGATTTTGAAACTTGATGTAGTTATGAAAAAGTGTGCATTTTAGGTAGGTTTTCCATTTGTCAAGAGTCATGATATTGAGTATATTAGGGAAAAGTTTTGGTAGATCAAGTAGACTGGTATAGATTTCTTCTAGAGGAAGTGAGGTATATAAGTTTTCAAAATCATAGCAGTTAATGTTTTGGATGTTAATGGTATGAATGGTATTAATGACAGGAGTGTTATTATGAATGATCCAGCAATAGTTATGATTAGTGTTACAATCATTGAAAATAAATTTACAGATTTTATTAAGTTGAATTGAAAAATAATAGTCTATATTTTTCTTGTAATTATTAGTTCCATTAGCTATAAATCTAAATTTTAATGGTGTTTTATGGAATTTGGGAATCGCATAAAGATTAGTAAATCTGTTGTAGTTTGCATTGAAAGTAATATTGAGTTTCTTATGAAAAGTTTTAATCCTGTTTATTATAGATGTTTCTGTAAGGTTGGCTGATTGATAAGTAGTTGCGTTGAGAAGTTCTTTATGAATAATCTCAGTGTAGAATTGTTTTCATATAATACTAAAGTTATTAGTTGCTTTATCTATTTTTGTAATAGTAAAAAGCTGTTTTAATTTACTAATATCAGATGTAAGTTGCGACCAGTTCAGTGTACTTTTAAATTTGAGGTGACTGATTTCTGTGGATATGCGTTGAAGAATTTTAGCTTTCCATTTTAAGAAGGTATCTATGGGAAAATTCAGTTGATAGCTTGCTTTAACTATAAATTCATACATATAGCTTATTCATAACTATTTAGTTGTAATTATAATATGTTATATATATATATATATATATATATATATATATACATATAGCTTATTCATAACTATTTAGTTGTAATTATAATATGTTATATATATATATATATATACATATAGCTTATTCATAACTATTTAGTTGTAATTATAATATGTTATATATATAACATATTATCCTTTTTTAAAAAGTATTATTATTGTTGTAAATTTGATGTTATTTTACTATAACGATTTAATTTTATTAGACAAAAACCAAATCTACTATTTTGACCTGCATCTAAATTTGTGGCGTATAGTGCTTTTTTAAAGAGGAAATAAAATGGATTGATGTACATGTACCTATTTACATACAAATACACATACTGTAATTCTTGAATTCAAAGATTCTGTGAAATTTAAGACACACCCCTTAATTTTAGTACTGCAGCTGAAATAAAGCCTTTGATTCCAACAAAATAAAATGATTGAAATAAAATACTAAAAACGTTCTAACAAAATATTTGAATTCGGTTTATTAATAATTGTATTACTTCATTTTAAATTAATAATTTAGAAAAAATATTACTTTAGAATCATTAGTAATTAAAAAAACCTATGATTCCATGCTTAGTACGCCTATATGAGAAAAAAAGCAAATTTTAAAAGGTAATTTTTAATTTTAGAATCTGATTAATAATTTAGAAATATATTGTCATGCATGATATTTGACATTCTGCTGAATGGAATTTTTTTAAGCATTCATCATTTAGGGTTTATATACCATGAAAGATTGGTAGGAAGTTAGAGATCATCTCAGTTATTTAGCGAGAACATTATGCATATGTGATTAGAATGCAGCAGAATTTGATTCATCTCTGTTTAGTATGCTACTAGAGCAAGGTTCGCAGTAAAAATACGTAGTATAACCACAGAAAGATGCTTCTCTCCTACAGAAGTTGTTACGTGACATGAATAATAAACACCTTACTGGATCAATAATAAGTAGAACTTTCGGAATTATTACATGCCTTGGCAGATGTAGTCTGTACCTTCCTTCCCAAGAAGGACACACCCATGATTCTTGACATTGCTGCTGAGATTTCTTTCCCCCTGACCCCCATTTTTCCAATTTTCTCAGGCTGTAGTGTCACGGCATGACACACAGTAAGCTACAATCATAAAGGAAATGACCGTTGTAAAACTAACGAAGAACAGAGGGATTATGCGCTCCAGAATTTTTCGTCATTCAGATTTTGCAATTTTCATAGAAAGCTGGATGTAGTGTTCATATGCAGCCGATCCAGCACGAAGATGATAAGTCCGTTTTGGACTGCTTTGACGATTCTTTTCAGTTTTTTCTACTCTTGTAAAGCAGGTAAGAGCATAATTCATATTTATCCTTTTATAGGTCCTGTTTTTATATGAATTTACATAATTCGATGCATAGTAGTTTAGCTACAAACAATTAGTTGTAAGACTACAGTTTATTGGCATAGAAAAATAAAGTTTATTAATTTCTTGGAAAAATTTGAGGTATTATAAAAGAATTTATTAAACATCAATCTTGATTTACTAAAAAACTTTATTAAAAATATGACAAGAAATAAAACATAAGTCTTGAGTGAAGTTAAAGATTTCTGCTATTCATTGGTTAAGCAGTTCATAATGTGAATTAATTTGCTATCTAGAACATATTAAACCTATTCCAAAGTTCTAATTCATCCGAACTTACTTTAACCATACTTACTTTAACGCAATTTGTCTACGGAACGATAAATTATACACAGTCATTCTTATGTACTATTAGCATAGATTTTTTGTAGTTTAATTAATATCTTATTTTTACGCTACTTTTACGTAGCTAAAAGATGCAAAAACCAATTTAAGATTTAAAAAAATTTCACGAAATTTTGTTGGCGGCTCACTTGTTACTTTGAATAGCACATATTCAAATGAATTCTTATTACATGCAAAAATTATGCATTATAATTACATCGGTTATTAAATAAGCAGCCATTAACATTTGTAGTTTTAAAAGCCAGCAGTCATCATTAACTTTTGTATTTTTAAAAGCCAGCAGCCATTAACTTATGTACACTCATATCCATAAATTAAGGATAATTCGGAGTCACGCGGAAATCGAACTCTAAAATAAATATATCACCTGTAAAATCACTACACACATCTTCAAGAATCATATGCAAATTTCAGGAAGTAACCAGATGACACCGATGGTACGTCACAGTGACGAGAGTGTAAGAGAGTGATATATAAAGAATACATGCAAAGAAGTAAAATTGTTCGCAGGCGCTTTATAAGCATTTCAGTGCAATAACCGAATAGGTATGACACAAAGAACGCATTTGGATGATTTTGTACGTGGTAGAATTATCGGCCGTCTGAAATGTGGGCGTACCCAACTGGGAGTATCAGACGAACTTGGAATTGCCCAGAATGTTATCTCCAGGCTTTGGTAACGATTCCAAGATGATGGTAATGCGAGTAGACGTTACAACACAGGTCGCCCCAGAGTTACAACGCCGAATGAGGACCGGTATTTAGCAGTTACTGCCAAAAGAAACAGGCGGAGCACAGCCTCAGACCGGTCTCGTCAGCTCTCTTCAGCCACTGGTACGACAATTTCAAGGTAGACCGTGTACACATGCTTAGGGCAGATTGGTCTATATGCTCGTAGACCTGTCAGATGCGTTCCACTTACTGCAACTCACTGTCGCCTGCGGTTAGCCTGGAGTAAAGAGCATGCATTGTGGACACCGCAACAGTGGGCTTGTGTGATGGTTTCCGACGAGTCCAGGTTTAGCTTGCAGTCTGATTCTCGCCGGATTTTCATATGGAGAGCTCCAGGTACCCGTTACCACCAAGAAAACATCATTGAACGACACCGTTACGGTGGTGCAGGAGTGCTCGTTTGGGGTGGAATTATTCTATGTTCCAGAACTGACCTGCATGTTCAAATTGGAACCATAACAAGCCAAATCTATCGGGACGTCATTCTGGAACAACATGTACGTTTGTTTCGGGCCCTGTAAATCGCCCGAAATTCAGCAGTGCTGTCTTTTATAATAGTCGAAGCCTAGGAACATTATCTTCTGAAAATTCGTCAAATCACTTCCTCCAATGATGTTTATCTGTTTATCACTTCCTCCAATGATGTTTATCTGTTTATCACTTTTTTCATAGTGAGACATCCGCTTCCTCTGCTCTATCAATACATCTATATAGTATGTTATATATATATATTTACTACTGCATCACAGAACGTCATCTTTTCAGTCTGAGCTGATCATATTATTCTGTTACCTGGATTAGACTGATACACTTAAATAAATGAGCGGCACTTATATCTTACAATTAAATTCTTATAATAAAATATTAGTTAATCTCTCTCCACAATCCACCAAATAGCACTGCTGCGGAAGCATTCTACCCGCTTCGTTTCTGCGCTTTGTAAAAAGACCTGCATCGGTTTCCACTACAGATATTCCTCCTATAACATGGAAATAGGTGCATCGTGTGAAGCCACTCACCGTCTTGCAAATCTTAAAGAGTCGGAATTTTTGAGTCTGGCCCTCAAAAGTCATTTGCCCCATAGTTAGAGGCTTCCGCTCCCATGATGCGGCTTCAATTTCTGTTCCCAAGGACATGCGACTTCTCGCACCGCACTTCCAATTTGACCCATAGATATCGCCACGAGCAAGCCTCCACTAAACACACCGACAGCATTGAATAGCGACTGAGCCATGAATCGTCTTAGCTTCTCGACCGCCACAAGTTCCTAGAAAACACTGCGTTATGCGAAGCCGTGTTATACAAGACTAACAACCAATATAAAATAGAGAGCTACTTTCCGGATTCTGTCTGCTGCCTCATTTAAATTCAGACTTTTTTGAAATGTGAACATTTTCCTTGTAAACAAACAATTCCAAATCGGTATTTTCATCTCTAAAGAGATAAATTTATTTTTGAAAGATGTTTTCTTACTTCCAAACATAGTTTGGGACTGACTGTTGCATGAGTACGTCCTTTAATACGTCCATATTCGTCAAGAGTTCAAATAAACAACAACAGAACAAGGTAATGAACGATCCGCATTCAACCGATCAGTCACTGACACCAAAATGTTTACAGGGTCACTTAAATCGGAATCATCATCTTTCAACGACGTAAATAACCTTATTTTCTTCGCTGAGTGTAGTTATCAACTTGATTTTTCCGTTATCTTGATCACTTTGCGGTAAAATAATATTGTTGAACATCGGAATTTGTGTACCTGAATCAATAATAGCATCAGTTTCTTTATTTTTGACTAGTATTTTTCATATATTGACGCTTGTGAATTTCGGCTTGTTTCTTGTCGATGTACTCCGAGTTAATATGGGCAAAAATTTCAATTTCCTCTTCGTCTGCTCGCGAAATGTATATGATTTTCATTTTTCGCCTTTGCGAAAGCAAATTATCTAAACAAGCTTCCGGGCTTAGCCCCCTGAATGTCCTTTAAAACTCTCGTCTTAAGTTTCTCTTTTATTTCTACCACGTTTACATAAAAAAGTCAATTTGCCGCGCATTCATCTAACAAATTAAGTAAATTTTAATTTTTAACTTTTATTTTACCTGTTTCATTTCGAACGCCCTTTCAAGTGAGGTAGAATATAAACTCCATATTTCAGGCTTACGCGGTAACGTCAGGGTTACTGTTTTAAAGCTTTTTACTTAGTTTTCTAACGAGTTAGAGTTAACCTGTCCATCCTCACCTGTGTTCGAATTCCTATTCTCCGCTTGAATTCTAGTGATTTTCAGTTGGACTTTTGCATAAGTTCTAAGTTCTAGCTTCGTTTTCTCTAATTCCAAAATCACTTCTTGTTCTGTTCTTGAACGTTCACTTTCTGTCTTCAACTCTTTCCTTTCCTCTTTTTCCACCTCTATACGCTCACTTACTATGGAAACTAAAAATTCTTTTACAAAATTAAAACACACCGGCTTCTTCCGCTGAAAGCCAGTCTCCAACTAATTTTTTCCTCCCCCTAAAGAGAGCTACTTACTTATAAGATTAAAGTTTAGGAGGACCAGGTACTACACATATACTGCATTATTTCCTACTAAAAAGTAAATGATCAGAAACTCGAAATATATTCAATTTACCGTAAACAACTCGCAATGATTTTCAAAATATGCATTCTGATTACCGTGATTTTTAGTAGCGAACTCAATCAGAGTACAACAAATATTCTCTGATATTTCAATTACTATTTCAAAGATTGCTCTTTAACATTTTCTTTCTTTATTGTTTTGGGAAGTTTGCCTAGTTGTCATGCCGCCCAACCGAGTAGCTAGTGACCGAAACGCCGTCGCATGGACCTCCGTCATAAGGTTCTACACCAATCAGAGTTATGCCCATGCGACAGAAAAGAATCTACCATCCACTGCCGGCGGCATTCACTGAATCATTGATAGTAATATTACAACGTTAAATTGACAATGTGACCCTGACTGCCATAACTATGGGCCCGAGTTCGAATCCCGAAGAAGGCGGATTTGTAATTCTCCGTCCGTTCACAGGAGGCAAGGAGGCAACGGTGGTCACCTATTAGGTGCTTTCATAATGAAATGGCCACCACTTTCGGTCCTTATAGAGACGCAAGGCTAATGGCTATTAAATAAAACGTCCGTCCATTAAAAAAAAAATAGTTTTTATCTCCTGATTCATTATTATATTGCTGCATCTTTTTCAAACTGTTTTTACTTATTATAGTTACGTTTATTTCATTCTTAGTTAAATAAAATTCCTTTAATAGTGGTGTAAAGAATAATCACATTCTCGAGCTGTTAGTGATTCATATTCAGCTGACAGTTAAAGCAACCATGCTTCAAACACCAGCGAAAATACTGTTGATTTTTATATTTTCTTCCTGAAAACACTTAGTCATCGTTACAATGGCATTTCTTCATAAAAATGCCGGTTACTTTACAATTCAGCAGCTTACATGTACTTCAATATAATCTTAACTAAAAGCGATCTACTTTCATGAAGATGCAAATACCTTTACAAGAGGGCACCCTTCAACAGCAGTCCCAGTTAAACTAGGACGCTTCACCGTCGCCATTTCATAGTGGCCGTTTTGACCTCAGGACGTTTCGTCGTCGGGATTTCGCCGTCAAGACATGGTTTTCCTTACATGACTGTACTTTATCTTGCCCTATTATACTCGTATTAAATTTATTTAGTTTAATAATTCTGTTTACCTTTTACCTTAATAAAAGTTGCTTTTAATATATAGTTATTTACAAGTATGATATGTATGGAAATTATACATATAGTTTGAAAATTATGTCAGTATCAAAGATAACTGGGGCTAAACTTCTGATATAACAAAAGTTATATTATCGATTTTAAAATTATGCGGGTACAATGTTTACATGGTTCGTCAAAATTTCTTGAAATTTTAATAGGATAGTTCAGAGAAATTACTCATACAGGCAGGAAATACACATTTTTATGAAATCTGACTGAAAAACGCAATTACTTTGGAATCTTGTCAGCACCTTACTCTCTCAGAATTATTGTCATATATAACGATGTATTTGTATAAAACTGTACACAAAAACATTTTAATATTATTTTACATAAAATATTTGTTAAATTAACTTAAATTATTAAACTAAACAGAGTTATTAATTTAAATTTACTTAATATAATATGGCAAGATGTAATACAGTCGTGTAAAGAAAAATATGTCTTGACGGCGAAACGGCCACGGCGAAACAACCACGGTGAAATAACCTTGGCGAATAGTCCCATTTCCTCTACGTATGCCGGATTTGCACTCCAGCTGCTCCTTTGAAACTGCCATAGTTTATTTCCAAAACTCAGTTCAACTCTTCATCGATTAGAATTATCGTTTTCTCCATACTTTACTAAGCAATACTGCAGAAAAGTCTGCACTTCGAAAAAATTACTTTGAACTCCAGGAAGATCAAATATCGTTTGACAAAAAGGATTAATTAGTGCCAAACAGCTCGAAAAATTAGCATATCAGCTGAACGAAGAGGCAGAGCGGACAGAAAGACCAATCAGAAGATTAAGTAAGGTGATGTACGGTAGCACATGCGCAGATATGCAGGCAGACGTAATGGGGGAGTGTCTGAGTAGTATAAAGCATGTTGTCTGTGCAAGATCAGTATTTCTGGCAAAGAGATTGCACGCCGTATAGCAGTTAAAATCACACCGAGTTGCTGCCTCAGCGAGAAATAGCGAATAATCAATCTGTTAGACGACATCTGGATGCTTATACCCGAGGTCGAATCATTGGGAAGTTGGAGGAAGGCCGCAGTGTGAAAAGTGTGGCTGCAGAGTTCGGAATTGCTCACAGCATCGTTTCACAACTTTGGAGACAATTTCAAACTACAGAAACAGCTATCCGGGGGTTTAGTAGTGGTCGTCCACGAGGAACCACACCCGCAGATGACCGGTATATTGCCTTAGGCCAGAAGAAACAGGCGGCAGACAGCGGGAGAAATCGCTAGACACACGACACAGGCGACTGGACGACCGATATCGCGTTTTACCGTGGCCAGAAGACTGCACGGTGGTGGTCTGTTTGCACGACGCCCTGTACGGTGTGTACCTATAACGCCTGCCCATCGGAGAAGGCGTTCTCTGTGGTGCCGGGAACACCGGAATTGGAGAGACAATGAATGGGGACGAGTACTCTTTACAGAGGAGAGCAGATTCAGTCTGAGTAGCGATTCTCATCGCATACTCATCTGGAGAGAGCGGGGAAGCCGCAATCATCCCTCGAACATCATTGAAAGGGACAGGTATGGAGGTGGCGGTGTTCTCGTTTGGGGAGGCATCATGCTTGGTAGTCGTACAGAGCTTCACATCTTCGACGCAGGTTCAGTCAACGGGACCCGTTATTGTAACGAGATTCTTCTTGCATATGTGCGTCTTTTTAGAGGCGCTATGGGTCCGCAGTTACTTTTCATGGACGACAATGCACCATGTCATCGCACAGTAGCTGCCGAACAGCTCTTAGAGAGTGAGGATATTGAACGTATGGATTGGCCGGCACGATCTCCGGATCTCAATCCCATCGAGCATGTATGGGATTTTCTAGGCAGACGCTTGGCAGCTCGTACCTTACCACCAGTAACGATTCCGGAGCTTCGATTGGCGCTGCAAGACGAATGGGCAGCAATGCCTCAACAACTCATTGATACCCTCATTCTCAGCATGGGCAGACGCTGTGAAACCTGCCTAGCAGTCAGGGAAGATCATATCCCCTATTAAAGACCGGATGTTTCTTGCTGGACACCCATCACAGGGATGTTTCGGCCTTCAGTCGCATTGCGCTCCATGCTACTTTTTCAATAAAGCTTCTTTTTATCCCTCTGATTTCTCTTTTAGTAAGTGTTGCTTACATTACTCATATCCTTACGTATTGGGGATCTTACGGTATTAAATGTGTTGATTTGGAAAGCTTTTGTACAAAGTTATATTGAAAAAACCGTCTCGTCCTTAATTTTTGCACACCAGTGTAGCTTTCCATACACTTACATCATGTTTTGTAGTAATAGCAGTTAGACCTTCCGATAACATAATAATCATAATAGTGATGTTAATAGCACAAAAAGTGCCTTTCTATAGAAATAGCATTCTAGGTGATGAGATTCTAGGTGATGATTCTAGGTGATGATGCTATTTCTATAGAAATAGCATTCTAGGTGAAAAATATAATAATTTTCCTGTTGCACTTTTAAGCGACTATGTAATGGAACAACAACAAAATCAGGATTTATATTCCTATGAGAACGAAGGGCGTAGCCTTTTCTCTTGATTTATGGAAAACAAATAAGAGAGAGAAAGCAATTTAGAGAACTAGGTCATTTTACTTTTATTTCTTGAGATAGAAAAGTATCGATTGATGACGTTCTTTTGCCTCATTGGTCTAAATCGATTACAGGCGGTGCTTCATTTTGCTTCTGTATGAAGAAGAAATATGTTGAGTGATATTAAATTATTTCAAAGAATTTTCGTCAACGTGATTTTTATAATTTGGTGCAATATTTTATACAACCCAAATGCCTTTTAATTGAAACCAAATGAGACGAAAGCATATTCTAAAGACTTCCTCCTAAATAGAAGTTGTAGGGATAATATTATATATACTCTAGTTTTCTTCTGTAATGCAATGCTGTTGTTCCTTAACAGGATTTTTAATTAAAAAAATACCTCTCGGCACTGTTCATGGGTACTGACAGATAACTTATGGCACCTTTTGTACAAGGAATTTCACATATAAACAAGAATTTATTAGCTTTACTTATTGAGTAAAATGAAACGACTTACATACTGTTTTTTATGTAACCATCTGCCATTGTAATATACGTATTTCAGTGGCCAGGCAATTTCTTAATTCCAGAAGAATAAAGTTTTCTGATTGGATGTCGACGCATTCCTGAACAGCGTCAAATTTGCTTTTTAATCTTGAAATTTTTTATCTTTGTATTCTTGTTTATTTTGACTCTTGTGTGAAATTGTGCAGTCATGTTTCGTCAGACACTAAAGAATCCAAAATTTTGCCTCCGTCCTTTTCACAATGCTGCAGAACTTATGTGACTACAATTATCTTATTTGTGTATGTGTTTAGGCATGAAAAGACGGGGAATACCTCTGGTGCTCATCTTGTTAACAATCCTAAACTAATGATTCCACACTGCCAACACTTATTTTAAGTGTCTTACAGATTTCTTTGATGGTGAACCACCCAAATTAGTGCAGAAAGAGCAATCAGCTTGTCTTCATTGGCTAATAAGCATATGGCTCATTTTCACATTTCACTCGACCTTCTTTAAAAGATTTGTACCGATTATACAATGTATATTGACACTTACGGTGAGAAACACTGAACTCTAAAATAAGTCTTTATGTTCTAATTAAAAAATAAGGTAACGATTTGCTACGCAACATTGTTGTGAGTCGCCTGCGCCGCCATATTGATTACATTAAAAACTAGCACCACTCTTGACAAATTCAATGTTTCAGCTCAATGAGTAACGATTACTTCGAACTCTTTACAAAAACGGAGCATTCAAAATTCCTGTTTATAGTCGCACGTCCCCCGTAGCGTGAGGAATTGACGTGAGGAATCCTGTATGATAAAAATTCACATTTGAGATTTCCCTCCTCCGGAGACAAGAATAAGACTAAACTAAATCTCTTCCGTCATCTAGAAAGTTCAAGGATGTAAAGCAATTAGGGTCGTATACACTCTTCGTATTTTGAAGAACTCTGTGGATAACTGACAAAATCATTGCTTCAAAAATAATGCTTGGTATTTTCATTACAAATGTATAAGATCCCGTTTCGCAGCAATATGACGGCAAACACTCTGAGCATGCACTTTAGCTTTTTTAAAGCCTTCTAGCAAAGCCGTTAGTATTTCTTATCCCCTAAGCATAAACAAGCTCACACCAAGCCCAGTAGATCTAGGGCTGGATTTACGTATAAGCTATAGCAACCCCCCACACTTTCTCGGGGGGCCCCAAAAATATAAATATAGTAGTATTAAATAATATTAAATAGTATTAAAATATATTATAACAGACTTAAAAAGAGTCCCGTATCTCAAATAGCTTAGGGCTTTATCAAGTCTAAACCTGGCTCTGAGTAGATCAGGCTACAAAAGAGCCTCAATTACGATGTCCTGCTCATTCAACAGCTGCATTTTAGAGGTCCCCATGCAATTAATAAGGTGTTAAAGCAATTCAAGAACAATGTTGTTTTTTTCTCTCTTTAATTTTTTAAATCAACATAGTCTTCCTTAGTTATTAATTCAACCTATCTACCTAAAACTGTGTCACTTAGTCAGCACTCTCACTGATAGTAAGCGAGGTACGTGTCACGAAAGTGATGGTTTTCAGAAAGATAACTTTTTCAAATAATTACAGCGTAAATATAGGTAATGTTACCGTCGATGGTCTCTCTATCTTTTTATTTTGAATTCTGTGCTTTTTGAATGATATTTAATTATATAAAAATTATCTAGTTTAGTCAACCCTTTCATAAGTTTCTGCAGTAAATTTACCTTATTATAATTTCAAATTAAAGATTAATTTACTAATTTCTAATGGCATTTGATTTTTTGAAGAATTCATGACGGCCATATGTTAAAGTAACACGGTTCTAGGAAATTGTTTTAGAATAATTCAAGGAAGAGAATTTTTAAGATGTTGCTTGTTGCTACAATACAAAAAATCATAAATTCTACGTATTATATCTATTGCAGATCAGTGTCTGAATATATTTATCACGTTATTTTCAATATCAAAACAGAAGACACTAATTTTTAAGCTCAATATTTTATTTTTGGAAGGAATACTGGTTGTAAAAAGAAGATTGCTTAAGCGCATAAAACTTTAAAGAAAACCGTGCTCTCTAGCTTTAGTTACAGAATTATACATCCTGTTTTCGAAACTTAGGTATTCGATCATTTTTAACACCTACTTTCTTTAGATTATCTCTTTCAGCAGGATAAGCTGTCAAAATAAAGTACCAACTATTAAACATTTCAAATTTACGAATACTTTTGACATAATGGAAATTAGAAAAGCAAAATTTGAAAGTCTCAAGTGGACTGACTTATCTAAAATTCCCAGAAAAATCAGATCACTTAAAGAAATTCTTTAAAGTACGAGAAAATAATGGCACAAATTCTTGCCGCGATAAAATTACTGCTCCGTTTATCAGCAATTATTTTTTGTTATAATAGAACTGACAGTATGTTATTTTAACTTCTTTAATAAGAAAACTGTCCTCCAAACTATTTTTCACGTAAATTTGTACCCCATCAGAGGCTAGCATTTAAACCTGTGTTCAATTTCTGGCGACATTGATTTAAAACATGTGTAACATAAATACGAGCTTGTTTTCCTTAAAAAGGAAACCTTCCTTCTATTACGTCATCCTTTCCTTTACGTAGATTATCTTCTCTCATATGCTTTGCCCAAATCCAAATAATTCTAATTATGCGCAACAATAAAACAACAATGCATTATTTAGCTATAGTAAAAACCTTGAACTGCCATTAATTTGGTCTGCTACTGTTTTGCAAAACGAGAAAATTTTTTAATAAATTTTAAGTTGATAAACGAGAGAGATCTACCAATACCGAGTAGTATATACGCTTTGACCGCCGAATTTCGTGTAATCTCAACTGAGCTGAATCATCTCTCCCTCTGTGAGGGATTAGGATAGTCATTTCCCATACTCGATTTCAGTTGGCAAGCCTATGCTCAACATCGTACGAGTATATACTGTTTCTTATAGCATTCTGACTACTCGTGTGAGCATAATTGTATGTCCAAGTCTTCTTTAGTAACTATACTACGACAATAGTTCCCATAGTAAAAACGTTTGAAATGGAAGGCGATAAGAAGAGACGGTTGAAATACAAGTTAAGAAGAAAATCATCAGGAAGAACGAAAGAAATCTGGAAGTCAACAGCTATGTGTTCTAGAAGATGTAGAGAAGTTATCAGGTTCTGTGTTCCTCCTTACTTGCTTTGGGAACATTAACTGTCCTGACTCGGAACAGGGAGCTTACTAAAGCTATGTTCAATAAATTTGGGAAGTAGACAATACACACAGGAAGGGTATACGAAACCCTTTATTTTCCTCTCTTTACAATGATTTCCGGAACTTCGGAATACAGAGACCAACCACTTGTGGTCTGAACGTAAGAATATAAAAAATATTAACTAAAAAATCTAACTAAACTAACTTTGGATTAATAAACAAGTGCCTAACTCCAAGACTGGCAGTATATTAACAAAAAGCCGTATGTAGTACAGAGAACTGCTAACACTATGATACGTTTAAAATTATCAAGAGGATTAAACGTCTGGCCTTGAAGGCAACCCGCAACCGAGTAAAACTACTATGGCAAGCGGCCTGCTTCTAATAGCTCCTTCCTCTCTCTTGCTTGGCAAAAAGCCACAACTTAAGTACTTGGCGTTAGCAAGACAAATTTGCATAAATAAGTTAAAAGCTTTTAATTCTGGCCGGAAGTAGAAAATAAGAAGTGATAGTAAAGATTTAAAATAAAATAAACGTTAGTAAAACTTAGGATCCTTACATATTTCCCGCCAGAGTTAATTAGTTTGAAACTGAGGTCTAAAACGACCTTGTTGAAAACTTTTAGCTCTAGAATCTAACGCAAGGCCAATCTTTTACAAACATTTCTCACTAGAAACTAGAAATTTAAAAAAAAAAAAAAGTCATTTTTACATTATCAACTCCATGGACAATTACTTTTCATCTGTACTTGCATCTAAACAGGAGTTTCTAGTTGAAATCTGGTTCCTTCCAGAGATCTGGAAGGAAAACTAGTTTAATGAAATGTTACACAATTAAATGGCAAGTAACATGAATACTTATATTTTCTTTTAACATTCTTATTTCATTCATGACGTTATTTAATTATCTCCCCGTGCTCTCTGACATGTGTTGTAAAGGAAAACACCAAACACGAACGTGTCTATGTACAAGTGTTCAACACTACCGCCTGCAATCAAAACACTAACGTGTTAAAATTCAACATAACAAGACCTCAGAACACACCTTATATTCATCTCTAAACCCTGAGATACTATTCTGAAAAGTGGCTAACTCTGAAGTGTAGCGTCAGAGAGCCTAACTACATTCATTCAACCTTTAACACATATTCACAATAATTTGCTCTTTTTACAGTCACACGAATAAGTTAAAATTTTTGGCATTACTTTCACTTTTAACATATCACAGTATTTCTTAACGTTGAAAATAACAGTTCACATTGTATATAAGGACATATTAACATGCCGTTAATTTTACGCATTTTAAAACATACATTAGTAGTACATTGTTAACTTCTATTCTTTTCCAAGCAAGTGCCAATTCTTCTACATTGAAATATTACATTTCAAAAGTCTTTCAGACTAAAACTTCTTTCTTGCCAGAATCTTTTAAGTAAAATTTTATACAATAACTTTTACAATTTTCTTAAGGTACCTTTCTCAAAGATTATCAATGCTTTTACAATATTCAAGTATTTACACATTCTTATTATACATTGATTTTAGTTTTACTCGCGAGTAATTGAAAAACAATATCAAAATAGGTAACAACTCATTTCTCGCCTTTTTGGCGATAAAGGTAGACCTCACATGAGGTAAAACGTCTTGAATTCTGCCACTTGCAGTAAGAATGAAAAATTAACTTAAGGTTTCAAAGTAACATAAAGTTTTACTTATCTTTGTGATATTCGGACATCCTTTTTTCTGCCCAGTCCTGGAAGGTAGCGAAGACTACGGTTTGGTTTATCTTCCTTCTTGTGCGGGTTCGCCCTTCAGTTCCTTCCTCTATGAGCTTTCTTTTCCTTCCAGTTTGGTCACCCTTGAAGACCTTCTTTTTAGCCTCTGCCTGTGGTCTCGGCCGTTTGATGGCAGCTGGTCTTGGCGGAACCAGGACAACTCTCTCTCGTTCCTGTTTGGATCTCGTTGCTGGCTGTTAAAATTTTTCTTGCTTCTTTGCATCTGCAGCTGGTCTTCCTTTATCCATTCGTCGACATTTGCTGCGTAGACTCCTATCCGCTGGGTAGATCTTCCGTTAAAACTTCTTTCTTGCCAGAATCTTTTAAGTAAAATTTTATACAATAACTTTTACAATTTTCTTAAGGTACCTTTCTCAAAGATTATCAATGCTTTTACAATATTCAAGTATTTACACATTCTTATTATACATTGATTTTAGTTTTACTCGCGAGTAATTGAAAAACAATATCAAAATAGGTAACAACTCATTTCTCGCCTTTTTGGCGATAAAGGTAGACCTCACATGAGGTAAAACGTCTTGAATTCTGCCACTTGCAGTAAGAATGAAAAATTAACTTAAGGTTTCAAAGTAACATAAAGTTTTACTTATCTTTGTGATATTCGGACATCCTTTTTTCTGCCCAGTCCTGGAAGGTAGCGAAGACTACGGTTTGGTTTATCTTCCTTCTTGTGCGGGTTCGCCCTTCAGTTCCTTCCTCTATGAGCTTTCTTTTCCTTCCAGTTTGGTCACCCTTGAAGACCTTCTTTTTAGCCTCTGCCTGTGGTCTCGGCCGTTTGATGGCAGCTGGTCTTGGCGGAACCGGGACAACTCTCTCTCGTTCCTGTTTGGATCTCGTTGCTGGCTGTTAAAATTTTTCTTGCTTCTTTGCATCTGCAGCTGGTCTTCCTTTATCCATTCGTCGACATTTGCTGCGTAGACTCCTATCCGCTGGGTAGATCTTCCGTTTTGGAGCCGGGTTATAGTTGCCGTCATTTCTCCTCGCTCTCTTTGCATTCGTCGTACTTCTCCCTTCTTCATTCTGGGGGTGGTCGTGCTCTCTCTTTTCTGGTCGGTGGAACGGTTTCTTTTTCTTGTTACCTTCAATTTTCCAACGGGGAAACTTTCTTTTCAATTGCTCCTGCCTCCTAATGGCTTGCCCTTGTGATTGTTGTTGTTCCACCTCTGGAGCTTGTGCCTGCAGTGCCTGCAGGATCCTGCAAAAGATCTTTAAATATTGGCATTTTATTACGATTATAGAATGGTTTTATCTGGTCAATGTTTGCGGAGCATGTTTCACCATTCCTGGCTTTTAACACCACTGCAGCCTGAGTTATTTTTTCTATGACATATGGTCCTTCAAATCGTGGAAAAAATTTGGCAGTTTTATCTTCTGGTGCTGAAGAAAGTGAATGCTTAATTTTTAACACTTCATCTCCTACTTTATAAGTTACTCCCCGTCGTTTCATATCATAATAAAGTTTCTGTTTTCTCTGTGCTACTTCAGTGTTCTTTTTTGCTTCTTTAATTAATTTTTCTATACCGCCCATTTTAAATTCTGGGGCTCTTTGTTGAACATAAAATAATTTATCTAACGACATTATAATCTTTCTGCCTAAAAATAACTCATCAGGAGTTTTGCCCGTCGTATCATGTTTTGCGGTCGAAGGCTAATTCATTGACATAGTTATCCCAGCTTTTATGAAAATTTTTAACATAACTACGGATAATTTTCACTATATTTCTATTGACCCGTTCCGCTATATTTGATTGCGGCCGATACGGGACCACTTTTAAATGACGTATGCCCAGTTTTTGGCATATATGTCTTCAAATATATTACTTACAAATTGAGGACCATTATCCGATATAACTTTTAGGGGCGCCCCGTATTTTAAAATATATTTATTTAAAATAGAATCAGTAACTAATTTCGCGGAGGCTCGTTTTAAGGGAACAATTTCGGTCCACTTACTAAAATGATCAACTATAACAAAGAGATACCGATTTTTATTTAACTGACTTTTTGGGAAAGGGCCCAATAAATCGATGCCAATTATTTCATTTGGAAATTCGGATTAATGCTATTTAGAAACCCGGCCGGGCGGAAATTAATATAATTACCTGCTTGACATGTTGGGCAGGACTGGACATACGCCCTTGTTAACTTTTGCATTTCAGGAAAATAAACTGCTTCGCGTACGCGTTGGATGGTTTTTCGAATACCAGCATGAGAAGCTAATGGGCAGTCGTGTAACTCCTGCAGTATATTTAATCTAAGACTAGCTGGGATAACAGGTCGAAATTCGTTGTTGGAATTCGTAGTTTTTGTATAAAAAAATAGACCATCTATTAGTTCGTAATGGGCCGCCCTATTTCTTATCGCCACAATATCTTGGTGGCTAAAATTTTCAGGATCCTTTAAATACTCATAAATGTTTTTAAATTCAGGATCCTTACCCAGTTCGGTTATTAAAGTTTCTCGGGAATGTATCGTACATGCTGTGAGCATTGCCACCTTTACAGTATTACCTTCTTCATCTATTTTTATTCTGGATTGGGCATCTGCTACGATATTTTCCTTTCCGGGGGTGTGTTTGATTACCAGATTATACTCTTGTAACTTGAGTGCCCATCTTATTAACCTTGGGGGATAAGTTTTTCCCTGAGTACAATCTAGTTACCGCCGCATGATCAGAATACACTGTTATTGGCGCCCTTCCAAAATAGACTCGGAACTTTTGCACTGCTAACAGAACTGCAAGTGCCTCTCTCTCGGTCGCGGAATAGTTTCTTTGTGTTTGATTTAAAGTTCGGCTAAAAAATGCCACGGGCTGCTGATTTTGCGGAAGTACCGCTCCTACCGCATAATCCGAAGCATCCGCTGAAATTTCTAAATTTTCATCATTTTCAGGAAATTTCAAAACAGGGGCTTGCGTTAATGCTTGCTTTAATTTTTCGAAAGCACTATTGGCTTCGGCCGTCCACGAGAATCTTGCCTCTTTCCTTTTTAATTTTAACAATGGTTCAGCAATAGCTGCAAAATCTTTTATAAAGGACCTATAATATGAACAAAGTCCTAGAAAAGAAGAGAGCTTCTTCGCCGTATTTGGCGGCGGATACTTATGCACAGCGATTATTTTTTATTCGTCTGTCTCGATTCCTTTCTGATATATTTTGTAACCTAAGTATTTTAATTCAGGGGCTGCAAATTTGCACTTTTCGACATTAATTTTTAGACCGGCCTCATTTAATAATGAAAACACCTGTCTTAAATCCTGTACATGTTGGTCCAGATTATCACTAGTAATAATGATATCGTCTAAATAGATAAATGTGGACTTTCCAAGAACAAGCCTTAGCACAATGTCCATACATCGCTGAAATGTTGCCGGTGCCCCTGAAAGGCCAAACGGCATACGCAAAAATGCATAAGTGCCAGACTTGGTTATAAAAGCAGTCTTAGGCACATCTTCCGGTCTAACCCCTATTTGAAAATAACCAGTCGTTAAGTCTAAAGTAGTCATATATTTGGTAGAAGTTATGTTCCTTAGAATTTTTTCGATAATAGGTAACGGATATACCGGATATTTAGTCATGGAGTTTAATTTACGATAGTCAATTGCAAAACGCCACCTTTTCGGATGTGTTACCGGATAGTCATTATTTTTCTTACATAACACAACGGGGCTAGCATAACTACTTGAGATGGGCGTTATGATCTTTTTACGTAACATATCTCGAATGTGCCACTCTATAATTTTTTCTTTATTCTTATCATATCGGTATGGTTTGTGGCGAACTGGCAGTGAATCTCCGGTGTCGATACTATGGTTAGTAACTTGAGTAAATCCGGGAATATCACTAAATAACGAGGCAAATTCACTTACCACTTGCCGAATTTTTTATTGCTCTTCCTTAGGCAGGTGGTCGATGTTTAATGTCGGTGGTTCTGTTTTTTCTTCTCGAACTGGTTTCATCGTCAGCTTAAGGGACGCTTCGTTAAAATCCAACGTTGCTTTAGCCTCTGAAAGAAAATCTATCCCTAAAATGACATGTGCTTGCAAATTCTTTACGATAAAAAACATAATCTTTACTTGCTCGTCCTTGATACGAATGTATAACGGTAACTCACCTATGCACTTGCATCTTCCTCCCTGCACCGCGCAGCTAACACTGTCGTATTATCCGAATTATATATGCGGTATTTACGGAAATACTTCCATAAAAAATTTTCTGCCACACAGGAACACTGCGCGCCTGTACCCAGGAGTGCGGTGGCTGGGTTGTTATTCACCAACACTTCAATCTTTGGAAGAGTCAAATTTTTCACCATCACTGTATTTAACTTGAAGGAAGAGGGGTTTTCTTGGCCTTCGGATTTCCGCACCCTCCCGTCAGCAGAAACCCGTTTTAGTTTAAATCTTGTTTCTTCCTTTCCATGCCTTCCTTCTTTTTCCGCTGGCCTTCAGACTTTTTTTCTGGCTTACTATTGAACTGTCGACGTTCGCCGGTTGTTTTTGGATACTCGGGTTTCCTTGCCCACTGATTCGCTTTGCTTCCGTAGCCGTGTTCTTGACTTTGCTGTGTTCTTGGCGCACCAAATTGGCTTCGTTACTCATACTGGCGTCTTCTTTCAATGTCCGCCGTTCTTCTACTTTCAAACTGGATTGCTAGATCAAATAAATTTTCCAGTGTAGTCGGATTCCTTAATTCAATAAAGTCTTGTACTTGGGGAAGTAACCTCGGCAAAATCACTTGAATTATCTCAGGATCCGGACGGTTTCCATACAAGAGTTTAAAGACGTGAATTTTTCTTAAAATAAAACTTGAGAGATTTTCAATTCGTTTCTGGTATATGCTGAAGAGTTCCGTTTCTAATCTTGCACGATCTCTTACGACAGGGAAGGCTTTTACTAAGGCAGTCTTAAAATTTTCGGAAGTATAGGTGGGACTTCCCGCTTGACCCAAGAGGCTTCTGCCTATACATTTGAACCAATTAAGCGCTTGGCCCCTCAAAGCGCTGGTAGCTAAGGTGACTTTCTGTAACTCATGTACTGGATACAGCATGAAGTGGTCATCCAATTTTTCCCCAAAACTGGTTACCGGTGAGTTTCCATTAAATGTTGCTTCTGGTTTCATCGATGCGCGCATGGTCTGGACGATGTAACCAAATCCTTCCAGGGCGGCAGCTGGCATTTCTGGATTCTGAGCCGCTTCTGCAGGCAGCACAGGTTCTTCTTGAAACTCGGCCATGGTTATTCTTCTTCGTCGGGCGCCACTATCAGGTTCTGTGTTCCTCCTTACTTCCTTTGGGAACATTAACTGTCCTGACTCGGAACAGGGAGCTTACTAAAGCTATGTTCAGTAAATTTGGGAAGTAGACAATACACACAGGAAGGGTATACGAAACCCTTTATTTTCCTCTCTTTACAATGATTTCCGGTACTTCAGAATACAGAGACCAACCACTTGTGGTCTGAACGTAAGAATATAAAAAATATTAACTAAAAAATCTAACTAAATTAACTTTGGATTAATAAACAAGTGCCTAACTCCAAGATTGGCAGTATATTAACAAAAAGCCGTATGTACTACAGAGAACTGCTAACACTACGATACGTTTAAAATTATCAAGAGGATTAAACCTCTGGCCTTGAAGGCAACCCGCAACCGCGTAAAACTACTATGGCAAGCGGCCTGCTTCTAATAGCTCCTTCCTCTCTCTTGCTTGGCAAAAAGCCACAACTTAAGTACTTGGCGTTAGCAAGACAAATTTGCATAAATAAGTTAAAAGCTTTTAATTCTGGCCGGAAGTAGAAAATAAGAAGTGATAGTAAAGATTTAAAATAAAATAAACGTTAATAAAACTTAGGATCCTTACAAAGTTACTTCTCATGCATATAAACAAGAAGCAACCAGTAAATGATACCGAGACCGAGAATTATATCTAAGAAAACACTCTCTTGTACCTCAACAGAAAACGAGGAAGACTTTAAGATGTCAGATGGGGATAGTTTGATACTTTTAAGGGCAGAAACGTTATCCACAGTATTGTGAAGCACGGAGAATCTGCGAGTTCCCTCACTATCGCAGTTGAGGCATTCACTGCTATGTTCCCCAAGCTCATAGTTTCCGATTGTTATCTGCCGCAGCAAGTTTTTCACTATGTTTTACTAGCGATAAACGGGATTAACAAAACAAAAAAAAAAAAAAAAAAAAAAATACAGCCCATGAAACATTCGTCAGGCTCTTATTAATCCCTAATATTAGAGAGGATTTCAAAGTCCCCTCTAACAATAGGGATTTATAAGATTCGCTTATCATTCCGAGAATCCATCAGACTTAAAGGAATGCAAGGTGCAGCTTAGTTAATTAATCATTATATCTAAGTTCAATGGTAAAATTTGCCCGGCTTCGGAGGGAAGAAATGCCTTTAGGAAAGAAATCTACTATTCAGAGTTTTTCTACTTATAAATTGCTTTTCCTACAAGCCGAATTACTAGAGGAATTCAAATTAAATTCCTTCCTCTCATCTCCACTTCATTACTCCAGCACATAATTCAGCAGGTCATTTCGAATTTTAAAAAGCTTTATGCAAAAGCACAGTTACTGGATACTTTGAGGTCTCCGAAAGTTTGGAAAAATAACTTCCACATTCACAAGTCATTGATAAAAATGAAAGTAGGGTTTTAAGAGAACTTTCATTTCTACTGGAGGAAAACTGTGGTGTCTGATTCCATTCTCACATATAAATTTGCTCCTGAATGAGAGACGCTACTTATTGATAAAACTGTATGATTGGCAAGCAAAGGCGACATAAGGCGTCTATTTTCGAAGGGTACCACTAAGTTGTTTCATTAACTATAAATAAATAAAAATATTTTTTTCTTTAAGTTACTTATTTATGCCGGCTCCCAGTGTACTGATTGCTTACGCAGCGAAACTATTGGGGGTGGGCTTGCTTGGAGGAGACATCGAGTTGGAGTTAATGAGAAGGCTCATTCAAGAGTCATTCACTTTTAAGACCTCGCAGGAGAACCCGGCCAAGGGCTTACTACCGATGGAACTGATGGATTTGCATCGTTAGCAATAGCAGAACTTGCACCTCAAATTGGACAAAGAATAATTGTAGGAAAAAGGGCAAAATTTTCTAGAAAAGTAGCAGCCAGGTGAGGCTTTAGTCGTGCGTACAATGAATTAATTTTAACAGCTATTTAATATCACATTACGCTGAAATCTTCTGAAGGAAAAAAAAGCGAATATCATTTCATAGGCTACTTAGTAATGCCGCACAGAAAGAAAAGATTTCAATAAGAACAACAGACAGTAATGTTTCCATTTAGCCACTATTCATTTCAAAGATGAAGACAAGTTAATTGCTTTTTATACTTTACATTAGTAATTTTTATGTGAATATTTTTAAATGGTGCAATGAATCCTCTCAGTTTCCATTATTTCTTATGAGTAAATTTACTTTGCGCATGCTTTGAATATCAAGCACGGTTCCGGAACGAAATATGCCCTAAAACCATACTTGTAGTTTTTAACATCATACTTGTAACATCATACTTGTAGTTTTTGCAATAGCTAACGATGCATTATAATGTTATATCTTTTCTTTTCTGTTTTTTCAGTGGAATGTTACACATGTAGTGTTGATTTTCGATCACAGAAATTCGAACTTAACAATACATGCTTGTTTCCGAAAGAAAATGACAACAAGGAGAAGACGAGATGCAGTGATGCATCAAAGTTTTGTAAGGTAAGTTTATAAGTTGCTATGCTGCAGAATGATTTCTTAAAACTTTTAGTGTGCGTCACCATTCGTTTATTGACTGAATGATTATTGTCATCTTCACAAACATAACTTCGTATGTGAGAAGCCATCTAGAGCCTGAGTTCCTGACGGGGTCGATAATGATACCTTGGGGATAGATGAAATTTCAATGGTTCATGATGATCAAGGGGTCGATTGAGGGTCGACAGCTGAATACACTCGGGCAACTGGCTGGCATAATCAAAATCCCACTGATTACAAAAACTTTTGAGTAAACTAAAAAGTTGTGGAATTTAAAAGGGATCCGAGACAAAAATATCTCTAAATCAAAGTTGTTGCCTTAATAACATTATTAACTTTTCCCTCTTTTTACTTAATGGAAGTGGGCTTTCATCATGTCAATAATTTATTTAAAAAAAGGTTGTATATTTTCGAATGAGGGGATTTAAAAATTAAGTTAAATATATTTATGCCAAATATTCAAAATATTGTGTCAATGTAAGAAGCACGGACATCTCATTTATTAAAATCGAACATTTGCGCAGTTAGAATCTGTAATTTTGTTTCTGAAAACTTGTTTATGTTTGTAAAATTAAAAAATAATAATAATATAAAACATAATAAAATATAAACTTAATAAACCTTTTTTTTCATATTATTAGCTAATTAATATCTTTTTAAGCTATTTATGTGCAATTATATGCATTATGATTATGTTGCACGCTGCATAGTATAGGGAAAATCTATAAGGCGGTCGATGAAGAAAGCCGCTCTCATAAAAGGGGTCGATGCAAAGGAAAGGTTGGGAATCCATGAACTAGACTAATCAAAGCAAATATGTCCTATACGAGCATATGTTATTAAGGATACAGTCGGCTCTTCAAATATTGAACGATGTGCTATCTATAACATAAAAAGCGACATACCACGAAGAAGTCACAAGAATGGAGTAACAATCGGCAGATATAATACTATATATGTATTGAATACAAATCTCTAATAACATCATAGGAATTGAATGTTTTATTCAGGAAATATAAAAGCAATAAAAAATGGATAATGCATTGGTCCACTACTCATAGAGTTCGCAGATGTCGTCTTGTGAAACTGCTTGCCATACGCGTACCAGTTTGTGAGTTAAATCGGCGGGATCCGCAGACGCTCGAAGACGCCTGCTCATCGGAGCCCAAATGCGCTCTATTTGGAGAGAGATTTACAGGCGAAGAGACGATCGCTTCAGCCATGGAAGTTGAAGAAGCACGAATACAAGCAGGAGAAAGGCGTGCCCTGAGTGGCCGGGCACTGTTGACATTAAGACCAGGGTTCCATGAAAGGTTTGGTTTATTGGTTTTATTATATTACGGCAAAGCACTCGAGGGCTATCTGCCTTAAGGGAGGGATGCCTTCGGGGAGGACTTTCTAAGAGAAACTGGTTAGTATAGTTGTTACACATGGGGAAAACCACGAAAACGCCCACGCAGCCAGCCCGTTCGCGGGATTCGAGCCTCGCACCGAACTACCAGTATTCAGCGACTTTACCGCTCGGCCGCTGGTGGGCTCTGTGAAAGGAAAAGCAGTACTATATGAGGCGTAGAATCTCATTGACGTACCGCCATGCTGTAAGGATTTCGCGGATTCGAAGCCGTACTCATCGCTGAAAAACAGTTCTGTTCCCGAGGTCGATTGCGCCCAGCGCCATGGCAAACGTGTCTGGCGGTGTGCAGCCAGTGAGGGCACTTTCCGCAATAGCCTTCGTGACTTCAGCCTCACTGAGTTGCCTATCGATGGCCATAACAGTCACTGGTGTTTCCCGGTGCCCTCAAGAGAATTAACCACTACAGGCAGCGCAATGACATATTTCCTGACGGCGCATGGCCCTTTTGCAGCCTATCTCTTTCGCTTCGGATTGCACAACAGAGATTCATTCATAGCCGGCTCAACAGGTACCATCGATCATTATATGTTCGAGTGCGAAATCAACAAAGACCTACATTTCCGGCCGTATACAGCTGAAAATGCCCAAGTTTGGCTGAAACAACTCCAAAAGTGTGAGCTACTGCGAAACAAACTTAAAAATCTCATAGACTACTTAGCAATAAACTGCGAAAATCTAAATTTAAAAAAAAATTCATTCAACAGAGTCAAAGCCTTGACAGGGTCCCTTTAATAACCACGGGTCACAAATACCCATCTTCCGAAGTAACTTTATAAATTCCGCTACAAATTTTAATATTCTATAGAAATTTTTGGCTAGGCCTAGCGAAAATAGAATGCTCCACCAACTAAGTACAAATGCTGATAGTCATATAACAGGCGGTCAGCAACTCAGCTGGTGGTAAGTAAGTCACTGTGCACTGATTTGACAATTAATCTTCCTTTCTAGATTCATTTTCGCGTCGCTTTCGGCTGGTCGCTCCCATCTCGAAGCTCTGTACGGCCATGGTTCATTCATTCCTGCCAACATCGTCAAATGGTAGCATCTCTCCGACCCAGATGTCTAAAGATCCTGCTATCTGACTACCTTGCTTCCCTTAGCCCACTTGCGCATCCTTTGTTAAAGGGTGAAATCTGCTCATACTGTTTTCGAAGAATACTGTTCTGCTGTTTACGAGGCATTGTTGCAGTCTTCGTGGGTCGACGGAACTACATTTGCATAGAAATTATGCCTTAGTGTTAGAATATCTGCTGTTTTCTACATCATCCAGATGTTCCGTTGCAATGCGCTGGAGCTCCAGTTCAGTCATTCGCTGCTAAAAGTTAATCGTTTGCATCCTAATATCGGATTTCGAGGCTTGCCACAATATTCATCACAGTATTTTCTTTATCGGAGTAATTTAGAGCCTGTCTCATGATTCTGGGTGACAAATTTTCCCCAGATTGCAGACGTACTATGGCCGCATGGTCCATGTATATGTGTGGTCCGTGTGACAGGTTTCTTCTCAAAAAAAGCTTTTAATTTTTGAACAGCCAAACGAACTGCTAGTTTTCCTCGCTCAGTAATAGTATAAATTCTTTGGATTTTGCTAAAATATGCTACCAATTGTCCATCTTGCATATGAGCACAGCTTCTACCGCTAAAAGTTAATAAATTTCCGCGAAATCAGATGCATCCGCGGAAATTCGTAACTTCCTTTCTCTTCAGGAAATTTCAAGACGGGACTTGAATTAATGTTGATTTAAGTTTTTCAAAAGGCGATGTTCGCTTGCGCCGGCAAAATTAATCTAGTCTTTTTCCTTTTGAAATTTAATAAAGGCATTGGTATGTGAACAAAATATTTAAGGAATGTTCTATAATAGAAGCACAAGACCAAAAATGATGCCAATTTTTTTTGCGGTACCATGTGGCGGATAATTTTTAATTATTGTAATTTTTTGAGCCTTTGGTTTTTATGCTCCGCGCTGGTATTTTATATTCCAAGTACCTAAGTTATTTCTCTGCTTTAGATTTTGCTGCATTCACATTTAGACCTATTTCCTTTTGAATGTAAAAACGTCGTGCAAGTTCTCAATGTGCTCATAAGTTGTGCTGCTCTTGACTATTGCGTAGTCTAAGTAAGTATAGGAATGTTGATATGGCAAGTTCTAGCTTTTAGATTACGTCCACTGCACTTTAAAACGTAGCGGAGCCCCATATCGACCAAATTGCATGCTAAGGAACACATAACCCCTGATTTAATGTAGTAATAATTCAGTTTTTGCATATTATCAGGATTTACACATATCTGAAAAGAAACCAGATGAGAGATCTATCGTGGTAATACATTTCGTGGAATTAATTGTCTTAATTATCTCTTCAGTTATTGGTAAGGGGTAAACTGGATATTTTGTTATACGGTTTAGTTTTCAACAGTCGATAGCAAATCGTTATACATTAAAAATCGGTGTGAGGAAGATGATTCTATTTTCTTGCATAGTAATATAGGATTAGCGTAGGACTACTTGTTTAGTATATCTACAATATGCCTTTATATTGATCTCCCTTTTAACTTTATCGTAGCGGTAGGGTTTACCTCTTCATAGGGAACTATTTTCTACTTCAGTCAAATGACTTATTATATGCATTAACCCTGGGGTATCACCAAACAAATCTGAAAAATTTACTAACTTCTCTATTTTTTTCCCTGGAGACTAATCCTTCAAGTCCAAGACTCGTCTGATAAATCAACATGAGATTTTGCAACATCCAATCTCTTTCTCCTGTTTATTTCTGAAATGAGAGGTTTTTACCTCCTAGCTGCCCTTCCATAAAAACTTCCTTCACGTAAAACATTCCGTATAATCTGTACACTAAAAGTTATACGCGAAGTACTAGCAACATCTTGGTTAACTGGGGTGCACTATTTTGGAGTTTTCTTAACCTCTTTGATAATGCCACGTTTTTCCTTGCAGAAAATATGCGAGGGTGTTCATTTCTAATCTTATTTTTCGTCGATCCTGCCACGTTGAACTTCTCTACAACACTTCTAACAGTAAATAAATTTATGTCACACTTCTAACAGTAAATAAATTTATGTCACACTTCTAACAGTAAATAAATTTATGTCCAGTTTTATTCCTATAGCACGATAAGTTAAACCCTCATTTCTGAGCCGAATAATCATGTTTTTAATATGAACATCCAACTCCTTCGACTTCGGTGTCCGCCGAAAACATCGCGGCAAAATCATCGCGGGCGAAGACGTCGCGAAGAAAACAACGCAAGGCGAAAACGTCGTGCTACAAAACATCGTGGGAGAAAACATCGCAAAGAGAAAACATCGCAGTTCTAAAACATCGTGGTACAAAACATCGTCGTCGAAAATAAAGCGGTTCAAAAACTTCGCAGTTTAAAAACATCGTCGTCGAAAATATCGCGGTAAAAAATAAAGTATCGACAAATCATCGCAGGATGATAACATCGCAGACATGCTTTTTTCAGGCTTTAATAACTGTAAATGGATATTCCCATAATGATTTGTGAGCGCGAGAGGGAAAGAAAGATAATTTTTACTTTCATATTTTTTATTAGCTAATAAATTCTTGCTGAAATGTAAGAAGGAAACTTAATACTTAAGAATAAACTGAAGCAGAACAAGAAATAATTTTCATTATAAGAGTATTACATTGACAAAAGTGAAGAAAATAATCTCATAATTAGCAATTTTTTATAGATAAGGTCATGCAGTTAAGTAGCTTCCTTTTTCTAAACATTTTTAGACTATACTTTTAATGAAAAATTACCAGTAAAAACTTTATACAAAATGATTTATTACTGACCTTTGTTAGTTAACTATGTCAGTTTAAAATTCTATTAAGTGCTATTATTAAGTTGCCTTAATTTTCTATGCTTAAATTTCCTTCTTACTTTTTCAGCAAAAATTTATTTGTTAATAAAAAATATGAAAGTAAAGATTATCCTTCTTTCCATCTTGCGCTCACAAATCATTATAGAAATAAACATTTACAATTATTAAAGCCTGAAAAAAAGCATGTCTGCGATGTTATCGTCATGCGATGATTTGTAGATACTTTATTTTTTACCACGATATTTTCGACGACGATGTTTTAAACTGCGAAATTTTTTAACCGCTTTATTTTGGACGACGATATTTTGTAACACGATGTTTTAGAACTGCGATGTTTTCTCCCACGATGTTTTGTATCACGACGTTTTCGCCTTGCGTTGTTTTCTCCGCGATGTTTTCGGCTGTAACCTTTATCACAGTATTAGTAAAATAACGTTTTAAAAGAGCACTGCAGACCTTATACTGACAGGGTTTCTTTTTAGTCTAAACATGTGCCCTCAACATAACAAAATTTGCCTAGCAGTTAGAACTTTTCCAATACTTTTTTGACAAGCAAATTTATGTTTTTGTTGTAGATTTGGCGTAAAAGGCATATTAAAATGAAAGTTTCACTAGATTGTGTTAATTACCTTTTGTGTTCGTTATGTCCAGCTAAAATTGTCAAGCATTTCCTTTGTTAGCTAATACCAATTGCCAATACTTATTTTATCCACTGTAAATATGCTAAAAGCTCTAATCTTTAAACATTCAAAACCCTGGATTTAAATCACCACACAACTAATTTGCATTCTGATACGAATTACGAAAAGAAGAAGTTATTGCAAAGGTTTAAATCATAAAAACTGGTTAATAAATTAATGATAAATAACTAACTGAAAACAAAAAATGTTGAAAGAAGTATTGTTTGTTTTCAGTCCTGTCCAAACACTAGAAATATAAAAGCACGGTGTTGTAATGGACGCTCGAAGCTCTTAATAGGAAGAACATTTGTAAACTACAATATTCATTACTTTTCCTTTTCTATTAGATAGCCAACATGACAGATTTTGTAGATTTCATAATGCAATAAGGCATTTTTTTAATTCGAAAGTCTACTAAATACTATTATAAATTATTTGACTATGCATTAGATATTAGCAAAACAGAGCATGCGAAAATTGCAAACCTTTAAAACCGGTGTGTTTTCTTTCATATTTATCTTTAATCCTGGCACGTTTTAGTATAAACAAGAAAAACATTCAAAAATGTTTTTCATTAAAAATTTGTCACTACCTGGTTCATTTGTAACAGACAGTCCGGTTGTTGTTCTCATACGGTATTTAGTGAAATAAGGTTTGTGCAAATGTAATTTATAAGTTTTGCGAATGTAATTTATAAGACCTTGCTACGCGTTTATGTTTGGGCCGAATTATATCTTCTAAATTTTTGTTTGATTTTTTTCATATGGAAAATCTTAGTATGCATCAAGAAGACAGAGCATATTTTATCATGTTGTTATGGATTTTATACACAGATACATGATTTTAGGGCAATTATATGTGAAATTGTTGTATTTTTCTGTATAATGTAACAGGAAAAATCCAGAGACACCAGCTATCCCGAAAATATAAGAATACAAGTGCAAGTCCATTTAACATTGAATAAATAGGTATCCCCGTAATTTGGCGAGATATCGCCCAACTGGCAATTGTTTTAGCAATTAATTTTTGTCACCAAATTTGGCGATAAATCGCCAAAAGTTGTCCAATTTGGCGACATTTTGGTCCGGTCCCTATATACCGTAATAGGTATTGTAATTGATCACTATATTAACTGTAACCATAATTCGACCCTCATACTGCCTTCCAGTAATTTCCAGAAGCAGAAAGTACTAGAAATACCTCGGCGGACGGGTGAAAACTATATAAGCCCGGAGACAGCATCTGCTCTCAGTTGTCGTTGTTAGTTGTTAGCTCAGCGTGAGTTCCGAGTTCTATCTCCGGTTTGCTTTGCACTGCGTTAGCGCTCTTAGTAGTTTGAAGTGCATTACTGATTGTACTCCGTGTCACATATACGAGTATTTCTGTGCAAAGTTCCAGAACGATGAAGTGTTGTCTAACTTATCATCGGAACTATGTGCGTTCAATCTATTATGAACCCGTACGCACGCAACAACGCAACAATATTTTTATTTTCCACAATCATATGAAAGCTTTCTTGTTTACATGTTTAGACATAAAATATGTCTAAACAACTCGACATTATCAGGCACAAATGAATAAAAAAATACAATTTGAAAGCTTTTTTAAGATATTCATCAAGAATGCAAAGAAATTTATATTTTTATCACCGCTCTTGAATATGTATGTTGATGAAGCAACTAGTCGAAATCACTGAAAAGTTTTTGCATGCAGGGCCTTGCAAGGCTCCAAATTGTATTGGCCCCAAAAGGAAACGGAAAAAAACACAGGATTGCAACTACTCGTAATCCTGTTTTTTCTTCATGAAAACAAGGAAAGTTTACCTGGGAAAGTGGGAGTATCTAAAGTGGAGCCACACTAACTTATTCGGCCCTTGTTTGAAAGTTCATGTTTTGCAGCTGTTGCTTTATATGAAATGGTAATTAAACATCTGGGGGAAAATGTGATATTCTATTTTGGAACAGGAGTGGTCAAGGATACATAACGAAGCAAAATGGACAATGAGGTTTTCACTGAAACACAAACTTTGAGGCATTTTCATTCTGCGGGCTGTTCATGTTGCGATTTCTGATTAAATTTCAAGCATTAATATCTTACGCTTACCCGAGTGGCAACAAATTGCTTTTAAATCGCCAAATTTGTTAATCAAATTTGCCTTAATGTCTCGCAACATATGAAATAAATAAAAAATTAAATTCTAAATCTGAATCCACAGAAATTCCAAATCTGAAAATTTCTTGTTCAGCCTCTGGACCTTCAACCCATGTGTAGAAAATGTAGTGGTATAAAGTTTTGTTTGGATCTCCCGTTTTCACTCCAAAATACGCAAGGTACACTTTTCGAACGGAACTTGTTATATTTATTTTTTGCCGTTTCACCATTAACTTATTACCAATGTAACAAAAAGAATATGCAAACTTTTCATTTTCATATTCTCTTGAAGCCATTTAGAAAACGGAAAATATGCTTTATGGCATAAAATATAATTTTTCATTAACAAAAACGTTTCCTTTATTATGCTATATAGAATTCATTATCTGATTTTTCTAGGGTGTAATAACACGCATCAATGGAGTATTTGTGCAGCTACAAAGAACGTGTGAATCTACCTGTGAAGTGACTTGTACAGATAAAGGTTTTGGTATTGATACTAGTGAATGTACATATTGCTGTAACACCAGTGCAGTCTGCGGTATGGCTGGATACAAATCAGTTGGGACTGTGAACGACAGAGAATTAAATATTTTATATTACTATTGTATACTGCTGGCATTTTACATTTATAAACTGTAGTTATGTATATCCTAAGTACATATACATTTTAAATAAAATTTGATATTTCTTTTGCTTATTTTTAGTTCATTCCATGCATGGGCCGAAGCTACTTCAAAAAATCGCAATGCATTGAAACGCATATTCGATTGCATAAACATTGCACGCAAAATCTCAAACAGGCTGGAGTAATTCTCAGCCACCATCCTCGTCACCAGCACAGCCCCTGTATGCCCTGTACCTGTAGTGAACTAATTTTATCTTAAGTTAGCTTATTCGGCTTTTCTTATCCCTGTATATATTTATCTCCTTGAACTGTAAACCTTGAATTATGAACCTTGAACTATGTATTTTGCCTTATTTTATGTATTGTGTCCACTGTTTTGCCTTTTTTTTATTATTATTTTATGTATTGTTTTACTTTCTAGTATTTTACTTCTTATTACTTTTAGTATTTGTAACCACCTATCCATAACTCTAAGTCAAAAAATCGAGATGAACTACTGTACCATCTGCCATTGAGGTAGATTAGGTAAGAAATAACAATCCGCGAACATTCGCGAAGAAAGTTTAGTATTAGTAGCCTTCTGCGGGGTAAAATAAAAAAAAATAAAATTTCCGAAAGGTTTCAGCTTTTAAATTACATCCAAAGGGGCGTTTTTTTTAACGTTTTGTGTGTTACCTTTATTTATTAAATATCCTGTTCTTTGCAATTAAACCATAAAATTCAGTTCAACAGCAATATCGCAAAATAATTTTAAAATGAACATATCTTTAGAATTTCCGATACACAGTTCCGCGCGCTGGAGAAAAAAAGGGTTCCCTCCCCAAAAGAATGTTGCATTGGTCGCTTTTAAATCGTTGAGTTTGTTAATCAAAAATTCGTTAAAATTTTACAAAATATGAAATCGATAATAAAACAAATTCCAAATTTCAAATTTGGGCTTCCGGATGCCCATATTCGCAGTAGGATTACGTCATTCAAAATTGGATGGCTCTAGATCTAGTTGTTTTATTACAATAAGAGAAACATACATACATTTTATGCAGATTCTTCTTGCTTAATTTCTTCAAATATAATACAGGGTGATAGTATTTGGTAGTAATGATTTGAAAAGTGATGCAGCCTTTTAAAGTTTTCAACGCAAAATCGAAAAACGAAAACAATAGTCCTTCAGGGGAAAAGCCCCTTTGACAAAAAAAAAAAAAAAAAAAAAAAAAAAAAAAAATGTAATTATCTTTAAATTTGATGCTACCAACTCATAAGAAATTGTCTGCTCTAGTATTGAAGTATCAAAATATTTCTAAATATCCCACTGCATGCTGCCAGTTGTGAATATGAAAACACTACTGCACGATATCAGAAGTGTCAGTCTATATGCTCTTATACCAGTGTTGGCATTAGTCTTATATAAAGAGTTTGTAACTTTCTTTCAATTATTGTCTCCAAATCTAATATTTAGTTGTCCAACCATATGGAATTTCTTCTTCAAATGAACGCAAGTACAAACTGATTGATAATAAATTAATCATTAAATCTCTAATTAACCCACTATTCAGATGAAATTTAAAAGTAATTTTTAGCCCGTAACATTTACTTTGACATAGAAGAAGCATGAGAAAGATTTTGATGTTTGAATGAGAATGCGAATTGCTTATGCTTATGTAGTCTTGCGTCTTTTATAAGCTTTGTTCTTTTATCCCTAGGGAACATCACAGTGTAAACTATCAACTAAATCCCAGTCGGGAAACGGATCAAGGTAGGAAAGAGGGCGCGTTGGTCGCGAAGCACAAAGTCAAGCTAAGAAAATCGTTACATAACTACCACTTGTCAAAGAGGTGACGAGAAATATTCGTAAGCAAAACATACATGTGCAATTGTAGCGATATCAAGTTGCAGAAAAATAAACAAATAAAGTGTAAATTAATGATATTTACAATGAGAAATGCAGCAACGTGTGTGCTTAAGTGATGAAATTGTGGTCCTGCATTCTGTGAGTAGTAAATGGCCTTAGTGTGACATCTTCTGGAACGCATATGTAGTTTAAAGAAGCTTTAAAATTGCCCGCCGTGCATTTTAAATCCTTTTCATAAAATTCATTGTTTAATCTATGGAGGTACTCATTAATGTATTCTACCTTCAAGTTATCATGCAGTAGTTTGTTCCTAATATAGAAATGTGCGTCTGTAATGGTGCGAAAGATTTTATTTTGTACAACTTGTAATTTGTGCTGGTCATTCCTCTTCGCCGTAGCCCAAACTGGAGAGACGTAACACATGATAGGTCGCAAAATGAAAAGATAAATTTGTCGCTTCTTGCGTAAGTCCAATTTAGAACACCTAACAAGTAGAAGATTCAGTTGCTGCTCAACACCTTTAGTTTGTTAGCTACATAGTTGATATGGGTGTTCCACGTGAAGCTTTGATTGAGATAAACGCCTAGATACTTGGCCTTGTCAACTGTGGGTACTCGCTGGCCGAGTAGGTACAGTGGCTGAATAACAACTTTTAATTTCTTTTTGCGTACGATAAGCAGTTGAGACTTATCAGCATTAATATAAATCCAGTTGGAGCACCATTCTTCAATATCAAGTTCAATATCTTGCATTACGCTAATGGCTCTCAGGATTTATTGATTTAACTGCTACTGCCGTATCATCCACATAGCAGGCGAGTAGCGTGTTCCTATTTAATTTGTCCCTTGGAAAATCCGCCGCATAGAATAAGAATTGGCCCCAAATAGGACACCTATGGGACACCTGCTGAGATCATCTTGTAGCCAGAATGACTCTGTCTGCAACTCACAGTGAAGAATCTGCTTGTAATGTAAGAATGTGTCAGTAGGATAAGCTCTCTGGGAAGATTAAACTTTGCAGATTAAGCCGTCATGCCAGACGCGGTCAAATGCTTTGGCCATGTCTAGCATGAGCAGTGCTGTACAGCTTTTATGATGGAGTGCGGATCCTATGAACTCAACAAGTCTAATTCGTTGTTTCGCAGTAGACAGGTTGCTCCTAAACCCATACTGTTCATCAGGTAGGAATAGCAAGTAGGGCTGAAATTTTTGTAAGATAATCTTTTTAAATATCTTTGCAAGATTGGATAAAAGACTAATCGGCTTGTGATTTTCTACTTTAGTGATGTCTTTAGCGGGTTTGGGAAGCAAAACTATATTCACACATTTACATCTTTCTGGAAAGTAGCAAGACGTGATACAAGAATTAATGATGCCTGTGAGTCTTGTAATGCCACTTTTAGGCAAATTCCTGATCATGAGATTCGTGATCCCGTGAATAATGCCTGAGGCCTTCTTTAGATTAAGTTTACAGACTATCTTCGCAACCTCCTTAGGAGTAGTGAGCCCGCTAGCATTATGTGCAGTAGGCATCTTCAGCCATTCATTTACTGCATTTTGAACTTACTGTGCAAAGGAATTATTGCAAAAGACATTTATCATTATCAGAGTAGGCTGTCATACCATTTGCTACTACAGGCCTGTCGCACTGGTGTGTGCGCTTAAGCATTTTAGTGAAGCGCCATAAAGCGTCACAATCCATCTCAAACTCAGTTATTTTGTCATTCCAGTTTTCTTGCCTGAAATCCTGCATTTCCTTCCTGAGCCTTTTACTTATTCTATTGAGCTCGGCTTTCGTGTTCGCGTCCCAGGTAGTGTTATAGCTTCTACGTAATCGGTTTCTTTCAGTCTTGAGTGCTGTCGATGTCATTTGGGTTTTAAGTACTCCTGGCTTAGGAAGCCGCTTCTTAACAACGTTATGAAACATCATCCAATCTGTGTAGGTCTTAGTGGTGGAGTAGCTTATACTTGCAGCCCCCATTGTCGCTACTACCGGGCAGTGGTCTGAGGTAAGATCATCATGTACTTCCAGTATCATATTAATATTAGTGTTCGACAATATAATGCCTAAGATATCTGGAATATGCCCTGTAATGTGTGGCCTGAACGTAGGCGCATAGGGTGCATAGATTCCCCCAGGATGATTACTTATGAACTCCTTAAGAACTTTGTCGTTATGGTTGGTGCCGCGGCATCCCCAGTTCATGTGTTTGCTATTCTCTATGTGTTTGCTAAGTCTCCTCCTACTATAATGTTCGTGGAGTCTGGGATAATGCACTTGAAAAGCTCTTCTGGAAGCTTGTTAGTCGGCGGGTTTTAAACGGCGGCGAACAAAGTGTCCCCAAATTTGGGTAGTTGTATGGAAGTGACCACAATTTCGTAACCTTTGCTTCTATCCATGGAGATGAGACAAGAAGAATACAGTTCATATATATGACCACGCTTCCACCTATATATGGCCACGCCTCCTTATGTGATGCAATCTGTCACATCGGTATGACTTGAAATCACGAAATTGAGCGTATCTGCCGGTTTGGCATGTGTCTCGGAAATAAGGCATATCTCTATGTCATTATCGTAAATGAAATCCTCGAGTTCTTCCTTCTTATCCTTGAGATTGTTAGCATTCCAAACTAGCATTTTAATTGTCCTGCTAGTGTTGATGTTACTATCCATGATTCGGTAGGGACTTAGTTTGCGCGTTGGAACTGCTAGTGGCAGTACTAGAAGTTAAATTTAATTAGTTAAATTTAATTGTAGTATTCCCGATGCTTTAATGGCTTCGACAAGATTTTTAAGGCCTTCGAAAATGGTCCTTGCTTCATTCAGTGTGTTACTGTTGAAACTCTGACCGCTAGCAGCAGCCGCATAAGTTTTGTTTGTGATAACCCTGCCGTTAAACTTTTTAGCGGGTGGGTTTTTCGAATCTGTTTTAGGAAGGTTTATTCAACCCCTTGTAGTTGCTCGTATGCTCTAATTGGAAATTAATGTACTTGGGTTTCTCCTCACGTGGTTTGGGGCAATCTCTCGATAAATGAGTGCCAGCACATTTCATGCATTTCGGGTCATGCATACATCCTGCCTGAGCATGATGAAATGCTTGACACCGAAAGCACTGGCCCTTTCCTACCTTTGTAGGCTTCAACCTTAACATTGAGACCGTATAACTTCGCTATGTTGTGAACCCATCTTGCCTTTTCATTTCTGATGAGGATAACTAAGAATAAAGGCAGATTGTATTTTTCACCATTTCTGCGTCTGACAAGTTATGTAACTTTTTCTACCGGAAAGCCCCTGTCAACTAACTCTTCCGCGATCTCCGTGAGTGGAGTATCGATTGGTAGGCTGCGTAAAGATTTTGATGCTCTTATAGTAGTCTTAATAGGATACTTTTCCATTTCGCTGGCGCAGGCAATAAAGTCGCCAAAAATGATACAATCGACGCCAAGAGGCTGTTTGATGACTGGTATGACGCCAAACAAAATATTCCCGCTAGTAACCTTTTACCACACATTTTCAAAACAAGCCGCAGCAATTATTAGTTAAGTCTTTTTCCTAATACGTCAAAAATGGATGAGAAACCAATGAAAATTTGAGATTTGCCTAGAAAAGAGGAAGAATGTGTCAGATTCTTTCAAGCGAAAGACGTTTTGCCTAAAATTTCTAGTTGTGATAATAATTATTAAATGAAATTGTATTTCGGAGACGAAATTCAATGGTGCTGCAACCTTTCAACTTGTTGCAGTAAAAGAAGTATCTAGAAAGGCGTATGGGTTTGAGTAATCGAAATTCAGTTTCTTAAAGTGTGTGAGGTTTATTTGTGGATGGAGCGAAAAATTACCTTCAGCTTAAATGGTAAGAAAATCAGTAGCGGAACAGTTGTGGACTGGAATAACTACAGTCGCGAGGTTTGTGCGGATTCTTTGCTTAAACGTTAAAAACGGAAAATAGTGTGATCTTCGAAGGTGTAAATAGTGTGATCTTCGAAAATAGTGTGATCTTCGAAAATAGTGTGATCTTCGAAGATCTTTCGAAGGATCTTCGAAATCTAGTGTGATCTTCGAAGTGGATGCAAGTACAGGGTGATCAGCGAATAAGCCCTGATTTCAAAATTAAATATCTCTACAACAAAGATCGATAGAATTATGCGGTAAACTGTACGTTTATTAGCAAAACTGTAAAAATGGTGTACAAAAGTTTATAAAATTTAGTTACGGAAATCGTTAACAGATGGCGCTCTAATAGCAATGACCTATCAATAGCCTTTAAAATGTGCTTCGAAGTCGGAAGTGATCAGTACAACTGTTGGCTAGTGAAAAGAGGCTAGCGTAGAAAGTGAAATAATGTATTCCATTGAACAACGTGTATTTTGGTTCTGGAATTTCACCGATTAGAACACACTCCTACGGCAACACGTCGCAGTTTTCAAAACCGATTCAATGTTCCAGTTGGACCTGATGAGAAAACCACTCGCATGTTCTTCGCGAAATTCGAATGGATTCGCAGCGTGGCTGATGATCGAAAGCGAAATGTTGGGCCTAAGCAAACTATAGTCAGCCCTGAAAATGCAGCCAAAGTTTCTGGATTTGTTCAGCAAAATCCTAGGAAAAGCATCCAACGGATTGCATCAGAGACAGGTTTGAAGTACACGAGCACACAAAAAATATTTAAAAATAGCCTACGCTGTTCCCATACAAAATCCAAAGTCATCAGGCCATACCCATGAAAGCTGTGCAACAAAGGGTTGACTTTGCGAATCTCTAACAACGATCGACAACGACAGATTTGATGTGAGCTGCATTTGGTTCACAGATGAGGCGCATTTTCATTTGAATGGAACCGTTAATAAACAAAACTGGATATTTTGGGGTACCGAAAATCTTCATTTGTGTGAAGAAAAAGCACTGCATTCGCATAAAGTTATGGCATAGGCTGCGGTATGCGCCAGAGGCATTATCGGACCCTTTTTCGTAAGAGAAACGATAACTACTGAACGTTACGTTACAATTTTGGAAGAATTTGTCAGCACTCAACTAGCGTTGGAAGATCGACCAGGTATCGACTGGTTCTTGCAATATGGGGCTCGACCACATCCAACAAATAAAGTTTTTCACTTTCTTCATGAATACTTTGGGAATAGAGTAATTACGTTAGATTATTCTCAATTTACTGACATAGGAATAGCTTGGCCTCCATATTCTCCCGATCTGAGTCCTTGTGACTTCTTTCTGTGGGACGCATTGAAAGACGCTGTCTACCGAAACAATCCTGCTACTCTAGATGAGCTTGAACCGTTGAATGGTGTTGCACGTGATTCCATTTCCGTCGAGACATTGCAAGACGTGATGTCAAATTTCATTGTTCGTTTACGCCACCTCATTGTTTCAAACGGTGAACATTTTGAAAAAAAATGTATTTTGATTGCAAAGGCTGCTTTATTTTTTTAACTAATTTTTTTAACTCTTTTCAAAGAAAGAGTTTTCAGTGCACAGCGCCATCTGTTATCAATTTTCGTAACTAAATTTTCTAAACTTTTGTGCAGCATTTTTACAGTTTTGCTAATAAATGTACAGTTTACCGCATAATTCTATCTATTTTTGTTGTAGAGATATTTAATTTTGAAATCAGGGCTTATTCGCTGATCACCCTGTATGTTCACGAAGCGCAAAAACAATGCGGGTTGGGTTCTATCATAAAAATGGATTATTGATGGATTTTCACGTGAAACAAACGAATGTTTTCTTGTGAAGGTGCCAAACCGGTTCATGAGCATTATATTATTGAATGCAATTAAGAAACATATCCAAAAAGGAATATTATATATTTCGATTCGTGGAAATCACACTGACTGAAAAACTGGAAGAGGAAAGTTTCGAACATTTCAAAGTTGTAAATACAATTTTGTCGATCCGAAAACTGAAACGCACACACATAAAATAGAAAGACTGTGGGGTAGCGACAAATGGCGAAATAAGAAACACAGAGGAACGGCACGTCATCATCTAGAAAGTTTTTTTTTTTTTTTTTCAAATGGCAGATTGTAAACAATTACAAATGTAACTCAGTCCATTAACCTATACAAGGCCGGATGTGGTGGTCTCTTTATTATGGAGGCACCTAACAGGTGGGCCACCATCGCCTTTCCTATGAAGGGACGGACAGTTACACCCATGCCTTCTCCGGGATTCGAACCCAGGCCCTTCGGCACCGCAGTCAGCTTCCCTGACCACCAAACCAACTGAGCGGCTTATCTACAAAGTTATCTCGCGGAATTTATGTGCAGAAGAGAAACGAAAGACCCACTTGAAAAATTTTAAAGGATATTAAAATGTTTATGCCTCCAAATTAAAAATTCTTAGAACTAACATTTTTATTAACACTTTTTTATGTGTGTACTGTGTGTAATAAAGTCTGTAATAATAAATAAAGTCTGCTTGGCGAGATTTGCAGCTGCATTAAATTTTTTTTTATGTGTATACTGTGCGTAGTCACTAGTAAACGTCTGCTTAGCGAGATTTGCGCAGGGAAAATGGAAAAGTACTCTCAAAAGTTAGCCTAAAAGACTAACATTTCCCTTCTTATCAAATTCTCAAAAATTCTTCATGAAAAGAAATTTAAAAAAATTGCATAACTTATTTTTTCTCCGTGGAACAGTGCTTTGTACTTCTGGGTGCCTAGGCTGACGCCTTACCCCAAATCGAACATAGTTGAAAGTTTCGAAATATTTTACAAAGTAACTTATTTGAGATGTAGTTTTTTTTTTTAATTTAAATTTTGAAGAGATTCATGCACTATAAATTCAAGAATCATAGCTGTCTAACTGAATCTATGTTATCAAGGTAATTTTGAATCAGTAGTTCTCAAGCGGTGAACAAATACTTACAATACACACAAGATATAAATATAAATATACATAAATAAAAACAAAAGAATGCCGAATAGCATGACAAAGTAAATACAGTCAAAAGTCGTTAATCCGGACTCGTCGGGACTTCGGCGATTCCAGATTATCGATTTTTTTGGATTATAGATCATCATTTTAAATCTGGTAAGATGACATGCAGAAATTACAAAATTAAAAATATGAAACCGTAATTTATGAAATAAAGAACAATTATGATATAAAGGGTATCAAAATTTACAAAAAAAAAGCTTAATATTTATATGTTTACTTTATTAAGCATTTCTTTCAATGTAAGTTGTTTCGTTTCATGTGATAATACTTTCTCTTTAATTCTATTAAACAGACATAATTTCTTGTTTAGTTACAAAGTTCCGCTGTTCAAGTCCTATAACTGCTGTGTCGAGAATACCGACTAATTTGTCAATCGAGATTTTTTCGTTTTCAATAACCTCTGTGTCACTTTCTTGACTATCGGAAGCGAATTATAATGACGAGGAACTTGTTTTAAATCATATCAAAGACGGAGTACATCGAGATGAAATACTACATTTAGTAAGGAATTATAAGCCAAATAAAATCAAAACATCTGCCTTGAAGATAAGGATAGTGCTGACAGATCAACTTCCAATTCATTGCGCGCCGCGGCGTTCCCCCCGCCGAGCAGCGTGAAATTGATAAACAGATTTCGGATTTCGAAACATACTTTCGCTTTAGATCCTTTACATATTAGCAAATATATATCGGAAATTCTATTTGATATAATCGAAAGTTCAAGCTTACTTTTATAAAATTACTCTAACAGTCTGCAAAAAATAATAAGCCGAATCCAATTCGAAGATTAAGGAACAACGCAATCTGCAACATTAACTGAATTAGATAATTTTAGCTTAGCTTATACCGTCCGTCATTCATTAAACGCACATGCGTAAACGTTTTATGCGCACGCGCACACGCATATTCGCAGCCGTAAAGGTCTTACGCGCACACGTAAACGCTTATGCGCATGCGTCACCGCGACGCATGCGCAGAAAGTTTGTAGCTTGGAGGTCCGGATTATAGATCATTCCGGATTATGGGTGTCCGAATTAACGACTTTTGACTGTATAAAAATTCAGACTTCCATGATTACATTTGGCTTGAGAATGAACATTGACATTTTTTTATTAGTATTGTTCTTATAATTGTAATTATAAATTCTGAGTTCAGAGTTACTTATAGTAGGTAAACGAATGTGAAATTGCGTGGCCAGGTGGTAGTAAAAACTTCTCAGTGGAATTATGCCAAGTTCTGCATGAAGTGCATTGTTTCTAATCTAGTACGGTGCATTTGTAATTTGCCGCAGAACAACATTCTGGGAGTTTGCAGTTTTTTACAGAGTTTTACATGAATATGCCTAGACTGGACAAGCGTAACAAAGCATGGGACGCAAAATGGATTTATAAATGAGTAACTTATTATCTACAGATAGAACACTGCTTCGGGCAATTAAAGGGTTGTGTTAAGCTTCATGAACCCGAAACTACTGAATAATAGAGAGTATATGTGGGAACCACGTAAAGTGACTTGCTTAGCCAAAGTCAGTAAGGTTACATGAAACTGCAAGTTTTGTTCAACTTTTCTCTTCTTAGTGAAGACTATGGCAATTATTTTTTCAACGTTGACCAGAATTTTCCATTTCAGTAATTAGGCTTCTAGTGCATGTATGGCTTTCGTCTATGGATGCCATTTTTGGTGGCGTGTGTTGTTGCTGTAGATATAACGATGGTAGCTTGGCTCGGTAATATTAACATTTTTATTTAATACTAGAAGAAGGTATATATTTTAACACACGTTCACTAATACACAATCACATTGATTATAATACACGCATGATCAGCATTTTTATAGTTAGCAAGTCCACATAGGAGAAAAATCATGAAAGTGATATTACAGCTACAACGAAGCGGACGATAGGTGAGCGCATGCTTCACCGACGGCAGCCATCAACAGAGTAACCAGTCCGAATTTTCCACTAATGGAGAAGAGGGAGAAAGCTGGTAGCGCCCTCTCTTGGGCCAGTGTACAAATAATAATAATAATAATAAAGAGTTCTCCACACATGTATGTGATTTTGAAGATTTTGTATGACTGGGCTATGAAATGCATTTTGAGCAAAGGTCGCTCCGTCGTCAGCATACATTGCTAGTGTAGTGTAGGGTGTGATGAGTATATCGTTCACATAAATATTAAAAGTGTAGGTCCTAGTAGCGAGCCCTGAGGGACGCCAGCTGAAACCAGACGTTTAGTGGAGTAAGTGTTAGAAGGGTGAACGACAAAGTATCTACCTGTTAAGTAGGATTTAATTATGTGTGTAATGTAATCAGGAAAGCCCAGATTGTGGATTTTGTATATTGGTGCGTCCATCCAGACACGGTCAAAAGCTTTGGCTATGTCCGGAGGTAAACCCCCAGTATACTTCTTGTAGTGAAATCCTTCAGAGATGTGTTCCCCAACACGATAAAATTTATAGGATGTAGACAACAACTTCCGAAATCCAAACTATTGTGAGATCAGTATAGTGTTTGCTACCAGATGATCACGTACTATTTTGAGAATAACTGCTTCTATAATATTACTTATGCAAAGAAGTAAGACTAATGGGTCTGTACAAGACAGGTTCAGACGCAGGGTTTTTTTTTTTTTTTTTTTTTTTTTTTTTTTTGATAACAGGGATGATTTTAGCTGTTTTCCACTCCTGTGGAAAGTATTGCCATCGAAGTATAATGTTGAAAATATTGGTCAGCTTGAATATTAACTTAAGTGGTAACATCTTCATCTTGTCATTGGTCAATACCGGGGCTCTTGTTGTTCTTTAAATTCTTAACATAGCCAATAACTTCTGACGGTCGGACTGGAACGATGTTGTTAGTGAGTGGGTTTGTTGTGTAATTTTTATGAAAGTCAGAGATAATCTGTTCTGTTGTTGTGTCATGCATGTTTTTTATGCAAAACGGAGATTCCAGATGCGAAGCTAAGAGTTATGCTTTCTCAGTTTCCGTGTAATGGATCCTGTCAGGGCTTTTAAGGGGTGGAATATTATTGCACCATTTCCTATATATACAGCATGCTCACCAGATGAAATTCTCATCCGCAGAAAGCAGACTTAGATAATTAGCCCAGTTTTGTTGTGACTGAACATTTGTTAGACCTGACAGCATCATTCAATGTATTGAGAATATTCTTGTCAGCAAGAAATCTAGTGCGTTGGTATAGTCTTTTGCAGTATTTCGTCTTTTAATTAGATATTTAAGTTCCATACTCCTTTTGAGTTTGAAATTTTTGATAATTTTACAGGAATTTCTGAGGTTATATGTAATAGTGAATCCATTAAGTCCTTAACCAAACTATCAATGTCACTCTCATTATATACTGTTGGCAGTTTGTAATGTATGTTGTTTAAAGCTTTGGCAAACTTAGGCCAGTCAGTAACAATGGCTCTTTTGACTGGTATGATATAATAGCTTATGTCCGGAAGAACTCTGACCGGATTATGGTCAGAGGAGAGCTCATCCAGAACAGAAACATCCAGTGGATTACTGTTATTTCTGAGCAGGAAGAAATCTATAATTCCTGAAGACCCAGTACTATATCGTGTTGGGAGTTTTTGGAGCTGCTATGTGTAATGCAGCCGACTTAGCTAAATCGTAAATTACGCATCTGTTAAGATTACCCACATATGATAGTACAGTTTCCAAGTGTGAGTAAAGTATTCAAATCTGATTGTATATTTGTGAGGTTCCGGTTCGAGGGAATATAAGTGGAAATAAATGTGTATGTAACTGCTATGGCTGCTAAAAGCTGTGGAATTGTTACAGAGTAATAAGCAATGCAGCGTTTGATAAGGACAGCTGTACCCACTTGCATGATTCCTGCTGTTTGTAGTAGACTTATAAACATTGTAATTGCTTACATAAATAGAATGATTAGGGCTAAGCTTATGCTCCTGTATGAATATGATATCGGAGGAGTACTAACTTGTTTCTCTAAACGAACACTGAAATTTACGTACTGCTGCAAATGTTTAGGGTATTGCATTTTCTGTATACAGTAGTGTCAATGTAAGCCTACCTGTTACGTTTATCTGTTTGCATACTTTTAATATTCAGTCCGAAGATTATCAGCTCAAGAAATGTACACTTGCAAGTTGTTTTTTCCTTACTACAACAAAGAGAATATCGCACTAAAACAAACTGCGTAATTTTTTAAATTTCTCATGATTTAGTTTTTTCACCTTTTACTTTTGTTTAAATTTTGGTTCTTTTCTAACAGTAAAATGTAAATAACAATTAAGTATCATATTTCTTTAAATATATTATTGCCATATTTCTTAAATTCTAACTATCCCTGTTCTTCTTTAAGAAATCCAGCAATTTCTAGAACAGCTATTTTTCTATTAAAAATTATTACCACTTTTAATTATTATTTTGCAATTATTTCATAAACTACTGATTTTAATTAAATTCTGATCACAGTTTTACTATTTAACTCCAAAGCAATTTTTTTACTTAGCAACCAGTACTTATCTCAATTTATTTTTTACAAGCCCTCTTCAGTATCCTAACCTATTTATTTACAGTTTGAACTCTCTATTTTTTTATGTTTGAATTCCTTCAGGTTGCTCTTTCTCATTACTATCTGACATTTTCTTACAATTCTAACAGAATATTAAAAAATACAGTGCTTACACTAAAACTGATTTTTTTTTTTTTTTTTTTCAATTTTTGATCTTCACGACTGAAACCAAACCTTAAATCGTTCCTGTAAATGCTATTTCCCAGCGCATTTCATTGTTGACAAAGGAAAAAAATGTAGATGCATTCTTTTACTGAATGGCCTCGAAATTTTTGGTAGCAAAGACAATTTTATTTCGTGCATAGATTGTTTTTCAGTATTCTGCTATGTTCAGGACTTTCCCAATGCCCTTCGAACAAAAATTCTGCAATTAAGCGTATCATATTTCCGCGATACAAAATGCGACACTACACCGACCCAAATGGGATGAAGGTCAGTCATTACAAAAAAAGGGTAACAAGAAAAGTTTTGTGACTAAAACATACTGAGCTTATTGTCATTCTTTAGTAATAGAATCCATATAAATGTTTAAGTAAGGCTAGGATTATAGCACAAACGTTTCTCCGATGAAGTTTCCTACACAGCACATTTTGATCATGTTATAATCATAAACATACTGCACGACATTATTTTCTCACGACCAGCACTTAACTTAGATTTCTCCTTTGACTGTTTACTATTCGCATTGTTTTATCTCACGACCAGCACTTAACTTAGATTTCTCCTTTGACTGCTTACTATTCGCAAGAGGTATGTAGTCAAATAGTCTTTCAACGGATACAATATTTCATGGAAGAAAAAGATGAGATTATAATATTATTAGTTTTATGAAAATCTCAGCAACTAGTAAGAAGCATTAATTGTAAACTACTTACATGATATATTTCTGTGGCAAAAATATTTGCATTTTTAATTAAGGAAATGCATGTCTGAAATGCAACTCATCACTATGGTTTTAAGCTGGAGGTCTCGAAATATGTTTCACAGCATAACAGCAGTCTGATACCCATTAAACTGAAAAACGACTCATTGACCATTAATCAAATACTTTTATAAATTTTCTTTAAAAACGGAACAAAACTGACTTTTTTTTAATCGGAAAGATGGGGTGGCTGGTAAATGTCAGAAAAATTTATTGTGCTGTATCAAAACACTAGATATGAGCAGCATATCTGTAATAGTTTTTGTAAGTATATCATTTAGCAGTTTAAATCTATTTTAAAATATAATACCATGGTTCAAGTTAAAACATTAAAATTAGAACATCATTCTAAAGATAATTTCATAAGGAATTCAAATATTTTTATCAGCTGATGGTTCACAGCAAACGATTTACTAAAACGCCACAGAGATGTGCCAACTTTGCAAACTGAAAAATTATTAATTTTTTTAAAGCAACCAGAATTTTCTTCAGTAACGAAATTAGTTTTTAAAAGTAAAAATAAGGAAAAAAAATAATAAAAAAAAATATTTAAAGAAAAAATTTTTAATAACAAACTATAAATATTATCTAACTAATACCTGAAAGTGTAGTAACTCAGTTTTAGTAAAAAAATTCTCACATATTAAATTGACAAACTTTATAGAAAAATCAGTTTTCATACAATTATTAACAATGACAGATCTTGCTTCCTTTAAATATGCTTGCAGCAAAATTTAAAATTTTTATAAAATAATAATTTCGCTCATAGTAATCGCCATGTAAGTCCTGTTTTTGCTAACAGAAATTTTTCCAGTGTGTCATCATTCATACTAGATCTAAATTACTAGATTAAATTAGTCCTTATTTAATAAAAACAATGAAAATTACCTTCCTCTCTACATTACTATGGTGAATTGTCAAAATATTCAATATCATTTCGCTACACTTGAACAATTCCATCGGCACATCATAGATTTTTTCCTGCTAGTTCTGTAACTGCTTTTCCTGCTAGTTTTGTTTAACTGTAAATTGAAAAATTGCAATTGCACTTTCACTGATTTTCATCAATATGTTCCTCTGAAAACTAAGTGAAATAAAACAGAAAAAGATGTAGTTGCTAGATTAGAAACTATTACTATTCAACTTATGCTTGTAACATTACTTCAGTGTTAACTGGAAATTTATATAGTATGTAATCATACATTTTTCAGAATTAATTTCTAACATGCAAATAAAACCTCTTTTTATCTTCATCTGGGAGCTCTTTCACTGTTTTGTTAGCTGCAGCCCCTATTAACTAATCTTCATGTTTTTCTTTAATTTTCTATTTTACTATAATGCACATGATGCACAGAACTAGCAGAAGGAAAAAAAAAAAACTTCAAATGATAGCAAAATAGAACGTATAAAGATCAAAATGCTTTATGAAAGTCTGAAAACAAAAGCAACTGTTCTTTGCAAGATAAACTTACATTAAGCTTATATATATTTATAAGAGCAATTTGGGGGAAGGAAGAGAAAGAGATATCTGTTCGTTGCAATCTTCTGAGAAATGCAAATTAAGTTGCTTCCCATTTAAGTATCTTTATTTTTCCTCACACTTATTTTTATTTTTAACAATGGAAGCAGAGGTCACATCTGCATTTATTTTAGATATTTTAATAACTTTCAATACAGCCTGTTAACTCTAAAAACATTTACTTCTACCTTAAAAAATGTAAGACATGGGTTTCAGTGACAGATGATTCTAGATCAGCATCTATCTAAAGAATAACCATACATGTTAAAAATGTTTCTTATTTCAGTATTATGCAGGTGCTGGAATTGTTTAGATTTCCCTTTCCTTTTAGAACTCTTTTCAAGTATGCAACAAACATCAATAACAAATTTATCTATATTTAGTGCTAAAGAAGCAACATTTTTAGCTGCTAAATTTAAAATGTGATAAGCCCACCCCACAGTCTTTTTCCAAGATACTGCAACACCAGTCTTCAAGCTATCATTACCAGTATGTTATCTGCACCAACAGCTAAATAGTTGTCCAGAGGATCTCAATCTTCCTTCAAAGTTTTAATAATTAGCTGTGTTATTTCAAAGCTTGCTGAATATTCTTTCAGAAAGGGAACACAAAGCAAATCACACTTTATTTCCAAAGTTACAAGGTAAAAATGTTACAATTCAATACAGTTTTGCATCGGTACTATTACTTCCATCCATAGAAATGTACTCTTACTGAAATGAAGATTTATTCCATTTATTAATTTTTTATGATCAACAACTGAAGATTTATTTTTGTCCTTCCAACATGAGTATTTCTTAGTGATTTAACTAGCAGGAAAAATTTTTCTGAGGGAAATAAAGAGGTATTCAGCACTAGATTGTAAATTGGTATTAAAAGGGCACTCTGCATTAATAAGCTTTTACATCTTAGTTTCAATACAAAATGATTTCCATCCCCTCCTCCAATTACAACTTATATTTTCCTTGTGTTTTGTCTATGCACAGGGTATGCCAATCCTCCAATGACGTGAAATCGAAAAATCACAATGGCAAATGGTATACATCACAAATGTATTATGTTTTCTTGATGAAATAATACAAAAGTCATCTGTATATGTTTTTTGAAAAGTACACAAGCATTTTACTTTTTTGGCAGACATAACACAGAAAAAGATCACAAATCTTTCAACAACTTCAACAACCACATTAGTTGAAAATAGTTAATTAAAAGAAAGAGCAAACGATTTCAGACATTCAAAATCGCATTTTGAGGTGAAAATAATGCAATATTACGCTAAACTAATAAAATTGTGAGAAATTTTAGGAATAAGAGAAAGTCCAAAGAAATATATTCTAAATCGTATTGGTGGTAATGGGGTCGAAAATCAGGAGTCGCCAGTCTAAATCCTGAGAGATGTTACGTCTGCTCATAATAAAAAAAATTCATTAACCTACAAATGCTGATCAAATGTGGATACTTCCAGCAGTTTGGAAAGTGGGAAAAACTCACTATTCATATTTATATATAAAAGGCAAGGTGTACTAAAGACAACTTACTTCTTAAGAACTGGTATGTCAACTGATTTTAATTATGGCAGAGCTTATGCAAGGAAGAGGAGACCTTTGTATGGGAAAATAACTAATATTTACATTACACGTGGGAAAAATCACAGAAACATCCATTCAACTAGCTCATTTGCAGGATTTAAACTCAGAATTGCTTTGATGTGTTCTGCAGTTTCATCGATTTAGCCACTGGTAAACTCATTAAAAGGTAAATGCAGATTGTTTTTCATACAGAGAAGAAGAGTCAACTTATTACTTCTTCCCTCACCATCAATTCCAAATTTATTCACCCATATTCTACGAGGGCTATCCAGAAAGTAGATTACGTTTTGGAATAAAAAAATAAACAAAGTATAAGAAACAAATTTTATTATATACAGATGAAAGCCACACTCAAATACTACTTTTCTACATAGTCACCATACAAATTAAGGCATTTATCGTAGCGATGTACGAGCTTGGAAATTCCTTCGTCGAAAAATTCGGCCGCCTGCGCCTTCAACCACTTCGTTACCTCTTCTTGCAGCTGTGCGTCGTCATCGAAACGCTGCATAGCCAGCCACTTCTTCATTGCTGGGAATAGGTGGAAGTCGCTCGGTGCCAGGTCGGGACTGTACGGCGGATGAGGAAACAACTCCCACTTAAAAGATTCAAGAACTTTACGAGTGACATTTGCCGTGTGGGGCCGGGCGTTGTCGTGAATCAACAATATCTTAGAGCTCAACATTCCTCTGCGCTTGTTTTGAATTGCTCTTCTGAGTTTTTGGAGAGTTTGGCAATCAATACCTTTGAGAGTTTATTGTAGTGCCTCTTTCCAGGAAGTCCACCAAAATTACACCTTTTCTGTCCCAAAAAACAGTCGCCATCATCTTCCTTGCCGACATTGTTTGCATGCATTTCTTGGGTTTTTGGGGAGAACTTGTGTGCCCCCACTGCATTGATTGCAATTTCGTTTCACAGTTCACATGTTTCACCCATGTTTCGTCACCAGTAACGATGTGATCGAGTAAAGAGTCACCATCCTTATGGTAAGCGTCCAAAAAGTTCAACGCTGCAGCCATTCGCTGATTTTTGTGGTCCTCTGTCAAGATTTTTGGAATCCATCTTGCACAAAACTTGTGGTAACCAAGCTTTTCGCTGATGATTTCGTGCAACAAACTTCGCGAAATTTGTGGAAAACTCAAAGAAAGTTCCGTTATTGTGAAATTTCGATTTTCACGGACTTTAGCATCGACTTTTTCGAGAAGTTCGGCGGTCACTATGCTGGGTCTCCCACTTCGATCTTCGTCGTGAACATTGGTTCGGCCATTTTGAAATCTTATGACCCGCTGACGCACTCCACCTTCAGTGATAATGTTGTCCCCATACACTTCACGAAGCTGCCGATAGATTTCTATCGGTTTACAGTTTTTTGCAGTCAGAAACCTTATTACTGAGCGCACCTCGCAGCTCGCGGGATTTTCAATTAACGCAGACATTTCAAACCGTCACAGTATCTGAACGGAGCACAGCACGAACCTCTCACTAGCACGGCTAGATGCAGACTGAGCTGCGCAACGCTCTGACCCCAAGATGGCCGCGCTAGCCCCGCCCCTAGCGGACACAGACGGAAACGTAATCTACTTCCTGGATGGCCCTTGTACTTAACTTTGTTCTCTTGAATAAGAGAAAAATAAACATATGCTCTTTCTCTCTAATCATGCATAAAGGGATATAATAAAAGACATTATATCTAAAACAACACATATCCAAATATGTAGATGGTAACTAAACAACAAAATGCAAAAATTATAAAACAATACAAAATCTGAAAATGACGACCATACAAAATACATAAAGGAAATCATTTTGCAATAAAAAGATTATCATCCTTCACGTCAACATTTTGCATTAAATTTAATTTTATTTTATGAAAAATGAAACAGATTAACTACAGTAGCTTTCTAGAACCTATTGTATTTTGTCACAACAACAGCCTCTATAACTTTTATGAATTGTAAGATGACTGAAAAATTTTCACGTTTTGTGTTTAGCAACAAATTTTTATTTCATAAAGACAAAATTTTCTTCACCAACTGATAACAGCATCACCATTTTCAGTATTTAAAAATAAGCACCTACAGATTTCAAAAACAATATTAAAAAAAAAGTAATAATTTAAAAATTAAAAAACAAAGACACACACAGAGTTTATAAATTACAATTTAGAAATAGTTAACAAATTAGATATTACAAAATTATTATCAGTTATTAAAGCTATGCAGTAACTAATAATCAAGAGGCAATAATTATATCAATGAAAGTGGTGAACTAACAGGAGTATAAATTAAAATTGAGACAAAAGTAAAACAACATAAAATAACAAGTATCTGTTACTTTATTATGTTGATTTATTTTTATCACCACAATAAGAATTTCAGATCAGATCAGAAATATTAGCAATTCAGTATATGAAACAAAATAAGGAAAAATACATATGATTTATTTTAAATATTTTATTATTCAAACTACATTAAAAAATTAACAAAATGGTACAAAGTATGGCATCAAGATTTAGCATTAATATACATATGTGCATCACATGCGCTGCTAATAAAAAAAAAAAAGGAAGACAAAACACATTAAAAATATTAACAACCCATCAGAGTTCATAGCTGCTCTAACAACTTAATGCACAAAATAAAATCCAACAAAAGTAGTGTCATGATGCAGCTGAAGTTGGTCTTTTGTCCATACTAATAGTTTTAAGTCAGACACTGAAATAACAGAGCCAAATGTAAAAAAAAAAAAAAAAGTAATAATTATTAAAAAGCTCTCAGATGATAGACAAGATTCAATTTTTCCAGGCTTTGGTTTTGCAGTATTTCTCTGCCTATTAAAAAATAACATAAAATTAAAAAAATTCTTCATGTACCACTAAAGCACTAAAAATGAATTTACATTAAATACAAAATAAAGAAAAGAAAAACACTAGCCACTAATACCAAATAGCACATCCAATTTTCAATACAGATATGTAGGAAACACCAAACAGCTCTCTTTACTTCTAATTTCATCAAATACAGTACGATGAATTGGATAATTTGATGTATTTACTACAAAATACACAGAAGTTAACTAACAATATACGAAAACAACAAATGCACCTCACTCACTACAAAAACAAAAGAAATTTATGCATCTAAACCAATCAAAATATTTTTTTTTTAAATATTAAAAAAATAATATTAAATCAAAGAAAATTTGTCAAGGAACTTTATGACAACACATCATTCATAATATATATTATATTAATCCTATGCTATTTCAAAATGAAACTGAAGATCTATGATTATACTACTGATTAAGTGTTTAATAAATTTAGTTATTTTTTATCACATATAACTAGACAATGTAGTAATTTTAAAATCACACTGTAAAATTTTGGAGTAAATGACTACTTTCTAGAAAAAAAAACTTGGATCTACAGCAGTCTTCTAATGGGCTGATGTTTCTTTAGATGTATTGTGTATTTTTATGAAAATTCTGACTTGAATTCCGCATCTTTTGGAGAAGCATTATCTAAGCATTTTATTTCCTTCTGCGTTTCTGTTTATTTCTCTATTTTATGCACATTTTTCTCCCAAATCATTCACATACTGTTGCCATGAAATAATTGTTTTATCAATTACAACATTAGATTCACCTGCTCTTATTACATGCACTACAATATTTCCAACCATACCTTTTGAAAATAAGTTTTTATTTTTTAAAAATAAATTTTTATGAATTTTCTAAAAAGACTTGCTAAAACAAACAATTATATTTCTAAACAAAGAAGTCAACAACAGCTCATTGACAATTAAAGAGGAGAGCTAGGGCTAGATAAAATTATTTCAATTATGAGGTGAAAATACTTTCTACAAGAAAGATACCTCACTTTCTTTTCTTCTTTTATCTTTCCTCTTCTTTTATCATGAAGTAAATAACTAAATTATAAACATTTTTTAGTTTGACTAGATTGATCTGTATTTTCACTAAATATCTTGAGGAGGTACTTATCGCTTTCGGTAAACACATTTCATATTCTGACATATTCATACAAAAGTATAGTCGAACGCAGAAATGTTTATTGCAAGTTTATATGCAAACAATGCACTGAAATAAATATACACATACCATTTTATCTTATACAGCTTAAATTACTAAGGAAATCAGCAGTTGTTGTAATTACTTAAAACTGTTTTAAGTATGTAACTAAAATCTGCATGCCAAAATCAAATGATAAATTATTCAAGATGTTAGAGTGTACTCTGAAGCTCTAAAGACTACAACTGTTTTTATATATTTTCAAATTTTCCTGACTATTGGAAAAAGTTCAATTCCCCCCCCCCCCCTGTTGTTGAGGAAGTGATGATCCTCATGGTTTGCTGAACTTTCACAAATGTCTTGTCAGAAACTGATCGTCGCCCACTTCTTCCTATTGTTGTAAATTCTAGTATACCACCTGCAAATTTCTTACACTACTTGCAGATATTTTTGACATTGATGCACACTTCTGTCAACTGGTGATGAAATTCAATTGGTTTGAATAACTGCGTGAACTTAACACTTGGCAGTAATATCAAGCAGGAGCTTTATACAGTCCTGGTTGCAAATCCAAGACTGAATTTTCAATGAGGTGCATGCAGGTTTATTTGAAAGTGGGGGAAGCAACAAAGACAAGTACTTTCAACAGCCATATGAACAGTTTCCCTTTGTCCCAGCACATTAGAGACATTTTGATTTACTTTTGGGATTACTCTCATACTTTTGCTTTGACAAATTACTACTTTATAACGTAATTTTAATCTTGCAAAATAAACTTCACTAATCACACTTACTTCTTGTATAATAACCCTTTGACGGGCGGTAGGATGCGAGGCGTCCCACCTTTTTTATCAGTTTTTATTTCCCAGATGAAAGCTGCAAAATTCCATTTTGAATACATACAATTATGCCTTTTAGTTTTCTAAATGTATAACAGATGGCAGCACTAGTATTCCTTCATGGAAATAATGTAAAATAAAAATTCTTTGAAAGTCTAATTTTAAGGCAGTTTGATAATGCAAATTTATATTTTTTAATAAATTGCAATAATGTTAAAACTTGAAAAATATTTAGTATTTTTTTCTGAAAGAAATGAAAATATAACCTTGTAACATGAAATATCATTGAATACTGAATGGATATGTGAGTGTGATTCAGCATAGAAGAATATCCTACGCAGAGGAAAAGAGAGGTGAAATGTAAAAAAACATGATGGCCTTTAAAATATCTTACTTTTCAAACCTGTAGCAAAAATCTTCTCTGTTTCAAATCTATTATGAAATCATAAAAAAATATCTAAAAAGTCGTACAGAGAGCGATTTTTTTAAAATTATGTATTTTTTTTTTTTTTTGAAAAATATATTTTCTATTTTGCAAATATGATCATTATTCTCTAGATAATTATTCAAAAATGCTTTTTATACCTTGCATTTTCATTTGGTTGCTAAAACTAGCACTTTAGATAAGCATGTTAGAACTTACGCTGAGGCAAAGATGCCATTTTACTGCTCTAGATGCATGGTGGGACAAGTGGTATCCCACCACATCATGAATTACCTTAAAGGTTCACCTTTTTTTTTTTTCTTTTTTCTTCATGAAATAACATTGTAAATATTTTATAACTCAAAATTTTTATGATGAGGTATACAGATGATTAAGGGACATCAACAACAAGAAATTTCATAATTTTGTCTTCTGCACATGACAAACTAGTTCCAAAATTCAAAACACAGTAACCAAAAATACAGTGACAGAATATTTAAAGGCAATTTAAAAAAATAGAAGAAACGTATTAAGACACACTTTGTTCCAAATGCAGTAAGCATGCAAATACTTTGCATTTACACAACAGACAAGAAAACTATATTCAGGCACTTGAAACTAAAGAAATGGTCAAAAGTCTGGATAAACTGGAAATTTGGATTTGGTAAAATAATTCTATTAATTCAGTTGCTTGAGGTAAACAAACAAAACAGTTTTAATTAGTGAATTATTATAACAGCATTACTTTTATAAACATAATATTCACTATAAACAACAGTTTACATACCTTGCAAGCAGCTGCATGAGCTGTTGAACGGCACCAGTATGATGGTCCGAAAGTACATTTATTGCCGCCAATTAGGTGAACATGCCCAGCAGGTGTTGGGCAGAAGTCAATGTCCTAAAATTTTTTTTTAAATAATGTAGTTTATATGCCAAATCACAAAATAATGTACAATTAAAAAATTATTTTTGTGTAAATATAATTAATATAAGAATGGGATGTTTTTAATACTTAAAAAGGCCAGTGCTTCCGAATCTATGGTCCTCAAAGTCTACCTTTTGTCTACTCTTAAATTAAAAAATAATTAATTAATTAACTACATATACAATGATACAGTTGAAAATCTCAAAAGTTTGAAAATAACACATGGCAATCATATATCTCTTTTCCTCCCAAGCCTGACATTTTATGAAAAGTATTGCCAATTATCCTACTTACATACCTCCCCCTCTAGTCTTAGCAACAAAAGAAGGAATTAAAGTGCTGTAACTGTGGTGCAATATATATCCAAACAATATATAATAAATGCAATATTATATAATGCAATAGTATATAATAAGTGCAATATAAAACTTGCCAATATAATATAAAAACAAAGAACAGCTATACAGTCAAAAGTCGTCAATCCGGACTCGTCGGGACTTCGGCGATTCCGGATTATTGATTTTTACGGATTATAGATCATCAGTTTAAATCGCGTAAGATGGCATGCAGAAATTATAAAATTTAAAATATTAAACCGTAATTTATGAAATAAAGAACAATTATGATCTAAAGGGTATCAAAATTTACAAAAAAAGCTTAATATTTATTTGTTTACTTTATTAAACATTTCTTTCAATGTAAGTTGTTTAAGTTGCTTCGTTTTATGTGATAATACTTTCTCTTTAATTCTATAAACAGACATAATTTTTTGTTCAGTTACAAAGTTCCGCTGTTCAAGTCCCGTTAATTGCTGTGCCAAGAATACCGACTAACTTGTCAATCAAAATTTTTTCGTTTTCACTAACCTCTCTGTCACATTCCTCATGTCTTTATCCATTTTTTGCAGCAATTCCACTTTTTGTTTGATGGACATCGAAACATACTTTCGTTTTGTCCGATCCTTTGGGAGCTCCAGAATCAGAAATTCTATTTGACATAATTGAAAGTTCAAGTTTACTTTTATAGTATTGCTCTTACAGTCTGCGAAAAATAATAAGCCGGATCCAATTCGAAAATTAAGGAACAACGCAATCATCAACATTAACTGAAATAGATAATTAGATAATAGCTTATACCGTCTGTTATACATAAAATGCGCACGCGAAAATGTATTCTGCGCTTGCGCACACGCAAATGCGGTTCAAGTTTACTTTTATAGTATTGCTCTTACAGTCTGCGAAAAATAATAAGCCGGATCCAATTCGAAAATTAAGGAACAACGCAATCATCAACATTAACTGAAATAGATAATTAGATAATAGCTTATACCGTCTGTTATACATAAAATGCGCACGTGAAAACGTATTCTGCGCTTGCGCAGTCGAAAGAGGTCTTACGTGCACGTGTAAATGCCTATGCGCATGTGTCAACGTGGCGCATGCGCAGAAAGTTTTTAGCTTTGAGGTCCGGATTATAGATCATTCCGGATTATGGGTCTCCGAATTAACGACTTTTGACTGTACAAGAAATAGCAGGCTCATTCACCTCGTTAATGTGGATATCAACATTTATTTAATTTTTAGTTAAGCTCTCTGAGCAGATGGCTTTTTGGACCTGCTCATGAGGACCTGCATTTACACTGCTTCTATTTGCTAAATATATATAATTTCTTATTTTAGTCTTTGTTTTTGTGAACTATTATTCATTAAGATGATAGTTACATTAATTTAATAAGTCGCCAAAACGTAAAGTAATGTCACTTTATAATGACAGAAAAAAAAATGTAAATACTTTATTTTAATGTTATTCCTTAAATATAATTTAAATACATTACCATTATTTTAGTTAAATTTATCAATGTTGTACTGTTTTAAAAACAATCGTCGAAAAATTCCCAAATTAAAAATTTTCTACAGAAACTAATCTCAAAATCGCCGAAATATTCAAATTTCAAGCTATTTAATAAAAGAATTCACATCCCAAAAGCGGAAAATTGTTTAATAGTTCTTCATTTGAAAAAAATTAAACAATTTTGAAATGCTTATGTTTTATGTAAATATCATTTTAATGAACAAAAGTTTATGAAAACAGAGACTAAAATAATTATACAAATTTAGTCAATAAATGCAGTTTAAATACAGATCTTAATGAGTAGATTCAAAACAATCCATGCTGCTCAGAGGGTTTAAATACATTTATTTATTATTATTTAATTATTACAATTTTCCTCTAGGACTCTTTTTTTTTTTTTTTTTTTTTTCCCCTTTCAGAACAACATGTATACAGCTTATAATTCTAATGAGAAATACTGAAATAGATTAAATGTGCTTTTTATTTCACATTATCACAGTAAATATATAATAACTAAAAATATTGATTCTGTTTTATTTCATAAATTTTGTGATCAATATTACAACACATACCAAAATAATACTTAAGTCTGAATAAAACACAAAAAGGCTTAATTTTAATGTATGTATAAAATAACGTTTTTAAAAGAGCATGCAGAATAAAAATTTTAAATACATGCATAGAATATACAATAAATTATGTGTTTTGATGGAAGAAATACCTTAGCTTGTTAAAACCTGTGATAATCAATTCAAAAATTGTTTCATATAATTTTTTTCCCTGCATAAAATTTGCGTACAAGTTCCTACAAGATGCAAAGAAAATTTAAATAAATTAAACTTTAAAAATACATACCTGGCAAACTTGCCTACTATCAGCTAGCTGACCAATCATCTGTAATATGTATGGACCATAAGTTTCAAGCAAAGTAGAACACTTATCTTTATAAGAGGCTGGGACAACTGTACATATTTTTTCTACAATTTTTGTGATTTCCTTATCCACATCATCTTCTTCAAGAAGTTTGTCTAAATAATCGACGACTGTGGTGCAAATTGAACATTCATCCATTTTGAAAGAATTCAAAGGAGCTGAAAGTAAAATTCCATCTATATTAATGCAATTTACAAAATAAACACATACAACTAAAATAAAAGAAGCTTCAAAAGAAACATGCAGAATATTAGCAGATGGAAGTGAATTATTGTGACATAATTTAAAAAGTGAAAAATTACTCATTGACAAAGCATAAATACATGCAGCCCTTAAAAAAATGCTCTAAAGAAAAGTATGAGTGCAGCAATAACCATTGTTAAATAAAAATATTGTTGTAACATATTTTCACTAAATTTGTTTAATTCAGTAACATAACTGCTAATGGAAAATATTGTTCAAAAGCTATAAGCACTAAGAAAACATTTAATCTTTAATAAACATATGAAGAATCTTGATTAAAAAATCTGATGTGGACACCACACGACTTCCATTTATGGAATTATACATATTTTTTTCCACATTTCATTTACACTTATTTCCTCGAATTTCATTACAGATATATTTCTCATTCAACTAATTCAGTTCTCCCTTTGCAGCAACGCAAAAATGCATAAAAACTTAAAACATCTTCATTAAAAATTATAAAATACAGAAAAACCTAAAACACCAAATACAGTTAAAACAGATTAAGAAAGAAGAAGAAGAATTTTTACAATTAAAGCTACAGCAGTTCCACTCACTTTCAACAATATGCACAAATTCCTACCTGCAACAAAACTTGTCAGTAGTCAATGCACGAATACCATTTTTATGATTTTGAGAATTTGCATGTAAGACATATTTTTTGATTAACCATTAATTTTTAATTAACCATTTTATACTAACTTAGAATCATAAATATAAAAGGCTGAATAAAGAAAAATATTTCTTGTAAACTATATACATATATAATTAAAAATTTTCATTCCATTACTCAAGCAGATATATCACTAAACCTACTAATATATTATTGAAGTAAATATTTTAAATTACAAATAATTGCAAGAGAAATTAGAATCAATAAACCATATAGCTTTATGAAGTCTTGTATTCTGACTTCCATAGGGAAGTTTTAAATAAATAAACAAATTCTAGCTAGACAAGAAACATACATAAAATCATAACTAAAAATATTCATAATTAATTTACAAATTAAGAATGCAAAGATTTATATATAGTATGTTTAGCAAGCTTGACTTACAGAATTTTTTCTATAACACATAATTCATGCATGTTTACTATTTTTTTGCTATGACAGAATCCATAAACATAATTTTTATAAGCTGCTTCAAAAGGTCCTTAACTAAAATTGGACGGTTGTGTTCAATGGAAATTCTGTGGAATATAAAGCTACCCAGACGGTATAATAGTTAGCAACATTGCCATACTGGGGCCTAGGTTTGAATCTCGGAGAAAGCATGGAGATTTATACCAACATAGTGTCTGTGCGGCATGCAAGCACTCAAAATACATGCAAGCCAAAATCCTCTTTAAGAGGTTGGTGGTAGGAAAAAAGGGCTGGCCCCTGGATAATCTCTCTCAAAATTGGGATGGAAGTATACAGCTGGTGCGGCAGGATTATACCTGTATGACCAATGGTGAAATTTTGGTGTCCAATCCAGATTTGCCTGTGCCTGTAGAATGCAAGTTCTAACTTTCTGGCTTGATAATTTTACTTCCTTATTCTGAGGCAGCATGCCCTTCATTGTAGGGTGCTTAACTGGAAAGATTAACGGTCAGAATCTGCAAGTCTATAATTGGCTAGTTTTCAAAACTAGCAAGACAATCAACTTAACATCAGCGCTTTACCAATCAGTGGATGGTTCTTTTTTGCATACCATTTTCTGTCACCCCCTTCCTGTAAAATACAGAATTTTTTTATATTTCCCATAGTTGAAGTTAAAGAATTTCTACAGAAACTATGGAAAATCCATAGTATTAGGAGTCTATGAATGTATGGTAGTAAATTGAACAATTCTAAACCACTGCTACAAATTATTTTCTTCCAAAATCTCTTAACAGTATTTTTATATGATATAGAATCAAATTTAAAATTAAACAGTTAAATTATTAAGTTTTAAGTGAAACTCTGCATATTTGTAATTATGGATGAAAACTAGTCTGAATGGTCTCCAGTGGGTTTTATTTATTTATTTATTTTTCGTTACAGAAGTCTGTCCAAGATTTAGATGCTGTTTCTGAAGATTCATTTTCTACTGAGCATTTTTGGATTATTTTCTTCTTGTTTTAGTAATTTAACTCCATACAACAAAGATAAAACTTGTATATCTATAATTAAACCTCTTACTGATGATCACTTAAGGTAACACAATATTTTCATCTTTTGTGGAGATGATCATGATTATCAATTTACATAAAAAATATTTATTTAATCCAATGTTTTTGGAGTCTTTTGAAGAAGAACAGCAGCATATCAGTTCATTTATAATCCTTCATATTCATTTTTTTAAAGTATTTACATGAAATTCTGTTTCTTTTTAAAGTGTTTCTTTCTTATATTTTTTAAGCTTGTTTTGTGAATCACATATTTTTAGTATTTTAGAATTGCACTTGAATTATTATTGCATATTTTTGTATAACAAATAGACATTATTTTTATCCTAATTTTATTTTACTTTCAAGCTAACACGAATGTTCATTTTTGCAAATTTAATTCTTTATTAATTAATAACAACTTAGTCTGTATTCTCAGTCTCTCAGTTATCCTTAGATATGATTGCAACTTTCAGACCCACCGACATACAATTTGCTACTTTTATTTTTTTCCCCAATAGTTCATTAATGCAGTAAACCCTTGCCAAACAGGGGAGCCAATGTCATTAATTTCTTGCCCATACGGCAAATTTCTGGTCTGAAAAGTTAATTTTCTATGGGAAAATTGTATTAGCTATAATTTAAATTAATAAATTATGTATAATAAACCTGACTTTCAAAGTATTCACATCTTTTTTGGTGAATATATTGCAAAATCGGAGAGTTTCTATGCCTTTCTTAACGATTCATTTCACTTCTTGTAAGTTAAAGGTGCTTGATCTATTGTCCAGTCAGCTGGTATTGTAACTGTTTATGAAATTTGTACAGTTTCTTTGGCTCCATGTTCAATGAATGGATAGCATTTAATACTGTTGATAACTTCTGGCCAAACCTAACTGATGACAGCAAAAATTCAATATTCATGAATGAGTACTGAACAGAGTATGAATGAAGTTCTACCATCAAGGGGTAAATTAAATGGAAACAATAAACCCTTTCGTGCTGACTGTCATGCATACATGCCAAAAAGAAGTGCACTCATTTCCTAGCTGGCATGCTGGCTCACACACTGTTCACTCACAGCCATTATGCATTTGTGCCACTGGAACGCTTTAAAGACCACTAGATGACAGCCTGTGTCCATTACCTTTGAACTGAATAGAGTTTTAAGATCTTGACCTTCAGTTTGATCATATTCTGTGTAACACTGGTGTCAGCTGTTGAGAGAGAGGAGCATAATATAGATAAACAGAGCCGGTCTCTTTAACCCGCCACGTGAAACACACATTCGTGTTTCTGATATTCCTTTGAATCCTTTTTTGTTCTTATTTTGCTACTATGTAGGGTTCTATTATGCTTTGCATTGCTTTTATCACTTATATTTCACATACTTCCCTTTTTCTTTCAGAAAGCCTTGACTTCAGTTTATTACAGCAAGGAAGAGTCACTTATCAGATGAAGGATACACTTGCATGGTAAATGAACCAATAAGTGACAAGAATGAGAGTGATGATTCATTTCCTAATGAGATAGTGTTATTTCTAGTGATTCTCATATGGATATTTTGTTAGAGACTGAGCTCACAAAGTGTCTGCCTTCGATTTCACATGAAAGATTTTGTTAATTCTTCTTGCAAACAGTTTTTCTTGTATTTTTTAATAATTAAAAAGTTTATTAATATATTTCATCATTTAAAACTTAATAATTTGAATAGCGCTTCCAAAAATTATTTCTCAAAGTAAGCAATTTTATTTTTATATATTTTCACGTAAAAAAAAAAAAAGATTATGAATGTTAATTTTAGCATATACGATAGCTTAAGTAATAATCTAATGTAGTACCAAAAATTCTGACAATAACTGAGATTTTTTTTAAAGGGGAGGTATTTTCTTCTCTGAAATAAGCTTAGCCGATGCAAAATCTCCATTCTGTGGTTTGATTCCTTTAGACTACCATCCGTCCAAGGGAATGTCTTACACAAAAATGCGCCATCTCAAAAGAGTTAAGATAAAGTGTATATGCAAAATCACATTCTGTAAATCTATGTTCTACAAGGTTTTATTGTACTTTAATGTTTTATACTAATAAAATTACAAATTAATCACAAAGATAAATTGAAAATAATATAGATAAAAAATGGGGAACAAAGCTTTTTTTCCCCTCCCACAGAGATTTTTTTAAATGTTTTAAGCAAATAATCTTTTAATAGGGAATAATTTCATGCATAAAGCAAAACTGCACTGAAAATACACATTACAAATTTTATTTAGCAATTTCAAAAACACTCACTATTTATTAAACATTAATAAACTAATAAAGTCTACTTACTTATCTTAATTCAATCCCTTCTTTTTCTACAACAATTTGAACTTCATAAAATAAATCAACCTTTTTATTAATACAAATTACCTACCTACATTTTTACCAAGTTCTCTTATGATAGACTGCCAACATCTTTCTCATTAAATACTAATTGTGTTTCTAAATTTAATGCTTTATGTTTTGCAGACATTCTAAATCCATGGGTTAAGCACTTAAGATTTATGAAATTTAAAATACTAATCTGCAAGTATAAATGCTTGAATTGACAACTCTAAAATAACATACACGAAGGTTCGAGAAGATTTTGATACCCAGTGAAGATATCAGAAAAGAGCTATACTCCGCACTACTTGAATATTAATTTGCATACATTGACAGCTGCACAAAAAGGAAATGAAAAAATTAGTATAAACAATTTAGGAGCCTAATAAATCTTTTATCACGTCATAAAGAGCCTTATAAAATAAATTACACTGGGTTGGGATAAGATTTGTATTTCAGAATTATATAAAAATATTCTGAAGACTAAGAGGATTTTTTGGGGGGAAGGAGAATAGCTACATCTTTTAATTTTTTTACAAGATGAAAATATTTTAAGTTCAGCCTGAAATTAAGGTGCTCTGGTGGTCACAAGTAAATGTATTAAATGGTCCCAGATAGATAAAAGAATTATTTTCCTACATTTTTACCAAGAATTATTCTCTTAGATAAAATTATTACAATTATTATCAATTATTATTTTAATAACATGCGAAATATTGGTTACATTTAGAGGTAATCAATCACGTATGCGATCTAGCTGCCAAGGTGAAACACCTTTGTATGTGTATGCCTATACATGTACACAGAGCTTGTTCCATACTTTTTAACGGGTCTATGCACTGCAGAGCATTCCCACGAGATGGAGAGAGGCTTTAAGAACATAGCAAACAACGTAAGAGTTTGCTCCAAACTCCTGGAGCATCAGAGCATGTAATAGAGTGAACTTCTGTTTGGAAGTGTTAGTGAAGACACAACGAAGAATTCCTGGAGCAGCAAAACAACATCAGATTTCATGTCACACTGGATAAAACCTCAGGAAACACTTAAATAGTGTTGGCCAAATCCCAATTGGACAAATGCTCACACACACAAGATGCTCACAGAAGGCCAAGAGAATGTCAATGATAAAGCCCATTCTGGACGGCTGTGGTGATGATACTGCGTCTCGAGTCTGCAAGTTACTGAATTCTGATCAAAGACTAAGTATTCAATTGTTAGGTAAAATACTACATGTTTTGAAATGGCTGAAACAAAGTATCAACTGCATCAGGAAAGAGATCAAAGATTTGAACTGCATCAAGAAAGAGATCAAGGATTTGTGAATGCTTCACCATGACTATGCTCCTTGCCTCCCTGTCTGTGTCGCATGCAAAGGCTGACCTAGATCGGGGTTACAATGGTTCTGCAACCACTCTACAACCCTGACTTAACCCTCTGATGTGCGGTGGTCGCGCCTTGAAACCACCAATTTTTGAATTTTTTACTCCTTTTCCTTCCGAAATTTTTGAGTGAAAATCAATTGATTACTGATCTTTTTACCTCTAAACAACATAAAATGACTACAGAATCATACATGTTTTAGGTCTTAGTACTTCAAATCGGATGCCTTTTAAAATTCGTTTTCAATGAGACAAAATAACTTCCTTTTATTAATATAAACAACTTGAAATTTCAAAAGATATTCATCACACACTATGATTTCTATCATAAAGAATAAAAATAGCAATAATTAAACTGATATATATATATATATATATATATATATATAAATTTAAAAAAAAAAACCCGCTATATGTGTGGCATTTGCTTTGTGGTTTCAGGGCGAGACCACTGCACCCCAATGCTCTAGAGGCTTGGTGGCCGCACCTTGAAATCACTGCTCTTCGCTATGGCGTTTCTTGCTTCTCAAATAGGAATATTTATTTTTACCCGGAAATAGATATGGGGTTTTGAAACCACAGAGCTATTTTATTACTAAACAAAACATGCACCTGCCCAGTAAAAAGGTCTTTCTTTTCCAGAGACTTTTCTATGACCTCAACACACTTGCTCCCCAAGCTAGTATTGTGATTTTATAAATTATTTCCTATAGTTGAAATTTAATGTAAATATACTTTGCTATAATTAAAAATAGAAATTGCTTGAAGTTGTTTTTAAATTTTAAATATTTTCTGAATATTTTGGAAAAGAAATACGAATAAAATAAGTATGAATGGGAAACGAATGATCCGTACCAAAGCCAAAAAGACCAAGTCCCCCCCCCCAATTCACATAAAAAACCACAAATTTCATGTGCCAGATGAAAAGAAACTAAATAACGCTGGACATATACCAGTGAAATTTAGATCCAGGCAGTGTATGTTTTGTAGCACAAGACGGAAACCTCATAGAAGAAGATACATGTGCGAAATGTGCAATGTGGGTCTATGCATGTACCAAAAAGACAAAACATGCTTTGAACAGTGTCACAAAAAATATTTGTTCTTTGATATTAAAAAATAAATAAATAAATAAATTTAAAAAAAAAACTGACAGACTTTTTTTTAATCCTTATTTTACTGAGTTTTTTAATCCATTTATCCATACGTCCTTATTATGTAGGTACTGATATTTTCACTGCTATAGAAAAATTACATAAATGCTTATTTTTAATTTTTTTTCTGACGATTTACTTTGTAAAATAATGTAAAAAAATTATATATTATGCATTTCCTACATTTTTTAAAAAATTCAGAAATTTCATCATTTATTGAAAACGCGCACAGAGAAAGGTAAGTTTTTTTCCCCTACTACCCTGGTAAGTTTCAGAGTTCTAGACGTGCAGTGGTTTCACAGTGCGACCACCACTCACAGAACGATGGACAAGAGTAGATTTCTTTAAATTTGTATATTATTTGTCTCTAGGATCATAATATTCAATTTCTAGAGTTTTTAGTTAAAAATATATAAAAATAATATTGCATGCGTCAAAGGGTTAACCTTATCAGTAATAGTTCGCCTTCTAAAAGGTAAAACAAATCCTTGAAAGAACATCACTTGAACACCACTGACAACATCAAAATTACTTCAAAGAGGCTTTTAAACCATAATCCCACTGAGAAAGTCTAGAGGGCATACAATGCACTCCAAGAGGACCATAGTTTGAAGATTATTAAATTATTGTACAATCTGATCAATAAACACTTAAAAATACTTATAATGTATTACTTCAGGGACAATCGTATAAATATACATATATACATACACACATACTGAGGTTTTAACAATAAACTAAATGTAAAAATTTAATGTAAACATAATCTGTTTTTAGACAACTTAAAAAAAGCGCACTTAGAAATAGAATGAAAATCAGAAAAGTCTTACCTAAGGGTAATTTATCAAAAATTTTTGTCTGATTGTCACATAATTTCACTTCATAACATAGGGTACTTGGGTCTATTTCTTGTGCAATTAATACTAAAAGAGCATCACCATATTCTTCTACAAATGCTTCACAGTTAGCAGACAATTTTTCAGGCAAGGCATCACACATTTTCTTCAGAACATTTTTTATTTCTTCCTAGAAAGATATTTTATTGAAATTATGTGCACTGAGATATTTTCAAATTTGGCCATAACATATTTTAGTTCCTTGCATATTATCTTAAACTTAAAATGTGTTATATATATATATATATAATGTACACACATTTATATATATATATGTACACATATTTATATATATATATACTTGAGTAAAGGATGAAACACCTTCGTATTTATTAATTATTGTTCATTGAACAGGAGTTAGTTTGTTCGCATTGAAAAGTCAACTAAAAAACACAATTTTCACTTTAAAACACAATTTTCAGAATTAAACTTCCTACATATGGGTTCACTCTTTTTTGACTAAATTTGACTTTTTCTACTAAATTTATATTAGGAGATAATATACTCAATATTTCTTTAGTAAATAAATTATATATATACATAAATATACATTATAAAGAGAAAATTTACCTGAGTTTCAGAATTCATCAGCTGCTCTTGCACAAAGTGGAGAACATATTGACAACCTTGACATTCCACATCTTTAGCTGAATAAAGCATTACTTATCAGATGTGTATTTTTAATATATGTAAAATTTTACAAAAATAAAAGTTACTAAAAAAATACATGACTTAATACAGGCAATATTTGGTCAGGAAAAGATACCTGAGGAATGGAAATTCGGTGTAACTTGTGAAATACGCAAGAAAGGAGATATACTTGAATATTATAATTATAGAGAAACCAGCTTGCTTTATACAAATTATAAAGTATTCTCAAACATTCTATTTAATAGACTGTACATGTGGAAAGAATAATTGGAGACTATCAAAGTGGCTTTAGAAAGGGAAAGAATAATTGGAGACTATCAAAGTGGCTTTAGAAAGGGAAGATCTACTATAGAGCAAATATTCAACATATGACAGATTATGGAGAAGACAAAAGAATTTGGAATTGATTCTCACCACATCTTTACTGATTTTGAAAGTGCTTATGACAGTATTGAAAGAAAGGCCATCATCCCAGCCTTAAGGGAGCTTAAAATAGCCGAAACATTATTATAGCAAATCACCCTGATACTAGATGAAAGCAAAACTATGGTAAAAATACAGAATGAACTATCAAAGCTGAGTGAAACTAAAAATCGTGTTTGACTGTATCGTTGGCATGCCTTCTCTTCTATGAGGCACTTGAAAAAGTAATAAGAAATTCAAACATCAGTATCAGAGGAAACATCTTTAATAAGTTGATACAGTTATTGGCTTTTGCTGATGACATTACCATTATTGCTAGAACACTAGCAGCACTAAAATGGGTTTTTATATCTCTAGAGAAGGAAGCTCTCAGGATGAGCCTGAAAATTTATGAAAATAAAATAAAAAGATGCCGTGCATTAAAACAGACTTCAAGGACACTCACTTAGAAATTGGAGAATATAAATTTGAAACCATTGACAGCTTCACATGTTTTTAGGCTCCGAAATTAACAACAGAAACTATATTCCTATAGAAATACAAAAGAGAATCACTGCAGCCAATAGATGCTTTAAGTGAATACAAAAATATATGAAATCCAAAGAAAAAAATAGTAAAGTAATCCAAAGAAAAATGTTTTACTGTACAAGACCAATTTTGACATATGCATGTGAAATTTGGACTATGACGTGCACAAATGAGGAAATGTTGGGCATTTTTTAAAGGAAGGTTTTGAGAAGTATTTTTAAAGGAATATAAAAAGACGGTGTGTGGCCTAGAAGATCAAATTTGGAGCTATATTGCTCATAAAATGAACCTGACATCATTAACTTCCTTAAATGCCAAAGAATAATAAAATGGGCAGGCTATATATCAGAATGCATGAAGACCATGCAACAAAAAAAGTCTTCAATGCCAGACCAACAGGCACACAGAAAAAAGGCAGACCAAGTCTAAGATGACTAGACTGCCTAGAAGATGATCTATTGGTTTTATAAACCCAAAACTGGAAAATGCTAGTAGGGAAAGATTGGCACGCAAAAAGCTTCTTGAGAAAGCCAGTGCCCACCCTGCACTGTCAGGCCATTGAGGAAGAAGGAAAATTTTAGAAAGAAAATACAGGTAGGAATTCAACATCTGGATCACTCATGCATACACACATCCATCTTGTTAAATCAGTTAACTTGTACTAACAATAACAGCACATGCAAGCTGCAGTACAGACTAGATTATACCTGGGAATAAGAGTTATCCACATGAAACAGGAAAATTTTAATTTAGATGAACCTGTAATTAATAAAAGAGAGAAAGCAAAAACTATTCAAAAATTCTTTTTACTATTTTAATAAAATTCCACATGTTTGTGTATCACACACAAAGTTCAAGATCAGTTCAATGGTTATCTCCAACAGATTCCATTTAAAAATATGCATATGTCTACAGTAGATTACGACAAACTCAGATCAAATGAAATTTCATAAGATCAATAAAATATAACAAAAAGTACAATTCAGATAAAATAAAATTTAATAACAAAAATTATTTTGAAAATTACTAGGGGTGGGGAAATGGAATTCGCCTAATTTAACTTTCATTAATTCAGTAACTTTCATAAATTGCTGGGAAATATTTTTCTAAAAAATAAAAACCGCGAGATTTGGTGATCTACCAGGAGACATGATGAAAAGTCAGGAGTCGCCTGCTAAAACAAGAGAGTTGGCAGTTATGTAATACCAATGCAGGAATAACATCATTTACCTAATTAAAGAATTACAATTAGGCTCAAAGATGGCTTAGAATTTGTAATCATGTTTTATGTTGCTAAATGCCTAAAAAATGCCTGAAAATACAATCAGGTCTTACACATGTTGAATTTTTAGATAATAGACTGTAGGCAGGACAAGATTTAAGAGGATGGGTTCCAAAATAAAAATTATTCTCTTCCTTTTTGATATTAACTTGATTCTTAATTAAACTAAAATTGACTAACCCTAATTTTACACATAAGATTTCATTTGTTAATTCAATAATATACATACAATATACACATACATAATACATAAGCACATAAAGAACTTGAAGTTCAAGCACAATTTGCACATTTTTTACCCAGAAAAGAAAATCTTTAAAAAACAAAGAATCAAAATTAGAAGGGGGGAAAGGGCATTAAAATATACTTTCTTAAATATGTGTAATTTAGATTATTTATTTTCCTCTCTTAAGTAGCATTTCACATATTACATCCATATAAGACAGGAAAAAATACACTTTAATGAGATATACAAAAACTACACATGCATACATCACAAAGTGAAAAGAGACAGAAAGAGAAAGAAAGAAAAAAACATTATATATATATCAAAATATGTCAGTAAGTTTTTTTTTAAACCAAAACATTTTCATCACAGATCAATATTGTCCATAATGCAAATAATAAAGCTCATGCAAAGGTGGTGTTAGAAAAGTGGCATACTTAATATTTTTAATCGAGTGGTTAGTAGAATTGTTTTTATATTTAAAAAAGTAAAAACCTTTTGAATCCTGCTTGGTAAAAGCCACTTTAGCTAAAAAAAATAAATAAATAAATAAAATAAAAATAAAAAATAAATAAACTGATAAATTTAAAACATCCTAAATTAAAGCAATTTTGAAACATTTTAAAGCACAAAATAACTGATCATATAAAATATCAAATCATTTAGCCTTCACAATAATGAGACTGAAATCTTTTCTTTTTACCATTTTTTTTTTTTTTTGGGGGGGGGGGTAATAAAAGAACATTTTATGGAATGCAGCATTTAAGCATATTTTCAAAACTTTTACTGTTTAGAAACCAGAACTCAAAATTTTGAATATGATCCCTTTCTTTTTTGACATTAAGGTCAAGGTGAATTTACAAAAACAGAAAACTTTTTTCATTTAACCATAAAAAAAAAAACCATTTAATTAATTTAAAGCTTTTAATCTTTATTTCCGATACATTAGTTCAAATATATAAATCCTTATCCATAATGCTATGATAACATATAGAAACTTAACAGTATGTAATGAAATATGACATAACTTCAGCTATGAAAATGTTAAAACTGCAGGACATTATGAAGCAATTAGAAAAGCACACATATAACATACAACAAACATTTCAATTATATCCAAAAATGTTTTTATAATTAACTATTATTCTCTAAAAATAGTTTTACAAAACAAATTTAAAATGAGTCTTATAAAACTGTTTATAATATTTTTTCAGAACACACTTGATTTCTATTTTATGAAAAATGCTTGAAAAATATTAACAATTAATAAGCTGAGGATTTTTTAAATAATCCATTTTGTCCTTGCGATGTCAGAAACGTCTTTAGTGCAGCGTTTCTTAAACTGTGGGTCGTCAAAAAATTTAGCAGTTTTGACATTTCTTTAACTTATTATAATAATTTTACAATTACCAAATATTTTTACACAATGTATCTGAAAATAGATAAAGACAAGACAATACAGACAAAGAAAAAAGGAAAAGCTTTTGACACATTCTTTTTATAATAGAAACGTTCATTTTACTTACTTTGCGCGTGACACTGTCATTTCGTTTGTTACTTATTTAAAATTTTCACATTGTTCTATGTCTTAAAATTAGAAATTAAAGTTAATGACCTAAAATTGCAATAGTTATATTACAGTACAAGTGAAAAAATTCACAGTTTCACGCATGTGTGTGTTGGATTTGTGCAATGCTTTTATGGAGTCCCACAAAATTTTCGTAAATATTATGGGGTTCTGGGGGTCACGAAAGAATCTGTGATAAAAAGGGGTCACGATTGAAAAAAGTTTAAGAAACCCTGCTTTTGTGCACCCTCTTTAAATTTCTGAGCCATGACATTATACTACTATACTATCTATCACACGACCTTTGGTAAATATTACTGCTGCAAGAAATATAAGATTTGATTTATCATTATGAGACCATGTAAGTATTGCCACTGTAACACACATAAAATCTTTACCTTCCATGTGTCCCGGCAAATAGCCATGTCTCAGATAGTTGCCATCTGATAGGACATAAGATCTTTATTTGACTTTTAACACTGCTGCTTAACAAATTCTATAGCTAAACAAGTAAATTTTTAATACTGTTGCTCAACAAATTCAGCAGTTTAGAATCAAGAGATGCACTTCTTAAAAACTTGTCTTAGTTTTTAAGAATACATTTCATTGAATTAGTCACAATTTTTCTAAATTATAACATTATGATAATTTGTAGTATTACTGAAATTAAATGCTTCTAATGCATCAAGTTACATACCTGGGTATGTTTTGTTTTGTTTGTTTTGGGAAAGAGAAAACTGTTTATATTATTTTAGACAGAAAATAATGCAAATAACTTTTTTTTATCAATTTTCATAAATTTGTTATAATTCTTTCATACTACTTGAAACAGAATTCTTTATTAAAATAACAACGTAATTGAAATTGAAACTACGGCCACCCATTAAAAAAATTTAATATAATTCTATTACCAACCAGCATTTCTATATCACTGATCTGTGAATTTAGTTTTATAGTATAATTTATTTTACATGACCCAAAAGATGCTTTTGTAGCAGTTTGATATTCTGTACTTCCTTTAGCATTAAAAAATCATCTTTTCAAATTTTATAACCATTTCAGATTTGTTTGTTTTAAACAATTTAAATACTATTCTCCTTTAGTAATCATAACACTGTATCCATTAATATATGAAAAAAAATCTTTGTTCTTTGCTATTAACTACTATATGTTTTCATGTATAAGTCCAGAATTTATTAGCAGTTTTTATTATTTTTATTGGCTACTGAAATTTGAGTATCAGCTTATATGAAGTTCAAAATTATTTACAAATAGTTTTATCACAAAAACTGTAATATACGTTTTATAATTTTTTGAAATATTATTTTCAAACTTATTATTTTAAATTATTCAAAAATATTATAGCTCATCCTGAAGACATAAATCAATTTGTTTAATTAGTATCCAATTCAATATTTTCTGGTAATTCAGTTATTGCTTGAGGTAAGTGCAGATGAATATAATTGCCCACCACTTTACCATTAGCATTGGTGTCATATGCCTCATAGATAATATACTCTTCAGTTCTGTTCATAACTTGTTCGTAAATGCTCAGTAAATGGGACGACTTTTAATTTAAACCTAGCAGAATATGCAGGCTTTTTATCTCTTGAGTATTTTTCACTATAAAACAGAAATAAAGAATAGTTATTTTACTTGTAGAAGTACAATCAAAACCGAGTGGAGGGGATTCTCATCACTGCTTGAGGATAGTTACTACAAATGATATAATCAAAATAAAATTCATAATGTTATTGACAAACTGCCAAATGATGATGAACAAATCCAAAAGTTAAGAGACAAGAGAAGAAGAAACTACTAGTGCCAAAAATGCCCCTTCATTCTATTTTTTAAAAGGAATTTGAAATTGAAATGGACCCTCATCTTTAGCCTGTCTCAGCCAAACAACTCATTATTTACATTTTTTGGCAATATATACGTACCTGGATTTAAGAGATGGTTTTTACATTCAGCCAATACACAAGTTTTCAATTTTGGCAGCAAAATCTTACTTCTCAGCTTATACATGGCTTATAATTGGAAACACACAGTAAGAATTAAAAGATATTTAATCCTAATATCACACTCTATATAACCATTTTACATAACGCATAATTACACAGCACTGTTTTTACAAATAAAAAATTGTAAATTAGTCATAATAATTATGGATAATTTTAAATTACATAAAAGAAAATAATAAATATTATGCAATGAAATTATTTAATTTACAGAATATCGGAAGTATAAATTACCTGGACACACATTCAGAGCAGCACAGATAATTTCAGGATCCACTTCTTGAGTCAGTAAAGTAATTAGTAGGTCTGTGTATTGATTTACAAAATTTTCACACTTTGTCGCAATCGAAGAAGGCAAATAAGAGCATACTTTATCTAAAGCATTCTTGATCTCCTCCTTTTAAATGAGAAACCAAAATTTTAAACTTTCATGGAAATCTTAAAGTAACCAAACTAATTGAATTAATATAATAACAAAAAACATGTATCTTAAATATTGTTACTATAATTAATATTTCAGCAGCTATGTACAGTCGAACCTCCAATTTTCAGACTTTGACAGAATGAAAGCATATGCCCATTTGGAAGTACCTCTTAAATGAGTATTCCTTCCCTCCCCCCAAGCAGGAAATTTTAAAGTTACTCTATAATCAGAATGGAATACAAAAACCATATTAAAAAATAGCTACATGTAATGAATTAAATATGAGTACTGAGCTTTAAAAAACAAAATGTGCAATAAAAAATACAACATATTTTTTGGTTTCAATAAAGAGAATATAACCCCCCCTGAAAAAAAGCATACTGGCAGAGAAGAACATTAACTGGAATTCATCCTTATGCTTCTCAAACCACTCTAACAAAATTTGAGCCTTGTTGACATGGGGCACTGTCCTGCTGGAAGATTCAATTTCCAGTTGGGAAGACAGATGCCATGTAAGGGTGCAACTGATCTGAAATTATGTTCAGATAGTCCACAGCTTTCATGGTCTGTTCTACCATAACAAACGGTTTCAGAATTGCCCATGAGAACGTCCCTCAATGCATAACACCACTACCAATCTCTGTGTGACCTGCAGTAAAGGAAGGGGGGCAACTATTCGCCTGGAAGATGGCATAGCATGACATGACCATAGATGTGAATGAGAAAGCAACCAGGATCTTCTTGTCTTTCACTTAGTCTCAATGTTCCTGAGCTCTGTAAGCATAGCTGAAAATGACGCTTGGTCAATAGAGGCACACGAGTGGGACATCTGCTATGCAGTCTCATATCCAACAGTGTGTATATTGTGTACCTTACTGTCTGTTCTGAAACATTTGCACTTGGATCTGTGCTGTATTAGACGGACAGCTGAGCCACTGTCTGGTGCCAGTACTGCTGTACCATGCTGGACAGTCTCCGATGTCCTTTTTCTTTGATGATGAGTGGACATCCAACACCTTGGTTTCACCGTCATTTACCCACTTTGCATAAATATTAATAAAGACATATCATGAAAAACCTATCAGTCATGCAGTTTCGGAGATACTAGTCTTGAGTCTTTGGGCCATTACAATCTGCCCTCTATCAAATTTGCTTAGTCTTTCCCACCACCGCAAAAGTGCAAGAATGTTTCCTTACCTTTTTCAAAAGCAGTTAAATACCATTTCCACTTACATGCCCTCCACATCATCCAGACAATTTCATTGAAAAATAAGGGAATGGTAAAAATGTTTTGCCTACTCAGTGCATACGTATATAAATATATATACAAGGTGTGCCCGTAAAGTAACCAGCCAACTTCTTATAAATCAGAAAAAGATTAGCAAACTTCAAATAAATTTATCATTTTTCAAATTAATTCCTCTATAAAATGTGCTTAGATCAGCAGTCTTTCCCATCATTCACAAAAGTAAGTGCAAGAATGATTATTTACCTTCTCCGGCAGCAGTGTTTTAAGACACTTTAAACATGTCGAGAAAAGGAGCAAATCTATTGAGACTTTTGTTAGTTTTAGTTTGAATAGAAAATAGATTACAATTAATACCGTTTGGAGTTTGCTCGACAAAACGTGTTTGCACGTGTTTAATCAACTTGGTTAAAGGCTTCAAGCACTTTTCCCTTCATAAGTTCTGTTTAAAACTTTAAACAAAAAAGATTGACTTTATTATTTCTATGTGTGCATATTTAAATTTTTATTTAGATTAGATACAATTTTTTATGCCGATTAGATTTTTATCACATTTTTTTAATTTGATTTGTCACTTATTTTACATGGAATTTTAGGAATTTGATAGGATACACAAATGTTTTTAGAACCTCTGCTAGGTTTCAAACCTCCTTTCTTATCAAATCAATTTTTAAATATCAGCAGATAAATGTGCTATTTTTGACCTACATGGTCACTCGGTGTTTAATGCCTTTTCTATTTTTTGCTTATGTATATATACATATATATACACACACAAGATGTGCCCATAAAGTATCCAGTCAGTTTCTTATAAACAAGAAAAAGATTAGCAAACTTCAAATAAACTTATCATTTTTCAAAATAATTTCCAGAGGAGTCTAAACTATTTTTCCAACATTTCTTCAGGTTATTTAACCACTGTTTACAGGCACTAGAACTAGCCATTTACAAAATAAGTGTAACATCTGATTTAATATCCAAGACCTTTTCAAACATCTATCCTTTTATGGCAATCTTAAGCTTTGGAAAAAGGAAAAAAAAAAATGATCCGATGATAAATAAGGAGTATATGAAGATTTAAAATTAAACGTGAATGTTTTAGCAAGATATTGTTCTACAAACATTGTATGGGGTCTAGAATTATCGTGTAAAAGAAATCATTGCCCAGTTTCTCTCTAACTCACCTTATCCTGTTTCGTGATAAAAAAATGCACTTTTCACTTCCTTTTAAAAATATTCAGCAACTAATTGATTTATTGATTTTCAGAGAAACATTCATGGTGAGCAAGTTTTGTAATAATAAATGCAATCAACATCTACTTAATCTTTAATTTCAATATCCGTGTTTTGTTATATAATGGTCCTTTCCACTGTGCACTTTTTGTCTTTTTGTTTCTGGGTCTTACTATAGATACCAGGTCCATCTCCTGCTATGATATGCTTTAAAAAATTGTAATCAGCAAAACTTCACAGCATGCTTTTATGTCTTCTTATTACTGTTCTGTCAAAATCCGAGGCACAAATGAAGCACAAACTTTCCTCTGTTTCAGATTTTCAATTAAAATTAATCTACAGCTTTCTCAGTCTATACCAAGCATGTTTGAAATTTACTGAGTTTTTACACATCTATCAGCTTTTATCAGAGAACAAATTATCTCTTAACATTATTACATTATTTCCATCTTAAAGCAAATTTTTCTGCACAATGTCTTCTCAGTAAATTGAGAATGACTACAGCATTTTGGAAAACGATAAAATAACTAGTTTAATTTGGCTTTAAAAAGAGTCGAGATGTCACTTTTCTTGAACATACATTTATTCTTTTTTATTTTATCATTGGTCCTTTAATCTGTCCAGTTACTTTATTGGTACACCTTATTTATGTGTGTGTAACACCTTATTTATGTGTGTGTAACAATTTAGGAGAGTGAATGTATGTGTTGTATCTCATACATACATACACACACACACGCAAACACAAAGAGCTTAATGATGGTTCACAGCTTTATCGTAGTTACTTTATCGTTCACAGTACCAATTCTTTTACAACAGTTGTGTGGTAGAATGCAAAAAATAAAAAAGGAAACACTTGAATTTCAAAAACGATGGAAAACAAAAAATTATTTCAGTTACAAATATTTAAAAGAAATAATGTTTAAAATTTACAGGAACTGTTCAAATAAATGATAAGCTACTACAATACATGCATCATAATGAAGATGGATGTCATTTACAAGATGCTGATTGATTCTATGGAAGACTTTGTCACCAGAATTAGCATTATTGGTGGAGAAACACATGACAAGCCACATATCAGCCACTTCATCGTCACTGAGGTGAATGTGGTGCAGACAGTGGTTGTTCATTTGAAAAATTCTTGTAAATATTAAACCAGCCTTTTTTTTTAAACTTTTATGGTAAATATCTATGACTAAAATGACTTCCTGGCCTGCTTATTCTTCCCGCTTAAGTCATTTTACATTCACATTTCACAATCCATTAACCATTGTATTACAAAAATCACCATTTTTGCCATGTTCTATCATCCCTTAAAGCTGTGATCACAAATTCTACTACAATTGCTACATAAAAAGAAAACATGATAGACAAATACATTATAAAACACAGTTGAGTTTTTGAAGTGCACAGAATTACTAAAGTTAATACAGATTTAAATTTGCTTATATAAGCATAAAGAAAGTATTTAACATGAGTTTCTCTCATCTTCAGTTACAACACATGAAAGTGTGCAAACATGAAAATAATATGTATGATTCCACTACTAATATTCTTATAATTGCAAATTTTTATAAATTGTCACCTGACTGCAGATGATCAAAATTCATATTATTAAATACTTCCTTTATGCTTATATAAACAAACTTGAAACATTCTGTTACACATTCTACTGTAAACACACATACATATACATGTGGGTATGCAATACAGGTGCCCTAGAGTGATACACCATTTTAAAATTGAATGGTTCATAAGTTGCCAATTTGTTGGCAACTAATTTTTTGTCAAGCTAATGCATGAAAGGCAACTTCCAGTTTCAAAATGGTGGATGGAATGGAATTCCATACAAGAGAAATCAATGGATAAAATTGTAAAGCGAGAAATATTGGTAATTAGGCACTTATATTTTTTTGAGAAATTTTTCTGTAATTTTTTAAATTGCTGCTGTTCGCCCCAGTAACACAGCGATTTGTGCTTCGTTTTAAAAAAATCAAAGAATAGTACAAACTCAGCATTTTACGACACTGGCATATACAAATTAGTGAAAACCGACGTGTGCTATGCATATTCTTGTGTTGCCACACAAATACTTTTTGTTGCCATACAACTATTTTGGCAACATACTGCTTTCTCTCGTGAATACTTCTTGTGACTTTCGGTGGGGGCTGCAGATAATGAGAAAGTACCACTGAATTACCTGCCAAAGCAAAAATTCTGATAAAGCAAATATGAAATCAAAATAAATATGAGAATGGTTTTGAGCTAAAGATGAAAATTAAATGAAATATGGCTGGTTTTGGTTAAATATGATTGCACAGTTTCCTTTGATAAGTTTAAATTTAAATATGTTAGTATAAGATAGAAAATAATAAAGTAAAATCAATAAAAATCTTAATAAATTAACTGAGAAAGAAGCTTTGATTCTAGGCCTTTTGAGATCCTATAATGCTGTTTCTAATTATTTAAAATTTACTAGATTATAATATAGAAAACAAACAAATGTACTTGTTTGTTGTTCATTGCTAGAGTAACAGAAAGTAATTTCATGTCAAATAAGCCATTCAATTACAGGTATCAGAGAAATTCTATCGTTTCTGAATAAAAACAATTCTGAATTTACAATGCATGACATTTTGAGAAAACTATAAAAATGTTTGATATCAAAAAATGAAATGTCATCCGTGTCTAATTAAGAACTTAAAAAAAAAAAAAAAAAGGGGGGGGGGACAACAAAATCACTTTAGTCTGATTGGACATAATTTAAAAAAAAAAAAAAAAAATTCACATATGTGGTGATGTTTGACTTAGCCAAATATCACATGGCACGGATTCAAAATTGCATAACACCACTTGGAATGATACATAAAATTTGAATTCATATAATTTCAGTATGGCTACAATCATTATAACTAAAAAAAAGGAGATTTTTTTTATAATGCTTGGTTAGAAAGAATGGCTTGATTTGTTTGAATATGGCAAAATACTTGACAGCTATCTCTGTGTAGGGATGCCTTTGCGGGGAACTTTCTCGTGGAGGCTGGCTCATATACACATTACACATAGGAAAAAAACACGACAACGGTCATTCAACCAGCCCATTGCCCGAGATTCAAACCTAGGAACTAACTAGCAGTGTTCAGCAACGTTACCGTTCAATCGCTGGTCAGTCAATTAGAAAGAATGATTGTTGATTTACAACTAATGACTGTTTTACACTTTTTCAAAATAGATTACACTGAATAGACTTTTACAGGAAGAATATGGAACATACTTACTAATGAATAGCTTATTATGCATCCAATCCTTTTTGATACTCTACTAATATTCAATGTAATTTATTGTTTGCCACTGAACACACTAAATTTTAAATAATCAGAAACAATATAACGGAACTGCTAACAAACATTAAAATGCAACATTTGACAGTTTTAAACATGATTCATTAAAATTCTGGGTAGTACTTGATTTTCATGACCCCGCGATAAATCACCAAATTATGTAAACCACGTGAAATGATAATCTCTTTACAGTTTAAACATCTGTGTAAAAAATGATACTTTCACTTTCGACTTGTATTTGCCAAATTTAATGAACTGCATAATACCTTAATAGTCTTTTTTTTTTTTTTTTTTTAAATTTAACCTGTTAACTGGGGAATAAGCTTTCAGTAAAATCGTTTCACAATGGGGACTTTTTCTTTTGCAGTAATTTCAGCACATCGCAAGGAATAAATAAAAGAAAATCGTTTTAAAATATTTAATGATATTAAATATTAAAATTAAACATTTTTAATCCGGAAAAACAAATTAATTGAACGAATTTAAACAATTATTTCGTATGATATTCCCTAAAGCAATGCGGCATACACAAAGCAACACTGCAGTCAGGACACCAAAATCTCGATTCTTTCCTAAGACCTTTGGAATAGCATAATTTGCATCTCCTTTGTTACATTTACTCTTGAAGAGTCAGAAGGTATATAGTCTGCAAAATGTCTTTCAAAGAGTTGAGATGGTTTTGGTGTCAAAGATGATCGTCCTGTACTAGTAGATGGCAACTGCGATCCGTCTCTATATTTTTCAACACCTTTTCCTACAGTTTTGATAAGGAAATGAAGCCTATCTAGGTGACCGCCATCTTTCTTGCATAAAAGATATGCATTCAAACACACCATGTCTAGTGCATGTAAAAATATCTTACAGTAATACTTTTTTACTTGGTTTCTAGCGATTTCATACGTGTTCATTTGTCCGTCAGCAAGATCAACTCCTCCCATATTTTTGTTGTAGTCAGTGATAACTTCCGGTTTTGATATCGTTTTCCTTCGTTTTTCTATTTCTACAAATTTATTGTCCTCAATATAATTACATCCTTTTTGTCTTTCCACTTCATAATCATTATTTTGTCTCTGTACCTAGCAATATGTTCATCTTTTTTCAAAATACAATTTTTGATATCAGATGGTATTCCCTTTCTATTTTTTCGCATTGTTCCTACAACATCGGTTTTTCTTCTCATCTTCTCAGCTAGATCAGTACTAGTATACCAATTATTGAGATATAGCGTATATCCCTTATCCAACAAATCGTGGCACAATTCAAGAACAATAAGATTTGGTCCCTGTTCTTCCGGATAGTTCGAATCATACTGCGTGTCTTTACCTGTATATATAATGAAATCACTTATGTATCCGGATTTACTTTCACATATCTTATACAATTTAACACCAAATCGACTTCTTTTCGATGGAATGTACTGTTTCCAAGATAGTCTTCCTTGCCATAGCAAAAGGGACTCATCTACAGATATTTCCTTATCTGGTACGTGAATTTGTTTCTCAAATAGTTCAAAATGGAATCGATTTTGTAGGTTTTTTTGTTGCAGACTTTTAGATCGAAAGCATTGTTATCACTAAAATGTAACAATTTTACTAACAGTTGGAAACTTTTTTCTGACATAGTTTTATAAAAAAAAATGGACTCTCCAGACTTTCTCGCTTTGTGAAATAAAGCTGATAAGAAGGTTTTCCTATTATTCCTCGCAAAATTATTAAAAAAATAAATACTCTCATCTCTCGGTCATCTGTGTCAACCCACGAGAGACATCTTGAACGCGGTTTCATGGAAGTATTTTTTTCAAAAAACTGTCCGGGGTATTTGTTTGATTGTTCCACAATAAGTTCTACAAAATTCTCATCGATAAAAAAGGCAATCCTTTTCTTCAGGTCCTTCAAATGTAAGTCTAGATTGAGATAAAAACGGGAAAGGCGATCGCAATATTCTTTCACATTTCCATTCAGCTGATGTCGGTTGAGTATTTTGGTCTATAACATCATCATCCTTTGATTCAATGTCCGGACCATCAGTAAAGAAGTCGTTTTCACTTTCTTCCGAACTGGTACTTATTCTTAGAATTCGACGTCATTTTACCAAACCTCCCGGGCAATATTTCATCATCACTTTCAGACAATTCAAAAATATTTTTTGCTTCACAATAATTTTTAGCCATATTTATAAAAAACTAACAATTACTCAAATCAACAAGTTATTACTAATATGTAAAATACTGAAATGCAGACTAAAATTAAATTAAGTTGTGCAAATTAGGAGTGTTATCACAATTTATGAGCGGACAAGTGTTTCCATTGATCGATTTTTCTTGAACAACGGTCAAGTGACAGATTGCAAAAAAATGTAAGAAAAATTTCGTCATGCCCATTGAAATAGTCTTCCCAGCATGACGAAACATTTCATCATGCCCGTTGAAATAGTCTTCCCAGCATGACGAAACATTTCATCATATTCATTGAAATAGTCTTCCCAGCATGACGAAACATTTCGTCATACCCATTGAAATAGTCTTCCCAGCATGACGAAAAATTTCGTCATACCCAATTAACAGATTAAACATTTATGTAAAAAAGCGATACTTTCACTTTCGACTTTATTTGCTGAATTTGAAGAACAGCGTAATATACTGGTATCCCCCCAGTTTAAACATGGTAAAAAGTGCTGACAATTTTTAATTTACCAAGCAGCGAGAAGGATGCCATATTGTTGATATAGTACTTCACAATCGAATGAATGTAAATGTCTATGAAATGAAATTATATGTAAACTAATTATATGTAAATATGTTGAATTGCAACATGAAAAGTTGTAACCAAACAAACAAACAAAAAAAAAAAAAAAAAAAAAAGATCAATGATCCAATAACTGTTTATTGGTTCCAGAATATCATTCCTAACAATGTGCTGCATTTCATCTACTACTGTTGAATAGAGGAACTAATGTCACTTAAGTAGTGTGATAAAGTCACTTAAGTAGCTCAACATGTGTCAAAATACCATAAGATTGACTGGAACAATTTTATGAGAAAGGTTTTTTCACTACATTTACATTGACAACCTAAAGGACGAATGGATGGGCCTGGAAAAATAGTTGAAATTGACGAAAGGTTGTTCGTGCGGTGAAAAAACAATGGCAGGGTACTTGAAAAACAAGGGATATTCGAAGTGGCGAGTCAAAGTTTCTCATTCAGGTTCCAAATCAGGAAGCAAGCACACTGATATCAACAATTTAATTTTGTTGATGCAACACTGAAAGCTCACACCCAAAAGGTGGAAAGATTGTGGGGCTCTGTTAAAAGCGAAACAAAAAAACAAAGCAGTATGGCTCAACAGTCATATTTTTCTGAATCCATATGTTGGAAGTCCTCTGGGAAAGATAAGCCTTTTTATGCTATATTAAAAGAAATTGCAGAGATATGGCAGCCACAAACTATATGCGAGTAGTTTAAACTTGGTGATAATCTTGGTGCTGTTTTGATAACAGGGGTTATGAAAACCAAGTAGTACAATCTTTTTTTAGTCTTGTATGATTATTATTTCCCATATCCCATTTCAACTTTAAAAATGTACAATAAAATTTTAATAAAAGATTATATTATTTTGGAATATTATTTAAGTCAAAATAAAAAAACAAAATGAAAAAAAAACTGATAAATTTTAATGCTATGACAATATTTTGAATTAACGGATGAAAAGCATTCCTATATTCATTTTGCCTTCATAGATGCATAATAAGAATATTTGATATGATACAAAAAAAACTCAATTTTAAAAGGGTTCTACAGTTTTAAAATATACTAAATACAAACTTCATATGCAGCTGAGCAATAGCTTAAATAATAGTCTGCCATAAAAGTGCTCATTAATTTTACTGAATAGTTAAAGCTTTCAATAGATAATAATAATAAAATACATAAATTAGATTAAAACAATGTACTTCTGTTTTCTTGTCCTTTATCAAATCTTCAACCTTCTCTATTACTTCTTTGCATAGGTCACATTCTAAATTTTTGAACTTTGTAGGTTTTTCTTTCTTTAGTGAGCCTAAAATGTTAAATTACCATCTCATTATACACATTATCAAATTATCTAAAGCAAATAATATCAAAATAGATTATAGAAATTGCCAAATGGTAGACACATGCTGTCAAGAAAAGAATTAAGTCACCAAACAGCTTGGTTTTTGATTTAAGACTACCATGCACAAAGAAGCCCATTTTTAAAGTTCTAGAAAGATTAACTGGATTAATTAGCATAGCGAATAGTGAAGCAGAATTCAAAGAATGCACTCAAAGCAGAAAAAGGCAGGATTGTTTAACCTTAATTTTTCACGCCAAAATATCTAAAAAATATCTTTCGCTCCAAAATATCAAAAAAAAATTCAAGTCGCAGCATCAATGAAAGAAGACAACATCTCCCAGTAATTTTCTGAAACAAATCCAAGAACATCATGTGATAAACTTTCTCATGAAGAAAACAGGTGAATTGTTCATAAACGCTGAGAGGAGAATAGCCCTACAAATAAGAGTTATATTTGTATTAAATTAGTTAAATTCTATTGATATTTTTCTTATCAATTAAGTTATCAACACAGCAGTGGACAAATGTGATCACAATCACGCAGCACCTACTGTGTTAAATATTAAATAAATTATGCAAGTAATATTTCGGTGATTCTAATTTTGGGATTTTAATGACACGTACAAATTATAAAATTAAAAATTTTAAATGGTGAATTATGAAGTAACAAAAGACAAGACAATTAAAATTTATAAAAAAGGGGAGAGGGAATTAATATTTATTTGTTTGCTTTATTAAACATTTCTTTCAATATACGATGTTTACTTTCCTTTGTTTTCTGTACTAACACTTTCTTTTTAATTCTACAGATATATTTTAATTTTTTGTTCAGTTACAAAATTCCACTGTTCATGATCCTGTAACTGCCACATGAGGGATTCCCACTAAACTGTGAATCAAATTTTTTTCCTTCTCAACAATCTCTTTTGCTTTGCTTTGCTTGCTTTCTTCACTACCAGTAGCAATACTTTCTGGATTTATAACAACCATACTTCAGATTTTGGGATCCGTTAGTTGACTGATAATAAAGACATTGTCATCGTAATGAAAAACATGTTATACAATCAAAAGTCATTAATCCGGACTCGTCGGGACTTCGGCGATTCCGGATTATCGATTTTTCCGGATTATAGATCATCAGTCTAAATCTGGTAAGATGGCATGCAGAAATTATAAAATTAAAAATATGAAACCGTAATTTATGAAATAAAGAACAATTATGATCTAAAGGGTATCAAAATTTACAAAAAAAAAAAAAAGCTTAATATTTATTTGTTTACTTTATTAAACATTTCTTTAAATGTAAGTTGTTTAAGTTGCTTCGTTTTATGTGATAATACTTTCTCTTTAATTCTATAAACAGACATAATTTCTTCTTCAGTTAAAAGTTCCACTGTTCAAGTCCTATAATTGCTGTGTCGAGAATACCGACTAATTTATCAATCGAAATTTTTTTGTTTTCAATAACCTCTGTGTCACTTTCTTCACTATCAGAAGCGAATTCTAATGATGAGGAATTTGATTTAAATCATATCAAACACGGAGTACATTGAGATGAAATACTAAATTTAGTATTTCATCTCAATGTACTCCGTGTTTGATATGTACTCCGTGTATATTTGTAAGGAATAATAAGCCAAATAAAATAAAAACATCTGCCCTGAATATAAGGATAGTGCTGACAGATCAAATTCCGATTCATTGCAAGCCGCGGCGTTCCCCCCTTCTTAGAAATACATATTCTTTGATTCTAACCTCCATGGTACTGTATACTAGGATTAAACCAATTTTGTTTTATACAAGAATAAGTATTTTGTTTAGTTCAACAAGAACTGCATATGCACTTGCAATTCTCGAGGTTACTGGAAACCAAATTTACGGGACACTTGCTTTGCCTTTCTAAAAGACAATCTAATTGGAGCTGCGAAAATTGGCTTTATGTCAGCTGCCCGAATGACGCTCACATGATATGTAATTCGCCAAGAAAGTGATCGCTTCCAACATTGACTCAAAACTGGCTTTTTGGGGAAGGGATTGCTGTATGAAATTCCCCAATTTTCCAGATTTTGACTAAAATATTTCAAGTCCCTGAATTTTTTGGTCAAATTTCGAATTTCCTGACTTTTTCTGGTTTTCCAGGTAGCATGGCAACCCTGTTAAATGTGGTAACAATAGTGTTCTTATCTTTATGGTTTGAAGTATTGCTCAAACGCATGTCTACAGATTGTTTACCTTTTCAGTGAGGCTATTTTAACAACCTTACTTATTACATTGGGTTCAGATAGGACAGAACCTTAGTTAATTAAAACTTAGATAATCAGGATTCTATGACATCTAAATGTTATCCTTTTGGGGATGGGGGAGGTCTTACAACAGCACCTTATTCTATTCTGGTCTATAACAACTTATCTGGTCTTATTCTGGTCTATAACAACAGCACCTTATTCTGCTATAAGTCCCAAGGTCTTAAAAGAGAAGAAGAAAGGATTTAAAAGAAAGGAAATAGGCATCATCTTATCCATACAAATGCTTTATTTATATGCTTATGAATTTAAAATAATAATTTATCTTAAAATTTAAATGAGTTTTCAACTGAAATAGATTTTGCATTCTCAATCATATCACCATAAATGAATTCAACTCATTTAACATATGCATGCATATTATGCAATCATATGTTGAAAAGTGCTTAAATTAAGTTATAAAATTAAAATGCAGTTATGAAGCAGCCTTTCAAAAACCAATTAAAAAAAGATTAAATGGAAATACTTTCTATTAAATCTTGTACTCAATAACCTTATAATGAAGGAGAGAGAAAAGGAAATAAAAGTATATAAAAAAAATAAGTATCACAAGACAACTTTTATTAGCTTAACTTAACAAACACATTTCAAATTTAATAATAATAAAAAAGAAATTCAAACCTGGGCAAATTTTCAGCATTCCACAAACTAAATCAGGATCTAGCTCTTGAATGATAATATTCATAACTGTATCAATATTTTCATCCACAAATGTTTTGCATTCTTCAGCAAGTGAGCTAGGTAATCGAGCACATCCTTCCTCCAAGAAAGTAAGAACCATTGTCTGTAAAATGATTTCAATTTAGATATTCTGTAGTACATCAGATTCACAGAAAGGATTCTTCCTTTTATATTTCTAATAACAATTCATCAAATGCATATATTATATTGAAATTTAACGAACACACTGCGATTTTCTTGACTTGCAAGCCACCAAAGATGTAATTTTTAATTCTAAGAAACTATCAGTTAGGATTTTTTGATATTTTGCCTTTATTCTCAAATTTTAAACTAATGACTTAAATTTATAAAAGTAACTTGCATTGCACCTTATTAAAGTCATCATTTTATAGTGTTCCCCCTCCCTTCTAGAAAAGAGAAACACATTAAAAAAAAAAAAAAAAAAAAAAAAAAAACTAGATTTATTAAAATTCCCTTTTTTTAAAATATTTTATTCATTAGTATTCTATCAATCACACACAGATGAAAAAGACAGCAATGTTGATGGCATAGAGTATACTGAAGAGAAAATTTGACATTCAAGTATGATTAAAAATTCAACTTATTTCAATTGGCATTTACAGGCACAGTTTACTTGAAGCTGCTTACTAAGAGAAAATTTTACTTCTCAAAATTTTGAGTTCAAAGTTCCTGAATTAGCTATGTCATCAGTGATACGAAGTCATACGAGGTAGACTGATCTAGAAATGATGCAGTCCAGAATAAGGTATTAAACATTTTCAGAATAGACAAGGGAAATTAAGGGCTACTGCTAACTAAAGAAATCATTTTAAGGTGCAGATAGACCTAAATAACAGGACGTGTGTTAAATTTTGTAATCTGTATTTTTTATTTAATTATTTATTTATTATTTTTATGCTTGTAACATCGTCAACTCCCAAGATGGAAGACACTAAGACAGGTTGTATTTTTAGATTTATTTTAAAACTTAAGTGAATTTTGGGTTATAACAAGGTTTGAATTGGTGTACAAAAAAGAAAATTACAGCAATACTATTGCCAGGGTTGCCACTCAAACAGGAGAATGAAATTCCCTGACTTTTCAATGTTTTCCAGGTGTGTTTTAAGAAAATTCCAATCTATCTGTGTAATGCATGTTGGCTGTGCTAAGAGGTAAATTAATTATGGTGTTACCTGAGAACAAAAAGATTAGCCAATTACATATGACTTATATATATATAATCCCCAAACCATTACTATTTTAACTATAATAGGATTTGTTTTCTCCACTGAAGATCGAGATTAGAACGTGCCCAATCTGGATTAAAAAATGTCTTTTTTGGAGACGTTTTGCAGCTAAATGAAAGAAATATATTTGATATTTTAAAATAAATTCAGGTACTTTATATTTATTCAGCAGCATACATAAACAATAAAATATGTGCTTTAAAATTTGTGATGGTAGGTCATCGTACTGCTAGAATTAATTTCAAGATTATGACAGAGAAAATTTTCTGAAATTTGAAAGTATTATTTACTACAGTCAAAAGTCGTTAATCCGGACTCGTCGGGACTTCGGCGATTCCAGATTATGGATTTTTCCGGATTATAGATCATCAGTTTAAATCTGGTAAGATGGCATGCAGAAATTACAAAATTAAAAATATGAAACCGTAATTTATGAAATAAAGAACAATTATGATCTAAAGGGTATCAAAATTTACAAAAAGAAAAAGCTTAATATTTATTTGTTTACTTTATTAAACATTTCCTTCAATGTAAGTTGCTTCGTTTCATGTGATAATACTTTCTCTTTAATTCTATTAAACAGACATAATTTCTTGTTTAGTTACAAAGTTCCGCTGTTCAAGTCCTATAATTGCTGTGTTGAGAATACCGACTAATTTGTCAATCGAAATGTTTTCGTTTTCAATAACCTCTGGGTCACTTTCTTCACTATCGGAAGGGAATTATAATGACGAGGAACTTGATTTAAATCATATCAAAGACAGAGTATATCGAGATGAAATACTACACTTAGTACAGAATTATAAACCAAATAAAATAAAAACATCTGCTCTGAAGATAAGGATAGTGCTGACAGATCAACTTCCAATCCGCACTTTTGCTTTGTAGATACAAATTACATATTAGTAAATATATATTGGAAATTCTATTTGACATAATCTTTCTAATCTATCATAATCTAATAATGACGTTTCTGCCCCCCCCCCTCTGCCGCAGAGCAGCGTGAAATTGATAAACAGATTTCGGATTTCAAAACATACTTTCGCTTTGTAGTAAATATATATCGGAAATTCTATTTGACATAATCGAAAGTTCAAGCTTACTTTTATAAAATTGCTCTAACAGTCAGCAAAAAATAATAAGCCGGATTCAATTCGAAGATTAAGGAACAACGCAATCTGCAACATTAACTGAATTAGATAACTTTAGCTTAGCGTATAACTCCGTTACACATTAAACGCGCATGCGCACAAACATATTCGCAGCTGTAAGGGTCTTATGCGCTCTCGTAAACGCCTGTGCGCATGCGTGAACGTGTCGCATGCGCAGAAAGTTTGTATCTTTGAGGTCCGGATTATAGATCATTCCGGATTATGGGTGTCCGAATTAACGACTTTTGACTGTAATAATAAATAAATTTGGAGGGAAGAAGGAACATTAAATAATACGAATAATATAAAGATAATTACTTAAAAATTGAATTAGAATAATTAACAATATTTTAGCGAATATTTAATTGTTAGCCTAGATGACCGATTACTATTTTTTTGCAAAATATCAAATAAGGCATTTATTAAAAAGAAAAAAAAAAAGGTTTAAAAGATTTTGTGGTAAAATCCTAGTATACGGTAAGGCCTTGGCACGATTTTTAAAATTGTCACCAACACCAAAATGACCCGTTTACCCCCCACCATAATGTCGCAAAACGGATGTTCATAGCCCCCCCTTAAAATAACTAATCCATTAACTAATTTACTTGAGCGAAAAAATATTTTCTTTTGCTTTAAAGTTTAGAGAAATTTGAAACAATATTAATTTTATGAACTCTTGATACCATGACCTTCGAAATTCAACACCGGCTTGGAGCTTTGGCGACAGATATTTTGAGCATGCGCAGTTGTTTCCCTCTACGTTGGAACGCAGCGACTCCTGTTGCAGAGAAGTTTTCCTTTTTAACAATACATATTCTTTGATTCTATATTTATATATATTGATAGTTTTCCTTCTTAACAAAACATAACTATTCCGTAGTACCGTATACTAGGATTAAACCGATTTTGTTTTATACGAGAATAAGAATTTTGTTTAGTTCAACATGCACTGCATATGCGCTTGCGATTCTCGAGGTTACTGAAAACCAAATTTACGGGAAACGGAAACTTGCTTTGCCTTTCTAAAAGACAATCTAATTGAAGCTGCGAAAATTGGCTCTATGCCATCTGCCTGAATGGCGCTCACATGATATGTAATTTGCCAAGAAAGCGATCGCTTCCAACATCGAAGCAAAACTCGCTTTTTTTGTGGGGTATCGCCGTTTAAAATTCCTCGACTTTTCCAGATTTTGACTAAAATATTTAAAGTACCTGACTTTTCCCTAAATTTTTGGTCAATTTTCAAATTCCCTGACGTTTTCTGGTTTTCCAGGTAGCGTGGCAACCCTGTATTACAGAAGAGAGACAAAGGTATCCCTGATGCAGGACACATCTTATTTCAATCGAATCGTTTTGATAATTCTTTGTCCTTCTTTTGTCACAAAACGAGAAAACAGATGCATTCAATGAATTCAGTCCAAAAATCCCTTTTGGTTAGTTTCATTCGGTCTAGCTTAGAGTTATTCAAAAGAACTGGTTTTCCCATGGTTTTCCCCATGAGAAAAGGAAACTCTAATTGAACACACACACACATTACTGACAAATACAGTGCTACTTAATATACAAATCCACAAATATCCAATTATTATAGAGAAATATAACAATTATTATAGTTTTGTTTACAAAAATTTTTTGGTCCTTCTTTTGTATTTCAAGGGCAGTCAAAGTCAACAAACTGCATTTATTTTTTTTATAATATTCAAAATTATGAAAAGGATAAATGACAATTATACTACTAAAAGAATGCCAAAACTCATCAAACAAAGTAAGGCAGACATAAAATTGTGTTATTAAACATACATAACTTTAGAAAAGATATGAAAAAGCCCTGATATAAATTAAAATCGGTACCTTCCAGTTTTCATTCAAAACTAAAAGATAAAATATTCAGAATAAAATAAACAAATTTATGATTCTCCAATTTTTGAAGAGTATTTCATAATAGCAAATTCAGTTTGAATGCAGAAACACTAAACATTTTCAAACTGATATTCAGTATTCCATTTCGTATAGGATACAGCATTATCAGTAACATAAAAATTTTAAAAAAAAAAAAAAAAAAAAAAAAAAAAAAAACCTGAATTTGCGGCATCAGCCTCAAAAGCTACCCATTAATTCTTTATTTAAAAATCTAAAATTTCTACAAATATTTCAACATTATTCTAAAATGATGTCTTAATATTTGCAAACAAAATTCTATTTGTCATGTGCATACATATTGCATCAGCAATTTTAATATAAATATTACATCTTTATAATAGAAACAGAGGAATGAATGGAAGGTGTAATATCTTCTGAATTCTATTGGTTAAACATTATGCTAATTTTTTTATTAATCTTTGTTTGAAAATGCCCCTTATTTAAATTATAAAATTAAATACATTACCAACATATATCACTGCAATTTTTGATAGCTAAGACTTCCTTTTTTGTGTGTGGGAAGGGGAAGCAAGAGTTGTGTTCAACAAAATTACGAAAATAACTCCCTTAAACATTTGCAAAATTTTCCTAGTTAAACATATTTAGAAAATGTCAAATATATTATTCATTGGTTATCAAAATTAAACAGGAAAACCAATTTCCTTAAAATTTAACAAACTCGGAGGTTACAAATGTTAATCTTTGATTTAACATCATTAATACCTTAGAGCCAGGTTGCTGCAACTTTTGCTTAAATGATGAAATCACGTCTTTGCATACATCGCATTCCAGATCTTTCACTTCTTCAGAAACACCAATTCTTGCTAACTCTAAAAACATTTCATTAAGAAAATAAAATTCAATAAAAGTTCATCATGTGCAATCTCTAATTCAAAATTTAAAGATAACAATTATTTGAAGCATTAAATACAGAAATGAAAGCAAAAATAACAATGGGAGTAATAAATTTGATTTACACAATACAGTACAAAGTCTGAGCTCTGGAATCATCCAGACTCACGATTTTAGATCATCAGTTTTAAATCTAGTAAGATGTGTAAAAATTATAAAATTAAAAACATGAAATATTGAAGCATTTATGATCTTGATGGAAAAAAATTTACAAAAAAAAAAAAAAAAAAAAGAGGGGGGGGACTCAATATTTATTTGTTTGTTTCATTGAATACTTCTTTCAATGTAAGCTGTTCCTGTTTTTACATTAACACTTTCTCTTTAATTTTATAGACAGAAAGAAGTGAATTATATGTGTCAAGAATTCCTACTTAAGTGTCAATCAAAATGTTTTCTTTATCAAAAGCCTCTTTGACATTCAATAACACTTCATTATGTGCAATCTCTAGTTCAAATTTTAAAGATAACAATTATTTGAAATATTAAATATAGAAATGGGGCATTTTTTGAATTTATACCATACTACAGATTATACACCATCTGTTAGTTAATTGTTGAAAGGAGTACAATGAAAATCTCATATTATATCATCTTCATTTCTTATCACTTTTCCACATTCCTTCATAAATTCTATTAATTGAAAAATTTTGTCTTTTTCAAAATCTCTGCCAAAATAAGGTGGATCTTTAGCCTCATTTTGAAACTACACTTCCTCATTTTGAAACACAGCCCAAAGTGCGCTGCCATTTCCTCTTTCTTGGCAAGGCCACTATAGAAGGCAAGTTCTATATATGCTATAGCTTTGCAGATCATGCTACATTCCAGGATTAGAAACTTTTTGATTAAATCAAAAATCTAGATTTTAATTTTGGTAAAATAACTGTCATAATAATAGCCTGCAAAAAATAATAAACATGATCAAATTAAAAAGTTAAGATATGTGCAATTGGTTATTTTAACTGAACCTTAGTTTTTCGGAGTCTTATTCTTTCTCCATTCTCTGCTGCTACAGCAACAAAAGAAAACCAATGTGAACAGCGCTTCACTCCAAACAAATATCTTGAGGCTTCACTTACTGTTTATGTCAGACAGAAAAATGTTAACCCCTACCCAACATCCACTTCAGAATTGAAAACATGGTCATGGCTAACATCAGTCAACATATTGTGTCAGTGGATACAGCTTGATTCACTACAAGCAGGTGTTAGAAAGTGACATACAAGGAACTCGGTAGGAAAATTGATTTTATCGTTCATTTTCCCCCTTTTTCTTTCAGTATTATGTTTTCAATTTCTAAACTTGGTAAAAAAAAATTGCTGATGATTGAGAGATCTGGAAATTAGATGTACGGATTTTGAAATTCTTACTGAATTACAAATTAATTAGAGAATACATTAATTAATACAATTAATAATTTATCTTATTAATTACAGCAAAAAATTTTAAAGGCTTGAATTAAATCAAAAACTATAGAAAACAAGAGGAAAAATTTGTTGCTTCTATAATCAAATGCTCAAATTTTTAAAAGAACAAAACAGTATTAAAAAATTACGTGGGCAAAGTCCTAGTGCAGGGCAAATATTATCAGGTTTTAATTCTTGTTGGAGAATGCTGATTAGAGCTTCGACATTTTGGTTAATGAAATCGTTACAGTCATCTCTTAGGGATTTGGGTAAAATATTGCAGGCTTGATCCAAGAAATTTTCAACTTTTTCCTGCAATAAAAATTTAAATATATCAAAGTAAGCATTCTTAAATTCTTATATACAACAGTTCATGAAATGCAGAACATAAATGACTAAACTCAAAATAATGATAACAATCAAATTTCAGAATAAAAATTCAAATTACAGTTTAATACCTAAAATAGTATTGTCATGCACATACTCTATGCTACCTGCCGGAAGAACAGACTTATAGCTGAAAGCCAACAACTTATAGCTGAAAGGAGAGAGGAGAAAATCTGGCAACGAAAAGAAGAAACGTGCTTGATGCGAGAAGGACGGCATGCTCGTGTGAAAAAAACAGTTTATCTGAAAGGAGAGGGGAAAATCTGGCAACGAGAAGAAGAAACGTGCTTGATGCGAGAAGAACGGCATGCTCGTGAGAAAAAATTTGAAATGAGTTTGACTGTATTCCGAGAGTAGAGTTGGTCTTTCTTGTTTTTTGTTAAGAGCTGAGAGATGCAATGTATTACTTGTGCGTTTGATGTAAATGTGAATAAAAGCAATACTTTGTGAAGTTAAACTGTATTTACAAAATTAAAATATAGCTCATGTTATTGCTAAACCTGCATAAATGTCCCAGTTTATTTCCTGCAAATAGAGTTGACTAATAACATTCATAAGTGGATAGAAACGAACCGACAAAGATGAATTGATCAAAGGATCGATTATATGACAAGTATATTAGTTGATTTTTTTTAATTAAAAGATATAAAAATTGCAAGATTAACAAGGAACCTGCAATCTTGATATACAGATTTCCAATTAAATTCTGGAACTAATTTTAAGCTAATGTATTTTTGATAAACTTATTACAGGGTTTGTACACATTTCTACACAATGAAATTAAGTACTTTTAAGGACGTTTTTAGGACCATTAATGAAAAAAATTAATGGCCTATGTGCAAATGGGAACTGAATAAATTAAATTAAAAATATTATCTATGCCTGAACTTTACTTTTATAATACCATCCTAAAAATAAAATAGATCCATAAGTACGATGCATTATTATTAAACATGATTTAATTAACATAATTATTAATAAGTTTGAAGTTTGAGAATAAAATAAACTTTATGAAATTTATCAAGTAGCATCAAATAATTTACACTTGTAATAATTGAACATATTTGAAAGAAGATAAGTGACATTTTATTTATGTTTTACTCACAGTTAGCTTTATGTTTTTTATTTTATTTTATTTATTTATTTATTTTTAAGTCTCATTTTGTTACATTTTTGCTCAGTCTAGAGGCAGTAAGTAAGCAGATTTTATTTCAAGCACCATAGGTGAAAATGAGAAGTAAAATCATAGCATGATTCATAACAAAAGATTGGCTATAGTCACCACTCCTGCTTGCATAGAGAGAGACCTGCTGATCAAAACAAACCTGAGAGGATTTCTGTAGGCATGGTTGGCAAGTTTTGAAAGTTAGCTGTGCTCTGCCTGACACAGTTAGTGTCTTAGCTTCGTGTAGAGTTCCAGGGGTTGTAACTCAGTTAATATACTTTAAGGTTCTAATCAGCCAATAAAATACCAGAAGTGATAAGTTGTTTTGCATTATTTTAACTCTCACTAGATGCGAAGAATAAGTTTTACATGAATTTTTTTCAGTTTTATGTTTTATCTTGTGACCACGGTAAAGGTTAATGAAAGGCAATAACTCGCTTTAACATGCAGAAAATTTTAAGGATAAGCAGTTAGTTATAAGTAATAAAATTAGATATTAGATAACCTAAGTCATTATGGATTTACATGGCCACTATTAGATTTTATTTATTTTTTCCCACTATTTGTTAAAAAAGCCCTATTAAAATCACAATATAATAAAATTTCACAGTTTAAAATACATGTAATTTACGATATCGATTCTTAAATGATATTAGGATATTTAAACATTAAAAGCTACAAAATGTGTCTTTTTAATTTGAACACTTTCCACATGTTTTGGCTAATTTATAGCAATTTCCTTCTCTTAAAGCATTTTTTCTAACAATTAGAAATTTGTCTCTACATGCAAAACTATGTTCTCACCAGCTTCTGCGTGTTTTATCTTCTAAAATGAGCTTCTTATTTAAAAAAAACTTAGAGCATAAAGGCATGTTCTTATGCTAACAAAATAAATTAATGTTCATGGTGATGTAACTAAACAAGATGAGTCACACTCAAACTAAAGATATGAACTAGTGGTTAAACACTGTACAATTTAATTTCATTTTAAGCTGGCTCAGCAACTATATCATTATAACAAATTCAAATGTTGGCAGGGGTTATGCAAAGGCGAATAATTACAAATTATCAGAGCTGGCAGGAACTAATGCAGGAAGCAAGTGGAGATCAGAAGTATACTCTTATCTTACACTCCGAAAACCTCAGTTTATAAGTGATTTTCATTCTGATGAGGAAATAAAAATGGGAAATTATAGTAAAGGCTGAAATTGTAAACAACTGGGTAATTTATGTAATAATAACTGTACATATCTTTGAAGATCTGTTTATACAGCTGGTGTGGCATAATTTTTAGAATTTAGAACAAGCATTGGAAGTAGAATTTAGAAAGGCACCAGGCAGCAAAATCTAGGATCCACAGAAATTGCATCAGGCGCGAAAACGCATAGCGCCAACTCTGTGTATGATGCATTAAGACATATTAGATGAATCACTTAAACTGTCAGTTTTCAATTTATTTATTAATAAAAAATTCCTTTCTATAATGCCTGTCCATATGATAATATTAGAAGCGTTTTTGATATTTTCCAAGCTTGTGTCTAGTGAAAAGTAAAGAAAATAAGGGGAAGATAGAAATGTTAAGAGAAAGATTCTAGGATCAGAAGTAAAACATTCAACTGTTATGTTTTCATTGTTCTTCCAGACGTTCTGCAGAAAGTAAGAAATTAGATATTAATATCATGGATACATTTTTCATTTTGCCACATTTTTCTGGAATCTTCTAGAATCGTGGGTCTATAAATCTTGCTTTTAAAACTTTCTAAACTTCTAAGCTGCATTGTCTAAAATCCTAAAGAAAAATGACTCACACCAATTTTGTAACAGCAAAAAGCCAGAAATATTTTGAAAAAAAAAAAAAAAAAAAACAGAGGGGAAAAAAGTTACAAAGTTAATTTTATACAGAAAACTGATGCATATTCCGAATATTCTGGAGAAAAACTCTTACCATGAAAAAAATATAAAAAGACATGTTAAATTAATTACACAACTATTTTGCTTTTGCTAAGAACTGTTTCACAAATTGTGCTTGATAGCATTATACCTTGCTCATTTTTTATATTCAAAATATTGTATACAAAGTAGCCAAAATGGAACTTTATAATATGACAGCGAAAAATAAAAATGCTTTATTTCAATGTTGTTTCCTCAATATAATTCCAATATATTACCATTATTTTAATGAAATTTATCAATGGTACAATGTTTAAAAAACATCACCGAAAAATTTCCAGATCTCGGAATTAAAAATTTTCAATAGAAACTGATCTTAAAATCGCCAAAATGTTGATAAGTCGCCAAATTTAGAGCCGTTTTATGAAAGAATTCACATACCCAAAAGCGAAAAGTTGTTTTAAGAGCTCTTTATTAGAAAAAGGGTAATAATTTTGAAATGCTTATGTTTCACTTCTTGCTTAGAAACTAGAGTATCCAATATTTATATTAGAAATAGGAACAAATTATAACCCATGAACATAATCACCCATTTAAAAGATAGCCATATTTGTCAGCAAATCGCCAAAATTATTCCTCCTATATGCTAATTCACCGTCAAAAGGGCAGTCATAAAAACAGACAGAAATTTCAGATGATTAAAATTAAGGACCTTCTGCCTGTTTTGGCTGAAATTAAGGACTTTTAAGAACCAAAAACCGATTCCAAAAAACTTAAGAACTCTTAAGGACCATACGAACTCTGTATTAAGTTTAAGAATTTATTCCCCATAGGTTAAAGCTATAAAATTAAAAATCTTATAATTAAAATGAGTCATTAAAAATTAACATAGCCAAATAGCAGAAAAAAAAATTACTGTGATATTATTTCATCATGAATTAATGACATGTGGTGTGCTCTTATTTAACAAATAAAAGATGTTCAAAATGCAGCTTTACAATTATTCCACATGATCACTTGCACATGAGGTTCACAACAAATATTTTCTTCGAGAAGCAATGCTTTCTATTTTGCTACAAAAAGAAATCCAAAGAAAAAACAATACATATCTCAGATGTTTCTTTTGGGATATTTAGAAACAGCTTCAGAGAATAAAATAAACCAAATAATATCTTCAGAGAATATATTGTTGCTTCTTCTTTAATTTTATATGATTACAAAATTTGTTATTTGTTATGAATAACAGGTATTCACACTTGAAAAGAAAGAGAAAAAATTATGAGTGTGATTGTACTTCATTTTGCTATTTATTGATTCTTTTTGGTGACTATTAGTTTAATAATAATCAATTTTAATAACACAGTTTTGTATGATACATTAAACTATTCACAACTACTTTATAAAATTTTATAGTTTGGTAATAACAAATTGCAATATTTTGTGGCTTTACGATAAACTATCTGATACCATTATCTAGTTTTTGTCCACAACATTTTTACAATTACATTAACATATCTGATACATCTTTAAAATTGCATCTATTGGGTATGTTCAAAAGTTCAACCCGCTTGCAAAAGGTCACTGATGAAAGATGTTTTGACCAAAGAGATGGTGCTTCCAAGAGCTGGAATTAGTAGTCACATAATTGAGATAATAGTACAGTACGTGTGTATACTAGTGGCACACAACTGGAGAGAGTTGTGCCGATCAAATGAAGACCAATAAGAAATACATCAGATATTGTTTGCTGCATGAGTTCGATAAGGGCAGTAGTGCAGCCTTGGCCTGCTGCAACATTAAGCAACTGTATGGTGGGGATGCAATTGAAGAAAGCACATGTCATCAAAAATTCAGGGATGGCAACAAAAGTTGTCATGATCAACCACGGTCTCGGCGTCCATCAGCATTTTCGAAAGAGGATCTGGATCACACCATAACAGTAAGTCCAAGGCCAACTATAGAGGAATCACTGGCAACCTTCCAGGTAAACAGGACAACAGTGGAAAGAAGGCTTGTTTGTGGCTCTGGGTTTCATCACAAATTTTGATCGTTGGGTTCCACATCAGCTGAGCGAAAGTCAATGAAAGGGGTGAGTCATCATGTGTTGTACAGCTTCCCCAGTATGAAAGTTATCCCTTCCTGACACGGACTGTCACCAGCGATGAGAAACTGGTTATGAAACAGAACATGAAGCATCGCAGGACTGTGTGTCGCGTTTTTGAACCACCTCCATCGACAGCCAAACACGAACTTCATCCTAAGGAAATGTTGTTGAGTATCTGATTGGATGTTAAAGGAATCGTTTATTAGGAGGTCCTGAAACCTAACCAAACCATTAATATGGCCTTCCAAAGGCCTTAAAAGGGCTCGAAAGACTGCAGGAATCATTGTGGTCGAAGCAGCTAGGCCTTGTCAATCCCAAAAGGGTTATCATCCAACATGATAATGTTAAGCCACATACTGCTGCAATGACACATCAGAAGTTAATAGACCTCTGTTGAGAGGTTTTACCCCACCCACCCTACTTCCCTGACTTGGCGCCTACAGATTTCCACCTTTTTCGCACTGTGCAAAATGCCTTCACCAGGAAGGCCTTTGGTGTTGTGGATGCTGTTAAAAGTGCTTTACACGAGTTCTTCAATGCCAAACCAACAGAGTTTTATTGGCATGGGATTAACCTTCTACCAGAGAGATGGCAAGAAGTCATTGATCATGCTGGTGATTATACGCAGACCTAGGTGAGTTATACTTTGTGTTCTTCGCACATCCATATGCACACCAAAATCGGGTAAAACTTAAGCATGTACCCAAAAGAATATCAATATAAGGAATACAATTTTCTCTATTAGTTTAATCATTATAAAAGGGCCATAAAATTTTAACATTCATAAAATAGGTAATAAAAGTAAATTTAACAGAAAGTATTAATAAAATTAAATATATAGTTTGGGAACAAAATATAAATTAAATAAATATATAATCTTCACTTCAATTTATGACGCATTTAATAATATATAATTTTAATTCATTTAACAACACAGAGACAGCACAGAAAAAAACCCCAAAACAAAAGGTTTCAAACAATACACAACTCCATGACATCCGCAGAAAGCACAAAAACACAACTTTTCACTAATCTTTCTGAGATTTACTCAATTAAGACATAAACATGGTAAAAACTAATGGCAACATTTTGCATTAACATAATCCTTCTGGGAATTTTTAAATTTTCCTTACATTAGCAGTTATGCTTGTGATTATTTTGTAACTTAAAATATTACATGCATATAAGATACTTGAAACACAAAAAATTATTTTAGTACTTTTTATATTAATTATAAAATATCAAATGTCAAAAACAAATTTGTTTAAGTAGTCAACTAAAAAGAGATGAAAAACAGTTTTTATTATTATTATTACTATTTCTTTTGTTCTAAATCATATCATTCTCACCTTTATAGCAGGATCATTCAACTGATTTTCGACTTCTATCATTGCATCTTTGCACAGATCACAAAATGCATTGTCCTGAGGTTTTGGAATAACTTTTACATTCAATTCTATAATTAAAATAATAATAATAAATAAATAACTCATTAAAAAATATATCCTATGCCAGAAAGCAATTTCAACAGCTCGAAGATTCTTAAAATTTTTTCTGGAAAATACATCCTTTTTGATTTTTAATAAACTTAAATTATACTAAAATAAAGCAGAAACTACTAGAATATACTTTTATTATACTAAAACAAAACAAAAAATAAATATTTATTGAGTTACCAGAAATTCCAAAAATATTTAAATTCACTTACAATTTATGTAAGCAAAATTAAATATTTTACAAGTATTTTTAATTCCTTTATGAAATAAGAAATTCCCTTTTAAATAAGAGACTATATATTATCTAATTTCTTGATTAAAATATGCCTAATAAAAACTTAAAACCATGCCTATTTTCTTACATCTTTATGATTCCTAATATGTGACGTTCAAAATTAAAAGATAATTAATTACAACCAAACTTAAAACAATACAGTACAAACGAACATCTAAAAATTATAACACATTAACATTTATAAACACCTTGTTTAGAAGCTGAATAACATTTAAAGCATTGCTCTAATGACAAAGTATACACAAAATTTTAAAATCAGGAAATTTATTATCACCACTCTCAGATATAACAGGGTATGTAATCTCTTTTGCATCAAAAATACAATAACACTGAATGCATGAAATACAAAGTAACACTTCAGAAAGTATGGAATATTTTTGTACAACATCTATGTTTATTTCAAAATAACTTAAAGGTTTTTCAACAAAACCAAAATAACTTAAAAACTTAATAAAGTCAAAATAATTTACTACTTTTTTAAAAAGGTTTTGGTCTCAGTATTATATCAAATCATTACATTTAGCTATTTATTATATTAGGTGTTCTTAAGTTACTGTTCCATCAACTTTTAAATGTCAATCGTCCCTCTCAATGTCATATTGACTACTGAGGGTCTATATGAACCACTTTGAAGATCCTAGTATTGTGTCATCTATTTTACATCACATATACCTGCTTCAATATTAACAGTCTATATCAACATTTACACATACATTTTCTATGAAACTGATAAAACATGTTTCAAAGGTCTAAGGATAAATATGCCAAGACTCACTTGGCCTTCTCCAATCAATGATATAAATAATGTTGTTATATCATAAGGATTATTTACATTTAAATAAAATGTGAGCAAACTTAATCTTATTTAAATTTATAACTATATTTACATGAGTCTTATTTAATACGAATTCAGTTTTTAAAGTTAAAAGTTCAGCTCTTGATGGTTATAAAACCAAATATGAGCAATTTTATTTCAGACATACACAGCAGGGGAACAGGGAAGAACCAATTGTGAAAATTTTGGATTTTACACCTATTTTTTCCTTTATATATATTTTAATTTACCTATGCAATTTTTCAAATTTGTATATATCAGTAAACCAAATTTTAAACAAATTTTATTTTTGACTGCTGATCATTTGAATGTTTAGCAACAGAGAAAATTACAGAAATATATCAACACAATAGGCCAGAACATACAAAAATAGCAATGCATTAGAATTATTAATTTTTTAATCATCGTTCCCCTTTTTATTATTACTGCCAACTTGATAATTATTTGAAGACTGCATCTATACCATGATACTTTTTATAGCATATGCAAATTAACATTTGATAACAAAATATAATACATAAAAATGACCCGAAATTTTTAAACATAGAACATTAGTTAAAATTAAAAGAAAACATTTTAAAAGTGAAAGGTAAAGGACAAATTAGCTAAAATTTTATTTTCAGACACTTGTACTATTTATTATACTCATTTAACTAAGCTGAAGCAGACAGTGCAAAATATCTGACAGCAAAACCTACAGTTACAACTGGAATGTTTTAATCTCTTTAGCTCATAGCAAGGGTACCCAATCTAAGGTGCAAAACAGAATTTCAACGCTTATCATAAATGGCTTGATTTCTAGAGTAATGAATTACAAGTCATATGATATACTTCGTATGAATGAATATACTCTGTAGATGAGATATTATTTTTGTGTGAAGAGCAATTAGTAATAAAACATTTTACAGGAATGTGGGGTTTTGTTAAGATTCGGAATTACTGGCTTTACAGTAATAAAATTCCATCCATGATGGAAACAAAAATAAATGTCAAAACAAATGCATAATCAATTCTTGATTTGGAATAACTGGTTCTGAAATATTCCGTATATGTCAGCTGAAACAGATACTACCTTAACTTCAAAAGAAAATCAACTGTAATATTAAGTTTATATTAACAACTTTCATTCTTTCCTGCATGTCTTGTTTTGTCATATATTCAATCATTTTGTAAGTTTATGCAAATAGTACAGCAAGTGATACATGTGAAAACCAGAAGGAAATCTAAACTGGCATTCAGCAGAATTCTCATTGCTGGCTTGCTGCTTGCCTGAATCACACATCAGAATAGAAGGTGAATGCCTGATATTAGTCATATGCAAGTGGAATTAGATGCATGTTCCCGTATGATCCACACAGTGTTGTAGCTTTGCATAAGATTTTGCTGAAACTGTACAATAGCTAATACACAGTTGATTCACAGAGAGTTACAATCAAAAAGTCGAAAGAATTGTTTTGTATTATTTTAGTTCTAATATCACAAGACATAGAAAAAACACTTTATGTTAGATTTTATATTTTGTCTTGTGTCCATAGCGAGCACTAAAATGTGATGATAACTTAACAATCAGTAAACTTCTAAGCTTAACCATTCACACAAGGGCCAGTGCTAGGTTTTCCTGCTTCTGGTGCAATCTCTGTATTTCCTAAATTCTGAAGTACAGCGCCTTCCTAAATTTTAGAAATTTTGCTGACCCTAAATTCTGCTGCCCAGTGTGACCACACAGGATGCACCAGCCCTGGATGTGTAACAAGTGGTCCAGTTAAGTAGAGACTTATGCTATAAAACTTCAGCTGGTACGGCATAAGATTTTTTTTAATTGTTTGCCACGAAATAAATTTGGTTCATACAACATTTTTAATAAAAACAGCATTATTTAATATGGAAAACTGTTTATGATTATCTATTAATAACTGATTAAATATTTGAAAAGTGCTCACAAAACATATGATCATAGATAGGGAGGGGTCTAGGACTCAAGCAAGCCACAATGTTTTTTATCATACCAATCAGTTTGCAACATGTTAATAAAAAGATGCTAATGAAATGTAGAATGAAAATAATTTTTACTAACCTGAAATTTTTTTTTTTTTTTTTGTAATTAAATAAATTTATAATATTACTCAAAACTTCTTTTTAAATGTAGAAATAAGCAATTATATTTAATTTTCTTTGTTTCCAACTCAGATAGAAAGGATATGAAATGTCAGCGCATAACAAAAGTACACATAACTGAATTTACATATATTGATGCATATTTATTTTTATAACATTTTAAATTCATTCAAACTGTTTTCATAATATAATATAGAGAAATGAAAACTTCACCTTTATGGGTTTCAATAGGACATGCTTTGACAGACTGGCATATATCTCCAAATTCAGTTCCCTTAGCAATAGCATACTGAACTTTCAATGAGTATGTTTTCAAAAAGTTTTGACAATGATCAGGAAAATCCTTCACCCATTTATTACAAACTGCATCGAGAGCTTCACGAACATTGACCTGAAAGTATGAAAGAAAGTATATTTGAAAAAAAAAATTTTAAATAATTTAAATTGCATAATGATCAGCATTTAAAATAAATAAATAAAACACATCAATGTCTTTTTTTAGATTTCGATCAATACAGTAACATCTTTGGTAAATATTAATCACCCAAAGCTATTATTATATATCATGGCATTCATTTGTTGCTACTGCAGCTTAAATGTAGTATAACCCCCCCTCCGGGACCACAGACTTTTAAGGCTATTCGTATCTTCTGGAAATATATTGCAGAAACAAACTTTGAATGATCCCTACTGTTATTTTTTTCAGTTCTTTTCCTTTTCTTTTTTTGTAATATATAATCTTTTTAAATAAAGATGTAGATATTCCATCACATTTAAAGAACGCATGGAATCTATTAACCTTCTCGAAAATGAAGCTAGATTCCAAATAAAATAGTAGCAAGCATCTAAAAAAGGGTTGAAGTATATTTTTCAATACTTTGTATCCCTTTGTCCTTATATGACCGAGAAAAGCAAGTTTCCCAATTCCTTGACAGCAGCTATACAACTCCAAACAATAAAAGTTTGGAATGACACAATGAGTGAGTTGAAATATGAACTTTCAATATATTTGATGAAATTGTTGTCATCCAGATGAGTTCCACATTGTTTTAAAATTTCATGTCACTTTTGTAAATGTTAGTTTATTTGTCTTAAATATGACCAAGTTCCAGCTGTTGTGGGATATGAGAAGATAAATCTGAGCAAATACGTAAGGTCTACCAGAAAATTCTGCCCATTTGGAAAGTGAAAGAAAATAACACATTTTTCATACCTTTAATAATATTTATTTTGCATAATGTAATTTTTTTCGTTAATGATCTCCTTTCAGCATGATAATTTGCAGATGTTATTTTTGAAAAATGTCTTGCCCTTATAAGGACTCAAGTAGAGCTTGGGTGACATCTGCTCCAATTTTGAATTTTTTTCCTTCAAAAAATTTTGCAAGGAAAGAAACAAGTAATAATCGGAGGCCTCTGCGATTTTCTGATGAATAACCAGAGCAGCACATGGTCTTGCATTATCATGATGCAGTATGATGTACTTCCAATTGAACATTGCCAGCTGCTTTTCTTTGACTGTTTTGTTTAAATCATCTATTTGCTGACAGTAGATGCATTTATGATTTTATTCAATTAAAGAAGATACACAATTTGCCTTCATATGATCATTTTAATGACTACATTTTATTCCTTAACTTTGAATGTATACTAAAAAATAATAAACATTATTTTTTAAAGTAAAATTAAGCTCTGTTAATGGTACCAATATTCTTAAAAAGTACACAAACACATAAAACTGGTTTAAGCATGAGCTAGTTATTCCATGCTCATAATGGTCTCCACTTGAAAATACTGTTTCACATTTGAGCTCAATGAGAGATGTCATCTAATAATAATAACTATTTCTCTTATTGTATCTGCATGAAGGATTCAAAATTGTTCATGAGACATCTGAATATTTCATCTATTAGCACACGATGAAGCTGTTTCACCTACCTACAAGAATGCTATCATAAACACATAAGTAACTTATAATCACAACAGCTTTTTTGAATGTTGCTTTGATGATCGAGAATCAATAACATACATCAATGTTCTTCATCCAATATCTGGATTTATCAATGAAGAGTATGATCTCCACTGTTTATCAGTCCACTTTACATAAGAGAGTACCAAATTTAGATGCTTTTTCTTTGACTTGAAGTGAAAGGCATGTCAATTACTGGCCACTGAAGCTACATACCATCCTCATGAATTTTTATATATTTAACAAAAACTGTTAACTGTTACTTACAATAGCTGTTATGAAATATAATCATAGTTGAATCTAAGTAGATCTTCAATTGCATATTGTATTTAATGAAAATATCAATCTTATATGTATGTAACATCTCCAAACTTTAGGTTTTATTTGATTGAACCTTTTGGAGTGAGAAGATTATGCTTGGTAACTGATTCCAGAAAGCAAAAACAAAAGAAAATCTCGCAGAATCGTTGCACCATATCTGAAAGGCTAAAATGCTTAGCTAGCAAAAGGCACCCCCCCCCCAGTTCATTAAGCAAATGACATATAGAGACTCTTTTTAAATTACTATTTCGACTGTATTTATAATTATTTATATTTAGAAAATGAAATGGCCCACCAACACCCAAATACTTGTTGCCACATTATCATTTAGGTTTTAAAAATAGGTGAGTAATGTACAAACAGAAATTTTCACATGACATAGTTCTGAGGCATCTCTTTACTGGGTACATGACCCAATTCAGAAATGATTGCATAAATTTAGGCAAGTTATGAATTTTTGTGTCAAACATTTCAGTCCACCAAACTTTAAAATTCTTTATTGTCAATTACTATTATTATTATTATTCTCTGCTCAGATTAAGTAGAGTTCCAACATATTTATTCAAATGAAAATCAAATACAATTCTAAACTTTTTAAATCACCACATCAAAGATATATCATTACATAAATGTACTGTAAATAATTACATAAATTAATAATTACATGAATGTATTGCCTATTAGCAACAGGAAATGAGTGCATGTGCAATTAAAGATTGAAAAGAGTCAAGAAATCCTAAACATGAAATATTATGCAAATCATCTGCTCAATGAAGAAAAAACTAAATTTGTTCACCCACCCCCTTCACTCCAAGTAAAACAAGATTCTACTTGTGCATATTGCGACAGCTTTGTTAGAAATAATCTGAATGATTTACTTATATCTAAAAATATATTGCTTATAAATCACAGATGTGTCCTTAATATTTGCTTATGTGGCATCTCTGTGACATGTGTGCTGTACTACATAATCCTTTCTCTTTGTTCCATTTTAATCTGAACTAACCAAGCAAATGCAGGCAGTCTTAAGCAAATGCAGGCATATGATAAATTAGTTATAAATATTACATGAAATTTCACTTTTATCTATCATATTTTTGGGGGTCAGTGATGTATGCTTTCTGACAGCTAGCTGTGCTTCAGCAAATTAAGACAGAATTTCACTCTGCACCCTAACTCTTCACACTTTATGCTAACATGCACACAATATAAATACGTTTTAAATATAATAAAACAATACAAAAGAAAAGATATGATTATCCATTATATTTGTGAAAAATACACTTTAATGTCTTTTTCAATAAATATGGTCATGATGTTTAAATCTGATCTCATACTGCTTTTAAGACACTTATAATAATGTGCCCTTCTTCCCAAAAATGGTAAGCAACTCATCAGTCTTAATGACTTACCTTGCTCCTGTCTCCATTCAGATCTTGTTCTAAATAAAATGAAATTGCTTTACAAAATGCACATTCAGTATCCTTTTCAAATATAGAAAGTGGATGGGTCAACCTTTCCAAAGGCAACTGATGTGCTAAAAATTAAATATATATATATATATATATAAAACACACATGCAGCAACTTTATTGACTTACATAATTTGAAGGAAAAAAATAAAAGACAACCATTTGCATAAATGGATGGTAAATAAGAATAAATACAACTCTGATAATTATTGAATACATTTGCTGATTACTGCAAACATATCAAATATCAATCACAAAGTTCAATGCTTCACATGCTTATTCTTCAGTTAACAAAAGAATCCTTATCAATTAAGTGTATTAATCAGTTTTAACTTTATACAGGGGGAGTTTATAAGAACAATTCATTTAATTGTGATCTTTAAACTGGGGTAGTTTACGATTAAAAGTAGGTCAAGGTCAACATTTTAAAGAGTTAGGCATTTACTTATTAAAGATTATCTCTTCATATGCTTTTCTTCTTTACAATTAATCAAAACACATTTCAGTATACGTAAACATTGTAGGACTGCTCAAAATATAAATTTCAGACAACAAGCTATTGTCTTATTAGAAGTAGGAGGAAATACACAATAGATAAATGCCTAAGTTTTCCTAAAATTTTGTAACATCTACCAAAAACATCATTTTGAAACATCTTGGGAGAATTAACATTAAACTTCGTGCTAGTTTTCAATATTTATTCCCATTTAATTAATCATTTAAAAAAATAAGAATTTCAGTCTTTAAAAGTAGTTTAAAATTTTATTATTAAAAGATATGTAATTTTTGTTTAAATAAATAAAAATGCTTTTGATTTCAATATCGTGTAGAGAACTTTGTCATCTTAATCATATAAAAATATGAAAATGCATCTTAAAAAAAAATTAATTAGCTTAAATTCATTAAAAAACATAGATGTATTTTTAAGCAGTTAAAAACAGAAAATCTTCAAATTATTTTAATTCTGAAATTTAAAACTCATTTTCTGAGAAAGGGCTTTGATTGCCTAAAATATACATTCAAGGTAATTTGAGCCAGTCTACAAAACCGCTGTAATGTTTTTTTAAAAATCATTTTGATTTTACAACTTTTATTCTTCGGTGTATATTTCTCGATAAGGAGATTTTCTTGACATGATCAAATGTTATTAATCAATAATTCGGTAACTGTAACAGTTTTTTCCAATTTTATGACCATTTTATAATACTAAAATATTTTAAATATACTTTCCTTTCTTTCTCTTAACCCTTTTTTTAATGTTAAAAACATGTTTCTCAAAGTCTTTCTGAAATTTTTTTGTGTGTTTTGTTACATTATTTTACCATGCACTTATCTACGCAACTCAACAATACTATTTTATGAAACATAGGATCATTAATTTACCTGTCATGTGGTCTTCCAAACAAAAGTTCTTAAAAGGATTGCCATTTCGTAACATTTTACTTAATTTAAAAAATATAATCTTTTACTATCTAAATATCTAATTTTTTTTTTTTTTTATTAATACAGTAAACCCTCTATAGTGATCACCTCCCTAATATGGCTACTTCTGACCTTTATAAGTGTTTTTGAGAACATAAATAAATGAAAACAGGGAACTTCATCTTTTTAAGATGAATGCTTCCACAAAAGGCCAAATCATATGGAGCTATGGCTAGCCATCTCCTTGGGCTGTTTTTTAATTTAATAATAATTTATTGCACTGCAAGTGCAAGTCTGTTTTTCTATTAAAATATAATTTTAATTGTTCCCCATTTTTTTTTTTTTTTTTTTAATTTAGAAAAATACTATGTACGTATGAATTTCATAAAATTTGTATGCTCAAAAATGCAAATACAAAATAAAATTAACTTTTCTGTTTTTATTAAAAAATTTATAAAAGTCACAGCATTTTTAATCGTTGAACAATATATATGAACATTTTAGGACACAACAGTAAACTATTAGCAGATGTACAAATCAGAATTAATAAAAATAAGTATTTGCACTTCAAAATCATGTCCTCTTAAAATTATTTAACATTTAACACAACTCAATTAGTTGTAATAAACAGAATATTTTAATAATATAGCGTACGGAAAATTTCATTCGATTCCACCAACTGTTTTTTAGATAATACATCAGCAGGAATAAGTTTAACAAGTGGATATACATCAATGCCTTTAGATATTGATTCAACAGGATGAAGTTTTATTAAAGGTATTTGTTTTCTTGATTTAATAGCAGGCACAACTTTAACCAGAGAGACTTTTGAGCACTTTTCATTGTTACACAGTTGCATAAGAGTGCACATTCCTTTGGTGTCCTAAAAAGAAATATATGTTTAAATACATATGTTTAATAAAAGATTTTACGAAGTATTAACACACAGATCATCTTTCAATATGATAACAAATGTTTTTCTAAGACACTATCATATATGAAATAATTCATAAATAGCAAATTAAGCTTTTTTTTTTTTTTTTTAACAATTCTTATAGTTGAATTTTCCATGACCTGAAACCTTATGTTTAAAAAATTATAATATGTTTCATATAATTCAGAAAAGAAATGACTAGTCTTGAAATAACTACTGAAGAACTCTGCATCGATGATGCAAACATATCTACTTATTTAATTTCATGCATAGCGCATGAAAAAACAAAACTATCAATACTCTATCCCAGTTCTGATCAATTACATTCCAAGAGGATAAAATTTAGGGACCTTAAGCCCTTTTCCTTTACAATCAACCTTCAGATTTCTCCATCCACAAAATACTAGAGTTTGAAGCTTTGTCTGGGATTTAAACATAAGCCCAATAGCAATGCAATTCCTACTAATTCCAGCTACACAAAAATAGCCTACAAATACAGCATTTTGTAATATGTCTGGAGGTCGGGCTCGGCTTTACTTTCATTTTCATCATTAAAATAATAAAACACTTGGATTCATATCAGTTTACATAAAAAATGATATCAGCATGAGGTCCTTTTCTTTTAGACTTTCTACCATTTCCTTTATCATATTAACAGATCATACAAATCTTTAAATAGCTAAGTAATGCAATTTCTTTCCCCACCACTTCATACTTTAACATTGAGAAAAAGTTGTAAAAAGGTAATTATATCTGAATTATGAAACCAACCTTAAATAGGATTACAATTTTAAAGTGGTAATTTTTTTCTTTCACGTATCTTTAATATCTGGCTTTTTTATTATTATTATTGTTATATCATTCTAATAGCTAAGGTACTTTTCATTAAATGCGCATGTGAAATTCAGTAATTTTTTATCTGAAAATTGCTGCAGGATGTAAATTTTTAATGCATTTATACTAAAGTTATATTATATGCAGTATTCAAAAAAGTCCTTCGGCAGCTTGTATTTTCGCAATCATTGATCTTAAATCCAATTACAAAAGCGCTTTTTACGTGAAGAAAAGATTTATAATTCAGCCTTTTTAAATTTTAAAAATCAATTCCATAAAAAGTATGAAGTGTAACTATTCATATGGTCCCCCACCTCAGTTCATATAAATATATTTATAAAAAGTCTATACTCGATATAAAAGTATAAAACATTTGAATCCTGTACAAAAAATTGACCAAGATGTTTAATTTCAAAATTTGACATTTCAGTGATCTTTCAGCTTTCCTTGTGTAGTACGTGAAAAAATATATTAGCTTAATTTGATGTTGATTTTTTCCCTTTTAATGTTGCTCAGTGATATTTCTTTATGATTTACTAGTGTGCAATATTCTTTAATTCATACATTTGGCATGCCAAAAGTATTTTCACATATACAGTTTATAAATTTGTAAATGAATAAAAATGCATCAATAATATTGAAATGCAGTTTCAGTACTTAAAGTAATCTAGAAACATTCTTCACTCTTAATTTATGCAAATCATATTATGAATTGACTGTTATAATCTGAAGACTGCCTCTTCTTCCTAGAACCCAAATTTTAATAGATTCTACAAGTGCATCTTTCTTTTGGATAAATCTATATAATGATCAAAACATTTCATTAGAGTCTGTAAAGCAATATTCATCACGTGAGCTTTTAACATCAGAAACCTTTTCCTAAACTGATATTTAATTTTTTTTCTATATACAAATTTTAACATTTTGTTCTTTCATTTACGTATGACCCCTAAAATCATCTGAAAATTGAAAGTGAAATATTCTGATCATTTGGGGGTAGGGGGTAAATGAAATGCAAGAGACAAACTTTTTGTATTTCATTTCTTCTAATCTATCTCTCTTACTACACATAGCTAGAGAGACTGAGGGACATGTAAAAAAAATCAGATTTTATAAATTATATGAAAATAAAGTCATAATTTTTGTGATTGGAAAAATAAATATACATATATACGTGTATGAGTACCGGCTGGTTAAAAAAAGGAGGGGAGGCAGTTGCACAAAGACTGGATACAGTGTTAACCATTAATTATATAATATTAAATACAACTAAACCATAAAACTTACCAATTTCTTTATGTAATCAAAAAGCATGTCGTAATAATCATTTACCAATGCTGTACACTGAAACAAGAAAATAGAGATGTGTATAAAATGCATACGAGCATAATAAATCTGCATAAGAGCTGTAGTACAAACTGTATAAGAGCATCTAAAAAGTAAAGGAAGGAAACACAAAGGAAAAGGAATATTTACTTTGTCAGAGAACTTTCCAGTATGCTTGCAGAAATTCAATAATGCTGTTTTAAATTCTTCCTAAAATGAAAAAATAATGAACTGATATTGCAATAAAGTATGAACTTCTTAATAAGGATATTACAGAATAATTTGTAATACAAAAATTATAAAAATTCTCATGCTCAGATTTTCATTTATTATATCTAGTTACTTAGATTACATCTTATTGTAAGGAAAATTCTTCTCCTCAATAATACCTGTTACATTTATATTGCTTCTACCTTTCAAATATTTACAGGGGTGTTTGTGGGACCCAAAAAAATCCCCTGAAACTTTTACGGACTTACTACCAACATTTTGGAGTTTCGAGAAGGGGGAGGGGAGAGAAATGAAAAATTACAATTATGAAGTATTGAATGACCTAATTATAAAAGTTCAATGAATTACTTTTTTTGCAAAATTAATAACCATAAATTTTCAAACATATAAACTACTACATTTTATGTAAATATTTTAAATTACCTGAATTAATTCTTTAAAAAAAATTATCTAATTTCTGCTGCTTTTTTTTTATTTTCTGATGTTTGTGGGCTTGTCTTTCTTTTGTGGTGAACTTCATAATTGCAGGAAGGTTGACTTTTATTTTCCTCATTTACAGTTGAAGAAATTTCCTCGAGAACTGCACATGCAGAGGTAGAAGCAGTTTGCTTTTCTGCTAATGTAGAAGGTTTTTCAGAGACTTTTATAGGTGACTCATCTGAAATACATGTTTTTAAGTCCTCTTGATATGTTTCCCAACTTCTGTTCATATTCAGTAAGAGATCTTTGTGAATTGGATCAGTCACTGGATTTTTTTAGCCATATTTTTCACATGAGGTTTCTTTAGAAGCCATTAAATCATATTTAATAGTCTGCACTGCATCTAGGGAATCAATCTTAAGAGAGGTTCTATAGTCAGTGACAAGTGTATCCATTAAGTTGAATGCACTTTCCACTAATGGGTCATGGAAGCAGCTAAGGCAGGCTTTGACCAATTTAGCCAATGTAGGATACTTATAATCATTTGTGAAATCATCTTTTAAATTAAAAACTTTAGACCAATATTTATCAATTGTACACTTGACTTGATTTCCACTTTCATCAGATGTGTAGAGCATTTCTTTGGTGATACCAATATCACTCTGGTATAACCAAACCTTATTTCAGCTTCTACTTTTGACCTTTCATTATCACTAAAAATATGGGACATGAAAGATGATAATTTTTCAAAAGCTAATATTGTACTGGTTTTACCTCTTAGCTATGGATCTAATGTTGTAAAACTAATTAGATATGAATTTTTAAGGGGTAATTTCTGTTTCATATGCTGTGCTGTATTAGTATAAGCTTTTATCAGAGAAATTTGGAATTCTTTTGCTATTGGATGATTTTTTGATAATTCCTTTAGGAGAGTGGAAGCTTCTGCACCAGTAAATATTACCTTGCTAGGTAGATGGAATTCTGGATTTGTGACATCAACCTTTAATAAATCATTATAAGATGCACACTCTATAATTTCTGGCTTCATAAAAAAAGAGAAAAATTTTGCCATCAATTTATAAATACTGGAATGTATTAAATGAAGCATTGGTTTTTTTGTTTCAAATAATTTAATATATGTGTTGAACTCTGGTAATACTGCTGAATATAATGCCATATGCAATAAAGTTTTGTTTTGCATAACAAATAACCCATTTAGTATTCTTTTTTTCCGAGCTAAAGCATCCTTTGTGAGTAGTTGGGAATGCAAGCAAGAATACACCCCTTCAACAATTTTTTTCTGAGCTGCAGAAATATTTCTTTTATTGTATACAGTTTCAACATAAGAAAAATAATCCCCTTTATCAGTTTTATCCAAGTAATGAAAATAAAATGCAATAAGAGCATCCCACAGATCTTCGATTCTTTCTAAAACACATAAAATGTACACCCACCTATGGTCTGGTCTCTTCAAGGGCTTAAGTTTTTTTAATGGCAAGGGATTCACAGATTTTGAAAAAATTTTCTCTTTTACTGCAGCTTTTCATATCAAAATAGATGTCATCAAACAAATCTTCTAAGTATCTATCTATCAAAACATGAAGCAAATTTTTTTGCACAGTTATTAGCTGTGTGACATGTGTCACCATCAATATCTAATAAATAAGTGGGGTGCTTTGTTTGATCGTAGTCTGGTTTCAACACCCTTTTTTTTTTCCATGCATGGTGTTACATGAGTCCATTAATACACTAATTAAGTTTGCCCATGGAATATTATTATCTTCAATAGTATTAACAACTGCTTTAAAAACAGCTTCTGAATTGCAAGATTCCATCTTTAGAGATGCAAAATGATGTACAACTTCATTTTGATTGTTGTCATAAAACTGCACCAATATTGCCAGTATACTTTCTTGAGCATTGCTAGTACTTTCATCCAAATTTAGAGAAAAATGGAGTCTCCTTTAAAGTTTTAATGATATTTTCCTTAATAGTTTTTGCGAGCCCATATTTCATCTTATAACATGCAGTAGTCCTGGACATTTCCAACGAGTTTAGTGCCGTCTGATCGCAGCTCAACTGTTTGCAGAGTTCAATTAAACTGGGAGCTACATTGAAAGAAAGAGAATTCTCGGCGATAAATGAAGTTATTAATACCTCTTGGCGTGCTTTTCTTGTCACTATATCCAATGGCCGAGCATCAGTCTCCAGTAAGTCATCAGTATTTTTTGAATTAGCATAATTACTAAAGTCATTGAATGTCTAATGCACTTTGAATATTTTATGTGCGTCACAGTTTTAGAATGATTTGTGAAAGCCTTGAATCCTTCCCCACCATACTTCAGCAGTGAGTTACAAAAAACACAATATGCTTGTCCAGCAACATTTATTTTCTTGCACCATGTGCCGATGGTATCCCCATTACCATCTCTCCGTTCAATCCAATTCCACCTAAATGCATTCCGGACACCTTCTTCTAATTGTATAATATCACTATTTATATCGAGAAATTTCATAGTGAAATTCTCTTGTGTACATAAATAAAAAAATATATCAATAAACGAAACGAGAAATTTACACGTGCATCAATAAATAAAACGAAAATTTTACACAGCGGAGAAAAAAAAAGTTGAGAAGCGATCAATGACAAATAGCTAATACGGCGAAAAATCCCCCTTCTCTACTTATTGGTACCACACCAGGAGAGATAAGACCTTTGAACCCAGAGTCACGTGATCCCACATCTGGCCGAACGAAGTCTCTCCCTTTTTTTTCTGCCGCGCCTACTTGCCGAAAAGAATCCAGAAGAGAATGTCCGAGAACCGGGGGAATGAGTCATAACTCGCAATAAGGAAAGAACAAAAAAGAAGTTTTTTCCCCATTTTCACGCATTATCACTGCCTTTGGAGAAAGAAAGAAAAAGTTTTCACCACACACACTGACCTTACGTTTTCTGCTTTCAAAGCAAACAAAATTACCCAGATCAAAATAAATAATTCATTATTATTCCTACTTCCTTTTGAACGACGATTTATATATTTATCATTTGTAACATCAACAACTATTTTACATTATTACGAAAACTTTTTATTTATTACTTGCTGATATATAACTGATAGACAAAAGTATCAAAGGATGGGAAAAAATGTGAGATTATAGAATACTTATGTAGTCTTCTACAACAATCAAAGCATATAAATGATTACTTTTAATCAAACGGCATCAAAGTATTTCTAAAAAAGTACTTTTTAATTTCTACCTGGTCAAATTTCTTATCATTCAAGGACTAAAGACTGCCCTACGCATTCATTCTATTAATATAAATCAATTGTTAAACAGAAATCAGGATATTAAAAACAGCACAGCATGTTTTTTCCTCTTAAAGAGATTTTAAGATTTTAAACATAAAACACATTCCCACAAAAGTTTGATACATTTAATTTGGGATATTAGGAAAAAAAAAATTATAACTCTACAAACCAATTTAAATTTAACTTCTTCCTCAAGCCATAGAGCTTGACGAAGATTTCTGAAAATATATCAATTGAGAAAAGCATCAAAATGCCATCAGATATAGTGAATACATGATCTAAATAGTTATGTGAATCAGTATTTTTCATCATTTTCTATGTATTAATCCCAACAAAGGAAATTTAGTACCATTATCTTTGTTTAGTTATCCAACAAAGAATGAATGCTAGGTTGAAGACACACAGGTGCAGACTTCTCATTAATAATAAGATTATAAAATTTATTTTGATCTGTACTTCTGACTACTTTTTCATTATTAAATATTATTAATACAGCATCATGTTGGTTTAATACCCTTTCCCCTATTGTCACATACTGGTACTCAAAACATAAGTTTGAATGTATTAAATTTCAAGATTCTAGTAGAAAGATCACAACACATTTTTAAGAACAAAAAGTCAATCGTATATGTATAGAATTAGATCATCCCTACTCTACATCTGGCCAGGCATACCACATATGATTTTTTAGGTAAAACATTTCATTACCCATTTTTGTTGCCACTAGATGCCGCTGTACGTCTGTTGTACTGAAATTTATTGAAAGTGAAGTATGTTGACCTTCATTCCTTTGTAAAGTTTTTTTATTTTTGGTATTTTGTTTTGGAATGAAAGAGGGAGATTCATGGATGTCCAGCAAGGTGGCTCTTTACCTGGGTCAGCTGATCTAAATAAATGCTTCTCGAAGCTTTAGAATAGTTTTATATTTTTTTCAAGGGGGGATTTAGCAGGGTAGATGCTCTATCATTTAGAGGTTTTAAATTTTTTTTTCTAGGGTTAAGAGCAAATTTTGTAAAGTTTGGTGAAATATAAATATTTTTGACACCTAAATGGAAAATGAAAATGAAATTTAATAGAAGAGAAGTATACATGAATGATGAAATCTTTTCGTGATTCTGATGAAAGTGATACTATTTATGCAGAACTGGAAAATGATAGTTATAAGGATTCTAATAGGGACATATTTATTTGTTTATAAGTTTTTATTTCAGATAGTCAAAAATTATACATGCTGCTTTTTATGAGAGATTTCTAATAATTTCTATTTTTATTAATGTGTTGTTTTAAATAAAAATGTGACTGTTGGATATATTTTACATATATATTAATTTGAAGTATGTAAAAAGTTACATTACTACTCTAAAACTGATTACTTTATAAAAATTTTAAGGAAAATATAATGATAAAAAGTTTAAAATGAATTATGATAAATACCTGAATGCTCCTCTCAAAATGTACCAAAAACTGGAACAATTAGACCACATATTAAATGAATTTTTTTGCCAAAGTTCGGCTTAGTAGCACAAATTGCCCATTCCCACAAGACAGTGCATCCTGTCAAAGCACCATCCCAACAAACTGGTTTGGTGACTGACAGGCCTAATGAGAAAGGATTAAATGGGAGAATACTGGTCCTCTACTTTGAAGGCCCAGGATTCAGAAACTGTCTGCATATTTAAATTTCATAATACACGTTATAATGTATATTTAAAACTCAAAATGTCAAAACATCATTTTTAAATAATTTCATTCTAAAAATGTTTTTTCCTCCTTTCCAGAAATATATAAATATTTAACTTCTTTAAGTTTTCATTGAAAAAATACTTCTATTTAACTCATTATGCCTTTTTTTATTAAATATAAGAAATTAATTTCAGAACAACAGAAAGTCGTATACTTTTGTCCTTTGCAAGATATATAAGTTTCTCAGTTCAGAAACATATTTCAACATAATTAAAATTATATATAAATATACATAGGTAAGATAAAAAAATGTAAAGCAAAATATCATTTTTAATTTAACTACAGTCCCTTAATTCTTTGCTTTATTTTGAATATTTCCCCTCTCTATCTTTTATGTAACTCTGCTGATGAAGATAATTTGCAAACTGAAATTCAAATACCAATGCCGAAACTTTAAATAGAGGATGATGAGATAAATGAGAGGACTGCAAACCCAAAATTTTCTATTTTTCAACTAGGCCTCCATCTTATATGTCACTTTTTTCTCATGCTTATCATGCTAACAAGCCTGCTGCTTCTGCTCTCGTCAAAATTATATATTTAAAATGTAACAGTAATCATGAAAAATGTTTAGCTAACAAAGAATAAAAGTAGTATTTTAATCTAGCCATGACTGCAAATTTTATCATTCTATTATGCATCTACAATACACCTACATTACATCAATTACTTTACATATTATTAAACACACAAACACGATTTTTTAAATAAAAGCATAACATACCGCTGTGGTATTCGCAGTAATCAGATCTTTAATATGCTGGAGTACATGTTCACAGAATTCACAAGTTAACTCATCCTTGAGATGTGAAGGCTTGTCTTCCTATCATTTAAATAAATAAACATAAAAATAAATTTGTTAATTTTTTTATTTATTTTATGTTTAAGAAAGTAGTGAAAGTTGAAATAACTAAGTAATAAAATGTAATGAAGACTTTTTTAAATAAATTTATAATTAGAGGAGAAAAATTCTTGTTGCAAGATATAGAATACACTATATGAATACATTTTACAAAAGATATTCAAAAAATAAATTCTATTTGGCAACTAAAAAGGTTTTGAAATTATTTCATTTTCATTGATTCAATTTATCTAAAATTACTTAGTTTCCATCATTATCAAGACATCATAATGGGATCCCAGTTATTATATATCTTCAAGAACAATGTCACTTGTTCTGGAACCCAATTGTACACAGTTGACTGTATTCCCAGGATAACTGATTGAGCCAAATGCTCTGATAAGCTCTCTGTAACACATTCACATACTACACAAGCCTGAATACAAGTGTATTTACATGCTTTATATTTAACAAACATTTTGCCAATTGCCATTGACTATATAAAAATTTTAAATATTGACTATATTAATTATTGTTTCTTTCTCATAAATTTCTTGTTTCATATTTTTTTATTATTATCATTCTTATTTATGAACAGAATAGTACATAAAGGCTGTACACATAGCCAGAGAAATGTTTTTCACCAATTTACAAAGATGTCAATGAGTTGATGATTTTTGTCAAGGGTGTTGTTATTGAATTTAAACGGCGAATATTTTCTGTGTTAATTATTAAAACTTAGCACACACTTTGATATAAAAGGAAAGATATTTACAGAAGATGAGCACTGAATTTAAATGTATTAAAAAATTTTGAGACTGTCACAAAGCTAGAAAAAGAAGAATAAATGTAACGTGAACACTTACAATCAATTCACACTTTTGTGCACAAATTCCAACAGAGTTACACAGTGTTTTTGCATCCTAAAAGAATAAAATGTTGTACTTTAAAAAATACTAATTATAAATATATTAAATATAAATTAATAAACTAATAGGTCAAGTGAATGTGATAGAAATTAATTTAAAAAAAGAGGTCTTAGGTTTGGGATGCTTCTGTGAAGACTATTTAGAAATTTTCAATATGCCATGGTACTGAAAGAAATATGACATCATATGCACATTATTTATACTTAAGATGAATTTTTCTTTACTCAACATAATATCCCTGCAGTCAACCATTTTCCTAACAATATGGCAAACAATCAATTATGCTTTTGTATCTTTTCTTGTTTCTAAGCCTTTATGTCATCTTTATGCCAGACATGACTTCCACTATAAACAGAACTGCTAAAAATTTCCTTCTGTATGCACAGAAAAATTGAATGAAAAAGGCTTTAAAGGTTACTATAGGTTACTCTGAACCTTCCTTATTTATAGTAGATAATAGCTCAACACAAATCAGTCCCTATATTTTAGCCATGTTTAGTTTTTTTAAGACTCATTTTTCAAAGAAATCTTCCAGATTTTTTTAGGGTATAAAAGAAATTGTTTGAAAAGAAATTTGTATGTTATTTTTTTGGCTGTATGCTAATCTCCTTATTCTATATTAGTTTTAAATTTTTACTTTGAAATCTTGCCTACAATCGAACGGCGAACCGAGGTGTTCCTAGATTGGGCTCACTGCGAGTCTAGGTCACTGAGAGGCAGCTGTATCTTTGTTTCCCTGCAGCTCATCAGTCAGCTCAATAACATAGAAAGGTGAGTCCACATCTGTGTTTCATTTCCTGTTTTTCTCTCTCTCTCTCTCTCTTTTTTTTTTTTTTTTTTTTTTTTTTTTTTTTTTTTAAGGGGGAGGTTTGGTTATCAACTAAGAAATTAAAGGTCAGGAATGATTTTATCAGTTAGCTGTTTGGTTTTTCACTAGAGCAGTTCTCTTTTTTTTTTTCTTTCACTTTGGTTCAAAGAAGTTTTCTTAGTGCTATGTTTAATAGGTTTGAGTTGTAGACATTTATATTTTTATTTTATAGTTTATAATTTCAAACTGTAGATATAATATTAGTTTATCAAATAATATGCAGATATCTTTCAAATTAATATTGTATTATTGGTATCAATAATATGATGTAAAATTATCAATAATATGATATAAAATTGATATGCAAATTAATTATCAATATGTCCAAATTCAGATTTACAAACTAAAAAATATCCACATTTAAAAAAATTAATAACTCTTTAAGAGTATATTCATGTAATTTAATTTGCTAATCATGATTTAATTAATTTAGCTGAATCATCAGAGTCTAAAGCTTTGTTTAAAGATTTTACTTATTAATTTTCATCCTTTAAAAAAAAAAAAAAAATTTATTTTTATTATCTATTTTCAGATATATAGGGTGTCAAAGGAGCAATTTTAAAAAAGAATTCTGAGTTGCATTCCTACACGTATAAAAAATAATAATGGCTAATATTTTCTGCTGAGAACAGCAACTACGCAAATACAAGCAGATCAGTATAAAAAGATCCATAAAAGAGCATTCAATACTCAAACATTCAGATTACTTTAAAAATTACAGCCATAATAAAATTTATGGATTCATACAATTTGAGAACTATTTTAAAGCTTCTCAACCACAGCAAAATTTTGAAAAAGAAAGATCTAGTCTTTTTTTTTTTAAATGCAAACTTTAAAAACAAATGCCTTAAATTTTCAGATCAAATTTTAAAAAATGCTAATATGTTAAAATCTACTGCTTAAAAAAAAAACTGAAAGCAAGTTTGATACCTTCAATCTGTGTCCACTTGTGTATTTTCTTGAATTAATGATTTTTATTGTATAGAAACTGTCCAAACACTTCCATATCAAAAGTTTAGTTTCTGAGCATATTTTTGTTTCATTTGATGAAAACACACATAAAAATAACATTTGTTCACATTTATCAAATTAAACAAAATATGATCTTAAATGACTAAGGAAAAAAAGTTTAAAGAAACAAACTACTTACAATGCTCACAATGTATGAATAGATTTTAGGAAAATAATTGTCAACCAAGATATCACACTAATTAAAAAAAGAGAAAACAGCATTAATACAGTCAAACTTTAAAGTACTTTTATTTATAACATTAGTTACATTAAAATAGTTACATAATAAAATAATTTAATCACCTGTTCTTGAATTTAAAAAAAATAAAGAATAGTATGCATAATGCATATTTTCGTATTAAGAATAGTACACATAATGCATACTATCGTATTATCTGCCCAACTGTAACAAGAATCACCAGGAACAGTGCGATCTCGCCAATGTAGGCAACCCAGAATTTTATGAAAATGCATTTTAGCTGACAACCCACTACACATACCCGATTTTGGAATTCCAAGGGTTATGTTTGTGGTTTCTGCTTGTGATCAGTATGTGCCCTCTTCTTTCTTATAACAAATCATAATGCGATAGTGAAATTTGCATGCTAATAAAAAAAGAAAGTGCTGCATTTTGTTAGAAATAAGGCATTTTGCCTAGTAGCAGAAACTGTAGGAATGCACAGCTCATGAAGTTGCATTTTACAAACAATTGAATTTTCTGAGTTATCTTGGTTCTTCCGAGTTATCACCTGGAGAAAATGGAAGGAAGGAAGGAAGGAAAAAAAAAAAAGACTATTTTGAAGAGATTTTAAAGCAGTTATCCAAACTGTATCCACTGGTTTTAAAAATCTAAATACTCTCTGAACTGATTTTCATGACTATTGTTAAAGTAATAAAATGCATTTAAATGATGCATTTGGCTAGCTTTTACTTACTTCCTATATTACATTACTATGGAAATCTTGCAGTTCAAAAGTAGGTTATGAACAGTTCTTAGGTGATTGTTATAATAGTTTTCTCTAAATAAATGCAATTCACTGAATTTTTTTAATGTTAAAACAGGTTGATGTGTATATGGAGGGAAAGGGCAGTTTGCTCAACAGTGCTTAAAATTCTGCAATTCTCCATTAAAACAGATCACTGTGCACACAGACAGGAGAACAAGAAAAGAGATACTTTAGTGTTTTATTATAGGTGTTTGTTGTGTTTTCAATTAAGCTGCTACTGTTTTATGAAATTTTGAGTGCTTTGTAATGGATGGTTGCTTCACGTGATTCTTACTGTTTTATGTATGTTTTTTTGCATTTTAAATTTCTTTAATTTGTAGCTGTTTCATGTAATTTCCAAGGCACCGCCATTTTTTTAAATGTGCTACCGTTTTTCATGTGTTAGGGTAGTGAAAAATTAGTGCGAATAATTGAAGACTTCGCTGGACAGCTGGCAGATAATACGATAGTACCTACATAATATATGATCACATTTCCTTATTTTTAAATTAAATCTACAATATAAAATAATGAACACAATAGAAGTATATTACACAAGTAAAGAATGTAATACTTAATTAAATTGTAATTTCTGATTATCTGCATCTCTCTGAAAGAGTAATATTTATATATCTCATATATTACTATAGAAATCTTGCAGTTCAAAAGTAGTTTATGAACAGTTGCTAGGTGATTGTTATAATAGTTTTCTCCATATAAATACAATTCACTGATTTTTTTTATGTTAAAACAGGTCGATGTGTATAAGGAGAGAAAGGCCAGTTTGCTCAACAGTGCTGAAAAAAGAAAAGAGTTACTTAAGTGTTTTATTATAGGTGTTTGTTGTGTTTTCAATTAAGTTGCCACTGTTTTATGAAATTTTGAGTGCTTTGTAATGGATGTTTGCTTCATGTAATTTTTTGCTGTTTTATGTATGTTTTTTGCATTTTTAATTTCTTTAATTTGTAGCTGTTTCATGTAATTTCTAAGGCACTGCCATTTTTTAAATGTGCTACTCTTTTTCATGTGTTAGAGTAGTGAACAATTAGTGCCAACAACTGATGACTTTGTTGGTCAGTAGAGCAGATAATGTGATAGTACCTACACAACATATTATCACATTTCCTTATTTTTAAATTAAATCTACAATATAAAATAATGAACACAATAGAATTATATTACACAAGTAAACAAAGAATGTAATACTTAATGAAATGGGAATTTCTGATTATCTGCATCCCTCTGAAAGATATTCACAAGTCTAATAGGCAATCCAGGATGGTGCCAAAATGCATTTATGTGGCAACTGAAGTATGCATGCACATGCAGCAAATGAGTCATGATTCCACCTTCAAATTTGATGGTCATTAATGTTCGTTTTTCCTGAATGAAGTGTACTCCCCCCTCCCTTGTAAGCAACTGTAATAAAAATATGACGCTTGCTGGCCAATAATAAAAAAAAGAAAGCATTGCATTGCATTTCATCAGAAACAATAAAAAATGTAAAATTTCACATTCCATGAAGCTATACTTCATAAATATTCACATTTTATGGATCAAAATTTCTGCAATTCCCTGATTTCTTTTTTAAAGCAAAAACAGATTGTCGTGTACTCATGAAAACGATATGAGCAATGCCAAGTTGTGCACGATTCTGAGTTTCCACAATTTTCTGATGCTTTCCAAAGCTGCAAATTGCTGCAAACATGGGGCAAACAGGAGGGGCAAAAGATAAGTGTTTTGTTACGGATGCTTCTTGCATTTATAACTTTGTTAATTGTTTGTTGCTTCATACAATTCTCAATCACTGCATACATGGGGCAGATGGGGTAGGTGCTTTGTTACAGGTTTTTCTTGAATTTATAATTTTGTTAACTGTTTGCCATTTTAAGTCATTCTTAGTAAGCCAACATTTTTTTGAAAATGGCTGTTGGCTTTCATGTCTTAGCTGGGTAAAAAATTAGTCACTAACAATTGGACACTTTTCAGAAAAAGGTGCAGAAGATCAGAAAGTGTCAATCAAACAACTGACAACAATTAAAATATGAATTTTCAATTAGTTGCTTTTGCCTTTTTTTAACATCTTGTAAATAAAATTACGAAATGCTCTATTAAAAAAATCAAGACTAAGAATAAATCCCATTAAACATGGAACTCTTTTACAAATAATCCATATAACACAGACTTAATTAAAATATTATAAAAGATATTTTTAAAAAAATTCGAAAACAAATAAAGGCAAGATTCTTATGGCTTAGTTAAAAATTGTAGATCTTATGCCTTAGTTAGATTCCTTTTCTGAATATAATATCTAATATACTAGATGTTCTATCAGAGAATGTGGATTATGTAACATTTTTAGGGAAGAGAAAAATGAGAAAAAGACAAATTGGATCACGTAATATTCTTGGAAGAAGTCAAAAGCACCCCCCCTCTTGAAATTACTACATTCCACCCGCATGAGCTTAACACACAGAACATAGTTATTTGTATCAAATAGTCCTAAACATCTAGCCGATATTTTAAATACAGAAGTTAATTACTGCAAAGTGAAACATATAGGATTAATAGAAATATAATAATCATAAGAAATATTTACTTCATTTTAAAGGGCCACCAGCGGCCGAACGGTCGCTGAACCCTGGTAGTTCGGTCCGAGGTTTGAATCCCGCGAACTGCATGGGTGTTTTCCCCATGTGTAATGTGTATACCAGCCAGTTTTTCTTAGAAAGTCCCCCACGAAAGCATCCCTTCCCTTAGGCAGATAGCCCTAGTGTGCTTTGCCATAATTAAATACACCACCACCACACCACTTCATTTTAAAATTCTTATATTTTTCTCTCCTCTTCTCTCAGAAAAGATAAAATTATGATTCTAAATCATAATTACTATCTTTTTTTTCATATGCAAAATTTTTTACCAATTAACTTATTCAAAAAACATTACCAAGTAAGATGGAGCTTCCTTATCACAGAACTTTTCAATGTATTTTTCAACATCAGCCTAAAAAATAAATTCCATATAATTATATGTTCTACATATATATTATCTTATTTGATAATTAATATCAGCATTAGAAATTTATATATTTCATTTCCAGCCACAATCAACTAGTAATTAAAGTACAGCATAAAAGTCTTTGATAAAATTGTATTTATTTTACTAAATTAACATAACAAATACACTACTTACCTCTGTTTCTGATTTCAAGAATGTCTTCACATCTGTCATCATTTTAGTGCACTGATCACACTGGCTGTCTTTATGAGGTGTAAGTACCATCCTTAAGAACTTCAAGATATGGTTCTAGTACAATGATACAATAATTTTAGCAATACTTAAAAACACAAATTAAGAACAATACTACAGAAAAGATGACAGATACTGTAAAATGAGGGTGCAGTTTTTAAAATTTAATTTTGCCAAGAGGTGCATCCCCAAATTACAAAAATTTCGTCTTCCCTAAATTCTGCCGTTCGGTGACGACATATTCTGCCGCCGCTTCTGGGTTTATGGTGAATAACATATTAGTTATTCTTAATTAAAACAGCACTAAATGTAATCTTTCAGCCTCCGAGTTTCATTAACAAAATCTATTTTTAGCATATTAAAAGAAATTTTTGTTGAAATTTTCCTCGTCAACATTTTTTACAGTATTTAAAAATCTATAATCATTGCCAAGCGTAATGTTAGCATAAAAGGTGTCCATACTCTTGTTATTCAATTACGAATATATACAAAAGTTTAGACATCACTGCATGAGTTATTACTGAAGCTGTCATGTTGTGATAAGCATGCAGTGATGAAAGCAAAATATAATAAATAATGACTTGCCAGGGATATAAAATAGGTGAATGTTTTGGTAAGCGCGGTAAACAGCGGTACTCGGAATGGAACTTTTGAGATGTATACCAAGCAGATACTCAGCTACGGAGCCAAATTATTAATCTCACAAATTTATGCTTACATGATTGTTTTCCCATGACAAGGTATTTTATTTAGTGCCTAAGTGAATTTAAGAATCGGAACTTTTAATTGAAAATCTTCAGATGTTTTATTATGGAAGGAAAAATCAAATGCACATGCATAAAGCATACAAAAAAAAAAAAAAAAAAGCTTGTGGCTTTGAGGTCCAGATTTTAGATCATTCTGGATAATGGACGTCTGGATTTTGGACTTTGCACTGTACTATATTTATTTTATATACACAGAGCTAACATGTACACAGCTACATCTTTAATATCCTTTAAAACACATTTAGGAAATTATATAATGCATAAGAATTCTTACACAATATATTATATATTATTCTTAACTGTCTGAATATGTAACAAAACTTCCTCATTCATTAAGAATTAAATCAGCCACAAAAAGCATCTTTATTTATTAATTATTAAAAAAGAATAATTAATCTATGCATTATCAAAGATATCGCTAAACTATAAAAACTGGACGATTTTACAAGAGATTTTCAAATTATGATTTGTAACTTCCAAAATTTTTATTTATGTAAGGATACCCAAATATAATCAAAATGACAATAATGCTAATAAGCAGTTTGTTGATCATAGAGTTTAGTTTTACTATCTTTCAATTTCCTGTGCCCATTTGCCATGTATCATCAATCTGAGCAGAATGTAACCTGTTTTGGCTATATCCCTGTTGAGAACATTATACCACTTTTTTGATGTGGAACCACAAAGAAAAAAAGGCCACATATGATAACTATTATTTATTTATTTATTGAGCTAAAGCTGAAACCATTGCTATGCTTTGGCAAATTTTTAAAAATAATACTTTGTGTAAATCCCAAGTATACAAATGATTTCCTAGATTGCAAAATGGCAAACGACAACTGCTACAACTTGAATACATGAGCAGAAACATGGGAAAAGATTCAGAAAGCATGGTGGGCTACCAATACAGATTGTTGAAACACCGTTCACCAGCTTTCTGAAAATATTCTCTCTGTGCAACAATTCTTAAGTATGAACCATATGGTGCTAATGTCATACACACGGTACTCACCTAATATCATACTCACACTAATGTTGTTTAGTGTGACTTTTTTTCTTCTCCACAAATAAAAAGAGCTCTCAAAAAGTAATTCAGTAGCACGGATAAAGTGAAAGAAAATATGATAACTTGCCTTTGAATATTATTCTGTGATAAAAGTTCTAAAACTGTTTTGCATGCTCCCAGTAGAGGAAAAAATGTTGGGGAAAATGTACTCAAACTTTGAAAAGTACTAAAATATGTTAAGTGCGAAAAGAATAATATAATTGCCTTAGATTAATTCTAGCTATTCTGAAGTACTCCCTCATACTTTCATGAATTAGATAACTAAAATTTTTTAATAAAGATTTAGAAATTATATTTCTTTATAAAGCTTACATAATATAAAATGTTGCTCTTGTTTACTAATTTTTTAATTTAGTTTTTTATAAGGTTTTAATAAACTCCATGTAATTTATCACATGTAGCAATTTTTGATAAAGCACATTTTTAATCATATGTGGAATAGGATATGAAATAATTTGTGCAGTCAAATAAGGGCACGGAAAAAAAAAGAGAGAGAGAAAGGAAACTGAGAGGCTCTGAATTACAAAATATTAATGCATTTATCCAGTATCCCCCTCCCCCCAAAAAAGGTTGGAAATTTACACTATAAATACATACTTCTACTGGTAAGTGAGCCATATTGCATAAACCAGAGACTGTGCAGACCATATTAGGGTCCTAAAAGATAAATTTATTAAATAACAAAGATTTTAAAAGCTACAATTACATATTTTTTAAATAAAAAATTAAGACTTTAAATGAATGTACTAATTACCATATTTGTCAGCATATAAGATCCACCTTTTTCCTTTGGAAATAGGTCTGAAAAACGGGGTGCGTCTTATACTTCGATACTCAGTTTTTGATTACATTCATTTCTGGAAATTTCCTCTATTCAGAGTTATGCAATTTTTTTCTTGTTTCCTTGCAGAGTGTGGGAATATTACAATTACGTAGAGTTCCGTGAATGCTCATGTGCTGTAATCAACGATCACAGTTGGTTTCGTTTTTAAACTTTCCAATTTTTGTTTATGACTTTTAAGTGTGTGAAATTTCTATTGTTTAAATTTGTTCGCAAGTTATAGCTCAAAAACAACATCGGCATTGCTATAACATAGCATACAAGCTATGTGTGATTGCGTATGCTAAAGAACATGGGAACAGTGCTGCAGAGACATTTTGAGCTTCTCCCAACTGAGAAAATGATAAGAACTTGGCAGAATTATAATGATCAGTAATAAAGTTTTATCCTTCAAAAATATGTATAAAAAATGGAGTGTGTCTTATACGCCGGCATATACGTTACATTTATCATTAAGCATTTGCAAGACTATATGCATATAAACCAGAAGATTCACTTCATAGAATTTTCGATAGTATTCTGTTCTATAAATTGACAAATTAGCAAGATACAGCCATACAGTAACAGCAACAAAAATATTAACTTGTAATATATTAATATCTATACAAAAAAAATTGCAACCTTAATAACTTCAGCTAACTACAGTAATAAAGATCTAAATCGTATTTAATTATGATTCTAAGATTTCTCAGTTATTATTTTGTAATTCAATAGATAACGGAAGTTTTTCCTAACATATAATCATTCAACAAAACAGATAATGTCATATAAAAATGGCAAATAAAAGAATTAAAATTATATTGAAGTAAAATTTTTGCTAACTGGATACAGATTGTTAAAGCAATAAAACTTTACATTCACAAACATTAACTATTTTGGCTGATCTTTGGAATATGGTAACTGGTAGTTTGGCGACATTTTGAGGCGATAAAGGTTACTACCTAGGACTTTGGTAATAATGTGAGAAGCACTCACTTCCGATTATGCATTATTTTGTGTGAGGGAAATGAGAGATCATGAGATATGTCATGTGACATTAATGGACTAATTACGGTTGTTTAATCGGAAAAGGGGGGAAATCTGGAAATTTCGTATTTAGCTATATTCTGTGTTGTGTGAAACGTGACATTAATGGACGAATTACAGTTGTTTAATCGGAAAAGGGGGGAAATCTGGAAATTTCGTATTTAGCTATATTCTGTGTTGTGTGAAACGTGACATTAATGGATGAATTACAGTTCTTTAATCGGAAAAGGGGGTTAATTTGGAAAAGCTTCATCGTGTGTTGTGTGAAATAGTGTAGATTAATTTTCGGATTGCATGGCGCTATGTAAAGTGAATTCTAAATTTTTAATGCGTTTATCTGATAATAATAAGTTGAAATTGTGTGAAAGGAAGGATATTAGAAGTTTAAATGGCTGTGCAAGAAATATGGTGAAAATGGACATTTTGTGAAAAGGAGTGTAAAGAAGGGTACGTAGTTTGCTGAAAGTAGTTTGAGTATAGGTGAAATTTTATTAATTTCTTATTACTTGGTGAATAGACTTCCAGTTGACTACAGGATTTAGGATTTAGAAATTTGCAGTAGTACTGCAGCGACGTAATGAAGATTCTGAAGAAGATTAGGTAAGTTAGTATTTTTAATCATTTGAGGATATTATTTTTATGCATTGTTCTAAATGTAAGGAGTAAATAAATTAAAATGGTATTATTTGAAAATTGTTATTAGCAATGATTTAGTTTAAAGTAATTAGGATTGTAATCTAATTTTTATTAATTTAATGTATGTGCTTATTTATATTTTAAGTAGTGTTTTTTAATTTAATTATATTTTAATTTAATGCTCGTGATTTTGTGAGTTATATGTTTGTAGTATTTTGGAATATGTTTAAGTAGTAGTCGCTGAGTATTCTCATGCATTTTCGTGAAATTTTTCTAATTTATGAGAAAAAAGCAGTGTACATGGATATAGTGAAGAGTGTGCGCAATGCCATTTTTGTGCAATTCTGGGATGTTTTTTTAAGTAAAAATAAGTCGACGTGTACATGGTTTAGTGATATTTTAATTAAATGATAGTTATTTTGTGAATTTTATGTTTGTAGGAATTTGGTATACGTTTTTAGTTGAAGTAAACGTGCATGGAAATAATTTAAATATTTGACACTAAGTATTTGTAATGTTTGCGGTATGAATTCGTTGGTGACGTTTATAATATAATAGATAATTTAGAGGTAAAAGTTTTTAGATATTTTATTTATTTTATACGTGGAAATGTTCATATTTGGAAAGGGTATATACTTTTTCGCGATAAGGTAATTTCATATATGTTCTTTTTACCGGGTTTAAAGATTCAGAAAATTGTCATGCATTTTCGTGCAATTTTTCTAATTTATGAGAAAAGAGCAGTGTACATGGATATAGTGAAGAGTGTGCGCAATGCCATTTTTGTGCAATTCTGGGATGTTTCTTTAAGTAAAAATAAGTCGACGTGTGCATGGTTTATGTGTATGTGTTATTGTGAAAAACGTGCAAGGAGTTTCCGATTGTGCACTTTTTCCCAATTTTGCAGTGAATATTTGTCATGATTAAGTAGTTTTGTTAGATAAAAATGAAGACAAAATGGCGGCGGAAAAAAAAAAATAGAGGGTTGCTGTAGTAGAGTTGGTCGCCAAATTTTCTCCAAAAAATCGCCAAGTTACCATAATCCAAAGATCAACCACTATTTTTTAGGCATATGGGAATGTGATACCTTACAGCTCACACTGACATCCCAGACTATCTGAGAAATGAAATGTCTAATAAAATAACATTTGCTTTTAAGAACGTTTTTTAAAAATTTTGTTCCTAAACATCTATACATTGAACATTCTTTGTTTAAAATGAATAAACTAAATAAACAAATTTACATGTTTTTATATGCAGTTTAATTCATTCTGAACCAGCATTTAATCTGATGCTTTTACTTTATAAAAGTTCACAATTAATCTATAATAGTGTTTCAAGCATTGGTATTATTTGCTAATACAAGACCTCCTGTCAACCACCAAATATACTGTAAAGATGTTGCAAATTGTAATTTAATGTATTATACTGAAGCATATACACTAATTTGCAAGATCGTAATAAACTTGTTTTACCTTAATCATTATTAAAAATTTGTTATGCACTACAGTATTGATATCAGATTATATGAGATAATATATGCATAAAATTCTAAATTTCTAAACCATTAATTTACTTACCATGCGTGAGGCTAACATTTCAACAAGTTCAGGGATTATTTCATCAACAATTTTGATGCACTAAAAAAAAAAAAAAAAAAAAAAAAAAAAAACTAACTCATATTTTAGAATTTGCATATAATTCTTAAATACGTAGTAGAGTCAACTGAAAACCATAAAAGTAGAAATAAAAATCCGCATACGGCGCCAGTGAGCTGTAAGTTGGCATGCCTGTTTGCGATAGTATGCCGGATGTCTCCTAGGTGGCAGCAGCCGGCAGATGCACAAAAAACTGCACAACAGTTCCAAAATGGCAGCCCCACTAGCCACATGCACCAGCGAGGAGCAGCGTTCTGTGATTCGGTTTTTGCGAAGTGAAGGTGTGAAACCGATTGACATTTTTAGGCGAATGCAGGTTCAGTATGGAGATGCGTGTTTGTCACAGCCACAAATCTATGAATGATGCCAGAAATTTGCAAATGGTGTTACGTCCGTGGGCGATGCTCCACGCCCCGGAGAGGCTCGGCGCGTAGTGACTCCAGAGACCATTTCGGCCGTTGAAGCCATCGTTTTGGAAAACCGCCGTGTGACAATAGACGAAATTGCAGCATGTGTACACATGAGTCATGGATCGGCACATCACATTGTGCATGATGTTCTCCAGTTTCATAAGGTGTCTGCAAGATGGGTGCCCCGACATCTGACGCCTGAACTGAAACAGTGATGTGTTGATGCGTGCGAAGTCCTTTTGTGGCGTGCTGGACGTGACGGTAATGCCTTCCTGTCACGAATTGTCACTGGTGATGAAACATGGGTGCATTACCATCAGCCTGAAACAAAGCGAGCGAGCAAGGAGTGGCACCACTCCTCATCACCGAAACCCAAAAATTTTCGGACACAGCCATCTGCAGGGAAGGTTATGCTGACCCTCTTTTGGGACGAAAAGAGCATCATCTTGGAACACTACACGCCACGAGGAACCTCTGTGACAAGTACTCGGACCTCCTAAAAATTCATCTCCGGCCTGCCATCAAAACGAAACGACGTGGATTGCTGTCAGCCAGTGTGCTGCTGCAACACGACAATGCACGGCCCCATACGGCACGTGCAATGGTAGCGACCATCACAGACCTAAAATTTGAGTACCTCCCACACCCCCCTTACTCGCCAGACCTTGCACCAAGCGATTTTCATCTGTTTGGTCCGCTCAAAGAAGCAACGGCAGGAAGGTTCACTCCGATGAAGAGGTACGCAACGCGGTGCACGATTGGTTGCGCCATCACCCAAAATACTTTTTTCTGCGAGTATTCAGGCTCTTCCGAAGTGCTGGCGGACTTGCATTGAACGAGGAGGGGACTATGTTGAAAAGTGATTTATTTCCAAGTGACCAATAAATAATATTTAAAAAAGTAATTATGGTTTTCATTTGACTCCCCCTCGTATTAAAGCTAAATATGGCATGCATAAACTATTTCAAAAATAAGATAAAACTTACAGCATCAGCAACAAGCTTAACTGGTAACAATTTACAACTTCCTTCAAATACTTCTTTAATTTCTTCCTAAAACAGTAATAAATATCAAAGCACAGGAGAAACATTTTTATTTAATAATCAATCTGAATATAAAATATCATGATAAAACGAAGTACAGCCGAGATTTGATTATCCTTTACTTTTCTCGCATAATGAATTCGCATATTTCTCATGAATGAATGTAATGAACAAATTTCATTTCTGTAACATCTGCCCATGGACAAACCAATGCACACAATAGACACACCAAACAAAAAGGGGGGAATACAAAAATTAATATGAATTCAAAAGCAAAATTGTAATTTAAAAGAGGATATACAACTATGTGCCTGTAATCTAACAAGACATTAAAATGTGTTTGTTCTGTCATTACATCAGCAATGAAATGTCAAAATGCTGTTTATAAAATAGTTTTTATAGTACTAAATTTCCCATTAAAAATACTGTAAATGTTTAGCAGTCACAGAATATCATGCTCTTCATAGAAGTACAATTCTTAATTTGGAAAGGCAGTTACCATAAACTAATTTATGTGTTTAGCGAAATGTTTAAACAACCTGCGATATCAACTGCATACTGTTAATATAACCATATTTTACTTTAAATAATAAGGAATCATTTTGTTACCCGAGACAGTACACTGCATTTCGAAGGGAAGAGAAACACTTTAAGAAAATTAAAGATCTGTCGTATTTATCATGTTTTGTTTGATTAGAAATAATTTTGGCTTTATTATAAATATTTTATTTTTACTCCACAAGCTAAGGATCTATAACATGATCAATCCATATTACACAAACTAATTATGGTACAAATCAAGTTTTGTGATTGACTGCTCATTTCTGACACTGGAACTACAATGAGTTCTTATTACTAAACTACTTTTAATCATCATAACAATGTTCCCAAAACTTACAGACAAAAATCAAGGTTATACTATGCTTTCTAAAAAAATGGAATGCATCGAAGAAACATATAAAAAAATATTTATTCATTTGTTTTTATTATCCCTAGAATATGAAAGATATTTGAGGGAAAAAAAAACAACAGAAGAATGAACGTAACTTTACCTGAGTCATATTGCTAAGTAGTTGGTCCCTGGCTTCTTTTACCATTTCTTTGCAGATATCACAGATTTCATCCTGTTAAAAAAATAACAGTTACAAGCATCAATACAAAACAGAGATGCTAAAAGCCTGCATATTCGATAAAGGCTTCAGTGAAAGCTTGTATTTAATAATTACAATAATCTGAAAATGTATGATACTTACATAAACAAATATAACAAGCTTATAAGGTACTTATGGAAAATCCCATTGACCACAAGAGACGGCGCCAATTGCGCCAAACCAAAAAAAAAAACATTTACTAAATAAATAAAAAAAAACACTTTCTTTCAAATTTATTATATTATCATTTATTTATATTTAATTTTTGAAATAAAAAATTGCAGAAAACATAAATAAACATAGAAATCAAAGGCAGGTGGTCAGTTTCCCATCCACTGGCTGCTTTGATTGCTATTTCAATTTTGATAAAAATCAATTATTTTGCCACAGGGTTAAGTTAAAAGTTACAAATTATTACAAAAAGTAGTATTACTGTCTGAGAGTGGTTCTGAGCCTTTTTCTATTTTCTTCACTGAAGATATCACAATTGAGTTGCAGGATAATATGACTTTAATACTGATGTGCTTACTGTCTGAGAGTGGTTCAGAGCCTTTTTCTATTTTCTTCACTGAAGATATCACAATTGAGTTGCAGGATAATATGACTTTAATACTGATGTGCTATAAAATAATAGGGGGACTGGAAAGTAATTTCGTTTCTGTGTATGTCGACAACAACATGTTAAGGGCAGAAGTGGAAGCAAATCCATGTCAAACGCTCTTAACCAACCTTGGTCGACCATCCAGGAGCATTTAAAGCAGAATGAAAAAATAAGCAAAGCAGGTTTTTGAGTCCCCCATAATCTGTCCGAAAAGAACAAAGCTAACCTATCCATCACATGCAAAGTATTGCTTCAACGGCACCATACAGAACCGTTTTTTGATTGTTTGATTAGTGAAGACAAAAAAATAAGTCCTATATGATAATCCAAAACTCAAAAGGCAGTTTTAATAGGGGCTACTAAAGGTTTACATCCCGAAAAGGCGCTTCTGGGTGTTTGATGGAGTATTCGCGGAATTCTTCATTTTGAATAGCTGAAACCTGAAAAAACTATTAATATAGACCTTTATTGTGAACAATTGGATCTAGTGAACCAATCTTAAATATCTGGCGATTGCAAACGAAAAAAGCGTCATTCTGCAACATGGCAATGCAAGATCGCATTGTGCAAGACGAACGCTGGGAAAATATAATGAATTGGGGTGGGAGATACCGCCTCACCCACTATATTCGCTCAATATCACACCCTCGGATTTCCATTTATTCCGATTCCTACAACATTTTCTTAGTGACAAAAAATTTGAAAATTTGGATGATGTCCAAAATGCCATCTCGAGATATTTTAGTCAAAAACCAATTGATTTTTATTGGTCTGGGATTGAAATCGGCATACTAGATGGCAAAAGATTGCTGATAACAAGGGTGATTATATTATTGATTAAAAATAAAAACTTGTTACAAATTTATTTGTTTGAATTTAATGTAAGAAAGCGACATTACTTTCCGGTCTCCCTATTATTTACATAATAGCAAATAAAGGGAAAAAAACGTGATTCCTTTTCCATATATTTAAAAAAAAAAAAAATTTACTTACATTATCATCAGGGGCACTCATTGTAGCCCAAATATCATGAACACATGATTTTACAACATCACACAACCTAGCATTTTCCAGATCTTGACATGCAAATGTGGGGTCAGCACACTGTTGAGGAACCTCCTTCCTAGGTTTGGGAAAGGCTGAAACTGCTGATGCTATAGGAAGAAAAAGGGAAAATTCTTTTTATAAAATTGTCTTTTCAGTATAAGAAACCTAGAAGTATTTAAAAAGAATAGGTTTTCAACTTTGCCACATACTGGCATAAAATAACAAAAATTTTAATTATCCATATGTTGAATGAACAACACTTGTGGGTGATTTGCACATATGTGATATAGGTATCTCATTTTTAATTTGCAATATTCATGTTCATTTATTCTAGCTTTCTTACAGATAATATCAATCAATCATGGAACAAACTCTCCTTTCTCTTTCTTTCATCTTTAATAGCTTGTTTTAGTGTGAAATACGTATTTTCTTTTAAATACTATGCACTACAATTCATGAAGCAAGTTCCACTAAAAACTACTTCCAATAATTTTTAAATGCTAATACTAGAAATTAAAGATACTGAAATTAATACACTAGAAACTGACTTCAATACTTGTAAAAATTTAATTATACTGAAGCTCTGCAGAATTTTTTAAATATTTTTTGTTTATTATCAATGAATGAATACGCAAAGTTGTAATATATAATCTACATCAGTACTTGTCATTAAGCATGCTCTGGCAACCACATCATTTGCAGGTTTAATACAAGATTTCAAAGTGGGCCAAAGAGTAAATGCTGATAATAATCTGTATAAATAAACTATCAAGATATTAATTATTATAATAATTTTATGCAACTTAAAAAAATAGCAACAAAGGTACTTGAAATGCTTCAACAAACATATAGAAATGGGAAAAAAAAAAAAAAAAAAAGTCAACAAGGTACGAGGGCCATCCAGGAAGTAGATTACGTTTCCGTCTGTGTCCGCTAGGGGCGGGGCTAGCGCGGACATCTTGGGGTCAGAGCGTTGCGCAGCAGTCTGCATCTAGCCGTGCTAGTGAGAGGTTCGTGCTGTGCCCCGTTCAGATACTGTGACGGTTTGAAATGTCTGCGTTAATTGAAAATCCTGCGAGGTGCGCTCAGTAATAAGGTTTCTGACTGCAAAAAACTGTAAACCGATAGAAATCTATCGGCAGCTTCGTGAAGTGTATGGGGACAACATTATCACTGAAGGTGGAGTGCGTCAGTGGGTCATAAGATTTCAAAATGGCCGAACCAATGTTCACGACGAAGATCGAAGTGGGAGACCCAGCATAGTGACCGCCGAACTTCTCGAAAAAGTCGATGCTAAAGTCCGTGAAAATCGAAATTTCACAATAACGGAACTTTCTTTGAGTTTTCCACAAATTTCGCGAAGTTTGTTGCACGAAATCATCAGCGAAAAGCTTGGTTACCACAAGTTTTGTGCAAGATGGAAGGCAAGAAGAGGTAACGAAGTGGTTGAAGGCGCAGGCGGCCGAATTTTTCGACGAAGGAATTTCCAAGCTCGTACATCGCTACGATAAATGCCTTAATTTGTATGGTGACTATGTAGAAAAGTAGTATTTGAGTGTGGCTTTCATCTGTATATAATAAAATTTGTTTCCTATACTTTGTTTATTTTTTTATTCCAAAACGTAATCTACTTTCTGGATAGCCCTCGTATTTCAAATAGGACACTCTCTTGAATAAGGATAGAATGTTACTACAGGACAATGAGGAATCGGGGTGAAAGTCAAAGAAATCCGATGCCTTGGGTGTCAGAACTGGTGAACAACCATGAAGAAAATTGCTGACATCGTCAGGAGTCATTTGGAATGTCAAAGAAATCCTCACATTTAATATGAAAATGCATCACACTGTTGCTAAATTCGTATTGAGGCTGATAAGACAGAATCATGGTTTACAAAACTCATGATTAAAACATTCTAAATTTAGCAAATTTTTGCAAACATGGCTAAATCTAAGAAACTGATCATTTTATATTTTAAAAAGGGTAAATCTATTACAAAGCATCTCAAATCATTAAATGGCATTTAATTAAATTTTATGCAGGATTTAATGTTGCAAATAGGAATAAATGACACAATACTGGGAACAAAGCATTATGGCTACATATATTCTATATCTGTTATTACAAGACAAATTATTTCTTTGAAAAGAACTAAGCAAACTTTTTATTGCACTGTGTTTAGAAAACTGCTGTGTACAGTTTAAAGCAGGAGTTCTCAGCTAGGGAAGATTTCATAGTTACAGGGGGAATGTTATCAGATTTAATTTAATTGTTAATTATTTAGTTTATGAGCAAGGCCTCGAAATAACAGTCACCAGGTCAGCATTTGCAACTAAGAAACTGAGTGGGATATGATAACCTTGGAAATTGCATGGTTAATACTTCCCATGATTTATTTTCATGATTTCAAAGCCACAAACTTACACATGTGCATAATGCGTTTACGCATGCATGTTTGATGCAGTAAAGCCAATAAAGCGTTTACCCATGCGCGCTTCCGATAGTGAAGAAAGTAACAGAGAACGTTATTGAAAACGAAAAAATTTCGATTGGCACGTTAGTCAGTATTCTTGACACAATTACAGGACTTGAACAGTGGAACTTTGTAACTGAACAAGAAACTATGTCTGTTTATAGAATTAAAGAGAAAGTATTAGCACAAAAAATGAAGCAACTTAAACAACTTACATTGAAAGAAATGTTTAATAAAGTAAATAAATAAATATTAAGCTTTTTTTTTTTTTGAAAATTTCGATACCCTTTAAATCATAATTGCTCTTTATTTTATAAATTACGGTTTCATATTTTTAATTGCATAATTTCTGCATGCCATCTTACCAGATTTAAATTGATGATCTATAATACGAAAAAATCCCTAATCTGGAATCGCGGAAGTTCCGACAAGTGCGAATTACGGACTTTGTACTGTAGTTGGAAACATACAAAAAGGTTACTTTGCCATTCCATTGTTTTGAGCTCGTTACTGCGAAGTATTTTATAAAATTCTAAAATACCTTATCGAATCTTGAAGTAGCCATTTACTGAAATTGCATTTGTGTATTTTGCTACACGATACAAATGCTGAAATGTACATGTGTGTAAACTTCCAACATGGTCATTATGACTGATATACCACATGATACTTCACTGACCATGTTGTGATAAGCGTACTTGCTAATGACTTCATGCAAATTTTTCTCCACTGTGAATCAGGCCTCAAGAAATCAAAAAAGCGTTCTTGTTATTTTTCAAGAAAACAAATTTGCCACATGAGTATTCTGTGTGATATGGCTGTAAATCATCTAAACAGACTGTGTTAAGGGAACAAATTAAATGTAAAGGAGTTATACCGATAGTGACTGTGATGGTGCTAAAACGGGTTAAAAAAAGAGGCAATTCAGAAAGCAGTGGAATGATGAATTTCAGTGGCTATATGAAAATGGTATCGCTCGATGCAGAATGTGTGCAGAGTACTTGGAAACAGTAAATAAATGCTCTCGGGTTGTGCAAGGTTTCAGTGGACCATTCAAATCAAAAACTCAATCACAAAGATTTCTTGTTTAAAAATACAGCTGTAGAAACTCCAGAGTCTACATCAGCAGCAGCACACCAAAGAAAAATGAATGAAAGAACTATTTCAGCACTTACAAAGATTATTAAAAACAGCTTATTATAAGAAAAATGAATGAAATACTTATTTCAGCACTTACGCAGATTATTAAACACAGCTTATTATATTGCAAAGTACAATAAGCCATTTTATGATTTTAAAGATTTGGTTAAGCTGCTTAATAAATCTGAAGTCGGCAAATATCAAAATGACAAATGACATAGGAATTAATTTCTCATATTGCAGCTGTTATCATCCATAAGGAGGTTACTGCAGAAATTTTAGATTATAGCCCTGTTTAGCATTCTTTTGGATGCATCAAATGATAAATACACAGAGGAAGAACTAATAATATATGTGAGGTTCATAAGAGGTAAAAAAGACATAAAATATCTTAATGAAGTGAAAAATATTTTTAAGAAACTGCATAAATTTTACAGTTCTCCAAAAAGACTAATGAAAATAGATTAAGTTAATCAGCTATTGCAATTAAAACTTCTGAAATTCAAATATTTACATCAAATTAGATGGGTATCAAGCAAAATTAACACTCCTTGCTCTGTTAAAACAATTATGATGTAGTGGTTGTTCATTTAAAAGTGTCAAATGAAAAGGAAAAAGATGCTGCTCTGGACAGAGGAAAACTTTCAATTTGTCTTAACGTTACAGATCTTGCTAGATTTTCTTTTCATATTCATACAATATTTCTTTTACATTCATTTCTTTTCTTTCAACTCATTTCATATTTTTGTTTTCTTTTTATTTATATTGATAGAGGGCTTCAAGGAACTTTCTCTGATTTTTCAAGCAGAGATCATGATTTTAAGCAAGGTTCGTATTAATAGGGCAATCTGAAGAGTTGAATGATTCAGGATCTAAATCAGGCACATATGAACACCAGCTTGTCAATTCAACTAAGATTAGTGGTAAGTTTAGAAACATACAGCTTACAAATATTGATCGTCAAATTTTTTATTCAGAAAAGCTTAAAATACTCTCACATAGAATAAAGAATCTTAAGAGCTGTTTCCTAGGCTGGAATGTGGGTGTTTTAAAGGCAAGAGCTGTCTTTGACACTTTCATGTGGACAATACGGTTAGTTACAGAAAGGATAAAATTGTGACTTTGTAGAATAATTTCAAAGGCTATCTGTCATTTCAAAATAAAAAAAAAAAAGCTGTCAATAGCTGCAGTTTTGCCATCTTCCACAGCATCTTGTGAATGAGGTTTCAACCTAATGAATCTCATTAAGACTGATCTCAGTACATGCATAGACAATGTGACATTCAATGACCTTAAATGATTAAACTCAATAGATTTTCACCAATAGACTTTTAGCCATAAAGACATTTGGTTTTTGAAATGAAAACATTCATAAGCATTATAATTGCAGCCAAAGAGTGCCTGAAGCATAAGCTGGATGAAGACAAAGCAGTTCAGAGAATTTTTTGTTATAATTTTGAGCCCTGTTTATGAATATAATATATATTTTTACTCAAGTTTGGTACTTATAAACAATTTTTATACTTTGTGCTGTTTAACTCATAAAACATGTTAAAAAACAATTTAAATCTAAGTAAACAATTTTTTTCTTCGAATTGTGGGATAGAGATTGTAAGGGAATGATCTTCTAGCAATGGTGAAAAGTTTGCATAGAGCAAAACAGGTTGAGAAACAGTCTAGAGATTAACGGAAGCTGACTAGTCAGAACTCCTCTATGCACATTCAAATCCCGCACAAAGCTTGGTTGTTGGTGTGTGTTCTCTGCTTCCCTCTCACGGGTTAATACCAATTGCCTCCTGTGGTTCAGCCATTCTTGTTGAACACACTGAAGTTACAGGAAAAAATGCACAATCACCCACTGCTTGGCATGTTTTTAAGAATTGCACATACTTGGTATCCATGTACACACATCGACCTATTTTCACTTAAAAAAACATCGCAGAATTGCACAAAAATGGCATTGCACACTCCCTTGACTTTAGCCATGTACACGTCGACCTATTTTCACTTAAAAAGTCAAAGAAAATTGACAAAAATCCAATTCTTCTTACTCTTGTAAAAAGTGCCAAACAAAAAAGTCGGCCATTCTGTACTTTACACAAAGTTACAAGTGTTTGGCCATACAAGCCATGTTTACAAGTGTTTGGTTTAAAAAAAAAAAAAAATGAAAATATTAAAAGGTTTTAGAAGTTTTTTAATGGAAAAAATTTAAACTTGTTAAAGAGTTATGAGATTAAATATTGCAGCAGAAATTTAATGTGAGAGAGATAAATAGTTATGATGGATATTAAATTCTTCTCCGCCAAATATATTTTGGCTGAAAAGTAGAAAATGTAATTTCATCCAATGAACTTACTTGAACATTTTTTTATATTAAAACATGTGTAGAATACTGAATATTACAAAATATTCATTTCCCTCCTATAATATTATTCAAGAAAACTACATATTTGTGCTTTTTAGAAAAAAAAATTATCGCAATACACAAGAACTCATAGACAGATGGACAAATAATTAATCAAAACAATTAGCCAGAAGTAAATATAAAGTTTTTAATTTTCTACATGCTTCCATAATTAACAAAACCTTTTCCTTTCATTCCAAGATCTTGACATTATAAACAAACATATTTATTTACACATTCACAATAAATGAGAAACCACTTAAGAAGTAGGACAGGTTTCAAAACACTGTCTTGGTAATAAATGTTCTAACACAAGATGCAAGAGATGAAATTTATATTTACTTCAAGTTAAAGGTTTAAGGACATGAATTGGCAGAAGGTTCAGTTATAAATTTCCACAAATTTGCAGGACAAGTTTTACATCAACAATGAATTTCATATATGCCTGGTTCAAAACTATCATCAGTTTTATCATGAAGTTGGGTGAATAATCACTGTCTCAATAATTTCATTAATATATTTAACCACTCAGATATTGGTGGGGTTATATCTAAATCCTATACAGAAAGCTGACAAAATGGAAAAAGATTATAAAAACACATATTTTTCCAAAAGCAAACTTCAAACTGTCATGTCAGAAAAATCTGAAACAATGGCACCACAATAACCAATAAATATATTAAATCACTGTCAAAATGAATTAAGAAAATTATCATCTAATTAAATATTAAAATTTTATGCATACTTTTTTTATTGTATTCATTATTTGCTTTAATTCTCCCTTCATTTTTCTTATTATTTCAGCCTAGTGTAACTATTTTACTTCCTACTAATAATTAAATTAAAAAGCAAGGTAAAATCCAAGAAAATTTGGTGAGTTCTTTATGTCACTTTTAATAACTCGTATTGACAGAAATTTCTATTCCTTCAGAAGCCACTAGAAGTCTATTTTGATTTCAATTAACAGCGACAGATGCAAAAACATTAATTCAACATATGCTTTTTCAGCAATTCAATATTTAGCGTTCACTTTCAAATCAGGATTTAAATGGTTAGAAATATAAGTTATATGATAAACAATTTTTCTTTTACATACACCATCTGCCTATATTTAAATACATCTTTTCAAGGAATTTTTTCTTCCACTAATCCCTTCATTCCCAAAAATCTTTGTTCACTTATTACACTTAAAAAATTTTAGTAATCACCATGAATTAAAAAAGAGAAGTCAAGTTTCATAAAACCTGTTCCAAACTTAGAGCGTGTTAACAAATGGCCTGCAAAAATCAGGAAATTAAAAATTACAAACAAAATGAGTACCAGTTTAAATATTCAATGATATTTTAATGATCAAAGCAGTAAAAGCAAAAATCCTAACAAATTTATAAACTGAATATTTATAGTCCAATAAAAACAAACACTTTCCCCACTTTCATTTTTTACGCCAGCAGTTTCCTTGCTTTCACTTTTTAAAAAGTAAAATCATGACTTATTTTCAACTAATAACTTATTTTTTTCACTCATCTACAAAGGTACAATAGAATAACGACGTGGGACAACTGTAAAATTTAAGTGTATTAAGAAGAGAAAGCATTTTCTAAAAATAAACACAGTTTCGATCGGTAAATTGAAAAATAAATTTTCACATACCACAAAGAAGTGCACCAAGCACAAATAATACACCTCTCATTTCAAAATAAATTCAGCTGTTCAGATCTAGTAAACACTAATATGTCCAGCTAATTGAGTAAAAAATATCTTAAATGGGTCCGCTTTACATAGAATCGGTAGTTGTTATAATCAGCACTTCGTTATCCCACTATCGCAAAACAGATGATCATCATGTGACATGTTATGTTGCCATACAAGGTTTACTAAACATTTCAATGGAATAATCACTTCCGTTTAAAGGTATGCTTTCCGCCAAATCCAACGGAAGAGTCATTATCACGGAATGCTGATGTCAATATTTCGTTTTAATCTAATCTACAGTACTCGCAATCGGGTAAACAAGATAAAACGATAATAATAGCAGAAAATTGAAAGCATTAAGATTTTAGAGTTTGATTGGAGGGTTTTCAAACTTCTATAACAATTTTCTAAAATATATGTATATCTTATATTATAATATAAGCATTATAAGCGATATACGTTATCGTCCGAAACGACAATATTCTACGTGATATTTTTTATTGTTATAAGCAATTAACGTCTTAGTTTGAAAAGTGATACATGACAAAAGCAAGAATGCATTCTTGGCGATTGTAATGACCGACAAGATGACCGACCGTTCTCTGCGACGTTGAATAGACCTGAAGCTCAAGAGTTGTTTATACTAATGGTCTGTAAACTGATGGCTCCTGAAGCAATTTTATGCAGCCCGCGAATACATTTCAATTATGCATTTGCAGCAAAGATTTCAAGATTTTAGTCATATCAAATACGAGTTTACGCTAAAGACAAACACGAATAACACGCCATAAAACCTATAGTTGGAGCAAAAGTAATATAAATCTTTTTAAAGATACAGATTTAATTTTCATTTATTGGTACTTATCAAAGGGAAAATATGATCAGCTGCGAATTTTTGTTCATTTCTGGGGGAATACATTCGCTGATATCAGGGGCGTAGCTAGAGGGGGCAAGGGGGGCATCTGTCCCCGGGCGCAGAATCCAAGGGGCGCCAAACTGATGTTACGACATTTTAGAATTAAATGTTTTCCATCTTTGGCAAGCAGTAGAGGGCGCGAAATCTTCAGTTGTACCTGGGCGCTGAAAACCCTAGCTACGACTCTGGCTGATGTATTCCCTGATGCAGCGTCTATGATTCCCTGATGTTGTGTTTATATAATTCTCGCGAATTCGCTGATTTCACTTATCAAACTATCTCAATAAAAGTTTCCAGTCTCCGAATTATTATGTGAGTAACAGACTAATACGTTTTGAATAAATTATTTTATTGCAAGGAATATTTTGATGATAATATTGGACTTAAAATAGAGGGTAAAAAGCAATACACTTGGAAAAAGTATGGATAAAACTACAAGATCTAAGCAATAAATTTCAAAAGCAAAAACGTCCAAAAACAAATGTAAGCCACTGTATATGAGCTGCTTTTGATCTGACAAGTGATACAGACACAAAAGTGAGACAACGCACAAGTGAGAATGAAAACCATGAGCTCCCCTTTGGTCTAACAATACACATGATGCCTCTGCTTTTGTGTGGATAATAAATATAGCGATATTTATACTCTTCTCCTTAATTATACGAAATAACTAAAATAGATTCATAATTAAAACACGGCTCAAAAGATATGCATGATGAATTTTTTGAAGATAACCATCAAGGATCCAAATGATCCACTTCTGTGGAAGTGGTTATTTTAGAAGGAAAGTGTTAGCATAAATTTAGGTATTTTGCATAATGAAACTCGAAAGGCATACGAAACGAACGTGCGCCAAGGTATATATTGGCGAGAGAAAGTAAAGCTCCTGTGCAATGCAGTATACTTGATTTTCACCCTAGCTACTTGTACCTGGCCAAAGGTCTAATCCAGTAGTACTTTCTTCTCTTTCAGGTACGATGGCAAAGTATGTTCCTGTTTATTTTTCTTATTGCATAATATAGGTAAGCCTGCTGATATTTGGTACTGATGATGATTCTATGTAAGTTATTCTTTTGAATACTTCAATTTAAATGTCCTTGAACATTACTACTTTTTGTTATGCTTAAGTTAAGCAAAATTATCCTATTTTATTAAATAAAGATTTCGTAGTTAATCTTTTGACTTATGATTCTTTAATTCTGTGCTTGAGGAAACGTACTCATTACGCCTTCAGTGCTAATGCACAGCCAACAAAAGATTATGAGACTGAGAAATTGAAATTTTGTAATGTTGTAAGATTCCAGGAGCATAAAGTGTTAAAACTCTTTGTTGAAAAAAAAACTAGTTACAAAGTTTATAAGAATAATTGTAACAAGTAATAAGTCTATTCTAAAAGAATCAATTTGTATAGAAAAATTAACAGATGAAAATTATTCAGTGTGGAAATTTAAAATAAAACAACTTCTAATAAAAGAAGGTTTAGATGATGTTGTATTCGAAGAAAATCCGGAAACTGATACTGATATTTGGTTAAATAATGATCGTAAAGCTAAAGCTTTAATATGTCTAAACATTTCGGATTCGCAAATTATCCATGTTTTACATAGTAAATCTGCAAAAGAAGTTTGGCAGAAGTTAAAATGTGTCCATGAACGTGTAAATTTAACAAATAAGTTATTTCTTCTTAGAAAACTATATTCCATTAGATATAATGAAAGTTCTAAAATGCAGGAACATATCAAAGGAGTACTAGAGTTGGCTGAAAAGCTGCGTAGTATAGGTGAAGAAATTAAAGAAAATAACTTAATAGCAATACTACTATGTTCTTTACCAAATTCATACAACTCCTTAATAACTGCAATAGAAAGTAAATCGGAAGCTGAATTGTCGCTAGAGTATGTTAAAAACAAACTAATAGATGAGTATTGTAGACGTGTGGAAACTAAGAAAGTTCAAAAGTACGATTCAGTTGCTTTAAAAAGTAAAAGCGAAAATAAACCAAAGTATGTTACACAATTTTGTACTTATTGTAAGAGAAATAACCATACGATAAATGACTGTTTTCATTTAAAACGCAACGCTAGAACTTCCCCGAAAACAGATGTAAATAACAGTAAAGTAAGAAATTATTCTCAAAATTATAAAAGTAATGCATGCCAAATAGCAAATACGCAAAGTGTAGAAAACATAACAAAACTTAAAGAAAATAAGTATTTTAAAAGTATTGAACCTGAAAATACACAGATTCAGTTTAATCAAGTTCTAAAAGTGGAAAATAAACATGAAAACACGCAAACGCAAGAATGGGTTATCGCCTCGGGAGCCTCAACTCATATGACGAGTGATCAGAATTTTTTCTCTCAGTTAAATGACTCTAATACACAAATAGTAACTGTAGCCAATGGTGCTAAATTAAATTCTTATGGTATTGGTGAAGGCTATTTTAAAGTTCAAAACTTAAAGGGTCAGGTTACACAAATAAAATTGGAAAATGTATTGTATGTACCAGGTTTAGATAGTAATTTACTTTCTGTTCAATCTGTTACCAATAAAGGTTGCATTGTTACATTTGATAGTAATAAGTGTTACATAAAGCGTAACAATATACTCGTAGCCTACGGCAACGTTCAGCAAGGTTTATATAAATTGATCGTAAACCCAATTGATGAGAAAGCATACTTAGCTAATAATGTTTCATGTTCAAATACGAACTGTATACTAAAATGGCATCAAAGATTAGGCCACAGAAATATAGATGCCATAAAAACACTTGAGAAAAATGATTTGGCAGACGGCATTAAACTTGGCAAATGCACTCATAGTGTGGAATGTTCTACTTGTGTAAAAGCGAAACTAACTGAAACACCTTATCCCAAAACTAGTTTTAGATCTAAAAATCCACTGGATTTAGTGCACACAGATGTGTGTGGGCCAATTGAAGTCAACAGCTTAGGAGGGAAAAGATATTTCGTAACTTTCATTGATGACTATTCGCGTTATGGCCAATTGAAGTCAACAGCTTAGGAGGGAAAAGATATTTCGTAACTTTCATTGATGACTATTCGCGTTATACTCAAATTTATTTTATTACTTCAAAAGATGAAGTATTCGACAAACTTAAACAGTATGTTGCATCGACAGCAAATAAATTTAGAAAGAAAATAAAGGTTCTCAGATCCGACAACGGTACAGAATACTGTAACGAAAGTACTGAAAATTATTTAAAGAAACTCGGCATTTTTCACCAAACTTCGATTCCTTATTGTCCGGCACAGAACGGCGTCGCAGAAAGGAAAAATCGCTCTTTAATAGAAATGACAAAAGCTATGCTAATAAACTCTAAATTACCAAAAGGATTCTGGGCTGAAGCAGCAGCTACTGCTGCATATCTTCAAAATAGGTTACCAACTAAAGCCACAGTTAGAACACCATATGAATTGTGGAATGGTAGAAAACCAAACTTAAGTCACTTACAAGTATTTGGCTGTACAGCATTTTATTATGTGAACAAACAAAAACGGCGTAAATTCGACAACAGAGCCGAAGAAGGAATATTCGTAGGATACGATTTACGAAGTAAGGGATACAGGATTTATGTAGGTGGAAGAAAAATAATAGTAAGTAGAACTGTTAAATTTTCAGAAAACGCGTCTTTACCTGACAAACTTGCAGAAAATAATGCTGAAGATTTAGAATTAATTCACTTCAATAACTCGCAAGAAGATGAAGAAAATAATGAAGAAACATCTCTTGGCGATTTTACAGAAGATTCAAAAAGTTCCGAAGAGTTAATTAAATGTGAAGAAAATGTAGAAAGAAGGGTTTCTAGCAGATCAACCAAAGGGGTCCCACCGGAAAGATTCTCTTATAAAGCAGAAGACGAAGAATCAATCTTACTTAAAATTAAAGATCCAGAAAGCTTTGAAGAAATTCTAAACTTACCAAAACGTGAACAAGAAGCTTGGATCAAGGCTATGCAAGAAGAAATACATTCTCTAAAAGAAAATGAAACCTATAAACTTACAGAATTACCACCAGGAAAACATGCAGTAGGCAGCAAATGGGTGTTTAAGACAAAATATGATGAAACTGGTAAAAATATAAAATACAAAGCACACTTAGTAGCCAAAGGATTTACTCAAAAATACGGCAGTGATTATGATGAAACTTTTTCACCAGTAGTGAAACACACTACGATAGAGTTTTCTTAGCATGGGCAGCGTATAATAATGCCAAGGTACATCAACTAGATGTTAAAACAGCTTTTTTGTACGGCAACTTAAATGAAGAAATATATATGGAACAACCAGAAGGATTCGTGGTTCCGGAAGAAAGACATAAAGTTTGTAAATTACAGAAGTCGATTTATGGTCTCAAACAAGCAGCTAGGTGCTGGAATGCAGAAATTGAAAATACACTGAAGAATCTGGGGTTCAGTCAAAGCAAAGCAGATCCGTGTCTTTTCACAAAAGTGGTTCGTGATAAAAGAATTAATTTAATAGTGTATGTTGATGACATCCTAATAAGTTCTACAGAAGAAGGACTAATTCTTCAAAAAATTAATGATTTAAAGAAACGTTACCAAATAACGCATCTTGGTGAAGCTAAATATTTCTTAGGCATGGAAATAAATCGCAAGGAAGATGGAAGTTATTTCTTATCACAGAAAAATAAAATACATCAACTTGTCAAGCAATTTCAACTTGAAGAAGCGAAACACGCTAGCACACCAATGGAAACGAACTATTATAACCTAAACAAGGAAGAAAATCTCCTAACTTCGAATGATAAATTTCGCCAAGCTATTGGAAGTCTTTTGTATATATCGTCTATCACAAGACCAGATATCACAGCTTCAACTCACATACTCAGCAGAAGGTGTAATAATCCACGTCAAAAGGACTGGAATGCTGTTAAAAGAATCATTAGATACTTAAACACGACAAAGAACCTATCCTTACAAATTTCGTCGAGTGAAGAACCTAATATTACAGTTTATTCAGATGCTGATTAGGGACAAGATATTGAAGATAGAAAATCTACATCAGGAAGTGTTATTTTATTAGGAAGGAACTGTATTTCATGGTTTTCAAGAAAACAAATTTGTTTTTCTTTATCCTCAGCAGAAGCTGAATATGTTGCACTATCGCAAGCTACGCAAGAACTTTTATGGCTATTAAAATTAACAGAAGATTTCAATCTACCCCAAACTCTACCGATAAAGGTATTTGAAGATAATCAGTCTACTATAAGACTTGTAGAATCTGAAAAATTCAGTTCACGCACTAAACATATTGATACAAAAGTTCATCATATACGCGACTTGAATAACAAAGGAATAGTAAAACTTGCTTATCTTTCAACAGAGGAAATGGTTGCAGATATTATGACTAAACCAATTCCTAAAGCTAAATTTCAGTTTTGCAAGAATGAATTACAATTGGTATGTATGAGTTTCATTAGCAAAACAGGGGCAATGTTAGCATAAATTTAGGTATTTTGCATAATGAAACTCGAAAGGCATACGAAACGAACGTGCGCCAAGGTATATATTGGCGAGAGAAAGTAAAGCTCGTGTGCAATGCAGTATACTTGATTTTCACCCTAGCTACTTGTACCTGGCCAAAGGTCTAATCCAGTAGTACTTTCTTCTCTTTCAGGTACGATGGCAAAGTATGTTCCTGTTTATTTTTCTTATTGCATAATATAGGTAAGCCTGCTGATATTTAGTACTGATGATGATTCTATGTAAGTTATTCTTTTGAATACTTCAATTTTAATGTCCTTGAACATTATTACTTTTTGTTATGCTTAAGTTAAGCAAAATTATCCTATTTTATTAAATAAAGATTTCGTAGTTAATCTTTTGACTTATGATTCTTTAATTCTGTGCTTGAGGAAACGTACTCATTACGCCTTCAGTGCTAATGCACAGCCAACAGAAAGAAACAAAGGAAGGAATAGAATTCCTTCGGTTGACATGTCAAAATTTTGTTCATGTTCTTAGAAATGATTCTTAGGCAGTGCCGGGGGAGGGGAATCCTGCCACCACCACCACCCCACATCGCCGAATTGCGAAAGAAAATATAGCAGTCTTGAAAAGCTTCTAATACATAAAAATTCTGAAAACAATTTCTTAATCATAGAGAATTTTTTAATTTGGGGATAAACCAGAGAAAATATCTCCGTTTTTATTCCAGTTCGACAGTGGGTTTGCTCTTAGCTGTAAAAACTGGAATGAGAACCAAGAGCAAATAAGTGTAAATTCTAGGCAGAATGAAAATTTGAATTGGGGTAGGGAAAGAAGAAGACCATCCTTTTTTTAGTCCATGACGCTTAGGGTCATAGAAAATATCATCTTCATAATTTTTAGGGATCACACGACTTCTCGTTTCCCCTCGTCACCTTGAAAATTGAATGTTAGGAAATGAATTTGATCATTCGCCAATTAAAAGAATATTTTAAAGTGAAAGGGTCTTATATCTGGTATAAGTTCTGGTTAGCTACTTTTTGTTGCATGTAATCTTCTTTTGATTTCAGTTATATCATTCAACATAAAAATGTATAAAATATCGCATTTCGATTAAGCGAACAATGTGAGCTTCAGTTCCTTTAGCCTCCAAAATTTTATTTTATTGTCAAATTTAAAAAAAAAAAAAAAAAAAAAAAAAAAAAAAAAATTAATCTTTCTCCTTGTATCTTCCTCAAATTTTTTAAATAAGTGTAATTTTTTTAAAGCTTTAGAAATTCATTCAAGCATTTCTTCGTGTTACAGATTTTTAAAATATTCACTAACTTCGCATTCCCACCCCCCCCCCCCATCTTTTTAGTCCAAAGTTTGCTCAGAAAGACTATTAACCCTTTAACTGCTTAAGACGTGTTTAAACGTTTTTGGAATTTCTTTAAAAATGCTTAAGACGTCTTTACACGAATTTCAAATCGCACGAAAAATGCTTAAGACGTGTATACACGAAGCCCGAATTTCGCGAAGATTGCTTAAGACGTGTTTAGACGACGCGATCTGGTCTTCCTTCCCCTACCTTTCTGCAGGCGGCTGTCAGTTGACACAAAGCTCTTAATAGGGTGTGAAGTCTCTTTCAAAAGAGCACTTTAGGAAAACGTCCTTAGAGTGAAATATCTTTGTCAGACAGCAGGTATGTATTATCTGTGTGCCGACTAAAAGTTTGCGAAAGAAGATAAATCGTTTTACAACTGTTTGCCTTGTGGTACTTTATACAAATGAAAGTCAAACAGGATCCGACGTTGTTATAGTACATTGCCGAATTTTAGTAGAAACAAGAAAAAATAAGAATTGTAACGGAGGACGCCTTTATGCCTATATGTTATAGAATCAAATATTTTATTTTTGTATTGAAAAATAATTACAATTTCTGATTCGTCAGGAAAAAAATATAAAATGTTGCAACCAGCTTTCTTGTTTGCCTTCGTATTTTAAATGCGCGTTATTATAATGGTATATTCTTCTTTTTACATCCTTAAATGTTAAAACTGTGCTTTCAGCATGCCTGAGTTTTGTACTTGTATGTGTGGCTCTATGCTCCGTAGAAATGGCGAACTGACATATAAAAATTATATGAATGTTGAAAGGAAGATATTCTACTCGAAACTTGCTTTAACTAAAGGAATAAATGAATACGCCGAAGGAATTTCTAGAAATATTTGTTTTAAAAATTTTATTATTAAGACTTTAAATCCAAAATGTTTTGAAATCTAAAGAAAAAAAATATGTAATCCTTGAAACATTTTTAGAAAGAAATCTATCGATATAAAATCTCTTAAAATTAATGGAGTGTAAATTAATTAAAACAGTTAGTGTACGTAAGGGTTAGATCTACTCCGCACAAAAATTTACAGTCAGAAGATCAATTATTTAAAGATATAAATTAATTACATTAAAAGAATTTAAAATAAATTAACATCTGTCCAAATGTCAATGCTAACAGCAATAGCACGAATGAAAGTTATTCTTTAAATTCCGAACTTAATTCATCCGTCGGTATGCAATGATTGTGTCTTTGCGATTATTTTTCTTATAGGTACTACAAAAGGCCGCCAACGAAGTAGCGGTAAAATCGTTGAATACTAATAGTTTGAAGCGGGTTCAAATCCTGATGAATGGATTGTCTGCATACCAGTTTTAGCGAATGTTTGTTGCGCATGTTTAATGTGAATACGAGACAATTTATTTAGCTTTTCATGATGACGTGCCTTGACTACGAGTCCTCGCTCGGGTTGTGTTTGGTTTGGCTTGTTAGATTATTAATCACGTGAAGGCGATCTGTCTAAGGGGAGGTATGCTTTCGTGACAGATTTTCTAAGGGAAACAATCTCGCACTGCAAAAAGTTAAAACCATAAAAACGCCCATGCAATCAGCTTGTTCACGGGGGTTTGAATGCAGGTCAAACTACCAGTATGTTAAGAGAAGCGATTCCAAGAATGCTTAATTATTTTATTTAGTTTGTCATAAGCTAAATAAAATAATTAAACATTCTTGAAATCTCTTCACATTGCTGAAATGGCAATAACTTCGAATTATACTCTGCTACTACTTTTCCTCTAATATGAAATTTTGAACTTTTCCGTTATCGGACAGCCCACCAGGGACTGAGCGGAGTCTAACGGAACAACTGGTGGTTCTGTCCGGGGTTCGAATCCCGGGAAACGAGCTGGTTGCCAGGATGATATTCTTAGTTTTCCATATGTGTAACATGTATGCAAGCTAATTTCCGTTAGGCAGTCCTCGAACGAAGGCATCCTTCACCTTAGGAAAATAACCATCGAGTACTTTGCCATAATCAAATAAACCTTTATCCATAACATGCTTCAAATATTTTTATGTTGAAAAGTTCATGCGCCAAAGTTGGCCCCCGTTGAATGAAATATGTTGTTTATTTTTTCTTTGTTTTTTATAACAACAATGTTCTTGTTTTCAGAATCTGAATTATCAATAAAATTCTTTTAATAATATGCGATTCTATTTTGTTTTTTTATTTAATGAAAAATTAATTTAAGCGACAAATCTCTTACATTTAGAAAAATTTTCGATTTTCGAAACGAATTGCTGTCAAAAGCGCATCTTCTCGTTTCTGCATATATTTATTTAAAGCAAACTGCTTGGCGCGTGTGCTTTTATATTTGAAAAGATTCAGAGAATTTTCAACATGGAAATAAAGTTATTAATTTTACTGAATTTTGTGGATTCTTTGTGTTTTGAGGTAAAATTCAAACCATCAGATATGTGATAACCTTAAAATAAGGGTATATATAATCAGGATTTTGCGGCCAGACATTCCCAGCGAAATAAATTACAAAAAATTATCTATGTAGAATTAATGTATATTCCGTTTAGTATTTTAATTTATCAGTGTTATTACACATCAGTTTATCAGTGTAAGTTATATCGAGTTTTAGTTGTGTTCGATATAAGAATTTTATTCGGTTTATATAAATCCGATTCGTTTAATAATATTATATTTATTAAATACTATTTATTAGGTTTTCAAATCTGTCAAACCCAATCAATGGCCTCCTGGCTAAGATATCTGATTATTGCTATTTCGACTCGTATTCGAACCCAAACAAACGAACTGGTTGAATTTTGTGATTTCCCCTATGTGTAACATGAACATGAGTACGTTTTACTTAGAAAGTCGTCCATGGAGACATTCATTGCCTTCGGCTGATAGATCTCGTTTCCTTTGCCATACTCAAAAAATCTAAAACTTTTTCAAAAACACTGACAGATGCATATAACAAAATAAAATTAAGTAAATGCATATAAGAAAATAAATTAAGTAAATGCATATAAAAAAACTGAAGTAAATGCATATAAAAAAACTGAAGTAAATGTATATAACGAAAAAAAAAATGAGGTAAAAACAAATTTTCAATAATTTTTCAATACAGTAGTTTTTAAATTGCTTGTTTTCAAATTTCATTTCATTTTTATGTATGTACTAATATACAGTGTATGTGTGCGAAAGTGTGCTTGTTCGGCATATCCATATATATTAATTAAATAAATCTGATTTGAAAATGCATGCACTAACGCGCTATTCTCGTAATTTGAAAAACACTAAAGTATTGTCTGAGAAAAATGTTCATAAAGAAAATTAAATTTCGTCTCCTTACTCGGTGCTGTGTAAAAAATTTAATAAGCTTATTAATTTTTTCTTCTTTATTAAAAACAAATTAGTTTCTTTTCATCTATATATGAAAAATAACAATCTTGTTGTCAGAATGGAAATTCTTAAAAATATGAAGTTCGTTTTTTTCGAACAAAAGTTTCTGAGAAATTTCTCTAGGTCAGCAGGTAGTAACAGGACCACTGACTGCTTTGTTTGAAAAACCCGATGAAGTGGATGATTTTACCCCCAAAAGGTTTTCTTTAACAAAGCAGATGCGGTCCAAATGGCTTTTCTGAGAAGCGTTCGTATTTGAATAGCTTGAAGCTTGAAAGCTTGAGTTGGAAGATGTTCCCGAAGTCAGACAGCAATAAAATTTGTTATACAGTGTCTCACAAAAGTGATGGGACACTTGTGCTTTACAAAAAGAAACTGTAATAAAATAAATTTAAAAAACATGTAAAAATTTTTGTGGGTGTGTTTCATACTTAAATTTAGTAACAATTATTACGTAACATTTCTCAAAATATTAAAATAGTACTTTAATATAAATACAATTGTTTAGAATGGAGCAAAAAATGGCTCACATAAGTGATGGGACACCATTAGATACTACTACGTACTACAATAAAAATATTTTTTGGGGTTTTTATTTTTACTCAAAAGCAATTGGCAATAATTTATTAAATCGTCGGCAGTCTTTCTCTCCAGTTTGTTTTGGAATTTTTGTGTTTTTCAGCTCTGTGAAGCCATAAATGCTAAACGAAAAGAAACTTTGCCTGAAATTCGAAAATTAGTTATTAATTTGCATATTGAACGTGGAAAATCTATTAGAGAAACTGCTGAAACAGTTAACATGAGTCATTCAGCAGATTTCAGTATCATTAAACGATATAATAAGAATCATATGATTCAGGATAAAAGAAGACCTGGCCAACCATCAAAGCTATCCAATGGAATAAAGCGAATTATTGTTCAAAATATTTAAAAAAATCCAAGAATGAGTGCTCCTAAAGTTGCTGCTGATTTACAAGCATTATATGGAGTAATTGTTAATCCTGAGACTATTAGAAGAATAATTCGATGGAGCAGCCAGGAAACAGGAGAGCAGCCAGGAAAAAATTCTTCGTAAGTGAAAAGAATAGAAAACTCAGACAAAATCCAACATAAATAAGAACTCTGATTACTGGAATGAAGTTATATTTGCTGATGAGAGTAAATTTAATATATTTGGTTCTGACGGTAGAATCTTGGTGTGAAGAAAACCCAGGAAAGAATTTCGCAAGCAGAACTTGGTGCGAACAGTAAAACATGGTGGAGGAGGAGTATGGGGGTGTATGTCGTCCGCTGGAGTTGGTAATCTTGTTTTTATTGACAGTAAAATGGATCAGTACAAGTATATTGACATTTTAAATCAAAATTTGAAATCTTCAGCACGAAAATTGATCCTTCGTAACGATTTTAAATTCTACCAGGACAATGACCCCCCAAGCACACTGCTTTGAACGTTAGACTCTGGCTGCTGTATAACTGTCCTGAAATAATAAAAACACCACCACAATCTCCAGACTTAAATCCCATAGAGAATATTTGGTAAGAATTGGAATCAAGAATTCGCAAACACACCATTTCTTCAAAACAACAATTAAAATCGGTGCTTCAAGAAGAATGGGGTAAAATCACCCCAGAAATCACAAAAAAAATTAGTGGAATCCATCCCAAGAAGATTAAATCATGTTTTAAAAGGAAAAGGAAATCCAACAAAATATTAAAACCTTTTAAAAAGTAAAATTTTTGGATAAATATTTGATGGAAAAGTAAGTGTCCCATCACTTATGTGTGCTATTTTTTGCTCCGTTCTAAACAATTGCATTTTTATTAAATTAATATTTTAATATTTTGAGAAAATGTATGTTATGTAATAATTGTTACTAAATTTAAGTATGAAATACACCCACAAAAAATTTTTACATGTTTTTTTAATTTATTTTATTACAGTTTCCTTTCGTAAAGCACAAGTGTCCCATCACTTTTGTGAGACACTGTAGATATTTCTCTCTCTCTCTCTGTGAGTTCTTGAAATCTTGGAATGGGTGAAAGTTTATTTTGTTTTACATATATAAGGAAACTGCATGTAAAGCAAAATAATTCAAGGCACCCATTGTATGTTAATCATTGTACGTCCCCTCAGCTCTTCGGTTGGGTATTAAGAAAAGAAATTCCTATACTGCTTTTGTATTACTTGTATAGTGAAAGATTTGAAAAAAATAGCTTGATATGAAAAGTTTTTCTCCGATGAACGAATACAGCTGAAACATGTTTCTGTCTTCAAGTATATCCACAAAACATGAAATAGTATTGTACTCTTTTGTATTCTATTGCATTTTTATATTACTTCGTGGTAAATTTTTTGATTCTTAAATTTCTCTCTCTCTTTTCTTATAATACACAAGTACTCTTTCAAATATGGCTGACCTATGAACCTAAATTTTTATACTATAAAATTTTATATAAAAATTAGCCGTAATCATTAGACACAGCTTTGTGTATATTATATTCTTGAATGCATGACTGCAATTAATACTAAGAATACTATTGATAAAATTCGTGATATAATTAACAATGAAAATACTGTTTAATCTAAAAACCTATTTGAATCTTTTTTTCATTATAGGGTAACATGAGCCAAACAATTTTCGTTAGAAATATACAATTATGCTAACTTGACACATCAGATAGAAAATATTTTATCGTCATCATCGGCTATGATAAAAGATTTATACGCTTAAAATTTTGGATTATGATAAATCACACAGGACCTATTTGTCTAAGGGAAAGGAAGTCTGCAGAGTAGATTTTATTTTTGTGGGAAACAAACTGTTAATTCACAATCCATTGTACTTATGAAAAACCCCTAAGCCTCCCATGCAGCCGCTAGAATTTACCGGTGCTCAGCTATCTTACCGCTTGGAGACTAGTTGGCTTTCTGAACTTACGCAATATCTATCTGAATTTGAATATTTGCATAAAAAACGAGCAAAATAAAATGACACATTGTAAATAGTACATTTTACTGAAATCAAACTTTCTTTGAAAAAGGAAAATTAATTGTAAGGAACAAGATGGATGCATTTAATTAAACGGCGGGCAATAACAGCGCTGATCATATGTTTCGTATAGGAAATCATTTTCTTCGTGTTATCGTATAACGAAAAATATCCACAGATTATATTTTACAGTTTTTAAGAAGTCATGGGTTATCTGCTTTAAGAGAACACCTTCGTGGGCAATTTTCTAAATAAAATTGACTTGAATTCACGTTACGCATCGAGAAAATCATAAATACCACAAGCAGCTAAACTGTTCGGTTGCCAACAACAAAATACCAACATCCAGCAATCTTATTCACTCAACTATAGTGAACTTAAACTAATGTTTGTATAATATTAGTAGTATTAAAATAACGAAAATATTTATTCTAATAAAATTTTTTGTTTGAATATCCTTCCTAGTAAGGTATTTCCTTTGGTTGGAGATTTGTCAACAATAAATGCTATGTTTATGTTTAAACAAGACATTTATTTAGAGCATAATGCTTCAAAAATGCATGCTGGGATCCCTAGAAAAAAAATATCGCCGGAAAATATATCTCCGAAAAAATATTTTATTATTCATATTCTTATGATTAATTATTAAATAATTAATAACTTTTATAATTATTAAATGAAATGCTTATTTATACTTTACCAAATGTACAGCAACACTCTTTCTTTACAAAAATACCATATTGAATAAATTATATTGTAAGCTAATAAGTAACAACATTGCTTTGTTTAATTAAGATACAATAACAAGCCGAACAAACATTAAATTGGAAGTCAAACAACAAAAATCAGCGTTATATTTTCAAATTTTCACAATCTAATTTTCATTATATCTTATCTCGTTCATTTGCGCTTTTGCAGCTGAAGATGATGGTTCGATAAAACCATCGAAACTAGTCCTGTGAAAATTTGAAAATATAACGCTGATTTTTGTTCTTTGACTTCCAAATTAATTGCTTTGTTTGTTATTAATATGTCTCATCCTTCCTATTTCAGATAAAATTTACTAGTGTTTCTTGGACAGGAAAGCAAGAATTTTTAACTTGAATCCATAAATTTATGATACACTGAAAACGGTTTCATGTTATAATTCCCTTTCTGAATATCTTGAATGTATATGAAAAAGTAAAATGCAAATTTAATATTAATATTACCACCCTTAAAAACACCCAAATATTTCGTTTATTACTCTCTTAAAACTACGTAATAATTAAGGAAAAAAGAAATTATTTAAAATAATTATTAGTTGCCTGCAGTTGAAGAATATAGGAAAATGCAGAAGGTTTTAAAGATTTTTAATTAATGACAAAAATACAGAAAATCGGAAATAATACGAAATGTTTCAGCAATATCTCAGAAGGAATGAAAATTGCACGAGATATTTGTCAGAATATAATTTTAGTGATAGCAGTTTAATCAGTCTGCATTGAGTCCGGTGATAATCAATGACATACAGATTTAGGTTACTTAGGTTAAAAATGCGTAATAATTTAAAATTTAACCAGGTAAATTTTAAAACCAATTTATTTGAAAACTATCAGCTTCGCTGCGAGCCTTCGTCTGGCTTTTAAATGTACCGGAAAAATGGCTGAAGGGAACTCCAAACGTTAAATTTAAAAACTGCGTAGGATTTTACTCTGCAGAACAACTTCATAAAAAAAGTTATTACATATAACAAAATTACAATGAAATAAGCAATGTCCCTTAATACAAATATTAATTATCCTAATAAATAAATTAACCAAATTCCCTTTGCAAAATCTTAAGAACTCAAATGGTATAAAGGAGGTTAATAACTTTGTTTCCTAAAAAAATCAGTCAAAACTTTTCAATATCTTAAAAACAGTGAAATGAGCAATAAATAAAATAAAGGAATGCAAAAAACAAAAAATTCTGAAAAGCAAAGTATAATTAATGATATTTTATCTTATGTTTTCAAGGGAAAAAATTACAATGAAATAAGCTATATCCCTTAATACAAATATTAATTATCCTAATTAAAAAATTAACCAACTTTCCGTAGAAGAACAAAAATCATGTAAAACTTTTCAATATCTTATAAACAGTAAAATAAGCAAAAAAAATGACATGAAAGCAACTCAAAAAACATAAAATTCCGCGCAGAATTTTACTCCACAGAACAACTTTATCCAAAAAGAAAAAAAAAAAAAAAAATCATAAAAATATATTATATTTATATAAAAATGACAATGAAATATGCCAATCTCTTAAAAACAGTGACATAAGAAATACGATGAAAAATTGTTGCCAAACCCATATTTCTAAAAGAATGAAACTATTCAAAATGATGCGATTTCATCAAAAATCTATCAACAACAATAAGACAGGAAAATTGTTGCCCAAATCACATTTTTAAAGATGTGAGATGTGAGAAATGTACTCGGAAGCTTCATTTAAAAAATCTTTTAAAAATACAAAATATCATCATTTTTCCAAAATTCTTTTTGTAAAAGCATTCGCAAGGATGAAAGTTTAACGTGTCCAAAAATCAAAGAAAAATAATCTGTACATTTTTAAAAATAAACTTTTTTAGAAAAAATCCCATTGAAAAAGTGTTAAGCTCCCTTTGTTAAATAAATTCGTATTTAATCGATTTATTGAAACACGAAATTTATTTTAAGTTCGTAAAATAGCTAAGTGCCTACGTTTCATGACGATGTGAAAATGGAGTGTGTAGAGTAAAATCTCACTTTCCTATAGCACATTATGTTTCAAAATGACACGATTTCGTTACAAAACATGAAATTAAAAAAAATTCGAATTCGAATTTCGAAAAAATCGCTTCGAAGTGCACTGGCTCTTGTGTAGATGTACCTATGTACCAAATTTCGTACCGTGGGTCTATTAGCTTACGCGCAGCGCGAGCGGACGAAAGGCGCGCACACACAGACTCTTTCTTTTATTATATGTAGAGAAGATATGTAGAGATAAGATTGTTTAAGGGAAGGAAACTTTCAAGTTTCGCAGCTGTACCCCCTGCGGCATTAAGACGATCATCACGGAGAGTCTAGCCTTTTGCAATTCTCTTGAGAGCTCACAGGTACTGAACAATATATAGCAATCAATATCACTTAGCGGAATCATTGAAGTAAAATTCTGGGAGGGATGGGAAATAACAAAAGAACTGCTTGACAATTTTCAGAGGTTTAGGGTTATTTTCGCGACATTTTACGGGAAGTTCGGTCCAAAACTAGCGACAGTTTTAAAGAGATTCGCAGATAATCACTCGACAGGCTAAGGGTTAATCTCGTTGATACACTACATGCGTTGTTTCACTTTTCAAATTGTTGCCATCAAATATCATCGCCCTGTATTATATTTAAAGATATTAAATAATGAAGAATCTGCATAAACGTATATATGTTTCTCGAACTGTGATAAAACAACGGTACATAGTGCTATCGAATTTTGAATGAATCCTCCTGCGAATATGGGCATCTAGAAGTCCAAATTTGAAATTCGGAATTTGTTTTATTATCGATTTCATATTTTGTAAAACTTTAGCGAATTTTTGGTTAACAAACTTAAGGATTTCAAAGCGAGCAATGGAAAAGTTGTACAGAAAAAACATTTTTATCTCCAGGGCGGGAGACTGTGAATCGGAAATTCTAAAGGTATGCTCATTTTAAAATTATTTTGCGATATTGCTCTTGAACTGAAGTTTATGGTTTAAGTGCGAGGAACATGATATTTAATAAATAAAGGTAGCACACAAAACGTTAAAAAAACGCCCCTTTGGGCGTAATGTAAAATCTGAAAGCTTTCATGCTTTTTTTCCTTTTTTTACATGGATTAAGAGATTCCATAGGAAAGGTTATAAAATTAAACCTCTTTTAGTTTCCCATGTGTTTCGATTCAGCATTTTATACTGCGCATTAATCTGCAATAAAGACAGATTTCAGTTTATAAGTTTAATTTTCTTAAAAGCAAAGATTGTATATTCTGATGCATAACATTTCAGAGCTAGAAGTTAATTGATGAATCTTGCGTCTGTTCTGCATTTTTTCTTAAAAGAAAAAAATATTTATTTCTGTTTAAAAATGAGCTTGAAATCAAAAACAGCAGTCAGCACATTAATTCCTGGACATGTCACCATACCTTATCAGCATAAATTAAATTTGGTAATTGGAAAAAAGCCCAGAGGAAAAAAGCCCACAGGAATAATGCTCACAGAATAATACTCACAGGTATAAACACTCACAGGAACAAAACCCACACAGAAATACGTCCACACAGAAAGAAGCTTACATGGAAAAATGCTCACTTAGAAATATGCTCACACGGAAAAAAGCTCACATAGATATATGCTCACATGGAAATAAGCCAACTGATAAATAAAATACGTAGAAATATCCTTACGTTAATCAATCAATAAATTAATCGATTTGAACATCGTACATCTACTTGAATTTTTCAAAGAAAATTATTTAAATTACGAAATATATATAAAACTTTATAACTTATATGTAGATTTAGTTGCTATATAAGATTAGGAAATTTTTAATTTTGTTCTGTTTTGAATTAGGAAAAGGAGAAGAGGAAGGAAGAAAAATGAACAGAATTATTACAGTGAAAATTTATTACAATTTTAATTGTTAAAAAATAAAATGATAGTAAATATAAGTTACACATTGTTATAATATAAACATTTAGAAGAATAGCAAATATAAATAATTATTTTATTTAAATTCCATAAAATACCTTATTATATATAAATAATGACTATATATTTCAAAAAGTTATAAATACGTAAAATTACTGAATATTAGCTAATATGTGTAAATATCTAATTTTATCATCGATTTCGTCATAGTTTCTTACACGATTCGCGATTACTAAATGTAAGTTTTCATATTTTCCTTTTTTAACTTCAGTACAACCTATATTTACAATAGCTAATAAACGTTGACAGGCTAAATCTTTTTTCAGTCCGTCAAATGAAAACCACAAACTGGAATGACTACAATTAAATAACGAATTTAGTACCTTATGAAAGCTTTCGTAACGATTTATGGTTTTAGGAGATTTTTTCGGAGACTGCTTCATAAATGATTCCATACTTCGATTGGAAATTGTAGTCTTCTAGAACGTTTTTGGTTCCAAACTTAAATAACTACATTCAAACATCAATTCCTATAGATACACATCAAAAGTGCGCAAAAATAGAGTAAAATAATAATAAAAAAAAAATAATAATAAAAATAAAAAATAAAAAAATAAAAAAAAACTACATTTTAAATCCATGTTCATCCACACAACACAATTTAGCAAACTGCAGCAACATATTAGCATTAATCTTGGAAAAATTATGTACGTAGACCGGACTCGGATCTTTCTTCTTTAAATTAACTAGAAGTTGAACGACCAAACAATGGTAGTTCAGCTTTAGTTCCATTTTCGGGGACTGAAATGTCTAGCTGAGTGAGTTTTGTAGGATTTTCTTCATGTGCAGTTTATGGGTATAGCGCTGTTACTCTGCCTAATTTTAAATATATTTGAGTTACATGAAAACAAAAAATGCCAGCTACTAATTAAATAGAAATATAGTTAACAGATGCTGTAGTTCAGAATGCACTTTTGTTAACTGAATTATTTCAATTTCTATTAAGATGGAAACAAAATCTTTGCATTTTTTACTTCCTTGTACGAAGTAACGGAAATACTACAATCGCAAAATTTTGGTTGTCAGATTTTAACGGAAATATAATTTTGGACTATTTTTTCGCGTGATGTCTGTATGTGGAAAAATGGATTCAAAATGGACTTTCTCGTGACGTCCGTATGTATCTCGCACAACTCATAAACGATTAGACGTAGAACGTTCAAATTTTGTATGTGGAACTGCTATAACATCTAGTTGTGCACCTCTCTTTTTTCCCAGTACCAGAAGGTAGATAGATGTGTGAAGGTAGACTAGAAGGTAGATACGTAGGCGGATCCCCCCCCCAAAAAAGAAGAGGTTACAAACGTCAGAATTTGAAAAGCTATTATTGTGGAGGGAATACTTTATACCCAGAGTGTAGGCAGATGGCACTAGTTGTTTAGCAGCGGTTGTGCGTGTACGTAGAGTAAGTATGCAGATGCGTCACAGCGATTAAAATGGCAAGACGTTTAAATGACAAGGTGGTCTCGCTTAGGTGCGAGCCATGATTCGTTGTCATGATTGAGTATCTAGTGGCCATACCGTAACTGCCGACCGTTATTGTTCCACTTAGACAAAGTTTCGTGAAACCATCCGACGTAAGCAACCTGGCATGTTGAAAGATGGTGTCATTTTCCTGCATGGCATTGCTCAGCCCTATACTCTTCGCCAAACTCAAGAATTGCTGCAAAAGTTTAAGCGGAAAGTCTAGAGTACCCCCCCCGCATATATCCCAGGTTTAGCACTCAGTGACCATTTTCTTTTTCAGAAATTTACGGGATATTTATTTGGAATGAGGTTCTCCTCAGACTGTGATGTGAAAACAGCAACTGAGAACTGGCTCAAAGGGCAGGGACGAGACCTTCTACAAAGCAGGATTAAATAAGTTAGTCCTGAGTTCAGATTTTAAATGCTTAAATAGATCTGGCGATTATGTGGGAAAATCGCAGGTAGGTATGCTTCTTAATTTCCTTTTGTATTTTCTGTCTATTGTTAATAAATAACTTTTTATCATCCTTGTTATCTTTTTTTTGGGGGGGGGAGAACCAGCTTCGTAATATATACGTTACATATGAGACATGGCAATGTCAAATTAAATAAATAAATAAATAAATACATTTGGACAAATAACGAAATCAAACTTTTCTGCCGGTTCCTATACTTGCATTTAGGAAACTTTTTTATACTCGTTATGAAAAATTAAAAATACAAGAAGTTTGACTCTCATACGACAAAAATTGATCAGAATATTTAATTTAAAATTGCTTTGAGAAATAGATTAATTAAGTCAGAATAATTCGAGAAAATAAGTTTAAATCGAGTGCAGGAAAATGTGTATAATTTAATACGGTTAAGGAAGTCATATGGATCAGATTTTTTACTTAATAGCACTCCTCCTTTCCTAACTACTATAAAATATGGATCATTATTCAAGATAATCTGGCAACATCGCGCTCGTAGAAAATAATAGACAAATTTCTAACCTCTAGTATTTATGCGAGATATCAACATTTCTATTATAATCTTCAAAGTAATAAGGCTAGAGAGTGCCGTAGCTAGAGAGGTGAAAAGGCACATATTTAGAGGCGGCATTTTTTTGCGTAAAACATTATTTTATAGAGATCAGTAAGGTAGACTGTCGAGATAGGTGAAGAATAATTAGACTCTAAATTTCCATACGGAATTAAATTGAGAAGAAAAAGAGTTTTTTTCTCCAGATAAAGTATTAAAAAAAAATCACGATGTGATTTTAAGAGCTATAATTTTATTACGTCGAAACTTTTGAATGCAAATTATGAATATCAACTAAATTATGATCACGGTGATGTTCATAATAAGAAAGAATTCCTAATGAAGAATAATTATAAAGAAGAATTTCTCTTTAAAAAAGAAGTATTTCAGAGTTTTATTTTCGTTATTGCTGGGAAAATCGAAACAGGAAGGTGGAAGGTGCGAACATTATCGTCAATTGCTATACGTGTTGCTAAGGGCTGAAGCAATGCATACATTTAAGTGTACGTTTAAGTTTACGTAAGTAGAAGGGCTTTTGAAATAAAAATTATTTAAGAAATTTTTAAAACCAACAACTGTAAATTTTGACATTTAAGAAATCTTTTTCTACAGTCTACATAACAGAAAGAGCAATCAAATCATTCTACAGTCTACATAACAGAAAGAACAATAAATCAATTTTGTTTAATAATTTCTAAAACATTCATTATCCATACAATGAAATCTACCTACCAGATTTTCTCTCTTGGTTAAATCACTCATTTTCTAAAAGACTTCGAGCTAGATATATAAATCAAGAACTTTATTGTTTTCTGAATTATGACTTAATTGTTTTAACATTTTAATAGAATTTGAAATATACAAAAAGTACTTTTGTCATTCAGGATTTTTGATTTGCATACTATTCCACTTTCAGCTCAGACAATGATACTTTTAAAAATCTTGATTTTACTAAGTTTTTCATAACTAATTTTTTACTTATTTATTTTTAATGCAAAGCACCATCGATATTCTTTATTTTACCCTACGTGTTACAGAAAGACCATTACAATGTCACAGATTGTTACAGAAAGACCATTACAATGTCACAGACATTACAGAAAGACCATTACAATGTCACAGATTGTTACAGAAAGACCATTACAATGTCACAGACATTACAGAAAGACCATTACAATGTCACAGATAGTATTGCAAACAAAAAACAAGCAAAATTATATAATTTTAAATTGTTAGAATTAAAGCCTTTTTTCTGCTTATTTGTTTGTATACCAAGAGGGGAGCAAATTCAGTGACTGTCTCGGGCGGCAAAAGTTCTAGCTAACGCCGCTGAATAAAGCAGTTAATTTCCTTGTCTATTTCTCATGATAACAACGATTCCATTATAATTGTTCATTTTATGATATTGGAGGATTTTTTCCGCAGCAAAAGAAAGAAAATGCTAACAATGAAATTATAGTTGCTTTCTATGTTAAACAATGCTTAACAGTAAGCGGCAATATCCCAGTTAAAAAATAATAAATCTGAAGTAATTCGGTAATGACAGTTCTGGTAGAGCTGTGCTGTGTGATGTACAAACTAACCTTACGTACACTCTTTTTGTTTGAAATAAATCATTTTAGCTCTTTATTCAAGCAGTATTTCTGTCGGTAATATTTAACCTTGAAATTCTTAGAATATTTGAAAGACAGCTAAGAAGAGATTATCATTAGTTTTTCTTTCTTTTAAAATAAAACACCTAAACAAATTCATGTAGATATCCAATTCTTTATGACATCCCTCCCCCGAAATCGTTCAACACTTTCGGTACTAAGGAATTGACCTCACAGAGCTATAAATCTTTTAGGATTATACTCAATCATTTCCACTAGAAAGCATCAAATTCATACTCTTAAAGCGTTTTTGGAAAATCAACATATTGTGCTCGGTACAGTATGCTGAAACGGAGCAGCTACTCAAAAGAGGTACTCGGTAATCGTTTTCAACAGCTACTTTGAGCAGCTGCGCCATTTCAGCCGCAGCCTCACTGATAAAATGCACGTCAGCGAACTCCATGTCAATATAGCTATGCGTACTGTTTGAAATTCGAAAGCAGAATGATGACTTATGCCAACAGAATGTTTTTATCTATTTCTCAGTAACATCTTATACCACTGTAAAGCACCATGTCCGATACCTGCAAAGGCGAAGGAATGATACAGAGGTGGTAGCGTAACGTAACATAAAGGTCGAAAAGTTTTGGAAAGCCCCCCCCCCCAAAGACGTTTCTTACGTAAAAAATTTTTGAAGAAATCCTAAGTTAATTTTTTAATTCTACGAAGAAATGTTTCAACGTACAAAATTTCTCTGTCCACTCTTCTGAGACAAGAAACCTAGCGTTTTTAGAATCAGAAATTTCGATTCAAATTTCCTAAGTGAAAAATCAATTCATAGTGAATGATTTGCTCCCGTTTAGAGCTGAAACGATGAAGGGCATGGGAAGAAAAAGAAATTCTGCTAATTTTTTTAAAAAATTAAACAGAATTGTAGATGCATCGTGATACAGACGTATAAACCATAATGTAATATACACTGCTTGTTGTTTAAGAATGAATTTTGTTCTATTTCTAAATGCCGGAAACAGTTACCAGGGTTATCTGAGAGTAAATGCTATCCGAAATAGTTTATCTTTACTTTATCAGGAATATTTATGTTTAATTAAAATATTTATTACTTCATTCGTTTATCAAATTTAGAACTCATCAATTATTTTACCCCAAGCAGCTTATTTGTAACGTATAATATTTTTTTTCTTCACCATCCTTTATGTTACTCGTGTTTCACATAAAATTCAATTCAAATTAATGCGAATTCTACCCCGCCCTAAAGAATAAATTTGCTTTTTATGTTATGCTCTTAGAATTCGTAAAGTCATTACCCTCTAAACATAATAGGTCACGTATTTTTTCACATCTTCAGAGGCTTTATTTTTGTATCTGTCGGGGCAAACATACTTTTCGTTCCATTGGAAAATCCTGATAAGAAAAAAATATAAATACATGCGTAGAGACGCACCATCAATTCCGCCATCGAAGCATGAAATGAACGCTGTGATTTGGCGACTGATCGAATTTATGGCGAAATTTTTATGACTTTAGTTGAACAAATCATGCTCTCCTAAAATTATAAGCATCAGCATAATCCATACAATGAGTTTTAAGTAGAGCACACTAAATCGAAAACTAGATACAGAATTTGAATTCACGAAGCACAGTGGCTGCTAAGGAGCGATTTTTAAATGGAAAATAAACAGTGACTTCTTTAAAGGAAGTACCATACAATTCTGTGCGGTATAAAACAGCCTAATTTTATTTTATTTTAATTAAAACCATGTACGTACATCTTACATTACAAATTTGGTTTTGCAGTTTCATTCTCCTCCTGCCCTCAAAGAGAGGGGGAACTTCAAAAACTTCGCCTTAAAAATTTTGTTTAATAATTCCTACAACATTCATTATTCATACAATAAAATTTACCTACCAGATTTTCTCTCTTGGTTAAATCATTCATTTTCTAAAAGACTTCGAGCTAGATATATAAATCAAGAACTTTGTTTTCTAAATTATGACTTAATTGTTTCAACATTTTAATAGAATTTGAAATATACAAAAAGTACTTTTGTCATTCAGGATTTTTGATTTGCATACTATTCCACTTTCAGCTCAAACAATGATACTTTTAAAAATCTTGATTTACTAAGTTTTTCATAACTAATTTTTTAATTATTTATTTTTAACGCAAAACACCATCGATATTCTTTATTTTACCCTACGTGTGTGTGTATATATAATATTGTTGCGTTTTTCTTTTCTTCTGACACCAGTTGTTACGTTATTTTCTTCCTTCACGTTCGTACGGGGTTCGTGTGGATTTGGAGTGAATAACGTAGACACTTGATGAAGTATCGAAACACACTTCATTGGCCGGTATTAGTCAGAACAGCTCCAAAATCTCGTTTACAGTCATCGAACTGTTATAAACACGCTGACACGATCAGCGACACAGCTTTCAGGTTATCAAGCTAACAGGGTGAGCAAAGCACCAGAGTACAGCTCCCGACTCTGCTTGGTCGTTCTCGAAACTCCATGTACTCTCGAGACTCCCCACGCTACAACTCGCGATGCACTCGACGACACACAGAACACAGCTCCCAACTCTTCGGTTCAGTTGTTCCATAACTTTGCTGTTATTTTGAATTTACGTTAAGTTAAATTTATAATTAAACCCCGCCCACAACCAATGCCTTACGAGCAAGAAAATGCACTCTCTTTCCAGGTCAACCATTGGTTCACTTGACCCAGTAGCTCCTCCCAGCTCTACATAGACCTGCTCTTCAATTTATTTCTCCTTCATTTGAGCGCCGGAAGACGAAGCAGTAGCATCTCAATTTACATCTCCAGCTTATGATCCAACTGACTCTTAGAACTGTACATACGCAAGGCTTATTCATTGCGTATCTTTTTCATTGTCTATCATGATATTCACTGCTTATCACGAGAATTTTTTCTCTGTTATGAACTTCACCATGATATGCCATCTTACACGTGCTACACGCAGGATGTGCCTTTTCCAGCCTAGGTGCCTTTTGAAGTGCCCAGCACCTGAGCCTTCAATCGTTCCCGGAACTCAACACGCTCTCTCGACGATGAATTAACCGCGATGCACTAAGAGACTCCTTCGGTGCACTCGGCGATCCACTCGGCACTCGCTGCCCGGCTGTCAATTCGATAGTCTCCGCACGAACTAACTAGATGAGACCGACTACTTCGCACTCTACGAGGCATTCTCACTCGCCCTCTTGACGACGCACACTCTCACTGCCCTCTCGACGAGGCACACACACTGACTGCGGACCAGCAGGGTTTATATAGCATTCGGCTTCTGTTCGAGAACATTCTGGGCTAAGCCGGTAAGAATTCGTTCCAGAAGGTTCTCCAACCATCCGTGGTATATTGCCAAGTTTGTCGCCAAATGTGGCAACCCTGCTTTCCCATGCTATTTTATGGCAACCCTAAAACTGCTTTGCGGGGAGCCATCTTACCGCGCCTGTACATTTCGTAACAATATCATGCGTGTTAGAGCCGTTTTAATGTCATTAAGTGATTATTGTCCGATAACAAAGACCTGCCTCATCTAAGTGACAAATTTTCTTAAAATCATAATCTTACATTAACGATGATAATTGTAGTTATCATATTAGTCTACCCATACAGGAAACTGAAAAATTAGTATAAACGATTAGGAAAGCAAAGAATAATTTAAAGCAGGGGTTTCCAAACTTTTCAGCGCGCGGGCCATATTGGCTCTTTCACGAAGCTTCAACGGCCAAGATTCAGTTAATTCATCATACTACGGCGATGCAAATATGCTAACAGCATACACGTTTTTAAACCAGGCAGTGAGATTTTTGTGATTGGATCTATACGCTATGATCTTACGAAGAGCTTTGTTTTTTAGATTTTAATGAAGTTTCATCTTACATAAATTTCGTAAAGCTGTTTTTAAACATTTGCAAAAATATATTTTTGTCCCAGAATATTAGAAATTTCTTCGGTTTAGTATGTACTTTACTTTTTAATGGATTTACCTCCCCGTTGTCACAATTTATCAGCGCATTTTGTTTACATTTTGCTCAGGTGCAAACTTTTGCTCATAGGTATTTTATATTTTGGGCAGGTCTTGTGTTAAAAATAAATTAAACCAAAATCCAAATTATCTCTGAAAAAAATTAATTATCTCCAAAATTAAAATAAATTACAACCTATACAGAACAAAAATAACGATTTAAATAAAATTACTACTGAACATTTCTATAAACCAACCGAGAATACTACTATGAAAGTAGGAAAGATAACCACGAAACCTTTATTCTTGAGTAAATGAGATTTTTGAGTAAATTTGATTCAATGAGATTTTTGTACGAAGTAAAGAAAATACTGTATTCGCGAAAATTTTTAGATTCCATATTTCAACGAAACTATCCATTTTGACCGCTCTCGAATCCATTTGAACGATTTTTAGTCCAAAGGGGCTTTCTCCGTGAAGTTGCTTTCGTTTTGCGATTTTGCGTCGGAACCCTATAAACGGCGTATCACTTTTCAAATCGTTGCCTCCAAATACTATCGCCCTATATTATATTAGAAGAAATTAAATAATGAAGAATCTGCATAAATGTATGTATGTTTCTCGCATTGTGATAAAACAACGGTACCTAGAGCCATCCAATTTTGAATAACGTAATTGTACTGCGAATATGGGCATCTGAAAGCCCAAATTTGAAATTTGGAATTTGTTTTAATGTCGATTTCATATTTTGTAAAACTTTAACGAATTTTTGAATAACAAACTCAAGGATTTAAAAGCGAGCAATGGCAACACTCTACGGGGGGGGGGACCTTTTTATCTCCAGTGCACGGAACTGTGTATCGGAAATTCTAAAGATATGCTCATTTTAAAATTATTTTGCGACATTGCCGTTGAACTGAATTTTATGATTTAAGTGCAAAGAACATGATATTTAATAAGTAAAGGTAACACACAAAACGTTAAAAAAAACGCCCCTTTGGATGTAATTTAAAATCTAAAACATTTCAGATTTTTTTTTTTTTTTTTTTTTTTTTTTTTTAAGTTTTCCTTCTTTCACGTGACATCTGTACGTACGGACATATCTGTACGTACGTTCTGATTTTTCTGCTGAATTTTAGATTGCGCAAGAATAAAATACTCTTTTTCCCCAAACGCACTGATTTTCGATATACAGTGTTGCTGTACTTCACTCATTGTAAACTTAGAAACGGTTGTATAATGTTTATAATATGTTTTCTAAAGAATATACATGATAGGCAACGCATTTTTAGATTGGCTGTTCTATAAAATAGTTAATGTGTATGTTATTTGTTACTTTAAATTTTATAAAATTATTTTAAATAAACCCCTGGTGGGCCAGATCATTAGTACTCGCGGGCCTAATTCATCCCTCGGGCCGTAGTTTGCAGACTCCTGATTTAAAACATACTGTGCTAGAGTCACAAACGAGCTTAACGATAAAATTTATGGTTCAAAAACGCATAAAAAGGGATTCCCGCAGAAAAAAATATTTTTTTTTTTTTTTTTTTTTTTTTGTTGTTGTTTTATTTGTTTAATGGAGATATATTTCTTAATTTATAGAACATCTGGAAATATTTTAAGCTGATACAGACATTAAGAGATTTTTGCTGGTCGCGATTAAAAGTATTTCATGGTCTCTGTCGGGTTAAAAAATGGTCTTATTCGATAAGAATATAATAATTATTTATTACAGTCAATGTTTCTGTTCAGAGAAGTAATAACTTTTAAAAGAAGTCGTCTACACAAGGTTAACTTTTCTGTAATTCTACGTGTAATTTTGTTTTAAGTAACGCAATTTGGACAAAAATAAATGCGTTTGAAAAATAAATTTTAACTCCATTTACAGTAAAATAGTAAGAAACGTTCAAAATAAAATGGCATCAGATCGCCGGAAAATGTCGCTGGCAAAGATCTATACGTACTGATACGATGCGTTAATACTCAACATTAAGTTGCGCTGATCAAGTGGCAAGCTGAATAAATATACAACTGTGTTATAACGTGTTTACTTGATTACATCATGTCTGACATGTGCCTAAGATACAAGACATGTCATTTTCTATAATCAGAAATGTAAATGTAACTCAAAACCATTTTACAATATTTTCTTAGCAGAATCTACTAATAGGTATCTGAATGCATTTAAAATTTATTTCTCATACATGGCCAAACATTTTGTTCCATTAAAATTAAATACGTAATCATGGCTCAGCAATACAAGTGGAGCTCGCTGTGCAATTCAAACTTAAAATGATGGCTCGCCGCATGAAGTAAAAAAATACTTCATCATTTTACAGGGTTTTTTTCCTTTTATCTGGTAGAAGTTAATCAATCAAAAACCCTAACAGACGTGATGCGAATTATCGCTATATCGGAAAGTAACTACAGAGACTTGGAAACGTTTAAAATAAACCTCTTTATTTAAACATGAATTTTCAACATAAATACACGTTCTTGTGCTAACAAAGTCAACCACAACTCGTGGAGATGCAGCTAAAATAACATCCAGATTCCAAGATAAAACGTAACGGCAGCGATAACACGAATAACTACAAACTTATCAGAGTTGACAGGAACTAATGTAATGTGTTTGCGTAAGGCAGAAACACGCTCTGTCTTACAAACCAAAAACCTCACCTTAAATACTATCTATCTGATTTGCATTTTGGTCAGGAAACGAAAAGAAGCTATAGTAAAAGTTGAAATCATAAATAAATGGTTATTATATTAATCTGACAGTTTTTAGCATAACCGGCACTATGCTCAATGAGTGTATCTTCAATAGCATCTCGATTCTAAAAGAAAAACTCTTCTCTGATGACAACACGGCCACTGATGCACTTACTACTTGCCAGTAAGTATCTCTATTAGCAAACTCAAGAGGGCTTCAAGCAAGTCCCCACAATACTAGTTATGCTTCGAAAAATGTTTCCGGTTTCTCACATTCATTATACGGACATCGGAAAACTTCCTTTCTCTTCGTGTAGGTTTTAAAGTTTGTGGCCATCCGGCCTACTGACTCCATCTCCACGGGCAACCTCCCCTGAGACGACCTTCGACGTCCACTTCTGAAGCATCATGATGCAACGACCTCCATGTTTTCTTGCTGAGCATCCTGAAATGCTATTAACTGTCTCCTGCAACCTTCAGTTTTTCAACCTTACTCCACTAAAAACTTTTCTTTTCATTATTAGCTCAATGTTCGAAAACAAACTATTACGTAGATGGGAATAGGGCTTCCTGCCCAAGCGTCAGTAGAAACGAACGTTTGTTCATAGATATGACTAAAGCTCTTCTGGGCTAACGTTCATTTTGACTGAAAAACAATTGAAGAATATAAAAAGGGGAGGAATGTAATTCTTGTAATTCAGGGATAACAAACTTGCACAAAACAGGAAAAAGTGGGAGTGACACCTAGAACTTCACCAACGCTTTAACAGGTATAGTCCCACAGCACTTACTGTAAAGCTCCATTGCGAAAATTCGAGGACAAATCCAACGTTTTTCAACCCATCTTACTCCACCAGTAAACCGCTTGAGAGGATTTTAGTCTCGTCATTATGCGTTCCCAACACGGCACTGACACACTTACAAACATTCAAGCCTTCTTCCGGATTCGATTCTGGGCCCAACTGTAAGAAAGCCAAAGTCGTAGTTTTTAGGTTTAAAGAAAAAAGAAAGAAAAGAAGTCACAAACAGCAAATAATGATTATAAATTATTATAAACCATTTACAAAATTCTTAAATTTTAATTTCTACATTCTTCGTTTTCTTCCCATATCTTATAAGTCCTTTCTAAACAACACCACAAAAATATTAACTTAATTTACGAGCATGTTCCAGACGTATTTTATATAAGCACAGTAATCATCTTTTACATATTCATAAAATTATATAGAACTGAGTTTCACTGATAACATAACATAAGTTATGTTTGGGGGTAATCATTTTCACATACTTGTAGAAAATATAATCCATCTTTAAACAACGTGGGTTTGCACGGAGCTGTTCGAACTATATACGGATGATTTTTAGTAAACATACTAGAAACGATTTTTGGAAATACGACTGATTCTGAAAAACTCCCAAATGATTTATGTTGTACTAAATATAAGAATAAGTAACATTATGAAAAATAATCTATGTACATACTAATGTGTTCTCTCTTTCCAACTGAGACATAAGCATAAATTTATCATGAAAAATTTTGCGTTTCAATAATCACCATTAAATGATATTCCACCACCTACCCACGGTTTTCTCCTTTAGAAAGCACCACTTCCGTTAAATAACCACTGCGTGTTTCGCCATATTCAATTAATCAACCATATAATAATACAATACGAATGTTGATTCTAACATATAAATTATTGTTATCAACTATATAAATACAATATGAATTTAGATTTTAACAGGTAAATGATTCATGTCATAAAAAAAATACCGTATATTCCCATGTATTTTTCTTCTTTTTTTTTTACTAATTTTATCATCCGAAAATCGAAAGGGCAAAATTATGGGAAGAATTTTGTTTCCGAAGCAAGCGGTGATAGTAATTATTTGTTGTTGTAATGAATAAGAATATAACAAATGAGAAGTAGTCATGGATAAACTACAGGTGACTATTACAATATTATTTCTTTAAAAGAAGCCTACATTCAGATAAGACTGCATAGTAACTAACATTACAATATTAGAAATTATAAGGAAGTGGGCATGAAGATATCTTCTCTGCTTCCTTATAACTTGATTTTCGTTAGTTCTTAATTTTGTATCTGCTATTCCTTAGGTTTCAAGTTATTCATATATAATTAGAGAAGGTGAATGTGTATCTGATTCAGCGAAATAGTAGAAACCAAATATTAGTTCGCGTTTGCTTCTCTGTGATTGGTCGGATCTTGTATTAGGCTGGCAAATACTAGTTCCAACATTTAGATGGAAAATGTTTGGAGCATCCTCTGCAGATAATTTGCTATTTTTTTTTTTTTTTTTTTTTTTTTTTTTTCTTCCTTAAGAACAAAAACTATCACTACATGCACGAAACCATTTTTAAAATTTAGGAGAGATCGTTTTCTGAAGACAGTGAGGAAGGGAAAAATTAAATGACAATTTTTGAAAATTTCAGAAATTAGTCCTAAAAGATTATGAAGAAAAACAGCGAGGAAATGCAGTATAAATGTAGTATACAGTATATGCAGTAAAATCGATTATTTAGTCACGGTAATGTGCGTGAGGGTCATCTGTTTATCTCAATCCCAGTTTTGATCGAGTAGCATTTATTTTTCTAACAGCGCCGCTAGAGAGAAATCTGACCTGTCTTCGAGCTTACGCTCTCTGTACCAAGACTGTACGCTTAGGTTACCTTACTAGCATAAGAAAAAAAAAAAATTTATAATACGACTGAAAAGAATTAATTTTCAAAAATTTAACCAAAAGTACGCAGAGAAATGAAACATGAAAGTTTCATTTTCTTCTTTCTACCCATCAGCCGCCAGAGACGACTTTTGGATCAACGAATTCTATTTTTCCGAAAATCCACTTTATAATCACTAACATTCGTAACTTGTCCGAAATTCGCTTTGAGTTGAATGACCGTCCCTAACAGTGGGCAGCTCGCTTAGATAGGACTTTATATGAATACGGTACTTAACGCATCTGTTAAGAAAATTTAAAAGCCTTTCCCACATATACACACACGCGCGTGCGGACTTGCAGATTGCTCAACTTTGTCACATTCTGAGATTACTTCTAATTCCGTTTCCAGTTCATATAATCATGCTAAGCGTCTTTCGGGATCATGCGTAATTTTCCTGGCAAATTTACGTTTATTTTGTCAATTGCGTCCACATCTTCTATAAGATGTAAGAAATTTATCTCCTTCTTCAGAGCGTGCGTTCATGGTGTAATTAGAAGCACGTCCGGGTAGCAATCAGAAGGTTTGGAATTCGAATCTCTGCAAAGCATAACTGATTTTTCGCGTTACTTCATTCCAAAAAATGTGTAATAGATTCTACAAGTGGCTCCCAAACTAAAATGTGGTGGACGATAAATCTTCACCACCTGGATCTGGCGACTGGGCCCAAATCTCCAGTCATTCTTTAAGTGGGCAAGAAAGTAAGGAATTTTCGCCTTCCTTCGTGGTGAAATTGAAAGTATGTTCGACAAGAGGCGTGAAGTCTGGATTACGAATCTTGGTGAAGACATTGCTGATTTTTGCTGTTTCTTGCTCCCAAAAAAAAAAAAAAAAAAAAAAAAAAAAAAAAAAAATCTAATTACTATATAAAAATATCATCAATGTTGGAAACAGCAACAAGGGAGGCTACAGAAGCATGTTTTTGGCACAGTAATCACGAATTAGAAGATTCAAAAAGTTATCTTTAAAAAGGACAGAGAGATATGTATTATCGTGATGGATACGCCAAAATCTGTTTGTCCACAGCTCAGTCTTCTCAACACTTCAAGATAGTATGAATGATTCACAACTTGTCCTTATTTCTTATACTAAAGCGTCACTTTTTGCATGAGTTTCGTCAATTGTAACAGATGCCCTGATTGGAAATGATTATCGATTGACCATCAGCCATCATTGAATCGATTAAACTATTCATAATTCTGCATACGGCTTTGAAAACCTGCTTCAACATTTAATGGGTCTCTATAAGTACCTTTCAAAATTTAAAGCAAAATTTTGGCTTAATAATGTTGGTCATGAAATTAGTTCATTTTAAAAATTGCAGAACAGCAATTGCAGAAACAAAGCGATGTAATACTAAATCTAAACACAATTTAAATTTTTGGCAAACAAGAAGGATCTTGCCAAAGTTCCTGATAATACAATGCAACCTACCAGACATCGCTGCGAAATCAGAAAAGAGCGCAATTAAAAAGTTCAAGATTTTTTTAACAAACCTAGTAATGCATCATGTATACAGTATATATTAGTCCACTATTACACAAATAACAAATGTACAATTGATAAAGCTATGAATCAACAATTAACTTTTTTAGAAGTGAAAATTTATATGAGAAATTTTCGATTTCGACAACCCGCTTGTAACTGGTAGAGTTATTCAAAGGTCAAATTTATACATAAATTCTTATTTAAAGGGATAAGTTACGTAAATCTCACATAAAGTCTTTTTGTAGCTTTGTGGGCTCTTCATCCACGCATTATGCACAATGATACCCGTAAGGTCACATCAGCTCGATAACTGATTAGCCCAGATGGAGAACGAAACACTGCAACATAATATTCAGAAATATCTCCCGATATTTAAAGACTATTTTATTATTGATTTATTTCTGGATTTTCATTTTAACGATTGTATCAGAAAAAAAAGCTATTCTGTAAATGAAATCTGCGGATTTTTGTTCCTTCCAACCTGAAGGTTCTTAAGATATATATTCCAATGCGTCACCTCTTTCTTGAAACGTCGTCATAAATTTAATGTTAATCCCATAAAGTAAGTCAGAACCAGATTAATACTGATCGACTGAAATCCGAGATACCCTTATTCGACATCAGTCAGAAAATAAATTGATATTTTTTTAAATTTTTATTTCTTTATTTATTTATTTGTTTGTTTGTTTATTTTCTAGTACCCTGGGAGAAGAGTATCACACAAGAATTTAAAGAAAAGCCGGATATTTGCTGCAAAACTAATAGAGATGGGAAGACGAAATGAAATGAAGTCGACACTTCCTTCCCTCGAAGTGTACATATTAAGAAGAAAATTTAATAAAAATAATTTTGGTAAACAAAAAGTGAAATTTAAAAGGAGTATTAAAAAAGTGAACTGGAGTTTAAATTAATGAAAAGAATCATGTAAACTGGAAATACGAGAAGCAGTTTATAAGGTATTTCTCCGGCCTTCTTGGCATGCCTTCGTGGTATGGCGGTCTGCACGCTGGGCGCGTATTGCACATTTTTCATCTTTTCTGCTTCCAAAAATTTATCTAATGTCTCCACAGTGGCGCCCGAACTAAAAGGGTGTTGGAGGATGATTCTCCACATCCAGGATTTGGCGATTCGGTTTCCTAAAAAACCCTAGTCGTCCTTTAAAAGGGGAAGTATATAAGGTATTTCTCCCGCCTTCTTAAAGAGAAAGAAGTCGAGGCGGATTAAATTCCCTTTTATTTAAATTGAAATTTGTGGCCACAGTTTACATGGGACTCTAATCGTGCCTATTCAAGAACATTTACATTTTTGATATTATTGCGATAGGAAAAAAGCATAGCAAAATAGCATCTAAGCAACAACAGAGATTTAAACGAAGATGCAATTATTCGATATGGCAATCTATCAAGAGAAAGGTTTTGGTTTAAGTTAGAAAGGTTTCAGTTCCTCATCAGCGTTACGCAAGCTCTGTGGCACATACGATCTAGAAATGGCACAGTCCAGAAATGTTATGATTATTTTTAGAATAGAGAGACGAAATACCAAATTAAAAGCCTATTCCTAAACTGAATTATAAAGCTGATTTACGGAATTTTTATCTTGCATATATATATATACAAAAGGAAACATAAAAATAAGCTAAAAAAATAAGATTTTGGAGATATAGCTGTAATAGACGGGAGATGGTTTACTGCGTAGATAGAATGATGGACTTGTAAATCGACGTAGCCGTAGATTCATATAACTTTATTACTGGATTACACAGATCCTTATAATCTAATTCTCATACCATTATGGGCGCAATATGTACCCCAAATTTCACCGTAAGACAATGGATGATAAATATAAATTAGTCGCAACATGTCAGTAGCCAAGCAAGCTAGGAAACTGACTACGTATTTAAAAGAAGCGTGAGAAGGTCAAATGGTTTCGGTTATTTAAATAGAAATCTTGATCTGTGACTGGATAAGAGGTATCTGTATTGCAGGTTTAAGCAAGAAAGCATGATGCGGATTAATATTGAAATGACGCAATTTAGATTGATATATTATAAACTAGATGTACCCGCCCGGCGTTGCCCGTGCATTTAGAAAATGCAGATAAGTGAATAGCGCAGGAATAGTAGTGTAGGACATGTAGACTGTCTCTCTCTCTTCCCCCCCCCCACAAGCTACAAAAAAGAAATGAATTGTAATTAATCGATTTAATGTATCGTCAAAACAGCAAACTAACGCTAGAATAAAGAAATCAATTGTTACAATCGAACGTTATTTGAAAACAAATAATAATATCACTGAGTCAAAAAAACCGTGATTAATTAATTATAAATAATTTTTTTAAAATTTTTCTAATTCAAAAATCGAAAATCGGGCTTCGAGGTCTGGTGGCCAGCCCCTTTGTGCTTCCGTATAAAAAATTCCAGGTCCCTGCGTGCGATAGATTTGGCTGGAGAGCTCGGTCAGACAGACAGACAGACAGATAATTAATTATAAATAATTTTTTTAAAATTTTTCTAATTCAAAAATCGAAAATCGGGCTTCGAGGTCTGGTGGCCAGCCCCTTTGTGCTTCCGTATAAAAAATTCCAGGTCCCTGCGTGCGATAGATTTGGCTGGAGAGCTCGGTCAGACAGACAGACAGACACATTACACTTGCTTTTATTATTATTTTCACTTCTAAAAAAGTTAATTGTTGATTCATAGCTTTATCAATTGTACATTTGTTATTTGTGTAATAGTGGACTAATATATACTGTATACATGATGCATTACTAGGTTTGTTAAAAAAATCTTGAACTTTTTAATTGCGCTCTTTTCTGATTTCGCAGCGATGTCTGGTAGGTTGCATTGTATTATCAGGAACTTTGGCAAGATCCTTCTTCTTTGCCAAAAATTTAAATTGTGTTTAGATTTAGTATTACATCGCTTTGTTTCTGCAATTGCTGTTCTGCAATTTTTAAAATGAACTAATTTCATGACCAACATTATTAAGCCAAAATTTTGCTTTAAATTTTGAAAGGTACTTATAGAGACCCATTAAATGTTGAAGCAGGTTTTCAAAGCCGTATGCAGAATTATGAATAGTTTAATCGATTCAATGATGGCTGATGGTCAATCGATAATCATTTCCAATCAGGGCATCTGTTACAATTGACGAAACTCATGCAAAAAGTGACGCTTTAGTATAAGAAATAAGGACAAGTTGTGAATCATTCATACTATCTTGAAGTGTTGAGAAGACTGAGCTGTGGACAAACAGATTTTGGCGTATCCATCACGATAATACATATCTCTCTGTCCTTTTTAAAGATAACTTTTTGTATCTTCTAATTCGTGATTACTGTGCCAAAAACATGCTTCTGTAGCCTCCCTTGTTGCTGTTTCCAACATTGATGATATTTTTATAGAGTAATTAGATTTTTTTTTTTTTTTTTTTTTTTTTTTTGAGCAAGAAACAGCAAAAATCAGCAATGTCTTCACCAAGATTCGTAATCCAGACTTCACGCCTCTTGTCGAACATACTTTCAATTTCACCACGAAGGAAGGCGAAAATTCCTTACTTTCTTGCCCACTTAAAGAATGACTGGAGATTTGGGCCCAGTCGCCAGATCCAGGTGGTGAAGATTTATCGTCCACCACATTTTAGTTTGGGAGCCACTTGTAGAATCTATTACACATTTTTTGGAATGAAGAAACGCGAAAAATCAGTTATGCTTTGCAGAGATTCGAATTCCAAACCTTCTGATTGCTACCCGGACGTGCTTCTAATTACACCATGAACGCACGCTCTGAAGAAGGAGATAAATTTCTTACATCTTATAGAAGATGTGGACGCAATTGACAAAATAAACGTAAATTTGCCAGGAAAATTACGCATGATCCCGAAAGACGCTTAGCATGATTATATGAACTGGAAACGGAATTAGAAGTAATCTCAGAATGTGACAAAGTTGAGCAATCTGCAAGTCCGCACGCGCGTGTGTGTATATGTGGGAAAGGCTTTTAAATTTTCTTAACAGATGCGTTAAGTACCGTATTCATATAAAGTCCTATCTAAGCGAGCTGCCCACTGTTAGGGACGGTCATTCAACTCAAAGCGAATTTCGGACAAGTTACGAATGTTAGTGATTATAAAGTGGATTTTCGGAAAAATAGAATTCGTTGATCCAAAAGTCGTCTCTGGCGGCTGATGGGTAGAAAGAAGAAAATGAAACTTTCATGTTTCATTTATCTGCGTACTTTTGGTTAAATTTTTGAAAATTAATTCTTTTCAGTCGTATTATAAATTTTTTTTTTTTTTCTTATGCTAGTAAGGTAACCTAAGCGTACAGTCTTGGTACAGAGAGCGTAAGCTCGAAGACAGGTCAGATTTCTCTCTAGCGGCGCTGTTAGAAAAATAAATGCTACTTGATCAAAACTGGGATTGAGATAAACAGATGACCCTCACGCACATTACCGTGACTAAATAATCGATTTTACTGCATATACTGTATACTACATTTATACTGCATTTCCTCGCTGTTTTTCTTCATAATCTTTTAGGACTAATTTCTGAAATTTTCAAAAATTGTCATTTAATTTTTCCCTTCCTCACTGTCTTCAGAAAACGATCTCTCCTAAATTTTAAAAATGGTTTCGTGCATGTAGTGATAGTTTTTGTTCTTAAGGAAGAAAAAAAAAAAAAAAAATAGCAAACTATCTGCAGAGGATGCTCCAAACATTTTCCATCTAAATGTTGGAACTAGTATTTGCCAGCCTAATACAAGATCCGACCAATCACAGAGAAGCAAACACGAACTAATATTTGGTTTCTACTATTTCGCTGAATCAGATACACATTCACCTTCTCTAATTATATATGAATAACTTGAAACCTAAGGAATAGCAGATACAAAATTAAGAACTAACGAAAATCAAGTTATAAGGAAGCAGAGAAGATATCTTCATGCCCACTTCCTTATAATTTCTAATATTGTAATGTTAGTTACTATGCAGTCTTATCTGAATGTAGGCTTCTTTTAAAGAAATAATATTGTAATAGTCACCTGTAGTTTATCCATGACTACTTCTCATTTGTTATATTCTTATTCATTACAACAACAAATAATTACTATCACCGCTTGCTTCGGAAACAAAATTCTTCCCATAATTTTGCCCTTTCGATTTTCGGATGATAAAATTAGTAAAAAAAAAAGAAGAAAAATACATGGGAATATACGGTATTTTTTTATGACATGAATCATTTACCTGTTAAAATCTAAATTCATATTGTATTTATATAGTTGATAACAATAATTTATATGTTAGAATCAACATTCGTATTGTATTATTATATGGTTGATTAATTGAATATGGCGAAACACGCAGTGGTTATTTAGCGGAAGTGGTGCTTTCTAAAGGAGAAAACCGTGGGTAGGTGGTGGAATATCATTTAATGGTGATTATTGAAACGCAAAATTTTTCATGATAAATTTATGCTTATGTCTCAGTTGGAAAGAGAGAACACATTAGTATGTACATAGATTATTTTTCATAATGTTACTTATTCTTATATTTAGTACAACATAAATCATTTGGGAGTTTTTCAGAATCAGTCGTATTTCCAAAAATCGTTTCTAGTATGTTTACTAAAAATCATCCGTATATAGTTCGAACAGCTCCGTGCAAACCCACGTTGTTTAAAGATGGATTATATTTTCTACAAGTATATGAAAATGATTACCCCCAAACATAACTTATGTTATGTGATCAGTGAAACTCAGTTCTATATAATTTTATGAATATGTAAAAGATGATTACTGTGCTCATATAAAATACGTCTGGAACATGCTCGTAAATTAAGTTAATATTTTTGTGGTGTTGTTTAGAAAGGACTTATAAGATATGGGAAGAAAACGAAGAATATAGAAATTAAAATTTAAGAATTTTGTAAATGGTTTATAATAATTTATAATCATTATTTGCTGTTTGTGACTTCTTTTCTTTCTTTTTTCTTTAAACCTAAAAACTACGACTTTGGCTTTCTTATAGTTGGGCCCAGAATCGAATCCGGAAGAAAGCTTGAATGTTTGTGTGTCAGTGCCGTGTTGGGAACGCATAATGACGAGACTAAAATCCTCTCAAGCGGTTTACTGGTGGAGTAAGATGGGTTGAAAAACGTTGGATTTGTCCTCGAATTTTCGCAATGGAGCTTTACAGTAAGTGCTGTGGGACTATACCTGTTAAAGCGTTGGTGAAGTTCTAGGTGTCACTCCCACTTTTTCCTGTTTTGTGCAAGTTTGTTATCCCTGAATTACAAGAATTACATTCCTCCCCTTTTTATATTCTTCAATTGTTTTTCAGTCAAAATGAACGTTAGCCCAGAAGAGCTTTAGTCATATCTATGAACAAACGTTCGTTTCTACTGACGCTTGGGCAGGAAGCCCTATTCCCATCTACGTAATAGTTTGTTTTCGAACATTGAGCTAATAATGAAAAGAAAAGTTTTTAGTGGAGTAAGGTTGAAAAACTGAAGGTTGCAGGAGACAGTTAATAGCATTTCAGGATGCTCAGCAAGAAAACATGGAGGTCGTTGCATCATGATGCTTCAGAAGTGGACGTCGAAGGTCGTCTCAGGGGAGGTTGCCCGTGGAGATGGAGTCAGTAGGCCGGATGGCCACAAACTTTAAAACCTACACGAAGAGAAAGGAAGTTTTCCGATGTCCGTATAATGAATGTGAGAAACCGGAAACATTTTTCGAAGCATAACTAGTATTGTGGGGACTTGCTTGAAGCCCTCTTGAGTTTGCTAATAGAGATACTTACTGGCAAGTAGTATGTGCATCAGTGGCCGTGTTGTCATCAGAGAAGAGTTTTTCTTTTAGAATCGAGATGCTATTGAAGATACACTCATTGAACATAGTGCCGGTTATGCTAAAAACTGTCAGATTAATATAATAACCATTTATTTATGATTTCAACTTTTACTATAGCTTCTTTTCGTTTCCTGACCAAAATGCAAATCAGATAGATAGTATTTAAGGTGAGGTTTTTGGTTTGTAAGACAGAGCGTGTTTCTGCCTTACGCAAACACATTACATTAGTTCCTGTCAACTCTGATAAGTTTGTAGTTATTCGTGTTATCGCTGCCGTTACGTTTTATCTTGGAATCTGGATGTTATTTTAGCTGCATCTCCACGAGTTGTGGTTGACTTTGTTAGCACAAGAACGTGTCCAAGCAAGCTAGGAAACTGACTACGTATTTAAAAGAAGCGTGAGAAGGTCAAATGGTTTCGGTTATTTAAATAGAAATCTTGATCTGTGACTCGATAAGAGGTATCTGTATTGCAGGTTTAAGCAAGAAAGCATGATGCGGATTAATATTGAAATGACGCAATTTAGATTGATATATTATAAACTAGATGTACCCGCCCGGCGTTGCCCGTGCATTTAGAAAATGCAGATAAGTGAATAGCGCAGGAATAGTAGTGTAGGACATGTAGACTGTCTCTCTCTCTTCCCCCCCCCACAAGCTACAAAAAAGAAATGAATTGTAATTAATCGATTTAATGTATCGTCAAAACAGCAAACTAACGCTAGAATAAAGAAATCAATTGTTACAATCGAACGTTATTTGAAAACAAATAATAATATCACTGAGTCAAAAAAACCGTGATTAATTAATTATAAATAATTTTTTTTAAATTTTTCTAATTCAAAAATCGAAAATCGGGCTTCGAGGTCTGGTGGCCAGCCCCTTTGTGCTTCCGTATAAAAAATTCCAGGTCCCTGCGTGCGATAGATTTGGCTGGAGAGCTCGGTCAGACAGACAGACAGACAGATAATTAATTATAAATAATTTTTTTAAAATTTTTCTAATTCAAAAATCGAAAATCGGGCTTCGAGGTCTGGTGGCCAGCCCCTTTGTGCTTCCGTATAAAAAATTCCAGGTCCCTGCGTGCGATAGATTTGGCTGGAGAGCTCGGTCAGACAGACAGACAGACACATTACACTTGCTTTTATTATTATTTTCACTTCTAAAAAAGTTAATTGTTGATTCATAGCTTTATCAATTGTACATTTGTTATTTGTGTAATAGTGGACTAATATATACTGTATACATGATGCATTACTAGGTTTGTTAAAAAAATCTTGAACTTTCTAATTGCGCTCTTTTCTGATTTCGCAGCGATGTCTGGTAGGTTGCATTGTATTATCAGGAACTTTGGCAAGATCCTTCTTGTTTGCCAAAAATTTAAATTGTGTTTAGATTTAGTATTACATCGCTTTGTTTCTGCAATTGCTGTTCTGCAATTTTTAAAATGAACTAATTTCATGACCAACATTATTAAGCCAAAATTTTGCTTTAAATTTTGAAAGGTACTTATAGAGACCCATTAAATGTTGAAGCAGGTTTTCAAAGCCGTATGCAGAATTATGAATAGTTTAATCGATTCAAAGATGGCTGATGGTCAATCGATAATCATTTCCAATCAGGGCATCTGTTACAATTGACGAAACTCATGCAAAAAGTGACGCTTTAGTATAAGAAATAAGGACAAGTTGTGAATCATTCATACTATCTTGAAGTGTTGAGAAGACTGAGCTGTGGACAAACAGATTTTGGCGTATCCATCACGATAATACATATCTCTCTGTCCTTTTTAAAGATAACTTTTTGTATCTTCTAATTCGTGATTACTGTGCCAAAAACATGCTTCTGTAGCCTCCCTTGTTGCTGTTTCCAACATTGATGATATTTTTATAGAGTAATTAGATTTTTTTTTTTTTTTTTTTTTTTTTTTTTTGAGCAAGAAACAGCAAAAATCAGCAATGTCTTCACCAAGATTCGTAATCCAGACTTCACGCCTCTTGTCGAACATACTTTCAATTTCACCACGAAGGAAGGCGAAAATTCCTTACTTTCTTGCCCACTTAAAGAATGACTGGAGATTTGGGCCCAGGTGGTGAAGATTTATCGTCCACCACATTTTAGTTTGGGAGCCACTTGTAGAATCTATTACACATTTTTTGGAATGAAGTAACGCGAAAAATCAGTTATGCTTTGCAGAGATTCGAATTCCAAACCTTCTGATTGCTACCCGGACGTGCTTCTAATTACACCATGAACGCACGCTCTGAAGAAGGAGATAAATTTCTTACATCTTATAGAAGATGTGGACGCAATTGACAAAATAAACGTAAATTTGCCAGGAAAATTACGCATGATCCCGAAAGACGCTTAGCATGATTATATGAACTGGAAACGGAATTAGAAGTAATCTCAGAATGTGACAAAGTTGAGCAATCTGCAAGTCCGCACGCGCGTGTGTGTATATGTGGGAAAGGCTTTTAAATTTTCTTAACAGATGCGTTAAGTACCGTATTCATATAAAGTCCTATCTAAGCGAGCTGCCCACTGTTAGGGACGGTCATTCAACTCAAAGCGAATTTCGGACAAGTTACGAATGTTAGTGATTATAAAGTGGATTTTCGGAAAAATAGAATTCGTTGATCCAAAAGTCGTCTCTGGCGGCTGATGGGTAGAAAGAAGAAAATGAAACTTTCATGTTTCATTTCTCTGCGTACTTTTGGTTAAATTTTTGAAAATTAATTCTTTTCAGTCGTATTATAATTTTTTTTTTTTTTTTCTTATGCTAGTAAGGTAACCTAAGCGTACAGTCTTGGTACAGAGAGCGTAAGCTCGAAGACAGGTCAGATTTCTCTCTAGCGGCGCTGTTAGAAAAATAAATGCTACTCGATCAAACCTGGGATTGAGATAAACAGATGACCCTCACGCACATTACCGTGACTAAATAATCGATTTTACTGCATATACTGTATACTACATTTATACTGCATTTCCTCGCTGTTTTTCTTCATTATCTTTTAGGACTAATTTCTGAAATTTTCAAAAATTGTCATTTAATTTTTCCCTTCCTCACTGTCTTCAGAAAACGATCTCTCCTAAATTTTAAAAATGGTTTCGTGCATGTAGTGATAGTTTTTGTTCTTAAGGAAGAAAAAAAAAAAAAAAAAAATAGCAAACTATCTGCAGAGGATGCTCCAAACATTTTCCATCTAAATGTTGGAACTAGTATTTGCCAGCCTAATACAAGATCCGACCAATCACAGAGAAGCAAACACGAACTAATATTTGGTTTCTACTATTTCGCTGAATCAGATACACATTCACCTTCTCTAATTATATATGAATAACTTGAAACCTAAGGAATAGCAGATACAAAATTAAGAACTAACGAAAATCAAGTTATAAGGAAGCAGAGAAGATATCTTCATGCCCACTTCCTTATAATTTCTAATATTGTAATGTTAGTTACTATGCAGTCTTATCTGAATGTAGGCTTCTTTTAAAGAAATAATATTGTAATAGTCACCTGTAGTTTATCCATGACTACTTCTCATTTGTTATATTCTTATTCATTACAACAACAAATAATTACTATCACCGCTTGCTTCGGAAACAAAATTCTTCCCATAATTTTGCCCTTTCGATTTTCGGATGATAAAATTAGTAAAAAAAAAAGAAGAAAAATACATGGGAATATACGGTATTTTTTTTATGACATGAATCATTTACCTGTTAAAATCTAAATTCATATTGTATTTATATAGTTGATAACAATAATTTATATGTTAGAATCAACATTCGTATTGTATTATTATATGGTTGATTAATTGAATATGGCGAAACACGCAGTGGTTATTTAACGGAAGTGGTGCTTTCTAAAGGAGAAAACCGTGGGTAGGTGGTGGAATATCATTTAATGGTGATTATTGAAACGCAAAATTTTTCATGATAAATTTATGCTTATGTCTCAGTTGGAAAGAGAGAACACATTAGTATGTACATAGATTATTTTTCATAATGTTACTTATTCTTATATTTAGTACAACATAAATCATTTGGGAGTTTTTCAGAATCAGTCGTATTTCCAAAAATCGTTTCTAGTATGTTTACTAAAAATCATCCGTATATAGTTCGAACAGCTCCGTGCAAACCCACGTTGTTTAAAGATGGATTATATTTTCTACAAGTATATGAAAATGATTACCCCCAAACATAACTTATGTTATGTGATCAGTGAAACTCAGTTCTATATAATTTTATGAATATGTAAAAGATGATTACTGTGCTCATATAAAATACGTCTGGAACATGCTCGTAAATTAAGTTAATATTTTTGTGGTGTTGTTTAGAAAGGACTTATAAGATATGGGAAGAAAACGAAGAATGTAGAAATTAAAATTTAAGAATTTTGTAAATGGTTTATAATAATTTATAATCATTATTTGCTGTTTGTGACTTCTTTTCTTTCTTTTTTCTTTAAACCTAAAAACTACGACTTTGGCTTTCTTATAGTTGGGCCCAGAATCGAATCCGGAAGAAGGCTTGAATGTTTGTGTGTCAGTGCCGTGTTGGGAACGCATAATGACGAGACTAAAATCCTCTCAAGCGGTTTACTGGTGGAGTAAGATGGGTTGAAAAACGTTGGATTTGTCCTCGAATTTTCGCAATGGAGCTTTACAGTAAGTGCTGTGGGACTATACCTGTTAAAGCGTTGGTGAAGTTCTAGGTGTCACTCCCACTTTTTCCTGTTTTGTGCAAGTTTGTTATCCCTGAATTACAAGAATTACATTCCTCCCCTTTTTATATTCTTCAATTGTTTTTCAGTCAAAATGAACGTTAGCCCAGAAGAGCTTTAGTCATATCTATGAACAAACGTTCGTTTCTACTGACGCTTGGGCAGGAAGCCCTATTCCCATCTACGTAATAGTTTGTTTTCGAACATTGAGCTAATAATGAAAAGAAAAGTTTTTAGTGGAGTAAGGTTGAAAAACTGAAGGTTGCAGGAGACAGTTAATAGCATTTCAGGATGCTCAGCAAGAAAACATGGAGGTCGTTGCATCATGATGCTTCAGAAGTGGACGTCGAAGGTCGTCTCAGGGGAGGTTGCCCGTGGAGATGGAGTCAGTAGGCCGGATGGCCACAAACTTTAAAACCTACACGAAGAGAAAGGAAGTTTTCCGATGTCCGTATAATGAATGTGAGAAACCGGAAACATTTTTCGAAGCATAACTAGTATTGTGGGGACTTGCTTGAAGCCCTCTTGAGTTTGCTAATAGAGATACTTACTGGCAAGTAGTATGTGCATCAGTGGCCGTGTTGTCATCAGAGAAGAGTTTTTCTTTTAGAATCGAGATGCTATTGAAGATACACTCATTGAACATAGTGCCGGTTATGCTAAAAACTGTCAGATTAATATAATAACCATTTATTTATGATTTCAACTTTTACTATAGCTTCTTTTCGTTTCCTGACCAAAATGCAAATCAGATAGATAGTATTTAAGGTGAGGTTTTTGGTTTGTAAGACAGAGCGTGTTTCTGCCTTACGCAAACACATTACATTAGTTCCTGTCAACTCTGATAAGTTTGTAGTTATTCGTGTTATCGCTGCCGTTACGTTTTATCTTGGAATCTGGATGTTATTTTAGCTGCATCTCCACGAGTTGTGGTTGACTTTGTTAGCACAAGAACGTGTCCAAGCAAGCTAGGAAACTGACTACGTATTTAAAAGAAGCGTGAGAAGGTCAAATGGTTTCGGTTATTTAAATAGAAATCTTGATCTGTGACTCGATAAGAGGTATCTGTATTGCAGGTTTAAGCAAGAAAGCATGATGCGGATTAATATTGAAATGACGCAATTTAGATTGATATATTATAAACTAGATGTACCCGCCCGGCGTTGCCCGTGCATTTAGAAAATGCAGATAAGTGAATAGCGCAGGAATAGTAGTGTAGGACATGTAGACTGTCTCTCTCTCTTCCCCCCCCCACAAGCTACAAAAAAGAAATGAATTGTAATTAATCGATTTAATGTATCGTCAAAACAGCAAACTAACGCTAGAATAAAGAAATCAATTGTTACAATCGAACGTTATTTGAAAACAAATAATAATATCACTGAGTCAAAAAAACCGTGATTAATTAATTATAAATAATTTTTTTAAAATTTTTCTAATTCAAAAATCGAAAATCGGGCTTCGAGGTCTGGTGGCCAGCCCCTTTGTGCTTCCGTATAAAAAATTCCAGGTCCCTGCGTGCGATAGATTTGGCTGGAGAGCTCGGTCAGACAGACAGACAGACAGATAATTAATTATAAATAATTTTTTTAAAATTTTTCTAATTCAAAAATCGAAAATCGGGCTTCGAGGTCTGGTGGCCAGCCCCTTTGTGCTTCCGTATAAAAAATTCCAGGTCCCTGCGTGCGATAGATTTGGCTGGAGAGCTCGGTCAGACAGACAGACAGACACATTACACTTGCTTTTATTATTATTTTCACTTCTAAAAAAGTTAATTGTTGATTCATAGCTTTATCAATTGTACATTTGTTATTTGTGTAATAGTGGACTAATATATACTGTATACATGATGCATTACTAGGTTTGTTAAAAAAATCTTGAACTTTTTAATTGCGCTCTTTTCTGATTTCGCAGCGATGTCTGGTAGGTTGCATTGTATTATCAGGAACTTTGGCAAGATCCTTCTTGTTTGCCAAAAATTTAAATTGTGTTTAGATTTAGTATTACATCGCTTTGTTTCTGCAATTGCTGTTCTGCAATTTTTAAAATGAACTAATTTCATGACCAACATTATTAAGCCAAAATTTTGCTTTAAATTTTGAAAGGTACTTATAGAGACCCATTAAATGTTGAAGCAGGTTTTCAAAGCCGTATGCAGAATTATGAATAGTTTAATCGATTCAAAGATGGCTGATGGTCAATCGATAATCATTTCCAATCAGGGCATCTGTTACAATTGACGAAACTCATGCAAAAAGTGACGCTTTAGTATAAGAAATAAGGACAAGTTGTGAATCATTCATACTATCTTGAAGTGTTGAGAAGACTGAGCTGTGGACAAACAGATTTTGGCGTATCCATCACAATAATACATATCTCTCTGTCCTTTTTAAAGATAACTTTTTGTATCTTCTAATTCGTGATTACTGTGCCAAAAACATGCTTCTGTAGCCTCCCTTGTTGCTGTTTCCAACATTGATGATATTTTTATAGAGTAATTAGATTTTTTTTTTTTTTTTTTGGAGCAAGAAACAGCAAAAATCAGCAATGTCTTCACCAAGATTCGTAATCCAGACTTCACGCCTCTTGTCGAACATACTTTCAATTTCACCACGAAGGAAGGCGAAAATTCCTTACTTTCTTGCCCACTTAAAGAATGACTGGAGATTTGGGCCCAGGTGGTGAAGATTTATCGTCCACCACATTTTAGTTTGGGAGCCACTTGTAGAATCTATTACACATTTTTTGGAATGAAGTAACGCGAAAAATCAGTTATGCTTTGCAGAGATTCGAATTCCAAACCTTCTGATTGCTACCCGGACGTGCTTCTAATTACACCATGAACGCACGCTCTGAAGAAGGAGATAAATTTCTTACATCTTATAGAAGATGTGGACGCAATTGACAAAATAAACGTAAATTTGCCAGGAAAATTACGCATGATCCCGAAAGACGCTTAGCATGATTATATGAACTGGAAACGGAATTAGAAGTAATCTCAGAATGTGACAAAGTTGAGCAATCTGCAAGTCCGCACGCGCGTGTGTGTATATGTGGGAAAGGCTTTTAAATTTTCTTAACAGATGCGTTAAGTACCGTATTCATATAAAGTCCTATCTAAGCGAGCTGCCCACTGTTAGGGACGGTCATTCAACTCAAAGCGAATTTCGGACAAGTTACGAATGTTAGTGATTATAAAGTGGATTTTCGGAAAAATAGAATTCGTTGATCCAAAAGTCGTCTCTGGCGGCTGATGGGTAGAAAGAAGAAAATGAAACTTTCATGTTTCATTTCTCTGCGTACTTTTGGTTAAATTTTTGAAAATTAATTCTTTTCAGTCGTATTATAAATTTTTTTTTTTCTTATGCTAGTAAGGTAACCTAAGCGTACAGTCTTGGTACAGAGAGCGTAAACTCGAAGACAGGTCAGATTTCTCTCTAGCGGCGCTGTTAGAAAAATAAATGCTACTCGATCAAAACTGGGATTGAGATAAACAGATGACCCTCACGCACATTACCGTGACTAAATAATCGATTTTACTGCATATACTGTATACTACATTTATACTGCATTTCCTCGCTGTTTTTCTTCATTATCTTTTAGGACTAATTTCTGAAATTTTCAAAAATTGTCATTTAATTTTTCCCTTCCTCACTGTCTTCAGAAAACGATTTCTCCTAAATTTTAAAAATGGTTTCGTGCATGTAGTGATAGTTTTTGTTCTTAAGGAAGAAAAAAAAAAAAAAAAAATAGCAAACTATCTGCAGAGGATGCTCCAAACATTTTCCATCTAAATGTTGGAACTAGTATTTGCCAGCCTAATACAAGATCCGACCAATCACAGAGAAGCAAACACGAACTAATATTTGGTTTCTACTATTTCGCTGAATCAGATACACATTCACCTTCTCTAATTATATATGAATAACTTGAAACCTAAGGAATAGCAGATACAACATTAAGAACTAACGAAAATCAAGTTATAAGGAAGCAGAGAAGATATCTTCATGCCCACTTCCTTATAATTTCTAATATTGTAATGTTAGTTACTATGCAGTCTTATCTGAATGTAGGCTTCTTTTAAAGAAATAATATTGTAATAGTCACCTGTAGTTTATCCATGACTACTTCTCATTTGTTATATTCTTATTCATTACAACAACAAATAATTACTATCACCGCTTGCTTCGGAAACAAAATTCTTCCCATAATTTTGCCCTTTCGATTTTCGGATGATAAAATTAGTAAAAAAAAAAGAAGAAAAATACATGGGAATATACGGTATTTTTTTTATGACATGAATCATTTACCTGTTAAAATCTAAATTCATATTGTATTTATATAGTTGATAACAATAATTTATATGTTAGAATCAACATTCGTATTGTATTATTATATGGTTGATTAATTGAATATGGCGAAACACGCAGTGGTTATTTAACGGAAGTGGTGCTTTCTAAAGGAGAAAACCGTGGGTAGGTGGTGGAATATCATTTAATGGTGATTATTGAAACGCAAAATTTTTCATGATAAATTTATGCTTATGTCTCAGTTGGAAAGAGAGAACACATTAGTATGTACATAGATTATTTTTCATAATGTTACTTATTCTTATATTTAGTACAACATAAATCATTTGGGAGTTTTTCAGAATCAGTCGTATTTCCAAAAATCGTTTCTAGTATGTTTACTAAAAATCATCCGTATATAGTTCGAACAGCTCCGTGCAAACCCACGTTGTTTAAAGATGGATTATATTTTCTACAAGTATATGAAAATGATTACCCCCAAACATAACTTATGTTATGTGATCAGTGAAACTCAGTTCTATATAATTTTATGAATATGTAAAAGATGATTACTGTGCTCATATAAAATACGTCTGGAACATGCTCGTAAATTAAGTTAATATTTTTGTGGTGTTGTTTAGAAAGGACTTATAAGATATGGGAAGAAAACGAAGAATGTAGAAATTAAAATTTAAGAATTTTGTAAATGGTTTATAATAATTTATAATCATTATTTGCTGTTTGTGACTTCTTTTCTTTCTTTTTTCTTTAAACCTAAAAACTACGACTTTGGCTTTCTTATAGTTGGGCCCAGAATCGAATCCGGAAGAAGGCTTGAATGTTTGTGTGTCAGTGCCGTGTTGGGAACGCATAATGACGAGACTAAAATCCTCTCAAGCGGTTTACTGGTGGAGTAAGATGGGTTGAAAAACGTTGGATTTGTCCTCGAATTTTCGCAATGGAGCTTTACAGTAAGTGCTGTGGGACTATACCTGTTAAAGCGTTGGTGAAGTTCTAGGTGTCACTCCCACTTTTTCCTGTTTTGTGCAAGTTTGTTATCCCTGAATTACAAGAATTACATTCCTCCCCTTTTTATATTCTTCAATTGTTTTTCAGTCAAAATGAACGTTAGCCCAGAAGAGCTTTAGTCATATCTATGAACAAACGTTCGTTTCTACTGACGCTTGGGCAGGAAGCCCTATTCCCATCTACGTAATAGTTTGTTTTCGAACATTGAGCTAATAATGAAAAGAAAAGTTTTTAGTGGAGTAAGGTTGAAAAACTGAAGGTTGCAGGAGACAGTTAATAGCATTTCAGGATGCTCAGCAAGAAAACATGGAGGTCGTTGCATCATGATGCTTCAGAAGTGGACGTCGAAGGTCGTCTCAGGGGAGGTTGCCCGTGGAGATGGAGTCAGTAGGCCGGATGGCCACAAACTTTAAAACCTACACGAAGAGAAAGGAAGTTTTCCGATGTCCGTATAATGAATGTGCGTATAATGAATGTTTACTAAGAAAGTAATAACTAATTTACTTACTAAGAAATTATACATCCTTTTTTTAATTTAATTTTTAGGGTTTCCAGAACAAATTAATCGATTTCACAAAAAAATCTACAGTAAATCGATGATCGGTTAACGAACAATTCGGATAGCGAACATAGTCTTGTAACAGATTATGTTTGTTTGCCGATCACCCATTGCAATTTTATTCCTTGATGACTAATTCTTAGGACAGATATTCTTTTCCATTACACATCAGCATTATGGGTGCGCTATGCATCCCACTATTTTATACAGCTTATATTTTCAGAAATGGACAACAGCAAAGGCTAAACGACACGTCTAAGCAGGAGGAAGGGGAAGTTAAAAAAGGGATACGCATCAATGATGCAATAGATATGTAGTAAAATATTTATTTTTTCTGATTGGCTGAGAGCTTACTGCATTGCAACAGGATTACACAAGCAAAGATGAAACGGATTAATTTTGGATGACGTAGTCTATATATATTATTAGGAACGATTTCTTCTTTTAGAATAGAAAAGAGAGATAGCCATATTAAAACGCGAAATAAAAAGAACTATTACTAAATTAAAATTAATAGTTTTCTTTTAAATTTTACGTCTTACACACACACACACACACATACATATATATATTATATATATATATATATATATATATATATATAAGATAAAAAAATATGTAAATTAAAATTTAAATTAGCAATAGCCCCTTAATATTTAATTTTGAGTATTTCCCCTTTCTATTCTAAAAATAGTAGTACCTTTTTTTACTCTGCGTCATTTTGAGACTAATCCAAGTTATATGACTCTTAATAATGCTGGTGATGTAAATGAAACTAAAACAGCCAATAATAATTTTACAGCAATATTAATTATTAATTATTTAATCAAATGCAATGAGAATCGAAACTAACTCATTCTGAATTAAGATTTCATCCTGAACAGAAAGTTACTTGCTTCCTGCATTTCGGCTTAGACAGACTGCTGCTTGCTGCTCTCTTCTTGCTGCAAAGCTATCAAAAATGTAAACGTTTTAAAAAACGCAGGAGTAGTGTGCCAAGTTGTTTGTGGGCGAAACATGTTTTTTTGAAATAAAGATGATTATTTAATCTGTCTCGGTTGACAAGTTTACTCTATTTGAAATTTATTAATTATGAATTTTAATGTTTGGTCTTTATGAAAAATTAGTTCTAATTTCTTACTTTATGTATTTACTGATATATATAATGTTTCAGTTTGTGGAAACGAAGAAACATTTTCTATGGAGACAGGCGTCAGCTATCTTGTAGTTAATGAGCGGGATGATTACTCGTTACAATTATGCTGCGTTGTAGACGGTTGCAACTTTTGAAGAATCACGAAACAATTTTTTCCCATGGTATAAATTTATTTTCAGAAGAATGATTTCTTAGAAATACATATTTGCTGAGATGAGACAACATTATGAATGCAATACGCATTATACAATAGCTACACCGTATCACATTTTGAAACAATGGGCAAAGTCAACAAGCGACTACTACATGTTAGTGAAGCGGAAGCTAGAAGCGGAAAAAAGGGACGACGGAGCAAGAGACCGGGTTATTTAAAGGGATGCAAAGTCTTTATCTAGAAACTAAGCGGGGATTATTCGAGAATTTTCGGTATAGCGGAACACACTGCAGTTGTCAGATGTTAAGAGGGTACATAATTAAATCTAAAGAAGAAATTTAAAGGGCTTGTAGAGACATTAGGTATTTTTTGAAAGCAGGCAAGATGAAAAATGAGCAATCGCCTTCGCCGGAAATCGAACCACGGAACTTTGGAATACCGGCCCAGCGTGCAGAACCACTACACCACGAAGGCACGCTAGGAAAGCAGGAGAAATACCTTATAGGCTTATATACGAGTATATATATTACTTTTTTATGGTTTTTATTGCAATAGAAGTCTAGAATTTTTACTAATTTAAAATACTGTATAAAAAATTTATTTATTATAATAATTTACGGTTTTAAATGAAATTCTGTTCCTTGGAACAAGTCATTCGGAGAAGTAAATATGTTTTTAAAAACAATAAAATTTTAACAAAAATTATAAATTCTCTAAAACTAATTTATAACAATGAATCTTTCATAATAAATATTATTCTTTTTGTGCATTAAAATAGAACTGTGAGACCTAGAATTGTACTGAACTGCAGAGGACGTGTTTAATTAATATATTTACTTCGTATAATGTGCAGTCATACAGGTATAATGTGCAGTGTGATGACATCTTAAATACGTAATTTACTTTTGAGTAGCAATTATATTTCTTAAGAAAAAAAGTAATAAAAAATTTATACTTCTAAAGAAAGAACGATACGATACGGCGAAAAGAACGTTACGAAGGAACTAGGTGCTATACTGATTTGAAAAGCGTATCTTCCACCCGTTTAGTTTACGCTTGTCTGATTGTGAGTGCGATTTTATCATTGAATTAATATTTACTTAAAGACCTAATCTAGATTTCTTAAAGTCAACTTAGCATGGTTGGCGGTCTTTCTCCATCCTGACAACCCTAAAGGAAAGGATTACAATGTTATGAATCATCTTCTATGGATCTGGTTGAGAGGAAATGACGGCGCGGCTGCTTTTGCTCTACAATTCTGAAAAATCTTTAAATTTATATAATTTTTTTAATTTATTTATTATTATTATTGTTTTTTTTTAATTTTCCGACAAATTTAAGTTTTCTCAAAATCTGGTCTCAGTACTCACCAGAGCAGTCGACTGGTGGATAAGTGGATAAGACAACTTAACAAGCATATTCATCTAAGATGTTTGGACAGCTGTCATGCTGCTAGTCATCACTGGAGCTGACTGTACTGGAGCTTTCATGGTTTTTCCCAATGTGTTATAAGGAGTGTCTCTAAGAAAGGCCTCCATGAAGGCTCTTTAGGAAGATAACCCTGATAAGTTTTGCTATAGTTAAAATCAATATAGCAAATCTATTTATCCCATAATTTAAAAAAGCAATTTTCAGCTTAACGTTCTGAAATAATTATATTTAAATTTAGGTATACAAATAGAAATTTCAGAAATAAATAAAAATATATGGAAGTTATGCAATAAAAGAACGTATTTAAAAGCAAGATTACGAAAAAATACATCGAAAATGGTGATAATAGGTTGCTGTAGATTATATGTTATAAGATAATACAAACGAAAATCTATACTATTAAAACTTTTACTGGTCTGTCTGTTTTGTTTGCGACATTATCTCCTCCGGAATGGCGGGGAGCTGAGTTTCAGGAGAGGAACTTCCGGACTCCAAAAATTCGTGGGAAGCCATTTCGACCGTTCTCATCTTCGTATGACTTTGATTAGCTGAGATATTAATTTATAACTCTGAAAACGCTAATTTTCGACCGCATTTTTCCGAGTGGCAACAATCTCACGTAATGGAGATAAAAACCTGCTTTGTTTCCATAAGTGTTGCCATTGCTAGCTTTCAAATCGTAGAGTTTGTTAATAAAAAATTTGTAAGTTTTACAAAATATGAAATAAAAAAGATAAAAAAAAGAAAATCTGAAAGGTTTCAGATTTTAAATTACGTCCAAAGAGGCGTTTTTTTAACGTTTTGTGCGGTACCTTTATTTATCAAATATCATGTTCTTTGCACTTAAACCATAAAATTCAGTTCAACGTCAATGTCGCAAAATAGTTTTAAAATGAGCATATCTTTAGAATTTCCGATACACAGTTCGGCGCCCTGGAGATAAAAAGGGTTCCCCCTCCCGTAGAGTGTGGCCATTGCTCACTTTGAAATCCTTGAGTTTGTTACTCAAAAATTCGTTAAAGTTTTTCAAAATATGAAATCGATAATAAAACAAATTCCAAATTTCCAATTTGGGCTTCCAGATGTCTATATTCGCAGAAGGATTACGTCGTTCAAAATTGGATGGCTCTAGACGCCGTTGTTTTATCACAATGCGAGATACATTTATGCAGATTCTTCATTATCTAATTTCTTCAGATATAATAGAGGGCGATAATATTTGGTGGCAACAGTTTGAAATGTGAAACGGATATTCAGAGTGATTTCACGCAAAATCGCAAAACGAAAACAATAGTCCCTCAGGGATAAAGCCCCTTTGGATTAAAAATAGCATTGCCAAACATTAAATATATTATTTCCCATTCCAAAAATTCGTGGGAAGTCATTTCGGCCATTATCTTCTTCGAATGACTTCGAAGACCAAACCAGAAGGCCAAACCAGAGGGGGGGGGGGAAATTGACACTTCAGGTTGGTACTGTACGTATACGTATGACAGGTACTTATACGTATGACTTCATGATATATATTTTATGAAATATAACAACCTTTTCTCAATATCAATAAGAGAATGAACGCAGCAATAGCAATAGCATACCGTGTCAATTATCCTAACTTGAAACCAAAAAATTTGCCGAGAATCAGCCGAGATATTAATTAAAAACTCTGAAAAGGCTAATTTTCGCATTCATTTTTTCAAGTGGCAAGTCTTGCGCGCTAGAGATAAAACGCTGCTTTATTTCGAAAAGTGTTGCCATTGCTTGCTTTCAAATCGTAGACTTTGTTAACAAAAATTTGTAAGTTTTACATAATATGAAAAAAAACCTAATATTGCCAAACATTAAACATATTATTATTATATAACGTCATTATTCTGACGCTGAAGAAAGCACGCGCTTGCATGTGACGTCACTTGTCAAAAATTTTTCCTTAATGTCAGCATTTTAAAAACACGGCTGCTGCTGGCAAATTTTTTGGTTTCAAGTTAGGATAATTGACACGGTATTCTCTTATTGATATTGAGAAAAGGTTGTTATATTTCATAAAATATATATCATGAAGTCATACGTATAAGTACCAACCTGAAGTGTCAACTTTTCCCCCCTTCTGGTTTGGCAACAAAAAAAAAAAAAAAAAAAAAAAATTATTTACAAAATGGCTGTTGTTTGGAAAGAATGAACTAATTTCATTCATATTGAAATGCTTTTGTGCATTTTCTTTTTACGTAGATATATATAGAACTTATAAATTTTGCCCGCTCATCTGGCGGTCTTGCCCGCTAGCTTAATATACATAAACTTCGGAAAGAGTGTCGTTCTGAAATCCTCTTGTTACGTTCAATGACATACACGGCGTCCATAAAAGTTCTTACTCAGCCTTTATTTTCTCAAATGTTGCTCCTAGACATATATTTTCCTTTACAAAAATGGTTTAAATAACGCAAATATTCGTGTTTTTTGCATTTTTTGATTTAAGGAAATCCGTTTTAGACTTGTCTGTGTAAATTATTGTATTGTGTATTCTACTGTATTATCGTTGTATTTTTTATAGTTTTTGTATCTCTGTATAGTTTTATAAGGATATTTGTCACCGTACTACCAGCTGCATTAGAAATAAATAAAAAAATCAGTTTTATAGAATTACAAAATCTAATTTTTTACATATTCCTCCGGCCCTTATTCCATTTATTTAGAAAAATTTTTCACTCGCAATAAATAAAACACAAAAAGTGTGACGTACAATAAAAATTAACCAAGATATTTGATATTAAAGCCAGATGTCATATTCACGGGTAGTATACAAACTGAAGAGCGAAATGTTTGCATTTGTACGAAACAAAAAATAAATTATCAGTTTAGTACCATTTCTATGCAGATTATTGTGAAACGTATTCATCATTACACATTTCTTCAAAATGAAAATATTATTCACAGAAACTTATAGATTTCGTGTTCTAGAAAATACTGGCAGGTTTCAGTACCGCCACGTGGTCAACAATAATTGCACCGCCACGTGGTCAACACGTGGCGGTGCAATTATTTGCATTAATTAAAATGGAAAAATATTTGTAATTTAATGACTTTATTGTATGATTACAAGATTATGCTTCTGATAAGGTTACGAAAATAATGTTAACATTTTTAAATATATTCAAGTGAAATCATAAAACGCGATTGTTTTAAATGTGTATTTATTTAACCTCCTTTTTATAAAAAGAAAAATTAATATATTTTCAATTACTCAAGATAATCAAATCACAAAAGCTTTCGGATACTAATGAGATTACAAACAAAATGATTTGCAGTAAAAATTATGTGTAATGTTATGAATTTTGTATACATGTAAGTAATTTTATTGAAATTATATTGTTGCGTCCGTACGGGTTCATAATAGATTGAATGCACACGGTCTGATGAAAAGTTAATAAAATTTATTTTTATTCACAAGAGATAAAACAAAATGCTGATATTTTTCCTCACAGATATTCGTACAATATCACAATATCACACAGTAGTTATATTTAAACTACTAAAACGTTAAATAAAACACTATTCAAAATGCAGAGAAAGATAATCCGATCTCACCGCGAATTTGCTACAATTAACAAGAACTAAGTAAACAACTGAACTGAGATGTTTTCCATCGGCTTTTATAAACTTTTTAATCATGCACGAGAACATTCTGGTATTTTCTCGAGGTTTCCGGAAAGCAAAAGAGTACAATTACGAGATATCTATTTATTAAATATTAAATGCACGTGCTCCTGTATTTTTCACTTTTTCAGCGTAGCTTTTTTTAAAACTCGTCACGCGCTGCATTGGACGGGAAAATGAAACAATTTTAAAGGCAATTCTACTAAAAATAGCAAATAAATACAAAATCCGTAACAATATGTACAATTTAGCTTCTCTTGAATAACATAACATGAAAGGCATCAAATGCGAAGCACTGCTGAAAAAATAGGATTACAGGTGTAAGTCTTCCAGGTGCTCATTCGGGCGAAGTACGTTATTCAAAGTTTGATGGCTCTAGGTACCGTTGTTTTTTCACAATGCGAAAAAAATACATATGTTCACGAAGATTCTTTATTATTTAATTTCCCTAAGTATAATGCAGGATGATAATATTTGGTGGCAACAATGTGAAAAGTAATTCAGACTTTTACAACGCAAAATAGTGTGAGACTAATAGCCCTTCTTGGCTAACGCCGTTTGGACTAAAAATAAATTTTTCTTATAAATTATTTACTTCTTTGGTAAAAAAAAAAAAAAAATACATATATCAAAAGTAGTAGTTTTAGGCACTGTTTTTAATGAGATGTATGTGGTTGCTTTCGCTGTATAGCAAATTAAATTCTGGTGCGATATATGACACTGCTGAACGTGAAGATTTCAGCATTGAGCGATATTTTGATTTAATAAGCCTTAGAAATTTAAAAAGTCGTTTTATACAACTATGTGATGCTGAATGCCAGAACATTTCATGCCGTTTCAGTAATTCCTGGAAATCTAGTTCTACCTCCGATCCAGAATTCATATAGAAACTCGAGTTTTCAGTTTGTGTCTTTCGATAGTTCAACAAATTCCTCTTGGGCTTTTCATGACAGATTATTAACCTCATTAATATCAATGAAAAATGGTTTCTACAACCAACATAACATTCAGAAATCGACATTCGAAAAAATTTATAAATGATCTCTAATAATTTTTGCAGTTACAGCTTTCCATTATTTTTTTTCAATTATAAACTTATCGATACTCGAAAACATTTCGAATGAAGCCTTTCCTTACCTATTCTTTCATATGTTAATCTCTATAATAAAACTTCCAATTTTGATCTTCGTAGTAAATATACTGCTATTTTTACCCTCGAAGAGATAAACTGAGATCGTTTAGTTTCTCAGAAATACCTGACAAATATCTATTTCAATATTTAAAATATGATAATAGAATCAAATTAATAAAAATTACTATAACTTTTATTAAACATAATTTTCACTATCATAATCTTCATTACGTAAGTGAATTTGATAAACTGTTTCAGAATTATAAAATATATCGCTTATAGGTCGTTCTCATTTATATGCACTTTTCTATCGGTTCTTTCAAAATGTAAGTGTGACGTGACTTCACTTTCTAAAAGTCTGAATTTAAATCCTTATGTACCAACTCAGCAAGCAATGAAAGATAAAATTAGAAAAAAAAATCTTTAATATAAAAACTTGAATTAATATTACAAGATGAGTGGAGCAATATCTCTCAAAAAATTGTATAACCTATATTACGGTAAAAGTCAAGGGCGATCATATAAAATATAAGACAAATCTAAAACTATATTTTCTGAATTTTATCTGATGTATTTAGTAAGTGTTTGATAACATTTGTAAGCATTACCTTGCACTCTCATACATATACTATTCACAATCAATGTATGCTCATTTTTTTTATAAAATATGTATAAAAGTTTGAAGTACCTACAAAATTAAATATCGCATGGAAAAATGTTAATTGTGTGTTGAAGTTACTTGATTCGGTTAGCTTAATTAACGGTGTTAATGTCCAGTCACTTTCGTCACACATCGTATACGTTTACATGAGGCAAATATTCTTATTGTTGCTGAACATACGTTTTGCATAACAACATGAAAATAAACCAAGACAATTCGAAGAAAATGCTCATTCTTCATGTGAATTCATGCATTACTGTGGGATAATACATAAAGCAGTCGGCAGTTATAAGCTATTAGACTTATTGTACAGCAAAATGCATTTAAGATATTTTCTCCTTTTACGAAAAATGTTTCTCAGATTCTTTTATGAAGAATGTTTCTCAGATTTAGTTAACTACAATTATTTTGAATTGTAGCTAACAAAATACAATGATGAGTTAATCTGCAATTTAATTTCTTCATTTTTTTAATCGCATGACTTACTTCATGCTAGTTCAAAGTATGCAAATGTACACATTATCAATTTAATGTAAAAAATGAATAATACTGGATAACGCTTCAAACAGTATTAGAAAAAGCAATCTGATGTGTACACAACATGACTTCCTTGTACGGAATATTAAATTATTAGCATTTTTCTTGTATTTCATTTAAACTTAATGAATTGAATTAAATCTAATTCGCCGACAGCGCATAAGCCACAATAGAATAAATGCATTCTTTAAAATTCACTCTAGTATTTGTTTATCATAGCAACACTCTGGCGCTAGATTCACTTAACAGTATTAATAATTATATAAGAGTTAACTTATATATTTCGTTCATATTATAACTCATAATGCACAAAATTTATATCATTTAAAGAATAGAATTATCTAATCGTTGCCACGTGTTCTATTCAAATACTATAATAAGCTAGAATGATGTATAAAAGAAATTAAGCAAACAAAACAAAAAAGAAACAGTTTTTCACAGACGATTGAATATTTCTCATTTAATTAATTCAGTTCTCACTCCACGAGAAGGCAAAAATACATAAAAACTCAAAATATCTATATTAAAAAATACGAAGTAAATATTAAAATACTTATTTCCTTGAATAAATTCCAGAATGGATTAAGCGTAATTTAATTCGCAATAATAAAAGAAGGCGTTATCTTTGTTGTTGCGAAGCTTTTTCTCTACACTGGCAACGAAACCACTATTCTGCTAATTTTCAAATGTAAACAAATATGGCTGCTATGCTAATAAAAATTAGGCTTAGCCGCACTTAAAAAAATTTTTAAATTGTCGATAATTCCACAATTATTGCATGCAGATTAACTAAAGGCATAAAAACCTTAACCGGAAGATAAGAGCAATATAATGTAATCATTTTTAAAGCTAAAAATGCACAATTTGCAAACGTATAAGAATAAAGAAACTGAGCTCACTGAGGCGAGTAACAGACTGTATATGTATATATATATGTAATATTAAAAGCACAGGAAAAGGAAAAGACAGAACACTGTCGATGCGTGATTAGACCCATATTGAAGAAGATTTTGATTGCGTAGTATGCTAGTAATGCTAACTTGGTAACATCTAAAGAACTTGGCAGTCGAGGCAGTTTTAATTCCATTTTTATTTCCAATTGATATTTGTGGCCACAATCACTTGGCACTCTAGTCGTGCCTTTCCACAGATTTACATTTTAGATATTGTTGAGATAGAAAGCAAGCCAGCGAAATTACATCTTAGCAAAGTAGAGAGCAAAAGCTGAAGTGCGTCGTTATGAAAGATGGAAGCACGCGAAGAGAAAAGTTTTGGTTTACAATTCGGTAATTGGTTGTCAAGAGGCATCGCATCTGGTATTAACGGTTACGTAAGATCGCATGATTAATTTGAATGACGCAATGCAGATAAGTTATTACGATTTTAGAATAGAGAGGAAGAATTAATGTTTATAGTTATATTATAATTCTGATTCATACATTTTTATTTTATATATATACGTATATTTATATTCTTTTAGTGCGGCCGATTGCAACCAAAATAGAAGGTGCACATCTACATGTTACAGCAGTTCTATATGCAAAATTTCAAAGTTCTGACGCTACTCGTTTTTGAGTTATGCAAGATACATACATATGTACGTACGACAGACGCCACGAAAAAAATCTCTTCAGAATTCATTTTAAATCAGTTTTATAATTTTTTTGGGGAAAAAGAGTCTTTCATTCTGTCCTTAGGTTAAGATGTCATGCAAAAATATTATTAAATTTCATTTGATAGCGGTCAAAATTAATATTTTTGTTGAAATATGATGCCCGAATTTTTTCGCAATAACAATACTTCCTTTTTACTTTACAAGGAAGTAAAAACTATATAAATCCTGAAAAATTTGAAATTTATTGAACCTTATGATGAATGGCACAGCAGTTCTTTCTTTGTTATCTAATTCCAAGGATAATCCATTTTCCTCGTTTTATTAGTTGCAAAATGGTGAAAAAGCACTTTCTAAAACTGCGCTGTGAATTTCATTTTTTCGCCTTTTATTCATGATTATAACATATAAATGTTAAATATGAATAATTTTTATAATTGTAAACATTTTATTCTAGGTATATGCAATAAAAATAATTTTAGAAGTACTTATGTAGGAACACTGAGACGTAGACATACATATTGTAAGACTGTAAGATACTGTTAGATAAAGTATTGTAAGATTGTAAGATAAAATATTGTAAGATAAAAGATATGTACAAAAATTATTATTTAAATTATCAATAGTCTTTAATTCCCTCTCTCTTTTCTAAAAAAAATCATGGACTGCCTCATTTCTAGATGAATCTATTTTGCGTGGGTTGCGTAACGCTTATGACGTAGCTACTTCGGAAACTGAACTCAAAATTTCGAGAACTGAAACTTTTCTAACCTAAACCAAAACCTTATCTTGGTGAGCCTCCACATTGGACATCTGCGCACTTTCGCTTCAGCTCTCTTGCAGTGATGACGCTATTTCGCTCCCTTTGCTTTGTTGTGCTGCTAACTACGCCATTATCTAAAATTTCATACTCTGTATAAAATTGTGGGGTGCGTATTGATCATGTGTGACGAAAAATATGTTTTATATAATTAATTCATGTCCAGCAAAAAAATTATATTTAATTCGACCACGTCTGTCATCTTTCTAACTACGCAGTAAACTCGTATCGCAGAGAGCCCTCATTAGTCCGTTGCAGCTTACTCCATGTCATTTTACTATATATATGAAGAACACAGTTCAAAACATTAGGTTGTCAAGATGTTCTCAAGCGTAAAAGCGTTGATAAATAATGATATGCTATAGAATACCAGTTTATGCAATTAAGCAGATCATAATTGACTAAATGCTGCTTTATAGCTATTGCAAAACTGCTTTGCGCGTTCCTGAATTGCTTTTTGAGGATTTAACCGTGACGTAATCAGGTGAGAAGTTTACCGAATGCAGCGAATGAAGCGGGATTTAATTTAACCCTTTTCTGCGGGGTAGCACTTGGTGACAGCTAAGCTAGTTTATCTCTCAAGGTTCTCAGACTAGAGTTTTATGACCGCAGATATGCATTTGTATCTGTGCTGTGTATTTCATCTAATTTGGGCTGATAAAACCATACCAAATCCATAGGCCTATGCTTCTTGAGGTTTCAAGAAATAACTTAGATAACTAGTAAGCTGGCTCGAAAAAAACTGCTGAAGATAGGATAAGTACGTTCCTGAACGTCTGCCAGGCTTGTCCTGCTGCAAACACGAGTAATGTCCAACGGCCCAATTGCGTGTAGAACACATTCAGAAATCTCTGCCTTTACATTGCACAAAAAGGGATATTATTCGAGATGAACTAAAGCTCTCATTCATTAAATTTTGTAAAAAAAAAATTTATTCTTAAAATTTAATGATGCATTTTTATTCTTTACATGTAGCTGCATTTTTATAAGTACTAAGAGGCTCGTTCGAGTTTATCGCTATGATCAAAAGTCTTTCTTTCTTTCTTTTTTTTTTAATTCCCCCCCTTTTGGGGGGAAGGGGGGCAGGCACTAGCCATTTTAAGCTTTGGCTACTACTAAGCCCAAAAGTGGTGGTCATTTTATTATGGAGGCACCTAATAGTCGGCCACCGTTACTTCCTGTGAAGGGACAGATAATTTACATCCATGCCTTCTCCGGGATTCGAACCCAGGCTCTTCAGTAGGGCAGTCAAGAGTCGCTAACCACTTTCCCGTCTGGCAGGCTTATGATCAAAACATTTACACCGATTTTTAAAATACTTCCTAATAAGCTATTCAGTTCAAAATTTGTACGCACCATTTGTGGATAACAATAGATAAAGCAATTTTTCTATAAATTTAACATATCCAAACTGATAAAAACTGATTTTCACCATATTCGAACATCGGAAAGAACTACCAGTATTCAGAGACTTTACCGTTCGGCCGCTAGTGGGCCAGATATATTCATCTCAGAAAACTAATTCATTGTATATTGTAGAAGCTGTACATGAAAATGTTAATGACATTTTAAGAACAAAAATAAACTGAAATAAAACAAAATATAATCTACTACGTACGTACATGCGTTCGTACAGACGCCACGAAAAATTCTCTTCAGTTAATTTTAAAGCAGTTTTATAATTTTTTTTGGAGGAAAAGAGTATTTTATTCTGTCCTTACGTACAGATATCACGCAAAAACATCGTTAAATTGCATTCGATAACGGTCAAAATGGATATTTTCGTTGAAATATGCTGCCTGAAACTTTTCGCGATTGCAATACTTCCTTTTTACTTCGTACAAGGAAGTAAAAAACGATGTTTAGTATGCGTTTTCTTCTCTACCACGATGTTTTCTCCTTACGATGTAGCTTCTTCACGACGTTTTTGTCCACGATAGTTTCACCGGTAACCTACATAACTACTTCGAAAACTGAACAAAATACAATTTAAAGTATATTACTTATGTAAATAAGTACATTATTTGGTTAAATATATTGACTGACAATATATTTAACCAAATAATGTTTCCTGTCCTAAAAAAACGAAATAAATGGTGAGTTTTCATTAAAAAGTATGAAATAAAAAATAAATAAATAAAGGGAGAGAAAGAAATACAAGCATTTATTACATTAAAATGTTGAACTTAAACTAATTGTTTACATAATCAGTCTAAACTTTTATGCTGATGAAGAAGGAATTGTATACCAGCACAGTTGTAACTAAATATGAGGGTCATTCACACGTTATATTCTTCTGCCGTTTCATTAAGCCAAGTGGAAACCACATTCTACAACTTTTCATCACTTACAAAACGGTTAGCGCCCCAAAACTCTTTCAGCTTAGGAAAAATATCGAAATCGCTAGCAGCAAGGTTCTGACTATGGGGTGGATGATTAAAAAATTTCCATCCGAATCGATGGAGCAGACAACATTCAAATGTTAGATGAACTGGACATCGTCATAAAGAAGGTGTGTCAGGGTGGACATCGTCATGAAGAATGTGTGTCAGGGTGGACGTCGTCATGAACGAACATAATTCCTCCAGAAAGCATTATTTTGGATGGCTCGTCGTAGTTTCTTAGAATCTCACAGTAAAGATTTGCGCTGATCGTAGTGCCTTTTGACATGAAATCCACCAAAAGAAAACCTTTATGATCCCTAAGAAAGTTGCCATGAGCTTTCGTGTTGAGAGAGTCTGAATTTTATCGTATTTTTTTTTTGGGGGGGGTAATGAGGGATGCCACTCAAATGATTGGAGCTCGCTCTCTGGAATGATATGATACACCCAGATCTCATCAACAGTTATAATCCGAACAAGAAAAGCGTTGCCATCTGTGTGATATTGTGTCAAGAAAGTCAGTGCTGAGCTTTGAGTGCAGTGACCACCTAGCTTAACAAACTGGCGGCAGAAGAGTTGTAAGGATTATGTTAATTTTATTAACAGTTAAATTTTGAGTTAAACTTCCTTTCCTATCGATTCTTACTTCAACTTATCACTTCCGACCAGAACGTAGTTTTAGAATCACGTCTGAATGTTAATGAGGAAGAGCGGTATATAACCGCGAAGTTCTACAATCTTAGTGAGACAGATACCAGATATTCTGGCTGCACGCGTCCACCTTTTTAGGATACTCTCTTGTAAGCTATTATTACGCTCGGCCGTACTTTAGGCCTTCGCAGTCAATTAGCGTAAAGGGGCCAACTCTGTTAGAATTTTGATAGCTTTGGCTATATCTCTTTAGTTAAGATTAGTTTAGTTTAATTCTTAGTCTCTTAAGTTCAAGCCCAAGTGTCAGCTTTATTGTACAACTCCAAGACGGAATTTTGTTAAACTTTAATTGGAATAATAAAGGGTTATTTTACCCTTCGGAATAATAAAGGGTTATTTTACCCTTCTATCTTGTTGTTTCCTGTCACACGAACTCAAGTGATTATTCTCTAAGATTCTTCACTTCCAACAAAAACTTAGAATTACTCAGTGGAGAATCCTACAGAGTATAATTCCGAAAGTTCGTAAGCAGATACCGCAAATGTTTAAATGAAGGTGGTGATTAAGTACAGAAGTAAAAGAAGCTTCAGATATGTTATAGAATCGTTTCTTTTCCAATAAATATTGTGCTTTTCGTTTTGTTTAATTAAACGATTTTTATTTTCTGGATGACCCTTGTATGTACGCATTTTTCAGACAAACGTTTGACCATCAAATTCTGATTTTTCATTATTCATGAGCACAGAAACCGTACCTCAATAAGCTACTAAGAAACTGACATTATAGTGCAGACAACGCCACTTTTGTTTTATGGGTATCATGACATAATTTATCCAATTTTCTGAGACTTGATTTTCATTGGATATTATTGGTTAAGTTCATGATCGCTCAAAAGGTAATCATAAAGAATAGATACAAATTTAAAAAAGCACACCGCAATAGCATGCTGCAACCAGCAAAAATACGAGATAAAACCTTATGCTACGACACATCGTATAGTTTTTTTAATTAAAAATTACTTAAAAATAATATATATATTTTTCCAATAAATAAGGATGCAAATGACAACAGAAATAAAAATGTTTGAGCAAACAATTTTACTCGTCCTCATGACTCATCGATTGCACTTATCTCATCGATGTTTGCTGCATCCAAATCTCTGGGTTTTCGCTACAGTCACGTACGGACTGTATATTCATTGTGTACACATCATCCACGAAAGAGGATATTTCCAAATTGAACTTTGAGAAACTCAAACACGTTAAAATTATTAAGGCTTTACGGGGGCTATAGAAGAAGTTACTACCTAAATGATACAAGACATTCCTTGTTTGATCGTCACACATGAGGCCTGGTATTACTGTCATGGAAAAATATGAGTCAGCAGGCCTGGACGTTTTCTGCGAATTTATGTAATGTTGCTCGGTGCTTCAACATTCTACACAGTATAATGCAAGCTTCATATTCAATGGATCAGAAGAGCAAAAAATGCATAATATCCCATTGTTCCAGTGTACATTCCTCTAGCATGGTAGCCATTTTTATTCTGCCTTGACACACCTTCAATGTACTACTTGAGTTAGTACGAACTATCTATTACTGAGAGATAGTACGTTTGCTACCTGCTAATACTTTTTGAAACTGCCATGGCTATTTCTTTCAGTTCCATTGAGTTTGTAACTTGTTTATTAAATATCACAATGATCGGTCACAACCAGCAAGGGCAAAAGACAAAAAGTAAGACTACAGAACAGATGTAACTTATTTGTAAATAATATGCAGACGTGCTGCCAACATTTTTTCAAATGTTCAGATTTCAAAGTATTCATAAAAAGAGGCAAATTTTGAGTGTTTACTAAAACCACGAAATGGGAGCGAGGGAGTAATAAAACCATGGTGTTCTATTCAAAACGGGACATACGGAGCTAATTAAACATATCAATCTCAAACAAGTCTTTAAAAAAAAAATTCTCTATTTTTCAGTTCAACAATACCAAGATACGTAAACATACTGGAAAAAGCGAAAATTAAGTTCATTAACGCACCACAGCTTGTCACCGTACACAAAGAGACAAAATAAAAGTTCAGCAAAGCAAAAACAAATAATTTATGAATTTAATAAATCTTGGAAAACTCAGATTAATGCATTACACAATAGCAAGATTTAAAATAAAATAAAATAAAATTAGTAGGATCTCAGGCAGAACGATAAGCTGCTTTAAATCATCTTTCAATAGTGTTTTGAATTTGTATCTACGAACGATCTACTAAATAAAATTAGTAGGATCTCAGGCAGAACGATAAGCTGCTTTAAATCATCTTTCAATAGTGTTTTGAATTTGTATCTACGAACGATCTACTAAATAAAATTAGTAGGATCTCAGGCAGAACAATAAGCTGCTTTAAATCATCTTTCAATGGTGTTTTGAATTTGTATCTACGAACGATCTACTAAATAAAATTAGTAGGATCTCAGGCAGAACGATAAGCTGCTTTAAATCATCTTTCAATAGTGTTTTGAATTTGTATCTACGAACGATCTACTAAATAAAATTAGTAGGATCTCAGGCAGAACGATAAGCTGCTTTAAATCATCTTTCAATAGTGTTTTGAATTTGTATCTACGAACGATCTACTAAATAAAATTAGTAGGATCTCAGGCAGAACGATAAGCTGCTTTAAATCAACTTTCAATAGTGTTTTGAATTTGTATCTACGAACGATCTACTAAATAAAATTAGTAGGATCTCAGGCAGAACGATAAGCTGCTTTAAATCATCTTTCAATAGTGTTTTGAATTTGTATCTACGAACGATCTACTAAATAAAATTAGTAGGATCTCAGGCAGAACGATAAGCTGCTTTAAATCATCTTTCAATAGTGTTTTGAATTTGTATCTACGGACGATCTACTAAATAAAATTAGTAGGATCTCAGGCAGAACGATAAGCTGCTTTAAATCATCTCTCAATAGTGTTTTGAATTTGTATCTACGAACGATCTACTAAATAAAATTAGTAGGATCTCAGGCAGAACGATAAGCTGCTTTAAATCATCTTTCAATAGTGTTTTGAATTTGTATCTACGAACGATCTACTAAATAAAATTAGTAGGATCTCAGGCAGAACGATAAGCTGCTTTAAATCATCTTTCAATAGTGTTTTGAATTTGTATCTACGGACGATCTACTAAATAAAATTAGTAGGATCTCAGGCAGAACGATAAGCTGCTTTAAATCATCTTTCAATAGTGTTTTGAATTTGTATCTACGAACGATCTACTAAATAAAATTAGTAGGATCTCAGGCAGAACGATAAGCTGCTTTAAATCATCTTTCAATAGTGTTTTGAATTTGTATCTACGAACGCAGCGGAAAGATCTGAAAAGTAATCGCTGCGAAGCCAGAAAAGAATTTCTGAAAACGTTTTTATACAGCTAAAGAATTTTAAGTTTATTCTTTCTTCCACTTCTAGCATTATGAGAAAGCAACCCCTTATTTATCTATAACGTAATATTAATGAGTTCTTTTCTGTTTTCTTTTGAGCAATCATAGATAACTGCTTAGTTAATGTAAATTTACTCTGCTTCTAAGTTTTATTTCTAGGACTTTGCGAAATTCCTAAATATAAAAGCAAAATTAAGTTCCTTAATAGCAGTTCTAAATCTTGCTGATGAAGTTCAATCATTGCACTAGCATTTTGCTTCCATATTTTTTAGTCTTCACGATACTGATTCAACAAGTATTAGAGCTCAAATAATCGATTGCGCAGACAGTCAATGATTGAATAATCCAGGTTGTGTTGCAACTATGCATCTAATAAGAAAAAATATTTTTCCCAATCTATCATAACATTACACCCATTTTAAATTTCTATTTGATTTAGAAATCAGATACCGTCATCCCTTAAATTATGGGCCTATAAATATTGAAGGGGGCTATGAATATTGAATTATGGACTATGAATATTGAAGGAGGTTGTGAATATTGAATCATGACCTATGAATATTCAACCACGGGTCTATAAATAATGAAGTATTAAAACTTCTGATTTAAAATTAGATAATTTCTATCAACCGCACGATAGTTAACAAAAATCTAGTAACTCGAAAAAAAAAAAAAAAAAAAAAGCCACCAAAATTTTCTGCATTGCGTTACAAATTCTGAAAATCCTTTATCTGGAAGATTATATTTTGATCTCTTCGATGATGTAAAAAAATTACAATTTTGTGATAATTAGTCTCACCATTAAATAAGCGCTGTGAAAAAAATTCAGTATTAAACAGAAAAAATATTTAAATCGAATTTTCAAAACATTAGTGCGGAATATATTATTGTCAGCACAAATACGTTTATAAGAAAAAATTCAAGTAAATCGGATAGGTAGAAAAGGAGACCAAAAATTAATTTCAAAATCTGAGACAAATACATGCATAAACCAAGTTAAATAAAATCATCTTAAAATTGCTCAAGTCGAAAAAATTAACATTATTTCCAGATTTCTGCTTTTCATGAATGATTCAAAAATAACGTCAAAGTAAGTAAGTATTCAAGCATTCAAAATGAACTTTCAGTCAACACTTTCAGAGATATGATTTAACAAAACTAAGCCCCTAGTAACTATGAATTAATAAAAGAAAATGTTTTAAACCACCACTTATCACATTATGAAACACTGTTTGTAGAAACGAAGTCCCAAATTGGAATTAAAAATGCATGATATTAATCAGATAGTTATTATCTCATACCTACAAAGTTCTAAATCTACTTCCGCTAAATAAACGCTAATGCTCTTTTGCTTATCGTATAAGTATTTGGACTTGACTTAACAAAGTATAATGTCCATTAAATTATCGAGTCATATCTTTAAATAAATGGAATATTAAATAGGTTGAGCAGATATGAGTTTGATAAAACAAGAGAATAACAATTTTACTTTCGATAAGATAAGAACACATTACATCTCTACATCTATATAAGCAAACTATTACAGATAAGTTAACTACGAATATTACAATAATGATTGTATTAACTATAAAAACTAAAATTTTCTAATAAACTTAAGCATTTACTTAAAAATTTTACCTCACTCCCGTACTGAATCATAGGAAACGAAAATTGTTAACATCTTTTTCTTTTTGTAATTTAAATGAAAATAAAATTTTAAAAGGAATTTTGTTTTAATACAAAATATACTCAAAAAGAGGATTTTTGCAAAAATAGTCAAATCTATGAATAAATCCTAGCAATTATTATTGAAAACTAATATCCTAATAGATCGAGATTCAGTAAATGTTACATTCGTAGTCGAAACAAAACCAGAAAATAAACGAAGATCCTCAATACTTTAAATAATATGTGCATGTAAAGATATTGCATTTTAGATAAATTAATGTGCTGTGACCTACATTTTCGTTTCAAAATATTTTAGATTTACCTACGAAAAAACGTTTCTACGAATTATTAGGAAAAAAAAATGTTATCCGAAACAAGTCCATTCTAATTATTTCGTATAAATGATGTGCTTCCATAATACGTTGCTAAATTCTTAAAATAATTACAACGAACTCACACAATTTATTTCGAAATTTCAGTTACATCACAAGCATCAATCACATCGATTCATAGTTTATCCTTAATAAACTTATGCCCTTGGGAAAAAAACTTCTTTATTAAATGCATTATAGACATGTGATAATTTTGAATAGGAAACTAGATAAATTAGAAGATCGCCGCATAGATCTAGAAGACAGCCGTTAAACGAGGAGATACTTAGCTGCGTCATAGTTACTTCGACAGACCCCCAACGCGTTGATTCACAAAAAGAAATAAGGGAGACAGCTTTGACGAAAATCCACATCATTCTTGGGCGAGTGATGCTCCCTACAATTTTTGTATAACAGTAATTTATATCTTAACAATGATGAAACCAAACCAAGCGATGCGAAGCACATTCGCTAGCATGAAGCAAAGCAGGGTTGATTTGTTTTATTTAATTACGGCCTCGAGGGCTTCAAGGGCTATCTGCAAAGGCAAGGCATGCCTTCGTGGAGGACTTTTTAAGAGACTCTAACTCGTGTACACGTTACACATGCTGAAAACCACGAAAATTTTATTTTTATGTCAGTTACGTAATGTGAATTTTATGGCTACAAATAAACTTTGATATATTTCTTTCAATGCTAAAAGCCAGTTACCTTGCATAAGAAACAAAGGTTTTTATGTGAGGTTGTATTAAACAAAGGTTTCTATGTGAGGTTGTATTTAAAGCATCCCATTAGCAAGTAATTAAGCTGATTCGCTTGTAGAGGACCTATCCATCTTTCATCAGAGTTATTATTATATTTTATTGTATTTTGTTCGTTTCTGTGTATTAATTATTATATGCCGCCCATCCGGTATAACGGTTAGCGTCGCTGACTGCCTTGCTGAAGGGCCCGGAGAAGGCATGGATCTTTGTAAATGTATCAAAATTAGGGATGGATTGAGCTAAATCGCACTGTCATCTGTAAGGTGCTGAAGGCTGTTGCCAACGGCAGGAGTATCTTGCGCTTCTTATCACTAGGAATTTCGTGGGATTGAGCTGATGTTACTGTCAGACAAGTGAGCATAAGTAACAACACCAACTATTATTACGCTGATCTTATAATAAGAAATCTGTTTTTTTACAGAGTACATAAGTATTTACAGAATTTCGTGAATATTTAATAACAATATTTTGATTTTATACCGAATACAAGATTTAGTTTTTACGAAAAACTTTAAAAAGACTGTAAACTTGATGCTGTGATCTTCAAGCCATATTTCAGGAACTCTGAACATTTTTAATTATTTTGTGGAAGCATTAATACTTCCAATTCAGGAGAACTTTTATACTATCTGAAGAAAGCATTTCAAGAAATTTACAAATTTATATTTTAGAGACTTACAAATTGTATTCTAAATTTAATTTATACATTATATCATATTTTGTTCTAATATTTTGAAATTACCTTTTTATCAGTTTTTATATATTCAGATATGAGAAAGTCCATGAACCAAATAATGGGGCATAGTGAAACTTACAGGTCTTTTCAATTCGTTTCAATTCAGGAAGCAATTCATTTGCTTTCTCATATATCTTGTATAGAATTTCTCCCCCTTTGCTAACCGCTTTAATGTTTTTTCCTAAAAAGGCTTTTTTCTTTCACGAAGCCTTTTTCTACTTGAAGTGGGAGAATATGTAAGATATAAAATATGAAAGTAAATTACTAACAAAATTACTAGCTTCAGCAATAGTCGTTTTGATTCCTGTTTTTAATTTGGTCACGTCCCCTTCCAGTCTTAAAATTACTAAGATCTGAATCTAAAGTGAGTCATCTGGAAATTAATACGTTTCATGTCTCTTACGTAGTCAGGCTGCAGTACGACAGCTCCAGTCAATCAGATTAAAGAAATAACTTTCTATATATCTATCTAGCGCTTTGCTGTTGCACCTTCTTCTTCTACTTCGTTCGCTGCTTTGGAAATGAAACCGAAACTCACTCTTAATAAGCTGCCATACTGGATAACTGCGCTCTTTGCTTCTACCTCTGTTCTCGCAAAGATGATGCTTGATGCTTTCTTCCTATCGCAACAATATTGAAAAATGTAACTGTTCTGAAGCAGGCACGATTAATGTGCTTAGTGAATGTGCAAAATGTTTAACTACAGTAAAAAAATATGAGTTAAATCTGCTACAAGTGCGTCTTATTGCATCTATATGACTTCCAACATTTTTCTTTCCGAATTTACTTCTTTGGCGTCAAAATTTCTCAGTTTTTTTATTCTCATACGATGGTAATTGTGCATGTTTTTAAATTTAAAAGTGATTGAATTACATTGTTATGTTCCGGTTAACGTTTTTATGCCTATAGTTAATTTGCATGCAACAGTTGTAGGATTATGAACAATTTAAAGGTTTCAGTGGCGCTAGGTCTAACGAGGCCGACAGTTGTTTACATTTGAAACTTAGCAGAATAGTGAATTAAGTCAGTTGGTGCACCAACTTTTGTCTTTTCCCCAGTGGGATCAGAATTTAACTTTCAATTATATGCATCAAAAATTTTGTTTTCTTGCGCGCGGGCTGAATTGCTTGTTTTTGTGTTGAAACCCTAATTTTAATTGTAAAAATTGTTTTTGATAAGCTGTTTTTAGCTGCATTTGGTGTTTTAAGTTTTTCTGTGTTTTACAATTATTAATGGAGATGTTTGTTTTTTATGTATTTCTGCCTTACAGCGAAGTGATTGGATTGATTAAATGAGAAATATATCTCCAATGAAATACGAGGACGTAAGTTTAAATGAAATGTTGCAAAAAACATGTATAATTTTACAAGTCGTACAAGAAAATCATGTAGTGTCCACATCAGATATTTTATACTGTTTTGCGCAAGAAAGGAAAGCAGCAAGAAGCAGTCCAGCTAGGTCTATATTACAAAAATTGTATTTTTTCATGAGGATACCTTTAAAGTTTATATCGTATGAGGAGGATAAAAGGAATAGTACTCGCTCAACATACTCTACCTTACATATAGTTATTTATAAATTTTATCATTATTTACCATAATCCAAACTACTTTTATTTTACATTTAATTACATTACTCATAATCAATTCCATTCCTAACTTTTTTTTGTTTTTCTATATTCATTATAACAATATTCATTATCATCAAATATTAAATATTTTCTACGTTATACCGAAAACACAATTTTATATTCAATTTTCTATACTAATAATTTAAAATTACTTCATTCTTTACCTCTATCATTCATACCTATTCATACCTCTATCTTAAAATAATTCAAAATCCTTAAAATCCAAAATTTAAAACAATAATTTCATTTCTAATTATTACAACAGTATTTTTTAACAACCTTTCCTTAATAAAATAATTACAAATCTTTAAATTCCTTTCTTAATTTTATTACATATAATTACGAAAAATTAAATTTTTCGACAGAAAAATTAAATTTTTCGACACCATAAAATTTTAATTATTTTCATAAAATAGTGTAATTTTTTAAAATCCAGTATGATAAAAAACATGTTACATATTTAATACTTCAAAATAATAATAATGATTAGCAGTTTCTGTATGATAACAATTCTGGCTGCACTGATTCGAGCCTTACTTTATTAATAAACAATTAATGTAAAATTTTCAAATCTAAAGCACTATTTAAGTTTTTCGAATGACGAACATAATATCAAGGACCAAGAAAGGAAGTGAAAATAATTTATTACAAACAAACTTGAAGCACATAACAGAGATTAACGACCTTCATATGTGCTGATATTCTGTAGTTGAAATGATTTGGAACGTTCGTACACTGTATCTTGGAAAACACTCATCAAATCACTTTTTAATATAAACACCATAGTGGATTAATATTCGAAGCATCGATGTTTTTTCACTTCTGGATATTCAACAGATCAAGAACGGCGTTTCATATGGATGCAGAATAAAATAAAATTAGTTGGTTCAAAGTTATTACTATATTTAGAATACAGAGGGCACGTACCCAAATTAAAATTAAAACTTCAGAACTATTTCTAATTTAAATTCTAATTTATATTTACATTTTTTATCTTACATATAGATGTAGTTATATATATTATATATAGATAAATTCTTTCGATAACAATAATTATATATGATCGTTTGCTAATATTAAAAAACTGACAATGCAAAACAGCTAACGGCATCAACAAAAGCGTCTTTAGAGTCACGCAATCAATATAATGCGGAACTAAAACGTTCTTTCATGGAAACGAAGTAGAACATCCTTATCTGTCTTACATTTCTCGCTATTTATCTCAACCAATAGTATTCAAGTTTCAGAAACGAATCACTGGTTTCACGCAATGGTCTTTTTATCTGTATATATATATATATATAATAAAAATAAACCCTCAATCTACTGTTCTAATCTTATTCTTTTCAAGTGTCTTAATTCCTTTAATGCAACAATTTACGATCTCATAAATTTCATACAGGTTTTAAAATAAAACTTAATGATGAGGAATCAATAAAATTCAGAAATATTTAACAATTTTAATTCTTACAATACAGAGATACAAAAACACCATCAGGGATAGATCCAGACTGGCATTGTTACACAGGTAATGCGACCAACGAATTAACAGTAAAATTTCTTTTCACCCAAGGGGCATACACTGGTCTCGATGGATTACAGCATAGTCAGAAAAGTCACTATTCGTTTAAAAACACTATAACAAGCAACTTGGTAATCTATGCAATAACCGCGTGTCATGCTATTCTAGTACGAAAATTGTGCTAGAGTAGTACCCAATAATGGGACAGCAGTATAACTTACTTTCGTGCGAGTATAGGAGGTATAAATTTTAAAAAATTCGAAATAGACTCTTCATAAATATAATCATTATATCTTATTAAGATATAAATATAATTAACCTAAGCAGGTGCAGGAAACGTGAAAAAATAATTACGTCTTCGCGTGGATTCGAGGCACGGATCTTCCAACTGCTAGTTGGGTATACAAAACCACGTACATCTCATGAGTACGCCCGAGTGAGTTCGAATATTTGTTACATTCTTCGCCATTTAAAAGGTGGCTGGGATAAGACACAAGATCCAATCCACCAAATCCAAGCTGTGATGAGTTATGATCCATCACAGTTTTAGTTCAGGATGTAGAAATTATTTGATTTTGGGGTTCAGAAAAAGTGAAAAATCAACTCGTCAAGATTCGAACCAAGGATCTTCAAATTCATAGCTAACTGTTCAAATCACTTACACCTCAAGAACACATATAAGAGAACAACTTATTTAACAAATCAACTGCGATGGAATGCCATCAGCCGGCTGAAGCACACCAAAAACATACAAATTCAGTGTGATAAATTGAATGTGAGCTTTTGCGCTGCACATAAGTTGTGGACTTAGTTTTTACACATTCATTGCGAAATTCGTTCAGTGAAAATTTATAGTTTAGAGCAAGGGTTCACAACCCTATGCCCGCGGGCACCATGGCGCCCGCCAATCGTTTAACGTGTGCCCGCGGCTGTGCGATCCCAATAAAAATGTTTTAGTTTTCAATAAAGTTTTACGCGAAAATTTTCTCATTTTTAATTAAATAGAAATTGCGTCCAACATAGATGCCGCCACACAGCGAAATGCGACCGATCTCTTTTTCCTGTGCATGTAATTAACTCTGTCCTACTATAAATTCACCTTGAAAAAGAAAATGATGCCGGCAATCAACAGATATTCTTGAAAGTCCTCTTAGGGACAAAAAGGTTGGGGGTCCCTGGTTTAGGCAGATTTTACGCAACGATTCTTCGTTGCAAAATTTTGCTCAATGGAAATCTCTAATTCAGACCAATTTGTAAATTAAATTTGAGACGGCACAAAATTTCGAAATGGAACAGAACATCTATTCAATCGGAATTATGATAATCTCTCCTAGCAGGAGGCCTGCCTGAGAATTGTTTCAGCGTCTATTCAGTGTATCAAGTTTCATAATGGAAGTTTTTCTAGACTTACATTAATTTGCGCATTCTTCACCTTATGAAATGGCTTGAAGGTCAATGAAAGTCGGCATTTTTTCTGAGATATTGGCTGCTGAGTATTACTGAGTATTATTCGATAGATATCGCTGCCGTAATATTCCGCCAAGGGCCTTTACGACAGAGATTGCATGATTGTTTTACAGGGGTTGGACAAAAATATGGAAACACCTTTAAAAAAACATGTTTCTTTGCTTAATATGGTGTAGGAAACCCGTTGGCATCCAAAATGGATAAATACAGTTCCTGTATGTTTGCCAAGGGAATTTTATACCATTCTTCCTGCAAAACGGTGACAAGTTCAGATAACGATGTCGGGGGTGGATAACGAGAACGCACTTTCCGTTCCAATGTAGACCACAAAGGTTCGATAATATTCAGGACTGGTGACTGTGGTGGCCAGGCGAGATGGGACAACTCATCCTCGTGCTCAGAAAACCAGTCCTGGACAATGTGAGCTGTGTGAACAGGGGCTTTGTCGTCTTGAAAGACACCATCACCATCGGGGAACAAAGTTTGTGCCATGGGGTGAACTTGATCGGCCAAAATGTTCACATAAGTCTTGGAATGAATTTTTAAATGAATTATGTGCCCTGACACAGTTATCATGGGGCTAGCAGAGAACCACGATATGGCTGCCCAAACCATAACAGAACCCGCGCCATGTTTCACTCTTGGCAACAAGCAGTCTGTATTATAGGCTTGAGATGGCGTTCTCCAGACGTAAACTCGGCCAGAAGTGGGAAACAATGTGAAAGAAGAATCGTCAGACCATATTACTCGCTTCCACTGCTCTATAGTCCAGGCTTTATGACTTAAACACCACCTTTTCCTGTTACGGGCATTAGCATCACTGATGAGTGGCTTCTCAATTGCAGCACGGCCAGCAATTCTCTGTTTATGAAGCTCCCTTCTAATTGTTTTGGTACTCACAGGGTTCGGTAACACAACATTCATTTCAGCAGTAACTTTTGTAGCTGTGGTCTTCTTATTTTTCGTCACAATTGCCCTTAATGATCGTCTGTCACGATCACTCAGGACACACTTTCGTCCGCGCTGTGATTTAGCAGATGATGTTTTTCCGCTTTTCAAATATGCGGAATAAATCTTCGATACAGTACCTCTTGAAACACTAAACACCTCGGCTACCTTGCTTACGGAAGCACCTACCATACGTGCTCCAACAATTTGCCCACGTTCGAAGTCTGTTAACTCTGACATAATGCAATGACAACCTCACATAACAGTACTCCGACAGCAACTGAACTGTTTAGCACATTTACGAAGTTGTATAGGTGGCGTCAGTAATTAAAAACGCCAGCGCCACCTACATATTTCATTAAAATCAATCTTTCTTTTCAAACATGCATTTCACAAGGTGTTTCCATATTTTTGTCCATCCACTGTATGTGTTCTTTAAACGGATGCCCAAATCGCAATACTCTGAAGCAGGGAGCCTAAGCGCTGGAAGTAGATACAGTGAAACATCGCATCAAAGCAGTCATCCGTATTCCCGTATAGTTTATTATCTATGGGGATGGCATGTTTAAGTGATGTTCAATTCCGATGTTTATTTATGTGCTCAGAAATACTAATCACGGGCTGTAGGCTAAGGAAAGCAATCGCCAAATTTTACTACAAGCAGACCTTTACGAATGTCGTTATGTAGATGACATAGGCTAAACATTATTATTTGAAGATACAAATCTCTAATTTATTTTATTAATTTGTTATTTAGCATTAATGAAAAACTGTATGTTACTTTTGTTTCAGTTGCATAAAATAAAATATGCAATTTGCTTCCACAAATCTTATGGTAAAAATTGCAAAGAAATTATGCGTGAAGTTTTAAGGCCGATTTATGTAAAAATTACTTTGCTTTTTATTTTATCTTAAAGAAAATAGAATTATCTGTCTACATAAATATAAATAACCTTGTTGCATAATACTTTAAAATATATCTATTTTATTTTACATAAATAAAATTCTTTTTATTTACAGAGATTTGCATCATCTGTTTAACGAAAAAATATGACAAATGTAAAAATATAGTTAGCTTACCTATTTACAGTAAATACGCATTTAGCTTAGGAAAATGGATACCTCAATAATAAAAATTTGTCAAATATTCAGATAGGTTTTGTCTCAATTAATTTTTAAAGTTTTGCTCTAACACCTTTCTGCAATGTGCTTTACAAAAATAGTTTCAGTTCATTTGCTTCTTTATACTCCCATGCTTTATACACATGTAGCACACGCCTTCTACTATTAATATTATTCTATTTTACATTAGTTCATATATTTTCCATATAAAATAATAATTTTCATGTGATATTATACATAAAATTTCAATGGTTGTGATTTCTGATTATTTATCTACATCAAGGGTAACCAACCAACAGGGTCGGTACTGACTCGGTAGAGTTCAATGAAATTTTTAAATGAATTATGATCAAGAGGTCATCTGGGGATTGATAGCTATATGTGCACTGGCAATTAATCGGCATGATCCAGATTGAATTGATTAAAAAAAACATATAAATATAAATAAAAATAAAAATGAATTTTTTTTTATGTAAAGCTGTATCATACAAAGTGTTAATCAAAACACAAGAGTACGCTAAGTTTTGAAATTTAAAACTCATCCAAGAGATATATGCGAAGTTAAAAATTATTTTCGAACCAGCATTCTTGATTTTACTTTATAAGGTATTTCTCCCGCCTTCATGGCATGCCTTCGTGGTGTGGTGGTCTGCACGCTGGGTGAGTATTCCAGAGGTCTGCGGTTCGATTCCCGGCGAAGGCGTTGCTAATTTTTCACCTTGCCTGCTTCTAAAAATACCTAATGTCTCTACACTGGCTCCCGAACTAAAAAGGGTGGTGGATGATGATTTTCCACACCCAGGATTTGGCAATTGGGTCCCTAAAAACCCCAGTCACCCTTTAAAAGGGGGAATAAGGTATTTCTCTCGCCTTCCTGGTGCGGTGGTCTGCATGCTGGGGGCGTATTCCAGAGGTCCGCGGTTCGATTACCGGCGAAGGCGTTGCTAATTTTTCATCTTGCCTGCTTCCAAATACGTTTAATGTCTCTACAACCTTCTTCTTACCTTATGGAAGCAGAGGCCCACCAGCGGCTGAACGGTCGCTGAACAGTGTCGCTGAAGAACAGTAAGTCGCTGAACAGTGGCACACTTATAACGATATGCCGTAACTTGAAGATAGAAACTTTCATGGGATGCTTCGGCTTAAAGGTGCGCGCACCCTTATAAAGATCCATTTCTAACTTTAAAAAAAACAATTTCTATAACAGTGCGAAGCAGGAGAGGTGAAAACTCGAACCTGGAACTCTCGAATACGCGCCGAGTGTGCCACCGTTACACCACAAAGGCATGAGTAAAGGAGAGAGAAAGTACCTTATATTCTCTCCTTTTTAAAGGGCGACTGGTGATTACGGGAACCAGTCGCCAAATTCTGATATGAAGAATTATCGTCCACCACCTTTTAGTTCGGGCGCCATTGTAGAGTCATTAGTTTATTTTGAAACAGGAGTACATGAAAAATGAGCCAAACCCTCGCCAGGACTCGAACCTGGACCTCTCGTATACGCGCCGAGTGTGCTTCCATTTTACCACGAACGCATACGGAAAAGAGGGAGAAAGTACCTTATATACTAGTAATTTGCATAAAAATAAACATAAATATTAACCATTTCCTAACTAGTAAATTTTTACTGAAAACAAAAGCAGGGCATGTGAATTTTTGAAGTGTAATATTTATGGCAGGGATCAATTTTGAAATGATGCCCTTCAGAAAAATTTAGCAATGCATGTTATTATTTTTAGGATAGAAAAACCTACTAAACGTAACAGCGAAGTTGTTCAATAAGTCTGATATGAAATGTATGCATATATTCAACGGGAGAACCGCTTGAATCTGGAATCAGAAGTATTAGAGGCTTGAATCAGAGCTAGTAATATAGTATGCTGATTTTTTTTTTTTTTTTTCCTTCTAGAGCTTTTTACTTAGATACTTTTTTTTTTATCTAACCATTCTGGAGTCAAAATGATTCGTCTTATTCATGTATACATACCACATATGAATTTTGATAAAATTTAGATAATTTCTTCCAGAATAATTTTTTTTTTTTCATATGAACATGTATGAAAAGCGTATATTTTTATCTTTTTGATTAAATCTCTACGCCCTTTTAAATGCTATATTTGCAGGAGAAAACATTTCGAAGGCATTAAACCAAATATTCGCATACTCGAAATAAAAAATACTAATTTCATATTCTCAGAGACATCACGGGTTTTGATACATATCGTTGTACGAAGAAAATCCTGGTTCAGATTTGAAGTTTTACTTTTATAAAAATAAGTGCGACCTATTTTATTTTTCGTTTCCAGAGTCAAGCCTATATTTTAAGCATTGAAAGGGAGGAGAGAAAGAAGACATTCTCTCTTTTAAAAGCGTTACCTTTCGGCCGAAAAACGTATGATCAGTTCTTGGTGGCTGAAGGCTAGCCGACGTATACAAGATAAATAAAAGATTTCAATGAGAGACTTCAGACAGTATAGTTAATTTCAAATCAAGAAAAATTACCAATGTAGAAAGCTTTATTTATGCAAAGATATAATAGAATTTTCAAGTTAAAATTTCAATATTTAAATTTAAGTACTAGACTTGTTTTTAGAGGTAAAGTCAGATTTTTTTCTTTAAAATACAGCTATAAAATGCTGTTTAACATATTTGAAGCTATCGTTGACTATTTCCTCCAAACTGTAGGTATAGGGTGGCATAGAAATGTTTTCTGAGAACTCGAGTGGTAAAACAGTGTAATAGTAGAGAATAAATATTATAAATTAACATGACCAGAACACGATAATAATAGTAATAAAAATATTGATGATACTTAATGAGGAAATTTGCAGTTGACTTCATAACTAATCAATAAACAGAATGAAAGAAGTACTTAATTCTTATGATGGAGCGAAACGAAAGTTGTTTTTTCCCCCTGTGATACGACGAAGAAGCTTTATTTAATATTCTTAGAAAGATATATTTATTATAGAAAAATTATTTAACTCATATGTTGACTTAATTTAGAAAACTAAAACGGAATGACTAATTTTTAAATTTAAATATGCAGTTTATTTATACAGATAAAGTTATAATTTTTCTTCGGAAGGTTTTTTTTAAAGTATTTGAAAATATTGTTGATTATTTCCTCCAAACGATAGGTACTACTTGACACATAAATTTCAAACTTTCTAAACACCCGAATATCAAAAGAAGATAAGAGTATAATTAAAAAATGTTACAAAATAACATGTTAACGACACTAAACGCTAAAGAAACCAACAAAGCAACAGAAAACAGCGTAACACGAGAAAATTTTTCTGTAGTTTTATAACTACCGAATCAAGATAGCTGAAATGAATTTTCCTTGCGGTGAGATGAAAATAGCGTTTTAATTGGTTGGTCACTAATTTGAGGTGAGAAATCTCTGCCAATCCGATTATAAACGCTTATAGTTGAGTTCTGGTCAAGAGCTGAACTGGAGGAGAAAACTTTAAAAATGCACGGAAAACAAACAAATAAAATGAAGCCGAAACTTTTTGTTCAGTAGAATGAGAAGGTTTGAAGTACGAAGGATGTCAAACTGATGAAGATTTATGACATGCAATAGTGCAGAAGCTAGATGCAGTGCTTGTGACGTAGACATCGAGAAAAGGAAACAAAATCAAATGTCTCGAACTGAAAAATGAACTTAACAGAAGGATAACTTAAATTCAGGATGAAGGAGATCTTAGTTAAAACTTCTTTATCACCGTTATCGGAACTATATGATCAACATTAGCAAAACCGAAATGGAAAATTAGCTACTTTATGTAGATTTGTAACAATGCATTAAATATCAGTAAGGACAAAAAGGACTTCTTATAATTTACTAACAAACTCGTGTAAAATTTTTATGGTACATCACGTCTGCATAATTACTTATGTCATGCCGAGCTCATATTTAGCTTCTTTATGATGATTTCTTTACTGTAAAACTGTACAGAGAGTAGTTCTTATACTCTACCAGATCGCGGGCACTTTTCATAGGTGTCCGCCGATAACATCGCGGCAAAATCATCGTGGACGAAAACGTCGCGGAGAAAACAACGCAAGGTGAAAACGTCGTGCTACAAAACATCGTGGGAGAAAACATCGCAAAGACAAAACATCGCAGTTCTAAAACATCGTGGTACAAAACACCGTCGTAGAAAATAAAGCGGTTCAAAAACATCGTCGTCGAAAATATCGTGGTAAAAAATAAAGTATCTACAAATCATCGCATGACGATAACATCGCAGACATGCTTTTTTCAGGTTTTAATAATTGTAAATGGATATTCCCATAATGATTTGTGAGCGCAAGGTGTAAAGAAGGATAAATTTTACTTTCACATATTTTATTAACTAATAAATTTTTGCTGAAAACGTAAGAAGGAAACTTAAGCATAGAAAATTAAATGTAACTTATAGATTATACTTTTCATGAAATATTACCAGTAAAAACTTTATAAAAATGATTTATTAATGGCCTTTGTTAGTTAACTATGTCGGTTTAAAATTCTATTAAATGCTATAAGTTGCATTAATTTTTTATGCTTAAGTTTCCTTTTTATTTTCTCAGCAAAAATTTATTAATCAATAAAAAATATGAAAGTAAAAATTATCCTTCTTTCCATCTTGCGCTCACAAATCATTATGGGAATATCCATTTACACTTATTAAAGCATGCCTGAAAAAAGCATGTCTGCGATGTTATCGTCATGCGATGATTTGTAGATACTTTATTTTTTACCACGATATTTTCAACGACGATGTTTTTAAACTGCGATGATTTTGAACCGCTTTATTTTCGACGACGATGTTTTGTACCACGATGTTTTAGAACTGCGATGTTTTCTCCCACGATGTTTTGTAGCACGACGTTTTCACCTTGCGTTGTTTTCTCCGCGACATTTTCGTCTGCGATGTTTTTGCCGCGATGTTTTCGGCTGTAACCCTTTTCATAGGCCCCTTTCATTTTCTTCATAATGAAATTAAACGAAGAATCAAAGTGTATTTTTAAAAATTATTCTCAAACCTCCTGATTATTAATTTACAGACACACAGGGATCAGCGAACTACAATTGAAAAATCTCTGCTTTTAGCTTTTACAAATGAACAACTTTAATAAGTAAATTTATCATTTAGAATAAATTATTTCAATAAGAGAGATAAAGAATTTGGAATATATTATACAAGTACATTGCATATTAATGTATTTCGTCCTCTGTTTGTATTTTAAGTAACAGAACAATACGAAATACTATTACTAGTTAAGAAAATAGCACTTATTTACAAAGCCCCCATTTCGATGAAAGAAGTAAAGCTAAAGTAATTACAGATTCAAATAAAATTTTCTAAACAGAATTATTAGCATTTACACAAATGACTGGCAACAGACGCCATGCGTTAAATAGAAATTGCCATTGTTATTGAGTAGAACATAAAAATAATCTTACTTCGAAAATCGAATTATGCATTTGTATTAAATCACATAAGAAGAAATTCGACAAATACAGTAAATTTTTATGTATTTATAATATCAAACATGTTCGTTAAAAAGTACTCATTTTTACATACTGAATTGGAATTTTATAATTCAATTTAAGAAAGAAATATTTTGATCTAGTTCTCGGTAGCACACTCTCAAAGATAATTCTTAGCGTTTCATGCAACTTTCCGAAGCTATGAAGAGATGACAGCATCTAAGCTATTTTTACAAAGAAGAAAAAAACTCTTAGGTTATCGTTTTTCGAATTTTTCATCATAATAAATAAAATATAAAGACTGAAAGTCGACTAATATATGAATTTTTCCCAGATCAAAGATTTTTATTTCTCTAAACCACCCCACAAAGCTCATGATTGATGATAAACCTCATGCGTTATATTTTTTCCCATAGACTTCCTCTGACGAAACTGGAAAACATTTCGTAAGGCGATAAAATGGATACAAAATATATTTTTTCTTTTCTCGCTCTCCTTTTCTTTTCTCCTCCACCCCCTACCCCAAAATCATTTCTCGCACCAATCGCAATCAAAATAGCTACTTAATATCAAGATAACATGGTTTTTAAAAAATAAAACTGTTCCAGAATTGTGAACATCTGCTTTGAATATCATTTGCTGCACAGACGGTAACGTCCAGTTACAAAAACAATTTATATAAATTAGTCAAAACAGTCAGGCCTCCTGTATAAGTGAAAAATATACTCGAATACTTATCGCGATTACGTGAAACAGCAGATATCAAGCTTCTATAAAGCGTGGTATCCGGGCAATATATATAAAACACAGTAAAGTTTCCCGTGTAAATTACCGACATTAAATGAAGTTAATCATAAATTAAACAGCATTTAAAGTACTATTTTCCTCTTTCTCGCACGCATGAATACAAGGGATTTTGAACATTTACCTTAATTCAAATTACGATACAACAACGAAAAAATACTACATATCTACCGCAGATAACAGTGTAGTTTCAAGAAAAGACAGAATATTAAAAATTATGCTCTCTATTAAAATGCTAGATAACCAAAGAAACGCCTATCCGGACTGCGCATACATATTTGTGCTCACAATTAGGTCTATTATTGAAAGACAGAATTAGGCGTATTCAGACTTGTGTATTTCATCGTGTTATAATTCGCTTTCGCTTGTAGCTTATAATTCTTTAATTTAAATTGGCATTAATAAATGGGCATCAAATAAGAATTTTCTCTTTATATATATATATATATATATATATATATATATATATAATTAGTTCTTTATGTTTCTTATTGGTTTATATGGATTATGTCTAGTTCTTTTTTAGTTTCTTTTTATTGATATGCATATTCGTGTCGGGAGGTTTCTGTACACAAGGGTTTCTAAAATACATTAGTTTCTAGATTATTTTTTATAAAAAATTAGTTTTTTTTTTAATTTAATTTTTTTAAATGTTTAATTTAATGCTTGACTTTACTTGCTTGTTTCTCAAAAGACTTCATTAGTATTTTAATTTTAAAACTTTAATTCTTAAACGCTAATTTCTAAGGGTACCACTTTATTGGTATTTCTTTTTGGACATTCTTCACTTTTTACTTTTGGTTTTGACTTTTACCTTTGCCTGCATGAATGACGAAGCACGAATTGAATGATTGGAGAGTTAGGTTTGGAGACAGCTTCCCCTTGATAAGTCTGTCTCCTGCCTGCTTAACAGTCATTCACTTATGCATTAAAAAAAAAAAAAAAAAAAAAAAAAAAAAATTGTTTGGATTAATTTTAGTTTGCTAAATTAGTGAATTTATTTTCATGGATTGGTTTTGCACTTGATTTGCTTATGCTTCTGAATTTAAATGATATTGTAGATTAGTTCGAGAATTAAATCTTTTATATGTTTACACATTTTTTTAAATATTTAAAAAAAATTTTTTTTGGCTTTAAATTTGCTTTTTTTAATTTTGGCTTTAAATTTGCTTTTTTACTTTTATACGTGTTTGTTAAAATTTAAATTTAATTTGTTTAAATTTAAATTTCATTCCTTGCAGCAATGGCGCAAAGAATTATTTAAAAAATTTGTATTTAAATTTATTTAATTAAATTAAATTTATTCTTATGAAACAATATATATATATTCGGTAGATATATTGTTTCTCGCTGATAGTTTGCGATGATAATTTTCCACTATTTAGCAGTGCACCAGCTTAATTATTTTTTAGATAGGATCCGATACATCCGCATTCTGGTTAAACAGCCCCAAGTTTTCGAAATCAATAGTGTATGCCTCCTGAAAATATTTTCAATACCACTCATAACATTGATTTTTTAAGCTTTTTTGTTTAGTTACAATTAGCATCCAGTCTCTCGCGAAACAAAGCAAAATACCGTATAAAGTAGCAGATCATTAACTTACTTAAAGCAAAATTTCTATATTTGTCAGATGTTACTAACCAAATAAAAACGTTTCAAAAAATTTCAAATAAGCTAAAGCCATCTTTTAATTGCTTGATTTACATTATATTTTCAGCGAGATTTTAGTTACTGTTGATGCTAATAACGAATCGTTTCAAATAAAATTTTCATTTTTTATGTAGGAAACCCAAGCAACATTAAATTAATTAAAAACATAATTTGCAAACAGGCACTTTTCAGGTAAATAATTAGTGGAGACGAACTGCACATTACAGGATTTATTATTGTTCTAAAAACTTTAACTTTGTTAGATATTATTTTCAATGATGGCTTGATTCAGTTAAAAATAAACATGTTTATAAAAGATGCTCACAAAAGAAATATACAATGTCATATTCTATTTATGAGAAAACTGTCGCATTTAATAATTTTTTTTTTTCAAAAAAAATAGCACCAGGGATATTTGTGGAATATTGTTGGGTTCTCCGAGTTCGTGGATTTGGAGTGATTGATGACAACACTTGAAGAAGAATCAAAACACAGTTTCTTTGTCAATATTGCACAGGAGAGTTCCAAAGACACTCTCCTGTGCAATGTTGACGCTCAAACAATCAGCAACACAGCCTTCAGACTACAACGGTGAAGCCAGCTTCAAGGCAAAGCACTAAAGTACAGCTCCCGACTCGGTTCGGTCACTCTTAACGCATTAACCGCCAAAACTACAAGGAATGATTCTTTTCTCATGAAAATAATAACAAATATTAAATTAAGCATTTATAACATAAATTTACATTGAAAATTAAAAAAATGCTCTTACCTGTGGAAAAAGCGGGTGTTGCGTTCGCGCAACGTCAGCGGAATAAGACTACGGATGTTTAGTGAGTAGGATTGTACTCATGCGATGCTTTCTTTGAGTGGAGCACTGGATTACTTTTTAGCTGTATAACGTTTTATAAATCTACAAATCACTTTACTTGTAATTAATTTAATATTAAAATATACATTATATTTCTTTTACAAATACAGATTATTTCAATTGAAAGATTCAAGCATGAAAAGCTTCACTAGAATCATGATGTAAAGCTACATTACATACTTTGCATCTATAAACAGTCTGACTATGGCACTCTTTACAACGAAGTCTTTTGTTATCAACGGACTTTGCGATAAAATGTCTACCATCTTCATGCAATGATTTTTGAATGCTGAATTTACTAGGTCTTCCTGTTGCTTATCTATTTCTGGCTAAATCTACACTCTCTAATAGGAGTTTGTAAAAGGAATAATGCAACCTCGCGTTTGAAATCTAAAAGAGATGTTTTATTTCCAGTAGTAGAAAGTCGTGATATTTTCCATGCATTTGTCAAGGCGACATCAATATAATTAGTAAATATTGGCCACCACCATTTTTTTGCTACGTACTCTTATTCTATAATTGGCTACTAAATTGTCACATAAATCGACTCCACCCATTTTGGGATTGTATTGTTCAATAAGATGAGGCTGAGATATAAAAACCTTTTTCCTTTGCGTTTTAGAATAACGGGAAACAATTTTTATGGGTTGAATGTTTCCAAATGTTGAACCAACAGTTACAACCGAATTGTCGTTCCATCGGACAAAAATTATTTTGTTTTTCTCTTCATACTGGAAATCATAATAACCCTTATCTTTCTTACGAACACATTTCACAGTTTCTAGTGGGCACATTTGTATGCAGTTTTCCTGAATTGTTTCTGTAGCATTGAAACCTTTATTTTTTAGATGACAGAGAAGCTGAAATGATGTAAAAAGGTTATCAAAATAAATAGCATGTTTGGTGGGAGTTTCAACAACACTGACCAAATTTATCACCACACTTCCTCCAAGCCCAAATTCTTCATATTCTGGTAATTTTGGAGCTGTCGACTTACCTGAATAAATATCGAAATGAAACACATATCCATCAGATAATGCCAGAGTCCATGCTTTGTATCCAAATCTTATAGGTTTCCCTTTTAAAAACATCTTTGTTGAATGTTTGCCTCGATAAGGAATCATTTGCTCGTCTCAGATCGTAGAAAAATATACCAAATTGTTGGAATTTCTTATTTAGTAAGTTTAGATACGGTCTCGCCTTATATAATTTATCAGTGTTATCAATTTGACTATTGTCAGCTAAATGCAAATTCTGCTTCATATTCCTGTATTGCAAACGTGACATCGATTCTCGTACAATAGGAACAGATATGTCCTTATCAAGAGACCAATACATTTCTTCTTGAGGTAAAGAATGATATCCTGTAAGCAATAACATTCCAATGAATCTTCTCATATAGGCTTCAGATGCAATAAGTTCTGGGCCATTTTTTTGCTGAGCGTATATATTTGTCTGTTCAACGAGAAGAGAGTAAATATCTGAACCAAAAAGAAAATCGAAAATATCTCCACTAGTTTTACCTTGTAATTTGTCTTTTATAGTTTCTCTTCTATTTCTTTCTTCCCTTTCTTCCTGAGACATAACTAACGGTTCCTTTTTCATCCATTTCAAGTTTTCAGTTTTCTGCTTTTTAAACTTTTTCGTATGACTACCACTGCTTTTAGAAGGCTGAAACTTACTTCTTACGTGAATTTCAACTTCCCCAGCAGTATCATTTGGTAAAATATCATTATCATTATTTAAAATATTGTCTTTCCCTTCTTCTTCATCACTAGCTTCTGCAATTTCTGAGGGAACAACAACAATATCAGTTTCATTCTGGTCATTATTAACATTATCATCATCTGTTTCTTCATCAAAAAATCTTTGAAGGGCTTCTTCTAATGTAAGATACCTCGTTCTAGGCATTTTTTAAAACAGCCAGAACATGAACCAGAACATCGAAAGGAATGAGTAAAAAAGATTACCCGGTTTCTGCTGACGTTGCGTCAGCGCAACACCTGTTTTCCCTTCCATCCCAACACAAATATCAACATCTGATTGATGTTCTGTTCTGATAAACGGTGACCTTGACTAAAAATAGATCACTCATAAAGACGGCGATTCTTTCGTGAAATATTTTCGGCAAAAATACCCGGTCAAAAATTTTGCTTAAAGTATGAGATTAATTATTATAAACAAAATGATTGTTGAAGGCAAATATTTTTTACAGAAATAATCTTCATAATATTCCCTACACAAAATCATCTGCTGGTATAAAATATCTTCGGTATTTATATTTACATACGCATTTATTTTAACCGTTGCGTCAACGCAATACCAGCGGCTAATGGGTTAAGCTAATCGCTGAACACTACTACTGAACTCAATATACTCCTCTACTCCGTATACAAGTGGGCTACATATAGCTTTTGACCTGCCTTCGAGAACATTCTCGGGAAAACCGGTAAGAATTCGTTCTAGAATGTTCTGGCTCTCTCTATGGCATATCGCTGATTTTGTCGCAAAGGTCGCTAAATGGGCGATTTCGCGCCAAATCTGGCAATCCTGCCTTTCCTTGCCACTTTCTGGCAACCCTAACCCCGCTTTGCGGGATTGTTAGCTTACCGCAAGATGGGCATTTCGTAGCAATACTATAATTACAGAGTTGACTCACAAAACATATAAAACACTAAAATTCTTAATGGTTAACTGTTTTACATCAGACCCGGAATTATATACTATGTTTTCTTCGTGATTCTGAACAACTCATGAATAGTGAGCATTTGAACAAGTGTTTTGCATATATCGGTTGTAATTCTTTAACTTAGAAGTATTAAAAAGCAACATGACTAATGGTTTTAATAGCTAAAAGACCGGCATTATAAATATTAATAACGGTAGTTATTCTAAGACAAGTCAAAACACACCCAGTTACAAAGTAAACAGGGTGAATCTTACTGATGCAAGAAATTTTATTTTTAATGGCTCTTTTTTTAAAATAAAATTTTAATTTGTATGCTGTCTGAGGACAGAATTGGTTTTAGGAAAATTATTGAAAGATATCTCAGTCAATCAGTTAGCATCAGCTGTAAAATGCAGCTTTAAATTTTTGAATGTATGACGAGTATAAGAGCCAGTTTCTCGTCGACAGTCCTCGCGAAAGCATCTCTCCCCTTAGGCACAGCCCTCCCGTGCTTTATCAAAATCAAATAAACCAAATCAAACCAATTAAAAATTTTGAAGAGCATGATTACGGTTGCAGAGTTAAAAAAAAATACAAGCTAATTATTCTAAACGAAAGGTTTATCAAACGAGATAAAATCGCATTACGAATCGCAATTCCAAGTCATTCCATGCTGATTCATTTGGCGAATAAAAAGGTACTTATGGCTGATGCTTTAGAAAAGAAGGTATCACCGAATCAGAAGCCGTCAAAAATTCAAAAAATTCGCTTCGCATTATCTTTTGTCCTTTACTTCTCGCTCGAAATACGCTCTCGTAACCGTAACGGAACTCTATTTTACAAATCGTGGCAGAGCATCTAATTTTGATTTTCTTTTTTACTCCTCATTCTTTTTCTGTGCAGGTGTTTTACCTCGTTATACGTTATACTCATCTTTCTTTTCGTACGTCTCACGAGAATGCTCAAATGACCGTGAATAAATTCGAGGGATCGTTCCCTAAAATAAAAATCGCAAATGTTTTGAAATTCCTGAGCTATGATGTATCTTCTATGCAGATGACTCACCGCAGTGTCTACTCATTGCGAGGTCTTCCTTGGCTCAGTGGCAGCTGGGAACAAATATGTCAGTTTGTAGCCTCAGACTAGAATTATAAAACTAAATTCTGACTTTTGTTCTCGGTTCCTTACGTGTTACTAAGCGGGATTACATTCTACGTAACAATGCGCATAAATAAACTGGCATAACTATGACAAAATAGAAATCAGCGTTTCTTTTTATAATAAAAGTATACGATATTTCTCCTTTAATTAACGAATACAGTGTGTTAGTATGGCATAATTTTTATTGCTCAAACTGCTGCTGGTCTTTTAATTGGTAAAAAAAAAAAAAAATAATTAACTACTATTTTCATTACTATGAAAAGAAAATTGTTATGAAAATTTCTCTCCCGTGTAGATCACAAAGATTCTGAGTGATATATAACAACTTCGTTGCCAGCTGACACACAATCCTTCTACAACTAAATGCACAGATAAGGCCCTGCAAGTGTCCATTAGTAGTTACAATAATATTATAAACTTTTATAAAAATTATTAATAAAACATATTATACATTCTATAAACAGATTATATCATTAACTTTTTTTTTTTTTTTTTTCTTTTTTCCCCACACACATAAACGTTTCGACAGCCGTTTCCGAGAGCATTAAGGCTAACGCCCCTTTGGTCTAAAAATATTTAAAAACAGCATATCTATAGAATTTCTGGTAGAAAGTCGAGAGCGCTGGAGATAAAAATGTTTTATTCCGTAGAGCGTTCCCACTGCTCGCTTTGAAATTGTTTGAGTTTTTAATCAACAATTCGTCAAAGTTTTACAAAAGATGAAATAGAGAATAAAACAAAATTCAAAATTAGAGCTTCCGAGTGCCCATGTTAGGGTGGAGGACTATATTATTCAGAATTTGATGACCCTACGTACCGTTGTTTTTTCAGAATGCGAGAAACATACACACATGCATGTAGATTCTTTATTATTTAGTTGCTTCAAATAAAACACAGAGCGATAATGTTTGGCGGCAATAATTTAAAAAATGATACGCCGTTTATAGGGAACCGACGCAAAATCCCCTTTCGAGAATAATACCCCCTTTTGAGCTAAAAATAACTAACTGTATTCAGGTATACATATTTTAAACATGCTTGTAATTATTCTGATTAGAATAAATTGTCCAAATTAAATATTTAATAAATATTAGAAATCGGAAGTTAATACAGGCGAAAGCAATAAGGCCCATTTCGCCTAAGCCGTTCCATTGACGAAAGCAAGTGTTCACTGTATCAAAGTGACTTTCCAAAGAGCGGATGAAATGGGAAAGAGGGAAGCACTGAAGGAAGGCATCGGACGAATAAGGCAATTTTGAGTTGAGGATGAATGCAGACAGCATTAAACGGCACTAAGCCGCAGAAAAATGCAACATAGGTATTTCATTAAATATTTTTGCTATTTCTTACCTTATATCTTAATTTAGATCTATAGTGTCCTACAGTTAGACAACAGTAAAATTAAATTATAATTGTTTCCTAAAAACGGTAATAAAAATTTCAAGCAAGTAGTAAAGAACGAATATGTATTTCAAATGAATTACATGCAATGATTAACTTACAAAAGCGGAATTTATTGTAATGGCATTAATGATGCCCTCAGAAATAAAGTAAAATATCTGTTGTAACACAAATTGCTTTGATTTTCTGAACTTTGGACGATCTTTACGTATCGCTAATTTTTGACAATATCACATTCAGAATAAATTGAGATATTACAGTAAATATCAAAATTTCCTCCTCTTCCCATACCCTGCTTCCTCTACCACTAACGTTTCGAGAGGACTTTTGGCTCGCCGCATGTTTAGAATGCCTCCATGCCGCACAGACACTGTACATTTACAAACATTCATGACTTCTCAGGGATTTTGAACCCGGGTTCTTCGGTATGGCAATCAGCGTCGCTAACCACTATCCCAGTTAGGCGAATATAGTACTATCATTATAACACATTAATAAAAATCGAAAAATTAAACTGAATGCATGAGACAGGAAAGTATATTAAGAAATATTCAATGGTGGGCTGCAGCCGTTTATGGGAGTTGGTCACTACTAAGGCCGAAAGCAGTAGTCTCTTTATTATGGAGGAACAGGTGGGCCACCGTTGCCTCCTACGAAGGGACAGAGGAATTATATCGATTCCTTCTCTGGGATTCGAACCCGGCCCCTCGGTACGCCAGTCAGAGCCACTAAGCCGTCTGGGCGGCATTATGAAATAAATTAAGCTGAAACTATCCTCGACAGCGCAATTTTAAAGATAAAGAAATACCTCACAGAAACTAATGCAGATTTTTGACATTAATACCGAAGGAAATCGCTTCTCTCATATCAATCATGATCTCATGATCTCAGTAAGATAACTGATTAGTGCTTGCAGGAAATAAATTCCACTTTTCCCCAGTATAGACCATTAAGGTGCTGAAATTTTTAGAAGGAAAATTCAGAAAACTGGGAAACCAGAAGATTGAGTTGTATAGTTTGCTCACCCATTGTTTTCGGTTTCAAGAAATTCATCTACCAGACTGGCGTGATGTAGATGAAATCATATATGAAAAATGTTAGATCTACATGTGCTTCTAAAAGACCTTACATGGTACACAGTGCTTACAAAATCGCCAATAGATAATGGCCTGTTTTTCTTAGTTCGCAGTATCTGATGAATCTCTATCACTCCACAACTGATGCCAAGAATGAACCCTTTTATATATGTGTTGACTTTTACAAAACCATTTTATCTTTAAATCAAATGCTAAGGTGTCACGTATTTTTGACAATTTATTGGTATGGTGCTGTACGTAGTAACGTCTGAAACCATATTTTTATGATTTTTATGCACAGGTAATATTGCTCATAAAAAATTATGTATGACACTGAAATTTATTCTTATTTGCATACAGAAACTCACTCTCCCAACATAACCAAAAATCATCTGTTTTCTTAGCAGAACCTGCGTTTTTTACTCATGTGCACAAAGCTTAAATTTACTCAAAAGTGAACTTAACACACAGCAACATTAAAAATCACTTTACCTGTAACTTTGAATCAGAATAATAAACATTATTAATCAAAAACTTCAAAATTATTCATAAAACTTTCTAAAGTTTTTATTTACTTGTTTTATTTATTCTTTTTCCTGATAGACTGGATTGCAGAGGCTAAAATTTTAGACCAAAATATAAAGTAAAACAACTCCGACAGATGTGTGATAACAGGTACGCAGAAAATGTCTGAGTTTGCATGTCATTCTTCAACTATAGCTTACAATATGTTGAACACATTTAAGTACATTGAATTATCTATTAACTGAAATTTTGGAGTACAAGTACAATTTATCTGCTGTACACACTCAGAAAGAACATATAATATATACTATATATGTAAGATATAACAAAATACGATAGATGCTTTAAAAATATTTGGCGACCTCAAAATTAACATTCTAGATTTGGTGATCTCCCCCTAAATTTCTCTGTCCTTCCAAATTCGAGATCTTTCTACGTTATGTAACGCTACTGGAAAAGAGCAAATAAAACTAATAGTAACTAATCATAGCTTGTCTCTAGAATCACAACTACTTTAGTATAAATACCTAAATAATTCGCTTCTTTAAAATGCCTGCCTCATTCTTTTTAAAAAACAATGTGTATAAGAAATTAACATAAAGATGATAATTGGTCTGAACTTCGTTTACTATCAACTTATTCTTCTTGCCCTACCACTCAGCAATCGTGACTATGCTTCGAAATCATTACATATATATAAAACTATATACATGTACACATCAATCCAACTTTCAAGCGTAAGAATACTATACTAGCAAATAGTGTTGAAAAATTTGTTAAAACTTAATAAACAAAATAACAAAAATAATATTCCGTAAGATTATTTCATAGTAGAATAGTCGGTGAAAGGTAATATGTGAGGGATTATTCTAACAAAAATATTTCTATTGAATTCCCTCAATTGAAATATTAATTGATGTGATTAATTAATATTATATAAAACACACAACAAAAAAATTAGAAAGTGATTATCTAACTAAAAAATTAGAAACGGATTTTCTAATTTTTTTGTGTAACTACAAGCCTACACTTTCATTTCAACTCTGGTGCTACAAGAATCACCAACAGGCAGTCACCTGGGTATGGTCACAAAGCGTCATTCAGATACTATACTGGCGTTTGTGTAATTTTCAAAAGAAATCACGAAACAGAATTGAACAGGGATGTTTTGAAATTTTGATTGACACGAGTATAGCTACAATATATTTCTTTAAAACATGAAACCTGAGTATTTAAATTATCCTTGAAAATCTATGAATGTATAAGGAAAGCTGCACACCTTGAAATTTGAAGTAGTTCACCGTTTTTTGTAAACAAAATAATTTTTTTTTTTTTAATTTAACTGCATGAAACCAAGTTCCACTGCCCTATTCACACGCAATGAAATAATCATTTGGCAAATTTATTTCTTTATTCCCCAACGGCTACGGAACATGTTTGTGAAAAGAAAGGCTCGCATGCTCAATGCGATTAGAAAAGACAGCTATTCGAATCTTAACAGAAACAGTGAGGATAAAACTTCTAAAAAAGGCTAAAGGAAAAGTAATTCCCACATAGCTAAATTTCAGCACCTTTTTGAGTCCATTGTTTTGACTAGCAGGAGGATAACATTATACGAAAATAATTTCCTTGTGAGGTTAAAAAGTTCACATCTGATATTTGAAAGCTTTAAGATAGGAATTAGATTTATGATATACAACAACGATACAAAAACTCAAGCTTGTTATTCTAGCATTATCTACTTGCAGCTTTATCAGTGGCAGAGGAAAATGATACCATAAAATAAAACATATAATGTTAGATGCAAATTTTAATTTTGAAATGATCAGCAGAAATAATTTACAGTACAGAAAAGTATTTTTAGTAAACTATCTACTAGTCACCAGGCAAGTGGTTGCTCTGTACCAAGGTATCTATACGATGAAGTAGGTACACTGCTTTTAAAAAACTCAACTAAGCAATATAATTCAAATTTCAGAAATAAATTAGAAATCTCATGACGTACGAAATGGGAACTTCTTTCAAAACTGGCAGTCTGCTAAGCCACGTGGATGATAAATTAAGCAACTTAGCTGCGTGGATTGGCAACACTTCTGAGAACTGCTTATCAGTTAAGCCACGTAGATGAAAAATACTGCAACAGCGTAACGTAATATGTCACGGAAACTACAAAACCTACGTTACATACATCAAAACAGCGTCTTTATTAGACTTCATGGTGTATCTGACTACTAAAAAAGACTGATGGTTGGTTCCTTGCAGATGCATTTTATTTTTACAACTTCTAATGACTTCATAAATTTAACAACTAGTTTAGAATTTAACAACTACTTAAATAATGATATACAGCTACGTACAGAATCTCATAATCGTATGATATGTTGTTTTTAGAGGATCTTATACAACGCAGTGAATTAAAATGCATACACAATATTATGTCATCATATAACTTAATGCCTGATCACCTAACAAAATGAAACTCTTAAATGCAAAATTTTACTACCGTAAACTAAAACAATTTTAACAACCAGTGAAAAATGAAAAAGTCTAATAAGGCTATGTGATTTATTAAGTTTGTACCGTAAAAATACACATTTAATGAATATCAACCCAAATAACTCATAAGGTATTTCTCCCGCCTTCTTAGCATGCCTTCATAGTGTAGTGGTCAGCACGCTGGGCGCGTATTCCAGAGGTCCGTGGTTCGATTCCCGGCGAGCCCATTGCTTATTTTTCGTGTCTCCTGTTTCCATAAATACCTAACGTCTCTACAATTCAATTAACATATTATTTTTGTAGTAAATCTTTACTGCACTTCTTTTTTCCATCTACTCCGTCAGAAAATGCAAATTAAATGAGTTTTAAAAGGCGTAAGAACTTTAAAAAAAGAATGTAGGCAACCTCCGGTAATCAGGCAACGGTGGTAATCTTGATTAATCATATATTTGATACGTACGTTGTATCATAAACAACATTTACAAATACTTTATTTCTGATGCTGTTGTTGTTTTCGAGTCCATATTTCACGGAAGAATGGTTACCAGAGCTTCTAAGACCTTCGACTTCTACTTTCCACTCCAGTTTTGAGAGACAGCACCCCGAGGGTGGTCCCCAAACAACAAAGCAGAACTTTCGGCTCTCCATATAGCATTTAGAGTGCTTCCATGCCCCGCAAAGACAATTTATATTTACAAACATCCATGCCTTATCCAGGATTCGAACCCGAGCCGATCAATACTGCAGTCAGACTCACTAACCACTATCCCATCTGGATGGCATTTATCTTTGATAGTTATTAGAAAAGAAAGAGAATATACTAAAATGCATATAACGCCTCTAATGGCAAAACGAGTTACTTATTTTAATGCCCTAATATTTATCCACCGGAGAATTCTGCAAATAATTTAATCATTAACACTTTGTTTTCAGTAAGCCCTTCTGACTACGATGAAATATAAATAAATTTGACTCTGTATGCCTTCATTATAAATGAACATGAACATTTATAATGAAATCATTATCCGACTTATCTGGTAGATTTATATTACCGTCCCATTATTATAAATCTACCAGAACAAAACTACACGACCTTCCGCTCTGTAATAATGCGCTTAGAGGCAACAATTGCATTATCGTAATACATACTGTATTTTAATACAAACTGAAATTAACTAAAACTTTATTGCTATCCAAAATTTACATATTTGGATACATTATTTAAAAATTTTTCAACATTTATTCAATAAATTCGATTGCCATTCTTATTTTCACAAATATTGAGAATAATATTTTAGTGAAACATCCTTCATCGTTTTCAAATCAACAAGATCGAGAAGAGTATGCTGTTTAAAGGCACTTAAAAATGAACAAACAAGATTTTAAAATGGTTAAAAAAATCCCCACATTATGAGTTAGCAGAATCAGCAAAATAAAACCAAATTATGGCTAACTAAATTCTAAAAGGAGTGAAGGAATACGCATTTTTTTCTGCTGCGTGTTTATTTATAAACGCATTTAGTCTGCTCTCATTCAGGTATGGCAACGCACGCGAGAGATATATTTATACAAGAAGATATGCCTACGGGATAAACTTTATAAGGAAACTTGGCTCATATTTACGTTATACAGCAGCGCAAGAAAATAATAATTTTCTTTTGGTAGTTCTGTCAAATAAGAGTATATTGCACTGAAGGATTCAAGTCCTAGTTTTTTTCGCTTATTTCATAAAATTTAAAATGCTTTAAAGACTGTAACAGAGGTTCTTCTACAAATATGCTTTCATGAATGAAATCAGTAACGGAAAAAAGGGGAAATATTAAGCTGCATTCCTCCGCAGTTCCTCACTTCAGAGATCGCAATTCTCAGTTGTCGGAATTTACATATTCCAGAGTCTGTTAACAGAAAATTGTAAATTTCCCCAGTAATAATACGAAGAACTTTTATAAAAGAGCACTGATAGAGACAAATAATATTTTTTTTAAATACTTTGCTTAAATGCTTCGTTTGGTTCAATAAACCTTTAGGCTTTTTTAAATGCTATTGTCAGCATTAAAAGAATAAATATAAATTCTACGGAATAATTTGCTTTTAATGGACAGAAAAGGAAAAAAAAAAAACATAGCGAATTTTCGAGATATTTGGCAGGTTCGACATTACTTAAGCATTTAGATCCTAAAAATAAATAAATAAATAAATACGACCAAAGGAACGCTTTTTTTTTTTAACTTTTGTAGAGTTATCTTTATTTATTAAATATCATGTTCTTCACACTTAAACCACATAAAATTCAATTAACAGCAGTATCACAAAATACTTAGAATTTCCAAACAGTTTCATGCGTTGGAGACAAGGAGGTTAGAATAGAAGGAGGGAAGGTTCAACTCAAATGCTGAAGCTTGGCGGCCATGTTCCTGTTATCGCTGTGACTTGTGCAAGGAAGTCTGTAATTGCAATATTTTGCTTTCTTTCCTTTTTGAAGCATGTCAGCTTGTGTTGTATATGGATGCACAAATAGATTTTCGAAAATGATTCCTGGGATTACTTTTCAGGCGTAAGTAGTGATTTTCTTTTTTATGTAATTTGATAACTATGGTAAAATTATCACAATGTCATGTTGTTTTCTTTCCAGATGTGAAAAAAAGGACTTAATAATAATCGAAATATGTTAAATACATTTTAATGTTTCTGTTTATAGCTTTTCTGTTGCTAATTTTTTTTTTCATAAATTTACAAATTTGTGGGCAGTATAGCGATAAAAGTAAGTAAAATATTTACACAATTGAACATGTGGAAAGATGTATCCAAAAATATAGGTATAGGTATAATTGAGCTTTATTCAAGGCAATTTATTTGGGATTCATAAATATGAAACGCGCATAAACTGAAATTACTGAATTCACATAAATCTGTTTTATTTTATTAATATTTATTTTCTTGTTGTTATAAGGTTGTTGTTTGTGAAAAGAATCTATTTAAAACTTTCATTTAAAAAAATGCAACCTGTGACTATTTTTTTAGATAATTATCTGCTATTAATTTCAGGTTAAATATATTTTTAATGATTCTTTAATAAATTACAATATTGTGAATAAATCAGAAATATCACTTCTTAAAGGAAAAACTGGAAAGTACACCCAACAGGTTGCTAATAAAAACCTAAACAAATTCTTGAAATATGCAGAAACATTATTTTTAAAGGCTTTAATGTTATGCACATGCATTTAGATTTCGAACTATTTCTTAATGATTTTTCTGTACGTAGTAAATTACAGATATCATCTTTATAACTTTAAAACAAAAAACTAACAATAGCGAAGTATTTCATTATAAATTTTACATATTTTTAGTGGAAAATACACGCACGGAACAGCTTAAAAACACGCACGTTTCCCTGCCGTAATGCAATGTTTTGAAGTTACAAACATGGACGCCGCTTGTTCGGTGGCGTTTCATTCCCCGATAGTGGAGGAAACTGCGAACCCTCCCTCCTTCTATTCTAACCTCCTTGGTTGGAGATAACTTTTTTTTCTGTACAGTGTTGCCATTGCTCCCTTTGAAATCGTTGATTTTGTTAATAAAAAATTCGTTTAAGTTTAAAAAAAAAAAAAATGTGAAAAAGATAATAAAACAAATCCGAAATTCAAACTTCGAGCTGCCAGGTGCCCTTGTTCGCGTGGAGGATTGCCTCTAGGTATCGTCGTTTTTTCACAATACGAGAACCATACCTACATATCATGTACATTCTCCTTTATTAATTTCTTTTAAAATAATGCAGGGCGATAATATTTGGTGGCAACAATTTGAAAAGTGATGCAGCTCTTTACAGTCATTCAACGCAAAATCCCGTTTAGAGACTAATAGCCCCTCTGAGCTAACGCTCCTTTGGGCTAAAAAGAAAAAAAAAAAAGGCAACTACAATAAAAACAAAAAGGCAAGTTTTCCCAAAAAATACTTTTCAAATATGCAAATATATATACTTATTTATGGATACAGTTTACATATTTAACAAAAATCTAAAAATGTTTGTGCATTATGTCTTAATAAATTAAGCACAAATAGTTCATATCTTTATGTACAAAGTTAATAGATATTAATAATTAATAGTCTTATAAGGTAGTTAGTTACAAAATTAATAGCAAGAGTTATTTCATCTAATGGCATCAATGGTTAAAGCAAGTAACTTTCTTTTTACAATTTCTCCCTAAATCTAAGCAAAAAATATTCATATTTACTCCGTAACAGTCTCTGAAAAGTCAATAAATTTGTCCTGAAATACCTCTGTCCATTTTGCACATAAAGGTATGAAACGTTTTGTGTTTATCATACTAAAGCATTATGAACCCGTTACTAAATGGATTTTTTCTTTAGTTGAGGATGTTAAAAAGTGCTTTTACAACCCTTCCACTCCTAATGCTTACACTATGTTCCTAATATTCTGTACTTTATTTTGAGAGAGAGAACTGCAAATGCATGCTAATATCAACATTTATGGAAATCAAACCTCCAGACATGTATTTCGAATTTCTTATAAAATAAACGTAATGCAAGATAAAATTCTAATGCTAAATTTTAATAGTCCCTAGTCTTCTTTTTAATTTAATTATTTTCCCTTTCTGTCCTAAAAATAGTAATATGTAGAGACATTAGGCATTTTGAAAGCAAGAGAGATGAAAATGAGCAATGCCCTAGCCAGGGCTCGAACCACGAACCTCTCGAATACGCGTTGAGCGTGCTTACTACTACACCACGAAGGCGGGAGAAATACCTTATATACTCCCCTTTTAAAGGGCGATTGGGGATTAGGGGATCCAATTGCAAAATCCTGGTGGTGGAAAATCATTATCCAACACCTTTTTTAGTTCGGGCGCTACTGTACAGACATTAGGTTAGTTTGGAAGCAGGAAAGATGAAAAACGAGCAATGCCCTTACCGGGACTCGAACCACGGATCTCTCGAATACGCATCGAGCGTGCTGACCACTACACCACGGGGGCATGCTAAGAAGGCGGGAGAAATACCTTATATGCTAATAATAAAATTTTCTGAATAAAGTCTGCGTAATTTTAAAATTAATTTCCGTTATACGATTTTTAAACATCGTTAACGAGGCATATATTTATGTACATAAAGGCAAGAGCGAAACTGAACCTAAAAGTACTCAAAAGAAAACCTTTAATTAAACAAGAGAAAATCATTACCATCTACAACAGACTAGATTTCGTCATAAATACATTTATTTATATATGTTTAGCAATCAAAGTTAAGAGCTAGAAAAAAAAAAAAAAAAGAAAGAAAAAAAAAAAAAAGTTTAAATAAATGTAGGACAAAGATGGATTTTAATTTGACTTTTGTAATTGTCATCACGGAGCAACTTCAAATGCTAATCAAATAAACTAGCCATGCTTTTGATCTCAGCTAATTTTTCCTAACCAATTGGCAATAGACCTTTAAATTCATACATTTTAATTAAACACATCCCCGCAACAAGTATATGCTTAGCACCATTCGGCAACATATTACGTCATTCTTTCAACGAAATCTGTCCGCACTGGAAAATCTTTAGCCCAGTCGCTACTCAGGAATAAAACAAAGACTTCTGGCTTATAAATACGACTGCAGTTATTACGCATCGCTTTTTGACGCGTGCTGTTGCTTGAATAAACCACGTCTCCCGCTTTGCCTTCTTTCTCTGTTATCTAAAATGTAAACTGCGTATACAGACATTACGGGGTGCGTTTAGCATCGCTAGTGTGACACCAGTTTAAGCAAAAATGTATTTCTGAAGAATTTTTCCTTTTCAAAATAAAAATGATGTTTTAAGATCAAGCCAGTTGTGATTTTCTCCCCAATCATCTATCTACGCATTAGTTTTTCTGGACCATTTATTCTTGAGTGAACTGGTTTCATCTTCCACAAAAACTACAAAAATCATACATATACACACGATTAAAAAATATGTAAATTATAATTTAAATTAGCAATATCCCCTTAATGCTCAGCTTTTAATTTGTTTATTCCGGCTCTGAATTCTAAATTAATAATCTTTTCCTGCATTGCGTCATTTCGAGACATTTTTTTTTTTTTTTTTTTTTTAATGGACGGGCGCTTTAGCCTTGCGCCACTACAAAGGCCAGAAGTGGTGGCCATTTCATTATGAAAGCATCTAATAGGCAGCCACCGTCGCCTCCTATGAAGGGACGGACAGTTACAACCATGCGCCGGGCCCATCGCTAGGGCAGTCAGGGTCACTAACCACTATGCCGTGGCTTTTTAGTTTGGTTATTGGCCATTTTTATCCTAAAAATAGGAACATGTATATAATAATCTCTCTGAACTGCGTTTTTTTTAAATTAATCCTTATCATATGATTCTTATATACGTTCAAGATGCGTGTACTAAAGGGGTTATCACATTTAGCAACGATCCATCCTAGACGGGACTTTTCTGAGAAACGAGATTCTGATAGCATTGGTTTAAACGGGAGGATTCCTAGAAAAAACAGCTCCCCCGGAAGCGAACTCCCGCCTAGCTACGGAAACGATGTCCCGGCTACGCGGGATATTTTGAAACTTCGCGAAAATGTTCCATCTGCAGCTCTGTCCCGCGGAAAGATCAACCAATCAGACGAAAGTTCTGCTCCTGAAGGATCACATGATCCCAATCTGAGCGATAATCGATTACTGTTTGGCGTTCAAGTGAAAGTGGTAACCTGGCTACGTAGGTTTCGTGGAAATGTGGGGTTTCTGAGAAATGTCTCTTTCAATATTCAGTTCCGCATTGTGGAAGCATATGTGATAGGGAGTTTACATAACTCTAAAAGTCTTTCGACCAATAATAATAATACCAAAATTTGCAAACCAAATCTTAATCAACTAATGGAATTAAAAAGCGGAACCACAACTGTATTACTCTTAATGCAGCACTGTTTTGCAATAATCTATGCTCGCTTTTCCTGATTGCCTTTATCCAACTATGATGTAATCTGCAGCTGCTTATCATCTCCAATCGTAGTACTGCATGCATATGGGAAAATTATATATCTAAAATCATTGAACATCGGGTGCATCTGTCTCTATTACATATATTTCTATGCCGTATTTATAATTCAACGAAAATATAACATTTAAAATATCATAATATGTGTTTGTCTAGAACAGAAAATCTGTTATATTTTTATAACTGTACGAAACAGCTATATAAATAAGGCAGGAAGGTAAAAAAAATTTGGGAGCCTAAAAAGTTTCGCGAAGTTAGTGATCCGATTTTATCAATTAAAGTAGACTTTTTCAATTTTAGAGCAATTTTACAACCCATCTTTCTTTTAACACTTTATTTTGAAAACGTCTGCATTGTTTCGAACAATAGGATTGTTACTGACATACCTGCCGAAACAATAACTCTTAAAAAGATTGATATGTCAAGCCTCTAGATAAGTTGACTTAAATATTTCAGCGTGCACTAAGCCTAAAACATTAAGCAGTTTTACTAGATTTGAACAGAACAGACATCGCTTTTATCAGTTTTCATCACACTCTTACAACTTAAAAAAATGAAGATAAGCATTTAGTATTTGTTCAAATCCGAAAGTAAACATTCAGTATGCATTAAACACTGGAGATAAGCATTTAATGCCCATTAAAAGTTGAAGATACACATTTAATAACCGTTTCAAAACAGCTTCTGAGGTGCGCAATGATTTTAGTATACTCCAAAATATTCAAATAACAACCGTAAAGAGATGATGACTTAAAAGGATACGAAGGAGCCAAGCAGTTGCTTTCTAAAAAAGCTTCTCCTCTCTACCCCCACACACTAAACGAAAAAGAAACTAAAACATACAAACTAAATCTTACACTGGAAAAGAAACTACGAAAGAAATATTTTTGGAAAGAATTATCGCATTTCATTGTGCGCGATCATATCATGTTAAGTGCCTAGCACATATTATAGGCGTAGAAAATCCATGAATCCCAGCAACGGTGCAGTTTGATTTTTCACGTTTCCCGTTGTGTCAGATCTTAGTCTCCATATTTCCGTAGATGAATCAAAATTTTAACTTTTTAATAATAAGAGAAAAAGTTTAATTCGCCGACTCCCTAGTGAACAGATGCAAATTTAGTATATCTTAAATAAGTTCGCTTAAAATTATGTCACGCAAGGAAACTTGCACCTAATAAACACCTGAACTTGGTCGAAAGATGAAGTTGACATATTTCCTGTATGATAAATAAGTGAATTGGGATCATCTGAGACTTCGGAAAATGTAGTTCACATTGTAGTGCAAAAGGGATGAAATCATCTTTCGATCGTCACAACACTTCCAGTCTCACGGTCATCGTCACAACACTCCCAGTCTCACGGTCATCGTCATAACACTCACAGTCTCATGGTCATCGTCACAACACTCCCAGTCTCACGGTCATCGTCATAACACTCTCACGGTCATCGTCATAACACTCTCACGGTCATCGTCATAACCCTCCCAGCCTCACGGTCATCGTCACAACACTCCCAGTCTTCATGGTCAAACTAGCTATGGAGTTCTTAGGGCAGAGATAAATCACAGCTAAGTCACAACCACTTTATTCGCTGGATCTCTTGTCTAGTGGCTTCTGGTTGTTCTTGCTTGTCGAGATGGTCTGCAACAGTAATCTCAAACTCAAACTGCATGTGGGCTAAATGCTCGATCTGGGAGCAGCTACGAACCAGATCATATTTTTAAAAAAAATTTAAACACTTTTAATAAATCAAAAGACAAAATAATAGTAATAATAATATTGAACTTTAAATTTCCCTGACCTGATATTTATCAAAATGTAATAAAAAATAATAATTATAACACAAAAGAAAAAATTCCAATTTAAATTCCAATTTTTGCGAAATTTATTTTCTGCCTGAAACCTAAAGATTGGTACTTGCAAGAAATTTCTATTGGTTATATTTTGTAATTCAAATGCACTGACAGCTAAATATTAAATTTTAGATTGACATTTATTTCAGGTAATTCCAATATGTTGAATTATCCTCTAAATAACTCGTTTTTAACTTTAATCGGAAATTTCAGAATACTGAAGTGCCACCATCTGTTGGCTAGCAAACTAAATTTACTGACTGTAAAACAATGAGAAAGTCCTCCATATTGCCCCAGTCACGAGCCTGACGTACAAGAATATAGTGACAAAGCCTAACCCTATTCATTCTTTTTTTTTTCAATAACAGTCGCGCATATGAAGCTCAGTTCATATCTCTGTCTCTAAAAACACAAGCACCGTATTAGCAGCAAATACATAATTAAAATGGATTTGCGGGCCGCATAAAATTGCTTGAAAGCCTGAAGCCCACGTGCCACAAACTTCAGACCACAATGTTTTCAGGCAATTCAAGCTATTAAACATGATGTGACGAATATTCGCATCAATCTTAAATACACTGGCTTCCAAAAGCTAAGCAATCAATGAAAATTAGCAATTTTCGAAAGCGTAGTTAAATTTGAGCGTCTGTAAATCACTGCCACTATAGATGGCAGTATGCAAATATTAAGTTATAGCCAATCATGATTGCTTGTCCGAACATATGCTAATTAGACAGTCCTTGAAGACCATTCTAAAGAGTTTGAGAAGGTTCATTTAAATGCTGATACGAAATGTTTATAATTTTCGTAAGACAATGTTTGAAAATATTTGCCCTTTTATATTTGAAAGAAGACGAATAGCTTTTCGGTTTTTGATCTGAAATGAACCAGGAGAACGAAACAGGTTTTCTAAACATATTAATCGACTTTTATGAAGCTTTAATTCATTTTTCCCTGAGGAGTTCTGAGTTGAAGTTTCAGTAAAAGGAGATTAATTTTTATATTTTTATCTTGTATATTTTTTTCCCTTTTGAATTTTTATTTTTCGAGTTTGTACTATTATGAATCCTTATTTTAATTTTGGTTTGTTTAGATATTGGGGTAAACCTCTTATACACGGTAGCAATTATTAATATTGTTGAGGAATTGTCTTGCTTTGACTCCAATTTACTTTTAACTTTAGATGCTTTAAGTTTATATATATATATTTGGTTCGGCCGATCGGAACCAAAAAGGGAGGTGCACAACCGCACGTTAAAGCAGTCCTATATGCAAAATTTCAACATTCTGAGAACACTCTTTTTTAAGTTATGCGAGATACATACATACGCACATACAAGACGCCACGAAAAAATCTCTTCTGAATCCATTTTATATCAGTTTTATAATTCGTTTGGATAAAAAGAGTACTTTATTTTGTCCTTACGTACAGATGTCACACAAAAACATCGTTAAATTGCATTCGATAGCGGTCAAAAAGGATAGTTTCGTTGAAATACGATACCCGGTTTCGTTCATTACAATACTTCCTTTACTTCGTACAAGGAAGTAAAAATACGATCAAAATTCATAAATAAAATTTTTTAAAAAAATCGGATTTTAATCGTTTCGTTTCTATAAAGTAAATCATTACGATTAGTTCGTTGCATAAGAAATAGAAGTCGACATTTTATATGCTGTTTTTTATTTATCGCATTTATTGTGTAAAATAACACTTGTTGCAAAACGTTATTAAGAAATACACATAAAATTATTTTTAAATGATTCTACTTTTATATGCAGGTAAAAAAAGTACTTTTGCGTTAGAGGAAATGAATGAAAAACCTGAGGCCTCGTCCAATGGTATTGACTTCTGAACTTTATTTATAGCGAATAAATTCAGCTAAAAGAAAATAGTAACACACCATGGAAATGTTCAAACCAGTATGAAAAAACAGCTCACTAGAGCATTTTAATCATTCTTGCATAGTTATTTCGGATATAACTTCCACTGACCTTTACAATACCCATTTGCAACACATATACGCTCCCTGAGACACAAAGCTATGCCTCCGAATATCTCGGCAAAGAGTTTAAACTCTGAAGCTCGTCAAATTGAGCTCAACGTACGCCTTGACCTGTGGAGCGTTAAGTCTTTAAAGCCAGGCAAGACCTGACTGCCTAGTGCAATTGCAGGTTGGGCATCTCCTGATACAGACCTCTTCCTTTTTTTAGTATCACCACCTTCTACCACCGAAGGAAGGTTCTCTTCACTTCGCAGGCTTCAGACGCAAACGAAAGGTACATTTTTTTATGAAAACTATTTTTGTTTCAAAGAATTACTTTATAAAACATTTCCGAACATTCGAACATTTTCTCATAACTGGGAAACTATAATATTTTTAGAAACAGTATTAATATTATTTATCAAGTACTATTTTCAATACGAAATTATAAGTTATTAAGAAATGATAAAATATGTGGAATGTATTATAAAACTATGCAGAATATACCATGTTCGATAAGAGAACTTTTTTGGAAGCTAACGTATTTTATACAAAAATAATTTTTTAATGTTGTTTTGCATTCTGTAACCAATTAAGAAGTTTTTATTAAAGAAATATTAAGTGAAATATATACCAAACTCGTTTTTAAGAAACTAACAATTACATATATTTTAACAAATAAATTTATCTTTAAAGAAAAAATAAAAAAAATTAAGTACATAATTTTTCATTTGTTATATCTCTCGTTTTGTTACATTAATATATGCATCATCATAACTTGAAAGACGAACTCCGGAAAAACTGTGAACAATTCTCAGCAAAGAGCACTTTGCCAGTCCATGTAACGAATTAATATTCTGGGCAATATAACTTACAGTACGGTAATATTAAGAGAAATAGAAAAGATACACTATAAACAGATAGAATACCAAAAGAGGCGGGTGAAAAATTAACGTTATTGGGGGAAAGGAGTCTATTTTATTATTGAAAAACAGAAAAATTATTAAAAAGGGAAAAAAAAAAAAAAAAAAAAGATCAGAAATAGGTGATTTAAAGCTCTTCGAAAGATTATTTTTTTCAATTAGCGATGGATCTTTCTTGTTATAAAAGTATTAGAAATACAAGAACACACTCTTTGCCATTCGGCGATGCTTCTTCAACATACGAAGATAACAGTTATTTTATTTGGACTTCTCAATAACATTTTGCAATAAGTGGTATTTTTTATACATAAGTGTGACAAATAAAATACGTGCATCCAAAATAAAACTGACTGATAATGCGGGAAATTTTGAAGAAACGCCATAGATCAGGCGTTCGGCAACCTTTTCTTTTTGCTAGTTAAAATCAACCAAAATGCCGCTATTTAATAAAACGTTTCGGGTGAGTTGTATTTTCATTTTAGAATAATCTATTTTTGATGAAATAAGATACATTTTATTGAGAAAATAATTACAATACGTTTTAAATATAAAAATTCAAATTCTAATTATTATTAAAACAAAATAACTGAATGAACTTAATTTTTCTCTTCCATATCAAATCTATGGCTTCTGATGCTGAACATGTGACGTCAGTTTAGTCAACTCTTGATCAGTCGTCTTAAATCGAATACAAGCATCTGAATTTTCGGTAGTTAAAGTGCTCTTGTTCTTACTTAAAATAAATACAGTGTCTCAAAAAAGTGATGGGACACTTGTGCTTTACAAAAGGAAACTGTAGTAAAATAAATTTAAAAAACAGTAAAAAAAATTTTGTGGGTGTGTTTCATACTTAAATTTATTAACAATTATTACATAACATACATTTTCTCAAAATATTAAAATATTAATTTAATAAAAATGCAATTGTTTAGAACGGAGCAAAAAATAGCACACATAAGTGATGGGACACTTACTTTTCCATCAAATATTTATCCAAAAATTTTACTTTTTAAAAGGTTTTAATATTTTGTTGGATTTCCTTTTCCTTTTAAAACATGATTTAATCTTCTTGGGATGGATTCCACTAATTTTTTTTGTGATTTCTGGGGTGATTTTACCCCATTCTTCTTGAAGCACCGATTTTAATTGTTGTTTTGAAGAAATGGTGTGTTTGCGAATTCTTGATTCCAATTCTTGCCAAATATTCTCTATGGGATTTAAGTCTGGAGATTGTGGTGGTGTTTTTATTATTTCAGGACAGTTATACAGCAGCCAGAGTCTAACGTTCAAAGCAGTGTGCTTGGGGGGTCATTGTCCTGGTAGAATTTAAAATCGTTACGAAGGATCAATTTTCGTGCTGAAGATTTCAAATTTTGATTTAAAATGTCAATATACTTGTACTGATCCATTTTACTGTCAATAAAAACAAGATTACCAACTCCAGCGGACGACATACACCCCCATACTCCTCCTCCACCATGTTTTACTGTTCGCACCAAGTTCTGCTTGCGAAATTCTTTCCTGGGTTTTCTTCACACCAAGATTCTACCGTCAGAACCAAATATATTAAATTTACTCTCATCAGCAAATATAACTTCATTCCAGTAATCAGAGTTCTTATTTATGTTGGATTTTGTCTGAGTTTTCTATTCTTTTCACTTACGAAGAATTTTTTCCTGGCTGCTCTCCTGTTTCCTGGCTGCTCCATCGAATTATTCTTCTAATAGTCTCAGGATAAATTATTGCCAATTGCTTTTGAGTAAAAATAAATACCCCAAAAGATATTTTTATTGCTTACTTCAGACGATTTTTGTTGCATAGTACGTAATGTGCCATCACTTATGTGAGCCATTTTTTGCTCCGTTCTAAACAATTGTATTTTTATTAAATTAATATTTTAATATTTTGAAAAAATGTATGTTATGTAATAATTGTTACTAAATTTAAGTATGAAACACACCCACAAAAAATTTTTACATGTTTTTTTAATTTATTTTATTACAGTTTCTTTTTGTAAAGCACAAGTGTCCCATCACTTTTTTGAGACACTGTATATGAAAATATTTGGTCACATTTGTAAGTTGAACCGAATGCGCACAAAATGGCAAAGGCAGTTTTTCGGCATTCTGGATAAGGGATCGCCGTTGCCAAACTTATCGATTTCTCCTTGAAATTATGTTACAATTTTTAGTCCAAAGGGGCTTTGTCCCTGAAGGACTCTTGTTTTCGTTTCGCGATTTTGCGTTTAAAAGGCTGTATCACATTTCAGGCTTTTGCCACCAAATACTATCGCTCTGTATTATATTTGAAGAAACTGAATAATGAAGAATCTGCATAAATGTATGTATCTTTCACGCATCGTGATAAAACAACGGTAACTAGTGCCACCCAATTTTGAATGACGTAATCTTACTGCGAATACGGGCAAGTGAAAGCCTAAATTTGAAATTTGGGATTTGTTTTATTGCCGATTTCATATTTCGTAAAATTTTAACGAATTTTTGATTAACAAACTCAACGATTTAAGAGCGAGCAATGGCAACACTCTACGGAGGGGGGGGGGGGACTTTTTTGTCTCCAGCGCTAGGAACTGCGTATCAGAAATTCTAAAGATAAGCTCATTTTAAAATCATTTTGCGACACTGCTGTTGAACTAAATTTTATGGTTTAAGTGCAAAGAACATGATATTTAATAAATAAAGGTAACACACAAAACGTTAAAAAACGCCCTTTGGACATAATTTAAAATCTGAAACTTTTCAGATTTTATTTATTCTTTTATTTTTTAAAAAAGTAAAAATACAAAAATGCATGCTCGTTACTGCAATTTTTGTAACAAAGATGTTATTGTTGTTATTTAGTTTCAATTTATCTTTTTATGCATTCTTCAAGTGCTCGTTTCATATTTATGTTTTTTAACTTATTTTTATGTATTACATAAAATTTTCGGAATTCAAGTAGATCACTTGAAATTATGAAATGGGTCATTCGGTGACCCGCAGGTCACAGGTTGACAAGGTCTGCCATAATAGATCGTAATCTTCTCTGTATATTTCTTTTCTGTTCTCCTCTCCGTTTCAATGGTTTGTTTAAACTGAAATTAATATTTCTCATATTTTGATATTTTCCCGTTCTTAATTAAGTCATTTTAATTTCAAAAACAAAAATCAGAAGCAAATCTCATAGATTTAAAAATTCAAATTCGTTTTGAGTTGAATTTTGCTTATTAGTAAAAATTCAGTTCTGCGAGCTTCTAACAAATAGAGCATACTATTTTAATTAAAGAACCTAAGAGAAATATTTGTGAGACTTTTACGACTTTTACATTTTCTAATAGTTAAAAAAAATTAATTGTGAACTCTTCTTTGAGGTACTAACCTCTAATGCGTAGTTTTCAGACTGTACGTTTTTTCACTCTTTCTCTCCGAATCAAACTTTTCACAGTACTTTTCACTGTACTTTTTCACTGTATTTTTTTCATAGAAATTCTGCCTGCAGTCAGCAAGACATTTAAGGAATTTTCATACAGGAGTATAAAAGTATGAATACTTAGCAGCTGACTGACAGTCTTCAGCTGATACATTAACGAAAACTATCAAATGGTCCGGCATCCAAATTGGCGGATGTGTGCCAACGGATTGAGGATAAACATTAATTTTAAAAAGTTGAATCAACACTTTTAGTGGTCCAGAAGACGATATATTAATGAAAGGGGTAGAAACTATTAAGTATTACCACTGAATGAAAATAAGATCTTTAATTTATCTTCCATCAGCATAGACAGTTCTCGGTTTGCCGAGAAAAGATGTAAAGAAGAAAGTACAAAATCTTTTGTTTATCTTTTCCCTTTCAATAAGACTGTTGTTGATTAACAAATTCAGCAATTTATAAGCTATGTTCTGCAACTGCATAAAGCAAAAGTCCTTCAATTTATCTTGCATGTGCCCTCACATTAGTCGATTCTCAGTGCTGATATTCAGCAAAGCACGCAATCATTAATACAGCTTTCATATTTTAATCAGTCTACATTCATTAACAAATTGACTGCTTGAAAAGCCGTAAATACTGTTTTCGATAGCTTCAATTTTTATTTTACTATATTAATAATATATCAGACTGATATAAATTAAAATACATTTAATTTATAATACATCAACTAATAATTTTATGACATTTTCAACTTTGTTATAATTAATAAAAGATGCGTCTAATGCCATTTATTACGTTCACAATTACATAATCTTTATCAATGATAGTTTACAATCTTAATGTTTCGATGCCTTTTTTAAAATTTCTTACAATTTTTTTATCATAAAATCGTTTTTGAAATATTGTCTGTTATTTGAAATTTTTAGATTCCGGTTTTACCTTAATTATGGATTATGTCTTAAACTGATAGCATTTTAAACTCGAAAAAATACAGACGCATCCACGTATTATAACCGTAGTTATTAGCAATTAAAAAGAAAAATATTACATTTTCTCGCAACCTCTTATTTTCGGGTTACACTTTTAAGCAGTTTTACTGAAATGATCTGAAATTTTTTTAAGCAAATGCCTTTATTAAGCAATAACAAAAAGTTTAACTGTAGTAATTATGTAATGATTCATATATGTCTCATCAATCAAGTTTCTGCATCGACAATCATAAACTCACATACATTCATTCCAAAGACTACATTCTAAGAACCTTTAATCTGTTTCTTTATAGAATGCCCCAATACAAAATCATCGACTACACATTCACTACTGCAGCAGAATTAGCGAGAGCCATCTTGGAATATGTCGGCGTATCCTATGAAGATGTTAGATATGACAAAGATAAAGCAGGAGATGCAGAGAAAGGTAAGCAGCGTACTCAATGACGTTATGATTTTTTAACAATGGCACATATTTTATTTACGGAATTCCTAGGATTTGAAACGGATTAAAATGTCATAATATTCACTCTCTATCTCTCTCTCTCTCTCTATATATATATATATATATATGACATTAAATTCAAAATAAGTAATTAAAAGTAAATTAAAAAGCCTAAGACTTGCGCTAAAGCAGCAAAATAATAAACCAATAATTTATAATAAGGAAACTTTCTATATACCATCTCCAAGGAACACAAATTCAATGTAAAACCATGAATAAACAAAACTTTTAGTCCGAATTTAAATTAGTATTTTAAATAGTAATTTCAATCTCCTTGTTTAAAAACATAAAAATCTGCTAAGAAAACTCTTCAATCGCAAAAATACCAAGACTAAATATTTAAGTAGTGAAAAAGTAGCTATTGTCATTGATCGCAGATTAATCGACTTATCAAGGGGATAAACCAATCGACTATCAATTTTCAACAACTAAATCAATAGAGAGTGTTTCATCTTTACTTTCAAGTAAGCATCAAATTATTTGCTAAATGCGAACCGTAAGTCACAATAAATACTCAATCCAAATAAAGACATTAGTCCATTTAAGCCAAAAAAGAATTCTGTTAAACAAAATAGCAAATAATCTTAAAATTAAAGTTTCTCGATGCAAGATGACGATACAACAAAAGATATAAATTTCAGATTTTCTTAATTTCGGTCTTTATTTTGGCATGATTCGCTTCGGATAATTTTGGTATGTTTTGTTCCGGATGTTATGTTACTAAATACCGGAAGTACAATTAGCCACTGTGCTTCCGGTATTTGATTTTTGCTTATGTTTATTCTGAATTAGATATGGGCATTATATAAAAGCTGATAAAAACTACTGCTGGGTTATATACGACAACTTGCAAATTATTGAAAAAGTTAAAACTTAAAGTTTACAATACTAACTGCTATGACTTTGAAAATCTCTGTACGTCTCTTTACCACTTAAAGAAATTTAAGTCTTCTGGAGTTCACAACATTTTTTTCCTGAAATACTTAATATATTGGATTTAAAAAATTGGAAGAAATTTCTTTTATTTCTCGCTTTACAATATATCAAACATTCAAAATTTCTTTTCCTGCAAACACAAGGTATTCCAATGGGAAGTTTCTGTTCTACTCAGCTTTGTAACTTCTTTTTGTTTTCAGAAGAGTTTAAATTTCTTAAAAGCCTTTCTGATAACATTATTTATATTTATGTCATAAATAAATAAATATATATATACCAGTGGATAGCGTGTTGCACAGCAGCATCACAGGTCCAGGGCTCGATTCCCGGGCTGGGCAAGGTTAACTCAGCCTTTCATCCCTTGAGTGGGTCGCTTGAGGACTAAACACCGGAGCTCCTGCTATAAGCTAACCACTTGTTTAGGTTATATGGTCATGCACTCCAGGGCCCAAGCCCAAGAAAGCAGATATCAGGGCACTGCAGGTCATGCCTCACTAAAGGTTCACACGAAACGGTGGTAAAAATGTTGTAACTTGTTTAAGCCGAGCTTCGTTGCTAGGTAACCAAACCTTGCTATGTCACAAAAACTAGTTCAGGGATTTTGGCAAAAAGTTCGAAGTTTTCCACTCTATGCCGACTTGGTATAAAAATCAAACAATCAGAGGGAAAGCGCGAAACTTATCAAGCGGAAAACAGAACGGGAAACCTGTTGACACATCCACGCATAAGTAAATTTAGCTTCTCTAATTGGCTTCGGCTTAAACCTTGTTTCGCAGGTGTGAACGTGATTCCCGCATTTTATGCCTTATGACTATGCCTCTTTGACATTTCTACCACCGTCTGAACGGGATCTAAGGGCTAATGTACCATTAAGTTTTACATATACAGTGAAAATCGTTTAACACGAAACTTAGGTTACTGAAATATTTTCTCGTGTAAAAGGGTATTGGAAAAAAAAAAAAAAAAAATAGAGTACATTTCATTTACATAGATATGTATATATGTATGTATTTAATAAAAATCAATGAAACAAAAACATCCACTAGAACTTAATTTAATACAAAATTTTCAAGTTTTTTGAAAAACAAAATATTTTTTGAGGTTTTGGAAAATAAGCTGAAATTTTAATTAGAGCTGTCTTTTTTAGCATCAAATTGTCAACAAATTGTTATTCATTTCACCATTGGAATGTGCATCTAAATAACTGCGCTTACTTTTCATGATGTTCCTCATTTCAAATGACGTGGGAACAGGAGCTGCATTATTCATTTCATTTTCGTCGTCGGAATCTGCATCAATGATATTTTTTTTAGCTTTGGACAAACTCCAAAATGTCTTTGTTTGCCATAATTCAGACTGTACACACATTATCATCATTTACCGCAACGAATTCTTCTGATGATACAGTAGGATAGTCTAATAATACAGAAACTTTCTCAAACAATTTCATTAAATTGGCTTAATTTCAATATCCTCCTCCTCCATTTCTTTGGATCAAACTCACTGTCAAACGTGACCAAACTCAATGATTTTTTTACACACACTACAATATACTCGTCACCAAAAGCTAACTGAGGAGAGATGAGATGTTTTTGTGTGGCGTATTTCAAAGCCAAGCCTTTCTACGAAACATGCGAAACCACATTTCTTTCATTTCACACTTCTCTTAAATCTCACCGGTGATGCTGGTGTTTTCCATATTTTGTTTATTCCCAGAAAGGAAAATTTTTTCGTGTTAAGCGATGTTCGTTTCATGTTAAAAGAAGAACAATGCATGAAAATACATAGTAGTTTGTCGGGACTACTGCATTATTTTGTATTAATTGATATTTGGTCTTAAGCGTTTTCGCGTCATACATATTTCACTGTATATATATATATATATATATATATAAACATATAAAATAAAATAATCTGTTTTAGCTGGCGTACATCGTATCAACGGCATTTCCATACCTGGAAGTAATCTTTTGTAAGCTTCTTTTGAGCAAGCAACTCATAACACATTCCTTTTTCTTAATTTTATCATCATCCCAATTTTATTATATTTCAGTTATTATTATAATTATTTCACTCACCCAATCCTTTGCAAAAGCATCTTTTAAAGAGCTTATCAGTCGGAGAAATAAACTACAGTCATTGTGGCTGCAGAAGACGTTACTTTTCACCAAAAACTGCAGAGCCAGAAACGTAGTGCCCATTTTACCCCATTTCAAAATCCCCTTTATTTCCCACACTGGCTTTGAACGCAATCAGTCCTTCTCATTAAAAGCTTTGACTCAATACACGATTTGCTAACGAGCAATCGTTTGATATCCGAAAAACGTGAGAATCATGATTTGTACATTCGTTACCTTTAAATACTACATTATTTTACCTACTATTCATGACTGAGAGGAATTATTAGGTTAAGATTTAAGATTTACCAGTGAACATTAATAGTTCGAAGAGGTAGTAGTTCAAACTTGGACAAAAGAGACAGTTACATGGATATTTTCGTGGTTTCCAAAAACCAGGATCTTCAGAAAGAAATCCTTGCCTTTAAGAAAATAGTCTCAGTGTGTTTTGCCATTAACGCATAAGCAGCTACGTTTTTTTGGCCATCCATCACATTTAACTGAAATGCTTTCAAGGGAAGCAAAGTCGAAGGTAATGAATGGCAAGTTATCGACCGTCATCAATTCTAATTGAAGTTTTGCTTTCAGTTGCTGAAAACACATGGATGCTTCAAAACATCTTCTCTGAAGCATGGTTAGGGGAAAATTAGAGTTTTTCTCCTGCCGGCTTTTCAAATTCGACTCACAGATGTACACCACTTAATAGTTTTAAACTCTTTAGAAAACAAAAATTAATTACAAAGATGAGTAGAATAGAAACTTCCCATTGGAATACCTTGTGTTTGCAGGAAAAGAAATTTTGAATGTTTGATATAGTTATTGTAAAGCGAGAAATGTAGAAATTTCTTCCATTTTTTGTAAATCCAATATATTAAGTATTTCGGGAAAAAATCTTCTTAACTCCAGAAAACTTTCGTAAATTTAAATGGTAGAGACGAGTAGATATTAAAATTCATTGTGAAAATGTTAATCAAGTAACAAGAACACAATAAAATTTGAAAGAAGTGGTTGATCAAAATGAAATCAATCCTTGAACATAGTGATCATTTGAATACCATTCTCCATAACCTCAAATGTTACTTTTCAGTTTATTAGCAGTTAACTGACAAGTCTCAAATTTTATGCCCTGAGCTGTTTTATTTTCAGTAAATGTTTTCATGAGTTTCTCTGATTTTCACAGCAGGTGTCCTGATGCACAGCAAGAAATTTGCTCTATATTTTGAAATGTTTCAGAGATCACCTATCATTCACACCGAATAAATGACTGATTCGATAGAATACGATCCTTGGAATGCATCAATTCCTTCTTTCAATTAGTATTAAAAAAATTCATTACAATTCAGTTCAATGTTTAATTTTTATTTTGACATTAGAAACGTCGTTGAAGACGTCTTCTTTTTAGCACTGTTACGGTCAATTACATTACGCTATACCATCATACATTATTATTCATTGCACTATTCATAATCATCCACACACCTATGTTGCCAATACGCGAAGCAAGTGCTGCCATCGAAATGTTTAATTTATCTTCTGCGGCCTCGCAAGCCGCCCGTTTCTCAGAGTGCCGTCATTCTGCGAAACATAAGATCTGTAATTTATTTTTCAAATTTAACCAATCGATAATTACTTAACAAACTGAGAAATTTAAAAACAATAACCGCACTTTTTAATATGCTTGTGTTTTCAGTATATAACTGATATAATGTAAAATATGTTTAATTTAATAAAAAAGACGAAATGATCCCGTACCAGGCGCATAATATACAGCGTTAGAAATATCACTTGTTAATTATGGTGTTTTGTACTTACCAAACACCATAATTAACAAGTTCATAAAAATTATCTACTGATTATCTAAACTCTATCCGAGACTTCAAATTATTTACATGAGTTTTCGCGTCTTCATACTTTCTTAAAATCTCACTACTATTTTTCCAGCTTCTGTACTATAATTCTTAATTTAAAAACAAATTCAATTTTGAATTACCAAAAAGTCTGCAACAGAAATAGAATACAGAATCTTTTGACACGGAAAATATCAACCAAACAGCCAAATCTCTTGACAATGTGTTCCACATTTTTAAAATTCTGTGCTTCTGTGTTCAAATTCGTTGAATGAACTTAGAACGTTAAAGGTGCAGTTACAACAAACAATACTAACTTACTTCATAACAGCACATTTCACATCCCCTACACTCTAAATGTTACACAAACTGTATCACTACCAGAATCCAAATGGACCCGGCAGACTTCATTTTGCTATTGTTTAAATCTGACTTTTATTAAAAGAGGGAGGGAAAACGTTAATTCAGAATTTCTCACTTCGTAGCGCGGTCGTGTATGCAAATACTCACTACTCAGAACTTAGAAGCTTGTCTGTTCTCGTCTGCTGTGCATCTCAAAATATAAGAATGGCCAGAAGCCTGTCAATTGCTGTGCATTTAATTTTATTTTACTATTCCTTTATTTTCTAGATTTAGGCAATCGCAATATATTTTATAAATATATTAATAAATAGTAGAGATTAGACTAGAAATTTTATGCTGCGAAGCCCGACGTATCCGGTTCAGTAACAATTAATGCCATTTAAAACTAGGTTATTTGGATTACGTCACAGCACAGCCTGAGGAGACAAATACGGATACGGGTTACGGAGTTTCTTATGTGGCTTACGAGGTGAGGGGACATTAATAAGCTAAGCTTCTGAGGGCACATGACTTTGATGAGCTAGAGGATGAAACTCAACAATTAAGAATGGAAGGAAATAGATGTTTTCGTGAATGATTTTTAAAGGAAACTGGCTCACATTTAAGCTGCACAAGAGGAAAACCACGAAAAATCCGCAAAGCCTAATCATTCAGATCGAAATACCAGAGTTAAGCGATTTTACCGCTCGCCACTGGTGTGTCCAGTGTCATTTAAGACTCAAATTAGGTCAGCACAAAAGGCTTAGGAGAGGCATTAAAAAAATAAATGCCATTAAAAGCAAGTTCTGATAACTGGAGCCTGCAAAATAATCAAAGAAGGCAAGCACGTTGGAATTAGAAAAAGTGATCTGCGGGAATAGGCAACAGAAGTGAAAGAAGTATTTTAAAGAAGTGAAGATATTGTAGAGACATCAGGATTTTTTGGAAGCAGGAAAAATTGAAAAACTGGCAACTCCTTCGCCGGGAATCGAACGGCGGACCTCTGGAATACGCGGCCAGCATGCAGACCACTACACCACAAAGGCACGCCAAGAAGGCGAGAGAAATACCTTATGTACTCCCCCTTTTTATAGGGCGACTGGGGTTTTAGGGGACCCAATCGCCAAATCCTGGGTGGGAGAATCATCATCTACCACCCTTTTAGTTCGCGCCCCACTGTAGAGACATTAAGATTTTTTGGAAGCAGGAAAGATTGAAGAACTAGCAACGCCTTCGCCGGGAATCGAACCTCGGACCTCTGGAATACGCCCCCAGCATCCAGACCACTACACTACGGAGGCACGCCAAGAAGGCGGGAGAAGTACCTTATAATATAATAGTACTTTATAACTTGGCGACAAAATACGGCGGCGGTTTAGAACACAAATCTCCTTTTTATAACAAAAAAAAAAATCAATACCACCGGTTGCAATTAGTCAGATGTAAGTAGCATTTGCTTTACTACAAGGGCATATATTTTAATTATATGTTTATTACCTTCAGTTCTCAGTACAATAAAAAATTGATGCGGACTCCTCATGACTTGCACGGCTATTAAATTATACACATTTTTTACTGAGTTATTTCCTCGAATTACATTAGAGATATATTTTTCAATCAATCAATTTATTTTTTGGCCAACTGATAGAACGGCAAAATTTTCGGTACACAAAAATACCACTTCAAAAAAATCAAAGTTTACTACTTTACCCAAAAACTCAAACTCAGTAGGCAAAAAGACACTGGTGTTGGTGCACCAACCGGCTTAATTCACTATAACATGCTACTAAAAGTTTCAAGTGTAAAAAAAATAAATAAATAAATAGCCGCCACGTTAGGCCTAGCGCGACTTGTCCTTTTAAATTGTTGATAATTCTACAACTACCGCATTCAGGCATAAAAACCTTAACCGGAACATATAAACAACATAATTCAGTCAGTTTTAATGCAAAAAATGCATAGTTTACCTACATATTTCATACATACAACAAAAATAAACAGAGCTCACCGAGCTGGGTAAGAGGGTGGGTATATATTATACATCAGGTTTAATGTTTTAAATACTTACCTCTTGAAAAATTATATTTGATGCATTTAAGCAGACGGTAATTAATAGTTCTTGCATCCCTCATTTATATTTTCCAGACGTTTAATGCAGGCAATTGCAACAAAAAAGGGAGGTGAGCAACTAGATGTTATAGCAGTCCCATATACAAAATTTCAACGTTCTACGGCTAATCGTTTTTGAGTTATGCGAGATGCATACATACGTATGTATGTATCTCGCATAACTCAAAAACGATGCATACATACGTATGTATGTATCTCGGGTATGTGTACGCACAGCCGTCACGAAAAAGGTCCCTTCTGAATCTATTTTAAATCCATTTTACAATCCGTTTCGGTAAAAAGAATCCTTTATTCTGTCCGTACATACATACATCACGCCAAAAAAAAAAAAAAAAAAAAGTTCAAATGGATTCGAGAGCGATCAGAATGGATATTTCCGTTAAAATCTGATAATCAAAATTTTTCGCGATTACAAAACAAAGAGACTGAAAGTTAAAAATTTTTTATCCGGTGCATCTAAATCAACACGTCATTAATAAACATATAATAAAAAGTAATACTTACTGTTGATTCCACTGAACGTCTCTTCTTGGAGTTGCACACTTGCATTTGGGTTTAGATATGCAGATCCATCCATCAGGGTCGTATAATATTCGGTGGTTGAATTATCATGGTGTTTAAAGAATAACACGTGTAACAGATGAGATGATTCATTACGTGACGATTGATTGTGAGGCGGATCTACAGGTATTGCTTTCGAAAAATACGGCCTTAAAGCCAAAATAATACCATAAGTTATTCCTCCAATTACCATAATACCGAAAGGTATACATGTTCTTAACATGATGTAATATTAAAAGATACTTAACTTGAGTTGCAAGTGATAATATTAAAAAATATCCTAAATCAAACTGTCTGAGATTGTTCGTAGTTCCGTAATATGGGAGTAAAATAATATTACTGAATGATTACATGTAATTCGACTTTTAATGTGATACAAAATACGACTGCATGAACAACACAGTATTCAAAACACGCCTGTTTAAATAATATATGCGCCTAAACAAAAATAGAGTACGTTTTTATTTCGAACTTTAGTTACTAAGCGCACGCTAGAGTCCAGCACACAGACAGACAGACAGAGTACGCGCTGCGACCTTCTAAAGACTAAAGTCACAGCGACGAATAAACAGTTTCCGGTATGTTTTATTCTTTTGCTATAATGCTGGGTTTGATTATTTTTTAATTCAAACTTTTAAAAAAAGGAAAATTGCTGAAAAAAAATGTTTTAGTTTAAAAGACTAAAATTATGACTATCAGGTAAGGTTCGATAACTTTCATTTAAACCGTATTAAAATTTGAGCCTCCCTTTCTAGGCGTCTCGTCATTCCAGTCCTTTCAGTTCCTTGCGGCGTCAATGGCGACCTCCGCGGTGAGCAGAGCGCTTCGGAAAGGGAAATTCCCTTTTCTCTCTCTCTCTCTCTTTCTCTCTTTCGTTGCAAAAATACTGTAGTTCTCGATTAAAACGTTAAACGATACACCGCGATTTCGGATATTACGCTGGCGGATATTATGCTGGAAAACACATGGAAGTAGTCAGTGCAAATCATCTTCAAAGAAATTTTATTGGACGATGTTAGAAAGAAAACGGCGGCTTCAAATTAAGCAGCTGCAAATAATGAGGATATGAATATATTCCATATATTGAGTATACTGAGTATATTCCAGCTTAAAATATGGATTTCATTGAAATAGTTGAATTGTCTACGATCTAAAATTTCAGTTTGACAGAGAATAATGTGTTATATATTTACATTATGTATACTGTCCATTATATTTGCCTCATGTCTGTATTTTTCTTTTAAGTCCATAATAAAAAGTAAAATAAAATAAAACAATGTAATTGCTTCGAAGTGCGCTTTCTCATCTAGCATTTTCAAAACAAGAGGAGAAAAGTGAAATTTGGAAAGCTTCAAATCTCAGCCTAATACCCTAAAGAAAAATCTATCATTAAAATTTTCAAAAAACTGAATATATATATATAAAGGTCGGATATCCGTATTCAGATTCCACTTTAACACTTGAAAGAGGTTTATAGTTAATATAGGCCTACAAGTTTAAGAATTAATTTGCAGAAATTCAGGATGGAGAACATCAAATCATAAACAGTGATGGATATAAGTGAATGCACCACTTTGCATTTTCTCAAAGAACGGAAGGAAAATTGTAAAATTCATTATTTTTATCAAGCATAAATTATTTACATAATCTTTAGAATGTTATAAAAATAACTATAAAATGTTAAATTAAAATTTAAATTAATGAACTTAGAGAAGTAAATAGAACTTTTCAGCCCATGAAAATGAAGGACGGAAGTGAAAGCACAATATTCAGTTTTATGCAAATTAATTTATATGGCGTCATTCTGTACATACCAATAAAAGTTATTTTAGGTAGATAATAGTTTTATTTACCTGAAGCAGTTATTACTACTTATTTCAACGAAATTTTGAAATGGCTCGTACGCGTGTGAAAACTGTATCTGAACAAAGAAAAATAATCATTTATTTGAATCAGAATAAATTATTGAAGGAAGCTAGTGAAATAGTGAATAGAAGTCGGTAAACAGTAAGAATTGTGATAAAAAATTTCAAATCATCTGGTAGTGTGGTAAATTCACCAAGAAGAAGTGGGCCCCAAAAACGCCGACTCGTAGAAAAGAGAGAAAATGTGCCAATATTGGTAAAGGCGAATCCAAAAATTTCTTTAAATGCTATAATAACGACATTCAAGGAAGCATTTAACAAAGTAATTCGTTCAAAAAGGATCTTCAGAATTCCTCATTGGACTGGTTACAAATATAAATAGCCAGAAGAAAATCATATATCAGCAAAACTTATCGGGAGAGGGAAGGAATCCGAAAGCTTTTAGAATTTATATTACGCTCAAAGGGCCCCTCCCTTTTTTCCCCCTCCCTCATTTACACACACACGTACACGTTTCGAGAACATTTGGGCTAAATTTCCTTTGGGTCAAAAATATTTAAAAGCAGCCCTTCTTTAGAATTTCCGATAGACACTCTTGTGCGGTGAAGATAAAAATGTTTTTTCCCGTACAGTGTTACAATTGCTCGCTTTGAAATATTGAGTTTGTTAATCAAAAATTTCTTAAAGTTTCACAAAATATGAAATTCACAGTAAAACAAATTCGAAGTTCAAAATTCGGGCTCCCAGGTGTCCATATTCGGGTGGAAGACTACGTTATTCAAAATTTGATGGCTTTGGGTACCGTTGTTTTTTCATAACGCGAAAAACATGCCTACATTCGTGCAAATTCTTCATTATTTTATTTCTTTAAATATAATACAATGTGATAGTGTTTGGTGGAAACAATAAGAAAAGAGATTCAGATTTTTATAAAAATTCAACGGAAAATCCCGTTTTGAAACTATGAGACCAAAATTTTCTTCGCAAGGGAGCCTTTTAATAAAGGTAGCTCATTTTGGTCGAATTTATTGTTTTTGGATGAATGTAAATTCTTAATAATTCATTGCAATGTAAGAAACGTTTTTAACGTTTTGAGTGTTACTTTTATTTATTAAATGTCATGTTCTTCGCACTTAAACCATAAAATTCAATTCAACAGCAATATCGCAAAATAATTTTAATATAATATATAATAAGACTGAAAGAAAGAATATCAGACGATCCATCAAGCCGCAGAAGACTTTCACTGCAAAATTTTGTGAGGTGAAGTTTTATTTGGAAAAGCTAACAATATATTAGAAAAACAAATTTTTAATTAAAAAGTATACAAATTTTCAAGAGAAATTTAAAATATTAAAAGAATAAATGTATTTAGTTGTTATAATATAAACGTCAATATACTTTTGAAGGCATTCGAAAAAACTGCTAAAAAGCTTTATTTCTTTAAACATTGATCCTAGAAATACCTTTGTATTTACATTCTCAAAGCAGAGGATTTTATAAAATTTATTTCAGTACTTCGGCTACTCTGTAAATATAAATCTACATTTTTATAAGATTCTCGCTGAACAGAAATACCAGTTAGTAATTATTTGTTATGTTTTTATAAATTAAAAACAAGAAAATTCTTATTTTTATATGCAAAAAATGCTCTTTATCAATCAGTTCGAGGACGAATTGGCTGACAAAAATCACTCTTCAGTGTTCATTGCTAATTAAAATTCCACATTTACTAACCAAATTTAGGAAAAAACTATAAAAAAAAAAAAAAAAAAAAAATTCTTCGTGTTGGAGAATGATGATTCCGTATCGGTGAATACAACACTTGATTTTAAATTTGTAACTGGTCCCCTAAAAATACTAAATTCATATATCTCCACAAATTTTGCACGTAAGAAGGTAGATCAATTTGATTATTTCTCATTAGAGGATAAAGAATATTTTACTAGCTGGAATATTTGCTGTAAGAGAACCATATAAAATGTCTTATTTTGTATTAACAGAACCTTCTGGCTACAGTATAGAAACTAATTTCATAAATTTCTCTACCGTATTTTGAAGAATTCTTTAACTAGAAGTTGATGTTTAGAATCGTTATTTGAGGAAATTCAGTTTTGAGTTATCTTTACAGTCACCTCGTATAGGGCTGTTTGAAACAGAATGATATTATATACAGAAGAAGGATGCATGGAAGAGAAGAGAAATTTAGAAATAAAAAAAGAAAAATTAGAAATTTAGAAAAGATTTACGGATAATCGGTTTACCATTTTTACAATTCCTAGGGCAATAACGACGATATAAGATTTAACTCATAATCATCTACCTAACTTCATCTAGCCTAACATCTTCATCAACATATCGAGCCAATAACTTTGAGAGCATTAGAAGCATTTTCGAATGACCAAGCAATGATAAAAATGTTTAAAATAACAGGTGTAATTTTCACAAATAGCTAACATTCGTTTAACTAATAACAAAGAATTAACTGCGTGACTGCCCCTATTCAAACAGGACGTGCTTCCTTGATAACATTGTTGCCACAGATGCATGCTGAAGTTAAGAAGTGTATTGTTTTGAAAAGGACTATACTGTTATACTAGCTAGCAATTTTGTTTGTGATTAGCCCCGAATCCGTACAGTGGAATCAGTAATAATCATCAGCATTAGAAACTGTTTATTCTGATTTTCTTCTATATGATATTAATTTTGAATACTTCCATAAGTGTAAAAAAAGATCCCAATTATAGTATTAATTAATAAATTTTTATTTTCTAGTAACACCCTTCGGTACCCTACCTGTTTTAGAAGTTGATGGAAAAATAATTGCACAGCATCAAAGTATTTGCAGATTCATAGCCAGGCAGCATGGTGAGTACGAATTTGGATTTGGAGTAAATAAAAAATATTGCTTTACATTTTGTAAATTAATATATTTAATTTTGAGAAGTCTACAAAGGTTTATTTCCTAGATTTATCCTTCTTTACCTTTTTTGCCTACCATTTAACGAATCACCATCAGACATCTGCAGGATTCAATTCCTGCCATTCAAAATAATAATAATAATAACAATTAATAACTAAATATATAAATAAAAAAGCTGATGTGTACACCACATGGCTTCCTTGTACGGAATATTAAATTATACGCATTTTTCCTGCATTTCATTTAAACTAATTTCCTCGAATTTCATTAGATATATATTTCTCATTCAATTCAGTTCTCACTTCGCGACAAAGCAAAAATACATAAAAACTCAAAATATCTATATTAATAATTGAAAGATGTAGAAAAATGCAAAACAATAAAAAATTTTTACAATTAAAATTAGTTTCTACGCAAAAACAAGCAATTCGGTCAGCGGGCAAGAAGGGAGATTTTTCGGTGCACAGAACTGAAAGCTTACTTTTGGTCTCACTCGGCAAAAAGACACTGAAGGTGTAGAAACTGACTTAATTTGTTGTGGACGCTATGCTGAGTCAATATATGGGATAATTTAATAACTTAAATGATAATTCCAGAATGGTTTAAACATGATTTAATTCGCAGTCGTAAAGGAAGACGTTACTTTGTTGTTGCGAAACTTAGTTTCTCTAGATTGGCAGCAAATCCACTATTCTGCTAAGTTTCAAATGCAAGCAAATATGGCTGCTATAGTAAAAAAAATTAGGCTTAGCTGCCCTTAAACAACTTTTAAATTGTTAATAATAAATTGTTAATAAATTGTTAATAATTCTACAATTATAAAATGGAGGTTAACTAAAGGCATAAAAACCTTAATCTAACAACATAATTCAATCATTTTTAAAGCAAAAATTGCACAATTTACCATCATATAAAAATAAGAAAACCTGAGCTCACGGAACCGAGTAACAGAGTGGATATATACAATTATTCCGGGAACATAGAAGAGGAATCAGCTTGCAGTCGTCGTGGCTAAGGGTGAAGGCTTACAGATGAAGATAGCAAAACATGAACTTGACGAATTTCCAGTCTTTATTTCCACGCATATAAAATCATCTCCATAGATGTTTATCCAATTATAATGAAATCCGAGACATTCCTATAATTAAATCATAATGAAATATGATGGATTGCTATGTACAATAGTTCTTAAAATTACGACGCAGGCAGTTTAGACGGGGAAGCAAAGCGAGGAGATATTAGCAAGGTAGAAACCATCAGAAGAAATGACGTAACTTATAAATATATCGCCGAAACACAAAAAGTGTGAGACTGAAGCCTAAAAAGGGCATGACGATAAGTGTTTCCTGACAAAGTGGCATAATTAGCTGCCAGGTGTATTTATACCAAGTCTGATGTACAAATACAGCTGATCTATGATTGGTTAGTTAGTAACGTTACATAACGTAGAAAAATCTAAAATTTGGGAAAACAGATGAATTTAGGAGGTGAGCACCAAATCTAGAATGTTAATTTTGAGATGCCAGTTATTTTTAAAGCAAAACTATCGTATTTTGTTATATCTTACATATTCCCCCTCTTCAAAAGAAAGGTCGGGAGAGCAGGGTGTCAGAAAAAGGATGAGCGAAGCAAGAGAAATTTTAGTTATGTGAGGAAAGACATGAAACAGCATCAAGGACATAGCCTTTAGGTTTGCCTATGCTGCGTCATTATTCGTCACTTTTCTCATACATAGATTATGTAATACTTAAACTAATTTACAATTATTGCAATAACAATATAATTTCTAAATAAACTAACTAATAAATTAAGATAAATGTAATTTTAAAAGTCCTTTAGTCCTTTTTGAAAAAATGTCCAATGCCCTTTTGAATGTCGAATGAAACGTTTGTATCTTATTGCCTCTTCTGAGAACTTCTGCACATGAAATTAAAGCGAAAAGTAGAAACTCGTGTTTAAGAATGGTTTAGGAATGCTTTAATGAGCTATAAAAACATCTATTAGAAGAATTATATTTCAAAATATCGAACATTTCCATTTATATTTTTCCAAATGTAAATTACAATTTAAATCTAACTACTTATCTTTACAATAAAAACGCACATTAAAATTCTTTATTTTTGTTTTCTGATTATCATGAGCGAAAAAATAAACATACAGTTAATTTTAATTTTTTAGAAAACTAAGAAAAATTTGAACAATTATTTTTCTAGGAAATATAACTTAGTAATATAAGTTTTAAATATTTTTTGAAATTCCAAGTATACCCAAGTAATAAAGTAACTAAGTTTTAACTAAGTAAAAAGTGCGTATACACCTAGCTGTGTATCCTAACAACAACAACAAAAAAAAAAAAAAAAAAAAAAAAAAAAAAAAATGTGCTTGTTTCGAATGCAGTATTCTGAAAATTGTTTGTGTGAACTTTGCAAAGTCAAGATAGCGAACTCCACGTTTTAGTTCGTCTGTTTCTCGGAATGCGTTTTCGGGCGGCTAAACAATGTCGTCATTCTAAAAAGCCCCTAGGGTGAAAGAGGCAAACGAAAAGTATCTTCACATCAGATTTAAAGATGAGGGGAAGTGAAAATAAAAGAAGCAAACAAAAGTTCTAACTTTTTGAAAAATTCATCTAAGTGGAACAAGGTCAGTAAACTCTTGGGGATAATGATAGAGCGTTTCTAAAATAAGCATTTTAGTCTGAAAAACTACCAAATTTATTTACAAATTACTGAAAATCGGAAAATTTGACCTGAAGATTGATAAGACGTTTATGGTATAAGAAAATTATCTTGCTCAAAACAAGTTCCATCTCCAAAAGTTACCGTCGTGGTAAAAATAAGTTGCAGACTTAGAATCGCTGAAGCAAACGAAAAAATGGATAAAGATCATAATTTGTTATACCTAGATGGCAACTGCATGTAAAGCATATAATGTACCTTTTTTTTTTTTTTTTTCTGTATTTGAAGTGAACAAATCTTGAAAGTCTGTTGTGAATTTCAATTCTTCCACCGCAACTCTTTCTATGTTAGATATGTGTCTATAGCTTAAGTCTTTGATTTTTCGTTCGCTATTACTCTACATTATATTACGATATCAGAGGTTTTACTTTGCACACACTGCCTGCTAATTACTAGTTCTAAGAAGGGTTTTCGCCATTCGATGTTCCATAAGGTATTTAATTTATTTTTGAAATTAATATAATATATTTCTTAACAAACAGACCGATTTGAAAGAAATATACGTACTTCTTAATTTATTTCTTAATTTTAATTTTAATAACATCTCTGATTGATATTATTCGGAATATATAACTCATGTGATTTATGATGTAATATCCAACTTACAATTTGATAAACATCTGCCCTGTTATTAGAATTTATGAAAGGTGCTTTTTATGCCAGGCATTAATACACAATGTAGTTCGTGTAGAAAATCATCCCCCATGAATGAGAGCTCTTCTTAAGTCTGATGTGCCATGACTGATAAAGGATAATAAAAAAAAGTGTGTAAGTTTCATTAAATAAAAATTGAATTGTATTTAAGTATTTAATTGAAAACTTTCAGTTTATGTGAAAATTCCTTTGTTTCAGTTCTGTTTTTCCGTTAATAAAATCCCGTTATGTATAGTTGTTAAAAAATGATTAATGAAAAATTGTAAACGGTTATTAGTAACACTTCAACGAATGCTGTGAACTTAGTTTCACTTTACGACATCTATCACACATATTGTTTTTACATATTATCTGTAATAACCGATAACATTTAACCCATTAAAAAACCAGACCCCGATTTTGTATATAAAATAAACTAAATTCGTGAGCCAATGCCTGCTTTATATCATGCACTGGATTATGATGTCTGTAGCCTAAAACATGTATTTCCGTCAAGGAATTCAGATAAATCTTTCAGTACAGTTTTCATCTCTTCTGAACAACAAAATGCTTTGCTGAAAACTTACTTTCATTTTCATTTTAAGTTATAACGATATTCAGGGGTTTAACTTCTTATTCTTGACCTTTTCCCAGAACAGTTCAGTTCCATCAACATCACAGTGAGTTTACACTTAAAACTTGAAACGTTTACAGCATAACTTTAGAATTTCCGATACACAGTCTTGTACGCTGGAGATAATTCCCCCCCCCCCCCGTATAGTGCTGCTCGCTTTGAAATCGTTGAGTTTGTCAATCAAAAATTCGTTAAAGTTTTACAAGATATGAAATAGATAATAAAACAAATTCCAAATTTGGGCTTCTAGATGTCTATATTTGGGTGGAAACGTACGTTATTCAAAATTTGATGGCTCTAGGTACCGTCGTTTTATCACAATGCGAGAAACATACATACATTTATGCAGACTCTTCATTATTTAATTTCTTTAAATATAACACAGGGCGATAATATTTGGTGGTAAGAACTTCAAAAGTGAAACAGAGATTTAAAATTTTCAACGCAAAATGCCAAAATGAAATTAATAGCCCTTCCGGGCTAACTCCCTTTGTGATAATGAATACGAATAACTATCAACAATTAATTAATATTTATAAATTAAATTATAATTTAAATAAATATACAAAATTGTAAAACAAAACAAAAATGTTCCAATATCTTTTTTAATCATCAACAAAAATTATTTCACGACTCAGTACTCGGTGGCAAGCCATGTTTTGAGGACTCTAGTATTTTCAGGGTTTGAAATCTGCGTTTTCAGAAAGCTGGGCTGGGTATTTTTGTCAAAGAACCTAAATGTAAGGAAAATGTTGGGACCAGACACAACCAGTAGAAAAGCATAATACTTTTTCACGTGAAAGGGAAAGATGTTAATAACAACAATAAGGAACATAAAATATAAATAAAGGGGAATATTTTAATAACAAAAATAAGAAAAATAAATACATAAACTTTGCTATACTTTGCCTTTCTATACAAAATATTGAACAAAAATTAAACAGCTTACAGTAATTCTGCATTTTGAAATCAAGTTAAATAAATATCCTAGTGCATCTGATATGCTGTATCTTGCTCATAAACAACATCATTTTTGTTCAAAAAAATTCAAGATATTTAATTATTCAAATGAAGCTTCCATCTTCGTAGCTTTATAGCATGTTGTAATATATTGTGATTTTCCATATCTTTCTACATTTCCTCTGTACTATAAATGCATTTCACTTAATGCATAATTATTAAATATTTTGACAGTAAAAATTATGGATATTCGAATATTATTAGGAAGTTCTTCCCAAGTTTACGATGAAATCATATACAGGTAGAAACAAATTTTATTGATATGCATCCAAAGAGCTTTGAAAATGATTGTGTAATACGAAATAGAAATTTTAAAATTAAACACAAAATACTTATGGTATGAGGATTTATCTAAATTTAAATACCCACTATAGCAAAATATGACGATTCCCTTCTAAGTTTCAAGGTCCCGGAAATGTTTAATAATTTAGAGTTAAGCTTATTGACACTAACGTATATTTGAAGATAAATACTCACACTTTGTCGCATGGATTCTAAAAGTAGTACACATAAATATTTGTTTAGGAAACCAGTATAAAGTTTATTCATAGTTAGTAAAAATAAAATTTATGAAATAAGTTTTGCGTACTTCGTAGAGAAATGCGCAAAACTTCATTTAATGAAAATAGGTTTTTTGTACGCCACGTGGATCAGAAAGCAAAAATCAGTTAGGAAAAGCGGTTATATTTTAGGAGCCTTAATATTTATGATTATTGTTATCTGTTTTATTTGCGTCTTAGAAAGCTATTTATGTCTCAGAAATTAATGACCTCAGATTTCCAGTCTTTACATTGCTTATAAATTAAGCGGCATAAATTTTTCATCTTAATCATTAATTTATTAATGACAAAAATATAAAAAATAAATATAATGTATGAAAACATATATTAACGGAAGCTATTTATTTCTTAGAAAAGTTATGCAATTAATGCCGAAATGAAAGAGAATAATGTACAAAGGGATTTTATGAGTGAAAATCGCATCTTTACTATTAAAACGTGTTAATTAAATTTTTAATTTGCAAAAATTATTGAAATATTGCAATAATGGGGCAGCATTCTTTTCTGAAATATTCCATTCGTTTGTGTAGTGAAAATAGCAATGTAATTCACGTTCTTTCAGATGTTGAAATGAAACTTAAAACTATTAGGGCAACGCTGCTATTGATATGTTTAATATTTACTGTAATTAATTTATCGAAATTTACGAAGTAGTGTATACTTTTAATTGCGCGATGCAATTTTTATTATCATTATTATACTATTATTGATGATTTCACGTACTGAATGCTGTGAAAGTAAATTAAAAGCAGAAGTAAAGTAAATTGCAAAATTTCATTTCAAATAACGATTAGAAAGTACTCCATGAAGGCATTCTTCCCCTTAAGCAAATAGTGTTCGAGTGCTTTATTATTATACAATAATTCAATTCAATGCCATTTAAATAACGTACAAATTATTGCGCATTATTCAAGTATACGCTTAAATGCTTCACGTTGTTAAATAAATCGCAATTTATTATATTTTTTTCAAACGAAGATTTTGATATAAAGAGAGATAAATATATTACTTTCAAAACAAATTTAATGTCTTCAGAATTATCTTTTACAGATGTGAATTTTTGGTAGATGGGTAATTTACAAGTTAAGAAAAACTACAGCTCTTCTCTTTTCTAAAGAAAATCAAGTAAATCCTCAAACAAGTTCTGAGCTTTCAAATTTAATTCTCGATTAGGGTTTTTAAAGAATTCCTAACCTGCATTTCATCTGCAATGTGAGAATATTTTGAAAATTTTGGTATGAAAAAATTGGATAAATATTTATTTACTCATTATTTCAAGTAAAAATATTCATCCATTCCTTTTCCTAACCCCCCATGAGTAAAAAAGTAATGAATTTCGATCAGTTTAATGAAAAAAATTTCATTAAATTTACGCTGGCAATTAACTGAAATATTTGGCCGCTTGATGTTTGAGCATCTGTGTATTCGTAGCCTGTCGTAAAACTCCCCCTCCTTTTTTTCGGACTTTGAATTCATTCAAAGATCCCTAAGCCGAATGGAAAATCTCTCCTTTCCAAATCTGGTGCCATAAATTCTTTGCGTTTTCTGGACTAAACGGCAATTCGACATGGGGGTGGGGCAAAGTCCTTTCATGCCACAACTGCTCAACTTACGTCAATTATTTTGTGTCCTTAAGAAAGAAAAGCACGTATTCTGGAGATAGCAATTAATACTTACGAATGATTATCCCCTCCAGCTTATTAGTGTAAAAAACAGAGAAAAAATTCAATCCGCCTTTGTCATTTTGTAATGTCAATCGTGCTTCTAAATTCAAAATGTTTCTGTCCCTTACCTTGCCTCTTGGAGTGACTGCACAGGTTGCAAGTACCATCGTTTTATACATTGTGAGAACTATACATTGAAACATGCAGATTCTTCCTTATTTAATTTCTTTAAAAACAATACAGGGTGAAATTATTTGGTGGCAACAATTTGAAAAGTGAATGCCGTTTATAGCGAACCGACGAAATACATGTTATATTAAATTCTAAGAATCATTCACATTAATAAATTCAATTTCATATGGAATATTAGGAATGATTTTTAGACTTGCGTTTAATGGAAAAGCTAGTAAGAGATTCAATATATGAACAAAATTAAACTTTACGGAATGACATATGAAAATTACGAGCTGCAAATAATATACCACGATTTCTCTTAACTTGCAAAGTTCATTCCAAAGTACCAGAATCCTGTCTAGTTAGTTCTTTGATTTATACTTAGAAAATATGTCCAGTGATTATTCGATCATAATGCGAATTATACAGAAACAAATTAATATATAAAATAAGTGTTGTATAATAAATAGTTACAATTAATTTCCACTTCCACCGCTTTTTGATTTGGGATTGCAAAAGGAGAAACCTTTCCTTTAGGGTGGTCGCCTTTAATAATTTTTAGGTTTGAGACTAAGGAATACAAAGAAACTTTTCCTATTTTCCGCTCACTGCTATCCCTAAACTGGGGTAGGTCATGATGTTGTTACGAATTTGGTATAAAAAGCTAATGTTAGTTCAATTATAAATTAAATGGTTTTATTTCTCGCGCAGTGCAGCGCGTGACGAATATTAAAAGAAAGCTAAGCCGGAAAATTGAAAATACAAGAGCGCGTGCATTAAATAAATAAATATCTCTTTTTGATTTCGAGAAAGTACTGGAAAATTCTAGCGCGTGATTTTAAAATCTTATAAAAGGAGGAAAACATCTCAGTTTGTAGTAGTTGCTTAGTTTGTTGTTGTTTAGAAAACTACTGTTGTTGATTGTAGCGAATTCGCGGATTAGCGTTCTTTAGCTGTTTTGAATTACGTTCTATTGGACATTTGAGTAGTTAAAAGAAAACTACTGTGAGATATTGTAATACTGCATGATAATTTGAGAAAATTTAAGCATTTTTCTTGTGATAATAATAAATTTTTGTTCATTTTTCATCGGACTTGTGCATTCATTTCATAACGAACCCGTACGCACGCAACAATTTTTGGTGTCAGAAGTGGGATTTGAATGCCAATAACAAGAGCGATGGAAGAACAATTGAGACAGCTCATTAGTGCTTTTGCTGCATTCCAAGAAAAAATGAAATTGGGCCAGGAATCCGTTAAGGAAGAAATGAAATTGGGCCAGGAATCCGTTAAGGACGAAATGAAAGCCGTTCAAGCTGGTCAAGAAGAAATGAAAAGAGAAATTACTTGCATAATAGAAAATAAATTTGAAGCTATGGAAGGCAGAATTGACGCAGTTGAAAATAAAGTTGGACATATTGAAGAAAGAGTTTCTTCGGTGAAAGAAGAAATAGAAGAAAGAGTTTCTTCTGTAAAAGAACAAATTGATGAGAGAGTTTCTGCAGTTGCCAAAGAAATGGATACTTTAAAGAAATTCGTAGCGTCGGCAGGGAGCAGGAGTGATGATTTTAAATTCTTACCAATGCCTGCTCGTCCACCTCTGAAGCTATCCACATATGATGGGAAGACCTCCTGGCAGGTGTATAAGACACAATTTTCTATCGTGGCGGATGCGAATGGATGGGATTCCCAAGCTAAGGCCTGTCATCTCGCCGCTTCTCTAAGAGCCGACGCAGCGGATATCCTTCAGACTCTTCCCGAAAACAAAAGGTTAGATTTCGAAGCTCTGTCCGGCGCCTTGGAGTTGCGCTTTGGGGAGAAGTGTTTAAAAGACTACAGCAGGCTCCAATTAAAATCTCGTCAACAGAAGCCTACCGAAACACTTCAGGAGCTCGCCGCGGATGTTGAAAGGCTGTCCCATCTCGCCTTTTCGGAATGCCCGACAGAAACAAGGGAAATCCTGTCCTTGCAATACTTTATCGACGGCATCCGAGATACTGAAATACAGAAAGCTCTACGAATGGCGGATGTAAAAGATTTAAAAAGTGCTCTAGTGTACGCCATGAAATTTGAGGCAGCCCAGCAAGCCACTCGTCGAGACCGCCACCCAGTCAGAGCTGCTCAAGTCCAGGAGCCAGGGGATCAAGTCACCGCTCGACTTGACGATTTAACTAGACAACTGAACGCCTTGAGACGGAATATTGGTGAGAAGAAACCGACCGTTAAGTGCTGGAACTGCGGTGCTGAAGGACACATACGACGAAACTGCAAAACACCCCAGGGTACTGATGTTAAGACCGCTTCTAACAAGCAGCAGGGAAACTAATTAGTGGCCATCTCGCGGGGCGGAGGTTGCCAGATAATGAAAAGCCCCCGTTTAAAGCGCTTCAGATTTCTGCAGTGAAAGGCGGCAGTAATGGAATTTTCATAATAGGACATATTAATGGAGTTCCGTGCAATATGACTATAGATACAGAAGCCAACGTCACCATCATCCGAAAAGATTTGGCTCAACAACTAGGAAACAAACTTATCTGGACGCCGCCCTGCGTTACCCTCCAGACTGTGTCCGGTGAGAAGATCGACATCGACGGAAAAGTAAATGTTAACATCACGTTTGGAAGTGCCGCTTACCATCACACGGCATATGTAGCAGAGATCACTGATTCTTGCATACTCGGATTGGACTTTCTAAGGAAATACAATTTTTCCTTGGATTTTAAAAATAACGAATTGCATTCTACATCTGAGGACATAGCGTTATTTCTCGTTAATGATGAAGAAGTTAAATCTGTCCATAAAATCATAGCACAAGACTATATTACAATACCGGCAAGAACAGAAATTTTACTTCCTGGATCCATAGCCGAAAATAGAAATTTCCGCTACGGCATCATAGAATATCCCAATAACTGTAATATCCCAAAAGGAGTATTAGTAGCCTCAACACTCGTCGACCTATCCAGAACGGTTATCCCGGTGAGAGTCGCCAATGTAACTGAAAAGTCGAGAGTTATTAAGAAAGGTGAAGTGGTTGCAACATGTACTCCAATAACCAGCGTTGAAAAAAAGAGTAACATCCCAGAATCCGTGTCCTCAGAGAGCATTACATCGGAGTTATTGCAGAATGCACAATTAAACGATAAAGAGAAAAATGCTGCCGATCGCGTCATTAAAGATCTTCAAGTTGTTTTCTCCCGCTCGTCTTCTGACGTGGGTCGAACTAGTTTGACACAACATAGAATAGATACTGGCGATCATCCCCCGATCAAGCAACATCCAAGACGTCTACCGTTTGCTAAACAGGAAGAGGTGCGAACACTGTTAAAAGATATGGAAGAAGGCGATGTCATCGAGCCTTCAGCGAGTCCATGGGCATCTCCCATCGTTCTCGTCAGAAAGAAAGACGGCTCAACAAGATTTTGCGTTGACTATCGCCGGTTGAATGAGGTTACGAAGAAAGACAGTTACCCTCTTCCTAGAATTGATGACATTCTAGACACTCTTTCTGGAAGCAAGTGGTTCTCAACACTTGATTTAAAGAGTGGGTATTGGCAGGTAGAAATCCATCCTGATGACCGAGAAAAGACGGCATTTACTACGGGACAAGGACTTTGGCAGTTCAAAGTGATGCCGTTTGGACTGTGTAATGCACCGGCAACATTCGAACGTCTTATGGAGACTGTTTTGAAAGGCCTTTCTTACGAAGCCTGTCTGATATACCTGGACGATATCATCATCGTCGGAAAGAGTTTTGAAGAGCATCTAGAAAATCTTAGAAAGGTGCTTCAGAAACTGAAAGAGGCCAATCTGAAGCTGACTCCCGCTAAATGCAAATTGTTTCGAAAGGAAGTGACTTACCTGGGACATGTCATCTCTGCAGAAGGTGTGCGCACGGATCCTGAAAAGGTATCAGCGGTTAAATCCTGGACGCGTCCCGAAAATGTCCATCAGCTGAGAAGCTTCCTAGGGCTTTGCACCTACTATAGGAGATTCGTGAAGAACTTTTCTTCCATCGCAAGACCACTTCACAAGCTGACAGAGAGCAAGCAAAGATTCTTGTGGACAAAGGAATGCGAGGATGCATTTAACAACTTAAAGGAAGCTTTAACATCTGCTCCAATCCTGACGTATCCTCAGCTCGACAGACCATTTATTCTCGACACCGACGCGAGCAATGAAAGTGTCGGTGCTGTTTTGTCCCAAGAAATAGACGGCCAAGAACGTGTAGTAGCTTACTGGAGCAAGTGCCTGTCTAAACCGGAGAGGAATTACTGTGTCACAAGGAAAGAGTTGCTCGCCATTGTCAAAGCTGTAGAACATTTCCATCATTATCTATACGGGAGAAAATTCCTCCTCCGCACGGACCATGCCTCATTGGCCTGGCTTTTAAATTTCAAAAATCCTGAGGGTCAAATAGCCAGGTGGATACAGAGACTCCAAGAATATGACATCACTATCCGTCATCGTAAGGGATCATCACACGGAAACGCCGACGCCCTGTCTAGAAGACCTTGCCAAGAAAACTGCCGATATTGTTCCAGGGTGGAAGCGAAATACGAGCTGCTGATTCCGGTCGCAAGACAAATTACAACATCAACATCGGCTGATCGAGACCCGTGGAGTGATGATGAAGTCAGGAAAGACCAGCTGGAAGACCGCGACATTAAACCCATACTTGATTTAATAGAGTCATCAAACAGAAAACCTACATGGCAGGACATTTCTATCTGTAGTCCTACAACAAAACAATACTGGGCACTCTGGGATTCACTTCACATTCGAAACGGCGTCTTATACCGGAAATTCGAGTCGGATGATGGGAAGACGTTCCGATGGCAACTGATACTTCCAAGATCCCGGATTCCTGATGTCCTCAAAGAACTACATAACAGCCCTACAGGAGGTCACTTTGGAATTATGAAGACCTTACAGAGAGTTCGTGAGCGCTTTTACTGGAATAATGCAAAGAATGACGTGCAAAAGTGGTGCCGATCTTGCGATGCCTGTGCAGGTCGGAAAGGACCGAGGAAACGCAGCCGAGGCAGACTGCAACGTTACAACGTAGGTGCGCCTTTTGAACGTATCGCCTTTGACATCCTGGGACCTCTGCCACGAACTGCTGATGGCAACAAATACATACTCGTTGTCATTGATTACTTCACCAAGTGGCCTGAAGCTTATCCTATTCCTGATCAAGAGGCAGTCACAGTAGCTGAGGTAATGATACAGCACTGGATTTCCAGGTTCGGAGTGCCTCTTCAGTTACATTCCGATCAGGGAAGGAATTTTGCCTCGGCAGTAATCAAAGAACTATGCAAACTACTTGGCATTGACAAAACTCAAACGACGCCATTGCATCCCCAGTCGGACGGCATGGTAGAGAGGTTCAATCGAACCATCCTTAATAACCTCTCATTAGTGGTTTCCAGAAACCAACAGGACTGGGACAAGAAATTACCACTCTTTTTACTGGCTTACCGCAGTGCTGTCCACGAGACTACCGGCTATTCTCCATCACAGATGCTCTTCGGTCTTGACCTTCGTCTGCCTTGTGATCTATTGTTTGGCCGCCCTCCGGATGCTCCTTCATCGTCTGAGGAATATATTCAAGATCTCCAGGCCCGGTTTGAAGTGATGCACAATTTTGCACGAGAGCGAGTCAACTTGGCGACGGAGAAGATGAAGACCCGATACGACACAAGAGCTACTGAACATCAATTCCACGAAGGAGACAAGGTGTGGTTGTGGAATCCGACTCGACGGAAAGGACTTTGTCCGAAATTACAGTCACCTTGGGATGGGCCGTACACAGTCCTAAACAGGCTGAATGACGTCGTGGTTCGGATTCGTAAGTCTTCGAACTCTAAACCTAAAGTCGTTCATTACGACAGGTTAGCTCATTACTATGGCCATAGTACATAATGTAAATAATTGTAAATAGTATAAGACCATGGTCCATTTTGTTTTTAAATGTGTATTTGATTTGTATTTGATAGCATTTGATTTGTTTTATGTATTGCATTTATTGTTCGTGTTGTTTATTATTGTAATGTAATGCTTATTAATGCATTTATGCCACAGTTGTAAGTTTTGCTTCCTGTCCAGGGATTGTACTGCCCGGGACGTGCAGTCCTTGGGAAGGGGGCAGTGTTACGAATTTGGTATTTAAAAAGCTAATGTTAGTTCAATTATAAATTAAATGGTTTTATTTCTCGCGCAGTGCAGCGCGTGACGAATATTAAAAGAAAGCTAAGCCGGAAAATTGAAAATACAAGAGCGCGTGCATTAAATAAATAAATATCTCTTTTTGATTTCGAGAAAGTACTGGAAAATTCTAGCGCGTGATTTTAAAATCTTATAAAAGGAGGAAAACATCTCAGTTTGTAGTAGTTGCTTAGTTTGTTGTTGTTTAGAAAACTACTGTTGTTGATTGTAGCGAATTCGCGGATTAGCGTTCTTTAGCTGTTTTGAATTACGTTCTATTGGACATTTGAGTAGTTAAAAGAAAACTACTGTGAGATATTGTAATACTGCATGATAATTTGAGAAAATTTAAGCATTTTTGTTGTGATAATAATAAATTTTTGTTCATTTTTCATCGGACTTGTGCATTCATTTCATAACGAACCCGTACGCACGCAACAATGTTATTATTTCATAGTCGAATGCTGGAATTTTAACTTGAATTTGGCTGTTTCAGGTGCAAACACTTAAATTTAGCTGTTTCAGGTGCTTCCAAGGGCCTCCTATTTGCGTCATACAGAGAATTGCATCACTGCACCATATAGGTAGGAGAGCTCTTAAAAATTTAAAAGAAAACGAATTCTATTATCTACGTATACTTAAAGATTCTAAAGTTAAAAGTAAATTCGAATCAAATCAAGGCTATTCCTCAACTATATTAATATTAGCAATCGTGTAAAAGGGTTTAACGCAAAATCAAAACGTATCAAAATTAAAATAAGAATTTATAGTAGTACAAATTCTAAAAATAAAAATGAAAAGCAAAAGGGAAAAAAATAAAAGATAAAAAATATAAAAATTATAATTAATCTTCTTTTATAGAAATTCTAATTCCGAACTCATCAAGGGAAAATGAATTAAAGCTTCTATATATATGTAATGGAATCCGTCTTAAAGTTTAAACACGTAAATGTAGTTCAGCAAGACATTTAAAGGGCCCCCTAAGACTTCGGGCCCCTATGCGACGGCATTCCTTGCATACCCTTATTTACGCCACTGCATCTCTGCAAACTTTCCGTTCGCATAGCTTTGCATGTTCTTCCTATGGTGCCTACCACTCGAATGAGGCAATTCTCACTTTCCACAAGCACTCGCCTTTACAGCACCTGGCGGCGTACAGTGACGTTTCTGGGCATGGGTTCCTATGCAATTCTTAATCCCTATGATGTACCCTACCAGATGTTTGTAGCAACATTTATGGGACATTCTGTATAAGGAAATAAATTAAAACGTTATATTCAGTTCCAGCATTCTAAAATGTTGTTTATGTATTCATGCTTTACTGTCAATAAAAATCGTCGATAAAATTATCGAAATCTTGCATTACTTTGTATTCTGTAAACAGCATGCAGGATTTCATTATTTTAAGGAGGCTTTGTAGATATTACCTTAATCATTAATAATTTTTTACTTACAAAAATTCTCTCATAAGTAGTAATACTTAGAGCAGCTGTGAGGAAAATTCAGAGTTATATCATGAATAACTTCTGGATTCGAACCCAGGTCGAAATGCCAGCGTTCAGAAAATCTTTTGGTCAGACAGTTCGCCTCTTCACACCATCGTCAGCTCGTACTGAAGCGTGAATGTAAAAGTGAAGATCAAACAGCGACAGCCAGGGGGCCACTCGAATATGTAGACAAATTGTTAAAATACATGGGTCAAGTATTTCAGTTCTAGATCATCGAAATCAATGCTGTTTAATAAACACTCTACTTTTCGTTTAAACTCTTAGATAATGTTTTTCTTTAAGTTATACATTTTAATTATTGGTAATTTTTGATTTATCACTTTCTTGGCACTAATTAACTTTATAACCTTTAGTTCACTGTATATAGATCAGAACATGGACAGATGACATTGTCATAATCTCTTCGAAATTTTTCCAATTTTATTCTTATTATGCTTTTCCCAAAGGTCAATTTTCTGTTTCAGACATAATGTTCATTCTTTGATTTTATCTCTTTTTATCTGGACAGGAGTTCTGAATGAACTTTAAGAATTCAAAAATTGTACCCCAGTATTTAATTTCAATGTAAAGTACACAGAAATCTAATTAGAAAGTAAATGAATCCGATATAACTTTTTAAAATTATTTACAGACTAAACAAGTATAAGATAGTTGCAGAAAATACGATCCTTAATAATAAGTAATTTATAATTTTGCCCCATTTTCATTCGAATATACTTATTTGAATTAAAATAAAACGTTCCGGCTGATGTTGGCATACAGGCGTTTTATAATCATCCAGTTTTAGCGCCCAAACTTTACCGTACGACACCGCAGCTTGCGGTTCTTCATATAACATCGCTCAGTTCATTTAAATGTAAGATTAGTTATGCACTTTATTTAATAGTTCAAGTAAAATTTGCTTTCTGTTCTAGGTATGGCAGGGAAAAGTGAAATTGAATTCGCCTTATGTGATCTAGTGATGGACGGTTTATGGCATATGTTTGCGAAGATCCGGAGAGCGCAGATCCATCAACTTAGCAAAGAGGAAAGGGTAAGTAACGCCCCTCCCCCAATAATCCAACTTAAATTACTCATCAGACATTGGAAGAAACGCTAAATACAACTAAAAAAAAAAAGAAAAATTCTATTCAAATGGTGGAATCACGCACCATCCAAATATTTAATAATTCCGGGTAAGGTTCTTTTTCTGAATGTTAAATAATTAGCTGTTGACAATGATTTTTCAAATGATAATTCAACAACAGCACAATATTTTTTTATTTATCTTATTTTATTTTAATGCGTATTATAAGATTAAAAAATAAGATTTTCTGTTTTCTTAGAACAAAATTTTAAAAATTTTGAGAAAATTAAGAAAGAATTTTTTTATTTAATATTTTTTTTTTTTGTTTGTTTGTTTGAACATGTTTGTATTGCAATTGTAGCAGTGAAATTAGTTTTAATGTAGCTTTTAATATTAATCACATATTTTGTTTTTATTTTTGCTGTTCTAAGATTATTATAACTATTACTTTTTCCGAAAACGAAACGTATTCTATTCAGCTACCACAAAACTGACATTATCTTTGTAGATATAAAATAATAAAATCCTCAATACCGTATCAAACGGCAAAGATTATCTCCTAATCTAATAGTTAATCTGAATATAACGAGACTGACCTCATTTGATTTTACATCAAGTGGCCATTGATCACTTAATTTAATGGTTACGCAATCTAGGTTTTAAAATAACAACAACAAAAAAAAAAAAAAAAATCTAATCTTGAGAATATAACATTCAAGCTATATCTAAAGTACATGGCTACTTATCTGGCGGCAATCCCAGTGGCTAGTGGCCAATGTCTCATTCCCCCGAATGGCCCAATCATCTAGTAGAATAATGGCAGTGGCGCATGGCTATAATAATACTCGTATAAGCACCGGTTGCTGCCTAAAAAGGAAAAAATCTTAAACAAAGCAGTAATTAATAAATAAATTTTCGAATAGAACAACTTTTAGCAAACAATGATTATCAAATAAAAACAACTCATGATATGAGTAGTCAAAAGCAAAATTGAAAATAAGTCATGTCTTGAGCACGTCAAAGAAGAAATCAAGATAAGAATTCCAATCGAGGTAGTGCAGAATTATACATGGCCTCTTAAATTTTAAGAAACAGTATGATCAAAGTTAATATTTTTTAATTTTTTTTGAAATTTTTAAATTTTCATTGAACTGCAGCTGTTTTTTGACAGTCTAAGAAATTTACTATTGACCATTGGAATGTTGGAACTAGCTTGATGAATAATATTATTCCTTAAAATCCAAGGTGAGTTAAAACAGATACAAAATAACTTGTTTTGGGAGAACTTGAAACTTTTGTTGATTATGCTTCGAAATGCATGCCCGAACTGCAGACTCGTGTAGAAAAATCGGCCTAATCATACTAAGATAAATCAGTTGTTTATTTTCTAGAGAGAGAAAGAATTCGTTCAGAATTGAGAATAATATCATAAATGATTTATGAGACGTTAATGAGATATAGTGTATATGTTTAAAAAAAATTATTCTTTTGTCCAAACAAATACCAAGGTATTTGACAGAGTTGTGATTAGGCATTTACGGGTTATTAAAATATAGCTTTGTATTCATAAGCGATGCCCACTAGCGGCCGAGCGGTACACTGGTAGTTCGGTAAGAGGTTCGAACCCTGCTAATAGGCTGGCTGCATGGTTTCGCGGTTTTTCCCACTTGTTGTTTCTGATTTGTGAAAGCCTTGAACACTGTTTTTTTAACAGAACTATATGCAGATAACTGCGTCTGATAAATTTGCCGTACGTTGCGTTGAACAGCAGCAGAAGATTTAAATTCTGCGCTCCAAAATGCATTGCATTTTTTGTTGCAGGGCGCCATTTTCATATGAACTGGCTTATTAAAGGCTTCATTGCTGTTAGGCAAAGTTTCTCTACTTGTCAAAATAACTTCACCCGATCTTTCCGAACAAAACTTGGACAATTTCAAACTATTTTGGTATAAAAACTAACTATCATTAAGCACAACACTAATTTAAAATCAGGTCCATCTTTTCCAATACCCTTGTATTAAAATTTAAAATTTATGTCAATGAAAAAAATTTCTTACTCTTTCTCATGGTCACTGCATTTGAAATTTGTTCTCCGAGTAAGATCCAGCTCTAGGTCTTGTAGTGTGCAAAATAATGCTTTGTAAATTATTCACAAAAGGAGATTTTAAACCCTTAATAGACGGTGCTTTATATAAATAAACTCCATAAAGCGTATTATCAAATTTTCAAATAATAAGCATTTATAAGCAAAATATTATAAATGCTTATTCTTATTTGCTGATTGAATTTTGAATTTGTACAGCCTCATTCAAATATCCTTTCTAAGTTTCAATAATTATTCGAGAAATTTGAACAGTATGGAGTTTTTATCCTATTATTACAAACAATATTTAGATTTATTTTTATCACGGAAATTTTTGAGATTTTTTACATTACTTCCTTAGCGATTCCTTGTCTGCGTTTCTCATGGAAAACAATTAAATCTCGTCCTTGTTTTCAGTCAAGAAATATATTTCTTTAAACACTTTTTAGATAAATAATGAGATTTTATTGAGCAATCATGAATTTTACAGAATGAAAAATTTTGAAATAACCCTTTGTTATATTTTTAACAGAGTTCCATCATTAAGACCATGATTGCTGAGGACGTACCACCCTATCTGGATGGTTTTGAAAAAATGCTGAAGGACAGGAAAGACGAGAGTGATTTCATCATCAGCAAAGAGGTGAGCGTGAACGTTATATTAAATGAGAATAAAGTGGTTTTGTTTAATGCCATGGTATATTTGAGCGGAATCAAAACACATTTTGATTCTGCTCAAAAATTTTGCTTGCAGGTATTGCATTTAAAGTATTCATATCTAAGATGGATTTGTACTCGGTATCTATGAAATACATATCAACTCAAAAAGAATACAATTACTTTGCATATTTGGTACAGAACAACTATTTATTGTACAGTAATGAATATATTATCTGCAGAGCCGGATTTAGACTTGATGAGGCCCTAAGCTATTTGAAATATGGACCCTTTATAAGTCTGCTATACTATATTTTAATATTATATTTTAAATTTTTGGAGGATCCCCAACAAAGTGGGGTCCCTAAGTTGTGTAGCTCATAAGTGAATACTGCACTGATTATCTGTGGATAGGAAAAATGTTAAATTTTACATGAAGAACATCTGCCTATATGAATATCTGCTTCATCATTGGACTGGCCGTGTTACTATCAATAATTTGATATTTTGCAACTGGACAAAAGCAACTGCCATAACATCCTATTTTTTTTCCTATGAATATTTGTCTATGTGTACTGTATGTGTAACTATGTGTACTGTATGTGTAACTATATGTACTGTATGTGTACCAGAGGAATTCTGGCAGATTCTGAGCCATGGCTCAAGATCTGCCAGAATTCCTCAGGTTTGGCCGTCGGGTAGCCATCGATATAATTTGGTCTCGAAGATTCGATTGCCATCTCTATATATAGGATATACACTGAAAATTTTTATGTTTTGCGATGTAAAACAACACTTCTCCGATCTACAGATATTTTAACGTGTTCTTCTATCGCAAACAATTATCTTTCAACACCCAAACAATTTTATTATTTTTGAATTACCATGTATAAGTAAGATCAGTACCAGGATGATGTATTTGGCAATAGTTGTTATGCAAAGTGATTTTCCAAGGACTTTGGGCAAGACCTAACGGTACGATAATTATAGTTACTGATAGCAACGACAGAAATCAGCTGCACTGAAAAAAAATAAACATTTCTGATAAAGACTGCTCTGTTATTTGAACATGATAAAATAATGCGTGATACCTTTATTTATTTTGCATTTTTAGATTAGATTATTCCACCTAAATTCTAGTCAAAGCAGTTTAAAATGTGCATAAGGTATGATTGTTTGGGCTATTGACTCATTTCCACAAGATAAAAACCACAATTAAAATCTGATACCGGCCAGCACATGACCTATTTTCTGTCATTGTTTTTCGACGTTAAGACGAACTTCAATCGCATCGCATCGATATGGTAAAGATGTCTAGAAAGTCGAAATGGGATAAAGTGTGTCTCAATAGGAAATCTTATCTTCTCAAATCATACTGGCTCTTTTCTCTTAGGAACGACAAAAGATGTTGAAAGATTATCTCATTCAAATATTTTTTTTTTCAAATTAATTGTAACAAGATCATAACTGCAGCGAACGGATAATTACGATTTCGTAAATAATTATACATATGTATTGTTAACTCATTCCTTTTTTCCGAATAAAGAGATAGTGCAAGATCTTCGAGCTCTACACCATCTCTGGGGGGAGTAAACAACGAAGACTTTCAAGTCTATGAGCGTAAAAACTATAACCGAGACATGGACTAAATTTATAAAAGTCAGCAGGTCCAGCTATGCTGACTTTTATAAATTTTTATTTAGTTCACTCATGGTATTTATCGCATGGACAAAATTTAGTCATCGATTTTTTAAACTGCATCCTGATAGGCTATCGAATTCAAATATCGTATACACTCTGTCTGCTTGTTTATGCATGACAATACAATGTGGTTCAGTAAATTTACAAAATTCGATTTGTATTCTATTTAATTTAAATTTAAAATGATTTTTCATTTAACTAATAAAGCAAAAGTGTCAGAAATTTACTCTTTGCACCATTTTCACAGGTTACAGAACAAATTCTTCGTCATCTTTTAAAACAAAAATGATAAAAAAGATAAGAAGACGATGCTTTTTATTTTTTAAAAAATAAGCTACAGTACGAAACAAAAGGGAAAATATTAATTTTTCTGTTTCAAGGTTGCTATATCATTACGTCACATTACGTTTAAAGTTATCTGCAATGATATCTACCTCGTCATTTTTTATTTCTTCCATTTTATCATTTTATATATATTTTTCTCAATATTTCGTTTTAAAAGTTGATTTTCTCCATTTTATTGTGATACGTAATATTGTATTCATTTTATGGGACTTTGCAATTTTTTTAACTAGCCACATTTTTATAAGATTTTTATTTAACACACTCTGGTGTTGTCACTATGGATAAAATTTTGCTATCCATTTTTATACTATTCCTTGATATCCTATTGAGCTCAAACTTTGTGCATGCGCTCATTACGGATGGCAGTACAATGCGTTGCAGCGGTTTTTCTAAAAATCAGAAAATTTCTTTTTTCCAAAACAAATTGTAAGCTGTTGGATTTAAAATGGAATATATATATATGTTTTGTTAGCTGTCGAAAATTAATTTTGTTTTGAATTTGACGTTGCCAAAACATGAACATACATCCGTAATTGTTTGTCATAGTCGTATGTTTCCAATTGCAGAAGTGTTTTAAAAAACGAAATTGCTCATGTTTGTTTATATATGTAGGTAGTCTAGTAATAAATGTCTAACATTATTTAATATCATTTTATTGATCGTTGGTCATATACTCTCAATTACAGAAATGTTTTACACGACGAAAATATTGACAACGTGAAATTAAAAAAAAAAAAAAAAAAAAAAAAAAAAAAAAAAAAAAATTATTTTCGACAGCTAACGAAATCTTAACTTTTAATGCTGTCTCCCGGTACCTATGCTTATATTTAGGAACGTTTTATACAGGTTATGAAAAATAAAATTAGAAGGAGTTTAACTCACGTACGTGAAAAATTGATCGAGATATTTAATTTCAAAATTTGGAATTGTTCATGTCATTTTCAACTTGCCTTGAGAAAATAACTTTACATAAAGCAGAGTAAAAACTTGGTGCAATTTGACAGGCCGTACAAGGAAGTCATGTGGTGGCAACATCACATTTTTTTAAAATTTAATGTTGAAATGCTGAATTTATTCGACCATTTGATGCAATAGAATTGTTGGAAGTAAAAAATGATTATTCATTTTCGAAAAAATGATTTTTCAATTGAATAATTTGATCAATAGCATGTCATTGAAATTAAAAGGATGAAAATTAGAAAAGTTTTTGTAAAATAAGCGTTTATTTAATACTTAAAAACTCATTAATGAACTGGAAGGAGAAAAAACTGATCAGATAGTTTAATGCGAACGAGATATTATTATTATTATTATTATTATTTACAAAATTCATCTACAGTTTCATATCACTTATAATAAAAGCGTGGCTCCTAACTAACGAAATCGAATTGCGCTGTCAAAAGTATAAACCGTTATCTTTCTAAATTTATGAAAGACGCCGCGTGATAACGTCACGCGCCTTCAAAAAATAATTTTAAATGCATTTTCCGTCATTTTTAAAACATTTTCTGTGAATTTTTAGTTCCTCAAAATCCATGTCCGATATATATATATATAAGAATGCTGTTGCTTGGAAGGTCTAAGTTTCTTCTACTAACTGCATCTTTACGAATACATTTTCGTGACAAGATAACAAAAAAATATCTGATGTGGACACCCCATGTCTTCCTTGTAGGGCCTATTAATTTATACACATTTGTTCTGCACTTCATTTAAACTTATTTCCTCGAATTTCATTAGCAATATATTTTTCATTCTATCAATTCAATTCTCACATTGCGGCAAGGCAAAAACAGATAAAAATTCAAAATATCTTCATTAAGAATCGTAAAATACAGAAAAACCTAAACACACCAAATACAGTTAAAAACTGTTAAAAAAAAAGTTTTTAGAATTAAAATTATATTTTCTAAGTAAAAACAAGCAATGGGGCCCGCGGGCAGAAAGACAGATTTTTCGTCCCTTTCGGCAAAAAGACACTGAAGTTGGTGCACACACAACTTAATTCACTATTCTACTAATAGTTTGAATGTAAACAAAGGGCGGCATCGTTAGGCTTAGTACCACTTAAATAATTTTTTAATTATTAATAATTCTACAAGTATTGCATGCAGATTATCTAAAAGCATTAAAAACTTAACCGAAACATAAAAACATTATTATTCAATCACTTTTAAAGCAAAGAATGCACAATTTACCAACATATAAGATTTTAAAAAAAAACTGAGTTCACCGAGCCGGGTAACAGAGTGGATATGTATATACACTTATACATGTTTGGTGCGGCCGATTGCAACCAAAAAGGGAGGTGTACAGCTACATATTATAGCAGTCCCATATAACAAAATTTCAAAGTTCTGAAGCTACGCGTTTTTGAGTTATGAGAGATACATACATACGTACTTACAGACGTCACGAAAAATCTCTTCTGAATGTATTTTAAATCTATTTTACAATTCGTTTTGTTAAAAAGAGTCCTTTAATCTGTCCGTGCGTACAAATTTGACGCAAAAACATCGTTCAAATGGATTCGGGAGCAGTCAAAATGATATTTTCATTAAAATATGATACCTGAAATTTTTCGTGACTGCAGTACTTCCTTTACTTTATAGAAAAAAGTACAAAAAGAGCAGGGGAGTCATCCGTAGCAATAAATCGTATTCCAGTTATCAAACAATCTTTCTCTTATTTCTCCAGTCCTCAGTTTTGAACTAATTTTAATTATCGAGACTTAGATTGAAAGATTAGGCCAATATGCGCAACATGAGAATTTCTGCTTACAAATTATTGTTCAAAAAATAATTTCTGAACTTTAAGTAATTCACTACCAATAATGTGAAAACAAAATACTTTAATATATCTTGCAAAATTTTCAAATTATTAAATAGAAGTATAATGAACACATAAAAATTTGGCCTTAAAAACTACATTTAAAATTGCGAAGAAGATTAAAATCATTCAGCTAGACCTAGCACACACAATTTTTTTTATTAATTATCTTGAAATTTTATGTTTGAGAGGTGAAGTATATATTCTCAAATGTCTGTCAGTAGGTATCAAAAAAATATCTTTACCTCAAATTTGAAATAAAAGTTTTTATTACGGGCAAATCTTTTAAAAGATTATGCCTTTATGAAAAAATGAAAAATTTCGTAACTTCCAACTTTTGCGATGTTTCAGCAAACAGATTTACGTAAATATTAAGATATAAATTCTTTCTAATGATTAAATGAAAGAAAACTTTATATTATTCTGCCGAATGAAAAATCATATAAATTGTATCTATGTTTATTTGTATTATGATATATTTTGGAGACGTAAAGATAAATTTCTATCAGTTTTTTGTGCATTTGTTAAGATTTTGCTATTTTTTTAATAATTATTAATAAACAAACTAAGAATTCTGATAATAATGTATTCTGCTCTCATGACATCGAGTTAATAATATCGGTTCATTCTTCATTAAAATTAAAAAAGCGCTTGAAAGAGAAGATTGCAATTACTGGATTTTTAAATATATCATTTCTTATAATTGCAAAAATCATTCAAACTTCGAAAATTAATGATTAAATCAATAAATTAATGTCTTTTTCGCTAAATCAGATATGAAATAGTAAAAAAGAAAATAGAGAGTCTTAAATTTTGCCGAAAAATAGTGTACGCTGACAAAGTGCACGTCATTTCATCACACTTTTTCCTAAATAATTTATCAGCACGAGTTTCCTCCAATTTGAAAAATGAAAACCACATTGCTGACGTTCTACATCGCTCAAGTGACAAACCTTTCCTTTGTAGTTATACTTCCTTGAAAAGTTACATGATTTTGAAAGAGACTGCGTCATTCATTAATCAGCATCATATGATGCTGATGACTATTTCTTCTGATCTGAAATGCATTTTTTTTACACTAAGAGTAAATGGAAATATACAGTGTCTCACAAAAGTGATGGGACACTTGTGCTTTACAAAAGGGAACTGTAATAAAATAAATTTTAAAAACATTTAAAAAATTTTTGTGGGTGTGTTTCATACTTAAATTTAGTAAAAATTATTACATAACATACATTTTCTCAAAATATTAAAATATTAATTTAATAAAAATACAATTGTTCAGAACGGAGCAAAAAATGGCTTACATAAGTGATGAGACACCATTAGATACTACTACGTACTACAATAAAAATATTTTTTGAGGTTTCTATTTTTATTCAAAAGCAATTGGCAATAATTTATAAAATCGTCTGCAGTATTTCTCCCCAGTTTGTTTTGGAAATTTTGTGTTTTTTAGCTCTGTGCAGCCATGAATGCTAAGCGAAAAGAAACTTTGCCTGAAATTCGAAAATTAGTTATTAATTTGCATATTGAAAGTGGAAAATCTATTAGAAAAACTGCTGACACAGCTAACGTGAGTCATTCAACAGTTTCAATATCATTAAACGATATAAAAAGAATCATATGATTCAGGATAAAAGAAAACCTGGCCGACCATCAAAGCTATCCAATGGTATAAAACGAATTATCGTTCGAAATATTAAAAAAAATCCAAGAATGAGTGCTCCTAAAGTTGCTGCTGATTTACAAGCATTATATGGAGTAATTGTTAATCCTGAGACTATTAGAAAAGTAATTCGATCTGCTGGATAACACGGTAGAGCAGCCAGGAAAAAATTCTTCGTAAGTGAAAAGAATAGAAAACTCAGACTGGCTTTCGCAAAATCCAACATAAATAAGAATTCTGATTACTGGAATGAAGTTATATTTGCTGATGAGAGTAAATTTAATATATTTGGTTCTGACGGTAGAATCTTGGTGTGGAGAAAACCCAGGGAAGAATTTCGCAAAAAGAACTTGGTGCCAACAGTAAAACATGGTGGAGGAGGAGTTATGGTATGGGGGTGTATGTCGTCCGCTGGAGTTGGTAATCTTGTTTTTATTGACAGTATAATGAATCAGTACAAGTATATTGACATTTTAAATCAAAATTTGAAATCTTCAGAACGAAAATTGAACCTTCATAACAATTTTAAATTCTACCAGGACAATGACCCTAAGCACACTGCTTTGAACGTTAGACTCTGGCTGCTGTATAACTGTCCTGAAATAATAAAAACACCACCACTATCTCCAGACTTAAATCCCATAGAGAATATTTGGCAAGAATTGGAATCAAGAATTCGCAAACACACCATTTCTTCAAAGCAACAATTAAAATCGGTGCTTCAAGAAGAATGGGGTAAAATCGCTCCAGAAATCATAAAAAAAATTAGTCGAATCCATACCAAGAAGATTAAATCATGTTTTAAAAGTAAAAGGAAATATAACAAAATATTAAAAACCTTTTAAAAAGTAAAATTTTTGGATAAATATTTGATGGAAAAGTAAGTGTCCCACCACTTATGTGAGCCATTTTTTGCTTCGTTCTAAACAATTGTATTTTTATTAAATTAATATTTTAATATTTTGAGAAAATGTATGTTATGTAATAATTGTTACTAAATTTAAGTATGAAACACACCCACAAAAAATTTTTACATGTTTTTTTTTAAATTTATTTCACTACATTTTCCTTTTGTAAAGCACAAGTGTCCCATCACTTTTGTGAGACACTGTAGTATTTATGAATTTTAATATCTGGAACTCCAAATATCGCGACAACATTTTCATATTTCTGAGCTCAGTAAGTTTACGCGTTCTTTTTATTTTCCCCAGCATTTAAATAACGTAAATTTTCTCATTTGTTTAAACAGCATAAACAGTATAACTGCACTTCTTTCTTAAAAATATATTAAATTAGTTTAAATGAATGCGGACGCAAGCAATTGGTCTGAAATAGTTAAGTAATTTGCAATCTATAAAAATGAATGGAAGAGTAATTACATACTGTATTCTGCTGTTCATCACCTTCTTCTTTTTTTAAATGCGTAAATCAGTGTTTAGCCATTACAGGCTTTCTATAAAAATATTATTATGAAGTACATTTTAATATTTTACTTTTTTGCATCAATAAAAAATATATATATTCTAGTTTGTATCAGTTGGTAGAAATCGGTTATTCGTTTTAATTTATAGAAGAAAAAATAATAGTTTCTTTGCTTAATCATAGTATAAAAAAATTTTACAGGAAAAATTTATCTTTTTTGTCTAATTTTAGCATAAAAGAAATAAAAACAAATTTACGTTCCTAGTTTTATTGACTGTGTACCTGAACAAAAATTAATTAATTTATTTTAAATGAAATAAAAATGACTGTGTGTATAGGGAAATAAAAAATAATTTTGTTGTTTGATTTCGTAATCAAAAGTTTTAATTAACTATTTTAACTAGATTAAAAGTTTTAACTAACTTTTTTCGCAATCGAAAGTTTTTACTTACCTATTTTCTTTTGGGGGGGATATTGTATTTTGTAGAATGAAGAGGTATTATTTACTCTAAACTGCAAAATATTTACTGAGATAGAATTCACTAAGGAGTTTAAAATCAGAATTCAGTTGCATTGCAAATATTCATTTGGCATCCGCAAAAATATAATATTATCCGGAAATAAACAATAATATTATCCGGATATTTAGAATTCTACTACATAAACTTAAATACAAGTATGATACAACCACATAAACTCAATTAAAAATATATATATCAAAGTGCAAGTTATTTTATATTCTTTTTTAATGTATGATGTAAAATTGCAGATGATATATGTCTACATGTAAAATTTTAAATTTAAAAAAATTAATTTGAAAAATGTCAAATTTCAGGTGACATGGTGTGACATAGGACTAACTCTGGCACTAGCAGCTTTAAAATACCGTCATGGCTTGAGCTTAGATTCTCATCCCCAACTGTCCGGGTATTTAGGAAAAATGATGGAACTGCCACAGCTGGCTGAATTCTTATCGAAGAGGGCTCAAGAAGAAGCTGGATATTAAATTTATTATTGACAAATTCTCATACTGCTATTTTTTATACGTGCATTGCTGTTTAAAAGAAAAAAAATTACTTATTTAATTCGTACCTCAATTTTGCCTTTTTAAAGGATCGTAGCGCCATCTGTTGCATGATATTGAAATAAAAATGGTTTTAAGGTTGTTCAATCATCAATGGTTTGCGGTAAATAGTTGCAGTTTTTCGTCAGAAAATGCTGTTTTCATTTAAGCTCATGAATATATTGATATATTTTATCATTTAAAAATGAATTGTTTTATAATTTATGTTACAGTATAAAATGTTTTAAAGTTTAATAATTACATATTTATAAGAATACAGTAGAACGCACAGAAGAATGGATTGTGATTGCTGATTTGAATAAAGAATTCTTTTTAAAATTTCGAAGAGTTTTTTAGGACAGAAAAATTTATAATTTACAGTACTTTATTAAATTTTATGAAAAGGCATTTTCATACATAATTCCATACATTAGTTATTATTTTCTGGTAATAATTAAATTTTTGAAAAATGTCTTATGATTATCACAATAAAGCGAAGACTTAATGTAAATCTATAATATGATTAGAATTAATAATTGATAAATTTTATAATACTCTTAAACACATTTCTTTTGTAGTAGTATTGATGAAAACATTTTTTTTTTCCATGTTCAGAAAAAAACGTTATTTAATAATAACATTGTTTCATAAGAATAAATAGTAAAGTTAAATTAAATTTAAATAGCTCTCTTGCGCCATTGCTGCAAGGAATGAAATTTAAATTTAACAATCATTCTCTATTCGTAAAAAGCAAATTTAAAGTTAATTTAAATTTTAAATTATGAAATTTTAATTGCGTACAAATAAATGATTAATTATTGCTGCGAACTAATCTATAATATCATTTATATTCTGAGAGTATATGTAAAAATTCTTAACTCAATTTTTAATTTAAAATTTAAATTTTATTAACTTTAAATTTTCTTTTTATGAATAGAGAATGTTTGTTAAATTTAATATAATATTGTAACGTAAGCGAGCTTCCGAGATGGAAAATAATAAGACCAGAGGTCTTTTTAATATTTATTTTAAAACTTAAACAAAGATTTCTTGGTTAAATAAAAAGTAAAACAGCAGCACGGTTACAGAAAAATATGACACAGCTTTCCCGTCTCGGAACGTGACTCTCTTTCGGCGTTTTTCAGACAACATAAATCAATCAGAATTTTATGACTATCAGAATTTTATGAATTTATATCACGTTCAGAATTTTATGACAATCAGAATTTTATGAATTTATATCACGTTCAGAATTTTATGACATTTTCTTTTCATCACGAATGTATCGGGGACAAGTAAAAAAAATCTATACAACAAAGAAACATGGAATGCAAATAAAGAATTAAAATGAAATATGCAAAATATAGCGTTAAAGAGAGAGCAGCAGATTTTATGTAAAATTATATTTTTAATTTTATAAAAAATTTACACGAATCTAAGGTTTCTTTATCATAATTGCTATTTTTCAGAAATGAATAAATGACTGTCAGTCTGTTAGTTATATACTAACAGACTGACATACTAACAGACTGACAGCATAATAGGTAACCATACAGAAAGGAGAATTGTTAATAGTACACCGTAATTTACTCTGCTCACAAGTATAAATTATTTAAAAATTTGAAAGTAAATAAATAAAAATAAATGAGCTTGTTTTAACACAGGAAATGTATTGTCTAACCTAGAACATACATTTATATCGGAAATTTCATAAACAAAATTCTTTGACTATATAATTTTTTCAAAACGTTTTTTGTCGTTTCCCCCTCCGCGTCCGTTTAATTCCTCTAGGTCCCTAATTTTCTTCTTTCCAAGCGCTCTAATTTTGGGTAATTAAGAATCTAACTAAGTGCAAATGTTGAAAGGAACTTTCTCTCTCCTTATCGCATGCTTCGTCGTGCATTTAGTAGGGACGTCCAACTGGTAAACGGAAGGTTCCGAGTCCGAATCCCGGTGACAGCATCATTGACTTTTCATGTTTCCTGCTTCGAAAATCCTAATCACTCTAAAATGTGACTGTTAAAACTGATAATAAAAGTTTAACTAAATAATAACATCATTAATAACCATAAATAAATAATACGCAATAGTGATTTATTAAAACTTGCATTTTTTGCGAAATCATTTATTAATTCCCCGCATATTCCCCAATTTGTCAACCATTTGTTGACAAGCCTGAGTAAAATTAAATGTACAGCTGATTCAAAGATTAAATTCTTAATGTATTTCGAGTGGAGAGGATGGTCTCATGGAGGGACTTTTTAAGGCAGGTTTGCCCATATTCAGCTTACACATTAGAAAATACGAAAACGAACCACGCAATTAGCCCATTGGACTGCGATCGAACCCGAGTCGAAGGAATTTAACCATGATATTCAACGATCTTCTCCTTTGGTAGATAGCTCCTACTACGCCCCCTTTTCCATATTCCAACCGCCTTCAATTCATCTCACATTCACTAGTTGCATAGCAACCGATGTCTGAGAGAGATTGGATTGAGTTGGGTTATTTGGGTTACATACACGAAGACTATCTAAGGGAAGGAAAGCTTTCGTTGGAAACTTTCTAAAAAAAACTGGCTTGTATCCATATTACACGTGAGAAAAACACAAAAATTTCCAATAAGCCATTCCATTCGGTAGAGATTGAAGGCTGAGTAAGAAAAATTGCTGAAAGTTCTTACTTGCATCCCAGGTTCGATTCCAGGGAACAGAAAGATTTAAATTCTTCAATGTTTGTTCTCATATGAAGCCAATAACAAAAAAAGCTGATGTGTACACCATATGACTTGTACGGAATATTAAATTATACTCATTTTTTCTTGCACTTAATTTAAGCTTATTTCCTAGACTTTTATTAGAGATATATTTCTCATTCAATTAATTTAGTTCTCACTTCGCTGTAAGGCAAAAATACATAAAAACTCAAATTACTTTCATTAAAAATTGAAAGCTATGGAAAAACATAAAACACCAAATACAGTTAAAATAAATTTTTAAAAAATTTACAATTAAAATTACAATTTCTAAAGGAAAAACAAGCACCTCGGCCAGCAGGCAAGAAGGCAGAGTTTTCGGTGCACAAAACTAAAAGTTTCGTTTTGGTCCCACTCAGCAAAAAGACATTAAAGGTGTAGAAAGAATTAATTCACTATTCTGCCAAGTTTCAAATGTAAACAAGTATAGCTGCTGCGGTAAAAAAAAAGAAAAAAAAAAAAAAAAGAAAATTAGACTTATAGACTTAGCCGCACTTAAACAACTTTAAAATTGTTGATAATGCTACAAGTATTGCATGCAGATTAACTAAAGGCATAAAGACTTTAACCGGAAGATAAGAACAACATAATTCAATCATTTTTAAAGCAAAAACTGCGCAATTTACCAACATATAAGAACAAAAATCTGAGTTCACTGAGCCGAGTAACGGAGTGGGTATATATATATATATATATATATGATCTTGGATGCGTTTTCTGGCAAATCTCGAGTTCAACGAACAGGACAGAATTGCAGTGTCATCTGCGTAACAGACAGTAACACAGTTGCTGTTATCGACAAATATCTAGCAGTCCATAACATATATTAGACAGATTATTGGGCCTAAAACTGAACCTTGGGGGACTCCTGCATTGATATTTCTGCTGTCAGTAATTACCTCTGAAGGCGTCTGAGGGACAATCCCTTGACCTTTACTTAGACAGACGCGGCTACTGGGGTACATAATCAGTCTTCACAGTGACTAAAACCATCGACAAATCAGTGCTCCGTTCAGGTACGGCAGGGACCATAGCGGTGCTGTCAAGTTTGTCTCGGGCTCTGTGATAGCTACATGGTAGATGAGGATTCACCTTCGCTGATCAGCTCAGGGTGATTGATGTTATCTTAGTATTTTTTCCGTGACCAGTTGGTACCTGGTTGCCCTTGGTCTTGTGAATAAACTTGACCTTGTTGTTTGTCGCCCGGGATTGACCACTGGGGCTTGCGCCTCTGTGAATTGTCTCTAGAGGTTTAGGCGTCACTCTGTATAAAGAGATTTTTTTAAAGGTCAGGTCAAGAACTCTCTACCGTCTAGCGCACTATCAGAGTAATAACTGTCTGATACTGAAAGTTCTGTTGGAGATGAAAGAATTAAAAATGAGGATTATCTCTCGGGATGATATTGAAAGGAATGAGCTTAGACGTGGTTAAAAGCTTTGGCTATGCCTAACATAAGAAATGCCGTAGTTTGATGTTTGTGGATAGCAACACTGATAAACTCAACTATCCGAAATGCTGATTGGGTAGCGAGCTTCGCGCTGGATCCAGACGTTTGGTACAAAATTCTTTCGAGAACTTTACCGAGTGACGGGAGCAAGCTAATAAGCCTGTAGTTTTCCACTCAAGTGTGATCTTTCCAAGGCTTGGGAATGAATGTAATTGGGGCATGTTTCCAAGTTGTCAGAAAAAGACAAGCGTTAACAATACTGCAAAGCTTGGAGATATGATTTTTCAGGAAGGTGTTTAAACATTTTATTACAGACAGTATCCTTGCTGGGTATTCATCCTTTCTGATATGCAGTTTAGATTTGATGCCATTAATTTCCGCAGGGTTTGTGAAGGTGGGGAGGTTATTTGCAGTGGGCTGTAATAACCATCTGTCAACTGAGTTTTCGACATGCGCAAGAAATTCAGCCTCTGCAGAATAGGTGTAAACTGTTCGGCAAAATGATCAACAATACAACAATACATTTGCTTTCTCTTCGACTGTATTCATGTTCCTTGAGGTATTTTTAATAGGCACGTTTCTAGTTCCCCCCCCTTTTGAGTGCATATGTGCTTCTCTATGTTTGCAAATCAAATATTTAACGTCTGTTTCAGAAGTCAAACATTATTATATGTTTATATTTACAAATATTTTTATTACATAGTTATATTTACAAAATTTTCACAGTAGTAACGCTTTTACAGTAGTAACGCTTGTAAATATAACGCTGATTTTTGTTGTTTGACTTCTGAATTAGTATTTATTCGGCGTGTTATTGTGTCTTAATTTAACGTCTGTGTTCATTCTGTTGACCAATAACTTAAGGCTTGCACTGCAGAGTGTGCACGTACAGACTTTCAGAGGTCGAAAAAATTCCTGGATCATGTTTTTTATGTTTGCTTTTAAATTCCATGTTGAAGTCCTCGTATGCGCTTGTAAGACTGAGTAAGATTGTAGATGGCAACGTCAATGTTCTCTGGAGTTTTAAAAGGATTATATTTATTAATGCTATCTGTGAATTTTTTGCACTCAGTGACTATGAAACTATTGTCTTTTTCAGTTTTATAAATTCCCACGTATGCCAGGACCGGTACCTGTTTTAATGAAAGATCATTTATTACCTCTGGATGATAGAGAGGTTTGAAGAGGTGAGAAAAAGGTCAAGGATATCTGGATTTTGTCTAATGCTGATGGGCCGAAAAGTGAAATCTGCAAGTGGGTGCAGGTAAATTGGATTACTGAAAAGTAAATTGTAAAGAATATCACCATTTTTGTCGGTTCTACGACATCCCCTCCTAATAAGGTAGGGGTATGGATTGCTCAGAAGATAAAGAGAACGGAGGAGGGTTGTTAAGGGAACACACTGCCATACAGTGTGCTGGTGTGATAAAAGCTATGCCTATGTTGTTTGAGAATAAAAAAAATCTTACAGTTGATCCACTTTGTGAGATTCTGGGCATTCCAGTTTATAACCGACAAAGGAGTTATTTTCTATTTAGACCTACGGTTCATAATTGTTAGCTATTTCAGGCTTTACTAAATTCGACTAGGCAATTAAGTGTTTGGAATTGTGCAATAAAGCGATGAGGTCTTAGAGGTTTTTCATAACCTACTGTGTTCAGAAACAGCTTTAAGATTTTATCGGCAAAAATATCAGTTTTTAGCTCTTGAGCATAAAACTTATTCGCAACAAATCGGTCTTCGTTTTTGGGGGTAGGATTCATGGCGGGCTTTTGTTTGTGAAAAGAATCGCAACCCCTCTAGTTGTTTGTATGTTTTTCCAAGCAGTTACAATACTTAGGCTAGTGCAGTCTCGGCTTTCGCATTTGCAGGAGCGATGCGGATGATTGCAAACGGCCTGTGCGTGGTAGTAACGCTGGCAACGAAAGCACTGAGTCGGCTCACGCCAGCCTCTGTAACGCTCTCTCTACCTTAACGTTCAGAGCATAAGGTACTTCAAATGATATATATTATATATTAATTACATTTATTCAAACACAGACACCAGACCAAAATGTTACCAAGTTTGGCAACGTCTCATTATAAATTATTCGCCAAAACCATAGCCAGCTTGGTTACATCTCGCCAATTTAGCCATTTACCTAAAGTTAAATAGACTTTCCTCTGTAATCTTATTTTTCCGGCGGAGTTGCACTCTCAAACTTTTCATGTTATATTATACAAAATTCCTAATATTATTTTTCTTGTGGAAGTTCAGACCTTGAAAGCAGTCTGAATATTAGTTTTCGATTTTTGTCACAAGATAAAAAGGGGAAAACAATTATTTTAATTTGCTTACTGTATAACAAAAGAGTACTTAAAAAAGGTTTCTGTAGAGTTCTTTTCTCAGAGATTGGCAGTAATCGTAGGTATTCGATTATAAAATGTGTAAAGCAATTTTGTAGAAAAAAACTTCTGCCCAGTGATTGAGTGAATTGTGTAAGTAGCAAAAAATAACATTTTATGCAGCTTCCTTCGAGCAAAATAAATATCCAACATATTTTAATTAAATAAAGAGTTCCACACCTTTTCTGTAAAATTCGCAAAATTAGAACATTTCTTTACGACTTACTCATTTAGACAGAATACTGATTTAGAACAGAGAGACTAAACAATTCTTTGTTTCTGAAGAAACCCTTTACATTTTTTAATAATTGCCAGCAAAATAAAGCACACGTGTGAAACCCGTTCTCAAATTCTTCTATGATGCTGCTCCGGAATCGCCAGCAAGCGATTCCAACACTATATCAGTTTTTCTTCATCCTTTTACTAAAGTCGCCTATTAGTCAATAGATGGCGCCAGGAATAACATTCACTTTTGTGCTGCTTCTAAGGGAAAAAAAAAAAAAAAAAAAAAAAAAAGACGCCTTGGTTTTTTTAACTTGAAATGAAGAACATAAGACAAAAGCCAGTTTATAGAGCATTCCCCTGAAAGAGGAAGTGAGGGGTGATGACTTAGTGATGTTCACACTAACTATAAAGACGCAATTCGCAGCAAAGAAATAAACGTTTTAATTTTTTTTTAAAGAAAACAGCCTTAAAAAAACTGTGCTTCAAAAAATAGCTTTAATTTAGAACATAAGATGTTATTATTTTATGCATTTATAGCCTTTAAAAATTATTGATACTTATTTATTAATTTTAAAATAATAGATAAAATATGCTACATTTCCTTAAAAGTTGCAGGCTTTTTCCCCTGTACATGTATTATTAAATCATGAAGAAAAAACTATGTCATTCATTATCTTTTCTTCATCTTCGTACTAAGTGGGAGAAGTCTACTACTCTTTCTAGGATAACTATAATAATAGCTTTTCAGCAGTTAGACCCCCCCCCCAAAAAAAAACTTAGTTTAGCGTAGTTTTGTATATATGTGTCAATTTTTTTTTCTGCAGCTAAAGAAGAGGAACTTACGTTTGACTGCCCTTGAAATCGATAGTTTTATTCAAAATTTAATTTAATCTAAAATTGATTTTTTTAGACCTAATTATAAATTCCTCTTCCGATTTGATTTAATAACAGATATTTTTAAAATAATTCTCTAACTTATACATTTATATAAGATCGTTGTCTCAAGTTGGACAAAACAACTTTGCTCACAATATCTGAAGAGAATTACTTAATCTTTCAAAAGCGAGGCAAAGGAGGCAGGTCCTTTTTATGCGAAATTACTTTAAAGTTTTATACGATTAATAAATTACCTGAAATGCTGATCTAGCCTTGTTTTGTAAAAATTATGAATGTATTCTTTGTTATTTTATGCATTATTTATTATTCATTATTATGCATTATTTACCATTATATTATCAACGCATTCTTGTTTATTTACAGCAGTATTTTACGATTATTAATTTACATCGTCATTTGTAAGTTCTGTTTTAAAATTATTCGTATCTGATTTACTATTCCTATCTTCATTTTCGTAATCGGCCTCAAGATGAATATTTTCAACCTTAATTAGTGTAATCTTTCAAAAGAACTCTGCATTATTTTTTTTTACAAAACAAGTGTTTGGATTTTAACAGTTTTTCTCTTTTTTTCATCGGCAATCCAAGCAAGCGATTTTTCATGTCATCTTCACAATCACTAGAAGAGTTATGTTCGTTCTTGGTAATGAAAATAACGTAAAACTGGACACCAAATCATGAAATCTTAATCTTCTTCAAATTCTTAACATAATAATGCTACTTAATTTACGGAAAATGTATTCGAAGGAAGTATAAAATTAATTTAAGAGTGTCATGCGGCCCGCGGGCCGCCATTTTGACTTTGACACGGCTATTAGAGAACAATATTAATTTGAGATGTCCACATCGCTAAAATATCGCTTCGTAACAGAATGACATTACAGTTTTCAACAGTCGAAGTCAAAGCAGATGCAACCATGGACCTTATAAGAAATAGACCAACTCAAATAGGTTTTCTAATTCGTCTGACGCGTTCCCGGCTGTCACCTTTATGACATCCGGAGGAGTAGGGACCACTTGCAGGAATTTAACAGTGGTTGCCTATTGCAGCGTGTATAATTGTCAAGAAAAAGCTGGTTGTAGCGCCTCATTTCACAAATTAGAATTTCTCCATATTTCTATTTTTGAAACTGAGATTGATTTTTAAAAATTTAGCATGTTTATCGAGCATAATTAGCGTTCCAAATAATTATAAAGCTATTGCATGCTTTCAGGGCTGGATATTTCTTCAGCTTTTTCTATGCTGTAAGGAAATTTGTAACTACTACTTTTAGAAAATAATATTTTAAATCTGAACTAATAGAAAATTTAAAACAAGCAATTTTCTCTTGCAATTTTTATGCTTTTTATTGGTGTAAATAAGTAAAAAATAGTAAAATATTTAAAACGAATTTTTGAAAGTTTTGTTTAAAATTCTAAATTGTGCTGCTTTTTTAAAATTATAAATGAGTATTATAGCACAATTTCTATAAAGGAATTTTATTTCAATCATATTTCATAATACATCATAGTGATAAACACTTTTGATTCCTTAATTTTTATACACATAATTCTAATATTAAAATTGTATTTAACGGTAATAATTAATTTTGCTTTTATTTATAGTGATTATTTCTTAAATTTATTTTTAGTTCTGCATAAGATTTTTTTTATTTACTGTTAATTTACTTTATTAGCTCGAAGCGGCATTTTGCGCTGTTTCACTATAAATGTCTGTGTTTTCTTGCAAATTGGTGTTACCAAATATTACCGCCCTGTATTATATTTAAAGAAATTAAATAATGAAGAACCTGCATGAATACATGTATGTTTCTCGCACTGTGACCAAAACGACGGAATCTAGAGCCATCAAATTTTGAATAATGTAATCCTCCACCCGAACATGGGCATCTGGACGGTCAAATTTCGAATTTGTTTTAATCTATTTCATATTTTGTAAAACTTTAACGAATTTTTTATTAAAATCTCAACGAGTTCAAAGCGAGCAATGGTAACACTGTACGGAAAATTATTTTTATCTCCAATTCTAAAGATCTGCTGTTTTCAAATGTATGTGGTTTATGGATGCAACCATGGACCTTATAAGAGATAGACTAACCCAGTGGGCGGGGCGCGCGTCACCGACATGTCGGCAAGGAAGAGTAGGGACGATCTGGTTTACTTTAACACTGAAACCTATGGCGTTTGTATCACATAACTCTTTTTAATTATTAAATGTGATATGTTGTATAGTGATGAGATTATGAAAGCCACAATTTTTCCAAATAGGATTTAATATATCTCATTAAACCACTTTTTACTGCATTTCTCGCATTTTTTTTCACGCGTAATTCTTGTAAAGACATCTTTACTTTGGCAAAACGGTAAAACTCTAAGCACAAAATTTATTAACTTAATCTTGCGTACAAATAACGTAAAATTAAATAAGATCGATAGTACGTGATGCTTTGAAATAAATAAGGTAAAATTAAACAAGATCTGATAATTTTTCTTTTAAATTTAATGACCATTTTCAGGCAGTGATTTTCAAAACTATAATAACATTATAAAACAATCATTTATTTAATTTATATCATCATTAACTTATTAACATTAAAGTGGAATATTTATTTTAGTAATTTATAAAATTCGGAAAATAAAATTTTCTGAGTGTAATGAAGGGAAAAAAGAAAAGGTAAAATAAAATCTAGAAGCACTCAGATTTTATATTGCGCCCAAAAGGAGCCTTTTTTTAACGTTTTGTGTGCTACCTATATTTATTGAATATCATGTTCTTCGCCCGTAAACCACATACATTTGAAAACAGCATATCTTTAGAATTTCCGCACTGAAGATAAAACTGTTATTTTCCGTACAGTGCTCGCTCTGAACTCGTTGAGTTTGTTAATCAAAAATTCGATAAAGTTTTACAAAATATGAAATAGATTAAAACAAATTCGAAATTCAGCCGTTCAGATCATGTCCGAGAGGAGGATTACATTATTCAAAATTTGATGGCTCTAGATACTGTAGTTTTTGTCACAGTGCGAGAAACATACATGTATTCATGCAGATTCTTCATTATTTAATTTTTTTAAATATAATACAGGGCGATAATATTTGGTAACAACAATTTGCGAGGAGACACGGACATTTTTAGTAAAATAGCGCAAAATGCCGCTTCGAAACTAACAGCCTTTCTAGGCTACTGCCCCTTTAGGCTAATAAATTAACAGTAAATAAAAAAAAATCTTATGCAGAACTAAAAATAAAATTAAAAAAAAAATAATCACTATAAAATATACGCAAAATTAATAATTACGGTTAAATACAATTTTAATATTAGAATTAAACGTATAAAAATTATTAAGGAGTCAAAAGTGTTTATCACTATGATGTATTATGAAATATAATTGAAATAAAATTCCTTTATAGAAATTGGGCTATAATATTCATCAATAATTTTAAAAAATAAGCACAATTTAGAATTTTAAACAAAACTTTCAAAAATTCGTTTTTAAATATTTTAGTATTTTTTACCAATAAAAAGCATAAAAATTGCAAGAGAAAATTGCTTGTTTGAAATTTTTTTATTAGTTTAGATTTAAAATATTATTTTCTAAAAGAAGTAGTTACAAATTTTCTTACAGCATAGGAAAAGCTAAAAAAATATCCAGCCCTGAAAGCATGCAATAGCTTTATAATTATTTGGAACATTAATTATGCTTGATAAATATGCTAATTTTTTTAAAATCAATCAATTTCAAAAATAAGAATATGAAGAAATTCTAATTTGTGAAATGAGGCGCTACAACCAGCTTTTTCTTGACAATTATACACGCTGCAATAGGCAACCACTGTTAAATTTCTGCAAGTCGTCCCTACTCGTATGTGATCAAGGTAACAGCCAGGATCGCCTCAGACGTGGAAGAAAACCCATTTGGGTTAGTTTATTTCTTATAAGGTCCATGGATGCAACACAGTGACGTCAGACTACTTCATGTTAAACCGTGGCCTTTATTTCTCAAAGGTCACGGTTAAACCCCCTCCTTCGAGAATCGCGTCGGCGTGGAGTCCCACAAAGGAATGAGCTAACCAATTCTATTTATCCCGCTTCTAACTGCTCCATTTTTCCGGGCCACATTCAAGTCCTCCCGCTCCGGGAATTCCATCAAAAATTTATATCATCAGTCTGCAGTGGACCTATTTCATCGAACACGAAAGTACTGCTTAGGCAGTAAGATAACACCCTAACCCTTTTAGTACAAATTGCAATACCTCTTGCTGTTCCCATTTCTGAAATGCATTCAGGCTTTCAAAGATTATAACGACCGAACATCCTCCTAGTCTCAAGAGAATTCCTACGTAGGAATTACATCATGAAATAATAACAGCACATTAAATGGAAATAAATACAACTGTTGTTATGGTTGTAACGTATTTACGTTGCTACGCTACACCAGCATAATTCTACTAAAAAACGTAAATTGTCGCAGACGATGCCCGCTCTTAAAATTTTTCAGTTATTCTGTAAGTTTTGACTAATAAAGTTGGTTGTTCTTTCAAAAATGGCGAGATTACTTAAAACTTCATCACAGACGTATACAATATTTGTATCGTCATTATATTGTATAATATAGATGTATACAATGTACAATATTTAATATATATAGAATAAATATCTGGTGGTAGTCGCTGTGATCGAAAGGTGAAACCAGTGTTTATTTAAAAGAAAAGAAAATACAGTACTTATGAGTAATAGTTTTAATCAATACTGTGCCATTTTGTATGAAAATGTTGCATCTTATTACTAAATTCAACTAATAGACGATATTCTAAGTTTAAGCTTTTGGATTAAAGTGTCAAAATATTTAATGTTATTTAAAATTCAAGCTTTTGTATTACAGTCACAAATTTATTATGTTAATATTAGAATATTTCTATTATAAAATTTGAGCTTTTGTATTAAAAGTGTCAAATTTATTACGTTGGTACGTATTAGAATATTTTTAGTATAAAATTTGAGCTTTTGTATTAAAGTGGCAAATTTATTACGTTAATATTAAAATATTTCTATTATGAAATTTGAGCTTTCGTATTAGAGTTGCAAATCAAGAATTTTGTTGTGTGAATCAAGTTAGAGGCTTGAATTCTATTCTATTTACTTTAGTATAATTTATTAAGAGCAAGCTTCGCAGACTTTTGTTTATCGAAAAGCACATAAGTTTTATTGCATTGAGTATTTTAGAAAAAAAAACTTTGTGTCATACTTGAATTTCCAATAAAGAAAAGGCTAGATTGAGCATGTTGATTTGAACTTTTGAGTATGGACCAAAAGGCTTTTAAAATTAATTTTGAAAACGCTGTCGAAGAGTTTTTCTATTTCTAAACATGTCATTTCTTGCCAAGAGTAGAAAACAAGATTTAATAGAATTAGCCGAAGAATTAGGTGAGGAAGTGCCACTAACTAGTAAATGTCCTAGAAATTAAAAAAAATAATCACTGAAAGTCAGTTTTATGATGAGGAAGAAGTTAAATTAATTCTAGACCAAAAAATTGCAAAACATCTAGCTCGAGAAGCAAGGGCATATGAATTGGAAATAAAGTGGCTTGAAATTAAAAATCAAGTAATACGAACCAGAGAGAACCAATAGCGAATATAGTAGAATCAAGCAACAAAATCCAGTTGTCACAAATTACTCCAAAGTTTGACTAGAAAAGGGATGAAATGGGACTATATTTGATAAATTTTGAGAGAAAAGCTGAAATGGCTCAGGTTCCTAAGAAAGATTGGGTGGCTTATCTTTTGGGTGTTTTACCTACCGAAATCTCCAATATGTTAGCCAGAGAACAATCTGAAGTTGCGACTAAGTACAAATATGTGAAAAATCTAATCTTAAGAAGATATAAACTTAACAGTGAAAAGTTGAAACAGTGCTTTTATCAACATCAAAAAACTTCTGAAAAATATACGAGAAATTATGCTCATGAACTTTATAGTTATTTTTTGGATTGGATTGCGGATTTAGAAATTAAGACATTTCAGAATCTGAAAGATTTAATAATTACCAAGCAAATTACACTTATGTCCATAAATTAAGGATAATTCGGAGTCACGCGGAAATAGAACTCTAAAATAAATATATCACATGTAAAATCACTACACACATCTTCAAGAATCATATGCAAATTTCAGGAAGTAACCAGATGACACCGATGGTACGTCACAATGACGAGAGTGTAAGAGAGTGATATATAAGGAATACAGGCAAAGAAGTAAAATTGTTCGCAGGCGATTTATAAGCATTTCAGTGCAATAACCGAATAGTTATGACACAAAGTACACATTTGGATGATTTTTTACGTGGTAAAATTATCAGCTGTCTGGAATGTGGGCGTACCCAACTGGAAGTATCAGATGAACTTGGAATTACCCAGAGTGTCATCTGAAGGCTTTGGCAACGATTCCAAGATGATGGTAGAGTAGACGTTAGCCCCAGAGTTACAATGCCGAATGAGGACCGGTATTTGGCAGTTACTGCCAAAAGAAACAGGCAGAACACAGCCTCAGACCTCTCTCGTCAGCCACTGGTACGACAATTTCAAGGCAGACCGTGTACAGACGCTTAGGGCAGATTGGTCTATATGTTCGTAACCTGTCAAATGCGTTCCATTTACTGCAACTTACTGTCACCTGCGGTTAGCCTGGAGTAGAGAGCATGCATTGTGGACACCGCAACAGTGGGCTTGTGTGATGTTTTCCGACGAGTCCAGGTTTAGCTTGAAGTCTGATTCTCGCCGGACTTTCATATGGAGAGTCCAGGTACCCGTTACTACCAAGAAAACATCATTGAACGACAGCATTATGGTGGTGCAGGAGTGCTCGTTTGGGGTGGAATTATTCTGGGTTTCAGAACTGACCTGCATGTTCAAATTGGAACCATGACAAGCCAAATCTATCGGGACATCATTCTGGAACAACATGAACGTTTGTTTCGGGGCGCCATGGGCACACAATTTGTGTTTATGGATGACAACGCCCGTCCTCACAGTGCAAACATGGTAAGTGAATGCCTTCAATCGGAGGATATCACCCATATGGACTGGCCAGCATTCTCACCGTACTTGAATCCAGTAGAGCACGTGTGGGACATGCTTGGCCGATGCATTGCAGCCCTTCAACCTCCTCCTACATGTCTACCGGAACTTCGGAGAGCATTGCTTTTTGAGTGGTGTAACATCGATAATTTGATATTCAGCATGCCTAGGCATTGTACGGACTGTATTGCATCGTCTGGGAGACATACAATGTATTAACAATCATACCAACCATGTAATATTGGTTTTTTGTAAATAGTTTTTTTTTTTTTTTTTTTTTTTGTAATTTGCTCCAGGGAGAAAATATCGCTAATTTTTAAAATAATATCAAACATATAGCATGCTTTTTCGCTCTTTACCATTTGTTTAATAAATAAGCTTTACAAATAAGTCAAATGTGTTTTGCTTCTAACTTTTCCTTTGCCTGATTTTGCATTATCCTTAATTTATGGACATGGCTGTAAATATAGGGTTCCCATGGAAGTAAAGGATCATTTTCTCGACCAATGGTTGAAATTAAAAACTCCATATGAACTAGCAAAAAAATTAGGCAAGTATGAGAGTATTAAATAGAGCTTTCAGATGCAAAATCCTAAAAACAAGGTTTGAAACTTCAAGAAAATCATCAAAACATGAACGAAATGCAAAGTGGACAGAATCCTAAAGAAATCTTGAAAGATTTTAATCCTAAGCCTAAAATAGGACAGAATGTACTAATAAAATTCATGAAAAGGAATTTGAGAAGGGGAGACAACCTCGTTGTTATGAATGCGGATCGTACTCGCATCTTCGACCTCAGTGTGATAAACTCAAGAAGAATTTAGAAACTGTAGCATCCAATGAAACTGTACCCTCAAATGAATTTCCCAAAAATACTTTTAAGGATAGTATGACTCCATATACCAGCCTAGGTAAAGTAAATGGCTATAAAATGCCCATACTTAGAGATACCAGTGCAACTTTGGATTTAATTTGCCAAAAGTATGTACAGCCTTCCATGTATACGGGTGACGCCGTGTGGATACGAATCATCTGGAATCCATCCATAGTGTGCTTACCTTTGGCTGACGTAGAGCTTGAATGTGATCTTGGTCACATAATAACAAATAGAGCTTAAATTGCGCTGGAGCCCCACTCCGGTACTTCTTAGTTTTTAGGACAAATCATAATTTTTGCCGGAGCACAACAGAGCTCTAAATAAGAAGGCCCTGACACTCCTTTTATGTAACTAGAAAACAATTTCTGTTGAAACCTGATCTCAAACATTTTATTTTTAGTAATCAAATTATATTAAAAATCGCTTATTTAATTTTATCTCTTTACATGTTATTAAATTTTAATTATTTTAATCATTAATTTTTTTATTAGTCCAAAGGGAATTTGTACCTGAAGGACTATTGTTTTCGTTTTGTGATTTTCGCAGGTCCACTATAATTGTCCGTTTCCCTTTTCAGACTGTTGCCACCAAATGTTAGACTCATGCATTATATTTGAAGAAATTAAATAATGAAAAATCTGCATAAATGTATGTATATTTCTCACATTGTGATAAAACAACGGTACATAGAGGCATCGAATTCTAAATGACATAATCCTACTGCGAATATGGGCATATGGAAGCTCAAATTTGAAATTTGTTTTATTATCGATTTCATATTTTGTAAAAAATTAATGAATTGCTGATTGAGAAACTCAAGGATTTCAAATCGAGCAACGGCAATGTACAGAAAAAATATTTTTATCTTCAACGCGCGAGACTCTATCGGAAATTCTAAAGGACATGCTCAATTTAAAACTATTTTGTGATATTGCTCTTGAACTGAATTTTATGATTTAAGTGCGAAGAACGTGATATTTAATAAATAAAGGTAACAGACAAAATGTTAAAAAAACGCCCCAACATCCAATAATATTTCTTAGCAAAAAGTTTTCACCTACTGAACAGCAAGCAGTACAGTACAATCAAAAGGAAGTGTGCTGCCATTGCCTTTGCAGTATAAAAGTTAAAATTCTATCTAGATGGACCTCATAAGTTCATCATTCAGACTGATCATAATCCTCTAGTATGGTTTGATAAAAACACTAGGACTAATCCTAGACTATTAGGATGGGCTTTGATCTTACAACCTTTTAACTATGAAGTTGCGCATAGAAAGGAGAAGCACCATCAAAATGCTGACAGTTTAAGTCATTGTATCCAAACATCTCACAACTAAAAATATACATTCTCGGAAGTTTAAAACTTCATTGTTTAAATTTTTGTAATGTTAGAATATTACATTTTATATGTTTATTTAAAATGCTTCTTTGAAAGCACTTGTACTCATTTGGTCAGGTATCTAAAATTTATTTGTTACAAATATGCTTGAATATCTTTCTCTTATTAAGAAAAAGAATTCAGTATTTAAACTGAAAATTTTTTCTTGAAAGTTCGATCAATTTGGGGGAAAAAAAAATTTTTCTTCGAAAAGTTCCCCGTTAAGGGAAGGAATTTAAGACTGTTTCGTATTTGCGTTGCTACCCTACCAACATAATTCCACTAAGAAATGTAAATTACCGCAGACGATTATCCACAGACGATGCGCGCGCTTAAAAATGTGTTTCAGTTATTCTGTATGTTTGACTAATACAGTTTGTTGTTCATTCAAAAATGGCAAGATTTCTTTAAACTTCATTACAGTAGGAATTACATCATGAGATAATAACAGTACATTAAATGGATAAATCTCTATTAAAAAATGCAAAATTTTCATAGGGGTAGGGATGCAGTCGTTTTTTAAAATTTTAAAATAAATACAACTGTTGTTATGATAAAAACTTAGATCACATTATTCATAATATTGCAAATCTGTCTTAAATACATTTTATCACCACAAAATCTTAGTTTATACAATTTACCATTTAATATTGAAAAGCCAATAGAGTAAAAAATGCATGTGCATGAACATTTCAATTATCTTGCGAAACACAGTCTTCTTCGATATGTTTCAGTAAAATGTTATCATATGTGAAAGCTATTTTAAATTCTAAAAAAAAATTGATTAACTACATTGATTGGATACGTTACAGGATTAGTTCAATTAAGCTAGGTAAAAACACTGATGTTTGATTTATCTTACCCAACTCTTGCACCTGACCTCATGTTAACAAGTTATAACTTAAAAAGTTTATCTTAAAAAGGATTGAACTAGACATTAAAAACAGGAAAGTTAAAAAAATGGTGTTAATTTTCTGAAAAAAAGAAAAACCACTTAAAAAAATTTAATCTGTTTTTATTCTCACTGTAAAAATTGGTTCTCACATATTTTCAAATTAACAGCTTTCTCATACATCTGGTATATTTAAAATGGTATGATGTATATGGTCTCACATTTTACACCAGAGCAGATAATGTTAAAATGCTTGATAATAATTTTTAATACATATATATATATATATATAAAGCACATGATTGTCAAAGAAATAAAATGCAAAGCTGTCAAACCTTGCATCATCAAATAGAAATAAATAATGAAATTAAGTAAAATGAAAATTACATTAATAATGCCCAGAGCTATAGTTGCAAAATGTACTTATATTAAAAGAAAACTACAAACCAGAATGCACAGCCAGGTTAAATTTGGCTAAATTTTAATCAAAAGGAACAATGACTTAAATGATTAAAATTTATTCCTTTGTTTTACTATTAAAGTAACTAAAACTGTTTGAATAAAAGTCATTTACAAGTTACTTACAGTTTTAAACTATCTATTTTGAAAAATGTAACTTTGCTACAGTTATATTATTAATCCAAATATCTAATACCACAGTCATGAAAGCAAATATCAGGGCACTGCAGGCCCTGCTCACTAAGGGTTGTTGTGCAATTTTTTTTAATTATCATATTAAGACATACTGTATAAAAGGCTTTTGCTAACATCAAGAACTTTCATGATCCTTTAAAACTGAAGGCTCAAGATCATTTTAAAAATTATTCATTACATTGTTGAAGGAAATGTAAACTGATTTTCAAATATTTTAACACTTAACCCACTACATAAACTTTATAATACAGCAATTACATAAAAAAATCTTTTTTAAAAATTTAAATATTTTCTCATTAATAATTTCAGTTACTATTCAATGCAATTTTTCCAAGAAATAATTTTGACATAATGTTAACAATATCAAAATCAAGTAAAGTAAAATAAAAGATTATTTTTTATGACTTTATCCAAACAACTGTGCAAAAAAATAATGTTAAAAGTAAATTCATCAACAATTACATACAATAACTATTTCAAAAGTTTAAACAAATCTGAAAAATGCAAAAAATCAGAAAATCTGGTGGCAGCTTTGCACATTTTATTTCTATATAAAATGAGGATGAGATAGATATAGAGATCTCGAATAGCTTTTCACTAATGGCAGGAACTGGTAGCCTAACAATAAATGCTTAGATTGAAAATGCGAAGAATGTTAAAAAATATATATGCATATGTACATCTAAATTAAACTTAGATTGCAATTTTTAAAGTAATACTCAAACATGACAAAAATAATATACACAGAAAAGGAATACGTTTGCACTCAACCAACCAACCAAATAAAACACAATGGTGACAATGTTAAAAATATACAGTGGATTTAAATTGTCAACAATTCACATGACTCCAATGTTTATTTCAATGAGAACAAAAACAGTCATTAAAACATTGAGCTGGTAATAAAAATCGAAGCTCTTATATCGTACGAAAAGGAGCACTTTAAAACAGTTATCTACAATAAACATAAAGAAAAATACTTTCACAATTGTCCGGATTTTTTGGAAAATCCTTAATACATCACACGTTTTTTCAAAACTAATCACACAACATGTGCTACGTAACGGCAAGCAAAGGAGGGGCCGTTGTCGTAGAAGAGTCTGTGGAAGGCGGTGTGGGTAGCTGTGGTAGACTGACATGAGCCAGGTCTCCATCTGGACTGTCTGGCACATGGCGGCCAGAGGGCCTGGACAAATGTTGTACATTTAAAGGATGGTGGCTTTGCTGTGATGGAGGGCTACCAATTGGTGGCCTACCATTTTCCAGCACTGATTGCACGCTGTCCGTGGGCCTAGGAACTGGAGGGCTTGAAAGGCTGAATTCTGAAGAAACTTCAAGATCATCATCAACGTCTCCATTGCCTGAATCATTGTCAGTGAGATGATTAATGTCGGCACCAAACCTAGAATCTGGAGTAGGAGCTTCTAAACTTCCCACACTGCCCACACTACCAACATTATCTTCACTTTCACCAGTATTGTCCGAACCACTAATGTAACGAATGCATTTCTTTTTCCGCCTAAAAATAAAAAAAAAGTATTGATTCAAGAAAGAAGTAAAGAAAAAATATTGAGTTAGCTGCATTTAAAATATTATTTAATACAATTATTTAAAATATTATCTAACTAGTGCATAAAATTGCAGTAACAAAATTTAAAAAAAACAGGTATGTAATACTTAACTATTTAAAATAATTAATTCAAATATTAATATTTATTCTATATTATTTAAAATAATAGATACACTTCCAATAATCATAACTATCTCCAATAAGTAGTACACTTTGGGACCAAAGGTTGTGAGAATTAGAAAATTCTGAGGATTTTTTAATTTTGTTCACATTCTGAGGATTTTTGAATTTTGTTAATCCATTCTAGTTTTTATCTTAAATTCATACTGTGTGCACATAAATAACTACCAGAGAATACTCATACCTTAAGAATTAGTTCATCAGGATTTATAAATACAAAAGTATTGCATTTTTAATACGATTATGCACAAAGAAAATAATGCCAATACAAGGAAGAATCAAAGTGTACTACATAATGGAGAGAAAATAGACAAACAAGAAAGAAATATTTTGAAACAAAAAAATTAACTTTTCCTAAAAACATATAAACATTTCTATATTAAAAAATTTAGACATTTATCAGCAAAATTACTTTCAAAATAATGTTTATGCTTTAAACAAAAGAAGATAAATGCATAAATAAACACACTGTTTATCAAAATCTCTGTATTATGTTATTTTTTGTAAATTTAATCTCTACACTAATTTTATCCTCATTTTTGGATAGGTCAACTGCATTTACTAATAATATCAGGGCTGGTGCCAGAGCTTGTTCAATTGGTGTAGTAAAATTTAGAATTCAGAGAGGTACCATTCAAAAGAATGTAGGACTTGTACAGATTGAATTGGGTGGCAAAATGCCTAGCACCAATCCTGAATACTATTAATAATTAACAAAAAGTACTAACTGAAATTTTGGCTTTATTATTATTCTTATCCCATTTCTCTTTACTATGTTTTACAACTATGATGATAGAAAACCTCTATAAATGTGCTATTTTTAATAATCTAACACTACTCGAAGCTAATATACACAAGCTTTATAGTTGCTATTGGCTTGTGAACTACATTTAATTTAGAACTCAGTACATGAAAGGTGGCAGAAAAATAAATTATTTACATATGCTAAATGCATAAATCCAATTTTTTTAATATGCAGTGGAATTTATTTAAAACAAAAAAACAAAAAAACAAAAAAAAATCTGCAGATTCACAATCTGAGAGCACTAGCTGTGTATGTAGAAAATGTTAAAAAACTTCAGTTAATAAATAAATAAATAAAAGAATAAAAACCTCTTCAATCAAACTAAACTTTAAATTAGTGTATACTTACATACGTATAAAGAAAACATTTTGTTAAATTTACTGATGCTGAATTTCCTAACAATTTGAATTCTGTTTGTTTCCATCAAAAAGCAAGAGCAAATTACAGGTATTTGCAGATTATTCAAATTCTATGGTAATTTGTTTATCCTTTTACAGTGAGAAAAGCATTCTAGTGTAGAAATTTCATATTGCATTTTTACGAAAGCATTCTAATGTACATTCAAATTTAATAATTAATTTTTACATATTATTTGTAAGATCTTTAAATTTGTCACCAAAGTGTAATTTAGCTATGTGAAACATTATACATTTTCATGCTTTTTTGTACTGCAGTACTTTTTCATGTTATTTACCTAAACAAATTTCAGCATTATGAAAGGATATGAACGCCTTAACTAAACGCAGAGGAACAGAATATCATATTTTCATCATTACTTACAAAAGTAAAAATGGCAGCTAAGAAAACAAAATATTGAACTCTGGAGAACAAGATTATTAATGTTATAAGCAATTAAAAAGAATTAAAAACCACTGCAGCATTTTTATGATTGTACATGAAAATAAATGTCTATTTAGAAAACAAATGTTTACATTTGGAGAAAGGGAAAAAAAAAAAATATTTAAGAAGCTGAAACTGTGATTTCAGTTAGTTTAATAATATTTGTCTCAATAAAGAATATGCTGGAAAACATTTCTAATATTCAAGCTAAAATGTGATGCTTATTAAAAATCCCAGTAATGAATTTGAAAAATTTTTATAAAAGCATGTTAAAATTCTTTCTGTAATGCAACTCACAAAATTCGATTTTCAAATTCCAAATATAACTTTTGACACGTTTACTTTCTATTATGGTATCCACATTTAATTCTTTAATATATAAGAGCATATCTAAACTTGGGTCTTATTGTAATTTGCAGGAAAATCTTCTCTTTCAAATGTGAAAAATACATTTATTAGCTTAAATGGATTAAAAATAAAGTCTTTAATCCGGACCTCAACTTTCTGTGCATGCACATAATACTTTTATGCATGCACATAACATGTTTACACATGCTTGTTTAATGTATAACGGATGGTATAAGCTAGGCTTCAGTTAATGTTGCAGATTGCGTTGTTCCTTAATATTCTAATTGGATCCGGTTTATTATTTTTTGCAGACTGTTACAGCAATTTTATAAAAAGTAAGCTTGAACTTTCGATTATGTCAAAAAGAGTTTCCGATTCTGGGGCTACCAAAGGATCTACAGAGTGAAAGCACGTTTTGATGTCCATTAAACAAAAAGTGGAGCTGCTGCTGCAAAAATGGATAAAGGCATGAAGAAAGTGACAGAGAGGTGATTTGTTTCTCTAACCATTCCGAAATCTGTTTATAAATTTCATGCTGTCGGGAAGAGGTCATAGCGGCGCACAATGAGCTGGAAGTTGATTTGTCAGCACTATCCTCAGCTTCAGGGCAGATGTTTTTATTTTATTTGGCTTATAATTCCTTACTAAATGTAGTGTTTCATCTCAATGTACTCCGATATGATTTAAATCAATTTCCTCATCATTATAAATATCACAAATACACATCAAATAGTTTTCTGGTTGCAATTTTCTAATTTCAACTATACATAATGTGTGCTTTATGCATGCGCGCGTTGAAAGAAATGTTTAATAAACAAATAAATATTAAGCTTTTTTTTGTAAATTTTGATACTCTTTAGATCATAATTGCTCTTTATTTCATAAGTTACAGTTTCATATTTTTAGTTTTATAATTTCTGCATGCCATCTTACCAGATTTAAATTGATGATCTATAATCTGGAAAAAAACCTAATCCGGAATCGCCGAAGTCCTGACGAGTCCGGATTAAAGACTTTGTACTGTAATACAATTATTAGCTTTGGATCTGTCATTATATTAAATGATGCCTCATCTCAGTCATTCAAAACATTATTTTAAAATAAAATTTTGTGGGACATAAAATGTAATGCATTGACTGATATGTTGCATCTAAATTAAGCAATCCGAAGTATATTTTGAAACTAAAACATGAAAATAAGAAATATGTTTAAATTACACTATTGGCATAAAATGAAATATAAAAAAAAATAATAAGCACTGTTTAGTGAAATAATACTCTTAAAAGGTTTCAGTTTAATTATACATCAAAACTCTCAACATCACTTAACATAGTCCTGAAATAAGACATCATTACCTGAAGGTTTACTTTTAATGACAGTTCTGTTAACTCTTTTCAAATTTAATATCTGTTACAATAACACTGAATATAAATTCTTGTTTTTGCATAAATTTTTTTAAACTTCGTTAAAATTTTCATTGATAGAGGGCACTGTACAGGAGCAAATCACACATTTCCATGTAAAACTATATTTGCATGTAGGCAAATGTTTACAAGCATATCACTCTTATTCTATGCGTCTGGCATAACTAAAAATTATAGTTTTGAAGCGACTTGCAGCACCATTAACTGCACCACGTAGCTTATTCCAATGGATGCATGCGATTTCACGATGGATGGCATCTTTAACTAGGACAAAGAAGATGGAATTACTGGACTTGACATAACTCCAAAGCCAAAAATCAAATGTTAATCCAGTGAAGGAGGGGGGCACTAATTTCTACAGTGACGTCTAATTAATTCCTCTCTGAAGAAGGTTGTTTTTAGGAGCATCTTCCCTTTCACTGTGATAAGAGGAGATGCCTTGTCTTGCATGAATGTCACTGTGTCAAGGACATTATGTTCCAGAGAGTGTGGTATCACTTTCTCATGCAGCAGCTGCAAGTAATGCTTTGCAGTAATTAAGCAGGCCTCCTAGCCAACTTCTGCATAGCGATCTTCAAAGAAAAAAGGGCCTACAATAATAGATGCAGTGAAACCACATCAAACAGTTAAACACTGCAAATAAAGGGACTCCCCAGTATAGGTATGTAACTCCTTTTTTTGCACAAATTCTACAGTTATGGGTGTTTACTGTTCCATGCAATGAAAAATGAGCCTCGTCTCTTCTGTGCACAAGATATCGAGAAGCCATTGTGGATCATCATCGATTTTTGACAAAGCCCAATTTGTGAATTCATATTGCTAAGCTTTGTCATTAAATAAGAGCTGATGCTATGACAGCAACTTGTAGAGGTACAATTTTAAAACACCATGAAGATTGTGGAATACCAATGTTTCAGTATACCAGTGTTTTGTATCGCTACTCACTTACTGCATTCTTTGATTATAACTTTACAGTGTCCGTCTGCAAAGTCATATCAAAAGCATGGACCTCTGATAAACTTGGTATACCATTACGAGGGCGATGACACAAACTTCCATTTTTTTTTTAAACATCATACTATCTAAGTTAGTTTGGCAAGAGTGACAGGACCTGAACATTTCTTCCATCACTTCTGTATCTGAAGCCTGTGTAAACCTGAAGTCCAAGAATCTTGGCTCAGGAAAAAAAACTTCACCAATAAAGTCTTATCCACCAATATCAGCATCATAATTAAAATTTTATAAACAAGCAAGTAGAAGGAAAAATCAGAAACGAGCAATTAATAGTAAAACCTTGCAATTTACAGGACTTTGATTCGCATATTTCTTCTTACTACGTCGGTGCAGCCCTCTCTTACCGATGAAAATTTTAACTATTGTTTTCTTAACACCCACAAAAAATCCCCCCTTCATGAGAATTAACTTTTTTGCAAACTGCATCCAATTCTACTAATTCCCATAATTTATATGAATTTTTAAAATATTTATAAACTTATGGGAGACATATTTAGAAGTGAAAATAAATGTTTGCCAAGTTACAGCCAAGTGAATAAAAATTCAGATGACCTCAGTGAACAAACAGAAACTGAATTTTAAGATGAAACATTTCATGACAATTTTTCTAACATGGTAAATGAAACTTTTTGTATTTCTGATGTTAGCCCCCCCCAACAAAGTTAATTTTAAGAGAGGTATTGAATCTTCACTATTTTTTAACTAACCTGCAAGGTTTACACCAACTACTCTGTTGATCGAGCCCAAATCTCGCTCGACACTTCTTTGGGTTGTTGCCATCTAAAAAACAATTAATTAGGAATTAAAACACAAGTTTAAAAACTCGCAGAGCAAAAGATACTTTTGGACACTACGTAAATAAATTTCATGCTTTATATTTTATAAAAGCAAAATAACTAATTGTTTGAAAATGTAAATAAAATCAAGATATCAAAGCACAATGAAATGATTTTACATATTATAACAGTTTGAAACCAAGTATCATCACACAGTTTGTTATAATGTTTTTCATATCACAGAGTCTAACAAAAACATAAACTCACAACACATAATAAGAAAACAAAATGGAGTAAACCCACACCATTGAATATATACTTACATATAATTTGAATACCCCACAGCTGCATGTTTGTGTAAACAGGAGACAATTAAATTGATAGAAGCTATCAAATACTTTTACTAAACATAAATGTTTATAATGAGTATCATGTTCTAACAGTATAAATAAAGTATGAATTAAGCACAACCTACAACAAAATATTGAAAACAAATACCTAAAATAGTACTTCATAGAATCAATATATTAGTTACATTATTTCTCTCTTTCATTAAATGTAATTTAGTTTTAGAAAAATAACTCATATATTTTAGAAAATAGCTAAAACAATATTAAAAAAAAAAAAAAAAAAAATTTAGTTTAAAAATAACAATAAAAAAAACAATAAAAAACAATATTTTAGTTTGTTAATAATAAAAAAAAAACAATATTTTAGTTTGTTAAACAATATTTTAGTAACAATAAATAAAAACAATATTTTAGTTTGTTAATTTTATGCACTATGGCAAAATTATCCAATATTTATATCTTTTGACAAGAAAAGAGTATCATCATTAATATATTTTTTGCTCTTTTAATTTATTATGGCCTTCTTAAACATAAATTTATAAATAAAAAATATGTTTTTTCATAATGCTATTAAAACACTTTAAATATTAGTCTTCATAATTTGATCAGTCTTTATCAAATTTTTATGAAATATTGTTGCTGATTAAAAAAAATCTTGACTCTCTTTTAAAAATTTAGATCACACAGTCAGCACCACAAATTCTTTTATGTTAACTGATGACTAAATATTAAATACAAAATTCTAGATTCCTTCAGTATATTTTCTAAATAAAGATGGAGACCAGTTTTCTGATATGGAAATAACTAAAAGATTAGCTATAAAGCAGAAACAGCAAATTAAAAATTTAACAAGCACAATACATGCACTTTTTGTTTTGTGGCTCAACAAAGTAATTAAATACTTAATTAACTTTATATATATAAAGAAAATATATCAATATGATACTGGTGATCATTAATTAAGGAAAAATCAAAATTTGTAGAATTTGATAAAACTGACTCACAGTATACATTGTAAGGTATAAAATAACACACAAAAAGAAATTACCAGACAATTATGGTATTACAAAAATTAACATATGTATAAAATGAATAAATCGGAAGTGTCAGTTTGGTATAGGAAAATTACCTTCAATAAAAGTATGATCTCCCTTAAGAAGCAACACAGCACATACAGTGATGTGTGATGCTGTCAGTTATGCCAGTGCTTAAATTGCGCCGGAGGCTACCAGAGCCCGGCTCCGGTGCTTCTCAATTTTTAAGATAAATTACAATTTTAGCTGGAGCGCACGGGAGCCCTAAATAAGATGAGCTCCAGTACTTCTTTTTATAAAACTGGACCACAATTTAAAGGGGATAAAATTTATAATTTCTAGTGTTTTAGTTTAACAATAAGCAGACCTTGCAATACTCTATTTCCCTAGAAGTACGAACTCACGAGAACATGAGACGTTCAAGACTCACATGTGTAAACCTTTCTCTTTAAGGAAAGCAATAAATTTGGGGGAGTTTGTTTAGAAACGCTTAAATTTCTCGCCATGCCATCGTATCCAGTGTATTGTTATCGATGCTTACAGTTAGTTATCCTCGCAGGAAGGAAAATTTGTGTTCTTAAATGTGCGTTAAGTGACAGCAAGTACAATAAGAGTAAAATACTGAGATAAACTGCTCAAGCACGTCCTATACATCGTCTTCCCACAGTATCCACTAATGGAGAGAAAGCATAACCAGCAACTTTACATTCATCCTTAGGAGTCAGATTCAGGACTCATTTTACCCCTGACACACATCTGCTTGATGGTTATACAAGGTTCATAGCCACATTTTATTTAAAAAAATAAGCACCTATAAGCACTTTTCAAGCAAATTTTAAGAAAAAAAATAAGCACCTGTCTAATTACATCATACACAACTGCATACCCTTAAAAATTAGACCTGTAATTTAAAATATGAGAAATGCAGTATTTATTAAGAGAGAATAAGCATTACCTCAACCATGGAAAATAATTACTTTTTTTTTTTTTTTTAAATTTTAAATAACAGTTCAATTTACAGAACTAGTTTACAATGAGAGGAAAAAAAAAACTATTCAGAACTAAACTATATTACAAGATTTAATGATAAAATTTCAGTTCAAAATAGAGAAAATAAATAATAATAAGGCATATTTATTGTATTCGCTTGGAACCTAATAATAAATACAATTTATTTTTTCACTCATATTGATATTTAAATAATTTAAATCTAAATTCTGAACATTTTCTAAATTTTCATTGTATATCAGTTTTTCCTTAATAGATATTGCAAGCAAAGTAATTTAAGTAAAAAAGAGGAACATTTCTGAAATCAGAAGACAGAAATTTGCTTCATGCAGTCATCCTTTAACAGTAAAAGCTTAACTAACCCGCATACTTGGAAATTGGCGAATATTGGACAGTCGAGCGCAACTTGAAAAAGAGGAGCAGAAGGGGGGGTTAGACTGTAGCCGCTAAATAAATGCTTTTGACATTTCGATAAGTGCATCATATAAAAATAAACTAACGAAAATAAAAAATATTCTGCTTAGCAAGCACAGTAAAACTCTTAAGTGTTCATAAACAAATCTCGGACTGATCATCAAAATTAATTATCTCTGCAAAATATCTCAAACGTTATTGCGCAATATGTGAGCCGTGAATTATGTGATATTACGCAATCGGAATCAACAGCTGCCGGTATTGGGAGAATAAAGAACTAAATAACTGGGGTGTTTTTCATTCCAATTTTCAACAGACGGCGTTAAATTTCCGGAATAGAATCATTCTTCGCTTGGGTTGGCAGACCGCAGAACCTTTAGCTCTATTCAATCCAGATAGGAAAGTAACAACAAAAAAAAAAAAAAAAAAAAAAAAAAAAAAAAGGGTCCATTGCTTGTTTTGCAGCGAATATTCAAGATTTTGCGGAGAAAGGGGAGAACCTCCCAACCTTCATACTGTATAATGTATTGGCCAAAAAAATTAAATTATTTTGACTATTTGATTACTTTCCCTTTATTTAAGCCATTCCAAATATTATTCCTTAGAAAGCTAATCTGTGTTAAAACACAACCATTTTTGGAAGTTTACTATACTTCAGCAGTTACTGCAATAATGTTATTATAAACATTCATACATATACTCAATATAAGCATAACAATCATAATAAACATGAATATGAACTGACCAAGCAGAACGAGAATGCAAATTTTTAAGATCTTGATAGAAATTCAAATGTGCGTAGTATTTGGGTGGGAGGAAAAGAATGCCAAATGCACCAGAATTTTCTACTGCTTTCCCAATTCTTTGACCAATAGAACCATGGGCACCTATCTGTACTCTTCGTGCACACCAAAGGTTATGTTAATGCAGAGAAAGGGGGAAAAGCTGTTTCCGGGAGTATGATTCATCATCTGACATTCCATATTAGGAAGAAGAGTTGTTTATTTAGTTTCGGCTTTGGTACGGGGAAAAATAGTGCGTTTATTAAAAAAAAAAAAAAAAAAAAAAAAAAGAGCACTAAAAGCAAAAAATAAGCACTAAAAACAAAAATATAAGGGCTTTAAAGAAAAAGTAAGCACCTATAGGGGCCTTTATATTTTATTTTCAAATATAAGGACTTATAAGCACCGTTACGAACCTTGTTATAATTATATCAGTAGAGAGCCGCAATCAAAGAGAACGTTCTCTCTCACCATTTTTTTTTGATGAGAGAGAGTCATTTTTTGTTTCCACCCACTCATACCCTCATTCTGTTTCACCCTAGAATTTTCATCAGCTATACTTTAAGTATATTTAATTTTTGTGATGATAAAAGAACTTCCCCCATACAATCAGAGCTTAAATTGGGCCGAAGCCCACCGGATCTCGGCTCTGGTGCTTCTTAGTTTTTGTAATAAATCATAATTCTAGCTGGAATGCATCGGAGCCCTCAGTAAGAAGGCTGCGGCACTTCTTTTATGTAACTGAATAACAATTTCAGTAGAAATTTTATCTTGAAAATTTTATTTTAACAATAAAATTATATTACAAATCGTGTATTAAATTTCAATTTATCTCTTTACATTTTATTAAATTTTAATTATTTAATTACTTCAAGCTTTAATTATTTCAATAAATAATAATTAATTATTTATATAATAATTATTGATTAAATAACAATTTATAAACATTAATTAAATAGCTATTAATTAGTTTGATAATAATTAACTATTTAATTTTAAAATTATTAATAAGTTTAATAATCATTTTATTTATTTATTTACTCTTGTTCCTCTTTGCTGACAGTCTTCCATAGGGCTCCGGTGCTTCTAATCTTAGAAATTAAGCCCTGAGTTATGCGGTCTGTCAGTCAGTGCCATAGAAAGTGGGAACCACTGCTCTCTTGCAAAGCAGTTGCAAGTGTGGTAAAGGTGTAAAGAGGATGTCTAAAAAGGAAATCATTGCCTATTGCTCCCACACATAAGGGTACACATAAGCATCAAGTATGTCCTCAGCATTCATGGTTCCACATGGAAAGAAAGACATGGAGGTCTGTGCATCCACTTAAAGAGATATTACCCAAAGCACACACAATGCCAGCCACATGGATTTCTTTCATAGATGTTTGATAATGCATTTCAGGCTTTTTCCAAATCAAATAATGCCTACTGTCACTTCGAAGGCTAAATCTGGACTCATCTGTAAAGAGAACAGCCCTCCGTTGATAAGCCATCCAGTGGACATGTTGACATGCCTACTGCGAACATTCTTGTCTATGATATGAAATGAGTGGCATGCAAATGGCCGTTTGCCTCTCATACTGACATCATCCATGAAGCCTTCTTTGCACAGTTGATGCTGACATCAACTTTCTGCTGGCTGCAGCAAGGGAGGATCTGAGTTGAGTTGCATAAAACAACAATAGCAGTCATCAGTGCTCATCATAGCAGAGGGTCGTTTTTCACTTGACCTATTGGATGCTGAATCTGTGGTTAGAAATTGTTGACAAACTCTATGAACAACAGAAGGACTCATATTTAGGCATCTGGCCACGTCTGTCCAATTTTGTCCTGCCACCTAGATTCTTTCAAGCATATGGTGCATTACAGTCCAATAAATAAAGGAAACTGCCCTTGTAGATGGAAGAGTTGTAAAGAAATATGAAAGAACATCTTGCAAAACCTTACATGGGCCATTGGAGCTGAGGCACACAGCCTGGGGAGTCAGCAAGTCCAAATCTAAAAAGATGAGGTAATCACATTGCATCATGAATCTGAAGCAAGCCCCCCCCCAATAGTTCTTGGCAGAGAAATACAGATATGTTTGCCCAATATGAGCACCAATTCTTTGCAGTTGCAACATCCCTGTAATGACAGAGTTCTGCTTTATGGATGCACTCTCCAATAGCCCATTTGATGTTTCTAAGAGGAATATCATGTAATTCAGGTTGGTTAAATTGTCTTGCGTCTAGTCTTCCAATATCTCTTCATCACAGTTCTTCAGGCAAATGATGCCTGGATATCACTGTTATGAAGTGTCTATTCCAGATTACCTCTATCACAGTGAAATTTGCAGACTTGTTTTCAAATGAGCAATTTTATGTTCCTCACAGATGATGTATTTCAGGTAATATGCATACTGCACTTTACTCAGCAACTCTTATTTGACAACATATTTAATTTTTATACGGATTGGTGTATTTTTGAACGAGTTATCACTATGTTTGTGATTTTTCCTCAATTTTTGGAAACCAGTGTATTTTTCCATTCAAACACTCCCTGAAATCTCTTATCAAGAGTTCTGACTAATGAATAATACTGCAGTTTTGTTTGAATGCTTAACTTTCTTTGCAGTACTTCTTTCTTTTCTAAACATTTCTTTCAGTGGAAATTATTTCATTTGTTTTGCATCTTTTTCTAATACTTTCTCTTTAGTTTTACAGATAAATATAATTTCTTGTTCAGTTACAAAGCCCCATTGTTCAAGTCCTGTAATGCAGCATCAAGAATTCCCCTAGATTGTCAATCAAAATTTTTTCATACTCAGCAACCTCTTTGTCATTTTCTTCACCATTGATGGTGATATTTTCCGGACTTAGAACAACATTACATATTTCACCATCCATTAGTTGATCAATGATTGGGGTATTATCATCACAATGAAACATTTCTGTTATATCATTTTCATTTATTACCACTTCTCTACATTTTTTCATAATTCCAATAATTGGAAATTTTGCTTTCGTTTATCATACCTGAAAAACCTTCAAATTAATGGCTGTCATCATAAAGCTTACCTAGCTTCTTACGTACACTGCTGGTGAAGTATCTTGAAATGGGCGACTAAAGGCATGCTGTTCTGCTACAGATAAAGTTAAGCCTGAACTACATTAATTATTTAATATGCTTATGATTATTTCCCACACATGCTTAAGGTTTATCTGAGTCCCAAATACATAAATTCCGGCATACATTTAAGGCTTATTCAGGATCAGTGCTAAACATTTTGCGGCCTGGTACAATCTCTGCAGGTCCAGAATTCTAAAAATTTTGCTACCCTTAAATTTTGCATCCCAATAACTTCTCTGAATTCTAAAGATTTTTTCATCTTTTAATTTTGTTGCTTGGTTCTTCACACAGAGCCATGCCTACAATTATTCTCACCTGAGGCAAAGAGGTAAATGCACACTCCTGTATATAATGTATGGTGTATGCCTGTTAAAAAAAAAAAAGAGAGAGATGCATGTGCATGCACATATATGTGTAATATTTTGGGATGGTACGACCAACTACGCCACAGTTGTGGTGGGGACAGTAAGAACGTTAAAATGTATAATGACACAGTTGCAATAAACTGTAGCCATTACAAAGAATAAATAATCAGTTGCTGCTTTTGTTCACATACTTAATCATCTTCGAAAGTTTCATGGGGATTGTTATCAGGCAGTCTGATCGCTTTTCTAATATGAATTTTGTAGACCTTCTTTGCCTCATCTAAGAGATAACATTGATACACTAGGAGATGTAACAAATGAACCAAAAACCTCTCTGTGATGTGAATAATTTGGTAATAAAACATTTCTAGATACAATTAATATTATTACCTCCTTCTTGACTTTTATCTCTCTTTCGTTTTTTCTTTTTGGCATTGATGGCATAATTATCACGAGCTGTCCATCCTGGATACATCTGCAAGTGCAACTGACGTTCCTTCCTTGCCATTTCATAATATTTTGCTTGTTCTTCCCTCGATAAATTATGCCACTGAAAATTTTAATAAATGTATTTTTACATATTTGGGAATTAAATATTAGTTCTACTGTATTAAAACATTTTAGTATAAGATATTTAGAACTTTCATAGTTAAATATATAAAAAATCTTATTTGTAATTATTATTATTTTTTTTTTACATTACATTATTGTCAAAACACCAAAATCAGCTTTTCCATTGTGCAATATATATGCTTCACATAGCTTTGTCTACAATTCTGCAGGAGTGCATGAAAAGAACTTGTGATAATCAGTGGCTAAAGCACTTAATGTCTTATTTTCTCATTATTATTTTAGAAATGAAGTTTATAGATGCGAATTAGATTATTTAATCAAAGTTAAACATATAAAGGCAATTTTCTATTCTACTCCTAATTAAGATCACCTATAGAGGGCCATCCTATTATACTTTTCCTCTTACCAATCCCTTTAGGAAACATTTGGCTCAAGAGATTTCAAGTACACCACACTTTGAGGACATAGCATAGTCACAATTCTTACGCATTCGTGTAAAGAGAAGAGAGACTGTTTATAGAAGAGAGAATTAAAGAGAAAGTATTAGCACAAAAAATGAAGCAATTTAAACAACTTACATTGAGATAAATGTTTAATAAAGTAAACAAATAAATATTAAGCTTTTTTTTTGTAAATGTTGATACCCTTTAGATCATAATTGCTCTTTATTTCATAAATTATGGTTTCATATTTTTAATTGTATAATTTCTGCATGCCATCTTACCAGATTTAAATTGATGATCTATAATCTGGAAAAACCCCTAATCCGGAATCGCTGAAGTCCCAACGAGTCCGGATTATGGACTTTGTACTGTACTTGTCATATGTAAGGTCTTAGTGAGCATGAAATAAAAGTGTTATTAATCATTCAACATTTTTTTTTTTTTTTTTTTTAAATTTAGGGGTAGCAATCTTAGGAAAGCACGCGGGCAGCCAATGGACTAGGAAGAGCTCTGGGAATATGTACTGAAGTAAGATGAGTAAATAAAATAAAACAGGCAAATACAAATAGTTTGAACAACCAGGCTTTCAAAATAAAATTCATGCTTCAAGGACTACAATTTTGTTCTACCTATTATAAAGAGTTTCTTCAGAATAATTAGGATAATATTTTAGACTTATATACAATTAAGAGGCAACGTAATTATAATATTATATTTATTCTTCTTTAAATTTCCACCATCATATCAAAACAAATACTGGTAAGATGATATACAGACAATCTTTTGCTAAGCACAGGCATACGTTTAGCAGTTATGTTCCCATATATACAGGTGGATTCAAGTTAACAGTCTACCATCGAACAGGTGATTAAGTAGCTCCTGGTAGTTCCTACCTGGGATCAATTCCAGGCAAATGTGCTGGCTGCATGGGTGTTTATGTGGTTTTCCACAAAAACATGAATGTGTAATGTGTACTGCAAGTATAATGTGTATATGAGCCAGTTTTCCTTGCAAAGTCCTCCAAGAAGGCATCCCTACCCTTAGGCAGACAGCCCTAGTGTGCTTTGCCGTAATAAAATAAACCAATGCAAAGAGATTCAAGTCAACTAATCACGTTGGAAAGGCATTTGTAATTGGCGACCACATGAAGGACAGAAGTCTACACCATGCTTTATCAGTCTGCTTTATATTATATATATAGTATATTATATGCTATATATTATGCACTTTTGTACGTATCAAAGTTAAGCCATAAAATGTTCATAATTTATAGACTCGTACAATGCATTGAAAGCTTTAGAAACCTTTTCTGACACTCAAAAAATCCAGTTGAAGTTCTAAAGTTAAATTTAAACTTACAAATGTATGGCTATTGAGTTTCTGGTCATGTTGTGATCAGGGAAAATGAGCTGGCAGATATGGCAGCTAAATCTAGTGTTGATTCGTGCAGCTAGTATGTTGCATTTAGAGATATTCACAGGGTCATCAAGGGAAAAGTTTTACATAAGTGGCAGCTACTGTGGGATGTTCAAGTGCTTAAAAGTATAACTGGGAATCTATTAGTAACTGAAGGGAGGAAGTAATGTTGACCTGTCTTCATACTGATTTCTCTCGAGTCACGCACAGTAATCTTTCGAAGGCCAAGAGTCAGCCTGTTTGTTCTCCCTGTGATAGTGTTCTGACAGTGTGACATTTTCTAGGTTTGGTTTGTGTCATGTACATGCTCGATTTAAAAAAGCTCCCGACCTAGACCTGCCAGAGAGTTTGGAAAGGCCAGCCACTCTGATCAGAAAAGAAAGGGGAATCAGGCAACAAACGAGAAAAGAAATGTGGGCGGGAGAATGCAGCGTGCACGTGGTGACGATGCGAGAACTTTTTGATCCGATACCCAGTCGAGATATTCAATGGTTCTTCTTGAGTGTGTTGTTAAACAGAACGCTGATATTATGTTAAGAACATAAAAATGTTTCATGTGACTCTAAAAAAATTTTTATATTGTGTAAAAGTTGTAAATATATATATAAACATTGTTACTTTGGAATGAGTGCATAGTTTTCACTTTTCATGTTGAGAAGATATATATCGTATGTGGATACGTGAAGAACTCTCAGAGATAATGAGAATATCACAGTTTTGTTCAGTTGATTATGGAAAAGCACACTAAGGCTATTTGGTGTGGGATGCCTCTGTGAAGGTCTTTCTAACGGAAACTAGCTCATATATCAGTTACACATGAGAAAAACATGAAAAGATCATTCAGCCAGCCCATTTGCCTGGAAGTGAATCCAGGTCTAACTACCAGTGTTTAGCGATTTTACTGCTCGGCTGATAGTGGGTGCATCATTTTTGAAATCAATGTCTATATTTTAACATATTTCGAAAGAAGTATTTTCATGACTCTGATTTGCCTTTTGACTGTATAATAGGAAAAGAGGCCAATGCTTATTTTTTCAATACCTGAAGGATAATGGTTGTTGTTACATTTGTATGTTTGTGTTTTGAAGTTGTTTCTTTGTACTTTTGCGATATATATTTTTATGTACCTGATGTTTTAGATTTTACACCTGCTTGACACCTGATACCATTATCTAAATTATAACCAACTTCATCTCAACATTCATCATTTTATTACTTCATTTGATTTTATAAGTCTGCTACTGTTTTAAATTTGTGATTATATGTAATCATATGGATTTAATTGTGATTTGTGTAATTACCGTGTCTGGTGCTTATAATCTGTTCAGGTTGTGGGCCATAAAATCCACTACCACATCTTCTTAAAATTAATTATACATTACACTAAATATCCAATTAAATTTACTCCGTTTTTGCTTACAGTATTATGTATGTGTGATTATTAATAAATATATGGCCCATCAGAAAAATAGATACACACTTTAACAAATGAAAATTCTTTTAACACAACAATGAGCGATTGCTCAAAAAGGGATTACATCTGAGGGAACTGCTGGACATGGCACTGTAATTTGTTAATGAAGGACCACCACATAACCAATTTCTTCTATTCACAACATCTTTCAAAGTCCTCTAATAACAATCTGATTCATTAGCATATGTCATATGTAACATATTACAATCATGACAGTGTAGACATGTGTTGAGCAAACACCATACTACATACTATGAAGATGAATTTAATTAAACTTTGAAACTGGTATGCAGATATGATAAGTTAAAGTACGTATACATTTTTCTAATGGATCCTGTATTTTATAAATGATATAGAAATTAGAATAGCATAAGGAAGACAAATGTTTACATTTAACAGCAATATATTTTAGTTATAAATGCATAACTTATAATCAGTGTTTAATCATTATGCATCTATGTATGAACATTCAACAGAATTCGTACTGTAGCACTCTTTATGACTAAGTAAACATGCAATACATAACTATGTTAAAAGTAAAATTTTATTTCCAACTAAATATATATATTTATGTAGTGCTACTTCTAAGTTCAATTGCAAAATTTTTAACACGGGAAGGAAGCAAAAAATGTAAAATTACACACACACACACACACACAAAAAAAAAAAAAAAAAAAAAAAAACGCAAGAAATTAAAAAAATTTTTAACACAGGAAGGAAGCAAAAAATGTAAAATTACACACACAAGAAAGCGCAAGAAATTAATCTGTTGGATAATAACAAAAAGAAAGAAGGCCTGGGCTGGATTAAGGAAAAAGCACACAATGACTGTATTGCAAATTCTCTTGCAAAAGCCAATTCGTTGTTTTTTATTCCCCACTCCCAATACAGTGCAAGAATTCTGAATTAATGACACAATGGCTGCCTTCAAGGAGGAATTTTTAAGGGAAATTGGCTTCTATTCAGACATATATAGGAAAACCAAATAAAGAAAGCAATTATTTAAAAAAAGGGGAAACTGAACCACCCCAATAACAGCCAACCCAGAACACACTGCAAAAATTTATTCGATGGGAGAGCATATATTGCATTTAGAAAAAATAAATAAATAAATAAATAAAAAATATATATACTATATATATTTACTTTCATCTATCACTATTTATCACAGTGTGACTTGACACTCTTGCAAAGTAACGTGATGCAAAAGCCAATTCTTTTGCATCTCATTGCTTTCTATTTCCCATCCCCATAACAATACAAGAATTCTGAATTAAAAGAAAAATGACAATATTATACAAAAGAACACAGTTGATAGTGTGTTAAAATGAATATGTTCTTTAAGCACAAAGAGACTTTCAATAGAAATTGTTCAAAAATATTGTAATAGAACTGGAAAAATGTTACTTAGGATTAATAAAGATTAGATGAGAATTATGGAAAATTCATGTTCCTAAGTTGCACAGATTAAATTAATTAGAAAAAAAACTGTTATCACATTTATGCTGTAAGATACACTAGAAAACACATCTTTTGGATAATTTTTAGCATATATTTTTTTTAATACTATGAATGATTAATATCTACAAAATACAAAAAGTCATTTTACAAAGAATATACCTACCCGCCTTCCAAGAATTTGATTTATAGCAGCACTTTCTTTGAGGGTACATTCTTGTACAACTTTTGACCTCATTTCTTTCATATAAAGCATGAAGGCATTGAGAGGTTTCTTGATGTGAGACTTCTTCTTTTCATTGCGTAGGGCCCGAGAAGCTGCATTTCCATCATTAAGATTACTTGAATTCTGTGGCTGATTTATTTGATTTGAGGTTGAACTATGGTTGCTTTGGTGGTGACTATGATGATTGAAATTAGGAAGATGCCTGGAAGTAAAATTGCACAGGTAACTGTGCATGCAAGTTTTGAAATAGAGAACAAAAAGTTTCATTCAGGATTTTATGAGGTGTAAAGTTTACATAATATGTCATACTGTTTGTCTAGTTAAAATGGCAAAATTTTAGGCATTAAAATATCAATAGAAAATGACAAAAGAAACATGATACTTTTTAAGGTCTAAAATCTTGGTAATGTCATATTAACTTGTAAGGTTTATCCTAAGTTTGTTACAGTTATTTTTTAACTTAAAGCTCCTTTCCTATTTTCTCTCCTACTTTCAGCTTACAAATTCCTTACAAAATTGAGTTTTTAGAATTGTGTTTAATGCAAATGAGTAGTATTTAAGTTGAAGTTCCACTGACTTGATTAAGAGAGACAGAATCAGAGTTTCTGGCTAGTGTGTGTTTGCTTTTCGGCCACGTCTCTCTAAGTTGTTACTACACTCAGCTGCATTACGAGCCCTGATAGTTTCTCTAGCTAATTCGTTATTTAGGAGCCAACTAATTATAATTGTGTTAGCTTCGGCTAAATCTCTTTAGTTAGTCATTAGATAAGTTTTTATTTCTTATATTCTTGAGTTTAAGCTCAAGTGGAGGCTTTGTTATACGTCCTGAGAAAGGGACCATCTGTACACCTTTAGTTTGAGTAATAAAGGATAATTAACCCTTCTTGAATTTTATATTTCTGTTTCTGGACTTAGGAGATTATTTGCTTAGTAGTTAACTAGCTTCCTCCACACTTAGTTAACAGATAAATGGGAGAAACACTACAAACTTTTCAGTTAATCAAAACAGATCTTTAATAAGTTTTCACTTTAGAAAAGTGCTTACAATATTTACGACTCCCAGCTTATTAAAACAGTTTTTGATGTAAGAAATGACAACAGACTCATTTTTCCATTTTCTGTGTCATGTAACTTAAGTCACATTGCCACTGCATTATTCAGCAATGCAGCCAAGCTCATTTAACAGTGCAGACAAGCAACTCAGTAAATTGTTATTCCAAGAAATATTTTTTATGTTCTACAGTACATGTCTGAGTTTAAGAATAATTATTTACTTATAAACAATGTATGTATAAATTATGCATATATTAATTCTAAAGTTATTTATGAATCATACAAAACTTCACTGTTAATTACATAAAAGCTACTCTGACTTACTAATTCATAAAGATGGACATTTTATAAAATCTTCTGTTTGATTTTAATACTATATTATATCACCATATAACCATGGACGTATTTATAGGGGCAAGATTGCCTGTGAAGGTCACACCTGCATCCAATTTTTTTCAACACAGCAGATATTACTGATGGCAGAAGTATTTTATAAAAGAACCTAATAATTCGATACTTTTTCTTAAAAGTTATTTAAACAAGAAAACCTTTTTATAGGTTTTGTTTTCACAGTTTCAGTTCATTATAAGCAGTACAAATAAATGCTTATATATTTTAATACATTAATTCTTTTTATGGAAAGATAGATTAATTAAGGCAAAGCAACACAAGGGGTATCTGCCTAGAATTAGACACGAAAAAGACACGGAAGAAGCTGAGAAAAAGAAAACTTTAAAAATTTTTATTGTTTTCCCACAATACTTCTAATTTAGTATTCTAACATAGGACTGGAAAAAACATAAAATTAGATATATTCTAAATACTATAGAAGGATTTGGAGGCCACACACAAAGAAGAGACCCACAGCTAATGCTCTATTTGCTTTTGTGCAAATCAGGCCCTATTAAAACCATCTAACAGTTTATAATGCTCAACAATGAAAGGAAAGAAAATTAGTATTTCTAAATAATCTGACTTGATTTTTCATCTCAATATAATTATGGCAAAACATGCAATAAGAATGGAAACTTGTTGTATAACTTTTATACATCACTGTACTTATGCTTTTGATAAATGCAAACTATATATATAATGATTAATAAACAAATAAAATTAAATACAGTAAGAAGAAATCAAATAAATCTATGGCATCAGGAACATCTTTTATTAATTACAGGAATGTCAAAAGTTTCAGAAAAAATTATCAATTAAATATATTGTAAAAGGTTTTTTGACTTAATGGCAATTACATAGAAACATATTATACATTGCTATATTTTTTTATCTTAATATTATCAGTCTCATCAATGCCATAGAATTATTTCATTATCATTAAGAAGTTTTGTGCATAGTATCAGTAGTTCAAAGGAACAGTCAGTGCCAGTGCCAGGATCAAGGCAACTCACACACACAGTCAAATTCAGCTGCAAAATTAACGAGACAGTAAAATTCGAAAAATTTAATTAAGCCCTGTGTGGCAGAATTTAGAAGCTGCTGAAGCATCAGTAACAAAAATGCTAGCACGGGCATTGTGAAAAGTTTGTATTATTATGAATTTTGAGTACAAATAAGTAAATTTGGCAAAATTATACATAAAACTGTAATATCTCTTGTGTAATAACATGGTCCAAAATGCAAACCTCTGCCAGAAAACTACAGCTCTAAGCTGCAGGCCTATTTAACATTGAGGTAAACAACTATCTCAGTGGCAAGTTGGCAATAGTTTTGGTGACTAATTTTTGTGACCAAATTTGGCGATAAATCTAAAAGTCACTAAACTTGGTGACCATTTTGGTCCAATCACTATATCACTGTAATTGGTCCAAAAAATACGTAATTGTTACAGTATATGCCTTCCAGCAATTTAAAGAAACTGACGGCACAGAAAATTATATATGGAGTAAACTATAAAAAGATTATGCCTAAGGAATGTCTTATGTGAAAGGTAAAGTCCCATATACTGATGCTACACTTGGAGAAGTAAAAGCCACAAGGTACTTCTTGCTTCTATGTATGTGTCATTGATAAATTTGTGAATTCCAAAAATAAAGCTATTTGAAATAAGGTCAACCATTTTAAATAACTCCCTTATACTGATGGGTTTAGACAACTTACCGATTGTCTTGAGAATCAGGCATTTCAATCTTTGGCCCTGGACCCAATAATGGATGATGACTCATGCTGGTAGGAATACCAGGATGAGGAGGTATGAGTGTTGGAGGTGAAAATTTACTTGGCAAATTGCTTGTTGGTATAGGTATTGTTGCAGGATAAGGAGGAGGTCGGAAACTAGATGTCATGGGGTACATACCACTAGAGTGCCTAAAATGATTAAAGTTATGAAACATGAAATTACGTGAAATATAAAACTATTTTTCAACATTTGATTCCATGAATTATAAAATTATTTTGGAACATCTATAATAACACACTATTATGGTCTGATGCTTACTCTATTTTATTTACCATACTATTACTAATGCACAAATGTGGATTAACCACGGATTTCTTTATGAAACAAGCACTTTTTCTTTTCCAAATGCTTACATTGTTTAGAAAATAAAGCATCTATGATAATAATATTTTTCAGGATTGTTGAATTTCAGAAGAATACACATCTAAAAAATTAAGCACTTTAAATCAATTATTATTTTGTCACAAACGTAATTTGCATGTAGTAGCAAATGTTTGAAATTTATATATTAATTTTTGTAAGTAACACATTAAGTTTTTGTAAGTTTTTTTTTTTAACACTCTAAGTTACAGCAAACTAATATTTTTCAATTGTATCGTTTTTATGGGGTGGGGGAGGGGTGAATCTTTATACTTCAGCCCATTCTGCCTGTGTTAATTTTTACTGCATTTTGCATCATGCCTTTATTAGATTTGCTACAAAATAACACAGAAGCAAACCCATTATTACCCAGGCACATAGTATAAAATTGTGAGTGTTCCAATTCTTAGTCATTGAAATTATATATGAATATTAACAACAGAATATTAACAACAGACACTGAATGCAACTGATAAACAATATCCCCTGGCAATAAAAAAATAGTTTCATGATGTAGTGATACTGAAAATATGTTTCACAGCCAAAAGACACCAATAAATTATTACTGGTGTATCAGCTGGAACTAGTTAATACACAATATATAAGTAAAAAAACTTTAGATGCTGTGCATCTAAAGTTAAAAGTCAAAGCAAAGTTGAGTCAAAGCAAGGCGATTCCTCAACAATGTTAATAATTGCATCCTTGTAAAGGGTTTAAACATAAAATCAAAACATTTCAAAATAAAAATGATCACAGTAGTACAGACTCAAAAACTAAAAATGCAAAAAGGAAAAAACATATACAAGATAACAAAAATTAATCTCCCTTTCTTGAGATTTTAATTCAGAACTCATCAGGGGAAAATGAGTTAAAGCTTCACAAAAGTTGATTAATATGCTTCGAAAATGTGTTTCATACTTCCGGTAAATTTGAGATCATAATGAAATGGGAGATTTTTTTAAAGTGAAGAACTTATTAATGATTGTGCCTATTGTGGAAAGCAAAAGTTGTAATACAATGTGTATTAAATTTCAGAATATGTATTAAAATATGTATTAAATATATTCAAAATATGTATTAAATTTCAGGAAAAATATTTTTAAATAAATATATTGAAAACACAAAAAATATTTTAAAAAACATTTCCTATTCCATAGAAAGATCCTGACTTTTCAAGAGAAATTAGTCTCTTTCTCTCAAATTTTTGAACAATATTACTGTGCCAAAATGTAAAAAATTGCAAAGCAATATAATTTTTGAATATAAAACTTTGATTTTCAATAAATGCAAAAGGAAATCCTTAATGCAGTGTAAGACAATATATGTAGAGACAACAACTACGCATGCATATAAGATACGGAGATAATAATTAAATCACAAATTAATCAAGGTGTTCAAACACCTATCAAATTGATACGAAAACAATTCAATAAAATAACATAAAAAAATATAATATATACAATATAATAAAATTAATATAAAAATATTGTTGAAAAATTCTTTGGAATTTTTTCAAGGAACAGTCGAAGAATGCTCGCTTATACACGCATATATATATATATAGAGAGAGAGAGAGATGTGCACAGATAAAAAAAATATGATGCAATTTTATTAATAAACTAAGCTTAATCTATTCCTGAGGCAGCTACATATATGCCCCACGCATTTATTACTTTTAAAGACATTCTGTTTACCCTTGAGATTTGAAATCTGCTAAATATGGAGCATGAAATGGCCGACTCTATCAATTCGCTTTTATGTTCCTTCCTGATTGAATAGTTGACTAAATGTCTTAAATACATAAAAAAATTAGTCTCTGTAGACCACGTGAAAAAATTAACTGGAACAAATTGGCAATAGTTCTTTAAAGCCCTAATTTTAATTCTAATACAACCACCTTAAGCACATCTATACTGCATCACTGATGTCACGCTTTCCTTGTAATTCCTTTGCACTGCTGTAAACTTCGCTTAATCACTAACCAGAACTCAAGCAAAAGGACCGAGATTATAAATAACTCTTAACTGCTTAATATGTTTCAGTTTTTCACCTGCTGGCTGCCTGAATAAGCCATATCTTTCTTTGCTGTATTTCTTCTCTGTTGTTCAGAAATGAAAAAAAAAAAAAAAAAAAAAAAAAAAAATTCTTCTTTGTTCATAATTTTGTAATACAGCGTTGAACTATTTCGTGGAGCTACAGCTCCTGGTAACTTTTTAGCAAGATCGCTGCAATGTTTCTACCTATTATTTCGTATATTTTTGCAGCATTATGCGAAAAAAATTTTTAAGACCAAATATGTCTTATGTCTCATTACTTGTTAGCTTTACAATTTCTGTTTAGATTAACCCTCTGGCTGCTCATCCCGCAATTTCCACGGGCAACTCAAATGTAGCAAAATCTGCTCATCCCGCGATTTCTGCGGGCATGTGTTTTTCTTCCTATATTGAGGAGTGCATTCCGTTTTTTCCCGTTTAACCATTGAAATAAATTATATACAGTATTTGACGTATAGTTTACGTTTTGGCCAACACATATCGTTAGTTGTCTACTATTGCGGGATTTGAAGGTATGTGGTATTGCAGCTCAAACTTTACTTTTTGCCGCATTTTTCTTACAGAAATGGCTGCTAGAAAACGTTCAGCGATTATCTTGATTATTTAATAAAATTGTTGAATATTAATTCGATTTATTGATTAAATTTATACTTAAATTGATTATTAATTAGATTTATTGAATCTGGCGCGAAGACTGTGTAGTTGGACTTTGCCTTGAACCCTGTTTTGAACTCTATCGTACTAAACTGCATTTCTAAGGTTATTTTTTCCTCAGTGCTTCATATTTTCTTAAAATTTATACATTTTACTTTTTTATATAATGTAATAAATAGAAATTAACTGTAATTCGATTGAAATTTATTAAAAAATTTTTTTTTTTGCTGATAGCATCTGAAATCGGTTTTTCTTTCAATTTAGTTTCTCATGATAAAAATCTACATAAAAGTGTTTTCTAGAAAGAAAAAGTGCATTTTTCAACTTTCCAACATATATAGATTTAAAATATGGAAAAAAAAAAAAAAAAAAAAAAAAAAATTTACACATTTTTTGAAGCGATTTTGTTCCACAAATTGAGCAGTCAGAGGGTTAATATTTTTCTTATATATATATACAGTAGAAGTCCGGAAATCCGCAAAGCTTGGGACCAGAGGTTGTGCAGATCTTAGGATTTTGCGGACTTCAGGACAGAAAAGATAAAGCATAATATTCAGACTAAAAGTGCAAAATAAATAAGATATCGTAAAATAATAAGATATCGTATCAGATACATTTAATTAAATTATTATATACATTATTGCAATAATTTATTATATACATTAAATTATATTACACATATAAATTGATTATATTATTCATTGTATTATATGTACACAGCATCGAGGTTTGCTGATTTCGCCTCATGTAAAGATTTCCGGTTTCGGATTCCAATGTTAGAATCACTGTTGCTGTAAAATTTCAACAGCTTTTCTTTATTTTTCCATATATCATACACAATCGTGTCGCAATTCCATACCATTCTGCTATAAATCGAGGAGTAGCACCTGCCTGCCTCTTTTGCAGAATTTGCTTTTTTTGCGTTACCTTTTTCAACATTGCAAGCAGTAAAATCATGAGTGCGTTTTTTATCTGTCCTTGTATTACAGTATTTTTAATTTATCCACAAAATATCAGGATTAAAAAAAAGGCATCACTAAAATTATTTCGTGAAATAACAAAGCTAAAACAATACAACAACGTGAATTTTGAACTTGAACGAAGAGTTGAGTGAATCATCTGCTTTTATACCTCGATGGAGAGATTAGAGGGAAAAAACTTTTATCTTATTTTTTTAAACTTTTTTTTTTTAAATTTGGTATTTCTATTATGACTCATTATTATTCAGTAAGTATTTTTTCTTCAATATATCGTACTCAATGTTGCGGTTTCCAGAACCTATAAACTGAATGTTTATATTTTGAGAGACAACACGTTCAGGAGTTGGCGCATTTTCGGTATTTGACGATATATATGTAATATTTTTCTTATATATATATATATATATATGTATGTATATAGAGAGAGATGCATGAATGCATATACATACATATGAGAACAGTATGGTACACATTTTTACAGTCAAAAATACTTATCAATTATACTGAATAACTGGATTCATGGAATTTAGTGGAAGGGAATAAAACTAAATTTCAGTTACATTAAAATCAACTTTCCATGTAATCTAAAACATATTATTTTCAAGCCTTAGATTAATGACTTAGTTCTATGAATTCAAGAAATATGTAGCAGTTTTCTGATTAATTAGAAATTGAATGCCATATTTTACGCTTCCGATAATGCTTCACAATTTCTACATTATAATATGAACTTCAAGTCCCATATTTAAATTTGAGGTAGTCCCTTTTAAATATTGATAGTCCTGTCTCTTAACTAAAAACACTCAACTTAAATAGAAAAATTTAAATTATTTATATTTAAAAATTTTATCAAATTATATTTATTATATTATTAATATATTATACATAATTAAATAAAAAATAAAATGCTGAAATCAATTCTAATACTAAATAACATAAAAATCCCTCATGCCAATCATTAAATATATGTACTTACCATGTAAACTGAGCAAAATCTGAATTAAATACAGGATGATAAGGATTTGGTGTAGGTAATGGATAGACAGGATGTCTGGGGATTCCTAAAAACAGGATAATTTAAAAATTTAAAGCACTCTAAAACAATTATAATGAAAGAAAGAAGCTCAATAAGCTTTTAAAAAAATAACAGCACTTTTCTGTTTTGCCGGCGCAAATCTCGCCAAGCAGATTTTGTTGGCGACAGCATGCAGTACACACATAAAAAATGTTAACAAATGTTAGTATTTTAATTTTTTGTTTTGAAGACAAACATTTTAATATGGTTAAAATTTTTGTAAAAAGCTAGTAAATAAAGAAAATAAATTTGTAAAGAGCCATTAATTTAAAATTTACTATGCTTTCATGGATCAACATCCTGAATCACCGGTTCATATCACGTGAACCCAAGTGATCTCATTTCACGTAAACTACGCTACAAAAAACTAATTATCTATGTTAATTTCAAGATAAATCTTCATCTTAAAATAATTCAAATAATTCATTAATTTCAAAATAAATCATATACAAGTTTAAATGTAAGAATTATTTCAATTCGTACGAATAGCTTACTCAGAAATTATGTAAAACCACATTGCTTTACTTCGCTAGTGCATTCTCATTAGAATTGATGAATTTAACCCTTGATTTTGCCTTTTCTATATTTTCGCCTTTGCGTGAGAGGTGTGATTGCATCCTACTTGACTTAATTACCGTGAATGGTCTTAGGGCATAAAACTTAACTATCTAGGTAAAAGTTCTAGGTAATTGTATGCCAGTATTGAAAGAAACAATCAATCTGATAAGAAATGGCTGCAACTTGTTTTGAAAATGAAGCGTAAAAGGTTACCAGTGAACATATTCCACTTGGCATCAGTTTACTGTTATTGGCGGCTTTAACTGTTTGCGCTGGCAAAACGGAAAAGTACCAAAATAACAATACTAACTGAATTATTTATTTGCCAAATAACCTATTTCAATAATTATCAAATCTTACTGAATTGTAGGACATGATAATGATATATAATATACACTTATTAAAAACCAGGTGCTGAGAACATATATGCTATACAATAAAATGACATATACAATATTAGGTGAATTGTTATTACTTGCTGAGAAAGACATTTTTCCTATTACTCTTAATTTAAAACATAAAATTCAGCTAAGGCTATAATGATCATACAAGTAAGAAGTACCTTTACATGATAAACATTAGCGAGTAATTTTTTTCTTACAGTTAGCGAGTTTTTGAAAAGTAATTTCTTCAAATCCGAGATACTTTTTGGACAATGGAGATTGTCATTAGGAATTACAAAACAATTAATTCACGATTTACACAATATTTACTCTGAGAAGAACTTCACAGACAAACAGCCAAAAGGAATTTTTTTTAAACTGTTCATAGAATACTTAGATGCAAACAGAATTTCATTAAAAAATAGATAAGTTTATGTACTGTTGTCATGATTGCAATGGGAAATGATCAGAGGCTTGGCATCATAAGTTCAGTTTAAAAACCTTAATATTCAGATAATACATTTCTTTTTCCATACAGAAGCTTAGATGTCAAACAGTTTATTAGTTTACCTTTAGAACAAAAGTCTGCACTTAACATATAAAAGCCTATATTTAACAACACAATAATGGCAAATGTAGGCAAAAGTAGACCCCTTTGATTGTATCTTTTTTCAATTTTATGCAATAAAATGGGATTCGAACATTAATCTCTGTTGTTCTATATTCAAGTTTGTTGGCTCTCAAAAAGCCCAGAGTTCATGAATTGAAAAGTATTTTACGCAAACTGCTCTTAGTATTCAGCTAAGTTGGAAGACTATTTGCAAGAAATGAACTACTTAAATTAATGGATTAAAAAAAAATCCTTTTTAAAAAGGTGAGGTGAAAAACAGTTCACACAATGTTCAGTCAGTGTTGGCAGTTTGAATTCTGAAAATAGCTACTAGAACTTTTAGATCAACACATGTGCATGCTTGAGAGTAAGCTTGACTGACCTGTTTTGGGATCTATGTGGACTGGTGGAATACCCATATGTGCTGGTGGTGGCTGAAATGGCTCTGCATTGTACATCATGAGGGAAAGAGATGTAGGAGCATGATTTGGTGGAACCAATGGTACCCTACTGACCTATGAAAAAAAACAAGAATTTTAACATGCAAACAGTCATTAGCATGAAGTAGCAAGTTTTACATAAGTGAATGTGTATAATATTATTATAAAAAATCACTATATATATAAACTCATAGATTTTAATTAAAAATATAAAATAAAAAATATACTATACAAATATATTTCTGTATGCTGATCATTAAAAAAGGAAAGGGAAATTTAGAAGAAATGTAACATTCTTATAAGCAATTTTTTTTTTTTAAATTTAAGGTGAGAACGATACATAGAATTGAAAAGCATTAGCAATATGCATCAAAATATTTATATGATTACCAGTTGTTCATTTTAAGACTATCATATTTTTATAATCATGCAAATAAAATGTACATCAGCTGTAAAATCTAATTTTTCAAAAAACCTGCTACAGCACAAAACTTCAAAATACAAAGCTGAGGGGGGGAGGGAATATTAATGTATTAGTAAATTCAGATAAAGTAAGATTCAGTATGAAAAGAAACAAAATGCTAATATGTCCATTTTATTAAGATTATTTACCATTACAGCACAAAAATATTTAATGTTTAGTAAATTTACAAAGATTTTTTACAAAGATTTTTTATTATAAAGGAAATAATTTTAACTGTATTGCTTATAAAATGTGCAGCATAATATTAAACATCAACAAAAAATACAAAGCAGCAATAAACAGATTGCAATAATATAAGTAATAAAAGCAACAGTAAATAAAAAAAACTAAGTAGCAATGCCTAGACTGCAGTGAACAAAAATTTTTTAATTTAAAATGGTAAATAACAGGGGGAGATAATGATTATTAATCTTTTGTCATAGTAAAAGTATAGTTTTTCTAAATACACTTGTAATGAATCTATTCAATATTCAGGCTCACATTCGTAACATTATACATTGAATAAAATACAACTGTAACATTTAGGAAGACTACTGACATTTTTTTACAATCAAAAGCATAATCTGCATATATTCAAAAACGAATATTACATATTTAAAAATAAAATACCATATAGTTACTTTTAGACCTACAACTCATTTTACAGTGATCTCGTAAAAAGCAAGTAAATATGATAAATATTTTATAGAAAAAAACAACATCAGGTTTTAAGAACGAAATTTAATTTTAAACATAGCTTCCTCCCGAATTATCAGCCTAAAACTTACTTTTCCACCCATACTTTTGTGATGAGCCATGCCGGGAAGCAATACCAACACAGCTGACATGACTCAAACATTCCCTTTCTCGTCATACGTTCACAAATTAATAATCCGAAGACCAAAACATGGCAAATTTGTTGAAATACAAAGATAAAAGCAGATGTATTAAACATTTTGTACCAAAGTTGTAAGAGAAACGAAAGATCATTTCGAAGTACACCGTTAACAACGCTAAGAGCACATCAGCGCCATTGCTGTGTGGAAAAAGCGACATCTAGGAGCAATCAAAAGATTTAAACAGTGAAAGACAAGACTCATCTTCAGCTTTAGAGTTTCGTTATATTCTTCTCGTTATGTTTGTACTTCCTGTGCTTAGAAACGTGAAAATATGAAACTCAATTAATCGAAAGAGTCTAAAATGAGTTAAAAAAAGATTCATTGACAAAAGAGGGAATTCGATTACTTATAGGGAATTACAGGGATCCCCCCCCCACGGTTTTGATTTAATGAGAAGAGAGGTATCCAGCTGTCTTTCTACATGATGTATTCCGATAGTGCCTTTCAGATTCAAATTTTGCCTTTTAAATTGTGTTTAAAAAATCCATCCGAATTTCATTATTAAAATTATTCTAACTCAGAAAAAATTTCTTAGAATTTAAACATAAACACGCTACCTACGATCAGATTTTATTCTGTGCATTTTGGGCTTCGAAATTATACATTTTGAGCCATAAAATCCCCGAAACCAAATTAAAAAATTACATTGGCGTACAAGCTTTCATATTTTGTTTAACAAAATCAACAAAAATAGTTTCTTCTGTTTATCCAAATTTTACTTTTAAATGACATCACATTCAGAAAAACAAATTTAAGTTGGTAAGGAATTAATTCTAAATGAAAAAAATTTCGTGCGATAATGCATTTTAGTAAACTTGTAAAAAACATCCCCCCCCCCGGAAGAAGGGTCAGATGCTTCGAAAGAAGGGAGAGGGAGGGTCAGAAAGTTGCAACGAACAAAAAAGGCGTAAAAAAAAAAAAAAAAAAAAAAAAAAAAAAAAAAAAGAGAGAGAGAGAGAGAGGAGAGAAGAAGAAACAAATTGTCCTTTATGTATAAATTTCATATTCTTGATTTAGAAACACTATTCTGATCTTGGAAATGTGCATAGGTTAACCTCTGCATTATCCATCGTCATTATTACGCTATCAAAGGCATTATACATGCAGCTTAGCAAATTAGGAAATCGCAAAGATATCGAATTCGACGATCTATAAGATCCTATTATTTTTCAAATAAAATGGTACACTGTTTAACTAAGCGAGTGATTTAAAGGCAATACATTCGTATTTCTTAATAATTTATACTTTCATTTTACGTTTAATGATCTCTCTAATTACTATAATTATTTACTATAATTTTACTTATGTGGTTTATAATATGCTTAATTAAAAATCGCTGTAAATATTTAAGCTATTAATGTGCTAAGCAGCATAAACAGCTGAATTTTTTTTTTTACGATGGATAATTTGACTTCCCATATACTGATATTTTAAATGCGTTTATAAAATTTAAAAGAAACTTAGGCGGTTGAAAACTTTTAGTTTTTGTACTAGGCTTTATGTTCGGGACCAAACATATGTAAGGCCCCCGAAAATGTTGGAACCAAGCCAGTTAAAACCTAAAACAATTTTAAGTTAAGCAAATTGACCTATTAATTTAATAATAGTCTTTCAGAAATTAAAGGCCCCCCACCAACGGTGAAGCGGTTAAAAATTGAGAAATACTAGATACTTAGTTTTCATGTTTTCCCCATGTATAACGCAAGCCAGAACCACTTTACAACAGAATATCCTCAGCGATGTCAAATGGCCTTTGCGTGTTTTACCATATTCAAAATAACCAACTAACCAATCATTCAAAAATTTAAGAATCTGAAATATAAAATCTTATATTCAAAAGTTAGCATCTCAAAACGGTAAAAAGAAAATTTGATATCATATTATTTCATCGTAAATTAAACCCACATGAAGACATGGGCATTTATTCAATACATTAACTGCGCATTTATTTTACTCCACCTCATATTCACAAGGAGCGTTACAAAAATTTCAATTAAATAGCAATACTTTCTATTTTGCGTGCGCACCAATAGCCGAGTGGTAAAATCAGTGAACACTAGTAGCTCTGACCTGGAATCAATTCAGGCGAACGGGCTGGCTGCTTGGGCGTTTTCGTGTTTTTCTCCATGTGTAACGTGCATATGAGCCAGTTTTCCTAAGAAAGTTCTCCACGAAGGCATCCCCTCCCTGAGGCAGATAGCTCTAGTGCGCATTGCCATAATCAGTTAAAAACCAAAACCTTTCTATTTTCCCCGGGCACGAAGTAAAACGAACTGAAAACAACAAATACTTCTTAGACAATTTTTTTAAATTCTTTTTTAGATACTTCCAGATTACACTTTTATTACTTCAATTAAGATTTACGTTAAATAATTTTTTAATTTAAAAATATATAAAATAATTAACACTGAAAAGTTTCACAAAAATTAATATTTACTATTGCTAACTCGTAACACTAAATCTCCTGTATTGAATAAAATTAAAAACCCCAAAATATTTTAATTTTAAAAACTCCACCGTTCGTTTCTGCATTTTTTAGCATAAAATGGCATACATATTAAAAATACATATTCCTGGTTAAGAAACTATATATATATATATATATATATACACACACACACACACAAAAAAAAAAAAAGACTGATTAAATGATTCTTTTTTTACGCTGATTAGTAATAAACCTTTTATAATCGACGAGTAAAAAATATAAAGATCTTCGATTGGCAAAAGACGTGCTCTTATGTTAAACACATTTATTCGCAACATGTAGCATTTTATTGCTAAATGGAAAAAATAACATTTATTCGAGATGTTACGAAAAAATAACACCGTAATAAAAGAAAACAAAAACAAATTTGAAAGCTTTCAGATTTTACATTACGCCCAAAGAGGCGTTTTTTCATTTACGCACAATACGAATTTTTCGAAGAATTTGGGGTAATATCTCGTTGGGCTAAAAAATATTTAAAAACACCATATCTTTAGAATTTTCGATAGCCAGTCTCAGGCGCTGGATATAAAATTCTGCCTTGCTACTGCTTGCTTTGAAATCGTTGAGTTTGTAAATAAAAAATTCGTTAAAGTTTTCAAAATATAAAAGAGAGAATAAAACCAATTCGAGGACTACGTTATTCAAAGTTTGATGGCTCCAGATACCGTCGTTTTTTCACAATACGAGAAACATAGCTACACATTCTCCTCTATTTAATTTTTTAAAAAATAAATGATAATATTTTTTAAATAAATGATAATATTTGGTGACAACAATTTGAAAAGTGATTCAGCCTTTTACAGTGATTCCACGCACAATCCCGTTTCGAGACAAATAGCCCTTCCGAGCTAACGCTCCTTTTAGGATTTAAAAAAAAAAAAAAAAAAAAAAAAAAAAAGACAACATACTTAGATTTAATCTGAAAAATTTACTACGCTTTTGAATTTATATTAAACCAAACTTTCGTTTCTCAAAACAAAACATCAATATCAAAAGCTTAAAAAAAAGAATACGACTTAAGAGAAATTGCTAACGATTAAAATGTCTTCGACCGCATACTTGCTGAACAGGTACGATTTTAAGATACTGTGTATATTTTTATATTTGTAATATTCTGCGGTGTACAGAATACGAAGCCTGCTCGTTTCCATTAGATGAAGAGGACTCCAGGTGGCATACTGTGGATCGAATAAGAAACACTTGAAATAACGGGGGGTTTCGATAAAAATGTTATTTCCCGTCAGTAGGAAGTTTCAAGGGGGTCGACCACACATGTAGTCACAGCTAAATAACACTAGAAACTATTTTATTCGCAAAATTTTTCGGTATTTATTTCAAATAAAAAAGTATATGCGGTACAATATGTTATCCAAAGCAAATATTCTGCTTCTGAAGAAAGGAAACCTCATCGTTTGCCTCTCGAAATGCAAAGATTCAATTTATTAAGGCCAAATAACGGTTAAAGTTTATCAGTTATGCTGAATAACAAATTTTAACTTATTTCCTCTGAATTAAATGCATTTTTTACGGAATTTGCGGCTTAAGATGAAAATGACACTGAAAATGAAACATTAATAACTGTTTTCAAAAAATTAAAAAATTATTAACTAAGTTTAATTAAAAACTAAGTCTCCAGAACTGACAAATTAAATTTAATTTTAAACAATTGGAATTTATCTTTGATACCAAAGTGATACACTAATTATCTCTGCATCAATTGCCATGTTAAAAAACTATTTCTCATAACATCAAACAATAAACAGGAATGATACAAACCGAATAAGAATGCACGACATGTTTACAAAGTAAATTTAAAACAAAAAAGAGAGGTTTCGACTTTACTACATTTAAGCTTGCTAATTGAAACATTAATCTCACTAAAAGAGGCAATAGGAAATACTATTGATAATTAATTAGTTTAAATCTAAAATATTTGCAGAAAAGTCGAACAACTGCAAAAATAAATTATTTTACTTTCACAGGGTCTGACAACTAAACAAATTCCACTGGCATTAATAATAAAACAGTTTATGAAAGCTGGAGTAGTCTATGAACTTTATTACATTATGAAGCACATTCTTAAATCCAGAATTTGTAAACGAGGCGGATGAGAGAGAAAATTAAATAGTATATAAAATGAAAAAAAAAATAAATATGAAGGCTTTCAGATTTTATATTATGCCCAAAGCGACTTTTTTTTTAACGTTTTGTGTGTTACCTTTATTTATTAAATATCAACTTCTTCGTACTTAAATCACACAAAATTTAATTCAACAGTAATTCAACAGTAATACCACAAAATATTAAAAACAGCATATCTTTCAAAATTTTGATAGAGAGTCTTGCGCCCTGGAGATAAAAAATGTTATTTTTCGTACAGTGTTGCCACTGCTCCCTTTAAAATCGTTGAGTTGGTTAATCGAAAATTCGTGAATGTTTTAGAAAATATCAAATAGATATTAAAACAAATTCGAAATACAAGTTCGCCCAGGTGGTCATGGAGGAGTACGTTATTCAATATTTGATGGCTCTCGGTTTTTCATTATGCGAGAAACATACATGCACTCATGCAGATTCTTCATTATTTAATTTCTTTAAATATAATACAGGGCGATAATATTTGGTGGCAACAATTTGAAAAGTGAAACGGACATTTATAGTGAAACAAGGCAAAATGCTTTGTAGATTCATTATGTTATTTGAAGGAGGAGGACATGAAAAATGAGCAATGCCCTCACCGGGACTCGAACGTGCACCTCTCAAATACGCGTCGAGTGTGCTACCCTTACACCACAAAGGCATGCAGAAAAGAGGGAGAAAAACACCTTATAGCCTTTTCGAAACTTATAACCCTTCTGGGCTTTAAAAATAAATAAATAAATAAATAAAATTATATTTGTAACAGTGGAAAATCTTTCGCATTTCTAGGCCACTGCATTAATACTTGATTAAAAGCATAACTATGGATATTGAAATCTTGAACTAATAAACAGTTTTAATTATCAGTGCTCAGACTCCCAAAATTAATGAAAATTTTGACACGATCTGGCTGTGGTTCAGTGTTCTCAAAGTTGACATTGGCGGTCAACTTTTCGATCTATCAATTTTTACCACATTAAAATATTATTAAATATTTGAACTAAATGGTTACTTATATGTTTAATTACGTATCGCTAATGTTCTTTTTAAAATACTGTCAAATCAGTCACACTTTAAAACACATATACTTACCGCGCTAAATGTTACAATCTAATAAAAACGCACGTTTACAATAATATGAAAAATCAGTAAGAGGAGAACACATTATATGAACAATATAACAAGTTCGGTAATAAAAATTTGTAGCGAGCTCCTTCCAATGAAACCTTAACATCTGAAAGGTGTTAAAAATTACAGCCAAAGAATTTCAAACTTAAAAAGGAGCAAAAAATTAAAATCGGATTTTTTATGAAAAATATTCACTCACATACGATCCATATTTTATCTATGATTTATAAAAATAACGGAAAGAAAATACCTGCCAAGAGGTAATTAACCTCTACACATTGCTTTCCTTTTTTACCAAAATACTGACGGCTATCATATACGTAAATATTTTACTTACACTTTACAAGCTCATTTAAAATTAAGAAAGAATGAAACATTCAAATGGTTGATGTTTGTATGCTGCCACAGAATTTTATCATCCTTTTAGGACAGAATTTTATTATTATTTACTGTTATGCAAACGATACAGAAGATTTAAAAAGGTAGAAAAGATTTAAAAATTTCTTTAACTGATTATATTAATAAATATATATAGATTGTCTATATTTCATTGAAATCCGGCTTATAAATAAGAAGAAAATCATTATATAGAAATGTTCAGAACACTATCAGAAAGCCTTGCTGCCAGTGAAAATATTCGAAATATTTATTATAAAATACCTTTAAAGAAACTAATTTTCTTACACAGCAATATATTGTTAGAATTGGAAGCTAATTGAAAGACATTAAACACACATGAAAACATATTATCAAAATTAAAGCTTAAAAGAAAAATTAACTAACACATACCCGAATAACATTTTGATTACTATTACAAAAATTACCGGAGTCGATGACATAATGCTTTTTCTCCGTTTTCAAACGGAGCTGATTTATTTTTCAAGCCCCAAAATTTTTATCATTCAAGCGAAACCGGAAAGAAAAATATTCATAAACTAATCCGAAATAACACTTTTTTTAAACCCCAAACTAGAAAGAACTTGCCTATTATTTGTTAAAAAAAAAAAAAAAAAGAAGAAGAAGAAGAAGAAGAGAAAGAGAGACAGAATAAATTTCACAGCTTCTAAGAAATCAAAGAGGAAGGAACAAGAAATACCTAGAAAATTTAGCTTAGCAGAAATAATTCTAAGAAACGCATCAAAAAATCCATGTCTGTCATCACAACATTTTTTGAAGTCAAAATATAATGAAATTTCCAAGCAATTCGTAGCTTGTCTAATATAAAAGAAGTTAAAAACATCAGATTTAAGAGATCTGAGCACAGAAATGAGCCATTAGTAACTACATTGGCTATTTTTCGAATTCGTCGCAGTGTTTACATCTATCTCCTCAATGCAGTTCAAGTATCTGGTTTTCCAGAGGAAAAGTGAAAGAAAGCAGTCGGTCACATAAAGATTAACCAAGGTCAAATCGCTAGAATCTCATTATCAAACAGATTATTTCGTGTCTGAAACACTCGAATTTCATTTTGAATCGAAATTATTTTGGAACTGACTAATGATTCCAAACAGCGCATTTGGTAAGAGCATTTATTCACTGCAAAGGAATTCCATTCAGAACAAGGATGTTATATCGATGACCGAATGAAGAAAAAAACCCTTCAGCAGAGTTTATTAGGAACACACAATTATTAGGAATATTCAGCAGTTTAGAACACAGTCGTTTACTCCTAAAAAAGAAAAAAAAAAAAAACATTTGTTTGATTAAATATTGCAAAGGCTATCTGCCAAAAGGAATGGATGGCTTCGTTGAGGACTTTCTAAGGGAAGCTGACTCGCATTCACGTTATGCATCGGAAAAAACACGAAAACCAACAATATAGATAGCTCGTTCGCCAGGAATTGAATTTAGGTGGAACTCCCAGTGTTCAGTGGCTTTACTTAACTCGACTAATGGTGGAAAGAACATCTTCTGGAAAAATAGGTTCGTATTTACGAAAAAAAAACCACGAAATCATTCATGCAATTTTATCACCCATTCACTGGGATTCAAATAAACCACCGACAGTCTTAATACCATTTTATCCAAAGGGCATACGTAAACAAATTAAAACGCTATATTATTAATTTGAGCTGCACACCGCTCTGTTAGTATGCTGGTAAGGAAGGTAGCTGCTTCGGGCCCGGTTTGATTCCTGAAGAAGGCATGGATGTTTGTAAGTGCATAGTGTCTTTTTGCGGAATAGGATGACTTAAAATAATGTAGGAGCCGAAAGTCTTTTCGATACATTTGTGGTAGAAGAAGAGGAATAGGAGATTCTCCGATACCCCCGGGATGCTCTACGTGAAAACTGGAGCGGAGTTAGCAAATGTTACCTATAAGATGACCAAGGCCTTTGTCAATGACAAGCGCTTACTTACCTTTTTACTATGATGATATCATGGACCTGATCGAGATCCGCTCAGATCAGGAGGCTAAGAAAGAACAAAAAGAAGGGCAGAATAACGTCAACTGACTGCTCGATGGAATCTTGCCACAAACCCTCGCTTTGCTAAAACCGCAGTATCTTGGAACCGTCGCAAAATGGGATACACTTGTAACATTACCAATAACACTGCGAAGCATCACTAATTTTAAATGGCTTTCAGGTGCCGTAAAAAATATAAGAATCTTCCACGACCACAGATCAGGCTTTATGATACCTATATGACAAAATTAATACTGGAATTCAAAGTGTAACCGCAGAGTTCCGAATCAAGTTCTTTCCATTTATATTATTGTAACTTTTTAATTATAAGTTACTGCGAACTCAAACTGCTTTATATTCTGTTCCCTTTATTTTAAGATTTTTAAGATTACGAATAAATACAATTATGTAATAAAATCCAAAATTTGACTCCCACGGCCTCGAATATACGTATTGCCGCCACACCTTCGCCACAGCAAACATTTTCAGAAATGAGGAAGTTACGAAAAGAAACTGCTGTAATGCAAAAACAAACCCCAACTTCCATTAGCACTATTGATTGACCTTCCTTCAAACAACATTCAATCTACTTGTGGGCGGTCCCCGATTCATTCGGCGCCCTTTGATGTGGGAAGTGTAGCTTCCTAAAAGTAAATAATAAATAAAAAAAGTATAAAAAAGTGATGATGTGGGAAAAATATAGATGCATTCTTTTGACGGATCCACAACTTACTTTACGCCCACGTAGCTCCCGTAAAGTACGGAGCTACGTGCAACGTTTCAAATTAGATAAAACTCCCCGCCCGTGAGCTAACTTTTGAATGGGGAGAAGAGGATACATTTGGGGGAGGGGGCAGCGTACACTGGAAGAGTATATAAAAGCGCCATATAGCTATGTGGAAGAGGAAATGTTCTCTTTCACTTTTTTTTATTTTTGTCTGTTTGTTTGAATTTCCATTATTTTGGGTTGGTTTGAGTAAGCAACGTAAAGAGAGGAGGACTCTTTACCGAGAAGAGCTGCCTGGTTGCTATTTTTGAGTTTTGTGGTCGTAAAATGAGAATTCCAAAATAGAGGAAAGAGACCTTCCAAGTCGTTGTTTCTTGTCGTGTTAAGGAAAAAAACGACAAATTGTCAATGCTGAGATCTTGAGTCTGGGTAACAGCGAAGAGGGGAAGAAATGGGAGCTTGGGTTCATTTGTTTTTACGAAACAGACCTCGTTGTTTAACGCTTGGAGAGAGGTACAAATACGTTAAACAGAAAACATAACATCTTCCATATACATACACACCACTTAAAAGTGGCTGAGCATTTAAAGCTAAGGGCAATTCAACAGATAAATTTAAAATTTACAATCCCATTGAATATTTTCAATACACAGCAGAAATATTAAAATTGTTAAAAAGCAATACTTAGGATTTATTTCGTTTTCGAATTCAACTAAGTACAGCAGAACGCTTGAGAAGATAACAGATGAAAGAAGGAAGAATATCATCAGTACAAGCATGTGCTGAAATGCTAAAAACATAATATCTGAAAAATGCAATAAAACGTGCTGCGTCTTTGTAAAGAGCGAATTTACGAAAGTCGACGATTCAAAAGTTCAGTGTTTCAGTACAACTTAGACCGCTAATCATCAAACGTCGATAAAGCTGTATACTATACTACGAATCAATTAATGGCTATTCGCGAGTGGCTTTGAAGTTTTTTTTTTGGGGGGGGGGAAATGTTACATTATTAAAAACTACGTATGTGTACGTAAGAAAAAAATACTATCTTTAATTTAAAATAGCTTCTTAAGTTTCCTTTTTAATTTGGTAATTTCCTGCTATTTCTATGCTAAAAATAGTAACAAAATTTTTTCTGAACTGCATCATTTCAAAATTAATCTTTAGTTTTTAAGCTACAGCTTCTCTTTCTTACTCCTATTTATATTGTTGCAAATATGTTAAAGCACAAGTATAATTACTTAACAGCGCGGAAGCATCTTGCACCAATTTAGTTGTACATGTTTACTTCAAGAATATTTTGTCAAGAATAAAGAAGCATTCAACTTGCCATGACTACAGATACATGTTTATGTACCAGTTCCATCATCATGTTCTGCCCCAAGACATAAATTTCATCACGTATTTATTTACCATTATTAATTTTATTTGTTACTGTTATTATTTCATAATTATATTATTGTATTCTAGGGACTCTTTCTCTCAGTTTTAATAGAGTAACTGCATATGAGTTGCATTAAATTGTTGTTTAAAAACTAGGTAACGACACTGAAATATTTAGGAAACTCACGATACCCCATGGGCCCACCTAGCGGCCGAGCAGTAAAATTGCCGAACACTAGTAGTTCGGTCCGATGTTCGAACTCCGCGAACGGGCTGACTGCATGGGCGTTTTCGTGGATTTCCCCATATGTAATGTATATACGAGCCAGTTTTCCTTAGAAAGTTCTCCACGAAGGTATTCCTCCCCTTAAGCAGATAGCCCTCGAAGTTTGCCGTAATCCTATAAACCTAAACCATCATATCCCATGAATATGGAGCACTTATTTACACTTGAGTGCTTGACTGCCCTGTATGCGTTTTGCCATAATAATTTATCAAAAATTAGTTATTAGTACGGTTAATCATGATAAGTTAGAACGAAAGTCTTCAGGAAGGATTGTCTAGTTACTCTTAACTAATTGACTGAGACAATTCAATAAAAATGTGATAATAATAATAATATGGTGATAACATATTATTGCGATTTAACGGAAATAGAAATTTTGTGCTCAGGCATTTAACACTGCGCACAGTAGACATTTAACACTGCGCACTTACATACCTATACGCACACTAGGCCAAGCCTCTCTGAGCAAGCATAATGAAGTTTCAGTCTAGCACGCTTTTCAAGGATTTCAGAGATTTCTGGCATCATCTACAACACCTTACTGATTTTCTGTTTAATGAATGCAATACAATGAATCATCTCATGTTGACCACATTTGAAATTAACTAGTATTTTTGAGAACGTAATTAATATCGATATTCGAACATCATTTTTCTAAGATAACTATTTCCACAGAATATCAAAATTTTCTGGAAACGTAGGTGGTCTTAGAAACTTATAAGCTTATAAGGCTTATCTTGTCAACGATACACATTTAAATGAGAAATTTCACATGATAAACCAGTTTTCTAAAAGGGGAGATTGATCTAATCGATCAGTTTAGTGGCAGTCAAGCAAAAATTAGCCAGTTTTAATTCCTAGCTTTGCGATTATCAATCAGGCTGGATCCAAATGTACTTTTTTTAAAAAAAATTTTCCCTTAAATACACCTAAAAGTCTCTTAAACACAGCTTTAAAGCTCGATCTGAAAGTAGTTTTAGGATTATTATTTGCATATGCTATCATCTATCAAATCAATAATTAACATATACATCTTTAAACAACTTCTTTACAGAAAAGTTAAATAGGTCAACGTGGCAGATTGCTTCTTCATCTAATTTAATATAAAATGTTTGAAGGAATAAAAAAACAGCTTTTACATACAAAAATTTCGTGATTTCTTCAGCCTAAGAACAAATTATTGGACTTTGTGAATCTTTATAGAGCCTGAAAATAAAACTAATTTAAAAAATGCATATGCTTAAAAAAAAATTCTTCATATTGCATAAAAAGACAGGTCTTTCATACGCTGTTTAATTAGCAGAAAGTATTGCTGAAAAACAGAATTACCAAATTCAAATTTTTTAATGCATCTTGTGAATAATCTGAAAATTACAAAAAGATCAGAATTTCCTAATATTCCAGATAACAATAAAAACAAGAAAAATGTTGTTGCTAGGCAGACGGTTCTAAAAATGCAAAACAGCACTCCATTGATTTCAAATACCTACCTACTGCTGTACATGCTCAAAATCTCCTCTACCTCTACCAGGTTCCACATTGCTCTCAAAAATAACAAACCTTCTTTCAAGTGTGTACTTAAGACAACGGATAGACCAGACCAACTTGTGGCCAACTCGCGGATGGCTCCAGGCAAAACGCCTTGTTTAAATCAGAGACAGGAGGATTCATAGCAATCGTTATCTGCAAAATCTCATGGGGAGAGAAAAATAAAATTGGAGATATGATACTCGAACAAATATAAAGAGTTCCGCCGCAGGTCATACATCGATAGAGATTTTATTTCTGTGGTAGCCATATGGGAAAAGTTCGCTTGCCGAACATGAATTCCTGTCTACAGTTTAACGGCAAACCTGGTAAAAGAAATATTTTTGGTACAACTTTTCTAGGACTGAGCTTTAACATACATTCCACTGCTTTACCCATCTGAAACAACTGCAGTATTTATCGACGCCAGTCAATAAGTCGGCCTCGAATCCACATTCAGACAGGATTTAGAAGATTTAATTCTGATAACCATTGAGAAATTAAGATTTAAGGAATATTGGAATACTGACACTTCGAAACAAAAAAATGCATACTAATTAACTACGTTTTCATCACGAAAACTTTTACGCAGTTATTGAAGGAATATTTTTGGCATTTTTTTAAAATTTCAAAATTTTTTTATTAGTGAATTTTAGCTGAAATACAATAGTAATGGCGTACTTTTATGCACAAAATTGTGTTCTTTCGTACATGTCTCAGATTTTCAGTTATTTTTTATAAACACTGCAGGACACACACATATCTGCATATACTTATCCGTCGCTTCATAATAGAACGGTAACTATTCTAACGAAGACAAATAAAATAATTCTAAATTTTACGTCCAACTGACATACTTAATCGGATATTCTCTGCTTAAGAAATAAAACAGTACACCTAAGCAAAAATATAAGATAATTTTTTTAAAGATGCCGATTCCTGTTTAAACATAAATTTTTAAAATTCCAATTTTTAACACTCGAAGCTTAAAAACTAAAAAATATCTGAATTTGTAGCTAAAAGAGGTAATAAGAACTTTTTTTTTTGCTTATAAATTCGAGACAGAAATTGTAACATCTTTGTTCATCGCAAAAGGCGCTGTAAACGTTATGAATCGCTATTATATATTCGATTTCCTATAAACAGACCTATTTTTATAACTCTAGAACACTTAACGCAAAGTGAAAAAGGATACATAAGGGATTAAATGGCAATCATTTACACACACACACACACACACAAAAAGAGTATATTTCATTAATACAGTTTGATATGCTACATTGGAAGCCGAGTCCTTCCTCCTTCGTTCCTGGAGGTGGGGTAGTATTTAGTGGCTACCGTGTTATGTGTACATAGGTTTGTATCACTCTCATTCAGCACAAGATTATTATCCGCCTTCACATATGTTTTATTGTGATTTATCTCACTATCTGACAGTAACATCAGAATAAGCCCTCAAAATTCATCGTGACAAGCACAGCAAGACTGCGCCTGCCGTTAGCAAGAGCCCTGAACACCATAAAGGTGACAGTACGACTTCGCCCAGTTCCGCCCCCAATCTTCATGGAGAGCAATCCGGGGGGGGGCGAGTCTGAGGGCCTTCCACCGTCATTCGAACCCGGGTCCTTCGGTAGCGCAGTAGGCTCTCCTAACTACTATACCGTATGAGCGGCTCGTCTATATAAAACAATTATGAACTTCTTTTATGTGGTCTCTAACTGAAACACATAATTTCGCTGATTGATTACTAATGCTGGGTTGAGTATGAAAAAGAATTTTCCACTGCAAAGATCAGTTCAGCAAATCAGAACCAATCAAGAAACATACATGAGTGTAGTATAATAATACAGCTACCTCGCTATAATAAGTAAACTCGGTACTTTGGAGAAAGTTATAGAGGTATACTTGATCTAGTACTGCTACTTCAGTCCTATACCTCTAACAGACGTGAAGCGATCTGATATAATACGCTCAAGTTTTAGGAAGGTTATAAAATAACCTTTTTATTTAAACAAAACTTTGAACATAAAGGCACGACTTTGTGCTATAAATTTTGCCACAGCTTGTGGAAATTCAAAATTAAAATAAGAACAGTCAATTCAAGTTAAGCGTTTATCATTAAGTTAAGCGTTAATCAATTCAAGTTAAGCGTCGAGGACTACACAATTAAATATTAAGTTAGATGCTGGCTCAGTAATTTCCCGGCGTGTCAGACCAAAGCATCGGCGGCAAGAGATCACAGAGCCGAATAATTACATTTAACTAGTGCTAGCAGAATCTAACCATGTACCACACAATGCCAGAAAGGAGAAGTTATAGTAAATACCAAAATCATAATTACTGGTTAATTAACATAAGATACTCTACAAAATATTTTAGGGATAACTGTTTATACTGGAAGGGAACATTTATGAAAAAGGTTTCCACTCTATTGAAAATAGTAGTAATAATAATGAAGCCCACATGCGGCATAATCCATTAAGGTATCCGACTACGTTCGGAACACCGTTTTTGAAAAATCATTTAAAAAAGATTTTTTTTTTTTTTTTCAATACTTTGAAACATCTTCAATACACAAAGAATAAAACCTGAGATTCAAACAATGGTATTCGGAAGTGTTATCTATAAAGCCGATGGTTGGTTTTAATTTAATTAATATTAATCACGTTCTAGAAATCGAGCGCTGCACTCTTTAAATATGTCCAAGATCATAAATATCAATCTAAAAATAAATATATGTTAGAAAAATAACTGAACAACATATGGTAGATAGTGGTTAAGGTACATAACTGCACTAAAGTGGTGTTTTTATTTCAGTTTCCAATGGGTATTCGAAATCAACAGCTCAATATTATCATTCAGTTGAAACATCATTCCAGAGATTCACATCTGCATCCCGGAGAACCTCTTGATTCGTATATCCTTGTTAAGCGAGCCAAAGGATTGAGGCCTATGTTTCATGTATATCCTACGTTATCAAGGGTGTACTTGAGACGAGAGGTGAGTATGTGGGGTTCGGGATCACTCCAGGTTAAACTGAAGTGGCAGGGAGAAGGCCGGTACTAAATTATGTTGAAATTTAATAGAAGAATAGAGAAACTGGGAAGAGAGGGAACATTAAATAAAAGACTACAACCTACCAATATCTGAAGGGTGAGTGAAAAGAAAACCTAATTAAAATTTTCTACGAATGGATGCAAATACACATTTTTCACATGAAAGATTTCACTTGAAAATGCACTTTTCTATTTAATGGTTTTCCAAATTCAAGCAAAATCGTTATAAAGCATTAATCTTAGGTAAAAAAGAACTAGTTTAGAAAACTTGCACATATACAGAGCAATAATCTGAAAATGAGGTTGGTTACATAAAAGGACGGTGGCACTGTTATCTGTTAATTAATAACTGAAAATGAAAGATAATTTTTTCATGAATATTTTATACCAACTTGTTACTTTGGAGTGTCTGAAATGGATATGTATCCCGTTGCCTCCCTAAATAAAATGATTCTTCCCATTAAAAGAAATTCGAATTTCCTGAATAGAATAATTACAAAGTACAACATACTGCTGCGTGCGTACGGGTTCGTAACAGATTGAATGCACACAAGATCGATGATAAAATTTTATTAACAAAATTTATTTTACCTAAAAGGAATACTTTATAGTTCTGGAACTTTTATCAAAAGTACTCGTACAAACTCAAACTTTTCTCAAAAGCTCTTCACAGTGCCACAGAGAGCAATCAGCAGTTACAAGTCAAACTACTAATAACGTTAAACACTACCCAATGCAAAGCGCATAAAAAGGCGAAACTTTCACGTATATCAATAAATCAACAAGCAATACTCCGTACTGGCACTGAACTAAACAACCGAGAGCAGATGCTCTCGCCAGTCTATTAGTTTTCACAGAAATCTCTAGTACCTTTCATTTATCGAAATTACAGGAAGGCATATGACGGTCGGATACGGTTACAGTTACATATAGGGATCAATTACACTTATTCAATCACAATTATAGTTATATAGGGAACGGACCAAAATGCTAGCAAATGGTCGCGAAGTCTGGGGACTTTTGCTAATTTCTCGCAAAATTTGGCGACAAAAACTAGTTGCCAAAATCCCTGCCAGCTTGGGGATATCTTGCCTATTTAGCGTGATATCCCCAAGCTGGCAAGCCGTGGGCTCCCCAAGTATCCCCAAGCTGTGGACTTCAACCTGAACCTGATGAATACTCTACCCAAGGTTACTCTACCAGAAGACAAAGGATTTAAATAGCATTCCTTTAACTGCTTGCAACCGTTCTATCTATTAACTATATTTTTACCAAAACTTAGTAGCTGTAGCACCACTGTATTGTTCAAACGTAAAGTACAAAGTAAAGTTCCTTACCCTTTGATGGTTATTACAGAATCTGAAAGTTTAGGACATAGAAAAAAGGACCTCAATGCTGTTGATTGATTGATTTGCTGTCATCTCAACATCATAATTCTCTCTCTTCTGAAATAAAGTGGTGACATGACTGACGCCTTGCGGCAAATTAGACATAGTTCAGAATGCTTAAGAGACGTCTCTGTCAGGTGAAGAAGAAAATGTATAGCATGAGTACAATGTAGCTCTCTACAGAAACTTCCATGTGCCCTTTTTTTCAATAATGTGAAAACAATGCAGGAATTCCTACCAATAAGCTCATAAAAGAAAATCTGTTTTGCGTTTCATTCTGCGACATATGGAAGATGTATGGAATCCAATAAATATATGGAATTTTAATATAATTAAATTTTTGTTGAAGGATGTTTATATTCAATTACTTTTATTACTTTATTATCAAGTTTAGTATCACCTAACTATCAACATAATTTTTATCAAAATTCACTAACACCAAAAATTGCTTTAACATGTAAATATGATGACTACAATTACTGTTTAAGATTCACCATTTGCAAACGATGGAATAACACGGCGACTGCTACTATCTAAATATAAACTCTGAAAGTGGCAGTCGCCAATTTTCAGAATGTGGCCCACTCTGGCAACCACGATCATGAGAATTCCTTAATATTAACAACCAGCCCACCAGCGGCCGAACAGTTAAAGCCGATGAACGCTGGTAGTTCGGTCCGGGATTCGAATCCCGTGGAACCGGCCTGGCTGCATGGGCGTTTTCGTGTTTTCCCCCCTGTGTAAGTACGACGTATTTTATATGTTGTATCTTTTTTCAAATTTCCAAATTAAAGTAGTACAATTTTTTTTTCATAAAAGAATATAATGAATTTTAGTTTAGCTCAGAAAACGCTCGCGAACTCCTAACTAATAACCTAACGGATCTACCAGGAGTGCACAAAATATCTGGTGTAAATCAAAACGGCATTCGAGGAATAAGACAGAAGCCAAAAGTTAGTACATTAAAATATATAAAAATGCCTTTTCTCCCCACCCGCTTCTATACAACTATGACTCGGGAAAAAACATGTAATTTCGAAGTAAAACATTAATCCAATGCAAGGAGAGTGACAAGAGAGCAGCTAAATTGACTTAAAACACATACATGAATCATTCTGATATGAATGCTGATTCTAGAGATCATCTGCCCTTTTTTTATTCTTAATTAGCAGAATCTCTAAACAACACCCAGTGTGAGAAAGGTTTCTTCTGGGCTAATTGGCTTCGCTTTGTGGCTCTTAATTGGTTCTGCCCAACCTTGGAGATATAAACAGGAAACTAAGCCAAATACTACGCAAAGATAAATGCTTCCTTATCTGAATGGAGCATGCATTTCTCTCTAGGACCTAACCAAAAATTTCGTGCAGGGCCACGCCTAAAACACCTTACGGGATACTCTCGGCCCCTCATCTTTTCCCATGGAGGTAGGAAAGGGAGGAGGGGCCATTCCGCGCTAGAAGTGAAGCACTGCTTTGAAGCTTGGGTCACCAGACGGGGTGTTTTTTGTTTACATTCAGAAGCTCGCTTGACAAAATTCTGATAGTATTTCGACACACGACAGTTCCATAGAAATCGAAAAAGGGAACTCTCGCATGAAAGAAACATTCATAGTGTGATGGATAATAGCAATTTGTATAGTTTACTGACATTTACGCAAAAATCACATCTTGGTTATTTTTCGATAACTAACAACAGCGATTTTGATTATGAATTTGTTTTATAAAATTCTAAGCTGTTGCACTACAAAAATATAGATTTTAAGAAAATTGCTAAAAAGAGATCTGCCAAAATTTATTTTCTAGAAGATTTGAAAAGTTTGAAACTTGATGGCTAAATGTAAATATAAAATTATGTATGTTAAAATATTTGTAATTAGGCACATAGGTCAGATTAAGTTTTTATTAAATAGAGTAATGCATGCAAGGGCTATCTGCCTAAAGAGAGAGATGCCACCGTGGAGGAATTTTGAAGAAAAACTGACTTTTGAAGAAAGACTGACTGCGTGGGTATTAAAAATAATACTTATAATTTTAATTCAAATTATATTCATATATATTTTTTATGTAAAACTTTCGGGTGTATGCTAAATTAGTGTAAATTACTTTACGCGAAAAATATAGTGAATGCACAGAAATTAAAGATTTGTACATGCCGGAAATGATAAATAGGAAATATGTATGGGTATTTATGCATGTGCTTGCAAAAAGCATGTATCTGCCTTTGACAAAATACTTAAATATTCATTAAATTATTTATAAATGTATTTGAAATAAAGAATTTATTCACTTATAAACAACTGTGATAGTACTGTGAAGAAATCTAATGATTAAATGTATCTAATTTATAATGATTATAAATGTTATCTAAATATATAATAACCTTAATATTGAATTGTAAACATAAATTGAAATCCTGTTGACAAATACGTTATAAAACTATTTAAGCAAGAATTGTTCGTATTGGAAAGCAATCTGTTAAAAGGTATTGTAAAGCAAATGCTATGAGATGCGCACTTAAGAACGTAATAAAGAGTTTTGTTGAAATGAAGGGTAAAAAAAAAAATCTGATAAGTGTAATTAAAAGAATTATTCCCTTTACATTTTATAATAACTCAGTTACAAGTTTTAAATAATACTTGAAGAAAAAAAAAAAAAAAAAAAAAAAAAAAAAAAAGAAAACTTATTTTATTCCCTTTCAGAAATGTTCAGAGAAAGTCAAATACTATTTAATACCTATTTAATTATTAGGAATTAGCGAAATACTTATTTAAAGTATTTCGCTAATTCCTAATAATTCTCTAATTTAAAATGAACCGAATAGAGCATTAATTATAAATTGACTTACATTTTTCGATTTAAAAGAAGCCAAAAAATCATGTCATATTTAAGAAAGTATTTTAGGAAGAAGCTCTATAAATAGAAAAGAAATAATGCATAATTTTAATATTAATAATACAATAAACTTTGATCTTAATGTTTGTACCTTAACCCAATAAAATCGAATTACCTTAATTTTTTTTTCTAATGTAATTAACGAAAACTTGCGAAAATATTTCATTCAAATTAAACCATTCTGAGAAAACTGTCCTGTGAAAATTATAGCATTTAATTCCGTTCAGAATGAAATGTTGTTTAAAAATATGTTGTTTTCACATACTTAGGACTCTGAAGTGTTGTAGAAAAAGAAAATATATACATTTATATGTATATTTGCGACGTAATTACAAAATATTTACACCCGAACGCGTCAAATCCCATAGAACTCAATGGTAAATGACCCAATGTTTTGGTCACCACGTAGGGATCGCCGGTGCTTCAGAGCAGGGTACGGAGAAACTTGTTTAGGGCGACTCCTTCTTACTTCCTACCTCCATGTCTTTTCCCCGGCATCCTTCAGTGCCTCCCATAGAGAGAGGTAGCAGGGGGGATGGCCTGCGCAAGAAGTGGGCGTTCGAAGCTGATTATGGAGCTAGGGAAAAGCAAAGAAGGCGCCAAGACACGACACTAACGGACGATGAGGCTAAAACGACCATGCGCGGTCAAAATGGGGCGGTGACATAGAGGCAAGGAGGCGTCAGTGACCACAAGGACAGTTAAGAAAACATTTTTTGGAGGTAGACTGATTTTCATGAGACAAGTACCTAGGTAAACGTATTCACTAAAAACAAATTATGATAGCCTGGAAAACACATTCCTCGGGGATCTAGCCAACTGCGCCTATTTCACACATGGATTCTGGGACAAGCTTAATAACGAAAAGATTTTTAAAATTGTTAATTTAAAATGAGGTAGAATTATCACCATGTAATAAATGTGACAAAAAGAGAAATGCGTTACGTGCATTAAGTTGCCGATTGACGGGGCAACATTACGCAATGGCTCCTTTTAACACTATAACTCAGAAATTAATACACTTAGAAATAGTTAAAAAATTCGAGAAATTTCAGGATTAGACTGACATTAATTTTATAGAAATGATTCTATGTATATACTAATTTGAGGTAGCGCCACATTCGTCCCGCAAAGTGTAAGCCTTTCTAAGGTCCAATGTTAATCTTAAGTTAAATTTTAGCTAACATTATTTTAGAATGACGGCATTTTTTTTTTTTTTTTTTTTCCCGATGTGTTTCTAAGACATATAAAAAGAAAAGTAAAAGATTAAATATAGCTTAACACAGCTGAATTAGAATAAATATATATTATAATAGCGTAAAACGGGAAGGAATGGTTATTGAAGGTATTAGCAAATATACAACGCGATTATAAATAATGAATGTCAAATACTAATACTATAATCTCTTTAGATGCTGCTTATAAAAATGAATGGTTATGAAAACAATAGAATTCGACAAGACACGACATTGAAAGGTACGGTTAAAAACACTGACTCTTCAAGAATGTTTCATATAAAATAATCCGGCTCAGCGACTTCTTTGTGGTTTAAAATCAAATTAAATCGTATTAAACTTAAAATGACAAAGCTAGGATTAAATTTAACTATTCTACCGTAGTTGAAATAATAAGATATTTTTCCATTATATTTCACAATTATAAACCTTGTAATTCCTTTTGTTATCGATCTGATGTTTATACTGAATTGCACGTAATAGACTTTTTATTTTCTCTAAAGATAAATTACATTTGGAAACGCAATTATTAAACAGGAATTTCTAATTACATTTTGATATACGAGTAATATATGGACTATAAAAGACTATTTTAGTTTACTTTTTTACAATGTAGCTATGAATACCTTTATTATATACATTTCCGTTTGAAATTTCAATATTATAGCCTAGTATTTAAATATACAAAACCCCACTAATAGTCCCTTTTTTCCATTGCAAAATGTATTAATTTTCTAAAGAAATCTCAGCATCAATTCATTAAGGAAATTTCTTCCAAGGTTTCATCATCACACATGCACACACATATAATACATATATATAATTTAAATTAATACAAACATATATTTATGTGAAAACTATCTCCTATGAAATGTGAAGTGAAATGTAAATATTATTATTGTGAAAATTAATAATTGGAATTTGTAAATAATTAAACTAGAATTGTTAATTCAAATTTTAAAGTTTAGAAATGTTAAATACATTTCTGAACTTCTTTAAGATTTAAATTCGGATTTAATAAAATTGAATAGAAAATTTTAAATTGGAACTGGGATATAGTTGAGAAATGTGAATTGACGAAACACGCTCCTCGTGTATTCGTGATAGTTGTTTGTCCAATTCCCCTTGATAAGTCGGAACCATTCTATGGAATCAGCAATAATTCTCGTTTTATTCCTTATTTTTGCATTTTAATCAGCAATTCGAGTTTAATTACTTACGTAATTCTCACATTAGTACACATTTACTACCTAAATTTCACATTAGCATTTCATAGCCGATAATTTTTCATTTATAAATTTCATTTAAATTAAATTTTATCTTTGCAGCAATAGCGCAGGATTTTACTTTTTAAGTTCTTTTTAAATAAATTTAAAATTCATTTCATTCAAATTTTAAAGTTTTTCTGCTTATTTTCCTTTACAAATATATATATTTAACTTTACTGATTAACAACGCACTGCACAATTTTTGCGTTCCGAAAAGTTCAAGTGAGCAGTCAATTTGTATAGGTTTTGCTTTTAGTTTACCCAGGATTGCGAACTAGGTGTTCCATTAATTTGAAAAATTAACTGACCAACAGCTAGGTGAAAACATTATAATTCAAAATGTGTTGAATGTGTAGATAGTAAAAGAAATGAAAAATGCAGAATGGTGTGTGTATGTGTGCTGGGGGTCGGAATTCAAGACCACTCGACGTGAATTTGGTGAAAAGTTACATAAATTTGTGGAATTCGCCGAAAAAAGTTAAACATGAAATAATGTAGAAATAACATTATACTCGTATTCTTTCCTGAGAAATATTCGTTCTTACCAAAAAGAAAAGAATCCATGAAGCAAGTGATATTTTGAAAGATTTCATGTATGACAATATCAAACTAAAAAAACTGATTATACAATGAAATCTAGAATAGATTCATTAAACAGCTCTGCAAAATTACTATGCATTTTCCCCCTTCCGCTCCCTCAGTATATTTAATAAGAGGGGAAGGAAAAAAGGAGCAAAGCCTTTGCGACCCTAAAGCAATTTTAGTTTGATGTGCCAGATTATCGGACTTTTGCTGTAATAAGCTTTTATATATATGAGGCTACTTGGGGACAATATCTGCTTCACTATTTGGTAAGTAAATGGCGTTCCCTATATTTCTACCTGTACCTACACATATATGACGATATTTCATTGATAAAAAGTGCTATCACAGGTGTAACAGCACCGCTAGACCTTGAGTATACCACTGCTTGAAACACCCATGACGAAGAGCACTTTTCTACACTCTTCATGAATACGGCAGATCATTGACACTTAATGCTTCGCTTTCAGTACCACGCAAAAGAACAATGTAACTGAAATCCTTCTTTCCTCCACACGCCATCCAGGTAGAAAAACTACTTCAAAAATCTAAAACTTTCGAAACACGTCTAGCATGGCCCTGCGCGCATACAGCCGAAGAACATAGAGGGGAGGGAAACCACGAAGACCCTCTTAATGCAAACACAACGATACCCTACTAACTGAATGAACAGCGTGCGGCGTCTAGGCGACCGGTCACGCGAGATAGTATTTAATATTTTCCCGCATGCGCATCTATACGCTTTTCCGACGTGATAAAGACCAGGTTCTGCCTTGGATTTAATCACACCTATGAGGAGATAAGTAGCAAGATAGATGGTTAGGCCATTTTGGCTTTTTATGTCCCTTTTCCACTGATCCCCACCCCGTTTCTACGAGGTGATTGACGGCGTGCGGATAGGGTGTAGTTTAACAACAGATAACCTACTGCTCGCAGATAACACGAAATACTGTGTTTTCATATTCGGAAGAAAAAAAGAATCATTTGGAAAAGTCCATCCTTGCTACTACAAAAGAACTGGATAAAAGTAACTATTCTCAAAATCTCAGTTAACAAGTTTTTGCCAGATTTTTAATTAGCAAATAAAAGCAGTATGCAGTGATTTGTGTCAGAAATTTTATTAACATTTTTACCTTAAAATAATATTATTGAACAGAAATATATAATGCGTCTACTAAGTTCGTGTAAAATCGAAAAGTGAATAGAACAACGTTCTTACTCCTTAGCCTTCAATGTATATAAGCTTTAAGTTTATGCGATACTTGGGCACGAAAAAAACAGCTGTTTGATTCCATCACAGAATTCATCTTTTGGAATACTCTGCAAGTCTTGATTATGGTTTACTGAATATCTTTAGTGCAATTAAAACTACCTACCCTTGTTATGAGATTTCATCTTAGGAAGAAAGAGCAGCCTGCAGGTGCCAAATCTAAAGAAAAACGCGGTTGAGAATTATGACAATTTTCATCCCTTTTGGCTAGAAAGTGTTTAGCATGAACAGGATTGTGGAACAACACAGGGTCAGCAAAAGAAACCAGTTAGTTATTCAACAGAGCTTTTTCAGACATACATGCTGAATTCTCATCAGAAGTCTTTCCATTACATTATAACAAAGGACAGAATTCACTACTGGTTGTTCAGGAATGAATTCCTTATTAAACTACCGTCCTCCAGTCAAACATGTATGGGGATTTATTTAATTTACTTAACAATTATTTTATGTCTTAGCGACTTTCTTAAAGTTGTTGCTTTCAACTCACAATTTCTTACCAGAATGCAAATTGTCTACAGCGCGTGTATTCATCTGAGAAAGAAGTTAGAATTTAAGGGAAGCTTTTGGAAGGTGAAATCAGAGCGTGTTCTTCCTGCCTGAAAACTACGTTTCTTCTGTCTTTGAATTCTGAGCAATTAGATTTCTGTGGCATGGACCTTTCTGCCACTAAGCTTGTTTACGCCGACTTTCGAGTCAGAGCCAGCGATATTTAATCTGTGAAACCGTTAGGTTAACTTAAATTCATTTAATTTTAGTTATTCATTACCTTCCGAGTTAACCCAAAGTGTTCATTTTTGGAAGCACAAGTTGGTGCCTTCTGTGATCTTTATTTGAGTAAATAAAGGGCTCTTTATCTCCTTTCCCTGACTTTGCCATATTTCAAGATTTAGGGATTTTTCTCTAAACAGTCATCTAACGTCTAGCTTTGTTTCTGATATCAAATGTCACCAACATAGCCTTTACTCGAGATCTCAGAAATCGAAGTCTTCGGTGGCACAGCTGAACATTCTCCAATCCCAGCAGATGATTGCCATTTTGTCCTAGGGTCACAACCATTATTGAAAGTCAAACAGGTACGTGAACACTGGCAATAGTAAATTTCTTTAAAAATAGAATAAATAAATAACTGGATCAATTAGCAATTACATATAGTTATAAAAACTGTGATCATTTAAGCACTGAAGAAATGAAGACAGTATACAAGGAATATTTATTATGCTATAATTTATTTAAATTAAAAAATAAACAGCTGGAAAATTTACATCACGCTTTTGCAACGTATGTCTATGAAACGAATGCAGAGCTAGCAATCCTATACAGTTCTAATTTTTAAACATTATCAAAATAACATATTTTTCACTAATTCAGTTAATTCAGTTTTTAATTCATTTTTTTAATAATTCTAAAACTTAAAAACTTTTTCCTGAGAATTATACTATTTTCTAAAATTTCTGCATACTCTTATTTAGTTTAAAAACAAGTGGCGGAGGAAAATATGTGCTATAAAACGAGGATTCTCAACCAGGGAAGGAATTAATAGTTCATAGGAATTTCAGGGGCAGAATGTGGTCAGCCTGACTTTACCTACGTCTTGCTGTGCCGTTAAAAATATCTAAACATAAATAAATGTAAATGTATTTTTCGAGTTTTGGAAAGGAAGCGGGGGATGAGCTTCTAGCAGTGGCGAAACAGAACCAAGGGGTAAAAAGATTTAGATCCATTACTCTATAACATAAAAAAACAAGGACGACATAGTTCAATCCCTTTAAAAAAAAAAAAAAAAAAAAAAAAAAAAAGCACAAATTAGTAACATAAAAGGATTAAAAAAAAGGGGGGGAGCTCACCTGGCCGGGTAAGAAGTTGGGTATATTTATATTTGGTACTAGCGATTGCAATAAAAACGGAAGGCGCAAAACTGCAAGTTATAACAATCCATATACAAAAGTCCAACGCTCGACGGCTAATCGTTCTTATGCGAGATACATATATATATATACGTACGTACAAGATGTCACAAAAAATTTTTTGTTCTGAGCATATTTTAAATGTATTTTGCACTCCGTTTTCGGAAAAATAGTCCTTTACTCTGTACGTACGTACAGATGTCAAGCAAAAATTTCGTCCAAATAGATTCCAGAGTGGTCAAAAATTGGATATTTTCGTGGAATGTGATACACGAAATTTTTCGCAATTTTATAATGTTTCCCTTACTTCTTACAAGGAAGTAAAATGAAAATACCACTGAAATACACATTTAGAGCGATTATGAACCGAAATGTATTGGTCAAAAACTACAGCTCATGCTAAGGGAGTAAAAAAACTTTCTCTGGAGAAAATGCTCTCACTTCCCAAACTCACAATCTGTTAAAATAATGACTCAGAGCATCAGTTTTTATCCAGTAATTCTGTGAAAGACGGGAATAAGGAATGCGCCGTAGCACAGCGTTAAAACTACAGAAGCATGAACAAACCGTATAAAACACTTAAGTATACACTTTCACGGTTTAGAAACCCTTTTCGAAATGGGTAAATTCACTGAAAGGAGAAAGGCAAATGTTACCCTGAAGAAAACTACCGTAAGCCTCTTTAAAAACATAAATTACTGCCAAGCCACTGAATTTAAAAACTGGATTGAAAGAGCTTGAATATAGGAGACATGCTGGATTTTAAAATTAGTAACGCCTTCTTGGAAATGCTTTTTTTAAATCCTCTCCTCGCAAAATTTATTTGCCCCAACCCCCGCATCAGGGTCCGATCTCTATCCCCGAATCACTTCAATGGAGACATGTGTTACGATTTCCAAAAAGGAGCGACAGTTTTTTAAAAGCCCGATAATCCTTAAATATCTATGAATATGCAGAATCCAATGTGCGAATGGTGGAGGCACGTCCAGTGGGGAAGGGGTGCTTTGAACAAATTTTAGGGTTGGATGCATAGGCTATTTTTTTACTTCACCTCTTTTAGGATTTTAAAATTACGATGTGAATTTTATGTGCGTTAAAAGAACGGCAGATATATTCCTGCATAGGTTTACGGGTAGATTGTTGGTATATCGTAAAAAGAGAAGATAAGAGTAAAATAAACTGCAACTGTAAAACAATGAGGGGTGAATAACTTTTTTTTTCCTTTCTTCAGGATAAACGAAGAACAGTTACACCAAGGTTTTAAAAACTTATGCTAAGAATAAAAACTAAGTATTAAATTTTTACCGAGAACATTATAAATAGTACAATATATTTTTTTTCCTTTATTCGAAAATAAATTAATAGATAGATAAATAGTTAACGGTAATTTAACTACAGGTAATGAAATACAATGTATTAGTCAAAGAAAACATGCTTTTATTCACAGTTTTCCATCTCGACTTCCGATCAGCGGTTGAATTTGGCCACGGAGACCAGTTTCAGTTCTTCTTAATTTTTAAGTAAAATTTTTAATTAATATTTTATGATTTATCATTCAATAAATTTTTAACTATATTTTTCCATTTCAATTTTTAATTATTTATTGTTTTACTCGTTTTTGTTCACCTTTCTAACGGTCTTCCAGAGGAATCAGACACTTCTAATTTTAGAATATTAGTCCTGCTTTCAACAAATTTCAATCAGCATAATAGATCGTTGATTTAAGCAGCAAAGAGGAAGACTTAAAAATGCTGAAGGAATTTCTCAGCAATGAAACATTTTATTTTCAGAACCAAAAAGAAACTCCGGAATTGTAATAATTATCCTTACAAAGTTCAACCTTCTTCAGCGCTTAGAGAACTGACTCAAGTCCTCATACTTTAACAATCTACAAAATTCCAAAGTGGGAAATTTTCAAATATAAAATAATTTTTTGCAATAGGAATTTTCTGAAATATTAGAATCAGATTTCCACTGTAATTTTAAAAAGGTGAGAAGATTCTCATTTACGATGTATTTAACTATTTTCGTAAAATAAATTCTAACGTCTTAAAATTTCGTACAGCGTAGTTGCCAATATAGTTGAATTATGAAAAACCGTGAAGTTCTCATGTGAAAGCCGGAAGTTTCAGGTGCATTATCAAAATCCCCCCCATTTGTTTTTAATCAGAAATGATTTGGTGCAAGCTTCTAACAAGAAGTTTTGTTTTTCCCTAAGTTTGGAATCTATGAACATCTTCATTTGGTTTGCCAATCATGTAATATTTATTTGTCATTTCGACCTGTTCGGTGAAACCATTTCTCTGTAAACTCTGTAAATTTTAGAGCAAAAGAAATATTAATATAATTATTAGCTAATTAAACATGCTCTGAATCTTCATAAAACGTTCTACAAATGTGCATGGGTTAAAACAGTTCTGAACAAATAAAATTTAGTAAGAAAAATTTCGCTTAAAATTTACTAGGCTTGACGGAATGAAATTTAAATAATTTAGATTTCATTAATTCAATAAAATTAATTTATTGTTTGGAAACACCTTCTATAGTAAAGGCTAAAAAACGGGAGATTCTGTGATCTAATGGGAGATGAGAAGAAAAGCTATGAGAGTTAGCAGCTATGCTAAAGAATAATGCAAATGGCTAGGAAATGCCATTATGTTGACCATAGCACAGCAACTTGCTCGTATAGAGTAGAAATAATTAAATGAAATTTCAATCTGATCACCAATTATTTTATTTGATAAGAGATAATAAGAAATAATGATTTTTTGGAGTGCTTTTCTATTCATAAACACGAACACTTTGATACATTAACATGTCATGAGTTCAGATTTCATCTTTCACTTACATTAATAGTCATAAGAGATGATAAATAAATATTACATGATCGGCAAACCAAATGAAGATGTTCATAGATTCCAAACTTAGGGAAAAACAAAACTTCTTGTTAGAAGCTTGCACCAAATCATTTCTGATTAAAAACAAATGGGGGGGGGGATTTTGATAATTCCTCCTGCATAATTTGGTTAAACACTTGCATAAAAACGGAAGACAAACAATACGTTAATCTGCATTTTGCGCTTGATAAAGCACAAAATAATCCTTTGTAGAAAATAACAGAAAATTATCAGAACTGATTTATATTTTTCGAGTATGTATATAGGGTGATTCGGAGCTCTTCGTTCAAAATTTAAGGGAAGATAAATTAAATCATTAAATCACTTTTTCAATAAGAATTTTATTCAGTTCACCCTAACACTGAATGAGATAAGACTAAGCTGAAATTTTCTAAGAACATAAAAGCACTAAAAGTTTCCATGAAAGAAAGCACTTACAACAAATTGTAACTGGGAAAATTCTAGAGAACGATACCTGCTTTTCTCACTAATGAAATGATTATTTTTCTGCGAATGCAAGGTCAGATGTTATCCCTGAAATGAAGTTGAGAGCTTGACTAAATTTGCCACGAATAAGTTCGATTAAATTACGATTTATTCATTGCGAGTTTTAGTTTTGGCAAGAGCTACGAAGCTTTTACCCTGGAGATCTGTTTTAATGTCATATGTATGTATTTAGTAAACACTTGAGACTAGTTTGGCAATATTTAGTTAGTCAGCAAGCTGCAATGCTAGTATTTTCTATTTCGTTTTGGTAAATCCAAGTGTATTGCAGTATACTGAATTTATCTCTGGTCGTAATGCTTACAGGAATAATTACCTTTTACAAAAGTCTATTAAAAGTTGTAAAAATCTTATCCTCTATCAATAACCTGCCAGAAAAATTAGGCATCTTTTTTTCTCACTCTCTTTCTCCCCCCCCGGGCCGAGCGGTAAAGTCGCTCAACACTGGTAGTTCGGTCCGAGGTTCGAATCCCGCGAACGGGCTGGCTGCATGGGCATTTTCGTGTTTTTCAAGTGAATACAAGCCAGTTTCCCTTAGAAAATCCTCCACGAAGGCATTCCTACCTTTAGACAGTTAGCGCCCGTGGCTTTGCCATAATCAGATAAACCAAACCAATCCCCCCTTTCCCAATCAAGCCGGCAAGGAAAAATAATGTATTTCAACATTAACAACAACAACAACAACAACAAAAAAAAAAAAAAAAAAAAAAAAAAAAGAGAGAGAGAGAGAGAGAGAGAGACAGACAGAGAGAGAGAGAGAAAAAAAGAAAAAATTTCCTACTATGTTTCAGAGCGATTTTCCCCGCAAAATGAAAATAACACTTTAATTAGCTAAGGAACCTAAGAAAAATATAAAAATACAAGCGGATATAAAGATTATTTTAGTACAATAACACTTAAAGAAGGTAGTCAAAGAGAATTTCACAAATGTCAAAATAAAAATTGCACACACACACATACGTAAAAAAAAAAAAAAAAAAAAAAAAAAAATTGCTGTTTACTCCCAGAACTCGATCTGTTAAAATAAAAATCCTAAGGAACAGAACATACATTCAACGAAATGCATCATAAAAATGCAGAAAGGGGGTACGGAAATAAAAATATATAAATATGATTCTCTCACTGTCTCTCCCAAACCGCTTCGTTAATTTTGCATACACGACAACCCTAACATAAAAATCATTAAAGTCATAATTTCATTGCACTTGCGAACGCTGTATGAATAATAATAAAATGCAAACCAGACTTTCAGATATAAAACGGAAGGTTGGTTTTCATGGTACGTGGGACGTAAGCAGCGAGAAAAAAGGCAGTAAAAATTATTCCTGAAAAGGAAGAAATTGTGAAGATAGCTGGGAAGACAGTAACCCCCCTGGTATTGAAATTCCGTAGTATGGTGAACGAAATGGCGATTGTTAACACAAGAAGTTAAGGTCATGCAATAACTCGGATGAATTAGCGGACGGAGCGGGTTGATAACCTTCCAAGAATCTCACACACACGATGATATTTTTCATCAAACATTTCAGATGAAAAGTTCAAAGCACTACTAACATTAAAGCTACTTCAAAGCATTACTAAAATTAAAGCTACGAGTATTTCATACTTCATATTTTTTTCACGAAAAAAGTAACTATAATATTATTTACAAATCGAATGGTAACACTAGAATTCTATGCGAGTCCAAAATTATTTTTATGAGGCTATTGTGAGCTTTAAACTGTAACTGAAACTGTGCTGCCAAAAAGTGGCTTGTGACCAACGCTGTGCAAAACGGAATTTCACTGACTTTCCTCGCAACGGTATCTAATCTGCTAGATTACAATCATTGGGACGAACAGAAGGTATCCATAGAAAATTAATTAAAATTACATTTACATGCAATTCTTAGATATGATGAGGACAGCGTTGGAAAAACTGTGTTATCCTGTTTCAGACAAGAACATAACGCACTTAAAATATTAACGTTTTAACAGCAACACAACCTACCGCACAATGAGAATAAGAGTCACTCTGAATTGTTTGGATACACATAGGTTTTTAAAGTTTTATGAAATTTTAAGGATGTTCAAAGTAGTCACCTCCAGCTCAATGCACTTCTGTGAGCGAATTTTCCAAAGATTAAATGTCTCAAGCCATTCATTTCTTGGATTCGATGGAAAAATGCATTTATAGCCTCACCAATCTTATCTTCGGAATGAAAACGGCGTCCACGTAAGTTCTTTTTTAGATTAAAAAATAGCCGAAAGTCGCACACAGCTAGATCGTCTGAATAGGGTGGATGTTCTATCACTTTGATTATCTTCACGTTTCATTTCACATTTTTCTATCACTTTGTTCTATCACTAACGTGTCCCCATGCCGCACAGATACTATACACTTACAAACATCAATGCCTTCTCTAGGATTCGAACCCGGGCCCTTCAGTATGGCAGTCAGGGTGGCTAACAACTAGATAAGCTCTAGTATATCGAGTAACTTTACGATACATATGCTGTAAAATATGAGGCCCAATAATTACTTCTTAGGTATTACACTCGAAGGCTACTTTAGCAGGTCTGACTTCGTAAAGGACTTTCAAATGAAAGGTTCATATTCCCTTTGTATAATGAGAAATTTCAAAGCAGCTAGTCCTTTCATTCACATTATACACAATCGAACCTAGTATCGAACCCGAGACGAGAATTATCAGTGCTCAATGGTCTCACTCATTTAGGTCCTGAAGGCCAAGAAGAAAAAATAAATAAACTTTGTTTTCCGATATTTCAAACTACAATTTGATTAAACGATTACAATAGCAGAACCAAAGTAACGAATTCAAGACTTCAATGGCTAATCTGATCCTAGATTAAAATATCTACAAAGTTAAAAATATTAAAAATTGGCTATAACACTGTCGACGAATACATTATGATAACAGTGGCAAAAGAGAAGAAAACTGCAATAAAAGACTTGAAAAAATTTTGTAATTAGAGAGAATTTTAATAGCAAATTTAATATATATATATATATATACATTCATACCTGCTCAGATCATTTTCAACAAGAAAAACATTTACTGACCACTTAAAAACTAGGCTAGAGAAAATTGACAGAAATTATACTATGCTATTCAACACAATATTTTGAATCTTCTACTAGCGATGCACTGAGCAAATTTCAATAAATGTTGGTAATCTATACTATTCCCAGCGCCTTCTTTCGAATTAACTGCATTAAGTTTTAATTATTTTTTTCTTACGTAAACAGGGACTTAGATCTCCTCAGAAAATCCTCCACGAACAGTTTCCTAATAAAGTAGAGGACTCTTTGTGCCATTATCAGAGCCGCGCCGAGAGTGGGACAAATCAGACACTTGCCTGAATCAAGAAGTAACAAGAGAAGCAAAATTAAAACGCAAAAAATGTAAAAAAATATTCAGCAATGTCATTATGCAGGTTGGCCAAAGTGTTCGCACATCTCCTTTGTTATAACCCACTTACCTACCAATGGTTTCGAGGTAATAGTTTAACAGATGACAGAGAAATGAAATAAATAATTTATAAATTATTTAAAAGTCACTTTATTAAAATCTAATTTTGATTTTGAATTTAGAAGAGAAATTTTTTCGAACTCCGACTCCCTATTTGGTTAGATATAGCGTAAAAGCTATATCTAACGATATCTCACGGTCATGTAACGTCAAAATATAGCAATCCCTTTACACAATTTTTTAAAAAACATTTTAAAGGATTAAACGAACATCATTTACGAGCAAAGATTTTAATCCCTTTCAGGTCCCACTGCCCTCTACGATAAAAAGAAAGAACATTAATAAAAAAATATTATCATATTACACAACAATCCTCTATGTGGAACTGAGAATCAGAAGGATTAAAAAAAAAAAAAAAAAAAAAAAGCCTAAGGATAAAAAAAAAAGGCGGGGCGGGAACGTATCTTCTCGGAATGGTAAAGAGAACCCGGTTTTAAAGAAAAGGTCAAGAGACACAAGGAGGAGGACTGAAAGGAGCAGTGAGGAATCTCTTCGTGAATAAATCTGAGGAACCCATCATTCGAATAATGCGGATTATGATGTAACAGTTAATCGCATTCGGCGTACAGATTGAGAGTATTACGAACATACACTGGGGAAGTCGAAAGAGATGCCCCAGGGTTGCCACTGAATATGGATAATGCCAAAACGGAGCAGCTTGAGCAGGCCAAGTTACGATTATATAGGGATTAATTCGGTTTCAGTTATTCACAAGCAGGTACAATGATAGCTGAAGGTATTAATTTAGAAGACAAGAATTAGACAAGAAATAAGAGCAAGAATATTCTTGCTCTTAACCCATTTATATCAAATGAAGGAATATTCCATCATATTACCATATATATATATGGAAGAATTCAAACTAAAAATCGAAGGTATACGGTTCTCGAAGAATTAAAATATGCTGATTACATTTAATCTTTACCTAGTCGTACGCCCAAAATTCGAGGAGTTAAGCCTTGTTACCATTTGTGCGATCCTTATGCATTGCGTATGTATTCGAAAGCTTATTCTAACGTCAGTCGAAAGGCCGTTTTAAAATTCTTTTTTATAAGAAATGCACTAGAAGCTCAGTAAGACACTGCAATGAATTTTTTAAGTGATGGTACATTTAAGTGGAGCCATCAAATTAGAATTAAAATCCTACTTATTTATGCAACTGTGTAAACCAAAATTTAACACTCCATGCATGCCTATTGTAGCGTCAATGGTATGGTGTCGCTAAAGAATAATAGATAAAGATAATAGCACTGCTAAAGTTTGGGGATCTTCAGCTCGGATCCCAAAGGTTTACTACAGCCATTCCCCCTCCTTCTATCTAAAATTTCCTTTGCTCTGTGTTACAACTGACATCTATACTTTTATTCATTTATTTAAAATTTTTTTAGAGTTCTAACATAACAAGACCATATGATCTATACACGTTTTTGTTTTACTTTTATATGAATATCCGTATAAGTATAATTACTTTGGTATACTTTATTCATGTCGTGTACATGGGATTTTGAAATTACCACAAAAACACTGGGGAATTTGTCATGTACAGATACCCACCCCGAAAAAAATATTATTATTACTCTCATAACTTTTCTCACAATAGAAGCTGTGAATTAAAAAATATATAAATTGAAAGTAATGCTTTATGAGCTATGCATAAAATATAACTGCGAAACTAGTGCATTTTAAAACGAAAATTTTAATTAAAAAAATTCATTAATGAAACTAATGCTAAAATTTAATATTACTTATTCTCTTTATTGTAAAAAAAATTATGGCATGTTTCGAAACATAGTCTCGCATGACGATCAATCGCATATATTGTAAAACGTAATAAATATTGAGGGACTGTTATGAGTCTTTCGTTACAGTTGCTCCGAATTTTAAAAATACTAGCTATTTATAAACTACTGAGGCGTGCTTCACTGTTTTACATTAAAAGTATAGTTTGGTTTTAAACGTATATCATTCGTAAATATTTAAAGCTATTAGAAATGAAAAAAACCACAGCGAGTCATATTGTGCATCATAAATTTACTACCACCATTTCACCATTACAATTCATAACAACGGCAAAAATTTACAAATATCGAATTCAAATGCCTCAAGAATATCCCCTCATTCAATAAAGAAACATCGAAGAGCGGTAAATGCAAATAATCTTTGAATTTATGTAAAATGGAAAACCAACCGCAACAGCATAAACGGTCGTCCGTCAGCGAATACGTTGCAGAGGTTTCTTCTTGATGACGTAACGAACACGGATGTGCTAGAGAAAGTCACTAAAAGTAAAACGGTGAGGTATAAATATAATTACGAATAACACTTTATTTAAGAAGAAAGCAGTTTTTTTATAAGGTGCTCAAAGCGTAAAAATACAATATTCCTTATTATTACTACCCTGCCCGTTATTTAAACGACGCCAAAATATGGATAGCTCGCAAACCGTGGCCAAATGGCCGGAATCACTATATATGTGTCGGATTTTCTTTTTCCAAAAGCATGTTAAAAATTTTTGATTTATAAAGAAGTGACAAGATTCTACATCATTCTTCAAAGAAAGAGGCATTTTACTTGGCATTCGAATATGTGAAAATGGTCGAAAATGTTAACAAAAGCTATTAAAGGTGCAACGCAAATAAGTGAAAACAACGCCAGCAAACAGAAAAAAAAAAAAAAAAAAAGCGTTTATAGCTAATTGTTTTCAATTCCACACTCCGTATTTATTCCCATATTAATTAGATATATTATATTCATCGCCATCAGTTATGACCTTGCAAGTTGCAGTGACTCGGACTAAAAAAACTCAATCCTAAATCACTATTGACGCATTACGTTCATTTCTAATCAAGTTGGGGGCATCCAATTGCAAAAAATATTAGGAAATGAAAGTCGAACTATGGAAAACAGAAGCAGAGAAAATAACTAAGTGAAGAACCTGTTTAGAAGGCGCCACGCAGCGCCAGATCTGGCAAACCTGAACGGCTAAGAGAAAAAAATAAATGTGTCCATCCAGTCCATCGGATATAGCTTTCACCTGTGGGATTGCTCCTACGGTCCATACTCTCCTCGCCCTACCCTAGGGACGGAGCTGAGAGAGTAAAAAGGGGAAGGCTACCCCTACCTCTTACACTAATGTTGCAGAATATTCTGTTGGAACCCCTTTTGCTTATTCATCAGAACCCATCAGGCTTTGCCTTAGCTGCTGTTCTACAACTCCTCATCGTATTTCGAACTCAGTGGAGGAAGCAAGAGGATGAAATCTTAGTATTCTGATTTGTTTCCGCGTCGGACTTGGAAAATGAAAAAGAACTTTATAGAGGATTTTTTACTTGGGCGTTATTTTTTGGAATGCGTGTTTCACTCTCAGGCTAGAATTCGAGGAGTTATTTCGCTAGCGAGGGAATTATTAATCGCAAAACAACATTTGTTTTGCTCGTAGCTATTTTATTTTCAGCTTTAAATTTATTCTGAAAAGTATCGTAATAAAATGAGAATTGTTATTTGGCACTTTCAGTACGTTGACCCAAGACTGCTACTGCTTCACAGCTCTTACGTAAATTGTATGCCGCCACAGCAACCCGAGATTTACGGAGAAGGCGCGTTTACGATACTGCACATAATATGCGCCTTGAAGCACACTTCAGAGAAATATCGTGCTTTTTACAGATGAGTCGAGATTCAAGCTGGACACAGATTCTCACAGTATGCGTATCTGGAAAGAGCCTGGAACACGATACAATCCATCTCTCATCAGAGAAAAAGATCATTAGGTCGAGGAGATGTAATGGTTTAGGCAGACAATATACTGGACGGTCGCACACACTTCTGTGAAGCATAGAGAACAGATCTCAGAGCCCAGTTTTTGGCGTTTCAGGGCGCAGTTGGTACTGGGTTCTTGTGAATGGACGACAACGCTCGCTCACATACGGCTTAGTTGGTCGACGATTACTTGGGAAAGTGAGGATACTCACCATATGCATTGCCAACCCGATCTCCTGATCTTAATACTAGACAGTATATTTGGGACGTTCTTGAGAGGGCAATTTCATCTATCTAAACTCCTCCGAGAATCATCCCAGAGTTGAAAATTGCCTTGTTGCTGGAGTGGGATCGACTGCCACAGAGACTCCTCAACTGCCTCCTGTCCAGTACATCGTCACGCTGCGCGACCTTTCTGGCTGTCAAAGGAGACCATATCCATATTAGATCCATTTTCAGTTCAATATCACAACATGGACTTTCGACACACCTGTACTATGAGCTTTACTGATAATCATGCCACATAAAATGATTTTTGAATGGTACATCTCTGAGTTATAAATGTACATTCACATCAAATTTCAATAAAATATGTCCAATTTTTTTTTTTTAAAGAAATTTGACTTAGTAATGCGTAAATTCTATTAATTTTGCCCGCGAGTGTTTTAAGATTGCACAAAATAAATAAAAATCCAATCTTTGTGCCACAGGAACTGACAGTTACTGAGTTATATACACTCATGTCCAAATTTATCTTTACATAACCTAAAATAATGATATATCAAGAAATATCCAATTGATGACATCCAATTTTGCAGGGGATATGTGGAAGACAAGCCTAATTAACCTTATGCAAACAAAAGCGATCAAACGGTTTCTGATACGCAATGTAACTCAAGGCGTTATGGCATCTGGTAAATCAAGCACGTTGCGCAGTGTAATACTTGAGTTGAGTGAATTTCATCCATGCAGGTTTGATTTCAGTATGTAAGGATTCAAAACGGTTCAATAGTAAACCAGACAGAAAAATTGTCCGAACCAGTTGTTCGTATAAAACAAATGCATGTGTGATACGGGCCTTAGAGATGTAAATGTCCTGAAAACCGCGTTGATGGAGGAGTAGAAAATAATTTCTCAAATTGTGGTTATCGCTTTCGTGTCATCATAAATCAACAAAACGTAAAATGAAATCATTAATTGCGGGGGGTATAAACATAACAGATTTTACTCAATCAACACCTATTCTTTAAAATAATATCCATAAAGCTAACAAGAAAGTCATTATTTTGAAACAGTTGACTTGAAAAATTAATTAAAGAAGCAAACAGTCCGAAGCAATCGACACTGCCTTAAATCAGACATAAAAGAAGCACAATTCGGTCCCTTTTTTCTTTTAATAATTAAATACAACGGCTTTTTGGTAGTTTCCAGAAAAATAACAACTGACACAAGCTTGTGTAAACGTTTTCCACATAGTTCCGTTTTTTAATGATAATTTTCTTTTCATAACTCAGCTGTCTGACACAATGCCACGAGCGGCTTCAATAACCACCTTTAAGGTAATGTTTACCAATCGTTAAGATCTAAACGAAGTATTTAACTCAGCTGGGTCGGTTACTTTTATTAAGCAATGCGTTGGCAAACACGATATTTACTCAACTGAGCTGCTCCTTGCCTTTTTATGGGGCGAACAGCACGTTAAACAACCACTGAGAGATGTCACGGGGCACACCGAATTTTATTCTAAGAATCCACGCATTGCGCGTTTTTTTAAACAGAAATAATGCTCCAGTATCACGAAAGCCTACCTAAGTGTATTAAATTGTTCACCTTGAAATGATATATGCTGCTTCATTGTTAAAATTAGATTCCTAACAGTTATGAAAGATTTAAATCCTTCCTGGAGGAGAAGAGGAACGTTGACTAAAGAGTGGACTAAACTGATAAAAGATAAATGAAATATAGTGTGGATGGTTTACAAAGACACTAAGTATTTTCAAAATACAGCAATCGTATAACTAATACAATCATTCTCGTTTCTTAAATCGGATCTACTGCTAATAAGTTGCTCGGATCTACGGCTTCTAAGTTGGAGCAATAGATCCGAAGCAAGTGTTAACGGCAAAAGCGTGTAACTCTAATCAATTATCTCACAAATACGATGGAAGTGCATCTTTGCTGTAACAACAAGAATACCATTCATTGTTATTTTATAAAATCATATCGGCATTCATAATCGTAATCATATCGACAAAATACTTGCAGAGAAGATTTACCAATAAGCATCTGAAATTAAGTCCTATTTCTTGCCTTTATGCTTTATACATTTCCACGAAAAAAAACCGCAAATCACACGAGAGCTATTTGTCTATAGGAGGATATATGACTGAGAAAAAGTGGATTGTACTTTTGTCTTGTGAAACGCCACTACATATAAATTATTAAAGAAACTAATTACTATGTTTTTTATTTAAAATGTAGACCTGGTAACTTATATTAGCATCGATTCAGTTCGCCCTCCATTTTCTTTCACAATTTTCACACTTTATATAGTAAAAAGAACAGAATTTAATATAAATGTACCTAAATATTGAAAAAACGCACCATATAGTCTCTACATCAGTTTAGTGTTTATAATTTCTCTGTACCACACTCGCGCTGGGATAACTTCACGTTTTGTTTCATTTTGCCTTTTAAGAATTTTAGTTTCATGCCTAATTTTTTTAAACATAAGAAGTTTGACCTCTCGCTCAGCTTATACATGAACGATATATTTACTGAGCTTATATATGAAGGATATATTTGAAAACAGTACATAGCAAATATTTTGATTTTAATCCGGATTTCCGTCTACATTCGGACTACAATGACTTCTACTAATCGCAAGCTAAGTTAGCAAAATTTCCTCGGCAGTTTATCATAGAATATGAGTGGACTTACCTCAAGTATCATGAGCCCCTCTTTTTCCTTTTAAAGGCTCAGCTTAGAAAGCTAGAAAGTCAACGAATGTTATAGCTTGCAACAGGGTCGTCTAGGTTTCATTAAGTGAATTCACTAGTGCTTGTTTGTTTTGAAGTTCGAAATCTTTTTTTAAGATCAACCAAACTTGTAACTTGAAAATGTAAACAAACACGTTGTTGGTTTAGATGAAAAGAGTGTGCTATTGTTTACTTATCCGAAATGGAAAAATAAAAATTCTATGGCTCTAAGTCTCACATGAATTTCTTTAACTTTCATACTACTCATTCCAAAACAAAAAATATTTAGCTTCGTCAGTTTATTTTATGCTTGATCCAAAAATTACAGTCAAAACTCTTTATAACACCAGAATTCTGTAATGACAAGAGGCTTATGATATTTTTTATTTATGCAGACTGAAGATTCAGAGGTTAAAAAACAAAAAAATAAGAATTTGACTATAATAAAAAAACATTGTAATTCCGAATTTCCTGCGCAAATTATTCCCAGTTACGAAATTTCGAGTTTTATTCATAATCCACAGATAAACTGAGACCATCTGCATGAACAACAGAAACTTCACCTCGACCATAGAAATCAATCGGGCTATGATATGTTAATTTGCTTGATTCGCAAAAGGAAGTTTTGGCTGAAGAGGAAGACAGCAGATTTCCATGCGCTAAAAATATGAAAGAAGTCCGACTTCTGAAAGAATTCACTGCGCAGAGACAAAAAACCGTCGATCACGTAACGGTCTTTTTGTTAATAATAATCCCTACACATAATTAAACATTCATAAAACATACACACGATAAAATCAGTCCGATAAATTACCAACGTTTAATACAGTAGTAAAGCTACATTAGACTGTATATTTGAAAGGTTTATTTTAATTATTATTTCTTACGTTAAATCTTTCGTACATGTCTACTGTTCCGTCGACTCCACCAGAATACGTAAATGATGCGATATTTAAATGAGAGGCGAGAATCTCAGAATTGGTCGTACACATGAAACTCCTTCGTTACTGTTTGCCTTTAGCACTGCTGTTATGAGCCTTTGATTGAATATGCCTTTTGACTGAAATTACGCTCCGAATCGCAAGGGGCTATACCACGATTTCGAGCTTAATTTCAATCAGAATCACACTGAAAGCTTAAACCTTAACTTGTAAAGTTTACCTGGCTAGCCACAAAAAACATACGTTAATTTTGTTAATTATTTTAGTTTCCATAACCTTCAGTTCAAGTTCAAATACATAATTTATCTGAGGTGTTCTAGTATTGAAAAGTATATATGCGACGATAATTAACCAGTTTTTAGGTTAAGTGAAACTGGGTGTCTTTATGTCTGCAAGTGACAGGGCTAAACTTAATTTCCCACAGATTATACGTAATTAAAAATATACTGCACCTTGTGTAAATCCACAAAAATTTCAACGGATGACACAAGAATAAAAATCCTGCTTTGCATCAAAGTACTACAAAGACGAGATGAATAAGTCCGAATGGCACATGCATAGTTATTCGCGGCCAGAAATGCTGTGGGAAGATCAGATTGGCCCCCTATATTTCACCACATTATTGCCCCTCGATCTCGCTTTGGAACATGTGAATAATTTATTTCTTCAATTAAAAAAATAATCATAATTAGATCGTTGCAAACGAATATGCGGGCATAAATGTACATGCAAAAGGAACCATTTTTTTAAAAATTCAGTTTTATTTTCTACCAATATCTTGTTACGAATTTTGTATATATACGGATTATTTTTAGTGAAATTACATGAGAAATACATGGGCAAGTCTATTTAACATTACGTAAATGGCGTCTCGCTAAATTGGCGACATATCGCGAAGCTGGCAACAGTTTTGGCGACATTTGGGTCCAGGAACTGTATCACCGTAAAAGATATCGTAATTGAATAAATGTATTTAGTCACTATATTAGCTGTAACCGTATCTGGCCCTCATATGACTTCCAGTAATTTCTAGAAGCAGAAAGTACTAGAAATATCTAAGATCGGAAAGAACATCTGCTCTCATTTGTAGTTGTTAGCTCAAAGCAACTTCGGAGGGGTTCACCTTTTAGGTGCGCTTTGGTTTCTGTTGTTTCTAACGTTCTTAGTAGTTTGAAGTGTAACTATTGATGGTGCTCTATGATACTGTGAAGAGCTGTACTAGTATTTTTGTGAAAAGTACCTTTTGATAAAATAAATTTTATTAATTTAACGTCGAATCTATTACCCATTCAATCTATTATGAACCCGTATGCAGGCAACATTTTAATATATTTCGGAACTAAATGTTGCCGTTCATCAGCTAAACAATAACATTAGAGTTAAGGCCCCGAATTTATTTACTGGACAGGAAGCCATTTCACAACAAATTATGAAGTTACTGATATCTTCCTTTAAGATTAATACATAGGTAATCCACAGAAGTTTATCACTTGAAAACTCTTGTCCAGCAAACATTTTCTACAAACTTAAAATAACACACACGCAAACACAAATGAACAAAATGTAAAAAATGAATGGCAAGTGTCCATATCTGATTTTGGGTGCAGTCGCGAAAGCTATTAATGACCTTGAGCCCTATGCATGAAAGCCGGACGCGGCGCGGAATGACAGGAATATCCGGGGGATGCCCGATGATTGTTTACCGCTAAGTCGGCTTCGAATCTAGTAGTCCCTGATAGATTTATCATCATTTTTCAATTACTTTTATCTTTCTGGGTGAGTTGCATTGAATTTAGAAAAGCTATTTTATATACCATGGAGTCTGCCGATCAATTGTCATTACTAATAATAAAAAAAATTATGTGGACACCACATGATTTCCTTGTACGACCTATTAAATTATACACTTCTTTTGCTGCACACTCGAATTATTTTACCTTAATTAACCGATCTCTCAAGACAATCTAAACGTTCTTCGCATTATGAAAAAATGACGGTACCTACAGCCATCAAATCTTGAACAACATAGTCCTTCACTCAAATATGGGCCTCTGGAAGCCCAAATTTTGAATTTCGAATTTTATATTTCATATTTTGTAGAACTTTAATGAATTTTTGATTAACAAACTCAACAATTTGAAAACGAGCATTGGCAACGCTGTAATAAAATGTCTTTACCTCCAGCGCGCGACACTATCAGAAATTTTGGAGATCTGCTGCTTTTAAATACTTTGTGATTTTTTCGTTGAATTGAATTTTACGCGGCGTCAGTGCGAATAACATGATATTTAATAAATAAAGTTAACACACAAAACGTTAATAATAAAAAGACAACAAAAAAGTTTTGTACAGCCATCTTACTTAAGAGAATGAACGAACATCGATAATGATAAACTGAGAAAAGTGTGAAAAAACAGAAAAATGTATGCCAATATTTAACACTGCGGCAAGAGTTCAAACATATGCTGCTTTTAAAATTTTTGTAATTGTGCTGATGAACTGTATATGGTACATAATTGCGAAGAAAATGATGCTTTTCTAAGCTAAAAGGGCAAAAAGAAACGAGTTAGCAGAAGGTGAGTGCAAATGCGAACTCAGTGAGAGTGTAAAAAACCTTAACATATCCTTTTGAACTGTCATTAAAATACGAACCCTTTCAGATTCCCCCTTCCCCCCATTTAAAATGGTACAATTACCAAGCAAGGGTTTTTGAATACTGCGACTCTTACTGGCACAAAATTTAGCTACTTGCGATACGGTTTTGTCTTAGATGTGAATAAATAAGTGAAAATATCATAAATTACGAAGGGTAAAAAAAAGGTGTGCTAGAATTCATAGGTGGAGATATTTTTTAAAAGAAAGTTGTTTTTAGCTCTCGTTAAATATCTATAGGTCTAGCAATGGCCATCATCAATCAATCAATAGGTCAGGCAAGAATTCTTGCTTGATATTTTTCTTCTTAATTTCTCAGAGGCTGAAGAATGATACTTTATTGGACGTTTTAAAAGGAATTGGCGTATGGCAAAAATTTACGAACAAGTTTATTTCCAGTCTCAAAAGAAACAGTGAACATACAATTTAAATAATTCGTAAGACTCTCTATGTCTAGGGAGCCTTCGTGTAGGGCTTTCTCAGAGACTGTCTCTTATTCACCTAACATTTGCAAAGACTACAAAAAGCTTATGCATCCAGCCCGTTTGATGGAATTCAAACCCACCAGTTGCGACAGATTATTTATAAAATATATTTATTAAATTACTTAAAAACAATGCCCAATAGGAAAATTTGAAATAAATATAAATAAGGTTCGGTATTTGAAGTTACAATAGTTAAAACTTTTCTTGTCCAGTGAAACGTGCGCAAATATTTTCTAATAAATTCATTAAAAATTACATATCTCTATTTCTGTCGGTGACAGTTTTTTACAGTGACATGGATTTTCCTTCCTTCAGGTTTTACTTCCTTTTGCATATTAATTTAACTTGAACTGATTTATTCAGTTTTATTTTCTTAAGTTCCAACATATTACATTTCAGGCGTATAACTTTCGTTTTAAAATTGTTGCCATTGATTTTAAAGTTTTTCAGCAGTTCTGTTTGTTAAAAATTTAATTAATATTTGTTTAGTTCATTGCTTTTTATAGTTGTTGGACGCTTTTTAAAAATTAATTTGCTAGCACTGAGATCTAGCTTTTCGTATCAAGAAAAGAAAAAAATCCTCTTCTCATACTGCACTATTAATAAAAATTTTCCTTTGTAATTTATACTGAGGAACACATTTTAAAGATCTTTCTTTAAAAAGTAAATAAATAAATGAAATAAAAAAAAGAGAAGAAACATCAGTTGCAGACAATAAATTTTAACTTGTGGATATTGCTTTACCATTTGTAACAATAGAAACCGATTAAAGCAAATTCATGCTTCAGATTTTACAACTGCAAAGCATGGATTGGCCAACATTACGCCCGAAGGATATCTTTATAAAGTTGCAAACATCCAAAGACATATAAAAGCTGCCTACATCTCAACCTTCTAAAGCTTCCGCTAACCTTGAAAAAGCTCTGTTTTCCGTAATTAACAGTAGAGGTATATTTAATGCCTTTGACATAAATTTAATTCTCATAACTTCTTTGTAAATTCGGAAAGATGAAGTTCGTGTCTTCTTCATTAATGTAATTTACAATTTCCGCGTTTACTCGTTTCCTTCACATATTTTACAATTTTCTTTCTTTTTGGAAAAGGGATCTTTCAGATGGGGATGCAACCAGAGAAGATTTCCAAGGGGGAAGACAACATATGAAGCGGACAAACCGGCCATAAAATGTCACACACGAACATAACTCAGCTTCATCTTACAAAGTTAGGAGACAGAAAAGGGAGGTAAAAACAAATAGGGGACAAAGGTCTGGAGAATAGTGAGAGGAAAAAAAATATTTTTGGGGATAAGACACCCTTCCAAAAAGGAATAGAACGAAAAAACGGACAGGCAGGGAGGACGACGACGAAAACGAGTCTAGTGCTTTTGCAAGAAGAAGCGGAAGTGCAAGCCCCCCACTGTGACCCAGAGAGTGAAGTGACGTTTTCCAGGGGAGTTCGGAGTTGAAGGAGTGGATGGGGTAAGAGGGGTTGCCACAGGTTTCAGCAAGAAAAAATGAGAATACGATTGCACGTCAGATGAGGCTTAAGTTGAGCACTTTATAATTATGTTGACACATGGATGGCACATGAATTCCGTTGTAAGACAACACACGCTAAACAATTTTTCTACAGAAATCTATGTGTTTCATATACTCCGTGGTATTAGTGGTATCTTATTTGATTCTTATTTGTATGGCTTTATACGAAGACGCCGGAATGAAAACAAAACTCATTTGAATAGACCTTAGCCGACATTATTATCTACTGGCCACCGTTACATTAATGCGTTGGTTTTCTCTTTTATAGCATTGTTCCTGTTTTCATTCTATTTAAATTCTTTGTTTATTGAAATAATTAAGAAGCTAAGAAAATTTTAAAACCCTGCTGTTTTATAACGGAAACGATTCAAGACTTAGATACGTTAAATTCTGTGCACGCATTACTGTGGGGAAAGATATTTAATCATAACGCGGATCCAGGATATGGATTAATAATTCCATCTCCTGGATTTTGTATAATATAATAAACAATACGGCAGCTTCAAAGTCAAACAAGGGATTAAGTCTGATCGAAGAAGGGCTGAATATCATTGATCACATCACTGCCCGAGTATATAATGATGAACACAGGCAATTCAAACTTTCGTGAAGAAAGCCTTGGAATTTTTGTGAATTCCCCAATGCGCAACGTAAATACGATCCAGTTTCCTTCTAAAAGGCTCGTCACAATGTCATCTTTTCCCTTGGGCCAGTATTCTCAAAGGATGCATTCCTAGAAGATTTTCGGATGCGCCTTAACATATTCTGGAGAAATAGGTGTCCAGATATAAAATTAACTGCTCTTTTTGTCAACACATTATTATTATGTTAATTAACAGTTATTTTCCTTACAAAAACAGCCTATTAAGTCTACGCTTCTATTTCTAAACTTCAGACTTTCTGTGATGTTGGATCAGAAAATACAAGAGCAGGAAAATTTCAGGACACGAACGTCTATTCCCAAAAGCTCCTAAAATGGTAATATGAAGCTTAAACCACTTCTCATTTATCACTCTGAGAATCCTAGAGCATTCAAAAAATTCCATAATCAAGAGAAAACTGCCAGTTATGTGGAGATTGAATCAGAGGGCAATGGGTCACGCAGATTCTTTTCAAAGAGTGGCTATTTGAAGTTTGTGCCCCGAGCATCAAGGACTACCTTGATACCAACGACTTGCCATTGAAAGCATTGCTGCTATTGGACAACGCACCAGGGCACCCAAAGGGCCTTGAAGATAATTTGCTGATAGACTTTCTTTGGCTGACAGTGCCGTTTTTACCTCCGAATACGACTTCACTGATTCAGCCAATGGATCAAGAGTTATTGCAGGTTTAAAAAAATTGTACACTCGTGCGCTGTTTCCGCGATGTTTTGAAACATGCCAATTTTCCTCAAAAATGACTATAAAAAGTTTTGGATAGAAAAATTTGGCATTGTCGAAGCTATTCATCTTATTGAAAAGGCGTGGTCAGAAATCACTCAACGACAGTTGGTTTCTGCCTGGCGAAAGCTATGTCAATCCCTCGTTCAAGGAGACGGAGGTAATCAGGGTGACACCCCTGAATTTATGGATGAAATTGTAACAACTGCGAGAGATCTGGAATCGGAGATGAACGAGGATGACATTGAAGAGCTCATAATGGAACATGAAGGTGACTTGACGGCAGAAGAACTTCAAGAAATCTTGAATGAAGAACACCAGGAAACTCAGCGAAATGTGTTTGTTTCTTTCTGAAAAAGAGGAAGACGAGAGAAGAGCAATGCCGACATCTGCCATTAAAGATCTTTTGAAGTGGGAGGATGTCAGAGCAACGGTCTTAAAATGGTACCCAAACCAAGCTGATGTCAATAAGGTTGCTGATCTCTACAATGACACTGCTATCAATCATTTCCTGGAAGTTCTGAGAAAAACAATCGACATTGGACATGTTCTTTAACGCCCAAAGAAAAGAACTGATTAATAAGTAAGACTATATATATGTATTATATTTGTAATCAATAAACTTACTAAGAAATTATACTTGTACATGACATTTTTTTTAATTTAATTTTTAGGATCTCCAGAACGAATTAATCGAATTCCTATTAACATATCTGGTAAATCGGTGATCGGTTAACGAACAACTCGGATAGCGAACATAATCTTGGAACGGATTATGTTCGTTAACCGATCACCCACTGTATTTGACTATTTACAGAAGGAACATCATAAATCTTCTCAGTATCTCATTAATTTCGTAAAAACACCTCATTTACTCAAGCCATACTCAAAGATAGGTTTAATAATGAATATGCCTACATAAGTATTAACAAAACAGCATCTATCTCAAATGGAAACATTTCTTGTCTCAACTCAGGCCAAGGAAAAAATAATTAATCAGCATTTGATCAATAACAGTTTGGTCAATACGACAAAGCATTCGAGCAATACGGCAAAGAACTCAGGGTTATCTGCTTAAGAGGAGGGATGCCTCCGTGAAGGACTTTTTAAGGAAAACTGGCTCATATACACATTATGCATGGGAAAAACTACGAAAAGGCCCACGCATCCAATTCGAATCCCGGAACGAACTATTAGTGTTCTTTATCACTCGGCTGCCGGCGGGCCTTTTAACGCTCGGGCGCTGATGGGCCTTCGCCAGAAAGACAAAATGATGTTATGATCACATAATACGCAAAAGACTGGGAACGCCTTTTTCTGGCGTAGTGCCGGCTAGCCTATCTACTGGCTCGCAATCAAGCAGTTGCTAGCATTTGCAAACAAGCTTAATTAATGTGGTTTGAACGACTCTACAGGTTTTGCTCGAATAGTGATTTATATCATCCTTGTTCGAGCAAATCTGTTGCAGTTTTGAGTTGACGATCAGCATATATATGTGAAGCGTTGGTAGCGATGTTGGAATCTTCTTGTGTATGTTACTTATTTTCGGATGATACACCCAAATAAAACAGACTTCGCAAAAAAGAAGTATTGAAGAATTTGAACAAAAAAGTAAGATTTCACTTGCACGAAAGTGAAGATCTTCTTTGCCGTTATATTTAGAATGTGGATGTAAAATGGCGAATGGTCATTACTTAACAGTAAATTACCATGTTTACTCGCATAATAGTGGTCCTTTCTTTGCCTATATTTCATTGTAAAAGTCTAGGTGCGAATATTATGCGGGGAAATCTGCAGCACAAAATCTACAGCACTTTTGACGATTTGTTCTGCTTCAAAACGGGGATGCGACTATTATGCAAGCAAACACGGTAAGTACGGTTTTAAAACTATAAACTAATTTACAAGATAAATCTTGTAAGTTTTTTTCAAGCGATTGTCCGAAAAGAAAATAAAAACTGTCTTGAACAAAATTCTTTTAAAGTATAATGAATGTTTCTGATAAAGCTCAAATCGCTTCTTATCAAGCCTCAGATTTGATAGCAAAAATATGGAAACTCATACTTTAGTTGAGTCACTAAAGTATGAATAATAAGTATGAATACTAGGAATGAAACAGTAATGAAAATATGCGAGATTTCCCTGTCCACTGACACAGTTCTCAAGCGTATTCTAGAAATGCCTTCTGATATCCAGAAAAACATATACAATAAAAAAACTTCAGGATTCAATTTTTGCAAGTTGATGAGTGAACAGACATTACCAACAAGGCGGAACTCTTAGCATTCGTTCGTCGTTTTATTACTGAAGACTAAACAGTTTCTTTCTTGCAGAGAATGAAGTGTATCTAAAAAAGGTGACGAAGACATAGGTGACATTTTAAATAGCTTCGAAAATGGCAGTTAAAATGGAAGTCAGATGCAGATTTTATATATGTGGAGCCCCTTCCATGAATTGATGGCAAAAACATTGAGGGAAAAATTATGAGAAGTTTTAGATCAAGTTATTCAGATGGTAAACTTCACTGACACAAGACCTGTGAAATCGCGTTTATTAGAAAAGCTCTGTATCGATATGATTCACAGTCCAGTTCCAGTCCATACCGATATTGCCGGACTTCGCTGAAGATTCGCGATGTTTCCGGCTCCTGACACATGGAATTGTCCGAACCGATGAAGGAGAGGTCTAAGATAGTAAGAGAAGGGGGTGACCACTTGTCACAAGGCAGAAAAAAACAAATCCAAGCTAAAGCTGCAGACCAAGAGAGGCAAATGTTGGTGTGAAGCATGTCATGACTGCTTATGAGGTAAGAAGATAGAACATAATAAGATAAGAATACAAAACACATAGTATTAAATACATAATACAGAGAAAATATGATAAAAAGCACATATACACTATATACAAGCTGCATCAACTACGTAGGGAAGTTGGAATCGCAAATGTGGGCTGCAAATGGCCTGATATTTCGATCTTCTGTGAGTATGATGTAGTCGAAAACTTTGAAATTATCCACGTGCGGGCAGTTTAAAGCCTTATTAAAGAAATTTTCAATAACTTTGTGGAAAAAAGTCTTGCCTCTTTCAATTTTAAGGTCACGGTGAAGCGTGTCATTTGAAACATAGAAGTGGGCGTTCGTAATAAGTCTGAGGAACTTATTTTGTATTATTTGAAGCTTATTCAAATCGTTATTAGAAATTGCCGCCCAAGCAGGGAAGGCATACGTAAATATTGGATGAACTATAGCCGTATAAAGGTGTCTCTTACGCAGTAAATAGAGTTGTATTATTCACAATGCAAACGGTTGCTTTTATACTCTGAGGTGAAGTGGTTGTAAAAGGTGAGAAAATAATTACTCGTATACATGAGCTACGACAGGAACTTCTTGGTATTTTGCGGGTGGGGGCAAGAGATGAAAGAATTACATTTTCGTAACTTTCTTCGATGCGAATTTTAGAATGCCTGGTTATATTATTTTGGCCAATATATTTCAGCAGCTCAATATTTTGAATACTAACACACACCTTTTCGGTCCAGATTTCGCTGGAAAATTTCAATCAATCTTCCAGACTCTCATATGGCAATAAGATTACCTAATCCCATAATTATGATACAAATTATATACATTTAGGAGTATCAATAATGTTTATATCACAGGAAATTCAGTGTGTATTCTACCCAAACTTAAAATTTGAATGATTAGTGCTTAGGCGAATAAATTGCCAGTGCGACCTGCCATATTGTCTTTACGAAAATATTTATCACATCTGGTCTTATATGATATCGCAAAAGCAATGTGTCCGGCTCTAGCAAGTAATGCATAGGCCATTCGTATAAGTGTGTCTTCAGAGGTATCCTCCGAGAGGTTAACGTGGGTCTTCAATCTCAACTGTAAGCCGAGAATAACATGCGGTTTGCATGCTTTATTCGGCAGTCATAGTGTAAATGCCTCTGTGGGTGCTTGAAGTAAATAAATACTAGAAGATGTCCTTACGGACAGAATGGTAGCTGTGGTGGGGGGTGTGACCGGTTGTCACGTGCGCGTTACAAACTTCGTGATTGGTTGAAAGCATTTCATAGTGCAACTGCTTAAATAAATCAAAATAATCAAATATGCGATATAAAATAATACAAAAAACATGCGGAATAAAATGCAGATATACAATATAGTACAAGAAAATACAGTTCTAGCTTCGTAAACATGAGCGTACTTTAAATAGAAGGAACATCGCCAAATAGCAAGATCTTGGCGAAGCATTATAGCATATCTATGAGCTTTAACGCCAAGGTAGAACCAGAACGTTACCAAACATCCGCGTAGTTTGAAAGTATGTTGGGAGGCATTAAAGAAACGACGGGAAAAGAAATACTAAAACTGGGAGGGAAGATTGGGGGAATGAAAAATAAAAAAATTCGCATCTGGTTTTATGAGCTCGTAAATTCTGAGGAGGGTGAGTGGAAATGTTAGTTACCACCAGTGGGTGATGGGAAAGATCACACCCCCACACCTTGGCTAAGCAGCCAGCAATACGATCAGAGGGATAAACAGAGTGGTAAAATCCGTTGGTTTTATGCATTTGTTTCTGTTATCTATACAAAAATTAAATAAAAATTCGACAGCAATATTCTGCTCAAATGTTTCCGTCTTGCCTCCAATCAAATATATATAATATACCCCCCAATCTAATACATATCTGAAGTAACCATTTTATAGGCTAAGGTAAATTTATTGTTCTTATAAATACTGAATACATAGCAAATTTCTCTTTCTTTCAATGACATCTTCATTCGAAGTATGAAATATAGGAGTTCTCAATACATTCTTTTTCGATGTTCGGTTTTGGTCGAAGTGACTCTTGAAAATGCCCATTCTACACTTGCATTGCTTAATGGCAAACTTTCAAGATTAAACAAAGCAATCAATCAGACACGTGAAAAAACCACAGACTGGCACTGAAAACTGTTTGCACCTATTTTATGATCACAGGATTGCTAAATGCCAAAATCTGCTTTAAAGACTAAATAATTTGCTTATTTATTTATTATAAATTAATTTTAGTAGATAAATTATTTTAACACATAAGCATGTTAAGTTATATTTAAAAAATTTTAAAGTCACAAATATAGCACAAGGAAATGACAGAAAATGACATAAATTTTAGTCCTATTAAGTTTTAAACAGGTGCGAAAAATTGTACTATCTAGCACCACTGCGTGCGCTACCAAATTTTCCGGCCGTTTCATCTATGAATAAAGGACTTGCAGGGAACTTTTTCCCCTTCTTGTAATGAAGTTCGATTAATTCTACGAGAAGGCGATAAGAAATACTTTCCATTTGCATACTGGAGCATGTTCTACCTTTCATGCAAACTTTATATTTGTTGCGAGCTTCTTACATGGTGTAGCAATTTTATAAGGCCATGCAGTACATAGTATTATTATCTATGGCTTGTAAATGAAAGATTCAAAATATTAAATAACTTAAACTCAACCTTTAACAGCTAATCCGTATATAATATATGAAAAAAAAATTCATATGATTTGTTTTCATCGTAAATATTTATCATATATTTGTAGTACATATGGAAAGGAATTTTAATCGTCGGCAGTATGAAAAAATCGATTCTAAATTTATTACACCACTTCCAAGCATACATTTAAAAAAAATCAGTTCTTGCTTTGATACTCCAGCAAATTAGGCACTTTCTACTGTAGTAAATATATGCAAAATATTGATGCGAGGCTTTTGAAATTCCCATCCTCCCCCTCCCCCCCCCCCCAAATCCACATATCGAATAAAGCGAAGCAGCCACCACCTAATCTGTTCACTTGGTCTTATGTTTCCTGATCTGATCATTTTCCTCTTCAGCGGAGAGTAAAAAACTCAACGAATCTACGCAAAACTTCGAAACTTACAAATCAATTTCCACAACTTTAAAACAGCTTTGATTTATGAGTGGCACACGTTCTATTCCATTTCGTCTTTCGAAGAAATCGAAAAAAAAAATAAAATAAAAATAATTGTCACAGCAATTAATGTCAAACAAATAAAAGATAGGCATCTCTGTCTGCAATGATTCAAAACGAAGATGCAAAATAGGTTCCCAAAAGAATAAATTTTACGGTACATGGAATTTTCAATAATAACAGAATAATTTCAGTTTAGGGACCATCCAGCATTTGTCCACGATACCTAATTGAGTCAAGTGCCGCCGTCTGTCACCGAGATCAACAGAAAGAGAGTGTAGACAATAATTTGGCCCCCTCCTTATGACATCACCAGACACCTCCAAAATAGTCTGTTCGCGTTCAAGTTCACAAAAGACCGCTCTGTAATCTACGCTGAAAGGGCGTGATTGATTCGTATTAAAATGCTTTTTGCCTATGCAATTGTCGCATTCAGGCGTAGCGGAACGGGTTGGCATCAATCAGTCTTGGGAAAAGACAACTATAAGTGGACACACAGAAAATGATCAACGGCATACTGAGTGATTTTCTATCAAACGCTGGATATTGTCTGAAGGCTACAGCGTTTACGTTGAATGGATAATGCAGATGTATATTTATAAGTTTTTCGGTAAGGAATGGGTTTTTGTTTGCACGCGCAGAGTCAGTCTAGATGAAATGATTTCTGAATCTCGTGCAAAGATAGAAGTCATCCCCCCCCCAGATATGCTTTAAATATGCCGAACCATCTCAATAACTATCATCGGTTTCCATAGATATGAAGTGGTGACACAGTCATGCATATAATTATTACTTCAATATGGCATGTACTTTCTCAAAACAGATAACTTTACCCTCCCCCCAAAAAAACACTATACAAAACAAAACTGTAGTAAATAGTTGTAATTCTTACTTGGGACTTAGCATATGCGGAAATAGACTTATTGGTTTTTCACTCGTGTTTATATTTTTGATTTCCTTTAAATTAATGCTGTAGGTTTCTGTAATGTACAATAACCAGTTAACTGAACTTTATTTCCTAATGTATTTTTGTATGTCTAATTCCATATTTACTGTTGTAAAAGTTCCTCTTTAAAATTTTTCTCCTTTTTGAATATTCTGTTTCAATTACAGTTGCAATTCTGAAATTTACACTAGTCACTTCATGGTGCAGAGGAAATTAGACACTGTTGCAGAAAAGTAAAAAACAAAGTTGAGAAAATAAAGTAATGTATTTCTAAGTAAAATTACGTGCATGATCAGAGAGAAATCTTAGATACATAAGACGCGGGAAAAAGTTCAGAAATCTGAATCAGTAAGCTGAGTGAAACTCGTATTTTTAGTCATTACAGTCACAGATTTCCAACCTTTAAGAATTAATTATAGAGACACAGATGCAAAACAGAAGCTGAATGATGCAAAAATGACCTTTTATGAGCGGAGGATGAAAAATGGGCGGAGAAATGCCGCGAGATGGACTCGAACCGTTGATATAAAACTCTAAAAGACAAAGCGCTATCCACTGCGTCAAGTTTATATGGAAAGACGTCAGATAAAACTGAAAACACCTAAAAGGGGTTGAAATGTTCCTACATTTAAAATTTCTGCAGAAGAAATGATGACGTAAACAAACAATTATGTACATAAATTTAACATGTTGAATAGATGTGCCGCGTAAGATCCAGAAAAAGTAATCTTCTGGAATATTTTCATAGCTAAAGATTTCAGCAAAATTTGCAGCATGGTTTCAGCCCAATTATGGTAGAAATTTCCATTTAGCTTATTGAGGTTGTCGCTCACGACGACAATCTTTTAGGTCTTAAAGCATATTCTTGTTTCTGTAAAACTAAGAATAATAAGGTAATAAGATGGAAAACTTTATTTTGCAAAATTAGCAGTTTGTTAATTTCCTTCTACTCTTCCATAGTGTCTTTATCTCATGATAACTAAGTAGTACACAAACAAATAAACAAAAAAATCATTTTCATGAAAAATGGCAACTTTATTGATATATTAGTGACGAATAATAAACACTGTTGCTTAATATTGTTACGTGTGCACAGGTCCGATGGCAGGTTGATAAAATTTATTTTATCAAAAGAAACACTTAAGAGTTCTGGAAATTTCCACAGAAACACTCGTACAGGTGTTCACAGTATCACAGAGTTCAATCAATAGTTACACTTCATATTACGGAGAACGTTAAACACAACGCCATGCAAAGCATTTCTAATGAACGAAACGAACCGGAAGATATCTCAGTATTCCGAACTCAAGCTGAACTAACATCTAAAAACAACTGAGAGCAGATGTTCTCTCCGATCTTATAATATCGATATATATAATATCGATTATATATATATATATATATATATATATATATATATCGATATTAACTATTGAAATAAGAGTTTTCACGCGGCCGCGGAGTTATGTCTAGTACTTCTCGAAAAAGACAAATGAGTTTATTTTCCAACGTTCCTTTGACTCAGTTAAGAAGATAGTTATCCATATCTCTACAAAAGGAGATTTATAATTAATTATGATTAAGAACGCTAGAGATAAAGGAGCGACCAGATTTTTGAACTGCAATTAATTAAGCTTGTTTTATTACCTCTAATTTTTCCATAATGAAGAGGCAATAATAATTAAATTACATTCCTAGGCATGCATACTAAGTAAACCTTTTGCGGAAGTTGTCGTATGTGAGTCGAATATGTAATTAGATAAAGAACAATAGCTTTTCAAATCATTTTCACTTTTGCATGATTGGCTATCGTTAAGTAAAAATAGCAAGCAGATGAAATACATTGCGATTATAAAACATGAGGACCAGACCGATATTTATTGCACTTAATATTTGTTGATACACACAGCAAGCAAATAAATGCGAGTTTCGAATTACTTTTTAATCTTCGTTGCTTTTAAATAAGTAAAACAGAACTACAAATAAAATAAGTAAAACAGAAGTACGTAAAAATGCTTTAAATAGTTATGTACCAAGTAACTTAAAATTTATACTGTCATTTACGCTGTACTCTTATGTACAATATTTTATGCAAAGAACTTTTTGGAAAATTTTCAAACACAGAGCATATTAATCCACAGCAGAAAAATGCAGACCAATCTATGGAACAATGAAGAAGCGGGTGCTAACAGAGGGATGCCCCCTACGTTGGGAACGGAGGGAAGTGATTTGGGTAACAAAGGGAGAGAGAACCATCAGACAGAGATCGAATTGTTACCCGTCACGTTGTCATCCGTATCTCTTACTCAGTTTTTATCTCTGCAGAATTCACTAACTTTTCTACGTTATCTGGTCTTATAAGCGATTAAATTATGTACCAGGGAAGAGAGAACAATATTTTCCCTGAAAGCCAGAACAACATCGAAGTGTCGAATTCACTATTCGTCAGTCAGAGAAGGTAGTGCGAAACAGCATGGGCAGGGGTCGAACTATCAGCGCTCAACAATCCTATCCACACCGAGCCATTTTTAAAAGAGGGACTGGCTCTTTTCACAAGAAAAATTTTCATGATTTTCCATATGTGTAAATATGGAAAATTTCAAACAGCTAGCCATTTTAGGAGGAATCAGATCCGGGACAAATTAGTTCTGCTGCGGTCTTATCCACTCGCTCACTAGTGGGCACACTTATGTTGCGGAATATCTCTTACGTTACGCCTATGTATCCTATATTGTAAAATAACTTGCCCCTAAGCAGTGGCGTAGCGAAGCGGGGGCAAGAGGTGTATGATGCTCCGGAAGCCGCTCGCAGAGGGGCGCCAAATGGTCTCCAAACAAGATTTTCCGGAAATTTTTTATTTCGATGGATTTCTGGAAAATATATTTTAAATTAATAATTATCGTAATATAATTAACTATTTATTTTTGATTTGTCTGATAAAATGTGTAATAAAATGTTTGCAGTACATCAACCAAATATCTCCGCATACAAAACGTTCTTTCTGACCACTTTATGTCTCTAAAACAGAGACATATTTTTTTTAACAAAATGCACGTATAACTCCCGTTTTTTATTTTAAAACGATAACTCGACCTTGTCCCGAATTTGTCAAACATATCCAGTTTCCAAAAACCGATTCCATAGTCTGGAAATGACATTTTAGGAAACTCCTAACGCTTCCGCTACAATGGATTGCGTTTGACTCTCCTGTAAACGACTGATAATCTTCCTGGCTACCGATTCTACATTCCTGGCTACAAAGTCATCTCGCTGAGACATCGTATATTCACATCTAGAAAGCATTCAACATGTGTCAGTTGTTAGTCTCCTACTAAAAAGGAATGCTGCAGGTCGCTCCTTACTCCTTATCTAAAACGCATAGTTTCTGACGTCACAGACTAAATTTGCATATTCCCAACTTTGTAAACGTTATAATTTTCCTTTATAATCTCTTCTATTTCCTTTCGTTAAAAATGTTGTCGATTATATGGTTATTTAATACTGAACTCGCAAGTTCCCCTAATTGTTTTGAGCAGTTAATGTGACTGCAAGATGTTATTCCGCAGTAGAAAAGAAACTGAACCTAAAACTCCATTACAGATTTACGGAGAAAATGTTTTTCCAAACGATTCATAAAAAAAGTAGCACTTTATAAAAAGAGTAGTATTTTTAAGCTCATAAAAAGAGTAGCGCTTCAAATACTCCTCACTATTTCATTATTAAATGTTCGTTCAGCAAATTAAAATAAATTTTGACATATTTACAATCAACGATAGGACAAGATCCCCTAAGCCATCTAAGCATTTCTAAATGTGGAAAGAGAAAAATTTGAAATGACCGACTTGAATGAGATAATTGATAAATTTGCTTCATCCAAGACAAGAAAAATGTATACATAGTAATTAATTGTATTAATGTATTATAATACTATATTGTTATTAATAAATATATCTACTTAAAATAATAACTTTTTAACTAATTTTAGATCATCGTATGTCTGATTTTTCCGCCGACAGAGATACATTTCCGAATCCAATGCTAGTGTAGTTAGGTAGTGACTGTTTTACATTTTAGAGTATTTTATGGCAGATTCAGCATTTTATTATTATTTGCATTATTTTCTTATTAAGAATATATTCTATACATTATATTACTGTAAGTGTTTTTTCGCTTGTCTCAGAAAATAATAATAAAATGCTGAATCTGCCATAAAATACTCTAAAATTGGCAGATTCAGCATTTTATTATTATTTACATTATTTTCTTATTACGAATATATTCTATGCATTATATTACTGTAAAAGTTTTTTTTTTTTTTTTTTTTTTTTTTGTTGCGGGGGGACGCCAAAAAGGTATTTTGCCCCGGGCGCCAGTTATGCTCGCTACGCCACTGCCCCTAAGAGGTATAGCTGTGCCAGTAATTTCAAAATATTTCGTTTAAATATGAGATATATGTGGCCCCCCAAAAATATTGACAAACCGATACAAAAATTGATATTTTAAACAAAATACAATTTACCATCAAGCTTTAAAAAAAAAAAAAAAAAAACATTACCGTTTCAAATAAATTAATGCGAATGAGAGGTAAGTTATTTAGGGAAAGATTCATTAAATACGAGACAAGAGGCAAAGTAATGTACCCAAATACTCTGTTTTAAAGACAATATTTATCTGAAGCTCGAAGAAAAACAAAAATAAAAACCGAAACAGAGAAACGAAAATTCGGGAAACAAAGGAAGTGCTTTTCTTTCAGCAAGCAAAAACCTCATTACAGTGTAGAATTAACTCCTAATGTCAACTCCAAAATAGTAAATGACTCTTGAAATAAAGCAAAGGGAGGTTTCTTCATCTGGGAGAAAACATCAGAGCCTCGCTTTCCTTCTCCGTTCCTCCCTCCCCGCACATCTTTTAATCTTCGTTCGATTCGATGATTTTCTCGCGCGGAAACAATGGACAAAGAATGTCAACTTTGATGCCCAGCAAAAATTTCGACAATTAAGGGAAAAAAAAAAAAATATCGACATGCTTAAGTGGTTTTTAAGCGTACGATTTTCGGAAAATTCACCAAACTAACAAAAACAGAGAACGGTGGAAGGAAAGAAAAAAAAAAAGTAGCAAAATACCACAAATTGGGGGTCGAGATGTATCTCAAAAACTTCCAAACAGGTAAAATGCCAACTGGTATAAAATGAGAGTTAGAACAAGAGCGATTGTTTTGGTTGGAATTTTAGTGCTCCAAGAATCACACAAGCATATCATTCATACAGAGAACTGCAAAACGAATTCTTTGTCTATATGCACAGATATAATTTCAGTAGAGGATAACGACACTTGGAGGGTTTAAGATTTGTTTATATATATAATTACTAATCAAATTTTTGTATCAAATCCTCAAAGCTGAACAGTTCTATCCACCCAAAAAAAAAAAAACTATAATATTTTTATATTTCATTTTTAAAATCAATGATATCACCATAGTAGTTACTAAATTCATATAAAATAAATATTAGAAAATAATCCTCTCTTTTTCGACTCATATCAGGATCTCTCGAAATGCAATGCGTATTTCTTTACAATCAATGTCAATAGAGACTAAAGTTTATTCCGTGCACCAGTTAAAATGATTCTGCTCTCCTGGTCTATGAGTAAAACAGATAACTATAGTAAATATGAAAACCTACACAAATTGCGAATTCGCCTCCAAAAAGATGAGTAACAGCGTCAACATCGTGCCGATACATCCACTGCTGTCACCTTTATCAAGAATCGCAACTGACAGAATTTTTCCCCTTTTATTCTCTCTTTAAAAAAGTCTTTACTGAGACTGTTATCTGCAGAGACAGGGAGCATTAAGTGATGAATATCTATTGCATCAACATCGAAACATCAATAATAATCTCACCAAATCGCCAATTACTACGTAAGAACACATATATCAAATGCAGTTCTATTTTCAATCGTGTGTCACTATTCTAAATTTTCCTCTTGATATTTTCATGCCTATTTGTTTAAAATGTGACACCAAATTCAGCGCAAATATTCGAAGGCAGATCGTATACATTAAAAAGAAATTCATAAAATAAATAATACTTAAAAGATAAATCTTGTCGAAAGAAAACGGTTAAGAAATATTAGAAATCGAAAGCTAAACCTTCTGAAATAAATGAAGCGCACTTCGCACTAAGCCATTTTAATTAACGAAAACGCGTGTTCGTTGTCTGACGTTTCGAAAAAAGGACGTAACGGGTAAGAGGGAACCAATGGGGTTGCGGCAGCGGACGATTTAATACGATTTTGAATCAGGGATGAATTGACACAGCGATGAAATCATGATAAATCAAAGAAATATTTGAAACAATAAAGAAAACATGGGTAAGTTTGGGTGTCTCCCAGACTTTTTATCCTCGTGGCTCACATGCATCTATCTATTTGCTCGGGAGAAAGGAAAATGGGAGTGGGGGATATTAAGAAGAAAATAATGTAATATTGATGAAAGAATAAACCGATTACAGATAATTTATATAATTATTAAACAAAATGTTCCAAAACTCTTCAAGACCGACTAAAATATTTCTACGACCTAAAAGTTCAGAACCACTATTTTAGAATATTCCAAAACGACGTTTATCCGAACTCAAATTGATCAGGCCGTTTCGAATAACATATTTATCTGGATAATCCATGGAAACTATTTTAGACGATGATGTCCACTTTCAACCGGTGAAAATTCAGCCGAAAAGGAAAATAGTGGACTTCCAGCCGAAATTCCCCCCCCCCAAAAAATTAAATGAACAGGTGGAATGAGCCGATGCACGGGCAACTTGCACATCTGGCGATAACTTGCTAAACTTGGCGGATTAATGGACAGCAGTTCCACATTTTTCTTCGATAGAGCAGTCGAACAACGGTTGGATTGGAGGACGACCAGGTTCTCCTTGTCAATGACGACCTTATGATCATGTCGAACAACGGTGAAATCCAAGTTGTTAAGCAAATAGACATATAATTCATTCAGTTTATGCTTTTTCACTGCGTTATTAGGAATAGTTATGGCGAACGATTTTGGGCTGACTACAAAACTTGTAGAGTCATTAAGGTTATTAGAATGAGAAACGTGAAAAATTAGCTTTGGCCTCGCCTGAACCCTTCTTCCACCTGTTAGGTGGAGGTGTTACTACTTACTGAACGAAAGCACACAAGGACGAATATTAAATTCCTTAGAAAAGTCACTTATGTTAAAGAGACATTTAGAGTCTTACTTGATAAGACCTAAATACGTAGGGAAAAGTTTATGATCATTTTTAAGTGACTGGTTTATCGAACTAACATTATCAATATTATTTTACTTAACCATTTCAATGATGCGGGGTTATAGTTAAACCATGTTTTACTACACATGAAAATGAGTGCGTTATAGTTACATAACTTAATTTACACGGTCCAAAAAAGAGCTGAGGGGGAAAAAATCATACACTACTCCATCATTCATTAATTAGTGACAAGCTCGAACCCAACTCCAATTTTAATAACACAACAATAAAATATGAAATGCTGACACAGCTTTCAGCTTATGGGGGGAAGGGTTAATGACACGTCTTTCATCCCCTCCCCCCCTAAACTTCTTAAGACACTTACACATTCACGCACGTCTAAAAAGAGGATGAAGCCTTCATTCACAAAACGCATTCATCAGCGCACGTGCTAACGGATGGTTAGAGCGTGGCTTGGATCCCTCTACGGTGCTTCATATTATGCGAGTTCAGAGTTCGAACAATAGGAGCTATTGTGTAAAAGAACGGGGTAAAAATGGTGGGGACATTAAGAAAAAAAGCAGCATATTTTAAGCAAGCGCCTTTTTTTTTTTTTTTTTTCCCTCCCTCCCTTTTAATTTTGTACTTTTTTCCTGAACTGGAAATGGACCATAAAAGAGGTGGTTCAGGAGGTTAAGGATATATATTTAATTTTATTTTATCTTTATATTCACTTGAAGTTTATGAAGAGAGTGAAGAGCACTCCGGTAAATGAGAATTATGGGTCTTATTCAATTCTTGTCTGGAAGAAAATAATGATGGAACGTGAAGTACGCATATTAAGAAAACCGGCATTTTCGGCAGCAAGCATATCTGATTTGCATTAAAAGATCAAGAGCGACACGCCATAAATATATCCTTCCTCTTTACGCGCATCTTACTCTCATCTTCCCCTTAAAAAGGATAGCCATACATAGAAACTGCTACGGCATAGCGGCTCTCTGCCTAGCAAAACATCACATAAAATATTATTTAAAAGTAAGCACTGTCCTTTACAGGCACAACAGATAGAAGCATTTTGACGCGATCGAAAGAACAGTAAATGAATGCTAACGTTACAATATTTGTCTCACAGGAATTGACTTTCTGAACCTTAGTGAATTTCCCATTGAAAACAGTGCACAATGCCATTAAGCATTATTAAATAAAGAATACTTTTCTCTATTTCAATTAAGAAATTATTCGTGAATTTAGGATTTCATATTTTTACAAAAAATATTAAAAGCTTTCTTTTTTTTTTTTTTTTTTTTTTTTTACATTTTAAATTCACTATTATTTCATATGAATGCTTTTAATTATTTCATTATTAATAATGCATTATTATTTCATATGAATAATAATCCACTTTTTGTTTCTATCTCCATCAAGCACCACTATCTGCATTACGAAATATAGGATATTCGGGAAAGATCTCAATTACAGTGAGGATGCGAGGTCCCGGAGCTTCGATTCAGTTAATGACGCATCTAAAAAACAGTTTATTATTTTAAGTATGGTGTTAGTTATTTTAAGTGTTTAACTTGAATAAAGTATCCAACTATTAAATAAGCAATACACTAAAAAGCAGTCTGCGTAACAGAAAGTATAACTCAATAATTTTATTACAAAAACTGGTGCTTGCTTTCTCGTCGCGCATGAAAGTTGGCGGTCGTCGTCAAATCTGTGTCGGTCATTCAGGCAGAAGTTTGAAGGAATAGATAGCTCTATGCTTGGTTAGATAACCAACATATAAAAGTTTCATGTAGCAAATGAAAACTTGAAGTATATAAGAATTCAACTTTGCTTTCTTTTCTTCTTCTTTTTTTTTTCTTTCAATTTTCATTGCTTTTGAGGATGGGGGGCTGAATTATAATTATTCAACTTAATTTCTTACGTATACTAATGCCGCAAAGTTTTAATCTAAAAAGAAAGAGAGATTTTGACATTTTCGTAAATTCAGTTAACACAATTAACAGTAAATATAAACTTGATAATGAAATTCAGGTGAGATTCGTTACTTCAGTCGACAAAAAAGCTTTCTTTCAGGCTCTATGAATTCAGTCGGTTGAGTTTCTCAAAAATGGTCAACCAAGCAAATAATTTCATGGATAGATTTCCTCACAAAGTATGCAAAGCCCTTTGTCAGGATAGCTTTTAAAGAGCTTCTATCAAATCGCTGTCATAAATAAGAATAAGCAGCAAAAACTTAATAGAACTCAACTATTTTAATGCCGCAAAACGGCTTTCATGTCCAGTCATTTGTTCCGCCTAGTTACAATAATTTATGGCGAAAAGTTTAAAATTTTAAAAAATAATTTGAAATCGCATAAGTTCAATATCTTTATTTTTTCTTAAGGGACGTCCAATCCCAAAGCACATACGGACTTTTTATTACAATTATGTTGCACTTCACTACAGCCTTACAACTTAGAAGATGACTTCGGCTTAGAAGATGACTTACAACTTAGAAGATGACTTGGCGAAAAAGGATCTACAGAAGATTCCTAAATTCAGCAGTTTTAGTGTTAGGAAGTTCTTGCGCGATCTAATTGCTTGCTTTTAAAGGAAAAACTCACTCCAAATAGCAGGTAAACAGATAACAGCAGAAATACACTCAGTGTAAAAAGCAAAGTGTCAAATAAATACCGGAGGTCTCAAACTTGTTGTTTATAGCAATGAAGAAAGCAAATTATTATATAAGCCCATGTGTATCGTTTCACTGTTGCATCCTGTCTCTCCCACTTTATCCATAAAAGCATCAGTCGTTCTCCTACAATAAATGCAGCAATAACTTACCACTGGTGAATAGCTAATTTTATTTAACTTTCTGTTAAATACCTTAAAATGACTCCCTTAAGGATTCTAATGATTCATAATTCAATTCTAATGATGACGGCAGTGATGTCAAAAATCGAAGCATTTTTGCTTTTTTTGTTAAAAAAAGGAAATTAAAAATTCGTATGATATTTAAAAAGATTTCTAACTATTACAGAAATGGAAATTTACAAGATCAGATATATTACTAGCTTTTAATTTCATCAAGAATTACCAACAGTAAAAAATACGATTATCTTTTCAGTAGTAACTATAATTAAATTAAGACACGATTATTTGTTGTAAAGAAAATATCACAATGAAACACTGATATGAAATTAATTTTATTTATGATCAAAATGTCAATATTTTATCATTATTCGAAAAATTCTAAAGAATTATTTCATTCCTCACTATATGCGAAATCTCGTGGTGTAAGTGGTTAGAGCGTCCAGCTAACAAGTTAGAAGATCCGTCTAATCGTTCCGTTAATTCGCCTTAACGAATGGGCACTGCTCAAAAGTCATGCAGCTCATATTTCATTTCTTGAGAGAGTTTGTATCTTACAGAATATTTCAGAAGTTTATATTGTTAACGCGGTCCTGAAATTCGCTTGAGCTGACTTTAGTCTTCGCGTTTATCTCCTTCCCGAGATCACGAGAGAATTTCCCTCAAAACCTCTTCCACGAAGGTATCTCTTCGTATATTTGCCATAATCAGTTTCGATACTTCAGTTATACGAAAAGAATTATAATAATTACATTAAAACAATTTGTAACACATAACTGGATTAAAGTGAAACATTTATTTGCCCTAAAACGGATTATCTCCGCATGCTTTGACCTAATCAATCAGCCAGACAAATTCACAGCTCGTGGGCCCCCCCCCCCCAATGGCCGAGCGATGAAAGATACTGAACACTGAGAGTTCGGTCCGAGGTTCGAATACCGCGAACGGGATGGTTCCGTGGGTATTTCCGTGATTTTTCCCATGTATAACGTGAATACGAGTCAGTTTGCCTTAGAGAGTCCCCCACAAAAGCATATTTTCCCTTAGGCTTCGATAGCTCTCGAGTGCTTTGCCGTAATCAAATAAACCAAACCACAGGTCGTGGGGTAAGGATGGAATTACTGAGACATAAAGGGTAAGGGTTGAGGGTTCTGAGAGACAGCTAAATTAAAAATTTTAACTAAACTGTTGAAGCTTTTACGTTTTGTGTTAAATAAGATCTATCTGCTAAACAAAATCAGGAATGTCCAACCCGTAGGTCGCATGTGGCCCGCCTTTTTAAATTTTGCGGCTATAGCGGAATTAATGATATTGGTGAAATACGGCACAAATAGGTGCTTCTAGATCAATATACATGTGCGAAATATCCCCCCCTCTCCCTCAAAAAATTAAATTCATGAAACATAACTCACGAGCGTCCTTAACTGATGAACATCAATAACAATGCGCAAATACTATATGATTGTTATTTTGATTATTATTAGTATAATAATTATTTATGTATAGTAACTGCTCTATTGTTAATTTATGAATAATAACAGAAACTACAATGTATTCTGTTTTAAATTTTCGCCTCAAAATATTGAGGTATAAATTAGAACAGCTGAAATAAAATGCTTTTTCGAATCGGCCCACAAAATCGGTTGGGTTGGAGAGGCCTGAAATAATCTAGGCAATGGAATTGCGTACAGAAATATTACTTTCAATAAATCGGCTGCAATGTTGAAAATGAATACGAAACTGTGTTATCACAAACAATTTGTATATCGCTGCGAAGATTGTTCCGGGCTCGTGATAGCCATCGCAGAAGATAATCGTTAAAATCATGGATCCCGCCACTATAATCTTCCTGTAATCAGACATTTATCCTTCTGTAAAAGAAAATGAGACCAAAGCTTCATATAAAAACTCACTGCATTTATTCCTTACGCATTTACGGAGCTGGGGTTATTTTAACTCAAATGGATAGGCTGATGATGTCCACTGGATTTACTTCAACTTCAAAATGAAAGGCACGAAAACCTTTCTAATCGATAATAACCAACAAGATCCCATGAAATTGGATGTAAGATGCGATCATTTGGTTGATAAGATGCATTAACGACACCTATTTGATGGTATCTCTTCAATGCCATGTCTCACGCCTGAGGGCATTTGTGTCATTTGTTATGGCTGTCATTTTTTATTCAGAGAAAGTACACAATTACATAAAAGAAGGTTATCAAAAAAGCGAATATCGGAACCAAGATAACTATTACCGGTTTGCTCGTCTTGAACAACCGACTCCTACTGAATGATCAAATAAGTGGTCTGCTAGATATTTGCTTTATATAGTTTGCATAACTAATGATTCCTTTGTTTTCAAACAGCAACAATGTTTACTTCTCTTAAGAAGTGACTTGGTAAAGTAGACTTTTTAAAGACACATATCTCGGATGAAACAAAGCTTACAAACAGGAAAACATGTAATTTCAGTTCCTTTACAATTTTTCTACAGAGTTATGGCATCCATGTCTGAATAAGTCTAAAATAAACTTGCAGATCCTACAAAATCTGATTTATTTTCATCAAAAACACTTAAATAAGGAAGGCGGGAGATGACGATGGTCGGAGCATTTAACAAGTTTAAGTTAACATGTTCAGCCCTTAATTAAATATTGATTAGGGAAAGAAAAATAGCAGTTTAGCAATTATTTTATCAATCTCACAGCTGACAGATCTCAGTAACTGATAACAGTATTAGATAAAATGAATTCAATTACTTTGCCAACGGCAATCTATAATAATATATGCAAGCAGAGGAAATACACTGAAGCTATTCACTAAACAGGTTGATAACTCATTAACAATATGCAAGGACTATAGTAGAGTCTATTACTTCAGCTCTGTCAAAGTTCAATCATTGGACACAGCCCAAATTTAGATAACAAACAAGATTCACTTTCATTTGTAACATCAATACGACATTTATTTATTTATACATACGCCAGACATTTGGCCACTAAGCCATTAGTCTTGATCTTGCTTCCCAATACTTAAGAACAATAGAATTAAAAAATAATAGTGTAGTGCATTCGTCAATATGCTCCTTATCTATGGACAGTCCAGAGTTACAAAGAGTACAGACAGAAGAGTCCTTAAGTCGAATTTAAAAAGATGAACAAGCGTGCCCGGTCAAAAGACGAAATACCGCCACAGCTACAGAAGGAAGAAAACCTGGAATAACTGGCTTTGAGCTAGTGAGACACTCCCAGGCCTTTCTCTTAGCTTCATTTGATAGGTACGAAGGAAACTTCTTCTAAAATTCTAATTTAATTAGTTTTACAGAATTAAAAGTCATAAGGTTATTAGTAGTTTGTAGAACAGACGTTTCTTTCTTTACCAGGAAATCGGCTCTTTCATTTGCCACAATGAGCAGGAATCCTCTGCACGACAATTGAGTGAACCAGTGTTGAGAATCTTCGTAAATTCACTTGGAAGTGCAAAATTTATTGTTGGAGATATACTGCAAAGCGGCTTTGCTATCGGACAAAATAACAGTCCAAGGGAAATTACTCTTCCGCGCTTAACTTGATTCAAAGAATAAATATAGATACCACATTTATAAATGCTTTTATCTTTTTCTCAATTGATTCCTAAATGATGATATACAAGAGAGATTAAGTCTCCTAGAATAATTTACACATTTGCTCTGATTTTTTAACCATTAGAAGGAAGAAATGATATAGCCCTAAACTTTCTTCAGATCACTGGCGAAATTTCTGGTATTAATCCACTCTGTGCTCCAGACATTCAGCAATTCAGGGCTATTGCAGATGAGGTGAAGAAATCGAAGAATACTTACTGCGATGTTTGATAGAACATGGATTTCTGGACAGGTGACGCAGAAAATAAAAAAACTGCAGTACCGAAAACAGGCTTAAGACGGCAGTTTTATTAAAGTTATTCCAAGCTCCAGTTGAAATTCCACGTTTCCTTTACGATCTCTTAGTAAGGAACACTGTGAAATTATGATTTTTATCCCAGAGGAAACATGACGCAATTTATTTAAGGTTACGTTATTGAATATTCGGTAAAACATTAGAGACGCGTCTTTGGCAAACTGTCAGAGTTTATTTATCTGAAGCTCTCGATCGTTGATAAACTCTCAATTTATTTTTGAAAGGTCCAAGGAAAAGGCGATAATTTTCAGATGCGTTTTTAATTAACTAATTTACTTCAAAATTAATCAAAATAAACTTGCATAGCTTATAAAGAATACAAGCTCTGCATTCTTTCTCAGATAGCAAAATTTCTGATTTACCGCACAAGTTCTTTTAAAGATACTATTTATATACCATAAAACTAGTCACAACAGGTAAACTTGGAAGAAAGCGCATTTGTTCAAACCTAAATTGCAGGTGTCTTTATGAAAGCTAATTATTGGAGATACCTTTTAGAAAAGAACAGAAGTAATTCCTATTTCTCAAACAGAAACTGAATTGGTAATGACAAATTATTACCAGAATCAAAAAAACCTTCCATAAAATAAAATTATAAAAAGTATTTCAGAGAATTTTAAAAACACTCCACCAAATCTCCTCTTATACAATCAAAGAGCTAATTTAAATGTCTATAATATAAATTACATATAATTGGCTTCTAAATATTTCCCTCTCTTTCATTCCTGTAATTTTCTTAAATGCTTGTTATTATTTAATATATTTTTCTTTTTTACTGTGATATGATTTCTACAAACAGTTCTATGCTTAGTATGACCTATTAATCGATCTCTTCAAAACTGAGTATGTGCAATAGTTTCGGTATTCAGATGTCGCATTTAATAACGGCTACTTCAATTAACGTTCGCTAATCACTAGCACTAAATATGCAAACAATTATTGTCTTCACAATATTTTTCTCCATGTTTAAATTGATTTTTATTACACATATCAGTTATTGAACCTGTTTTTTGAAAGTCAAAAATTCTCCAAATTAAAAATAGCAATTATTTACAATAGCAAACAGAATAAATGAATGTTTCCATGTAACTACTTTATCAACACATTAAAAAAGTACTACTTAACCGAAGTAGGTATCACATGTAGCATCTACACACAAAAGTCTGGAACAGGCCAACTTACCTGCAAAGAAATAATAAATCTTTTATAGCATATTTACGAACCCACAAATATATATAAAATTTATTGTAACATAGAATATAATATGCACTTTAAAATATAAACAAGTAAAAATATAAATATTAAACAAGAAGATTATTCTATTTATTATTTTATACTTAAATTAGAAAAAAATTCCTCCCAACATTTAGGTGTGGAGGACAACCTTAGGTAAATGTGGCGAGTTATTCCTTTAACCCTTTCCAGCACGCTACCTTTTACAGTGGGAGTTTTAATTAAAAAAAAAAAAAAAAAAAAAAGGAGCAGTCTAATTGCTAATTAGGCTTAGAGAAGTACACAAGTAAAATTTTGTGAAAATAGCACTGTGGGTGTGCCCAAAGTGGCACATTGATCGAATAGAGCTTCGAAAAGAGTGCTGAAACGAGCATTGTTGTTAATGAACTGACCGATGAGATGCGGAGAAACAAAGAATAAAGACTCTCAATTGTCCTAAATTATCGGTGAGCCCGGTCTGGGCACACCTAGGGTTCGCCGTTTGATTTTACACAATATTTTTAAGGTAAAAATTTAAAACTAATATAGAATAAAGAGATTACCATACAACCAAAAAAATAACATAGAAATTTCTTTTCAAACAATTCCTTTTATACCCTAAAAAAAAATCTGGAAGATTTCTTTGAAAAATGAGGGTCTTAAAAAACTAAACATGGCTAAAATATGTGGACTGGTTTGTGTTGAGCTGCCATCTACTATATATAAAGAAGATTCAGAGTAACCTATAAAAACCCATAAATCCTTTTTCATTCGATTTTTCTGTGCGTACAGAAGGAAATTTTTAGGTGTGTCCAGACTGGACACACTGAGCCGCAAAGGGTTCAAGACAGACAGGGTGCCAAAGAAATTAAAATTCTTAGATTAAAAATGATTTATGTATGCGTTATGTTGGGCGCAGTGCGTAAAATTCTACATCAGACTTAAAAGTTTATGCTAGGATTTAATTTAGTCAATTTGGTTCCCCTTTCATCGAAATTTACCGATAAACATCATCGCGTTTACTATATTTCTAAGATACAGACCACAGTGAAAATTATTAAAATGATTGAGATATCAAAAACTGGTGTCCATTTAATTAAATTTAATTAATTTACAAAGGAATATGATCGAATATACATCTACAGTGATACATTGCTTATGCATTAATTTACTTTTGCTTCAGGATTGATTTTCAAGTTTTTGTTTCACGTTGTTTTTTGATTTGTGCTTTCTTCATGTTCGGAAAGTTACCATTTTTTATTAGATATATATTCTAAATTGCGTGAATAAAATAAGCACAGTGTTCAAATCTGCAATCACATGAGACTCTTCTTATTAGTATAGTATCAAAATATCACATTTATCACTGACTTAATTTAAAAATAATATTTATTTATACCAAAGTGTATTTTACCAAAATTTTACAGAGGCTGTTCGCTACTTGGATTTTTTTTTTTTTTTAACTGCAACTATATTTTTAAAAGTATTAACTATCGTCTGCTAATTGACAGTTTTAAATGCCGCTTTTAAAGAAGCAATGGATGGAAGGCTATGTTTGTGTTCTTTCTGACGAAAACTATTAATATCTAATTATTAAAAAATGTAGTGAAAGCCGTGGCTTTTCGATATCAAAAGCTGCGATAAACAATGTCGTCAACAACAATGGAAAAAAAAAAAAATCTCAGTAAAATTTTTATTTGTTGCATACAACATAATCTAAACTGTTACTGTTTTGTGTTCATCAGAATAGAGATCTCGCCGAACCAAACTTCATCTGAATTCAGCTCAAGTGAACATGAAAATAATTGTATTAAAGGCAGTGAAACATCTAATTCAGAGCTTCATTCAAGGTGCTAAAGTAATTACAACATTGCGAAAGTGATGTCGAAAGCGAAAAAGTTGCAGCAACTAATATACTTAATGAAGAAAACCGGAGGAAACACTTTTCATCCAACTCAACTTTCTGATGAAACGCGTGGAGAAAACGAGTGGAAGAACTGAGCGCATCTTTCACATCTTTAGCAGAGAAAATGGAATTCGCTGCATTTTCTGTGCGCTAAATGCGTCATCAGCAAATCTACAATTCTGCTTCGTTCATTGACTAATGTCTCAAGACGTTTCGAAAATAATATTTCCTAAAAGAGAGAATCTATACTATAACTAAACCAACAGAAGTTTGTAAGCCAATATCTTAAGTAATTCTAAAGCCATGGGGAAAAAAAAAAAAAAAAAAAAAACTCTAGGATTCGCTAATTCGGATAGTAGTATAATTTTTAAAGATAAGCAACAGAAGTTATCAAACTCAATAAAGAACACGTTCGAGAATGAATTCTTGAAAAACTATTTTAAACTACTGCTTTCACCGTCAATTTAAAAAGTCCTTTATTCCAAAGATTTAAAGATTTTTGACAACAATCTAGAATTACTACCACATAAAAATAAGCTGAGTGCCAACTGCACCCCTGAAAGGCGAACATAGAGCTCCAAGATCTCGTCTACTAGCAAGACCATCTGCTGTTTGCATCTCTCTCAGTTTTGTGCTCAAAAAAGTCCGTTTCGCATAGAATCCAAAGAATCCACTTTGGACTAAGCAATCAGTGGGAGACCATTCTCTTTCGTGATGAATCTCAGTTTTCAAATTACTGTCATTTGGAATGAACCAAAGGATCCGCTGCCAGTCCTGCAACATCCCAGATGCTAGCGGAACTTTGATTGTCTGGACAAACATATTGGACCGGCGAACAGTCTTTCATGTCTTTGATTGAGGTTTTGTGTTTGCTGAGAGGTATAAGAAAGAGATCTTATAGTCTACATTTGCTTTTTCATAGGTGCAGTGGAACCCAGTTCATTTTCATGGATGAGAACGTTCCTCGCGTTAGGGTTAATCTAGAGGAGGATTTTCAGGAAACTGACGATATTAACCGCATGGAATGGAAGTCAGATCTTCAGGCCAAAATGAGACAGAACAAGAATGGGACGCTCTTGGAAGTGCAACTGTATTCCCTCAGAGACCTGAAAACAATATTCTGGAAGGAATAGTACCGACTGCAAACAAAATTTCTTTAAAATCCCTTTATCAATTCTGGAGATAATCGAACAAATGTGAATTATTTCTGTCTTCAAATTGATGACACAACTCTAATGATGACGGCAATGATGTCAAAAATCGAAGCATTTTTTTTCTCCTTCGTTTAAAAAAGGAAACTAAAAAATTCGTGTAATTTTCAAAAAGATTTCTTTTTAACTGTTACAGAAATGGAAACTTACAAAATGACATATATATGACTTTTAATGTAATCAAAAATTACCAACAGTAAAAATTCCAATTTTTTTTCAATGGTAACTATTGTAACGTATTTCCCTCCTTCCAGTATGCCTCTGGTGTAACGGTAGCATGCTCGGGAGTACATTGCACATTTTTCGCATCTCTTGCTTTAAAATAATCTAATGGCGTCTGATCTAAAAGGTAGTGGATGATAATTTGTCACCACCACGATTTGGCGATTGGGTTCCCTAATCCTCAGTTGCCCCTTAAAAAGGGGAAGTGTGTAAGGTATTTTCTCCTTCCTTTCAAGCATGCCGTCGTGGTGTAACGGTAGCACACTGGGCGCGTATTCGAGAGATCCAGGCGATGGCATTGTATATTTTTAACATCTATTGTTTCTAAATAGCCTAATGACTCTATACTATAACTAAATTAAGACACGATCATTTGTTGTTAAGAAAATATCACAATGAAACACTGGTACGAAATTTATTTTATTTATGATCAAAATTTTAATATTATATCATTAATCGATTTAAAAGTATATGAAAAAATTTATTAAAATTATGAAGAATTATCGCATTCCCAAGCGTAATCTCGTGGTAAAAAGTGGTTAGATCCATGATTAGAATCCCGGATACAATTGCTACAAAACTGCGCGCTCAATCATAGAAATATTTTGTATTTGCTTAGTAGAAGTCAATATTTAAACAAAGGCAGTACGTTTTTTATTCATTATGGGAGCTGTTTCTCAATAAAAAAAAAGTCAGCATATATATTTTAAAACAAATGTAAATGCGCCGAAATAACACAAAATTTACACATCAGTGAAGCATGAAATCATCTCCGAATCTCCAGTTTCATTAATGAAGCGAAAATAAGAGATTTTGCGTAAAAACATTAATACTCTGAGGTCACACGCAAAAGGAAAATGAAGGGGGCGTGGTGATAATTGTAATCGACGAAGCTACATTAATTTATACCCTAGGGAAACACTGCCCACATAAGATTGTGCACAGATGAATAAAGGAAACTGCTACTGGATCACGGGAAGAAAAAACTGAGGTCAGAAGGTTAACCCATTAAAAAAATTTACCTATGAGAATCTTCCAATGAAGGATGAAGTTTTTCAGGAGCAAATTAAAGAACAGATGAGAATAATGGAAGTTTTAAAATTATTTTTTTAGAACTAGTAGAATGAGAATAACAGGTTCTGCTGTGAAAACAAAAATTCTTCTCGAGTGTAAATCAAAAGAAATACAATGCTTAGTATAGATCCCAAAAAAAGCCAGTTATTCTACAAAACAGAAGAGTAAAGAATCAAATTCAGTGATACAGATAAACAATACATATCTTAATTTTCCGGTTTTTAATCACTTCAGATGCAATTAATAAATGCATCAAAAGTTTAAACGTATTCAGCCAAAATGTACCGTGTCGTGACTCAAGTAAGCGCGTAACCTCGGTCAACTAAACGTTTAGAGGTTTATGGTAAAAAATAAAGCAGAAATCTTGCAAAATCACTTAAAATAAAATACTATCAAGAATTTCAACAAAATTAGGCATATGTGATAGATTACTTTCTAAACACTCGATTTTCTGAAATCTATTTGTAATGTTCGCAGAATACATAAACAAAATAAGAATACTCATGTCAAACTCACTAGTTTAAGTGATAGATTATTTTATAAATAGGCAATTATAGGACTTTTCGTAATACATTATAAATACCAGCAGAGGCATACATACGTAATCCTCACATTAGAAGAAACCAAATTTTTCCCCCAGGAAGTCTAGATGATGATAGAGCATCCTTGCTGTTGTTAATAAAATGACTCTAACTTCTATAAATTAAATTTTATTCAATATATGCCTTCTACTGAAAATAAAATTTAATGAAATTTGTGCTTATGTACATAAGTTAGCCGCATTAAGCTGCACGTTTCAAAATCGGTTGATATGGATAGAACGTGATAGTTATCTCGTTAACCTTTTTCAAGGACGACTTTCTAAAGTAATCTGGTTCGTTTTTGAGTCAAACATGAATAAACACAAAAAAGCTTATGCATCCAAATCGCTTTTCAGCATTCGAAGTCAAATAGAATTAATTACCTGTATTCAACAGTTTTACACATTCGGCCACAGGTGGGCCTGTCACTCGTTTCAACAAGGGCACTTACAAGCTATCATTCGAAACGAAATAGAAAAAAAGTTATGCAAATCGATGCGTGAGAATATGGTCTGCTATATATATATATAAAGATGCGGAAACAGTTCTATCGCAGATTTCTTGATTCACCTTTTTCATAAGAAACATAACGGGATAAATGCCCATTGCCCTGCAAGGATTATGTTAATTTTTCTAACAGTTAAATTTTGAGTTAAAGTTCCTTTCCTATCGCTTCTTAGTTTCAACTTACAACTTCCGGCCAAAACGTAGTTTTTAGAATCACGTTTTATGCAAATTGAGGAAGGGCGGTATTTAACCGCGAAGTTCTACCGTCTTAGTCAGAGAGAAGCAGATTCTCAAGCCTGAGTGTCGGCTTTATTGTACAACTCCAAGACGGAGTTCTGATACACCTTATTGGAATAATAAAGGGTTATTTTACCCTTCTCACTTGTTGTTTTCTATCCCACGAACTTAAGCGATTATTCGCTTACTAGTTCTTATTCTTCACTTTCAACTGTAACTTAGAAGTACACAGTACAGAATCTTACAGACCTATTCTACTTGTATAATCTAATCAAGACGCCAACTGCTCTGCATGAAATGTAAATCTTTTCCCATCACATGTCATTATTCAAAATTTGTCTGTCAACATTTTCATGAGTGTTTGCTTAAAATGTAGATTATCAGTTTATTGAAACTAAACATGGTTATATCTTCGAAGGTAGATCACATATATTAAAATAAATAATAGACTAAAAAGACATTTTTAAAATGAGTTTTCGAAAGTTTGGTTCTATTATGGGATTATTATTATAAGTACGCTAGGACTATTCCTAAGAAAGAAATGACAACGTAGAGGACTTTCTAACGGACACTGGCTGGTAACCACGTTATACATTAAATTGTCGAAAGGCAAATGGTTCATAATTATTAGAAATCGGAAGCTATGCCAGGTGAAAACACTACAGCTCACTAAGAGGAAAACGGGTCTCCACTATCTCAGAATGTTTCTTTTCGAAAAGATGAAACGGAAAATAGGGAATTGATAGGAAGACGGTAGCGGACGTCGGCGAAATCGGCACTATTTTGAACACAGGTTGAATTGAAACTAAGCCATTCCATCACTTCTTGGCATCTGGTAACATATAAATATATTCCGATAAACTGAGGTTACGAGTATAGAAATAAGAGCCTGAAGGAAAACAAGCACTAAAATAGTTTTGGATACAAAATAAACAAATACTAGCGGGTAAAAAATTGTATTGAGTACATTTACACTACACAGCCTGTTATTTCTCAAAACACAGAAATTTTATTGCTATTACATTAGCCAGAATGACGAATTCACCGCGGAAAATTGGCCAAATAGTTTTATTGAGATTCTTTTTAATTTCTGAAACTGCGTTTCAAAAACTTATGGAAATTCTTTCACTTAATTTTCATTTCGCAGGCCGTGCTGAAAAGATCGAATCAAATTTCTAGCTGAATAACTTCACTGTATCGTAATGGAGAAAGTTGACTCGCTTTTGCAAGTCAGGTCAAAAAATATTTACATCAAATACAATATCGATTTGACCTTCACATATACTTTATGTTGCTGTTCTATTGTTATATCAAGAACGTGACATCAAGTTATTATCAAAAAAGTTCAATCTGTCAAGCTATCTCGCTTGCCCATGGAAGACATAGTGTGCATAGTGACATGCTATAGAATAGAACCTTAATTCTTAAGTCATTCTGGAGTTTCGTAACAATTTTCTTTTTATTTAATTACTTATTTATTTTTTTAATATTTTAAAATTTTTGTTTTGTTACACCATCCCAAAATTTTCTTTTTGACAACTTTGTTTAGAAATTATTTTCTTCAGGCTTCTTAGAACTTTATTATCATTCATTCTTCAGTCCCTCTTTCGTTTCTTTGCTTTCCCTTAAAAAGCTGCTGTTGATGAACTGCTCTAGATGAACCCGACCATTAAGATTTGCAATTATGACGACAATGATCTAGTAAATATGGACAGGCCCATGGCCCAACTGAATGTATATATTATGTAATATGTATTATACTGCCTTTACTGTTTACGTTAACCTTCTCTTGTTGTATCAGTTATGAATTTAGTTTTACGTTCATTGTATTGATGTCTTATTTATCGGACTCAAATTACCAGTGTTAGCCTAACCTTGCTTATATCCACACACTCACCAGCTCGACGACTTCTGGACTGCATTCATTTGACATCGCTTATACTTTAATTAGCATTTCCTAACTTCTGGATTAAATATGAATTTTAAGTTATTAATTATTTACTTTAAAAACTTTATTATAAAAAACAAATTACCTCAGATATTTTTTAGGTTATTTCATCATACCATTCGCAATTCTTAAACTGTTCTACAAGGGATAGAGCTTTGTCGCTCAGACAAAGAACGTCTATCGCAGAATACATATTCTTTGGCTCAGACACCCTGGTGTATCCAACACCGTTCCATGGATAGAAGATAACTGCTCTTATTTTTATAGCAGATTAAATTCTGTCTCGTAAGTTTCTTAGGCTAATTTATAGTACATTTAGAAGATAATTCTTATAGCAGCTGCCATGTTACCATAATTTTACGCAGTTTTTTTAAAAGATTGAATGCAAAAAATTCTTTCGTGGGTTTTAATTCATGTTCTACTGTTTTGTAGTACATTAAATGACACGATGAACGTAACACATTTGTAATACAATTAAGCGCACTTTTACCGCTAGCAATTTCGTCCTTCCCCTCTTTAATTATTTGTTTGGCTCTAACACATGGCAGGAATCCAGAAAACAATGCGCTATCAATTCCAAATGAGCTATAGTTCACTAAATCCAGTGTTTTGACACAAGCCATTAAAAAATGCCTAATGCCCTTAATAACATTAAGTAAGTACGTTTCCAGTGTTGAATATTGTAACAAAAATATAAATTATAATAAAATTTTACACAGCTAAAGGAAAAAATAAATTATAACTTTAAATAACAATAATTATCTGACTTTAAACTACATTAAAAATAAATTAACCCTTTTTTTATCAGTAACATTGATACAAAAATGGTATTTTTGCTGAGTTAATTTCGGTAATCCAGATCAAGATTATCAACTTAAGGAGGAATACTTTAGTGAAGGATTGCGCCAGGGATACTGCTCATATTTAAGTAGAATCAAATGGGTAAAAAGCATTTTGCTATTTGTGAAATCAAAGATCTTGCAGTTGCCCCTTCAAGAGAACTATAATTCAAATAAAGATGAATACTAAAACCACACGCTTGAGTACAGTTTAATAATATATCACCTTCATCGCTTGAAATATTTTGAACATAACTACCACACTTCAATGATAAAACGCACTCTATAATATGGTTTTAATGATGTCTGTGCAGCATTTCAAGATGTAAGTGTTCAAAAATTCCCACTTCATAAAAAAAAAAAAAAAAAAAAAAAAAAAAAAAAAAAGAGAGAGAGAGAGAGAGAGAGAGAGAGGAGAAATTTTTGTTACAAATCAAAAGTTTTGGAACTAGTGCCTGATAGGTATGTAGGTATGCAGTGCCGATACTGGTATATTGTTGGATCTGCTCCCGAATCCCAAACAAAGTATGGATAGTTATATAGTGTCTTTGGAGTATGGATTAAAATTGCATAATAGAAAGTTCCCCCAGGAAATCGGAAATACAGGAAGGGGGATAAAACACCTTGGGATTCCGCTCTACAGTGTTCTTCATCAAAACTGGGTTAAGTTGTATGATAACCTATAAAAGGCTAAAGGCAACAGACGCTCTTAGTAATAACTAATTCATGAACCAGCTTTGAGTAGATACGTCAAGATCAGAAGGAAAAGTATCAACTTTTGGAACTCTTTATTACACAAACTGTTATTAACCCAAAGGGGCAATTTGCCCAGAAGAGCTATTAATTTTGTTTTGGCATTTTGCGTTGGTTCAATATAAACGGCGTTTAACTTTTCACGTTGTTGCATCGAATATTAGAGCCCTGGATAATATTAAAAAAAAAATAAATAAAAAATAAATAATCAAGAAATGAAGAATTTGAATGAATGTAATGCATGTTTCTCTGATTTTGAAGAAACGACCGTACCTAGAGACATCAAATTTTGAATAACGTAGTCCCCCACTCCAATATGGGCATCTGGAATGAGGAATGTATTTTATTATCTATTTCATATTTCGTAAAACTTTAACGAATTTTTTATTACAAACTCAACGATTTTAAAGCGAGCAATGGCAACACTGTACGGGAGGGGACATTTTATCTCCAGAACTCGAGACTGTGTATCAGAAATTCTAAGGTTATGCTCTTTTTAAATTATTTTGTGACATTGCTGTTGAATTGAATTTTATAGTTTAACTGCGAAAAACATGATATTTAATAAATAAAGCTAACACACAAAACGTTACAAAAACGCCCCTTTGGGTGTAATACTGAAAGCTTCCAGATTTTTTTTATTACTAATATTATTATTAAAGAATTACATTGAAACAGAGAATCTGTCGTTTGGTTGGTTACCTCTCCTGCTGGAAAACACGAAGACTTTAAGTTAAAAATGCCTTTTTTATGAAAGACAGTATTTTTTTATTTTTTTTAATTAAAGAGACAAGATAGTCTGAAAGACAGCATTGAAGGTCTTTCTTTATGAAAGGCCGCTGATGAAACACAAAATATTCAACTAAACTCACAGGTAGAAAGGGAAATGGACCACGTCACACTAAACTGTTTACACATTTTAAATCAGATACAAACAAGTACAAGCAAGAAATTCAAGTAAAAGCACAGCTAAGTGCCACAACATTTTTTAAAAATGTTCTCATAGCATAAAATATGTTTGGCATATACATTTACCATATTGGTGAGAACAGCTGTTTGAAAAGTGGTATGTATTTCATCACCAAAACTGAACTTCCCTTCGTCTTCGTTACTTGATTTACTTTTAACGAATAAATATTGGCTACTAAAATTACAAATATGTGTAAATACAATATATCGTATTTACTCAAAGATCCCATTTTTTTGCTATACTCTTGGTTCTAAAATTGGATAGGGTCGAGTATTTTTATGAATAAAATTGAAGAACGAGAAGAAAGAGTTTAATTATCATACCAAGTACCCTAATTAAATGCTAAATAAACCGCACAATTATTTTATATATATGAACTGCGAAACTCCGCTAATTATAATAGGCATACCAGGTAATCGATTTCAATTTAGGCTTACATTCGCTACTCTGGACACTGTTATACCTGGAAACAAATAGGTAGCGATATATCACTGACTTTTCATAATCTTTCTTTCCATATTGTGGTTAGAATACTGAAATTTAATTAGGTAGCTTACTTTTCATTCTAATCAGAATCAAATGAATTATAATGATAACCATACACTTATCAGATAAAAAACCTACATTTTCATTTCTTACACTTTATCTAAAAATGTCAGAAGGGTCTTATATTTGAGTAAATATGGTTCTAAAATTGAAAACCATCAATGGAATGTACTCTAATTTACAGTCCGCAAAATGACTTTACCGTATATTCTACAAAAAATCCGTATCAATTATTTCATCTAAAGGATTACTTAAAAGTAAACTCGGGAAGTTAAGAAGAATAAATGAAAGCAATTTTATGAAGATATCCTACTGCTACATCACTCATCTTAAATTGCGCGATACTTATTCCTTTCACTGCGTAACCGATGAATCATACAAAATGGAGAATAATATGCAGAAATGCAGTAACACTAAGGAACGAATTACGGCTGTCAAATAAAAACAGAACTGCTAGTTAATGAAACGACCTGACAAAACTCAAAATAAAAAACTAAAAAGAAATCTTCGATTCTGGAAGCCCAATGACATTACCTTCTAAACTAATTAAGAGATGTCAATCAAAAGCCTACATCTAATTACAGTAATTTTTAATGAAAAGGATGATTTTTATATTTTACTTGCGCATTTTTAAATTTCTTGTACACTTCAAATCTTTTCTTTGCACGAAGAGTTCAAAAGAATTAAACAAAAATAATCGACTTCTTTATCTTTGAAAACAATATAAAACCTTGCGTAATCCTTATAATTTCGTTAGTTTTTCATTATAAATGAATAGAATGAAAATATATTTCAGAATTTATAGCAGTTCGTAGATCAGACGATTTTTTGAGCCTTTAATGAATTCCAGAGTTTTGTAAAGCAAGAGTTTGTGAAATGAGGTAGTGAGATGTAAATAAAAATAAACTATAGAACAAAATATTTCAAAAATGAATGAATAAGAAGTTTAATTTTACTTGGTCTAAAAGGAAAAAGCGATTGGAATAACGAGAATTCTAATGCACTCGAGCAATTAATTATTCAGAGGATATACAACAAATGCATGATTTCAAGCAAATCTTTTCGCTTTTACTACAGTAACATTAACTAATAATAAATTGAAAACAAATGCTATTCCAAAATATTAAACCGAATATTTCATGAACTTTCTGGAGTTTTCCTTTTACTTTCTATACCAAAACCTTTATAAAACATCTAAAGGCAAACATATCAGACGGTCAGCGAACGAGACAAATGCACTGTAACTACTAAAACTGCATTTATTTATTCACTTAATCCATAAGATATTCAAATAAGAGCCACTTCTACAAATCTAAAGCAACAGAAATAAAATTATTACAAACATTTCGAAGATGCAAATTCAAGCAAAAATACTGCGCCTAGAGAAAGAAATAGGAAATCTCCTTTCTCAAAAGCAGAACCAAATTTAACAAGGATTCAATTTATGAACCAGCAGCAACATAAAAACGAAGAAGGCGACGAGGGGAAGAAAAATGAAAGTATTGGGTGGGCAGGAAGGGAGGTGGGGGACAATTTTTCCGCCTCGCCAAACAGCAGACCTGAAATCAAATCACTCTTCTCCAGAGACACAGAAAGACATGTCCGTGAAAGAATAGCGTCGAAAAGTTCACCAACTGTTCAACTGTCAATCATAAGACCGAGTTGCATTGAGTCAGTGTACTCAGAATCGCAAGTGTTTTCACTCATTTCATTTCTCTTCAGATAAACGAGAAAATGAATCAACGTGGACATTTTATGTGCATTACATAACGTATGCTATCGAACACCACTACTTCAGTTTACGTCAAATATGTAATCATTCTTATGTAATCTGTAAAAAAAGACTGTACGGTTTCTAACAAGCAATTAAAAAATTAATATTAAAACAGGTTCATTATACAATTTCATATATATGAAATATAAAGTTTGAGTAAATTTGGAAAAAGTAACCCTGATTTTCCTATTTAAGGAAAACGTGTAGTGAAGAAATTAAAGGTGTAAAAATAAGTAAGCCTTTTTTACGGGAAACTAAAACAGGTTAAAACAAATTAAGAAACTTATCATTTTAATTAAAGTTGAAAAAACCCATAAAAAGCAGCAATGAAAAATTAACACATGAATTGTATATATATTGTATACACATTGTATATAGAAATGCGAAAAAATACGACAAAATATTAATCTTCCTTAATTACTACTTCAAACAGAACTTTTTTCATGGGGTAAGTGTTTGAAACACTAAACTGGTCGACACAAAACGTAAGCAACTTTTCTAATTTTGGCAGTAATTCCGCAAACATCAACTGGGAGACATCAAATGGATACTACAAAGGCACGTAGTAATGTTAAAGGATGAGGAAATTATAATAGGGAGAAAATAAAATAAATAGAATAGCACGCATATAGTACGGATCGAACAGAAAAAGGCTTTATTGACAGAATGGCGTTGGTACAAGAAACTATCTGGCCAAGAGGAACAAGCAACCAAACAGCCTTGAAAAGGTAAATGACCCTCCGTAACTGCATTGGCTGCGTTGATACTCAGCAATCTATGTAGAGGATATCTTCACTTTCAAAGGAAATCCTTAATAGTATTATTCCTGTATGGACGTGCATTGTCATCCATAAAAACAAAATCAGGACCAAAGCATCCAAAGACACCTCAGAAAAGATGGAGGAAGCATAACTTCATCACACTGACAATCTCCGGTAAGTGAACCTCTGTTGAAAATGTGGAGCTCCGTTTGTACATTCATCAAAATGCCTCCCTATACAAGCAAGACTGGATCACTGCAGCAGTCTCAATCCCTCATATTAGTTGGATGAAAGCGTGCCCCTACATCTCTCCATATCAACTGGCGTCAACAATCCTTTGTCAGATTGAAACGACTCTCATCGGTAAAGAGGATGCGACTCCATTGATGAGGCGTTCAGTCTTTTGAATTCAGGACGGCGTACTAATAAACTACCTTTATGAAACCGTGGATGTGCACTTACTTTCCCAGTTTGCTCTGCTGTGCTAACACGTTGGGGCTAATTGCCACCCATTGCCTGAAAATGTAGGCTTCTAAAAACTGTAGGGTGCATATCGTGGCCCTGATGATGTGCGAATAAGAATGTATGAACCAAGAATCGGTTGTCCTGCAATTATGTCTCGTATTCAGTTACGTTTGTTAGCAAGCGTCATGTTTACATATAAGCTGAAGAGCCTTCTCCAAGCTGTTACAACACCATCATCTCCAATCCATTGCAACTATTGCCCAGTCATCAAGATATTATAGTTATATTACATATTATCGGGTTTAACGAAAGTTTTCTCCCACTTCAAATATCGTCTACGCAAACAGTTCGCATTGGCGTGTTTAATTTTATTTTTTGAAACGATTTTTGGCGTCTGAAAGAAAGAGACTTGTTTTAGAACACTGTGTTGTGAAATTTATAAGAAAATATCGTTACCGTTAAGTACAAGGCATCTGAAATGAAACTGTCACGCTACCAGATTAGAACCATCATTTACTTCCATTCCTGTTGCAAAAAGTCAGCTACAAAATGTCACCAAATCATGTGTGCAGCTTTCGGTACTAACGTCGCATCATATGACACTGTGAAGGTTTGGTACCGAAACTTCAAAAATAAGGACTATGACATTCAAGAGGCAGAGCGCTCTGGCTTGCCGACTGATATTGATGAGGCCCGCCTGCAAGAACTTGTAAAAGATCAGTATGCAACCATTCGAGAGCTTGCTGAAGAGTTAGAAGTTACTATCATGTCCATTACTCGTACTGTGCTTTACATAAACTTGACGTATAAGTTCAATCGGTGGATGCTGCATGAGCTGACTCAAGCCGATAAGGACAGACATGTTCGGGCCTGCACTTGTCGAATATCAACGCAAGGACAAAATTCGGGAGCGGATCGTCACTTGTGATGAAAAGTGGATTTACTTCAACAGAAGCTGAAAGAGGGGTTGGTCTCCGCCCGATGAGCCCGTCGGCAGCGTCACAAAGCGCAGTTTGGCTATCAAAAAGACCATGTTTTGTATCTGGTGGGTATTATCCACAAAAACTATCTGGAAAAAGGTAAAATTCTCGATAGTAAGGTGTACAGCGAGATACCAGTCCGTGTTGACGCTGCTATTAAGGAAAAACGTCGAACCGAGTTCCGGGGCAAAAAGGTAATGCTCTATCAAGATAATGCAACACATGGTGTGTTTGCATTTACCGGATGAACTCTGTACGGACTCGAATGGGATATTTTGGAAACCAACCATATATCCCCGACATCGCTCCTTCGAACTTCTACTTTCTTCATACCTGCAGCTACATCTTGCTTGCTATCTTCCACTCCGCACAGAACTCCCGAAATGAGGTTAATCTGTTTTTGGACTCGCGGCCACTAAGTTTCTAACCGAAGGCTTTGAAATTCTACCGAAACGTTGGCAGAAAAATCATAAATTTGGTGGTAGTTACTACCCGTATTAAGATACTGCTTTCATCTTTTTTCCCGACTTTCTTAAGAATGTTTTTTGGTGGAAAACTTCCGTTACAACCAGAGACATAATGTATTTAGAAGTTTAAATATTAAACAATGAGGATAAAGCAAACCGAAACTAATACCTGCGAATCAAAACCCAAATCAATTTCATCATTTACATCTTGCACACCTTACATCTTATAACTCTATCTCTAGCGCTGTCAACACCCTTGGGGATTGCTATTTCGTCTATCTTCTAATATATTTCAAAATTGCAACGGTGCCTATGTAAGTCATCTAGAACAGCAGCGCTTACTGCACCACCATGTATGGTGGCTTGAAAATGATAGCCAACAAAAAGAATATTAAAATTGAACATGGCTACAAGCTTCTTCTTTGCGCATTATATTTGAAATTGAGTTCGCGCGACTGTATTTAAGAATAAAAAAACAGCAAAAATTTAAATTAACCCTTTAAACAGCTGTACTCTAAATGAAACATACAAAGTAACACAATAAATACATTTCCAGCATTTTGGTAATGCACCGCTGGGAATAAATATGAAATATTTAAAAAACTATTAATAACCAGGTATTTTAGGCAGCAGGCGGGAAGAAACAATACGTTTTCTCAATCTGCGCTGCCTGTGTGGTGCCGCTGTTCAGACACACCGGTACGAAAAATAAAGCAGTTTCCTAGTTTTACGAGTATCGTTAGGAATTTGAATAGTGTGATGTCAGACAGTACAGTTTTGTTAAATATCTTTAGTTGCAAATATACAGCTGTTAAAAAAATCTAATTATTAATTAAGTCATACAATAATTAAGTTATTATAAATAGAAGACTCGGATAAAAATGAAACCATGTCTCAGTTGAAATGGGCTATCCCAGAAATGCAGTCTTTTACTAATTTACGAAGGAATTAAAACGAAACAGTGGTTCAAGACGTGGTTCAAACAACAGCGGTCTATCAAAAATCCCACTGTTATCGAAAAGCATCGAAATATTATTAAGGAAAATATTGAAGCAGTTTTCTCACTTTCCTACATTAAAAAAATAAATAAGTATACTGCGTATTATCAGAAGCACATCATGTACTAAATTGCTTATCAGGAAAATAGTATGTATCCTATCGCTTATCACACTCATATCATGTACTAAATTGCTTATTAGAAGGTTTTAAAGATAAGAGATCTTATGCCTCACGAAGTGGAACGACTTTGCTGAAAATGTGACAAAATTGCTCGTGCCGAAAAAATCAAATTTAACCATTAAACACGTTTCTAACGTCAACAATATTTTCCCCATCAGCCCCTCCAGCTGAATCAATTAAAAGCGATAAAGATGAAAACAACAAAGTTTAAATAAGCAATCAACCTATGAAATAATATGCTTGTAGACTTTCTTTAGCAAACGTACAGAAGCCGCACAACAGCACAAAAACTTATTAGATTCTGTTTTTCTTTACGACAGGAACCGTAGATCCTTAGTAACGCTCAAACGCTTCCAACCGCTCAAGTATAAACGGCGGTCGACAGAAATCTTCTGAAAGGCTATCGTTTATTTCGGCTGTTGTAATCCGTTGCTTAACGTATTATTTTAATTCATTCTCGAAAGCTATAATTTTTCTTGGGAGATTTCTGTTGCACCCAGGTACTTCAGCATATATATATATATATATATTAAAATATTACAGTTTCGTCAGAAATGTAAGCATTCATAGTTATTGAACAACCAAAAACAGATCCTTTGAAATTAAATTACTGGATGGACACTTATTAGATTAAAAATTTAATTTGAATGAATTTAAGACCCCCTATAATCAGGTATTTTAGGCAGCGGGTGGGAAGAAACAATACGAAATTATTGTATATTTATTACAATTTGCAACAATATGAACACCTTTTTTCTAGAATCATTATTTTCTGCTGATATATACTATATCAGGAGACTTGTGAGACAGAATCATATGTAAGATTGATTACATTTCTGAAGATACTTAAAATTATACATATGTGTGTATTATTTTACATTACACATCAATTTGATATAATAATATATTTCTTCAAAATTAGGATGCACTTACAGACGAAAGATTTCAGTAAAGTATTTTAGGAGGGAAAAGCATAATCTTATGTTACGGAGAACACGGTTTATTATTTTTCGTCTTATCAGAATATTCGAAAAAATATATATAAAAGCTTTCAGGTCTGATATTACGCGCAAATGGGCATTTTTCCCCCGTTTTGTAGGGGAAAACTAGTAGTCCTTTATTTATTAAATATCATGTTATTCGCACTTAAGCCATAAAAATCAGTTCAACAGAAGTATATCACAAAATAATTAAAAACAGCATATCTTTAGAATTTCCGATATACAGTCCCGTTTATAGAGGTTTGCTCGCTTTGAAATCGTTGAGTTTGTTAATCAAAAACTCACTAAAGTTTTGAAAAATATGAAATAGATAATAAAACAAATTTCAAATTTGGGCTTCCAAATACCTGAATTCAAATGGAGGATTACGTTATTCAAAATCTGATAGCTCTAGGTACCGCTGTTTTTTCACAATGAGAGAAATATACATGCATTTATGCAAATTCTTCATTGTTTAATTTCTTTAACTATAACGCAGGGCTCTAATGTTTGGTGGAAACAATTTGAAAAGTGAAACACTGTTTTATGGTGGACGACGCAAAATGCCAAAACGAAATTAATAGCCCTTCTGGGCAAATAGCCCCTCTGGGCTAATAATTAGGTATTCAATTTACGGAGCACTTTAATATGAGACTGTTTTGCTTCATAAATCTCTTATGCTGAATAATTCTTTCATTCGGTATGTTTTATTTCAATACTCGTTCCAGAGTGACCACATTGCTGCTTAAATCTTTTATAAGCACAACTGTTACTAGTATGGAAATGTTTTGCTAAAATTTCTTTAACGCGCTCACAATTTTTACAATGTCAATTTAGTTCTTTATAAGTAAATTGAATAATGTCGTGTTTATTTGCTCCTTTCCACTACTAGTAGTCTAAAACTGGTAATCGGTGCAGGTTCTGAACTTTACACTGTATAGGCTGAATTCCGGCGACTAAGCGAGCTAACTACATGATGATTTTTTTGGTTTTCCGTAGGATTCTGAACCAATTTCCTTTAGAAATCCCACCATGAAAATATTCCTTATAAATACGCTTCCTAAACTCTTTAGCATCGTGACCCACATACATCTAGCTGCGGCTTATTCCGACTTGCATACGTATGATTAGTCTAAGAGTATCATAGAAGTAGTAAAAAAAAAAAAAAAAAAAAAAAACAACTTTCAATGCAAAAGAGCATTATAATGAAGAGATAACAAATAAAAACTCATAACAATTTATTAATACTAATTTGAAATTAAATATACATATATTGTTACGAAATGTACAGGTGCGGTAAGATAGCTTCCCCGCAAAGCAGTTTGAGGGTTGCCATAAAATGGCAAGGGATTGCAGGGTTGCCACATTTGGCAAGAAATCGCTCATTTGGCGACAAAATTTGCGATATACCATGGACGGTTGGGGAACCTTCTGGAACGAATTCTTACCGGTTTAGCCCAGAAAGTTTTCGAACACAAGCCGAAAGCTATATAAACCCTGCTGGTCCGCAGTCAGTGTGCGTGTGTGTGCCTCGTCTAGAGCGCGAGTTAGTCAGTATCGAGTTGGTGTCTCGTCTAGCGAGTCAATCCCTGCGGAGTCGATCGAGTTGACAGTCGGGCAGCGAGTGCCGAGTGGGTCGTCGAGTGCACCGAAGGAGTCTCTTAGTGTATCGCGGTTAGTGCATCTTCGAGAGAGCATGTTGAGCTCCGGGAACGACTGTACAAAGGAGTCGGGAGCTGTGCTCGTGTGTCGTCGAGTGCATCGCGAGTTGTAGCGTGGAGAGTCTCGAGAGTACGTGGAGTTCCGAGAACGACCAAGCAGAGTCGGGAGCTGTACTCCGGAACCAAGCAGAGTGCTTTGCAGGAAGCCGTCTCCACCGTTATTGCCTGACAGTGTGAAGGCTGTGTCGCTGATTGTTCCAGCGTGTTTATAGTAAATCTTCGATGACTGTAAAAAGTGTTATTGGAGCTGTTCTGATTAATATTGGCTAAATAAAGTGTGTTTCGATACTTCATCAAGTGTCGTCGTTATTCACTCCAAATCCACACGAACCCCGTACGAACTTGAAGAAAAGAAAATAACGTAACAACTGGTGTCAGAAGAATAAAAATTATAATTATAGAATAAGATAAAGGCTGCTTAAAAAAATTCGCAATCCATACACTAACTACTCCCTTTATACGACCAGAAAGAATTCGAATGGCGATATCTTATTTCGCATTATGGAGTTCAAAGCACGGTACTCGCATAATTTATTTCAACACCAAAATTTTTCAAATTTATTTTTTTTCTATCGTGCTCGTTTTAGTATTTCTGATTTTCATTTCCCAGCAATTTCGAAATTTGAATTTAATTATCTCAAAATTGTTCAATAACTGACCGCAACTATTTCTGTTAATTAAAAAATCGTTTTCTTTTAAATCAAAACAGAATTTTACACGTCCAAAAGGTATTCCTTGCAGCAGAACCCGCAGCCTCTTCTCCGGTACATTAAAAAAAAAAAAAAAAAAAAAAAAGAGAGAGAGAGAGAGAGATAGGGAGAAGGAAAGAGACAGAAATCCCCCAAATTATTCATTGAGTTACATCTTCTATAGCCACAGAATTTATCTCAAAAGTCTCAAATCAGTTGAATCGCGACTAATTTTGCAAACCCAGTAAAATTTGCATGATACAAAAAAAGAATTCCTTGTTGACATTCTTTCCGCCACAGATTGCAACATGGTTACATAAGAAACAAAAATCTATACTAGAACTTTTCAAGCACTGGGTGTAGGACAGTTGTTCCTGCAGACGGTTCCATAGTTTTGGACAAATAAGCACTTGACTGACCATACGTGACAGACAGACCGCCAACATTTTGACCTTGTGACTTCATTTCTTTTTTAAACCACATACCGTCGTGGCCTTTTTTTTTCGGTCTTTTCAATCAACATTGTATTTGACCAAAAATTGTGGAAGGAAAATCGTGTGTGGCCGAAACGAGTTCTAGTTCCCTTCTCTCCCTTTCTTTTATTTTCATGTCATTTTTACAGGTAGACTATCGAAAACGGTAGTGCATTCTTCATGGCTATTCATTAAAATATTGAATGAAATCACTTTCTCAATCAAAATTATTTATATTTCATTTAATAACCCCAGCCAAAATTCATAACAAATTTCTATATTATAGTAACTGATGAAAATACGGAAGTTTTACATTTGTAGACACAGTTATATTTCGAATTAAATTTCACTCCATTCCCCTACAGAAAGGTACCATAAATAGGTATTAATATTACCAATTTTTAACCCATACACTGTTTTTATTGTAACTTTTCTAGCATTTCTCATTCTAAGATTCCTTTGGCAGAACTAGAAATGGCTATTCAGATAACATTAATAAATTTGTATCAATGAGCAGAAAACAGAGGTTGGAGGGGTCATCCCTCCCAACCTTCAGCATGGTCGAAAACTGGAGTATTTTTCACTCCGCCAAATCATTAATAGTTTATATTGTTGTTCATGAAGTTACCTGTAATATAAAAGGTAAAATAACTAGCACTCAGAATGTTATGCAATACGAACTGCAGTATTACATCTTTATGAAAATGAAAAGTAAAGGAAAAATAAACAAAATAAAGTAAAAAACTGCTAGAAAGAAAATCCTACGGAAGAAAGGGGGTATTGATGCCGATCATCAAGACAATATCCTTCATCACTTAAAATGCTTTTCTGTCAACTTTGTCCGTTTTATATAATTGAAAAAAAATTAAGAGTTTATCAAATATCTCTTATCGTTAAAAGAAAACATTCATTTGGTTGAAGCTCAGGATACAGTGGAAGAAAAATATATATATATATATATAATGGTGATTCCAGAAACCTTTAAGCTAACATATTATGAAGTCATAAAATACTACTCAGATCACCTTCGATGAGAAAATATGAAATATTGGACTTGTAAATTATTCAAATTAGCCTTTTCTACAATGCAAACTGCGAAATCTAAACAAAAGAATCAGACCCGGCCTCTTAAAAGATGAACTGCCTGTTAGTCCAAAAGACCATTAATTCACATATTTTGCTGAGCATCCCAAGGTAAACAGCGACAGAGCGGCAAAAGCTGCTGAATACTGGTAGTTCGGTACGGGGTTCGAGTACCGGTGAACAGGCTGGCTACATGGGCGCTTTCGTGGTTTTTCCCAAGTGGAACGTGGATACGAGTCAGTTTCCTTAAAAAGACCTACACGGGGGAACCCTCCCTTTCCGTGTAGTGCCTAAGGGCGTAATAAGTAAATAAATTTTAAAAAGTTAATAATAATATACTATACATAATATAATCACTGCACTGCGAAATGACGTTTGTATCCTCGGTCGAAAAACACATGGAATCACTGCATTTAAGGAGTAAACGTTCAAATGCATAATTCAAAACTAACCAAGAACGATTTTATGGCTGTTTGCGACCTTTCTTTAAAACCACTCTGTAACAAACGCACAATTATCAGCCAGGCCGCATCTCACATTGAGACGCTATTAAAACGTCTCTGTCTTATCAGATAAGATACATACCAGAAAAACTCGTAATTCTGGAACTATAGAAATGCGAGTATAACGAATGTCTTGAATGTATACGCGATTTAAATCTCAAAACATCCAGTCAGCTGTATCATTTCTATATTTTTAAAATGGGAAAAACAGAAGTGTGCCTCCAAGATTATAAATATCAAACGTACTCTTTGGGCCGTGATGTATAACTCAGTAACCCCAGTTGATTTATTGACTGCCGCATATTTTCCTTTCCTCCCCTTCGCTCATAATCTCCGATTTTATTCCCATCCACGAGAATTCAAAAACACCAAAACAGCGAGGAAGTCATAAAAGTCCGAAGGGAGCGAGTCGGGAATAAAGCGCAGAGGAAATGAAAACGCTGTGCAGACACGAGTGGAATACACACGACCGCTAATGCGACATGGGCCGACAGTGACGACGTCAACGCTAACATAAAAGGGACCAATTCTCAGAGAAGACGCCGGAAATGACGTAGTCTTCTCCCGCGTAATTCTCAGCCAAGTGGGAAAAAAAAAAAAAAATTTATTAAAAATGACATTAATTCAAAAATTTTTTCTTTGTGCAACAAACTACAACATATTATCTAAAATTTTATTTGTCAGCACTTGCCTCATGATCTCATTAGATCATCGCCATTTTTTAAAAAATTAATGAAAATATAAAATACTTCTACCAATATAAATTTATCAACTGGGCATCTAGGACTTCTTTGTTATCATTAGAAATATTATTAAGCTTTTTTCATCTACTTTTAGGCGAAAGCATTTGAGGAATATAAATAGCAATAAGACTAAAAATAAGACAGGTGTTATACTATTACCGTTTCGAAGACATGTGAATGATGTCCTGTGGTTAGCAATGAATAAAATACTTCCTATGTCGTTTTACTTCTCCCCCTTCTTCCGCGGCGGTCAAAAATCAGAACAATAACTCTGCACCAAGCATTTTATTTAGAAAGCATGGAATGAGTATTAATTACATTACTTGGTTGAATTATCAGTATGTAATATTAAAAAAGAATAACACCCACTTAGAAAACATCAGTTTTTCAAACTGCGTAACATGATATTTGAATATAATTGAAAATTATTATTCCGAAAATGTTGATAATTTCATATACTTTTTTGAGTTATCTATCTTTAAGAATGAAAGTTTACAGTATATTCAAAATATACATACTTTGAGATATTTTTTATTATTTATTTTGAGATATATATTTTGAGATACCTTTAGTGACTGCCTTTCTGTTTTACGTAATGGGTACTTAATTATTAGTTTAAAGCTGTGCAAGTGCAATAATGCCTAAAATATGTATATAAGTAAGTGCCTGTAGGACTACTCAGAGGGTGTCTGAACTGCTGGAAAGAACTGCTGGGAAGTCTTTTCAGCAGTCTATAATTTATCATATTTGCATGGATATGAGGCACTGAGGAGAAAAACCTTGAAAAGGAGGCGGTGATCTAAAAAAAAAAGCTGCGAAAAGTTTGTAAAGTACCTTTCGAATTACATTCGCAGATGATATACGATATGGTCCATTTCCACTTTTCGGGAAGCAAAATGCATTTGTAAATTCAAACAAGTTTACATGCCTTCAAAGCTTTGACCAAGTTCAGGTCTATTATTTAACATGCCAAACATGTGAATAGCGGCAATTCAGTGTGTATATCAAATCACACGATACAATTACTAATATGCTCCGGCAATTGCTTTTCTCTCGAAGAATATATACTGAAAAAGGCACATATTGCATGTGTTCATATGTGATTTTAAATAACAGAGACTAGCTTAGAGCAAAATGAATTAATAACGTTCGGACGCATTCACTCTTTTAACTTGCGAACAAATTAAAATGTTATTCCCCCTCCCAAGTTTTTAAAAAAGGAGATATACATAAACAAAAAATAACGATTAAACATAAAAAATATTAAAATTCTATATATAGGGAAGCTTCGATTAATGAAGTAAATCCTATGGAAAAGAATTCCGTCACTTTCTAGTTTTACAGGCCTTTCAACTTGATCAATTTTAATCTTAAAGGACACAAGGATTATTAATAATCAGTTATTCGAGTTTTCGCATATCATTTACCTGTAATAATCAAATTCTTTCAGGTGATGTTTTTACTGAAATGGCAAGTGAGCTATCACGAGTCTTCAGGTCATTCGAAATCACCAATGGTCATATGTACTCAAATAAAATCATGTTTGCTTTTTTTTGTTATATGCCATACTATAACAAATTAATTTCAAATGTTTTGACGGCAGCCGTCCACAGAAGGAAATCGCAGACTTTGCATTTCCAATTTACCTCACCGTATTCAAGAACTCTTTTTAAGCATTTAAATCCTTTACAAATGATATTACATATGGATGTTAAGAACCAGTTTTGTACTTAAAAACAATGACCAAACAAAATCCAATTAAAAAATAAATCAACTTAATCCTATTTTCTATTTGCAATCAAAGATCGGTTATCTATTCATTTATTCACGACCGACTTGCCATGAATAGTTTTTGTTAAAAGCGGCATTTCATCGCAACTCTTCGATTAGCAGCGGTGATGGGTGAATGAATATTAACTAACTGCTGCATAGCAAAATAATAAAACACGTAATACACACTAATAAAGCAAGAAAATAAATGTCTGCTTTTCACTTGTAAGAGCCGCTTTGCGTGCACGGCAACTGAACGATAGTCGCGTTATTTGCATTTTGATGGTTGCTGAACAGACATCGACAATAAGCGCAATTTAAAAAATCACAGAACACTATCAACTCTTTATGATTCTAACAGATAGAGAAAGTTGATATAAATCAGAGTTTATCGATTGATTTTCGGACATGTATTACGATATTAATCAACAGGAGCTGAATCACATTTGTATCGAATATCTATACTACCAACAGCATTGTGAAAAACAGCCATCTAATCGCAAAAACGATCGCTTGGCTGGTTTTATGAAAGCAGAGCACACAAGGGTTTTCCTTGGCTATCCTCCAGAAAGAACATTTTATGCAAAGTTGACTCATATTTAAGTTAAACAGAGAAAAAGAACCAAATGCCCTTGTAGGCGGCCTTGTCGCCAAGATCGAAACAGGATCTACAAAGACTTCCAGTGACTTAAATAAAACGGTCACTTATATGCTCTAGCACCTCACCCTTCCTCTAAAAAAGGTGTAGGTCAATTTCAATCAACTTAGGTTACTTATCAAAGCAAAGCACCCGAAAGGTTTCAGAGACATTTTTATGAAAGACATTCTAAATGAAATTCGTATTCGTGCAAATTCCGAAAATTCGACTTAGACGTCAGAAGTCAAACAAACTATTAATATACAGGGATCTTATAAGGAGTACCAACAGTATTTGCAAAATGAGGCAAGCTAATAAAATTTGATAAGATAGACACATATTTTATTACAGACATAAAAAAAAAAAAAAAAAAAAAAAAAAAGGAGAGAGAGAGAGAGATAAAGAAACGTAGCCAGTTACTTCAGAAACTTGCCAATCAAATTTTTTTTCATTTATCAAATACGTAAATCCATGATCCATCGAAACTGGTTCTCAGATTGGTAAATTCCTGCAAACGACAAGCACTTTACGAATTCAGGGTTTAGAGCAAATTTTCGCCATAGCAAACTAATTTAATTCAGACAATAATTCATAGTAACTAAATTACGTAATCTGATGCATACATTAAAATAAACCAAATTCGTCAGTACTTAAAAAAAAAATGGAAATTCAAAATTACATTTAAAAACAGTTTCAAAATGAGTGCGGTAGTGAAACAAATCAATTAAATATTTTAAGATAATTTTAGAAATTTCAGGAAGTGACACTTGTTAACGTATTACACGCTTAACAGAATAAAAACTGAAAATTTATAATGTAAAGAATAACATGAGAATCAATAACGAATATTCCACATAAAATAATTACAGTATCATTATGTTCATAATTCTTAGAGAATACGATTTTATTTTATTTTTTATTTATTTTTTGTTATAGTTTTTTTTAAAGATTAATGGAAGCGATACTTAAATTTTCATGTAATTTACTACTTTTAATAAGCTATTTTGCAATAAACAATAGAACTTCTCCAGATATTCTGCTGTATTTGAATCTTCTCACACAGAACTTAAATGGAAAAGACTGGACCCGACATACTTTAGGACGGGTTGCATAAGGGACTTAAAATGAGCAATTTATTGCTAATAAAGAGAACTGATTTACGAGCAATAAAGGGGAGCAGATGTCTTTTAGTAACTCGAAACTTCAGGATAATAAGTCGATTATGGCGAGCAAATATAAATTTCAACTATTCTCTTATCAGGAAGAAGGGAAAAGAAACGGAAATTTACATTAGATGCAGATAAGATCTTGGTTTTTAGGTATTTATGTGATTACGGCATACCCTCGAGGGCTATCTACCTAAGGAGAGGCCTTTCTAAGAGAAACTGGCTCGTATACACGTTACACATGGGGAAAACCACGAAAACGCCCCTGCAGCCAGCCCGTTGGTGGGATTCGAACCCCGGACATAACTACCAGTGTTTAGAGCCTATACCGCTCTGCGCTGTCGGGTCAGATGCAGATAGAAAGGGAAAAAGAAAGGCAAATGTATTTAGTAGTAAATTTCTAAACCATTTTTATGCACTGGAGCAAACAAATAATGTACCTCAGACAGCAGAACAAATAACGTAAAATATATTGCAAGCATCTTCTGATTTATCCGAACAAATACAGAGACGACGTGTGCTGTTAATTCAAAACCCCGCTTAATCTGAATCCAGACAAAATGAAAATTCGATCGCTGATAATTTAAAAGCTAATTTTTTTAAATTGCTGGCTAAGGCCATTATTTCGAAACTGCATTCTTCAGAGCAAGAGACCTAACGGGAAGAACTGCTATTCTGTTATTAAACATGTTACTCTGAAGCATCATGAGTAAAGTTTTAAGCACGAATCTGTGTAATATCCAAAATCATAGTATATTCAGCAGCATTATAACAGAGACAGAATTTAAGCACATTTTTTATCCACACAAACTAATTTTAGGAAGTCAAACTAAAGCATTAGAACAGTTTGCGGGGAAAGACTATACTGTTAGTTTGAGATACTTCCGAGAAAACTGCCGACAAACTGATTACATTTCATCGGAACTAACTAAAGCCTGATAACATCTAAAGCAGGCGTCGGCAACCATTTTTGGCTGCAGGTCAAAATCAACCAAAATGTGTGTATTAAGAAGACGTTTCGAGTCACTGGTATTTTTCACTTTAAAATTCCCTTTTTTTCGGGGGGTGGGGGTGGGGGTGGAGGCGAATAACAATTAAAATTTTATTGAGAAAATAATTACAATACGCTTTAAACATAAAAATTAAAATTATAACAAACATAAATGAGTGAACTTTATTTTTCTACTTCATATTAATGACTACCTTGATGGTGAACTTGTGATGTCAATTTAGTGAAGTCTTCTTTATAGCTAGTCGTCTTAAAGCGAATACAAACATCTGAATTTTCGGTAGTTAAGCTGCTCTCTGTTCTTACTTAAAATAAATTTCATGTGTGGAAATATTTGTTTGCATCTATAACTTAAACCGAATGCCGAAGAAATGGTAAATTCGTTCGCATTTTTTTGGAATTATGGATTACGGAATGTACGGATGTAGAATTCGGTGGTAAAAATTCTATCCTGATCACTCCCCCAAAAAAGGCCGCTGTCACGTATGCTCAGGATCGGTTGACTTCGGAATGTTAAAGACATTTTTCCAAGAAAGGATTAGCTGAGCTGGAGAATTGAAAATCAATAGAAATTTTATGAACCACGAAACTATTATTCGCTATAACCAGGATTTGCTCGTTAAAAGCGAGTTATACCTCTTTAGACGTTGTACCAATCATGTCCCCCCCCCCAATTTCCTCGTTAAATCCGGGTTCTCATTAAATCACGGCACGTTATACGTGAGTTGTACTGCATTATACTTTATTTCGGGAACTCGGGTGGACTATTTGAAATTATGAAATAGTTTACCGAGTTACTTGCATGTGACCGAAGCCTGATCTAGAGCATAATTTCCTAATGTGGGTATTACTAGTCAGAGGGAGATAGCACTAAGAAGCAAATAGGTAATAAAATTACACTTGGAAAATTTGTCTGTTAAAACACTTTTGAAACATTTATTTCAGCATGTTAATATCGCAGGCAGGCATGTTTGCTAGAGTCATGCCAAATTAAATCAGTTGGACCAGCACAAATATTTTTCCAAGTTACAATAGTTCCATGTTTCTATCTCATGGATCGGAACTTGCAAATATAATACTGTAAAAGCATGACCACAAATTTATATTTAGAATGATATCAATGACTTCAAATTGCATTTAAAAACATATGATATATAATTGTTGCAAAGGGTATATATATATACAGGGTGTACCGTAAATGTTGCAACAAACTTCCAGGAGAAGTAGGGCACATCATAACGATTAAGAATTGCACAGGAACCCATGCCCGGAAATGCCAAGGGTAAGTGGTAGCAAAGGTAGAAGATGGGAATAAAAGCAAGAGTGACTAATTTGAAACATTTATTGGATATGAATACAAATGGTGTACAACAGCTTGAATGATACAACAGATGCTTAAATTTTGCACCATCAGACGCCAAACATGCCTGATACCAACGGACCATTTGAATGCCGTGAATTATTTCATCTTACCGATGCAGGTTCTTCCCGATTTGCTTGACCACGTTCTACCAAATGTGAGGCGCAACATGTGATTCCAACATGATGGGGGGCCCTTCTCATTTTGGACTGGATGTTCGTAGCCATTTGAACAGATCATTCCCGCATCGATGGATTTGGGCGTGGTGGACCAGTTCCCTGGCCCCCACGACCACCGGATTTATCGAGCCTTGATTTCTTTTTGTGGGAAGCCATCAAAAGTGTCATGAATCACGATGCTGTTGTGTCTGAAATGGATCTCGTGGCAAGACTCGCCTGAGCAGCTGCTAGAAACTCCCAGTGTGTTTGAACATGTCCGGCAATAATGGACGTCAGTGTCAGGCATGTTTGGCGTTTGATAGTGCAAACTTCGAGCATTTGTTGTAACATTCAAGCTGTCCTACAGCATTTGTATTCATGTCCAATAAATGTTTCAAATTTATCACTCTCGTTTCTTTTCGCATCTTCTACCACTTACTCCTGACATTTTCTGACATGGGTTCCTGGGCAATTCTTAATCCTTATGATGTGCCTTACCTTCCCTAGAAGTTTGTCGCAACATTTACGGTACATCCTGTATATGTATATACTATATATGGAATAACATTAAAAAGAAAGTTGGAAAATTATGATTTAGAGCACAGCTTCTGAAACTTTTCCACTTATACCCGAGCAAATGATTTCTTGACCTTCGGGTACAGAAGTATATAAATTGGGCATACGAATTAAAACATTTGCTGACAATAAATTATAACGAAAATTTATTGTTTTGGTTTGGCTGGAAGTTCTAATCTATAGTAAGAAAGAAGTATCATAAATGAAAAGAACCCGCTAAAACACGTAATGTAGGAGTTATACATTCATTCATTCAGAATCGCAAAATATCTTCGAAATGGGCAATTTCACAGCGATGCAACCCAAACTGTTTGGCAGTCCACGGTCAAGATGTTAACGACAAGCTTATTACGAAGAAAGAGTTCCTTCTTTTGTTTCACCCTCTCGTACTAGCGCGGGAGCGAGAGCTGTTTTTAACCCTTGACACGTGACTTGGGCGAACAATGAGAGCTCGACTATAATAGCACTCTTGTATCAGCGAATTAAAACAATTAAAACGCCGTAGCAACGCTTGTGGTGAATGACTCGAATACAAAATTCGATCCTTCTTCCGCTCCTCACGGGTAAAGTGGCGCACGCTTTTGCATTATTTAAATAGGAGACAAGTACTACATAAAGCAGATAAAACTCATACAATGAAGATATATTACTTCTTTACACATTTTTCGAAGATATTCAGATTCAATAATCGAGTGACACGCCATTATCTCCAAGAAGATTCAGTGAGCCAATTAAAGAAAGTAATGAAACAAACTTCCAAAAAGAGAAATAAAGTAATGAAGAAAATTTTACTCAGTCGACTAAAAAATTATCTACATCGGAGATATCCAATTTTTGAAGCTTCTGGGCCACATGGATTCTGTGCCAAGAAACGCGCAGTACAAATAGACCACGGGCTGCACATTAGTGTTAAAACGTTTAACCATACACCATATCAACTACTTCTCTAAGATGGACGTAATGTTATACGTTCAAAAAAGTTTATAAAACTAAATGAATGCAATTTAATTATTTAAATATTTATATGTCTCTGATTTGGATAATTTCCAGCAATTTTAATAAATGACTATCCTATAAACTGATTTGCTGATTTTTATTATTTTTGAGCTTTCAGAAGAAAATGCGCTCGCTGGAGTAGAGGATTGAAAAAAAGAAAGCTGAATAATAATAATTAAAAAAGTTCTGCTTCACATTAGTTTGCTTTTTAAGGTCAACCGTTTATTTTGATTTTTAAGTTCCTTAAAACAAGGGGACATTTGAGCCAGGTTGTGAATAAGGAAAAAGTTCTTAATTAAATAATCCATTCAAATATTCGAAACTTTTAAAAAAGAAAACATTTTCGATTCATTTATATGAAACTTAGAATTCTGCTGAATTCTTGGGCACAATCTAAGAACATATTTATTTCACAAAAATGTTCATATAGCGTCTTTTGTCGGCAGATTGAACTGTGTGGAAGGAATTACTAAGCTTTTTTTTAATATTCGACTTAATAAGAGTCAGTAGAATTATCGAAGCCTGAAAATATTTGACAGCTAACTTATTTATTGTACGTTTTACATTTTTTAGAATCTCATTGTCTATCCCATAAGCACTATCTTATAACTTTTTGACAGCAGGTACAAGTAGAAGCTAGGCCAGCAGCTCTGTAGTGCCATAGGTGACTACTTTAATTCACTATCTGTTTAAATGTCAATCTTCCGCCCCGATTTGGAAACCCGACAGAGAACAAACACTACGAATAGCGGTCCGAGGTTCTTATCCCTGACCCAACACCAACCTCTCCACAGAATTTCAGCTCGCCGTGTATTTTTGAGTGTCCCCTTGTATTTGTGTATTTTGAGTGCCACAGGTACTACACGTTTACAAATATCTATGCCTTCTCCAAGATATGAAACCAGACCTTTCGGTATGGCAGTCAGCGCCGCCAACACTATCCCGTTTTGACGGAAGTGGTGGCAACATTTGACAGCAGTAATTAAAAGAGAGGATTACTCACTTTCAGTTCACTGGAATCCGCTTTGTAAGGTTTAAAACAGTTGTTTCTGTCTGGAATACGTATGCATTGTAAAATATATATTTTTTAATATTCTTCTGCTAGCAATTGTTTTATTATCTTTAGCTAAAGAAAACATAAAAACAATAGTACCTTTTTAAGGCAGATATAGCGTTATATTAGGAAGTGGATAAGTACTATCGAAACTTACTATATAGAAGAATGGAAAAATAGTATATGCAAAGAAAGTTTTAAGAAGCACATCATTAAACTAGCACATAAATAAGTAGTTTTATGAGCAGCCCTAGAAAAATGCGAGGAAGCTGAAAGCGGGTTATCGACTTAATACAGAAGTTATTATATAACCAACACGATAAAAATGGGCACGTGAATTTTTGGTATGCGGAATACGTAAATATATGGTGCGGGAGAAGGAAAAAAAAAAAAAAAAAAACTCATGCAAAGAAATAAATTAAAACTAACTGTCACCAAGAAAATATTCGGCTACTATTTCTTCTGGAGAAAAACAGAAGCTTAGGAAACAGTGAAAAGAACTCTCTAACCGGAGCCCACTAAAAATGAGATGCAACTATAGTTCCCTTATTTGTTTACAGTAAGCAGCGAAAAGGAAATACATACTCAAATATATATTATATTTGCTATGATTAGAGTCAGTCACTCTTTTCGTCTGGATATTCTTTTTGTTGTTTTATCTGATAAGAAGATTGGGAGGTAGCACGTAAAGTGCATTAGGCACGCATTGCCGACTATCAGGTTGTTTTGGTTAACAATATCATTAGCATTCAAGTAAGTAGCCCATTTTATATATCAAGAACGGCGGCGAGGTATTTTTCTCTGCCAATAGCTTGAGAAAATGGGTGATAAATATGCTTCAAAATAACTCGATCCGGATCGTATTTGGACAACTCTAAACATAATGGTTTTCTCCTTCAGTGCCAGTTCAGACGCGTGATATTATTTTGAAACAGATACAATATTACAAATAATAAATTTCTGATTATTTCAATGACATCATTTACAAAGTGAAACTCTCTGGCGTGCAAATAACGCCATAATTAGAAGCATATTTAATACCATTTTTTGAGTCTACACGAAAAATATATATGAGAATTTTTGCTTTTTCTGAAAACAAATGTAAGGGCTATTTAATTGTAATAAAATTACGACCATAATTGCATATATATCTCTTCTATATACAAATATAACTACTGTATTAATTTCTTTTCCTTTTTGTTCTGCTGCTGGTTTCAATATACGAAAACCTCTAACAGCAAAGATATGGGTTTTGTGACAATTAGGTTCAAATTCAGTACAAAAATATGCAACCGAAAACTGGAGTCTTTGTAGCATTCCAAGCACATGCAAATGAGTTGAATTTTAATTCGACATTGGTAGCAGAATATAGGAAAAGCCAATATGCTCTCGCTGGAAATCGGATGGACCAGTTTTCAGAGCGAATCCTATCCTAAGTTTTCTGAAACTTCGCTGAAGATTGCTAATTTTTAAAGGTTGTACAGACCTATCTCGCTGATTTTGACCTTTGAATTTTCGATCTTTCACAGCACTTTTCTGCACTCATAACACAAACTCTGTTTCGGAAAATTCACCAACAATATCTAACGATACAGTAAAACTGGCCACTGCCCGTTTCGAGTAACAAAGTGATTACAATATGCGATTTCCCACAGTTCAAATTCCGTTATCTATTCAGATCATTTTATTTCAAGATCATGATTCTAAAACGCAACCTCTGGATATAAATATCGATGAAGTGATCATCTTCAGAGACTTTTAAAAGTACCTATGTAAAACTGTAGATAACTAACTCTACAATGTAGTTAATGTATTATCTTAAAATTAATTCACTAAGGAAGATATTTAAAAAAAGCAAGTTACACATAATATAAAGTCACAACTAAACCTGAAGCTCTGAGTAAGGGAGCGAATTATAAGAACAAGAGAAAGCCCCCCCCCGAAAAAAAAGAATCCCATTATTCGAGCTAGTAACTCTTTGGACGTAAAGCATTTCTAAACTAAGCGCGCATGCTTGCTTTCTCTATACAGAATTTTCTGCGAGGCTGTGCATATTGTTACGTTATTTTTCTTCTTTTCACATTCGTAAGTGGTTCCTGTGGATTTGGAGTAAATAACAACGACAGCACTTGATGGAATATCGAAACACATTTTATTTAGCCAATATTAATCAAGACAGCTCCAAAGTCACGTTTTAGAGTCGTCGAAAATATACTACACACTAGCTGGAACCATCAGTGACACGGCTTCATGTTATCAGGCTATAACGGTGGAGACAGCTTCACTGCAAAGCACCAGAGTACAGCTCCTGACTCTGCTTGTTCGTTCTCGGAACGAGTCTCGAGACTCTCCACGCTACAACTCGCGATGCACTCGACGACACACAAAGCACAGCTCTCGACTCCTCGGTTCAGTTGTTCCTGGAGCTCAACCCACCCTCTCAACGATGTACTAACCGCGATACACTACGAGACTCTTTCGATGCACTCGAAGACCCACTCGGCACTCGGTGCCCAGCTGTCAACGCACGGACTGACTATGTCGCATTCTCTCTCCGCATAAAATCAGGGTTTATATAGTTTTTGGCTTGAGTTCGAGAACATTCTGGGCTAAACCGGTAAGAATTATTCGTTCCAGAAGGTTCTGCATCCGTCCATGGCATATCGCCAATTTTGTCGCCAAACGGGCGTTTTCTCGCCAAATGTGACAACCCTGCCTTCCCTTGCCATTTTATGGCAACACTAAACCTGCTTTGCGGGGAAGCTATCTTACCGCACCTGGACATTTCGTAACAGTATTATTAAAAAAAAAAAAAAAAGTTTATACAGAAAGAAACGAATTAAAATTTCCCACATTCTGTTCATTGAATTACATGAATGTTATCTTTTACCTTCAATACTGATATTTAACAACGTAAGACTGAGAAAATCTATTAAATGTGAGATTAAATAAAATCCTTTACATCAAGCTACAGACGAATGTGTACACACATACACATATATAAGTTTAGGTATAAAATAACTATGAACTATTTTTCCTGAACACCTAACGACGACCCTAACGGCTAAAAGTTAAATCCAATTTTTGGCGAGTTATCGCTCAAATTTATTCGCCACGAATTGAGGTGTTACAAACTTAAAACAAACTGATTAAGCACACTGTTTTTGAAGAAGACAGCGGACTCACGGACTAAATCTCAGTTATGATAACATATGACTTTTCAGCTACGCCGTTTGTCATTCAATTTACATCCCCCCCCCCTTTTGTCAGAGGGAGTATCATGACTAACCAAGGAACGTAGGACAATAATTAACATAAAATTTAAATCATAAATGCCACAATAATACGTAAATAAAGAAGATTCCTTTTGGTTTGTATGCCATAAATATGAGCTTACAAAGTGTTATGAGTACGTTCTATTTTAATTTTTCACAGAAACAGTTAAATTTAATACTTACAATAAATATCGTTCCTGTATAACATTTCCTTACCTATACGTTCGCATTTAAATTTTAAATTATCGAGTTAAAAAATTTAAAGTATTTCAAAACTATGCCAACCGAAATTTATATGTTAACTGTTTTTTTTTATTATTATTTTTCATTTTAATAACACACTGGCTATATTTTTAACAATTTAACTTATTAGAGATTACACAGGATAAACTTAGGCTAGCATAACTTTTTGAATTATGCAGGTTTCCTTCAGGTCTTCTGTTGAAACGGATTAAAATGTCAAACCAAAATATGGTTTATGAACTGAACTATGCAGAGTGGCTATAAAAAAACTTCCATGAAATATGAACTGTTAGAGAACTATCCACTCAACCAAATGAAATTCATGTAGAAGCATAGAATAGTACGGATCGAGATCTGCACTGAGTTTCAAAATACTATTTTATCGTATCGACCGTACGCCAGTAACTACACATTGTCGATCCTACGCAGTGTATGTAAATGACCACAGTTATGTGGTGGTGTGTGTGTGTGGGGGGGGGGGTTACTACTGTAGTTAAATGAATTTAAAAATCACAAAATAAGCACAAATTTTAAACATATTTCGCAATTTAATTCTTCAACCAGAGCATCTAATAGTATGCAGATTTTGCGGCGCGTATATAGAGGTTGATTAATATTAATGTAAAGGTAACGGTCGAATATTTAAATGCAAAATGTGATGGCATATGAATACGTAATAAAGTTATCAAATGATGATAAATCAAATGATTCAAACGTGACCATTTATCGTAAACAGTCATCAAAAGGAGAATAAAAAGCTTTCGGTCTTACAAAACACAAAAGAATATTATAATTTTTCTCTCTCGAGAGAGATTTCTATTTTCTTTTCTAGAACACTACAGACAAATAAACGACAAATTTAGCATAATCTAAAAATAAGCATTATAAAAAATAACTGCAGTCAGAAAATTTTACGTTGCAATTAACACCTCGAAGTTACGCTTAGCAATGTAGAAAAATAAATGGATGAAGCTGGGGGCTACAGCTTTATCATTTGGTACTATAATTTCCTGCTTATTTATTCATTTCATTTTAGAATTCTATTCATCAGATCATTAAAACGTATAACTGTTATCACAATCGCTTTAAAATACGTTATTACAATTTAAAATAATACGGAAAGAAAATGAATATTAAAAAACTATTTGGTTCCACTGGATAGTTTTGTGAAGGGACATTTTTTAACGGATTGACGACGCAAAATTCTCGTTCAGCTAATAAGGTATTTCTACCTATAATGTATTTCTCCCCATAAGGCTATAAGGTATTTCTCCCACTTCCCTAGCGTGCCTTCGTGGTGTAACGGTAGCACGCTGGGCCGGTATTCCAGAGGTCCATGGTTCGATTCCCGGCGAAGGCGATTGCTTATTTTTCATCTTGTCTGCTTCCAATTAACCTAATGACTCTACAAGTGGCGCCCGAACTAAAAGGGTTGCGGATGATGATTCTCCGCACCCAGGATTTGGCGACTAGGTCCCCTAAAAACCTAGTCGCCCTTTAAAAAGGGGAGTATATAAGGTATTTCTTCCGCTTTCCTAGCGTGCCTTCGTGGCGTAACGGTAGCACACTGGGCCGGTATTCCAGAGCTCCGTGGTTCGATTCCCGGCAAAGGCGATTGCTTATTTTTCATCTTGTCTGCTTCCAATTAACCTAATGACTCTACAAGCTTATGGAAAAACTATAATTCTGTCATAGCCAGCCACAAAATATCAACTGAAACAACCAATAAGAAGAAAATGAAATATTAAAGAACACATAAGATTATACTAGATGCTAAAATTAAATCTTTACTCCTAAAACAACAACAAATAAATAAATAAATAATTTTTATGGCCACTCTGCATAGTTCAGTCTATAATATGGTTTATAGACTGACCTATGCAAAGTGGCCATAAAAAAAAAACTTCCATGAACTATGAACTCTTAGAAGACTATCCACTCAACCAATCGAAATGAAATTCATGTTGAAGCATAGAATGGTACAAAACCAAAAGAAGTTCTCGCATCCCCCCCTCCCAGATGAAAATCATATAAACAGAAAAATATAAAAGTCTATCATTGTTTCAATAAAATCAGGAGATGAATTGACCCTCTTCCTTAACACAACTGATGGCAGGTTCTCCTGCCATCAGTTGGCATCATTCATCTCCTTTAATTTTTAGTTTAAAGAGACGTTGGCATTTAATGCGTAAGATTACTAACGGAAGTGTGAGGATGTTATAGATTACATGACTGTGTAGAATTGGTCGATAAGATAATTTAATATATCTGCAGTTATATTCCTAGTAAATGTTAAGTCTGTAAACGAACTGCCAAGTGTACCTGGATAATTAGTTACTTGGCACCATTATGAGATTAAAATGATGTTTCATAAAATCAAATGTATTTTCATTTCGTTTGAGTCTACAATGAACTCTCTCATCATAATAATAGGAATATCTGTACATACAGTAAACATTTCATCGATCAGTAAAAGTAGTTTCAGAATATTTCATCCATGCAACAAGGACATCTTTAAATCTCCTGAATTTACAGTTGAATGAATATGTAGATGATAGAATAAATTTTGACTCTCCATTAACAATTACATCAACCATATGAATATCATCTACGTCAAAATACACTATTCTCTTGCGCTGTTTAACAGTAAATTCCGTTGGTACACAATCTATTACACTCGTTAAATTTCTATAAATCGCAACACCAATAGATAGGCAAAATAAACAAAATACAGCAAACATCTCCCGAACACAAGGACTGTCTACGCGCGACTGTCCAACAGACGACCTTGGCACTCACACATGGTAAATCTTCAATGACATATGAACCCTTACATTCACGTTGAAACATAGAATGGTATGAATCGAAATCTGCAATGAGTTTTACACTACTTTGTCCTATCGACCGTTATGCTGGTAACTTGTGCCAGTTCTACACTTTGTCGATCCTACGCTCGTACGCATGCGCACGCAGCTTTAATGTCACCCAACATTTCGCTATATTTGACGTGTTACTATGCGAATATCCTTCGACCAATTAAAATTTGTGTGTGTGTGTTTGCTAATGTGTTCTTTCACCTATCTAATGATGTACTTAGATTGATTATAACGTGTAGTTTCGAGGATCTAAGCATTCACGTACTACATCTCAAATAGCGTCCTAACCTTTGCTTCCCAATTAGGCCATTTTGGACATTTTTGGTGATAATTCCTATAAGCCGCCGTATGAATAGGCCACTTTTTACTAAGAAAAAATACGTAAAAGAAGCATCAAGCGGTTGTTCTAAAGTTAAACAGCTTCGCTTAAAGCTGTAGCAATACTAAATTCCACTGTCCGTTTCCGTTTCATAACCATCCTCAGCGCTCACTCTCTATCACTGAAATTTTCACTGTTCTCCGAATTTATGATGCGAATTATTTCTTCGACACTCAAAGCTCGAAATCCATTTCTCTAAATTCATCGAATTCTAGAATCACGTGTTAAGCGATATCTTCGCATACTTGCCTGCGAATTCATTGCCAGCGGGTGTCTGACTCTTAGTGCTGCTTTCGTCTTTAACACACGTAAACAACACCTTTTATAATGTGCAACAGATAAGCTATTAAATGCACCCAGAACTGGCATGAAAAACAAAAAGATTAAATGGCTGATACAAAATTCGAGAATATTATTGAAATTCTGTTTAATGTTACTACATTTTCCCAGTGATTTCATAAAACCGATTGCCGGTTCGTTTAATACAGGCTATACTGTGCGTGCGTGTATATATGCTGTGCATAACGTATAACGTAATAATGTTACTTTGAGTTTTCCAGTATTTTAAATTTCTAATCGCTATTTCACAAATTTATTGAGAAAAATGGCAGCAAACGGTTTCTATAATCAGCATGTTGATTCATAATAGTGTTCGTATGTATGGTTCACACCACTGAAATTTTATATTAAAGAAATGTTCCTGTTGATTTTGGTAAGCTGTATCATATTACTGATGACAAAAAATACTATATTAATGCTAATGTAAAGCTAACGTACTGGATTTCATCATAGCACACTAACGTAAAAATACTACTACACTCAAGAACGCAATAGGACAAAAATTCGCATATTCTTCAATTTAGAAAAATATGAATATTCGTAAATTTAGATTTTTTTTTAAAGAGAAATAGTTAATTTACAGGACTTCATCCACAAACTAAGAAAAAACATTTTACCTAGATTCAATATTCTGAATTTAGATTTTTACTGCTGTAACTTTTAAAGATACTATCTTATATTGCCCGCATATGCATCTTTCCCCGCTCCTCTTTTTACTCTCTGTACCTACGTTTTTCTCAAACGGCAGCTGTTCCATAAAAAAAAAAATAAATAAATAAATAAATAAAATAAAAAATTCTAGACGCGCTTACGTAATGCCTTGGGGTAGCTCCTCCTAAGTAATTGATGAAAAGGAAGGGACAGGCACACTAATTAAAATCGGTTACTGCCATCACTAAAACTAAAATTAAGAGGCTTAATTGTGAAAACGGCCTAGAATTATGAATTAACAAAGAGAAAATAAAATGTACGTATATATAATATATAATAAAATAAGAGTTTAGGTTTATTAACTTATATCAAACGAAACAGATTAATAAACTGAAATATATGTATTTGTAGATGAAATTTAATCTTCTTTTCCTACTGTTAGCAAACCTATTTGTGGCAAACTAAAAACTTGAGATTAAAGTATAACACCTTGAACAGTTTGCCAGTAAAGTTTTAGAAAGTCGAAATAATACACATACGACTGAAAATTAATTGCAATTTGAAAATTCAACGCCTAAAATTATTTTAAACTAGGATTACTCTATTAGTTTAAGAATTAAATCTGAAGATTTTCAGATTTTATATTACGCCCAAACGGGCGTTCTTTTTCATTTACGAACATATTTCGAGAGCATTTGGACTAAAAATATTTAAAAACAGCATATCTTTAGAATTTCCAATAGACAGTCTCGCGCGATAAAATAAAAATGTTAAAATAATGCAGATAAAAATGTTTTATTCTGTACTGTGTTGCCACTGCTCGCTTTGAAATTGTTGGGTTACAAAATATGAAACACAATAAAGCAAATTCAAGATTCGGACTTCCAGGTGTCCGTATTCGGATGGAAAATTACTTTATTCAAAATTTGATGATTCTAGGTATCGTTGTTTTTTCACAATGCAAGAAACATACATAAAATGATGCAGATTCATGATTTAATTTCATTGAATATAATACAGGGCAATAGTATTTGGTGGAAACAATTTGAAAAGTGATACATCACATTAAGTGATTCAACGCAAAATGCCGTTTCGAGACGAATAGCCCATCTGGGCTATCGTTTTTTGGGTTAAAAAAAGAAAAATGGATCATCTTTATATTACACATAAGGAAAACTATGGAAATGCTCATTCAGTTAACATAACATACATCAAATATCAAGTTTCTGATACCACACAACCATTAACAAAACAGCTTCAGATAGCCACGTATTTTTAACTAATAACGAATCCATGAAAATCACTTGAAAGGAAATAAAAATACGAAAGAGTTATGGTCATAGCAAAATATCAATAGTCAATACGTGTATTAAAGTTGGTCACGCTATGGTGTAAAAAATGAAACGTACAGAAAAACGCGTTTCTGCCGCTTTACCCCCCTTCCCGACATTATTTCACGATTTTGACGCTGTTCAATATACGACAGTTCGGTCATTACGGAAGTATTAAAATAACATTTAAGCAAAGCTATTCAGGTAACATACATTCAAACAACACAGCAAGTCAAATTACTGACAATGGAACTAGGAACAAGGACGTTGAGGAAAAGCTAAACAAACATGTTAGGAACAAAAGTACTGCTATAAATTAACAAATGTTGAAAGCTGTGAATACGATGTGAAGAACTCTCTGGGAACTCAAAATCCAGATTCCACTGAAACTTCGCATCACCGCGATTCAGTTTTATAGACAATTATAAGTAGCAGAAATTTTCACAACTTGATTTCAAAATAATTTTGTACAACGTGTATACACAGTGTGAGTTTGATTGACATACCATTTTTTTGCCCTGTCGATTGTATTTTGCACATTTATATTTTATTTGTTGCTTTTTATATAATCTTCCGAATGAAATACGTAAAAGCAGTTTGTGAGGTTAATTAATAAATATGTGATTACATAATTTTTAGCTTCTGTGTAAATATTCTATTGTTTTGCTGCGAATCCCTCTATTTTCATAAAAAGCCGATGACTTTATTACGAGGGTTTTTCTTGGACCACTGATACATTATAACAATGGAATATCACATCGTTTTTAGAACCTTTTCCCACTGCTTAAGGTCCGGTTACAGAGCTGGTGTGGCAGAAATTTTTGAATTTATTCACACATCGAGCAACAAAATCTAGAAATGTCAAAACTTTTAGAATTTAGAACAGGCATTGGAAGCAAAATTTACAAAGGCACCAAGCAGCACAATTTAGTGTGTATGATGCATTAAGCATATTAGTTGAATTGTTTAAATTGTCAGTTTTCAATTTCTTTATTAATAAAAAAATTATTTTCTATAATGCCTGTTCATATGATAAGATTAGAAGCATTTTTGATATTTTATGCTTGTGTCTAGTGAAAAGTAAAGAAAATAAAGGTAGGATAAAAATGTTAAGAAAAGGATTCTAGTATCAGAACTAAAACATTCAACTATTATGTTTTTATTGCTCTTCCAGATGTTCTCCAAAAAGTAAGAAATTAAGTATTAATACCATGGAGACATTTTTCATTTTGCCACATTTTTCTGGAATCTTCCAGAATAGTGGATCTATAAATCTTGCCTTCAAATCTTTCTAAACTTTCCAAGCTGCAATGTCTGAAATCCTAAAGAAAAATTACCCCTGCCAATTCAGTAACAGCAAAAAGCCAGAAATATTTTTTTAAAAAATGGATAAAAAATGTGTAAAATTAACTTTATAGAGAAAACTGACGCATATTTTGAGACAATTACATAAGGAAACTCTTACCAGGAAAAAATTATAAAGAAGTTTTTAATTGATTACATAGCTATTTTGCTTTTGCTAAGAACCGTTTCGTAAATTGTGCTTTATAGCATTATACCTTGCTTATTTTTCAGATTCAAAATATTGTATAAAAAGTGGCTAAAATGGAACTTTATAATACGACAATAAAAAATAAAAATGCTTTTTTTTAATGTTATTTCTTAAATGTAATTACAGCATATTACCATTATTTTAATGAAACTTATGTTACAATGTTTTAAAAAATCGTCGAAAAATTCCCAGATCTCAGAATTAAAAATTTTCAATAGAAACTGATCTTAAAATCGCCAATGTTGATAAGTCGCCAAATTTAGAGCAATTTAATAAAAGAATTCACATCCCCAAAAGCAAGTTGTTTAAAAGCTCTTCACTAGAAAAATGAAATAATTTCGAATGCTTTATGTTTCACACTTGCTCAGAAATTCTATCCCACCCTTTATATTAGAGAAATAGGAACAAATTATAACCCATGAACGCATTCACCCATTCAAAAGATAACGATATTTGTCAGAGAATTGCCAAAAATATTCCTCCAAAATGCTAATTCACACTCAAAATGGCAGTCGTAAAAACAGTCAGAAATTTCAGATGATTAAAAATTAAGGACCTTCTGACGATTTTGGCCGAAATTAAGGACTTTTAAGGACCAAAAATCGATTCCAAAAAACTTAAGGACTCTTAAGGACCGTACGAGCCCTGTGTTAAAGAAACCAACCTGCTTCTAAATGGACAGACAAATTAAAACGCTACTCTATACCTCCTCATTTACCGTTAGACTCGTATATAATGATGTTTAATAACTGGAAAGGGATTATTCTTCCGACCATCCATGCTATATATGTCTCAACAATAATTTTCTTAATATTTCTCAGGAAGTGAACATATAGGGCCTATTCAGTCGAAAGTCTGCTGCACCACTTCCGAGTGTTTCCTTAAAATCGTAATTCCAGCTGAAGCCCTGAAATGCGATATTTTATTACTTAATCATTTGTCATTAATTTAACTTTTTCTTATTATCTTATTCATTTCCCCCCCCCCAAATCTCCTTATGGCCTACCGCTGGGTTCGAAATACATCGACCGTATAATTGGAAATTTTCAAGAAAGCCAAAAAAAAAAAAAAAAAAAAAATCTGAAATTTTTCAGATTTTAAATTACGTCCAAAGGGGCGTTTTTTTAACGTTTTGAGTGTTACCTTTATTTATTAAATATCATGTTCTTTGCACTTAAACCATAAAATTCAGTTCAAGAGCAATATCGCAAAATAATGTTAAATTAAGCATATCTTTAGAATTTCCGATATACACAGTCTCGCGAGCTGGAGATAAAAGTATTTTTTTTCTATATAACGTTGCCATTTCTCGCTTTTAAAGCACTGAGTTTGTAATTCAAAAATTCGTTAAAGTTTTACAAAATATAAAATCTATAATAAAACAAATTCCAAATTTGGGATTTCAAATGCCCATATTCGCAGTAGGATTTCGTCATTCAAAATTCGATGGCTCTATGTACCATTGTTTTATCACAATGCGAGAAATAGACAATCATTTATGCAGATTTTTCATTATTTAATTTCTTCAAATATAATGCAGGACCCTAACATTTTGTGGCAACAGTTTGAAAAGTGAACCGACGTGAGTCCGACGCAAAATGCCAAAACGAAAGCAATAGTCCTTCGGGACTGAAATCCCTTTGGACTAAAAAAAAAATTTTTTTTTAAATCTGAAATGTTTCAGATTTTAAATTACGTCCAAAGGGGCGTTTTTTAACATTTTGTGTGTTACCTTTCTTTATTAAATATCATGTTCCTCGCACTTAAACCATAAGATCCAGTGCAACAGCAATATCGCAAAATAGTTTTAAAACGAGCATACCTTTAGAATTTCCGATACAGAGACTCACGCGCTGGAGATAAAAATGTTTTTTCTGCACAACGTTGCCATTGCTCGCTTTGAAATCCTCGAGTTTGTTAATCAAAAATTCGTCAAAGTTTTAAAAAATAGGAAATCGATCATAAAACAAATTTCAAATTTGGTCTTCCACATGCTCATATTCGTTGGAGGATTACGTTATTCAAAATTTGATGACTCTATGTACCGTTATTTTATGACAATGTGAGAAATATACATACATTTACGCAGATTTTCATTATTTAATTTCTTCAAATATAATGCAGGACTCTAACATTTTATGGCAACAGTTTGAAAAGTGAACCGACATTTATCCGTCCGACGCAAAATGCCAAAACGAAACTAATAGTCCTTCGGGATTCAAATCCCTTTGGACTAAAAAGCTGGCGTTTTGGAATTATGGTTGATTGAGGAATTACATTTTTACATGTTTTGTTTTAAAACATAAACTTCTAAAGTATCATTATCTTTTCGTATGAGCATCTTGAAATAATGACCTTCGCTGCCAAGAAGTTAAAAAAGCAGTTGAAGCTATGGCAATCGAAAGTTTTATTTGGGAGACAAATACAGAAGCGAATAACAATGTAAAATTTTGAAATGCCTTTAAAATATTTAAAGAACATGCGTTAAAACGTTACATTAAAATAGATTTGAAAAAGTACAATTATTGATTTTCATGACATTCCGAATTAAGGACAAAAATCATGCACAGCTTGACAGCAATTCGTCCTAAGCGCGCAAAAATCGTCATGACACATCAAAATTCCCATTCAGAAAAATAAAATAAATAAATAAAATAAAATAAAAGGATAGTTTATAAAAGATTTCGTTACAAGAATTACACCCTAATATTCCTCTCGGATTTATTATGAGTAATGACAGTAGAAAAATTTCGTAAAATATATTTTTAATTCAATCAGATGCAAATTAAATCATAGCAATACAAAATATTTTACGAATGTCTACCACAATGGAAAGTAAAACAAAAATGAAATTAAAATGGGCGATCTGCAGTTCAAATTTCAAAACAAAAAGTAGTAAAATACTTAAACATCAAAAGAAATGCCAACAAACGTTAAGTCTTTGCTCAACATACCGAAAGAGAGGCTTATTATAAATCAAGCAGCAACCATGCGTAGATCGCCAACATGCTCTTTCTTACCAAACTACGATAGAAAATACGCGAGTTCTTTCTTCTTCCCATCTACTTTTAAAGTAATGTTCTTTTGAATCACTAGTTAGGTCACGTGACACACTGTGTGTGTCTTAAGAAGTAGCATCCCTTCTCATCTGTCAATGACGATCTTACCTGCTCATTATAATGAATAGTATGCGATACGTCTTTTGGGTGCACGCAGAAAACACACACACACACACAAAAAAAAAAAAAAAAAAAAAAAAAAAAAAAAAAACCCACCACACAGAAGGAGGAAGAAACAGACAAAAACAATCAAGAATGATTTTACGAGGCATTGTCTTGAACTGCACATGAACCACAGCCGGTTACGGTTACAGTGTTATGCGACGCCGAGCGAGTAATAGTTGCGGCAATTAAGCAGTTAAGATTCTAATCTTGTTGACACATAAGATTATGGCAGACAGTGCAGGACCCAGCAGAATGGCCATCACAGAATGTGATTTTATTTGGATGGATAATTACTGTTGATTAGCATTCGTTGGAATCAGAAGGATGAGAAATAATTTCACTAGTAACGAATAAAACACAATTTGTAAAGTTGTCAGTCACGAAAAGCTTCCACAGACTTCACGGTACTTGCATGCCAAGTGACAGATAAATTGGTCTACGAGTCATAAAGGTTTAATCACGTGTAAAACCAATACCATACAAACAAAAGTGACAGGCCACGATTATTCGCGAGTATGTAATCGTTAACAAAGATCCTGTCAAGTCATTTTCAGCCCATACAGCTGACGTCTCAAAATTTTTAACAATCAAAATGATTATTCATCGTATGGGATATTGGTGGTTAGCAGTAACAAAACTAACAATATTAAAATAATGAAAATGAACTGAAGCACGTGAAAAATCTAAGACATACGTGAGAGGTTATGCGGTTCACAAACATTCAAGAAGACATCACCAGAAGTGTATAAGAATATAATGAACACAACAAACCATACACTGTTCTGCCACGTATGTCTACACAGATATCGGATGCTGGCAGGCACTATGACTAAATACTTATACATTCAGACAGCAAAGGTTCTCAGTTCGTCACGAAACTAGCTCTAAAATTAAATAATATTTATTACTCTGAGCCGCGTTACCTTTACAAATCGATTAAAAGTACATGCTTTTGTGGAGGGTTACAAAACTTCGACGATCATGTTATACCTAATTTAACCTCCTTCTTAGTAAGATTTCTGCTGGAAAATCCAGACGGAAAAATTAATCACTTTTATTAATCATTTCTGATAGAGAATTTAAAAATTATACATAAACTAAACACATTAATTAGCTTTAATAAATTCGTTTCACTTCTAGAATACGGGACATCATTCCACACCAACATAAACGGATGAATATCACTTTTTCGTGCAGATGGCTTTAGGAGGATTTTATGACCTCCTAAAGCCATCTGAACGAAAAAGGTTTTTTTCTCCTCCAGAATTCAAAGCTCCCTAAAGAGACACGTAGTAAAATTCCTCCCTTTAAAAATACTGGGGGGGGGGGGTTACTACTAAATTCTACATTTCGAAACCAAATTTTGGCTAATATGCGTAAATTCGTATATATTTGCGCCTCAAATTTTACTCACTAGAAATAATGCTCTAAAATATTATACGATCTTATATCAGATTACGCACAGACATTGTAAAGCGAGTATGTAGCTTCAACTGTTTCCCACTGATAAACTTACATTACATTTATGATGTTCGCGTACCCTTTAGTATGTTTTTGGCTGATTTCATGCTGTTTACTTCCTTCGTCTAAACCAGAAATACTTTTAGCCATGGGAAAAAAAAAAAAAAAAATTCTTTAAATTCATCATGCGGGAAGGGCCGTCGAAAGGTACCTTGTACTTGTGTGACAATCTTTTGGGGTGCCCCTATAGCTCGCAAAAAGGCGATGTGGGGTGAGGGACATCCTTTCCCAGTAAAAATGCAATTTAAAATAGCATTTTACAATTTTAATTTCATATTTCTTACTTCAAATATAAGTCCCAGACGGTGAACACGGGGTAACGACGGGCATGCGGGTCAGACAATTAAATATAAAATGTACATGCGAATTTCAGGGAATTTGAAGCAAAAAAAGAAAGGTACCGATGATTAATCAAACATTTTTATGAATTTAAAGCTTTGCCTGCATTTTTAATTTTATTACAAACACTGTGTTTTAAAAGTAATTATTAATTAATGTATTAATATGAGGCATGTAATCGAATGTTTGTTTGTGATTACCTTATCCAAATTTGGGTTATAACTCACTTGCAGCAATCCCTAAGCTCCATTTTCTGATCAATATTTATCTCAATAATATTTATTTGTTTAGATTCTAAATTAAAACGGCTAGAAACGATAGAACTGTCTACTTCGTCGGATGCAGTTGCTTTTTTATCTATCTCAGCTTAGGTTGACCGCTAATATAGTCATGTGTATATATGAGCAAATACACTGTAACAACTGATGTGCACTACTGTTAACGATTTTGGTGGTTTGTGTACAAAATCAGGCAAGAAAGAGTAAAAATGTCATTACACCGGATTTCGTAACGGACCGATTAAACAATTAAAAGGGCTAGCTTTACTTACCTCTGGTCTAAACACTGCAGAAAGCTTTTCCAGAGAGATTTTGGAGAGAAAATACATGGTATGAAGTTACGTAAATGAACAGAAATATGAAGTGATGCATAAAATGAACGAGCAAATTTTTTCCCTTCACTCATTTTAACACTATTTCCTATGCAGTTTCCTACTTTTATAACCCCTTACATTATTCTAAATGGTTTGCTGTCCTAAAATAACTTCAATATTCAGTAAAAAGTCATCCATATAGTTATTAAAAAATACTTCGAAAATAAGCTCTTAGAAAAAAGGGGAAGTTTAATAGCAAAGTTGTGCATTTCGCAGTTTTTCAAGCATCTTCTTTATTCAGTTTCTTAGATCTTTTAAAGGAAAGGGATGGAGAAGTTGGGTATTGTTCTTACATTTCGCGCAATCGGGCTATTTATAAGACTCCCCTCCTTAATTAAAATTTACGCAGATGGTGGTCACCCATCTGAGAAACCTAAAAAAAAAGGTTAAAAAAAGTGCGAGCAGGGACATTCGCAGAGCATTTATCTGAGAAGATTCACAGAAATATAATATCCACAACAATTTCTTTCAGCTACAAATATAATATACATACATAATTAATAGATAGACATAATTCCAATATGCAAATTTATTCACTTTCTTGCAAATAATTAATATCCTTATAAACAGTGATAAGATAATCATTTTCAAATTTTACTTATGTATGTTGCATATCTCGTAATCATGATATGTTATATGATGATTATGATATATGCAACATAAAGTAAAATTTGAAAATGATGATATGGAATGGAAAGAAAAGAATATACCATACTCTGTATTTTCTCTCTGTATCTCTCTATATACTCTGTATACTCTATCTCTCTCTCTGTATACTCTGTATCTCTGTAAAACTCGTCATCATGTGCCCATGCATTTAAAAAACACGAAAAATATGAATACAAATTCCAAATGTCAGAATTTCCAATGCTAACTGCACTTACCTAAACAGGAAAAGAAGAAGAAAAAAAAAAATATCAGTTAACAATGCAATTAAATTTTGTACAACATAGTATAGAACAAAACAGTAACAGAAATATTATTTTCAGCTTCTGAATACATAGTTTAGAAAAATATAATTATATATAACAGTCAACACTCTAAGTTATTTCACACAATGAATTTTTTTCCAGCAGATTCTCCCCCCCCCCCATGGAATAACAATAATTGCACTGCAGGGAAATTAAGGAAAATTAATTAGGAAAGGAAAATTTTAAATCTGTAAATTAAGGAAATTTAAAGTCGAACCACAAAGCACCAGATTCAAGCTCAAAGACTTCCTGTTTGTCAATTACAAATTACTTAAAAGGCATAAAACTATAAAGCTACTACTATACTGTACGAGAAACGAAGGTATTGAATGGTTAAATTCCTCGCATCTTTGAAAGCAGTTTTTCATTAAGTAAAAAAGCAATCTGAGTTCTATTCCTAGTCATTTAACACTTATTATTTAGTCAACTTATTATTAACTTAACATGGACCTTAATATCGAGATCCATAACATCTTCTCTGCTTACAACTGAATTAGTCTATAACGTAGTGATGAATACAAAGTTAATGAATCTGTAGAGAATTTGTAGATTTTTTGAAAGCAGGAAAAATAAAAAATGAGCAATGCCCTCGCCGGGACTCTTAACTACGGACCTCTGGAATACGCGTCGCGCATGCTGACCACTACACCACGAAGGCATGCTAAAAAGGCGTGAGAAATACCTTATAAATCATTATAGTTAACAAAATTACATAGTACCCTAACAGCAAAATTTTCATAAAATTCCATTGCGCATACAAAGCCGTCCCTTTCCTAAAACTTTCTTCAATTCCTGCTATTCGATATGTATGTGTGTCCGATTCTGAGAGAGCAAGTATGGTGTCAAAAATGAATTTTGGTTCAATACACACATTAAATATTACTCAACACTGCCATTACACTTTTTCTAACTGCATCTAAAAATGCGATGATGAAACTATCTCTGTAATACATATAAATTCCACGACTTTTTAAAGCTAATTCATGTAAGAGCTAAATTTAAGTAAAAATTTTTGGAGCCGTTTGAAATATGTTAAATCAAAATATATCATGCGATAAGTATGTTCCTCCCCTTCCCATTTCAATCCGTGTTAAATCAAAATTAAATAAAAAGATTCATCTAATAATAGAACTGGATATATCAAAATTCTAGGTGCACGCAGTTTAAACACAAGTTGTTAAACAATCACTGAAACTATCTCATCTCTAATTATCATTCTCATTCCTTTTAAAAATTAATTATGAATGATTGGGAACTATTTATAACAATCACAATATACCTTCAACCAAAAAAGCGAATTTGGCACGCACATAATTATCAAGGCTATTGTTCTTCAGTCAAATGCCACACAAGATTTTACTATATGTACTTTAACAGGAATACCATCACACTCCGCTGGGGGAAAAAAAATTGACAACAAAATAATAATATAACATTTCAAAGACAAAATGATACAAGGTTGTATCCAATTCTCTAACAATCCAATTACGACTACAAACCACCGGAAAATGCTATGGTTAACGGGAGGAACCGATAGCGTCTAAATCATCGGCTAATGAGTCGTAGTTGACACTGGCCATTAAGTTATGAATGCTTTTCGCCGCCTGCGCGGCTCCTGAACTAAGATTACTGTAACAAGGAGTCAGTGAGAAACGGAAGAGATCGCTCCTGTCTTCCCGGATGCAAAGAAAGGAAAAAAGAAATTGGATTGGAAATCCAAGTGATTAGTTGAAGTCACGTCTGCGTGGCGCGAGGGTATAGAAGACACTGATACGCCAGATCAAATTTCAATAAACAGACCAAATTACTTTTTTTTTTTTTTTTTTTTTTTGTTTAAGCCTTAGCAGACCTCAATGCAGAGATAACCGTGGAATGAAGACAGTATCGATATAAATCAGTCGATTCGACGGATGAGATCAGAGATTATGTCAGTGAAATATATAAGCCAATTAGAAGTCGGAATCCAGAATAAATCTGATGAATGCTTTCCGCCATTCTCTTAGTGAATCTACATATATTGCTTTTCAATGCATAATTCAAAGATCTTGAAATAAATTTAAACAAACAGTTTAATATCATGATAAATACATTTCGCAGGAACATTAAACGTGACCATTTGCTCACAATGCGGCGGAGGGGACCGCGGAATTTATCAAGAAAGGCGATGTCGTTCCTCAGAGTAACCTTTTTCTCATACACATGCAATATAGGCCGTCCCCGGTTTACGAACAACTTGACGTATGACCGGGCTTCCCACGATGGTTAGGTTATTTGAATACGGGAGGACGATCTGCTTAAGAGGAGGTATGTTTTCGTGAAGGGCTTTTAAAGGAAACTGGCACTTATTCACGCAGCTAACGTTCGCCAAGACTTGAGCCCTGGTCAAACTACCAGTACTCAGCGATTTTAGAGCTCAACTGCTGGTAGCCGGCTTCCCTTAATGATAAGAACTAAGAACATTTTTGCACGACGACTCGTGTTAAAGCAAGTCGGCTGTTGAGCCGCAACCGGTTGCGGTATACCCCGCCATTGGATCACTGGTTCACCTAAATTTTAACGAAGAGACAACAGGGGGGACGGAGCCGAGCATTCCGGAAATCGAAAATGCTGTTGAGGCTCAACAGCATTTTCGATTCGACAGTATTTTAAGTGCTCCCTTGTCACGGAAACATACAACTAACGAACACAGAAACTGCGTTTCGGTATTAAAATCCGGGCCGAGCTTCGTTGCTAGGTAACCAGACCTTGTTTAGACCTTTTGGCATAAAGTTCAAAGCTTCCCAATTTATGCCGACTTCGTGACTTCGTACAAGAGTCAACTATTCAGATCGAACGCGCGAAATTTATTGAGCGGGAAAACAGAATGGGAAATCTGTAGACTCGCCACGCATGCGTAAATTTAGTATCTCTAATTGGCTACGGTTTAGACCCTGTCTTGGAGGTGTGAAAGGAACTTCCGCATATTATGCCTTATGACTATGCCTCTATGACATTTACACTACCGTCTGAACGGAGCCTAAGTTTTGCTCCCAACCGAGTCTTACAGAAAATTCAGTAACCTTATTCCAATCACAGAATATTATCCCCCCCCTTTTTTTTAACACAGTTTGTATTTTAACGCTCTCTTCTCTAAAGAAAAGAGCTTCATATTTATCTTGTTGGGATATAATTATACGCCAAAACAATATTGATTAAATATTCTGGATTTCGTTTTAGGATTGCATTATTTTAGTAGAAGCTTCTAACCTCATTTTACAAGTTTTGACGTCATTTCAAAAGGCAGCTTATTATCATCTTCCAAAAAGTTTACTAATAATATTCCATTAATAATAACATATTGTCATAATTTTGAAAGAACAAAATAACTTTGTTTAGTTTCATCTTTTTAAAATTTAGACGGTCGAGTTTTGAGAACATTTCCTAGATGAACACATTAAGTTCATTGTTAAAGCCCAATTAAAAAAAAAATAAATGCACTTCTCATCGGTTCCGAACGCAAGAATTACATGTTTTTGAACATCATCAAATAATAAAATATTTTCAAATATATCTTCTATGTTATATGAATATCCAAAACCCCTATCTTTATCGATTTCTGTACATTGATACTTTTGTTGCTTCATAATTCGGTACACTAATAACGAAATTAAAGCATGGGCAAGTGTTTCTTTATATGTCTTTGGGATGGGTGTTAATCTGTTTTATGATTTATTCTAAAATAATTCATTATGTATTTCTGTATTCAATTTTCGCTTCACCTCTTGTGTGCATACATGACTTTTCTGGTCGATGTAACTTCTGGGAATACGTTTACCGCAATTGTTTAAATCGGCAAACACAATGCCTACTTCTACTCTAATGCATATGCTTTAGTCTAAAAGGCCTGCCATCATAAACTTGGGTTTTTGTTCCGTCTGTTGTTAAAAGGAACTTCTAATGTAACCAGTACTTATTTAGCTTAACGCGCTAGTGCGATACTAGTGCGACAAATTAACAAAAGTAAAGCTGATCGCTAAAGTAAAGATATCGGTCTTTAAGAAAGATCAAATGGGAATTGAACTAAATGACTGCTTTAGTATAACGAACGGAGAGTGAAGTATCATAATGTCATCCTTCTTTCCACTTATTTATACGAGTGGGTGGCATACGAAGACTAGTACAGGAATGATGGTAAAAAGCTATTTCTGGTTTGGGTTGAATCGGGAATAAAATTGTCAAGGCCTTTCGGCCTTTAGGGAAGGCCTTAATGGATTCTTTAAGGATAATTTTCACCCATCACCTTAATTTAACTCACATGAGTTCTCTTTCACACGTTCCATTCATGTGAATTAAAAGAGTAACATAGTAACATCTAACTTTAAATACTGTACACGGCATTGTTAGAATATTCCATCATCACCGTTTAAAAAAAAAAAAAAAAAAAAAACTTTTAACTGGTTCCTTTCGTTACGCTGATATGCAACATACTACTTACATAACACGGAATGAAAGGTCTTAAACCTCATCGACTGGCAGTAACATCTGATCTTTATTTGTAACTAGTTTCTTTTGTTACGTTGATAAACAACATACTAATCACATAAAACGGAAAATTTATGAAAGATCTTAAACCCCTTCGACTGGCAAAAAAAATATCTATCTACTCAACTCTATAACTATTTCTAGCGAACGAAAATCACTAAATGTAAACAACAACTCACTCGAATGCATGCTAAAGCGCCTCAGCATTACTTACTTACAGATTTTGAATTATTTTTTTTTGGTGTGTATGTTAGTGTTATAAAATGACGGCAGAATAATAACTGTTATAGTTACTAAATGGAATAAAACGCATACACGTGAAACAGAAAAATTTGATCACTCTTAAAAAACATATTTTTAACCGTTCACATTTCAAATCTAAATAAATTCGAATAAAACTTCCTGCAGAATAAATAAACAAAAAAAAAAAAAAAAAAAAATGCAGTAAACAAAATTCCAAATTTGATGTTTGGAATGAAAAATACTTTTTCAACAACTCGCGCGTGATTGATGATCACGATTTTGATTTGACCGTAACGCTTATCCCTATCTCGGAAGGAATCAGTCACTCGACACGCTTGCTTCATTTGTATCTCACCGGCTAGCATTCTAGATGGGACAGTGGACGGGAGAGGGATTAAAGAACTTCCACAGAACACAAACAAATCATTTACCACCGAATACGTTGCCCATTTCCGAGAACTCCGCATCAGGACGTGTCAGTAGTAATTATCTAACGCGTCGTTTTCAAATACGCGCATACACGTTATCTTGCACTTCGTCACCTCTAAATAGCGAAATTTTTGTATCCATGAGAAAGCATTTTGATGGTTTACGCTCTACCTCTAAAAAAGATAATATAACAGTGCTATTTTATATAGGCTAGTTCGCTTATAAAAAGCGTTACATTTATATTAAGCTCGGTATATTTAAATTTAGTTTAATTAACGCTGATTCCACACCTGAGAACTTTGTGAAATGAATAATCAAAATAATGTTTTTTAAATATTCAGAAAAAAGTACAGAAGAGTGGCTAATAAATATCTGAATACTAATTCAGAAGTCTTGACACTCCTATCCAGGCTTTTTTACCTTATCTAATCATCATATCCTATCTTGTTCATTTGCGATTTTGCAGCTGAGGATGATGGTTCGGTAAAACCATTGAAACTAGTCCTGCGAAAATTTGAAAACATAACGCTGAGTTTTGTTGTTTGACTTTTGAATTAGTATTTGATCGGCGTGTTATTGCGTCTTAATATATCTGAATATTATGAAGTACATCGCGAAAAAATAAATGAAAAATTAAACAAATAAAATTAATTTTAACTTATCTGCATTAGGTTTTTTTCTTCTGCTAAAAAATAGAAAAATGTGTTTTATAACATTTATTAGCTTCTTTAAACTTCAAAAATCAAAACATTCAAAAATCCCCAAAATGGAAGATACAGGTGTTTTAAAACGTTACAGACGGAAATAAAAAATTGTTTAATTTAGTGTCATTTTATACTATATTATTGTTATTTTAAAGACATCGTAATGATATCATTATTATATATATTATTGTTATAAAATCCTCAAGCTCGACGAACGGTTTGACTGAATGAATGCTTTTGTGTTTTCTCTATATTTCATTCAAGTCTGAATCAATTTCCCTTTTAAAGTCCTTTATCAAAGCACTTCTACCCTTAGGCAGATAGCTCGTGATAATTATGATATCAAAATTTAGTTTGCTTTGATCATAGCTTGACCATAATAAAATCAAACCGAACACGACTGCAATAAAGAAAACAAATGGAAAAACCTGCTGTTATGGAAAAACAAATGGAAATAATAACCCGAATTGTATGCGACAAAGCTCGCTTAAAATATGGCGCTAAACTGCCAAATAGGCGCAGTTTTGGACGTTTAAGAGAATGCTTTTTTTAACGCTTCGTGCATAAGATCGTAAATCTATCTATAGTCTTGAGAAAAATTACAAAAATTTCGTAAAAACAGGCTGATAAGCGATAACTAATTATCTGTAGTGTCAAACAATTTGAGCTATCAAATTATCCGATGGTGTAGACTCATACGTACACTCGAATACATGGAGAAAATATAAATAATGTACATCCGAATGTAACATTTCTGTAAAAACACTCCAACAAATCACAACGAAAAACCTTTATTTAGGAGAATCAGTTAAAAATTATTAATAGATGAAACTAATGAACAAACCAATCATTAAAATTCATATTTGTTCAATTATAAGTTTAATATAATTAAGTTTCTTCTACAGGAACATAATCAGAGCGCTCAGTACTAATATAAAGGCTAAATCGAATTAAAAAAAAAAAAAAAAGTTCACACAGATGTAACGTGTGTTTTGGAAAATGACTTCATATTTTAAGCATAAAGGACTCTAAAAAAGATTAAAGGGGTGGAAAGGTTTCATTTCTTGGAAGTTACGCAACGGAATATAAATATATATTATAATTTAAATTAGCAGTAGCCCCTTAATGCTTAGTTTTAATTCAGTATTCCCCTTCCCTAGCCTAAAAATAGTAATCTTTTTCTGCACTGCATCAGTCACGTGATTCTTACATAACGCTGGTAATGTAAATGGAACTAAAACATCCAATAATAATTTTACAGCACTATTAATTATCCAATGAATTGTAGTGAGCACCGAAACTAACTCATTCTGAATTAAGATTTCATCCAGAACACAAATTACGTGCTTTCAATATTTCGGCCTAGCTGGACTACTGCTTGCTGCTCTCTACCGCAAAGCTATCAAAAATGTAAACACATCAAAATACGCAGGAGTAATGTGCCACGGTGTTTGCGGTGGCAACATGCTTTTTAATCTGTCTCGGCTGTCAAGTTGCGCTTTATTATGAACCAACATTCTGTGCAATCAATATTTCTAAAACTTATTTACTTTTAAGTTTGTTTCATTACACATAATTCCACCAGCGGCGAAATCGCTGAACACTGGTAGAGCCAGTTTCTCTTAGAAAGTTCACCATGAAGGCATCCCTCCTTAGGCAGTAACACTCGATTGCTTCGCCGTAATTAAATAAACGGAAGCAATCAAATCAAAAACACATTAATTTATTTATTGGCAGGATGAGGTTATAGAAAAATAAAAATCATGTTTCATACTACATAAGCAAACCCAAAACAGTATTTTTCCCCCCCTAAATATTTTTCTACGTCTTCCTTACTTAATATTTTTCTTAACAACAGACAGAAATTGAATTAAGAGACAAATAACACGGTTCCCTTTCTTTTGGAGCAAATAACCTTTAACAAATGTTCAAAAACTTATATGATTCAGAGAATGATAGCAATAAATGTTTCGGTCGCAACAGTTTTCTCGTATTCAGTTTTCAAATCGAAAGATGAAAGGGCGGGGAGAACGAAATTCCAGTTTAATCTTAATGATATATTCCAAAATCACCAGTAATTACCTTCAGTTCCTATACAAGGGATTATTTCGTTATCCTGAACTTGATTTTAATTTTTATCTTAATTAACCTAGACACAAATTCCCCTACAATCTTCTGATAAGCATCAGCCGATGTCTTCATCGAAGCCTGTTTGTTAACATAGCTCACTTTACATAATACTTCATCGAAGTAGAAGTTAGACCTTTATCTATCCCAAACAAGCCGAATGATTGAGTTAATTGGCAGCAATCTCTGTACCATTAAATAGAAAGAATAAATAACAAAGAGCAAATGAAGCAGAATTGTAAGCAAACTTTAAAATTCGCACCTCTTTAGAATTTTGCAATAGAATTTTTAATAATTTTTTCGTTTGTGTATCTGTTTGTTTTCCATATATATTGCTATAAATAACAAACATTGCAAGAATATAAAGTGATTAGCAAAGTTGGACATTGCAGCAACTCTGAAAAATTCGAAAACTACCAACTGTCAATCTGGACTTACTTTTTGGGTCGCATCTCCTCGTTTAAAGTCTGAAACATATTTGTAAAAGGTTTCTAAAACAATTAAAGACACAATAAAAGTGAAATTCGTTAAAAAAAAATTCGTAAATAACATTGATGTATTTTGCAATCAACGGTGAGAGGAATAGGACTTTATTTTAACGGACACAAGTTCCAATTATCTAATAGTATAAACTAAACCTTAAATAAACACCTTAATTTTAGACTAATGGCGATTTTATAGATAATTTCCATGCACTTTCAAGCGGTTCTTGTTCCAATAAATAAAATCAAAATTCTAGGCAATATCAGAAATACGTCAAATTAAATTTATGATTATTAATCCATCCAGATTTCTCGAAGAGTTTTTTTTATGCTTTATTTCACACGCTTGATATTTGTAATTTCTCTTTTGTTCGGTAGATGGCGTAATGATAGTTTTTCACCCCTTCTCTAATTGGACGTATTTCCGTACGACGTACATAGCTTTGCTTCTAGAAGTAGCATTAGCTCGTACTTTATCGAAATGTATTTTTTTCTATCAACTGCTCCCCCCCCCGAAAAAAAAGTGCTCTTTTAAGATTAAAATTTGCCTAATTTTGAACCATAGCAGCGTCCTCTTTTTTTTTCATAAATTACCAAATATTCTTTATTTTAAGCGGTTTCTAATTATAATACAGGCAATTAATTAACTATTCACATGTTTATTGTTCTGTTTATAAAAATTGTCAAATTTCATCAGTTTCAGACTGAACAGCTGACAAATTTATTTTATTTCACTTTAAACAGAAAAAGGCGAATCTTTCGGATCTTGAGAAAAATTTTTATCATTCTCATCATGAAAGATTGAAATATCTACAACAGAAATTGTATTATGGACTTTTCGGAGCATAGTTAAAAGTAGCTGCACAACGAGTACAGTGTTTATTGCAGATCGTTGTATTAATTTCTATTAAATCTGAAGTCTAGAATCATTGAACCAGAAGAAATAAGAAGGTATTTATTTTCTCCCTTCTTTCCATATGCCTTCGTGGTGTAACTGGATGCACGCTCGATGCGTAATCAGAAGATCCGAAGTTCGAATTACGGCGAGGGCAATGCAGATTTTTTTCAGTTTTCAGACATCGAAAAATTCTAAAAACTCTACGGAATCATTACACTAGTGCAACACACTTTTGGTTTATTATTAAAATATAACAAATTTTTGAGAACTTACTGGACGCTTAACCAACAGAATCTGAATCGCATAGTGGAAAAACGCCGGCACCTACAGCCACCAAATTTTGAACATACACACAATGCTCCTCCTAAAAACGTGAGCATCGAAGCTTAAATTTTGAATTTTTTTAAATCTACTTTAATGTTTGCACGAAAGTAATGAAATTTTGATTAAAAAATTAGGACATTTATTTAAGTAGCAAATTTAATCAGAAAAGTCAGTTACTGAAAAGAAATGTATTGCCATTCGGCAAAGCATAAGATGTATAATTTTTTGTTCAAATCTTTTCTGTTACTGATTATTAAACTAACCGATTTAAAAGCAATAAACGCAGTTTTTCCCCCTCCATTATTAGCAAGACTCTTAAATTCGCCGCCTATTTTCCCCCCTATATTTATAACTACTACTTACAATTAAGTAGTAGCCAATTAAGACAGCCAATTAAGAAAGGTAAAAGGTAAAAATACGGGAAAGGAAGACGACAGGCAGGTACACATAAACTTGTATGCAACTTGCAGAATCAAAACTTTAACACCTTTTTGAAGAACACTATAGTAGCTAAACCCCAGATACATATTAGAAGCCCTAATAATTTCTGTCATCTGTGTTGCCGTTGCGTTGTGACTTATCTCACTTCTCTGTAAGTAACATCAGAACAAGCCCACGAAATTCATCGTAGCAAGGAGTGAGAGCAAGTCTGCACCTGTCGCTGGCTACAAGTCTTGAGCAGAAACAGGTGACAGTACAACTTCGCTCAGTTCCTCCCCAATTTTGAAGCAGAGCACCGCGTGGAATGGGGAACGGATACAAGGGTCTCCCTCTTCCTTAGCCACCAACCTTTCGAGAGGACTTCGTCCGCTCGCTATGTATTTAAAGTGCTCCCATGTAGCAAAGACACTATACATTTGCAAACATCCATGCATTCTCATTCCACCCCTCCAGTATCGCTGTAGGCTCTCCTAACCACCATACCGTCTAGACGGCTCTATCATCTGTTCTTCAATTAAAACAGAAGAAAGAAAATTTTGACCAGTTCGAACCGCAATATTTAGCAATCTTGAAATTTTGACCCAATATAAGTATCTCAAATTTAATATATTAATGGCAAGTTAACCTATAGAGACATTCTGTTTTTCTGTTTCAGTAAATTCAGTGAAATATCCAACATTTAATAAAGCATACTTTGTAATTGTTAAAAGACTTTCCCTAAACTGCCTTTATGCAATTCTAAGCATATATGACACTTAAAGCATACCCGCGGGGCAAAAGCAGAGAAAATTATGACATTTTGCAGTCGAGAGAAGGTTAATGTTCTTTACCCAAAAATCTCAAATATATAGTAGTAATATAATGCTTATAAGTAAGAAGTGCATTGTTCATTTTAAAATGGATAAGTGTGTTTATAAATCAATTAAAATAAATCAAATGAAACGTTTCAATTTAGGAAAACAATACTTCCTTGTATTCCGGAATTTTAGCAAGCAATCGCTAGGCATGAGGACAATTTCAAGGATTTGACTTCAATTTTGAAATAGGACCACTCAACATTACGTATCTCGAGCAAATTCTAATGAAGTTATTTAAATAAAAAAAAATTAAAAAAAAAAAAAAATATGGAACCACAACGAAACTGTAATTCGAGGATTAATTCGGTTATTTCCTAAATCTTAAAAAACAACAGCGCGATAAAATTTTATCTTAGCTAAAAAGTATCATACACTTTTTATTTCATGTTATTTTCAATTTAATATGGTCATACTGAGACGAAATTCCATCATAAATTGCATTGAAAAATAACCAGTAAAATCCAACCCGCAAAAATCGAATTCATCAACATAATAAACTTGAAACGATGGCCACACTACAAATGACCTAAAAAGAGTGAGAAAGAGAAGAAAAAATACTTCTTCCAGGAAGATTATATGACAGACAATTTTGATGAAAGTGAGGCAATTTTCAAATGTCTTCTTCATATCTGAAACACCTGGAAGAAGAAATCACAGAAGCAGCGTACAAGCTGTTATGCGATTTCCACCGGTCAGATAAATAACAGGGCGCAAAAAAAAAAAAAAAAAAAAATACAGGTGTAGGAAAAGTGGAAGGGAAAAAATATAATTTCTACAAACTTTTCTGTGTCTGGTGTGTTTACATACATACTACATAGAAGGTTTATATCATTTTCGCCATCGTCTCTTTACCATTTTCGTTTCAGCCATGCTACGCAGCAGGAGAAAACGACACTCCCGATGCAGTATCTGACGCTGATCGAACCCATTGTAACTACAAAAGTTGTAAAATTGTCGACACTTTAAAGATAAGCTTCCGTAATTAAAAAGTAAACAAATACATGCTTTTACACTTCACAGGAACGTATCAATCCTTTATTTTGTGGGCCACCTTAATTTAATTTATCTAAGTCACAATCCGTTATCCAAGGCGCATACACGATGACGCAAGAATTTGCATTGTTCACCCGTGTGACATGCAAAATCACAGCTGTATCGCGCTCGCCTGCAACCACGCTCGCCTGCACTTCGTATACACACCATTTAAGAGACCTAAGCAGACTATTCAGCTACTAAAACAGAATGGCGCATCTTTTTTGCAAGTTAATACGTTTAACCACGCTACTGAATTCAGCAATAGTAATCCTTAAATGGGATTAACTTAACTTACTCCCTGTTCGTCTTGCGCGGGTATTATAAAAAAGTCGTAAAACGTGGTTATGATTGTGTTTATCGAAGCGTATGCAGCGTGAGAAAAAGTAGGTAAAATGCTTTCGCTTTCGGAGAACTTGTCTCTTGGACAGGTAAATGCGCTATCCGAGGAGGACGAGATGAAAATATTATTTCATACACTAATTTCCTTTTCATGAACACTGGAGACAACCTAGGATAATCAGTTTAATTATGAAGATGTTTCAAAACGTAACAGTAAATTGAAAACTATGAGACAGAAAATTCAACGACAGATACAAATTATATGTCATTTTACTACACCTTCCTTCGCAATAAAATAAAATCCTCTTGACAGGTTAATGGTTGGGGAAAGCTGGGTAGAAAAATCTTGAATGAAGCTTAGGCAGGAGTTGTCGTGTGTTTTGCCTTTAAATCAAATAATCCGTTCTCAATACACTTCTCGCACCAATGCACGAACTTGCAGCTAGGAATGAAAACGTCTTTCTGCGTATCTTCCTGGCTACATGCATCAGAACGAAATCATCATCCAGTTTATCTACTAGTGTGAAATCTTCATAAGTTCTGACTTATGATAAACCTTTTATTATGTAAGTAGTCAGATCAAGGTCATCAAGGTCTGCTTATAGATTTTTACCTTATTTATATTTCTCAACATTGCGTTACTAATTTGATATTATTCGAGAAAAGTATTTCACACATTATGCAATATCAATTTGATGAAAAAACGCGACGAAAAGCAAAAAAGTTGAAATATTTTTCCATGCCTACACAAATTATTAACAAAGAACCGCCTTACAAAATTACAAACAAATTAATTGATGCACATGAAATTATGAAAACTTTTAACATTACTTGTGGATTTTACACAAGTGCTAAAAATAAAACGAGATTGAAGTAGAAGGAATAATATTAAAGTAAAATTAACAAATAAAAATGTGTTTTCGTCTGTCATCAGTGAAAGCGCATTTCTCTCTCTTCGGTTTAAAAAGTGCTGAGAAATCGCCATTATTTAAATACTATCTATCTCGCTAGTGGTACTGTTCATTAGTGATTAAAAGTGGGCAGAAATAACATATAAAGTACGCAATAATAATGCAAGTACTAAAGCTCGGAGAATACGTGGGGCCAATCTGCTGATGACACTGATCATAGCGCTGCCCCCTCCCTTCAACGAGTGAACCTCGAAATTTCAATGATTGGGGGATTGTATCCATATTTACAATTACCATTAATTATTTTTATTATTTCACATAAAGGGGCGTTTATATCGAAAACTTAAATGTTGGCTGTTCATGTATAATCTGCATAGCAAAAGCTTGGACTGGTCTCACGTGCAAAACTAAGATCCACCTGACGCAGCACAGATGACTTCCACACCGATTAATGAAGCCTCAACCAGTCATAAAAAACTGAAGGTCCTCTTTTTTTTACAACAGAACAACAGAATTTGTGAGAAATTTTCAGTTTACGCTACAGCACATAAATGCGAGGTCCTAAAAAGAAACTACTATCGTTTCCTGAAACAGAAAACTATTAAGACTACTAGAAACGAAAATAACCCATTACAAAAGCTACAAGAAATTCTGTATTTCTAATCTTTTTTCCGAAAAGGGAAAAGTAGGAAATGGAGATCGCTCTTTTCCCCGTAAAATATAAAGTGAAATCCTTATAAGAGGCTTTGTTTGTTTAACTAATTAGGGTAAAGCACTCAAGGGAGATCTGCTGAAGGAAGGGATGCCTATGTAGAGAGTTTTCTAAAGGAAATTGGTACAACGAAAACAGCACACAAAATGATACGATGAAATCCATGCATATCTGCTGGGAAATGCCTGAGAGGTAGATTTTTAGCAAACTATGCGAGAGGATCTGAATTCGGAACCGGAAAATCAGATTTCAGCAGTCTTATTCACTTGGACATCAGAGGCCCTCTTATAAAAGGTAGCTGGTTTTCAACGATGAAAAATGAATAACAATGATGAGAAAGCGAAATATTTTTGCCTCCATTTATGCTACTGCAGCAGTTTTCAATAGTATACTTTACACGCTGTGATAATCTCGAGCAATTTATAATGAAAACATTACATGTCAAAAATTAAAAATTGTCTTGAAATGTTGATTAGTATCTAAAAATCTTAAAAGGACTGCAAATCTAAAAGCGAAACCTCGGAGAAGACATGGATGCTTTGTAAATGACAGGGAGTGATTACAGTAAGGTAAATCTGAACATATCAATACTTACATGTAGTATCTTTGAAACGACAATAAAAAGCATATTACAGATAGAGTAAACAAAGAATGCTTGTGTTATCGGCAAATTATAAAATCAGGCAGTCTTATAGAATACCATAAGAAACTGTTCGGCAATATATGAAACGATTAAGTATTTCACACATTCCCTAGGCATTCTATAGAATGCCAACTGACAAACCGGCAAATTATGAAATATATCTTCGATTCGTTTCGAATAACCGAAATTACTTCCCAGAAGGTAATAAACAATGCAAAAAGAAGCCAAAATAACTACTAAGAAGGAACCACAGGACTATTGGGGGTTGCTAAATAGCTATGATGTTTGTGGAAAACAAAAAGTTAAGTCCTGTTATAGAAGGCATCAGTACTACACAGTACTACATCACGGACATTGAGTTATATCACGTACTTCATGAAACTTACTTGGACTCGGAGGACGTGACATAATACTGAAAGAATGTTCAACCAAAAATGTCACACGGAATGATACTGAATTGCACATCCACCTTATCATGACCTTTTTTATATTTCGCCTAAAGAGCATTTGTCATTCTATAGAATGCTTCCGTAAAGTATCTAATAATTCTCACGTTTCATACTTCGCCTAAAAGCGCCAAGCATTCTATAAAATGCCTAGGTATTCTACAGAATGCTGGCGTTTCATTTACATTGCCGGTAACTTAGGCATCAGTTTCTTTACGATCACACTTTTTACTTCATTCCTCCTTTTATCACTTTAAATGACTAAATGTAATTTTTTAAGGTGCCCTAATACTAGCGAACAATCCCACAGGCTATGTTAGAAAGAGAAAATTGGGATTTGATTTATTTTCAGCATGCCCCTCGGCCTAATTACAGGTGTGGATCATCAACGCAACGGCTAGCGATGGATGCATGTTCTCTCACTCATAAAGACAGTAAAAGGAGGCAAGAAAAAAAGAAATTAAAAAACAGAAGGAAAAAAAAATCATGTATACATAAAATAAAGCATGAAAGGACAGGGGAAGAAAAAAATCAAAAAGGGGGAGGGAACTGCAGGTGTAACAGGTTTTTCATGCAAAAAAGGTACGGGAGTGGGATAAGTCAGTAGTATTCCTTGATCACCCTCCTCCCTCTTACTTTTTCGGCTCGGGAGGCCCCACTTATTACACTAACAAGAGTGAACAGCTCCAGTGAAGGCATATTAACACGCATGTCAAAATGAAAATTTTCTCGTCCGCGTATATGTAAAGTAGCGTTTTTTAACACATCGAAGATAATCTTTGAAATCAACTAAGAATTAAAAATATAAAGTCAATTGATATACTCCAAAAAACATTAATAAAAATATGCAATGTGCTTATTGGTGATTAAAAGTCCTCAAGTGCGCAGCTCGATTAATACTACAGCCTGCCTCGTTTGATAATTTCAAATTAAAAAAAATAATAATAATAAATAAATAATCTGAAACCTTTCAGTTTTTACATTACGCCCAAAGGGGCACCTTTATTTATTAAATATCATGTTCTTCGCACTTAAGCCAAAAAATTCAATTCACAGCAATATCGCAAAATAATTTCAATATGAGCATATCTTCAGAATTTCCGATACACAGTCTCGCGAGCTAGAGATAAAAGTTTTTTTTCCCGTAAAGTATTGCCATTGCTCCCTTAGAAATCGTTGAGTTTGTTAATCAAAAATTCTTTAATTTCTGACCAAATATGAAATCGATAATAAAACAAATTCCAAATTCGGACTTCCAGATGCCCATATTCGGGTCTAGACGTACGTTATTCAAAATTTGATGGCTCTAGGTACCGTTGTTTTATCACAGTGCGAGAAACATACATACATTTACGCAGATTCTTCAATGTTTGATTTCTTTAAACATAATACAGGGCTGTAATATTTGGTGGCAACAGTCTAAAAAGTGATTCAACGGGGGGAGAAAAAAAAAAACTGATAAATTACTTTTTTTTAAGATACTTAAATAAACATAAAAATTTTAATAAATTAATAAATTTTCCATTATTTTAAATAGAATATTTCAACAAATAAATAAAGAAAGAAAAGAACCTAAAGTCTTGTGATTATTTATTACAAATGTTAATTAATGAAACTGGAGAGACCAAAATTTTTTAGAATATTGAAATTATTTTTAAAAATTTTTATTAATGCAGTTTTAAAAATCGCCTAACGATAATTGTCACATGACATCAGCTTCAAATTGAGTTGTCCCACAATAGTAGAGATTTGCTTTAGTTATAGTCAATTACAAATCAAAGCCTCGCTCGTCAGTTACAAATCAGTCGCTAGAGGGAGTTCAAATTTATTATTATACAAGGATTTGGAGGCTGAAGTGAGATAAATGATTTGGAGGTCCCTTGGAAATTTGGTGGCCGGAAGCATATGCCCCATTTATCGTTGCGTAAATCAGACCCAGTTCACGCATGAGTTTATATAATCATTATATGAATACGAAATATTTTTACATGAATATATCTTTACAAACTGTATCTATATGAATGATGCTGGTGTCCAACCACGCTATACACTCTTTAAAGTTTTAAAACAAACTGAAATCAGAAATCAAAACAGTAAAAACTCAACAATTTTCAACATGTGGTCATTCTGAATTTAACAGATTGATAGCTGTACTTTGATTTAATTTAATTTAAACTGGGATACAAATTCCGTTAACATTAGGTACTAAACTTCACACATTGCAAATTAAGTAGAAATTACGAGTCATTAAAAGTTTTATAGTGAACTTTTTTTTCAAAGTTTAATAACTTTTCTTTAACAGTTGGTAAAAGCTGAATAAAGTACCTACGACGCTGGCTGCATTTTAAATTTAAATATTCCCGCGGGGGGGGGCCGGGATTACGGAAATAAAAGTGGATAATACTGGTATCCTATGGCAGCTAGTTTGCTCTAAAAACTTATTTGATCGAATTTAACAGGAAGAGAAAGCGATACAAAACATTCGTACACAGCAATGAGCGGTTTATAAGATTTTAAATGCATTATGTAAAAAATGAGCTTTTAAGCGCCGACGTTAAGGCAGATTGCAGTTTTACTTGGGATTTAAAAAGATTGCAGATGATAATGATTATCTCCAACAGATCTCACTTCGCTGTCACGCTCGTGTATACTGAGTGCTCCCTTGCTCACCGTGTGCAGCAAGCATGGAGCTTATTCCCTGCCTCCGTGGGTTAGTAGTATGGACAGAGAAGTGGAAGATCCTCGGACCGCGACCCCCCTCGGAGTGCTCTGTCTCAAAATTGGGGCGGAACTGCAGTTAGTGCAGCGGGACCAGCGGTGAATTTCTGGTGTTCCACCCACTTCTACTTGCAGCTGTACAACTAGAACTCGCTGGAAAAGTTTTCGAGAACAGAACATGACAAGCTACGTCCAGGTAGTCGATCACAAATCTCTAGATAATACGGAGATTTACTGATCTGCTAGACAAGACGGGGGGGGAGTACGTATACCATATAGTAGATGTGTACAAAAACACCTGTCAGCAATGCAGTCAACGATCCCTCAAAAATGTTTAGATACCTCATCATCATATCTTGATTAAGCTTGATGATTTGTAACTATCAAACATGATTTTCTGTGTGTCTCGAAAAAACACGCCAATATAGTACAGGAAGCTTTCAAATCGGTCACACCTGAATCATACCGCTCTGTTGGCAGAGTAGCACTGAACGGCTGCGACAGCTTTAGGTCTGGGTTCGAGTCCCGAAGAAAGCATGAATGTTTGATACTGTATAGTCTCTCTGCAGCATAGCAGCACTGTCGAGCGAAATGTTTTCTCAACACATTAGTGAAATGAAGTGGGTGAGAAAGCCCTCGGATCTGCCTCCTAGAAGATTCTCCTTCAAAAGTGAAACGGAGTTGGGAGAATTCGCATTCTCACCTATAAAATGCTTAAAGCCTAAGCCAATAGAGGTGTGTCTTACCTTTTGGCCACTTCGTTAACTAGATCTAATGCTACTTACTGTCAAGAAAATATTACCAAGTCACCATATAAAGACACTTGAAACATTCGGAAAATGTCGGATTTGCAGGGATATAAACTTATGTACTTCTTTCAGTTATATAAGGCTTGGTAGGTTCAAGGAGAATCATCAGTCTTCGAGAACTTGCTTCTTGTAACGACAGGCCACGCAAGATTGCCTCTTAAATACAAAATTCTTCACACACATGAATGCAATACCAAACAAGAATGAATTTTACATAAAGATGTAATCTTTCGAATGCCAATGAATCAATTATCATGAATGTCATTCATATCTCGTTATTAATGAAGACTTTACCTTTGACTTTTCAAAGAACTGGGATTAGTGTTCAGACACCGTTTTATTACGATTTCATCTCTACTGTCAACATTTTAATGAAAAGGTATTCAAACTCAAAATGCACAACAACAACAACACCGGAAAATGAAAAGAAGCGCAAGCTTCCAGCAAGTTGATTTAAAAGCAAAACAATGAACGCGAGTGAGTGGGGGGAAAAAGCCACTCGATACTTGGACAAGACTCAAAAATGTATTCCGACGACAGAACACCTATGAAAAAAATACCGAGTATAACTTTCAACCACGCCTTAAGCATGGCGTGAAATATATTCAGCATCAAAAGAGAAGAGACATGCAATATAAATAGCCACCGCTACTTTTTTTTTCTCCCACATGTCGTATCCCTAGTTCTGCTTTTGATAGCAAACAGATGTCGCGTCTAAGAAACGATTTCTAACTTAGGCGGAGTGGTTACGCGCGACATCGCCTTTCTTAGAATTCATTTTCTGCTTTCATGCAGATTTCTTCTAAGTTACGGATTAAGTCGGATATCTTAATCTTGATATAAATGTTGGCGATTCAACCGATAAAAAAAGGGGCGGAGGTGATTTTATAAAGCATAGTATTGTAAGCTATTATATTACATAAAAATTCTTAACTTAAGTCCACCATCCACACCATGGAGGTAGGAAAGGGAGGAGGGGCCATTCCGCGCTAGAAGTAAAGCACTGCTTTGAAGCTTGGGTCACCAGACGGGGTGTTATTTGTTTACATTCAGAAGCTCGCTTGACAAGATTCTGATTGTATTTCGACACACGACAGTTCCATAGAAATCGAAAAAAGGACACTCTCGAAGGAAAGAAACATTCATAGTGTGATGGATAATAGCAATTTGTATAGTTTAGTGACATTTACGCAAAAATCACATCTTGGTTATTTTTCGATAACTAACAACAGCGATTTTGATTATGAATTTGTTTTATAAAATTCGAAGCTGTTGCACTACAAAAATATAGGTTTTAAGAAAATTGCTAAAAGAGATCTGCCAAAATTTATTTTCTAGAAGATTTGAAAAGTTTGAAACTTGATGGCTAAATGTAAATATAAAATTATGTATGTTAAAATATTTGTAATTAGGCACATAGGTCAGATTAAGTTTTTATTAAATAGAGTAACGCATGCAAGGGCTATCTGCCTAAAGAGAGAGATGCCATCGTGGAGGAATTTTGAAGAAAAACTGACCTTTGAGTGGGTATTAAAAATAATACTTATAATTTTCATTCAAATTATATTCATATATATTTTTTATGTAAAACTTTCGGGTGTATGCTAAATTAATGTAAATTACTTTACACGAAAAATATAGTGAATGCACAGAAATTAAAGATTTGCACATGCCGGAAATGATAAAGAGGAAATATGTATGGGTATTTATGCATGTGCTTGCAAAAAGCATGTATCTGCCTTTGACAAAATACTTAAATATTCATTAAATTATTTATAATGTATTTGAAATGAAGAATTTATTCACTTATAAACAACTGTGAAGAAATCTAATGATTAAATGTATCTAATTTGTAATGATTATAAATGTTATCTAAATATATAATAACCTTAATATTGAATTGTAAACATAAATTGAAATCCTGTTGACAAATACGTTATAAAACTATTTAAGCAAGAATTGTTCGTATTGGAAAGCAATCTCTTAAAAGGTATTGTAAAACAAATGCTATGAGACGCGCTTAAGAACGTAATAAAGAGTTTTGGAATATGTATTGTTGAAATGAAGGGTAAAAAAAAAAATCTGATAAGTGTAATTAAAAGAATTATTCCCTTTACATTTTATAATAACTCAGTTACAAGTTTTAAATAATACTTGAAAAAAAAAAAAAAAAAAAAAAAAAAGAAGAAAACTTATTTTATTCCCTTTCAGAAATGTTCAGAGAAAGTCAAATACTATTTAATACCTATTTAATTATTAGGAATTAGCGAAATACTTATTTAAAGTATTTCGCTAATTCCTAATAATTCTCTAATTTAAAATGAACTGAATAGAGCATTAATTATAAATTGACTTACATTTTTCGATTTAAAAGAAGCCAAAAAATCATGTCATATTTAAGAAAGTATTTTAGGAAGAAGCTCTATAAATAGAAAAGAAATAATGCATAATTTTAATATTAATAATACAATAAACTTTGATCTTAATGTTTGTACCTTAACCCAATAAAATCGAATTACCTTAATTTTTTTTTCTAATGTAATTAACGAAAACTTGCGAAAATATTTCATTCAAATTAAACCATTCTGAGAAAACTGTCCTGTGAAAATTATAGCATTTAATTCCGTTCAGAATGAAATGTTGTTTAAAAATATGTTGTTTTCACATACTTAGGACTCTGAAGTGTTGTAGAAAAAGAAAATATATACATTTATATGTATATTTGCGACGTAATTACAAAATATTTACACCCGAACGCGTCAAATCCCATAGAACTCAATGGTAAATGACCCAATGTTTGTACCTTAACCGAATAAAATCGAATTACCTTAATTTTTTTTTTCTAATGTAATTAACGAAAACTTGTGAAAATATTTCATTCAAATTAAACCATTCTGATCCACACCATGGAGGTAGGAAGTAAGATGGAGTCGCCCTAAACAAGTTTCTCCGTACCCTGCTCTGAAGCACCGGCGATCCCTACGTGGTGACCAAAACATTGGGTCATTTACCATTGAGTTCAATGGGATTTAACGCGTTCGGGTGTAAATATTTTGTAATTACGTCGCAAATATACATATAAATGTATATATTTTCTTTTTCTACAACACTTCAGAGTCCTAAGAATGTGAAAACAACATATTTTTAAACAACATTTCATTCTGAACGGAATTAAATGCTATACTTTTCACAGGACAGTTTTCTCAGAATGGTTTAATTTGAATGAAATATTTTCACAATTTTCGTTAATTACATTAGAAAAAAAAGTTTTCGTTAATTACATTAAAAAAGTTTTCGTTAATTACATTAGAAAAAAAAATTAAGGTAATTCGATTTTATTCGGTTAAGGTACAAAAATTAAGATCAAAGTTTATTGTATTATTACTATTAAAATTATGCATTATTTCTTTTCTATTTATAGAGCTTCTTCCTAAAACACTTTCTTAAATATGACATGATTTTTTGGCTTTTTTTAAATCGAAAAATGTAAGTCAATTCATAATTAATGCTCTATTCGGTTCATTTTAAATTAGAGAATTAGAATTATTAGGAATTAGCGAAATACTTTAAATAAATATTTCGCTAATTCCTAATAATTAAATAGGTATTAAATAGTATTTGACTTTCTCTGAACATTTCTGAAAGGGAATAAAATAACCAAGATGTGATTTTTGCGTAAATGTCAGTAAACTATACAAATTGCTATTATCCATTACACTATGAATGTTTCTTTCATACGAGAGTGTCCCTTTTTCGATTTCTATGGAACTGTCGTGTGTCGAAATACTATCAGAATCTTGTCAAGCGAGCTTCTGAATGTAAACAAAGAACACCCCGTCTGGTGACCCAAGCTTCAAAGCAGTGCTTCACTTCTAGCGCGGAATGGCCCCTCCTCCCTTTCCTACCTCCATGATCCACACGCACCCCAAAGAAAGATTAAAAAAAAAAAAAAAAAAAATCCATAAAAAGCGCAGTTTTCCAACGTGGTATCTATTGCCCACCGATGGACGATAAGGAGACAATAAGATCTCATTTAAAAAATTTAAATTGTCTCAATACTTAGGGTGGCGGATTAACATTCACGTAGTTAACATACGTGAATTCATACATTCACATATATTATAGCAATGCATCTTTATAAAGATCTATTAAATCATGTTAGTCGACACTTCACACATACTGGTTGAGGTATATATCGCTATATATTTATTTATTTATTTACAAGGAAGTAGAAATTACAGACCGCCTTTATAATACTCTAAAAATATGATTTGAAATCTGGGTTGTTCTTTACAATATGGTAACTGGTAGTTTAGCTACATTTTGGAGGCGATAAAGGTTACTACCTGGCACTTTGGTAATAATGTGAGCAGTACTCAGTTCCGATTACGCATTATTTTGTGTGAGGGAAATGAGAGATCATGGGATATGTCATGTGATATTAATGGACGAATTACGGTTCTTTAATCGGAAAAGGGGGGAAATCGGAAAAAAATCTGGAAATTTTGTATTTGGCTTTATTCTGTGTTGTGTGAAACAGTGTTCGTGAATTTTTGGATCCCATGGCCGTAACTAAAGCGAATTCGAAATGGGTATTTATGTATGTATTAATTTAATGTATGTGCTCATTTATATTTTAAGTAGTGTTTTTGAATTTAATTATATTTTAATTAAATGATAGTTATTTTGTGAATTTTATGTTTGTAGGAATTTCGTATACGTTTTAGTTGAAGTAAACGTGCATGGAAATAATTTAAATATCTGACAATAAGTATTTGTAATGGTTGCGGTATGAATTCGTTGGTGACGTGTATAATGTAATAGATGATTTAGAGGTAAAAGTTTTTGGATATTTTATTTATTTTATATGTGGAAATGTTCATTACTTTTTCGCGATCAGGTAATTTCATATATGTTCTTATGTTCTTTTTACCGGGTTTAAAGATTGAGAAAATTGTCATGTATTTTCGTGAAATTTTTCTAATTTATGAGAAAAAAGCAGTGTACATGGATATAGTGAAGGGTGTGCGCAATGCCATTTTTGGGCAATTCTGGGATGTTTTTTTAAGTAAAAATAAGTCGGCGTGTACATGGTTTAGTGATATTTTAATTAAATGATAGTTATTTTGTGAATTTTATGTTTGTAGGAATTTGGTACACGTTTAAGTTGAAGTAAACGTGCATGGAAATAATTTAAATATTTGATACTAAGTATTTGTAATGCTTGCGGTATGAATTCGTTGGTGACGTGTATAATGTAATAGATGATTTAGAGGTAAAAGTTTTTGGATATTTTATTTATTTTATATGTGGAAATGTTCATTACTTTTTCGCGATCAGGTAATTTCATATATGTTCTTATGTTCTTTTTACCGGGTTTAAAGATTGAGAAAATTGTCATGTATTTTCGTGAAATTTTTCTAATTTATGAGAAAAAAGCAGTGTACATGGATATAGTGAAGGGTGTGCGCAATGCCATTTTTGGGCAATTCTGGGATGTTTTTTTAAGTAAAAATAAGTCGGCGTGTACATGGTTTAGTGATATTTTAATTAAATGATAGTTATTTTGTGAATTTTATGTTTGTAGGAATTTGGTACACGTTTAAGTTGAAGTAAACGTGCATGGAAATAATTTAAATATTTGATACTAAGTATTTGTAATGCTTGCGGTATGAATTCGTTGGTGACGTGTATAATGTAATAGATGATTTAGAGGTAAAAGTTTTTGGATATTTTATTTATTTTATATGTGGAAATGTTCATATTTGGAAAGGGTAAATACTTTTTCGCGATCAGGTATTTTCATATATGTTCTTTTTACCGGGTTTAAAGATTGAGAAAATTTTTATGTATTTTCGTGAAATTTTTCTAATTTATGAGAAAAAAGCAGTGTACATGGATCTAGTGAAGAGTGTGCGCAATGCCATTTTTGTGCAAATCTGGGATGTTTTTTTAAGTAAAAATAAGTCGATGTGTACATGGTTATTGTGTATGTGCGATTTTGAAAAACGCGGCAAGGAGTTTGCGATTCTTCACTTTTTCCCAATTTTGCTGTTAATATTTGTCATGATTAAGTAGTTTTGTTCCATAAAATTTCTAGCATAAGTGTAATTCGGCTAGTAGATTGTTGGAAAAAGTGTTGAGTAAATAAAAAGAAAAGAAACATGTCTTTACTTCGTGAAGACAAAATGGCGGCGGGAAAAAAAAATAGAGGGTTGCTGTAGGAGAGTTGGTCGCCAAATGTTCGCCAAAAAAACGCCAAGTTACCATAATGTAAAGATCAACCGAAATCTGTTCTTACAATGCGTGCAAACAGCCATGTTATCTCAGTATATAGGGTTACACGTGCTGAAGTAGGTATATTTGCACACTTTGTCACAATCAAAACTTTCAAATGCTCCAAGAATAATACGTTACCGTTCTGCGTGCCTCTTCCATTTTGAGTCAAAGAATGCCTAGCATACAGGGTGTCCATAGTTTCATCACCGCATAATAAATTTAAACTGAAACGTAATTTTACGAAGTAACAGCAACTAATTTATATTGATACACTCTCTCATTCAAGGAATTGCGTTTGTTCTAATTTTGGGGAAAAGCAACAGGGAACTTGTTTGTTAAGACAAAACAGTATTGTGCATTGAAAAAGTAATGTGCGTTGTCTGGTCATGGGAAGCGAAATCTCCGAAAACAGTTTAGAGGCGATTCCGACATGAATTTAATAAATCTCCACCAACGGAACAAGCAATTAAAGATGCTTAAATAGTTTCGAGAGATCGGACTTCTTTTGCATAAAGGAGGTGCAGGTAGTCCACGACTCAGTGATGAAAATGTTTACTCTATTTGAGCTGTGTTTGTGTGCAGACACAGTAAATCCATTCGCCATGCCAACCTGCAACAGGAATTCCCAGGTCGACTGTTCATTTCATAGCCACTCTGTTCTCCGAACGTCACACCACTCGACTTCTTTTCCGGGGATATTTGAAGAACAGAACCTAGTTTATGCTGCAAAGATTCGCAGCATCGAAAAGAAATCGTAACAGCAGCTACAGTGACTCGGCAAATGCTTAATAACCTTTGGAGGGAAATCAAGAACAGACTTCATATTCTTTGAGCAACTAATGGTGCTCATGTTGAAGTGTATTGATACATAATTCTAAATAAAATGCAGTCAGTCTTTTTTCCCTTATGGACCCGGGCTCGAATGACGGAGATGGCATGGTTTAACTCTCCGTCCCTTCTAGTAGGCAACGGTGGCTACCTATTAGGTGCTTCCATGATAAAATGGTCACCACTTTAGACACTTGTAGTGGCGCAAGGCTAATGGCTATTAAATAAAGCGCCTGGCCATTAAAAAAATAGCATAAAAATAAATAAAAAAACTTATTGTCGCTTGGAGAAGCATTACATATCAAACTTTAAACAACAAAGTATTGTCACGTACGATAATATAACACTGCGCTCTAGTTCGGTTAAATCTTCTCTATGCAGCTTTAGAGTCCAAATTGCCTTTGTCCCTGAAGGATTATTGTTTTCGTTTCGCAATTATGCGTTGAATCACTATAAACGGCGAATCTCTTTTCAAACAGTTGCCACCACATGTTAAGAGTCCTGAATTATATTTGAAGAAATTAAATAACGAAAAATCTGCAGAAATGTATGTATGTTTCTCGCATTGTGATAAAACAACGGTACATACAGCCATCGAATTTTGAATGACGTAGTTCTCTTACGAATATGGGCATGTGGAAGACCAAATTTGAATTTTGGAATTAGTTTTATTATCGATTTCATATTTTGTAAAACTTTAACGAATTTTTTAGTAACAAACTCAAACGATTTAAAAGCGAGCAAAGGCAACACTCTACGGGGGGGGGGACCTTTTTATCTGCAGGCGCGGAACTGTGTATCAGAAATTCTACAGATAGACTCATTTTAAAATTATTTTGCGACATTGCTATTGAACTGAATTTTATGGTTTAAGTGCAAAGAACATGATATTTAATAAATAAAGGTAACACACAAAGCGTTAAAAAAACGCCCCTTTGGACGTAATTTAAAATCTGAAAAACTTTCAGATTATTTTTTAAATAATTAAATTAAGCGAAGTAAATAATGCAGTTCATCACCCTTGCTTAATAACAGTTCTAGCCTGATAAGCATGCATGCACTAAATTCGTTTCTGATTCCAACTGCAAAAAAAATTCAAAATTGAAGATCCTAAGAGTTTTCACATATTTTTATTCTCCAAAACACTTTAACAAATGCCAAATTATATTTCATACTTAAGTCCAGCTTAAAAGTACCATAATAGATTATCAAATATAAGACATCTAATTTACCATTCTATAGAATCCTCCTTTGTTAAACACCTGAAAACTGATGCCTTAACTTTGGGAGCAGTTATCATTTCACTTACTTAAGATCGTCCATATTAGCTATTATCAGTCTACTAAAAATAAGATTTGCGCAGTGTAATTTGAGAAAATTATATCCGATTTCACATTAATATTGAAATATTTTGATAGCAACAATTTTCTTTGCCTGAATAAAAGTATTATGTCGACTCACAACTCAGTTTTAGCTCAGCATCTCTAAACATTACTGAACTTATGCTTCACAACCTTTTTTTGGAAAACTGCGCATTTATGGGGATATTCAAAAACCAAACATTTTTTTTTATTGGTTGGGGGGGGGGGATAAATAAACTTTTCCATGCGTTAAGCTGAAATTCGAATCAAATCTCACTGGCTTATCATTCCCCTCCCCACTATCGCTGAGAGGGGGAGACAGGCTTTTAATTTAAAAAAAGAGTCATGAATTACGCATGCACACCGTTCTTTTACTGGTCAGCTTGCATCTTTAGTTTCTGTTTTCCTCTTATTTATTAAAAATACCTGAACATTACAAATCTACTCTTTTATTCACGATTAATACGTTACTCGAAATATCAGATAAACTGATTTACACATCAAACATAGAATATTTTAACTAAGCTATTTATTTCATTAGATTACCGCTATTTTTCTCTACAGGTGAAGTAAAGTTTGGAGAAAAGTCTCGCAAAGGAACAGAAGTTTGTTACTACTGCAAAACAAATTATGTACATACTCCTGGCCAACTACTATAAACTTTTAATTATAAACAGAAATTCCGAACCATAAACATAGGAAACGTGACAATCAGTTGCATAAAGCATAAAACTTAATGACCAGAACACATGCTGACATAAAAACAAATAAATCAATATTTTAAAAAAAAGTAAGCAGGAAGGTTAGTAAACGGCGTGGGTTGGTTGGCGACGTGAAAAGCTTCAAACCTACAATTAACCTGCAATTTATGCACTTCCTCGGTACGGTAAGGAGATGTAATATATGGAATTACTTCAATTTCCACTATTCAAAAAAAGTCCATTTCCAGAGGACAAAGCTACTTTAAAAATAAAATTTAAAAAAAAAAAAAAAAAAGCGTTGACATTCAGTGACGAAATAGATTTTTTAACATTAAAAAAGTACCAACAAATACGTCACGTAAAAAGACTTTATATATTTAATAAAATGACACTTGCTATCAAGGAAATGTATATTACTTAAAAAATACTACATTTTTTTTAAAATTTTTTATCAGACGCTACAAATTTATAAATAGCTCTTGAGTACAGAATTCGCTTTTCGAAGCAAAAATAGCAATTTAAATTCAAAGTGTATAACCAAATGACTAAAAAATCTAGAGTTCAGGAGCAGCTGGGAGGAGCTAATTAGAGAGCCATATGCAAAATAATTAATATACAGCTTATACAAAATAAAAACTTTTCAAAAATCTGAGAAAGGTTTCAGATTGTAATGGTCGCCCAAAAGGGCTTGTTAAGGTTTTTTACGCTCACGCTGAGATCGCAGAATACCAGACTGCTGCCAAAGAATATCTAATGACGTTCTTTGCTGCTGCTACACTCAATCTGCTTACTCACTTTCTACGGTCTTTTCAGCTTTATTACTAAGTATCATTTTCTTCGCGCTTGCCCCATACACAATTCAACAGCAAAATTTTAAAAATTTTAGAAGTAGCATATGTTTAGAATTTCCGATGCAATGTGAAGTGTTGGCATATAATTTTGTAACCCCCCCCCCCAGTCTTTACTTACTTCGTCAAATCAATGTTCAATGTTCTTAGTAAGATAGGTTACAGAACTTTTTTTTTTTTTTGGTCTTTTTATTCTTAACGTTTTGTGTGTTAACCTTATTTATCAAACATCATGTTATTCGCACTTACGCCACAATTAAACCAGTAAAATCACTAAATATTTAAAAACAGCATATCTCTAAAATTATCGATAGACAGTCTCGCCATTGCTCGCTTTGAAATCGTTGAGTTGGTTAATCCAAAAAAGCTTTACAAAATATGAAATAAGATAGCAAAACAAATTCCAAATTCGGACTTGCAGGTATCTATATTCAGATGGAGGAGTAAGTTATTCAAAATTTGATTATTCTAGGTACTGTCGTTTTTTCACAATGCGAGAAAAATACATACATTCATTCTTTATCACTTATGTTCTTTAAAGTAAATACAAGGCGATCATATTTGGTGGCAAAAAACTCAAAAGTGACGCAGCTTTTAATAGTGATAGCCCATTTGGGCTGCACTCCCGGTTAAAAATTAACTGGATTCAGAGTTTAAAAAAAAAAAAAAAAAAAAAAAAAAAGAGTTATTTTGTTTATTGTTGAATGACCGAAAAAAATTACTATCAGTAGAATACAGTATGAAATTAAAGAAACGAACGAAAATTAAACGAAAAAACAAAATGAAAAAGAAAAGTGCGGAGTATTAAAGCACTTGGGCGTTGTTTTATCCACAGTAGTACGTACTTTAATTGCACATAGACCGGAATATATAAAATCGCAAAATAAAAAAAACAAGAAGTGCTAACGATTTTTTCATGAGAATGTGAACTCAGTAACATTGTTCAAGTTCTCTTGAGAATACTATTTTTTAATCCATTTAATAACTTAGTTTTAGTCCAAAGGGGCTTTGTCCCTGAAGGACTATTGTTTTCGTTTTGCGATTTTGCGTCGGAACACTTTAAAAGGCTGTATCACTTTTCAAATCGTGCCACCAAATGCTATCGCCCTGTAAATGTATTTATGTTTCTTGCATTGTGATAAAACAACGATACCTAGAGCCACCCAATTTTGAATGACGTAATCCTACTGCGAATATAGGCATCTGAAAGCCTAAATTTGGAATTTGTTTTATTATCGATTTCACATTTTGTAAAACTTTAACGAATGATTAACAAACTCAACGATTTAAAAGCGAGTAATGGCTCTACGGGGGGGGGGAGGAACCCTTTTTATCTTTAGCGCGCGGAACTGTGTATCGGAAATTCTAAAGATTTGTTCATTTTAAAATTATTTTGCGATATTGCTGTTGAACTGAATTTTATGGTTTAAGTGCAAAGAACATGATATTTAATAAATAAAGGTAACACACAAAACGTTAAAAAACGCCCCTTTGGACGTAATTTAAAATCTGAAACCTTTCAGAATCCCCCCCCCCGAAAAAGGCTACTAATACTAAACTTTCTTCGGGAATGTTCGCGAACTGTGATTTCTTACCTAATCTACCTCAATGGCAAATGGTACAGTAGTTCACGTCGATTTTTTTCTGAGTCATGATGGTAATCAATAGTCTGAACGCATTCAGACCAGTCCGTTTGCCGTGTTTAATGTCATGCAGCTCATGTTAGTAGGGAGGGCATTTTATACATCAATAGTTAGTCATTTCTAACATGCCTATCGGGTATAGTATAAAGAATTTTTGACTTTAACGAATAACGATATGATACGATATATGGCGAGAGAAGATTCTACCTTACATTTTGATGAGCAAGGAAAAAATCTTAAAAAAGATTTTGTACTTCCGTTAAACTTGAGCTTCGTTCTTTTTTGGACTATACTCCTGATAATATTGCCTAATAGGTAAGCCTGAAGATATTTAAAACTTATAAAGAGTCTCTTGTAATTTCTTTTTTCAATACTTCAATTTAAAAGACTATGAACTAAAATGAAGGACTATTTATGTTTTCTATTTGAGTTAAGCAAACTCTCTAACTTGTTGAATAAAGATTTCATAGCTATTCTAACTTATGATTCTTTAATAAAACTGTGCTAAATAGAGGATAGTGTAGCTGTGTTAAATGCACGACATATCAAACATACATTATTAGCGCTCCATTATTTAAATATACTCATTTCAACTAGCTTCTAAAGGCATCCAAAAGACTTAATTTTTTAATTAAAGTACAGAAGCGAAAAATTTTAAAATAAATTACATAATAACGCATACAATTGTACTGAATTTTTATCTTATTCATTACAAATAATCGTCATCATTTATCTGCATAATAGTAAATAAATAAATAACAGAGAACGTTTTAAATACATTAGCTAACTTATTTTTAACTAACATATGTCAACAAAATAAATATATCAATTACTACAATAATTAAGTAAATAATTACAAACTGCATACCGAAAGCAGACGATAAAAATTACAAACAGCACAATATCCTGGGAAAGATGGAACCCATGTGTGTGAATTCGCATAGAAGTGCTCATACTGCGTCATTTTGGAAAACGCATTAAATGCTGCAAAAGTATCTACAGAAAAATACGAACCCACTCACGGTCATTGAAACTAGTGACAAAAATGAGAAAGTAAATCTGAAGAACGAATTGGACTTACGAAATTGTTTTATCTCAATGCACAGCACTCAAGACGTATTGTTTTTGTCCATATCTCTTATTCTTATTTTGATTAGTTTTGGAGGTCTGACTTTGAAAATACAGATAAAGAAAGATTACCAAGGAACTAAAAATTACGAACAGCCGAAACATGAAACTTATATTTAAAATTATTGTCACAATTACCACTTCTGCTGCCAATTAACAAAGATAATCTACAACTAAAGGACAGAAGATACAATGAAGTCGTTTAATAAATTTTAACTATCCATATAAATCATGTGATTATCGCACAGCGGAATTTTGGATCACGAACAAATTATCGGAACAAAAAATATATCGGATGACAAGCGGTATTTCGAGTTACGGACACTCAAGATGACTTTTAACCAGCGACACTGAAATGACACTCAGGGACTTTTGAAAACATGATATCAAAATTTTCCATTCTTAGAGATTTTTAGAGCTTTAAGGATTTTTGGATACTAATGATGTGTCCCTCAGCCAGTGTTTCTCAACTTTTTTCCCCCTCCATGCACCCCTTTTAACATTGCTAGATCCTCTTTCTCCTTTCTTAAACTCGAAAAATACATTCAAGACCTTTTCTGCTCCGTGCATCTCTTTCACCATTGCCAGAAAATAATTCTCCCCTCGTTTCCCAAACTTGGAAAATATGTATTTAGATTTAGATTCTCCTTAACTTGTTTTTTACTACTTAAACAACAAAAAGGAACAGTAAATGTTGATAAATACCAAAACTTGACTAAAGGTGCTTTTCTTTTATATTCATAAACATTTAATAGCTAAATAAAAAAACTCCAATACAAGTTAATAATTCCCACACAGGAAGAATTCCCCCCTTGGTTGAGAACCCCTGCTCTGCGCAAAGTCATGACGTAAAAGAGACTAAAAGGAACCATACAAATACATTCAACAAGAACGAGCTAAAACAACTTTAGAAGGGGGGGGGAACTGAAAACTTTCAGATTTTATATTACGCCCAAAGGGGCTTTTTTAAACGTTTTGTGTGGTACCCTTATTTATTAAATATCATGTTCTTCGAATTTAAACCATAAAATTCAATTTAACAGCAATATCGCAGAATATTTAAAAGAGCATATATTTAGAATTTCCGATACACAGTCTCGCGCACTGGAGATAATTCCCCCCCCCGTAAAGTGCTGCATTTGCTCGCTTTGAAATGGTTGAGTTTAATGCTTTATAAAATATGAAATAGATAAAACAAATTTCAAATTTGGCTTTCCAGATGCCCACATTCGGTGAAGACTTACGTCATTCAAAATTTACGTTATTCAAAATACAAAATCTTTCTTATCGAATTCACGCTGCGAGATGTATCCAAATGAGGTACCAAAAAGAATAGATGTAAATACGCCACTCAAAAGCTATCGACAAGAAACAGGCGATATTAGATGAGAGAAATCGAATTCATTCGCAGGCCAAGATAAACCTTCACATTTTTTGATGGAAAGCAAACAGAACAGACAATCACTCCACAAAGCGATCGCTATTACATCTATCCACTCGAAAACAATGCGAGCCGCTAAAAGAGCCCACAAGCATCGTGGCTACAGATAAAATGCATTCTGTACTGTGATGACAGATTATTTCTCAAGTGGATTGTGTCTCTCGGGGTGCAACACTTAAATGGTAAGATTCCACCGACCTTTGGTAAAGGAGAAAAGCTTGGAAACAATCACAAAATGGGAGAGGTGTTTTTTTAGTTGCTGAGCTATCTAATCGAATGAAGAGGCCCACTTAGTACATACAGCCTTCCAAAACGCTGAAGGACGCAACTGCGTAGGCAATGTCGATTGTTATGAACAAAGTTAACCTGAACCTAAACATAAATAATGAAGTAATGATTCAAACTAAATTACATATATACAGACGGGAAAGGGAAGGAAAAACTCCGATACGAGTTTTCTACCGTTTCATCAAAACAGAATGTTCCGATGGCTAAAGCTAGCAAGCAGTTATCATTAATTTGTACAGGTAAAAATTTTAAGTAAACCCATGCTTTTAAAGAAATTATAAAACATCCCAGTTCTGCACGCTATTTTTTATCGTCCTTACACCTTAAATGTTTAATCATAACGTTAGTATTCCTAACAGATCGAATTTTAACAACATATAAGTTTGAAGTACTCTGAGAATTAACACACTCTCGATTAAATATACCAAACTAAAGAAATACTGTAATGTTCTGGAAAGATACCTAAGTATATTTTTGTAACATAACAGACAGTACTTACACATTTAAAGAACCGATAATTATTAAAACACACAGCAAGCAAACAAAGACTCTTGGCAAGATAACGTCAGTTAACAGCTTCAAAAAGGGACTACCACAGATATTTATTTAACTTCAGTGATTTATTAAACTGTCAGCTAGTAATCGATTTGTTAAGTAATAATAATAATAATAATAATAATAAAACAGAAGAGAAGAAATTTAAAAAACAGAGTTTGTTTTCATATAGAAATATTAAAAGCGGGGAATAATACAAACAAACTCAGTTACAAATTGTACTTTTAAGAGCGTAAACAAAGTGCAAGACAGAATCAACAAAGCGCGAAAGATTCCTCAGCAAATAGGAAAACAATGCAAATTGTAATACAGTAAAAATGAGCATAGAAAACACCCGAAAGGGCGTCAAGTCACGACAACAGGCTTCTGGAGGTGTCCAACCTCCTCCCTCGGAAAGGAAGTTGGGAGGGTTAGAGCCGTTAACACGAAGAGCACAAGATCAATTGAATTCCAAGTCACGTAAAGTTTGTCTGCTTCTGCTGCGAATGCACTTGGCACGGGCCTTGATCTTTAAAACTAAGAATACAAGCGTTAATCAAAAAGTTTATGGCAAGGAATAGGAAGCAATAGCTAAATACAAAACATTTCTATCCTTTGGACAGAAGGAAGTAACAGTTCCACTTTACGAAAAATTATTACTTTCACCGATCATTCCAAAATGATAATTATAGGCGTTTCGGTTCACAGCACATCAAAATGCATTGACACCAGACTTGTGATATTCTTCACTTCATGTATTAAAACTGAGAGAATGCTCTCTTTCAATGATCTTTTCAATAATCACTAATCGATATTTTTGTACAGCTGTAAAGAAATATGATTGCGCAGGGTAGTACTACGTGTGTTCGGTATTTTAATTGAAAATTTAGAAAATCAATATGCATCAGCTTACATGGAAAGTTAGTTTCTCTCATTTAAGTTTTTGAATCGAACACTTGCGACCGATAAACAGAAAGAACAGATACGAAAATTCTCTCAGTCCTATTCTTGTTGACATACAAATCTATTTTCTTCTTTTCGAATTTGTAATTTTATCGATATCTTTGCTTATTATGATGATAAGGCAGACTTTTTGGCAAAGAAAGGGACCAATATTCTCCTAATAACTGACAACCACATCACTTTTTACACTGCCAAAAGAGTAATCAAAAATTACTAGAGAAACGTTTTGGAAAGACGTTACCGTAAGCAACAGTCATAAAGTATGGACTAACAGAATTTTTGACACTCCGTTATGGCCCGGAAAGAAATCTGTTGCTATCTTTCCTCTTGTTACTGGATATTAATGTCTTGTTACTGGATAAACATCTGCATTGAAAGAATATTATCCCAAGCCCAACTTGTAAACTGTACAGGCTTCATGAGAAAATAGATGCCTGCACATGGAAGAGATACTGGGAGGCGAGATACGAAATATATTTATAGATTATACTGTGAACCCTTTTCTTTCATCTCTGCTTGTTCTGTCAACAGTTGGGCCCACCAGCGGCTGAGCGTTAAAAGTCGCTGAACACTGGTGGTTCGGTTCGAACTTCCAATCCTGCGAATGAGCTAGCTGCATCGGCGTTTTCGTGGTTTTCCCCATGTGTAACATGTATACGAGCCAGTTTCTCTTAGAAAGTGCTCCACGAAGGCATCCCTCCCCTTAGGCAATTAGCCCCCAAGGCTTTGCAGTAATCTGAGAAAAACCAAACCTGTCAACAGTTGTCTTTGTAATCTGCCGATAAACTTTTTAAAAAAAATCTCTGTATATTATAGTGACCTAAATATTCAAATATTCCCGCCTAAAAACATCTAATACACCTAAAAATTCCTTCAGAAGAATTTTAACAATTTTAGTAATTATCTACGATAATTATCATAGCTGATAACATTTAAATCATTATAAGATTACTTCCAGATAAAATATGAATTTACACGATGTATACAATCGACGCGATACAAAATCACTTGATTATTAACATATCTCATGCAAAATTTCAGAATATTGATGAGTATCTACCATGAATTAATTTTCTTGTAAAAATTCTCTACATTGCTACAGATGGACATTATTTTTACTTTTCGATGAATGCAGGCACACTCAACCAACGAAGCTAATGATCCCCATAGCTGCCAATCTTGAAATATGAAAAACGGGGAGTTTCCGGGAGGTATTCGCGCTACATGCCGATGGCATTTCGGAAAAGCTCCAATTGACTTAACTCACTTTATAATTTATTGAATTAATTATAATATGATTCACATGCAAAATATATTAATACACAATTTAAAATTCAATTATATACTCTACATTTTATGTTCTTTGGCTAATATACCTGCTGTAATTTTCTTAAACTTTTATACTGACAACATCCTGAGTAGAGAAGAAAAGCATTTATTTATCAAATACGAGGAAAACGAAATGAATAATTAATGAACATACTACTATGTGGATAAAGTCAGTAGCGTATTAGCTATTGCTGCATTACAAATGTCTACAGTACATCAAATAAAACTTTAAGAAAAATGATGCCGAAAATCACTAAGAGTCGTGAATGGAATCGACACAAGTTTCCTTTTTTTTCGGGGGGGGGGGGAACATTTTCCTTCGTAAAGGTTAAAAATTAAAAGCCAGAATCTACAACAGACAGGAAGAAGTGATCAAAAAACTAAGAGAGTTGACAGCTATAGATCAGTTATGGCAATCATATAAAAACACATTAATCTCTAAAACGATCATTTAACAAACATGGCCCGTGCCTGTCAAAACACGTTGAGCTTCTTTGTTGTTCTTGAAGCTTCTTTTTTGTCCTTGATTCAGATGATGAAATTAAGATGAAAGACCTTGAAATTAAAGTGAAAAATAAGCATTCATCACAAATTTTCTGCAAATAGAAAACTTGGAATTTCATGTTAAAATGGAATTAATAGTGAAATTAATATTCTGAAAATGATTATAATTGCAAACTTAATATATACATTCTTTGCGATGTAAACAGTCAGGTTGGAAGCGTCGTTGTATTTATGTTGTGACAATTATTTTTAAGATTTGACAAAAGTTCAATTTAAATTAAGTTCTAAGTAAATTAAGTTCTAGTAAATTAAGTTAACTAAATTTAAATTAAGTTCTTAGTTCTTGTCACAGAATTCGCTTGAACCAGAAAACTATGAAAATTTCATGCCATGCGGCATAGTTAAGGGAAAAAAAGGGAGGTTAATCTTAAATGTAAGACTGGCTAATGGCTATAGTTAACTAATCGCAATGCCAGGATAAGTGTTCAGTTTGGACTTACAATTTCTTGTAATAACTGGAATTTTAGAGACAGGGCAAGTCGCCTCCTCTTGCAATATTTATTTATAATGAGTTTCAGTTTGTGTTATTTTTATGAGAAACCACCAGAAGGTTATTAATAAATAAAAAAATATTTAATTCATTTGTATTTGCGTTGACAGACTTAGCGGTCACGGGCTTAAGTCACGAACAGGTTAGGATAACTATGTGGTTAGCGTAAGGTTGAATATTTAATTTAATTTCACACCGCAGAAATTAGAATGCTTCAAGTAGAAATGCAAGCATACTCGTACTAATTCATGCCTGCAGAAATATGCTTCCGATTGGTTGATCCCAATGATAGCGCTATGCTGTCCCCTTAAAAACTGCATACATTGCACATATTTTGCAACAGAAATATTGCTTAGACATTCGTAGCATTTGTGTAGGCTATTTTTAAACACAGCCATCTTCACACGGAAAACTCAATACATAAGGATTTTTGTATGAAAGATTTAGAACAAAAAGCTATAACAAAAGTAAAAGAGTGCTACTTTGGATACTTTTAAACATTGCTGCAAAGATCTGGGTGCAATTAATTTTGGATTTAAAAAAAGAGGGTCTACGTTTATTAAAGGGCCGGGGGGGAATCATCTCATAAGCGATGTCAAAAGAAGTACGTCTGACAAGCAGTTGCAAAGACTCTGCATTTTAAATAATGTTTGGATTGCAGAATACAAGAAAGAAATCCCCCAGATTTATAACCAAGCTTTATAGTTGAATATAGCTTCACTTTTTTCTAAAAAATCTAAAAGCTACTATTTTAGAGATAAAAAAATACATTCACTTGTGAAACACCATAAGAAGTTTGCACCTTTCTAAAACTTCGCATAGACGAGTTACGTGACTGCAATCCAGACCATTTTTCACACGTCTGTAAGTCTTAAAAGAATCACTACAGATGCCACTGACTTGACAAAATCCATTTGTCAGTCGATTAGTGAAAAAACTACTGGAAACACCCCATTGGCATGAACGTGGAAGGAATATATTACATCCAGCTTTTACAAAATCGTTAATCATTATTTTGCACAAATGTGCACATCTCTATGTCCAGGTTGATGTCACTGAGCTCCGGAAATTTATTGAAAGGAAATAATTTATATATAATGAATACTTTTTTTAAAGCAACAGGAATAACTAATTTATAACTTGGAAATATCGCACGAATGGATTATTATCAAGCTGATAGGAAACCAGGTACACGATTTTACATAATCCACAAATTGCATGTTTCCTTGACAGATAACTGCTGGTCACCAGTCGTGAAATACTAATCCAATATTTGTAACTATCAACAAAGTCAATTTCGTTCTTTCGGTGGTTCAGGTTTGTATGTAATAGGAGATAAAATACTTAATCTAAAACATCTCTACTACTAATTTATTTACAAGTTACTGAAATAGATCACAATTTTCTTTTGCCACTAATTGTTAGAGCCGGCGATTCCCTTACAAACATTCTAACTCATAGTTAAGGCAAGGTATAGCGCTCTCTATAGGCGTTTCGCAACACTCCCCACCTAAACGCTTAACATAGAGTTCATACAAATACTTACCAATTTCCATCATTTTTATTTACATCAATCACATTGCAATAAAGTAATTGCCACATTTTTGCATATGGTCTTTTAAACAAGTTTCCTACTACGGAAGAACTGTGTGTTCTTGTAGCTTAATAGTTCTCATGGACAAAACAACAGTCATTATTAACTGCATGAGCAATATCACAACTGATGCATGCTAGTTCTGGAACCAATGCCGACAACGAAAAGAACACAAAAAATTTTAAGACTGCTGAATCCAAAAAATTGCCGGAGCGAGATAGAACAGCAATATGTTATATACCACACATCGCGCACACCGAGCAGCGTACATCAGAGTTGCTGGAGGAACAGACATTTCACGGCAGCTACATAAGATGCGTATATACTCTTCTTAAAAAGTGGAAAAACCTTGAAACAAAACATATGTCTCCTCCCTGCCTTGGGTAAAGAAATCGAAAGAGTCATCCTCCAACGACATTTCATTAACTCTCAGTCATTAAAAGTCACTACCTCTGTTCACACCCATGAAATAGGGTCTACGCTTTAGCCAACTAGGTGGTGGTGTATTTAATTATGGCAAAGCACACTAGGGCTACCTGCCTAAGAGGAGGAATGCCTTCGTAGAGGACTTTCTAAGGGAAACTGGCTCGTATACACGTTACACATGGGGAAAACCACGAAAACACCAATGCAGCCAACCCGTTCGCGGGATTCGAACCTCGGACCGAACTACCAGTGTTCAGCGACTTTACCGCTCGGCCGCTGGTGGGCTTTAGCCAACTAGTAAAGACAAATTTGTGCATGCATGGATATATTTAAAAGTCTCATGACTGGATGGCAGTTATGATATCTTGGCGTAAATCTGAAAAGTTACAATATTCAGGCAAAATCTTTATACCAGTTTTAGTGACATACCAAGGTCTATTTGCCTAGCAATCAGGTTCTGCTTATGCTATGCTTACCATTTAACCATCCATTAAATACGATCCAAGGGACTGCACAATAAATAACCATCAATAGTTACAGAGACGGCCTTTACGCTGACCAAGCCCTGGACAAACTAAATAACACTATCGTGAATAATGAGTGTGATATCTTACATACATCTGTTATATCTGTTGACGTGCAGAGTGTCACTATATCGACTGAACATAAGAGTCAATTAAAACCAGCCAATAACTACTGATTAAATATATATATATATACATATATAATAATAATAATAAAATATTACATTCTATTAAGAGGATACCTGGCTAATTATTCGAACCTTTTAATCCTTCTACAAGGGGTAGGGCCTTCGGCCCAGGCACCCAGGTGTTCCAAAGTACCGTTCTACCAGGACGCATAAGAGTCACTGAACATAAGACAGAGAGACTGAACATGATCTGTCCAAAAACTTTCTTTGACCTCCTCCACATCTATCTGAAAATAAATGCATGCAAACTACAACCATCGATAGTATCCATTTGATCCACATTAACAACGGCTACTTGCACAGATCCTGTCCCCGGCCTAGTTATGATAAGTTCTCTCCTTAATCGCCCTTTTAGTGGGGAAGGCGTAAGGTATTTTCCCCTCCTTATTGTGTGTTTTCGTCATGTAATTTTAGACGCACGTTCAGCTTACAATCGGAAGATCCAGAGTTCGAATACCAACGAAAACACTAATGACTCAACATATTGACGATTTAAAAAGGTACACAGCACAAACTAACGCAGCAGCCTACGAGACACTAATGAAGTAATTTCTTCGACATTGATATTGGTTCCCAGTAACTCTGTATTTCCAGGCAGAGCTGGCTGCCCTTAAAGTCCTTCACAGCTTTGCGTTATACAGAGCGGCCACACAGTTGTGTGTGCGTTTAAGTTGGGCATTCCATTCCGATCTGTAATGACTCACCATAGGCTTCATGCCATTCGAGGACAGCACTACAGAAGCAACACTGTCTTGTAAATCCAGAAGCAACTCTTCTCTCCCAGTTAGATAGCATCAAACTGAAAATCCAGTGGGTCCATGCCCACACTGGAATTGCTGGCAATGAAAAAGCAGATGAAATTCGAAATCGGCTGTCCCAGATCTCAACAAAAATATGTTACATACGCTACCTAAATCGCATTTGAAGACATGCACTAAGCCTTGTTAATAGAACAGTGCAGAAAATCTGGGATGATGCTGACATTGGCAGGAGAGTATATAATTTTTTAGCGAAAACCACCAAAGAACTATACAGAAATACAACAGCACTGATGCGTGGAAATATCTAGAATCACATGCAAGATTCACCACACTGTTAAATACCATTTCTGCTAAAGGTATTATTAACTATATAAATTCGTACAACTTTGTTAGTTCGGGCCCCACGGTAGAGACATTAGTTTTTTTTTTTTTTTTTTTTTTTTTTTTTTTTTTTTTTTTTTTTGTTTTTGTTTTGTTTTGTTTTGTTTGTTTGTTTAAAAAAAAAGCAGGATTTGTGAAGAATGAGCAGTGCCCTCGCTGGGAATCTAACCACGGACCTCTCGAATACGCGCCGAGTGTGCTGACCACTACACCAAGAAAGCGGGAGAATACCTTATAAAATTATTAGTTATTAATATTTCCAAGAATTTTGAAAGCAAATGTATGGAATTTTTATGTTTTACTGCGTGAATCGAACATTTGCAAATTTTTTATTTGCAAGGGCACCGAAAACGTTTACAAAATGCCTCTCAGTACCTCTAAGTGCTGAAAATGTTTATTGAGAGAAATTTTGTCATTGGAAATATGCAGCTAAGAAAAATATTTAAAGAATCAAAGCCTCCAGCCTTAAATATAATTTTGAAAGAATCTGCCACGAAATACTTAAGAAATTTCCTACAAATGTGCAAGCTTAATGCCAGATTATCGATTTGATTTAAAAATGCTTCACACAGCAATGCAGGTCTTAAAATTTGCAGCTCACTCTTAATATGACATTCATTACAAAGCTACTTAAGACTGAAAATATAAACCGGATTAACGAACCACAGAAGACTTAAACAATTAATAGTCATAAAAAAACCTTTTATTAAAATAGGATTATAAAACATTACATTACAGTATTATAAAACAAAAGAAAAATATTTCCTATTCAACCGAAAACTATCTTTCAGAAGTTTAAAATGCTTTGTTTTAGAACATGTTCTTTTTGATTGCTAATAAACAATATCAATAATTATGACATTTTCGTGCAGATTAATGACCATTAATACATTAAACAATTTAACATTCAATAAGACTTTCAGTTTTTAAATATCCTCGTTCGTAACGAAAAACAACAGCTGGAACTGGATGAAAACCATCTTCTAGAGTGAATTTCCACCCAGTTTACTCACGGTTGATAATATCTCAGATTCTATTTGCATATTCAGTAGCTCATAGATCAGATGTTATCAAGCTAGTGCAAGTTTTATAATGGCCATTTCAGATCCACAACTCACGTAAATTAACGATGAGTAATTTATTGAATGTTACATCAAACAATGCATGGAAGAGTAGAGGCCAGTTTTCAGCCCACTAATCTTACCGTCCCACTAAAGTGAACAAAATGGGGAGGGGATATGAGACGCAAGCAGTTTATGTAGTCTCTGCCTCCATTTTGGCAAAGTAAATATGTGTTAAGTACAAATAAAGCATGCCACCATAAAATCTTTTTGACATTTATAAAGTAAACAAAATGTTACCTGGACTCATTTACCTATTTTCATATAAATAATTAAGTGAATTGAAATATTGAATAAATTAATATAATTTATTTCCTACATTCATGAAATCGTGATCCTTATGATAAAAACAAGTATTGCTTATTAGTTTCGGAGCCAAACGTAATTATTAAATTAAAACATCTCACTAAGTAGTCACGATTACTACCACATCAAATCAACTTTGATGCAATAGCTACTTCTCATTAAATAATACAATAGCATGTAATAGAAAATAAGTGCAATAAGTAAAGTGAAATGAGAATATACTACATATTTTTATAATTTAGAAGAAAAGTACGTCAAACTTAATTCAGATTACTCAACATGCATGAAATGCAGTTTCCTCCCCCCTCCTCCAATTTTGAGTAGATTATAAGTAGTTTTTACTACTAGAATATACTAGATTAAAACAAAAACTAAAGATTACAACTAGTAGAATATTCTAGATTACAAAAACTTCTAGAATATATACTAGTTTACAAAATAATTTACAAAAAATTATTATGAATTCTGATTTAATTTTTGAAAAAAAAAAATCTTATTTACATACTACTTTTTAATTTCTTACCTCAAGGTTAAGTAAAAATTTATCATTTGTAATTCCCTTATTTCTTTCTCTCCCCCCCCTTTTTTTTAAATTTATAATTGAGGGGATAGAAGGAAGATTTTTCGAAAATAAACTACAAACTTGTATTACTATGAGAATACATAAATCTAAACCAAATATTTAATATGGTATTTTGAAATTCCTGCAAGGAATTACCTGCGAAACGAAGTATTTCAGTTTCCACTTCTAACGAAATTAAATTTTGCATGCGATTATAAAAACGTCTCTTCAAAAATGCGAAGACAATTTAGCAACTACTATCACCTTAATGACACTCTAACGTACTCTCTGACACAACATAGATCGGACACTGTTATGGCATTTTTTATGTTTTCTTGGTTTTTCTCTCATGAGTTCTTGCGATATGATATAAACCTATCGATCTCATGCAAAAGCAGGATTAACCTTTAAATGATTCCACGCTCCGAAATCTCTTCCACAACTTCCCATTACAAATGTTACAACATAGTATCGTGAATAGAACAGGTAAAGATATTGAGAATTAAAACGAATATTTTGAATGATGAAGGAGATAAAGTTTCGGATTTCTACATATTTCCCATTACAGAAGCGTACATAAAATTGAAGATATTTCCAACATGATAACAACAGAGTAGTAGGAGTGTACAAATTAGCTGTGCCGAATTCTCGATTCTGGCTTGATCATATGATCACATGAGAAATATTTGCATAAAGGAAGGAATGCTTTCATGGAGGACCTTTCAAGGAAATATGGCTCGCATTTATATTGCACAGGAAGAAAATTATCAAAAGATTTTACTATGTTTCTAGCGGAATTTTACTCGAATTGAGCTATGAGAGTTCAGCGATTTTGCAGTAGAGCCACTGTGGGTACAAAGCTCTATACAGAACGTCCTGATGCTTCCCTATGAATCTTTTTTTTTTTTTGAAAGAAATGTGGAGTGATAGTGCTGCGGCTTCTAGATTTATAGAACTATTACATAAAAGAGTAACAGATATTCTTCAATAAGAGAGGGATCCACATAAAAATGGACGCAAGAAATTTGATAAATTTCACAAACGGTATAAAATGCAAATACAACCAGTTTTTGCCAGGTTTTTCCACGAAATGAAATCTTATTTGCTTAGTTTATTTGATTACAAAGTCAATAGTGATACTTGTGCACGTATTTTTAGATTTTCAAAGTAACAATTTCAGAAAACATAGTTGAAACAAAAATATTTGGCTTATTTAATTATAGCAAAGCGATCGAGGGCTAGCTGCCTAAGGATTTTAGCAGCGATTATCCCTTAGAAATCGAACGTGGAATCTCAAAATAACAACAACATTAAACTGATTTATTAAAAAAATAAATAAATAAGAAAACTTCTTTATTGTACTAGGTATTACCACAGTCATTAACGGTATCTGAACACGAAGTTCGGAGCGTCGATAAGATATCATTTCATACATATTTCACAGTATTCCCCATAGCATGTTCGAATTTAACATTAACCTTGAATGGAAGGGGTTACCCCTTCCATAAAGAGTAAAGTGGACTAATTTTCAAAAAAGCCTCATCAGGGAATACTTGAAATGGGATATATAACTTGTAGTAATGCATTCAAAATATGATAAATTTTGAAAAATTAAACACAAATAAACCTCAGTTTAAGAACAACTTTTCAGATTTCAACTAAAAACAATTATTTGCTCCATTTTATGATCGAGTCACAATAGCGCTTTTAATTTAAGCCCCTCGTCGCAAGCAAATAAATAAAAATGAATGAATGAAAAAGAAAACACAACATAGTAACATTAATCGTTGATGTTTTATACGTAGAGCGGAAATCCTCTAAAAAGCTTCAACACAATCTAACATTATCAGTATTAAAGTTCGCCAATTTAACGCCTGCCTTCCATCATAAACTTTAATATGTTGCACAAATCCTTCCCTTTTGTCCGAAACTTTTCTCTCCCAAAATGCAACAAGGCGTTAAAAAATGCGATTGCTGAGAATAGTAATATACCCTTGCTAAATAAAATGAGAAGAAATGGTCTTTGAATCCAACTGACCACAAATACTGAACCAGAAAAAGGATTCCCAAGTTACCATTTATCATCCATCATCAAAATTCACTTCACCCTGAAAACAGTAAAAAGTTTATTCAGCCTTAGGTCCAACAACTTCTGATGGGGTGGGAAACTCTATTAATCATTACCATCCTCCTTGGATGTGTCATCTGGTAACTATCATCAGTCACCCATCTCTGAAGAAACAACTGATGACTACCAATTGCCAACTTCACGCTCTAGGTAGGAATGGGGTAAGTACTAATATGCTTGCAGGAATGAAAAAAAAAAAAAAAAAGAGTAAAAACAATTTATTCTTCTGGTGAATATATTAATGAAAGATTTAAACATTGTGGAGCTAGTAACCAGACCGATTTTTTTTGTTTACATTTACAACGATTAACATCAGCTTAGATTTTCGTATCTTCAAACGCACGACTTCTTGTCATTAACTAGATTAACCGAACTAATGGAATAAACAGTTTTAGTGAAACAAACATGAGGATAGAGCAATCACAGCCTGCATGGTCTTCCTATGCAAGAATTGATTTTATTTATAAAATTACGCATAGACGATATAAGCCCACCAGCGGCCGAGCGGTAAAGTCGCTGAACACTGGTAGTTCGGTCCGAGGTTCGAATCCCGCGAACTGGCTAGCTGCATGGGTGTTTTCGTGGTTTTCCCCATGTGTAACGTGTATACGAGCCAGTTTCCCTTAGAAAGTCCTCCACGAAGGCATCCCTCCCTTTAGGCAGATAGCCCTCGAGGCTTTGCCATAATCACACACACACACACATAGACGATATAAGTTTAAAAAAATTTAATAAAGTTTATAATAATAATCGCGCTTAATGGAAAATATTGCATTTCTTTTCGTGTATATCAAAATGGAAGCTAATATTTTTTTAAGAAGATAAATTATTAAAAGTGCTACGTGGGAACTTCCTAGTGTTATCTGGCAACTTTTGAGGGAGGAAGACATATGTTATTGGCGTAAATTCATTAAACCAAGCACATTTCTTTTTCTGGGATGTGTTCAGGAAATCGGGGGGGGGATGCGTCGGGATGTTCAGAGGATATGCGCTGATTCTGCCAGCAATATTTTCAAAACATCCTGAAGAGATTTTCGTGTAAAGGGAACACAGGCCGACTTGAAGAAAGGTCAGGGTCGGGTTTCTTCCGGAACACATTGAAAACAAACAAAAGAAATGTAAAATGACCTGTGAGGCTGGTAAAGGAGATTAATTTATCAATGACTTATTTGAGAACTTAACCAATAACTTATTTTTTCATTGTTTCTGCTAAATAATTTTCTCTAATGACATTTCACTGACTTCTCTCAACTATGCTGACCTTATAAGAAAATTAAAAATTATAACTTCTGATCTTATAAACGAACTTTTTAATGTGAATATTTAAATAAAGTTTTAAGGAATATTTCAGGGTTTTAGACATACTCCATTTTATACAATATTTGCTTTTACTTCCTTTCTTTGCCTGTATATATATATATACAGGCAAACTTATCCCTTGTATGTATATATATATATATAATGTTGTATGAACTTAAATCCATTTAGTGCGAATATATATATATATATATATATAAAGTAAAAACATTAAAATTGATTAGTGATGTAGCAGTGTTATAAGTGAAGAAAATATAAGTATAAAGACAATTATTTGAATTAAGCCGATTTTCTCCACTAAAGATGAAACTTGCCAATCCAACACCACTTACAAAATTTTACTTCCTCGAAATGCCCTCTGCAAAGCATCAAATTGTGTATGATATAAAGGCAAGTAACATTTCCGAAATTTCCAATAAAAAAATGTAATTGAGATGCAAATTCAGAGGGATTAGGAAAAAAAATTCTCTTTTAAATTTATCCATTCAAAATTACAAAATAGGTTACTGAATAAAAAAGCACAAAATGTTTTTATTTTCTTTCACTAATTTTATGATAATGTAGTTCCAGTGTTTGCAAATTTAGCTTTTAATTTCGATGTCTGTTCTTCACAAATATTTATGCTATTTTACAGTTTATGTGATGGATATGAACTGAAATTCAACTTTGGAAACTCTCCTAATTTACCGATGTAAAAGCAGATCTTATATTAAATATACAAAAATGCATACACATGCACACACAAACAATTTTTCCTAGTATGGTTAATCTTTTTAATAAAAAAATTGTTAAATTTCTTATTAATATATGATTTAATAATATTAATATATGGTTATTATATTATATATTATTAATATATAGTTTCTTCCATTTCATTTACTATAATGGAAAAAGGTTATTCCTTCTGGCCAGCTTTTTCCATAGTTTTGGAAGAAATTCACAATCGTGCTAAATGACGTATTTATTTATGACGTTTTGAAGATATCCCAACTTAACACCTGGATTTATTTCATTTTCAGAGATTTACAATATAATGAGTTCCAAACATATATCACATATGTGTGCAGAAGTGACATAAACTACAAGGATTAAATAAAAAAAAGAGTAAAATATTTCAAATTATTTTAACCTATGCAAACAAATTTTTCAAATAAAGCGCGAAAAAATAAATAAAAATACGTATAAAAATTCACTTTCTTATCTACTCTCGTACAATATTGATAAAATATTGATAATAGGAAATACTTTGCTGAAGGACCATTCAAAGGAATTTTGAAAAGATACCTGCAGAATTTGATAACATCATACGTCAACCACAAAATGTAACAGCCTTTCAAAACCGGAAGGAAAAAAAACGAATTTTTTTAAATACATTTTGCTTCTCGTTTGCCCTCAACGAGAAGGGGGGGGGTGGAAACAGTAAAAACAAAATAAACGGAAAATGAAACCCTCAAACTTCTCTATCTAATAAAAACGCATTTTTAAAACGCTAAATACCCGCAGCAGCGAGTTAAATCTCTGCTGAACAGTTCTCGTGACCTTTAGCCACGAAGGTGAATTAAAAAAAGAATAACATAAAAAATCAGCAAAGGTAATAACTCTCACTCAAACATGCGCAGCATCACAGTACAGAGGGATGGGAGTAAAAATCAACTTTTTTCATAATAATCACACCAGAGATATGGCAAGATGACAAATAGTGGTGTTAATAATAGGGAAAATCGCTAAAACACCGTAGAGTGGTACATAATGCGAAGGGACAATACAGGTGTGCTATGCCATAAGAATACTTTTTTAATGTTTATTATTTTTTATTGGTAGCGGGGGGTGACGCAAGCAACAGCCCCCCCCCCTCTTAAAGGTGGAGCCGTGTCTAAGATATAAATGGGAAGTCATCAATTTTCTGAGGATAAAACGTTAAGGTTTTAGCACAAGTAAGGGGTGTTCTCCATATTCAACAAAAGAAAGAGCCAAGTATTAATACGAATGTGCCTGAGTTTTAAAAAATGCTGCAGAGTATTATAATATCATGGTAACCGAAAGATAAAGCAATATTTCACCTCTCTTAAAATGCCGTTCTGAAGAATATATCCAACTTACCAATGCATCTTAATAGTTTGTATAACTACAAACAGAATGCAATTTAAAGACTGTCAAAAGTTAACAAAATTTATCACTAAATCGGGGGCTTTATTAAATTAAAGAAGCGTTTTGGTTCAGCTCATACATAATATGTTATAAAATTAAAATCAACTTTTATCAATTAATTACCTTGCTTTTTAATATATTTCGAGCACACGTGACAAAGAATTTTCTGAAAAATCTTTAATAAATTTCAGCTTTCTTTTAGATTTTAGAGCAATATTGCCCCAAAAAATCTTGCTTGTATGAAATATCAAATGTTTCTTTATTTGTTGTCAGCATTTCACTTCACAAATATGACTTGTAATCTTCCACGTCATCTTCTGGTAATTCGCATCTGCTCTCAGTTTGTAACAAATTTTTCAAAGATCCGCTTTTGTATTTGAACATGCAAATAGTAATTTCTATAATCCATGTCATTCCGAACACAAAAAGCCACGCTATGCAACTGTTTTTCAAGCCATCACTTTGTTCTTTGTCACGAAAAATAACTCCCTTTCAGTAGACAGTCGCTAATTTACTTAAAATCATACTCGACTGGAAACGGAAAGAAAAAATATTTCAAAATTTAGAAATTTCCAGTTGTTGAGGGAAAAAGAACAAAATAAATTTATCCGAAATTACTTAAAGAAAATACGATAAAAATATTTTAATATTATTTGCATACAGGCAAGCTCATTACTCTTTCACTTTAATTAAGAACACAAGATAAACATTAAAAATTGTTGCTAATTACGGATGTTTAAACTCTTGATACTTAACTCAAAAACCACTTATTAAAAGCTATCTGCAAAACAGATACCATAAAATCCACAGTTTTTGTCATTCATGGTGCTTTGGGGTATATGTATTATTTTAGCTAAAATCACATACATTTTTAGCTAATACTGAAAGACGCTGACTTTCCATTAATGTCTGAACTCCTTTAGTGGTTTTTCAATACACTATGCTGAAACCCGCGGTTTTGGTGACGATCATTACGCTTCATAATACGCTCTTCAAAATTTCATATATTATTAGGTAAAATATTCCTTCGTTCCTAATGCAGCGGCCAACTGTTTAACACTATTTCTAGGACGACTTACAGGCGCACAATCTCAACGCCCCGTTTTACTTCAAACGTGCTTCAGTTGATTCAAAGAGATACTCTAGAATGGTTGATCAGATTTCTCACAACTACGTTCTTTTAACTTTTCTGTTGCATTCTAAGCACTGCATAGATTCTGGCTAAAATAGTACACGCGCATGTTGTCCAGAAGTTTAGGTACTAGCCGGATTTATGTTTTTTTAAGTTGATAACTGGTACGTGTTACTCAATCCATGAAGAGCAGAATCCCTCCCTAAACGGTCGCTACCACTTTTGTCGGGGGGAGGGGGGGTAACCTTGAATGGTAAAGACTTTCAAGACCTTATCTATGATATCGAAGGAAATTTTCTCTGACGCTTGGAACTTACATAAATGTTGCTCTATAAGTCCAATCTCGATCAAGTTGTACAGGATGCTTGTCGAATCTCGATCCATTTATCCAGGATGTTTTATTTTCAGTCAGGAATACAGGTAATTTAAGTCATATCAGATGATAACTGTCATTAAGGTGTCGTTATGTTGATACAGTTGCGAAACATAACAAATTGTTTATAACCAGAATCAAAGCTAGGTTACGCTTTGGCCACACTCTATTGTCTTGTTCTGTTACTCAACGAAATTTTACTAGGGTTTTGGGCTGATTTAGAATCATTTCTCTTTCGGATGTATATCATTCCAAGAGTTTGCTTTAAGGTTTCCATAATGGCCAAAATGTACAGCATAGAAGGCTTTGCCATTTTATTCTCCACGTCAATAGTCAGTAGATTCCGCTTAAGATGGCATCTAATTTGCTCGTCTTTACAAACGCCAATAAGAGCTATTTACAGACGGTGCGGTTATAGATTAAACACATTAATCTTTCCTAAATATTATAGGGCAGGGTCTCAATACAAACGGAAGGCAGGATACTCATACCTTCAGATTATTATTTTCAAATATAAAAACATGCCAGACATGCAACATAAAGGATTCTTAAATAAATAAACAAAAGAATTAATGAAACAGATTTTATTTTCAAAGCAAGCGCACCACAAAAATGCAATCTGTAGTTTTCCTGTTCTTACTGGCCTCATAGAAGACTACAATAAATTATACTTTAATTAACCACAAAAGGGAGATGTAAGCACCAGAAACTTCCTACAAACGAAGGTTTTTATTCCCCGTTGCCAATAAAAACTAGTGGGGAGACAAAATACTTAGTTTCATCTACCATCCCCCATTTTTAACAATGTTCTCTACATATATTAAGGTCCCGCCAATCATTCCCTTCAATTCTGCACCCCTAAACACGCCCACGGATGCTCCGGGTGAACATCATCTGCTTTTATGACATCTAGAATAAGCGTTTATAGTATCTCGAAGAATTCCTCGCGTTTTAATGGAACTTGTTGGGAGGGACCATACTCAGTAATTAGAGACTGAGATACTAGCACGTTAACATGCTTGGAGATTGGAGCATCGGCTCTTTTTTTTTTTAAACGTTTGTGAATGAAAGACGTAAACTGATTCTGCGGGAAGATGCGCTACTGTTTAACAGTAATTATGCTTTCTACTCCAACTACTTAAAATACATAAAAGCTCTGCAAAACACGAAGTCTTGTGGTTGTTCTTAAATGAGAACTGCATGTACTAAAAGCAAAACTACGTACTTTACAAATTTTCGAAAATTACAATAGAAACCATATACTGTGAACCCAATATAAACCTATGCTAGCGGTTCTCAAAGTGTGGATTGCGACTCACCAGAAGACAATTTCTGGTAGGTCGCGAAAGTTTCCAAGTACTCTTAATGAATAAACATGTGCGACGTTATAAATTAGGAATTAAATTACAACTATCAACCAGTTGTTAATTATTAGATGTAATTATTTATTGATGTTGGTGGAGTCTGCAAAATTTCTGGGCCTTATATTACATTATGCTACGCTATCATGAATATGTATGACTTGGCAAATACTGCCAATGCGCGAAATAAAGGAATTTAATTATTTTCACGCTTCCTCACGCTTAAGAAGTTTTCAAAGTACTGCCATTCGGCGAAGGATAAGATGTTTATCTTTCAGTTATCTAACTAAATAGATATTATTATTTATCTACTTAAATAGGAAAAAAAAAAAAAAAAAAAAAAATTCAAAGTGCTGAAAATCACTTTTCTATATCTAACTACTTTACATGACTAGAATGTTACTTGAATTCTTATGCTCTATAACTTCGTTCCAGCTTCAGGACATAACAACATTGTATTTATGTCGTGATTCCGAGCCTTTTGTACGTAATATGTATTTCAAGAACAGATATATATAACGGGAAGAATAATGTATCTAAAACCAGATTCGACGATTTTTAAAACTGAAGATTTTAAATCCAACTTGAAACGTACAAACGCGAACATTGATAAAGAGTTGTAATTACAGAGAAATATTAAAAATGTATCTGCACTAAATATTTATTTTAGCAAAACCACAAAAGAAGGTTACAAAAGAATAACAACAATTATAAACGCGGCCAGTATGTTACTGACCAGCATAATAAAACAGCATACTATAAATAAACGGGCAATTAAAAGCAAAGATACGTAATGGAATTCAGTCGCTTTGCTTATCAACCGAAAACATCTTTTCGTTAATTCTACGAAAATACCCTTACGATTTAATATAATGCAGTTTGTTCGCATGATTAGTCGTCCAAAGTTTTGTTATGTAGTCCTTCGTGTTAAATGTACAAGTTTATATACAACTGTTCTGTCACAATGTTTCGAAAATTTATAGTGTGACTATGCAGAAGATCTTCCGGGCTGTAAGTCATAAAAAAATCACACTTGGTTAATCACTTTCTGTGTTTAATCGTTATCTGATATAATTTAATTCCATTATATGGTAGAATCATTAGGTTATTTTGAAGCAGGAGACTTGAAATATGAGCAACGCCCCCACCGGGACTCGAACATGGACCTCTCGAATACGCGCCGAGTGTGCTACCAATTACACTACGAAGGCATGCTGAAGGAGGGAGAAAATACCTTATGACATTTTCTCTATCCAGAAGTGTGTACGCTATCAAACTAAAGAGTTTGGAAGTATGCCTTCCCAAAATATAATCATCGGGGAAGGGGGGAAGCAGCTTTACATTTCTTCCTTCAGTTTCGAAAATTTTTCTCCACCAAACAGAGAATATTTTGTATGAACTTAGCAAGAATTTATTCCCATTTTCTACAGCAACGGTATTCACAACTATAAAATTCTGCGTTGTTGATTTGATAGATCACAACGCCCGCCTACCCACATTAAAACTCCCGCCTATGGTAGCCGGCAACTGTTGCCTCAACAACAAAAGCATATGTCAAATCGCGTTAACGACTCTCAGCTTCAACTAATCCCTGTCACCATAGCACAGTGCATTCTCTGTCAATAGACCTGCTACACGAAAACATATTTATCCCCTTTTCAACAATGAGTTATGGGTGAAGTGAAAGTGGGGACGGGACATTCACTTGATCCCCTTCGTTCCGCTCTCAAAGCTCTCACTACAGAATTGTCCCGGCTTTTAAACGCAGACCCTGACTGGAAGTGACAGTGAAAAATTCGGGCTTAGGGGAATCAGGTGCGAGCAAGTTTGCGTTCTTGCAATTCAAGTCCAACCACATGCTTCTGGAATCTATCCTTTGATTACACGCAGCTGGAGCAACAAGTTATCAGATAATTTACAAACAGTGTAGAAGTAAGAGATTCTGATGTCTCAGCTGACTACAGTTTTTTTTATTAGCATTCATTTTCTTCTACATCACCTCATCGAATCAGTTTGGAAGAAAGAAGTTTTACCCGAAGATTGGAAACTGAGCATCATCTGTCCTATACACAAAAAAGGAGACATCTTAGAATGTACAAACTACAGTACCAACTACAGTCTCCTTTGTGTTTTCTACAAACTATTTTCCAATATTCTTTTTAGCAGACTAGTAACCTTTCAAGTGTACAGGTGTACAGTCTTATGTTTTCGCTCATTTTATTACACTTTTCTATATGTTAAGTACACTGTTTAAATTTTGCACCCATTCACACGTGGTATGAGCGTTCACATGATGGTTTAATAGTCACAGCTGTAACAATAATTTCGCTAATCTACGTCATGGAAACTAATCGAAGCAAACAAGCTGAAGATCTGTAAGCACATTCAATGAAGCCGCGAATTGACTCTCCTCCACAGACTACAAGATAGATCCTGTTCGATAGATATGAAAGAAGTTAACAACTTTTACGCATTATAATTATAATAATTATCATGGCCCTCGCGTTAACCTCTCTAATGCGCTACTAATATTTCTCAGTGATCAGATACAAATTAAAAGAGGCTACTTTCCTATTTCGACAATGCTCTGGTTCTTAACATGTCGTTTAAAAGAAGACAGCAGTATAAAATAAAAATAATTCAGACGTCACGTCAAATGAAATAGATAAAATGCCCCAGATTCTCTCTCAGCACTTGGTTCAGAACTTTCCCTTAAGCGTTGTCTGTCAACAAATGTCGACTTCCTTAATATGTCAATGTATTATCAAAATTACTTAAAAAATATATTGTGACACTAAAGAGAACTGTAAATCCGCTTTTAAGTAAAAAATACTTTCAAGTCACTCAGTTCCCAAAATTCGATGAACCAAAAAGGAATATTTTAAATCAAGTTTAAATTTCAGACTCTTTCCGAAGCGTGGGGGGAGGGGAAACATTTATGGCAAGGCTTAGATGTCCGATTAAAGGGCCGAAGAAAACGGGCATTTTCTGCAATTTTCCCAAGGGCTTATTTTAGGGGGGGGATTGTAATTTACCACCGACATAATAATACGTTATAATTAGGTCTATGGCGTCAAACTGCACACCAAACTACGGAAACAAAAGAAAATTCTCGAAGAAAATTTACAGTGCTACAACAGAACGAAAGAAGATAGACGATCTTATTACTTTTAAGTATAGCGTTTCCGCAAAACTTTAATCTTTTGATTAACCTGCATATATCTGCGCATTTTTGCAAGACGTATGATTTCACTGAACAGGGAAGTGTAGGGGGAAGAGGTACTAGGTTTCTAAAGAACAAAACTTAATAATGAAGTAATTGTCAAAAAACTATTATTTTAGCAATCAGCTGAAAATTATAAGTTAATTTGTAACTAACTACATACAGGTGAGTCAAACATTTTTGCAGATGGCAGTCCCATTTTTCTAAAAACTGTTCCGAAACGTCAGGTTTGGGAACGGAACGCTTTCCTGGTGTTCGGTGTGCTTGTTTTTCATATTTTCGTATACATCCCTTTTAAGAAAATAATGGTTGATATACACCTGTACAACGTCTACACAGGTTACACAAAATTAATCCGCGCCCTAGTGTTAATTGAATTAGAATACAGGACAGGGAATTACAGGAAAACGATTTCACCATAATTGCGAAACTAGCAAGGCGGCCACGTTCTCTGTGAAATGAAATGTGATGATACACACGCATTCCACAAAACGTTGCAAGAAACTGAGAGCTGGGACAAGACGACTTGGATGCTACATACTAACATCAAACATGTTCATACACGAGACTCAAAAAAGTGTTCCCGAATAAAATGGTTCGTGACATAGGTTAAATACATGGACTCTGTGGAGTCCGGATCGTTCTCTAGTTGCTCGAGAACAGTTTTTAAAAAATAATTTCCTGAGTATGTGTGTCCTATTAAATAAAAATTTCGAAGAAAATTCTTTTTTTTTTTAATTTTTTAATTTCCACAAAAACTCAAAAATTTTTGCTGCACCTTGCTTGAGTTATATGAAAACGTTCACCGACCCTACCAAAAACTCACCCACTGATAAGTTGCAATTAATGCTCTGGGAATGCTTCATAAGTTTCAATATGTTTAGCACAAACATATTTGTTTTTCTGAATTGTAAAATTAAAAAAAGCCCGTAACTCCTTTTATTGTGGCATTTACTGCCGTATACCGTGTAGTGTTTAGGTGGTTTAACTTCCGTCTGGATACAGGAGTAGCAGGAAACTACACAAAAGGAAGGGTTCAAACCCTTTATTAACTCTTTAAAATTTACACTGCGTCAACTCGCCTCTACTTGGGCGGTAACTGAAAAGCAGGTAATTGAAATTTAAAAGTTGAAATGTTTAACAAGTGCTAAACTATAACCTATGGGACTCAGCGAGATCCCGAACTTCAACCACCTTCTAAGCTAGTGGCAGTAGGCAATGCAATTAAGCCACTTGAACCAGCAATCAGCAAACGTACCTACGGCAGAGACGGCGGCAACAGCCCAACTCTCTAACTTCCCTTCTAAAAACTCGATATTTAAGCTTTTCCTCTTCGAGGTAGAATTTGCATTCTTCCACGCGCGCTACCAAATTTAACTATTCTGGCACTGACAATTAGGGGAATAAAGGATTATAGGAAAAGTCTGAACTAAAATTTAAATTATTAGTTAAAATAAATATAAATCCCTATAACCGTAATAAATACGGGTACTGATTACGGTAAAATGAAAGTTAGCCCTCAATATTTCATGGTACGCCAGTGTGTATCCCAGCCATCTCAGATAGGTGAAAAACGCCAAAGGATACCACAATAATTTGCTAAAATACACCACCCGCGCCAAAGAATAGCAAGAATACAATCCCTACCGTTGGCTGCAAACCGCAGGGGGCAAAAGCAACTTTGATTGACGTCTAGAGGGCCTTATCACAGAATTCGCAAGCAGAGCAACAGGTTTTTCTCCGCCACGGTGCCAGATAGGGTGCTAGCTCGCTCGCTGCGTCCCAGCGCGAATCATCCATCTTCTGTGGAATGAGAAATCAAGAGCGCAGAGGGGGTAAGCTCTGCTCGCAGATTTTGAAACACTGATATATTTCAAGGTTCCTGGGCGTAAGAAACCACGGATTTTGAAACAACACTAGAAATGAGGGTTACAATTTGAAACTGCTCTGTATAAAACAAGTTATAACAATACAATACCATAAACAACATATTAACACAGCATTAAAAATGCCTATCATCGTTCATGTTTTCTTTCACTTTCCTATTAGCTCTTGTACCAAGGTGGTATCAGTATATGCTTGTTGCTTTGGTTTTCAGTCAGATACATGCCTCCTTTAAAACATAAAACGCTCAACACACACACGCAGGCACAACCACAAAGGTGAAAATACCTCCCCCCGTGACGTTCACAGCAAAGCATACTTTTAGGAACCAAATAAATTTATCATTCAAAACAATAATAAAAACTTATAAATTAAAATTTCGTCACTTTTCTTTAAAATGGCGAAATAGTATTTTTCTTTAACGAACAGCGGAATAAAATACTAGAATTTTTATAGTAGATTAAAAGAACGGCACTCCTTTACTTCAATAAAATACCATTGAGCTGCATATTTCACGAAATTAAATGACATAAACGATATTAAATATTAAAAATTATTATAGCGACTTCCTCTCTGGTGACTTATTTATTTTCTTCCAACCTATGCACTTAAAGTGACGAGAAGATGGATTTAAAAATAATGAAATAAATAAAAGTACCCACAGAATCGAATCATAAAAAAATAAATAAATGTGCCAAAATGTTTTTACTCTATCTACATATTGAAGCCAGGATTCGTTTAGTAAACACTTATAATTCCAGGTATGTTTAATTTAGCTTGTTTTGTTACAAAAATAAACTAGCTGCTTCAATCTGTCTTAATCAAATTCTTTTTTAATAAAAACTTATTTTACTAAATTGAAAGTAATTCCAAAGAATCTCAGTACTTTGCAGGGACAAAATCGGAGATTATTTTCTTATTATGAATGCAGATCTTAACTAAGGTTAATCTTGAATTTTAACAAGGGTATCTGCTTGACTTCAAAATAGATCACAGCAAACAGATCGGTTTTATTTCCGTACAGCGAATTACATGTGTTCTTTCCCTTTTTGTATGCAATTCGTGACTACGATTTCCCGTAAAATCCTATTTCACTATTTATTTTATTTGTCAGCTTTAATGCTAAATCACATTAGATAAGCTTCTGTTGCACATTGAATAGCAAAGTACCTGCTGTTTTAGAAACTAAAGAAAATTACCATTGTCTATACCGATAACATAAGAACGTTAACAGATCTACACTCCAGATACTATTTTGTGACAGGATAAAACATTTTAACACCTTACAAATTTCCACTCTTTACTGATTATCATCATCTCCACGGCAATCCGTCATCCCTCAACTAAACCTGCACCACAATGAACTTAACAGAGTAGCAACAAATTGCCCAAAGCAATTCAGTGCAGCAGCTCTGCAGCAATTCGTTTCCATCTGACACAACGCAAAACATCCACACACATGGTGCAAGAAAAGTAAATGAAGCAGAGGGCTGAATTTTTTTTTTTACCACTTCAGGTCTTTTGTTTGCAGGGGCCAGCTTCTACTCACGTGAGTGTATATGCAGTTAGGATAGGATAACGTAGATGAGGTACTTCGAGGCGGTGGGTGGTCGAGGCGATTGTTAGCACCCCCATTTTCCACAGGCGTCAGCCAGCTCAATCACCCGCTTCAACACAAACCGGACCTACGGGGTGATTTTCCTCTTTTTTCCTCTCCTTTCACTCCTACCCTCCCAACACTGTTATTTTTTTATTCTTTCATTTTTAGTAATCGGCGTTTATTATGCTAAAGGCGCGTGGAGAGATTTTTTTTTTCGATCAAGAGGGGATCAAGATTTCATTGTACCCTGGAAGATGAAAACTTTAAAAGTGATGGTGGATGCCACAAAAATTGTACCATGTTGGAATTATTAACTTTATTAAAGCTATATTTTCTTCTTACTATTATAGAATATAATTTATAAATTAGTGGAAATACAGACAAGGGAAGGGAAGGAAAAATTAAGATTTCTAATTTATATGTATTGTCACACTGCTGTTCATAACAACATGTTGAAGAAACCTAACTCTAGGCAATGAATACCATTGCTACAGTCGTTTCAAATTTAAATATTCATTTGTGGCCACAGATAACTTGGTACATTACTCATGCCTGTTCTTGAACATTTACATTTTGATATCGTTGCGATAATAAGACAACAAAGCAGCAGCAGTCTAGTTAGGTCGAGAAGCAGTGAATAATGTGCCAGGGATCAAGTCTTAATTCAATATAAGATGTGTGTAATGTTAAATTACTGTAAACGAAATTATATCAGAAAGGTTCATTAAAAAAAGAAAAGTAGTCAGTCGGTAATTACAGAGAGAAAAAGCTTTCGCATAACTGAATAAAAATAAAACAACACAAAATACACAAAATAATATAACAGAGCAAAGATATGTTCCCAACAGGATTCATGGAAAAGAGAGATAATTAATCAATGTGTGCAAGCAAATAGCTTACGAAGGAGGTTTTCCCTCAACCAGGAGATTTATTTAAAGAAACTGGCTTACATTTACACAACCAAATAATAAAGAAATGAAGGAAAAAAAAAGAAAAAAAAAACAGCCGCCTGAGAAAAGGCGTTGTTTTAATTTCAAATACAAAACAGAAGCAAAATAAACCATCAAAACGGAAGAAAATATATTTCAGTGCTTTTTCATAAAACATATTTAAAGAGAAGTACAAAATATTTCTTGAAGGAAAAATTCCAGATTTAAATCTACGTTACAACAATGTTAATGAATCAAACAAGTCTTTTCACTGCTTAAAAATGAACTAATGTGGAGCTTGCCAAGCAATGAACTTAACACTAAATCTGCAAGCTGCAAATTCCTCGCATCAAATCAATATCGTTTTATGAACTGTGTAACAAAAAAATATAGGTTCTATATTTTTATCTTCCAGTAATAATATGCAAGATGTTACAAAATTAAAGCACATATTAAGATATTTGAATCCAAACTTCGCCAAGTTATCAAATTACACTGCTATTTTCCTCAGGAAACTGGTAAAAAATCTCTTAGTAAATACGTAAGACCCTTTCAAGCAAATCTGAAAGGCTCTACTACAACAGTTTGACAAACAGTCTTGTAGTACCTCATGAAGAAATGCCAATTTGGTTAGTTGCCGCAAAGCACTCAGCTCACCACGGTTTACATTTAAAAGGCAATTCTGTGCACAATTTAGTAGCTTACTAAGAAGTTATTAAAACAAAATTTTCTAACGTAATGCAGCTTTTCAGATGATACCTACGTTTAAATTTTATTATTATTCGCAAGGTAATTATCAAAATTTAGCTTATAACGTACAGTTGGAAAATAAAATATAAGATTCTTAAAAAAAAAAAATCGTTGATTTGACACCCCTCTACGAAAGTGATAAGAACGTGTCGAGAAATTTCAAAAGAACATTTAAATCCCTTTAGATATTGCTGAATATACATATTTTAAGATTTTTTACACTTTCTATGTTCAAACTGGTACAGACAAGACTTGTGTTTTTAACAATTATGAAAATTTGAATTAGCACTTACATTTAAATATTTTTTTCCCTTTATAACTTTCTACATAAGAAACGAAAACAAAGCCATTAAAACGTCAAATACTCTTTAAAAAAATAACAAAATGCTACATAGAAAGTATAGTATATATGTGTGTATGGGTGCGCATGTATGTATGTATGTAAGATGGAAAAACATGTAAATCAAAATACTGACCTTAATTTATAATAGTGCCTTAAATATCTATTTTATTTTGGTTATTTCCCCTTTCCATTCTGAAAATTGTGCCTGCTTATTATAAATCGTTCTAAATTGAGTCATTTTAAAATTAATCCAATGTCATATATTTCTTACAAAACTAGCGATAACTTACAAATTACAACTCAAACAGCTGAAACTTTTTAACACCTCGTAGAGTCATTAGGTTATATCGACCCTGGAATATGAAAAATATGCAATGTCCTTACTAATTTATTCGGGAGTTGAACTCCGGACGTCCCGAATACGCGTCGAGCGTGCTTCCAGTTGAATACCACGAAGGCATGCGGAAAGGAGGGATAAGGCACCTTATAACCGAACAGGAAAACTTTGGAACCATAACTCAAATCCTTTTAAATTAAACTTTCACATTGGAATACCTATTTTCGGATTCACTTGTATCAATTACTGCAGCTTTCTTCACTTATTGCGCCAATTTATTCGTGTTGGCTTAAAAATAGGATTGTCAACTGAAATAAAAAGAAATATGATAATGAACTATACTTCTTTATGTAACCACTATGCCTTTAACGCATCTGCAACATCATTTTAATTTGCATAGTCCTTTGGTTCTCCCATTTTAATTTAGTTACTTCTCTTTTCCATGGTAAAAATAGTAACTCTTTACAATAAATCTCTTTAAAATGCGTTATTTAAAAAATAAATCTTTTTCGTGTGATTCTTATATAACGATGCGGATACTTATAATGCTTCAGCCAATTGTAATTTCAAATTTGAGAATCAAAACGTAAAATTAAGCAATAGAGATAAAGCTGAATAAAAACTAAATGATTTGCCTCTCATTGCCAACTCGCTAACCACTTGTTGCTCTTTCTTTCATCGAAATTAATCAGCATAAAGATGCAGAAAAGACACAAATGTGATCAAAAACGGAAGCGCAGACTGCGTTTCTCAAGAATAAAAAAGCATTAAATCAGCCATAACTGCAACTACTTTCTGCATACCTATATCAAACACATCCAAATTATTTGAATATATGTACAAGAATTAGCTGGCACAAAACAGAAAAATAAAAAAAAAATAAAAAAAAAAAAAAAAAAAGAGGGCAAAATCAATATAGAATTCCGAACTGCCATTCACTCAAAGACCGGGGCACAAGAGGAAAAATCTTTACTACTACTTCCAGAGCAGTAAATTTCTCAGCTAAAAGAAAGACAGCTTTTTCTAAAACATTTTACAACCGCATCGACAAGGAGATACAAAATTACTATTTTATCGTTTTCTTCTATGCGATTCGTTCGTTCCCTTGCGGGTCATCCATTTCGCTCCAAGCCAAATGCACCGTTCTTTTGTTGAGTTCTGGAGGTGACAAGGGGATTTACTGGACAAGCCAGAATTTTATTGTCATCTTTAACAACCTGACAGGAGAATGTCAACCATAAACAACCTAAAGTAATGGATAGTTGAATGGGAGAAAAAGGGAAGGTGGGATAATTTAGTTTAGGGTAATTACTTATATGCAGCAATTAGGATTTACAATGCCCTGGGTGGTACATTTCTGAAAGCTCTTTAATGTGAAAAGGAAAGGTAATTACTAGCAACAATACAACGAATTCTCACGCTCACATCAAACTGGAAAGCCGTATGAAAATTCAGAGATGCTTTCCCATTGCAACAGGTGGGAGTTATTTGTGATTTCCTTTAGTGAAAAATTAAATTCAAATAAATGAGTTATCTTACAGAAAAAAAACCATCTAGAATCTTGTACTAACTGTAATAAAATGATGAATGTTTGCATTAACTGCTCCAGCAAAAATTCCAAGAAATACGCAAATACCACTTAACTAGGTTGGGGAATCACAGGTTTATTGTAACGTAAGAATATCCTTAACCGTTGCTTTTATCTCACTCCACACGGATGTGCTCAAGCTATATTTGTGAAGTTACTCCCTGCACAAACTCGACCGATTGACGAAAATTAACTTGCGTTTTTAATGTCCGGAAAGCGCGACTAGCATATATATCAGATTTATATACAGGATTGTTCTAACATAGATATCCCGACACACAATCGAACTTTTTATGAAATGACATACCTATGTTTAAACATATTTCGATTCTATGACTCAAATTATGTCAAAGTGCCAAGTTTTGTAAAAGTTACACACGTGAGTAGTTTTTAAAAAATTAGCTCTCAAAATTTTAATTCCACACTCTTAATTGAATTTGATTATATGTTTATTAATATATCTTTTTTATTAAACTTATTTGATTCCTTCTTTCACAGTTCGAAATTTAGATTCAATCCAAATAAAATTCGCAGACATTTTCTGATTTATATTTTTAATTAGTGTTTTTTAGTAATTTTCGTAGTTTTTTCGGAAAAAGTTTTGAATTACAACCTTATACCATTTTTACTATCACTTTAAAATAAAAGTACTGCTAGGCAAACCTGCAAAAAAATTAAAAGTTTTCTCTTTAAAATTTCCCAGGATATATGTGAATTTATATATCGGCGCGTTTTGAAATCTCTCATATTTGTTACAAACGATAATAACGCTAAATGTAGTTTAAGCACCTTCTTCAAATTATTTGAAAAAATGAGTAACGCCACGTTTTTCTTTTCGCTCGTACACAATGAAATGGAAAATAGGTTACTCTTATTAAGACACAATAACACGCCGAATAAATACTAATTCAGAAGTCAAACAACAAAATTCACATTCATAAAAATCTTTCTGTTCTAGTTAACGATCCTAATTCCAATCCAAATTTGCCTTCGGCTTTTAGAGAAATTATGTTTTAGTTCTGGTTTCGCCAACAGATGGCGCCACTTGCTTATTCTTCTTCAGGCTTTCTTATCTTATCTAATCATTATTTCCTATCTTGTTCACTTGCGGTTTTGCAGCTGAAGATGATGGTTCGGTAAAACCATCGAAACTAGTCCTGTGATAATTTTGTAGGTATAACGCTGATTTTTGTTGTTTGACTTCTGAATTAGGTTACTCTAAATTAAAAATTTCGCCAAGTTAATTATTCTCGGCGCAAACTGAAAAAAGTCCGCCAAGACAAATTTTTAAATTTCTCGATAAGTTTCTCCCCAAATTTTACAGCTTGCATATTTAGGATGATTTGAATCGTAGTATCGAAATATGGAAAAAATATCACTATATCATATTATGAAAAGTCTGTATAAAAATAGCTATATTAAAACAATACTATATACACTGACTACTAATAAGCATTTAGACACTTATGCAAATGACGATATCTGCGATCCTAAGGTACGTCACGGACTCCGCCGGTATATATCGTGTAGGAAACAGCATCGGCTTTAGTCGCATGCAAAATGCCGGATTCGGAGATCTCTGATTTCGAGAAAGGTATAATTATCGGGTATCACAAATGTGGCCGATCCTTAAGGGACATATCTAGCGATCTGAAGTACCCAAAATCGACAGTGGCCTATGTGATTAAGAAGTGCAAGGTGAGCGGTGATTGTCGGAATGTGCCCTGAGTCGGCAGACAACGAAACTAGGAGATAGGGACGGACGAGTGTTGTCCAGAGAAATTCGGAAGAACCGTACCCAACCGATGGCCCTCATCCGCGAGGAGTTTCAACAGGCATCCGGGAGTATTGTTTCAATGAATACCTTCCGTAAGGAAGCACATCTGCTTGGTTTTCATGGTCGTGCTGCTACCCATAAGCCTTTGATCACAAAGTCCAACTGCGCTGCTCGGTTAATGTGGTGCAAAGCACATCGAAATTGGACCGTAGATCAGTGGAAACGGGTTCTTTGGAGTGACTAATCAAGGTTCACTCTTTACCGTTCGGATGGCAGGGTCTGGGTCTGGCATCTACCTGGAGAACGTCTCCTGCAAGAATGCATTGTGACAACAGTCAAGTTCGTCGAAGGTGGAATTATGGTCTGGGGGTGTTTCTCCTGGTATGGGTTGTGACCCTTGGTCCCCATTCATGGTAAGCTCAACTCCGATGCCTACTGCATTATTTTGGATGACAATGTGCTTCCTACGTTATGGCAGTTTTACGGGTTGGACCCCTGTTACTCTCAGGACGACAATGCCAGTCGTCATGTTTCGACGTTAACCAAGGCTTGGTATGGTGTCAATGGAGTTCATCGAATGGACTGGCCTACCCAGAGTCCAAACCTGAACCCTATCGATTACCTCTGGGACGAATTCTGGGGTGAACTACCCGTGCGAAATCGGTGAAGGAATTCCTATATCTTCTCCAAGCCGAGTGGAAGAAAATACCATTAGTTGCCATACAAAGACTTGTGAAAAGTATGCCCCGGAGGGTCCACGCTGTAATTTACCTCTCGTGGAGGCTCTACCAACTACTGATTTTGAATAAAGTTAGTTTTTCTTTTCTATCACAGGTGTCCAAATACTTATTGGTAGTCAGTGTATAAATATAATATATATTGCGTTTTCGAGCCATGAAAAACGCGAAGTTAAGTTCGTCAATCGGTCCAGTAGAACGAGAGATATCAAACTCTCTCTCTCTCTCTTTTTTTTTTTTTTTCCCCGTGTACATTGTACCATTTTAACGCCTCGAAGAGTCAATGTACTTTGCTTCTATTTTTAACAAAAAGTTGCATATTCATGATATCCTTTCCTTAAAGAGTTAAAATTTACTCCTGACAAAATTCTTGATCTAACTGAAAGAAAAACTTATTATTTTTTCCTAATAAAATTTACTTTTTAGTTTTTAATACGGTAATTAATATCCTAAAAATTTTTAATGAAGTTAACAAATACTAACTGATTGCATATGGTATTATTAAAAAAAAATATCGCCACAATAATTATAATACTAATTTTTTTCCTGCGAAACTGCATGAATTCCCCCATTTTCTTTTACATTAATATAAAGCCCTGCATATACCATTAAAGGTCGCAGGATTAAATACCAGTCATTACATTAATATAACTTAAAAAATAATACAAATTTGCTAGTTCGAGTATTAAATTTTGATTAAGATCTATCAGTAGCTTTTCTGTAATTTAATCATGTTAGTGTTTATAAATACATGCAGCACATAAATTACGATTTTACTATTCTATTGGAACAGATGTTAAATTTGATAGGCAAATTTGTCGACGCGATTTGCTCATGCATACTTTTCTTATACAAAATTTTGATTTTTGTGGTGGAAATTGGTAAACAGCTCCCATAGCTTCATAATAAATAAATAAATAAGTAAAACAAAAAAATCTCAAAGATATTTATCAGATTATATATTATGCCCAAAAGCGCATTTTTTAACGTTACCTTTATTTATTAATTATCATATTCTTCGCATCAAACCATAAAATTCAATTCAACAGCAACATCACAAAATAATTTAAAAAGAGCATATCTTTAGAATATTTAGGCAACAATTTGAAAAATGAAACGCCGTTTATAGTGAACCAACGCAAAATGCCAAAACGAAATTAATAGCCCTTCTAGGCAAATTGCTCCTTTGGGCTAAAAATAAATTCCACTTGTATAATTTGGGGCATTTTAGAAAAGTTATCAACAACATCAGTCACAAAATAACATAAATTAAAAGCACTGCTCAGGAAACATAATTTTTAAATATATAGAAAATTAAAAATGAAATGAAATGATACGGTGACAATTTTCTAGAGCTTCAATTTGGATCTTAGATTCACGCGACGCTAAGTATAATTCACATTTCTTTTTCGGATCCTGAAGATGCAAAACTTTATACGGCAGAATGTATAAAAATAAGAAATTTAAATTCCCATTTGTATTAAAATCATATCTTTTATAAAAATGTTTTTGGCTTAATGCTCAACCGAATACGGCATACAACTCAAGGGCTATTTGGCAAAGGTTTGCAGCCAAAGTTAGTATTGATTAACACAGGCTCCTAATCAAAGAACGTCGATGTTCTTTGTTCATATTCCTTGTCCTAATTATATTAGTCTACTACTAAAAACTACTACGCCTCCTCTGAACGAAGCCTAAGATCAGAGTACACATCTGCCCAGCTCCGTTTTGACAAAGAATTCCCCAGAAACAGGTTTCGAACGTCTCCACCTCCCCTTCTTCTACTACAACACAGCCTCTCGAGACGACTTACGGCTCGATAGTATTTTGAGTCCCATGCCTCAAAGACATTATACACTACAAAAGTTCCTGTAATTTCCGAGATCTATATATGGGCTTAATGCTATGGCAACCGGCTAATAACCACTTATTTGAGTACAGAAGTATCATAATCGATTATTAATTAAAGGCCTTCTTAACATAATCATTATCCTTTAATCTCTGCAATCTTTTAGGGCTCTAACCCACACCTACTCTTTCAAGGTAGAACAAACTTGTAATTATATGGGTATATAAAACATGGATCCCTACACTCGCATGGTTTCTTTGGTTAGTGATACACGGTTAGTGGTTAGTGTAGAATTACGACAGTTAATCTGAAAACGGATAAGAAAGAGAAGGAAATGGAGAAAAGTTAGTGCAAGAATTAAAAAGATAAACCAAGAAATACAAATTGTACAGATTTCCCTCTCTCCTTTCAGTAGCATCGGAGCAACAAAATAATAACCACATCATAATTTTAACATGAAAGTAGAAAATTTTAAATATGTTTTATCAGACAAAATCCTCTTCTCTTTATCCCTCTAGCAAGACGTTGAATAAGTCATACTACATTATAAGTTAAGAATACGATGCGTTGAGTTTAAACTCAAGAACATAAAACCATAAATAATTACTATCAATTTGTTACACCCACGTTTCAAAATAAGACAATAGATATTCCTTTTCAAATATTCGCTCAGTAGGAAAGCAATTAAAATTTTCGAATTTATTATGTTCAGTGAGAAGATCCAGAAAAGAAAGTTCACAAAACAATGGGGAAATGGAACTACATAGATTTATAGAAATCTATTTTTGCTAATTTATCATGAAGAAATGAAAAATTCCTCGACTGACAAAAGATGGTCAATATTACGTTTAAATGCAATTGCAAAAGTAATTTAGTTTTATTTTACAACAATGAATGGCAGTTTCGAATTAAGGAAGAAGTAGAACATAATCAGAATTGTAACCTTTAAAGATAATTGCGAAATCAAAAGAGTGAATAGAAATTTCAGACGGATCAATTCTTAATGTTATATACTGTGTCCTGAATTTAGCAGTTTTCAACACTTAAAACATTTTCTAACCTGTATTAAATATATTTGACTCCACTTTTTTGAGAGATAAATATATATCAGATTGTACTTCTTAAAAACTAGTTATACTATACTGCATGCTATGACTGGAATATTAAAGCTGTTAACTTATAAATAGTGTAAAGCGTTTTAACAAACTGCCCTATTTTCCCCATATGTTAGAAATATTTGTTAATGAAAGAAATTAACTTCTGTTACTCTGACGCATAATTTGCATTTTAAACTAGCGGAACTGTATAGCTTTTGTACATACTAAATAACAAAGAGTTTATTTATAAAAAAAAATCAATATTTTCGAGACTATATTATCGGGGAATTCCAGTGGACTGAACAAACTTTTCCTATCAGACTTTTAAGTTATTACTAAATACTCTGAGGCAAACATTTACTCGAGTGACTCCATTCGGCTGGATTATTAGATTATATCAGAAAGGAGGCCTAAAGGGGGCGAGGCCTTTGTGGATAACTTTCTAATGCAAACTCCTTTAAATCCACGTTACATATTGAGGAACTGTGACTCGAAAATGAGATTTTCAGATTTCAGGTGGTCTTCATTTAGTATAACTTGGGTACCGATTTGTTGATTATTTCAGTTATTTAGTCGATAATATAAATCGATACAAACATTAATATGCCACGAACTGCATACATCTGCTGATTACCGAATCCAACAGTTTAATCTAGATCATTACAAAAAAATTATAAATATTTCTCTTTTGACGCTTTGGGTAACTTTTAAACACTCCTAAATTAAGTCCAAGGGTATTTATGAAAAGCAGATTTTAAAAATATCAAAAGTATATGGGGATATTCACATTCGTGTTTCATTCTCTAAGCAAAACTACGAATTAAATTCGACAACTTGCTCTTGGACACGCATCGCATAGTTCCTCTTTCCTCAGTCACTAATCATGAAATGAAGATAAACAAACGCTGTTTTTACTTATTTAAAAAAAAAAAAAATAGTAATGAGTAAATTAAAATTCTAGAAACCTCTTATTTATAATATCATGAGCTTACAAGATATTACTCCTTATGATAAGTTGAAAAAAAAACGTAAAATATACCTTTCATGAGCTCTCATCGTGCAGCAGTCAACACAACTCTTCTGTAACTCGAAAATTACGTTTTCGAAGCACACCGCCAACATTTCAACTTCTGTTTTAACACCTCTCATCTTCACAAAGTATTGAAATAAAATTTTCGGAGTACAAAGAGGTAAGAATTATAATTTACATCGACAGAGAAACGTCACAGCAATCATCTTTCACTGCGATCTTAATCTTTGAATGGCAGTGAAAGATCTCATAATATATACTTTAATCAAGGTGGTACAAATTTGTTACTGATGAGCTTTTTAATTACATACGTATATAGCTAGAAACTAAATCATCTGTGTTCTCGAATAAATTCAATATTAGAAAGACAGCAATACATTTTTATTTTCAATCATTAACTTTAATCCCAGTAACCACAATGACAGTAGCAGTCTCAAAAAATGACAGCTTACATAAGGGCTCGATAATGCAGTAAGTGCGAATTAACGCTAAATAGTGAAAAGGGAGTGGGGGGGGGAACTTCTGACCTGACGCCAATAAAAACTAAAATTACGCAAAAGGAAAAAAAGGGCCTGCCCACTAAGAAGATACACGGATATCAGCATACTAAGCCTGCTCCACCCTGATCACTTTTTTCCACCCAAGGTCATGCTATAGTTCCAAATGATACACTATTCGAAACACGCACGGTTCTATAATGACACCTTATGCCATTCCATTGAGCCCCCTTGCATAGCATGTAAAAAGGTCGGGAGGGTTAGATATTTTTTATTGTTATTATTCCCCCTTAAACTGTAATGCGCTCTCATATAAATGCATCAATTTTTAGGGGTTAGTGGCAAATGAAATTTTTATAAAAAATGTGTTTCACACTTTAGCCTACCTATAATAAAAAAACTAACGGCACATTAATTTTTCGGCCATACAAACTCGGTTTGTAATAACAATAGCATATACCAAGGTTACAATGCCAAAGTTTTCCTCCTACTTTGTCTTTTAATTTAACGCCAGTTCCATAGTAAATAATCCCGTTTTGGATGATTATAAAATACATAAATGCATCTTTACTTACTTTAATACAATTTAATGTATCAAATCAAATGCAACACGCGTAAAATCCGTAAAGAGCTCGATAGACTTCTATTAATTTGAAGAAATCGATAACAGCGTTTACTTTTTTAAAAATAATAAATAAAGACGGAAAGGAAAGAAAAGCAGGAGACTAACTTTATCCTTGGTGCCAGCACAGAAATCAGAAACTTCCAAACACACACACAATAGTAACAATAATACACAACAATAACAACAGCAGCTTGCAAAATACATGCAGGATCTCTGCAGATAGACAGTAAAAATTCTTCTGTAACACCTTAATTAACATGCCCAATAAAAAAAAGCCTGTTGTAATTCTGTTCAGCAATCAGTTGCGTAACTAGGATTCCAGCGCCCGGAGACAACTGAAGAATTTGCGCCCCTTTTTCTGTGCCAAGAACGGAAAACATTTAATTAAAAAATTTCGTAGCTTCAGTTTGGCGCAGTCTGGATGCTGCGCCTGGGGACATATGTCCCCTCTGGCCCCACCCTAGTTAGGCAACTGCCAGCAATATTAAAACCTGGCCCTTGCCAACACAAAAATTGGTGGAAAACAGAAGTTACTACTTTATATCAATAAATAAATGCCCAATTACTACTTTACCAACTCATTACAAACATATATTCCTATAACACTGAAGATACAGCATTAAAATGGAACGAATACATTCATTAATACTATTAACCAAAGATAAGGGACTAAACTTTTCAGGCTTCCATTTTCCGTCAAAATAACTTAAAATATATTTTGTGGCTTTCCAAGTCATATACACATTTGATAATTCAATCCCAAAGTTTCACACAAAAAGTTTACAGCATCTGATATGTAAATCTTGAATGCCACTGTTGTGACGTAGTTATGGCAAATTTGTCAACTTATGCAAGTAGATTCAGAAACGTGTCGGGTCATGAGAGTTACGAGAGCACAGATCGTGCGATTAAAGAAACAGAAATTGCGTATCGTGCACCAAAGGAGGAGTAGTCTTTCCTTACAATATTTGGGGAAAATTCTATGCTGAAGTCCAGTGGAAAAATGGAGAAGTGGCCTTTTTTTTTTAGACGATTCCAAGTGCTTCATGGCCTTGCAGTGATAACATGGAAATCTTACTAACCTGACCTTGGAAAAGATTCATTTTAACACGAAGTCCACTTAAGTCATAATTAAACACATGCTTACTAAAATATTCTAAACTTATATTATTTTGTACCAGTAGCTACTTAGAAAAGTAAAACAACTTCAAAAATTTAAATAAAATGTGAATTCATTTATCTTCAAAATCCTTCCCAAAATACAAGCAAAATAGGTATTGCTTTAAGATGGGACGGAAAGCACAAAATTTTATTAGCAATCCATTTCCCAGAATTAAATTATTTAATCATGGAAAGCCACACCAGAACTAATATATTACTGGGAGGATGCCTTCGGATAGGGTTGCCTCAGGTAAAAGTGTTCTGCCAAAACTGCAATCGAATGAAAGCACGTTTGAGTATTCATCAAAGGTTTCTTTCAGAAGGAGGCAGTGGATTTTTGCCTCAAAACGGATGGCTACCTCAACTGCTTGAAGTTTAACTAAGAGGATCTCATCAATATGCCAACTGCATTTGAAAAAGCAATGATCCCCAACGTTTCCATTAGATCTTTTAGTTAAACAAAAGGAAATTCCAATTGAAAAAAAAAAAAAAAAAAAAAAAAAACTTGAAAAGCTAAGGAATGCATGAATCTCTTTTCGACTTCCCCTTTTTTCTCAGAGCATATATTCCCAACAACACAGTTGCTCCAAAACGTAATTTGATCTTTTAAATAAGACATCTGGTCGAGAATATAAATCGCTATTTTTGTCTTTCAAATATATTGAAAATTTTGCTTATAAAATGAATTTTCAATGGAAATTTGATATAAATTAAGACAAATGCTGTTCATACTTAACTTTCACATTATACTTTTAAAAGGCTTTGAAAAATCATACCAATTTCTACGGCATCTATTCCTAATTTTCTGTATTTCGCAAGATTAATACATTGATTGCTATACAGTATTAATTTTTTGAACAGCATGAGATTTCGACTAAAAAATACGGAATTATCAGATACGATAAGAGATCTTATAACTGAAAACTTGATGATTATTCGGAATTATCTTCTCTCCCAAGCTTACTCTCGTAGTGTAACTAGTAGTAGCACGTTTAGCTGGCAACTAGAAGATCCGCGGTTTGAATAACAACAAGGTTTACAGTTGCTTTTTTACGTTTCTCTCTCGGGCAGAGGGGGGGGAGCACTCTACGGTGCCGCCCGACTAAAATATAGGAAACAATTAATAACTATCTAAATGTGGTCGATTAGGTCTTGCCCCGTTTTACGCCTGGCTAGCAATCGGAGGCTTTATGGTTCGAACATCGGCGAGGGCATAGTTCATTTTTTGTGTTTCATACTCACCCCCCCCCAAAAAAAAAAACAATATTTCTAAGAGCTTACAAAGCATTTGATGTTAAATTTTACTTTAACTCTTCAAATTATCCAATAAGTATAATCAGCTTTTAAAATTTATTTTTGAAAACGAAACATCAATAAAAATATTTCTTATTTTTGGAGCTAAACTAGTCAAAAAGTTGTCATTGTAAACAACACGGTTCGATGAAGGAACAATGAATAATTTTCCGCTTTGCTATTATAAGTGTTTCGAAAATTTGCCTAAACATGTTTCCTAATATAAACGTGACATTACTTGATTCTACCTGATGATTATGCGGATTTTCAAAACGGCACGATTAGCCTACAGAGTAAAAGTTAAGTTCAATAACTTGAACCGTAAAGTCATTATCCAATTGCGAATAGCAGGCACTGGACGAGGACAAATTTCAGGCTTGGTAATTAAGGGTGTAACCAATTCTAGAAGTCGATGAGATGCACGTGTTTAGTTTTTATTTTACTTTTTCTTAGAGCTTCAAAGAAATTAAGATATCAAGTTATCGCGTTACCAGCTTCCACGATGATTTCCCACGCTTTCTATCAGGGAAAAAAGCCCAAGTCACTGGAAATGCCTTTCCCATCACCATGTACATATTTTTTATACTTCAAACATGAAAAGTAAGATGCGGGAATGCATACTACGCAGATTACAGACTCAAATATTCTTTAGATTTGGGGAGAAAGACATAATACATGCCAGACAAAATGAATTACGAAATCTAAGGCTATAAATAAAAACACAGTAAATATTTTTTTAAAAAATTGTTTTCCCCTTATTGATTTTGTTATGTACAGACCTAAACTTGAAAAATTTTGTTAATTCTTTAAGTATAATTTTGTTCATCATATAACGCTTCACCTGCAGCAGAGTACGAAATGCTTTATTTCGATAAATGTTAAATGCTGCAGTGACCAAACACTGACTAAAGAGAAGCTATGACGCTAACAGTACTTAAGTTGGGCTCATTGATACAGAATGGATCATAAATTTTTGCACTTTTGAAATCCAAATTAAAAAAAAAAAAATAAATAAAAAGATTAGCTTATAGAATTTCTTATTTTCAAAGAATAAACGTTCCTGAATTTACTTTTCAAATATAATATCGTCGAACTGGCACTTCCGCCACCGACCATCATGGCTTTGAAAAACACGCTGACACAAGGGGCGTCGAATTGTCGCTATCTCAACATGGAATATTTCGTTTCAATTGAGTTATCGTTGTCGCGGGAGTAGATCAAGCCATCGTAAAAGACAATAAGATGTCTTTAAAGATGTCTATCCAGTCCAGTTTCTCTACGAGAAATCAATTTACTGAAAAATATTTGTTTAACCAGGGCCATACACACATTTGAAATATGGTATGTTGCGCTATCCTGCTGCACTCATAATTTCAAATCTTGCTCATTTCTTAGGGGATGTCTTGTACATTATTTTCGCTTCTCCGAAAGCATAGCCGTCTTGCTTATTTCACGTTTGTGATGGAGTCAGTTTGTTCGAATTGCTTATGTCAAAGTCGTAGCTTATGTCAAAGCCGTAGGTTTTCAGCGCCCAGGAACAACTGAAGATTTTGTGCCCCCTACAAACATTTAATTCTAAAATGTCGTAACATCAGTTTGGCGCCCCTTGGATTCTGCGCCCGGGGACAGATGCCCCCCTTGCCTCCCTCTAGCTACGCCCCTGGCTTATGTTAACATTGCAGCACTGATTGATGTCCAATAAATCATAACGTAATCGATAAAAGCGAGTTCAGCTACATAACCTTTACTTTTACAAAATAAATTATTCTATTCCCATTTGAAAATTCTGAATTAATTTTAGCAATCCTCTTAATCTGCTAAGTTAATAGAGGCTACACTGTCGCTAAAAATGCCTTCTGAACAGATAGAACAAGATCCCAGTTCTTTACCACAATAAAATTAAATTTACCTTTAGTTCAGTAAAAAAGATTCTCTAAACTTTCTGTTGCATTTTCATCAGCTAATTTAATGATAATGAAATGAACCTACCTGCAATGAAAGGAAAACGTATTTTTATTTCACATAATCACAAAATATCCAGCAATCATTACACATTCCAAATTTATTAAATTACTATATTATATCAAGAAATAACTGAAAACAGAACATAGAAGTGATTATACATATATTTTTTTTAGATACTGTACGTCCGCAAGATATTTTTACTTATAGCACTAATGTTATTCACGATAAATAACAGAGCAATACGTTGGTATAGTTAAAAGAAATTATTTTATGAATTAAGTCAATATCAGCACTACAGAAATAACTTGTGCCAACGTACGACACAAACTATATATTTTGAGGTGTGGCGAATCTCAAACATCAACGATTTTATATTTCCGCAACAATACCTTAGTACCACAAACACCTTAATGTGATAATACACGTACCATAAAGGTAAGGAATAATATATTTATTAGCATAATTCTTTCCTCTGATGCGTATCTCCCACTAGAGCGTCTTAGCGTATGATTTAGAATCTTCTGATATATGGCAGCAACATACACGGTTCAGTAGATTAGCAAGATACATTATATAAGTAAAAAGAATAAAGCTGAAAATAATTGATTTCTTTCAAATAGAGAACACAGTAATATCACTACAGCCATTCACAATATAACTGCTTGGTTTGCTAGGTTCTTCCTTCGACGGATAATTTTTCTCCACCATTTTCGTTGGATAAAATCCGTAATAATAATTTTAAAAGATAAGCAAATAAATGCGATATACATGGTTATGTAAATACATCTAAATAATTACAATTACATGGAATATACAGAAGAACATAAACACGGATAATACAATAGAATATAAACCGTGCAAATCCCGACCAACGGTTTTGCGGATTACCGTTGCGGATTATAGGGGATAAATTATTTAGTCAGGATTTATTGAATAGAAAACTTTATGTATTCAGTGTACTTACATGAAACGAAATCAATGTCATAAAAAATAGAAAACGTAGCAAGTAAATGTTTTGAGGAATTTAGAAACTCTTTTTGTAAAAAAATCAAAGAAATTTATGCAAACGGCAATCACTACACTAATGCGAGAAATCAATTCAACTAAAATATACATAATATGCTATTGTTTTATTTTCAATTTATTTTATTCTATGACGTCCGTCTCATTTTATAATTTTGGTGTATTTTAATTTCTCAGTCTCGCAAAAATCATTTTATTTAAAAAAAACCTATTTTATTTAACAGGTTGCAACAAGATATGTGAAAAATCCTAAAAAGGTCAAATACATTTCTCTTCCGCGGAATCTTGCCTATTCTTGAAATTATTTCGTATCCCTCATCCAGATGTCCTACTTATTGCTATTTTAGTTCTAATACTGCTATTCACGCCAATGGGTGGGGGGTAGAAGCTTTCAGCTTTTATATTACGCCCAAGGGGGACTTTTTTTAACGTTTTGTGTGTAAAGTTTATTTATTAAATATCATATCCTACGCACTTAAACCATCCAATTAAATTCAACAGCAATATCACAAAATAATTTAAAAGAGCATATCTTCCGAGTTTCCGATACATAGTCAAGCGGGCTGAACATAATTTCCGCCTCCGGTACAGTGTTGCCATTGCTCGCTTTGAAATTCGCTGAGTTTGTTAATCAAAAATTCGAATAGGTTTTACAAAATATGAAATAGATAATGAAACAAATTCCAAAATTGGACATCCAGATGCCCATATTCGAGTGGAGGGAATTGGATGTCTCTAGGTACCGTCTTTTATCACAGTGCGAGAAACATACATACATTCATGCAGATTCTTCATTATTTAATTTCTTCAAATATAATGCAGGACTCTAATATTTGGTGGCAACAATTTGAAAGTGATTCGTCGTTTAGAGTTAACAACGCAAAATGGCAAAACGAAACTAACAGTCCTTCAGGGACAAAGCCCGTTTGGACTAAAGAAGAAGAAAAAAAAAAAAAAAAAAAAAAGCTTTGCTTTGCAATTTGGAAATGTTTAATTCGGATTTGGTCCAAAATGTGGTTTGAATCTGAAAAACCCCATTCACTTACATATTTTAAGAGCTTAGCAGGTTTTCAGAATTTTATTTACTAAATCTCATTAGCAATTAGACAGAGAAAAAGACAGTTATTAAAAAATAAAGCACCGATATCTCAGGCCTATGAAAAGCCTTCATTACCCAAACTTTGTTTTGTTGAGCCACGAAATGCATCTAAAGAAATATTTTAGAACTCACACCGTTTAATACATCACCTTTTAAGTGTATTCCAGAAATAGCGTATCACCGAAATTCAGCTTCAAGCGACATAAATAAGATCCGTTAAATGCAGTTATTTAATTCTAATATGACCCCCTGACAATACTCTTCAATTTGTGGCTCGGATACTGCTAAAAGCCACACGAGTGTAGATAAATTGGGGAAAGGGGGGAGAGAAAACCTAAAATAAATATCTAACCATGACGGACTCAGGGAAAGGATCATGTCAACAGGTATTTCTTTCCCGGATGGGGAAGGGGGATGCTAAGCAGCATAAACTTACTTAACTCGAGGGGTGGGGCGAGACAGGGGTTTCGGAAAAGCGTATATAAAAAATGGAAATGAGGAAGGGACCGAAATACGAAAGGTAATGGTCGATAAATGTGTAATTTTAGATTGCATTTTCTTTCGGGAGAGAGCGACACGGGTTTAGAGGGAATTCCTTTATGGTGACGCCTTGATAAATATGATGAGGCCATGTTAACACTCGCATTAAACAAAGTGTCCGAAAAACAATTGGCGTGTAGTATCACTGTATGAAGTTTTCTTTATAAACTAACATGTATTCCTTATTACGCAATATATTCTGAAATATTTCTATAGTAGTTATTATGTAGACGTGAAAAGCCTTACAGGATTTATAATGGCTGCCGTGCAAAATGAATGATACTCAGCTTTGGTTTGCATTTGAGCCAAAACATCCGGAGTAGATACTGATAATTTTGAAATGATTTTTTTCTTTCAAATCCTGGAGAAGAAAATTCTAGATTTTTTATAAGAACCCAAAAGATAGTCCACATTCCCTGGGGACCAAGAAATGAATCTATTTATCTAATCCAACATTCTCGAAAAACGGAAGAGATACTTTGCACAGTCGTTGAAGAGGGTAGTGATGCTTCATTCTAATGAAATATGATGCGATCGAATCCTTCCACGACCTTTAATTTTTTGGGGGCGGGAGGGGTGAGAGAAGGGGAGATTCTAGAATATCAAAACGCAGCTCCGTAAAAAGTAATACAGAACTGTATTATTTTTTCGGCCATTCAGTACTTATAATACAACACAGTACTCATGCATTAAATTGAACACCTTGTGCATAAATGCACTTAATAAACTTTTACTTAAATAAAAGCCTTAAATTATGGACCTTAAATTTCCTTATATATAATCTTAGGTACCGTACTTTCAGTGAGAAATTTCTTAATATGGTACACAATTTAACGAAGTAATCTGAACTTTAAGAGTACATAGTTTGTATATATAATAAAAAAAGAGAACATATTTTATCGGCGCATAAGACGCACTTTTTTTCTTTGAAAATAGGTCTGAAAAACGGGGTGCGTCTTTATACGTCGATACTCCGTTTTTGATTACATTCATTTCTGAAAATTTCCTCTATCCAGAATTATGCTTCCCCCCCCCCTCCTTGTGGAGTGTGAGAATATTACAGTTACGTAGAGTTTAGTGACGAAACCTGCCCTACTAGTATGGGATCAATTTTGTTCTCACAGAATAGAAGATGTTAAAAATGAACTGTGTGGGTTTTGACGAAAAAGTTTAAAAGGTGTTTGTTCTTTCCCAGATTGATTGGATATTTGCAGAAAGTATTTGTATTTGTATCACTTTATATTAAAAATACTGTAAATTCATTAAAATGATCAGTAACAAAGTTTTATCAAAAATGTGTATAAAAAAAGGGATGCGTCTTATATGCCAGCAAATACGGTAATTTAATTTTGCATGCGACCCCGTAGCGAAAAAAATTCGATCTAATCCACCATTCATTGAGCTTCTTAACTTAAATACAAAAAGGTCCTTTTTTTTTTTTTTTTTTTTTTTTTTTTTTTTTTTTTTTTAATGTGAACTTTAAGAATATAATCAGAGCGAACTTATTGAATTGGACTTTTCATCCATATTTACGGTAAATCAAAATATCTTTATGATTTAGGTAGAAATTACAAATAGAAGTTTCTCCTTCTAGTGATCAATGGTTCCGTATCATGGAAAATAGCACTCGGGATAATCTTCTTGGTTGGCAACTCAAACAACAAATATTTCTGCGAAACTTTGCTGTTTAAAGGTGTAACATTTTTTTCTATAATTAATACATTTTTGTATTAACCTGAGCAATACTGTACATCTTGCTAGATGGAATTTGTACTTTATGGGAACGCTTTAAATTGTCGGTTCCCTTTCATCCTGCGATTAAACTGCTTAAGAGGAGTTGGAACCCCAAAATCTTCAAAAAATTGTGATTTCGGATTTTTGCATTTTCAAATTCTCTACACTTTTATCTTTCTAAAAATACCATTCTTTAATCTCTATGAAAATTAGAACTGTAATAAAATCTATTTTTAATTTGTCATCTACTGCTTTGATCAATGAGGATTTTTACATAAAAACGCGTTTTTCTCCAAACGTGATTTTTTTAATACTCGATGTACCTCTTCTCAGGAAATACTGCTCAGAGGTATCTAAACTTTTTATGGTTTATTTATTAGGTTCCCTAATATTTACTGAAGTGAGCTTTTAGTAATAAACTTAGAAAAAAATTTTTTTTTTTTTTTTTTTTTTTTTTTTTTTTTTTGTGTGTGTGTGTGTGTGTGTTAGAAAAGTGCTAGATTTTACTATGGCTAACAAAATATTCTGTAATTTACTCTAAAATTCAAAATGCTTCAAAAGCTCATTTCAGTATAATCAGATAAGTATACTTTAATTACAGAAAAAATTTCAAGCTTGTATCTACAGCAGATTTTGAGAAAAGGTACATCGAAAATGGCCAATTTAACATTGTCGGTATAGGGGTTTCTGATACCCCTTAAATTAAATTCTGTTTTATTTTGAGAAGATTTAGAATCATCTTTTTCCGGTACCCTGTATATCGGACAGCCAACTTCTGTACGCTCGCGGGCCACACAATACTATGCTTAATAAATATTTAATGATATATCCTGTTATAATAAATATCTGCTATTTCAAAATTCTTGTGGTACTGATTTCAAACAATCTTTATATGAAGATAATCCTAAGATGTTCAAAAATAAACACACAGGTGAAAATGTGCCCAATGTAACCCACACATCTGGTGTAATTTTTAAACTCCCGTTATTGTCAAACTCACATAGGTCTTACTACTTAAAGTGACAACAAGGGTGTGGGTTAAAGCACATTTCATCCAAGCAAACATATTCGGAAATTTGATTAATAATAGTAAATTTAATTAAATTAACTGCGGGTTTAGCCATCAACGATGTACATGAGGAAAGAAACAAATACATTAACATTTGGACTTCATACAGTATAATAAACTAAGTTTATTCTGATATTTCATTGCAGAAATATTTCCAAGTTTACCAAACTCACCAGCCAGTCTTTAAAACAGTTCAGTTTAAAAGACGAGATGACAGATAGTCACACTTTAAGGGTTGAGAAAACGTGGCAAAAAGTAACAAGTTTCATAAGAGAATGCGAAACAAACATGAAAAAACGAAAAGTTCTTTCTGAAATGAAATACCACCAACTACAATTGATGCTCCATAACGACGACGGTAAAACTAGCGCACACTTTTGAAGATACATGGCATATCACGCACATTTACAACAATCACATATTCGTGTGCACATGCTGTTTCAGCACGATGGAGCACCGGTTCATAATATAACATTAGTACGGAACTTTTCAAAAACTCAATTTCCTACGAATTGGGCGTGGTGGAGTCATCAGACGGCTCCTAGAATGCCCTAGTATGTCCCGTCTTAATTTCTTTCTCAAAGAACACCAGAAATGCATCGTTTACGAGGTGCAAACTGATTCTTCTCAAGGCGCTACCACCAGAATTATTGTCACTTGAACAATTAAATCTTTTAAATATCAAACATCATTTCTTGTTAAATATACGTGATTCAAATGACGTTTCGTTTTGAAAGTTCTTCGCACTTAATGTGTTTTCAAGTTCACATTTCACCACGCATTATATTTACGAATATCCTTACTTTCCCTATGTTCTGACCCTCTATATGTTGTCACCATATTTCCTGTTACATCGTGTATAAGTAAATACACAGTACTCAATTTAACGTCAAAAGTAAGCTTTCTGAAGTAAGTTACTAAACGTGAGACGTTATAACAGAAGTATATTTCGTATTTTATGCTTCAACGTTTTCACAGGTTTCATAATTTAAATATTTTTCACAGCTCTAATATTTAAAAAAAAGAAAAGAAATATTCTGTGCGATGAAAAAAATTATAACTTATTATTTTTACCTATTATTTTTTAATTAATATTATAAAACAATTTTAAAACGCGATTTGATATAATTTTTAGGCCACGGCTGTGGAAAGGAGTTGTGAAAGGAGGTTAAAATTACAAAGTTACACAATCCCTTTTTAAAACAAATTTTGCTACTCCTGAAAAGTGAGCAAAATATTAAATCCAGATAACTGAAATGAAACACGAAAGATAACCCTACGACAAAACCTCTCTGACAAAAAATAAAATAAGTAGCCATTAACGGTGCCATTAAATATAAAAAGTAATCTTCCCTTACTTAACGATATCAACAACAAAGCTGGAGAATCAATAATAACCTGAAGCGAGTTTTACAAGAGACTGCTCTCCACGCACCTGCACTCAAAGGAGGACTAAAGAACGGTTCATTTGGCAATTAATTATGCATGTACTGCTGAAGAAGGAAATTATCCATTTCAAGAGATTGATCTCATATTGATGAAATGAAATTAAACATGCAAAGAGATGTACGCGTACCGGCAACAGATTATTAAACCTGACATGAGGAAAATTTAACAGCTAATGGATAAGTACAGTGATTTATTTCTACAAGAGGCTTCGCAAAAGATGACAGGGGAAACAGAAAGCATGCCATTGACGATAAGGCAAACTATCTATTATTACTCAACCTAAAGTGATAAAACGAAAGTGGAATATCGAAGGTTATTCAAATAAAGCTTTACATATTTTAAAGCAGGATGATTTATTTTTATTTTTATTTCAATAATAGCGACATCATGAAAAAGAGACACAAGTACTGAATTTTAAACTAAAAATTTAAACTTTTAATTTACATCATGCGCTGCTGCGACATTATTAACAACTACTGTAATAATATATTTGAGCTGTGGAAGCTTGTTAAGTTATTAACTAAAAAACAATGCATAAATATTCCCAAACTTTCATTCTTGATGTTAAAGAATTTGGATTTCGAAGGGAAACTGACTCGTATTTATGCCACGCTTGGGGGTTGAATTTTATGGTTTAAATGCAAAGAACATATAAAGCTAACACACAAAACGTTAAGAAAACGTCCCCTTAGGATGTAATTTAAAATCTGAAATCTTTCATATTTTTATTTATTTAAGCTTTGAATTCAATAACCAGTTTAAAATGCACAACAATTACACTCAAAAACCATGTTGGTAACTCAACATATTTAAGAGAAATATGAAGGATCACTTCTAAAATATATATACCGTATTTACTAGCATATTTTCCATCGTAGCCTTTTAAAATCAGGTTCCGAAAATATCAAAAATATCCGCGCAATTTTACTCTTCCTCAATGCTTTCAGAGAAGAAGTTCCACTAAATTTTTAAATAAATTCGTCCACGTAACGATTGTTTTCATCTTACTAACAAACACTCGGGAAAAAAAAAAAAAAAAAAAATACTTGCGAAAGTCATGCCGAACCTTTCCCTTTTGAATTTTATGCCAGCCGAATTCAAGAACAACCAATTACAGTGAAGCAAACACGATTCAGTCTATAATTTCGCTCAGTCAGCTGAACGTTCACCTTTAGTTATTTATGATAATTTGAGACCTGAAGAGTAGCAGAGGCGAAAGTGGAATATCGAAGGGCTAGAATATAGAATGGGCTAGATTTGAGTTACAGGAAAACTAAAATGAAGATAACTTATTGTAATGTAATGTTGTTTTATTGCTATGCATTCTTATGTTCTTACTGCAACCACGTCCTTCGGAAATAAAATTATCCGCATAACTCCTGTCGATTTTCGGATAACAAAATCAGTAAAAAAAAAGGGGGGACACGCCAGGCAGTTCAATTTACCAATAAATAATAACGAACACAGAACCTGACCAAAATTTTAGTGCGGAATATCCTAAATTCATTATCAACCATTAATTCTTGAAATAACTACATGTCCTGTAAATTACATTATGCAAGTATATTCTTTTCATCCGCTTCAGAAGGAAAGAAAATGTTCCTCGCAAACCACAGAAAATATCCAAAGTTATTTATAACAGGATACTACACACTTGATCTTAGCCCCGAAAGCCGAGAAGAGATATTCATTCAAATTTAAATGCTGTAAAGCTTGACTGAAATTTATTACAATCATTATGATGAACCACCTGAGATGAAACCTCTACGAATCTAGGTCAGACTAGCTGCGTGCTCAGGTCTTATTTACTCGACTACTGAACAGCATTTAGATAGAGGAAAGATACGATCTATAAATTTTCTCCGCATAAACTTCATGGCTGTTTATGTAGAAGATAGTAAGCATAGAAGTTTTCTTCAAAGAGGGGGGAGCCCAGCAGCTGCCGCTAAAGTCGGTAAAGGTAAAATCGCTGAACACTGGTAGTTCGGCCAGAAGTTCGAATCCCGCGAACGGGCTGACCGCATGGCTGTTTTCATGGTTTTCCCCATAAGTAACGTGTATACAAGCCAGTTTCGCTTAGAAAGTCCTCCACGAAGGCATCCCTCGCTTTAGGCAGATAGCCCTCAAAGCTTTGCGTAATAACACGAAAAAAAATTCCTCAGAGAGGTTTCTTACTGCACAGTTGCCTCAAAGAACAAACCATATGTTTTCGTATGTCTAATATTCATGATAAAGAGAGACTTCGCACGTGTTTCACTGATTCATTGAATATCGTTCAAGAGGGTGCGTTTAGTGTTTGTTAAATGTTGGATAATATATTTATTGTATAAAAGAAAGAAAACGACAATGCAAGATAACCGTTATGTCCCAACTTTCACGAAGCACGCCGAAATTACTGATAGAATTTTAGATTATTCGAGTGTATATCCGTCTTCGAGATTTCTTATAAAGACAATGAAAAAAAGGGGCCTCTTTCCTTGGATGATTTGGAAAGCAAATTAGCAATGCAATCACATTTGGTAATAAGATGAATGATAAGTGGCAAATGATAAGTGGTTTATATATATATATATATATATATATATAATATCAGCGTCTCATTCGAACGTATGTTTAGAATCAGTGGTGCACATTTTCAGCAGTTTTTGATAACGGTGCAAGATTCGCAGCATGCACTACAATACACGGGCTTTTTCATGACTCCCATAAAGGTACCCCTTCTAGAGGACTTCTAGAGCATCTCTGAATGCTCTGCATGGATTACTTTACATGCATTTCAGTAATTAGTGTTCTCACAACAGTGAAACCTATTAGTATATTATTACCAGAACAGTCTTTTTGTTGGCTTAGTGGACAGAACAGTTGGCTTAGTGGAAGCCGCTTTTCATTGCCCTGCGACAACATCCGAATCCCAGAGAAGGGATGGAAATTTGTAAGTTACAGTGTCTTTAACAGCATGAGGGTACTTAAAATACTATCGAGTCGAAAGCTGTCTTGAAGGATTGTTGGTAAGAGATCCTCGGATCCATTCTCCAGAAGATTCTCTAACAGAATTGTGATGAAGCTGGCAAAAGTTCATTTGTCGCCTATGTGGTGCCAAAAACTCTATCCAGTGATCTTTCGGCCCTACTGAATTCCTCTCAGATCAGCAGGATAAGAAGAACAACACAATGTTTCTACTTAGATGGACTGCATACCCCTATGCAAATAGCTCTTCCTAATCCGTTACCATTCCCTTTCCAAAATGCAAGGAGAGAGGACGGAGACGAGTAGTACCACAGCTTTACATTTATTCATTCCCATACTCCAGCGATTTTGGAGATGTGGACTGAACCAGAAATAAATTTCTAAATCACAGTCTTTGGAATGCAACTCAACGCATGTCAATCTACTTTTAAGCTCCCTGACGAGGAAAGGGTCCTTCGGTATTAAATACAAAGATGAGATTTTAAGTACAAGCAGAACATCGCAATATCATGCCGCCCGTGCAAAGCCGATCAAGTTAAATAGGAAACGGTGATTAATTCACGATTCATTAACTCGATGCCCATAAATGTTTATTGTGTTATCTCCCGTGATCGCGCATAATCCGATTTGACTCCCGCAAAACGCAAGTTTCCCTTCACTCACCGTAGATTCAAAATTCGAAGCTAAATATTTCAAGGCTTTGCCCGGACAAGTTCCCGGGAGGACTCGCCAGATTTGGCCAGATGCTACTTCCCCTACGTCTTTTCTCAAAATGGATGCGGAAAACAGGACTCAAACAAATTCGCGATTTTGAAGACGATCGCATAAGGTACATAACTTAATCATAATGCCCAAATCTGACAAATAATTAATATGAAACTCCATACATTGCCATGGGGAATACAGCTTCCGTTGCCAATTTTAGACTGTTGTTAAGTGAAAGAAACATAAGATATTTGCTTTTAAATCAAATTTAGCCTTTAAAGCCGTAAAAATAAAATTACGCATATAAAATGCCTAAATTTCTCTTCATAAAATAGACTTAACTATCCCACAATAATATGAAATATCTTAGGATAGCAAAAACTACCAACAAAATACGACTGATATAGCAAAACTTTTTAAATCTACATTGTAATTATAAATATAAAAAAATGCTAATTGGCTAATTATCGCTATGTATTGAGATCGACCTCTCTTAGAAGAGATATTTTGAGGGGGTTTATCTTGCAGAAAATTATTCTTCGTTATATGTTACTAACGGTTAAAGTTTTCATAGCCAAAGGTTTTGCCGCCCGAGACGATCTCTGAGTGAGTAGCCTGGGACAGTCCATGAATATGCCACCATTCCCGATACACAAGCAAAAAAGCTGAAAATTCTCAAAATCAGACACATGAAATTAGTTCAAATTCTTATTTTTAAAATAAAACTTTCAGTTTTAAATTGTTAAAATTCTATTACTTTCCTTATTTTCCTCTTCGCGACATTTCATTACATCAGTTGTTGTTATGTGGATAAAAAAAAGATTTCTTTAAAGTGAAATATGCATTAGTAGGTCTTAAATATTACTTAAATGATTTTTATATAGCTTCTCACAGCTTCCAGCAACTGTGAAAAAAAACTTGCAATATTTAGAAATGTTCGGAGGATTGTATTTTAGAACCAACTATAAAAGTTCAAAAAGACCACCCTTACGTTCCTGTTCTGTTTTCCCTAGCAATAACCGAAATAAAACTCTGAAATATTTTTCTCTTAGGAACTTATTAATGTCATCGAGATCATAATTTATTTTATATTCGTATTTTTCATTCAAAAATTTCGACAGGGCATAGAAGTTGTAAAAAGAGCATATAGCTTTTGAAATCTTGTATTGATTTCTTTAAATATTTTATCTAATGTGGAATTAATTTTTCTCCTCAATTAAATTTCAGATGGCAATTCAGTATCTTATTTCTTTACCTGGCTTATCGATCCACATGACTAACCCTTACAAAATAATGTTTTTCATGAAAAATGCTGCGCTTAAAAATTAGCCGCACGTGGTGGACCGCCGTCTAAGAACTAGTTTTAGGCTACTCGCCAAGAACTGAATTAAGGTAAAACTCCTTAAGTAAGAAATGTTACTAGTAAGCTGTTTTATCCACATCACACTGTAACGCGTTTTCGCAACATTGAATCCCCCTATGTGTTAGATAGACAACAATGATAATTCTCAGAAATGAAACATGAAGTCCCAGAAAACGATAAAATAATAAAAGCTGCAACTAAACATCAATTAACCAATTCTGTATTATAAATACAAGAAATTTTGTATTAAAATGCGACTGATCATGTTCTAGCACATTACCAGCATATTATGACATACTAGTGGCAGAATGGATAAGACTAATTGTCATCAGACTTCTTAGAAAATGGGCTGGCTTATGGGGGATTTGATAATATTCCTAATGCGTTAACATTATTATCAGTTAGTTTCCCAAAGTCCTCCAACTAAGGTAGTTCTACTAAGGCAGACCACTCCAATGATTTGCGGCAATAAATAATCTATCCTTATCGATTTAGAGTCGGGGCCTAGTTTCTGCTAGTTAAAAGCAGGGCTGTGGAGTTGGAATCGTAGTCATAGAGTCGGAATCAATCGGACTTGGGCAGACTTTGGGGTAAAAGGAGTCGGAGCTGGAGTCTCTAAAAACAGGTCGACTCCGATTCCAGTTTTTGTTGGACAGTTTGAATTTGAAATGAAATTAAAAGTGAATTGAAAAACAAATTGATGACATATTGATTGATGATGTATATAGCCATAAAAAAGCTACAATCTGAAGAATTATCAGGAGGCGAGAATGGAAGAATGTGATATTTGTTCTTTCTGAAAGAGAGGGTTCTTTGCAGAAGGAATTATTTCTTCAATAAAGAAAAGAGAAACTAGTGTGCCAGACAATGAGATCTTGCTAGGTTCAATATATATGTAGACACAAAACACCAAATTTTCTTGGATGACGAACAGATTAAGAAGACAAAGAAAGCCATATATGAACTTTCAATAAGAATGAAATTATTTTCAGAACAATTGGAGTATTCAAATCAGGACAGTCAAACAGCAGACATTGCAACTGAGACTCTATCATCCTCTTTCAGTGATGAATTAGATTTTGAGATATATTTTCGGATAATATCGAAAAGGCTAACGTAACGCGAATGAAAATAAAGAACCAAGAGCCTTTAGATATAAAAATGAAAAAATGCAAACAAGATTTCTACACAGTCTTTGAAGAAATAGAGAAATATCATTGCTCTTGAAAGACACCTTTTTTAGAACTTATTAAAATCTATCCTGAAATGTTAAAAGAAGTAGCCCTGGCAATAAAAGTCAAGTCAGTGTGGAAAGACTCTTCTCAGCTCTGAAGTTTATCAAATCGGATCTATGATCCTTCAACAAAGAAGATCTTAACGAAGCTATGCACTTTCTTAGAAATAACTAATGACAGTTTTTCCATTTTATTATAAATCCTAATTAATATAAATAATTTGCTATGCCAATTTTTTTCTGTAGCATTAGTTCTTTTATATTAAAAAAATAAGCTGTAACCCATGTGTATATGTTTACAAATACATATATATGAGAGAGTCGAAGTCTTTAAAATTCCAGGAGTCGGAGTCAAGAGTTGGGAGTCGGTCATTTTCGCTACCGATTCCACAACCATGCTTAAAAGTGTGGATAGTATGAAAGTTCGGCAACGATAGAAATCTTCATTTTATTACACACAAAGTCATGTATGCTATTTGCTATTATTAATTCTCTGGCTAATTTCTCATCTCTTTTCGCAATGATACAACCGCATCTTCCACTGACGTCGAAACAACTGCTTTTCTCTCTCTGTCAGATCTCAAATCAAATAAACCAGTCTCTTCAAAGCTTCAAATTTACGAATCATCTTCCGCGGACCATTGATAGCCATCAGACCATAGTAGTGTCTTATGTCCATTAATAATGCGCTAAACTTCTTCAGGGCAGTTAAAGCGTAAGTTCTTGTAAAATAGCTTCACAAGTAGAGCTTGATCCTTCAATAACAGTCATGATGAGATTCTCAGACGCAGAACAAGGGGAGCTGCATGTATTTCGTGCTTTTATTAAGTCTAATATATAGTGAGCATATGACATCTTTTAATTAGCGTATCATGACAAATACAGCGTCATGTATTAAAAAATTACTTTTTTTTTTTCATACAAATTTCCGTCGCTTCATGTAAACTCAGGCCGTTTTTTACAGCTTTTTGAAAGAGGAATTTTTAATTTATAATCAAACTTATGTTAAACACTTTAATGCACAGAAACCATACTTTAAAATAACTCATTTTGACTCCTTTTTTTCAAGCATTTTTTGTTCCTTTGTTTCTACCCTCCCCCGAAACACAATATTTTCTGAAAAAATAAAGTTCGACTAAGTTTTTAATGAAAAATGCACATTTAAAAAAAAAAAAAATTATGGAAAATACAAGATTAGATACGTTAGACAGTCTTAGCTGAATGCTCAAGAGAAGAAAGTTTTCCAATACGGACGCATGTCTATAGCCAAAATTTCCAGAAATTTTATTATGAACTTCCAAGCACTTAGATTAGCTTATGTTAGATTACGGTAAAAAAGCCATAGGCCATCTTGTCCAAGACGAGAGACACCCTTCGCCTACTTTCCTTCCGTTTACTGAGAAAAACTTCAGTTATTTCTGAACATACCTTAACGTTAAAAAAGAATCAAGTCATGACTTTTACCTAATCAACTTCCTCTCTAAAAATTAACATTAGTAAAGTATTAAACATTATTAACTCTATTAAAATTAGTATCATCGTATCTTTGAAAGAATTCGCACATTTCTTTGCAACTCGATTTTCGATTAGTAAAATAACGAGTAGGGAAAATGTGCGAAAATCTAAGGTAAATATGTAGTATTTTTCATGTTCATAGAAAGCAATAGCTAAGATAATAAATAATAAATGAAGTTCTTTCAAAAGTCAGACCATCAGTGCTTCCTACATCCATTTCCACCGGAACTTACCCCGACGATTATTTGTATATTGGTCATTGGTGTTTGCTGTTGCCACTAATATCGCTTGTCTGATATCAGAATAATCCTACAAAATTCATGGTGGCAAGGGGGCAAAATTGCGCCTGTCTTTGGCAAGGGCAGAATACAGGTGACAGTATGCTCAATTCCGTTCCTATTTTGAAGGAGAGCGCCCCGGACGGAGAGGTCCAACGTCATCCGCCTCTTCCCCTTCCAGCAATCTTTCGAGAGGACTTTCGGCTCGCCGCATATTTTGAGTGCCCCCATGCCCCACAAACACTATACATTTACAAACATCCATGTATTCTCCGGGATTCGAACCCAGGGCCTTCAGTACGACAGACAGTCACTAACCACTGTTCCGGATTGGCAGCATATAAGTCATTGTAAAGTAAATACCTTTTATCCGCCGGAAGTACCTACCACGGTTACGCCAGATCACGGATTCAAGGAGAGCGTCCCGGACGGAGAGGTCCAACGTCATCCGCCTCTTCCCCTTCCAGCAATCTTTCGAGAGGACTTTCGGCTCGCCGCATATTTTGAGTGCCCCCATGCCCCACAAACACTATACATTTACAAACATCCATGTATTCTCCGGGATTCGACCCCAGGGCCTTCAGTACGACAGACAGTCACTAACCACTTTTTCCGGCTTGGCAGCATATAGGTCAATGTAAAGTAAATACCTTTTATCCGCCGGAAGTACCTACCACGGTTACGCCAGATCACGGATTCAAGGAGAGCGCCCCGGACGGAGAGGTCCAATGTCATCCGCCTCTTCCCCTTCCAGCAATCTTTCGAGAGGACTTTCGGCTCGCCGCATATTTTGAGTGCCCCCATGCCCCACAAACACTATACATTTACAAACATCCATGTATTCTCCGGGATTCGACCCCAGGGCCTTCAGTACGACAGACAGTCACTAACCACTTTTTCCGGCTTGGCAGCATATAGGTCATTGTAAAGTAAATACCTTTTATCCGCCGGAAGTACCTACCACGGTTACGCCAGATCACGGATTCAAGGAGAGCGCCCCGGACGGAGAGGTCCAACGTCATCCGCCTCTTCCCCTTCCAGCAATCTTTCGAGAGGACTTTCGGCTCGCCGCATATTTTGAGTGCCCCCATGCCCCACAAACACTATACATTTACAAACATCTCCGGGATTCGACCCCAGGGCCTTCAGTACGACAGACAGTGACTAACCACTGTTCCGGCTTGGCAGCATATAGGTCATTGTAAAGTAAATACCTTTTATCCGCCGGAAGTACCTACCACGGTTACGCCAGATCACGGATAATATAGCGAATGCTTTATATAACGCGATATTCGCAAAACGTATGTAAATAACTAACAACAAGCGTCGATGTCAAACAAATAAATTAAGGATTGTAATAAAAATTGACAAATTTCGCAAAGTTTATAACCATTATTATACTAAACTGTAACTTGCATTACATTCTTTCTCTCGGAAATAAGAGGTTTTCATAATTTAATACTTTAAGCTTACACAATTCAAGGGATAAGAGAACAATGAAAATTGTGCTTTTCCATCACAGCATAGGATAAATAAATAATATTAGGCTTGAAGAGAGCAAACATACTTTCATTTGCGGCCGGACATTGACGCGGGAAGACTAGTCCATGCGTTTCAGTTGATACATTTCACATTATCAAGCGTCATAACTCGGAGCACATTTGGTAACATGAGATTTAGTTCTTTTGAATAGGGCAAAGAAAACTAGGGGTATCTTGTCTAAAGGAAGGGCCTTCGTGGAAGATTTTCTAAGGAAAACTGCCTCGAACATGAAAACACAAACGCAGCCAGCCAGTTCGCCTGGGACCAAAAAACTACCAGTGATTTAACCAGTGTTCAGTGATTTAATCGCTCACCCGCTGACAAAACGGTAACTTAAGAATTTAACGATTTTTGATTTCAAAGTCTGCCTAGTCTACAACAAACTGTGAAACTGAAACCACGGATATTCGGTCAGCGGATACGGAACACACTGTACATATTCATTATTAACATTGTTCGGCACTGTAAAAATCGATATAGAAAATATGGCAGCCTGTTTACAGACTGCTTAAAACAGATATATTTCACTGTTTATACAAAGCCATTTATTGAGGGAAAAGCAAATAATATCGATTTGAAAATAATACATTTGGACGTACTCGAAGTTGGCATATATCATTCGTTAAATAGCAACAATAAAAATAAACAAGCACGCAAAAACGTTATGAAATTTAATCTGACTTGTGTCTGGATATTATGATAAGAGACTCGCCTTCAATCATTCACACTTCAAACTTCAATAAATTTTAGGCATTTTCCCATCAAGTTAAAAACAAATTTAAACAATCATCATCAATTACTTATCTTTCTGCATCAGTAACGCAAGATCATGGTTAGGAGAGAATTACGAGATCCGTCATGATAATTTCGGATGATGCAGTCTCGACTGATTCAATGTCATGATGAACACAATTTTCCAACGAGTTTTCCCTTCTTTCAGACTTAAAATTCGTCGCCGAAAGAAAAGCCATAAATTATAAACAGGGGAGTTTCTCGACAACCAAGTATAACTGAGAGCGAAAGAATTTTTTGAATTTCAATCATGCATGCATCATTCTGGTGGTCGATTGCGGTGGAATTCATAATCTATACATGAATGCTGAAAGATAATAATTGGTCGTCGCGGTACTTGATCTTGCGAATGGTTATATTTCAAACGTCTTGTTATGAAACCAAGACGGCAATAATCCCATACCATTGTTTTGGTATTATGAATCTCAATAAAATAGAACTGTATTCCTGATAGAAACTTTGTAACCACGATGCGCAATGCATCATATCACACACTTAAAATAGTAAAAATACATTCATTAGTAATACAAATATCCTTTTAATTTCGCTGTCATTTTCAAGCACAACAGTCGCGCCGATAATTGTTCCAGTGGCGTATTTCCTTCATGTAAATGAAAAATGGCGCAAATTAAAATTTAGGGTGCCAGGTTACTTTACTATGTAATATGACTATTTGAGTCTTAGGTTATCTGGAAAAGAAACGAGATCTATCTACCTGAGAGAAGTGAAGCTTTCGTGAAGGAATTTCAATTATAGATGATAGCTTGGGATCGAAGACAGGTCGAGCTCCAGTATTCAGCGGTTTGCATCATTCACAAGTGCACATAAGTATCGCTACTGAGGGAGGAGTTTCAATAATGACCCAATGAGCTTTTACTGCTCTTGTGACGCTGAATCTTTGAAACTGGATATGAGCGCATGTTGTTGTTTACGTTTTATTTTGCATTTTTTTCGCAATTATATATGTATAGCGTATAAATGCTGCTTCCATTTTAGTAGAAAATCTCGTAGCGCTTTCATTTGATAAGTTAATCGTCAACATCTCACTTTCGTGAAACTTATCGCGCGCTGATATTCGGATTAATGTTCGTGGCATATTATCGCTCTTTTTATAGAGAAAATGATTCAAGGTACAATTAGCCTCGAATATTATTCGTTTACTAACACCTATGTATTTAGAGAATTCAAGTGTACAATTTTTTTTATTGAGCTGAGAATAACTGGAAGTGTTACAATGAGTCTAGTATTTCCTTATCTTAGTGCTTGCATTCCTTTGATTTTGAAAGTGTATGATTGAAGATATATATTGTGAATGATCTGATTATATACCTATTGTTAACATTAAAAATTACATATGAAAAGATTAAAAATATTCATTGTGAATAAGATACATATTTTCCGTATGAAGAGTTATTTCTTGCGCAGGCAATACATTTAAGAATGAACGGTTATTTAACGTGAAATTTAACACAATAAATATGAAGGAATGCAATTCACTTTGAATAAAACTGTGCACTGGCTGTTATTATAGAACATATTTTTGATATCGACTGTAATAAAAAATTACTAAGGCCTCTATTATTTACATATATAATTATGCTTATATTTGAGCTAACTTCGCACTGAAAACTTTCACAAGAAATCCACAATGAATTAATTATTTTGTACAGGAAACTGCGTAGCAAAAAATTTCTGTTGGCAAATGACATGTAAAATGCCAGAAATATTACTGGAAGATCATTGATCCACTCTAGAAGCCACTTCCTCGATGACTATACAGTTGTTAACTTACGCACTATGCTAACGATCTTATTCATTCGGCCACTGGTAGGCTAAAATTTAGGATGAAAAATCATTTAATAAAAAATGCAGAGGAACTAATTTTAATACAGTGTACTCCCGATTATCCGAGCTAACACCGGGAAAGCAGGTCACTGATATTTGAAAAACATGGATAATCCAGTCTGTTTATTTTCATGCATATTAAATTATGTTCATTTCTCAAAAAGGAAAAAAAAAAAAAAAAAAAAAATCAGTAATTTTATTTTGTTTTTGAGAACGTTTGTGGAATTTCTTTGCACTTTTTCGAAGTGCTATTTTATCACTGCATTCGAATTCCCTTTGGTTGACAGATAAGCGTTTATAGTCTAATAGAGTTTGAACAGAAGTCATTGCTGTCTCGGGTCTAAGGTAATTAATTGTCAGTGTATTCTTCACTTGTATTTTCAGTATCACTCCCTGTTTCTATGTTTGTGACTTTTTAAACGAAAACTGCATCATTCACGCATTGACAGTCCGGCTCAATCCAATCGGCATCATATCATTCCTCGATGCTTTCAAGACTGACATTTTCAACTAATTTTACATTTTCAATTTTTTGGCATAAAGCTTCAATTATTACCTCAACTTCTTCACAATTAGATACAATTCCGATATATATTTTTTAAGAATGTTTCTGGTTTTTCCTTATACAGTCTCGCACATAGCTTTGAGTGTGCGAGCGTGTGCACCACAAACCTGATAAACCGCACCCAGGTAATCGATGGTACACCTGTATTTGTATCAGATGTTAAAATCGTTCGTACAGACAAAATAGAGGACTATTTTTTCCAAAACGAATGTAAAGTGGATTTAGAAGGAATTTTTTCGTCACGTCTGTACGTACGTATCTCGCATAACTCAAAATATCATTAGCCGTAGTACGTTGAAATTTTATATATGGAAGTGCTATAACATATAGTTGCGCATCTCCCATTTTTGCTGCAATCAGCCGCATCAAATGTGCGCATATATATATATAGATAGATAGAGAGATTGAATTAGCTCGATTTGCTTTGGTAACGGTTTTTATGCCTCTAGTTAATCTGCATGCGATAGTTGGTAGAATTATGAACAATTTAAAACTGTAAGTGGAGGCTAGGCCTAACGTCGCCTCTATTTGTTTACAACTGAAACTCTTAGTAGAAAAGTGAAATGGGCCAGTGGGCGCCCCAACTTCAGTGTCATTTTACCCAGTGAGATTAAATTTTTGTGCACCCAAAATTTTCTTTCTGCCCGTTGGATCAATTACTGGTTTTCACGTAGAATTTTAATTACAGAAATTTTTTAGCTGTTTTTAACTGTATTTGGTGTTTTAGGTTTTTCTGTATTTTACAAATTTTAATGAAGGTGTTTTTAGTTTGTATGTATTTTTGCTTTGCCGCAAAGTAAAAACTGAACTGATTGAATGAGAAATATATCTTTAATAAAATTCGAGGAAATAAGTGTAAAGCAAGGGCAGCAAAAAATGTATTAATAGGCCGTACGAGGACGTAATGTGGTGCCCACATCAAATTTTTTAATTAATATTAAGTTTAGGTTTGGTTAGGTTAGATTATTTGAATACGGCAACGTCACGGGGGCTTTTTGGCTAAGATGAGGGTGCCTTCGTGTAGGACTTCCTGAGGGAAGCTGGCTCGTACTAAAGGTACATGTAACGAAAACCAATCATGTAGCTGACCCGTTTGCCTGGATTCAAATCCAAGCGGTCTTAAACCCCGGCCACTAGTAGCGCTAATTAACCTTAAGAATTTTAACTGAACTTTTAATTAGCCATTTTCACTTGAAACAGCGCAATTACAAAAATGAATTTACCATTCTAAGTTATAACAGTAAAACTAGTTACAGTAAATTAAGTTATAAATTTTGTGTGGGCCAATATAGTAGTTCAGTCGCCCTTATCCCCCCCCCGCCATGTGACAAGCGACATCTGAATGAAATGGCTTATTTACATATGCATACACATTATTGTGATATCCGTACAATTCCTTGATAACACACACGCATGTACTCGAAAAAAAAAAACCACTCCCTCTGCTCTCAAAGAAGATACACCTCATTCATCACCAAGAGATGAAGAGATCCAATTGCACAATTTGACACATACAATATATCTGCGCGAAGTGCGATGCTAAAACACATTCCCCCAGCCGCATCTATACTTCTCTTTTATAACACACCAGTCTCCGCCCGAGTTCTGAAACCTCCAAAAACCGAAATCCAAACCTCGCCGAGCGGGACGGAGGACTCCCTGCGACGACGCAAGCTAGCCGTCCATCACCGATGTAGGCAGCAGAAAAAGCTGACAATGACATCTATAAAAGGCAAGCGGGCGGGCTTTATCAGCTGAAGAAATAAAAAATAATAATTCATAGGGGTAGGAGGGAATAGCAGCAGAAGGGGGGACATGAAAAAGGGAAAAAATGAAGCGTCTTCTTGGTGTTATCTATCAAGGAGTTCCACTCGGTAGATATGATAAGAACTGGAACGTTATGAATGGGTTGAGAAGAGTAGCGTGTGAAGGGTAGGTCGAAATAATTTTTTTTCTACCGATGATTATTATTATTATTATTATTGCTGTTGTTTTAACGATAAAGATCGTAAGCTATAATTTCTTAGAGACTTCTTTTGTTTGGAACCGTGATTTGAACAGGGGGTGGGAAAGTTAAATACACACGAGAGTGTAGATGTTATCATTCCAGGACTTTTCAGCCATACTATACCCGAGTTATTGCATAAGGTAAGGTACACTTCTCCAAGCTTATACAGTTAATAAATACTTTTAAAAACCTATTTTGTGCACTAAACCGTGAGAATCATGATGCAAGGGGAAACAAGGAAAGGTTACAGTGGCCATAAAATGTTGGAAAATCGTTATTTATACAGCATAAGAAAGTAACCGGAAATGCATAGTTCAAGTGGAAAACGACTTAATAATATTAAAACAATATAATTTTTGTTGCTGGGATATTTATACGGGATGGCTGATAAACCAAGGTTTATATTCTCTATCAAACAATTTTAAAAAAGATTAACTCGAATCTTTTTTAGCTACAAATTTTCAAAATCCAAATAACGCAAGATGAATTTAAATATATGGTCATTATATTAAGTATTTTGGGTAAGGTTATTCGAAAAGCAAACGCACCCGTGGTTTTTTTATCCGCCTCGAGAAAGAACCTTCCGTGAAGGACTTCGTAAGAGAAATTGCCTCCGTTTTCACATTAGAAAAGACTATGGAAACCTCCTTGGCCAGCCTATCCGCCGGAAGAACTATCATTGTTTGGCTTCATCCACTTTACTACCGTGTTCAGAGGCATGACAGTATTTGTGTGTATGAAAAGCAGAAATGGTTAACAACTTGTTTTACATCAGATTACAGTAACAAAATGATGACTTTTTGCAAATGTTAAATAGGAGTACTTCAGCTGGCAGGTTTTAAACAGGACCGCTAGAACTGCTTTTTAATGCGTTTAAAGCACAATGACGACCACTGAAGGATGCATGATAGGCCATTTTCAGGACTACATCAGTGCATTCTTTTGTTAATGTTGCATTGTTTAATATAAAAATGGTAATGTACTAAAACTTCTGGTAACGTAATAAAAGTAAGTACATATAATTTATTTGCATTTATTTATTTATGTACTGCTGCTTTACGTATGGTTTATCACGATAATATTATTAGTTACTTTAAAAAAAAAAAAATATGGTTTACGGGCGGTGGGTCATCAAACGAGGGTAGTTCCCCTTTTGCGAGACCTCTCACCTATAATAGTGCCCCTGGTTCATCGTTCAAAGAAAAAATAAATATGTTCCTCATCAACCGAACTAAAAAGAATCAAATTCTTAAGATTAATCCCTTTCAAACTTTCATTTAAAAGAACACAGATAGTATACATTTCATTTGAAATAAATGAATTATAAATTATCCATATTTAAATTTTAGTACATAAATTTGAAATATCACAATAATTAACAATCTATGTGCTAAACATATGAAATTTAAAGAACTACGTGTAATATCCTGGTGACAATGTGCAAGGAATTCTTGAGAAAAGCAAATACAGTATCAGCCACTCAATACTTGTCTCTTGTCCACTCAATACGGCTGTCTTTTGACCTTACTTAGATATTATAATAATAATAACAATATATTATTATCAAGCGAAAATATTTTGCAATACTACGAGTCAACAAATATAAGTATTTTAACAAAATAACACTAAAGCAAACGGCGAAAAAACAACCAGTTTTTTGACGAAATGAACCGATTGACTGTGTTCAAGTAGGGTCGATTTTGAAAAAGTCAGCTTCAAAATATAACCATACAGATGCATAATATTTCAACTACGCAAGAAGATACAAATGTATTCATTTATTCATGTAGCTGTAGAAAGGCGATTTTTAGATTCATCCTTTCCCATTTCATCCTATGGTCAAAATCATGCCGATTCCTCCGCTTCTATCCCCTATGTTCCTCGTTAATAATCTCTACTGACGGAATCCTTCTTGTTTCCTCCTGTTCAAAAATTCATTTGTTGAGACAGAGAACAACACATGTAAATGCCATCTTTGACTTCTTAACAATCTGCTCAATACGCCAGTTGCTGTGAAGTAATTTTAGAACGATGCACAAGCGTGATATGCAATTTTATTTCTAATCATGTGTCTTTAATTAAAATTTGCCTCATATTTTATGCATGCGTGTTTAAAGCGTAATCACAGGTTTATCGAAGCCTGAATTTATTGAAACGAAATTAAAGTTCTAAGGTAGATCACATAATAATTAATATGTTTATAATTTTTGTTTCTTTACCTCAGAAAATTACTTTTCGAAAAAGAGAATAAATCGGGATAAAACGAGTCGATGGGAAGAGGATGAATCGCACAATTTCTAACAAAGGATGAAGAAGACAGCCCTCGCGTGCTTTGCCGTAATCAAATCAATTAAATTATCCAACAGAGGATGAAGCGTCACTAAGCTGTATAGAAAACTGACAAAAAGCCGCTGTTTAAAAATGACGACTAGAGCTAGAAAATAAATTAAACAGCCAAGCTGCGTCCAGGTACACCTATAGTTTTCTTCATTTGGGGAAGATCATCTTTTTTAGTTAAGGGATAATAGCTTGTAAATCTTCTAGCCCATCGCCTAAATTTAAATATCTTTTTACTCATCACTCAACATAAATTCAAAAAGTGTTTAGTAACAGAGCATAATCATGCCTTTTGGTTCAATAAAAAGTTCTCTTCACTCAGAAATCTTACAATATCAGGTCCAAACATTTATAAACAATTTTAAATACCGTACCGATCTCAATACAAAATGGCTTCACATATAACACGACACTGCATTTTCCAAGATGTTTTACAAGACAACAAATGCACATTATAAGAAAATCTTAACACAGACAATGCCACGTGTCTATCAGCGATTACCCAATCAGCTTCCTCCTTATTGCCAGAGAAGAGCCAGCAAGACAAACACAGTGAATGAAAGATTGGGAGTGTTTGCGAGAACTTTGGTAGGGTGTTCGCTCCTGACTTTGATTTTTAGTCGGCATGTCTGATAATTTTATAGGGTTTTGAGATGACACCTTAATTCAAACATTGATATTAATGGTTGGTTCCTTGAACTAAATTTTATTAACCTTTGTAAATATTCCTGTACATAAAATTGGCAACAAAAATATTTCAAATACATTTATTTTGGATATGATACATCTGCCATTCTGTCAAGCACTAACATGATAAGTTAATATATTTTCTATAAAAAGGTAGCATACACTACCATTTTCGTAGTTCGTTCGACGTACGTAATTCTGGGGCAATTATTCTCATATTATTACGTTTAATCAAACTTATCAGCTCAACTTTTTTTTTTATATTTAGACTTATTATTAAAATCAAAAACTAAAATAATAATTAGTATTAAACTAAATTAAATGATAATTAGTCTTTTGTTTTTCTGTTGGCAAAGTAATAAAACTTGCAAATTAAACATTTTTCAATCCAAGTTATCAAGATTTCTCTAGCTGTTGAAAACCTGAAAGACCTCTAAGTTAATAAAATACCTTAGAGGTTTAGACCTCTTGCAATCAACGGCGCCTGAAGGCTTTGTTAATCAGAATACCTAGCTAAAACCTTATCTTCATCGTGGTGTTGCAGTATAAAAGTCACTGCACCTCCACAAAGTTCGCTTTTTACATGTTAAGAGACTAATCTTCATTAAGGTGCAGGCATTTTTATGCCGGGGCACCCTAATGAAGGTTTCTATATTTTCGAATTACGGTCAATTTATATAAAAGATTGTACACACTGTGCCTATAATTAAGTGTAAATTGTGGCAAATCCTTGAACAAACGTGTAAGCGATTTATCGCTTTGTCTAAGATGAAGCAAAACTTAAGAAGACTGTAAAAGACTCTTATTCAGAACTCAAAATAGTTTAACAAGAGTCACTTCTTGTGCCTACAAACCAAACAGAATTTATGGCTAATAAGGAATTCAGATTGAAAACTAAATTAAATCTTAAGTTAACCCAAAAGGTATAAATGACGAAAGGAATAACAGGAATAAATAACGCGCAAGTTGGTTCAAGCCTATACCTGCCTGACAAGGCAATACTGGCAAGAATAACACAACGCCCAAGACAGACTCGAAGAACTACGACTAGTAAAGTGGCCTTTAGGAAGAACGCGTACTACCCTTAAATACTATCTCTTTCAACCTCATCCGAATATGCCCTAACTAAAAATTAGAAATCTGGCAGGAAAACGTAAAGAGAGAACGACAGTAAAGCTACTTAACATAAAATAACTGGTTATATAAAACTAATTAAATCCTTACAAGATGGCAGGGCACCGTGATAAAGCGGTTTTCTTATATTCACTTAGTTGAACTTCAAAATTTTTCCACCAGAATTGACCCTCACTAACTCTTGTATGATTAATCATAATAAAGAATTAATCATCAAGTTATAACTCCCGTTTTAAGTTTCAAATATTATTTTTGACTATTTTCATTGATTTTAGAATTTCTTTTATCTTCTAAGATCACGGCTATTTCGCTCTCGTTCTGGGGCAGTTGGAACAAATAGGAAAGCAGAAATAACTTTCTTTTCAAAAAAAAAAAAAAATATTAGCACTGTCGTACCCAAGTCAAAGAGTGAATTCAAGTAAAAGAAAAAGAAATTTTCTAAACGCAATTCAGTACCTCTGGAAGAGTCGGAGGACCAAGTTGACGGGTAATTGTTCAGAAGCAGCTCTCTTTTTAAAGCGCTCAAGTAATTAGGCTCGAGGAAGTGCCAATCTATTTATTCAAACCAACCCTCTCTTTTGTTTTTTCCACGGAAGAATGAATGACGACGACATAATAATTTACGGCTTTTACGCAGAAGCCCGAGATGATAAAAACACAAATAACAAACTTTAAGACCTTTCTTCTCTGGAAGAAATAATTGTTTCCAGTTGCAGAGGAAATCCAAGAAAAAATGGTATAATTCACCACACGGATCAACGTAGAACGCACTGGAGCGGTAGAATTTGAAGACATTTTCATACTACGTGTTTAGATCGCCGTTTATGGGAATTATTGCAGCATAAAAGTATTTTAATATACCTATACTTCCATTTAAATGCAACGAAAAAAATTATGATCCATAAAATGATTTAAAATATTACTCATATGTTTTTAACATCAAAGGCACAAAACTTTAGTTGTTTCTGTTGCTTTATTGACAAAAGGAAATAAATTCAGCTTCCTCATATGCAGGCCTTTCTAAAAATCAGAAAATATTTAAATATCTTGTCGCTCAGTGAATCTGCATGAATGGTAAAGCATTTAGCAAAGAACTGTTTTTATTTTTCCTCTTTTAAAGAATTTATTATGCAGGATTTCTAAACTATAATCATGTCCGCTAGACATAAGATAACACAAAAAAGAGCCCACCAGCGGCACAAACGGTAAAGTCATTGAACACTCGTTGTTCGGTTTGAGGTCAGAATATCGCGAACGGGCTGGCTGCATGGTCGTTTTCGTGGTTTTGCCCCATATGTAACGTGCATACGAGCCTAATTTCCCTTTGAAAGTCCTCTACGAAGGCATCCATCGAGCCCTCGATTACTTTGCAAGAATCTAATAAAGCCAAGCCAAATCAAACCTCTTAAAGATTACTTGAAAGTGGCAGCCATCATTACTGAGCAGTGCCTCAAAGATCAGCTAGGAGGCAGTATTAATACGAAAACATTCCTTTAAGAATACTGGATAATTTGATAGCCGATGCTAAGATCGAATTGTAGCACGTTCAATATGTTCGCTCCCAGCCACGAATTATCTCGCTGGTCGAAATTTGTGTTTAGGTGCGAGGTACGAGTTAACTCGTACAACGTTTTTGCTTTACCTACGCCACATATGATCAAACTCGTAGTATTTTCATGTTCTTTGAAGGTATCTGGCTTTGGGAGTTAGGAAAAAAACACAACAATTTGGAACAATTGAAGAGATTTATTACAATTAATATAAAGTATAATTAATGTAAGAAATTATGAAGTAAATAACATAGGAACTGTTAAAATAATCAAGCAATTTATAATAATCTTTGTTATAATAATTGTAAAAATAATCAATCTTTGTTATAAGCAATCGCCAACTACAAGATATGCTGTATAAAACATATGGCGCTGTCATAAAACATTTTATCACAGAATCCGACTATGATATAACTCGTATAATTAAAAAAGCAATTGAAAATTATCTAAGTTCAATATCTTTCACATAAGTACATGCTTTATATTTTTATTTTACAATTAATAAATTAAAATTGTTGGCGTGGTGGAACCGTTTTTGAAAATGTTGCTCGGCAGCGAAAGTGTTATGGTTATCAAGACAATGCTACCCATGATTTCAGGTAACCCCATAACCAACAAGTGCAGGGTTTCAGATCTAAAATATAAATGGTCATATGATGAACATGGCGGTTTTACCTCTATTCTTTCTAAAAATTAGGAGTAAATAATTTTTATGGGAGAAACAGTTTTAAGTCGTTTGATAATTTCATACAAACCTTCTTAAGGACAGTGGAGAAAAATTGACTGCAATAAGATTACTCATTAACCTCAGAAATATAATGCACCTTTATTTTTCATACAATAACAGTATCAGCTGCTTTTAATTATCGGATAATTTTATTCGATTCACAAATAAAAAGAGCTAAACTGCATAAAAATGCTCATTTTTATGCATGAATGAAAATTATGCTAACATTTTTATGCAATGAATGAAAACACACGAATATATAAACAGGAAAAGGAAATTGTTAGAAATTTAATTCAGGAATTATTTAGCCAATTTTGCCCACTTTCGCATAATATACATTCTTGGTAACAGATTGAACTCAGCCTCTCCCAATCAAATTTGCTACCTCGCAAGGAAAGAAAGAAAAAACGTTGTGATTAAACCTCGAAAAAAATCTTTCATACAAATGTTGTAATTATTCAAAGAGAGAACCTTTTATTTTCTGAATTTTTTTGTATTCTTATACTTTTTTTTTTCTTTTTTTTTTTTCTATTTTATTTTATTTTAATGCAAGTACCATAACGGAATGCAAAATTTTGTCATTGACTATAAATTTAACTCTTTAATTCTTAATACTTTAGCCTAAGAAATCCGGCGAAGTAATTATTGCCTTCGTATATAAAGTGAACAGAGAGCAGTTAATCTCGAAAAGTACTTTACGAAAATACCCATCTGAAAGCAGATGGGGTAGAATCTGAGAAGAGCAACTCAGATTCCATTCATGCAGTATTTTTTCAGATATAATGAATGATTTTAAACGTTTCAGTTTTAGTTGGTAAAACATAATGCTATTCTATTCCAACATCCTCATGTGAGAGAACACTATGCGTTTCTAACAAAATCTGGGATGTATAAATAAATTAATTAAAATTTATAAATCAGAAACACAGGAGTTAAGATGATTTGGAATCACGGCCTTGTGAACAATCGCAAGTATACGTTGGCAATTCGATCAAGAACATACACGAAAAATTAAATCTGAGAATCCTGAATACCTCTTCCTTTTCCATCAACATATAATCAATATTATCGGGTTCACAAAATTTAAATGCCCCCATTTCAGGAATACCCTGTACATACACTGACTACCAATAAGTATTTGGACACCCATGCAAATTACGATATCTGCGGTCCACTGATCTGCGGTATGATCTGCGGTATCTGAGGTATGTCACGGACTCCGCCGGTATATATCGTGTAGGAAACAGCATCGGCTTTAGTCGCATGCAAAATGCCTCGCAGTCCGGACCTCTCTGATTTCGAGAAAGGTATAATTATCGGGTATCACAAATGTGGCCGATCCTTAAGGGACATATCTAGCGATCTGAAGTACCTAAAATCGACAGTGACCCATGTGATTAAGAAGTGGAAGGTGAGCGGTGATTGTCGGAATGTGCCCCGAGTCGGCAGACCAACGAAACTGGGAGATAGAGACCGACGAGTGCTGTCCAGAGAAATTCGGAAGAACCGCACCCAAACGATGGCCCTCATCCGCGAGGAGTTTCAACAGGCATCCGGGAGTATTGTTTCAATGAATACCATCCGTAAGGAAGCACATTTGCTTGGTTTTCATGGTCGTGCTGCTGCCCATAAGCCTTTGATCACAAAGTCCAACCGCGCTGCTCGGTTAATGTGGTACAAAGCACATCGAAATTAGACCGTAGAGATCAGTGGAAACGGGTTCTTTGAAGTGACGAATCAAGGTTCACTCTTTACCGTTCGGATGGCAGGGTCTGGGTCTGGCGTCTACCTGGAGAACGTCTCCTGCCAGAATGCATTGTGCCAACAGTCAAGTTCGTCGGAGGTGGAATTATGGTCTGGAGGTGTTTCTCCTGGTATGGGCTGGGACCCTTGGTCCCCATTCATGGTAAGCTCAACTCCGATGCCTACTACACTATTTTGGATGACAACGTTGGCTTCCTACGTTGTGGCAGTTTTAAGGGTTGGACCCTTGTTACTTTCAGGACGACAATGCCAGTTGTCATGTTTCGACGTTAATCAAGGCTTGGTATGGTGCCAATGGAGTTCATCGAATGGACTGGCCTGCCCAGAGTCCAGACCTGAACCCTATCGAAAACCTCTGGGACGAGTTGCATCGCTGAATTCAGGGGTGCACTACCCGTACAAAATCGGTGAAGGAGCTTCTATGTCTTCTCCAAGCCGAGTGGGAAGAAAATACCACTAGCTGTCATACAAAAACTTGTGGAAAGTATGCCCCGGAGGGTCCATGCTGTAATTACCTCTCGTGGAGGCTCTACCAACTATTGATTTTGAATAAAGTTAGTTTTTCTTTTCTATCACAGGTGTCCAAATACTTATTGGTAGTCAGTGTACTACAGGTGCTCAGAAGCAAGGACTTGAAAAATCGTGTCCTTACCGAAAGCTGAAAGTTTCTAATTTTGTCTGATAGTCTATCTATTGTGCCATAAGTATGTAGAAGAAGTGTCTTCGATCTGTATAACACTTAAAAGTCACGAATGTCCATGTCTCATTTGAAACAGAACCTAACGGCATGATAGTAACACCATCTAACGAAGCAGATTTTCTAGATTACGTAACCAAAAACTGAAATATATTTGATGCGGTTTAGACTAATGTTGCATTCCCAACCATTTAAAAGCATTACGAATAATAATAATAAATTTTAAAAAGTGCGCACCCTCGGAACACTATTCAAAGATTCCTTTTACCAGATGCAACGAATTCATTCAAAAAATCATCATATCCGATCCATTATAACCTTAGTTAAATTCGGAATATCACACGCAAATGTTCACCTTTTTACATGCCAGCACAGTAAAGAAAGTCATTAAAAGTGACACAACATTGCGGCACCCCACCTCGCTACACCCCAAGAAGTCGGCACGCAAGCCAGGGCCACCGCCTCCGTGGAAAAGAGAGAAAGGCAAGCCGAGCATCAAATTTATTCACGGAAATCGCATTATAAACGCGCGAGGGAATCAATGAACATTATTCTGACACGCTGTCTCGCCAGCCCGCAGAAGGGAAGGGGGGACGAAGAAAACTCAACAAACGTGAATGGACGAATTGTGGCGCGCTGGAGAACATGCGCAAGCATCTCCTTTGACAAGGCCACTTCTAAAAACAGATTATTACGAGGGGAGGTAGAGGAGAGCAGGGTGCGAAGAAAGTACGTCAACAAGAGAATTGCTACGAAATTTTATTTCACGGCAACCGTTTTTGTTCCTGTAATGACATTAAAATGAATAAGTTCTCTGAGCTTGTTAAGTTATCTTGAAATTTTTAAAACTTAAAAGTCGTCGTTTCTGGATTGCAAAGTATTGCTTGCGATGCCAAAAAATAGACTTACCTTACTTTACACAGAAATGAATTTTTAATGCGAGCAACACATGTCAATCACGTCGCCCGGATCCGCTGTAAATTCCCAAAAAATAAGGGGATGGGGAGTCTTTCAAACTACGAAATCGGCCCTAAGCGAGAAAGGACGGTCAACGTGGTCAAATACACAACACCCTAAACGCAGCACCAAATTCTGTCTCTTTCAGTATTCATATTCAAAATCATAAAACATAAAAACAGACAAATCAGATAATCACAAAAAGCATTCCGCATAATAATTAATAATAAAATTTCTTAAACGAAATTCACTCAAAACCGTATTTTTAAAGAGAGCATAAGACACTTATATTTTTATTTTTTTAATGTGCACAAAAAAAATGAGTAGTAGGCAATAAAAATCACTTGACACTCTTCGCCACATCCTTGGCACACTTATACGTTTTCTTGCTCACCCAGGCAACAGATGATGACTAGAAAGGCAGAAAAATGCTAAAGAAAGGAGGCAAAAAAAATACCTCGAAAGTGGAATAAAAACAAAGGCATAAACAGAAGAGAAATTGATATTACAGTCCCTTAGTGGCACAGAATAGAAATTATAGGTGTAGGCGACATGCATGGTTGAGAATAACACCACCCTTTGTATGCAGTGATCTGCACTCAAACCGTTTTTGCCCTTTATCTTCCCACAACGGAGTAAAAAGAAACTACTTTGGAGAAACAAACAATTATATAAAAGAATAAAGCGCTTTCAGTAGAAATCACTAGTAAGCGAATGAACTGCATGTCATAAATAACAGAAAAATATTTTCTAAAATATAAAAAGCATTTCTAGGAGTAAAAGAAAATGAGGGAGGGAAAAAAAATATTTACCTCATTTATAACAGCGAATTAAATTAAAAAAAAAAAAAAAAAATTCCGGTATAAAAATTGCGATAATTCAAAAAAGGCACAAAATCTCGTGCACCAATGGCTTTTTTAAATAGAAGAAATTTTTTTACCATGGGCTTTATTTATAAGGTACTTCTCCCGCTTTCCTAGTGTGCCTTCGTGGTGTAGTGGTTCTGCACGCTGGGCCGGTATATTCCAGAGGTCCGTGGATCGATTGGCGTTGAAGGCGTTGCTAATTTTTCATCTTGCCTGCTTCCAACAAAAAAAAATCCTAATGTCTCTACAGTGGCGCCCGAACTAAAAAGGTGTTGGATGAGGATTCTCCACACCCAGGATTTGGGTTCCCTAAAAACCACAGTCGCCCTTTAAAAAGGGGAGCATATAAGGTATTTCTCCCGCTTCCCTAGAGTGCCTTTGTGGTGTAGTGGTTTTGCACACTGGGCTGATATTCCAGAGGTCCGTAGTTCGATTCCCAGCGAAGGCGGTTGCTAATTTTTCATCTCTCCGGCTTTTCTAATTAACCTAATGTCTCTACATATTAAAAGAAATTGTTCTTATTTCCATTAAATTTTTTAAATATTCATAAACATTACTATTTTAAGCGTAAAATCAGCGTGTACTCAGCAAAAACAATTATGTAACTATCATGTGTTTACGCATAAGCCGAGATTTACAGCCAATTTTTTATGACTGAAATTTGCGGTTCGGCTTACAATAACAGACCAAATTTATTCCATCATACAACCGATATTACTTAGTTAAATAATCGAAAAAAAAAAATACTTTATTATGCCATTCTAACATACCGTCATTAAATTTTCCATCTACCTAGAACGTCTCCAGGACGCTCTAAATTATTGTGTAGTTTATAATCTTAACAAAGGTGTCTGGATTTGGATTTACAGCCGTAGCGCCCATTCAACCTCTATCTAAACAGCGGAGGCAGGATGATTGAACTGCTATTAACATTGTCCAAAAATTGAAATCCATCCGTGAGTACCAAAGAGTGTTTTTCCGGCAAGTTCCACTCCATGTAGATATCTATGAAGCTCACGCTAATGGGTTTGCAGGTTGATTAAAGTGGGTAGTCTTGCAATTCCTCTGTGGTTTCTTTTAAATGAAAGCAGTGCATTCTGTGAGACTAATTACCATGCACTGACTATAATATGCATAACCTCTAGCAAAGACATCGACACAGTTATCTCCTTCGACATGCTTGAATTTTCACATTCAATTTTGTTTATCATTTTTTGAGCGATACCTTTTCGGTTATAACATTTGAAAACTTTCATAACACTCATTTATGCTCATTGAGTATATACTTATAACACTCATTAAAGGCCGAATAACAGAAGTAATATTTTCAGGACGGAAAACTAATTTAATGTTTTTCAGAACGATACTAGAGAAATGTGCAAGACAGTTACCTAACAGTAAAGCTATGTTTTCACTTCGTTTCTCTTCCCAATTTGAAAGGATCATCATCTGCTTATTATCCACCAGTTCTTACTATTATGCTAAGTTAAAGGTTTCTTAACTCCTGCATCGAAATTTTCTACTTTTTACAATAACCAACGGAGTCTTCTTAATTGTTGCATCATCCATATTGTAAATCAGTACAACAGTAAAACCAGCTGATGTTTCACTTTTAAACATTAAAGTGTGCTCAAGTAAAGGTGCTCTTTAAAATCAGACCGGTTTCATATGTGTTATAAACTTCGTGTGGCTTGTATTCTTTTAGAACCCCAGACAAAACATCTTTTATCCAGTTCTCAACCAAATGGTAATTTCCCCCTTGTTTCTCACCATGTAGTTTCCAAGAAACGATGTTATTTCTCTCTTTCCATCCTATGAGACGTTTATATGTTGGCGCAAAATTTTATCTTAAGCATTTTAGTGAATTCTACAGTTTTTATGGTCAAATAAGCTCTAGACATAGGAACATTTTTTTTTTTTTTTTAAATTATTATTCTGTAGAATCATTAGATTATTTTGAAGCAGGACTACATGAAAGATGTACATTACCCTCGAACATGGTCCTCTCGAATACGCGCCGAGTGTATATTACACCACGAAGGCATACAGAAAGGAGGGAGGAAACATCCCCATACTCTACATTTCAAAGGGCGACTGGGGACCAGGAGACCCAGTCGACGGCTGATAGCGGCGAAAGAGTGAAAACAATCGCACCTGTTTCTTTCAACGGTAAAGCAGGTAGAAAAACTGTTCGTCTGAAAAAAATGGATGTGTGATAATAGCCTAAGTAAGGATAAATTTTGGTTCTACTACACTGGAAAGCATGTTTAATAATAAACACGTTTTTTGTTTTTCATATTTACGTAACGATTTAAAATATTTATTAAGCATTTTACCAACATCTGTATGCAGATAAAATGTTCTAGTATATTCATATTTGTGCATTATTACAAAAATATATCTACTGAAACTATACATTTGTACAAACTGTGAGATGAAACACGACAGGAAAAATTTTTCCAAAAAGCAAGTGAATATCACACTTTCTATGGTCTAAAAGGATAATATGCCACAACATCGATGCTTTGCATAGTTAACGATGTGCACCCAATATTCAGCTTGAAAAAGCAAAACAGAAACAAAAGCGACAAAGAACAAAAACACATAGCCTTGTTTTACTATGAACGTAATCTATTTTATGCCAATTCACTTAAACATTTCTTTTGTGCTCGTGGCCCATCAAGTCATATAAACAAGGTATTTTATTGTGGATATTAGTCACAGCAATAATGACGTTAACTTCAGTCGCGTTCCTGCCCATCCCGAGTTCTACTGAAATAAGACAAAAATTAAGTCATGACTAATGCGGAAGGTTACATGGTTGACAGCCAGTTCATCAAGTTGCAAAAATAACTCCTTAAATAACATTTCATTTATCACTTCACCTATTAAAAAACTCAAAAATTAAAAACATCGAATCTGGTTTCGTTCCTTTGGGGGGGGGGCAATCCTGTTAATTTCACTTCCCATCCAAAGCCCTGGGGAGAAAACTGCAAGTGCCTCTCAAGACCACATGTCCAATAATGATGATCATCAAACTGATTCGCACGGAGAACGCCTAATTCGGACAAGTTCGTGACACTTCACGAATTTCAACGACCATCCAACAGCAATAACATTAACACCAATTACAAAACGACAATCACTCTCTCGAGGCCTTCCCATCAGCGACCAACTGGTTCTGTCTGATTTATCATTCATTCTCTCGCTGAAGAAGCCTACAATCGCCGGCTGCCACTGCAGCTGCTTTTTAACTGCTGCGCTTAACGATATGATTATTAGACTAGATGATAGAACTAGTTTGAAGATTCTCTGATTTATTTGCTCTTGGGAAGAGTACAGGCAGATTTGCACAGAAATTAGTTTAACGATGTAAAGTGCGAATCTCCGAACGGAAACTTAATGAAGAGTTCCTAAGACTTAATTTTATGTCATTCGGTATTCTTCTTCGGGTTTAAATAATCACTTCAAACATAACTTTCATTTTATCTATGTTCCAAATAACCAAACGGTGGTAAAAGAGTATAGACAATCTGGAAATTTTTTATTAGTGGAAGGGCCCAAATATAAAATGGCGTCTTTTATTTTTATTTATTTATTTATTTATTTTTGTACTTATTAAAAAAAGGCTGATGTAAAACGGTCTCAAAAACGAGCTCAATATTTTGAGCTGTTCAGCAAAGAGAACTGATGTTATATGCAAATATATTTACTTTTACTGGAAATTTTAAAGACTAAATGGTACGTTCTTTAAAATATAAATTAAATTAATATAAAGACTGGTACGATTTTAAAAAAAGCACCTGGGGACAGCAGTTTACATGAAAGATACAGCAAGTTCTACAATATTTACGCATTACTCATTAAAGTGGATTAGAATAACTTCACTGGCGGCGATCTATTTGCAACTGTTTACATGTTCCTGTTATCAAAACAATCGTACCATCTGTAATCCGATACCGATTTATCTTGCAATTTTAGTATCTGAGAACCAAATTTGAATAGTTTTCACAGAAATTAGATTTTAGTCCTTGTGTGTACATTTAAGTACACACAAGGAATGGAATGGTTTTGTCAAGTTGCACCTCATGTAATTAGGTTTTTCCATATGAAAAGGGGCCCACCAGCGGCCGTGCGGTAAAGACGTTGAACACTGGTAGTTCGGTCCGAGGTTCGAATCCCGCGAATGGGCTGGCTGCATGGGCGTTTTCGTGGTTTTCCCTATTCGTATTCGAGCCAGTTTTCCTTAGAAAGTCCTCCACGAAGGCATCACTCCCTTTAGGCAGATAGCCCTCGTGTGCTTTGCCATAATTAAATAATGCAATCCATATGAAAAGGTACTCGACCATAAAATACTCTTCAGGCAGTCGTACTACAAACATTTCAGCATTAAAAAAATGATGAAATTAAGCACAAGAAAACAGCTTTTAAGGCTGAAGTTTTTAAGCGATGATAAAAGACTGCCTCTTTGTGGTGTCATTTGGAAACGCCTAAAACGCGATTAAAACCTTCCTTATACAATAATATAAAATAAAACTAAAACCAAAAGAGTTCCGCTAAATTGCTTTTATACAAAAGTATTTTAATGCGATAAAACGCTTATAAACATGTTGTTCATATAACACTTTTTAAATGTACAATAAAATGTTTAAATAAAAGCTAACTTCTTTTATTCATACAACAGGATGTGGTATGTAGACTGAATTATAAATAAGATATGGGATTATTTTAATATTAGTTGGTTGACTAAACTGAATGATCGCAAAGCACATGAGGGATACATGCGTAAAGTAAAGGATGCTTTCGTGGACGATTTAAAAAGAAATTATCTTGTGATCATGTATATTCGAATAAACTCTCACCCAGTGCCGGATTCACGTATAAGCTATAGCTTAGAGCCTCCACTTTTTTGGAACGCCTACAAAAATTGTACTATATCTCGTATTAAGAAAAAAGAACATCTCATATCCATCATAAAGTGCCGCATATCTCAAATCACTTAGGATCTCGTCAAATCTAAATCCGATCATGCTCCCACAAAGCCTCCTATCAGCAGCATATTTTTTGATATTTGAACCCACACTGAACCAATAGTGTTCAGTAATTTTGCCTTGCATTACTTAGAAGTGATATTTTCAGATCGGACTCCGTTGGGAATAAATTCGCTGTATTTTTCCATTCCCGGTTCAGCTGGAAATATAATTCTCAAAGCTGAACTGGGAACGATTTCAAAAATCGAACTGAGCTTCATGAAATACAGGGTTATCCAAATTAGACTTCCCCAACTCAGAGGCCTGCGCAGAGTGTTGTATGGGTCATAATGTGATGAAATTTTAAAAACAGACACTTCAGATCATGCGCTCGAGATTTATTGCACAAAAAAAAAAAAAAAAAAAAAAAAAGTACAAGAAGTTGTCGATAGGTGGCGCTGTAACATAACGCTGGTGTAAGGTGCATATTGCAGCAACGTGATTTGCAGAAATAAAGCTTCTGCGCAACGTATCCAAAAGACGAGTCCTACAAAAGTGGAAGACAGGCCTTGCACAGGCTCGTCTTCCACTTTTGTAGCTCCTGATACACAATGGTTCCTGATACACAATTTTCCAGCTCGCTGATGCACAATGGCGACTTTGAAAGACAAAGCTCTGTTAGTGAAACTTTTCTACCAGAATGACGAGAACTCCTGTGGTGCGATAAGAGCCTTCCGTCGGCTGAAGATCTTACGCCGAGGACTAATGACACCACGCGCTCTACGAGACATGATTAAGAAGTTCGAAAGAACGGGAAAGCTGGGAATTTTACCAGGTAGAGGATGACAGGTTGTGGAATCTGCACGTGTAGAGGACGTTGCTTTGGCGGTCGTGGACCCCACTAGCCAATCGCCACATGGTGTTGTCACGACCGTCTGGCGTGTGATGCGTCGAATCCTCGGTTATTTTCCCTACAAAATCCATAGTCGTCATCAGCTGTCCGACGGGGATCCTATAGTTCGGGAAACATTTGCGTTGCAGTTCCTTGCGAGAATGGAAGTCGATGGTGCTTGGCCGTGGAACATCCTTTGGACGGATGAGGCCCATTTTCACCTGAATGGTCAAGTGAATACGCACAACTGCCGCATTTGGGCAAGTGAAAACCCGCGCGCAATCCATCAAGTGCCCTTGAACCCTCCAAAGGTTACTCTATGGTGGAGTTTCACTGCAACATTCGTCATTGGGCCTTATTTTTATTTATTTATTTATTTATTTATTTATTTTTTTTAAGAGGTGACTCCAACAAGGTTCAAAACCTGCTCTGTCACAGGAAAACGGTATCAGAACATGTTGACGACGTTTGTGATCCCTGAACTGCAACAACGTGGCCACCTCCAGGACACGATATTTATGCAGGATGGTGCACCTCCCCATATTCTTCGTGGCGTTCAACAGGTGTTACGGGCAACTTTTACCGATGCACGTGTGATAAGTCGCTGTTTCCCTACAGCTTGGCCTCCCCGCTCGCCTGATCTCACACCATGCGACTTTTGGTTATGGGGATTTTTAAAGGATCGGGTCTACCGAGAACACCCAGCAACCTTGGCACAGCTGAAAGACGCAATTATTCGACATGTTCGTGGAATTAATGTGGACTTACTGCGTTCCGCTGTGGAACACACTGCTTTGCGAATGGAAAGAATTGTGGAGAACCACGGCACATATATAGAACATGTGTAGAATGTCTTGTTGATCTGCAGCGCCACCTATCGGCAACTTCTTGTACTAATTTTTTTTGTTTAATAAATCTCGAGCGCATGATCTGAAGTGTCTGTTTCTAAAATTTCATCACATTATGACCCATACAACACTCTGCACAAGCCTCTGAGTTGAGGAAGTTTAATTTGGATAACCCTGTACATCTATCTCCTTCCGCGTAAATATAATAACATGATACTATTAACAATAACCAAGAAATGTTATTACGTAAAATTTATTTACAGGGTTCCATTACTCTTAGCACGCAAAATTTTCAACAGATTCGTATCTTTTGAGAACTTTCTAAACGTTCATGGTCTTTTCCATATTTTTCATTTTTCGATAAATATAGAAATTATACAGAGATACGGATACAGGTAATTTCGTTTACTAAATAAAATAAAAATCGACAGAAAGAGAAGGTGAAAGCACTGGATTGGACCTCCATATCGAGGTTAAAGATATGGCGATTACCTGTCAGTGGGGAGATATACTTTGTGGAGGATTCTCTAAGGAAAAAGTATTAAAATTATGCCGCGAAAGAAACGCAGAAACATCATGAAGTTAGTTGGAAGATGGACAAAGTCTGGTCATCATCAGTATATCCCAGTTTTAACAATTTAGCTGCTGGAAGCCTGAAAGATCAAAGGACAGGGGGGAAAAAATCTGATGTAAAAACTATATAACTTCCTTGAACGAACCATTAAATTATAAACATTTTTGCTGCACTTCATTTAAACTTATTACCTCGAATTTCATTAGATATATATTTCTCATTCAATCAATTCAGTTTTCACCTCGCGGCAAGGCAGAATACACAAAAGCTCGAATCATCTTCATTAAAAATAGTAAAATATAGAAAAAAATAAACACCAATTACAGTTTAAAAAAAAAAAAAAAACTTCTTTTTCCAGTTAAAATTAAGCCAAAACAAGTAATTCGGCCAACGTGAAGAAAGACAAAATTTTAAGTTATCTTTAATCAAAGTTAACTTTGTATCCCACTACGTAAAAAGTCACTGAAGTTGGTGCACCAATTGACTTCATACTACTGAGTTCCAAATGTAAACAAGCTGTCGCTACGTTAGCCCTAGCCGCCTATACATTTTTAAATTGTTGATAATTGTACAACTATTGTATACAGATTAACTAAAGGCATAAAAACCTTTACTGGAACATTAGAACAGAATAATTCAATCGTTTTTTAACGCAAAATATACGCTTTTTACCAGCATATGAAAATAAAAACACACAGCTCATAGAAAGAAGGTGGATGTATGTATATATACACAGATGTTTGATGCGGTCGTTTAGAACAAAAAAGCGAGGAGCACAACTAGATATTATAGCAGTCCCATATACGACTCAACGTTCTACGGCTAATAATTTTCTGATTTATGGTCATGAGAGAAGTCGTTATAGATGTCACGAAAAAATCTTTTCTGAATCCATTTTACAAACTGTTTTGGAAAAAAAAGAGAGTCCTTTATTCTGGCCGTATGTATAGATGTCATGCAAAATAAAATCGTTCAAATGGATTCGGGAGCGGTCAGAATGGATATATGCGTTGGAAAATACTGTGCCCAAAATTTTTCGCGGTTACAATACTTTCTTTACTTCGTGAAAAGAAGTAAAATGGAAAAAAAAAAAGTAAAATTAGCATTAACTATTGTTATGGATTTTAATTGTAATTTTTAGAGGACTAGATTACATTATTTAATTACTGCAAGCACATGTAGACATGGCTGTTTTAACATTAACTTTCTAAGGGTAATTGACCGATATTTACTGCAAGCAAGAAAATCAACGAAAACCTCGTTCAGTACGTCCGTTTGTTTATTCATTGGTAATAGGAAATGAGAATACGAATCTATTGATTAATGTCATTTTCAGAAGCGCATTAATCAAATATTGAAAGTGTATTCTTATGACCTAATAAATCATACATATCGATAACAATGGCATAGGAGAGATATAAAAGTGCCTACTGCATATTTATGCTACTTATCAAACAAATTTCCCGTGAAAAAAAAATAAAAATTAACCATGATGTAGAAACAGCCTAATACAAATATCACAAATGGCGTAACAAATTCAAAATACAGCACATTGTCGTGCATACCAAAATTTACTTATCGGATTCCGAACTACAAACAAACCATCACCATGTGTTGAAAATCGGGAATATGTAAACAGATTTTCCCATGCATGAATTCAATGGTGAAATCGCTAGACTGTGAATAAATTTTATTCGCTAGATAATCAACACTTCGAGATGCTGTAGTAACACGTTTACTACCATGCATAAATTTCATTCGCTACTGAACATGAAAGAAATTTCTCATATTAATCTAACAATATTTTAACACTGAACTCTGCTGCATAAAATGTAGCGTCTTCAGTGTAAAGTTACCATAAAATTTTACTCAAAATATATAAATTTTGCTTGATGTGATGAAATAATCATTCTTTTAGAAAAATTCTGGTACTTCTATAACAAACAACTATACTATTGCTCGAATTATGTACCTATTCCACGCGTACTTACTCACATTTAACTAATACTTTACATTTATCTCAATGGCTCACAGAAGAGACCTCATGAATGAAAGTGAGAAGGAAAACATTCGAAAAATTTTGATAGTTTGGTTTATATGATTACGGCAAAGCCTCGAGGGTTATCTGCCTAAGGGGAAGGTTGTCTTCGCGGAAGACTTTCTGAGGAACACCGGCTCGTATACACGTTGCACACAGGGGGAAAACCACGAAAATGGTCATGCAACCAGTTCGTTTGCGGGATTCGAACATCAGACCGAACTGCTAGTGTTCAGCGACTTGGCCGCTCGAAAAATTCTGAATAACCAAATACTGCAAAAGTCTAGAATATGTTATTAGCTCAATATAATAATTATCTGATTAAATATTGGTTGCAGTCTAACTTTACGAATGAAACGTTCTGATAAATCATTACATTTATCTGAACTGAAATGGAATGGATATAAAGGGAGATACAAAACAGAGTTTTATTTCACAGATATAATTTTAAGTGCCTGATTCAATTTTATTTAAATGTTTGTTTATTCAACAGTTATCAATACAAAGATAGCGACTTTTGACATATTTCTTCAAGCACTGGATTTACTGATAGTACAACTCGCAAAAATCGTCTTTCCTCGGTTATTCAGCTATTACTATACTATCCTGATAACAATATTTCGATACTATTTGAGGATGAAATCATTTCTGACATCTCGTAGACTATTGTAAGCGAAACAGCCTTGATTTTCAGGGAAAAAAATTGAAGGTAAATGGTCAAGAAATTAATCGCCATAGTTTCCGAAGATTCACTGAGGAAGATCCTCATCGTGATTGTTAGAACACGCTGCATCTATAAAGGTTTAGGTCTAATTTTTTATATAAATTTCCAAATGATTTTGAACAACATTTATTACTATATATTTACTTGCTTTAGGACTTTTGACACATTAGGATTTTTCGAAGCAGGAGACATGGAAAATCAGCAATGCTCTCGCCGGGACTCGAATCTGGATCTCTCTGAAATACACGCCGATGTGCTACCGTTACACCAAGAAGGAATGCAGAAAGCAGGGCGGAAATTAACCCCCATTTTCCTCTGTGTTCTAAACCTTGTATACTCCCCCTTTTAAAGGGCGACTGGCGATTAAGGGACCCTATCGCCAAATCCTGATGGCGAAGAATCATTATTCACTACCTTCAATTTGGGCGTCACTGTAGAGACATTAGCTTATTTTGAAGCAGGAAATGTGAAAAATGAGCAATGCCCTCGCCGGGACTCGAAACTGGACCTCTCGAATACGCCAAGTGTGCTACCATTACACCACAAAGGCATACAAAAAGGAGGGAGAAAATACTTGTAGCTTTTCCTAAAATATTGCCTGCTTAACGACAGAAATTTCCATGCAATTAACCGCTTAATCTTCGATCGAGTGCTGCTGTCATGGATTCTGTATACACAGTAGAAATGAATCCTGATTTTTTTTTCAAATAAAACTGGGACTGAAGGTGGTATTTGGTACTTTGCTTATGATCCTGAGACAACACGGCATTATCTGCTTAGTCTGAAGAACGCTCACCACTCCTACAGAAGCTGAGGAATAGACAGTTAATTTCATTTGTAACTGAGGAATACAGTTAATTTCATTTTTTTTTTTTTTTTTTTTTTTTTAAGTAATACACAGATTTCTAAAGAGAACTGAGCATGTTAGGGCCGAAAAGCTCCATCAAATACCAGTTGCACCATAATGCGTTGCAACTTTCGATTTTTTACAAACTTAGTCCTAAAATTTTGTAGCACCGTTTCACCAGTGCGTCTACCATCAGTTTATTTCTAGCTTGGTGAAAAACTGAAAATCGGTTGATGGTAGATGGCAGAAATGGAACCGAGTTGGAAAGATGCTGATTCCCAGGGATCAAGTGCGGAAGATCTTGCTGGTAAGTGTTACAAACAATGAACCCATCATGTGAAGAAATGCATTTACACTAATATATATTATTGAACATTTAATACACACGCTTTCTCTTGGTGAAAAAATAGAAATCGTTTGATAATAGATGGCAGGAACATAACGGAGTTGGAAAGATCTTGGTGGTAAGTGTTACGAATAATGAAGCCATCACCTGAAGAAATGCATTTACACTGATACAATACAAAATCCGTAATCCGGACGTCCATTATCCGGAATGATCTATAATTCGGACCTCAAAACAACAAACCTGACGCATGCGCGTAGAGAATGCGCATACATTACGCATGCGTGCGTTGAAAGAAATGTTTAATAAAGTAAACAAATAAATATTAAGCTTTTTTTATAAAATTTCATACCCTTTAAGATCATAATTGCTCTTTATTTCATAAATTACGGTTTCATATTTTTAATTGTATAATTTCTGCCTGCCATCTTACCAGATTTAAATTGATGATCTATAATCCGGAAAAAACCCTAATCCGTAATCGTCAAAGTCCCGACGAGTCCGGATTACGGACTTTGTACTGTATATATTATTAAACATTAAATACATAAGCTTTCACAGGGGGAATTACTTGAGCATTAAAATTATTTTTATAAGATTAAATGGACTATATGACTTTTGCGAGAGCTGCTGTATTGTTACGATGAATGTAATGAATAATTGTCTTTCTGCACATTAAAGTGTAAGCGAGTTTATTACATAGCATTTAAGAAGAAATCTTTCAAATGTCCTAATGAAGCTCGCATCTAATTCCTAACAAAATTCTGGTACTCGTCAAACAAACTTCCTTAAATCTGATCCACCTAGGTTAAGGGATATATTTTGCAAACTCGAAGAAAAAAAAAGGCTTCCAGCGATTGTTATCCCTCAGATGAAGAAAGATAAGAAGCGCTTTTATCCTTTGAAAAAGCACTCATTACGCATAGCGCCACTTTATTTTTAGCAGAACATGAAAATGCAATTTATTTCGCCATCTCTCTCACTCTCTCTTCCTTTAGGATCCGCTTAAACAATACACATCATTGTTAAGGACCAGTGACAAACTTTTAAACCAGGACTGGAGTAAAATAGCTTATTTTATAAATTTAGTTTCTTACACATTAAAAGTAACACGCAGAAGTCGAAAATTAAGTGTTATTTTTCTTTTTTCCTTTCAGTGTGAAAATAAGTCTTTATATATATATATATATATATATCTTATATATAATTTATTTACTAAATAATATATATTATATTATTTAGTAAATAAATTATATATAAGAAAGATATTACAACTAACTACCATACCAACGTTTGCATAAAATTTGGTGATATCGCACTAATACTTTACACCGCTTTTTTAATTAATTATTTTTCTTTAATTTGTATTTCACTAATTTTACTTGTTTCACGTAGATAATAGATGGCCTTCAAATATTTAAGCGGCATTTTCTTTTTCGTTTAAAGTTTTGCGTTCTTAAATTATTATATATATATACATGTATTTAAAAAATTATATTTACCGAAATGTAAAAAATTAATCAATTCAGTTTTAATTTAGAACCTATTAAATTGTATGTAACTTGTGATAAATGTGCTAAGATTTATGTTTGGAGATACCTTTTTACCCGATGGTAGCACAAGAATTTCACATTTCTACTTTATTTAGGAGTGGCAATATACTAATAATTTTTTATTGTCATCGCTAATAAATAATATGAAGAAAAATATATCGTGCGTTTAAAGTCATTATACATAATACTATAGAGTTAGGGAACGTAAAAAGAATTCTATCGAAGAAGGTGAACGGTAGTTGGACTACGACCAGGAGAATGCAAATAACTGAACAATAAAATCTACCTCGCTCGAAAATCCCTCGGTAATATAGATCGACAACTAAAAATGCGATATTTTATGAAATCCACCCCAAACGAAACGTCGGGTGAGCAAAAAAAATCTGCAAGAATTCAGCTGAGTGTAAAAGCAATTTATTCAAACAATAGTAACACAAGGAACTCGTGTCTTCCCATCTTTCATCCAAACGCTTTGGCAACTCCAACAAACACAGCTCAGATTTTTCAATTCCTTAGCCATCTCGCTTCCCCTTCGCGAATACTGCCTGATAATAAAGCACTCTCACTGTCAAGCATCGGGCTGACGGCCAAAACTCTTTTGGATAAATTAAGTCCACTGACGTAGTAAAGATGGCTACTTATTTGTTTATTTATTTCTCATCCCAAAGGAGGTAAACAGACGGAAAGTTTAAGCCGGGGTTCGTGGTTTTACGATTGTTGTTCTTCGCACTCTTTCTATACGCGTTTTTTAGCAAGGAAAATATATGTCGACGCCACGGTAAATCGTTTTGGCGACAGTTCCTAGATTCAAGAAAAATGCTGTCACTCATGTCAAATGGGGTTTTCTAGAGCAGTTCATCTGATGCTTTTTAAAGTTATATATCAAATGCTTCTTTCATTATAATACTTTAATGTTAAATGTTTACCAAATAATATTTTCGAAGGTCATCAGCTTGTAAATATATAAAACATAGCGATGCTGATGAAAATACCTCAGGAGAAAGCTTAAAATTGCTCCCCTAAAATGCTTTTTAATCACATACCAAATTTACGCTTAATTTTTGTACGTTAATTTGCCCCCCCCCCTTTTATTTTTGGGGGGCCAAGACAAGTAAGTGCTTGTCTCACCTCACCCTTGGCAAGGCTGTGATGTAAACAGTACAGCTACAGTAACAACTACTACTGTAAGCAGACAGTAAAAACAATACTAGTAACTACTGGATTTCCAAAACCGTGGCTAAAACCCAACTATAGCCAAAACCTTTCCCACTCAAACCATAATCTGCATCGATACTCTCTAAAATTTAGAAGCCTATATCAATATGACGGGGTTATCCAGAAGGAAAATTTACAATGAGTCACAATTTTGTAAAAAAACTACATGTAATTGAATAATTTCGTGAATTCTTTATATACCTGCCATATATGGAAAAGAGTAATTTCAGTTTATTCGGCTTTCATCTAAAATGTAATCCTTACTGCGATTTAAGAAATTAGTATTTAACCAATTCAGCCCATGAAAAGTAACCCGACTGGCCCAACGATTCAGTCAGGGTTTCGTCATTCCAAACATTCTTCTGTAGCTCACCTACGTATTGCAACATTCTATAGCAACCTGTCAAAAGCATACATACAATAAACAGCGACAAGAAAGAATTCCCCACCCACCTTTTGACACGGCAATTCCTGGTACACCAAAAGGAGGGACCATTGTTAACACGGAGAAAATGTTCATTCACAGTTATCCCCAGTGGGTTTGCTCGTTGAATAGGCGTACTCCTGAGGAAGTTTACGAGTAACTACTAGTATAGAACACAGAAAACTGTTAAATGTAGTAAACTTTGTCCCCAGATTTTCTGATTCTGAAGATATTAAATTTCCAAGCAGAAATTCATTACTGAAAATAAATCTTCGCAAGAAAAAAAAGTAGGCATTTCGAAGACAAAAATTTCAGTTTCCGTTAAAAAGGTTTTGGCAAAAGTATACGTGAAGGAAGTACCAGAGTGCAATCTGCAAGGTGGATAAATATTAAAACAAACAAATAAATAGCCTAATACGTGCATTGAAAGGAACTGATTAAGAAAGTCTTTGATGAAAAGTTCCTCAAATTACCTTTGATTATTTTGTCTAATCAGATTGACTCCCTTGGGGGGGGGAAGACTAAAAATTGCAACCTTAATTTTCAAGGACAACTTTTCAGTATAGTGACTGATTTTATCGACGGCATGTGCAGATATAACTATGTTAGCACTAACAAAATTATGCAGTATATGCTACAAGTAACTTGTTGAAGGATAAATGCAAATGTATTTTATCTAATCAGCTGCTATTCAGCTTATGTTTCACATATTTCGCATGTTAATTCACAGTTAGTTTCGGTTTATGCGATTGTGGCAAAGCTTCGAGGGGCTATCTTCATGGAGGATTTAGGGAAATTAGCTTGTATACACGTTACACAAGAGGAAACCACGAAAACGCCCATGCAGCCAGCCCGTTCACGGGATTCGAACTGAACTATCAGTGTTCAGCGACTATACTGCTCGGCTGTTGGTGGGCAGTTCGCTGTTAGAAGTGGAGTTGAAATAATTTAGTGTCCAACAAATACGGCATCATCAATGGGATTCGAATTTAGCAATTGAAAGAGAAGATTATACAGGAACTGTTAAAGCTAAATTAATGATAGATACATATGTATATATATATTTACTAAATAATATTGATTAATTGATTATATTATCTCCTAAGTTTAATTGTAGTAGGATTATCTTAAAAGAGTGAATCCATTCTAGTAAGTTATATTTTGAAAGATGTTTTGAAGTAACTTGAAAGTAAAATGTTTCGCACTAAATGAAACTAACATCCATCAACTAAGTAACTTGGTTTCGCACTAAATGAATTTAAGATCATACAACATTTAATATGTATGTGTGTATATATATATATATACGTAAGCAAAATATAATTTCTGAAATTCACAAGTGTTAGCACTCAAGACTGAATATTTGTCTTCTTATTTACATATTCCTGTTTAAAGACTTTTACATCTTCCACAATACTTACGCAACAGCATTTTATTTAAGCAGTACCCTAAATACACAGTAGCGCAGCTAATGTATCGAAAAGGGCTCGAAAAATTGCGGAAGGAACCACAAAACCGATCCAGATTATTTATAAATGACGATTAAACTACACATCCATCAAACGGGTTTTTCTGGAGCAAACTATCAACCCGCAATACAAATGATACACCCCTCCTAATCACACAGTGCACACACCCTCTGGCCAGCCACAAAGGGGCCAAAGCTGCACAAGCCCCCCCCCTTCCCTCGCTTTTCCGGAAAGTAGTTTCCTCGTAGCCGGGCGTGAAGCAATCAGACACAGGGGTAAAACGGGGGGATATTCAGGGGTCAAGACCTCCCTTCAAGACTCCGGCGCCACACTTTACCGGGGGGGGGGTAGTCCCTTTTCAGGAGAATGAGAGAGAAGAAAAATCAGCAATGACAGCATCAGTCAACTAAGTGGCAAGCAACAGTGTTCGTTTTGGCGGAGACCTACCTCCTCACCTTCTTTCTCTCTTGCTTTCGAACTTCACGTTGGCGAAATTAGCAAGGCGTATGGCGAGGTAAACAGAACCGAAAACGGCGATGACTAAAGAGAAATGGGAATACCGTTTACACAGACATAGGGTTTACAGGGTACAATTTAAGAGATTTTGTAAGGCTTTCAAAATTTACATATAGGGTGAAAAGAGTGACTCGATTAATTTGCTAGGCGTCGTTTTGTCGACATGAATAACAAGGATGATATGGATGTCAAGACGGAAAAACATTTTCAACTGTCCCCATTTACGCCTTTCAGTTTTAATGGTTGAGGTATCTTTCTGGAACATAAGAATTTGTTTCACGCATTTCAATACGAGTTCGACGCACTTGTTACTTCAATTCACTCGAATTTATTTGAAATAATTTTTTTGTCAAATATAGTAGTCCTGCACCTATTTGGTCGACTATCAAGCAACCCCACACATTATTAAACAAAAACAAAAAAAAAAAAAAAAAGGCACAGATTCGTAACACTCCCTTACAATTATTTACATGCTTTGCAAATAAGTTACTGTAATCCATAGACTCCAACTACTACGGATTCTCCGTAGTTTCTACGGAAATTCATGAAAAACTACGAGCTACGAAAAGTATGGAAAAAACTACGGATTTTACAGAAACAAGAGCAGGAGAACCAGTACGCAAAACGGAACCAACTAATTCATCCGATGATTGGCTGAATACTCGTGTTATCATATATCACGTGTTGAGTGCGTTCCTAGTTTTGAAGAATTAGCCAATCGTAGATCAGTAACTCCAACCGTTAACGACTTATCAATAGTTCCACCCAATTGTCTGTCTCCCAGGTTCCTCCCTGATGCGTGTTTAGGCTGCATTCGGCTGCATTGTGTAGTTTACGGCGAGAGCTTAGCGTGTGTCTTGTGAACTGTGAATCAGGTGAAAGATTTTTAATCATAATGCTGCCTCGAACGAAGAAGCCAAAATTATCAAAGCAGAAGTTTAAAGATTCATATTCTTCAGAATTTCCATGCATTAAAGCGTCCGAAATTTCTGTGAATCACGCACACTGCAGTGTATGCAACAAAGACTTCTCAGTTGCTCATGGCGGAAAAGATGACTGTAAACGGCATGTGTTTTCTCAAAAGCATATAGAACTTGGCACCGTAAAACCTAAAGAAATAACAAATTTCTTAATAAAAGATGATGAAACAGATCCTATAAAAGCTGAATGCTATTTTGTTCATTTTTTAATTGAAATTAATCTACCGCTTTCTGTTTCGGATCATTCCAAAGAGCTTTTCAAAGCAATGTTTCCGGATTCTGCCATAGCAAAAAAATTTAGCTGCGGTCATACCAAAACTGCTGCTATTGTGAAAACGCTTGCAGAAAATACTGTTGCTGATATTATAAAATCAGTGTGCAGTACATCATTTTCTCTAAGTACTGATGGAAGTAATGATAACAATGATAACAAACTGTACCCATTGGTTATAACATACTACAGTAAAGAAAAGGGAGTGATAATTACTTCATTGATTTCTATTTTAGAATGCACGAATAATACAGGAGAAGGTATTTTTAATTGTATAAATGAAAACTTTAAAAACAAAGGTTTAGAATGGAAAAATTGCTTATCATTTTCTTCAGATAATGCTAGTAATATGATTGGAAAGTTTAAAGGTGTAGCATCATTTATCAAAATGCATCAACCAAGTATAATCACCCGAGGTTGTCCGTGCCACCTCTTGCATATAGCTGCAAAAAAAGCTACTGAAAAATTAATTGGCTCAGAAATTGAAATGTTGATAATAGATATATATTTTTACTTGGAGAAAAGTTCGAAACGGAAGCATAGCTTCAAAGTTGCTCAACAAATTTTGGGACAGAATGCAAAATCTCATAAAATTTTGAAATATTGCAGTACAAGATGGTTGTCTCTTTTAGAATCTATAACAAGGATTTTGGAACAGTGGGATGCTGTGATAAATTTTTTTGGAGATAAACCAGATAACAGTGAGAATGAAGGAAAGAGATTGCAAAACATTAAAAACATTTTACAGTCACCGACCACCAAATTGTACTTGTTATTTTTGAAAAATACTTTGCCTTTGTTTATAACAGTAAATATTAATTTGCAACAACAAGCTCCTTATATACATAAATTGAGAAGAGAAGTTTTTGAACTTTTAATGAATTTATTTGTTAGATTCGTAAAACCATCAGTAATTTCTAAAGAAAATGAAGATGTTACTCTAACGTCTATTCCATTTCAGAAGTATAGTAAACAAAAAGAAAATGAAAATTTAGTGATTGGTGCGGAAACAAGACTATATTTAAAAAATGCCAAGTTGAATGAAAGTGAAGTGAAATCATTTTTCAATTCTGTGCGAGCTTTTTTTGTAACTGCATGTTCATATATAATTGATAAATTTCCACTGAGTGATCCATTTCTAAAACATGCTGAAGTTGCTGACATCAACTTGAGAACTGAAGTCTCATTTTCATCTGTTCTTTACTTGATGAATACTTTTCCATCCATTATTGATGAAAAATGTCTTAATCAAGTAGAAATTGAATTTTCCATGTATCAAGTAGATGATTTGAAAGAAATTGTAGATTTGCATATTGATATAGCATGGGGAGAAATTGCCAAATTAAAAAATATGAATGGGTGTATTAAATAAAAAGTATTGCCTTCTGTAATGCTTGCTGTCTTAATAATACCTCATTCAAATGCAGCTTGCGAAAGAATTTTTTCTATTGTTAAAAAAAATCAGACGGAATTTCGACCAAATTTAGGTCTTAAAACTCTTGAAGCAGTTTTGATTGAAAAAATAAATATGCAGGCAAATGAAGAAATGTGTTATAAAAAAACATTCTCAAAATCAGAACTTAAGCTTGCTACATATAAATCTTTGCATTCATAAATTATGCGTATTTTGTTTAATACTTATATGTATCATTCTTGGTCATTTAAATTTTATTTCCCTGTAGAAATCACATCCAGAATAAAGATATGATTTATAGCTTCTGATTTTTTCTATGATTAGTAGTGATTTGAAGTACTTTTTATTAGTGAATGCTTGAGGAGTTAAAAGAAAATTTCTAATTAAATGTGCATATAATTTACAAGGTATATTTTTAATTATTCAGTTTTATATGTATATGGATTTTAAATGTAATAAAATTGATTACAATTAATTATTAATTTAAAATTAATGAATGGTTAATTACAACATACGCTACGCGCACATTTTCAAAGTTGTAAAAATGTCGTTCACGCGTTGACTACTGACAAGGATTGCTGAAGGTTGGAGTCTATGCTGTAATCATTCGATAGCGCTATGTAATGTAATAATGTACTTATACAATTCTCATAACGTTTTTCTTTTGAATTTCGAAAAAATTACAGACTTATTGTATTACAATACTATTGTCTACGTAGTCATGGCAACAGCAGCAATCTTTAAACCTGTGAAAGACTGTGGTACACAGAGAATTACGCACAGTTACAAGTTTAAATACACTTTATAATAACAGACTCTTACGAAATACTGTTTGAATTTGAATTTTGTTAAATTATATTAACTGTCATGCTACTCATATAAAAAATATTCCATCCAAATTAATAGCTTAAATAAAATAAATATGAAAGTTACGTGCAGATTAATTGCAATCAGTACGAAATAAATGTCAACATACAACTGACTGGCTCTTAACTAAATTTCCATACGTGACTGTTTTCTTCCCTTTTGAATTCATAAACCTCAAACATGCGTGAAAGTCAGAATCTTGATTCACTTTTTCAGAAGTGATCATAATTTGAAACTGAAATTCAAACAAACTGTTGAATACTCAATATTTGTCGAATGCAAATGGACATATATCAGCTATATACAATGGCAAAATACACAGAAAACAATTAAGCTTATGTAAGAGCTTATTGTTAAAGAAACGTAGCAGTTATAGCTCAGTTAGTATAAACAGCCTTTTTTTTTTTTTAATTAAGATTAAATAAAGCCCATTGCTATTAAAATTGAATTCTGTACAGCCTCTCTAAAACATCGCTTTCTGAAAGAGACTTTTATTTTTCAGAACATAAACAATCATTGACAGCGAACATCACCACCACATTTACAGAACTTCAAATCTCCTAGAACCGTGGATGGTCGCGTTTAAGGAGGACTTAAAATTGTATTTTCTTTCAAAGCTGTGGAACCCTAGTTCTATTACTTTGGAAAAACATAATATTAAATTGGCATTATAGAACAAAAAAGTAATTCGATTCACTTTTTGAATAGGCCTGAAATTGAAATTTATTTTTCTGTTCAAAATAATTTGTCTACATGAAATATTTAATGAATATTAGAAATCAAAATTAGCAAGAGTTATAGAGATATTAGGTTAATTGAAGAAGGAAGAGAGATGAAAAATGAGCAACGCATACGCCGGGAATCGAACCACGGACCCCTGGAATAGGCGCTTAGCGTGCTGACCACTACAAGAACGCACGCTAAGAAGGCCGGAGAAATACCTTACAGAACATATAGTCGTCTCGTCTAAATAGTTTCAATCGAAGAAAACTGGTGTCCGATTTATCGTAAAGTCACTTTACGAAGAGCGAGTGAAACAGGAAAGAAATACTTCAGGGAGTGGGGCAGCTAACGAAATGGCACTAGGGATCTGAAATGGGAAGGACAACCGGCATCAAGCCCTAGTTTCTTAGTATTAAATGAGGTCTCATTAACTAGAGCTCATCAATGGCCGAGCGGTAAAGTCGATGAACACTGGCGGTTCGCTCCAGGGTCCGATTCCCCGCGAATGGGCTGGCTGCATGGTAAAAACCATTTTCGTGGTTTTTCCCATGCCTAATGTGTCTAGAAGCCAGTTTCTTTCAGCTACGCGCAATCTCTTCCCTTAGGCAGATCGCCCTCGAGTGCTTTACTATAATAAAATACACCATTAACTGACACAAAGTGAGCACTTTACACATGACGGAAAGATTTCTTTCTTATCAATACAGATAATTTATAGTTCCTCCTCATTCCTAAGTGAGATGAGAAACGTATGGTCGGAACAGATGGTGCTTACCTGTGTATGTCCTAATTCCCAGAACTCATCCACTGGTGTTTAATTTCTACTGAATTCTGGAGCATATTAAAACCCACATTTATTAAAAAATAACTTTTTGTTGATCATTTTAAATTTTGCAAACTAGGAACTACATAGTATAAACCAGCTACTTATCAAATGGAAATATTTACACGAGTTTCGTTTAATACTCCTGGGGGGGGTAGAACTCCATTCCTCGTATGATGCGATTAATTTTGTTTTGACACAGTTCAAACGAACACCCTTGCAGTAACCTTTCTGGGAATTTACTTCTCAAAAATATTCCCACTCGGAAGAGGGAAATCCTAACATTGTATAGTTATAATAAACATACCACTTACAGTCAAATTCTGAATAAAAATAACTGTAGCAACGTGCGATGAACAGACGGATCCAAACATTTTGCTTTTATACCAACCATAACAAACCACTTAAGACATCGCAGGTGGGAAAGCCAACAGCTACCGTCAAATAAATAAACTTTCTTTACTATTTTAATTTATAGCTGGAAATGCGGGTCTATGTTCTTCCTCGCTTGGATGGAGAGCAGCACACCAGTAGCGATTTTTCTGCTTCTGAAGACAAAATTAACTGTCAAAAAAGAAAATGCATTTTGTGTGTCTAGTGTATAGTGTTACCAAACTATGCGGAACACATCAAGTGCAGACTTTACACGAATTACGTGAGTGTCGACATAATATTCATCATCATTTTCATCATAATTCAAAATCACAGACGTTAATTGTTATGTCGTCAATAGGCAAAAGTTCATAATCACTACATAACAGGGGGACATAATTGACAATGGAGAACAGTCAAATGGTATCCAAAGTTTTAAAAATAATAATTTTGCTTTATTAAATAAAAACACATTTTAGCGATGAATTCAATTTACATTTTCACGTTTTAAGGATTAAAAAAGTGTAATCTGATTAAAAAAGTGCAATTGGAGACCGTTGTTACAGCAACAGATTACGAACGATTGGTCCCCGTTGCAAATATGATTTTTATAGCAACTTCAGTTACAAATAATGTAAACATATCTTTATTTTTTTCCTTTCTTTAAATTTATGAGAAACAAATATTGTCACGAGTCCAAACAATACTTAGAAGCGGATGTATTTGCTCAAAATGTCTGACGGCTTAGCGATCAAATTTGGCTCAAAATTATTTTGTCGAAGCTTTGAATGAATGAAATTTTTTATGAATCTCTGAGTATTTTTCAGGCAAGGAGTAGAAAATATGCGTCAATATAGTAACGAACAATCGGAAAATTCTAGTCGCCTTTCTAACCTGCCAGCTGTGCACTGTTTTTTGCAGTAGATGTATTAAACTCACTTTTCATAAAATTGAATAAAATATAAAATAATTAGCAAAAAAATATTATCCTTATAATGATTCTTTTGCAGGATATCGGGATATTTTCAAGAAATGTTCCACTTCCTTTTTAAGCTCAACATACGGGAACTTTTCAGCAGCGAAACTTTTACATGAAGTCACGTAGATAGTAACAACCCTTAATCTCGAACGCGAACTTCTGTTCTAGTGACATCCGAGACAAATGGCAATGTCAAAAAACGTAAGATATCATTTGAGTAGGCGGTAACAATTCTTTGGTTCTTCTCAGATGACGTTCAGTGTCGAACAGATGGATTCGGGGAAAGAACAGGTGAATAAAAAAATTGCAGACTTTTCGCTAATAAAAAAAAAAAAAAAAATTGCACGGGCGTAGACAAAATAATTATTTGGAAGGTTATATTTTTTAAGCAGAAATACTTTTCTCGTTTATTTAAAAATGCAATTTCTATGTGTCTTAGAATATGCGAAGCTTTCATGAATAACTGTTATTGATTGATGTTAATCGGTAAAAGCAATGATACGCTTTTTCTTCAGCGAAACGATTCCTGTGTTTTTAAGAAGGGTGATGAATTAGTCAAGGCAATGTACACAAGGTGTTCATAATCACTACATTACAGGGGGACGATACGAATGAAGGTGATTTACGATGAAGGTGATTTACAGTACATACTCGCACATTTTTCATCGGATTTTTTTTTTTTTTTTTTTTTTTTTTTTTTAAACTTCTAATTTACTCCTTGAATACATAAGAATCTCTCACAAAATTATTAGAATTTGCAGAACTAAAATTGCTAAAATTCGTTCTAAGCCTTTACAGGTAAAATGTGTTCAGATCTAAATTATGTAGCCAATCAATAAATTCAGATTATATATGAAACCAAGGAATAGATACCAGGATACATTATGAAAGTAAAAGAATGCTGTTAAAGGCAATAACTGTTGACACTGACTTTTCTAAATACATAACACAATATCACTAGTATATCTATGCGCACCCTCTTAATTTCATTCAAATCTTCCTCTAACCTTTTTCCCTCCAAAATGGTACACACACATATCATTTCCGAGGACTACAATTTTCCTTTTTCGATTTTTATACGAGATATTATATTTATTGGCATTGGCCGTTTCAGCGTCAATAAATGTCATTTATTGACATTTATTGGCCGACTTTGGCTTGCCCACTACAAAGGCCAGACGTGATGGTCACTTTACTATGAAGATATTTAAAAAGTGGGTCACCTTTGCCTCCTTTAAAAATACGCATAGTTACAGCCATGCCTTCTCCGCGATTCGAACCCGAGACCTTCGGTATTGCAGTCGGCTCTCCTAACCACTATAACGTCTACAGCGAAATATTAAGTGGTGTGTACAGTTCTGAAGCGATGAAAGAAGACCTTAACGATTAAAAACCATATATGAATTAAACGTATTAATATTAGTGTCAGTTACTGCTTAATGATTTCTTTTCAAACTTGTGTTTTCACACAGAATATCATGTATATTTTCATACTGTATCGTACAAAGAATGGGATTCTGTTACCCATCCTTTGTATGATAGGTAAAAGAAAAATTTCTTTTTATGCTATGCAATTTGGAGATTCTTATTACCAAGAGCGAATTTTAAAGCATCGAAGAATGCTGTGGTATACTATAATGGGCATCATCAATCACCAGCTCGGCGATAAACATTCTGTTCTAGTTGTGCTTTAAAAACGATGGCGTGAGACTTCACGCTGATGTAAAAGCACAGAGTAAAACGATTGGTTGGTTTAATGAATTACGGCAAAGTAGGTGAGAGCTATCTGCTTAAGAGGAGGAATTCCTTCGTGGAGGACTTTCTAAGAAAAACTCGCTCGTATACACGCTACACATGGGGAAAACCACGAAAACACTCATGCCGCCAGCTGTTCGCCTGGAATCAACCCCAGGTCTGGACAACCAGAGTTCAGTGACTTGACCGCTCGGCTGTTGGTGAGCCGGAGTAAAACGAACTCTAGCATAATGACTATATAAAACTTTATCGAAAAACCATACAACTGTAAAACATCTAACCACATACGCTCATCTGAAACATAAATTAATATTAAATAAATGTTTTCATTTACGATTTCGTGAACAAATCTCTTTTGGATTACTGAAAGGAAGGCTATGATGATCCATGACACCACCCAGAAGACAAGAAAACCGTTTCTTTTCCCTAGTTCATTAATTTGTTGCATAAATATTTACAACCGGATGGAAAATAGGAGAAAAATTCGTCTTTGATGCCCACACTGTAACTAGTTTGCTGGAGGTGGAAGAATTATAAAAAATAATAGTATGACATTCGACTGTTGCTACTACTTTGGTCATACTTTTCCAGAGAACAGGCATTCGAATCTACAGCAAAAGTAAAATTCATTCGCAATGCTCAATTTCCAACCATTTCTAGGCTGAGACACGCATCCCAAAATAAATTAATGTTAACGCGTATCTGTTTGTTTTGTTCTGTTTACAGCCCCTCAAAAATAAAATAAATTTAAAAAAAAACCTGAGTTTGTTTTGTCTTTCTAGCTGAACGAAGCGAAATATTTCAAGACTACTAATTTTTACAATTTTGGATAATACTATGCAAACTAACGTTACTGCAGTCTTTACAATATAAATATAAAATGTCATACATCTACAATAAAGAAGAATAGTTTTTCGCGAATTATGGCAGGACCTATAAAGTATATTTCCGCAGAAATTGGCTTATATTTCAGTTACTTGAGCTGAAAACTACAAAAATTTATGGCAGCTAATTAATACCAGAACTTAATGAAACTAAATTATATTTTTATTTATGCACGCTTACGCATATTTTTAAGACAGCTGCAGGGCCGAACTTTAAGTTCAATGTTAAATTCTTTTTGTGCTCTAATGAAATTAAATGGTGTGTACAGTTAAGATCTCCATTTAAATGAATGATAATAAATATTAAGATATCAGAAATTTAAATATTTTGTTTAATTCAGAGAATATGGGAATAGGAAACAATTTAATCCAAGAGGCCTACTAAAAATTTAGGTATCTACAATAACAAGGTATGTAAACAATGAATAAATGAACCAAAGCCAATGAAATATTTCCATAATGAATAGAATTAACAATGAAATTCTTTTTAAATCTCAGAATTTTTAAAATCCCGCTTCCAAACTATATTCCGTATGAGAATTATGAGCAGTTACAACATTCCATCAAACACAAGCTTCAAAAATGCGCGTTCTGTAAAAACACTTCAATGCAATAAAAGACTTACAAAGCTATCAAACCAAAAATAAGGTAATTTGCTATTAGTCCCTTTAGAAATTTCAACTGCCATAACTGATGTTTAGACAAATTACCCTCACACAATTCACCAAGCCAACGGCCCTATGTATTTTTTTTTTCAATCATCAACATTAAAAAAAAATTTTTTTTTTTGGGGGGGGGGGCTATCTAACAGAATCGTGTCTTCTTGCTGCAGTCATGAGAGATTATTTCTAAACCTAATGCGAACGTCGGTCAGTAACGTTTTCCTTCTCCTCTTATCTAATTGTTTTGCAGTATTTTATTCCTTGCTCACATCAATTTTTCTCAGAATAAGACACGAATGAAAAGAACGTTTGCTGCTTATACTGCAAGTGTCAAGCTTTTACTTTAGATTATGAACTGATTAAAAACAGAAGTTTGCTTATAAATAACAACTTAACTACAATCTCTTTCATAGTAAGAAAAAATATACGGAAACAATATAATATAATTCTGAATTTTACGAACATCTCAACGGTGAGTAGTTTCCGTAAACAACTCCCCTGCAGGAAACATTGGGGGAGATCTGTTTTTAAAAAAAAGTTTTATCGAAAAATCAGTTCTAAATACGTAAATCTAAATAATTTTTAAGCCTATCACATCAAAATTTTAATTAAATTTTTACTTGTTTTTTTAATTTATCTAAAGCAAATTACATTAAAAAATACTTCCTTGTTAAAGCAGCTACTACGCTTAGTCGCCAAAACTAGCAAACTTAAACGCCCAAATATCAAAATGACGCAAAAAATGTCGACGGTAACTACTTTGACAATAGTATCCTTTTTCAATAGTATCCAAGATTTTGTTTACGGAGAGGGGGAGGCAAGACAACGGAAGTCTATGTTTGTATGTTAAATTCCTCAGTTAATGAGTAATTCAATTTGCTATATTATATTTAAACATGGAAAAGAAAGAAAAAGCAAAGAATCGGAAAGTTTTACGTAGCAGTTCCTTAAACTAAGACTTTCGAAAAATTATTTGTTTACTGTTTTCAGACTAATTATTATTTATCTACTGACTTGTTTAAATAATTTTTATTCCCTTGCAAAATAAAATCAAGGTTCGTGGATACCATTTGTAAATGTATCAAACGTTTATTCGTGATTTACGCATCCAATGCATAAATAATAAAGCTAGCCCGTATAATCAAAATTCAGATATTGTATCCTTAAACTTCCCTAAACGTCATAGGCCTTCTTACTAAACTACTGACACAGATTTATGCAAAAGAATATGATTAAAACCTAAGTAATTCATGAGATTTTACTTGTTGCCATCTTTTGTCATTAATTTTCTGCCACTCTACTTTTTGCATAAACATACTTTATACTAATTTGTCATTCTTTACACTTTCCTAATCACGAAATTATAATTTTGAAGTGCATTAAGTAAACAAACTAAAATATACGCGCAAATTCATAAAAAAATCGAAAAATAGTTTTTTAAAAAAATCAAAAGAAATTTATCCTTAAAGTATTATAAATTAAATGTATTTTAATTTATATTCATTAGTTATATTATAAGGTATTTCTCCCTCTTCCCTAGCGTGCCTTCGTGGTGTAACGGTAGCACGCTGAGCCGGTATTCCAGAGGTCCGTGGTTCGATTCCCGGCGAAGGAGGTTGCATGTTTTTCATCTTTTCTGCTTCCAATTAACCTAATGACTCTACAATATCATTAAAATATAATGGTTTAACTAAAGAAAAATACTTATTTGCTTTTAAATTGCTAAATTTCTCAATCAGTAGTAGAATGACTGAATTCGAATCATACATACTGAATTTGAGAGATAAATGCCTAGGAGGAAAAAAAATTGAAAGCTATGTTTCGCGCAGGGGCAACCCATCGCTATGCAGAAGATAAATGCATATTAGGAACGTAACAAAAGAATCCGCTAGATTATTTCATAACTTTAAAAAAAAGCAGAAATTTGTTTAAAAAAATTACTAAACAAAATGCGCTTTTCATTAAACCAAAACATGGAACATTTTTAAAATCCATAGCTACTCTTACATATTCAGTAAAACAAAAGAAACAGTACGCACATGAACCTTCTCATGCTGATTGGGCGCATCCGGACGCAATAAATGTTTCAAGGAATTTCCTACATTTACAAAGGCAACAAACAGCATAGTTTTAAACTCCAGTCCTTTCAATAGGTTATAGAACTAAAATTTCAAATCTACAGCTTTAAATATGAGGAAATATATATAAATATGCAAATATATTTTAATTCCCCCCCCCGCCCTTTTTATCGACTGCTTAACTGTTCTTATCTTTAAATCAAAATTTTGATACCAAACCGGGACTTACAACTCTTGAACTATTTGAATAAGAAAGGAAGCGGTAATCTCAAACCCTTTAGTAGCCTTCACTCATCACATAACTCGTTCCTTTCAGTTGCAGTATAAAAATAGCTTTAACATTCAAAGATTTATCTAAAATGCACAGGTTGACAATCCCTGATAACATTTCAATATTCTTTCAATGACGTCTGTATGCAGCACAATCCCACTGACATTTATGAGCGATGACTCGCTACTGAATTATTACATATTTCATATAATTGACTTGCACTATTATTCAAGTGTTCAGGTTGACGAAACAGCTGAATCGAAAAAAGTTATTCAGTATTTTTTCGATCATTAAAAATAACAATATATATACAGTTAGTCAATAAAGTCTGCGTACATCAAGAAAAGTAATATCAAATCCAAATTTTAAGGTGCGAAAAGGGTAGTTTCTTAAAAGTTTTATTTTTTAAATATTTAGTTTCAATAAGGGACTTATTTAACTGTAATACTTTCATATGTAATAATTTATGCACACTAATTTTTAAAAGATAAGTGGCCAGAAATCAAAGCCAATAAAGTTTACGTACAAGGCGAAGGAGGCGGGGGATTTCTTATCTAACTTTTAAACTTGAGAATGCAAAGAAGGTTACACTTTCAAGGTCATTGACTTCCGAAGCAAATTTTACGTTGATTGGATGTTGTTATTTCTATTTTCTTTGACGAAAGTGACAACCAATAAAGAGATTCCTTTAGTTACGAGACAACTAATTATCAATTTGAGAGATGAAGGCAAAACTCTTCGCTATATTGGTAAAAACATTTCAAAACCATTTTCTAGTCTGCAAAGAGTTATTCAAAACTATCTTGACACTGGTAGTCTTGCTGTAAAACCAAGATTTGGGAGACCGAAGAAGCTAACGCAGAGAGAAGAAAGACAAATTATTTTACGAATTAAACAAAATCCTAAACTTTCTGCTGAAAGCATTGCAAAAGACATTTTTTTAACTAGCAACAAGGAAATTTCTCCTGAAACTGTACGAAAAGTGCTGCGAAAGGCCGATTATCATGGATGCAAACCTAGGTGTAAGCCATACATTTCCGAGACAAATGGAAAGAAAAGAACTGCTTTTGCCAAAACATATTTAAACTCTTCGCAGGACTTCTGGAACAATCTAATTTGTTTAGATGAACGTAAATTTACAATATTTAAAGTTAATGGCCACCCTATTGTATGGAGAAAACCAGGAACAGAACTGAATCTGAGAAATTTAAATCCAACTGTCAAACATGGAGCTGACGGTGTGATGGTATGGGGGTGTATGTCGTCGAAAGGAGTTGGAAATTTTCCCATTATTGTTAAAGTCATGGAATAAGTATGTTTATCTGGATATTCTGAAGAAAAATCTACGAGACAGTGCCCGAAATTTAAACCTTTCTAATACCTTTATTTTCCAACAAGACAACGACCCGAAACATACAGCTAAAATTGTGAAGGAATATCTCCTCTATCACACTCCAAGACAGTTGCGTACTCCTCCACAGTCACCAGACCTCAGTCCAATCGAACATTTGTGGGCAAAATTGAAGAAACGAATTCGAAAACACAATATTACGTCGCGAAATGAGCTAATTAGTAAATTGCAGGAAGAATGGGCGAAATTTACGTCGGATGACAGTGAAAAACTAGTTCAGTCAATGCCCAGACGTCTGCAAGCTGTTTTGAAGAATAAAGGATATCCTACAAAGTATTGAAGTAATGTAAAAAACTTATATTTTGCTTTTTTTTTAAAAGTGTACGCAGACTTATTGGAGGGAATTTCTGAGTTTTTTTGAAAAAATGTAAAAAGTATTACACTGATATTATTTACTTTTTATTTAAGCTTACAGTTTTAGCTAATAGAAGAAAAAAATGCAATGATTAAAATACATTTTTCTATGCTTTAAATGTATTTTTAATTTAAAATTTAGTCTGTACGCAGACTTTTGTGACTAACTGTATATATATACATTAAACGATTCTGTACCAAACATGTAATGTAGGTATCGGAAACAGCCTTTATTAATTACAATGAAGTACTTTATAAAGTAGATACCTCGATAAAAAAATTAAATATAATTTTAAAATTACTAAGAAATGCACTATAACTTATAAATCGCTTCTAGTTCATTCCCCAGTGATCGAAATAATTCCACAGATACATTTAAGACCTTCCAATTTGCCGAATGGTAGCCATCTTCGGTGACTCGAGGCGCGTGTGGAAGATAAATTAAGCTTCTGATATTTGCGAACTGGCAACGCTTAACCAATGTATTAATTAATAATTGATGTGTTTAATAATTAATAATGACGATAAAATATGTGAGGCAGATATTATATGCCTCCCCTTAAAAAAACTTTTTGCATTACATGAAATAAGTTACGAAACAAGATTTAAAGTAGGGTTTTCCTACGCAGACAGACCAGTACCACGCTATTCTTTTGGTATCAAGAACGAAAACTAACTATCAATATACTCACTCAGCTTCCTTCAGATTTATACGAGAGGATGAGAAACGAAGACTCGACTGGAAATGATGGTTAACGGATATCGGGCTGAATTGAGAATAAACAATATTGCCAGGAGGGAGTACAGAAAAGACTGAATGGGACATCGCCGTCTACAGTAGAATAACATATCGTAACGTAGCAGTCCAAAAGTTCTGGAAAGATTTTTGCTGAAGTCATTTCTTACAACAAAATACATTTTCAATGCTTTTAAGCTTCATAAATTCTAGCATCCATTTCACATGTCGTCAACTTTTCTGGACGTTCACTTTTTTTTTATATTAAGTAATAAAATATTTTCATACGCGCATATCCTTCATTTGTATAAAAGCATTTTATTTGCTGTTACACAAATTAATAGAATCTGAAATATGGTTTACAAATTAAGAGAAAATTGCCTTTATTAAAAATTAAAAAATAACTGCAACATGTTTTATGAAAATTAAATATATTTATTGCTAAGGGAAAGATGTCACCATATGTGCTCATCTGATTTAATAATTGAAACGAGCGTTAATTCCAGTTTTAATTTTACAATGTCTTAAGAAAAGAATTTTATGCTTTCTTCCCCTTCCCCAGCAAACCACTTATCAAAAATCCGACGCCAAGCAAGCAACACATAACTTCTGGGCCAGTAACTGAGGAACGGTAATCGCTGTAATGCAAGACACTGGCGCTCCTTTTAAAACATTTCATTCGATTTTGAAACTACTCCAACTTCGTTAAAACCATCATTTCCCATATACTTAACGAGTAAAATTTATTCAGCATCAAACGTAAAAATAGTCCAAAGCAAAACCATCAAACTTTCTGGGGAGGGAAAGGCAAATTCGGGCAACCCATTAGAAACTGCGACCTTGCAAGTTCCTGGACGACTTTCCAACCATTTTCCCCCGCGAAGAGGGGTTTGAGTTGAACTATCTGGGATTTGGAAGGAGGCGAGTGGGGTCGGATCTCATCAGTCAGCAATTCCACACCCACCCAAACATCCTCTGCTGCGATATCTCTGCTGTCCCCGTGGTGCACGGGCTGTGCAAATTTTTTTAGAAAAGGGATCAGTTCCATATTATTACTTTTAATAACTACAGTTAGCGTTTCACTAAACTGCTTTTACATTAACTCACAGACCTTGCATTATATATTAATGCGTTAAACATCTAAGAGATTGACGGCCATTCGAATCTTCTCGTGTAACTGAAATTGTACTGCCATTTTGAAACATTACAAACCATTCATTTTCAATGACTATTATTCGCTTCTATTTTGATTTGAAGTCTCTATTCCTTATTTGAAGGATCCGTCGCTTCATAAAATTTTTTGTGGTTAATATTTTTATTAAGGAACACAAGTGAGGCTTCGAAGGTACCGACGAATTCTTTGTTGCAATGCCTATTATATATCCATCTATGAATTAGATTTGTGACATGAATGTAGCCCATACTATGTGAAATATAAAGATCATTTTTATGTTCAACAGTCAATACTGTCTGCTACAAAACTAATAATAATATTTGATGTCATGAAAAAAATATTACCTGAACCATCATCGATAAACCATTTCAAAACAAGAAATCACGGTTGCTACTATTTTAATTAACATTAATTTACTTTTATATTAATGACAGGACATGGAATTTAAAAATTAGTCAAATTTTTCTAAAACTAGGCAGTGGCCTATCTTACTGAAAACAAAGCAGAGTCTTTGCAAAAAAATTACAAGTTATTTAGAATGAAACGATTTTCTGAACTCCAGTAAACTATCAGTGAACGATGCAACAGAAGCCCATCGATGAGCCCCAATTTAAAATACAGTAAAATACAGTTTTAGACTGATATTGCTTCTCCATAAAATCTCTTGATTATCCTGAAGAAGGCTGGCAAGAGATCTTCAGTCAACAAAGTGCACTCTACAAGTTTTGGTATCTCTTTTATTCGACGAATGAAGCCAAAATTATTTCTTTTCCTTTACCTCCCCCTTCCCTCTTTTCTAAATAAAATGACAAATATTTGGGTAAAAAACGCAGATTTTTGCTCCTTAAAGAGGAGGGGCATTCAAAATTCGTGCTTTTTCAAAAAAATCCACATTATGCTACTTCGGAAAATTTTGAGTATCAGCACTTTTTTTAAAAAGTAGTTTATCTAGTGCATACAATAAAAGATTAAGCTTGTGAGATAAGTCAAAGATATCACTACTATTCAGGACCAAATCATTAAAAAAAACACTTGTAATTAACATGACTGTTAAAAATTTAACATGATTATTTAAAATACGCGATTACATTAATATTTAGATTTTTTTATTAATCTACAATTTTAAGAATCAACAAAATAAATTATTGCTTTTAAACAAAATGTATTTTCCCTGGCTTAACAGACCCCTAACTATCTGGAAAATTTTAGTGTCTACAGCAAAGAACTATCCAAAGAACAGGGATCTATATACAGTCTTCTTCAATAGGCTTCGAGTTTTGACACGCTCTTTTAAACAGAACAATGGATTTCGAGGAAGGGGGTAAGTTGTCAGTGAAATGACTGGTACCATCCCTGATGCCTAAAGCTTGAAAAGAAAAAAGGAAAAGGTACAGCCTGAAGTGAGAAAAAGTGTGGGCCCGTATAGCGAGCACGTTCTGGGCATAAATTGAAAAAAAAAAAAAAAGTTATCAGAATGATCGTCGTCTCAAACACAAAGAATGATTTTTTATTGCTATTCATCGGCAGCCTTTTTTCCCGCCTTTTTCCTTCATTGTTACCCGTACTTGAGTTACACCTCCAGTTCTTTTAGGATGACTTTTTTAAATGATGATTACATCAATAAGAGTGCTTACTGTGTGAAATATGTCTTTTTTCTTACCTCGCGGCGAAAGAAACAATGAAGATTTTTCCGACCACAATTCCATAATTTCTAGTCTTTCATCCTAGCCATGGCTTTTCATATTTTCAATGGCATAATTTAATTCGTTCCCCAGAAGATAATGCAATAAGTATAATAATTTTAACAAATTCACTTTTAATCTTGAAATTACACAATCAGGGAGTAGTTCTTAACTTAAATTGAATTAAAAATTTTTGCTACTAAGATATCAGAAATTGACACTTTTTCTATACATACTTATGAAATAAAATTTAGAGTATACATTTAATAATGCACTATAATATGACCAAATATACTATATACCAACTAATTTAATTTAGATATCTTCCATCCACATGTGGAATTCCAAATACCTCCCCCCTCCCAAAAAATGCTTTGTCCCAGAATTATGTTCAATGGAAAACCAAAAAGAATTGAAAATCTGTGGAAAATTAATTTCAAACTTTTTAGTAAAGTTTAGAAAATTAGATTTTTAATTTGTAACGAAGTTATACCAAAAACGTTTTTCTATTATCACTGTCCACTATGACAGACTGCACTTTCAGGTACCAACAGTTAAAATGATGAACTTACCATTGGTAAAGCACCCAGAGTTCCATTTGGATGAGGATGATATGGTGATACAACATATCCAAAAGGCGATGGAGGAAGATATTCAAATTGTTTTCCTAAAACAATAATGAAAAAAAAATTCAAGAGTAAACAATGAATAATGGCAAATATCAAGATTTTTGTTTGGTGGAATATAATTTAAATTTGAAAACACAACTGAAATATCATAACATGAATAACAATGTTAAGGTTAGGGAATTTTTTGGATCCCAGGTTTCAGCTTCCAGACATACTGCAACACAATGTAAAATTTTAAAATTTATATTGAATTTTTCCAACTTACACCAACATAATTTTTTAGTTTATTGCCCTACATACTAAAATACAAATCCCATTCTGATAATTTTTCTTTCCAAAAGATTTAATTTCATCATTGTTTCTTAGATATGACATCACTAATAACTTTTCCACCAAAGCATTAATATTACTTTTTAAAAAAAGAAACTGAACAACTTTACAGTTTTCACTAAAATAAATAACTTTTGTGACATTTTAAGACTGAAGTGTCCTTAAATTCTATAAACTGATATTAATACCCAAAACATATTGCAGAATGCTGTATTTATAAAATGGTATCTAATAAAATAATCTTCCATTACACAGAGGGATCTTACCAAGAGAAAATATCTTAACATGCATCTTATATTTGGTTCTTCATTCTTAAGGGATATATTATAATATTTTGGTATGACACTACTATGCCATCCATTTCTCACTGAAGGTACTTCTGAATACATCAACAATGTCAGCATAGAAAAACAGCAAAATTGAAACATATGGATTCACCAAATACAAATAAATGCATTTATAAGACAAGTTCTGCACAAAAATAAATTACAAAAAATTCTACCACTCTGAAGTTGGTGGACAAATATTATGACTAATTAGCCAGAGCTAGATTAAACATTAAGCAATGTAAGTACATGCTGAGAGCATCAAGGAAAAGGGGGGCATAAAGAATTTCCATTGTTAGTTTTATCCTGAAATGCACTGTGCAGCTACACCTAAACAAAGGCAGAGAAGGAATTGAAGGAAAAAAAAAACCCTTAAATGCATGTGGGGGCACAAAGATCTTTTAAGTGCTTATGGCCTCAAAGTCTTAATCCAGCTTTAATACAGTTAACAAACTGGAAATGCCTCTGATGCCCAGTTCATAAGCATTAGTTATGAAGATATAAATTTGTGCACTGAAAAATTTAATTCTTTGCATATAACTTACATTTGAAAAATTAATTAAATTTGCATATTTCATTTTAAAACAATGTGGTTTTAATTCATCCTAATAAATATGTGGGAAAGGTATTCTAATACTGGCAGCTGCAGATATTCAGTAACCTACAGATTCAATCTTGCATCAAATTCTAACAGCTTTAACCCGCATCAGTGTGGCTTACAAATAACTGCATTGAGGTGCTGAAATATTCAGTGACACAAATGAAAGTTTAAATACCAATACTATATCAGCAAACTGACTTCAAAACACTTTTATTCACCTCAAATAGATAAATTGTTCAATTGAACATGTTAACAACTAAACAAGTTTTGTAGCTGATTAATAATATATTAAATTTTGTATATAATTAAATCAACAATAGAATCACATTTTATATTAAGAATTGGTTTAAAATGAAAATTATGAATCATTGCTTATATGAATTATGGGCTGAATTTTCTGTGCCTTTAGAATGAAAGAAAATTTCATAAGACTGATTCACATATTATGGCAAATGCCAAACTTCAGAACTCATGCAATTTATATTTTACTTAATATCAAACATGCAAACTAAATCACACACAAGATCACAATATATATAGACTAAAACCTCTGTTCAAATTGATACTTTTGGGTTGTTATGACATTAACCTAACCAACAGAGTTAACATAACCGATTTGTTCCATGAAAATTTTCTGCATTTAAGTATTATGATTACACATTAAGTATTATGATATATACACTCACTTCCAAAAGTTAAGCACGGAGAGGAAAATGCTAATTTCCGGAATCCAATCAGAATTGAAGAGGATGCAATTCCCTGCAGAAGTAGATGGAAGTATGCAAATATGTTAGGTAACAGCCAATCGCGCTTTCACATCAAGAAATAAGGCAGTCTTATAAGAAGCCACTTTATGAAGGATTACAGAAGTTGATTGTAAGTGCTGATAGAAGGTGTTTAAAACTTTTGTATAATTTGTTTTTAAGACATACATGTTTCTATGACTTCCAGAAGATGAATGGAAGATTCTGAGCACTGGTGTGCTGTGGGGCGCATTGAAGCAGGACAGTCAATCACAGATGTTGCCCTTTCCTTCGGCGTTCATCATTCTGTAATTTCACGTTTATGGAAACAATTCCAAACCACACAAACAGTTCTCCGAAGGCCGTAGCCGGTCGCCCAAGGATTACAACCCCTGCGGAAGATCGATATATTGCTATTATGGCCAAGCAGAATCCCAGAGCGACCTCCACACGTGTGACATTTATGGTTACAGCGTCAATTGGTAAGGCAATATCTGCAGCTACTGTATGCCGAAGATTACACACGAGTGGACTGTACGCCCGGGTACCTCGAGTTTGTGTTCCTCTATCCATCCAATCAAGAGGGGTGCGATTATAATGGTGCCAGGAACATGTCATGTTTACTGACGAGTCAAGATTTGCTCTGGAGCCAGATGACAAGCGTATAAGGATATGGCGTAAACAACGAACACGCAATCAGTTCCAAAACATCACCGAACATCACGCATTCCGAGGTGGAAGCATTATGGTGTGGGGAGGGATTTCATTAGGATACCGCACTGAGCTGCACATCTTTAAATGGGGTTCTTTGACAGCTGTCCGGTATATAGATGAAGTCCTAGAACCCATTGTGAGATTGTATGCTGCAGCAAGTGGCCCTACTTTTGTTTTAATGGACGATAACGAACGTCCCCATAGAGCTGACATCGTCGATGATTACCTGGAGAGTGAAGGGATTGCGCATATGGCATGGCAAGCATATTCGCCCGACCTTAATCCTAATGAACATCTTTGGGATGCTCTCGGCCGTGCTGTACTTTAACGTTTCCCACCTCCAGCCACTCTTATTGAGCTGGAAACTGCTCTACCAGAACAATGGCGATTGCTTAATTCTGTGGTGGGTGACCACCTAATTGAAAGCATGGACACAAGGTCTAAACTTTGTATACAGATGAGGGGGGATCACATACCCTATTAATGTTCTTTTTTTCATTTTATGCTGTTTATTTTCACTTTATACATAATTCTGTGTAAGTCTCCAGTACGTCATTATCTGATAACTTAAAAAATTTAATAGTTTTCATTTCTATATATAATTATTGATTTTGTTTTATGCATAAATATATATGCTACTTTCCTGCCGAATTTTGTGTCAATCAAAGCAGTATTTGTTGATTTTATTCACATTTTACACCTTCGTGCTTAACTTTTGGAAGTGAGTGTACTTACTTTTGCCATTGGAAATATTCAATTTCTTTTGGGCCAAAATATATCATTGCTATATCAGTTTATGAATGTTATTTGTATATCTTTTTCAAATCACTTAATTCTAGACAGTAAATTTTTCGCTTGCTTCAAAAATTCAGAGACCTTAAAAGTAACATATCTGACAACTAAACAAATATACATGGTTAAATTTTATAAACATGCTAGTTCACATACTCCTAATATAAATACATACAAGTTACATAGATTAAAAAAACTTTTATATATTCTTAATATATTTCACAGTTACTTTATTAAGTAATGCCTAATAAGCCGCAACAATCATATGTGAAATTGTGCACATTCATGTGAAAAGTGAGAGGGACTCTTCCCAGTCATAGAGTGTAATCTTAATACTCTGTATTCACAATAGTTTTCCAACTATCCAGAAATCAATCAACTATCACAGTTACTTCGGGGAAGGAAAAGAGGAACATTCAATTTCTGGAAGGGCATTGACAAAAAAGCAGAATTAAGCAACCATGTTCGTTTCCAACTGGGTACAAAATTAATGCTGAACTGTAAGTACAGATCTGGACACCTCAAAGGCATCTGTCATGAAGGATTGGATTGGATTGGATTATTTAATTACGGCAAAGCACACGAGGGCTATCTGCCTAAAGGGAGGGATGCCTTCGTGGAGGACTTTCTAAAGGAAACTGGCTCGTATACACGTTACACATGGGGAAAACCACGAAAACGCCGATGCAGCTAGCTAGAATTGAATTAATGGAATGGTGGCGTGGTGTATTTAATTATGGCAAAGCACACTAAAGCTATCTGCCTAAGGAAGGATGCCTTTCGTGGAGGACTTTCTAAGGGAAACTGGCTCGTATACACGTTACACATGGGAGAAACCACGAAAACGCCCATGCAGCCAGCCCGTTCGTGAGATTCGAACCTCGGACCGAACTACCAGTGTTCAGTGTCTTTACTGCTCGGCCGCTGGTGGGCCCTGTCATGAAGGACATAAGCATATTGGAAACTGCCACTACAGCCTTTCTTTAACAGTTCCTGCTCCTGAAAGTGTGAGTAACACCCGTGTAAAATGAGAAATAAATTAAGCTTTTGAAACAGCACCATTCTTTTATTAACGCCCCATAAATGAAAATTATAAGTTTGTAATTTTCAATATATGGCACAAATACTAATACTACTTTCTAGACAGTTGTTTACAGTTTGAAATAAATATTCTGAAAAAATATTAATTTAAATATTTTTAAAATGCTAAGGTCTAACTATATTATAAAATACAAAATAGCTAAATGAAGATAATTATAGAATTTAAAATAATTATATATATATATATATTGTTTCCATACACATTTACTAGTAGAGCTCTGGATCATCATGCATACAATTATCAGGTTAACATGATTCACATGGATGCAGGAATATACTAGTGATAAAAAATTCCACCTCAAATCCAGCACCACAATCAAAAGTCTAATTAATAGAGTTTTGAAAATGTAAATAATGCACAATTTCCGATGGTGTCTTACACTATATTATGAAATCATTTTTCCATGAATTTTTTATTCCTCCCTTTTTTAAAGCATTTTTATTGATTTTGAGGACCATAACACCCTTCTCATTCTAAACCTCTGAAGTCATCCCCACTAGTAGTTATATAAAGCAGACTTGTTCTATTTGAATTAAATAATAACTTGAGGGGAAAGGAAGGTTTCCACCTATGCTAAAATACCTTTATGCACAACTATTACTAAAAAAATTGCGAACAACCACCGTAAAATTTAAAAGCTCTTCTAATCACAGATTTGAATGTTTAAAATTTACCACTTATATTCAAACATAACACAGTCCTGCCACTGCATTTGTAATAGAGTTCCAAGATATGAACATTAAATGACATATAATTAGGAATTCCAAACTCTTTCTTTTACACATACATGAAACTAGAGTATTCTGCCATTTTAGCCTAATTGTCAGAAGAAAGAAATGCAATATACAGATGGAAAAGTATAATATACATTTTCAAAAGAGGGCAGAACTAAAAAATTATTCCTCTCCCAACAGGAATTGACTCAAAAATGAAAAAGAAGTGTAAAATAATCTAATAGTGAATAACTGCAGACCATACATCCCTGCCATATTACATGCCAACAGGATATGAGCTAAAAAGCCACATTCAAGGGGTGACTTGCAACCTCAGAAAAAATGTAGAATCTTATACAGATGATTTTTTATCCCTACTCCTGCTACATAACAAACAAAATCAACAAGAAAGCACTAACGCTCCCACCTGATGTAGGAGAATCGTAAATAAAACTTTCATATGCTGTATTTCATTCAGTTATGGTACGTCCTAAATTATGCCATGTGTTTGGAAACAGAAAAATGGCTTTTTTGGCGAGCTTACACATAAGCAAATTCGAAGGCAAGAGAAATTGTGAATTATGAATCAAAGGACCAGGCGTCAATTGTAGTTTAAACATGAAATCAACACTTAAGGTGACGTTATGCAAGTACAGGAGTAATTGTATTAAAATTAATTTATATAAGGTGTTTCTCTCATTCTAATGATACAATAAAGGGCACTGAAAGACTGAAAATACATTTATCCAACAATGTTCGAAATGCATTCACAATAAAATCACAGTATTCATTCAATACATTTTTTTTTTTTTTTTTTTTTTACATTTAATCAAAAATGAATGAGCAAGACATGTAATGTGCTTTTGCTTTTTAAATTATGCAGGCTTGTCCTAATGCTACTTGTCATTTTTTTCATCATCAGAATATTTATAGTACAAATTAATGAGTCAGTCAATCCTTTGTAACAAAGCATACAAGGATTATTAATCTTGTATACTTTGTTAGAAAGGATTAGGGGAAAGATACTCTCCTGGAGGACTTCTAAGGACAACTGACTCATATGGCCACATCATAATTAGGAACAAATTACTAATGTTTTTGCAATAGTGACAAATCAGTGAAATTAATTTTTTTAATTATTTTAAATGGAAAATTATCTCCAAAAATTTATCATCTACTACATTTAAGCAATTAACACTGTATCTCACAATAAAAATGCTTTATAGAAAAGATACAAAAAATAGAAAAGGTGAAAGTGGAGCATATAGAAAAACCATTCCTTATCACTGAATGAAAAGAATGCAGTAAAAACCTATGAATAGGTTGGCTGCACTGTGGTTTTCCTATAGAAAAATTCAAGCTAGCTGCTTTTAAAAATTAGCCAACAGTGACTGAATGCCTAAAACCATACGACACTGATACTTCGATTCTGGTTCGCGACAGGGCTGTCTACGTGATGTCTCATATGTAAATACAGATTAGTGTTTTAGACACTCCTCCTTAAAACAAACTATTGCTACTCAGGTCTTTGGGCATTACACCATAATTAAATCTAATCAAACCTTAAATTTTTTGACAAAAGTCTTCTTCCTCAGATTCCATTTATTTAAATTCTTTTAAGTCACTATTTAATAAACTATTTATTGTGGCAGTTAAATTACTAAATATAGCCTATCTTAAAATAAACACTCAAAGGCTACAAGATATTTAATATTTTACAACCAATATCAATAATTTAACAATTTAAACTATTTTACATTTCTTAATACAAGATAACATACCTTAATGGGATCTAGCTTAAGAAAATTTTATAAGCACTACAAATTCTGAAGTTGTACATCATTTCATTTAAATTTTTTAAATTGATAGCATGAATTCTAAGTCACTTAATCACTGCTTTATTTCAACATAATTACTTCCAATATATGCATTAAAAAATTATATATTTTGCTTTTTGATAAGCTTAAGTGTGCTGTACTTCAAATAATGTAACAGGACTACAGACATCAAAGTGCATGGAGACACTAATTTTTGAAGTATCTAGCATAAAATTATAACCTTTTTAAGTTTTTTACCATTATGGAGCAATGTTTATATTAAAAAATAAATATGGTTTATGGAGCAATGTCTATATTAAAAAAAAATTGATTTTGATTTTGTTCTTTGAAATTGGTTTGATTACAGTTAAATGGGAATATAACTGCACACTTAAATATGCATGTTTTAACCATTAATTTTGTATAACATGTAATTAAAATTATTTACAAAATTAAGTTAATGCATACAGAAAAACTCTGTATGTTCTAATTGAAAAAAATCATATTTTTAAACATTATTATTTTAAAAAATTACAAAATATATAATTATAGAATAACGATCTATTAAATAAAAAATTACCCAACAACTCCAAAAAAATTATCATGAATTTTAATACAAACAGGATAGCAAATAATCTTAAATAAGAATTAGATTCACTTTTACTTTTATAGAAGTGATAAAGTTATTGTTGGAAATATATTTTTACCATGGCAGCTCAACTCAGTTCAATTAAATAAAGGATTATAAATATTAGAAAAAAAACTGCGAAACCTTTGTGCTATTTAATACACTATTTTTAAGTCTATTAAAACGAACATCTCATTTTTCACCCTAAAGCAATTAGTAGAACAATTTCTAATTACTCTGTCATACATTTTCTATTACAGATTAATTCTTGTCAATTGCCCTGCACGTGTTAGGTGAAAATTAAATGACACACGCCTATTGTTTTGAACATACGCTCGTAGCATAGCATATCTAGAAGCTTGTTCAAGGTCATCGCCAAAATCAAAAAGTAAAAAGAAAACAAAAGATTAACTTACCAGGCCCAGGCAAGGAACTAAGGTCTGATCTTGAAACTTGAGCATTTTTGGATGGCAGAAAACTCTGACTTGGTATTTGGGCGACACTTTTTTCCTGAAAATATAAAAAAAACAATGTGGACTTTCTCGACCCATCTCGTTTTAGATTCTCCGCGATGAAGCAGGCGTTGACATTGGAAAACCACACCAAGGGAATAAAAAAAAAAACACTGCCCGCACACCCATACCTCTTCTTCTGTAACTTCAGTAACAAGGCTGGTTTTGACCTCCTTCAGATTTTCAGCAGACGATCTCTCCTCATCCTCACCCTCACCTTCCACTTGGAACACTTTAATTTCATCTTTCGGCGATAGATCCACACCATCACCGCCGCTGACATGAGGCATGCCTTCCAGAAGTAATCGTAGTCACAACCTCACTTTATTAATAGTTAGTTACGCGGTAAACGCGTTGAAAATTCCTCGTGTATACAACCACACCGCCAAACGCCGACATGGAGCATAAAGCTCGGCCCACTGAAATGCTTAACTTTCGGGCAAATCAGAGTACAGCTTCATGGTTGCCGCACCGCCTGTAAGTAAACGCGCCAAAAGAAGTTCAAACGGAATGTTTTTTGGCGACTTTAGCTTATTAAGCTTCACAATGAGACTGGTTAATCGCGAAGCTTTCGCATCGTACAAATTAAAAGCTTTAACTATTTTCCGTTTACGCGGCTGAATAAAATGAATGGAATTTTAAAAGTTAAAAATTAAATGAATGTTTCTTTCCGTTATTTTAATTTTTAAAAAATTGCAGTCTCGAATTTTCAGATTGCGTTCGAAAACCTCAAGATTATGCTATTGAAATTTTCAAAATATTAAAAACTTATAACATTATGAAAATTCAATGTACTAATACCAAAAGCATATTTTATTAATTACAACAAAGGTGAAAATTAAAAATATCAGGAAATTTTTTAAGTGTTATAAATAAATCAAGTCTATTAAGCTAAGATAAATGCAACGTACTGAAAAATAGAAAGAGATTTATTACGGAAAGAAAAGTTTCACCTTACTACCTTTGCTATTGCAAGTAGTCTTCGATCAAGAAAACTTCTTAAAAATGGCAAAAGTGTACCGGTTTCAACGATTTCAAGATTAAAAGAAATAATAAAAAGTAATAAAGAATAATAAAAAGAAATAGTAAAATTTCGATCTCTAATTCTTGGAAACTCTACCCTACTACTTTACCACCTCTTCAAAGAAACATCTCTTTACTTTTAGCTACATTATATGGAATTTTGATACTATCTCACTATTTTCTGCAATTTTTTTTTTTTTTTTTTTTGAGGGGGGGTTCTCTCTATGCAACATTTTTCGTAAATGTTTACGGATCCATAAAACATACTGTGTTATTTTTCTTGGATTATGCTAAGACACAGGAAAGCTTCTGCCTAAGAGGAAGAATGCTTTTGGGGAGATTATTATGAGGAAAAACTACTCGCATTCGCAACTCTGGATGTTGCCTCTCCTTCTAATTTTTACTTAAGGTATTGGCTTCCTTATCCTTCTTAATTCCCGCCTTTTGCGCTTTTGCCTGAACACTGGTAGTTCGGTCCGAGATTCGAATCCCGCGAATAGGCTGACTGTGAAAGCATTTTCGTGGTTTTCTCCCTGTGTAAAGTATGTACACTAGACTCCTTAGATTTTTCTGAAGCATGAAAAATGAACGATGCCCTGGGCAGGACTGGACCTCTCGAATACGCGCCGAGTGTGCTACCGTTACACCACAAAGGCATGATGGGGGGAAGGAAGAAAATAATACGAGTCAGTTTCCCTTCGAAAATTCTTCACGAAGGCATCGCTTCCTTTAAGCAGATATCCCTTGAGTGCTTTGTCATAACTGACGCACGCTAACACGAAGTGCATGAAAGAGCGCTGCTTTTTTTTACAATTATATGTTTAACAAGTAATATTGTATGTGTGTTTAACAGATGTATATTATAATACGTAACGTTATAAATACTTTTCGTGAGTAATAATAAACATCGAAGTGAAAGTTCATTATAGGATGCTGACTGAAAACAGATATTTAAAAACTCAACGATTTTTGTCTCTTCCGCAAGCGATTTCAATTTTATGGGGTTAGAGTTTCAAGATTAGGGTTATTTAAATTATGTCAAGGCAAATAAGGGTTCCCTGCTTAAGAGAAGGAATGCTTCTCTGGACGATTCTGGTTTAGTTATGCTTTCAGTGTTTTTCGTCATGAGCAAGATTTAAATTTTCTCTTCAACTAACTTGCTTATTCAAGAGATCTATGAAAATTGCCAACACGCAGCAATATAGATTGCAATGTTGGCTAAATTAAAAAAATGTTTTTAAATGAATCATTGTATTTAAAAAGCAATTTACGAATACTTTGCTGATTTATATCTCTTTATATTTAAAAAAGATATGCTAAAACAGACATACTAAAACAGCTTTTGATCTGAATATTAAATCCATTTGAACAGTTCAGATTTATTTTTATTAGACTGCAAGCGTTATCACATATTTTTGTCAAAAGATAACAGAAATAATTCTACACTCTGTCGCTAGTTCCGTACGCGCTGTTTTTAAAACCAATTTCTTAACATCATAATTTGCATTTTAAATAAAAATATTTCTTTCATTTCCTATATAGCCTTTGTTTCAGCTTTCGGTTTACTTCTTAATTTCTCAGCTGAGATTTTAAATCACTGTTTCATCATTTTAAAGACTCATGATTCATTATAGCGGAATTTGAAGAAAGTATGCTAAAGATATGGCTTTAATCTTTCATCATTTTATTTTTGAAGAAATTAACAATAAAATTTAAAGTGTGAGTAGTATCTGTATTGCGATGGAGTGATACTTTTTGACTGCTCTATATCGGGAATAAAAGACATCGTGTGATAAATCGTCAACAATTATAAGTCCTTTATTGAAACTTCTTTTCAATTCTCGAAAAGAAATTATTCTCCCCATTCAGAATAAAAATACAGTCATTTTTCATTACACTCATTTACATAAATCAATCCTTTATCATAATCACAACATATACCCATTTGTCTCCGTCTAAATGATTCTGATAAAGCGTTTTTCGAACAAGTTCCACATGCACCCCGATGCCTAGACATAATAGCGACAAATGTTTTGCATTTTATCCTTTTTATAAGATTTAAATCATTATTATTTTCCTTACTGTCAAGAGATAGTGGTTTGTTTTATTAAATCTGTGATTTCTCTTCCGAGACCAGAAGCTTTACTTCTGAAATAGTCATTAAAATACGCACTTACTTTCTTCGAATATATTATAGGTTACTTTTCTTTCATATTACAGTAATACTTGATGGTTTTTATCTTTATAGTGAATACTGTTATTTACTTTTTACTAATGAATGATAATTCCATGTTTTTAAGTACGTTTTTTAATCGCAACGAAACGTCGCTTTTCGGCGATTTCTCGATTCCTTCTTTCCCCTTCCCCTTTCATCCTGTAGTCAAATTCATGATGATTTATCCCTTGATTTTCTACATCCACCTCATTAACAATCCCTACTGAAAAACTCATTCCCATTATATTGTTTTTTGCAAAATATTACTGTCGAAACAGTCATTTCTTGAAAAAAACGAAACATTTACGTCATGAAAGTTTCAAAACTAATCAGCATCCCAATCGCTGCAAAGTAATTTTAGAAACGCTGCACAAGCGTGAAATGCAATTCCATTTGCAATCGTATGTCATATTCGAAATTTACCTCTTGATATTTTTCCTCATATCTGTTTAAAAGGTAATGATAAGATTACCGGAACATGAATTTATTTGACGTAAAATGTGGTCATCCAGGCTTTATATCTAAAAACAGATCATACACATGACATAGAAATTTATAAAATAAATTAATGAAAGAAAATTATTAATAAATGTTAGAAATTGAAAGAGCCGCCCTAGAGATAGTAGTTAGAGACGCTAACTGCCGCACAGAAGGGCACGGGCGCGAATCCCGGAGAAGGCAGGGATGTTTGTAAATGTACAGTGTCTGTGCGGTATGGGGACACTTTAATTATCCAGCGAGTTGAAAGACCTTCTCGAGAGGTTGGTGGTAAGGAAAGAGGGGTTGGAGACCCTCGGACCCGTTCCCGCGGTTGCTCTCCATCAAAATTGGGGGGGGGGACTGAAGTCGTACTCTCACCTGTATTATGCTCAAGGTTCTTGCCAACGACAAGCGCAATCTTGCGCTCTTTGCCAAGATGAATTTCGTGGGCTTGGGCTGATGTTACTGTCAAACAAGATGCGTCTTAACAACCAGAAAAATCGAAAACTAAGTTATGCGAAAGCAATGAGGCCCACCTCGCCCAAGTCTTTTAGGTCATGAAAACAGATTATCCCTGTCTCAAAAAGTTATTTTTCGAAACGAGTATGACTCGAGAAAGAAGGATGATAGCGGAGAAATCGATATTATTTTGGGTAGAGGATGAATCCACACTAAGCTGCTACTTTCGACATTCGAATCAGGATTTGATTTATATTCTTACGAAGTCCTTTCCCTTTTAATTTTATTCAATGTAGTCTATCACTGATGCGAATTTTATAAAGCAAAAGTATCCCGTGGGCATCCGAAGTAATTTTATGCCGCCTGTAAAGATGTTACTCCTTCATGTAATTTCTATTATATATTTGTTGCAAATACGGTTTAGCAAGAATCGAAATTCCAGTTATTTAAAGGCCGAGCTTACATTATTTTCATTACCATTAAAACAACCATTTATAGCACCAGAAAAATCTATGAATGGAGTTAATTAATTTACAACGTGATATACTGTATTTTCCGGTTAAGACGCGCGTTTCCTTTAAAAATTTCATGTCTTACCCCTGAACCAACGGAAACGCCAGCGGTGGCGGTGAGGCAAACGAAAGCAAAGGTGAAAATTGTCCATGGCATATGCGCGGCTTTCATGTTAAATCCGCAGAATGTCAAGCACTTCGCTCAACTACTTCTTTAAGAAACTCAAAGAAATGTCTGAAATTCCATTTGACCACTCACAATACTTTCTTTCACCTCGTTCATTAACGTACTAAGAAGTGTGAAGATTTCAAATGATATCATTTCTAGTTCCTAACAAAGGAATTTCATGTATAGTAAGTCGCATTTAGCCAAGAGATAAGGAATCACAAAATAATCCTTTTAGGAAAGAGCTGTCTGCAATAAACATCTGGGGAAACTGCACCTTGTCTACGTTTGCCTACGTCACAAAAATGAGGTCCAGCTAATGGATGGAAGCTCTGACACAGTAATGAGTCGTATATTAAATAAGCATTGATTTCAAGAGCGTTATGCAATATTTCCCTCCTATTAAATTGTAATCCAGAAGGTTAATAAAAATCACTTTGTTGATCAAATAATCCTTCAGTTTTTTTTTTTTTTTTTTTTTCCAATTTTCAGATCCCAAAATCAAGGTGCGTCTTATACATGGGAACATCTTATACGAGAAGAAGTACGGTAAATCACATTCAAAAATTTAAAGATGCGGAATGTGGTAACTTTTATTTGTACTTGACAAAAAAAAAAAAAGAAAAAAGAAAAAAAAAAGAAAAGAAAAGAAAAAAAATTACACTCAGTTAGGAATTAAGAATAATTGTTTTGTTTGAGAATACGTTTATACGTGAACTGTTTTTTTTTTTTTTTTTTTTTTTTTTTGTTTTGTTTTTTCAAAGTTGATAATTAATAAGAAAAGAACTCGATTGACCGATGAGCGTCTACAACTTCTGATGTAGATAATATCTTTCCCAGGCTAATTTTTTTTTTTTCCCAAAAAGTTGATAATTAATAAAAGAACTCGATTGCCCGATAAGCCTCTACAACTTCTGGTGAAGATAATTTCTAGCAATTTCTTTCCCAGGCTGCAAGTTTTTTTTTTCCAAAGTTGATAATTAATAAGAAAAGAACTCGATTGCCCGATGAGCGTTTACAACTTCTGATGAAGATAATTTCTAGTAATTTCTTTCCCAGGCTACAAGTTTTTTTTTTTTCCACAGTTGATAATTAATAAGAAAAGAACGTGATTGCCCGATGAGCATCTACAACTTCTGATGCAGATAATTTCTAGTAATTTCTTTCCCAGGCTACAAGATTTTTTTTTTCAAAGTTGATAATTAATAAGAAAAGAATTCGATTGCCCGATGAGCGTCTACAACTTCTGATGCAGATAATTTCTAATAATTTCTTTCCCAGGCTATAAGTTTTTTTTTTTTTTTTTCAAAATCAAACAACATCAAATGTCAAGAAGCTGTAGTAAGAAATAAAGAATTTTATACTTATTTAAATACAAACATATTATCACGAATTTGGTATTTAAATAGGTAATTTTAGTAGAAGTACGATTAAAATTGTATTTTTCTGTGTAACATAGCGCGAGACAAATTTTAAGAGAAAGCTATGACTGAAATGTAAGAACATAGGGGCACGTACATTTAACATTTAGTAAATGAGTATCTCAGTATTTTGTATTGAAACTGAATAAATGTAGTTGACCACCATGTTAGCTGTAACCATGATTCCATCCTCGTATATCTTTCCAGTAATTTCGAGAAGCAAAATATACTAGAAATATTTCGCGGCCGGTTGAAAACTATTTAAAGCCGAAGAGAGAGCACCTGCTCTGAATTCCTTAGTTACTGTTGTTGCGAGTTATTTAGTTCCGCGTAACCTGACATATCCGAGTTAGCTTTCTCTTTAGATGCGTTTTGCATTGTATTGAATTTAATGTTCTTAGTAGTTTGAAGTGTAACTACTGATTATAATGTGTGATACGGTGAACACTTGTACGAAAATTTTTGCGAAAATTCTAGAGTTCTGAAATATTTCTTTTGATAAAAATAATTTTTTATTAGCCTATTAACGGTTTTCTTCATTCAATCTATTACCAACCCCCGTACTCATGCAACAGTATGTATTTCTATTTATTCGGCGAAGAAAAATTAAATAAATAAGAGAAAAAGAACTAGGTTATCAATTTTTAATCTCAAGTTTTGTCCCGCTCAAAAAGATTTTCATTTTCTGTTTGTTTATTTTTAATTTGAATTAAAATAAGTAATGATTCATTAATTATATTATAATTGTTTGAAATAAAAATCAACCAGAAAATTTAATAGTTAGCTGTAAATACATTTGAATTACAAAACGTTACCAGCAAGAATGTCTTGCAAGTAGCAAACTTTAGATTCCATATAGAAAATTAATATAAATTTGAATTTTTTTACATATGTTTGGTAAATATTTAGTAAGCGATATTTTAAATATTTTTCTTTTTGTTAATAAAAAATTTTAATTTTGTTAGAAAAAATATCTGACCCGTCAACTGTTTTTAGATCGTGCATTCGATCCGTATGCAGTTGAGTTCAAGATTATTAATACAAAGTACTTCACAAAAAATCTAATAATTTACAATTTTTTCCATTAAAGTTATAAATTAAATTAATAACCCTTCTCTTCTTCTGTAAAATTCGATATTTTCGATAATTTGTCACCCTCTCTGTCTATATTAGGTTTGATTCTACTGTAATGAAATTTAAAACCGCGTACTATGATGTTTTCGTTCATGAAGAATCTGCTAGATGTCAAGAGAAGTCAATATCGGACTTGCCGCGAAATAGCAGTTTGCAAGATGGCGGCTAAAGTGCTCCATTATAATTCTTTGGTTTGATAGAGTGTCGAATAGAAACTGAAGGTTATAATATTTTTTGTAGAAGCGAAGACTCTGATGGCGACCCAAAGACATTTCAGTACATACTTCAAGGTACAAGATAGCCTCCTTGCAAACATGCCATTCATAGATTGTCATCAATTGTTTCTGCGTGACCTAGAATCGACGGCTTTCATCAAGTGTTCGCACACCTTGAAAACATTGACACAGGTCTTTTGATCCGAAGCCCTTAACAGATCAACAAAGAGGACAGCTGTTAAATCGTCTTACCCTGCAATTTCGAAATACGTGTGCCGGTGGGTGGGTACAAATGCGAGGGTGCACTTGCAAGAGGTTTTGAAAAAAATGGTGGACATAATTCTGCACTAAACTCGCTTTCATGCTCACTAATTAACCATACAGTAATTTTTTATTATTTCAAGAATAGACAAATTTGTATTAAACAAAACAAATGGTGTATCATTCCCTGAGCTACCTGCGTTATTAACAATTTACTCTGTTCTTTCAAACAGTTTAATCTGGAGAATATTCAAAAATCCTTATTTTAAAAGAACATGCTGTAAATAATGAAAGAATAAACTTTAATTAGAAAAGAAGAAATTAAGTTATAAATGGCTCTAAATGTTATTATTTAGAAAAGAATTTGGGCATTATCATTAAGTTCAATTCCCATAAATAATCGGTTGGAATTTTTGTTTTTTGGTGTAGTTTATCTGGCAGACATCAGCTACTAAAACTGCTGTTGCAACAATGCACACATTTTCTTTTCCTTTTCATGTTTTCGGAACGCAATTTTGTTATACACTGTTGGTTTGTAATAGTAATTTTTTCCAGCGTTCCGCAACAAACTTAACATTTCATTAGACAAACAGACAGGGCCGAGTCAATCGACAGTTGACAATATATGATTTATTAAATAACATAGATGCATAGCTATGTTTTTAAATAACTCATATTATCACATTAATAAGAACAGTGATGTTGTACTCTGAGAGACTAAAAAAAATGTATAAATAAACTGAAGGTTATTATTACTAAGCAATACGTCTTTGCAACATGAAAAGTAAATGAAGAATTTTCTCCCCAGGCAATGGCAACGACTCTAATAATTGACAGTTTAATATATAATAAGGACAGTATAATGCGAAAATGTGCTAAGATTAGAGCAAGATAGTTAAACTGCGGTCCACATTATAACAAACGACAGTTTTATTTTTTAAATATAATTTATTACAAAAATCATGCTATTTTAAGAGTTTTTAATTTTCAGCAATTTATTCTTAGGCCAAAGGGCGTTAGCCCAAAGAGGTTATTAATTTCTTTTGGGCATTTTGCGTTGGTTCAATATAAATGTCGGCTCACTTTTCAAATTGTTGCCACCAAATATTAGGGCCCTGTGTTATATTTAAAGAAATTAAGTACTGAAGAATCTGCATAAATGTATGTATGTTTCTCTCACTGTGATAAAACAACGGTACCTAGAGCCATCAAATTCTGAATAACGTGATCCTCCACCGAATATGATCATCTGGACGTCCTAATTTGGAGTTTGTTTTATTATCCATTTCATAGTTTGTCAGACATTAAAGAATTTTTCTTTAAAAACGATTAATTAAACTTTAATTAAACTCAACGATTTCTAAGCGAGCAATGGCAACATTGTACGGAAATATATATATATATATATATATATATCCAGCGCGCATTGATTGTGTATCGAAAATTCTAAAGATATGCTCATTTTAATTTTTATTGAATTCTATTTACTCATTTATTGAATTGAATTTTATGGTTTAAGTGCGAAGAACATGATATTTAATAAATAAAGGTAACACACAAAACGTTAAAAAAAAAGGCCCCTTTGTGCTTAATGTAAAATCTGAAAGCTTTCAGATTTTATTTTTTCATTCTCTATTTCATATTTTGTACAACTTTAGCGCACTTTTGAATAACAAACTCAACGATTTCAAAGTGAGCAATGGCAACACTGTACGGGGGAAAAGAAACAAAACAAAACGAAACAAAACAAAAAACTTTTTATCTTCAGTGTATTCGAAAGTTTAAAGATATGCTCGTTTTAAAATTAATTAAATTATGTTTTAGGTATTATAAATTTAATTAATCTCAAAATAAGTGTCTGCATTAATCTTCATTATTAAATAATGAAGCATTTGTATGTATACGTATGTAAAATATAAAATGTGAAACCAAACTACTATTAAATTATTACAGTTAATTGGAACCAAATGGCAATAGACCTTTAAATTCATATTTTTTTGTAAACACATCCCTTCTTCAAGCATACATTCTGCACCATTTTGTGTCACACTGCAATATGTTACGTCACGCTCTTCCTGTAGTGTGAAATCTTTTGCTCAACTGCTACTCAGGATTGAAACAAAGACTTTCCAAACTTATAAATAGTATCGCAACTAACTACTCATCCTTCTTTTTACCACTTTGCCTTTCTGTTGGCAACATCACTTAGACTCTGCTAGCTATTCTATTTTGTTTAATATGTAATTGCGTATATGAAATTGTGTAACGCGTTTAGCACCCCTAGTGTTCTACTAATTAAGAAGATACGTGCTAAGAAATTTGTCATCCAAAAATAAAATATATTTAACTACAACACTGGTCGTGCGTCTTTCAAAATTTCATCCGGTCTTCCACAACATTACATTTTCCTTTAATCTGCGCAGCAGTTTTTTCGGTTAAAAAGTGAATTGGTGCCTTCCCTAATCAAGCTGCCACCTAATATTATCGAAATTTTATAAACTTAACACTAATCCTGCAAATTACTTGAATTGATTGCTTTCTTTTTTTCTCTTAAGAGAGAAAATAAACTTGTATATGAGTTAATATCATAGATAAACTCCGGCAGTATTCCTAACATCATGAATGTAGCGAAAAGATTGATTTACTAATTTTATCGTAAAGGATACAAGTGCTAACTTTGATCAGCACTAATCTGAATTAGTAATGGATAAATTTATTGAATACCGAAATATACTAAAATGCAACCTGCATAAACCAAGCAGAACTGAATTATGATTTTTATAAATATTAACTGAAAATATTTTCATATACTTTACATAAAAATTGAGAGTAAAAATTTTTTACTACTTGAATTTCATTATTTTATATCTTACATATATTTCATATTCTATTTAATAAAGGGAAAAATGTTTTTCCCTTTATTAAATAGAATATAATTATAAATTTTCATATATACATATTAGATAACATATGTTACGGTGAAACACCGAAATCTGGAGAATATCGACTTTCACCGGTGAATGTCAACATTCACATGGTCGCTTGGTGTATGTCCGAAATATTTTCCGAATTTCTGACTTACACCGGTAAATTTCGACATTCACCATGTACTAATGGTGAATGTTGAAACATATAAGAATATTATACTTTCTCCGTAATTCAGTCGCGAAAAAGCGCACTTGAGACTTAAAATAAGAACATAAAAATTTAAAACACACAGTATATTCAAAATGCGAAAGGAAAATAATAGAAGTTAAAAACATACTAAATTATGTGATTCAAATCTTATTTATTGCAATAACTTAAACTATTATGACACTTTGAATTGCACAAGAGGCCCTTGCTTTTACAACTGCATTTATTTGTGGAACACTTCCCTTCGCAATGACAGCGTGTACATATACTTCTGTCTTTTCGACCTGCACCAGAGCATATCTGTGATTGTCGACATACACCGGTGAGGGTCTGAATGTACAAGAACGTAATGCAATATTTGATCTTTCACCGACGTATTTGGTGAATGCTGACATCCTCCGGTGAAAATCGACATTCTCCAATTTCGGTCTTTCACGGTAGCATATACATATATAAAGCTAAATTACACACGTTCATGCATTTTTTTTTTTTTTTAAATACGATGTTAAGCAGCAGGCTCGTTATAGAAATTTAGAAAGCACTCCTGTGTTCAGTACATGCAAAATATAAGATTTTAAAAAGAGCTTTGCTCTTGTATCGATGTTTGGGAAATGAATTAAATCCGCATTAAGAAGCTACCCGCGTTATACTGAAAATTGTAAATTCAATGAAAAATGTCAAATATTTACATACAGTGTAGAGACATTAGGTATTTTTGAAAACAGGCGATATGAAAAATAAGCAACGCCTTCACCAGGACTCGAACCACGGACCTCTCGAATACGTGCCGAGCATCCTGACCATTACACTACGAAGGCATGCTAAGAATGCGGGAGAAATGCCTTATAAAAAGAGGAAACAAATTCAGACATAGGTATTAGCAAAGAACTTCGAGAACTATTTATATGTACTTCAGTTAATAAAATATGAAAGTAAAGAGCAGTAATCAAAATAGCGAAGTACAGAATATAATATGTAGTTCATATAAAGTAAATACAAGCAACTTGATACATAAATATGCAAGGCATAGTCACATTTATGTTTATTTCTGCATACAATTGCTTATTGTTAATACGCATGCAAAGTTAGATATGTATATTATGACATAGATTTTTTAAAAAATAATTTCGGAAACTTTCAATACGAGCCTCAGAAAGTCCTCACGAAGGCATCCCTCCCTTCCGTGTAGTGCCTTAGGGCAGAACACGTAAATAATATATTAATAGATAGATTAATATGTTATTTGAAGATTCCTTACAGAAAGAGATTCTAGTACTTGAAAAATAACTTTTTCATTTAAGGCGCGTTATTATAATACTATGTTACTTCTACGCAGTTTTAGACGGACATCTTTGTTATATTCAAAACCGCAATATATCTATATATCAACTTTATAACAGGAGTTACTGTATACGAATAAGAGATCAGCCTTATAACAGGAGTTACTGTATAAGAATAAAAGATCAGACCTAAACACAAATACGCAGTAAGAGAGAACTAAGTGAAAACATGCAGTTGGGTTATTTATTTCCAGATAAGACGTATAGAAATGAAAAATACTTACATTCGATTCATCCATTCTCCCATATACAACGGTCTGCTTTTGATAATTGCTGAAAACATGCAAAATCAAGTAATACTTCACACCAAGGTGTGCCTTAGTACCAAAGGCGCCTGGCAACGGACGTGTCTGTAACAAGAATGAATCTATAAAGTTTCCTAAGATAGAAATTTTGTGTTCTGAGATAGGACGAATCCAAAGAGGAGTCTCTCAGAGGCATCCAGTGTAACCACACATTGGACAAAACCACACATTGGACGCCCCTAAGACAGACGTCTTAGGGGTGTCCAATGTGTGGTTTTGAAAATAACCAACCTCTTAAGGTTAACATAAATAAAAGGCTTTGTTAACATAAATAAAAGAGGACGGAGAATGTTAAAAGGATGTTTTTCACACTTTTGCTTCTTTTCAAAAAAGGAGAAAAGCTGTTACTCTCATTCTTGTGGTTAACGCGTTCTTGAAAAGTGAATAATATCACCCTAACACTGTCCCCAGATGCCTCCCATAGATTTCTCTGACGGCACGAGTCTGTTTTTAAGATTGCCCGATGCTTAAGAGGCATAATTACTTCCGGTACATTTCCTGCTTGGTATACACGTGGAGGTAGGAAATCTCCATGGGTATACCATTGTTTCATGTACTAGCAGATTTTGTTCTGCAGTATCCTTATCTTGAAATAATGTCCTTATCAATTAAACAATGATTCTTCAATCTTCAAAATGTCTTCCCTAAAAATAACGCGCTTAGCCTTCTAGAAGTTCATAAAGCGAATTTCGTAAAAACTGCACCATTACCCGAAATTCAGATTTGAATATTTCAGAACAGCAAAAAGCAAAACCATCTCTGAAAATTTCAGGAGTGTTTTTTCTTTAAAGTAATTTATTGAAAAAAAAAAAAAATACGTTATATCCGTTTTAGTAAATTATTAGGTGCAAAAAAAGACTTTGTTTTTCATTTATGTTACATATATATAACAAAGTGCACTTATTTTTTCTGTATTATCCATTTTTTCTTGTACTTTTCCTATTTTGTTTATTGCTTCTTGCTTACATTATTTGTTACCTGAAATGCATAAAACTAATCTTTAAAGTTCAATATTAAATACATATATATACACTTTTTTTAATACATAGAGTAAAGTTACTCGGATTAATTAGAACCACAACCATTTCGGTTATTCCGGAAGCTCAGATCTTTTTTTCTGCATGTCAGACACATATTCATTGCTATGTAAAAAAGGAATTTCATTTATTTCAGTTACCGTATTTTATTTCAACAAAACTATTCGGATAAAAATATAAAAATATTTTATAATTATATGCTATATAAATGATAAATTTGCCGAAAACTCTGATCACCTAGAATATATAATGCTCATTTTGATTTGAATTAGCTAAATAAGTTTTTAAACCTTTCAAGACTAAAAATGAAATCTGCTTTGGGACGTATTGTACTTTACTTCGTACAAGGAAGTACAAAGAATTGAAGTTTTATTGTGATTATGATAAAACATACGAGGTCCATCTGAATTTGGGGAGAGATGGTTTCTAAGAGAAACTGCTTTTATGTTACATATGCTGCCAGCTCGTTCTCTCGGATTAGAATACGCGTCAAATTACTAATGTTTAGTCTATTGCTCGGCCACTTGTGTCTGAATATTAATGTGCGAGAAACATTACTATTGCTCAGTCACTTGTGACTAAGAAGAACCGAAAGAATTCTAACAGATTTCATTACAAGCCTTGTTTAATTAAATTACATATATAAGATAACAGAGATTATTCAGTTAAATTATTAACTAGTTTAACTATGAAGTTTGCGAATAAAACAGAATTAAAACAAGCAGTTTCATTCGACCGAGCCCTCATTAAATGATATTGCATTCAACGAGAGTGCAAGATAAAAGCTAATTGATGCAGTCCATCTGAAAAACGAAAAAGAGGTGAAAATGATTCAGTACCATAAGCAATTTTAAGACTCCGTAAAGCGAATTCCACGAAAAACGTTCTCCTTCGCCTTCACACCACGTTGCTCTTCACGTTTCAGTGCGAGTGGTGCACCAGCGGAGTACTCAGTTCTCGGGCAACCTGTCTCCATCGAGAAGTTTGTCCATTTCAAAATTTGACTCGAAAGTAAAATGCGGTTAATGAGCAGTGGATGCGAGTGCTGTTAACGGTATATCACTTAGATACCGCAACTTAAACACAAGTGCTACTGAAATTCTCACTAATTAAGTAATAATCCAAAGACTGGTTGTACAAGCTGTGACAAAGTGAACAGAAAGTACACTGCTCAAAAAAAAAAAAAAAAAAAAAAAAAGGGACAGTCCTATATCTCCCGATCTACTGGGCCGATTGACAAAATTCAAATTGCGTTCTTCATGTCTCGAAAGCGCGACTTAGGATATATATTAGATTTATATATAGCACTATTCTAACATAGGTATTTTGACACAAAATCGGACTTTTTCTGAAATAACATACCAATTTTTTTACATATTTCGATTCGACGACTCAAATTACGCCTAAATATGAAATTTTGTAAAATTTGGAGCGAAATTTACGGAGAAATTCATAAATTTATGTTGGCACTTTTTTGTCAGTTTGCGCCAAGAATACTTTACTTGGCGAACTTCTTAATATATGGCAACCTAGTTTCCTTAGGAAAAAAAGTCACCATCGTTCCTTTTTTCCAAATAATATTCTTTATATTATATTTTTAATTATAACTTATTATTTTAAGTAATTTTTTCTTTTCGAATTTCATTTTAATTGTTTAAGTTGCACGTTTTTTTTTTTTTTTTTTTTTTTCGAATAACTGTTTCAAAAATTTCTAAATTTCTATTTACTTATTCGAACTGCGTAAATAAAGGTGTAGCGTTCATTTTTTTTTTTTTTTTTCCAAATAGTTTTCTTTATATATTTTTTTCGTCATAGCTATTATTTTAGGTCATTTTTAAATTTTTATACTTTTATTTTAATTGTTTGTGTTGCATTGTCTCTTCAGATAATTGTTTTAAAATTTTCTATTTATTCCTTCGAACTGAGCATTTTAAATATATTTATTAATATCAATTTTCCAGAATTTGATTTTATTTATTTGAACTGCGTTTTTTTCGGAAGAATACTTAGTAACCCAGACTACGATGCGTTTGAAAACTGCATAATATATTAAAAGAGAAAATACAGTAAAGCACAGTTTTACACGCCTTTCAATGTTCCGTTCAGAAAAAATATATATAAATAAGAGAGATGTATAACCGATATTTTAACTTAGGATGACTTGCATGCACTGCTTTAAACAGTTTTATCATTGTGCCCATTGCTTTACACAATTTTATCCTACATTTGGTTTCTTAAAATGTTATTTATATTTTAGTCAAATATTTTATTTTTGAAATCGCAAGAATCAAATATCATAAGATTGAAAAGTTTTAAATTTAAAAAAATACGAATACTAAATTTTACGAAAAAATTTATTTTTCTTCTCTGTTTCTTTAAGCATTCTGAAAGTATATTGAAAAGTATCCAACTTTTCGAAACATTTTGGTATTTCTGACAATCATTTTAAATAAAGTTATCGCCTTCCATTTCATAAAGGCCCACAAACGGCCGAGCGGTAAAGTTGCTGAACACTGGTAGTTCACTCCGGGGTTCGAACCCCGGTAAACGGGCTGGTTGCATGGGCGTTTAAGTGGATTTTCTCATGTGTACCGCGTATGACAGCTGGTTTCCCTTAGAAAGTTCTTCACGAAGTATTTCGTCAGAGCCTTTATCAGTCTTTAGAGGCTAAACATTTTGAAGCTATGAGATGAAAGGAAAGACTGGTTTCATCAAAAGGTTTTGGTTTATTTTATTATGACAAAGCACACTACGGCTATCTGCCTAAGGGGAGGGATGCCTTCCTGGAGGACTTTCTAAGGGAAACTGGCTCGCATACACGTTACACATGGGGAAAACCACGAAAACGCCCATGCAGCCAGTCCGTTCGCGGGATTCGAACCTCGGACCGAACTACCAGTGTTCAGCGACTTTACCGCTCGGCCTCTAGTTCATCAGGAAGGGAAAAATCATCTTTAAGTGACATCCACATACATCACTGGATAAACTCCTGAATCTTCAAATAATTCGACTGAGGAAATCATGGGATTCACCATTTATGATACGATATGATGTTCTATAACGTAATTTACACAATCATATAGTTTAAAACCAGTCGCTCTTCACTTTAATCTGCAATGATATCGTTTTGTCTTTTCTGTTAACACAAGCTCAATTGATGGTATTTGCTGGTGTACTCGTCCAAGTGTTTTCTCTTTGAACACCTAAATTCTTTGAAGTATCCTGAAAGTATATTCGAAAGCGTCCAACTTTTCAACAACAACAATCTTGGTACGTCTGACAGCCAAATTTCCCTGCAAATTTTTGCTTACTTTTCTCCCTAATTTTCTTCTTTCCTTCTACAGTTATTTTCAGTGCTCACACAAGAAAATTAAGATTTTTCGACTGCTAGACTTCCATACATTTTGCATTCTTGTCAATTTTTTAAAATATCAATTATATGAATTGCGTTTCAGCTAAAGACAGCTTTTCATTTTCTAGTCATTTTAGCTATAAATAAAGTTTAAAGCGAAGTCCAAAGGATAAATAATTTAATTAAAAGATTTTTGCTAAATGACAAAGAAATAAAACAGTCCAGCAGGGTTTATTCTGTACCACAGAGTAACTCGATTCTTATATCGGCTGAAACAATCTAAATCATATTAAAGATCATGTTTTTTTATACAATCTATAACGCGAGAGAAAAAATTAGCTTCTTAAAACATGCTTTCTAAGAGAATTAATATAAAAATTTATATTTATATATATATTTTTTAAAGTTGGGACTTGAACCAAACTGTCAGACTTTTAAAGCTTATTTTACATGGTGGTTATTATTAAAGTTCCACTTTGAAATGGTCATAAAAGGAAAACTACCGGACCAAATGTTATCAAACTTGGGAATCGTGTAAAGGAGGTTATGAGAATTTATTTTCGGCGGAAAAAAAAAAAAAAAAGAGTTCAAAAACTCACCATCAGGGGAAAAATGGCGCTGTATACAATATTGTTAAATGAAATAAGACACGAAAACATCTGTTTAAAATGTGTTTAATATTTTCCGAAACGTGTTACAAAGCATGTTCAATGTACCGTCCAGCATTTACCGAAAGCAAGTTAAATCATGTTACTGCATTCTCAACAGCAGCTCTTAGCATATCAAGCTTGATTTTGGTTTGGTTTATTAGATTACGGCAAAGCACTCGAGGGCTATCTGCCTTAAGGGAGGGATGCCTTCGTGGAGGACTTTTTAAAGGAAACTGGCTCGTATACACGTTACACATAGCATATCAGGAGGAATGTTATCAGTGTATCACATTTTTCATTTCTGCCAAATTGTTTAGATTATCACCATAAACAGTGCTTTTGAGATAACCTCATAGACAAAAGTCACAGAGGTTGAGGTCTGGTGGGAAGAGGGGAAGTGTTGGCCTATAAGACGTTCATTTGTGAAATGTTGCCTAAGTAACTATGCGACACTCTTGAGGTGGTGCCCAGCCCTGCATAAAAATCGTAGTATCTAAAATGCCACGTTACTGCAGTTCATGTATCACGAAACATTTTAATATTGGCTCTAAGGAACTGCAATCGCAGTGGTCCAGCTGTCGACTGCTCTTCAGAAAAAAAATGGTTCAGTTATAAAACTACTGTCATTCAACAGTAAACGGTGTCAAATGACTGTTATGCAATCGAATGCAGTAGGAGAATGCAATGGAACTAGATAGATAACATGAGAGATTTCTTTGGCCCAAATCGATTAAAAGCGTTTTGAATCAGTATCTTCATGTTTTAGTGCCGAATTCAGGCTTAAAAAATTACAAATTAGCGATCTGTAAGAAAACGATTTCCAGATTGTACGCACTTGTGAGAGTGATTTGCGATCTCACATTTTCTAATCGCTAATTCGTGGTTTTCACGGACGAAATTCTCACTTACAGGGATGGCGCACTCGACATTTATCGAATTTAACGTCTTTAAATAATAATTTGCCTACTTCAAAGTTTCTTAAGGGTATACAACATATTAAACCCGTTTAACAAAAGGTTAAGTTAGATTCCGACCCATATTTCGTTTAACAATATTGCATACAGCGCCATTTCCCTCCCTGGTGGAATAAATTCCCATGACCTCCTTTACACGATTTCCAAGTTTGATAACACTTGATCCAGTAGTTTTCCTTTTATGACCGTTTCAATGTGGAACTTTAATTATAACCACTCTGTATATTATTAAATTTTAATTTGAAGCTATGCGTTATATGTATACCATGCGTAAAATTTTCGCTTTTATGGAAAAATAAAAAATCGAAGCAAATATACTTAGTATAATGGACCAAAACTGAAAACATTTCCCCTCCCTCCGAAAGTAAAATATTGAAATTTCGAACTTGAATTTACTGGGTTATCGAAATATTTAATTTGACTTATCTTCTAAGTCCTAGTTCCGACAACAATTCCGTCAAAAATTCCGAATTACTTAAGCTAAAGTTAAAGATTTAGTATATATTCACTGTATCTTAATAAAGTAATCAGAGTGTAATAAAAATAGATTATAGAATTAACGCTGATGTAACTTTTTGTCTGACTGCACAACATGTAATGGAAGAGAAGGTTTGTAGAGATCTGTTTTTCACATGCCTCTAAAAGTAGATGTCATATTAATTTTGTCTCTTCAATGTCAAAAAACTTTCCTTTGAGAGGCAACTTTAGTTTTTGAGAAAGAAAAAAAATCACAAGAAGACAAATTTGAAGAACATGCAGGACGATTGAATATACATACTTATTTTCCGAACACAAGCGGTTCTCCGACTGGTTATTGAATAATGAAACGATACATTGTCATGCAATACAAAACATTTGGAATACGTTTTCTGGCTGAATAACGTAAGATTAAAAGTCATCTGCTTAATTCACATCCATTTACAAGTCAACTACTCGGGCAATTGCAGAATCGTTTTTTTCCTGAGCTTGTAAGACAAACCTAATATCACTGGATTTAAACACTTCTTTAATCTTACGAGAACGTTCCTTCTTTAGCTTATATTAAGTCTTATATTAAGTGAATACAATTATTGCCAAAGAAATTGAATATTCATTTGCACTACGGCTTGGTAGTTTACTAACGAGTTAACAAAACTTAAATTCTGCTTTTTGTGTCAAAGAATACAACAATATTTTAAATATTTACAAATAAAATATTAAATTGGAGATTTAATTGGAGCCTCATCAGTTGCCTAGCATTTGAAAAAGAAAATATTGTTAAATACTAATTGTTTGCTGCTCAGTCTAACCCAGGCTGCATGGTTGGTTTTCGTAGTTTTTAGGTTCTCTTTACAAAGATTCTCTATGAAAGCATCTTAATCAAATAGCTCCCATGTTCTTTCTATGTTCAAATAACCAACTAACCTAGTTTAAGCGCGATTTCCAAGTGAAGTTACTAGTAAAATCCGAATACTCATTAAAAATCCTGTAGCTAGCCAATCGGGAGTAACATGAAAGATACGGAACCAATAATTGAAATGTTGTTACGGTACGCTGTTTCTTAACTTAGATGGTCATTCCTTAATTAAATAGCCCACCAACAGCCGAGCGGTAAAGACGCTGAACACTGGTAGTTCGGTTCGAGTTTCGAATCCCGCGAACGGGCTGGCCGCATGGGCGGTTTCGTGGTTTTCCCCATGTGTAACGTGTATACGAGCCAGTTTCCCTTAGAAAGTCCTCCACGAAGGCATCCCTCCCTTTAGGCAGATAGCCCTCGTGTGCTTTGCCATAATTAAATAATCCAATTCAATTCTTAATTAAATATAATTGATTTGTAAATTCTACTAGAACTGACGGTAAGAATTGAAGTGGAAATAAGTAATATGGTGTGCAATCTTGATTAATAAAAAATTAAAAATATTTGCATAGAAAAATGTTTGCATTCAGACAGAAAGTTTTTTGAAATATTTGCAATTACTTTATAAGAAGGATTTATTAATAACAGCAATAATTACTTATTATATTACTGATGATTAGGTTTCAGTTCTTGACAATTACATTCTAAATTAGAATTTTAAGGATATAATGAAAATACGCTACGCAAAAAAATACATTTTAGGAAAAAAATGAGTTGATTTTTTATGCTTTAAAACTTCTTAATTCATTTAGTAAACATCATATCATCGTTGTTTATTGAATGCAGAATGTTGGTGTCGTTTATATAATTATTCTTACTTGTCCACAGAATCTGCTGACTTATCCAGCCATTAAGTAGCTGCAGATCATTTCTACATAACCATTGAACTTCCATTAATTCAGTCTCTAGAGGGTTGTATATTTATATCATAATTTGACTTTTATAAAAAATGATTATTCTAAATATTATGTTTCTATAAAAATATATTGTGCTTTAAAAATATGGATAATAGTATCAGCCGCTCTTTCAGCCACTTCAAAAGCAACAGTTTGCTTAGAAATAAATTATGCAGTTAATGTCATAAAATTCAAATAAATATCAAACGAAAATTCTCAGTTTTAGACAATTCGATTTAAACGAAGTAAAGTAGCAGACGATAAAACGCCGAAGGTAAAAATTTACTCTTACAAAAACTTACTCTTAAATTTTTAAAAAAAAGAAAAGATACGAGAGAAATTAAAAAAAAATAGTTAAAAATTTGAATAATATCATCTATAATTTAAAAAAATAGCCTTTCATATAGTATTAATAAATATTTATTACGCATCATTGAGGGAAAAAATGTCATATAATTAATTCTCCGTAAAATTTTACTTGAAGTTTAAGGTTAAAAATAGCTGTGGCAATTCAGTGTAACAAAAATCCATAGACCACATTTGGCGTAATTATCGCTCAAAAAAAAGGTGCCAAATTTCAAAACGCGAAATTATGTAAATTCGTGTATATCTTAGAAAATTTTGAGTAAAAAAGTCTAATTTTTTGCAGATATGCTTAAAAATACACCTACTTTAAGATGATGGTAAAACTTTTATAGGTTATAATTCAAAATTGTTTTCGAAAAATCTATAGAAATTATTTAAAAATAAAAATTTAAAAAATAAAACGCAAAAAATGGGTAAATTTTATTTGGAATGAACCAAAAGTTCGAAATGTGAGAGAAAAAATCAAAAAAGTTTAATAAAAAAAGAGATATTAATAAATATTTGCCAAATTCAATTAACATTGAGGAGCTAAAATTTTGAGAGCTAATATTTTAAAAACTAATCGTACGATTTTTACAAAACTTGGTATTTTGGCATAATTTGAGTCGTAGAATCGAAATATGTAAAAAAATTCGTATGTTATTTCAGAAAAAGTCCGATTTTGTGTCAAAATACCTATGTTAGAATAGTACTATATATAAATCTAATATATATCCTAAGTCGCGCTTTCGAGACAAGAAAAACGTAGTTTGAATTTTGTCAATCGCCCCAGTAGAACGGGAGATATAGCACTGTCCCATTTTTTTTTTTTTTTTTTTTTTTTTTTTTTGAGCAGTGTACATATAAACAATAATAAAGACAGTGCGAAAGATATTAAGCCACGCATAACATAAATATGAACCAAAAGAAACTAAATACGAATTAAATACATACTCTGAAAAACACATCCCCCCCCCCCCAAAAAAAAAAGAAAGAAAAGAAAAGAACCGAATACAGACTACAATACTAAAACCAAGTTCCTGAATACAACATTACCCAAAAGTTACTAAATACACCATGCTAAAACAAACCAAAAATTGCAATTAACAAATATGAAAATCAGAATGCAATAAAATACTTAAACCGACTTTTAAGAAAAATAGCAAGCAAAGCAACCTAAAATACACACCCTAATACACCAAAATGCCTATAAACTCCATTTATGAAAAATTGTAGTAAACGTGTGATATATAACCTAGACGAGAAAGAGAGATTAATTTCTTGTATTTAGTGGGAGAGTTCTCGATATACATTTTCTCAATAATGTTAAGCACTACAAATAATTTATCTACAGGCTCTTGGAGATTTCTAATTTCGTTCAGTCTTTCGATGAATATTCTGAAAATGTCCATAATCGAAAACTGCGAAAAAGTGACAATAATTTCTTTGATTATTTTAACGAAATTATTAACAGCAGGAAAGATGCTTTCGGAGTTACTTTTGGGCTCAATTCTGCGTCAGAGAATTCTGGTCAGCGAATTTCCAATTTCTTGAACTTTTCTCCTTAGTGTGGACCTTTATGTGACTGATCTCACTTGTCTGACAGTAACATCAGAACAAGCCCACAAAATTTATCGTGGCAAGGAGAGCAAGATTGCTCATGTCGTTGATAAGAACCTTGAGCTCCATACAGGTGACAGTAAGACTTGGCTCAGTTCTGCCCCCAATTTTGATGGAGAGCAACCCGAACGCGTACGAGGGTCTCCCACCCATCTTTCTTTACCCTCAACCTCTCGATAGGACTTTCGGCTTGTCATATATTTAGAGTGCTCCCATGCCACAAAGACGCTATCCATTCACAAATATCCATGCCTTCTCCGAGATTCAAACCTGGGTTCTTCGGTACCGCAGTAGGCTCCCTTAACAACTATACCATCTGCGCAGCAGATGAACCTTTAAGAAAGAGGTTTCGAGGCTTTTCCTAAATTTTCCGAAGCTTTAGCATTTATTATTACGTTCACTAATTCTATCCCTGACATATATTTCCAAAGGTACTTTCTGCGGGTTTCTGGTTACGACGTGGTAAAGAAATGTCAGCTGATGAATCCTTGTCCTTGTTATAGAATTTTTTTTTTTTTTTTTTGAGATTGTCTGGAATTTTGGAGCATTTCTTTAAGTTCGCAGCATGTGACCGTTCACAATTACAGCACCTAAGGATATGAATCCACTTTGCTTCACATTTCGAACTTTTATGCTGTAAGGAGCCCTTCACACATCAGCCTAAGTTATACTGCTCTGAAACGTAGTAAAAAGGCTGGCATTTGGGACACCGAGCCACACTGTCTTTAAATCCGTAAGCATCCGCCAGAAATATCAAAAAACATTAATTGCTTAATCTCATAAAAATGCTCGGATCCAGGCTCATTAGGGCCTTTACGCCTAATAGAGCAGATGTATGAAAAAGATACTCCCCTTTCGAAAATTTGAGATTTACTGCTAAATTCTACTTTTCATTGTATAATTTTAGCCAAAGAAAAAGTTTTCATTCTCATACTTTTATTCATCAGGATATTGTATTCACGAGAAATATAGTTTTGAGATTTTATATTTGAATATGAGTAAAGATTATAAAGAAAATTTTACACTTGAAACTTTAACTTTCGAGGAATCTGAATTACTTACTTGCTATTTTTCACCGAATAAATAATATTTATATAAATCGAATGGATGAATTAAAAAAAAATTCTTATTAATGTAATATTCGAATTGTCATGAAATTTTATTATATGTAGTTTTCATTTTATTTTAAGATTTTTTATTTAATTTTTATATTATTTAGACGAAAGTTTTCTTTCTTTACACTTTAATACACTGCTCACTTTTCTGATCGATCTGCTTGCATTATATTTTTGATGATTCCACACCTTTTATCATGCCTTCAGCTGATGTTTTGATATTCAGTTCTTGAAGTGTTTATTGTTTAGTTGGTCTCAATAGTGTAAAAAATTTCTCCTAAGAGATTTTAATTAAAAGAGTATTTAGTAAGCAGGAATGTAAACGAAAGAGAAATAATAATAGTAGTAAGCAGTAAAGCATAAGTGAAAAAAATCAGTAAAATTACCAAAGAATACATAATTAATAATTAGATCATACAATTTCTTGAACATGAGTGACAAGAATTTTTTTATTTGACGATTTAGAAAACGAAAAAGTGATTATTTTTTCTTTCACCATATTTTTCAGCAAAGATTATGCCGTTGAAAATCATCCCCATTTCTGTAAAATATTACTACTACTAATATTAATAGTAAACAAAAAGTACAAAACGCACTATTTTAGATAAAAATGAACAGTGAAATTTTATTTCATATGTCTAAGCATGCAGTGCATTTCTATTTCAATTAAAAACATTGAAATTAAAATTAGAAACATATTAATAAACTAAAAACAAGCTTTGACATTAATGAACAAGCGATCCGGATGTTCAGATATCCGCACTAACCCTAGTGCTCTTTTCTTCTGTTATATAAATTGTATATAACATAAGTAATCGCTTGAAGATTAAGTGGATAATTAATGGGAAATTATTATAATGCTTTAAAATATAATTATAGTGATACCTCGCTGTACAATACGTTCCAGATTCTCGGACTTATGCCAAACTGAACGTGTACCAAACGAACTCTTTTAGAAAAAAATAAAGGAAAATACTGTATCTGTTCTTATATAAATGCTAATGTTATTAGTATAACTTAAATTGTTATAACAGCATTATCCTAATGCTATTATTATAACTCTTTTTCATATTAAAATACAAATGCAGTGAGTGAAATAGCTACTTTCTCATAAATGAAATATATGTATATAAGTGCTTTATATATTATATACGAAAATGAACGGATACTTTGAATTTTTGTATACTTTAATGCACGTAAAAACTAAAATGAATTAAAACAAAAAAGGAAGGCTTTAATTTGATTACATATAAATTCAACATTATTTTTAGAGTAAATACATTTTCGAAAAGATGCAAATTAAATTTAAAAAGATTAAGATTGTTTGTTTAATGAAGAAAAATATTCTCACAAAAATAATCGGACACTTCTAGTAATAAATGACAAAAGCTAAAAATGACAAAAATTTACATTATTTTTGCTTCTTAATGTCTTGTGAGATTACCTCTACACTTCATCACTTCATTTAATTTTTTGGGCATTGACTCCACAAGTTTTTTCGTTATTCTGGACGTTTTTATACCACTCCTCGCTTTCAGCTGTTGTCGGGAAAATACGCTCTGATTTCGAATTTTTTATTCCAGTTTTTGCTAAATATGTTCAATAGGATTAAGATCAGGTGATCGCGGATCTTAATTACTTCTGGATATTTAACAGCTCAATATAACATTCAGCTGTTAAATATCCAGAAGTCTAACATTGAGCTCAATTTGCTTTGGATTATTGTCTTGGTAGAATTTAAAACTATTGTGTTTATTGTTTTTGTGATGACAACGCTAAATTTCACTTCAAGATGTCAAGGTATTTATAACACTGATTTATAATACCATTTATAAACTGTATATTACCAACACCGAAATATGACATGGATTCTCCATATCTTAACTTCTCCCCCGCCGTGTTTAACACTTGGTACTGCTTCCGAAGTTAAATGTATACCTAATACAGAAGGAAGTGTTTACATTGCAAAATTAACTTTTCTCTAATGCATTTTCAGGTTTTATTAAAAAATAAACTTTCTGAGATTTTCCCCATCTAACGCGTAACGCTGTAGTATAAAAATGAAAATATAAATTATTTATATGCCATTTTCAGCTTCTTTTAAAATTACTAATTGTTCGAGTTTGTTTACATGCAGTTTTCAAACTGAACTTCCTTCTCTCATACCGCATTATGTCATAATATATTCCATATATTATATCGTATATATCATAATCCTTTTCTCTCATTTCATTCACAGATAATATATAAGTTCTTGATCCCTTTATGCTTCTTAAACTTCCTTTCTTAGTTTCTTAAAATTTCTTTTTACAATTTTCCAAGATGAAAATTTTTTAAATAAAAATTTTATCTCTAATACAGAAAACAAAATGCGTACGGCATCACATAAAAAAATTAAACGCTTAAAAATGGAATTAAATTAACTTTTTCCTTTCAGATTTGCAGCCTGAATAAGGAAGGAGAAGGGGAGTGTCATATGCATAAATCTGCGTAAAGCCGATTTGGCTCCGATGCAGCTCCAGTTTAAAAGTGCCAAGCTTATTTTTAAACCGGCACGATTAATAACATTTTAATTAAACAACGGAGCATAGGGCAATTTGGACGCCCACTGTTAAAAAACTCAGGATATTTAATTCTTCAAATTGCAGCCCTCACATCAGAATTGCTTAGGATTAGGATTATTTGGATTAAGACAAAGTAAACGAAGGCTATCTGCCCAAAAGGAGCGATGGCTTCTTGGAAAACTTTCTAAGAGAAACAGGCTCATATTCAAGCTACACATGGGAAAAACCACGAAAACCAACCGTGCACGTAGTTCGCTCGCCTGCGTTCTAAACCAAAGGAGATCGAACTACCAGTATTCAGCGGTTCTAACGATCCTGCCACTGGTGCAGACCTTTGGGAATTGTTGTGAAGTCATTAGGCATTAGGGGTTCAGCGGGGATGGTAACTGAATGTATACAATGTATTTAGTCTTGTTTAGGGCACTTGTCGACGAGTTGGGTATTTTTCCAATTTATTTGCTTACATTTAAATATTCCGCCCTTGTAAATTTTTAAACATCAGTGAGAAACGGAGAAACTTCAGTGTTGATACAAACAAGAAGAAATTAAATACTCCTAAGATTCGTAAGATCGGGAGAAAGATGGAAATAATTAGATATTCTAAACGCGATGAATCTTTTGTTTCAGTCGGCCATTTGTACGACATAAACTGGTCTATGATACTTTGAATTTTTGAAAAAGAAGAATAAAAATAAGGAATACTTCAAACATTGTTTCTAAGTGGTGGATGAAATTGAAAGATCTTTGTCATCATTGATTGATGATCGACATTAAAACAACACTGAATTTCAAAGTTACAAAATGTTATCAGCCTTTCAGGTGGTCCGGAGAGGATCCGGACACCCGTGCGGCTTACTAGGACTATTCGTGTATCGTCCGGAATCCGCAACTGTGCAACGCGATAATTCTTTGGCGCCCCAGAAGCGCGACGTCAGGAACAGAAACTTTTGTTGGTGCTGTATATTGAGATTTGTGCATTTTAAACTGGTATTCAAACATTTTACAATAATTGTAATTTACAACACAATAATTGTATACTGATGCACACACTGCAGCTGTTACATAAATAATTAAACATTACCGTGGTGCATTTTATGTGCACCTAGGTTTAAACACTGGGAATAAATTATTACAATAATATTTGTTTTGCACATGTGTACGTTGGTGCACGTACATAAACATTCCACATTAATAATTAAACATTTTACTCTTGGTTACAGGCCAGTTGTACAATGATACTTACATATATACATAAATAAATAAACACACATAAGTTATCATGGTGCATTTTACATATATAGTAGCTGTGGATAGGTTAGTTACTTTAGAATGTTCATGTACTGGGCTCCATCATACACACACTAAATAGCACACTAACATGCCGCACAAGAGCACTAGTACCATACAACGAGACACTCAGGAATAAGGCATTAAGTACTGAAGACTGGGCAGGAATCTGTAGTGCACTAGGTGACATGACAAAGGTCCTGTCCCAAAGCCTGCACTTTTTCCATAACGAGTTATAGTTTTCTGAGCAGAGCAGGCTGCTTAATGAAGAAACGCATGAATGGTGCATCATCAACTGGTAGCCGCATGTGCCACGTCTCTGTGAGTGGGTATGCTGTTATGTAATGGTCTGGAGTACCAACTTCACTGCGCACACAGAAGTTAGATGAGAAAAATCCCCCTTTACAGAAATACTCTGGAAGGCTGCCGTCGCCCGTTACAAATCTTGTTACAAAGGGTGCCGAGATAAGTCGATCAGTGGAAACTTTATGATAAAATACATGAGCTTTTCTACCTTGAGGAGCTGCATCCCATTCCTCTTGCCATTGTTTTAATGCCTTGTTCCAGATCTGACTCTTGAGATGAGATCTAGGTAGTAGGATGAGATCTAGGTTATCAGCCTTTCAGTAAGACGGTTGGTTAAAAAACACATTAACAATAATTTAAATCGAAATAAATGCGTATGATTTTTTTTAATTTTGAAAAAGAGGTGGCGGCGAAGGAATGATCTCCTAGCAACGGTGAAAGGGGTACGAAGGACAAAACAGGTTGAGAACAACTGGCTTTGAGTTTCTTCGTCATTTTGTGCTCGATTAAGTATTTGCTGCTCCTAACTGTTATAAATAAACCTTGATGTTTTCCCTAATTTTCCTTAACGAATCATCGTTAATGCTTATATTTGTGGAAGGACTGACAGTCTAGTTATTTGAATTAGCATTCAGTTCTCAGAAAAAATTAAAAGCAATTTCAAACAATCAGCACATCATTATTATATACAGTTATGTGTAACGTAAATAAGAACCAGTTTTCCTTTGAAAATTCTCCATTAAAGTATTCCTATGAAGACAGATATCGCTTGACCTCTTTGTCATAATATTACCAATGACTGGATTCAAAGCACATGAAGACCTAAGAAAAAAGATGCCTGCCTGTAGGAAGTATATTTAAGGGAAACTGACTCATATTTATGTTACGCATGGGCAAAATCACATAAATACCCATGCAGCTAATACGTTTGACGAAGTTCGAATTCTAGTCAAATTACCAATGTTCAATGATTTTTCTGCTTGACGGCCATTACAGGATGCTTAATAGTGGAATGAAGCTAAAACTGGATAGAAACACTTCCAATTTGGTGTACAGAATTTTGAATTTATTGACAATCTATTATTTTGCATAAGCTGAAGTATTTTAAATTAATATTTATATTTGCCTAGTACCAGTCTCCATAAACTTATTACAGCGTTTGTCAATGTTAGACTAAATTCTCCATTAAAAACAGTTTTCCTAAACTATCTTTCAACCATTCCTCTGTTGATCATTCGATCACAATGAACACTTTTTCATCGTTTGAATACGATTTTTACTTTTTCAGAATTCTAAAATATGAGGAATCGAAAGTACTCATTATTGCCAGTCATTCTCAAATGAGTCCAACTCAAGCAGGGTGGTGCAAGATATCAAAACACAATAGCATTATTCCAAGCTGTTCGTTGCAATATCGGTTGTCAGAATCTTTGCATATTTTATTCCTAAAAAGTCAGAAACCAATTACTGAGAAAAAAAAAAAAAAAAAAACCATAATAACATAAATAAATTTACTAACTTTTTAAAAATTACTTTTGGCTAGTACAATAATTAACTTAACTTACAATCGATTAAACAATTATCTGCTGTAACCCCGGCGATGACATCCACGGTTAATTTAAAATCATGGCTAACACAAGGGTAGTTAAAAAAACACAACAAAGAGAAATAAACCATATTTCAATAAACTGAAAAATACTGTTAAGTATTTCGTTCTCTTTTCAAGCAATATAATCTGGAGAATAAGTTCGTTTCTGCATAAATCAATATGAAAAATAAAAGCAACACATTGTAAAGAATCGAAGACTAAGTGTAATTCAAAATGAAGAAATTCGGTTATAAATCTTATTAAAGAGTAATGTTTACAAGAGAAACTGAACGTCTGAAATCAAATTCACGCTCGAGCGGAGGAATCGGTTAGAACTTTCTCCTCTCCTCCGAGTTCATCTCATTATATCTGCTTTACTGCTGCTACCGCAAGCAATTTTCTTTAGAGTTCTGTATTTTCCTTACACAGTTTTCTTTCATCATAATGATACATTATATTAATTTTCCTATTGTTTTGCTATATGAAAACTAAATTTTTGAAGATATTGCCAGGTTAATTCATAACTCGGTTAATTTAGCTACAAGGTTAATGAGGAGTTACTTGTATTTTACACAGAGACATCGGAGGAACACTTTCATATACTACAATAGATAATTTTAACTCAGGTTCAAAGACAAGGCTGAACTTTCGCAGACGAAGACTTGTATTTTCCAACTTTGCAGTTTGTTGAAGGAAGATGTTATTTAATTCCAGTAAAGCTTCATAGCTCGTACTATTTGAACAACTAACGGACGCACCCCTAAAGCACCAACATGATTGAGAGGGAGGATGGGGGGGGGGATGATTTTTTCAACAGTTCCACTCACCGTCGGAATATCAGGTAATATTCCAAAACGACCACAGATTGTTATTGCTGTGAACTTACAAGTACTCAAGCCTTTGTTCCTACCTGTGCGCTGTTGGTTATAACCATGCAAAATAGCTATGCCCTGAATATAATAAAACCATTTGTCATCCCTCTATTCTAGTCATTGTTCCGAGTACTGGTCGAACGTCGAGTATCCTCCGCATGGCGTTTATGCTCAGCTTTAATATTCCGGTCACGGCTGAAGTAAGAGTTAAATTGCTGCTACAGAGTATTTATAGAGTATTTCTTGGGCATTTTGTCATCCCTTGACGCATATTTGTATTCATTTTATTTATGAAAACGCACCCGAATTTTGAATTTCTTCTTCGGAGCACGGAATTACGATGTGATATCGTAGAGCAATTTCTGCTGAATAAAAGAAGTGTTTATACGGTGGAGAACGTTAAATTGGAGGAACCTTTACCGAGAGGCGGCCTTTTGTTTTCCTCAGAAAAGCATCGAAATTTTGGAGTTCACCGGTAAGCGAATGTAAATCAGTAAAGAGTGTGTGACTATTACAGTCCACATTATTTCTAAATTCACTTAAAATAAAATAACAACGCGTAACTGTAATGTCTTTTGGCTCGTCAATGCGTAAAAGTATTCTGAGAGTTTAAAAAGCAAAAACGGTTTTATATGTCTTTTTGTCCAAATGACATTTCTCCAAATTCCCTTCCCTCTGATTACCTGCAGAAGAGTGTCTTTTCCCCCAGGTCCCCTCTATCCTATCCATGGACGTAAGAAAGGTTACTTTCTATCTCCATGGTACCATGAATTCCAGCTCCACATTTCAGATGGGAGAGAGTTACATACATAAGCTAACTTTCATACAATTACCATTAAAAATAATTTAGGAAATTTAAGAAAATTCTTTATATATATACTATATATTTCTGTCTCTGCAGTGTGTGTCAGAAAGATTGTACTATTAAGAATTTATTGCTAGGTACCTCGGAAACGATTATTCTGTGCCATGATATGTAATATAGGGCATTAGAAGCATCTTTTGTTAATTAAAATTATTTATATTAATTAAAAAATAGAAAAGTATTCTAGATGAAATAATGTTATAAATTTTATCTCTTTATATCTTATCTTATTTTATTTTCTTATCTTACCTTTTTTAAGTTTTAAATATTTTCTTCTGAAAATAATCAATACTTCTTAAATGAAATAATCAATACTTCTCAAATGAAAGAGTCAGAACTAATATCACGTTGAAGGGTAGCCTTTCAAGTTAAATAAAATATCTGATGTGGGCACCGCATGACTTCCTTGTACGGCCTATTGAATTATACACATTTTTTGCTGAACTTCATTTAAACTCATTTCCTCGAATTTCATTAGAGGTATATTTCTCATTCAATCAATTCCCTTCTCACTTCGCAGCTAGGCAAAAAAACATAAATACTCAAAACTCAGTAAAAATTGTAAAAAAAAAAAAAAAAAAAAAAAAAAAAAAAAAAAAAAAAAAAAGGGGTGGAAGGGGAAAAAAAGAAAGGAAAGAAAAAACTAAAACACAATTTTTGCAGTTAAAATTAGAGTTTGTGTGCAAAAATCCGCCATTTGGCCAACGGGCAGGAAGACAAAATTTTAGGTGCGCAAAATTGAAATTTAACTTTAGGTCCCATTCGCCAAAAAGACACTGAAGTTGGTGGACCGACTGATTTAGTTTACTATACTACTAGAGGCTCAAATGGAAACAAACAGACTCCACGTTAGGCCTAGCGCCACTTAAACTTTTGAATTGTTGATAATTTTACAACTATTACATGCAGATTAACTAAAGGCATAAAAACCTTAACCTAAACATAATAGCAACGTAATTCAATTGCTTTTAAAGCAAAACATGCATAATTTGCCAGCTATGAATAAAAGAAAATCGCTCACCTAGTCGGGTAAGAGGATGTGCATGAGTGTATACGTAGGTACAAACGTCACGGAAAAAAAAAAAAAACCCTCTGATTCCATTTTAAATCCACTTTATAGTCCGTTTCGGGAAAAAAAAAAAAAAAAAAAAAAAAAAAAAAAAAAAAAAAAAAAGAGTCCTTTATTTTGTACATACGTCTAGATGTCACTTAAAACAATCGTTCAGATGGATTGGAGAGGGGTCAAAATGGGAATTTTCATTGAAATATGATAAGCGAAATTTTTTGCCATTAGAATACTTTCTTTACTTCGTATAAGAAAGTAAAAGCCGCCGGTCCACATGTAAACATATATTCATTGACTCAACTTCTAAAGCAAGACGAAGCGAAAATGAAACAGTCATATTGATAGTAGCTGCACACGAGATCCCAGTTGAAATATCGAGAAGTAAATAAAAAATAACAAATAAGTTAAACAAGCATCTCGTAATCCTAAATTATATCGTAGTTATCAAATAAATTAAAATTTTAGAATATTGCAAATGTTTATTTAGTAATAATCATATTAATAACTAAAAATAATAACTAAAAAAAACTGAAAGTTTTCAGATTTTAAATTACGTTTAAAGGGGCGTTTTTTTTTTTTTTTTTAACATATTGTGTGTTACCTTTATTTATTAAATATCATGTTCTTCGCACTTAAACCATAAAATTCGGTTCAAGAGCAATATCATAAAATAATTTTAAAATAAGCATATCTTTAGAATTTTCGATACACAGTCTCGCGCGCTGGAGATAAAAGTTTTTTTTTTTTTTTCTGTACAATGTTGCCATCGCTCGCTTTGAAATTCTTGAGTTTGTTAATCAAACATTCGTTAAAGTTTTACAAAATATGAAATCGGTGATAAAACGAATTTCAAATTTGGGCTTCCAGATGCTTATACTCTCAGGAGGACTACGTTATTCAAAATTGGATGGCTCTATGTACCGTTGTTTTATCACAATGCTAGAAACATACATGCATTTATGTAGACTCCTCATTATTTAATTTCTTTAAATATAATACAGGGTGATAATATTTGGTGGCAACGATTTGAAAAGGTAAACAACGCTTGCAGTGAATCAACGCAAAATGCCAAAACGAAATTAATAGTCCTTCTAAGCAAATTGCCTCTTTAGACTAATAATACGATATAAAATATTGTTGTGTTAAATATTATACACAAATAAGCTGTAGGAAACATTTAAACCGAGAGTATCTTAACGTGCAGAAAAGCCAGCGAGGGAGAAGCGAATATATTTATGATCTAAAGTTGTGCATACTATATAAATAAGTAAAGATTGAAATTGTTATATTCAGATTATGAAAATATTTAAGCAAAAAAAGAAGCAATTTTTAGCTATAAAATAGTGTTATCGAAAAGATAACCTGGGGTGGAGGCAGAAGAGATTGGACGAAAGAGTATCAGAGGGGCAGAGAGAGAGTCAAAGGGAGATCGAATTGTTACCCGTCAATACGGGCACAGCATTTTTGGCCGAAATGTCATTTAAACGAAAATGGATACACATATAAAAAAATAAGCAGGTTTAGTTTATGTGATATTCTCAAAATCCCTTTCTTCACGTGTCTTTTCTTCTTTCACCTCTGCATAAGTATTTCTATGGTTTCTTCCTTCATTGCTAGAAATAGGTCTACGTATTGGCAGTCGAAATCATAGTTATGCAAAGAAAGAATATAAAAAACATTTTTACGAAAGTAAATGCCTTTTTTTTTTTTTTTTTTTAAGATTTACTTTATGTAAGTAATGCAAGTTAAAACAATGTTTCGCTTACAAAAAACAGCGAAAGAAATTCACAATAAAAAAAAAAGAAACGGAATATTCACGAAGAAAATGCTTGCGTTATCATAGTAGAAAAGAAGTTCTTGGCTTTTGTTTACCAAGTTATCAAGCAGGTGTTGCTGTAAAATTCAGTGTTGCTTTTAATGGGCTAAATATGTTCTTTTAGATGAGAATTTCAAAGTAAATATACTTTTGAAGCCATTGAATCTAAGGAGACAAAAAATGAAAATCCATCAAGAAAAGTAACTTAGACAGTTGGAAGAGTATATTTTTCCATAGGCATAGTGATTAAAAACTCTAAATTTTTTAAAGGTTTAATGCTAAAGCCACGGTCAGAATGTTCATCGAAGTCAAGAGCAAGGGAAATGTGCAGTATAATTAGAGCAATCAGACCTAATTCTTGCCTAAAATCCAGTGCAAGTGACAAAAGATGCTAAAGTAAAGTTTCAAAAACACAAAGCAGATAAAACTACCACAGCTTAGCTACAAGTACATTTAAAAAAATCTTTTATATCTGAAGGAAATATATTTTTGCGCAGTGATCGGAAACTCAGATTCCATGTGAACCGAGCACACGATCTGAGAATTGACGGGCCAGATTTTTTTTCTTTTAACTAAAATTAAAAATTTTATTAAAAAAATAGAAAATATTTTAAATTTTCCTTACTAAGTATTTATCAAAACATATATAAACAGTAATAATAATATCTCAAAATAAAAAATCCAACTTTCTATTTATTTTCTAATTTGAAATCTAAAGTTTGGTTCTGTAAGATATTTTTCCTGGCTATACTTTGTAATTCAAATATATTGACAGCTAAATATTAAATTATTAGACTGATATTTCATTCAAATAATTATAACATGTTTAATTAATTATTAAAAGGACTTATTTTAATTTAAACTAAAAATAAACAAATTATGAAAACTTTCGAAGTTTCAGAGAACATTTTACTAAATGGGACAAAAACTGAGAATAAATAATGATAACCTAGTCTCTTGCTTTTATTTATTAAATTTTTCTTCTATTCACAAATAAAACTGTATATGTTTATATGCAAATATTTATAAACTTCTTTATTTCTTATTGTCGGCTGAAGGTGTTACGATTCTGATGAAGTTTGCAGCCGTGTAATGTAATTACTAGAATTATCTTCATGACGGATTGTAGATGCTCATCGGTCTATAGGACTTTTTTGTTATTAATTTTTAATTTTGAAATAACGCTATCCTCATATACCCAAACAAAGCGATTATTACTAGAACAAAAATTTATTACTTGAGTGTATTTACTTCTTGTCAAGTACGAATAAAAGTTAGTAAAATCTATATCTTTAAATCTTTAAATAAGATTTATATCACATTGTAAATTAATTAGCTCCATTTATAGATTTTCTGATGCATTATTTATGATAATTTTCAACTGAAAAAAATTCGGACTTTCAAATAAATAATTGCAGTATCGTATTTGCAGCAAATACATAAGTGAAAAATGTGATTCCTTATGCCACAAATTTGCTTATGGTGTCGCATGCGGTCTGCAGCCTGTTTCGAGATCACTGCTTTAGCGCATCATCTTTGCAAAGGCATAATTATGAGATATAGAAATGAGTAATACTTTTAGATAATTGCAAATTTAGCATATCTGGCATTAAAGAATTTATATTTCTCTCTAGAAGACATGGAAAAAAGCTAGGAAAGAACAGCCAATTTCAGTTTTAAACTATATTTAAGTGGCTTATTAGTTTAAAAACATATGAGAAGCAGTGGCGTGAAACAATTAATGTTATTGAGTACGCGATGAAACAAAAGAACTACTATTAAAGCATTTTAAAGTGTAAAAAAATTAAAGCAGAGTGCTTAGAGGCTTGGGGTAAGAAGTGGACATCACCGCTGCAACTATTCTTTCCCACCGCGTAGAAATCTTGAGCAAACTTTCGAAGTTGAGAAGCTGCGTATACTACTGTACGTACAAATAATGTGCCGAAATAGATGCATCTAACCCTTAATAACTCAATTTGAATCTAATAGAACTTATGTGGGATTTGCTGGAGAGTAGCGTTCGTCAGTATAATACTGTTTCAAAGGATATGTTGAAGATAATGTCGAGGGTATAATGATTTCCAACTGGTATTATTTGAATAACAAAAGTGAAAAGAAAAAATAAAACTTGCCTTGATTTTTTTATAGTCTTCTTTAGCAGTTTTTAACCCAAATGTGCATTAGCCCAGAAGGGCTATTAATCTCAAAGCGCAATTTTGCTTTGAATCTCTCAAAGCGCTGAATGACTTTTCAAATGGTTGCGATCAAATATTATCGCCCTGCATTATATTTAAAGAAACTAAATAATGAAGAATCTACATGAATGTATGCATGTTTGTCGCACTGTGAAAAAACAGCGATACCTAGAGTAATCAAATTTTGAATAATACAGTCCTCCACCCGAACATGGGAACCTGAAAGCCCGAAATTGGAATTTCGAATTTGTTTCATTATTTTTTTCATATTTTGTAAAATTTTAACGAATTTTTGATTAAAAAATTAAAAAATAAAAAAAAATCTGAAAGTTTCAGGTTTTATGTTACTCCTAAAAGATTTTTTTAATGTTTTGTAATTTATTTATTAAATATTATGTTCTCCGCACTTAAACCATAAAATTAAATTCAATAAAAATATCACAAAACAATTCAAAATGACCATATCTTTAGAATTTCCGGTACACAGTCTCACGCGCTGGAGATAAATTTTATTTTCTTTTCCGTACAGTATTGCCATTGCTCGCTCTGAAATCCTCGAGTTTGTTAATCAAAAATTCGTTAAATTTTTACAAAATATGAAACAGATAATACATAAAATTCCAAATTAGGGCTTCCAGATGCCTGTATTCGGGTGGAGGATTACGTTATTGAAAATTGGATGGCTCTAGGTACCGTTGCTGTATCACAATATGAGAAATACGCATGCACTTATGCAGATTCTTCATTATTTAATTTCTTTAGATATCATGCTGGACTCTGACATTTGGAGGCAGCAATTTGAAAAGAGATGCGCCGTTTATAGTGATTCGACGCAAAATGCCACAATAAAATTAACAGCCCTTCTACTGAGCTAACTTAGATGTGCATATAAGAAATTAGAAAAACCGATAGCAATTACTTTTAAATGCTCCATCCATTAAAAAATTTATGCACAGCAAGCAATAACACAGACAATCATCAAATAAGGCCTGCGAAATTAAAAGGCATGAAAATCTTTATTGTTGGACTAAAATGCATACGAAAAACTATTTACAATAAACCATGTAAGAAACATCCATTATCACACTCCGTCTCTCGCTTTCACACGCAACACCTAGTAACTGGTTTTTACGACAGCAGTTTTCTAAGTAGCAAATAATCTCTGTTCGGTTCGCTCGACCCTTTTATTCTCGCAGCACAATGGGATTCTCTGATGTCTTGAAATTACAATAAATGCGTTAATTCGTCTCTGAGTTCTCAGCGAAGCAGGCCAACACCTCCTTATAGAAGGAAGCCGGGACACTGAAGCGAGGGGAAGCTCTGACGTCACAGGTAGTCGTCTCTGACTCACCTCGCTCCTTCAAACAAAATCAAAGCCCCGTAGTTGAGCCAAGAGCGACGAACGTGGAGCGGTTATTTGCGTTAGTGACAGAGTTTTTATATTGTCTCGTGCTTTTTTTATATATTGTCTCGTGCTTTTATAATTTCATACGATGCCTCATAAATGTGCTGTAGCCACATGTCGTGGTAATTATAAAAACGGACCAAAAGTGGCTGTATTCAAGTTTCCAAATGAGACTGAACTCCGGATGAAATGGATAAGGAGTCTACGAAGAAAAGATGGCTTTCAACCTACTAAACATACCAGAGTAAGTTCAATTTTACTGCATTTTTTATGTTTTGTATCTTTACATTTTTTTATTACTTTTATTGATAGGTATGTGATGTTTATGCTTACGATATTAGATTTTGATCTATGGGTAAGAAGTTTTATGTTTGAAAGATTTTAATCTTGCCTGTTTTAATCATTTCAAAAAAATATTTTCCTTCAAAGTTTTATGAATGAAATAAAGTTCCATATAACAGGAATAATTCTAAATTTAGTAGTTACATAAATGCCAATAATTTGTAAATGCTTTCTAGTATACTGTGCAGGCAGATTCTGTAGTTATTCCAAATTTATCATAATTTATATGACAAGGAACTACTAAGTAATCATAATAGGTTTCATTTTAAAATTTTTGTAATGATATATGAAAGTTTGGTATGATGTATTCAAGGTAATTATTTGTATTTGGTAACCAGTGTTTGTTGTAAACAATTATCTCAAATATATAATTTTCTTTAAATGTAAATAAAGCTGTAATCATTATGATGAGCATTCCAGATTTTACAAATTACTTAAATTATACACGTAATTGAAATGATATTACTGGTTTTTTAATTCGTATTTATGTATCAAATTATTTATTTAAATCATAGGGCTTATTGACTTCTGTTACTAAATATTAACATGCATCTAACTTTTGTACTCACAACAATTGATTTTTGAATATTTTCTTTTATAGGTATGTGAATTACATTTTCGATCAGATGAAATAATACGAGAAATCGAAATGTATGATGAGAAATCAGCGAAGTTAATTAAAGCCCCAATTTCTAGGCCACGTTTGAAAAAAGGATGCATACCTTCTCAGTTCCCTGATGGCCCATCCTACATGTCATCAAATTCTGTATCGAGAATGTCACCAGAAAAGAAGAAAGCTCGTTTAGAAGAGAAATACCTGGAGAAAGCGATAGAAGAAAGTTTGAAAATGAAAGAACGGTATGATAATGAATGATCATTTGAAAGTTTAATTGAATTCAATAATTGCCTAGAACATCAGATTTTAGAAACATTTTGGACAACTGTACATACTGAAAATTCAACTATGTTACTTGATATTTTAAGTGACCCAGCTCCAGAAATTCAGAAATCGGTAGTAATAAATGAGGATTTAACAGTATGTGTTTATATTAAAAACATCGCTATAAAATCTATTGGTAAATTTGTTTTCCCTCTAAAAATTAGTAATGTAAATATGTTTCTAGAAGTACTAAAGGAAGTTGAAAGTCTGTCTCATAACTTACAAAATGAAGAATATATTAAGAATTCTATACAAATTGTGGATGATATGCTTTCAGAATTGAAAAGAGTGTTACCTGAAAAAGAAACTGAACTGAACTTCCTTTCAGAGCAAGTAAATAAACTAAATGTAAAGAAAGAGAAGTATCGATATACTCCAGATTTACTTATTTTTTGCAGTTTGTTAAACTTGATCTCACCGCATGCATACAAGTTTTTACGACATTCAGGTTACATTTCTATTCCCCATCCACGTACTATTCGTAGAATTTGTTCAATGTTTTCTCTTAATCCTATTACTGAGCAATTTAATGATGACTTTTTAGGATATATTAAACAAAGATGCAAGGATTTAGAAGAAAATGATAAAACTGTAATTATTATGATGGATGAAGTGCATTTAAATTCATGTTTCGATTTTAAAGGAGGAAATTTGTGTGGCATGGCCTACAACTGTGAAAAAGCTGCTACAAGTGCTTATGTTTTTATGATACGTAGCTTATTATCACCTTTCAAGGATGTGGCACATATATTACCAGTTAAATCATTAAATGCTGAGGATCTGTATCAATATCTTAAGAAAATTATAATTGGTTTAGAAAATATAGGTTATAGAATTGTGGCAGTTGTGTCTGACAATAATTCAATAAATAAAAAAGCCATGTCATTATTTTGTATGCCTCCAAAAATTAGTATTGTGTATAAAAACCCTGCAGACTTATCTCGGCCACTATTTTTTGTTATTGACTCAGTGCACATCTTGAAGTGTGTCAGGAACAACTGGATAAATCAAAAAACTTCTGGGCAATGTTTATTTTATCCAAATTTTGAAAATTTTTCCAAGGTCGAAACAGCGGCATTTGCATGCATAAAAAGTCTCCATTCATTAGAGGCAGGCAGAATTGTAAAATATAGTTATGGTTTGACTCTGAAAGCTCTGTATCCAACCAATTTGGAAAGACAAAATGTCAAGCTAGCATTACAAATATTTGACAGTCGTCTTGCAGAGGCAATAATGGTTATTGGTAAAGAAATAGTATTTTAAATTACGAAACAACAGCTGAATTTATTAAAATTATATCTACATGGTGGTCAATAGTCAATGTCAAAAGTATCTTTAAAGGACACCATAAGATGAATGAGTATCAAAAGCTGTTAACTGTGCAAAATGATGATGTTAGATATATTTATTTAAATAAGTTACTTGAGTGGTTAGATCAGTGGAAACTTTTAGGCTGTTCTAGTGGTGGACTAACTAAGGAAACACATTTTGCATTAACACATACTAGCTATTCGTTGCTCGAAATGGCAAGGTATTGCATTGAGGAGCTAAAATTTACTTACTTTTTACCAGGAAAAGTTCAGACAGATCTCCTAGAGAATAGATTCGGAAAATATAGACAGCTGGCTGGTTCACAACATAATATTTCTATAAGGCAAGTATATGAAACTGAAGCAAAATTAAGATTACAAAGTCTTCTGCCAACTGTTATTAAATCATCAAAGTATGGAGGAATTCCTATTTATCTAAATTGTAAAAACCTGTGTATTGAATCTCTGGAGCAAGAAAATATTGGATGCACTTTCTCAGGAAGAATAACTATTACAAATGAAGATATACAAAATGTTCAAAATGACATACCAATTTTAATGTATATAGCTGGTTACTGTAGTTATAAAGTTGTGAAACTATTAAGCTGTGATATTTGTAAAGGCAATCTAACTATTGATAAAGAATTAATTGTAGAAAATGAAGGACAGTCTTGGATAAAAAGATTTGATAGAGGACTTCTATATCCTCATCCTGATGTACTAAATTCAGTAATATATAATTATGTTGTTATTCAAAAACTTGTATCTGAAGAATTTGAGAATGAATTTTTATTTTCTGCAAATCAGAGGGATATAGCATGTAACTTAACTCTAGACATACTGATAGAAAATGACATTTTTTTAAATCTAGATGATTGCCCTAAAGCTCATGAGTCACAGAAAGTGTTAAAGCAGATTCTTTGGTCATCAACGAACACATTTTTAAATAATTATTGCAAATTAAAGAATGATACACTAAACCAGAAAAGCATTGCAAAAGAGCGCAAATTGAAAACTTTAAAGCATAAATAAAAATATAATGGGTGTTTAGCAATTAAACATTTAAAAAATGTAGGTTTTAATTCAAATGATGCTGTATTTCATAGACTAGTAAGTTTAGTAACTTTAATGCATGTAACAAGACACAAAAAATTAATTGAGCAAAGCCTAGTGATGTTAGTTCAGATTTATTTCTGTTGAAAAAATATTTTCGCATCTAACAGTTACTGTTACACATTATTGTGAATTCCTTATTATTTTTTTTCTACTCATGTATGCTGTCTGTTTAACCTTGAGATCACTTGAAAAGTAATAGTAAAGAAAAATTCATTTCTATGCATCTATGTAAATAAGTGTCTGGGTTGTATTTTAAGTGGTCCTTATTATTAATGTGGATATCAAATTAGTGTTAACATATGGTAAGATTCTTTATCATTATAATTGACTTGAAATATTGAAAAATTCATTTCCTTGCCCTTAATTTGTTGTGTAAAAAAGTGTCTGCGTTATGTTTTTATGTGGCCACTACTTTTATCATTTGGGTATAATTTTGGTGTTAACATGATAAAATACTTTATCAAAGTAACAGTTATATGTTTCAAAATGCTTACAAAATGTTATGTATATAATAACTGCCACTGTTATACTGGTAATGGGTCATTATAATTTTGTTGATATGAACATATACTGACTGTTTTGTATTTAGATGACTTGAAATATTGAAGAAGGCATGTCCTTTTTACTTCCTTGTACGAAGTAAAAAGGAAGTATTGTAATCGCGAAAAGTTTCAGGCAGCATATTTCACCGAAAATATCCATTTTGACCGCTATCGAATGCAATTTAATGATGTTTTTGCACCATATCTGTACGTAAGGACAGAATAAAATACTCTTTTCCTTCAAAAAAATTATAAAACTGCTTAAAAAAACTGAAACTAAAATTAATTCTGAAGAGAATTTTTCGTGGCTTCTGTACGAACGTATGTACGTACGTTCGTGCGTACGTACATATCTCACATAACTCAAAAACGAGTAGCCTCAGAACGTTGAAATTTTGTATATAGGACTGCTATAACATGTATATGTGCACCTCGTATTTTGGTTGCAATCGGCCACACCAAACGTATATAAATATATTTATATATATATCCACTCTATGACTTGAAATATTGAAAAAGGAATTTCCTTGCCTTTAATTTGTCATCGCATAAAAATGTGTGTGGGTTATGTTTTAAGTGGCCACTACTCTTATCATTTTGATATAATTTTTGTGTTAACATATGGTAAAATGTTTTATCGAGGTAACAGTTATATGTTTCCAGCATGATTAGAAAATTGTATGTTTATAATAGCTGCTGCTATTATACTGGGAATGGGTCATTATAATTTTGTTCATATGGACATGCACTGACTGTTTTATATTCAGAGCACTTGAAAGATGATAATATTGAAAAATTCATTTTCGTGCTGTTGAGTGTTTGCTGCATAAAATGGTATCTGGGTTGTATTTAAATGGCTACCACTTAATGTTTAGTAAGTGGTTATCATTTGGTGTTAACATACTGTAAAATGCTTTCTCATGATAAAAGTTGTGTTTCAGCATGCTTACAAGATGACAAGTTTATGGTAACTGCTGCTTTTATACTGAGAATGGGTCATTATAATTTATATTTTTTATATGGGCATGTACTGACTGTTTTACACTTAAAAATATTGAAAAATTCATTTCCTTGTCTTTAATTTGTTGTTGTGTAAAAAAGGGTCTATGTTGTGTCTTTAAGTGGCCATTACTTATATCATTTGAGTATAATTTTCATGTTACCATATGATAAATTACTTTATCAAGATAACAGTTATGTGTTTCAGCATGGCGACAAAATAACAGGTTTGAAATAACTCCTACTATTATTCTGGGAATTGGCTGAATAAAGGGTGTCTCTGATTAGGAGCACTCATTTCACAAACCTGTGATTTTCATGTGCATTTTGAAATTACCGGTGTCCCATAATTAAGACTGGTGGCTTTCTGGACAAATCATCTTGATATATTCTTTGCTTAAATTAAACAAGCCTGATAGCGAGTAACTTAGAAGATCACGATTTTAGCTTGGAAAAATTACAACAAAATTGTGTTGCATGTAGTGACCAGATACTTTCAAATTGGATACTGGTGCATAGGTAAAACATTTTTATTATTTTCTATATTTGAAACATTAACTGATAATCACTTCCTTTACACAACATCAATAAATGTTTTTACATATACTGGTGATGCTGACATCCATTTGCTGTTGAATGTATCTTTATATGCTTCATAAATAATAATAGCCATCGTATAAAATTTAATATCATTTGTGCACCTGAAGTGTTTTAAATGGTAATGGACGGTCTTCTCAAGTGTTTGCCCGATATTTATCCATATTATGGCAGTATCGTAATACATTTTAAAACTATTAATTGGCTGTTGTAAAAAGATAATAACGGTGTTTGTAATTGCCAGACAAAATGGGTTGAAATTTAACGAATAGAAACTTGAACTTGCAGTATCAAAATTTAAATCACATAGTCTCATCTTATTGTTTCTGATGAGACCCAATTAATATAGAAGCAGTTTTGAAATTTTCACACCTGTTAATAAATAAGATTTGATGAGATTTCTTAGTATGGCAATATGCTTAATGAGATTTCTGCTTCAATTTTTACAAGAAAGTTTGAATAATTTATTGATAAAAAGAGATCAGCTGGTTTTAACTTATTTGTATGTTATAACTTAGGTGTTGTGTTGTTATGCTGACTGCTTGCATAAAATTGTAAATAAATTTTTTTTTATTTTTCACTTGTGAATCTTTATTTTCAAGTTCAGCTATATAACTAACACAATACAGTTAAGTACATATACAACTAATATTATTGGTTCTACAGATTTAAGCAATAATTTTAAATTGCACATTGAATTATTTGCTAAGCAAACCTCTGATCTACTAATTTATTTGAAACTTGCAAGACACATAGCATATTATAGACAAAATTTAGTGCATTTTTATACCATTTTCTTTTAAAGACAAATTACTGATTGGAAGAAAAATGAAATGATAAGTAATAGTTTGTATGCAGATAATTTGGGTTTTTTTCATAAATATTAGAAAAATATAAAGCAATATTAAATTATGAGGGAAAAGTCAGAAATTCCTTTTTTGAGTTAGTATGGCTGATTTTTAACTTTTTAAATGCTGCTGTGAAACCTACAAGGAAGTATAATTCATTAAAGTCAAGAAATAAGAAACAAAAAATTCTTAAATTTATGTCAAATTTTATTGTGTTAAATTTTGAAGTAATTAAATTATTCATTATATATAATTGAATCTCTGAATAAAATCCCACCCAAGTATCTATATCAAATAGTGAAATCAACGTTAAGTACGGCACTAGCGCGCAGCCTGTTTTGTATCGTTGCTCTCTCGGGGTTTCGACATAGACGACTACGCGTGACGTCACAATCCAATGTCCCGGCTTCCTTCTATAAGGAGGTGTTGAGCAGGCTCGATCATGGGAACATTCCTGAAAGACCACCACACGGTTTTGCAGGGAAGCACGTGGAAAGTCTAAGCCTAATTGCCCGCATAAGTATCAACACATTCGCTGTCTTTATACTATTAAAAAGCTGTCATAGGAAAGAAAGCTGCCCAAATCAATAGGAGCAATTAAATCCTTAGTGTTATCTGGTTCCAAAGTGGGACCTTGAGCTTTCTTCTATAAAGATATGACTTAAAATTTTGAGAGTGAAAACCCTTATCAAACAGTACATAGATTTCTTCCTTAAAATTATTTGGTATACAGCTGTTTCCTTCTTTAACTCATTTACATGACAACTGAACTTTACCGTCTGTTTCGACCGCATTAAACTTACAATATGCTCTGAAACTTGAAACTCGCGTTGTTATCCGTCTTTTACATTTTTCAGTTTCGCTTTTAATATACTTGCATGCAGTCGCTTCAGAATTTGCACCAGTTGACGAAATCGATGGTTATTGTAGGGTTTTCTTTAGATGCTTCATATCGAGCGAAACATATCTTACGTAAATTTTCTAAAGAAGAATGTCAGAAAACTATGAATGCAAAAGAGTACTTAGAATAATCATCACAGTAAGAAATCATTCTAATTAAAAACTGTTATTAATAACTATAGGCTGGTTGATTGCATTTCACTGGATTTGAGAAAAATGTCACTTGCTGTTCATGATTCCTTACATATACCACAAAATTTCATGTTCTCCTACGGGTAATGCGTTGACAGACATGGGCATACCATGGATATTGCGTAGACTTGAAGAACATAGCAATTACGCAATTACAATGGGTAGGATTAACATATAGGCATAGTACTTACACTGCAGCGTGGAATTAACAGTACCATATAACAGATATTGGTACAGCGTAGCCAAGATTTATAACTAAAAATAGCGCATTATCAAGAAAGAAATAATTTTATTGACTTCGTTTTCAAAGACACTGCATAGGATCAATACGGATCCTATGCGGTAAAAGCCGCTGACATTGGTAGTTCGGTCCGGGTTTCGAAATCAGTTTTCGACTGCCGTGTCGATCATGTGCTGGCAAAGTTGTTTTCGATCCTGTCATGACTGCTGTTCTTTCCAAGTGGGTCTCTCTCAGGGGGACCTTCAAAATAATATGCCTATATCGGCTCTAATTGATATCCTAAAACAACTCATCAAGTCTCATTAATTAGGTGTATATCCATCTATACCAGTGCGTGTGTATCAATCTTGTGCAGCGTCAGTCATGTGCCGCCTTCCCTTTACAACAGAAGTATGCTTCCTGTAGGACTGTGGTCTTCAAACTGTCTTCCATGGAACCCTGGGGTTCCGTAAGTCAAAATAAAAATTCAAAAAGAAAATTTATATTAAAGTCTCACAATAGTCCACTAGTATTTATTAACTAAAAAAATAAAGATGCATTTAGTTATAGATTAGTTTTAAGACTTAACATGTGGTCATAATATGTCAGAGAGAATAACGTGCGATGCTTTGCAAAATTAAACAGTTTTCTAATGGAAAGCGAACTGAATTAGGATGACGGTGTTAAAAATTATACAATGGGATTTCATAAGAAAATATTTCCCAGAAGGAAAAAAGTAAGCATGATTTTGTAAAAAATCCATTCGAATACTACGATAAGGGCCATCAGCGGCCGAGCGGTAAAAGCCGCTGACATTGGTAGTTCGGTCCGGGTTTCGAGTTCCGGCGAACGGGCTGGCTGCATGGGCATTTTCGTGGTTTTCTCCATGCGTAACGTGGATACCAGCGAGTTTCCCTTAAAAAGACGTCCAAGGGGCAACCCTCCCTTTCCGTGTAGTGCTTAAGTGCGGAGCACATAATAAGCAAAAAAAAAAAAAAAAAAAAAAGAGTACTACGATAAATCAGAATGCTTGTCAATGAAGGAAAGGGAACAGCTTATCAACATATCAAGAGGCCCAATTTTAAAATCGAAATTTAAGCAACAGCCGCTCCCAAGCCATTCGGTGGAACGTATTTAAGTGAAAAATGTTTCTCAACGTATGCAACAACAAAAACAAAATATACAAAAAAATTAAATACAGAATATGAAATGCGACTACAGATAACGCCATTAAAGATACTACGAGAGTTTTTGCAAAAAATGCAAGCACTCCCTTTGTCACTAAAATAATGCAATCGTAGGTAATACTTGGAGCAGGAGTTAATGCTATTTAAGAATAAGTTATGTTAATTTTACTTTAATTTTTTTAATAAAATAAGCAATATTTTTCTTTAATTTTATTTACATAAAGTACCTATAACATACTAACCTACTTTAAAATATTATAATTTAATTAAGAATAATTTTTCTGAAGGTGAGATAGGCTCCCCGAAAATACCTTATAGTTCTATGGTTCCTTAACTCGACAAAGTCTGAAGATCACTGATCTAGGAAAACATAACATTCTTTGGAAAATTTATCCAGACAATTATGATCTAAAAAAATTTTGAATAGTTTAAATATTACGAAAATTATTGAATGTAACTGAGTTTAATCACATATACGTAACAGCTAATTGCATTTATTATCCACAGCTAGTTACAGGATTTGTTCCAGTTTTCCATGTGGATTAATTTTAAAATTGTAAACAGTGTTTGAATGGTATATGTATTCTACGATTCATCTTTAAAAAATGTACAGAATCTCGTTCTTTTTGGTAGCATAAACTAATGAGCTGTAAAAGACTGTGTAAGGAATTATTACTGTACTTGTCCTGTTTAGGGTTATGCTTGTAGAACATTGATGCAAAAACTGCAAATACTTCGAAAGGTGGTTGCTCACAGAAGCTGTGGGTTGTCGTTGGTGCATCAGGAAGGCGGCAATTCACCGTGGGCTTAAAATTCCAGAAATACATGTAGCTATGTTAGCCGAAAAATTCTTTTATCCGGACTCCGGAAAATTCCGAATATGCAATATTGTACCATACCCGTATTAAATTATGACTCTAACAGTCGCGAAAACCCAAGAAGGCCGCTTGCAATCCTCCAGCCAATAAAGTATGGGATTTCCTTTAACTGCTATATAGTTTCTTGTATTTTTGCCCTATATGCATCTCTTGTATTTTGTATTTATTAATGCGTATTAGTTTCTAAGCTCATTTAACGTTATGTACCTGTACTCTGTGTTAACGTATTGTTAGAAACATGATTTTATAATCATTGGCATTTCTTTTCTGTTTGCTTTTAAAATTGCACCCTGATATGTTCATCGGCCGCTGCTGCACTCGCCATTTTCGTCGGTTACAGTTAGGTTTAGTGATTCAGCATCTCGGTCGGACTCATGATATTCAAAAATCGTTTCTTGGACCTATGCCGGGATAGCAATAAAACACAGGGTCCCACCTCAGCGAAACGTGCTCGCCTGAGTCGAGGAATCATACTGAGGTCTTAATAATAACAGAAAGTCAGAAGAAGGGTGTAAAGAACACTTTACACCCTTATATCTATTCATTCTGGGCAGCTATATCTGATTGAATAAATCAGCCCAGATGGCCCCATTTAGGCTTACACAAAGCCAACACTTCTGCCTTAACTCAAACAGGTAACGTTGAACTTAAATGTATTACATTTAGTCTAACAGTTCACAAGGTAAGTTAACTCGCAAGAAAGCTCTGACTCCTAGAAGTCGGCGGAAAACAAGCCTAATGTCTAGAAGCACTCAACGCCACAGAATCAAACCGCTAGTAATTCAAAATAGCCAACGTGGCCTTCAAGCAGGCATAAACATGCTCTAAAATCATCTTTGATACTTTCATTCATGCTGGCGTCAGCGGGAACTGTATCACGCTATTACAGTACCTCAGATTAAACCCGTTTAGGGGAATTACCCGTAAATATTCCACAAGTAAGAATCTCTGTGGGTGAACTGCATGTTAGGTAAAATAGTGTAGGCTTATGCCTGTGTAAATATTACAAGCGTGTAAATATTACGGGCGGTAAAATCACCTTCCAAAGTCTTCCCTTAATTATCACTTCTTTCCACCTCGTCTGAATACAACGGTGGTAGCTTATTAGCATTCTGGCAAGAAAGCGTGGGTGAAAACGAGACTGAAAAGAAAGTCGCTTTAACTAAAAATTAACTGTTAGGTTCAAACTAAATAAATCCTCACGTGTTAAAATATCCTTTGCTTTCCTAGTATGTCGATTTTTGCTTTCCAAACGAATTAATGAAACGGAAAAGTTATATTTGAAAAAGAGTGTCATAATTTTCTCGTATCGAGCATTCTGGCAAGAAAGCGTGGGTGAAAACGAGACTGAAAAGAAAGTCGCTTTAACTAAAAATTAACTGTTAGGTTCAAACTAAATAAATCCTCACGTGTTAAAATATCCTTTGCTTTCCTAGTATGTCGATTTTTGCTTTCCAAACGAATTAATGAAACGGAAAAGTTATATTTGAAAAAGAGTGTCATAATTTTCTCGTATCGAGGAAATCATATTTTCCAAATAATTTCTAATCTGCACTGGAAAATCACTGGAAAACACACGCATACACATATTAGTATATTGGATAAATTGTTTACGGGAAGAAGCCTTCCTCCTTTCCTTCTTTTAAATGATTCTCCTGACAAAATTAGAATTAACCATCGTACACTTTGCGGAATTAACCATTAATGAAAATTAACCATCTTACATTTTGCGGAATTAACCGTTAATGAAAATTAACCATCGTACATTTTTCGGATAAGTCCAAACAATAGCAAATATTGTAGAAAAGTTGCAAATTAAGGGTTAGAACTGCAGGTTTAGATTTTAAAAAGTAATTACCGTATATGCAGATGGAGGCGCAAAAGGCATTGATCAAATCCTTCGCACTTTTATGCGTTCCGTTTTTATCCATGAAATGTCTTCAATTGAGTCATAGCATCGCAGCTGGAACAGTTATAATCAACTTAGGGTGCTTTAATGAGGTGGGTGTGTTTCCAAGTAGAGAAGGAACACATCCCCGTATAATCACACGATTGTGCACACGTGCTTCGCAACTTTTCAATTATCCCCCCCCCCTCATTCGGTTTCCGGATTGTGGCTTATCGAGATTATTGATAGATAGAATATTTATTTTTATATCGAAAGAAGATCATTTACTTCTTTTCTAATAATACTTGCGATAGATGATACAATACTTTCAGATAATTTTTATCACAAAGTACATATTTTAATTGGAACATGAGTACAATGTTCAATGTTTTAAGCTCGGAAAAGTTCTTAAATGAATGAGTACATGCAAGAGTGAAAATTACTGACCTCTCATTAGAATGTTTTTTAGAATACACCACGTATTACCGATCTTTTTAACTCACCTTTCTGTTTTGAAAAATTTATTTCTTCCCTTTCCCTTCCCTTCAGGGCCTCTAGCATTTGCAAAAATATTATTTGATGTTCTTTGATTTTGATCTGCGAGCAATGATTAAATAAGCATTGAAACTTTTAAGTCTGTTTTTGTCACACTTGCCTTTATGGCACATCGAACTATTAATTAAATCGTGTCACGTAATTTGAAAACTGACTAATAGCGATATCTCTCAGAGCCTGATCACTACCTAAGCCCAGAAAGCTGGGGCTTAGGTCCCAAATTTGAAATATGAAATTGAAAGCAAAAATGACTCAAAATACAAATATATCAATAGTCAATTCATCATGTTCTCCAGAACTCTTGGTATTTTCTTTCGGAATACTAACGCTGGCTTAGAAACCATAAAAGACACTTTCGCCTTTCTGTAGTCCGCTTAATTATGTTGATGTTGTTGTTACTTATCTCACTGCTCTGACAGTAGCATCAGAACAAGCCCACGAAATTCATCGTGACAAAGAGTGCAAGATTGCGCCTGTCGTTCGCAAAAGCTTTGAACACCATACAAACGACAGTACGACTTCCCTCCGTTCCGCCCTCAAATTTTGATGGAGAGCACCCGGGGGTAAAGGTCTGAGCGTCTCCCACCCTCTTTCCCTATCACCAACCTCTCTAAAGGACTTTGCGCTCGCCGCATATTTAGAGGGTCCCATACCGCACGGACACTATAAATTTATAAATATCAATACCTTCTCCGGCATTCGAACCAGGGGCCTTCGGTACCCTTCACCCCTAATACTAAACCAAATACTATACCTGTGAAATTCAGCATGACTTATGGCCATGTTCCCTCACCAATCTATTTTACTTTCCTTGATTTGTGTTTTGGAAGCTCTAGGTTAAAAAGTAATTTAGTTTATGAATATATTCTCGAATAATGAGCCGGCATGAGCGTCGTCGTGATTTTCCTCTTACGTAAGAGACTCAGTAACTAGTTTCCCATGAAAAGTTCTCTACGAAGGCATCCACTACCTTTGTTCAGATTGTTCTTCCGTGTTGTGCTGTATTCATTTAAACGAACAAATGAAATTTCTTTATTCTTAACATGATTTAGTATCTGGTTTTTTTCTTAAATGTTAGGATGTCTTTTTAAAGGGGTTTTAAATGATATGGAATCAGATTTAAAATAAAGCTGTAAATGTTTTCTTCAATAATTTTTATAATAATTAGTGCTGCTAGACTTTGACAGAATTCAATTATTATTTTTTTTTTATTGGATTGATAAATAAACTTGGTCACAGCACTACACCTTATTTAACGTTTGTAGTAAAATAAAAATTCTTAAGCTTCCTTCCACCCATCCAGTTTCTTTTACTAAGAAAGAAAACAAGATCCTGGATTAACATGTGTAAACTTAAGTTTCATGCAACAGATACTAAATTCCAAGGACGGCGTTAGGCATTTTACTGCCCGGTACAATCTTTGTAGATCCTAAATTTTTTTGTGTCCCTAAATTCCAAAATTTTAGGGCTCCTGAATTCTACTGAGCAATACCTTCTTTAAATTCTAAAAAAATTGTCATCTCTAAATTTCTGCTCGGTGCTTCTCCAAATTCTAAAAATTTTGCCACCCGCTGCTGTAGCCTCGGTTCTGCATCGAACTTGATAAATTGAAATCGTGTAAACAAGATCTACAAAAGGCAATACGTACATTTTTTAAATACTTTAAACGAAAAGTATTGAATAAAAGATTATTTTATATCAAAGGTACTTAACGAAATCGTAGTTCACATAGCCCAACACTCAAATAGTAGTTCTATGTGGTAATATTTCTTTCATAGTAGTGATGGGGCGGATATTACATTCTATCCTACTGCTTAGAGCAGATATTACGCGAAATATAGTACTCGGTGCGAATATTAGACGCTTTTAGCCCAAAATGAGCTATTAGTCTCGAATTTGGTTTTTTTTGCGTCGGTTCACTATAAACGGCGTACCGCTTTTGAAATTGCTGCCACCGATTATTATCGCCCTATATTACTTTTAAGGAAATTAAATAATGAAGAATCTGCATATGTGTATGCATATATTTCTGACATTGTAAAGCAAATGACGGTACCTACAGCCATCAGATTTTGAATAACGTAGTCCTCCACCTAAACATGTGCACTTGGAAGCGCGAATTTTGAATCCCCGAAATTTGCTTTATTGTTTATTTCATATTTCGTAATTTTTTATTAACAAACTCAGCGATTTAAAAGCGAGTATTGAGAACAAATGGCTGAAATAACATATTTTTATCTTCAGCTCGCAAGACTGTTACCATTCGGAAAAATGTAAGACAAATTTTAATTAAAAAGTTTTCTTTTTAATTAAATTTTAATTAATAATCTGTAAATTGTAATTATAAAACTCGGCTTTATGAAAGTAATGTGTTGCCACTGCCGGAAATAAAATATTTTTATCTTCCACGCGACAGTGTGTTGCCATTCAGTAAAGTCTAATACTTCCGGATCCAATCTGGAAGGTTATTGAATAATATCTGGTTAAAAACCGCCCCTTTTGGGCGACCGTTAAAATCGGAACCCTTTCAGATTTATTTTTTTTTTCTTTTTTTTTTTTTTTTTTTCAAATCATTTGGTTTATCTCGTCTTGGACTGGCTTGGGAAAAATTTGGTACCTTTATCACTTTATTCTAATAGCCAAAGCCAGCACAAGGTTTTTTTTTGTTGCTCGTAAATTCTGAGTGGGGGCACAGGTTGCATCACCAAGTGTGGCGTTGGTCTTAACTGACAAAACGAAGGAGTGAGATTCACACATGTTAGAGCGTTATAAATAGAAGTAAATCAAAACAAATGGGCACGTGCATTTATACAGTGCTTTATCTTTCAATCTAACGACGTACCATGCGACAGGCATCACACTTAACATTCTAAACCTGGTTTTCAGGTGAGAGAGCCACTAATGGCACTTTAGTCAAATCAAAGGATGTGTCACATGAAAGTGTATTCTATCTTTTCACTGAAAATGAACCTGCAAGAAACCTGTTCTTAAGGGAAAGCGAAATGTTATCGCTAAATCAGGCAGTCAACGTTTCCGCCATAACGACGCTGCGCTTAGAGGGGCATCTATTCCCTTTTCCAATTGGCGGGAGCCGCTGACATCAGAAGGTGCAGCAGTTTACCACAATTGGCATTTTATCGCTTTTATGGTGCATCGTATGCATTTCCATTCCGAGGTTCCAGATCAAAATCAACTGAAGAAATGAAAAATTAACGAAAATTGCCGTTCTTAACTACAGTTTTGTTTACTTTTATTCCTTCAATACTACTGATTTCCTAGGACGAACAATTTTTAAATAGTCAAGGAGGAATGCATATTAAATTTTCTCGAATCCGAATCTTTTGAATTTTTCATATAACAGTAAGAAAAAAACGAAGGGGGGTGAGTGGGAAACTTTTACTTAGAATTAGAAGCTTTTAGGAGGCAAAATCTGAATTTTTTTTAATAAAAAAGCAAATTTAAAAAATTTGTTACGGAGAAGGAAATGAAATCTAATAAATAAAGGACATAATTAAAATTTTCGAATCTTGAGGTTAATATTCTCAGTATAATTTTGAAAAAAAGTATTTGAATTAACAGTTCAAATTTTTTTTATATCTGTTCAGTTTGTTTCTTAATGAAAGCAAGGAAGGATAAAATGAAGCGGGTCCTTTCAAGAACTAAGGTAGATAATCCAGAAAATTGAGAAAAGTGGCCTTCCGGTTACCACAACGTAATGCTGGTAGTTCTAGTCCTTTGAAATCGCAACACGTTTGTTCTTTTTATATGTATTTTCCCTTAGGGAGTCAACAACATTATTTTTTCTACTTTTTTGAATTAAAATGTTAAACGGTTTTTGGAGTATTATTCGGAAGATTCGAATGCCGAAAAAGACGAGAATCTTTCTTGATATTTGGGGAATTCGAAAGTTAAATCCCTAATTTTTAGGCAGATGAGGAACAAGTCTTCTTACAATTCATGTTTATCCTGATCATCATAGAAAAATTTACGCTGAACCATTGACAGTATAAAAGAAATTAAATTATAAATAAAGTTAATATTCACTGCATATATATATACTAAATTGAATTTATCCCTTAACAACAATTATTTTAAAATTAGGTTAAAAAAGCAAATTTTACTCTGAAGAAGGTAAATAGCTATCAAAATCATCCTCTACAGACTTAATTTTCAAAATTTAAAACACTAAAGTAAAGTAAATTTAAAAAAAATTATTAGATTTTAAGCTTTTTTACTTATTTATGAATTATCTCTTTTTGTCTTTATTTTTTAGTTGTTACTGACGCGATTTTGTGAATTATTTTTTAAAAGTTGTCTATTATTTCGCAATATTTTTGAATCAGTCTTCTTTTTTGGTGCTATAGTTTTTGCACTACTTACTTCGGCCTGTAGGGATTGGAGTGATAAAGATATAAATTACTTTAATTGTTTTTCTAAGATTATTTTTAAATTTTAAACTTTAATTTGTCTCCTTATGAATTCAGATACAGATTATTTCATTTTCTTCCTTCTTTCGTAGCACCAACCCTCTGATAACGATGCAGCGAAAGATATAAATATTTTTTTTTTTTTTTTCATTTCTGGTTTTGACTTGTTTTGCCCTCCTATTTCTTGAGATTTGCCACTGTGCTTCTGTTTTTTGGTTTTTGCATGCGGTTTATTCCGAACGGAATATGTGATAGGAATATGAGATGAGAATATGGAATTTAAACGCTTTTTTTTTTTTTAAATTTTATTTTGCCTTATTATCACTACTTATCGTTGCTATCTACGCACAAGTTGGACTGGGTTTTGAACTGTTTTACTTCCTTGTTCGAAGTAAAGGAAATACTGTAATCGCGAAAAATTTCAGGTATCCTATTTCAACGAAAATATCCATTTCTTTTGTTCTCGAAACCATTTGAACGATTCTGCTTGACATCTGTAAGTATGGGCAGAATAAAAAACTGTTTTTGCCAAAACGGATTGTAAAAAGGATTTTAAATGGATTCAGAAGAGTTTTTTTCCTTGCAATCGGCTGCAGAAATCATATATTGATATAGTGCCACTCTGCTACCTGGCTGGGGGAGGTTAATCTTTTTATTCTTATATGTTGGTAAATTGTGAATTTTTTGCTTTAAATGTGATTTAACTATGAGGTTTTTATGTTCCAGTAAAAGTTTTATGCCTTTAGTTAATCTGCATGCAATAGTTGTAGAATTGTCAACAATTTAAAAGTTTAAGAGCCGAGTTAAGTCTAACAAACGGCCTTTTGTTTGCATTTGAAACTCAGTAGAACAATGAATCAAATCAGTTTCTGCACCTTCGATGTCTTTTTGTCGAGTGGGACCAAAGGTAAACTTTCAGTTTCTTGCATCGAAAAATCTGCCTTTCTGCCCGCTGACCAAATAGCTTGTTTTTGCGTAGAAACTCAATTTTAATTACAGAATTTTTTTTTAACAGTTTTAATTGTATTTGGTGTTTTCTGCTTTTCTGTATTTTTTAATGTTTTTATGAAGATGTTTTGAGTTTTTATGTATTTTTGCTTTGCCGCAAAGTGAGAACTGAATTAATTAAATGAAAAATATATGTCTAAGAAATTCGAGGAAAATAAGTTTAAATGAAATGCAGCAAAAATGTGTATTATTTAATGAGCCATATAAGGAAGTCGTATAGTATCCACATGAGATTTAAACCCCTTATGAACAGATTTAAACCTCTTGAGGAATAACATTGCTTTGACTCCAGTTTACTTTAAGTCTATTCCTTTATATATATTATTTGTTTATGCCATATAGTTCTTCAAACTTTTATTACCTATTCCCAATCCCCTTTTAAGAAAATTTTTTTACAGCTTTAATATTTAAGCTATAATATAATAATTTCGTACATCCCTCCCGATAAACATAAGCAATATTAATAATTTAAACAATATTTCCTAGGAGTGGGTATTCTTTTCAATAAAAAAATTTAATAATTTCTAATACTAATTATATATATATAATATTTTAGGATGCAAAGAGAAGACACAAATAATTTTATCTCATGACCGATATGGTTACAGATGGCCCATTCATACAGATGAAATGCGTTTATACGTAGTCGAAGGATGGAATTTGGAAGCAATTCAAGCCATCACCAAACTTCAAGAATATGTCTACTCCATTGAAGACTGGTGTACGAACTGGAGAGTTAAGATAAATGCCAGTAAATGTCAATTTCTCATGCTTAGTAAAACCTGAAAACATCGACCAAATCATAAAAATTTACTTTTGTTCAATGAACCTGTTCCTGTCGTAAAGAAAGCTAAATACCTCGGTATCGACATGAACCAGAATCCTTCTTGGACTTTACACACTAATAGTATGCATAGTAAAGCTCTTGGAATTTCTTCCTGTAACTAGAAATTATTCCAACCTCAGCCTTCGTACTAAGTTTCATATTTACATATATACATATTACGTCATATTTACCTGTTTACATATGACGTCCCATTTACATGTTTACAAAGCGTCATATTATTGTATTCGTCCTATTTTGTGTTACGCCTGGAATACAGCTACAAATAAAAGCAAATACATAATCTTCAGGTTGCGCAAAAAAATTTTTTTACGTATAATGACTGATTCAGACTATCTTGTTCTCAGTTAACTCGAATAATACATAAAGACTTAAAGACACAAGAAATTGAGGACTACATAAAAAGGACTAAATGATAAATTTTTCAATAAGGCTATTACGAGTGAATTTAGTCAATAATTCGGAAGTTTTCAACTATGAGGTTCACCAAGAAGATAGAACTAGTAGGCCTCTTGCAGCTCATCAAGTAAGTCTACCTCAGTGGTAGTTGCATCATTTTATTTGTAGTTGTATGATTTTTCTTTTTGCTGAATTGTATTTATTGTATGCTTATTTTGTAACTTGTACTATCTTATATACCGAGTAACCGTACCAGGATTTTGATATATTTTATTCTCTCTTATTTTCAGTTAGTAACTATGGAACTCCACGCGTTTCATTCTGTTTTTACAGAAAGTCTGATTCTTCTCTCGGCTTACTTCAACCATTTAGTGACCCCCCCTTTTTTCTATCTCCTATCTCTTCTCGAGATTACCCACGCCCAGAACTTTATATTGTCACGTGCCTCAGTGCAATTTTTCACAGAGCCGGCAACATTGCTTTATTGCAATAGTTCAATCATAAAGCGTATGCCTATGCCTATGCCTATGGAATTTGGAGACAAGTATAGCTGTAATTTCATCGAATAATTTATTGTTGAAACAAATCATTTTTGATCAGCTTGTGCCGTCTTCTCACGTAAATGAACGGCTTTTTTTTTTCTTTTTTTTTCTTCTTTTCCAGCAAAAATCACGTAATTATTCAAAAACAAAGCTAATAGAAAAATTTGATAACCGGATTTTAAATCGGTAAAAGAAAGAACCTAAACAATCCAGTGTTTGAAAGACTATATAACAAAACAGAAGTTAAATTTTGATGTTCATCTATCTGTTCGCGAATATATCTAACGGGTTGATTAAAATTACACATATACGTTTCGTGCGATGGATAGAAATGAAAATGATTTACTACTGTGGGAAGGGGGTGAGGTGAGAGTTTTCGATGTCGATGACGACAAAGACAACCATCTACAGGTCATCAGAAAATAAACAGTCAGAAAACAACCATTGCTGTCATGCAGATGGTAAAAAATACTTGTTTGTTGGCTTTTATGATGGTATTAAGCATTAAATATGTTTTAGAGATTTTGTTTAAAAAAATATAGCATTAAAAAAGGCCTGCAAAATGTATGTGTTTTCTGCTTATTTTGAAGACTAGCTGCTTCCGAGGCCAGCCTTCCTTCTGGCCTACTTTCTATCTGATGCATTACCTATAGACATAAAAAGTTTCCAAAGCGGCTTTGTCCCTGAGGGACTATTGTTTTCGTTTTGCAATTTTGATTCGAATCACTCTAAATGTCCATTTCACTTTTCAAACTGTTGCCACCAAATATTATCGCCCTGTATTATATTTGAAGAAATTAAATAATGAAGAATCTGCATAAATGTATGTATGTTTCTCGCATTGTGATAAAACAACGGTACCTAAAGCCATCCAATTTTGAATGACGTAATCCTACTGCGAATATGGGCATCTGAAAGCCCAAATTTGAAATTTCGAATTTGCTTTATTATCTATTTCATATTTTGTAAAACTTTAACACAATTTTAATTAACCAACTCAACGATTTGAATGCGAGCAATGGCAACGTTGTGCAGAAAAAAACATTTTTATTTCCAGCGCGTGAGACTGTGTATCGGAAATTCTAAAGACATGCTCAATTTAAAATTATTTGCGATATTGCTCTTGAAGTGAATTTTATGGTTTGAGTGTAAAAAAACATGATATTTAATAAATAAAGCTAACACACAAAATGTTAAAAAAACGCACCTTTGAACGTAATTTAAAATCTGAAGTGTTTCAGATTTTTTTTTTTTTTTAAACTCTTCTACAAAATTGACCTTTTCTTCATTGTTTTCGTTCTAAAATAGGATAAATAATTTCTTTGGAATCTATTAAAAATTTCAAAACTTTATAATAGATACATTTTTGGAGCATGGAATTATTGGTAACGGTTATAAAATGATCGGGTGGAAAAAAAAGAGTGCTTTCAAGAAGTCACGAATATCAGCAAGTTCTTTAAAAAATTCCGTATAAAAGTCATTTAAAATATTTTTTGCCGCCTCTGTTCGATGATGCAAACAGTAAAATTCTAAGATTTTTTAGTCTTCTCTTTAAGCTAAGGTATGTGGGGAAAAAAAATCGTGTCACACGCCTTCACCGTCCGGACAATATATTTCAAAATTTCTTAGATTCTGATTCTGTCTGTCTTTCTTTCTGATTCTGTCTGTCTCTGCATTATGTGACAAACTCACATAGAGATTCTTCATTTTTCAATAACAGAGAAAGCAGTTTGAAGTTATGTAGCATAAGTAGTTGAAGTATGCAGGAATTTTGAATTAGCTTGCAATTAAAGTATTTAATTACGGTATTTTCATTTGTCTTTTTTGAAGCAAATTTTGTATTTCAGGAATTATCACGGGCTTTCTGTAAGCGAATAAGAGCAGTTTAAAAAAAATTACTGACCAGTATAACGTTCTAATTTTTAAAATTTTTTAATCCGCTCAAATTTTTTTGATAAAAAGTTCACACGTTACACAGGCGTATGAGATATTAATGTTTCAAACAATTAGTATAATGCTGATATTAGCCCCTGCTTATTCATATATCCTGTGAAAGCTCCCAATGATTCTCCTCCAGAACTCAAAGAAGCTTAGTCTTTGAAGAGAGGGTCACCTTACATAACTATCAGTAATGTTCAGTATTAATGTTTATTTATATTGTCAATAAGATCATAAGAATCTTCATTGGATTTGTCATTGAAATACACGCTCTGTGTCTCAGAGTTCAATTATTTATGTTACGAATTTAAAATAAACACTTTTGTTCAGAAAATGAGAAAATTCTCTGTTTATTTTACCTATTTCCAGTTTTAAAATTGGGTAACTGTTTAGTTTTACACTTGCTGTATAACTTTCTAATTGATATATTTCATTAAATAATTTCTTATTAAGACACTTTCCTTGAAAACACTTTTAAAGCTTTCCTGTACTTTTTTATAACTTACAAATTTAATCCGCTTTAAGTCTTGCACTGACAGCGCCGCACCATGCAGGTGTGCTGGTTGTACCACTTACAAAGACGGCTGCTCAGGAGGGGTACCATTTCAACACAACAAATCGGTGATGTGATACTTCCGCACAAGTGGAAATTCAGCACATTACCCCTGGGAGAACATGAAATTTTCTAACAGACGTAATTAATCATGGATAACAAGTGACACATCCTCACAGTTTGTCAAAAACAATCAGCTTGCTTACTAATTCAGAAGTCAAGCAACAAAAATCAGCGTTATACCTACAAAATTTTCACAGGACTAGTTTCGATGGTTTTACCGAACCATCATCTTCAGCTGCAAAACCGCAAATGAAAACCGCAAATTTTCATTTGCGGTTTTGCAGCTGAAGATGATGGTTCGGTAAAACCATCGAAACTAGTCCTGTGAAAATTTTGTAGGTATAACGCTGATTTTTGTTGTTTGACTTCTGAATTAGTATTTATTCGGCGTGTTATTGTGTCTTAATTAATCAGCTTGCTTATTTAAATGACTTCTCCCAAGCTGTGTTCATTCCTGCGCTGGAGGTTGTCCTGAGTATTTTTCATATATCATTAATTTTTTGTCGCATTCTTTTTAGAATATTTACGTAAAATGAATTTTACCCTTATTGACACATTTAAACACGAGTAATCTATAATCACTATCGGTTTCAAGAATTTGGTGTTAATGCAAATTCTCAAGTGATAACGTAGAGATATATGAAAAGCGATATATTCAAAGCTTTGGTTGCTGATGTGGCCCTGCTTGTGATTTCGAAAACATGTTTTAAATTTTTGTTTCAACGACGCCAAAGAAAATTTATTGATAATTTTTAAACATGCCAGTATTTTGATATCAGTCTCCGAAGCTTAGATAAAGTATGAAAAGATGGTTTGGTTTAATTTAGTTTATTTAACTGTGGCAAAGCACTCGAGGGCTCTCTGCCTAAGGAAAGGGATGCCTTTGTGGAGGGCTTTCTAAGGCAAACTGGCTCAAGAAGGCAAGTTACATATGGTGAAAATCTTGAAAACGCACATGCAGCCAATCCGTTCTTCGGGATTCACATCTGTGACCAAACTACCAGCGTTCAGCGACTTTACCACTAGGTCACTGGTGGGCAAGTACGAAAGCAAATTACTGTTGTTTACAAAAGAGAATTAAGGAATCAGATTGTAAATATTTGCAATATAGATTTAAGAGACTATAATAAACCATAAACTTGAAATTTTCTTATGCTTTTTGTTAAAATTTGATTCTTATAAGCAAAAGATATGTCATACAAGTCCCAGGTAAAAATTTGCTCAAAATCTAAAGTTTTTGGGGAAAAAATATTCTAAGACACGGGTGGGTAAATTGGTGCCTGAAAGGAATTTTAAAGTACTATCTAATATCTAATATCTAAGGTCTTAATTTGACATACTTGGACAAGAAACACTCGTAATTGTAATGAACAATTTTAGTAAAAATTATCATTTTATGTTCTCTACTTTGGCAATTACAAGAATTGTATTATAAGGTATTTTCTCCCTCTTTCCAGCATGCTTTCGTCGTGTAACGGCAGCACACCCTGTGCCTATTCGAGAGGTTCAGATTCAAGTCCCGGCGACGGCAGTGCACATTTTTCATGTATACTGCTTCAAGAAAACATAATAATTTTATAGTGGCGCCTAAACTAAAAGATGGTGGATGATAAAGAATGAAACTAAAAACGAAACTAAAAGATGGTCTTCACCAGGATTTGGTGCTTGGGTCCCCTCATTCCAAGTCGCCCTTTAAAACGGGGGATTATATAAGGTATTTCCTACCTCTTCCCAGCATGCCTTCATGATGTAACGGTAGCACACTCGGCGAGTATTCGAAAGGTCCGATTTTGAGTCCCGGCAAGCGAATTAATGATTTTTCACGTCTTCCGCATAAAAAAAAAACCCTAATGACTCTACAGTATAGTTGAATTTTTGGCACAAACTGAATCTCAGAGACATCTATAGATAACAAACACTACATAACAAAATGAATAACCTCCGTTCGTGCATTAACTTGTCATTTCATGAATGCATATTTCTAGTTATAAGCACAGAATTTCGAGTCTAACATATTCTTTTCTCCAAATTAAATGAAAAGATAGCGAAAGATACAGACAACATTGCTTTTGCATTACACTGAGATTTGCGGTACTGAGAGATTATCACAGATCTTGTCTTCTTGTGATAGAAACAGCATGGAAAGTTTTCCTTTTTTAATTTAATGGCGGCTTGGCCATTCCTAAGGCAGGAGTGGTGGCCATTTTATTTGTGGTGGCACTTAGTAGGCGGCCACTGTTGCCTCCTATGAAAGGGAACGGACAGTCATAAGCATGCCTTCTTCAGGATTCGAACCCGGGCCTTTCAGTATCTCCCAACCTCAATACCGTTTGGGCGGCCAGTGCATTCAAGGTACAAGAATTAATGCAGGATATTGCATGCCTCTTTTTTAAGGTGTTAGCTGCTCGTACATGACAACTCTTAACGATTGCCTTCTGGAGATGGTAGCTGGAGGAGGCAAATAAGCGATTAAATACATAATAAGGAGGTCCCCGCTCTCGCCGCATATGCAAAGTTCTTTTTTCATGAAGCCAAACTGATTAGGGTAACTCATAAATGATCCATGCCCAGTAAAGAGTTGCGCTGGCTCTGAGATGCCACTTTTGAGAACTGCACCAACTTTTGGAATGAATTGAAACGTTCATCGCTGTAACTTCATTGTTCCTGACTAGTTGCCATTTATTATGAAGAAGCTGACAGATGGAAGATTTTACATGAGAATTTGGCAATTTTATACTGACGGTTGCAGGGTTATTATTATTTCAATGAAAAAGTTGTTTATAATTTAAGCCTTTACTATTACTTCTTCTCTTCCATTTCCTCACCAAAAATGCAAATCAGAGAGTTTTCGAGATTTTTTTTAATCGAGGGTTGTAAGACATATCATGTTCTGCCTCTCGAGGCCACATTACTAGATTTTGACAGCTCTGATAAATTTGCAGTTATTGGGCTTTGTGTTACTGCTACCGACATTTAATTGTTACCCCAGGGAGAAGCTCTGAGGCAATTAAAATTTAAATTAAACTGTGTAGTCTTTGATTACTAGATTAAGTTTTAATTCGAATATGACTGTTACTTTAAGTTTCATTTCCAAAGCACAAAGCATGCGTTAAACTTGATGTTGTGATTTAATAAAAATGTTAATTTAATCTTCTCAAGTCTCTGTTATTAACTTCAGATCAAGCGATAATTCGCTCTAAATCTCTCAGTCTGAAACTAGTTTATGCTACCAAAGCATGTCAAACTCTACAGGGTGTTAACATTAACGTCCTTTGCCGTTAATTTGGCAGTCTGGTCGACTAAAGATCTGATTGCTAAAAGATCCCATTATGGACCGGTACACACTGAAGCTTCGGTCGCAAGTTATTGGGCAAAAAGAGTAAATTTTTTGAATGTATCTTACGATGTGTTTTCCGCATCAATTTCTTTGAACTGCCTTCAGACTTGACAGGTAGTCCGTATAGATTTTAGAGTAGGAACCATCAGAGATGCAGAAGCTCAGTATTGTTCTCAAGGCAACTAGTTCCGCTTGAAAAAGTTATTGTGGTTGAGTTTTCTAGCCCATGTGCTTACTATGTGGCATTCAGGATGCAACATGCAACTCCCGTTCCTGCCTCACCTTTAGAACCATCGGTGTAGATTTTCCTTAATGTGGGTGTAGCAATTGCTGCTCATTCTGTTATAATATCAAATTCAGCCGGAAGGAAAGGTGGCAAATTTTCTTTATAATCGGTATGAATAAAATCATTATTCCACTTTCATTCTGAGGGTGCTCGCGATGGTGCATCCTCTCTGGGCCACTAAATGTAAAGAAGGATTATCCGTAAGGGCATTTAGAGCACTGGTAGGAGCAGTAATCGGTAGGTTGGGCAGATGCTCAAGACAAAGAGATTTGGAGATTGAAGTGCAGATTGATTGCTCATACTTAAGATGATTCTCGATATGAGATGAGATGTTTGTTCCTCATATGGAGGATTCACATAATGCTATTCGTCTGAAATCAGAGATGTCAGATTGCCACTTAACTGTACTAAACTACTGTTGTCGACCAAGATAGCAACTGGTTACCTGTTGGACCAATCTGCTTCTTTCTCTATGATGTGGATTTTCTCTGAAGCAGAAAACTATAGATTTTTAAATGTGTCTTAAAACATCTTTTTATACAACTTGCAGTACTAAAGCAGAAAATAAAATTAAAATTTCTTATGATAGAGAGCACAGATTTGTTTAAATGTTATACAAGTTATTCTCTTATGAATCTTGAATGAATTTTACAACATTATTGCTGATGCTGAAATTAGGATGCTTTTCTAACGACATTTACACGGCTAATTTCGGCGTCGTAGATCAATTCTCTTATAGAAGGCTTACACCCATACTAACGAAACATATTTTTAAAATTTAATCTGTTTATAACTGCTTAACAAACTGAAAGATTTAAGAACAATCAACCTTCTTGATGATTTATCACGCTCTACTACACTGGTAATTGCCAACTCGTACACTACAGGTGATCAGCTGCCTTCACTTCATTTTGTTTAATTAATTTAATTATTGCTCTCTCACACCAGTCACCAGCAAATCGTCCGTTGCTAGTGACCAGTAACCTTGAATGTCAGTTATATTCTAATTTCTAGCCTTTAAAATGAATTTAATTTATAATGTGTTCAGCTTGTAATTTTTATGAAACATTTTATATTATTTTAATTAAAAAAAATTTCTAATGCTCTATAGTAACATTTGGTTTTTATGTCCTGAGGTATTTAAGATTCATCATCAAACTGCCCGCCACAGAAGAAATTCATTATAGTTGTACACCCCTTTTATTTCTCTTTAACATACCAGCTGAACAAAGAAAAATTCTGATTAGGACTTTCTTTCGTTTCCCATTTACTTTAAGGAATATGTTTCAAAACTTTACAAATTTTACGATTTAATCAAATCTTCAGGTAGTGATATTCTTTCAGACATCATGAAAGGATAAGGGAATTTTTTAAACATCTCTTATAAAATTTATCTATAGTTTCGTCATAATTATTATAGTGATAAGTGCGAGAGGAGTTTTCTAATTATAAAAATAGAGGACTTCTATGAAAAATTGACAGTAAAGATTCTAAGAACGAAAAATTTATTGTTGACGAAATTTGAAAACATTATGTTCGATAACATATGTAAATAACAAGATAAATTAAGCCTTTGTATTCACCGACAAGGTCACCTTATCGTGCTCATAACACCAGAACATCATTATTTAAGTGCATATTTACATTTTAACTCCGACTATTTCGTCTGTTGTCTCCCAACGAATATAAGCTGTGGAACGATTTCGGATGTAATTAATCTCAAAATTACACTAAAATTTCACAGACAATCGGTTAAGGCTGTGAATACTTCAAATGTTTGAAGATAATTCTCTTTTGTTCCATGAAATTTCTTATTAATTCAGGTTATCTATCAGGAGCGGCAACCTTTGTTAAAAAAAAAAAAAAAAAAAAAAAAAAAAAAAAAAATTATGAATCTTGAACAATTCTACTGTTCTACTGTTCTGGCAAAAGGGTTAATTCCTTCAACATTCCGGCTGCAATCGCAGATGTGAATGATAAAACTCTAACTTAAAATGGATGACACTGGGTGGCATTGAAGTTAATTTTTAATTTTATTTAATTTTGTTGTTTGTATAGACTGATCCTGAGAGATAAAAACTGAACAGATAAGAGCTTGCATGATGCGGAATATGAAAATCATACTGATGCCAAATAAAAATAATGAATCAGAAAATTCGTAGTAAATAATCCAAGCTTAATTTTTTTTTTCAGAGTAACTTTTCTCGAGTCTAGACATTGCTTCTTTCAGTCATAACGATTCTTAGTAAGCAGTATAGTTAGGATACTTACAAACTTTGCGCACACAATTTTTTAAAATTTCTTACTTCTTTTATAATTCAAAGGTTAGTCAAAACTATTTTTTCGTATCGTTTGAAGGCTGATAGTACTGTTTTTATAATGGAGTAACTACCTGCCACCCTCGAACCTGTGCCATCCTTCAAAATTGGGGGTGGAACTTAGCAAAGTCGTACTGTCATCTGTATGATGCCCAAGACTGTTACCAACGACAGGCGCAATCTTGACTCCTTGCCACAGTGAATTTCGTGGGTTTGCTCTGATTTCAGACGAGCGAGATTAGTAGTATTAATAAAATAGTACAAGATACTATAAAATACTTTTTGTGTTACAGAATAATACGTATGTATCATTTGTGAATCAACTATTAACGCAAGAGTATAATAGTACTTTGTAATAATCTGCAACATACTATTATATCTTTCCGTTTTATTTCGTTACATAATTACGATATATTGTGTAATAATTCGATAACATTAATACATAATATGAGTTCAAACGTGAAAAAGTATGCAGTAATAATACTAAGACATAATGCAAAATGTAATAATATTATAGTAATTTGGTGGCACCTTATAGACCTGTGTGGTACAATAAAAGATTTGTAGAATTTAAGTTATTTGTAATACTAGGTATTTTCTCCCTCCTTCCAGCACGCTTTCGTGGTGTAACGTAAGCACACTCGGCGCGTATTCGGGAGGTCCAAGTTCGAGTCCAGACGAGGGCATTGAACGTTTTTCATCTCTTCTGCTTCAGAATAAACGTAATGACCCGACAGTTACTTCCAAAAGTGCAACTGTCAATCTGTGTAGCCTTACTTTACTGAAGTTTTGGGCTAAAATTCTCCAGTGTCGTCGTCTTAGAGTACATATGATGCATGCAGGGCATACCTATAAATTTAAAACCGGTGGGCTGTTAGTGTTTGGGAGCTATACCTGTTCGATTTTAAATGAAGTTTCTGGTGCTCCCAACACTTTTACTTATACCTGTCCAGAATGATCTCATAAGTAGTAGTTCAAAATTTCGTATGAATGCCATAAAAAGGATATCGCTACTTGATAATGAATGGTTTGATTTAGTTTATAATGGCAAAGCACACTTGGTATATCCGCCTGAGGGGTGGGTTGCCTTCGGGGAGGACTTTCGAAGGAAAACTGGCTCGTATGCACGTTACTCCGTGGGAAAAACAACGAAAAAGCTCACGCAGCTAGTCCGTTCGCCTGGATTATAGCGCAGGTCGGAACTACCAATGATCACCGATTTACCGCTCCTGTATGCATAAGCGAATAAAGCGGGCGCAGCCCGCCTAAAACCTCTGTACACTGGCAGTTCAGTCCAATTTTCGAATCCAGACGAACAGGCCGGCACCATAGGTGTTCACGTGATTTTACGCATGTGTAATGTGTATGCAGTACCTTATGGATTCATTTATGAATAAGATAGACGCAGCCCGCACAAAACCGTTGAAAACTGGCAGTTTGGTCAAACTTTCGATTACCAGCGAATGGGCTGCCTGTATGAATGTCTTCGTGATTTTCCGGATGTGTAACGTTTATGAAGTATCTTGTGGATGCATACGTAAATAAAGCGGGTGGAGAACACTGGTAGTTCGGATCAAATTTCGAATCCAATCGTACGGGCTGGCTCCATGGGTTTTTTCGTGTTTTTCCGCATGTGTATCGAGTAAACAGTATCTTCTGAATGCATATGTAACCAAAGCGGGCGCAGCCCCCGAAAAACCGCTGAACACTGGTAGTTCGGTCCAACTTTCGAATTCCGGCGAGCGGGCTGGCTGCATGAGAGTTTTCGTGATTTTCCGCATGTGTATCGTGTATGCAGTGTCTTCAGGATGCATATGTGAATAAAGAGCGCGCAGCATGCCAAAACCGCTGAACACTGGTAGTTCGCTCCAACTTTCGATCCCGGCGAACGGATTGCCTCCATGTAAGTTTTCATGATTTTCCGCATGTGTAACGTGTATGCAGTATCTTTTGGATGCAAACGCAAATAAAGCGGGCGCAGCCCGCGTAAAATCGTTGAACGCTGGTAGTTCGGACCAACTTTCGAATAAAGGCCAACGGGCTGGCTCTATGGGAGTTTTCGTGATTTTTTGCATGTGTGTCGTGTATGCAGTGCATTCTGGATGCATACTTTAATAAAGCGGGCGCACCCCGCGCAAAACCGCTAGACACTGGTAGTTCGTTCCAACTTTCGGCAAGCGGGGTGGGTGCAAGGGTGTTTTCGTGATTTTACGCATGTGTAACGTGTATGCAGTATCTTCTCGATACATATTATGTGCTGTCGAACAACATGATCCCATAACGTAGCACATAAACTGTTAATGTGGTGTTATGCGTAGCTAATGCCACAGTACTCAAGCACATTGCTAAAATAAAAGTACGGTGTTACACTTATATAAAAATGATTCCCATATGCTAATTCTGATTATTCATGAATGACATCCTTTACAAAAACAAAGTTTACTTTGCAAGATTCTTATTAATTATGGAAATTGAAAAGAAATGAAAAATGTAGACTAACTTTGTACAAAGAAAATGATTTATTTAGTCTCTGAATGTATATTTTGTTTCTTAAACTTTTTTTTTAATAGGAATATTTAAAAGTTTTAACCATGTGATATAAAGATTGCAAGCTTGGTAGGAAGCTATTTGTGTTTTAGCAAATGGGGGTTCCAAACTTTCATGAGAGATAAAGTGCACTTAGACAATGGAAAAAGACATAGCAAGGCATAGTCGGAAACGCTTTCTTGGCGCGGTAGTGACGTCAACAAATAACAAAAACACACAACGATCGCTATTAAAGAAAGTGTTCGTTATTCCGACCCCGGACCGTGATACTGACCTCACATCTCCAGCGCATGAAAGATCTGCAATATGCTTGGAAGATGCATGACGCACAATTCATGCACATAAATTTCGTACACCTTCTTTCATGAGGATCGTCTGTTTTTATTCATTTTTCTTCTTGGTTTCAGCGGCACTAAGCACCACAAACATTATTCTCATCCTGCTCGTGAACTTTTTGTGTCGTTACAACCGCACCAGGAAAGCGTTTTCAACCATGATTTGCTATGTGTTTGTCCATTGTCCAGGTGTAATTTATCTCTCTAGAAAATTTGTAACCGATTTTCTGAAACACCCTGTATATGTATTTTCTGTGGGATGTAATTGCGTCTTCAGTAACAGAAATGCTTTAAAGCAATGTGTTTGAGATACATAAGCAGTAGTATCCCCTCTGTTTATTATGTTAATTAGTAAGAAGAAGCTTCTGATTCAAATTGATTATTTGATTAAAGCTCAATTTAACAAAGAAGTTGATTTGTTAAATTGACATAAATTTCTAGCTAACTAACTAGATGGATGCCTTCAAGGACAAATTTCTGAGGAAAATTGACTTATTAATGGTACATGTAGAGAAATCTTCGAAAATTCCCATACAGCCAATTTGTTCACTAGGATTTAAATGTTACAAACTTTAATTATTAGAGTTTATAGAAGTTTTCATTACAACATTACTAGGTCGAACTATCAGTTTTCAGTAATATTACCTGTTTGGCCACTAGCGAAGATTTGTATAAAAACCTTTGGCACTGCTGGGTGTAGACTGCAGGCAAAATTATAGCTGTTTTTTAGCTTGTTGATTTAGTGATCGAAAGCATTTTTGCAGACAGTCTTTTATTACATTTAACATGTATATCAGCAGGTTTCGTCGAAAGAGACGTTTGTCAATTGTATTTGAGAATACTTAATTGCTGCAAGTTGTGATACATTTTATTTTAGTTACAAATACATTATACATTGTTTTTTATACATGATCTAAATTTTAATATTATTAAATTTTCAAAGATGAATAAGACATTAATTTAAAAATTTCAGGCCATGAAATACTGCTGATAAGAAATACCATGCTGTCGTAGCATATTCTTCCTTCTGACGATAAATGAAGATAAGTTATACCACTGAATATTCGACAACAGTCGGATACAATAGTTGGCAATAGTCTGGGTACAAGACTGTCAAATAATCAGGGGAAACTAAAATTATGTTGTTATGACATACCACAAAGTAAATGAAAAGGTTTTATATTTATTACGTCGTTTAGAATTCTCTTCGGAGGAAAAATGCATACATGAGACGCATTATTACCAACATAAAAAATACTCAACTCGAATTGAAAAGCTTATCGGGAAGTGTATTTCAATCATAACACGGACTGAATAATGTTTATAACTAAATGCCAAGTTTCGTTGCAAAAGGATGGCAGAAAAATTTAAGATTTAGCATAAAAACACGTAGTATTTCGCTTTTGCTTTTTAATCACTGAGGATGTCAAGAAGATAAATGATCTTTTGTTCTGCTCTGTCTTCCCAAATTCCCACTCAGTTTCCAACAGTGCTTCTTTCTTTACTATATAGTTGAAGTAAAATAATGAACTTGTCAATAATTTAAAAAAAATAAGATTAATGAGATTAAGATAAATAAAAAAAACAGCAGATGAATTTTTATTAATGATATAACAGATTAAAAAGATATAACATATTTTTATTATTCATTAACGTAATTGCACATTTTTAAATTAATATATTGCTTAAATACTTCTAAAACTTACTAAGATAACCCATCTTAAGGAAATATCTCTTGTAGAAGACTGTAGAAGACTTATTGGAACATATTTGTTGATTTCTATTTCTAATAATATTTGTATACAGCTGGAAAGTTTCATTACCTTCATATACAGTGAAACAGTTACTAGTCTGGGAATAAATAATTGTTTCCGAGAAAATCTCTGGTAGTCATGTTTTCAGGCATTTCAGGGAGAATGTATTGTATTTAAAATTATTATTTGTAATAATACTATATATTTCTTAGTTATCTACGTAATGAAACACGATAAAAGTAAGCTTCCCGTTAAAAGTAAGTTTCTTTGGTCACCAAGGAATATTCATTATGTAGCATAAAGTATTTCATTGTTTAATCATTAAATACTAAAAATGAAATAAAATAGCTTCAGTTTACAAAATAGTTTAAATAAATTTCCTGTTTCTATCGAAGAAATCCATGGTACGAAACAATAATCGCTTGGTAAGAATCGCATGTCCATGCTTATCGAAAAAGCATTTAAAATTCCGTTCCTATCAGCAGTTGTTTAATCATTTTCAAAGCAACATTATTTATACTTCGCGAAAGTTTGAATTCAGTTCTATTTTGCTTTCTGTATAACATACTGTTAGGCTACTTAATGCTCAGCTTTCTCCTTCCCATTCTCAATAAATATTAAGATACAGGGTGAACAGAAAGTAACTTCCTATTTTGAATTTGGAATAGCTATTGATATTATGTGTAGATTGCAATGAATTTTGCCTTGTTTTGTAGACCGTAGTGTGACATTATTTGTAATATTTTTCCCTTTTCATATGTCTAACATTTTTTCTTTTTCGCTTTTTACTTTCAGAGAATGAGAGATGTCACAACGACTAAGTATTCAAAACAGAGCGAAAATTGCAGCAAGGTATGAAGCGCGGCAGTCTGTAACGCAAGTTCAACGGTAGTGGAGGGGTGAACATGGGAAATATGCGGTTTTAGATGCAAAGACAATTATATCAATTAGACAATCTCTGAAAAAAAATGAAAAAGAAAAAATATTATACATATGAAAAAGGAAAAAATATTACAAATAATGCCACACTACAGTCTACAAAACAAGGTAACTTTTCATTGCAATCTACACATAACATCAATAACTATTCCAAATTGAAAAGAGAGAGTTACTTTCTACCTACCCTATATTATTCCTATAGTAAAATTTCGCTTTCTGTTTACCTTCCCAATAAAATATAGTAAAAGTGATATTGTTAGAAAGGTATTTTAGATTCGAACACGGGTCCATCGGTATGGGAGTCAACGTCACTAACCACAATGCCATCTGGGTAGCGCAGCGCACATACAGTCAAGCCATACCAAAGCTCCCTGAAGATAGATTATCTTCAAGGGGGCTTTGGCCATATTCGGAAGTTGAATTCATATCCTTAGTTTCGGGCTAGCACTCAGCCTTCGTTATCTACTGTACCGCTCAGGTCGGCACTTTTCAGTTAAAATATGTGAAATACACATTTGTCAACCTTTTAAAGCAAACTATTCTACATGTCATAAAGATTCATCTGAATTAATTCAAAAGATTAAAAAAAATATAGACATAAATAAATTAATAAATCCAAAGTGAATGTTTTCAAAATTATGAGATTTTTCTTATGAATTACAAAAATTTCAAAATATTCACAGTAATCCAATAGTTAGTACGCGAACCATTTACTTTTTCAAACATTTGAAACTGCAGATTACAATAATTAGAGATCCGGATGTCTAGATTTCAGATAATTGGAGATCTTGCACACCAAGATTTTATTTTAGAAAGTAATTCCATTAGGAACATCAATTTACTGAAGACAACACAAAATTATCAAAGCACTACAAAAAATAATTGAAGATAAGAAATAAACAAAAGCAAATACAAAAATTTGAAAGCTTTCAGATTTTATATTACGAACAAAGGGGGGGGGCTTTTTTAACGTTTTACGTGTTACCTTTATTTGTTAAATATCATGCTCTTCGCACTTATACTATATAAAATTCAATTCAAGAGCAATATTACAAAATATTTAAAAACAGCATATCTTTAGAATTTCCGATACACAGTCGTTGAAATCTTTGAGTTTGTTAATCAAAAATTCGTTAACGTTATACAAAATACGAAAGAGGTAATAAAACAAATCGGAAATTCCAAATTAGGGCTTCCAGGTGCTCATATTCGGGTGGAGGACTATGTTATTGGGAATTTGATGGCTTTAGGTACCGTCTTTTTTCACAATGCGAGAAATATTTATGAATTAATGCAGATTCTTCATTACTTAATTTCTTTAAGTGTAATACAGAGCAATAATGTTTGGTGGCAACAGTTTAAAAAGTGATTCGCCATTTACAGTGAAACGCCACAAAATGCTGTTTCGAGACTAATAACCCTTCTGGTCTACCACCACTTTAGGCTAATAAATAAAATTAATGGACTAAAGGTGATTGACAATGGTTTTTCTAAGAGGATTAGCAAAGAAGTTATTAATTGCCTATGAAAAAAAATCTAGCAAAATCTAAATGACACTTATTAATAGATTAATAATGAATTCATAGATGTTTTACAGGATCACCCAGGGTGATTAATAAGCGAATAATTAATTGATTACGAAACATTCACTAAAGGTAATTAAGAGCTTTTTTTACGGATACAAATAACTAAAAGGATATTAATTGATCAACGAGGACATGGCTAAAAATGGTTTCGTAATAAATGAATAGTGAAAAAATCATTAATCAAACGGCAATAAGTTTTATAAGTTGTAATAAAAAATTAAAAAATAAAATTGGCAAAATTAATTGATTACTAACAAATTGTCTTTTATTACTTAAAATTGCGATTAATCAGAGAGTATTAATTTCTGATAACAATCAATGAGCATAATTTTTGCAATTTCTATGCATAATTAATTAATTTTCTAAGAGACCTCACATAGAAATATTGCTGGGTTAATATAATATTAGTTTAATAACGTCTGTCAAGCCATAAATCGTACGTTCTAAAGAGGCTTTTGCTAAGGACTTTAAAATTGCATACATTTAGTCCAGGTAATTAGAAATAACGGTACCTCATTGTGAAAGCAAACACTTCTCTTATCACCAAAATTAACAATTAATTGCATAGTCTGTCATATAAATTTCAAATGATGACAGTAGCTTACGAGATGGCTGCTTTAACAAGGAAACGCGGATATTGCTATAAGTTGATTAAAAGCATTTAAGATTGTTTAATACCTTTATCTGAATATAAAATTTCTTAAAATTGCAACTAATTACTTAATTTCCTTCATGTGGTACTGTTCGGCATTGGACGGCGTAACGTTTTCGTAATTCGAAGCTCCGGAGCTCATGTGTTAGGAAAAATACGGCTGTTTCCTGGGGAAAAAAAAAAAAAAAAAAAGTCTTTAAAATTAAAAACCAGGAGTCGGCAACCTTGTATTAGCTATGGTGTGCCATATCCTTTCACCACTATGATTCAGGGACCGCACAGAAGGAAATATTAGGAAAAACTCGATTCCCGCTGCAATATATGCAGAGTTAGGGAATATTGGTCAAGAATATAGACTTAGAGTTTTATTATATATTAATTACGCATCATTTAAAGGATTTATTAAAATAAAATAAACAAAATAAAATATAACTATTCCATCAATATAAGTAAAAAATTTAAATTATACATACAGGGTGATTCTAAATTGTTTTTATAAATTAAGAGGGGTGATAGTACTCGTCCAGATGAGTAATATACATACAGGGTGATTCTAAATTGTTTTTATAAATTAAGAGGGGTGATAGTACTGGTCCAGATGAGTAATATACATACAGGGTGATTCTAAATTGTTTTTATAAATTAAGAGGGGTGATAGTACTCGTCCAGATGAGTAATATACATACAGGGTGATTCTAAATTGTTTTTATAAATTAAGAGGGGTGATAGTACTCGTCCAGATGAGTAATATACATACAGGGTGATTCTAAATTGTTTTTATAAATTAAGAGGGGTGATAGTACTCGTCCAGATGAGTAATATACATACAGGGTGATTCTAAATTGTTTTTATAAATTAAGAGGGGTGATAGTACTCGTCCAGATGAGTAATATACATACAGGGTGATTCTAAATTGTTTTATAAATTAAGAGGGGTGATAGTACTCGTCCAGATGAGTAATATACATACAGGGTGATTCTAAATTGTTTTATAAATTAAGAGGGGTGATAGTACTCGTCCAGATGAGTAATATACATACAGGGTGATTCTAAATTGTTTTATAAATTAAGAGGGGTGATAGTACTCGTCCAGATGAGTAATATACATACAGGGTGATTCTAAATTGTTTTTATAAATTAAGAGGGGTGATAGTACTCGTCCAGATGAGTAATATACATACAGGGTGATTCTAAATTGTTTTTATAAATTAAGAGGGGTGATAGTACTCGTCCAGATGAGTAATATACATACAGGGTGATTCTAAATTGTTTTATAAATTAAGAGGGGTGATAGTACTCGTCCAGATGAGTAATATACATACAGGGTGATTCTAAATTGTTTTTATAAATTAAGAGGGGTGATAGTACTCGTCCAGATGAGTAATATACATACAGGGTGATTCTAAATTGTTTTTATAAATTAAGAGGGGTGATAGTACTCGTCCAGATGAGTAATATACATACAGGGTGATTCTAAATTGTTTTTATAAATTAAGAGGGGTGATAGTACTCGTCCAGATGAGTAATATACATACAGGGTGATTCTAAATTGTTTTATAAATTAAGAGGGGTGATAGTACTCGTCCAGATGAGTAATATACATACAGGGTGATTCTAAATTGTTTTTATAAATTAAGAGGGGTGATAGTACTCGTCCAGATGAGTAATATACATACAGGGTGATTCTAAATTGTTTTATAAATTAAGAGGGGTTATAGTACTCCTCCAGATGAGTAATATACATACAGGGTGATTCTAAATTGTTTTTATAAATTAAGAGGGGTGATAGTACTCGTCCAGATGAGTAATATACATACAGGGTGATTCTAAATTGTTTTTATAAATTAAGAGGGGTGATAGTACTGGTCCAGATGAGTAATATACATACAGGGTGATTCTAAATTGTTTTATAAATTAAGAGGGGTGATAGTACTCGTCCAGATGAGTAATATACATGCAGGGTGATTCTAAATTGTTTTTATAAATTAAGAGGGGTGATAGTACTCGTCCAGATGAGTAATATACATACAGGGTGATTCTAAATTGTTTTTATAAATTAAGAGGGGTGATAGTACTCGTCCAGATGAGTAATATACATACAGGGTGATTCTAAATTGTTTTATAAATTAAGAGGGGTGATAGTACTCGTCCAGATGAGTAATATACATACAGGGTGATTCTAAATTGTTTTTATAAATTAAGAGGGGTGATAGTACTCGTCCAGATGAGTAATATACATACAGGGTGATTCTAAATTGTTTTTATAAATTAAGAGGGGTGATAGTACTCGTCCAGATGAGTAATAATCACCATAAAACATAGGGTCGCATTCCACTCTGAGAGGCAGAAAAGATGAATATTAGAATTCCAACCTGAACTTACAACAGTGTTGGAAAGCGAATGAACGAGTCCAAAATTTGCACAATCAATTTAGTGAAAAACAAAGAAAATGCACAAAACGAATTAATATAAAATACTACTATACTTATAAGTTCTAAAAAAAAATAGGTTAAGACTTCTTGTTTAACTAAAAAAAAGAATTCTGAGTTAAGAAAAGCAAAATGTTTTGAGTTTGCTTAAGAAGCTAAAAAACAGTTGTGACGTTACGGGAGGTGGAGCGGTTGGCTAGCTGTCAGCATTTCCTGCTGTTATGGAAAAAAAAAAAAAAAAAAAAGTTAGATAATGCTACAAAATTTAATGCTTCGCTTTAATAGTTTAAATGCGCTCTTAGATATTACTGACTGAGAGTTGCTTCGAGCCTTAGTCTTTTATCTTTGCCATTTTTAACAGTTCCGTGTTTTCGTTATGCCTTTTCTACTCTTAGCACTTCTAAGTGAATGCATGCGAAGAAATTTTTCTTTTTTAATTACAAAGTGAATGAATAACGATTTACAGTATTTCTTCAGCCTTTGAATAAGACGAGACTTAATTATGAAAACGCATTCTAAATTAGGAAATTTTCCAGCTCACATTAAAAAGTTTTATCTTTTCTGGATTTTAATTTCTTTCATTCTGAGCAATCATTAAAGGAATTCGAAGAAGTTTAACATTAAGATATTGATAAAATCTCGTATTAAATATACAGAGATATCCCAATCTTTATGAATGTAAATGACTCCTGTGAAAACTGTCATAAGTAAACTGAAACGAGGTAAATACAAAAGCAATTACCATTAATTTATGTAGAAAAAGCTTTAAGAAAAAGAAGAGTTATTAAAGAAATAATAAATTGATTTTCAATATAAGTATCCAAATTTTACGAAGAAGGCTTCTTCTTTTAAATGATACTTAAATTTGCTTGCTGTATATTCCTCGAAATTTTAGATACAAATATGGAAATATAATTTCCTTTTATTTTTCATTTGTTATAAAATATCTAATTTTAAACTCGAAAAGATGAAAAATCGACGTTTCTAAATTTATTCCGGAATACCAGCAAATTTCGTGGAAATCCTCGGAAGGAAGACAAATACATCTTTTTAAGAAACCATAGTATGTGGCAAAACAATGTAGTACATGCGTACCTGTCGTTTTAAAGGAATGAAACCTAGCGAAAAGCAGTACAGCTATTATAAATTGTTTTTTTGCATATTCATGATCATGTTGACTTTCAGACCCGTGTATGTTGTGAAATCCTAACCATCTAGTTTTTGATTAGTTTACACAATATCTGAGGATTTATTCACGTTCAAAGTGTATATTATTAATGCTTGTCAGTATGAATTAATACTTGTCAGTATGAATTAATACGGTAGATTTTAAAAATGCTTTTCCTTAGTTACAATTAATTAGATTACCTAATTTATCCTCACTATATCGCTAACCTAAATACTAGTCCTACAGCAGAATAAAATAATGAAAGGCGGCACGAGAAATTCCCAAAGTTATCAGATAACATACTAAATACAGAGCTTTTTATAATTTACTGTTATGAATATTATTAGTATTACTAGCGGGCTGCGGCTAAAACAAAATTTATTATAAGTTCTATGTGCACCTGAAAAGAAAATGCATAAAATAATTTCATTATGAATGAAATCAGCTCAGGCTTTATAAGCAACAACAATTCGTAAAAATGTTTTTGTTGCCAAACCAAGAAACAAAACCTTTTGACATTTAGGTCCCCATTTTGAAATAAGCCTCCCTCCCACGGCTGACCAGTCGTTCTCGAGAGCTCCCTCACCTCCCGCTCCCTGAGCTCCCTGGCCCAGAACTATCCTTTTACCTCTACTTACCCGCAAGACAGAAGTAACTTTGACCTCTGCAACAGAGAACTCAGAAGAATGATGATAAATTACCGAGACGAAGCGTGGAATAATTTTGTCAGCAGTCTCTCGCATACTGATCATACGGTATGGAGGATTAATAAGAAAGAAGAAATTACTATCGACCCTATTACTCACAATAACTGAAGCACTCAAACACAGAAGAAATAGCAAACATCATCGCGAGCGACTATGAGAAACAGTTCACCACGAATGATTTCCCCAACCCAAATGATACTAACGTTATAAATAATGTTTCGGATTTTCTCACTTTAAATTCAAATCTTAGACGCACTACCACCCCTCCAAGGCAAGTCAAAGTCATCAGTAATCAGCTCAACCCGAAGAAAGCTACAGCTTTTGACGGAAATAAAGCACTCAAAAATTTAAATAGGAAAGCATTAGTTTCAGTCACCAAAATCTTCAATGTATGTTGACTTAAATTAAAATCATACCCCAAAAAATTTAAATGCAGCTATATAGTTAATTAACAAATATGATTAATTAATTTACCTTTTTTATAAAGTTTTATTGCTAATTTTTCCAATAAATTTTTTGAATAAAAAATTAAAAAAATTCTTAAAATTTTCAGACAAAATTTAAGTTTTACTGGTAATTTTTCCATTAATTTTCTTCTCATTTTCAGTATTTGAATGCTTCTTGCTTTTTAAATAAAAATGTTTTAGTTAATTCAAAAATATAAAATAAAATATTTCTCATGTCTACTTGTGCTCACAAATCTTTAAGCGATTTGCATTTACAGAATTTAAAGCCCTAAAAACGCATGTCTGCAATGTTATAATCATGCGATGATTTATACGTACTTTTTATTTTTACGTGATATTTTCGACGACCATGTTTTTAATCTGCGATATTTTGAAACCGCTTTATCGATGATGATGTTTTGTACCGCGATGTTACCTGCGACGTTTTCGCCTTGCGTTGTTTTTCTCTGCGATATTTCATCCGCGATGATTTTGCCTGGATGTTTTCGGCGGACAACATATGTGTCAAAGACTCTCTAAAAGCTAAAAACTATTACTTGGAAAATGAGTCAAATATAATTGTTCTGTAATAGATTTTTAGTATTTTTGCGTGAGTTTCATACAGTCTAATTTGTATTGAATAGTCAATCATTTATAAACTAACAGTACTTCAGTGAATAAATCTGTTTTAATTGTGCACGGAACTTTACTGCATTTCGTGTAATATTCATTAAAACGGCATAGCACATAGTATACTGACAAAAGCAGGTCTTTTTTTTTAGAATGTCAGAAAAAGAAGAAGAATGTGTAAAACAGAAGTCTTTTATTGGAATTCTCCTTTTAATGACAGAAGAAACAAAAATCTTTGCTCAGAAGTTTTCCTTCGAGGCCATATATTATCATGCCACGCGCTCGGTGTGTTCAAACTTGTTCTGACACAAAACTCATGAAGCGGTATGTCAAAACGAAGCTAGTCGGTCCTTCAAATTATTTGCTCGTTTTTTTTCCTATTTATGTGCTGATTTCTTGTACTACTTCCTATTTATTTGCTCATTGCTTTACTATTTAAATCACTGATGGCTATCTTATGTACCTTCAAGTTGAGTTTGACTTAATTCTTAGGTGTGCGAGCCACGCAATAGATTATGTTAAAAAAATATATGGGATATATACTGAAATAATAAATACTAGTTATTTCAAGATTCTTCTAGTATTCATTTTAAATTATCTGTGTGTGAAAATAGTCTTGAGATGGTTAGAAGCATCTTATAGTTATATGCGGCTTAAGTGTTTGTCGCCGAGAGTTTATTGGTTGCTAGAGTAACTGTAAACTGTTTTATTCCACGTGCAGTGCAGTGCGTGACGAATATTATGAGAAAGCTAAGCCGGAAAAATAAAAAATACAAGAGCACGTGCGCCTAACATTTAATAAATAAATTTAACATCTATATATAATAGAATTCGGGAATATGCAACCGGCAAAAACGGCAACGATGAAAAAACAAATAAAATGAAATAAGTAAATATCTTTATTATATGCGGCTTAAGTGTCTGTTTGTCGTCAATAATTTATGGGTTGCTTGCGTATTTGTACTAGCCAATGGGGGTGAAGTTGCCACGGCACAGAGTTGCCGTTTCAATTGAGACGTAGACAATTTCCTCTAAAATTTGCCTTTGCTATGACCATCCATAAGTCTCAGGGCCAAACGCTTAAGCTTGTTGGCATTTTTTTACGTGAGCCTGCATTTGGACATGTTCACCTTTATATTGCCTGTTCAAGAGTTCGTGAAAGAACGGACGTAAAATTAAAAATAATGGATGGTCCTCTGCAAGGCGAGCTTAAAAATGATGGAAAGATTTACACAAGAAATGTTGTGTACAAAGAGATCTTTGACATGTGAATTAACATTATAATATTTAAATCACCTTTATTTATTGAACTAGCGGCGGCTCTTAAGAAATGTGCCGCCAGTGGTTTCCTTCATTGCACTCTACTTTAAGCAATTAAGCAAGTAGAAGGGGGAAACTCCGTGGGACAATAAGCAAAACAATAATGCCGCCTGCCCTGGGTAATTCAGTTTGAATTAGCACACACCTTTGCACAAATCATTTTAATTAAAATTTATAATATCTAGAACAGCGGTCATTTCGTATTCTAGTAGATTTCAACACACGTTCAGAAAAATCTGCTAATAATAATAAATTTTGTTAACTCATGGAACCACTTAAAAAACCTCACGTATCGCAAGGAGTCTATGGACACTGTGTGGCAGTAGCTATAATAAAACGTCAAATTAAGGGGAGAGCTGGAAGGGGATATTAAGACTTACTGAAGAGACAAATGTACCAAAATATTAACTTAAATAGGTAGTTTTTATGGTGCAAATCCTACATCGAAAATCGCTGGAGACAATTTCTTCTCTATTATCTTCGTAAGGCATTGATTTGAAGCTCTGAAATGGCCCATCTTCTGATAGGCATATTCGTGAGAAGAACAACATGCACCACCCTAGGCGTAGCATTGTATCAAATATTAATTGCAGAAGAGGGAAATTATTGAATTTATGAGTCTTGGAGAAGTTTATTGAGCTTAACATTTAGTTAGTAACGAGGAATGATCCAAAAGCTTAAAAGATACAAATCTGCCAGATCTTAATAACCGAATGAGAAATTTATCGTGTTTCCCCCTAACAAAATTCAAAAATAAATTCTTGTATATATATCAAGAAAATTATCAGTTTTCGAAATCTTATTATACAAAGATATTGGAAGAATCTAACTTTTTTTGCAAACCTGCTTCAAAAGAGATTAGTATACTTCTACCTACAAAATATTCATTTTTTCTCCCATTTGGAAAGAAATATGAAGTTGTCCTTTTTTCGCTGACATAAATAGCTGGACCCAAAACCTCGAACTGATTTAATTAATTAATTATGATATTTCTATATTTTTGAATGCCTACTTTGCTTTAGCACGTTCAAAAATACTTTTGCTTGTGAAACATTTATTTATTCATACATTCAGTTTCTAGTACATTTCATACACTTAGATAAAATTCATGAGTTTGATGTAACAAACCCTCTCAGTAGAGAATATACTACCCTGATTGTAAAACATTTATTTCTATGTGAATTTTTCCACAATTTTCTCTAAATTTTTACTTAAAACTGTATTTGGGAAATAGTTTAAAGATGGGATTTTACACTGTCCAAGTTTTCTCAATTTGAACTTTGCTTTAGCATCTGAATGAAGCTTCGCATATACCTATTTACCAAAGTTTCAAGAATTACAGAGCCATTTTTAACAAACATATTCACATCCAATTATGTAAGGTAATATTTACTCACTATGAGTAAGAATTCAATACATTTTTCATAGTTTATTAAATGGTATCTGTTTTTCAAAAGTAGTAGTTGTTTGTTCTTACATAAGGATATACCGAGAGGGAAAATGCAATAATACCTTGTTTATCCAAAATAAATGAGCAACAAATATTTGGAATAAGACAATTTTTTTTCAGATAACCCACAATCAGAACGGTTTTCAAAATGAAAATGGCTCATTTTTTGTGCACACTGTTTTAGCAATGAAAGTATTTTTGAATGTATTTTGCGTAAAATTTAATAGTTTATTGACTTTTAAGAAATACATAAGTTTGTAGAGATATTAAGATTATTTTGAGGCAGGAGACTTGAAAGCTGAGCAATGCTCTCGTCGGGACTCGAACCACGGAACTCTCGAATACGCGCCGAGCGTGCTGACGAATACACCACGAAGGTATGCTAAGAAGACGGGAGAAATACTTTATATACTCCACTTTTTAAAGGGCGGCTGGGGGAGGACCCGATCGCCGAATCCTAGTGGTGAAGATCGCCCATTGCCGAATCTTAGTGCCGAATCCTTTTAGTTCGGGCGCCACTGTAGAGACATTAGGATTATTTTGAGGCAGGAGACTTGAAAAATGAGCAATGTCATCGCCGGGACTTGAACCACGGACCTCTCGAATACGCGCCGAGCGTGCTGTCCATTACACCACGAAGGCATGCTAAGAAAGCGGGAGAAATACCTTATAAGTTAATAATACACATATTTAATAGAGAGAAAAAAGTTCGATTCTGTGTTGGAATAATTAGTATCCGGTGTTAAGAACAACTGTTATTTATTATAATAATGTTACAAGGATTCCTAAAATTATTAAATGTATATATTATTAATTGTGTTAAATATATCAGTAAAGTTAAGTACGTTTATATTGTTTTCAAATCACCAAGTTTAATAGATAATTACAATTATAATGACAAACGTAAATTGTAACGATCTTCCTTGTGATGAACACTGATGATTTAGAATAATTTTAATCTTGTGTGAAGTTGATTCTCTTGGAGAAGATGACTTGATAATCATTTTGATGAGGTGATAATCAGAACTAACTACATAGTCTTAGAAACAATAGTTTCTTTTAGAGGCGGTTGTTATAGATAGGTCGTCTTTGTGAGACATTTCGCAATATTAGATAAGAATTTATTCTTTTCGAGAAGCTGGAAAGTTGTCGGAAAGACAAGAAAACATTCTTTCTAAGACGCTACAGTTTCACCGCTTTGACTACGTTCCAAAAGCACAAATTTTCCCGAATTAGAAGCATTCTGATGTTTTAACAGATCTTTCGAAACCAAACACGCAAGTAAACGGCCAATTTTCTCTCTCATAATTTTAAAGGAATTACTCCCGACAAGGTATATTAATCTTTTTCAAACTTTTTATTTTTTCCGTCTGGAGCTGTGACATTTACTGATGTACTTCTTTCAAAAACATTGAAAAAATCCCCTACAGTTAAACTGAGAAAGTTGTGTTTATGTGTACTACTGTACACATAAACACAACTTCCTCAATTTTTCTTTTTTTTTTATGTGTACAGTAGTACATACATACATAACGCTGCAAAGGTCCTACATCATAGTCAATGTTTTTAACGTGTGTTTATGTGTACTAGTACACATAAACACACGTTAAAAACATATGTTGCTTACACATAAAAACTATTATGTTGCTTGCATATAAAAACTACGCTGCATTGTTTACGAATAAAAACTATGCTTCTAATTAGAAAACTTTTCTTTTAATCATTAATTACAATTATTTTAATAAAATATTAAACAATATGCTGCACAGTATTCTCAAAAAGATATTATTTGATAGATGAGAATGAGGGACTGGAAGAATATAATTTCGTTGTTATAAAATATACCCAAACATTTTTTTCCATATCCTTTTCCGATTATATATTACTAATTTTATTGCGATAGTTTACGATTATTAAAGTTCAAATTCTTAATTTTGACAACTGCTTGATATAAAAAAGTTAAAATTAGAATATCTGTAGATATACATACTTTTTCATAACTAACTATATGCATATATATATATGTAAAGCAAACTGCAAACTTCTGATTTTAATTGATAACTGCCACTCATATTCTTTATTTTTATTTGGAGATATCGCTTTCTGTCATAAAATAGTGACTGTAATATGTCAATTTAAACTGCGTCAGTTCAAATTAATCCGTATCATACGATCCTACATAACGCTGCAATGCAGGTACTACATCATAGTCAATTAGCGACTAAGATTCCAATTAAAATCAAATCTTTTTTGAAAAACGAAACCTTTTGTCACTGCCCTCAAAGGCTTCTCTGGTCTTTTACCTGTGAGATTGAAAGATATTCAAACAATCCTCAGACATTTGAAGAGCTACAACACAACAGAACATTGAAAATGCTTTTGCTGTTTTTTCTCAGAGAGAGCTTCTACACGTGTCTCACATTTTGATAAATCAAGCACAGCACTGCACGGTAGCCATTTTCAATATTTTCTATGATGGAAGGTTCGTGTTTATCGAAAAAGGTAAATTCCGTGTAAATCTTGCAAATATTTTCCGGGTCAGTTTTACTTTGCCCACATACTTTGCTCTAAAATTGCCTTCTCCCCCTGTTTCTAGTATTTAACAAATTTTTATTCTTTAACCTGAACTTATTTTTTCTAAATATAGTTTTATTTGGAGACCTTAGAGAATTGCTTAAACGACCAAAATTACCATAAACAAAAGACTCACTTGGCCTTTTTAAATAGTTTAAATTAACAAAACTCAACTAAGATAAAACATTGCAATTAAGGGCGTTATAATTACACAAACAAATTACAAAGTTAATCTTAAGTTACAAAGTAAATCTAGGGGAACAACATCTCGAAGAAACAGCATGCTTAGTTCATAACTCCTCGATTGAAGGCTAGAGTTTTTTTTTTTTTTTTGCTGGTGTTTATTCCGGCGGCCGCTAGGTGGCGCTCGTTGAGCTGTGGGGTTACAGAAGTACTTTTTATACACACATCATAAGTTTAAATATACACGCATCACTAATTCTCTTTGAACCACTCATCCTGCCTCTCGCAGTTTATATATATGGTGTAGAACGAGTTTCTGGAACCTTTGAGAAAAGTCTGTCGAAGGATTTCAATCTTCCAAAAAGTCGTTAATTTCGCATGTAATTACCAGATACTGTCAGCTTGATAAGAAATTGTTATCAATACGTCAGAAGAGTATTTGCTCATATCTGGCGTTTTTACTGGAGCTGTTTTTATAATTTATACGTTGTTGGACGAACAATCTATAATTCTGTATAAGAAATAAACACTTATTTACTAAAAATGTGCCCAAAATGCAATTGCAAGAAAAATAAACACTATAATTATTATCCTAAAAGCAACAAATGAACAAATGGCTTAATAAAACAATAAACGATATTGCAACGCTAGACAAAAAATCGACAATGCAATCAAATGAATTTTAATACTTACAGAAATTTACAGGAATGTAAAAATTTTAAAAGAAAAAGGTTTCTTTAATTTAATACACAGTTTAGTTGCCTAAGGCATATCATAATGAAGAATTTTATATTAAATGAACTTACTTATTATTTATTTTTATGCTACTATTTGAGATTTATTTCATTTTTATGTAAATTCATTATTGATCAATAATTCCTTAAATAATTCATGAATAATAAATTTGTACAAGATAATTAATGTATTATTATTACATAACTCTTAGTGAGAACATGCAAATTATTCAGCATTCTTTTCTAAACATATTGAAAAACAACCCAGTATGTAGTTTATGCCCTTTCTTGACGGGTTTGACTCAATGTACCGTCTTCTTTTCATTACAGCTCAGTACTGTAGAACTACAGCTACTGGATTTAGACATATATGGTTGCGCCGTCCATCTTTTGAATCACCATAAATGTTATAAGTGTTGATATATTACAGCAGACTGCAGACCCAAGAAATAAAAACATGTATCAAAAAACTTAGACGGAACGTTATATGAAATCCCATTTAAGATATTCTGTGTTCCGCAGCATTTTGAAGGGAATACATAATATTTCTGAACATTTGTATATCTCATCGTCAAAAACATTTTAATGAGGAGAGAGGAAATGTTAAGTAATAAACATCTCCTAAAACTAGCTTTTATGTAGACGGAAATACTATTAGGCACTCCTTGTAGTAATTTGTGCTTGAAACAGCTTGTAATTCAACGGATCACGCAGATAGAGAGATTTCTACTTAAATATAACAAGTATTACGTTTGCTTTTCATTTAGCAACGTAAATGATACATTAAAAAATAAAATTAATAAAAATTTAGGCGGGCAGAGTTATTCAAGTTTTTCAACCTTAACGATTGTGAATGATTGTTCTGACATGGCTATTTCCGTTCTTTTATTGATATGTCCAATCTCTTTTAATACAGCATCTAGTAATAAATAATAAACAAAAAGAATAGATAGTTATGATCTTCTTTCCGTAGTTGACCCATGGTACAATGCCACTGAAAAAACAATAAAGACATTTGGAGAAAATTTATTGGAATGCCTTACAGGATAATGTTGCAAATGAGTTGAAAAATGACGACTGAACACGATATAGATTCGAATCGGGGTTAAAAAAAAAAAAAATTCTGTTCTCCGAAAATAGACACATATTAATGCACATCTTCTTTTTGCGTTATTGTCATAAACGTCACTTCGGACTTTCATGACTGATTGCTATTGTCTAATATATGGCGAATGATGAATAATGATAAGTTGGATTTTTTAAATATGCATGGTGGCTAATCAAGAAGTAGACGTGACCGTATAAGCAAATGAAACCATCTCGAAGACTAAAGGCAGATACCCAGAAGTTTATTTTATCAGCAAACAGGTAATTGTGATTGTCATTCTACACAGGAAAGCAACTCAGCGGTCACTAGAAGTTATCTTTCGGATCACTGTATATCAATCACACTTCCTTCCGCGCTGTTAATGTAATTACTTGTACTATCGCCCAAACACAAGTGAGAAAACTGCGTAAGTAAATACGGATATAAATTATTATACAGTTGATTCGATGCTGTGCGACACTCGATGCAATGAATCGCCTCATACGATATAATGACCAATGAGATAATTTCAATTCATCTTCCTTTAGATTGCTATAGTTTTCTCACAATACTGTGGCACAATGGTCGGCCATTGTCGCTTTAAAACGATCTTCTTCATCACATGAATAAGGCAAGACCTGAACCATTTTTTTCGCTAACATGTTATTGCTGCTGTTCCAACTGGCCGGTCACTTGCAACACTTAATGCAGTCGTCGTGAATGGCCGAACCCCATCCGCCATAATAAGTAGTCTCATCAACGAGAACGTAGTCCAGGGGTGACCACTGGACTACGTTAAACCACGAAAAGGGGAGAAACCCTAGACTATGTTCACCCACGAAAAGGGAAGAAATCCTAGACTATGTTCACCCATGAAAAGGGAAGAAACTCAGCCCCAGTTTTGACGGAATCAAATTTTCCAATTACCCTTTTTTACCTATCACCAGCCTGCTCGAAAGGATTTTCGACTCGACAGTATTCTAAGTTCCCCATGTTGCAGAGCTCATGACTATGGCAACCAGCTTCTCTACCTTCATGCTAACAAGGCTAAGAAATATATTTCCTTTTCCTTAAAGATCATAAGTAGCAGTTTAAGAGCGTTTAACGCAGTGCAGTCTTAATTGGCACTGTGGGCAATGTCTGGAAATTCCCCATCTATAGGGATCCACATTTTGTTAAAACAGAACGAATGGTTCTCAAGAAAGAGATGTAATGTAGCATAATATCTCTACATATTCCTCATCACTGCAAACACTATATAACAGCATTAACGTCAGTGCATTAATTAATACCGCAACGAAATATTGTAACAAAGTATTGCCATAATGTCGTTACAGCACCGCATCTGTACAGAGGTATTTGCACTGATTCGCCATTTTACCCATTATATAGGTTTACATATCATAACAATAATTGTTTTTTTGGTTAGTGTATGGTGTTGTACAACTACATAATTGCACTTGAATATATATATTAATCAATCAATTAATTACCCGTTATATTGTAAGGTATTTATTTAAATTATTCAGTTATTTTATGTTCAGAATCTATACTGTCACTTCTCCCCTTCCGTTTCGCCAGAATGCAAATTTTAGCTGGCGCATATTTAAATAAGTTAGAAGGAGATAGTATTTTAAGGGAGGTTTTAGATTGTTTAGTTAGAGCGTGTTTCGGTTGCTGAAGGCCACGTTACTAGCTGTAATTCTACGTTAGCATTCTTTCTACGGCGTTGGTTTAATCTTGTAAATAGCACTCTCACGCTACTGTAGGTTTGAGCCAACTTGAACGTTAAATATTTCTGAGTATCCTTTGTATAGTTTAAGACTTGGATTTAGTTTAAATTTAAATTTACTTTTGAGTTTACTCCGCAAATGCTGGCTGGTTTTCTTAAGCACCAAGAGTGCCTTCTGTTTATCTATTTGAGTTCTTACTAAAAGTGACTTTTACAGTATTCCTGATATAGCGATAATTCGCTTAGTTCTAAATAGAGTCTGGATTTAGTGTATGTTACTAGAAAGAGTAAGACTCTACAATACATATATAATTACTCTCTTATGATTTACACCAGTGCGTTTATAATAGTGTTTTGTAATAGCATTGTAATGGCATGTGAACTCAGTCGGCCACACGATAATCCAGAATACCGAGGAAAACATGCAGATTTTAACTAGAATGGAGCGTTTTTTTTTTTTTTTTTTTTTTTTCTGCTTCTTTTGATATAATTGCTGAACACACGCACTACAATGTTTTAGTCGAATGGCTGATCTCATCACTAATGTTTTTTCGTATAATTACAACTTATAGGGAAAGTGTCCTTGGATTTTAGAATGTATTTAGAAACATACTGGCAGGACTCAAGCAGGCTGATAATCACAGCTCCTTAGTGCTGTCAAACAGCTGCTCAGTTGAAGGAATGAAATTATTTTTCGGAAAGCTAGTGTAGGTAAGGTCACGGACTCATGATTTTGTCAAAACAAACCCCGCGGGTATGAACACCGCTTTCTAGTGCCTTTACCCAGAATCTAGTTTCAGTATCATTACACTAGATTCAAACTTAAAGAGCAGGAAAATATTCATAATGTTCGTTCATTCTTGATTTGAATAACAAACCTACATTCAATATCTGGTTCTATTTCGCAGGCACTGTACATGAATGTAACAAATTTGTTCAAACTGGACAGTGTGGGGGCTAATGTCAGAACTATGCTTAGTTATTATCTCCGTCCCTCGCTTTTTTCCTATTTTTTCTCAGATTTCACGAAAACTAGGTCAATTCGTCTTCTGCGTCATATGTAAGATCAAATGAAGTTGAAAAGAATTTTACCTTGAAAATAAATAAGAACCCGAATGAAATTATTTGTTTTATTGAGATCTCTCTAGTTTTAACGAAGCGCACCTTATCAGTTTACTAAACAGTCTGTTTTATGAATTGATAAAAAATTAAAGATTTTTAAAATCTATAGATAAGCAAACAGATAAGCTAATCTGTACATGGGGGGGGGAATCTGGGAAGGAGCCAAAATTTTCTACGATCGCAAAAGTTATCAAAAGCACACACGACTCTCAACTAATCAAATAAGATTCTAAATTCCCACTGTATGAGCATGCGCTAGTGGAATGCTTAAAACAATGTGCTTAAAATATGTGATGGTCTATGAGCACATTTTAAAAGTAAACGCTTAAAAATTTGCGGAGAAACCTGAAAACCGGCAATGATTTCAAAGCTTCAAATCGTTGTCTTCAAACTTTAAATTATGAAATAGCGCATTTAAAAACTTCGTTGTAAAAGTATTTCTGCAGACGAAAAAGCAGTTCATCATTGGACGGAAACAAAATTAAAAGAAACTCCGGTGAATTGAATCCATCTGATACTGATGAACCAAGCTACTTTTTAAACTGTTACAAAACACATCATTCTTTTTTAAAGACAAATACAAACAGAGCCTGAAGAAAGATTAATGAGTAAGTGGCTGAAAAAAGATTAATGAGTAAGTGGCTAAAAAAAGATTAATGAGTGAGTACTTTTGGCTGAGAGCATATAAGCAGTAAAAATAATTAATTATCTTATAATTTCCCTCTTAATTTAATTTTTATGACAACACACTCATTTCCAAAAATTTACGGAAAAATCACAAAACAGAGATAACTCGTTCAAAGATAAGCCAATCCGTATAAAATTTGAATATATTGTCAAATAAGAACTGCTGAGTAAAACTGCGATACGCATATTACTGGCGCTGCAACCGACATACGTCATCTGCGAGGAGTATACGATTGCATGTATCAGAGCAAGCCTAAACATTTTGCTGTTATACTGAGATACGAAATCTGGGATAGCCAATTTTCAACAATGACTTCCAGGCATCATTTGCCCGAAGAACCGCGATGGAGAGTTATTATGAGACTAGAGGCAGGAAAAAGGTTAAATTTGAGTCCTTCTGTGGTTCATAGACTTTGGAAACAATTTCTAACCACAGATTCGGCATCCAAGAGGTTCAAGCTAAGGATGGTCAACTGCTACGACGAGCGCTGATGACCGATATTTATTGTTATGCGCACGAAGGTATAGAACCTCAAATTCAACTTAACTCAGATCCTTCCCTGCTGCAGCTATTGGAAGGTTGGTGTCAACATCAGCTGTGTGTAGGAAGCTTCTCGAAGGAGGTCAGTACCCAAGGCGACCAGCCATTTGCGTGCCGTTCACATCATGTCGTAGAAGGAAACATTTGAGGTGGCAAGTCGACATGTCCACTGGACGGCTGATCAATGGAGGGCTCTTCGCTTTAAGGATGAGTTCAGGTTTAGCCTCTAAAGCGATGGTAAGCATTATTTGATTTGGAGAGAACCTGGATCCCGTTATCATCTATCAAACATCCGTGAAAGAGTTGCATAAGGAGGAGGCAGTGTCTGTGTTTGGGGTGGTATCTTTTTGGGTGGACGCACAGACTTCCATCTCTTTCCACGTAGAACCATGAATGCTCAGGCTTATAGAAATGACATCCTTGAGACGTATGCGTCCTTATGCTGGAGCAATAGGTAATAATTTCCTGATACAGCGCTAGACCGCACAGGCCTTACCTAGCGGATCTTCAGCAGCAAACAATTCAGTGCGTTGAGTAGTCAGATCGATCATCGGACCTAAATCTTATACAGCATGTTTGTGATGCTTTAGGAAGAGCTGATAGCTGCTCTCAATCCTCTTCTTCCTTGTCACGCTTGCAACTGCTTTGCTAGAGAATGGCTTTCACTTCCTACGAAACTGATAGACTGCATAATTGACAGCATTGTACATCACTGTGTGTGTTACATTGCTCCGGAGACCATACTCTATATACTCTCCGGAAATCATACTTTATATGCTACGAAGATCATACTCTATATACTCCGGAGATCATACTCTATATGCTCCGGAAGTCATACTCTAGGTAATTTTCCTATACCAAACTGACGCATCCGATTTGTTCATTTTATACATATGCTAATTTATAAAACATTTATAATTGTCTGGTATTTCTCTTCATTTTATTTTATACCTTACTAAGTGTTGTATGATGTGGGTCAGTTTCATTAAATTCTACGTGTAACTTCTCAAACAATCGTTATTTTTGTGATTTTTATTAGATTAATGATAACCAGTGTATTATTCTTTCTTCAAGATCATGTTACTTTAAACGTAATAAATCTTTGCCTGTATTCTGTAATGCCAACGCAAAAGGTGAATAAAACCCGATATTTTTTAAAGAATTGTAAAATTTTATGTATATTATTAAAAAATGAAAAGAATGAGATATTAATCGCTCTTATATAACTGTATTTCATATCTTCAAAATAATGCGGAGGAGAAATACATAAAAAGTGTATATTCCTCAAAATATTTTCTAGTTTCATGCCCTATCAAATGAAGGGTAATCAAGAACTACTAAAATAATTATTGTCAGTCAGGGATGAGTAAAATTTTAAGTGGATAAGAAAACGTCTTTGGATATAGACATGCTGATTACTCTGCAAATATGACTGAGAGACACACATTATACTGGAAGATGGACAGCTGACCCACTTTTTAAAGTTCAGCTTTAAACTTTCACTTGCGAAAAGGGAAACTGGTTGGTTTTTCTACAGCAAAACAAGCAAAGGCAATCTGCCTAGAAGAAGGAGGCATCTGTGGAGGACTTTTTAAAAGAAACTGATTTGTGCTCATTTACATAGGAAGACGTAAACATATTCAGCGATCATTTGGACGGGATCTGAATTCGTACCAGTCTACCAACATTCAACGCTGTTATACAGCTGGCCGTATCCAGTTTGAAGTTCCTAAATAAGGCATACCACTGCCTAGAAAGAAACAAATGACTATCCGACAAGCCGATGACTATGACGACAAGGCAGACAACATTAATTGCTTATACTAAGCGAACTAATAGGAATTGATTACGACTGAATTCAAGCGTTTAAATAACATTCCGAAACCACACCTAGAAATGGAATCTAAGGGTATGGTACTCCTCTTCCCTTAGCATCAACCTGTTGGAAGGACTTCTGAATTGAGAACTGTTAAGTGTTTGTTCTTATATCACAAAAACTCTGTAGCCAAAATTTCTATTATGTTCCTTGATTTCGAGCCGGCCTGTGTTTCCTGTAGGTCAAGAAGCTTTAAATCAAATTGTTAACTTTTTCTTTCACTTCTTAACGCGACCGACCAGTCCCATCAAATATATATCGAGGAGACCACCAAAACTTCTGATTCTGAAAATATTTCATATATCAATAAATCTGTAAAAAGTTAAATATCAGATTCCTTCTATAGGATTGGGCTGCCTGAATTCCAATAAAGCACATGAAGACTATCTGCCTAACGGAAGAGTTGCCTTCGTTGAGGGCATTTTAAGGGAAACTGATTTGTATTCATTTACACATGGGAGGGGGGAAATTCCAGAAACTCCCTTGTACTTTCTTATTCATTGGGAAAGACAAGTGGAACTATCAGCATTCGGTGATTTTACTACTCCGACACTGGTGGAGCCTTTTATAAGAACAATTTTTTAAAGCAATAATTAAATCATTATATTTTTTTTCTCCTTCAGCGTAGCATAATTTGTCTTATAGGCTTGGTTCCACTTCTGTTTAAATGGTTTATCAGGTTCTTTTATTTTTTGTATAATTTTTCATGTCTTATGTGTGCAGCTAGTAACTTATGAAAATCCTTTCTAGCGAATATATTATTGGCGTTGTTTTATTACATTCTTATCCTGGTGAAACTAGTAAATCACAATCCTTAAATCTCGGAATTATGATATCACTTAAATTTAAATATGACAATCGTACAATGATGTTAATCTCGTTATGCCAACAGTTAACGATTTAACGGAATATGTAGGTAAACCAAAAATGAATTCTTTTCGATTACGACAAAGTAGGGCTATCTGTCTAAGCTTAAGAATGACTTCGTTAGAACTTTTTAAGGGGAACTACATTATACATGAACAAAAACACGAGAATAATTATGCAGCCAGCCCTTTAACAACAATTCGAACCCATTTCGAACTAACAGTGTTCAGCAGGATTAACGCTCGGTGTCTGGTGGACTGCAGATGAAATAAGAAATGAATTTAGTATTGAATGCAGTAAAATTCCTCGTACCGGCATTCAATTAACCGGCAACTTTTCACGGTCTAAATTAGAATCCGAAATTCGGGCCTATGAGATAAAACAGTAGGTTAACAATCTTGAAGACTTTATAAGGTATTTTCTTCCTCCTTTTCGCATGCTTTCGGGGTGTAACTAGAAGCACGCTTGACGCATATTCCAGAGTTCGAATCTCTGTGAGGGTACTGCGGATTTCTTCGATTTCCTTGTTTCGAAAAATTCTAAGAAGACTGTACAAGCTGGCGTCTGAATTAAGAGGTGGCGGGTAATTTTGCAATTGGATCCCCTAATCTCCTGTCTCCCTTCAAAAGGGGATGTATGTGAGGTATTTTCTCCCTCCTTTCCGCATGTCTTCCTGGTGTAACTGGAAGCACACTGGAAGTTTATTCGAGAAGTTCGAATCCCGGCTAGGGCTTTGCGGATTTGGAATACTTTGCTAACAATGAAAAATTCTAAATGACTCTACAACGTAAAAGTGTGCCCATTTACTCTACTATTCTGCCGTAACAAGCCTTATCGTAACAACCTTATCCAAACAAAAAATTACCCAGAATATAAAGATGAATTATCGAATTACATTTTATGAGACGACGTGTGAACTTTGAAGGTCATGTCCTTGATTTTCAGAAACAATTAACACTGAAAGGCGCGGTGTTTATTTTGGCTGTTGCTTTGAAAGATGTAAAAAACATTACATTATGTCGTTGTAGGGTATGATCATGTCCGTAGATCTTAAATCGAATGACGAAAATCCTCTTGATTTTAAACGAGTCTGGCGCCCGTTTCTGACATCTTGGATTTAGTTACATGTTCGGAGAAGGTAAATGTTAACAAAGATGCGGTGCATACTTTGATGGATGTAGATAATTCTCTTTAAGTCACACGCTCTCAAGATGATGACAAAATAATCGAACATATACTGGAAAAGGAGAAAGATGATGAGAGGAATAGAGAGGATGAAGATGAAGGTGACACGCAGAATAAAAAAGCTGATGGAGAATTGTAGACTTTCACAAGATTTGTCGACAAACGTTCTTCTGTGTCAGTACATGATGTTATGAAGTTTCATTACATACGGAATGAATTTTTAAATGTCCGGTTACAATCTCATAATCAAGAAGACCTTCGAAAATACATGATATCACACTAACAGATTCGTAACTTTCTTGTGATAATATATATTTAAAATGCTGTTTACTTTTATTAATTAGTATAAAATTATATGTATTAGAAGCTTCACCAACTGGCTGATATTGGAAGCCTTTCTTATATTATCGTTCGTTTTTAAAAGGCATTTTATTTGAACATTCTGGAACAGTAGGCGAAATAGTAGTAGTATAGGACAGTTTTTAGTATAGAAAAATTGGGTTAATTAAAATAAACTTACAAATTAAATATTAAAAAAATTGTGTTCTAAGTTTTATTTTACTTTATGAAATTGTAATTAATACATAACTTTTTGCTAGAATATAATAATAATAATAAACCGATACCGCACTTCTACTTTAATAATTTTCCTTAACAGAATTCCCAAACCTTAAATTGTATTGGCCCATGATACAAATCGGTAAACAGCCAACGCTGATAATCCCGTTCTCTAAGCCAGCCCCTTCCAAAGAATATCAAAATCAAGTGACTGGATTTCTTTAACAATTTGTTCCAGACTGACGGTTCTGCTTTTGCACAAAACAGGGGTGTTAAGTTTCATAATTACCAGTGTCTCTAATTCTTGAAAAATTTGATCGAAATTATTGATGGCATCAGTAAAAATAATTTTCAGTAATTTTGTACTGAATACAATATTTGTAGTCCTCAGTAGCATCAAATGTTTCATGAACTACGCTCGCAGCTTTAATATTACAATATTGTTTTCGAATTTTGTTTATTAAAAATAGAAAAACAAAAATTATTTTTAATTCATTCGAAATAACTTATAGATTCCTCTCCCTTTCTCCCTTAGATGCATTAAATTTCCGAAAAAAAGATAGATGCATGTCTCTCGGTTTATACAGATATTTGCTACAATATATTTTATCAAAGGTTTGTTTGTAGTTTAAATATTTACACATAAATCATTGGAAGTTTTGAGTACAAATGCTTAACGTGACCATTCAATCTGGAAATCTATTTAAGCCTGTCTGTGAACAATCTAACGACCTAACGTGTCGTTAAAAGTTTCTAAACAATTGAAGCTACTTTGCTGGTGGCATTTCATCCTTCCTCGTGCAGTTTCACTTTTTTGTTTCGTTTTTCTACTACACAGTATTTATTTAATTCAAATAACACGGAAGAAATTTAAAAAAAAAAAAAAAAAAATATGTCCATACATTTCGGACATTTAAGTAGATTATCGAAAATGTATTGTCCTATATATTGTACGTCAGGTTACAGAAGATGTGCTGGATTTATTTAATATTCCTCGAAATTCGACTTTAAAGAAAAGAGTAAATAGTATTTCTTAATATTTAAAAAATACGCATGGATTTTTTTCAATGGAAATTTTGCTTACAGCCATAAAGAAATTTAAAAATTTACCTAAGAAACTACACCAAACATAGGAACTTCGACACTTAAAACTTAGTAATTGTGATTAAATATTACTTCTAAAATTTAATCACAATTATTTACAAGGAGTGAATTTCAAATTAGAATAACCCAACCTGTTCGCCTGGATTAAAATCCGCATCGAACTACCAGTATTCAAGGTCGTTAATCACTCGGCAAGTGGTGGAAGTCCGCAGCTCTAAATTTGGTTTATGTGAGGCAAAGCCTCGAGGGCTATCTGCGTGAGGGAAGGCGTATCTGCATTAATGATATCGATAATTAGTTTTAACCAACTTATCTACTAGCTTCTGGTAGGAATTAATAAAAGGAAACTGTATTGTCGATACTTCCTGCCTTCTTGAAGAAAACAATGCAAAGTAATATATTTACTGTAATTTACATTATCGAAAAATTTCCTTAAAACCCAGTTAAGATAGCTGGGAGCTCCAGAACAGCCTTCCTTCGGGGTCTGTATCTAGCAATTTCTTTACTTTTAAAATACGGAAATAAAAATATTGACTTCTTCTCCATTATAGCAGCAGCCGAGTGGTAAAACAGCCAAGCACTGGTAGTTTCACCTGAGTTCAAATTCCGGCGAATAAGTTGGCTGAATGGGCGCTTTCGTGCTTTTTCCCATATATAATTTGAGTATGAGGCACTTTACCTTGAAAGTCTCCTCAAAGGCATTCCTCTTCCTTAGGCGCATAGCTCTCGTGTGTTTTGCCATAATTCAAGCAATTTAACTTTTTTTCCATCAGAGATAACATGCACCGAAACAATTTCTCTGTAGAAAGATTTACATGCCAACATTACCTGTTGGCCAGCATTAAATTAAATGGTTGTTCTGATTTCTTATAACAGTGTTCTTGTTTCCAAAGCAAATATTTAATATTTTCGATGAATTTTTTTAAATGTGCTTTTTTTTTTTTTTTTTTTTGTTTGTTTATTTAAAAAACTTTAACCTGAGAGTTATATTTTTAATGCTTATTTGCTCAGCAGAAGCCCAGCAATGAAACCATTAAACACATATAGCAAATATCTGCGAACAGTATGGCTGCATGGGCGTTTTTGAGGTATTCCCCATGCGTAAAGCGGATACAAGGCAGTTTCACTTAGAAAATCCTCCACGTAGGCATCCCTCCCTTTAAGCAGGTAACCTTTTGCTTGCTTTATTATAATCAAATAAATCAAACCTTGGCGCTCCTTCTGTTATGACGTAACTTTTTCATCAGTTATGGGAAGATTCTTCGTCTATTTGAGCATCGTCTCGTGCCTATCATGCATCACTACGTTCGCCTCTTAAACTTTAAGCAATTGCTTATCGATTCTGCATCACAAGCCTCCGCATCTTCCTGAAGTAAGTCCTCCATAAATTTTTCCTGATATGGACTTTTTTTATACTATCAGAAATGCTATGTTTCTTTTTCTTCATGTTGTTGCACTCGGGATGAGGCTATTGAAGCCTAGTTGCCTGCTCCAAGCAAAATTGCTCTAATGTGGGAACGCTCCAAACCTGGGGGAGTAGAATGTAATCAAAGCTTGATTTTGACACCTCTACGGTGAGATGGAAGATAAATGGTCTCATTGACACAAGGTTAATTGCCGATCATACATTCTCTAAGTTAAATCAAAACAAACAGTATTTTTTATTTTTAGTGAGCGCAGAGTTGCGGAAAAATGGTGCGACAAGAATTCCTCAAATAGTAGAAAACAACTGAAAGGCTGTGTGAAAAACTAAATGCATCACTGGAAATTGTGTGAAATGTATGCTAGAGGCGTTGCACTACAATGTCAAAGCTTCACATAGATCTGAATATCCACGTAATTGCAAGCTATAGTAGATCCATACGTGCATAGAAGAAGGAAAAAAACTGGGTAGAGAAGGTGGGCGTGTGACTTTGTAGACATTCAGAGGTGTTTTGTTTTCGCGTAACTTTGATTGATTTGAGATTTTATGAGGACCAGTGCACTCACTCAAAATGAAGAAGATGAAATTAACTATAAAAAACATTGCCACCTCATGGGTAAAAGGCGCTGTAAAAAACTGAATTTCAAAATCCTGTTCGAGCAGAATTTGCGAAATAAAAGGATATTAATTAATTTTTATTTTATTTATTTATTTATTAAATGGCGATGAGATAGTTATTTAAAAAAGGATTGCAGTGATTCCGAAAAGCCATGTTATAAATATGCTAAACTTCAGATTTTTTTAATTTTCATTCAACTTTTACAAGTATATCATTGACAGGCTTTAGCGCCGCCCGAGTCCCTGTCAATGATATCATTGAGCCCTGTACAAAGACCGCAGGGAGTTCAGTATGGTAAATTAAAACGGGAAACATTCAGTGATTCTTACTTCGCATTAAAATCCATAGGTTTTGACACATTCGGAGATAAACATTTTGTAATTACTCCATAAATATAAGTACAAAATATATATATATATATATATATTTTTTTTTTTACAATGTTTTAGAGTCTTCAGTATGTGAAAGAATACATTCTTAAGCAATATTTCATTCTGAACGCAATCAAATGTTATACTTTTTCCGTGCTCAGAACAGTTTTAATTTTAATAAAATGGTTTCACAAGTTTTTCTTAGTTACAAATTTTAAGGTAATTCGATTTTATTCGGTTAACGATTACAAAAATTAAAATCAAAATTTATTCTATAATTGACATTAAACTCACGCATTGTTTCTTTTGTATTTACAGTGCTTCTTTATGAAATATTTTCTCATATATGAGGTAATTTTCAGATTCTGAGGCATCTTTTTAAATCAAAATCCACAATCTATAATCAATACTCTGTTTGGTCCATTTCAAACAAGACTATCTTTTACTAATTCAGAAGTCAAACAACAAAAATCAGCGTTATATTTCAAATTTTCACAGGACTAGTTTTGGTGGTTTTACCGAACCACCATCGTCAGCTGCAAAAGCGCAAATGACGATGACGCAGCTGCAGCTGCGTCATCGTCATTTCATCGTCATCGGCTGCTGCAAAGCTGCAAATGCAATCATTTGCGCTTTTGCAGCTGACGATGGTGGTTCGGTAAAACCATCGAAACTAGTCCTGCGAAAATTTGAAAATATAACGCTGATTTTTGTTGTTTGACTTCTGAATTAGTATTTGTTCGGAGTGTTAACGAGTATTTCTGAAAGGGATAAATAAAGGGGGTTAATTAATATTATTTAAAATTTGTAACTGAATTATTGTAAAATGTAAGAAATAATTTCTTTAATACTACTTATCCTTTTTTTTTTTTTTTTTTACCTTGATTTCAAAACCACACATTCTAAAAATTATATTTTACCACTTCCTCTAGCACACATCTAAAAAAAATCTCAGTGTATTAAAAGATGTTGTAAATTGCTTTATAACACCTTTTAATACATTGTTTTCCAATACGAATGATTCTTGATTCAGTAGTTTTATAAATATATTTGTCAACAGAATTTCAATTTATGTTTACAATTAAGATACATTTGTTATCGAATTCAAATTTTCTAGTAAATATAGTTTGGCAGATATTATTCAATACCTCTGTTAGCAATTTTACCCACTTTAATAGTTTTCTGATAATATAATAAATAACAACTACCCATTTAACATTTAAACATTAGCCTCATTGTCATTAGATCTCAATCTAGATTGCCTTACTCTGCATACCAACACTGCTTCACTTTTTAGAACAGTTAAAACACTAATTAATCCAAATACAGAAAATATAAAATTTCCACATTGCAAAAAAATCCAAAATATAGAAAATTGCAAAATGTGTAAAATACTAATTGTAACATTGATGAGGCTTTTTTAATGTCTCCAAACTGTTTTAAAATTAGCAGACCACTACTCAATCTATTCTCCTTTTTATTAGGCATTTATTGGCTGAATTAAGAAATAAAATTTGGTTATGTTTTGTTTAACAGAGTATTGAGTAATAAAGAATTTTCATTCATAATTTTATGTTACATTAATAACTCAGTTATTAACAATAACTGATCATGATATAAGGTAAATTTTGTATACAATTGACGCAATACTGAATTAATTACAGTGTTTTTTCATTCTAAGTTAATGGATCTTATGTGCAAATATTGCATGAACAATTCTGGCATTCTGCATAAACAATTTAGCAATCTGGAATTAATAACGGGACCATTCGTGATAGGACCTCCTAACGATGGAATATAAAAAAGGTGTTCACCTGTGTGAATCACCCTGTTTTCAAATTCTTCATAAACTGTTATGACGATGTGGCACTTTCCCACGGTATATCATTTCGACACCACATGCCACTTCTACTGAATTGGCAAATGCTTTTGTATACAATTTTACACAAATATATGGTTACAAAGGATGGATAAGTTAAGTTATTAGAATATTTGTCTATATATTTATTAATTTTGACAAGAATTACAGAATTCCGATTTAATATCATTTTCAGTTAAGATATATCAACAGAAAATTATTATTTTACAATTATATAAACCCTTAGTGAATTTAAAATGAGCAAATATTACGCCTCTCCCCTAAATTTTTTAAAAAGTGCATGAATCAATAATATGTTGATCACCAAAATATGTATTTTATTTAAAACATTTTGATATTTGGAGTATAAAAGAAAAGTAGTAAATAAGAGCACTGAAAGATATGTAAAAAATTTTCACGCTTATACCTGTTAGTTATAAAGCAATTGAGCTTTTAAATGTGTTGTATTTCTGCAAATTTTTGACATTTTTAAGTTACCTTAAAGTATTTAGCATTCTTTACACATAGCATAAACATTTTGCTAAAATCTATATTCTTGCAGTCCAGTAGCTTAAAATTTTATAAAAGAAATTCACAATCAAAATAGCTGTTGCAAGTTATCGAAAAATAACCAAGATGTGATGTGCACGGAAATGCCACTGAACTATACAAATTGCTATTACCCATCCAGGAATATTTCTTTTATGTAAAAGTGTTTTCGCTTTCCTATTAGTGCGGAACTGTCGTCTGTGAAAGTAGAACCTCTATCAAGTTAACATTCTCTGGAGATAAACAAAAGTACCACACCCCGTTTGGCTACCAAAGTTCGGCAGCACAGCGTCAGCAGTAGTACAAGGATGGCGTCTCTTTTTGTTCCTACATCCATGCCTCTATGCATTACATGCTTCTTCGCCCGAAATGGCCTTCTTTCCTCAACGGCATCATTTTCGACTTCCATTTGATGTTTCTGTCTATCCCTCTGAACTCGTTCACCCAAATCACTTTTACCCTTCTCTCCTCAGCGGAGGGGTAACCTTCCGATAACATTCGCTTCTCCCTTGTTCACCGAAAAGCCAAGACTGTTCAGCATTTTATTCTTCTTAAAATGCGTTCGGCTTTAATTTTCCCTACAACTTAATTGCATAAAATTTTCTGCATAATTACAGGACGTAAATAACGGCGTGTAATAGTACGGCTTAGATAACAATATTTTAGAGCATATTATTATGTATTTGTATGATTATTACTAAAACATGTGAAATATTCTAAACTTTTAGTTTATTTGATAATTATCCCCTTATTTTAAGCATATAACGACTTCATGAAAAGATGTTTATTTAATTTATTTAGTAATAATGAACGTCTTGAAAATGTCAAAGACGTAACTTTCTATTTAGGCAAAAATTCAAATTTCAGCAGTTAAAGCGGTATTCTTAAAGAAAACCCGCTTTCATTCTAAGGAATTTTTCATGATACAGTTAAATGAATAGTTTTCCAACTCTATTCTGGATAATTTCGCACGTAGCTGAATCGTTTCCAGTTTTAAGGATATTTATTTCTACAGCGTTATTCATCATGTGACTCGCGAATTATGATTTGATTTTATTACATAACCACGTATTTTTGATACTGGTTTTTTTAGTATTGACTTAAAAGGAAAATATTTTTACATTAGCTCTCAAAAGTCTTGAACTATTGGGAGATTGGGTCTTGAACCTGGTAGTTCAAGATCAAAAGTTTGGCGATCTTTTTTCTAGATATCATTTAACATAGCCAGGACAGATAAAAGTTTATTCTACATATTTTAGAAATAAAGAAATAATATTATAATAATTGAGAAGATCAATGTGGATTTGATTCGATATTTAACTTAAGACTATTTTAACTAAAGTATCATATTATAAAGTATTTTATCCCTCCTTTCCTCATGCTTTTGTGGTGTAATTGGAAGCATCCTTGCGAGGTATTCGAGGCCCGGCGAAGGCACTGAACATTTTTCACGTCTTCTATTTCAAAAAGCCTAATGAGTCGACAATAGTTTTGACCTTTGAAGAAGATTGGATTTTGATTAATTGCTGAGACACGAAAACTGTCAGTCTAGCAGGAAGTTTGTCTTCATGAAATGTTTTTTACTGTAAACTGACTCGTCCTCACCTTATATATATATATATATACAGTGGTGGCCAAAATTGTGAACACTTTTAGAAATTTTTATGTTTTTGAATTTTTGTATGCTTATAGAAAATATTACGTTTCGCAAAATGCAAACTTGTATATATCATTTTAAAGCGAATTTATTACTGAATTCAATATAAAACACAAAATTCAATTATTTGCAATACAAAAAAAGTTATATGTACTTTAATATAAATAAAAAACACAGTTATGAAGTGGTTTGTAATGTCTAGCTTTCCTGGCCAATCACTGTTCTTGTTCTGAGAACCAATCAAATGTTAGTAACTGCCAGTAGAAGCTGACATCATGTTTACACTTGAAACAATTCATTATTTTGCTTTGTTCTGTAGAAGGAGAACCTGATTCTTATATACTGCAATTACAAGTAGGAATTTTTGTAAAAATTTTTAATATTTAGTCAAGAAGCAATGACATCAAATAAAAGAATAAATTGGACACCTAGAAAGAGATGTAATATTATTGTGTTACGAGAAAGTGGTCTTTCCTATGCTGAAATTGCAAGACAGGTGGGTGGTTCAGTGACTACATCTGGAGTCCGAAAGTTTTGTTTACGATATCAGAAGACAAATTCAATAAAAAACAAAGAAGCAAAAGGCCGAAAAAGGTGCACCACATCTATTGATGACAGAAGAATATAAAGACTATGTCTCCAAGATAGAAAAATGTCATCAGCGGCCATCAGAAGTGATCTGAATGATGTTGGTGTTTCTGTCAGTTAAGAACAATCAGGAGAAGATTAACAGATGTTGGACTGAGAGTTATAATTCCACGAAAAAAGCCTATCTTCATTTTCAGGAACGGAAAAAAAAAAAAAAAAAAAAAAAAAAAAAAGACTACAGTGGACAAAGGAACACATTAATTGGACAGATGATCAGTGGTCACAAGTTATATGGAATGATGAAACTAAGATATCGTTATTCGGTAGTGATGGGCGAAAATATGTAAGACGTAGAATAGGAGAAGAGCTACATCCTGACTGCATTCAAGCAACTGTGAAGAACCCAGTTAGTGTTATGATTTGGTCATGCGTGTCAGCAGATGGTATTGGTCGCCTTCATGTCATCGATGGGTTACTGAATGCCAGAAAATACATTGACACTATTCTAGAACCAAAACTTCTACCTTCCATCAGAGATCTCTTTCCCAACAATGCTTCGTTTATTTTTCAGCAGGATTCTGCTCCTTGCCACACGGCCAAAATATCGAAGGAGTGGTTTCGTACAAAGAGCATTAAATTGTTGTCATGGCCAGGAAAGAGTCCTGACCTCAATCCTATCGAAAATTTGTGGCACCGTTTGAAACCTCTTGTCCGAATGAGGCGCCCATCAAATAAAAGGGAACTAATTGAGGCTATAATTGTTTCCTGGCATCATGTAATAACGAAAGAAGAGCTTAAAACTCTTGTCAGCTCAATGAAACGTCGATGTGAAGCTGTAATTAGAAATGAAGGGTATCCTACTAAGTACTGATAACTCACTGCAATCATCACTATCTAATGTATATCGATAACTATTATCGTTTAACTTTTTTGTATTGCAAATAATTGAATTTTGTGTTTTGTATTGAATTCAGTAATAAATTCTCTTTAAAATGATATATACAAGTTTGCATTTTGTGAAACGTAACGTTTTCTATAAGCATACAAATTTGAAAAACATAAAAATTTCCAAAAGTGTCCACAATTTGGCCACCACTGTATATGGAAAATTCCGTGTAGCGATTCTTTCGTTAAAAAGTTACTTTACGTGAATACATGCAAATTTTTTCAAAGCAAGGAATTTTGAAATATTGTTGCTCTAAACTCAGGCAAATAAAAAGGAATTTCCCAGCATTCTAATTTATGGGAATGATTAATTACAATATTAAAGTTTACTAATCAGATGGTTAACTTTTCTCCTTCAATAAGTATTTAAAATATCCAGCTCCGAAATCTCCGGATTTAATCAAATTCGACATTAAAAAGAGATATGATGCGAGTGAAAGAAAATGTTTCACTATTGTAGGAAGTAAGCGTTATTTTATGTATGAGCAATAAAACTGTCGAGAAAGTTTGAGTTGGGAAACTAATGATGTTACACTTATTTGACTGTGATCATAAGGATTTAACCAGCTCTTTTATTATTGTTTAAGATTTAAATTTTTATATACATTGTAAATAAATAAATGTCTAAATTAAGATTATAAACTGTTATGTTCAAAATATTAAAATATTTACTCTAAAAAAACATTTTCCAGTTATAATACGTTATATAAAATCATGTGAAGTTTGAAAAAAGCATATGGAAATATATAACATTAAAATTTAAAAAAATAAGTAATATTTCAACATCTAGGCTTCTAAATGAATGTAATAGCTCCAAACATCGATTAAATTTTCTAATAAAATTCCGTTGCTTCATAATTTTTCTTTTAAAATTTAAAATTTTGATTTAATTCTCAGTATTTTAATTGGGATCTCCATAGTTTATTTTCACAACTTAGCAAATTTTCTGCTAGATTTTCTGCTTTAGAAGCTGAATCAGTGAATTACGTTTAAATAGGGACAGGGAGCTATGTTATTTAACTTGGAATTCCACGCTTCAATATGATTATTAGTTCTGGTTCCATCAACTGAGATGTGATTCCAGATATTTCTGCAAAAGAATATAGTTAAATTTAAAAAATAAAATTATGTTTGTTCCATTTATACTATTTTTTTCATCTAAGATATTTTTGACATTTTTTTTTAGTTAATGTAAATAATTTTAATTAATATAAGATGTTCTGTTCCTAACGCCATATATTACCTACCGCGGTACAGAAAAATTGTTTGCATGAAACCTAACAGTATATATATGTATATATATATAAGAATTTATTTACTAGTGGATTGTTGAGTATATTATCTCCTTTGAGAAAGTTAGTAGAATTGTAGGTAACGCAAGTATTAGGCAATTTATTAATATATTTAATTTAATTTAATTATATTTAGGTTGTAATATTTTCATATTTAACAAATATATATATATATATATAGGTTGTAATATTTTCATATTTAACAAATATATATATATATAGGTTGTAGTATTTTCATATTTAACAAATATATAGATTTATTGCCCTTGACATTGCAGTCGTAAACGCTATCATTTTGTATTGTGTAACCGTTCCTGAGCAACGTCAAAAAATATTTGAAAAAAGTTATTCTGAAAGATTGCCATTTTGTAGATGCGTGAAAGTTTATCAAGAAAATAAATGTAGTATTGAGTTTGAATGTGATGCTGTAACGGATGGAATTGTATTTTAAGTTACCTATCGCCAATAAAATCTATATTTTACTGAGAAGCGCATCAGTTATTTCGTTCAATGCAGCAAAAAACTTTCCAGTCTTATAAAATTGGAGGTTCAACCGAGATACTGGAGTCTTCCAGTAATTCAGACTTCCGAAAACTGAAAAATGGTAAAAATTCAATGTCCCAAACTGAAAAGTACTGAAGAAAGTCGACATTAGAAAATCCCAAACCTCTGATTGTGGATGATTGGAAGTTACACATCTTTTTGAAAACTACATTTGTAAAATGTTTTACCTTCCTTGCTTCAAAATACCAGATATTGTTACAAACTTCATCATTATCAGTTTATGGATAAAGTTAACAGGGGGTTAGATTAAGCAGGGCTTTTTAGTACATCAACTATAACGTTACTTGAAGGAAACCACAAAGACAGGTATTTCAAATTACCAATGATTCATAAACAGAAACATACACTGGTGTGCAAAAATTAAGGACGAGACGGTTTTTTCAATATAACTTTGTACAAAAGCTTTCCAAATCAACACATTTAATACCGTAAGATCCCCAATACGTAAGGACATGAGTAATGTAAGCAACACTTACTAAAAGAGAAATCAGAGGGATAAAAAGAAGTTTTATTGAAAACGTAGCATGGAGCGCAATGCGACTGAAGGCCGAAACATCCCTGGTATGGGTGTCCAGCAAGAAACATCCGGCCTTTAATAGGGGATATGATCTCCCCTGACTGCTAGGCAGGTTTCACAGCGTCTGCCCATGCTGAGAATGAGGGTGTCAATGAGTTGTTGAGGCAGTGCTGCCCATTCGTCTTGCAGCGCAAATCGAAGCTCCGGAATCGTTACTTGTGGTAAGGTACGAGCTGCCAAGCGTCTGCCTAGAAAATCCCATACATGCTCGATGGGATTGAGATCCGGAGATCGTGCCGGCCAATCCATACGTTCAATATCCTCACTCTCTAAGAGCTGTTCGGCAGCTACTGTGCGATGACATGGTGCATTGTCGTCCATGAAAAGGAACTGCGGACCCATAGCGCCTCTAAAAAGACGCACATATGGAAGAAGAATCTCGTTACAATAACGGGTCCCGTTGACTGAACCTGCGTCGAAGATGTGAAGGTCTGTACGACTACCAAGCATGATGCCTCCCCAAACGAGAACACCGCCACCTCCATACCTGTCCCTTTCAATGATGTTCGAGGGATGATTGCGGCTTCCCCGCTCTCTCCAGATGAATATGCGATGAGAATCGCTACTCAGACTGAATCTGCTCTCATCTGTAAAGAGTACTCGTCCCCATTCATTGTCTCTCCAATTCCGGTGTTCCCGGCACCACAGAGAACGCCTTCTCCGATGGGCAGGCGTTAGAGGTACACACTGTACAGGGCGTCGTGCAAACAGACCACCACCGTGCAGTCTTCTGGCCACGGTAAAACGCGATATCGGTCGTCCAGTGCCTGTGTCGTGTGTCTAGCGATTTCTCCCGTTGTCTGCCGCCTGTTTCTTCTGGCCTGTAAGGCAATATACCGGTCATCTGCGGGTGTGGTTCCTCGTGGACGACGACTACTAAACCCCCGGATAGCTGTTCCTGCAGTTTGAAATTGTCTCCAAAGTCGTGAAAAGATGCTGTGAGCAATTCCGATTTCTGCAGCCACATTTGTCACACTGAGGCCTTCCTCCAACTTCCCAATGATTCGACCTCGGGTAAAAGCATAAAGATGTCGTCTAACAGATTGATTATTCGCCATTTCTCGCTGAGGCAGCAACTCGGTGTGATTTTAACTGCTATACGGCGTGCAATATCTTTGCCAGAAATACTGATCTTACACCGACAACATGCTTTATACTACTCAGACACTCCCCCATTACGTCTACCTGCATATCTGCGCATTTGCTACCGCACATCACCTTACTTAATCTCCTGATTGGTCTTTCTGTCCGCTCTGCCTCTCCGTTCAGCTGATATGCTAATTTTTAGACTTCGTCCTTAATTTTTGCACACCAGTGTATTTTAAAACAAACACGACTGAGAGATTTTTATCTAGAAACTTAAATCCATCTTTTTTTCTTCACGCAAATGACGATAAAGAGCTTTGCAAACATGCGTTTACCAACAGTCAAAGGTGTCAGTCAAGCGATTCGTCTTTGATGATATGAACTGAAGATTTCTTTTGTTTGTAAGATCTTTAGAATCCCTGAAAGGAAGATACAAATTCTTACAAACAAACGGCTTTTGTCCTCAAAATTTCAACCACTACCCCAGGGATGGGCAAACTTTTTTGGTCGCGGGCCAAAAAAAAAAAAAAAAAAAAGTTTGGCTGACCAAGATAAATTTTTATAAAATTTAAAAAATAATATACAAGTATTACAATTTAAATATATTAATGAGATGAATGAAATTGCGTTTTCATTTTTAAAAGTTTCTTATATTGAGGTTCGAAGTGAGATGTATTGATTCTAAGGAAAGAAGCTAAATGTTGTCAGTCTACTTCTGAAATAATTCTTTCTAAGGTTTATAATTGAAAACACTTGCTAAGATGAAGCAAACATAGCACTGATTTTTTGGGCGTGGTAAATTTAACTTGGGAAATTTACTTTCGATAATGATTTGTAAAACTCTGGCATATTTAGAATCAACTGCATGAGATGATTGTTAGATTGCAACTCCATTAATTCAAGCTGCAAACCTGACCCCACTGCTTCACAATTTGCGTTTAAAGACATTGTAAAAATATCCAGTTCTGTTTGAATGGCACTGAAATCTTCTTTCGAACTCAAAATGCAGATTTTTCAAGCCATCTGCATAATTCTTAAGTTTCTCTTCATTTACTGAGGGTATTGAATTTAACCTCGGAAAATGAGATAAGTCGTTCTTAGCTAGCTGCCCAGCAAACAGATTAAGTTTTAAGTTAAGATAATTAAGTTAAGATTAAATTTTTTCTAAGAGGTCAAATTTACCTACATTGGATTCCCATATGTCTGCTTCCCGAGAAAGAGATAACTCTTGTTGGCGGCAATCTACAGCTATAACTAACAAAGGACTTCCGCTTTTAACACTTAACCGATTGAAAGCTGTCTGGACTTGCTATTTCCGTCGATTTATGTTTTGCAGAACAAAAATAGAAAAAGTAAGAAGATTCCTTTGAAGAAAAGGAAGAAAAAATAATATTTAAACAAAGTAGAAAAGGAGATGGATATATAATATATAAATATATATTTCTTTTATTTGCCTCGGACCGGCAAATTAAAATTCTATTCGCGGGCCGGATAGAACGTTCCGGCGGGCCGTAGTTGGCCCATCCCTGCACTACCCTATCACGATCAACATTTGAACATGAAGCTGTCATCAGAATAAAGCTGCTCCAATCACTCTATGGAAAGAAATTTGTAGGTACAGCGAATCTTCTACAAATCTGCGTAGGAAAATTTACTCGCTAATTCTGCTTGAAAGCCAGATAGAAGTCTATTATCGCTCCCAATAGCAATGGCAATAATCCACAAATCTTCGTTTTGAAGCACAGATGGAACCATAAATGGCTTGGGAAAAGAAAGGTGCTTATAGATGGAAGAAAAATGAGTCGCACCGGTGTCCGAATACATGAAATAGTTGTCTTGACGTATGACTATAACCACTTGGCTGGAATGCTTGAGATGAAAAACGTAATTTAGTCATCTACGTATGCGAAACGAATGAGAGTCTGTGCTGCTTTGAAGCATTCTATGAATCAATCTGCAGTAGTTTTGGGGTTTCTGATATTCTGTATTGAGATCATGATGAATTATGATGATGATCATGATGAACTAGGAGTTCTTGTGATTTCTTACCTTTGAGCCAATCAAGTGTGTCATTAAGTTCGGGAATGGATTAAAGTTTTCAGTTTTTCTGCGTAAAAGGTGTTTTCGATGTTCGATTTCGGAACTTCATATTTATTAATTAATGTGAGGAAGCCTTCAGTTTTAAAAACAGTATTTTTCTGTCTTGCAGGTGTCTGTGTTCTATTCTTGTTTGTAATGTTAGCGAATTTTTTTTGGTATTGTTTGCCGCTGCGATAGCTGCTAATATGTTCGTCATCGCAAAAATAGCTATAGCACTGTGGTTTTTCTCCAGTTTTCTGGGGGAAAAAGGCACTTCTATGCGCTTGCTCGCACTTGCAGCATCTTTCTTTATTGAAGCAAGAGTGTTGAATATGAACATACGCTTGTGTCGGCTTCTTTTTATGGGTATATTTTTCAACTTGGACTTTAACATTAAATATATTATTCAGGATAGATGTTGCATTTCCTGCAGCATTTCTTTGGAATTCGATAAAGTAGACGGAAAACTTTTCAAACTTAATTTACCGGATTTTCTGAATTGACGTACTTTTAGAATTGGAAATTTTCTTCCTAAATCGTTTAATATAGCATCTTCGGATACTGAGTTAAGGAGGTTTTTAATGATAGCTCTGACGTTTCTTTTTAAATTATGTTGATATGGAATGAAAGGGAATTTTTTTCTGTTGTAGATTTTTTTTTCCATGTTGCAGTTATCATTGGCATTCTACACGTAAGCGAAAACGGATATTTGCGTCATGTTTAGCATCATAGAAACTGCTGAAGATTTCAGTAAATAATACATCGCTATCTATCCAGTCAATATTGTTTTTGCAGTGTTTTCTGAAGTTCTTTCCGATTCGCTCTCATCTGGGAGAGTTGGTCATATCTGTTGCTGTGAGGGATTTCATTAACTATGTTTTCTCTACTTTTATTTTTGGCGTGTTTCCTGGGGTTAATCCATTTATTTTTGTGATTTTCGTTAGATTTTTGAACGAGTTTACTCTTAGCCCCAGCTTCTTATTGTTGTTGTTCAATACCTTGTGTAAGATTAGGAAAAAGTTTTCTGTGCTGTTCTGCAATTTCTTCAGCCTTAGTAGTTTTGAATGATTTTGCATAGTTTATTATAGCCGTTTCCTTCGACTTGTACAGTATTTTCTGGAATCTGTGTGGCTATCCATTATTTCATCTGATTTATTTAAGTTCTCTTCTGTGGATTTATGCAAGTTCTGTGAAGTTTTCATCCTTTTAACAAGTAAACAATTCAATAATTTAATTTGTTCTTCTGATTTCATAGCCTCGAGAATTGGATTTTTTGAAGTCCATATTTGTTCGGAGAGATTTAGCAAAGTAATCGGGAACAGTGTCATTATTCATAAAATCATAAGTTCATGTATGCCATGGGAGGCTGCCCTTATCGGGAAGTTGTTTGGCCATATAAAGGAATGAGCAACGCTAACCTCTATTGCTGATGATGATAATATTTATGAATTGTTAGTACAGAACTGCCGTCTAAATAGGTTCTGGGAGAAACTCTTTTTTCAGGGAAAATGCTTGTTGCATTTTGATGCAGATAAAGGGCGGTAAAAATGCAATGCAATAAAATACTTTTTATGAAACTGATGGACATTCTGTAAAATTCAGATCCATTTTACATCCACGTTGTTCTTAAAAATTCGGTTAAGTTACTTGGATTATGGTAATGCACACTAGCGATATCTGCTTAAGGGAAGAGATGCCAAAAGACTTGTTTTGCGCAGACACAATACTTATCTTTTACTAATCACAACAAAGCTGCAAATATTCATAAAATTTATATTACTTTAATTTATATTACTTAGGTTCATAACTTAAAACTAAGATAAAAATATAAATTATTAAAATATTCATTTATTGCATTTAAGTTGCTTAGTTTATTAGCTAACAAACGAATGGATTAAATTTGGAATATAAATTACAGATTTTATACTTATCCAAATGGCAATATTCAGGGAACTGGCTGTTAGTAGAGGTTCTTGAGAAATAAATTAAAGTTTTTTACTTCTCATATTGACAACATTACTTTTAAATTGGTCAGTTTGATAATCAATAATCGACGAATTATGTACAAATGAAGAATTAAAATTATCATGCTTTGCCAAACGGCAATTAAGAATCAACTGTGAAACTATAATAAGAATCAACTATGCTATGGAAGATTAAATATCTCATATTTAACATAATGGCAACACTTGCTAAGACTTGCTTCAAAATTCTTTTCATTCTTCTCTGTCGTCAATTTTTGAGGTTAGATCATGATCAACGAAATTTATTTTGTCATAACAGAATTTTGTATTGAAATCGAAGAGAATACATCTTATTGTATGACACCATTTTATTTGGAAAGTGATACAGACACAATTGCCGTTCACTCTCGTTCAATCATGTTGTACTTTCTCTCCGCAGGACTGAATTTCTTACTAAGATAAATCACGAAGTGCTCTTCGCCATTGGTATAGTCCGTAAAGACACGTTCGGTGCATCATATTACATTGTAAATTCTATCTCAAAACCGGGCGCATGCAGCATCGGTTCCCTTTAAATGCTTTCCTTTCAAATCTATGAATGCTCTCTCACAATTTTCGTTCCAGAAAATCTCTTCCTTCTAAGCTCTTAGCTGCAAAAATTTGTTTGGGCAGCAGTTTTCTTGCAATAATCCTTTTCATAACGGCAGCAGTAGTCGGCGAGGCCTAGGAAGATGCGCATTTGGATCTTGGGTTTTGGGAATTCCAGGTACAACTCACTTTGGCTTAGGATGGAGATCTAATTCGATCCTTAGCTTTATGTTCAATGTCTTGCACGAACTAAAAAGACTTGGCTTTAAGTTGAGCCCGACGGAATCTCTCTAAAACTTCAGTCACGTGTTTCGGTTTCGTATTCTTTCCATTTTATGAAAAATAGCGACGTCGTCGAGATAAGGGGCAGCACAATTTTCACATCCCTTTAGTAATTTGGCCACCAATTTACTAAAGACGTGGGGTGCGTTTTTCAACCCGAAAAACATCCATAGAAAGAAAACACATCGAAAGAAAAGCCAAATTCACATAGGGCTAACGACACTTTCCCACTTATAATTGCCTTAATAATATACTGCTCCTAGTATCTTTCTACAAACGTTAAGCGGATCAATTCCACTTCATGTTTTTCTTCTTCTCTACGGACTTGAGAGTGGTAAAAGTGCAGATGATCCACACTTAGAATATCGAAGCGCTTTCCGCTCCTCAGATCTTTTCGCCCTTTCCTGATCATCTACTTTATGCGGATTATTTCAATAGTTTCTTGGGAGACCACAGGTTTTCCTTTTTCGCTTCTCGCTTTCTACATTCTCACAACCGGTTGGGTATCATTATCGGAAAATCTTTTTTACTAGCGAATGCATTTTTCTTGAAATCGTGCCTCTCAGTTTTGAAGTTATCTTAGCCTCTCCACTAACACGAGCGGTGATTTAATTTGTCCCAATTCACCTATATACTATTTCTCTTTAGCTTCGGCATTCGCGCGCTTTTTCATCTCCGCAACCATCAGTATTTCAGCTCAGCAAAAATATTAACTTCTTTCCCATCCGTCAAATAACATTCATACATAAAATCTTTCAACTTAAAGGCTTCTTTTCAAAACTCACAAAGTTTCCACTAAAGGTTTCGGGCTTAGGTAGTAACTATCCAACAAAACCCTTTTGGTTTGAACCCGTTTTTCGTGTTGTTCTAAACGTTTCACGAATTATTATCTGCACTACTTCCATTGGTAAAATAGCCATACTTGAGTTCAGCCATTCAGTTTCTGATAAAGCCATAAAACTGAATATAAACTAATATGTGTTACCTCGTTACTGAATTTTATTCAGTCTGAATCTTTTCACATCTGAAGCATGTATCGCTGAAATGGAATATCTGACAGTTAACCTGTCAGATGTGTATTTCCTAGCACTATTCGCGGTTCTGATTGTTAACTTCTGTAGCTCAAATTATCGTTCTCTTTCCTATCTCTCTTCCTACTCATTTCCTCGACAACAATCAAGAGAAGACATAATCTTTTTTTCGTTATAACTTTCTCTATTTAGAACTACGTCGCTTAATTGTGCTTCTCATTCCCGGGTTTATATCGAGACCGAAATTCTCAGCTAAGCTTGTCAGCTAACTGCAATAATTTCTTAAGCTTGGCTCAGAGTAAATACGTCATTTTGAGAAAAGCTTTCCCTCTTCTTAATAAAAAGTTTATTTCCCATACCCGGTTCCTTACAATATGGCGCGATGTTATTTAAACGAAGATTTAAGGAAAAGTGTGAAGGATTTCTGACGAATAATCTGACGAGACATGGTGTAGTGACTTAAAACCAGAGTTTAAACTACAGCCAGTCCATTGAAGAACTTCATTCTCACCACGAACCCAAAATGTTTAACATGTATAACCATAGATAAAGTAAATGATGATCTCTGCCTAGTATAAAAAAGATGTGGGATGGCTATAATCGGATGACGCGACAAGCTGTGAGAATAAATCTTTTACTTTTCCGATGATAGAAGTCAGACGATTCCGCCATTAAGAGGATGATGCGACTGAAAAATGTTTACATGTAAAAGACTGTCGATTCTCTTCATCTGTAAATACCATCTATGTAAATTCATCCTTCTACACATGTAATCATTTTGTAGTTTGTAGCAACTGTTCATGTTTTATTAAATTATCGAGTTTTCCATAAATTGGACTAGTTTATTAGCCTCTAGACAGCCACAAAAGAAGTAAGTTTACAGACATCATATTCCTAGACAGTAAGTACCGATTCTACAGATTCGGGCGCTCAGGCCGCGATGAGCCTAGAAAGAATCATGATGAATATTACAAAAGAAAAGAAGTAAGTTTTGTTTCAATTATTTCCACTTTGTTACTTTTAATAATAGTGTTCTACGATACTGTGAATTAAGATGACTACCTTAAATTCTATTCCTAGAATTTCAAATTCTTTTAAGACTGGGCCTACTAAGTCAATTAAACTTTTACATCAAATTGTGTTTGGAACTTTGGGTGATCGAAAAAATAGAGCGAGATTGCGTAACTTTTGTGGTTTTCCATCTGATTTTATTATTGAAGAAACAAAACAAAAATTACTTAAAACTCTTACTGCAAATGATTTTATTTCTGCGTGTAATTTGTTACATCTTAATTATGATTCAAATCCTGATAAAAACTGTGATTTAATATTAAATAGTCTTTGTAATTTTAAGCTTCTAAAATCCAAAAGTTATGACGATGGTGAGTTATCTGAAAACGAAAGTGTTTATGATTCTGATAAAAATTATGATGTTAATTCTGTTCGGTCAGAATCACCTCCCATAAATAACTCAGTGAATGAAAACATTATAATGGCTAGCAATATTTCCCTACATTTACGTGATGTCTTAGACTCTGTTTCTGAATTTAATGGCACTGATACATATCCAGTTGAATCCTTCATTGGTGATTTAGAAGAATCTTTTAAATTATTTAAATTATCGGAATTACAGAAAATTGTGTTTGCTATAAATTGCTTACTGGTTCTGCTAAAGTATTTATTAGGTCTTTGAAAGGTATAATATCATGGGACAAATTAAAAGAAAATCTTTTATCTGAATTTGGTTCTAAAATAAACAGTGCACAACTTCCTAATTTATTACAGAAACTACACTTAAAACCTGGTGAATCACTTTCCGAATATTTAATTGCCATGCGTGAAATAGCCAGTCGCGGTTCTGTTGATGATTCATCAATTCATGATTATGTAATCAATGGGATACCAGATCAGAGTATCAACAAAATTATTTTGTATGGGTGTAAAATTATTTATGAATTCAAAGACAAATTAAAAATTTATGAGAAAATTTGCGTTCCAGATAGGAAGAATAAGGGTTATTCAAGTAATAACACACAAAATAAAGCACGCGCTATACCTAATACGAGAAAAGAACTAAGGTGTTATAATTGTGGAAGTTTAGGTCATAAGTCTTATCAGGTTCTGTATTCCTCCTTACTTGCTTTGGGAACATTAAATGACCTGACTCGGAACAGGGAGCTTACTAAAGCTATGTTCAATAAATGTGGGAAGTAGACAAGATACACAGGAAGGGTATACGAAACCCCTTTATTTTTCTCTCTTTACAATGATTTCCGGACTTCGGAATACAGAGACCAAACACTTGTGGTCTGGACGTAAGAATATAAAAATATTAACTAAATTCTAACTAAACTAACTTTGGATTAATAAACAAGTGTCTACTTGAAGATTGGCCGTATATTAACAGAAAGGCCGTATGTAGTACAGAGAACTTTAACACTACGATACGTTTAAAATTATCAAGAGGATTAAACCTCTGGCTTTGAAGCAACCAGCAACCGAGTAAAACTGCTATGGCAAGCGGCCTGCTCCTAATCTCTCCTTCCTCTCTCTTGCTTGGAAAAAAGCCACAACTTAAGTACTTGGCGTTCGCAAGACAAATTTGCATAAATAAGTTAAAGCTTTTAATTCTGGCCGGAAGTAGAAAATAAGAAGTGATAGTAAAAATTTAAAATAAAATAAACGTTAGTAAAGCATAACATCCTTACATACTTCCCGCCAGAGTTAATTAGTTTGAAACTGAGGTCTAAAACGACCTTGTTGAAAACTTTTAGCTCTAGAATCTAACGCGAGGCCAATCTTTTACAAACATTTCTCACTAGAAACTAGAAATTAAAAAAAAATCGTTTTTTACATTATCAACTTCATGGACAATTACTTTTCATCTGTACTGCATCTAAACAGGAGCTCTTAGTTGAAATCTGGTTCCTTCCAGAGACTAGTTTAATGAAATGTTACACAATTAAATGCCAAGTAACATGAATATTTATATTTCTCTTAACATTATTATTTCATTCATGACTTTATTTAATTCTATCCCCGTGCTCTCTGACATGTGTAGTAAAAGAAAACACCAAACACGAACGTGTTTATGTACAAATGTTCAACACTACCGCCTGCAATCAAAACACTAACGTGTTAAATTTCAACATAACAAGACCTCATAAGACACCTTATATTCATCTCTAAACCCTGAGGTACTATTCTGAAAGTGGCTAACTCTGAAGTGTAGCGTCAGAGAGCCTAACTACATTCATTCAACCTTTAGCACATATTCACAATAATTTTCTCTTTTTACAGTCACACGAATAAGTTAAAAATTTTTTGCATTACTTTCACTTTTAACATATCACAGTATTTCTTAACGTTTAACATAACAGTTCACATTGTATAAGGACATCTTAACATGCCGTTAATTTTACGCATTTTAAAACATACATTAGTAGTACATTGTTAACTTCCATTCTTTTCCAAGCAAGTGCCAATTCTTCTACATTGAAATACTACATTTCAAAAGTCTTTCAGACTAAAACTTCTTTCTTGTCAGAATCTTTTAAATAAAATTTTATACAACAACTTTTACAATATTCAAGTATTTACACACTCCTATTATATATTAATTTTAGTTTTACTCGCGAGTAATTGAAAAACATAATACCAAAATAGGTAACAACTCATTTCTCGCCTTTTTGGCGATAAAGGTAAGCCTCACATGAGGTAAAACGTCTTGAATTCTGCCATTTGCAGTAAGAATGAAAGATTAACTTAAGGTTTTAAAGTAACATAAAGTTTTACTTATCTTTGTGATATTCAGACATTCTTTTTTCTGCCCAGTCCTGGAAGGTAGCAAAGACTAGCGTTTGGTTTATCTTCCTTCTTGTGCGGGTTCGCCCTTCAGTTCCTTCCTCTATGAGCTTTCTTTTCCTTCCAGTTCGGTCACCCTTGAAGGCCTTCTTTTTAGCCTCTGCCTGTGGTCTTGGCCGTTTGATGGCAGCTGGTCTTTTCAGAACCGGGACACTTCTCTCTCGTTCCTGCTTGGATCTCGTTGCTGGCTGTTCAAATTTTCCTTGTTTCTTTGCCTCCGCAGCTGGTGTTCCTTCCGCAATTCGTCGACATTTGCTGCGTAGACTCCTGTCCGATGGGTAGATCTTCCGTTAGGGAGCCGGGTTATAGTTGCCGTTATTTCTCCTGGCTCTCTTTGCATTCGTCGTACTTCTCCCTTCTTCATTCTGGGGGTGGTCGTGCTCTCACTTTTCTGGTCGGTGGAACGGCTTCTTTCTCTTTGTTGAAGATAAAATAATTTATCTAACGGCGTTATAATCTTTCTGCCTAAAAATAACTCAGCAGGAGTTTTGCCCGTTGTATCATGTTTTGCGGTCCTAAGGGCGAAAGCTAATTCATTGACATAGTTATCCCAGCTTTTATGAAAATTTTTAACATAACTACGGATAATTTTCACTATATTTCTATTGACTCGTTCCGCTATATTTGATTGCGGCCGATACGGGACCATTTTTAAATGACGTACGCCCAGTTTTTGGCACATGTCTTCAAATATATTACTTACAAATTGAGGACCATTATCCGATATAACTTTTAGGGGCGCCCCGTATTTTAAAATATATTTATTTAAAATAGAATCAGTAACTAATTTCCCGGAGGCTCGTTTTAAGGGAACAATTTCGGTCCACTTACTAAAATGATCAACCATAACAAGGAGATACCGACTTTTATTTAACTGACTTTTTGGGAAAGGGCCCAATAAATCGATGCCAATTATTTCATTTGGAAATTCGGATTTAATGCTATTTAGAAACCCAGCCGGGCGGAAATTAATATAATTAACTGCTTGACATGTTGGGCAGGACTGGACATACGCCCTTGTTAACTTTTGCATTTCAGGAAAATAAACTGCTTCGCGTACGCGTTGGATGGTTTTTCGAATACCAGCATGAGAAGCTAATGGGCAGTCGTGTAACTCCTGCAGTATATTTAATCTAAGACTAGCTGGGATAACAGGTCGAAATTCGTTGTTGGAATTCGTAGTTTTTGTATAAAATAATAGACCATCTATTAGTTCGTAATGGGCCGCCCTATTTCTTATCGCCACAATATCTTGGTGGCTAAAATTTTCAGGATCCTTTAAATACTCATAAATGTTTCTAAATTCAGGATCCTTACCCAGTTCGGTTATTACAGTTTCTCGGGAATTTATTGTACATGCTGTGAGCATTGCCACCTTTACAGTATTACCTTCTTCATCTATTTTAATTCTGGATAGGGCATCTGCTACGATATTTTCCTTTCCGGGGGTGTGCTTGATTACCAGATTATACTCTTGTAACTTGAGTGCCCATCTCATTAACCTTGGGGATAAGTTTTTCCCTGAGTACAATCTAGTTACCGCCGCATGATCAGAATACACTGTTATTGGCGCCCTTCCAAAATAGACTCGGAACTTTTGCACTGCTAACAGAACTGAAAGTGCCTCTCTCTCAGTCGCGGAATAATTTCTTTGTGTTTGATTTAAAGTTCGGCTAAAAAATGCCCCGGGCTGCTGATTTTGCGAAAGTACCGCTTCTACCGCATAATCCGAAGCCTCCGCTGAAATTTCTAAATTCTCATCCTTTTCAGGAAATTTCAAAACAGGGGCTTGCGTTAATGCTTGCTTTAATTTTTCGAAAGCACTATTGGCTTCGGCCGTCCACGAGAATCTTGCCTTTTTTCTTTTTAATTTTAACAATGGTTCAGCAATAGCTGTAAAATCTTTTATAAAGGACCTATAATATGAACAAAGTCCTAGAAAAGAAGAGCTTCTTCGCCGTATTTGGCGGCGGATACTTTTGCACAGCGATTATTTTTGATTCGTCTGTCTCGATTCCTTTCTGAGATATTTTGTAACCTAAGTATTTTAATTCAGGGGCTGCAAATTTGCACTTTTCGACATTAACTTTTAGACCGGCCTCATTTAATAATGAAAACACCTGTCTTAAATCCTGTACATGTTGGTCCAGATTATCACTAGTAATAATGATATCGTCTAAATAGATAAATGTGGACTTTCCAAGAACATGCCTTAGTACAATGTCCATACATCGCTGAAATGTTGCCGGTGCCCCTGAAAGTCCAAACGGCATACGCAGGAATGCATAAGTGCCAGACTTGGTTATAAAAGCAGTCTTAGGCACATCTTCCGGTCTAACCCCTATTTGAAAATAATCAGTCGTTAAGTCTAAAGTCGTCATGTATTTGGTAGACGTTATGTTCCTTAAAATTTCTTCGATAATAGGTAACGGATATACCGGATATTTAGTCATGGAGTTTAATTTACGATAGTCAATCGCAAAACGCCACCTTTTTGGATGTGTTACTGGATAGTCATTGTTTTTCTTACATAAAACAACCGGGCTAGCATAACTACTTGAGATGGGCGTTATGATCTTTTTACGTAACATATCTCTAATGTGCCACTCTATAATTTTTTCTTTATTCTTATCATATCGGTATGGTTTGTGGCGAACTGGCAGTGAATCTCCTGTGTCGATACTATGGTTAGTAACTTGAGTAAATCCTGGAATATCACTAAATAACGAAGCAAATTCACTTACCACTTGTCGAATTTTTTGTTGCGCTTCCTTAGGCAGGTGGTCAAGGTTTAACATTGGTGGTTCTGTTTTTTCTTCTCGAACTGGTTTCATCGTCAGCTTAAGGGACGCTTCGTTAAAATTCAGCGTTGCTTCTGCCTCTGAAAGAAATCTATCCCTAAGATGATATGTGCTTGCAAATTCTTTACTATAAAAAACATAATCTTTACTTGTTCGTCCTTGATACGAACGTATAGCGGTAATTTACCTATGCACTTGCATCTTTCTCCCTGCGCAGCTAACACTGTCGTATTATCCGAATTATATATGCGGTATTTACGAAAATACTTCCTAAAAAAATCTTCTGCCACACAGGAACACTGTGCGCCTGTATCCAGGAGTGCGGTGGCTGGGATGTTATTCACCAACACTTCAATCTTTGGAAGAGTCAAATTTTTCACCATCACTGTATTTAACTTGAAGGAAGAGGGGTTTTCTTGGCCTTCGGATTTCTGCACCCTCCCGTCAGCAGAAATCCGTTTTAGTTTAAATCTTGTTTTTCCTTTCCATGCTTTCCTTCTTTTTCCACTGGCCTTCAGACTTTTTTCCTGGATTACTATTGAACTGTCGACGTTCGCCGGTTGTTTTTGGATACTCCGGTTTCCTTGGCCACTGATTCGCTTTGTTTCCGTAGCCGTGTTTTTGCCTTTGCTGTGGTCTTGGCGCACCAAATTGGTTTCGTTGTTCATACTGGCGTCTTCTTTCAATGTCCTCCGTTCTTCTACTTTCAAACTGGATTGCTAGCTCAAATAACTTTTCCAGTGTAGTCGGATTCCTTAATTCAATAAAGTCTTGTACTTGGGAAAGTAACCTCGGCAAAATCACTTGAATTATGTCAGGATCCGGACGGTTTCCATACAAGAGTTTGAAGACGTGAATTTTTCTTAAAATAAAGCTTGAGAGATTTTCAATTCGTTTCTGGTATATGCTGAAAAGTTCTGCTTCTAATATTACACGATCTCTTACGACAGGGAAGGCTTTTACTAAGGCAGTCTTGAAATTTTCGTAAGTGTAGGTGGGACTTCCCGCTTGACCCAAGAGGCTTCTGCCGATACATTTGAACCAATTAAGCGCTTGGTCCCTCAAAGAGCTGGTAGCTAAGGTGACTTTCTGGAACTCATGCACGGGATACATCATGAAGTGGTCCTCCAATTTTTCCAAAAAACTGGTTACCAGTGAGTTTCCATTAAATGTTGCTTCTGGTTTCATCGATGCGCGCATGGTCTGGACGATGTAACCAAATCCTTCCAGGGCGGCAGCTGGCATTTCTGGATTCTGAGCCGCTTCTGCAGGCAGCACAGGTTCTTCTTGAAACTCGGCCATGGTTATTCTTCTTCGTCGGGCGCCACTATCAGGTTCTGTATTCCTCCTTACTTGCTTTGGGAACATTAAATGACCTGACTCGGAACAGGGAGCTTACTAAAGCTATGTTCAATAAATGTGGGAAGTAGACAAGATACACAGGAAGGGTATACGAAACCCCTTTATTTTTCTCTCTTTACAATGATTTCCGGACTTCGGAATACAGAGACCAAACACTTGTGGTCTGGACGTAAGAATATAAAAATATTAACTAAATTCTAACTAAGCTAACTTTGGATTAATAAACAAGTGTCTACTTGAAGATTGGCCGTATATTAACAGAAAGGCCGTATGTAGTACAGAGAACTGTTAACACTACGATACGTTTAAAATTATCAAGAGGATTAAACCTCTGGCCTTGAAGGCAACCAGCAACCGAGTAAAACTGCTATGGCAAGCGGCCTGCTCCTAATCACTCCTTCCTCTCTCTTGCTTGGCAAAAAGCCACAACTTAAGTACTTGGCGTTCGCAAGACAAATTTGCATAAATAAGTTAAAGCTCTTAATTCTGGCCGGAAGTAGAAAATAAGAAGTGATAGTAAAAATTTAAAATAAAATAAACGTTAGTAAAACTTAAGATCCTTACAGTCTAACTCATGTAACAATGAAGAGTAAAGGATTTAAGTGTTTTAAATGCGATTTGTTTGGATACAAAGCCGTATATTGTTCCAAAACACCTTCTAAAAATATCCAAGAGGCCAAAGCTGTTGAGCAAAAAAATGCTTATTGCGATTGAAATGGTTCTGAAGAAGGACTTGAAAAAGTTGTTAATTATGGTTTTTTACTTCCAAAACCAGAAACTGATCCTGTTAGTATAGTTCCTGTTACAGCACAGAATGTGATCAAACTGGATACTTCATCTACAATCAAAGCTAGTGGCAATGATTCCCTGATTTTGAATTCTGATGACGTCCCGAGTGATGCAGATTCTGCTGTAAATGAAAATGAGCTATTAAAGATGAATTAGTGCAAAAAGGAAACTGAAGCACATTACAAATTGCTTTGAAGCCAACGAGAAACGCCACTGCAAAAGGAGATTTTGAAGAGAAGCATTTTTCCGAAGAAGAGTTAGTTGCTAAAGATGATGAATCAAATGCGAATTCCACTAGAACAATTATAGTAAAATACCTTGCAATAGAGAAGCAAAAGAAGCCACTGGAAACAAGGAAACTACAGAGACCACCGGAGAAGAAGAAAAGACATGAAATAACGATTTTGATGATTCCTGATTTAGACTATTTCCCCGACTAGACAAATTTCTCCCGATTTGACTAATGGACTATTGTTTTAAAGACGTGAACTAATTTAAGAAGACTGAAGATGATGTCTAAGGATGAAATGTATGAAGGAAGACTTAAAGAAGAAGATTTTAAGAAGACGCATTCGAATGACGGATCTTGAAGATATCTAAGACGCATTCAGAAGACATATTCAGACGATGTTAAAGAAGACGATGTTAAAAAATAAGATTACCGGTGAAAAAAAGAAGACGATGTTAAAAAATAAGACGAATCCAGACAAATTGTTCCAGACAACATGAAAGGAAGACATGTTTGGGAAATTCAGATAGACTGTTAAAGATGAAAGAACACTGAAAGAGCATTGAAGAAGAGATAAAGCCGTTATTTCCGATGATGTTAAGATGATGAGAGAAGATGGTTGAAATAAACCATTTAAGACGACTTTTCCCTCAATACTAAAATACTAACTAAAAAATATATATATATTTTTTTTTTATTTTATTTTTCACATCCCTAGATGTTGATGGTGTTAGTACGAGAATGCGAGGCCACATTCTGTCAGAATAGGCCGAGCAGTTGTGGGATGGCATCGTTCGTTATAATCGGATGACGCGACAAGCTGTGAGAATAAATCTTTTACTTTTCCGATAATAGAAGTCAGACGATTCCGCCATTAAGACGATGAGGCGACTGAAAGATGTTTACATGTAAAAGACGGTCGATTCTCTTCATCTGTAAATATCATCTATGTAAATTCATCCTTCTACACAGCAATCATTTTGGAGTTTGTAGCAACTATTCATGTTTTATTAAATTAGAGTTTTCCATAAATTGGACTAGTTTATTAGCCCCTAGACAGCCACAAAAGAAGTGAGTTTACAGACATCATATTCCTACACAGTAAGTACCGATTCTACAAAGATGTCATTAAGAAGGATAGAATTCTGAGCTGGAAAACCTGTGACTGCAGCATATTGTTAAAAATGTTAAGAACATTTTGCAGAAAAATGCATGAAAACCACCTGATTTGCTTAGAAATGGACATGAAAAGGTCGTAAGTAAATATGATTGATAAGTATTACCTCATATGTCATAAAATATATACATGACGGCGTCAGAGTCCAAATACTTCTCTAATTTGAAAGAGCGTCTGTGTGGAGTGTTTTTGCTGCCTGAAAAAGGTTTCTTCAGCGATTGTTCAAATCATTCGAAGACTGGAGAAAATGATATTCTGGAAAGAATAGTAAATATTTTTAAATACTGAATTGTGGTTATCGAAAAGCGGGGAGATCAGAAGAGGAGCAAGAAAAAATGCCCAAAATAAATTAAAGGTTAAGAAAAATAAAACAAAAATACATTGTCACGGATTTGGTATTTAAATAGCTAATATTAGTAGAATTATAAATTAAATTGTTTTATTCCCCCATGCAGATAAAAATTAAGAGAAAGCTAAGCCGTAAAATTAAAAACATAAGAGCAGGCGCATTTAACATTTACTAAATATCTCTTTTAATTTATATTTAATTCGAATAAATGTAACTGACCAGTGTATTTAACTGTAACCATAATTCTACTCTTTTTGCTTTCGAGAAATTGCTAGAATTCCCTCGTGCGGCCGATTTAAAAAGCTATAAAAGCCAAAGAGAAAACATCTCAGCTCAGTTTGTTTAGAAAACTGTTGTTGTTTACTGTAGCGAATTCGCGGTGAAATCGGATTAGCTTTCTATGTTTTTAATGAAGTTCTGTTGAACGTTTGAGTAGTTTAAAAGATATCTACTGTGAGATATTGCAATATTGTACATATAGCTTTGGAAATTTAAGCATTTTGTTTTATTTGTTGTGATAATAATAAATTTTATTCACTTGTCATCCGACTTGTGCATTTAATTTATAACGAACCCGTGCGGATGCAACAATATATATACAAATCATCATTTTTATAATCTCTTAGTGAACTGATGATATTTCAGTGTGAAAATCTGAATTCAGTCAGTGGAATTTTGTCATCGATTTTTGAACTTCTTCCTGATACTAAGCTATAGAGTTCAAATTTTGTACCCATACTCTTTGTCGATTGTAATGTAGTGTGCTGAAGTGATTTTCCAAAATTGAATTTAGATATTTTTATTTAATGCTTAAATGATTTTTCGCACATATCTTTGTTTAACGAACAAACTAAGCATATCAGAATTGTACTATACACAGATTCGAGGAGAGCTGAAAAACGTCTTTTTTGTGAAAACTGTATGAAAATTGTAACTTAATTTCTGAAAAATCGATCAATTATTTTTGACTATTTGACTTTTAAAATTTTAATATATCCACATCTAAAAATATATAGGATATAAAGGTTTGAAAGTTTCACAGATTATCAAACTTTTCTCCCTCCTTTTTAAAATAAAAATAATTTTAAAAAAAATTGACTTTTTTTTTTTTTTTTTTTTTTTTTTTTTTTTTTTTTTTTATGTATTGCAGCTTGAAGCAGACGAGAGAAAAAAGGGGTTTCTCGCTTAGAAATTGCTTTTGAGTTTGCCATGTTGCCGCACTTAATGACGATGTTCGCTATTTGGTGATGTTCGTTTTTCCGTTTTAGCTTTAAGTAAAATGCTGCTGCTTATTGCATCCAGTTTCCGAAAACAAATAAATAACTCTATTTTACAGAATTCATATGCAATTATTTATCGCTAATAATAAAGGTGCGTTGCGCTTAAATAATGAAATATGCTAATTTAATTGCATTGTAAAATGTACATTTTCTTTTTAATTTAGCATGAGCGCTCAACGCTTTTATTATTTGTGATATAAAACTACAAATGATTTATGTAAATGGAATTATTTATTCTAATATTCCTATTAAACTATATATGATAAATAATTTTTTCCTTTTACTGCTCTAATTATCATATCCATTTTATATAAATGTTTATTGTATAAGAACCTTTTTTTAACTGTATTTTATTTAAATGATCTTCACATTTATCTTTTGCGCTGCCCTGAAGGTCATTATCTGCCCTAAAAATAACTTGGTCATTAAAGAATAATTCGCAAAAACCATATTACTTACTATCTTGGCAGTGTATGATGGACAGTTTGGACAGTAAATTATTACATAAGTAATTTAAGAAATGAAATTTTTAACTGATTAAAAAGCGCACCATTGCATGATTTCTATTCTAAAACGCTGCTGTATTTAAAAAATAAAACTATTCTTTATTGCAAGAGACTAGCATTTAAGGAGTCAAAGATCGTCATGCCGTTTGGACATGCCTGCTATAAACTGCCACTAAGAAAATCCATACTACCATCAAACATTAAAAAATTCTGCTATGTACATTGCTGGAAATTTTTCAGCACACATGCTGGAGCAGTAACTCTACTGAAATGCGGGTTTATCCTGCGCAGTCTGGGATAAACGGTCGTTTTATGTGAAACAGTAGGCGAATTACGAACGTCAAGAAAAACTGTTAAAAAGAAATTAAAGATTCCACTACAGTGCGCGTGGGGGTGCATGGTAAAGAAAAAAATCTTCATTGTTTTTATGAGATCACAATATATTTTATTGTGATGATAACTTTAAGACACGCTGGGAAACATAATATTCGTATCACTCTCTTTATCGCAATGACCGGGAACTGAAGTTGCTATAACTCGAAGGGTGTACATTTTGCATTTAAATAAAAACTTCGGAACGTGTCAAGATTTCAGAATGACTGAATGATACATAAAGCTTTTTTAATTGTACCCATCTATCTTAAGACACAATAAGAATGAATTAACAACTAACGGTTTTAAACAAAATAAACTGAGTTTATTTTTCAAATGGGAATAAATGTAAAAGAGATACTATCTATGTGCTTTGCTTGCTATTGTTAACGAAAACAGAATAAATTCAGTTTATTTTGTTTATGGCAAGCTGTAAACAAAGCAGAGATAGCTTATTTTTCCGGATCAGAGTAAACAGATCTAGAAGAGATACTATCAATGTCCTTCGTGTACCAAACTGTAGGTCGCAAACGATTTCGAGAGAAATAAACCTCAAAAATATCCGATTGAAGTCATACCTGTATTTTGAAATATCATGTCGTAGTGAAAAACAGCAAAATAAAATTTAAAAAAATCATGAAAACATCAACCTAATTAAAAATATGTTTATAATATTTATTAACAGATGGGCAGAACAGATATAGTTGTTCGTAAGTAATGGAATGTTTTGTTTCAAAATTGAGATTCAGAAGTCCTATTTTCGTGCATTTTTATTAGCATATACAATAGAAATTCTGTCATGTGTCATTCTTTCAATCGTCAATTTCTTTTATCCGCCATGCAGTAAGAACCAAGATGTAAAGAACGAAGAAACCTAAAAATAAAGAATCAAAATAAGCACAGGAAAAGTAATTTAAAATAGGCTGCAGAGGCTGTTCGCACATTTTTTAGACGATTTTGGTAAGCGGTAATAAAACATCTTTTGCTGCAAAAGAAGTAATTGCAATTGTACTATGTTTTTAAAAGTCAACATTATGGTCTGTGGCTTAAAAGTTTTGTTTTTATTCAAAAAGACGAATTTAACAAAGCAGTGGTTCGAAGGCTACATTTACGCTCTTTCCAAAGAGAAATATGCATACTCCGTTATCCAAAAACGATGTGAGAGTCATGGTTTTGTGATATCTAAAGCGTCGATAGGTAATATCATCAACAAGAAAGGGAAAAAAACGTCAAATTGGAGCCTCAAGTGGGACAAAAATTCCAAACAAGTATCCAAGGAAAAAACGGACATCTTCGACTATTGCAAAGGTACGTTGTTTAATGTTAAAAGAAAATCCCCCTAGTCAAAGGACAGCTGCAAAATCATTAAAATACTCGGTGTCCACTAAATGCTAAACGTTGATTTAAATAACAAATTGCTAAACGTTCATTTAAATCTTAAGAAAGCGAAAAAACGCAATGTGCATCGTCTTCTTCCAAAGCATATCGCTCAACGCAGGACACGCTGCAGAATTCTATATGAGAAACACTTATCCAAAGAAAAATGGAAAACAATTGCCACAATAGATGAAGCATGGGTGTATTTAAATGACTGTAACAAAAAAAGAGCCATTTATTATCATAAAAGGGGAGAAAAAAATTTAAGTACATCGTTCAAAGAATCGAAAGAAAGTTTTTCTAAGGGATTCATGTGTCACTTATAGATTTTGTGCTTTTGGACTTTTAAAAACTGCATTATCCAAATGTTGTCCCAAAACCCTAATAGGACTCTGGAAAGCTGTTCGGGAGGAATGGGATAGAATATCTCTTCTGCCACTTCAAAAGGCATTATTATCCTGGATATTGCGGTGTCGAAAGATAGTTCAGAATAAGGGATGTCAAATAGAACATTTAAAACACAAGAATTTTATGTAATTTAGTTTTGTAAGTACAATATACATCGTCTAAAAAATGTGTGAATAGCCTCTGTATAGCAGTGGTTCTCAAACTATTTTGACCAATGAAACCCTTCATCCTTGCTATCATCATCCCTTTGATCTATTTCATCATCCTTTGACCATTCCCTCCCTCCTTATTTCCCAAACTCGGGAAATACATATATATTTATTTAAATTTAGATTATTTTTCGCGTATTTTATAAATTAAAGAAGGAAAAAATATTGAATTGTTGATAAATACCAAAACTTGAATGAAGTTGTTGTTGTTGCTGTTATTTATCTCACTTGTCTGACAGCAACATCAGAAGAAGCCCAAAGAGTGCAACATTGCGCCTGTCGTTGGCAAGAGCACCATACAGGTGACAGTACGACATTGCTCAGTTCCAACCCCCCAGTTTTGATAGAGAGCAACCCGGGAAGATGGGTCGGAGGGTCTCCCATCCGTTATTCCCTGTCAGCCCTCTTTACCAACTTCTCGAAAGGACTTTCGGCTTGCCGCATATTTAGATTGGGAATAGCTTTAGTATAGCCCACCCAGAATTTTAACCAAAAAATATTGCCAAGAATGGCGATAAATGATATGATGTGGCAACCCACACCGGTTTGCGAGCATGTGGTAACCCATACTATACGGTAAAAACAATGTAAACAACCGTAAATTACTGATTTCTAAAGAGGATGGAATTACGGTTAGAGCTAACATAGTGGCCGCAACTGTAGATCAACTGTAGGAACGGAGCAAACATTTATTCAATTTCAATACAAATTACCGAGATATCCATTTACTGATAGTTAAATGCACGTGCCCCTGCATTCTTACTTTTCCGGCATAGCTTCTCTTAAAATTTATCTCACCCCGCATTGCATGGGGAAATACAACATTTTTAATTAGAATTCTACTAAAATTAACGGTGAATCTTCGGATTATGGTAACATGGCGAATTTTTGGCGACCAACCCTGCTACAGCAACCTGCTAGTTTTTTGGGGGGGGGAGACTCCATTTTGTTTTCATGAAGTAAAGGCCTTTTTTTTTTTTTACTCAACATTTTTTCCAACAATCTGCTAGCCGAATTACGCTTATGCTAGAACTTTTATGGAACAAAAGTGCTTAATCATGACGAAGATTAGGTGCGAAATTGTCTCTAAGTGCTTATTAGCTAAAATCACGATCGGAATTTTCCGGAAAGTAGTAGAACAAACGTGCACAGAAATTTGTTTTTACAGAGCAAATTTATATACGAAACATGTAATCCCCCTTTTTTGGATTAAAGAACTCTGATTCGTCCATAAATGTCACATAACATGTCTCATTATCGCTCATTTCTCTGAGACAAAATAATCTGTGATTGGAACTGTGTACTTCTCAGATTATTGCTAAAGTCCTAGATAGTAACCTTTATCGCCTTACCAAAATGTCACCAAACTACCTGTTACCATATTCCAAAGATTAGCCAAATTAACTATCTAAACACAAAATTCGTAACACTATTTTCGGCGATTGTTTAACACTCAGATATTGTGTAGAATACTGTTTTGGAGATAAGATTTTTACATTTAGTTATGGATTTCTCTAAACCTGCTGTTAGTGATGTTGTAATTAAATATCAAGAGATTTTAAAGGAAAATTTAAGGTGGGAGTTTCAAAAAAGCGTAAAAGTTTGGGAAAGCCAGGCATTCCAAACAGATATTTTATGTATGAATTAACAAGAGAGTATGAACTTTTTAGAGGATTTTTGATAGACTGTGGAATATTGAAGGATAAAACTTGTTGTGAAAAATGTAAGATACCATCCAAAGGTATCTTACATTTGGGAAAGCCAAGCAAAGGTGAGATTTTCTGGCATTGTTTTTAAAATTACATCTTTTTAACCTTAATCATTTTAATTAATGATTCCTTAATTTTTTTTTCTTTTAAAATCGTGTATAATAGTCGCAAATTTATTTCTATTATCCACGATTTCTGGTGAAATTAGGATGGCCGCCATTTTTGAAAAACGGAGTTTCGTCGAAAATCTCGATGGTAACCATTTTTCAAAACAACGTATTTCACGCACTTTGGCGCCAAAAAAATTTCGCCAAACGGTGCTACTTTGGTTGACGGTTGCACGGATTTTTGGCGATTTAATTTGGCGCAATTGTTGGCGCGTTTTTAACAATAGTCAGCTATCTTGAAAAACACTGTTCTTACGTATTTTGCCCATAGTAAAGTATTCGAAACTTAAAATATACATATATGTATATATATATATTGTTAAAAATAACGGATTAATTTTTTGGTGAAAACGTTGTTTTTTAAGATGGCAGGCAAATGTAAATAAATACATTTACTATGAGTATAAAATACTAAAGTAAGGTTAAATTATTACTTTCATATAGCAATGAAATAGAATAAAAACACCGCTATAAAAATATATTGCGCCAACATTTAATTGGATTAAAATATTACTTAAACTGAATATTGAATTAAAAACCATTCTACCAACGCTTAAAAACCATCATACAAACGTTTAAAAGAATTAAAATATTACTTAAATTCAAATACTTTAAAATAAGTAAATAAAAACGCTTCGTACACTAGAGCTAAAATGACAGCAATTAGAAGTTTACTGCCGGTAAAAAAGGAGGAATGTCTAATACTTTTTTTACCGTTACAGCGGTTATTTGTTCCACCGTGAACCACAATACCACATACGGCCGTCCTCAGAATCGGCTCTTTTAACGATCTTCATCTGTGGTCCACATTTCTCGCACTTCATTGAAGAAGCAATTTGCGAGGTTTCTTCCAAAAATTTAAAATAAATTTCCTCTGACCCTTGTAACAAGTTATAAATAAATCTTTGATTAGGAAAACCAAGTTGGCCAAAATAAGGTCTCAAAGGACAATTTTTTTATTCCCATACCAATAATTCTTGGTACTTACCAATAACAACATTAATCTTTAAAAGACTCATATCCATTCCCTATGAAATGTAAGGAGTTCTAAGAGATGAATAATAAAATTTTAAAATGGCGCGGTAATGCACAAATATTCAGTACCCAATCAGGGAGTTGATTACAGCACGCATAGAATTAAAATTATTTAAATAATCATACATAATAACATTTTTGAAAAAAATGCAAAATTAAATTATATTTTAATATTTAACAGCCATAAATAATGTTTAAAACATTAGATTAAATTTACAGATATTAAAACAAATTACTTTTAGAGTAATGTGACGTCATTCATTACATCATCCACAACATAAAATTCCATAAAAATTATAAACAATAAAATTTTTATTTCAAATAAAAATGCAAAATTAAATTAATTTTTAAAGAAGCGATAAATAATATTTAAAACACGGAATTTATGCATAATAAAAAGCCTTATTTTTTAAATAAAATGACAACAAAGTATCGGTTACCATAAATAACTTGTCTAGCAATGGGTTTACCATAAGTCGTATCACTTGCCAAAAAAAAAAAAAAAAAAAAAAAAAAAAAAAAAAAAAAAAAAACCGTCAAAATCCATACAACCGTCTACCAAAGTAGCCAAACATTGAAGGTGGGTTACACTGAAGCTGTTCCTTAGATTGCCCCTAGACACTATACATTTAGAAACATCCATGCCTTCTCCGGGATCGAACCCGGGTCCTTCGGAACGGCAGTCAGAACCACTATCCGGTTGGGCGGCTGAGTAAAAGTAATTTTTTTTCATAAACTCAACACTTAACATATAAATATAAGGCTGGCCGCAGGACCTCCTGAAATTATGAATTTTCTCTCAGGGGAAGATTCACTTCTGAGTTAAGAGCTCCTTGAGCTATAGTGAACAATAATGTATTATGATTGGTTTGTCAACGTAACTTAAGACTAAAAATACTGTTTTAAGGATTACGATACTGTAGTATAAAATAAACTACACAGAGAAAATTTCCCGTTAAAAACTGTTATCAAGTTAAATACTAATGGAATACCATGTACCTTATAAATATTATTTTACAGGTAGTTTATTAAAACTTCATATCAGTGAGCCGCTTTTTTCAAATATAAACGTTTTATTTTGGCAACAGGTTAAAATTATAATATCGCAGTTTCATTTTTAATTGAATTAAAAAGTAAGGCAGTTTTAGAAAATAGACATTTAATGCTTACCAGTTTGCCTCTAAAGACTTTTTGAATTTATTAAACCTATTGACAGAACGAAAAGTCTCGATTTCAGTCTGAGACAGTTTGGTTTAAATATATTATATTATTCAAAACTCTAATTAGCATATATTTTTTAAAAATATTTTACAAGAAAATTATAAACGAAGAATCCCACTTACCCACTCAACCTAAATAAATAAATAAATGAAAGAACAGAAAAAAAAGAATGCATTTGGAATGATAAACTCTTGTGACAACAGTCGCATCTATTGTTTAATCCATTTTTCATTGTCAACAAGGATATCATTCGGAAAAGCTTTAAAATAATGGCCATCTCAAATAAAATGAATCGGCGTGAAGATGATTTATTGTGAGGGAAATAAAACTTTTTCATTACCGATGGCGGTAATGAAAAAGACTGAAACCTATATTTTTTCGGAAAATGAGTGCTCAGAAAACAAGAACTGTTGCTGCACATAAACTGAACAGAATAATGTGTGAATATGCTTTCCTGATGATGTAAACACTAAAATTTATTTTAGATAATGTGTTTAATTATCGTTGTAAAATGGTTGCTGAATGCATACGCTTCCCGATTATAAAATTAATAATAATAATAATAATGGTAATAAAAACTATTCAAAGTCGCTTAGGTAGTTAAGATAACCATTCAAAGTCCCTTCGGAATTTTGATTAGGTATATAAAGCAATTAATTACTGGAATATTCGTTTTTATTTATTTATGCTCGTTTTTGTATTTCAAGATAAATTCTAATAAATTTTTCGTCGGAAAATCGAAAGCTATCGAAACTAAGAACTGACTGACCCGTGCTATGTTGCCACAACCGAAAGTCGGCTGTATCCATACCTGTAAATCTGCCTTGAAACGACTGGATAGCAAATGCAAGTATTAGTGGCATACCGAGGGAGGTAGGACCGCACTCGGTCCTCTGATTAGGAGGAGCTTCCGAAAACCCTTAAATACATAAAAATGGACTTCCAAGATTCAGTCCCTAACATACTGTATTTGGTACTAATGATGTTTTTGACAGTGTGTGTTTTAGTTGCTTCTTGCGAGAGAAGCGTTTGGGAATTGAACTTGATCAAAAGCTATCTTCGATCAACAATGAGCCAAGTTAGAATTAACGGTTTCGCAATCCTTTCCACTGAAAATGCAGTAGCTAAAAAAAAAAAAAAAAAAAAAAAAAAAAAAAAAAAAAAAAAATTGATGAAGCTATGAAAGTTCTCAAAATACAGTTTTTTAGCTTTTTTATTGACATAAAAGCAATTTTGTAAATCATAAAGAAGAGGTTAATAAGCCTTTTTTAAATATATGTTTGTCTATAAGATGCAAGTTGTTTTTTTCTTTAGTCCCAATATTTTTTTTCCAAATCATTCTAACTATTTAATTTTTTATTAAATAAACGTTAATTACATATTTGTATTGACATTTTGTATGGTGTTCATTCAAAATTAGGGGGGCCCCGAGGAGAATTTCACTCAGGGACTCGATAGCTATAGGATTGTTACTACAGGTATTACATGAGAGTATATAGTTAATCTGAACTATACAGTGTACTATACCAAATAAGAATTTTTGTAACAAGAGTGCCCGTACTTGTGGGAGGTAGAAGGAATTCTTATTATCCATCTGTTCTCTTATACGTCAATTCCATGGTCCCGAGATTAATGGACAATAAAAATTCTGTGATATACATTTCATACAGTAAATAATTATATGATTAGCATTCTTTGGTAGTTTCTGCGTTGACACAAGAATTTGAGTAGCTGCAGCCAGAAAAAATGCTTTTCAGTACAGGCATATAATACTTTCCTCCCAAAGCGATTTGATTAAACAAATGTTGGACACATGATCATATTCACCAAATAGCACTTCATTCAATAAAAGAAGACAATGTATCCCATGACACAGGCTGAAAGTGACAACCATCATTGTCAAGCATTGTCTGAAAACGAGATAAAAAGAAAGGATGCTGTAGGAAGAGCAGAGCATTTCTTGCAGAGTGAGTGATGAGTAGAAATTTGAGGATGCTGGAAGTTCTGCTGTTTGAGCACTGGATGCTGTCAAGAGGAGGTGAATATTGTAACCACGCATGTGTTCCACATCATAAACCGCTTGAGAATTTGTTGTGATTTAGCAGTAGCGTAAAGGGAAGTGCAAAAGAAATGCAATCATTTGATATGACGGTAATGCAATCAAGCGCGAATTTAAAGAAGGTGGATATTGTGTTGGTTTCAGTTTCCACGCTACACAATAAATTTAGTGCACTGGAATGGCCCGGGTGGCATAGATTGGAATTTATCAGGAACTTATTTAGTGATGAGAGTAGAAAAAATCTGAGAGTGATCTGAAGTTTATCAGATTACACATGTTGAAACCCTATCTCCAAGACCTGAGAGTGTAAATCTTCTAATACGGGAGGATCATAAGGAACAAAAGGAGAATCCGTCTTGGGTTCAGCGGAATCAGCTAAAGGTATTCGATATTAAGGAAACGGTTCAGTACAGCGCTTAGTCCTTTATCGGAAGTTGAGATAAATTATTAAGACATTACGCAGGTGCATTCTCCAATACTCTTGAATTACTGACCTAGCGGAACATGATCTCGTGTTAACGTTGACGAAACCAGTCAGAGCTAGAACATACACAGCATCTTAAAGGCAAAACGAGACACGTAAAAAAAAAAAAAAAAAAAAAAAAAAAAAAATGGAGAATCTGCTCAGACTTAAGGTGATCGAGAAAGGAGAATCAGATCACGATTTCCCTATGATATCGGTAGAGGCTCCTGTATAGATCCGAAACCCTTATCGGATGTTGAATGTGATTCGAACCGATTTTTTATTTTTGAAAAATACTGAGTACGGTAGTACTAGTAGCTTGCACCAAGTACATAAGGCAGCTAGATGTATAAAAATGTACTTACCAATTCTGTTTAGTGAAAGGACTGAAAGAATAGCTACATCTGTGACATTCTTTAGAAGCTATCAACTGCCTTGGATGCCTTTCAGGTTTAACAACGCACCTTACTTCTTTAGTAAATTGATTGCCGAGTTATTGAAGGAATTTCAAAATTTACGCAGTCTTCTTGACTTTCGCAATTTTTCCATCGAAAAGGGAGGAAAACTTGAAGCACGCGATGAAGGTTTTAGAGAGATTTCATCGGGCTCAAGTAAAGGTAAAGTCCAGGATGTATAAGTTCGCGCACGACTCTGTACGGTATCTTTACATAAAGCTGGAGGTGGAATTAGATCCCCGCCGATGCTAAAGTGAGTTGCTGTCAGATCTCCCCGAGACCCCTGATAAAGACCGAAATGCGCGAAGTCTTTGGCTTTATCAGCTAGTACAGCCGCTCTGTGAAAGATTTCTAGGAAATAATCGCTCCTTAAGAAACACTTTGAATGTAAAGCGTAAGATGGAAGACATTTTCTGGGACCGAAAACTCTGAGACAGCATTCACAGGTTTTAAAGAAAAGTTAATGAGTCAATCAATGCTGCATGCACCTGATTTTGAGAACGAACTTTTAGTGCAATGTGAGGCTTTAGGGTTGGTTAGTTAGATAGAATTTGGGTGTAGCTCGACTCACCTTTTGGCTATAAAGTGAATTTACATTCACTTTATAGTTGGTGTAGCCCGATTCACCTTTTGGCTATAAAGTAAATGGGCTGAAGAGGGAGGGAAAAAGAAAGCAAAAAGTAAATAAATAAATAATGAGCAAAACAAAGGAAAACGCATTTTCGCAAGCACGGGCATATTACACCCACACCCCACACATTAAAAAAAAAAAAAAAAGAAGAGAGCCTCTCTTAGAATTCCGATCCTATTATTACTGTTTATAATTTTCATAATATCCTGTGCAATTTTTATATTTCTTTTTGAGTAATGTTAGAAAACAAGAAATGGTTTTAGGGTTATCGTATCACGCCGAACCAATGGCGAAGAGCACCCCATGATTTATCTTAGTAAGAAATTGAGTCTCGCGGAGATTAAATACAGATTAATCTATCTCTCAACTATTCGTCCTATCATGACGTATGTCTCACCAGCCTGGACTGCTGTGACTAAAACAGCTTCAGGTTCTGCAAAATCGTTTTCTAAGACTGATAACTAGTGCTCATTACTTTGTGCGGAACGAAGTACTCCACAGGGACTTAAAAATCGAGCCACTAGGTACTTTCTTACGCAAAACAAATGACAAATTCTTCAGGAAAGCTAAAGACTGTGAACATCTAAATTTATTTAATCTATTTCATTATGAAATCTTAGACAAAGACAGACATCTCCGTCCTTTTGCTGCTCTCATCCTGGATAGCAATCAGAACTTTCCTACGTAATTGCTATCTATTTCATTTAGTGACTAACGGATAAGTCCAAAACGAAGCAGCATTCATCACAGAGCACTTGGGATGGTGGCGTCCCATGTGACTTGTGCACACGGCTATTGAAATGTATTTTTCCTGCAATCAAGCTTTCCTGAAACTATGTACATATGTATATAATCTATATTTAGCCTAGAATATTGTTTTTCAACTATTTATTCTGCATTTTATTTTATATTTTTCTTGTATTCTATATATGTTACTCTTTGGCGAATACTTCAACAGATCTACATCAGATGTCATCTCAGAGCTCACGTGACTTTGGTCACACCCCTTTCTACATCTCAGCTTCCTGCACCGCTCAGCTCAAGCATTTCCCTACCTGCAGCGCTCTTAGTAGCATCTAAATCAACACAGCACGTAATTACTGGGTGCTAATCGCGGCTTAAAGAGGAACTTGGATCATTTACACTTTCAACATTAACAGAATTATCATTAAGTACATTAAATCGGTTAACAGTTTCAACGTTCAGTGATACTTTATCTCTTAGCAGTCTTAGTAGGTAACTTAAATCCATCAGTAGCAATAATTAAATTTCCATGACTAATTTTTTTTTTTTTTTTTTTTAGTTTTAGATTCCTCACTCTTTCTTTTAATACTAGAATTAACAGGGGGAATAATGCCTGAAGAACAAGACAAATTGTACTTGCCTCTTATTTCTGAAGCGTTCGTAGATTCTTAATCATGATATCCGTAATCAAATCCGGGTCAGATACTGCACGTAGTCGTTGACATGTTTTAATTGCCGTTTTAACTGCGTCGTTTTCTTTTTCCAAGTCCATAAGTTTTTCCCTGTAATAATCCAAGTTTTCATTATCCGATTGAGATTACGGGGAAAGCCCAACACAACTTTCCGTAGTAGCAGGTGTCTCAGGTGCAACGCTAACGTCCATCCGTGCAAGATCTTCGGCAGCGCTCATGATGCGCACCTTCACGTACGAGGATCAAAGACCGAATGTGTGCACGATTGAACAAGACTGTGTCGCCGTGATATAACCCTCTAAAAAAAACTGAGGTTTTACGTCGATGAGCGGCCTTTTGTAGTCCAAAAGGATCATCGATTCCTTTCGCGGTTAATATCCCATTCAGGTGCAAATTAGAGATTATTAAGATGATCTCTATGCATCCAACCATTCGACTACAAAATCGAACTTAGACCAGAAACAGAAAATATAAATTAGGATGCACTTAAAAAAGCTGCATAGTGTTAGCGGAAAATGACTAATGGAATCATAGCTAAGAAGTCTATGATTGTTTTGTTTTAATGAATTTTTAAAAACTGCTTTTGTATTATGTAAAATGAAATGACATGATAAAGTTATTAACATGATAAGTAATGTGTTGGCACAGTGTTAAATTCTGAAAGTAATTGTAATATTGTGAATTTAGTACCTATTGTAAAATGTACATTGTTTAAAATTTCAAAAGTGCTCTATACAGCAAGCTGAATCTAGAAATCCTTATAGAATATTGCATGACTGAGACGCAGCAAATTTTGAAAAATCTTAATTTCTAGATCACGGCTAATTAAAATTGATATTTAGTTATATATATTTTTAATTGCCTCAAGGATGTAAAGGAAGAGGACTCCGGTGCATTTTGCATGTGGCGACCGTACAAGTGCTCCTACTGATTTAATCAAACTGTTCCGAAGGACCCCTTCTCTTAACTAAAAGCTTATCTCATTAGGGAGATGCTGTAGAGATAATGAGTTTCAATTTGTTCTACACGCATATGGGCAGTTAGGCTTGTTCCAGTAAAGACCTGGTGATGAATGTTGAGCAATATTCCCGTAGCGAAACCAGTTTCCCTAAGAACTCAGAAACGAAACCGAAAATACATGGGATGCATACACGTTGAGCTCGTGATATTCCTTTAAATATTATGATATCCTTGATTGTACTGCGAGCAAAAAAGAAGTAAAATCACTGGGTGAGAAGGGCCATTATTGGTTCGTATTGTCGAGTTCGCCAGCTCAGTAATTCATAATCATCTGGTCGTAGCTGGACGTGGCGAAAGCTTTCTACTGCGACTAGCATAATAGCCTCCTCTACAAGTTCATCAAGATAACATTAGCTGTGATTATACAATTAATACTTTCAATCAATTCATTTTTCAGTCACTTACCTTCAGAATCAGGTAAGGCAACCATCACTCAGAGAACATCAAAATTGAAGCTGGAGTGCCACAAAGCTCCATCTTTTCTTGATTTTCGCATCCAGTGAAATTGATGGAACCATTCGCAATACAAACTTGACAAAAACCACTTGCATAAAAACTTCACCAGGATTTCTGCCTCACTTTATTTTTAATCCTTCATCCTCCAATCTTGAATTACTCTCTACGCAGCTTTTAAAGCAGAGTTATCAACCAGGGGGGAATTCCCGGCTAATGGGGAGTTCCATAGTTTCAGGCATGGAAGTACAAATAAAAGGAAGAGCCAACACCGTACTACGACTGACGCAGGGCTTCCAAGCTTTGGTTTCCAGAGGGGGTATTTTTTATGTACATCCAGAGCATCTTTGATAGCTCTTTTGTATTTCGACACCAATCGAAAATCGGGTACACTTCCGCATATATATATTAAAAAAAAAAAAAAAAATTGTTGGAAAGGCAATAGCGATTTGTATACTTTAGAGGTATTTACTTAAAAAACACACTTTGGTTATTTTTCGATAACTTGCAACAACGATTTTGATTATAAATTTGTTTAATAAAATTCTAAGCTACTGGACTATAAAAGTATAAATTTAGCAAAGTGTTTATGTTATGCGTAAAGAATGAAAAATACCTTAAGGTACCTTTAAAATGTTAAAATATAGCAAACATATAAGAGTTTAAAGCTTAATTTCATTATAAGTGGTATAAGCTTGAAAATTTGTATACTTCTTTCGATGCCCTTAACAGAGTATTTACTACTTTTATGTTCCAAATATCAAAATCTTTTAAATAAAATAAATTTTTCGTCATCTACATATTATTGTATATAGTGAATGCACAGAAATTAAAGATTTGCACAAGCCGAAAATGAAACGTATTAAATATATAATAGGCATTTTTAACAAAATACGTAAATACTTAAAAATTATTTATAAATGTATTTAGAAATGAAGGATTTATTCATTCATAAACTCCCGTGAAAAAAAAATCTAGTTATGAAATATATCTAAATTTAAAATGATTATAAATATTATCTTATATTTTAACCTTAACATTAATTGTAACATTTAATAGTAAACAAAAATTGAAATTCTGTTGACAAATACGTTTATAAAACTTTTAAGCAAGAATTGTTAGTGTTGAGCTGAAAAGGTGGTGTAAAGCAAATTCTATGAGATGGGTACTTATTTAAGCAAGCGTATTAAAAGAATTATTTCCTCACATTTTATAATAACCCAGTTACAAGTTTTAAATAATACTAAAAAAAACTTCCCTTTGAAAAAATAATAATAATAATAATAATAATAATAATAATCAGAGAAAGTGCATGGAAATAAGCACCAATATTTAACGTATTTCACTATTAAAATAAAAGATGCTTAGATTAGAACCGAATAGAGAATTATAAATTGACTCAGATTTTCAATTTAAAAGATGCCTCAGAAGCTAAAAAATCATCTCATGTTGAGAATTTAATCAGTAAAAAGCTCTGTAAATAGAAAAGAAAGATCGTGTAATTTTAATGTTAATAATACAATAAACTTTGATCTTAATTTTTGTGATCCTTACCCGAATAAAATCGAATTACATGTATTTTTTTAACGTAATTAACGAACACTTGTGAAAATATTTTATTTAAATTAAACTGTTTTGGGAAAAGCATAGCATTAACTTCCGATCAGAATGAAATGTTGTTTAAAAATGTATCTTTTCACATACCTAGGACTCTCAAATACTGTAGAAAAAGAAAATATATGAATTTATAACACATATTTACAAAATTACATCCAATCACCCATTGATCTTAATGGCAAGTCACTGAATGTCTCCAAGGATGTGCTGCTTCAAAGCAGTGTATGGGACAAACCAGTTAGAGCCACTCCTCTTACTTCCTACCTCCATGGTTTCAAGGGGGGAGCACGGTCAATCCTTTATTTAGGTATTTAAGCATTTAGTTTTAGTAATTAAATATTTAAAAAAAAAACACCTTTATTCAAGTTTTGGGCTGTTTAATAAAGCACATTAGAAAATAATTTAAATCGAAATAGATACATATATGTATTTTTCAAGTTTTCCAATGGAAGAAGTGAATTACTTTTTAGCAATGGTAAAGGGAGTGCACGAGGCAAAAACCACAGTTCTACACAACTCCAAAATGGTTATTTTCACCACGGTATGGTGCTGCCATCTGTCGCAGTATTTCGAAATGAATTATACAAGATTAACTCCAAATGCATTCGAAAACAGTGTTCATAATTAAAAGCTTATAAATACAATTATTCCACTCGGCTTCATGCTATTATTTATACACGAGGATAATTCGTAGGAATACAACTCATGGAGACAAAAATCATTAATAAATAAATTGAAACTGGGCTCTGTAAATCTCTCTTGTTTAAAGCAGAAGAAATAGTTGATTTTAAATATAAATTTTGCAGGATAATTGCCAATTAGACCAATAAGCCACTGAAGCACCAGGTAATATGTAGGGATAAGCTTTTGAGGCAAGCAGGGTTACCCAAATAATCAAATTGTAAATCTAGGAATCATAACGCTACATAACACGAACTGTTTCGAAGGATTTTTCTACCTGGTTTACTATTCAGGGCTTAAATTGCGCCGGAGCCAAAAGGAGGTCTCCGGTACTTCTTAGTTTTGAGAATAATTTATAACTTTAGCCGGAGCGCTAAATAAGAACTTCTTTTATGTAACTGAATAATTTCAGTAGAAATTTGATCTAGAAAACTTTATTTTTACTAATAAAATTGCTTATTAAATTCTAATTTATCTCTTTGCATTTTATTAAATTTTAATTACGTTAACCATTAATTACTTTAATAATGACTTATTTAATTGTTAATGATTTTGTCATCTTATTCTTGTTCCTCTTTCCTGAAGGTCTTCTATAGAGCTCCGGTACTTCTAATTTTGGAAATTAAGCCCTGTACTATTGCAAGAAAAACGTGCGACTTTTTCCTTCCTTTCTAAAAAAACTGCAAGTTGTTCGTTTTCAACCAATCAACTATCAGCTTGCTTGTAATGGGAAACCAGTTTCTCCTGTGTTAACCCCAAAGCGATCTGTTGTGACAAAGCAGAAACAGTTGTTCTTCGGAAACAAACCGACATGTGATAGCAGCCTAAAACGTTTAGAATCTAGGGCTGGCTCTGAGGTATATATGGTATTGCTAGTTTTCAATTACTTTGCTTGCTTCTCTCCAACTTGTGAGAATTTGATAGAATATAAATAAATAAAAAGAAGAGTTAGTTCTTAAAATCTGAAACATTAGACCTTTAAAATTACTGAAATGAAAAAATATATTACAGCAACAAAAGTTGCTGTAGGTCTATTAACTTTCTTTTAAAATCCTTCCGAGATACTAGATCTAAAATATTTCTTAACTCCAAGATAAAAAAATCTAGATTTCTGGACCAGAAAAACTCTTTAAGGGAATTTTCAAGAGAAAGCTGAATAAATATGAGGTATATAAAAGAAGACAATTTAAAAACAATTACAGTAGCTTTGTTTTATTCTGAAAGTGTTTCAGGAAATGTGCTTTAGCACTTGTATTCTGTTCAAAAAAGTTCCCTTTTTTGATTAATATTTTATGAACTCTTCATTCTTGAAAAAGGAATAATTTCAAAATACATTTCAAACAAGGTAGCACCTCACGTTTAAAGCTTTGTACCTGTTTATATTAAGTAGAAAAAGAATTAAAACATTAACCAATCACCACAAAATATTCCTTAAAAATGGTAGTCATAAAAAAACAAGACGGAAATACCAGATAGATAAAATTAAGAACCTTTCGCCAATTTTGGCTGAAATTAAGGACTTTTAAAAAACCACTAGAACCATTTCTGTACTGTAAATTTAAAAAAAAAAAAAAAAAAAAAAAAATAATCACTAGAAAAAAAGAAAGAAAAAAAAAAAAATCTGAAATGTTTCAGATTTTAAATTACGTCCAAAGGGGCTTTTTTTAACGTTTTGTGTGTTACCTTTATTTATTAAATATCATGTTCTTTGCAATTAAACCATAAAATTCAGTTCAAGAGCAATGTCGCAAAATAATTTTAAAATAAGCCTATCTTTAGAATTTCCGATACAAGTTCCGCGTGCTGGAGATAAAAAGTTTTTTTTCCCCCCGTAGAGTGTTGTCATTGCTCGCTTTGAAATCGTTGAGTTTGTTACTCAAAAATTCGTTGAAATTTTACAAAATAGGAAATCGATAATGAAACAAATTCCAAATTTTGTCTTCCACATGCCCATATTCGCAGTAGGATTATACATCATTCAAAATTGGATGGCTCTAGGTACCGTTGTTTTATCACAATGCGAGAAATATACATACATTTATGCAGATATTTCATTATTTAATTTCTTAAAATATAATGCAGGACTCTAACATTTGGTGGCAACAGTTTGAAAAGTGAACCGACATTTATAGGAGTCCGACGCAAAATGCCAAGACAAAAGTAATAGTCCTTCGGGATTCAAATCCCTTTGGACTAATAACTTTCATACAATTGCTTTCAAAGAAGCAAGTTTTAAAACTGTCAGTGTGAAAGCCTCCAGATGGAGGAAAAGTTAGCAATCCTTCCATGAAACATCGAAAAAGATTGCTACAAACCTGTGGCAACTTTATGAGTGACACATGAAGTTTGAAGATCAAAGTGATGTACACTGCATATTTTATTAAAGTTTATTAAGAAGTGAAATTTCTGCATTTAAAAAATTAAAAGTTGCTTTGAAAACAAGTGCTATCAGGGTTCGTACACATTTCTGCACACAAGAATTAAGTACCATTAATGAAAAAAATCAAGGACCTCTATGAGCAAACGGGAACTGAATAAATTGAATTAAAAATATTATCAATGCCCAAACTTCACTTTTGTAATACTATCCTAAAAATAAAATAGATCTGCAAGTAGGATGCAGCATTATTAAAAAGTGTGAGAATACAATAAGTTAGTATCGTAGCTTCATTTAGAGTTTTAACCGAGTTAATATACTTTAAAGTTCCAAATACGTAACTAAAGCACCAGAGGTGATAAGTTTTGCATTATCATCTCATTAGATCTGAAGAGTAAGTTTTACATATTTGTTTTTTATCTTGTGATGATGGAAGGATTAATGACAGGCAATAACAATATGGAAAGGTAATTTTTAAGGGTAAGCGCTGAAGCTGTTGGTTATAAAAAATTTAATCCACCCACCTCCCGACAGATGTGAAGCAAATTATCATGTTTGAAAGTAACTACAAAGCCAATAGTTCAAATAAGCGTCTTATTTAAAAATGACTTAGAACAGAAAGGCATGTTCTTTCGCTAACAAACTCAATTGCAGCTTGTGGTGATATAATAAACAGTAAAGCTAAAAATTTGGACTAGTGGTCAAAGACACTGCAATTTTTAATTTAAGTTGGCTCAGTAATTATTGTCACAACAAATTCAATGCCAGCAACGATGAATAATTACAAATTAGCAGAACTGGCAGGAACTAATGCAATAAGCAAGCAAAGGTCAGAAACACTCCAAAAAACTAAGTTTTTTGCATTCTGATAAGGAAATATAACCACACATTTGAAGAATAATTTTCTCTCTTTAACATGTTTACTTTTCATTTTAGAATTTAAAGATAAGCATTTTTTATATTTCCCATACTTGTGTCTAGTGAAAAGTAGAGAAGTAAAGGGCTTATCATGTTAAAGATTCTAGTACCAGACATTGAAATCTTTTATTTTCGAAACATTCTCCAAAAAATTAGAAATTCATCGCAAACTTACTGAAAAATACATCCATTACATGTTACACCATGGAGATATTTTTTGGAATCTTCTAGAATTGTTATCTATTGCCTTCAAATCCTTCCAAGCTGCAATGTCTAAAATCCTGAAGAAAAATTTCTCCTACCAATTTCTGTAATGGCAAAAAGCTAAAAACAGTAGGGGGGACAAAGCGGAAAAAGTGTAAATTAATTTTATAGAGAAAACTGATATAGCATATTCTGCATCTTTAATTCGCCAAATTTAGCCTTTTAACAAAAGAATTAACATCTCCAAAAGCAAAAGGTTTTTAAAGCTTTCCTTCAAAAAAAAAAAAAAAAAATTGAAATGCTTATATTTTACTTCTTGCTCACTAACTCAAGTATCCCACAATTTATATTAGAAATAGGAATTAATTATAACTCATGAACACATTCAAAAGATTCATCCAAAATGGCAATCGTAAAAACAGGCAGAAATTTCTGATGATTAATATTAACAGCCTTCTGTCGATTTTGGCTAAAACTGTATTCCAAAAATCTTAGCGTCTAGAAGTACTTCACTTTACCCAATTCATTTCGTTGTCATATGGAAGTAAGAATACCTCTACATAATATATCCTATAACAGCAAGCTTGGGAGTAGAATTTAATGCACTGGCAAAAACATTTTCAAATTAAAAATCCACAGCTTTGAAGGGCAAAAGTTCATTTAAATTTTTACGATTTTAAGCATTTCTCAAAATGTTAGATCATTGTTTTACAATTAACAAAAATGCAACCTGATAAGTACACCAAATGTGCTAAAGTTTAAGATTACATTTCAAACCTAATAAATCTGTAATCGCTGAATAATCAATAAATAATACTTTGTAAAACAATTTAATTTTTTTTACTATAACAAGTGTTATGAATATTTGTTGATTTATTTTAATTTCATTCTGAATGATAATTTCAACAAAAGCAAGTTTTGTTAAATGTTTCCAAAGTAATGTTATACATCAACTCTGGAAAATTTTCTAAAACAGTATGTGAAAATAGTCAATGCATTACAAATGTTTTACATATGTAAGTAAACACAACAAATACATTCAGTTATATATTTATTTTACAGACCATACACATTATTTTGCACCTTTTGAGGTGATCTGCTGTGCTTTAAGAACTTTTGCTACTATTTTCTGTTCTTCAATGAGGAATGCACGAATGATCCTGGAAAAAAAAAAAAAAAAAAAAAAAAAAAAAATTTTTTTTCTTTACATGCATGCTTTTAAAAATATAAAAGAAGTGTCTACAAATAGTCAAAAATGACCAATAGTCTTTAAGAAAAGTTACAAGTATTTGATAAAGTAAGACTCTGATATAATGTTCCAAAAACTTAAGTTACTTGTGGAGGGAGACCTTTTATTTTCACCCAACTTAAATCACTCATACTTATTAGAAGTCCTACCAGTACTTTTCAGCAACCAACAACTGTCCAAATTTCCAATTTTTTATGCAGAAAGAACATAAGTTATATATACACCATCAAGGTACCACAATGAAACACACTGCAGCAATGAGTATCAGACATAATTAGATTCTTTGCAATACAGAAAAGATTTTATAATTAATACACAAATACATGAATGATAACAGATTATTTAGTCAGAAATTGAGAGTGGAACAATGATGGAACTATTCAGCAGAATTCTTGGGTTCACAGCTGTTAACTTATTTATACAGAATGAAACCACATATGCACTATCTGGTCTAACTTGCTAATCTTTCCCTCTAATTAGTATTTTTACTAGGAACCTCAAAAGTACTAAAGACAAAAACTATAAGTTTTAATTTCTAAATTACACATAAAATGTTTTTCTAAAATATGTTAAGGGTATTTACACTTTGCATCAGTGAGAGAGTTCAAATATATTCACAAAAATCATACAGTAAGAATTCATCATTTGCAAACAAATAACTTGAGAAACTTTTCATGCCTTACAAATAATTCCAGATACTTTATATTGCATCAGTGAGAGAGTTCACATGTATTCACAGAAATCATACAGTAAGGATTCATCATTTGCAAACAAATAACTTGGGAAACACTTTTCATGCCTTACAAATAATCCCAGATACTTTACATGCACAACTAATATTGAGTGTTTATATGCAATCATAAAGTCATATATTTAATAACATCAGCTGCAATCCATACCTTTTTTTTTTTTTTTTTACAATTTATAACGTGAAAAACAGTAATAAAATATTTTGCATCAGTGAGAGAGTTCAAACACACTCACAAATGTCATGTGCTAAATATCATCACTTGCAAAATATGATATGAGAACAAGTATAATTTATACTTCAAAAACCTACATATTTCAGTCAAAGCTAACTTATACTGTTTTGCATCAGTGAGAGAGTTCAAATACATTCATAGAAATCATACATCATATATCATCACTTGCAAGTAGTCTTTTACATACAAGATCCTAATATATGTATCATTAATGAAGAGGAAGCAAACTTACTATAAATAGGTATATAAGCTTCAAAAGGCCACTCAGTGAAAGTATACAAAAATTGTCTCGTCATTAAAGGAATAAAACTTTCCTTGATTCAAAATTTATTATTTGCCAAACATTCCATGCTAAGAACAGTATTTTATTTACTGCAGCAGTATAGGGAAAATTTTATTTTGAAAATTCCATTCAAGTTCAGAAAATATTTTAAGCACAGACTTGCAGTATACTATAGACCAGTGGTGGCGAACCTTTTTGGGGCCGCATGACTAAAACCTTTTTGATTAAATCCACATCGGAGAGTGATTCAAAATGGTATTTAGTTGATTATAGCGATTTACCGATTCACTATGCTTTTCTAGGCATAGTGAAATTTGGAAGCTGGCCATTGTTAGATGATTTGTTTTAGAAAGATAATTGCAAAAACCAACTTTCTGGTAATTAGAATTCCTCAATTTCCCTTCAATAAACAGCTTCCGTTCAGCTTCCTCAAGTTTGGAAACAATCTTGTGGTTAAATCTTGTAGTTATCTTGTGTTAAAGTGCCATAAGTAAGTAAAATGTTCAAGAACAGACTAAAACACTTATTTAACACGTTGAGCACCATGTCAACCATCTGTGGCCGACACTAGACTTTCCGTTTAGGCCGCGTCGACCGCAGCTGGCTGACAGCGTGTAACATAATATACAACTAAACAATTTACACTGTTTTATGGAATTACAGAAAAATTATTTAAAATTTACTTAATTTTGATTCATTACAGGACTAATGGATTTCATTGAAACACTAAGTATAAAAACGGTTCTCTATTACAGCTATAACAAATTGTGACAACTGTCTTAGTCCTTTTTTCTGGCCATTACACTACCAGCTTCAGTTTGCATTTTTATCATAACATAATTTACAATATTTCCGTACTTCAGAGGCTTTTTCCGGTTTTTTTTTTTTTGGAGTTTATGCTGTCGTTTTTTCAGATATTCTTGCATTTCTGTTTGATGGAATATCTTCTTTTTCACAACTTGTAAGGGATAGCGCTAATTCTTTCCAGACTTCAGTAATGCTAATTTTCTGCTTTGTAATATCTTTGCATAGAATGTAACTATTTACAAAACAGACTTGGAGCATAATGTGTTGAATGAATGCCTATAGGAATCACATTCCAAACGTAAACTATCTTCTACTGCGATAAGAATCGCTGGCCCTTCAATGCCAGCGATTTTAAGCAGCGTGCGTGGCCTGAACGGGATTACCTAAGAAATACGCTAGGCACTCAACAGGTTAATTTACATAGTAATATTTTATTATGATTATTTATTAAGGAAATAATATTTTAGTTGCATGCCAGCTGATGAGGCTCTGCATGTCGACTGCGGCACGCGGGCCATAGGTTCGCCATCACTGCTATAAACTGCAGTAGCCATAATATTTTGTCGTCATAATTATAAGGGTTGTTCAAAAGAAAAGGTACAAAACATCATAACAAATAAAACGGTTTGAGTATACTGCTTTAGCATAACAAAATGAGACACCTAAGAGAAGAGCACAAATGTGGTGTCCAGCATGATTATGCACATGACGTAAGAGAGAAGTAAGCAGTTGTGTGTTCAATCCAGTTGATGCAACAGTGCATGTGAGAACATCATGGCATTCACACTGCAAAATTCAACGATTGAGGAGGAGAGAGAGATGTGTTATCAGATTTCTGACTGAAGAAGGGTTTAAACATGCTGATATTCATGATGGTCATATATGAGGAAGATTGTATCTGACAAGTTAGTGAGAAAGTGGAGTGCCAGTTTTCGTGAAGGCCTGGAGTGTTTGAGTGACGACACAAGACCAGGCCATGCAAACACTGTAATCATGGCCAAAATCATCAATAAAGTGATCTGGTGAGAAGTAACATCTCAAAGGGAAGTGCTTCAATTTGGATGACGAACTGAAGGACACAATGGAGAACTGGCTCCTGTCATGGCTAAGGAATTCAGGGAAGAGGGAATCCTTCAGCTTGTGAAACAGTGGGATATCTGTGTTCAGGCCTCTGGCGATTACTTGTGAATAAAGAATTCGATATATCCAGGACACAAATACAACTACATGTGCCTAGCCCATGACCAGTGACACGAAGCTCCATATGTGGGATTGTGATCGATTAAGCCAGAATCCCACCTAATCACTACAATAACAGTGTTTCTGCCTTGCACGTCAGTGAGCTATTTCAGTCACAGTGTGCATGTCCTGAATGGGTCACAGTACTCTGGCCTATTCGATTCAGTGAAATCAAGGGACAATCCATGTTGTCCAAGCACCAAATTGTTTGCAGACTTAAGTACTGGTCTGGGTGTTCTCTGAAACTAGTTAATAATACGATCATGTATATCAAAACTACAAATTCCAACAGAACAGTCTGGTAAGAAATAATGCTGCCAGAAATACAGATCAGTGACTTTTAATTACTCAGCCATTAACTGGATGCAGCATTTCAGATAAGCATTTATATATATCAAATTTCATTTACTGTATCAATTTTGTGATGCAATCTATGTAAGAAACAAAGTGAAAAACATAAGACTAAGTAATATACGCCTTTTTCAAAATGTATGTACATAAGTATAAACAACAGAAAAAAGGAGAATAAGTATAAACAACAGAAATCAACAGAAAAAAGGAGACAACTGCAATCTGTATCTTGCAATATTGTTTTTGATTTTTGATGTAGATGCATTCCATAGTAAGATATTCTTATCATCATTAACAGATTAAGGACAAAGCCAGTTGTGCCTTCCTTTTCATTTACCCTACAGTATCTAATTTGACCACTAAGCTGGTGATTTGAGATCTGTGTAGAATTTGGCAGACTATTAATCAACAGTGACTACTGATGCAGCCTGAAGAAAAAGTATGCTATCAGTTACAGTGCTCAGCATAATTAAATCACTATTATTCACATTAATGCTGAACAACTTAAATAGGAATGGAAAGCACATAATGGCTATCTGTGTTTTCATACATGTTACCAAGAAGGTTAAGAGAAATTAGGCTATCTGTGTTTTCATACATGTTACCAAGAAGGTTAAGAGAAATTAATCTATTCACTTAACACATGACGAAACATAATTTAATATCTCTGCAGTTTTCTTTTTATTGAACTATTGCTGAGAACCATTTCTATGCATCAGTAAAATGATACAGTAATCATAAAATATCATTTGTCCCTATCTGATATCATCATATGCATAAATCTAAAAATCAAAATGGAGAACATTTCTTTAAATTTTAAATATTGCAATAATCTTTATAAATTCGGCCTAGATTAAGAAGCAAATCACAAATATAACTAGCAAAGATTTCTCAAAACTGTGACTATCCTCTTAAGGAAAATGGGATGCCATCACCCAGGTTATTAACATGTTTTAAATTTTACTTAACAAATATCTTTTCCCCTCTCTTACCAAAGAAAAATGCCATATGTCTGATCACCTGGGATATCCAGTTTTATTCAAAATCTATAACAAACTATACTTGTTTTTTTTTTTTTTTTTTTTTTTTTTTTTGCCTAATTTCAAAAAGGTTAAGAAGACAAATGAGTTCACTTACAGTACACACTTTTAAACATCATTAGTTTTTTTAATTGAAAAATTACTAACTGATCTATGCATCAGTAAAAAGACATAATAATCATAAAATGTCATTTGTCCCTATCTGATATCATCATATACATAAATCTCATTAAAAAATCATTTCTTTAAATCTTGAATATTCTAACAGTTTACGAAAATTAAATCTAGAATTCTTGATTAGATCAAGGAATAGATCATAAATCCAATCAGCAAAAGATTTTCTACACTTGGATAAGTTAAGGCACATAAATCTACAACACCCTTTACATAGCTCTTTTTAAGTTATATGTATGCATGCAAGCAGGTGTCTTAATTTCTTCAGGTTGACCTACACATTTGATGATTGCTTGTCAAACTTGGATAGCTAATAGCATAAAAGAGGAATAAGAAACAAGATATATATCACAACTTGTTCATTATCAGAGTCTACATGGATGCAGATGTCACTGTTATTTAATGCAATTGCCAAATAAACACCTATTACATTTTATCACCAAAAGGCACTTAAAGATTTGCTGAAGAATACATGGTTAAAATTTGGGGAAATTGAATACTTTCTTAATTTGAAGTATGCATTACATAATTTTAAACATTTATGCATCACTAAAATGATATAATAATCATTTAAATATAATTTGTCCCTATCTGATATTATCACTTGCATGAATGTTAAAAGTTTATGAAGGACCCCACCAGATGTATACCAACACTGGTTTTATTTGACAGAAAACTTACTTCTTATTAAGCCATGTCAAAAATAAAATTTTTTCTTTAACAACTCTATAGGCCTTTATTTTTTTAAAAATGTGCTTATTTTCCCCTTCTTATCCTAAAAATAGCAATATACTCATAATAGATCTTGTTGAAAAGCATTATTTCAAATTTAATGCTTGGGTTGCTTGAGTTCTATTCAATGAATTGCACAAAAAACAAAGATAAGAGAATATTCGTAATCGCTAGAAGAAAAAATTGCTAAAAAAAGTATAAGCATTACCATCATGTTCTTTTGAAGTATGCATTACATAATTTAAAACATTTATGCATCAGTAAAATGATATAATAATCATTTAAATATCATTTGTCCCTATCTGATATCATCACTTGCATGAATGTTAAAAGTTTATAAAGGACCCCACCAGATGTATACCAACACTGGTTTTATTTGACAGAAAACTTCCTTCTTATTAAAGCCATGTCAAAAATAAAATTTTTATTTTTAACAACTCTATAGACCTTTAAAAAAAAAAAAAAATGTGCTTATTTCCCCCTTCTTATCCTAAAAATAGCAATATACTCATAACAGATCTTGTGTAAAAGCATTATTTAAAATTTAATGCTTATGTTGCTTGATTTCTATTCAATGAATTGTATAAAAAACAAAGATAATATTTGTAATCGCTAGAAGCAAAAAAGTATAAGCATTACCATCATGTTTTATATACCACACTAAATTACTATTATTACACATTCAAAATCAGAAACTTTACTGCTGAATACTAGGTCAATAAAATATATAAAAAACTGGATTGTGTCCATTAACAAAAATATTAGTGGTAATTATAAATTTAAAATCTTAAATTTAGATATAAAACTATATCTAAAGTTCTATTACCAAGATTTTTATAATTCTTTTTTTCATCCAATTTAATATATCTTAAGGATATAAAACATTCTACAAGCAAAAGCTTTCTTACTTGTAAGAAAATAAGTTTTACAGCAATAAAAAATTTAAGGAAAAGCTATGTAAAACTACCGCATATTTTTAATTGTTAGAATGATAATCAAAGATTTATATTAACATACAAAAATATTACTGCATAACATTCCAAATAAAATTCTGTGTACATAGACTGGTGACTTAAAATGTTATATGAAACATATAAGCGTAAAAGTCTTCACTTTATATTTGAGACAGACAGCACCCGATTTCTATAGAAGTAAACAGGCGACTCGAGTCTCGAAGAAATGTACCAGAAAATCATAAAATCTTGTATTTACTTCACTGGGAAGATTAGGATCACATAACATTCTGAATAGATTTTTGTGTTCAGAGACGACTCTTCACTCAAAATGTTATATGAAACATATAAGTGTAAAAGTCTTCACTTTATATTCGAGACAGATAGCACCCGATTTCTATAGAAGTAAACAGGCGACTCGAGTCTCGAAGAAATGTACCAGAAAATCATAAAATCTTGTATTTACTTCACTGGGAAGATTAGGATCACATAACATTCTGAATAGATTTTTGTGTTCAGAGACTCTTCACTCAAAATGTTATATGAAACATATAAGTGTAAAAGTCTTCACTTTATATTCGAGACAGATAGCACCCGATTTCTATAGAAGTAAACAGGCGACTCGAGTCTCGAAGAAATGTACCAGAAAATCATAAAATTTTGTATTTACTTCAGTGGGAAGATCAGGATCACATAACATTCTGAATAGATTTTTGTGTTCAGAGACTCTTCACTTAAAATGTTATATAAAACAAATAAGTATGAAAGTCTTAACTTCATATTCGAGACAGCTAGCACCAGATTTCTATAAGAGTAAACAGGCGACTCGAGTCTCGAAGAGTTTATAATGCAGAAATAATGCTGCCACATTAGTTTTTAACCCTTTGAAGGGCACTGGCATATAATATATATCGGATGTTTATCAATTTTTTAACCACCTAAAATAGGCTAATTTTTCTACACCAAAAGCTGTAATCACAAGTTTCTACTGTTTCCTTTCGATTCTAAATGGCAGCACTACCCTATGAATGCTCAATATTTTGCAGTTATGAAAATAATATACCTCTTTCAAAGGTATCATGTTTGAATATTCATAAATTCCATTGGAGGAGAGGAAAAAATTCCCAATCTCCTTTGTACCATTCATGTTTGTCAATTTAAGTTTACATGTGTATTATCAAACAGTACACCCTTATAAATTTGTTTTTCATTAAACGGATATTTCAAGTTTTGCCTTATTTTCAAACTTTTAATATTAAAAAATCTGTACAAACTCATATAGGTGTTCAGTGAATTGGAGATACATAATGGCCCATTATAAGGCTAATGTAGCAGGTATTTCAAAACTAGCGCATAAAGTAGCAGCACAGCAAAGTGATGCAACTGGAATTAAATATATGCTCTGAATGTTAGCAGCTTTGAGCCAAGTGCTTAGTGCAATTTAAAGTTAGAACAGGTGGGATGATATATCATGCGAAGAAAAATTCATTCTCATATTCCTGTCAAATGCATTTCAGAAAGATATCAGAATCAAAATATTACTAATCATGAATATTTTGAAATCCTGGTATTATGAAAATGATACAATGGAATCATAGTATCATGAAAAATTTAACATAAAATATTACATACATGCGTTAATTAGGCTGCAGATGCTATCAATATTATGGAATTCACTCCATTTCAAAGTCTAAGGAGAAACTACTACTTGCATTAAGTTTAATAATGCTAATAATCTTCTAAATATAGCTTAATAAGATACCTAGCTGCTAGTGTATGTTTGTTTTTACATAACACATACGTTTTGTAGGTACTTTTCTATTTTGCCGGTGCAAGCGATAAATGCGCGAAAAATGGTACAACCGATACCAAACGGAATATCCTCACTGGGTAACCCCTTACACCTCATTTTCAAAACAAGTCGCAGCCATTTCTTAGCAGCATATTTTCTTTTAATACTGGCATACAATTACATAGAATTTTTACTCAGATAGTTCAATTTTATGCCCCAAGGCCATTCGCGGCAATTAAGTCAATTAGGATGCAATCACACCGCTCACCCGAAGATGAAAATATGGAAAAGGCAAAGTCAAGGGCTAAATTTATCAATTCTAATGAGAATGCACTATTGAAGTAAAGCACTGCGGTTTTACATAATTTCCGAATAAATTATTCGTACGAACTGAATTAATTCCTGCATTTAAACTTGTGTTCCAAATTAAGATTTAACTTGTAATTAGTGTAAATAATTACTGAGAGAATTAGATTTTTGTAGCATAATTTACGGGAGATGAGATAACTTGAGGTCACGTGATACAAACCGGCGAATCAGGATGCTGAACCATGAAAGCACAGTAAATTCTTAAATTAATGTCTTTTTACAAATTTATTGTTTATTAGCTTTTTACAAAATGTTAATGCCTTCAAAATAAAAAATTCTTAGAACTGACATTTTTTATGTGTATACTGTATGTTGTAGCCAATAAAGTCTGCATGGCGATATTTGCACTGGTAAAACAGAAAAGAATTAAAATAAATCTGAAATTTTCAAGCAGGTTCCCATGTTCGGGTGGAGAACTATAAGTGTTCAAAATATGGCGGACGTAAGTGCTGCTGTTCTTCTACGATGCAGGAAACACCATACATACAAGTTTCATTATCTAATAATAGTCGCTGAACACTGGTAGTTCGGTCCGAGGTTCGAATCCCACGAACGGGCTGGCTGCATGGGCGTTTTTGTGGTTTTCCCCATGTGTAACGTGTATACGAGCCAGCTTCCCTTAGAAAGTCCTTTACGAAAGGCATCCCTCCCCTTAGGCAGATAGCCCTAGTGTGCTTTGCCATAATTGAATACACCACACACCATTATCTAATAATACAGACTGAATTTTTTCTAAGCGAAGAACATTAAAAATTGAAAGTATCGTCGTACCACAAAAGTTGCCAGGGGAATGCAATAATTCCTGATATTCTTCCCTCACTTGAAGGCGACTGGGGACGCACGAGGAATTATCCCATAATTTACACGATAATTCGTTGCACATTTTAATGAATAATTTCATATTTCCACCAGGCACTCAGTAATATAAATCAATGGTTTAATTATGTGTAAGCTTATAGGAAAAGAATAAGATCACCTAACAACTAACATGAATAGACACCAATTATTAATCATCAATTTAGTTTAAGATCCTTTTATGGTTATTCTTCATGTGCCAATACAAAATGAGGTACACTTCTGAATAATTTTTATGAGGGCATATATTTTTTCAAGACAAAAATATTGGACACCCAATAATTGTAAAATTCCACTAAATGTTTGCCCTCTGACATTGCAAATGAACAGAATGTCATCAACACATCATTTGCTACAGATTAAAAACAGACTTAACTTAAAAAAAATTTCATCATAAGTTATCATTTAAGGTTATAATTTAAAGTGTGCAAAGACTGGTGACTTGAAATGGTATAAAAACCAAACAAGCGTAAAAGTCTTTATTTTTTATTCGAGACTGATAGCACCTGATTTCTACAGAAGGAACCAGGCAACTCGAGCCTCGAAAAACTTAGTGGTAGATGAATGGATGGAGGTTAGGAGGGCTAGATGAATGGAGTCACAAGAGGTTAGTTAGACCCGGCTCAGACCAGCTGGGAGGAAAAGGGAAACGTGAAAAGATATCAGAGAATCTCCATAAAAAAAATTTCTTTTTTTGCTCACACAGTTTGTTCTGTTCACCCACCCACAATGTGCTTTTGTGGTTTGGCCCTGCCCCAAAATGTTCAAATGCAAGAACATGAACATTAAAAGATAAATTGTTGAAGCAATATGATGCTGTGCCAAAATACACCCACCAAGAAGCTTCTGTAGAACTTGGAATTTCACAACCAGCACTATGTATGTTGTTGAAAAGAATGGAGGCAATTTTGGATGAAGTGATGGCAATGTCTTACTAAGCGAAGTGGAAAGTCTACCGAAGAAGAATCTGCCTTCTTGGAGTGGTTTTGAAATGCAGAAATAAGAACACCACAATGTCATGAGAAATCCTGAATCAAAAGGCAACAGAATTCATTAATAATGTTGGTAGAGGAGTTTGTCTAAACACTGGATGGCTCACAGGATGTTTATTAAGGCGACTTTCTTGCAAAGTGGGATAAAGAACTTCAGAAAAAAAGGGGGGACACTCTTGTTAGATAACTGCACTGTCCATCCAACTGATCTCGCGTTATTGGAGAACATATAACATTTAATTTTCCTTCTTCCTAATACAACTTTCGTTCTTCAACCATTAGATCAAGCTGTTATAAAAGCATTTAAGTCATTACAGGAAGAAAGTGGTTCAAAATGTTGTAAATGAAATTGATACGACCAATGCATGTTATTTTAAATACGTGGGATAAAGTATGCAAATGATTTCAAATTGTTTAAAAAAGGCAGACTTTGATTTAAAGCAAATTTCTGGAAACTACCAGGACAGAAGACAAATGTGACATGCAGAAATACCAGATGAGATCTTCCTCGAATATTCGGAAATCGGTGAAAATATCCAGACCTGCTATGAAAAGAATGATGCAAAAATCATTGAAGTTATCAAAGAAGACTAAAGAATTTGCGAAAATAATGAATTCGAAGATGAAAAAACAGATCCTGTACCAATAGCAGCAGTCTCGACATCAAAAATTCAGAGGATGCTTGAACTTAAATAAATGTGAAGATACAAAAAGTTACAAGCAATGTTGTCTTGGAGACTACTGCTGAAAAGCTACTAACAAAAGGTATGCAATGAACTCGAATGGATAAATTTTTAAATAATGTTCGATATGCTTACATACTGTACTGATCTGTGTAACATGTTGAAATAATTAAAATTTTTCTTAATTAAGACGGCTTGTTATCGATGGAAAAAATTAAAAGTTTTATAAAAAAGTGTATGTAACTTGCATATTAAATGGCATAATGATAAAGAGTATTAATCTTAACAGTAGGGCCATATACAAGGAGAGATTCAGGCATGTGCTAATTTCATTCATAAAACCTGTTGAAATCTTATATAAAATAAGTATATTTTTATACTTTCCCCAACAATATCCAACCTTGTATTATTAACCAAAAAGAAATCCTGCATATAAAAACTCAATTGCTTTATAAAATCAAAATAAGCTCGGAATGGGCATGATCATATTAAGCAGTATTTCCTGTACCTTGCATTTTTATACAAGTAAAAAAAGAGGGCTTTGATTTACTTTGAAAAATAGGGAAAACTCAGATAAGTGGCAATTTCAATGGTGCAATTTTTTTCGTCATCTTGAATTGTGAAAAATCGCCATATGCTCACGAGGATTTTTTTTTCACGCCAAGAGGGAAATGGTATCAAAAGGTGCTTTCCGAGAATTCCCTCTTCAGCTCATTGGGGGAAGGGGGGGGCGAAAATTGAGCAAGGCAAAATGTAGCTTTTACACTAAGATGGTAAACCATACACATAGAACAAATTGTAAACGATTAGTTATTCTTGTGATTAAGTAAATTTACGCACTTTTTTCATCTTAGTATTTTGTATTATGATTATATATAAATCCAGCATTATTAACTTTTATACTTCTCTTTAATTCTTACCATTAATTTGAACAATTATCCATAATAATGGTTATATATGTTTGAAAGCATGTTCTTTATATAATTGCAGTAATGATCACGAAAATGCGATGTATATCACACAGTCAATGATGAAAGTTTTAAAAAAATATGCATGTATTTCCATAACAATAATGCACCTTCGAAATGTATTCCAAACGATTCAATCATCCAGTCAGGTTTATATTTTACATTCTGGATTCTTTAATGCACATAATTTTGATTAACCCCTTTGAGCCAGGTAGCGCAAATGTGCGCTTATCGCGGAGGCCGGCAGTGTCTTACGCAAGCATCTGTCCAGGGCTGGGGGCTTTTTTGCTACTAAGCCTAAATCCATGAAATTTCCGAAGTATCAACGCATTGTTTAATAATGCTCTATAGAGTATTTAAACGGCCTATGCTTTATAGATATTTTTATACTATATACTTTAATTAATTACCTTATTTCTTGTTTAAATGCATATTTTACACATTTTATTTTCATTACTCACCATTTTATGACTTTTAACATTATACATCTGAAAACTAAATATATTACTTAAAATTCTCTTTTCGTATGAAAAATTTGAAAACAGAGATTTACATACAATCCTACGTTACATTCCTTGCACTCGTAATAACTCATTTGCCGTTTTGGAGGATTTTCCCGGGAATGTGAACAAACGAAGCATCGTCGTCTCATTTTCTTATCAGTCTCTTCTGAACAAAGTTTTGGAAAATGTCTTTCAGTTAATCTTTCAGAATCAATATCTGAAATATTTTGCATCATTTCTGCTATTTCATGCTTTGTTAAACAGTTTTGACGCTTTGACATTGCAACGGTAAAAACAGAAAGAATTCACGTCTAACAAGATGAATTATTTTATAAAAACTGAACTGCAAACCAAAATACCCAATGCTTTAGCGCAAATAAAACTTCTCTATTTACAATAAACAACTACCACATGCGATTTAAAGAGACGTCATAAATCACACCATTCGGAAACATTTATTTCCCCTTTTGTTTATATAATCGAAAACATGTGTATGTGAGACATGCTTCTCTCATTTCAAGTAGGTCTAATGTACATGTATCTGAAACCATATGGACATACAGTGCCATCTTGTGGCAGAAATTATAGTTTTTAAAACGTTCCAGGACACTGGCACGCCTGCGTGTTGGGCAGGAAGTGAGTGTGTTGCTGGCACGTAGACAAGGACAGTCGGCGCAAAGGGGTTAATAAGGTTAAGAGGATTATTTCTATTCTTTTTTTCTCGTGTAAGTGCGAAAATAGTTTTCATGTAGGTAACCAAAGAAATGTAATCCTGAAATTAACAACTACACGGAAACAGGATTTTGCAACAAAGGTTTCTACGGCTTTTCACAACATTATGCAATTGTTTAAATTTCAGAAAGAGAACAATCAAATAGAATACGATAAAGTTATTTGAATTTGTCTCTATTTATTCCATGAAAAGTTAAATCCTAAAAATTCCTGTGCAATTTGAACATTGTCTATAACAGTGGTTTCAAACTGGCAACCGCCCCGAAACAATTTTATGTGGTCGGTGAATGTATTTCAGTTATGCAAAGATTTATGTTTTACTTATTTGAAGTTTCAGTTTATTTTACATTCATTACTATTAAACATGAATATGCGTAACACATCAGAAAAATCTATAAATATAAATCTTATTCTGTAGGGTTTTTCTTAATTTACATAACAAATTTATTTTAAGTTTACCTGTTCTCAACTTCTCAAACTTCCCCTCACATTCTCTCGCCAGGATCTAAATTTTAAGTGAAGTGCTTTTTAAACGTGTGATTATCTCAGTTTATCCAGAGCGTGTTTCGCTAGCCTAGCGCTCATGTTTCGTTGTTTTTTTGCAATCACTTGAGTAAGCCTTTTGGCCTTATCAGTTTAGTATCACGCCGGTTAGATCTCTGCAAGTCCATCTCTTAGGAGTAATTTTGAAGTGCATTCTTGCACTCGTTTTATTTTTTCAGATTTGATTTTGTATTCTTGTCTACATTTAAGTTATTGCTGCAAGTGAACGGTGTTTTTGTAACTCACGAAGTTCGTGCCGTCTGTTATTTTAGTTTGAGCTAATAAATAGTTATTTTCACCCTTCTTCTGCGCTGGTATTTATTTCACCGCCTGTGCGAGAATTCGCCAGTTTCATCGTAGGATCTAAGTTAGTGCATGTGGACAGTTAGAGACAGATCTTACAATTCAAAGATACAAATTTAATTAACCTTTTTGTTAGAAAATACAGAAATGCCCATGTTTTGGCTAATTGTTTAGATTTTTTACTGATAAACCCAACTTTTAATCCACAAAATCCTCTATATAAAGAAATCGGTGAAATATGCTTGACGTAGAAACACAGCAAAATAATGTTTGTTTCATATTTCATACTAACTTATTAGCATTTTAAAGTCTAATTATCATTTTATTGCATTTTTAATAATTATATTTGAATATAAATTTTAAACGGTGTCTTTTAGCAGCTGAAGGGTAAAACTTTTGCACACTGGTAGTTCGTCTCGAAGTCAGGACATGGACTTTTCTCTCTTTAAGCAAATAGCCCAGGAGTGCTTTTGATATTCTAAATAATCCTAATCGTAGTTATATATGGACATAATTTTTTTTAAAAAAAAGGCATTTGGTTAGATTAAACAAATGACTTCCATAAGTAAAAAAATATATATATGTATTAGAAGTACAATGAAGTTATTTAGAAATTAGTTCCTGTTATGTCCAGACTCCCATATATTTAAATATTAAGTAGATAATTAAAAAATTTTCATTACAATTAGAAATTATTTGGAAATACGAGCAATAAGTTAAAAAAACAGCATATTTTATTCTATAAAAATAAAATTATTTTATTCTGATTAGAAGTGTAATTAATTCATTTTCTATAATAATTTTTTTTTAATTCTGTAATTCTTTTTTTTCTATTATTGAATTCTGAAAAGGAGCATATTTTGTAAATTTCTTGTATAAAAATAAAATTATCTTATTCTAATTACAAATGTAATTAATTTATTTAGAAAATAATTAAACAGTGAATTTAAAACATCTAGTGACAAAGTCATGTGATCATCAGCACAAAGATTTATCTGCAAAGTCAGGACATACAGAAAAGAAAATATCCCTTTCCTTTTCCCTATCTCAGTTAACATCTGGGCTAGCAACCTAAACACTCTTCCCACTGTTTGGTGCCTATCGCCCAAGTTGGCAAACACAATTTCAGGAAAGAAACTCACCAACTGCCGGCTATCTGAGTACCCCCGAAAAATAAAATGCAAAATATTTCATGCTGAACTTTTAATCAATGTTGCATTTTTTAAATGGCAAAAATATCCTAAATCCCACCCCTACTGAATATGCCCACAATTTACCATGGAGAAATTTTCATTCGTTTACCAACAAAGCATTATAACAGCTTTTTTTAGCATTATTAAGTAAAAATTCTAATCAATTTCAATACATAAAGCTGCTTAGATTAACATTCTAATGATATACTTCATTAGCAAAAATTTTTAGACTTTATTTTAAAAGAAAAAATTCAAAAGTATTTCCAAGCACTGTTCCAAGAGAATGAGATTTCTACACCAACAATTTATTATTAGCAATAAGGATACCATAAGAGAATGAGATTTCTACACCAACAATTCCTTACTAGCAATAAGGATACCCTAAGTTCATTATCTATACATAAATTTGCTCTAAACAAATGCTCTCACAACCACTATAAATAACATCAAATTTCTCAAGGCATTTCTGTCAGAACACACTGGTTCAGATCAGCCATTGTTTATATTATATTAAACTGCATTAATAAATAAAAAGGATTAAATTCGATATTAAGTAAACATTATAAGAATTCATACCTGCTTCTGACACACTTGCCACACCGAGATCCACCGTAAGTTCTAGTTACAGTTTTATGTCGCTTAGATAAAGCAGACAACTCTCTTGGACGAGCATAAGTTATCTGAAGAAGAAAAAATGAAAAGCTAAATTAGCAGATACATGGACTTATGTGTGCCTTTTCAGTTAATTTATACACAATATGTTTAAAAGGTTAAACCTGACTTATGTGCAACTATCTTTATGCCTTTCTAGCTAAGCTAATGCTTAATTTTTTCTTCACTTAACCCCACATAAATTTAGCGGGGAAAGTGCAAAATCACCCACTTCTTGGCACGTTTTTAAGAACTGGATATACTCAATATGCATGGATCTATTTTCACTATGAAAAAAATTCCAGAATTCCACAAAAATGGCATTGTGGCCCTTTATCCATCTACACATTGACCTATTTTCACTTAAAAAGTCAAAGAAAATTGACAAAAATCCAATTATTCTTACTCTTGTAAAAAGTGCCAAACAAATAAGTGGGCGATTCTGCACTTTACCCAATTTAGCTTACATAAGCTAATTGTCATAATTTTCTTCCTTAGCATTAATTTATGCATACTAAATATGTTTTTGATTAAACACTGGAAAAAAATGCACGTCTGCCAACAGGTTCTTTGTGACACTAAAACCTGTTTGGTACTTCAGTTTTAATCTTTTTATTATGAATTCAACATTACAGAAATGATCTCAAATGCAGAAATATCATCTGCCTCTGAGTGAAAGGTTTTAGTGTAGAAAAGGGTGCTGCTTGGATTGCATAAGTTTTCTGGTAACCCAGAATTTTCTATGTCAACCTTTTTTGTTATGTGATAACGTATTTCTAAAGTTAACTTAATTGGAACTTCTCAGTTTAGGAATCAAGGTCTAAGTAATTTGTAGTACATCACATATACTGAATTATGAGAATTTTAATTGTGAATTGACCATTGTTTTACATTAGCTGGCTGGTTCACCATTTTCCTGTTACTTCTACAAGTCATATAATTTTTTTTTCCCTCCAAACCTGGAGGATCGCTGGAGGTAGAATTTTGGAAAATCTTGCCTAGCACCATGATTATCTCTGGTTGTTGGAAAGCACGATCACCTTAACAATTTAGGCTTCATGCATTTCTCAACCACACTAACACCACCGAAGACATATGGAGCCAGATTAAGCAGGAAATGAAATTTTAGATTTCTATTTTGCAATAACTGCAAGTACAGAGATCAAGAAGAACCATCCAGGGACTACATAAATTTCATTAAAAAAATTATACATGCTGCAGTCAAGACACTCACAATAAGACATAGGCAAGAACAAATGAGTACTTTTGTTGTTTTTATAACACATTTTCAGCTTTGTTTAGGTTCACAGCCATCTTGGTGCCAAAAATATCAGGAGAGAATCCAACTGTAAGCTTTTACCGAACAAATTTACACATTAATATATTGTTTTATATTTATTGGCTGATCTTTGGAATATGGTAACTGGTAGTTTGGTGACATTCTGAAGGCGCTAAAGGTTACTACCTAGGACTTTGGTAATAATATGAGAAGTACTTACTTCCGATTACGCATTATTTTGTGTGAGGGAAATGAGAGATCATGAGATATGTCATGTGACATTAATGGACGAATTACAGTTCTTTAATCGGAAAAGGGGGAGAATTTGGAAAACTGAAGTACTATATTATTTTGTATCAAGCTTCATTGTGTGTTGTGTGAAATAGTGGAAGTGTGCGTGCCATGTAATGAAGATTCTGAAGATTAGATAAGTTAGTATTTTTAATCATTTGAGGATATTATTTTTATGCATTGTTCTAAATGTAAGGAGTAAATAAATTAATATGATATTATTGGAAAATTGTTATTAGCAATGATTTAGTTTAAAGTAATTTGGATTGTAAACTAATTTTTATTAATTTAATGTATGTGCTTATTTATATTTTAAGTAGAGTTTTTTTAATTTAATGATCGTGATTTTGCGAGTTATATGTTTGTACTATTTTGGAATACGCTGAGTATTTTCATGCATTTTCGTGAAAGTTTTCTAATTTATGAGAAAAAAGCAGTGTACATGGATATAGTGAAGAGTGTGCGCAATGCCATTTTTGTGCAATTCTGGGATTTTTTTAAGTAAAAATAAGTCGACGTGTACATGGTTTAGTGATATTTTAATTAAATGATAGTTATTTTGTAAATTTTATGTTTGTAGGAATTTGGTATACGTTTCAGTTGAAGTAAACGTGTATGGAAATAATTTAAATATTTGACACTAAGTATTTGTAACTATTTTTAATGTTTGCGTATAAATTCGTTGCTGACATTTATAATATAATAGATAATTTAGAGGTAAAAGTTTTTGGATATTTTATTTTATACTTGGAAATGTTCATTCTTGGAAAGGGTATATACTTTTTCGCGATCAGGTAATTTCATATATGTTCTTTTTACTGGATTTAAAGATTCACAAAATTTTCATGCATTTTCGTGAAATTTTTCTAATTTATGACAAAAAAAGCATTGTACATGGATATAGCGAAGAGTGTGCGCAATGCCATTTTTCTGCAATTCTGGGATTTTTTTACGTAAAAATAAGTAGACGTGTACATGTTTTAGTGATATTTTAATTAAATGATAGTTATTTTGTGAATTTTATGTTTGTAGGAATTTGGTATATGTTTCAGTTGAAGTAAACGTGTATGGAAATAATTTAAATATTTGACACTAAGTATTTGTAACAATTTGTAATGTTTGCGGTATGAATTCGTTGGTGATGTTTATAATATAACAGATAATTTAGAGGTAAAAGTTTTTGGATATTTTATTTATTTTATACGTGGAAATGTTCATCCTTGGAAAGGGTATATACTTTTTCGCGATCAGGTAATTTCATATATGTGCTTTTTACAGAGTTTAAAGATTCAGATTTTTTTTGCATTTTCGTGCAAATTTTTGTAATTTATGAGAAAATAGCAGTGTAGATGGATAAAGTTAAGTGTGTGTGCAATGCCATTTTTGTGCAATTCTGGGATGTTTTTTTAAGTAAAAATAAGTCGACGTGTAAATGGCTTATGTGTATGTGCTATTCTGAAAAACGCGCAAGGAGTTTGCGATGGTGCACTTTTTCCCAATTTTGCAGTTCATATTTGTCATGATTAAGCAGTTTTGTTACATAAAATTTCTAGCATAAGTGTAATTCGGCTAGTAGATTGTTGGAAAAAGTGTTCAGTAAATAAAAAGAAAAGAAACATGTCTTTACTGGCGGCGGAAAAAAAATAGAGGGTTGCTGTAGCAGAGTTGGTCGCCAAATTTTCACCAAGTTACCATAATCCAAAGATCAACCTTTTTATTTTTCGGGAACAGTAAATAAAAAACAAATATTAATAAGGAGGAAAATTTATGCACCTACAAAAAGGGATACACTCTGAGAGGGAGAGAAAAACAGTTCACAGTTCCTTAAAAATTAATGAATTAAAAAAGCATACATACACCTCTGAGCCTCAAATGACAATCACCACATCTTGGAACCTTGCCTGGTTTTCCTGGATACAAATAAACTAATCGCCCACCAGGAGTTTTAGATCTAAAATACAAAATAAATTTCTTACATTAAGTATCTCACAAGCATCATAACATTTCAGAAACTGCAGTTAAAAAAAAATTACTCAGCAGCTAATTCATTTTTTGTAAGCATTTTCAATTTTCAGACATATATTTAATAAAAACGAATGATGATGGCTCTAGTGTAGAATTCGGTGCACTTCAATTGGGTACAAATTTTGTTCAGGTTCGGTAATGGAATCCCATTTCTGGTTACTATGATAGTTTTCACGTGGTTTTAGCTTCATTTTCATTCTAAATAACTGATTTTTTTTTTTAAGTGCAAATAGATCGATATGTACATGGACACAGAGTTTGCAGTTCTTCGACTTCTTATTATGGTTTTGTGTAGTAGACATCTTGAAACTGTGCCTTCCTGGCACTGATCTTGGTGTCAGAAAAGAATTGCCCCCCCCAAAAAAAACCAAAGAGCACCTAATTGTAAACTTTTACCTTAAAATAATACACATTAGTTAAAAAATAATGGTGATAAAAGTAGCTGGATACTTAATTGCTTTATCAAACAAACATATATATTTAAAAATAATTTTGCACTGTTTTGTTTGATTTCTATCAGTTTACACCTATTTGGTATCGATTTGATTCTTTTGCTGTACCTACCCTAGTTCTGATTTATTCATTTTAAATAACTTTAATTACTATTTCTAAAGAAATACTTTGCTTCCGAATTTTATATTCTATTCACTGTTAAATATACCAGATCTAAATTTGCACATTATGAAAGTATTATATTTTCACAGAAGTTACAGTGACATGAATCGATGCAGCAGTATGCTTAGAATCATTTGTTTCAGTAGAATAGGAAACTATTTAAGAAGCTGGTTTACAAATTCAGTGTTGATGATTTTATAATTCCTGTATATGTACTGATCACAATTTCAACGAAAGACAAATAGTCTGGTATCTTGACTACTCTACATTTAGTTCTCATTTTGAAATTTCTGAAGTCATCTTCACGAAAAATAAAAAACTCTATAAGAATTTAATATACAAACTAGTACTAGTACTTTGTTAAACTACTGTAATTATTGCAATTGTAAATATTGCAGTATACATACTTTTCAAACCTTTATACGCTTGATTCATTTACCATTTCGGTTTAATCCTAGTATCCGGTGCACACGGGATTTGGCTACTTTTGGCGAATTTATGATGAGCAATAAAAACGAGACATATACGACGAGTTGTAAACGGGTCATTCAAAGAATATATTATAGTTATACATAGACGTTGTTTGGGTATGTATATGGTGTATAGTACATAGACGTTGTTTGGGTCATTTTTGGTGTTAGCGATAATTTTCAAAATCGCGCCAAGGCTGCACCGTATACTAGGATTTTACCAAAATTTCTAAAACCTAACAGTGTCCAATTACTTTCTTTGAACACTACTGAAGTTGCGTTTAATAACAAAAAAGTCAACGGAAACGCAACATGTCTTCAAATAGTTTACATTTTCACATGTATAATAAATGTTTATGAAATGTTCACTAAGTATAAACAGAAAATTATGTACAACGATGAAAAATTACATGCACAAAGCTTAAAAATATGATAAGGGAACTTACATTCTTACTCTGTTTGACGGTGTGTTGTAGCACAAACGTCGTCTATACGTCAACCTTTGAACCATGCTTTATGGAAAGTAATAAAACTTCCACCTTGAAAGAAATGGCATAATGTTAGAAAATACAAAAAAACATATTATGCGACATCTTAAAATAAATTTCAAAAGGATTAAATCAGATTCAAATCAACAACTCACTTAATGAAGCAGGAACTCATAAAAATCAACTTCACAGAGTTGAAGTTAAAGTAGTTTTGAAGTGCATGCCAGTGGCCAGTTACTGCATTTAAAATACTGCTAATATAGTTTGGGCAGCCTCAGTGCATTAGGTTCAGCGGTTCTCAACCTTTTGACTAACATGTACCATCTAAACAAAAATTGAAAATCTTTACTACCACCACTAGAAAGTTCTACTACACCACCACTCTTGAACAAAGCTCAGATTGCATAAATTTACAAGTGTTAGAGAAAAAACTCAATCAGGATGTTGGGGTTTTAATTTTTAAGTTTAATAGTTAAAAATACTTTGCTTCTTTTTGCGTACCACCTATTTTTCTCTTGTCTACCAACGGTGGTATTCGTACCACGGTTGAGAACCCCTGCTCTAGTTCTCTTAGAACACATATAATAGAAGCCAAAAAACTTCCCACCCGAGTAAATAAATATAAGAGTTTATTAGAAAATGATTTAATGTAATCAGAAATACTTAAAATGATAAATAATTAATAAAATTTGGCAAAATTATATTTTTAACGATAAAAGAGAAAAAATAAGGAAGAAAAAGAAAAGAGCTTCAATATCTGTAGACTATCACAACCTCATTTCTTACTGTTCAATTAGTAGCACTTAATAGAATTATGCACAATATATTATCATTGCTTTCTTTATGAAGTAATGTTACATGCGATACCTTAAGCTTAATTTAAGAAATAACTTGTATTATATATGTATATCTAGAGCCCAATTAACAAAAAACGGTACCTAGTCTAAAACCAGTTTCACTAAATGAGCTCAAAATGGAACATAAAGGCGATTAACACTAGCTGAAGTTTCAAACCTATAAACGCGTTTGAAAATTTTGACTCCATTGAATAGAGGAAAAGGTACTCATTGTTTTTGATATAAAATAAAGTATTTATGCATTTTACTGCACAAAACAAATAAACAGTTTAGGTGATGATTGCGTCCAGAATTTCAAAAGTGAGACATCTCGTTAACACATGAAACTAATACCATTAAGAAGCTGTAAATCAGAGGTGCCAAGTTAGTACTCGCTTCTTGATCTCAGAATTCCGCTAGTATAAAAAGGTCTCAGCATTTTTTTTTTTTTTTTTTGAGTGAGTTTTGGTCTATAAAACAGGAAGTTACGGACGAACGTCGCTGCGCGAAGGTAGCATTTTTCCGACTCCTGATTTTATGGCAAAAAGTTTGGCCTAAGTTTCCATTTACTTATTGGTATTGCATGTACTCGCCATTGTTTTAACAAATTTAAAATCGATTTTGATGATTAGCTCTTTAAAATTGAAGAGCGCATAATTAGTATCCAGCAAAAAACCCAACGTGGACAATACGTTTCTGATGAACTTTATCAACGTGAACTAAATCTGATCAGGAAACTACACTACGGGGGATTTCCTCTTCGACTTAATAAGCCACGAGTGACATCAGCTCTTGTACTAAATGATGACAGATCCGGTTTTTATGAGGATTGCTTTGATACCGAAAACTCAAGCAACACAGAAATATCCCTTGGGTCGCTCTCTGACTCAAGTTTACTTCAGGCGAGTATTTCCAATTAACTTTGACGTGAATGAAATATCTAGCATTCTCTCGAGAAACTCCCTCAGTTGCCTGGAGGCGATGGATTCATCTGACTCTGCGACAGAATTGATTCCCCAACTTTAGGAGGAAAAAAAAGAGTCTATCATCAATAATCTGCCAGCGACCTCAAGCCACGTAGAAATAATTAAGGTCCATTCTCTACAAAAACAACATAGAAGACTACATAGACACTTTAAAGCCAAATAAAATTTGCCTCAGGTTTCACGATGGTGACATCAGGGAAAGGACTAGGGGTGCTGTCTTCAAAACAGAGATCCAGTTTTGTATATTCCGTTGTGGGATTCTCACTTGTGTATTTCTCAGTTTTTGTAGAAAGGGAAGAATCTTAAGAACTGCTAAGCGAATAATCGCTTAAGTTCGTGTGACAAGAAACAACAAGATGGAAGGGTAATTAACTATTTATTATTCCAATAAGATTTAACAGAACTCCGTCTTGGAGTGCACAATAAAAGCCGACTCTTGGGCCTGAACTTAAGAGACTTAAGAAATACACTAAAACTAATTTTAAACCAAAGAGATATAGCCGAAGCTATCAAGATTCTAACCGAGTCGGTCCCTTAATATTAGTTGACTACGAAGCTATCAAGCGCCTGAGTACGGCCGAGCGTAGTAACAGCTTTGAGAAAGAGTAGCTAAAACGGCAGACGCGCGCAAATCAGAAACTCCGATTCTCTCTTATTCAGCGAGTAGAACTTAGCGAACTAGCGAGTAGGTGGAGCGGTTTAAATAACGCTCCACCTCATTATGTATTCAAAGTGATTCTAAAACTACGTTCTGGCCGGAAGTCGTAAGTTGAAGTTAAAGATTTGATAGGAAAGAAGTTTAACTCAAAATTAAAACTGTTAATAAAATTAAAATAACCTTACACCGTACAAAAGAGCAATCTTCATTTAAAGAAATCATGATTGGTCTCTCCGCAGATAAAGCCCTTGTCTCTCTAAGGAAATAGCTAAAGTACAAGCTCTACCCGGTCTGTAAGCTGAAGCAGTTTACTTGAAAGATCATTAACGGAATTGTTAATTGCCCAGTTTTCTTCGTGGATTGAAGCGTAGCAACAAAAGCAACAAGATTAACAATGAAAAATCCTTTCTTCCCTCTGAGTTAAAATTAGGAAGTGCAGGCCGGAAAAACTCTAAAAATATGTTTTACATGGGAGTGCTTCGGCCATGTAGAGACCGGATGCAATAATTACCTAAGATGCCTTTACTTCTTGCAGATCTTTATCACACACCTGCAACCCTCCGAGACATGCCAAGTCGAATTGCATCAAATGTAAGTCTGACTATTTAGTTACTCTCAGCAAATGTTCATTTCATCCCAGCAATATAGGTCACGATTCTAAATTTACCTTCAGAGCAATATTAGATAGGAAAAATTCCGTAGTACTGCATTTTTGCTCTCAGAATTTCAGTTCCGGACAAGACTTTCTTTCCGGTGCATGTGCCAATGAGATTTAAAAAAAGTGTCAAGCTCAAGCACATTCAAGAGCCCACCAGTGGTAAAGTATTACGGTTTTCTCCCTAGAGGAAGCACGTTATCGGATGCCAACCACACTCTGAGTTACCATAATAAGCTGTTTCTCCCTCTTTTGATGTCTCCAAGTAATGTCTGCCTAGCGGTAAAGACGCTGAACGCGAGTTGTTATATGGGGTTCTGATCCCGAAGAACGGGCTGACTGTATGGACTTTTCGTGGATTTCCTTATGTATAACATGTATTCGAGCCAGTTTCCCTAAGAATGTCCTCCACGATGGTATTCCTCCCCTTAGGCAGATAGCCCTCAAGTACTTTGTCACAATTAAATAAAACAAATCAATCAAGCTGATTCATTATTTGGGACTTATTGATGGTCATAGCAAAAGCAAGTTTTACAGTTTCTACGTCTCAATTGAAACGGAAACCCAGTGTCGTGACAACTTCACCCCATTGGTTAGTACAGTTACGCAAGCGACAATTAAACTATCCGTGACAAACAGACACTTAAGCCGCATATACATATCGGGTGAAGTAACATCATCTCCTCCGAAACGGTTGGCTCCCGGGATTAGCGAAGCATACCGTTGGATTCCGCAGGTCCGTGGCACGCCATTTTGACCATTCACGTCTTCTTGGGACTTTAATTAACAGATATATTAATTAAAAACTCATTTTCCCCAACGTTTTCCACTTTCTTTCTTGGGTTTTCCCTATTAGAGGGATTTGGCTACGTACCAAATTCTTTTTTCTCGAATATTTACGGAAAGGCGCCGAGTTGAAATTCGAGACGCGTATCCTCGGATTCCAAAAAATTCTCCGAATCTATCGATATCGTTCTCATTTTCGTACAACTTTAATGAGCCGAGATATTAATTAAAAACTGCAGAAACTTTAATTTCCGCACTCATTTTTCCAAGTGGCAACAATAAACTATCGGCGACACGCACTTTAGCCGCTTATATATATACTAGAAAGCCCGGCGGTCATATGAAATGACCTCTGTTCTAGATATTATAAATTGTACTTAAAATGATTTGTGCAAAGATGTCTGCTAATTTAAACTGAATTACCCAGGGCAGGCGGCGCGGACGCCCTTTTGCTCACTGCCCCACGGGTTTCCCGCTTCTACTTGCTTAAAGTACAATGAAGGAAACCACTGGCGGTACATTTCTTAAGAGCCCACCGCTAGCTCAATCAATAAATTCGATTTATGAAATGTTAATTCACATGTCAAAGATCTCTTTGTACACAACATTCTGTGTAGATCTTTCCATCATTTTTAAGCTCGCCTTGCAGAGGACCATCCAATATTTTTAATTTTACGTCTGTTCTTTCACAAACTCTTGAACAGGCAACATAAAGTTGACCCTGTCCAAACGCAGGCTCAGGTAAAAAAAAATGCCAACACGCTTAAGCGTTTGCCCTGAGACTTATTGATGGTCATAGCAAAGGCAAGTTTTACAGGAAGTTGTCTACGTCTCAAATGAAACGACAACCCTAAGCCGTGGCAACTTTACCCCATTGGCTAGTGCAGTTATGCAAGCAAAACATAAACTATCGGCGACAAACAGACACTTAAGCCGCATACATATATGGGGTGAAGTAACATCATCTCCTCCGAAACGGCTGGCTCCCGGGCTTAGCGAAGCCCACCGTTGGATTCCGCAGGTCCGTGGCATGCCATTTTGACCATTCGCGTCTTCTTGGGACTTTAATTAGCCGAAAAATTAATTAAAAACTAATTTCCCCTTACGTTTTCTCTACATTTTCCACTTTCTTTCTAGGGTTTTCCCTATTAGAGGGATTTGGCTACGTGCCAAATTATTTTTCTCGAATATCTGCGGAACAGCCCCGAGTTGAAATTTGAGACGCGTATCCTCGGATTCTAAAAATTTCTCCGAATACATCTTCGTACGACTTTAATCGGTTGAGATATTAATTAAAAACCGTGGAAACGTTTATTTCTGCGCTCATTTTCCCGAGTGGCAATTATAAACTATCGGCGACACGCACTTTAGCCGCTTATGTATATAAAGAAAAAGTAAAGGTAGAATTTCTTAGCCAATCAGATTTAAAATAAGCCTTCATCAGAACTGCAGTTGACACAAATAATGATAGATTGTTTTCTCTCACACGTTTAGCTTGTTCCCACATTTTGCAAACTAAGCATTACATCTTTTTTCTTCATTAGAGTTGCTGTAGGCTTCTCCGCAAGTTAAGCAAAAACACTTTTCTGTTTCAGAATCTGTATTTGACTTCAAAATTCTTTTTTATCTTTTTATTTTCTTTTTGAATTTTTTTCCTTTAATTTCTTCTCAGATTTTTTTTTTCAAATTTTTCTTTTTCTAGAATGGCAGATTTTCTTTGTGTCGGCCACCGTTAAGACTGTTACCAAGGTGAAGCATACTATCAAAACATGTTTAATGAAATATTAAAAGACAAGTCTTAAAATGGATTTTTGCCATACATAAAGTTGTGGAGAAATCTTTGTTATTATTATTTGTCCGCTGCCCCGAGAGAGGGCGCTACCAGCTTTCTCCCTCATCCTCTCTGGAGGAAAATTCGAACTGGTTACTCGGTTCCTGACTGCCGTCGGTGAAGCACGCACTCACCTCTCTCTCCCTCCGTGATGTTATCGTAGCTGTAATATGACTTTCTTGATTTTTACTCATGCGGACTTGCGAACTGAAAATGCTCATCTTGTAACTACATGCAATGTGATTGTGTATAAATGAATATATGTTAAAATATATATCATCCTAGAATTAAATATAAATGTTAATATTACCGAGTCAGATTTTGTTAACATTCAACGTGCAATCAAAAATGGCATCCATTAACAACAGCCATAAATGGTGACTCGTCAAGTTAGTGAACACGTGCCTCCTGTAACCTGCTTGCATCCTCAAGTTCTGTGATTATAATGTGCTATGAAGTGAAAATTATTTCTGTTCATGCAAACTACTAGCGTAATCCATCATTATTTTCGTGTCATCAGCAATATAGTGTGAAAAACAGTTGTGCCTGCTTAACAACGTGCTTGTGAATTATCATGTGTCTCATGCAAATCGTCAAAGTGCTTTGAAGTGATCTCCATATAAACCGCACGACGTGGTTACATATCATAAAATAAGTTTTTCGGAATATTTTTTCTATAAGTGAATTGTGTTGTGCTGAATCTGCTGCTGACTGAGCAAATATTTCTCGTATAATTCGGAGGTAAGCCACGCAAATTCTTAGTATTACTTATATTCGGATAGCTTACCTGCAAAAGTGTTTCTCTCACGTTAATGTTTACATTAACTTTATTTATTTTGTACTAGTGTCGTATGTGAACTTATTAGTGACTGATTATTGTGTATTTATTTGTGTCATATTGGCAATATATATTTGTTTTTGTGAATCATGGCTCCACCACAACCCATCGCAGACGATCTTAATATTTCACGTGTTTCCGTCAAACCGCCCCCATTTTGGAAGGTCAACCCTACTTTGTGGTTTGCACAACTAGAGGCCCAGTTTGATATCGCCGGAATCACTGTAGACTCCACGAAATTCAATCATGTGATATCTGCAATCGAATCTGATATTCTCAATAGCGTTTGGGATATCGTTTTACACCCACCTGTGACTGGCAAATATGATACACTAAAAACACGCTTAATTGAATTGCATTCTGAAAGTGAGGAGTCAAAGATACGTACACTTCTTCAAGGGCTAGAACTTGGCGATCAACGCCCATCACAATTACTTTGCCGTATGCGAAACCTCGCTGGAGAGACCGTTGGAGAACCTTTGTTGAAATCCCTATGGATATCTCGACTCCCGCAAAATACACAAAGTATTCTTGCTGCCTTAAGTGATGATCTTCCAAAACTAGCAGTTGTAGCTGATAAAATTACAGATCTCACAACTCTAACACACATAAATAATGCTGCTACGGCATCTACCTCTCCCATTGAACAGCAAGTTGCAGAGCTGACAAAGCAGGTAAATGAACTGTCGCTAGCCCTCAAAAACAGCCGTGAGCGTTCCTGTGAACGAGGAGGCTATTCCAAACGCAACAGTAGGCGTAATAGATCTAGTGGACGCTATCGACCGTATAAAGAACCGTGCAACAATATCTGTTTCTACCATACTAATTTTGGTTCCAAGGCACGAAAATGTGTTTCTCCGTGCAATTTCCGGCAGTCGGAAAACTAGATCGGCGATCGCTTGCCGGCCAACGTTGCGACCGCCACATCAATCGAATTCTTTTGGCCGATTCATCCTCAAAGCTGACTTTTTTAATTGACACCGGAGCCGATTTATCTGTCATTCCCAAGAGTTACAGTCAGCATGCCAAAATACCAGCTGCATTGGATTTCTGCCGCTAACGGCACTAAAATTGCAACGTATAGCACCAAACTTTTGACCATCAATTTAAACTTACGTCGCTCATTTACTTGGCCTTTTATCCTGGCAGACGTCAATCAACCCATCATAGGTGTTGACTTTCTCACAAAGTTCAACTTACTCATAGACGTTAAAAACAACCGTTTAATTGATGGACAAACAAAACTATATTCTTGCGGTAGACTTCCTAATGTGAACCCGCTCAGTACTAGCATTCATATTTTGATGGGTAACTTAGAATTGGACAAAATTCTTGCCGATTACCCTAGCTTGACGAATTCTTCGCAAACTTTTGAGAGGCCACCAACGTCAACAATTTTCCATCACATTGAAACTAAAGGACCTCATGTTTTCTCCAAACCTAGAAGATTATCTCCAGAATTACTTCAAGCTTCACGTCAAGAGTTTGATTTTCTCCTATCAAAAGGCATCATTCAGCCTTCAAAAAGTCCTTGGGCAAGCCCCCTGCACATGGTTCGTAAGGCTAATGGCGACCGTGCGGGGATTATCGTCGCTTAAATGCCGTTACAATTCCGGATCGCTATCCCGTACCCCATATTCAGGATTGCACTCAAATGTTTTCAGGAAAGAACATATTCTCAACACTTGATTTAGCACGTGCCTATCATCAAATTCCTGTTAACCCTGCAGACATTCCGAAAACTGCCGTCACAATCCCTTTTGGTCTTTTTGAATTTTTGGCTACGCCGTTTGGTTTACGAAATTCAGGCCAAACTTTCCAACGTTTTATACATGAAGTTTTATTTGGATTGTATTTTTGCATCCCTTATTTTGACGACATCCTTATTGCATCGACTAGCGAAGAAGAGCACATCCGTCATCTTCGTCAAGTGTTTGATCGTTTGAATAAACATGGTTTGACATTAAACCCTAACAAATGTGTACTCGGAAAACCATCTGTTTCATTTTTAGGTTGCCTCATTACTGCCTCAGGTGTAAAACCCTGCCTGAGAAAACAAAAGCAATTGCCGATTTCCCGAAACCTACCACTATTGTCGAGCTCAGACGTTTCTTAGCCATGATAAACTTTTATCGCCGCTTCAAAGGCAGCCGAGACCCAAGCTTCACTGAATGAACTCTTAAAAGACTCACGTAAAAATGATAAACGCCCTGTTCCTTGGAACGACGAACTTAATCAGGCATTTGAAAAATGTAAACACGACCTTAGTAATGCTGCAACTCTCTCCTATCGCTCTCCTAATCAAAAGCTGAGTGTTATGGTCGACGCTTCTGACATTTCCATCGGAGTTGTTTTAAACGTTCGACATTCTAATGACCCCCAGCCGCTAGGATTTTTCTCACGTAAGCTGTCCCCTACAGAATAAAAATACAGCACGTATGGCAGAGAATTATTAGCTATTTACGCAGCTATTAAGTATTTCAGGCATAATCTTGAAGGTCAACACTTCACTATATTTACTGATCACCGATCTCTAACTTATGCATTCACATCAAAATCAAATTCTGCTTCTCCGAGACAAATTCGGCATTTAAATTATATAGCTCAATTCAGCACTGATATTCAGCATATATCAGGTTCCAGCAATGTCGTCGCGGATACTCTCTCACGTATACAGGGCATCGATACAAATGCACCACTGGATTTCACGCTTATTGCTCACTCGCAAGCCACTGATGAGGAGCTAAAACGTCTGAGTGAAGACCCAAACTGCTCGCTGAAATTCCAGTCATTACAACTTACTCGGGACTTCCAACTATTGTGCGATACCTCCAACAACAGACTGCAACCGTATGTATGTAAGAAAGGTTAGCTTTAAATATGTTTTTGGCCCATAGATGGCGCCACTGTTTTTATATTCTCCTATAACTGTGCACTCCAATAAAACTTTACTTGTGTTCCAAAACTCCCAACAGGTATGTTGTGTATTATTTATTCTCATGCATGCAAGTAACCACTCTCTGCTATATTGAGTTTCTAATAGCTTATGGGCCCAGGCCAGATTAAGAAATGAGGATAAATAATCTAGTAACTAGTTAAGTTAGTTTGTTTATTCAATTCTATTTGTAAATTTTTAGAATTACTTTAACCAAAATTGGCCACATGGTTATGTTAGGGTTAGCCAAAGCACATGGTTGCAAAAGCTTAACTAGTACAAATATTTTTTGACTGTTAATTATTTGGGCAAATGTTTCTTTGAGAATAAAATTAATTCAATAGAAAATTTATTTGAATTTATCTCAAATTATAATTTTTTTGTCTCTTGTTGATTAAAGTTAAAAAAGGAAAAATGCCAGGGGAAGAAGGTTCATTTAGTCACAAACAATTGAGTGGAAGAGAAAATTACATGGATTGGAAATTTTCCATGAAAATGCATCTTATTAAATTAGATTTATGGGCTTATGTAGAGGGTACAAAAGAAGATCCAGTAAAGGATACCAAAGCGTTGTCATATATAGTTGAAGGGGTAAGTGAAATTATTTTCAATGATATAAGGGATTTAACAAGTGGAAAGGAAGCTTGGAAAGTATTAGCTGAAACATATGAGAATAAGGAAATCACAAGAAAGGTTTCAATAATTAAAACATTAGTGAATACCCGTTATACTGATTGTAAGGATATGTCTGACTATTTACATAGGGCCATTTCATCTTATCAGCAGTTAAAATCTACTGGTGTTAAACCTGATGAAGAATTAATTGCAGGAATAATTTTAGCTAATTTACCTGATAGGTTTGAACCTCTTATAATGGCTTTGAAAAATTGTGGTGAGGCCATAACAGTTGACAATGTTAAAAATCGCTTGTTAGCCGAAGATTCAATACCCCTAGTCAATGAAAGTAAGGAATATGCATTTGTTAATAAAAATATTGGAGGCAAAAGGTACTTTAAAGGAAAATGTTTTAAATGCGATTTGTTTGGTCACAAAAGCTCCGATTGTCAGAAGTCACCTCTCAAAAAGGGTAGATATAATGAAAACAAGTTTAACAAAAAGTCTAATGTTGGATTAAAACATAAAAAGGGAAGAAGCTTATGTAGTGGAAATTAGCGTAGCTAATTCTAATCCAGATCCCAATATTTGGTACATGGATTCTTGTGCTTCTTACCATATGACTCCACATAAATAATTATTAGATGATTATCAGGATGCTAATATTCATCAAATAAAAACAGGAAGTTCAGTAATAGAAGTAGAGGGTAAGGGTAAAATAACTTTCCTCTTATCTAGAAATAAAAAAAAGGAAGTCTGTAACTTTTAGTAATGTTTTACACGTTCCGAAGTTAACAGCCAATTTGCTGTCCATTAAGTATTTAAATAAAGTATTTGGAATGGTTAGTACTTTTACAAGTGAAAGATGTTTTGTGTATGATGGTAAACTTTTAGTTGCTACTGGAACAGGTATGGGAGATAATTTGTATTCTCTTGATTTATGTAATGAGTGGGCTTTAATTACTGATAAAAATATTTCAAATGAATTATTACACAAAAGAGTGGGCCATTTAAATGAAGGAGGAATGACCAGATTAAAAGATATGGTCGAAGGTTTTACATTTAACGGAAAATTGTTAAATTGTGTGTCATGCATTAAAGGCAAAATGCATAGACAACCATTTCCCAAGGGAAAAGCTAAGCGTGCAAAAGAGTTATTAGGCATAGTACACAGTGACCTGTGTGGGCCTATGAATGTTACATCAATTGGTGGTTCTCGCTACTTTATTAGTTTTATTGATGATTTGTCGCAAATGACTTTTGTTTATTTTTTGAAAAATAAATCTGAAGTTTTTGAAAAATTCAAAATATTTCAAGCATTTGTTGAAAGGCAAACTGGCAAATAAATCAAAATCTTACACTCAGATAATGGTACTGAGTATGTAAACAATGAGATGGATAACTATTTAGCATCAAATGGAATTCAGCATCAAAGATCTATTCCATTTACACTAGAGCAAATGGGTGTAGCTGAACGTAGTAACAGAACTCTTGTAGAGCGAGCACGATCAATGTTGGTGGATGCTCACCTTGATCAAAATTATTGGGCTGAAGCAGTGCAAACTGCAAATCACTGTAAAAATATATCTCCAACTATTGCAGTTGCAGGTATGACCCCTTATGAAAAATGGTATGGGGATAAGCCAAATTTAGAATACTTGAGAGTATTTGGATGTCGTGCATTTGCTCACATTCCAAAACAAAAACGTAAAAAGTGGGATATAAAAGCAAAGGAATTAATGCTTGTTGGGTACTGTCAGGATAGAAAAGGCTATCGATTAATAGATCCCAAAACTTATGAAATAATAAATGCACGAGATGTACAATTTTTGGAAAATGAAATGTACTACAAAAAGGCAAGTAATATGCCAAAATTCTATGATGAATCCTCATTCAGTGGGAGCGTGATTACGACATTTTCAGATATTGAGAATGCAATAGCTGATGATCAGAACGGTGAATTGGAAGGGATGGTTAATGATAATACTCAGTCTGATCATAAATTAGTTAATACTAGTATTAATTCTAATCACGATGAACATAATACTGCTCAAATTGATAGCCATGATAACAGTAGTGTAGGTGATGAGCTATCTATGTTGACTAGAAACAGAAAACTTAGATTCCCAAATAGTTATCAGGACTTTGACACACACGGGATGCCAGAAATGCCAATGCCAAATTTAGATCGAATGTGCTTTGTTAAAGCTTTGACAGCAGCAACAAATGGTGTGTATTCTGAACCGAAAACCATTGATGAAGCATTAAGGGGCAATGATGCAAACCATTGGAAGGATTCTATATGTGAGACTATATTAGGCCATATTAAAAACAAAACATGGGAAATAATAGATAAACCTTATGATAAGAACATTGTAGATTATAAATGGGTTTTCAAAATTAAATTTAATTCAGCAGGCAAGATTGAAAGATATAAAACACGTTTAGTTGCTAAGGGCTATTCTCAGATTGAGGGAATAGATTATACTGAAACATTTGCACCAGTTGTCCGATACGTAACATTAAGAGTTTTATTAGCTTATGCAGCTATATATGATTGGGAAATTGACCAAATGGATGCTGTAATGGCTTTTGTACAGGGAACTCTAAATGAAGAGATTTATATGAAAATTCCAGACGGTTTCAATGAATTTTACAAGCAAAACTTAAAGGGAAAGGTCCTAAAATTAAATAAAGCATTAGATGGTTTAAAGCAAAGTGGTAGAATATGGTACCAACTGTTAGAAAAGGGTTTAATAGAAATGGGACTGAGGCAAAGTTCTTTTGATAGTTGTGTCTATATTAAAATAAATGAAAATAAAGATCTTGTTATTGTTACTATTTATGTTGATGACTTACTCATTTTTAGTAATAACATAGAACTTAAAAATTGGGTAAAACAACAACTTAAAGAAAAATTTGAAATGAAAGACTTGGGACCAGCAAATTATTGGTTAGGAATGAAAATTGAATGAGATAGAACTAAAGGGTCCATTAGCCTTAGTCAAACTCAGTATGTAGAGAGTATGCTTTGCAAATATAATATGCATGAATCTCATGGTGTACAAACACCATTAGACCAAAATCAAGTGTTATCTAAACTGCAGATACCAACTAGTAAGGAACAAAAGCTACCTGTTCCTTATCAGGCTGCCATTGGGAGTCTTCTTTATGCAGCTCAAGCAACACGGCCAGATATAACTTATGCTGTGAATTTCCTTAGCCAGTTCTCCAATAATCCGGCAAGGGTTCACTGGAATGCTGTCAAGCGCATCATGCGGTATCTTCGAGCCACTACAGATGCTACATTGTCTTTTTCAAAGGACTATAGTGCTGATGTCCTTGGTTACAGCGACTCAAACTATGGAGGTGATGCTGGGCATCGACGATCAACCACTGGATATGTTTTCCTTATCGGAGAAGGTGCAGTGTCATGGTGTAGTAAGAGTCAACCAACCATTGCAACTAGTACAACAGAAGCCGAATATATGGCTCTTTCTGCAGCTACTAAAGAAGCCATATGGCTCAACAAAATTGTTAAAGAACTTGGGATTATTACTGCAAAGCCAGTATTATTATACTGCGATAACAACAGTGCTATTAATCTCAGCAAAAATAGTGTGTATCATGGTAGATCAAAGCATATTGATATACAACATCATTTCGTGTGAGAAGCTGTGAAACTTCAGCACATTGACATACAATATAAGACTACTAATGATATGATTGCAGACTTTTTGACAAAAAATGTAAACAGTGCAAAACATGAAATGTCTGCAGAAATGATGGGTTTAAAATGAAGACCAATGTAATTTAATGTTTTATTATATGTATGTGTGCTGATGTAATTTCTCATTGTATTTAATTAGGATGATATTTAAACCTAAAGTGGGAGTGTAAAAAAGGTTAGCTTTAAATATGTTTTTGGCCCATAGATGGCGCCACTGTTTTTATATTCTTCTATAACTGTGCACTCCAATAAAACTTTACTTGTGTTCCAAAACTCCCAACAGGTATGTTGTGTATTATTTATTCTCATGCATGCAAGTAACCACTCTCTGCTATATTGAGTTTCTAATAATATACCACTTGAGTTCAGGAAAAAAAGTTTTTGACTGTTTTCACAACCTATCGCACCCAGGTATCCGGGCTTCCAAAAAGCTCATACAAGAAAGATTAGTTTAGCCATCCATGCTAAAGGGCATTGCCAACTGGACTCGTTCCTGCATCATGTGCCAACGTTCAAAAGTTACCCAGCACACACATAGCCCTTTGGAAAAAATTGCGATGCCATCCGAACGATTCGACCATGTCCATATAGACATCGTCGGTCCTCTGCCACCATCTGACGGTTATCGATATCTACTCACCTGCATTGACAGATTTATTCGTTGGCCTGACGCTTTTCCCATTCAGGACATCTCTGCTGACTCTGTGGGTCGACAATTCATCACCGGTTGGATTCCACGATTTGGTGTACCATCAGTTGTGACTACTGATCAAGGTCGACAATTCCAGTCACACTTTTTCGCTTCTCTGACATCTATGCTTGGAATACGCCGAATTCGCACTTCACCATACCATCCTTCCGCCAACGGCTTAGTGGAACGCTTACATCGCGACCTGAAAGCAGCCCTGAAGTGCCGTAATGACACCCGTTGGACATTCCCTTCCTCTTGTGCTTCTTGGTTTGCGTTCTTCTTTCAAGCAAGACCTCGCAGGTACATCCGCTGAAATTGTCTACGGCACACCCCTTCGATTACCATCTGAGTTCTTTCAGCGATCCTCTGCTCCAGTCGATCCAGCATCCTTTGTCCAGATTTTCCGAGAGGCGATGAAGAAGCTGTCTCCGACTCCTACTTCGTGCCACAACAAATCTGCCCCTTTCGTGCACCACGCACTGAGCACTTGCACTCACGTGTTTGTGCGAAACGACGCGGTCAAACCACCAGTCACTCCTCCATACGATGGATCCTTCAAGGTCTGTGCACATAACAATAAGCATTTCACCGTTCTCGTGCGCGGCAAGGAAACCGTCCTGAGCATAGATCGTCTGAAGCCTGCTTTCTTCGAAGCTTCAAACACTCAGATTCCTGTGACCAGCGATCCTCCTGACTCCCCGGATCCAACTGCTACTCCAGATACTTCTACTTCGACGGACCTTCCGCTTCCTCCCAGTGCTCCACCAGTCGTCACACGATCGGGAAGACGTGTGCGCTTCAACACCAGATATTTGTGAACTGATTTTTTTTCATCGTACCTTTGGTACTCGGAGGGGGAATACTGTGAAGAACTCTTTATTATTATTATTTGTCCGCTGCCTCGAGAGAAGGCGCTACCAGCTTTCTCCCTCTTCCTCTCTGGAGGAAAATTCGAACTGGTTACTCGGTTCCTGACTGCCGTCGGTGAAGCACGCACTCACCTCTCTCTCCCTCCGTGATGTTATCGTAGCTGTAATATGACTTTCTTGATTTTTACTCACGCGGACTTGCGAACTGAAAATGCTCATCTTGTAACTACATGCAATGTGATTGTGTATAAATGAATATATGTTAAAATATATATCATCCTAGAATTAAATATAAATGTTAATATTACCGAGTCAGATTTTGTTAACATTCAACGTGCAATCAAAAATGGCATCCATTAACAACAGCCATAAAGTTAAAATACACATTTCATTTTAGAAAAATATATTACAGAGAGCAGAGAAAAAGATAATGGAATAAATGAAATATCACAAAAAGATGATAAATTTTTTTATTATTTATTTATAAAAACTGATTCTAGTAAGAAAGGAAACATTTAATTAAATGAACACGTAGTAAATCAAAGTACTCTTCTGTTATAAGAAACTAAATCAATTAATTTACTTAAACATAAAAATGTTTTCATTTTAATAAAATTTTTGATTCTGTAAAAAGTTGGTTCAGATGAATAACAAATCCAGTAAGAAATCATGACTTGTCAAATTAAGAACGCATGGAGCAGATTTTGGAATAAAAAAGAATGTACACAAAAGGCTTATTATTTTTTGCAGACTGTTAGAGCAATATTATAAAAGTAAGCTTGAACTTTTGATTATGTCAAAAATAATTTCCGATTCTGGAGCTGCCAAAGGATCTACAAAGCGAAAGCATGTTTCGATGTCCATCAAACAAAAAGTGGAACTACTGCAAAAAATGGATAAAGGCATATCCTTTGTTTTCTAACCATTCCGAAATCTGGTTATCAATTTCACGCTGCTCTGTGGGGGGGGGGGGGGTGGACGTCGCGGCGCGGAATGAAATGGAAGTTGTACTGTCAGCACTATCCTCATCTTCAGGGCAGATGTTTTTATTTTATTCGGCTTACAATTCCTTACTAAATGTAGTATTTCACCTCGATGTACTCCGTCTTTGATATGATATAAATCAAATTCCTCGTCACTATAAATAACACGAATACACATCAAATAGTTTTCTAATTTCGACTATGCGTAATGTATGCTTTACGCATGCGCGCATTGAAATAAATGTTTAATAAAGTAAACAAATAAATATTAAGCTTTTTTTGTAAATTTTGATACCCTTTAGATCATAATTGCTCTTTATTTCATAAATTACGGTTTCATATTTTTAATTTTATAATTTCTGCATGCCATCTTACCAGATTTAAACTGATGATCTATAATCCGGAATCGCTGAAGTCCCGACGAGTCCGGATTAAATACTTTTGACTGTATACTACACAGGCGTATTTACTATGTTATTCAATGAAAAAAAAAATATTTATAAAATTGTTTTTATAAAGATAAGAAATAACTAACAATTTATCCTCTTCTGAAATTAAAATTGAATTATCATAAGATATTTAAAAAATTTTTCTTAGAAATAATTTTATATAAATCCTTTACCACATGGCATGCTGACTTGTGGCAAAGTTTTGGGGATAGAACCTACGTTCTCGCCGATAATGACGGGTGTTAAGACTCCCCAAATCCCATTGCCGATAGCCATTCAATACAAAACGACCAGATAATGCGCCACAGTCTCACATCCGATGTTCAGTAGTAAACTAGCGCCACGAACATTGGCCAAGGACGAAAGGAAAAATTCAAAATTCCTTGAAATCCGAGACTGTCCACAAAATAAGCCGTTTGTGAATCGAACGAAAGCCATTATCAAGAAGCAGTACGCATGTTCTATTGGCACGTATGGTCCTTCAGGCCATCATCAAAAATGGACTACAAGCCAGCACTGCCAAATCCGTGAGAAGCAACAGCCACCAACATCAATCACAACTGCTATTTCTTCAGGAGCATTAAACCTGTTAAATCCTTGATATTATGCCATAATCTCAAGGAACTGGAAATTGGGACTTCGGGAACAGAAATAACCATTTCTGGCCTATCTTCTTCCTTAGGATCCCCAATTTCCACTTCCTCGGAAATTTCAACAAAATAATAATAGGGCTTTTCAAAAGCAGCAGCAGCTGAACACGAGGGAACATGCAAAACACATACAATAAAAAATACCATACGCCACCCGTACTCACCTAAAAGAAAATCAATTAGAAAGGGAAGCACAAATGCTCCCATACACTCTCTGCACATGTACAAGGCAAAAGGTACAGTCTTGCGGGTGGTAAACAAAGCTGAAATTTCGGACAGGAGGTTGGCAACTACTAGACTCGAGCCGATCCTGACCACAACTCCATAACTGAAAAACAGGAAGCCAGCAGATTTAGCAAAAACACTTACACCTAGTCCAATCATGTAAACTAGTCCTATAAACAAAAAGACTCAATTGAGGACCACATTTCAGTACCATAAGAGTACCTATGGGTGAAAGCAAAAAACTCAAATTTTTTATCAAAGATGGAAACTAGCCAAGAGTACTCTTAGATGCATCTGGAAACTCCTTCTCAATTGCAGCCTTTATTGAGCCAAAACATGAAACTAAGCCTGAAACAACAACGGACAAGATTACACTCAATTTGTATGTTTGTGCACACTTTGTACGGTGATATAAACAAAGAATATGTATAAAAACAACTCTGTCCACTGTAGTGTTCAAATTAAAAAATTCTGGGATAAGAATTTGCATTACAACAATTTAAAATATTTACATGCATTTCTACCACAATATGAATTGGTAAATTCTAGATTGGACTACTAAAACACATAAATGTAGCTCTTAATACAGTTTACAAAAACACTTGTTTACAGTAATTATACTTCTTTTACAGAAATAAAATACATACTTTTCTGCCAAAGGTCCGCATGACTATATTTTTTAAATTAGAGAAATTACATAATTACTCCTCTTATAAGCTTAAATTAGTGTTGTATATAAGTATTTCTTACCTCTTATATGATTAGCATTTTATTCCTTGTAGAAAATAACATTTAAAAGCTTATTCTCAAAGTCTGGCAACTAAAGAACTTTAAATTAAATTGAGTACATAAATTATTTATTATAATTTATTATGTATGAAAATGGAATTGCCAAAGAGTTTTGTTGTAAATGAAAAGAGTTTTATTGTACAAGAGAAATAAAAATATTTTTTGTTTTATGATTCAACATATTTATAGTTTTAATATGACCAAAAAAATTCCTGAACTTTGGTCTGTATTGAAGCACAAAGTCATAATACAAAATAAGTTGAAGTATTAAAAAAAAAAAAAAAAAAAAAAAAAAAAGTAGCAGGCAAAAATATGAATATGAACAATCTAAATTTCAGTTTTAATATAAAACACAAAAAGAATTTTGCACTTTTTTTAGCAGAACAATTTTTAAAATGGATGAATGTTACATTGTTCTTTAAGTTATTGAAAAGAAGTTGCTTAATTATTACTGAAAAATAATTTTCCTCATTTGTGAAACTGATAATGAAATCTATTATAACTATTTTTATCAGATAATAATTAGGTAACTCTAAAAATTATACGATAATATTCGGTTTTGCGGGCCTTAAAAAATTGCCAAACTATTATTGATGCCAGTGTGCTAAAAATAATTATGGCAACCCTAATGCAAGAAAGGAAGTATAATAGTAAATAACTATCTAAGATTGATGTTTTAATTTAGATGAAAGGCTAATTTCCTATAATACTTTTTTATTATCATAATTTATATAAAAAATGCTAAACATGACTGAATGGAAGCATAAGAATTAATAACTATTTCAGATCATTTTTATAATTTATATAAAAATTGTTAAACATAACTGAATGGATGCCTGCATCGCTATTTCGCTACCGAGTTATCGCTAAAGCATAATTTCATATTGTTGGTTGTTCAAACATAATTTTCTATAATGAATGATGCTTTTTCTTTGAAAAAAAATCTCGGTAAAGTGCACAATCGCCCACTTATTTGTTTGCCGCTTTTTACAAGGGCGGTAAAAACAACTAGATTTTTGTCAATTTTCTTTTACTTTTTAAGTGAAAATCGGTCGATGTGTACATAGATAAAGTCAAGGGTGTGTACAGTGCCATTTTTGTGCAATTCTGGGATTTTGTTTTTAAGTGAAAATAGGTCGCTGTGTACATGGATACCGAGTATGTGCAACTCTTAAAAAGGCATCAAGCAGTGTGCGATTCTGCACTTTACCCAAAATTCTGCACTTTACCAATGGATTTAACAATTTGGGATTTGGGGGCAATTCCCAAATTGTTAAATCCATAGGATATCTAAAAAGGATTTAAAAATTAAACTAGTATTTCAATGGCGTCTTAAGAAACATAGAGCTATATAAATTTACATAATCTGAAATCAGAGCGTACGCTAGATTTGGCACACTGTTAAATGGGTGTGTTTGCTAGATTTGGCGCTTTTGCACATACATTTTTGATGTAATTATTTTACGGTCCTCAAAATGGAAGAGTACCAACTATACTTTATTGCAGAAACAAACCAGCATTTTTAAAGTTACAGATCAGTGAGCCAAATACTGTGCTATAATTACTGCTATTGTTTTTACCTCTTCGCTCACTTGGGAGGCAAAAAGTCTTCAAAGGTACATTTTTGTATATTTATAGAAAGTATAATTTATACAAAATATAATTAATTAAGCAATAATTCACTGTACAATAAGAACAAATTATTTAATCTATTTCCCTCAAGATGGGGAAAGTTTATATACATACAAACATAACTTATAGTTTTAAAACAGTTGCATCTTCTTATTATTACTGTGCATCTCAGTCCTGGATATTCAAACATAACTTAACAAAAATGGGTGTAATGTGATAATGATGTTTTCTAGGTAATGTTAAACCCATCAAAATGTGCTACTCATTAACTGATAACAAATGGCTTAATACTTATTTATTTAAAATTGAACTTAAGACCACTCCTATTTATATTTTATGTTACTCTAGACAACCTATAAAGGGGAACATACTGGCATGTGTTTTGCACTTGTAGTTTTAATTGCACTGTTCAGAAATATTAGGAAGCTGGAAGACTAACTGAAGTGGTGACTGCCTGGCATTTGCAACAGGATCTAAAGAATTGTTAATTTTAATATTTTTTAAATTAAAGCTATGAAAGGAGATAAAATAAATTTAGTATTAAATAGTTAAAATACTAATTTGAAGAAAATTTTAAAATCATTATTTAGAAATAAGGCAGAAAAATTTACTATACAGAAAAAGAGAAACTAGGGGATGAAGAAGAAAGTAAATGAATACTTTCAACATTAAAATGCCTAAAAAATACTTTTGATTAGTATTACAATTACTAATTAATCCATGTTCTTTGTCAGTATTTTTACAGAAATTGGAATTGTAAAACAATTTTCTATTGATAAAATTATAAGATAATTTTCTAAGAAAAATATATTAATGTAAAACTCAATTAAATATAAGTCTGACACTACAGGCTGATTACGGTTCTTTTTTACTGGAAATTAACTTTGAGATACTTTTTGGCAAATTAGAGCTTTGATTATTTACATATGTATAAAAGTATTATTTAATAAATTCTTTCCGGTACTTACATGCTAAAGCAACCACCCTGGCAAAATTTGGTGATTTTTTACATATGAAAAGGTAAAAGTTATTTATCGGGTGCAATTTATTAGTTTTCATGGCTCTTTTAAAAAAATATTCCCGAAGTATCAACATTTATTGAAAGTTGGTCAGCAGTATTAGCATAGAAGAAAGAAACGCACTTTAGTAATTAAAAATGCAAATTTTAATAGTTAAATAAGTTTCTCTTTTGGTTTTATTAAATAAGCATTATATGACACATTAAAAAATAAAACACATTTTTCTTCAAATATTCCTGTATGTTTTTTTTTTCACTATCTATCTGCCCAAGTACACAGTGATTTGTTTATACATAAAAAAAAAATAAAAATCAAAGAATTGCAGAGATACGGCATCGCACAAACTCCAGTAACATCTGTATCTACCAATTGCATTTCCTAATTGTAATCTTTAGAAATTTTGCTTCAAAACTCTGTGTTCCTAAAGAAATTTTAGAGCAAGTTTATTCATTGCTGGCAAATTAAACAAGTGCATATTTAAAAAATAAGTTTAAGGCATAAAATTTCACCATTTGTTTTAAAATCTGCTGAAATGCAACAAAGAGAATTCTTGCAAAAATCGGTTAGAAGGACTGGTTAGAGCATGGTTGCCTGAAGAAACATTATGCGCATGGTTGTCAGAGTTTGGCACATTCTGAAAATCTGCCGACTTCTACTAAGGTGGTTGCAATTACACATAAGCACCTCTATTCCTCCCCTTGAATTTTTGTTAATGGAATTATGTGTTTTGATTTTTTTAATTTTTTTTTTCTCAATTTTCATATTGTCTAGACATTCTTTCTTAATGAATAACATGTATTAATCCAGCAATTCCACATTAATAAATTGATGACTGTAGTTACACAAGCAATGCTTTTTATAGCAACCTTTTGTTCTAACACATACAGAAAATAATGATATAATAATGACAGGACACTAAAATGAAATGATATAGTGAACGCTAGTGAATTTGGAGCTTTTTGTACTCATCGTTTCAGTGGAATAGTCTTCAAAATAAGCACTGATTATATCATGAAAATGTTTCGTTAATTAGACGATTCTAATGAGAAAAGAAGAGAAGATAAAGTGTAAATATCATAATAATTTTTGTTAACAAATTACAGGAAATTTTTAATAGTCTTCTAAATATTTAAACATGTGATAGGCATCACCCATCAAGGTTGAATTTAGTCCAGAAAATTTAATTGAGTGAGTATATATTGACTATAAGGTACTATAATGTCTTTAAAATACTGAAATAGCAAATTACACCATTTGAAAGCAAGTTTTGCTTTATTTTCAGCTTAATTATTTTTAAATATAAATATATCTGGAATTTGCAATAATTCTGAAGTCATAATTTTTCTAGAATTTATGCATATAAATTATCCATAATTTCTTTTAACACAGCAGGTATTTCAAAACTATAATTTTTTGTCTGAAAATTTTCCATGATACATGCTATTAGCACTGGTATATTAACAACAATACCATCAACTATAGAGCAATAGCCTTCAACAGAATGTTGAATGCCATATGTGATGTGCAAGCGTTTAGAAAGAAAATTATTATGTTGAGATACATGAGCAACTGGTACATATGTTTTAAAACTAGGTGACCACAACTCTAATTGTTTCCTTCGACTTTCAGTTATAGTAAGGTTTTTAGCAGCAATATCAACAGTTCTATAAGGTAAGCCTAATGCTTGATAACACAATAACACAGAATTAAAGAATGCACTGAATTCTTCATTTTCACCATTTTGATCACATAAAATAACAGAGTGAATATTAGTTGATTGCACAACTGAAAACAAATCTTGGGAATTAATTCGATTTCTTGCATCATATCGGCGACCCAAAGAATAATACTTGAGTGGAAATGAAGATTTGTCAACATTCATGTTTGTGAGATAAGCACAGAACATTTCTAATGAAGCACCACCCACAAGATTTAATTTTTGTCCACTTTCACGAGATGATTTACTTTTTAAAGGGATGCAGTCATCAACCGAATGAGGATCACGACCAATAGCTTCAATAATAAAAGACTTACAAAAATCAACACAAGATAGTGGTGCATAACTTAAGGAGATTAATTTATCAGAAAAATAGATTTGTGTGGCTAATTCTAATTCTGATAGTTTCCCTTTCATGTAATATACAGTTGGGTCATTATTCGAGAATTCTAGCAGTGACATGAGTTTTCCTAATTCAGCATGAGAAAAAAATTTAAACTCAAAATCAGTACTTTTCTGGCATATATCAACAGTATCAAATTGTGTTGGTGTTGCGGCATCAATCAGATTCGGTATTTTTTGTAATTTAGGCATAACAATATCTTCAACATCATACAATTTCTCTTTTTCTAATCTTAGATTCTGTGAAAGCGCTATGCGTTTTTGTGTTGTTTCTTTAATCTCCGTTTCCAAATCTAAAGACTGAAGTCGTTCCAATTCTTTTCCAAACTCTTCATCTTTTTCAACCATTTCCTGGTACCTGTTTTTCAGATGACTCCAGACCTTTATTACATCAAGTGTATGTTCGGGATCAAACTCGACACCCCTTAAGTCACACGAACGCTTAATTTCAAGAATGTTATCAGATATAAAATTAATATCTATGACAGGTTTTACAATTTGATATATATTTCCACCATGCCTACCTGGCACAAAAAGTGTAGAAATTTTATTTTTTATTTCATTTTGCGAATTACAGACTGCGGCATTAACATTAAATTGACTTTTTGATCTGAATATGATTAACGAGAAAACTCGAGGAAATAATTCGAAGACAAAGCGGCGTGCCATGTTTCACCAAAAGCAAGAAATTTCATAAACAAACACATATTATGCTCTTCATTATAAATTAGATCTTTTTGCCTGTTGATTCAGAAATATTTCTTTGGTCTTTAGAGGCCGTTGATAGTCGTTGGTTGATACAGATGTGTTTATGCAGGCATTCCACTGGGTTTGCAGTATTTTCCTGCGTTCATGAAAATAAATCCACATTGGAATTGTGATGAAAGTGCCTGAATGAAGCCTCGCAGAGAGGAATCACGAAGACGCAAGGTTCTTTAATATTAAAGGTTAGGCAAGGAACGGAAAAAACGTGCCATTGGTTGCTGGTAGTGACGTCACCCGGGTGACAAGACATATGGGTCGGCGTCGGCGCGTCTGGTAAATGGGAAAAATGTAAACTAAAGCAAAATGATCCTTTTATATGTGGGAATTATAATAACATACCGGAAATACCGGGTATATACTTTCTGATTAAGCATTTTGTTAAAGCGAATGTTTATTTTAAGCACAGAATTCGTACGAATGCTCAAAATAATTGTAAACATTACATCCTTTCCTTAAAGGAAAGCATTAGAAAATGAAAAAAGATATTTAGGTTAATTAAGGGACATAAATGTTGTAAAACGAGGTATTTTCCAATATATTTATGCTCTATTGTCTGCATTAAGTAAATCTTTTTGAATAGAATACATGAAGGCATAACTGCTAAAACCATGATAATAACATAATAAAAAATTATTTTCCAATTTATTTTCATTGCTCATGCATTTTTTTCAATACAAATGAATTTTGACATTCCATCAGAAATATATGATTGTGATTTTCAGTTAAAATTACATAACTCAAGCAAAAATATATATAAAAAGATTTAAATCAACAAATTCATATTTAATTACCCTAAAATTCTACAAATCTCTTAATATCACATCCTTATACTTTTAAATAGACTAATCATATTCTTTTAAAGTCATTTACTTATACTGATTCACTTCAGATTTCAGCAGAAGTGTATATATTTTCAGTATTATCTAAAACACTTATTATAATCCCTTACACTCCTAAGATTTCTATATAACCAGGGCTTAATTTCTAAAATTAGAAATGCTGGAGCCCTATGGAAGACCGTCAGCAAAGAGGAACAGGAGTAAATAAATAAATAGTATGACTATTACACTCATTAATAATTTTAAAATTAAATAGTTAATTATTATCAAATTAATTCATAGCTATTTAATTAATGTTTATAAATTGCTGTTTAATCAATAATTAATTAATTATAATTTAATTGCTAATTATTAGATAATTAATTAAGTATTATTTATTGAAATAATTAAAGACTAAAGTAATTAAATAATTAAAATCAAATAAAATGTAAAGAGTAAAATTAAAATTTAATAAGCGATTTTTAATAAAATTTTATTGTTGAAATAAAATGTTAGGAATTCTAAATTATTTCCCTTGAAATTGTGGTTCAGTTTTATAAAAAGAAGCACCGGAGTTTATAAGGTATTTCTCCCACTTCCCTAGCGTTTCTTCGTGGTGTAGTGTTCTGCATACTGAGCCGGTATTTCAGAGGTCCGTGGTTCGATTCCCGGCGAAAGCGGTTGCATGTTTTTTATCTCTTCTGCTTCCAATTAATCTAATGACTCTGTATTCATCAGTTAAATAACACTGAAGGAAATATGTCACTCACTCATTCGAAGTTTGCATCATAGCGTGGTTGAGAAATTGTTCTTTCCTCACGGTGAGGCATGTATCAGTTTACTTAGTTCGCAATAACACAGACGCTGCTTCCATACATAGAATTAAGTTTGGGATATAAAGAAAGTAACCAAAACATGTGAATGAATTTGAATAAGCGAATTTATTAACTAATCATTCAGGTGCTCAGTATTGGTAAACATGACACTGAGTTTAAATATCTCACTACGATGTAAGTCTCATACACAAAATGAAGATTATGATGAAAAATGGTTTAAAATGAGAAATTTTTCAATTTAAATGTAAAATAGCAGTAAAATGAAAAATAAATGTAAAATTACATCACAGTTATGTATGAAAACTACATAAATTCATTAAAAAATAGTTAGTATTTTATCTGGTTGTAAAGAGTTTTTTCCGCCAAAAAAGTATTAACGTGTATAATTCTGACACAACGCTATAGCACAATTTGCCACTTCCGCCTAGGTATAATAGCAAATTAACAACACAAATCGAATGAAACTGTTGATGCAACGAAAGTAAACAAACGCCAAGAACTAACGCTGTCACCCACATGACGTCATGCGTATGTGGCATAATTTTCTCCCTGCACTACACACCCCTACCTCTACTACTCTTGGGACCCCTAGCGAAGACGGGAGGAAAAAATCGAAAAATCAGTTTAGGCCGCCGAAACTGGTCGTGAAGGTGGCGCCATCTAGTGATGAAGGAGAAGTCGTCTGAGAAGAGCAGGGCGGGGGGAAAGACATTTCGTCAAAGCATAATATCACATGTGTCTGGCTGGCGAATCAGAATCAGGATTGAAGCAAGCATATCTCGGACCTTTGAGAGGTGCATTTGAGTAATTCAAGCCATCTTGAAAACTTATATACTGTACATAGAAGAATACAGAATTAAAAATACAATATTCACAGGGTGCGGTGGAAGAAATAAAATAAGTGCAGGTATAGAATAAGGGATCTCCTAAAAGGAGTTGCATATCCTTGGCAAAACAGAAGAGTTCAGGGACATGAGAGCAAGCATGACAAACGTAGTGGCAGCAGTAGGAACGATGCATGAATAAAAATAAATATCTTGAGTACTAAATGTATGAAAAATACAATAGAAGGCTCTAAAACAATTGAAAAATCCGGGCAATCCGTATAAACATAAAAAAATACATAGTATGATTCTGTAAGAAAAACTGACAATTTTCTCACGGCCGGGATTTGAATTTGCAATCTAAGGGTCAGCAGCTTGGAGCGTTAAAATTAGGCTAACATGCTTCGCATAAAAACTGGGAAGAAAGCGAAGATAACCCGGTCAAAGATAGGATCTTCAGTGAATAGAGCTTGGTGAAAGTTTGACTTTTAAGAGTGGTGCTCCAGCATACTAAGAAAATGGGCAGTAAATGGTCGCGTGGAGAATTCGTCATCAAACATTTCGTAATTTAACAAGTTGGCGAAATCTGCTGGATGATTATTTATGGCCTTGCTGTAGAAGTTCTAGTTGACTTTCTTAAGATGATCTCTGACATAGTCTATTTTAAGGTCTCTGTTGAGGTTCTTGTTTAGTATGAAGTATGGTGCTCCTGTGATGATCCGAAGTTAATTTGACCTGCAATTTGTTTATATGTCATTTTCAGTTGCACTAGTGCAAATGTGAAAAGCATAAGAGAAGCTGGGAAGGATAGCTGCAGTGTAGATACGTAGTTTGTGCTGTATACCGAGGCCGGAGAAATCCCAGAACAGAAAATAGAGTTTTTGAATCAAAACTTAAATTTTACCTTTGGTAGCGTTAATGTGAGAAGACCCTCTGAAGGAGTTATTGAAGGTGATGCTAAGCTATGTTCCATTGTTCACCATAGGTAATTTTTCCCAGAATAGAGTCGCGATATTCGTAATGGGGAGGTTTCTTTTATATCGTCGGATTAACAGAATTTTGGACTTTTCAGGGTTGATATTCGTTCTCCATCAGCGACAGAAGTTTTCAACTTCAGCTTCCTGCAGCTTGAGTAAGACATGATTTTGATTGCGAGATTTTTGAATGAGTGCCGTGTTATCTGCATACCAAGAGAGTATAAAGTTGCAATCGGCCTTGAAGTTGGAAAATCGTGAATGTAGATGAGATATAAAATCGGTGCAAGAATCGACTCTTGTGAGATACCACCTCGGGTGTGATGAGGATCTGAGACAAAGTCTTCCTCTCTCATTGAGAAAGCTCTGTGCTCCAAAAATGACTTCAGGATGAGAATGACTTCATCAGGAAGACGAAGATGGATAAACTTGTAGAGAAGTCCCTCATGCCAGACGCGGTCAAAAGCCTTTGCCACGTCTAACATGAAGGTTGCGACGCTGAGTTTGTTTCTAAGAGCTACTCCTATAAATTCCGAGATCCTGATGAGTTGGTGAGTGGTAGAAAAACCTCTGTGAAAGTAGTGCTGATCATTAGGGAGAAACGTAATGTGCAGTTATAGACATGTCTAGGTAATTCTTTCCAAACTCTTTCCCAGTGAGAAGAGCAGACTAAAGAGTCTGTAACTAGTTGGTTTATCCGGAGGTTTCCATGGCTTGAGAATAATGAAGGTGTCAGCTTGCTTCCAAAGCTTCGGTAAATAAGACCTTGCAAGGAAGGCGTTATAGATACTTGCGAGTTTGCAGATAATGCTATCAGGCAGTGTTTTCAGGAGTTTGTTAGAAATTTGATCGTTCCATGGAGCGTTTTTAGATTTGGAAGGCTTGATGATATCAGTGGTATCCTTGAGAGCGCTGAGGCGGATGAGAGCGCTGAGGCGCTGAGGCTGAGGAGAAGGAGAGTTAAATCAGCTATTGACGTGTCAGAAAATGGAGTTGATGGCGGCAGGTTTAGTAGGGAAGTCATTAGAGATGAACTGTCTAGTCAGTGGTCTGCGAAACATTTGTTTTTTCCCTATTAGTGTAGGCAAAACCACCTGGCCTACGGATTGGAGGAGTGTTGTGCGAAGAGTTTTTATTTTTTCTCAGGAGGTTCCAGAGGGACCATTTTCTAAGTTAAGATTGTCTATGTTATTATTCCAGATTTTAGTGCGAGGAGTTAGAATGAGATTATGAATTTTTCTTGTAAGTCTGTGAATTCTAGTCTTGCTAGCTGGGTTCGAGATACAATTAAATTGCTTCCTGACTCTATTCCTTTGGGTGATAAAGTCTCTGATGTAGGTGTGGAGAGGACTATAAGTTTCATGAAACTTCTCAGTAGTTGCCTGAAGTAGAAAATCTTGTAGTTCTGAGGTAAGAATTTGCACTGCAGTGTCGATATCTTTGGGAGAGCGAAGAGAGCCGAGACTGAAGGGTGAGGTAGCAGCAATATTGTAAAAAAAGTTTCCAGTCAGTAATTTTTCTTGAGTGGGAGAGATTGGGTTCATTTATAACAAGTCTTCCCAGGACTGGAATATGGTTAGAGGATATGTCAGTGACAGTCTGTAGGATAAGAAGATTAAAGTTAGTCAGAAAAAAGTTCAATATATCCAGAAGTCTGTTAATCATGTTTGGGCGGTAGGCTGATGCATCTGGGACTAAAATAAAAATGGGTTGAAATCGAAAAATCAGTTTAGGCCGCCGAAACTGGTCGTGAAGGTGGCGCCATCTAGTGATGAAGGAGAAGTCGTCTGAGAAGAGCAGGGCGGGGGGAAAGACATTTCGTCAAAGCATAATATCACATGTGTCTGGCTGGCGAATCAGAATCAGGATTGAAGCAAGCATATCTCGGACCTTTGAGAGGTGCATTTGAGTAATTCAAGCCATCTTGAAAACTTATATACTGTACATAGAAGAATACAGAATTAAAAATACAATATTCACAGGGTGCGGTGGAAGAAATAAAATAAGTGCAGGTATAGAATAAGGGATCTCCTAAAAGGAGTTGCATATCCTTGGCAAAACAGAAGAGTTCAGGGACATGAGAGCAAGCATGACAAACGTAGTGGCAGCAGTAGGAACGATGCATGAATAAAAATAAATATCTTGAGTACTAAATGTATGAAAAATACAATAGAAGGCTCTAAAACAATTGAAAAATCCGGGCAATCCGTATAAACATAAAAAAATACATAGTATGATTCTGTAAGAAAAACTGACAATTTTCTCACGGCCGGGATTTGAATTTGCAATCTAAGGGTCAGCAGCTTGGAGCGTTAAAATTAGGCTAACATGCTTCGCATAAAAACTGGGAAGAAAGCGAAGATAACCCGGTCAAAGATAGGATCTTCAGTGAATAGAGCTTGGTGAAAGTTTGACTTTTAAGAGTGGTGCTCCAGCATACTAAGAAAATGGGCAGTAAATGGTCGCGTGGAGAATTCGTCATCAAACATTTCGTAATTTAACAAGTTGGCGAAATCTGCTGGATGATTATTTATGGCCTTGCTGTAGAAGTTCTAGTTGACTTTCTTAAGATGATCTCTGACATAGTCTATTTTAAGGTCTCTGTTGAGGTTCTTGTTTAGTATGAAGTATGGTGCTCCTGTGATGATCCGAAGTTAATTTGACCTGCAATTTGTTTATATGTCATTTTCAGTTGCACTAGTGCAAATGTGAAAAGCATAAGAGAAGCTGGGAAGGATAGCTGCAGTGTAGATACGTAGTTTGTGCTGTATACCGAGGCCGGAGAAATCCCAGAACAGAAAATAGAGTTTTTGAATCAAAACTTAAATTTTACCTTTGGTAGCGTTAATGTGAGAAGACCCTCTGAAGGAGTTATTGAAGGTGATGCTAAGCTATGTTCCATTGTTCACCATAGGTAATTTTTCCCAGAATAGAGTCGCGATATTCGTAATGGGGAGGTTTCTTTTATATCGTCGGATTAACAGAATTTTGGACTTTTCAGGGTTGATATTCGTTCTCCATCAGCGACAGAAGTTTTCAACTTCAGCTTCCTGCAGCTTGAGTAAGACATGATTTTGATTGCGAGATTTTTGAATGAGTGCCGTGTTATCTGCATACCAAGAGAGTATAAAGTTGCAATCGGCCTTGAAGTTGGAAAATCGTGAATGTAGATGAGATATAAAATCGGTGCAAGAATCGACTCTTGTGAGATACCACCTCAGGTGTGATGAGGATCTGAGACAAAGTCTTCCTCTCTCATTGAGAAAGCTCTGTGCTCCAAAAATGACTTCAGGATGAGAATGACTTCATCAGGAAGACGAAGATGGATAAACTTGTAGAGAAGTCCCTCATGCCAGACGCGGTCAAAAGCCTTTGCCACGTCTAACATGAAGGTTGCGACGCTGAGTTTGTTTCTAAGAGCTACTCCTATAAATTCCGAGATCCTGATGAGTTGGTGAGTGGTAGAGAAACCTCTGTGAAAGTAGTGCTGATCATTAGGGAGAAACGTAATGTGCAGTTATAGACATGTCTAGGTAATTCTTTCCAAACTCTTTCCCAGTGAGAAGAGCAGACTAAAGAGTCTGTAACTAGTTGGTTTATCCGGAGGTTTCCATGGCTTGAGAATAATGAAGGTGTCAGCTTGCTTCCAAAGCTTCGGTAAATAAGACCTTGCAAGGAAGGCGTTATAGATACTTGCGAGTTTGCAGATAATGCTATCAGGCAGTGTTTTCAGGAGTTTGTTAGAAATTTGATCGTTCCATGGAGCGTTTTTAGATTTGGAAGGCTTGATGATATCAGTGGTATCCTTGAGAGCGCTGAGGCGGATGAGAGCGCTGAGGCGCTGAGGCTGAGGAGAAGGAGAGTTAAATCAGCTATTGACGTGTCAGAAAATGGAGTTGATGGCGGCAGGTTTAGTAGGGAAGTCATTAGAGATGAACTGTCTAGTCAGTGGTCTGCGAAACATTTGTTTTTTCCCTATTAGTGTAGGCAAAACCACCTGGCCTACGGATTGGAGGAGTGTTGTGCGAAGAGTTTTTATTTTTTCTCAGGAGGTTCCAGAGGGACCATTTTCTAAGTTAAGATTGTCTATGTTATTATTCCAGATTTTAGTGCGAGGAGTTAGAATGAGATTATGAATTTTTCTTGTAAGTCTGTGAATTCTAGTCTTGCTAGCTGGGTTCGAGATACAATTAAATTGCTTCCTGACTCTATTCCTTTGGGTGATAAAGTCTCTGATGTAGGTGTGGAGAGGACTATAAGTTTCATGAAACTTCTCAGTAGTTGCCTGAAGTAGAAAATCTTGTAGTTCTGAGGTAAGAATTTGCACTGCAGTGTCGATATCTTTGGGAGAGCGAAGAGAGCCGAGACTGAAGGGTGAGGTAGCAGCAATATTGTAAAAAAAGTTTCCAGTCAGTAATTTTTCTTGAGTGGGAGAGATTGGGTTCATTTATAACAAGTCTTCCCAGGACTGGAATATGGTTAGAGGATATGTCAGTGACAGTCTGTAGGATAAGAAGATTAAAGTTAGTCAGAAAAAAGTTCAATATATCCAGAAGTCTGTTAATCATGTTTGGGCGGTAGGCTGATGCATCTGGGACTAAAATAAAAATGGGTTGATTTTCAATTTGGCTGTGGATGTCTCTGCCATTACTGTTTGTGAAATTGCATTTCCAATCAGAGTGCTTAGCGTTAAAGTCGGCGCCCATGATCATGGGAGCAGGAGTTTTGAGACACATTTGCAGGTTAGCTTCAGAAACTTGACTGTCAGGTGGATTGTAAAAGGCGCAAAATATGACATTTCCTAGTTTGGGGATTGTGATGTTGACACATGCTGCTTCAAATCACTTAGAGTTGTCTGTGGAAGTGAGTCCTGAGCACAGAGAACGTTTTATATAGATTTAACATCTCCGCCTCTATGTCTGAGTATGTCACAGCGGTAAGATGAGTAATTAGCGATTTTTAGATTATGTCTGGGAATAACGTGCATTTCTGTTATTAGACAGATGCCAATGTCCTGCTGGTACAGAAACTGATAAAATTCATGTAGTATGGTGGTGAGGTTTTATGCATTCCAAAGCACGAGAGAAATGGGCGCAAATGAGGCGTTTGAATTATCGATTGTTAGACTGACAGAACATGACTGATTTTTAGGCAGCAGCGCTGGTGAGTTGAGTGTTGGCGTCTTTAAGCATGGAGATCGCGACAGTATGTCGCGCGGTGACTAGTTTAGCTTCTTTAAGCTTGGCGGTGAGTTCAACAATTTCCGAGAGTTTATGTCCTGGCAGGGGCTTAGCATTGTTCGCTACAACTCTCTCAGAGTATAGCTTATTTCCTGTTGAGTTTTGCCTTGTTATGGGGAAATAAACGCAACCACGATATGATGCCGTGTAGTTTTGGCCGCAGTTCGCAAAGGTAGTTGGCTCTGAAGAGGGCTTGGTGCAAAAGCGAGATACATGCCCTTGACCGCATTTGACGCATCTAGGCGGCAGGCGACAGCTGGCCTGACACATCTGGGCGGCTGGTGACAACTAGTCCGACCTGGTGAGTAACTATATTATGTGATGGGTAATGTGACGTGATAAATTGAAATTCGTTTCAAAAGGACTTATACCGCTTTGTGTATGATAGAAATTCGTATATACGTAAATGATTGCCCCTTTACTATTCCAGTTTTCACCTACTAATTATATTTATGTCTTCTACATGATGAACAGCCAATAGTTTTATGAAACTCGCAGCATTTACCTATGTTCATGCAGATGGACAGACTCTGTCATGTGACTCTGATTTCACTTTTGTGAACATTTATTTGCCTCTTTCCCCAAACTTCATGCAATGAAAACTGGATCTTCTTATCGACGTCAAGCTCCGTCACTTCTTTTATGAACTTTTTTGATGAATTTGTAAATATGTAATTTTCAGGTAATCGCTCTAGGCTCTCGCAACCAGGTGGATGTCTTTTCTCCGCTCATGTGACAACTAGTCACAATCCTCATTACATCCAAGCCTGTCTTTCTGGACTCACGATTCAACGTTTGCTTACTTGAAGCTCTGTTTATACCATAATAATTGATGATAGACGGCACACAGCATGTAATTTGAATGCTAATCAAAGCACATATTGGGGTTGGATTTTTAAGGAGCCGGGGGGGGATAAAAAAATGTCCCTCAATCACGTTTGATTCAAGTAGCAATTAGCTGAATGATAACTATCCACAATAAATTGAATGGATGAGCTACAAACAGTTTTAACAGATTGATGGATGGAAGTATGGAGGATGCCTACTGCGCACAAATGCTATATAGGTACCGTTTCTCTATAGTACTAAGGCTGTTTGCGCGTTTTTTAGACGATTTTACTGTATTTACAGAAATACTTTACATAAAACTTTTATGTTTTAAATGTTCCATTTGATAACCCTTATTCTTCACTGTCTTTCTACCCCGTAATTTCCAAGAAAGTACAGATTTTATTTTTAATAACGGAAGAGATATTTTATCCCATTCTTCTCGAACAGCTTTCCAATGTCCAAGGAGAGTTATAGGTCGACGTCGGAACAATATGCTTTTTAAAATCCAAAAGCGCAAAAATCCGTAGATGTTACATCAGGAGATTTAGCAGGGATATGAGTGAAGGGTATGGCTTTGATACACTGTTGTTTTCCATTCGAAACATCCTGTTTTTTCCTTGGGTACTTATTTCAATAATGTTGGAAAGAGCACAAACATATCCTTCCGCCTATTGCTTCTTTAAAAGCCCCATTTTACAAGAAAACAAAATAGATTGTCAAATAGCAGATGATAACTTACACTTTCAAAAATACAGTTGCAGTTAAAAAAATTTCTAAGCAGGCAATTTTTATAGCAAAAAAAAAAAAGTTGTCCAAAAAAATGAGCGAAAACAGCTTCTGTATTTCTCTAAGACAGAACACTAATTGAATAAGATTTATATCACAGTTTAGACTAATTAGCTCCGTTTATAGATTATCTAGTAAGCTATTCATATTCGTTTTTAACGGAAATAAAATTAATTTATATTCAGACTTCAAATAACTAAAATCTTGAAATCTTTGCACCAAATAAATAACTGAAATGTCTTCACGGGCCACAAAAAATTCCTTCGGGGCCGCCTAGATGAACTAAAATAGGGTATTTCTGCTCAAGTATCCTCCAATACCCTTGAAAAGTTCTACAGAACTAGACTATTGACTCGAAAATGCATGTGGACTGTAAGAGCACACATGGAAGTGTATTGACTTTTTCATAGCAATTTGGTGAGAATCACTTATACTTTGCTACATTTTGACACAACAAACAGTAATCGTAACTACACAAAGCATGCTGAAAATATGCACACACGACACAAATGTCCTGCACGATGTGTAAACAATTTAATGCTCCATAAGCAGTTTTCTTGAGATAAAAAAGTAGCTTTTTGTTGCTTGCTTTATGGAAAGCTCAGATGCAGTTACTTTAAATGAATTTAGATGCTTATTCATAAAATCAACTTTTGGCTTCATATTAGTTGTAATAGTTTCGAGAGTAAACTCTGTATAAGGAATGGATTGGTAGAATGGCGAAATGAAATTCGTTGCGTATATTGTATCCGTAAAAATGGGATGGCAAAAATTAAACAAACAATTAAACTTTAATAAATTTAATTCATTTGCAACAATAAAAAGTCTTAATGTAAGACACAGTCAACAGCGCAAACAAACTATATCATTAAATGCATATAACAACAACAATTAATTTTCTCCAGTTAATAAAAAATCACTTATATATATATATATATTTTTTTTTGTTTTCTGTTTTTTTACAATTTCACATTACAACATCAAGAAAGTGAATACAAAGCACAAATTATATCTTTCCAGTTTATTACAGACCTATCTTTTTCTGATTTGCAATGCCTTGAGGAAAATTTTTCTTTCCAAAATATTGATGGTTGTCCATATTTACAACAAACACATAAACGGGAATATCAGATATTGGCATATTATTAATTAACATACTACACAAACTACTTAAACATATTTTCATTGCTACATAAATAATTTTTTGAATTAAAATATACTATTGTTAACATCACTGAATTTATTCTGAATAGAGAAAATAGCTTCATAAAATTTCAAATTAATGCTAAATAATGATGCTTATATAGCGTGAACTAAACAAAATAGTCTAAATATAGTAAAATAAATAGTGATTTTTTAAATTTTTAAATTGTATAATGAAGCTGGCAACGGCAGACAAGGATTCGTTCTTTTAAGTGTTAGTATATAATAGGTAAATGTGTAGTCACATCTATTTTCTTACTAAGCTGAATGAGTCCCCCCCTTTTTTTTTGATTATATCATTCGAGAGTTCTGTTTTTAATGTAACTAAAGCAAAGACGAATGCAGTTAACATGCTCACTCTTTAGGTAAAATCTTTATGTGGATTGTAATTGTTAAATGACGAGAATTTTCTAAGCTTATTTCTGGTAACAAGCCATTCAATTGATTTAGTTAGAGTTCATAGAAGTTACCGCCTTCCCGGCACTTGGATTTCCAGCAAATAAAATTATCATAATAATTAAAGGTAATCGAACGTTTAAAAATTTACTTCTCGAATTTTCATTTCCATAAAGATGTCTTTTTATAGTTTTATTAAATGATTATGATAAATGTGAACTTGAACGAGAGATTTGAAGGAAGCTCTAATATTCTATAGTGATCAGACGACCACACTTCAGGAAGAAGAGAGCGTTTAGAAAGAGAACCGTTTCCTAAATAAATTATGTTATTAGTCACTAACTATTTAATAAAAGTATGTGACATACTATTTTCCAGAAATCTTCTCATAAAAGTTCTTACAGACAGTACTGACAAATGCATGCATGTTTATAACACAAATTAAAATTTTATGTATAAAACTTTTCTCAGCTATGATATTTTATTGTATTCTTAGTAATAAAACACGGTTAACCATGAAATTTAGGTGTATTTTTCAAGGAAAAGAGGGCTTTCATATTACAGCTCTGACAGTTGCAATAAAAATATGCAAGGATTTCAAAAATTTATGAAAAAAAAAATCGAACAAATGGGTATAATGAAGTGCGGTAAAAATTTCATCGATATATAGCAGGGGTGGCCATAGCATGGCTTGCGAATCATGTGCGACTCTCGAAAGCGAATAGTGCAACTGTTATTCAGTTAAAATATGCGTATGAAATAGGGTCAACTAAAACTACTCTGTTCGCAAAAGAAATTAATTCCTTTATTTCGTTGCTTTGAGAGTTATTAGCAAACTTAAACTGATCAGTATCAAAGCTTAATTATTTTATTTCATATCTTGTTAATTAAGAAACTTAATAGCGTTATTAACAAAGGTAAAATAAAATAAAATAAAAACTTTTTTTGATTCTATCAAACAATTTTGCGAAGAAAATCTATAAAAGTGAAATCCCTAAGAGAAAATCTTTAAAAATTTGCTTGTGGAAGCTCTATGAATGGATACAGAAAGGATCTGCCGAATATCTGAATCAATAGCAGCGGTAAAACCTAAACAGGGATAATCTATGAGCGGAAAAGAAAACGCATGTAATGCATAAGAAACATCTAATATCATACAGAATTTGAAACAATTTAAAAGTAATTTAGAAGTTAATTTGGCATCCGAAATGTTGAAAACTTTATGGCAACTGGAAGCTTTGGAAATTTTTAGCAAACCTGATGACAGTTTCAGAAGATTATTAGAAGTTTCTTAGAAAATTTCGAGAATCTGTAAGAACCGCAAAATTTCGCGTTGTCTTCGACGCATCATCACATGCTGAAGGCAAACTGTCATTAAATAATTGCTTAGAATCAGCTATTTCTTTCCGTTTGAAACCTGTTTCACTGCTTTTAAAAGAACATAAATACGGACTTGCGGCTTTTATAAAATCTAGTCGAGGCTCGAACTTTCCTGAATTTCAACGTTCGGCTCTTACTGACATGAAGTTTGGCCATCCCTGATATATAGTATTATATTACATCGACGGTAAAGATTACAGTTAGTGTCGAAAACGGTTTATTTTAATTCATTTCTCTTTGTTCTTCACTACACTGGAATTATCTGTTTGTGGCTGCGTAGTTTCATTCATCATTTGTTACAGGATGGTTTACATCTCTTGAAAATCTTTCAATGCATCTGATGCTTCTTTCTAACGAGAGAATGGTCTTACCTTCTTTCTCTTACGTCTCGGTAGACAAATTCAATCTCCAGACATTTTAGTAACTGTTTCCAATGCATCTATTTCAGTAAGATGGAAAGGTAATTTTCATTGCAATATTAGCCGCAATGTCTAACTATTTTTGTCCGTATATGTGCCCTAATTAAAGGGAGTCGACTGTATATTGGAATTTAAATAACAAGAAAAGCAGCTTTGATGAGTAGATTGCTATTTTAAGAGCTATCGACTATTAAGAGCTGCTATCGATTTTAAAAGCTATTGTTATCTATCCATCTATGTGCTTATCTTTTTTAAATTTTTAAGTTTCCAAGATTTAAAATGAGAAAAAAGTTACGATTGAATCGACTTATAATTTAAAATTTCAACTAATTCAATTGTAAATAAACTTCTTTAGTGAAAATCGGGACATTTTAATTATGATAGAAGCAATTCCTCTAATTGTATAAAATAATGCAGTTTTGTCTAAATGAAATCCTCCGTCCTTTCCTTGAACAATAACCAGTAGACAGTCTGAACAATCATTTTCTCACAAATGATATTATTAAGGTGCACAGAGACAATTCTTTAATTTGGTAAAATATTACATTTGCCGTCCTTAAATTATTTCTGAAATTCTTACAAGATAATATGAATAAAACTTTAAAATCATGTAGTAAAATAAAACACAGAAACAATATGATTAAAAAATAAATTGAATGGGGAAAATTTTTATACTTTTTGCTAAATAAAATTTTTACAAAAGGCTAATTTATCATTAACGAAATAGTTTATGGCTTAAAATTTGAGTAAATCAATTTATGCTTGAAATCTACTGTAATATGCTCTTGCAAACACTTAAAATTTTCTTTCTTCCATATTTAAAGATGGTGAATTAAAATATGGTATTAAATCAGAAAACTTTGAAAGATAAAAAAGAAAGAGAAATGAAAAATTTCGAGATTAAAAGGTAAAATAAAATAATCTTGCTGTATTGATATATAGAATTATACTACACTAAATTATGAGTGTTTAAATAGTAATAGTGCTCTATGAAGTTTCTGGCCTATTTTTTTAAAGAAATTTCAGCAAACATTAGCAAAAGATGCATAAACAGCGTTTATTGCTACTGCAATTGAAGTTGCTTTTGTTTGCTTATGAACACAATGCTATCGTCTGCTTATGGACAGAATTTTCAGAGTGCTATGATCCAGTGAATATCTGTTGTCACGAATTCAAAAGCTGAGCAAAGAACAGCAACAAAATGTTCTTGTAAAGTGGAAAAAATAGCAGTTTTGTCTTTTGAAATGTGATGCGTTAATATTTCCAATGTTTCTCATTGGTAGGTACGATTTCATGATTGACCTGAAGATACTAATGATGAACCTAGGAATGATCCTCTTTTGCATTCTCGAACGGACGAGAGCATCGAAAGCGATCAACACTTGTAGCTCAAAAACTGTGCTCTGTCCCTTCAAAAAATAACAGATAAATTTTAGCGTCGTGAAAGATACTGCTCACAAAATTATCATACGAAAAATGTGTTTTGGTTTTTGTCTGTGTTTTGCACGGAGTGTAGAACAGAAGAAGCATCGAATTTATGCATGCCATGATTTAATCTAAATGGAAGCTATTAATCTTGACGTTTTAAAACAAACGTCAAAAATCAAATGTTTAAAACGACGTTTTTAAACAAAGAATCAAGATGAAACTTGGAACTTGTGCTTATGAATATTTGATAAAGTGGCAATCATGTGTTTGGGCTGGAAAGGTTATGGTCCCGCAGAAATTCGGTTTCAGAATTCTCGAGTAAAAGTAATATTGGTGATTGTTTGTTTGGAAAAGTATATTTCTCAAGGAATTTGGTCTTGAAATTATTGTAATAAAGAGACTTTCAAAGAGAATTCGGTGCTTAAGGTCGAAAAAAAAATCAAACAGAAACTGGATTCCTCAGCATAACAATGCGACCCTCACATAACTCTATTTCCGTCAAGCAGATTCTAATAAACATATCAGTAAATAAAGTATCACAAGTTCTTCAATCGCTCGTTATTTCACCAGATCACCCTTCCAGACTTCTTTCTTTTCCCTGAAATGAAGTCTTATCACAAAAGTCGCGTCACATTTATATCCTTGAAGGGGTTGAAAAAAGCATAAACAGAGAGTATACAGAAGATGAGTTCCTGGAAGGAATTAAAGAAGCTGTATGAACGTGCCAAGCAAAGCATAGACTTAATTGTATTTTGAAGAAACAATATGATTAAAAAATAAATAATAATAATATCACTGACCGCAGATTATTAATAATAATTATCACTGACCGCAGATTCATAGAATTTAAGAAAAGGGCGATAATTATCACTGACCGCAGATTCATAGAATTTAAGTAAAACTGCAGCTTTCCCAACTTTTGGTCTTGCACGAACGTAGTCCTAAAACTTCATAAAGGCACTATGTAATTCATTAATATTAATATACTAGATTAAAAAAATGACTACACTAAGAATTAACATACACAACAAAATCTTATAAATATAATGAGAATCCATATACGTCGAGTGTATTCATATATTTTAAAATTCTTTCAGGTGTTGAATCACTGAAAAATGGCATACCTTATTTAGCTTCGAAAATGTCCCTAATAAATTTATTCATAAAATGTAAAATATTTGAAGAAATCTTCATAAACTCTGCATTGCCCAATTCTTGCTCAATAATTGATGCTAATCTCACGCATCCGTTTTCTGCTCTTTTTGAGATACAGATTAAAATATTTCTATTGCATCGAGTCCCATTTAACAGCTCATCACCAGTACGAATTATTTCTTCATGAATTCCTTCCTATCGTTTTTTTTATCCACCGGACAAATTTTGCGACTTTGGCATATATTCCATATTTCCCTTTTTGCCCACAGCCTTCACCAAAACTTGTAATTCCATATATTGTCCATTTACCATTTTTTTGGTACAGTAACGGTCCTCCACTGTCTCCGGCGCAAGAATCCACTCTTCCCTGCTTGAAACCGGCACACATCATGTTGCCACTAATATGATAATTTTCGTAATTTTCGCGGCAGTCTTCCGAGGAAACTATCGGTACTTCTGCTTGATGTAAATGGTCTGTCCCAAAAAACGCAGTATCTTTCCTTTTTCCTGTTAAAGAGAATAATACAGTAAGATTACTCCTGACAGTTATAAAACTTATGTATAGATGTTAAATATAAGAAGGTGTTTTGTCAGCATTTAATACTCATATATATTTTTGTCGTATTATATACATATGGCATTTTAATAATAATACATTTTAGATTTAAAGATATCTATACCAGCCATTTATAGTTAGTCTCTGAATATATTTTCATTATTATTATTCTCTAAATATATTTCAACGTTTGCATTTGTATTTTCAATTTTTATTTATTTATTTTATATTATCAGCTTCTAAGTATATTGTTGTCAGTCACTTAAAATTCATCAGTGACATTAGGTTTATGTAATCTTTTATATAATCGATATAATCTTTTCTTTTATGTAACATATTGTGCCAATTATGTTAAATTGCTAACAGTTAAATTTAAATTCTTGCCATTTCTTGATCTTCTTAGTTTCTATCAAGACGGTTTTCATCCGATCCAGAAGGTCATTAACATTTAAGTTACGCGAGCAGAAGTTTTAATTGGGTTTGATTCTCACCTGCAGAGTAACATTAGTCAAATTTGCTTTCTGCTTCAGCTATTTGTTTCCGCTGCTGAATTCCTTTAGCTATGCTATCACTGACCGCAGATTCATAGAATGTGAAAAGTGAGACTCGAATTTCACTTGCAGTAAATAAAAAACGGGTATCTAATTGATTTAGAATTTGACTTTAGATTTTAGATGCTTAGGAGAACTGTTTTATATGTATTGAAAGTGATAATTCTGTTTTTGTGTTGAGTTATTTTAAAATTTGAGAAAAGCAGACCGTTAGAAATAAAATCTTAGTCGCTTCTTCATTAAATTTGCTTTGCAAGTTATTACTCTTTTCTCAGGGCGATAATTTCTTGTGTTGCTCCTCGTTATTTAAGTCAGATTATTTTGGAACACATAGCAGAACCTGCATAAGAAACTTTCCAAGGGACTCAAGCATTTCTTAAAAACACAATTTTCCAAAATTATAATTGTTTATAAAACAACTTACCACAAAATTTTATTTTAAAATTGAATTTAAATTATTTACATTAAATTTTGTTTTTAATTAAGCTGCTATTTTAAAACATAATTCTTTAATTTTAATTTCAACTACTATATTATTTGCCTAAAAAAATGTTTGTCCAGAAATACGAAATAGCATCGTTTCACTTTTCATTCGAATCTGTTGCCATATGGAAAAATATAAGATGTTATTCTTTCATGGATAATTTGTCTTATTAATTTGTTAAACTAAACTGTTTAAAATCTACAGACGCAGTTCTTAAGAATACTTTTTTTTTTTTACTTTTTAATCTGATTGATTTAAATAGAAATGCATTTAATTCAGAATATATATAAGTAAAAACATAGCATTTTTTATAGAGTTTTTAGCTTGTTTTGATTGAAATCTTTCATTAATTGAAGCATATACTCATTAATTAATTTTATAAAAAACTATCTAATGTTAAATGTCTCCTTCTCCTTTCAATAAACTGCAAATTATAGAATTTAATAATAGGTACGTAATCCGTCTAGACGTCCTACAGGATTTTCAACTGAAAACACATTATGAGCGCAGACACTCTTAACCTCTGTTCATCCGGTGGTGTAAGCGTCATAACTGGTTTAAGGCAAGCTTCGTTTCTAGGTAACCAGATCTTGCTAAGTAAGAAAAACTGGTTTAGAGATTTTGACATTAAGTTTGAAGTTTTCAACTCTATGCCGACTTGGTATAAGAGTCGGCCAATCAATGTAGCTTTTCTAATTGGCAACGGCTCGGAGATGTGAATGGAACTTCCGCATTTTATGCCTTTTGACTATGCCTCTGTGACATTTATACAACCATCTGAACGCAGCCTTATGGACTCAGTTACACTACAGTGGATGCCAGCGCATTATGGAGTCTCTATCTGATTGGATATGATTGCCTTAATGCTTAATTCTTTTATATTGGACTGAGGGAATCTGCAAGCATGCTTGCTTTGTGACTCTGAACAACAAATGATCAAAGAATATAACACATGCTATACACTTAATAGTTTTAAATTTGTCGCCCAGAAATACTGGAAAGCAAGACAGCTAATGGCTTAAATGCCAAAAGTCGGGCATTTTTAATAAATAAATAAGTTCGTCCAGACAAGTGGTATATAGTCTGTCCAGAAACACTCATTATTATTTGTTGGCAGCAAGTTATGATTGCTTCCAAACAAGATTCAAGATTTCCGTTTCTTGTTCAAAATGAGGAAATAAATGTTTTTAACAAGCTCTCTAAATAAAGTTAACAAAAAAAAAAAAAAAAAAGGTAAAGTTTTTCGAAAGAGTAGTGTCAGAACTTCGCAAAAAGAATGTCCTTTCAATATAAGAAGTTCTATGTGAGGGAACTGAATTTTATCGAAACAGGAAAATATCTGGGAATTGGTGAAATAAATCTTTAAGCCTAAAAAGTCCTTATAAGGATTTTACTGTTTTTATAAGTTTACTGTTGGTTATGAAATCTGCCAATTTGAAAATGAGAATAACACGAAAACGCTTTGCATGCAGCCTTTCATACATATTCTCTGAGAATAAATTTGCTTGTGGATCCAAGCCCCCTTCAAATCTATTTTGTTATTTTTTGTTTTGGAATGTTAAAGAAAGTTAATACAGTATTATATAAGAAAAGCTCAAATGTTTTGAAATGACTTTTGACGTACCCCATCCAAGTATGATTGCTCTTGTGTCAGTCTCCAGTTCGTCTGTCGAGGAAGGTAAACAAGCAGGCTGTACAAAGTTGTTTAAGGAGAAAGGATGCTTCACTTTCAGCAAGGCGATGTCATTGTTCACAGTATCTGCATCATAATCTGGGTGGATGAAAGAATCTATGACTCTACTCTCTTGTTCTGTACCTTCATCAGACATGAGATCATGTTCCCCGATTCTGATCAATAACTTCCTGCGTACACAGTGGGCAGCAGTCAAAATCCATGATTTTGCTAGTAATGTTCCTCCACAGAAAGGTTCTCTGTGTTTGTTCAAGATGGCGACCTGGAAGAAGTTGCAAATGAGTTTAGTAAAAAATAATCTTATATTTTATTGAAGAGAAGTTTGTACCTATTAACAGAGGATACCCGACCCATAATTGAGGGGGGGGGGTGGAAACTGCAATGTATACGTATTACTTTCTATATGTTAGATTTAATACAAATAAACTGCTAACACATCAATAGAAATTTTCAGAATGAGTAGATAAGAAATGAGGTTTAATGCATATTTATTTTCCATTAATATCATGTATACTACATTTTTTTACCGCTAACAATGTAGTCCGGTTTAGCCAAACTAATATTTTGGTATAAATAATATTTATATAACCTACAATAAATGTTTTCGGGAATTAAAAGTAGAATTAATTACAAAATTATTTAACAAAAATACACATTTAGATATCTAAATTGAATTTCTCCAGAACTTCTAATCCTAACTATAAAGTTATAAGGTTTTAACGTCTTTCTCGGCTGTAAACTGTGAGAGACTTATAGCTATGTAGACGTAGACTTATAGATTCTTCTTTATTCTAAACTTTAAAAAAAAAAAAAAAAAAAAAAAAAAAACACCTTGTATGCGTAAAATCTATAAATAGGAAACGAGCTTTTAAATATGGACTACAATATGAGCTATAAATACTTTAATTATCTCACCTGCCACGGCCAGCTTCCTCTTTTAGCTTCTCTACCGCCTATTATACGAAGATCTGGAGCTTTAGCTGCTATGCCGCATTTTTGTCCTATTAAGGGGTGGCTTTTTGGAGCACTGATATCTAGAAATATAAAAAGTGCCATCTTAAATATTGTAAGGAAATTAAATTACTATAAGTAAGAAAGTCACATAATTATATCGTCAGAGTTACAAAATCTGTCAATTTTGCTACATTTTTCTGTGTGTCTTTCTTTTCATTCTATAACTAAAATTATAGAATAAGATCCTTCAACTCACGTACATGAATTTTCAGTCTACGCAGAAGCTCAATATTACCTACTATTATAATTAAATAGGCTGTTCGCACATTTTTTAGACGATTTTCATTGTATTTATAGAAATATTTTACCTAAAACTTTGTATTTTAAACTTGATAACTCCTATTCTTCACTATCTTTCCACACCACAATTTCCAAGTAAGTACAGCGGAAGAGATATTTTATTCCATTCCTCTTGAACAGCTTTCCAAAGTCCAAGAAGGGTTGTGGGTCGACACTTGAACAATTCACTTTTAAAAAGTCCGAAAGTGCAAAAATACACTCTTTTGCAAAAAAATTGAAGCACCAAGAAGGACTTTTGCGATCGTGACGAAATTTGGTATGCAAAAACATTTTTATCGAACATCCAAGTGGTCAAAGTTTCAAGGTAAATGAACAGGAATTGCGATCATAGCGCGCATTTCTAGTGCGCAATTCGCAAATTTTAAAACCAGTAACAGAGGCGGAAAACTTATCTTTTTTTTTTTTTTTTTTTTTTTTTTTTTTTTTTTTTTTTGTTGCTGCCATTGTAATTCCATAAAGAAGGAACTAAAGATGCAATTACGACGATATCGAAGATCTTACAGACAACTAAAAGACTTGTATAACTTGATCTTACAGACAAGTAAAAGACTTGTATACTAAGCTAGGTGGTCATACCGAGCAATAGGCCGCCACCTGCAGCGTACAGGCACTGTTGTGCAGAGATGTTGGCTGCAATGGTTGCTACAAGGAATTTGCCGACGAAATAAAGGCTCTGGAAGGCCAAGGATAACAAATGCGACGCAAGATAGGATGATTGTTCGCCAGGTCCGAACCGTCCCAACGGTATCATTGTCGACTATTCAACGCACTACACTACGTCTATACCTCTGTGGTGTCGTCTACCATCTCACGGTGCTTGTCTGAGGCGGGGTTACTCCCACAGAGGCCTTTAAGGCGTTTACCTTTGACCCCATAACATCGGCGGAGTCGTCTGGAGTGGTGTCGCAGCCGATCTTCAGGACTGCTATTAGACTGGCATCGTATAGTGTTTAGCGATGAATCCCGCTTCACTCTTGAAGCAAATGACTACCGTGTTCATGTCTGGAGAGTATGGGGCCAGCGGTCCCAATCAGACTTTGTTTTACAAACACATACATCCATAACCCCTGGTGTGAAGGTGTGTGGCGCTATTTTTTATGACAGCAGGTCATCTTTAGTCATCCTCCGTACATCTTTAACAACTCAACGATATGTTGATATCATCCTGCGGCCGGTTGCATTACCCTTCATGGCACGTCATCCTGTGGCCATTTCCCAACAAGATAATGCCAGGTCACATACCGCTCGCATATCTCTGGACTGTCTGCGGGAGGTTGATACTCTTCCTTGGCGAGCAAGGTCACCAGATCTTTCCCCAATCGAGCATATCTGGTACATGGTAAGCCGCCAGATTCGGGCACCACAAAATATCGCAGATCTGGAGCGACAGCTGATGAATGCCTGGCAGAATGTGGCACAGGATGACGTTAGAAACTTCGACCACTCCTTGCCTCGACGAATTCAAGCATGCATTGCCGCTAGTAATTTGAACACTCAATGGGTGATTGTGAGCCATGAACAGGTACTACGACCCTGATTTTTTAATCATTTTATTATCTGTGTATGAGCTATACACATATTCAATTTCATCAAAAACAACCACTTCCTTCATGGTGTTTCGATTTTTTTTGAAAAAGTGTGTACATAGATGTTAGATCAGAAGATTTAGTTGGGATGCGAGTGAAAGTTATGGCCTTGATACCTGTTTCTTGTTCCATTTTTTCCACGAAATTAACCGTAGATTTTGACGTGACGCTGATTGTTTTGTCTTGATGCGGTTCTAGAAGAAGGTATTTCATATTTGAAAATTGGCTATAAAATATGTTTTTGATAGTAATTGGAGTTGACCTTAACAGTTTTCTGCATTATATTTAATTTTCATTTCTCGTTATATCAAAAACCAACAACAATCATAAATGCCTTTAAAAATTTTTCTTTAGATTCTTTGAACCCTGTTCTAAGTTTTTTTTTTTTAATTCAATTTGATGATAGTCAATAATCGATGATGATATTTTTTATCTGTTTTATTGCGGTTATTTAAATATACCCAAAGTTCACCTATTGTCATAACATTTTCCCATTTTTGTTCGAATAATTGTTTCTCATAGAGAATTTTGCAGCGCGTTCGGCTTTCGGCGATATGTCGCGGAGAAAAACGAAGCACATTACTTTTTTTCACCTTTCTAACATTCAAATCAACGTTAATCACCTTGTTTACAGTTCACACTGAGTATTTTAATGATTATGAAACTGTCTTTTGGCTTCGAAGATTTTCTTTAAGCATTAAAATTCTTACCTTTGCAACACTCGAAACATTCCGTTTCTTCCTTGGATATATATTTTGAACGATTTCCCTCCTTGAAGCCAAACTGATGTTCTTTTCCTTTCTTATCAATAATATTATCTATCGTTGCTTTAGATACCGAAAAATCACTGTTTTCACAGCGTTTTTTAATAGTCGCTAAATACGAATATTTTTCTTCGGAAAACATAGCCTTTCGCCCATTGCTTCTTTAATAGCACCATTTTGCTTTAAAAAAACACAATTGTCAAATAGCAAAAGATAGTTTACACTTTACAAAAAACACAGTTGGAGTTAAAAAAGAATTTTCCAAGCAGGCTATTTTTTATAGCAAAACAAAGTTGTCTAAAAAGTGTGCGAACAATCTTTTTACGTAACATTTCGATTCTAAAGTACGTAATATTTCGATTCCTTTTTCGATATCTAAAGCTACGGTAGGTAATATTCTTAACAAAAAAGAAAGGGGGAGGAAAAAAAAAAAAAAAAAAAAAAAAAAAACGTCAAAGTTTGGCTTCTAGTGGAAAAATTGCACCATATATATATCGAAGGAAAAACGGAATGCTTCGAGAGTTGCAGAGGTAAGATGTCTAATGTCAAAAGAATATCCGTAAAGTCAAAGGACAGTTTCAAAATCATTAAAATGCTCCGTGACTATAAAAAAAGTGATTTATGTTGATCTAAATCTTAAAAAGTAGAAAAACCATAATGTTCATCGTCTTTCACCATGATCGCCCACCAGCGGCCGAGCGGTAAAATCGCTGAACACTGGTAGTTCGGTCCGAGGTTCGAATCCCGCGAACGGGCTGGCTGCATGAGCGTTTTCGTGGTTTTCCCCATGTGTAACGTGTATACGAGCCAGTTTCCCTTAGTAAGTCCTCCACGAAAGGCATCCCTCACCTTAGGCAGATAGCCCTCGTGTGCTTTGCCGTATTCTTAATACACCATTTTCAATACACTTTCACCATGATCGCCGAACGCGCTGCAGAATTTTTTCTGAGAAACATTTATTTGAATAAAAATGAAAAAATGTTGTTACAATAGATGAAATTTTCATGCATTTAAGTGATTGCAATAAAAAATATCCATTTATTATCATGATAGAGGAGAAACAATCTTAAAACATGATTCAAACAATGTAAAGAAAAATTTTTAAAGGACTTATGATTGCTACTTGTTTTTCATATAACGACAAATTAAAAATAAAGAGAGTGGAGAAAAAAAACTAAGATGACATCCATAGGTTATCAAAAACATGTTTTACACCCATTTTTCAAATATGAAATATCTTCTCTTTACCCACAGTGTCATCAATCAGTAGAACTGCATCAAGACAAAGCAAGCAACCATACGTCAAAATCGACCATTAATTTCCTAAAGAAAAAAAAAAAAAAAAAAAATGGAACAAGAAATGTGTATCGAGGCCATACCTTCCACTCATATCCTTACAAAATTTCCTGATGGACCCATAGATTTTTGCTCTTTTAGACTTTTAAAAAGCAGATTGTCAAAGCGTCGACCTACAACCTTCCTTGGACTTTGGAAATCTGTTCAAGAGGAATGGAATAAAGTACCTCTTCCGATACTATAAAAGGCTTTATTGTCTTGGAAATTAAGGTGTATAAAGATAGTAAAGAATAAGGGTTACCAAAAAGAACATTTAAAACACAAACATTTCGGTAAAATATTTGTTTAAATACAATGAAAATCGTCTAAAAAATGTGTGAACAGCCTTTGTACTCCTATGTTACGTCTGTTAGTATTTATACCAGAAGATAAAGGTAAGAAGCCATTTTAGGTTAATCGAAAAACACAATTAATACTTCATTAACGTTAAAAGTCGAACATGGGGTATTCTCTGTCACATTACTTAAACGATAGTTAGTGCCTTACACAATGCGCACTTCGTCTCCCAAGAATGTACACAACGGCATCGTAACTCGCAGATACATTATGTTTAAAGGTCTGTGGGTTTAAATATTCCGTGCGCGCGTGCCACTTTAAGCATCCAGTTTTGGGGTTGCTGGCGTTCGTAAAAATTTCACATTTTACACTTATTATTTTGTTCACATGCTTTATCAGCGCTGAAAGTTTTGTAGCAATTTCGTGGGAACTTCGATCTATTTTCTTGTAAATAGCTTACAAACTTCAAAGCGTTGTCAATCTCACTGAATTTCAAAATGAACTCTTCAGACTTATTCACATTTGAACAATTAAAAAATTAAGATTTGAGATAGCATTCCTATTGTTGAAAATGTTACTAAAGCGTTTTCAATGAAAGAGTACTCATCAATAATATTTAGCTTCATTCATGAAGCCTTCACTTACCCATATCATGAGACTTCTTCCTTTTACGTTGCGTACTATACAGCTTTTCGCAAGGCGAATCCTCTATGTAACAGAGCGCACTTTGTTGATGAACTTTTTCACCACAAATTTCTGACACCCTGCAGATCTTCGTTCTGTATGTGACACAACTTCTTGAACAATGTGACCAGGCTGACCATTCTGAATAAGGACCAGGCTGCTGCAGATGATACAAAATTCTGAACTCTTGTATATTAGATTCCTTTTGTAGGCTTGGAGTTTTATCTAAAATTTCAGATTTTTCTGCATTCTGAAAAATGATTAAAATAAAAAAGTTATCCTTCAAAAGAAATATAGAAACCTTACAAACAGTTTATATATTTAATAACAATGAATCCTACAATTTATATGATTTACTTCTGTAATGATCATAGCAAAATACAAAACGTCAATACACAGTGCGCTTACAAAGATTTAAAAATAATTTTTTTAACGTATTCCAGAAAGTCTCTGAAACGATATTTGTCAGTATTTATAACTATGACATCTTAATTTGCATTTCCTAACATATTATCGTATTTAGATTATAATTTTATATGCAGTGAATTGTTTCCTTTGCACAGTTGCACGAGAACAGCAACTTTTCAAATGTTGTGTAAAGCACAGGAAAATTAAAAAATGTCATGGTACAATGTTTCTCATTAGTACGGACGATCTCATGGCGAACGTGAAGATGTTGAGGATGAATTCAGGAGTGGTCGCTCTCGCTATTTTGAATAGATGAAAACATCGAAAACGTTTAGGGCTCAAACATTTAGGACAAACATCGAAATAATTAGAAGTCTTAATTACGATATCTCAAATTTGAGCATAACAACTCTAAAACACGTAATTAATCCTGAAAATATTAAAAAAAATTAAATGACTTAAGTTTCCTCTTTTTTTAAAACCTCCTAATTCCAAATCTAAATTTGAAAGATTTTTATATTTAAAATCAAAGTACAGTACAAAGTCCGGACTCGTCGGGATTAGGGGTTTTTTCCGGGTTATAGATCCTCAAATTAAATCTGGTAAGATGGCATGCAGAAATTATACAATAAAAAATATGAAACCGTAATTTATGAAATAAAGAGCAATTATGATCTAAAGGGTATCAAAATTTACAAAAAAAGCTTAATATTTATTTGTTTACTTTATTAAACATTTCTTTCAATGTAAGTTGTTTAATTTGCTTCATTTTTTTTGTGCTAATACTTTCTCTGTAATTTTATAAACAGACAAAATTTCTTGTTCAGTTACGAAGTTCCACTGTTCAAGTCTTGTAATTGCTACGTCGAGAATACCGACTAACTTGTCAATCGAATCTTTTTCGTTTTCAGTAACCTCTCTGTCTGTCACTTTCTTCACTATCGGAAACGCGCATGCGTAAAGCATAAAAAAAAGTTTGTGGCTTTGAGGGCCGGATTATAGATCATTCCGGATAATGGACGTCCGGATTACGGACTTTGTACTGTATTTAGAATGAACGCGCAAAAGTTATCGTATTTCTGGTAACAGTTATTGAGAATAAATAAATCAACATAATGAACAATATGTTATGTAAAAAAAAAAAAAATCTGGCTTTTACCTTAAGCGAAGTTTTCACTTTTGTCTTTGTTCTCTTTTGCCCTACTTAAAGTGGTAAAGAACAAAAATTATTCAATTTTTATAGGGCCTGTATAATCTTTAAGTCATTCTGAAATCTTAATCTTTGAATTCTTGTCAACAAAAGAAAATGAAAATTTTTAATCTAACAAACATAGTACAAACGTTTCAGAATGATATATTCCAAGACAATTTTAAGTTGTTTTCGTTTCAAAAGTGACTGTGTAGAGATTATTATTAAAAAAAATTAAGTGTCACTATCTATAATTCCTCTTTGATGTTATCAACAAAGAGCGGAATTTTATAATGCTCTTGACAATGGAATATCAATCACACAGTTTAATTCCAATTAAGACTGAGTATTAACATTGCCCTTTCTCTGAAATACCCATTTCGCCTACCCTCCGCCCCTCAAAAAATATTACCTATAACATTAGTAGCAGAATAAAAAAGAAAAACAGCAAAAAATGCCTTGTAATGTTAAGAATGTTAATATGTAATGTTACCAAATGTTACGCTTTGCTTTGGAGTAAAATTTTTATTTAATGATATCATCAGGTAGATTTTTGTAAGCTTATTTCTGTAAATAATATGAAACAGGCCGGTTAGAAATTACGAAATTTTGTTATAAAAATATAAGTTGGTTAGGAACGCAGCATAATATTACATGGTAGATTTGAGATAGCAAATTCTCGTAGTAGATTTGTCCCACATTCTGATGGAATTCTGCATCTTCGAGTTCTCGCCTGTCTGCACTTTCTGGAACATCGCGACCAAGTTGCCCCGAAGTTGTTTATTTTTACCCCTGCTTTATTTTTTGGTTTAGAATGGGAATTTTTGTGAATTTTAATATATTCTGTAGATCAAAACAGCAAACAACCTTTTAGATATTCTATTGTTATTAAATAAACTTTTCTTGAATTTAATTTAATAAATTAACTTACATTACATTAAATTAACACACCATGTTTCTTCTAACACTTCTAGATTACATGTAACTGGTAATCCGCAGTGAAAAATTAATTGAGGAGATTTTTTTTGTTTCTTATTGCATAATTGAAGACATTTGTTCATGATTACTTACTTGCCATTCTGTGCACCTGTTTTTAAAACATGCCCTCTCTTCCCGTAGTAGGTTTGTCCCACATTCTGATGGAATTCTGCATCTTCGAGTTCTCGCCTGTCTGCACTTTCTGGAACATCGTGACCAAGTTGACCATGAAGTAAACACCCCTGTTTTATTTTTTGGTTTAGAAGGGGAATTTTCTTGAAGTGTCAAAGAGCTATTTGCCAACAATCGACCAAGATTCTGCAGAGAAAAAAAAAAAATAATAATATTAAAACTGTGTTAGTAATATTATGTTGATCATGGCAAGATTACTGATTGTCTGTGGAAGTGGCAGACACCTTAAACTATTCGCAGTAGTAACCATGAGGACAAATTCTTCTTACAACTATGGTCGTAAGTAATATAAATAATCTGCTAATATATCTGAAAATACGCTACAAGTATATTTGATTCCACGCATATGCGAGAGTTTTTGACATTATGAGGTAATTTTTTGCAATGGCGGACAGATAACTTTAGATTGCTAAATCTTACTTAATGAAAGCATGTATTGATAATACAAAATTTCGCGTCACTTCACGAATCTTATGAGCTCATCGCATCAAGAATACTGAATATAAAGGATTAGTTTCAGATTTCATTTGTATATTTGACCAATTTAACGTTTTACAGTTTACCGTACGATTTACAAGTTTTTGTACTTCATTTTAAAGGATCAGATTATTCTAACAATCTAAGGCTGTAGTTCCTTTGTATAATTTGATCAGAGGCGTAGTTAGGGTTTTCAACATTAGGGGATGTAGTAACTAATTTCATTACCATCAGAGAGAATTAATTCCAGAAGTAAGTGATAATCCGCTTCTTTATTAATACATACATGTTTTATTTACAATATAATACAATGGTTACAAGAATTATTATTAGGTACGCGCTTTCATCGTTTTTAGGCTTAACACCTTCTCTCTTCCATCAAACTAAAATTAAGTTGTAGAATATCAACAGAGCCAAGATGCTCGAAGCGCCACCTAATGGCGCGAGCTATCAATTTATAACAGGGGATAACACAAAGTTCCAAAGATTTTGCGCCTCCTTCTGTTTGCCAAAATGCAACATCAATTTGGCGTGCTTTGGATGTTGCGTCCTGAGACAGATGGTCCTTCTTCTCCAGCTACGCCACTGAGTTCGATGTGTGCAGTATGTGTGAATGTTTGGTACATTCATCTTCATGAGCGAGAGTGAAAAATGAAGAAAAGATAAACATATGCCTACGTGAGAATAACAGAAAAAAATTCAAGGACGTTCTAGCTAGTATCTACTGGCGCTATCTATTGATATAAAAGTGAAAGAAAAAGAGCTAAGAAATCTTGCAAAAGTGTTGAAGTTAAAGACTAAAGAGATGATGCTGGAATACCGGTATTTTCTTCCATTCTAAAAACTACTGATCACTTTTAGGAGTTGGTCGTTTTAGGAAGATGGTATCAAGATATAATTCACTGTGTTATGTGAATATTAAGAATGAAAATTTGTTAAAAATATCCATGAACTGAATTTCGTATACATTTAACTTTTTGTGTCTTATGCATAATTTTGCATCTTTCTTTTTCATTTGCTGGTATTTGAATTTATTACACTCTTCCCTTCGCTGCATTATAATGCCGAAGAATTGTTTGAATTTAACTTAAGACTGATTTACAGGATCATCGAGACAATATAACTGATTTTAAAGTTTTATTAGAAAACTTATTTGAAGCGTCTTGGAAATTTACACTGTAGAAAAAACACAATTTTTTGGGCCATATCATAACTAAATTTAAATTTGAATTCTGTGGCTGGAGATGCCAAAATGGTATTCTGTCGTAACTTTCATGACGATATCCGACATGAAAATACCTGCAAACTTTTACTGCAGATCAACTTCTCTTTGAAAGAGAGAAGCTGAGAGAGAAGAGAGAGTTTTGAAAGAGAGAAGCTACTTTAAGAAGGTGAGAGCACCTTGATGCTGGGGCACTTCTTATAAATGGAACTTCATTTGCTTTGCTTTTCGAAATAGGAAACTAAAATATTTCTGAATAATGGTATCCCGGCCTAAAGGTGCCCGCACTTATATGAAGATAGTTTTTTCCAAGTCAGAAACGATTCTGCATAACTGTACGGACATCTTTTTGTTGGGATATCATTATGAAAGTTTGTCTTCTCAAACTGAAGGTGTTGAAGTGCGTAAAGGTGCAGGTACTTTTATGAAGGGTCACACTCGTGAAAGTTATGGCATAATATAGCTTTGATATTCGCAAGCAACCAGCACAGCGTTATAATGTCTCGAGCGAAGCTTTTGAGCATGTCAATGAAGATACTTCATCTGTTCCTGCAATTAAAATTAAAAAAATTTCTAATTACTCTGGTGGAAAAACTAAAAGGTCGATTTGCGTTTAAACACGATACGGCGATTTAAAACCAGGTCCATATTTTTCGACCAACTGGGTAATTCTTCAGATTCCCTTTACACATTTTCAAAGACGCTAGCTGATGCTTAAAACTTCCTCGATCCATTAAAATTGAGGAACAGAAAACCCTAACTTGAGGAAATTGTTATACGTTTTGGCAGGTGCAATGGAGAGTCAAGTTGAAAAGAAAAGCACGTGCATCTTCCTCCGTATGTCAGAAATGTATTCAGGTGCCCTTGCTGTCTTTGTGGCACAAATTGAAAGAGACTATTGTTTGTTTCTCCCTAGTCTTCACACCCTATCATACGGTGTTTTAGAAATCAGCAAATTCATTCTGCACGAGCCGATTTTTGGAGCTTTCTATCACAAAAGATTTGATCTAGTCACTGATATAACCCATACAATGTGTTCAAGAAAAGAGCGCTACGCACCTTTCCCTAAATATTGATCTTAGACATGTCATTCCAGTTGTAAAATAGCTTAGAATAAAAAAGAAAATTCAGGAAAATATTTACAGTTTCGTGAATGGAATGTAGTGTTTTTATAAAACTGATATCTAATCTTTTTATGCAACCTAATTTAATAAGAAGCTGTAAAAGCCTAACTATACAACTAAATACCTCAGAAATATTTTCTAAATTGTGACATGTAATAGGCACGCACACAATGAATCTTTAAGATAACTATTCACAGTTCCATATGATGCTAATTTTCTGCGGATGTGGTTATCTTAAACAGTTGATTTTAATATCGATGAAATCCGCTGAGTAATTTATGACCAACGGTTATAAATTATTGAGTGCATTTCACAAATAGTTGAATGGTCTAAAAATAACATGCCCATTTGTATCAAATATCAAATTATATAACCATAAAATTTTAAAACAATTCAGTACGAGCTTATTTTAGCGGTACATATTACAATATTCCAATCGCTATTTCAGTCTCTTCAGATGTGTTGTCTAGCGTTTTAGGCGATCTCATTTTAGTAACTTCCGTAATCTATAATTAAAATTTACCTTTGCTGAATAATTTGCTCTTAAACGGGATACGCAGATACCCCGCTTGAAAAATTAGAGATATTACGTGAAATGATTTCTTCGTCAGCCAAATCTGGCAAAATGACACTTCTAAATTTCTTGATGCGTGGATTGGCATAAGACCACGTAACATGCCCGTTTAACTTCAACACCGTTTAATATAATATGACACCGTTTAACTTCAACACCAAACAATAAAAGTTGTTAGAATGATAAAGTGCGAAATGTTGGGAAAGTTTTAAAATTGGCTGGAACAATGTAAGCAATACAAGCATGTAGTGGTGTTTTAAAATTTTGAAATATTTCAAAACTACTTGAATTGCTATATAATTGAATATATAATACAAATGGATATGTTCTTTAATCCACTTACTATTTCTCACTGATATGCACCTAATAACTTATTACTACACCATATTTATGATTTTTTAGCGAATTAAAAGCACTAAAAGTCCACCCTTTTACCAAAAGAATTTGCTCAGATAGTCAAGGACTTTATATCATTTCTTCACACCTATTGCTATTGTTATAATTTTGAATACAAATATAGGGATCAAATTCCTTAAATTATGGCAAAGCATACGAAGGCAATCTATTTAAGGAGAGGAATGTATTCGTGGATGATATTTTGAGGGACAATAATTTGTATTTCCGCAAAACTCATGTGCAGGCAGCTCGTTCGTCGGGACTTCAATCCAGGTCGAAATACCAGTGTCTAGCGGTTTTATCCTTCAGTCCCTGGATGTTAATAAATTTAGGAAGCAGCTGCTAAATGCGATTGCTGCTCCTATCTGGGATAAAAGATATCCTTTTTTAAATGTGTGAAATATTTATCAAGTTTGAATTACTGTCTCTTGAAAATATTTACTAAGCTTACGTCTAAGAAATTTTCTTTGAAAAATATGGAATATTTTATTTAATATGCATAAATGAATACTTTACGGAGTAATATTTTTGCTTCATTGGGCTTGTATAAAATTTTTAATTTTACTTTTACAGGCTTCCTCCACCTACACTGTTAAAAGTGTTCTCATAGAAATCTGTTATTTTAAGAAACTTAATAGTTGGAGTATGTTTAATACCAGTACATAAAGGGATAAATTCTATAATCACCTTTCTAAAAAGGAAGTTTTCAAGAATTAAAACTTATCTTTAGGTTAAGATTTAATCAAATTTCTATCTTAAAATTAAAATTTTATTAATTCAAACTTCGTAATAGTAACTGGAGCCCACCAGCGGTCGAGCGGTAAAGTCGCTGAACACTGGTAGTTCGGTCCGAGGTTCGAATCCCGCGAACAGGCCGGCTGCATGGGCGTTTTCGTGGTTTTCCCCATGCGTTACGTGTATACGAGCCAGTTTTCCTTAGAAAGTCCTCCACGAAAGCATCCCTTCTCTTAGGCAGATAGCACTCGAGGCTTTGTCATAATCCCACACACACATAATAATAACTGCCCGTACTAAGTTCAAGTAACAGGTACTAATGTGTACATTTATTTATACGAATTTCTTATTCACTTCACAGTTATCGCAATATATTTGTGCTTCATTTCTTTTACTACATTCTGGAGCCAATAAAATTAACGCATTTATAGTACTCATAGACTGTGACATTTGCCAATAATGTACAATATTCGGATTTTGAGCTCTATTTGTCAAGTACTTTTGATATTTATAAACACTATAATTTTAATATGCACCGCGTCCATAAAATTCTTTACACGATCTTTCATTTTACAACAGTTAATTGTAAATATGTACTCTCAATAACAATATACATATTTATAAAAATGTGTATTTGTAAGATATAATAATATGAAAAAAATGTATTACCAAATTAAACTTAATTAGAATAAATATACAACAGGCTTCTAAATTACTAATTTTTAATTAAAGTACAATGCCTTCAACGCGTCTGCGTTTTGTAGCAATATCCGCATTGTTGTAAACTTTTGCCCAATCACTATACAGAACTAAAACAAAGACTTTCCAAGCTAATAAAAGTACCGCAACGAACTACGCATCCTTTTTATAACTTCCGCATGCCTGCTGGCAACGTGTATCTTAGCCTCTGCTAGCTGTTCTCCGCTATCTGAGATGTAATTACAAACCTAAAATTATGAAAGGGGGCGTTTATTCCCATTAGTGCTCTACAAATTAAAAAGATAATGTGCTAAGAAACTCGTAATCCAGAAATAAATTATGTCTAACTAAAAAGCTGTTCATGCCTCTTCCAAAATTCCATCCGGTCATCTACTATAGCGCAAATTACAGTAACCCACGCAGAAGTTTTTTCGACCATGACTTAAGTTAATTAGTGCATTCCCTAATCAAGCTGTCACCTAATATCAAGTTATCTAAGACAAAATAAATCATCACACACAACACACACACACATATATATAGGGCAAATCATGATGTTTTGCCAACTGTAAACTTAAAAAATCAGTTTTGTAAAATTTACGGAATCTATAAATTAAGTCTATGTGTTCTTCCTTTCGTCAAGTTATAAATTTAGCAAAAATTTATATTCCTTCTAAAAAAATATTAAAAGTTTGACACCTTACGACAAAACATGACTCGTATACGTAATTTTAAAGTTTCAGATAATGCTTTCTGAAAATTCAGGTTTCATGGAAAAATTGAAGAGTGAAATATATAGAGCTAAAAGTAACTAAAAATGAATCATCAGCTTAATTAAAAGTTTCTGACGTTAACAGAAGTGATGAGCACTTAGCCTGCTATATGGAGACTGTCGTGAAAAGTTTTGATCATTATGTTTTCAGAAAAGAGATTTGATTCACAGAATCTTTTATAGTTCATGTTCTAGAAAACTAAAGTATTGGCATGTAACCGAAATATAACACTAGTTGCATAAGAGAAACTGAAAAATGTTTTTAGTCTTACAAATTTTAATAGCGTTTTGATCCTTACCTAAGAAAACTGCATAATTAGCGTATTATATTATTAGTGTAATTTTAGCATTTTATTAGCAGCATTTGAAAACTAACAGATTATTTATGTGAAAATGTTAGGCATACCAAACGTTACAAATTGATAAATTACAGAAAGCTAAACACAAATAAATAAATTTAAAAAAAAATCACTGAATGAGGTTAAATGGGAAAATGCCACCTCGAGTTATCCTAATTTATTTTTTAATCTACTTCTCAGGGATTCGGATAAGTTTCGTTTACTGACGCTGAAAAAGGCATGAAAATCCTAGATTTCAAAGTTACACATCTTGGTCAATTTTTGTTGTATGGGAGTCAAACTTTCTATTTTTAATTATTTTACACTTCATAAACATTTACTAAACATAACTAAAAAAAATAAAGGACCGTAAAAAAATGTGAGATTTCGTAATTAATGGACAATCAAAATTGATTTATTTTAAATTTAAAAATACTATAACATGAATATATTTCTTAATTGAACATTTTTGTATTTAGAAGTATAGGGTTACTGCCAAAGGTTGAACAAATAAAGGTTACCTGAGTATATTCATGGATACCGTGTATATAAATGCACGAAACGCTGTACGATGTATATTCATAGCAAATGCGCTTGTTTTATAATGATACCATTTAGACATTTTTTAATGCTCAAGTTTATGCGTAAATAAATATAACTGACAAAGTTTTACTTTTGTTTGGCTAAAAAGTTAAGGATTTTTCTGATTCCATTTATCTAAACAGAAGTGCGTGCCATTCTTGTATCTACTATTATATGTAGTAATCCGTGAATCTGATTATTTCGAATTTTACATTAGAATGCTTTTGCAAGTCTCCGAGCTTTATCATTTTTAGAAAAATCAGTCATTGCCTGGAATTGGTCTTGAGTTAACTCTGAGTGTCCACGAAATATTCTACCTTGTTCTTAATGGATTACAGTGCAAATAACTTGCTAGTAAATAGAGCTCAGTTACCTTTTGATCTTTCACAATGAATTATGAGACTGATGTCAGATAGTCTTTTCATCATCATAGAAGGTATTTCTCCCCCCTTCTTAGCATGCCTTCGTGGTGTAGTGGTCAGCACACTCGGCGCGTCTCAACACGGCATTTTGTGGCGTTTCACTATAAACGGCGAATCACTTTTTAAATTGTTGCCACCAAATATCATCGCCCTGTATTATATTCAAAGAAATTAAATAACCAAGAATTAGAATCTGAATGAATGTATGTATGTTTCTCGCATTGTGAAAAAACGACGGTACTTAGAGCCATCAAATTTTGAATAACGTAATCCTGCACCCGAACATGCGCAACTGGACGCCCGAATACTGAATTTCGAATTTGTTTTATTATCTATTTCATATTTGTAAAACTTTAGCGAATTTTTGATTACCATCTCAACGATTTGAAAGCGAGTAATGGTAACATTATACGAAAAAAAAAAAAAAAAAAAAAAAAAAAAAAGAACATTTTCATCTCCAACAGGCGAGATTGTTTATCGGAAATTCTGATGATATGCTGTTTTAAAATAAGAATTTTTATTATTATTAGTAACTGAATTTTTAGCCTATAAGCTGCAGTTTTAAACAAATTACATATGTATGTAAATTAACTATGATATATTAATTCACTCTTATTTATAAATGATGAGTTTATTGTATTATAGTCATCACTTTTATGTATTTACACTCACATTCTCTTTATTATGAGAGATTTTGCTTAATAAAGCAACGTAAATAGTTAATCATGTTATATATTAAATTTCCAATAAAGAATTGCTTTTGAAGGCAACTGGAACTTCATTTGTTACAAATATTTACCCGTTCCGATGAAACTCAAAATACCGATTTACCTAAATTTATCCTATACTACTCAAAAACAAGTTTAAAATTCTTATGAATTCAGGAAATCTATTTGCTGTCTGTCGGAAAATGATTATCCCTCAGTCATAAGAAAGATGATGATATAAAAATTCATTTATTTGCTCAGACAGTCTATTTTAATATCAAATTTTAATTCCGGATTTCCTCTTTCTTTCGACATTGAAAGAAACACACAGTAAATATAATTTAAAACCCTTGATGAGTTAGCTATTCAATATCCGCCTTAAAAGATATGAATTTTAACTTTTAGCACCCGGAATTCAACCGAAGTTCCGCTTCTAGAAGGAAAAACTGTAGCTCCACTGATGTTAATAAGAAAAAGCGAAAAAAAAAAAAAAAAAAAGAATTTTTTGAAAAGAACTGACCATAGCTTATAAAATTAAAAATCACACAATAAAGGAAGGATTTTCTTTCTTAAAGAACTCGCGTTTAGAATATTAATCGATGTCATCACTCGGAGCTCGACTTCCACTCATTGCGTTCGTCCTTGCCCTTTGGAGGTCGTGGCACGGCTAAAAAGAAATTCGCGAATATATATTAAGCTAAAAAGAAAAAAGGGGTTTTCGCTTTGTAGGGTTACCATAACGATAATGAGAAGGCGTTTAAATCTCAGGTGTTAATATTTTCAAAGATCATTCATTGCATTTTTCTCCTTTCCATGAAAGTATAATTATTAATTAATGCACTAAAAGTCCGATAAATCGACGCTCGTTCGTGTCTGTAACGTTGCAGGACTATTAAATATGACAGGTCACCAAAATCAAATCATATATTGGCGCAAAGTGATATTTTTCTTTTTAATGAATGCATAGTGGAATGAAAAAATTGCGTATACTCTGAAAATTTATTTAATGAGAAAAATTTATTTGCAAATAAACTTATAGTAAAACTATATTTCGTCAGATTCTATTTTAAAAACCGCCATTATTGCAAATGTGTGAAGTTTTTTTAAGTGTCCACTTTACTGATACCCGATTCCAAAAGCAATTATTTAGAATATGAATATTATTCCTCCAATGTTATGTTTTTAAAATCTTTTTCGACGAATTTCACAAATGCATTTAGCACTTAGCCTGACGCCAAGTGATCTTGGTTGAACTTTCTTCTGAAATAATTTAAGTAATAATATAATGAAGTAAAGAAATCAGACAATAAAGATAAAGAAAGCACACAGCTTATAAACGTAAAGTTTTAAGCAAAAGACTAGCTGGTAGAGGGGGGGGGGACGCAAAGAAACTCCCAAGTGTTACCGAATATTATCTAATGAAATAACGGTAGTAGTGCCATCTCGTGGCAACAATCTCGATAGATGGGATGTCAGAATACCAGGTATGCTGAAGCTTTCGATGCCACGTTATATCGTACTTTTACTGTAACTGTTCGTTAATATTACAAATTTTATTGAATAATTTAAATATTGCGCGAAAATAGATAGATAAAAAAATTAAGTTCTTTTTTATGTTTCTTTCATCATATTCTTATACATACATAAGTGAAGATCTGTTTCACGATGAAAAAAGAACTGAAACGAAGGTACTTAAGTATTAACGCAATCACCTTAGCGCAATTTGGCAATTTTTTCAAGATGAAAAAGTTAAACTTGCTTATCGGGTGCGAGTTGGCATTTTTCACACGTTAGACAAACAGATTTCAAACTATAGACTATTATCGAAAGTCGGCAGACATTACGAAAGTATCAAAAGAAAAAAATCTTTGGCAATTTAGAACACGAATTTTAATTATTAAATAAAAATTATGTGATAAATTAAAAAAATAAGTCTAATTTTTTTCACGAATAAGTCCCGAAATTTGTTGCCGCTGTTTTTCTTCTTCATTTGCACAGCGATCTGTTATCAATCTGTTCAAAAATCATCAAATAATTGCACAAACTCGATATTGCGCCCAACCTTGTCATTATGCACCGCCTGTCTACCAAACACGTTTCATTTTCGTCCTGTTTAGTGATTTTGCGATGAAAATATTACTGTCTTGCAGAGAAGCTATTTTATTTTCTTCCATTGCTTGCAATTCCATAAGCGCATATTTTAAAATTTAATTTAAGGCAAAAATTATCAAGATTTGTCTATAAAACCGTTGAAACTTGCGCTACATAAAAAGGAACACATATAAAAATAGCGCAATTGCTTGATTAAAGGAATGTTATCAACATGATTGCCATTGTTTGGAACATTGGGAAATTTTTGCATCTTTTATTAAGAAAGTATCCTAGTGAAGTACTCAAAAGTATTCGTCAGTTTAAAACATTTTTAGATAACTGCATACATTTTGAAAAGAAAATAATTCAAATAACTCATATTCTGTACTGATTTTTGAAGCTTTTATGTGGTATTTCCTTTGATTGTGTGATTAAATAATTATTCTAGATTTATTTTTCGATGGATTTTTAAGTCTGTCATTACAGGAACTTTAAGCAATTAGCGTTTGGATATTAAATTTCTGGAAGACTTGACATTTTAATCTTTTAAACATTATCTTATTGAGATTTAAGTTTTCTTACATCTTGAAATTCTGCATAATATAGCACGAAAAAGTGCATTTGTGCAAGCATCTTTATTAAGAATGCAATAAATCAACAATACTTTAAGAACACTGCAAGTAAGACTGCCCCCCTTTTTTTTGACGTTATTAGCAACGTTTATTACCGCCTTAACATTCTAAACTCGGTTTCAGATTTTTAACCTATTAGTCTCGAAACAGCATTTTGCGATGGATGAATTAAATGCGATGTATCACTTTTAAAATTGTTGCTATCAAATATTATCAACCTGTTAAAGAAACTAAATAATGAATAATCACCATGTATGTTTCTCGCACTGTGAAAAAACAACGGTGCCTAGAACCATCAAATTTTGAATAACATATTCCTCCATCCGAACATGGGCACCTGGAAGCTCAGATTTGGAATTTGTTTTATTATCTACTTCATATTTTGTACAACTTTAACGAATTTTTGATTAAAAAACTCAGCAATTTCAAAGCGAGCAGTGGCAACATTGTAGGAAGTAAAATGCTTTTGTCACCAGCGTGCGAGACTGTCTATCGGAAATTCTAAAGATATGCTGCTTTCAAATATTTTTAGCCCAAATGCTTTCGAAACGTGTAGGTGTCTTTAAATGAAAGAAAACGCCCGTTTGGGCGTAATATAAAATCTGAAAGCGTTTAGATCTTATTAGCTCAAACGGCGTTAGCCCAGAACAGCTATTAATTTCGTTTTCGCATTTTGCGTTGATTCACTTTTCAAACTGTTGCCACCAAATATTACAGAACTGTATTATATTTAAACAAATTAAATAATGAAGAATCTACATAAATGTATGTATGTTTCTCGCATTGTTATAAAACAACGGTACCTAGAGCATCAAGTTTTAAATAACGTAATCCTCTGCCGATAATGGGCATCTGGAAGCCCGAATTTGGAATTTGTTTTGTTATCGATTTCATATTTTGTCAGACATTAAAGGATTTTTGATCAACAAACTCAACGATTTCAAAGCGAGGAATGGCAACACTGTACAGGAAAAAAAAAAAAAAAAAAAATGTTTCCAGCGCGTGAGGTTGCGTACGGAAATTCTAAAGATATCCTCATTTTAAAATTATTTTGCGATATTGCTGTTGAATTGAATTTTATGATTTAAGTGCGAAGAACGTGATATTTAATAACTAAAGGTAACACACAAAGCGTTAAAAAACGCCCCTTTGGGCGTAATGTAAAATCTGAAAGCTTTCTGATTTTTTATTTATTTATTAATTTTATTTATTTATTTTGAGAAAACCACTATGAAGAGATTAAAAGTTGTTTAGCTATATGGATGAATTTAGTTCTGAGAAAATCTGAAGTGGCAATTCCCTAATTAAGTTGATAAGAATTCTATTAAGACTTGCATGTTTATAGGTTTCTGATAGCAGTGAAAGAAATAAAGCAATACATCGCCAAATCTGGTAGCCTTACTTGAAAAGCGTTTTACCTATTGGATGTACCATACCTAGAATAGTATGATGCAGTTTAAAAAGGAAATACTTTCCGAAGATATAATAGGAACACTCCCTTTAAAATGTATCCGGTTGTTCGTAAACAGAGTTTTCCGAAGGGATCGTTTAAATGCCAACCTGCTCACCCGGATGTAAAGCAACTTCATGCTAATTTATGGTGTAATGGAACAGTAAATATTTATCATTTAGATGGAAAGTTAATAGGTAAAGGCAGATGACAGGAAACTTTTAAGTTTTATATCCTGTTGTTTTACATACATTTAGCAAAAATTCGCGCTGATTTCATGCCACGATTTGACGACAGGAAGAATAACAAGTACGATATCAAGTTAATGACGTTTTGTAAGAAAACGTCCTTGCAGCGTGAAAATTAAGGGGGAGGGGAGGCTATTTTGAATCCTCGAATCCGGTGAATTTCATAAGGAGTTTCATAAGGAGTACGAAAACTCTTAGTTTAGGTCATTTTTCACAATCCATTTTTTCTAAATCTCAGAAGGCGTGAAGCTTTTTAACTCAAAACTTTCGAAAAAATTAATTTTTCTGACTTCTAACAGAAGCGTTTATTTATTATGTTCATTTATAATGTTTCTTTTATTAAGAATTCGATTTTTACTGTTTCAGTGTATTCGAAGCAACAGCATCACCTCGTTGGCAGCCCTGAGTACAACACTCCTAATTTTCTGGTGAAAATTTAGTGTTTACCTCAATTAGTTTTTGAAATTATCATACCACATTCCCCATTTACTTTGAATTGAAAAGATTGTGGAAATTTATTAAAAATTTGAACTGTTATTCAAATACAGTTTGTCCAAATGTATTGATGAAACGAATCTCAGAATTCACGAATTTTAATAATACACTCCATATATTAACTTTCATTTACAGTTTCTTAATAAATACAGGTACATTTTTAAAATTGCAATTAAATAAAAACTTTTTTTTTTTACCGTCATAATTTTTATTTGAAGATTCTGTAGAAATAATAGAACTGAAGACTCGAAAGAAACGAGAGATTTTAGAACTCGGATTCAAGAAAATTAAAGATTTGTTATACCTGTATTCATTGCATTTAAATGTAGTTTTAAGTTGACTTGAGATTTTTAGAACTTAGAAATCGTCTTTTAAAAACTTACAGCGGATAAGGAAAGTTTATAGAATTTCTTATAAATTTTGCCAGAAAAAAGATAAAGTAAATGAAATCAAAAGGCCTGTTTGGTAGAAAAGAAGGTCTAATACCTGAATTTATAGATATTAATTATGATCAATATAATATAATTATATGCAATTACAATCAATATAATATTATTTATATGTAATTTAATATTAATTATCGTATTTGCCGGCGTATAAAACGCACCCCCTTGTTTATACACATTTTTGAATCGTCGATTGTAATATTCCCACACTCCATAAGGAGAAAAAAAAAAAAAAAAAAAAAAAGAAAAAAGAAAAAAAAGAAAAAAAAAAAGAAAAGCATAACTCCGAATAGAGAAGAGAAAATTTCCAGAAATGAAAGTAATCAAAAACTGATTATCGACGTATAAGACGCACCCCGTTTTTCAGACCTATTTTCAAAGAAAAAAACTGCGTCTTATACTCCGGCAAATATGGTATATCTATATTTAATTATATGCAATTGGATAATAATTATAATATGGAATTGGAAGAAAAATCCTATTTTCAAATTTTACTCTTTTTAAAGCACTTTAAGTTGTGACATATGGCTTCGACTGACAGCTGTAATCCGCCTGAAAAATGTATAATCAAAATTAATTTAAGAGTTGTACACGCGACTCCTTATGAGTGCGCCAAGTAGAAATAACGCAATTCACATCTTTTCCCCCTGTTAATTTACTAAATATTCTAACATCATATATATTTGTTTTTACATTTGAGAAATATTTACACGATTTGTAATAGATTACAAAACAATTTTGGCATATAAATGAAAAGGTGGAAGGGTGCGTAAAAATATGTACAAATACGTAAGCGAAATTATTTTCTTAATTACGGTCACTGTAATTATTACAGATTAAGTTATATGAGGACCAGCATCTGCTCCCTTAGTTGTAAAGTTTAGTTGTTTGTTTCCTGACACTGAATTTCTCCTTTACTTAACACAGGAAAAGGTACAGAGATTACGCAGAACAGATAATAGGCTATAAAATTAGAAAGTGCACTAATAAAAATTACAACAGAACTCCAATCATCTGAGCTTCAGATATCCAAAGCTTTAGTTATGGGACCTCTTTTACTTTCTGTTATAGCTAAAATTAAGCTTCTTGTAAAATAATTCAGATGTTTTCAGTCCCTTTGCCGGCATGTTGATAATAGTGCCAACTTCCATAGCTTTGGACTCAGGTTCGAATCCCAGACAGTTCACGGATGTGTAATTTTAAAGTGTTTTTGCGGCATGGAGAGACTTAAAAAACTGTCGAGCTGCAGGTCTTCTTGAGTGGTTTATGCAGGGCCGGATTTAGACTTAATAAGGGCCTATGGTTGAGATATGAGGCCCTTTATAAGTCCAGATATTATACGTCAGTGCCAAATATGATTTTCGGTTACCTAGAAGGTTCCCCCCCCCCAAGAAAGCGGGAGCCCTAAGCTATAGCTTGTGTAGCTTATACATAAATCCTGCACTGGGTTTATGGAAGGGAAGGAGGGGTGGGAGCACTTGGATGTATCCATCGCCGGATTCTCTTTCAAAACTGGAACGAGGCTGTTAAAATTCATATTGTCATCTATAAGGTGTGTAAGACGTAAGTCAATCGTAGACTCAGCCCTTGCTTTTCGGCTGAGATAAAATTTGCGGACTTAGTCTGATGTTAAGTGAAATAAGTCAACAGACACATATTTTCTCTTGATTTTAAGAATAGGCAATGAATGCAATGTACATTTTTATAAAGCTACTGTTTTATTCCGTGAATCACTTCTTAGCTTTAATAAGCGCTTCATTTCTAACCGCTAATAAAAGTAGTGCTGTTATGTCTGTTCTAGTGTTATATTTATTGCATATATAAATTTCAATTCTACTTATGTACTAAAAAAGCATAAAACAAATTATTAAAAAAAGCATTTTGTATTACATGGTTTTAATCAAATGCTCCAAACAGTATAAAAGTAAATTCTTATTATATTCTTGATCATATGTCATTATACTGTTGATCAAAAATAAGATCATATGGCTCTTATATATGATCTGTATTTGGTATTGAAGCATTAAATAAAATTTCAAAGGATAAAAAAAAAGCAGTAGCATATAAATAACAAATATAAGAACAATTAGAATCAATATCCTGAATTTCTGTTTAACAAATTTAATTTAATGCATGATTGTTAATAGTTTCATAATTTTTTGTTTAGCAATGATCAAGAATATATAAAGGCTGAAAAAAATTATATTTCATTTTTCAATTTGTTTTAATAAAACTGTGTAGTTTAAAATTCTCTATCACGTACTTTCTAGTATAAATATACTGTATATTACTAAAAATCCAGTTCCAAAACAGTGCCAACAAATTTCATTATTGTAAAAAATCAGAATCACACTCAGTATTTTTTTTTCTTTTAGATCAATATTCAATTCATTATAGTTAAATTTTAGTCCCTCTATTATTTTTTTTAAACAAATGCTTCTTCCTGCCAACTCTGTGCATAGCTGTGTCCAGTTTTATAGTGCTTTTAATTTCTTTCTTATATACTGAATTCTTTTAAAAGCTCTGAATATCCGTTTTAGAAATATCTCTTTTAAGCCTCTTAACAAGTAATATCTTAAATAGTATGCCTTGTTTAAGACTTAAATGTTGTTTAGATCTTAAATGCCTCGTTTAAGACTGGTTGCTGTTATAGTAAGCCCGAGTCTAAACGTAAGAACAAACAAGAAATTCTAATTTCCTGGAAATGATTGCTTAGCAAATTTCTCAGAAGCTATCGAAGTTTGTTGTCCCAAGGTTGGGCATAAGTTGTAGTGCAACTTCTAAAACTTTTGAGTTCAAAACTTTTAGCCTTTTAGCTATTCTGAGAAACCTAATCCTTTTCTTAGGCTGCACCATGAACTCTGGTGTCTAATGAGAAAAGTTTCTTTTTCTGTTGACAGGTTATTTAAGTTCATTATGCTTGGAACATATTTCAAGATGGCTGTAAGATTGTAGAGAAACAGTTCTATAAAAATATGTAAGATGATTACTACAGTAACTGAATACGTATGACGAAAGTCGTTGGACAGATTTGAACAACTATTCATATTCAATATGGAAAGCTGTACAAAAATGCATCGCTCACTTTTTTTGCTCATTTATGTAATCCCTAAATTTTCATCTGTTTCTTAAGATCTTCTTTTTAGATGATACCATTATAATTCTGCTTTTCTATGAAGAATATTACGCGTCTAGAATTCCAAGATGAATAGAAAATAATGTATTTCAAGAAACTGAATGGAGTTAAAATCTGCTAAAAACAGACTTCAAAATGACTGATGAATAAAACTGTTTTTAAAGAAAAAAAACAAGATAGTTGGTCTCACAAAAATGGTTGAAAAGAAAATACTGTTTGAGAATATATTTGAGAATTTACTGAGGTGATATTAAACAATAAAGCTATTTTATCGAATATTCTTTGTAAGATAGAGTTTTACATCAACTGCGTTATGCTATTTAAAAGTTTAATAAGTACAGTGAAATCTCTTTGTAATATGGCAAAACAAAAATGATACTAATGAAAGAGTTTATTGTTTATCAAGGCGGATAAACTGCATTTGATAATTAAATGTACATTTTAACTTAACAATTTTTGCAGTTAATTAGTTAGTTGGTTAATTAATTAAGGCTATTTGCTTTAGAGAAGAGATGCGTACGTGGAGTTCTTAAAACAGGTTCTTATTTATAAATATAATTTTTATAATTATGTTAGAAAGTTAAATTCCATTAGAAAACCATTTTTACAATACAAATATTAAATTATCCATTTATTTAAAATTTATATAAAATCTATTAACCTATCTATCATTTATTTAAAATAAAAATATTATTTGATAATGATAAAGGTAAATAATGGAATCGGTATTTTCTTGTATTTGTATTTTAAGTTTTGTTTCCCACTTACCTTTAATTATTATATATTCCATTCTCTACTTGCCTAAAATTATTATTTATGAAATATTTCTGTGTTATTTTATTGCTATTAACTTACTTTGTGTGAAAAATGAATATATTATTAATCATATTGTATTTCGTAAATTATCGTATTGATTTTTATTATTTCATGCGTAATTTACGTGAATTAGTTCTGTTTCCGTGATTCCTCTTTCCGCGTTTTTCAAAATTCTTCCTGTTCCCGCGAAATCAGAAGGTACAGTCCCCCACAGATCCTCGGGGAATGTCATGATAAGTCATTAAGAAGAGCTGAATAATTTCTTTATGAATAAGTTGGGCTTCATTTTGATATTGCGTTTTAGTTTAGGCTCCTCTTGAAATATTTAATTTCATTCTATTTTTAATTCTGTTACAATATTAGCTGTAATTTTCACATCTTATCTTAATCAATCTTTTAAAATATCCATCGTCACAATAAACCAAAGTCACGTGGCAGTTGCCTTAAAGACGTTGACTCTAACTCAATTCAATTAAAACTGTTGAACCAATATTTCTGAAGTTTTTAATATTGCGACCATAGGAATAAATGTATTTGAGAACCGCGTTTAAAGTTGGAATCGCAAGTGACTCACAAAGTACAGTTTCTCTTAAAAAAGAAGCTAGACGAATAGCAGACTTAGAAAAAGATCATTCGAAAATGAAATAATATTAAATAAGTTGATAATAATTAGAAATTTCATTATATACATATATACATGTATATATAAAACTCAATTATTTAAAATATACTCTATAAAGGAGGTGCATTTCCTTTTAATCAACCTTTCTTTTCGTAATGAATATTTATTCTGAAAGATTTTATTGTAACTCACCTTTATGCAGAATTTCGGAAGAATAGTATTTTTACTTTAGGGAATTTAATCTTTTAGTTCATTGACAAAATCATCGCAGAGTTTGAACATCTCTCTCTCCTCTCTTAAATACAGAATTAGCTTCATTCATGCAAAAATCTGAGATCGTAAATATTTTTCAATTATTTCGTTTAAAAATTCTTTTCTTTTTTTTTTTTTTTTAAATCTAAACATTTTTTGCCTTCCTTTATCTCAGGAGAGGCCGAAGCACAGTCGGCCCCCACTATGTAACCCCTTTGGGAAAGGGGGTAATGAAAGATTGATGATTTCGCGGAAACAGACTCCAATTTACGTCTATTTGCAATTTTAAAGATTTATCTGGCCAATAAATAGATTAAGTACATGATTGTACTATATCTAATGTTCTTTTTTCTGTCCTAGATGCCGCAAGGTGTAAAAAATCGTAAATTAAAATTTTTGCTATTAATATGTTTCAGAGCATTCTAAGTCGCCTGTGTTTACTTCCAATCAGAATTTGTTATTTGCAGATTATGTTTATAATAATTTCAAACATTGTACTGAGCTAGTATTAAGGTGATACTGTATTAAAAAATAAAATAGGCACCGTCCCGTTTAGAAAAACTCCCTGGGCAATTGAAGGTAACCGGTTTCCTTCATTGAGCCGATAGCACTTATTTTTCTCGTAATATTTACTTAACATTTCGTAAATGTAACGTCTATTTCAAGATATGTGTAGTACGAAAAACAACATTTACATGAACAAAATGTAAAATTATGAAATCTGACGATTTTTAGGAACGTTTTGTTTAAGTGGCCCATCGATAGCAGCCTTACCCTAAAGCTAAACTAAACTGAAATAGGCCCATAGGTAATTTTTGCAACACCAGATATCTATGTTTATTGTAGGCATACTGTAGGTTTATTTTTCCTACCATCAGACATATATGAATTTTTTGTTCTAAAGCCTCTTTGTCTCTTTTGTATATCCATTATACATCTTTTGCATATCGTTGATCTGTCTTGCGACGATGGTATAAAAACTAAATTCCAGCCATCTTTTATCAAGACTTCATTTTTAGATCTCTATAAAAATGAATACCCATCACTGAGTGAAAAAACAATGAAAATTTTAATTCAGGTTTCAAGAACATATTTGCGCGAAATAGACATTTTTATCTCTAACAGCAATTAGAACTCGGTACCGGTCTCGGATTGAAATAAACGCGGTGACGTCATTGGAACCAAAAGTCCACAAACCGATTTCAAACAAACAGGAACAAATATCACGCTAAAAATGTGCAATACTTAAATAAACTTAAAATTTTCCTTTTTAAAAATAATTGCTTTATAACTTGGTTACGTTTAATGGGTGCATTTCATAAAGCAAAAGTTTTCTGTTTATTATCGTATAAATGTATTTATCTTTTTTTTTTCTTTCTAAATTTATCTTAGTGATCTGCCAAATATAAAATTATACATTTAATGGTCTATGAAGTTCTAAGGGTTGGCGACTCCCATTTAAACAACTAGAAGGCACGAAGGTGTATTTTACTCTTTCTTCACCCCAGGTGGCTAAATTATTGCGAGTAAAAGAATTTATCACTCATGTGACTATTATTTTCCCAGGTATAATGTCAGTGTCCCGCTCAAGGTATTCCCCTTTCTTAGGTAAAATAAATCCAAAATCGCTTGTATTCAACTACAGTAGATTGTTTTACTGAAAACTTTTGTTTGTATTTATAATTTCTGTTAGTTTTTACTTTGCTTTCAAGCAGATTTTTAAATGAGAATACCAATTCACTCATTCTATGCGCCGCACACCTGGATATCTGAGTCCATGTATAACACTTTATAATGATGATATGTTTTATATGATGTTCATCGTCAACATATATAAGGCACTGAAGGAACGAAAGATTACATTTTGGATTCTCAATACAATTTCGTTTTTAATTTTTTAAACGTTTTTTCATTTTACTTTGTCATTTTTCGTCTATCACTTTTGTTCTTTTAATTTATTTTGTAATAGCTTCTGGCTACACAAACGATTTAAAGCTCACGAATAAAAATAATAAATTAGATATCCACGCAATTCTCGATAGAATTCACTTTAGTAAAGAGGTATTGACTGATGAAATTCGTCAACAATCATAAACACTTGCGAAGAAATGACAGCGAAAATGACGACGAAAGAATACTCAAAATGAGTTCGTTAGTAAATACGAGCAAGATGCTAGACTTTTATAAAAGAAGTGCATAAAAAAATTACGAAATGGTGTATAAATTATTTAATGGTACATTATTAAATGGTGTGTAAAATACCAAAAAAAAAGTAAATTTGGGAAAAAAATCGCTTTGAAAATCTGACATTAAAATTAATTTTGATCATGCGTTAAATTGTTTAAATTAACGTTAGTGATAAATACTAGGCCAACAAATATTACTTTAACTTATTTCTAACTGAAAATTTCTAATAACACATTCAATGTGCCGCCGCTAACTAATGTAACAAATTTTAATGCACTTATTCGAGGGTTAAATGATCTCATATTTGTTCATAATCAAAACAAGAAGAAAACCTTTTTTTTTTTTTTTTTTTTTTTTACAAAGTTTAATGTTAAACTTAAATGCAATTTTTAAACATCGATAAATTGCATTTTCGTTCTTTATTTCGACGAGGTAGAACTGTTTTTGCCAAAATAACACAGATGAATATGTTTGGCAGTAAATCTAGAGATTCATAACTATTTCTTTGTAAAAGTTGAAAATGTAATTATTTTATTAGCTATTTTACCATCCTGATAGTAAATTTTAAGATTTACTTACATTCAGAATAATATTCAAAGTAAAAAAGAAACTGTGAAAGGGGCATATTCTGAAAACATTCCTTGACATCATGGAAAAACAAACTGAATAATAAATTCGCTATACATTAGTTAGAATTAAATTCTTAAATACAAATGTCTCTAAGACTCTTTATATAATTACTTTTTTTTTAGTAAAAGTAACACTGGTTTATTTTGTGTAATTCTGTTTAATAAATACACTAGCGCTTCTGAAGACTTTCTATGAAATATTATATGAATAAAATTTAATTAATGCAAATGATGAGATTTCTGTACGAAGCTAATGAGCCTTTTAGCATGGAAAACTCTAGTCAACTTTTGATTAACTGTTAAAAAAAAAATCTGAAAGGTCTCAGATTTTAACTATCTCCCAGAATAGTTTGTTAATGCTTTTCTATACTCTCGCTGAGCTCGCAGGCTACCAGTCTGCTCTTGCACATAATTTTTTTCCCGCTCTTATGCCATCCACATTTCAAAAGCAAAATCACAAAAAAATTTTAAAAGCAGCATGTGTTTAGAATTCCTGATGAAATATTATATATTGGCATACATTTTAATATTTTTTCAGTCCTTTATCAGTTTACCGTATCAATGTACAATTTTAGTAAGATGGTTTGCGAAACTTTTTTTTTTTTTTTGTCTTTTCCTTATTAACTTTTTTGTGTTAAAATTATTAATTAATATCATGTTCTTCCCACTTACGCCCCATGAAATTCAGCTGAATAGCGAAATCCCAAAATATTTAAAAACAGCTTTAGAAACTAACTTATATAAAGTTTCGGGCGCTGGAGATAACAGTGTTTTAATCCGTATAGCGTTGCCACTGCTCGCTTTCAAATCGTTGAGTTTATTAAAAGTTCACTAAAGTTTTATAAAATATGAAATATAAAATTCGACATTTAAAATTTGGGCTTCAAGGTGCACATGTTCGGGTGGCGAACTACGCTATTCAAAATTTCACGGCCCTAGGTACCGTCTTTCTCGCAATGCGATAAACATACATTAAAAATATATATATATATATGACAGCTTTCAGTTTTATATTAAGGACAAAGGGGGAGTTTTTTTCATCTACATACATACATGTTTCGAGAGCATTTGGGCTAAAAATATTTAAACAGCATATTTTTAGAATTTCCAATAGACAGTCTCGCGCTCTGGAAGAAAAAAAAAATTTTTTTATTCCGCAGATACGTTGCGACTGCTCGCTATGGAATCGTTGAGTTTTTTTGATAAAAAATTCGTTAAAGTTTTACAAAATATGAAATGTACAATAAAACAAAGTCCAGATTTCAAATTCGGGCTTATAGTTGTCCATAATAGGGTGGGGACTACCTATTGAAAATCTGATGGCTGTAGGTACCGTTGTTTTTTCACCATTGCGAAAAACATGCATACATTCATGCAGAATCTTCATTATTTAATATCTTTAAACATAATACAGGGAGTTAATGTCTGGTGGCAACAATTTAAAAAGAGATATGCAATTAGTGAACCCACGCAAAATGACGTTTCGAGAGTAATAGCCCATCTGGGTTAATGCTCTTTTGGGCTATTAATTAACTGCATAATTCAATTGACAATTCATTTTATAAACCTTGGAAATGGTTATGTAAATTTTATTTATTTTAATTTATTTGTTTATTTATTTTACATTTGGTTATGTAAATTAAATCCGCATCCGAAACAAAAAGCACAGTGTTTTTGTTCACATTATTCACGTATTTCTGATGGAGGTAATGTAAAACAGAAGATTAATTAGCTGTATAATTGACTTGTTTTTACGACTGAGCAAGTTATTTTCAATAGATGATTAATGATGATTTTATAATACCGATTATGTACAATTAAATTACATATTGTGCGGATAAAAACAACTCCCAAGCACTATGATATCATCTGCTTCTATTACTGTTGTCCCTCGCACATTTCTTTTCCTCAGACAGTTTTATTTTACGATGATGGTTTGCGATAGTAACTTTTCCATCCGCAATAATAAACATAATGTTTTTATTTTAATTTTTGACTAGTCCAGGTTTAATGCACTACTTGGTTAATCAATTCCAATTAATCGCGAGGTGATTGAACTGTAATTAAATTTTAAAATTTAATTTAAAGTAAGATTATTTAAACATATTTTTTTTTAACGTAAAAAATAGAAATAAATGATTGATGTGGAAGAAACTTCCCGCAAGCCTGTAACGGAAAGGTTCTGCAGATCCACAAGTAATACTTTTTGAGAAATATATTTAAGTACATGTAAATTAGCAGAACTTTCTTTTTAAATTAATTTGTACTCAATATTTCCACTAAAAATCCCTGATTTAGGGAGATGGAAAAAAAAAAAAAAAAAAAAAGTTTTATGAAAAATATTTTTTAAGGTAAACAAAGAAGTCATCGGGTAAAAGGTGATGCTCTCCTTTTCTCATAAATCTATCTATCTATATATATATTTAATATACGCTAAACTTTTATATAAGACTGCAATTCTTAGAATTCTAAAATGAAAATAATTGTCTTATATTCGAATAAAATACAGAAATTACAATGACAAAATAAATCAAAAAAAATTTTTATAAATAAATAAAAGCACCTACCTTTTTCCTTTGTGAAATCTTTCGACCTTCAGAAAAAATTAAAAAAGTGATGCAAAATATCATTAAAATAATCACACGGATTTCCATGATCGCCCAGTGTGCTCCTAAAATAGTGACTATTACATAATTTTATGTCTAACAAGAGTTAGAAAACAAATGTGAAACTCGCGAAAGAGAAATTTTGTAAATGCCGCGCGAACTGCATTCAGCGCTATTTACGGATCCATCTAGGCAATTGGATAGGTTTGCTGTTCGCGTTTACCGAGTTGGCGACTATTTGTAGCAACAAGTTCGCCAATATTCGCTTTCAGCCTCAAGTAAAGTTAAGTTACGTATCGCGATGGCGGCAAACAAAAAATAAGCGCAACACCTTTAATATAATACATCCGTATGGGGGGGGGGCTGTTTTGCACCGGCTTTGGGAGGGGGGAAGCAGGGAGAGAGGCGCAGAATTATGATCGAAACACTTAAGATTCTAAGATTGTAGTTTAACACGTCATAAAAGAGTTTTTCATTAAAACACTTTTTTTTTATTATATTTTAAAACTAAAAACAAATTGCAATTCGACTTTTTTTCGGATTTCGAAACAACTGAAAGTATTTTAAGCTAAACAGTTATGCTTGACCTACTAGTTTAAAAATTAATCCTCAGAAATTTCGAAATAGTAATGCCGGACGAGGAAATAATATTAATATTATCACTCTCATAAATTAAAGCCGCTCACCAGCGGTCGAGCGGCAAAGTCGCTGAACAACACTTGTAGTTCGGCCCTTGTTCGATACCCGGCAAACGGGCTGACTGCAAAGGGATTTTCACCAGGTTCATGACAGTTTACTTTAGAAAGTAATCCACGAAGGCATCCCTCCCCTTAGGCAGATAGCCCTCGAGTGTTTTGCCATAATTAAAATAAACCAAGCCACACATTAAAACTCCAAATGGAGATTTTTGCATATATAATAATAATAATAATAAAAGCAATTTAAATATTTAAGACGTAGCTTCTTTTCACTGCATCTCTTGGCTTAGGATAAAAATTTCTCTCAGATGAAGTGACAGCAATTTCTATTTAACCAGAACGCGAAACTCACTTTGTGAAAACAATTACACCGCTTCTGTTTTAAGTTTAAAAGTCCTTTAAAAATCACATACCGTCCTTTTATCTCGCATTCTCGTTGGATAGCAACATTCGTTTAGTAAAGACTCAAGTAAAAAAAACACACAATACATTTACTGGTATAGCCGGTCGCCACTACCGTATGCAAAGCATAATCAAAGGTATATTTAAAGGCAATAACTGACCTACTTCATGTGAGATCAGATTAAAGTGAAGTATTACCTAAATTTAAAACAAAAACAACAACAACAACAAAAAAAAAAAAAAAAAAAAAAAAAAAAAAGCTGATTGATGGAAGAGGGATTGGCATAGCATATAAAGTGATCCTTAAATATTTTTAAATATGTGCAAAAATTCAACAAAATGGCGAAAACGTTCTTTTAGCTGGGATGTGAAGCTGGGATGTGGAAACCACACGATTTCCTTGTACAGCCTATTAAATTATACACATTTTTTGCTGCACTTCATTTAAGCTCCCTTCCTCAAATTTTTCTAACCTAATTAATTGATCTATGATGGCAATTTGAAAAATGACATAAAAATTTTTCCATTTTGAAATTAAATATTTCTGTCAAATTATGTAGTACGGTAATCAAGCTTCTTCTAATTCTGTTTCTTCATAGCGAGCATAAAACTTTCCAAATACAAGTATAGGAGGCGGGGAGACCATATTTAAAGATAAATTTCGTTATTTGTCGAAAACTAATTTTTTTAAAAAAAATTTGACTTTGCCAAAGCATGACTACTTTCGTCATTAAAACACTTCTGTAGCGGGAAGATAAGACTACGCCCAACGATTACGAAAATAAGAGGGTATATATACACTGGCGGACAAAATTAAGAGATGGAACACTTTTTCCTAAATATCTACACAAATACTAGATAGAGATAAATGAAACTAGGTATGTATGACAATTATGTGTACAAAACAACAATGAAAAATGCCATTCATTAGCATGAGTTATGGCTAAGAGTCCAATGTTGTCCAAACTTGAGGTTGAAGGATGGCACTGAAAATGTGGCTACTAACATGTTAGGTGTTAGGTCGCCTCTGACAGACGGACAGTATGCACAAAGAGTAGCCATGCTGTTAACATGAGAGTTCAGGAGTGCATGCGGAAGTCGGACCCACTTCTCCACCAAAGCAGTTTCTAACTCCTGAATGGTTCTGGGTGGGTGTTGGTGTATTGCAATAGTCCTTTCAGGAGCATCCGAAGTATTTTCCATAGAATTAAGATCAGGAGATCTGTCTGGCCAATCCATTCGGTGAATATCCTAGTGAATGCAAGGAAGTTTGTCACATCAACATCTGTCAAGTTGCAAGCGTAAATCTGATGATCAGCGCCTTAATTCAAAACACATAGTGCATGATTTTAAAAAATATGTTTCACCACCTCAGAGTACTTCATTTCAGAAATTATTTCAGAGACACCATTTCAGAAATATAAAATAGATCATCAGGCAGCTAAAATTTTTTATGCTACAGATACATCATTCGTGAAACCCTTAATTAAAAAAAAATTAACGGAGATGCTGCGTCTAAAAATGACTTTTATGGTAAATTATTTATCAACATATATGAAGAACCTGTACAGAAATGCAGCAATGTTTTAGTTAATCAAACAGTACGCATGATGTTAGACGGTTGGTTTAATACTGCAATCAACCAATAATTTGGGTATGTGTTTGTACAATAAATAGAACGGGCAATTACTAATACGTCATTAATACCACATACAAGAGAAGATTTGCTTAACCTTGCTGTTGATGCCATCAGGAAAAGTTGGATATAAATTTAAATGAAAAATAAGTAGTTTTAAAATGATAATGCAGCAAATAGAGTTTATTGATTAAGGCAAAGCACACGAGGGATACATGCCGAAAGGGAGGGACGCCTTCGTGGAGAACCTTCTAAGGGAACTGATTCGTTATAAGGTTTTGTTTATCCTGATTATGGCAAAGCATATGAGAGCTGTTTGCTGAAGATGAGTGAATGGCTCCATGCAGAACTCTCCACGGTAAACTGGTTTTTATCGCCGTTATACATGGCGAAAGCACTCATGCAGCCAGGCCTGATCGAAATACAAGTGTTTAGCGACTTTAGCGCTACACGTAATGAAAACCACGAAAGCGCCTCTGCAAAAAGACCTTTCGCCGAATTTTCAACTCTGGCTGAACTACCAATGTTCAGCAATCTTAACCACTTGGCCACTGATAGATTCGGATGGCAAAAATGAAATAAGAATTTAAAAAACTGATATTATATCTAACTGTTGTTGGGCACATATACATAATTTAATGGCCATACATTGAAATAGTATATAAATATTACTGAGCACATTATTCAAGTAATGATTTTTTAGATCATCTGTTTGTCCGAATAATATTTAACGAAGTAGCTTAATTATACCCTTCTGAAGTATGTTGGAACTTCGGGTGCGACTTCTTTGACCCGTTTAGTTTTCACGTCAACTGTGGAAGAGGACTGAGATACAACAGACAACAATATTCAATGAAAATTTTTAATATGGAAGTCAAACGAAATGCAGAAAACCTCTTATTTAGTATAAAGCCAATTTCAGTCGCTTTGCGTAAAATCTTGAAGAAAACTGAAGCTGTTAAAGTACGGAAAGATCTTGAACACAGCTTAAAATATCTTCATAAACTTCGCATAAAGTTATTTATAATTTATCATTAAAATATAATCTTGAAACCTTATTAACCGCTAAAAAGGCAAAGGCATTTAAATTAATGAAACGAAACATACAAACATAGAAATTGAATTTTTTTTTTTATTCCTGTTTCATCTTTCTGCTGAATCCTTTTTTAAAAATGAGGCAGGGACCACGCTTAACTAATAGAAGATAATATATAGCTCGTAATACAAAACGCATAGGAGGAAAAGAAGTGGATATAATTGAAATTTAATCACTGAAGAATTCCATCAGCAAAGCTTGAGAGAATGTTTTATACTTTTGATTTATATTTACTTTATCATATTTGTATTTACATAAAAGACAATTACAAGTATTTATTTTTATTTTTATTTATTTTGTACGTACATATATATGTATGTAAGTTTATGTTTGTCTTTCCGAGTTATTAAAGCCGAAAAACTGCCAAAATATTTCACTGTGTTTTTTAGTACTAAATTCTAAAATTATGTGCAATTTATATTATTTCAAAGTATTAATTATTACTTTATTTTATGCTTAAAATATGTATTACACTTCTTAGTATCATATGATTACAGGTTTAATGACTTTGAAACCATCTACGTGGGATAATCCTTTAATAAGTTAATATAGAAACAGAAAACAAAACTATCTAACTAAAAAAACTAAAAAAAAGTCCTATTTTATTTTACATGATTTTTTCACAGGTAGTTGAGTAAGGGTATTGTGTAGAGATATGTAATTAAAGATATTTAGGACTCTATAAACCCAAGTACACTGTTATTGTTAAAAATAGCATTCTTCAATTAATTTTAAAATCATGCTCATAATTAATTTCTGTACGAGTAAAACTTGCACTAATTTAAGAAAAACACAACCTCAGTTCCACTTTTGAGTTATTAGTATTAAACCCATATTTGTTTCAAGGCATTACTTTGATATCAGTGAAATTTCAAATAATAATTTGTATTTGCCTGATTTAGTTCCTCCGTAAACGCAAAAACAAAAATAATAGTTTGGAAACAAGTCTCCATAGCCGGCGGAGTCAATGTAACCAGTGCAGCCCCACCGAGCCGTCGCCATCGAGATAGATAAGGCCTGCGCGCTGAGTTATTACGTCACTTCTAAGGGACCGGTCTTCGCGCAGTTTAGCTTCCTTGCTAAACACCCGTTTTTCTAAACCAATTCTATGAAATTGGTATCTCATACTATAAAATCAGTCTAAAACAAAATTACAAGTGCCAATATAATGTTTTACAAAGCTTATACGAATATGAAATATTTTCATTTTCTTTTGTTGGTATTTATTTTCAAAACAAAATTATTTGAGAATGGTGTGGTGCTTTTAAAAGCAAATCATTTCTTTGAAGAAAAATTGGTTTTAAAATTCAAGTAGCTAAAATTTTTACTTTGATTTTTCTGCACTGTTTTTGTGTCTCTCGTTGATTCTCATCACCGCATCAAATTTTTTTGTTTCACCCACTACTTTAACAAAATGTTTGCCAGTGGGAACACATGTTATCTCTCATTCTATAATTATTGCATATTTTTTATATCTATCATATTAATGTAGCAGGATTATAAAACATGAAACGAATGCAAGAGACTACTTAATATTTAGACTAACATTTAAATGCCTTATATCAGTCAGAAATTTTTTTTGAATGTAATAAATTACTAAATAGTCTAGTCTTAAAATTATTTCTTACTTACATATTGTATGTTAATCTGTATTACAGTTAATGTTTTCCTCTTAATGCTACATAATTATTCGACAGAATCTGTAGTTAAATTGAGATAATGTTTATTACATAGCTCTGAAGACTATCAATATTAAAATTCCAAATAAGACAGGAAAAAAGTTTTTTAAATAAAGTTATACACAATTTTTTGAAAATATTTTTAAAATATACGAAATACTTAAAAAACTTTTAGAAACTGAAATTTCTTGCAAATATTTACATCATACCTATTTAACTATAAGCGTTACCTCTGTTCTGAAAATATTTTTTCTATTAATATCCACATGAAAAGAAAATATAAATCCTAACTTTATGTTCAAAACTTTTCTGTATAATGTAAGCAATTTTTTTAACTTAACTTACATAGCTTTTGGTGGTGCCACGTACTCAAATTAAAGATTGTAATTTAAAAGATAATTAAAAAAATTGTTTTTAAAATTGCATTGAATTGAAATACAATGAAAGCAAGTATGTCTACATATGAATTCAATTACTACTGCTTCTTCAATAACTGTACATTTTTAAAATTTCATTTTGCAGTTTCGCAATTTAATTACCTTAATATGAATCTTACATACATTACTTTAGAAACTTTTCTGTCATTCTCAAAAAGATTTATATTGCATAAAAAATTTTAAACAAACTGATTGCATGATAATAACATATATAAAAGTGAACAGAAGTTATATTAGCGCTAAACATATGCATTTAAGTTTCATCATGATAAAATGATATTTAATGATTTGCAAAAAACATTGATATTTAAATTTAAGAACACAGTACTCTGTCAAGAATCAAATTTACTCTGCATTTGATATTCTACATATTATGTAATGAAATAAGTGTTATGCTTTTAACCCCTTAGGACAGTTATTTCATATAAAATTAGTTTCCAATTAAAATAAATAATCATAAATTTTGCTGACAATTTTTATATTACTAGTGTTAGTAATTATTACAAGGGATGATGCTTCAGATGTCAAAAGTAAACATAAATTCAATTCTTAAAACATAATGAATAAAAAATTACAACTTATAAAAGCCAACAAAAAGTTTGCTGAGGGTCCCTTAACCGTGACGTCACAAGCCAGTTTCGTTTCAGAGCGCAGGCCTTATCTATCTCGATGGTGACGACCGAGCCAAGGCAGGAAGCGGCAGAATGTAGAGGCCATAAGAGCCTAGAACTGGCCCTGCAAATCTACCTTTTTTTTTTTTTTTTTTTTTTGTCTGTTCCAAGAACCAACCATATAGACAGTTAAGAACATTAGCAGGTTTTCTTAATAACTATCAACCCTTTCTTATTAAACAACAGGATATCTTTGCGCGTCTGAGGAAATGAAGCAATATTTCCTGTTGCTGTCGGTAATCCTATGTTGTTGCCGTGGACGAATTCATAAATAATCTTGAAACAAGACTTTTCCTCTATGGGATCTATCTCCATGGATGCGCCATGGATGAAGCACTTCTGAGAATGAACCAAAAACACCTCTAAGAAGGAAAAGATTTCAAACTTAGCCACCCTTATCATGAACTTCTCAAGATGACTTTTGGTTAAAGCGCATTAATATCCGTAGAACCAAAAGTCTTCTTATTAACTGGATATTAAGTGTTGTCATTCCGCAAAGATACTATTTTATAGTTATAAACGACAATACCTTATTTGAGATGGAAATCTGAAACTCTGTAAGTTGGAGCCAGCATCAGCTCATTATCACATATTCGGACTGCTAGTTTTTTTTATATATAGATTTTTCGGAAAAAGTGAAAACAGTTCCTGTTTCCTTAAATACTGATTCCAACCATGTACTTTCAATTAAAAAATTCCGAAAAATAAGGTACATAATTTTTATGAAAGTAGTTTCAACAACAGAATTTTGCTTGCGCAAACAAAAAATTCAACGTTTTATATGATTTCTCGAAGACCAAAAAGTGCAAGTATAGTAAAATGTTCAGTATGTTTTCAAATAAAGGCTTACAAATAAAGGCTCGATTGTCCTGCCTGTCTACCTTGTCTTTTGGTTGTGGTTGGATGGGTAGTAGATAATTCCCCACTGGTTGAACATAGTGGCTTGAAGCAAAATAGCATGTGAGCCATCTAGTCAGCGGTGGAAAAAGAAAGGGTTAAAAAACAAATTCTGATATTTCAGTCTGATCTGCCCGAGAGAAATGAGGAAATGCAGTTTCTATACTGTACAGGAGCGGTGAATAAAACGTTCCAAGATCTACATCGGTTACGTAAAAAAGCTTGATCGAACACAATATTTATGTATAACATTCCAATATCTGTATATTTGAATAACGTAATCTTCCACAGAATATGAGCAGTCCTAATTTGGAACTTGTAATTTGTTTTATTATAAAATTCATATTTTGTAATACTTTAACGAATTTTTGATTAACAAACTCAACGGTTTCAAAGCGAGCAGTGGCAAAAATGTACGGAAAAAAAAAAAAAAAAAAAAAAAAAAAAAAAAAACATTTTTATCTCCAGCACGCGAGACTGTGTATCCGAAATTCTAAAGACATGCTCATTTTAAAATTATTTTGCGATATTGCTGCTGAACTGAATTTTATGGTTTAAGTGCAAAGAAATAATATTTAATAAGTAAAGGTAACACACAAAACGTTAAATAAACGCCCCTTTGGACGTAATTTAAAATCTGAAACCTTTCAGATTTTGTTTTTGTTTTTATTTTTATTTTAATTTAATTACTTATTTTAAATGTGTTAAACTAAGATATTCAGTGACGAATAAAAAGTTGATGATGATTTGGAAATGTGATAAAAATCGTTTAGATTATTTTGCATAAGAATATATTAATGAAAATAATTGCGTGGAACATTCTTCTTTCGTATTCTTAAGCCACTTGTGAACAGAAAATTTCATTCCACGTTACCTTCAATATAATTCTGGTTTGATCTCTCATTTTATGTTTCCACATTCATTAGAATTATGCTACAGTGCTGCTGAACTAAAGATAACGCTATATAAAAATGCCATTCAAATTTTATATAGTTAATATCACATCTGCAGGTGAATAAAAAAACTTCTTTCATATTACTGTTAAAAGGTAATTAATTTGAGATCAATTATTTCACCTAAATTAAGTAATGTACTGGAATAGCAGACATTGCCTTTCTCTGCATAGTGTTTATTAATTACCAAAAAGAAAGCTGCCTGTTTAAGGCGACATGCTTTAGGAAACAGTTAGCTATTGATTACCTTCATAGGACGATTTCTTTCACATGAGATAATTATTGTTATGCTGTAGGCCAATCAGCGGCTGAGCAATAAGACCGCTGAATACTAGTCTTTCGACCTGGGTTCAGATTCTAGCAGATAGGTGTGTAACGTGTATACGAGCCAGTTTCCCTTAGAAAGTCCTCCACAAAGGCATCCCTCCCCTTAGGCAGATAGCCCTCGAGGCTTTGCCATAATCACACACACACACACTAGCACATAGGTTGGTTGCATATGAATTTTCGTGGCTTTCCTCATGTGCACTATGAAAAAGCAATTTTTCCTTAAAACCCCCTTCACACAAGCATCCTTCCTCTCAGGCAGATAATTGTCATAATTAAAATACGTAGGTAAGTTGAAAAATAAGTTTCTTCTGTCGACTGTTGTCAGAGTTGTGTATGAAAGTCAAAAAATAGAATGAGACATTAAAGATATGACATACCTTTTTTTTTCCACATAGGTACCAAGTACATTGAGACATTTTTCATATCGCTTGATAAGCTTCAAAAAGCCCTCCAGGAAAAAATCAGGGCTTTGCATATGGAAGAAGCGTTGAACGGCTATGGGCGAAAGGCGACACAGCAGGAAAACGCGCCAGTCACCGATACACCATTGGGTAGAGGTCACTGCAAATCAAGCAGATGGCGCTGTTGCAGGGCCTGCGCAAAGCGGAGACCAGCCTTTCATTTGAGCCCCGGTAGGTATGGAGAGAAGGTGCGTTTTGAATTCGTGGTCAAAGGAGGAAGTGAGAGCGGTTATCCGCTATGAATGGGCATGTGGAGTATCAGGAACAGAAATTCATAACCGCCTCGTGGAAGTCTATGGGCCAGGTGTGATGTCGAAGCAAATGGTGCGGAGATGGTGTCGCACATTCAGTGATGGACGTCAGCAAGTGGAGCACATACCGAGAGCTGGACGGACGCGCACGGCCACTACAGATGCAAATGTCAGGAAGGTGGATGACATGATTAGAGCGAACCGGCGTATCACCATCGATGAAGTAGTGGAAGAACTTGGAATCTCACATGAGCGAGCTCAAAACATCATCCACGACATTCTTCGATACAGGAAAGTGTCAGCACGATGGGTGCCCCGACAATTGACCTCTACACATAAGGAACAACGCATGGGGGTCAGCCTGGAACATCTCGTGCGTTACCATGAAGATGGCAATGACTTTCTGTTTCGGATTGTGACGGGGGATGAAACGTGGGTCCACCATTTCACGCCAGAATCGAAGGCCGCATCTATGGAGTGGAAACATCTGTCCGAAAGAAGTTCAAGACAACTCCCTCTGCAGGTAAAGTGCTCCTCACAGTTTTCTGGGACGCCCAAGGAGTTTTGTTGCTGGACTTTTTGAAGGTTGGAACCATCAATGCTACGCGCTACTGTGACACCCTGTCGAAATTGAAAGAGGCGATTCGGAAAAAGTGGCCTGGCCTTCTCACATCTCGCGTTCTGCTGTTGGATGACAATGTCAGACCACATTCGGCGACGGCAACGCTAAACCATATTGCAACTCTTGGTTGGGAGCGCCTACACCATCCGCCATACAGTCCTGATCTCGCACCAAGCGACTTCCATCTGTTTCCGGCTTTGAAGATAAATCTCGGGGGAAGGCGCTTTGGAAGCAATACTGAAGTGAAACAAGCCGTTCAACGCTTCTTCCATATGCAAAGCCTTGATTTTTTCCTGGAGGGCCTTTTGAAGCTTATCAAGCGATATGACAAATGTCTCAATGTACTTGGTACCTATGTGGAAAAATAAAGGTATGTCATATCTTTAATGTCTCATTCTATTTTTTGACTTTCATACACAACTCTGACCACAGTCGACAGAGGAAATTTATTTTTCAACTTACCCTCGTAATATAGTCTAATATTTCATAGACATCATATTGCTACTCTCTATGGTTAACAAAATATGAAATAAATACTTTTTTTGTTTGGAATACCCTATTTACTTATTACCTAACTAATTTTCGTTAGGTTTCGAATTTCTCAATGCCTGAATGAATTTAAATCTAAAAGCGCACAAGCGATAATATTATTTGGTCCTTTTAGATTTAAGATTATTAATAATTTAATCGGGTTGTTTCAGAAATGCCAAGCTAAAAATAAAAAAATATTATTTTATATTTAATTAAATCAAAAATATTTAAAAGAAAGAAGCTACGAGAGTCTAAATGTATACGTACAACTAATATCACTCACAATTGGAATAAGAGTCGAAATATTTTAAAGTTTATAAAAATTCTTTATTAAAATTATTTTAGACTTTCGATAAAGTAATCTTGTTTATTTATTTATTAAATTTCATCCCATTTTCTTCTTGTCGGAAATTTGATGGTCGGGTTATTTGATTATTACAAAGCATACCAAGCATACTATTGGAAAGGATGTCTTCCTGGAGGAATTCTTGAGGGAAACTGATTTGATTACATACAAGGAAAAACGCAAAAATCTTATTCAAAAAGACCGTTTAACTGCCTTAATAGAAACCGAAACCAAATTAAAGGCTTTCACTTCCCTCTTCTCGGTTCTCACTGTTATAAAGAAGGGAAAGAAAAATGCATATAACCTATTTATTTACGAATACTTAAAGATATTTCTCCTATACTTATTTTAGTGTATCTATCTTTGTTTAAAAAAAGGAAATGCATATACTTCAGCATATAAAATATTTTTTTAGAACATTTTACAAGAACATTTTAGAACATTTTACAAGTCCAGCGCTTACACTACATAATAACACTCAGATTAGAAAGTGCGAAATTTAAATTATTTTTAAATTCTATATGTATTAGCATTGGCAATTTTTCATTAGTACAGTTTACTGAAAATTATTTTAGGACAGGTAAAAAAAACTATATTTGTATTCTTTTACAGGGGCGTGTATAAAATTTACTTTGTGAGGAAAGACAAGATAATTAAAGATTTAGAATAAGTGACGTGTAATAACGATTAAAATTGTATAGATAAAGTTTTAATATATTCTAATATACTAGAAAAATTGAAATACCTTTGAGACTTGCATATTATTTACCTGAAAGTTATATGATTGAAATAGTTAAAAAGGTAGTAATATCATTATTTTTTGCATTATTTAACAGAAATTAATTGTCAAGCTAGGAAATAATTGAACCCAATGAATCACTGAAATGGAATTTAGGGTTACCGAACGGCAATTTATTGAGATAAATCCGAAATTACATACGAAATAATTAATTATATCAACTCCAAATAAATATTCTTAGTTTATATCTTAGTCAGGTATAGATCAGATGTTACATTTCGTCTTGGCAAGACGAAATGTAGTAGAAATCTTTAGTAGATGGGAAAGGTCCCACTGGTCTTTCACTTAAACATACCCGTATTTCGTTAGTTACCTAAGAAGAGAAATTAATCATGTTATGACGTAATTTTGACTTTCTTGCTCACTTATGGCAATAATTCGCCAAGCATTGCAACCCCTAAACGCGAGTGTGATACAGGTATATCCCACAAAAACTATTGTGCCTAGCAGCAATGCCTGGCAGGTGCACTGATTGCTCTACGGAACGTGCTGATTTTGCAGGTGACTGTATGCCCACGTGTTTTCCAAAAAGTCCCCCTTTGGCTAGCTGCAATGCTTAGGTGATTAAACAAAGGGACAGAGAGGCACGTTCCTCTGCCACCCCCACAAGTATGGAAATTAGATGCACAAGCCAACACCTTTTGTGGGGGTGGTTGTTGGTAAGACAGTTAGTTTGTTCTGAGGGTCAGATAACCACGTTTCTAAATCCTAATGGAGCAAGGGGTTAAAGCAAGTTCTGTTGACAATATTTGCAAACATTGCTTGAACGGTAATGAGCATTATACATTTATTACTTTTTTAAGGGACTTTTAGTTACTTTAAATTAGAGCTTCATATACCTTTTCTATCCCGGGATTCTGTTACATTCTTGTTGAAGTCGTCGAATTTTTATTCACGAAAAATGCAATGGACTATCTTTTTCTTTTAGTTTCTTTTTTTTTTGGGGGGGGGGGAAGTGAAAAGTACTTTATAGGCTTTCAAAAGATTAGAGATATATATCATAGGAAATGCTTAACATTTTTAGTACTTCCAAATGAGTCCCTCATTCGGTATTAATATTAAATGGTTACAGTTACATTTATTGTTAGACGTCTGATAAAGATATTAAATTTCAAATAAGTAAGAACAAACTAAGGATAGCGATTAGGAAGCATTATATTTTCTTGAATCGGCAGTTTATTCCGACATTATTCAGCAAAGTTTCGTTATATCGTAGGTATTTTTTATACCTCAATAAAATTCGAATTAAAGCTTATAAAAGTAAATTGCAGTATCAGATTTTAGTAAAAAAAGTCACATTTCTTACCTCTCAGTTGAAATTACCTGATGGTAGCAAAATTGCAAAATACAGGTTCTTTCAGTTAAGCGACGCTAACATTTTACGCGCATAGCCCAATCGGAAAATTCAAAGAGGAAGGAAATGTGAAATTAATTTTTGATGTTATAAAATACATTCAAAATTTTTATAGGTAAAATCTTCTTCGAGGTTATTTGGATTGCATTACTTACTTCCTCGGAATTTTTCATTTGCTGTAAAACATCAGTTTTTGGGAATTGCTCTATAATTTTGAGAAACAATGTAATTTTAAACTAAGAAAATATATTATAAGGCCATAGTTTTTAGAGTATTACATGAACATTGAAGCTGAACAAGAGATTAAACGAAAAAACGGCACGTTAATAGTTGCCATAATTGAGATACAAGCAAGGTCGGGCCCAAAGCAAGTAAACCAGTCGCAACGGGCTGAAAAATTTAAGGGTGGCGATGTTTTGTTGGTAAAGAACGGAATAATTTAGAAGCAATAAAGCTAATAATAATAACATTGTGTGATAAAAGCCTAGCACCAGCTCTGGACAAAGCAAGGCAATGAAATTAAAAATATTGAAACAGGTAATTCATATCTTTAAGATAATGAATGACTCTTGAGATAAAAAATTACTCTTTTAAAATGGATTATGACAGAACACATAGCGATTATTTATCTCAGTGGCTTCAAACAGGCGGCTCGCTAATACCTTTCAGTTATGTATTTGTTTTAATAAAGTGTTGTTTATTAAGAAAATAGAGAAGTATTAGCGAACATGTCAGTAGTCATTACACTCCAATTGAGTTTGAAACTAGCGCTGGCACACAGCCAAAAGTACATATGTAACGTATATATAACGGCGCTCTGACAGAGCCGCAGAAGAAAATACGGTAAAAAAAAAAGTGCATTAGAGGCCTGTAATGTTTATGCAATTCAACGTCTGTGTCAAGAAATTGAAAAATTACTACCTTCTATATTTACGACACGGATTTCAGGAGAATTTCTAAAAAGCTTCCCCGTGAGGATGCCCACAGATCGATATCTACAGTGGGTGCAACAGTTTCTGTCCGGAAAGTCAAAGTTGCGAATATATTACCATAATTCCTAATCTTTGCTTTATACCTGCAATAACTACTGAAATATGTTTAATTTGAGTCTTTAAAATAAGTTTATAATTGTTAGTTTTCAAAAATGCAGCAAGTGTTCTTTTTTTATTGAAATATTTAGGAGATGTTGCGAAGTGTCAGTCAAAAAATGTTTCCGTATGCAAAATGCAAATTAATCTTGACGTCTTCAACAACTCACAGAAAATTTCCAAAACTGGATTGTACATAAACGCTAAAAGATGTGATAGCTACAGTTGTTTAATTCTAGCTTGTTGATGACCGTCTTAAAAGTTCCTGAAGCTATTTTGTGAACTTGTGATTCAATTACGAAACGGTTTATTATCCATGAAACTGATGAAATCATTAATAAACCTAAATCTATAGAACAATACATTATTCAAAAATTCCATGAGCTTCAGACTTTTAAAAATAAAGATTGATTCAGAAGCTAAAATACTTGCATAAAGAAGCTAAAAGAAATGAAAGAAAGATCATGAGAAAGATTTAAGATAATCCATCAATAAGTGCACCTCAAATCGCAATTGACCGAAAGATTGATGACAACGTTGAAATGAGATGTCTGTGTCACAATCTGTGCGAAATGCCATTGAGAATAGAACTATGGATGTTCGGTCCGTAAGAAGACTTTTGTAATTAACAGAAGAAAAAGCGCCTAGAGTTTGTAAGTAAGTCTTATTTGCTTGCCTTAATTGCAAAGTCTTATTTGCTTTATTGTTACCAAGTTTGGAACTAAGCAAGAAGGATGCAAGTAAGCCTTTATCTTTCCAAAAATCAATTCTTTTTTGGTGATAAATCAAAATTTAATATTCATGGTTCAAATGGTCCAGTTGTGATCAGGAGAAAATCAAATCATCAGATGCTAAATAGGAATTTATGTAGAAATGCAAAACACGGTGGCGCATGCGTTATAGTTCGGAGGTGTATGAGTGTTGTTGGTGTCGGCAATTTACATTTAATGGAAATAAATGTAAGTAGATACAGATGTCTTGACATTCTAAAGGAAAACGTCTTTACCAGTGCAGAAAAACTGTCCTTCGGAATTACATTTACTTTCCAGCGTGACCCAACGATCCTAAACACACTTCCAAGATTTGTTAAGAATGGTGGCTCTATCATTTTAAACAGCAGCTTCATAACCCACCCCAGTCTATGTTTAAATACTGTGCGGAAACTTTTTTGTTCCTCATTAGTTCTTTTTTGTTTCTTTGTTTTATATTTATTATTTAATTATTTCGATATTCTTTCTTTAAAATATTCATAATTAATACATGCATGTATTGAACTAATTTATTAATTTTAATTTTCTTGAAAAAAGATTTATGTGAAGAATTAAACTCTTATTTACAGTCGTTGCGGTGAACGGAAATTTTGTTTTTACCTGCTGTAGGTTTTCGGCTAATAACAGTGTTCAACATTATATAGTCAACATAGCCAATATCAAGCTTCCTAAGGTGGTATTGAGGGGTATACCATTTCACTGGATCGCCCCACTGAGGAAATTAAAAAAGAACTGCTAGCTGAAGGTTTTAATATTCATAAGATTACTCAATTGCACATTACAAATGTTTAAACTAGAGGCCCAATGCCTGTGTTCCAAGTTCAATTAGTTAGGGAACCTGGGGCAGAGCTCATCTACGAAATGGAAGTATTACTCCATTTTCAATATTTCTCCTTATTTTATAACGTGTATACGAGCCAATTCCCTAACAATTTCCTTCATGAAGGCATCCTTTCCCTTAGGCAGATAGCCCTCTAGTGCTTAATAAAATAAACCAAACCAAACCTGAAGTTTATAAGCTTATAGGATCTAACTCTCTCTGGCCAAATAAACTCAAATAGATCCTATTAATGAACCTAGCGAGTTCTCTCACAGGTGTAAAATAATACAAGCACAAAAGAAGGGTGAAAATGAACCTTTATTATTTTCAACTATGAACAGAAAGGCACGTACTTCGTGCTTTAAAATAGCACCGACAATTTGCGATGGAACTTACGCGTTGTTATACATATCAATTCAAGTCTAAACAGAATAGTGCTGGACTACCACTTTTAAGTTACGGCTAACTAGGTTGACTCGACAATTTACCCGACGTGATAATTATTCAAATGGCCAAAAAGGCGTATCAGCAACTTCGCGTAACTGCAAGCTCAGAATCGAAACGTGCACTGGCTAGAGAAAACACGCTATGAATAAACTCCAAGATTTACCCGTTTAAATACTCACTTCACGTAACTTTAAATTAGCATCCTGGCGAGGAAATGCGAGAGGAAGTTGAGAAGTTCAGGAAAGATAACAAAATTTGAATAAGTGTTATTTGAAATAAGGGAAAACTTGCAAACCCTAGGGCGGCAACTCCACGATTATCAGTTTTTTTATCACTCCTCGGAAGAGTGTAAACTCGTTTCAAAGTGTGTTAGTTGTACTCTGCCTTATAAAAGCTCTGAATGTGATGCGAAAGGGCCCGCAAATTCGATTGTTGTAACTGTGGTATTAACCTCGAGTTCCCAGAGAGACTCATTCCGAACTATGTGGTAGTAATTCAGATTCAGTCCTTCATAACCAACAGGATAACTTCGAAAATCCCACTCTCCCTCGAGAAATGCTTAACAAGGTTAAAACATAGGAGATACCTACAAAAAATTTGTCTATAAACAGCAACTCACAGGTGATGTCTAGTATTAAAAACATTCTCAAAACAATTTTGAAACCATCTCTGCTACATTTACAGATTTCTTTAAGTTAATTAGAGAAATGAAAAAAGGTCTTCGGAAAGTCAGTTATGGATGCCATAAAAGTAGTCACTATAAAGGTGGGTGAAATAAGAAGTGCACTCACTTCAATTGATAAACTCTGATGTTGTTTTTATGCTCAACTTTTCCGTAATATTTAATTTTGCATTCACTTCCGATTTTACTTGTATATTGTATTTCGATTTTTGGTATTTGGTACTTATGCTTTTTCGGAAATAGTGTATTTTGTATGTTGCACTATATATGGTTATGTTGTTCTACTGATTCCCACTGCCTTCACGAATTTTTTTTTGCATTGCATGCTCTTAGTAGTTTATGAGGAGCACAAATAGAAAATCGCAGAGCGCAGAAATTGTTACAATATGCTATAGCTCACGGACTGACAGTAATAAATAAAGAAGACTCTCAACCAACATTCGACAATGGAAGAGCAAAAGGCTGGCCAGATGTCACATTTGTCTCATCATCAGTGTCCGCGTACATAAACAACTGGGAGATAATGGACATACCCTCTCTGAGTGACCATCGTATATACAATATGAGATAAATAGTAGACTCACGTTCCTAACAAAAAAAAAAAAAAAGTTTCAAGACCTACTACGGAGGGCACAATACTTTAAAATTTTACCTCAGGCCATGGGTGAGTGAAATCTTGGAACAACTGGATAACTGTGACTCCCCGAAGGCGCTGGATACTACATATGACTTCATCATAACTAAATTAACTCAGGCAGCAAGAGCTTCCTACAAACTTAAAACTATTAAGCCGAAAACATTTACATCGTGGTGGAGCGACCACCTCAAGGAAAGAAGAAGCAAAATACGAGCCCCGAGAAGACAGGTGCAAGCGGAGAATGATGAACAGAAAATATTAAAGTTGGTACGCTACAGGAAAGAACTAGCTCAATACAAAAAAACAAGTCAAGGCAGCGAAACAAGTGTCATTGCGTAAGCACTGCAGTAACGTGCAAGCAACCTATGGTACATTACAGAAAATAGCCACCAATAAGGTTTTTCAACCTCTACAATTTACCGCTAAAGTAAAACAAGATGCAAAAAGTAAAACAGAAGCTCTAAACACTACCCTAGAAACAATTTTTGTTAAAGACAAGATGGAATTTGATTTAGTAACTCACACAGAAATATGGCAGAAGTTTAATAGGAAAAGCTGTAAAAGCAGCAACAGAGATATTACTCTTCCTACAGACCACGAAGTTCATAATATCATCAAAGCCTTAGCAGACAAAAAAGCACCAGATTCCGATGGCGTAGATAATACCATTGTTAAAAAAATTCACAAAGAATTCCCAGGTTTGTTTCCAAAACTATGCAGAGCCTGTTGGCGACTCGGACACTTTCCTAAAAGCATGAAACTAGCCGAAATTGCACTCTTTCACAAGCAGGGCAAAGACCTCAGACCCGGCATCATATAGGGCTATAAGCTTACTGCCTTCAATCAGTAAGATTTTAGAAAAAGTAATTCTACAACGCCTTAATTTCCACATGTACAGGAACAAGTCTATAAACGAAAAACAATATGGCTTCCTCGCAAGTCCACAGAAAATGCCTTAAAATAACTACTAGATAACATAGAGTAGAACAAAGACAACAATTTGGACACACTGGTTATTTCGTTGGACATCAAAGGGGCATTCGACTCGTTGTGGTGGCCAGACGTAGTCCAATGCCTAGACATTATCAAATTCCCAAAGGATTGGATTATTGGATTATTCATTTATGGCAAAGCACATGACGGCTATCTGCCTAAAGGGAGGGATGCCTTCGTGGAGGACTTTCTAAGGGAAACTGGCTCGTATACACGTTACACACGGGGAAAACCACGAAAACGCCCATGCAGCCACCCCGTTCGCGGGATTCGAACCTCCAAATTCCCAAAGGAAATTCTGAATCTTATACGCAGCTACTTGCAGGATCGTTGGATACAGGTTACAACGGACAATGGTGTTCTCAAAGTCAAGCTGGAAAGAGGCTGCCCCCAGGGTTCCTGTTTGGGACCTACACTTTGGAATCTTGTAGGGAACACAGCCTTTGCGCCCTATGACCAACAGCAAGGAGTGGGTATCCAGGCGTATGCGGACGACTTTTTATTGGTCATTTCTGGTAGCACGGACATTAGGTTAAAGGCACAAAACGCAATCAATACTTTTTCAAGCAGGGCAAATAAGCACAAATTAAATATCTCAGCAGATAAAACTAAACAACTGTTTATATCTAGCATGGAGCGCGAAATAGGAATCCCAACATCAATGGAGTCTCTATAAAAGAGGTCACTGACCTTAAATATCTAGGTGTTATAATTAACAATAGACTTTCCTGGGTACTTCATATTAAATAGCTTACGCAGAAAATTAATCAGCTTAGTAATTCCATGGTTAGAACAACAGGACCTCATTGGGGCACTCCAATCATTAGGCTCAAAAGCTGATACAGAACAATCTCAGAAAAGATGTGGGGCTGCCATATGGTAAAGGAAGCTTACTGCCCATATGAAGAGGCAGCTTCTCACCATCTAAAGAATGCAACTTTTGATCATATGCAAAGATCATCCTCAAATGCGGCACTGCAAGTGCTGACGGGTATCCCTCCACTGGACCTTCTAGTGGGGAGAGAATCACCATTAGTAAGGACATTGCGCCTGGAAAATAACGTCTCTTTGTGGCAAAAGACGTTCTACCACACATACTATTAGAAGCGCAAGCCGATCACGCTTGGACACTCTGCAAATACAGATTTATCGCACACAATACACATGCAATATACCCCGCCAAATGAGAAAGCATTAGCTATTTATACGGTTGGCTCAAAGACGGAGAAAGGCACAGGCTACGCCTACTGTGTACTCCAAGAAGGAGAAGTGATAAAACTTGGTAAAGACGACTGGCAGACAAAAATACCGTCTTTCAGGCAGAGCTTATTGCATTAAAAGCAGCCATCAATTTGGCAAAATATCAAGTTAGGAATAAAGATTAACATATATAGCGACACTCAAGTTTGGAGTCCATCCGAGGGCACAAGACAAGGAGTCCTTTGGTGAGAGATATTCAGAAAATTCTTCTAAGTATCCCACCAGATGACAGACCTATCCTGATCTGGTTTCCAGCTCATGTGGGTATTACTGGCAACGAAACGGCAGACGTGCTTGCGAAATATGCAGCCAATGACTCCAGTAGACTGGAAAACGCAGTAAGTGTTCCGCAGACCTATTTAAAAAAAATCACGCTCAATAGCCTTTTACAAGAATGGCAAAAAAGATGGCAAAGGGAAAGCACAGGGAGGAGAACCTACAAGTTCTTTCCGAAAGTTACATGCTCAATTAATACATACAGCGGAGCACAAACTCAATTCTACACTGGCCATGGCCCCTTCCCACATTATCTTAAGAGATTCGGCAAACGAGCATCAGAATTGTGTGAATGTGGTGCGGTAGGTGATGCAGATCACTACCTCTTCCAACTGCCCACAAACCGATAAACTGCATTTAAAAATGCCCTGCTGTGAATATTGGCCCCAATAGGCGGAGAATACCTGCGGCAACAAGCAGACGAAAACTAAAATAGAGGAGGTAATCAGGCTATGCTCAGCAAGGTACTAAGAAATTCTCCCCCTCCCTTGAGAATTTTATCTTCGCAGCATAATTTTAATAGCAATTCAAAATACTACAGCAACTGAAAATCAACACTAGAAAAATAGCTCATCCCGTAGAATAGTAACAGGATTGTAAGAGCAAAATTATTGTAATGTAAGCATATTACTATCTAGTTTATATGTACTTGATAAAAATAATATTGTAAAGCAGTTTAAAATGACATTTAAAATCCAGTCAGTGTAAACGAATTACAAGTTTACTTTGAATATCTCAGTAAAAGTATTGTAAATAGGAATTCAGATAATGTTTAAATGCACACATAACTGTCATGATTTTATGTAACTAACACATGTAACTTGTACAAGACAATGTTTTTAATTAACATATCTATGCTTATACACAGGCCTTGTATGCCAATGTAATATTTATATTTTTGCACGGAAGAAATATTCCCTTCTGCCAGGATGACTATTAACACTGTAAGACTTTTACAAAAAAGTCAGGTCAGTGGTTATCTCAGGCAGCACTCAGTAGTGTTTTTCAGCTCTTAGTAGTGTTTCAAATAATTTAATAGCCGTAGTTAATTAGCAAAGAGCTAAAATCAACACAGTCAATAGGGATTTTGTGTAAAAGCAGTAGTTTAAATGAAATAAATCAAACTAACATAATATTCTAGTTTATAAGTAACGTGAAAATTTACAATTTGGATGATTAAAATAATGAATATAATCACAAAATTACAACTGAAATTTGTGAATGCTCTAAAATTTCAAACTGTAAACATACCAAGTTCGTTCAAATGTACTCGAGGCTCGAAACTAAACATGCTGCTAGAAAAACTCCGAAAGGCTTAAGAATACAAACGAAAAATTAAAAGATAAATAAACAACATTAAATTGAAAAGCTGAAAGTGCGAATGAAAATATGCACAAGAAATTGAGTAAACCAAAATCATTTAAGGAAAGAATTACTAATAAATAAGATAATGATTATAAGAAAATCTAGGATGTACTTGAAATTATAAGATATAAAGATAAAAATGCGAAAGAAATTAAATATGACAACTAAAATTAAGTAAATTGATAGAATAAATAAAGATTAAACAAACGAAATGGATCATTACGATTGGAAAGGCTAAGAAATAAGAAAAAAATTATAAAAGGATTCAGAATACGCGGGAAATTATGAAGATTCAAAATCTTAAAATTTTTTAATAGTACACAAAATTAAACAAAGTAATAGCATTAGTACTTATATTATTACTATTAATATATTATTATTATTATTATTATTATTATTATTATACTGTGTGAACTGTTGCAGGCTGAAAACAATATAACAAATAAATAAAGAGTATGAAAATATAGGCTAAGTAAGGACGATTAAATGAAAGAATTAAAATAATATTTATGGGTTGTGGTTATAGGTAGCAGTTAATTACGTAAAGCTAATTGCTTAACTTAAAAATATCAAGAATGTACAATACAAAGGTTAAACATGCGGAATAAATTAAAATTCTTGCTCAAAATTAAATAAAATAATACAACAGTAAATATTATGAGAGTAAAGATACTTACTACAGCATAAAAGTACTCAAGTTAAAATTACATAAAATAATAAAATAAAAGGCACACGAGTAAAGAATTAAAGGTGGAAATAAGAATGTGAAAGGGAGAAATTTTAAGCTACACAGAAGTTGTTTGATAAGAACAGCAAGCAATTGACAATTAGAAGGTAAGGTAGTCGAAATACGAAAAAAATAAATAAATAAACAAATAAATAAATAAATAAAAATAATTCGAGTTCTTTACTGTAAACTCTTTTTGGGGGCATTATAACCTAAACTTATAAAATTTACCTCTTAGTTGATGTTATAATAAACCGAAGAAGATTCGAAAAATAGATGATATCACTTAATATGAATTGAATTTGTACGCATTAAAAATTTCTTGCAGGTTTCAGGTAGAAAAAAAATTGAAAGGTTTCAGATTTTAAATTACGTCCAAAGGGTAGTTTTTTTTTTTTTTTTTTTTTTAACATTTCGTGTGTTACCTTTATTTATTATACTGTATCATGTTCTTTGCACTTAAACAATATAATTCAGTTCAAGAGCAATATCGCAAAATAATTTTAAATTGAGCATATCTTTAGAATTTCCGATACACAGTCTCACGCTCTGGAGATAAAAATTTTTTTTCTGTACAACGTTGCCATCCCTCGCTTTGAAATCCTTGAGTCTGTTAATCAGAAATTCGTTAAAGTTTTACAAAATATGAAATCGATAATAAAACAAACTCAAAATTTCGGCTTCTAGATGTCCATATTCTCAGTAGGATTACGTCATTCAAAATTGGATGGCTCAGGTACCGTTGTTTTATCGCAATGCAAGATACATACATACATTTATGCAGACTCTTCATGATTTAATTTCTTCAAATATAATACAGGGCGATAATATTTGGTGGCAACAGTTTGGAAAGTGATACAGCTTTTTAAAGATTTCAACGCAAAATGCCAAAAAGGAAACAATAATCCCTCAGGGACAAAGCCCCATTGGACTAATAAAAAATAAAGGTAAAAATTGCAAAAATTAAATATTAAAAAAATTATTATTGAGAGACGAGTAAAATATTTTCTAACTTTTAATCTTTTCGAATTCATGATCTTATTATCAAAGAGTCTCTCTTATCTTGATCCTTTTTTTTTTTTAAATCTGTTAGCATCCTTATTCCTGTGCATCCTTATTGTTAAACTCTCCTTCCTCTAGACTTTCCTCACATCCTTGATCCCTGGTTTTGAAAAATCAAAGTTTTCTACCTGCTTTTACATCTGTATGAGTAAGTAAGTGCTGCACGATATTATAATTCAGAGAACACCTGACAAGTGAAACAGATGCTTCTTGAAGAATGGGAACTCATGACCCCAAGAACTGTTAGATAATCTGGTGTTCAGTATCGACAGAGAGTGCAACGCAACCATTACAGTTAGAGGAGGTCATATCACTTACTTAGGCTCTTCGGTTTGTTATTCTCCCTCTTGGCCAGACAGTTTTTTGTACCAACGCCATTCGGTCATTAAAGCCTTTTTCTATTCGTTCCGTACTGTAAGCATCCTATTCATTTTTTCTTCCAGTTGTTTGCACACTAGTGTGCAAAACTTCAGCGTTAGGTGTTCCCTGCGAACTCTAATATCCCCTTAGACGGCTTACTCCGCATACTCAAAGGCGGGAGGAACAGGTTCGCAATAGCGTCCTGTAAAAAATTATTGGTCACGCTCTAAGGTATTTCTCCCGCCTTTTTAACATGCCTTCGTAGTGTAGTGGTCAGCACGCTGGGAACGTATTCCAGAGGTCCGTGGTTCGATTCCCGGCGAAGGCGTTGCTCATTTTTCATTTGTCCTGCTTTCAAAAAAATACCTAATGTCTCTACCATGCTTGCCGAAACGCCTCGTATACCTACCATGGATCAAGGGCAGCAGACTATGCTACCGAACGTTGATAAGTGTTAAGTATTAACATACACTCTTAGACAGAAAAAAAAAAAAAAAAAAAAAACCGCACCGAGAAGATATAAAGCAAATTGACACAAATTGATATGCATACAGGTTTCGAAGTAAAATTATTTTACATTTTGGCTGCCAATGAATGAATGGTTGTCGCTACAGCGCATCTGATCTGCGCAACTGGCAGGATATTTAAGAGGAAAAACTACGATTCCAGGTCATAAATTCTTCACGAATTTCATTCCGTGTACTCTGATAGACAGTAACTATGCCTCGCATACAGGTGCGCGAACGATATGCGCAGATGTCAGAATTTGAGAGAGGTCGTGTAGTTAGGCTCAAAGAAGCCAGTTGATCTTATCGGCGAATATATCGACATTTGAGCAGGAGCGATGTTGGCAGGAATGGGTGAACCATGGCCGAACACAACATCAAGAAGGAAGCGGTAGGCCTAGAGAAACGACAGAACGTGAAGACAGAGCAATCGTCAGAGCGGCACTCACAGCCCCAGATGCATCATTATCATCGATTGTATGTGCAACTAGTGCTTCAGTGACCACAAGGACCATTCGTAGACGGCTCCCAGAAAGGGGGTTAAGGTCACGGCGCCCCTTCCGCCGACTACCTTTGACCTCGGTACGACGTCAAGCCCGTTTGCAGTGGTGCCGGGCTCATTCGCACTGGAATGCCACTGATTGGAGTAGAATAGTCTTCAGTGATGAGTCCCGCTTTGAACTGAGCCCAGATGACCAGCGAAGTCGAGTCTGGAGACGCCCCGGACAGCTGTGTGATACCAACCTGACTGTCTTCCGGCATACAGGCCGACAACCAGGAGTAATGATCTGGGGTGCCATTTCATTTCATAGTGGGACCCTTTTGGTTGTCATCCGTCGCAACTTACAGCACAGCGGTACGTCGACGAAGTTCTAAGGCCCGTTGTGTTGCCCTTCATGTCACGCCATCTTGGGCTTACATTTCAGCAAGATAATGCCCAGCTCCACACTGCACATGTTTCTACTGCTTGCCTTTAGTGCTTGCCAAACATTATCTTGGCCAGCAAGGTCACCGATCTCTCTCCTATTGAGCACGTTTGGAGCCTTATGGGCAGGGCCCTCCAACCAGCTTGGGATGTTGACGATCTAACGCGCCAGTTGGACAGAATTTGGCACGATATCCCTCAGGAGGACATTCGCAGCCTCTATCAATCGATGCCAAGCCGAATAACTGCTTGCATAAGGGCCAGAGGTGGACAAACGCGTTACTGACTTTTTCACTTTGTGAAGCTCTATCACTTCAATAAATCATCCAATTTTTCTCAAACTGTAATAACGTGTTTTTCTGTACATAAACTTTACTTCTACCGATTTTTGTCCCATTCGGATAACTTCTTCTTGGTGCGCCTTTTTTTTTTTTTTTTTTTTTTTTTTGTTTTGTCTAAGAGTGTACCTCCAGAACCGAGACTATCCGAGTATATATTGTATTGACTCAGTATAAATATCAGTCAGAGTTAAATAAAACTCTGACTGAGATTTATATTAGTTAAGTGCAATAAAGGACTACGGGGATAAAAAGTTCATTTGGGTAACAAGTATTGCATGTATTTTCAATTCTAAATTAGTTACGACTAATCGCAAACAGCAAATCAATGAAGTTTAAAAACAGAGCAAAACAACCAAGAGTTCAAATATCGATACCCCAAGAACAATGATCTTATCTGCCTACAGCTTATATGTACTAATATATTAGGGTATAGATTTTGTATATTATTAGCTATTTCTAACTTTTTCTTATATTTACTAGCTAGTTTTATATTATTGGCTAACATTTTTCATGAGTGAGTTAAGATGGCATTCTTTTCCAGAATCGATAGATTATTTCAGGTATTTGCTGTAATTCACTAATCGGTTTATGATTAAGCTTATTCTTTATGAAATTGCAGCACCAATAGGAAACTCGATTATATGACATTTCTTTCTTGGAGGATTTCTGATTTCCGAAAGTCACAATGCAAGATATCTCACTTAATATGGATGAAGAAGACTACTTATCTTTAGGATATATTTTCTTAGTTGTTCTCTTTCTTCTTTGTTTATTATGAAATTGCAAAATATATATTTTTTTATTTGAAAAATAACGATAAAAGATACGGAATACTTGGATTTTTAACGTTGAAGCATAACACTGACCAGACAATTTTCTACAGAAAGATGTATGCATCTACGTTGTCTATTGACCACCGTTAAATTAAAAACGCATTGCTATTTTCTTTTTAAGAACGTTCTTATTCTTAAAATTCCTAAAATATTCAATGAAAAGGTTTAAAGTATATCATTTTCTTTGTTATTTGATTACTAAAATTTCTAATCTAAAAACAGAAATCTGACCTCCCCCCCCCAAAAAAAAATCTAAAATTATTAATCTAAAAAATTTTGACGTGAACACCACATGACTTCTTTGTACGGCGCATTAAATTATACAGATTTTTTGCTTCACTTCATTCAAACTTATTCCTCGACTTCATTAGAGAAATATTTCAATTCAGTTCTCACTTTGCTGCAAAACAAAAATACATAAAAACTTAAAACATCTTCATTAAGAATTGTAAAATGCAGAAAAACCTAAAACGTAAAAACAATTTTTCAATTAAATTTAGAGTTTCTACACAAAAACAAGCAGTTCGGCCAACGAGCAGAGGACAGATGTTGCACAAAAATTTTACGTAAACTTTTGGACACGATGTGCAGAAAGACACTGAAGTTGGTGCACCAACTGAATTTATTGCACTCATAAGTTTCAAAAACAGCTGCCACGTTAGGCCTAGCACCACTTACACATTTAAATTGTTGATAATTCTACAACTATTACATGTATATTAACTGAAGGCATAAAATTTTAATTGGGGCATAAGAACAACATAATTTAATTCCTTACCCGGCTTGGTGAGATCGGTTTTTTTATTCTTATATGTTGGCAAATTGTGATTTATTTTGCATTAAACGTTTGTATACGTACTGTGCATTACATATTTGGTGCGGCCGATAGCAACAAAAAGGAGATGCACAGCTAGATATTATAGCAGTCGCATATACAAAATTTCAACATTCTATGTCAAATTCTTTTTTAATTATGCGAGATACATACATATGTACGTTCGTACGTACAAACGTCACACAAAAAAAATTCTTTAAAACCTATTTTAAATACATTTTAAAATCCATATTCAAAGAAACATTTAGATGTCATGCAAAAAAAAAAAAAAAAAAAAAAAAAAAAAAAAATAGTCCAAATGAATTTAAGAACGGTCAAAACGGATATTTCCTTTGAAATATAATAAACGAAACTTTTCGCGATTGCAATACTTCTTTTGATTCGCACAAGAAAATGGAAACGCACTTCTTATGCTTAAATTTTTAAAAAACTTAAAAAAAATCTTTATGCATAAAATGTTAATGAAAATAATAAGCATTTAAGCTCCAACGATAACCGAAAAGATTTGTTCATATTAAGGCAGAAGTATTTTTCTTTCAGATTTATTCAGCTTTCTATACATTAAAAATTGGTTTTGAAGACTTAAAAGTATGTTACGTTAAATTATCAGTCTCTGAGCGTCGCGATATTAAGCATAAAATAGCATTAAAGAGAAAAAAATGAAATAGCCGAAAGGAAAAGAAGTATATAGAGAAAAGCTTGAAGTTTTGCATCGTAAACAACTTTAATGTATTACTATTCTAATAAAAACTGGGAAGAGGTCACTGTAAACGTGACAGACAGATTGTGAATAAATTCTTTTTAAAAGTGTTTTTGTGCATTCATTTACGATTGATGTGGTTTGCTGGCTGTAAATCCTGTTTCTCGTTGATGGGTTTATATTATTAATTATAATACTTTGTTTTTAGAAGAAAAGTTGCAGGAGAAAATAAATGAAGTATAAAATAATATCAAAACCATACTATACCGGCAATGCGCAATTATTTGCACAGATTTTTAGCAAAAATGATTAGTGTTCTTTAGTGATTTCTTGCCTTAGCTTATTTGGAATTAAGATAAGCGTAATATCATCTTAATCATTAGTATTAAAAATGTGAGTCGCAGCTTATCGATGCAAAAATAATAATAGGCGCAAATTATCAAAAGAATTGGGGCATTATAATGAAACTTACAAATGTGATTAAAGGTTAAAAATGTAAAACATTTCAAATATGCAATGACTCAATTAAGTGATCACATATTAGAAATAAAATCTACCATGAAAAATGTTATCCGAATAAACAATTAAAACACAACTTCAAATCTTTAGAACAGCCATTTTCATTTTATTTTTAACAATAACAACGGTACAGAAAAAACTGGTAACCATGGTAACGTTTTGCGACTGCGCAGATAGTCTCGCAGACGAGTCTCACAAACGATGTGCTAGCGATCGCAGCACAAATACAAAAATTTTAAACATCCACTAAACCGTTGCGCATTAGCAAGAACGTTGAGATGGAGTTGATCTTTGAAGAGCATGGCCATTGACTACTCAGCTTTACACGCTGAGTAAAGACGTATTTCTTTTTCTAGTTATTCGAAATTTCCTATATCTGGATGACATCTTTTCAAGTCATTCCACAAACGGTCGCAGATCTTGAGACTTTGAGAAGATTCAAATCCAGGCGAACTGGATGGCTGCATCGGAGTTTTCATGGTTTTGCCCATGTTTAATGTAGATATATAAGCCAGTTCCTTTAGAACTCCTCCCCAATGGCATCCTGCTTTTTTGGTAGATATCCTCGAAATGTTTTGCAGTAATCTAAATAATTCGCATTCATTCGAGAGAGACAAGTAGAAGAGTCTTCGAAATACTTAAAGCAGGAATAGCTAAACTTAATGCCGGTATGAGCTTTTAACAAACAAGCTTTGAGTTTTTTCCTCTACTTCCCACTAAAAAAATCAAGAATTTTTTATATGATTTCTATTTTGTTCTAACTAATCATAACTGTAAAATGATTTTAATAGGAGTACATAGACTTAAAATAATGCAAAACGTTTTCCCTTTAAATAAAGGTTAGGTTATATTATTTACATATGGCAGAACACAGGAAAGCTATTTGCCTCAGGAAGAGATACGTTCGGGAAAGACTTTCTAAAGGAAGTGACCCAGTCGACATTGGTTAGGCCTGTATTTGCGTTACATATACGAAAACCCACGAAAAACATCCATGCAAACAGTCCGTTTGCCTGTATTCGAAATCGGGTCGAATTACTAGTATTCGGTAGTCGTAATTACTCGGCCACTGAGGGAAGGAACTTGTTTGAATAAAGTATAAAAGCAGCAGGATAAAAACTGCTAGTACTTAAGTGCTAGATCTAGCACTTGCTATAATTTAAGGTTTTTGGTACTTTTACTATCAGAGTTACCAGAGGCTGAGCTATAAAATCATTGAACTTTGGTAGCTCGATTGAGGTTCAAATCCCGGAAAACAGGCTAGGTGCATGAGAGATTTCGTGATTTTCCTCAAGTGTAACGTAAAATAGGAGCCGGTTTTCCTTATTAAATCGTGCAAGAAGGCACTCGTTTCTCAGATAGATAGAAACTCGAGAGCTTTGCTGTAATCCAGATAATGCAGTCCTATCTGTTTATCATCAGATCTAGTACTTTGATTTCTCCGAGTAATAATACTAAGGAGAACATGAAAGAATTAGATATTTTAATTCCTATTTCATCTTGAAACGATAGTATTTAACAATTTGAACCATTTTAACTGGGCTACAGAATCTCTCAATTAAAGTTCATTTTCTCTTCTTATCTTTCACTCCGATGAAATTAGTAAGGCTTCACTTAGATTACTGCTTTTAGTTGAATATCATCTTCACCTTCCAATTTAATCCAAAAAAAAATAATAATATTAAAATTATAACGAAGTATTTTATGAAATATTAACCCGTTACAAATAACTGAAAAATAAATCTAGTCGACATTGGTTAGGTTTTCCTCTATAGATAATGTATATCTATTTTCGAGAGCGGAATCTATTCTGGAATGAATTTATATTAGAGGGAAGTTCTAGGAAGAGACACTTAAGACACTTTAACGTGAAATACTTGACCATCTACACTTGACAATGACGAAACAAATATTTTTACATTATGCAATTTTTTTCCTTGGTCGACGGATCTGGAAATGCGTGAACGTGTCACCCAAAACGGGTTCGTGTGTCACTTATGACATGCGTATCATAAGTTTACTATTACTTATCTACTATATTGAGTTCTCCACTAAGTCTTCAAAGGAATAAATTTCAACTATCCTGTATAAAAAATGTAGAGATGCTGAATTTTGAACTATGCAAACCAAACTGTTTTATATGATGACGCCACTTGTATTGCACTTTACAAATCCTATTCCCGGAAACAAAATTTGCAGATATTGTTACAAAATGACATGGAAGATTACCAATGTACCAAACAAAGGTCAGGAACTTTAATATGTTATTTGGAATAAAACTTTTGAACTAAAGATTGCTAATTTGACATAGTTAAGACTGAGCACAATAGCAACTGAAAAGTATGTGATAATGAATAAGGATAAAATAAGGTATCATGAACAAACTCCCTTGAAGAATTACTCTTTTTAACAAAAAGAAAACTAAAACTTTCGTCGGTGACATATTTAATTATGTCTAGGAATAAATAAGTTTAGGTAAATCAGCTAAAAATAATAGATAATCCTTATATAAAAATATTTGTGATTATCACAGTGGTTCCATATTTGCACCGAACTGGTATATTTGGCAGTCTCTTGTGCACTTTGTGCAACCGGAATTTTGAGATGGACAGAGAAAATTGCTAAAATATTCCTCGTCGAAGACAGAAAAACCTACACAGTCCATATTGGCAGGCTACACAGTTGACGCAGTTGACATCCAGAGACTAATTACTATTGTTAATACTTAATGTAGTCATTTATTATTTCATTTCTCAGTTTTGATGTAATTATTCTTATTGTAATGAGGTTAATTAATGTTTTTTTCATTTCTATTTATGTATTTTGTTTTTATGTTCCAATTTCATGCATATTTGATGCATGGGGAGCAGTGATGTGTAATAAAGTGCCTTTACAATTAAATAATAATAATAACAAAAAAGCACAATGACACCCAAACTTTTCCGGCACCTTTTTTCGACTGAAAGTTTTCATGGCGCCCTATCCTAAGTAAAAGGATGACTGACCGTAAGTGAGAGATAAAAATAAATAAAATTCGTGTATATTCATTATTTAATATTTTTTATACTTTATTAACATTAAATTAATAATTAATGTATTGAATGAGCCTGAAAATCACTGCATATTTTCTCAAATCGTGGAATGAAATTGGACACTGCTAACCACATTTCCTTCTCCACGTTAATATCTGTTCTATACTTGCTTTTTACTACAGCGACCGCCGAAAATGCAGCCTCGCACAAATACGACGTCGAAAATGGAATTAAAATTGTATGAGCCTTATCACTTAGAAGGAGCTATTCACCTTTTTATTGAATTCAAAATTCTGTCAATTCTATGCTGTCGAATTTTGCTTTCAAGATGTTGTCGCAAGCTAATTCGATAAGATTCCCTTCTTCCGCGGAAATAAATTCAGACTGAGCACAAGTATTAAATGGATCTTGAATCCATGCGAACCTATCGAAATTTTCATTTTGAAAGCATTTCTCAAACCAGATTAACTGTGATAAATGCCTTTCAAACATATTTTTTGTAGCTTGAGAAAGAACAAGTTCATTCGACATCCAAAATTGCTGCAATATTAAAAAAGAATTTTTGCATTCATCTCCATTCAGTTTTCTTCTCTATAGTTTGAGTTCTTTTATGAAAGCTGATATTCTTCCTACTGACATCAAAATATGCATGTTTTTTCCCCTGCAGAGGGAGATTAAAAGAATTCAGCTTTTCACATATGTCACATAAATATGCCAGTTATATTAAAAATCGGCATCAAAATCTCTTGCATCTTTGCATCCTTCCTCTTTAAAGAATATAAAAACTTTTTGATGCAATTCAAAGGTACGTGATAAAACACGACCACAAGTGACCGATCGAGCACCATACAACTAAGACAAGTGTTCGGCTCCCATATCCTTAGTTATTTTAAAACAACTTGCTTTCAATGGACGAGATTATAAAATTTACCACATTCACGACTCAGATGCTTTGACTCAAGTACTTCTTTATGAGTAATGCAATGGGTCCACAATGCCATTTGGTGATTTTCTTCGAATAAGTGTGCCCAGATAGCAGCCAGACATGGAACGAGCTCCATCAGTACATACATCAACACACTTCCCAGCAAATTCAAATTATTTTCAGGTAAGAATATATCAAGATTGACACAGGTAAAATAATTGCCTTTACTCCTGCAGAGATAATTTTACAAAACATAAGGTTCTGTTTAATATTATTATCATGTATTTACCGTATAGAGCATATGAAATGAGCATCCTTATTATTAATTATCCGTAGCCTCATTTAGCTACAATACAAATTCACCTCTTTTAATATTTTCAATTAATTGATCATTGATGTCCTCCGCCATATGTTGTATTCGTCGACTAATTGTGTTATTGAATAAAGGCATTTTTAAAAGTAACTTTCCAGCAGAATTACCAACCATGATGTGTACCATATCAGCTTGTAGTGTTGATGTGTACCATAGCCAGCTTGTAGAATAAGTTCTTCTGCGATGGTATGAGGCTTCTTACACTTCGCGATTCTATAAACCACATTGTAAGATGCTAGCAAAGCGTTGTTGAATACTGGTGCAGTCTTATTTTTCTTTTTGTTTGTTGTTTCAAATCTTTTAACTTCCTGGCAAAAATATAACGAGGTTTGACAACCATGATGTGGTGATTAGCTTCTAAACTGTGCTTCAGTTTACTTTTGGAAGCATACATTCCGCTGCCAAAGATTTTATACACGGTGACCCAACGTAGTCTCTCTTCACCATTCATTTCTATTGACGTAAAACCAAACTTTAAATAATAATCATCCTATTTACGATATTTTCGTTTCTTTATAGTCGTGCCACTGGTTGAAGATATATTTTCTTTATCTGCACTATTACGTTTGTTACTGTTCAAAAATCGGTTCACCGTCGAAGTTAAAAGAGCAAAACATTACAAAACTACTTATCAAAGACAACAAACAAGAAGTAATATAATACTAACCGTATTAGACGAATTAATTTATACCACTGTTTATTTATATGAAGCGCTGAGTTTAATTTCACTAGACTTAGATTATAAAGCTGATTGAATCGAACTGGCAACACTTGCTTATATGCCTGCCGCAAGATGTTCCAAAATACAAGAAATTAGTCTCTACAGCCCAAATGAAAAAGATATTCAGAGCCGGCGACGTTACTTTTCTACAGGATCAAATAAAAATAAGCCAAAAAATAGATATTTTTAGCTTCTCACTTTGTTTTTAGTTTCTCTAGGTCTAGGCCAAATATCTTGCTCAATAAAGCTTTTACAATATTTCGCGGTACCCCTGTGAAGAGGCCTCGGCTCCCCGGGGCGCTGCGGCGTACAGTTTGGGAATCACTAGACTAGCATAATAAATAAGTTAATTATCGAAATGCAAATTGTATTTGAAAAAAACTAAAATGAGTGTATTTAAGTATGAAAATTAAATAGCTAAATATTTAAACTTGATAAATGACTACATTGAAATGAGTCTTGATTTTTTTCTTTTCATGTTTATCGGCCACAGTAAAAATTTAACAGGTTTATGTTGGGTTTATCTACGATATTAAGAAAGCAATATTGTAAAATGCCTTAAAGAAAATGAAACAAAACCAGATATGAATCTAAACCTTTTTTCCATCTGACGAAGGAGCATTTTTTCCATCTGTTAATACGAAAACGTTTTTACATGGCGTTCATCCTATGTAAAACAGTGATTTGAAAATAGGCTCAGAAATTTTCTTTGCTCTCAACTCGCACTCACTTCTCTAGAAGGAGAAAGCTATCAAAAAATCAATATATGATAATAATAATAAGAAGAAGCAGCAGATAGCAATAACCGCCAAGCATATAATTATTTAATTTATTCCTCAAATAAAAATGGATCATCAGATACTTTTTATTTTTTCAATGCAAGTTGCAATTATATATGTGTTTGATTATTTAAGTATTAGCGCAGCTATCCTAATAAAAACTGCCACATTTTCAGAATGCGCCAAATCTGCCAGCCATGTACTTATTCTTCAGAAACCCTATAACAGAAATTCTTCTGTTTGAGTCAGCAACGTTGCCATCCACATACTCGTTCGTTTTGCTTTATTCCAAGTTACAACTGATTTTTGCAGACAGACCGTGATGATTTTTATCTTAAAAATCTATTTTTAAGATTTGCTATGCAATGTACAATTTTTGAGTCACTATACACTTCCTCTTGTTGATATATGCTAAGCTAGTTCGCACAAATTTTCACTAACCTCAGTAATTTCTTCTGAACTTCATAATTTCAGTAGTTTTTTCATCCGAGTAATAATATCATTTAACTTCCCACCATCGGCCGAACACTGGTAGTTCGTTTCGGGGTTCGAATCTAGCGAACGGGCTGGTTGCATGGGCGTTTACGCGGTTTTCTCCATATGTAACGTCTATACTAACCGTTTTCCTTTAGAAAGTCCTCCACGTAGGCATGGATCCCCTCAAGGGCAGATAGCCCTTGAGGTTTTGCCGTAATCACATAAACCAAACCAAAACAAAACATCTGACTTTTTCCAAACTCTGAGCTTTTTACAAGATTTACCCCTGTAATTGAAATATTGGCGTTTTCATTTAAGGCAATGTATGTCAGAAACGTAGACCTCTGATCTCTTTCTTGAAAATCACAAGTATTTTAAGCAAATGTCTCCATACACTTCTAGCAGTGCAAAAGAATATTTTCCTTTAGAAAGAAAATAAGAATGAAGTTTGTTAAATACCTAGAGATTTCCGATATGTGGTTGCATATTATGAACAATAATTTATGGCTAATTAAGAAACAGCATATTTATAGGTTTTATGCAAAAGAACAAAAATCATATATTTATTAGAAAAGACGGAAGAGACGAGAAATGACAAAGAAACATGTATGATCATCGAACAAACGACGCGAAGATCTTATATTTAGCTGTGCCTGGCACAGAATTATCTATTAAAATTGTCGTTAATACAGTTTGAATTTTTATCTAATTTTAAATTTCCTTACTTTGAACGCTACAGGCGTTCATGAAAGAAACATGAATTAATACTCGTAGCTATTTTCTTGTTTTTATTAAACGAGTCTGAAAATTCCGCTTTAAAGCTTCTTCCGTCATGGACTGAAATAGCACTTCACAAAGCTTTCCGCAAATGGCTCCCATTCAATTTAACTATTCTCTTCCCATTTAACAGTTGCCGGCGTCAAGCAGGTTAATAGAATTTCATTGTCTGACAAAATCGCTGGTTTGAAATATTCACCATAGAAGATTTCACTTAACCTACGCACTTTCATTTAGGATTTCCGATTTGGCGACATTTTTATAGACATTTTTTAAGCGACCTAAAAATATGAATCACAAATCAACCAGATTTTCTCTTTTGAAAGAATACTTTTCCAACCATTTTTGGCTCATTGCTCTGTCTGAAAGCTTAATTTTTACGGATAAAAACGGAAAAACGCTGTCAGAATACATGAATCTTGGGTATAATGAAATGACTGCAATAAATAGAAACCCATTTATTAACATCAAAGAGAAGAAAAAAAAAGTCTTAAAACATGGTTAAAAAATCTTAGAAAGTTTTCCAAAGGGATTTACGATTGTTGTTGGTTTTTCATATAACGGCAAGTTAAAAATAAAGAAACTGGAGAAAAATGTTCAGATAAACTCCATATATTATAAGGAACATATTTTATATCCACTTTTCAAATATGGAATACCTTCTCTTTATCCACAGTGCCATTAATCAGTAGAAGTGCATCAAAACAAAGCGAGCAGCCGCAAGTCAAAATCCATTTTTAATTTCTTGGAGAAAATGGAACAAGAAATGGGTATCAAGGACATACTCTTCAGTCATATCCTCATTAAATCTCCTGATGTCTCATTCATGGATTTTTGCGCTTTTGGACTTTTAAAAAACGGATCATCCAAACGTACAACACCTACAACCCTGCTTGACCTTTGGAAAGCTGTTCAAGAGGACTACAAAGACTTTATTGTCTTGGTGTGGTGTATTTAATTATGGCAAAGCACACTAGGGCTATCTGCCTAAGAGGAGGGATGCCTTCGTGGAGGACATTCTAAGAAAAACTGGCTCGTATACACGTTACACATAGGGAAAACCACGAAAAAACCCATGCAGCCAGCCCGTTCGCGGGATTCGAACCTCGGACCGAACTACCAGTGTTCAGCGACTTTACCGCTCGGCCGCTGGTGGGCCCTTTATTGTCCTGGAAATTACGGCGTTGAAAAAGTAGTGCAGAATAAGGGTTATAAAAGAGAATATTAAAAAAAAAAATTGTACTTAAAATATTTCTGTAAATATAATGTAAGTCGTCTAAAAAATGTGCGAACAGCCTCTGTATATGAAATGTTTTCTTGCCAAGTATGGATTAGATTACATTGGATTGGATTACTTGTTTATGGCAAAGCGATCTTCCTAAGAGGACGGATGCTTTAATGGAGAACTTTCTGAGCAAAACTGACTTATATATTCACGGAACGGATGAGGAAAACGTTCATAAGCCAGCCTGGTCGAGAGGATTTGAACTGCCGTCTTCGGCCATCTTATCCACTCTCTCACTGGTGTGCTTTCAAATGTGATAACTGAAGTTTTAAGGAAAATAAAAAGAAGTATTCCTTTAAACTTAAAATTTATAAAAAGGAATTATGTTAAGTAGAAGATAAGGTTTGGTAGTTTAAATAAAATGTACACATTCCAAGTTTAGGATCTAAAATTTCCGATTAGAGATGCATTTGAAATTAATTATGATTTGCAAAATTTTACTATTAAATTTTATGCAAAGTTAAATATTAGAAATTTTCCAAGATTCTTTCCCACATTAAAGCGTTGTTTCTACAAAGTTTTTAAGAAAATAGCCAAAATATTAGTAGAAAATTTAGACTCCTCTCCACGAATCTCTCAAATTACTGCTCCAGTATATTCCAGCGTGGTTTCAAATAAGATGCACAACATCCACACTCCGTTTCTCCCCATTCCACCCTCCCCATCCAAAATAGTCGAAAATAGTAGTTGCTGGCGTCAAGCAGTCTAGAGAAACCTTCATTGTCTGGCAAAACGGCTGGGGACCATAGGGGTTGGGTTCGGAATTTTCATCCCAACACACACACGGGCACTTTCAATTAGAAACCTGGGATTTGGCGAGATATGTGCGTCGTTTTCTGGCGACAGAGAATTGCAAATCAGTGGACAGCCAAAATTATATTTTACCAAAGTTTCTACTCTGATTAGTTATAATAATATGTATTACACATCGAAGAATTATTCTAATTCGATATCTATCACGTATTTATGAATTACTGTACTTAAAATAAAGTAAATCACAAACTGAAAAAGTTAGATTACAATCTAAGCAGAGTTCAACATAAAACCATTTAAGTTTCAAAAATTTAAAAAATATATTTAAAAATATAAAAATCAAAATACTGAAAAGAGAACTGCAATCTGGTCTTGCTATTTGATTTGAGTTTAATGTTTGAAATAATTTTAGGCGAAGTAGTCACGGCAGACCTAATTGACCTCGTTTAAAAATTTGTCTTTCCAGAAAGTAACGAGCGTAAAATCTTATATTTAAAAATGAAATATTCAGAACGGCAAAGCGAAATGGAAGGGAAAAAATTGCATCGTAAATTAACACCATGTGGAGCCTTATGCACTCATTTAATAAGAAAAATTAACTAATTGTTCAAGACGTAACTATGCACTTATTTCATTATGTCCAGAAGATTTGCAACAAATATTTCCCTCAAATGGCGATACTTTTTATTTTGCAAGGTAAAAAAGGCGAGAACCCTCCAACGAGATACATTTTAATGACTTCCTTTCAATTTTGTTCTTCGAAATGTTGTAACAGAAAGCACTTATTATGACTATTAATGCAGTTATACTCAGTATTATTCGATTGTTATTGAGCAAGCAATGAAAATTGATAATTTAGTTGGCTTTCATTTGCGTACATGAATTAATTTGATTGACGTTTTCTGCGGGGGAGGGATTTACTTTTCTATATATTTTAGACTTCTGTATTGAATTTTTTTATTCAGGTTAAAAAAAAAAAAAAAAAAAAATCCATTAAATATTAAACAAATTTTAGGATTAAATACATTTTAGAAATTTGAATGTTACTTTAAATGAATTTTAATTTTTTGGCTAAAATTTTGTTTGCGATAAATAATACTTTTACTGACACGAATTGTTTAGTTTTCCCAAAGTTTTCAATTCAAGAACAGAGCCATGATAGCGCTTATTTTGTGAGATAGCATTCCTCCCTCTTGGCAAACCTAAGGATCTATTCTAATGAGTTGAAAGGTACACCTCTCACCTGTGTTGATCCTCAGGTATAATCGTTTGCACCTGAATGCTGCAGGTCAGGCGTGAGACAAAGGGAGCTTTATGAGAACGTGCCTTTCTACAACAGCGATAAAGGGGAAGAACATACTGGTGAGGAAAGATCATGGAAATGTTGATTTAATTCTAAAAAAATATGTCTTTTATTAGACAGTTAACGAAGATTAGACTACATTTTAATACCTCGTAGGAAGGGGGAAAGAAGTTTACCATACAAAAATTTTTTAAAAAAGTGCTTGAAGCATTCAGAAACATAAAACTTGTTTTATTAATTACAATAAAACCGAAAACATCTGTTATAAAAAATGAAGGCAGTTCGTCGCACTGTGAAAAGACCCACAGCCACTAAATTTTGAATACTTGTAGCTCTGCATCCAAACTTAGATTTTAATGTTCGGACAAAAGATTTTGTTAAGGCTTTTTATATTCTCGCTGAGTTCGTAGTCTACGAGTCTGCTGTTGCACTCACTCCTGCTAATGTAATCTTTTTTTTTTTTTTTTTTTCCAGCTTTAATATCAAGCACGATTTACTTACGTCATGTACAGTTCAACAGCAACATTGCAAAAATTTTAAAAGCAGCGTATGCTTAGAATTCTAAATACATTCGATGCAATGTAAAGTGCTGGCATACTTTTTTCTTTTTTTTTTCATTTTTTTCAGTCTTTTTCTCAGTTTATCATATCAATGTTCAGTTTTCTTAGTAAGATGGCTTAAAGAACTTTTTTTAGTCTTTTTATTATTAAGCTTTTATGTGTTAACTTTATTTATTAAAAATCACGTTCTTCACACTTACGACACATAAAATTCATTACCTCCGTTACTGCCGTATTCAAAACCATTAACCATTAAGCAAAATGAGCACGTCTTAAGGACTCAAGGATGATTGGAATAATTAGATAACAAAGCTTGTTATAATGTACCCTGACGTTAAAATTGATGAAAGCAATAAAATTGCAGAAGCTGATTAAAAAAAAAAAAAAAGTAACGTAAACCGTGTTCTTCCGCCACAGAGGTTGTCTGTAGTATTTTTGCCGTGAAATTAAAGAGAGTTCGTTGTAGTTTTTCTCCACTATCCTCTTTTGTCTACTATCCAGCTACAGGCATGGGAAGAAAGAAATAGGCCAAAATGCCCCAATATCGCGGCGAAAATGCTTGGTATAGCTTTAATAGGAATGTGCCATTTTCTTTTATAAAGAAACGTCGAAGAAATTAAACGAAAGTGTAGTCACTCTCTTTTCTCACAGAAGGAGTATGAAACGATTATCATTTGCAGAGCTGGATGATTACGTATTCGTACATGAATGATGCAAATGCGAATAAAAATAATTATTTGCATACATCTAAAAAATTAAATGAAAATCGTTAAGGACAACTTATATTACTTATAAATTTCAGATTTCTCGTTGAAACGATCTATTAAATTTGACCATGATTTGCATAATATTGGCGACTATTTGAATTTTGTTGAATTCAATGCACTATGTTTTACTTATTCTTGTTTATACACATATTGTGAAAATAATTTATTGTATTTATAATTGCCATTATTTCCCATTATTTTTATTCAATAAAAAATCTGATGTGTACACCACATGACTTCCTTGTACGGAATATTAAATTATACGCATTTTTTCTTGCATTTCATTTAAACTTATTGGATTGAATTAAATCTACTTCGCCGACAGCGCATAAACCACAATAGAATAAATGTATTCCTTAAAATTCACTCTAGTATTTGTTTACCATAGCGACACTCTGGCGCTAGATTCACTTAACAGTATTATATTTCGTTCATATTATAACTCATAATGCACAAAATTTATATCATTTAAAGAATAGAATTACCTAATCAAATACTATAATAAAGCTACAATGATGTATAAAAGAAATTAAGCAAACAAAACAAAAAAGTAACAGTTTTTCACAGACGATTGAGTATTTCTCATTCAATTAATTCAGTTCTCACTTCGCGAGAAGGCAAAAATACATAAAAACTCAAAATATCTATATTGAAAATTACGAAATAAATCTTAGACACTTATTTCCTCGAAAAAATTCCAGAAAGGATTAAGCATGATTTAATTGGCAATACTAAATGAAGGCGTTATGTTTGTTGCTGCGAAGCTAAGTTTCTCTAGATTGGCAACAAATCCACTACTTTGCTGTTTCAAATGTAAACAATCAATGGCCGCCATAAAAAAAGGCTTAGCGGCACTTAAACAACTTTAAAATTGTTGATAATTCTAAAAATATTGCATATAGATTTATTAAAGGCATAAAAACCTTAACCGGAAGATAAAAACAACATAATTCAATCATTTTTAAAGCAAAAAACGTACAATTTACCAACATATAGGAGTAAAGAAACTGAGATCACTGAGCCGGGTAACAGAGTGGATATATATATAAATATATTTATATACGTTTGATGCGGCCGATTGCAACCAAAATACGAGGTGCACATCTACATGTTATAGCAGTCCTATATACAAAATTTCAACGTTCTGAGGATACTCGTTTTTGATTTATGCGAGATACGTACGTACGCGAGTACGTACATACGTTCGTACAGACGCCACGAAAAATTCTCTTCAGAATTAATTTTAAAACAGTTTTATAATTTTTCTGGAGGAAACGAGTCTTTTATTCTGTTTTTACGTACAGATATCACGCAAAAACATCGTTAAATTTCATTCGATAGCGCTCAAAATGGATATTTTCGTTGAAATATGCTGCCTGAAATTTTTCGCGATTACATTACTTCTTTTTTCCTTCGTACAAGGAAGTAAAAAGGAAAGCATTTATAAACTAATGTTTATTTATAAGCCGATAGAAAATGCACATAAACTAATACTACCAATAAATAGCAATGCTAATGCAAATAATTAACTAATATATCACAAATTAAAAATATTTTTCACTTTAAATGCAAGAATCACTGATTACATCACTAATTACTAGATTTTTTTAAAATAAATACTCTTAGATTACAGAATTAAAAAATTAAAATAGCTTAACATCAGCCAAAGACAATCTAAAACGTATGAAAACACAAGAAACATAATATATACAGGTGACAGGTGAATGCAGGGCCCGGACACCCGGACGGCTTAATATGACAAATCGGGTGTCGTCCGGTACCCGCACCTATTTAGAACAACACAACCCTGGCGACTTCCTGAAAGGGAAAAAACTAACTATTTATTGAAGCGGGGAAACAAATGCTTTGTCTAAAATTAAGGGGAAAAAAATTCTGATGTGGCCAGACCATGGCCTTCCGTCAATTCCCTATTCAGACACCAAACTAGCGGAATAGCAACGAGCTTTAAGTAAACTACCACTTACGGCTGATTGTTTGTAAACAAACTTATTTTTTTTACAAACTTTATGGTTTAATTTTAATTATAAACACTACTAATGTTTCATTATTCTATTCTCCCATGCAATGAACAATGACAACTATACGTGCTCATGTACACATCGGTTCTCATTCTTTGATCTCAAAATATCACTTCTATCGTGGGTCCTCTGGTCGTATAGTGTTTCGGATTCACAAATAAAGTGACTTAAAAAAAAATCTAAAAGCTTTCAGGTTTTATATTACGCCCAAAGGGGCACTTTTTTTATTTACACACATATACACGTTTTGAGAGCATTGGCGCTAAAAATATTTAAAAACAGCCTACCTTAAGAATTCTAGACAATGTTGAATCTGAACGCTTTGAAATCGTTTAGTTTCTTAGTAAAAAACTCGTTACAATTTTACAAAATATGAAATACATAATAAAGCAAATTCGAAATTCAAAATTCGGGCTTCCAAGTGCCCATATTCGAGTGGAGGATACGATATTCAAAATTAGATGGCTGTAGGTACCGTTGTTTTTTCACAGTGCGAGAAATGCAAATTTTTTATTCATGCAGATTTTTTATTATTTAATTTCTTAAAATGTAATGAAGGGTGATAATATTTGGTAGCAACAATCTGAAAAGTGATTCAACGCTTTTAATGATTCGACGCAAAATGCTGTCTCGAGAGTAATAGCCCTTACGGGCTAACGCTCCTTTGGGCTTAATAATCACTGTTTTTTTTTTTTTTTTTTTTTTTTTTTTTTTAAACAGCATAGCTCTACGATTCCTGATAGTATGTTAGGTGTGGCCATACATTTCTTTTTATGTTCGCTCTCTTATTTATGTTTGCTACATAATTTCTTTAAAAATGACACATAGCAATAACATTTAGTAGCAGGATATTTTTATTTGAAAAGGGATTCAACACAAAAGTGATTAACTAGAATAGAGAACTGAGGCTAATGTATTTAACTGCTCCATAACCAAAGCTCGTCTTAGTTTATGAACTTAACTTTTGTTGCATTTAGCATAATTTTAAAAATACATTTTATGCTTTTAAGAGAAACATGTTATTCTCAACCACATACCTATTTTAAATACCAAATTTGAAAAGATTTAAATTATTTCATAGTATACTTTTTTTACGAAAGTCCGTTCAGAGGGACAAATAAATTATCCTTTCCATTCTTTCAATTTTAGTCAAAATCTGGTAGGTTGTTCCCATTAATACAAAAAAGACTTGAATACCAAAACTGAAAAGTTTTGTATTTTATATTAATACAGATTTTCATTAAAAAATGTTGTAGGCTTCAAGTAAAGTACCACTTCCTGTTGTCTATAGACTGTTATGGGCTGCCTGTAGAATATTACTTAGAGTTGTCCAATTTTACTTAAAGTCTAATCAAATGTTCATATGAATGTAATTTAAATACCGAAAATAGAGTTTTTTTGGAATTTTCATATAAGAGTATCGCGGACGAAGAAATCGTCGCACACATACAGACCTCACTGTAAATATAGTAGAAACGTGTTCTGGGGACCTTATTTACTGAAAACACACTATCGAATTTTTGAACTGAAAATATCACCTCCCTTATTTATGTATATAGGTTGGCGAGGGATAATAATTAACTTTCACAACTTTTATGATTGTCTGCCTTCTTTTTCACCAGCAAAATATTCAACAGATGTTTCGCTTTGTTATGACAGCAATAATACACATTATTCAGCATGAAGAATACGTGGCATTACAATTGTTTTCAATGCTTCCGTGGTAAAACCGACAATGGGAATTTTTTTTGGACCCGTTGCTGAACACCTGAAAACCTTTTTGCAGTGCCCCCTTTTCCTTGTGGCCTTAAGCGCATGCTTATTTTGTATCCCAATTCAGTATATTTTTCATTTTAAAAGCAAGGCTTATGTGAATTAAAAACAATTAAGTTTCAAAAGTTTTCCAAAGGACATTGGAAGAACACATCTTCTACACTGCGCACGAATCAGTGCATCCAGCCCGAGTCAGATTAGGACCTAAGCACGTAAAAGATTCGGATATCACCCATTTATGTTTACTTCAGTTTTCTCTTCATTCATTCTCTCTCTGGGTTTTGGTTTAGCTACACAATGCATTCATTCCGCGGTAAAACCGACAATTTTTTGGACCCCCCCCCGTTGCTAAACACCTAAGGAGCTTTTTTGTGGTGCCCCTTTCCTTGTTGCCCTAAGCAAATGCTTATATTATTTTAATGATTAATCCAGCCATGTTAATTCTAATATGGCTAATTCTAAAATGGCTTGGATTTTCTCCAGGTAATTATGTCAAACGCCATCGCAGTGCCTGGAGTTTTCGAGGAGATTTTGACTTTGGATCCAAATTGTGAAACTAACCCGAAAAAGGTTTTTAATGGTTAAAAAAAAAAAGCGAAGATAGCCTTAAGCTTCTGTCTATCTACTTTAGTAATTTCGCTTTCCGAAAGACGTCGCCGACATTGCTAAACTGTCCGATGCCGAAGGGAACAATAAATTTCTTTCGCGTCTTTTTTTGCCTCTTAAACACTTTCTTTGCAACTTTTTTCTTTCATCTTTTGCGACGTTTCACTTTCTTTTTTCGAGGACTTTCTTCATTTTGAGTTCTATTCCTTTGAAAAGAAAGCAACTTATTTGAGAATTGCGCATTGAAAACGATTGTGATATCACGTATTCTTCATACTGAATAATGTGTATTATTGCTGTTATAACAAAGCGAAACATCTGTTGACAATTTTGCTGATGAAAAAGAAGACAGAATGCAAAATTGTTCCAGGAAAATATAAGGCATATGATAGTTGCATAAAAACTTTTGAAAGAATATGATGAAATGAGTAAAGAGATTAAGAACACGGACCTTTGCCACTTTCTTTTCAAACGATTTAAGTTTACCACTTTTTTATTTGCAAACAGAACCTATTATATGCAGGCACATTTCTTTGTATCTTGTAGAAATACAAATCGAGGTTTTTCAGCAGTCTTACATGGAGCCCCACGATTAGCGTTATTTTGCCAATCAAATTTCCTTGCTTCGTTTTTCGATGCTTCAGTAAGTTTTCAGTTGTTAATACTGTGTTTATTACTTCGATTAAAAAAAAAATATATATATATATATGAAAGCTTTCAGATTTTACATTACGCCCAAAGGGGGGGGGTATTTTAACGTTTTGTGTGTTACCTTTATTTATTAAGCATTATGTTCTTCGCACTTAAACCATAAAATTCACTTCAACAGCAATAGGAAAATAATTTTAAAATGAGCATATCTTTAGAATTTCCGGTACACAGACTCTCACACTGGAGATAATTTTTTCCCCCCTTTCCGTACAGTGTTGCCATTGCTCGCTTTGAAATCGTTGAGTTTGTTAATCAAAAATTCGTTAAAGTGTTACAAAATATGAAATCGATAATAAAACAAATTCCAAATTAGGGCTTCCAGATGCCTATATTCGGTGGAGGATTAAGTTAGTCAAAATTTGATGGCTCTAGATACGTTGTTTCATCACAATGCGAGAAACATATATACATTTATGCAGATTCTTCATTATTTAATTTATTTAAGTATAACACAGGGAGATACTATTTGGTAGCAACAACTTGAAAAGTGAAACGGACATTTAAAGTTTTCAGCGCAAAATGCCAAAACAAAATTCTGGGCTAAAGCCCTTTGGGTTAAAAAAAAACTATGCCAATACCAGAGGAATAAATAAGATCGTTGAAAGCATGTACTCCGATACAGATCCGGTTATCGAAAAGGAACTGAATTATTTGGATATTACAAAGTATGCGAAGGATATCTGATTAGAAAGAGGGATGCCTTCATGGAGGCCTGTTTAAGAAAAAAACTATTTCATAATCATGTTCACACAAGGAAAATTTCTCACGCAAACAGACTATTCGCCGGAATTTGAAACCATGTCAAACTTTCCTGTGTTCAGAGGTTTTACCGATCGACCACTAGTAGGCTTCACGCAGAAAGGTTTGGCTGCATAGAATTTTTATGGTTTTCCTTATCTATAACGTGAACACGACCCAAATTCTCTTTAAAAAGTCCTCCACAGAGGCATCTTTTGTAACACTTGTGTGCTTTGTCGTAATCAGTTAACCAACCAATAAATTAGAAGGTTATTACTTAATTTTTTTAGCCTTATTAAACTGGTTCGACTTAAGGTATCATTTAAGTTTCTAACCAGTTGTTTTATGACAGTTTTCTATCTTATCGTCCTAAGTTCCATTTTCCTGCCAGAATGCATATTTCTAGCTCGCGTGATATTAAATGAGGTAGAAAGAAGAGACTACTTAAAAGAAGGTTTTGGAAGGTAGACTCAGAGCGTGCTCTGCTTGCTTGAAGACCACGTTGCTAAATTTGATTCGCTTGTGATTAGTATTCTGCGGCGTTGAGTTATTCTTGCCAGTAGACTTGTTTACGCCGACCTGAGGTCAGAGCCAGCTTGCGTGTTATGTAGAGCTTCAGTTGTGAAGCCGTTAGGCTTTTATTTCCATCAGCTTTAGTTAATCGCTTACATTTAATTTAAGTCATAACTGTTGACTTCTGTAAGCATAAATTTTGAATTAATAAACGGGTCCTTTACACCCTTTCCCTGTGGTACTTATAAGACATAGCAATAATTCGCAACATGTCTTTCAAAGTTTCGGATCTAGTTTATGTTGCCAAAGAAGACAAACCTCTATAAATCCATTAACTTCTCGGTTTTCAAAGTATTACAGTATTTCTGGAAATTGAATTCTTGGATTATTAATCCTAGCAATATCTAAGATTTTTCTTTACTATCTGACTGAAATTAGGGCAATTACTAACCGTACCACTGTCTCCAAATATTCACGTGAAAGGGAAGCCGCCGGCGGTGGATGGTAGATTCTTTTCCGTCGCATGGAACAACTCTGATTAATCAAAAACAAAGTCCAACGTTAAGAATCAGCGTAAAATTTAAAAAAAAAAAAAAAAAAAAAAAAAAAAAAATGTGCAGTACTAATTTCCATAGTTTTTTGAACTACGTTCTTCAGTTGGTTAAGTACAAATGAACCAAATAAAGGCTGAAGAAAGATAAGGATAGAGATAAGATAAGAAAAGTTGGCAGACGTTAAGCTACTTTCGCCATCTATTGATGAAACAAGAAAAACTAAAACAAAATATCTTTAAAGGCTGAAGGTAAAGATGGATTACAATCAGGGTCATTAACTAGAACAGAAATATTTTTTTGGATGTGAAACACTTCCAAAAGATCTAATTCACAATGGTGGATGTTTTTTGAATAATTTTGGCAGCAGATAAATGGAAAGTTCATTCCAACAGTGCTGAGCAACAGCAGAGTTCTGTGTTTCTTTTTTCCTAACATATGCCTCATATTCTTTAATACGAAATTTTAAGGCTCTTTTCGTTTGACCAATGTAAATTAAACCATCCGGAATGAAGTCCTTAAGCATGGAACTAGGAATTTTATTGATAGCAGAGAAAACAATCTGAGTTAAATTTCTGCAAAATGCGTGCAATTTTATAGCTAATTAACGGAAAGAAAAGAATGACAACAGAATTTTTATAATCACCCAAAACAGGATTGTACCTATTGATGTGTTCCGATGAGAACTTTTTAACTGCACGGTTAATAAGGTTGGGTGAAAAGGCCCTGTCAATAGCAACTGCTTTTAAATAATTTAGTTCTTGATCAAGAGCTGATTTGGAGGAGCAAACTTGAAGTGCACGGAAAACAAAGAATTAAATGAAGCTAACTTCTGTTTCGCCAGATGACATGATTTGAACTGATGAAGGTTAACGGTAAACAGTAGTACCAAAATGTGGAGGAACGGAAGAGAATTGGATGTCTCAATTTCAAAAGTGAGCTGAATAGAAGGCTCAGTGGAATGCATTATTGAAAGAACATTATTTAAATCACTTTCATTACTGTCAAACAGGGTAAATGTATCGTCTATGTAAATTCCGGAACCAATCCAGAACCAAACTGGGAAGTTTAAAGTTTCAAATACTTTTGATTTAAAATAATGCATGTAGATATCAGCAAGGATTTGACTAAGAGGGCTTCCCATGGTTAATCCCTCAGTTTGCTTATAATACTTATTTTGGAAAGCAAAATGTGTTTGTTTCAAACAGAGTTTGGTAAGTGAAATTAGTTCATCAATTTCGATGCAGGAGAAATTAAGTTCAGGAAGTCTAGTTTTTAGACAACTTAATGCACCTTCCACTGGAACATTGGTAAATAATGATTTAACATCAAAAGAAACCTTGAGGAAATTTTGGGGAGAAACAGTTTGAACTTTTTTTACAAACTCTATTGTATTTTTAATGGTTTAAATGCTATTATCCAATATAGTTGAAAATCTAGAAACTAAATATTTAACTAACATATACGAAGCAGTGCCTAAATTTGATACAATAGGGAGGAAAGGAATACCACTTTTATGAATTTTGGGAAAAGCATATAATCTGGCGCAATTCACAACAGATGGGATAATTTGACTAATGGGGTTTAATTTACATTGGACAAACAAAAAGAGCCTTAAAATTTCGTGTTAAAGAACATGAGGCATGTGTTAGGAAAAAGAAAACACAGAAATCTGCTGTTCCTCAGCATTGTTGGAATGAACTTTCCATTTGTTTGGTGCCAAAATTATTAAAAAAACATCCTTAATTGGTGAATTAGATTTTTAGAAGCGTTTCGCATCGTCTCCAAAACACATTTCTGTTCTAGTTAATGACCCCAATTGCAATCGATCTTTACCTTCAGCCTTTAAAGATATTTTGTTTTAGTTTTTCTTGTTTGATCAATAGATGGCGGCAGTAACTTAACTCCTATCCAACTTTTCTTATTTTTCTTCTCCTGTTATTTGGTTCATTTGCACTTAACCAGCTGAAGAAGGTAGTTCAAAAATCTATCGAAACTAGTACTGCAAACAATTTTTTAAAATTTACTCTGAGTCTTAATGTTGGACTTTGTTTTTGATTGTTATTCAGAGTGATATTTAAACTAAATAACTCTGAACCTTAGGTCGAAGGTCCATGCGACGGCGTTTCGGTCACTTTATTATGGAGGCACCTAATAAGTTGGCCACCGTTGCCTCCCATGAAAGGACAAATAAATTACATCCATGCTTTTTCCGGGATTCGCGCCCGAGCCTTTCGGTATGGCAGTCAGAGTTCGCTAACCACTTTCCTGTGGATTTTTTTAATTACAAAATACTAGATGTATTTTGTATACATTTAGGTTAACATGGGGATTTTATATGTCTTGTGTATATTTGAAAAGTAAAAAAAAAAAAAAAAAAAAAAAAAAAAAAAAATATGTAACATAATTATGTAAATATATTTGACGTTTTTAATTAGATAATTAGGAATTAAAATGCAATTTTATTTAAATGAGATTAAGAAGTAAAAAAAAAAAAATGTTGTCTTTAAATAGCTAAGTTTGTTAATCAATGGGATATAGATTAATCTTGAAAGATATACCTTACATTTTGGCGATTGACAGCAGACTGGAATAAAAAGTGAACTTACACAAAATCATGTTTCGAGACTAATAGCCCTTTTGGGCTAAAACGGCTTCGGCATAGAATTGACAGCGGTAAAGTGTAGCCATTGGTATATGATCGATACTAATTACCAACATAAAACTGACACGATAAAACAAAAAAATATATACAAAGTCAATGCAATAACGAGTGATAGTATTCGTGTACTTCAGTCGTTTACAAGAAATCGTCACATGAAATGCGATCGACACTGCATAAGATCATCACCGGCATATAATTGACATTTTCATGACGTAGAACAGATTTAAAATGAACAAGGTTGGAAGCAGGCACAGAATCGATACTAGACTAGAATCGAAACTGATTTTCAGCTTCTGTGTCTTCCTATGACGCATTCCCAGCTAAAGTTCTTTTAGCTCTCTTTCCCATTTGCAAGCAATGCATGTGCGTTAGCAACATTTCTCATAAATTAAAATGCATATGAAAGTTGAAAATTACTGAATTCGTGTTTCCACCATTTAAAATATTTGGAGATCGCTTTCAGATTATTTTTTTAGTCAAGTATATTTGGGAATGGGAACAAGCTATTTAGCGTTATCAAATATTAAGTACATTGATAAAAATCTAAATTTTGAAATATTTACTGGACAAATGAATATTGTTATATGATTCCTGAAACCAAAAAATGGTTTTAAGGCATGTAATTCCAACTTTTCTCACCGCAAACTGTGCCCATTGCAAGCTAAAGCCTTTTTTGAAAGAAATGTCTACTAATATAAAGAATAAAGAACAACTTTACGGAGGAATGGGAAGTATTAAAAATGTTGCCAAGTAATTAATGTTCATTACCTCTTTAACTGCCCGAAACAACTGCAACAAAGATCATTAGGGAGAGTATTTTCTTTCTTCATGTTTCTCTTTCAAAACTTTCTATAGAGAAGTCAGTACAAGGAAGATATCGTTTATTTGTGAGAGCCTTTCAATCAAAAATTGGCATTAGGAACATAGAAGATGATGTGGCTCTTAGCCACTTCAGTCTTCGGATTTAACTTGGTATGATCTTCTCTTGTGGGGTCTGTCGAGGGTAGTATAGCTTTTGTGGCAACAGTATCACTCATTGGTCGATCATTATATAATGGCGTGCATGTGAGTGAAATCGTACCGATGTCTAATCAGTAAAAGCGAATCATTTCTGAAACAGGTAAAAAATTCTGGTGATGCGCATCACTCGTGCTTGATGCTTAAATTTATTCGTCTGTCTGGTTGATAAAATTATTTATTCTATGCTTATTTCAATATCAAAGATGAAGAATAAAATATAATTGATTTGGTAACATACAGTTGTCATACTTTGGGCTAAGTACTTTGATTTAATATTTCCTTTCACACATTTTGATCTGCACGTGAGTAAGTATTTATGTGTTATTGCTACTCAACGCGATTTACTAAGTAAGCAATTCATTTGATTTACATTTGCTAATCCTTTAATTTAAAAAACGCCAAGTGACTACTTTTGGTGCTCAAGTAATTCTAATTCACTACACTTAATTCTATTTCACTTTTACATTTATCACCGCAACACACCATCTATTATAACATTTGGTGTTATCCAGTATTTCTGGCTTATTGCGCTATTTATTATAACATCGAGAAAAAAGCGATTAACAGGCTATCGGTCGGCAAGCGTTGCCTAAAAAAAGCCGATTAATAGGCGATCGGTCGGTAGACGTTGGTGATGAAAAGCCCATTAATAGACTATCGGTCGGTAGGCGTTGGCGATAAAAAGCCGATTAATAGGCTACCGGTCGGTAATGTGTTAAATTTTATAAAAGCAGAGTAATCCAGTCTTTAGATAAATGTGAAAATGCTGAAGTTTCTCAGTGTGATTCTATAAAGCTTCTTTCTAAAAATGAATTAAAGAATTTAAACAGGCATTTCTTTCTTCTTTAGAGTAGTACACTACTGCGTTCACCAATTGAGGAGTCAGCACCTGCAGTACAGTTTTGCGAATTATGAGTTTTTCTATCACAAAAAATTCGAACTCTTTCTTTAATTCGAGAATTTTCTGTTGAAACTAAGGCAGCATCCGTTGAAATATCTTTATTTCTGCTGTTAATTCAAATTACCTTTTGTTTCATCATTTCCAAGTTTCCAAGTCCACATTTCCAAGTTTTAATCTTTCCTCACTTTCTACTTCTAAGTCTTAAAAAGTTAAGTACGCTAGAAAATAATTATCAAATTTGCAAAATAATAAATACTTTTTAAATAAAAAAATTACATAATTAAAAAAAATCGCTTACTGTAAGACTTTTCAGATGTTTTTTTGATGATTTCATAACATGTTCGAAAAAGAAAAGATTTTCGCTCCAGTAATTTATTTACAAGTTTGAAAAGGAGAATGTTTAAAAGGCTGTCATGTTTATTTAATTTTCACCTCTCTTTCCGCTGCTCAGGATGTTTTTCTACGGTGACTCGCAGGTGAATACAGAGTGTCCATAATTAAACTTCAAATTTGCGAGCAGTCTGTAGCAAAAACTATAGAGCGGAATTGCATGAAAATTGGGTTATAGCAGAATGAAATGATGGGAATTTTATCGAGGAAGAAAATCAATTGAGTTTCAAAAACCATCCCTAGGTGGCGTATCATATCTTTATTGAGAACATATAAATAATCTACAAAAGTTTACAAAACATACTCGATATGATGTCCACTATTGTCTGCTACCACATGGAAGCGTAAAATCGCTTGTTCGACTGTTGAAAGCAGCATGAACTGAGAAATTTAATGCATATGGCGTTCTGTGCTTTCTTTAAGGTGAGACAGAGATGTGATGGGGTCACGGTAGACCATGGCCTTGAGGTATTCCCACAGCCAGAAGTCGCAAGGATTCAAGTCGGGGGATCTAGGAGGCCAAGCTGTAGGAAATTGCCGGCTGATGATTCTGTCATCACCGAAATAGCGGCGGAGCACTTGTTTCACAGAACGGGCAATGTGTGAAGGAGCACCATCCTGCATAAACACAGTGGTTGTATCACATTGCCTTGCCTGAAGGGAGCCGGAATAACGGATTGCTCTAATAATAAAGCATATCGTTGACTGGTGACGGTGCATGTGACAGACCCTGCGGTGCTGCGCTCTTTGAAAGTGGGAAAAAAAAAAAAAAAAAAAAAAAAAAAACTGACCAACAATGAAATTTGCAGTAAAGCCGCATCAAACCATTACATGGGAAGAGTGTAACAGAATTTGTAGGAATTGATGTGGGTTTGTAGTAGCCCAATAGGGACAGTAGCGTGAGACCTTTTGAAGAATCTTATGAACCGTGGAACAAGGCTGGTCAACAGATGCTGCAATACACCGAACACTAGTGCTACCGGTTTGCGATCTCTCTTCCTCCACTCGAGTCGCTACATCATCCTGTGCGGCAACACACTTTCGTCCCCTTCCTGGCTGAATTCCCAACGTTCCCGTTGCTTCAAATTTCCTACTCATGTTTGTTATTCCTTGACTAGTGAGCGGACCTTTTCCTATCTGCTTAAAAGACCGAAATTTCTACAAAGCTTCGGTGGCAGAGTTTCCATTTTGGAAAACAATTTCACCAGTAGCACATTCCTGGAGAGTCAACGTAATCTTTCTTGACTTGGGAACGAGTATGACTGTGAGCAACCCTATAAAGATGCGAGGTTATACTATGGCTACGCCTATGCCCCAAAGATATTTTTATTATGATTACGACATTTGCATATGCCAATAGTTTACATTGCACAACGCGACTTAGTGGTTGTTTTTGAAACTCATTGTTTTCCCCCCTCAATAAAATTTCCATCATTTCATTTTACCATTACCCAATTTTCATGCGATTCTGCTGCATAGTTTTTGCTACAGACAGCTCGCAAATTTCAAGTTTAATTATGGGCACCCTGTATATGCCCATTCAGTGTTCAATGCCTTTTGTATTACAGGGTTATATTTTCATTTACTTGGAGGGATACTGAATCTTTTCCAAGTTGCAACATTACTGCACTTATTAAAAATATAAATTTATAGTATATATATATATATATATAAGTACATAATACATGAAATGAACATGATAAAAAATTACACCAAAAATGTAATGTACACTGTAATACATATATTTAATAAAAAATAAAAAAAAGTTAAATATCAAGATTAACATAATAACAGTTAACTTCAAACAGTTTGAAGTTATTTGAAGATTCATTCATAAAATTAAAAAAAAAAAAAAAAAAAAAAATTCTATTTACGTTCCTGTGTTAGAATGGCGCCAAATTGGATGACGTAGTTTCGATTTTAAATATCCTTAATAAATTCAACGACTCTCGGTCTATTTAAACCAAACTGAATACATTTAATAATAAAACATTCATACGTAAACATCTAGTAATAATTCAGCAGTACAGATAAGCTTTAAAATAGGAATTACAACAGTTACAGGTCAGCTACGCTTTTAGCGACCGAATTCTACGAACGACAAATCTCAAAAGCGTGTTGAAATGCAGGGCAACGAAAAGGTGGAAATTAATTCGATAGGCGTGGAAGTGAACAATTCCTTTCTTTTGAAGGCAGAAATGGAGCTTCCAATATTTCGCACATCCATGTTGTGCACAGCTTTTTTTTTCGTGCTGCATAATGCACCGCGTCTACTTTTTTGAATATGTTTGGCATCTTTGGATCCTTTTGCATTGGGGACTTTGTGACTCTTTAATTGTACCGGACTCTTGTATTTTTTTTCTTTTTGTAGAAGACTCATATTTATTTAATAGATTTTCAATTATACATTTTATCGACAATTTTAGAGATTTTAAATTTTCTCTATCTGTGAATAACTGTTTGCACAATATGAATGAATTAATTACACAAACGTCATGGAAACGAAAAGAAATTCTATGCCACCATTTGATGCTTTTTCTGTCAATTCGATGTTGACTTTTATGTGTCAAAATAATCCACTATATCCCATATGACTGCTATAGTTTACAATACCTCGTACACAAGGTATTTTAGTTTTGTCTTTTCTTTACATTAGCTATTGCAAGATTATCATCTACACTTGACAAAAATGGAAGAAATATCCTTCTACCAGAAACAACATATGTGATCATTACTTATGGCATAGTTAAAACCCCCTCGATACAATTTTTTGGTACATTTTTTCGACTCATGTTAACCGTGCCACAAGCAAATATATTTTTTTCCATTTTTTTTTAAAGTTATACAAAATAAAAAAGTTGCCCATATATACATGGTTTTTTCCAAATAGTTCTTTGCATAAGGATTTTACGACTCTTTCCCCCAAACCTTTTTCAACATCATCTCCACTCTTCCCAGTATAGAGTTCAAATTGACATATGAAACCAGATTTGTCACATCTTATCCATAATTTATATTCTCGTTTAATTGGCTTTTTGGCATATATTGCTTATATGAACTATGGCCTTTAAGTTTTATCACCGACTCACCAATAGACTGATTTTTATTTGGTCGAATTAAAGAGAAATCGTTCTGACAAATGATCGAGATCAAAATGCACTTTTAGAGTTTATCAAAATTACTTTCATCCCATTTAGGCTGCAACTGTTATCACTTAGATGCAAATTCAACAGCACGCAATTAAATCTTTTTGCCAATATATATTTCATTGTCATCATGTAGTACTAGCGAAGCAGATTAATAGTCAAATAAAACAAAGGGAAAACTAGGGAGGTTTTTTTTGAATGCCATACACAAATTGATGGCAAAAAAGCACAATATTTCTTCCAATGTTGTGGGAGTGAAAGGTCGGCCTTTTTAGAATGCATAAAGGTTTGTTTCGAAATCCAGGGTCTTTATAAAATTACAGGTTAATATAGTCAGAAATATATTTATGGATGAAAATTTTCCAAAGACAGCAGTTCCTCTGAAAGGCCAATTGTTTCACTAAATATTTGTGAGATTGAGCTCATGGATGTTTTACTCCACGTCAAGATTATTGGTTTCGAGGCTTCTGGAGCAGCAAATATGAACCTTCAGGCAAATTCTCAGAATCCTTCAATTTCCATACACTGATAAATTTTCTGTGCATCAGAAACATATTCTTCTTCACTATCATGTAAATCAGAAGCTCCCAATTTTCCGTTTAAAAGAAGGGTGTCAAGAAGTTCTAAAAGTTCTGAAATAGTAAGGTTTTTCTTGCCATAATCTTACAAAACTAAAGAATGGTGTACTTAGAAATAACCATAAAGTAAATTTAAGAAGAAAATTCAGAAAATTAAACCGAAATTATCAAAATCACAATGGAACAAATTCTCCGGTTTTGAGTGGTGGTGCTGCCATCTAGTAGCATTATTTGTTACATGCGCGGTGGAACGAATCACACATTTTGATTTCAATCATTTTTAATTAATGTACATATATATGAATTTAAATCATAATTTTTTATCTGAAAAAAGAAAACTTTACGATAAAAATATTTATTCTTGCTGCCCAGAATATATAATTGCATAAAAAATTTAAAAAATAAATAAATAACTCCTCCAAAATTAGACATGCAATGAATTTTTTTAAAATTATATCCATGAATTAGTAATAGCGCTGTCATCTGTTATATATTTATGAAAATAAAAGGTGTAATTGTACGTATTTGAAATAGAATTCTGCAGCCTTAATCTTGCAGATAAAAATTGATACCACTGCCTTTCAAAGGGTTAGGCTTGAAATTTTTTAATTCATAAATAATTTATTTTTAAAATTTTCAAAAATGTTTCTTAATTTTTATAAGTTATAAGGTTACAGCTATAAAAATATGATGAGAAAATTTTTAAAAATGAGTTAAATCTACTTCTTATATTAATTTTATTTTGCTTTAAATATTTAAATATCTCAAAATACTATAAGCAGTGTATCACTGTAAAATCAAAACAAACTGTTGGATATACCGTATTACTTTATTAAAAATATTTACAGACAAACAAAGTAAAATCACACAGGATACTGGATACTGTTTTACTAAAGTTTGAAATAGTTTCAAAAGTACTTCAATAAGAATATGACTAAAATACTACAGTGGATGAAACATGTCGTGCACTTTTTAAAAATGATACCACTAAACACTGGCAATTCACCGAATATAACTAACTATGCTGATATGTAGAATACACTACTTAGGAACACTTTTCACTTTTCACTTTAACTTTTTTTCACTGTTATAGAGAGAACTATGTAATACTACATGCAACAGAGAATGAATTTTCTAAAATTCCATATGGCTAAATATAAAGTCCAAAAATGAATTACATAAACATTAAAAACACAGCAGAAAGTATGCTCTTATATTCATAGCAACAAATCTTGAATAATAAAGATGCATATCAATTTTTACATAGTCTTAATGTCCTTTGATTTCCTTTACATAAAGGAAATCAAAGGACATTAAGTTACACTATAAATATTATTTTATACTAAAACAAGACCCACTTTTATATGATAAATTTTTAAACTAAAAGTACTAGTCCTCAACTAAATGTTTAAGGATATTTAGTCATGATATATATATATGAAGATATGTAAGGATGTACTTAAAATATATATATATATATATAATACCTTCAAAATCTTCTTTCATTTTAGTGATTTTCCTTCTTTATTAAAAACAGTAACATGCTGTTAATTAACTTCCTGATGTGCATTACTCTTTTACAAATAGTTTTTATATAATTTTATATGCTACTTACATAATGCTGATATACACATTCTTATAAAATAAACACAATTTATTATTCAATAATTTTAAAACTAAAAACTTTTAATAGTGAATATAAATCTTTTTCCTTTTTCTAACTGAAAGTAGAAATTTTATACTCTAAATTTTTTAAGTCGTACCTGCCTATTGGTTTCCTGCCATTCTCCTATGAGCTGTTTATTTTATTGTTTATGTTTTCTGTATGACTAACAGCTGCAATAAAAATAAACCTACTTCTTAAAGTGACCATTGAAATGGTAGCTGCTGCATCATTGTATAAATACATACATTGGACAAAATTAAATTTCTAACATGCCCGAGATAGAGCTGCTAAAGAGCATTCTGAAGATGGAGATACTTTAGACGACCTTATTTTATTGCATTTAATAACACAGAAAATAATGAAGTCATTGTACATTACCTATCACATTATAAAATTTTGTTCATTTTTGATAAAAATTAAGATTTGTGACATTTATAAAACTTGTGCATTTTTTCAAATCCTTTCTTGGATTGTAAGCTTTTTTATAATATTAGTTTTAGTCCCCATTAAAATAGATTTTATAGAAATTTTACTACAAATTTACAAACAACAGACATTTCTGCTTTTAAATGAAAGTACTATTTCTAAATTTTACTTATTTATATTTAAATGATATGCTTATTCTTTTTCCTCCATTTTATACCCAGACAAGCAAAAATTAGACATTTCTCACAAAATGGTGGGAACAAGTACATTTATTCTACATTTTACTAATTTTTCAACAAATATGAAAATATAAAATGAATGCATTCTTAAGGCATTAAATGATTCCAAAATATTACGCAGAAAAAGTTTTTTGAGTGTAAATCACAAATTAAATATACATAAATATAACTTTGCATTATTGAAAAATGGTCCCATATAAATGAACTGCACACAGACATATAATGTAACAAATATCTAAGCTAATTGTATGTAAATATAGTCCTGAATTCAGTTCTGAAAGAATCCTTCAGATTACTGATAAATATTTTACTTAAAGGGGTGAACTTAAAAAAAACTATACACACACATATATACATATATATATATATATAGACTAATTTCCACTTTAAAATTATAAAAACAATATTATTATTTGTTACCAACTTGAATATCATAAGCCTACATTTAAAATTATGTAAGATTTTGGGGAGGGAGGACACACTTCAGTTAAAACAACTGACATCATAGGCTTAAACAATGTAAACATCTGACATGATCTGATTATGAAATTCCATCAAACACGAAAGTTAGCGGAGATGCTGAAGTTTAAACAAACAGATCGCTCTTTATTTAGCTAAATACTGAGAAGCTACAAAGTGCAAATACAGATTACAAAAATTTTATAATTTTTTATGATGATTTCTCACATTACACTGTCACTGTTTTTCCATTTTCAGTCATTTATCCTGATTTTTTTATGCCTGGATCCGATAACTTTGAAAATACTCCACCTCATGCAATCCCAAATATTAATATTTTTTTTTTTTTTTCAAAATAGTAGGGAAAAATAGAGCTTACACAATTTTTACTTCCTTGTATAAAGGAAATATTGCAATTGTGGAACATTTCGGTTATCATATTTTAACCGCTCTCGAATACATTTGAACATTTTTTTTCATGATATCTGTATTTACAGACACAATAAAGGGAGTCTTTTTTCTAAAACGGATTTTTTGTAACATTTAGCATGTATGTCTATGTCTTTAAAAAAAAAAAAATTGTACATGGGACTGCTATAATATCTAATTGTGCACCTCAATATTTTATTGCAATCAGCTGCAGCAAACACATGCATATATATATATACCACCTTCTTATCTGGCTTTGTGAGCTCTGTTTTTCTTTTCTTTTTTTATTCTTATATGTTGATAAATTGTATATTTTTAAGTAAAAGAATTATGCTGTTCTTATGTTCCAGTTAAGGTTTCTACGTCTTTAGTTAATCTGCATGCAATAGTTGTAGAATTGTCAAGAATTTAAAAGCATAATTGGCTGTTGGCCTAAAGAGGTAGCTGAAACTTAATAATAGTACAGTACAGAAAATTCAGTTGGTGCACCAACTTAAAGTGTCTTTGGCACAGTAGAACCAAAAGTTTACTTTTTTGTGTCATGTCTTTCTGTCATTGGCTGAATTGTTTGTTCTTGTATAAAAACTCTAATTTGAATAACAAAATTAAAAAAAATAATAATAATAACTGTTTTAGGCTTTTCTATATTTGACAATTTTCATGAAGATATTTTGAGTTTTTGTGTATTCCGGCCTCACCATGAAGAAACTGAGTTGATTGAATGAGAAATATATTTCTAATGAAATTCAATGAAAGAAGTTTAAATGAAGTACAGCAACAAACGTGTATAATTTAATAGGATGTATAAGGAAGTTGTGGTGTCCAACATCAGATATTTTACTAAAACTAGACTGGCTTATTGGGAATTAATTAAATTTACTCAAAATCAAAACAAAATCCTTAAGACTATGCTGTGACATCATGCTTATCCATCACTGGTGCTCAATGACATTCTTTGGTCATAATGCATATGTGTTGATAGCTATAATCTGATACCTCTATAATGATATTACAAATCTCTCATTTTTTGGAAATATTTTTTTCTAGAACTCTAAAATATTCTGGTTAGTTGAATGCTGGATAATAGGGGTTTTATTGTAAAAACTGTCTAACCATGAAAAAAGTGCTCCAAATATTTACAAAGATAAGGTTGTTTGTTTCTACCAACAAAGTAGGCATTATAATTTCAATTCTTTAAAAATTTGCTAGTGAGTTTGTAAAGACTGCTTCAAAAAATATTTGCATAATTTAAATCAGTGGAGACCAACTTCTGTACCTATGAGGGTCAATTTAAATCATGTAATGAAACCATCAGCTATAAATATGCTTTGTCTGGCCAAATTTAAAAATATGAATAATAATAAACATGGGTTACTTTAAAACAACAGCTTTGCTTATTTTAAATTATGCTTTATTAAACAGTTTATAAGGGAGAAAAACACAAAAATTTAATATGAATGAGAAAAAGAAAAAAATATTCACATATTATCCCTTCCATCAAAATTTTGGTATCTGGGAATGTTATGTTTAATCATGTAGTGCAAATGTATACCATAGTCTACGTTTTCAATATTCAGATGAAAGATACTAGTTCATAATTTGGGAAAAATTAAATTTCAAGATTTTTCTGTGAAACAAACAGACACAGTTTTCTGAAATATGGAATCACACTACCAAAAGAGAATTTAATGCTCACAACACAGTGTTTATATCTGAAATCAAAATCCTCCTTAAATTATCAAATATTATGATTTTAATCACGATTAAAATTTTTAACCTGCTAAAATTTGTGAACCATTTGATACGAGCAACATTACTAGGAAAATGATTTGAAGGAAAATAAAAAGTACCAATCTGTGTATATCCTGTTTTATGTATTTCTAGCCCTAAATTTTAAACTTAGAAAGTAACATCTCAAAATCTTTAATGCCATTCATGTGAAACAACCAGCAGAGCAAAGTTGATTTTTAATTATCAGAAACCTTTATTAGCCATGTAGGTCTATGGCCCTGCATAGACAATGTTTCTAGTCTAGACAGTGTGTATTTTCATACTTTTTTTGATAGAAAAGCCCACTGTTGGAATGCTGTTCCAATCCACATTTCTTCAAATTTAAAAAAAAAAAAAAAAAAAAAAAAAAAAAACTCTCAAAGCAGTATATTTAACATAAGATTTCGTTTTAACCCTTTCAAGGGTGGCCAACCTTTTTTGTATGTAAGATCTACTTTTTATCTTAAAAGTGTGTTGCAATCGACTTGTTGTCATAGATGTAGTCTAAGGGGGCAGAAGGGTGTAAAATACATACAATGTTTATACACTGTGGTTCAGTATAAGGTGCATTCCAGCGAGGGTAGATAAATAAAATATATGTTCAAAACTATTTTTTGTTTTTTAAAATCATTTATTAAGTTTTCGAGATACAGGCTCAGGAAGAAAATAAATTTCCACCTTTCTTCAAATTAAAAAAAAAAAAAACTCTCAAAACAGTATATTTAACATGAGATTTCGTTTTAACCCTTTCATGGTTGCAATGCTATGATTTTATTAAAAGTTATGAAAAAGTAAGCTGAATACCATGCAATGGTCCTATAAACCAAGGGTGGCCAACCTTTTTTGCATGTAAGATCTACTTTTTATCTTAAAAGTGTGTTGCAATCGACTTGTCATAGATGTAGTCTAAGGGGGCAGAAGGGTGTAAAATACATACAATGTTTATACACTGTGGTTCAGTATAAGGTGCATTCCAGTGAGGGTAGATAAATAAAATATATGTTCAAAACTATTTTTTATTTTTTAAAATCATTTATTAAGTTTTCGAGATATAGGCTCAGGAAGAAAATAAATTTCCACATTTCTTCAAATAAAAAAATTATTGTTATTACTAATATATTTGTGATACTGTCCCCTTTTTCTGTCAGTGTAATAATCACAATTTAGAGATCTTTTGCCGAGAATGCTCACTTATCAAGTAAATAGATATGTATGAAAAGCAATTTGATTTAAAACAAAGAAAAGGTATTTACATTTCAAAATAAAAAAAAAAAAAAAAAAAAAAAGAAACCCAAAGTGGTCACTGAGGATAAATAATATTGATTAGTAATAATACTGTTAATAAAAAAGAAAAGAAGCTACAGTATGACACTACTAAATATTCAAGCTGACTGACTGTGTTCTTCGATGAGGCGAGCCCTAACAGTTGCGTTCACACATCGCATCTGGCGACAAGTATAAAACATAAGTCAAAGTGTCAAAATACTAGGCTGTCAAATTTCTAGGAATTTATATCCTTGGGAAATTTCCACAATGCCTTATATTATTGTTAACAGATTTTGTTTTCTACAATCGTTTCAAAGTCTATTGTAGACGGAATTCCACTCCAGTCATTGTGAGTAATCGGCGATCGACCAAAATCAGCCTTGCGATCGACTTGATCGCAAGGATCTACTTTTTATCTTAAAAGTGTGTTGCAATCGACTTGTCATAGATGTAGTCTAAGGGGGCAGAAGGGTGTAAAATACATACAATGTTTATACACTGTGGTTCAGTATAAGGTGCATTCCAGTGAGGGTAGATAAATAAAATATATGTTCAAAACTATTTTTTATTTTTTAAAATCATTTATTAAGTTTTCGAGATATAGGCTCAGGAAGAAAATAAATTTCCACATTTCTTCAAATAAAAAAATTATTGTTATTCCTAATATATTTGTGATACTGTCCCCTTTTTCTGTCAGTGTAATAATCACAATTTAGAGATCTTTTGCCGAGAATGCTCACTTATCAAGTAAATAGATATGTATGAAAAGCAATTTGATTTAAAACAAAGAAAAGGTATTTACATTTCAAAAAAAAAAAAAAAAAAAAAAAAAAAAAAGAAACCCAAAGTGGTCACTGAGGATAAATAATATTGATTAGTAATAATACTGTTAATAAAAAAGAAAAGAAGCTACAGTATGACACTACTAAATATTCAAGCTGACTGACTGTGTTCTTCGATGAGGCGAGCCCTAACAGTTGCGTTCACACATCGCATCTGGCGACAAGTATAAAACATAAGTCAAAGTGTCAAAATACTAGGCTGTCAAATTTCTAGGAATTTATATCCTTGGGAAATTTCCACAATGCCTTATATTATTGTTAACAGATTTTGTTTTCTACAATCGTTTCAAAGTCTATTGTAGACGGAATTCCACTCCAGTCATTGTGAGTAATCGGCGATCGACCAAAATCAGCCTTGCGATCGACTTGTTGGCCACCCCTGCTATAGACAACATACATGAGTTTAAAAGAACTTTTTTCATCCCCCTTTATGGAAAAGGGACTGGTTTTACCTGGAAACCAGCGCCTGTCTAGAGCATTTAAGATTAAACATTTGTTCATAATTTTTACTTTGCTGGAAAGTATCTGAAAGTAACCCCAATTGCAGGTTACACTAGTAAAATACTGAACAAATAATGAAATAAGTAATGTTTGTTTAAACATGCATTTTTAATTATAAATAAAAAAAATTAAAACAGAAAACAAAAACATGAGCAAAAAGTAACGAAGCAACTAATCAAATGAAATCTAATGAAGTAACTAATAAAGTAACAAATAAAATAATTTTTTGTTAAATTTTCAATATGTGATGTCTTTTTGAAAAACACACAAACCAACATTACAGGTTTAACACATCCACCGAGTTCTGTGGGGTTTCTCGGTGGTACTGCAATATGCACATCTTTGTGACTTGCATTGTTTTGGTATGTGCTCAACATTTTGAAGGCGCTTTTCTTCGGATGCACCCTGCTTGTGATTTTTTAGTCTTAGGAGTCGAGCTTTTGAACACAAGCTTTTTGAGTTCACCTGCACTGTCCAATAACATCAAGGATTTGACAATATCTAGTCTAAAATTCTTCATCACTTTCAAGTCACTTTCAGAACTGGGATGCAGTTTGTACATAACGAAGAAATTTACAATAGCAACACCTAAAAAATGAAAGAACATGTGGTGGCAACACTTCTTGCTCTTTCTATCTATCTCATATAGGCTTTTGAGATGATCGAAATGATGCATGAAGCCAACATTTTTGTTGTAATCGGGAACAACTTTTGGGCCCGGCACTATGATCTTTTTTCCATCTTTCTCAGTTCTTTTAACAAAAACATATTCTGTAGGATTTTCCCGAGTTGAGAGCATTGCCACACATCTTTTATTTTTCCATTTTACACAAACTATATCTTTATTGCAGACTGTCCAATCAAACTCCCTGCATTTCTATTTTTTATCCTCTGTCAGAGTTTTGGAAAGATTTTTTTCTGTTAAAATTGACAGTCCCAGAACAATATATATTTTGATTGTCTAAAAATCTAAATAAATCATAGGAAAAATTGTCCATATAAAGTCTATGGTGTCTTCCATAAAGTTTTTGTGAGAGTTTTCACCACTCTTTCTCCTAAAATTCTTTCCACTTCCTTCAGTTTGCTAATATATATCTGGAACTGGCATGCAAACCCACTTTTGTCACTCTTCATCCATACCTTGTAACTCCATTTTATAGGCCTTTTTTGGCATGTACTACTTCAGTGAGCTTCTGCTTTTAAATCTGATCATTGACAGATTGACATTTTCTTGGCCTAAAAACACTTTCAAACCTCTCAGACAAATAGGATAATAATGGCTGGACCTTATACAATTTGTCAAAATTTTCATCACCTCTATGTGGCTGCAAACTGTTGTCATTTATTCAAATGAAAATGTGACAGCATTCGCGACAAACTCTTCACTGGCATTTGCTTTGAAACACAATTATCATGAAGAAGCTCTCTCTGATGACCAAAAAATACGGTAACTGGGAAGCTTCTTCATTCCCATTAGAATATTTATAGAAAGAAATGTAACGGACCCATAAGCCTATTGAAATTCTTTTGTGATTGTGTAGCATAAAGATTCGTTTGAAAAACTACATTTTCCATAAAATCAACAGAAAAGAAAGACAAAATAGTCCTATCTGTGATCATGGACACAACATCTGAAATGAGCTCCTCTGACAAAGCCAAAGCCTCAGGAATGCTCAGCCCAAGACAGGGGCATTTTTGAAAATAATTACATTATTTACATAAAACGATGAAATATTTTGCATAATTCTGTTAAAAACTAAGAAAATTATATGTAAAAATAAATTTAGATGTATACAAATATTTTACTATGAACTACAAGCATGAGAAAAGCAACCGCTAAGAGAAACAGAATAAAAACACAACTGTGAGTATTCTTCAGTGTGCTCCGAGTCTGTACAAAATAAGAAATGTTTCCCCTCTTTCAAAACCCCATATATCCTAATCTTTGAACCCACTCAAACGAAGATAAGGCAAAAAAAAACTGTTTGCAGCAGAGATCTGAAAACAATAAGCACAGCTGGGAAAAATCTCAGAACTGTGCCATCTGATCCTTCCTTCAACGTATCAGTGGGGTGGTGGTTTCATACTGAAACTGCGATGAAAACATTCAAAATTAAAAGGGTTCCAATGCTTTTTTGTGTGTGTGTGTGTGTGTGTGTGAACTAAGCACATTTCAACAAACACTGGTGCCTGCTTATAAAATATATTGTGGAACATTTACAAATTTTGGGGTTTTTTATTTTTAAAATAATCGAAAAATAATCGTCTATGAAACAACCTATGTTTGAATGATTTGGATCAATTAATGGCTGCCCAGAAAGGTTTGGTGCCATCTATTATCAGCTCTAAATTTTAGCAGCTGTTTTGAGAAAATGAAACCGAATTCTTTTAATTAAAAAAATGTCGAAAATGCGGTTTTTCTAAGCAAAACCAGCAACCCTGTAAGGGTTATAGAACAGAAAACAGAGTGCATGACACCAAATCTGGCAAACAAGGAAATGATTAATAAATGCTAACTTTTTCTTTTCAATCAACAATTTAAAGACAGTGTTATAACAATTTGCATTTTGTGATGAGGCAACAAAAGTCCGTTACATGACTAGTCTCTTCTAGCCTAATCTGATGAATTCTGAAAGCTGGGTCTATTAGTTGTTTGTATAACATGTTTTCCTCACCAAGATGAATTTTCTTGTGAAAACTTTCGACTAACCCAAGGCTTAACAACATGGCCGCTGTTTAAAGCTTTTAAATACAAAACTTTTCTGGCAAATGAATTTTTCATTATATGTACACGACTGACAATTTGCCTTCGATTTTTAGATCATTCTGAAGTTTACATTTAAATTTTACAAGGTTTGGAATTATTTCTCACATAATTAGTGCTGCTGGAAGAATGAGTTCTTGAAGCTCCTGTTTTCTGAAGACTAACTGATTAAAGGACTAATAGGGACTAACTGATTAAGTTCAGTATTGAAACTTTATAGATACAACTGCATGCATGCACATGAGAAAGTCTACTGACAATATTACTGAAAACGTAGTGTTGACCTCCACTGATGTAAATAATTAACCTGAATAGCATAATACAAAATTCTTTTACCTTGAAAAGAAATTCTAAGGACTAAAAGCAATAAACTCAATTTTCAAATAAAACTATGAACTCTTCTTTCATATTTTTAAAAACAGAACACTTTTCTCCAAAATAATCAAATTAGATGTATTTCACTGATTATTAACATAAAAACAAATTTCAATATTCATACTTGGGAATCAAATGAAAATTTTTTATTTTATGCTTAAAGACTCTTTACAACAGGACTGAGCAGCATGGTGAAATTAGATTCCTTTTTCAAAAAATCATTATCTTTAAAAACACTACTGAATATCTCAATATTTTAAGAATACAATTAATTTCCTAGGTATTTGCTTGCATAGTATCTTCTATCCAGTCTATTTTAGCTGAAACTTTATTAAAAACAGCTGGTGTGTCAGCCATACCACATAAACCATCAATATAATTCACCCTTGTTATAAAACTTGTAGCACCATAGACATACCAATGTCCACTCTTCTGGCACACAAGAGGGCCTCCACTATCTCCCTAGAGGACAAAAAGCAAATGACTGAAGAAATAAATTTCACATACAATATAATACAAATGATAACAAGTAACAGATGCATAAGTTCAATAAAAATTATGATGTGGACACTATGTGACCTATTAAATTATACACATTTTTTGCTGCACTTCATTTACACTTATTTCCTTGAATTATTCTGACCTAATTAACCGGTCACTCTAAGCAAGTTGAAAATAACAACAAAAATTGCAAATTTTGAAATTAAATATCATGGTCAATTTTTGCTATATGGGTCAAACTTCTTATAATTTTATTTTTTCATAGTTAAGTATAAAACTTTTCCTAATAGGAAGGAAAAAATATACAAGACATAGTGCCAAAAGTTAGATTTAATACTTTTGAAAATTACTATTTTCACCATTTAATACACTTTAGTAATTGGAAGTATATGACTATGACCCCCAACAATTTCGAAAATAATGTGTAAGAACTTTATGTTGGGTAATGCTTGCACGCAAACAAAAAAAAGAGGGGGGAACAGTTCTATAATCTCCCGTTCGACTGGACTAATTGTCGAATTTAACTTGCATTTTCCATGTCTCAAAAGCATGACGTAGGATATATATTAGACTTATACATAGCATTGTTCCAATATAGGCATTTTGACACAAAAACGGAATTTTTCTGAAATAACGTAAGTTTTTTCTATATTTAAATTCTACGACTCAAATTGCAAAGTACCTAGTTTTGTAAAAATTGCACGAGTAGTTTTGCTTTCAAAATTTTTGCTCCTCACGTTAATTAAATTTGGTATATATTTATTAATCTCTCTCTTTTTTTAAATTTACATTTCATTCTTCCTTTCACATTTCAAAATTTAGGTTTTCCAAATAAATTTTGTGAATTTTTTATCACTTTATTTTCTAAATTTGTATTGTTAAATAATTTTTATAAATTTTCCGAAACACATTTTGAATTATAATCTATAAAATTTTAACCATCAACTTAAAGTAGATGTATTTCTAAGCATACCTGCAAAAAATTAGAGTTTTTTATTCAAAATTTCCTAAGGCATACGTGAATTTACATTCAGAAGTTTGGCATATTCGTTACAAGTGATAATAATGCCAATTAAGGGTTATTCACTTTGTAAAAATTATTTGGGAAAAAAAAAAAAAAAAAAAAAAAAAAAAAAAAAAAAAACCGAATGATACACTTTTTTCCTACTCATTTACAATGAGAAAAGGGAAAGTAAAATAGGTTATTATAAATAAAGAATTTCGCCAAGTGAATTATTTTTGATGCAACTGAAAAAATGTGGCAAGATAAATTTTAAAATTTCTCCATAAATTTCTCACCAAAAATTACAAAATTTAACATCTAGGCATAATTTGAGTTGTAGAATCAAAATATGGAATGTTATTTCAGAAAAAGTCCGATTTTGTGTAAAATATTTATGCTAGAATAATGCTATACATAAATGTGATATATATCCTAAGTCACACTTTATAGACATAAAAAATGCAAGTTAAATATCGACAATCAGTCCAGTAGAAGAGGAGATACACAACTCTCCTATTTTTTTTTTTTTTTTGCAAGGTGTACATATATACTTATGTGTTTGGTACTGCTGATTGAAATAAAAAATCAAGGTGCACAACTAGATATAGCAGTCCCATATATAAAATTTCAATGTTCTACGGCTAATCGTTTTTGAGTTATGCGAGTTATATACATACAACAGAAACAAACTATCTGTTCCTCTGATTAAATGCAATTACACGAACTGGAGTCTCAAATGAGAACCCCGATATCAAGCAATGTAGTCTACCCAAAAACCACCTTGGAGATGACACAAATACCTTTTGCTGAGTATCTTGGTCCCCCACTGGATTGTTACAGACTTTGGAAGTCTGACTGGTCGTGAAAATGCTACCTTCCAGTATTATGCAGAAGGCCTGAAGCCCATAATGAGTCTAGTACAGGATTTAGTGGTCCGAAAGCGGTGGGAGTGTTGGATGAGTGAAGGATTGCATACGTACACCAAAAGCGGTAAAATGTGTAGAGCATCTTATGAAGAAGTTGCAAAGTGGGTAGGAAGTGCGTGGAAATCGGCAAAAACATCGTCAATAATAGCAGGGTTCAAAGAAGCTGAAATTATATCTTAGATAAAGAGACTGCAAACCAAGAGGAAGAATGTGACGATCTGGAAGACTAAGATCAGGATTTACTAAATCTTTTTAATTCAGATAGTGAAGAATCAGATTTTGATGGCTTCATATTACGTATAGTTTGCTGTAATTCCTTTGGTAAGTAAAATTTAAAATTTCCTTTTGTCATCCAAATTTAATATTTCATTATTGCAACATTTTTTATAATATAGTCTGAGTATTACAAATATGGACTTCTTTAGTGGGTAAATATAAGTATATACGTGATCGTAAATATATTTTCAACATATCTTACCTTTAATTTATTTTTGAGTTATGGTTTCATTTCACGCATTTTCCTTAACTGATACGTCATATATCAGGTGTTAGGTTGAGATTTTGCATCTATACGGCCCACGATGGTGTCACGCACAATTTAATCTATTGCGGCGTTCCTGTGTAATTTTAATTTCTCTCTCCCCCGCCATTTTTCTTGAGTGCGCCATTTACGCTGATGCAGCCCTTCTTTTGGAAATTATGGTGTATATATATATATATATATATATATAAACCGTGGTTCAATGACATGACATGAATGATTGATTGAGAATGCAGCACAAACTTGCATTAAAATCTTCGGTGAAACAGGACTTTTCCCATGATTCACTGTGAACATAGCTTAAGAAACCCGTGTAGATTTCTTCATAATTAGAACTTGCTGAAGAATGTAATGACAGAATAATTTTGGAAGCACTGAAATAAGAACACTGAGATGTAAATGCTGATGGTGTAGATACTTGATGCTTAAAGCGTCCATCCATTTTTGAAGAAGAAGCAGTCTAGCCGGATTAAACTCCTTTTATTTATTTATAGCCATTTTGTGGCAACAATTCACTTGGCACTTTACTTGTACTTGTGCCTATTAAAGAACATTTACAATTTTGATATTATTGACATAGAAGCAAATATAACAGAACACACATGATTGGAGAAAGGCATCTGGCCAAGAGGAAAGCATAAGCAAAAATGACGCATCAGTTCGTAGAAAGAAGGGAGGGAGTCAAAGTTTCAGTTTCTAGTTTTGTTTTACAATTTGGTGATTGATTGGTCAAGAGGCATCTGCATTAAGGGTTACGTAAGATCACATGATTAATTTGAATGACACAGTTTAGACTTACAGCACTATTTTAAAGACAGATAGATGAAGTTCCCAAATGAAATAAAAAATAAAATAGGTTACAGTGAATTAAATTTAGAAGTATACTTTCATATTTTTTAATCTTGCATATATACATACATACACACATTGATTACTGTTAAAATATTACATACATCACAAACTTAACTACAGATATTTAAACAAAATTTTATATAAATGATGGCTTACATGACATAAACCATGAAGAGGATCCAAGCGTCCAGCACAAATCATAGTTTTATTTTCAAATTCTTGAAAATCATTATAACACTTTTTTTCATTCAAAATAGGATGTTCAGCCTGTTTCAGAGCATGTTCTGATGAAGACCCTAAAATGCATAAATCATTAGCTTTCATTTTTGTGACAAAGAAAATATATTTATATGTAAAACATATTCAATGTTTTAGACTTGCTAAAATGCTCCTGAAAGACATTATACAAAAATCAAATCTTGTACGATCACTCCTGTTTACCCTTTCATTTGGAGCAGAAAATCATCAGTAAAATGCCTACCCTGATTACAGATTCAATATTTTCAATAACTTCAGTATTTCTTACTTTTTTCAAGAGATTTGAAAAATTCTTTCTTAAGAATGAGTATTAAGTACTTATGCATTAGCACAACCATGCTGGGACAGCTGGGCGAATTTTAACGAAAGAAAACAAAGAATTTAATATTCAAGAAGGAGACACTCTTACATTTTATCATATATATTTCATGTTGTAATTAAGTAAAATGAATCAACACAGCTATTTACACAGTGGTTTTTATTTCTTTTGTTATGATGGAAATTTCTTTATTATAGCAATTTTGCAGTAAAACAGTGAATCCTAGAGATAGATCTCTAAATTCTTCCCTTGCAGAAGCCCATAAATGCATATTTTAAAATTGAATTCAAGACAAAAAATATAACTTGCATGTAAAAACCCTAGGAAATTAGAGAAAAAGATACCTGTCTACAAAGATGGTGTCACTGCTTCTTAAAATGAAAAAGTCATGCCTACAGTTGCCAAAGTTTGGCACAATCTAACAATTTGGTAACTTTGACTAATATGCAAATACTGAATATTTACATTTCAACTAATTGCGACTCAAAATAACTGACTACTGTCATATAACAATCAAATTAATTTGAACATAATCACAGGAAAAGAAGGCATCTGAACACAGATGTGGTTTGTTGGATCACACATGCTTTTTCGTTACAGCTATACAATTAATTTACATGTGGTATACTGAATTAAAACATATCGAGTATTTAAAATCAAAGCTTGCTTCATATGAATCACAATACAATTGATTGGAATATTTCTATAAGAAAGGTATGTGCCAATTCCTTGTTATTTCATCCCACTGTTAAAATTGATAAAAGCAACTAAACTGTGGCTATTAATAAAAACTTATATATATATAAAAAAAAAAAACCTTCATAATGGATTTTAGAAAGATTTTGTCATGAAATTAAAGAGTATTCCTTGCTGTCGTTTCTGATTGGGTACTCTTCTGTTATCGGGACCGAATTAAGAAATATGTGTCATATGTATATGTGTGTCTGTATACACAGATTTTAGTATGTACGTACACCTATACCATACTAGAACATATATATACCACACATGAACATATACATCCATACACACCTACATTTCTGAATCCAGTCCCCTGATAACGGAAGAGTACCACTGATTGCAGCCTTTTGTCTAGTAACGAGGTAAAACCAAACAGAGAAATAAATAAAAAAATGCAATGTATGGCTTTAATGGGAAAGTGGCATGTTTTCTAGCATCAAAATAACGTATCAATAAATTTAGTGAAAGCAATAAAAAAATTAATAGGTACCGGGCAAAAAATTCTTGTACACTATGTTCTTATAAATCTTACTAAAAATATTCATCATATAACTGAAATATCGTCTTTGATACATACTGCATTTTTGCTTCACATCATTTAACCTTCTGAGCAGCTTGGGTTTTTGGATCTGTCATGGAGACTTGTATTCAAAAAACCTTTATTAGTTACATTTGTATATTAACATACTTTAGGCTCTATTTTCATAAACTTACATTTATTAAGGTGACACTTATATTATTAAAGAAAGAAAGCAAAATATCATAACCTGTAAGCTAATATATATATACCAAGCGCCAAAAAATCTCATGACCTGATACGGCCAGCCATAGCGCTCAGAGGGATAATCACATATGCAATAAAAATTAACAACTTTAATGCTTCAATTTATTTTAGTCATAAAGAACCTGAATTCTGGACACAATTAAAAATGTGAACAGAAAATATAATAATAAATTACAGTATAGAAATTTTGTTAAATCTTTATCCCTATTAAATGAAGATAACAGCAATAAATTGACTTCATTACATGCTTATTACCTCTTGTTAAGCCCCATCCAGTCGACCAACATTTTTCTCCAATCCTTAGTTCCTCATTTTGCTGAGGCAAGCATGCTGGTTGAACATGAGGATTTGGAGCTACAGGTGCATTTAGTTTTGCAAGTGCTAAGTCGTGTGACATGCTGAATTCCGCATCTCTCAAAAACTAAAAAATGGAAGTTGAACTAATCAGAATTACATTTATATAATAATGACACAAAAGGTATTTTCATTAAAGAATTACATTTTATTTGTTTATTTTTTACCAACACAAACTCATTACTTTGTCCTCTTGTCACCATTTTAATAAATACTAAAAATGCAAAATACAGAAACATAAAGATTTAACATTAGAATAATAACAAAAATACTATCAACTATAAATGTATGAAGTAAAACAGAAAAGATATACAGTCAAAAGTCTTTAATTCAGACGTCCCTAATTCAAATCTCAAAGCTACAAACTTTCTGCGCATGGGCATTATACGTTTAATGTATAACGGACGGTATAAGCTAAGCTACTATTTCAGTTAATGCTGCAGATTGCGTTGTTTCTTAATCTTCTAATTGGATCTGGCTTATTATTTTTTGAAGACTGTTAGAGCAATTTTATAAAAGTAAGCTTGAACTTTCGATTATGTCAAAAAGAATTTCAGATTCTGGATCTACAAAGCGAAAGCATGTTTCGATGTCCATCAAACAGAAAGTGGAATTGCTGCAAAAAATGGAGAAAGGCATGAAGAAAGTGATAGAGAGGTTAGTGAAAACGAAAAAATTTCGATTGACAAGTTAGTCGGTATTCTCGGTACAGCAATTACAGGACTTGAACAGTGGAACTTTGTAAATGAACAAGAAATTATGTCTGTTTATAAAATTAAAGAGAAAATATTAGCACATAAAACGATGCAACTTAAACAACCTACATTGAAAGAAATGTTGGCTAATCTTTGGAATATGGTAACAGGTAGTTTGGCAACAAAGGTTACTACCTAGGACTTTGGGAATAATGTTAGAAGTACTCAGTTCCGATTACGCATTATTTTGTGTGAGGGAAATGAGAGATCATGAGATATGTCACGTGACATTAATGGGCAAATTACAGTTCTTTAATCGGAAAAGGGGGGAAATCTGGAAATTTTGTATTTAGCTTCATTCTGCGTTGTGTGAAACAGTGTTGGTTAATTTTTGGATCCCATGGCCCTATCTAAAGTGAATTCGAAATGAATATTTAGTGGGATTGAAAGGGGTAGTAATAAGTGTTTTTTTAAGGTTGTGCGAGATAGAAGTAAAGATTGCTTACTAAGTTTTATTAAGCAGTATATTCTACCTGGTACAACAATATCTGATTGCTGGAAGTCATATGTCTGTTTGGAGGATGAAGGTTTTCAACATCTTGCTGTGAACCATAAGTATGATTTTAAAGATTCTGAAACAGGCGCACATACGATTGCTTTTTATTTAGCGGAGGAAATAATAAAAGTTTATCCGCAACGTAATCAAGATTCTGAAGAAGATTAGGTAAGTTAGTATTTTTAATTATTTGAGGATATTATTTTTATGCATTGTTCTAAATGTAAGGAGTAAATAAAGTAATATGGTATTATTGCAAAATTGTTATTAGCAATGATTAAATTTAAAGTAATTAGGATTGTAAGCTAATTTTTATTAATTTAATGTATGTGCTTATTTATACTTTAAGTAGTGTTTTTAAATTTAATTATATTTTAATTAAATGATAGTTATTTTGTGAATTATATGTTTGTAGGAATTTGGTATACGTTTCAGTGGAAGTAAACGTGCATGGAAATAATTTAAATATTTGACACTAAGTATTTGTAACCATTTGTAATGTTTGAGGTATGAATTCGTTGGTGACGTTTATAATATAATAGATAATTTAGAGGTAAAAGTTTTTGGATATTTTATTTATTTTATACGTGGAAATGTTCACCTTTGGAAAGGGTATATACTTTTTCACGATCAGGTAATTTCATATATGTTCTTTTTACCGGATTTAAAGATTCACAAAATTTTCATGCATTTTCGTAAAATTTTTCTAATTTGTGAGAAAAAAGCAGTGTACATGGATATAGTGAAGAGTGTGCGCAATGCCATTTTTGTGCAATTCTGTGATTTTTTTTAAGTAAAAATAAGACGACGTGTACATGGTTTAGTGATATTTTAATTAAATGATAGTTATTTTGTGAATTTTATGTTTGTAGGAATTTGGTATACATTTCAGTTGTGCATGGAAGTAAACGTGCATGGAAATAATTTAAATATTTGACTCTAAGTATTTGTAACCATTTGTAATGTTTGCGGTATGAATTCTTTGGTGATGTTTATAATATAATAGATAATTTAGAGGTAAAAGTTTTTGGATATTTTATTTATTTTATACGTGGAAATGTTCATCCTTGGAAAGGGTATATACTTTCTCGCGATGAGGTAATTTCATATATGTGCTTTTTACTGAGTTTAAAGATTCACAGAATTTGTTTGCATTTTCGTGCAAATTTTTGTAATTTATGAGAAAATAGCAGTGTAGATGGATAAAGTTAAGAGTGTGTGCAATGCCATTTTTGTGCAATTCTGGGATGTTTTTTTAAGTAAAAATAAGTCGACGTGTAAATGGTTTATGTGTATGTGCTATTCTGATAAACGCGCAAGGAGTTTGCGATTGTGCACTTTTTCCCAATTTTGCAGTTAATATTTGTCATGATTAAGCAGTAAAATTTCTAGCATAAGTGTAATTTGGATAGCAGATTGTTGGAAAAAGTGTTCAGTAAATAAAAAGAAAAGAAACATGTCTGTACTTCGTGAAGACAAAATGGCGGCGAAAAAAAAAAAATAGAGGGTTGCTGTAGCAGAGTTGGTCGCCAAATTTTTGCCAAGTTACCATAATCCAAAGATTAACCGAAATGTTTAATAAAATAAACAAACAAATATTAAGCCTTTTTTGTTTTGTTTTTGTAAATTTTGATACCCTTTAGATCATAATTGCTCTTTATTTCATAAATTATGGTTTCATATTTTTAATTTTATAATTTCTGCATGCCATCATACCAGATTTAAATTGCTGATCTATAATCTGGAAAAACCCCTAATCCGGAATCGCTGAAGTTCCGACGAGTCCGGATTAAAGAATTTTTACTGTATAGACTAACCGAAAGAAATTAATACCAGAAATAATTATATACACATTCATTTCTATTTTCCCGAAGATTATTTAAGAATATACATACTTGGTTAGAGTAGACTGAAGGGTACCCCTCGTATTATCACGAAATTTTTGTTTCATTTATGATAACCTGAGTAGTTTGAATGTTCTGTAAATATACTTTTATCCTGGACTGGGTGCTCCTTTGACTTTTTAAGTGAAAATATATCAGTGTGTACATGGACAAAGTCAAGAGAGAGAGCAATGTCAAGTTTGTGCAATTCTCCAATGCTTTTTAAGTCAAAATGGGTCGACATGAACATGGATAAAGTCAAGAGAGTGTGCAATGCCTAGTTTGTGCAATTCTGTGATTTTTTTATTTCTGTGAATAGTGAAAATAGGTCAATGTTTACATGGATACCGAGTTTTTGCAATTCTTTGACTTGTTATTTTGTAACAAGTCAAAGAATTGCACAAACTCGGTATCCATGTACCGCGAAAAATCACTAATTTTCACCAAGGGGATTCGTGAATATACTTTTACTATATACTTTTTTAAAGTGATTAAAATGAGCCATAAAATTTGTTTTGTAATCAGTTCATTAAAAACCAAAAATTATAAATAATATATTGATGCTTTGCATTTTTTATGTTATTAAAAACATAAAAAAAAAGCTTTTCTTAAAAAAATAAAAAGGGCTGTATTATTTAATATATTTATTATATAGGGGTACTCTTCTGTTATCGGGAGGAAAGGATCAAGAAATGCATGTATGAGCATATATGAGTGTTGTATACACATATAATACATAAATACATGCATACAAGAACACATAGAGGCATACATACATTTATTTCTGAAGCTGTCCTGATAAGAGAAAAATACCTTATCTGGTCACTTTCTCCCATAAAAAAATTTGGTTTGTTAAAAAAAAAAAAGAATTCAAAAAAGAAATAGGGATTCTAAGCTTATTTTACTTATTTTCTATTTAAAGTACATTATTTTTAATTCATGTAAAACAAACACAATCAATTCTTAATTAACCACAGTAATAACAGGACAATATCGATGATCATGAATAATCATGCTACAGGTGCATTTTTTGCAAGTGCGAAGTCCTGAATAATCTAAAAACAGTTTTTTTTTAAAAGAAAAGGAAACTAATATTCCAAATAAAAAAAATACAAATCACAGTAAGCATAATTAGCAATTTACCTGCACTTTCAAACAGCTTAATTTGCATGATTAGTTCATTTGGTTATGGGGATTAAATCAACATTTGATTTGCGGGGGGATCAAAAATGAAAAGGATAATGCTTTGTTTACATCACTTTTATATTCCAATAAGAATTACTGTGAAACAAATGATCAATGGTTGTACACATGATTAATTTTTATGATTGAACAATTTACCTTTAATAAATATTTTAGCACTGTACTTATATTCTGGATTATGAAATATTTCAGACAGAATCTAGCAAACACAATGATATTTTCAGCTGCCACTTATATTATTTCGTGCATTCTTTGCTGTATTTTTGAACACAGCTTTATTTTATGCTGACTGTTTGTGACAATATTTTTTTCATCATTCCATGACAAACAAAAAACTGGTCTCAGTTAATTTATCCTGCAGATAATTGAGAGTCGTTAGTACAGAATAATCCCTGAAACCTGCAATATTTTTTTTTGAAATCCCAGAAAAGAAATATAAGGATAGTGTACGGTGCCTAGGTTCTCGTATTGTTGTCATCACAGGACCTTGTCAAGAAACCTAATTTTTTTAGATACAAAAAAAGTTGCCATTAATATAATGAAAGCATACCAATAACCACCAAAATATGTATTTATAATGACTGTGAAGGATAGAACAGTCAATTCTTCAATTCAATCTAATTTGGGTTCAAACTCTTTGAGCCAAGATGGTAGAAATAAACCTTTACTTATTTAATATAAATAATTATTGATTAATTAAATATTTATTAATAATACCCTGTTTAAAAATGAAAAATCAATGGTTCAAATGCATTTCTGAATGATAATACAGAAATTCTCGCAATTTGAATTCCAGAAAAACTGTATATATATATATATATACACAAATCTAATCAAAGTATGTTTTATTTTCTTGTGATATTGATATATTTACTATATACACTAAGTTTTCCCGAAAGTTTCATTAAAGCATATTGATAATTAGGAACTTAAAAAACAGTTGAATTAATCCTTCTTCTTCCTCAAGCTAATAAAAATATGAAAAAAAAAAAAAAAAAAAAAAAAAGATTTCTTTTTTTGAATGAATATGTGAATTTGTTGTACATAACGTTACTTACCACATGAAATCTGATTCAAAATTAAAGGTTGCTTACATTCATTTATAAAAGATAATACTTTTTCTTTTAATGAATGAAATTCTTCTTTTATATCATTTAAGTGATCATTACTGAACTCTCCTTCATCCTCAGGAACAATGGGATGACTGAGACACTTTTGTGAAGCTTGAACCGATTCTGTTACAAGAAAGCCATTAGAATTTTCATCACTAGCAGAAGGAAAATCACAGTTTCCTTCTTTTGATCCATTTCTCAGCAAAAGACTGATTTTAAAATCGTTGATCTTTTTGTCAAATTCATCCAACGCTGCTTTAACATCTCGCGAACGAGATAATAATTGTGACTCTTCTTCAGGTAACTGCATTTCATTAACAACAAGCAAACCTTTAATAATTGAAAATGGGAAACTAAGCTCGAAACCCTCTGCATAACCGTGATCAAATCCACTTTGCAGGGTAGTTTCTTCGCCTAGGTATTTTCCGTCAGAAAAACCATCTTTCATTCGAGCTTCTTTTAATTTAGACCATTCCACTTCTTCAAGCCGCATATTTCTCATTTCTGATATCTCATCGAAAACATTATCTTCGATCACATCCACACGCACCGACATATTTTTTTAAATCAGTTGTTACGGTTATGAGCTAACTTTCATTACGTTATATTTACGGATTTCGTTCATTTTTCAAAATATATTTTATTGGTCGTTTAGTTAATTACAGCCTGCGGGTTCATGGAAAAAGACCATTAATGCTGAAAAAGCGAGGTTTAACGATTCATATCCTCAGGATATCTGCAAAATACCGATCTGCCCAACGTTTCTAGTTTCATTCACACACACGTTGCAACTGTTGGTTCCGAGGGTTTTCTCATTCAGCACAAACCGACAAACTCTGAATATTAATGATTATCCCGAAAGAGAAGGTTTCTCTTACAGCAGTTTTTTGCAAGAATAGTGCCGGAAATTCGCAGGGAATCAGGGTTTATTTCAGCTGTATCTCGTTTGATATGGGGTTCAAACATCAAAGCTGATTATGACTGATTCGTATCAACTGGTGACGTATCTTACTGGTGACGTATTCAGTAAGGCTTAGAGGAGCCTTAGTATTCAGAAGATTAGTCTCTATTTCGAATAGTGTAGATAACAGTGTATCAGGATTAAGCACATTATTTTGCTGTGATAATAGCATCGATCAGTGAACAATCTATTTGATTGCGGAAGTTCAAAATTAAATTTAAACTTTTAGGGAAGAAAGAGAACAAAATTCAACCATAGAAATACGAAAAGTTTAATTAAGGTATTCTAAACAAAATTTGGAAAACATAGTTTTGGCAAACAGTATCTTAATCTGAAATGACGTTCAATTTCCTAGGTTGGATAACCCATAATTCAAAGAATATGGGCAGCACTATCAGCTGTATTCGTTCTTCTACGTCTTACGGAGTAAAAGAAGCTTTGGCAGGAAAGTTAGAAAAGCCTTCCGTAGTAGGTTCTTTTCAGTAATATGAGCTTTCATATAAGGATGTTGAATCAAGTTAATGAAGTATTGCCCAATGATATATGCTTTCATGTTTGTCTTTTACTTCTACTAACATTGCTCTGGATCACTGTGTTCTTTTGATAAGTGGAATTTTAAAGTAAAGCACAAGTAATGATCAGTCTCCAGTAGCATTACCGAAAAAAAAAAAAAAAAAAAAAAAAAAAAAAAAAAAAAAAAAACCCCTCCAGATTAAGCTTATCAAAATAAGTATTGTTTAAGGCTTGAATCCAGAGTATTTTTTAAAGCTCTTCATAAACATTACTATACATTACAACACATTCCTATACATTACACTTATACATTGCACAAAAACATTCCAATTCTTTCTCCCCGAATCTGCCTCTGTTTTTAATTCGTAAATTTCAGCACGTCATCTTTGTGGTCGTTTCACATCACAGGTACTTAATTTTTTTTTTTTTTTTACAAATACTCCTTTCAGCTGTGATATTACTGTGATATTATAAGTCAATTGCTTCTGATTTATGTACTCTCGAAAACAGCTTGCGCATTATCTGTACAGATCTTCCAGAAGTCAGCCAATGCCATATTTTTAATCATATCTGATGCATAATCGTTTATTTTTTATCCATAAATACCGTGATAAATACCGTCAAATTCTGCATGTTAATTGAGAGATTAAGGTGACAAACTCTGCATATTTGACCTCAGATATGCCCAAACTCTTCAACTTTCATATTTCCCGATACATTCCTTTTCCACCTAAATCACTAATACTAAAATCAATTCCTTAGGTTTCGAAGCTTCTGCGTTTTTTTGTATATTATGAAAATTTTTTATAAGAAAATTTATGTTTATAGTTTGATAGTAAAGCATTTAAAACTTTAGACATTACATTCAGTAATTAATAACATCCGATCACTTTTATGAGATACTATAGTCATTGCAGCATTTAAAACATAAATACTGGCTTCATACTGTTCGTTAAGAAATTTTTAATTCGCCAGTTAGTTGTGTTAATTTTTTTTTGAGATTGCAGTTATGGAGATATTGGAGATAGCTAATATAACACTACTATTCTAGAATGAAAGCTGAATTAAACTTACATCTTCTTTTGCAACTCCATAAATGAAATAATCTTTCACATAACGTACTATCTCATAAGGATCAGGTTTATATTTGTGATGGTTTCCTAAATGAACTCTAATCTGATATGGAAAACGAAGTCTGAAATAAAGAGAAAAGTTAGTGATATTTTTTTAGGAACTGAGAAATCACAATAATAACTATGAAATTAAATAACTTATGAAAACTGTATTAAATATGTATATATTATACATAAAATATTATAAATATTCACTTATACTGTATACACATTCAGTTGTGTTACGTTTGAAAGTAAGAAATTACAACAAACAGTGTTTTTTTTACATGCAAATAACTCCTGTTGGTACTGAAGATAAGCAGGTTATACACTCATGTCCATAAATTAAGGATAATTCGGAGTCACGCGGAAATCAAACTCTAAAATAAATATATATCACTTGTAAAACCACTACACACATCTTCAAGAATCATATGCAAATTTCAGGAAGTAACCACATGACACCGATGGTACGTCACAATGACGAGAGTGTAAGAGAGTGATATATAAGGAATACAGGCAAAGAAGTAAAATTGTTCGCAGGCGCTTTATAAGCATTTCAGTGCAATAACCGAATAGTTATGACATAAAGGACGTATTTGGATGATATTTACGTAGTAGAATTATCGGCCGTCTGGAATGTGGGCGTACCCAACTGGAAGTATCAGACGAACTTGGAATTGCCCAGAGTGTCATCTCCAGGCTTTGGCAACGATTCCAAGATGATGGTAATGTGAGTAGACGTTACAGCACAGGTCGCCCCAGAGTTACAACGCCGAATGAGGATCGGTATTTGGCAGTTACTGCCAAAAGAAACAGGCGGAGCAAGCCTCAGACCTGTCTCGTCAGCTCTCTTCAGTCACTGGTACGACAATTTCAAGACAGACCGTGTACAGACGCTTAGGAAAGATTGGTCTATATGCTCGTAGACCTGTCAGATGCGTTCCACTTACTGCAACTCACTGTCGCCTGCGGTTAGCCTGGAGTAGAGAGCATGCAATGTGGACACCGCAACAGTGGGCTTGTGTGATGTTTTCCGACGAGTCCAGGTTTAGCTTGCAGTCTGATTTTTGCCGGACTTTCATATGGAGAGCTCCAGGTACCCGTTACCACCAAGAAAAGATCATTGAATGACATCGTTACGGTGGTGCAGGAGTGCTCGTTTGGGGTGGAATTATTCTGGGTTACAGAACTGACCTGCATGTTCAAATTGGAACCATGACAAGCCAAATCTATATGAACGTCATTCTGGAACAACATGTACGTTTGTTTCGGGGCGCCATGGGCGCACAATTTGTGTTTATGGATGACAATGCCCGTCCTCACCATGCAAACATCGTAAGCGAATGCCTTCAACCGGAGGATATCAGCTGTATGGACTGGTCAGCATTCTCACCGGACTTGAATCCAGTAGAGCACGTGTGGGACCGAAGAGTTACAGTCCGTCAATCTCCTCCTACATGTCTACCGGAACTTCGGAGAGCATTGCTTTTTGAGTGGTGTAATATCCCCCAAGATCAGATCGATAATTTGATACTCAGCATGCCTATACGTTGTACGGACTGTATTGCATCGTTTGGGAGACATACAATGTATTAACAATCATACCAACAATGTAATAATGGTTTTTTTGTAAATAGGGTTGTTTTGTAATTTGCTCCAGGGAGGAAAAATCGCTAATTTTTTTAATAATATCAAACATATAGCATCTTTTTTTGCTCTTTACCTTTTGTTTAATAAATAAGCTTTACAAATAAGTCAAATTTGTTTTGCTTCTAACTCTTCCTTTGCCTGATTTTGCATTATCCTTAATTTATGGACATGAGTGTATTTTGGCGACATTGGCTACCATTTGGAGAAATTTTTATGGAAGCAATTGAAATTGCTGTAGATTTCGAGTTCTAGATAAGATGATCACAAGAGAATGGCCATATAAGGCATTAAAAAATTCTATCTCTCACTACCAGAGTCATTAGCACAATTTTGTTAAATTCAGTCTTTGTATAATCATCTACATGATTGCAAATTTTTTGTTATGGTCAATTTCTCTCTGCTATTATTTTATTAGAGTTCATCGAAAAAGTCACTTAAAGAACTGCAAGTCTGATCTGTCGATGACATAAAATAGCTTTATAGTATTTTGCAAGTAGCAGAAAAAGGACATCTTGTAGGAGATCATCAATAATGTGGCTAATAAATGAATCAGTTATTTTAATGGCTACTGCAGATTCTTCAAAATAAAATTCGCCTATCGAGCTTTACAGCCCCCAACGAAATCTTTTTTATCACCCCTTACATAAACAGTACTTTTTTAAACATTTTATTTTTTGTATAACTATACTATCAAGGTTGTAATCGCTTTCTTACTGTTGGAAACAATGAGCAGCTGTCACAAACCACTGTGAATTTAGTAATGTTCCTCCGCAGAAATGGCCATTGGGTAGGATGACTGCATACTGCATGTCAACTTGCCACGGCCAGCTACCTCTTACAGCCTGACGTCCTCCCACAATTCGATCCAGAGGATGTTTGCCAATAACTGGTTGAACTTCTGGTGTTCCGCATGTTTCAAAAGTTGCTGCTGCATAATCTGTGTGAAGAAAGTTACAAAGGCATTATATTTAACAAGAGTTTTATGGAGAAAGCAAAGGTTTTAAATAAAACATATCATATCAATATATTATCTTGACAAAAATAAAGAAAAATTAGAATGCGCTGTTTGTTCTTATTTATAAAAAACCTCATGATGAAATATATTTTTTGGAAATGTCTTTTGTTTTTTAATTTCAACACTGATGTAAAATAAGAAAGAATTCTACTTTTATTTAAGCAAAAAATAAAGATCTTGAAATAGATGTTTGAAATCAATTATGTGAAAAACTTGAATATATCAAAATGTTATGGACTTAAAGGTTTTAAAAATGAAAACATATTTACAGTTTTTGTTCGACAGATATTACTTAGACATATATTTAGATTAAAACTACAGATTAAAACATCCGGATATATCATCTGTTTGTGAAATTTTGTTTGTCTGTTGTCTCGCATTCAAGAAAAATATCATACGTGACTCAATTTCTTTTAAATTACGAAAAAACGCATTTAGCAGAAAGATTTTCATGCCTTTAATTGTGAATGAAAAATTAAATTTAACAAGCATATATATTGGACGGTTTGTTGTCTAGTCTACTGCATATTATCATGCCACTTTTTGTATTCATTATAGATTTCAAAGCGCATAACTTATATTTCAGAAGCAATGTAGGCATCTCAGACTTAAGAGGCAACGTAGGCATTTCAGACTTAAGAGGCAACGCAGGTATCTCAGACAGTTTATGCAGGAAATTGATGGTAAATCTGCAATATTTTTGAGAATAATGACCATTGTGAAATCAGGTAGGATATAACGAGGTTATGAGAAGATAGTTTCACATATTTACACACGGCTTTAAGCATCAAGAATGTATTATAAGTGTATTTACTAAACAATAATTCGTCCTTCACGTTGACATAGAACAGCTTAATTTCAGCTAAACATCTCGTGACACGAAGCAAACAACAATGAAGGTGAATCTGTTTACCTTAATTGTGTGAATCCGAATTTAACATGATAAATGAGTCAATAATCAGTTTACCATCACAGTTGGAACTAATTTTAAAATCCGATTTAATATACTAAAAAAACAAAAAAGACTACAAAAGCAATAAATTCTCAGAACTATCTGTAGTAGATATGTAAGATTATATGATGTTTCAACAAAAGTTTTGTTTCTTAATGACAATTAGAGAATATCTTTGGTTATAGTGTTTCCAGAATACCGAGGTTTCATGACAGAGCGGTCTGTAATCTTAGTTACCAGAAATCAGCTTCATGGAGCTCACGGAAATTACCAAGGTATGCAGGAGGTTAGGCAGTTCCAGATGCATATTATTTTACATAGATCACGTCATGAATAAAAGGCGTAAAAGGTGTATAGAATCTCGTATTCTGGGGTAACATCAGATGTACAAGAACTCTTAGGACTAAATTCGAATTTTTGCTTGTGATTACCACAGAGACAGAGAAAGGGCGTAAAGCATCCTTTTATTTGAATCAAATAAAAATAAAATGAAATAAAAAAATTTTATATAAATAATATAAAAATAATAATCAAATAAATCGAATTAAATAAATCAAATAAAATCAAATAAATAAAATAAATCAAATAAATAAAATCAAAATACACGACACCACTCGTGCTTACAGAAGCCAACAATTTTGGCTTAATTCAAAGATAGTGGATTAACTAAGAAAGTAACGGCTACACATTTAGAATAACGCGCAAGCTGTCTTTGACCTAACATCGGCGTGACAAGCCTAATATCGGGAAAAACGCAAACTGAAGAATATTCACAAGGAAATCATATCAGCACCGTGGCCTTTAGCAGGCAGAACACGCTTTAATTGTACCATATAAAACCTTCATCTAAATACTTTGTTCTTTCTACCTCATTTGAGGCCCACCAGCGGCTGAGCGGTAACGTCGCTGAACAATGGTAGTTCGGTCCGAGGTTCGAATCCCGCGAACAGGCTGGCTGCATGGGCGTTTTCGTGGTTTTCCCCATGTGTAACGTGTATACGAGCCAATTTCCCTTAGAAAGTCCTCCACGAAGGCATCCCTCCCTTAAGGCAGATAGCCCTCGAGTGCTTTGCCGTAATCTAATAAAACCAAACCAAGCCAAACTACCTCATTTGAATATCACACCAGCTGGAAATTTACATTCTGGCAGAAAAATAGTTATGAGAGAGCTAGGAAAATTGTTTAACATAAAATAACTGATTAAAAAGTAAACCTAAATTCCATAAATGTATGAGATTTAAACGGAAGTAAAAAATTTCTAGATCAAGAGCTGAAGCTTATATGTTTTCTGTCCTCTGACGGGTAGTTCGATTCCTGTTCATATCCCGGCGATCTCATGCAGCCGGCTAGCTAAATGGCTGGAATGCCTTGGTTGTTAATTTTACTTCCGTGCTAAATATAACTGCTCCATATTAAAGAAACACATTTCTTTAACAAATCTTTATAATTAATATTTCAGTCTCATCCGTCACTGCATTACAGAAACTCATTGCGTACTCCTAAAACTTACAGAAACTTCTTATATTTGACACGCCAACATGGAGAATTATTAGTCATTATTTTGTTTTCATCATCACGTGACTATCATCAAACGCTTGAGAATGACTCGCTTAGTAATACCAGAACATTCAAAAATTTTTTATATTAAATACCAAACATCCTCCGCTGCGATAAACAAGAGTTCATACAAATTTTGTATACTAATAATAAAAAATACGACATTACGAGTACATTATAACTATGAATAATGATAAAAATTAAAAATTAAGTTTTAAAAATGCTATAATTCTAATAAATTTAACAAAAACTAAATATATAAGTAAATATTAGAATTCAGATGCCAATAATTATGAGTTCAATTGTCATAAAATATGGGCAATGCAGTGAAAGTCTTAAACATCGGCACCTCTATAGATTTCAGTAATTCTGCCAAGTTTTCATTTCAAGGGGGCAGATTTTCGTCTTTAATTAACACTAAATTATTTTTAAGTTTGATTTAGCTTTTACGCAATTTAGACTTGCTGTAACTGCGAGAGATAATTTGATGACCAACATTTACAGAAAGAACTTGAATTAATCTCCACTACTCGGGAAGAGAAATTTTAGAAACTGCTGGATCATAATCAAGTATTAAATTCAAAGTAACACCTATACTGAAATGGCCAGGCGTAAGAGAATCCATGCGATTAGGATCGTTGGAGATAGCTACAATAGGTCTTGAATTTAAACAGGACTCCACATGAGTTATTGAACTAACGAACTCTTCATAAGTTAAAATCTGAGTACCAACAATTCTTTTAAGGTTTAATTTACTTGATGCGAGACTCAGAGTTCACCAAAATGAGGAGCTGAAGACGGGTTAAAATTCAAAATAATGTGTTCTTCCGCAAGGTAATTTTTGAAACTTTTCACTTGACAAATGTAATTATTTGAATTAGAGGAAATTGTTCATATTACGACTTATTTTCAAAAGTTCCCATGTTCATTTCCGACAGGTATAAGAAACCTTTCAAAGAACCTTTTTAAAGAACACTTTCATTTCAAATCTTAATAATGTACAATAAATGCATATTAAAACGACTGATTGCCACACTTCAACTTTCTAATATTTTGTTTTCAAAATATGATATGCAAAAACATTTTCTAAAACATTTAAAGCCAGAAAATTATTTTCATGTAAGAGGAAACATATATTACCTAAAAGATAAGTATACTACTTTAACAGTTCGTTCTATAGTATTAACTCATATACGATCAATGCAAAGAATGTCATGTGTACATACATGCTACTCATTTTATATGCTTTAAAATGTTAGTACGAAATAAAACAATTTTAAAACAATCAAAATAATTAATGTTAGTTATAAATAGAATTATTACCTACCACAATTTTCTTCATCCGTGCCATCGCCACATTCATCATCACCATTGCATAAAGAGCTGTTATTTGGCAAACATTTACGATTGCGGCACTGAAACTGTCCAGGAAGACAAAGACCTAAAATAACGCAATTACAAACTGCATTTTAAGTCTGAATATCATTGAGTACAAAAGTTAAATTAAATTTTACATTGTTAATGTTGGTAAATTACAAATTTTAATAATTTTTCCTCCCTGAGGCTCTGGAATACGGACTCGACAACAACAACCATATGTTAAGAATATTATGATATACTATTATATAAAAAAGGAAAGCTGAAGAGGGAGGGGGATTTCACTGAATTCCAAATTTATACGTTTTTTTCAAGTTAATGACGTTTTTATAAAAAATTAATTTCGTTCAAATATTCGAAAAAAAGAGATCTGAATATATTTATAATTTAGTTATCAACAAATTCCTGTTTGCACGCCTAAAACTGGCAATATTTGAATCTATCTATTGGAGAACGCCAGCGTACTTTTTATAGAGGAAATGGGTTGAGTAGTTCCTGGTTTGGGCATCACAGTTGTGCTACCATACAAACGAACTTAAAAGGTCTTTTGATCATTCGATGCGATGTCAGACTTTGAGTAAAGGGCGTTTGAGAAAAGAAACTTTGGTTTCTGTGATCAAAAACAGATATTTGTACACCAAAGCCACCATAACTGCCAAATTTCGCATCTTCTTACCTAGCTGTTTCCTATTATCAACATATTTAACGGCATAACTGTTTTAAGGTAATTTAAAACATCCGAAACTCTGTGATGGGCCAGTCTATGACAGATACAAAATTGGTATTTCTCAGATGCTTATAGGAATGCCAGGAGTACTAAAACAAATGTATATGTTCTGAGGGATGTTACTTCGAAGTTTGCTAGAGGGTAACTTTTACACTCTAAGCAGAAATGCCCCATAATAATTTTCTGTGAACTTTTTGAAAACAGAAGTATTCTAATTGCCCCCCTCCAAATAACGGGAGCTAACCGTTTATAGGCGTTGGCCACTACTAGGGCTGGAAGCGGCGGTAAATTTATTATAGAGGTACCTAACAGGTGCGCAACCACTGCCTTCTGTGGCGGAGATGGACAAATTACATCCCTGCCTTCTCCGCAATTCGAACTCGGGCTCTTCGCGGTACGGCTGTCAGAGTCACCAACCCTTTTCCTATCTGGGCGGCTAAAAATAATTCTGATGTACTTTCTTTTATTACTAACTGTTTATTAATACTTTGTCAAATTTTCTCAGTAATATTTAGTTTTTCTCCTGCATTCGTATCTTTAAACGCCTTGAAGCTCATTAAATTTCCAAACAACAAAACAGAAAAAACAGAAAAGTCTTTCTGCAATGTACGCATTCTGAGTTATATCTAACTGTGATCTAAAATGTAAGAAATTTATGGTCTAATTATCTAGTGTATTTTTTATAACTTCAAGATTTGGAAAATATATTAATTTTATAAATGCTTTGTATCAGTTTTGAGAACACAGTCATAACCGAGGTTCAGTTCTGGTGTATCGCAATAAACTTAATACGGCAATAAAGTAAGTAATAAAAATATTTTAGATTTCGCAGTGTATATATATGTGTAAGATATAACAAAATATGATAGCCGCTTTAAAAGATAATTGGCCATCATAAAATTAACATTCTTAATTTGGTGCTCTGAATTATTACACACACATATACAATAAATATACAACATACAAACATATACAACACACAAATATATACAACACTTATGCTTAAATTTTAAATATTGCAGTCTATAAAATCTCTTTCGCTTTGCCACTCCTACAGGGAAGGAATACTTTAAATTACTTCCTTTCTTTTCTTTTACATCTCAACACACTGTTATTTGGCAAACATTTCTTTTTCAACAAAAACACTTCCTTTTCTTTTACATCTCAACAATGTGACATAACAAGCATAGTCTTCGGCCTTTGTAGTAGTTTTCAATGCGTTTTCCTTTTCTAAGTTAACCGAATTTTAACATTTGATTAGAGTAAGAGAGTTTTTGCTTTAGATGTAGAATTGCTTATACTTTGAGTACAGAATTAAAAAATGCGAAATAGGGTGAGAATTTATGGCACATGTACTGTATTTCGTCGTATATTCCCCCCTTTTTAACTAATTTTATCGTCCGAAAGTAGAGAGAGGAAAATCATGCGGTAGTTTACAGTAAGAACGTAACAAATAAAAAGGGGTCTTGAATAAACTACTAGTGACTATCAGAACATTATTTCTTCAAAAGGAAATCCACATTCCAATAAGAATACATAGTAATATTACCATTACAATAACTAATAAGATAGCTTCATTTCTGTTTCTCTGCAACTTGAACTTCGCCTGTTCTTACTGTCATCCGCTGCTAGTCCTTAGGCCTCAAATCATTCAGTGCTGATGGAACTACTGTCTGCATCCTCTAATACAGCTTGTAAGTCACTAGCATCGTCATTGCCTTCGTCGCCCCTAACTCGGTCTTCTCACCTGTAATAATAGTCTTTAGAGCCATCCAGAGCATCAGATATTTCCCTTTCCTTGAAGCTCTTTGCTATTATTGCTTTATCAGTCAGAGTTCATACATGAAAAATCTTCAAGCAATTTAACTCAGTGGATGGTTTCTGAATTTTTCCGCTTCTAGTAAAACTGTGCAACCCTGCTGATATCAGTTGGTTACAAAACATTCGGAGATAAGTCTTTGAACAGTTTATTGATTTATACGTCCAATGGTTGCGGAAGTTATGCAAGTACTTCTGGAATAACAAGACCAATGTTTTTCGGTTCATTTGTATTTTATATCACCTATTGAAACTGTCCAAGTAGAGTAGTGAAATTTTATGTCCAAAAGCACCTAGATAACGCTTTCACACAATTTTGAGCCACTTTTTTAACAAACTGGACAACATCCAACCTTTCGCATGTACCCTAAGCATGTACCTTTCGCATACCACGAAGGAGCTTTCGTTTCGTTTAAAATCTGCGAAATGCTGCAACTCCTGCAGTTTTTACTAACAAGGAAGATACCCCTTTTCGATTAAATGTAGTGTTATTAGGCACGTGAAAGAATACAAGAATTTGATCTGTATTTTTTTCCTGTAAGTCCAACCGTAAACGTGATCTTTTATTTGCTGTATCACTAATATGTGAAATTCTAGCACCCTTTCTTCATAAACCTTTGGTAGTCGTTAAACAAGCATTGTTTCCCTCCTTAAACAAATCATTTCTTCTCATAGAACGCTAGATGCATCCTGTGTTCGTTTTAAATTGCTGAGCAGTAATATCACATATTTTCGTTTCATCCCTCGCTTTCATTTGCATAATTTCCCGCGACATAGCTATGCCATTGTTCTTTGCTCTGTTTCTTAATTCTGCACCTCACCATCAATTTCTGGAAATTTTCTGGTTTTCTATCCCCGAAACGCCAACCACTTTGAATTTGTCTTCCTCAGTGCATGTTTTTATTTTCCCTAGTATCGAATCAAAGTAGATTGAACAAGAAACTGTCTACTGGCTAGTTTGGCACCATTAACTTCAACGAATATTTTAATTTTTAATTTAAATTTTGCTATGCAGCTATGATTGTTTTTTCCCCATGATTCTGAAAATTAATCCCCTTATCCGCAATACACACATGTCAAAAGAAACTTCTAACTACGAATTCCCAAATCTAAATAAAGAATCGAATTGAATCGATAAAGCCATGAATATCGCGCAGAGAGCCACGTGTAAAATTCCAAGAAAGACATCGGAAGGAAAAAGAAGGGCCGCGAACAAAAGATCCAAATTTCGAAAATGATCGAACACATCAGAGGTAGTTGGGTTTGGTTTATTTTATTATAGCAAGGGACGTAAGGGCTACCTGCCTGGAAGGGGGAAGGGACGCCTTCGTAGAGAACTTTCTAAGGGGATACTGGTTGGTTTCCATGCTACGCATAGAGAAAACCACGAAAGCATCTATGCAGCTGGTCCGTTCGTCTGGAATCGAACCCAGGTCAAACTACTAATATTCAGTGACTTGATCGTACGGCCGTTGATTGTCCCCCTTCAGCAGTAGAAAAGGCTACAATGAGCTGAAAGTAAATAATCGAAGTAAGGTGAAATAACATGTTTCGAAAGTTCATAAGTGTGAGAACACCTGCCACCTCCGGGTAGCTTAACGAAGAATCTGCATAAAATACGTTTCAAATAATAAATGAAGCAAAAATAAACTGGATGAAATGCTGCTACAAATGCAAATACAAATTCAATACACTGAGCAAAAATAAAAATAATGAAGGGAATAGAATTTACAAATAAAGTGGCCTTCAGAGGGTAAAACTATATACAGTAGAAGAAGAAAAAAATTACGCCAACGTTTTTAAAATTTTCAGAATCTAGAGCTAAAAAGCTAAGAGGAAAATTACGCAAGGAAATACGATATATTCAGCGTATGAAATTTATAGAAATGTTCTAATGTAATCTTAATGCACATAATTTTAATAACAAAAAGTATTAAGAAACAGTTATTTGAAGACCTTTAAAGGGCAGCTCACGAATGTTAATTGTAATAATTGCAAAATGAATGCAAAATAGTAAAAAAGCTTTAAATACAATGAGAATTACCAAAATGCGATACAGAGACAGAAAGAGAGTAATTGGTTTGTAAATTGAATCGAACATATTGGCTTTTGCTATAAGACCGAGAGAAATTTTTGATTTTGTAATACTACCAGATGTTTATACATTTTGTAAAATAGATTTTATAAAACTTTCTATTTTTCTATTTTTGCAAAATGCCATGAAATGAAATACCCACAAAGATCGTTTCTATTATAATTTATCTGATTATATACTGTATATACTATCTGTAATAAGAGGAAATGAAAAAGTGCACAAAAATAGAGAATTTATTTATCGAACGCCTGAAATAATTCAGGGTTTATTTAATACTTACTGCGGCTGGAGACCACTCTGTATGTGATGTTGAATCCTACACTTGTACCGAAGTATCCACTTTTGAATTTTATTTGTACAGCATTAAAAGGTGAAATCATATCTGGAACGTTTAGCTTTCCACAGTAGAATCCCGCTGTAGCCAGAGTGCCATTGCTGTCCATATAATTAACTATTATATGATCATCGCTGCAGGTGGGATTTTGAGTGATATTAAGTACATTGAACTTTAGCCGAATATACTAAAAAAGAAAGAATAATAATAGAATTCAATAGCTTTATCTTGTAGTATTAAAATATACCGTAGTAAAATGTTTCTAAACACTTGTACTTATTTGCTTGTTTGGTTTGGTTTAGTTGATTATGGCAAAGTACATGAGGGCTAGCTTCTTAAGGGAACGGTGCCTTCGTGGAGGGCTTTAAGGGAACTGGCTAGTATCCACACTACACACGGGGAAAATCACGAAAACATCCACACAGCATCTCGTTCGGCAGGAATCGAACCAAGGTCAAATTACTAGTGCTCAGCTACTTTAGCCCTCGATCGCTGTTGTCTTCTTATTCGCTTGTAACTTATGTTTTATGCTTTTATATAGTCCTATGTATTTTTTATTAATATATTTACTTATTTCGTCCATTTTATGTTATTCATTTTATGAAAAATATAATTTTATATTCATTTAATCGAACTTGTAGCCACTTACTGTGTTTATGAATATTTATTTCATACTTTAAGTTACAGATATTTTAAATTCTGAATCCATGAAAGTTTGAATTGTAAATATAATTCAGCTGGAATAGGAGATACGAGTCGAAACTCTTATAACAGATCTTCGACAAAAATCACCGCCATATTGGCGACTTCTCGGCAATTTGTGATGATATTTTGGAAGTTTTCGGAATATGCATTTTTGAAGCCTTAACAGCGATTTTTCTCGATGTTTCCAGAAGTGCTTGCTCTCTCATTTGGGCAACACTTTAAATATCAGTTGTGTTGGAACCTGCAGTTTGCTCAGTCTGCGAGTGTTTTGTTACCGAGCATCTCTGATTATTGTCATTGACTGTCATTTGGTGATCTGTGATTTTTCTTGCGAGTTTTGCCGTTCGTAGTAGTTTCAAGTGGAAACTACTGATTATGCTCTGTCATTCTAAAAACAGGTGTACGAGTACTTTTGCGTGAAAAGTTTCAGAACTGCGAAGTGTTTTTCGAAAGTAAATTTCATCAAGCTCTATCGGTTTTCCGTGCATATAATCTATTACGATCCCGTATGCACGTTACAATAGAATCAAAGAATCCCGTATGATCCCGCACGTTATAATAGGATCAAAGATCCCATATGCACGTTACAATAGAATTAAAGAATCCCGTATGCACGTTACAATAGCATAAAAATTCGCGCCGAGCTTGGTTATCAGCTACTGAATGGGCTGGTCATGCAGGATTCTTATTGTTTTCTTCCTTTTTCTATATAAGACTTTTATGGTTTTTTTCCAAGGTGGATGCAAGTTAGTTTCCCTTAGAAAACCTTTCACGAAAGCATGGCTTTTCTGTGGCAGATATGAATTCACGAGTTATTTTCTATAACAAACAATTTAACCTAATTAGAAAAGCTAACTTGACTAAAAAGTGGGAGAGAAACATGACAATGTAAAATTTAAAACTTGACAAAAGTCTGCTCTAGACTGGTATATATTTTAAAACAACAGTTAACGATTTCGAGAGCAATGGGATCATTTTAGAAATCGGTAGAGTTTTATTCAAAATCTAAGCAATCTAAGGTTGCTTTTTTGCGTAGTCTTAGAAAAGAAAACCTTATCTTGTAAAACAATAATCATTAGTAGAAATATGACAATTTCTAAAACTGATTTTTACTCATTATTAAGCATAGCAGGATATCTGAAAGGGAAAACTAAATTCATTCATATGTAGGAATCACAGAGTGATTTCCTTATGATCTTACTATACTTCATTCTCTTAAAGATTGAAGATTTATGCGGTTTTATTATTGGAATAATATAGTCATAATATTTTCTCACGATTTAGAAACTGAAATAACGTTTACAAAAGATGAACAGTAGTATTTTGGAAAATTTGTAGTAATTGATCTACACTGGTAGCTAGATTTAAATGAATTAATTGACTTAAAAATGCACGTATTCATTTTCAGTTGCCAAGAAACTAAGCTACTCAGTATCTTCTTAAAAATTGAACAGACACAAATCGTTTTAACATGCGACATCGTTTTCTAGATAAGAAACCACTCGTCGAGATAAAGTTCTCTGATGCGGTAAGTAAAATTAAGGGGGAGATTGCCGACACCGAATGAGTGTTCTGCCAGTTATTTCTCCTTTCCTGAGAAGACGCAGGAAAAAATTAAATTAACAACGCTAGCGAAGAAATTTCAGTCTCTATGAAAAATAACTTTTTATGTGTAAAAATGGCTGTCTGTTTTTTTTGGCATCAGACTTTTATTCCTATTCTTTTAATATTTCTTCATTTTCGTACTCCGTGAATGGTGGATAGAATTCAAACTATATGCTTCAGATGAAAATAATGTTCGTTAGAATATATATGTTCTAGCAGTTTAGGATGTTTAGAAATTTTTTTCATGAAAAGATTAGCTTAACTGATTGAGGCGAAGTACAAGTCGGATATCAATATAAGGGGTGGGATACCTTCATGAATAACTCTTCAAGGGAAAATGTTTCGTCTTTTAATTTGTGTTCTGTGTAAACAGGATTTTAGTCAAATTGATAACTTGTCGACAGTGAAGTAACTTACAGGCCGTTAAATGAAAAGACCATTAAGAAAGAATAAGGTCTAGAATTACTGATTAAAAATTATCCATTGTAATGAAAGAAATGAATATCACTGTCGAGTTAAACTTAAGTTTCACTCTTATATATGGTACTTTAAGCAAGGATATAACGAATTAATCATGCTCACCATGGCTTGATTTCTTAAATAATAATAGTCTGTATACACTATACAAAAAGTAAATAAATTGATAAAATAAAATTAAGTACGGAATTTTCTATTTGCAACTGTTTATGTTTACTTTTCGTTTGTCTGTGCTCTGTCAGACATGGCTTAAACCTTATTTATTAAAAGAATCAACTTATACTTGATGATGACCATAATAAAGAAAAGAGACTCGAAACATATATCAGCGAGATTATTTTTCTTAAAAAAAACAATTTAGTATTATATTAATTTTGACATTTTTTATGAAATTATTTGCAATATCCAATTAGAGCAATATCAAAGAAGATTTTTTTAATTTATTTGTTTATATCTTAATTTATATTTTTATCATTAAATGATAACTTTTTTTAACATTAAATTTTGATGCTGAGACAAATTCGCTAGAGGGTAAAAATTTGTTTTAAGAGAATACATTTTATTGCTTCCAGTGTAAGTTTTTAAAGTTTCTATTAATTAAAACAAATATGTCAAATTTTAAAAACTAAGACCTTGAATATAAAAGCAATATGCATAAGAATGAACTAACTTTGGGGTTTAATTATAATTACTAGTCTAGCCTTCTAATCTGCAAGACGAAATTCCGTCCTGGCTTTAACTAGAAATATCAAAACACTAAATGAACACAGAACTAAAATCAACTATAAATATTGTGTCTTCCACTTAATGTATAGAACTAAATTAATGAATGCGAATTGAGTTCCACCTCTTGCGGGAACAGCAGACAACACGGAATTCAGTTATTTGCAATCCCACGCTTAAGTTAAACTTACTAACAGGCTCGATTAATTTTACGAACTCTTAGTTAACATTCAAAGCAAAGTGGAAATTTACTGATAAGTAGAAATATTTGTCAAGTTAGACTCAAACGGAGGAGTCTGTTTAAGGTTGGCACTTCTCACTTAGATTCTTAACCCTGTTTTAAAATTACATCTCATTTATATACTTTGATAGAATAGACAAAACTGCAAGGATATGAAATTTTAACATTTGTTTAAATATGTTGTTGATAGTTTTCTGTTACTACATTTGTTAAATGTAGATAGGTTGTTATTTGAAGTAACATTAAATATGGCAATATACTAGTGGTGATTTTTACTGGTACGATACTAATTTCTACATATAATAAAAGAAAGAGTCTGTGTGTGTGTGTCTTTCGTTCGCGCTGCGCGTAAGCTAATAGACCCCAGGCTACGAAATTTGGTACATAGGTGCATCTAGACAAGAGTCAGTGCACCTCGAAGCGAGTTTTTCGAAATTCGAATTCGAATTTTTTTATTTTATGTTTTGTGACGAAATCGCGTCATTTTGAGGCAAAATGGGCTATAGAAAGGCGAGATTTTACTCTACACACTCCATTTCATATCGTCATGAAACGTAGGCACTTAGCTATTTTACGAACTTAAAATAAATTTCGTGTTTCAATAAATCGATTAAATACGAATTTATTTAACAAAGGGAGCTTAGCACCTTTTCAACGGGATTTTTTCTAAAAACTTTTATATTTAAAAATGTACAGTTTATTTTACTTTGATTTTTGGACACGTTAAACTTTCATCCTTGCGACTGCTTTTACAAAAAGAATTTTGGAAAAATGATCATATTTTGTATTTTTAAAGAATTTTTTAAATGAAGCTTCCGAGTACACTTCTCACATCTCACATCTTTAAAAATGTGATTTTGGCAACAATTTTCCTGTCTTATTGTTGTTGATAGATTTTGGATGAAATCGCACTATTTTGAATAATTTCCTTCTTTTAGAAATATGGGTTTGGCAACAATTTTTCATCGTATTTCTTATGTCACTGTTTTTAAGAGATTGACATATTTCATTGTCATTTTTACTTCCTTGTACGAAGTAAAAAGGAAGTATTGTAATCGCGAAAAGCTTCAGGCAGCATATTTCAACGAAAATATCCACTTTGACCGCTTTCGAATGCAATTTAACGATGTTTTTGCATGATATATGTACGTAAGGACTAAATAAAAAACTCTTTTCCTCCAAAAAAAAAAAAAAAAACTAAAAAACTGCTTTAAAATGAATTCTGAAGAGAATGTTTCGTGGCATCTGTACGAAAGTATGTACGTACGTATCTTGCATAACTCAAAAACGAGTAGCCTCAGAACGTTGAAATTTTGTATACAAGACTACTATAACATGTAGATGTGCACCTCGTATTTTGGTTTCAATCGGCCGCGCCAAACGTATATAAATATATTTATAAATATATCCACCTTGTTACCCGGCTCAGTGATCTCAGTTTTTTTACACTTATATGTTTGTAAATTGTACATTTTTTGCTTTAAAAATGATTGAATTATGTGGTTTTTATCTTCCGGTTAAGGGTTTTATGCCTTTAGTAAATCTGTATGCAATATTTTTAGAATTATCAACAATTTTAAAATTGTTTAAGTGCCGCTAAGCCTAATTTGATGGCCGCCATTGCTCTTGTTTACATTTGAAATAGCTGAGTAGCGGATTTGTTGCCAATCTAGAGAAACTTAGCTCCGCAACAACAAAGATAACGCCTTCAGTTATTACTTAAATCATGCTTAATCCTTTCTGGAATTTTTTCGAGGAAATAAGCGTTTAAGATTTACTTCGTAATTTTTAATACAGATATTTTGAGTTTTTACGTATTTTTGCCTTCTCGCGAAGTGAAAACTGAATTAATTGAATGAGAAATACTCAATCGTCTGTGAAAAACTGTTTCTTTTTTGTTTTGTTTGCTTAATTTCTTTTATACATAGTTCTAGCTTTATTATAGTATTTGAATAGAACATGTGGCAACGATTAGATAATTCTTTAAATGATATAAATTTTATGCATTCTAATATGAACGAAATATAATACTGTTAAGTAAACCTAGCGCCAGAATGTCGCTATGGTAAACAAAGCGAATTTTAAAGAATGCATTTATTCTATTGTGGTTTATGCACTGTCGGCGAAGTAGGTTTAATTCGATCTCATAAGTTTAAACGAAATGCAAGAAAAAATGCGTATAATTTAATATTCCGTATGTGGTGTACACATCAGATTATATATATATATATAATACATTTTTTTGATAAAGTTGTTCTGCAGAGTAAAATTCTCCGCGGAATTTTATGTTTTTTGAGTTGCTTTCATGTTAATTTTTGCTTATTTCACTGTTTGTTAGGTATCGAAAAGTTTTGCATGATTTTTTTTCTTCAACGGAAAGTTGGTTCATTTTTTTATTAGGATAATTAATATTTGTATTGGATATAGCTTATTTCATTGTAATTTTTTCCTCTTGAAAATATAAGATAAAATATCATTAATTATACTTTGCTTTTCAGAATTTTTTGTTTTTTTGTATTCTTTTATGATATTTATTGCTCATTTCACTGTTTTTAAGATATTGAAAAGTTTTGAGTTATTTTTTTAGGAAACAAAGTTCTTAACTTCCTTTATACCATTTGAGTTCTTAAGATTCTGCAAAGGGAAGTTGGTTAGTTTATTTATTAGGATAATTAATATTTGTATTAAGGGATGTTGCTTATTTCATTGTAATTTTGTTTAATTTTGTTAATTGTAAGTTATACGTAATAAATTTTTTTATGAAGTTGTTCTGCAGAGTAAAATCCTACGCAGTTTTTAAATGTAACGTTTTGTGTTCCCTTCAGCCATTTTTCGGTACATTTAAAAGCCAGACGAAGGCTGGCAGCGAAGCTGCTAGTAATAAATAATTGTAAGTACAGGGTGTCGCCTACATGCCAATGCAGCCGAAATGGCTGGCCATATGTTTTCTTCACAGTTCAGTTTAAATACGGATTCTTAATATAACTATATAACAAATAAAATTCAAACAAATTCCATCTAATGGTACCACTGTGAAAAGTAGTTTTCATAAGTATGTATTCTTGTGTTAGAAGAAATGATAAGCGGTCATACCGAATTAGAGTATTGAAAGAAAGGTTTGGCTTGTATGATTACAGCAACGAATCGGGGCTATCTGTATAAAGGAAGGGATGCCTTTGTGGAGGACTTTCTAAGAGAAACTAACTCATATACACGTTACACATGGGATAAACCCCTAAAACGTCTATGCAGCTATCCCGTTCGCGAAATTCGAACTTCGGACCGAATTACCAGTGTTTAGCGAATTTACCGCTCTGGTGGGCTTATTGAAACAAAGGATCTGTAATCGCACAAAAATGCATAAAAGAGTTCTTGCATTTATTTCCTAGTCCAAGGTAATTTTAATGAGTTTATGTCCAAAGTAATTTAAGGGGCTGTAGGGTCACAGTTTTTCCTATTGAGTGATAATGTATGACCTCACTCAGCTCACCTGGTGGGTGGGATACATTGAAAACGAACTGAAAACGAGCACAGCATTTGATTGGATTAGTCAGCATTGTTGTTGGCCTCAGTCTAGTCAACTTTTTTGAGTTTTGTCTTAGGATGACGAAATGCAGCACAACGCTTCCTTACCAAGTGCTCGCATGAGATCCTTTGTCTGGGTATTAATCCTGTAGGATTTGATTCTCACTTCTGCCGGAAATTCATTCTATGATAAAACGCTGAGATTTTACATATGAGTTTCATGGTGACTGAGTATCAAAGTCACTGTTTTTAGACAAGTTAATGGAAATAACAAGACTTTTTGCATATCCTCCCAATCGTGCATTTACTTTAAAAGTTCGTATTATGAAACTGTTGCCTGTAAAAAGCGCAATCTGAATCTTTACATTAAAATTTATTTAAAAGTATAGAAATTATCTTTTCTTGTGTCATCTGGTAATGTTGAATTTTGCAAACTGCCCTTTTAATTTTGCACTTCAGGATATAATTCGACTGCATTCTAATTTTAAACGCCCACAGGAATATTACTACTTATTTAATCATACATAATTATAAGGTATTTCTCCCGCCTTTCTAGCGTGTCTTCGGGGTGTAGTGGTTCTGCACGCTCGACCAGTATTCAAGAGGTCCGTGGTTCGATTCCCGGCGAAGGCGCTTGCTCATTTTTCATCTCTACGGCTTCTCCAATTAACCTACTGTCTATACATAGTGATTATAATTAATATTTATAAGAATAATATTTGGAAAGAATCATGCATTGTGCAATTACTACATACCGTGCCTTCACTGCTTGTTAGATTAAAGCCACATTCTACTTCATTTGGGTATGATTTCGATTGTTTATAGCCTGGAGAATACAAGTTGCCCACTGGATTTTTGATCAGATCCAACTCTAGAATATTTCCCGAGACGCATTCCGTATCCAGACCTGAAAAAACACATACAAAATTATAAATATTACAGGTCTTAATTGAGATAAATCCGAGTTAGCTTTCTCTTTAGATGATGCCCTTTGCATTGTGTTGCGTTTAACATTCTTAGTAGTTTGAAGTGTAACTACTGATTATACTATGCGATCCTGTGAGCAATTGTACGAATATTTCTGTGAAATATTCCAGTGTTCTGATTTGATAAAAATAAATTTTTATTACTGTGCAAAATGTAAGATAAGTCTAAAAAAATTTAAATTGCTTACAAACAGCAGTTTCAAATTTTCATACGTTGCATATAAAAATACAATATTCAAATAAATTTTTAATAGAAAGAGTTCGATTTAAACAATCTGATGTAAAACCTTTTAAGTTAGCAAACGAAACATTCATAAATCTGGTGCTGTTCTACTTTACTTGCATAAGAAATTATTGCGTTCTTCTGTGAGTATTTCTGCTCTGTAAATGGTTACAATACTTATTTAGTAAATGGAATATTCGTGATTCGAATTTCGGCAAAGGCACTTCTGATTTTTCATGTTTCTTGCTACGAAACGTCAATAATCTCTGCATCTAAGTATTGATAATATTGTTTGATCCAATGATTAAGCAATATTATCAATACTTAAGTAATCAATATTATGAGTACACGATCTAATGATAGTCGTTATTATTAGCTGAAAAATATTCTCGAGTGTTAATATATAGAAATATAATATAAAAATTATTCTAGACTGTAATATATACTTTTGATTAGCCTAAAGAGAGAATAACTTCTGAATATTTTCTTGTTTCTGTTGAAGTTAAGTCATTTAAACTAATTAAGAAAATTAGTTTAACATAGCCTAAATTCTTTAAAAAAAAGAAAGGAACATTTGTGAGAATTTATCAATTTATTTTTGACTAATAGTTTAATTTTGAGTTAAGTAACTTTTCTATCGCTCTCTTTTTCCTCACTCATTTCATGCCAGAATGTAAATGGGATAGAAAGCGTAAAGAAGTGATATTTAAGCGAAGGTTTCGCAAGTTATATTTAGAGCGTTTTCTGCCTACTTGAGGGTATATTGTTAACATGACTTCATAGCGCGGCTGAAGCTTCATGGCATTCTGAGGCGTTGAGTGCTTCTAACCATTAGGCTTGTTTCGCCGGTTTTCCACCAAGCACAGCCTTCCTGAACGTTACTTTATCCTGTGAGGCGTTAGGCTAGTTTCACTACATTTGATTTTAGTTCAATATTACTTACTTAAATAAAGCCAGAAGTGTTGGATTATGTGAGCCCAAGTAGCGAAGTCTTTGTGTTTGAATGAAAGGGTCTTATACATTTTTCCTCTGACTTTTGTTTGTAGCATAAGACTTGAAAATAATTCTTCTACTGTCTTTTTAGAGATCGTTAGTGTGTGCTTCCTAAGCATACTAGACGCTATAAATAAATAAATAAATAAATAAATAAATAAACAGAAAAAAGTTCAACTCGGACATTTAAAACTTTTCTGATATAAACTGAAGGCTTGTAAGTGACCAGTTGCAGCAGCAAAAAATAAGAAAAACAAAAGTAATGAAATTGACTAACTTTTAAAAAGATAGACCGCTTGGATTATGATATAGTCTAAAGTTGCTTCAAGAAACCAGCAAATTAAAATATAAATAAACAGACAGATAAATAGCAAAACTTTCAACTCGAATATTTAATTCAGGATTCAAATTTTAAAAGACAAACCAAATCTAAGTCAACTCTATTGCATCTATCCCTTAATTATTTTGCAAACTGAAGATTCTTTAAAGAAGAAATTGAGAATTCATTTTGAAGAATAAGAAAAGAAAAATTAATGAAAACTGTTTAAATATGAGAAAGATCAACTATATGAACCACAGCCCAAATTCCGCTGGAAAACCAATCAACAAATTAAATACCTAAAAATGAATAAATAATAGACAGCGTAATTCGTGCACGACAAAACAATCTTGATTCGAATCATTACTTTCACATGTGCACAAATGAAATTTGTCAAAACCATTATTTTCATATTTACAAAATATGCTACCATACGTATGGAAGAAATTTAATATCATGCAACAGTAATCATAAGAAAAATTTCAAACTGCATGAAAAATAACTAAAAATAATAGAAATCTCAAGCCAAAATCAAAGTTATTAATGGCGTAATTAAAGAATAAAAGTATTCAATGGCTGATGGTTTTATCAAATATCCGTAGCGTTTCTAACTGTTTCTCACATCAGTTTTCTGAAAAAAGATCATATAAGGCTCTTAAGGGGATAAAAATCTGTTTCAGTAATTAATCAATACCTGTTAGAAGCATTAATATGAAAGGGAATCTCTCTTTTCATTAACCACAAATAAATTAAGACAGTCTGTTTAGCTCTGATATCCATGTGAGTATAATATTTGCCTACAGACCAAAATTAGCTGGATTTTCTTTTCGGAAAGAAACTTTTTGAAAATATATGCAGAAGTATTACATAGGTGCCACCTTTCGTAACGTAAGATACATTTTAATGACAAGCAACAACTTCATGTGAGAAAATGTTAGCAAAAGCTTTCTAAGTCAAGAATCATCATTTTAATTTTTTGTTTGTTTTTTAATTGCTCTTTTTTTTTTTTTTTTTGAAAAAAAAAATTCTTCTTACCTTCTGCTGTAGATAGAAAGAAAATCACGAGTAAAAAGAAACACTTCCAGGACTGTATCATTTTAAAAGCTCTCTTAGCAGAAGAAAACATCGTTTCCAACTTTGGGGACTGAAGATGTAATATTACGCTAATACGTTTTGTGTCGATAAGACAAAAGTTTGGTGATAATATTTAGATAAATGTCACATGCCTTCCTGAAATACAATAGCTATTTACAGATTACCTATGAATGAAAAATTATGCACACATTTAATCTGGATAGCTTAATTGAGTCCTTATGAAAAGTTTTGAAGTATCTGAGTCCATTTTATTCTACTATTCGATCTTGCGGAACGTACACTACGATTCGGAGTTACATTATACTATTATTCTCTAAGTTGCAAAAACATAAAATGTTTAATTCCATTTTCAATTTATTTCCCCCCACTATATAAAGGATGCATAATACTATTAAGAGGATTCAAGATATTCTGCAGAATGTGTTTACACATTTTTAGAACGAATTCGGGTTGTTTAATTATCACTTAAAATGCAAATATTATTTTAAAAATGTTTGATTTGATAGCTTCTTTCCCGGATTATAAGTATGCATCGTGATTTGATGATAGAATGTCTTTTTCTACAATTTTCAAGGGTTTTAATTTATATTCCTCATTTACCACTTTCCAGAGTTCATAAGTTGTAGTTGCTTTGCGCTTAGAAACAACTTTTTTCAAGACAGCATAGGTACAATACGTCATAGCTAAAGCGTTAAAAGACTTCGCAGGAATACGCTGAAAATGTAATGTGCAATACATGTATCAGTGTTCATTTTTTCATGGAATGCAGTTGTATATTTCAAAGTGTGACTTGTTTCTTTGCCTTCGTGAAATTTCATTCTTTGAAAAACATTAGGGTAAGAAAATGTAATTTCTTTAAATATCAGCTGTAAAACTTTCTCTAGATAACATGTTGAGCTGATTTTAACACTTCTACCCTCTTCTTATTTTTAATTTCCAACAGTAAGAGAATCCAATGACAACCATAAATGGATTCTGAAACTTTATTTGCATTTGGAACCGGGTTTGTACACTTTTTTCCGATTCTGTAATCTCTGATTCTGATTTTTCCAATTCTGATATTTGTCAAAGATGCCTTCGTTCTCGAATAAACAGCCCCTTTTTGTAGCAGTGATTTAAGTAAACTCTTGCTTTACTGTAGGGCATAATGTATTTACATTTATATCCTGATTAACAATTTTCATACAGAGTTCTACAAATAGTTCTGCGTTCAGTTACATACCTCGGCAAAAGCTGTTGAACATTATGTTGTTAGGTTTTTAAATTTGTAAATCATGGATTATTATCTTATTAATCGTTACTACAGATGCATTTAAAGGATTTGATATTGATTTTTGCGTTGGAGGATTTTCTCTTGTTACCAACGATTTAATTTTAGAAATACTAGAAACCATACATGTTCTTTTCTGGTATTCGTTTGAAGTATTCCATGAAGAAGAGGTAACTGACAGTTTTCCCCTTTCGGATTAATATTTTGCACTTCGAAATTTTAATACCAAGCATTTTGATAATATTTAATTATGGAACAGAAATATTTCTTTTCGGAAAGCTCATAAATGTATTTTCTAATCCACAGCTTGTTTACCTGAGACATTTTGAAAGAAGAATAAATTTAAAAGTAGCAGACTATATTTTTCATTTCAAATAATAAGCTGTTGTCAGAAAATTTTATTCAAAAGCGACTTGCTTTTTTTTTAAAATCCTTGATCGAAATCTTTCTAAAAATTAAAAATTAAAAAAAAAAAAAAAAAAAAACCTCTCTGTAAGAGTAAGATATTGCTCCGAGGTACGGCTTTGTGGATGCTTCTTTAAATAATTACTTCATATGAGACGGTAGAAACGAAATTATTAATAATTAATGATGATACATAGCAAAATAAATAGTTGTAAATAGAGGAGAACGGGCATATCCTCTTTAGCACCCGAAATATATTAGTAAATTACCGAAATCACTCGCAGTATAAATTCTAAAGTTTAATTCTGCTAAGGTTTTGATCAGCAATTTCTCTGAATAACTTAGAAATGAATGAGAACTGAATAACAATTGATTCATCCTAGCTATCGGAGCAGTATTTGGTTTGCACGATTTTTCGGAAGATTTGGAGAAACTCTTTTCTAGAGCTTTGAAAATGCGTCTTTCCAAAATTTTAAGCAATTTTAGCGTTTCTGGATTTAGAATCACAATATACACTATCTACATTTCTAAAAAAGAAACAAACACTTATGTAGAAAATGGAAATCGCAAATTTGATTATTTAAACTCTAAAACTATTATCCTAAATGCAAACATTACTCAAATAAATAAGTAAAATAATGTTAAATGTTACAACGCGATAAAATAATTTAAAAATTTACAATAGAACTCTTTCCTTAAGGACAGCAAGTTCCGAACAGTGTAGTTCTCAATATCAAGGACAGTAGGCTGTAAAAGGAGATTTGTACAGTCAGATTTGAAACAGAAAACATGAAAAATGAGCTATCACCGGGATTCAAACTTCTGACTTGGCGATGCCAGCTGGACATGCTTTCAATTACAATATTACAATACGAAGGCACGAGATAAGGGAGGGAAAAATATATTAAAAATTAATTCTTCTTAAGGTGAAAGTCAATGGCAGTGAGTTTATAAAAAGGAGTTTTATGGATACACGCCATTACGGTATTCAGTATCTTGATTGCACGGAAAGGCGCTTTCCAAGAATGTCTGCCGCTTGGGGTCTCTCGATTACGTTTGGGGTTCCACAATTAGACTTGATCTCCTTCTTTGAATTCCACTTCTGTGCGAATGTAAAGCTCTTCATGTCTTTGACATGCTCTGTGACATCTGTTTGATGTGACGAATATACTTTAAAGTTCTATTGTTCGTCTTTTCTATGAATACAATTAGTAGTTCATTCATATGGACGACAGCGCTCGTATATATAGGGTAATTTGGTAGATGATTTTTCTGGAAACCATGGCTATTAAACGGATGGATTAGCCAAGCAAATATCTAGACCTGAACCCTGTAGAGTAGGTTTGCAACGCTCATAGGGAGGGTATTTGCCCTTCCTAAGAGCGTTTCAAACCTACTCTATATAAGGCCTAACTTGCCCTTCCTTCTCAGAAACTTCCAGTACCTTAGAATAGCGAAGTTGTAGGAGTAGGATCAACTGCTAGAGAGACTTAAAAAGACCGCAGCCACAACATTAGTTGTATGTTTGTGAAGGGGAGCAGAGGCACAATGGCAATATCACAATCTCCACTAGAAAAAATCATATAGGTTTATATATGAAGGGACTGGCGTAATCAACGCTTTAATACATTATCTCTTTATCCTGCTTGTCATAGCCACTGTGGTGGAAAATTTTGATTCAAATAATGTTGAAAATGGTTTCTAATTTTACGAAAAATTTTATCAAATACTGTTGAAAATGATTTTAAATTTTGCGGAAAATTTTGATTGAGGTATACTCGTACCTAGTTTCAATAATGATCTCATTGGAAAAGATAATTATTCCTATTTTCATTAAAATGTTCCGAAATATCCAGGTAAATCTTTCCTTTAACATGCAGATATATACATATTATCCAAGATAGATATTTTGTCAAAGATGAATATCATAAAAGGTGGATATACCATGAAAGATGGTTAAAGATGCATTCAGCATTTATAAAATACTTAAAAAATAAATTTATCTACATTTATGTATGGTATGAGTTATGCAGCTCATTTATTGAAAATTTTAAACATTTTACAAACTTTTGAATAAGCTTGTATAATTAGTGTAAATGCTTCGGTATTTACCACAAGTTTTTAAATTTATAATGAGCAATAGCAAACAAACATTCACTATCTATACTGAATGTTGATTGTCAACTAATGAAAACTCCGATTTAGCTGAATTAAAGATTTCTTGTATTTTCTCCTAAATTGCAACCAGTTTGTAATTGTGATATTGGAAATAGGATTGCAACCTCGGTTGTTTTGCCCCAAAACGATTTCTGCTTTAAAATTTTGTTTTCAATAAATTTTGCAGTTTTTGCTACAACTTCTGCATTTTAATTTTAAATAAACATTTGTGTTATTATATTTCTTGCTTCTCAGAGACCAGACTATAAAGAGACTATAAAGTCGAATTATGGATATTACAGCTAAATATTTAATGGAAAATAAAGCTCGGTTAAATAATAATAATAATAATAATAATAATAATAATAATAATAATAATAATAATAATAATAAAAAAAAAAAAAAAAAAAAAGAATAGATTAGAATGCGACATACTTAAAATCGCTAACTTATAAAATTCATTTATGTCATTTTTTTTCAAGAAAGTAATTAAGGAAGGACTGATTGTTTTTTAAGTTTTAAAAGATACACTCAAAACTTAAGACAAATTATGCTTGTTCCGATTTTTGAAAACAAGATACTTTAGTGTAGAAAACGTAGAGAAAGCAAATTGTATATTTAATGAGGAAGAATACCTTTATGGAGAATGTTTCAAAGAAAATTAGCTTTCATTTAACTTAGCGATCTACTATGAAATACATTTATAAGATAAAGAATAAATAACAATGAAATGACCTTGCAATGGAAAATCAAAATTAAATCGGCGAATTTGATTTAATGCTTAATATTTTTCTTCCTTTATAACAATTACTTTCTACTAGTTATTTGATACTATTTTATTGCTTGTTTTTAAACAGAAATTCGAAACTAAAACTTTTCATTTATTTATTTGCTACTCTTTAATTGAAAGCCAGCTCCGTATGCAATTTAATAAAACTGAATAATGATTTAAGGTAAAACAAATATCAAATAAAACAAAAGCTTCCTGTTATAAGCTTTGCTGATTTCAATAAAGCTTGGTATCAGTATTTCATCCTTTCATACAGGTAATCCATGGTAGCAGAGGGCAGTCTGTTAATTATTTACAAAAACAATTTATTGGTCAGTTCAGGCTGACCAGTGAGCGAGGTATAAAGTCGTTGAAACCTCGTAATTCGACATGCGATCGAATACCAGCTAACATTGATTGGTTTGCTTTCGTGGTTTTCCCTATTTTCAAAGATAATCTGAGACGTTTCTCTTAAAATTCTCTACGAAAATATGTCTTCTAACAGGTAGATAGTCCTCGGGTTGCTTAATTAATTAATCTAGATTTCTGTTGATAAAATTTATTGTGTTCTGGGGGATTTGTTTTGTAAAGTTAACACAATATGAAATTAATTTCTATCTTAATACATTATGTGACATATACGTCATATGATGTATTTAGGAAAAGTAGTGTATAACATCTGAAAGAGATAATGCAGTGTCGTAAAGATTCTAGAGTAACAGTATTAGAATTTTAAGGAATATGCAGCTGCATGGTATATGGATATACCATGCAGCATAAAATTCAAGCACAAAATTGCATAAAATTCAAGTTGTTCATATGATTAGGGTAGTGTGATTGATTCATTAGTGGCGTAAAACTATGTGTTAGTTATCTCCAACAGTTGCAAGACCTATGAATGATTGTAGCATTAAACCTTTACTAAACATCAGGAAATATTCAGAAGATGAAAACGAACAAAATATAGATAAAATAACAAACACACAATCCATTAAAATACATAATAGTAAATACAATAGAGTACTGTTCGTAGATTTTGGAGTAACTGATGATAACACTTGATGAAGAATCAAAACACAGTTTATTCGCCAGTAAGAACTATTACACAGAAAAGTTCGAAACACACGTTCACACTCGTCGTTGAACTACGACAAACATGCTGAAACAATCAGGAACGCAACCTTCAGGCTATAACGGCGAAGAGAGCTTCGCAGCAGCGCACTAAACTACAGCTCCCGACTCGGTCGACCGCTCTCAAGCTAATCTCGGAACTCAAGACACTACTTTCTCCCCTTGCAGTCAGGGTATATGTAGCTTCAACCCACCTTTGAGAATATTTCCGAAGGAATAGCTAAAATGCGTTCTAGAATGTTCTAGCTCCGTCTAAGACATATCGCCAATTCTTTCGCCATATATCGCAGAATGGGTGACTTTGCTCCAAATCTGGCAATCCTGCCTTTCCCTTTCTGTCAACCATAAGCCCGCTTTTTATTCATACTGCTCAGCAGGCAGACTTCTTTCGCTTCTCTGAAGGAGCTTCGTTTTCCATTTGCTTTGCGGGGAAGCTATATCACCGCACTCCTGCTGTGCATTTCGCACAAATATTTTAAAAGTACATCGCATTAAATAATAAAACTTTGTGTCTCTTAGGTGCCTAAGTAAATTAAAATTGACCACTTTTCCTATTCAGGAAAAGAGGAGATCAGGAGGTAGGTCAAAACTATTTAAAAATGTCTCTGTCCATTCCTATATTTAATTTTCAATCCACAGTTTTTAAATTGAAGTGATTGTACGCATAATTATGGACGCATCCATCAGCGACTACAAAAATACTTAAAAGAGGCTTAACGAAACAATATTGAATGACAATATGACAACTTCATTGTTTTAATGTCATATCTAAAACAGTATTTTGTAGCTTGATTTGTGAAATTAATCCTAATAAAATGTTTAAGATTAATTGTCTGGTTAGAACAGGAATGTATTTTGCATGTAAAATTATTCTGCAAATGTTTTCAGGTTTTCAACGGGAATATTCATTAGTTAATAAATATTCATTTAGTTGCACTAATCCTTATCATTTTCTATAAAAACTAAAATTTTCCCCCGGAGGCAAAAAAAGAAAAATATCCTTAGATCCTTATGTCTCCCCTTCCGTGCTTAACAACAGGCAATAGTTTTTCGGATTCTATTTTTGGTTTGGGTTTCGTCAGACAATAATTCGTCCATCCGACCGAAATATATTGAATTTTGATTCGTCTGCAAATATAGCGTTGTTTCAATACGAAACATTTTGGCTTACCATAGATTTTCAAATGCTAAGCATATTTTCTTTATTCCCTTGTTGACACAGAATTTCCATCTTCCTGATCGCCGACTGTATGCATGTACGCAAAAGATTCTTCTCTTCTCTTCAGAGTTAACTTTAAAAGGTATTTTCTATATCCTTTCCGTATGCCTTAGTGGTGTAACGGTAGCACACTCGGGGCGCATTCGAGAGGTCCACGTTCGAGTTCCGGAGAAAGCGTTGCTCATTTTTCACGTCTCCAGCATCAAACTAACCTAATGTCTCTACAACTTGTATAGCAAATCGGTATTCTTAATCTATTGCAAGTTTTACAGCTGTACTTGATGAGCCTGTTTTTACTTTTCGGAGAGTAAATCTTCGATTCCATTGTATTAGCTTGGAATGTGAACCATAATTGAATAAATTTTGAACATTTCCACACAGGTTTCATCGTTTTATGACATCAAAGATAGTTGACTGCTTTACATCAAGGATTATTTGGATATTTTGAGTGCTTTTATCATTAAAAAAGATTAATAATTAAATTTCTAATAGAATTTTTCGTTCATTTGTAGCATTTTGTTACATCCACTTAAGATACAGAACCGCTAGTTTATTTCCCTAAACAAGTAATAATTTCCAAATACGGATAATAATTCTTATGATACATTTTCATTTAAAACAAAAAATGATGAGAAGAATCTTCTACAAAAACATCTCAACAAAAATTTAATTTGTCTGAATCATTATATGAGTTATTCGTTAATATTTTTTGAACAAATTATTTTATGACAAAAGACATTTTGATGATATTTATTTTACAACGAACAGAACTTAAACTAGAGAAAAAATAATATATTAGAAAAAAGATTATAAATTTATGCTTGAATATTTAGAACAAGATTTACTCATATAAATTTTAAAATTGCAAGTGTCTGAAAAACAAATGTGCGCCATCGTATATCGAAGGTCGTACGAATACGATTCATTTTTTCTCATTATATTCTGCAAGTAGAAACAGGCCATGATTTGCAGTTTTTCTAAAATTTTAGTGATTCAGATTGAAGTTCAATAAAAACTGCGCAAAAATATTTCTTTCTTTCATTTTAAAAATTTAGATATTAAATCTTCAAAAACTAAATAAGAAAAACGGAGAAAATATCTCATTACCAGAAACAAGAATTGCCATTTTTTTACAACTACTATTTCTATATCAGCAAAAACGTTCAATTAATTTACTGTAATTGCTTTTTATATTTGAAATTTTATCACGTTTCCCGATCCTATTAGAAGCAGCACCATTTGACAAATCCTTAGGGTTATTTAAGACACAGTTTCCGAAATAACAGAGCTAAATATAGCCATTAAAGGGCTATGAAATGTGTTAAAAAAGAAACTTAATCGATTTATCACTCTCAGAAAAATACCTTAGAAGCTTTCTGGGCACAAATAACTTAAACTACAATTGTAAGATCCGCAGAGTTTGACACATACGATTTCGAAGGATAGCTGAATTATTGATTTTATAAAACTTATTTTTATCCTATTTTCCTATTATACGTTATATTATCACACCTTAGAGGTAGTTATAATGTTTTATTTATGAATCATACGGTAAACAGTGATATATTAATATTATTTATTAATATATCACTGTAATTATATTATTAATTAATATTTTATTAATATATTATTTATATCGATATTTAAGTGAAACGCGTTTTACAGTGGATTTGCATAGAATCGTATATAAAATATTGAAACACAGTCTCTAAATTCTTTTATAAAATATTATTTTTTTCTTCTTTAAATTTTAATTTAAAGAAGAAAATTTGTATTAATTCTTAATACAAAATATTCCTTGTAATAAAATAATTTATTACGAAAGTGTCAATCAGTAACGCACATGGTACTTAAGATACCTGTAAATTTTGTTGGGATATTTTAGCAGGCGACATTTCTTCTCATAAGTTTTTTGTTTTAAATGACACTACATTAAAGAATTATTGCCTACATTTGGAAATTATTACATGTTTAGCAAAATATATTAAAATTTCCATATCTGAACAGAATATGGTAAGAGGCTACAAATTAAAAAAAGCTCTGTTAGAAATTTAACTATTTATCAAAGAGGATCAAAGTATTCAAAAAACCCTTGCTGTAAAGCATTCAACTATCTTTGATGTGTTAAAACGATAGAAACTGCGCGAAACCATTCAGCATACATTGAAGTTTGGACTGCATTCTAAGCTAAGACTAAAGAAATAGGAGATTTATCCTACGGGAAATTAAAAAAGCCCAAACATTAGTGCTGTAGAACTTGCAGCTGATTTCGAAGGAGGGTTAGCAGTAAAAGCTGATTGTGATGTTTCCAGAAGCGTCATTGGGGCACATGCATACAATGGATGTTCAGCAAGAAAGAGATGCTTTCTCAACAAAAATCAATAGTAAACAAAGATTTGTCAAATTGAAACAATATTTGAAGCTGAAAAAATGTTTGCAGAAGAATCAAAATTTTATATTTTTGGGTCTGATGGACGAACTGCCAGAATAACAATAGAATATGGTGGGCTGAGAAGAAAGCTTGAATGCGTGTGGTCACTTACTGTCCTGCTGCAATGTGGCCGCTGGCAAGCCCTGAATGTAAGGAAGGCGAGCAGCCTGTAAATCTTATATATAGCGTTGGCTGGTAAGTGTGTCGATAATGCATACTTGATGATGGTGGAGTGGAATCTTATACCCCCTGTAACGTAAGATCATACTTCATAGGATGATTTCTATCGTATGATTAGCGAGTTCACTCACCCCCTGTAACGTCGCCGAGCTTCTGAGATGGAAAAACTAAGATAGTTTGTCTTTTTAAAATTTATTTAAAAACTTAACATAGGCATCTTGGTTAATTAATAAGTAACATTACAGCATGTTACTTATTAATTATTACAGAAGGGGAAAGACGTCAGCTTTTTGACGCCCGAACGCGTCTTACTCTCTTGGGATTTCTCAGACAAAAGACCCGTCTTTACACTTACAAAATAAGTGAAAGGAAATTCTCCAAAGGGAGGTGTCCATAAGGAGTTTTCCTTCATCACTTTCACCGGCCTCCGTGGCGGGCACTGCTGTTCTTTCCCAAGAGAACTGGAAATTCTCTAATATACATATGTTGTTAGTCACACCCCCTACACGATAACACTAGGCACAGGAGCAGTATGACGACGCATACACAGCAATCGAACATGCAGCACGTATGCCTAACACGCAGTTCTTAATAATAAAACCATTTTAATTTCTTTTACGAAGTAAAAAGGAAGTATTGTAATGGCGGAAAGTTTCAGGCATCATATTTCAAAGCAAATATCCATTTCCACCGCTATCGAATGCAATTTAACGATGTTTTTGCGCGACATCTGTACGGAAGGACAGAATAAAGGACAAAAAAATTGTAAAACTAATTTAAAATGAATTCTGAAGAGAATTTTTCGTGGTGTCTGTGACTGGTAGTTCGGTCTGAGGTTCCAATCCCGCGAAAGGGCTGGCTGCATGGGTGTTTTCGTGGTTTTCCCTATGTGTAACGTGTATACGAGCCAGTTTCCCTTAGAAAGTCCTTCACGAAGGCATCCCTCCTCTTAGGCAGATAACCCTAGCGTACTTTGCCATAATTAAATATACACACACTTTAAATACACACGTGGTGTCTGTGAGTACGTAAGAACGTACCTACGTATGTATCTCGCATAACTCAAAAACGAGTAGCCTCAGAACGTTGAAATTTTGTATATAGGACTGCTATAACATGCAGATGTGCACCTCGTACTTTGGTTGCAATCGGCCGCACCAAAAGTATATAAATATATGTATATATATATATATCCACTCGGTTACTCGACTTAGTGATCTTAGTTTCTTTATTCTTATACGCTTGTAAATTGTGCCTTTTTTGCTTTAAAAATGATTGAATTATGTTGTTCTTATCTTCCGGTTACGGCGTTTATGCCTTTAGTATATCTATCAATAATTTAGAATTATCAATAATCTATCAATAATTTTAGAATTATTAACAACTTAAAAGTTGTTTAAGAGCCGCTAAGCCTAATAAGTTTTGCAGTCGTGACCATTGCTTATTTACATTTGAAACAAGAGAATAGTAGATTTGTTGCCAATCTAGAGAAAGTAAGCTTCACAATAACAAAGATAACGCCTTCTTTTATTATTGCGAATTAAATCGTGCTTAATCCATTCTGGAATTTATTCGAGAAAATAAATGTTTAAGATTTACTTCTTAATTTTCAATACAGACATTTTGAGTTTTTATGTATTTTTGCCTTGTCGCGAAGTGAGAACTGAATTTATTGAATGAGAAATACTGAATCGTCTGTGAAAAACAGTTTCTTTTTGTTGTTGTTGTTCTTTGCTTAATTTCTTTTATACCTCGTTTTAGATTTATTATAGCATTTGAATAGAACATGTGGCAACAATTAGATAGTTCCTAAGATGATATAAATTTATATGCATTCTGAGTTATAATATGGCAGGCCTCCTGCATAAATTGAATACTTTTATGCTTCCAAACAGTTTCGTAAAACTCATTAGTTTTTATCTGAAAAACAGGACGTTTCAAGTTCGCTGCCCTGATGCCTTATCTGTCAGAAAAACAATTCATAGCGGGGTTCCGCAAGGATCCGTTCTTTCCCCCCGGCTCTATAATGTTTATATCAATGATTTCCCGCACCCATTCAACACGAAAATACTCAAATACGCTGACGACACTGTAGTACTGACTGAATGCAGAAATCTCCAGCTCGCTCTAAGTAATTTACAAATGCATCTCAATATGATCAATCACTGGTGCAAGACGGAAAATTAAGCTCAGCGCCTCTAAATGTTGTATTGTGCTCTATCGGAGATACAAAACAAGATGAAGAGTCAACACTGATCTCTACTTAGATAGAACTCTAATCCCTGTAGCTAATTCCTATAGATATTTAGGTGTTTACATATATAATTCTCTCAACTTCAAAGATCATATTTCTTAAATCTTAGACAAAGCAAATGCAGCCTACATGGCAAATTATCCTATTATTGGCAAAAAATGAAAGCTCAGTCTAAAAATAAAGAAAATGCTTTACATATCTCTAATTCGACCGATCATGCTATATGCAGTGCCGGCCTGGGCAATCGCCTATAAAACTGAGGGCAAAAAACTGGATATACTTCAAAAGAAAATTCTACGTAGCATTGTGAATGCACTTTGGTACGTGAGAAACTCTATAATTCATAACGACCTGGATATTCCATCTGTGTATAACTTTATACTCATGACAGCTCACAACTTCTTCGAAAAGAGATGAAACATAGTCAGTATAACGCAATTAAAAAATGTTGGATTATGATCCAACCATTGAATACACTGTCAAACGCCAAAGGACAGTTCATCACAATTCGTCATGGTGGTAACTTGTAAATTTTAATTTTAAAATTTACTTGAACTCTGAAATTGGAATCGTATTATTTGTGTTGCAACTTATGTTAATCAAGAAACTTTTTTTATTCAAGATTTTTATGTTACTATTTCATTTTTAAATTATTTTGTATGAATTTTTACTTTTTTGTATGATTTTACGAACTTTTGAACTTTTACGGCCATCTAGCTACTGCATACTTCTGAAGGACTTTGAGCTCTTATGCCATTCACAGCTTCATACATTCATGTCTCACTACTGCTTATCCTGCACTCTTACTAGCTATATTGCACTCACCATCTGCATTTGCCATATAACTCACTGCACCTGCCTGCATGCTTCAATTTAATGCCATTGCTTATCATTGCATAATTTTTATGATGAAAGCCTACTTTCGTAAGTATTAAGATATGCCTGCTCACGCAGCTGAATTTTCTTCGCACACGGCTGTTGGTACTTCCCTAGAACCATTTATTTTGAACTATCTTTGCCTAGTGCACTTTAATGCGATCTACTGGCGAAAAGTACTCTTTAGTACTCTTTAGTACTTAATGACCAGAAAAAAGTCAACTAAGTTACGAATGGACGAAATTTAACGCTGTTAATGGACGAAATGTAACGCTGTTAAGTGAACCTAGGGCCAGAATGTCGCTATGGTAAACAAATATACTGAACTTTAAAGAGTGCATTTATTCTATTGTGGTTTATGCGCTATCGGCAAAGTAGATTTAATTGAATCTAATAAGTTTAAATGAAAAGCAAGAAAAAATGGGTATAATTTAATATTCCGTACAAGGAAGTCATGTGGTACACACATCAGATTTTTTTAAAAACTTTTCAATCGGATAAGTTTAAATAAAAGTGCATTTAACTTATGATATATTTAATTACTAATTGTTCTGGACATTTGTTTTAATTTGTAAAAGAATTTTCGAACACAATGCAGTAGTTAATACAGAATCCTCTTTTAAAATATTTTTATTGTTTTTACATTTTAAAGACAATACTTCTTCGAAGTGTTATCTTGCAATCCGAAGCCTTTAGATGCAATTGTCTTGTGTATCTAAAAAGGTGCTAATAATTTATAGGGAAATTCTTCAGTATTCATTATTCTGATTCAATAATCCGTCCAGTCTCTTCTATATCATACGTTATTGTTAAGCTCTTAAGTTTTCCGGGTTCTCTGAGAAAACTTCGCCAGGTTTCGTTTTATAGCTAGAGAGGGGAAAAAGGAATTTTGCTACAGAAATAATACATATGAAGATTATTGCAAAATAACTTGTGTGATCCTTACTATCGAATACTTCAAAAAATATCAGTAAATAAATTAAACAACTGATATTTGAACTAATATCAGTGTTGCCAATATATACTGGAAAATAGAGTAACATACCAAAAAGAATAAATAGTAGAGAAGATCTAAACTGATTTTTTTATTCTCTTATTTAATTGTTAAACAATAAGATATTTTTGAGCATTGAAAATAAAGTCCTTTAAAACATTATTCATCATTCTATTTCTTTTCGGAGCGTAGGCAAAAACAGCTGTCATTTTAAAGACGTTATACAATGTGTTGCAATATTCATTAGAACTCACTGTATAATTTTTATTGTATCTAAGACCTAGAATCATTTGCCTGGAATGATTCATTAAATTAAATTAATCCAAAAAAAGTCCCTTTCGTGTCTTACTAAAATCAGTAAATGTTTTTATGACATTATATTAGCTTGGCCCAGTGAAATTACACTAATTGGACTCATATTAAAATCATTGTGTACTTTTTTCAATAACCGTTTTAGGCGATTGTGGTTAGTTAGTTGAATTAAGCCGAATTTTTCTTGTTTGCCTTCATATTCTGTACGCATTTTCCCTAGCTCGAAAAAAATATCAAGCCGTTGTAGGTGTAATAACTGTTATGCGCATTCAATCTAAGCGGAATGTTTTTTGTTTGTGGATATAGGTATGTAATTTTGTGAATATATGAATGGCCTGAATATGATGACCAACTTTAGAAGTAATTATCACGGTTAATGTATTATAATTTTATAATTTTTATTCAACAAAATATTTATTTGGCATAATTTATTGTGTATCTAACTGACAATATTAATAAATATTAGACATGGCCTTTAAAGATTAAAAAAACGAATTTTTAACGCCATACATTCAAAGGTACAGCTTGCTATCTCCTGTTAAATAGTTTCGATATTTCTTTCTTTTTATTTCTTTTCTTCCTTTCCTTTCCTTTTTATTTATTCCATTCTCCATCCTGTTTTCCTCTACTTATATGGTGCACTTGCGTTGAAGGCAAATAACTAGTTAAAGAATTCCAAATTATTCAGTCTAAAACGCGATATTTGGCATTATACACTTAGGTTTGTGAAACATTCTTATGTTCTTGAAAAGAAAAAATCTTTACGGAAGGTAACACTAATGTTATTAAACACGTTTCATTAAGTTCTAAAAGCAGAGTTTCCCATTAGGATCTGAGAATTGTATAAATAACGGTAATAACTCTCCAGGTCTTTTAATTAACTCCACGTGAAGTAGGACAGCGAAATTAATAACTTCACCAAATCGCTTGGTGAAACGTCGTGATACAATGGAGCACGATTAATTTCTGGAATACATGTGGAGAACATGGTTAGGCGCCTTCATTGATGAACTTAAAAATCTTTAGCTGTGCCTTGCAGTGGTTGTGTGTGATTGATGAAGTAAAATTTCTTTGCATACATTTTGCGTTTGAGAATAAAATTTCTAAAGAATATCAACTAACAGAACAAATCCGTAGGAAATAAGTCAGTAGCTGAATGAGTAGAAATGAGGACTAAGTTTTTTAACTAAGTTTAACTAACTTTAAACTAAGTTTAAATGATGCTGTTTTAAATTACGTTCGCTTAGGGTAAAAAAAAAAGAAACTGATAACAGTTATTAGAAAGAAATTCTTTGGAGTTTAATTTTTAAAAGGAATAAATTAAATGTTGACAGACGGATGAAAAAGTTCTTAACAGTATCAGAAATACAGAGAGAAGGGGGGAGAGAATTAGAGCTACTGACTTAATTAAATACATTTTTCATCTCATCTTTGTTGGAATGGCTTATAATTACCTGAATAGTTTTGCTATTACATCAGTATATCGAAATGTAATACAAAACAATTACTTGGAATCAATAAATGAGTCAAGGAATGCTGTTAATTGTATTACTACATTTATTAAACCTTAAAGAGTTTTTAAGGTATTATTGTTTACATTCTTCAGAAAATCTTTTTCCGAAGCCATAAAGAGAGCTGTTGGTAAACCATTCAGTATATATATTTTGTCTTTTAATTGTCTAAGGTGATGTAAAAGTACCTTAATTATTAGTGTGAAACTAACGAAGCGATTCATTTTTGCAAAGGATCTATGCAGCTTGAAAACACATTGCTCATATGATCAGTAGAGCTAATGAAAAACGCTTTTAATATAACAGTCAGTACATCTTAATGATTTTGCAAAATGTGTTACTAATAGTTTCTAGTACATCTAGTGAAAGGCGCTTGCAGTATGATATACTGCCTTACTTCGCTATAGAATTTTCATCTAACTCTTTTACCTGTGATGAATTGATGTCTATATTCAAAACGAGATTAAGTGAAGTTTTAAACAGACTGCATGTCTAATATTCCTCAAGTAAATGATCGGAACATTTTCTTCATAGATGGTATTGTACATAATTATGATATAATGAATGACTTGTTTTCGGATTGCAAACTTCATGCTACTGTTGATACTCAATTACAGCATTGCTTTTCCGTCAGATTGTGTTACGATGCTGCTATTATTAATGTTAATCTCACTAGCTGTCTTAGACAGACACCTTAATCTAGGAAGACATCCTAATTGCAATGCTGAATTCTTCCAGAGAAACATTGTATTAAAAATGCGAAGAGAAGAAAGTAAGTGTATTGTTGGAAAAGTCTGGATCGACACCTGATGTACAATGTAACTGTCAAGAAAAATAAAAATTAAGGAAGTGAAATGAAATGAATGTAATTCTGTTAACAGAATCAATTTAATTAATGCCTTTTGAAGTTATCTGAATGGTTGGCTTCGTGTATTTCGCAGCCTAAAAAACAACCTAAGAACTTAGCTCTTAAGAACACTTCTTTGTTTCAAAAAGCAAAAATTTTTCTTTTAACTACAAAGGAGACATTCTGATCTAATGAATGCATAAACGTTTCTTTAGGATATGGTTTGGAGTAAGAGATGAGAAATTAGATAGATAAAGCTGAATAAAATATTCTGTAGTTTTAGTTTGCTGAACTTGGTAGAAGTGGCGTTAGCTCCTAAGTGTCTGGGTACAAGGCCCTATCCCAAATCGAATACAACTGGATTATGCGAACGAATACCAATGAATCACTTACACAGTATGCGAGCCATGAGTTTAGAATGTCAGAAGTTTGCACAAACTACAGAACAGTTTGTTCAATAAAAGCTGTCGAACTGTGGTGAGTAGCGATTAGCAAATAACGAAAAGCACAAGCATAAAATGGTAAGGAGAAAAATGATACAGTGAAATCAAATGGTGCGATCAGGTAATTAAAATAATACAGAATACAAACCCAAAATAATAATAACATTTAATACTTGAACAGGTACATTAAAGAACTGTTCTGAAATAAAGAACGGCTCTCGGTTTTTTGTTGTTTATAAAGTTGGTGTAGTAGTAGCTACAAATTCTAATTTAGTTATTAATTTTGATTCGGTTATCATAAAAAAAATTCCTGGCTAAGTGCTAGTAGTATGTCCGTAAGAGGGCAATTTTTTTAATTCCTCGTGAATTCTTTTGTTATGATCGTACCAAGGAGAATATTCTCAAAATTTAGTTCTGGGAAGCTTGCAATTTTTTTCTATTTGTTTTATAAGAATTCGTCTAGACTGGACATGCATAACACAGTATGGCACTCAAAAGGAATTTATAAAAAAATAACTTGTTGCCAATATACAGAATGCTGTTTTGAGAAACCTTTTGTAACTCTACCCTTTTAGCAGAGTTTAACTTCACGCATTCCAAATATTTGGACAATAGATGTAAGGTGTGGATTCTACATGAAAGAATTTGTGAGGATTACCCCTAGGTAAGCCACTTCCTCAGCCCACGAAAGGCTATTTCCATTAGAAATAAGGTTTTTCTGATGTTTTGTTCCAAGTGAACGCGATAAGCACAGTTTTATCGATGTTGACCATAATTTTTCATATTTTTAGTCAGATCTCAAGTGCCTGAATGTGGTTTTGTATATGTTGGATGACTGGATTAAGAAATGCATTTTGAACTCATCTTAAAACACACATGAACATACACAAACACACATGCATTGAACAAGCATGAAACACACATGAACATGCATCTGAACACATAAACAGGCCTATATGAACACATGTTCGCTGTATCACAAGCGTGGCGTGGGGCGCCTGTACTCGAGGACAAGTATCCGGAACCGACCGCTGGCGAAAGGAGATCCGGTGTTTGATCTGAGGGTGCAGACGCCGAGGGATGGGGTGGGGCTAGCCTTCTCTCCCTCAGTTCAGAATCGGCCTCGTTTTCCCGCTGTAAACCATGTCGGCTTCGGTTGTCATGGGCTAACGGTGCTGGACAAACATCCCTTGGGATCGACAGGGCGGGATTTCGGGAACCGACCATTTATGGAAGGAGACCCGGGGTTCTTCCAAATAACTGGCTGGACTTGTATCTAGACAGCTTCAATTCTTTGGGAAATAATCAGTCTTCACAGGACTAGAGCCATCGTTTATTCGGTTCAGGCTTGACAGGGACTGTACTGGTACTGTCGTGTCTGCGACCTTGGTTGGGGGGACGTTACGTGGTCGGATATCGAAAACCGTCCGAGGCGGGATGGACTCCCCTCGTTCGGTGCAGAGGGACGACGATGTCTGACTTTGAATTTAAATTTTATTACTGTGAGAGGAAGTAGTGACCCCGCTCGCAGTAAACAAGCGTTGTTTTGAGTAGCTGATGTTTGAGTTTCGGCCCTGTGGATCTTTCCGTAAGGTTGCCCGTCGTTCTAAATCAATGAATTTTGCATTGGGTTTTAATTTCCCTCTGCATCGACCGGAAGGCGGTGACACTCCCTTGGGATGTCTCCACAGATGAGTTCATTAAACTTTGAGTGGGAGATACCATGTCTTCCGGGCAGCATATAAGCAAAATGTACACTGCTAGGACAACGGCTTGAATTTGGCCAATGACAGTCCAGATGAGGGTCACCATTAACTCCGCCCACATAAGTGATGTCACATTTCTGACGTTTGTTTACATTCCGCTCTTCGGAGTTACGCTGTGCGTTCTTTGAATGTTCATTTACTTTTTCGTAATGAAAGTGTTTATATATATGCGTATATATATGTATATAACGATTTAATGTTTGTTTCGAAATATTAAGGAGTACTCTACTGTTCCAATAGAAAATTAGATCTAGTCGGATGGAAGTTATTGATGGCTGAAAGATGCATGTAAAGTGTGATTTACAAATTATTCTGCATATTGATAATCATAAACTTTTAAGTGATAATGACTTAAATCATCTAATATATAAAATGTACCTGCGTGAATTAAACCAAGGGAAGTTAATATTAAGTTAGTGAAACCAAGTGCTAATTTCTGTCAGTAATTAATACAGTAAATATTTTGAATCAAAATGCCACCAGTTACCATTGCAATGAATTAACATAGTGTGTGTCAAGAAATCCTTAAAATACATTTCATATATATATATCTATCTGAATATTTACAGCATTATTAACTGTGATTTGATTTCTCTACTGGATTCAATATGTTTTCTTAGAATTAAATTTCATTTTATTATTAGAACGTAAAGAGTATAAAAATGAAAAAGTGTGTCTACTCTAATGAACATATTGAAATGTAATTTAGTTGTGAAACTACTGAAGTTAAATGAAGAACACGTTATTGAATAAGAACTGAATATATTTAAGATATGCTACCAGCTCTGCTATTTCAAGACTATTGTATATGCTTATCTATGAAGATTAAATCACTATTAACTATGGTTCTTTTACCAGAACTGGTTCTGGTAAAAGAACCATAGAACCATAGAACAATATCATATTTGGAATTTTCATTGCTCAGTATGCATTCTTAGAAAGGAAGTTCATTGTTTTGCTGAAATGCAAAGAAAATAATACTGAATAACTGTAAGTGCTTAGTGTAATAGACCTACTGAAATCTAAACTGCAACTGCTAAATGATGCTGAACATAGCAAGAATTGAATTTAGTAAGATATGTTACCACTTATGATATATCAAGACTATCGAAAATGCTTAACAATGAGGTGTAATGTTGAATCACACCTGTTCTAAGATGTAATGCTGAATTGAATCCAATAAGTATACTTTTATTTACAAGAAACATGCCTTAAAGTGAATTGCTTGAATGTGTGCTTATAGTTCTTTACTATAAACACACATTCAGGCAATTCAAATTAATCAAATTCAATTCAATAAACTCACTATTAACAGACATTATAGTTCTGGTAAAGCATATATCATATTTGGAATTTTCATTGTTCAGTATGCATTCTTAAAAAGGAAGTTCGTTGTTTTGCTGAAATGTAAAGAAAATAATACTGAATAACAAAGTGCTTAATGTAATAGACCTACTGAAATCTAATTTAGCTATAAAACTGCAACTGCTAAATGATGCTGAACATAATTTAGCAAGAACTGAATTTAGTAAGATATGTTTCCAGTTATGATATTTCAAGACTATCGAAAATGCCTAAAAATGAGGTATCATTACCTGTTCTAAGGTGTAACGCTGAATTCCATCCAATAAGTATACTTTTATTTCCAGGAAACATACCTTCGAGTGAGTTGCTTGAATGTGTGTTTATAGTTCTTTACATCTTGTTAAATACTGTAAAACTTACATAAGCCAAAATTGAATGGATTAAAAAAATCTAGCTTAAAGAACATTTCAAGTTTTACATTTTGACATATTAAAGACTGATTACCTAGAGTTCCACTGATGATTGGACTCGATAAAATATGTCTTGTACCGACAATTTTTTTTGAGAAAAAGTATTTAATATTGATTTTCTTACATTAGTATGTATTTTTGACTGTGAAGTTTGTGAATTTAAAAAATCTAGACAGCTTCAATTCTTTGGGAAATAATCAGTCTTCACAGGACTAGAGCCATCGTTTATTCGGTTCAGGCTTGGCAGGGACCGTACTGGTACTGTCGTGTCTGCGACCTTGGTTGTGGGGACGTTACGTGGTCAGATATCGAAAACCGTCCGAGGCGGGATGGACTCCCCGCGTTCGGTGCAGAGGGACGGCGATGTCTGACTTTGAATTTAAATTTTATTACTGTGAGAGGAAGTAGTGACCCCGCTCGCAGTAAACAAGCGTTGTTTTGAGTAGCTGATGTTTGAGTTTCGGCCCTGTGGATCTTTCCGTAAGATTGCCCGTCGTTCTACATCAATGAATTTTTCATTGGGTTTTAATTTCCCTCTGCATCGACCGGGAGGCGGTGAAGCTCCCTTGGGATGTCTCCACAGATGAGTTCATTAAACTTTGAGTGGGAGATACCATGTCTTCCGGGCAGCATATAAGCAAAATGTACACTGCTAGGACAACGGCTTGAATTTGGCCAATGACAGTCCAGATGAGGGTCACCATTAACTCCGCCCACATAAGTGATGTCACATTTCTGACGTTTGTTTACATTCCGCTCTTCGGAGTTACGCTGTGCGTTCTTTGAATGTTCATTTACTTTTTCGTAATGAAAGTGTTTATATATATGCGTATATATATGTATATAACGATTTAATGTTTGTTTCGAAATATTAAGGAGTACTCTACTGTTCCAATAGAAAATTAGATCTAGTCGGATGGAAGTTATTGATGGCTGAAAGATGCATGTAAAGTGTGATTTACAAATTATTCTGCATATTGATAATCATAAACTTTTAAGTGATAATGACTTAAATCATCTAATATATAAAATGTACCTGCGTGAATTAAACCAAGGGAAGTTAATGTTAAGTTAGTGAAACCAAGTGCTAATTTCTGTCAGTAATTAATACAGTAAATATTTTGAATCAAAAGGCCACCAGTTACCATTGCAATGAATTAACATAGTGTGTGTCAAGAAATCCTTAAAATACATTTCATATATATATATCTATCTGAATATTTACAGCATTATTAACTGTGATTTGATTTCTCTACTGGATTCAATATGTTTTCTTAGAACTAAATTTCATTTTATTATTAGAACGTAAAGAGTATAAAAATGAAAAAGTGTGTCTACTCTAATGAACATATTGAAATGTAATTTAGCTGTGAAACTACTGAAGTTAAATGAAGAACACGTTATTGAATAAGAACTGAATATATTTAAGATATGCTACCAGCTCTGCTATTTCAAGACTATTGTATATGCTTATCTATGAAGATTAAATCACTATTAACTATGGTTCTTTTACCAGAACTGGTTCTGGTAAAAGTACCATAGTTAATAGTGATTTAATCTTCATAGATAAGCATATACAATATCATATTTGGAATTTTCATTGCTCAGTATGCATTCTTAGAAAGGAAGTTCATTGTTTTGCTGAAATGCAAAGAAAATAATACTGAATAACTGTAAGTGCTTAGTGTAATAGACCTACTGAAATCTAAACTGCAAATGCTAAATGATGCTGAACATAGCAAGAATTGAATTTAGTAAGATATGTTACCACTTATGATATATCAAGACTATCAAAAATGCTTAACAATGAGGTGTAATTTTGAATCACACCTGTTCTAAGATGTAATGCTGAATTGAATCCAATAAGTATACTTTTATTTACAAGAAACATGCCTTAAAGTGAATTGCTTGAATGTGTGCTTATAGTTCTTTACTATAAACACACATTCAGGCAATTCAAATTAATCAAATTCAATTCAATAAACTCACTATTAACAGACATTATAGTTCTGGTAAAGCATATATCATATTTGGAATTTTCATTGTTCAGTATGCATTCTTAAAAAGGAAGTTCGTTGTTTTGCTGAAATGTAAAGAAAATAATACTGAATAACAAAGTGCTTAATGTAATAGACCTACTGAAATCTAATTTAGCTATAAAACTGCAACTGCTAAATGATGCTGAACATAATTTAGCAAGAACTGAATTTAGTAAGATATGTTTCCAGTTATGATATTTCAAGACTATCGAAAATGCCTAAAAATGAGGTATCATTACCTGTTCTAAGGTGTAACGCTGAATTCCATCCAATAAGTATACTTTTATTTCCAGGAAACATACCTTCGAGTGAGTTGCTTGAATGTGTGTTTATAGTTCTTTACATCTTGTTAAATACTGTAAAACTTACATAAGCCAAAATTGAATGGATTAAAAAAATCTAGCTTAAAGAACATTTCAAGTTTTACATTTTGACATATTAAAGACTGATTACCTAGAGTTCCACTGATGATTGGACTCGATAAAATATGTCTTGTACCGACAATTTTTTTTGAGAAAAAGTATTTAATATTGATTTTCTTACATTAGTATGTATTTTTGACTGTGAAGTTTGTGAATTTAAAAAATCTAGACAGCTTCAATTCTTTGGGAAATAATCAGTCTTCACAGGACTAGAGCCATCGTTTATTCGGTTCAGGCTTGGCAGGGACCGTACTGGTACTGTCGTGTCTGCGACCTTGGTAGTGGGGACGTTACGTGGTCAGATATCGAAAACCGTCCGAGGCGGGATGGACTCCCCGCGTTCGGTGCAGAGGGACGGCGATGTCTGACTTTGAATTTAAATTTTATTACTGTGAGAGGAAGTAGTGACCCCGCTCGCAGTAAACAAGCGTTGTTTTGAGTAGCTGATGTTTGAGTTTCGGCCCTGTGGATCTTTCCGTAAGGTTGCCCGTCGTTCTACATCAATGAATTTTGCATTGGGTTTTAATTTCCCTCTGCATCGACCGGGAGGCGGTGACACTCCCTTGGGATGTCTCCACAGATGAGTTCATTAAACTTTGAGTGTGAGATACCATGACTTCCGGGCAGCATATAAGCAAAATGTACACTGCTAGGACAACGGCTTGAATTTGGCCAATGACAGTCCAGATGAGGGTCACCATTAACTCCGCCCACATAAGTGATGTCACATTTCTGACGTTTGTTTACATTCCGCTCTTCGGAGTTACGCTGTGCGTTCTTTGAATGTTCATTTACTTTTTCGTAATGAAAGTGTTTATATATATGCGTATATATATGTATATAACGATTTAATGTTTGTTTCGAAATATTAAGGAGTACTCTACTGTTCCAATAGAAAATTAGATCTAGTCGGATGGAAGTTATTGATGGCTGAAAGATGCATGTAAAGTGTGATTTAGAAATTATTCTGCATATTGATAATCATAAACTTTTAAGTGATAATGACTTAAATCATCTAATATATAAAATGTACCTGCGTGAATTAAACCAAGGGAAGTTAATGTTAAGTTAGTGAAACCAAGTGCTAATTTCTGTCAGTAATTAATACAGTAAATATTTTGAATCAAAATGCCACCAGTTACCATTGCAATGAATTAACATAGTGTGTGTCAAGAAATCCTTAAAATACATTTCATATATATATATCTATCTAAATATTTACAGCATTATTAACTGTGATTTGATTTCTCTACTGGATTCACAATGTTTTCTTAGAATTAAATTTCATTTTATTATTAGAACGTAAAGAGTATAAAAATGAAAAAGTGTGTCTACTCTAATGAACATATTGAAATGTAATTTAGCTGTGAAACTACTGAAGTTAAATGAAGAACACGTTATTGAATAAGAACTGAATATATTTAAGATATGCTACCAGCTCTGCTATTTCAAGACTATTGTATATGCTTATCTATGAAGATTAAATCACTATTAACTATGGTTCTTTTACCAGAACTGGTTCTGGTAAAAGAACCATAGTTAATAGTGATTTAATCTTCATAGATAAGCATATACAATATCATATTTGGAATTTTCATTGCTCAGTATGCATTCTTAGAAAGGAAGTTCATTGTTTTGCTGAAATGCAAAGAAAATAATACTGAATAACTGTAAGTGCTTAGTGTAATAGACCTACTGAAATCTAAACTGCAAATGCTAAATGATGCTGAACATAGCAAGAATTGAATTTAGTAAGATATGTTACCACTTATGATATATCAAGACTATCAAAAATGCTTAACAATGAGGTGTAATTTTGAATCACACCTGTTCTAAGATGTAATGCTGAATTGAATCCAATAAGTATACTTTTATTTACAAGAAACATGCCTTAAAGTGAATTGCTTGAATGTGTGCTTATAGTTCTTTACTATAAACACACATTCAGGCAATTCAAATTAATCAAATTCAATTCAATAAACTCACTATTAACAGACATTATAGTTCTGGTAAAGCATATATCATATTTGGAATTTTCATTGTTCAGTATGCATTCTTAAAAAGGAAGTTCGTTGTTTTGCTGAAATGTAAAGAAAATAATACTGAATAACAAAGTGCTTAATGTAATAGACCTACTGAAATCTAATTTAGCTATAAAACTGCAACTGCTAAATGATGCTGAACATAATTTAGCAAGAACTGAATTTAGTAAGATATGTTTCCAGTTATGATATTTCAAGACTATCGAAAATGCCTAAAAATGAGGTATCATTACCTGTTCTAAGGTTTAACGCTGAATTCCATCCAATAAGTATACTTTTATTTCCAGGAAACATACCTTCGAGTGAGTTGCTTGAATGTGTGTTTATAGTTCTTTACATCTTGTTAAATACTGTAAAACTTACATAAGCCAAAATTGAATGGATTAAAAAAATCTAGCTTAAAGAACATTTCAAGTTTTACATTTTGACATATTAAAGACTGATTACCTAGAGTTCCACTGATGATTGGACTCGATAAAATATGTCTTGTACCGACAATTTTTTTTGAGAAAAAGTATTTAATATTGATTTTCTTACATTAGTATGTATTTTTGACTGTGAAGTTTGTGAATTTAAAAAATCTAGACAGCTTCAATTCTTTGGGAAATAATCAGTCTTCACAGGACTAGAGCCATCGTTTATTCGGTTCAGGCTTGGCAGGGACCGTACTGGTACTGTCGTGTCTGCGACCTTGGTAGTGGGGACGTTACGTGGTCAGATATCGAAAACCGTCCGAGGCGGGATGGACTCCCCGCGTTCGGTGCAGAGGGACGGCGATGTCTGACTTTGAATTTAAATTTTATTACTGTGAGAGGAAGTAGTGACCCCGCTCGCAGTAAACAAGCGTTGTTTTGAGTAGCTGATGTTTGAGTTTCGGCCCTGTGGATCTTTCCGTAAGGTTGCCCGTCGTTCTACATCAATGAATTTTGCATTGGGTTTTAATTTCCCTCTGCATCGACCGGGAGGCGGTGACACTCCCTTGGGATGTCTCCACAGATGAGTTCATTAAACTTTGAGTGTGAGATACCATGACTTCCGGGCAGCATATAAGCAAAATGTACACTGCTAGGACAACGGCTTGAATTTGGCCAATGACAGTCCAGATGAGGGTCACCATTAACTCCGCCCACATAAGTGATGTCACATTTCTGACGTTTGTTTACATTCCGCTCTTCGGAGTTACGCTGTGCGTTCTTTGAATGTTCATTTACTTTTTCGTAATGAAAGTGTTTATATATATGCGTATATATATGTATATAACGATTTAATGTTTGTTTCGAAATATTAAGGAGTACTCTACTGTTCCAATAGAAAATTAGATCTAGTCGGATGGAAGTTATTGATGGCTGAAAGATGCATGTAAAGTGTGATTTACAAATTATTCTGCATATTGATAATCATAAACTTTTAAGTGATAATGACTTAAATCATCTAATATATAAAATGTACCTGCGTGAATTAAACCAAGGGAAGTTAATGTTAAGTTAGTGAAACCAAGTGCTAATTTCTGTCAGTAATTAATACAGTAAATATTTTGAATCAAAATGCCACCAGTTACCATTGCAATGAATTAACATAGTGTGTGTCAAGAAATCCTTAAAATACATTTCATATATATATATCTATCTAAATATTTACAGCATTATTAACTGTGATTTGATTTCTCTACTGGATTCACAATGTTTTCTTAGAATTAAATTTCATTTTATTATTAGAACGTAAAGAGTATAAAAATGAAAAAGTGTGTCTACTCTAATGAACATATTGAAATGTAATTTAGCTGTGAAACTACTGAAGTTAAATGAAGAACACGTTATTGAATAAGAACTGAATATATTTAAGATATGCTACCAGCTCTGCTATTTCAAGACTATTGTATATGCTTATCTATGAAGATTAAATCACTATTAACTATGGTTCTTTTACCAGAACTGGTTCTGGTAAAAGAACCATAGTTAATAGTGATTTAATCTTCATAGATAAGCATATACAATATCATATTTGGAATTTTCATTGCTCAGTATGCATTCTTAGAAAGGAAGTTCATTGTTTTGCTGAAATGCAAAGAAAATAATACTGAATAACTGTAAGTGCTTAGTGTAATAGACCTACTGAAATCTAAACTGCAAATGCTAAATGATGCTGAACATAGCAAGAATTGAATTTAGTAAGATATGTTACCACTTATGATATATCAAGACTATCAAAAATGCTTAACAATGAGGTGTAATTTTGAATCACACCTGTTCTAAGATGTAATGCTGAATTGAATCCAATAAGTATACTTTTATTTACAAGAAACATGCCTTAAAGTGAATTGCTTGAATGTGTGCTTATAGTTCTTTACTATAAACACACATTCAGGCAATTCAAATTAATCAAATTCAATTCAATAAACTCACTATTAACAGACATTATAGTTCTGGTAAAGCATATATCATATTTGGAATTTTAATTGTTCAGTATGCATTCTTAAAAAGGAAGTTCGTTGTTTTGCTGAAATGTAAAGAAAATAATACTGAATAACAAAGTGCTTAATGTAATAGACCTACTGAAATCTAATTTAGCTATAAAACTGCAACTGCTAAATGATGCTGAACATAATTTAGCAAGAACTGAATTTAGTAAGATATGTTTCCAGTTATGATATTTCAAGACTATCGAAAATGCCTAAAAATGAGGTATCATTACCTGTTCTAAGGTGTAACGCTGAATTCCATCCAATAAGTATACTTTTATTTCCAGGAAACATACCTTCGAGTGAGTTGCTTGAATGTGTGTTTATAGTTCTTTACATCTTGTTAAATACTGTAAAACTTACATAAGCCAAAATTGAATGGATTAAAAAAATCTAGCTTAAAGAACATTTCAAGTTTTACATTTTGACATATTAAAGACTGATTACCTAGAGTTCCACTGATGATTGGACTCGATAAAATATGTCTTGTACCGACAATTTTTTTTGAGAAAAAGTATTTAATATTGATTTTCTTACATTAGTATGTATTTTTGACTGTGAAGTTTGTGAATTTAAAAAATCTAGACAGCTTCAATTCTTTGGGAAATAATCAGTCTTCACAGGACTAGAGCCATCGTTTATTCGGTTCAGGCTTGGCAGGGACCGTACTGGTACTGTTGTGTCTGCGACCTTGGTAGTGGGGACGTTACGTGGTCAGATATCGAAAACCGTCCGAGGCGGGATGGACTCCCCGCGTTCGGTGCAGAGGGACGGCGATGTCTGACTTTGAATTTAAATTTTATTACTGTGAGAGGAAGTAGTGACCCCGCTCGCAGTAAACAAGCGTTGTTTTGAGTAGCTGATGTTTGAGTTTCGGCCCTGTGGATCTTTCCGTAAGGTTGCCCGTCGTTCTACATCAATGAATTTTGCATTGGGTTTTAATTTCCCTCTGCATCGACCGGGAGGCGGTGACACTCCCTTGGGATGTCTCCACAGATGAGTTCATTAAACTTTGAGTGTGAGATACCATGACTTCCGGGCAGCATATAAGCAAAATGTACACTGCTAGGACAACGGCTTGAATTTGGCCAATGACAGTCCAGATGAGGGTCACCATTAACTCCGCCCACATAAGTGATGTCACATTTCTGACGTTTGTTTACATTCCGCTCTTCGGAGTTACGCTGTGCGTTCTTTGAATGTTCATTTACTTTTTCGTAATGAAAGTGTTTATATATATGCGTATATATATGTATATAACGATTTAATGTTTGTTTCGAAATATTAAGGAGTACTCTACTGTTCCAATAGAAAATTAGATCTAGTCGGATGGAAGTTATTGATGGCTGAAAGATGCATGTAAAGTGTGATTTACAAATTATTCTGCATATTGATAATCATAAACTTTTAAGTGATAATGACTTAAATCATCTAATATATAAAATGTACCTGCGTGAATTAAACCAAGGGAAGTTAATGTTAAGTTAGTGAAACCAAGTGCTAATTTCTGTCAGTAATTAATACAGTAAATATTTTGAATCAAAATGCCACCAGTTACCATTGCAATGAATTAACATAGTGTGTGTCAAGAAATCCTTAAAATACATTTCATATATATATATCTATCTAAATATTTACAGCATTATTAACTGTGATTTGATTTCTCTACTGGATTCAATATGTTTTCTTAGAATTAAATTTCATTTTATTATTAGAACGTAAAGAGTATAAAAATGAAAAAGTGTGTCTACTCTAATGAACATATTGAAATGTAATTTAGCTGTGAAACTACTGAAGTTAAATGAAGAACACGTTATTGAATAAGAACTGAATATATTTAAGATATGCTACCAGCTCTGCTATTTCAAGACTATTGTATATGCTTATCTATGAAGATTAAATCACTATTAACTATGGTTCTTTTACCAGAACTGGTTCTGGTAAAAGAACCATAGTTAATAGTGATTTAATCTTCATAGATAAGCATATACAATATCATATTTGGAATTTTCATTGCTCAGTATGCATTCTTAGAAAGGAAGTTCATTGTTTTGCTGAAATGCAAAGAAAATAATACTGAATAACTGTAAGTGCTTAGTGTAATAGACCTACTGAAATCTAAACTGCAAATGCTAAATGATGCTGAACATAGCAAGAATTGAATTTAGTAAGATATGTTACCACTTATGATATATCAAGACTATCAAAAATGCTTAACAATGAGGTGTAATTTTGAATCACACCTGTTCTAAGATGTAATGCTGAATTGAATCCAATAAGTATACTTTTATTTACAAGAAACATGCCTTAAAGTGAATTGCTTGAATGTGTGCTTATAGTTCTTTACTATAAACACACATTCAGGCAATTCAAATTAATCAAATTCAATTCAATAAACTCACTATTAACAGACATTATAGTTCTGGTAAAGCATATATCATATTTGGAATTTTCATTGTTCAGTATGCATTCTTAAAAAGGAAGTTCGTTGTTTTGCTGAAATGTAAAGAAAATAATACTGAATAACAAAGTGCTTAATGTAATAGACCTACTGAAATCTAATTTAGCTATAAAACTGCAACTGCTAAATGATGCTGAACATAATTTAGCAAGAACTGAATTTAGTAAGATATGTTTCCAGTTATGATATTTCAAGACTATCGAAAATGCCTAAAAATGAGGTATCATTACCTGTTCTAAGGTGTAACGCTGAATTCCATCCAATAAGTATACTTTTATTTCCAGGAAACATATCTTCGAGTGAGTTGCTTGAATGTGTGTTTATAGTTCTTTACATCTTGTTAAATACTGTAAAACTTACATAAGCCAAAATTGAATGGATTAAAAAAATTTAGCTTAAAGAACATTTCAAGTTTTACATTTCGACATATTAAAGACTGATTACCTAGAGTTTCACTGATTATTGGACTCGATAAAATATGTCTTGTACCGACAATTTTTTTTTGAGAAAAAGTATTTAATATTGATTTTCTTACATTAGTATGTATTTTTGACTGTGAAGTTTGTGCATTTAAAAAATCTAGACAGCTTCAATTCTTTGGGAAATAATCAGTCTTCACAGGACTAGAGCCATCGTTTATTCGGTTCAGGCTTGGCAGGGACCGTACTGGTACTGTCGTGTCTGCGACCTTGGTTGTGGGGACGTTACGTGGTCAGATATCGAAAACCGTCCGAGGCGGGATGGACTCCCCGCGTTCGGTGCAGAGGGACGGCGATGTCTGACTTTGAATTTAAATTTTATTACTGTGAGAGGAAGTAGTGACCCCGCTCGCAGTAAACAAGCGTTGTTTTGAGTAGCTGATGTTTGAGTTTCGGCCCTGTGGATCTTTCCGTAAGGTTGCCCGTCGTTCTACATCAATGAATTTTGCATTGGGTTTTAATTTCCCTCTGCATCGACCGGGAGGCGGTGACACTCCCTTGGGATGTCTCCACAGATGAGTTCATTAAACTTTGAGTGGGAGATACCATGTCTTCCGGGCAGCATATAAGCAAAATGTACACTGCTAGGACAACGGCTTGAATTTGCCCAATGACAGTCCAGATGAGGGTCACCATTAACTCCGCCCACATAAGTGATGTCACATTTCTGACGTTTGTTTACATTCCGCTCTTCGGAGTTACGCTGTGCGTTCTTTGAATGTTCATTTACTTTTTCGTAATGAAAGTGTTTATATATATGCGTATATATATGTATATAACGATTTAATGTTTGTTTCGAAATATTAAGGAGTACTCTACTGTTCCAATAGAAAATTAGATCTAGTCGGATGGAAGTTATTGATGGCTGAAAGATGCATGTAAAGTGTGATTTACAAATTATTCTGCATATTGATAATCATAAACTTTTAAGTGATAATGACTTAAATCATCTAATATATAAAATGTACCTGCGTGAATTAAACCAAGGGAAGTTAATGTTAAGTTAGTGAAACCAAGTGCTAATTTCTGTCAGTAATTAATACAGTAAATATTTTGAATCAAAAGGCCACCAGTTACCATTGCAATGAATTAACATAGTAAGTGTCAAGAAATCCTTAAAATACATTTCATATATATATATCTATCTAAATATTTACAGCATTATTAACTGTGATTTGATTTCTCTACTGGATTCAATATGTTTTCTTAGAATTAAATTTCCTTTTATTATTAGAACGTAAAGAGTATAAAAATGAAAAAGTGTGTCTACTCTAATGAACATATTGAAATGTAATTTAGCTGTGAAACTACTGAAGTTAAATGAAGAACACGTTATTGAGTAAGAACTGAATATATTTAAGATATGCTACCAGCTCTGCTATTTCAAGACTATTGTATATGCTTATCTATGAAGATTAAATCACTATTAACTATGGTTCTTTTACCAGAACTGGTTCTGGTAAAAGTACCATAGTTAATAGTGATTTAATCTTCATAGATAAGCATATACAATATCATATTTGGAATTTTCATTGCTCAGTATGAATTCTTAGAAAGGAAGTTCATTGTTTTGCTGAAATGCAAAGAAATTAATACTGAATAACTGTAAGTGCTTAGTGTAATAGACCTACTGAAATCTAAACTGCAAATGCTAAATGATGCTGAACATGGCAAGAATTGAATTTAGTAAGATATGTTACCACTTATGATATATCAAGACTATCGAAAATGCTTAACAATGAGGTGTAATGTTGAATCACACCTGTTCTAAGATGTAATGCTGAATTGAATCCAATAAGTATACTTTTATTTACAAGAAACATGCCTTAAAGTTAATTGCTTGAATGTGTGCTTATAGTTCTTTACTATAAACACACATTCAGGCAATTCAAATTAATCAAATTCAATTCAATAAACTCACTATTAACAGACATTATAGTTCTGGTAAAGCATATATCATATTTGGAATTTTCATTGTTCAGTATGCATTCTTAAAAAGGAAGTTCGTTGTTTTGCTGAAATGTAAAGAAAATAATACTGAATAACAAAGTGCTTAATGTAATAGACCTACTGAAATCTAATTTAGCTATAAAACTGCAACTGCTAAATGATGCTGAACATAATTTAGCAAGAACTGAATTTAGTAAGATATGTTTCCAGTTATGATATTTCAAGACTATCGAAAATGCCTAAAAATGAGGTATCATTACCTGTTCTAAGGTGTAACGCTGAATTCCATCCAATAAGTATACTTTTATTTCCAGGAAACATATCTTCGAGTGAGTTGCTTGAATGTGTGTTTATAGTTCTTTACATCTTGTTAAATACTGTAAAACTTACATAAGCCAAAATTGAATGGATTAAAAAAATTTAGCTTAAAGAACATTTCAAGTTTTACATTTCGACATATTAAAGACTGATTACCTAGAGTTTCACTGATTATTGGACTCGATAAAATATGTCTTGTACCGACAATTTTTTTTTGAGAAAAAGTATTTAATATTGATTTTCTTACATTAGTATGTATTTTTGACTGTGAAGTTTGTGCATTTAAAAAATCTAGACAGCTTCAATTCTTTGGGAAATAATCAGTCTTCACAGGACTAGAGCCATCGTTTATTCGGTTCAGGCTTGGCAGGGACCGTACTGGTACTGTCGTGTCTGCGACCTTGGTTGTGGGGACGTTACGTGGTCAGATATCGAAAACCGTCCGAGGCGGGATGGACTCCCCGCGTTCGGTGCAGAGGGACGGCGATGTCTGACTTTGAATTTAAATTTTATTACTGTGAGAGGAAGTAGTGACCCCGCTCGCAGTAAACAAGCGTTGTTTTGAGTAGCTGATGTTTGAGTTTCGGCCCTGTGGATCTTTCCGTAAGGTTGCCCGTCGTTCTACATCAATGAATTTTGCATTGGGTTTTAATTTCCCTCTGCATCGACCGGGAGGCGGTGACACTCCCTTGGGATGTCTCCACAGATGAGTTCATTAAACTTTGAGTGGGAGATACCATGTCTTCCGGGCAGCATATAAGCAAAATGTACACTGCTAGGACAACGGCTTGAATTTGCCCAATGACAGTCCAGATGAGGGTCACCATTAACTCCGCCCACATAAGTGATGTCACATTTCTGACGTTTGTTTACATTCCGCTCTTCGGAGTTACGCTGTGCGTTCTTTGAATGTTCATTTACTTTTTCGTAATGAAAGTGTTTATATATATGCGTATATATATGTATATAACGATTTAATGTTTGTTTCGAAATATTAAGGAGTACTCTACTGTTCCAATAGAAAATTAGATCTAGTCGGATGGAAGTTATTGATGGCTGAAAGATGCATGTAAAGTGTGATTTACAAATTATTCTGCATATTGATAATCATAAACTTTTAAGTGATAATGACTTAAATCATCTAATATATAAAATGTACCTGCGTGAATTAAACCAAGGGAAGTTAATGTTAAGTTAGTGAAACCAAGTGCTAATTTCTGTCAGTAATTAATACAGTAAATATTTTGAATCAAAAGGCCACCAGTTACCATTGCAATGAATTAACATAGTAAGTGTCAAGAAATCCTTAAAATACATTTCATATATATATATCTATCTAAATATTTACAGCATTATTAACTGTGATTTGATTTCTCTACTGGATTCAATATGTTTTCTTAGAATTAAATTTCCTTTTATTATTAGAACGTAAAGAGTATAAAAATGAAAAAGTGTGTCTACTCTAATGAACATATTGAAATGTAATTTAGCTGTGAAACTACTGAAGTTAAATGAAGAACACGTTATTGAGTAAGAACTGAATATATTTAAGATATGCTACCAGCTCTGCTATTTCAAGACTATTGTATATGCTTATCTATGAAGATTAAATCACTATTAACTATGGTTCTTTTACCAGAACTGGTTCTGGTAAAAGTACCATAGTTAATAGTGATTTAATCTTCATAGATAAGCATATACAATATCATATTTGGAATTTTCATTGCTCAGTATGAATTCTTAGAAAGGAAGTTCATTGTTTTGCTGAAATGCAAAGAAATTAATACTGAATAACTGTAAGTGCTTAGTGTAATAGACCTACTGAAATCTAAACTGCAAATGCTAAATGATGCTGAACATGGCAAGAATTGAATTTAGTAAGATATGTTACCACTTATGATATATCAAGACTATCGAAAATGCTTAACAATGAGGTGTAATGTTGAATCACACCTGTTCTAAGATGTAATGCTGAATTGAATCCAATAAGTATACTTTTATTTACAAGAAACATGCCTTAAAGTTAATTGCTTGAATGTGTGCTTATAGTTCTTTACTATAAACACACATTCAGGCAATTCAAATTAATCAAATTCAATTCAATAAACTCACTATTAACAGACATTATAGTTCTGGTAAAGCATATATCATATTTGGAATTTTCATTGTTCAGTATGCATTCTTAAAAAGGAAGTTCGTTGTTTTGCTGAAATGTAAAGAAAATAATACTGAATAACAAAGTGCTTAATGTAATAGACCTACTGAAATCTAATTTAGCTATAAAACTGCAACTGCTAAATGATGCTGAACATAATTTAGCAAGAACTGAATTTAGTAAGATATGTTTCCAGTTATGATATTTCAAGACTATCGAAAATGCCTAAAAATGAGGTATCATTACCTCTTCTAAGGTGTAACGCTGAATTCCATCCAATAAGTATACTTTTATTTCCAGGAAACATACCTTCGAGTGAGTTGCTTGAATGTGTGTTTATAGTTCTTTACATCTTGTTAAATACTGTAAAACTTACATAAGCCAAAATTGAATGGATTAAAAAAATCTAGCTTAAAGAACATTTCAAGTTTTACATTTTGACATATTAAAGACTGATTACCTAGAGTTCCACTGATGATTGGACTCGATAAAATATGTCTTGTACCGACAATTTTTTTCGAGAAAAAGTATTTAATATTGATTTTCTTACATTAGTATGTATTTAGACTGTGAAGTTTGTGAATTTAAAAAATCTAGACAGCTTCAATTCTTTGGGAAATAATCAGTCCTCACAGGACTAGAGCCATCGTTTATTCGGTTCAGGCTTGGCAGGGACCGTACTGGTACTGTCGTGTCTGCGACCTTGGTTGTGGGGACGTTACGTGGTCAGATATCGAAAACCGTCCGAGGCGGGATGGACTCCCCGCGTTCGGTGCAGAGGGACGGCGATGTCTGACTTTGAATTTAAATTTTATTACTGTGAGAGGAAGTAGTGACCCCGCTCGCAGTAAACAAGCGTTGTTTTGAGTAGCTGATGTTTGAGTTTCGGCCCTGTGGATCTTTCCGTAAGGTTGCCCGTCGTTCTACATCAATGAATTTTGCATTGGGTTTTAATTTCCCTCTGCATCGACCGGGAGGCGGTGACACTCCCTTGGGATGTCTCCACAGATGAGTTCATTAAACTTTGAGTGGGAGATACCATGTCTTCCGGGCAGCATATAAGCAAAATGTACACTGCTAGGACAACGGCTTGAATTTGGCCAATGACAGTCCAGATGAGGGTCACCATTAACTCCGCCCACATAAGTGATGTCACATTTCTGACGTTTGTTTACATTCCGCTCTTCGGAGTTACGCTGTGCGTTCTTTGAATGTTCATTTACTTTTTCGTAATGAAAGTGTTTATATATATGCGTATATATATGTATATAACGATTTAATGTTTGTTTCGAAATATTAAGGAGTACTCTACTGTTCCAATAGAAAATTAGATCTAGTCGGATGGAAGTTATTGTTGGCTGAAAGATGCATGTAAAGTGTGATTTACAAATTATTCTGCATATTGATAATCATAAACTTTTAAGTGATAATGACTTAAATCATCTAATATATAAAATGTACCTGCGTGAATTAAACCAAGGGAAGTTAATGTTAAGTTAGTGAAACCAAGTGCTAATTTCTGTCAGTAATTAATACAGTAAATATTTTGAATCAAAATGCCACCAGTTACCATTGCAATGAATTAACATAGTGTGTGTCAAGAAATCCTTAAAATACATTTCATATATATATATCTATCTAAATATTTACAGCATTATTAACTGTGATTTGATTTCTCTACTGGATTCAATATGTTTTCTTAGAATTAAATTTCATTTTATTATTAGAACGTAAAGAGTATAAAAATGAAAAAGTGTGTCTACTCTAATGAACATATTGAAATGTAATTTAGCTGTGAAACTACTGAAGTTAAATGAAGAACACGTTATTGAATAAGAACTGAATATATTTAAGATATGCTACCAGCTCTGCTATTTCAAGACTATTGTATATGCTTATCTATGAAGATTAAATCACTATTAACTATGGTTCTTTTACCAGAACTGGTTCTGGTAAAAGTACCATAGTTAATAGTGATTTAATCTTCATAGATAAGCATATACAATATCATATTTGGAATTTTCATTGCTCAGTATGCATTCTTAGAAAGGAAGTTCATTGTTTTGCTGAAATGCAAAGAAAATAATACTGAATAACTGTAAGTGCTTAGTGTAATAGACCTACTGAAATCTAAACTGCAAATGCTAAATGATGCTGAACATAGCAAGAATTGAATTTAGTAAGATATGTTACCACTTATGATATATCAAGACTATCAAAAATGCTTAACAATGAGGTGTAATTTTGAATCACACCTGTTCTAAGATGTAATGCTGAATTGAATCCAATAAGTATACTTTTATTTACAAGAAACATGCCTTAAAGTGAATTGCTTGAATGTGTGCTTATAGTTCTTTACTATAAACACACATTCAGGCAATTCAAATTAATCAAATTCAATTCAATAAACTCACTATTAACAGACATTATAGTTCTGGTAAAGCATATATCATATTTGGAATTTTCATTGTTCAGTATGCATTCTTAAAAAGGAAGTTCGTTGTTTTGCTGAAATGTAAAGAAAATAATACTGAATAACAAAGTGCTTAATGTAATAGACCTACTGAAATCTAATTTAGCTATAAAACTGCAACTGCTAAATGATGCTGAACATAATTTAGCAAGAACTGAATTTAGTAAGATATGTTTCCAGTTATGATATTTCAAGACTATCGAAAATGCCTAAAAATGAGGTATCATTACCTGTTCTAAGGTGTAACGCTGAATTCCATCCAATAAGTATACTTTTATTTCCAGGAAACATACCTTCGAGTGAGTTGCTTGAATGTGTGTTTATAGTTCTTTACATCTTGTTAAATACTGTAAAACTTACATAAGCCAAAATTGAATGGATTAAAAAAATCTAGCTTAAAGAACATTTCAAGTTTTACATTTTGACATATTAAAGACTGATTACCTAGAGTTCCACTGATGATTGGACTCGATAAAATATGTCTTGTACCGACAATTTTTTTCGAGAAAAAGTATTTAATATTGATTTTCTTACATTAGTATGTATTTAGACTGTGAAGTTTGTGAATTTAAAAAATCTAGACAGCTTCAATTCTTTGGGAAATAATCAGTCCTCACAGGACTAGAGCCATCGTTTATTCGGTTCAGGCTTGGCAGGGACCGTACTGGTACTGTCGTGTCTGCGACCTTGGTTGTGGGGACGTTACGTGGTCAGATATCGAAAACCGTCCGAGGCGGGATGGACTCCCCGCGTTCGGTGCAGAGGGACGGCGATGTCTGACTTTGAATTTAAATTTTATTACTGTGAGAGGAAGTAGTGACCCCGCTCGCAGTAAACAAGCGTTGTTTTGAGTAGCTGATGTTTGAGTTTCGGCCCTGTGGATCTTTCCGTAAGGTTGCCCGTCGTTCTACATCAATGAATTTTGCATTGGGTTTTAATTTCCCTCTGCATCGACCGGGAGGCGGTGACACTCCCTTGGGATGTCTCCACAGATGAGTTCATTAAACTTTGAGTGGGAGATACCATGTCTTCCGGGCAGCATATAAGCAAAATGTACACTGCTAGGACAACGGCTTGAATTTGGCCAATGACAGTCCAGATGAGGGTCACCATTAACTCCGCCCACATAAGTGATGTCACATTTCTGACGTTTGTTTACATTCCGCTCTTCGGAGTTACGCTGTGCGTTCTTTGAATGTTCATTTACTTTTTCGTAATGAAAGTGTTTATATATATGCGTATATATATGTATATAACGATTTAATGTTTGTTTCGAAATATTAAGGAGTACTCTACTGTTCCAATAGAAAATTAGATCTAGTCGGATGGAAGTTATTGTTGGCTGAAAGATGCATGTAAAGTGTGATTTACAAATTATTCTGCATATTGATAATCATAAACTTTTAAGTGATAATGACTTAAATCATCTAATATATAAAATGTACCTGCGTGAATTAAACCAAGGGAAGTTAATGTTAAGTTAGTGAAACCAAGTGCTAATTTCTGTCAGTAATTAATACAGTAAATATTTTGAATCAAAATGCCACCAGTTACCATTGCAATGAATTAACATAGTGTGTGTCAAGAAATCCTTAAAATACATTTCATATATATATATCTATCTAAATATTTACAGCATTATTAACTGTGATTTGATTTCTCTACTGGATTCAATATGTTTTCTTAGAATTAAATTTCATTTTATTATTAGAACGTAAAGAGTATAAAAATGAAAAAGTGTGTCTACTCTAATGAACATATTGAAATGTAATTTAGCTGTGAAACTACTGAAGTTAAATGAAGAACACGTTATTGAATAAGAACTGAATATATTTAAGATATGCTACCAGCTCTGCTATTTCAAGACTATTGTATATGCTTATCTATGAAGATTAAATCACTATTAACTATGGTTCTTTTACCAGAACTGGTTCTGGTAAAAGTACCATAGTTAATAGTGATTTAATCTTCATAGATAAGCATATACAATATCATATTTGGAATTTTCATTGCTCAGTATGCATTCTTAGAAAGGAAGTTCATTGTTTTGCTGAAATGCAAAGAAAATAATACTGAATAACTGTAAGTGCTTAGTGTAATAGACCTACTGAAATCTAAACTGCAAATGCTAAATGATGCTGAACATAGCAAGAATTGAATTTAGTAAGATATGTTACCACTTATGATATATCAAGACTATCAAAAATGCTTAACAATGAGGTGTAATTTTGAATCACACCTGTTCTAAGATGTAATGCTGAATTGAATCCAATAAGTATACTTTTATTTACAAGAAACATGCCTTAAAGTGAATTGCTTGAATGTGTGCTTATAGTTCTTTACTATAAACACACATTCAGGCAATTCAAATTAATCAAATTCAATTCAATAAACTCACTATTAACAGACATTATAGTTCTGGTAAAGCATATATCATATTTGGAATTTTCATTGTTCAGTATGCATTCTTAAAAAGGAAGTTCGTTGTTTTGCTGAAATGTAAAGAAAATAATACTGAATAACAAAGTGCTTAATGTAATAGACCTACTGAAATCTAATTTAGCTATAAAACTGCAACTGCTAAATGATGCTGAACATAATTTAGCAAGAACTGAATTTAGTAAGATATGTTTCCAGTTATGATATTTCAAGACTATCGAAAATGCCTAAAAATGAGGTATCATTACCTCTTCTAAGGTGTAACGCTGAATTCCATCCAATAAGTATACTTTTATTTCCAGGAAACATACCTTCGAGTGAGTTGCTTGAATGTGTGTTTATAGTTCTTTACATCTTGTTAAATACTGTAAAACTTACATAAGCCAAAATTGAATGGATTAAAAAAATCTAGCTTAAAGAACATTTCAAGTTTTACATTTCGACATATTAAAGACTGATTACCTAGAGTTCCACTGATGATTGGACTCGATAAAATATGTCTTGTACCGACAATTTTTTTTGAGAAAAAGTATTTAATATTGATTTTCTTACATTAGTATGTATTTTTGACTGTGAAGTTTGTGAATTTAAAAAATCTAGACAGCTTCAATTCTTTGGGAAATAATCAGTCTTCACAGGACTAGAGCCATCGTTTATTCGGTTCAGGCTTGGCAGGGACCGTACTGGTACTGTCGTGTCTGCGACCTTGGTTGTGGGGACGTTACGTGGTCAGATATCGAAAACCGTCCGAGGCGGGATGGACTCCCCGCGTTCGGTGCAGAGGGACGGCGATGTCTGACTTTGAATTTAAATTTTATTACTGTGAGAGGAAGTAGTGACCCCGCTCGCAGTAAACAAGCGTTGTTTTGAGTAGCTGATGTTTGAGTTTCGGCCCTGTGGATCTTTCCGTAAGGTTGCCCGTCGTTCTACATCAATGAATTTTGCATTGGGTTTTAATTTCCCTCTGCATCGACCGGGAGGCGGTGACACTCCCTTGGGATGTCTCCACAGATGAGTTCATTAAACTTTGAGTGTGAGATACCATGACTTCCGGGCAGCATATAAGCAAAATGTACACTGCTAGGACAACGGCTTGAATTTGGCCAATGACAGTCCAGATGAGGGTCACCATTAACTCCGCCCACATAAGTGATGTCACATTTCTGACGTTTGTTTACATTCCGCTCTTCGGAGTTACGCTGTGCGTTCTTTGAATGTTCATTTACTTTTTCGTAATGAAAGTGTTTATATATATGCGTATATATATGTATATAACGATTTAATGTTTGTTTCGAAATATTAAGGAGTACTCTACTGTTCCAATAGAAAATTAGATCTAGTCGGATGGAAGTTATTGATGGCTGAAAGATGCATGTAAAGTGTGATTTACAAATTATTCTGCATATTGATAATCATAAACTTTTAAGTGATAATGACTTAAATCATCTAAATATATAAAATGTACCTGCGTGAATTAAACCAAGGGAAGTTAATGTTAAGTTAGTGAAACCAAGTACTAATTTCTGTCAGTAATTAATACAGTAAATATTTTGAATCAAAATGCCACCAGTTACCATTGCAATGAATTAACATAGTGTGTGTCAAGAAATCCTTAAAATACATTTCATATATATATATCTATCTGAATATTTACAGCATTATTAACTGTGATTTGATTTCTCTACTGGATTCAATATGTTTTCTTAGAATTAAACTTCATTTTATTATTAGAACGTAAAGAGTATAAAAATGAAAAAGTGTGTCTACTCTAATGAACATATTGAAATGTAATTTAGCTGTGAAACTACTGAAGTTAAATGAAGAACACGTTATTGAATAAGAACTGAATATATTTAAGATATGCTACCAGCTCTGCTATTTCAAGACTATTGTATATGCTTATCTATGAAGATTAAATCACTATTAACTATGGTTCTTTTACCAGAACTGGTTCTGGTAAAAGAACCATAGTTAATAGTGATTTAATCTTCATAGATAAGCATATACAATATCATATTTGGAATTTTCATTGCTCAGTATGCATTCTTAGAAAGGAAGTTCATTGTTTTGCTGAAATGCAAAGAAAATAATACTGAATAACTGTAAGTGCTTAGTGTAATAGACCTACTGAAATCTAAACTGCAAATGCTAAATGATGCTGAACATAGCAAGAATTGAATTTAGTAAGATATGTTACCACTTATGATATATCAAGACTATCGAAAATGCTTAACAATGAGGTGTAATGTTGAATCACACCTGTTCTAAGATGTAATGCTGAATTGAATCCAATAAGTATACTTTTATTTACAAGAAACATGCCTTAAAGTGAATTGCTTGAATGTGTGCTTATAGTTCTTTACTATAAACACACATTCAGGCAATTCAAATTAATCAAATTCAATTCAATAAACTCACTATTAACAGACATTATAGTTCTGGTAAAGCATATATCATATTTGGAATTTTCATTGTTCAGTATGCATTCTTAAAAAGGAAGTTCGTTGTTTTGCTGAAATGTAAAGAAAATAATACTGAATAACAAAGTGCTTAATGTAATAGACCTACTGAAATCTAATTTAGCTATAAAACTGCAACTGCTAAATGATGCTGAACATAATTTAGCAAGAACTGAATTTAGTAAGATATGTTTCCAGTTATGATATTTCAAGACTATCGAAAATGCCTAAAAATGAGGTATCATTACCTGTTCTAAGGTGTAACGCTGAATTCCATCCAATAAGTATACTTTTATTTCCAGGAAACATACCTTCGAGTGAGTTGCTTGAATGTGTGTTTATAGTTCTTTACATCTTGTTAAATACTGTAAAACTTACATAAGCCAAAATTGAATGGATTAAAAAAATTTAGCTTAAAGAACATTTCAAGTTTTACATTTTGACATATTAAAGACTGATTACCTAGAGTTCCACTGATGATTGGACTCGATAAAATATGTCTTGTACCGACAATTTTTTTTTGAGAAAAAGTATTTAATATTGATTTTCTTACATTAGTATGTATTTTTGACTGTGAAGCTTGTGCATTAAAAAAATCTAATGAGATGCAGATTATTATATTTTCATTTATTTCCAAATTCATTAAAAGTATTTTTTTTTACAATTTACTGCCTGATTTTATACATTATATGTATGGGTAATAAATAATTATTGTAAATATGTTATGTAAGTTTGATCTTTGTATTGAAACAATTTATTTATATATATATAAGATATGTATGAGTCAGGAATCAACTCATGGCAATTGAAATTGAATTGTTAGTAAGAAATTAATGATAATAAGATGCATTCCTGATGTATCTCATAAGATGTATTATTGATGACAGTACATAAAATTAATCAAAACATTAGATTAAACTGTAAGGTTAAAAGGTACTATTGTATTTTTGGGAACAAATTCAGAAATGTATGTATGTATTCATGTACATGTGTGTAATATACACATGTGCATAGACCCATCAGTGGCAGAGTGTTAAAATCTTTGAACACTGAGTTCGAATCCAGGAAAATTGTCTGGCTTCATGGGTGTTTTCGTGTTTTCCCCCATTTGTAATGTGTATACCAACCAGTTTCCTTTAGAATGTCCTCCACAAAGGCATCCCTTCCCACAGGCAGATAGCCCTAGTGTGCTTTACCATACTAAACTAAAATGAAACCAAAACCACTCGTGGCTACATACATTACATCTCTGAATCCTGTCCCGATAACAGAAGAGTACCAGTTAAAATAGGGCTTTTAAAGATATGTGAAAGGAGTTTTGAATTAAAATCCAGACTATATTTCATTATCTTGTAATAAATACATTGGACTTAAGATCACACTGTAACTATTTAATATGAGTTCCACTAAGCTGTCAATAAGACTTTATATTTACATTAAGTACTAAAATCAATATCAGAAGTTTTTAACGTGCTGCTTTTCATCACATAAAAAAAAATTAACCAAAATGTAAACTTGTAAAAATTTCTATCTTAAGTAAAATTATTGTTACTACATAATTTCAGTACAAACTAAATATTGCAGTATATAAAAGAATACAATATACTGCCTGTAAAATTAATGGTACATATTAACACAACCACCTTGGCTCAATTTGGATTTAACACATGAAAGGGTAAAAGTTACTCATTGGGTGCAAGTTGATGGTTTTCACAACTTTTCTTAAACAGATACCCAAATTATTGATATTCATCGTAAGTTGGCTAAATTCCAAAGGGCATATTTTAAAATTAAGGCAAAAAATATCATAATTTGTTCATAAAAATTGTTGAAACTTAGAGTACAACACAAATAATGTATACAAAAACGGCAACTTTGCCCTATTAAAGGATTGTTATGAGCATGGTTGTCAGAGTTTGAAAATTTGATGAGTTCTGCTGAGTTGGTTGTGAGTAATAAATAATTATTGTAAATATGCTATGTAACTTTGATCTTTGTATTGAAACAATTTATTTATATATATATATAAGATATGTATGAGTCAGGAATCAACTCATGGCAATTGAAATTGAATTGTTAGTAAGAAATTAATGATAATAAGATGCATTCCTGATGTATCTCATAAGATGTATTATTGATGACAGTACATAAAATTAATCAAAACACTATAAGATTAAACTGTAAGGTTAAAAGGTACTATTGTATTTTTGGGAACAAATTCAGAAATGTATGTATGTATTCATGTACATGTGATAATGTGATGTGTAAATGAATAACATTGTAACATGTGCATTTTTACTGTTAGGAATATAAAATTTTTACTTGTAATTAAAATCTGAATATGCTAATTATTCATTTGCCTTCTTATGTAATTTTGATAAATTGGCCACTATTTATTTTACATCAGTAATCTTCAGACTAATTTTAAATTTAGTTTCAGTGTGAATTTCTTTTGTTCTCTGCTTTCATATGTTTAAATTGATGTCATATAAAGCAACATCAAAAATAAAACTATTAAAAAATATATGAAAAGCAAACAAATGAAAGAGACAGATATGAAAATTTATCAGTTCAGTTTCATATATATTCTGTACAGTAATACCTCTACGTTAATTAAAAGGTGGGACTAATGAAAAGTACAACTTCACATACAGGATATGCCAGAAAAATACATACAGACTTTAACAGATGATATCTATATATTGGTTTCAAAGTTGAATTATCTTTATAATATGTAGTGTGATATTTCTTTAACATGTTGGTACTCTCACATATATGTGACACATGATAGTGAACCAAAATGAATTTCGAGGGATGTTGTGTAGTATAGTGAATCGGTGAGGCTACAGGTCCTTCATCAAAAAATTATGAAGTCCCCTCAGACCCATCGACTAAACATTGTTCAAATAACTGCTCAGTATTATGCTATGGGTCTAGCTGTTAATGGCTACCGCTGTAACAATTTGAGCAATCTAAGTAACTGTATAGATACATATTCAGGAATATTATATGAAACTTACGCTAACCTTTGATATGTATGATTTAGTTAACTTAAAATTCAGTTCAATACTAAAGCACAAGAAATTTCTTTTATTAATTAAAGTGTGTGCATTTTTCTGATGGGCCCTTTATAAATATAGATGAATTTTAGTTTAATAGCACCGATGGCCAGACCACCAGCAACCGAGCGGTAAAGTCGCTGAACTCCAGCAATTTAGTCCGGGTTTCAAATCCGGCAAAATACGCTGGCTGCATGGGCGCTTTCATGGTTTTCCTCAGGTGTAATGTGTATAAGAGCCAGTTTCCCTTTGAAAGTCCTCCACGAAAGCATCTCCCTTTTTAAGCAGATAGCACGCAAGTGCTTTGCATAATTAAATAAACCAAACCAAACCAAGGACCAAAAAAATTTTTTAGTAGAAAGGTATATGATAAAAAATTTAGTTTTCATTCATATCAATATAAAATAGGATACTTATGTATTATCTCACCAATCGTTTGTGGAAATTTGGGCTATGATAACCAAGCGCCAATCATTTCTATGGACTTACTAAAGGGCACAGTTATCCATAATTGGCACTAAATCATGCTACTTGGCCGGTCAAATGGATAATGCTTAAGAACCTAAACAGTATTAAAATTAATGCAATGCATTTATGTGGATGGCAATGGCCTCGTATTTAGCACACATTTCTAATTAGCATCTATGTTCTCCAGAGCCCCAAAGCCTTTTATCATTTGAGCAAAGAATCTTTTGTCAAATTTGTGACTATTTTTGTCAAACTTGTGACTATTTTGTCAAACTTGTGACTATTTTGTCAAACTTGTGACTATTTGACTAACTTGTGACAACATTTTTCTAGTGGATTTGAAATTGTGTAACTTCATGTTCCCTTAAGTCAGGAATGAATATTCCATAATATGTGAAGAAAACATACATTTATTTTCTCATATGTCTAACATTTTTCAGTATTATACTCAAATATAAAACTTCATGCTATATTTAAAATTTTTATATATATATATCAATATACCAGAGCCTGATCTTTACAATAAAAAAATCACACCGCAGGAAACTAAATTTGAGATTCACATTACATGCATGGCATTCAAATTGATATAATTTTAATTTCAGCTTCAACATTATTCATTTCCTAGATCAAATCTCAATGTGGACCATTTAGACTGATATGTTATGTCCTACACTTAGAAAGCACTTCCTTTCCTACAAAAAAGGTTCCCACCAGCGGCGAGCAGTAAAGTCGCTAAACACTGGCAGTTCGGTCTCAGGTTCGAATCCAGCAAACAGGCTGGCTGCATGGATGTTTTCATGGTTTTCCCCATGTGTAACGTTTATACAAACAAGTTTCCCTTAGAAAGTCCTTCACAAAGACATCCCTCCCCTTAGGCAGATAGCCCTCGAGGCATCGCCATAATCACATAAACCAAACCCTGCGAAAAATTTAGGAACAAATTAACATTTTAACACGGCAAACCTCTTCTTGGTGATCACTTCTGAAACTGACACTTCTCCTCAATTACAAAAAATTCTGGTACTGAACATCTTCTCTTTGAGATGACAAGCTCTACACAAAATTAAAACCATGTAGAACTGCTGGTGGTCATTTTAAAGAGGTTCGCTCTGTTTATTAAAAGTAAGAAATTTATTCAACTATTTCTAAAAATGCAAATTAATCAACAAAATCTGGTACTAAGTACTTTGTTTCTGTAAGCATAATTAATAAAACTTTCGAGTTTGATTTAGTGTGTATGATGACAATTTATTACATTAGTGAATGTTGTTTACTTGAGAGATATGAAGAATTTCTGTTGAGGAGCTGTTTTGCTTGAAGGGTTGGTTTGGTTTGGTTTATTTGATTATGGAAAGCATGCAGGGTCTATGCGGGAGGGATGTCTTTGCGGTGGATTTTCTAAGCAAAAAAAAAAAAAAAAAACCTCATATCCATGTTTACACATGTGGAAAACCAGGTAAGTGTTCATGCAGCCAGCCTATCCACCTGGAATCAAATTCAAATCGAACTATCGAACTATCAGCGTTCCAGTCAGCCGCTTTTGGGCTGGAGGGCTTTTTGCATGGAGGGCCATGAAGGAGAATAATTACATGCACTGAAAACTGAATTTTAAGCTAAATGTATAAGGAAATCAATGGGAATTCATTTATTAGTACTAGTTCTTATTAAATTAAAATACTGCATAAAATAAATTTATAAAGCTATTGAATGAAAATTTCCATTAACATATTTAAGACGTGTGTAAGGAGTAATAGATTAATTATCTCTAATATTATTAAGTAATTTTCTTTTAAAGGAATTAAAAAATAAAAAAAAAACAAAAGCTTCTTTAGAGAAATTATTCTACTATTAAAAATGCTGCTGGAATTCACATCCCACCTTATCCAAAATTAAATAAATGTATTTTTAAGTGATAAATCAAGTTGTGAAGAAATATTAAATATGAATACATTCATCTTAATTATTGAAAAAAAAATCTGAATGTGAAGATGTGAAAAATTAAGAGAAAAAAGCTTTCTCTTAATAAAAAAAAAAAAGCTTTTTATTAAGAGAAAAAAGCTTTTTTTTTTTTTTTTCTTTTTTTTAAAATTTTTTTCCCTAGCTAGATGTGAAAAAGATTATTCGCTAGAAATCTGACATCCTGAAAAATGAATACACGCATACACACTCACTCATATTTATATGCATACACACACATATAATGATACATATAGTTCATGTATGATTGTTTCAAAAGAATAAATGGATTTAAATACAAATTCAATATATAATATATAATCATAAATGAATTATTCATATATGATTATATATTATATATTAAATTAAAAATATAAAACCGTAATTTATGAAATAAAGAGCAATTATGATCTAAAGGGTATCAAAATTTACAAAAAAAAAAGCTTAATATTTAAATTCATATATGATTATATATTGAAAATATATGTGTGTGTGTGTATACACATGCACGCATATATATACACACACACGCGCATATAGAAAGAAATTTTGTAAAATTTGTGACATAAATTTATATTCCTTCTGGAACGATAAGAAATAATGCTTTAAAGAAAATTTTAAAAAATAGCATAACTAGAGGAAATTTACATTGCAGATTAAAAGTGTCTTTCATTGAAAGAACGCACTTCGTAACGCCGAACAGTAGAATGTAAACAAACGTCAGAAATGTGACATCACTCATGTGGGCGGAGTTAATGGTGACCCTTATCTGGATTGTCACTGGCCAAACTCAAGCTGTTGTCCTAGCAGTGTACATTTTGCTTATATGCTTCCGGACAAGGGCTCATTTTCTGGTTAACTGTAACATAAGCGTACATTGCAATAGTGTTTGGTGTTTCTGGAATGTCTCTCACGTAAACATTGAATGGAATAGGCCCAAGAAGGGACAATTGTGGCACACCCACTGGAATAGCACGGCGTAAAGAATATATACCTGAAATTTGAATGACAATGCATCTACCTATAAGATAACATTTAATGCCTGAAGAGTCATTTCGAAACATAATACAAGATTATCACTGCTGTTGTAAATATATTGATAACATAATCTCAAAAATGAATTTATTATACTGATTTCGGTTTCTGGTCTTTTAAAGACATTTCAAGCCCTATTATTTGAATTTCTCAGATAATAATAACCTCCCTCTAATCTTTTCAAATAACAAAATGATCAATTTTCACGACAATCTCCGTGATGTAACGATGATGCAAAAGGTATAAATAATGCTTCTATCACCAATTGAGTTAATGAAAAGTAATTATAATGCCACAATCTTTTCATCATAGTAAACTTTCAAAAAGTGTTACTAATGTTTACATTATAACAAAAACAACACACACACACACACTGTGTTTTTTTTAACACAGTTATAAAAAAAAGTTTATAATGTCATATATTACATTTCTCTGCTACAGAATTTCTAACTCTCCTACTTATAAACTGACGTTGTCATCTCAAACAGGTTTCAAAGAGTGCATGTCATAATTGTTCTTGAACAACAGGTTTCAGCAGTTTATTCATATGAACTATTTTAGGTATTTGCGCTAAGACAGTAAGATTTAGTACCTCACCAAATATAGCAATTCTCCTTCTGATTTCTGAATGTTTTCGGAAATCTTAGATGTTTTTCTGGATTCTTCTAGAAAGATGAATTTTTTTATTTCTCTTTTTATTGTTTATAATTTTTGTTATGAAAAGTGGAGATGGCTTACTTTTTATTTCAACATCAGATTAAATTAGAACAAGCGCATATCTACACTGCGTCACTTTCTGGCAATTCGTTTAATTTGTTACGCAGTGAAACTACCTATAACGGAATGCATACGATGAAAATGTAATATAAAATAGCCGGAAATGTATTAGAATAAAACCTGGGAAGTGGTTCGAGTGAAATTACGTATCTACTTATTTAGTAGTCCCTATGGTGGTAGAGACAATATAAAGAGAATAATATTCTGCTGAGATTTGGAATGCTGAACAATGTATGCCAGAATTTGAGAAACAAGCTTCATCTATTTGCTGACGATGAAAATATATGTCTTAGACAGAAAGTGCCAAAATGTCGCGGGCAGTGTAGCCGTAGAACCAAGTAATACCACAGGTTCCCTTTTTTTTTTACAGATGAAAGTGCATTAAACTACTATGCGATCAACAACTTGATCTCAGAATTGCACTCTCCTATGCTTCGTTTTGGACAGGGAATTTTCAGACTCGTGTTTCCGTTCGTGCATTCGTTAATGATTAGGTTACTAGTGCTATTATTTTAGAAAAAATTGTTTAATGATCCTATTATCTGTATTGCCTAATTACGTAACTATATATTGAATCTACAGTGCGATGGAAAACTGACTTTTAAATAATGCAGAAATAAAAATCTCTTTATTTATTTTATCTGCATTATTTTTGTTTACTTAAGTTTTATTTGCCTCTATCTTCAAAATTGCTAAAAGTCGAAATCTTATTCTCACAGAACTTTTCATTAAGCATGCTCTAATACATCTTCCAACTTATAAATATTTTTGAGGGGAGCATCCCATAAAGGCCTTACGGAAATAACTTGCATAAGATTTAAATGCGGAAGCAAAAGCAAAAATGTGTTGCAAATTATTTTTCACTTATTTAATAGCCAAACTCAGAACAAGAAAAAAATTACAGCGTTTTTTTTTAATAACAGATAACAGAGATTTTATCGTAAATGGAAGAGGCTTAATAATAAGCGGAAAGAAAATGATGTGTATGAAACCAGATTTTAACTGTTAATTGCTTTCATTTAGAGCTATGAACCGATTTTAAGCTGAACGCAACTTCAGAACTTTAATAAGTTTTTATGTGTCTGTAAAGAGGATGCAAATGATTTTTATTTATCTACAGCACAAAAAAGTACATTTTACTATTGAATGCTGCAAGAACTGTAATTGTGCAAGAACTGTAAGCTTTTGGTTTGACGAAAATATTTATTTAACTTTTGACAATGATATTTTTCGGTCTCTGTAATAGTTATTAACATTCATAATTACACGCTTTAAAACGTGCTTTTTTAAATATCTCTATGCTTCAAAAAACTTTTGTTGAAATTACAAAAGCTGATATAAATTTAAGTTGTAATTATTCTTACTCTGAACGTTTTTTAAAGATATTAGAAGAGCATGAGGTATTTCTGTTGTAATTTTTTACATTGTAATGGAAAATATCAAAAGGAAAATAATTCTTAATTGATCATTAAAGAAAAAAAAAAAAAAAAAAAAAGGTTCAGTGATGTTTCATAATTTAGACTTTTTCTATAAAGGAAGTGCAGGAGTTAAAACACCGTAAGATAACAATAATAAGGAACGAAACAGAACTTAATTTCTAATACTACTAAATATTATAACCAATAATTTTTGCATTTTTAATTGCATAATAAACATTAAATAAAATTTAAAAACACTAAGTAAATTTTAATTAAGTAGCAATAACAGTGTTCTGTTATTATTTTTTGGGGGTATTTATATCTCCAAATACTGCATAATTAATACTACAATCATGTATATTATTTACTAAGTTGGTGTCTCATTTTAAATATGAATGTTGGAATTTAGGTATTTTGTTGTTGAATTTAAGTCAATTCCTTGTACAAAATATTTTAATGACATTTATTGACTAATTTACAATCTCTCATTCGCCTCAAAATTGGGACGGAATTTCTTTCTTCTTGCGGGTGTAAAAGCAATTGCTTTCTGTAGCGCCTTTTGAGCAACGTCGCCGGTGACGAGACAGATAAATGACTGATAGATTTGGCCTTTCCCGACGAATGCTTAACTAGTAAAATGGCCGACTTTTGAAGGGTGTCGACATTTTGCATTTATTGGGTCTGTGCAGAAATGCTGATGGTTTTAATGTTTTATGAGTAGTGTTTTATTTAATGGCTAAAAAGTATTCTAAAAATAAACTAACGGCCTTTTGAAGTTTCCAGATTTCTAAAGAATTGAAAGAAATATACATTACAGAGACATATTTGCAAATAAGAAAATAGAAATAAAGTTACAGTTACGCTGCAAAAAGAGGAATGCTGGTCCTGTAGCTATAATTTTTAGCCTTACAGGAATATCATCCTCTCTGCAGTTGCCATATATTACTGTTGCCCCACAGAACAAACAGCACTGAACCTATGAAAATGAAAAAACGAGCAAGGATATAAAAGTAACGTCATAACTAAAGGAATCACCGTCTTGTGCATCCTACAGATTCTAAATGTGAAATCGATGTTAAAAAGGTAATTAAAAACAAAATTGATGGGCAGAGAAATGTAAAAATTGCTTAAAAAATGAAAAAAGAGAGAGAGAGAGAGAGAGAGAGAGAGTGGGGGTGCTGATAGTCTCTGGAAACTAAATCAATTTTGCACTATGTGGTCTGGGTATAGCTAGATACCCGATGGTGTAATGGACCATGCAGCTGTTATTCCATGAAACTAAGTGCCCTAGTACACATTGGTATTACCTACAGATACATACATATCAAAATACATTGACATATCAAATACATAAACATATCCTACCTATATGCAAATAACTGCTCTTACTTATATTGTTAACAGGTAACACCTACTATGTTTGCAGATTTAGTTTAATTAATACATACACAATATTCCCACATATTTTGAACATATAACTTTGTTACAACTCACAAGCACAATTGCAGATTATGTAAAGAGACAGTTACATGCCCTTTATTGTGGCCTAAATATGAACCGCGAGACTTATGCCAAAAATAGCCATGCAGAAACTATTCAACGAAACTGTGAGCCGTAGTTCACAATTGTGCTACCTACAATATACCTAACAATATACATTAACAAAAAGAATTACATATAATTGTCCTACCTAAAAAATATAACTACTCTTACTTACAATGTTAAAAATTAGCACCTACTACTTTGCATATTTGGTTATATAAGGACATACTAAGAATATATTACTTATTTTAAATACAACATAGTTACAGTTCCCATTATAGTAGAATATGCAAAGGGACAGTTGCATAAAATCCACTAACGTTGGCACCTAACGTTATGCAATAGTGAATACAGAAAAATGCAAACTAGATATAGATAGTAAGAATACATACAATTAATTTAATAACTTCTCTTCCTTCCAATATATCTATGCATTCATATACTTTGAATGGATGAACAGAATCGTTTTTCCATTCACAGATCTTGGAATTTTTATCGCAGATAGACAGAAAGTATGAAAATTTTATTCAGAAGCCATTCCCAAGTGTTGAATCAGAATTGATTAAGAATTCCGCACAAACTTTCATTTTCGTACAAGATGCTTTTCATTATACCATTTAAAAGCCGTACAGTGCAATTCAGTAATGCCTATGGGTACATTTCTCACATACGCATATATCACACATATGCCTGTGCTTACAATAACTGCATATAACCATAAATATCTATATCAGTATTAAAAAAAAGATGAAAACATACGCTTTAGGAAAAATCTTGAAATAAAGATTTTACTTCTTTGAACACATGCTCCTTTGCCTCTCCCAGCAAAAAATTCTTTTTTGGAGTAACGAAGAAAATTTAAATTTGTGTTCTTTTATGAAGACTTTTCATATAGTTTCTTAGTTTATGACGAAGAACATAATTTTGAAATAATATTTTTGATATTTTTAAGTTTGTGTTTTCTAAATTTTCATAAAATAATATTATTTTGAAATACAGAAAACAATACAGTTTGTTTCAAGTTAAATACTTAATTGGACAATGTTTTTTTTTTTACAGAAAAAAAAAAAAAAAAAAAAAAAAAAAAAAAAAAAAAAAAAAAAAAAAAATTGGCTGGCTACGATTGTGTAAAAAGATGCCTATATCTAACTCTAATAATTAACGGAAATCTAATAATATTGACACCTTCTAACTCTACTTCAACTACTTGAAGTTCAGAGAAGGGGTAATACAGTACTTGAATTAGTGATACAGGACTTTAATGGATATGCAATATAGTTTAAAAGGAATTTATAAAAAATATCCCAATGAAATGTAATGCGTAATTAATATTTAATGTTCGATATACATCTAAATCAGAAATAAGAAAAAATATTTTTTTTCTTTTATTATTGTCACTTATCTTTTTTTAACAACTTTTTATTTAAGACCAATGCGTTTTCTACAATTTCGTACTTTGCGGCTCAGTAGTAGTTAAAAGTAGTTATTCATATTGGAACAAAAGGAACAAAAGATTGGAACAAAGGAACAAAAGGAAAAATGCTGGATAAGCATGTGATTCTCTTTCCTATTATCAAAATAGAAATTCGGCACTACTTTCATTTTGGAAAAAAGATAATTCAATCTTTCGCTTGATTTCAGTTAGACGTTTGCTTTAAAATATTTTTGGAAGATTTCCTCAAAAATATTACCGAAGTTCTTTGCGGTATTTTATATAATATTTAGATATTATTAAATTTCTTTGCGGTATATATTATAAATAAAATTTAAATTCAAACTTTCAGGGTTATTGAAAAAAACATCGATACACTTGAATAAAAATCATTATAAATAGATTTTGAACTTGGATCCGTAAGTTGTCAAATGGAGATTTTTTTTACCAAACTTTCACCATCGAAATTTACTTTTATACTTTGTGTAGCTGTTTAATATAAAAAATATGCAAGTCTTTAGAAGAAATACTAGATTTTTCCGTAAAGGATCCAAACACCACGGTTCTCAGATGATAATCATTAGGATAATTCTTGTTTCTTTAATACATACAGTCCTTCGTATTCATAACAACATTCCATTCAATTTCTATCTATTCAAAGAGCACGGTTTGGAAATTTGAAGTACTCAGCGAAACTCATAATTACCTGCTATCGCAATGTACATAAATCAGCATTTTTTTCTCTTCTTTGTTCCTTAGAGTTCTTTGAGAATGTTCGCTAACCGACGCACTTCTGAACGAAATGCAACATCAGCTCTCTCATGGTATGATCACGAAATAGGAAATTCTGTTATATGTTTTAAATTTTTTTTTGTCGAAGTTATGTGTAGGCTAGCAGTATCCGAATTTTTCAAGCTTCATCACTCCTTCTAGGCTTGGGGGAGAAGAGAATCACGTATTTACCGAAAGAAACAGAAAAGTATAATTAAAAAACTGCAGATTAAAGTCTAATATTTCAAAGAGTTGAGCAATAAAGTTAAAAAGAACGTAAGAAAATATAAAAATCGCAAGATAAAAAAAAATAGCAAACTGATTTCTGGTATGCAGAATTCATTTTAAGTCTTAAGCAATTTAGGCCACGCAATATTGATATACATTTTAGTTTCAAAATTAATACCACAGAAGTTAAATGTAGAAAAAATATCCTTTATAATATTCAAAGTGGCAAGCCGAATGATAGGTAAAATTTTTCTATGATATATTTTTAATGTAAATGGGAGCCACAGGGGATTTATGTACAGTCTTGTGCAAACTATTATGAACTTCTTAAAAAACTTATATTGTTATGATTACGAGTGATTTATTATATATTAACTACATTTAATGATATTTAGGAAAAGAAGATTTATAATAAATTATATTTAAAGTAATGTTTACACATTTCAATATTTAGTATGACGGCCTTTCGCTTTTAGTAATTCTTGTATTCTTTTGAATTTTTCTTCTATAAAGCCTTCGCAGCTCTGCTGTAGTTCTTAGTCATAATGTCATATTCTCTGGACTTCTTGAATTATTATATTCATTTATTAGATATTCTTTAAATGTTTTAGCTTTTGAAATATTTCATATTCTCTCATTCAGTTTCATATCAGGAGTATTTCTAAGCCAAATTGGTACCTGAAGCTCTTTAGAAATAAAATAACTTTTTAGGGTTTTAAATGTAGGGAATGGGGCATTATCTTGTTGAAAATATGCATCCTCTTATGGAAATCATGCAGTTAAGTTTTGCAAATAATATTTTTATAGATTTTTGTCATGTGGTGTGGTGTATGTGATTATTCCAAAGCCTTGAGGGCTATCTGCCTAAGGAGAGGGAAGCCTTCGTGGTGGACTTTCTAAGGAAAACCAGCTTGTATAGACGTTACACATGGGGAAAACCATGAAAACGCCCATGCGGCCAACCCGTTCCCAGGATTCGAACCTCGGGCCGAACAACCAGTGTTCAGCGACTTTACCACTCGGTCGCTGATGGGCCTTGTGTTTTTGTGAATTTACGCTCCCTTTAATTATTTCGATATATCCAGTATCATACACAAATACTTAGTCCAAATCACTAAAGTTTCAGAGGAAATCACCCTAATTTATTAATCATTCGAAATGAAGTATCACCAGAAATAACAACTTCAGTGAGATGTAATAAATTCAATCCATTTAAAAATTCGTTGAAACAAAATGCACAGGAGAAGACTTTAGCATATTATGCATATCATGATAAAGAAAAAATCTGGAATGACATAAAACCATATTTATTTAATATTAATAAAAGAAAAAGAACTCAATTGTTCAAGAAATAGCTGGGAATTTACTTCACTGGATCGTTGGTGCACGAAGATTACAACAAATACTTTCATCAAGTGATAATACTTTCTATTTTATTCGGTCAGAAAATTCGTAAATTGAAAACAATAAACACCACGCAAAAAACAACGAAGATTATTTGTTTTGTTTTGAGATTCATAAGCAGGTAATGTATGCTTTGAGTTCAGAAATGTATAGTCTTTCAACAAAGTTTTCAAGTTTAGATTTCCATTGCGTTATGTTACACTATCTAGTACTAATTATCCACTTTACCTTCTGAGAATTACTGAAAACCTTTACATTGTTTGCCAAATTGTTGAGGATTTTTTTACGTTATAGGACAGACAGCATATGCCAAACAATTTTCTTAAGAACAAAAAAGCAGTTATAAGAGAAAAAAAACACACAATTTATTTAAAAAATGACTGTTAGGTAATGTTTGGGCATATACCCTTCCGTACAAAATTGTTTATAGGATATACTGTCATGTAACAGAAAATATTCGTTATCAATTCTCAAAGCTGATGGCGATTCTGAGGTTCGAAGTTTTTTGTCTTTCAGGCTATGTGGTAACTACTATTTATACGACCATTCTGTCTGAGCATTAAATCCAGAGACAAGTGATATAACACACATAAATTTATTTATATATAACACAATTGTTGCAGGCATAATTATTAGCCACACGCCTTTGGTAGTGTTAGGCTTAACACCTTTGTTCTTCCAAAATTAAAGTAATCGAATAACATTAGAGGCAAGAGAGCCACCTAACGGCGGAAGCTATCAGTTCATAACACGCTATAACGATGAGCGTGTAACTAAGCTAAAATAAGACATTTAAACACAATTAGTAATTTTTACTTATAATTAGGTAATTTGCTTATTTGATATAATAAATAATTTGTAATGAAATATTTTATAAATAGTATTTACGTCGATTCCTTATAATAAAACATTTGAATAATCACCAACCAACAGTTTGCTATGCCTTCTCCAATTAAAAAAAATATTTCTAAACATTTCTGATGCAATTTACCGTTTAAAATTTTCTCTAAAACTAAGCATTTGATCATGGATAATTTTTTCGTTTCTAGGAATCCACGTTTTGTGCTCGAAATAATTCTTTAAAGTTTGGAAAAAAAAAACTCTTTTTATTGTTGCTTATACGTGTTACTTCAACACGGAGTTACTCATCTGTGTAATTAAGCAACCGTGGGAGGGTGTCATATCAGGAAACACGCATGTCTTATGAAAGAGAAAAATTATGTAATACATTGTAAACAATAATAATTTAGTAGTGCAGATAATGAATATAGTATGTCACTGACTAATACTCCACTTTAATTGGTTTCAGTTCAGCCTAAGGTTTTGCTATGTTAGCAAACTTCACATTTAGGTTCTTGCCTTTTTTAATCAACATCCACGAGAGGCAATACTGCTTTGACTTAGTGGCTCTTACCCGTTACTAAGACAGAGAAGTTGTTGTTAATCGATAAATACTAAATGCATGAAGTTTTACGCTTATCTCGGTACTACAAAACTGTCTTGCTCATCAGTATAACATAGTGAGTTATTTATAAAGTAATTTTATCGGTACTCCTTAATAATATTTTGCAATAAAGCTTATTGTCTTAGATTAGTGTAACGATAGTGATTTCTTTCTAAGTGCATGTAATATGCTAATTACAAAATTTCAATTTATTACATTATCTTCTGTATCAAAACTGTAATCTATGTGTGATGAAGTGCTGCTAGGAAATATGTGTATTTATTTTTCTTAAAGTATTTTTTAACTGTGATATACTTTTTAGAACTGTGATATACTTTTTAAATGTTATATTCTTCAGTTTATACACTTTTATGTTAAAAAAATGAAATTTGAAATGCAAATGCCGGCGGTTTAGGAAATGGAATTCCCTCTTTTGTTTTGAATTTAAAGCCTAATTAACATCAAACATTTAGTTTTATCAATTGGTAACAGTAGCTAATGTAACTGCTGCCTTCCTCTGAAATATATTATGGTCTTTATACGATATCGTCAGAATTAAACCGACTTTGTAAAATGTGTCTTCAATGTGAGAGGTTTTCGAATCCTCTCCAGTTTTTGCTTTAATAGAAAGTATTGTTGCGTGCTGCGAGTTCGTAGAGATCTTTTTAATAACTACAACAGACGAACAAGAAGAAATTGGTACTTTAGTGAAATACATACTAGCTCACACAGAAAGATAAACAGCCAGAAATATCTCCAATAGAATAACAGAGGTAACAAAAATTCTCTTTAAATCTCGAGGAATATTGCGAATCACTAAAATCACTCACAAAGAAGAGCTTAAAGTTTAAATCCACAAGCAAAAGCTCAATACAGCCCCATTATTTTTTAACGGCCTGGCGCTTTTATTTTTTAATAACGATCAGCCATTCTCCATTACAAGGGTCGGAAGTGGTGGCCATTTCATTAGGGAAGCTCCTGATAAGTGGACGCCGTTGCCTCTTATGAAAAGACGAACAGTTAAAACCATGCTTTCCCCAAGATTCGAGCCTGGGCCCTTCGCTACTGTAGTCAGGGTCACTAACCACTATAACGGCAGGGGCAGCCCCATTCATTTGAAATGAACAAGTGAAGTCATTGACTCTCGGATTTAATAATGCCGATATTTAAAAGGTTATTTAAACTCGTCTAGAAGTTTCAAGAAAAATGAAGCAGAGGGTTTCCTACCCCTCTTCTCCAATCATCAAATCAAGAGGATTTTTTCACCAAATCAAGAGGTTGAAAGTATTTTAACTACCCCCATGCTGCACAGACACTAAATAAATATTCAGGCTATTTTTGGTATTCGAGCGTGAGCTAATCAAAGCGGCAGATGGCATCGCCAAACGCCATACCGACCAGAGCGGCTGCCTAAGAGGCAGTGAGATGAACTATCTGGAAATGCAAGAAGTACATTAGGAATCACGCAGATCTGCATAATCAGATTATGGCAGATGTTCCAGTACTTGCATAGGCCCAGATACAGGGTTTTCTAAAGTTGGAATTTATGTTTTTGGTCCGTTTCTCATACGAAGGCAAAAAGGAAGATGTGTAAAAAATAATAAATTTATATACAAGGTCTCTTAGAATTTATGAAAAATCGGAACTCTGAAACAGCATTCCCAGCTTTGTTCAGAATATTTGCTGACCCAGAGGAATATTATCCTACGGGAGCACGAATATTATGGAAGCTGATCGAGAGTTAAGAAAAACTGTAAAACTACATTTGCCTGGTGAAACTAAATATTAATTTAAATTTAACCCACCTTCGTAGCTTTTGGAAGGCTGGCGTAATATATAATATAAAGTTCATCTTAAACTATTGCCATACAGATTTTAAGATATGAAGAATTCGTTGCTTTAATAATTCAAGTAGAGCTGCGTTTAAAGTAAAACACATATTGGCTGTCTCCAATTATACTAACGACTTGAGTACTTTTACGCCTGGCCACTCCATTATAGCAGGTGTTTTGAATTCAATACCAGATTATGATGCAAGAATTTCTAAAATATTTCTTACCGAGCAATGAAAATTTACTCAAGACTTTTTGCAAAGTTTCTGGAAATGTTAATTTTCGATTATCTCTCAAAGTAGATAAAACGTAACGGGAACTAAAAGATGAATGACTCAGTAGCAATAAAAGAAAATGATCTGCCACACTTTAATTGGTAAAGTAAAAGTTTTGCAGAGTTAGTAAAATACGTCCAAGTGCAGATGGAGAACTAAAACGCCCTGTTACAAAATCTTCATTGCCTATAGTTTACATCACTTGAACTGTAATACTTATTAGCATATTTTAGTTTGTTTTTAAATTCATTATAATCATAGAATTTTGAAAATTTATTTTTTACTTTAATATAAATTGTAAATGTAGTGTAATTTTGTATTTTATTTTTGGCATACGAATTTTTGCACGAATCATTGTTTACTGTGGCGGATGGTACTTGATATTCCTTTGTTGTTGAGAAAATTCTTTGCAGCATTACCACGTGAGATAATTTCAACTCCCACTACTTGGTAGTTACACACTGATGAAAAATAAAATGACAAAAGTTATTTGCTATATAAGCGATGGTAATGATAGAAGAATAATTATTTAACCAAACGTGTATGGTAAGCTTCAGCTGGTTGCTAAAACAAAATAAATTATTGTGAAGATTGGAACATCCTGTTAACATTAAATATTTTTGCTTCATCAAATGAAGTTATAATTTAATTAACACTGGATTTACCATCATAATGGAATTTAGTATTCAAGACCCTCCTATAATCTATGTGCGAGAGGTGTTCACGGACAATGTAATGTATTTAAAAGATTTTCGCAACACGGTTTTTGTTCATTCAAAGGATTTCAGACAACTGTTTCTGAGTAAAATTGAATGTGATTGCATACGCAGATGTAATGAAATTGTTTGATCATAAACTATATCTGTTTGATTTTCCTGTACTTCAGATGAATTTTTGTCTTCATACTTATTAGAAATGCAAGAACTCAGACGAAAGCCAAATCTTAATTAAAAGATTTATAAATAACTATGTTTTGCAGTACAATTAAACCTTAACAAAAGTTAGCCACGAATACATGTGGGATCTTAGAAATTCAAATATTTAAATATATTGTTACGGATTTTTTATTTAGTTTTCTATTTTTGGTAGGATTATAATTAAAATTGTTTTATTTCCCCGAGTTTTAAGAGAAAGCTACGCCGAAAAAGTTAAAAAAAAAAAAAAAAAAAAAAAAAAAAAAAAATACAGGAGCACGCACATTTAATAAATAGATATCTTGCAATTTGTATTTAAATTGAATAAATGTAATTGTCTGTTAGCTGTAACTGTAATTCTACTGTTTCGCTTTCCAGAAACCTCGAGAAAATAGAAATTACCAGAATATTCTCGTGCACGATTAAAAAGCTTTAAAAGGTCGGAGAGAAACATCTGAGTTCAGTTGTTTACTTAGTTGTTGTTTGTTGATTGTAGCGAATTCGCTGTGAAACCGGATTAGCTTTCTCTGCGCCTTAGATTGCGTTCTATTTAACGTTTTAGTGGTTTAAAATATACAATGTGCGTGATATTGTGTTAAATTGTGATATTGTACGAATATCTTTGTGGAAAAATCTAGCGTTTTGTTATATTTCTTGGTGATAAGAATAAATTTTATTAATTTTTTTATCGGACTTACGTGTTCAATGTACGAACCCGTACGCACGCAACACATCAGATAACTTTTTAACCCCCGTTGTTGTGGCTTCTAAACCTTCATATAAAGAGTTAGGTTTTGTTTGGTTTATTTGATTATGGCATGGTCGAGGGCTATTTCCCTAAAAGGAGGAATGCTTTCGTGAAGGACTTTCTCAGCGAAACTGATTCGTATACACGTTACACATGGGAAAACTACGAAAGTGCCCATGCAGCCAGCTCGTTCTCGGGATTCAAACCTCGGACGAAACTACCAGTGTTCAGCGACTTTACCGCTCGGCAGCTGGTTGGCTTCATAAACAGCTAATAACTTACCAAACTCAGACTGGTGTAACGGTAGACATTTTAAATAATAAAGAGCTTTTTGGTGAGTTTTCAAAGCTCTCTTCTAAAACTACAAGTTTGTTCAATATTTAAACTCAGTTTTAAATGTAGTGATGGCTAGCGGAAGAAGTTAAGAATGATCTTAAAAGTAATATTAGTTTAAATGAACCTTTCGCCTTGCACTTTTCAAATTTTTAAGAATTTTTTTAAATTATTGTTAAAAAACACCATGAACGATAAAATCTGGTTTTCTAATGCAATTAAAATTAGAATTTCTACACAAAAACTATCAATTTGGCTAACAAGCAGGAAGACAAAATTTTCGGTGCACAAAAATTTAAAGTTAATTTATGGTCCCCCTGAGCAAAACGATGCCGAATTTGGTGCTCCAACTGACTTAATTCCCTGTACTACTAAGAATTTCGTGTCGGACTTTTAAACTGTTGATAATTCTAAAACTATTGCATGCAGATTTAACTAAAGGCATAAAAAGTTTAACCGAAACATAAAAATACTATTATTCAATCCCTTTTAAAGAAAAAAAAATGCACAATTTACCAAAATATAAGCATAAAATACGGAGCTCACGGTGCCGAGTAGGAAGGTAGCTCCACCATATGTGCGCTGCGGCCGATTACAACAAAAACGGGAGGTGTACAACTAGATATTATTGTACAAGATTTTAACATTCTACGGCTAATATTTTTTGAGTTAATCGAGATATATACATACTTACGTACAGACGTCACGAAAAAAATACTTTCTAAATAAATTTTAAATCTATACGTACACCCAAAAAATCGTTAAAATAAATTCAAGATGGATCAAAATGGATATTTTCGTTGAAGTGTGATACCCGAAATTTTTCGCAATTAAAATACTTCCTTTATTTCGTACAAGAAAGTAAAAATATCTGAAAAATACGAACCTTGCTTTTGACAACTTTTCACCTTATAAAGGAAAATGGAAATTTTAAAAACAGAATATCTTTTGATTCCTAATTTTTACCGAGGTAATGCTTTTGTTAATTTATATATTTGTAAAAGCGATTTTGAGATTTTATGCAAATTTCTCTGTCCTAAAACGAATAAGAAGTATTTTATTTAATAAAAAATAAAAACAAAACAAGCTCCAGATGCTACATTTCTGTGATATTTTTTTATACAAGAGAAAATGCTTTTCCCTAAAATTGAAATTTCAGTTTCAATTTCTATTTGAAAGTAGAAGATCTCACAAAATGTGAAAACTTAAGTGCAGAAACTCAGATATCTTTCAGCTTCGAAACTGTAAAATTTTATATCTAAAAGCTAAAAACTTCATAATTATAAGTATGTGAAATTAACTTACGTATTCTAGTAAAAGTGTATGGAAATGTGAATTATTTTTTAAAAAACACTCTGGTCTTCAGATAAAATTTATTACAGTTTTGTGCTAAAAACATTTAGTTATTTTTTGCATATGGATTATTTAAGATGTAAATATTTACATAAAAGAAAAAAATGTGAGGAATAAAGCTATTGTTGGTACGTATTAGCATATTAATTTAGAAGTCAAACAACGAAAATCAGCGTTATATTTTCAAATTTTCACAGGACTAGTTTCGATGGTTTTACCGAACCATCATCCTCAGCTGCAAAAGCCCAAATGAACAGGTAAGATATAGTGAATTAATAATCAAATTAACAAGTAAGATATAGTGAATTAATAATCATTATATCTTACCTGTTCATTTACGCTTTTGCAGCTGAGGATTCTGGTTCGGTAAAACCATCGAAACTAGTCCTGTGAAAATTTGAAAATATAATGCTGATTTTTTGTTGTTTGACTTCTAAATTAATATTTGTTCGGCGTGTTATTGTATCTTAATTAAGTAGTAGCATCCTAAGAACATTTTAATTTTCGATAAAAGGAATCATTATACTTATTTAGCTCATTATAGCATCACAAATATTAGTTACTTGGGATGAAAGAGAATGTATATATCAGAAACGTTCGTATATCTAGTCAAAGATAAAAGCAATGCCACTGCTAAGTAATCAACAGATGAATACAATGTTATTGACAGCGATAAATGGCAGTTGAGATTCCTTTACTGTTCGACAAAATTTAATTGTTAACGTAAGGATTTTCAAAAGCATTAATTTTATCTTCCGGTAGAGTATTTCAATGTATGCGGAAAATGTTTACTTGAAAATGAAGTACGCTATGTAAACTACTAAAAACACACATTGGGAAGATTTTAATACATGAAATCCAGCCCATAATTGATCTTAAATATTCAACGATAATGATAAAATTCCATTAATTGCTAATTTAGTTCGAGTATTATTTTCATATTCATGCTGTTGCATGAAGAATGAATACATGAAATAGAAATAAGAGAATACTTCAATAATTTAAATATTCAGTAATGTAATAGCAAGTGAGCAAGTGAAAATGTTTTACCCATTTTACTTCCTTGTACGAAGTAAAGGAAAACTGCAATCGCGAAATATGTCGGGTATCATATTTCAACGAAAATATCTATTTTGACCCCTCTGGAGTCCATTTAAACGATGTTTTTGCGTGATATCTGTACGCACGGACTGAACAAAGGACTATTTTTCCAAAACGGATTGTAAAAAGGACTTAAAATAAATTAAAGGACTAAAAGTATATATATAAATACATAAATATACACCTGTTCTATTACCCGGCATAGTGAGCTCAGTTTCTTTTAATTCGTATGTGTTCGTAAATTGTGCATTTTTTATGTTGTACTTATGTTACGGTTAAGGTTTTTATGCCTTTAGTTTATCTACATGCATTAGTTGTAGAATTATCAGCAATTTAAAAGTTGTTGAAGTGCTATTGAGCCTAACGAAGCCGCCATTTGTTTACAAGTAAAACTCTAGTAGAATAGTGAATTAAGTCAGTTTCTGCACCAACTTCATTGCCTTTTTGTCGAGTGGGACCAAAACTAAATTTTAAGTTCTGCTCACCGAAAAATATGTCTTCTTGCCCGCTGGCCGCATTGCTTCTTTTTTGCGTAGAAACTCTAATTCTAATTGTAGCAACTATTTTTCAAACTGATTTTAACTGTATTTGGTGTTTTAGGATTTCTCTGTTATACAATTATAATGAAGATTGAGTTTTTACTTATTTTTCGCGTTGCTGCGATTTGAGAATTGAATTTATTGAATTAGAAATATACCTTTATTAAAATTCGAGGAAATGCGTTTAAATGAAGTGCAGGAGAAATATGTATAATTTAGTAGGCAGTACAAGGAAATCATATAGCAGCCACTTCAGATGTTTAATATAAGCGTTTTTTCCTTTCTGATACCATCTTATTTTCTTCACAGTAAGAAAGAACTGTATTTATTCAGTTTTTATTTCTAGAGATTAAAGTAAGAACTGGAGAAAAGTGTGTCGGTTTTAATTTAAACTTATAACACGATTTCTAAGTTCTGAAGTAAACCATGAGGAAAAGTAAACGTTATCACAATATTATACACTTTTTTATTTTAGTTTTAAAGTAAACGTTATCACAATATTATACACTTTTAGGAAAACATTATCTTGCTTTATAGGATTTCATCAAATATTGATATTGTACATGTTTTTGGTTTGACTTCTGCTACCGTAAGAAGTCCATTAAGACTGCAAGAACCTTTTCTACGACAAAAACTGAAAAGCTTAAAGTAATAAAATTTCCTTCGCTTTTCATTCTTGCTATATTATTTCTGAAGTACTTGAACTCCATGTGGAAATCTGATACATGAGAGAAACATTTAATTATTTTAAACAAAAACTTAAACCTGTTAATAAATTTGCTTAGAATTAGTTTAGTTTGGAATCTGATTGAAATATTCATGAATTTTCCATTTTTTATCATTTATAGTTTAAAAGATAAGCATACATAAAATAAACTAACCATAAAGAATTTTATGAGGCATATATGCATGCTATGTAAAAAAATCTTAAAGAAAAATTACGTTTTATACACCTTTATATTTTCACCGTCAAATTACTAGCCAAGGTCAAAATTTGTTTAGAAATTTACAGAATCTCTATAATTTGCTATTTTTTAAAGAATATCTTTAAAAAAGTATTCAGAAAATAGTAGTAATACTTTAAATTCAGTTTTTGCTTTAAATAAATTTAAATTCTTTCACATATCTGGTGATCACAAAATATCTTGACCAACTATTAAAGATCTCATGCACGCTGAAACTGGAAAGTCCATTGCAAACTTTGCAGGATACGTCAGGGTGACATGTGCCCGTGAGGATCGAAAACAGGAATAAAATAGGTATCACGGTTGTAGTTGACGTATGAGATTCGTAAAAATTTTCATTGCAAACACCAGAATTTGATGAGGATTGTATGCGGCAAAAGATGAACAACGATAAAAGTTTCAGGGGCTGAAAATATTTAGATTTTTCCAGAAAATTTTCTTCATAAATTCATATATTATTATTAAAGCTAAATACTAGTAAATCCTAGATTTTACTGGTAGTATGTCCTAGAGTGACATAGTCAGGTTCAGGAAAATGTTTATTAACTTTTTCCTTTCCTGCTTTTTACAACCGTTCTTCTATAAAGACAAATTCTGGCTAGCTCGAAAAGTATTTGTTAACAGAGCACAGGAACAGTTACAAAGGAAACAAAACAGAACACACACGGAAACGGAAGCCTAGCATTTATAATTAATGTTTGAGTCACGGAGATCTAATATTGGAGAACGTATTTTAATCGCAACTGGAGATCGACTGACTGTAAGTTGTTCCCGTTGCCACTAGATGGTGTTCGATCAAGTAGTTCGGTTACTTCCAAAATATTCTGTTACATCATCTCTCTCTAACTTCGTAAACGTCTCGGCAAGAAATCAGGAACTGACATTTCTCTACATTGTGCAGTAGGTGGAGCACAAGATGGATGGGCTCGAATTTGATGATTAGTAGCTTTAGATTCAGAAGTATCCTTTGAAATGGATATAGATTCGATGGTTATTATACGTTTGCGGCGTCTTTTTTCCTTTGTCGAAAATATTGTCTTTTTTGTCGAAAATATTGTCTGGTTCGTTGTGATCGGCAATATCAAAAGTCGTTGGAGATTTTGTAGTTATTATCACATAGCGACCGACTCGTTTAGGGATGAATTTACAAGTTTTATTCAGTATGCCTTTGCTGACAACTAGTCTAGGAGATTAACCTAGACTTTATCTACAGGTCCAAATTTCGGAAAATCTTGTCCTTTATTATCAGCATATCGTTCCTGTTTATAGTAGTGTAATTTGACTCTTTCCCGCATCTACTATACAGTTCTCGCAAAAGGTTTCAAATATGGATCAATTTCTGGAACAAACGTATTCTCAGTTACGGCTATTATATCATGTTTTACTTCACCTAAGATTTGTAACTCACTTGCAAATTGAAGAAATAAAGTAGATTGCTCAGTTGAGTCACATTTGGGTGTGTTTAATACAAACCATATTAATGTCAGTTTATCCTGCCATACTTGATGGTCATTAACAAAAAGTATTGCTAAAAGAGGTTTCAAGTCTCTGTTCTTTCTTTCAAAAGGTTTAGATTGAGTGTGATAGCCAGGCAACTATGTTTACCTTGATCAATATTGAAGGTAATTACAGTTGTTGCATGACTGCACTCGTAAAGTGAGTTCCAGTATCGCTTATTAATTTTCTGGGTAATCCCTAATCGAAGAGAAATTTCCTCCAAAAGAGTCGTGGCACATTCCATGGCCGTTTGCGTCCTTTAAAGCAAATAATTCTGTCCATTTCGTGGCACTGTCTTACGCAATAAAAATTCATTTTTCATCAGATGGTGTTTCAGAAAGGGGTTCGAAAACGTCAACTGACAGGGTCTCAAAGTGTTGAACATAGACAGGAGTTTGAAGTAACCCAGATGGCGTTTGATTAGAGGCTTTATAGCCACAGCATTCGAGACTGCTTTTGACATACTGCGCTGTATCCTTTTTTTATTCCAACTCAGTAGTAACGTTTTTCTATTCGATAAAGTATCCCTTCAGATCAATAATGATTTGACACAGTCGAATCATACTATTCGTTCAAGACTTCTGCTTTTCTTTGTTTAGGTATAACTAGCGCTTCTTATTCGGAATAAGGAGAATATTGATACAGTATTCCTCTATTCTTAAAGCATCTTTTTCCACTCCAAGTTACACAGTCTTCTTTCTCTGGACTCTAAAAAGCTTCAATGATCTTACGAAGAATATCATCTTCCAGCTGTAGATTCTGAAGTAGGCGTAGGATTAGCGTAGGATTCTGCAGGACTAGTACTAGGGATTTTGACGGAGGCAGCACATACTTGACACAAATATGTACTCGAGTGTTCACAAATAGGAAGACATAATAGATCAGGAATGAAGTTCAATCGTTCAGGGATGTAGTTGCTGGATTGTAGGTCTGGATTGTTAGGACTTATCTTGCAAGCCTACTAGATGCTGACTATAAAGACATCAGCCACTTCAATGTTTGGGGATCAGAGGTGATTCTTATAGACTGGCTTTCGATGTATCGTCTAAACTTGTTGAGTGCAATTACTACTATTAGCTTTTTCTATGGGGGAGTAGTTTCGTTCTGAGGAGGAAAGCAAGCGGCTGGCATATTCTATAAGGTTTTCTTCATGTTCCGCCCTGGGACAATACTGCTTCAATGGTTACATTGCTAGTATCTGTCCGAATCATAAAAGGCTTCATTCCGTCAGCTTGTTTAAGAATCGGAGGGCTAATTAATTTTGATTACAGGTTTTGAAAAGCATTTTCTTGCTCCATTTCTAAACTGCTTTCTTCTTAAATCAGTCAGAGCTTTGCATATCAGAGATTTGGGAAATTTGGAACATATCGGCGATACTAGAAGCAGGTTTGCACGAAAGATTGTACTTGCTTGACAGTTTTGGCGACCTCATGTCTGCAGTGGTAGCGGTCTTCTGTAGGTCAAGAGATATACCCTCCTTGATAACGTAATGGTCTAAATATTTCACTTTTTCATTACAGGAGTAACACTTCTTTCGGTTGTCCTTGAGCTTGAATTACAATAGACGTTTGAAAACTTCTTCTAAGTCAGAAGCTGTTTTTCGAAGGTAAAGGACAGCATGATGATATTATCCAAACATGTCAGCGTAAACACATTAGTCAGTCCGAAACGGAACGTATTATTTGTGTAGAAAAGGTGGCTGTAGCATTTCTCAACCCGAAGGCTCTCAGGAAAATTTATAGGCAAATAAAAGCAGTCTTGTTTTGATCTCCTTCAGCTACTTTCACTTGATAATAACCTGACCTAAAGTCCATAGTTGACATGTAAGGTGTGGGCTTTGTTTCATTCAATAAATCGTCTATGCGTGGCAGAGAATAATTGTCTGAAACGGTCTGAGCATTCAGGCTGAGATAATCAACGCATAGCCGCACCTTTTCATCCGCCTTGGAAATCAAAAACCCAGGAGAGGCATATTTCTCTTTCAAGCATTTCTATGATAACTTGTTTTAAAACAGAATCAAGTTCTTTTTTGCTTGGGTTCATCCGATAACTGAAACAAGGGGGCTGTATCTTGTGTTAATATGATGTCCAATGAATATAGTGAATCCTACTTTGAAGACAGTCTGATATTTGTTAAACAATATATCATTTCCAAGCCACTAGGATATAGTTAATTGTTGTCCTTCATCCTTCATTTTCTCATAGTTGGCAAATTTTAACAACTGGCGTTCCAATCCTTTCGGTTGATGGAATTTCATAAAGCTATATTTTCTTCGAGGTTCATCATTTCATTCTTTTCAGCAAGATTTAACATAATTTTAGTTTTTGAAGAAAGTCAATTCTTAGCAGAGTTATTTTTGGCATCAGGCAAAACAAGGAGTGGAATTTTGAGCACTACGCCTTCAAGAAGAATACTTTGTTCGGTGCAAATTATCTCTTTTTCATATATCAAACCATCAAATATAGTTTTCTTTAAATACTTCACATTGTTGTTGCATAATATAATACAGTAATTCACGTGCGACTGAGTGACTAACATCACTTTCGGTGAATGCAGTACTGGAAATAATTCGAATACTAATACACCAATCCTTGTGGAAGATAAAGAAGATCGGATCTGTACGGTGTCAAAGTGATGAATTTGAAATCTTTGAGGAAAGGGGATACTGACTGGACACTTAGACTTGATAAAACCAGTCTTTGCGTACCCATAGCTTGTTAAAAAAGGTCAGTTTTCCTGTTGTTGCTGCTCATCACGATTTAAAAAGCTTTTTCTAGTTCTCTGTACATCACGTTTTCGACTTTCTACTTTAATTTTGGACGGATTAATAACTTTGAAAGAATGTTTCCGCCTTACAGGGGGTTGATTTTTATAGTTCGTATTTTTAACACGTACAGCTTCTTAATCATCCGATTTCTGTATTAATTCAGATAAACTCTTTATTTTCTCCCAGTTGTCAACAAAATGCTCCATAACGTCAATACTGACAGTTAAGCTGATCTGTAAGTTCCCGTCTTTGAGTGATTCAAAATGCGTAACATCGAAGCTACGTGGCCATTCTTCCAGATTATTGCTTAATTCGTAAGCAAGGTCTCTCCATAAGGTCCCAGGCTGTCCCTGATGTGTAATGTTTTATTCAAAATGGTACACAATTTAATTTGAATCTTTGGTGCAGAATCTTCTTTATGTACGAGTAATTTTCTAATTTATCCTTCAGTTCTTGTAAAAGAATTCGCGAAATGTCTATAGGTAGAAGGGATAGGAGGTGAATGATTTTCTTTTGTATTAATTCTATGACACTGACTTTCAAAAATCTGCAAGTAAAGTCCATTGTCAGAAGTTTCTATAAACTTAGGAATTAGGTTTGATTATTTATTTCAATAGCTGCATTTAAAGCAAAGGCGCCATAGTTGGGGTTTGAGCGAGAAGCTTCCAGGTTTAATTTCAAGCGTTCCAACACTAACAACAGTCTTGTTCTTTTCTTTGGCGTTTTAATAGACCTTTGGTTTTACTTTGTTGTCTGGTTTTGATGAACGTTCCTAGAAGTTTCTTGGTAAAAGCTTCTTCATGAGTGTCAGATTTGATTATAAGATCTTTAAGGTCTATCATTCGCATGGTATCATTCACGTCCAAACCCAACTCTGTAGCTAGAGTTTTGAAATCTTCGTTTCGTGCTTTGGCAAGGTGAGCCATAATTATATGAGGGGTTAGGAGGAGGGAAAAGATGGAGCTGAATTCGCTATTGTTTTCCTTTCTATATTATTCACGTTATACATTCTTTCTATTTTATCCTCCTCACATTATTTCTACTTTATTCATAGTTTACACTTCCACTATTTTCAAATTAATAACGATAACTTAACTTTTAAGTGAAATGTTTATACTGCTGCTAAACAACATCTAGAAAAGTAAACAATGTTATTTTCAGGGGGGATTGTTCAAAACTGTTTACAGAAATTAAACTTTATCATATTTTAACTTTATTATAAAATGCACTTATAAATTAAAATTTTATCCAGAAAAATTATTAATCGCACATAATAATTTGCTCAAACATTCGTTTACTACTTATCAAAACATAAACAAATGTCTTATCATAAGTTGTTATTTGAACTGAATTTTAATCTTAACAAAACATTAAGCAAACAAAAATTTAAACTGTATCCAGAAAATTATTACAATGTATTATCATATATATAATCATAATATATAATAATTTGCTCAAATATGCGTTTGCTACTTGCCAAAATATAAACAAGTGTCTTAACATAAACTTTTATTTCAACTGAATTCTTCTAATTTTAATGTGAAGAATACTTAAAACAGTAACACTTTAACTTCAGTTAAATATTCATTTTATTTTATTCATATTTATGTCTTTCATTTTAAGAAGTACGTTTCCAAACATTCCTTATAGAAAATAAAACAATGGTATTTTGTTAATGTACACAATAAACATTTTCTCAAAATGTCCTTCAAAAAGTTAAATCAACAAATTCCGCTTTTCTGTTTTACTTAGATTGTAACATTTATTCAGCTTTCAAAAGAATTCAGAGGAAGCGAATGAAATGTTAACAGAGCGGCTTCGCGATAACACTTTATGAATCCTCTTATCTCGAATTCCGAGGGAAGGGGGGAGGAGGAAATCTGTCTGCTCTCTAATTGACAGTCAAAATTAATGAATTCTAATCAAGAATATCAGTGAATATATTCAAATTTTATCATTAAAGCATGCATTCGGTTTGCTAGTAAAAGTCGTAATTTAGTTTAGTAAGAATATTCAAACACCAAATTAACCAAAGTTTAAAAGTAATCTTTTTGTTCAAGAAAGCTATTTATTCGCTTTCGTTTAATTATTTTATTTAATATCTCTAAATCTAATTTCAGTATTGAATTAGCATTTTCTTTAAGGAGCAGTTTATAACAAAGTAATTAATTAAAAAAAAATTAAACTCAGATAAAACATAAAAAAACTGATTTTTTTTTGTACGTTTGAAAGTTGTTTGCTTTCCATTCGATGTGCTAACAGCACGAACGATATTTTGTTTCAACATTTGGTTTCCAAAATTAATTCGACCAGCAGTCCACACCCGGAAAGAGATTGAATCGATCTCCAGTAACCAAAGCTGAAATTCAAATGATGAAGGCGTTTTAAAACGAAATAGAAAATTTCAACATTTTGTTGGGAGCCATTTTGTAAACAGAAATTCTAAACATTTCGTTGAACGCCATTTTGTAACCGTTCTCCTATAAACGCAAATGCTGGTTAGCTCGAAAAGTACTTATTAACAGAGCATAGGAGCAGTTACAAGGATAGTAGAATAAAACATGCACAAAAACGGAACACCTAACATTTAGAAACAACGTTCGAGTCACGGAGACGTAATGTTGCAGAACCTATCTTCATTGTAGCTGGAGTTTAGACTGACTGAAATTTGTTCTTGTTGCCACTAGAATGGCGTTTGATAAAATAATTCGGTTACATCCGAGTAGTTCTGTTACACATAATTTTTTTATTCGAGGTTGCGCTTTTTTAAATACTTTTTTATAGTTTTTAGCTGTTCTTTAAGCACATATATTTTAATAGTCTTTCCTCTTGATTTTGCAAATCAGTTTTTTGTACTATACTTGCTGAGATCCATATTTTTAATTATCATTACTTATTTAAAAACTTTGAAAATAGAATAGCAAATTAAAGCAACAGTTTGTTATGATTTAAAATTTTAAATTTTAATCATCAAATTAATAAAACAATTTGCCTGCGAGATTTTATCGTGTGATATTGATTAATACTGGTGTTAACTGAAATAATTTATATAAAAGCAAAATGGAAGTATTTACAACCTTTTATTAGAGTTTTAGGGCCTCACTATTATAAATTAGAAGCTACTGAAAAAAATCTGAAATTTATTAATTTTCTGGTTTTTTATAGTAACACATACGTAATTACAGTAAACGGCTTACTGTATCACGAAGACCACACTATTAAATGGGATTTTAAAGTTTTATATTACACAAAGGAAACTCATTACGATTAGTTATCTAGCAGTTAGGTGAGAGTCAGTCTGTTAGATGAGTGCATTAAACAGAATTACAAAAGTTCATATTATGTAATATGCAAGATTAAAATGGCATAAATATTAGAAAAAAATTTCGCTAAATTCAGCAAAAAGTGAATAATTGTAATACCATTTTGTATTCCAGAGGTTTCAAATTAAATCGCAATGTATATAATTGAGGACATGTCTTTAATTTACTTATGCAAAATGAAGAAAAGTAAGATTTCCTTAGAAAAACATGCACAAAGACATCCCTTATATTAGGCAAACAACCTTCCTTTACTTTGCTAGTAAATCACATTCTTTAATTTGTGCTAGATTTGGTGCATTTAATAAAGTGTCACCTCACTAGTAACTTTTAAAAGACGAATTTTCCCTTTATTTGGAGCCCATCAGCGGACGACCAGTAAAACTGCTTAACCACAGGAATTTGACTGCAGTTTAAATCCTAGGAATGGCTGGCCGCAGGGAAGCTTTACTGGAATTTACCATAAATAACTTGGATACGAACTCGTTTCCTTTAAAAAGTTCTTCCCGAAGGCATTTCTCTTAAGGAAAATAGCTTCCGCATGCCTTGCCATAATTTACATAATGCACTTCTTTTATTTGAAGTTTTAAATAACTAATTAAAATAAAATTTTATGCTTATTTAAGAAAATATCAAATGCAGTTCAAATGAAGAATAAGACAAAAAATTCTGAAATGAGAATTAAAAAGTAGAGTGCTATGATTAGTATATTCAACTGATGGGCATTTACACCTCTACTGCACGACAGAATATTAGCGGTCGAGAGGTAAGATCGCTGATTCCTGTTAATTCGACTTAGTATCTTATCAAAGAGAATAGATTAGTTGCAAGGACGTATTCGTGATGTTCTGCAAGCATATAGTAAACACAAGTCAGTTTCTTTTAAAAAGCGCTCCAGCAAAGCATCCTACCCTTTAGGCAAGCAGGCTTCTTGTCTTTATCACAATCCAAGCAATCTAATCGTATTTCATGATATCGGGAAAACGAAAGGCATCAAAGACATGAATTGAGGTTCAAAACTAATTTAAGAAAAATTCTTTTGATTTTATTGATGAAACCATAATGGATCAAGAACTAATGTAATTAAGAAATTTGAAATTCTTACTTATGTATATTTCTTTACTAGATATTAAATAAACAACAGAAATAAAAAGTTGAGGTAAAATTAATATGATGCTTATGATACTGAAAAGGTTAAGTTTCCTGTAGCTGAACGAACATACGATCTTCTTAGACGGGTATGCTCATGCACTTGTGTCTGGATGTGTAAGAATGGTTTTTAACGAAATCATTTTTTTTTCTCTGAGTATAAACATTTGAAGTAGAAATCCTCATAGGAAAAACGAAAATCAATAGATATAAAAAAAGGAATTGATCAAAAAGATAGCAATTGAAAAAAAAAAAAAAAAAAAAAAAAAAAAAAGTAAATTTAAAACCAATGTAATGCTGAAAAACAACAGGTAAATCGCTAGCTATGGAGCACACAATGAAAGTTCGATATAAGAGGAAAACTCTGTTCGAAGAGCAAAGTAAATTACGTAAATATTTAAAGAGAACGTGTTGCAGAAAGATGGAAAAATTGTTACAAATGAAAAAAACAAAACAAGGTAGGCAGTTTTTGAAGGGAAAGTTCACATTGATGATTTCTTCAATACATGGAAGGTGTTCCCAAAATAGTTTTGAATAAAACAAGACTTCTGATTTGTATTAAATCCTTTAAAATATTTCACACAAAACGAAAAGCTACTTTAAGGGGGAAAACTGATAATTTTTCTGAAAATAGTTTTTTTACTGTTTAAGGCAAATTTTGAAAATTTTAGGTTGTGTAATGCTTGACAGAGCTATAATATACTTTCCTAAATATTTTACCTTATTTTTATTTTATATTAGTATTATAAATCAAAAATATAACTTAATGGAATGTTCTGCAGGATTCCTCACTCGTTTTAGCTAAAGTAAATGCCGAGAAACCTAGTGAACTGTTAAGCAACTTATCACTAAGTTCAAATAACAAGTCGTAGACTCAGGAAGAGTTAAATCTCCTTTATTTTACTCCAGATGAAAAGTTTGTCCCTTTCTAGGGCTTATAACAAAGCCTCCACTTTGGCTTAAACTCAGAAAAAGAAATAAAAACTAAATTATAACTAACTAAGAGACTTAATCGAAACTAATTATCTAACGTAGTTAGCGCTTAATTTGAAATAGCCTGCAAATATCAAAAGGCACGCTATAAACGGTCGAGCGTAACAGCTTCAAGAGAGATTTAGCCCGAAGGCAAACACTCGCTACTCAGAATTACTAGCTGTCTCTCACAAAGTAAGTTGAACCTTCCTAAAATACTGCTTCTAGCTCATTTTACATTCAACGCGATTCTAAAAACGCGATTCTGGTAGGGCGTTGTAAGTGGAAACAAAAGTTGATAGGAAAGCACTTTAAAATTACACTCATGTCCATAAATTAAGGATAATGCAAAATCAGACAAAGGAAGAGTTAGAAGCAAAACAAATTTGACTTATTTGTAAAGCTTATTTATTAAACAAAAGGTAAAGAGCAAATAAAGATGCTATATGTTTGATATTATTAAAAAAATTAGCGATTTTTTCTCCCTGGAGCAAACTACAAAAAAAAAAAAAAAACCTATTTACAAAAAAACAATATTACATGGTTGGTATGATTGTTAATACATTGTATGTCTCCCAGACGATGCAATGCAGTCCGTACAACGCCTAGGCATGCTGAGTATCAAATTATCGATCTGATCTTAAGGGATATTACATCACTCAAAAAGCAATGCTTTCCGAAGTTCCGGTAGACATGTAGGAGGAGGTTGACGGGCTGCAACTCGTCGGCCAAGCATGTCCCACACGTGTTCTACTGCATTCAAGTCCGGTGAGAATGCTGGCCGGTCCATACGGGTGATATCCTTCGGTTGAAGGCATTCGCTTAGGATGTTTGCATGGTGAGGACGGGCAGTGTCATCCATAAACACAAATTGTGCGCCCATGGCGCCCCGAAACAAACCTACATGTTGTTCCAGAATGACGTTCATATAGATTTGGCTTGTCATGGTTCCAATTTGAACATGCAGGTCAGTTCTGTAACCCAGAATAATTCCACCCCAAACGAGTTTTCCTGCACCACCGTAACGGTGTCGTTCAATGATGTTTTCTTGGTGGTAACGGGTACCTGGAGCTCTCCATATGAAAGTCCGGCGAGAATCAGACTACGAGCTAAACCTGGACTCGTCGGAAAATATCACACAAGCCCATTGTTGCGGTGTCCACAATGCATGCTCCCTACTCCAGGCTAACCGCAGGCGACAGTGAGTTGCAGTAAGTGGAACACATCTGACAGGTCTAGGAGCATATAGACCAATCTGCCCTAAGCGTCTGTACACGGTCTGTCTTGAAATTGTCGTACCAGTGGCTGAAGAGAGCTGACGAGACAGGTCTGAGGCTGTGCTCCGCCGGTTTCTTTTGGCAGTAATTGCCAAATACCGGTCCTCATTCGGTGTTGTAACTCTGGGACAACCTGAGCTGTAACGTCTACTCACATTACCATCATCTTGGAATCGTTGCCAAAGCCTGGAGATGACACTCTGGGCTATTCCAAGTTCGTCTGATACTTCCAGTTGGGTACGCCCACATTCCAGACGGCCGATAATTTTACCACGCAAAAAATCATCCAAATGCGTCTTTTGTGTCATAACTATTCGGTTATTGCACTGAAATGCTTATAAAGCGCCTGCGGACAATTTTACTTCTTTGCCTGTATTCCTTATATATCACTCTCTTACACTTTCGTCATTGTGACGTACCATCGATGTCATCTGGTTACTTCCTGAAATTTGCATATGATTCTTGAAGATGTGTGTAGTGATTTTACAGGTGATATATTTATTTTAGTGTTCGATTTCCACGTGACTCCGAATTATCCTTAATTTATGGACATGAATGTAAAATAACTGTTATAAAAAATTCTGTTACTCTCTTTAAGGCCTATTAATATATCGTTTCTATATTATATAAATATCACTATCGTTCATAACTAGAATTTATCTCTGTTAATATTCAACCTTTCTATGGCAGCAAATCAGGATATTTCTTCACATTCGTATGTAGACTCGATACGATGTAAGATGTATGATATCTTGAAATTTATAAAACTAGACAGAAGACCACAGTGAGTGTCTTCACACAGTGGCTCTTTGGTAATAACACAGCTTAATTTTAGCAAAGACGGGAGTTTCGGAGTTATCTTTTAATGTAATATCATTTTCATTTTCAGTGAAAGTTATAAAAACACGATGACTAAAACAAACAGAAAAAGTCACAGAAAAGGACTGCGTAATGAAACTTCAGTGTATCAGATTTCAAATATAGTGAACGTGGTAAGCGAAAACTTTCTTCTTTCTTCAAGGTGAACAACTGTTTCAAGATGAACAGCCCAGCTGATGATGGAAAAAGGAAATAACAGAATTAAAAACCTAGGAACAACACATGAGTCACTTAGCAGCTAGTCGTCACCTTCAAGAGCTCAGTCTCCAGATAGTCAAGTACAGGAACATTTAAAAGTTTTTAAAACTTTTAAATGTTCTTAAAAACTTTTAAATGTTCTTGTACTTGGTGAAGTCGTTAAGGTGCGCGCAACGGTATCTCCCGCTACAGCTACATACTTTACCATCTCATCCTATATGAGGTTCTGAGACCTTTCCGTGTGTCCACATGAGACGAGGCATTGCTATCTTGTATTAAAAGGACACATCACCAATGTTCAATCACATACTACATCGGCAAGTGTTTAAACAATGAACACCTTTTAATTGCCGCAGATATTGTTTATGCTACTTCAAGCAACACATTAGTCAGCAAACCATGGCGATACAAGAACCTCTTCAGAATGACACTTCTGCTACAATTAACTGCCTCGGTAGATCTAGTTAGATCAGGTACATACTATGTGAGTCATTTGAATGTTAAAAACTGAGAGGAGATGATTCAAAGGATCATACGCATAAGATATTGGACCAAAAATTAACAATAGCTTTAATTACCGTTATTAAGGTTTGTAGTTCTTCGCATGATAATAAAGACTTCCCAAGAACTTTCCTCAAACAAATTTTTATTATCTTTACCGTCCTTTCCTAAAATCCTCCCTACCAAACAGTCCTTTTTACTGTACGTATAAATTTGATCCCCTTATAAGGTATTTCTCCCACTTTCCTAGCGTCCTTTGTGGTGTAGTGGTTCTGCACGCTGGGCCGGTATTCCAGAGGTCCGTAATTCGATTCCCGGCGAAGGCGGCTGCTAATTTTTCATCTCTTCGGCCTCCAAAAATGTACCTAATGTCTCTACAAGTGGCGCCCGAACTAAAAGGGTTGTCGATGATGATTCTTCGCAGCCAGGATTTGGCGACCAGGTCCACTAAAACCATAGTCGCCCTTTTAAAAGGGGAGTATATAAGGTATTTCTCCCACTTTCCTAGCGTCCTTCGTGGTGTAGTGGTTCTGCACGCTGGGCCGGTATTCCAGAGGTCCGTGGTTCGATTCCCGGCGAAGGCGGCTGCTAATGTTTCATCTCTTCGGCCTCCAAAAATGTACCTAATGTCTCTACACCCTTTCTGACTTAATAACTCATAACCTGATCATCTGTAAATGAATTCCATTACCTCTGGAGATCATATTCTTCTCCTTTAAAAGTCTTTGCTTTGTCACTGTATACAACTTTACATAATCCGCGTCTTGCTATAAAATGTCGAAAAGAAAAAAATATTTCTCATTTATTAAGCCCGAAACCATTTCCATATGGATGGCGAGTTTACTGCATCTGAAAAACGGAAATGTAACATTTTTTACTAAAATCTTTTCTCTAAAATTTTCCTGCGAAGTCCATTCCCGTAACCTCAAACACCTTTTGACGTTACCGTTTGACTCTTTGGGACTTCTAATTATCCAGTAATGGTATTCAATAATTGCATTTATATGAGAACTTAAGGTAAGATCAAACCGCTTAAAGAGCAAAAGTTAATTCATAACTGCTTAAAAAGCAAGAAGAAAACTAAAGTATTCAAAAACGGAAAATTAATTAAACAATTTTAATATAGGTAATGTCATGCAGTTACATGTCTTCCTTTTCTAATCTTTTTTAGACTATACTTTTCATTAAAAACTAGCAATAAACTTTCAAAAAGAGAATAATTAAATAATGACCTTGAATAGTTAACTATGTAAGTTTAAAATTCTATTAATAGTTATGCATGGCTTTAATATTTTACTCATTTTCGGTTTTTGAATGAAGTTTCTTTTCTGCCCTTTTAGCAGAAAATTATTAATTAATACAAAAACATGAAATATAGAGGAAAAGCATTCCTTATTGCGCTTACAAATAATTACGCGAATATATGTTCAAAAATTTTGAAGCCGGAAAAACACATGTCTGCATTGTTATAGTCATGTGATGGTTTGTAAGTGTATTTTTTTACCACGATATTTTCTATGACAATACTTTAAAACTGTTTTTATACAGCTTTATTTTCTACTACGATATTTGATACGTAGATGATTTAGAACTGCGATGTTCTCTCCTTTTTTGTAATTTTTTGTATGTAAGTGCTTTCGCTTTGTTTCCTGCGCGAGATTTTTGTTCACGATATTTTTGCCGCTATGTTTTCGGCGGACACCCTTCATATTTTCTTGTACTCAGTCTAGCCAAACACATATTCTTTGGTCTAGCCACTTGGTGGCTCCCTTCTAATAGTATTGGCCGCAGACAATTTCCTGCTCTATTTCATTTAAATCTAAAATACTTTTCCTTTCTTTATTTAACATTTTTAATGATTTAACTTTTTCCGTTAACTCATCAGTTTTAAGGCCATATAAATTTCTCAACTTTTACATTTTCAGTGGATGCATACGTTAATGGCTGATTCAAAGTTACTTTTATTTTTGAAGTGAACTTAGTTGCTAACTCCCTAACTACTATCTTTTACTCGTTCCATACCAAGAGGTTTTTCACTCTATCATTTTCTTTCAGTAGTTAAACAGATTAACCAAGCTAGGTTTAAAAAGTATTCTTGAAGCCTGAACTTATTCAAATCCAATGTCTTCTACCTGTAAAGGAAACAAAGAGTTATCTATTGACCCACTTTCTAATCTTAATCGCTTTTAACGTCGTATATCACGTCCGAGGCATGAAACCTATAATGTTAATTTCACGTATCTCATAAAAAATAAAGCGTCTTGGTAAGCTTCACTATTCTTGAGAATGAATAGCTTTGTCAGTAGATAGAATATGTCAGTTCACCTGCATTTGCGGTGCGCGGTGCCTGGGCGTGGTCAGTGACGTTTGCGGAAGGGAGGCTACCTGATACATGACATCACCGGAAAGGGTAGAGATTGTGGAGGAGTTCGGATGCTGCTGCTATGGAATTGGATTAGGTAACACTAAAAGTTTAGGTTTGATCAAGTGGAAACCGTGGTAACGGTAATCGTAGTTATGACAAACGTAGTAATGGAAACCATGGGTTACTATGACGACGCGACAGTCTCCTTTTCTGTAAAGAAATTACTGTTAAAAATATTGTAAAGAATAAATTTCATCATTTAGTTTCACACACACACATATTTTCATTCACACATAGGCTTTTACCTAAAGCCGCAGCTTTCTGACACCTGAGGGTCTCTCTTTCACAGTTTCACAATCATGGGGGGTTTTTTTTGGATACCCAGGTGCCAGCCCCTTCCCACAACTCCTCTGTGAAGTCATTGACCAACGATAGCATTAGAACATACTACTTTTCTATGTCTTTGCCAGCCTCTACTTTGCAATGCGCATACGCTAGTGTATGGATGCCATCCTCCAAAATGTACCTTTTATCGTCGAACCGGTAGAGATTTTATTTATTCTGGCGAAGAGTGAAGAGATGGTGTTTCTCGCTTGCAATTCTGTACTGAAATTCACGTCTAGATTGTAGGCTTTGGAGGCAGTGCCTGTAATTTTCATGCAGTATTTTATTTTTAACGACGTGACGTGAAACTCCCTTTGCTGTCTTATTCTCCTCCGTCTCCGATAAGAAGGAATACATTTTTGGTCGCAAACCCACAAATTCATAAACTAATTTAGATGAAAATTCATCATTCATGCATCCAATTTTCTTGACATTTTTCTGACTGTAAAGAGGATGATTAGCAGGGTAGTCCAACGTATAGTAAATCTCACCATGACTTTCATATCCTCATACACATCCTTCGTACGAATTTCATAAGTGAGGGAATCTGTATCAGTGAATAACAATGAGGCATTTTCTCCGTACTCCTTCTTTATGGCTTTATAATGGAAGTTGTACATCAGAATTTTACTCAATTCTAAAATTACAAAACCCACATAGATCGGGCGATTCAAAGTGAGGGTATTTCTCAATCTTTCCACCGCAACGAGATTCTCACTGAAAATTTGAAATCTTTTAAAAGTGGGGTAAGCTACTAGTTTATCTGCCTTTTTATGTCCATTCACTAGTTGCACGTTGACTCGGTTCCTTATATTTTCCATGGTTTTTCCATAGATGGAATTATTCAGCAATTTAAGAAATCTTTGCATTCTTGCGCTGTTCTGTGTTGAAATCAATGTATGGTTTCAGCCATGCCTTCTGATTAAATTTCAAAATCCTATGCAATGCAGTTAATGTTAAACATTCCTTTAAATAAAATATAAGTTCTTATAATATACTATGCAATTTTGCTTATTCTTCAGATTGGGAATTAATTTCATTTGACTATTGAAATTTTGATGAGGAAGGATGTCCAAGGAGAAAGGAGAAAGATCTTCTAAATTAATTTTTAACTTTTCAGGTGCGAAAGGATAATCATTATGAGCATCATGCAGTTCGGGAGGATACTCCAAATCCACTTCCAAAGTATAAGCTTCACTGGAATCTTCACTAATCCATCAGACGTCACTGCTTCGCTGACATCCATTCAAATTCACCATAGGGTAATGATTGCGACATCGCCCAACCATATAATTTGTTTGCATCCAGATACATAATATAACTGTCTGGTTTTGTACAGTCATAATTTAGCATATAGGAATTCTTCGCCTGCGCCCACCGCTTTGTAATCACAGAAATTCCCCCTCGTTTGCCCTGTTCTATGAAGAGATGCATATCTACATCTGTTAAAAGTTCCGGAGGCTGATTAGTCATTTTGAAACATGCTTGCAAGGACATACGGGGAGACGTCATCACATGGGCACAATCGATTTCATAAAACTGCAAACACAATTTTCTAAAATTTTCAAATACGTCTGCCAGTTGAAGGACATCTGATTTTGCATAAAGTCGTGATATTCTCCCATCGTACGGATCTTGAAACTCTTCCACACTGCCTGCGCATGGTTATAATCTGCTGAAGAAATCTCTTCATCCGTTAAACTATTGTGAAAGGCGGAAGGAGGTGGTAAAGCTGTCTCTTCAAAACATATCAAAGGACTGGATGTAATCGCAAGGGTAAACACCCTTTCTCATAGAAGAGAAAGATCTTCTGTTACATTTTCCTTTAAAATGTAAATTTCAATAGTCAAAATTTCAATAGTGAAATGAAATTAATTCCCAATCTGAAGAATAAGCAAAATTACATAGTATATTATAAGAACTTACAATTTTATTTAAAGGAAAGTTTAACATTAACTGCATTGCATAGGATTTTGAAATTTAATCAGAAGGCATGGCTGAAACCATACATTGATTTCAACACAGAACAGCGCAAGAATGCAAAGATTTCTTAAATTGCTGAATAATTCCATCTATGGAAAAACCATGGAAAATATAAGGAACCGAGTCAACGTGCAACTAGTGAATGGACATAAAAAGGCAGATAAACTAGTAGCTTACCCCACTTTTAAAAGATTTCAAATTTTCAGTGAGAATCTCGTTGCGGTGGAAAGATTGAGAAATACCCTCACTTTGAATCGCCCGATCTATGTGGGTTTTGTAATTTTAGAATTGAGTAAAATTCTGATGTACAACTTCCATTATAAAGCCATAAAGAAGGAGTACGGAGAAAATGCCTCATTGTTATTCACTGATACAGATTCCCTCACTTATGAAATTCGTACGAAAGATGTGTATGAGGATATGAAAGTCATGGTGAGATTTATTATACGTTGGACTACCCTGCTAATCATCCTCTTTACAGTCAGAAAAATGTCAAGAAAATTGGATGCATGAATGATGAATTTTCATCTAAATTAGTTTATGAATTTGTGGGTTTGCGACCAAAAATGTATTCCTTCTTATCGGAGACGGAGGAGAATAAGACAGCAAAGGGAGTTTCACGTCACGTCGTTAAAAATAAAATACTGCATGAAAATTACAGGCACTGCCTCCAAAGCCTGCAATCTAGACGTGAATTTCAGTACAGAATTGCAAGCGAGAAACACCATCTCTTCACTCTTCGCCAGAATAAATAAAATCTCTACCGGTTCGACGATAAAAGGTACATTTTGGAGGATGGCATCCATACACTAGCGTATGCGCATTGCAAAGTAGAGGCTGGCAAAGACATAGAAAAGTAGTATGTTCTAATGCTATCGTTGGTCAATGACTTCACAGAGGAGTTGTGGGAAGGGGCTGGCACCTGGGTATCCAAAAAAAACCCCCCATGATTGTGAAACTGTGAAAGAGAGACCCTCAGGTGTCAGAAAGCTGCGGCTTTAGGTAAAAGCCTATGTGTGAATGAAAATATGTGTGTGTGAAACTAAATGATGAAATTTATTCTTTACAATATTTTTAACAGTAATTTCTTTACAGAAAAGGAGACTGTCGCGTCGTCATAGTAACCCATGGTTTCCATTACTACGTTTGTCATAACTACGATTACCGTTACCACGGTTTCCACTTGATCAAACCTAAACTTTTAGTGTTACCTAATCCAATTCCATAGCAGCAGCATCCGAACTCCTCCACAATCTCTACCCTTTCCGGTGATGTCATGCATCAGGTAGCCTCCTTTCCGAAAACGTCACTGGCCACGCCCAGGCACCGCCCACTGCAAATGCAGGTGAACTGTCATATTCTATCTACTATTGTCATTCTACAACAGCATCGATCACTTAACATTGGAAATAACGCTGTAACAGAATTAAAAGCCTAGCAGCAACACATCAATCACTCAACAGCTAGCCATCATCTTGAGTAAGTCAGTCCCCAAATAGCGAGTACGAGAACTTTAAACGTTTTAAAAGTTTTTAAAGTTCGCACTTGAGCTTGCTCTCACTATGTCAAGCAGGCAATGGTATTCATTTAAATATATTATTATAGATTGGAATCATTTCCTACATAAAATTCCTTGTCTGCAAACAAGACACATTGCAGTAGGTTTTCGTTTAATGACGGGACATGACTACTTAGTAAGTTATTTATACAGATTTTGATTCCTTTTCATTAACTCAGCATGCGAATTGCGATGCCGAAGTTACGGATGTAAAACACATTGAAGACTGCCCATCTTTATATTTTTGAAAGATGCTGGCATGCTAAAGAGATAATTCAAGCTCTGTGGATGGGTTGACCATTTTGAACTGCTTCTGCCTTTAACTGAATGTTTTGAACATGTGTCTTTTCTCCTCTTACCGTGATTTGAAATTTCTATTTCACATTTTATGTGGTTTTAAATATCAGATTACATATTTTAAATTTTTTTATGTGTTTGTGCTGTGTCTTTCAACGTACTAGTAAATAATTTTATACCGATATAATTCTGTATAAATAAATAACAATTAAAAAAGTTTAAAACCTGATATTTTTAGAAGAGAAATGAACTATTTCTTAAATCCTTACATTAATATCATTCTGTCGCAAATCTCACATATTTATAAAAAAGGTATAGAATATAAACGAGGATTTTGCTTCGGAATTTTCAAGTATTTGCTGTAATACTGAAAACTTAACTGATGCTGTTGTTTGTCGTTTGACTTATGCAAGCGGCCAACAAATGCATTTCTTGCTAAGTATATAATATTGTATGCAGTTATTTATCTTTACTGAAGAAGTCACCAGGGTTTTGTAATATTAAGTAGTCAAAGTATTAAGTTATGTGTTAGAAGATGGATGAAAAGACTCGTGATTTTTTAGTAATTATAATATTTTTACGTTGTTAAATCTGTTGAAAATTCAGGGGTTAAAGAAGGGTTATACTTCGTTTTATGAATCCCCGTTTCACAGATATTTTTATACACAAATTTTTTTATCACATAAAATAGAATTTCGAAGTGGTCCTTTTGAGAATCGGGGAGGGGGGGTGAAATCTGCCCAATAAAAGGCGATCGTCAGCAGCCTAAAGTTACCATGGCAATGCCCTCTTGGAGGCAGAACTCAAATTAGTAATTATGCTTTACTTTGCGAACTTTTCAAGTTACTAATGAGAATGAACTTCATATATTACAAGCTTGATAGCATTAAAATATATTTTGTAACATTAAAGTATACGTCGCTAAGTATTTTGGAAAATATTCATCGACTTTCATCGATACGTTGCATGCAGTCACGCAAAGTTTTCAGTTCAATAAAAGTAATTAAGTTAAATATAGAAGAACTTTCAAATCTTCCGGTTACTAAGCTGAATTTGTCTTAAAATCTGATTTCTTATTGGAAATATAAAAATAAATCGTAGATAGTTCGAAAGGAAGAATTCTTGATTCATACGAATCATTTAGCTTATTGCATCATTCATGAATCAGAAATATTCGACTGAACTGAAAAGGAAAAGAAGGGGGAAATATTCTGAGTTTTGAGTATGGAACGTGGACTTCGTTCTTAAAAGTATGGAAATAAAGGGAAGAACGTCTTCAATTGTAGTATAAAAAGGGGCCTCATATCCTTCAATTTTATGTATCTGAAGTTATATGTGAACATTTAATGAAGATTTCTTTAAAAACGTTTATGCTTAATGCCGTAAATATGTGCTACGGTTTTATATTCCCAATGTTTTTGCTGTTATTATTAAAAGAAAGCTATATACTTTTCTACATACCTAAAAAAATTGGAATTTTAGATTTGAAAATGCATTTACAATTTTTATCCGATAGTCGAAGTTACTTTATTTAAATAAAGCGAGACGCAAGGTTTCTAAGTTAAAATTTGAGTGCAAAATTTAAGATAAAAATACCAATTTTAATTTGCATTAGCTCCTTATGTCTGTTGTTGAATTATATTACTTTCCATCTGACCAAAAGTAATAATATGCTTGTAAAAAAACTTTCGGAACAGTGCCGTTTCAAATTAATCTCTACTTCTTGCATAATGTAAGTGACACAAATATTTATCTATCATTAAAATTGAAATGAAGTCCTTTATTCAATAATAATTAAATGGAAACTTAAATTAAATCCATAGAAGTAAAGCGACGTTAGATTCCTCTGCTAAAAAATTTAATAAACTTCCCTTACATTAAAAAAATGTAATGTTAGGATAATATTCGTTCTTCTCATGCCTGCCTTTCTGCAGCTATTAACTTGTGTCATCTTCCTTTCGTAATCATCTATTATAATGGGTCTAAGACAGGGATGGCCAACCCGCAGCATGCGTATCATTTGTGTGGCAAGGCGGAGTTTTAACAGTGGCACGCGAAGACTTATTGAATTAAAAGATATGGGCCGCCCAACCGGGATAGTGGTTAGCGTCGCTGACTGCCGTGCCGAAGGGCCCTGGTTCGAATAACGGAAAAGGCATGTTTGTAAATGTATTGTGTTGGTGCGGCTTGGCGGCACTCCAAATATGCTGCGAGCCTAAAGTCCTCGTTCGGTGGAAAGTGTGGTTCGGTGGAAGGGGAGAGGGATGGGAGATCCTAGGTGCCGTCCCCTCAGGGTTCTTTCCATCAAAATTGGGGCGAAACTGAGCCAAATCGCGCTGTCATCTGTTAGGAGCTCAAGGCTGTTGCCAACGTCAGGCGTAATCTTGCTGTCCTTGCCACGAGGAAATTCGTGAGCTAATGCTAACTACGTCAGACAAGTGAGCATAAGCAAAACAACAAAAGTTTTGAAAAAATAATACTATCGTCTGCTTCAAATCCGTCGATAGATACACACATACAAACTAGAATAAATATAATAATTTAATTTCTCTGCAAGACTTTAATTGTTACCCAACTGAAATTTATATCGAAACGATTGACCTACAGCAATATACTACCCTGAAAAGCAAAGTTAAGGAAATTATTTCAACTGGCAGTGATCCAAATTGTACTTCTTTTTGAAATTTGTACCAACAAGCCATTTTCCAAATTTAAAGGATTTGGCTGTCACACATTGTTGTAGGTTTGGATCAGCATACGTTTGTGAAAAAATGTTTTATATTATAAAGTCAAAATATCGTTCAAGATTAGCCGATATGCACCTAAAACACCCAATTTTGTTTGCATCTTCAAGAGGTAATCGTAATGTAGATAGATGACTTAATAAGAAACTACATATTCAAAAACTACATTAATTAAGTTCTAATTGTTTAATAGTTATTTAGAATTAAATATTTCAAATTATTCCTTTTTTATTTTATACATAACCTCACTAACTAACCTAACCTTAAAAATGTTTATTGACAAGTAAAACCCCAGTTTGTACGTTTGTTTTATTTATTATATTTCTTTTTATATTACATACGTAAAAAAGTGTGCTATTTGCATAAAAAAACCTATTATCAGCCTATAAATAAAAATTTTTCATATCTTTATATTTTTTAGTACGTTCGAAAAGGTGGAAATGGCACGCATAACTTTTTTTCAGATAATGGCGCTCATCCCAAAAAGGTTGGCCAACTCTGGTCTAAGAAATTGCGCCGTCCCCATTTTGCTGTCGTCTTTTCGCCGACAGGACAATCCGCCGACAGCTGATTTTCCGAGGGCCATTTCGTCGTCAAGTAGAAATGAAATACGTAATGTAGGTTGCTTACAATATATATAATTACTTGTTTACAAATGTGGGATATGAAGAAATTATGTTTTTTGATTGTTTGTAATTTTATGTTAGATGTGCTTACTTATTTTTAATTTAGTATTTTTGTTTGTTGTTTGCGGGGCTGGGTTGCTGGCTGTTCTCGTTTGTGGAGAGACGGGGTCCCTTCTTTTGAGCTATGGGGATACTCGTGTCCAGGTGGGCTGAAGGGTGTTTCCAATTCTTACAATAAAGAAATCATTCATAATTAAAAGATTAGTTCATTATCAAATCGAACAAATTATCACATTTCATAATTATTGGCTAAGCCTCTGAGATATTCTTTTATATGAGTATTATAGTTTCTAATATTATGCAGAAATTTCTTTAGACGATTCGTGAAAATTTCTTGAAATTTTAATCTGCTGGCTCAGAGAAATCACCCCCGCAAGCAATAAATTCACATTTTTATGAAATCTTAATTGAAAATGGAATTTTGGAATCTTGTTAGCATATTATTCTCTTAAAATTATAATAAGTTAATTTTTGTGTCATGCGTAGCAATATATTTGTATACAATTTTATACAAAAATATTTTACATATTATTCAAAAGGTTTTAATAAGAGAAATGCTGACAAATGTTTTGTTTCTTTAAATGGCAAAAGTTTTGAAAGAGGTTTACCATAAATTTGGTCGTAGAGCAAATTTTGGCATGCGACTTGTTTTAAAATAATTTCATAAAATCGATTTTAATATAAGATCAAAAACAAAATTAAATATTTTAATTACATGAAGAAAAGGCAGTACTCCTTAGATATTATTTTAAAAATAGCTCGATTTATTTTGAAATCTCAAAATAATTTCCTTTTTATTATAAATGATACATTAAATTATGTTTAGTTTTAATACACCTAATTATCACACTGAGAAAACTCTCCAAATAAACTCTTTATCTGGAAAAAATCCTTAGTTCTAGATAAAATTTTAGTAATTCTAGATGTGTTTAGTTGCAAAAGCTTTTTTTTAAATTTAAGACAGCCAGAGGTATACAATACGTAAACAAAATCATTAAACTAAATATACTTAATATCATATGGCAGATATGTCTTGACGGCGAATCGCCCCAAAGATGGAATGGCATGACGGCGAAACGGCGAGGTCAAAATGGCGGTAGTGAATATTTCTATTCCCTTAACGAGGACAGTAGGCTTATACTTATGAAATACATATCTTCCACTAATTTAGTTATAAATATTTGCTAGAGTATTATGTTAAGAATAAAGATGTGCATCAACTGATCATGACTGTATCTTCCTTATAACTATTCAGCTGTTAAAAGCGTCATCATCTATAACAGACTCAAAACTGATAATGTATAAAAATTATAAATGAATGTAGAAAATTGCATAATATATCAATAATGAACTGAAAATTAGCATTTGAAGGCACTATTTTTTATTACAGTAGATACTTTTATAGTCTTGTAATTTTTAAAAAAGTCTGCTTATAAATGAACAATCCAAGTTGGCGTCCTCCACCCTTTTTGTATATGCCTTACGGATACGTTCGATGCAGCAAATCATTGTTTACATTTTATTTTAATAGCCACAGCTTTTAATGTTTTATAATAATTCAGTGACGATAAGATAATCTATTGCCAGTATTGTTGAAGGTCAGGCCCGAACAAATGGAATAGAGCATCTGGGCATTCAGAATATCTCATTATATACATTGCTTGACAGAATATCCCACACCATGAAGAAGCAAATACATAGCTATATAGATTTAAATGCAGATTTCTGTTAAAGGTTACACATAAGTTTTGCAAATGACTGCGTTCGGAATTGGACAGTTAACATGTGGAATAATCCGTTCCCTATCGCCAAGGTCATAATACGCGAAGTTTTACTACTGTTTGCAAGAAGGCAAACAGCAGTAAGTACGGGCAATATCAAGAAGGTGTTGCCCGTACCCATTAGTTTGTCCTATCACAGAGAAAATGCAGGATGTTGCCACAAATGTTGAACAGATTTGATGACTGTGGACCCGGGAAGAAAACGTGCAACGCCGTGGATGCACAACACACTTATCATGCATACAAAGGATGGCAAGTGGTGAATGTGCAGCGCCGTGGGTACACAGAACACCAATCACACATTCAAAGGATGAGGCAGACACGTGTCAGAGCACACTAATCGCGTGTAGGATGCCAAGTAGTGACTGACGTACGATCTAGAACTGAAGGTAATCTGTGAAATGTACAGGATGTTTTCACCTTTTTAATATTAAAGCAGACAGCATTTTTATGAAATCTTAATTGAAAATGGAATTTTGGAATCTTGTTAGCATATTATTCTCTTAAAATTATAATAAGTTAATTTTTGTGTCATGCGTAGCAATATATTTGTATACAATTTTATACAAAAATATTTTACATATTATTCAAAAGGTTTTAATAAGAGAAATGCTGACAAATGTTTTGTTTCTTTAAATGGCAAAAGTTTTGAAAGAGGTTTTACCATAAATTTGGTCGTAGAGCAAATTTTGGCATGCGACTTGTTTTAAAATAATTTCATAAAATCGATTTTAATATAAGATCAAAAACAAAATTAAATATTTTAATTACATGAAGAAAAGGCAGTACTCCTTAGATATTATTTTAAAAACAGCTCGATTTATTTTGAAATCTCAAAATAATTTCCTTTTTATTATAAATGATACATTAAATTATGTTTAGTTTTAATACACCTAATTATCACACTGAGAAAACTCTCCAAATAAACTCTTTATCTGGAAAAAATCCTTAGTTCTAGATAAAATTTTAGTAATTCTAGATGTGTTTAGTTGCAAAAGCTTTTTTTTAAATTTAAGACAGCCAGAGGTATACAATACGTAAACAAAATCATTAAACTAAATATACTTAATATCATATGGCAGATATGTCTTGACGGCGAATCGCCCCAAAGATGGAATGGCATGACGGCGAAACGGCGAGGTCAAAATGGCGGTAGTGAATATTTCTATTCCCTTAACGAGGACAGTAGGCTTATACTTATGAAATACATATCTTCCACTAATTTAGTTATAAATATTTGTTAGAGTATTATGTTAAGAATAAAGATGTGCATCAACTGATCATGACTGTATCTTCCTTATAACTATTGAGCTGTTAAAAGCGTCATCATCTATAACAGACCCAAAACTGATAATGTATAAAAATTATAAATGAATGTAGAAAATTGCATAATATATCAATTATTGGCAATTATTGGCTGATATAGATTTGGCATCCAGTTGTCCATTAACAGCGAACTCTCATCATGAATACTTGCAAGAGTGTTGTTGCAGAAATGTGTGAAGCATCACTTGGGATGATGAAATCTGGACAACAAATCACGCTTCTGTCTCCCGAATGATGGATGATCGGCGTGGGAGGATGTGAAAGCGACGTGGCCACTAAGCGAATACCTCTACGAGTTTCGGGCGACACACAGTACGTTAGCATGAAATAATGGCTAGAGGTACTATTAATGTTAACAGCTTTTACAGCTCATTACAGGGAGATCAATGAGATGCTGCTATGTTGATGACATGTGGCATGACGGTCTTCTTCCTCAGTGCCACCCAAGAGCACCCTTTTTCAAAACTAATAAGGCTCAGCTATACACTTACTAGGCACCACGGATTAGTGTGCTGACTGGCGTACTGTTGAGCTCAGGTTTGAGTCCTAGAGAAGGCATGGATGTTTGTAAGCTTAGGTATACTGAGAAGAATGGATACAGAACCTCTAGTTGGAGTGACCTGCTTGTATGCAGATGATGATATTTTTTTTTCTGCCACTTTAGGTCTCCGTATAGCTCACTACAAAATGAATTCCGTTTAATGCACAATCATCATTGTCTCACTTGTAAGTCAGCCACCAGAATACTCGATCTTTTCATACTTTTGTATAACAAAATTATATATCGTATGTTATTTCTTTTCGTTTTGGCTTCATGTGTATCACATTATGACTTCTTTTAATATTATTTTGGATATTTTGTTTTATATACCATATTTTAATAACTTTTTGTAGGCTTAGTGAAAGGTAAAAAATTCCTCTGGTATGAATTAATGGGAATTCCTTCTAATTACACCATTTTGGGTTACGAAATATTTCAGAGGTACGCCGTACATTCCAAAAACATGTAGATATATTAGGGTATTTTTAAAGCAGGAAAGATGAAAAATGATCAATGCCTTCGCCGAGAATCGAACCACGGACCTCTGGAATACGTGCCCAGTATGCTGACCACTACACCACGAAGGCACGCTAAGAAGGCGTGAGAAATACCTCCACCTTTTAAAGGGCGAATTGGATTTTTAGAGGACCCAATCTCCAAATCCTGGATGTGGAGAATCATCATCTTCCAACCTTTTAGTTCGGGCGTCATTGTAGAGTCATGAAATTATTATGAAGCCGGAGAGATGAAAAATAAGCAACGCCTTCGCCGGGAATCGAACCGCGGACCTTTGGAATACGCGCCCAGAGTGCAGACCACCACATCACGAAGGCATGCCAAGAAGGCTGGAGAAATACCTTATATACTCCCCCTTTTAAAGATCGATTGTTTTAAGGAACCCAATCGTCAAATCATGAGTGTGGAGAATTATCATCCACCACCCTTTTTTTCAGTTCAGGCGCCACTGTATAGACAATAGGTATTTTTTCAAACAAGAAGAAGGGAAAAATGAGCAGTGCCTTCGCCGGAACTCTAACCACGGATCTCTCGAACTCGCGTCGAGCGCGCTGACAACTACACCACGAAGGCTTGCTAAGAAGGCGGGAGAAATACTTTATAAACGAAGGTTTGATTGTTTAATTAATTACATCAAAGCACGGAAGAATCATTCACCTAAGGCAAAGAAACACTTTGTAAAGGATTTTATAAAGGAAGAAGGCTCGTATTCGCATTACACCTGGGGAAAAACATGAAAACCTCATTTGGAATTTTTGATGGTGCTGGGATTTGAATGTGGGTTAAGCTATCAATTTCAGAAATCACTAATGGGCTCAAGGAATAAGGGGAAGAAAATCAGTGAAAAGTAAGAGGTATAAGAAAAGGAAAATCATGCTTATTATAGTGAACGTGACATTTGAGAAAGTAAGAACAGAGAAAAATATTCATAAATAAATTGTTGAAACCTTCATATTAATTTTTGCTATCATTAATATAATTATTTTTCAAAAAGAAAAAGGTTATTGGAATACTAAAAATTTCGTAGAAAATTTTAGATCTTAGTGCCAATGTTTTGAGTTCCTAAATTTCTTGATAATGAAATCAAATAGTAAATAAAATCTCATTGGCTCTTAAAAAACCAACAATAATTGGCTTAGATTTAATTTTAGAAGAGGCACTGTTTCAGACGCTAAATGTGTTGCATAATCGAGAAAATATTGTTAAGAATTTTATTATTACTATTTTTATTATTATTGTCTATTTTTCAAAAGTGTGTTTTTGTTTTATATTGTGTGAAGTTGTAACTATATGTCTTTTCTTGTGTGGCAACAACGCTTCTGTAATTCTTCAATTTGAACTTTTGGATGTGTGCCAAGTTTGATGGCGTAATGCTCTGGTGAGAGCGTCGATTGATTGTGTAAATGAAACATGTTGTTTCAGAACGTTATTTCTTTAAAATATGTAAAATAAATGTTTTGTTTTCTGAACTCGGATTATGCAAACGTTATTTAGTTTCAACATAAAAGTTTGGCGTCCGTTTGACAGGACGTTTGTGTGATTTCGAGTAATTTTGATTTAGGCGTTTTGTTAAAATGGAGTTGTTAAAAGCAAAACGTAAAAGTGAACGTACTTCGTTTACGTTAACTACGAAGATTGTGGAAGAAGAATTGCCTACTTGTACGGATCCTGAGAGATTGCAAGTGTTGTTGGGGCAACTAATTGACAAATTTGAACGCTTGGACAGTACTCAAAGCAGTGTTTTAGAACAAACCAAGGAAGCTGATTTTGAAAATGAATTTAATACGGCTGAAGGATACAGAGATTCCTTTATAGCTTTAAAGGTGAAACTTCAGAATAAAATTGGACAATTGAATTCGACGAATGTTACTACAGATATTGCTTCAGTTTCGATTTCGGATCCTAAAGAAAATAAAAACAGGAAGTTCAAACTTCCTAAGCTTGAGCTGAAAAAATTTTCTGGAGATGCAAGAGAATTTTTAGGCTTTTGGAGCCAATTCTCCAAAATTCATGAAGATGCGGATATTGTGCCGGAAGATAAATTTTTGTACTTAGTGCAAAGTGCAGTACCTGGCTCAAAGGCAGCTCAACTTTTGAACAGTTTTCCTGTTAACGCCGCGAATTATCCTAAAGCTATCGAGCAGCTGAAAGAAAGATTTGGTAGAGAAGACCTTCTGGTGCAGATCTATGTAAGAGATTTGCTTGGGCTTGTTACAAAGAATGCTACAACAGGCAGAACGGCGTCGGACTTAGGAGTACTTTATGATAGTATAGAAAGTAAATTACGAGCGCTGGAAAGCTTAGGACGCACCAAGGAAAAGTTTGCTGATTTCTTGGGACCTTTAGTAGAGTCGTGCCTACCTGAGAATATTCTACGTGCCTGGGAGCGGAGTCGAACTTCTGAATAGGGACAGGAAAAGAGTTCTGAAAGAACGCTTGAAAAACTAATGTGTTTTTTAAGGCATGAAGTAGAATCGGAAGAAATGATTAGATTAGCACAATCAGGATTTACTCATTCTGTTAAGCGTCTTAATAAAAATGTTATTTCAGGTAATTCAGATTTAGCAACAGCTGCCGCGCTGGTAAGTACAAATGAAACCAGTAAAGGTAAGCAAAATGTTTGTATATTTTGTGGTAAGCCTCATATGAGTGCTAAGTGTTTTAAAGCTGAAAATATGAGCTTAAATGAAAAGAGGCAACTTGTACAAAAGAAAGGTCTTTGTTTTTCATGTTTAAGAATTGGCCATTTAAAAAACCAATGTAAAGCCAATATTAAATGCCCCATTTGCAGTTGTGATCATATAAAATTTATGTGTCCTCAGAATGTTAGTTCTGTAAAACAAAATGACTCTAAGTTGGATGTTTCCCTTTCTAATAATAGTAAGAGCGAGAAAGTTTATTTGCAAACTTTATGTGTTCTAATTAAAGTTAAAGATCGAGAGAGAAAAATTAGAATTCTCTTGGATTCGGGATCCCAACAATCATACGTTGGGGAGAAAATTATGAAGCGAATGAAGGCTGATCCTATTCGACAGGAGAAAGTAATTCATGGTTTGTTTGGGGGGAGGGAAACTGCGCCTGTAACCCATTCTGTTTTTGCTATTGACATAAGCAGTTTAGATAACACTTTTAGGTGTTGTTTTGAAGCTTTTTCTGAAAAAAAGATATGTGGATTTGTTCCAACAATCAAGAATGCTCAGATTATAGAGGAATTGAAAAGCAGGAAAATTGAGGTCAGTGACACATTTTGCGAGGAAAGTGAAATTGATTTATTGATAGGTGCAGATGTCATTGGTAAACTGTTAACTGACGAATACCTAGAATTACCCTCTGGTTTAACTGCAGTCAAAACAAAACTGGGTTGGACGGTTATGGGTAAAGAAAAGGATACTGTCAGGGATAATGCCCTAATAAGTCTTTCTTTACTTCCTTGAGGAAGTTTACAGATCATGCTAGTAGCTAGCTACGACTTTCTCTATAGTAAAGGAGAAGAGAAAAGCAACGAAAATTTAAAAAAAAAAAAAAAAAAAAAAAAAAAAAAAGCAAGTGGTACTGTTTAAGTACTGACAACGGGGATCAGAAATGATCTCTTGGTAGATGTAGTATGGAAAAAATGAGTTCGAATTTAAGTTCAGTGATTGATGTAGAGACATGTTTATGGATATGAAAAACCTCAAGGACATTTAATTCACCAACTGAAGAAGTTTTTTTTTTTTTTTTTGATGATTTTTGTCGGAATTAAAATTGAATATGGGGTTTGCAGCTCAAAGCAGTAGTTGATTTATTTGTTTCAGTTTTCCATGTACAGTATTCACGTTCCCTGAAGAAAAATTTCAAAGTTCATATATTTTGTCCAATAAATATCAAAACGCGCATATACGGAACAACAAATCACTTTCCAAAACGAAACAGCAGTTTGGAAAACCCTTTTTATAAACGCCTGACTGTTAATTATAAGACCCTCAGTGGTCAGCGAATCATAGTTTAAGAATCGAAACCATTAAATATCAGTATGAAATTCAAATGGAAATTATACTATAAATTTCTTTATTAAAATGTTTCATTTTTCTTGCGAACATCAATCAGATTTTTTTTAGATGGAGCAGCAATTCTTTTATGAATCATCGAGCTGTTCATAAAAACCACCAAAGAATAGTCGAAAAGTGTGATTTGGGAGTTATTATTATATGAACTGCATGAATTTTAATGAAATTGTTTAATAACCAAAAATTATATGAAAAAATTTTAATATTGGAATCTATAAATTTATAACGTAATAGTATAGAGTTTTAATCAAGAACTCCTGTATAATAATAAAAAGTGTAACCATAAATAATATTCTACTAATATATACCATAAGAAAACCAATAAGAAGCTTGCTCTTTTATATAAAATTTCAGTAGGAGACTAATTGGATTTATTTAATCTACATTTAAATCTATATTCATAATTAAAATTTACACTGCGAAATTTCAAACTAGATTTAAGGTTAAGTAGATGTATGTACTCATTATCATTCTCTGAGGATTATTTCAAATCTCGCTAATTACCTCTAAAGTTAAAAAAATAAGCACTGATAAAAATCCTACGAAGAGGTTTTTCATTTCTGGATATCAAAATCAAGTAGTGGAGTTTTTCTTCTCATTTGAAATACAAATATTTCCTTCTTTTCACGAGCCATTTTTTATTATCCTCTATAAGGTATTTCTCTCGTCTTCTTAGTAGTGCTTTCGTGGTGTGGTGGTCTGCCCCCTGGGCGCATATTCCAGAGGACCGTGATTCGATTCCAGGTGAAGGCGTTGCTCATTTTTCATCTCTCCGGCTTCATAATAAGCTAATGTCTGTACAGTGACACCCGAAGTAAAAGGGTAGTGGGTGATGGTTTTCCATATCCAGGATTTGGCGTTAGGGTCCCATACAATCCCCAATCACCCTTTAAAAGGGGGAGTATATAAGGTATTTCTCCCTCCTTCTAGCATGCCTTCCTGGTGTGGTGTTCTGAACGCTGGGCTTGTATTACGGAGGTCCGTGATTAGATTCCCGGCGAAGGCGTTGCTCATTTTTCATCTTTCCTGCTTCCAAAATATACCTAATGTCTCTACACCTCCTTTTAAACATTTTTCTATTAAGATTAAAACCCACTAAGTATACACCCTTTTCTTTTTGATCTATTAGCACTATAATAGGTTTTTAATGTTTTTTTTCGCATATTGAAATCCGTAAATACCATTATGCCAAGGAAACATATGGACAAAGAATGGAAGGAATTTAGAAGCAGCATTTGTCATTCAACTTTTTTGTAAAATATTGCCACTACACGAAGATAAGAATTTAAATCTTTAATTTATATTTCACATGCGCTCGTTGAGGTTAACAAATTTAATGACTTAAAAATGATAAAAATCTTAAAAATAATTTCACCTTCGTGTTACTTTTTTAATAATGTGATACAAATTAAAATACATTTACTGATACAAATTAAAATACATTTAATTTATAACATATCCAAATGATATGAGCATTTGCAGTTTTGTTGTAATTAATAAAACTTTTGTTTGTTGTATTAATAAAAAGTATTTTATACAATAAGCTTAAATTTAAAATGGATATGATAATTAATGTTCTGAAAGAAGGAAAATAATTTATCAAATAGCTTAATGGGAATAACAGATTAAATAATTCTATTTCAATTCGTCTATAATTTTATATCGCGAATAACAAAAGCGTGGATGTTTAAATAGCGAAACGTATCACGGGCATTCCATGGCTTTATTATTTGCTACACAAAATTGTATATGAATTCTGTAAATAGAATTATTTAATCTATTATTCCCATTAAGCTATATGATAAATTATTTTTCTCCTTTTACTTCATTAATTATCATATTCGTTTTGAATAAAAGTTTATTGCATAAAATCCTTTTGTTTAATTGCATTTTAGTTGTATATTCTAGGCTTAATTACACGTTATTAAAAAAATCCTATAAAAGCTAATAACTCCAGTTCGTCATTGAATGCCCTAAGACAACAAACTCAAAATCAATATTTAGACAAGAAGCTTTTTTCCCCAGTCTGCTTCAGACTGCAGCCTATTTCTTTTTAAGATTGTAGAAGACTGCAGAATTAATAATTTTTAAAAATTATTCTTATTTTAAGTGACAGCAAAACCTTTGCCTCATAATCTGAGAAAATTTCAAATCTTTACATCCCAGACATTTTTATATACTGAAATTTCAAATCGCAAACCTCAAATAGTCTAAAAAATAGAGAGATTTTCAACAATTCGCCAAAAATTGAGAAATTCAGTTTTCATGCAAATTTCATTGGAAAACATTTTTCTGCACTCTGTTCGATAGAGAAAACAGTACAATTCTATTAGTTTTAGTTTGTTTACTAAAAGAAGGTACTTCATAGAAAGCGCTTAAACATAATAAATAAATAAATAAATAAATAAATAAATAAATAAAAAAAAATCTAAACCGAATTTTGAAAAATTGTTTCACCACATTGCATTATCACATCAACCAATAGTGTGTACACACAAGACTTGAACTCGATGACTTGTCAGAAAGTAGGTTGAAAATCAAATAAAATTACTGTGAGTGTACTAAATAAAAGCGTATAATAAAAGATAGCTCTACTGTCATATGTCACATATATGCTCAGTATTATTTGTTTTCTGTTTTGATGATGTTTTAAATTTATTTATTTATTTATTTTAAAATTTTTATCGGTAAACTCTTCGTTGTTAATCGGCTGTAATTTGAGGCTTTCAGGCTAAAACTTTCAACATTTTATTAATTTTATTTTGTAAATATAAAGCTTAGAATTTAGGTTTCTGTTACAGTTACATACAATAATGCTTTATTGTGCGATTATAAAAATGCATTTGCATTTAAGCAGCTAAAAATAAAGAGAAGTTTGATTTTATTCTGTGTAACAAGATTTTATTTCCCTTAATTTAATCACAGCTTAAAAGAATATAATAAAAAAAAACAATCGCATTTAAAACATCACTTTTAATAAGTCAAACCAGGCGAATCTTGAAACTTCGTATAAAGGAATATGAAACGCACGTTTGGAAAATATAAATTAATAAATCCTCCATTGCACAGTGTTATTGATAAGAAATTTATATTTTAGAAGCTTTGTTCCAAAATTACCTAAAGCATTTGTTCATTTCGGAAATTATATTTCCCGGAAGCTTTTTACAACTATAAAATTCCTTGTTGATTAACGATATAAATTTTATGCTTTATTCAGGCTTAGCTTTCAAGGAATGTGATTTTTCTGTTGCTTTTTCGTTCGATATTTTATTCATAAATGGCAGTGGAATTTTCGTTTCCAGGCATGACTACATCTTTTAGCTCAGAACTCTCGAATTTTCTTCTATGATTGAATTTTATGATATGGTTTTGAGGACCTTTTTCTGACTAGTACTCGAAGAGGAAACGGTAAATATATTCAAAAGATTTTGTGCTAGTTTAACGTTTGGCTTGCGTGCCTTTTAACAATACAGTTATATAATTTATATAAAAGTTTATGGAAAATATCTAAAAGTTACACAGTTTTTCATGTAGTTGGTAATGATTTGCTTGACTTTCTTTATCAGATATCTTCGTAACATTTTTGCTACATCAAAATCTTCATTTCCACTTTCTCCTTCAGCTTTCGTTTATATTGTTCGCAAGGACTTTCGGCTTGCCGCATATTTAGAATACCTCATGCCACTCAGACACTACACATACATTACACTATACATTTTTAAATTTATACATTTACTGGATTCGAAGACGGGTCCCACCATGACTGGCCTACCAAAGTAGTAGGGCAGTCAGCATCGCTAACGACTATCCAAATTCAGCGGCTCAAGTGTTATATGCTTGCTCCACACTAAAAATTTAACGGAGAATATTAAGGAAAAACAATGCTGCTTCGCGGAATCGTTAGTTTGAAGTGCAAGGTCAGGTACAGCAGGCCTCCCCCTCTGGTATTTTCAATTATTTCTGAAAGTAACAGCGAAAGAAGCTTATGCAAATGCAATCACACTCCTAAGGTAATTAATAGTTAACATATTTACCTTCTGTTTTAATTATTCTTTTCATGGATAAGATTAAATTTCTGTTATCTCAATCTTCAACCATTCTGAAATTATTAAAAGTGAACAAAACTATTCGTCTTACATAATTAAGCACTATTCATGATAATGAAATAACAAATAAATATAAAACGCGAAAGCTTAACAATAACAGCGAATTATATTTTAGATGATGTTTAAAGTTATTCTCGATTCTTTATTGAACAATTTAGAATTTTTCCTCAAAAACAACAATTTTTTTAGAACTACTTAATGTTTATTCAGAAATAATTAACTCAAGCTGTTTAATAAAAATGTTATAAACAATGCTTGATTGAAATATTGATTACTGCCAGTTTAACTATAAAAAGAAGGATAAATAATCTGATTTTGAAATTCATCCGAGTATATCAAAACGCACTTTTTAACATTAATATTAATGCAAATAATATCTAAGATACAGATAATTTTATTACATCTCTTTATTATGCAGTTCTATTTTACTTAGTTTTCTCTGTTTGTTTATTTGGATTAAATTCTAAAAAATTAATTTTAAATTCAGAAATTAATTAGTTTTCATTCCCCATCTCATGCACTAATTTTCTTTAAATGTTTCATATATATTTATCTGCTACGATGCAACAATATTCTATAGGAATTTTTCCAAAGTTAGATATCAGTGCTTTTACGAAGGGATAACAGAAAACGGCTGGTTTTTAAAGGGATAACAGAAAACGGCTGGTAATTTTAGTAATTATATTATACTTATTTGTTTTAGTCCACTTTGAAGTGTTCTTCACCAGAATCGATACGCTTTTGTCAATCGTTTTGCCCTCTGCTAGAAACAGTTCGGGAGCTCTTGACGACGCAGAATATTGTTTAAGACAAATGGAATTTAGCGTTTCATCTTCGTCATTGAATTTCATTTTAATTCTAATGAGTTCTGTTTTGAGAGCTTTCTTGATAATGAAATAATATTTATTAGTCAACAAGATTTGGTGAATAGTGTAAATTTGGTGTGTGAGGCACAACCTCCAGAGTGTTCTTTCCTCAAGAATCGTCTAAGAAGATTTCTTCAGAAATCTCGAGAAGATTTTTCAACGACTTAAAAAAGCCTAACGTATTAAAAGCCTAACGTACCTGTTACATTTTCTGAATGCTTTCCTTCTTTCTCCTAGCAAATGGATGTCCAACACCAAACAATTTTCGTATGATATGATGCCGTTTGTGAACCTTGAAAACTGTTCTCACATTTATTACTTACGCAAAACATCACATTTAAAGGTTTGTCGAAGTACAACAACGATTTCAAATGCATTTTCCTTTATCAACAACAATAACAGCAAAATATATTTGTTCCTTGATCACACTATCACAACATATGACAGGACCCTGCGAGGAGAATCATTCATAAATTAGAACCAAGGGCTAACTGTTCGACCCAGATTGATGTCCTTTAATAAATATACATTAAAATTCTAAGCTAAAAATAACATTACGACAACGAGTGTGTGGCACAACTCGGGAATTGCGAAATACTGGTTTGCAGTGTTGTTATTCCTGTTATTTTTGGGTATCTCTCTATATATTTAAAGTCGATGTTTTTATGAATATATTCAAACTAATCATCGCAGAATTTAGATTCTACGTCATCGAGTAAACCGTAAAACAATTTTCTAAATGTCCTTTTTTTCCCGAAATTTCTGATGTAATTTATTTTCGGCTTGTTAGCAGCCGCACAATAATTAAAAATTCGAAAAATGCTTTCAAAAATTGTTTGAATAATTAAATGCTTTGCAGTTGCTAAAAATATGAAGTTTCATATCAAAACAATTAAGCTTTCAATATTATCTGCTTCTTGAATTTAAATGATGTTAAGATTGGACTTTTATATCAAATAAACATTTAAACGAGCTGAAGGTAAATTTTAGCCTTCGGATATAGATCAAAAGAACTTGGGGAGTTGCTGGAGAAATGATATTACCCGTACTTCATTCCTCTGCTTGTTAGAAGAAATAACCTGTCAACATTTAGAGACAATGCTCTAAAATATAGAAAATGACATCCGAATCATATTGAAACAGTAACATAATTTCTAGAAACAACAGAATTTACACACGTACATACGAAATTAAATTATATAGCTATGGCAATACCACACATATTGTCCAGCGCTTCTCCAAGGCAGTTGAACCCTCTGCACAACCCAGACAGATGGCCGTCATACATCAAAGAAAGAAGACAGCTTTTGGAGCTCACATATACCGTTATTGCAGAAATTCAGTTTCTGACTCGTTGCGAAATAGGCGTTATTAACGTTTTATAATAACAGCTTCCCTGAAATGAATTTTGAACGGTTTCTTTAATTACTAAAATTGAGCTTGTTTATTAACTTTTAAAGAACTTTGGTTACTTTAATTAAATAATTTCAATAAGCAGTTAATTTTTAATTTATATTTTAATTTTGAAATGCTTCATTATCATCCATTTATGTAAATCAGAAACCTGGTTTAGTTGAAAATTCTTATTCTGCTTCTTGAAAAAGACAAGGAATTTTCAACAGTTTTATATTTTACATCAAGTCATTTACTTTTATTAATTTTATTGTATTGTTTTTGGTTGAGTTTTGAATTGTTTTTGTTTCAATTTATATACAGAGTGCCCACTAAAGTCCGGTACCACACGTTTAATTGCCGAACGGCTGTGGCTATAGTTATAACAGTGGTGTCCAGGTATAGAAAAGTGGGTATGGGCTACTAGATGAGATACGTTTCAGCGCCATCTGGTATAAAACAGGGGAGTTAACGTCCCCATCTCGAAAATGATACGAGATAGGAAGAAAAAGTGATTTACAAAGTTGTAGAGTATCATCGATTTAGTACAAAAAGACACCTTGCGGACATGAATGTTAAGAACAGAACGTTATACACACGCATTTGTTTGTTCACGATTTCCGAAACTGTGATGTCACGAAACGATCTTAGAAAGAAAAAAAAGGAAAAAACTAATTATCAAAAGCTATCTTTATTTTCGATGTTTTACCATTCTCTCCATCAGCTGAAATGCACATCTGGACCCTTGTTAGAACTTCATGTTGCGCATTGAAGCATATGGGTTGACAAGTTTGCGCAAGCATCTCTAATACGTCGTTGAAGGTCCTGCAATGTTTGTGGAGAGGGTCACATATACCTGATATTAGAGGTATCCGCGCAGAAAAACGTCAATTGGAGTCAGGTCAGGTGAATGCGGACGTCAGTCTTCGAAAAAACCGTACCCAATTATTCATTCTCCGAATTCCTCCATCAGGTACTGCTTCACTTGGAAAGTCATGTTGGATCCATCCATTCAGGAATTGAAGCAACGGCAGGTTCTCAACAAAATCAGGCATTATGTCTGGCAGAAGTTCTAAATATTGTGCGGCCGATAACTTACCCTGGTAAAATATTAAGCCGATTAGCCTATTATTATAAATTTTGTACCAAACATTAATCTAAAACCGTTATTTGATATCAAACGTCGGCAATTTATTCTATAACCAGCTATATTCTTCTTATAGTCAGTTAGTGAATAGGAACTATGCCTGTTCCATCTTTAATGAAGTTTCTGGTGCTCCCAACACTTTTACATATATCTGTCAAGTGTCAGCAGAACATGGTGGATTTTCCAATGCCCAGTAATGGGTGTTCTGCTTATCGTACATTTCGTTCAGCGAAATGCATGTCTCATCCGTCCACACTATACCTGCCAAGAATGTTGGCTGGACCTGGACCTCTATCTTGTTCATGGCGAAGTTGCACCATGCAGAACGTCTCTCCATGCATCCCCGTCCAGTAATGCTAAATTAGGTGCTGGTCGGTATGAATGAGCACCTAATTCGTTTAGGATTTTCCAAAGACGACTTTTTGATAAGCCACAGTGTTCACCTCTCTCTCTTGCGCTGCAGTTTGGATATGTGAGGCCGTATGATAACACATCTTCCGTTGCCCCTTAGCTGGTCTGCGGATCGAAATCTGCTAGTCACGCAGTCTCTATGCCCCTTAAAAGTTTCACAACCTGTAAGATGATTTTGTATGAAGGATGCGGGCCTGCAGGAAAACGGTGCCGATGCAACCGCGCTGCTGATCGTGCCTTGCGCTCAAATTCCCCGTAAGTAGAACCATCTCACAATAATCATTTTTTACAAATCGCTCCATGATCATGAGCTTTAACATACAAACACGAGGAAATATCTCTTTTATAGCTGTCTTAGGTGAACAGGTGTGACGTTTCATACACTATTTACGCAATGCACAAATTCTTACACCAAGCTGCAGTTGCGTTGAGTTGATGCGTTTTGCCACACGATTGTACACGATCTATATGTTGATACTCTGTTTGTAAAGACAATCAGTACAAGGATGCACTTCGCCGGGTCTGAACCACAGTCCTTTCGATTGTAAATTACAAGTGACATCACTATGCCTCGATACGGGCATGTTTTTCATCCGAAAGATAATCTTTTCTCCTTTCGTTCAAGTTTTGTGATGTCACAATTTCGGAAATCGCGAAGAAACAAAGGTATGATTTCAGCGTTCTGTTTTTAGTATTCATATCCACAATGTGTCTACTTGTATTAAATCGACGATGCTCTACAAGTTTAATTCACTTTTTCTTTCTGTCTCGTATCGGTTTCAAGATAGAGAGGCTAACTCCGTCATTTTTCACCGGGTGACGCTCTAAGATATCTCATACAGTAGGGCATAGCCACTTTGCTGAACCTAGACACCAGTTTTGTGAATATAGCTACAGCCCATCGCAGTTAAACGGGTGACACAGGACTTTAGTAGGCACCCTGTATATATATATATATATATACACTCATTTCCAAAAGTTAAACACGGAGAAGAAAATGCTAATTTCCGGAAGCTAATCAGAATTGAAGAGGATGCAATTCGCTGCAGGGATAGATGGAAGTATGCAAATATGTTAAGTAACAGCCAATCGAGCTTTCATGTCAAGAACTAGGCAAAAAAAGGCAGTCTTATAAGAAACCAGCTTTATGAAGGGTTACAGAAGTTGACTGCAAGTGCTGATAGAAGGAGTTTAAAACTTTCGTACAACTTGCTTTCAAGACATACGTATTTCTAGGACTTCCAGAAGACGAATGGAAGATTCTGAGCTCAGGCGTGCTGTGGGACGCATTGAAGCAGGACAGTCACAATTCCAAACCACACAGATAGTTGTCCGAAGGCCCGTAGCCGGTCGCCCAAGGGTTACAACCCCCCGCGGAAGATCGATATATTGCTATTGTAGCCAAGCGGAATCGTAGAGCGACCTCCACACGTGGGACATCTATGGTTACAGCGTCCATTGGTAAGGCGATATCTGCAACTACTGTACGCCGAACATTACATATGAGTGGACTGTACTCCCGGGTACCTAGAGTTTGTGTTCCTCTATCCGTTCAATCAAGAGGGGCACGATTACAATGGTGCCGGGAACATGTCGATTGGAATGTGTCTTACTGGGGCAATGCCATGTTTACTGATAAGTCAAGATTTGCTCTAGAGCCAGACAACAAGTGTATAAGGATATGGGGTGAACAACGAACACGCAATCTGTCCCAAAACATCGCCCATTCCGAGGCGGAAGCATTATGGTGTGGGCAAGGATTTCATTAGGATACCGCATCGACCTGCACATCTTTAAACGGGGTTCTTTGACGGCTGTCCGGTATCGAGATGAAGTCTTAGAACGCATTGTGAGATTGTACGCTGGAGCAGTTGGCCCTACTTTTGTTTTAATGGATGATAACGCACATCCCCATAGAGCTGACATCATCGGTGACTACCTGGAGAGTGAAGGGATTGCCCGTATGACGTGACCAGCATATTCGCCTGACCTTAATCCCATTGAAAATCTTTTGGATATTCTCGGCCGTGCTTTATCTTCACGTTTTCCACCTCCAGCCACTCTTACTGAGCTGGAAGCTGCTCTACAAGAAAAATGGCGATTGCTTAATTCTGCGGTGGTTGACCACCTAATTGAAAGCATGGTCACAAGATGTAAACTTTGTATACTGATGAGGGGGTGGGGTCACATACTCTATTAATGTCCTGTTTTTTCATTTTATGCTGTTTATTTTCACTTTATACATAATTCTGTTTAAGTCTTCAGTATGTCATTATCTGATAACTTACAAAAATTTAATATTGTTTTCATTTCTGCATATAATTATTGATTTTGTTTTATGCATAAATATATATGCTACTTTCCTGCCGAATTTTGTGTCAATCAAAGCAGTATTTGTTGATTTTTTTGCATTTTACATCTTCGTGCTTAATTTTGGGAAGTGAGTGTATATATATATATATATATATAATTAAATAAAATAAATTATGACTTATCCATGCTAAAAAACTAATATAAAGTAAAAAAAAAATAAAAAGTAAAACTGAAAAAAAAAAAAAAAAAAAAAAAAAAAAAAAAAAAAAAAATCTAATATAAAGTAAAAATATTGAATGTTGAATTAATATTTAAAAATGGGAAACTGTAGAAGCCTTTAGCTAGGAGTATAGTTTTTATGAATACGGAATTTTTTTTAGCCAAACTAAACAAAATTTTGTTTCTGAAAAAGTCAAACTAAACTAACTAAATAATGTAGTTTATTAATTAATTTCAGCTTAAGATCTCTTCAGGGGATATTTAATCCGAATTTAATGACCTAACTAATATTTGGTATTCCAAAAAACGTTTCTGTCTTCCCTAGTTAATGAGAAGGTCACTCATATCCATTAACATGATATGCTTTTCTCAAAATTACGGATTCTACTTTTTGACATCCAATGAATAAAAGTTGTATTAAAAATGCTCTTTATTTATTGCTACTTATGATTCAGTCTGGTTTTAGGTTTTATACTACATTTTTTCGATTAAACTTATTTCTACTATATGTTGCGCACATTTAAGGCTTTGTATTGCAAAGATCTTGTAAACAGCGGTTTATGAGTTTTGCTAACTTTTAATTGCACCTACAAGACGTAGTGTTAATAAAGTGCTAAGAGTCAATTAAATTTAACTTCATATCTTGAGAGAAATAATGACATTTCTAGATCGCAAGTAAGTTTTGGCATCTCTATTCTATCGTACAGCAGGTTGCGAATTTAATGTAAATTATGAAATGCAGACTTAATTCGAAGAAAAGATATACTTGCTATATTTATAGATTTCAGGTTCTCCTATCATATGAGAATGAAATTTATTCTAAAGCTAACTAATTTAGGATTGCACAAACATCTAGTAAAATATTAGTTCATTGGCGTTTATCAGCAGTGGAGAAACATCTTACAGATTTCTCAACGATTCTCCGCCATATATAATATTAGTTATGTAGGTAAAAATAATTCTAACAGCAGAAAAAAATCGATCATAAATAGTTATTTCTTTCACTTAAACATAATATTTCGTTATCAACTTAGTTTCCTGAGCTTGTAAGAAGCTATCGTCTTCGTGCCTCTCTCTGCGTGCTCTTGTGACGTAAATGATTATTACATCCCTCAAATTGAAGGAAAATTTTAATTCTAATTTGGTGATAATGGCGTTCTTGCTTGCTTAAAAATCTGGTGCGATCAATAAGGAATCATTTTAATGATAATTTTATAAAATATTCATAATTCGAGATAATTTTTCGCTCTGGTAGGCTGTGTCGGGGATCTCAGATAAATTAGGAATAAGTTATTACTTAGCTAATTAGCATAGAGCAAACTGATGAAATATTCTCACTCGCAGTCACAATATAAAATACAAAGTTCTTCGCGAAGGCATCCTGCTTCTTAAATCAATACTTTTTATAAGCTTTGCTGTTAAAAAAAGAATTGGTTATGAATATTAGCAGTTTGCTTTTCTTTCTGTTGTAATCATTTCGTAGGTTTTGATGTTGCTTAGTATAGGAAACACTGTAAAATTTGAAACGCCTACTCTCAAATAAGCTAGTCATAGGGTTCCACACTAATAACCTTTTAATACAAAGTCATTTCAGTAGATTGAAGTCTGCGAGAGATCGCTGATAAGCCACCAACAAACATCATATTATAGATAATGATTTATTAGCGAGGAATCTAAGGATGAGAATTTCATGACAAGTTACAAATTAAGCTTTCACATACTTGTCACTTCATGCAGATTCTGGCCTCATGATTATTTGCCAACGTGTTGCGTTAGTGTGTATCGCCGTGATATATCTGTTTCCTTGCCCAGTTAATTGGCTTACAAGGATTACTTTGGTTACATGAAAGCAGTTAGAGATATTCAGATAATGAAAAGCATTGTTTCAATGCAAATTTGCAGATCTAGAACTTAGAATAAAATAGCTTCTCATGTTGGAGATATTAATTTTCCAGTACAATATTTAGTATAAATAGCATTTGAAATACTGTTTCACTGAAATGGCAAAAACTGGAAGCTGCGTTTGAAGACTATTTCCTTTCAACTAGTAAAAATAAAATGACTTCAGCCTTTTTAAATATTATATGTTTTATACAAAGTTCAGGTTAGGTTGTTTTAAATATGGGAATACTATCTGCTACTCTGCTAGAGCTATGTGCTTAAGGGAGAGATTTGCAGAGGTCTTCCTAAGAGAAACTGTCTCATATTCAGGTTGCACATAGCAGAATCCACAAAAATCAAGTAGCCAAACCGTTCTCCTGAGATCGAACCAGATTGCACTCCCAATATTAAGCGGTCTTAACGACTCGACCCGACCACTGGTACAACTTAAAGGAATTTCTTTTAAGATTAAAAAATAAAGGGAAAACGTGTACGGAAAATAAATTAAATTAGAAAAAATATTATATCAAACAACTCACATAAAAATTCACTCAGATAACTTGGATATTCATATCGCCAAATTAAAATAGATTATAATTTCGAGCCTTCAAAATTAAATGCTAAAATTAGAGGCAGAATAAAGTGAACATTGTGCGAATATCATTAGTGTTTGCAACTTTCGCGTACGATATTTTTGGAACACTGAAATTTAAGAGGCATGAACGTTTTTGGAGGAAAATATATTTATTCCTATAATTGACAAATATCTGTTATAAGTAATCAGAATTAATAAGAATGTTTAACAGCATCTTCGACATAAGCGCGATATATAATTCCTAGAAGAGGTAGGGTACACCTAGACGACTCGGACTTCGAAAACAATGCAGGGTCGGAAATGCAATCGTATTAAGATAGGGGTTGCTAGGGACAACCCGCAAATGTATTACGATGTAAAATATAATACATCGTTATCGGAAATTGACACTGAAACACTACAGGGTTAAATTAGGTCAGGAATTTCCTAATAAAAAGTTGCTTGAAGTTTCGTAACTTGCGCACTGCATGGAATCTCGGACGTTTTGCAATACGCCGAGCATCCTTCGGAGGTTCATAATAGCCCCGATGATGTGCCATTTCAAAGCGTCCAGTGCATTTCAATATGCCAGAGATTCCACTCCTTACGTCACGTTACGAAACGTCGAGGACCTTCATCATCAAGGAAGTCGGAACGTGTTATTATGGTAATCCTTTTAGTTCCAAAAAATTGATTTCTCTGCTACCTGTGATCAGCTGGAGAGTGATCAAGAGGTACAGGAATGATAAGCCAATAATGGATGGAAAAATTCTCCACTTAACGATAATTTAAAATAGGTGTATACGGTCAGTTTCACAATAAGTGCTCGACGTAGTTTCGACCATTCAGCGTCATGCAGGCAGTACAAAGGCGACGCATGGACTTTCGAACGCTTTCAAAAATACTCGGCATGTTGCGGACGTTTGCAGACGTCAGGGAGATTTTTACGACAAAGACTGTGTTATAATCATCGGGCTTCTCGTAGACCATGGATTACAAACCTCTCGCAAGAAGAACCCCAGGCTGGATAAATCAAGTGATCGTAATGGCTATAGGACCGCCCAATCTAGTGCTGCAGAAACGTATTGTTCAAGTTATCCCGTACGGCAAGGTAAAACGAGCTGGTGACCCATCGTGATGATACCACATTTCACGCCGAACAGGTGTAGGAACATTGTCGAATAATTGTGGCAGTACCTCCTCGAGAAAATTGCGATATTTTCGAACATCCACTAGGGATGTTAAGAGACATGGCTTGAGTAAGTAATCCTTAATAATAGCCCATACATTCAAAGGAAATCTTGAAATTGGGCAGCATATGGGCGCACACTTCGTGGGTTGTCGTAGTTCCACAGATGAACGTTTTGTTGATTGATGACAGATTTCCGTATTCGTAAATTGTTCCATACTCTCGCTAAGTAGTCATAACTTGAAATGACTAACTCTTCATTCCAGCTACAGCTCTAGCCAGAAACGCGTTCAGGTAGATAACCATAGCCCTCAAACATATAAAACTGTAGATAGTAAGAACCAGCCACGTAGCCAGAAAACTTTGTGCCATTTCATTATCGGGAAGGTCACTGATTTATTTTAAGCTTATGGTCTTTAATATCAATTTGAAATCACGATGTTTTCATACTTTTTATTCTAATACTTCTGCTGGTGGCTATCGATTGTTTCCTGAGACAACCTTTAATGTTCCCCCTATTTTGTTGGGATTGCATTCTCGACCCTGCATTGATCAGGGATTCCCAGACTTCTAGGTGTAGTCTAGTCCTTTTAGAAATTTGTCCTAGTTGTGAATTACGTGTATATGTATCTCTACCAAACAGTTATGAACTTTCGAGGAAACTGGAAAAAGACAGCCCCATTTTAAACCAAAGAACAGCAGCTGTATTGTTGTTCTACTCTTGCCTCTTTAAGCGTAACAGATAAATCAAAATAAAGCCTTACCAGAAGGCATAGTGATTAGGGAAGCCAACTTCGATAAGGAAGGGCTCGAGTTCAAATCCCGGAGAACGTATGGTTGATCTGTCCCTTCATAGGAGGTAATGGTAGCGCCTATTAAGTACCTCCACAGTAAAATGGCCACCACTTCCGGCCTTAGAAGTGGCCAATGTCGAAAAAAGACAAGCTCCCGCCTTTAAATAAAAAAATAAACATAAAAGGCTTATCGTTATTCCTAAATATTCCAAATATACTCAAAGTGAGCCATTTTTTGATTCGCCTCTAATGTTGTCATTATTTAAATAAGTTGCTTCTACCGTGAAAGACTGACTCGTTTTCGAAAACTGCGTGGTTAACTAGAAGTTAAACAGAAAAAAAATATTTGATTTCTTATTTGATTTTTTTAAATTAAATTTTAGAAAATAATCTTTAGTCTTCATATTTCCTTCCAAACCCCTCCATTTAACTTTAGTTAAAAATACGGAAAAGTAATACCAGAACAAAATAAAGTAACATTTTGCAGTTCCAACACAAATTAATGCTACAAAACTCCATTTATAATTAATACAAAGCTTATAAAAAGATACGCCTTAAATCAGTTTTCAGAGGGAGTAAAAACCAAAGCAGCATTTTTCTTAGGAAAATACATCACATTGTGGTTTTTATTTTATGTATAACTAATAATTTTACGAGATTAAAAGTACATGCATTAGTATTTCAAATGTTTGAACTCGAACTTTTGAAAATGGAATTTAGTGAGCAATTTAAACAATTATTTACATTTTAAAACTTTGCAAGTTTTTTCTATGCTTTAATGCTTGAAGTTAAAATTTCCCTTTGAGAGAATGAAAAAATACTTTTATATATTCGGCATTTTGAGCTATCAAAATATAATTTTCAAAGGGAATGTAATTGTGCTTAATAATGAAAACTTAAAAGCCAAAACTTTGGGCACACACCAACAAATTAAGCAAAAATAGAACTTTTAATTCAGGAACTAAGGAAGTTTTACGATCTAATTTAAAGTACTTCGATATTAATATATGGTGTTCAGAAAATCTGGCTACAGATTCTATAGCTATAGCTTTTCAACTGTTTGCTGTAGCGTTTCTCAAACTTTGTAAAATCTAGCTTTATATGTGGACCGAGGAAAGCAAAACCATTTCTATTAATAGAATATTCATCATGCAGTGTATGATAAATATTAAGGTTACATACTTTCGTATGAATAAAAGTATCAATACAACTATAGTATCACAATTGCTTTACCTTTTACAGGCTTTTTTATCGTAGCCCTCAGCTTATATCGCTGCGTTCAATGGTACATATATAACAGTCAGTAGACAGGCAGGCGGGACATCAGAATTTCACCATAAGATTGTGCAGGTGTAGTTCCACCGCACTAACTGTGCAGCTTCGGCCCAAATTTTGAGGGAGAACATCTCGGAAAGGCCTCCTTTCCTTTTTCCTCTACATTCAATCACTCAAGAAGATCGTCGGCTCGCCATGTATATGAGTGCCGATTCATCAGATAGACACTATACACTTGCTAACATCCATGCTTTTAATTCGAAGCCAGAGCTATAATTTACTGCAGTAAGCGTCAATAACCAGTATACCGTCTGGCCAACATAGTCAGTAGACAGAATAACAGTGGAGGGATGTCGTATGGTTGGAGATAGGTCATATGAACCAATTAATGCATTTAGTCTTCTTTTGTTATGACCAGCAGTAATCGTAAAAAACCTTATAATCCAGTGTATTCATTTTACACTGTGAAGGAATTTGTAGGTTTTTGATAATCAGCGACATACGTATTATGGCCATAAGTATAATAAATAAGGCGTGTCACAAGAGCCAGAAAATGTGCACCAGGAGATCAAATTTTCCCTAGAATAAATTTTCAGATGGACGAGCAATGTCGTTTTTGTAAAAAGCAAATAAGCGGCTTGATATCAAAACAGTTTAAATGGCTGTACAATGTCATCGATGTACGTATATTTAAACTGACAGCAGATCTTTCAGTAGGACCAGTATCCCCACTGATTACTCCCTAAATTATAACATTTGCTATGGATACTGCAGTTACCACACCTAAATCTTACTGCACATTTTCGGGACAATTTACAATAAGCTGCCAGGAAACATTTCTCACTACAAAAGAGTAAAAGTGAATTGATCCCATTTTTAGATAAATGATGAAAACGTCTTCCGTTTGAGTTTCTATTACCAATAGACTCTTCTTCAGGAAGAATACAGTGTGAATTCAGATGATTGTGGCAGATAAGTAGGCCGTTAACAAACCAGTGCAATCACATACATGGCTTTTTACTAGCATTTAAGTTTATGGAAGTTGCCCAACCGGTGTAGTGGTTAGTGTCGATGACTGCCGTGCCGAAGGGCCCAGGTTCAAATCCCGGAGAAGGCATGGATGTTTGTCAATGTATAGTGTTGATGCAGCATGGCTGCACTCTAATGATGCGGCGAGCCGAAAGCTCTCTTATGTAATTTGGTCGAAGGGGAGAGGGCAGGAGACCCTCGGACACCGTCCTCCCGGTACTTCCCATCAAAATTGGGGGTTGAATTGAGATAAATCGCACTGTCACTTGTAAGATGCTCAAAGCTGTTGCCAACGACAAGCGTAATCTTGCGCGTCGAGGAATTTCGCAGGCTAGGACTGATGCTACTGTCAGACAAACTGAGCATAAGTAACATCAACAACAACGTTTGTGGCAGTTTTATGGCAGTATTTATGTTTACGTCTTTAAGTCTTTTTAAATCTGTTTGAAGAATCTGTAATAAATTTAACATTATGCAAGATTTTAGGTGTGCATTTAATCACGAATATTTTATATTTTCATTTACCGGATGAAACGCATATGGTTTTACATATTAATGTTTTGTCTTCATATTCAATCTCTTATTTTATGTAATATTAATTGCACATATTGTTAAATACTGTTGAATTGTTTAGACCCCAAACAATTCAACAATAACAGAAATATACGTGCAAATAAATTTAATATACAGTTAGAGTTTTACTGAAGGGAAGATACGGATTAAACAGATAAAAAAAATATCATTGTCGCTTGCAGAATACAAAAACTGTTAGTGAAATTTTAATTACTGGTGAATAAATTCAAGGGAAACAACGCTAAGTGACGAAAATTTGGTTCTAATAGAAGCACTCAGCGGTTGAACACTATCATCATCTTCAGCTATAACTAAGAAGAATCGCAGATAGAAAGACAACCACCTACTTTTTCCTATTTATTACAAAGTTCACAGTCGTCAGATACTCTTAACCTCTCGAAATTTCATTGATCTTGCTGTTTGTGTGCTTGTCTTTCATTGAATTGTAGCTGAAGAGGGCCGGTAATGTTTCATTGCAGGAAGATCTTATGCTAAAGTAAAACTTACAACAATTAACACTGCTTTTCTTGTATTCAGTTTATTTGGCATGCTATTCTTTTATATATTTAAGTAATAATTATTTTTATTGAAGTTATTAACATTAGATTGTCTCAGTTTTACATTACTAAATTCTGAAATTTGATATATAATAATGTTCTTTTCAAAGTAGTTTAAAATGTGCGTTTTAATTGTGACCACGTTGTGCATGAAATGAAATGCAACATAGAAGATTTAATCTTACGAGGGAAGAAAACTTGGATAAAATGCACGACAAATAAAAAGGAAACGTTAATTTATGGACATTTACACAGTTATATCTCAATTTCATTTATATATTCTTGCATTATTTTGAACAAAGAGTCATGTGCTAATAGAAATGATAAAAACAGAAACTGATTAGAGGCAATAAACTGGCTTTACAACATCAGCTATAGTTAAATAGGTTCGATAAAATAACTTAACCTTACAGCTTTAGCCATAAATATCTAAGAGCGTTTTTTTAAAGAATGAGTTAAATTGCTATTTTCAGTACGATCAACTATAGCGAAAATTAAGTATTTTTTCAAAGTGCAATCAAGTCACTCAATCTTGAGATAAGCAGGTAATGCTATTGTCAAAATAACGTATAGTTTCAAATCCACACATAATTTTTACTTCTCAAAGTACTTAATAGTTTGCTTCTCCAATGTAAAGAATGGATTAACAAAGTGTAAAGAATAGATTAACACATATTGTGTGTGTTTATATGCATCATATATTGCTTTTCCGTAGAAGTAGATTTTTTTCCTGAGAGAAAAATCGCAAGTACTGCAATGTAGTCACTGACACCACAAGTTCAGATTATGTGCTTCTAAAGATGAATTTTGTTAGCCCGTGCATCAATATTTCTTATACGTTACAAAGTATTGTAAATGTTTCATGTATTACTAGGACCGTATATCCGTAATGAAAGTTTTTTTTTATTTGAAATGCTCAAAAATATCACTTATAGTATATGATGTTATAAAGTTTAGTAGATATTTGTGTGTATTTGTTCGTAATTTAGTTTCTATTCGTTTCTTTACTGCTGCGTATTAGTTTTGCTTACTTATTTATTCAGTGTACTTTTGTGTGATAATTTTCTGTTTATTTATAGTGTACTTTATTTAATTCTGAATTTATGGCTACCTCCTACATTTTTATGTATCTTTTTTCACATAACATTTTGTAGATTTTGTAATTGAGTGTCGACCAACGTGTTATTTTGAAGATAATTCAAGCAGAAGCAGAGAAACCCTCCTACCGGGCCTTAATGACACTCCCTGATTTGCAGTGCTTATTCTTCTCTTGGAACAACCCTATGGTTTGCTTTGGTTGATTATGACAAACTACACAAGGGCTGTCTGCCTAAAAGAAAAGATGCCTTCATAGAGGATTTTATGAGGGAAACTGGCTCGTACTCACATTACACATGAAGAAAACAACGAAAATGCCCGTACAAATACCCTATCCACCTGGAATCGAACACAGGTTGGAATTACTAGTAGTCAGAGATTTTACCGCTCGGCCTTTAAACAAGACATATAAACAGATGCATTTTAGAAGTCATCTGTTTATAGGGACAGTCAGATTCATACCAAGCTCCTTCTCTGGGTCTAGATTTTGGTTTGCCGGAATTTTTGAAATTCTGCAGTATTCCTTGCATGCTAAGGAAAATTTCGAATTATTCCTCTTACTCTCCTGAGTTATTGACGCGCTTTTTCTTTGCCTGTAAAAATTGCTATTTTTTTAATGAAGTTTCAATGCTTCTGTCCTTCATCGCATACCTATCCCGTCTTGATGCTGTGCGGACATGTGCGAAGATGCTTCTCTGTTAACACCATCAAAATCCAGAAAAATCAATGAACCATCCTGTAATTGAATTCATCTGAACGATCATAATGAAGAGATTTACGTGGACACTAAAGCAGCTGTAGTGGCATCTGATGAAGAATTATCGTCTTTTAAAGTGTATTTTCATTGTGATTTCATTGTGTTTACTCCAGGACAACGCTACCAAGGAATACGAAAAGAAGTGCTATTGAAGTGCCGTTTTTCTTAAGGCCATCTAAGCGCCTCTACTTCCAATCTTCGTACCACCGGCTAGACGGTGTTCTTTGGATTATTCGAAGCTACGATTTGTGTTTGTGCAGCGATCGTGTGCGTTTTTATAGTGACTCAATCAAGTGTAACTTTTCAACCACTTTTTTACGATTAATTCGAATATATCTTTAAGTCTGTCATCCATATCAGCAAGGTCTCCCCAGCCAAAGTAGGCCCTCCATTAGCCTTCTTTTTGAAACCAATTATGTTACAACAGCCTAAATAGATCTCAAGTAATTTAATTTTTCCTTGAAGTTAAATCGCAAAATCTTCTTTTCCTCCTATCAGGCTAAATATCGGCATAGGACCTGTTGTTTCGACTCATATCTTTCCCTTGGAACTCACCATCTTGCAACATCCCTCTCACCATCATTTCCTCTCACCATCTTGCAACACAACCTAACCTTCTACAAGGTTTCAAGATGCATGTGCTAACTTAATAGAGTACCACGATTTGAACTTTGGTCAAAACTCATTGCACATGGCTTTATTTATATCTTGGATTTTGATTATGTTCAGTATTTGAAATTTCTACGTATAGCTTCACCACATCCCAGTGTTGTGCTTTGAATTCATTGCTCTTAAAACGCTCTCGATATTTACAATGTATTATTGTTACATTTTAGCTCTTGAATTGTAGATTATTTATTAACTGTGTAGGGTTCATATTTATTTTAACTAACCTTTATTTTAAGTTTAAACTACCTTTCCTGTCAAGCCTTACTTTTCCCCTGGAACTGCCAATGCCAGAGTATGTAAATTTTAGTAGAACGCGCAAGGATTCAAATTATCAGCGGAAGTATTCTGAGTTAAATAGAAAGGAAACGAGTTCGAGGTGTGCTGTTCTTACTTCACGAGCGCGGAGGTAGTTAGACAGAATTTGAAGAACCCCGCGTTTCGGCCTGCGTGCTTGCCTGGAAGTATTGTTAATCGTTCAACGTGATCTTCAAGTTTGCTGAATTAGCAGCGGTATTGTAAAACGCGGTGAGGTTAGTTACTTTTAGAGAGCCTCGTAGTTAGTCTTGTCTTTAGTTTCTTTTCAGGTTATTATTTTTATTTGACCGCCGAGTTGGCGCAGTTTGTGAGCGTCAAGAGCACGCACTTGTAATTTATTACGTTGAATAAAAAGGGACTTAAACCCTTAACAAGACTCTGTCTTTTATCCAGTTTTCACAGTCACCTCTTGGTTGCGTGCAAGTTGGAGGCGCGCAACGCTACATTGGCGCCCGAACACTTATCGAACTGAAATGGCCGAAAATTGGATGGAAGCCGCTGGACAACACCAAGAAATGACAAGCCAATTGGAAATGATTTGGATACCTGGTCCAGACTTTGAGAGCGTCAATCAAGCCAAACGTCAATTTCGACGGAAAAAATTCGGTGGCGATATTTCTAGAAGGCCTAGAAAATCACTTTCAGCTCTATCCTGTGCCGGGAAGACGAAATGTTGCCATCGCCACATCCGCACTAAGAGGACAGGCCACGCTATGGTGGAAAATATAGGCACATTTTTATTAGGGGAATTTGGAAGCCAGACATATACATTTGAAAATTTCAAAAAATCGTTAGTAAAGGCCTTCCCCATAGTGAAAGATCGAGCAAGGCTGGAAGCCGAACTATATAGTTTCTATCAACGGGATATAGAAGAATTGACGGACTTTATTCTACGAAAAATTAAGCTGACGGATATGCTGTATGGGAAGAAACCCGATGCGCAGATTATTGAAATAATCTTACCAAGATTGTTACCCGCTGTTCAAGACTACTTTGAAATTAGAAACCCAAGCACATTGCAGGAGCTCTTCGAATTGGCGGTGAAGTTTCAAAATCGCAGAATAGCGGAAAAAGCTAGAGGGGCAACGTATTCTCAAAGTACCCGAATGAAATCTTCAAATGAGGAAACCAGAAATGGAAATCGCTCTTATGGGGGAAAGAGCTATCAAGCTAACTCATCGAAACTCGAAGGTCAAGGCCCAAAAAGAAGATTCGAAAATAAACATCCGCGTACCCAGAAGGCACAGATTGAAAGGAAAGCTTTAAACGAGTAGAGGGGCCTGTGAAAGGGAGGGTCCAGACCCCGGAAGTTTTTAAAAAATCCTCAAAAAGACATTTAAATACGTTCATCGTAAAAAACTCACATCTACCAATTATACAAGTCCTGGTTGGCGATGTACCAGTAGAAGCCCTCATCGATACAGGAGCAGAAGGAAATTTTATGAGCGAAAATTTCTTCAAAAAGAATTTTTATAGGGTACGATTATTTAAAACCAAAAATACGGAAATTATAGCGGCGCAAGGAAAACATGTCACTGCATCGGGAAATTATCATTTAACATACAGGTAAAAGAGGAAACTGAACTGAAAGCTGATCCTGAATTTGGGAATATCTATGCATATTTGAAAGACCCCGAAAGCTTTGAGCACACAGATATCGATGCGATAAGAAATAGAGCAGAAAACTATGAAATAATAGATAATTTATTATTTTATACGAAAACAACAAATGAAAATCTTGAGTACAAACCAGTCATCCCAGCCTCGCTTCGATTAAGCATTTTGAAGGAATTACACGACGCGAAAACAGCGGGTCATTTAGGGGTCAGAAAGACTTTAAAAAGGGTACGCGAGGCGGTATATTTCCCGCAATTATACAAAATAGTAACGGCGTATGTCAAGTCCTGCAATCAATGTCAGTTAATAAATGATATTAATTACAGCCCGGCCGGGTACTTAAATAGCATTCGCGCTACATTTCCGAATGAAATTTTAGGCATAGATCTTCTTGGTCCCTTCCCCCAGAGCGAGTTAAATAAAAATCGTTTTTTTTTTAGTAATAGTAGATCATTTTTCAAAATGGACAGAAATTGTTCCACTTAAACGCGCGTCAGCCAAAACAGTCGCAGATGCATTCTTACACAGATACATTTTAAAATACGGTGCACCGATAAAAGTCATTAGCGATAACGGAAAACAATTCATTAGTCAAATATTTGAAAACATATGCAATGGACTTGGCATACGCCATATCAAAATGGTTCCGTATAGACCACAGGCAAACATAGCAGAAAGAGTGAATAAAAACATAGTAAAAATAATTCGCAGTTACGTGAGCACACATCACAAGCGCTGGGATGGCTACATAAATGAATTAGCTTATGCTTTAAGAACGGCAAATCACGATACTACGGGAAAAAGCCCAGCAGAATTATTTTTAGGCAGAAAGTTAATTACGCCTTTAGATAAATTATTCTTTGTGCAACAAAGAGAGCAAGAGTTTAAACAGAAAGATGTGCAAAAACTGATTGATCAGGCGCTTAAAAGCTCGGATACGGCAAGAAATAAGCAGAAAACATATTATGATAGAAAACGCCGTGAAGCAGATTTTAAAGTTGGGGATAAAGTGTTGAAGCGGAAATTTTCTTTATCAAGTGCCCCAGACAAATTTACGGCAAAGCTAGCTCCAAAATTTGAAGGCCCCTATGTAATTCAGGAAATCAAAGGTGTCGTATTATATCTTAAGAACGAGAGAGGGGAGGTCTGTAAAGCAAGTCCCGACCAGGTGAAAAAATACTATAATCCAAATGATTTTGAAATCCTTAAAAGTTTCTTGCAGGACTCAAGTCTAAACGAAGTAGAAGGTCCAGAGATAACAACAACTGTTCCACCACCCAAGAAGCAGAGAACTGAAGAGAGACCTAGCCCTTCTACAACCCGGACGACGGTATCAAAAAGAAAAAAAGAAAAACTTTCAAACTCCAGCATTTAAGAAAAACAAGAATACAGATGCACCGCCTAAAGAAACCGTGGTAAAGAGCAAAACACCACCTACAACGGATCGGAGGAGAAATTATACATCAAGGAGAACGCGCCCAGGGCCAGAGAGTCAGGTGCCAGCAAGGCCGCCGTTTCGGAAACTGAAACGGCAACAGGAGGAGCAAAAATACCACGAACAACAGAAGAAATTCAAGAAGGACTCCAGGCCGGAGGACGTCAAGACCAGCCGTCCCATGGAAAAACGGAAACGACAACAGCCCGACTATTACTCCGCCAAGAGGCCAGCATGCAGAGGACGCAAAAGAAAAACTAATGTGGACGACACTCGGAGGTCATTAAGGAGAAGATTGACGTCCATGAAACCTATAACGTGGGAACAGTTCTGCCAGAAAAGAATGACGGAGTTCCAATCATCGAAAACTCAAAGATAAGTTAAAATCTTCTATAAAATTTTTTTCTCTTTTGTTCCGAAATGTTGTGCATAAGTACGAATTTCTATGTTTTGACGAAAGTCAATATGTCTCGGTTGAGACTTAGTTTTGTTTTACTTTATTTAGCTAAGGCAAACGTATTATATTCTTTAAGTATAAAAGCTAAGAACAAACATTTTCTGTTGGTCGAAAGACTAATTCTGTTATGTTAAAGCCAAAATTTGGTCGAAGATAAAATTAACTTCGTATTCTTGTATTAATAAGAATTTTAGTTTCAGTGCCGCCAGCTTGGCGAAGAATGAGTAAAGTAAAAATTTATTTCTCTTATTCACTTTATGGTAAATTGTAAAAATCATATGTATTAAAATTTTGTAAATGTACGTAAATACTTGAATGTTATGTAAAAGTAGAATTTAGTCTAGAAGCATAAAATTTTAGATGCTAAAAGTAAAATGCTCAAAAGGAATGAATTCAAAATTTAAGTATTAAACTGTAGATAAAGTCATGCTTTAGAGCGAAAGCCTGCATGTTTAAAGATGAATGAGGGGGAAGTTAGAATGAATGTGTTTTGTAGGGTTCTCCACCTACACTTGAATTTTTAAGAATGTTAAAGTAGCTCATCGAGTTGTAGAATGTCGAGTAAGGTGTGTCTATTTGGTCGTTGAATTCTAACAAATCATGGTGGTTAGGGGAAGTGTTGTAAGACTAAAACACGAATATTCCCGTTTGACACCACACATGGTGGAGAGCCAGGGTAAAGTTAAATTAATGCTTGAAAAATTGAATGAATGGGAATTAAGCAATAACTAAGGAAAACGGATCGTTTAAAAAACAAATTTATTGTGTCAAGAAAGTGTAAATTATAATGTATTTAGAAAGATACTGATACTTATTCCTTCCAGATGCTGGAAGGAAAAGACCAAGATTGATTGATGAAGTCCAGGAAAAGTTGCTGTAAGAAGAGAGAGTTATAAGTATACACAGAATTTTAGTATACATTTTGTTACATAAGATTTTTTTTTTGTGTAAACGAGGTTCTCGAGAGTTAGTTCAGAATTATAGAAACTTACAACAGGTCGTTTGTAGGACCTGCTTCCAAGTTTTCCAAATTCTGGCAGCGGCAAATGTAGGGTTTATATTTATTTTAACTAACATTTATTTTAAGTTAAACTACCTTTCCTGTCAAGCCTTACTTTTCCCCTGGAACTGCCAATGCCAGAGTATGTAAATTTTAGTAGAACGCGCAAGGATTCAAATTATCAGCGGAAGTATTCTGAGTTAAATAGAAAGGAAACGAGTTCGAGGTGTGCTGTTCTTACTTCACGAGCGCGGAGGTAGTTAGACAGAATTTGAAGAACCCCGCGTTTCGGCCTGTGTGCTTGCCTGGAAGTATTGTTAATCGTTCAACGTGATCTTCAAGTTTGCTGAATTAGCAGCTGTATTATAAAACGCGGTGAGGTTAGTTACTTTTAGAGAGCCTCGTAGTTAGAGTCTTGTCTTTAGTTTCTTTTCAGGTTATTATTTTTATTTGACCGCCGAGTTGGCGCAGTTTGTGAGCGTCAAGAGCACGCACTTGTAATTTATTACGTTGAATAAAAAGGGACTTAAACCCTTAACAAGACTCTGTCTTTTATCCAGTTTTCACAGTCACCTCTTGGTTGCGTGCAAGTTGGAGGCGCGCAACGCTACAACTGTCTTATTATTTTGTCAATTTGTTTGATTTAGTAAAAATATTATATTCGATTTAGCATTAATATTATCTCTTCTGTTTAGTGTTTTTTTCAATGTTTAATACAAGAATTCTCTATTATAAAGGTCATTTTTATAAGTCAATAGCAGAAGCTTAGAAACCCTTTTTAATCGAACTCTACTTTAAGTCACCATTTTTTCTTTTATCCCTAGACCTTCCAAACTATAACTGTACGTAGCCCTCACTTCTCTCATTACCATTTAATACTTCCGATTACTCTAACAACTCTAGCTCTTGCGTTATAATCAGTTTAATTATATTTAATAAAACTTAATTTTTTTATTTCTCAAATTTTTAGTTTCCTAACTATAGTTATCCTCTCTAATTAATTTTTCCCAATTTTCCAAGTAATTTTCTTTCATTAGATACCCATCTTAATAATTTGTCCAGTTTAGCCCTCACAGCTTTTAATCATTTAAAGTAATCTCTTTTTTATTTCTCCCAATATTCCTCTACTAATAAACTTAACGGCTTAATTTCTTTTGTGTAACACTTCTTATCTTATCCTCCATCATTTGATACTTGTTATCTAACCGGTGCTCCCAAAATTCTCATAAACCTTTAGCGTTTAATTACATTTTATTTCTCAGTTTTCTCTCGCGCTAATAGAAGCAACGTTCCCAAACCAACTTTAAACTAGTCGACATCATCCCTCACCCTTTCAAAAACAACTTTTCATTTTTACTCTTTTTTCTATTTTTACTCTTTTTACTCTTTTTTCTCATTAGGTAAATAATTTTATTAATTCATTTTAATTTCTGAATTTTTTTCAGTTGCCTTATGTTGCCTGCAGTCTTTGCTACCCCTATTATTCTCCCCATACATCTTTATACCTGTTCTCGTTTACAAACTAATGCCCCACTAATTAAATAATTAATATAATTAATGAGACTCATTTCGGGATTATTTCTGGTTTCTTGCAAATTTTATGTTTATATGTTAGTATTTATTAGTACTACCTGTTTTGGTGGGATACACTAATTAGCCACATTCCTACCAATGTATTGGTTCCATTTTTCAATATCTTATCGATTCTTGCATTGTATTATTCTCACTTATATTACAAGTTCTATTTTTGTGAAAATTTTAAACGGCTTTTTATTTTCATTATTTTATCATTGTTTGTATAATGAAGAACATCAGTTATTGCTACATTTAAACAGTTCTTTTGTTATATTAGGAATAGCTCAGTTTTGTTTGTCCAAAGTGTTTTCACTATTTTTATTATATCTACCGTGTTTGAGTATTGTTAGTGCTTTGCTTAACATCAATATTTTAAATATTCTAAATGAATGTTTTATTCTTGCAACCATGCAGTTTAGGGTTTTTTGTATGCATTTAACTTCACTTGTTAAGCCACTATTCTGCTTTCACATCCACAGGTCACATTTCCAGCTCAGTGATAAGTGATTCCACTTTAGCACACACTGCTTAGTACTTGCACTGTACCAACTAGCACTGCTTAGTCGGCCGGCTCTAAGCAATAATGTCATCTAAATCTCTTTAATACTACAATAAGCAGCATATCCTCGTATACTAAAAATTCTAAATAAATTATGATCCCATCGCAATCAGATTAACATATACAGAACCATAACTACAGTATAATAACATGAAAATATAAAAATAAAATTTCAGGATTGTATAAGAAATATGCTGATATTTTTTTGCCATGGCGAGCACTTACCTATGCTGGCATCGGCCACTTGTAAGGAAAGATGTGGTGGTCTCTTTATTATGGAGGCACCTAATAGGTGGGCCAATTTTAATAATAGGGCCTAATAGGTGGGCTCCTGTGAAGGAACAGATAATTTATACCTCCATACCTTCCCCGGGATTCGAACCCAGGCCGTTTACTGATATATTGTAGTCAGAGCGAAATGGAGAAAGATATATTTTTACGCTTATATAACTAAAAGTCCTGCAGTCATCAATAAATTAAATAGGAGAATTAGTAATTTATTCTTCATATACCGTGTGATCAACATTTTATACTATTTCTGCGATAGCACAAAGTCCCGGAATAGAACTGGAATCAAATATCTTAACACCAACTTGCTCCAATAAATTATTAGAGAAGAGATTGCACTTTATTGAAACACTATCTGATTCTCTGAAAGATCCGAACTCAATACAGTCTTATCTGTAACAAATATCCTCACACAGCAAGTATCAAACATTCCAAATTATTAGTAAATAAAATCCAACCCCATATATGTTTAGATACTTATATAAAAATGTAAAACTTCCATTTGAACATTTACCAAAGCATCAGTTCTATCGCATTTATATAACCCAATACTGTACTTCAGTGTTTCTTAGGAGAAGGAGCATACAGTCGATTATCTTTCGATGAAAGATTTTACTCCCGATATCTTTGGAGTAGCTAATTTCCCGCGATTTTATCTAATCCAACATCCATCACCGCAGACTTCATGAGGTGAGTTCATGCGGCTTCATGGTAGTGTTAAATTGTAGCTGGTTAGAATACTGAGGAAATACCTGTTTGATTTTGTAGTGAAGCTTTTGTTGTTTCATATACTTTTACTTGTTTACCTGTCCATCTAATCTAATTATTTAAAGAAATTTCTACAAAGTCATAGCGAACAGCAATGCCAAATATTGAGGGCTTTCTTCAAATGGCATAAATGTTTCTGTTTATTTGAAACAATGCAGCATAATTAGAGACATTTCGTACGTGAATTAATGGGTTACGTTGCATAATATATTACAGTCATATGGAGCACCGTAAGCACATACCACTCACAGCACTTTAGCTGGCTTTGGTGCTAACATCAGAAAGTGGCTGAGGAATGATTTAAACAGCAAAATATGTACTGCAATTAATTTTTTCGGTTTATTTTTATATTAAATTTTAATATGGTGAAGTATGAAGTTTTTAATTATTTATATGTTAAAGCATAGTAGAGAATGTTAGCATTTTATTACTTATAAGTTTACGTAATGGTATTAAATCATGAAATGTGTAGTATTTGCATACATTTTACGCAATTGTGACAAAGCTACCTTTTTAAAGGTTTCCGATGTTTACATACTACTTAATCTGAAGACTTGAAAGAAAAGAACACCTTTTTACAGTTTAATAATAAACAAATGAAGAAATTGAATATAGGAGTTAGCATAAATTAGCTACGGTGAGCACAATTACCGTTTTATTGCTTCATACGAAAGTTTGAGTGTTTGGTTGGAAGAAGAGAAAGAAGACTTGGAAATGGTTCCTTGGAAATATTTATACGAATCTAAATGTATTTCCTATATTTTATTTAATCGGTTTATTTCGATCGGTATATTTGCGAACAGGTATATTGCGAACAAAAATCGGTATATTTGCGAACAGGAAAATTCAAACCCGCATATTTCAAGAATCAGTCACACAAGCAAACTCAAATTCGAAAAGTTAACATCAGTTAACTTCATTCATGCTCAAAAAGGAGGAGACGATTGTATCACGGTCGCAATATATGTATTTTATCTGATAATTCTAACTAAAAGCGAATATTCAACGATGCCTATTAAGAAAACTTTCAGAAAAACTTTTGAAATGAGGGACTTAGACAAAACAGTGTTTAGGCATTAACACTGAACACAATGAAAATATATCAATTAGGAAATTTAGTACATAAAAGAACTGTTGTATAAATACGGTATATAAGAATGGACCGACCTTTAGACACCATTAGACCCTAAAATTAAACTATGCGAATCTTCAAAACACACCAAAAGAAAATGAAAGTGCAGACAAAAATAAGTATGAGTCTTTAATCAGATCCTTAATTTACTTAGCTGTATCTTAACGACCTGACACTGCACATTCTGTTAGCAGATTTAGTTAATTTAACAGTAACCTGAAATACTTTCACTGGATTCAAGCAAAACGCGTACTACAACACCTTAAATCTACGTTAAGCATGAAGATAACTTATAAGAAAGTAGATTAAATGCTATGTAGATATACGAATCGAGCCGAGAATATCCTCGAAAGGTAATTATTTAAGTGGCTATGGTTTAATATTAGCAAGAAGCCCGATTTATTGGAAATCACGCAAGCAAAGAACTGTAGCGTTGTCAAATATTGAGCAGGAATACAGGGTTTGTCCGGAAAGTAGTGAGACTGAATTTAAAAAATAATATTCATAATTTTGATACATCGACTTAATAGATTTCAAAATATGTTCCTTCTGCACCAACACAGTGTTTCCAGCGATTCTGCCAAACATTGAAGGCTCTCTGGAAAGTAGAAACTGTAATGCTCTTCAACTTCTTCGCTTCAGCCTCTTGCATGGCCTGGACCGAGCCGTGGTGCCGTCCTTTCATGACGCTTTTCAGTCGGGGGTAGAGGAAGAAATCTGAAGGAGAGACACCTGTGTTATAGGGTGGCTGGGGAAGAAGTGTGATGCCATATTTGGTCAGGAAGTTCATGACAGCATGTCGTGATGGAGCCTCCATGATCCAACGATTGTTAAACGGACGCGGGCGAATTGTTTTTTGAAGCTGAAGCGGTCTGAATTCCAAAGATTTCGCACTTTCACTAAGTTTTCGTCTCTTTTTATCATTGAAGGGTGAGCTGAGAGTTGCTTATATTCAGCTTGCTCTCTTCCGTCCCGAAACAATTTGTGCTACTCAAAAACACTTGATCGACTCATAGCACCGTTCCCATAAGCTGTTCTGATCATGTCATGGGTCTCACTCATAGTGTTACTCAGTTCGACGCAAAACACCTTGAAAATACCTTGAGATGACAAAGCACCTTGAAAGGGATTCACCTTAAACTCGTTCTAGACTCCATGAAGGCGTAGAGACGACTGGCGACTGGTGCGCTGGTAACTAAGATCCCCCGCAATACAGCCAGGGCAGTAACATCCCCCTCCTTCATCACGTTTTGATGGGAAAAAAAACCCCATACATGGTGTTAATCGAAGCTTCAAAATAAGCAATACAACTATACAATATTTTCACTATATTTCTCGTCTATTCTGTTGTTTCTACGTAGCTGTTATTTTGTGAGACATTTATATAACTAAGCAATTTTTTCGCTTGGGATGAAATAATTATTAAGAATTTTACGCTTCGTTTTTTTCTTCAGACTTTAATATGTATAATAATTTTATACAGCATACATCGTTTTCCGTTGTAAATCGATTTCAAAAATTAATTTTAAACTCTATATTTTTCGGAACAGTTCAAAATAGCTAAGACAACTTATAGGCATCGCATAATATTATAAGGTATTTCTCCCACTTTTTTAGCGTGCCTTTGTGGTGTAGTGGTTCTTCACGCTGGGTCGGTATTCCAGAGGTCCGTGGTTCGCTTCCCGGCGAAGGCGTTGCCAATTTTTCATCTTGCCTGCTTTCAAAAAATACCTAATGCCTCTACAATATAACTTAGCTATTTTAATTCTGATTAACAAAGTGCTTTATCATGTTAGAAACATTAATGCTTTCCTCAGAAGAAAAATTAAATAAAATTCTGCGATTTAATATAATTTGCGACTTATGCTTCAAAATACATTTATAAGCAATACTTTAAAGCATGTATTTATGAAATAATGATCTACCTTAAATTTTATATCAAGTGAAATAACTAGCGCTTGGAAACTTTATGAAATCTTATTGCATTTAGCATAAAAATTTCTCATGAAATGCAACAAATTTGACTCTATAATGAATGATAAGTGCATAATTAGGATAATCCGGTGACAAAAATTATAAATATACGAGATTTCAATCCCCCTGTGGTAAAATAAAGCAGCTATTTTATCATCATTAAATCAGAAATTGTTAATTCCCACCGAAATGATGTTTACGACATCCTAAATTAGGCAATCGATAAAAGTTTCGGTTCTGTAATTGCAAATTGCGGTGTCGCCATAAGAGGAAGAATTTATAAGACTTTCGAAAGCCCAAGAGCAAGTGTTATTGATTTCTTCTTAACCAGAAATCAAGAATAAGTATTTGAAGCGATAGTTCTTTCATTTAAATGTGGTAATGATACCAGATCGACATTTCATTTCGAAGTAGTAGAAATTATTCAGGAAATGAAGCTCAGGATCGACAACCTTTTTACCGCTACTGATAAACACTCTGATAAATACTCTTTTAAATCTGATTTCGATCCTTTGCCTGTGTACAGCGTGTGCCAGTGTCGCACATACCGAGGAAGAACGTAGTATAGGATCAGCGCAGCATTGACTTATTTGAATATGGCAGACCATACGAGGGCCGTCTTAACTTTGCGGATGGGATGACTCTGTAGAGGACTTTCCAAGGAAAATTGGCTTGTATTCGTATTACACATGAGTAAACCACGAAAATTGAACATGTGGCCTGGGATCGAACCCCTGCTTTGCATTAGATTGATACCCTCTTTGCCTGCACAGGATATATCGATACTTTTGCTCGAAAACTGGTTTCGATCCTAACACCATCTCTATCCTTTGAAGGTACTTTAAAAAAAAGACTTAAACAATTATAACCTTTGTTTAGGCTCTGCTAATACTGACTGTATGCAGATGCGATCGTTCGTTATACCGTTTATATGACAGTGACGATTTTAAACGCAATGTCGATGTTATGGATGAGACCATTTTAATTCATGCTGATTGGCATGCCGGTATCAATTGTAAAGTATTTATGATTCGGCGCGCGTGACAAATATGAACTAATATTTTTACTTACAATTTCACCATTATCAAGAATTCCTTTTTGTTGTGCCAGTTGCTGAAAATTACTGCCTATGCCGATGTCGATTCTACGTATTGTCGATTTTAGTCGATGTTAATCCTATGAATGCTAGACTATGGTTTTCTAAAGTTAGCGTTATCGCTTACCGGAAGAAATCTAGGCATTCGATACTGGTCTGATGATTAATAAGAACATACTTGAAAAATTTGGTTGCCTAAACATTTTTGGGACAAACATTTAAATGTATAATCACCCATTTTTACAACAGTCATATAAAACCATTAAGTCTAATATTTTGAAAATATGAGTAGAAGTTTGCTATTCAGTAATATGTAATACACACAAGCAGCAGCTTCTTTTAATATACACAACTGGGCTTATTGGTTAGAAAACTGTTATTTGTGCATTATTTTAGGTCTGTCTGCAAATGTTTCGAGAAGTATTTAATCTTTACCATTTTGTCTTCTTATTCCGTTAATAATGTTATGAAGTGCAATAAACATCTAAAAATATATTTATGCTCTTTCAGCTTGTATAGTTTACATTCAATAGACATCTAGTGTATAATGTTTGCAAAGGTAAGGGGACAATGAATAAACCTGAAGGGGCCGCTGAGAAAAAAATATTCTCGATAAGAGAAAGAGGTCATTGCAACTAAATAATATAAAAGAAATATGAACTCTTTTTCTTATGGTTTGCGTATTAAATGCATTCTTCCCAAATTAGTTTACTGAAGATTTTAATGACCGCAAAATTTTTGATTAATTAAAATTTAAGCATTTTCTTTGATAATGTAAAATAATAATATATAAATAAAGAATGTAAAATAATCGCATATTGTTTACATTATTTAAAACAAGGAAAAAAAATTAAACCATATAAATAATCCCGTTAGCTATCCGGATAATATGATTTCTGAAAATTGAAGTCTGGATAATTTCAATTCTACTGCATTATTTTAGAAATATAGCAGAACAAGGCTTACGAATGTCACAATAAGTCCAAAAATGCTTTAGTTAAAAAAAAAAAAATGAAATCTGAAGGGATTCAGATTTTAGTATTGCATCAGAGAGTTTTTTAAGATTTACGCACTCGATGAGCTTGCAGTCTACTCTTTGATTCACTACTGTCAATATAGCATATTTTGTCTTTTTGGTTGATTTGATTACTTTCGCACTTACGTCACATAAAATTGAACAGTAAGATCATAAAATGTTTTAAAGCAGCGTATGTTTAAAATTCCTGATACAGTGTTAAGTGTTGCCATTAAATTTTGCTTCAGTTTCTAAATGCAGTTCCCCTAATAAAGTGACTTATACAACTTTTTGTCTTTTTATTAATAATTAATTTTTTTTTGTATTTTTAGCTTTATTTGTTCAGCATCCGTTTCTTCGCACATATGTCACACAAACTTCAACAACAAGACCTCAAAATATTTAAATCTGCGGACCTTTAGAATTCCCGATATTATCAAGTGTTGCCATATATTTTTCTATTTTTTAACTCTCTTCTCAGTTCATCAAATCAGTTTTCTTAACAAAAGAACTTACACAGCGTTTTTCATCTTTTAACTTTTTTTTATTAAACATCACTTCCTGCATACTTCTGCCTCATGAAATTCAACAACAAAAGCGTAAAATTTTTAAAAGCAGCTGCTTAAAATTCTCGATAGGATATTAGATGTACCATCAATTTTTTCGTTATTTTTAATGATCAGTTTTGTTAGTGAGGTGATTTACAGAACTTTTTTTTATCTTTTTATAATTAACTTTCTTTCTTTATTAAATATTCTTTTCTTCGCCCTTATGTGACATAAAATGCAACAGAACTTTAAAATGTTTAAAATAACATGTTTTTAGAATTCCCAATAGAGCTGTTAAGTGTTGCCATATTTTTACACTCGTTATTGTATTTCTTTTAAAATAATATAAGGCGATAACATTTGGTGGTCTTCTTTATTACCATCATCCCAATACTTTCGCGCTTTTTGATGGTAATAAAGAAGATTTATCCCAGATTTTATCTATTCTGGTTACAGCCGAAAACAACGCAAGGCGAAAACGTCGTGGTACAAAACATCGTGGGAGAAAACAAAGCAAAGAGAAAACATCGCAGTTCTAAAACATCGTAGTACAAATTATCGTGATCGAAAATAAAGCGGTTCAAAAACTTCGCAATTTAAATACATCGTCATCGAAAATATCGTGGTAAAATATAAGTACCTACAAATCTTTGCATGACGATAAGATCGCACATATGCGTTTTTCAGGTTTTAAAAGCTGTAAATGCATTTTCACGTGATGATTTTAGAGCGCGAGAAGAAAAGAGGGAAAGAGAGCGGAAATATTAACGACACTTTAAGAATAAACGGAAAAAAAAAACAAGATGTAAGTTTCCTTAAAACAATAACAGATTAAACAGATTAACAAACGTGAAAAAAAATAATTTTGATAATTAACTAAGAATTTTTATAGAGGTAACCTCATGCAGTTATTTATCTTTCTTTTTCTAAGCACTTTTAGATTGTATTTTTCATGAAAAAGTATGAGTAAAAAAGATTAATTTATTAATAACCTTTGTTAATTAACTATGTAAATTTAAAATTCTATTAAGTGCTATAGAGTTGCATTAATTTTCTACTCATTTTCAATTTTTAAATGCTTAAGTTTCCTTCTTAGTTTTTCAGCAAAAATTTATTAATTCATTCAAAAATATGAAATATAGAAGTAAAAATTTCCTTCTTTCCTACTTGTGTTCCCAGATCATTATTCGAAAATGCACATAACACTTTTGAAACCTGAAAACTTATATGTAAGCTGTTATCGTCATGCGATGATTTATAGGCACTTTTTTTTTACCACGATATTTTCGACGACGATCTTTTAGAACTGCGATGTTTTCTCTTTGCTTTCTTTTCACGCAAGGTGTTTTGTACCACGACGTTTTTGCCTTGCACTGTTTTCTCCGCGACATTTTCGTCTGTGATGTTTTCGGAGGACACCAAAAAGATCCATGGTTCGTTTCTTAAAGATTCCATTTTTGACTCTAATTCTTAGGGAATTTCTAGCATATTATATCAGTGTGGTTTGAGGTATATCGGGCAAACTAAAAGAGCGTTGAAGTTTTGTATGAAGGAGAATGATTCCTATGCCCGAAAAGGCGAAATCAACAAGTCTTTAATAGGTAATCATAGTTGGGAATTTAATTAGAATTTTGACTCTGTGTCTGCAAAAATTATCAAAAAATCTTCTTTCATTTGCGAATTAGATTTTCTTGAAGCTTTTCACATTTACAAAGATATAGTTGGTTTAGTTAATGCCTTTAAGTCCAATTTAATCTTTCCTAACTGTTTTAAAACTCTATTAACTTAATTTTTAATTTTCGTTATTAATTTTACCTATAGATAGCGCTACCTTCCTGTTTGCTTTACTGTAGTAGGTCATAAATAGGACCGTTACTCCTGCTGCTTTCTTGTCTTGCAAATTTGTTTGAAGAGGGACATGATTGCTCTCGAAATCGAATAAGTGTTTTGTCTAAATCTACGCTAAATACAAGTTTGTTTCTTTACTAATTTAAAATTTTATAGGGTGTTCAAGCAGAAAATTATTTTACTATTAAAGTATTCATTATGTTTTATTAAATTAAATAGGAAATGTTTCATGTCTTCAAGGGCAAAGTTTGCAAATATATTTGTGATTAATTGTTTTAGAGGCTTAGATGTGAAATTAAAGAACGAGAGCTATTTGACCAATACAGAACCAATAATCGCTAAAACAAGTAGCAGCTTCTGTTTTGTTGTTTTTCTCATAATCTGATTGAAAGGCTTTGGTGCGGCTATGGAAATTGATATAGGTCAATAAATTCATGCTGTATTACTCATCTCTGAGAATATTGTACTTAAAGATCAGAATATATTTTGTGTTTAGCTTATTAAAATACAATTTAGCCTAAAAGTCATCGGCCTTTAAAAAATTTATTTGAAAATTATTTGTTTTTATAAGGAAACATTTAATACCGTTTTACAGATGACAGCTTCAAATTTGCAACATCCTTCTTTCGTTAGCTTTTATGAAGTGATCATCGAATCAGCTCTCCTGACGTTAATCAAGCAATATGGCAGCTAATTAAATGGAAAAAATCGTCGTTTTAGAGCAAGGTATGGACAAAAATCTACCTTGGAGTTCGACTGTCCATTCAACAAACCAAAACAGGACTGAAGCATGCTGGAATTCGAGAAGTCTGGATTTAACACTATGTGACTATTGTACTGATATCTGTCGTGCTATAAAAAGTTCGAAATAGAATATTTTAGGGATATAAACTTAGGGACATACTTTTCTATAGTGTATTTTCTATACTGAAATACTATATAAGTATTCCAGCGTACTACTGAAACTCTTGTTTCCAAAACATAAATGAAATTGGAAATAATTTAGTCTAATTCTTTATAACCAATATTTTACCAACCGGACGTGTTGATCACAAAGTCATCTCACCTTAGAAACTGAAACTACTTCCCTTAAAATTGTCTTCTTTATTTTGAAAAACAATGCAATTTGAAATACAAGACCGGCAGCAAAACATATGGTGATAAAGCTTGAGGCCAAGTTTTTCGATCATCCTGTATCACAAATGACAAAGAAATGTAAAAAATATTCATTTTTGAAGCTGCGTTTACATTCCATTCCATTCCATTGACGGAAGACGCGAGCACTGTACCTTTACCATAGGGTGAATCAGTTTAGCACCGCGCCCCCCAAGATCTAGAGCAGCCAAAGAGGCCACACGAGAGCCGCGCACAGAGAGCCCAAGCCCAACGCAGGATCCACCCAGGGTAGTTCAAAAAACCAAAGGCTCATAGGGGACCCACACCCCGTCGCCCAGGCGTCAGATTTAAAAGAAATATTTACATGGCCAAACAAGGACATAGAGAGATACAATTGAGTAAAGTACATTAATAATATATCAAGGATTGTACAAATTTAACAATAAGAGGTAAAGATTACAAGATTACAAGATAAAGCAAGTTACAGGAAAATGCGTACAGAACACAGAAGGCGTGTTATAAGTTAAGGGCATCACGATAAGACAGAATAGGCCTATTACTAGTTAATGACATCACAATAATACAAAATCTGAATCAAAATTAAATATATTAAATAGGCCAGAGTACATTAGGGAGGATAAAGTAATGGCATGGGAACATAACAAATACAAATCAAAGATATGAGTGCATGTGAGTAATAGAAATATGAGTAAGTATAAGGGCAGTACACTATAAATGCGTTACCAATTCAGTATAGAACAATTCAGTATATGACAATGCAATTAATATTAATCAGCACATAACCGATACAATACAAAAATATATATATATATATAAAGTCAGTATAAATCAGGTAATACAAAGTCAATGCGTAATAAATGCAATCAGAATGGATCAGCACTTAACCAATACGAATAATATAAATATAAAGAGTACAGTACAAATGACAATATTCAATAGATAACTGGTAAATCAAATTCAATGCTGTAGAAATGCAATCAAGATAAAACAGCACAGGACAAATACGAATAAAATAAATACAAATGCATTATAAATTCAGTATAGAACAAGTAATACAAATATAATAAGTGATACAAATTCAGTGCATAATTAATCTAATCAAGATGAACTCATATAAATGCAATATATAACAGGTAATGTAAATTCAGCGCAGATGCGATACAAATTTAGTATATGAGAGGTAATACAATTCAGTATGTAATAAATGCAACTAAGATGAATCAGCACATATCTAGTATGAATAATATAAGTAGAAAGATAAGGGTAGTACACTACAAATGCAGTACAAATACAGTATATAACAATGTGATCAATAGAATTCAGCACATAACAAATACTGTGAATAGAAATATATACAGATTCAGTATATAATAGACAATACAAAGTCAGTGCATAATATATGCAATCAGGATGAATCAGCACATTATAAAAATGAAGAATATAATATGAGTTGCCAAACAGTAGATTCATTAGCTATTACTAAGATTAAAGCTATTACTAAGTGTTGTTACTAATCTTAGTTGTCTGACAAAGGTCAGCACAAGCCCAAACATTCATCGTGGCAAGGAGTCACGTGCGCCTGCAGTTGGCAAGAAACTTGAGCGCCATATAGGTGACAGTCCGACTTTAATCTCAGTTCCGCGTCCCGATTTTGAGACACAGCACCCTAGGACGAACGGGTTTAAGGATTTCCTCTTCCCCTACCATCAACCTCTCTAGATGAACTTCGGCTTGCCGCATACTTAGTCCCCATGCCGCACAGACGCTGTACATTTACAAGCATCCATGCCTTCTCCGGGATTCGAATCCGGGTCTTTCGGTACGGCAGTTAGTCTTACTAACCACTCTCCTAGTTGTGCGGCTATTACTATGTGAAAAAGCAAATGGGAAAGCGAACTATAAATTTTATAAAGAGAAATAGTGAAGAAGCTACTACTTTCAAATTTCCAGCATATAGAAAAGGAATGCAGTTAAACCAGAGAAGGATCATGCAGAATTATAATTTATTGAATGATTTGTTAGATTTTTCTGGAGGAAAGTGCACTTCTAAACTCCTTTCAAATTTTTGATTCCATGCAAAAATAGCGACTAAGTTGAAACGTAGTGTTAACAAAGTGTTTTGCTTATCTTTTGATTTAGATTTTATGTGGCTTTAGCATCATACATTATGTTTCAACTATCTCATCTAAATGTAAAGAAACTTTACGCTGACATCAAAAATTGCGATTTAAACATATATATTTTCTAATGAAATGCATGTACTTTAATTGAGGCATTCGCACTACTGATATTTATTTGAATGACTTAGTGTTCTCATTAAGTGCAAAAAGAATCTTCAGTATGGCACGAACTGAAATGAAGTGCAATTGGAAGCGACCCATGAGTAGAAACTTGCATTGATAGATGCCATTTTGAATAAATCTGGTTTGATATTTTCCATACCAATTACATCCTTTGATTCTTTCAAAATTAAATTTTGTTTTAATAAATAAATAGATTATTAAAGCAAAATGGTGCAGAATAAATACGAATTATACTAATTAATAATTTAAATTATGAATAGCATCATATTTAGAGAGATAATTTTAATACGGGAGCTTTAATGAGATCTTCTTTAGAGTATTTATGATGCTCTTTTCAAGATTTTTACTACACTGGTTATCATAAATTAAGGGAAAATCACAAAAATCACGATTACTGAAAAAGTTACATGTAGAATTTAATGAAACGTACCAACAATATACAGCACATAGTAAGGTATCAAATAACATAAAAAGAAATTACATGACAAATATGGTAGTGTAGAAATTAGCACATGTATAAAATGAACAAATCGAAGGTGTCAGTTTGCTATAGGAAAAGCACCTTCAATATGGAATATGATCGCCTCTAGAAGCAATACAGCACATATAGCGATGTGTGATGCTTTCAATTATGCGGTCTCTCAGTTCCATAATAAGCGAGAGCCATTGCTCTTGCAAAGCAGTTGCAAGCGCAACAAGGGTCTGAGGGGGCCCATTGAGAGCAGCTAGACGTCTTCCTAAAGCATCCCAAAACGTGTTCGATAGGATTCAAGTCCGGGGATCGAGCTGGCCACTCCATGCGCATAATTGAAGATAATCATCTACGATGCGAGCCCTGTGTGGCCTTGCGTTGTCGTCCTGTAACAGGAAAGCATCATCTTTTACCCCGGCATATACATAAACATCAAGGATGTCATCTCTATAAATCTGAGCATTCACGGTTCCCCTTGGAAAGACATGGAGGTCTGTGCGTCCACCCAAAGAGATGCCACCCCAAACACAGACACTGCCCCTTCCGTATGCATCTCTTTAACGGATGCTAACGGGTTCTAGGTTCTCTCCATATCAAATAACGCGTACTATCGCTTTATAAACTAAACCTGGACTCATTCATAAAGAGAACTGCCCTCCATTGATCAGGCGTCCAGTGGACATGTTGTCGTGCCCACTGAAAACGGTCCCTTCTATGGCGTGATGTGAGCTGCACACAAATGGCTGGTCGCCTCGCATACAGATCACCTTCGTGAAGCCTTCTACGCACAGTTAATATTGACACGAACCTTCCGGTGGCTGCAGCAAGGGAGGATCTAAGAAGAGTCAGAGTAGCGGTGCTATTCCTGCGTGCACATAATGTCAAATATCGGCCATCGGCACTCGTCGTAGCAGTTGGCCGTCCTTGGCTGAACCTCCTAGATGCCGAATCTGTGGTTTGAAATTGCCTCCAAAGTCTATGAACCACAGGAGGACTCACATTTAGCGATCTTGCCTCTTCTGTTTGACTTTGTTCTGCCTATAGTTTCCCAATGGCTCTCCATCGCAGTTCTGCAGGTAAATGATGCCTGGATGTCATTGTTCCGAATTGGCTATCTCAGATTTCTGATGTGACTGTCACAGTTCACTCAATTCCATAATATGTGGGCTTGCTCTCAAACATGGACTTTTATGCTCCTTGCAGATGACGTATTCCGAAAGCAGCGCCACCAATTTGCATATCGCAGTTTTACTCAGCTACTCTTACTTGGCAACATATTCAAATTTTACACGATTTGGCTTATTTTTGAGGGAGTTATCGCTATTTTTGTCATTTTTCCTCAATTTATAATAACCAACATATATGGGCTTGTTTAGCAATAAATTAGAATGAAACAGGTTCCAGACGCAAGAGCATTATGTTTCATTTTTTGTTTTGTTTTATTTATCTTAGAAAGCCAAATATTGCTAAGATACCTTCATCAATTTTAATAAAATTAATATTTATGTTTCGTCTGAAAATGAAATTATTAATCATTTTATGTATAACTGATTATACTAGAAAAATGTTGGCTAAATCTGTGATTTTATTTGTGGGTTCATAGAACTTAAATGCGTACAAATCATTTACAATTAAAATTTAAAGGCAAATTTCAGACATCTAGTTTTTCTCACTTCCGTTAGAGTCAGTGGAGTTTTTCATCTTCTTCCTCTTGATTATTATTATTAGCCCAAATGAACGTTAACACCAAAGGGCTATTTGTCTCGAATCGGCATTTTGCGTCGAATTAATATTAACGGCTGTATCACTATTGAAATTGTTGCCACCAAATATTATCATCCTCTATTATATTTAAAGAAACTGAAAATTTCAAAAAAATTTAAAATTGTATTTTAAAATTGTATATGTAACACTTACTATTTTTGCTAGATAAAAGTGTACAAGGACGCCTCTTTAGACGAATGTACAAATTAATCTCGTTTTGAAGTTTATCTCTTTTTGTAATTTTTACATTAAGTTTTTACGCGATAACTTTTACTTATTTAGTATTATATTATTGTTTATACATAGTGTAATTTTTATACTCTGGAACTATAGTATAAAATGTACTTTTAAGTAAAAGCTTTTACCAACTTTCCTCTTCTTTGCATATATATATATATATATATAGTACTGTAGAATTCTTTTTTAAACAAAACTTAAAATTATTTCTGGGCAAAAAAAATTAATTAATTAAAGAAGAAAAAGTAAAGAATTTTTAACTAACCCATTTGAAGACTTGAAAGAAAATGAATATAAAATCAGCTCTATTTTGAAATTTTTTACATAAAATGTCAGTTTTTGCAAACGAAAAATGTGATATTCAGTAGGTTTAAATTAGAAAGAGTTTGGAAGCAATAGAAATACATAAAAAATGGAAAAAGAATAGTTCAAAATTATTTACTTTTCTAGTCAATAATATATATATATATATATATATATGTAGTCAATAATATATATATATATATTATTGACTACATATATACATATATATATATATATTGTGTGTGGGTGTGTATATATACATAAATATACACATCCACACAGAAAACAGGAAAGAAATGAAGTTTCAGTTTTTTCCCAAGGTGACAAAAGGGCCAGTCTCTCACCAACACATGACCAGATGTTTTCAATGGGTGACAGATCTGGAGACCGTGCAGGCCAGGGCAGCAGTCGAATACCCTGTGTATCGAGGAAGGTCAGAACACGACGTTCAACATGTAGTCTTGAATGATCTTGTTGGAACCTGGCGTTTGGGGCCCTCGAAGACAGGACACAACCACTGGGCGTAAAAAGTCAGAAATGTACCCATCTGCGTTCAAAATCACCGTAGATCAGAACTAGAGATGTGCGTGTAATGTACTCAATGGCTTCTCAAACCATCACACCAGGTGTAGGACCCCTATGCCGATATCAAATGCAAGCAGGCGACGTTCTGTCTCCTCGGCTCAGGCAAACTCGACGAGTTTATCGCAAAATGGGTTCCCGCGTTACGACGCTATCCCGGCGTAGGAATGTTTCGATTTTCGAATTTTTGTATCTGCGAATATTTGGAGAAAAGTTCGAGGAATCAAGTAGAATTCATGACACAAAAAGTTTTGGAGAACCGATGAGAGAGTCCTGAAAAAACATAATCCAGCAGCTGTAGGACTTAGGCGGAGATAAGTGCGCATGGCAATGGCATAACTGAAAAAAGAAATTGCCTAAGTCTCGCTGAGAATCAGAGTCCAAGTGTGACCACACAATATATACACATTACATAATTAAATATCAACGTTTACATAATTAAATATTACTATATACAGTAGTAAAAATATAAAAGTATACAAAAGGAAAAAACACTATATACAATATATACATCAGGCGGTGATCCAAATCAAAGCATAGAATATCAGGGAGAGTGCATAATTAATTTATAATTTAAATTACACTAGGTACCTTAAGACCACAAGCGGCCGTTTACTGTTAACTTCATTTGTGAAATCATATTGCAGAACAGGTATAGAACTATTGTTTACATTGGGGATATTATTAAAGAATTTCTCAGCTAGTAGAGCAAAGTATTTGAAGATAGTGGGAATTTCAGATCCCTCATGGATCGCCGTGTTCCGAATGAACCATCGGCTGTTGGTAGCTTGCCTAAGTGTTACATTCTGTAACAGTTGGAGTTTTTTAACATTTGTGTGGCTGGTATATCCCCAAAAAGGGCAGGCATAAGAAAGTATGGGACGCAAAATGGTTTTGTAAATGAGCAATTTGTTATCTATAGAGAGAACTGAATCCCGGCTAATTAAGGGGGTAAGTATTCGTTTACGAACACAGAACTTGGCAATAAGCTGTGTGATGTGTGGGGTCCATGTGAGTCGCCTATCTAAAGTAATGCCTAGGTATCGAGCTTGCCTAGTCCACTGTACAGGAGTATCATACATGATGATGCAATCTTCCGAGTCGATGTTGACTCTTTTCGTGAACCAGATCGCCTCCGACTTGTCCAAATTGATCTTGAATTTCCAGGGAGTGAGCCAGGACTCGAGTGTGTGGATGTGAGATTAGAGTGCTTGTATAACTGGACCAGGAGATGCATGTTTTGAGAGAATTGCCGTGTCGTCGGCGTACATTGCCAGGGTGGTGTGTGGTGATTGTGGGATATCGTTCGTGTAGATATTATAGTAAATGGGCCCAAGGAGGTTCCCTTGCGGGACACTGGCCCTGATAGCCCGTGGGGTTGAGTATGTGTTGTTTACACGAACGATAAAGTGTCTATCCTTAAGATAGGAGTAGGTGATGGGTGTGATGTAATCTGCGAAACCCAGAGAGATAATTTTGTACATGAGGCCCTCCAGCCAAACACGATCAAAGGTTTTAGCTACATCGAGGAAGATGGCACCTGTAGTTTGGCGTTCATGCAGTCCTTGAGAGATGTATTCAGTCACTCGGTACAGCTGGTGGACCGAAGAGTGTTTTTCCTAAATCCGTGCTGTTGAGGGATAATGATACTATGCAGGTCCATGTAACCAAAGAGTCTTTTCATGATGATGTGCTCAGCTCCCTTGCTGAGCGAGGACAGGAGGCTAATAGGCCGGTAGGAGGCTGGTTCTGCTGGTGGCTTGCCAGGCTTGGGTATAGGAATGACGATGGCCGTTTTCCAGAGCGTTGGATAGTGTCCCAGCCGTAACATGTCGTTGATGATGGATACAACTTTCAGAAGCATGAGGATTCCCATACACTTAGGATTGCCATACATGAGGATTCCCATACACTTATTAGAGATCTTATCTATGCCTGGGTTTTTTTTTTGATCAGGAGTGTTTCGATGTAGCCGTAGACCTTTGAAGGTTTGACAGGAGTAATGTTGTTCGTGTGTGGTTTTGAGAGGAATTCTGTTAGTGTGGTGTTAACCAGGTGTTCTGTTTGAGGGTGAGAAATGTTGTTTGTGCAGAATTGAGAAGCATAGTGGTCAGCTAGTGACTCAGCTTTCTCAATTTCGGTGAGGGCAATATTCTGTTGGCCGTTTAAGGGCGGAATATTGGTGTAGCATCTCTTAAGCTTAGCAGTTGCCTTCCAGACAGAGCTTTTATCTGCTGAAAGGGAAGTGAGGTAGTTGGTCCAGTCGCGTTGTGTGTGTTGGTGAGTACGAGTCCTGATCTGGTGGTTCAGTCTGTTGAGGGTTGTCTTGTCAGCCGGGAACCGGTATCTTTGCCACACCTTTCGGGCAGCATTTCTTTCCTGGATGAGCTTCCTCAGTTCCGGGTCAGTTGTCTTTTGCCTGTGAGAGACTGGAGTGCTATTGGCATCCAGGGCAGTTGTTAGGTCAGAGTTGAAATCTTTGACCAATGCGTCTAACTCATCACCCGTGCGGGCTATTGGAATGTGTAGTGTGGTGTTGTTTAAGGCTTTGGCATATCCTGCCCAGTTAGTGATGAAGGCCTTTTTGTGTGGTGTGCTACAGACAGAGATCCCCACCTGTATCATGATGGTCAGAGGATAACTCGTTGAGGTTTTGGATGGATCTGTGATGGCAGCGTTTAAGGAGAAAAAAGTCCAGTACGTTGGCTGATCTGCCGTTGTAGCGTGTTGGGGTATCTGGAGCTGCAATGGTAATACCTGCCTCAGTGGCAAAACGGTGAATTACAGTGCCTAGGTAGTTTGAGCGATTGCAGTTCCATGCGCTGTGGTGTGCATTGAAGTCTCCGCCTATTATTGTTTTTCTGTTGAGTTGGAATAGCACTTCAAAATCCTGCGCAATATTCGCTTGGGATCTTTTGTTGCATGGTATATAGGCGGAGATAACTGTGAGTGGGTGTGAAGTGAGTGTGGTGACTGTGATAGCTATGGCCTCGAGGCCTAAAAGCTGTGGCAGTGTTGTGTAGCGATGGGTGATGGAGCGCTTGACGAGGATAATAAGTCCTCCTCCTGGATGTCTGCTTGTCCTCTCTCGGTCAAGTCTGTAAACACAATCCTTGGCAATCTGGACAGTAGTGTGTGGACTAAGCTTGTGTTCCTGTAGGAGTAAGATGTCAGGACAATGCTCATTTACAAAAATGCGTAATTCATCAAGTTTGTGGAGTAATCCATTTGCGTTCCATGTTACAATTACAAGTTCATTAACCATAATTACTCGTTATTTGATAACCCGTGGATTTCTTCTAATATTAAGTGTAACACTTGAATCTTATCTAAAATGTTGTCACATTTTCTAAGCTCAGGCATTTTACTTTTATAAATATTGATAATTTTGCTGATATTGCAGCCGAAAATAGATTCAATTTCTTTCATTATATTCATGAGTTCAAAGATATCATTAGTACTATTTTTTTAACAGGATTTACAGTTTCAGATGTAAATTTTGGAGTATTAGTATTTTCAAAAGTACTACTATTCTTATTAGTATTCATAGGCATAAAAATTTTCTGGGAGCTATGCACTTTTACCTGACCCGCATCCACAGAGACACTTGTAGCAGAGGCATTGCTGTGGTTAGTTACATTTTTAATTGCCTGGGCGTAACTGACTCCTGGCTTGATATTGGCAGGTTTGTTTACTTTTTTATATGTGGAGAACCTAGGGCACCCCCTATATGAAGCGACGTGTGGCCCAAGGCAGTTTACACAAACAGGATTTTCAATTTTCCCGGGTTTGTCACAATTGCCAGTTTTATAAAAGCCGGCACATTTAACGCACCTAGGTGCAACATGACAGTTCTCAGAAGAGTGATGCCATTTCTGGCAATTGTGACATTGTGGAACCTGATTCTTTGAGATATATTTTTCCACAGTAACATTGAAATACATAAGGTGTTTAATTTTATATATATCCTCTAAATTTTTATCAGGAAATATTTGCACTTGAAAGAGGGGCATTAATGCCTTAGTTCTAAATATAGTGAGCTGTACTACTTTGTTGATGTTAAAGTTTAGCTCCCGCAATGCCTCTGTAATGGTACTGACTTCAGCGTCAATGGGAAGGCCTCTAATGAGGACTTTTACTGGTTTTTTATTTTTTGGATTAATGACATAATGCTCTATCTTATTCTTCAAAGAGAATTCACTGAGCGTTCTATGATCATCTGGAGTGGGTGTGTATATATATACCCACACAGAAAACAGGAAAGAAATGAAGTTTCAGTTTTTTCCCAAGGTGACAAAAGGGCCAGTCTCTCACCAACACATGACCAGATGTTTTCAATGGGTGACAGATCTGGAGACTGTGCAGGCCAGGGCAGCAATCGAATACCCTGTGTATCGAGGAAGTCCAGAACACGACGTGCAACATGTAGTCTTGCATGATCTTGTTGGAACCTGGCGTTTGGGGGCCTCGAAGACAGGATACAATCACTGGGCATAAAAAGTCAGAAATGTACCCATCTGCATTTAAAATCACCGTAGATCAGAACTAGAGATGTGCGTGTAATGCACTCAATGGCTTCTCAAACCATCACACCAGGTGTAGGACCCCTATGCCGATATCAAATGCAAGCAAGCGACGTTCTGTCTCCTCGGACACTCCAGACACGTACACGGCCATGAGAATACTGCACGTAGAACCAGGACTTGTTTCAAAAGGCGACATTGCGCCACTTCTGTGCGCAGCTTTGTGGTTTGGCGTATCAGAGTCTCTCCTCATGCTGCATTGTCAAGGGAAGCCGAAGTGTGACAATAAAGGGGTCTGTGTTAAGTTAAGAGCAGAAAATGTGAAAAATATATTTTTATGCTTGAATGCTTAGCTATGATTACGTTGAAATGTGTGATGAGACGAGATATGGGACCTGAGAAAAGAAATATTTGAGTTAAGGAACTTACCAGAACCAGAAAAGGCAGATGCAGAATGAAAAATGCCAGGATAAAAACCATTGCGAATTCCATAAGTTTTAATTTAAAAGTTATCACTTTTGTTGAGCAGTATTACCCATGAGGCTGAAGATTGTACTAGCATCTAAAAATAGGATGGCGGCGATGTTAATGGTAAAATAAAATATGGTGTTACTTATCCGGAGTTGCCTTAAAACAAAGACTTCCAAGAGATGATACAAAATTCAGACTCATCGAATGAGGGGGTTCAGGCTGAAAATTGAGTATCTTGCATTAAACTTAATACATTAAAAACAAGCTACAAACGAAATGAGAAAGCTTTTTTTTAAAATATAATTTCTATTCCACAATACATACATATTGCAAGGAGAAAGAACCATTTTTCTAGATTACATAGTGAATTGCATAAAATAACACATTTTAAGTCGGAAAATATATATGGCTGTTTCTATATCATTAGAAATGTCCTTAGCAGAATTTTTTCAAATGTTTAAACTTTTACATTATTCTACGTAACGTTACACTGTCGTAAACATATCATCCTCTTACCTTGGTGTGTTGCCATTACTCGAAACATAAGGCGTTTAATTTATCTTTCACATACCTCTCGAATAATGAGTTTTCGGAGAGCTACCATTCAACAAAACATAAGATCTTCAGTTTATTTTTTCGAATTTAATCAAACTGAACCCTACTTTAATAAACTGAGTGCCCATTTAAAAGCCCATTTCTCAAAGCAATAGTTTCGAAACAAACTTGTATCTTAATGTTTTTAAACTGCAATTTTTTATAAACCAAACATTAATCCTTTTTTAGCATGATTGACTTTTAAAGGATCGGCATACACTATTTATAGCATGGATTTCTCGATTTCCTTATCTTTTGAAGAGATTTAATGTTGGCAATTGCAGAAATTCTAGTTACTTTTCTTTCTGTTGCATTAGCCATTATGCACTCAACTATTTTATCATTTCCCATAGCTCAAGGATGAGAACAGTGCCGGTAAAAAGAAGTTTTTCCTTTTCTCTGTCATTTAATTTCCTATGGTTTTCCCTTTTTTCACCTCCCAAAAGACCCCCAGGATTTCGAAAGAAATTGAATTCGAAAAGGTTTGAAGAAACCAGACGTGTCCAATATTTGATCATAACATATGTTTCAAGCAACGATCGTTCAAAAATAGAATTCCACATAGAATAGACTTTTCTCAATATTACTGAATCTCATAATCAGAAATGAACATATATAATAAATAATAAAACTTACTTAATTTGAAAACACCAATCTGCCTTTAAAAGCAGAGAGAAAATTTGGCATTTATTAAGCACATTTTATTTATGAAGAAAGTGGACTCTAATTACCTTTTGAAAAACTTGAATATTGTTTTCTGATGAAATCAGCTTCGAAAAAAGGTCTAAATTTTACATTTATTGAAGCATAAATGTTCAGTAGAATTTTATTCCTTTTACTGAGAAAGATATGAGCAATTTCTGACTTTGTTTATAATCAAATTTCATAAAGGTACGGTTATTTCACTGAATTAAACATTAAGTGATATTGTTTGATTGAACAAATGATTTAATTACAATTCTTATTAAATAAATGACTTTTGATTTTTTAATCAACTTTGCTTTCTTTCTTTTGCCTTCTTTTCTTCAATATTGTAAATTTATAGAAGTAATTAATATTTTGGAGCAGGAAAATTAGAATGGAAGATACTGAAAACCAAACATCATTAATTTAGAATTAATTTAGAAACTGTTTTATTTCCTTTTATCTTAGAAATAAAAGAGAAAACAAATAGCTTAAAATATGTTTATTTTTACATTAAGTAAACTTCAGCTTTAAACTTAACGTAACCACATATACATAAAAATGTGCATTTAAGTTATGCTACCAAGACATATTTTAAGCGAGTGACGACTTCATAACTTGGGCAATCTCAGCCCCTTCTTCTAGGCTAAGGTTTGTAATTTTTTTTAATTTTCAGGTGTGCTGGTTCTGTAAAGTAGCAACTTAAAAACAGTGATTTATCAAAATAATTAACCGGCACTGCTTTTTTTAAAATAGCTATTTAAATAGAAGAGTTCTTTTTTAAGCGACAGGCACTAGCCATCTTTAGTCTTTCGCTATTATTAAATAGCTGAAAGTGGTCATTTTATTGTGGAGGCACCTAAGCGGTCATCGTAACCTCGTATAAAGGGACAGACAATTTACATCCATGCCTTCTCCGGGATTTGAACGCAGGCCCTTTGGTATCGTAGTCGGCGCCCCTAACCACTATACCGTCTGTACGGCAAAAAAAAAGAGTTAAATAACTCAAAAATGCATTTTATTCAAAACATAGAAACCGTAGCAAAAATATGTAAATAAATGTATTATGAATGTAATACGATATAATGTGAGTGAATAATATGATATGATATCGATATAAAAATTAATGAAAACTATGAATAATATGTTACGAAGTTATAAGTAAAGTGATATGTACAGAAATAATTTGAAACTATGAGGAATACATTTTGAAGCTATTATATAATCAAGATTTAATTTTTATGCAAAATGAAGGAGCTACTAATGAAGGTTCTCTCAAATTCCGCATTCGTTCGTTTAGTAATCATAAGAAATCCTCTGCATTTGAATATATTTGCTGTTACTTTTTTCAGCTGCAAATACTCCAATTTCGAGTTTTTCAATCAAAGTTTATACATACTTCGGCTCTAATTTTTTCTTGTAATAGGAATATTCATTCATTGGCAATGTATTAACTGATGCTGAGGGACCTGTGCTTAGAAAATTTTCGGAATTAGAGACCTCTGTAGTTTTGTGAATTTCGCAGTAACTGTTTAGTTTTTAGGCATACATCCATTCAACTCTGTAAATGATTTTTCTCACAGTTTTAATTTTACCAGTTTCTCCAATTTTTGAGATCAATAATAAAAATATATTTCAAAACGTTAGAAATAATAGTTCGTCTTTCTTTTATGCGCTTTGTCAAAGCACTTTTAAGCTCTTTACTTAAACCATACTTTGTTCATTAACTTGTTAGGCATGAATTGCCGTGTAATGTGAGCAATAGATAAAGTATCATTTCATTAGATAATAATGCAAATTCATTGACTGAAACAGATAACCATCGTGTGCTTTGCCTTATAATCTGATCATTGGGGGTATTAATCGGGCAGACATATAAAGAAAAATTCAAATTTTTAAAATAAAGAGAACTTTTCTATCAGTAGAGCAGGGTTTATTAAACTTTTTTCAGTCGCGACTCTTTTTTATCACTGAGAAATTTCTAGACCCCATAATATTTACAAAAATTTTGTGGGACCCTTAAGTATTGCACAAATCTGACACACGCGTGAGTGAAACTGTCTTTTTTTTTCACTTTTACTGTAATATACTACTGCAGTTTTAGGTCATTAACTTTAATTTCAAATTTTAAGACATAGAACAATGTGAAAATTTTAAATAAGTAACAGACGAAATGACAGCGTCACGTAGAAAGCAAGGAAAGTGAACATTTATGGTTATAAAAAGAATGCGTCGAAACGTTTTCGTTTCTTTTTTTTTTTTTTTTTTTGCCTGTATTGTCTTTATCTACTTCAGATACATTGTGTCAAAATAATTATTTGGTAGAATTATTATAATAAGTTAAATAAATATCAAAACTGCTAAAATTTTTGGTGACTCCCTGCTGCAGGTCCCGCGACCCCCCGGGTGTCGCAACTCGCAGTTTAAGAAAACCTGCAGTAGAGGTTTTCTTAAACTAAGTATTTAACTAAGTATTTAAAAAATATTACAAATATATTAAATTTGAAAAATGTAAGTACAGTACATAAAAATCACTGTAATTAAAATTTGCTCACACCACCCTCATATTTCTGCTTTATGCAAAGAAAGATGAGTCATGCTCGGTCGACGGAACAAAAAGGCTTGTAGAGATCCTATTATTTACCAATGACCAGAAAAAATATCGATTTACCGGTAAACGGTGGACTAGCCTACTCGCATTACGGTCCCCATTCCAAATTATAACTGCTTTTAAAAAATCATAAAATTTTAAAGATTATTGAATTAAATCTATATCTAAGTCCAGCCCTAATCCAGCCAAACGAAATAACATATGAATAGTTCCCTTTCATTATTATATTCCTATTATTTATTCAAAAATTCAGCTGAGAGTAATTTTAAAGCATTTAGATGTAGCCATATCCTAGCAGTTTATTTGTACATGAATTTCATTCCCTTTACATTGTAAGGATCCTAAGTTTTACTAACGTTTATTTTATTTTAAATCTTTACTATCACTTCTTATTTTCTACTTCAGGCCAGAATTAAAAGCTTTAACTTATATATGCAAATTTGTCTTGCTAACGCCAAGTGCTTAAGTTGTGGCTTTTTGGCCAAGCAAGAGAGAGGAAGGAGTTATTGGAAGCAGGCAGCTTGCCATTGTCGTTTTACGAGTTTTCACTCGGTTGCTGTTTGCCTTCAAGGCCAGAGGTTTAGTCCTCTTGATAATTTCAAACGTATCGTAGTTTTAGTAGCTCGGCGTACTACATACGGACCTTTGTTAAATAACGGCCAGTCTTAAAGCTAGGCACTTGTATACTAATTCAAAGTTAGTTTTAGTTATAAAGTTTTAGTTAGTAGTTTTTATATTTTTACGCTCAGACCACAAGTGGTTGGTCTCTGTATTCCGAAGTTTCGGAAATACTTGTAAAGATAGAAAAATAAAGGGTTTCGTATACCCTTCCTGCTTGTAGTGTCCACTTCACAATTTCTTGAACATAACTTGAGAAAGCTCCCTGTTCCGAGTCAGGACAATTCATGTTTCCAAAGCAAGTCAAGAGGAATACAAGTCCTGATAGTGGCGCCCGACGAAGAAGAATAACCATGGCCGAGTTTCAAGAAGAACCTGTGGTGTCTGCAGAAGCGGCTCAGAATCCAGAAATGCCAGCTGCCGCCCTGGAAGGATTCGGTTACATCGTCCAGACCATGCGCGCATCGATGAAACCAGAAGCAACCTTTAATGGAAACTCACCGGTAACCAGTTTTTTGGAAAAATTGGATGTCCGCTTCATGCTATATCCAGTCCATGACTTCCAGAAAGTCACCTTAGCTACCAGCGCATTGAGGGGCCAAGCGCTTAATTGGTTCAAATGTATAGGCAGAAACCTCTTGGGTCAAGCGGGAAGTCCCACCTATACTTACCAAAATTTCAAGACTGCCTTAGTAAAAGCCTTCCCTGTCGTAAGAAATCGTGCAAAATTAGAAGCGGAACTCTTCAGCATATACCAGCAACGAATTGAAAATCTCTCAAGTTTTATTTTAAGAAAAATTCGTCTTTAAGTTCTTGTATGGAAGCCGTTCGGATCCTGAGATAATCCAAGTAATTTTGCCTAGGTTACTTCCCCAAGTACAAGACTTTATTGAATTAAGGAATCCGACTACACTGGAAAAGTTATTTGAGCTAGCAATCCAGTTTGAAAGTAGAAGAACGGCGGACAATGAAAGAAGACGCCAGTATGAGCAACGAAGCCAATTTGGTGCACCAAGACCACAGCAAAGGCAAGAACACGGCTACGGAAGCAAGTCGAATCAGTGGGCAAGGAAACCTGAGTATCCAAAAACAACCGGCGAACGTCGACAGTTCAATAGTAAGCCAGAAAAAAAGTCTGAAGGCTAGCGGAAAAAGAAGGAAGGCATGGAAAGGAAGAAAGAAGATTTAAACTAAAACGAATTTCTGCTGACGGGAGGGTACGGAAATCCGAAGGCCAAGAAAACCCCACTTCCTTCAAGTTAAATACAGTTATTGTGAAAAATTTGATTCTTCCAAAGATTGAAGTTTTGGTAAACAATATCCCAGCCACCGCACTCCTGGATACAGGCGCGTAGTGTTCCTGTGTGGCAGAAGATTTTTTTAGGAAGTACTTCCGTATTTACAGAATATAATTCGGATAATACGACAGTGTTAGCTGCGTAGGGAGAAAAATGCAAATGCATAGGTAAACTACCATTTTATATTCGCATTAAGGACGAGCAAGTAAAGATCATGTTTTTTATCTTAAAAAATCTACAAGCACATGTAATTCTAGGAATAGATTTTCTTTCAGAGGCAGAAGCAACGTTGGATTTTAACGAAGCGTCCCTTAAGCTGACCATGAAACCAGTTCTGGAAGAAAAACGAGAACCACCCACGTTAAATCTCAACCACCTGCCTAAGGGAGACCAACAAAAAATTCGCAAGTGGTAAGTGAATTTGCTTCGTTATTTAGTGATATTCCCGGATTTACTCAAGTTACTAACCATAGTATCGACACAGGAAATTCACTGCCAGTTCGCCACAAGCCGTATCGGTACGATAAGAATAAAGAAAAAATTATAGAGTGGCACATTCGAGATATGTTACGTAAAAAGATCATAACGCTCATCTCAAGTAGTTATGCTAGCCCGGTTGTGTTATGTAAGAAAAATAAGGACTATTCAGTAACTCATCCGAAAAGGTGGCGTTTTGCAATTGACTATCGTAAATTAAACTCCATGACTAAATATCCGGTATATCCGTTACCTATTATCGAAGAAACTGTAAGGAACATAACTTCTACGAAATACATGACTACGTTAGACTTAACGACTGGTTATTTTCAAATAGGTGTTAAACCAGAAGATGTGCCTAAGACTGCTTTTATAACCAAGTCTGGCACTTATGCATTCTTGCGTATGCCGTTTGGCCTTTCAGGGGCACCGGCAACATTTCAGCGATGTATGGACATTGTGCTAAGGCCTGTTCTAGGAAAGACCACATTTATCTATTTAGACGATATCATTATTACTAGTGATAATCTGGACCAACATGTAAAGGATTTAAGAGAGGTGTTTTCATTATTAAATGAGGCCGGTCTAAAAGTTAATGTCGAAAAGTGCAAATTTGCAGCCCCTGAATTAAAATACTTAAGTTACAAAATATCTCAGAAAGAAATCGAGACGGACGAATCAAAAATAATCGCTGTGCAAAAGTATCCGCCGCCAAATACGGCGAAGAAAGTGTCTTCTTTTCTAGGACTTTGTTCATATTATAGGTCCTTTATAAAAGATTTTGCAGCTATTGCTGAACCATTGTTAAAATTAAAAAGGAAAAAGGCAAGATTCTCGTGGACGGCCGAAGCCAATAGTGCGTTTGAAAAATTAAAGCAAGCATTAACGCAAGCCCCTGTTTTGAAATTTCCTGAGAACGATGAGAATTTAGAAATTTCAGCGGATGCTTCGGATTATGCGGTAGGAGCTGTACTTACTCAAAATCAGCAGCCCGTGGCATTTTTTAGTAGAAATTTAAATGAAATTCAAAGAAATTATTCCGCGACTGAGAGAGAGGCACTTGCAGTTCTGTTAGCAGTGCAAAAGTTCCGAGTCTATTTTGGAAGTGCGCCAGTAACAGTGTATTCTGATCATGCGGCGGTAATTAGATTGTACTCAGGGAAAAACTTATCCCCAAAACTAATATGATGGGCACTCAAGTTACAAGAGCATAATTTGGTAATTAAGCACACCCCCGGAAAGGAAAATATCATAGCAGATGCCCTATCCAGAATAAAAATAGATGAAGAAGGTAATACTGTAAAGGTGGCAATGCTCACAGCATGTACGATACATTCCCGAGAAACTGTAATAACCGAACTGGGTAAGGATCCGGAATTTAAAAATATTTATGATTATTTAAAGGATCCTGAAAATTTTAGCCACCAAAATATTGTGGCGATAAGAAATAGGGCGGCCCTTTACGAACTAATAGATGGTCTATTATTTGATACAAAAACTACGAATTCCAACAACGAATTTCGACCTGTTATCCCAGCTAGTCTTAGATTAAATATAATGCAGGAGTTGCACGACTCGCCTTTAGCTTCTCATGCTGGTATTCGAAAAACCATCCAACGCGTACGCGAAGCAGTTTATTTTCCTGAGCTGCAAAAGTTAACGAGGGCGTATGTCCAGTCCTGCCCAACATGTCAAGCAGTTAATTATATTAATTTACGCCCGGCCGGGTTTCTAAATAACATTAAATCAGAATTTCCAAATGAAATAATTGGCATCGATTTATTGGGCCCTTTCCCAAAAAGTCAGTTAAATAAAAGTCGGTATCTCCTTGTTATGGTTGATCATTTTAGTAAGTGGACCGAAATTGTTCCCTTAAAACGAGCCTCCGCGAAATTAGTTACTGATTCTATTTTAAATAAATATATTTTAAAATACGGGGCGCCCCTAAAAGTTATATCGGATAATGGTCCTCAATTTGTAAGTAATATATTTGAAGACATGTGCCAAAAACTGGGCATACGTCATTTAAAAATGGTCCCGTATCGGCCACAATCAAATATAGCGGAACGGGTTAATAGAAATATAGTGAAAATTATCCGTAGTTATGTTAAAAATTTTCATAAAAGCTGGGATAACTATGTCAATGAATTAGCTTTCGCCCTTAGGACCGCAAAACATGATATGACGGGCAAAACTCCTGCTGAATTATTTTTAGGCAGAAAGATTATAACGCCGTTAGATAAACTATTTTATGTTCAACAAAGAGCCCCAGAATTTAACATGGGCGATATAGAAAAATTAATTAAAGAAGCAAAAAAGAACACCGAAGTAGCACAGAGAAAACAAAAGCTGTATTAAGACATGAAACGACGGGGAGTAACTTATAAAGTAGGGAATGAAGTGTTAAAAATTAAGCATTCACTTTCTTCAGCACCAGAAGAGAAAACTGCCAAATTCTATCCACGATTTGAAGGACCATATATCATAGAAAAAGTAAATCAGGCTGTAGTGGTGTTAAAAGCCAGGAATGGTGAAATCTGCACCGCAAACGTTGACCAGATAAAACCATTTTATAATCGTAATAAAATGCTTATATTTTGGTATCTTTTACAGGATCCGGCACGGCAGGCACAATCTCCAGAGGTGGAACAACGACAATCACAAGGGAAGCCATGAGTAGACAGGAGCAATTGAAAAGAAAGTTCCCCCGTTGGGAAACTGAAGGTAACAAGAAAAAGAAGCCGTTTCACCGACCAGAAAAGAGAGGGCACAACCACCCCCAGAATGAAGAAGGGAGAAGTTCGACTAATGCAAAGAGAGCCAGGAGAAATGGCAGCAACTATAACACGGCACCAAAACGGAAAATCTACCAATCGGATAGGAGTCTACGCAGCAAATGTCGACGAATGGACGAGGGAAAACCAGCTGCAGATGCAAGGAAGCAAGAAAAGTTTGAACAGCCAGCAACGAGATCCAGGCAACAACAAGAGAGAGTTGTCCCGGATCCCCCAAGACCAGCTGCCTTCAAACGGCCGAGACCACAAGCAGATGCTAAAAAGAAGGTCTTCAAGGGTGACCGAACTGGAAGAAAAAGTAAGCTCACGGAGGAAGGAACCGAAGGGCGAACTCGCACAAGAAGGAAGATAAACCAGACGGTAGTGTTCGCCACTTTCAAGGACTGGGCAGAAAAAAGGATGTCTGAATATCACAAAGATAAGTAAAACTTTATGTTACTTTGAAACTTTAAGTTAATTTTTCATTCTTACTAAAAGTGGTAGAATTTAAGAAGTTTTACCTCATGTGAGGCCTACCTTTATCGCCAAAAAGGCGAGAAATGAGTTGTTACCTATTTTGGTATTATGTTTTTCAATTACTCGCGAGTAAAACTAAAGTTATTGTATAATAGGAATGTGTAAATACTTGAATATTGTAAAAGCATTGATAATTTTTGAGAAAGGTACCTTAATTGTAAAATTTTTGTATAAAATTTTATTTAAATCTTTTAAAAGATTCTGGCATCTTTACTATCACTTCTTATTTTCTACTTCCGGCCAGAATTAAAAGCTTTAACTTATTTATTTAAATTTGTCTTGCTAACGCCAAGTGCTTAAGTTGTGGCTTTTTGCCAAGCAAGAGAGAGGAAGGAGTTATTGGAAGCAGGCCGCTTGCCATTGTCGTTTTACGAGTTTTCACTCGGTTGCTGTTTGCCTTCAAGGCCAGAGATTTAGTCCTCTTGATAATTTCAAACGTATCGTAGTTTTAGCAGCTCGGCGTACTACATACGGACCTTTGTTAAATAACGGCCAATCTTAAACCTAGGCACTTGTATACTAATTCAAAGTTAGTTTTAGTTAGTAGTTTTTATATTCTTACGTTCAGACCACAAGTGGTTAGTCTCTGTATTCCGAAGTTTCGGAAATACTCGTAAAGATAGAAAAACAAAGGGTTTCGTATACCCTTCCTGCTTGTATTGTCTACTTCACAATTTCTTGAACATAGCTTCCGAGTCAGGACAATTCATATTTCCAAAGGAAGTCAAGAGGAATACAAGTCCTGATAACATTTTGACTGGACATTAATGTAACGTCTTCGTGACGACCTTCATTTAAATATTCTTTCATGTTTATTACAATGTGTTTTTCTGTTGATAAAACTGTCAACCAGTCGCAAAGAGCTTCGATTTAGGAATAACGGGAAAATGAATGCAAATATTTGAATTTTAGCATTTCTACCAATGTCATAGGAAAGCAATACTCGTAAATTAAATTTTTCCTGATGCGAAAGTTACTGTTTCAATATTTACATTCAGGAAATCTAATTTATAAAAAATGTTTCAGCAGTATTAGATATTTATTGAAAAATATTAATTAATGATGTTTAAGATAATTTCAATTGTGTGAGAATGGAACGCTTTTTACTTGACGTGGCTAGTGTAAATATTTTTCTTATTAACGGATTCTTTCTACATATAAAAAAATAAGCATATGTAAAAACTTAAATTTCGAGCATATTTATTGACGGTATCTCATTACTCAAATTCTTATACTATGAAGGTCTCTTTTACTAAATTCAATTCTTAGACTCAAACAATGTATCTAAAACCAAACCTTCAAAAACTGTATTGTCGTATAATATTTTTGAAATTTTCTCTTGGGACAGAAACAGCACTGATACCCTCATTGCTAGCATCTACGTCAAAAATATTGGTTTATCTAGCTAAGGATACGTCAGGATTGTCGGGTAGGGTACGAACTTTGCCGAATTTGATCGAAAATCCCCGTCCCCCTCTTTTCTAATGTACGAACTGCGCGACGTTTCCTGTCCCCCATTTCTTTCCAGGAAGATTGGGTGCTACAAAAAGTCGTTTATCACCATTAATGGGACATTCTGTTGAGACTGCAAGCCTTTATTTTCGTTTATCAATATTGTAAAAACTGTGCATATAAAACAAATATTAATTTAAATTCTAGCGTGTGCTAAAAAATAAATTTCTTTTACACTCATTTTAAAGTTTTATGATGCTTAAAGGAATGATGAGCCAGATCTTTTTATTCTCTGTAAGAATTAAAAACTTTCCAAGTTATAGAATTTAGTCGCTGATATATATATATATATCTATATTTTGAATAGTAAAATTGATAGATTAATGACATACAGAAAACTGATACATAATCGACGTATCAAATATCGGATTTGTAGCTCACCTTAAATAAGTTTTTGTCTGGATAAATATTAACAAATCTTCTTAGATAGCAGAATGGTTTTAACTTTCAAATTTACCATTTTAGGTAAACAGTTCTAATTTAATTATAAAAATTATCTTTATTAAATCTAAAAATTGGACTTCTTAAGTCGTTCTAAATTCGCACTAATATTATTGCAATATATTCCCGTATTAAACTTTCCATTTTTAATTATTGAAGTTATTTTAAGGTTATTTAACTTTGTTACAAATTCCATATTTTAATACTAGAAACGTTTAAATATTTATTCTGTTTTCCACCTGATGTACTTTGGCATACATTTAATTTCTAATACACATTTAATTAATAAATTGATAATTATGAGCGTCAGAGCAGAATTTTCATAATTAACAAAAAAAAAAAAAAAAAAAAAAAAAAAAAAAAACATTCTTATGTTCATATCCAGAGATTTTCAGTTTCCTTTTAATCCATTCCTTTTTCACATATTGTTGCACTGTACTCAAGTTTTCATGCATGTAGAATTTATATACTTTGTATTGTATTTATGCCAATTTATATTTAAATGATAATTTTTACAAATTCTTGCATCACAACTCTAGTTAATAGAAGATGTTTCTAACACCTTGGCAAAGCTTAATCTTCAGCATGTAGCTTATTTTCCAACCTAGTTTCAGGCTGAATTATTTGTAAAATTAATCACTTGAAATTATTTGTTAACAAAGATGGTCGCTAAATCACGCTAATAATATTTCTAACTGTTGTAATTTATAATGCAACGAGTTCATGTGATTTATAATGTAATTCATTTACAATTTTTTCAGCAGTATTAAAATTAATAGCAGATACTCATAATAATATACATTTAGATTACAATGATTCAAATTGCCATTGCCTTCTTCACTCATACTTTTATGCTACATTCCTAAAATTTCATAATGGCATACACGTAAGTTTAACTCATTCACCAAACATATAAATCTCTAATTCAGCCCACTTTTGTTCTTACGTGTGCTGTATCTTCTATTTTCTTTGATATATTGTTCAGCCTAATTTCAAAAGGTCTTGTGGAAAAGTCACTAAACATTGGTGGTTCGACCCGAGTTTCTAGTCCCAGTGATCCCCAAGCTCTTTCTTTTTTTGTACTTATTTACTGTATAAAAATGTAGCGTAAAAATTTCAGTTCATGAAGTAAAAATACTTTTTTAATTTAATTATTGCAATTAAGTATTGCAAAAAGTTTTACCTTTACCTTAGCATATCTTTTTACAAATCCCTCTAATAAGAAAAAATAAGGAAAGAAATTAACTCAGTTTCGGTGATTTATACCTCGGTGCAAATTATACGTAACATTTTCCCAAAAGCATAGAGTTTCTATAGATATCAATAAATTAAGGATTATTTCTCCATCTAATTTTCTTAACATGTTTATTCCAGAATTTTCTTTTCACACTGTAGCGCTTAACTTTATGAGTTTTCTATAATCATTCAATTTTTGTAGCCATGGCAACTTTGCAGACCTTCTAACAAGTTGTTATATTTTTAACCACTGTATTTTAATTCCTGTTGGCTATCAGTACATTATTCACTTGTTTCACAAGTGCAACTTTTATTTTATACGCAAATCTACGTAAAATAGCATTAAAACTTCACTTATGCCGAGCTCCTGATCGATTGCTTGTTTTAGATTGAATGACATTAAGCTTAATATTACTAAGACACAATAACACGCCGAATAAATACTCAGAAGTCAAACAACAAAAATCAGCGTTATACGTACAAAATTTTCACAGGACTAGTTTCGATGGTTTTACCGAACCATCATCTTCAGCTGCAAAACCGCAAATGATCATCTCCAACTGTGCTAATGAAAATCGCCCCCGGGTTGAGCTATAGTCCAACTGCGCCAATCAAAATTTCTTCCCCCCTGCTGCCTACAGGGTTACAATTTAACTTTTTGTGCCAATTGTAGGGAAGAGGAAAATAAAAATAAATAAATAGAATTACATATCACAAGAACAAGTAAAAAATATCTAACAAGCAGGCTAATTACTTGAATAACAATAATAAATGCGAGAGCTAACAAAGAAAATAAAAGGTATTGTTAAACATACATATTAAAATTACAAACATCTTTCATTTATGATAATAATATCATAAATTAAATAATTATAAAGCATACAAATTATGTTTTTAATAAATTACATCAATAATAGTCAAGATGTCTGAGCTAGACTGGAAAATTTAATAGAGTGCAAAACATTATTTTTTGATTTTTGATTATTTTTTGATTATTAAACGATTGTTGCATATGTTAATGCTTCCTTCAGTTTGTTAAATGCATTTCATATTCCTTTTTTTTTTAAACAAAAAGAAATCCTCGTGCACCACAAAGTATCACACCAGACTTACAAATCGTAAGTAGAAAAATATGATGTGTACACCACATGACTTCCTTGTACGGATTATTAAATTATAGGCATTTTTTCTTGCATTTCATTTAAACTTATTGGATTGAATTAAATCTACTTCGCCGACAGCGCATAAACCACAATAAAATAAATGCATTCTTTAACATTCACTCTATTTGTTTACCATAGCGACACTCTGGCGCTAGATTTACTTAACAGTATTATATTTCTTTCATATTATAACTCAGAATGCACAAAATTTATATCCCTTAAAGGATTATCTAATCGTTACCACATCTTCTATTCAAATACTATAATAAAGCTAGAACGATGTATAAAAGAAATTAAGTACACAAAACGAAAAAGAAACAGTTTTTCACAGACGATTGAGTATTTCTCATTCAATTAATTCAGTTCTCACTTCGCGACAAGGCAAAAATACATAAAAACTCAAAATATATGTATTAAAAATTACGAATAAATCTTAAACACTTATTTCCTCGAAAAAAATTCCAGAAAGGATTAAGCATTATTTAATTGCAATAATAAATGAAGGCGTTATCTTTGTTGTTGCGAAGCTAAGTTTCTCTAGATTGGCAACAAATCCACTAGTCTGCTGTTTCAAATGTGAACAAGCAATGGCTGCCATCAAAAAAAGTATTAGGCTTAGCGGCACTTAAACAACTTTAAAATTGTTGATAATTCTAAAAATATTGCACACAGATTTACTAAAGGCATAAAAACCTTAACCGGAAGATAAGAACAACATAATGCAATTATTTTTAAAGCAAAAAATGTACAATTTACAAACATATAAGAGTAAAGAAACTGAGATCACTGAGCCGGATAACAGGCTGGACATATATATAAATATAGTTATATACGTTTGGTGCGGCCGATTGCAACCAAAATACGAGGTGCACATCTACATGTTATAGTAGTCCTATATACAAAATTTCAACGTTCTGAGGCTACTCGTTTTTGAGTTATGCGAGATACGTACGTACGTAAATACGTTCGTACAGACGCCACGAAAATTCTCTTCAGAATTCATTTTAAAGCAGTTTTATATTTTTTTTTTGGAGGAAAAGAGTCTTTTATTCTGTCCTTACGTACAGATATTTCGCAAAAACATAATTAAATTGCATTCGATAGCGGTCAAAATGAATATTTTCGTTGAAATAATATGCTGCCTGAAAACTTTCGCGATTACAATACTTCCTTTTTACTTCGTACAAGGAAGCAAAAGGGCAAAATTGTAAGTAATAACCTCAGTTTTCAATATTACAATAAAATTATACACAAAGAAAAAACACACACAAAAAAAGTAAATACAAAAGTATAAAATGTACGTATAAAAAATCATTTATAATGTTTAAAATAAAAGTCAACAAAATCGTTGAAAGCTCGGTAGGCCGATGCTGAAGATACAAAATCATAACATTTCGGCGGCCAATGTATTCCAATTAATTTTAATCTACATTTCAATAGATTTCTTGCTTTATCAAGCAATGGGCAGTCAAAAAGCAGGTGGAAAACACTTTGCTGAACGCTAAGATTGCAACAATACAAATTGGAAGACGTCAGCTTAAACCGTTTAAGATAAACATTAAACGTACCATGTCCAGACAAAAATTGCATAACTTTAAAATTGAGCAACAAGTCTTTACTTTCAGTCTTTCTTAAATAGTTTTGAAGAATGTTTTTGTAACAGATCCCTTATCAGAAGAGATATAATCATTTTAGCTTTGAATGGTTTTTTGAAATAAGATTTTGGAATTTTTACATCAACATTAATATCATTTTAGTTGCATTCTTAGCAAGCCAATCAGCTCTCTTGTTTCCATAATTACCCGAATGACCACGGACAAATGTAAAAAACACTGAAATACCCTTCTTCTCCAGATGTCCGATAGACTGCTGTATATTAACAATAATACCATTACATAATATTAATATTACATAATATAACATTCTCATATTCTTTTGTCAACAAGAACTTTTGCTTGCTCTCTGTTAGCTTATGAAGGAGTCTTGCAATGGAAGAAAAGTGCTTCACCAATCTCCTATAGCAGTGGTCGGCAAACTCATTAGTCAACAGAGCCACTTATCAGCAGTTCAACGATTTTAAATCGCTTTTGAGAGCCAGATTTTTTAAATTTAAATTATATAGGTAGGTATATTGTTATTCACTTAGTTAAGGTACTCTTACGCTCTAAGAATATCTTTGATCTGATCAACGCACGTTCTCTGAGGTCGACCCTCTTTCATCTCTCCCATCCACGCTTGTCTTGTATACTCGTTTCATAACATACCTTTCTCCTTTCTCAACACTAACAAAACATCTTTTTTCATTCCACAACACTCTCTAAAATTAACTTAATACTTCAGTGTTTTAAGTTTTAGCTTAACTACATAGGTATGTAGAATAAAACTTGATGCTATTTATTGATAAAATAAAATTGTAAGGTATCCAAAAAATTAAATCATGATATTGACGAACAAACAGTAATGTGGACAATACCCTTGGAATTCAAGGCCTTGCATCTCCTTGGAAAGTTTGTGTAACTCAGGTTGGTATGTTGTTGCTCTTAATTTTAAGCATGATTCCAAGTTCTCATCAATATAACGACTTCTGAATTCGACATTCATAATAAGGTTCATGTTTGAAAATGATTGTTCGCATGAATATGCAGACCCGAATAAGGAAAGAACAGCAAACGCTAGTTTTTTTTAGCTGATTATATGAGTCAGGAATACTATTCCATGTGCTTAAAAACTCTAATTTACATATTTTCTAACATATTTTCCTTCTCCAAGTCTTTCAAAGCAGACCAGTTGTGCTGTAAACTAAGCTCACAGTTGTTTTTCTCCGATGTTGAGATTTCGAGTTCCATAATTCTTTGTTTCATGAATCAGGAACTAGATTTCAGAGGTGCGAGTGTCGATATTAAAGGGAGAACAATTTAATTCTGTTACGGTAACAGTTTTTTTTAACAAAAGCTAACGTCACTTTGTTGTTTCTGAATTCCTAAAACTTGCCGAGAAAAACTCATATTTGAAACTGTTGTTTCGAAATAGCAAATTTCAGTATTACAATTATTTTCTTGGCGATGTTTCAACAGGCTTGAAAAGTGAATCAAAGTTTCTATTTCAAATTCTTGAGCAAAAATAGGTAATTTGTTTTCAAATGAAATAACTTCTTCTAACATAGAAAAAGTTCTGTTTCATTTCCCCTGTAGTTTTTGATTAAGCTGGACTAAACGTCTATCATGAGATAAAATTTTTGGATCCACTGATCGGTCGTTAGTTCTAGATAATAAACACACTTTTCAAGGAGAAATGGTTTTTTCAAAACGTTTCCTCTTGATAACCAACATTCTTTGTTATGCAGCAGAAAATGTGCGTACTCATTTTCCATTTCAACTAAAAATTCTTTAAACTGGCGATGATTAAGAGTTTTAGCTATAATGGAGCTGATAATCTTAATCACCAATTCAATAACTTTGCAAATTTCTTCTGAAAATATCTTCTAACAAAGCACTTCTTGAGGAATGATACAATGGCAAGTATCTTGTGATTGATTAAATGGGCAGTATACTGTCTATTTACCAATCAGTACATCAGTAAAAATCTTACTAGAATCAGTACAATGGCAATTTTAACTTGATAACACCAAACAGCGTAAAAATGAAATTTCGTGTCAAAATATCTGGGTTTTTAGTTTTAAGACATTTCAAATTCGAAGTGTTTCATATTATATGCAACACAAACATCGTCTGTGTATTTTTGCCTAAATTTAATCGCTAGGAAAATATTTGCTTGAGACATTGGAAACAAATTTTAATTTGAAACGTCTAAGAAGCTAAAAATCCTGACATTTTGAAATTAACTTCATTTTTACTTTATTTGGTCTCAAGTTAAAATTTCCATTAAATGGTATATTAATTCAAAGCATTTCATTAGTTATTTCGCATATGACACTTACTGCGACAGCACAGTTTAATGTATAATGAGCCCAATCAAAACGCCGAAATCGGAACAAAAACATTTCCTAGGAATAACACATGTATTCCTAGGCATATATGTTTCCAGTTGTTTTCATACTTGTGTTAAATTTGATAGCCCGTGTATTGTAGTTTCAAGATTTTCTTGCTTTTATGTGCGCGCGCCTCCATGTACTATGTTGTGGAAGAGCCACACTCAAGGAGCCAAAGAGCCACATTTGGCTCGCGAGTCTCGGTTTGCCGACCACTGTACGTGTAAAGCCCCAAGAAAATTTTCAGCTGAAGGACATATTTTGGATGTCTCCAGTGTTTAACTGCTGACCCTTTTTCTAGATCTGTACATCCACCTTTGACAGAGAAGACATATCCGAAGTAAGTCCCTGTTAAAATAGGTTTTACCAGCGGCCAAGCTATAAAGTCTATAGTTCCGACCTAGGCTCGATTCCAGGCAGACGGGCTGGCTGCATGGGCGTTTCCGTAGTTTTCCTGATGTGTAAGGTGTATAAGAGCAAGTTTTCCTTAGAAAGTCCTTCACGAAGGCATCCCTAACCTTAGGTAGGTAGCACTAGTGTGCTCTGCCATTGGGGGGGGGATTCATTTAATTCGTCTAACAGTTAATTTTTATGTTTAGGATTTTTGATGCTGAGAGACGTGAAATGAGCAGGATTTTCAATCGGGAGAAAATTCCCCTGCGGAGCTTTTACAATACAGGGCAGAATGAGATCAACCTGTAAAGTCTGTAGGCTATTTTTAAAGCAGGAGTGATGAAAAATGAGCAATGCCCTCGCTGGAAATCGAACCATGAACCTCTCGAATACGCATCAAGTGTGCTGACCACTAAAGCACGAAGGCATGCTAAGAAGGAGGAAGAAATACCTTATATTCTCCCTCTTTTAAAGGGCGACTGGGGCTTAAGGGACCCAATCGCCAAATCCTGGTGATAGAAAATCATATTCCACCACATTTCTTAGTTCGGGCGCCACTGTAGAAACATTAAATAATTTTTGAAAGCAGAACATGTGCAATGCCCTCACCGGGACTCGAACCGCAGACCTCTAGAATACGCGCCGAGTGTGCTGACCTCTACACCACAAAGGCATGTTAATAAGTCGGGGGAAATTAAGTGCTGGAAACCACTTGCTTCTAGAAAGGGTGTCCAGACTGTCGTCAATTCGAGAAAGAGTGTAGCTGCCTTTTAGTATAACCTCGTTCAACCGGCGATAGTCAACTCAAAAATCTGGTTGAACAATCTTTCATTCTGACAAGGATGATGGGAGAGGCCCATGGACTTGCCGTAGGATCGATAGCTTCGCTTTCTTGCATGGCCTTTAGAAATTTGTCTGCTTTTTCCTTTTTAGCAATTGATAGACATTTTGGATGTTGCTTGATTGATGCATGATCCCCTGTATCAATTATGTGCTGTGTCAAACTATATCAACCTTCGTCAGAAGATGAACAGGAGAGAACATCTCGAAATTTTAATATGACACGTTCGGCAGCACTCTTCTCTTCACCACTTAGTTGTGCATTCCTCAATAACTCCGATATTATGGTATCCGAAGACACAGATTGGCTGACTGTTGGGTCGTTTAACAAAGGTCACTGGATTACATGCTGCACCCACTTTTTGCTTTTGCCACTTTTTTTTTGCACTTTTGCTGCCTTTCCAAATGATTTTCACATTATCACTAACGTCAACTACATTGGCAACTGTCACCGGAATGACGGTCCTCGATAAGATCATGAGTGCCGAGGCTACTAGCACAGCAGGCGAGGAGTTACTGTTCTTGGGGTATTCTGTTATACCATACCGGAGATTTCTGGTTTCGGCTATATATCTAGGAATTAAAAATTATGTTCTTGTTGGTACTGTGATATCGTCTTGAGCTAGGATTTGGTGGACGAATTTAATCCATTTATCTTTAATTCCAAATAGAGTATGTCGTCAAAGGCAAACTGCAGTTCGTTATTTTTAAATTTCTAAGAAAAATTGCAGTTCCTTACAATGTCTAATTCCAGTATGCAAGGGTCCGTAATATCTGTTACATATGCCAAGCGATGGTAAGCGGCACTCACCAACGTGATATTAACTTTTAATTTTCCATCAATTCAAATTTAGTATCGGCCACAGTCTGGAGGTTAACTCAGGGTGGCGTCCAGAAGGAGTTTACATTCCAGCTGTTGAGATAAATCTTTTCGAATGATAGTAGTAACATTGTCTCCTGTATAGATGGTCATATGGCAAGGAACTCCATTTATGTCCCATGATGAAAAATCCATTACTGTCACACTCATTGCAGAAACTGAAGCGCTTTAAAATGGGGCATCTGGCAAACTTCTCCCCGCGAAACGGCCACCATAATTAGTTTCCCTCCGTTCTGCTATGAGATGTCTTAGCTTCCGTAACTTGAGGTTTTCTACAGTTCTTTTGTACGTAGGTTTCAGCACCGCAGTTTCAGTACTTTAAGTCGTTTTCTTATCACTCCTAATTCTGTATCAAGGCATCTACTTGCCTGGTTAACTTTTCTAGCCGAGCAGTGCTTTCATCCACTGGGTCCTGGGCTTGAGTAGCTCTGATTAGTGGCGATGTCTTTGTGTTGTGTGCTGCTATATACGGCGCTTGTAAAGTAAAAAAAAAAAAAAAAAAAAAAAAAAAAAAAAAAAAAGAGAAATGAGGAAAAATTAACTGTGAACATGGAATAATCTAAATTTCTGAACAGAATGCAAGAAGTTTATCTTTCATAAAATATTTCTTTCATGGTGCTGGGATTCTAAAAAAAAAAAAATAAAAATGCATTTTTTTATATAAAAACTTTGAAAAAAATGACTTTATTACATTTTTCTCTTTTAATTGTTTTTCTTTTCATATTTTGCAACCCTCATCCTTGTTTCAATTAAGTTTATAATTTTAAAGAAGCAATCAAAATATTAAATCAGTCCAAATCTTTATATGTTTTAGGGTGTTAAGTAAAAGGATTTATCAAAAACATGCAAATTGAGAAAACGCAATTTAAAGAATGTAAAGTGTCTGAATGTAAAGTGACTGAATTTCAATACATATATCTGTAAAATAACTTTCTTTTTATTATAATGGTTAATATAAACATAAATTACAATCTCTTATTTGAAACATTATCCGATTGGAAAGAAAAATCATGTAATGCAAGTAGAAATTTTCTTTACCTGTTTTGATTTGTTAAAACGCGTTCAAACAATTTTAGTATATGAATTAATTTTAATATATTTCTAAAACATTTATACTCGATAATAATAATGCAAATTTTTCGTTTTATTCATTTTTCCAAAAAGTAAAATTTTAATTTTGAAGAGACATAAAACTTTTTATTTAAAACTCTCAGCAGCATATGTAATTACTTCTTCTTTTAGTCATTTCATCTCGTACACAAATTGCATTTTAGATTAATTTTGGAGTATTTTAATCAACTAAAAAGTTTAATGTTTGTTCCAGCTCAATTTTCGATAATGCTGCATTTAAGAACTTGATATCTTTCATTACTGCAGTTCTTTCTGTTCATGTTTTATCAGAAATAAATTAAATTTTTGAAGAAGCATAATAAAATTAATTGATAACACACATAGAAATAGTTGCTGAGCTGAATATAAAAAGAAAAAAATATCTGTCAGTTCAAAAGAAAAAAAAAAAAAGCCTTATTTTTCCTAAATTTGTATTTAAAATAAATTAGTTTGTGCATATAAACAGAGTTTGTTGATAGCTACAGTGACATCTAATTATATTCCTTTTGTTCTACACTCACTTTTAATAAGTTACTGAAACATATAAGAAGCGAAAAAGAACTAAACATTAAGTTGGCTTTGGCATTTAAAAGGCTGTTAAAAATTTTAAAACCTCTTTTAAACCATTTAGTTATTGTCAGATCTTCAAAATTTCTTCTCAGTGCAGGAAGAGTATTAAGATAATTTTAGTAAAAAATTGAAAAACCAGTAAATTCATCGATTTGGGTTTACCAATTCTCCTTAAAAATGTTACCGATTCTGCAAAAATGGCAAATATTTTAAATGTAGAATCCCCTTTTTACTAGTACCAGGTATCCTGAGCAACGTGTATTATGTTGACCTCAAAACTTACACATCTCTCGGACGTTTCTTGAGTATTCCCTCGTTTTTTATATATCCTATTGATCTGAGAGTTATTTAGATCAGGTCTACGAATCAGGTTCATCGTGGGCTAAGACAAACAGAATGCTTGAAGTTGGGCAGCGTCTTGGACATCTGGTAAGCCATAATATGACTGTGTCCAGCTCTAACCCAGTGATACATCCTAAAAAAAAAAAAGGTCTCTTACTGTTGCAAAACTAATTTTGTACCTTGTAACATGAATTTTGGATAGATGGATTTTAAAATGCTCCGATGTCTCAAAGACACGAAGCTTTTAAAAAAACATCTATGTCTTCTCTCGGATCAGAAATTTAGCCCAATAATATGGCACTTAACAGTACCGAATAAGTTGGCAGTTAATCACTTAGGTAGCACATTGGAATAAAGAACAGAAATGAAAGTCGAATGATCTGAGTATTTTATCTTTTTTACTGTCAGATAAATATTCTAAATTATTCACTAAACAAAAATGTTATTCGATTGCTATACGTTTTTCATATAATTCCTTCCGGAAAATTAAAATTTCGTTATTTTATGAACACTGCGCACATAAAAGCCGACAAATATAGACGAAGATACATTATTTTTAAAGAATCAACCAGTATTCAACGAAATTGGAAATGCAGTTCTCTAAAGCTCTAGAATTCAAATCATTTCGTGACTAAAAATATTTTTTGACAAAGGGTTGTGAGGACGAAAAGCCATCAACTTAGAGTACATGTTGCTGTTCCATAAAATCAAATAGCTACTCCGACCTCATGTTGTTGACATTTTCCTTTCAGAAAATATTTACATTCACAAAGAATGTCAAAAGGAAGGGAAAAATACATTTCTAATAAACTACACAGTAGAGTATTTACATTTATTCGCGAATGAAAATGCTATACATAAAATGCTATAGGTAAAATACCTTAGATAAAACTTCAGGTTATCATCTCATGAATTCTATAAAAACAGGATTCAAGAGCAGATTTTCTTACTCAACAGGGCATATATTTTTTAACGTATATCTCTCTTCTTTACTGTACCTAAATTCATTCACTAAACTAGTGTCTACTGATTCCTTTTCGAGGAGTCCATTGGATACACGAAGCGTAATTTAATATTCAGTGACTACATGATATAAAATGAATATTAACAAAATATTTTTCTTTTTCTTCTTCCTTTAAATTTTTCTCATTTTCCTCCCTCCATAAGTGCAGGCAAAACCTTTTGCTGTTAACCAAACAATTATTCTGTAACAAACTAAATAATATATGGAATTAGAAATGTCTTAGAGTATATTAATTATAATAATGATTTAAACATTTACTATTTATGAAATGCTACTAGAAATGACCCATTAGGTTAGATAGATTATGAATTATACCAAATAATTATGATTAATGTAATTTATTCTTTTCAGATCTGACAAACACCTGGCCGAGCAGTAACGAAAATCCCGTACTCACCAGACGGGGCAGAACCTGCGGTGGAACACATAAAATGCAACACACTGCAAGCAACGTTTGCGGGGCCTCTTGTGGACTCACTGGAGTGTAGTTATCCGGATAATTAGTACGGCTGGGACAATACCCACATTACCAATGTTTAAACAATGGATGGCCACCGCACTTCACGATATCCATGTGCATATTAAATTTGGATCAGGATTTCTTAGTCGCTGCAGCAACCCAGCTCACAGAACACTAAAGCCGATTTCATAAATACTAAAAGCTCGGCGAGAAATATAACAAAGGCCAGCGCTGCTACTGGAAAAGCACTTCCTAACTTGAAATTCGGAACTTCTTCAGGTTTATAACCACCTGCGAAGTTTTTACCTGAGTTTCTGGTGGTACTTCTTAAGAGAAATTGTGGATAATATGAAATTAAGTGCCGCATTGCACTAATGTGAAATTATGCTGTCGAACTAGTGACTTGTGGAGGACTCCATAACTTCAAGAATTTTGTTCTTATATATGCGCTAACTAATATGCATCCTGATGTGAGCCGAGAAAGATAATATAGATGATACAGATCAAAGTGATAATATAGATCAAATAATAATAAGACAATGAATTAATTAAAATAAAATCTAACCTTATAAGCTCTTTTCTTATTAGTTACAAAGTTACGGAAATTCTTCATACGTTTAACATGACTTTTGTTTGGGGAGGGTTTGAATTTTAAGCCATATTCATGCGAATCTGAGTGCAGCCCATACTTTCAGATTAGGACTATATGTAAGCTATGAATCTCTGGGACTTTTAATAAATGCCTTTTGTTAATTTTGATTTGTTGTGAACTGGTAGAACTAACAGATGTTGGATCGCTCGCTTTAAAGAATAAAAATCTGTGTCTGAAAGGAAGAACTTAATAACTTTTAAAACTAATGATTAATGAATTCTTGAGTATTTTCTTTATAGTCTACTCGACTTATTAAAAAAAATTCTACAGCTGGCGACTTGACTTCCTTGAAACATTCCACATTTATCAAAACCTGTCAGTTTTAGTTAACTGTTACAATATGATTGATGACTTACTTTTCAATTATTTTTATATAGCTTACGTCATGCGATTTGCGTTTCCCTTTTTCTTCTTTTTTTCCGTCTATAGCACTATAAGCTACAAACAAATCATTGGTTTCCAGTGTTACATGTTACTCCTACAAATTTCACTTCAAACATGTAATCATTAGGGTAACCCATTCGTCAAAATTGTAAAAGCTACAGATATACAATTTATTCGTTCTTATGAAATTTGCCTCAAGCAGTAACGGTAAAGAAATATTGCATCCTAAAAAAACACTATGCTCACAGAAAGTTGCAATCAAAAGGCAACAACTAGAGACCTCACGTTAAAGTACTGATGCCTTTGTATGCTCTTAACGATCAACTACTGTATTCTTACGGAGCGTTGTTTAAAGGGTTGTTTTAACACATCGCGTTTACCGTTATTATGTTATTTAACTAACAGTTAATTTTTTTCTGCTGTTTTCATTTTCCTTCACGCAAGCCTCATCGAATCCAAAAGTGAAGATTAATTGATTAATTAATTAAGTAGTAAACTATTCCAACAAAAGGGCTTAAACACATCCATTTTCAACTGCAAATTATAAATATTTAAGAACTATTTGATTTTGGCGAATTGCTCGGCACTGGAGATTTCCTTGCTGCGTTATTCACGAAAGCTTATAGATTTTTGTTAACTGAGAGTTGAATTTGGTTTACAATATTTAGAACAGTTTCTTACTAAATATCTATTGGATTTGGAAATTGATTTTAATTTATTAGCTTATTTAGTTAATTTTTTTGTACTTAAAAAATATCGGGTATTTAATATACTGGTGATGATTTGTTATGGTATTCAGTGTAATTTAAACTAGTCCGTTAGGCTTAGGTAGACTGTCTAGTTCAAGCTACAGTTAAGCATTTCATACTCCCAACCAGTAGGTTACTAATAGTTTTATTTTATGTTCTCCAGTTTATTTTATATTCTCCAGTTGTGTCTACAGCAATATGAAATTCAACTAGCTTAATTACAGGTAATTTGAAGTTATCACGTTGTTGTAATGATGTTAATTAAAAGTAATGATTATTTTTTGTTTTTAACCTTTCCTGCTCTTTTTGTTTTCCCCATTAAGTACACATTGCATATATAATTTAAGTTGGAGATCAAAGTAAAATTCTGTGCAATTCAAGTCTAAAATTTAAAATGCCGTTTATGTAGCAGTAAAATTATAGAATATTATATCCAGTTAAATTTATGCCCCATCTAATGGACTTTAGGTGCATAATAAAAAATCCAAGTCGATTTGTATTGTATTACCGGCTACAAAAAACCTCAGTATCAATATTTAATTCAAAAGAAATCAATATATGCATACACATTCTTAAAATTTATACGTAGCTTCACCCATGATACATCCAAAATAGCAGGGAAATGTCGTAACGACATTGCAAACTGGTCTCGAGTTATGTTGTAAAAACGTTGTAATATGTCGTCTTTAAGACGCCCAGAAGTCCGCTAAACTCCATTGTTTTGCAACCGTTGCAAAGACGTCTTTATTACGTCTTTGCAGATGAGGTTTTTGTGGCATAGACGTCGTTATTGAGTCTTTCGCAGGTGATATTTTGATTGTGAAAGCAACGTATCACGACGTCTTAACGACGCCTAAATTTTCGCAAAATTCCACCTTTTTACAACAAATTTTGAAAATGTCGTTATTATGTCCTTGTGTTATAATGGTTAATATAAACATAAATTACAATCTCTTATTTGAAACATTATCCGATTGGAAAGAAAAATCATGTAATGCAAGTAGAAATTTTCTTTACCTGTTTTGATTTGTTAAAACGCGTTCAAACAATTTTAATATATGAATTAATTTTAATATATTTCTAAAACATTTATACTCGATAATAATAATGCAAATTTTTCGTTTTATTCATTTTTCCAAAAAGTAAAATTTTAATTTTGAAGAGACATAAAACTTTTTATTTAAAACTCTCAGCAGCATATGTAATTACTTCTTCTTTTAGTCATTTCATCTCGTACACAAATTGCATTTTAGATTAATTTTGGAGTATTTTAATCAACTAAAAAGTTTAATGTTTGTTCCAGCTCAATTTTCGATAATGCTGCATTTAAGAACTTGATATCTTTCATTACTGCAGTTCTTTCTGTTCATGTTTTATCAGAAATAAATTAAATTTTTGAAGAAGCATAATAAAATTAATTGATAACACACATAGAAATAGTTGCTGAGCTGAATATAAAAAGAAAAAAATATCTGTCAGTTCAAAAGAAAAAAAAAAAGCCTTATTTTTCCTAACTTTGTATTTAAAATAAATCAGTTTGTGCATATAAACAGAGTTTGTTGATAGCTACAGTGACATCTAATTATATTCCTTTTGTTCTACACTCACTTTTAATAAGTTACTGAAACATATAAGAAGCGAAAAAGAACTAAACATTAAGTTGGGTATGGCATTTAAAAGGCTGTTAAAAATTTTAAAACCTCTTTTAAACCATTTAGTTATTGTCAGATCTTCAAAATTTCTTCTCAGTGCAGGAAGAGTATTAAGATAATTTTAGTAAAAAATTGAAAAACCAGTAAATTCATCGATTTGGGTTTACCAATTCTCCTTAAAAATGTTACCGATTCTGCAAAAATGGCAAATATTTTAAATGTAGAATCCCCTTTTTACTAGTACCAGGTATCCTGAGCAACGTGTATTATGTTGACCTCAAAACTTACACATCTCTCGGACGTTTCTTGAGTATTCCCTCGTTTTTTATATATCCTATTGATCTGAGAGTTATTTAGATCAGGTCTACGAATCAGGTTCATCGTGGGCTAAGACAAACAGAATGCTTGAAGTTGGGCAGCGTCTTGGACATCTGGTAAGCCATAGTATGACTGTGTCCAGCTCTAACCCAGTGATACATCCTAAAAAAAAAAAAAGGTCTCTTACTGTTGCAAAACTAATTTTGTACCTTGTAACATGAATTTTGGATAGATGGATTTTAAAATGCTCCGATGTCTCAAAGACACGAAGCTTTTAAAAAAACATCTATGTCTTCTCTCGGATCAGAAATTTAGCCCAATAATATGGCACTTAACAGTACCGAATAAGTTGGCAGTTAATCACTTAGGTAGCACATTGGAATAAAGAACAGAAATGAAAGTCGAATGATCTGAGTATTTTATCTTTTTTACTGTCAGATAAATATTCTAAATTATTCACTAAACAAAAATGTTATTCGATTGCTATACGTTTTTCATATAATTCCTTCCGGAAAATTAAAATTTCGTTATTTTAGGAACACTGCGCACATAAAAGCCGACAAATATAGACGAAGATACATTATTTTTAAAGAATCAACCAGTATTCAACGAAATTGGAAATGCAGTTCTCTAAAGCTCTAGAATTCAAATCATTTCGTGACTAAAAATATTTTTTGACAAAGGGTTGTGAGGACGAAAAGCCATCAACTTAGAGTACATGTTGCTGTTCCATAAAATCAAATAGCTACTCCGACCTCATGTTGTTGATATTTTCCTTTCAGAAAATATTTACATTCACAAAGAATGTCAAAAGGAAGGGAAAAATACATTTCTAATAAACTACACAGTAGAGTATTTACATTTATTCGCGAATGAAAATGCTATACATAAAATGCTATAGGTAAAATACCTTAGATAAAACTTCAGGTTATCATCTCATGAATTCTACAAAAACAGGATTCAAGAGCAGATTTTCTTACTCAACAGGGCATATATTTTTTAACGTATATCTCTCTTCTTTACTGTACCTAAATTCATTCACTAAACTAGTGTCTACTGATTCCTTTTCGAGGAGTCCATTGGATACACGAAGCGTAATTTAATATTCAGTGACTACATGATATAAAATGAATATTAACAAAATATTTTTCTTTTTCTTCTTCCTTTAAATTTTTCTCATTTTCCTCCCTCCATAAGTGCAGGCAAAACCTTTTGCTGTTAACCAAACAATTATTCTGTAACAAACTAAATAATATATGGAATTAGAAATGTCTTAGAGTATATTAATTATAATAATGATTTAAACATTTACTATTTATGAAATGCTACTAGAAATGACCCATTAGGTTAGATAGATTATGAATTATACCAAATAATTATGATTAATGTAATTTATTCTTTTCAGATCTGACAAACACCTGGCCGAGCAGTAACGAAAATCCCGTACTCACCAGACGGGGCAGAACCTGCGGTGGAACACATAAAATGCAACACACTGCAAGCAACGTTTGCGGGGCCTCTTGTGGACTCACTGGAGTGTAGTTATCCGGATAATTAGTGCGGCTGGGACAATACCCACATTACCAATGTTTAAACAATGGATGTCCACCGCACTTCACGATATCCATGTCCATATTAAATTTGGATCAGGATTTCTAAGTCGCTGCAGCAACCCAGCTCACAGAACACTAAAGCCGATTTCATTCATACTAAAAGCTCGGCGAGAAATATAACAAAGGCCAGCGCTGCTACTGGAAAAGCACTTCCTAACTTGAAATTCGGAACTTCTTCAGGTTTATAACCACCTGCGAAGTTTTTACCTGAGTTTCTGGTGGTACTTCTTAAGAGAAATTGTGGATAATATGAAATTAAGTGCCGCATTGCACTAATGTGAAATTATGCTGTCGAACTAGTGACTTGTGGAGGACTCCATAACTTCAAGAATTTTGTTCTTATATATGCGCTAACTAATATGCATCCTGATGTGAGCCGAGAAAGATAATATAGATGATACAGATCAAAGTGATAATATAGATCAAATAATAATAAGACAATGAATTAATTAAAATAAAATCTAACCTTATAAGCTCTTTTCTTATTAGTTACAAAGTTACGGAAATTCTTCATACGTTTAACATGACTTTTGTTTGGGGAGGGTTTGAATTTTAAGCCATATTCATGCGAATCTGAGTGCAGCCCATACTTTCAGATTAGGACTATATGTAAGCTATGAATCTCTGGGACTTTTAATAAATGCCTTTTGTTAATTTTGATTTGTTGTGTACTGGTAGAACTAACAGATGTTGGATCGCTCGCTTTAAAGAATAAAAATCTGTGTCTGAAAGGAAGAACTTAATAACTTTTAAAACTAATGATTAATGAATTCTTGAGTATTTTCTTTATAGTCTACTCGACTTATTAAAAAAAATTCTACAGCTGGCGACTTGACTTCCTTGAAACATTCCACATTTATCAAAACCTGTCAGTTTTAGTTAACTGTTACAATATGATTGATGACTTACTTTTCAATTATTTTTATATAGCTTACGTCATGCGATTTGCGTTTCCCTTTTTCTTCTTTTTTTCCGTCTATAGCACTATAAGCTACAAACAAATCATTGGTTTCCAGTGTTACATGTTACTCCTACAAATTTCACTTCAAACATGTAATCATTAGGGTAACTCATTCGTCAAAATTGTAAAAGCTACAGATATACAATTTATTCGTTCTTATGAAATTTGCCTCAAGCAGTAACGGTAAAGAAATATTGCATCCTAAAAAAACACTATGCTCACAGAAAGTTGCAATCAAAAGGCAACAACTAGAGACCTCACGTTAAAGTACTGATGCCTTTGTATGCTCTTAACGATCAACTACTGTATTCTTACGGAGCGTTGTTTAAAGGGTTGTTTTAACACATCGCGTTTACCGTTATTATGTTATTTAACTAACAGTTAATTTTTTCCTGCTGTTTTCATTTTCCTTCACGCAAGCCTCATCGAATCCAAAAGTGAAGGTTAATTGATTAATTAATTAAGTAGTAAACTATTCCAACAAAAGGGCTTAAACACATCCATTTTCAACTGCAAATTATAAATATTTAAGAACTATTTGATTTTGGCGAATTGCTCGGCACTGGAGATTTCCTTGCTGCGTTATTCACGAAAGCTTATAGAATTTGGTAACTGAGAGTTGAATTTGGTTTACAATATTTAGAACAGTTTCTTACTAAATATCTATTGGATTTGGAAATTGATTTTAATTTATTAGCTTATTTAGTTAATTTTTTTGTACTTAAAAAATATCGGGTATTTAATATACTGGTGATGATTTGTTATGGTATTCAGTGTAATTTAAACTAGTCCGTTAGGCTTAGGTAGACTGTCTAGTTCAAGCTACAGTTAAGCATTTCATACTCCCAACCAGTAGGTTACTAATAGTTTTATTTTATGTTCTCGAGTTTATTTTATATTCTCCAGTTGTGTCTACAGCAATATGAAATTCAACTAGCTTAATTACAGGTAATTTGAAGTTATCACGTTGTAGTAATGATGTTAATTAAAAGTAATGATTATTTTTTGTTTTTAACCTTTCCTGCTCTTTTTGTTTTCCCCATTAAGGACACATTGCATATATAATTTCAGTTGGAGATCAAAGTAAAATTCTGTGCAATTCAAGTCTAAAATTTAAAATGCCGTTTATATAGCAGTAAAATTATAGAATATTATATCCAGTTAAATTTATGCCCCATCTAATGGACTTTAGGTGCATAATAAAAAATCCAAGTCGATTTGTATTGTATTACCGGCTACAAAAAACCTCAGTATCAATATTTAATTCAAAAGAAATCAATATATGCATACACATTCTTAAAATTTATACGTAGCTTCACCCATGATACATCCAAAATAGCAGGGAAATGTCGTAACGACATTGCAAACTGGTCTCGAGTTATGTTGTAAAAACGTTGTAATATGTCGTCTTTAAGACGCCCAGAAGTCCGCTAAACTCCATTGTTTTGCAACCGTTGCAAAGACGTCTTTATTACGTCTTTGCAGATGAGGTTTTTGTGGCATAGACGTCGTTATTGAGTCTTTCGCAGGTGATATTTTGATTGTGAAAGCAACGTATCACGACGTCTTAACGACGCCTAAATTTTCGCAAAATTCCACCTTTTTACAACAAATTTTGAAAATGTCGTTATTATGTCCTTGTGTTATAATGGTTAATATAAACATAAATTACAATCTCTTATTTGAAACATTATCCGATTGGAAAGAAAAATCATGTAATGCAAGTAGAAATTTTCTTTACCTGTTTTGATTTGTTAAAACGCGTTCAAACAATTTTAATATATGAATTAATTTTAATATATTTCTAAAACATTTATACTCGATAATAATAATGCAAATTTTTCGTTTTATTCATTTTTCCAAAAAGTAAAATTTTAATTTTGAAGAGACATAAAACTTTTTATTTAAAACTCTCAGCAGCATATGTAATTACTTCTTCTTTTAGTCATTTCATCTCGTACACAAATTGCATTTTAGATTAATTTTGGAGTATTTTAATCAACTAAAAAGTTTAATGTTTGTTCCAGCTCAATTTTCGATAATGCTGCATTTAAGAACTTGATATCTTTCATTACTGCAGTTCTTTCTGTTCATGTTTTATCAGAAATAAATTAAATTTTTGAAGAAGCATAATAAAATTAATTGATAACACACATAGAAATAGTTGCTGAGCTGAATATAAAAAGAAAAAAATATCTGTCAGTTCAAAAGAAAAAAAAAAAAAAAAGCCTTATTTTTCCTAACTTTGTATTTAAAATAAATCAGTTTGTGCATATAAACAGAGTTTGTTGATAGCTACAGTGACATCTAATTATATTCCTTTTGTTCTACACTCACTTTTAATAAGTTACTGAAACATATAAGAAGCGAAAAAGAACTAAACATTAAGTTGGGTATGGCATTTAAAAGGCTGTTAAAAATTTTAAAACCTCTTTTAAACCATTTAGTTATTGTCAGATCTTCAAAATTTCTTCTCAGTGCAGGAAGAGTATTAAGATAATTTTAGTAAAAAATTGAAAAACCAGTAAATTCATCGATTTGGGTTTACCAATTCTCCTTAAAAATGTTACCGATTCTGCAAAAATGGCAAATATTTTAAATGTAGAATCCCCTTTTTACTAGTACCAGGTATCCTGAGCAACGTGTATTATGTTGACCTCAAAACTTACACATCTCTCGGACGTTTCTTGAGTATTCCCTCGTTTTTTATATATCCTATTGATCTGAGAGTTATTTAGATCAGGTCTACGAATCAGGTTCATCGTGGGCTAAGACAAACAGAATGCTTGAAGTTGGGCAGCGTCTTGGACATCTGGTAAGCCATAGTATGACTGTGTCCAGCTCTAACCCAGTGATACATCCTAAAAAAAAAAAAGGTCTCTTACTGTTGCAAAACTAATTTTGTACCTTGTAACATGAATTTTGGATAGATGGATTTTAAAATGCTCCGATGTCTCAAAGACACGAAGCTTTTAAAAAAACATCTATGTCTTCTCTCGGATCAGAAATTTAGCCCAATAATATGGCACTTAACAGTACCGAATAAGTTGGCAGTTAATCACTTAGGTAGCACATTGGAATAAAGAACAGAAATGAAAGTCGAATGATCTGAGTATTTTATCTTTTTTACTGTCAGATAAATATTCTAAATTATTCACTAAACAAAAATGTTATTCGATTGCTATACGTTTTTCATATAATTCCTTCCGGAAAATTAAAATTTCGTTATTTTATGAACACTGCGCACATAAAAGCCGACAAATATAGACGAAGATACATTATTTTTAAAGAATCAACCAGTATTCAACGAAATTGGAAATGCAGTTCTCTAAAGCTCTAGAATTCAAATCATTTCGTGACTAAAAATATTTTTTGACAAAGGGTTGTGAGGACGAAAAGCCATCAACTTAGAGTACATGTTGCTGTTCCATAAAATCAAATAGCTACTCCGACCTCATGTTGTTGATATTTTCCTTTCAGAAAATATTTACATTCACAAAGAATGTCAAAAGGAAGGGAAAAATACATTTCTAATAAACTACACAGTAGAGTATTTACATTTATTCGCGAATGAAAATGCTATACATAAAATGCTATAGGTAAAATACCTTAGATAAAACTTCAGGTTATCATCTCATGAATTCTATAAAAACAGGATTCAAGAGCAGATTTTCTTACTCAACAGGGCATATATTTTTTAACGTATATCTCTCTTCTTTACTGTACCTAAATTCATTCACTAAACTAGTGTCTACTGATTCCTTTTCGAGGAGTCCATTGGATACACGAAGCGTAATTTAATATTCAGTGACTACATGATATAAAATGAATATTAACAAAATATTTTTCTTTTTCTTCTTCCTTTAAATTTTTCTCATTTTCCTCCCTCCATAAGTGCAGGCAAAACCTTTTGCTGTTAACCAAACAATTATTCTGTAACAAACTAAATAATATATGGAATTAGAAATGTCTTAGAGTATATTAATTATAATAATGATTTAAACATTTACTATTTATGAAATGCTACTAGAAATGACCCATTAGGTTAGATAGATTATGAATTATACCAAATAATTATGATTAATGTAATTTATTCTTTTCAGATCTGACAAACACCTGGCCGAGCAGTAACGAAAATCCCGTACTCACCAGACGGGGCAGAACCTGCGGTGGAACACATAAAATGCAACACACTGCAAGCAACGTTTGCGGGGCCTCTTGTGGACTCACTGGAGTGTAGTTATCCGGATAATTAGTGCGGCTGGGACAATACCCACATTACCAATGTTTAAACAATGGATGTCCACCGCACTTCACGATATCCATGTCCATATTAAATTTGGATCAGGATTTCTAAGTCGCTGCAGCAACCCAGCTCACAGAACACTAAAGCCGATTTCATTCATACTAAAAGCTCGGCGAGAAATATAACAAAGGCCAGCGCTGCTACTGGAAAAGCACTTCCTAACTTGAAATTCGGAACTTCTTCAGGTTTATAACCACCTGCGAAGTTTTTACCTGAGTTTCTGGTGGTACTTCTTAAGAGAAATTGTGGATAATATGAAATTAAGTGCCGCATTGCACTAATGTGAAATTATGCTGTCGAACTAGTGACTTGTGGAGGACTCCATAACTTCAAGAATTTTGTTCTTATATATGCGCTAACTAATATGCATCCTGATGTGAGCCGAGAAAGATAATATAGATGATACAGATCAAAGTGATAATATAGATCAAATAATAATAAGACAATGAATTAATTAAAATAAAATCTAAACTTATAAGCTCTTTTCTTATTAGTTACAAAGTTACGGAAATTCTTCATACGTTTAACATGACTTTTGTTTGGGGAGGGTTTGAATTTTAAGCCATATTCATGCGAATCTGAGTGCAGCCCATACTTTCAGATTAGGACTATATGTAAGCTATGAATCTCTGGGACTTTTAATAAATGCCTTTTGTTAATTTTGATTTGTTGTGTACTGGTAGAACTAACAGATGTTGGATCGCTCGCTTTAAAGAATAAAAATCTGTGTCTGAAAGGAAGAACTTAATAACTTTTAAAACTAATGATTAATGAATTCTTGAGTATTTTCTTTATAGTCTACTCGACTTATTAAAAAAAATTCTACAGCTGGCGACTTGACTTCCTTGAAACATTCCACATTTATCAAAACCTGTCAGTTTTAGTTAACTGTTACAATATGATTGATGACTTACTTTTCAATTATTTTTATATAGCTTACGTCATGCGATTTGCGTTTCCCTTTTTCTTCTTTTTTTCCGTCTATAGCACTATAAGCTACAAACAAATCATTGGTTTCCAGTGTTACATGTTACTCCTACAAATTTCACTTCAAACATGTAATCATTAGGGTAACTCATTCGTCAAAATTGTAAAAGCTACAGATATACAATTTATTCGTTCTTATGAAATTTGCCTCAAGCAGTAACGGTAAAGAAATATTGCATCCTAAAAAAACACTATGCTCACAGAAAGTTGCAATCAAAAGGCAACAACTAGAGACCTCACGTTAAAGTACTGATGCCTTTGTATGCTCTTAACGATCAACTACTGTATTCTTACGGAGCGTTGTTTAAAGGGTTGTTTTAACACATCGCGTTTACCGTTATTATGTTATTTAACTAACAGTTAATTTTTTCCTGCTGTTTTCATTTTCCTTCACGCAAGCCTCATCGAATCCAAAAGTGAAGGTTAATTGATTAATTAATTAAGTAGTAAACTATTCCAACAAAAGGGCTTAAACACATCCATTTTCAACTGCAAATTATAAATATTTAAGAACTATTTGATTTTGGCGAATTGCTCGGCACTGGAGATTTCCTTGCTGCGTTATTCACGAAAGCTTATAGAATTTGGTAACTGAGAGTTGAATTTGGTTTACAATATTTAGAACAGTTTCTTACTAAATATCTATTGGATTTGGAAATTGATTTTAATTTATTAGCTTATTTAGTTAATTTTTTTGTACTTAAAAAATATCGGGTATTTAATATACTGGTGATGATTTGTTATGGTATTCAGTGTAATTTAAACTAGTCCGTTAGGCTTAGGTAGACTGTCTAGTTCAAGCTACAGTTAAGCATTTCATACTCCCAACCAGTAGGTTACTAATAGTTTTATTTTATGTTCTCCAGTTTATTTTATATTCTCCAGTTGTGTCTACAGCAATATGAAATTCAACTAGCTTAATTACAGGTAATTTGAAGTTATCACGTTGTAGTAATGATGTTAATTAAAAGTAATGATTATTTTTTGTTTTTAACCTTTCCTGCTCTTTTTGTTTTCCCCATTAAGGACACATTGCATATATAATTTCAGTTGGAGATCAAAGTAAAATTCTGTGCAATTCAAGTCTAAAATTTAAAATGCCGTTTATATAGCAGTAAAATTATAGAATATTATATCCAGTTAAATTTATGCCCCATCTAATGGACTTTAGGTGCATAATAAAAAATCCAAGTCGATTTGTATTGTATTACCGGCTACAAAAAACCTCAGTATCAATATTTAATTCAAAAGAAATCAATATATGCATACACATTCTTAAAATTTATACGTAGCTTCACCCATGATACATCCAAAATAGCACGGAAATGTCGTAACGACATTGCAAACTGGTCTCGAGTTATGTTGTAAAAACGTTGTAATATGTCGTCTTTAAGACGCCCAGAAGTCCGCTAAACTCCATTGTTTTGCAACCGTTGCAAAGACGTCTTTATTACGTCTTTGCAGATGAGGTTTTTGTGGCATAGACGTCGTTATTGAGTCTTTCGCAGGTGATATTTTGATTGTGAAAGCAACGTATCACGACGTCTTAACGACGCCTAAATTTTCGCAAAATTCCACCTTTTTACAACAAATTTTGAAAATGTCGTTATTATGTCCTTGTGTTATAATGGTTAATATAAACATAAATTACAATCTCTTATTTGAAACATTATCCGATTGGAAAGAAAAATCATGTAATGCAAGTAGAAATTTTCTTTACCTGTTTTGATTTGTTAAAACGCGTTCAAACAATTTTAATATATGAATTAATTTTAATATATTTCTAAAACATTTATACTCGATAATAATAATGCAAATTTTTCGTTTTATTCATTTTTCCAAAAAGTAAAATTTTAATTTTGAAGAGACATAAAACTTTTTATTTAAAACTCTCAGCAGCATATGTAATTACTTCTTCTTTTAGTCATTTCATCTCGTACACAAATTGCATTTTAGATTAATTTTGGAGTATTTTAATCAACTAAAAAGTTTAATGTTTGTTCCAGCTCAATTTTCGATAATGCTGCATTTAAGAACTTGATATCTTTCATTACTGCAGTTCTTTCTGTTCATGTTTTATCAGAAATAAATTAAATTTTTGAAGAAGCATAATAAAATTAATTGATAACACACATAGAAATAGTTGCTGAGCTGAATATAAAAAGAAAAAAATATCTGTCAGTTCAAAAGAAAAAAAAAAAAAAAAAAGCCTTATTTTTCCTAACTTTGTATTTAAAATAAATCAGTTTGTGCATATAAACAGAGTTTGTTGATAGCTACAGTGACATCTAATTATATTCCTTTTGTTCTACACTCACTTTTAATAAGTTACTGAAACATATAAGAAGCGAAAAAGAACTAAACATTAAGTTGGGTATGGCATTTAAAAGGCTGTTAAAAATTTTAAAACCTCTTTTAAACCATTTAGTTATTGTCAGATCTTCAAAATTTCTTCTCAGTGCAGGAAGAGTATTAAGATAATTTTAGTAAAAAATTGAAAAACCAGTAAATTCATCGATTTGGGTTTACCAATTCTCCTTAAAAATGTTACCGATTCTGCAAAAATGGCAAATATTTTAAATGTAGAATCCCCTTTTTACTAGTACCAGGTATCCTGAGCAACGTGTATTATGTTGACCTCAAAACTTACACATCTCTCGGACGTTTCTTGAGTATTCCCTCGTTTTTTATATATCCTATTGATCTGAGAGTTATTTAGATCAGGTCTACGAATCAGGTTCATCGTGGGCTAAGACAAACAGAATGCTTGAAGTTGGGCAGCGTCTTGGACATCTGGTAAGCCATAGTATGACTGTGTCCAGCTCTAACCCAGTGATACATCCTAAAAAAAAAAAAAGGTCTCTTACTGTTGCAAAACTAATTTTGTACCTTGTAACATGAATTTTGGATAGATGGATTTTAAAATGCTCCGATGTCTCAAAGACACGAAGCTTTTAAAAAAACATCTATGTCTTCTCTCGGATCAGAAATTTAGCCCAATAATATGGCACTTAACAGTACCGAATAAGTTGGCAGTTAATCACTTAGGTAGCACATTGGAATAAAGAACAGAAATGAAAGTCGAATGATCTGAGTATTTTATCTTTTTTACTGTCAGATAAATATTCTAAATTATTCACTAAACAAAAATGTTATTCGATTGCTATACGTTTTTCATATAATTCCTTCCGGAAAATTAAAATTTCGTTATTTTATGAACACTGCGCACATAAAAGCCGACAAATATAGACGAAGATACATTATTTTTAAAGAATCAACCAGTATTCAACGAAATTGGAAATGCAGTTCTCTAAAGCTCTAGAATTCAAATCATTTCGTGACTAAAAATATTTTTTGACAAAGGGTTGTGAGGACGAAAAGCCATCAACTTACAGTACATGTTGCTGTTCCATAAAATCAAATAGCTACTCCGACCTCATGTTGTTGATATTTTCCTTTCAGAAAATATTTACATTCACAAAGAATGTCAAAAGGAAGGGAAAAATACATTTCTAATAAACTACACAGTAGAGTATTTACATTTATTCGCGAATGAAAATGCTATACATAAAATGCTATAGGTAAAATACCTTAGATAAAACTTCAGGTTATCATCTCATGAATTCTATAAAAACAGGATTCAAGAGCAGATTTTCTTACTCAACAGGGCATATATTTTTTAACGTATATCTCTCTTCTTTACTGTACCTAAATTCATTCACTAAACTAGTGTCTACTGATTCCTTTTCGAGGAGTCCATTGGATACACGAAGCGTAATTTAATATTCAGTGACTACATGATATAAAATGAATATTAACAAAATATTTTTCTTTTTCTTCTTCCTTTAAATTTTTCTCATTTTCCTCCCTCCATAAGTGCAGGCAAAACCTTTTGCTGTTAACCAAACAATTATTCTGTAACAAACTAAATAATATATGGAATTAGAAATGTCTTAGAGTATATTAATTATAATAATGATTTAAACATTTACTATTTATGAAATGCTACTAGAAATGACCCATTAGGTTAGATAGATTATGAATTATACCAAATAATTATGATTAATGTAATTTATTCTTTTCAGATCTGACAAACACCTGGCCGAGCAGTAACGAAAATCCCGTACTCACCAGACGGGGCAGAACCTGCGGTGGAACACATAAAATGCAACACACTGCAAGCAACGTTTGCGGGGCCTCTTGTGGACTCACTGGAGTGTAGTTATCCGGATAATTAGTGCGGCTGGGACAATACCCACATTACCAATGTTTAAACAATGGATGTCCACCGCACTTCACGATATCCATGTCCATATTAAATTTGGATCAGGATTTCTAAGTCGCTGCAGCAACCCAGCTCACAGAACACTAAAGCCGATTTCATTCATACTAAAAGCTCGGCGAGAAATATAACAAAGGCCAGCGCTGCTACTGGAAAAGCACTTCCTAACTTGAAATTCGGAACTTCTTCAGGTTTATAACCACCTGCGAAGTTTTTACCTGAGTTTCTGGTGGTACTTCTTAAGAGAAATTGTGGATAATATGAAATTAAGTGCCGCATTGCACTAATGTGAAATTATGCTGTCGAACTAGTGACTTGTGGAGGACTCCATAACTTCAAGAATTTTGTTCTTATATATGCGCTAACTAATATGCATCCTGATGTGAGCCGAGAAAGATAATATAGATGATACAGATCAAAGTGATAATATAGATCAAATAATAATAAGACAATGAATTAATTAAAATAAAATCTAACCTTATAAGCTCTTTTCTTATTAGTTACAAAGTTACGGAAATTCTTCATACGTTTAACATGACTTTTGTTTGCGGAGGGTTTGAATTTTAAGCCATATTCATGCGAATCTGAGTGCAGCCCATACTTTCAGATTAGGACTATATGTAAGCTATGAATCTCTGGGACTTTTAATAAATGCCTTTTGTTAATTTTGATTTGTTGTGTACTGGTAGAACTAACAGATGTTGGATCGCTCGCTTTAAAGAATAAAAATCTGTGTCTGAAAGGAAGAACTTAATAACTTTTAAAACTAATGATTAATGAATTCTTGAGTATTTTCTTTATAGTCTACTCGACTTATTAAAAAAAATTCTACAGCTGGCGACTTGACTTCCTTGAAACATTCCACATTTATCAAAACCTGTCAGTTTTAGTTAACTGTTACAATATGATTGATGACTTACTTTTCAATTATTTTTATATAGCTTACGTCATGCGATTTGCGTTTCCCTTTTTCTTCTTTTTTTCCGTCTATAGCACTATAAGCTACAAACAAATCATTGGTTTCCAGTGTTACATGTTACTCCTACAAATTTCACTTCAAACATGTAATCATTAGGGTAACTCATTCGTCAAAATTGTAAAAGCTACAGATATACAATTTATTCGTTCTTATGAAATTTGCCTCAAGCAGTAACGGTAAAGAAATATTGCATCCTAAAAAAACACTATGCTCACAGAAAGTTGCAATCAAAAGGCAACAACTAGAGACCTCACGTTAAAGTACTGATGCCTTTGTATGCTCTTAACGATCAACTACTGTATTCTTACGGAGCGTTGTTTAAAGGGTTGTTTTAACACATCGCGTTTACCGTTATTATGTTATTTAACTAACAGTTAATTTTTTCCTGCTGTTTTCATTTTCCTTCACGCAAGCCTCATCGAATCCAAAAGTGAAGGTTAATTGATTAATTAATTAAGTAGTAAACTATTCCAACAAAAGGGCTTAAACACATCCATTTTCAACTGCAAATTATAAATATTTAAGAACTATTTGATTTTGGCGAATTGCTCGGCACTGGAGATTTCCTTGCTGCGTTATTCACGAAAGCTTATAGAATTTGGTAACTGAGAGTTGAATTTGGTTTACAATATTTAGAACAGTTTCTTGCTAAATATCTATTGGATTTGGAAATTGATTTTAATTTATTAGCTTATTTAGTTAATTTTTTTGTACTTAAAAAATATCGGGTATTTAATATACTGGTGATGATTTGTTATGGTATTCAGTGTAATTTAAACTAGTCCGTTAGGCTTAGGTAGACTGTCTAGTTCAAGCTACAGTTAAGCATTTCATACTCCCAACCAGTAGGTTACTAATAGTTTTATTTTATGTTCTCCAGTTTATTTTATATTCTCCAGTTGTGTCTACAGCAATATGAAATTCAACTAGCTTAATTACAGGTAATTTGAAGTTATCACGTTGTAGTAATGATGTTAATTAAAAGTAATGATTATTTTTTGTTTTTAACCTTTCCTGCTCTTTTTGTTTTCCCCATTAAGTACACATTGCATATATAATTTCAGTTGGAGATCAAAGTAAAATTCTGTGCAATTCAAGTTTAAATTTAAAATGCCGTTTATATAGCAGTAAAATTATAGAATATTATATCCAGTTAAATTTATGCCCCATCTAATGGACTTTAGGTGCATAATAAAAAATCCAAGTCGATTTGTATTGTATTACCGGCTACAAAAAACCTCAGTATCAATATTTAATTCAAAAGAAATCAATATATGCATACACATTCTTAAAATTTATACGTAGCTTCACCCATGATACATCCAAAATAGCACGGAAATGTCGTAACGACATTGCAAACTGGTCTCGAGTTATGTTGTAAAAACGTTGTAATATGTCGTCTTTAAGACGCCCAGAAGTCCGCTAAACTCCATTGTTTTGCAACCGTTGCAAAGACGTCTTTATTACGTCTTTGCAGATGAGGTTTTTGTGGCATAGACGTCGTTATTGAGTCTTTCGCAGGTGATATTTTGATTGTGAAAGCAACGTATCACGACGTCTTAACGACGCCTAAATTTTCGCAAAATTCCACCTTTTTACAACAAATTTTGAAAATGTCGTTATTATGTCCTTGTGTTATAATGGTTAATATAAACATAAATTACAATCTCTTATTTGAAACATTATCCGATTGGAAAGAAAAATCATGTAATGCAAGTAGAAATTTTCTTTACCTGTTTTGATTTGTTAAAACGCGTTCAAACAATTTTAATATATGAATTAATTTTAATATATTTCTAAAACATTTATACTCGATAATAATAATGCAAATTTTTCGTTTTATTCATTTTTCCAAAAAGTAAAATTTTAATTTTGAAGAGACATAAAACTTTTTATTTAAAACTCTCAGCAGCATATGTAATTACTTCTTCTTTTAGTCATTTCATCTCGTACACAAATTGCATTTTAGATTAATTTTGGAGTATTTTAATCAACTAAAAAGTTTAATGTTTGTTCCAGCTCAATTTTCGATAATGCTGCATTTAAGAACTTGATATCTTTCATTACTGCAGTTCTTTCTGTTCATGTTTTATCAGAAATAAATTAAATTTTTGAAGAAGCATAATAAAATTAATTGATAACACACATAGAAATAGTTGCTGAGCTGAATATAAAAAGAAAAAAATATCTGTCAGTTCAAAAGAAAAAAAAAAAAAAAAAGCCTTATTTTTCCTAACTTTGTATTTAAAATAAATCAGTTTGTGCATATAAACAGAGTTTGTTGATAGCTACAGTGACATCTAATTATATTCCTTTTGTTCTACACTCACTTTTAATAAGTTACTGAAACATATAAGAAGCGAAAAAGAACTAAACATTAAGTTGGGTATGGCATTTAAAAGGCTGTTAAAAATTTTAAAACCTCTTTTAAACCATTTAGTTATTGTCAGATCTTCAAAATTTCTTCTCAGTGCAGGAAGAGTATTAAGATAATTTTAGTAAAAAATTGAAAAACCAGTAAATTCATCGATTTGGGTTTACCAATTCTCCTTAAAAATGTTACCGATTCTGCAAAAATGGCAAATATTTTAAATGTAGAATCCCCTTTTTACTAGTACCAGGTATCCTGAGCAACGTGTATTATGTTGACCTCAAAACTTACACATCTCTCGGACGTTTCTTGAGTATTCCCTCGTTTTTTATATATCCTATTGATCTGAGAGTTATTTAGATCAGGTCTACGAATCAGGTTCATCGTGGGCTAAGACAAACAGAATGCTTGAAGTTGGGCAGCGTCTTGGACATCTGGTAAGCCATAGTATGACTGTGTCCAGCTCTAACCCAGTGATACATCCTAAAAAAAAAAAAAGGTCTCTTACTGTTGCAAAACTAATTTTGTACCTTGTAACATGAATTTTGGATAGATGGATTTTAAAATGCTCCGATGTCTCAAAGACACGAAGCTTTTAAAAAAACATCTATGTCTTCTCTCGGATCAGAAATTTAGCCCAATAATATGGCACTTAACAGTACCGAATAAGTTGGCAGTTAATCACTTAGGTAGCACATTGGAATAAAGAACAGAAATGAAAGTCGAATGATCTGAGTATTTTATCTTTTTTACTGTCAGATAAATATTCTAAATTATTCACTAAACAAAAATGTTATTCGATTGCTATACGTTTTTCATATAATTCCTTCCGGAAAATTAAAATTTCGTTATTTTATGAACACTGCGCACATAAAAGCCGACAAATATAGACGAAGATACATTATTTTTAAAGAATCAACCAGTATTCAACGAAATTGGAAATGCAGTTCTCTAAAGCTCTAGAATTCAAATCATTTCGTGACTAAAAATATTTTTTGACAAAGGGTTGTGAGGACGAAAAGCCATCAACTTACAGTACATGTTGCTGTTCCATAAAATCAAATAGCTACTCCGACCTCATGTTGTTGATATTTTCCTTTCAGAAAATATTTACATTCACAAAGAATGTCAAAAGGAAGGGAAAAATACATTTCTAATAAACTACACAGTAGAGTATTTACATTTATTCGCGAATGAAAATGCTATACATAAAATGCTATAGGTAAAATACCTTAGATAAAACTTCAGGTTATCATCTCATGAATTCTATAAAAACAGGATTCAAGAGCAGATTTTCTTACTCAACAGGGCATATATTTTTTAACGTATATCTCTCTTCTTTACTGTACCTAAATTCATTCACTAAACTAGTGTCTACTGATTCCTTTTCGAGGAGTCCATTGGATACACGAAGCGTAATTTAATATTCAGTGACTACATGATATAAAATGAATATTAACAAAATATTTTTCTTTTTCTTCTTCCTTTAAATTTTTCTCATTTTCCTCCCTCCATAAGTGCAGGCAAAACCTTTTGCTGTTAACCAAACAATTATTCTGTAACAAACTAAATAATATATGGAATTAGAAATGTCTTAGAGTATATTAATTATAATAATGATTTAAACATTTACTATTTATGAAATGCTACTAGAAATGACCCATTAGGTTAGATAGATTATGAATTATACCAAATAATTATGATTAATGTAATTTATTCTTTTCAGATCTGACAAACACCTGGCCGAGCAGTAACGAAAATCCCGTACTCACCAGACGGGGCAGAACCTGCGGTGGAACACATAAAATGCAACACACTGCAAGCAACGTTTGCGGGGCCTCTTGTGGACTCACTGGAGTGTAGTTATCCGGATAATTAGTGCGGCTGGGACAATACCCACATTACCAATGTTTAAACAATGGATGTCCACCGCACTTCACGATATCCATGTCCATATTAAATTTGGATCAGGATTTCTAAGTCGCTGCAGCAACCCAGCTCACAGAACACTAAAGCCGATTTCATTCATACTAAAAGCTCGGCGAGAAATATAACAAAGGCCAGCGCTGCTACTGGAAAAGCACTTCCTAACTTGAAATTCGGAACTTCTTCAGGTTTATAACCACCTGCGAAGTTTTTACCTGAGTTTCTGGTGGTACTTCTTAAGAGAAATTGTGGATAATATGAAATTAAGTGCCGCATTGCACTAATGTGAAATTATGCTGTCGAACTAGTGACTTGTGGAGGACTCCATAACTTCAAGAATTTTGTTCTTATATATGCGCTAACTAATATGCATCCTGATGTGAGCCGAGAAAGATAATATAGATGATACAGATCAAAGTGATAATATAGATCAAATAATAATAAGACAATGAATTAATTAAAATAAAATCTAACCTTATAAGCTCTTTTCTTATTAGTTACAAAGTTACGGAAATTCTTCATACGTTTAACATGACTTTTGTTTGCGGAGGGTTTGAATTTTAAGCCATATTCATGCGAATCTGAGTGCAGCCCATACTTTCAGATTAGGACTATATGTAAGCTATGAATCTCTGGGACTTTTAATAAATGCCTTTTGTTAATTTTGATTTGTTGTGTACTGGTAGAACTAACAGATGTTGGATCGCTCGCTTTAAAGAATAAAAATCTGTGTCTGAAAGGAAGAACTTAATAACTTTTAAAACTAATGATTAATGAATTCTTGAGTATTTTCTTTATAGTCTACTCGACTTATTAAAAAAAATTCTACAGCTGGCGACTTGACTTCCTTGAAACATTCCACATTTATCAAAACCTGTCAGTTTTAGTTAACTGTTACAATATGATTGATGACTTACTTTTCAATTATTTTTATATAGCTTACGTCATGCGATTTGCGTTTCCCTTTTTCTTCTTTTTTTCCGTCTATAGCACTACAAACAAATCATTGGTTTCCAGTGTTACATGTTACTCCTACAAATTTCACTTCAAACATGTAATCATTAGGGTAACTCATTCGTCAAAATTGTAAAAGCTACAGATATACAATTTATTCGTTCTTATGAAATTTGCCTCAAGCAGTAACGGTAAAGAAATATTGCATCCTAAAAAAACACTATGCTCACAGAAAGTTGCAATCAAAAGGCAACAACTAGAGACCTCACGTTAAAGTACTGATGCCTTTGTATGCTCTTAACGATCAACTACTGTATTCTTACGGAGCGTTGTTTAAAGGGTTGTTTTAACACATCGCGTTTACCGTTATTATGTTATTTAACTAACAGTTAATTTTTTCCTGCTGTTTTCATTTTCCTTCACGCAAGCCTCATCGAATCCAAAAGTGAAGGTTAATTGATTAATTAATTAAGTAGTAAACTATTCCAACAAAAGGGCTTAAACACATCCATTTTCAACTGCAAATTATAAATATTTAAGAACTATTTGATTTTGGCGAATTGCTCGGCACTGGAGATTTCCTTGCTGCGTTATTCACGAAAGCTTATAGAATTTGGTAACTGAGAGTTGAATTTGGTTTACAATATTTAGAACAGTTTCTTACTAAATATCTATTGGATTTGGAAATTGATTTTAATTTATTAGCTTATTTAGTTAATTTTTTTGTACTTAAAAAATATCGGGTATTTAATATACTGGTGATGATTTGTTATGGTATTCAGTGTAATTTAAACTAGTCCGTTAGGCTTAGGTAGACTGTCTAGTTCAAGCTACAGTTAAGCATTTCATACTCCCAACCAGTAGGTTACTAATAGTTTTATTTTATGTTCTCCAGTTTATTTTATATTCTCCAGTTGTGTCTACAGCAATATGAAATTCAACTAGCTTAATTACAGGTAATTTGAAGTTATCACGTTGTAGTAATGATGTTAATTAAAAGTAATGATTATTTTTTGTTTTTAACCTTTCCTGCTCTTTTTGTTTTCCCCATTAAGTACACATTGCATATATAATTTCAGTTGGAGATCAAAGTAAAATTCTGTGCAATTCAAGTCTAAAATTTAAAATGCCGTTTATATAGCAGTAAAATTATAGAATATTATATCCAGTTAAATTTATGCCCCATCTAATGGACTTTAGGTGCATAATAAAAAATCCAAGTCGATTTGTATTGTATTACCGGCTACAAAAAACCTCAGTATCAATATTTAATTCAAAAGAAATCAATATATGCATACACATTCTTAAAATTTATACGTAGCTTCACCCATGATACATCCAAAATAGCACGGAAATGTCGTAACGACATTGCAAACTGGTCTCGAGTTATGTTGTAAAAACGTTGTAATATGTCGTCTTTAAGACGCCCAGAAGTCCGCTAAACTCCATTGTTTTGCAACCGTTGCAAAGACGTCTTTATTACGTCTTTGCAGATGAGGTTTTTGTGGCATAGACGTCGTTATTGAGTCTTTCGCAGGTGATATTTTGATTGTGAAAGCAACGTATCACGACGTCTTAACGACGCCTAAATTTTCGCAAAATTCCACCTTTTTACAACAAATTTTGAAAATGTCGTTATTATGTCCTTGTGTTATAATGGTTAATATAAACATAAATTACAATCTCTTATTTGAAACATTATCCGATTGGAAAGAAAAATCATGTAATGCAAGTAGAAATTTTCTTTACCTGTTTTGATTTGTTAAAACGCGTTCAAACAATTTTAATATATGAATTAATTTTAATATATTTCTAAAACATTTATACTCGATAATAATAATGCAAATTTTTCGTTTTATTCATTTTTCCAAAAAGTAAAATTTTAATTTTGAAGAGACATAAAACTTTTTATTTAAAACTCTCAGCAGCATATGTAATTACTTCTTCTTTTAGTCATTTCATCTCGTACACAAATTGCATTTTAGATTAATTTTGGAGTATTTTAATCAACTAAAAAGTTTAATGTTTGTTCCAGCTCAATTTTCGATAATGCTGCATTTAAGAACTTGATATCTTTCATTACTGCAGTTCTTTCTGTTCATGTTTTATCAGAAATAAATTAAATTTTTGAAGAAGCATAATAAAATTAATTGATAACACACATAGAAATAGTTGCTGAGCTGAATATAAAAAGAAAAAAATATCTGTCAGTTCAAAAGAAAAAAAAAAAAAAGCCTTATTTTTCCTAAATTTGTATTTAAAATAAATCAGTTTGTGCATATAAACAGAGTTTGTTGATAGCTACAGTGACATCTAATTATATTCCTTTTGTTCTACACTCACTTTCAATAAGTTACTGAAACATATAAGAAGCGAAAAAGAACTAAACATTAAGTTGGGTATGGCATTTAAAAGGCTGTTAAAAATTTTAAAACCTCTTTTAAACCATTTAGTTATTGTCAGATCTTCAAAATTTCTTCTCAGTGCAGGAAGAGTATTAAGATAATTTTAGTAAAAAATTGAAAAACCAGTAAATTCATCGATTTGGGTTTACCAATTCTCCTTAAAAATGTTACCGATTCTGCAAAAATGGCAAATATTTTAAATGTAGAATCCCCTTTTTTACTAGTACCAGGTATCCTGAGCAACGTGTATTATGTTGACCTCAAAACTTACACATCTCTCGGACGTTTCTTGAGTATTCCCTCGTTTTTTATATATCCTATTGATCTGAGAGTTATTTAGATCAGGTCTACGAATCAGGTTCATCGTGGGCTAAGACAAACAGAATGCTTGAAGTTGGGCAGCGTCTTGGACATCTGGTAAGCCATAGTATGACTGTGTCCAGCTCTAACCCAGTGATACATCCTAAAAAAAAAAAAAAAGGTCTCTTACTGTTGCAAAACTAATTTTGTACCTTGTAACATGAATTTTGGATAGATGGATTTTAAAATGCTCCGATGTCTCAAAGACACGAAGCTTTTAAAAAAACATCTATGTCTTCTCTCGGATCAGAAATTTAGCCCAATAATATGGCACTTAACAGTACCGAATAAGTTGGCAGTTAATCACTTAGGTAGCACATTGGAATAAAGAACAGAAATGAAAGTCGAATGATCTGAGTATTTTATCTTTTTTACTGTCAGATAAATATTCTAAATTATTCACTAAACAAAAATGTTATTCGATTGCTATACGTTTTTCATATAATTCCTTCCGGAAAATTAAAATTTCGTTATTTTATGAACACTGCGCACATAAAAGCCGACAAATATAGACGAAGATACATTATTTTTAAAGAATCAACCAGTATTCAACGAAATTGGAAATGCAGTTCTCTAAAGCTCTAGAATTCAAATCATTTCGTGACTAAAAATATTTTTTGACAAAGGGTTGTGAGGACGAAAAGCCATCAACTTAGAGTACATGTTGCTGTTCCATAAAATCAAATAGCTACTCCGACCTCATGTTGTTGACATTTTCCTTTCAGAAAATATTTACATTCACAAAGAATGTCAAAAGGAAGGGAAAAATACATTTCTAATAAACTACACAGTAGAGTATTTACATTTATTCGCGAATGAAAATGCTATACATAAAATGCTATAGGTAAAATACCTTAGATAAAACTTCAGGTTATCATCTCATGAATTCTATAAAAACAGGATTCAAGAGCAGATTTTCTTACTCAACAGGGCATATATTTTTTAACGTATATCTCTCTTCTTTACTGTACCTAAATTCATTCACTAAACTAGTGTCTACTGATTCCTTTTCGAGGAGTCCATTGGATACACGAAGCGTAATTTAATATTCAGTGACTACATGATATAAAATGAATATTAACAAAATATTTTTCTTTTTCTTCTTCCTTTAAATTTTTCTCATTTTCCTCCCTCCATAAGTGCAGGCAAAACCTTTTGCTGTTAACCAAACAATTATTCTGTAACAAACTAAATAATATATGGAATTAGAAATGTCTTAGAGTATATTAATTATAATAATGATTTAAACATTTACTATTTATGAAATGCTACTAGAAATGACCCATTAGGTTAGATAGATTATGAATTATACCAAATAATTATGATTAATGTAATTTATTCTTTTCAGATCTGACAAACACCTGGCCGAGCAGTAACGAAAATCCCGTACTCACCAGACGGGGCAGAACCTGCGGTGGAACACATAAAATGCAACACACTGCAAGCAACGTTTGCGGGGCCTCTTGTGGACTCACTGGAGTGTAGTTATCCGGATAATTAGTGCGGCTGGGACAATACCCACATTACCAATGTTTAAACAATGGATGGCCACCGCACTTCACGATATCCATGTGCATATTAAATTTGGATCAGGATTTCTAAGTCGCTGCAGCAACCCAGCTCACAGAACACTAAAGCCGATTTCATTAATACTAAAAGCTCGGCGAGAAATATAACAAAGGCCAGCGCTGCTACTGGAAAAGCACTTCCTAACTTGAAATTCGGAACTTCTTCAGGTTTATAACCACCTGCGAAGTTTTTACCTGAGTTTCTGGTGGTACTTCTTAAGAGAAATTGTGGATAATATGAAATTAAGTGCCGCATTGCACTAATGTGAAATTATGCTGTCGAACTAGTGACTTGTGGAGGACTCCATAACTTCAAGAATTTTGTTCTTATATATGCGCTAACTAATATGCATCCTGATGTGAGCCGAGAAAGATAATATAGATGATACAGATCAAAGTGATAATATAGATCAAATAATAATAAGACAATGAATTAATTAAAATAAAATCTAACCTTATAAGCTCTTTTCTTATTAGTTACAAAGTTACGGAAATTCTTCATACGTTTAACATGACTTTTGTTTGGGGAGGGTTTGAATTTTAAGCCATATTCATGCGAATCTGAGTGCAGCCCATACTTTCAGATTAGGACTATATGTAAGCTATGAATCTCTGGGACTTTTAATAAATGCCTTTTGTTAATTTTGATTTGTTGTGAACTGGTAGAACTAACAGATGTTGGATCGCTCGCTTTAAAGAATAAAAATCTGTGTCTGAAAGGAAGAACTTAATAACTTTTAAAACTAATGATTAATGAATTCTTGAGTATTTTCTTTATAGTCTACTCGACTTATTAAAAAAAATTCTACAGCTGGCGACTTGACTTCCTTGAAACATTCCACATTTATCAAAACCTGTCAGTTTTAGTTAACTGTTACAATATGATTGATGACTTACTTTTCAATTATTTTTATATAGCTAGCTTACGTCATGCGATTTGCGTTTCCCTTTTTCTTCTTTTTTTCCGTCTATAGCACTATAAGCTACAAACAAATCATTGGTTTCCAGTGTTACATGTTACTCCTACAAATTTCACTTCAAACATGTAATCATTAGGGTAACCCATTCGTCAAAATTGTAAAAGCTACAGATATACAATTTATTCGTTCTTATGAAATTTGCCTCAAGCAGTAACGGTAAAGAAATATTGCATCCTAAAAAAACACTATGCTCACAGAAAGTTGCAATCAAAAGGCAACAACTAGAGACCTCACGTTAAAGTACTGATGCCTTTGTATGCTCTTAACGATCAACTACTGTATTCTTACGGAGCGTTGTTTAAAGGGTTGTTTTAACACATCGCGTTTACCGTTATTATGTTATTTAACTAACAGTTAATTTTTTTCTGCTGTTTTCATTTTCCTTCACGCAAGCCTCATCGAATCCAAAAGTGAAGATTAATTGATTAATTAATTAAGTAGTAAACTATTCCAACAAAAGGGCTTAAACACATCCATTTTCAACTGCAAATTATAAATATTTAAGAACTATTTGATTTTGGCGAATTGCTCGGCACTGGAGATTTCCTTGCTGCGTTATTCACGAAAGCTTATAGATTTTTGTTAACTGAGAGTTGAATTTGGTTTACAATATTTAGAACAGTTTCTTACTAAATATCTATTGGATTTGGAAATTGATTTTAATTTATTAGCTTATTTAGTTAATTTTTTTGTACTTAAAAAATATCGGGTATTTAATATACTGGTGATGATTTGTTATGGTATTCAGTGTAATTTAAACTAGTCCGTTAGGCTTAGGTAGACTGTCTAGTTCAAGCTACAGTTAAGCATTTCATACTCCCAACCAGTAGGTTACTAATAGTTTTATTTTATGTTCTCCAGTTTATTTTATATTCTCCAGTTGTGTCTACAGCAATATGAAATTCAACTAGCTTAATTACAGGTAATTTGAAGTTATCACGTTGTTGTAATGATGTTAATTAAAAGTAATGATTATTTTTTGTTTTTAACCTTTCCTGCTCTTTTTGTTTTCCCCATTAAGTACACATTGCATATATAATTTAAGTTGGAGATCAAAGTAAAATTCTGTGCAATTCAAGTCTAAAATTTAAAATGCCGTTTATGTAGCAGTAAAATTATAGAATATTATATCCAGTTAAATTTATGCCCCATCTAATGGACTTTAGGTGCATAATAAAAAATCCAAGTCGATTTGTATTGTATTACCGGCTACAAAAAACCTCAGTATCAATATTTAATTCAAAAGAAATCAATATATGCATACACATTCTTAAAATTTATACGTAGCTTCACCCATGATACATCCAAAATAGCAGGGAAATGTCGTAACGACATTGCAAACTGGTCTCGAGTTATGTTGTAAAAACGTTGTAATATGTCGTCTTTAAGACGCCCAGAAGTCCGCTAAACTCCATTGTTTTGCAACCGTTGCAAAGACGTCTTTATTACGTCTTTGCAGATGAGGTTTTTGTGGCATAGACGTCGTTATTGAGTCTTTCGCAGGTGATATTTTGATTGTGAAAGCAACGTATCACGACGTCTTAACGACGCCTAAATTTTCGCAAAATTCCACCTTTTTACAACAAATTTTGAAAATGTCGTTATTATGTCCTTGTGTTATAATGGTTAATATAAACATAAATTACAATCTCTTATTTGAAACATTATCCGATTGGAAAGAAAAATCATGTAATGCAAGTAGAAATTTTCTTTACCTGTTTTGATTTGTTAAAACGCGTTCAAACAATTTTAATATATGAATTAATTTTAATATATTTCTAAAACATTTATACTCGATAATAATAATGCAAATTTTTCGTTTTATTCATTTTTCCAAAAAGTAAAATTTTAATTTTGAAGAGACATAAAACTTTTTATTTAAAACTCTCAGCAGCATATGTAATTACTTCTTCTTTTAGTCATTTCATCTCGTACACAAATTGCATTTTAGATTAATTTTGGAGTATTTTAATCAACTAAAAAGTTTAATGTTTGTTCCAGCTCAATTTTCGATAATGCTGCATTTAAGAACTTGATATCTTTCATTACTGCAGTTCTTTCTGTTCATGTTTTATCAGAAATAAATTAAATTTTTGAAGAAGCATAATAAAATTAATTGATAACACACATAGAAATAGTTGCTGAGCTGAATATAAAAAGAAAAAAATATCTGTCAGTTCAAAAGAAAAAAAAAAAAAAAAGCCTTATTTTTCCTAACTTTGTATTTAAAATAAATCAGTTTGTGCATATAAACAGAGTTTGTTGATAGCTACAGTGACATCTAATTATATTCCTTTTGTTCTACACTCACTTTTAATAAGTTACTGAAACATATAAGAAGCGAAAAAGAACTAAACATTAAGTTGGGTATGGCATTTAAAAGGCTGTTAAAAATTTTAAAACCTCTTTTAAACCATTTAGTTATTGTCAGATCTTCAAAATTTCTTCTCAGTGCAGGAAGAGTATTAAGATAATTTTAGTAAAAAATTGAAAAACCAGTAAATTCATCGATTTGGGTTTACCAATTCTCCTTAAAAATGTTACCGATTCTGCAAAAATGGCAAATATTTTAAATGTAGAATCCCCTTTTTACTAGTACCAGGTATCCTGAGCAACGTGTATTATGTTGACCTCAAAACTTACACATCTCTCGGACGTTTCTTGAGTATTCCCTCGTTTTTTATATATCCTATTGATCTGAGAGTTATTTAGATCAGGTCTACGAATCAGGTTCATCGTGGGCTAAGACAAACAGAATGCTTGAAGTTGGGCAGCGTCTTGGACATCTGGTAAGCCATAGTATGACTGTGTCCAGCTCTAACCCAGTGATACATCCTAAAAAAAAAAAAGGTCTCTTACTGTTGCAAAACTAATTTTGTACCTTGTAACATGAATTTTGGATAGATGGATTTTAAAATGCTCCGATGTCTCAAAGACACGAAGCTTTTAAAAAAACATCTATGTCTTCTCTCGGATCAGAAATTTAGCCCAATAATATGGCACTTAACAGTACCGAATAAGTTGGCAGTTAATCACTTAGGTAGCACATTGGAATAAAGAACAGAAATGAAAGTCGAATGATCTGAGTATTTTATCTTTTTTACTGTCAGATAAATATTCTAAATTATTCACTAAACAAAAATGTTATTCGATTGCTATACGTTTTTCATATAATTCCTTCCGGAAAATTAAAATTTCGTTATTTTATGAACACTGCGCACATAAAAGCCGACAAATATAGACGAAGATACATTATTTTTAAAGAATCAACCAGTATTCAACGAAATTGGAAATGCAGTTCTCTAAAGCTCTAGAATTCAAATCATTTCGTGACTAAAAATATTTTTTGACAAAGGGTTGTGAGGACGAAAAGCCATCAACTTACAGTACATGTTGCTGTTCCATAAAATCAAATAGCTACTCCGACCTCATGTTGTTGATATTTTCCTTTCAGAAAATATTTACATTCACAAAGAATGTCAAAAGGAAGGGAAAAATACATTTCTAATAAACTACACAGTAGAGTATTTACATTTATTCGCGAATGAAAATGCTATACATAAAATGCTATAGGTAAAATACCTTAGATAAAACTTCAGGTTATCATCTCATGAATTCTATAAAAACAGGATTCAAGAGCAGATTTTCTTACTCAACAGGGCATATATTTTTTAACGTATATCTCTCTTCTTTACTGTACCTAAATTCATTCACTAAACTAGTGTCTACTGATTCCTTTTCGAGGAGTCCATTGGATACACGAAGCGTAATTTAATATTCAGTGACTACATGATATAAAATGAATATTAACAAAATATTTTTCTTTTTCTTCTTCCTTTAAATTTTTCTCATTTTCCTCCCTCCATAAGTGCAGGCAAAACCTTTTGCTGTTAACCAAACAATTATTCTGTAACAAACTAAATAATATATGGAATTAGAAATGTCTTAGAGTATATTAATTATAATAATGATTTAAACATTTACTATTTATGAAATGCTACTAGAAATGACCCATTAGGTTAGATAGATTATGAATTATACCAAATAATTATGATTAATGTAATTTATTCTTTTCAGATCTGACAAACACCTGGCCGAGCAGTAACGAAAATCCCGTACTCACCAGACGGGGCAGAACCTGCGGTGGAACACATAAAATGCAACACACTGCAAGCAACGTTTGCGGGGCCTCTTGTGGACTCACTGGAGTGTAGTTATCCGGATAATTAGTGCGGCTGGGACAATACCCACATTACCAATGTTTAAACAATGGATGTCCACCGCACTTCACGATATCCATGTCCATATTAAATTTGGATCAGGATTTCTAAGTCGCTGCAGCAACCCAGCTCACAGAACACTAAAGCCGATTTCATTCATACTAAAAGCTCGGCGAGAAATATAACAAAGGCCAGCGCTGCTACTGGAAAAGCACTTCCTAACTTGAAATTCGGAACTTCTTCAGGTTTATAACCACCTGCGAAGTTTTTACCTGAGTTTCTGGTGGTACTTCTTAAGAGAAATTGTGGATAATATGAAATTAAGTGCCGCATTGCACTAATGTGAAATTATGCTGTCGAACTAGTGACTTGTGGAGGACTCCATAACTTCAAGAATTTTGTTCTTATATATGCGCTAACTAATATGCATCCTGATGTGAGCCGAGAAAGATAATATAGATGATACAGATCAAAGTGATAATATAGATCAAATAATAATAAGACAATGAATTAATTAAAATAAAATCTAACCTTATAAGCTCTTTTCTTATTAGTTACAAAGTTACGGAAATTCTTCATACGTTTAACATGACTTTTGTTTGCGGAGGGTTTGAATTTTAAGCCATATTCATGCGAATCTGAGTGCAGCCCATACTTTCAGATTAGGACTATATGTAAGCTATGAATCTCTGGGACTTTTAATAAATGCCTTTTGTTAATTTTGATTTGTTGTGTACTGGTAGAACTAACAGATGTTGGATCGCTCGCTTTAAAGAATAAAAATCTGTGTCTGAAAGGAAGAACTTAATAACTTTTAAAACTAATGATTAATGAATTCTTGAGTATTTTCTTTATAGTCTACTCGACTTATTAAAAAAAATTCTACAGCTGGCGACTTGACTTCCTTGAAACATTCCACATTTATCAAAACCTGTCAGTTTTAGTTAACTGTTACAATATGATTGATGACTTACTTTTCAATTATTTTTATATAGCTTACGTCATGCGATTTGCGTTTCCCTTTTTCTTCTTTTTTTCCGTCTATAGCACTACAAACAAATCATTGGTTTCCAGTGTTACATGTTACTCCTACAAATTTCACTTCAAACATGTAATCATTAGGGTAACTCATTCGTCAAAATTGTAAAAGCTACAGATATACAATTTATTCGTTCTTATGAAATTTGCCTCAAGCAGTAACGGTAAAGAAATATTGCATCCTAAAAAAACACTATGCTCACAGAAAGTTGCAATCAAAAGGCAACAACTAGAGACCTCACGTTAAAGTACTGATGCCTTTGTATGCTCTTAACGATCAACTACTGTATTCTTACGGAGCGTTGTTTAAAGGGTTGTTTTAACACATCGCGTTTACCGTTATTATGTTATTTAACTAACAGTTAATTTTTTCCTGCTGTTTTCATTTTCCTTCACGCAAGCCTCATCGAATCCAAAAGTGAAGATTAATTGATTAATTAATTAAGTAGTAAACTATTCCAACAAAAGGGCTTAAACACATCCATTTTCAACTGCAAATTATAAATATTTAAGAACTATTTGATTTTGGCGAATTGCTCGGCACTGGAGATTTCCTTGCTGCGTTATTCACGAAAGCTTATAGAATTTGGTAACTGAGAGTTGAATTTGGTTTACAATATTTAGAACAGTTTCTTACTAAATATCTATTGGATTTGGAAATTGATTTTAATTTATTAGCTTATTTAGTTAATTTTTTTGTACTTAAAAAATATCGGGTATTTAATATACTGGTGATGATTTGTTATGGTATTCAGTGTAATTTAAACTAGTCCGTTAGGCTTAGGTAGACTGTCTAGTTCAAGCTACAGTTAAGCATTTCATACTCCCAACCAGTAGGTTACTAATAGTTTTATTTTATGTTCTCCAGTTTATTTTATATTCTCCAGTTGTGTCTACAGCAATATGAAATTCAACTAGCTTAATTACAGGTAATTTGAAGTTATCACGTTGTAGTAATGATGTTAATTAAAAGTAATGATTATTTTTTGTTTTTAACCTTTCCTGCTCTTTTTGTTTTCCCCATTAAGTACACATTGCATATATAATTTCAGTTGGAGATCAAAGTAAAATTCTGTGCAATTCAAGTCTAAAATTTAAAATGCCGTTTATATAGCAGTAAAATTATAGAATATTATATCCAGTTAAATTTATGCCCCATCTAATGGACTTTAGGTGCATAATAAAAAATCCAAGTCGATTTGTATTGTATTACCGGCTACAAAAAACCTCAGTATCAATATTTAATTCAAAAGAAATCAATATATGCATACACATTCTTAAAATTTATACGTAGCTTCACCCATGATACATCCAAAATAGCACGGAAATGTCGTAACGACATTGCAAACTGGTCTCGAGTTATGTTGTAAAAACGTTGTAATATGTCGTCTTTAAGACGCCCAGAAGTCCGCTAAACTCCATTGTTTTGCAACCGTTGCAAAGACGTCTTTATTACGTCTTTGCAGATGAGGTTTTTGTGGCATAGACGTCGTTATTGAGTCTTTCGCAGGTGATATTTTGATTGTGAAAGCAACGTATCACGACGTCTTAACGACGCCTAAATTTTCGCAAAATTCCACCTTTTTACAACAAATTTTGAAAATGTCGTTATTATGTCCTTGTGTTATAATGGTTAATATAAACATAAATTACAATCTCTTATTTGAAACATTATCCGATTGGAAAGAAAAATCATGTAATGCAAGTAGAAATTTTCTTTACCTGTTTTGATTTGTTAAAACGCGTTCAAACAATTTTAATATATGAATTAATTTTAATATATTTCTAAAACATTTATACTCGATAATAATAATGCAAATTTTTCGTTTTATTCATTTTTCCAAAAAGTAAAATTTTAATTTTGAAGAGACATAAAACTTTTTATTTAAAACTCTCAGCAGCATATGTAATTACTTCTTCTTTTAGTCATTTCATCTCGTACACAAATTGCATTTTAGATTAATTTTGGAGTATTTTAATCAACTAAAAAGTTTAATGTTTGTTCCAGCTCAATTTTCGATAATGCTGCATTTAAGAACTTGATATCTTTCATTACTGCAGTTCTTTCTGTTCATGTTTTATCAGAAATAAATTAAATTTTTGAAGAAGCATAATAAAATTAATTGATAACACACATAGAAATAGTTGCTGAGCTGAATATAAAAAGAAAAAAATATCTGTCAGTTCAAAAGAAAAAAAAAAAGCCTTATTTTTCCTAACTTTGTATTTAAAATAAATCAGTTTGTGCATATAAACAGAGTTTGTTGATAGCTACAGTGACATCTAATTATATTCCTTTTGTTCTACACTCACTTTTAATAAGTTACTGAAACATATAAGAAGCGAAAAAGAACTAAACATTAAGTTGGGTATGGCATTTAAAAGGCTGTTAAAAATTTTAAAACCTCTTTTAAACCATTTAGTTATTGTCAGATCTTCAAAATTTCTTCTCAGTGCAGGAAGAGTATTAAGATAATTTTAGTAAAAAATTGAAAAACCAGTAAATTCATCGATTTGGGTTTACCAATTCTCCTTAAAAATGTTACCGATTCTGCAAAAATGGCAAATATTTTAAATGTAGAATCCCCTTTTTTACTAGTACCAGGTATCCTGAGCAACGTGTATTATGTTGACATCAAAACTTACACATCTCTCGGACGTTTCTTGAGTATTCCCTCGTTTTTTATATATCCTATTGATCTGAGAGTTATTTAGATCAGGTCTACGAATCAGGTTCATCGTGGGCTAAGACAAACAGAATGCTTGAAGTTGGGCAGCGTCTTGGACATCTGGTAAGCCATAGTATGACTGTGTCCAGCTCTAACCCAGTGATACATCCTAAAAAAAAAAAAAGGTCTCTTACTGTTGCAAAACTAATTTTGTACCTTGTAACATGAATTTTGGATAGATGGATTTTAAAATGCTCCGATGTCTCAAAGACACGAAGCTTTTAAAAAAACATCTATGTCTTCTCTCGGATCAGAAATTTAGCCCAATAATATGGCACTTAACAGTACCGAATAAGTTGGCAGTTAATCACTTAGGTAGCACATTGGAATAAAGAACAGAAATGAAAGTCGAATGATCTGAGTATTTTATCTTTTTTACTGTCAGATAAATATTCTAAATTATTCACTAAACAAAAATGTTATTCGATTGCTATACGTTTTTCATATAATTCCTTCCGGAAAATTAAAATTTCGTTATTTTATGAACACTGCGCACATAAAAGCCGACAAATATAGACGAAGATACATTATTTTTAAAGAATCAACCAGTATTCAACGAAATTGGAAATGCAGTTCTCTAAAGCTCTAGAATTCAAATCATTTCGTGACTAAAAATATTTTTTGACAAAGGGTTGTGAGGACGAAAAGCCATCAACTTAGAGTACATGTTGCTGTTCCATAAAATCAAATAGCTACTCCGACCTCATGTTGTTGACATTTTCCTTTCAGAAAATATTTACATTCACAAAGAATGTCAAAAGGAAGGGAAAAATACATTTCTAATAAACTACACAGTAGAGTATTTACATTTATTCGCGAATGAAAATGCTATACATAAAATGCTATAGGTAAAATACCTTAGATAAAACTTCAGGTTATCATCTCATGAATTCTATAAAAACAGGATTCAAGAGCAGATTTTCTTACTCAACAGGGCATATATTTTTTAACGTATATCTCTCTTCTTTACTGTACCTAAATTCATTCACTAAACTAGTGTCTACTGATTCCTTTTCGAGGAGTCCATTGGATACACGAAGCGTAATTTAATATTCAGTGACTACATGATATAAAATGAATATTAACAAAATATTTTTCTTTTTCTTCTTCCTTTAAATTTTTCTCATTTTCCTCCCTCCATAAGTGCAGGCAAAACCTTTTGCTGTTAACCAAACAATTATTCTGTAACAAACTAAATAATATATGGAATTAGAAATGTCTTAGAGTATATTAATTATAATAATGATTTAAACATTTACTATTTATGAAATGCTACTAGAAATGACCCATTAGGTTAGATAGATTATGAATTATACCAAATAATTATGATTAATGTAATTTATTCTTTTCAGATCTGACAAACACCTGGCCGAGCAGTAACGAAAATCCCGTACTCACCAGACGGGGCAGAACCTGCGGTGGAACACATAAAATGCAACACACTGCAAGCAACGTTTGCGGGGCCTCTTGTGGACTCACTGGAGTGTAGTTATCCGGATAATTAGTGCGGCTGGGACAATACCCACATTACCAATGTTTAAACAATGGATGGCCACCGCACTTCACGATATCCATGTGCATATTAAATTTGGATCAGGATTTCTAAGTCGCTGCAGCAACCCAGCTCACAGAACACTAAAGCCGATTTCATTAATACTAAAAGCTCGGCGAGAAATATAACAAAGGCCAGCGCTGCTACTGGAAAAGCACTTCCTAACTTGAAATTCGGAACTTCTTCAGGTTTATAACCACCTGCGAAGTTTTTACCTGAGTTTCTGGTGGTACTTCTTAAGAGAAATTGTGGATAATATGAAATTAAGTGCCGCATTGCACTAATGTGAAATTATGCTGTCGAACTAGTGACTTGTGGAGGACTCCATAACTTCAAGAATTTTGTTCTTATATATGCGCTAACTAATATGCATCCTGATGTGAGCCGAGAAAGATAATATAGATGATACAGATCAAAGTGATAATATAGATCAAATAATAATAAGACAATGAATTAATTAAAATAAAATCTAACCTTATAAGCTCTTTTCTTATTAGTTACAAAGTTACGGAAATTCTTCATACGTTTAACATGACTTTTGTTTGGGGAGGGTTTGAATTTTAAGCCATATTCATGCGAATCTGAGTGCAGCCCATACTTTCAGATTAGGACTATATGTAAGCTATGAATCTCTGGGACTTTTAATAAATGCCTTTTGTTAATTTTGATTTGTTGTGAACTGGTAGAACTAACAGATGTTGGATCGCTCGCTTTAAAGAATAAAAATCTGTGTCTGAAAGGAAGAACTTAATAACTTTTAAAACTAATGATTAATGAATTCTTGAGTATTTTCTTTATAGTCTACTCGACTTATTAAAAAAAATTCTACAGCTGGCGACTTGACTTCCTTGAAACATTCCACATTTATCAAAACCTGTCAGTTTTAGTTAACTGTTACAATATGATTGATGACTTACTTTTCAATTATTTTTATATAGCTAGCTTACGTCATGCGATTTGCGTTTCCCTTTTTCTTCTTTTTTTCCGTCTATAGCACTATAAGCTACAAACAAATCATTGGTTTCCAGTGTTACATGTTACTCCTACAAATTTCACTTCAAACATGTAATCATTAGGGTAACCCATTCGTCAAAATTGTAAAAGCTACAGATATACAATTTATTCGTTCTTATGAAATTTGCCTCAAGCAGTAACGGTAAAGAAATATTGCATCCTAAAAAAACACTATGCTCACAGAAAGTTGCAATCAAAAGGCAACAACTAGAGACCTCACGTTAAAGTACTGATGCCTTTGTATGCTCTTAACGATCAACTACTGTATTCTTACGGAGCGTTGTTTAAAGGGTTGTTTTAACACATCGCGTTTACCGTTATTATGTTATTTAACTAACAGTTAATTTTTTTCTGCTGTTTTCATTTTCCTTCACGCAAGCCTCATCGAATCCAAAAGTGAAGATTAATTGATTAATTAATTAAGTAGTAAACTATTCCAACAAAAGGGCTTAAACACATCCATTTTCAACTGCAAATTATAAATATTTAAGAACTATTTGATTTTGGCGAATTGCTCGGCACTGGAGATTTCCTTGCTGCGTTATTCACGAAAGCTTATAGATTTTTGTTAACTGAGAGTTGAATTTGGTTTACAATATTTAGAACAGTTTCTTACTAAATATCTATTGGATTTGGAAATTGATTTTAATTTATTAGCTTATTTAGTTAATTTTTTTGTACTTAAAAAATATCGGGTATTTAATATACTGGTGATGATTTGTTATGGTATTCAGTGTAATTTAAACTAGTCCGTTAGGCTTAGGTAGACTGTCTAGTTCAAGCTACAGTTAAGCATTTCATACTCCCAACCAGTAGGTTACTAATAGTTTTATTTTATGTTCTCCAGTTTATTTTATATTCTCCAGTTGTGTCTACAGCAATATGAAATTCAACTAGCTTAATTACAGGTAATTTGAAGTTATCACGTTGTTGTAATGATGTTAATTAAAAGTAATGATTATTTTTTGTTTTTAACCTTTCCTGCTCTTTTTGTTTTCCCCATTAAGTACACATTGCATATATAATTTAAGTTGGAGATCAAAGTAAAATTCTGTGCAATTCAAGTCTAAAATTTAAAATGCCGTTTATGTAGCAGTAAAATTATAGAATATTATATCCAGTTAAATTTATGCCCCATCTAATGGACTTTAGGTGCATAATAAAAAATCCAAGTCGATTTGTATTGTATTACCGGCTACAAAAAACCTCAGTATCAATATTTAATTCAAAAGAAATCAATATATGCATACACATTCTTAAAATTTATACGTAGCTTCACCCATGATACATCCAAAATAGCAGGGAAATGTCGTAACGACATTGCAAACTGGTCTCGAGTTATGTTGTAAAAACGTTGTAATATGTCGTCTTTAAGACGCCCAGAAGTCCGCTAAACTCCATTGTTTTGCAACCGTTGCAAAGACGTCTTTATTACGTCTTTGCAGATGAGGTTTTTGTGGCATAGACGTCGTTATTGAGTCTTTCGCAGGTGATATTTTGATTGTGAAAGCAACGTATCACGACGTCTTAACGACGCCTAAATTTTCGCAAAATTCCACCTTTTTACAACAAATTTTGAAAATGTCGTTATTATGTCCTTGTGTTATAATGGTTAATATAAACATAAATTACAATCTCTTATTTGAAACATTATCCGATTGGAAAGAAAAATCATGTAATGCAAGTAGAAATTTTCTTTACCTGTTTTGATTTGTTAAAACGCGTTCAAACAATTTTAATATATGAATTAATTTTAATATATTTCTAAAACATTTATACTCGATAATAATAATGCAAATTTTTCGTTTTATTCATTTTTCCAAAAAGTAAAATTTTAATTTTGAAGAGACATAAAACTTTTTATTTAAAACTCTCAGCAGCATATGTAATTACTTCTTCTTTTAGTCATTTCATCTCGTACACAAATTGCATTTTAGATTAATTTTGGAGTATTTTAATCAACTAAAAAGTTTAATGTTTGTTCCAGCTCAATTTTCGATAATGCTGCATTTAAGAACTTGATATCTTTCATTACTGCAGTTCTTTCTGTTCATGTTTTATCAGAAATAAATTAAATTTTTGAAGAAGCATAATAAAATTAATTGATAACACACATAGAAATAGTTGCTGAGCTGAATATAAAAAGAAAAAAATATCTGTCAGTTCAAAAGAAAAAAAAAAAGCCTTATTTTTCCTAACTTTGTATTTAAAATAAATCAGTTTGTGCATATAAACAGAGTTTGTTGATAGCTACAGTGACATCTAATTATATTCCTTTTGTTCTACACTCACTTTTAATAAGTTACTGAAACATATAAGAAGCGAAAAAGAACTAAACATTAAGTTGGGTATGGCATTTAAAAGGCTGTTAAAAATTTTAAAACCTCTTTTAAACCATTTAGTTATTGTCAGATCTTCAAAATTTCTTCTCAGTGCAGGAAGAGTATTAAGATAATTTTAGTAAAAAATTGAAAAACCAGTAAATTCATCGATTTGGGTTTACCAATTCTCCTTAAAAATGTTACCGATTCTGCAAAAATGGCAAATATTTTAAATGTAGAATCCCCTTTTTACTAGTACCAGGTATCCTGAGCAACGTGTATTATGTTGACCTCAAAACTTACACATCTCTCGGACGTTTCTTGAGTATTCCCTCGTTTTTTATATATCCTATTGATCTGAGAGTTATTTAGATCAGGTCTACGAATCAGGTTCATCGTGGGCTAAGACAAACAGAATGCTTGAAGTTGGGCAGCGTCTTGGACATCTGGTAAGCCATAGTATGACTGTGTCCAGCTCTAACCCAGTGATACATCCTAAAAAAAAAAAAGGTCTCTTACTGTTGCAAAACTAATTTTGTACCTTGTAACATGAATTTTGGATAGATGGATTTTAAAATGCTCCGATGTCTCAAAGACACGAAGCTTTTAAAAAAACATCTATGTCTTCTCTCGGATCAGAAATTTAGCCCAATAATATGGCACTTAACAATACCGAATAAGTTGGCAGTTAATCACTTAGGTAGCACATTGGAATAAAGAACAGAAATGAAAGTCGAATGATCTGAGTATTTTATCTTTTTTACTGTCAGATAAATATTCTAAATTATTCACTAAACAAAAATGTTATTCGATTGCTATACGTTTTTCATATAATTCCTTCCGGAAAATTAAAATTTCGTTATTTTATGAACACTGCGCACATAAAAGCCGACAAATATAGACGAAGATACATTATTTTTAAAGAATCAACCAGTATTCAACGAAATTGGAAATGCAGTTCTCTAAAGCTCTAGAATTCAAATCATTTCGTGACTAAAAATATTTTTTGACAAAGGGTTGTGAGGACGAAAAGCCATCAACTTAGAGTACATGTTGCTGTTCCATAAAATCAAATAGCTACTCCGACCTCATGTTGTTGATATTTTCCTTTCAGAAAATATTTACATTCACAAAGAATGTCAAAAGGAAGGGAAAAATACATTTCTAATAAACTACACAGTAGAGTATTTACATTTATTCGCGAATGAAAATGCTATACATAAAATGCTATAGGTAAAATACCTTAGATAAAACTTCAGGTTATCATCTCATGAATTCTATAAAAACAGGATTCAAGAGCAGATTTTCTTACTCAACAGGGCATATATTTTTTAACGTATATCTCTCTTCTTTACTGTACCTAAATTCATTCACTAAACTAGTGTCTACTGATTCCTTTTCGAGGAGTCCATTGGATACACGAAGCGTAATTTAATATTCAGTGACTACATGATATAAAATGAATATTAACAAAATATTTTTCTTTTTCTTCTTCCTTTAAATTTTTCTCATTTTCCTCCCTCCATAAGTGCAGGCAAAACCTTTTGCTGTTAACCAAACAATTATTCTGTAACAAACTAAATAATATATGGAATTAGAAATGTCTTAGAGTATATTAATTATAATAATGATTTAAACATTTACTATTTATGAAATGCTACTAGAAATGACCCATTAGGTTAGATAGATTATGAATTATACCAAATAATTATGATTAATGTAATTTATTCTTTTCAGATCTGACAAACACCTGGCCGAGCAGTAACGAAAATCCCGTACTCACCAGACGGGGCAGAACCTGCGGTGGAACACATAAAATGCAACACACTGCAAGCAACGTTTGCGGGGCCTCTTGTGGACTCACTGGAGTGTAGTTATCCGGATAATTAGTGCGGCTGGGACAATACCCACATTACCAATGTTTAAACAATGGATGGCCACCGCACTTCACGATATCCATGTGCATATTAAATTTGGATCAGGATTTCTAAGTCGCTGCAGCAACCCAGCTCACAGAACACTAAAGCCGATTTCATTAATACTAAAAGCTCGGCGAGAAATATAACAAAGGCCAGCGCTGCTACTGGAAAAGCACTTCCTAACTTGAAATTCGGAACTTCTTCAGGTTTATAACCACCTGCGAAGTTTTTACCTGAGTTTCTGGTGGTACTTCTTAAGAGAAATTGTGGATAATATGAAATTAAGTGCCGCATTGCACTAATGTGAAATTATGCTGTCGAACTAGTGACTTGTGGAGGACTCCATAACTTCAAGAATTTTGTTCTTATATATGCGCTAACTAATATGCATCTTGATGTGAGCCGAGAAAGATAATATAGATGATACAGATCAAAGTGATAATATAGATCAAATAATAATAAGACAATGAATTAATTAAAATAAAATCTAACCTTATAAGCTCTTTTCTTATTAGTTACAAAGTTACGGAAATTCTTCATACGTTTAACATGACTTTTGTTTGGGGAGGGTTTGAATTTTAAGCCATATTCATGCGAATCTGAGTGCAGCCCATACTTTCAGATTAGGACTATATGTAAGCTATGAATCTCTGGGACTTTTAATAAATGCCTTTTGTTAATTTTGATTTGTTGTGAACTGGTAGAACTAACAGATGTTGGATCGCTCGCTTTAAAGAATAAAAATCTGTGTCTGAAAGGAAGAACTTAATAACTTTTAAAACTAATGATTAATGAATTCTTGAGTATTTTCTTTATAGTCTACTCGACTTATTAAAAAAAATTCTACAGCTGGCGACTTGACTTCCTTGAAACATTCCACATTTATCAAAACCTGTCAATTTTAGTTAACTGTTACAATATGATTGATGACTTACTTTTCAATTATTTTTATATAGCTTACGTCATGCGATTTGCGTTTCCCTTTTTCTTCTTATTTTCCGTCTATAGCACTATAAGCTACAAACAAATCATTGGTTTCCAGTGTTACATGTTACTCCTACAAATTTCACTTCAAACATGTAATCATTAGGGTAACCCATTCGTCAAAATTGTAAAAGCTACAGATATACAATTTATTCGTTCTTATGAAATTTGCCTCAAGCAGTAACGGTAAAGAAATATTGCATCCTAAAAAAACACTATGCTCACAGAAAGTTGCAATCAAAAGGCAACAACTAGAGACCTCACGTTAAAGTACTGATGCCTTTGTATGCTCTTAACGATCAACTACTGTATTCTTACGGAGCGTTGTTTAAAGGGTTGTTTTAACACATCGCGTTTACCGTTATTATGTTATTTAACTAACAGTTAATTTTTTTCTGCTGTTTTCATTTTCCTTCACGCAAGCCTCATCGAATCCAAAAGTGAAGATTAATTGATTAATTAATTAAGTAGTAAACTATTCCAACAAAAGGGCTTAAACACATCCATTTTCAACTGCAAATTATAAATATTTAAGAACTATTTGATTTTGGCGAATTGCTCGGCACTGGAGATTTCCTTGCTGCGTTATTCACGAAAGCTTATAGAATTTGGTAACTGAGAGTTGAATTTGGTTTACAATATTTAGAACAGTTTCTTACTAAATATCTATTGGATTTGGAAATTGATTTTAATTTATTAGCTTATTTAGTTAATTTTTTTGTACTTAAAAAATATCGGGTATTTAATATACTGGTGATGATTTGTTATGGTATTCAGTGTAATTTAAACTGGTCCGTTAGGCTTAGGTAGACTGTCTAGTTCAAGCTACAGTTAAGCATTTCATACTCCCAACCAGTAGGTTACTAATAGTTTTATTTTATGTTCTCCAGTTTATTTTATATTCTCCAGTTGTGTCTACAGCAATATGAAATTCAACTAGCTTAATTACAGGTAATTTGAAGTTATCACGTTGTAGTAATGATGTTAATTAAAAGTAATGATTATTTTTTGTTTTTAACCTTTCCTGCTCTTTTTGTTTTCCCCATTAAGTACACATTGCATATATAATTTAAGTTGGAGATCAAAGTAAAATTCTGTGCAATTCAAGTCTAAAATTTAAAATGCCGTTTATGTAGCAGTAAAATTATAGAATATTATATCCAGTTAAATTTATGCCCCATCTAATGGACTTTAGGTGCATAATAAAAAATCCAAGTCGATTTGTATTGTATTACCGGCTACAAAAAACCTCAGTATCAATATTTAATTCAAAAGAAATCAATATATGCATACACATTCTTAAAATTTATACGTAGCTTCACCCATGATACATCCATAATAGCACGGAAATGTCGTAACGACATTGCAAACTGGTCTCGAGTTATGTTGTAAAAACGTTGTAATATGTCGTCTTTAAGACGCCCAGAAGTCCGCTAAACTCCATTGTTTTGCAACCGTTGCAAAGACGTCTTTATTACGTCTTTGCAGATGAGGTTTTTGTGGCATAGACGTCGTTATTGAGTCTTTCGCAGGTGATATTTTGATTGTGAAAGCAACGTATCACGACGTCTTAACGACGCCTAAATTTTCGCAAAATTCCACCTTTTTACAACAAATTTTGAAAATGTCGTTATTATGTCCTTGTGTTACACATTGATTTATGCAGAAAAATAAGCTTAATAATTAATATATTTCTCTTCTTTTTTTAAAATTTTGTATTCCTTGTATTTTTCTAAAGTTTAAATATTTTATCATTTCCTGAAAACCAGAAGATACTACTATTTTTTCTCTTTAGACTAAATATGCATAATTAATAATATCCTTAATTATTTTCAGTACTTTAAACTATAGTTTTTAAATTTCTTTTTAGACTAAATAGGCATAATTAATAATGGCCTTAATTATTTTCAGTATTTTAAACTATAATTTTTAAATTTCTCTTTAGACTAAATATGCATAATTAATAATAGCCTTAATTATTTTCAGTACTTTAACTACATTTTTTAAAATAACTTAAATTCTGAGTTACGATAATTTAAGATATCATCAATTTTTTTTCTTAAGTGAGAGTAATTATCAAAGTGGTTATTTTAAATACATAACATTAATAGTAGGTTTAAGTAAATAAAACTCAATCTGACATAAATAAAACTAAAGATATATATGTGGGATAAAAAAGTGGGTTTCTAATAAAAGCATTATCACATTTATTTCTGTTAAATCTCAGAGACATTGAAAATTGCCCCTGTCATGATAAATTAGGATGCGGTTCATAATCAGTATTTTACCTGAACTCAAGTATAAATTTATTTGCGTTTCATAGTAAAAAATATAACCATAAACTTCTATATCTCCAAGATATGCAAATGAAAGACTATATAAAGTAGTTAATAAATGTGATAAAAATATTTCATACAAAAATATACCTAAATCTAATAACCAAAAAAAAAAACTTCCTATATTCATATCTAAAATGAAATAATAACTTAGCAAACAACATACATGACAGCACTATTTAAGAAAAGAAAAAACATGAACTATTAGTGTTTGAAAGTATAAATAGCAGAAGGAAGGTGACAGAACTAAAATTTCCAATTAATAAAAAAAAATTGTGTTTTTGAAATAGTAAGCAATTAAAAGGGCAATAATTATGAATTGCAGTATTTACTAGTAATGCTGATGTTTCTTAACACCATTTCGGCCCACCAGCGGCCGAGCGGTAAAGTCGCTGAACACTGGTAGTTCGGTCCGAGGTTCGAATCCCGCGAACGGGCTGGCTGCATGGGCGTTTTCGTGGTTTTCCCCATGTGTAACGTGTATACGAGCCAGTTTCCCTTAGAAAGTCCTCCACGAAGGCATCCCTCCCCTTAGGCATATAGCCCTAGTGTGCTTTGCCATAATTAAATAAACCAAACCAAACCAAACCTTAACACCATTTCTTTCAAACATATGTTAATGTATTTACTTATTTTTAGTTTCTACATTTTAGAATAGTGGTAGATTACAATGATTATTTCATGCACTTTTTATAATCAATAACTTTCCTTTTGTTACAGCACAGAAATAATTGAAATAATATAGTATACGATAGTAAGCTAAGTACGCTAAAGTAAGCTCTTCGTTAAAAAACACGCAATGAAACTTTTTGCTTCTATTTATTATGAATTTCTTTGTTATCACAAGCACATAAAAAGTAAGCGAAGAAAATAGAATATACTTAAGTTTAATAAAAAATAAAACCTAATTTCCAACATTCATAACATTCATTTATTGAGGTAATCTAATAAACATACATAACGGCTATAGAATATACTTAAATTTAATAAAAAATGAAATATAATTTCTAACATTCATTTATTGAGATAATCTAATAAACATACACAACGCCAATATATATATATATATATATATATAAAAAAACGCGAATTACACAGTGTCTGGAAGAATAGATACCAAACGAAAAGTAATAAAACTGCAATTTGCAATCTATAAAAAATATTTAGTGGTTTTTAATATTACACAATTAAATGTGACATAATTATAGATTACAATATTTCATAGAAATGCTAAGGTTTCCTTAACACTAGTTTTTCGATCATTCATTTCATACACTGTTTAAAATCATTAACCTTTTCTGCATATTATACAAAAGACAACATACTATAGAATATGCATTATTATTAATTTTAATGTATTGCTTCTAGCTATTACATACATCTAATTCATCTTCAGCAGTCATATTAAGTACTGGTACCAGTCTAATAACTTCTTTGCATTTTGAAAATAATGAACATACAATAACAGCTTGAATTGCATTGATTGCATTTTCAGCAAAACCAGAAAGTGCCTTACCGTTATATGTTATTTTTGGTTTTATATGAATTAATTCTAAGAACCAACCTTTCAATATGTACACAATAATCGATTAATATGAATGATATATGATATAGCACTTAGGACGTTATAACCGAAGCTCAGTGCTAATCAGGGTATCAAATATTGCACCGCTGGAACACAGAAGATTGGAGAACACCACCATATAACGTTTTAATCACCGGAAACACATAAAACACCAAAACAGAAGAATATTTCACGAACACTATATTCACAATTAGCACGTTGCATTCGATATTTTGTAAATGATATATCCAACATTTTGGTGTCTTCTTGTAGAGCAGATATTCACAAACAAAATTAGCAAAAATTCCGCATTCTCACGATGATTTCTGTTCAACTCAGAGGCTTTCAAACAGGAGCTCACAGCAATGGAACTTCACTCGCTGAAGTTCCATTGCTGTGAAACAAACAAAATATTCTCAAACAAAATAAGCAAAAATTCCGCATTCTCACGATGATTTAACTTAGAGGCTTTCAAACAGGAGCTCACAGCAATGGAACTTCATTCGCTGAAGGCAGTTGAAGTAACTAGATAGGAGCAGAACAATGAGAAGACTCACAGTGCGTTCTTTGATTGACAGTTATTTATATCAGTCATTGCTTGATTCAGTTTCAAACATGAAGTCAGACTTTTCATATGCCTTACAGATGGCACCTTTACCAAATTACTTAAAAGAACTGATGGAATCAAGTAATTGTGCAGTTAACAACTTCGAATTTGGCAGCTAACCAAAGCGCGCAAAACCTCCAGATATTCGTTTATATAAGCATCCAGTAAACAATATGCATTGAATGTCATCGGTTGAAGAGCAATGCAGTGTAACTTTCAGTGATTTATACGACTGCTTTAAACCTTTCGACAGTTCTTCTTATAATTTAATAGGATCTTTTTTAAATGGCCTAGAAGAATTATTTCAACTGAATAGAATTACGAACAATATTCACAAGATTATACGTATTTACAAAAAATATTTATCGGGTTCGCTAAAACATTTATAATGTCAATGTCGCCAAATCCAGAGTTTACCGTATAGGATTAAACAAAGCATTTTTGAATGTATGGAGATGGGCAAAAACGTAAGAACATAACAAACAGTTCATCAGAATAACATATCAAAAGACTTTTAGAGATTTTGCCACACGGGCTAGTGAGGGCAAGCCTTGGAGTGTTCTATCATCAAACCCAGCTTTTGTTTCTGACCACCCGCGAACAGTTGCGGTTGCATCTTTTAGACTATTGACGGGACGCATATTTCACAAGTGCACATCTGTATAGCCATCGAGGGAGTGGCTTCTAGGATCGACCAATGGACATCCATTAATATTTCTGTCATGTCACATGACCTTTCGTGTGCTTTAAGATTTAAGCAAGATGGTTGAAAATATTTTGCCACGCAATATTTTGTACAAAATAATTAAAGCATAGTCGATTTCTTCTAGAAATTTTCATTGCGAAGTTAGATCAAATATAAGCAATTGTGAAGATTTCACCGACTTTTTGAACGAATTTGAAATACGTACATACAAACATATGTTGCACACTCCGCAAAAATATCCATGTGAAATATTACTTAATAAATGGTAAATAAGATGAAGAAAAAAATATGTGATAAACATCTGAGTCCAAATGCTATCTTTATGTAAAACTATGCATATGACAAAAATATTTACACCAATTATATATGTAAATAGAAGTCAGCATATTTTATTGTAATCTATATGAAAAAGATGTTCTATAATAGTTGCCAATGCAGTATTTTATTCAAAGTGAACTTTACTAATTTGCATTAGTATACACTTTGTTAAATTTCCCATTTAATAACTGCTTACTCTTAAATATACTGTCTACACAAGAAATACTCATCAAACAGAATGACTTTATCTTATTCACAACGAATATATTATTCAAATATAATTTTTATTGTTAACAGCGAATATAATCAGGTTATGCACAAAGGTTTTGACTGAATCTTGCCTCTTAAAAATCAAAAGAATGCAAGCATTGAAATAAGAAAACATTAGATTCACTGTAACACTTCCAGTCCTTCTCAGATGAATTAAAAAAAATATACACTTGAATTCTCTTAATCCTCAGGTGTTAGGCCGTGAACATCAATTCAAATATTAATGCGTGATAAAAATCGCGAGCGTGAAATGTCAGAAATTAGTTAAACTCATAAACTGAAAGCACAACAAGATTTTCTACTATTACGCCATACATTTATAACTGCAAAACAAATGCAAATTAAAACGTAAACAACATACCCTCGCATGCACAAAGATTTAGCGACACAAGAGCAATAAAAGCTCATTAGTCCATTTTCGAAACCCCTTCCTCAGTGGCTACACAGATGTGCACTTGTGAAATATGCTGACGGGACATGACTTTCTACAGAATCATTTATTTCGCATTGGACTAGCTGATTTGCTGTTGTGTGTTTTATGTAATAGTGGACGGCCAATGACGGCAGAACATTTGGACGAGTGTGAATCTAATCTAATCTAAGAAAATAAGCCGTACCGCCAAAATTGGCACAACCGGCAATTTAAAAGAAACAAACTGAAAGATAACTGGATAAACACTACAACAGAATAAGGACTACTTATCCAAAAACTCATCCTCCGCTGGAGATGTGTCGGCGTCGCCAACGGGTCATCTCGACCTTCATTCAGAATAGAAACCACCTATTTCTTAACATAAAATGACTAAATTGAACTCAAGACAAATGCTAACCTAAACAACAATTATAAAATACAAATATTGCCTAGCTTAACGAACAATAAGCATTTACAGTTTTCAGTAAATTATACATTCTATGTATACAAATTACATTATAATTTATGCAATTCAACTCAAAAATTTAAGCAATTAAACAAAAGGATCGAAATATACATAATTATTCAAATTGGTAATAATTTTTATAAGTCCTAATTTAGCTTTATTATTGCTATATAGATATTTTTCATTATTTATAGATATATTTCGAAAATATTCTCCTCTAATTTCCTTCGTTAAGGCACAGTCCCAAATGTAATGTCCATTAGATGCTCCAGATGCATCCTGACCACATCGGCAATGAATATCTTTCCCATGAAACCTTTTTAGATATTCTGGAAATTGGCCATGTCCTGTTATCAATTGATTTAGCAATCTATTGTAACTTAATCTTTGCTCTTTGACAACAGGAAATATTTTATAAACCTTTCGCCCAGTTTTGTCATAATGCCATCTTTGTTGCCATGTGTGGAGAATCTTGTCATGTAGTACACTCTTAATATAATTAAGAGATAAAGGAACCGTGGTATCAATATCTGTATTATAGCATGCTTCCTTAGCAGCAGAATCTGCTGCTTCATTTCCATAAATATTCGAATGTCCTTTTATCCAATTTATATGTAATTTCATTTTTGAATTAATATTGTGAATATAATTTCTGACTTTATCTACTTTTGCAGATAAACATTTTCTAGAATTAAGAGCTCTAAGGATGCTCTGGGAATCTGTGAACACCGAAATCTCCCAATTTGTAATATATTTCTCATTTTCTTCCTCATTAGCCCATCTTATGGCGTATTCAAAGGCAATAAGTTCTGCATCAAAAATAGTTGAATTATTATTCAATCTTAATTTAGATTTATATACAAATTTATTATTTGCAAAAGCAACAAATGCTGCTCCAACATTTTTATCAATCACGGAGCCATCAGAGAATAATTCCAAACCAACACCAGTTGGAAGAAGTGTCTTCCAGGTAACCTCTTTAAATTGTGCCGGATGAAAATGAAACTTTTCTAATTTTGGATCAATTTCTTTATTAGAAATCTTCAGGTCACAATAATCTATATTCTTCTTCATATGAACAGCTTTATAAATCAGCGTTTCAGCTTCAGCTACTAAATCTATAGGCATAACCCCAGCTAAGACCTGTAGGCTGGTGGTAGAGACTGTTCTGTAGCATCCCGTAATGGGTAGCATTGCAACCCTCTGAATCTGTAGCAATTTATTTCTCACCCTTTCCGTTCCAGTCCACCAAACGGGTGAGCCATACAAGATTATTCGTTCAATTCCTCTATTGTATAACTCTTTTAAAATACTTTTACTTTTAAAAGAATCCATACATAATAATCTATTCATCTTATTCATAATCTTAAAAATTTTTTCTTTCAATTTAGTTAAATGTGGCAACCAACTTAAATTTGTATCCAAAATTATACCTAAGTATTTAAGTGTTTTTTCGCTGCGGATTCTTTTTCCATTCCACGTCAATAAAGGTAATCTGATTAATTTTGAGCCTTTTGGGATTGTTATCATAGCCATTTTATCTTGGCTAATATCCAGCTTATTTACTTTACACCAGTTATAAAGTTTATCTAGAGCATTCTTTGCTTTTTCTTCTATAATTAATCTATTACTTCCAGAAATCACCAACACAAAATCGTCAGCATAAGCCTGCAAAAATACATCCTTTTCAAATTTCAATTGTAAGGCAGTATCAGCCACCAGGTTCCAAAGTGTAGGGCCTAAAACAGAACTCTGAGGAGCACCTTTATTATAATATTTCTCAATATTTATATTATTTATTCTGTAAATAATTTTCCTATTATTTAGATAACTATTAATAATATTGAAGAGGTTTTGAGGACATTTTAAATCTAGAAGTCTTGATTTGATGCTGGGCCACCATAAGCTATTAAAGGCATTGCTAATGTCGATTGCAATCAAAGTAGTATGTAAATTCTTTATCTTATTAATTCTTATAGTGTCAATAATATTATTAATTGCCAAGATAGTATCTTTTCCTGGCGTAAATCCATATTGATTTGCATTTAATAGATTATTTCTACCAAGAAAATAAACAAGCCTATTGTTAATCAATTTATCGAGAACTTTACCCAAAGTGGGTAGTAAACAAATTGGCCTGTAAGAAGCCGCTTGCTCAGGAGGTTTATCTTGTTTTAAAAGCAAAACCAATTTGCCAATCTTCCATGTCTCAGGAAAATGTCCCTGTTGAAAACAAATATTAAATAGATCCAAAATGAATTTCCTATTTACATAATAAAGTTCTTTATAAATTTCCAAAGGAATGTTATCATGACCGGGAGCTTTATTCATTTTCATACTCTCCAGAGCAGCAGAAAGCTCATCGGCAGTAAACAAAACATCATTAAAAGACTCCAAATCAACTTTTATTTTCCTTCGGATATCCCGATGTTCACTTTCATCCTCCTCTTCTTTATCTTCCATAAAGTGGAAGTTCATAATTTCCTTTATTGTATCTTCTATATTTTCTGTGTAAGTACCATTACTTTTACGGATAGCAGTAAAAGTGACAGGGTTCATCTGCTTATCTGTGGCAATTTTAAAATGCGTGCCAAACGGACTTTGCAGAGACAATTTATCCCATATTTTAATCCAGTGATTTTTCTTTGCAATTCTAATGTTCTTTCTATATATTGCAAGATGTTTACAATAAATTTTTTTATAATTTAATCTATCTTCGCCACAGGAATTCTGAAATCTTCTTCTAGAAGCTCGAACTTTTTTCCTTTCAGTATTTAATCCATTATTCCACCATGGAGAATAGTTTTTCTTTTTTCCTGTATCGTTATAATTAAACCGAACATTTTCACATATGTCACATATGATAGAATTAATTTCATGTAATTGAGATTCTATATCTTCATTGATTTCAATGCCAGAAAAATTTTCAAACATAAGCTCCTTTAGAGCAATCCAGTTCAATCTATTCAACTTAATTTGGTTATTTTGTGTATCATCAATTATCACATTTCTAATCTCAAAATGAATATAATTATGATCACAAAGGCTAATTTTATCAGAAACTTGCCAATTACATATCTCAATGTCTTTAATCAATCTGGAAGCAGTAATATCAATCCATGAATTTCCCAATACTGAAGAGTATGTGGGAAAACTGTTTCTATTGTTGTTTACAACAAAGTTATTTTCAAGTAGAAATTCTGCTAATTTTTTTCCCCTTGAATCCATGTGGTTTTGGCCCCACAATGGATGTTTACAATTGACATCACCATTTATTACTAATGAAGTATTTTTAAATCTATCAAACAAAGAAGACAAACAACGTAAATGATCATCAATAGTTTCTGACGGGGAAAAATAGCATGTAATCAAGAGAAAAGGACTTTTTCCATCCACCAAAACAGCAACTATGTCTTTAGAAGCATAAATTTGTAAAATGGATAAATTTTCATTGAATACAAAGACACCAGATCTTATGTTCTCACCTTTATTATAATATGTTCTGGCACTTATTGGTAAACCATATATCTTTCCTTGATAAACATAAGGTTCTTGTATGCAGATCAGATCAGTATCACTTTCTGTAACCTCAACTCTCAATTGTTCTGTGGCCTTGATTGCATGATGTAAATTGATTTGACAAATTTTAATTGTATGAGATTTACAAGCCATAATCAATTTTTTTGGTCAATAAATCAACTTGTCTAATATAACAAGGACATTCTTTAAATGTATTTTCATGTTTAGTATTAAGGCCCAGTCCAAATCTCGAATTTGCTATTGTACCATTATAACATTTATAATCTGTTGCGGTACATTCAGTTTGAGAGTGACCTTCTAAACTGCATTTATTACAAATAGAGGTTTTTGTACAAGCTTTTTTAGTGTGTCCAAAACCATAACATTGGAAGCATCTGGTAACTCTTTTATATTATCTAATCTGGTGCCTTGTCCATTTTAAATACATTTTCTTGTCTTTCATAACCAGATTAAATGATTGTGGGTCCAAGGAAACGATCCAATGACATCCCATATTTGATTTCATTTTGAATCTCGGTTCCATAATCGCATTCTCGAGAACGACATTCTGAGATTTCAGTAAATCCCTTATTTCCTCTCCATTCAAGGCAGGATCAACATTATAAATCATAATTCGTGGATGTATTTTCTTAGGTCTTTTTACATCCAGTTCTTCTTTCAATGTACTATTTTCTCTTATTGCATTTTCAATTATTGACAAATCGTCGTATTTAGTGACCTTAATCAATACTCCACCATTTTTTATTTTTTGTACACTCTGCACACCTATTTTAAGATCAGTTGGAGAAATGTTTTTAATTAATTTCTCCTTTACTTGTTCAGAAGTTTGATTCCTTTCTTTAGGATATATTAGAGTCACAAATTCTACTTCTTGTTTCTTAAAACTTTTTGTTCTAGATCGTGATCTTGATCTTTGTTGAACTTTTTCTGCATAAGTAGCAGCTTGCTTTTTATGCTTTCCTCTTATAATATTTTCTCTTTCGGCCAATCTTCCTCTTAGTTCACCATTTTCAATAAGAACACCATTCATTGCATTCTGCAGTTTTCTAAATATTTCTCTAATTTTATTACCTACAGATTTGTTCACCTTATCAGATGGGTTACCTAAAACTTCATCCAATTCTTTAGTTTTCATTAATAAAGGACAGTACGTTGTCAGCGATATAAGATACAGTATCTTCCGATACCGTTGAAATTCTGTCCTCTTTTTCAAGAACTTCCAGCTCATTATTCGCCATCCCACGCAGAAAGACTAACTGAATGGTGCACCAAAACTTCAATTGTAAATAAAGGCATCCATTATTAGCCGTGTTCGAAGTTTGAAAAGCTTATATCTCTTAAAAGACTTGTTGCAAATAAGTAAAATTTTGCATAAATATCCACAAAAGTGTATAGAATGAAAGCACAATCAATTTATATATTTACATGGTGTATAAACTTCAAATAAACAGAAAAACTTTACAAACGTATGCAAATGAGCCACTCAGAAATTCAACGTAAAAAGGCTTGTAACTTTCAAAGTACTTAAATCCGAAGCACCAGACCAAGCACGTAATTCAAAAGTAGCATATAATTAAAAAACATGCATTATAAATCCACTTTTTATCAAAATTAAGCAAAAATACTCACATGCGTATGCTAATGAGCAGCTTGACACGTAGAAATTTTTAAACACTTCTAACTTTCTCAGTTTTACTCATCCAGTCAAAAGATGCACATTTTCAGAAACCGGAATGAAAGATGGATATAAAAAACTCACTTTCACATTCACAAAATTAAAGTTTACCGAAATACAAAGACTTTTTTTCCAGACCAAAACACACACCAAACAACATGGATGCCAGTTACGGTTAGCCACGAGGACGAGTGTGAAGCACTGACAAATTTTTCTTGTAGATTTCAGCGCTATTGGCAAGCAAGGAGTTTAATGGCCTAACGGCCAATGTAACTGGCATTTGACAAATAAGCAGTTCATCAGAATTTTTATAGGTAATAAATTTCGTATTTTGGTTCACAGTTTCTCTAATTTTTATATCAATATTTATTAGTAATTTATCTAATCCCTTAATTTTGTTGTTTTCCATGAAAAGTGTTAATATTTCTTTCTCTTTTTTCATTTTTCCATTCAGCTTCTCTTGACTGTCGGCGAGTTTTCCGTCGTATATATTGGACAGCCGTTAAATATGCATGGATATGCATCATCTTTTAACATTGGACGTTTTCTCGGAATTCTTAAAATCATCCCATTTTTATCCGTGAATACATCTTCACGCACAAGCATAACTTCGCGAAAATTGTACTTTTTGCACTGTATGCAGTAAATTATTTCATATCATGTAATAAATAAATTCGTTATAAATTAATTCAAATAAATTCGTCTTTACTTCAAACGTAATAAATAAAGTCATATTTCAGTAGTGAAATAATTGCTAACATGTGATTTGCATTGATTTCGGAAATATGATTTTTTAAAATAGTATATAAAATACATAATTTAATAACTTACTTTATAGATTAGTTTCATTTTTAAATATTTTGCTATAATATTTATAAAAAATATTTTAAGTATTAATAAAATTTTAAACAATAGTTTAGCACGTATTTTTAGTTCTAATTAAATTTAATAAAGCAAAAGTATTTATAGTAAATTTATATTTCATTAGATGAATCTACCTTAGATTAATATATTTAGATGAAATAAAGTAATGAAACGTTGCAAAGTAAATCTTATGCGGACTTCAGATTCTTGAAAGAGCATATTTTATCTCTTCACATTCTAAAAGTAACGCTGATGAACTGTGAAAAAAATGCTAAAACAACCACGTCTAAAAGCGGCTACATCATGACGTTTTAGCGACGTCGACAAATTGCCAAGATACAACGGCAAATACTTTGCGTCTTCGCAACGTTGTAAAGAGGTCGTAAAAGTTACCACGACCACTTTGCAACGTCGTGTGCTACCTGGGATTCGTATTTATAATAATTAAATTAGTTTATTATCTTATTTCATCTCATATAACTTCGTTCGTTATATCGAAACTCCGCCCATCGCATTATTTGTCTGGAAATAATGTTTTTTTCAGTATTATTGGAAAGTCATATTTGAGGATGCAAGATCAATAGGAAGGCATGAGATATCTCTGTTAGAATAAGAATTAAAACTCGCTTGGAGGAACAGTGGTAACTTGAAGGAATAGGGTAGAAAACGGAATGTTGTCTAGCTAAATTCTGTTGATGGAAAAACTCTTCATTCTTGCATTATTTAGTAAACGCGTTTTAAACTGATATTTATACTCAGCTGTTAAAAGTTTTAGAACACAAAGGCCATCTCCTTGGTAAAGCTGAAATGTTTTAAGAGTTTGACAAATTTTGCAAAGAATATAGAATTGACAAAAATAGAATTCAGAAACAAAGCTGGTATTCTTGTATTAGTATCGAAAACGATTGTTACTGATAGAAAAAAATTGCTGAAAGATGTGAAAAATCTGCTGGCAAGAAGTCACATATCCGGAATGACAAATTGCGTTACATGTTCGGAATGACAATTTGTGTGCATTCTGCAGGAGTTTTACTCTTTCAGTTATCAGGACTACTATTTCTTCTGATTGCTTTTGCAAACATCCTGGAGTCCTGTTTAAGAACAAAGAGTTTACTTTAAACTACGTTCCTACAAGTGTAGAAGTACAAGTATACAAGTGTAGTGAAAATTTCAAAACAGGGGGCTTTTGTCAGCGCTTGTTTTAATTTTTCAAAAGCGGTGTTAGCTTCGGCTGTTTAGGAGAATCTTGCCTTCTTCTGTTTTAATTTTAATAATGGTTCGGCAATACTTACGAAGTCCTTTATAAAGTATCTGTAGTACGAACACATTCCTAGATAAGAAGATAATGTTTTCACAGTATTTGGCAGCGGGTAATTTTGAATGGCAATTATTTTTGATTTATCTGTTTCAATTCCTTTCTGGGAAATTTTATACCTCAAATAACGTAATTCTTTTGCTGCGAATTCACACTTATATCAACATTAACTATTAGACCGGCCTAATTTAACAACGAAAACACCTCTCTTAAATATTCAATATGTCGTTGCAAATTATCACTGGTGATAATAATGTCATCCAAATATATAAAAGTGCTCTTTCCTAGTAAGGGTCGTAAAAAAATATTCATACAACGTTAAAATGTTGCTGGTGCACCCGACAGGCCAAACGGCGTACGCAAAAATGCATAAGTGCCAGACTTAGTTATGAAAGTTGTTTGAGGTATATCTTCAGGCTTTACGCCTATTTGAAAATAACCAGATGTTAAATCTAGTGTAGTCATATATCTAGTGGAAGTTATATTTCTTAAGATTTCCTCAATAATGGGTAATGGGTACACCGGATATTTTGTGACGTTGTTGAGTTTGCGATAGTCTATTGGAAAACGCTACCTTTTCGAGTGTGTAGCTGGATATTCATTATGTTTCCTACATAGAACCACGGAACTGACAGCGTAATGGCAGACCTCACATTCAGTTAATCGATGTTAAACGAATTTCGCATACTGCACATGCCCAGAAGAGAATTTGACGCAATTTTAAAAGAAGATAAATACGTTATATGGTTGATATTCTGTTATATGGGCGTAAACTGTTCGGGGTTTTAAAACTTGTTCGGGTGTACGTTGCTTCATAACTTAAAAGTAAATATTGATTGTAAATTACGCAAATTTTCGTTTAAGAAGGATTACAAGATCTATTAGCTGAATCTTTATTGATTATACTTCCGAGGAATAAAAGTAGTTGAGCATTTACCATACGTTCATTCGTATATACTTTAACAAATTAAATAATAAATCCAGTTTAAATTACTGAATTTTAAGTAAAAAAATTATTATAAATAACTGATAATACATATATTAAATGTAATGTTTATGAAAAAATAAACCAAAATGAAATGAAACAGAAGCAAATGCAATAAGCACAAACAAATTTTCGTATTATTGCAACTGTAACCAGTCGATGAGACCTACATGACGAACAGGCTTGTGTAAGGTTGCTTATGCTTAGTGTCGCCAGTACACCATTGAGAATGCGCAGTAAGCGAAATTCGACAGCACTGATCAATTTAACGTGCGGTTTGCCATCACGAGGACTGGCATAACTACTGGAATTGGCGTAATCTAACATATCTTTTGATATGCCCTTCAATAAATTTTTCTTTAGATTTATCGTAACGGTATGACTTGTGCCTAACAGGTTGTGAGTCTCCAGTATTTATTACAGTATCCAGTATCTAGTATCTGTTGAGTGTTCTTCGGCTGGCAGGTGCTGAAGATTTACTGTGGGGAGCTCTGCTTTCACTTCTGGGACTGGCTTCATGGATAACTTAGGTGATGAGTACTGAAAATCTAGTTGCGCTTCAGCTGCTGAAAGAAAATAAATCCCCAAAATGATGCAATCCTAGAGATTTTTTACAATAAGAAATATAATTTTTACCTGCTAGTCCTTAATACGGATATATAAGGGAATTTAACCTATACTTACATTTTTCACCCTGGGCAGCTATCACGTCGTACCTTTCGTATTGCATATCCTATATCTACGAAAATATTTTTTAAAAATGTCTTCTGACACGAAGTTGCACTGAGCGCCTATATACAAGAGGGCGGTGGCTGGGATATTGTTCACTAGAACTTCAATTTTTGGTAGAACTAAATTTTTTACAATGACTGTATTGAGCTTTTCGGTAGAGAGATTTTCTTGGTCGTGGGATTTCTGCAACCTCTCATCCGCAGAAATCCGTTTCCGTTTAAATCTTCTTTTTTATTCTTTTCAGGGCCTTCCTACTTTTCCGTTGATCTTCGTACTTTCTACCTGGCTTACGGTTGAACTGTCGACGTTCATAGTGGTTTGGTCATTCATAGTGGTCAAAATCAAATGATAGGTCAAACATTCCTTAAGAATCGCTTCTTTAAAAAGAAAGGAAAAAAGGGAAACTATGAAATCTGTATTTCGCTTAAAAGTTTCACGGGGATAAACAGTTGTTTATCGAAGATGGTGTAAAAATAAAACAAAGTAATCATTATTGTTGAATTTTGCAGAATACAAATGCTTACGAGTTTAAAAATGCAATGCTTTTATTACTTTCAAATACAGCTAAAGGTATGATGATAAAATTAAATTTATATAGTAAAAATTATGCAGGTTATAGGAGGATTATAGGATTATCAGGATTACAGAAGCAGGAAACACAAAAAATCAGCTATTTTTCGCGGGGTTTCGAGCCACCATTCTGCTAACTGACAGCCGGATGGATTATCACCTATACCACGACAACACGCATAGGGGAACGCGGTAATTCCTTATAAGGGCACAACAGTAACATTTAATTTTAAAATTATTATTTTTATGTCTTTCTCATTTATAAGACTTTTTTTAATCATCTTTTCATGTACTTATAAATTGTGCTTTATTGTATTTTCAATGAAGTAAACTTAAATTTAGCAAACTTCAATTTATTTCATATAACAGTTATATTATTTAGAAAAGGATATTTTAATAGCTATGTCTTTCATGAACTTTCGTTTCTCAGTGCAATCTATGAACAAAACGATACTGGCAACAGGTAAGCAGACTCTGGAAAAATTTTATTTCAGTCCCACCCATCAAAACCCCAATAGTGATGGCACTGTAAACGTGACATCTTTGATTTTTAGAACCTTGCATGCTTTCATGCTCTGTCAAGAAATTCTTCAAAGCATGGATTCGAAAAAACTTTTTTTTTATGTTTTTTTTTCCGGATTCTTTAGCTTCAGCTTTCTAGAGTACAGTATGTAAAGCAAACACTGGAATTCAAAGTGGAATTCCTCTTTTTTTATGGAAATGTGCTGTATCTGAATCACGACGGGTTTTCCTTATTCAAAAGGGTATTGATGTGGTGGAAATATTCACGTACCGTTTCGGCACCTTGAAAGTGACGTAAAAGATTAGATGCATTTCTGAAATTGTTTTGATGGTCATCGCAGCGAAACTGTATTTACACATTTTGCTTTTAGGAACCGTCTCCATGAATATATTAAAGAAAAGAAGGCTATATGCAGAAGACAGTTGCTAAGGCTTAAAAGATGATCCGATGTGTATTGTTTTAAATCTTGAGAAACTAATTTAAAAAGCAATTTAATGAAATTAATGGCTCGTTAAAATAAAATAACCATAACATAAATTATTTTACTGTTAGTTTGTACGATCAGGATTTTCATCTTGTTTAAAGCAGACCGAGGTACTTAGAACATTTAGTTTATTTCAAGAATGGGGTTTGGTTTGATTTATGTGATTATGGCAAAGCACACTAAGACTACATGAATGAGGAATGCCTTCACGGAGGACGTTCTATGGGAAACTGGCTCTGTTTCAAGAATGAAACCAGCACTTTAGGTTTTCTATAACTCGAAATGTTAGGAGAAATTAATATTCATTGAAGACTGAGAAAAGGAAGTTTCACATTATTTTTCACACGTACTGTATATTCCGGCCTATAAAGCGTACCTATTCGTTAACATAAGGGCGCGTTGTATACCAAACTATATTTTAAAATTTTGAGGTATATTCGCTATACAACGCGCCCTTATGTTAACGAAGAAACCTGAAAGACACATGTACAATGCTCTTATCTTTTGAAGCCATTCATTCAAAAATTTCCCAGAATTTCGAATAATGCTATACTGAACTGAAAAGAACCATAACATGTGGCAAGGATTATTCTTAAAATGATATAAGTTTTGTGCATTCTGAGATAAAAAATGAATGAAATGTAACGCTGTTAAGTGAACCTAGGGCCAGAGTGTCGCTATGGTAAACAAATATAGTGAATTTTAAAGAGTGCATTTATTCTATTGTGGTTTATGCGCTATCGACGAAGTAGATTTAATTCAATCCAATAAGTTTAAATGAAATGCAAGAAAAAATGGGTAATATTTAATATTCTCTACAAGGAAGTCATGTGGTGCACACATCAGATTTTTTCAGTTTGTGTAACCGTCAGTGCAGCGCTAATAAAAATTCTCATTTAAATGTTTCGTTTAGTTTCCCTACTTCTAATAAGACGTCAGACGGGACGAAAAATAGTCCGACAGTTTTCTACATTTAGCGATGCCCAAACCCGCAATTTGAAGTTAATAGCACAGCCTTAGCCAGGGTTAAGGCTGTGCTATTATTGAAGTTAATAGCCAGGGTTCTTGTAAAAAGTAAAATGTGATAGCAATGATAGTATGAGATCAAATATGGATTTATATTACTATGAACAAATTATGCCCCCTATTCATCATCATATTCCAACATATATAAAAATATTCATTTTCATTTTCCCTGAATATTCATTAACTGAAGTGTATACAATATTGTCCAGCTCCCGATGAACAAATTACTCTTGCATTCCAGATATGCAAAGAAAAAAAGCTAATTTGTCGCTATTTGGTACCGTCACACAAACTATGGTCGCTCATGTTCCTCTTATTTATTTGTTCCCATAAAATTCTTGTAAGCACTAATGCTGAGGAAATAGTGCACGCCAAAGAGTATTATTCATACACGAAACTGGAGTCGCTAGGCAACACACGTTAACTTCAGGCTAAATATGGGTGGCTTTGTCTGTTCTTAACCTTAAGCAATGGTGACATTTTCTATTCCTATTATACAAATATTTGTCTCTACTACATATTCAGCATATGGAGTGATTATCTAATAGCTTAATGACAGACAAATATTCTCGGCATTTCTCAACAACACTTTCATGGGAGAAAATTCCATTGTCGTCATTCTGAGACTAGGTTTGGTACCATTCTCATTATAGCATTCTTAAACCACTTTTCACGAAGATAAAACTTGACAACTAATGGCACAATTTTCCAGGATTGCCTCCATAACGTACCTCCACATTCGCTTTGTAAATTCGATCCCTTCCTAGCGCATGAGAGATACCCTCGAACTTTTCCCTAAAGTAGTGTTAAAATAAACAGCCTTTATTTCACTTTCATCGCGTTACAGTTTATGATATTATAAGTTAACTATCAATGGATTTCCGGCTCATTACACCGTAGTTAGTATTACCAATGAACTACAAACTTAAGACATAACCAGTCAACTGTAAATGCATATTCTTATTGGACGCAGGTTAACTTTTTGAATCAGTTCCAGTTGTAATACATAACATACTGATGTTTTCCGGATACATTGTTTCTTCTCAAATAATAGCCCCAAGGTTCAGGAAATTCAATGATTTCCCCCATTATTCATATAATTAACACGTGCCAACGTACTTCATATATGAGTTATTCATCCTGGATATTTTTTAAGCTAGTATTTAGTTTTAGTCAAATTCATCTTTTGAATGTTTGCAGTATTATAGTCATTGCGATCTGTAAGAATGCTGAACGCTGGTTATTTGGACGGGTTCAAGGTTTTCGTGGTTTCTCCCATGTGTAATGTAAATACAGATCAGTTTTCTTTAGAAATCCTCCACGAAGGCATTCTTCTCTGAGACAGATAGCCCTTGCATTATAAGGTATTTCTCCCTCCTTCTTGGCATGCCTTCGTGGTGTGGTGGTCTGCACGCGGGGCGCGTATTCCAGAGATCCGCGGCTCGACTCCCGGCAAAGGCAGTTGCTCATTTTCATCTTTCCTGCTTCCAAAATATACCTAATGTCTCTACAGTGGCGCCCGAACTAAAAGGGTTGCGGATGATGATGGTTCTCCACACCCAGGATTTGACGAGTGGGTCCCCTAAAAACCCCATTCGCCCTTTAAAAGGAGAAGTATATAAGGTATTTCTCCCACCTTTTTGGCATGCCTTCGTGGTGCGTGGTGCGTGGTCTGCACGCTGGGCGCGTATTCAAGAGGTCCGCGGTTCGATTCCCGCCGAAGGCGTTGCTAATTTTTCATCTTGCCTGCTTCCAAATTACCTAATGTCTCAACAGCATGTTTCGCGATATTCTTAATCATCATTTTTAAATAAAATTGGAACCATTTGAAATATTTCGTAACTCAAAAACTTTGAAAACTCATTTTATTGATAAAATATACAAAAGGTAAAATTTGTTTTTTTTTTTTTTTGGATTCAGTTCTATTTTTTTGGCAATTCAGTTCTTAGGAAAACACTAAAGTTCAGTAATATAACAATAAAAGTTCAGGGAAAAAATTCTGCTACCAACTCAGAGATCGATTTTTACCTTTCTGTTTTGAGGATCTTTGAAGTATTTCTTCTGATCTTGAAAAGAAAATATCCTGGAGGATCGACTGCTGTTCAGCCCATAGGTTTTCATAATCAAAGAGCTCTCAGAGAAGTTCTCAAAGAAATAATTAAATCGTGTTTCGACACACTGCACTTTTTTCTCATAATATTTCTCTAGCATATTTAGTTTCACTTGTGCTAGAGGACTTCATTTAAAGTGAAAGGATAAAAGTAATTACATTTGATATAAATGCGTTTAAGGAGTTCTATTCACACAATTAAACTGAATTTGAGATAAGATTTGAAAAACAAAAGCATCCAACATACATGATGTTTACAAATGAATAGAATATTTATAATAACTGATTACAAGAAAAGAGCAGGGAGATATTTAATTCATGTCCATAAATCGTATACATTAAAATGTATGTAAATTGTTTTCATATCGAAGTTGTAAAAAATTTGTGTAAAGAGAATATAATAAGTGGAACGGTGATGCTAGATGAAGAGACAAATATATATCGAAGTTACCGCCAACAACATACTGGATCCAGCCATATATATATATCTAAAACATACTAGTATGCAAGACTAAAGTTACAAATTCATTTTTCAGTATACATGAAATTGTTGAAAAGGGCGTTTTGCGGTCAGAATAATAAAAAGCTAACTCAAAAGAATGATGATCCATATTGAGTCAGAGAGCACGGTGCAAGGCAACTTTAAAAGAAGAAAGAAAGGCTCCTTTTCAGGTATTCTTCTGGAAGTGAAAAGTAGACTGACTGCATTATGGCTACAAGCAAACATCAGGATGAATTTACATAGAAAAAACTCAGATGACACATTTATATCACATTCATACAGCTTGCCAGAGAGGTTTAATCGAACCGTCTTTAGCAAACTCTTGCTGATAGTTTCTAGAAACAAACAGGACTGAGACCAGAAATTGCTTCTTGGACTATCACAGTGCTATCCACATGCTCTCTGGTCGGATCTTCGTCTGGGTTGTGATCTCTTCTTTGGTCACCCTTCAGATGCGCCTTCCTCTCCTAAAGATTACGTCCAAGATCTTCAGGCACTGTTTGAATTAATCCAAAGTTCTGCACGAGAGCGAGTCGTCTTGGCAACGGAGAAGATGAAGACCCGATACTGCACGAGAGTTACAGGTCAACGATTCAAGGAAAGGTGACAAGGTGGGGTTATTGAATCCAGTTCAAAGGAAATAACTTTCTCCTGAACAACAATCACCCTAAGACGATCCTTACACAGTCCCTAAACAGACTGAATAACGTCGTAGTTCAGGTACGCAAATCGTCAAATTCTAAGCCTAAATCATTCATTACAGCATTTTTGCCACCTTAATATGGTCACAATGCGTAGTCCCCATAATGTATATAAAGTAAATAGTATACTAAGACCATGGTCCTACTTGTATATAAATTTGTAAATTTATCCATTTATTTAATGATTTAGTATTTGATTTGTTTTATATAGTTTTCTCAAATTATTGTTTTAATATTGCATTAATTTTCCTTAGTTGTAAGTATGGCTTCCTATTCCATAGATTATATGCCCGGGGCGTGCAGTCCATGATAATGGGGTAGTGTTACGAAATTTGTCTGCATGTAAACAATTCTAGAGAAATTACATGTGAAATTGTAGTATATTTTGTATAACGTAACACGAAAAGTCTAAGAGACTCTTCCAGAAAAATGGTATTACAGGGGCAAATCTATTTAACATTGAGGTAAATGGCTATCTCACTAAATCTCCCAGTTTCACCAAGCTGTCGTTGTTTTATCGCCAGCTATGTTTTGTCTTCAAATTTGGTGAGAAATTGTCAAACTTGGCGACATTTTGATCCGGTCCCTGTATGACAGTAATTAAATAATTATAATTGATTTCTCTATGTGCCTTTTCTATATATCTCTATTCTTTCTATATGTGCTTATTGCATAACCGTATGTGCCTTCCAGTAATTTCAAGAAAGTGAAAGTACTCAAAATTTCCTTGCTACCTGTAGAAAACTATGTAAGACCAGAGAAAGCATCAGATCTCAGTTATTTAGTTCAGTGTTGAGCTCGGAGTATTGAGAGTTCTGCATGAGAAATTTGCCGTTTGTATGCGCTTTGTATTTCGCTGTGTTTAACGTTCTAATTAGTTTGAAGTGCAACTACTATGTTTGTACGCTGTCATACAGAGGACAACTGCTCGAGTTTTTTTAATGGGAGAGGAGGAAGTTCCTCTCTCTCGAAAAAGTGTGTGTCCCAAGTGCTTCTTTTCTTAAAAATCCAAGGTAAAATCCGAACCTTAAATCGTTTTTTTTTCAGGTAATTTTAACAGAATAATTAGTAATGCTGTTTTGAAAGTCTCAAGTGTTTCCTTTCTTAAATATAATTTTTATCGAGTTAGCATTGGTTCTATGCGAATTCAGTACATTACAAACCCGTACGCGCACAACAATATACTAAAGTTATGAAGCATGATTGTATTGAAAGATATTCAAGCACAAGTGTTACTTAAAACGCAAGGGTGCGCTAAGTTACGGAATTTAAATGTTATCTAAGAAAAATAAACCAAAATGGAAATTGTTATCGAACTTGCATCGTTGAAATTTTTCTCTTCTTAACTTGTGAAAGCAGGCTTTAGTCAAGTCAATAATTTACAGAGAACAAGAAACCGGTGAAATATTTTTGAACAAGGCGATATAAAAGTTAATTTAAGCAACTTTGTGCCAAATATTGAAAAATCTTGCATCACGACATCAAAGGTAGTATTAATGTCATCAAGAATAATTATATCAAGCATTTATTAAAATCGACTTTTTGTGCAATTAGAATCTGTGATTTTATTTATGTTTGTTAAATTAAAGATAATAATAATGAAAAAAAAAAAAAAAAAAAAAAAAAAAGATAAAGCAAAAATTAAAAACAAAAACAATTTTTTCAAGACTTTTGCTAATATTCTTTATCTCTTGTTACCTTTAAATTATTTACGTGCAATTATTTGTATTATGATTATGTTGCATGCTATATATAATAAAGAAAACTGTAAGAAGTTGAAGATCGATGAAGAAAACCGTTCTTTTAAAGCAAGTCGATGCAAGGAAAAGTTTGGGAGTTCTTGATTTAGACGATGAATTAATATAGAGCGTCAGCAGGATTGAGGTCGGCTGACGCTCTGTATTAATTTACGGCCTCAAGTGGAGATCCTTAAGTCGTTACAATGTCACAAAAAGTGGAATTCATGTTATAGCATTGTTTCCATTATGGCTATCATCAACAGAACGCGAAGCCAAGAGACAAGATGATACTTGCCAAGGATCGATACCTGACATTAAACTTACGACGCCATACAAAGAGTTAGACGGCCCTTTTAGAATATTTCTGCTGCGTCAGCCTGTTCTACTAATCATATCTACACAGACAGACTGTACAGAGGTGCCTATCAGAGGAGGCCCTTTATCCCAATAGGATACAGTAGGTATTTTCTTCAACAGACAGAAGAAAATAATTGTCTCTTGGGATATACAAAAAAAAAAAAAAAAAAAATAACATATATAACAAAACATACACATACAAAAAAAATATTCTCTTTAGTCATTAGTCAAGGTCATCACACAGAATAATTCTTGTCCAGTTTTCACTTGGGAAGAACCTAAGGCCTATTATTATCGTTCCAACATTAGGGAATTGACCCATTTGGTGGACGTAAAATCGTTGTGTAAAAAGATATGATGTTGGAGATCGGGATCAGGCCACGTCTTATCTTCGATGTGGGCACTGTGACTGCACAGGTGACAGGTGACAGCAGGACAGGGCACCCGGACGGCTTTCTATGACTACTCGGGTATTACCCTGGCCCTGCAACCATCTAGAGACTTCACAGTTGTAAGACGCTTTTATGCCAATTGTGTTTATTGCATGTGCCCTATTCCGGCCTGCAGAGGTCTATGCCCATTTTTTCTAGTTTGTCCATTATTTTGTTAAGCTTTTGCCGCGTGCCTCGATGTTTTACGAGAAGGCGTTTGAAAGGCAGAACATTGGTAGTTGGGAATTTGATGTGCCATTCTGCTGTTAAGGGGCACTCCGTGACATAATGGTCTGGTGAGCCCACGTTGTCACAAACACATATATCAGTTGTTGCTAGACCCCTTTCTGCAAAGTACGTCGGAAATGGGCCGTGGCCTGTTATATATCGCGTGAGGTAGGGCGCTGAGATGAGCCGGTCCACCTCTACCTTGGGCAGGAACTCATATGCTCTGCGGCCTTGCGGGATTTGGTCCCATTCATTCTGCCAGTTTCCAATGGCGGACTCCTCTATTTGCCTCTTTAGGCATGACCGGGGCAGGGGCACCTGAATCTGCTCCGTTTCCTCATTTTGGGCAGCCTTCTTGGCAAGAGCGTCTGCTGCTTCATTTTCCTGGATTCCGGCGTGCGCCTTCACCCAGGAAATTTGGATTCTCATTGATTTTTCTTGTAGACGGAGGACTTCTTGCAGGTGCGAGATTAGTGCGGAGCGCTGGAGAGGGTTGTTGATAGCATAAATGCTTGACAGGCTGTCAGTAAATATCGTAGCTCGACTCTGCCGTGTGTCAATTGCTCATTTCACTGCCTTTGTGAGGGCAACTACTTCCGCTTGGAACACTGAGTTCTGTGCGCCCAGACGGCCCTTCCATTCCTTTGCTATGTTTCCATTTATATAGGCTATATAGGCACTGCCTACACTGTGACTGCACAGCATTACTAGGTTCTTGAACCTTACGTAAGAGTTTCACAGGAAGCTGTTCGAGAGGATTTTATTTTTGTAGATGATGACGTTAGGCGCCCGATTTTCTGAAGGGAGATGATATGCGACGTATGGTGTAGCCAACGAAACATGCCAGGCCTAAATCCTATAAAGCAAGTTTGCGATGCTATAGGAGAGGATTGCACGAAGTTAAAACCCCCCAGTGTACTGCAGATATTAAAATACTCGCTTTTAGAAGAATGAGATTTACTGCTAAAATCTGCAATCAACAACCTCAGTTACAGCATGACGGCCTGACGTGAGGTTCGTAAATCTGTACTCGTAAACACGTTTATTTTGTTGTTATTTTATATTTTACTGTCTCAGACAGCTTTTATTACAGTTAAACGATCATACGTATTCGTAGGTATCGCATATATTTTGTGTTTTGTGGAGACCAATTCCTTATTAAAGAAAAAGAGCAGCATTGTTTTAAATTTAAGTTCTGGTATTTCGCATTCAAATAGATTATTTTTTATTTTAACAATGCTGGTCTTTACCTGTTACTGGTTTATTTTAACAATACTGGGTATTTGAAAAAAGGGCATAATATTTTTCAGAATGAATTGGCCCTTTTATGATTTTACTTCTGATGCCAAGCAAATACAACTGCTATATGTTTGTGAATTTTTACCTTTATGATTTTTTTCAAGAATAATTTTATATTTTCAGTTATCTTCTTATATCTAACTAGTCCAGTAATTATAATCCATTCAAATTTTGTACTTAATTGCCTTTTTTTAATAATAATACTTCATGATATAGTAACCATCAAATCATAGCCCAACATGATGAAATTACGAAATAAGTTACGAAGATCGGAAATGCTGTCTCAGTGTTTTTTAAGAATAGGAGAGAGAAAACTAATTATTATTATTTCTTTATAGGGAAGAGAATAACTGAAGCGTAAGATATCCAGCTGTCGGCCATTACTGGTTGACACGAGTTTCATTCAGCAGCCGTAAAACAATGAAATAACTTATTATTAGCTCATTCATTAGTCTTCTAAAAGACTAAGGTTGTACACTAGAATGTATAGAGAGGAAGAAATTTCTAAGGAATATTTCGATATATTTTTATCACAATGAATGGTACTTGTCTTATTTCTATACATTATAATGTATGGTATGGTGTGTGGTGTATTTAATTATGGCAAAGCACACGAGGGATATCTGCCTAAAGGGAGGGATGCCTTTCGTGGAGGACTTTCTAAGGGAAACTGGCTCGTATACACGTTACACATGGGGAAAACCACGAAAACGCCCATGCAGCCAGCCCGTTCGCGGGATTCGAACCTCAGATCGAACTACCAGTGTTCAGCGTCTTTACCGCTCGGCCGCTGGTGGGCCACGTATGGTATGGAATTAACAGCTAGTGAGTTTCGTAAAACGTTTACTCGTGCTCTCCAATTAAATTTCAAACATTAATTCTTTTCCATTTTTTTTTTTTTTTTCATTTCGCAAAATTCAGCTTTGACAAATAAAGACTAATAAATGTTACAGTAACATGATTTCAGAGTATAAATGAATAACCGGTTTGGAAAAAATCGTGATTTCTAAGATCGTGAATTTCTATCGTGAAGTCTAATTCCTATATTTTTGTATCATGAACGTGGCCTTTAATATCACTTATGAAGCCAGAAAGGAATAAAAAGGGAAAAAATCTGCATAATAAATTATACTGCAAAAATGGACTGAGAAGAAGATTAGGCTGCAAATTCAAAATTGAATTCAAAAGCGAAATGAAATAAATTTAACACTGAACGATGACTGAATGATTTGAATGATTTTAACAATATAATTAAAAGACGTATTCTCAAACTAAACTGCTTACTTAATTTATATTATTGATTTTGTTTCATCCTCCCATTAAAAGATAAAAATAAATTAATTTCTTTTGCATCATTATGCTATATTAAAAACTTTGGATTTGTATAAACATTAAACATTAAAAAATTAAAAAACATTTATTAAACATTAAAATTATTATTTATTAAACATTAAAATTTTATTATACGCATACTGGGACAGAAATATACGAACTGGAGATTATTGTTCCTTCTGAAGTTTTAAAATTTTTTCTCTACTGCAAATTCCGTTTCTTAAGGTAATTTTAAGAGAATAATTTGTGCGTCTCCTTTGAAAGATTACAATATTTTTTCATGAACAAAAAATAAATAACATTGGGGGGTCGTCTTGGATGTGTTCATAAGTGAGTCTTTTATAGTTTAACAATAATTTGTTAACAGGTTTAAGACACGGACATCACATATAATCATAGTTCATATTAACAGCAGAGTTTATATTAGAGGGTGTTGGTTGCAATAATATTTTAATAAACTGTTAAGTTTTACGTTTTTAAAAAGAGATCATATATCCCCACATTAAAACATGCTTGAGGCCAGTCAAAAATTTTAAGAAACTACGCATGTCGTTACATACCTGTTAAAATTTATAAACGATATTTTAAGCAGTTTTATATAAATGATTTAGTATTTAATATGAGGGTTTTATTTCTGACTAAAAGTGAGTCTATAAAAGGAATTTTTAAAATTTAGCAATTTTTCTTTTTCATTAAGATAACCAAATATAACAAAATTATTCACGTTCAATTACGAATGATCTAATTCTCTTTCTTTTTTTGCATTTTTTATTTGTTCAAAATAAAATTCAATTTCCTTTGAACTAAGGAAATTAGAAAAATCAACATTCGTCGTTAGATTTATCATTATCAATATCGTAGTACTGCAGTTTTCTATTTTGGGATTTGGAATTTCTTTGGCTATTTGCTTTGTGCATTCAAACCGGAAAGCAGAATTAAGTATATTTAGAATCCCTTTATAATTTTTATCATGAAAAAAATAAAAATGATTCCTGCATGAGTAAAATGTAGTACCTGTTCGTAAAATATTATTGAACGAATAAAAAAATTACTAAAAAAAGAAAAAGAAACTTTTTACTTATAAAAATGAAAGCAGGATGATCAGGAAGTTACAAATTTTAATGTAACTGAATAAAGCAGAAAAAATTATAGTAATTACATATGCGAGAATATGATATATTAAAAAGTTAAATATTACAATAAGCATTAAATCAAAATTAAAGAAATCACAATATCAGCTAAAAAATGTATCAAAATATAGGTTCGTACCTGTATATTTTGAATTATCTTGCGTGCGAACTAAATTAAGTTTTGCTTAAATCAAAATTTGCTTAAAATAAATATGATTACTTTTTAACAAGGAAAAGTAAATTTGTTCTTTAATGAAACAAGATTTTGAGAAACAGAAATATAGCGCAAGTATTTACTTGGTTTTGAGGGGAAAAAAATCCGCGTTACTTCTCAGCCGTACTTCATTAAAAGTAACAAACAAGAAAATGTAACTTCCGATGAGACTGAAATGCTATCTAGCGAATTCGTAATAGCAATGCAATATATCATCGCAGTCGTTAGCTGCAAGTATTTTTCTTCTCCTGTATTTGCTACTTGATCCGACATAACAACTTCCTGGAGCGGCACCTTTGATCTTCCTGGCCCTACGCCTACACCTGCTACTTTCATCAATTCAGTACCTCTTCTTGATATATTTTGTTCTCAACTGATTAACATTTATTCAGCTCTTTTCTAACCAAAAAAATACGTTAGAAGATTTTTATCTGCGTGGAATAAATTCGCTTTTCGTACAACTGGAGATGTAAATTTAGCGGAGTATTGCATAGTGTAATTAAAATTGTTCAATAAATAGAAGTTGTTTTAAAGTCGGCATATAAAAATTTTCTTCAAGACCTGGTATAACTGTTAGTGTTATTTGAATAATTGTAGTTATAAAAATTTTTAACAACTATAAAATCTTGTCTAAGACTTATTATTGCTAATTCATTTATTTAACTTTCAATTAAGTACAAGTTTGCTGAAAGAACCGAAATTACTATATTCGTGAAACACATACTGTTCTTTATGAGAATCTATGACACAATATTAAAAAGTATAACAATAGAAAAAGCTTCACTTCGGAAGCGTTTTAAGAGAAGTATTTTTCTCTGATATGATATATGATTATGTTAGTAATTATCTTTAGTTCTTAATAGTTAGTAACTTCACAGAGTTCTGCTGTATCTAGAAGTTTGTGTTAAACTGCTACAAAACCTACCAGACTGATAGCGACTTATTCCTTCGTCTGAAGCAGATCGCAGAGTCCAAGAAGGTTAAAATAACCTTTTTATTTAAGTCTCAAATAAGCAAAAAAGCCCAACATGGGCGACAGATGAACTTACGCAATTTGCGAGTATTTAAATTCAGAGAACAAAAAGTTAAAGTCAAATGTAGGTAACGTAGTCTAAGAGTACAACACACAATAATCTACTTAAGTTTGGTTCAGATATTTAACAGTGCGTATATTAAACGTCTGTCAGGAAGACCGAGAGTTAAGTGGAATACAATTTAGGCAGAGCTCGCGATAGTAACAGTGAGACGCTGCTGCCTAAAGCTTTAATATAAACATACAAAACCCCGAGGTTAAACATATGAAAACAACTAATTTGCATTCTGGAGAGGAATACGGAAAGAATAAGTTACAGTAAAGGCTTAAATTTAATATTTGTTTAATTATCATAAAATACCTTACAGCTTCTATATTGGTAATATTCATGACTTATTTTATAAATAACCGGTCATTGTAATTTAACGAGCTACAGGTTTCTTATTCCGTAAGCATTTTAGTATCAACTAAAACATATTTATACCATCTGCTGTAAAATGTGTAGTTTATGCAAGACGACTGAATGAATAAGACCGTTTGTTTTAAGCACCGGCAACTCGACCCGAGCTCCAATGCTAGCAAGCGGGCTATCTGCTTGTGTATTTTCGTGGTTTCTTGTGAATGACAGTCAATTTATCTTAAATTCAGCCATTAAGACACACCTTCCTTTAGGCAAACAGCCTTCTTGTACTTTTCGATAATCGAATAATCAAATGCAAGTCAATCCTTTTAAAATAGATAGCGTTTTGGGTAAAACTGTGGCTGTCCCAGCGTTAGCTCAGTTTCTTCGGTATTTTTTGTGTCCCCATCTGTTAGTATAGAACAAAAATGAGGCACGACTTGGCTTCAGTGACCTTGAAGGTGGTAAATGAACTTGGGATCAAATTTCTTGTGTAAAAGTCTAACATGGTACCTCCATTGCAAAAGATCACCTATACAGTCCGTTCTGATATCTGAATATCGTTTCTTATGTAAGCGTCTTACCGGTCCTCGGGACCGTTACACAGTCTCCTTCGAGTATTTTATGTTTAATATGAGTGTCTAGCGTCTGGTCATCACGTTAGAGCGCATGTTGCGAACGTAGGTGATGCGTTAGTGTGCTCTGTGCTATGATGTGTTTTATTGTTGCGTTGGTCGATTGTGGCGTCTGTGACGTCGTTCACCATTTGGCCCAAGCGGGCGTAAATGCGTGTTCTTGCAACACCATCGAGAGTTAAGAAAGTTATATCACTCTCATCGCTCGAATTCCTAACGCCACTATGAGGAGAACCTTGCAACTGGTAGCTTTGACCAAAGAATTTGAATTGGTTCCTCCTATTCATATTCTTTCCTCCTAATTTTATTTCTTTGACTTGACCGATATCTTCTCGTGCTGAAGGCAGTGTTGATTCGATCGATGACCATTACTAGAGAACGTTGTTTTCCACTTCTTGTGTTTTCCTTTTTGGATTAAACCATATATTTATATCATCATGCCTGCTAGATGTTGCCTCCCGGGATGTAAAGGAATATATAAGGGACAGCCGAAGGTATCCAGCTTTTCGTTTTCCGAACGATCCAGATCTCCGTAGGAAAAAGGCTATCTATCGAAAAAAGTTTCAGCCTACGAAAGCTTCTACGGTAAGAAAAATATATTTTCGTTATTACTGATTATCTTATTAAATATCAATATTCTCATTAAATATTTTAATATATATTATATTGCATATCATTCACTATATTTATGTAACTGAAGTTTTCATTCTAGGCAAGAAATAGTTTTAAAATATTAAGAGATAAAATACGTTTTAGGGCTAATCTTTAGAATATGGTAACAGGTAGTTTGGCAACATTTTGATAAGGCGATAAAGGTTACTAGCTAGGACTTGAGCAACAATCTGAGAAGTACACAGTTCGAATCACAGATTATTTTGTCTCAGGGAAATGAGAGATCATGAGACATGTAATGTGACATTTTCCGGAAAATTCCAATGGGGATTTTAGCTAATAAGCACTTAGAAACAATTTCGCTGCTAAAGTGCAGAATCTGTCACTTATTTGTTTAGCGCTTTTTTACAAGAGTAATAAGAAGAATTGGATTTTTGTCAATTTTCTTTGACTTTTTAAAGTGAAAATAGGTCGATGAAATGCCATTTTTGTGCAATTCTGGGATGTTTTTTGAAGTGAAAATAGGTCGACGTGTGCATGGATACCGTGTATATGTAATTCTTAAAAACGCGGCAAGCAGTGGGCGATTCTACACTTTCTCCCAATTTCGCACCTAATCTTCGTCATGATTAAGCACTTTTGTTCCATAAAAGCTCTAGCATAAGCGTAATTTGGCTAGCAGATTGTTGGAAAAAATGTTGAGTAAAAAAAAAAAAAAAAATGCCTTTACTTCGTGAAAACAAAATGGCGTCCAAAAAAAAAAAACTAGCAGGTTGCTGTAGCAAGGTTGGTCGCCAAAGTTTCGCCAAAAAATCGCCAAGTTACCATAATGTAAAGATTTACGAATTTAGCTATATATTTTTATATGCAAAATGTCAGGGGATTTTAAAATTTCAGTAATCTCCTTACACAATTGAATGACAATATCCTTTTTGGTGAACATATATTTGTAATGAAGAAATTTATAATTATTCTAGTTATATTTCTAATCCTATGTACATTTATATTCATTCTAACATACTGTAATGTAGGAGAGATTGTTATATTAATGTCGAGGCTCTCAGTTTGCGTTTTAGGAGCAATAACTGTCATGATATTGAAAACTCAAAGCAACTTATTTTTATCGGTACGTAGGGATCCACTCATCTAAAGAAAAATAAAAAAAATAGTCCATATAAAATTGAAGAACTGGTGTCTGTTTTCAAAGTCTGTAATATTTAAAAGAGAATAATTAAAAACATTGTTAAAAATTATATTTAATAATTTAATGGTAAAAGTGTAGTTTAGGGTACCCCTTGGCGAAACTTGGCGATTTTTGGCGGTACATGGATACCGATTTTGTGCAATCCTTTGACTCATTATTTTCCCTTGCAAAGCGGCGATTTTTAGCTCAAAAATCTCCGCTACACAAAGCCAAAATAACAAGATAAACAATTGCACAAATTCGGTATCCATGTACACATCGACTTATTTTCACTTAAAAAAATCCCCGAATTGCACAAAATGGCATTGCGCACTCTTTAATGTGTACTTTCCACCAAGTGAGGAATTAGATCCACTATTAATAGAAATCAGCACTGTCGTCAGAAAAGGGAACAACCAAATCTTATTAGCAGGTGATTTCAATGCTTCAAGTCCCTTATGGGGGGCGCGAGGGGAAAACGTAAGTGGCAAAATGGTTTTAGAATATGCAATGACAAACAGATTAAGCATCATAAACACGTCAGACTCACCGCCCACCTTTCGCACTATAAAGGCGGAAGGTTGGCCGGATTTAACCATGGTTTCTTCCCAATTAGCAAATCAAATGTCAGAATGGCATGTTATGGACATTCCCTCTCTGAGCGACCACAGAATAATCAGCTATCTAATGGGCGCTCAGTTAACTTATACTCTGAAACAGAAGTTCAAGACAGCTTATGGAGGACATCAGAAGTTCCTTAATTTGCTTCGTCCTTATGTAGGTCAATTGATTTTCAACTTCCAAGCAAGCAACACCATAGACGGACTGGATGATGCCTACAGGCATTTAATTGGAACTCTAACAAGTGCAGCAAAACAAACGTATAAGAAAAAAACACCCAGCCAGAAGAAAGAACTTTCCTGGTGGAATGACAAACTAACGGCAAACAGAAGCAGAGTTCGGGCGCTCAGAAGACTGGCACAGTCAGAAACAGATTCCATACAAAGGGACCAAAAAATGCAGACGTACAAGAAGGCACTTGCGCAATACAAACTACAGATAATAAAGGCCAAATCCGACTCCTGGCAGAAACACTGTAGTAGAATACCGGAAATTTTTGGGAAAATACAAAAAATCGCCGCAGGTAAGGTCTTTAGACCGACTCAATTGACTGCGAATGTGGCCCCTGACGCACCAAATACAAGAAATATTCTCTCGGTAATACTGAAAACGGTTTTTCCTTCAGATGATCCCGCCAATGACTCAGAAACGCATACATTAATAAGGACGCAATTTCAGGAAAAATTCTGGTCTTCCAAAAATGGAGACTATCTCCCACCAACAATAGAGGAGGTAGACTTAATCATAAATGGTTTGGCAAGGAAAAAGGCACCGGGGCCGGATGGCCTAGACAATATAATACTCAAGGCATTGCATAATGAGTTTCCAGAGCTGATCCACTCAGTCTGCAAAGCATGCTGGAAAGTAGGACACTTTCCGAAAGATATGAAGCTGGCAGAGATCGCTCTGTTTCACAAAAAGGGGAAAGATCCCTCGGATCCGACCTCCTACCGCCCGGTAAGTCTCCTTCCCACAATTAGCAAAGTTCTAGAAAAAATCATTCTAATGAGGCTAAATTATTTCCTGAATAAAAGTTCAGTAATTAATAAAAAACAGTATGGCTTCCGTGAAGGAATATCTACGGAACAGGCAGTAGCAGATCTCCTGAAAGTGCTGAAAAAGAACAGAGAGGAAGACAATCACTCAATAGTAATATCTATTGACATAAAGGGAGCCTTCGATAATGTCTGGTGGCCTGATGTAACAAAAGAATTAGATTCAATCAACTGCCCAATTCAGATCTTAAAGTTGATAAGGAGCTACCTTGAAGACATACAAGTTCAAGTAACTACAAACGATGGAATAATCCAGCATAAACTGGAGAAAGGCTGTCCATAGGGTTCCTGTCTAGGGCCAACCCTATGGAACCTAGCAGCTAATTCAGCGTTCCAAATTTTTGAGATGGAGAGCAAAATACATCTGCAAGCTTTTGCGGATGATTTCCTTCTAGTAACTTCGGGAAGAAAGAATATCGAGAAAATTACACAAAATGCACTAACTAGGTTCTTAGAGTGGGCACAAACACATAAACTTACTATTTCAGCAGAAAAAACTACCATGCTATTTATAGGGTGTAAAAGAGTAATGAAAAGAAATCCTACCATTAGACTCAACGGTAGCACTATAAAATGCTCTTCAAACATAAAATACCTAGGATTTATCCTCAATAATAATCTCTCTTGGATTCCCCACTTAAAAGAACTCAGGAAAAGATGTATCGCACTCACAAACACAATGCTACGCACAACAGGACTGCAGTGGGGAGCACCACCATGGGTGCTTAAGAGGTGGTACCAAGCAATAACAGAAAGAATTGTTCTCTACGGCGTAGCGATCTGGGGAAATACACTCAACGTAAGCATAACGTAAGTAATAACGTAAGCATGCGTAGATTACTCCTGTCCATGCAAAGGCTGCAACTCTTGCTCATCTGCAAGGGCTACAGGACTACTTCAACGACTGCTCTGCAGGTTCTAGCAGGAATTCCTCCGCTAGACCTGCAAGCGGAAAGGGAGTCGTTAATTGCAAGAGTGTTAAGGCTAGGTGAGGATGGAGTTCTATGGGAACAACACCACTTTGCTGAAGACTTTGAAAAACACAAGCCAGTGACGCAAGGACATCCGGCTGAAACACATCTAAAAAAGTGCATTCTAGGCCACTATGTGACACTAAAAGATAGCCACACAGCTATATTTACAGATGGCTCAAAAACCGAGACGGGTACTGGCAGTGCCTTCTGAGTTCTAAAAGGTAATACAGCTGTGTAGAAATGGAAAAGAAGACTTGGCAGTAGGAACTCAGTATTCCAAGCTGAGCTGGCAGCACTTAAAGCAGCAATTAATTATGTGAAGAGGAACAGACTTATCCACATTACTATTTACAGTGATTCTGCCTCTAGCCTTGACGCAATCAAAGGTTACAAAAGTAGAAGCCAGTATGTCCAAGAAATTAGAAAAATCCTCCTCAGTCTTCTACCATCAGAAAGGCCATGCCTCACGTGGGTTCCGGCTCACGTGGGCATTAAAGGCAATGAGGAAGCAGACACCCTGGCAAAAGAAGCGGCAAAGGATCTCTCAAGAACAGAACTGCCAGATAAATTACCTAGGTCTCATCTCAAAAAGATCACTCTAAAACAACTGATAGACAGATGGCAAGCCAGATGGGACACAGCAGATACAGGAAGGAGAACGTATATGTTCTTCCCAAAAACAACGCTAGAGTTAAACTGCAATAGTGGTAGTCAGACACAGTTTTATACAGGTCATGGCCCATTCCTGACCTATCTGCATAGATTCAGCCTGAGTGACACAGAAAGATGTCAATATGGAGAGGTGGGGGATCCAGACCACTACGTCTTCCACTGCACAAACACGGCACAGTACCATATAAGAAAGCCAAGTCAAGCTTACTGGCCACAATGGGCAGCAAATATGAGAACAAACAAAACAGAAAATAAAAAGCTACAAGCGGTAATCAGCCATTCTCAGAGAAAGTATTCTCTAATACGACGATAAGTGTCCCCAAATAGAAATAATCAAGTGCTTAGCGCTCTGAATCATAAAATGTATAAATCACACTAAATCAATCTGGGCACACACCTCGAACCTCTCAACCCAAGACTAACTTAGATAATTAGGACTATGGCAACAACCTGCCTATATTCTTTATAATGTTTACTTTTGCAATTAATGTACAGGTCTAGGACTCGCAAGACCAGATCGTGCCAGTAAAATCTTCAACAGCAATGAGTTTTTCCTACACTTACTAATCGTGTATTTAAATTACAAGTTTGTGATAAATAGGTTCAAGAAGGGCAAGGTCAACTTATGTTATCACCTCAAGTTTATGAATGATATTATTATTTGTATGGCAATTTTGCCTTCTTAATTTTAATAAATATTCAACTTTTTATGCAAATTTTAGGGAAGAAATATCTGTATTTATGTGATCAATTGCATGTTTGAATCTCTTCCCTAGTGATCAGCATTACGTGCTTAATTATGTTTTGTATAAATTATGTGCATGTTCTAAGGCGATAAAACTAACTATGGAATTAATGTAGGTAAGTTTCTCTTTGTAATTATGTATCAGCATTATGTATTCAAGTGTTTGGAATCAGATATTAGTTTTACTGAGTATGGTGCTGTACTTTTCTGTTTATGTTCACTTTAAAGTACTCAAGTCTGTATTTATTCCTTCTGTGCATGTACTATGAAGGTCAGTTCGTACTTGACTAGGATTTAGACTACATAGCAGTACTTAATGATCAGTTTTATGTATTATGCTTATCAGTTTTATTTTTAGTTTTCATGTATTATGTATGCATTTTTAAGTGTTATGTATGCAGGCATTAGGAATCAGCTTTCTGTATTTCTGTACTCAGTATTATGTTAGTTTTTCACTTTAATATTCAGTTTTGTACTTATGTATGTATTATCCTGTCTGCAAGTACTACGAAAGAAAATGTAGGTGAATGGTTCAATTTGTAAAACAACTACAGTTTAAGTATGCGCAAAGAACTAAATTATGCAGGAATTTGTTATCTTAGTGATAACAGGTACCCATTCTTTTAAATGTTCTTACATAAGAGTCAGGCACATGGAAAGTAAACTGCGTTAAATTATGTTTGGGCGCTAGGATTTTTTAATAATCTTTTAAACTCTCTCTTTATTTATTTTTTTTATTTTTTATTTATTTATTATTATTATTTTTTTTTTTTAAGTTTACTATGTGCAATAATTTAATAGGTTACAACTTTCCTCCATGCAGGACCAACAATTTCACAGAAGCCCCATAAAGATATGACAGTTGTGTCAGGATAAGCACCCGCATGTAGACATTTAGCAAGTCCAGAAAATCCACGGCAGTTAATTTTTCAGGCAGAGTCCTCCTATCTTTACTTTATCTAACACAAGTTTCTGTCTATTCTAACAGCGATTCTTAACAGTCTTTTGATTGCTTCTTTGCTTAATTTTAAGTAGTTCCTAACAGGATACTCTTTCCCCGTACAACAACATCCAAGCTTATATGTAGACTTTATGAGGCTCTTAGCCGTCTATTCGGCTGCGTTCCCGGAGCAGGATGGAGCAGAGAGTAGATGGTTTCTTTCAGGAAGATAACACACTGTGAGGCTAAGGCCAGGTCACTGGTCTTCCTTGGTAGCACTCACTCACTCACTCATCCTTTACTTTGTCCATGTACACATCGATATATTTTCATTTAAAAAGTCAAAGGAGCACCAAATTCTATAATACAGGCAAACAAAAAATACATAATCTCAATAAAATACATTTTAAACCAAACAATAAAATAACATAAAAAAGGAAAAACATGTTATATATTTAAGCACTACCAAAAGCAAATATTCATCTACCATGATTTTCGAGTTCGCTTCGTACACCCAGAGCCACGTAAAAATCAAAATATCAGTCATACTCAAATGACTTTTTTTCAAACCAGGTACTCTTTCTGATCGAAAGCTTCACATAGTGACCATCTGAACCTTTCTTCCTACAAACACATTCAAATCCATCTAAACGGTTTTTACGTTCGACTAGACGCATATCCTTCCTACATACAGGACATTTATAATGGCTTCTTTTCAAATTAATCTTACTACATTCGGCCATTCTATCGTCTAAAGAATCAAACCAACACACACCAGAAAAACGCTTACAAAACATACCATGATTCAAAATTTCCCAGAATCATGCCCCCGATTACAATAGGGTTCCATAGCATTCAACTACTCAGGCTACCATAAATGAAACAAAAATTTGGCGATAAACCAAACAACAACTTGGCGATAAATCAAACAACTTCGTCATAATACAAGGGGTATCTTAAAGTCTACTCTACCCAATTTAATAAACGTAAACAAAACAAGCAAATTTCATTAAGCATATTCTTGAATTACAATTGTAAATATTTTAAAAGTTCATTAAAATTTAACTTCTAATTTAGGGTAATTGAAAAAACATTCAACCTTTTAATGAAATATACTTTTTTTGTTCTTATAAGATAAAATTTTCTTAACATACTGAATAGTAAAAGTTCTTAATATTCAGTTAAGAACAACATTTTCTGCAGTATAATTAGTCAAAACCCTTAATTCAATATTTTAGAAAAGTTAAAAAATGTAATGAATTTTTGCTTTTTGTCTTCATGAAGACTTTAATTATCGTTTTTGTTTCATAGTGTCTGTGAGCTTCATTTTGCTGCATGCGACATCGAAAGAGTCGAGAAATATATGATGAGAAAAACAGCAGAAAAGTTAAAGGAAAATAAGAATCATATTTGGGAAAACATGAGTGGACTTACACACCAGAATTAAGCACGTAGTACAAATGGACGTAATAAACTGAAGATAAAGGAGAAGCAGGGGAATAAAAGTTATTTTCCCAGTCGGATTTTGCTTTTATAGCCAATAATTATGTGTTCGTTTTGTTTCCTACGACTATAGTCAACAGAATACACATCTTATGGAATGGTCTATAGCAGTTATACTTAATACGCCACTTATTCGATGCTTCTTTCTTGTAACTGGATCAGTAATCCAATCATACCCAATTACTTCAAACTACTTTCATCGCTTTTTTTAATTGTTATAATTGCTAGGAAAATGTATTGGACCTGCATACTGGAGAAATATATTTTTAATTTGAGTTTCTTTGAGGTCCTTGTTTGGAAAAACTATTTCGATGAAGTCTTTTTGTAATAGTGTTTAATCTGCTTTATTTTGGTAACAGTTTTAGAAAAAGAAATTGCTACTTTTATAGCTCCTGCGAATGTATTTGTGCTTTTATCTGAGCTACAACAGAAAAATAATCAAATGAACTTCGTATTTGAACGTTTTTCATTCTTTCTCTATTTTATAACGAACAATGTATACGGGCGGTCGGGGAGACTTAGCCGACAGGACACTTAACCGACACCAGTTAGTCGAAAAGACATTTAGCCGACAAGGACACTTAGCCGACAGGACATTTAGCCGACAGGACATTTAGCCGACACGGACAAATAACCGACAGGTCATTTAGCCGACACGGACAGTTAGCTGACAAGACACTTAGCCGACAAGGACACTTAGCCGACAGGACATTTAGCCGACGGGACATTTAGCCGACACGGACAGTTAGCCGACAGGACATTGAGCGGACAAGACATTTTGCTGACACAGTGAGTTAGCCGTCAAGACATTTAGCTACGGGACACTTAACTGTCAACACATTTAGTCCACAGGACACAAAGCCGACAGTAACGTTTAGCTGACATGTACCCAATAATTATTCAAACTTACTATCAATTACAAAATTTATAGACTTCTCCATAAGTTCAATATTTAAGTTATTTTTTCACTATCAGTAAAATTCATTTTTCGATTCTTAAAGATCTTATATATAATTTTAATTATTGTGTTAATTTAGCATTGTCTGATATGTATCCATGGACCTTATAAGAAATAGACCAACCTGAATGGGTTTTCTCCCTTGCCTTGGCGTATTGCCGGCTGTCACCTTGCCCACATCCTGAGGAGTATGAAGCTCGTATAATTTTCAAGAAAAAGCTGGTAATAGCACCTCATTTCACAAATTAGAATTTTTAGATATTTTGAAACTGAGATTGATTTTTAAAAATGTAGGTTTATCAAGCATAATTAATGTTCTAAATAATTATAAAGCTGTTGCATGCTTTCAGGTCTGGATATTTTTTTAGGTTTTCCTATGCTGTAAGGAAATTTGTGTCTCTTTCTTTTAAAAAATAATATTTTAAATCTGAACTAATAGAAAAATTCAAACAAACAATTTTCTCTTACAATTTTTATGCTTTTTATTGGTATAAATGAGTAAAAAATACTAAGATCGAAAAAATGGATTTTTTAAAGTTTTTGCTTCTGAGCGTTACGGGTTTAGCCCTGAAATTTCAAAGTTCCTCAAAATGTCATGAATAAGTGATATTTTCTTGATTTTAATTAAAAAATGACTCTTTCATTTTGTACCTTGATTCCTTTTCTTCCAATATACATCCAACCTGAAATCAGATACATTAAAAGCTAGCAGAAATTTTCATGTATAATGAATGTGGAAGGAAACCTTCTGTACGGAATTTTCCGGCTGTAACGCTGAGAGGGTTAAAATTATTATTTGTACTGCTTTTTTAAAATTATATCTGAATATTATAGCATAATATTCTACAAAGAAGTTTTATTTCAATAATATTTCATAATACATCATAGTGATTAACACTTTGAACACTTTAATAATTTTTATGCTTTTATTCTAATGTTAAAAATTGTATTTAACTTTAATAATTAATTGTGCTAGTATTTTATAGTGATTATTTTTTTAATTTATGTCTAGTTCTGCATAAGTTTTCTTATTTATTTTTAATTTATTTTATTAGTCCAAAGGGGCGGCAGCTCAGAAAAGCTATTAGTTTCGAAACGGCATTTTGCTTTGTTTCACTAGAAATGTCCGTTTCACTTTGCAAACTGTTGCCACCAAATATTATCGCCCTGTATTACATTTAAAGAAATTAAATAATGAAGAATCTGCATGAATGCATGTATGTTTCTCTCGCACTGTGGAAAAACAACAGAATTTAGAACCATAAAATTTTGAATAACCTAATCCTCCACCCGAACATTGGCACCTGCATGGCCTAATTTCGAATTTGTTTCAATCCATTTCATATTTTGTAACTTTAACGAAGTTTTGATTAACAAACTCAACGAGTTCAAAGCAAGCAATGGCGAACCTGTACAGAAAACAACATTTTTATCTCCAACGCGGAAATTCTAAATATATGTCATTTTCAAATATTTTGTGATATTGTTCTTGAACTGAATTTTATGTGGTTTACTTGCGAAGAACATGATGTTTAATAAATAAAGGTAACACGCAAAACGTTACAAAACGCTCCTTTGGGCGTAATATAAAATTACGAGCTCGTATATTGCTGAGTTAAATTATATTGCCTCCAGAGTTTATCTTTTTTTTCTCCTCATTGCACTCAAAAAAGTTTATGCTCCGAATTTTATGAATTATTAAAATAAATAATCATCTTGTAATGTTAATAATTAATGATCATATAATCAAATAAATGATCGTCTTGTTATGTTATAATAATTTTAAAAACTACTGCTTGGAAATGCTCATAAAATCAAAGAAAATTATCAGATCTTGTTTAATTTTACCTTATTTGTTTCAAAGCATCATATGCTATCAGTATTATTTAATTTTACTTTATTTGTACACTAAAATAAGTTCATAAGTTTTGCGTTTAGAATTTTTACCGTTTTACTAAAGTAAAGAAATTTATACAAGAATTACGCTTGAAAAAAATGCGCAAAATGCAGTAAAACGTGCTTTTATGAGATATATTAAATCTTGTTGAAAACCTGTGGCTTTCATAATCTCATCACTTATACAACGTATCGCATTTAATAATTAAAAACAGTTATGTGATATAAACGCCATAGGTTTCCGTGTTAAGTAAGCCAGATCGTCCCTACTCTTTCTTGCGGACATATGAGCCACGCACGCTCCGCCCACTGGGTTAGTCTATCTCTTATAAGGTCTATGTATGTATCGTGCTGTTTGGTGTACATTGGCGAAATTGATAAAGCGCTGAAATTTCTCGTCAGGGAATATGAATGAAATTTCGAAAGGAAAAAAGAATTTTTTTTTAACTAAGTACGGCGGTCATTTAATTACATTTTAATGTGAGATCTTCAAAAATTATCCATAAAGCTGCTTCATTTAATCAACTGGGTTCTTTTGAACATTTTAACATCATTAATAATTTTTCTTGTTTACTTAATGATATTAATTATCCAATCTCGCTCTTCCAAATGCTTTCAAATTTTTAATATCTTTATATTTCATTACTACACATCACATCATGTTACATTCTTTCCCTTACAAAATCGTTTGGCTATTTCCACTAATGAAATTTCCTTTCCCTGTCATGAAAAATCTGAATAATGCAATAAAAATTATTGTTATTCTTGAATTATACTTTCTATGGAAACATATAGTGGTGAGGGTTAGTTTAGCAAATATATTTTATTTTGTTATCAAAAACAATTAAAAAAACGAAATTTTTAAGACAAGCAAAGGCATAAATTATTTGTGACCTCTATAATTTGCAATTCATTCCACCATTCTTGACATAAAAATTCTGTAACATTTTATTGACCACGCCTCTCGCTTAAATACTTACTTAGGTTAATGTTTATAGCCCTAAACTAGTGCATAATGTTTAATTTAAAAGTAAAATATTCTTAAGGTTTTATTTTATTCATTTTCGAGAAATTTCAGCGCTTTTTCAATTTGGCCAATGTTCACCAAACAGCACGATACATATCAAATAATGCTAAATTAACACAATAATTAATAGCATATATGAGATCTTTAAGAATCGAAAAATGAATTTTACTGATGGGTGAAAAAATGGCTTATATATTGAACTTATGGAGAAGTCGAGAAATTTTATAATTGATAGTTTGAATAATTTTTGGGTACGTGTCAGTTAAAAGTCACTGTCGGCTTAGTAACCTGTTGACTAAATCTCTTGACAGGTGTTATTTCTATAATCCTTAGTTATATTTTGGGAGAGCTTTCGATTTGTATATTCGATTCAAATCACTACTTCAATTAAGTCTTAACGACTTTTATTTACACATATCTTTTATATTACAATATATACATAATTCGAGATTAATTTCAAATCAAAAGATGGGGATTATCCCCCCTCCTTCGTATAGATTCTATCAAGAGAAACCGAGTGAGCGACTGCTCTCTTCCAAGTTCGTTTTTCGACTCCTCGTTGCCATTGGCAGAAGGGAAACTTTCGCCCATTTCGCGTTCGAGTTGTAACAACATTTAAGTGCCCCGTAGCTCTAAACGTCCTGACGGCTAACTCTCTGTGTCGGCCAAATGTCCTGTCGGCTAACTGTCCGTGTCGGCTAAATGTCCTATCGGCTAAGTTTCCTCGTCGGCTAAATGTCTTGTCGGCTAACTGTCCATGTCGGCTAAATGTCCTGGCGGCTAACTGTCCGTGTCGGCTAAATGTCTTGTCGGCTAAGTGCCCTTGTCGGCTAAATGTCTTGTCGGCTAAGTGTCCGTGTCGGCTAAATGACCAGTCGGCTAAGTGTTTGTGTCGGCTAAATGTCCTGTAGGCTAAGTGTCCGTGTCGGCTAAATGTCCTGTCGGCTAAGTGTCACGGACCCGTATACGGGTATATGAGTTTTGTTATATAGTACAGAAGAGTATAAGTTTTAAGAGCTACGAAATTTAGTACGTGCGAATGGTGGAGATTTGCATTTCGAAACGACTTTTTCAAAATTCGATTTAGATTTTTCACTTAATTTTGAAACCATTCTTTTTTGTGAATTTTTCGCGCATGACTTCGAATTAAAAAAAATAGTTATTTCCGTATTTCATTGTTTGCGCCAATAGAAAAAAAAAAAAAAAAAAAAAAAAAAAAAAAAACACCTTTAAATTGAAGTTTGCTTTGAATCTCTAGAATACTTTACCAAAGTTTCGCTATTTGAAACAAATACCTCATTCCAATTCGGAAGTCAAACAACAAAAATCAGCGTTATTTTCAAAATTTTCACAGCTTGTTCAATTTTTTGTTGTTTGACTTCTGAATTGGTATTTGTTCGGCGTGTTGTGTCTTAAATACCTCATTATTTTCGGTAATTATACTTCTGTTATAATTAAACTCCGCATTCTAAAGCGTTTCTTTCGAAATTTCTTGTCGATTCCTCAGATTATAATAGTAATCCTCCGCCCCTTTTAAAAACAAGAATGATAAAAAGTGTTAATTAGGTATTTTCTCTAACATCTTTAATAAAATGCCGGAATACGACTTTAAAGCAGAAGAAGTTTCTATTCTTTGCGAGCTTAGTTCGTCAACACATAATAATGAAAATTGGTTTCTACGGTTGTAAGGCATCATTACATAATACACTATTTTTGTTTCTCCTGCATATCCGTCACCATCACTTTACTCTTTTTAATACTGATTTTATTTATTTATTTAATTTTTTCCTCTTGCTGAAAACAGTTATTTCCAAGGAAATGAAACTCGGAAAAAGAAAAAAAAAAAAAAAAAAAAAAAAAAAAGATATTGTAGAGATATTAAACTAATTGGAAAAGCCGAAGAGATGAAAAATTAGCAATCGCCTTCACCGGGAATCGAACCACGGACCTGTAGAATACCGGCCCAGCGTGCAGAACCATTTCACCACGATGGCACGCTAGGAAGGCGGGAGAAATACCTTACATACTCTCCCTATTAAGGGGCGACTGCGGTTTTTAGAGGATCCCATCCTCAAATCCTGGGTGAGGAGAATCATCATCCAACACGCTTTTAGTTCGGGCGCCACTGTCGAAACATCAGGATATTTTTTGGGGCCGGAGAGATGAAAAAATAGCAAACGCTTTCGCAGGGTATCGAACCACTGATCTCTGAAATACCGGCCGAGCGTGCAGATCCACTAACTTACGAAGTCACGCTATGAAAGCGGGAGATATACTTTATAGTGTAAAGAACGCTTTATTAAATTTTAAAGAATATAGAGGTTTAGTAAAAGATTTACAATTATAGCTGATCTTACACGCAGTGAAAGACTAAAACAAGATATATTCCAAAAATATTCAAAAATCTTCTAGGGATAATTTAAATAATTTTTGACTTTGATATTTAAAAAATCTGATGTGTACACCACATGACTTCCATGTACGGAATATTAAATTATACGCATTTTTTCTTGCATTCCATTTAAACTTATTGGATTTAATTATATCTACTTCGTCGACAGCGCATAAACCACAAGAGAATAAATGCACTCTTTAAAATTCACTATATTTGTTTACCATAGCGACACTCTGGCTAGGTTCAGTTAACAATATTATGTTTCGTTCATATTATATAACTCAGAATGCATAAAATGTATATCATTTAAAGAATTATCTAATCGTTGCCACATGTTCTATTCAAATACTATAGTAAAGCTAGAACGATGTATAAAAGAAATTAAGCAAGCAAAACAAAGAAGAAACAGTTCTTCACAGACGATTGAGTATTTCTCCTTCAATTAATTTAGTTCTCACTTCTCGACAAGGCAAAAATACATAGAAACTCAAAATATGTGTATTAAAAATTACGAAGTAAATCTTAAACTCTTATTTCCTGGAAAAAATTCCAGAAAGGATTAAACATGATTTAATTCGCAATAATAAATGAAATCGTTATCTTTGTTGAAGCTAAGTTTCTCTAGATTGGCAAAAATTCACTATCCTGCTGTTTCAAATGTAAACAAGCAATGGCCGCCATCAAAAAAATTATTAGGCTTAGCGGCACTTAAACAACTTTACAATTGTTGATAATTCTAAAAATATTGCATACAGATTTACTAAAGGTATAAAAACCTTAACCGGAAGATAAGAACAACATAATTCAATCATTTTTAAAGCAAAAAATGTACAATTTACAAACATATAAGAGTAAAGAAACTGAGATCACTGAGCCGGGTAACAGAGTGGATATATATATAAATATATTTATATACGTTTGGTGCGGCCGATTGCAACCAAAATACGAGGTGCACATCTACATGTTATAGCAGTCCTATATACAAAATTTCAACGTTCTGAGGCTACTCGTTTTTGAGTTATGCGAGATACGTACGTACGTACATACGTTCGTACAGACGCCACGAAAAATTCTCTTCAGAATTAATTTTAAAGCAATTTTATAATTTTTTTGGAGAAAAAGAGTCTTTTATTCTGTTCTTACATACAGATATCACGCAAAAACATCGTTAAATGACATTCGATAGCGGTCAAAATGGATATTTTCGTTGAAATATGCTGCCTGAAACTTTTCGCGATTACAATACTTTCTTTTTACTTCGTACAAGGAAGTAAAAAGAAATCCCACAGCTTTATCTACACATTATAAAGTTTAACTCAAATTAGACAATGACATGAATAAGCTGTCTATATATTGTTACGAATTTTGAATTTACATAGCTAATTTTAGTAGAATTATAATTAAAATTGTTTTATGTCCCCTCGCAACGCAGCGCGAGACAAATTTTAAGAGAAAAAATGCCAAAAATGTAAAAATACAGGAACACGTGCATTTAACTTTGAGTAAATTGTTATGTCGGTAATTTGTATGGAAACGGAATAAACATAATTGACCAGTATGTTACTTATAACCGTAATTCCATCCTCATATTGCCTTCCAGTGATTTCGAGAAGCAGAAATACATCTCGCGCGGTCGGTTGAAAACTCCTTTCCCGTGGTAAAATCAAGAAAGGTCCTTTTGCCATGTAAATTAGAGTAGAATTCGACAGTTAAGAGAAAGATTATCAGACTAAATGTTAAAAAGTAGTATTTGATATATGATTAACTGTTTTGTGGCACCAGATGCGTTCAGAAAATGTACAAGCACCATTTGAAATTGGATTAAAAATGCTTTTATTTTAAATGAGATATAAATGGTATTGCAACGAAACAAAATGCAAACTGCATTTTTTAAGTTTCCTTTTAGGTATTTTGCTTCCGGTAACGAGAAGAATTACTCTTCCAAGCTAATTTTATCATGAATCATCAGACGAAACGAAAATTCGCTCTTTTCTTAAGAGCTAATTTTAAGAGTATTAATTTTGCTATTGACGTCATACTACAAGATCTTTTTTTCGCTTTTATTTTAGAAAGAAACGATTTCCTTTCCTTTTCCATTTATTTAGCATCAAACTTACGGCTAAAGAAACCACGCCCCCCTCTCTTTAATTAAACTCTTAATAATTGCTCTTTCATGCCTATGCAATTAGGTTACGTCCTAATTACAATGTTTGAAAACATATGAACATTGCTATGCATATCGAATATTTGAATAAAAGTCGATTAGATAGAATTTTTTTGTTTTCCAAAATGAAGGAATATCCGGAGATTATCTATACAATTTCCTCTTTTAATAAAATTTATAAAATGTTAAATAGATTTATAAGGTATTTCTCCACCTTCTTAGCATGCCTTCGTAATGTAGTGGTCAGCATGCTCGGCGCGTATTCAAGAGACCGTGGGTCGAGTCCCAGCGAAGGCATTGCTAATATTTCATCTCTCCTTCTTCAAAAATATGTAATGTTTTTACAGTGGCGCCCGAACTAAAAGAGGTGGTGAATGACGATTTTTCACCACCAGGATTTGGCGATTGGGTACCCTACAACACCAGTCGCTCTTTAAAAGGGAGAGTATATAAGGTATTTCTCCCGCCTTCTTGGCATGTCTTCGTAGTGTAACGGTCAGCACGCTGGTAGCGTATTCCTGTGGTCCGTGGTTCGATTCCCGGTTCATTTTTCCTGCTTCCAAAAAATCCTAATGTCTCTACAGTGGCGCCCGAACTAAAAAGGGTGGTGGATGATGACTCTCCATCACAAGGATTTGATTGTCGGGTCCCCTAATCCCCATTGGCCCTTTAGAAGGGGGAGTATATAAGGTATTTCTCCCGCCTTCTTAGCATGCCTTCGTAGTGTAGTGGTCAGCACGTTCGGCGCGTATTCGAGAGGCCCGTGGTTAGAATCCCGGCGAAGGCGTTGCTCATTTTTCACATGTCCTGCTCCGAAATAACCTAATGTCTCTACAGATTTACTAAATTAGGTTATTTATGATCCCCATTTTACAAAGTTTATTTTATAAACGTAAAAATAGCGAACAAAATTAGACATGCGTACCATTAACTATTCGTAAATTATCCGAACGCTACTGTGAAAACTGTAGCTTGTTCACATAAATTCATTCAGCAATAGTTGTGATCCCTGCATTTAAAAATTCCATTAACTGACATTCGAATGTTATATACAGCTCTTTCACCGAAAGAAATGAATCAGACGTTGTGATATTAATAGATGTAGCTGACGAAAGGATTGCATTCTCAGGGGTACATAAATATTTACCCCCTATTTCGGCACTACATTGTTTATATTACCTCTAAACAGCGAAAGTCGTTAATGTGCACATTACCTAGCTAATCTGCAGATTAACTGATTTGCTCCTTTAAAGTTCGTAATTAAGAGTTTTCCACATTTTATCTAGGTAATGTGCACATTAACGGTTTCCGTATTGTTAAAGTTCAAAAGTTTGTTTCTCTCATTTCCTTTCCCTCTCATTTCACTTTGGGCACAGTACCTATTAGGCACTCCATAATCTACACATTGCCACTATGCGCTCGTTAAACTGAAAATAAGATCTTTGTTAGAAAAACGGCAATGTTTCTGTGAGCTTAAATTAGCATAATGTTATTTATTTATTTATTTTTCTGTATCTAAATAATCAAGTCTATGCAATCAATCAATAAATTAGTTGATATAGTCAATTAAAAATCTATAATACAAAGAATAAAAAGTGTTAAAATATTATTACAATTGAGGAAATACATTTGCAAAATTTTTCGACAAGCACACCTATTTGTAGTACAATTAGATTTGTAGTAACATTTTCTCAAACCTGCCCGATCAACAGTTTAGAAATGTAAGTGCCGGCTTCTTTAAGTGTACAGAAAAATTGCTGTTGTTCCAGCAAAGATCTTATTTTCACTTTAACGAGTGCCTAGTACGTAATGTGCAGATTATTTAGGTAATTTGCAGATTACCTAGGTAATTTGAGAAATGAAACAATTTTCCTCACTTTAAAGGATCACCATAGTTAATCTGCAGATTAGCTAGATAATCTGCAGCTAGATAGTCTGGATAAGCTAGATAATCTGCAGACAGATAGATAATCTGCAGAATAACTGATTTACGCACTTGAGCGGTAACATTTATATTTTTTACCCGTGCTCAATTAATATTCACTTTCACCAGCTGGTAACATTTCTCAGAACCGCTTTTATAGACTTTCAATGTTTAAAAATTTTCTTTTCAATCATAAACTTTAGATAGATTGGCAGTGAATTATCGTTAAGTCTAAAATAATAGCTGAAACTTGAGAAGGGTACAAAAAAATTCTTTATTTAAAACTCAATAAGAAAAGAAGACACAAGCGGTGCTTACAAGTCAGCCAAACACTTGCGGTGATATAACTTAAAGTAAAATAAGTTCAAGTGTAAAATATAAGTTTTGAATCCAACACAAATCAATTAACACGAAGTTCGCTTAGTAACTGGCGTGTATATTCCGCTATCGGTAATTATAACGCAAGGCCGAAGCCTACAGACCTTATTTGCTGTACTAACCTAGTAACGTGGCCTCGAGAGAAAGAAAAAATGCTTTGTCTTACAATCTAAAAATCTCACCTCATATGCTAGGACTAATTTGCATTCTGACAGGAAAACGGAAGGAAGAAATAACAGTAAACATCCAAATTATAAAATAACTGTTTAATAAGCATAAACTTACAGACTTCTGAATAAAATCGGAACTTGAATTGCATTAATATTTGAAGAATATTTTTCATGAATTAATTTTTTAACCGAACTTCGCATATTCTCATTTCAGTTTTCCTCTCTGGTATTGAGAATTAAGAGAATTTTCACATTTTATTGATTACCTACAGAACTGATTACAGGTTTTAATTAAATCTGGTGCGGACATACGTTGAATATAATATAAAACAGAACAGTCATGGTACACAAGCATGGACTTGCTAAAAGCTAATCGGCGCAGCAAATTCTAAAACACAAGTTGCAAGATTGAATAAAAAATGAGGTCTCACCTTGTAAAATCATTAGATTATTTTGAAGTAGGGTACGTGAGAAATGTGCAGTGCCTTAGCCTGAACTAGAACCCTGGACGACTCGAATACGCGTCGAGTATGCTTTAAATTACGCCACGAAGGCGTGCGGGAAGGAGGGAGAAAATACCTTATTTATTTCCCGTTTTAAATGGCGCCTGGACACGGACAGAATCCACGGACAGAAATTCAAGAAGTGTGATTGGGGAATTCCAACAGACATTGCAATATCTCAACCAAGCTGCAGACATCATGGGAGGTACCCTTCTATGTGATCAAGAAACTGTACGACGCAGGGGTATGAATACAAAGAACTCCTTTTTTATAAACCTAAAGCCAAGCTGCAGACATCATGGGAGGTACCCTTCTACTATGTGATCAAGAAACTGTACGACGTAGGGGTATGAAACCAAAGAACTCCATTTTATAAACCTAAAGCAGTGCATTATGATAGGCTTGTGCCTCATTATGTTAATGAGGGTTAGTTGTCCCTCAGCTTGGGGATTGTCAGAAATGTGCAGTCCTGATAGTTGTCCTTCTGCTACACAGGACGGGCAGTCCCTAAGGACGGAGCGATGTTTTGTATATATGTTGCATATATATATCTGTATATATTTAAATTCTTTTTATTGCATTGTTGAATTATTTATTTATTTATTTTTGCAGCCGCGTATGTGTTATTATATACTATGTATTATGAATTTGTTTATTTTGTTGATATGAGTGTGGCAACGTTCAGAATGTAAAAATAGCTTAAGTGAAACGCGGGATACGCTCTTCATATGATATATTTTTCCTGACATTTCAAGAAGCTAATGCCTATGTAAATATGGCAGAGAGGGCTCGTATAAGTTCTTTATTTGTATAAGTTTTCGTATAAGTTGACTAATCTTCATTTCATCTTTTACACTCTGACGTACCCTTAGCTGAATTACCATACACTTGAGAAAAATGTCTCTTGTTTTGACTTCAGCCAGTAGCTCAACGGCTTCACTTTAGTTGCATTTTTGCCTTACTACTGACCATACCTAAAACATACACTGAAACGAAAATACTATCCGTATTTGCAAAACGGAAACACAAATACGGATACGCATACGGAGCAGAGGGAGCTTAGCTCCCGTTACTTTATTTAAAATATAATCCAGTCCAGTTCAGTCCAGGCTGACGTGTAGCTATTTTAGCTGTTATTCAGCTGCGACATTTAGCTCTTTTGTGGAAAGCGTGGTACACCATCCATATCCCTTTCATTTTTAATATCATATAGCCATAATGGATACCCTTCTTTTCTACTGTTGCAAATATCCTTTGCAGTAATTTCTTCATTTTGGCTGAAAGGTCATGCATACAAGAGTTCATATCAAGTGAGTATTTCTTATATTTCATTAGCTCTCATTGCCATTTTTCAAGGGTATCCGTGACAGCGCCCACGTTATTACATTATTCATTGTATTGCAGGAGGATAAGATTCTTCACTTCAGACATGATCTGCATGACATTTGTTGGTGACGAATGCCATCTTTCTGCAAGCTAATGCGTGGCATTTGTTGACATTCTACAATGTTTCGACAAAAGTTCCATTTTTCCACTTCAGATGAACGGGTAATCTACAGAAAGGAAACTATGCTATAGAATAATTACATAAATTCAAATTAAAAATTCTTATACTTTAACGCTAGTTTTTCCCTTATATTTCTTCTTCCTTTTTATCATGCCTTCGTGGTCAATACGCTCGGCGAGTATTCGAGAGGTCCGAAGTTCGAGTCCCGACGAGGGCATTGCTCATTTTTCACATCTCCTGCTTCGAAATAACCTAATGTCTCTTCAGTGGCGCCCAAATAAAAGGTGGTAAACAGTAATTTGTCACCACCATGATTTGGCAATACTGTCCCATAATCCCCAGTTGCCCTTTAAAAGGGGGAGTATAGGAAGTATTTCCCCCACCTTCTTAGCACGCCTTCGTGGTGTAATGGTCAGCACGCTCGGAGCGTATTCGAGAAGTCCGAGTTCCGGGGACGGCATTACTCATTTTTCACATCTTCTGCTTCGAAATAACCTAACGTCTCTACAGACTGAGGAAATGTGAAGTTTCTGAGACTGAGGAACAAAAGTTTTGAATTCCAAACTACATCAAACATAAACTTTGGGTAAAAAGTTTCTTTCAACTCTATTTCTTACTTTTGTAGAAATACACAAAGAGATGTTGGGATTTCATGAAATTTTGCGAACAGTACATTTAATACATGACAGTTAAAGTTTTGAAAATGAATGACAAAACTTTTAAAGTTTGGAGGAATCCGCGAGCGTTGTTCAATAATATGTGTCTGCTGCCACCAGCATGGTCTTCATTAGCGAGGGACTGAATATGAATCTGAAGTTAAGAAGAAAATCCTGTCGTGGCTGTCTCTTTCCCTTGACATAAAAAGTGGGAACTTTGCCTTGAAGCTGTATGAAAGATTATGTCTTTTGCTTTCTACCTGTGAGTGTTCTGATTTGAGAAAAAGCACTCTAACAACGTTCAGGCCATCAATAATAATATATATCATCACGTGAGGGAAGAGATAGATATTTTTGGAGATTTATGCCCAGTAAGAAAAGAAACTCATGCTGAACTTTCATGAAAAGCGGCAGAAATGATAAAGTTTCGTGTAAAAAAAAAACAAATATTTCTGAAAGGTTGGATTAAAACGAAACACTCTCGTTTGATTGTTTTTAAACCAACGGTTTTTCTTAAAGGAAGGAGTCGGATATCCTATGCCCTTAAACTGTGATAACTTTAAAACTTCCCTAAAGTATGTGTATAAAATCTTAAATTTATAAAAGCTGAAATAAACCCTACAATGCTGATAAATTTTTACAGCGGATTTGAAGATGACGTCATGAAGCCGAGAGCAAACCGGGCTGATTCAATCACTTTAAGTCCGAGACTTATTAAGGTGACGAACCCTACGCCACTCATTCAACGATGTTTCAGTCTCTCCAGTTACTGCTTGGTGATGGACTACGCTGCTAGATCGTCCTGATGTAAAAGACTGAGTTGCTGTATCTGAATCATTTGTTGAGACGCGTCGTGGTCATGCTAAATTCTTAAGTGCAAGAAAATGCATTCCTGAGTTTAAGAGTCGACTGTTTTTGAAAAACTACGAAATAACGAAATTAGCTTGTAGGGATTATATTTATTTAACTAACATTTATTTTAAGTTTAAACTATCTTTCCTATCAAGCCTTACTTTCCCCTGGAACTGCCAATGCCAGAGTATGTAAATTTTAGTAGAACGCGCAAGGATTCAAATTATCAGCGGATGTATTCTGAGTTAAATAGAACGGAAACGAGTTCGAGGTGTGCTGTTCTTAATTCACGAGCGCGGAGGTAGTTAGCCAGAAATTGAAGAACCCCGCGTTTCGGCCTGTGTGCTTGGCTCGGAGAATTGGTAATCGTTCAACGTGATATTCAAAGTTTGCTGAATTAGCAGCGGTATTGTAAAACGCGGTGAGGTTAGTTACGTTTAGAGAGCCTCGTAGTTAGAGTCTTGTTATTATTTTTTTTTTCAGGTTCTTATTTTTATTTTACCGCCGGGTCGGCGGTAAGTTCGTGAGCGTCAAGAGCACGCAATTGTAATTTCTTAAGTTGAATAAAAAGGGACTTAAACCCTTAGCAAGACTCTGTCTATTTTCCAGTTTCAACAGTCACCTCTTGGTTGCGTGCAGGTTGGAGGCGCGCAACTCTACATTGGCGCCCGAACACTTATCGAACTGAAATGGCCGAAAATTGGATGGAAGCCGCTGGACAACACCAAGAAATGGCAAGCCAATTGGAAGGATTTGGATACCTGGTCCAGACTTTGAGAGCGTCAATCAAGCCAAAAGTCAATTTCGACGAAAAAATTTCGGTGGCGATATTTCTAGAAGGCCTAGAAAATCACTTTCAGCTCTACCCTGTGCCTGAAAGACAAAAAGTTGCCATCGCCACATCTGCACTAAGAGGACAGGCCGCGCTATGGTGGAAGAATATAGGCAAATTTTTATTAGGGGAATTTGGAAGCCAGACATATGCATTTGAAAATTTCAAAAAATCGTTAGTAAAGGCCTTCCCCATAGTGAAAGATCGAGCAAGGCTGGAAGCCGAACTATATAGTTTCTATCAACGGGATATAGAAGAGTTGACGGACTTTATTCTGCGAAAAATTAAGCTGACGGATATGCTGTATGGGAAGAAACCCAACGCAGAGATTATTGAAATAATCTTACCAAGATTGTTACCTGCTGTTCAAGACTACTTCGAAATTAGAAACCCAAGCACATTGCAGGAGCTCTTCGAACTGACAGAGAAGTTTCAAAATCGTAGAATAGCGGAAAAAGCTAGAGGGGCATCGTATTCTCAAAGTACCCGAAGGCAATCTTCAAATGAGCAAACCAGAAATGCAAAGTGCTCTTATGGGGGAAAGGGCTATCAAGCTAACTCATCGAACCTCGAAGGTCAAGGCCCAAAAAGGAAATTCGAAAACAAACATACGCGTACCCAGAAGGCAGAAGTTGAAAGGAAAGCTTTAAACGAGTAGAGGGGCCTGTGAAAGCGAGGGTCCAGACCCCGGAAGTTTTAAAAAAACCCTCAAAAAACATTTAAATACGGTCACCGCAAAAAACTCACAGCTACCAATTATACAAGTCCTGGTTGGCGATGTACCAGTAGAAGCCCTCATCGATACAGGAGCAGAAGGTAATTTTATGAGCGAAACATTCTTCAAAAAGAATCTTTATAGGTTACGATTATTTAAAACCAAAAATACCGAAATTATAGCGGCGCAAGGAAAAACCTGTCACTGCATCGGGAAATTATCATTAAACATACAGGTAAAAGAGGAAAGCCTCAAAGTATTAATTTTTGTAGTGAAGAATCTGCAAAATCCTCTTATTTTAGGTATGGAGTTTTTAAGGGCCGCGAGGGCCAAATTGAATTTTCAAGACAGTTCTGTTGTGCTGGAGATGGACCAGAGGGTGGTGGAACCTGTGGAACAACCGCAAGTTGACCTTAGCCATTTGAATGACAATGAAAGTCAAGCCATCCAGCAAGTGGTGAGTAATTTTTCTAACTTGTTTTCAGAAAAGCCTGGTAGCTGTCAAATAGTTACGCATCAGATACAGTTAACTGCCGAAAAACCTTGTAGGACTAAACCATATCGTTATGATAAACAAAAAGACGTAATCATCGAAGAACATATTCAGGAGATGTTAAAGAATAAAATAATAACGCCCATAAATAGTGAGTATGCGAGTCCAGTCGTACTATGTAGGAAAAAGAACGAGTTCCCTCCTTCGGATAAAAGGGCTTGGAGGTTTGCTATCGATTACAGAAAACTAAATAGTATTACTAAATTCCCAGTTTACCCTTTGCCGGTTATAGAGGAAATTATTAGAAAGATCAAATCTACAAGATACATGACTACTTTGGACTTAACGTCTGGCTACTATCAAATAGCTATGAGACCCGAAGACATACATAAAACCGCGTTTATAACAAAATCGGGCACTTAAGCATTTTTACGCATGCCCTTTGGGTTGTGTGGGGCCTCATCAACATTCCAGAGAGCTATGGACATTGTTCTAAAGCCTGTCCTAGGAAAATCGACTTTAATCTATCTAGATGATAAAATTATAACGAGTAATACGTTGGAACAACATATTAAAGATCTAGAAGAAGTTTTTAAATTATTCAGTCTTACAATTAACGCCTCAAAATGCAAGTTCGCAGCTAAAGAACTTAAATATCTGGGTTATAAGATTTCGCAAAAGGGTATAGAAACTCAAGATTCAAAAATAAAAGCAATCAAGAATTTCCCACCTCCCAACACCGCCAAGAAACTTTCTTCTTTCCTTGGGTTATGTTCTTATTATCGGTCTTTCATAAAAGATTTTGCTAATATTGTTGAACCCTTGTTAGTAATTAAAAGAAAGAAAAGTAAATTCACGTGGACAGCAGATGCAAATACTGATTTTGAAAGGTTAAAAGAAGCGCTCATCAATGCCCCTCTTTTTGAAATTCCCGGAGGGGGACGAAAACCTGGAAATTGCAGCAGATGCGTCCGACTATGCTGTGGGTGCGGTTCTTATGCAAAATGGCCATCCTTTGGCATTTTTTAGTAAAACGTTGAATCATACACAAAGGAATTATACAGCTACAGAGAGAGAAACATTAGCCGTATTAATGGCTGTACACAAATTTCGAGTTTATTTCGGCAAAGCGCCAGTAACAGTCTTTTCGGATCATACGGCTGTTGGTAGACTTTACTCGGGAAAAAAACCTAACGCCCAGGTTAATAAGATGGGCTTTAAAACTCCAAGAATATAATCTAATAATCAAACATAAACCGGGTAAGGAAAACAATGTAGCTGACGCACTTTCTCGTATAAAACTGGACGATGAAGGCAATGAACTTAAATGCGCTGTGTTGACTTCAAAAATTTTAGATTCTAGAGATACAATTATTGCTGAATTGAAAGCTGATCCTGAATTTGGAAGTATCTATGCATATTTGAAAGACCCCGAAAGCTTTGAGCACACAGATATCGATGCGATAAGAAATAGAGCAGAAAACTATGAAATAATAGAAAAATTATTATTTTATACGAAAACAACAAACGAAACTCTCGAGTACAAACCAGTCATCCCAGCCTCGCTTCGATTAAGCATTTTGAAGGAATTACACGACGCGAAAACAGCGGGTCATTTAGGGGTCAGAAAGACTTTAAATATTTCCCGCAATTATACAAAATAGTAACTGCGTATGTCAGGTCCTGCAATGAATGTCAGTTAATACATGATATTAATTACAGCCCGGCCGGGTACTTAAATAGCAATCGCGCTACATTTCCGAATGAAATTTTAGGCATAGATCTTCTTGGTCCTTTCCCCCAGAGTGAGTTAAATAAAAATCGTTTTCTTTTAGTAATTGTAGATCATTTTTCAAAATGGACAGAAATTGTTCCACTTAAACGCGCGTCAGCCAAAACAGTAGCAGATGCATTCTTACACAGATACATTTTAAAATACGGTGCACCGATAAAAGTCATGTAGTTACCATTTTAAAAGAGTTTTATACAGATTAAAAGACTATTTTTTGTGTTTTCATTTTCAGAATAAACTTGAACCTATCTCATTAGAACTTTAAGAAAGTACTTCGAATTCCCAATCGCATGATAATTAATCACTCTTACTAAAAAATACCACAAAAAGTTAAATTATAAAACTGCATTCTGTGAAACCTTTATTATAATTAAGAACATTCATCACAATAAAAGTTCGATAATGATTTGAACTCTATGCAGAGCCCAACAATTAAAATTAAATAAAACCATGATTCGGAAACGAAGTGAGAAGAAGAATTATGAAAAAAAAAAATAATATTTTGGGCATGAAAGGAAGACTAAGTCGTCTACAGTTCGGTAAAAGTCAATTCTTCTCTATCTCTACCATTAAAAAATGAAGAATTTGCGTGTATTGCATCCACTGTTCCACATCTTGTGTGAAAACGGCGACATCTAGAGCCATAAAACTTTTAACACACTTAGTACTTAATTCGAAACATGTGCAGCTCTAAGCTCGCATTTCGAATTCGTTTTTCATTTACTTTATGTTTTGGGCGAATTTAATGAAAGTTTGATTATCAAAAGGAGAGATTTAAAAGAAATCCGTTGCCACTTGCCGAAGCGCACGATATGTGCTTCTTCAATTTAATCAACAAACTCAGCGATTTAACAGAAATGAGTTGCCACTGCTCGTGTTATACCTTTCATAAAAACATACAGTGCTTAATTTTTCTTTCACATTTTCCCTCTAATTTTGTTTAATTAATCTATTTAAAAAACGCATTTCTTCATTCTCTATTATTATTATTATTATTAACTACCCGGATCTGTAAAATTACACTAGTTGGACTCATTAAAAATCATTATATATATTAATCATATAAATAGTGTATATATATATATCTATTCTTTTATGTAATAACTAATTAAGACACTTCGTCGTACAAGGGGCTAGTTTTATGTACAGTAGCAGTGATTACTACTGATTTATGTGGTAATCACTGCTACGTATATAAACTGCTATTGTACATATTGCCACTGTTTTATGTTATTTTCTTAGACGTCGTGGTATTTGGAATATCTAATTTACAACAAAAATAAACTGCTAGATTGTGTTAGTTGTTTAATATCTTTAGTTCAAATTTTAAATATTATGGTTTAAAAAAATTCTGATAGCTTTCAGAGTCTAACGACTGCCCAAAGAAGGTTTGTTAAGGTTGTTAAGTTTTGAGGATTTTTACGCTCTCGTTGAGCTCGCAATCTGAAGGTCAGCTCTTTTTGTCTTTTTAGCTTTATTATTAAGCATTATTTTTTCGCACTTACGCAACATACATTTCAGTAGCAAAATCACAAAGTTTCTAAAAGCTGCATATGTTCAGAATTCCTGCTAGAGTGTTAAGTGTTGCATATATTTTTCTATTTATTTCAGTCTTTTGTCAGTTCATCAAATCAATGTTCAGTTTTATTAATAAGATGCCTACAAAACTTTTTTTGTCTTTTTATTATTAATATTTTCTAACGTTATTTATTGAATATCGCATTCTTCAAACATACAACACATAAAAAACAGTTCAACAGAGAATTATGAAACTTTTAAAACAGCATATATTTATAATTTCTTATAGACTGTCTGAAAGCTGCGTACTTTTTTTATATATTTGTTATATTATTGCTTTAGAAACTAACTGCTCGTGTGGCCAGCCGCCTAAAATAGTTATCGTAAAAAAGAAAAGGTAAATACTGATTACAATGAGTGCAGTTAATGTAATTTTATAAAAATATTGAATATTTTTTAATTGATATTTCATTTTATAAAAATATACTGAATATTTCTTAATTGATATTTCAATTTATAAAAATATATTGACTATTCCATTTTATAAAAATATTAATTATTCATATCACGATTTAGATGATACAGGGGGCTAACAATTGATGGCAACAATTTGAAAAGTGATACGCCGTTTATAGTAAACCGACGCAAAAAATCCATTTCGAGGATAATAGCCCCTTTATGCAAAAAAGGATGGTGCTTAATGCGTTTTAAGATTAATTTTGTCACACTGTTGATGAAGAAAGAGATAAAATGGGACTATACTTGATAAATTTTGAGAGAAGACCGAAAATGGCCTTCCTAAGAAAGACTGAGTGGCTTATCTTTTGTGTGCTTTATTTGCCGAAATATCCAGTATGGTATCTAAAGAACTATGGTAAGAGGCAGTTAAATATGATTATGGAAAAAATATAATATTAAAAATATGCTTATTTAAAACTGTGCATATTTGAACATGAAAAAGACTCCACTTGTTCTGAAGAAATTATGCTCATGAAAACTGTAACTATGCTCTGGAGTGGCTTGCCGACTTTAGAAGCTAAAACATTTGAGTATCGGAACAGTAATAAATTAATAAATTTAATAGCTACCGAGCATATGGAAATATCGGGTTTCAGTGGAACTAAAGAAGCATCTTCTTTACAAATGGATGAAATTGGAAAATCTATATGACATAGCAGAAAAAGTAGACGAACATGAGAGTACTAAACAAAGCTTTAAGAAAGAAACTCTTAGAAAAAAAGGGTTTAAAATTTCAAGAGGGTCGTCAAAGCGGAAACAGAATGTAAAGTAGCTATGGAAATAGATACTTAAAGAAATCTCAAATATGAAGTTTAAGTCTGCAGTTAAGACATAATTTGCTAATAAATTTCATGAAAAGGAATTTGAAAAATGGAAACTACCTCTCTGTTATGAATCCTATTATCATCTCTAACCTTAGAGTGAAAACCTCAAGGAAAGTTTGGAAACTGTAGCGTCAAATGGAATTTCCACAGTTGTAAAGGTATTATGGACTCGTATACTTATAACCTAGGTAAGGTAAAAGGCTGTAAAATGAGGCTATGTACTTAGAGATACTTGTGCAGCTTTCTACTTAAAATGGTTGTCTCTGTGTTTTAAAGTATCATCATAAATGTTTTTAAACGTATATGTACTGCTTGGCTAATTGAAAGGCTATGCTGTTATATTCCTGGTGATTAAAAGGACACTATATGACATAATAATATATCTCTAAACGTTTCTTCTTTCTGTCTTTCCACTCAAAGTGGGGCAGCCAATCCTCTGGGACAGGTAGCATTTAGGCCAGGTGGCCCCGCTGACGGAATTAACTTTGCTTTAAAAGTTCCTGAATTACGGTCTGCCCAATTCGTTAAGTTTGGTCTATGTTTGGTAGAGGGGCAAGTAAACTGTTGTGTTTCAGTCCTTTTCCAAAGTCCACAAAACACTTTGGTGTGTTTCTTGAGAGACGAGTGCTCTAATGAGTGTTGAGGCCAAAAAAAGAGTGCTGGGTAAGTCAAAGAGAACAGTTTTAGTGTCCACACGCACGGAGCTAGAAATGCTCTAAATTTACTATAAACATAATGCACATGCTACGGGCAGTCACTAATGCAGATTTTAACTTTGTAGAGTAATTAGGTTATTTTGAAGTAGGAGACATCAAAAAATGAGCAGTGCCCTTGTCGGAACTCGAACCTGAGCTTCTCGATACAAGCCAAGTGTGCTACTTTTACACCACGAAGGTTAGCTGGAAGGACTGAGAAAATACCTTATAACTTAACCTGCTAAAAATTAAATTATTACCAGTTAAATTATTACCTTAAAATAGGCATAGTGCAGACGTGAAATGCGTAATATTGCATAATCATGTTATTTAAATGTATCTAGAGTCATACTTTATCAAATTAATTGTTGCACACAACAAGGCGACAAGGGTGTACGCCAAGACGTTTCATAATCAGAAGAAACCGGATAATAAAATTTTTAAATTGAACACCCTCGCAAAAAAATATTAAAACTGCTTTTCTATCTGAAAACTGCTAGATGTAAAGACATCACTTGGATAGCTACGTACCTGAGTCAATAAAATAAAGCTTTGATTTAAGAACACTATTATTTTGAAGTCAAAATCTGAAAAAGAATTTTTAGAGATATACTGATTAGAATTTGATATATAGAGAGAGGATTCAGAAAATATCTTCTAAATGACTTATCAGAGAGAAGTTTCACAATTTTATTTCTTGATGATTTGGTGGATCTCGTAGCATGTCTGCTGAATAAGATAATATGAAAGCCTTAAGAAAAGGTCTAGAAGTCAAACATACTTTGAAATATCACATAACTTTGTAAGGTGTTGAACTCATAGCTTGAAATAATAGTACTGTGATATGCCTGGTATAAATTAGTAGCTTAGAAAGTCCTCCGGCAAAGCATATCTCGCCTTAAGCAGATAGCCCTCATGTCTTTGCCATAATCAAACATCATAGATAGACTAGTAGACTAGACTAGTAGAACAATATAAAGTATAAAAGAACCTGAGGGTAAAAAGAATGTTAAAGAGCAGATTTAAACTTTTACAATTTACTTTTAGTCTGAGGAAAAGTCTAAATTTAAACGTTAAGTTTTAAGAAACGTTAGATTGAAAGCTTCCGGAAAATCTGACGCGGCACTGCAGAAAATCTTCTGCTCAAGAAAAGTTTTTCTAAAGCATTAAAGTTAAAAAAAAAAAGAAATTGAAAAAAAGAATTAAAGAAAGAAAACTTTTTTAAATTGGGCCCTCGCCCGAAAGTATTTTAGTTCGCGAAACATTTCTGAAATTTAGAAACTATTCATCATATGGGAGGCAAGTTTTTTAGTATATAAAAGAGTTTTCTTACCTGTTCTTGGATTTAAATTTCAATACTGAAAAGAAAAATTGTTCTTACATCTGTAAATATTTCTATTGCCTTTGTATATGAACTTGTTTAAATTAGTTTTCTGTAATATACTTCCATATGCCGTTTTCTGAGTCTATTGAAGAAATTAAGAGTATTCCTACTAAGCGCGCTTGTAGCGTAATGCATTAGAGCATTAATCCAGAAGTTAGAAGACCCCGAGCTCGAACCGGGCAAAGGTGGGATGCCTTTTTTTAAAACACTTCAGTTCCAAACTTCTACCCATTTTCCATAATTATTACTCCAAAAGGGACTTAGTTCCGAATGGGATTTTATCCTCGGAACGGCATTTTGCAAAAAAGCACTCACTTGCATTGGAGAAATTATGCTCATGAAATCTGTAACTAGGCTCTGGAGTGGCTTGCCGACTTTAGAAGCTAAAACATTTGAGTATCTGAACAGTAATAACTTAATAACTTAATAGTTACCGAGCATATGGAAATATCGGGTTTCAGTGGAACTAAAGAAGCATCTTCTTTACAAATGGATGAAATTGGAGACTCCATACGACATAGCAGGAAAAGTAGACGAACATGAGTGTACTAAACAAAGCTTTAAGAAAGAATTTTCTAAAAAAAGGGTTTAAAATTTCAAGAGGGTCGTCAAAGCGGGATCAGAATATAAATTAGCTATTAAAATATATACTGTCGTAAAGAAATATCAAAAGATATTAATGTTAAGTCTGTAGTTAAGACAGAGTTTTCTAATAAATTTCATGTAAAGGAATTTGAAAAACGGAGAATACCTCTCTATTACGAATACAGATCCTATTCTCATCTCCAACCTCAGAGTAAAAACCTCAAGGGGAGTTTGGAAACTGTAGCGTCAAATGGAATTTCCATAGTTGTAAAGGTATTATGGACTCGTATACTTATAACCTAGGTAAGGTAAAAGGCTATAAAATGCCCCATACGTAGAGATACTTGTGCAGCTTTGTACATACTTTGTACTTTGTACATAAATGGTTGTCTCTGTGTTTAAAAGTGTTATGATAAATATTTTTAAATGTATATGCACTGCTTGGCTAATTGAAAGGCTATAATGTTATATTCCTGGTGATTAAATGTACACTATATGACATAATATATATCTCTAAACTTTTCTTCTTTCTTTCTTTCCACCCAAAGTGGGGCAGCCGATCCATTGGGACAGGTTGCATATAGGCCAGGTGGCCCCGCTGACGGAATTAACTTTGCTTTGAAAGTTCCTGAATTACGGTCTGCCCAATTCGTTAAAGTTTGGTCTATGTTTGGTGGAGGGACAAGTAAACTGTTATGTTTCAGTCCTTTTCCAAAGTCCACAAAACACTTTGGTGTGTTTCCTGAGAGACGAGTGCTGAGGTCAAAAAAAGTGCGCTGGGTAAGTCAATGAGAACAGTTTTAGTGTCCACAAGCACGGAGCTAGAAATGCTCTAAATTTACACTAAACATAATATCTGTACATGCTACGGGCAGTCACCAATGCAGATTTTACTTTTGTAGAGTAATTAGGTTCAAAAAATGAGCAGTGCCCTTGTCGGAACTCGAACCTGATCTTCTCGATACAAGCCAAGTGTGCTACTTTTACACCACGAAGGTTAGCTGGAAGGACTGAGAAAATACCTTATAACTTAAACTGCTAAAAATTAAATTATTACCAGTTAAATTATTACCTTAAAATAAGCATAGTGCAGACGTGAAATGCGTAATATTGAATAATCATGTTATTTAAATGTATCTAGAGTCATACTTTATCAAATTAATTGTTGCACAGATGTATGCCTGGCGACAAGGGTGTACGCCAAGAGGTTTCATAACCAGAAGAAACCAAATAATAAAATTTTTAAATGGAACACACCCGCAAAAAATATTAAAACTGCTTTTCTATCTGAAAACTGCTAGATATAAAGACATCACTTAGAGTATATGCTTATGGAATTTGATGCCTTCGCTGATGTTTCGTTAACAGAGTTTGGTCTTTTTTATATTACACAAGAAGTAATCACGAAAATTTCATTTAGACTTTGACTATTTCATAAACTTATCCAAAGAAATTATTGGTTGTCTCTAGCTGGTAGTGAAATTATTCTGTTCATGAATTTTCCGCTTAATTGCTATGTGTATCAAAATTTTCAGCAATAGTATTGATAACGAATTAGTTTTTTAAACTAAATATTGAAGTACCCGACGTCTTCCGGGTTTTACGCATAATGAAAAGGCTTCATTTAGGGTAGTTGTTTTCGAAATCTCAGATAGACAGTGATTTTCCTTCTATTTAGTTTCAAGATGAATTATGCAAAGCTCGAATAAAACTAACCTGGTGCTACGTAACCGTTTTAATAAGAATTTATATTTACGTTGTTATGGCTCTTTGCGAAAAATAACCATCCACCTTGTCAGATTTCTTCACCGTTTTCATAATATTCGAGCAAAACCGACAAAGAGAGCACTTAAATTTTGCCTTTAATATTTTACATTATTCTCGAAAGATGAGCACTATTCTGAGAGTAAGCGAAATGATCTACGCGTTTTAGTAGGAACAATCTGGGGAATGCAACAATGATGATGTGAAACTAAGATGGGTGATATGATTTCAAAATTGGAAGTGTGCAGAAATATAAATTTTCATTTTTTGTAAAAACAGAGTTATGAATTACTTGTATAGTATGTTTGACTTCCACTGAAAGCGAGAACGTAACAAAGCGATATGATTCTAAGATAGGTGCCGTAAGCACAACTTGGATCCTATGTGGTAGGGTTTCGAAATCTTTTGTAAATAGTGATCTTCCTCTTGTTTTGAAGGTCAAGTAGGCGAAATTTCATCAAGAACCTTATAAAACTTTATATTTCCATGAATTACGTGCACAGAAACATACATATGTACACTCTTTTTTATGTACATAAATGATTTTAATGAATCAGCTAGTGATTAATAATAATTGGAAAGCTTGTTCTTTCATTGTTCTTAAATCATTTTGTCAATTAGCAATATAACAAATTTCAGAAAAAAATTAAATATCTTACCCTCTGCTAAACGATAACACACTTATTTCGGATACCCTCTGTTTTGATTTCTTTCGATAGTTCTGTTGTTGGTTATCATTATGATCTTTCTGACGAAACGTAGCTCTGAAGTATTTCAAATAGGCTTTTCCGGCGCTTTCTCACTCCAGTGGCTTGATTTCTTTAAGTTACCACTTAAAGAAACCAAGCCACTGGAGTGAGTTGAAGTCTGAGGTGTAGGCACAATATGATGGCTGAATGGAGTTCTTGAATTTTGTTTCAGCATATTTGTTTCAATGCTTCATCGACGACGTTCGTAGCGTTAGTGTTTGGTGTAAAACCAAAGTGGAGACTGCTGTTACTATTCGTTTTTTTTCTCGTGATGCTTAGACGGTTTCTTAGGGCTCTTTCTAGAACTTTCCATACCGCTCTAAGGGCTCTTGGCCTTTCTTATTAAAGAGGGCCATTTGCGCTATTTTGAAGCATATAAGGAAGATTTTGAATCTGAGGCATTTGTTAATGAATACTGGTATTAGGTGAGGGAAAGGAAGATATTTATTATTTGGTTGTTAATGCCGTCAGGGCTAGCAGATTTTTTTTTGGGGGGGGTGGGGGAAAGATGTTTTATTATTTTCGTTATTTTAAACTCAGTAAACAGAGAATCATACTGAGTGCAGGAGAGTAGAATGTTTACTTTTTTTTGGTTTTTGTCTTGAATCGCCTTCTGCGGAGTGTTTTGAAAAGATTATTATCTTTTCGATAGCCATTGTTGTGGTACGTCCCGTACTGGCTGCACGCAACTGTGTTCCACTTTTTTGATTTGACAAAGCTTGTAAATAATGTTTGTATTAAGACAAAGTTAGTAAATCTTGGTTTCGAATATTTTGTATCCTGGTCCGTACGTATCATTGCCGTTAGAGACGAATTTCCTCCAACAGCTCATTTTTTCCGTTTGTATTTGTTTCTTAAAAGCTGCTCTGCGGTTTCTTTAAACTTGGCATGCATTCATTTTTTCTCTACTTTACATTTAGAATTTAATTAATTCAATAATTTCCATTCTTAGAATTAAAGTATATATGGATAACAATGAAAGAAATGAACAAATTTGGATCTGAAAGAAAGAGAAATTGAAGTAGAAACGGTAATAAGCGAAGTCCTTTACGATTATTCACACTGTGTCCATGAATTTGCGAAAAAGTGATACATCATTCGTATTATAAAGTATGTATGATACTTTAGTTCGAAAAAGGGCATTCCATCAAATAAACTCGAAACATTAGAAAGAAGTGAAAAAGAAAAAAAAAAAAAAAAAGAAAAGAAAAAGAAACGGCATAAAATTTGGAAAATTTTTACCATCATAAGAATTCTACACTGCGAAAATTTTATTTCTAAGAAAAAGACGGCTGACGGCGACGTAAACAATTTTGCTTTCGATTACAATATGTGTGAAAGGCGTAAAGAAAGCAGCAAACAAAGACTTTCTCTGGGAGTTATCCACAATCCGATTTGTAATGGCATGCGGTATGCAAGAACACAGACTTCTGGAGTAAAGATCATAGTGAAAGCAATAGTAATGTCACTCATTCAATGAACTGGTCTTAGGAAATCATCTTATGACTATGAAATAAAGGTTTGCTTTTCATTTCCTTCTAGGTCATGTATACTTATTTCACATTCTGTTCTTCTCCGTGCTCTGTAAAATATGTTTTGTTATATTTCTTGTAGAAATTTTTTATTTGCTTCTATATTTACCAAAAGTTTTTCTATAGTTCATGGTTTCAAACGTACAGTTCTGTTCTATGATAAGAAAATAATAATGCTAGAATATGTATGGTGTGAAAGGTTCAATTTTCAAAGTCTCAAATTTTGTTCGAAAAATAAAGTTTTTTTTTTTTTTTTTTTTTTTTTTTTTTTTTTTTTTTAAATTATAGAAACTTCTGGCTGTGTTAAATTAATTTATTGATAATGGAAAGCACATAAGAGCTATTCACTTAGATGGGACCTTGTTCTTGGAAGACTTTTTCAAACAAAATTTCACTTTTGTTTTCAGACATTTTCAGACAAAGACTTTTTTAAACAAATTTTACACTTGAAGAAAAAACATGATATCTCCCATGTAGCTATGCATTTGACCGGAATTTCAGCCCAAACCAAAGTAATAATATTTAGCAGTCTTTGAGTATTTGACTGCTGCGTCCATAAACTTAATATAAAGGTGACATGAAAACTTTAAGATAGATTGAAATGCATTAATATAAACTGTTTCAAAAAGATTGCATAACTAAATATCCTTCAAAAAACTATTCAGTTATGCCTTCCACCTATTTAAAAATTAATAAATAAGTTAAAAGTTTACATATTAGATACACCTTGTTCTGAATTAGGGTTTTTAACTTCCTTTTCTCCCTCAAAAGTTGAAATTTTTATATGAGCCGCGTGAAAATATCATCTCAAAATGGAAAATAATTTCCGTAGTTAAATAAATAATTTAAGTATTTCGACAAGGAGGGCGTATTGCAATCTTAAAACTTTAAATCAAAGTGTCGTTCTTTAAGCCAGTGTTCTCAGTCAAATTTTACAAATTGAAAAATATTTTTTAAAAATTAGCAAGAAGAATCTGAAAGGTTTCAGATTTTAACGGTGGCCAAAAGGATTTATTAAGGATTTTTATACTCATGATCTGCTCGCAGGCTGCCAGTCTGCTGTTGTACTCACTCCTGCTAACCCCAATTTTTTAGTCTTTATAACTTTATTATTAAATATTTTTTTCTTAGCATTTACGCCATATACAATTCAACAGCAAAATTACAAAAATTTAAAAGACGTATAGCAGCATATAATTTAGGATGCAGTGTTAAGTGTTAGGATATAATTTTCTGTTTTTTCAGTCTTTTCTGAGGTCATTCTATCAGTGTCTCTGCTGAGAAAGCTTACAGAACTTTTTTTCTCCTTTTATTATTAAGCTTCTCTGTATTTAAGTTTATTTATAAAATATCGCGTTCTTCATACTCACGATACATAAAATTCAATTCAACAGCATAATCATAAAATATTAGAAAAAGCATATATTTAGAATTTCTGATAGTCAGTCTCGAGTGCTGGAGATAAAAATGTTTTTTTTCCGTACAGTGTCGAAATTTAAAATTCAGGTTTCCAGGTGCACATGTTCGGGAGGTGGTCCATATCATTCAAAATTTGATGGCTTTAGATACCCTCTTTTTTAATAGTCACAGGATTTACGACAGACGTTTCGAGATATTTTTACTTATAAAATTATTTTTTAACACCTACATATGGGGCGATTTAAGATTTTTCTTTCGATAGCATTGAGGTAAATTTTATGTGTGTATATTAAACTATAAGCCGATATAATGGTCATAATGGATCTATAACCAGGCATGGTCAAACCATAGTTCACTAAAATCTATTAAGGCAACTGAAGGTAGTAATGACCTCCCCTCATTTCTACCTTAACGGCTTAATTTGAACAACTTCAAAATTTAGAGTTTATGTTCTTTTTTACATTTTTAATGAGAAAACGTTTTTAAAAGTGAATGAAAATGTACTTTTGAAAAGCATAACGTATAGAGATTACGTCGTCACAAGCTTCATGCTTCTGCAATAGTAACTTCTCTCGTTCTATCTGTTTGAAAATTTGTGTTTTATGCCAGACGTCTATCGGTGCTTTATTGGTGCTATCTATTGGAATACAGTATCAAACTTATAAATGAATTTTGTAATTAATTTCTTAAATAACCCAAAAGATTAAAAAAAGGAGGCCAAGAATATGTAGATAGGACATCCCTTATTTTGAAATTTTTAATACTCAAATTGGCCAACTTCTTCCAGAAGTGCCCCTGTAACTTTTTTAATGTGTAATAGCTTCTATTATGTGCTATTACAGGATAAGCTATGTCTCTCACTATTTTTTATTATATTTAACAATCTTTGCTTAAATATTAAGATAAGTACTATTGTAGAGACATTAGGTTAATTGGAAAAGCGGGAGAGATGGAAAATTAGCAACGCCTTCGCCGGAAATCGAGCTGTGAACCTCTGGATACGCGCCCAACGTGCAGACGACCACACCACGAAGGCATGCGAAAAACGCGGGAGAAATGCCTTATATACTCCCCCTTTTAAGGAGCAACTGGGCATTTTAGGAAACCCAATCGCCAAATCCTGGGTTCGGAGAATCATCATCCATAACTCTTTTAGTTCAGGCGCCACTGAAGAGACATTAGTTTAATTGGAAAAGCGGGAGAGTGAAAAATTACCAATGCCTTCGCCGGGAATAGAACCGCGGACCTCTGGATACGCGCCCAGCTTGCAGACCACCACACCACGAAGGCATGCGAAGAAGGCGGGAGAAATATTTTATACTATGACTCAATATGTATGCACTTGTTCAACTACTATCTATTGAAAACTTGAAGTGCTACTGAAATACTTTGTGTAGCTATTTGCCTCATTTCAGTATTAATGGTTTTTTGATGCATTATTTCTGGACTTAATCAGTTTTATTCGGCTTTCCTTATATGCTCTTTTTTCAATTAACTCCAATAATTACGCTTTAAATGAAAGTTTAATTTAGTTTTAGTTTTCCTACTTAAACCTGCATGCATTTATTTTCCTATAGTCTGACGCCATACTTAGATATTAGTCTTTATAAATTAAGCCTTGGTCTTTCCAAAACCTCCAGTATTTTAATATAGAGGATCAGGACACTGTAATTTTTTGACGTAACTGTGAAAACTCTAACAAAGTAACTCTGTACACGAAATAGGAAAAAAATGCAGCAACTTTTCCAACCAGCGTTTTGCTTTATACATGAACAGACTTGGTTAGAAAATATTATTCTATAACTCAGTTTTTGTTCTATGTCATGGATGTAATAATTTAAATTTTTATGTTTATTATGTTATTTTAGGCAAGATTATTTTTGTTTGCATTCCTTTGCATTGGAATTTATATTTGCATTTGTATTTGCATTATATCTTATCGTTCTTTCAACATAATTTCCCTTCAACCTTAAAAAATTCATATTGTGGACATGACAAAGTCTCCGAAAACAGCCTTTCCCTCTAACTTAACTTCTCTCTCTTTAACTGTCCCCCCATCTCGCGATATTTCTTCTCAGACTCTTACAGTGACTGAATATGCTTCAACGAAGTTAGGCAAAGTAAATTAAATCTGTGACATTGGACTTTCCTTAATAGTTAAGAAGTACGTCTAAACAAAATTAATTTCGTAGAGTGTGCCAAAGTAAAGAACTTTCTTTCCCAATTATATATTAACAGATCAGGAGCTTGTCATCCCTCAACTTCAAGGACAGCTTGCTGAGAGCGTGTCGAATAAAACTTCTCCAACAGTTTTTGTTCCTAAGCGTCCTTCCGGTATAAGAAAACAACAATCTTTATTTAGAAGTAGTTAGCGATAGATGTCATCGTAGAAGTTTTATTACAACATAGCGTGTTTTCTTACAATAGAGCATCTTCTTTTCTCAAAATCGCATTTTACTGATTAGTGGTTAAAATGGAACAAGATCCTCCGAACAAATAAAAACACATCTTAATATTACTGTCAATCTGAACCAGCTGGATATTAAAATCGATTGCGCAGGAATCACAAAGACGAAAAGAATGCTAATTAGCTCAAAAATAAGGAAAATACAAACTTTTTGAAAGAAACCGTTGAGAATAAAGGAGATGTCCCATGCTTCTGTGAAACTGCCTGTTCCATCACCAAAACGCAAGCTCCTAATTATTTTCAGTCTCTTCCCTGTCATGCGAGGAGAACATTAAACAAACCTTCTTTTCTTTATTTTTGATTGCTCTCTTGAAGTCATCCTATAAGTTATTTTCTTCCTCCTCTCCGCATGCATTCGTGGTATAACTGGAAGCATGCTCGATGAGATTTCAGGAGGTCAGGAATTCGAATCCCGGCCAGGCATTGTGGATTTCTTTAGTTTCCTGATGTCGAAAAAATTTCTAAAAGTTTCTATAAGTGTCGCCCGAGCTAAAAGACGATGATAATTTGTCACCACCAAGATTTTTCGATTAGGTCCCCTAATTCCCAATCGCCCTTTGAAAGGTATTTTCTCCCTCCTATCTTGGATATCCTATCTTGGAGGATAGGTATTTTCTCCCTCCTATCTTGTATATCTTCATGAGCGATATATTATCCCACCTTGGCAACTAGAGATTCCGAAAAGTATAAAAGGTGTCTTGGCTCGCAATTCTGCTCTTCTGTACACAGGCCCCTGTTAACCATTGTTAATCTCATTTACTTTACATTCTGGTACCAGTTTCGTGGAATGCACCGACAAAAATATCTACTATACTTCAGGCTATGCAGCTGCCTCCACTCCTCAGTTGAGCTGCAGCAAAAATAATTTGAGAACCTGATACACTAAACAAACCATTAAACAGCGGTCGCATCATAGCAGGAAATTTTAACAGTCACAGTCCTCTTTCGGGTGCACCACAAGAAAACCTAATTATTTTCAGACGTTCTACTGGAACACATCACATGCAATAATCTTTTGGTCTTAAATTCAACAGAGAATTATCGAATTTTCCCAACAATAAGAGCAAGAGCTTAGCCGGATGTATCACTTCCATCATGTAACCTTTCTCTGTTTGTTGAAGAATGGAAGGTATTGGATGTGGAATCTGGTAGTGATCACAGACAAATTTTAGTTTTTCTAAACGTTCAACCAATAATAAAAAAATTTAAAACAACATTAGGGGCCATTCTAAATTTAAGCAACAAATATAGTCTCAGGCTCTTAATAGCATTCAAGTTTTCGATAAAGCAATAACGAAGGAAAAAATAGAACAGAGGATAAACGCGATGTGTAAGTTCTTTTCGTGGTTTTCCCCGTCTGTGATGTAGATACGAACCAGTTTTCTTTAAAACTTCCTCCAAAGGGCATCCCATAGTTTCCATATCCTAATGGGGAATAAATAATGGGAAGCACGGAATAAATAAATAAATAAATAAAATTGAAAACAAACTTATAAACTATTTAAAATCAACTGATGGACACCCCAACTAACATCGGAATACATTAATGTGAGACGTCCTTGTAAAAAATGCAAATTATATTATATCGAATAGAAACGCCAGCATTACAAAATGCAATTCAACAATGCCAAAAGTATCTGCAAAATAGCCATCCATCGAGCGAAGGACTCCTGGAAATGTACTGTACAAAAGCTTTGAAATGATATTGGAGCAACCTAAAATATTGCCCTTTTATAAAACCTCAGTCCACCGTAATGAATAGCAGTTGGAGTTCCACGCACAAGTCCAGAGCAAAACATCGCATTGAAAATTCTTCAACATACTATCTTTCCCGTAGATATTCCGCATCAAAATACATTAGAAGATCAATGTATTTCGATGACCTGAAATTATTGATTAATTTTCTAGGAAAGAAAATTAATCAATAATTTCAGGCGCTTTCAACTGATACAGTGATCCTTTTTAACCTTTTATGAGGTTTCTCCTGGATTAAAGTACTTCAAAAATAATGCGGCGCCAGGACTAGACAGAATCGACAACGTCATAATCCAATATATACACTTTCAAATCCAAGTTTAATCACAACATTCATAAGACTCCTGCTTGAAGAAAGGCTGCTTTCCCATGGCTGTTAAAATGGCAGATGTGGTTCTTTTCCATAAGAAAAACAAAAATCCAAGAGATTGTCATCAATATTCAATTATAGTTTCAATAGCCATGCAAAGAGCTTTCGACTCCATATTATGGCCGGAGATTCTAAATGAATTATTGGAAACTACCTTTAATGAAACCTTTCTAAATGAATTATTGGGAATTGAGTTTAATGTCTTAAATAATAATATTCATATTGTCTCCGGACATCGAAAGGTTGCTGCAAGACTATCTTAGAGATCGTTATGTCCAGTTCAAAAATGATGTCAGAATAACACCTTTCACGATCTCAAGTGGTTGCCCACAGGTCTCCTAGTTGGGATAATTACTTTGGAATATAATAGCTAACATTGTTTTTAAAATGTTGTTTCACATACACAGGCTCAAGCCTCCTCGGGCGATTTTCTTCTGGTAACATGTGGTAAAAGCAGATTACTTCTGGAGGATAAACATTAAAAGCCTGAAAAAGGTCCATGAGAGGATAAGGAAGAGTAAAATATCAGCAGCGAAAACATAAAAATACAAGCAATCTTCCACTCAGATCATAGACATCGTCATTAAATAATTTATTTAGCTGAAGAAAAAATTAAAATAACCAAAGAAGTAAAATAGAACTAGAAAGCTACTTCTCATGGCACCAACAAATTGAATATTTAAAGGAAAATTTCACTTTAGCTGACCATCTGCGAAGAAAAAAATTTGCTGCATGGAGAATGTCATCTAAACTTCTCAAAATCTGGTACCAAAAAGTCGTAGAAAAAAATAGTCCAAGGAGCAGCAATTTAAGATCTTTGTTTAATTACTAACGCAAGACGTCAACTTGATTCTTTACAGAGAATCACTAAAGCTTACAAAGAATTACTAGCGCTTATAATCAAATCACTAGAGCTTATAAAGAACAATCCCAAGTAATGTGCTACAAATACTCGCAGTTATACATTCTTTGTTTCTGACTGTACAAAGGGAAATAAAAAAAGAATGAGAAAGAATGTCAGTATATGGAGATAAACTTTATATCAGAATAGATTGTGAATCCCACAAGAAAGGTTTGGTACTTCCATCCTTCAAAAATAGGTTTCTAATATTTTATTAAAACCTTCACAAACGAGGATTCACTTATTACTTCCTTGTACGAAGTAAAAAGGAAGTATTGTAATCGCGAAAAGTTTCAGGCAGCATATTTCAACGAAAATATCCATTTTGACCGCTATCGAATGCAATTTAACGATGTTTTTGCGTGATATCTGTATGTAAGGACAGAATAAAAGACTCGTTTCCTCCAAAAAATTATAAAACTGCTTTAAAATTAATTCTGAAGAGAATTTTTCGTGGCGTCTGTACGAACGTATGTATGTACGTACGTACGTATCTCGCATAACTCGAAAGCGAGTAGCCTCAGAACGTTGAAATCTTGTATATAGGACTGCTATAACATGTAGATGTGCACCTCGTATTTTGGTTGCAATCGGCCGCACCAAACGTATATAAATACTATTTTTATATATATATCCACTCTGTTACTCGGCACAGTAATCTCAGTTTCTTTACTCTTATATGTTTGTAAATTGTACATTTTTTGCTTTAAAAATGATTGAATTATGTTGTTCTTATCTTCCGGTTAAGGTTTTTATGCCTTTCGTAATTCTGGAAGCAATATTTGTACAATTATCAACAATTTAAAACCTGTTTAAGTGCGGTTAAGTTTTAAATAACATGGCGGACATATTTGTTTACATTTGAAACAGCAGAATTGTAGATTTGTTGCCAATCTAGAGAGACTAAGCTTCGCAACAACAAAAATAACGCCTTCATTTATTATTGCGAATTAAATCATGCTTAATCCTTTCTGAAATGTTTTCGAGGAAATAAGTGTTTAAGATTTACTTCGTAATTTTTAATACAGATATTTTGAGTTTTTATGTATTTTTGCCTTGTCGCGAAGTGAGAACTGAATTAATTGAATGAGAAATACTAAATCGTCTGTGAAAAACTGTTTCTTTTCTGTTTTGTTTGCTTAATTTCTTTCATACATCGTTCTAGCTTTATTATAGTATTTGAATAGAACATGTGGCAACGATAAGATAATTCTTCAAATGATTTAAATTTTGTGCATTCAGAGTGTCGTTATAGTAAACAAATATAGTGCATTTATTCTATTGTGGTTTATGCGCTGTCGACGAAGTAGATTTAATTCAATCCAATCAATTTAAATGAAATTCAGGAAAAAAAAATGCGTATAATTTAATATTCCGTACAAGGAAGTCATGTGGTGTACATATCAGATGTTTTATGTATATGCAGATGACACTCAAACAGCTCATTGTGTATATGAGAATGCAGTTTGCAAATTGGAGACAAAGAAGCGACTGATTTCCACAAATATAGTTTTTCAAGCAGAATTGTTAGCAATAAAGTAATTTCTTAAATATACCAAGGTATCAGTTGAGAGTTGATGGGAGAGGGAGGCACCAAGAGGTTAGGTAGTATTGTCTTCTAGCCTTAGGAGATACATCAAATAACATCCCAAGATACTTTAGCCATTGTGGCTCCGGACATAACTGTATAATTTACATAATTATTATATTATTTCATATAATCAAATTATTTTACATCAGAACATACACTTGCAATAGTGCACATTACAAATATACTTTGCATGTACACATTACAATGTTATGACCGCGTTATTTTCTATTTTTTATATTTCACTGCCTCAGAAATATTTAGAAATTTTAAATATTTTAAAATTTGGGTTGTTATTTTTAATTACAATATTAAATTTTTATATAGTGTTACATTATTATGGATGAACTTACTATATTTACTTTAAGCGTATAATAAGCGTCCTTTGAGTTCTTAGGAATATAGCTCTCAATTTTCCATAGAAACATTTTTTTAACATATTGTGACTTGTGTGCCACATATACGTTATGTTCTTACTAAATTAATAAATGAATAGTAAACAAAGACAAAACCTAACTACCTATCCTGTTACGCTTTCGTCTCTGTTCACTCGTAAGTACACAGTCATATCTTTCAGTTTTGTGAATTGTATGAGGTATAAAGTTGAGCATCTGTAGGTTTACTTTAACGTTATATATGCATTAGGATGCATACATTCATGCGCATCTGCTGTGGTATTTTAAGACGTTTAAACCATACATAAGGGATTTCTATAAAAATTTTACTAACAAAATAGTTAATGACGGACAGTGTTTTTTATGTTTTTGCATGCTAACAGGAGAAAAGAACATATTTTGATAAACCAAGAAACATACGTGAATGCATAATTCCGCTAGAAGTTAAAAATAAAATAGCAAAATTTTCTCATTAAAACAGGTGGGAAATTGCACGTTAATGGTTAGAAATAAATGAAGTAGCAGTTGCAAAGTGATTAAGTAGTCTGAAACTCAGATACTTCGGGCATAGTTTTAAACAGCTTTAATTTCGCTAGGAATGAACTGATAGCTATTAAAGGTAAGAAGTATGTACGTTTCTTAACTCCGGGAAGTGTAAGGGAGCATTTAATGGAAACAAATTTATAATTGCAGCCGTTTTAGCTTAATTAAAACAAAATTAAGTAAGAAACAAAAAGAAGCAACAAAAAGAACAAAACTAATAAATCGATATTAAGTTTTATATTTTGCATCATTTTTAATTTTTCTAATTTATGATCAACATAGGAGTTTTGCAAAATAATAATTAATGTGCGTTATGTGCTTACTATATTCCTGCCTTAAGCGTTACGTGTGAATGATGTAATTGGTTTAAATAAGAAATGTGCCCAAACGTATTATTACAAGCTCTTGATGAGTTCATTCACGTTTTTTCACCGTGGGTAGAAAACTGTCATCGATTTTAACATATTTCTTTGAAACACTATCGAGTTCAAAATTTGTACGCACATTGTATGCCGATGACAATGCAATGTGGTGAAGCTAAATTTCCAAAATTTGCTTTAGTTCTTTTTATATTTAATGTTTTAACAATTTTTTGAAAATACCTTTGTTTAACGAATGAATTAAGCATATTGTTACGGATTTTGTATTTAGATAGCTTATGGTAGTAGAATTATAATTAAAATATTTCCCGCGCAATGCAGCGCGTGATTAATATTAAGAGAAAGCTACGAAAAAGTAAAAATGTAAGAGCACGTGCACGTAACATGGAATAAAAGTTTATCTCGGTAATTTATATTTAATTTGAATAAATGTAATTGACTACTATGTTAGCTGTCACCGTAATTATACTCTTTCTGCTTTCCAGAAATCTCGAGAAGCCGAAATTACTAGAATCTCTCTCGATCGATTTAAAGCTATAAAAATCCAGACAGAAAACATCTTATCTCAGTTATTGTTTAGTTGGCTGCTGTTGTTATTTTTGGTCGGATTAGCTTTCGCTGCGCTGTGGATTGCGTTCTAACTACTGATTATTAGTACGTGATATTTTGAATACTTGAATGAATATCTCTGAGGAAAATTCCAGCATTCTGTTATATTTTTTTTGATAAGAATACATTTTATTAACATTTTATCGGACTTCTGCATTAAATCTACTACGAACTCGTACACACGCAACACTTTTTGGTGTTAAAAGTGGAGTTGAATGCCAGTAACAAGAGCGATGGAAGAACAATTAAGGCAGTTGATGACTGCATTTGCTGCATTCCAAGCAAATATGGAAGGGGCCGTCAACTCCGTTAAAGTAGAGATGTAAGCTAGTCAAGAATCTGTTAAAGAAGAAATAAAAGCGAGTCAAGAAGAGATGAAAAGAGACATTACTTGCGTAATAGAAAACAAATTTGAGGCTATGGAAGGCAGAATAGACACTGTTTAAAACAGAGTTGGACATATTGAAGAAAGAGTTTCTTCTGTGAAAGAACAAATAGAAGGAAGATTTTCTGCCGTCCAACAACTAATAGAACAACAAATAGAAGACAGGGTTTCTGCAGATGCCAAAGAAGTAGTTGATACTTTAAAGAAATTCGTAGTGACGGCAGGGAGGTTTTATATTTAATATACTAAGGTTTTATATTTTTAAACATGCCTGCTCGTTCCTTTTTGAAGCTATCCACCTATGATGAGAAGACCTCCTGTCAAGTATATAAGACACAATTTTCAATAGTGGCGGATGCGCATGGATGGGATTCCCAGGCTAAGGCCTGTCATCTTGCCGCTTCTTCGATAGCAGATGCTGCGGATATTCTTCGAACTTTTCCAGAAAAACCAGAGACTGGACTTCGAAGCCTATCTAGTGCGTTGGAGCTGCGTTTTGGCGAGAAGTATCTGAAGGATTACAACAGGTTTCAATTAAAATTCCTTCAACAGAAGCCCACAGACACAGCCCAGGAACTAGCTACGAATGTTGAAGGGCTGTTTCATCTCACCTTTTCTGAATGTCCGACATCCGGGATATCAGTCAAGCTTATCACGATTTATTGTCGAATTTAGATAAAAGAGTTCGGAGATTGAAGAATTATAAAGCTACAAGCGTTTCAGTGTACAGGCAAAACGCTATCCATACATAAGAGAAGAAAATATCTTTTTTTTATGAGAAATAAATTGAAAATCTTTAGCACCAACTAGCAGTAAAATATACGGCAAATTCTAAAAGTCCTATTTAAAAAGATCATCAATAATCTCGCTCAATTGATTATTTTTTAAAGGAGATTTTTGATCAACATACAGTACTTTTTTCTAGTTCTGATTAACATGGGCGGTTTAATTAATTAATTGTCTAATATTACAAAATTCACTTATTGTCCTTACACAGTGCCTTTATTGTTGTCTTTTCCGCCATTATTCCTACTCTTTTTGCTCATTCATAAAAGTTCCGCCTCATACTTTTGCAGAACATATACATAACCAGATGGGGGAACCATTGTTCTACATGTGAATATGCTACGCACAAACCTAGGGGAATACATGTAGCTTTCAAAAGAATAATAGAATAATCTGACAGAAATAAATGTGGTTAACACTTTGTGTGCGACCGGAAAAAATTTCATCTATTGTTTACTTGGTAAATATATTCTCTAGTCTTGCTAAACTGTTTCCTTTCCACTGAAAGTAAATATTTTTATTGCAGAAGAACTGGTTGTCTTTATATTTTTAAATAATAGAACCTAAGTATAATAAATTACTTTTCCCCAAGGCATTACATAAATAATAAATTTTAGCGATTATTCACATTTCTATTTCTCTCTAGCGTCTTTATTGATAAATGAATTTTCAGTCATTCATATATGCGTTGAAAATTGAAATGTGGTCTTTTTTAGGATTTCTTGCTAGTTTTTTAGTTTTTCTCCTTCCTTCATCTGCTTTCTTATTTTTCGTGGGAATAATAACATAGTTAACGTTTGATTAAAGAAATACGAACTAGCCATTTTCAGCTTTCGCCAATACTAAGGCCAGAACTGGTGGTGATTTTATTATGGAGGCACCAAATTGGGGGTCATCGTTACCTCCTATAAGGGGACAGACAGTTTATATCCATGCTTTCTCCGCCACTCGAACCCGGGCCTTTCGGTATCAAGTTGGCTACCCTAACCACTGTACCGTCTGGGCGGTCTTGACATATTTATTTCGGCACAACAGATCCATTTTCTCTATAGGTACAGGTAGAAATGGGCAGGATACCAGAATTTCACTAATGGTTCTACAAGTACAGACCGGCCACAACAACCGCGCAGTTCAGCTCCAGGTCTGAGAACTCCCCGTGGGCGTCATCCGATGGTCGCCCACAGTGTTCCTCTAACAACAATCTCTCAGTCTTTGCATTTTAAACATTAGTTACCCGAAATTGTTATAAAAGTATATAAACACCCTCTGTCCTTCACGACATTCTACACCAAAACTTTGCTGTTGCCCTAAAATCCAGAAATTTTCTTTTAATGTATATCTAACTAATAAACTGAATATATATGTTTCTTCTCCAATGGCGGGCACTCGCCTATAACGGCATTGGCCACAACTAAGGCCAGAAGTGGAGGCACCTAACAGGCGGCCACCGTTACTTCATATCAAGAGACAGACAATTGTGACAGACATGGGTTCTCCAGGATTCGAACCCAGGCCCTTCGGTATTACTGTCAGGCTCCCCTAACCACTACATCATCTGGACAGCCTGAATATATATGTAGTTATGTGCATTATAATCGGTGAATCATTTAAATAATCCTGTGTTTTGGGAAACAAAGCTGTCTTCTTTATCGCTTGTTGGGTTATTAAAAAATAACTTTTTCAACTTATTACATACAGAGGAATGCTATACCCATTTCTTAAACGATTAGATAATCGGGTATATATATATATATTTATAGGTATTATTGTATATACAAGAAATCATTCTGTTAAAAGTTCTCCACATGCTTTCCTTTATGCAGATAGCCACGTGTATTTTGCTTTAATCATTTGATCAACACATCACATGGGATCTCTTATGTAACGGTGCTTTTGACGAGAGTTATTAGGACGATAGCATGAACTTCGTTTCTTAACATCTCTATATGAATCTATAACTGTTACAGGAATCAGACATGCAAAGAAAATTAAAGTTCTCTTTAAAACTATATCTGAATTTCTCTTGAAGAGTCTGTCATGAATATAAAATTCAGCTCACGTGCTTTAATACCCATTTCTCTTTTCTGCTATAAGAGTTGGAAGGTAACACAAATCACCAGCTGCTCTGGGTATAAATATTTCTCGTGAAAATTCCTTTGCACTTTTATAGCTGATGCTCTAATCTCAATCGCAGAATTATAAATCGTATCAGTTAGGAATAGAAATTTACCGTACTTTAATCATACGCGATCTTGTAACTTTAAACTTCGTTGTTACTTTTTAAAAAGGTAAATTTGTATTTACAGATAATCCAGAAAAATATTAGATATGAAGTGCTTTAATGCTTAAAAGTTATTATATTCCCTTTAGCGCTTGTAACTAAAAGCACGTCCAGCTGGTAATCGGGATGTCAGGAGTTTGAATCCCAGTGAGGGTAGTGCATAGTTTTCATATTTTCTCTTTCAAATAGCCTAATGATTCTTTATGCTAAAGAAAAATCTTTTGAAAAAAAAAAAAAAATAAGCAGCACTTTAAAATTCTGAAACGTTACAAAATGGAGGTTACTCTAGTTACTATTTATCAGGTTACGCTGTTTAACAGCTAGTTTTTCAAATATTATGAATGTCGTGATTTTGTATCTTTTCTGTTATATGGAGAAACGCACTCAATAGTTTCCTGTAGAAAAGTACATGTACCAACCTGATAACTTCCAGAGACAAAACCTGTATATGAACAAGGTTCCCTTAGACAGTCCTCCACGAAGGCATCCCTTTCCCTAGGCCGATAGCCCTTGAGTGCTTTGCAGTAATCAAATAAACCAAAATATTATGAAACATGATTACAATTAGCTTTTGTTCTAAAGTGATCTACTGTTATAAGTAGTTTTTGTTTTCAAATTGTAATTGAAGTTTACCGCAGGATTATTTGGTTTTTAAAGCTTTTCCATTTGTGCTAATTTCTGAAGCAATTATTTGCACTTTTTTCTTTTTTTGCAGTTTTTATGCTAATTACGTTTTTACTTTGCTAAACGGAATATGATATTTGGATTTGGTTTGATTACGGCTAAATTTTAAAATATTCCCACATAAATACTTCAGCCTTCAGCATGTAATTCAGCTTCAGGTTTATGTAAACTTATAATTTTTCTTTTTAAGTGCGCTACAACATTTATATGTAATTTTACACACTCCGCATTTGAATTTATTAAAATTGCTTCTGGTTATAGATTTAGTAGTGAATTTAGTAGCTGATTTCTATGTGATTTGAAACAGAATAGCAAGGGAGCTGTGTACTGATATTCGAAGGGATAAGCATACAGCTGACTTTAGCGAACAAATTCTCACCAAGCTCAAAAAGATAGGGATTTGACTTTCTGCTCTTTCCATTCAGGCCCAAAAAGAGGATATCATACCTGACCAGGTACTGTCTGAATGATAGGAAGAATAAAAAAAAAATCTCAAAGCTTTCGGATTTCATATTACGTCCGAACAGGCTTTTTTTTTCTTTTACATGTACGTTTCGAGAACATTTAGGATGACATCGCTTTGGATTAAAAGATTTAAAAATAGCACATCTTTAGAATTTCTGACTGATAGTCTGGCGCGCTGGAGATAAAAATATTTTATCCCTTACAGTGTTGCCACTATTCGCTTTGAAATTGTTCTGTATTTTTAATAAAAAATTCGTTACAGGTTTATAAAATAGGAAATAGACAATAAAACAAACTAAAAATTCCAAATTCGGTCTTCCAAAGTCCATGTTCGCGTCGAGGACTGTGTTATTCAAAATTTGATGACGGTAAATTCAAAATTTGATACCGGTATTTTTTTGGTAACGTTATTTTTTCACAGTGCGAGAAACATACATTCACGGAGATTACATACATACATTCATGGAGATTAGTCATTATTTAGTTTCTTTAAATATAATACAGGGCAATAATATTTCGTGGCAATAATTTGAAAAGTGTTTCAACACAAAATGCCGTTTCTAGACTAATAGTGTTCTGGGCTAATGTTGCTTTTGGCTAAAATTCTGAAAGCTAAATTTTGAGCTAAAATCCTTTATATTACGGCCAAAGGGATGATTTTTTTCATTTACATTCATACATGTTTCGAGAGCATTTGTGCTAATGTCCGTTTGGGCTAAAAATATCTTAAAACAACATATTTTTAGAGTTTCCGATAGACAGTTTCGCAGGCTGGCGCTTAAAATATTTTTTTACCGTAGCAGCGTCGCCATTGCTCGCTTTGAAATCGTTGAGTTTGTTAATCAAAAATTTAGTAAAGTTTTAGAAATATAAAACCGACAATAAAACAAATTCCATATACGGGCTTCCGGGTGCTCATATTCGAGTGAAGGACTACGTTATTAAAAATTTGTTGGCTTTAGGTATCGTTGTTTTTTCACAATGCGAGAAACTTGCATGTATTTACGCAGATTTTTCATTATTTAATTTGTTTAAATGTAACACACGACGATAATATTTGATGGCAACAATCTGAAAAGTGATAAAATGATTTAAGGGATTCAACGCAAAATGCCGTTTCGAGACTAATAGCTCTTCTGGGCTAACGCGCCTTTGGGTTAAAAAAACAAAGCAGGGTTATGAGAAAAAAATAGTTTTCATTTTCTTTATGAATGATGTAAGTTCGCTGCATTTTAGGTGATGGAAGAATTAGAAGTTACTGTAACGATGAGTGGGAAATAATGGCATTATAGGTTAGACTGTTTATTTGCCGACTAATAAGCGGTTTTTAAATTGAGAACGTTAACAAACAAATTAATTATTTTTACACTATTATTTAATTATTTCAATGACTATTTGAATAGAACTGACATTTAAAATAAAATGTTGAATTAGAAACGTCTTCATACTTTTTCAGAAACTACTTACTTTTGTGATTCACAATCTTTTTGCTAAAGTGCCAAACTATTAGAACCGTAAAGCCAGACTGATGACTTAACATCCCGTCTTATGTCTTGACTACCGTAATCACAGACCACAAGAGCAGGTTTAAAATAAAATATATTAATTAACACTTCAGTGCGAGAGTTACTCAAAACTGAGAAACTGGGAAGTAAGAGAGTGAGAAACTGAGAATTCTGCAGCTTTTTTTGGTGATAACATGTTTAAGCCAAATTAAAATGTGCAACAACATTGGATCGCTTCTAAACAAACCTTTGTACGGCTTTAATTATTTGCGAAGCAAATACGGCTTGCAGAAAGTAAAGCTTATAAATCAATTTTAGAAGCAGGGAAGCATAATATGGTAATCGTTAGCAAAGCTGATAGAACCTCAATCTCAAACTCTGAAATTCTTCGCTGATATAAATTAAGTAATTTGCATTCTGATGGGAATAATCAAAAGTAGAATTTTCAGTAAAGTCCAAATACTAAGATAAGTACCTTAATTAACATAAAATCTTACATTTTGTTAATTTCTATTAATTGAAGTTTAGTGCACCAACATTAGTTTCAAGTTTTTATGATGTGTAATTTAGAGAAATTAAAATAATTATAAGTTGAAAATGACTACTTGATACTACTCAATGATGTTATAGAAACTATGTTTATGGACACGCAGTCAAAATAGCTTCATTAGTGAACGAATAAAAAAAAACTGCACAGAAATAAATACTTATTTTGTTTCTGTCACAAATAGTGAATAATGTGACATATATAATTCAAAATAAATAAAAAAAGTAGCAGCCATATTCAACTTGAACTGAATCCAGCGGGTAGACGTGAATGACAAAAGTTACGTGAGAAATCATTTTATGTAGCAAGGAAGCGTCATTTTTCGATCTTAAAATTTAAGAAAAAATTTTAAAGTAAAAAATATAATTGTGACAGAGATTTGTATGTTCGGTCAAATCAATACGATTTCCCATAAGAAAAATATACCTTTTGGTCCGGTTTCAGATCTCAACTGTAGAAAGACTTTTATTTCTCGTGGAAGGGTAAAGGTAAGAATAGAGTTTTCATCTTTTCCGGATATATGCATATAGAGAAATAAGGATAGCAACTGCTAGCTTATTTCTTTCCAACGAAAGTATTTGAATATTCTAAAGGTCACAGCTGCGGAAACAAAATTCAGGTCCTTGTCTCTTGAAGTAGATGTGGTTGGTTCACCGCTAAAATAGTAGTCTTAAAAACCCCGTGAGAAAACATGACGGAGACAGTTTCTCCTCATTCATAAATTGCTCAGTTTTTCCATTCTTTAACAGAAGTGGATTGAATTCAGATAATTGAATTAGTTATATGTTTATGCCATAGCGCTCTAGAACTGCGTAATTATAGGGATGGACCTTCATGGAAGAATTTCAAGAGAAACTGAATTCTGTTTATACATAAATAAAACAACATATATGCCTGGTGTTTATTAATTAAAATTTAAAATTGATTATTTTTGGACATGACTATAAATTAAGAATAGAATTATACAAACATAAAAATGTAAAACATGTACATAAACAACAATAAATAGCATAAAATAATTGGCAAATAGATAAATTAATTAATAATAAAATATTCGGAAACGGAATTCATATTTATTCCGGAATTATATTGCATTACTTTTGCAGAAAATACCGAAATGAAACTGTTTTAGCAAAACCATCCAACATATTTTAAGAGCTTTGCATTTGAAAGTGCTAGGAATATTGATCCAAATATTTCCAAATACAAAGTTTCTAAAAAATTAAAGAAACAGAACTTCTAGCCAATTTTTCGGTCACTCTATAACGTTAACATTGAAATCTTGTCATTATTAGAACACTGAATACATTGAAGCATAACATAAAGTACGGTTTTCTAGAAAATTTAAAATTAGAAACTTATATTTAAATCAAATATAAAAAATTGCTGTTAGGGTAGATTTTGCTAACTGTGTAAAAATAGTAGAGAATGGCTAATTACATATAAATGGTAGCCAACTACGTATAAAGCTGGAAATTTTTCTTTTAAAAGCTGTCTAAATTGAGTCATTAGAATAAAGCTGAATACTTTAATTCGATTTTAGTATATATATTTATGTTTATAAATTGATATTAATCTAAGTAGTCGGCATAATAAGAAATGTTTTTAAATGCTAAATACTATGCGTATAACTTTGAAATATAGGGGTTTATCATATTATACCTTTAGGCAAAAGTAAGTTTTATTTGTTAGTGCTCAATTTAAAACTGAATTTTCTTTTTACCGACAGATGTGCTGTAAATATAAGTAATTACTAATAAATTGTGAATTTAGAGTCAACTGCATTTCATTAACAACATAATAATAGTTTATTTTTTCAAAATGAATACTTACGCTTTTCTTCCATAGAATTATATCCTCATAAATAATCATCTAAGATTCCATTAATTTTCCCTTGTGTCCTAGTCAAATTATCAAAGCTTTAAAATTCACTCACCAATTCAAAAGTATGCAAATTAGACCTCAAAGTAAATATGATCAACAACGAAACTTTTACCTTTGATTTGTTAGGCTGATGCGAATGAGCTAGAAAACGATACTTCTGTGATTAACACCTTCATATATATTCAGAACTGGAAAGTGCAAGTTATTAATTACGCTGAGTTTCTGGAAACCAGTAGGTCAAATTTAAACCTGGTATTTAGATAAGCGGAATTAATTACTAAATAGGCTTTAGACCTTGGAGTGTGATATATTCTCATAAGTAAATTGAACAGGGATTAGAATACAGGAGCAAGATTTTGTAGTCTTTTGGTTTGTAATCCTTACTTGTTGTATTCCATATCTCAAATTAATGCATTTTACTGTATTTTATAGTCTTGTTGGTTTATAATATTTAAACTCATGAGATGTGTCAGAATACTTCATTTTACCTGAAATTGCTTCGAACCATGTACACATTTTACAAAGGAAAAAAAAAGGGGGACTATCTCCCGTTCTACTTGGCCGACTGACGAACTGAAATTTCGTTTTTTCGTGTCTCGAAAGCATGACTCAAAGACTTAGGATACATATCTCAAAGACTCAAGATCAATCAGGATAAATCCATGCATATCTCAAATACTCAGGATAAATCTCAAAGACTTAGGATACATATATTAGATTTTTATATGGCGTTGTTCTATCATAGGTATTCTGACACAAAATCGGACTTTTTCTTAAGTGACATGCTGATTTTTTTTCCATATTTCTATTCTACGACTCAAATTATGCCAAAATGCAAAGTTTTGTAAAAACTGCACGACTAGTTTTTAAAAATTTGGCTCTTAAAATTTTAGCCCCTCAATGTTAACTGAATTTATTTGGTATATATTTATTAACATATCTCTTTTTTTTATTAAACTTACTTGATTTCTTCTTTTACAGGTCAACATTCAGGTTCAATCCAAATAATATTCACAGCTATTTTAATTTTTTTTTTAAATATATATTTTTCAGCAATTTAAAAACATTTTTCGAAACAATTTTATAATTATAACCAATTATAACGGGTATGGCGTATTAAGACACGTCCTTTGATTTTTACATTTTTATATGTAGATTCTTTAGCTGATAGCTGATATTTAGTCTAGCTCTGAGTCGATCATCTATATAGGAATACTGCTTACATATAGAATTTGAAAATTGAATTACGATTTGACATAGCACAGTTTCGATTTCGATTTTCTTTTGTTTCACTAAAGGACCGGAATACGAATCCCGGAGAAGTCATTAATGTTTGTAAATGTATAGTGTCTGTGCGGCATTGGGGAAATCTAAATATGCGGTGAACAGAAATCCTCTCGAAAGAGATGTTGGGGTAGAGGAAGAGGGAAGTGAGTCTCTCAGGGAAGCTCTCCATCAAAACTAGGGGGGGGGACTGAGGAAAGTCGTTCTGTCATCTGTATAGTGCTCAAGGCTCTTGCCAACGACAGGCGCAATCTTGCACTCTTTGCCACGATGAATTTCATGGGCTTATGCTGATGTTACTGTCAGGCGAAGGAGATAAGTCACAACAACGCCAACTTTATTTTCAAGTAAATATTGATTGACGCTGCTGCAACAAATTGGGAACTTAAGCATTTTTTAACGTAACGTAACACCTCCATCGTAGTTAAAACCATAGAAATGTCAAAAGTTGGAACATTGTTTAAGAATTTGAAAAAATACTAAAATTGCGATAAATTATACGTCGCGTAGTAATTTGCTGACTATGCATGTGAAACAAGAATTTTTCTGCAAACAAATGTATTGACGTTTATTTTTTGTAAGTGATTCTGTAAGTTAAAAATAATGTCTTTTTAGCTTACCAGCCACAGCTTGCTATTGTCTAAAAATCGAGATATTCCACATTAGATAATTGGATAAGAATAATTGGATAATGTAAATGACATTTATCCTGAATTTTTCTTCGGAGTCTTGAGCTCCATTTAAATGGAAAGTTTATATAAAAGCTTCAATAATCACGAACAGAAAAATAATTAAGAGGTTTAAGACAATATCTTCGTGGCTACGCCTGTAGCTATTACTTTCCCTTTTTATGAAATAATGCTGCGCTTAATTCAAAATAGGAAATAGACTATGGCAGCTCATTGGATGCATCATTATCATAGAAATTAAATGATAAAACAGTATTCTAGTCATCCGTAATGTCTTTTTGCGATCATAAAATGTAATATAAGAAATACACCGTACCCATAACATTTTTTATGCTTCCTTTATTTTTGCCATCGTTGGTCATAACCATATGTATCCACTTTCAAAAACGTTTTAAATGATACAAGTTTTAGCATTTCTAAACTTACGTAAAAATCACAAAACCAGTCTTTTTATATGGTCCCTATGGTTAAATCCAATAAAAGTTCATAATCATTCTGAATAACAGAATATGAAAAATCATACTCCTAGACTGCAAAAGGGTCCACCAGGAGTCGAGCGGTAAAATCGCTGAATACTGATAGCCCGATTACAGTTTCGAATCCCAGCAACAGGCTGGCTGCATGGGTGTTCGTGTGGTTTTCTTAATGTGTTTATACTAGCCAGTTTCCCTTAGAAAGTCCTCCACGAAAGCATCCCTTCCCTTAGGCAGATAGCCCTTGAATGCTTTGCCAAATTCAGTTAAATCAAACCAAATCAAACTTTCAACCTGTGTAATGGTTTTTCTTTTCTTCTTTTGTTATATATATATATATATATATATATATTATATATATATATATGTAATGATATTTTTAAATCAATTGATTAAATTTAATTCTAATAATATTGCTTAATAATGTGTTGGCGATTCTCTACCTAAATTGCATCCTGTTCCTAAATTTTGGCGAAATCCTTTCTTTAGTATAAAATATATTAACCTGTTGGCGCCCTTCGAATCGCCAAACTCATAAATCTGTCATATTACATAAAGTCCTTAAGAACGTTCCTGATGAGAAGATAGCGTCACCTCGTGATTTCAATTAATATCGCTGATTGGATGAGCCTCGTGACGCACACATATGTATGAATAGGGCTTCTGCTCAATTGTGAGATGGATGCTAAAATAAACCTACCACTTTATATTCCAAAATTTGTCTCATTCCTGTTGCCCTGGCTGCACAAAACAAATAATGTATGAGAAATTCCATTTCAGAAAGCAGGTAGGATACCACCTTCAAAGGGATTATCTAAAAAAGAAGATACCCCAAGGATTATACGGATAAAATGTTACGCACTTTAGATGAATTTGCTGCTGTGCGACTTCTGTGTTTCTACATTTTTCTCTAGGCGTTCTTGCTTCAAGAGAATCATCCTTCTGTTACCTGTATTCTGGTATTCTGCAGATTATTTTACGTCCAGAGAAGCATCCTTCTGTACCTGTGATGTGTGATCTGTGTTTCCATCGAAAGTTCGTCGTTCATCAAATGTGCTCTTACCGTTGACCTACTTTTGAGGATGGAAATCTTTCCCTACGTCTACGCCGTTCTGTGTTGCTCTCGAGAGCTTTGTGCTTGTGTGGTGATTGATCGTGTTTTGCGAAAATCTAATCAAGAGTGCACAAAAATGTGTATTTTCGTGTCGATTTCATCACTCGTATTCTTGTCACAATAAGTCAAACAGAAGCAATTAGTAAAAAGATTGGCGATGCAAATGATATTATTACTATTGAATTATAATTACTGATTTAATAATAGTGTTTTTATTTTGAAAATTTTAAAGGGTATTATTTTGGTATAAATGTATTTTAAATTTGGTATTTAAAGGATGTATTTTGGTTTTAATATTGTTTTGGGAAAATTTAAAGAGTATTATTTTTGAGTTAGTTTTATTTATGAAAGTATTATTAAGAGAATAATGGCTAATGAAAACATCTCTGATCCTGATGATTCATTAAGGGCAGCTAGCGCTGAACCTGAAACAAGTATAATTCCCTTTGACGCGCAGAATGATATGGATATAAATTCATGGCTTGAGTACTTTAACAAAACTCATTTAGATAAAGATGAAACGTGGAAGCTTAATAATGTAGCTCGATATCTAAAAGGTAATGCACTTAGCGTATATGTCAAAAACTACCATACAATTACTAAATATGTGGAATTAGTCCAAATTTTAAAGGAAAATTTTTTCGACCCCACTTTAACTACGTTCGGTGATTTTGCCAATTACAAGTACAATCATAAAGAGGACATAACGCAATATTTTCGCAAAAATTTAGATATTGGTAAAAAATTAAATCTAACTCATGAAATGATCTTGGAGGGTCTGACGGATGGCCTTCCTATAGAATTAAAATCCTTAATGACGATCAACGCACCCTCTGACCCCATCTCTTGGCTTACTCATGTCCATAATCTTATTAAGAGTAGCGAAAATCAACAAATCAAAAGTGCACCTCCCAGATTTGTTACTCCGATTGGGAACAGTCCCCAAGATTACAATCGATTTAATAGAAGTAGAATTTCAGCTTCAAGCTATGAAACTACTGTGAAACAAGATTCTCCTAGACCCAACAATTTCCAACGTTTTCAGAGACCAAGTAATTTTTATAATCGGTTCAGTGGTCCAAGATTTACAAGCCATCATAATTATAATTCTCAAAATAGATTGCCATTGCCACCCAGTCCCTGTAGACTTTGCACCCGGAACGGAATCCCAAATGCTTTTCACTGGTTTCAGGTTTGTCCTTTCAGAGGGGAGAGATCTGATACACCTAATGTTACGCCCCTTGCAATAGAATCAACCCCAGAAACCCCTCACAGTATTTGACTATTAAAGGTGTCGGGATATTTGTCCAATAAGAAACGTCTAGAGTGTGTTGTAGAGTGGTGCCACCATATCAATAATTTCTTCCAAAACAGCTAGATAATTACGTTTAAAAGTACAAAGAGTTAGATCATTTTCAGTAACCCAAACTAAAGGAAAAATAATCTTCAACAAAATATGTTGTATACAAATGAAAATTGGACGGATTAGTAACCAAATTACCTTGTTTGTTCTTGATAATAATTTGAATTATGTAATTTTAGGACTTTATGAATGCAAATTATTTGAATTGAGTATTGATTGTACTAATTTAAAAATTAAACAGAGAGCTATTGTACTTAATGATGACTGCCATTTTGACAGCCGACCCATATCTCTACACCTCCAACTTCAAGGTGGTACAACAAATGTTATCCGTGTGTTAATAATGATGATGATGTAAGAAATTTTCCAACCTGTAAATCTCGGACTACAAATCCAAAGGAATTAGTTTCTCAGTCTAACATTTATGTGAAAAATGCTGTTTCTAATACTGTCGATAACAAAGAGTATAACTTGGAAAAATTGTTAAATGATTATTCATCTGTGTTTTCTAAAAATAAGTATGATGTAGGAAAAATTAATATTGAACCTCAACGAATTAATTTAAATTCTGATTTGTATGTATCATTAAGACCTTATAGAACATCCCCTATGGAAGAAGAGGAAATTAAAACCCAAATGGATCAACTATTACAAGAAGGTATAATTAAAGAAAGTTGTAGCCCATATTCGTCCCCCGTGACTTTAGTACTTAAACGTGAGGAAGGTACGAAAACTAGATTGTGTATAGATTATCGAAAATTGAATTCCCTGGCTAAAACAGATGCAAACCCTCTTCCTCGCATTGACACTTTGTTAGACAAATTAAGTAAAGCAAAAGTATTTTCTACAATTGATTTGAGATCTGGTTTCTGGCATATCCCGATTCACCCTGCAGATACTGAGAAATTAGCTTTTTGCACGAATTTTGGATTATTCGAATGGTTAAGACTCCCTTTTGGTTTCAAAAATGCTCCTGCAATTTTTAACAGAGCAATTAGACGAATATTAACAAAAAATAAAATTAATTTCGCTTGCAGTTACTTTGATGATATAATCGTTTACTCTTCCTCTGAGAAGGAACATTTAGAACATTTAAAAATTTTATTTGAGGTGTTTAAAGAGGAGCATATTAAATTGAATCGAAACAAATGTGTGTTCGCCAGAGATCAGATCACATTTCTTGGCTATGAAATAAAAAATGATAGAATAATTCCCGATAACCATAATATAGAAGTTATTAAGAAACTTAAAAACCCCAGTAACACCAAAGAGTTACAAAGAGTTTTGGGAAGTGTGAATGTGTATCATAGATTCATTCCGAATTATGCAACTATTACAGCTCCATCAAACAGACTCTTGAAAAAAGATGTCAAGTGGGAATGGGATGACCAATGTCAAAAAGCTTTCGACGAAATGAAAAGAATACTGATTTCCAAACCTGTTTTACAATTGTATGATTCCAGTAGGCCCTGTCATATTTTTGTTGACGCTTCTCAAACTGCTGTTGGAGCTGTTTTGAAACAACCAGATGAAAATGATGTCCTTCACCCTGTATCATATCATTCCCGAACTTTAAGAAATTATGAGAAAAATTATACGATTACTGAGTTAGAATGTTAGGCCATAGTAGATGCCCTAGACAAATTCTATTACTATCTGCATGGACAAAAATTTGTTATACATACGGACCATGCGGCCCTCGTTTGGCTCAAAAATGTTAACAATTTAAAAGGTAGACTCTTCCGTTGGTCACTCAAACTAAGTATGTTCAATTATGAAGTAAAGTATCAGAAGGGCTCTACCAATATTGAAGCTGACATGCTTTCTAGACATCCTGTTTCACAGCACCTCCAACATTATGTACATTTACTTGATAGAAATGAAATAATCCAACAACAAAAAACTGATAATGTCTGTGGAAAAAATTACCAAGAGATAAATGATATGATGGTAATGAAGAAAAAGAATTTTTATAAAATTGTAGTACCTAAATCTTTAAGATTAAAATTGTTGAATAAAACCCATGAAAATTTTGGTCACCCGGGAGTTCAAATTATGCTTAACTTAATCACCCCTCAATATTATTGGCCTCATATTAGCGAAGATATCGGAAATTTCGTTAAACATTGTCATACTTGTCAACTTAATAAAAAGAAAAAACAGAAAAAATTTGGTCTTATGCAAGACGTACCCCCAACCGACAAACCTTTCGAATGTCTCTCTATTGACACTGTGGGAGGATTTAATTATTATAATTCTACAAAAAATATTTACATATAGTTATTGACCATGCAACAAGATATGTCTGGGCTTTTCCCTCTAAAAGTGTAACTTCAGAAACCTATGCCAATTGTCTAAAACAAATATTTCAAATACAAGTCCCCGAAAAAATTCTGAGTGACAGGAATGCAGCCTTCACTTCCTCTAGATTCAAAAAATTTCTTAAAAAGCATAATGTTAAACAACTTTTAACTTCATCTCACCATCCCCAGACAAATGGTAAAGTAGAAAGAGTAAATCAATCAATAGTAAGTCGACTAAAATGTAAAGTAAATTCTTCTTCTAAAAACGTACCATGGACTAAAGTGCTAGAGCAAGTTGTTATCGAATATAACAACTCCCCTCATACGGTAACTAAGTTCACCCCAGCATACTTACTATTTGGTAACCTCCCTTTTGAATCTCCAATTGATCAAAATAAATACCCTTCCTTAAATGAAGCAAGGGCTTTAGCAAAGAAAAGAACTATCGAATACCACCGAAAGAATAAAACTAGATATGACATCAGATTTGTAGAATCTAAATTTCAACCTGGAGATTTTGTCCTTTACGAGGAATTCGAATACCCAAATACTAGAAAATTGACTTCACCCTATTCAGGCCTTTATCAGATTATGAATAAATTATCTGAAGTTAATTATGAAATCGACAAGGAAAATTTTCACACGAAGAAACCAACTGAGATTGTACATGCGTCAAAATTAAGGTTCTATTATCCACCCGAGAACTTTAAATTACAACATGAATACATCAAAATTTATAAATCAATAAACTATCCATAACCCTTCTTTTAGTTTTCATCCTGTTGTCCCCCTTAATAGTTGATTTATCTCTCAGTGTCTGAAAAGTTTGTCTGCCCTTTTCTTTTACTGGGCTCCTTAAAACTTGAGTTTCAGGTTCAATGCACTTTCCGTGTGGGAAACACTCAATTGAGGCTATACTACAAGTGGAGTACTATACCCTCACATTTCCTTGAGCTTATGTTTTCCTATGTTTGTGTTATAAATTGTAGCAACAGTTGAAAAAGTTAAATTTCAGTTGTTGAAACTTCTGAATTTCATTTTATGTTTCTGCAGCATCGTGTACAAAAAACTGGTATGGATGTTGGAAGTTAAATTTTGTTTTGTTATCATTAATAATAGAAAAATAGAGTGACAAAATATGTTAAAAACCTAGCAAAATGTGTATTTTCAACAAGAGTATAAGAGCTCTAGTATCGTGACATAAAAACTCAAATGTTTTCAGTGCCAATGCTAATCCATAATTCTAGCGCTAATTAAATGATCCGGAGATCTCCAAAGACCAGTAAAAGACTAAAGATGAGCCTGAATGACAACTCTAATGATTGTACGGACTCATACACAAACTGTGAATGGCATGCCCTAAGATATAAACCTACAAATTCAGTTATATTACTATTTCCTATTGCCGTGTAGCTAACCAGCAATATGTTATTAGTGCTTTATTTGTTCTGCACTTAGTTACTATATTATAATTTCATTAATCATTTATTATATTTTATATACTGTATTAATTATATTAAAATATTTTATGTCATATTTTATGTAAACATTTTGTGTGCCTTGAGGTAAATCCAATCAGTTTTCCTACTCATTTAATTTCCTAATAACTAAATTTTCTGCTCTCACTATCTGGACTGTCTTGGGTCGACGGCCGCGACTGTAAGCCTTTTCAAATGGGGGGGGGATAATCTGTAATAATATTTTTAAATCAATTGATTAAATTAAATTCTAATAATATTGCTTAATAATGTGTTGGCGATTCTCTACCTAAATTGCATCCCTGTTCCTAAATTTTGGCGAAATCCTTTCTTTAGTATAAACCTGTTGGCGCCCTCCAAATCGCCAAACTCATAAATCTGTCATATTACATAAAGTCCTTAAGAACACTCCTGATGAGAAGATGGCGTCACCTCGTGATTTCAATTAATATCGCTGATTGGATGAGCCTCGTGACGCACACATATGTATAAATAGGGCTTCTGCTCAAGGTACAAGAAGAACGCTTGTGAGATGGATGCTAAAATAAACCTACCACTTTATATTTCAAAATTTGTCTCATTCCTGTTGCCCCGGCTGAACAAAACAAATAATGTATGAGAAATTACATTTCATATATATATATATATATATATATATATATAGCTTTTTGAAAGAATGTTACATTTTTCAGTACTATGGATAATTATTTTCAATACTATGGCTAATTATTTTATCCAGCCAGGTTAAGCCAGGCCAGTTAATGTATTATCCAAACCTGGCTACTAGCTTGCCTCATTTATTTAACTATTTGGTTTCTACTGAGAATGCAGCTTGTGGAATTTCAGACCTTATAAAATATGAATTGAAATGAAACAGTAATTTAACGTTAGAGATTTACAAATTCAAAAGCCTAACAAACTCCGCAAATAACTTGGCTGGAGGAAGATGGTTGGTAAGGCCGAATAATGTAATTCTCAGAGCTCGCCCTGGGAATAGCACAATAATCAGTGTCTCTGTGAAAGTTACGTCTAAATTTCAAGAACTGTATTCTTATATACACGTATCTCATTTATATGCTGGTAAGAGCTAACGAAAAATAAAATCACCATAGTTGAAACAATAACTTAATTGGTTAGTTAACATAATTTTACAGCTCTTCATATTTAATCTATTTTCTGCAATGAAGTTAAAAGATAAAATAGAAAATTTAAGTAAATTCAAGATAAAAGGCTAACACGATTAGAACAATGATCTAAGGAGGGAGTTCTTCTGAAGAAAATCGTCATATTAAGTGAATATATTATCCAAACCTGGCTACTAGTTTGTCTCCATATATAAAAATCCAGCGTTAAAGTTTGAGTTCATTAGGAGTTCGAACTTAAAAATTCAAACTCAAAAAGTTTGTTAGTTGCGTTCATCTAAAAGTAGAATACGTGATGGTTAGACAGAAATCCCCCCCCCCCAGATGAGGTTAAGGCACATAACTTTGTAGAGTCATAAGGTTAATTATAAGCAGAAAAGAGGAAAAATATGCAACCGCCTTCGCCGGGAATCGAACAACGGACCTCTGTAAGACCGGCCCAGGATGCAGAACCACTACACTACGAAGGACGCTAGGAAAGTGGGAGAAATAACTTATAACTTGAAGGAGAGGACACTGTGGCTTGCATTGCTTCAGTATCACAGACAAATTCAAAATCAAGAGAGAGAAAGTTTGGACTGGAACCTTGACTTCAGTTGCAAATCATCGGTATCTGGTGAAAGAGTTTCCGTAACACAATGTTAGATTTCTCCTAATTAAACACAGAATGCCAGAAGAAGTGCAGATCTTTTAAGCTTCTAAAATTAGTGCATAGAACTGAAGTAAATCAATTATTAATTTATTTAAAACTATGCAGAAGTTTATTTTAGACTGATGTTGATTTATTAGGGACTTCTGATGAAATATCTGCCAAGTCCTGTTCATAAATATTCCACTAAAAATTACAGAATTCTGTTAAAATATGTTGCACTTCCTATGAAAAAGTTGACAGGGGAATAAAGGGAATGTCATAGAATTGAAATTTCGTTTCAAAGTAGACAAAACTTTGAGATTATTTTAGTAAGTGAACTGCGATGAAGAATATATTCAGTTTCCTAGAAGTGCGATACTGTTATATTGCATAAGCGGAAGGTTAAAGGAAACAAAACGTTATTGGAATGATTTTGGTATAATGTCACGTCTAGACAAGAGAATGACAGGACATTCATGATGAAGTTGCTGGCCTCCAATGCTGAAAAGAAGGAATATATACATAGGCTTATACTCTAGACTGAACGCCTGCAGTTGAAAATACCATCAGAACGATGCAAGAAACTGCAGAGACGCCGGATAAATTGAAGTGAACAGTTCAACTTCAGCAGTGTTCGACAAATGCGTTTTTTACTATAGCTATTGCTGAAGAGCAACAATTCATGATATATTTTGTACTGTGCTATGGATAATATGCAATTCAAATTACGCTGTTGCAGTACATATTATTTTATATTATTGACACACAATGAAGGCACAGCACGGACATTGTAGGTTGTATCCCACACACATTGTCTTGTTGGATCATGGATGTTTTACGCATTTGAAGATGCCGAGCGTCATCCAAATTTTGTCGAAGTCTAACTCAATGCACGCATTGAGCTACTCGATAGTGTTAATTCTTTGAAGGGCGGTTGTTATCTAGATTAACCACCTTTCCTACTGACCATCTTACTCATTTGTATGAGTGGTATACAAGACTAACCGTTTCTGAAGTTCCCTTGTAGCTCATTAGATAAATCAGTAGTTGATGCAGCAATTCGTCTTCAAGAAAATAAGCATCAGCCTTTGAAGACAACATCACAACGATGTCTACGCTGCAGCACCAAGAAAAAGCCTGTAAAAACAGTGTGGGAATGCAAGACAATGCAAAGTTGCACTCTGCTTGAAAACGAAAAACTGTTTCCGTTTGTGCTGAGTACTATAGAGACTGATTTGTAGGGATGTGTTCTGTGGGCGGTGGTCACTGATACTACCACCAGAAGTGGTCATTTTTAAACGCGTCTTGGATAAAATATGTGCAATTGTCGCAAATAATTTCATTGTAACACCTGATATAATAAATATTAAAAGACCCCTTATAAACAATTCCATTTCACGTAACGTTTTGAGAGGAAATCGAAGGTCTTCAATTCTAACGATCTGCAGGCGAAGAATACACCACCGAAAAAATTCATTGGTGTTCTACTTTAGCCAAACTTGGAATGACGTCACGAGATTTTGATGTCACGTACTTCTTGAAGGAAGCAGGAGGCTAAAACCATTTCAGAAGCATTTTGTTTCATTTAGCTTCCCAAATAACCCACATAATATAACTTAAATTGATTGATATTGTTTGCTATTGATTGATTTTGGAACTATTTACCATTAAAATTAGTTCCCAAATTATGTAATCATAAATCTTTGTTGTGCTTCTTAGACATTTATTGGTACTATCTTTTTATTATTGATTTCGCCGTCCACTTTGAATATGTGAGCTTGTCAGATTTTACAGTTATAACGACTTTATTCGTATCTACTCAGCTAAGATATAACAAGAAGTTTTACTATTTTTTCTTTAAGATATTTCCCATTTTGAAAGCTCTGCGTTAACAGGAAAATCAAACTGGCTACATAAATACTATAATTATCTTGTAAATCATATTTTGAGCAAATTTACTTTAAATTTATCCGGAAACAGACTCATCACGCAGCTGAGGGCAAAACACATTATACTGACTTTTAAATCTAGTAATCCATTCATTATAACACGCTTGAAATCAAAATGCCCGGTCACAAAGAATCAAGCCATTTCTACTGAAAGAACACCGCTAATGGATGGAATTCTTATTTGATAACATTAGTACCAATGTCTACATCAGTAACAGGGTATGTGGGAGTAAGAAGGATTTTCCGATTCTGCTTAATGGTGCCTGAAAGGAATTTCTGCAGCTCACGTAAAGCATAACTATTTCTGTCCTGAAGATTTAAGTTAAGAGGGATACAAATTCTTTCATCCCTTTTAAAGGAATTATGAATCTGATTTACTAGTCAGAGTAACGAATACATTAGATATACGTATAATACGCTATATAAACTTCGTAGACTCTTTTTTATAATCAGAATTTTAACTTTTACTTCCTAGAAAACCGCAGAAATATTATAGAAAAGAAAAATTAAATTTTAATTAGATTGATGCTACAATAAAAGGAGACTTATAATATTGAATTACAGCATTATAGTTTATATTAATTAATTATAATTTATATTATTACAATAATTTATCAAACCGAATAATAATAAAACTAAATTGTTCTTGCAAGAAGGAGGAATCTCAGTCTTGAAATGCTTAAAGTTTTACTTCCTTTTTCGAAATTAAGGAAGTATTGTAATCCCGAAAAATTTCAGGTCGTGTTTTCCAAAGGAAATGTTCATTTTGACCCTTCATAGATCTACACGGGGGATGTTTTTGTTTGCATGACATCTGTACCTACGGACGAACTAAAGAACTCTTTCTCCCAACGAATTGTAAAATGGATTTAAAATTGATTCAAAATGAACTTGTTTTGTGATATCTATACGTACTATACATGTATGTATGCATGTATCGCACATAAGAAAAAATATTAAACATAGAATGTTTAATTCAGAAGTCAAACAACAAAAATCAGCGTTATATTTTCAAAATTTTCACAGGACTAGTTTCGATGGTTTTACCGAACGACCATCCTTAGGTGCAAAACCGCAAATGAGCAAGATAGGAAATAATGATTAGATGAGATAAGAAAGCCTGGACAAGAATAAACAAGTGGCGCCATCTGTTGGTGAAACCAGAACTAAAACATAATTTCTTTAAAGGCCAAAGGCAAAGATGGATTGGAATTAGGATCGTTAACTAGAACAGAAAGATTTTTTTGAATGTGAAATGCCTCTAGAAAATACAGTTCTCCAAGGAAGATGTTTTTTGAATAATTTTGGCAGCAGAAAAATTGAAAGTGTGATTTTCGGACCAACAATGTTGAGCAACAGAAGACTACTGTGTTTCCGTTTTTCTAACATATGCCTCATATTAATTGACGCGAAATTTTAAGGCTTTTTTAGTTTGGCCAATGTAAATTAAACCACACTAGCAAGGAATTCTACAAATACCACAGGAATTCATATCCGGAATGGGGTTCTTGAGTATGGAACTCGGAATTTTATTGATGGGAGAATAAACGACCCGAATGTTAAATTTCTGCAAAATATGTGCAAATTTATAGCTAATTGTTGGAAAGAAGGGAATGACAACAGAATTTTTATAATCTCCTAAAACAAGAGTGTGCCTTTTAGTGTGTTGAGATGAGAATTTTTTAACTGCTTGATTAATAATGTTGGGTGAAAAGCCCCTGTCAATAGCTATTGCTTTTAAATAATTTAGTTCTTCATCAAGGGCTAGTTTGGAGGAGCAAACTTAAAGAGCACAGAAAACATAGGAATAAAATGAAGCTAACTTTTGTTTAGTCGGATGACATGATTTAAAGTGTGGTGGAAGGCAAACCGATGATGGTTTACGGTAAACCGTAGTACTGAAGCTGGATGTGTTACGTGTGACCAGAATGTCGAGAAACGGAAGAGATTCTCAAGTTCAAAAGTGAATTGAATAGCAGGATCAATAGAATTCATTGTTGAAAGAACTTTATTACCTTCAAACAGGGTAAAAGTATCGTCTACGTAAAGTTCGCGTCAAGGAACATGAGGCATATGTTAGAAAAAAGGAAACACAGAAGTCTTCCGTTGCTCAACATTGTTGGTCCGAAAATCACACTTTCAATTTTTCTGCTCCCAAAATTATTCAAAAAACATCTTCCATTAAAGAACTGGATTTTCTAGAGGCATTTCACATTAAAAAGAATACCATTGCTGCTTGTAATTTATCAATAACATCATCAATTAATGGCAGAGGAAAGCGATCGCGAATTATTTTTTTATTCAGGCGCCGAAAATCTTGGCAAAGTCTAAATGAGCCACATTTTTTTCTACTTATTACTTGCGTAATCAGAACAGCTTGGTTTAATGATTTGTTTCTCTAACCACTCCGAAATCTGTTTATCAATTTCACGCTGCTCTGCGGGGGGGGGAACGTCACGGCGAGCAATAAACCGGAAGTTGATCTGTCAGCACTATTCGCATCTTCAGGGCAGATATTTTTATTTTATTCGGCTTACAATTCCTTACTAAGTATAGTATTTCATTTCGATGTACTCTGTCTTTGATATGACTTAAATCAATTTCCTCGTCATTATAAATATCACGAATGCACATCAAATAGTTTTCTGGTTGCAATTTTCTAATTTCGACTCCTTTTTCATTTAAAGTTGCCCTTGCCTGATAATATCCACCTTGCCTGATAATATCAGTACCAATGATCGCTTGTAAAAACATTTCGTTTTCTTCGATGACACAAATATTTGATCTAAATGAAGAACCATCGATTTCGAATTCACCATCAAATTTTCCTATAGGCTTAATTTTCCCATTACCAAATCCCGTTAGATCTGCCGATTTAAGTTCAGAAGAACCTATCTTCTTACGTATATCTTCTCGGATTAGCGTTACTTGACTACCAGTATCTATTAAAGCATCAATTTGCAAATTACCCAAATTAACAGTTTTATGCATTTCTTTCTGACAAGTCTGAGTTATTGGAGTTACAGCTTTGGCCTTTTGGATATTTTTAGAAGATGTTTTGGAACAATCTACGGCTGTGTGTCCAAACAAATCGCATTTAAAACATATAAATCATTTACTCTTATTATTAACACCTTGGTTCTTTAATTTTACTAGGTGTAGCGCGTGTTTTATTTTGTGTGTTAGTACTTGAATAACCCTTATTTTTCATATCTGGAACGCGAATTTTCTCATAGATTTTTAATTTCTCTTTGAATTCAGAAATAGTTTTACACCCATACAAAACAATTTTGTTACTACTCTGACCTGGTATCCCATTAATTACATAATCAAGAATTGATGAATCATTAACAGAACCGCGACTGGCTATTTCACGCATGCAGTTAAATATTCGGAAAGTGATTCACCAGGTTTTAAGTGTCGTTTCTGTAATAAATTTTGAAGTTGTGCATTGTTTAGTTTAGAACCAAATTCAGATAAAAGATTTTCTTTTAATTTGTCCCATCACATTATACTTTTTAAAGACCGTATAAATACTTTAGCAGAACCAGTAAGCAATTTTTTAGCAAACACAATTTTCTGTAATTCCGATAACTTAAATAATTTAAAAGTTTCTTCTAAATCACCAGTGAATGATTCAACTGGACATGTATCAGTGCCATTAAATTCAGAAACAGTTTCTAAGATATCACGAAAATGTAGGGAAATATTGCTAGGCATTATAATGTTTTTATCCATTGAGCTATTTATGGGAGTTGATTCTGACAGACCAGAATTAACATCATCATTTTTATCAGAATCATAAACACTTTCGTTTTCAGATAACTCATCAACGTCATCACTTTTGGATTTTAGAAATTTAAAATCACAAAGACTATTCAATATTAAATCACAGTTTTTATCAGGATTTGAATCATAATTAAGATGTAACAAATTACACACAGAAATAAAATCATTTGCTGTAATTTAGTTTTAAGTAATTTAGTTTTAGTTTTAAGTAATCATTTGCTGTAATTTAGTTTTAGTTTTAAGTAATCATTTGCTGTAATTTAGTTTTAAGTAATTAGTTTTAAGTAATTTTTGTTTTGTTTCTTCAATATTAAAATCAGATGGAAAACCACAAAAGTTACGCAATCTCGCTCTATTTTTTCGATCACGCAAAGTTCCGGGCACAATTTGATGTAAAAGTTTAATTGACTTAATAGGCCCAGTCTTTAAAGAATTTGAAATTCTAGGAATAGAATTTAAGGTAGTCATCTTAATTTACAGTATCGTAAAACACTATACTTAGTAACAATGTGGAAATAATCGAAACAAAACTTACTTCTCTTCTTTTGTAATATTCATCATGATTCCTCCTAGGCTCATCCCGGCCGAGCCCCCAAATCTGTAGAATCGGTACTTACTGTCTAGGAATATGATGTCTGTAAACTTACTTTTTAGGTGGCTGTCTAGGAGCTAATAAACTAGTCCAAATTATAAATAACTTGAATATTTAATGGAAACATAAATAGTTGCTACAAACTACAAAATGATTACATGTGTAGAAGGATAAATTTACATAGATGATATTTACAGATGAAGATAATCGACCGTCTTTTACATGTAAACATCTTTCAGTCGCATTATCGTCTTAATGGCGGAATCGTCTGACTTCTATCATCGGAAAAGTAAAAGATTTATTCTCACAGCTTGTCGCGTCATCCGATTATAATGAACGATGCCATCCCACAATAATTTATCGGTACGTTTAAGCAGTTTAATTTGATAAATATGTCCGTTTGTTAATGTACTAAATTAAATCGCCACTGAAAGTATAAACAATAATACTCTTTGAAACTGAAGGAACAATATTTTTGTTTATATTACGCTTGTACTTCTAAAGAAGTCAGTGAAAATAACTACATTAATTATTGTACACGTATTTTACTTTTACGGTTCAGAAATTTATTTTTAATCGACGATTAAGAATATTTATATATTCCTGATTACATAAAAATAACTCCTAAATATTACAATTATTTGGGGATGAAAATCTCCTAAATATTACAATTGCATCTTCTATTATTTCTGTTATTCTATGTATTTTCTTCCCCTTTTTGTATTTCTCGTACACATTTTGCTGTTTCTGTAAAAGATCCGATTGTTTGTGCAACAATTCTGGTTGCTTGTGATATTGATTTTTTATGCTGTTCCACAATAAACAAATTTAATCTCCTTTTTGAGACAAATCTCAGTTAATCCGGAACTCTGCTAATTATTCCCGTTTCATCAGATGTTGTCTGCAGTCCAAATCGCAAAAGCTGTTGGTTTGCGATAGTAATTTTTTCATTGTTTTGAAATAAACAAACTGAATTCTTTCGAGAGGTATAGCTAATTTGCTCCCTGTAAATCGGGATTTCGTTAAACATTGGATTTTTTTAGACACAGCAAAAGTAGTTACAAAATATAACAACAAGAGACGTAGCTTTAGCGCATAGAACGCTGTTACATTCTCGAACCGGTTTTCCATGAAAGCATCGTGGACTTACGATAGCCTTCCGTAAGTTTTGCTTTTAATCTGTTAGCTAAAACGATTAACTGCCAGTTTTCAGTAAAATATCAGAATATCCCGAAAACTATTTCTTTCTTCGCATATATCAGTTATCAGTAACTTAACAAATCTTTAGACATTTCATTCCCCAAATGTTTCCCAAATTCTTTTTACAAAGGAAGTAACAAAAGCCTATTATCATCTATGAAAATTATTTTGCGCATTTGCAGCCTGCGTTCTACAAGAGTCTTCCACTAACCTACATGTGAAAGAAGAGTACTAATGTGAAACAGGTGTGATATATGATTTCTATTAAAATTTTATTACCTGTTTATTAATAGTTAGTTGTTGTTTCGAATTGAGCCATCTTTGTGGGCAGGTTTCTTTCATGCAGGGATTTCTAAAAAAAACTGGTTCGTACTGATGTTACAAATACCAAAAACAGAGAAAACATGCATGTAGCCAGCTCACTGGTAAAAATTCGAAACTCTGTCAACCTTCCAGAGTTCAGAGGCTTTATCCGTTCGGCCAGTGTTGAACTTATTGAGAATTAAAATGTAATTCGCGCAAAGAGAAGTTAGCCCAGAAGGGCTATTAGTCGTTTATAGTGATTTGGCGCAAAACGGCATTTTGCGCCAAATCACTATAAACGACTGCATCACTATAAACGACTGTATCATTATAAACCACTGTATTTTCAAGTTGTTGCCACAAAATATTATCGCTCTGTATTATGTTTAAAGAAATTAAATAACAAAGAATCTGCATGAATGTATGCATGTTTTTTGCACTGTAAAAACAACGATACGTAGAGCCATCAAATTTTGAATAACGCAATCTTCCACCGAATATGGCCGTCTGGAAGCTAGCCCTGTACCCGAATACGGGTACCTGGGAGCCCAAATCATGAATTTCGAATTTGTTTTATTACTTATTTCGTGTTTTTTTAAACTTAAACGAATTTTTATTAAGAAACTCGACGATTTCAAAGTGAGCAGTAGCAACACACTACACAGAATAAAATATTTTTATCTCCAAGCGAACGACACTGTCTATTGGAATTCTAAAAGTATGCTGTATGCTGCTTTTAAATATCTATATCGCAAAGCGGCGTTAGTCCAAATGCTGTCGAAACGAATGTGCCTATAAATGGGGGTTGGTTGTAATATAGAATCTAAAAGCTTTCAGATTTTACTTTATTTTTTGCTACTTTTGGGGAGGGGAATGAAATTTAGATTTCTTTCTGGCCTTAACTATGTTCCAAATTATTCCCCACCTACATGCAAAGTCCTGATTTGTGTGACTGGATAAATGACATGTAAACATTATTCTATATTTTATATTAGAATTTGACTGATTTCCACTTTGAGTCAATATATTTTGAATCAACGACTTCAAATGATAAAATAATTGTGAAACAGCGAAATTTGTTGAATTAAATAAACATGTTATTGCTAAAATGATGATTTTTTGTTTGTTTGCTTTGTTTGTTTAATACTGAGTTTTGAAATTTCATATCAAATTTACTGTAGGTTCCGAAGTGGCTTCTTTTTAACTATAGAAACGAGAAAAAGCCGTAAGTCTCAACAATTGGTAAGAAATTCCAGAATTCCTTTGAATACGTTTCAGATGCCACTTACTTTAATATGAAATGTAAATAACCTTTATAACTCGCGAAGGAATATACGAAATTTTCTTAAAGCTGCCGCAATAAAATGATGAATATTTGCATACATTTTATGATGAAATGTACGCTTTATGGACAAAATGAAAATAAATTGTCGGAAAGTTTGAAGAGAGAAAAATTGACACTCGAAGCAATTTTGCGTTTTGGTGCCTGGAAAAGAAAATTGAAGCTGCGAATACTTGGAATTAACTTCTGAAGCATTCAGGGTGTGAGAAGCATTTTAATATGAAAAATGAAAATAGTGTATGAATATACATTAAGAAAATAACTTGATTAGCTGTGAAGAGTAAATCTGGAATTTATATAGTGTTAGAAACATAATATTGTTGTGTGCGTACGGATTCGTAATAAATTGACTACACAAGTCCGATGAAAAGTGAATGAAATTTATTCTTATCACAACAAATAAAACAAAATCCGTAAATAAATAAATCTACGGTGATTTTGAACGCAGATGGGTACATTTCTGACTTTTACGCCCAGTGGTTGTGTCCTGTCTTCGAGGCCCCCAAACGCCAGGTTCCAACAAGATCATGCAAGACTACATGTTGAACGTCATGTTCTGACCTTCCTCGATACACAGGGTATTCGATTGCTGCCCTGGCCTGCACGGTCTCCAGATCTGTCACCCATTGAAAACATCTGGTCATGTGTTTCTGAGAGACTGGCTCTTTTATCACCTTGGGAAAAAACTGAAACTTCATTTCTTTCCTGTTTTCTGTGTGGATGTGTATATTTATGTATATATACACACCCACACACGATATATATATATATATGTGTATATATGTAGTCAATAATATATATATATATACATTATTGACTAGAAAAGTAAATAATTTTGAACTATTCTTTTTCCATTTTTTATGTATTTCTACTGCTTCCAAACTCTTTCTAATTTAAACCTACTGAATATTACATTTTTCGTTTGCAAAAACTGACATTTTATGTAAAAAATTTCAAAATAGAGCTGATTTTATATTCATTTTCTTTCAAGTCTTCAAAGTTAAAAATTCTTTACTTTTTCTTCTTTAATTAATTAATTTTTTTTGCCCAGAAATAATTTTAAGTTTTTTCGTTTAAAAAAAAATTCTACAGTACTGTATATATATATATATATATATATAATTTATCAAGCAAAGCAGTAATAACAATTTTTGAAAAACCAATTTTGGTCAAGAAAACATCTTGCGCAATATGCTGCAAAATAAGTAAAAAATAAAAATTGTAGAAAGCTCGCCTAAAAGTTACCAAGAGCTGCTGCTCCAAAAGGTTAAAGACGTTTTCAAAAATTAATACACATGAAAAGCAAATCATTAGACATGTAAAACATAAATACAATAAAATTACAATAAAATTAAATAACAGAAAAAGTTAAAAAGTAAGCGGAAAATGGTAAATTAGCCCAATTCGACATCCAAACAGGCTTTTCAAGGGAAATTTCATTTATTTGAACGTCGAATCAAGCTAACCCCATTACGCGTTTCGCCGAACAGACAATTGAAACTTTTTCGCTAAAACATTTTTTGACAAAGTGTCCTGGAAATTTTAATAGTCTCAATTCTCTGTTCCAATTTCCCGACGCGTCCGCTCAGAAAGACACATTAAGGTGTTAAAATATGTTAATCAAAATCAAACTTTCTAAATCTAGTATAAAATTAAAATCAAAACGAAAATAAATAGCGATGAGCTATTAGTCCTTAAAATTACAAATACATTCTGGCTGGGCCTGCAAGCTTAAAGATTAACAATTTAATTTTTAAAAATTGTAGATTTTATAAAATTGTAAGAAAACCTGTAGTTAATAATCAATATAAAAAATAAAATTGAGAAAAGAACAACGCAGTGGGTCTTGCTAAGACCAAGAAAAAGTTGTAACAAAAGAAACAAAAAACTGACCTTTGGCGATGTAAAGCTGTCATGCAAAGAAGAGGAAAGTTGGTAAAAGCTTTTACTTAAAAGTACATTTTATACTATAGTTCCAGAGTATAAAAATTACACTATGTATAAACAATAATATAATACTAAATAAGTAAAAGTTATCGCGTAAAATCTTAATGTAAAAATTACAAAAAGAGATAAACTTCAAAATGAGATTAATTTGTACATTCGTCTAAAGAGGCTTCCTTGTACACTTTTATCTAGCAAAAATAGTAAGTTTTACATATACAATTTTAAAATACAATTTTAAATTTTTTTGAAATTTTCAGTTTCTTTAAATATAATAGAGGATGATAATATTTGGTGGCAACAATTTCAACAGTGATACAGCCGTTAATAGTAATTCGACGCAAAATGCCGATTCGAGACAAATAGCCCTTTGGTGTTAACGTCCATTTGGGCTAATAATAATAATCAAGAGGAAGAAGATGAAAAACTCCACTGACTCTAACGGAAGTGAGAAAAACTAGATGTCTGAAATTTGCCTTTAAATTTTAATTGTAAATGATTTGTACGCATTTAAGTTCTATGAACCCACAAATAAAATCACAGATTTAGCCAACATTTTTCTAGTATAATCAGTTATACATAAAATGATTAATAATTTCATTTTCAGACGAAACATACATATTAATTTTATTAAAATTGATGAAGGTATCTTAGCAATATTTGGCTTTCTAAGATAAATAAAATGAAACAAAAGATGAAACATAACGCTCTTGCGTCTGGAACCTGTTTCATTCTAATTTATTGCTAAACAAGCCCATATACGCTGGTTATTATAAATTGAGGAAAAATGACAAAAATAGCGATAACTCCCTCAAAAATAAGCCAAACCGTGTAACATTTGAATATGTTACACGGTTTGGCCAAGTAAGAGTAGCTGAGTAAAACTGCGATATGCAAATTGGTGGCGCTGCTTTCGGAATACGTCATCTGCAAGGAGCACAAAAGTCCATGTTTGAGAGCAAGCCCACATATTATGGAACTGAGTGAACTGTGACAGTCACATCAGAAATCTGAGATAGCCAATTCGGAACAATGACATCCAGGCATCATTTACCTGCAGAACTGCGATGGAGAGCCATTGGGAAACTAGAGGCAGAACAAAGTCAAACAGAAGAGGCAAGATCGCTAAATGTGAGTCCTCCTGTGGTTCATAGACTTTGGAGGCAATTTCCAACCACAGATTCGGCACCTAGAAGGTTTAGCCAAGGGCGGCCAACTGCTACGACGAGCGCCGATCACCGATATTTGACATTATGTGCACTCAGGAATAGAACCGCTACTCCGACTCTTCTTAGATCCTTCCTTGCTGCAGCCACTGGAAGGTTGGTGTCAACGTCAACTGTGCATTCTTCAACTGGGCTTCACGAAGGCGGTCTGTATGCGAGGCGAACAACCATTTGCGTGCCGCTCAAGTCACGCCATAGCAGGGACCGTTTTCAGTGGGCACGACAGCATGTCCACTGGACGCCTGAGGAATGGAGGGCTATTCTCTTTACGTACGAGTCCAGGTTTAGTCTAGAACGCAATAGTAGGGGTTACTTGATATGGAGAGAACCTGGAACCCGTTATTTTCCGTCAAACATCCGTGAAAGAGATGCTTACGGAAGAGGCAGAGTCTGTGTTTGGGGTGGCATCTTTTTGGGTGGACACACAGACCTCCATGTCTTTCCATAGGAAATCGTGAATGCTCCGGTTTATAGAGATGCCATCCTAGATGCTTATGTGCGCCCATGTGCCGGGGCAATAGGTGATGCTTTCCTGTTACAAGACGATAACGCAAGACCACACAGGGCTTGCATCGTATATGATTATCTTCAACAGGAAACAATTATGCGCATGGAGGGGCCAAGTCGATCCCCGAATTGAATCTTATCGAGCACGTTTGGGATGCTTTAGAGAGACGTCTAGCTGCTCTCAACCCGCCCCCTTAGACCCTAGCCGCGCTTGCAACTTCTTTTGCAAGAGAAATGGCTCTCGCTTCCTATGAAACTGATAGACCACATAATTGAAAGCATCATACATCGCTGAATGTGCTGTATTGCTTCTAGAGGCGATTATATTCCATATTGAAGGTACTTTTACCATAGCAAACTGACAGTTTCGATTTGTTCATTTTATACATGTACTAATTTTTATACTACCATAATTGTCTGGTATTTTCTTTTTATGTTATTTGATACCTTACTATGTGTTGTATATTGTGGGTAAGTTTCATAAAATTCTACATGTAACTTTTTCAGTAATCGTGATTTTTGTAATTTTTTAAAAATTTATGATAAGTGCATATATATATTATTTCGCCAATTTAAGGCTGCCATCTATCAAACAGAGTTTTCAACACGTCACCAACTACTACTTTTCTCAAACTTAAATACGACAATCCTATTACTTGTACACAGCGGAAAAAAAAGGGGGGACAGTTCTATATTTTCCATTCTACTGGGTCAAATGACAAAATTCAAATTGCGTTTTTCATGTCTCGAAATCGCGACTTAAGATATATATTGGATTATAAGATATATATTAGATTATAGGATATATATGTAGCATTCTTCTAACACAGGTATTTTGACACAAAATCGGACTTTTTCTGAAATAACATACCAATTTTTTTCCCATAGTTTAATTCTATGATTAAAATTATGCCTAGATATTAAATTTTGTAAAATTTGGTGCGAAATTTACGGAGAAATTCAAAAATTTATCTTGGTACAATTATTTCAGTTTGCTCCAAGAATAATTCACCTGGCAAACTTCTTAATATATGGCAACCAATTTTCCTTTCCCTTCCTAATGGAAGGGAGAGGAAAATGTCGCAGCGGGAAAAACACCTCGTTCCTATCTTTTTTACATTGTTCATGAGCGGGAAAAAAGACACATCGTTCCTTACCTTCAAATAATTTTAGCAAAGTGTCTAAACCACATTTGGTGTTTTATCGCTTTTAACAAATATGCCAAATTTCAAAACGCGCCAAAATATAAATTCCAGTATATCTTCGGGAATTTTGAATAAAAAATTGTAATTTTTTGCAGGTATGCTTAGAAATACGTTTACTTTAAGATGATGGTAAAATTTTATAGGTCATAATTCAAAATATTTTTGAAAAATTTATAAAAATTATTTAAAAATACAAATTTAAAAAATAAATAAAAAAAATGGGTGACTTTTATTTGGAATGAACATGAATTTCGAAATGTGAAAGAAAGAATAATATAGGTTTAATAGAACAAGATAGATTAAATATATACCATTTATACCGTATATATATCAATTAAAAACTCAATTAACTTTGAAGAGCTAAAATTTTGAGAGCTCAGTTTTTAAAAACTACTCGTGCGATATTTACAAAACTTAGTAGTTTGGCGTAATTTGAGTCGTAGAGTTTAAATATAAAAAAAAAAAAAAAAAAAAACCTATATTATTTCAGAAAAAGTCCGATTTTGTGTCAAAATACCTATATTATAACAATGCTATACGTAAATCTAATACATATTCTAAGTCGCGCTTTCGAGACATGAAAAACGCAAGTTAAATTTCGTCAATCGGCCCAGTAGAACGAGAGATATAGAACTGTCCCCCTCCTTTTTTTGCGCAGTGTACATTCCATTACATTTACAGTTCCGCCATTTCATTTCAAATTATGCAAAAAACGTAAATTAATTTCAATTTTATTTGCTGGCATTGTACCTTAATTCGTACGTAAATCCCTACCTTTAATTTAAAATAAAAGAATGTAATAATTTTGATTTTGTTTTTAATTTAGCGTTTGAATTTGTTATAATGCGTTAATCTGTACATATTTCTACTAATATTTCCTTCTATATACACTAATTTGTACAGATTTTAATGTTTTTTTATTGTTTTTGCAATATTATGAGTGTCAGAGAATGTTTTTTCTAAACTGAGAACCTCGTTTAATTTAGTTCTTAACGAGTACCTCAAATTAAGAAGAATATCTTACTCATTTATATTCTTGATTTTGTTTGTGACAAATGTTATGACTTAAGCAGACTAATTCCTAAGCGGATTGGTTTGTTCAACTGGATAAGTTAGATACTTTTTAGTATTTTAAATTTTAACTCTTTATTTTTACTATTTAAAATTTTTGCGGCCTGAAATTTATTCCACTGATTCATAATTTTAACTAAATTTCTGTTTCTTGGAGAGGATATACGAAAAAACTTTTCTAATAATACAAGGTGTTTATAAAGTCCCGGACCCATTTTGATATTTAATAATTCATAAAATAATAAAGATAGATTAAAATTAATAACATAAATGGTTATATAGACTCAAAAAGTTTCATAACCCTTGTCAATGAACTTTCACGTGTGCCCCCTTCGTCGCACGGAGAATATCAAGTCGATATTTAATTTCACGCCAAGGTACTGGCAAGCATGTCGGCATCCATAGAGGCTATTGCGGTTGTAATTCTGGCTTTTAGGTCATCAATGTTCGACACTCTCCTCCTGTAAACGTTGTCCTTTACAAATCCCCAAAGGCAAAAGTCTAGCGGCGTTATATCAGGTGATCTGGGTGGCCAAGGAATTGTACCTCCTCGCCCAATCCATCTTCCTGTAAAATGGTCATTCAGAGAAACGATGACAAACGATGGTACCCCAATGAGGTGGTGCAACATCTTGTTGCAAAAAGACATGTGGCTGAAGCTCTTCTAGTAGTGGAAACACAAAGTTTTCCAACATGTCTTAGTACACGACTGATGAGACCGTCTTTTCTGTAAAAAAGAAAGACCCAATGACTCGGTCGTGCATTAGTCCACACCACACATTAACCTTTGAGGAATCCCTTTGTGCCTCACGGTATTCATGGGGGTTTCAGATCACCACATACGCACATTATGGCGATTAAAAATGCCAGAAAGATAAAAGGATGCTTCGTCGGAGAACATTATGCGCTTCAGAAATTCAGCATCATCTTCTATCCTCCTTAGCACATCTGTTACAAAGGCCATCCTCCTAGGCCTATCGTCCGGTTCCAAAACTTGAACAATTTGAACTTTGTATGCATGCAGTCTTAATTTTTTCTTAATAACCTTGTAAAATTGCAATTAATAAGCAGACGATATTTAGAAAAGTACAGATATTTAGACTGGAAAATGAAATTATCTGAAATTAACCACACGCGCAAACGATATTTACAAAAGTAAAGATATTCAAACCTGAAAAGGAAAATACATAAGTTATTCTATCAATAAATGCCATAAGTTTGTTTATGTCTTCATTATTTTATGAGTTAATAAACATCAAAATGGTCCAGGACTTTATAAACACCCTGTATATTATATATATATATATATATTACTTTCTCTCCAAGGTTTTTTAGTTTCGCCAATGAAGCCAAAATGGCAAACGTGTAAGTTATTACAGTCGCGATGTTCCTAGCCTCGTTTGAGGCCTATTGAAAGTGCTCAAGGTTTCTATTACTTATTGTGAGTTTTAATTAAATCTTTTCACCTAAGTTTTATAATTTCACTAAAGTTTAAAATTCTTCGGATTATATGATACATGTTTAAAGGTAGAATTTTGATTTATCACTGGAGTTTTTTAATTTTTCACTTTTGGTTTCAATTCTTTAAAAAAAATAGAATATTTTTATTTAAGCTACAAGATTCTAATTTTTCCTTGCTTTGGGGAAGGGCCAGAATTTTCGGGTGAACTGTTATAATTAAAATACACTGAAATGGTTCATCGGCTAATTCTGGATAAAAAAAAAAAAAAAAAAAAAAAAAAAAAAAACAGAATTCTTGTAGAGAGAGATTTCAATTGATTTCAGTGTTCCTCCTCCCCCTTATAAAGTGAAGTTGATTGAATTCCTCTTCTGTTATGTTCTTTTTTCTTTAAATTTCATTAAAAGGTTTTTGAATTGGGGTATCGCTTGTTTAAAAGTTTGGTTTTTATATTTATTAAATTCTTTGCTGCATTTATGGATTATTTGAAATTTATTAATTATGAATCTCAAAATTTTTGCTCTTTGTGAAACATTAGTTCTTAATTTCTTACTTTATGTCTTTAATAATAATTTTCAGCAGCTTAAAGCTTGAAAATACTAGACATATTTATATTTTGTTTTTTAAAAAAATTTTTTGTGATTATGTATCTCTCTCTCTGTGTGTGTAAGGTATTGCATTTTTGTTAACTAGCATAAAATTCTTCAAAAATAGTTCACTTCACGCTTTCTCGTTTTTCTGAAATTCCTTACACACTACACTGAAAGTTCATATTACACTGAAAAATGCAAGCGCGTGTCAGTGGACAAGCACTTAAAGGCAATCGGGAAATAACTGTGAACACTTTTTTTATTTGTTTTATTTATATAATTTATTTAATAGCTATTAGCCTTGTGTCACTACAAGGGCCAGAAGTGGTGGCCATTTCCTGATCGATGCACTTAGAAGGTGGTTACTGTTGCCTACTATAAAGGACGATAACCATGCTTTCCTAGGGATTCGAATGCAGGCCATCGCTACGGCAGTCAGTGTCACTAATGACTATACCGACTGGGCGGCTGTAACTGCGAACATAAGCCAAATTATTTTCTCTTATAAGGTATTTTCCCCTCCTTTATGCATACCTTCGTTGTGTAACCGGAAGCACCCTCGTCGAGTATTCAAGAAGTCCAGGGTTCGAGTCCCGGCGAGGGTACTGCACATTTTTCACGACTCCACGATCAAAACCTCTAATGGCTCTACAACTGATACCCGAACTAAAAAGTCAGAAGTGGACAATAATTCGTCACCACCGGGAATTGGCGATTGGATCCCCTCATCCCCAGTCGCCTATTTAAAAAGTATTTTCCTTTGTGTTGTAACTAGAGGCACACTTATACGCGTATTCGAGAGAGCTAGGGTTCGAGTCCCGGTGACGACATTGCATATTTTTCACATTTCAGCTTCAAATCCTAATGACTGTACAACCTTAAAGGATATTACTTAATCTACATAATTTATTGTTGAGTTTCTCTAGTAATTCGAAGGTGTTTTCTTTCCGTGGATGCTATGAATCTAATACAGATTTAACCCTGAGCTGTACGTTTAAGGTTAGTAGTAATATTGATAAATTCATACTACATCTACTTATATTTACATTTAATTACATTTGTATTGCATGTACATACTCTTACATCACTATGTATTAGAGAGTAAAGAAATATCTGTTGATTAACAAAGAAATGAATTACACATAATTGTAAGTGCATTGCAATGCACATTTTGAAGAAAAAAAACAGTAGGACTAGTTCATCCCGCAGAATATGGCAGAGGAATGCATACGCATACCGACTACATCGCCTGCAGAGAGGATAACTCAAAAGTTTGCATTTATACAGATGGCTAACTCAAAAGTTTGCATTTATACAGATGGCTAACTCAAAAGTTTGCATTTACACAGATGGCTGAAAGCTTGGCAACCAGGTAGGGTGGAGCTTCATCGCCAAAAGACAAGGGGATACTCTTGCAGCATGGAAAGGGAACCTGAAAGGAAATAACTCTGCTTTCCAGGCACAAGCAGCAGCCCTGAAACATGAGCTATCTTATGCCGCCGCTAACAGCCAAAATTCTTTTCGCCTTTACACAGACAGCCAAACGGCCATCTTTGCAATAAGGAATCCTTATCATCCCAGCCCACTTATTGCAGAAATCCAAGCACTCCTTCGAGCTAGATCTTTGGCATCTCCACTCCACATATCCTGGATTAAAGCTCATTTTGGGCACCAGGGAAATGAGGAGGCAGACTTACTCGCGAAAAAGGCTGCTCAGAACATAGATGCGCAGCAAATACAGGTGCTGCTTCCCAAAAGCAGCATTAAAAGGACAACGTGGAAGGATGCTATAATCCACTGACAAGAGTACTGAGATTCCATTCCACAGGGCAGACGCATGTACGAGTTCTTTCACAGGGTCAGTACAGAGAGTTTAATTTTAGACCCGCATATAACACGCTTCGTAACTGGACACGGGCCATTTCCCACTTACTTTTATGATAGGCACATAACAACTACCAACGTCTGTTCATGTGGAGATGTGGGCAAGCCTGATCATTATCTGACATTATGTCCTCTTACACGAGACTTCCACCACGCTCTGCCATTTACAAATACAGCCGCCTACAGACGATTTATGGTCAAGCAACCTTCAATACGGAGGAAAATACGACTAATCATGCTAAAACTCGAAGCGCTAGGCACTGAACTCTGCAGTGCGGAAGACTGTCCCATGCAGCCATAGGAGTCCTAACTCTTACATAGATTAAGACACAATAACACGCCGAATAAATACTAATTCAGAAGTCAAACAACAAAAATCAGCGTTATATTTTCAAAATTTTCACAGGATTAGTTTCGGTGGTTTTACCGAAACACCATTCTCAGCTGCAAAACCGCAAATGAACACGATAGGAAATAATGATTAGATAAGATAAGAGAGCCTGGACAAGAATAAGCAAGTGGCGCCATCTGTTGTTGAAACCAGAACTAAAACATAATTTCTTTAAAGGCCAAAGGTAAAGATGGATTGGAATTAGGATCGTTAACTAGAGCAGAAAGAATTTTTGGAATATGACATGCCTCTAGAAAATCCAGTTCTCCAATGGAAGATGTTTTTTGAATAATTTTGGCAGCAGAAAAACTGAAAGTGTGATTTTCGGACCAACAATGTTGAGCAACAGAAGACTTCAGTGTTTCCGTTTTTCTAACATATGCCTCATGTTCCTTGGCGCGAAATTTTAAAGCTCTTTTAGTTTGGCCAATGTAAATCAAACCACACTGGCAAGGAATCCTATAAATACCCCAAGAATTCATATCCGGAATGGGGTCCTTGAGTATGGAACGCGGAATTTTATTGATGGGAGAATAAACAACCCGAAAGCTAAATTTCTGCAAAATATGTGCAACTTTAATTGATGGAAAGAAGGGAATAACAATATAATTTTTATAATCTCCTAAAACAAGCACGCATTGTCCAAGGGTTCTTCGTCAATCGTCAGATTGAATTGCTTCCCTGGCCGGCTCGCTCTCCGGATTTTTCGCCGATAGAAAACATGTGGTCCATGGTTGCTAAACGATTGACTCAAACTACATCCCAAGCTGCGATACGAGATCAACTTTGGCAACGTGTGGAAGCTGATTGGTCTGCTGTACCCCAAGAATACATCCAAAGTCTCTTTGAATCAATGCCGAGGTGTGTGGCAGCGGTGATCTCCAACAATGGCGGCTACTCTGACTAGTGATTCTGGAAGAAACCACACTTCACAGAAGTCTATAAATTTAATCATTTGATACTTGGTCAAAATGTTATCTACTAAATAAATTGTGTTGTGATATCTCTTGTCTTTCTTGGTGTTGCAATTTGGGTGGCCAGCAGTGTAATAAAGAATAGTAATAAAGATAATAATAAAGTTATAATAATAAAGACGATATGAAAAGTTCTGTCTAAGGCATTTTCAAAATTACAGTAGTAACTGTTTCTCTAGTAACAGAAATTGGTTTTTAAGTTTGTTTAAGGTTGTTGACTCAGAAAAAAGACTTTTCAGATGAGAAAAAAAAAATAATATCTCATATATTCTAAAAGGATTAATGTCTGAAAAACCTAGCAAGTCAGATATTTTAAACTAAATCTTTTATTACACACCTAAATTACATCTTGCTAAAGATAATACACACACACACAAACCATAAAAAAACTTCTGCTGTTAAGATAACACTTTTTTAAGGCAGAACTTGTTTTTACACCACAAATTCAGGCTAGCTGCTCTCTATTGTTTATACACTAAAGACAGACATTTTCAATTTCTGTTCATGAAATACTTATAATTATATAACGCCTTGAAATACTTATAATTATATAACGCCTTGAAATACTTATAATTATATAATGCTACTTATATTATATAACGCCTTAAGCACCATGTAGGTGACAGTACAACTTCTCTAATTTCTGCCCCCAACTTTGGATGAAAGCACCCTGGGGAGATAGGGCTGACAGACTCCCACCCCCTTTACCTTTACCACCAACCTCTCGAGAAGACTTTCGACTAGCTGCATATTTAGAGTGCCCCTATGTCGCACAGATACTATGCATTTAAAAGAGTCATGCCTTCTGTGGGATTCGAAACCGGGTCTTTCTTTATCGCAGTAGGCACCCCTAACCACTATGCCGTCTTGGCTGCACTAAGAACACCAATGAAATGGAATGTATCGAAAATAATAAGAAATTGCATTTTTTAAATGTTTGTTTCTCAAAAATTAATTAAGTAATGTAAACACACAATTTTAGTACAATTATCTGTAAGCATCAAAATACTGATATTATTACTGTTAAAATAAGCTATTACAGAGTATTTATTTATTTAGAGAGAATTTTGGTGTTTTAATTTTTTTCTTAAACTCTAAAATATGTGTACTCAATAAACCGCAACATTAGAAATTCTATTACAATAATAAGCTGGAACTGAAGTAAGAATAATTGTATGAGCACTTAATTATAACACTTATTGTTCTGATTAAAATTAACTGCTGAGTCAAATTACTCTAGCAGAAACCATTTGTGCTAAATTAATTTCGTAATCAGTAAACCAAATAATAGTTACTTTACATATTCGGAATGCAAACTTCAGCAAATACCTACCTTGCCATCCAGATGGAAACGCGAAACCGAGTTAATTATGTTAGCTTTCTTGCTCTAAAAAAAACCATCGAAACCGCCAATTTTTTTTCATATTCGCCTGATGCAAAAAGAAATATTGTTTGAGAAAATATATTACGAATAAAAAGGCAAAAAAATGAGCAAATCAGTTATTTATACAGTCATAATTAATCTATGCTTCTTTTCAAAAGCATCGTAATTGATAAGTAAATTCTAAAAATATCTTTCGGCTGCTCATTTGAATCAATAACATAATAAGATTTGCAAAGAATTTTAGATAATTCTGGATTACATTCGAAAAGTGATTTGAAGTTACTTACTGGACGAAATTACACATCTACGTTATAAAATACTTTAAAATTATCACGAGAATATTTTTAGTCATCGAATAAATAAAAATATAGAACTGTGGCAGTGGAAATTCATAAATCACTGTGAAACACGATATAACTATATTGTTATTCTCAAATAAAGTGAGTATTATAGTATTCCGCAGTATAACAGAGTGGGCCAGTATACTTCTTAGTTTATAGTAAACGAATTTAATCATAGCACCAGCAAATTCGGTAGAAAGAGCATAAATATGTGTTTTTAGAAATAGCTTTACTGCGTTGTAAACATTAAAAATACTATTAAAGCATAAGCTACTTCTGAGAGACTGATACTTTTAAGAAATGATTTCTTTGTACAAAGCAATGAGCATTAATATTTTCAAAGAAAATATAACCTTCTGTAAAACTAACATAAATAGAATTAATAACTAACATAAATAGAAATCTTGAAGAAGTTCCAAATCCAAAAATGTTAAAAAACAAATGATTCTATGCTAGATATATACTGCATGGAGTTCAATTACAAAAATACATTTTATTACAGTTTAATTCACATTTATTAGATATATTACGAATGCTAGATAAAAATCAATATTTTTAAGAAATTTGTTTGTTGTAAAATGGCCAGGCGATAAAATTTCTGGATCTCCGGAAGCAAAAATATCTGAGAGAGCGTGCCGCAGTTTCGCATGCTTGTCAAAGTACTTACTATATAGATAGTTTTCCGGCAAGTGGTATCAGCAGTTGTCCGATGAATGCCGAGCGTAGTGGTTGGCAGAGAATCTCTTCGCAGGTCGCTTAACGTTGTACTTAGTCAACTTTGTCACATGTTGTTTCGAGTACTCGTAGAAGTACAGGACAAAATTTTGGTTAACCATCGCTGTCTACTTCTGCAATGCACGTAGTACCCGTTGCAGATGCCGTTAATGTAGGTCCGGAGTGATATAGTGGCCTGGATATAGTAGCCCATAATGCAGGTTTTCATGATTAATCCACTAGACACAGAACATGATCTTGGATGGATGCAGAATTGGTGTTCAGGCATGAAGGACAGAGTCACGTGGTAGCAGCCAGCGTCTGGTAGACTCGGGAATGTCATACTGGATACCTTCAGTTCTCTTTGACACTGGACGAGCTGTAATTCACCTTTTGTCACTTGTGAGAACTTAATCAAATGTTGGTATATTATGATGCCGAGAAAGCAAAGACAAACAGACTGTCACTCGTCGTTCTTTGTAGGCTGCCGAATATTTTGGGGTGCCCACTTGATCAAATTGCAGACTTTTCATTGCGATGCTTAGTGCTCGGCATGTTCACAACCCGTTTAACTGTTGTCCTCTGTGGATGCCTTTAGGAACTTTGTTGGTTGTCAACACCTGTGGTAGTCCACTGAAGGACTCGCATCTCCCTAGCTAAGCTTTGTAAACCAATGTGAGTTAGTTGAGCTGGCGGTGAGTTCGTTCATGGTATCCTCCCCAAATACCTAACGTATTCTACGATTTTATGCGGCTACTGACAGGCCCATTTTTAAGTCATACAAGCTGCTTCGATACCTTCAGTTCTCTTTGACACTGGACGAGCTGTAATTGCTGCGTGCGCACAATGTGAATGTAGTGATGTAGGTCAGTGATCATTCTAACCCTTAATCACTTTTTCAATACATGCGTCGGTTTCGTTTTGTATGCGTAAGCACTTTATTAAATGGTATGCGCATCACGGAGAAAAAGTTTTAGTTACCTTATAATTACATGTAAACATTTCACATATTAATTAATATACTTGCTAAAACGGTAGCTTTCAGTCGATTAAACAGTATTCCATGATTTGAATAGTTAATGACAAAACATATAGAACTGTTTGGAAAGAAACACTGCAATTAACTATTTTAAAATTACTAAGGAGAAAAAAAATCAATCAAAACATTTTTATCTAAAACATCTTTGTATTTTTAAACTAAAAATGGGAGTTTGAAATAACACAGTAGATAAAGGCTTATTCGCATTATCGTACGCACTATAACGTAGTTACATCTTCTCAAGCTTCAATATTTATCCAAGCTTAAAAAGATATAGATGAGTTGAAGAATTTGGTATTGAGCGTCATTTGCTGGAAACATGAAGGTGTGTTCGGATAAAACTAAAATCGATCTTTTCTACAAAACAAAACTCTGGTATTACTAAAAGCATATGGAGGAATTTCGAAATTTATTGGCGATATTTTTAAAAGAACAATTTAAATTTTTCCTGAAAATGTTCTTTTCTGCAAAAACGCATTTTCTGAACAAATGCCGCGTGCGTAACTTTATTTCTGAAGCGGAAAATTCGATTTAGGAATGGAACTAATATTTTTCCCCTCTTGTATTCTTAAAACAAATGTTAGTGTGGGAATATATTTAAACTTTCTGTATAGTGTTTAAAGTTTAGTGGTGAACCAGTGAACGCTAGAGAGCGCATTGAATTTCTATGAAGAATTATAAGTTTCTAGCTCTGCATTGAACTAAGAATGGACGGTATGGGGAATTCAGATTATAGTAACAAATCAGCGAACAGTGTTATGTTTGTAACTTCAAAAGGATTTTTTTTTTCTCTGTATCAATCAAATGATAAATAAGTAATTCTTCCCTGTATCATTAAAATGATAAAAATATATACAGTATGTATTTGAACTTTTTATGTGTTTCGCATATAATATTTTCTGAATAAATATCTATATCTATTCATTTTGCCGAATTAAAATATATGTCGTATTGTAAAAAGCACTATGTCTTCCACGTAAAGCATTCTGCAATTCAATTGAATTAATTCGATGGTGTAATATTGTTTTGTCTTTTCTTTGCAGCCATTATCTATATCATCCTATGTATCGCTCAGCAATGAAAGATTTATTAAATTTCTTCCCATATATTATAAGGAATGACAAACTGTTGAGTTAGCGATAGGAGAATCGGTTGTCAAAATTTTACGCCTGAGCTTGAATCCTCGAGCAAAAATGAATATTTGTAAGCGAATAGGGTCCTTACGGAATGAGCTGACTTAAAATACTATCGAATCGAAAGTCCTTTCGATAGGTAACTGGTTGGAATCCCTCGGATAATTCCTTCGGGGAATTTAGTCCAGATTTATAAGTTAAAAGATTTCACGGCTGGTGGTAAACGTTGTCTTAATCAAGGTGAAGTGACTGGCCTCAAGGAGAGAATAAATGTAGGAAATCCGATTTGGCTAAGATTTAAATTGAGGAGATTAGTAAAAACAAAAGTTTCGAATTGAACAGGAGTCCAAAATTTCTACAACATTTAAATCTTCATATGATTGTACAAAGAATACTTCTTTTTTCATATCCTCAATTTTATTTGGAACACCAGATAAGTGTTATACGCATTAAAACTCTAAAATGTTATTTCTAATTTGTCACGTTCACAAGCTTTTCCCTTATTAAATTATTTACTAAAATTAGAACCTGGGAGGTCTTACAAATGACGCATCACCGGTTTTTATATGACATCAATTTGGTAATGTCGACCTTTTTCCCCTCTCTATGGACACGTTACATGACACCGGCATTTATTTACCGATTTGGGACATTGCACCAGCTTAATTTACGTATTAATTTATCCGTTTTACGTACGTCACCTAAGTGATGTCGTCACTCGATGGCAAAAAGAACAAATTACTGATATTATGATTTATTACGATTGCCTTAGAACTTGCTATTTGTACGTTCTTTAGAATGAAATTTTGAATTTAACCATTGCATCATAGAGTAGTGCATAACTATGATTGTAAGATTTTAGGGACTCATGAACAAAATTATATACTTTGCAACATTTTATCAACACATTCAATCAAATTAATAACATGAATTAATAAAAATGTATATTTAAGATTAAATACTCTCAATATTTTTCCTTAAATAAAAAAAGGAATGAGATATATAGTACTTTCTAGGTAAGTAAAAACATCGTTGAGCAAAACGTGATACTTGGGTAGGTGATACCCATTATAACAATTGAGAATTATTAGAGAAGCATTCGGCGTGTTATTTTAACCTAAACTGAGAATTAGTTACATTTACTTCAAATATTCTCTATAACTTTATTTATGAAAGACACAATTTAAAGAATTAATTAAATATTTCTGAACAACCATTTAATCTCTGTAATAGTGCTCTTGCGTTTTTAATTTTGTGTTCTTGTACAATATTATGTATCATTTTTCTTTATTTATTTAATGCAATTTATGTAAGAATTTTAAGCACGCATTTTTCTTTAATCGAGCTTATGGCTGCATATTTCATTGTTAAATTATTATTTCTTGTATACTGTTGCAGATTTTGTAATGCTGAATTGATGAACTTTAAAAAATGAAAATAACTCAGAAGCCAGAAACTTATGGATTTGTGAAAGCTTTTGCCGCAAGTGGAGACATAGGTAATTTCCTGTTACCTTGGCTATATACTGGAAGTTTCTGGAAAAGACATTCTTGAAGCCCTAGAAGTTAATTTTCCCGCGTTTTCCAGAACTACTACTCAACCGTATAAATATGACTGCGTTAAGGACGAGAGGTAATTCAGTTCATAGAATTAGTTGGGTAAACTAAGAATTGCGTTTTTATTACTTTAAATTTTACTCTATGAGCGATATCGCTGATCTGCAGTATTTCTCGTTTACTATAGGGCGTTTTCTTGATCTTTGTTGTTGTCCTTGAGTTATTTAAATATGTTTACTTAGCAGTTATTTATTTCAATAAAATCTTAATTTGTTTTTGCTTTCATCAGACACAGATATTAAAGAGATCTCCAGGAACTTGTAGTCCGTCCCGAAGTTATAACTGCAATACGAATAACTCCACGTGGAAATACATTTGGGAGCACCTTGCTGTATAGAAGGTATAAAAGCCTGGACATTTTCTAAACATCATGTACCTCCTTTACCTCTAATCTAGTGTCGAATCTTAAGAATTTGCATCTACTATCTTTGAAACTGGAGTTTAACATGATCTATTTAGGAAGGATTATTACAACCTGAATGTCTCACTAACTTTCTCCAATCAGATTTTGTCTTCTTGAACTAAGCGATTATTTATGACTTACTTTCTGAGTTTCTTAATTTAAGCAGTTAAAATCTTGATAGAGTATATTTATCAATAATTCTTCAATAAAAGGAATGCCATCTCAGGCTTAACTGAATTTTGTCGAAGTATACAGCGATATAAAAGTAATGATAATAACTTTATTATCACCCACCAATGATAAAAATTTATAATAACAATAAAAATTGTTATAATTATTTCTCATATATTCGAATTAATGTAATTTTTGAATACATACAAGGAATTATTGATTTTCTCTTTCCGTGATTTAGCAGTGCAGCCGATAGCACATCTGGCTACAAATCGGATGATCCGTGTTTCCAAGCCCGGAGATTCACCATTGATTTCTTCTGTGTCCCATCTCCGAAAAAACTATAAGCTAACTAGCTAAGCGGTGGCTCCCGGCCAAAATATGCTAATGAATAATTTTGTTACCCAACCGAGATCGTGGTTAGCGACGCTGACAGCTGTACTGAAGGCCTGTGTTCGAATCCTGGGGAAGGCATGGATGTTTGTAAATGCATAGTGTCTGTACGGCATGGGCACTCTAATCATGTGACGAGTCGAAACTCCTCTCGAGAGACTGGTGGTAGGATAAAAGGAATGGGGGACCCTCGGACCCGTCCTCCCGGGGTACTTTATATCAAAATTGGGGGCAGAACTGAGCAAAGTTGTAATGTCACCCGTATGATGCTCAACGCTATTGCCAACGACAGGTGCAGTCTTGCACTCCTTGCCACAATGAATTCCTTGGGCATGTTCTGATGTTACTGCCAGACAAGTGAGATAAGTCACAATACACAATAAATAATTCTTCATTACCTGGATTTGATTGCATCGGTCCCGTTTCCCAGCCGTCTTTTAAGCTGGAGACGATGTAAGGAATTGTAGAGTTTGGTGTTCTCTTATAGTATAAACTGGTATCCAAACACCTAACACATTCCGTGCAAATTATCGCTCGTCCGAAGATAACGAGAAGGACTTGAGAAGTTGCAAGATAAATATTTTTATTAAATCAGAACATCGAACATAAAATGCTCGTCTCGTACGTATATCTCATTTGGCGACATTTAACGCCAAAATTGGCAGCATAAGCAAAGCGAAAACATTCCAGACGCATTCTTAGCTGTTTTCTCGGGAATATTCTCAAAGATAGGTTAAAACTATATATATATATATATCCTGCCTATACGCGGAGAGAGTAGTAGTGTTAATGGGTTCAGAAGTTAGCTTGAGACCGATCGACCAAATCGGAAGCTGTACTTAAAGTGCTTTGTCGTAAAGCTGTCTTCACCGTTATTCTGAAGCTCATTGAAAGTTTTTCTGAACTCTAATTTATATAATTTAAAATTGCTATGTGGTTAATTTGCGTCTATAGCTTGTACATCGTTACGTGTAAATAGCTGTTTCTTTTATTTTTGTTTGCATTTTTGATTGTTTTGTTTGTATTGAATTTAGCTCCTAACCAAGGATTTTACTGCCCGGGACGTGCAGTCCTTGGCAAGGGGCAGTATTTTGAAATGCCCATATACGGTGAGATAGCTTCCCCGCAAAGCAGGGTTGCCAGATTTGTCGCGAGATTGCCCATTTGGCGATATTTGGCAACAAGATTATATGCCACAAACAGAGCCAGAACATTCTAGAACACATTCTTAGCGGTTTTCTTAGGAGCATTCTCGAAGGTTCGTTAAAGCTATATATCCCTGCCTGCACGCGAAGAAAGTAGTAGCGTTTTGAGTTCAGATATTAACTTGAGAGGGATCGACTGAGTCGGGAGTTGTACTTTAGTGCTTTGCCGTGAAGTCACTGCTGTGTTGCTGATTGTTTCAGAGCGTTTATCGTAGTTTTTCGACGACTGTCTTTGGAACTGTCATGTTTAATAGTGCTTACTGACGAAGAAATTGTGTACTGATTCAAGTGTGATCATCAATTACTTCAAATCCATGAACGCGTAGAACGGAACAACCCTTTTTATGTAATTAGAGCATAATAACCATTTCACTAATTAAATCTTTTATCGTACGGTCCTTATATAAAAGTTAAACCACATTTTGATGGAACCTTTCCACACTTACTTTCGAAATTCTTTCGTAAACCTCTCTGCATCTGAGAAACATTGTAACTGGAATTAAATGAATATTTAAAAGTCTACAACCGTCTTGTATGAAAACATTTTTTAGTAACTGTGATTTAATAAAAAGTTTAAGTTGAAACATTTGGGTAGTATATTTGTAACTCCAGAATTTGCAGTAGTTCTGTTCTTGCAAATAATTATTACTGTGTAAGTTTATCCTAAATTTTTAACAGTTAATTTTGAGTTAAAATCACTTTCCTATCCTTCTCAATTTCAGCTTACAATTTTCTGCCAGAACGTGTTTTTAGAAATGCGTTTAAGAAGGAAGAGCAAGTATTGTAAACGGTATAAGTCAGTAGTTCTACGCACTTCGTTAGAGAGCCAGAGATTCTGACTAGCGCGTGTTCGCCTTTTAGGCTACTCTCTCTCTAAAGCTATTTCTACGCTCGGCCGTATTCAAGCCCTTGATAGCTTCGCCGTTTAGTTAGCGTCAAGGGGCCAACTCTTATAGAATCTTGATATTTTCGGCTATATCGTTTTAGTTAAGTTTTATTTTTTAGTATTCCTGAGTTGAAGCCCAAGTGGAGGCTTTTCTGTAAACTCAGAGAAGGCGTCAACTGTTAACTTTATTTTGAATAATAAAGGATAATTAGCCCCTTCGCACGTTTATGTTTCTATCTTCCTGAACTAAGCGATTATTCGCTTACCAGTTCTTAAGGTTCCACACATTCAGCTGTGAATTCTAGATTGGAACATTACAACTGAATAGTAAATGACTACGAAGAGTATAATTTACATTGTTTATATTTTTATTTTACTTATAAGTAAATTTGAATCAATATTTTGTTATCTATTTGTGTTTTACTTTTGCGAAATTTGATTTGTGTAGAAAAGCATTAATTCGTCAAAGATGATGTTGTCTAGTTGAATAGTTGAGGTGCAGAAAACCCGGAACTAAAAGTAACGTCATGCAGCTTTGTACTTTTCATCTACCATATTAGTGTTTTTTCTTATCCGTTTTGCTGTTTTTACAGACAATAATAAGAATTTATATGAAATACGTTTACTTTAAAATAAATACTTTGAAGCGTAGTGTTTAAGTTCTGAAACACAAATATTTCAAAGTGCTGGCAATCTTTTCGAATATTTTAATCTTTCAGCCGAAAGCTGAGAAAGCAAGCAGCTAGTCTAAAAAAAAAAAAAAAAAGGAAGAATGTACATTTGAGCTTAATTTATTAATTCTAGTATATATTGAAAAATATAATAACATGCGAAAAATAACTTAAATATAGGAAAAATGTGAAAAAAAGGTTAAGCTCATCCAAATTTCATTTTCCGTAATTAATTACAACACTGTAAGACTCTTTTATTCGCTGAAAAATAAATAACCTATCTAAAATAATGCTTGTACATCATCTTAAATAAAAACATATTTGTAAGGAAAGTTTTCATTTTAGTCGCTAAAAATTACTCAACAAATATTTTTTTTAAAGCACATTTTTCGGCAGTTTAGACATTCATTCTACGCAGTTTTAAAATTTTAATCCTCCTTTCGCGAGAATATAAACAACGCGTTAAATGTCATAACAGAATTTAAGTGGGAAATACGTAAGAACTGATTTTGTGAATCTTTTAGAATATAAAATTTGCTAAATAAAATAAATTCGAAATTGTCTGGCTACAAGGTATATATACAGAGTGTTTATAAATGAATGGTGCGGTTTTAAAAATTAATAATAAATCCACGTATTATTTTATACGGGCAAAACATATAGCATGAGCAACATCAACTGTCCAAGGTTTTGGTGCATTAATCATAGTCCTCCAATGTGTGCAGTGCACCCTTGGTCACCTGACACGGTAATCAAATTCTTTCCATATTAGGTGTAGCATGTCTTCCGTGACGGTCTGCAGTGCATGCTTTATCCGACCGCAAACTTTCTGAAGGAAAACGGGCATTGGCGGTACATAAACTCACTCTTGAACAAACTCCTAAAGATAGAAATAGCATAGTGTTGAATCCAATGAACGGGGTAGCCATGGAAGAAGGCGGTTATCTACTGTGGCCGGGGGTTGCTGTATTTCCTCTAAGATAGAAAGGATTCGGGTTCGATCTGAACCTTTTGAGAGTGGGTGCAGCTGGGGGGCAGTGAGGCGCTACCTCAAAGTCTCTTCTGTCCCACTCCGACATCGGCCTTCTCGTGGGCCCCGCAGATAACCAGGTTCGCCCGGGATGATGATGTCGGACACCATCTCTGGGGTTCGACTGGAGTGGAATTCCTGAACCAACCATTTATGGGAGGAGATCCGGGGCTGTGTTCAGACGTTACATTGTCAGATATCACGAGTTAATCGGGGGGTGGGTGGCGCCCCTTGGTCAACTGTTGGGGACGGACGATGTCTGACTTTATTAACTCTCTTCATCGAACTCGCCCCAAAAGCCCGACCATTTAGACATTGGCAGGTCGTCCCAACGCCTGAATCATTTTCTACATGGTGCTTTTCCCCATAACGTTAGTGCATTGCTCATTGTTTTTAGGAGTTGTTAAATGACATGCCAATCATTCGTTTGAGTGAGTGAGTGAGTGCACCGCTATGATGGCTTCCGACCACGTACATGAACCGAACGGAATTATATACCATTACGGAAAAAGTAACAAGGTTGAATATCACATACTAATAGTTTCTACAGTTTGATAACTGCAGGCACTAAGCGTTATTCTGGTTATCCCAATTACAGGAAACAAGTTCTAAACATTTGAAACATAATATTATTCACGGTTGTTTCTGCTTACGCAGTGTCTTGTGATTTTATATATTTTACAAAGAGCTACTCTGTTTTTGAGTGTGTTAGATGTCCACATTGCCCAGGCACAGTCAGGTGGTTTCTTCAAGTGCCAGTTTCTTGCATGTACACAATGAAAGTAATAATAGTCCGTGTCGCCTTCCTCTCCGCATTCGCAGAAAGGAAAAGTAGTTCTGTTATTTTAATGCACCTTCCTTTTCCTCAGACGGAACTAAACTCACGCTGCACTGAAACCACAGATCTGGACACCTCAAAACGGAGCGCACAGAAAGCCTACACGGCACCATCTTGGAAAATGACACTACGTCTGCGCAGTAAACATGACAAGCAAAAGCAGATAGCACATGAGAAACTTGGACAGACATTTCTCATTATGTAGATTTTGCATGGGTAAGGTAATACATCAATTTTTTTCTAATTTTTAAATCCACACACTTCTTTTAATGACACCCTGTAATTGGGGTTATTCCTCTGTTTTGTAATTTTTTAAGTGTCATTATTGACCGTGATTAACCGTGGACCATTAAATTAGGAGTTGTCTGCATAATTGTGCAATAAGCAAGAGAGTATTTAAAACCTTCACTCAACAAAAATTCATTCAACACTTTGAGATCCATTGATCTAGATCATATGTCTGATGATCTAGAATGTACTTTAATGCAGAAATTAATAGCCGAAAATTATCAAGGTTGGTAAAAACCAAACGTAGCGCGCACGCGCAGCCAGAAACACACTGTGTTTTGAAAACCAAAATCTTCAATTCAAATACTAGCTAAATCATTTACATTCTGGTGCGGTATATGGAAAGATGCTATAGTGAAGATCCAAATCAAAATAACTGGTTAGTTTTACGCAAAAGCCCCTTTTTGTTGTGACTAATCTCACTTGTCTGGTGTAACCAAGCAAGTGAGTATTATAATCGTGGCAAACACTGCAAGATTGCGTCTGTCACTGGCCATAAGCATCATAGAAGAGACAGTCCGACTTTATGCTCAGTTTTGCCACAGTTTTGAAGGAGAGAACCAAGCTCGCGCCGACAATAGGTGCAAGGTCGTGCGGTGCACGACGGTGCCGATTCAAGAAGGCGCCTGGCGATAATTAAAACAAGAAGTTCGTCTCGCTGCCTGTCTGAACAGGAAAATTCTTGTCTTATTTGAACGTCCCTCCGGAAATCGACACAGGTAAAACCTGGGAAGTTACTGATTGGCAACTATACCTAGGCAGTCTCGGCCACGTGTGTTTAAAAGATAGAGATGGCGAATTCAGCGAGCCTTTAAACTGCTTGAAGTTTCCCAGTTGGCATCTGGAGCCTCAAAACAGCATATTCATATCCTTCCTTGGTTTCGCCTTGGAGGCGTCTAAAGCCGACATCTGTTTACCATGATGTAGTGTTAGCATGCCAGATTGGTGCCCCGGTCTTTTTGACGGTGCTTAAGTGACTTCGTTCTGCTCTCCGGGGCTAAGGCCCTTGTTGATGGCAGATGTTTTTACCGTCTCTCCAGAACGGGGACGTGGAATGTGAGTTGCTGAGTATTCCTGTCGACTCAGCTTTGTCTTAGCTCGTCGGCTAGACCGATTGGTTAGCGGCTTCTTGGATCTCCTCTAGGTGTTGGGGCGTTTAACTGTGTTAAGGCAGCCTTGAGCTTGGCAGGTCTGAGTGCCCCTCCCTTCTAGCACACCGTCTTATTTGACCAAAAGTTATAACTAGCGCAGGAATTCGTCTCTGGTGTTCTTTTCTGTCTATTTGAACGTGAAATACTTGATGCCGATGGGTATGTAACGGTAAACGCTTTCGACAAATTGCTTAATCCTTATTTTGTGTCTACTGTTGCAATCGTAATTTGTAGTAATTTGTGCAACATCTTTTTTTGTGATTACTCGTTGTTATTGTTTTTCTACATAAAAAAGGTAAGTGCAGTTACATATTATGTTAAACTTAGGTTAACCTTTTAATTTGGAAAAGCAACGATTTGAGCATAATTATTCGAAAACTGTTTACCTCTCATGTTTGAACCATTGTCGTATTCTTGGCCGCGTAAGTTACTAATATATAAACCATTTTACTTTCTAAATTAGGATATCTCATACAAATTGTTATCTGCTCATGAAGGCTGGCATCAGGGGTATAATAAAGTAAAATAGAAAGATGCTTTGCCTGTTTGACCTTATTTACAATAATTTGCTTTATATTATCCCCTAATAATAATAATTGTTGAGTTTTATCTCCAAAGTAATGAAGCATATTTTTTTATTTTGAATTTTATTAATATATACAGATATGATAGAGTCAAATTTTGTGATCATTTCTATACACTTTTAAAAATTATTATTTCTTTCGAATAATTTGTTACTGGAAACACTGGAAGGCTAAGTTTTGTTTGGCTAAAAACTGAATGGCATAGATAATTCTTTCAATAACATCACGCGAATGCTTAGTCTCTTTTTTTAATAAGTTCTGAAATTCCGAATTAACAGGTTTATTCTTTCGTAATCGTTCTCAGAAATCGCATTAATGCTTTCGTTGTTTGACAAGATTCGACAAAAGTACATCTAAAACTATTTACGTTCATTTTTGTCTTTTGAAAAACTGAAACTCGAAACCAGGTTTTGTAAATATTCAGGACCATTTTCTATTAAGGCTTGAACTTGGGATGGCAATAATGGACTTGGGCACAGGCAAATGCGTATCTACTGTAGAAATTGTAGATTTCAATAGTATTTCTGCTGTTCTTTTCGACCGACTGTATTGAAGTTAAAGGTAATTTCCGGGTGAAAACACTTTCTAACTCTTTCTGATTATTAGATTCTTTTGGTAATTTCAGTGGTAGCTGAGACGTTGAGACGTTTAATGGACAACTAGTGCTAGTAGCGTCAGCTTGGGTATTCTTTGGCTTTTGGAGAAACTGATTAATTTTAAAGTTAGGATTTATTAAGTCTTCCTCTCACTTTCCTTTTCATCATTACATTCTGATATTTAGACAATTTTTTCCGTATAGGTAAAAATCGGAAAATGGCCAGTTTTTGATTTCAGAATACATTGTATATTTTTCCTTCATTTCAAATCTCAAACAGGTATACTTTAAATTCAGTGGTACTCCGTAAATATGTCAATCCTTTCTTATCGAAAGATAATGATTTTTAGTTTAATAAACAAATGATTCATGTAAAAAAACATTTCTCGAGTAATTATGCTCAAGTCGTCGCTTTTCTAAATCAAAAAGCTAACCTAAGTTTAACATAATATGTTAAACTTAGGTTACTTTCTTTATGTAGAATAACAATAACAACAAGCAATCATCTGCACAAAATTACTACGATTGCAACTGTAGACACAAAATAACTACTAAGCAATTTGTCAAACGCGTCTACGGCGCCCCCTGTACCCTTACATAAGCATCGGCATCACGTATTTTCGTTCACCTATATTTAAAAGATCAGACCAACTTATATCAAAATGTGAAAAGCATTAATTGATAAAAATAAAAGCGATATAAATAGTATAGATCTTATGCATGAACTGCAGTTTTTGCAAACTTTTGGAGGTAATGTAGCATCGCCGGTTGAAACTCTACGCTATATCGTTGTCAACAACATAGCGGTGTGCAGAAAAGAATTTTGGATATATCCCTAGATATCAGCTCCAAAGCAATTTTTGTTCCCTGTTGTAATCACAGTTTGAACCTTCTCGTAAGCTATGCTGTGAACAACAATTTATTCAGTGCAAGCTTATTGGATATGTATATTAATTTTTTTTTAATTTTAAGATAAATGATAAATAGTCTTCAGCAATATATTTAATAACCAATGCGTTTATTTCGCTTCGCTTGCAGTATTATTTTTTATAACATATTTTTGTCGTTGTTAACTATTTCACTTGTCTGACCTATAGTCAGCCCAAGCCCACGAAATTCCTGGTGGCAAGGAGCGCAAGATACGCCTGTCGTTGGCAACAGCCTTGAGCACATTACAGGTGACAGTTCGATTTAGCTCAGTTTCGCGCCCAATTTTGATGGCGCTTCCAACCTTCTTTCCCTACCACCAACCTTTCGAGAGGACTTTCGCCTCGCATATTTAGAGTACCCCCATGCCGCACAGACACAGGCGACTCTTAGCTGTCCACAATGCTGGAATCTTGGATATGGTACAAACAAGAGGATGTCCACAAGGATCGTGCGCGGGGTCATACTTATGGAACATAATGTTTAATGAAGTACTCTCTGCAGCATGGCCTGCGCACACCCAAATCTTCGCCTATGCTGACGACGCTGCAATGGTCGTCAAGGGACGGACTAGGGACGTTCTCCAGATAAATTGTAACGAAGTGTGTCAACTTTTTTATGTCAGGTGCACCAATCTTAAACTGCAAATAGCAGATCATAAATCTAAAATCCTCTTGATCCCTAAGAAAGGCGGATCACTTGCAAGACGCCCTACGATCAAACTAAATGGGCAGAGAATTAAAATTGTGAATACCTTGAAATATCATCTGGGTGTCACTTTTGATACTAAAATGACGTGGATCCCCCACATTCAAGATCTCGAGCTAAGAACCAGTGCTATCGTTAAGCAAATGCGCCAGTTTTATGGTTATAAGTGGGAACTCAATCCACACATACAAAAAGTGTTATATGCGATAGTAGTGGAAAAGATAGCTACATACGCAGCAGCAGTTCGGTGCCACCCAATGCAAGGCAGGATGTTTAAAAATCTTTATACCATACAACGGCCCTTCACATTGGGCTTTACAAGGGCCTACCGTACAACCTCATTGGATGCTCTTAATATATTAGCTGGTCTACTCCCACTACACATAAGAATTGAAGAAGAGGCGGCCCGACAGATTATACTGCAACTCAAAAAGCCAACTGTGTTTGACGAAGAATACTTCCATCCGGAAGAATATGAAGTCATTGATCGACCACTGCGTGTCCATCCAGCGAGCAAAGGCTCTGATGTCAAAGTCGCCATCAACCCGTCTACGACTAATTCCCCCACACTATTTAACATCTTCACCGACGGCTCCAAAATTGATGAAAAAGCGGGATGCTCATACATAGTCATGCGACATGATACAATTCAAGCAAGATGGAAGGCACAACTTCGGCAGTATAACAGTGTTTTTCAAGGAGAAGCGCTAGCAATTGCCCAAGCAGTTAACTTTTTCCTCTCCTCTAACATCCATAATGCCACCATCAAAACCGACAGTTTGTCGTCGTTGCATGCCATCATGAACCCCAACCATGTCAGTAAAATAATACAGGGCATTCAATCAAATCTGCGCCAATGCAACCTGCACATCAAGCTTGAATGGATCAAAGCACATGCGGGTCATCTCGGAAACGAGATGGCGGACCAACTTGCCAAAGAAGCGGCGTTAGGCCCGACAGATTTGCAGTTCAATATTCCATGGCTATTCACATTTCTAAAGAAGTCACTTCGACTTAAAGCCATTGGCAAGTGGCAACAAGAATGGGATGACAGTACCACTGGAAGACGTGTCCACTACCACATCAGCTATGTGGACACAGAACGGAACATTGCCAATTCACAGCTGGTTAGGTACATTTCGGGACATGGACCTTTTCCTGTATACTTCTACCGATTTGGCATCTGTTCCTCAGATCAATGTACGTGTGAACACACAGGCTCCCCGGAGCATTACCTAACTTCTTGTCTACTCACAGAGGGACAACATGTTACTATACCAACGACTAACAGACAGTCATTTTGTAAATTCCTTATTAAGCAGCGCCACTTAATCCAAAAAAATTGGACGTATGATGGATAAGCTCGCAGACCTAAACACAGACTTATGCCAAATATAGCAGTCCGCGGACCCTAAGCACACTTGCATATACTCAATGCAATATGAGCTGCATAACGATACAAGTACTGTGAAATTTGTAATGAATGGACGCCTAAGCTCTGCGTCTGATTTGACACCCAATATGCAAACCATATAGGCACATGTAAAATTAAAATGATAGTATTTGTAAGTTTGTTTCAAATGTAATCTTCAAATTGCAAACTGTGCGTATGTGTGTCTACAGTTCAAATGTATTGATGTAATTCCAACATAGTAAGCGAAGCTATAATGCAACTAGTGTTCAAGTCATTGATTTATACGTAACGTGTGCTTAATGTAAATATAGTGTCTAAACTATTGATTGTACTCAGTATATGTTATTTATATTTATGATATTTATGTATGTTTTTTATAGTTTAGCATGGTTCATTCATATAACTGTCCAATTTTTTTTTATTGTACCGATTTTATGTCACATATGCTTACTGTACCCATGTTATCAGGGACTGTATTCTGTATTGTAGCATGCTCCCACATATGGTTATCCTATGCAATTTTGTGTAACTGTCTTCCATGCTTTAACCCTGTATGTAAATAACTATGTTCCATAGCATATTCTAACACGCACCTGTGTGGCGCAGTAAGTGAAGTTTTAACGCAACCAGAGTTTCAGTCCTTGATATATATATATATAATGTCTGTTTAATGTAGACAAACTCAGTCATTGATTTTCATGTAATGTATGTGTAATGTATATATGATATCTGTGTTTGTATTTTATATTTAAGCATGTCTCTGCATATGAATGTATTATGTATTAATATGTAACTATTTTCTATGCTTTACCCCTGCATGTACATGACTATGTACCATGGAATATTTTAACATGCGCCAGAGTAGCGTAATAAGTGAAGTTAATGCACCCAGCATCTGAGTCTTTGATACATGTCTGGTTAATGTAAACATAGTATCTCAGTCACTAATTTTTAAGTAACATATGTTTAATGTTTATATAATATTGTGTCCATAATCGTTATGTAACTCTCCACAAGTGTCATCCCTGCATGTAAATAACTATGTACATATATTATTTTAACGTGCCCCTGTGTGGTGCAGTTAAGTGAAGATTTAATGCAACCAGTGCCTTCAGTTTTTGATATTTAGGCTACGCCTGTTTAATGTAGATATAGTATTTTAGACATTAATTTTCATGTAACGTGTGTGTAATGTATCTAAGATGTTTTCATGTAACGTATGTGTAATGTATCTATGATATCTGTGTTTGTATCTTATAGTTCAGCATGTCTCCACATATGATTGTCTTATGCATTATTATCTAACTGTTTTCTATGCCTTACTTACCCCTGAACATATATAACCGTGTACTATAGAATACTTTAATATATGCCTGTGTAGCGCAATAAGTGAAGCTTAATGCACAGCGTCTGAGTCTGTGATATCTATACAATGTCTGTCCAATGTAAACATAGTGTCCAAGTCATTAATGTTTACGTAACAAAAGGTTAATGTATTTATGATATTGTGTTAATAATTGTTAAGTAACTTTTTCCATGTTTTACCCCTGCATGTAACTAACTATGTACCATAGAATATTTTAACGCTTCCCTGTGTGGAGTATAAGTGAAATTTTAATGCAACTAGTGTCTCAGTCCTTGATATTTAGGTAATGTTTGATTAATGTAGGTATAGTAGTATGTTAGTTATTGATTTTCATGTAACGTATGTGTAATGTATCTATGATATCTGTGTTGGTATGTTATATTTCAGCATGTCTCCACATATAATTGTTTTATGCATTATCATCTTACTGTTTCCATATCCTACCCTTGCATGTATATATAGTAGTATGTTAGTTATTGATTTTCATGTAATATATGTGTAATGTATCTATAATATCTGTGTTGATATGTTATATTTCAGCATGTCTCCACATGTAATTGTTTTATGCATTATCATCTTACTGTTTCCATATCCTACCTTTGCATGTATATAACCTTGTACCGTAGAATATTTTATCTTACGCCAGTCAGGCGCAATAAGTGAAATCTAATGCACCTAGCGTCCGAGTCCTTGATATTTATGTAACTGAATTAAGACCCAACTTAAGACTGTAGTGGGCTCAAATGTGAGAAACGCAAATATTTACATGCAATGTAAGAACGATATGCAATAATGCCCCTCAATACTCTCTAATTAAGTAATTCAAATTAAGTAATTTGTGTCCATTGAATGTAATAATGTAATACTATATAATGTAATGATGATCAATGTAAGTGTAATGTATATATAATGTATGTACAATGTACGTAAAATGTATAATGTATGCCATTGGTACGTAGCAATAGTTTGTCAACAATATGTAATAATGCCATTATCAATATTGCCTTAGACTTTCCCAGCTTCCAAATGCAGTGATGACCCTTGTTAGGCCATGTAATTTTCTATACATACAACAACAAATACAGAGGCTCGGTCAAGCGGATGGGAGAATATCCTTAGAGGGCGCTTTTGGTCAGTTTGGACCGTCCTCGGGATACACCGGGCGCTGGGTTTCGGCGCCCCGTGCGAGACCCTCGTGTGGCCCTCAAATTCGACTATAGATACTTTTGGACGTGGCGCTACACCAATTAACCATATGGTAAAGGGGTGGTGACCACGTCCTTCGTCGCATGTCGCATGCCGCACAGACACTATATATTTACAAACTTACATGTTTTCTCAGGGATTCGAGCCCGGGTCCTTCGGCACAGCAGTCAGCAACGGCACAGCAGTCAGCTAAACACTATACCGGTTGAGTGGCTTTTTATAACATAAATGTATGTATAGTTCTTCAATAAATAAGTCTTGCGTGTGGGTTTTAACAAAGCACAAAATGTTTGCATATTTAAACAAAAGATAAAATATAATTTTTTTGGTTTTTCATAATATTATTTTAATAATGCTTCATTTTAAATGTTAACCAAAAGCAATGTCCCTTTAATATCGTCACTACATAAAGGCGCTCGCTAGACATTTGCACGACGGCGCTGATTAGGCTTGGCGCGGGCCTGGAGAGAAAACCAGGCAGCGTATTCGAAGGTCTCTCACCTCTGTTCCCCTATCCCCAACCTCTTAAGACGACTCTAGGCTCGCCTCATATTTTGAGTATTCCTAATGCCGCACAGACACATACATTAACAAATATCCATGCCGCGTCGCTAACCACTTTCCCGTCTGGATGGCTGTAATAAGCTTACAAAATATCAAAAACAAAAACCAATAAATAAACCTAAAATAATAATAAAAAGAAATTATAGCTTATTGGGTACAGCTCATCGCATTTTAGTAATACCTGTTTCTCTCAAACTTGAATTAATATTAAATTATAACGAAACTGTGATTCGAGCTCGTCGAATTTCAAAGTATTGAGTGTGAAGTATGAATAGAATTTGGAATATTTAGATGTAAAATACTCTTATCGACGAACAAATAAAAATATGCAAAATTCTAAACCCCTCTGTTTAAAGTTTATTTAATTATAGAAGCGTTACGAAACTATTTAATTGCACTGAAAATAAAATTCCCATAGCGGGATACTACTGAACTATTTCTGTATAGCTATTTAACTTTAAGCCTTGAGGTAAGTTAATAAAACTTCTTTCATTGCATTTTCGTTTAATTCCTTTACTTTAATAAACGCGATGAAATATCGGTGCATCGAAATAAGCTGCATGTATTAAAATACCTCAAAGGAAACACAATGACTAAAAAGTGGGAAAAAATTATTGTACAATTTACTTTTTTGCTCACACAGCTGGTGCCTGATTCCGTAGATCCATTTTCTTTGCTGAAATTGCCAACGGTAGGATATTGAGAAATGCCAACGACTACTGGGTGAAATAACTTCTCAAAGCGTGTCGAAACGATGAGCTTAGGGCTTCCAGAAAGTAGCAGAGAATGGCAGTGCTGACAGATTTGGCTAGATATCGCCCACACGGTGATATTTGGCAACAAAATAGATGGAGCCAGAAGATTCTAGAGCGCATTTTTAACAGTTTTCTCGGGAATATTCTCGAAGGTAGGTTAAAGCTGCATACATGTACAGAAAAAATAGTAGTACTTTCAGTTCAGAGATTAGCTTCAGAGCGATCGACGGAGTCGACATCTGTATTTTAGTGTTTTGCCGTGAAGCTGTCTTCACCGTTATAGCCTGAAGGCTATGTTGCTGATTGTTTCAGCGTGTTTGTCGCAGTTTCTCGACGAGTGGAAACGTGTCTTTGGGACATATCCTGTGTAATAGTACTAAATGGCTAGTAAATTGTGTTTTGTTCTTCGTTTGTGTTTGGTGTCATCATTAATTACTCCAAATCCATAAACCCATAGAACGCCACAATATTGTGGCATTTTAGCCTTTGTGTTTGCTCGATCATACAAGACTACACGTAGCGAATTCACTTTTAATCAAATGATGTGACAGCTCACATAATAAACAAGTCTACGGCAATTTAGCTTGAAAGATTTCAAAGAAAATATATTGGTTTCATTTTGCTTGAAATATCCTAAATTTTTCTTATTTATGAATACCAGGCGGTTTGCAAGCAGACCATCTGCCTTCTGGGTTCCCGATACTTTTCCCTGAGTGCAAAGCATAAATCGAGATGAGCTCCATTCATTGATTGCCTTGCTTTATAAAAAGAACAAACGAAAGATATTTTCAGTGTAATATGAAACATATGGACCCAAGACAGTCATACCTTGCTATAGGACATGAAATGCTGCAAAGGACAAATTGCGAAAAAGGCTTAGAAAAGGAAAACTTTTGATCATGAAAGTACACCCAGGCCTTTCCCGAAAGCCCGTTTTTGATTAAAGACACGTATTGTTTCTCAGAATCGGCACTTATTTGAAAAGAAGTAAAGTGATAAATTAAAGGATTTTCTTTTTCTTGGACTGCGCCAGCATCTTTCTTAGCTAGTTATTTGCGTTCTCAGTCCCATCTAAGTAACAATGAGGAATAACCTAATGAAAATCAAATGCAGTGTTACAAGATATTTCAATAAGTCTGAATGTTCTCACATAGAAGCTATTCAAATCTCTAGGAGAGTGACATTTCCCCGCAGAGAACAAGGTTAAAAATATTCAAATATTCATGCCGTTTACTGTCGAAATAAGGAACAAGAAACAAAGGTAGGTATTTTATTTATGTCAAAAACTAATTTATCCGCGCGGTAATCAAGATGCCTTTTGTTTTTCTTTTTAATGTTTCACTTCTGTCATTTCATTAGCAGCTAATAATATATTTTTCCATAGCTAATTTGAATGTCTTGGTCTGAAAATGCGAGTCCTTTTCTGCTTAATAATATCTGCGAACTTTTAATAAATCAGTAGTAACTGTATTATATATATATATATACAGGTATATATCAAAACTCTCTCCATTTCATAAATCAAGAATAAATTTCTCTCAGAATTTTATTGAAAATACTTTCAAGCTCGCAGAATAGTGGACGATTTTCTAATCTTGATCATGTTTCGGAACATGGGATTAAGATTTTGAAGACGAAATTCATCTGCAATCTCACTGAAGCATAATAACTCCTTATGATTTATTTTAATTCTTCCTAAGATTTAAGAATAGTCTTTTCAAGGAATAAATTTCTTTACTTGTAATTTCAGTCTCAAGGAATCGATTTTCATCGGCGAAAATAAGCATTTTGCGGATAGGAAAATGCATCGTAATTCATGCATGAAAATTATGGGCAAGAATAATAAATAGTAATGCAGCAAAAATTTTCTGAAATTCTAAATGAATGGCATTTTATTTTTTGTGTTTTTACTGTTCACTGTTATGCTGATTACATAGATTTTTCTAGCATCTTTGTTCTCTTTCTTAAACTTTTTACTATTTTTATTATACGATGTTTTGTCATTCAGGATTATTCTTAATTTATATCATGCTTTTCTTCATTTACTTGCTAAAATGTTCAAATAATATATTAATTATCTGCAAATTAGAGAACATTTTTTTGAAGGCATTATTTCACAAGAAAGCTAAAACATTCAACATGGTGTTATTATATTTTCATTTTTTGCAATCACATGAAAGCTTTTCATTTACTCTTTAACATGAGTATGTTTGTTATTGTGAGTTTCTTTGATTGAAGCATCAGAACAAAGCTACGAATTTTATCTGCAGAATTGTATCGGCCATTGGAATGAGCCTTAAGCACTTTATAACACATAGTATGGCGGACTTTATAACACACAGCTGAGCACTTTATAACACACAGTCGGGACGGAACTGAGCAACAGCATTCAGTTCCATTCCGACTTTGAAGGAGGGGCATCCGAAGGATGGGATGCAAAGATGCTTTACCCTTCTTTTTCCTGCCACCAGATCACTCGAAAGGACTTCCAACTCGCCGTGTATTTCAAGTATCCCCATTCCACAAATTTCTTATCATTTAAGTATTTGTTCAAAAGAAATTTTTGTTGTTTGAATATTCCCATAAAACTATTAAACTTCTTCTGTGTCTATTGAGTATTTTTACGATCTAAATATTAAACCTTTCAGAATTAAACATTCGCAACACATGAAAAAGTACCCACAAGCAAAATAAGTTGCCACATTTTTCGACAAATAAAAATACACCAAATTTATTGGTTATAATGAATACAATAATAAATATAGAAATAATAAGAACATGAAAGGGATAATAAAAACATGATTTCAACAGCCGTCTCAAAGTCCTCTTTTGAAGTTTAATTTAAGGCTTATTAGTAGAGATTATCAATAGAATTGACCCACGTGGAACAGCGAAAGATTTTATAGGCTACTAGATGAATATGAGTTTAGATTAACATGGGAAGGTCATATATCTCTGTATATTTGAAAAATTATATATATATATATATAAAGTGATTCTGTAAAAATATTGAATGGTTTTAATTAGATATATCGTAAATTAAATATATTTTTATTTAAATAAATCAGATAAAAAAGTAAAAAATTAATGTTCTTACTTAAACAGTGCGCTATTGCACTGTTTAAGTAGGAACATTAATTTTTTACTTAGGTTGTTATGGATAAATTTGGACGATAAAAACCTTACATTTCGCCTAATGGCAACAAAACAATTTTTAATTATACTTCCAATTTAGAAAGTAAAACCTCCATTAGTTATATATCGGAATGCCCGAGAAAGACCCTTTGTCTTAGGTTGTTATGGATCTTAGGTTGTTATCGGAGACCCTTTGTCTTAGGTTGTTATGGATAAATTTGGACGATTATCCATTAGTTATATATCGGAATACCCGAGAAAGACCCTTTGTCTTAGGTTGTTATGGATCTTAGGTTGTTATCGGAGACACTTTGTTATGTCTTAGGTTGCTATCGGAGACCCTTTGTCTTAGGTTGTTATGGATAAATTTGGACGATAAAAACCTTACATTTCGCCTAATGGCAACAAAACAATTTTTAATTATACTTCCAATTTAGAAAGTAAAACTTCCATTAGTTATATATCGGAATGCCCGAGAAAAACGAGAGAAATTCTGTCTCTGCAGTACTTACTGGATGACACCTGGAATTCTTAAATACAGAAAGCTCTGAGAATGGCGAATGTGATAGATTTAAAAAACGCTCTAGTTTACGCTACGAATTTCGAGGCAGCGCAGCAAGCAACTCGTAGAGACCGCCAACCAATCAGAGCTGCTCAAATCCAGAAGCCAGTGGATCAAATCACTGCTCGTCTAGACCAGGGTTTCTTAAACGTTTTAACTCGCGACCCCTTTTTATCACTTTTTAGCGATCCCCAGGACTCCATAATATTTACAAAATATTTTGTGGGGCCCCATAAGTATTGTGCAAATCTGACACATGCGTAAATGAAACTGTCAATTTTTTCACTTGTACTGTAATATACTATTGCAGTTTTAGGTCATTAACTTTAATTTCTAATTTTAAGACATAAAACAATGCGAAAATTTTAAATAAGTAACAGACAAAATGACAGCGTCACGTGCAAAGCAAGGAAAATGAACGCTTATATTATAAAAAGAATGCGTGGAAACGTTTTCTTTTTTTTTTCCTTTGTCTGTAATGTCTTGTGTAAAAATATTTGGTAATTGTAAAATTATTATAATAAGTTAAAGAAATATCAAAACTGCTAAAAATTTTGGCGACCCCTGTTGCAAGTCCCGTTATCCCCTTGGGGGTCGCGATCCATAGTTTTAGAAACCCTGGTCTAGACGATTAAACCAGACAAGTCAATGCTTTGATACGGTGTAGGATTGAGAACAAACTGGCTCTAAAGTGTTGGAAATGTCTTACTGAAGGCCACATACGACGGCATTGCAGAACATCCCAGGGCACGGAGATAAAACAAATGATTTAACAAGACCAGTCAGTGTCTTGAGACAGAATAGGAGTGAAAAGAAACCAATCCTAAAGTGCTGGAGCTGCGGAGCTGAAGGCCACTTACGAACAACCTGCAATGACGCAGGAAACAAATTAATAGTCATATCTCGAAATGGATTTTGAAGGATAGCGAGAAACCCCATTTTAAAGCAGCCAAGATTTCTGCAGTGAGCGGCATCAGTAATGGACTATCCATCAATGGGTATATCCATGATCATTGATACAGGAGTTAATGTTACCATCATTCGGAAAGATTTAGCTCAACAGTTTAAAGATAAACTCATTTGTACACCATCCTGTATTGTCCTCCGGACTGCATCTGGTGATAAAATCGACATAGATAGGAAATTAAACGTGAACATCACTTTTGGGAGTGCCGCCTACCATCACACGGCATACGCGGCAGAGACTACAGATCCTTGCATACTTGGATTGGACTTGAGTAAATCTAATTTTTCCTTGGACTTCAAAAACAACAGACTGGTTTCAGAATCAGAGGATATAACTATCCATCATGAAAAGGGATCCTTACGTGAAAACGCTGACGCCTTGTCTGAAAGAAGCAGCTCAGAAAGGTGCTGAAATCATACTAGGGTCGAAAAGAAACGCAAGAGTATCAGATATTTTCCTTCTCAGTGTACCAGATAATCTCTCTTCGGTCGTGACCTTCGTCTGCCATGTGATCTTCTGTTTGGGCGCCGTCCGGATGCACCTTCATCGCCTGAAGAATATATCAAAGATCTCCAGGCCCGATTTTAGGTGATGCAAGAGCGAGTCATCTTGGCGACGGAAATGGTGAAGACCCGATACGGCACGAGAGCTGCTGAACATCGATTCAACGAAGGAGATAAGGTGTGGTTGTGGAAACCGAGTCGACGAAAAGGACTCAATTACAGTCGTAAATTACAGTCATCTTGGGATGGTCCTTACACAGTCCTAAACAGACTGAACGACGTCGTGGTTCGAATACCGTAAGTCATCGAACTCTAAGCCTAAAATGGTTTATTACGACAGGGTAGCTCCTTACTATGGCCATAGTACGTAGCTTATGTAATTGTAAATAGTAGTGTAATTGTAAATACACTACTATTTGCTTATGTAATTGTAAATAGTAATACTACTAAATGCTTATGTAATTGTAAATAGTAATATAAGACCATGTCTCCTTTTGTTTCTAAAATTGATTTATTTGATAATATTTGATTTGTTTCAAGTTACTTATTCCAATTACTGTTTATGTTGTCTGTTATTGCAATTCAATGTTTATTATTGCATTTTTGTCCTATTGTAAATTTGGCTTCCTGTCCAGGGATTGTACTGCCCGGGACATGCAGTTCTTGAGAATGGGGCAGTGTTAAGGATTTTGTATTTATTTAGCTATTTTTAGTATTATAGGGTATTCTTAGTATAGTATTTTTATATTTAGTAGTAATTAAAATTGTTTCATATTCCCGTGCAATGGAGCACGAGACTTGTTTGAAGAGAAAGCTACGCCGAAAAATACAGAGAAGAAGGCACATTTAACATTTAATAAATAAATATCTAGTAATTGTACTCTTTTGCAATCCAGAAAAATCGATAAAATACCAGAATGTTCTCGTGGAGGATTGAAAATATTATAAAAGCTGGATGAAAACATTTTAATTCAGTTGCTTACAAAGTTGTTTACTTATTGCTGCTATTGCTTGTAGCGAATTCGTAGTGAGATCGGATTAGCTTTCTCAGTGTTTTTTAATTAAGTTCTATTCAACGTTTTAGTAGTTTAAAATATAACTACTGTGACATATTGCAATAGTGTACGAATATCTCTGAGGAAATTTCAGGATTTTGTTTTATTTGTTGTGATAAGAATAAATTTTATTGACTTTTCATCGGACTTGTGCATTCAATTTATTACGAACCCGTATGCACGCAACAATATATATGCGTATATGAATAGAGCCAGAACAAATTTTATAATCTAAAACAGAATTTACGCAGACTTGCAGAAAGGAACCAAGTTAAGTTTCTTTAATTATCCAATGTCATTCAAGAATATTTTCGAAATTTTTCACAGTTCAAAATGTTAGGAAGTTTGAAACAAATGCTACAAGGAGCATCTATCAATGATACATGGAGGGTTTTGCAGCAGAATAATGTAAATTGTAAACAAAACAAAAAAAAAAAAAAAAAGAAAGAAAGAAAGAAACAGTATAAGTTTATTGCATAGTAGACGTATTTCTTAAAATAATTTAATATTTTAATACTTCATCATTCTCCACTTATAAAAAGAGTTTTTATGGTATACTTTATAAGGTATTTCTCCCACTTCCCTAGCGTGCCTTCGTGGTGTAACGGTAGCACGCTGGGCCGGTATTCCAGAGATCTCTGGTTCGATTCCCGGCGAAGGCGGTTGTTAATTTTTCATCTCTCAGGCTTCCAAAAAAAAAAAAAAAAAAAAAAAAACCTAATGACTCTACAACTTGAATAATGTGCGATGCTCTCGCCCGGACTTGAGCTTGGACCTCTCGAATACGCGCCGAATGTGGTACCGTTACACCATGAAAGCATGCTAGAACACTTTATATACTCCCCTTTTTAAAGCGCGACTGGGGATTAGTGGACCCAGTGGCCAAATCCTGGTGGTGACGAATTATTGTCCACCACCTTTTAGTTCGGGCATCACTTTTAGAGAATTTAGGTTTTTCTTTTTCTGCAGTGCAGGGTTCGAACCATGGACCCCTCGAACACGCGGCGAGTGTGCTACCGTTAACCACGAAGGCATGCTGGAAGGAGGGAGAAAATAACTTATAATGGATTCAAATGATAAAATAAACATTCATTTACATTATTATTCTTATTACTCAATATATATTTTAAATTCCAGCTCAAACTGGCTAAACATTATACTTCGAGAAAAACGTTATGCCTTAGCATACTATCATAAATCTTTTATTATACATGATAAATTTACTTATGAATTGAGTAACTTAATAGAAATTCATTTTGATAAGCTCAAGAACATTACAATCGAATTCAGAGTCCAAAATTTTTTCAGATAAAATTTATGCTCTTTTAAAGAAATATAAGACACTGAAGTTGAAGAAATGCCGAGAATGTAAAGTACTCCTAAAATGATCTTTTTCAGATGACATTTGTCTTCAAGTCATATCTTTTGAGTATACTTTCGCTGAAAGTGTGCACATCTGAATTCTGAATTGGTTTTGCAGATGAAATTCGAAGACATTCTATATGCACATCAAGTTTAGAAACTTTTTCAAACCATAAAATGTGAGTATTCGGTCAATATATGTATATCGTATTTTCTAAGTTTATATATTTACATTTGTCTCAAAGTATATTTTATTTAGGAACTGACTTTGAAAGTGGAATGCTGATGTTGAAGAAATATATTCAACACATCAAGATTTTTTTGTAATCGTAATTGTCCACAAATGGTATTTTATCTGAAGATCAATAGTTATTTTTTAAGAGACTTCAAGTCAAATTCCATACTTTCTGCGAAAATGGAATTCAATGATATTAGATTAACTAGCAAATACAGATAAGTTATTGAGTAAAAGAAAACATTAAAGTTACGGATTAAGTGCTTCGCTTATTTTTCAAAATGTTGTGCGAAAAGAATTTTTTTAAAGAAGTTTAAATATGTAAGAATCATTTTTAATAAAACGGTTGACTTAAATTTCCTACTACAGTAGAAGTCCAGAAATCCGCAAAGCTTTGGACCAGAGGTTGTGCGAATTTTAGGATTTTGCGGATTTCAGAACAGAAAAGTTGAAGCATAATATTCAAACTAAAAGTGCAAACTTAATAATGCATATTAGATACATTTAATTAAATTATTATATACATTACTGAATAATTTATTATATGCATTAAATTATTATTACATATATAAATTGATTATATTATTGATTGTACTATATGTACACAGCATTCGAGGTTTGCCGATTTCGCCTCATGCAAAGATTTCCGGTGTTAGAATCACTGTTGCTGTAAAATTTCAACAGCTTTTCTTTATTTTTCCGTATACCATACACAATCGTGTCGCAATTCCATACGGTCCTGCTATAAACCGAGGAGTAGCACCTGCCTCCATCTTTTGCAGAATTTGCACTTTTTGCATTACCGTCAATGCAACGTGTTTACGTTTCTCAACGTTGCAAGCAGTAAAATCATGAGTGCGTTTCTTATCTGTCATTGTATTAAAAGGGGCTGAAATTTAAAATATTCTTAATTTATCCACAAACTATCCGGATTAAAAAAAAAGGCAGCATTAAACAAGCTCGTGAAATAACAAAGCTCAGAAAATACAATGTGAATCGTGAACTTGAAAGAAGAGCTGAGTGAATCGTCTGCTTTTTTACCTTTATGCATATTAGAAGGAAAAAAAACTTTTATCATGATGTCAATAATTCGGTATTTCCATTATGACTCATTATTATTCGATAATTATGACGTCATTATTCGATAAGTATTTTTCTTTGATATTTCGTACTCAATGTTGTGGTTTCCGGAACCTATAAACTGAATGTTTATATTTTGAGAGGCAACGCGGATTTCAGGAATTGGCAGATTTCAGGTCGGCGGGTTTTCGGTATTTGGTATATTTTGTATTTTGGTATTATATCTCATAAATATTAAATAACTTTTAAAAGAGAATGTTTTATTTTTATTTTTAGTTATTTATTTTTTCCTATAAGTCTGCTTTATTTGAACGTTTATGTTCTCATTGTTTTCTCGGATTTGTATAGCCTGGAAAAAAGAAGACTCACAAATGTGTAAATAAACGTACTTTCTAAGAGGCAAATTAAAAAATGGAATATAACTTTCATTTGAGCAGCTCACTTAAGAATACATGCTTCTGTCTTCTACTTCATACTCGGTTTGTACACAAATTTTAAATACTAGATTAAAAAATGAAACTACATAAAAAGAATGCATTGTTCTACTACGTTACATTGTTTTATGTATTTGAAGTATGTTCATCTAGACTCTCTGGCGTATTTTTTCGTTGGAAATAAAATGCACGCAATGATTGTAAGCATCAGTGAATGCTTTAAAATGCCTCGTAAACGATTATTTAACAGCTTATATTGCATCATCGAAATAGAAATTTTGAAATAGTGCTCTAATGTTATTAAAATAAGAAGTAGTTATACAGAAGTATATACCTCGAGTAAGCAAAATGGGCAAAATCCAAATACGATTTTGCGCCAAAACCGCTTGAACGATGACAAAATTTTGACAAACAGCATTATCATAATAGATCATTGCCCATTTTTGATGTTTTGGAGCCTAACATTTAAGTTAAATGCAGCAGGTAACACCTAGTTCATTCAGCTCGAAATTTGCCCAATTTTTCTGACGTCATATTAAATGATCAGATGATTTGTTTCATATTTATTTCTACGAAATAAATTTTTTGCTTTCGGAGAATTTCCGTTTTTCATCTCTTATTTCGCTTTTTTTATTTCAGAGTGTTATCTAATTAGCTATGTGTCCTCATATGTAACGATGGTCTTTCAAGTCGAACGAATGCCATTAATTGGTAATATTCTTGCAATTCAAAGAGGGCACTTTCCAGTATGATTGACTTTAGTATACAAAATGACTGTCTCACTGAACATGAGATCAAAATGCTTACGAAGAAATTGCCGTTTGTTTTCATGTCATAGATGTTTACTATCAGTGCCCTATTTGGATCTGAGGAAATTGGTCTGTATTTCAAATTTCATGCTGTATATTACATATATTGTTACTGTATACTTCAAGCTATGTACAGATCTTCATTCTGACAGCCGATTTCCGAAAGCTAATTTGATTACGTAAATGGCAAATACATTCAGTTATTCAGAAAAGATGATCTTCTAGTAAATTGCGAGTTGTGTGGTAGAGACCAGTTGATTTTTTAGGATTATGCTGTAGAGTATCTTATTCTTCGGTAACATAAACTCACCAGATCTCGAAAGACTGCAGAGGAATTATTGTTAGGTCTTTAACAGTAGGCAGACAAAATCAGAAGAGGGTTGTAAATAGCTCTCTATTCGATCATAAAGAATTTACAGTCGACCCCACTTGGGTTTCAATAAGCAAACACTTCTGGCTTAACTTAAACAAGTAATGCTGAGCTTAAAATAAAATGTAATTAGACTAGCCTAGTGGCTCACAAAATAAAATAAACGCGCACCAAGGCTCTGGCTCGTAAAAAACCGGCGATGCAGGTCTAATGGCTAGAAGCACTCAACGCCACAGGATCAAATCACTATCTAGACACGGTAATAACGTGGCCTCAAGTAGGCATAACACCCTTAAAATCAACTTGCGAAACCCTCGCTTAAGTAAACAATCGCTTTAATTGAACTTCTTTCTCCCTTAATCTGAATAAAGCCGCTCTATATAATTTACGTTCTGGTATGGGAAAACGTGGGTGAGAAGGAGAGTGAAATTGAATCTTTAACAAAAAATTAACTACTAGTTAAAATAAATAAATAAATCCTCACAATGTAAGGAAAACTCTGTCTGCACACATAAGCAATTATTTAGCACCCATTTTTCTTCCTTTTATTGATTATTTTTTCACTACAGAGCTTGTTTGTTTCAAAAGGTTTACTTTGTGTTAGTACTACTACTTGAGTTTTTTCTGTTTTGTTTTCATTGTCATTTTTATTTACTCTTGAGTTTCTGTTTTTCACCGATCGTGAAAACTAGTTCAGCTACAAGCTATATTATAGACGTCCAGTTGAATTCACATTCCAAGCCAGATCAGCCAGGTCAGTTTAGTTTCCAAGCTAGATTAATGACAGGGTGAAACAGAAAGCTGATTCATTTAATGTTAAATACTTAACTACTATTAAAACTGAAGAATAATAAATTTTATTAGATGGAAAATTTGAAAAAGTATTTCATGAATAATTAAGTAAATTGTCTTGTTTCAATTAAAAAATTTTATGGGTAATTTTGTTGCGAAGTCTCCAATATAGATTAAGATAAATATATTACAATGGATATATACGAAGTATAAAGCGTCTTCTATAAGTAGGTGATGCTTTATACTGCTCATATAAAATATTTTTAGTAGATTTAAAATTGATGACAGAATTTTCACCGTTATTGAATTAGTAAGAGCAATATTTTGCGCTCAGTAGAAAATATTTTAGGCTAATATTTAACTTTCATATTATAAAGAATCGCTGAGCATATAAAGAAATTAATTTAATATTTAAGTTTCATGTTACTATAAACTGCTATGCAGTAAAAAGAACATAATGTAAAATTTAAATACATTCCTTTAAAAACGTTTTAATATAAATATTAAAAAATATTAGTATAATCTATTACATTAGATTTAGTTCTTGCATTTTTGTGTTATATATCCATTTTTTGCGAAGCTTCAAATCCTTGTATGTATCAAATTCAATAATTGTACTATAATGATAGTAAAATATTTTAGAGTAACATGTAACTTCATTACAAGCAAACGTTAAGTATCAGCAATTGAGAGGCTTGTTTAAAGTTTTTATGGAATTAAGAGTTTAAAAAATTAAAGTGTAATAAAAAATACCGAATAATTTGATTTGATAAATATTAGGAGCTTTTTTTTTAATAAAAATACAAAATATTTTTCTGTGTAATTTTGTGAGTTTGTTTTAAATATAAATTATAACTTTCAAGTCTGGCTACATTTTTATAGTAAAATTGCATACAAAAGAACTTAAATCAAGGAATTACTTCGAGGATTTATGTAATTTTCTCAGTATATTACCCAAAAAGGAGTGCATATTTATAAAAACACGTTTTAGTTAATATCTAGTATGCAGTAATTCAGTCTGTAAAGGATACTAAATTTTTCTGGGAACAAACATGAAAAATCAATTTTCTCTCTTCAAAATTCGCCTCTCAGACTTTTTAATGGCTAGTTAGAAGAGTTAACCACACGCCTGGTAAACTGAGATAATTCCTTATATTCTCCAGAGTTTGAAAAGAAACTGGAGATAATCAGGAGATAAAATTGATCAAATTCAAGTATTATCACATATCACATTTTAGTTCGGGCGTCGTTATAGAAATTATTGAATTTTCGGAGTGAGAAAGATGAAAATATCAACTGCCCTTTCCGGGGAATTCGTACCCCGGCTATTGTAATTATTACCTGGACGTGCTAAAAACTTACACCACAAGAGCACGCGTGAAGGAATGAGGCGATTCCTTTTTACCTAACATAAGAAATGTAATGCAATGTGTAATGGTTAACGCAGAACCATGAGGCCGATTATTATCGGCAGGAGAGTTGCAGTACACTCGTATGTACATTATATAAAAAGGTATAAATCATGGAATCTTAAATAATTTAATATTACGAATATTTAATGCTAGTTACATTCACCAAATGGTGTTTGATCTGTAATGTTAGCAGTAAGTTCGCATTAAGGATTAATATGCTCATGAAGCTTGCAGCCATGTTTAAAATAGAAATGTCCTCAAAAGTGAAATCCAAGTTCGAGGTGTATCTTCATAAAAACACTGCTTTTTGATGATACCAATATTCATAATAATCAACTTTCACACACTTTCAAAACACCAGATTTAAAAAGAAATTCATGAGTTTTCTCATTTAATAGCATTAGCATTTCTAAATTCATAGAAATTTAAATTTTTAATTCTTTGCTAATTTACCATTCTATGTAAGACTATTTCATGAACATCTCATTAAAGACGTGCCGAAACAAGAAAATTCTTTGATAGTGGCCGAAGAAATTCTTACGAAGATATTAGTTGGAAGTTATAATGATTTAAGAATGGCTAATATGCACACACTTGTTTACGAATTCGAATCCTGTAAATAAGCGTACCCTTATATGGCTATTACTCTTTGTTTTACTAATTAGATGATTATTTATTTTGCTTGCCATCCCAATTTTTTAATTTACACCCATTTACAAATACACATTTACAAAATTTACATTTGCAATTTGCAAATAAAGGGATATATGAAAAAAGTAAAGAAGAGCAAAGGACTATGACTGGTTAATAGTTTGAAACTACGAATTCAGCACATGAACTACGGCATTTGTTGCTAGAAACATGTGACGTATTGAGGAAAATTAAGGCTACTTGCTGTAATTGATTAATACTACTCCAAAAGAAAATTTGTATGGAATAAGACCTTTAAGTTTTAATGTAGTTAAGGAAAAGGCTGAAGATTGATCTCTTCAACAAAGCAGGCACATAAACTGTAAAATTTCGCTTAAATTCCACAAAAATGTAAAGGATTCACTTCAAAAGTTTAGCCAGCGTAAGAACTAAGTAAGAAAATTGAGTCTAAAATTTCAAACGTCGAAGGAAAAGATTCTAATACATTTCATGCTAAACTTTGCCATGCTTTTTGTACAAAATAAATGTATAACTAAGTTGCTGTACAGCTTATAAAGTATTTCTCCCGCCTTCGTAGTGTAGTGGTCAGCGCTCTCGAAGCGTATTCGAGAGGCCCGTAGTTCGAGTCCCGGCGAGGGCATTGCTCATTTTTCATCTGTCCTGCTTCGAAATAACCTAATGTCTCTACAGTGGCGCCCGATCCCCAAAAGGTGGAAGATTATGATTCTCCACCACCAGGATTTGGCGATTGGGTCCCCTAATCCCCCTGTCGCCCTTTTAAAGGAGAGTATATAAGATATTTCTCGTGTCTTCTTAGCATGCCTTCGTAGTGTAGTGGTCAACACTCTTAACGCGTATTCGAGAGGTCCATTGTTCGAGTGCTGGTGAGGGCATTGCTCGTTTTTCGCCTCTCCTGCTTCGAAAGAGCCTAATAACTCTACAAGCTAATTTAGAGAAAAGAAAATGTACAGTGAAGGGAAAATTGTGATAATTTATTTTGGAATAGATATTATCATATAAAAAAGACAAAACTATGGTATGCAGCCTTTTCAGAAACATAGGTCTGAAAATTATTTTAACATTTTTTATATAATATTCGTAATTTATAAAAGAAAGCAACAAAAGGACTATAAAACTTTTAAGCATTAAGAGCTAAATTTATATATTAATTTTTTATTACGTAAATTTTATTTTACATAATCACTAATAAATTAAATAAGCCAAGTAGCAATACTGATGATTAAAAAATTTAAATGTCAAAGACACACCTACATATTAAAAACATATATGTATAGTTTTTTGCAACGTTTCTAAGCTATTTGGTTCGTCTGCGAATTGTTTTACCTGTAGTAAAACTTTTCCCCCAAAAACAACATGCATTAGAAAAATGGAAGCGTATATAAATCTTCGCAACTGAAAAGTTAAATCTTTGTTAGTCTTAACTGTCTAGGTACTCGAAGTTAGAGTGAATTTCCATATTCAGGGTCATACGACTTCATACGAATTTCCATACGATTCCAAACCTTTATACAACAAATAATATTCAAGCTTTTATCCATAAATATTATCCACCGTACGTGACTATTGCCTAAGAGAGTTTTCACCATGTCCGAATTTTCGATGAACTTTTAGTACGATAGTTGCAACTGAACTACCTTCCTCAGGAATAGGAAGTCTAATTATTTTAACCTTGTTTAGAAACAGAGGTTTTTCAGTTTGAAACTGGACCACGTCTATAACTGGTCAATAGCGATTGGAATTCCTTACACGCATTTTACTTTAGTAAACATTGTTTCGTATCAAATAAAGCTGAAAACTTGTAACGTGTTAGCCACACCAATGTTCTGTTACCCAACATTACCATTCCTTTCCAGTATTCTTCACTTGAAAATTCGGTTATCATGTCATTCAAGTGTGTCTTAAAAGAGCTGTTTCTTTTCCGTTCGCATGATTCACACATCGTCTTATTACATGGTAATTTTTACATTTTCCTAACGTATTACTCATTAATGTGCATACAGCTTGTGGTATTCATTAATAATAAAAATATAACTTTAGATGTATTAAGAACTTGCTTAACCTTTAATAACATCGGGGAATGGATCAAAATGCCTAATGTTTATTGGGAGGGATACCAGACCATAAGGTTTATATTGACCTTTTTTTTTTAAACAAAATATCTAATAAAAATTTTTAAAAGATATTCCGAAAGGTTTCAGATTTTAAATTACGTTTAAAGAGGCGTTTTTTAACATTTTGTGTGTTACCTTTATTTATTAAATATCGTGTTATTCGCCCTTAAACCATAAAATTCAGTTCAACAGCTATACCGCAGAATAATTTTAAAATGAGCCTATTTTTAGAATTTCCCATACACAGTTCCGCTCGCTGGAGATAAGAAGATTTTTTTTCTCCCCCCGTAGAATGTTGCCATTGCTCGCTTTTAAATAGTTGAGTTTGTCAATCAAAATTTGTTAAAGTTTTACAAAATAAGAATAAAATAAAAAAAAACAAATTCCAAATTCGATATTTTGGCTTCCAGATGCCCATATTCGGGTGGAAACGTACATTATTCATAATTGGATAGCTCTAGGTACCGTTGTTTTTATCATAATGGGAGAAACATATAGATATTTATGCAAATTCTTCATGATTTAATTTTTTAAATGTAATATAGACCGATAATATTTGGTGGCAACAATTTGAAAAGTGAATCGGACATTTATAGTGAACTAACGCAAAATGCCAAAACGAAAATAATAGTCCTTCAGAGCAAATTGCCCTTTGGACTAAAATTAAAGAAATTATGCAGGTATTTATATTTAAAAATTAATTTTAGAAATCTTTATGCGTTTTTAACAATAGAAAATTATGCTAGTAAGAAGCAGTAAACAAAGTAAAAAAGTAGAAAATAAATTTTAGAAAAATAAAACTTGAAAGCTTCAAATTATAACTTTACGTGTCGAAGAGTATATTATCACATTTTAAAAAGTTAAAAATTTTGTAGATAATAGAAATATATGAAAATAATAAATTTAAAAGGGAGATACAATTTGACCTTGACATTCAGAGCTTAACACCTGAAACGATTTTAAAGTAAGCATTTGCTATAGGCTTACTAGTTAAAGAATTAGTTCTGTAGCATCTAAAGATTCCTAGATTTAAAGACAGCATAAAATCTGATATTTAGATCTGAAATACTAAATCGCAGAAAAATAAATAACTACATTGTTACACCATCATAAATTAATGCTACATGTCCACTAATGCATTTATTTAATAAAGAAAAGTGCTAGTTATAACAAAACTGTGCAATTTTTCACAGCATTGCTTGAATACGATGTTTGCAACAAATTAATTCTTCAACTCTCAATACTTTCTGTATCGTCAGAAAAATTAATCTGCGAATTGAAGACAGTAAACTGCTCTAAGTGGAATCCTTGGAAGTGTTTAATAACAGATCACAACGGGTATATTATAGATGTCTGTATGTAAATATATATATATATATATATATATGTCATGATAAAAGCAAAGGAAAGGACGGAACACTGTAGATGCTTGATTAGACCCATATTGAAGAAGATTTTGATTGCGCAGTATGCTAGTAATGCTAACTTGGTAATATCTAAAGAACTTGGCAGTCGAAGCAGTTTTAGTTCCATTTTTATTTTCAACTGATATTTGTGGCCACAATCACCTTGGCACTCTAGTTATGCCTATTCAAGAACATTACATTTTTGATATAATTGAGAAGGAAAGCAAGCCAGCGAAATTACATCTTAGCAGAGTAGAGGGCAAAAGCTGAAGTGCGTAGTTATGCAAGATGGAAGCACCCGAAGAGAAAAGTTTTGGTTTACAATTCAGTGATTGGTTGTCAAGAGGCATCTGGTATTAACGGTTATGTAAGATCGCATGATTAATCTGAATGACGCAATGCAGATAAGTTATTACGATTTTAGAATAGAGAGGAAGAATTAATTTTTATAGTTATATTATAATTCTGATTCATACATTTTTATCTTACATATTCCCCCCTTCAAAAAAGAAAAAGGCGTAGCGACAGAGAAGCCTTTTTAAAGAGAGAGTTAAAGCACTAGCAAATAAAAAAGAAAAACATAAATCATAAAATTTTGATTCTATAAAAGTATAACTTATAAATATCAATTTTTTTAAAATAAATTTTTAATATTTAGAGTCCTATTGAATTTTACAGCATTTCAGTCCAAAAGTCTTTTTGTTTGAGAGTTTTTCCCTGAGAATCATAATTCTTCAGGGAAGGTTCTTGTTATTACAGAATATCACAAAATAAACTTTTACATAATTATTACTTATAATCTAATGTAATGCACATAAATATTTATGATACTTATATCCATACTGATAAATTATAATTTAACATAAAAAATAATAGGATTAAGATTTTCAGAATTTATGGTTTCACCGTTATCATCTTTAATTTACAATTCCTGATTTTACCAAACTGGAAACCTCGCAATACTTCTAAACAAACATATCCATCAATAGGGCTGTCCTCTTGAGCTAACCAGTGTGTTCTCTGCACTGGTGGCCCAGGGTGCCTAGACAGTTACTTGAAAAGGCCTCCGTTCCTTGCATTAAGGTAACTGGCCTTTGAGAACTGCACTAATACATTCCATAATAAAAATATAATAATAATAATAATAATAATAATAATAATAATAATAATAATATAAATATAAAAAATTACACACACTCATAAAATGAGAGCTTCCAACATTATCTTGCATGAAGAGGGTGAAGGGAATAACTGTACAAAGGTAATTACAGGCCTCTGCTGAAGGAACCCAGTACTTTCTCGACATACACTATACTTAACATACAATCACTCATAAATTTAACATGCATTTACCATAATTTCATATTACGATTCTGTAATAATTTCACTTATTTTTTATACCTACTTCATTTTTAGAATAATTATAAAATTTGTATTCAAAATTCTCAACAAAATTTCAAAGACATAAAAACTTATCTTAATATCCTTCCCTATGAATAATTTAAATAGCTTAAAATTAATTACTTAATTTGCTTACACATAATTATGAAAAATTAGAAAAATTAATGAACAAGAATTTCAGATTTTCTGAAAACAAATTGCAGAAATTTTAACCAAAGGTGAAATATAAACTATAGAATCCGCAACACATTAAATAATTTAGTTACTGAGCTAGATTCACACGAATGTAATAATTTTTGAGCTGTTGAAAAAGCGGAAGTGCAAATAATTTTCTGTCGCACATACTTGCAAACACTAACTCAGATCGACCTTGAACCCGCTGTAATGCTTAATTCCTAAACGGTAATTCACTGATGATTTCTTTTTCACTAGGCATTCGAACTTCTCAATTTATCGAGAGGTTACTTTCAATCTGTAAACACTACGCGTGATTATTTTTTGAAGCACTTGCAAAACACCACAGCAGAAGAATGATCTGTTATTTTTCAAACACTGAAAAAACAAACTTTATGATTCACTTCTTTCACATTATCTTGGATTTATCACAAAACGATGATTTAAAGAGCTGAATTAAATTTTCCATTGAGGTTTCAGGCTGCAGGAAACTATTCTTACCGGCTTAATTGTCATGATAACAGCGAAGGAATTCTAAAATCTCTATTCTAAAATCGTAATAACTTATCTGCATTGCGTCATTCAGATTAATCATGCGATCTTACATAACCGTTAATACCAGATGCCTCTTGACAACCAATCACTGAATTGTAAACCAAAACTTTTCTCTTCGGGTGCTTCCATCTTGCATAACTACGCACTTCAGCTTTTGCCCTCTACTCTGCTAAGATGTAATTTCGCTGGCTTGCTTTCTATCTCAACAATATCAAAAATGTAAATCTTCTGTGGAAAGGCACGATTAGAGTGCCAAGTGATTGTGGCCACAAATATCAATTGGAAATAAAAATAGAATTAAAACTGCCTCGACTGCCAAGTTCTTTAGATGTGACCAAGTTCGCATTACTAGCATACTACGCAATCAAAATCTTCTTCAATATGGGTCTAATCACGCATCTACAGTGTTCCGTCATTTGCTTTGCTTTTATTATTACATATATATATATATATATGGATAGATAGGTAAATAAAAATCACATTATACATGAATTTTCCCTGGATTTGCATTTTAAAAAATTCCTTTCCACAATATTCGCTCGTAATTTGGCTTTTGTATTTTTTTTGTGAAATTGATTTTTTTTTTATTTTGACGAAATCTATATTTAAGCTTTTAGCCAGTGTTTAAATGGATTGGATTGGATTATTCAATTATGGCAAAGCGCACGAAGGCTATCTGCCTAAAGGGAGGGATGCCTTCGTGGAGGACTTTCTAAGGGAAACTGGCTCGTATACACGTTACACATGGGGAAAACCACGAAAACGCCCATGCAGCCAGCCCGTTCGCGGGATTCGAACCGCGAACCGAACTACCAGTGTTCAGCGTCTTTACCGCTTGGCCGCTGGTGGGTCAGTGTTTAAATGTGTTTGCAATTTCTAGCTTCATGTTTTGAAAAACACTTGTTTTGAATATTTTCTCTACCTCATGTCACAATTGGTAATGTATTTCATTAGACTGTAAAGTTTCTTGAGCAATAATTTGAATTTTTAGATTCTTTGATTAGATGCATTTATTGAATCATAAGACTTATGTTAAAAGAAATCTCCAAAAACTAGTCTTGATTAGACAGGAATCGGAACTGAGATACTGCATTTGTTATTTGAATGTTCTGATCATTGCATCACAAGATGACGAGTTAAGAACGGCTTTGACATGCCGCACTTAAAGTGCTGCTGGGAGAAAGAAAATAAGACATAGTTTGTAAGACACAAATTAAATAAAAATGATTATTTATAATTCGCTATATTTCATTTGTATTCACTGTTGAATTATTGTATTCTTTTTCAGCAAGAATCTGGAAACGTTAAACGTATCCTCGCTGAGAATCGAAACCCAGGTCTTTTAAAAACTAGCACAGGTGTTTACAGCGCAAAAAGATATCTTAACTTCTTAACACGCTTTTCAAGACCGTATTTTTTATGTTTGGAGTAAGCAGTAACGTCAGATACTGCCACATATCCAGCATTATTGTTAGCAAGAAATCAGTTGTGACTTCTTAATGAATTAATACTGTTTTCCGAAACGGGTCTGTTGAGATCTCTTTAATAATTGAGAAAAACGAAATTGTTAGTTTTCCGGAATAAGTAGCAGTTCCGCTAGTAAGGCAAACAGTTATAAATAGAACCGGAAATAGAGCCGAAATAACCCAAATTCTCCTTAATGTGCAAGAAATATAGTGAGTGACGAATATCACCCATACAGCAAAGTCTGCAGCAGTAATTGCTAAGTTTCAATGCATCACTTAGAAGGAAAGCTTTCTTGCAAACAAGGTAAGCAAACAGCTTAATTACGGAATCAGTAGAAGAAATACATAACTGTATAATCTCTACATTGGTAATATTAGACGCAATAAAAGAATAGGAACATCATAGAGTCATGGGAAGGGAAAAGATGATAGAAACTTTCATAGACATATATATAAAACCATGGGTGCTATAGCACTGGAGGATCACTGAATTTCGAGAAATATCTCTCCTAAAAATTATAGAATATCACGAAATTGGCAAGAAATGTCTAATGTATCGCCGAACTGATGTCAAGTTTAGTTGCCAAATCATGTAAAAGATTTTCTTTATATTTCTGGCTCTAACAGAGCTACCTCCAAATTCGAATGTAGATCCGTTTAGAATTACAAGAACTGCGACATAACACCAAAATAAATACTTACAAACTCCGTTAGTGGAAATACATTTGATAAATAACCCAAGTAGCACGGCAACGTCGTACATTGCAAATTCGTCGCGGATGTCGTTGCAGAAACGTTGCAATATGTCGTCTTTAAGACGCCCAGATATCCGCGAAACTCCACAATTTTGCAGCCGTCTTTATTACGTCATTGCAGATGAGGTTTTGTCGCACAGACGTCGTTATTGCATCTTTCATAGGTTATATTTCGGTTGTGAAAGCATCGTATCACGACGTCTTAACGACGCCTAAATGTTCGCAGAATTACTGATTTATGTAGAAAAATAAACTTAATAATTCATGTAATTTCCTTTTTTTGAAATTTTGTATTCCTTGTATTTTTCTAAAGTTTAAATATTTTGTCATTTCCCGAGAAGCAGAAGATAATACAGTTTTTACTCTTTAGACTAAGTATGCATAATTAATAATAGTCTTCATTATTTTCAGTACTTTAAACGATATTTTTTAAATAACTTACATTCTAAGTTACGATTATTTAAGATTTCCTCTTTTTTTTTCTTAATCCTTTAGTATGTAAGTGAGAGTAATTATGAAAGTGGTTATTATAAACATAGAATAATAATAGTAGGTTTTAATCAAATAAAACTTAATCAGACATAAATAAAAGTAAAGGTATATATGTGGTTAAAAAAAGAGCGTTTCTGATTATAACAGCATTATCACATTAATTTCTATTAAATCTCAGCGACTATGAAAATTGTCCCTGTCATGATAAATTAGGTTTGAGATTTGGGATTGTTCAATTATGGCAAAGCACACGAGGGATACCTGCCTAAAGGGAGAGATGCCTTTGTGGAGAACTTTCTAAGGGAACTGGCTCATATACACGTTACACATGGGGAAAACCACGAATGATAAATTAGGAAGCGTAAGGTAACATAATCAGCATTTTACCAGAACTCAAGTATAAATTTATTCGCGTTTCATAGTAAAAAATGTAACCATTAACTTCTATATCTCCAAGATATGCAAATGGAAAGACGGTATAAAGTAGTTAATAAATGTGATCAAAAATATTTCATACAAAAATCTACTTAAATCCAATAACCAAAAAAACTTCCCATATTCATATCTAAAATGAAATAATAGCCTAAAATAAGCAACATACATGACAGCGCTATTTAAGAAAAAACATGAACTAGCAGTGTTTGAAAGCCTAAATAGCAGAAGAAAGGTAACAGAACTAAAATTTCCAATTGATAAAAAATTATTTGCGTTTTTTAAATAGTAAGCAATAAAAGTGCAATAATTATAGATTGCAGTATTTACTGATGTATGCTGATGTTTCTTAACACCATTTCTTTCGATCATATGTAAATGTATTTACTTATTTTTAGTTTCTATATTTTAGAAGAGTGGTAGATTACAATGATCATTTCATGCTCTTTTTATAATCAATAACTTTCCTTTTGATACTGTACAGAAATAATTTAAATAATATAGTATACGATAGTAAGCTTATTACGTTAAATTAAGCTCTTCTTTAAATAACACACGGTGAAACTTTTTGTTTCTATTTATTACGAATTTCTTTGTTATGACATGCACATAAAATGTAAGCGAAGAAAATAGAATATGCTTAAATTTAATAAAGAATAAACCAAATTTCCAACATTCATTTAGTGAGATAATCTAATAGACATACATAACGGCAATATTTAAAAAAATCGCGAATTACACAGCGTTTTGAAGAATAGATACCAAACGACAAGTAATGAAACTGAAATTTACAATCAATAAAAATATATTCAGTGTTTTTTAATATTACACAATTAAATATTATATTGATAAAATTATTATATTAAATATTATATTTATAGATTACAATATTTCATAGTAATGCTAATGTTTCCTTAACACTTTTATTTGATCATATGCGGAAAGTCTGAACAGCAACCTGTCATTATGAATACAATAATCGATTAATATGAGTGATATACGATAAGGCACTTAGAACGTTATAACCGAATCCGTGTATCCAAATATTACACCGCTGGAACACTGAAGATTGGAGAATATCATAATTTAATCACCGGAAACACATAAAACACTAAACAGAACACTATTTCACTGTATGGAAGATTTTAGCACGTTGCGTTGTAGAGCAGATATTCACAAAGAAAATAAGCAGAAATTCGGCATTATCGCGATCATTTCTCCTCAATTCAAATTAAACTGCCAACATTATATTCTTGTACATCGTTCTCTTGCTGTATTGAAGCTGTCCACTATTTAATTACGACGGTGAATTACAAAAAAAAAGAAGTGAAGAAAATATTCCTAAAATAAGATGGAGTCTGAAATTATTGTGCAGTTAATTAAATTGTTCGAATTTGGCAGCTAGCCAAAGCGCGCGAGCCTCGAGCTCAGATTTCGTTTATATAATCATCCAGTAAATAATAAACACGGAATGTCAATCGGTCGAATAGCAGTCCAGTACTTTTCAGAGATTTATACGATTGCATTAAACCTTTCGACGGTTCTTCTGACAATTTAATAAAATCATTTTTAAATGGCCTAGAAGAATTATTTCAACTGAATAAAATTACGGATAATGTTCACAAGATTACATTTACAAAAAGTACTTATCGGGATCACTAAATCATTTGTAATGTCAATGTCGCCAAATCTCGAGTGTACCGTATACTAGGATTAAACCAAGTATTTTTGAATGCATGGAGATGGACAAAAAAGTAAAAACATAACAATCAGTTCAGAATTCTTATAGGTAATGAATTTCGTATTTTTATTCACAGTTTCTCTAATTTTGATATCAGCATTTATTAGAAATTTATCAAAGCCATTAATTTTGTCGTTTTCCATCAAAAGTGTTAATATTTCTTTCTCCTTTTCCATTAATTTTTCCGTTCTGCTTCTCTTGACTGTCAGATATATTGGACCGTCAGTTTTCCATCAGACATATTGGACAGCAGTTAAAAATGCATGGATATGCATCATCTCTTAACATTGGACGTTTTCTCGGAATTCTTAAAATCGCCCCATTTTTATCCGTGAATCACGCACAATCATATCTTCGTGAAAATTGTACTTTTTGCTCTGTATGCGGTAAAATGTTTCATATTATTTCAGCATATTAATTCAAATAAATTCGTCCTTCAAAAATAATAAATAATAAATCATATTTCAGTAGTGAAATAAATGCTAACATGTGCTTGCATTGATTTCGGAAATATGATTTTATAAAATATATTAAGCGCATAACTTAACAACTTACTTTATATATTAGTTTCATTTTTAAACATTTTGCTATAATATTTATAAACAAATATTTTAAGTATTAATTATTTTAACAAAATTTTAAACAATAATTTAGCACGTATTTTTACTACTAATTAGATTTAATAAATAAGACACAATAACACGCCGAATAAATACTAATTCAGAAGTCAAACAACAAAAATCAGCGTTAATTTGTAAATATAACGCTGATTTTTGTTGTTTGACTTCTGAATTAGATTTAATAAATCAAAAGTATTTATATTAAATTTATATTTCATTAGATGAATCTAGATTAATATATTTAGATGAAATAAATTAACGAAACATTGCAAAATAAATCTTATGCGGACTTCAGATTCTCTTAAGGGCAGATTTAGTCTCTTTTCATTCTAAAAGTACCGCTGATGAACTATGAAAAAGATGCTAAAAGGACCACGTCTAAAAGCGGTCATATCATGACGTTTCAGCAACGTCGACAAATTGCCAAGATGCAACGGCAAATATTTTGCGTCTTCGCAACGTTGTAAACACGTCGCAAAAGTTACCACGACCACTTTGCGAACTCTTGGACCAGTTTGCAGCGTCTTCGCTACGTCATGAGCTACTTGGGAAAAATGCAGATTGAAGTTACTGCATAAAATGTATTAACATGAAAAAGAGAGAATTAGAAACAATACATAACGATACACAAATGTATAAAACTCGAAATACAATTATAAAAATAAAACTATTTACAAAAATTTATAACAATATAAATGGCATTTTATTATGTTAACTTTTTATGATATGATATCCACTTTTAATTTATACAAAGGTGCGACAAGTATGCATGTGTTAGAAAATTTTAAGTGCGACAGTTGCGAGAAAAGATTAATTAGGTAGGTATGAAGTTTTAAGTATGAAGGATAAAATGCTAATTCTCTCTACATCTACCATGTAAACGTTTAATAAAGTTATGAAAGCTTTATTAAAAATTTCTTAGATATAAGGCGTTGCAAGATAATGTAGAGAACATTTGAAAGAAAGCATAAAAGCCTGATCGCTCAGAATAAATGATGAGCGTATACAATTTAGAATTATGATAATGAATTTTCTCAGCATGAAACTATTTCTTTACAGATATAATTTTGAAAATTGCTTAATTCAATAGTGACAACTGCTTTTTACTTCCTTGTACGAAGTAAAAAGGAAGTATTGTAATCGCGAAAAGTTTCAGCCAGCATATTTCAACGAAAATATCCATTTTGAGCGTTATCGAATGCAATTTAACGAACGAAGTTTTTGCTTGATATCTGTACGTAAGGACAGAATAAAAGACTTGTTTCCTCCAAAAAAATTATAAAAGTAATTCTGAAGAGAATTTTTCGTGGCGTCTGAACGAACGTATGTACATACGTATCTCGCATAACTCGAAAACGAGTAGCCTCAGAACGTTGAAATTTTGTATATAGGACTGCTATAACATGTAGATGTGCACCTCGTATTTTGGTTGCAATCGGCAGCACCAAACGTATATAAATACTATATTTATATATGCTATATTTATATATATATGCACTCTGTTACTCGGCACAGTGATCTCAGTTTCTTTACTCTTATACGTTTGTAAATTGTACATTCTTTTTGCTTTATAAATGATTGAATTATGTTGTTCTTATCTTCCGGTTAAGGTTTTTATGCCTTTCGTAATTCTGGAAGCAATATTTGTACAATTATCAACAATTTAAAAGCTGTTACATCTCATTCAAGTGCGGTTAAGTTTTAAATAACATGGCGGACATATTTGTTTACATTTGAAACACCAGAATTGTATATTTGTTGCCAACCTAGAGAGACTAAGCTTCGCAACAACAAAAATAAAGTCTTCATTTATTATTGCGAATTAAATCATGCTTAATCCTTTCTGGAATGTTTTCGAGGAAATAAGTGTTTAAGATTTACTTCGTAATTTTTAATATAGATATTTTGAGTTTTTGTCTATTTTTGCCTTGTCGCGAAGTGAGATCTGAATTAATTGAATGAGAAATACTAAATCGTCTGTGAAAAACTGTTTCTTTTCTGTTTTGTTTGCTTAATTTCTTTCATACATCGTTCTAGCTTTATTATAGTATTTGAATAGAACATGTGGCAACGATAAGATAATTCTTCAAATGATTTAAATTTTGTGCATTCAGAGTGTCGTTATAGTAAACAAATATAGTGCATTTATTCTATTGTGGTTTATGCGCTGTCGACGAAGTAGATTTAATTCAATCCAATCAATTTAAATGAAATTCAAGAAAAAATGCGTATAATTTAATATTCCGTACAAGGAAGTCATGTGGTGTACACATCAGATTTTTTCATTCAAAATAAGTTAAACGGAAAACAGAATCTAGAAAGCTAATAATGTTTAAACACGAGCCATTCATTGAATACGAACTATTGAAAAAAACAGATGAAAGAGAGAGACGCATGTAATCACAATATAATATTTTTTACTGTAAGGTATAAAATGCATTATTAAAAAAATCTGACGTGTACACCACATGACTTCCTTCTACGGAATATTAAATTATACGCAATTTTCCTGCATTTCATTTAAACACATTGATTTAACAGTTAACGAATCTTGAATTAAATCTTCGTCGATAGCGTATAAACAGTAGAATAAATGCACTCTTTAAAGTTCACTACATTTATTTACCATAGCGACACTTAGGCGCCAGGTTCCCTTAACAGTGTTACATCTCATTCATTTTTGAACGCAGAGTGCACAAATATTATATCATCTAAAGAATTAGCCCAAGTTCTATTCAAATACTACAATAAATGTAAAACGATGTATAAAAAAATTAAACTAATAAAAAAGAAGCAGTTTTTCCCAGACGATTCAGCCCCGTGTATCTAATGCGCTTGCGCTACTAATTAATTCAGTTCTCACTTCGCGGCAAGGCAAAAATACATAAAATTTCACAATATTTTGATTAAAATTTCAAAGATATAACATAAACATAAACACCAAGTACAGATAAAACATTAGAAAACAATTTTTGCAATTAAAATTACAGTTTGTACGCAAGAACAAGCTAATAATTTAAATGACAATTTCAGAATGAATGAAGCATAATTTAATTCGCAATAATAAAGGAAGATGTTACTTTGTTGTTGCGAAGCTTAGTTTCTCTAAATTGGCAACAAATCCATTATTCTGCTAAGTTTCAAATGTAAACAAACATGGCTGCTATCGTTATCAAAAATTAGGCTTAGCCGCACTTAAAAAAACTTTTAAAATGTTGATAATTCCACAATTATTGCATGCAGGCTAACTAAAGGTATAAAAATCTTATTCGGAAGAGAAGCACAACATAATTCAATCATTTTTTAAACAAAAAATGCACAATTTACAAACCTATAAGAATAAAGAAACTGATCTCACTGAGCCGAGTAACAGAGTGGACATATATATACATATAATTTATGAACTTTGCGACCGATTGCAAGCAAAATAGGAGGTGCACATGCACATGTTATAATAGTCCTATGTATAAAATTTCAACGTTCTGAGGGTACTCGTTTTTGAGTTATGCGAGATACATACATACATACGTACGTACAGATGCCACGAAAAAAATCTCTTCAGAATTCATTTTAAATCAGTTTTGTAATTTTAATGGGGGAAAAGAGTCCTTTATTCTGTCCTTACGTATAGATGCCACGCAAAAACATCGTTAAATTGCATTCGATAGCGGTCAAAATGGATATTTTCGTTGAAATATGATACCCGAAATTTTCCGCGATTACAATACTTCCTTTTTACATTTTACTACGAACAAGGAAGTAAATATTCCAATAATTTAACGAAGAAACTACTGCCGTTAAAGCTGGCCTTCTAAATTCAATTAAACATGAAGTTATAATTTTCTATATATTTAGCAATACTAACTCTGCACTCTAACGAAATTATTATTTTGAGTAATTTTCCTATATTCAGGAACAGGAGCTTCTTAAAAAGCAGTTTTATGTATTTTATGGAAATTGTAACATTAAATAGACCATTCCTATAGAGCTTTAGATTGCGAAACAAAATTTCTTTCGCAAATTGTTTTTGAAAAATTGACTATATTTTAATATAATTACTGGGTATATTTTAAAAAAACCATTTATTTTAAAGTCATGCTTTTTCTTTCAAAGCATTTTTGGTCAGTTCGAAGATATAAGCTTGGTCTTTCCTCTCCAAATATTAGCTTTTAACTAAGTTTTGGGATTATTAGTTAAAGTCTAAAGATTCGCAAGAATACTTCGAGCATAAAGGCTTAGGTTTATACATTGATTCCTATGAAAAGTTCACGGAAAAGTCTCATAAGGTAGTGTCATTTGGGATATAATAAAATAAATATCGCTTAGTCTCTTTGATGTAACATGTATCGGAATTTAACACATTTGCTTTGCTTTAGCTCTTCTGCCGCTCCTGGAAGCACTGGGAGAATATCTCTTTTGATACCTTAGATTGACCATTGATCATTTCTGACGGCTTGAATTGTTTGAAACATTGATTGTCTTGAACAAGCTCAATAAACACAAATAGCCGGAAATCAGAGTGTGAGAAATGATGCAAATAAAACTGTTATGACATGACAGGAATCTTTCTGCGGTAGGAATTCCTTAACTCACAAAGTCGCGTGATAAAGCTTTATCGTGTGCTGAATCTATTCTTTTCTCCACTTCTCCAATCGTCTTTCATTGCACACCCAAACACAACATTGACAACAGACCATGTAACACGAACGTCACATTATATTGTAATACGCAGTATTGCCAATGGTCCAGACTGGCAAAAATTCATAATGGAAATTGCTCAGATTGTTGCGAAGGGATTTGACTTTGGATTTGTTTGCTCATGCTCCTTTTAGCCATACAATAATGGTATATATCAATCTGAAGACTGGACTACAGTCTTCAGAAATGTCTTCAGAAAATGCAACATATCGTCAAATGATCGAAAGGATATCGTACCTTGGTTTGCAAACTGCGTAAATTATCGCTTAATCATTTCTCCTGTAGGGAATACGCTAATGCCTGTAGGGATATGCTACAGGCCAAATTCAAATGCTGCAAGTTGCACGCAGATTACAAAACTATTCTGAGAATTTTAAACAAAGCGACATTCTGAACAAAAATATTTTGCTTAATTTTAATGTACTATATTATTCATATTTGTATGCTCATATATTTTCATGTACTTTTAATAAAAGCACATAATTGTTTTCGTACTTAAAACAATTTCATTGTAATTATTTATTTTTATCTCTTTAAAGTCAAATTTCACGTTTACACAAAGAATTTCACTAATAGAAAATTATCTAAAGCATGTTTTTACGTAAACGCCAGCTCATCTATTTTTTCGTTTTGTTTGAATCTATTTCTGTATTCTAATTTTTGAGGAGTATGATACTTTGAAACAAGATATGTTTCGAGCTCTTAAATGCCCTATTTCAATAATAAAGAAAACAAAGGGTATTTATTTATACCAAAGGAGAAGAGAAGTATTATATCGACTATAGCAAATTTCATAGAATTTTATCTAGTGTTCGTGTAGATACGATTCAATAGGCATTTTTGGTAACGCTTAAAGAACTGAGTTAAACGAGTACTTAAGTAAGATATTATTTGCTACAACAATATCTTCCCATTATAATAGTTTCAACAGTGTTTAGTTACCAATTTCGATTGAAGAGAGTAATCAGAGATAATCAGCATATTTTCTGCGAGAAGTATTAAAAAGTTAAAAAAAATATACTTGAAAACATTAAGAACAACAATAACCCGCTTTTGCAAAATGATGCACTGGACTGGTTCAACTGGCTTTAAATTGTGGGCATTTTTCGGCCTACATATAGTCGACATTTTACAGCGAAATGAGTAAACTTCGACTTGACACTTACAATGTAAGCATTTTCAAGGAATTAATACTCAGCAAATATTTAAATGAATGCATAGCACTTGCAGAAGACAGCAATTCCTTATTTTATTTTACTACTGCTTTCCTTTGAGTAACTTTACTTTTCACTGTTTTTTTACTGAAACCTTAATTTACAGATTTTTTTTCTAGTATTTACATTATTGACAGCATGTTCGCTCATTTTTGGTGTTTTTCTTTCACGTCGTTTCAAGTAAGCTTCCCTAATTTGATCTAGGTTTTACCTTATTACGAGTAGTTTTATTTATTCAAAGTTAATACTTCAGATGAGTTTTGGTATTGAGTTTTTTATTATTCCAGACATTCTATGCTTTATGGATTTCCTTCTTTTTTTTAATTACCCTTTCTTTTGCCATTCTTCTCGAATTGACGAAGTACAGTAACTGACGCGATAACCTGCCACACTACTACCAGTTTTATTTCCAGAACACTGCCTTTATAGTAAGCAAATACTAAAGAAGGGCACCACTTACTTTGCTATTGTTAATTTTATTAGCATGACGATTTTAAGACTAATAATTTTGCAGCAAGAGTCATAATTCTATTTAGTCGTCATAATTCAAAGCATTCCCTCTTCCCCATTTAATATTTTCATAAATACAGTTAATAGCAAGTCCTTTTATTTTGGTAATTTTATCGCATAATTATTACCCTAGAACTAAAACTCATACCCTGGCTTTATTTTAATTACAAAAGGATGCAACTAAGCAACTAATATTAATGCTAGTTGCTATTATTACTCAAACTACAGTAGCAAAAATATATGCTTATAGAAATAGAAATATAATAAAATATGTATTTTATTTTATGTAATGCAATTTATTAAAGCTTTTACGCCATGAATTTTTAACAATCTATGCGTTACATATTAGTGTTATGCAATTAAAGTCCTTTTATAGCTAATGTATCGTAACAGATTGAATAAGACATCATTTTGCTTTCTTTTCGCATTGGCACAGCATCTTGAAGTTTAGTCTGAGTGATTTTTAATGTTCACGAAAGTCTGCCATTTAATCTTCAACTACTACTTGCAAGATACAGTAACATTTAGAACTTGAAACATGAAAGTTTCTATTCAAAGACTATGCATCATGGAATGAAAGTTTTGAGGAAAATCAGATTCGGTTTCAATATTCATTCTTAAGTACTTAACTTTTACCGAATACGTAAAAAAAAAAAAAAAAAAAAAAAAAAAAACTTATGAATAAAGTTAGCCATGCAAGCAGAAAAGGGAATTTTTTAGCTCTAAGAAAACAAGAAATAATTACTTATTCTTGCGAAAAAAATACTTTTATTCTAAAAAGTGGGTACTTCTAAGTTCAGGGAAAAAATCAAGAAAAAAAAAGAAAAACTTCAGAATTTCTCAAGTTATTTTTTTTGACATCTTTGTTCTAGAAGAACGATTTAATAAATTGGATTCAATAGCAAGTTTTTTACTAAAAGCTTCCGGCATTCAGAAATCAGTATCTGTTTCATGCTTCGAAAGAAATCTTTAATTAAAATTGATAAGTTTCGGTTTCGAATGAGAGCATCATGGAACCGGCATTGTGGAATTAAAGCATTATTCTAGAGTAAACATTATAGAATCATCGACGAATTTCAAAAGAGTCAACATGGAATATGGCTGGACTTTTTAATTACACTCACGAAAGGTAACTAACTTCATTTTAGTTTCAGCAGAATCTTAGGGTCTTAAATATCTCTTCTTCCATAAATTTCTCGAGAGGGTCTATATACAGATAGATTTTAAGATCTCCCATATCGTCAAGACAGTATTATTGTGCCCCAAGGCAATATTAATATGCTTTCTCTGTGGTGAAAGTATTCAAATAGGTGGTAAGTAAAACAGCATTTACCTGAATCATTGGGTTACTTCAGTTTTTTATTTCCGTATTACCCAAAGTACTAGAGGTAACCTATTGTTACACCGTGAAACATTAGGAGTTCAAGATCAGCTTTTCTAATTATATTTAATCTGTGCGCATGTTTTACAAAACGTTATAACAAATATCAAAACTAGACATGCATTCTCTAAGACATTCAGAAACAAAACTACATAGATTACGTCCTAACTCCTCGAGCGCGATAACTCCTCGAGCTTATATAATCTTTTCTTATCAACTCACCCCGTTATGCGCGCGCATGCGAAAAACTAAATTCAAAGGCGAAAATATTACGTATCGCAACAAGTATGGATTAACGATTCCCAAAGTTTTTGGCTGTCGGAGCCCTTTCAGAGTCAATTTCTGCAGCAAAGTCCCTTAGGCATACACTATTAGCCTATTGGTTAAGGTACCTAATATAAGTAAGTCCCTTACCTTTTACCAGTTTCACTATTCTCTAGGAGTATCTACCCCTCCAAGGGTCTCTTTCCACAATAAAATGCCTTGCTATTCCTTTTGTACAGATAGATTAATGATATTTTCATGTAACGTCTTCAGTTCTACATCTGCACCTTTAAACGTCTTGGAGTTATCAGTGTTCAAAGTTTGGCAAACACCTCTTCTTGACACAAGGGGATGAAATGACAGAATTATTTGATTTTTAGTCTAGAAACGATTTCAAGATGACCTGTATATGTGACTACGAGTAAACAAACAGATTTAAATCTTGTTCCCCTCTTTCGTAAACAAAGTTTCAGCAAAGTTAATTCATGTCATTTCAAAAGGATTCGCTTCATGAATTCTGTCTTCTGACAATGGAGCAAACACCTGAATATCTTTCTTAGCCTTAATTTCTTGCAAATGAAACAGATGTTCAAATACGATCTCCTGCCTTTGATGTCACCTGATCTGAAAATCGCCTGCCTTTGATGACACAATAACTTTCTCGAGTTTGGGTTAAAGTGTCTGAAACATGAAATAAATTCTCATGCTCTCTTTTAATCAGTAGTTCAGTAAGTCTAGATTCACCAGCATGGAATAAATTCTCATGCTCTCTTTTAATCAGTAGTTCAATTAAGTCTAGATTCCGCAAGAATAATGCATTGATGCTTTCCTTGAAATTGAAAGTCAGAATGTTGTAATTTACTACCAAAACATGTGAGTTCATCTGCTTTAGGATCGGGTTCGGACTATATAGTTTGGAATCGGAACTAAGTGATTAATTCCTCGTCAGTTTAATATAATCCTTTTCAAACCCTTTTTCTTTGTATAAAATGAATCCAATAGCATTCGGCACTTAAAAGGTCTTCTGTAGTAAATGTTCCTTTAAATTTTTCAGAATTCCTCTTACAGTTATTAACAAACCGTTGGATGTATGCAGTGAATAGAACAACCTTAGGCAAAGTAATGTATCTATGCAAATTTAAAAAGCTATCGGGTTCAACATATGTTGGTAAAGTTTTACAGCTCTTCTTTGTCTTATTTTCTGCTTCTGATATATCAGTACCAGCATTCGGTATTTGTTCACTGTTTAAAATGTCAACTTCTATTAGTCACCGAAGACCTCTGTTGCTAGTTACTTAGTTAATTTCCTCATTAACTAAATAACACAGAGACAGACACGCTATTTAGTTAATTTCATCATTAACTAAATAACGTGTACTTACTTTCCTAGTAAGTTCATCTTTTGGATTCAATTTTATCTTGCAAAAATTCCAATTCAATGGATTTTTCTTTTCTTTGATTTCCAACACACTGTTGCCGACAAATCGCTTCCAGTCGTTTGGAACATTTCTAATTCAATGTAGACATGTCGTTGAATCGGTCCACAGGTAAATCTTTTCCTTCAATGAAGAAAATGAAGGTCGTAAATAATGAGACAATCGGGTGAAAATCAAGTCTCCTAATAGTTCTATCCGCTGAAAAATCATTTTCTTCAGAGGAACTAGACGACATTTTGACATTATAAAACTTGTCGTACATTTGTCATGGTATGTAATCCTCAAATATGTGGCCGCACTATAAGCCTTTGGGCTTGCATCAGAGTGACATTTTAGCTTATCAAAGTATGGTTGGGGTATGACAAATTCGGCAACTTCATTCCAATACTCCTGAAAAATATAGATTCCAATTCTGCTAAAATATTTTCATTCCGTTTTTAAACATTTTCCCAAAGAATATGCACTATCAATTTAACACTGAATGCCGAAATTAAACACAATGGATCACATAGCATGCCACACGCAATTAATATTACACATTTAATTGGTGTCGAATATTTAAATTTTGTAAATTGATTCAGATCTATCTTCAAAGTGTCTTTATCATTGTCCCAAATTAATCCTGTTACCTTTAACCGTATGTTTGTTTAATTCGATGGCGTCTGAGATTCCATTTGGTATTCCTCTCATATTTCATTAACGATCGTTGAATTAGAAGGCCACCGCCTTAAATTCATTCTTGCTTGACTTATTATGAACTTAGCGTCTTTTGCTAGATATACCGCTCTTCAAAAGTTGATGCTTCACATATTCAGTCATCAACATGATGTTTTATCAAAATAGAACAGGCTTCACTGTGTTAAGTTTCATATTTCATCAAATAGAATCGTATAGTTGCTATTAAAATAATTTGACACCAAAGTGAGGAACACATGTCTTTCGTAAAATTCTGATATAGCGATCGTTGAAATCAAGTTCGGTTTTCCTCTCATTCTCCATAAAACCTGCAAAAAACTTCATCCTCCTCTACTATGCCAATCTCTAAAAATGCTCTTTGAATATCAGAACAAATCGCAATTGAGTGATGTCGAAATCTAAAAAAAATCCTGATCAAATTTGGGTTTCTATTAGAACCACGATCTAAACAGTCACCGAGGTACTGTCCAACTTTTGATGGTGCATCATACACAATCATAATTTTCGTACTTTTTATTGATTTGTGTACTACAGCATGACGAGGCATAAAATACCCGATTTTTCTCTCATCGTCCCCAAGATATACAACTTTCTCAACAGTACCATCCCTTAACTGCTAATTAAATATTGTAGAGACATTAAATAATTTTTGGAAGCAGAAGAGATGAAAAATTAGCTACGCCTTCGACGGGAATCGAACCACGGATCTCTGAAATACTGGCTCAGTGTGCTGACCACTACACCACGAAGGCATGCTAGGAAAGCGGGAGAATTCTTTATAACTCCCATTTTTGTACTTGGTATTTCTTTCAAACATGTCTATGACCGCGAAATTTTCTTTCCTTTATTTATTTATCCCTATATCTTGCAAATACCACAAATTTCAAACGCTTTCGAATTCTTTTTACAATCATTATTTCCACGTATGTCCAGTTCCACTTCCTTACCGTGGATTGTAAACCCATACATACTATCCGTAATAACTAATCGTTGTTTCCCTAATATTAAGTTTCGTTCACATAAAATTTCCAAAACTAATCTGAGACTATCAAAATATGCATTTCTCTCGAATTTTCATTTTTGGCCAATTCTTTTTCCTTATTTAGAACTGTGTTTCTAATCCATTTAGAAGAAATTTCTATGTGCTCAATGAGTAATCGTATCAGGTACCATCGCTTCTATACTAAGTCTTTACTAGGATAGATTTTATTCTGCAAATCAAATTATGCAGCTGTTTAGGTTTATGCTCGCTACCAAACCCATATATCTTGAATGCTATACATCTGGTAACCTTCAATCCTAATTGAGTCGGCAGTTTTCTTTTTTATAAACGTTCTGTTATTCCGGCTGTTTATTAACGCTCTCACCATCTCGCGTTTTTTATTTGCTTTCGGCACAGCGCTGAATGTTTGTGATACTCGTGATGATATTTCTGCTCTCTATCTGTTTTTAATTACAGATTCATTTTTATCTTCGAAGCAGTACCGTAGGTAGCGAACTTGCCGTTGCTTTGTCATTTGATTTGCTAGAATTTGTTTGCGGTTCAGTCTTATCGCATGTTAAATAAGTATGAGATTTTTTGACATATTTTGCACAGTTGGTCTTTTTTCCAGCAAATTTGAGGTATGACTACGGTTTAGACCAGCTATTATCAACCAGTGGTACGCAAGAGAAAAATAGGTCTTACGGAAAGAAACAAAGTATTTTTAGTTATTAAATTCAAAAATTAAATACCCCAACATACTGTTTAAGTTTTTTTCTCTAACACCCGTAAATTTAAGCAATTTGAGTTTCGTTCAAGATCTGTAGTCGCTTATAGACTTTAGCAAAATAATCTGTTTTTTCGTCCATAAGTATTCATTTAGCCATGCGCATAACGAAATTTGTCATAAATGATGTTTTTAAAACGAGTGATGAAAATGGATGTTGTATTAAAAAAAATAAGTTCCTATAAAAAGATAATAGTACCACATAAATTCTTTTAGAGTTGAAGATTTATTAGCAGGTCTCCACTTTATATCGCCACCATTTCCGGGCTCATATTGCTCTTTTCAATTAGAATAATTTTTTACGTCAATTTGTTGTCTCTAAAAGCATGTATTGTCTCTTCTTGTTGTTTTATGTTCCTTACTTTTCTACGCGATTTAAGAATATTGTCGTTTTGGAAAACTCGAAATATATTATGCATTTGAATAATTGTAAAATCATATACAGCCCGTGTGGCAATTCCATACGATTCTGCTATAAACCGAGCAGTTGCACCTGCCTCCATCTTTAGCAGAATTTCCACTTTTTTCATTAACGTCAGTGCAACGTGTTAACGTTTTTTAATACTGCAAGCAGTAAAATCACGAGTGCGTTTCTTATCTGTCGCTACGCTGCGTTATCTGTCGTTGCATTGTAAAAGCGCTGAAATTTAAAATATTCTTAATTTATCCACAAAATATCAGGATAAAAAAACGACATCACTAAGCAATCTCGTAAAATAACAAAACTCAAAAACTCAAGAAGCGTGAACTTGAAAGAAGAGTTGAGTAATCGTCTGCTTTTTTACCTCGACGCAGATTGGAGGGGAAAAAACTTTTATCATGATGTCAATAATTTGGTATTTCCGTTATGACTCATTATTATTGGTAATTATGACGTCATTATCCAGTAAGTATTTTTTCTTCGATATTTCGTACTCCATGTTACGGTTTCCGGAACCTATATTTTGAGAGGCAACGCGGATTTCAGGATTTGGCAGATTTCAAGTCGGCGGATTTTCGGTATTTGACTGTATTATACTTTAAGGCGTGAGGAAGGGGAAACCTCTATCGACTCCAAGGAATTTTTTATATCTTTCTTACTCCCAAAGATACAGCACGGAGTGAAGGGGTCTCATGCGCAACAATAGCCAACCACCTTTCTCATTGAAACTTAGCAACTTGTATTAATGGCTCCATGCTGGATTTAATTCTGAAGACGGTTAGTGTGCTGGGTTGCTACTAGTGCGATCTGTGGTGGAGTTTTTAGTGTCCCACGTACTTCTGCCTATTTACCTACTGCCAATGGTGTCTACCATCTTTTTATTTCTAATTTTGAGCAAAGTTCCATTATGATTATTTATTCAGCGTAATTTTCTAGAGTAAGATAAATCCTGTCTTACTGTTGGTTTTGCTAAGCTCATTTACTAAAGTTTATAATTTCTGACTGAATTTTAGCTTATCCACTAATTTAATATAGCCATCCAAACGGCTGTATGTTTATATGATAAATGTTGGAAGTATCATGGATCGTAATTCTAATTTACGTTCTTCTAAAATACTGCATGTTTCAATTTTCAGGTACAGTAGGCTGAAAAAATACTAAAAATTAGCAACATAATAACAAACTCTAAAGAAGCTAACTACAGCTTGCATAGATTTGATTTCCATCTTTCCCAACATAATAACTGACTGCAATTTGTAAACCAGAATAAAGTAATAAAACACTAAAAAATTCTTTAGCATGTTTAACGCAATTGACCGAGTCTATCAATACTTTTTTCGTAAACCCAGAAGGTCATGGAAAAAATAGAAAACAATTAGCGTCGTCAAAAGGAAGAGCAAAATGTATTTTTTGAAGCGACTTTGAAGAGTGTTGAAAGTAGAACTTACAATTTACAATAAAATATATGTGCGTTCTTATTTCAACGCTCTTTAATTCATCGGGCCAAGTAAAACGGCTGCAACGTACAGGCTATTAAAAGGCAACTATTGACAATACTATATCTTTGCCATTCCAAACTTAGGAAAGAAGTTATTTTTTACTTTTCACTTTCCATCCCACAAATAACTCAGTTTCACTCATGTTAAGGTTGAAGGTAATTAAGTCACCCAAAGTAATTAATGCGGCCAGGCCGTTGACGACGGAAGCGCTGGATGGTAATCACTAGATGCAAGTTACAAGCTGCAACTCAGCACGCGCCGAAACTAATTTTCGGTTTCTTGTTCTTTTCATTTACGAAACTGCTAATTCTGAAACATCTGTAATGAATTAGTAGTTTTGCGCCGTCTTTAATTGCATAAGTAATATTATATAATGACTAGTCGAAATTTATAATTCAATTCCAAATCGCAGGGAAATAAGTTTTATCTGAAATTTTAAAACTTCAATATATTAAGGCGACTATTTAAAAAATAATGTACATTAGAATTTAATAATGCTGTAATATCTCGTTGGGTCAGCTTCGAAGTCACGTGATTTGACGTCACGAAAGGGAGCGTCTGAACTGTGGACACCGCAAGCAAAGAATTCCTACGTTAGTTTGTGCGCTGTTAACGTTGCACTGTGTTTTTTCATTATTCAAGCATTTTTCATTATTCAGTTTGTGTTAAGTAATTTAAGTAAAGTAGATGCTATTTTGGTTTTTAAGTTCACACTGATAGTTAAGCTTACTTATTTCTTTAGTATTCGTTAATAAATATTGCTATCGACTTCTATGTAGAGCTAAAAGGAGTTAAGTCTTTTTTCTTTCCTGAACGGGGTTGCGTTCCAGGCTGCAAATCGAATTACGATAAAACAATGCGGATAAACATACTTTTAATGAATTTTTGAAAAAGAATAAAATTGCATCTTTTAAGGATTTTTATATTTCATTATGGAATAAACTAAACATTTCAGATGATTCATATATAATTTCACATAAAATCTCCCGATTGAAATTAATATTTTATTGCTCAGTTTTAATCTATTGCCCAAAACTGGGAAACGTATCTGTATATCATTTCAAATGAATATAACGGTGTTTCTTTAACAAGAAGCTGTTGAAATGGGAGTATTTAAAAATATATTAAATAGAAATACTAAACTTACTTTATGGACTGAATTTGAAAAAAATTATAGTTATGCCAAAAGAATAGTAATAAAAATATTAAAATCGAACTATGACTTATCAGCATATAACTAGGAAGCATACGTTGAATAAAAGTCACCTGAAAACCTTATTTAAGGAATAGAACATTTTATTTTGGAACAAATGATGATGTGTAATAAAAGTAAAAAGGCTGGAAGGAACTGATCATTGCTTATTAGTTATACATTATCCCACTAGCCACCGAGCGATAAAATCGCTGAACGCCGGTAGCTCTGACCTGGGTTCTAATCCAGGCGAAGAGACTGGCTGAAAAGGCATTTTCATGATTTTTCCCCATGTATAACGTGTATACGAGCCATTTTCACTTAGAAAGACCTCCGCGAAGGCATCCCTCAGACAAATAATCCTAATGTGCTTTGCCGTAATAAACTAAATCAAATCAAATCAAATCGTCATACATTAAGTAAGCTGCTTGTTATAGTTGCCACTATGACAATCAACTAATCTGCCTTCTATCCATTGACCATCTCTGAAAAATCCTTAGGCCTGTTAAAGCTTGCTGTATCAACGAACAATGAAGCTAATTGCAGGTATATAAAAGGTAAAGTTAAAAAATTACTGGAACATGAACAATTCGTTAATTTATATATTGATGAAGTTCGAGTGAAAAAGGTGATATAGCAAAGATGTAAAGTTGCACAAAATTACGCTTTATCTAATTTATATTGGCAAATGCCAAGAGAATTTCAGAAAATTTTAATTTTTCTGCGACTTTTGATCTTCTGTTCTTTTTGTTAGATAATAACTGAAATGAATGAAAAGTACGTTTGCATACTTTTTGAAAGCTCTGAAGTATTTATAATTTTCAAGCGTTGGGTATATTACTAATCGTTCATTCAAGATATTATTAAAATTAAAAAAGCAATAATGATTATTAAAAAATAATTATACTGTGATAAAGAAAAATCAGTTTTATCTCTTTTAATTAGTTAAATAGTATTTATATTTTGTCAGTAAATTATTTATACTTTAAAATCTTTCCTTACCCTTTCCTTCACATCTGAGAACTTAAACCTGCATAATTTGCGATCAGTGAAATCAACAGTAAATTTTGTAAACATATTTTTCGGAGTATGTATTAAAGAATTTTATTTTAATATTTAGTGGAAGTAAGAATAATCAAACTATAAAGATTTATTTATGTTAATAAATAGCCAACTTTATTTATTTATTCATTTATTAAAACTTTGTTTTTCAGCAGATCCTAAAAAATCATTCCTATGCAGTATAAAAATACCTATGCAGTACACAATATCGTAAAACATTGGAAAGAAAATTTTGTGAATATTTCTTAAAATAATACCTATAGAGCTACCAATTGTAAAATTATCAGCAATCTTAACTATAACTGAATAAACGACCTTTTATATACGTTTTCCCGTAAGTTTCAGAAAATTTATTTCTATACATTACTTAAAACAAACGAATCTAAACATTTAACGAAACGCGCATATTCAAATCTGAAGCAAAGTCACGGAAGACTCGAACGCCTCCCGTGATGTCACTCTGTAGCTAACCGGTCCGCATGGGCCATGCTCTTCCAGCTGGCCGTGGTTCCGCACTGCAGACTTCAGTGCCTAGCGCTTCGAGTTTTAGTATCATTAGGCGTATTTTCCTCTGTATTGAAAGTTGCTTGACCATAAATCTTTTGTAGGTGGCTGTATTTGTAATTGGCAGAGCGTGGTGGAAGTCTCGTGTGAGTGGGCAATGATGCCAAATAATGATTAGGCTTGTCCATATCTCCACATACACAGACGTTAGTAGTTGTTAGGTGCCTATCGTAAAAGTAACTAGGAAATGGCCCGTTATATGCGGGTCTGAAATTAACCTATCTGTACTGACCCTGTGGAAGAACTCGTACATGCGTCTGCTCTGTGGGATGGAATCCCAGTCCTCTTGCCAGTGGATTAGAGCATCCTTCCACGTTGTCCTTTTAATGCTGCTTTTGGGGAGCAGCACCTCTATTTACTTCGCATCTATGTTCTGCGCGGCCTCCTTGGTAAGTAAGTCCGCCTCCTTATTTCCCTGGTGCCAAAATGAGCTTTAATCCACGATATGTGGAGTGGAGATGCCGACAATATAGCTCTCAGGAATGCTTGGATTTCTGCAATAAGTGGGCTGGGAGGATAATGATTCCTTATTGCAAAGATGTTCGATTGGCTGTCGATGTAAATGCGAAAAGAATTTTGGCTGTTAGCGGCTGCATAAGACAGCGTATGTTTCAGGGCTGCTGCGTCTGCCTCGAAAACGGAGTTGTTTCCTTTCAGATTCCCTTTCCATGTTGCGAGGGTTTCCCCTTGCCTTTTGACGATGAAGCTGCACCCCATCTGGCTGTCAAGCTTCGAACCATTTGTATAAATGCATACTTCTTCTGAGTTATCCTCTCTACCTGCGATGTAAGGTACTCGCAAACACTTCGATATGCGCTATAGGTATGCGCAGTCGTATGCGCTGTAGTCGGTAGGTATGCGCGTGCAAGCCTTTAATACAGGTGATGGAGGACAGGGACGCCTCGTGTTTAACATAGGTAAACAGGCGTGTGTCCCACGGCCTCCTCTATCTAGGAACAACAACTCCCTGGGGCCACATGAGGCTGCCTCGGGAGTTTATTATACAGATCTAAAGATCAATACATTGCCAAACAGGGACTGAGGATTATTGTTTGACAATGGTTACGTGACAATAGCTTTGTGGGTGTGCATGGCCTTTGGAATAACACATATAAAAAAGTAAGGAACACTTCCTTCTAACGGGCACTTTCTGAATCTTTAATACTTTGAAAAAGAGTTTCATTTCCAGTAGCGGACACTGCTCATAACGGACAAATGATCCGGTAGTATTCGTTATTGAAATGTTTGATTTTATTTGTGACATGCAGCTGCAGAGAAGTTACAGATATGGGGACACATTATCTGAAAGAGAAAAATGTAGGGGAGGGAAAAAAATGATGGGACATTTGGCGTCAAGGAAAAGAGGAAACTGTTTTGTCTGATATTGTAGATCAGTTAAAAAGAGAAATGTTCGACTTTGAGGATAAATTTGAATACCTTTGTCGAAAAGCACGGTTTTATGTGCTTTTTGTGCTCATTACATGAAAGCAGTATTTCAGTACGCCAGAGACTATAAAAAACATTAAAATGGATCTGACGTGGGTAAAGTTCCGAGGAAGTGGATCATGTATCAGTTGACAATTCTTCTTCATACCTGATATCATGATATTGAACGATGAAAAAATAACACGGGAAAAGTAACGATTTTTAAATACTGGTCGATTACGATGCAGCCATATACTGACACAAACGCCTGGTCTTATTCGGTTTTCAACAGGAGAAGTAGAATATGATTATCCTGTTAATGAACTGCTTTTTCCTCATAATTTAGAAACTGTGACTATAAATTATACAAATGTAGATCATAAGTGTGTATATGAAAAAAATCGGAACATCTAAATATTGGTAAATTTGTGCACTGTTGGCCATTAAAATTGCAACACCATGAAGGAAAGTAAATACAAAAAAGATATTTATTGAACATAAACAATATGGCATGAAGCAAAATGATTAGGTTTGTAAGCATATTGAAGGTTTGCAGGAATGCGAAATTAGTAGAAACAGCTTCCATCCCTGGCAGATAAAACGGCCCTTATCCCATTAGGCATGGTGTCAAACTAGGCTTCGATAGCAGAAATAAGGAACTCATTCCATTCTGCTTCAAGTCCCTGTCACTCTCTATCAATTGTAGTAGATGGAGAGGGGTTGCGGGCCAGTCTTTCAGCAACCCATGACCCGATGTTTCCAACGGGGAACAAATCAGGAGACCTTGCAGGCTAGGGCAGCAATCGAATACCCTGTGATCAAGGTGTGGAGCAATTCATAACGGAGGCGATGAGGCTGTACAACTCTCCCCTCACCCCCGCTAACTGTGATTGGACTTGATCCAAAAAACAAGGAGAAACATTCTCTCCTTGTATGACTCACTTCTCGCGTTATGCAATGGACATTAAACAACGCTTGTAATCATCTCTAGATATTTTTTTCTTCATATACCTAATAAATATGTTATTTTGTGTTTGCTAATACAATAATCGTGTTCCTTACCTCTGCAGCTTGGATTACACTTTATTAAGGTAAGAACTTTAATTCTGTTTTATTCATCTGCTCGTCTCGATTTAGCGAAGTTGTAACAGTAAACAGAAATGAACCACGAATACCTTCAACAAAAGATTATGAGACTGAAAATATGTTTACTTCAACTAAACGCATAAAATATATCGATATAAGCCTTTAAGAATAAAAAACAGAAAAGATACTTTACCATAAATCATCGCTGGATAATCCGAAAAAGGAAAAGCCAAGCCTGTCTTCAAAAGCGAAACAAAACTGCATAGTTGCGTACTGCGCATTCGAAATTCAGAAGCAGAAATGGCTACTAGCTGCGAAAATAAATATTCGATCATGAAACTAAAAAATAACAACTATCAAGTATGGAAATACAAACTTGAAATGATACTGAAAAAGGAAAATTTATGGAATTTAATAGTAGATGATACACCAAAAGAAATAAACGACGAATGGAGAAAACGAGATGAACAAGCACAAGCTACCATTAGTTTACTCGTAGAAGACAACCAAATCGTACACATAAGAAATAAAACGACAGTCAAAAGAAATATGGAATGAATTAAAGAAAATACATGAAAGAAAGAATCTTTCCAGTAAACTTTACCTTCTGAGAAAGTTGTATGCGTTAAAAACAGAAAACTAATACAAACTCGAAGAACATGTCAACAAAATGCTCGAAATCGTAGTCGAACTGCGAGGAATCGGTGAAGAAATAAAGGACAGTCACATTGCAGCACTCTTACTAAGCGGCTTACCAAAAAGCTACGAAAATCTCATTACAGCTTTAGAAGCACGCCCAGAAGAAGAACTAACGCTGGAATACGTAAAAACGAAACTCATCGACGAATGCCTGAGAAGAAAAGAAGTAACGCGAGCAGAAGAAACGACTGCCTTCAAAACGAATTTTAACACGAAATTCAAGCATTTAAATCAACGAAGATGCAATTATTGCAAAAAAATAGGACACTTAGAAAAAGAGTGCAGATTCTTAAATAACCACAAAGAAAAAGATAAAAACGAAAGTAACTCATTTTTCAAGAATGAAAAGCAAACGAATAAAGGAAATTATGGAAATAAACAGAAAACGAAAGTTGCTGTAAACGAGGATACACATGAAGATGAAAACGAAAATAAGAATCATGAGAAGACTCAGAATTACACGTTCGAAGTCACCAGAGAAAGAAAATCTCAAAACTCAAACTGGTCAGTTGACTCAGGTGCTACTTGTCATATGACCGATAACATAAACTTTTTCACCAAATTGGATAGAAGCAAAACTGAGCAGATAACAATTGCTAACGGCACGCAGATGAAGTCCGAAGGTATAGGAGAAGGATACTTATACTGTACAGACGACGAAGATAACGAAATAGAAGTGAGACTCGTGGATGTTCTGTACGTTCCTGACCTAGAAGGAGGATTGATATCCGTAAGAAAAATTACAAAGAAAGGATTTACAGTTGAATTTGAAGAAGATATTTGCAGAATAAAGAAGAAAAATAAAACCATAGGAATTGCTAAAGCAGAAGGAAATTTATATACCGTAGTTGAATCGCAAAGAAAAACAGCCAAAATTGCAACCGCAGAAAGAAGAGAAAATAGTATAGATCTTTGGCATAGAAGGCTAGGACATAGAAATTATGAAGCAATCAAGAGGCTAAAGAATGATGACCTGGCAACCGGAATAAGAATTGACGGAGAAGCCAAAAAGGAAAAAGAATGCGAATGCTGTATCAGAGGAAAAATGACTGAATTACCATATCCCAAGCTAAACAACTATAGAACAAAATCAGTTCTAGACTTGATACATTCAGATATCTGTCGACCAATCGGTACAACATTACTAGGAGGAAAGAAATACTTCATAACATTTATCGACGATCATTCGAGATACACAACGATCTATCTGCTAGCTACAAAAGATGAAGCTATTTCCAAGTTAAAACAATTTGTAACCATGACGAAGAACAAATTTGGAAAGAAGCCAAAAGTCTTAAGAACAGACAATGGAGGAGAATATACAAGCAAAGAGATTGAAGACTATCTAAAGGAAGAGGGAATCGAATATCAAACCTCCGTAGCATATTCACCGCAACAGAACGGTAGAGCAGAAAGAAAAAATCGATACTTAATGGAAATGACAAGATGCCTGCTACTCGATTCAGGACTCAAAAGAGGATTTTGGGGTGAAGCCGTAATGACAGCCACCTATCTACAAAACAGGCTACCATCAAGATCAGTTGAAAAAACACCGTATGAACTATGGAATAATAAGAAGCCGAATCTAAGCCATATCAGAGTTTTCGGCAGCACAGCTTATTGTCGAGTTCCAAAGCAGAAAAGAAGCAAACTAGACGAAAGAGCAGAAAAAGGAATTCTTGTTGGATATAGTGACCATACTAAAGGATATAGAATTTACATGCCACATGCAAACAACGTCGTGATCAGAAGAAGCGTAATATTCGATGAAAACAAAAAAGAAGAAATGCCTTGTCAATTAAATGATCAGCATGAGGAAATAGAATGGCCTTTTAAAGAAAATAAATTGACAGAACCACGTCCAAATGATATTACAGAGGAAGTAATTGAAACAGAAGAAACCGAGAAGATCCCACAGAACGACTAAAGGAATCCCACCAAACAGATTCTCATACATGGCTAAGAACGAAGAAATCAAAGTTCCTAAAGATTGGGAAGAACTTCAAACTTTTCCTACCAAAGAAAAGGAACTGTGGTTAAAAGCTACGAAAGAAGAAATGGAAGCACTGAAGAGGAACAAAACATGGGAACTAGTCGATCTTCCAAAAGGAAAGAAAGCAATTGGAAACAAATGGACATTTAAAACAAAATCCGACGCTTCATGAAATATTATCAGATATAAAGCTCGTTTAGTAGCTAAAGGATATTGCCAAAAATTTGGGCACGACTACGACGAAATATTCGCACCAGTCGTAAAATATACAACAATAAGGACTATTTTGGCAATAGCAGCTCAAAAGAAAATGCACGTAAATCACTTCGATGTAAAAACAGCGTTTCTATATGGAGATCTGAAAGAAGATATATATATGAAGCAACCGGAAGGCTACATCTCTGCTTCAGAAGCAAATAAAGTCTGTAAACTGAATAAAAGTATCTACGGACTAAAACAAGCAGCCAGAAACTGGAATCACAAGATAGCTGAAATCCTGCGCAAACAAGGATACGTTCAAGGAAAGGCTGATCCATGTTCCTTCACACTAATCGAGAAAAACGCAAGAACTTACATAATCGTTTACGTTGATGACCTATTAGTCGCGAGCGACAAGTGTGAATCAATTCAAGAAGTTGAACAAATTCTCAAAGAATATTTCGACATTCGAAATCTTGGAGAAGTGTCTACATATCTAGGAATTGAAATCGAAAGAGAAAAAGACGGAAGCTTTAAACTTCATCAAGCTAACAAGATTAATAGTATGATCGAAAAATTCGACGGAGAGTCACCAAAGAAACTAAGCTATACACCCATGACTACGAATCTTACGAAGAACCAAAACAACCAGGATGACATTTTTCCCGATAATCGGAAGTATAGGGAAGCAGTGGGAGCACTTTTATATCTAGCAACAGTATCAAGACATGACATAGCAAATTCTGTTGGAATACTTAGCAGAAAAGTAGAAAATCCATCAACATCGGACTGGAACGGTATCATTAAAATCATACGATATTTGAGAGCTACAATTAATTACAAATTACATCTAAAATCCAATGGTGCACCAGTCATCAAAGCTTATAGTGACGCTGATTGGGCAGGAGATACCTCTGACAGAAAATCCACATCCGGATATATATTTCAAATAGGAAACAGTACGGTATCATGGGGAAGCAAGAAACAAAATTGTGTCGCCCTATCTTCGACAGAAGCCGAATACATCGCTCTAGCCTTAACATTGCAGGAGCTACAATGGATTAGACAACTGATGGGAGATTTAGGTTTCGCTCAACAGGAAGCTAACATCGTATTCGAGGACAATATATCATGCATAAATCTTTCCCGAAAAGAGAAAGGAAGCAGCTACACCAAACACATCGATGTGAAATATCATTACGTATGTGATCTACAAAATCAAGGGATTGTTAAATTAATACATTGCAACAGTAAAATGATGTATGCAGACATGTTCACGAAACCTTTGTCCAGACAACAGCTGGAATTTCTATTGAAAGGAATCGGGCTTACTTTGGACAGAACAGCTCATCGAGTGGGAGATTGTGGAGCAATTCATAACGGAGGCGATGAGGCTGTACAACTCCCTGTTTGCTGTTACAACTAGCGAAGTTGTAACAGTAAACAGAAATGAACCACGAATACCTTCAACACAAGGAAGGTCAGAACACGATGTGCAACAAGTGGTCTTGCATTATCTTATTGGAACATGGGTTGGGGCCTCGAATATAGGGCACAACCACTGGACGTAAGATGTCAGAAATGTACACATCCGCGTTCAAATTACCGTCCATCCGAATGGCGTGTCGTGTGTCCAAACCATCAAACCAGGTGCAGGCTCCCTATGCTGAAATCAAATGCAAGCAGGCGACGTGCAGCCTCCTCGGATACCCCAGACACGTATACGACCTTCAGAATACTGTACGCAGAACCGGGTCTCGTTTGAAAAGACGACATTGTGCCACTCTGTATCTAGCTTTGTCATCTGGCGAACAGACTCGCCGTGTCTCTCTATGCTGCATTGCCAACGGAAGCCGAAGTAATTGTCGTCATGCTGACAATCCACACTTCTGCAAACGTCGTCGAAGCACCTTATGAGCTGATACTCGTCGTGTTGGAAACATGCCCATTTCCTTACTAATGGTCCGTGATGTGGTCGCACGATTTTGTTAGGCTGATCTCATATATGTCTGTCCTCTCGGGCTTTAGTCATGGAAGGACGTTGAGATCCTGCATGCCGTTCAGTATGACTCTCAGCAATCCATTGATTCCATATTCGGGTGACAGTGTTTGGATGTCGAACAGCGCGAACGGCGATATCACGGAACGGTCACCTACACTTTCGATAGGCAACGATCCTGCCTCTATAGAATTTCGAAACATGCTGGTAAGCATTTCTTCTTTTGTTTCGAAGCATAAGAAAATATTCTGAGCAAACACCAACCTTACAAAGCACTTTCCGCATGAGACATCCACTACACAACGTTTCGTTTATGCAGCGCTTCGGATGTCGATTCAAGGTACCGTCGTTCCTTCACAATGCGCGAAGCATAATTTTTACATTGATGTACATTCTGCTTCATTTAATTTCTTTTAAAATAATAGAGGGCGATAATATTTGGTGGCAACAGTTTCAATGTGATTGAGTCTTTTGAAGTGACTCAACGCAAAACGCAAAATCCCGTTTCGAGACTAATAGCCTTTTGAGATAATGCTCGTTTGAGTTAAAAATATTATTTTTTAATATGAAAAATGTAACATTTTAACATGCAAGCACCATTTCAAAACAAACTGAAGAACTGTGATAACTGTTATGAAGAATAATGTTTTTAATATCTATGTTAATTTTTACTATGCGCAGTAAATTATATCCTGCACGTATTTTTTTTTTTTTTTTTGTTAATATCACTTTTACTGTCATAACAGTTTCTGAGAATACTAAATAGGAAAATAAACTATCATATTAGATTTATTTCCTGCAAAACACAAAATTTAAACGAGAAATATGCCTGGATCATTTTCAGCCTGAGGGACTCGTTTGTAAATACTGGACGAGAAGCGTTTGAAGGCTGATATATACCTAGGGGAATGTACAGGGGCAGGCTTTGGTTCAATGTGTTCCTTCTTCACGAACGACAGATTCAGTAATGGTCCTAGCTGCTGCAACGTTCGCTGGACTTGGGTTAGAATTCCCTAGAAGGCGTTGATATTGGTGTATGCGATTATGGGAAAACCACGAGAGCTATCTGCCTACAGGAAGGGATGTCGTCGTGGGGAACTTTCTAAGGGGAACTGGCTCCTATACCCGCTACATATAAGAAAAACCACGAAAACGCACATGCAGCCAACCTTTCACGTTTGCGGGATTCGAACCTCGGGCCGAACTACCAGTTTTCAATGGTTTTTACCGCTCGGCCGCTGGGGGGCCTTTCCCTACAAGGCATGGATTTTTGTAAGTGCTATAGTGCGGCTAGAAGCTACTCAACATAACGGCTGGTCTTCTCGGGCGTACATTTACATAATGGGACGTGATGAAAAAATAAATTTTGACGTGTAAACGCTGAAGTCGTTTCTAACGTCAAAATCCTTCTTCAAGCTTTACACAAAGAATGCAGTGTTTCAATTTTGTTACTAAGTATCAGGAATGAATCTTTTAATTCAAGCAATATTTCTTCGCTTTTCGAGTATATTTCTTAGTATTTGCTTCCTTTAAATTTCCCTAAACTATTTTTAATGTTTCGTGAAAACATCATATATTCAGTTAAGGAAAAAATATTTAATTAATTATAAAAAGAAAAACCATTTATAATAACAGAAGATAAATTAATTTGCAACAGCATTTCTGATTTTGCAATGTAAGCAAACATAAACGCTTTTATGAAATAGGAATAAATGTTAAACCTTTCCAAAATACTTAATCTCTCCAACTTCAATTTGATCTTAATAAACTTTGCAAAATAGTTCTTCAGAAATGTCTTTCACGATATAGACTAAAATGATATTTAATTTATACATAAATATCTTTTGATAAAAAGGCAATCTTTAATTTTATTCTCAGAGTAATTAATTCAATCAGGAGTTATTTTTATCTTATATCTGCAGTCATCGAATGAACACATTCGGAATACTTCGGCTTCGTATGTAGTTCCTAATTAAAGTTATGAACAACTAATTTTTATGCTATGAAAGACGTATTATTCTTACGTTTGAATTTTTATGAAAAAGGAATCTAGTAATTAAAATTCTAATAGAATAAACGAAATAAGTAGAATAAATTAACTAATTCTTGCTCACAATAAATTCATTGTAGTAGTGTGTTAGACAAGAGCAGTGTCTCCTTTAAACGAATATCATTGTTTTCTAAAATACTTTTAAATGCGATTAAGGTAGAAATTTCATCACAAACGTTTGCAATTAGAATATGTACGTATCTGTTCTCTTTGCGTATAAAATACAAGTTTCCTCTGCACTACGAAAGCAGAGCGTTTATATGCATAAGCATTGCATTTATTTGCATAGATCCCTATGCAGTTACTATTAAAGCGCAGTTAAAATTACCATTAAATTATATGGAAAACATATCCAGGTTCCCATCTCCCCAAAAAGAAATACTCATGTGATCATATCAGATGATTTACAACAAATAAAATAATGATGGACTCGATAATGATATGGTAAATATATAGTGCATACAAACAGAAATTTCATATATCGAGTTAAACTTCACTGTCTAATAGAAACCAAATTCGATGCTATGGAAGGCAGAATAGATGTGGTTGAAAATAAAGTGGGACAAATTGAAGAAAATATTTCTTCTGTAAAAGAAGAAATAGAAGGAAGAGTCTGTTCCGTTCAAATACAAATCGAACAACAAGTTGATGACCGGGTTTCTGCGGTTGCCAAAGAACTGAATACTTTAAAGAAATTCGTAACGACGGCAGGGAGCAATTCGGATAGTTTTAAATTTTTATCGATGCCTGCTCGTCCTTCTCTGAAACTATCTACGTATAATGGAAAGACCACCTGGCAAGTGTACAGGACACAATTTTCTATCGTTGCGGATGCGAATGGATGGGATTCCCCAAACTAAGGCGTGTCATCTCGCCGCTTCTCTGAGAGCAGACGCAGCGGATATCCTGCAGACGCTTCCAGGAAACCAAAGACTTGACTTCGAAGCTCTATCCGGCGCATTGGAGCTGCGCTTTGGCGAAATGTTTAAAAGACAACAGCAGGCTTCAATTAAAATCCTGTCAACAGAAGCCCACCGAATCACTCCAGGAACTCGCCATGGATGTTGAAAGGCTGTCCCACCTCGCCTTTACGGAGTGCCCGAGAGAAACAAGGGAAATCCTGTCCCTGCAGTATTTTATCGATGGCATCCGGGATCCCTAAATACTGCGAATGACAGATATGAAGGACATAAAAAGCACTCTGTTGTACGCCTTGAAATTCGAGGCAGCTCAACAAGTAACTCGTAGAGATCGCTACCCAGCCAGAGCTGTGCGAGTCCACGAGCCAGTGGATCAATTGATGGCTCGCTTAGATAATTTATCCAGACAAGTCAATGCTTTGATATTCTTTAGGAGTGAGAACAATGTGGCTCTCAGGTGTTGGAAATGTGGTGCTGAAGGGCACATACGACGGCATTGCAGAACACCCCAGGGCACGGATAATAAAATGGTTGATTTGACAAGACCAGTGAATGCCTTGAGACGGAATACTGGTGAGAAGAAACCAAACCTGAGGTGCTGGAACTGAGGTGTTGAATGTCACACACGAAGGAACTGCAGAACACCCCAGAGCACGGAAAATAAGAGAGGCGGGTTAAACAGACAATTAAATGCCATGGGACGGAAAAGGATTGACAAGAAACTAAAGTGCTGGAACTGTGGAGCTGAGGGCCACGTACGAAAGAATTGCAGAACAGGTACGAAAGGTACCTGTTCTGCAATTCCCAGGGTACGAAATCTGGTTCTGCAATTCCCAGGGTTCTGCAATTCCCAGGGTTCTGCAATTCCCAGGGTTCTGCAATTCCCAGGGTACCCAGGGTACGAAAATCGAGACCATTTCTCAGCAACGACGCAGGAAACAAATTAATGACCATATCAAGATACGGAGAGTGCTATATAATGAAAAACCTTGTTTTAAAGCACTCAAGATTTCTAGAGTGAGTGGTAACAGTAACGGACTGTCCATCAATGGTCATATCGATGGAATTCCTTGCAATATCATCATTGACACAGGAGCTAATGTCACCACCATTCGGAGAGATTTAACTCAACAGTTTAAAGATAAACTTATTTGGACGCTCTCCTGTGTTACCCTTCAGACTGCATCTGGTGATAAGATCGACATAACTGGGAAGTTTAACGTGAACATCACGTTTCGAAGTGCCGTCTGCCATCACACTGCTTATGTGGCGGATATCACAGATCCACTTGGATTGGACTTTTTAAGGAAATACAATTTTTCCTTAGACTTCAAAAACAACAAGCTGTTCTCAGCATCTGAGGACATGACTATCCATACTCAAAAGGGTTCATCGCCTGGAAACGCCGACGTCCTATGTGAAACTGCCGAAATGAGACCCAGCTCGAGAAACTGCCGAAATCATACTACGGTGGAAAAGAAACGCAAGACTACCAACTGTTCTCCATCCCAGATGCTCTTCGGTCGAGACCCTCATCTGCCTTGTGACCGCCTGTTTGGTGTCCCTACGGTTGCACCTTCATCGCCTGAGTAATACATCAAAGATGTCCAGGCCCGGTTTGAAGAGATGCACCGTTCCGCACGAAAGGGAGTCAACTTGGCGAAGGAGGAAGTGAAGAGTAGATACGACACGAAAGCTACTGGACATAGATTCAAAGAAGGAGACAAGGTGTGGTTGTGGAACCCATGAATTCGAAGAAGAGGACTCTGCACGAAATTACAGTCACCTTGGGATGATCCGTGCACAGTCCTAAACAGTCTGAATGACGTCGTGGTTCGGATTCGTAAGTCTTCGAACTCTAAACCTAGTGACTCGTCCATTACGACAGGTTAGCTCATTAGTATGGCCATAGTACGTAGTGTAAATAATTGTAAATAGTGTAAGACCGTGGTCCTTTTTGTTTATAAATATGTATTTGATTTGATTTGTATTTAGTCTATGATAGCAGTTGATTTGTTTAAAGTTATAGTTATTGCATTTATTGTTTATGTTCTTTTTTTTTGTTATTGTAATGTAATGCTTATTACGGATTTGGTATTTAAATAGCTAATGTTAGTTGAATTGTAAATTAAATGGTTTTATTTCCCGCGCTGTGCAGCGGGTGACGAATATTAAAAGAAAGTTAAGCCGGAAAATTGAAAATACAAGAGCGCGTGCATTTAACATTTAATAAATATCTCTTTTTGATTTCGAGAAAGTTCAAGAAAGTTCTTGCGCGCGATTTAAAATCTTATAAAAGGAGGAAAACCTCTCAATTTGTAGTAGTTACTTAGTTTGTTGTTGTTTAGAAAACTGCTCTTATTGACTGTAGCGAATTCGCGGATTAGCTTTCTCTACCTGTTTTGAATTAAGTTCTTTTGAACGTTTGAGTAGTTAGAAGATAACTACTGTGAGATATTGTAAAACTGAAAGAATATCTGAGGGAATTTAAGCATTTTGTGATAATAATAAATTTTTTTGTTCATTTTTCATCGGAATTGGGGATTCATTTCGTAACGAACCCGTACGCACGCAACAATATATTACTTAAGCAAACTTGAAGGAATTGTTTTTTATGTAATGGTATGCATTTTTATTGTACATTTTATGGTTGTCTTATTCTAAACTCTGAAAATACAACCAGGAATTATGAATTAACTTATGTATCAAATGTTTGTGAGGTTTGTTTTCTTTATATGTTTGTCTAGAAAAAAAGAAGTCAAAGATTCCTGGGCATGTATAAAAAAGATATGCGTTCTTCTAATGCATGTGAGAATTACATACTATGACTGTTTAAACTGACCAATTTTTCTATCCCACAGCTTTCTTCAGCCATCAAAACATCTTGAAAAAATATATTAAACTTGTGTGCTTCATCGCAATTAACGTACACATTATAAATTAGTTTGAATTTTATAAATTTCATATCTGTCAAGATATTTTCTCTTTGACGTATCATAAAGTAAATGTTGAAAGATAGTGCATTTCCAAAAAAATGGAAGTTCCAGTTTATTTTGAAAATTCGAGATATGTACTAATGTGGATATTTTATAATACAACACATTTTTTTTTATTACAGAAGACAAGGAAAAAATAAAGAAGTGGAAACCTAAATTGATGAATCATTGCAGAACATGCGCCATCTTTCCTTGTCATCATCAATAACATTAATCCGATATTTTATTTTGATTTTTGAGGTCTGATAAAGAATTACAACATAAATTTTGTTAATGTGCTTCGTAATAACATGATGGCATTTAAGAAGATTGGTCCTAAAAAATGACCGTTTGAGTTCAAGCAATTCTTATACACAACGGAAAAAAAGGGGGGTTAGCAGTTCTATATCTCCTGTTCTACTGAGCCGATTGACGAAATTCAGCTTGGGTTTTTCACGTCTCGAAAATGCGACTTACGATAGGTATTAGATTTATATATAGCATCGTTCTAATATAGGTATTTTGACATGAAATCGGAATATTTCTGAAATAACACCAATTTTTTCCATATTTCGATTTTACGACTCAAATTACGCCAAACTATTAAGTTTTGAAAAAATCACACGGTAGTTTTTAAAAAATGAGCTCTCAAAATTTTAGCTCCTCAATGTTAATTGAGTTTGGTATATATTTAATAATCTCTCTTTTTTATTAAACTTATTTGATTCTTCCTTTCGTATTTCAAAATTCAGGTTCATTCCAAAGAAAATTCACCCAATTTTTATGATTTATTTTTAAAATTCTTATTTTAAAATAATTTTTACAAAATTTTCAAAAAATGTTTGAATTATAATCTATAAAAATTTTACCAAAATAGTAGACGTATTTCTAAGCAAGTCTGCAAAAAATTATAGTTTTTATTCAAAATTTTCGAAGATATACGTGAATTTATATATTGGCCCATTTTTAAATCTGGCATATTTGTTGAAAGCGATAAAACATGAAATGTGGTTTAGACACATTGCTAAAATTATTTGGAAGTAGAAAGGAAGTTACTTTTTTTCCGCTAATGCACAATGTAAAAAGGTAGGAACGGGGTGCCTTTTTATCGCTCCGGCATAATGGAACAGAAAGGAAAATTGGTTGCCACATATTAAGAAGTTCGCCAAGTGAATTATTCTTGGGGCAAACTGGAAAAATTTCGCCAAGATAAACTTTTGAATTTCTCTGTAAATTTCGCACCAAATTTTATAAAATTTAATATGTGTGACCTGCGTTAGAACAATGCTATATATAAATCTAATATATACCCTAAATCTCGCTTTCGAGAAATGAAAAACGAAATTTGAATTTTTTGTTACTTTACTTCTTTATTTATTATACTATTACATTTTTATTATAACCTGTTAAATGAAATTATATTACTTGACATTAATTTGTACCCAATTTTGTTAGGATATCTATTGTTTTAGTGATTTTTTGCACTGTGTATTTTTGTTTTACTTAGAATTTACTAAAAGCTTGAATATTTGTTGTTGGCATTTTAATATGAAAATCTTAATAAGTAAGTGGGAGTAAGTGGTTTAGTAAGTGGGGAGTTAGTAATGTAATGTTCAGGAGTTCCCAGGTGGTTACAAATACAGGTACTTGTATTTGAAATACCAAACCTTTTGAAATATTCGGGGAAAGGTCCGTGGCCTGAAACAAAGCGCACTAATTGTGGGTTTGCAATTAGCTGTTGTGGGTTTACCTTGGCGAAGTGTTGATGTGTTCTTTTACCCGTTTCAGTGTTATTCCATTCGTCTTGCCATTTTGATATGGCAATTGATATAAAATGCCTTTTTAGATGAGAGGTTCCCCATGAGATATTTATAAATTCTGCGTTTTGTCCTATAGCAATGAAATAGTAGATAGTTGATCTACTATTTCATTGCCGTATATCCCAGCATGTTCTTTAGCGCCACGTCCACCCTTATCTAAAGCAGCCTTAGTACATTTAGGTAAACATTGCTGATTGCTTAGTACACAGTACTCAGGATTTGAAAGTAAAACCTTGCTTAATTATAATTACTATACATTACTGAACACATTGCTAAATGCTTAGTACACATTACTTGGGATTGAAACATTGGTACACATTTACAGTTAGTTACTCATAATTTAAAATAAACATTATTAGTTATGAGATCCATAACTTGGCACACATTACTGAAGGCATTGCTGAATGCTGAATGCTTAGTACACATTACTGAGGATTTGAAAATAAACACTTGCTTAATTATAATTACTATACATTACTGAAAATATTGTTGAATGCTTAGTGCGCATTAATTGAGACTGAAAGTAAATTACTTGCTTAATTATAATTTTTAGATATTACTGAACACATTGCTGAGGATATGAAATTGAGCACTTGCTTAATTATGCTATTTACACAGATATATGCACCTATTTGTTTGGAGATATATTTTATGCGTACACATACCTATCTGTGGATTTAGATTTAAACACTTGCGAGATTTTAGTATAGTCCTCTATATACTTTGTCGTGCACCTGGTTATTGGAATGCCCTACGGAAGCATAGTACATTCCTTAGGACACGTTATTGGATTGAATACTTGGTACACATCGCTAGAGATTTGAAAATGTGCGCTTGGTAATTTAAGTTAATGCTGCATGCGCATTGTTATGTACCTATTATTTGGACTCTTGCTGTATTGCAGAACATATTTTTGAGTACTTGGTGCTCATTGCTGGAGGTTGAACATGTACTAACTATTTACATACACTTGTGAGCCTGGTCGGTCGATGTTTATGTAAGCATAGTTCATTCCTTGGTACACATTACTGGACGCATTACGGAACACTTGGTACTCATAGCTGAATATTGAAGATTTGAAGGTGTACACTTGCTAATTTATGATAATGTTTTATACATATTGTTGTGCACCTGTTCATAGGGTGCTTGATTAAGAATAGTTCATTCCTTGGTACATATTGCTAAACATTAATGAATATTGGAAACTGTTACACATTACTGAGGATTTGTTATTAAACTTGTATTTTATTTATTGCTATACACTCGTTATTGCACCTATTCATGGATGCTTATTTATTGGATGTTATTGATAGACGTTATGCAACTTGACAAAGATCCGTGTTTAGTCAGAACATCTATCATTTTAACATAGGACATTTGAATTCATTCCCCTGGTCAAAACAATTTAATTATAAATAAAGCATTCACGATGAAATTTTCTTTCCTGAGAGTATGATTAGTTATTAAGTTATAGTCTTGCAGTTTAAGGTCCCGTCATGCGAGTCTTGGCGATAAATTATTTTCGGAATGCAAAGGATCTACGGAGGAATGATCTGAATAAATTTTACCAGGTGCTTTCCCAAAATTAACTCGAAATTTCTGAACAGCTAAAAGAATTATTAACCTTCCTCTTTCTGTAACTATATAATTCCTTTGCGTTCGATAAAGTATTTTCTTAAAATATGCAACTGGATGACGTCTTGGATAAGCACGGATCCTATTGCAAAATCTACTTCTGCGAAAATTTCTGCAAGAAATTTCAAAACTGGAGCTTGTATTAATCTTTCGAATGTTATGTTTGCTTCGGCCGTTCAAACAAACCTGGCTTTCTTTCGCTTTAATTTTAATAGCTTTTCTGCTACCTGTGAGAAATCTTTAATGAAAGTTATATAATAGGAGCACAAGCCGAAAAATAAGGCTAATTTCTTCGGGAAATATCACTACGGCTTTCATCAACGCTCGCATCATATGTACTATGAGCCCGAATCGTTATATGGGTTTAGGGTTGCCAGTAAAGCCTATGAAGCTGAAGGGAGCAGAATAAAAGTTGAATTCTTTTTAACCGTAGTCCGAGATTTTGTTCGGTTTCCAGTATGGCGTTTAGTATTTTTTGCTAGCATAAACTAAGTCCAAACTCCTAGCAAACCTGGAGCGAATCATCGCTCCTTTAAAAAGAATTAAAAAGTCTTAAAAAGGTTTAAAAAATATTCCTTTAAGTCAGAACTGAAATATAAAATGAACGACTCGTGATTACAAATCAGGCAACTACTTGTGCCGATGGTAACTTAAAATTAAATATTTAAAACCAGTAACGTGGCCTGGAGAGGCAGAAGAAGGCTTTATCTTACTATCCGAAACTGTCACCTTAAATACTCTCGAAATAAGGTGCATTTTGGTAGGAAAATAAGTGACAGTAAACTAAATAAAAAAATAACTGGTTATTCAAAATAATAATAGCCTTACAGATATATAATTGATAAAAATTCCATGGTGTTTCTCAAGAAGGAACCGAAGAATGTTTTAAAATGCACGTTTTTCAGCTATATTTAGGTGATCGTGAATTCCTAAAACATTTCAAAACAAAAAATTAAACTTAGTGCTAATTAAGATAATTAAAGTGCTTTAAAAGAGCAACAAAGTAAATGTTTTTTTAAATGCTTTAATATAATTAATTACCACGATATAATCTACTCTCTAAAATATTACCCTAAAATATGTAAAATATATAAATATATAAATATATAAAAGTTACCCTAAAATATTTAAAAAGTAAACATTAAAAGAAAAGTAGATATTAAAGATAGAATACTCGAGCAAGAAGCCAGAAAAAACATCAGAAATTAAAAGCAATGTGCTGAATAAATTTCTAACCGAAGAATAAGCAGAACTGCTAAAGAGTTTGAGAACCCAAAGAAACATGCTAAACTAAATAAACAGAACTGCTAAAAAGTTTGAGAACCCAAAGAAACATGCTAAACTAAATAAACAGAACTGCTAAAAAGTTTGGAAATCCAACTAAACATGCTAATCTAAAAGTAAAATAACTGAAACCAAAATTTTAAGGAATTGATTTTAATAACAGTAAAAATGTTTTCAGGAAAAAATCCAATAAAATTTATAAATTAAGGACATACGAAAATTTACATGAAATGAAAAGGTTAAAACCCTAAAATGGAAAAAAGAAATTAAATACAAATTAAAGAGGGAAATGAAATATGAAAAATATGAAAAATTATTTCCAAATCTAATCAAATAATTGAAAAAAATTACTTTTGAAAAGAAAATTAAAATGAAATTAAAACCTGAATGAAGTTATGTCTTCATCTTATTCTTGCAACTGCTGAGAATTCTGTGAAGAAAATTGACTGCTTGAATATTTGGTGACTGTTGAGAATTCTGTTAGAAAAATGTCGAGTTGAGAAGTTTGTGGGTGTAAACGTAGAGGAAGATTGAACAGGAAAAAATTTCCCCTTATTAAATTAAAACACTAAAAATTAGCCGAAAGAAATAGAATTTTTTAAATTTTAAATTTTTTAATTTTTTAAAAATTAATAGCAATAAATTGCATGCGAGGAGGTTAAAAGTTTTTGAATTATTTTTGCATGTAAAAAGGAGTAGTATGTGGATGAATTTCAGCATTTCAGCAGGACTCTCAAGCGCACAATAAGGGTTATAAATGTACACAGTTAAAATTCTGCACTTTCTTAGATCAATTTGTCACTTAAGATCAATCTATTCCTTTTCATTCGTGTGTCAGTCATTAGTTTCACTATTATTATCTTAATAGTAAAACTAATGACCTTAGCAACAAACGCTATTTGAAAAATATAGAATTAATAAGACAATCTACAAAGCATTTGAGAAGTGAAGTATTTACCTTCGAAAGAGCGTCTTCACAAAGGAAATTATGAGTACCACTACTGTTACCTTCTGAGGAAATCGGTTCTTTACATAAGATGTATACACGAATTTTTTTCAATAAAAAACACAATTAATCTATAAACAGTAGTTTATTATGCAGTTGTTTTATTTTTAAGATTTAGTTGAAGTAACTAGTTGATTATTAATTTTCAGTGCTTGTTTAGAAGTACTGCGTTTTAAGAAGAAACTGAAAAGAAACCTGGCAATACAGGACTACATGAACGAATCTGTTGTTGTTTTGTGAATTTTCTCACTTGTCTGGCAGTAACATCAGAAGAAGCCGACGAAATTCATCGTGGCAAGGACAGCAAAAGTGAGCCTGTCGTTGACAAGAGCCTTGAGCACGCGCAGGTGACAGTACGATTCGCTCAGTTACACCCTCAGTTTTGATGGAGAGTACCCCGGGGAAACGGGTCCAAAGGTTTCCCACTCCTCTTCCTCTTCTCTCGAGAGAGGACTTTCGGCTCTCCATATATTTAGAGTGCCCCATTCCGCAAAGACACAATATGTTTACTAATATCCATGCCTTCTCCGGTATTTGGACCCAGGTTCTTAGTTATCATAGTAGGTTCTTCTAACCAGTTTACCGTCTGGGCGGCTCACATGAGCGAATGTGGGAACTTAGGCTGATGGAACTCAATCGCGAAAGTTTATTTTTATTAACGTTTTGTATTTGTATCATTTTTGTAAATACAGAAAGTAATTAAATTGATCTCATTTTCTCTTCTTGCATGTTATGGTATACTGTATGCAATTCAATTTTTTTGAAATGCAACGTGATGCATGGGCTAACCATGGTGCAATTTAAGAATCTTTAGGAATAGCAATTTAGTTATTCTTGTTTGGCTTACCCGGAAACGTCAGTTTTATTTAGAAAGTATCATTATTTTTCGGTTAATAAATTACTTTAAAAATTGTTCACTTATTACTATTTATCATCTTGTACTAAAAAATGGAGTCGTTTACTTTAAAATTCTCAATCTCAATTATGTCAAATTACAGTGCAATTACCAGACAGACGATCGTGATGAAAATAAAAAAGATTTCCCTTTCGTTCAAGAAAAATGATATCTACAATAAAAACGCTTTTAAAATTAAAATTATAAGCATTTACTACAGTTTACTGAAGAAACAATTATATCAAATGTTAGAACTTCTTGTTAAGTGTACCTAAGTAGTCTGATGGAAAAAATAAATGAGACATTTTCTTTTAAGTCTGAAATTCAGTTTTAGTACTTTCGCATCATTTTGCAATTTATCGCATTACAGAAATACCCACACTTTACTTTGCAGACACAAATGAGAATTTAATATGACTAATGATATGTTTTATATTCGGAAAAGTAGAAAATATCAAAATTCAATAACACGTAAAAAATTTCTCAAGAATTTCCTAACATCGAAGTTTAAAAAAAAATCAAAGAAAGTTTTCGAAGCGCAAGGAAACGGTTCTCTGGAAAATCAGCTTAATATGCTTTTAACTTCTTTAAAACTAGTTTACTTCACTTTTTATTTTATGACTTAAAACGGCAAAAATAAAATGGTTACCTTCTGCTCGCATTTAATTCTTTGAATGTATTTGAAGTTAAAATTTAGTTACAAAATTCAAAGATGCGTTCGTTTTCCCACTGCACGTTTTTAATTATTTCTCCAACCAATAAAACTTACTTAACTTGGTATGTGTGGAAAAGAATTAGATTTTCGTCAACTTTCAGAAGAAGCAGACATCTGAATACATGTTACAAATGAATTGAAAGTTTGCAGTTTTTCTTTTATCGTGAACTCTACAACCATTCCTCAAGATTCTTTTTACATTTATTAATTTTTTTTATTAAACAGTCAAAAAGAACTTGCGCTATTTATTTACGTTTTTCTCTTTCTTTTACTTAAATAAGCTTGCATTTTATTTTAAAGCTATGAAAGGATTCCCTTTCAAGAGAATTTCCACAAGGAAATTACACAAGGATTACAAGGAAAAATGAGTACGTATTTCAGTTTTACTCCCAATGAACTTATCAGTATTCTACTTTTTACTTACTTGTATGAAGTAAAGGAATGATGTCATATTTCAACGAAAACATCCATTTTGACCTCTATCAAATGCAATTGAACGATGTTTTTACGTGACATCTGTACGTAAGGAAAACATAAATGACTTTATTTCTCAAAACCGGATGCAAAAACGATTTAAAACTGATTTAGAAAAGATTTTTCCATGATGCCTCTACGTACGTATATACGTATGTATGTATGTATACATTACTTCAGCCTTCATCAGCCTGATGGCTGGAGACATCTTTAATCTACGATACTGTGGCATGGAATATGCTACACAATATCAAGTAGCTCCAAGACCACAAGTGTTACTCACAGCAGAGTTAAATCCACATAGGTAACAATAATACATCGATACGTATGTATGTATGTATCTCGCATAACTCAAAAACGTTTAAATTTTGTATATAGGGCTGCTATAACATGCAGAATAGCATCTCTGTTTTTGGTCGCAGTCGGCCGCACCAAAAGTATATATATACACCAATATATATATATACCCATTCTATTAGTCGGTTCAGTGAGCTCAGTTTTTTAATTCTTATATATTGGTAAATTCCGCATTTTTTACTTTAAAAATGGTTTAATCATGTTGTTCTTAACGTTTTCGTTTATGCCTTTAATTAACCTGCATGAAATAGTTGTAGTGTTATCAAGAAATTAAAAGTTGTTTAAGTGAAGCTAAGCCTAATTTTTCTACCATAGCAGCCATATTTGTTTACGCTTGAAACTTAGCAGAGTAGTGAATTAAGCTTAAGAATGCACTTTCAGTGTTGAATTCAGCTTCTGTACTTTCAGTGACTTTTTTGCCGGAGTAAAAGTTTACTTTTGGTCCCGGAGTTTTTGCCGGGGAAGTAAAGTTTTAGTCTTGTGCACTGAAACATCTGCCTTCTTTTCCGCTGGCCGAATTGCTTGCTTTTTCGTTAGTCTAAAGGGGCAATTTACCCAGAAGGGATATTAATTTCGTTTTGGCATTATGCGTCGACTCATTTTTGAAATTATTGAAAATAAAAGGATCATGTGATCTCTGGAGATCGTGCGTTTATAATCGTCTGATATCTTTTTCCTGCCAGGCCTTGTGATAAATGTTTATGTAAACAAATATTTAGAATTCGGAATGTAATGGATATTGTTGGCTTGCTCGGCTAATTTGTTAACCTAGTTGCCTACTAGTTTAATTCTAGAATTAACTGATTAATTATATTCGGGTTATATTTCAGTCTAATATGTTTATGTATGAGATGTGTTGTGAATAAAAATAAGAAAAACTTGGAAAACATGATCTTTATTCAAAAATCATGTTTATTCCTTAGTGCGATATAATATTATTTTTTTGTAATATTGCTGTTGAATTGAATTTCATAGTTTAAGTTTGACGTTTAATAAATAAAGGTACCACACAAAACGTAAAGAAGTCCATTTGAGCGTAATATGAAATCTGAAAACTTTTAGATTTTTTTCTTATTCTTTTCTATATTTTTCAATTTTTATTAAAGATGTTTTGAGGTTTTATGTATTTTTACCTTGTCGCGAAGTGAGAACTAAATTAATTGAATGAGAAATATATCTCTAATGAAATTCGAGGAAATAAGTTTAAATGAAATGCAGCAAAAAATGCATAATATTTCTTACAAGGAAGTCATGTGATGTACACATCAGATTTTTTTAATTTTAAAATATGCAAGCAATTCTTTCAAATTATATCAAACAAACAGGAAAGAATTAGGCAAGTATGTAATTAACTACGTAACAATGAACTATTATAATTATAAATTCAGCCTGATTGTGACTTTGAATCAAGCCTGATTGTGACTTTGAAATCAGTAACTACAGCTGGATTATAGCAGTTGGAAATTAATTTGCCCATAAAGTTAATAGGAACCATAACTGTGTATAACAGTCGATGCAACATACCTCAGTTTGGATCAGCAATTTTGGCTGCAATACCTTTCAGGCAATTGCAAGTACTTTGCCCAGGAAGATTAGAACAACTGTAATCTGATATAACAACAACTTTAGCAATCTGTAAGATATGAATATAAGAAAATATTCATAACAATTTGCTAAAGAAATTTAGAGTGGCAATGATTAAGGAGGTAGTTGATTAGCAAATGTTTTATGAGACCTGCGGAAAACTCTTAAGTAGTAGTCTTCAAGAAATAGGGCTACCAACTTTACACCTTTTCACTTTCTTCTACGAAGTAAAGGAAGTAATGTAGTAGCGAAAAATTTCGGGTATCGTATTTCAACGAAAATATCCATTTTACCCGCTCTCGATTCCATTTGAAACATATTTTTACGTTACATTTGTACGTACGGACAGAATAAAGTATTCTATTTCCCAAAACGGATTGTGGAATGGATTTAAAATGGATTCAGAAGAGTTTTTTTTTTTTTTTTTTGTTGTTGTTGTTTTTGTTTTGTTTTGTGACGCCTACGTACGTACGTATGTATTTCGCATAGCTCAAAACCGAGTAGCCTCAGAATGTTGAAAGTTTGTAACTATATAGGACTGCTATAACATGCAAATGCGCACCTGCCTTTTTGGTTGCAATCGGCGACACCAAATATATATATACATATAATTCCACTGTGTTACCTGGACTAAGTGAGCTAAGTTTTCTTACTCTTATACGTTGGTAATTTGTGCATTTTTTGCTTTAAAAGTGTTTGAGTTTATATTGTTCTTATGTTCCGGTTAGGGTTTTTATGCCCTTTTAATTAATCTGAATGAAATAGTTGCAAAATTATCAACAATTTAAAAGTTGTTTAAGTTCCACTAAGCCTAACGCCGCCGTCATTTGTTTACATTTGAAACTTAGTAGCACAGTGAATTAAGACAGTTTCTGCACCATCTTCACTGTCTTCTTGCCAAAGGTTTTGTGCATCGAAAAAAAATCTGTCTTTCTGCATTATTTTAACTAATATAAACTCAATTTTAACTCTAATTTTAATTGTAAAAATTTTTTTTAAAAGGTTTTTAACTCTATTTGGTGTTTTAGGTTTTTCTGTATTTTACAATTTTTAGTGAGCATATTTTGAGGTTTTATGTAGCTTTTCCTTGTTGCAAATTTAGAACTGAATTGATTGAATGAAAAGTATATCTTTATAATGAAATTCAGGAAATAAGTTTAAATGAAATGCAGCAAAAATGCGCATAATTTAATGAGCCGTACAAGGAAGTTATGTGATTTTTCTGGCAGGAAAACGAATTTGAGAGAGACCAACGGGAGTTCGCTTCTCCTAGCCGTAAGTGGAAAGTTCAACTGTCTTCCGTCTGGTCACGGGGTGCTGGCGGACTTTTCTGGGAACTAGCATGAGTGCTACTAACGGATTTTAAAAATCTAGTTTTCATATATGAAAAGTGAAAGATTAGAACTTTGCACCCACATGCCTACTGAACGCTCTGGTAAAACACTTATACTGCTGAATATTTTCAACGAAACTTGAAAGATTAAAATTGCATTGTTTTATTACTGTTTTCATTTGCAAGAACAGATACATAAGCTAAAAATTAATAAAATTAGTGATATAGAAAACTTTCTACATAAGATTAAATAATTCAAATTCAGAAAATGAGAAACTAGTTTAAAAAATCAGAATTTTCCTATGCCTCCGAAAGAAATTCGAAGTTTATGTTTCCTTTCCCTTTTTGTATGCACTTCTTATTTCAAAAAATGTTTTTCAATCAAAAGGAAAAATACATGATGATTCTAAGAACCACCTTGAAGGCACATTATGCAATTAAAAATCAAAAGAAGCTTTAATTAGAACGTGATCAAGTGTCGTCTTGAAGCAGAAGAGTTGCCAGACGTATCGTCTTCCAAAAGCAACGTTAATGGAAAAATTATATGTATTACTTAACTATTCCATTCAATAGTTTTAAATAATTTTTATTCCTGTATTTATTATATGCTACGAAATACATTCAGCCATAATTCAAAAGGAGTGAATTAGTTAAGATTTTGAAAAAAGGTAAGTGCTTAATAATTATGAACGTTAAAATTCAAATTTCACTTAAAATTTAAACCTGTATAAGAGCACACGTAAATAGTAGAATATTTTTTTATTTCTTAGACTTTTTCCTACTTATAAAATAATAACCACTTGAATAGGTACTTGCATTGAAGCTAGGAAAAAAAATTGAAAAGGGCAAAAACCGAATAATATGTTAATTATTAAAACATTTTTCTATACTATTCAAGATTGGGCAAACAGTAGTAAATAAAGAGTAGCATTTCAATTAACAAAAAAAAAAAAAAAAAAAAAAAAAATTTGGACTAAAATTTGCTCTTTTCGCCTGTAATTTTGATGCATTCCACTGTGATATTTGTCCAGTATTTGTTTTAACCGAAAACTGCTAATACAAATTCCCATACAGTAAAACTCTATTTATCCTGCTAAAGGGTTCGATGCTATTTCGGATAGCATATTTTGCAGATAATTCGTGGTTTCGAGATTCAGTTGTGAAATATAAAATTAATATTTCACAACTGAATCTTGAAACCACGAATTCTATTAATTACTCCACGAACTCTATTAATAACATTTGTCTTTTATAACTGTTTATAACAAAAAATGTTAGTCCTAGCTTTCTTTAAATGTTTTCCCCTGAATCGCGAATAGCATTAAGGTGATTTTAAAAAATTCACACACACACACGCACGCAAAGCAAAACAAAAGGCTACCGAAACTTTCAGATAAAAAAAAAAAAAAAAAAAACGGCAGTAGATCTCTTTTTGAAATTTGAGAAAGCTTTTGGTAAAGAGAGGTTTTAACTTATAGCACAAATGTCCTGAAATTCTTCGTAGTTATTTACAATAAAGGAAATTTGTGGTAGAATTTCAACTGATAATATTACTTGACTAGAGTTAGAGAACTATAATTTATACTATAATTTACAATAACGAAACTTAAAGAAATTTAATCGTTTATAAATTGGAAAACATATATAGTCATAATCCAGCACCTGATTACGATAGACTCGTTTCAGTTTTCAACCATACAATAATTTAATATTTAAGACTTTTGTTCGCTACCACAAATTATTAAATAAGAACTTACATCAGCTGTCATTAAGCAGTTTAAAAGTGAAACAAACGGTGAACCAAAAAAAATAATGCACCCAAATGCATATTTCTTAGAAGTTCGAGTTGTACTGACATGGTAATAAATAAAATTTTGAAAGTCAATTAATATTCTTCATTAAGTTATAATTCAGTTATCATTATTATTTGTTTAAAGTAACAGATACATTCATTTACTCAACACTAATGTCACTGAATAAGTTTACTCTCTACATCAGGGGTCTCCAACGGGGCTGGTACTGATTCCTTGGAAATACATGAAATTTTAAAGGGAGTCAATAGTGAGCAAGAGTTCGATTCTGGGTTGATAGCTGAATATGAATTGGCAAATTTAAGACCTCTTTGACTTAAAAAAATATTAATAAAATTGATAAGCATTTTTTATTGATAGAAAGCTATATCAAGTTGTAAGGAAGAAATCATAAAATAAATAATGTGAGGGAAAAATAAACTTAAATTATTTAACGTAGATTTTAGTATGTAAAAGTTTCATGCAATAAACGCACTATAAAAAAGTAAAACGTAGGAAAAATCCCAAAATAAATGTTGTTACAGACCAATATTATTGACCTCTTTTTACCTAGTGGAAGTAAGCTTCGATCAAATCAATAACTTAAAGCAAAAAGCTGGTTGAATAGTTTTGAACGAAGTGATTTAAAAATTAAATTAAGGGATTTTATGTCAAATATTAAAAAAAAATTTGCTGCGACATATCAAGAGCAGCTATCGCATTCAGTTTCAATCAGTTTGTGTGTTATTTACCTGCAAGTCAGCAGAGTTAATTGTTCAGTTTGTGAAAGTCGACGGATTCATGAAAAATTGCATTTCACCCTTTAAACTTTCTATGTTGATTTTGCTACTTATAGTTAGTAGTTACATGGGATGTAAAGACGTCTGGCGGTCTAACAGGGTTACTTTGAATGATTTGGTGATTTGGTAGTTTGCAATTAATAACGTAATGCTTTAGAGCAGGGTTTCTTAAACTGTAGGTCGCCAAAAATGTTAGCAGTTTTGATATTTCTTTGACTTATTATAATAATTTTACAATTACAAAATATTTTTACACAATGTGTCTAAAAATTGATAGAGATAAAATAATATAGACAAAGGAAAAAACGAAAATGTTTCGACGCATTCTTTTTATATTATAAACGTTCATTTTCCTTGCTTTGCACGTGACGCTGCCTTTTTGTCTGTTAATTATTTAAAATTTTCACATTGTTCTATGTCTTAAAATTAGAAATTAATTAAAGTTAAGGACCTAAAACTGCAATAGTATATTACAGTACAAGTGAAAAAATTGACAGTTCCACTCACGCGTGTGTCGGATTTGCGCGATACTTATGGGGCCCCACAAAATTTTTGTAAATATTATGGGGCAAAAAAATCTCAGTGATAAAAAGGGGTCGCGACTGAAAAAAGTTTATGAATCCCTAGTTTGGAGTTCAACAACAGTATATTTATATTTTATGTTCCAGTGTAACTTTGCATGGAAGAAAGTAGGCAATTTTGATTTTCCCTAAACTGTTAATTTTATTTATTGTATCACTAACCTAGGAATAAAGCGTTTACCAAATGATTAAGAGCATATTTCTGATTAATTCAAAACTGGATCTTATAAACAACCAATGAAGCATATAAGATTTACGTTTTTCAAACTGAAGCGAAGTGAAGCTTTTATTGTTACTGAAGATTGTGGACCCACGTTTCTTGCCACACATGGATCTAGTTATATTGACGCAACAGTTGTTCGACGGAAATGTCCTCAGAATATCCCAAACTGGTGTGTTCATGAGGATTTTGAATCTGTCTGATTATAAGATGATTTTTTTTTAACTTTCTTGATTGAGGCTTCTTTAAGATTGTGGCAATTAAGTCGTGAAAATGACTCCAGTTTGCTCTTTTAATCTTAAAAATAGCTTAATGCTCTTTTTTGGAGTCATTTTCAAAGTTTCTATATAAATTATAAGATAGAAATACTTAAATTGTGCAAAACTGTACTTCCCCAGAGATGTTAGATAACACTGTTGTAAAACTGCACAATTTAATTATTTCAGCTGCAGAACACACCATCGCATTGAAGAAATCTTGTTTACATAATGTTCCATGGCGGTCAATTGAGATCGACTGTATGCGCAAAAAGTGTAGAGACATTAGGTAATTTTTGGAAGCAGACAAGATGAAAAATTAACCACGGACCTCTGGAACACCGGCCCAGTGTGCTAAACACTACACCACGAATGCACGCCAAAAAGGCGGGAGAATCACCTTATAAAAGAACCAAAAATGAAATTTTGGCAGATATATGCAGGAACATTTATTTGCAAAAAAGGCTAAAATATACATCTAAACTAAAGAGAATTCTTGGAAAGAGTTTCTCAGTGATATTACGATGCAGAATATTTGGAAGAATATTTATTCTTTCGGTACGAATTTTTCTAAAAATATTGAAATTTCAGGAACTGAACTGTATTCAGGACAAGTTACTTCCTTTTTTGAGGCTACAATAGGGACCATTTTACAACGGTCATTTCCTCTTGACAGCTTATTTCACGATGAGGAAATTCATAAAAGTTTCATGTCTGAGATGACTTTTTATGATCAGATGATGACTGCCTATTTTCCATAGCTTCAACTGATGATGTTATTACGGATTTAAATTTAGGTAAAACTCCTGGACCTGACAGAATCACAAATGAAATTATTCGGAATCTTCACGATGCTTGTCCATCTGTCCCACATAAACTATTTAATGTTATATATATATTGTTTGTTTAAATCAGATCCAGTGATCCAGTGGTGTAGAAGAAAGCTAGAATTGGGAATATTCAAATATGCTGGAGTTAAGCTGTCTGTTATTGAAAATATAGATATATCATCCTCGTTTCATGCTTAAGTAAACGTCTTGAAAAACTTTGTATAAGCAAACTGAATTGGTACCTAAGATGCCGAAATGTTTTGGATGAGGATCAATATGGCCTTTACGCCTCAGCGTTCAGCTGAAAATACTCTTCTTCGCTTTTGCGGCATAGTAAAGGAAGGTAAACGGAAAAATTACGTCACGATTTTGATGTTCCTGGATATAAAAGGGGCTTTCGACGATGCATGGTGGCCAGGAATCATAAATTTATTGAAACGTGTTAATGAACTTAAGAACATCTTCTAACTGATCAAGGATTTTTTGCATACTTACACTGTAGAATTTTCTCTAGGTAATATTACGAAAGAGTTTGGGAAAGCACTGTACTCAACGGGCAGTCTGGATTCATTTTGTAGAATCTTATAATTAATGATCTTTTGTGTGAATAATCTGCTTTTCGAAACTGTTTTAAAAATTGCTTTTGCTGATGATTTGCTTTTAATTGTTCAATGTAAAAGATTCGCTGGCTTGTTCTTTGTCTGAGGATTTACTTGATACTACTTTTCAGTGGTTTAAATTGAAAATCAATTTGCTTAAAATCAAAGTAAGGATGGTATATAAAAAGATGAATACTAATTGTAGAATAAGTTTATTACTGGGGACGTTCCTGTAGAAGAAGTTACTCAAATTAAGTATTTAACAGTTATTTTGGATACAAATTTCAGTGGAAGTATCATTTTCCACGTCTCAGGAAAAGGTGAAAAGGTATTCTCATGGTTATTTAAAATTTCTATAAACCCTTAGGGTGCCAAAACAGATGCTCTTAAATTGATATATAGGTAAGGAATAGTGACAGTTAGTGACATCAAGAGTTTTGGACGGTTCTTTACTGAAAAACGTAAACTGCAACTTTCTAAGGAAAATTCTAAGAATTCTTTTGAGAATTCTTCGTAGCTACAGGATTATTAGTTACGAGGCACGTTTTACTGCCCCTGGTATTCCACCCTTTGATATCAAAATTACGAGGAATATTGCAATGACAGAAAGCAATACTCATCAAATTTCTTGACGGCATTTTTTCTGATTCTTCTTTGCCGCATCCTTTTAACAGGAATTAGTTGTAGGCTATTGAGATGCTGTTTTTGAAGAATACAAACAAATTAATTTGTTTTACAGGCGAAAGTAAGATGGTTGATAAGGTTGGTTTTGCTTTTTTTTTTTTTTTTTTTTTTTTTTTTTTTTTTTTGTTTATGAAGATAAGGAAGAAAGAGATTTCAGAAAGTACAGAATTAATGATAAGTGTTCTATTTCTCAGGTTAAGTTGCTATTTTTAAACCTTGCTGTGAAATGGATTTAACACGTTTTCCCCACTTGTAATGATATTGTATATTTTTTATTTATTTTGTTCATGTTAAAACTTGCATGTGTAAGCCCCGTGGTATACTTTGGTGTGCTCCTGGTATACTACTTAAACAAAAGAAAAAATAATATAAAGGAATCTTCTTTGAAAATTAAAAATATTGAGTCATATGATTCTGAACTGACTCTGAACAAAAGTAACTAACTTAAGACTTTTTAATTGACGTATCTGCTTTCATTTTTTGGAATAGATGAATATTGTTGCATTCTATGGGTTTGTGGATTTGGAGTAATTGATGGTAACACTTATCAAATCAAGAATCAAAACACAATTTATTTGCCAGTAAGCACTGTTACACAGGACAGTTCGAAAGACACGTTTACAGGTGTTAACGAGTGTAAGTACGATAAAACCGCTGAAACAATCAGCAACATAGCCGTTAGGCTATAACAGTGAAGACACCTTCGCGGCAAAGCACTGAAGTTCAGCTCTCGACTCGGTCGATCGCTCTCAAGCTAATCTCTGAGCTTAATGCACACTACTACTGAACTCAACATTATACTTTCTCGGCTTATAGGCAGGATATATATAGCTTTAACCTACCTTCGAGAACTTCTGGAGGAAACCCGCTAAGAATGCGTTCTGTATTATTCTCGCTTCGTCTACGGCATATAGCCGATTTTGTCGCCAAATGGGCAATTTCGTGCCAAATATGGCAACCCTGCCACTTTCTAGCAACCCTAACCCGCTTTGCGGTGAAGTTATGCCACCAGTATATTAAAAAGCAACAGTACATTAAATTATTAGCAGTGTTGCAACAATGTATTAAAAAGGCATTATTATGTTTTTTCGATCGGGTGCGAAATTAATACTGCATGGAAGAATTAAAATACTGTATTTAGGTTCTTCTTCAGTAAATAACTTATTGAAATTGGCAATGATACCTTGATATCTTGACGCACAGTTGTTTTATTTGAGCACCTTAGAAAGCGTATTATAGTGCAATTTACGGAAATCTTGTAAAAGCATGGCAGTGATGTTTTTATCAATCTTAATCCTCAAAAGAATCATAAGAGCTGGGGTTCAAAGAGGGAAGGAAAAGGCAAATGCCTGAAAGAAACATTGGGAATAATTTACAATCATTACACTATAGGATGATGAAGAGATCAGCAGACAATAGCACAATTGAAGAATTTACTTGATGTTGAATAAAATAAATAATTTAACACGAAATGTTTCTCACAAATAACGGTGGAGAAAACTGATTGCATGCTTTCTATGATTTTTGCATGTATACTGGAGCAATTAATACAGTACAACAATTAGAAAACTATTAGTATTGTTAGTACGTGTTTCAGTTTAGAACAGGGCCATCTAAAAAGTTTACAGAAGAAAACATCATGGAGAAAACTATACAAGGTGAAAACGTCGCAGTACAAAACATCGTGAGAGAGAACAAAGTAAGGAGGAAATATCGCAATTCTAAAACATCATAGTACAAAACAGGTAAAAAAAAAGCACTTACAAATCATCGCATGACGATGACATCTCAAAAATGTGTTTTGCAGGCTTATTATTATTACTGCTATTAGCCAAAAGTTGTTAAAGCATAACTGCATAATGAGTTGTGAGATGAAAAAGAATAGAGAATATTTTTTTTTTATATTCTTGAATTAACTAATAAATTTTTGCTGAAATATCAAGAAAGAAAGTTATGCATTCAGAAACTGAAAATGACAAGAAAACTAATATTATTTACAGCAGTTGACAGAATTTTACTATTTGAAATTAATTAAACAATTTTAATAGAGGTAACCGCATGCAGTTCTTCATCTTACTTTTTTTATAACTTTTTTAGACTATATTTCGCATGACAAAATACCAATAGAATAAAAAAGATTACTTAATTAAGGACCTTCATTAGTTAACTATGTTAGTTAAAATTTTATTAAATGCTATACCTAGTGTTATTTTTGTACTCAGTTTTTGAATATTCTTTTTTTTCAGGAAAAATTTATTAGTTAATTAAAAATATGAAATATAGAAGTAAAAATATTCATCCCCCTTCTTCATCTCACAAATTATTATGCGAATATGCATTTACAACTTTTAATCCTGAAAAACCAATGTCTGCGATGTAAACGTCATGCAATGATTATTAGGTGCTTTATTTTTACCACGATATTTTCCACGACGATGTTTTTAAATTGGGAAGTTTCTGAACTGCTTTATTTTCGACGACAATGTTGTACCACAATGCTTTGGAACTGCGATATTTTCAACTTGCTTTGTTTTCTCCAACGATATTTTGTAAGACTATATTTTCGCCGTGACGCTTTCGTCCATGATGTATTTGCCGCGATGTTTTTGACGGACAGCAACTGAGGGTTTAAGGGGATAAGGCCATCGGCTGATGATAGTTCATCCAACATCAAATCTAGAGGAACGAGCTGGTTCTAACTCTGTAATAATCACTATAATTATGAAACATGACCAAATTGTCCACGGCTTTCTTCCAGTGATTGAATAGGCTTCAATATTTTCATGAATAATATGAATATATGACTATATATATATATATATATATATATATATATATATAACATGAATATATATACATAATATGAATATATATATATATAATATGAATATATTATAATATAATAAATATACATAATATGATAAATATATATAATATGAATATATATATAAAATATGAATATATATATAAAATATGAATATATATATAATATGATTATATATATATATATAATATGAATATATATATATAATATGAATTTAAATATTATTTGTAGTAACATAGATACTACCTAGTTTTACGTAGATATTTATGTACGAATAAAGTTTATGTCTAAACAAAACGCTCTCGAATACGTTGTCTAAGCTAATCAGATGAAAAGCTAATCAAATATTCCCGTGCAACACCTGCACTCGTAAGATGTGCAGTATACTCTTCGCTGAGAAATACTGCTATTAGCTTTTACTCTACTTCTTGAATGTAAAATAATAAACTGTATAATGCAAACAACGGTAATTCCTTTGAATTCTTGTAGCGTCAATTCTTTGATTTAAACATATAACTTTCGTGTAAAAGGGAATAATGCATTTTAACAGAATTCTAGTTTGAAGAGAACATCCGAGGAAATATGTTCCGAAAATTTTGCAAGGGATTGTGACGAATTGTTTAGATGTTAGGGAAATTTAGATAATTAGTTGCAACTGCATAGCGATGTAATGCATTTACGATGGCACTTTGTAAACATATGAGGATAGTAGCGTTTGTTAGATATCCAAGTAGTTCTATACTATACCGAAGGCTGAGGAAAATTGCAAAGTGTTTTGATATAAAATTCAAGCACTACATAGGTTGTTCGCACAATTTTTAGACGAATTTCATTGCAATTATAGAAATGTTTTATCTAAAATTTTTATGTTTTAAATGCTCTGTTTGATAATCCTTATTCTTCACCATCTTTATAAACCGTAATTTCCAACACAATAAAATCTTTTCTTGTATCGGAAAAGTTTTCCAAAGTCTAAGGAAGCCCATCAGCGGCCCAGCGGTAAAGCCGCTGAACACTGGTAGTTCGGTCCGGGGTTCGCGTTCCGGCGCATGTGCAGGCTGGATGGGCGTTTTCGTGGTTTTCCGCATGTGTAACGTGGATATGAGCCAGTTTTCCTTAAAAAGACCTCCAAGGGACATCCCTCCCTTTCCGTGTAGTGCCTAAGGGCAGAGCACGTAATAAGAAAAAAAAAAAAAAAAGTCTAAGGAAGTTATAGGTCGAAGTTTGGACAACCCGTCCAAACCCGTTTTTAAAAGTCCAAAAGCTCAAAAATACATTAATGATAGATCAGGAGATTTAGTATGGATATGAGTGATGGGTCTGGCCTTGATACTAGTTTCTTTTCCCATGTTTTTCCAGGAAATTAATAGTAGTAACTGTTCACGTGCAGCTATTTGCTTTGTCTTGATGCAGTTCAGCTGATTGATTGCACTTTATATAAAGAGAACGTATTTCATATTTGAGTACTGGTTATGAAATATATTTTCGATAATACGTGGAGTTGATCTGGACATTTTCCCCCTCTCATTATTTTAAATTTACCGTTATATGAAAAGCTAGCAACATTGATAAATCCCTTAGGAAAAGTTCCTTTAAAGTCCTTGAACGATGTTCTAAGATTTTTTTCTCATCTTCGATGATAACAAAAGGACCTTTTTTATTTTAGTCATTTAAGTACACACAAGATTCGTCTATTGTGATAAAATGTTTTCATTTTTGTAGAGATAAATATTTCTCATAAAGAATTACGAAGCGCATTCTGCATTCGGAAATATAACGTGGGGAAAGACGGTGCATATTAAAATTTTTCGCCTTTTCAAGATTCAAACCAGCATTCATCACTTTTTCACATTTTAATAATTTTGCACAATATTTTCCCATTTCTGTAGAGATTACCTGCTAAAAATGCCCTGTAAAATCCCACAAACGGAAACCGGTAAAACTGTACGGGTACCCGTAGGTCAAATCCCTGTAAAAACCCATAGAAAGAAACCCGTACAACTGTAGGGGTAGCATATGCTAAATCCCCGTAAAAACCTATAAACAGAAATCCGTACAACTGTTCGGATACGAGTAGGCCAAATCTCAGTAAAAATCTATAGAAACCTGTAGAACTGTAGGCACCATAAATGAAATCAAAGTAAAAACCCATTGCCAGAAATTAGAACTTTATGCGTATCCAAAAGCCAAATATCCATAAAAATGATATTCCGTAGGTCTATTCCTTGTAAAAACCAGTATACAAAAACCCGTACACCTATATAGGTACCCATAGGCCAAATCCCTGTAAAAACCAATGCACAAAAATCTACAGACCAATAAAGGTACCTGTTGTCAAAATCGCTGCACAAATCATTAGACAAAAACCCACCAATAGAATTATACCGTAGCGGAGTATCCATACATAGAATCGCACATACAAAGGGTATCTATATACAGAATCCCTTTAGAAAACAATACACAAAAATAGAACTGCATAATCAAATTTCCATAAAGCAAGTAATTAAAATCATAAACCAGCAGAAGTACATAATTAGCACTGATGAAATGTACAAAACTAAAGCATGTAGAGTAATTTTAAATAAAATTCAATGCGAATAAACTTCATAAAATTTTAAAAAGATCTAGAAGCCTACAATCTCCTGTCCTTCTCAATGAATGTCAGTATTTATAAGCATATTACAAAATATTTGTATAAATTCTCTTTACAAAATTTTAAACTCCCTTTATGTAATTTTGGAAATAATAGAAAAATAATAATCAATAAGTCATAATTCACAATCATCAAATGATATATGTACACACATATATATGCAAATAAGAAAAATAAAGAATATGTAAAAGCTTAAATTAGCAGCGTAAAATTAATTTTCCTTCTCTATTCTGAAAATAGTAAAGTCTCTGCACTGCGTCATTTCGAGATTAATCCATGTCATATGCCTCTTATAGAATTCTGATGTTGTAAATGGAACTAAAACTCAAACAGCCAATAGTAATTTTACAGCAGTATTAATTATCAAATAAAAATGCACTAAGAATCAAAACTAAGTCTAAATTAAGAGTGCGTTATGTTGAGGGTTTCCACCCTCAGCATAACGTACTTGCTTTCTACGCTTTGGCCTAGTTGGACTGTAAACTGTCTTCTCCTTCTTTCTTACTACAAATTTATCAAAAATATAAACTTTTGGAATAGGCATAAATAATGCGTCAACTTGTTTGTGGCTGCAACATATTTGCTGAAATAAAAGTTGAATTAAATCTACCTCGACTGCCAAATTTCTTATTTATTGTGGATTGGAGTTTCAACATCTCTAAGCCATCAAAATTCTTGCTGTTCATTACGGATTCAACCGCCTGAATTCGACTACAGATCATTTGATGGTTGCAAATCATAACTTTGATTTTATATATATTATTGATTTAATTATAAATATATACATATAGAACTGTATCTCACTGCTTGTATTTGTATTTCGGTTTGGCATTTATTCACATCAGCTTGTTTAACAATTTGATACCTAATGAGAAATGTTTTGCCAAGGGATTGTACTTTTTAGCATCTGCTTAAATTTTAAGTTACCTACAATGCACTAAAGCAAATTTAAACAAAACTAGATAAAACCCTAACTTTCAGGAAGGGAAACACTATTAACAAGCAAGCAAAGAAGAATTAGAGACTTGAAAATTAGAAACTTAACATAGAGTTCAAATTTAACATACTTGCTATCTCCTTAAAACTCGCTTACCACTGATAGCAACACACTGCAGCTTATTATGACAAGCATACACATAGATGTTTTGCGTGGAAGAAAGGAGGAATCCTGGAATATGAAGAAATAATAATATAAAAACACTGTGTCGACCAACTCTTTACAATACTTTGAATCAGGGTTTCTTAAACGTTTTTCAGTTACGACCCCTCTTTATCACTGAGATTCTTCGCGCCCCCCAGGACCCCATAATATTGAAGAAAACTTTGTGGGACCCCATAAGCATAGCGCAAATCTGACACGCGCGTGTGTAAAACTGTTAATTTTTCCCCTTGTACTGTAATATACTATTGCAGTTTTAGGCCATTAACTTTAATTTCTAATTTTAAGATAGAGAACAATGTGAAAATTTTAAATAATTAACAGACGAAATGACAGCGCCATGTGCAAAGCAACGAAAATGCACGTTTCTATTATAAAATTAATGCGTCGAAACGTTTTCCTTTTTTTCTCTGTTTGTAATGTCTTATCATTATCTATTTTCAGATACATCGTGTAAAAGTATTTGGTAATTGTAAAATTATTTTAATAAGAAAAAGAAATATCAAAACTGATAAATTTTTGGTGACCCCCTGCTGCAGGGGGTCGATAAAACAATTAAATCCATAATTTCAGGTAATGCTAGTTTCTTGTAGCCTTACAAAACTATCAGTGATTTTATATACTGTTATTTAATCATGTTCCTGACATTGTGCCACTGTCAGAGGTGGTCATTTAATAAAATAACCACTATATGTGGTTTCACTTAACGTAATTGTTTTCAAATAAATAATTCAATTGTTATACTTCCAAGACTAGCACATTTAATATTACATAAACTCTCTCAATTATTCACAAATCTATTTCAAAAGTAATTTATAAAAAAACCATTTGAAATTTTCTTCATCAAACTACTAAAAATGAAAATTAAAATATGCATAAAAATGATTATATGTGTTTTAACAAAATAGCACAAAATATTAATGTAAAAATGTGGTTCTAGTCTCATACTTGTAAAGAAGAATAGACATTAAATATTTCAATCTTTACTTCATTAATAAAACGTACCTTTTTTGTTCGCGAAATATAATTAGCACATTTTTTTTAAGAAAGGAAAAAACATTCTTCTTACTCAGCCACATCACATTAGTCGAAAAATAGAAAATTAAATCATGCAAGATCATTTTTAAGTAAGGTATGCTCAAATTTATTCGTACATAAAATTCAAAAGATAAAGCATCTACATGAACAAGCTATAAAAAGTATTTCTAAACTGTAATAAAAAAAAAAAAAAAACAAATTTTAAAAAGTACAGTTTCAGTAGAATGCAAAAACTATATTTGTGCATCTGATGTAAACACACTGACCCAAATTATCAAGTCTGAAATTATTACTTTTCAGTCTGTAAGCACCTTGCTCTTTAGGATAAAAGTAAAGATGGAAAATCAATTTCACGCACAGAAACTCCATTTCAGAACTAGTTAACTATCAGAAAAGTTTTCTCACACACTAGATTACACGTGCATGGCTTTAGTGGCATTTGCCTTCATATTCACAGTCAGTGCTGGTATTTTATTATTTACTATTAATATCTAAACAGTAAAACATAGTAAAATTTGTAATACAGTAAATCAGAGTAAATTATTAATTGCATTACTACAGCCTACTATCCACAAGGATCATAACACAAACATCGCACAGAACGGCGCCATATTGCTTGTTTGGAAACTTTCTTCCTTATGGAGGTAGCGGGGGAGGGAGGAGATTCTTTTTCCTCACGTTAGCGTTAACACGGAAAAAAAATAGTTTTGCGATTGTGAATAAAAGTGGTCGCGTTAAAGAGATGATGGTTGATACCGGTGTTTATTTGTAATATCAGAAATGTAAGTGCGTATGTGTGTGTATTCAGAGAACCAACTCGTGGCAAAAACCACCTCCCTAAGATGACCGCCTCTGAAAGAAACCAGTATTTCTGAAAACATAAGTATAATTTGGTATGAAATATTCCCTCTGTAAGACAACCATTCACAAAGAAAATTCTGCAAGTGTGGCTGGTCTCCTTAGATTCATTTCGTAGAGGGAACCTCCCTAGGGCGAGTACCTCTAAAAGATAAACGTATTTCTGAAAACATGAGTATATATTGGTATTGAGCAACACCTCTCTATGGCGACCAATTACAAAGACTCGTTTTTATTTGCGGCTGGTCGCCTTAGAGAAACCTCGTTGTGTTTGGTGTATATGATTACTGTTATTGTTTCCGACAAAAGTTTTTTTAAAAATAAAAAAAAAAAAATAAGCATATTTAGTAAAAACCCTCTCTAAAACGACTATCTGCGTTTCCAGGTACTCTGATGGTCTTAAAAAGATCATATTTTCATTCTATTAATTTTATTGTTTACAAAATGTCTATTAACGTCACATAGAAAATTAGCATAAACCCATATAAACCAACAGAAGATTTATTATTATATTGATACCAGTAAGAAAAACAGTAAAAGTCAATTATAAACCAATACAAACCAGTAGAAAGTTCTGACATTGATGTTGGTTGCATGGGTGTCAATTAATACCAGTAAGAAAAACCCACAGTGATCAATAGAAACCAGTAAAGGTCAGTAGAGACCAGTAAAAATTCTATAGTACCAGTAGAAAGTTTTACTGGTTTCTATAAGGCATTTCGAAACCAGTAAGAAAAACCCACAGAGACCAACAGAAACCAGTAAAAGTCAATAGAAATCCATAAAATACAGGGTGTTTATAAAGTCCCGGACCCATTTTTGTGTTTAATAACTTCTAAAATAATGAAGATATAAACAAACTTATGGCATTTATTGATGGAATAACTTATATATTTTCCTTTTCAGGTTTGAATATCTTTACTTTTGTAAATATCGTGTGTGCGTGTGGTTAATTTCAGATAATTTCATTTTCCAATCTAAATATCTGTACTTTTCTAAATAGTGTCTGCTTATTAATTGCATTTTCTCTTTTGTTTTTGGCATCTTTCTGGCACTGTTAATCGCCATAACGTGCGCATATAGGGAAAACCCCCATGAATACCATGAGGCACAAAGGGATTCCTCAAAGGTTAATGTATGGTGTGGACTAATGCACGACCGAGTCATTGGGCCTTTCTTTTTTACAGAAAGACGGTCTCATCAGTCGTGTACTTAGACATGTTGGAAAACTTTGTATTTCCACAACTAGAAGAGCTTCAGCCACATATCTTTTAGCAACAAGATGGTGCACCACCTCATTGGGGTACCATCGTTCGTAGTTCTTTGAATGACCATTTTACAGGAAGATGGATTGGACGAGGAGGTCCAATTTCTTGGCCACCCAGATCACCTGATATAACGCCGCTGGACTTTTTCCTTTGGGGATTTGTAAAGGACAACGTTTACAGGAGGAGAGTGTCGAACACTGATGACCTAAAAGCGAGAATTACAACCGCAATAGCCTCTGTGGATGCCGTCATGCTTGCCGGTACCTGGCTTGAAATTGAACATCGACTTGATATTCTCCGTGCGACGAAGGAGGCACACGTGGAAGTTCATTGACAAGGGTCATGAAACTTTTTGAGTCTATCTAACCATTTATGTTATTAATTTTAATCTGTCTTTATTATTTTATGAATTATTAAATATCAAAATGGGCCCGGGACTTTATAAACACCCTGTATGATGAGTACCCATAAAAAGTTTTACTGGTTTCTATTAGGCATTTTAAGCAGGGAACTGTTTCTCTTAAAAAATTCTGCAGCGTGATCTGTATTCGGCGACATGTTGTGAGGAAACACAATGCACATTAATTTTTTTCGAATCAAAAGATTCAAATCAGCATTCATCACTTTGTTTTCAGTTCACACTGACCATTTTAATAATTTTGCAACTCTCCTTCGACTTGGCGGATTTTCTTTTAACATTAAAGATCTTACTTTTTTATCATTCGAAACATTCCATTTTTTTCTTGGATATGAATTTAAAACAATATTGCCACTTGAAGCTAAATTTTTGGGTTCTCCCCTTTCTTATTGACATATGACCTATCGTAGCTTTAGATATGGAAAAACCAAGGCTTTCATAGGTTTTTTTTAATAACTAGATACGAATAATGTTTTTGGAAAGAACACAAACATAGCTTTCCATCCATTGCTTCCAAAACGACACTGCATGAAAACAAAAGTGTCAGTACTACCTCTGTAAATATGTAAATCTTATCTGATTTCTTTGAAGCTTTAAAGGTATCCCATTCAACCTTTCTATGAAAGTGAGATCAGGAATTATTCCAGTTTCGTTTAATAACAATCTCTTACAAACTATTGCAAGGGAAATATAACGGAAAAAACAGCAAACTGGATGTTCAATGAATGTTTAGTTAATGAGTTAAACTAAATAAAAATCTCTTACATAATTGTTTTTAGTGCTATGCCTTCAAAACGTGTGGAGTAGTAAAGAGCACACTCGAGTAATATTTACTAGCTATATTTTAATTATTATTAATATTTAATATTTTATATTTATACTTAATATTTTAACAAATTATTAATAAAATAATAACATCATGCATTTTAAATCATTGATATTATTATTGTTTATAACTGTTTTTACCTGGAAACCTCAAACTCAATCAAACAGGGAAATCCGATAAACCGAAGTTATTTTTAAGAGGTCCTTATCTTAACTAATTAGGTTTGTAATTTAAATTTAAATAAATAATATTCCCTTTTTTTAGGACAGAAGTAACGGCATATTTTTTTTTTTTTGTCTCCTGCAAATATCTTTGCTTATAAGTAAAATTAAGAATTATTATGATCATTGCATAAAGATGGTCGTGACATGATTCACTGGCTCATGTCTTCACAAGCAAATCGAACTACCGAGTCCAAGACCTGTGAGTGCCTCTTTTTAAATAAGCTGTTTTTCTTTGCTGTATTACTTTTTTAAATGTTTACACAACTTCTAATGAACTATGAAATCTTTACCTTTTTTAGAAAGTGCCGTGTTGAGAAGTTTTAAGAAAACGGAGATAAAAATATCAAAGCAAATGATTTCTGACCAATATACTTAGACGCAATACATTGCATTATAAATGCCTTTCATTAATTGCAGCAATGTTGCAAATATTCTTAAATACCAACTATATATATTAATCAAATATATTTTATAAAATATTTCTCCTGCCTTCTTAAAATGTCTTCGTGGTGTAATAGGATGCATACTCGACTCGTATTCGAGAGTCCAGTCCCGGAGAGGGCATTGCTCATTTGTCTCTTCTCCAGCATAAAAATCCTAATGACTATAGTTCTTAATAAAAGGAAATTATCTATAATATTACAAAATAAAATAACGATTTGAATCATTAAGAAGTACGTTTATTGTTTTAAATGTCTTAATTTATTGAGCAGCTATAATTTGAAACATAATAAAGGATTTTAATTTTCGAGCAATACACGCATCTGCCAGTCTACATGGATGATAAATGTACGGTAGCGTAATGAAACAACCCAAATGTTTTACAAGGATTTCAAAAATCATTATAATCCAAAAAATCCGGATTCCTGTTGCCTCACGAATGAGAGTTTCTAAGCGATTGTCACAGCTGATGAAAATACTTCAGAAGAGAATTTTTAAAGAATGATTAAAAGTGTTTTAGTTTATGCTTTTCTTGCGGAATGACAAGCATGTTCATAATATTAGGCGGTATTTCTATGGTACCATAAATATTACCAATATTCATCTGATTATAATGCTATTAATTTTGTGGGGTTCCACTCTTTTAACTGACAACTAAATGTGGAGGAATCCAATGAACAGTTAAGCGAATAAACACTTTAGTTCAGGAACAGAGACGTAAACTCGAGAAGGGTTAATTACCCTTTATTGTTCAAGAGTCTAACATATGGCTCCTTTCTCAGGGCGTACAGTAAAACCTTCACTTGGGCTTGAACTTAAAGTAATAAGAAAGAAGACAACTAATGCTTAATATATCAAAATTCTAAGTAGTTGGCCCCTAAATATCGAATAAGCTAGCAAAGCTATCAAGGGCTTGTAATACGGCCAAGCGTAGTAACAACTTAGACAGACTTAACCAAAAGGCAAACGCGAGCTAGTCAGAAACTCTAAGGCTCTCTCTCGAAGTTCCAGGTTTCAGATTCTGCGATTAACATGCTAAATACATGTTGGTTTTCGGCTATCTGGATGCATTTGCCTCAATGGGTGCTTGAAGTAGGGTGATTACTTGATCAATAGTCCAAGAGGACAGCTAGGATGGAAGAGGAGCGAGTAGCGGATACATAAATCAGTCTTATAACAGTCCCAATGGCTATGGGGATTAACTTGGATAACAATAATGATGACAGCATATCAAATAAGAGTTCGTGATGTGTATCACGCAATTTGGATTGAATTCATTCAAAAGTGCTGAAGAAAATGCTTTATAGTGGAATTAATAATAAATGAAGACATAAGATTATATATAAATAGTTGCAGAAGGAAGTCCATGACGCTATATATAAATCATAGGTGCCAAAGTTCAGTAACAGGAGTTACATAGTCCACCAACAGAGGTCAGGATCACATGGGTGGTCACCCAACCCTGTGCAGTAACTGAAGAATCCCGCTAGAATCTCTCGAAGTCAGTAGAACTTCGGCTTAAATACTGCTCTTACTCATTTGCATTTAATGCGATTCTAAAAACACATTCTGGTAGGAAATTGTAAGGTGAAATTAAGACGGACAAGAAATTAGCTTTAACTAAAATTAACTGTTAGAAACTTAAGATAAACTTTACAATTTTTACAAATTAAATTCCTCCATGGAACATAAATTTTATTAAGTTAAAAACGATGAAGGAAAAGTAATTAATCTTTTAGTAAATAATTTTTTATTATTACTGTTTTCTTTACTTAATTTAAGTGAACAGTGTTAGGTGAAGTTTCGTTACCTGTTTAAGACGAAAATTTTGTCATTTATTCTTTGCGAGATAAATTCAAACACAATAATTAACATTGTTGAAAGTGATGCATACAAATTTCCATTTTCAGAAAAAACGACTCATGCCAAAATTAGATAAAAATGATGAAGAAAATGCTTCGGGTAAATTCAATATTTCCATGTGATGTTGATTATACTTTTGAGTTTAGGAAAACTCACTGAATCCGTTACACTCACTGAATATTGAAAAATCAGGTCTTTGTTTGCCTGCGAAATTAGTTTTGAGAAGGAGGGTGGTTTAGGGTTCATTGATTCTGTTATGTCAGTATGTTTTATGTATGCATACTTGATCAGTTGTCCTTAAAGAAATCAATACAGTCTGTAACTTATCTCTAACACGAATTTCTTAGTTGTGTTGTATATGGCAAATGATTTATTATTAAATAAAATGAAAACAACTAGGTAAAATATCTGATATTTCGTACATTTGTCATAAATATGGAAATACTTGAATAAAGAAAAATTATTTTTGAAAAAGAACAAAAATTAATTAGGAAAGATGTGAAAAGCTTGAATAAACTGTTGATAAATTGCCTTTATTAGGTTCTAAAATACTTACATTAGTTTTCTTCATTAATTCTTGAATGAGTAATAACTGCGCACTACACACAATACTGAAAGGTATTGATCATCTATAAGACATAACTATCACATTCAAAAATCTTTTGAACTGGCTAACACTAAATATTTCCATGTTTTTTAGTTCAAGTCCCTCAGCAGATCGTTGCAATGGAGGAAACTTCGTTAACCATGGAAAAAAACATAAATTTCAGGACTACCAGAAAAATTCATTCGAAGCTGACACCAGGTGCTTGTTTAAATTCACTTCAAGTTTGGATTTAAAATCCACCAAATTTATCCTTTACAGATTTCATTTTCAGACTTATTTTTTACTGATCCTCCTGTTTCATACGTTCTTCCAAACTGGGAGACACATCAGGAATGTGCTTGTAGCCATGCATCAAGCAAAAATCCCAAAGCTAGGTCTTAAACACTATGCATTGTTGAGCATGCTTGACAGCAGCTCATTTTATTAAACCTAGGGAAGATATAAAAATATGATTTGAATGAAATGTAATGAAAACTCCTTTGAAATTTCTGTGCATGTGTAAGTACTCACCTGCATATAACGTGAACTATGGTAGGTGAAACCCTGTGACTGTTTGGTACAAAACGTTAAAACGAGAGACTTTTAATAGAATGTAATATATGTGACAAATCTGGGATATACGACTTTTAGCTATTCGAAAACCGAAAGCACATAGTGTTCTCCAGATCACGTTGGTGTTGTGTTGTGTCACATTAGTGTTCACGTTGATCGTTCACCAGATGCTTACCATTTTGGTGTAGTATGTCTTTCGCTGTGCTAGAATCATTGAATGATTGCATTACTGCATATGTTTTCATCTTGTCGAGTTCGTGAATTTTAGAGCAACGTGTTGTAAACTTTTTTCATTCATGATCTCTTTCTTTCAGAGAATTTTGTTTTGCTGATTTCAAATATTAAGTTTAGAATAAACACATAAAAATTAAAATTTTCTCCTAACTAATTTATTTCTTTAGTAAACAAAGTACTTACAAAAAGTAGCAGTTGTATTATTGTTTCGAGTATACAAAAATTAATGAAAGAAACTCATGTTTTAATGAGACGAATATGCTTGTTTTTGCTGTTTAACAAATTAAATCTTGGAGCAGGATTTGACGCTGCTAGACGTAAGGCATCTTCAACGATTTTCATTGCTGAACTCGATATGGGTTTAATAAGCATTGCAGCTGAAAACGTGGTTTCATATAATTATGTTTTTCTGAACATTTAATGCAGTTTCAGAAGAACATTTAATGCAAATTCAGAAATTGCAAAAAATTCAGTTCTAGCTCCTATCCAGTGTTCAGTTAAGGAATTTTTACAGAAACTCAAAATTTATATTTTATCCAGTTCGATATCTCAATAAATTTCTTTTGGGCATGGTGTGACAGATGATTAATCTCATCAATGTCAATTAAATAACGTCTTTGAAATTCGCGACCCATTTTTTGGAGTCACTACCCACAATGTAAGAAACGCTGTCTTAAAGTAATTTCTTCTCCCGCTAAATCATAACTGCTATCTTGTACAAATAAACTTGCCCATTGTTTCTTGATGGCTATCATTAGACATCCGCCTTGGTAGGAGCTTAATCTATCTTTGCGAAAAATAACTTTATCGGATAAGCAAAAATCGTCTAAATTAGAAAGTCAAGTCTCCTGAATAATTAAAACATCGCAGAAATTTTTTTCCTGCTAATGATAAAGTTTATTTTGTTAGAGATGCTTCTTGCATTCCATGAACAAAACGTAGGTTCCATCGAAATAGATGAGAAAAAGAAGCAAAGAGAGAAGCAGGAGGGGGAAAAAACTCATTTTATGAATAAAATCACAGTTTCTAACCTTGGCCAGACGATTTTGGTTTACTCATGTGATACTTGCTTTGAATGCAGGCTTCCCTTGTTATAGTTTCTGATTTAGAATGGGGCTTCTTGCTCTTGCTTCTTACTACTTCTATTTCCGTAATATGCTCATCCAAGTCCTGGTCACTGTCGGACTCTTTTCCCAATATGATTATCTCCAGTGCATTCTGATATCTCGCTCAACTTTGTATTGAGCTTGTTGAACAAGATTTCATACCTTTGATCCAACCCTGCTAAGATTTTTTCGAAATAGTCAGCCTGCTGTTTTCACGCACTTTCAAAAGATCCTTGCAACGCAGGTATTATTGGAGTCATGACTTTCAGGAAATCTTCCTTTGCAGGAGTTGACACCTGAGTTCCTGCCACCTTCGCATAAGAATTTTTGTTCGCTACAACCTGCTTTGCTTCTACTACGGGAACATGATGGTCAGCACTATATTTGAGAATATTGCCCTCTTCGATGTATTTGGGACAATTCTTCGAGGATGCTTCATGAGAGTTACTGCATAACGCGCACTTGATCTGCACACTCTGGTGTGATTTTCGCTACATTTGCTACATCTTACTAATCCTCTACAGCTTTTAATCCCGTGACCAAACCTCAGACATTGAGGACATTGCCTTGGATTATCGTAGAACATTGTGTCTTGTCAGCCATACTTTTACATATTCTGGAAAGTGGTGTCATGCAATAGTAACGAGTACTCTTTCTGAAGGTTTCTTGTTACTGTCTGAACTTTTCGCCATAAATCTTCTTAAATTAAAACTTTAATCTCGTTATTATGATTCAGCTCGTTAGCTAGCTTCGAGAGCTCGACTTCTACTGGAATGGCCGATAGACGAAATTTGCTTGTCAGTTCAGACATGGCAAGCATCGGGGAGACCTTTACATTATGCAATTCAGATATGTTTAAAATTTGCCACGCACATTCTGCCATTGAGGTATTTATTAGAAGTTGAGGTATTCTGCCATTGAGGTATTTATTAGATACCATTGAGGTATCTCTTATAATTTTAACGAAGTCAACATTTTTAACTAAAGCCAATTTGCTGGATATTTCATCTTTCAGAATTTTAGGATTGTTTACGTTAATATTTTTCTCTATACCTTTAAGAAAGACAGTGTAATTTCTTACTCCTTTTCATCAAAATTTTTAATAGACGTTCTGACGATATGGGCGGTTTGTATTGACAGTCCACATCAGAGCTCCATTCCATCTTTCTTCATCACAATTTGCGCCTGAGCACAAAATAAAAAGGAAAATTCTCCTACCTGAATATTCTCTGTAAACATCAAACCAGGAAAACAAAAATAATCTGTTTTTAGCTTTACTTAAAGCGCAAACCAAACAACACAATACGGAAATAAAACCCGCACTTTAACATGTAGCACTTGCCCGAAGTAAACAAACGCGAGTCGAAAAATTCACCACATAGCTTCGCGTCCTTCGACCCAAACAATTTACCCATGATAACCTATCATCATCGCGGCTGAAGGTCGACTGTCGTTTTTCCGCTTCGCCACTAGATGGCGTTCAGTAAAATAGTTCGGTGGAGTTGGCTAATTCAGCGAGACTTTAAACTGCTTGAGGTTTCCAGTGGGCGCCTGGAGCCTAAAAACTGCATATTCACATCCTTCCTTGGTTTCTACCTGGGGAGCGCCTAAGCCGTGGCCTTCGAGAAAGGCCACGCTAAAGCCCAGGTCTGTGTATCATCACGTAATGTTGACAGGCCAGATTGGTGGCCCGGTCTGTCTGACAGTGTTTAAGTGACTTCGTCTTGCTGTCCGGGGTTTGGGCCCCTGTTGATGGCATATGTTTTTATCACTCCTCCAGGACGGGGACGTGGAATGTGAGTTGCTGAGTATTCCTGTCAACTCAGCTTAGTCTTAGCTCGTCGGCTTGACGGATAGGTTAGCGGTCTTTTGAACCGCCTCTAGGGGTTGGGACGTTTAACTGTGTTAAGGCAACTTCGAGCTTGCCAAGTCTAAGTGCTCCTTCCTCCTAGCACACTGTCTTATTTGACCGAAAGTTATAACCGGGGCAAGAGTTTGACTGTTGTGTTCTCTTCTGTCTTATTTGAACGTGAAACTACGTGATGCCGATGCGTATGTAACTGTAGACGTATTTGAAAAATTGCTTAATCCTAATTTTTGTCTACTGTTGCAATCGTAGTAATTTGTGCAATCTGAATTATTAAGAAAAGTTTATGTATAAAATTATGTATAAAATATTTCTTCACCATTTCTTTCTTTTTTATTTTACACATTATATTAAAAAAGGAGTTGAATGTTATTATTATAATGTATAAAATACACTAGATGAAATGCAAATAGTTTTGAGAATTACTTTCAAGGTCCGTCTACTTTGAACGGTATTCAGTACCTATGCTTTTATGTCAAAAGGAGTTCCATATTTTTAGGTTAAAATAATTATAAGATTTATGAATTTAGATTTTGGTGCTATCACATGATCAGGTAAAATTAATTTATAGTTTTGAAGTTATTTTTGCTCCAATATAATTACTTTTTCCTTATTTTAAACACAACAGAATTAATCTTTATTTTCCCTACTTTAGATGTACTCTATTGAAAAAAAAAAAAAAAAAAAAAACTTAATATCTGTAATGCTGAAAAAGTTTACAAAGATTCTGTAAGCTACAGATTTATAAATGGGAAATCTAAAATTAATTATGTCATTTTACTGCAGCTTCTTACGTGTGAGTTTCAATGACATATTTTTTTGACTCCAGTGAATTTTAAATTCCCCGTTTAATTTTTAAATTACAAAGAACTTATTTTAAATGTAATCTGTTAAAAATAACACTCTTCTATGCATGATATGAAATTAAAAGTGAGCACGTTTCAAGAAATTACTAAGATTTTTATTATAACAAATAAGCTTCAGTTTCGAAATTAAATTTTGAATTTCTGTAAGAGATATTTAATTTAATTATTCTGTTATTCTTCTCTGGGTTCACTTGATATTTTTTCTTTTTAAATGCTGAAACTCTTGTGAACTCATTTTTATATCAGCCATGTAAAGTAACTCTAATGAAAAAATTTTCTTAATAATTGATACTGCATCCTCATTATTCTATATGGTCCAGAAGAGTTTTGCTTTCAAAATAGAAAGTTTAAAACCACCAAAGCCGATGAAATGTGATGGAAATCTTGCTTCAAATTGGCAAAGATGGCTGCAATCATTCGAAATATAAGAAGTAGCTAGTGGATTACATAAAATAAAGAAGAAAAGGTAAGAGTTAATACTTTTCTTCATGTAATAGGATTTCGTGGTTTTGAAATATATAATACATTTCCTGTAGAAGAAGGTAAAGATATTAAATTAAATGAAATTAAGACAAAATTTACGGCATATTGTATTTCTAAGAACAACATTACATATATAAGACATTTATTCTTTACTAGAAATCAAACCGCGTCAGAAATCATAGATGAATACGTAACTGGTCTTCAAAATAAAGCTCGAACATGCGAGTTTGCATAATTAACGGGTAGTTTAATAAAGCATAAAATAGTTTGCTGTATTAAAAATGATGTAGTGAGAGCAAGATTATTACATGAAACAGAATTAAGAAAAAGCTCTTGATATATACAGATCTGCTGAAATAAGTGCACATCAAATCTAAATCATAAAAGTTTACAAAGAGGAAACTGTTGTAAATTTGGTGAAAACGAAACGAAGTAAACATAATAAGAATACCTACAAAGAGATAAATACCGAAAAACAAAAGACAAAAGTTTGTTCTAAATGTGGAACACCTCACGAGTATCGAAAGTGTCCAGCATATGGAAAAATCTGACATAAGTGTAAAAAGGCAAATCATTTCGCGAATCTGTGTAAAAGCTATATAATGAAAAATGAAGCAGTCAAGGTAAACAAAAAAGATAAACAAATTAAATTAATAAATCATGACTCTGAGGAAGAGTTAGAATTTTATGTCGGCACATTAAACCTTAATTCAGGTAACAAGGAAGAGAAATGGATTGTTGACGTCAATGTTAATAAAAGTAAACTAAATTTGCAGTTAGATACTGGAGCAATGCAATGTTGTTTCTAAAAGCAGAGCGAAATTGCCAAATGTTCCGATGCAGAAGTCTGAAATTAAAAGATTAGTTACATTCTCTGGGAATAAAATGGATACTTTAGGAAAATTAGTACATAACTGCCAATATGGAAAAAATAATTATGTTGTGGAATTCCAAGTTATTGACAAAGAAGTACCTTCTATATTAGGATTAAAATCATGTTTGCAACTAGGTTTGATTCAAGAAGTAATGTCTGTTTACACTGAAGACTTACTGGAGGAATACAAAGATGTATTTGAAGGCTTAGGTTGTTTGAATGGAGAATATAAAGTCCAGTTAAAACAATATGCAACACAAGTAATTCATCCTCCGAGAAAAATACCCATCGCTATACGAGATAAAGTTAAGAAAGAATTACAAAGAATGGAAAATTTAAATGTTATTGAGAAAGTGAGAGAACCAACTGAATGGGTAAATTCTATGGTCACAGTTGTCAAACCGAACACAATAAGAATATATCGAAAGATAGATCCTACAGATTTAAATAAAGCTATAAAATGGGAACATTATCCGATGTTAACCATTGACGAAGTTGTCATTAGAATGCCAAACACAAAAATATTTTCTGTTTTAGATGCTAATAATGCTTTTTGGCAAATCCAACTTGACGAGGAAAGTAGTAATTTGTGTACATTCAATACACCTTTTGGCAGGCACAAATTTAAAAGATTGGCATACGTCCAGATATTTGCCAAAGAAAATTAAGCCAAATAATAGAAGGTCTAGAAGACGTTGAATGTATTATAGAGGATATTTTAATATGGGGATATAATGAAAAGGAACATGAGCTACGACTTAAAAAAAGTACTCCAAAGAGCATGAGAAAATAATTTGAAGTTCAATAAGGCTAAATGTAAAATAAAAGTTAATCGTGTGAATTATATAGGGCATGAGTTAAGTGAAAATTGACGAAAACCTGATTTTTCTAAAGTGAAAGCAATTGAAAAATGCCAGAACCTACAGATGTGCCTTCTCTACAAAGATTTTTGGGAATGATTAATTATTTAGCCAAATTTATTTCTGACTTAACTACTATTACTGCACCATTAAGACAGTTACTTGAGAAAAATGTTCTCTGGCACTGCACTGAAAAACATCAAAGAGCTTTTGAAACACTTAAAAAACTGGTTGTAAACGCTCCCGTATTAAAATTCTATGATGTTAATAAGGATATAACTCTTTCAGTAGATGCACGTTCTGAAGGATTAGGTGCTGTTTTACTGCAAGAAAATGAACCAATTGCTTATGCTTCCAGAGCTCTAACAAAAAATCAGAAAATTATGCTCAGATAGAAAAAGAACTTTTAGCTATTACTTTTGGATGTTCCAAATTTCATCAATATATATATGGCAAGTGTATTACAGTTGAAACTGATCATCGACCATTAGAAAGCATAACTAAGAAACCTCTTTTTAAAGCACCACAGCGATTGCAAAGAATGCTGTTAAATTTACAAAAATCTGATCTAGATGTACGATTCAAAAAGGACAAAGTCTTAATAGCAGACACTTTGAGTAGAGCATATTTGAATACAAAAGAAGAAGATAATGATGAAGATACAGAAAATTTGCACGCCGATTCCAGCATCTGTTGACAAATTTATGAACTTAAGAAAGAGAGTGAATGTGATGCTACAGTACGATGCTTAAGAAATTCTGAGAGGTTGGCCAGAAAGGAAACATCAGGTGGAACCTCAAGTCAAAGTAGTTTGGAACTACAGAGATGAGTTGACAATGGAAAATGACTTTTTTTCAAACGAGAAAGTTTAATTGTTCCTTTATCTATGCAAAAAGAGATGTTAAATTTAATTCATGAGGGTCATTTTGGTATAGAAAAATGTAAAAGAGCTAGAGATGTTTTGTTTTGGCCACTTATGAACAAGATGATAGAAGATAAAATTTTAAAATGTCCTATATGTAATGAATACCAGAATAAAAACATAAGAGAACCTATGATACCACATGAAGTTCCCAAATTATCTTGGTATAAAGTTGCAACAGATTTATTTGAGATTAACAAAGATATATACTTATTAATTCTAGATTACTATTCCAACTTCTTTTTAAATATTTAAATTACCGGATACTCGAAGTCAGACAGCGATCAGTTACATGAGATCTCATTTTGCAAGAAATGGTATACAATTGATAGTCATATCTTATAATGGACCTCAGTTTGCACGTAAAGAATTTGCAAGGAAATACCAATTTAAACATATAGCGAGCGGTCCCTACATCGGCAGTCGAACGGATTAGCAGAGTGTTCGGTACAAACGGCCAAGAAATTGTTAAAGAAAGCTCAAGTAGAGCATGCTGATCTTTATTTAGCATTGTTAGCTCATAGGAACACCTCAACTAATGAGATGTTAGGATCATCAGCTCAACGACTTATGAGTAGAAGAACAAGAACGATTCTTCCCACAACCGAAGAATTATTGAAACCTCAAATGAGTAAAACGTAAAAAAAATCAACAAAGAAAGAACTAAGCAGAAATCATATTATGATCGTCATACAAAAATATTACCATCGTTAAGCAAAGGAGATTGTGTTAGGGTATATCAAGATAATCACTGGAAATCAGCATTTGTAGAAGAAGTATATAAGACGTCTAGATCATATACACTGAGATCAGGTGAGTCAATATTGAGAAGAAATGGAAAAGACATAAGAGAAAACAGTTCAGCTGTTGAAGAGAATATCAGAGGAACAGAACAAGGAGTTAATGCACAGAAAACAGATGTAAAAAGGTATGATTCCAGATATTCTCAAGGGCAAAGTTTAGAAGAACAACTATCAAGTTCTGTTAACTCAGAAACAAGGGATGATGAGCAGAGAACTAGAAGTGGGAGAGTGATTAGAAAGCCGGCCAAGTATTTGAACTGATTTTAGAATATAAAAAAAGAAGAAAAAATCTTCAAATAAACGGAAAATGTAACTTGTAAATAACTTGTAAATTTAAAATTTAATAACTTGTAAATGGCAACATTTAACATTTAGTAACTTGTAATTGGCAACACTTTGGCTAGATATATGAAAATAGAACTATGCTGGTATTGCAGTTCTCTGTAACATAATACATTCTATGGTTATAAATAAATGGTTTCTAAAAACTAAAAGTGCACCCTCATTATTTTACAGGTATTCCATCAGGGAGCACTAGTTGGTATTCTATCACTTCTCGTTTTAAAGGTTTTGTGGCATGCGTTTATGCAGGTGTTGATTAATTTTTCATGTACTCAGGTCTGTAGTGTCTTGACTGTTTTGTAATTCTGAGATTAGAGGTTCCACGTTAGGTGGAACGTGTCTTTTCAGTTTGGCTGTGCCTCCGTATTTTGTTTTGAATCTTCTTTTTACGAAAATTGTGGTTGCTGGGTGGACGGTGAAAGTTAAAGCCAGGTGAGGAATGCCATCGTGGAGGAATTTATAAGAGAAACTATCTCGTATATATGTTACACATAGGGAAAACACCCATGCAACCAGCCTGTTCGCATGGATTCGAACTCATACAAGTTTCTAAGTTATATGCTAAAAACGTCTGGTGGCTAAAGCATTTAGCTAACTGCGTTTAAACTCGCTTTTTATGCGAACTCTAATATATACACTTGTAATAGTTGACAGAAGAAATAAAAATTAGACAAGTCATTTGCTAAGTTTAAATCAGCGGTTTCCAAGAAATTTCTGTTGCGAAGTTTCGCAAACCTGTCGTAAAACTAACAAAGTAATGATGCTTAGGAATAGTATTATAGAGCGAACAGATAGTAAGAAAACGTGAAACGAAAAGACGTCTAAACATTTGGCTCAGTGTTCATGCTATGAAATTGCATTTTAAAAACTCTGAAATGTGCCATTTTATTTCATTTTATTCTCATCTACTACCAGTACACATGATATTGTCCCAAACTGGCCATACATATTCGAAAGTGCTACTTAGGATATATATTGGATTTATATACAGCAATTGTTCTAATATAGGTATTTTGACACAAAATCGGACTTTTTTATAAATAACATACAGATTTTTTCCATATTTCGATTCTACAGCTCAAATTATGCCTAGGCATTAAATTTTGTAACGTTTGGTGAGAAATTTAAGAATTTATCACTGTTATGTTTTGAGTATATGCTAAGAATAATTCACTTGGCTGAATTCTTAATGTATAGTAACCTACTTACCTTCCTTTGTTTCATTGATACACGAGAGGAAAAAAGGTTCATCGCTCATTCTTTCAAATAACTTAACAAAGCGCGTAAGCCAAATTTTCGTTATTATCGCTTACATTAAATATGCTAAATTTCAAAATGTAAATTCACGTATATATTAGGAAATTGTGAATAAAAAATTAATTTTTTGCAGGCGTGCTTAGAAAATTATCTACTTTAAAATGACGGATGAACATTTTATAGATTATGATTCAAAACTATTATAAAAAATATATGAAAATTATTTTAAAATACATATTTTCAAAGTAAATCATAAAAAATATGCGAATTATATTTGGATTAAGCCTAAATTTTGAATTCTGGAAGAAGGAATCAAGTAAGATTAATAGCAAAAGAGATATTAAATAAATATATATCAAATTCAATTAATCTAGAGGAGGTAAAATGTTGCCTAATTTTTTAAAAAGTACTCTAAAACTAGCGATTTTTACAAAACTTGGCAGTTCGGCATAGTTTGAGTCGTAGAATCGGAAGATGGAAGAAATTGGCATGCCATTTCAGAAAAAGTGCGATTTTGGTTCAAAATAGCTATATTAGAACAATACTATACATAAATCTAATACATCCCTAAATCGCGCTTTCTAGACATGAAAAACGCAAGTTGCATTTCGTCAACCGGCCCAGTAGAACGGGAGATATAGGGAACTGTCCCATTTTTTTTAGTCCAAAGGGCCAATCTGCCCAAAAGAACTATAAATTTCGTTTGGGCATTTTGCATTGATATACTACAAGCGCCAACAAAATTGTTTTCAAATCAAAATTTCAAATTGTTGCCAACAAATATCATCGCCTTGCATTATATTTAAAGAAATTAAATAATGAAGAATCTTCATAAATATGGGTATGTTTCTCTCATTGTGATAAAACAACGGTACCTAGGGCCATCAATTTGTGAATAACGTAATCCTTCTGCGAATATAGGCATCTGGAAGCCCAGATTTAAAAATTTGAATTTATTTTATTATCGATTTCATAGTTTGTAAAACTTTAACGAATTTTTAATTAATAAACTCAAGGATTTCAAAGCGAGCAATGACAGCGTTGTACAGAAAAAAAAAATATTTTTATCTCCAGTACGCGAGACTGTGTATCGGAAATTCTAAAGATATGCTCATTTTGCGATATTGCTGTTGAACTGAATTTTATGATTTAAATGCGAAAAACATGGTGTTTAATTAATACAGGTATTATACAAAATGTTAGAAAAAACCCTTTAGACGTCATTTAAAACCTGAATTTTTTTTTTTTTTTTTTGTGCGCAGTACGTTTGCTTTTATAACAAGGCAATTTGGCGTTTGTGTGAAAACTGTAGTAATTTTTCTTGCAATAATATATAAATCTCGTTCATTTTGCTAACACTGTCAGTCAAGTGCGCCAGATTACACACCTAGTCTTCCTCATTTGAACTGTCATTAATAAAGCATTAGGGTTCATCAAATTGACGTTCGTTTTACATGCATTTCCATTAAACAAGCCAATACTTTTTCTCGAGAAAACCCACTTTAATTGGTGTGTAGTAGCACAGACACATGGTGCATTCTCGTATTCGTTACATATTAGTTTGAAGATCCATCTTTTAATAAGCTCGCTTTACATGGCTTCTTTATTATTATCTTTCTTAAAGAACATTTACTATACAAATGACTTAACTTTACAAAGACGTCCAACGCACAGAAAAGGTGCTGAAGAATGCTAAGAAAATGCTGCGTTAGCTCTATGAAACTCAGCGCAAAGTCAGTAGTCAGCACAAAGTCACAAAATAGACTAGCCATGTACTGTGATTATGGGGTTAAATTTCAAGACCCTTCCAGCTGATTCTAGGAATTCTGGAAGGGTCGACAATGAGCGAGAGTCTTCTCTCATATGCAGTTCATAAAATCATTAAGATACTGAGTTCCAGAAAATGTCCTTAAAACATGGAACGCAACGAAGTGTGTGCAAGGGGTGCCTTTTCCCTTCAGCCTCATCGTCTGCCCGTTTCGTTCTACAGTAATACTTGAGCTGATGCCAGAAGTATGGTGGTGTGGTGGTGGTGTATTTAATTATGGCAAAGCACACTAGGGCTATATGCCTAAGGGGAGGGATGCCTTTCGTAGAGGACTTTCTAAGGGAAACCGGCTCGTATACACGTTACACATGGGGAAAACCACGAAAACGCCCATGCAGCCAGCCCGTTCGCGGGATTCGAACCTCGGACCGAACTACCAGTGTTCAGCGTCTTTACCGCTCGGCCGCTGGTGGGCTCTGCCAGAAGTATGATCAAGTGTCGTTTGTTAGAGGAAACAAGAAGTTCTACCTGGTAGATTTTCGTACGGAATGTAATTTCTAGTTATCTTATTTTAATCTTACTTTTCGTTTCTTTTTCTCATTTTATTCAATTTCATATATTTTATTTAAGTCCTTGGGAAGCGCATAAAGGGCCATTAAAACTCCGTGGTACAGAGGTTGGGAACCACTGATTGAAATAAATAGTCCAAACCTTTTTATACTACCAGGGAAACTATAGATCGGTATTAACATTCAATTCCAGAAGAGTGAATAAATAACAACAGTAGCGCTATAACAGTTAAAATATTCATTTGTGCTTCAGAAACCAATAATGGGAAGCACTACATTAAGAAACGCTACAACATTTAGCAAGAGTATCAACTGCAGGAAAAATTTAGAATGAACAGTGTGTGGCCCATGCAAAAATTAAAAGTTTCACAACGACATCATTAAAATGTATTATATTGGGCCCTATAAAATGTCTCCGTGGTTTACATTTTTGAGCATACATGTTTTTTATTGATTCAATTTTAATAAGTACATATTGACCGTTATTATCTTTGAGCTTTAACCATTTTTAGGGTAGCTTCACAATTCCATCGGTGTACAACTTCTGTGGCTACATAGCCAAGTGATTTTCAACGGCACTTTGGTCTGCCAATGTTTTACCATCAAGAGAGTTTTGCAGAGACTAAAACAAATTATAGTCAGGCAGTGCAAGGTCCGGGCTGTACGGTGAATGCATCAATACTTCCCAAACAAGTTCCATCATTTTGTTTCGTGTCATCAAAGACGTGCGTGACCGCACATTGACATGATGAAACGTAACTCCTTTTCTGTTGGCCAATTCTGGTGGCTCTATCTGGAATGCTTCGTTCAAACAGTCGAGTTGTGCCCAGTGAATGATACTCAAACGGGGCACCAATTCATATGGCACCCAAACATCGAACTTCTTTTTGTAGCCAGCTCTTTTCAAATGATTCCAAACTGTCTTGTGGTGTATGTGTAGTGCCTTAGCTATTTCCCGACAGCTTACGTGCCAGTCTGGCTCCACCAGTCGTAGAATTTCATTGACGTTTTCAGTGACTGGCCGACCAGAGCGAGGTGCATCTTTGACATCGAAATTTCCCGACCGAAATCGAGCAAACCACTCCTGGGTCCTTCATTCACTAACAGTATTCTCACCGTACACTTCACAAATTTTTCGGCAAGTTTTTGCAGCGTTTTTAAATTTTTTTATAGCAGAAAAGCATCTCATAACGTATTTCTTCAGATATTTCACTCATTTTCAAATCAATATAACGTTTTACACGAGCAACGAATTAGAAAACTGTTTTCACAAACAATGGAAGCTGAATATCACCTTTTAAGATCATGTTCTTTTGCGGCAACACCATCTAGTGGCAAAAAACCGCGGAGAAATTTTATATGATCCAATATATATTTTTATTCAAATACTTTTACTAAAATGTAGTAACTCCTTTTACTTATTGTAGTTTCATATCACTGTTCCGTAATTTACTACTTTTATCTTGTTTTACGTCGCTCCAGGGTACAGTCTTATATCGCGTCTTATATCTAGTCTTATATCGCGTCAGAGTTGGATTTCCTTTCCTTTCTCTGAAAATTATGCATTTGAATTCAAATATAAGATTGATTTGTGCATTTTTTACATTTGACAAAATAATTTTATTCAAAAATACGAAAGGAAGGAAACGCGATCACATTCCAATTATTCATGATTTTATGAAAAGAGACGAATTCCCTTTGTTATGTCAGCATCTTAATATGAGATTAAATAATTAATCTTATATTTTTATAGTTTTCATACTTTCTATTGTTCTTTTATTTTAAATTTGAGTCTTATCATATAAATTTATTACAAAGCCCACATTTTTCACACTACAGTTTTACAGCATTTACTAAGATTTGACTTTCAAAATTTTTCCATTACATTATTATACTCTTTCCTAGGAGATAATCAAAATTACTTTCATAATTAAAATTTACACATATATATATATATACGACCTTAATAATGTTATAAAAATAACATTATTAAGATTATATTATATTAACCTGTTAATATACATATATATATTTATCTTATATATAGATGTTTGTATATATATATATATATATATATATATATATATATATGCATAAATAAACTTTGTAACTGACGTTTTTTAATTTTATTGCTTATTTTTTATAATTATATGTATCTAGTTATCTTCATACTATTCATTATGCTCATTTGCCTTTTTCAGAACGTTTTGGATTTTCCTGTTGCTATGGAAGTTAAAAGATTCAAAGAACAATAATCTCCAGTAGATGTATTGGCTAATTTCTGAAATTGCAGTAAGAAGTTTCTTTTCTAGAACTTCAAGTTCTCAACTAACAACTTCTGCCAGTAAATGAAATCTCAGCCATTGATTTCCGATGAAGTCATTAGGAATGTCTTTACCTTAACTATTAGTTAGTTAGTTCTAAACACAAAATGCAGTAATAGGTTTTCAGAAATCGAAACCCCCCATTTCATATTTCTTCCTTTCGTTATACCCTAAGACGTAAATTTAATTTGAAATTCAAATGCAGCCTCGAATGAATGATTGTGTGGGGAAACTGAGAACCTTCTTGAAAATGCAGATTGAATATCTTTTCATCATACCAAGATTTAGTATTTCACCCTAGGAAAGCTAATTAATGTCGTTGACGGTGTCTGTTAATTTTCTTACTTTTGCTGAATTTTTAAAATAATATATCCATGGTAATCCTAACATAAAATTTATTGTAAATATTTACTTATAATTTTCTTTCTCTTTTATAAACTAAAATTTAATAAAGATAGTATAAACCTTTTTTCTAATACTTCTTTATTTCTGAAGTTTATTCATGATACCAAGAAATATGCAAATAAACTGAAATCCAAATGAATGCTCAATAGAACCCATTTAACGATTTTCGTTCAGATAAAAAAGGCGTTTGAATTTTGTAGTTAAAAACACAAAATAAAATAAACATAAATAAATATTATCATATGTAATGATGTTGTAAATTTACGTAAATATTAATATTTATATGGTTGTATTTTGGTTTTCATGTTTTTGTAGTGTCATTTACTGCTTCTATTTTTTTATTCATTTGGGGCAATTTATGAAATAATTTTACTGTGCATCTTTGTTCTGTGGAATTTGTAGCCATTTGCAATGCCTGTTTACTTATTCGTGCATTAGTTATATACCTTGTAACTTTGAATCATTGAATCAGTGAGCAACAAACAATACCTATACAACAGAGTAGCGCTCTGTGCCCTCGGGTGGTATTTTCCAAAACTTAATGGGATACATGAAACCATGGATAATAGTGGAAACTGATGCAAAACAAGATATTCGTGCAATATGTATTATGGTCAAGCTTAATTAACAAATTAAGCACGTAAGAAATTACTTATATTAAGCAGTATAACAATAAAGTATAGCATATGTCATGATCTGATATGCGCCACGTATGCGCACTTTAGACTATAGACGGCGCTCGCTTTCGCTTGTCTCCCACGAGATACCGAGCCGAGACAGACATTAGAAAAGAGATGTGATGGATTAGGCTTAGGTAGGTAAACTAGAAGAAAGTATTACGTTAATAACTTTGGATAAATTACACTGTTTATTTGTTCGTATTGTAAATATAGTGTTTTCCTGTACAACGTACATCTGATTTGTGAAAATGCCACGTCACATCTATGTTAATTACGCATCAGCCTAAAATACGACAGAAGTATCAGAGCATACTTAACAGTCTACTATATATTACATTAGTAAATAATAAAATGTAAAACATTTTGTCTACTATAATATGCTCTTTCTTGTAGCTATGAAGATAAGATATTCTGAAATTTAATCCTAATATACAAAAACAAAGGGGATAAATAAAGAAATCGGGTGCTTATACTGAAAGCATAACTTACTTTCTGAAAGAATGATCTAAGAAGTAATCATTTTCATAGTACTAATCGTTCATTTGTAATCTTTTCAAGCGTATCTAGCATCGTTGCTCTTACATTACGGGTCATATAATGTGGGAAAAACAGTACTTTGGTTTTCTGAGCTGCCTTATTTGTGCTATTTTATAGATTGTCGTCACAATGTTTTATAGATTGTCGTCACAATGTTACATTCCGAAACGTGCAATATCTTCTGCTTGGAACCTCTGATAAGAGAAATCTCAGATCCTGAATCAACGGATACGAAAGTACTACTTTATGAGAATACAGATAGTAACCATTTCAAAAACTTAGAAATTAGCTGAGAATATTGAAAACTTGTAAAATAAATCAAGATAAGTTTTCTTAGTTAAATAAAAAAAAATATTAGTTAGAAAATTTGGCGATTAATAAATTGCAAAAATAAGTTAAATTACAAATATGAAAATGAAAACACCAATTACTCAAAAATATATACAGATATGCCTATTTATTCATTAGCTAGTGATTCTGACAGAACTGTTAGTGAATTTTCTCCGAACGTTAGGTTTTTGATACTGATGGTGAACCCAGTTCAGAGACACTGACTCAAAGGGTTAAAGCAATGGATCCAGAATAATTCATGCAAGTTAAAATTTTTGCGTCAGAATGGATAATATGCCTAAGACTTTTGAGCCAGGCAAAGAATTCTAGCGTATTTTTCTGTGGTTAATTGGGTCCAACTAAGTACCTGTAAAAGTCTACTAAACCGATCAATTCTTGATCTATTTTCATTCGTTAGATGACATCATTTACTTTCTTTTTCATTATTTTTCGTCTCTCCTTCATTATAGACGGCGTAGCTTCTAGCTACAAGTAAATTTTCGAAAATTCATTGATCTGTTTTTCACCTCCGTATTTCATTTAGTTCTAGCTGAAGTTCGATGAAAACTCTTCTTTAAAACAAAACTGTATCCTAAAATGTCAATTAACGTTTCTTTTGTTGCACAAGTTTATTAATCAAAGGTTACTCAACTCAAATCGTTTTCAAAAGTATTAAAATACCTGCAGCTAAATAAAAGTTGCAATTTTATATAGGATAATTATGAAAAAAGATTGCAATTTATAACAATGAATTAAATTTTTTAAGTATTTAAAAAAGTCTTATGAAACTATGTGAACAGTTTAAGAACAGGTTTTAAGCGCTCAACTGAACACTGGTTTTTCAAAGATTGAGGAAGTATTTCATCAAATTGTTATGTAAATTGATGACAATATTTTTAATTTTAAGAACATATGTTGGTTAGAGCAGTACATTTAATCTATTTCCATGTTTCTAAGCAAAGATTTTCTAATAATGTGTTAGGCATTTGTTAGCTAAACATTAATTATCCTTAACGCTTTTTGATACTTTCTGCGTTTTCCCACTTTCGGTTATTATCAGAATGCAAATTAGTTTGAGTTTGAATAGCGAATGACTTTGAAATTTAGTGAGAAAGTGTGTGTGTGTGTGTGTGATTATGGTAAAGCCTCAAGGGCTATCTGCCTAAGGGGAGGAATGTCTTCGTGGAGGACTTTCTAATGGAAACTGGCTCGTATGCACGTTACACATGGGGAAAACCACGAAAAACGCCCATGCAGCCAGCCCGTTCGCAAGATTCGAACCTCGGATCGAACTACCAGTGTTCAGCGACTTTACCGCTTGGCCGCTGTTGGACCACTTAGTGAGAAAAAGACATGGATATATGTAGCAACCAACTAAAGCAGCTGCATATCCGAGATGTACACCTATATCTGAACAATATTTTGGTTAGTAATTTTTGTATTTATCAGAGTGAAGAGCTATTACCCCAGTTAGCTGAAGTTGAGTTATTAGTAGCTGGAATTTAGCTTTTGTACTTTACTAAGAGATTTAAATTACAGAAAGCCGATCTACTGAGGTGATTTTCTTGTCATTGCCCAAGAATAAAGTTGATAAGAAATCAGCACAGAACAAGCACTGACCGAAATATCTTCGTGTGCAAATGAGCAAAAACTCATAACATCCAGTGAAAAACGAAGGGAAAACTCATCAGTCCGAGCAGTAGATAGGTAGGCAGGCCTTGTATTAAAAAGCTATGAAAGTATTCAGATATTGCGCAACAAGAAATAGCTTGAAGTTACTTTTAAGACAGGATTTAAAGGTTGTTGCACAATCAAAGACTTGACGAAAAAACTTTTTAAATTCAGTACACATGGCAGCACTTAAGTGGGAAAAGGGCTCCTCACAGTTGCTAATAACATGGTACACAACAATTGCAGAAAGAATCACTAGGCACGGTACCTCCACACAAAGAATTAAGAAAGTCGTGGAGAATAATTTACAGCCAGTTCGACGATCATTTTTACTGAACATCTGTCAGGGATTCTGTACGCCGCCAACTCAGACTTGAAAATAAAGCAGTCTAGGGCAAACAATTCTTGAATACTAATAATGAAAACAATGTTTCAATACCACATTGTCATCCTTTGGAATTTGACATAGTACATGAATGCTATTCACTTATCCTACCAGCTAGCATAGACATATACACCAGTTTGTGCAAAGGGCGAACCGTATAGTAGAACCGTACAACTGCAAAATGTGAAAGTGTCACTGAATACTAACTGGTGCATTTAAAGAACACTCAGTGCTCATATGGCAACCCTACGAAGGAAAAAAATTAGATTCCATACAGAAAAGTTCCAGTCTATGTCTTACAAACAGCATTACGCATATCTGCTTCCGTTTTGCTTATAAATGTAAAAGTATGCACAAACATATTACTCGCCCCTGTCACCAGGGACTGAACTATCTATGCAGAAATGCACCCTGTAAACCAGTTGTGTAGTTGACGGTAAAAAAAAAAAGATAAAAGGTTACAAATGTTGAGATTAGTAATTGTTAATTTTAGATTACCCTACAAAAAATCTTTCTAACAAAAAATTTAGTTACTATTTATCTTTTGTCTGTGCTGTTGAAGCAATATGTAACTGTAAAATTCCTTTAAATATTGCTCTTGTAAAGCATATTTATAATGTGTACAATTCTGAGTGTACATTCCAATGTAAAATAATTTGAGTAACCGAAATCAAGTAATAATTATGTAAACTACATAATTATTCCCTGAGCCACAATGGCAATAATATCTTAAAATATTATTTGATGTATATTCTGTTGCTAGATATACGAAACTGCAAGACAACACCACCTAACCTTCCGTAGAAGGATGGTGTTGCACGCGTACAGCCTCCCTATAGATTCAATGCACACAGAATCGATGATAGCTTGATAAAACTGGTAAATGCAGTACAGTTCTGGAACTTTCCACAAAAATACACGTACACCTCTTTTCAGTATCTGAGAGCACAATCAATACTTACACTTCAAACTGCTAAGAACGTTCGACACAACGCAATGGAAAGCGTATCTAAAGAGCGAAGCTCATACAGATATATCTCAATACTCTGTAATCGTTTCTGAAATGAAAAACTCAAAAACCGATGCTCTGCCCGGTCTAGTGTAGTTCTCTTCCCCCAGCCACCAAGAAATATCTACACCTCCCACTTGTCAAAATTACTGGAAGGCATATGAGAGCCGGTATGGTTACAGTATATAGAAGAACCAATTACAGTTATTCAACTACAATAACAATTATAGTTATACAGAGATAGCACGCCGATGTGAGAGTTCCCGACCTAAGGTATAACCGAGCAGGATTAGTACTTATCACAGCGGAAGATAATCTACTACGCTAGCTACCGCCACAGCCAAGACGTGCCTAGCAGATCAGCGGCATTCTTTATTTTAAAATCAAATTATGTCAGTCACAATATTGTTTCTGAACACAGTCACCTTTGCACCAAACTACACGCATATGTTCATACGGTTATATTACAAAGCCAAAGAAAAAATAACAATGCAAATATTATTGAATACAATGTTAAGATGATTACAATGCTAAATACAAATTTTGTTGCAATGTAAAAATTATTTGATTTCAATGTTTAAAAAAATGCTGCCCTCAGAAATAAATTCTATTCTAAAGTTCATACATATACTTTTCAATATTCAGTTCAAAATTTCAAAATAATAAAAGAAAATCGTTCAGTTTAGAGTACTATAAAACACATTAGATATTCAAAATATTAAAGTTTCATGCCCGTCAGCTTTGTTGTGCATTATTAATGACATGGTGGAAAGTAAAGTTATAATCAATTCTTGAATAATTTTCCAAAGTTCGTTGAATACACAAACCAACCAGTATGCCATACTATCAAAAGACATATTAAAAGTTTCAGTCTACGCAATGTTATTCATTAGGACCCCCATCATTCATAAATGTTATTCAGTCATCAAAGTTTGATAAAGTTCACAATTAATATATTGTTCTCTGCAAAGTCTAGAGTCCATAGCAATAGAGTACATCAGTTACTGAGTGATAGACGTAACCACAATGGACACGTGACGTCCATGCACAGTCGCCCACGAACATTCAGTCAATAGTTTTATATGAGTCATTATAATTAAAATAATGACGCTTATTGTTGCAAAGTCATGTAGTTGACTAAATGAAAATTCTTATTACCATATTCATTATAAATTACTATTGCTAAATACAATCACATTATTGTTTCATAGTTGAATCCATAGAAAACTGAACTGTCAAAGAATACAATTCACTAGAAATACCAATCCAACTAAAGCCGGGAGTCATCTAAAGACATAAACATTCTATGAATCATTTTTGTTATTCAAAATACAATAAACTTTAAACGACTCTAGTATAACATAAAATATGTACATTTCACTAGAAATAATAACTAATTACACAAATTATAAGTAAACACCCACTTGAGAGTAGATCAGTGCTGTAGATGTTATAGCTCAATTATACACTTACTTTTAAATTGTAATCAAGGAATTGTTAAATGCATTCGTATTATTTGTTCGCAATTCAATCAAAAAGATCGAACTCTCAAAGAATACATTAGATTCCACTGACTAGAAATACCGAATCTATTAAAGTGGAATTAAAGACAATTAAAAATAAAAAACTCCTAAATACATAGATAATCTACATACCTTTCCGTTATACAATTTATAGACTTCTAATAGTACATAATAAATATACCTTTTTAGGCATAACAATACTAATTAACGAATTATAACAAATAACCAACTGAAATTAGATATGAGCTTAATCTTACATAAATTAAATAAGTAAAGTTCAATTATAGACCATTAAAATATCATAATCCAATTATTTATATTATAAAATAACATACTAGATTAAAATGTATTCAATTCTAATTAAGACTGCAAAATTTATTCAAACACAAGTACAATTGAAATTCAAAATAGAATAAACATACTAAATTCAAATTTATTCAATTCTAATTATGATTACAAAAATTTTTCAGTATCCAAATAATTTTAAAAGAATCCTTTTACATTAAAAGACTTCAAAATACCGCAATATAAAACAAAGGGGATTAATGTAGTATGTTCATCCAGCAAATTGAGATTTTATAAAATATTGCAATTCTATTCAGAATACCTGGCATTTATTTGAGTTTGCGTAGTGAACAGCGCTGTAACTAAATCCCGTTTCACCACTAAAACGTATAAAGTTAATATAAATTGGTTCGTGTAGGTAATTTGAAACTACGTGCGATTTTGAACAGTGCGCACAAGAAAGTTGTGCACTGTTTAATATTGTGACCAAAGGCTTGCCAAAGCAACGTAAGATGCGAAAGTATTTTCGGAAAGAATATGAATTCATCCACGAGGTCCCAGAACATCCAAATCTAGTTTACTATTTTGAGTATGACATTTTTATATGGGATTGAACCAAAATGTCGTTAAGTTTGGCAACTTTTGGCGATTTCTCTTTAAATTTGACTACAAAAATTAGTCCCTAAAACCATTCAGCGAGATAGCTATGTACTTGAATGTTAAACAGACATGTCCCTTTCATTTTATTTTTCCAGTAGAGCTTCATCTCTTTGAAGCATTTCATGTTAGTTTAGATAAAGAATACTAGAGTTTCACATATAATTTCACTAAAATTACTTACATATATACAAAATTCATAACAATGGTATCTCAACCTGCTATCAACTGTGGTGCTAAAGTTTAGACTACTAGACAGTGCGAAAAAAAATGTGTCAAAGCAAGGAAAAGTTAATTGGATGTAGTTAAATAGCTAATTTAGTTTAACTTCACAAACTATTCAGGCAAATTTTTTCAGAACTCAGAAAAAGAAACTTGTTACAATGAGGATGTTAAAAATTCCGAATAGGTAACTCATGATAATGTTGGTTTTTTTAATGTCTTATCAATTTACTGGCAGACATAATAAAAGATGAAAGATAATTTTATTAGGTTCATCGTTCACTTTTGTTTTATCATACGGATGAAAAGGAAGCAACGCATTAAAAAGATGATGGTATGATTTTAGCTAATCTCATTTTTCCTTCACTATCAATGGAAGGCGGGAATTTAACGTCTACTGATTATTAATTAAGTTTTTGCCAGCTTGAGTTTAGGCATCTTGAGGAATGTTAAGGAGGAATCACTATTTCATAACGTTCTGTGCTGAAATGATTCGTAATTGCTAACAAATATTGTCTTAATTCATGATATGAGGCATGATAAATATTTGAGAAGAAAATTATAGAGGGTTCTCTGACTAAATATTACTAACAGTTGCAGTGAAGTATTTCAGGTAAGACATTTCCTTTTTGTATGAAGAAGGGAGAATAAAATTTTATAAAGAGAGAAAATGGAAATAATTTTCAAAAATTTCTTTTCCAAAAATTTTGAATCAAACATTTTCAAAAATCGGATTTTTTACAAATGTTTTCCATAAGCAATACATTCATAAAAGTATTATGTCTACAGCCCAACTCCAATTGCAATTATAAATACAGTTTTATTTATTAAGGATATTTTTCTAAGGTTCAGGTTACTTAAATTGCGTTGCTACTTGTCACAATTTTCTGCAGTTCGTTCCTATTTCAGGCGAAAGGAATTTCGGCAAATTTCCTGATCTGAAACGCATTTACCTTCTTAAGGTGGGGTAAAAACTCATTTTAAAAGTCTCTTACGATTAGGTTTAGCCTTAACACCCAGTCGAACTTTAAAAGGGGGAGTATATAATGTATTTTCTCTCTCCTTTCTGCAAGCCTTCGTGGCGTAACTGGAAGCATGCGCGACGCGTACGGGGGGGTCAGGATTTTGAATTCCAGCGAGGAAATGTTGTATTTTAGCTTTCTGACATTGATATAACCCAATGATTCTACAAATAATAATAATAAGAAAAAATTCTACAACTAAATTGAACGTTTTGCTAATAAAATTAAGCATAAACGCACACAAAATTTCCACGAACATCATAGATGAGTAACAGCGTTTCTGAACAAAAAAACAGTCATCATAAAGATGAGTAACAGCGTTTCTGAACAAAAAACAGTCATCATAAATTAAGGATATAATTTTGAAGAACTTAATCGTTTATAAATAGGATGAAAATTAAATACTTCTTTCTTTTGGTTCTTAAGATAATTTATGGAATTACGTGGTGTTTTCACTTGCTAAATTATTAGCACTCTGCTGGAAAACAAAGTTTCAAAAAGTTTTAAAATATAGAATAGTTTTAAACTCTAAGGGGTGAAATTTAGAATTATTTTCCATTTCATTCTAGTTAATAGAACAATTGCTTGAAATCCTACAACGAAATCTAGAAAGATTTAATTTCCTTTTCGATTTTTATTACTTCTGCGTGCGTTTATGGAGGTGGAGGAAAACACCTGTTTGTTTCTCTTTTAATTAAAGTTCGCAAGTTTATACAACTAATTGGAGGCGGACTTTTGCCTCTTCCACTTCTACCTCAACAGACCTGGAAAATTTGCCATAAAGACTTTCGACGTCTGTATTTAATGACATAAAGTCACCGATATATATAGAATTAGAAAGACATCGAGATTTCTATTTGCATTTTATAAAAGCGTAATGATATTAATAAAAGATAAGCTAGAAGAATAGAAAGCTGTTAGGATCACTCTGGAGGGAAAGAAAGGGATTGTTGAAAAGTATGAAGAGGGAATGCATATTCGGGAGTTAGCTATTCCATTCTTCTACGTCTATGTTTTCTATGGTTGTTTACGATGGTGTTTATTGCTGTGAAAAATAGAGACGCTATTAAAACAGCTAACATTGCGAAGGGGGTGAAATCGTTTACAAAACAAAGACCAGAGAGACGAGCACGTTGGAAAATTTCTTTCGATTTGCTTAGCAGAAAAACATTTATTACCTCATGCGCAAAAGCTTTATTTACACATACTGGCCAATAAATTAGAAACCTTTGAGAGTTTCATTTGAATGTGCGCTAGGGATAAAATATGCAAATTTGTTTTAGAATTGGGTTATGCGTGGTTAGAATGCTAGTATAAGTAAGGTGTAGGTGTGCTTTTCACGATGAATGAAGTAAAATGGGAAAAACGACAGCTCTTTCACCATTTGAAAAAGGGCTTATTGTTAGTGCCAGTTTAGCAGGAGTCTCGATTTCGAAGACAGCGAATCTCTCTGGGTCCTCAAAAACAGCCATATCAAAGGTTTTCAAAATTTGGAATCAGAACCTACAGTTCTTTTCTAGAAGATGTAACTGTGGTTCGAGCACAGTTTTCCACGAGAGTGATCGGCGTCGTCTACGACGAATTGCAAGGCAGAACAGGGACTCTACTGTGCTTCAACTGACACAGATCGTCAACCAAGACTCTTCCAAACAGATTTCAGCTCGAACCATGCGCAGAGAATTGCAGAGGATAGGAATGCATTGTCGGGTGCCTATGAGAAAACCACTCATTTCCGCCGGACATGCAAGAATTCGTTTGCATTTGTGTCGGGAAGGAAGACACTGGACATCTGAAGTTTGGAAACAGATAATGTGGTCGGATGAATCAAGCTACACCTTATTTTGCAGTGATGAAAGGCGTCGAATTTGGCGAAAACCTCATGAAGCCATGAATTTATTTTGCCTTACTCGCATTGTGCAAGGGTCTGGTGAGGGTATCATGATATGGGGCATGTTCTGCTGGCATGGAAGTGGTGCCCTGGTGTTCCTCGAAAATAAACTAAGAGCCATGAGGTATCTAGATCTACTGGCAGATCAAGTACACTTTGCAATGTTGTATTTTTAGCCTGATGGCGGCAGATACTTCATGGACGATAATGCAACTATACATCGGGGCAGAAGTATTCAAAATTGGTTCGCTGAGCAATCAGTCTGACTTCCGACACCTCTTCTGACCACCGCATAACCCGGATCTTAAACCCATAGAAAATGTGTGGAATAGAGACACATCTGACAGTAATCTGCTCTTCCATCTAATTTACAAAATCTAAAAAGCTTTATAGCCAATGCATTGTGGAAAAACGGCTGCATCTATCCTTTTATTTTTTGATCACATGTGTTGCTTTAACCGAACATGTGTACATAGAAGCTCGAATTTTGAATTTCGAAATTTTTTATGTTTGTGTCATATTTTATTTTTATGCGAATTTTTTGATTTTGTGATTACAAATCTCAGCGGTTTAAAAGCAATGTATGTCCAATGTTCGAAATAAAATATATTTATTTTCCTCGCACCAATTGTAAGATACATAGTTTTTGAAATTTGTCAACAAACCAGTGATTTAAAAGCAAAGTGTGACCTCTGCCAGAAAGAAAAAAACTTTGTGTCACTGTGAACTCCTATACGAGCATTTCTGTGGAAAATTCCAGAACATTGAAATGTTTGTTTTAATAAAATAAGTTTTTCTATTAACATATCATTGGACCTGTGTGCATTCAATCTGTTACGAACCCGTAAACGCGCAAACAGCATGTTGAGCTGGTTTTGACATCTTTTTACCATTCTTCCTTTTTTTATTTCACATTGTAAGAGATTCCTGCAAAAGTCATAAATCTGTTGCTGAAACGTTCCTTGCATTGACCAAACAGGCGCATATGCTTTTTTCCCTCTTCGGTTTCGATAGTAAATACAATTTCTTAGCTGCATTTATTTAGTTAAACCCGTGTTTCATCAAGGGTCACAATGCATTTCCATTTATCTGCTGTTAAACAGTTTTCATACAGGGTTTTCAAAATTTTCCTGGCTTGAGCCATATGGCATAGCAAAGCCTGATGAACATTATTTTTTTAGCTTCTTTTAGTTGTAAATCTGTGTGACAACGCTACTTGCGTCCGTAGCACTCCTTAAGCTACAGGTGCTCCCTGAATGGTACTAAATGAGTAACAGCTTTTCGGCCGAGATCATTTTCTGATTCTGATTCTTGTTTTACCCGACTGCTGTATTTATGAGGTGTAGACAGGATTCACTGCACATTTTTCAGTGGAATGCAGGCGAACTTACTCAATCTAAAAAAGAGCTGAACTTCTGAAGATTTTAAATTATAAAATTTAATACCTTTACTATTATGGAGGCAAATAGAGAGAAGGCAGATATGGAGAGATTTTTCTTCTCTGGCTATAACGTTTTTGTTTAGGACAAAGGAAGAAAAGTGGCTATCAGTATTGTAGCTGGTGTCACACGCACCATCGCTTCCAGCTTTGAAATAGTAAAACCTATGAGCTATATACATATGATCAAGTAGAAATTGCTAAGCTGCATTGCTGGTTGAATAATTGCCACTTTAAAATGTTCTGTTAAGAGATAATATATCCACCTATGAAAATATCCAAACCTTGATTTAAGCATCAACAGAAAGACTACTGTGATTGGTAAATCCAATGCACATTCCAAAAATTGGGATTATGGTAATAGAAACCTGGCAGGAGATGCCGTTTAACACTTTAAGTGCTCCAACGTGGAGCTTGTATTTAATAAGCAAGATCACTTGAGTTTCCTACATTATAGTGGCACCTCTAGCAAACCAGATCTGCTGTTGGTTTCCACTGATATTAGGGACATTACTCACAGATCTGTTTTATTGAGGGTTGCGGTAGTGGACAACGTATGGTTCTGGCTCAGATTCTCCTCCCAAGGTGAATTTTCCATCCTGTAGTAAAGTGACCTGGAACTTTCGTAAAGCAAATTGGCTATCTTTTAGAGATTTTGTTTGGAAAGTAACTTAAATGAAAAGAAGATTGAGCTCAGCCAACACTCTGACAAAATTGTTACTGCCATTAACAACATTATTATTAATGCTGCCAAAAGGTTCATACCTCGCGGTAAGCAGTAGCGAAGAAGCTGTGGGATCCTGAAAAGAGGTATCAATAAAGCAATCAGTGCTGCATTTAAGGAATTTATATCTAAAGCAAGTTATAAAACAGAGTCTTTAAAGGCTTATAAATTCATGAGCAAGCTTTGTTAAATAACTGTAAAAATATAAAGGAACCAATGAAATTAAATAACAAATTTTTGTATAATGATAGTCATATTGTTGATGCTTTTGCAAAACATTCTGCTTCAAAGCAAAGGAAATCGGGTTACATGAAACAAAGAGTTAAACCTTATACTTTAGTTAGAGCTTCAAATGACTCGGCTACTGAATTGTGTAATGGTAAGTTTACAGGGTAAATCTTTAGGATCCGATCTTATTTTCTCAGAATTTATTCATCATATAAAGACGAGAAAGACGCTTTTGAGGCTTTTTAATAAAACTTGGTGTGAAATTAATACTGTTCCATCCTTTTTGAAAAGGCCGCCATCATACGTTTGTTAAAGAAAGATAAACCCGCATCAGACTTTGATAGTTACATGCCGATCTCCCTTATTTATATCTTGACAAAGTTAATGGAGAGACTTAAGCAAGCTACGATGTCATCTTGAGACTACACCCTGCTCAGGCTGGTTTTAGAAAAAATCGATCTACTGAAGAACATATAAACTTTTTTCACAGAGTATTAAAAACTATCTTGATAAGGGTAACATGGAAAACAAAGAGCCTATATAGACTAGCCATTAAACACGTATCAGGAAATATGCTCCCGTAGATCAGTGACTTTCTTGGCCAACGCCTTATAAATACCCGTTATGATGGAGCACAATCTGGCAGACCGCCCACCCTCAAGGAGCTTTGTCAAGTTGTTTACTGTTTGATGTATGTGTTGATAACCTAATATGCTTCCTGATTGAAGAGCATACTGAAGTACTTCTGTATGTAGACGATCTAGTCCTTTGGCCATTTAGTCCTAAATACAAATCTATAGTCTTGAAAAGTTCTTAAACAGAGCCATGTCATTACTTTGTTACTGGTGTTCTGAAAACAAACTATTAACATATACAAAGCAGTTTATCAGACATTTTCTCTGTGTCACCAACTTTTACGCCTAAATATATTTTATGGCAATGCAACCCTTCCATGTAGTGAGAACGCCAAAATCGATCACAAATTCACCTGGAAGTTATATGTTGATAGTACTCAGCAAATGACTGAGAGGCGTATGTCTTTTCAGTCTTCTGGCGGGAGTTAGATGCGGTTGTGCAACTCCAACTCTTCTTGCTACTTATAGGACCTTCATAAAGCAGGTAATGACTTATTGCAATGACCCATTCATTACGGTCTCTCAAAAGGGAATGAATGGAATAGAACATTTGCAGAATAATGTTCTTCGCCTAATATGTGGTGCTGTCAAGACTACACCTGTTGACGCCCTATTATTATACTGATGAATTATATATGCAGTATGAAATAAGGAAAGCTGGTTTAAGGCTTTACCAAAAATTATTACACTTAACGTATACTGTACTTTTGATTAATTCTGCGCTTAGCCCCCGCAGACTGAAAATTCTGGAGGGCTTCCTACAAGCTCTTTTGAGGAAGATGGATGAGCTTGAGATTTCTACTTAGTTTGAGCCATTATTTCCACCTAATAACTCTTTGGAAGTTATAATTACTTACTTTATCAATTTTTTTAACCATGTTTCAAAGACTCATGATTAAACTGAAGCTTTGTTCAGGAGAAGGGTATGGAAACTATCTATAATCGTTTTCCTTCCGTCACTTTTGTTGCATGACTTTACTGATGGCTCAAAGCTTGATATGAATGGTGTTGTAGGAACCGGAATATTCTGTGAGCACTTATCACGCTACCTTTCCCTATGAACTGAGAAGACCGCATTCGGTAGAGAGGCTGAGGCGATTAAAGTTGCTTTGACACATGTAAATGCTCGTCCTTCTCTTTCTGAAGAGTTTGCCATATTCTCAGACTCTCAAGCAGCAATAATGGCAATTAATAACAGTTGTCGAGCTCCTATTTCTACATCTGTAATGTAGTGTAGATCTCTACTACAAGAATTGCATGAAAAACATAAAATTGTCGTTTTGCAGTGGATTTTTGTCTTTGCGGAATCCCTGGAATAGAAAAAGCAGATGAACTAGCCAAAAGAGGATGCGATATTATTCAAGTCTCTAATGGCCTGTTTTTTTTTTTTTTTTTTTTTTTTTTTTTTTGAGCTACACTCATAATTACAGAAAACATGACATAGCAGTTGTAGCCTTATCCAAGTTGGCTTCGCCGGTCAGAGCAGCCCATCGACAAAAGGTTTTTACAAAGACACACATAAGAAAAATATATGAATAGCCACTTTTCATAAAGATTTCAAAATAACTATCTCAGCTTTCTGAAAAATCTAACATCATTCCTATTAAACAATAAATGTGCTGAAGATAATATGATCGACTTATTCGTTGATAATTTGGTAAATGAATTTTTAATGTTAATATAGTTCTTTAAACTGAATCAGTTTCCATATACCTCACCGTTCTCTTTTTTTACTCCTTTTTTAAAATAATCCTTTTTTAAATAGTTTTCTCAGAAAAATTTCTAGTTTCAGTATTCTTTGACTTCAGTGATTCTTTGTATTCCAGTACAGTACTTTCTAGTTTCAATATTCAGAATATATTCGCTTCAAAGAGCAAATATATTCAAAGAATCATATTTTTCAAGAATTATATATTATTTATTTTAGAAGCGAGTATATTCAAAGTATATTATGCGCTTTTCTCGAATACGGGCGTTTGAGCGAAATTCTGGAATGCAAAACGTGATGTAAAATTACATTAAGAATCTTTTAAACATGTTTTTGAAATATATTATAGCTAGAAAACTGCAATAATATGCTACACTATTATTTTAAGAACACTACTTCTCACATCTTAGACAAACTTCCTTTAACTAATACTGAATATTTAAAGATACGTATCAAACTATGGAATTCATGATCTATTTTTGTACTTAATACGGAAAAGCATTAACATTGCAAATCAGAATTATTGGAACATCTAAGGCTATTTTGATAAGACTGTTTCTGAATTTATATTTCGTTCGGTCTCCTATAGTCTAATGGATATTAAATCTTTTACTAGTATATGATTTTCCATTAGTCTGTTACATTTCTATAAAAATATCTTGAATAAATGATGCATTTTCAATAACGTAGAAATGCATTTCACTGATAGTATTATGTTACTAAAATTACGAATATATCTTGTATTTGCCAAAGCCATAAATCATGTAAGTAAAGTTTGGACATTAATAGATATTCAGAAACCTTTGTTAACTAACAGATATGGCAGTGATGAAAGTTACATCTTAATCAACTTTCTTAAGCCACAGTCAGTCAATTTTGTTATGAAAATATTACATATAATTAACGCCACCAATAAATGAACACTGTGCACAAAAAACGGGGGAGGACAATTCAATATCTTCTGTTCTACTGGACAGTTTGAAGCTCCACTTCAGTGGAGGGACCTTTAGTTGCCTTCGAAATCGATTGAGTGTTCCAATATACTTACGCTAAATACAAGGTTGTTTTTACGTTTTTGAATGTTATGATAACTTACGAATTCCGTCCAGCGATTTCTTGGAGCAAACTGAAAAGAGTGCGCTAAGATAAATTTTTTAATTTCCCCATAGGTGTCTCGCTGAATTTTACAAACTTTAACATTTAGGCACAATTTGAATCGCAGTTTGTCATTTCAGAAAAATTCCGATTTTGTCTCAACATACCTATGTTATGACAATTTATAAGATACATAAATCTACTATATATCTGAAGTCGACAACTCGAGACTTGAATAACGCAAGTTAAATTTTTCTTGTCCTTTGTGTTACATGTTTGATCAGATAGCCTGGCTCAGTAAAAGTAGGCGGCCAGTGTAACTCTGATTAAAAATCCGGTTATAACCACGTGCAGTGCTGATAAGCATTACGTGTTTCTGAGAGAGACTCTTTCCTCTTTATTTTTCTTTTATGTATTTCTTTCTCCTGATGAGGAGGGACCTTTAGCTGCCCTCGAAATCGATTGAGTGTTTCAATATACTTACGCTAAATACAAGGTTGTTTTTACGTTTTTGATTGTCACATTAGCGTGTTTCTCTTCTAGTCTAGTTTATCATAACATGTTTTGTTTTTCCTTCTTTTACTGTGCAAGAGCAGAAAAAAGTTGCATCGTTCATTCTTTCAAATAATTTTAACAAAATGCGTAGAGAACATTTGTCCTTACTGTCGCTTTTAACAAATATGCCAAATTTAAAAACACGGAAATATATAAATTCACGTACATATTTGGAAATTTTAAAAAATAAATTAATATTTTGAAGTTATGTCTAAAAATACATCTATTTTAAGCTGATGGCAAAATGTTTTTCGGTTGTAACTTTTAGAAAAACTTTTAAAAATTACCAAAAAATGAAAATTTTTAAAATAAATGAGAAAATAGCTGTCACTTTCTTTAGGATTAGATCTAAATTTCAAATTGTGAAAGAAGGAATCAAGTAAGTTAAATAAAAATAAATATATATCACATTTAATTACCATTGAGCAGCTAAAATTTTGAGATGTATGTTTTTTAAAAACTATCTGTGCGATTTTTTATAAAACTGGCACTATGGCCTAATTTAAGTCGTAGAATCGAAATATGAAAAACATATAGACATTACATTTTAGAAAAAGTCCGAGTTGCTGTCAGAGTACCTATGTTAGAACAATGGATATACATAAATATCATATATATTCTAAGTCGGCTTTCGAGACATGAAAAAAGCAAGTTAAATTTCATGAATCAGCCCAGTAAAACGGGAGATATAGAAATGTCCAATCAAGTTATGGTGTGTGTGCATGTGTGTGTTGTACACACACATTGCTATTGGAAAAGCTAGAGCTTATTCAGAATACCACTTTAAAAAATTATGAGTCGTTCAGCAATAAATGGAAAAGGAAAGTAAAGAAAATATATTTTTGCATTATTTTCTGTGGACTATTTCAGTGGACCAGCTGCTTTGTCGGTGAAGTAAAGTAAAGGTAATTTGGTTTGAGGCTCGAATCCCTCTGAATTGGCTGTCTGCATGGACGTTTTCCTGGTTTTTCCTGTATGTAACGTATATAGAACAACTTTCCCTTACAAAATCCTACACGAAGGTACATCCCCTTATGCAGATAGCCCTCGAGTTCTGTACTGAAATCTGGCAACTAACAATGTTTATGCGACAGCATGATAGCGGCATCCTGCTGAACGGACGAAAAGTTCTTTAAATCCTTCAGCACGAGCTATGCTTTTCTAGATGATATCAATTCATATATTTCTTCTGTGGAGTCGCTAACTGCCAAATTCACTTTGTACACGTTTAAGCATACGACAGGACTTCTTTATTTACCTCATAAAACCCAACAGAACTAAATTCTGCTAGAGGGAACCACAATTTCTCTCTTTTATCGCAACTTGCAAGCTTTCTTTATTTACACATCTAACACCATTTAACTCACTACAGCTCATAGATATACATCATCTCATATGCTGACGCCGGCAATAGCCGTTGCTTTCTAACAACTTATAGAACAACATTTCTGCAAAATATGTTTACAAATGAAATTTAATTTCTGAATATGATTTATATAAATTACATTTGAAGGGATATAGGAGATTTCAAATTTGAAAACGATTTTGGGGTTATACACAAAGCTTGGCGCAGGACTTGAAAAATATTGAATTAACCCTTAGAAAACCTCGCTAACCTGTATGCTTAAATTATAAATAATATTATTAAAATATTGAAACTCCCGAAATTTCTTTCAAGATTCATAACAGTTTCCTCCCCTCCCCTCCCCATCCATTAACGCGCAATGATGTGTGAAGTTATCAAATATTACGCGCAGCCTAAAGATAAGAAACTACAAATAAATTCTTTTAGGACAAGTAAGTTTATAAGTAATTCTGAAATAAACTGATACAATGCATTTGGGAAAACTGCACTACTGCATAACCTTAGGGGGAAGTAAAGAAAACAACATTCTAATCTCGGCTGTTTCGGGCGGTTCTGGTCGTTTTCATGAAAGGCCGTCTCAGATGTTTTACCCTTCAAAGGGTTGAAAGATTTCCTAGAATTCTATATTTGACTCTAAAGTACTGTTTTAAGTACGTCATACGATGATAGTTCAGCAGAGTACCATATTATAGCATTTATGATAGATAGGGGAATACTGTTAAAACATTTGAAATTATCAATAGCTGAATTATGAACAATCACGCAAAATGGGTCGGTAGGAAACTGCTGCGCAAATACTAGAGTTAGAATTACTTCAAAAATTTCTTTTCTTTAAGTTGGGAAATAGAAACAGTTAAAACTTAACTAATTAATAAATCTGCTGATGAAAGTAATTGTATACTGCAATTTTAATACTGGAAAACAAAATTTAATTTCTAGAATTTCCAAACAAGTAAGGTACCAAACATCTTAAATGTATTTTTTCGTCAACTGAAATTCAAATCATATTTACATAAGCATTATAATTGGAGAAACACAGAAGAACTAAAACACCAGAATGCAGATCATTACGTAAAGCACAGCTGTTTGCAAACTTCTAAAAAATAACATCTTGTTTGACGTTAATCTAAACATAATTGCGATAAAAGCATTAAATTTAAATCACAGAAAAAACTTCTCATTTCACTGTTATATGAAACTTGGTGTTTCCTCTTTTTTCTTTTTGAACAATACCATTTTGCTACTAATTCAGTACTTTGCTACTTTTTGTGTTCTGAAAATAACAATGTATTTAATACCATCATGCTTTTATTTTCTAACTTTTGCCATGTCGTTTGTTTGTATTTGAAGTAAGGTTCTACGAAACCGTTCAACAGCATACGCAAACACTCCCAAGAATAGAAAAGAGGTCGTTTCCCAGATAATCTTTTTGTTTGGCGATAGCAATTATTTTACAGAGGAAAAAAATTCTGTCGCCAAAGGGTAACATTAGCTGTGGAAGTGTTTCTTCCTCTTTCACCCTAACTCTACTCTTCATATTCTCATTTCAAACTAGATAGAATAAAAATCAATTTAAAGCTTGCACACTTTAACTGTTTTAAAAGTTGTAAATTCAGTAAAATAACTTGGATTATTTTCTGGCGATAAATGAATTGCGTGCTGTTTAAACAGCATTTCTTAATTCCGTTCTCTTAGCTTCATAATTATAATTTAACGAATGAATTCTTTCAAATATGAGACAAAATTTCCTTCTTCTAAAGTGTCTTTCTGAAACTCATATGCGTCTTCCGTGTGCAGTTTATTATAAAACAAGTTAAGTTAATTATTCTTTTATAATTTGAACTTTTCTTTTGTAAGAAAACATATTTGCTCAGCTATCTTTCTCAAGCTACTAGAAATTAAACCATTTAATTATTTTTATAAATTATCTTCGATATCTTAATACTCACACAACGTTAAGTTGTCTTATTTTTCGGTAAAAGTATTAAAAAATTGGCATTTTTTATAGATGAGGCTATTCTATATTTGATAAGTAAGTACAATATTTCAATTTTATTTTGATAAATAAGAAAAGTATTTACTATACTTGTTTCTAAATATAAGTTTATAATGTTTACTAAATAAATAAATATTTTCTTTTCTAATAAATTCTCATGAAATAAAGCGCCTTACCTTATATTATTCCTTCATGAAAGACTGAAACGTAAGGAAAACAAGTTATGTTCTAACACACTGCACTGTAATATTCGAATTCTATTTTCATTATTTTTCATTAACATTTTAGCAATAACTTTAGTTTGAAATGTGCAATTCGATCTTTTACTTTTGATATAGTTAACTAGCGGGCAAGCCCGCCAGCTGAGCGGGCTGAAGCCCGCTATATATTGCTCGTGTGTAAAAGAGTTCCCGTGTTAAATTTCCCCGGTATACGAAAGTTTGACCGAAATACCAGTCTTCACCGATTTTACCCAGGGTGCGCCCGATTAACTCACGTATGTATCGAGAAGATACTGCATACACGTTACACATGCGTAAAATCACGAAAAAATCCTTGCACCCACCCCGCTTGCCGAAAGTTGGACCGAACTACCAGTGTTTAGTGGTTTTGGGCGGGCTGCGCCCGCTTTATTAAATTATGCATCCAGAATATACTGCATACAGGACACACATGCGGAAACTCAAGAAAACACCCATAGATCCAGCCCGTTGGCCTTTATTCGAAAGTTCGTCCGAACTACCAGTGTTCAGCGATTTTACCCGGGCTGCGCCCGCTTTATTCGCGTATGCATCCAAAAGATACTGCATACACATTACACATGCGGAAAATCATGAAACATACATGGAGGCAGCCTGTTCACCGAGATTCGAAAGTTGGATCGAACTACCAGTGATCAGCAAATTTGCGCGGGCTTCGCCCGCTCTATTCTCGTATCCATCCAGAAGATACTGCATACACGATACACATGCGTAAAATCACGAAAATACCCACACAGACATCTCTTTAACTGGTATTCGAAAGTTGGACCGAACTACCAGTGTTCAGCGGGTTTGCGCGGGCTGCGCCCGCTTTATTCACATATGCATCCAGAAGATACTGCGTACACGATACACATGCGTAAAATCACGAAAGTACACATGCAGCCAGCCCGCTCGTTGGAATTCGAAACATGAACCTAACTACCAGGTTTCAGCGCGGACTGCGCCTGCTTTATTCGCGTATAAGTCCAGAAAATACTGCATACACGATAAACATACCTAAAATCACGAAAATACCCATGCAGCCAGCCCGATCGCCTTTATTCGAAAGCTGGACCGAGCTACCAGTGTTAAGCGGTTTGTGCGGGCTGCGGCCGCTTTATTTACGTATGCATTCACAATATACTGCATACACGTTACTCATACACAAAATTATGAAAACGTTGATGGAGCCAACCCGTTTGCCGGGATTCGAAATTTGGACTGAAGTACCAGTGTTCAGCGATTTCACTGCAAAGGCTTTTTGCCAAGTGTAACCGCAAAACTTTTCGGGTATAATATTCAAACAGCAGATTCGTTATTAAATCTCCTTTTGTTAAACTTCAACAAAATCACACACAAAAGTGCATCAATATATATATTAATGTAATTAATCAACCATAATTATTTATATTAAGAAAACTTTTCATATACCATGTTCAAGCAACAGAAATTCAATTTAAAACCCTGAACAAAAAATGATTAGTCAGGAATTAAAATAAATAGTTTATTTATATTTATATTTATTTTTTTGCTATTAAAATTTCTTAATTAAAATTAAATTTAATATTAGCTTTATGCGAACAGAAACATTTGTTATCAAAAATACAACAATGTATATATTAGTGAACTTATATATAATATCAAAAGCAGTGGATGATTACGTAGCTCAGTAACACAAATGAGCACGCTGATTTAAGCTATTAGAAATATTAATTTGTATTATTCGGAGTTGCTTTTCTTATTCAGATCCAAAAATCACGAATTGTTCGAAAAATGCACAAAAAACGTATCTCGGCAACTAACAGTCTGACCGGCTCGAAATTTACAATCTTATAATTGCCAGATTTTGAAAAGAGGTTTGGTCTTTGTTCCAGACAGATTGGCAAATTAGGAGATTAATTAGCATAATGAATAAAAATCGTTCACTACTTTAATTTCATCCGTGGGGAATGGCCCTGACGTTTCCAAAAGTCGTGCGGAAAACATCTTCCCCTCCCCGACACCCGTCGCTTTCGAATCAAACGCCGTCAACCAAGAGTTAGGAAAGGGAAATAAGGTTGTAGCGCTTTTTTAATGAACCTTCTAATTAGGCTGCTAATTAGCAAAACAGTTTACAATCAACGCTAACGTCCATTTGAGCATCCGGGAAGTGCAAAATTCAAAATTTGAACGATATCGGTTAATTCTTTCAAAAGTTACGCATTTTTGTGCATTTTTCCGGCTCAATTTCTCTTATTAAGAAAAATGCACTAAATATTCGTATCTCGGGAACTAATCATGCGATCGGCTCCAAATTTAGAAATTTACAACCGATGGATGGTCAGATGAAGGATGCTCTTTGTTCTAGATGGATTGGCAAATTAGATGATTAATTAGCATAATGAATAAAAAAGCGCCACTACGCTAATTTCACCCCTCGCGAATGGCCTTGACGATTCCAACAGTCGAGCGAATACAATCTCCCCCCACCGACACCCGTCGCTTTCCGAGTCGAAGGCCATCAACGAAGAGTTAGGAAGGGGAGATAAGAGTAGTAGCGCTTTTTTAATGAACCTGCTAATTAGGCTCCTAATAAGCAAAAGAGTTTACAATCAACGCTAACGTTCATTTGAGCATCCAGGAAGTGCAAAATTCAAAATTTGGAAAAAATCGGTCGGTTAGATGGGGAGATACGTATTTTTTGTGCATTTTTCCTACTCAGTTACTTTAATTAAAGAAAATTCGTAATTTGGGAACCAATCATCCAATTTTCTTGAAATTTCGAAACTTTTAACTCGCGGATCTTCAAACGACGGATGCCGTTTGTCCCAAGTCGATCGGCCAATTAGAAGCTTAATTAGCGGCATGACCGAAAATGCTCCAGTACCTTAATTTCGCCCCTTGCCGCGGAGAAATATCCCTTTCATAGGGAAAAACCCAACAAAGAAAGCGAAAGAAACGCCAAAAACGTAGGGAAAAATGAGTTTTTAATTAATATCTCGGCTAATTAAAGTCGCACGAAGATGCCAATGGTCAATATGGCGAGATACGGGAATTCTGAATCCAACGGTACCTTCCACTAAGCTCTACACCAAGCCATTCGTGAGAAGATGAGGTTACAAACAGACAGACGCGGACAGATTTTAATATATAGTAGACTAGCGGGCAAGCCCGCCAGCTGAGCAGGCTGAAGCCCGCTTATCATTGTTCGTTTTTAAAAGATATCCTATGTTAAATTTGGCCGGTATTGAAAAGTTGAACCGAACTACCATTTTTAGCGGCATTCCGCGGGCTTCCCCCGCTTTTTTCACCTATGCATCCAGAAGTTACCGCATACACTATACATATGCGGAAAATCACGAAAACACCCATGCTTCCAGCCCTTTCGCGGGTATTCGAAATTTGGACCGAAATACCAGTGTTCAGCGCTTTTGGGCGGGAGCCCGCCCAAAACATTGTTCACGTGTGCATGCAAAAGATACTACGTACACCGTACACATGCGTAAAATCACGAAAACACCCCTCCTGCCAGCCCGCTGCCGATTCGAAAGTTGGACCGAAATACAATTTTTCAGCGATTTTGCGCGTGCTGTGCCCGCTTTATTCGCGTATGCATGCTGAAGATGGTGCATAAACGATACACATGCGTAAAATCACGAAAACAAACATGGAGCCTGCCTGTTCGCCGGTATTCGAAAGTTGGACCGAATTACCAGTGTTATGTGGCTTTGCGCGGGCTCTGCCCGCTTTATTCACATATACACCCAGAAGATACTCCATACACTATACACATGCGTAAAATCACGAAAACACCCATGGAGCCAGCCAGTTCGTCGGGATTCGAAATTACCGCATTACCAGTATTCTGTGCCCGCTTTATTCACGTATGCATCCATGAGATACTTTATAAACGATACACATGCGAACAATCACGAAAACACCCATGCAGCCAGCCCGCTCGCCGAGATTCGAAAGTTTGAGCGAACTACCAGTGTTCAGCGGTTTTACCCGGTATCCGCGCGCTGTATTCACGTATGCATCCAAATTTTATATACAGTACCCCGGAATTCGAAAGTAGGACCGAAATACCAGTGTCCAGCGATTTTGTGGAGCGGGCTGCGCCCGCTTTATACACATAAGCATGGAGAGGATACTGCATAAACGATACACATGAGTTAAAGCAAGAAAACACCCGGGGAGCCAGCTCGTTCGCCGACACCGAAAGTTGGATCGAACTACCAGCGTTAAGAGGTTTTGAGCAGGCTGCGCCCACTTTTATCACATACGCATCCAGAAATCACTTTATACACTATACACATGCGGAAAATCAGGAAAACACCCATGCAGCCAGCCCGCTCGCAGAGATTCGAATGTTTGACCGAACTACCAGTGTTCAGCGGTTTTACCCGGTATCCGCGCGCTGTATTCACGTATGCGACCAAATTTTATGTACAGTACCCCGGAATTCGAAAGTTGGACCGAACTACCAGTGTTCTGTAGTTTTGCGCGGGCTGCTCCCGCTTTATTCAAGTATGCATGCAGAAGATACCGCATACACGTTACACATGCGAAAAATCCCGAAAACACACATTGAGCCAACACGGTCGCTTGGATTCGAAAGTTGGACCGAACTACCAGTAATCAGAGGTTTTGAGCGAATTTCGGCCGCTTTATTCACTTATGCATCCAGAAGATGCTGCGTACACGAGGCACATGCGTAAAATCACGCAAACACCCATGGACCCAGCCCGTTCGCCGGGATTCGAAATTAGGACCGAACTACCAGAGTTCAGCTTTATTCATTTATGCATCCAGAAGACACTGCATACACAACAGATATGCGTAAAATCACAAAAAACATGAGTGTAGCCTGCCTGCTCACCGGGATTCGAAAGTTACCGTATACCATCTCAAAGGAGCAAAGAAAAATCTTTAATCTAAAAAAAAAAAAAAATTGTGAATTTAATTTTTATTGGTGCGAACTTATTTAAAATATCATTTGCATTAAAAGATAATATCTAAATTAAGTGCACGTATCTAATAACATAAAAAAATATATTATTCCAAAAAATCAAATTTATTATTAAAAAAATAACAACATATTTTTAAAAAATACCTTTTTCAGATTTTTTGATTAATATCCCAGCTGATTAAAGTTGTACAACTTCAAGAACGTCATCATTTAAATTTAAGGTAATATAATAACTTTTATTCAATATCAATAAAAGAATTAACGTGACAATCATCCTAACCTGAAATTAAAAAAAAAATTGTGAAAAGCAGCTGTTTATTTAAAATGCCTACATTAACGAAATATTTTTAAAATACAGTTAGGTAACATGCAATCGCGTGCTTTATTCAACTTTAGAATATAACCTTGATTTGTATCTGCCGCGATTCAAGAAACTGTTGCAATCGGAAAAATGAGCCCGAAAATTAGCGTTTTCACAGTTTTTAAATAATATCTCAGCTGATTAACGTCCTACGAAGATGAGAATGGTATCATTGGATTCGTAGAATTTTTTGGAATCCGCAGACACCTGCCTCGAATTCCAACTCAGCGCCGTTCCATAGATATTTAAGAAAAAAGAAATTGACACGTGACCTTTCGCCAGCACAAATCTCGAGCGGAAGCAATTGTCATCCCCCCAGCGCTTTCGAAAAAGCAATTTTAACTCAGCTAATTCCGAGACGGTTGCCACTCCGAAAGATGAAATAACGTTTTCGCAGTTTTTAATTAATAAACTCCGCCGATTAATGTCGTACGAAGATGGGACCGGTATCGATGGATTCGTTGATTTTTTTCGAATACGGGGATATGCGTTTCGAATCGCAGCTCGGAGCCGTTCCACAGATATTCGAGAAAAACGAATTTGGCACTCGGCCAAATCCCTAAAATAGGGGAAACCCGTGAAAGAAAGTGCAAAACGTAGGGAAATGTAGGGAGAAAATCAGTTTTTAATTAATATCTCGGCTAATTAAAGTCGCACGAAGATGCCGATGGTCAATATGGCGAGCCACGGGCATTCTGAATCCAACGGTACCTTCCGCTAAGCTCTACACCCAGCCGTTCCCGAGGAGATGATGTTACAAACACACAAACAGACAGAGGCACACAGATTTTAATAGTATAGACTAGCGGGCAAGCCCGCCAGCTGAGCGGGCTGAAGCCCGCTTATCATTGTTCGTTTTTAAAAGATATCCTATGTTAAATTTGGCCGGTATTGAAAAGTTGAACCGAACTACCATTTTTTAGCGGCATTCCGCGGGCTTCCCCCGCTTTTTTCAACTATGCATCCAGAAGTTACCGCATACACTATACATATGCGGAAAATCACGAAAACACCCATGCTTCCAGCCCTTTCGCGGGTATTCGAAATTTGGACCGAAATACCAGTGTTCAGCGCTTTTGGGCGGGAGCCCGCCCAAAACAGTGTTCACGTGTGCATGCAAAAGATACTGCGTACACCGTACACATGCGTAAAATCACGAAAACACCCCTCCAGCCAGCCCGCTGCCGATTCGAAAGTTGGACCGAAATACAATTTTTCAGCGATTTTGCGTGTGCTGTGCCCGCTTTATTCACGTATGCATGCTGAAGATGGTGCATAAACGATACACATGCGTAAAATCACGAAAACAAACATGGAGCCTGCCTGTTCGCCGGTATTCGAAAGTTGGACCGAATTACCAGTGTTATGTGGCTTTGCGCGGGCTCTGCCCGCTTTATTCACATCTACACCCAGAAGATACTCCATACACTATACACATGCGTAAAATCACGAAAACACCCATGGAGCCAGCCAGTTCGTCGGGATTCGAAATTACCGCATTACCAGAACCGCATTACCAGTATTCTGTGCCCGCTTTATTCACGTATGCATCCATGAGATACTTTATAAACGATACACATGCGAACAATCACGAAAACACCCATGCAGCCAGCCCGCTCGCCGAGATTCGAAAGTTTGAGCGAACTACCAGTGTTCAGCGGTTTTACCCGGTATCCGCGCGCTGTATTCACGTATGCATCCAAATTTTATATACAGTACCCCGGAATTCAAAAGTAGGACCGAAATACCAGTGTTCAGCGATTTTGTGGAGCGGGCTGCGCCCGCTTTATACACATAAGCATGGAGAGGATACTGCATAAACGATACACATGAGTTAAAGCAAGAAAACACCCGGGGAGCCAGCTCGTTCGCCGACACCGAAAGTTGGATCGAACTACCAACGTTAAGAGGTTTTGAGCAGGCTGCGCCCACTTTTATCACATATGCATCCAGAAATCACTTTATACACTATACACATGCGGAAAATCAGGAAAACACCCATGCAGCCAGCCCGCTCGCAGAGATTCGAATGTTTGACCGAACTACCAGTGTTCAGCGGTTTTACCCGGTATCCGCGCGCTGTATTCACGTATGCGACCAAATTTTATGTACAGTACCCCGGAATTCGAAAGTTGGACCGAACTACCAGTGTTCTGTAGTTTTGCGCGGGCTGCTCCCGCTTTATTCAAGTATGCATGCAGAAGATACCGCATACACGTTACACATGCGAAAAATCCCGAAAACACACATTGAGCCAACACGGTCGCTTGGATTCGAAAGTTGGACCGAACTACCAGTAATCAGAGGTTTTGAGCGAATTTCGGCCGCTTTATTCACTTATGCATCCAGAAGATGCTGCGTACACGAGGCACATGCGCAAACACCCATGGACCCAGCCCGTTCGCCGGGATTCGAAATTAGGACCGAACTACCAGAGTTCAGCTTTATTCATTTATGCATCCAGAAGACACTGCATACACAACAGATATGCGTAAAATCACAAAAAACATGAGTGTAGCCTGCCTGCTCACCGGGATTCGAAAGTTACCGTATACCATCTCAAAGGAGCAAAGAAAAATCTTTAATCTAAAAAAAAAAAAAAATTGTGAATTTAATTTTTATTGGTGCGAACTTATTTAAAATATCATTTGCATTAAAAGATAATATCTAAATTAAGTGCACGTATCTAATAACATAAAAAAATATATTATTCCAAAAAATCAAATTTATTATTAAAAAAATAACAACATATTTTTAAAAAATACCTTTTTCAGATTTTTTGATTAATATCCCAGCTGATTAAAGTTGTACAACTTCAAGAACGTCATCATTTAAATTTAAGGTAATATAATAACTTTTATTCAATATCAATAAAAGAATTAACGTGACAATCATCCTAACCTGAAATTAAAAATAAAATTGTGAAAAGCAGCTGTTTATTTAAAATGCCTACATTAACGAAATATTTTTAAAATACAGTTAGGTAACATGCAATCGCGTGCTTTATTCAACTTTAGAATATAACCTTGATTTGTATCTGCCGCGATTCAAGAAACTGTTGCAATCGGAAAAATGAGCCCGAAAATTAGCGTTTTCACAGTTTTTAAATAATATCTCAGCTGATTAACGTCCTACGAAGATGAGAATGGTATCATTGGATTCGTAGAATTTTTTGGAATCCGCAGACACCTGCCTCGAATTCCAACTCAGCGCCGTTCCATAGATATTTAAGAAAAAAGAAATTGACACGTGACCTTTCGCCAGCACAAATCTCGAGCGGAAGCAATTGTCATCCCCCCGGCGCTTTCGAAAAAGCAATTTTAACTCAGCTAATTCCGAGACGGTTGCCACTCCGAAAGATGAAATAACGTTTTCGCAGTTTTTAATTAATAAACTCCGCCGATTATTGTCGTACGAAGATGGGACCGGTATCGATGGATTCGTTGATTTTTTTCGAATACGGGGATATGCGTTTCGAATCGCAGCTCGGAGCCGTTCCACAGATATTCGAGAAAAACGAATTTGGCACTCGGCCAAATCCCTAAAATAGGGGAAACCCGTGAAAGAAAGTGCAAAACGTAGGGAAATGTAGGGAGAAAATCAGTTTTTAATTAATATCTCGGCTAATTAAAGTCGCACGAAGATGCCGATGGTCAATATGGCGAGCCACGGGCATTCTGAATCCAACGGTACCTTCCGCTAAGCTCTACACCCAGCCGTTCCCGAGGAGATGATGTTACAAACACACAAACAGACAGAGGCACACAGATTTTAATAGTATAGACTAGCGGGCAAGCCCGCCAGCTGAGCGGGCTGAAGCCCGCTTATCATTGTTCGTTTGTAAAAGATATCCTATGTTAAATTTGGCCGGTATTGAAAAGTTGAACCGAACTACCATTTTTTAGCGGCATTCCGCGGGCTTCCCCCGCTTTTTTCAACTATGCATCCAGAAGTTACCGCATACACTATACATATGCGGAAAATCACGAAAACACCCATACTTCCAGCCCTTTCGCGGGTATTCGAAATTTGGACCGAAATACCAGTGTTCAGCGCTTTTGGGCGGGAGCCCGCCCAAAACAGTGTTCACGTGTGCATGCAAAAGATACTGCGTACACCGTACACATGCGTAAAATCACGAAAACACCCCTCCAGCCAGCCCGCTGCCGATTCGAAAGTTGGACCGAAATACAATTTTTCAGCGATTTTGCGTGTGCTGTGCCCGCTTTATTCACGTATGCATGCTGAAGATGGTGCATAAACGATACACATGCGTAAAATCACGAAAACAAACATGGAGCCTGCCTGTTCGCCGGTATTCGAAAGTTGGACCGAATTACCAGTGTTATGTGGCTTTGCGCGGGCTCTGCCCGCTTTATTCACATCTACACCCAGAAGATACTCCATACACTATACACATGCGTAAAATCACGAAAACACCCATGGAGCCAGCCAGTTCGTCGGGATTCGAAATTACCGCATTACCAGAACCGCATTACCAGTATTCTGTGCCCGCTTTATTCACGTATGCATCCATGAGATACTTTATAAACGATACACATGCGAACAATCACGAAAACACCCATGCAGCCAGCCCGCTCGCCGAGATTCGAAAGTTTGAGCGAACTACCAGTGTTCAGCGGTTTTACCCGGTATCCGCGCGCTGTATTCACGTATGCATCCAAATTTTATATACAGTACCCCGGAATTCAAAAGTAGGACCGAAATACCAGTGTTCAGCGATTTTGTGGAGCGGGCTGCGCCCGCTTTATACACATAAGCATGGAGAGGATACTGCATAAACGATACACATGAGTTAAAGCAAGAAAACACCCGGGGAGCCAGCTCGTTCGCCGACACCGAAAGTTGGATCGAACTACCAGCGTTAAGAGGTTTTGAGCAGGCTGCGCCCACTTTTATCACATATGCATCCAGAAATCACTTTATACACTATACACATGCGGAAAATCAGGAAAACACCCATGCAGCCAGCCCGCTCGCAGAGATTCGAATGTTTGACCGAACTACCAGTGTTCAGCGGTTTTACCCGGTATCCGCGCGCTGTATTCACGTATGCGACCAAATTTTATGTACAGTACCCCGGAATTCGAAAGTTGGACCGAACTACCAGTGTTCTGTAGTTTTGCGCGGGCTGCTCCCGCTTTATTCAAGTATGCATGCAGAAGATACCGCATACACGTTACACATGCGAAAAATCCCGAAAACACACATTGAGCCAACACGGTCGCTTGGATTCGAAAGTTGGACCGAACTACCAGTAATCAGAGGTTTTGAGCGAATTTCGGCCGCTTTATTCACTTATGCATCCAGAAGATGCTGCGTACACGAGGCACATGCGCAAACACCCATGGACCCAGCCCGTTCGCCGGGATTCGAAATTAGGACCGAACTACCAGAGTTCAGCTTTATTCATTTATGCATCCAGAAGACACTGCATACACAACAGATATGCGTAAAATCACAAAAAACATGAGTGTAGCCTGCCTGCTCACCGGGATTCGAAAGTTACCGTATACCATCTCAAAGGAGCAAAGAAAAATCTTTAATCTAAAAAAAAAAAAAATTGTGAATTTAATTTTTATTGGTGCGAACTTATTTAAAATATCATTTGCATTAAAAGATAATATCTAAATTAAGTGCACGTATCTAATAACATAAAAAAATATATTATTCCAAAAAATCAAATTTATTATTAAAAAAATAACAACATATTTTTAAAAAATACCTTTTTCAGATTTTTTGATTAATATCCCAGCTGATTAAAGTTGTACAACTTCAAGAACGTCATCATTTAAATTTAAGGTAATATAATAACTTTTATTCAATATCAATAAAAGAATTAACGTGACAATCATCCTAACCTGAAATTAAAAATAAAATTGTGAAAAGCAGCTGTTTATTTAAAATGCCTACATTAACGAAATATTTTTAAAATACAGTTAGGTAACATGCAATCGCGTGCTTTATTCAACTTTAGAATATAACCTTGATTTGTATCTGCCGCGATTCAAGAAACTGTTGCAATCGGAAAAATGAGCCCGAAAATTAGCGTTTTCACAGTTTTTAAATAATATCTCAGCTGATTAACGTCCTACGAAGATGAGAATGGTATCATTGGATTCGTAGAATTTTTTGGAATCCGCAGACACCTGCCTCGAATTCCAACTCAGCGCCGTTCCATAGATATTTAAGAAAAAAGAAATTGACACGTGACCTTTCGCCAGCACAAATCTCGAGCGGAAGCAATTGTCATCCCCCCGGCGCTTTCGAAAAAGCAATTTTAACTCAGCTAATTCCGAGACGGTTGCCACTCCGAAAGATGAAATAACGTTTTCGCAGTTTTTAATTAATAAACTCCGCCGATTATTGTCGTACGAAGATGGGACCGGTATCGATGGATTCGTTGATTTTTTTCGAATACGGGGATATGCGTTTCGAATCGCAGCTCGGAGCCGTTCCACAGATATTCGAGAAAAACGAATTTGGCACTCGGCCAAATCCCTAAAATAGGGGAAACCCGTGAAAGAAAGTGCAAAACGTAGGGAAATGTAGGGAGAAAATCAGTTTTTAATTAATATCTCGGCTAATTAAAGTCGCACGAAGATGCCGATGGTCAATATGGCGAGCCACGGGCATTCTGAATCCAACGGTACCTTCCGCTAAGCTCTACACCCAGCCGTTCCCGAGGAGATGATGTTACAAACACACAAACAGACAGAGGCACACAGATTTTAATAGTATAGACTAGCGGGCAAGCCCGCCAGCTGAGCGGGCTGAAGCCCGCTTATCATTGTTCGTTTTTAAAAGATATCCTATGTTAAATTTGGCCGGTATTGAAAAGTTGAACCGAACTACCATTTTTTAGCGGCATTCCGCGGGCTTCCCCCGCTTTTTTCAACTATGCATCCAGAAGTTACCGCATACACTATACATATGCGGAAAATCACGAAAACACCCATGCTTCCAGCCCTTTCGCGGGTATTCGAAATTTGGACCGAAATACCAGTGTTCAGCGCTTTTGGGCGGGAGCCCGCCCAAAACAGTGTTCACGTGTGCATGCAAAAGATACTGCGTACACCGTACACATGCGTAAAATCACGAAAACACCCCTCCAGCCAGCCCGCTGCCGATTCGAAAGTTGGACCGAAATACAATTTTTCAGCGATTTTGCGTGTGCTGTGCCCGCTTTATTCACGTATGCATGCTGAAGATGGTGCATAAACGATACACATGCGTAAAATCACGAAAACAAACATGGAGCCTGCCTGTTCGCCGGTATTCGAAAGTTGGACCGAATTACCAGTGTTATGTGGCTTTGCGCGGGCTCTGCCCGCTTTATTCACATCTACACCCAGAAGATACTCCATACACTATACACATGCGTAAAATCACGAAAACACCCATGGAGCCAGCCAGTTCGTCGGGATTCGAAATTACCGCATTACCAGAACCGCATTACCAGTATTCTGTGCCCGCTTTATTCACGTATGCATCCATGAGATACTTTATAAACGATACACATGCGAACAATCACGAAAACACCCATGCAGCCAGCCCGCTCGCCGAGATTCGAAAGTTTGAGCGAACTACCAGTGTTCAGCGGTTTTACCCGGTATCCGCGCGCTGTATTCACGTATGCATCCAAATTTTATATACAGTACCCCGGAATTCAAAAGTAGGACCGAAATACCAGTGTTCAGCGATTTTGTGGAGCGGGCTGCGCCCGCTTTATACACATAAGCATGGAGAGGATACTGCATAAACGATACACATGAGTTAAAGCAAGAAAACACCCGGGGAGCCAGCTCGTTCGCCGACACCGAAAGTTGGATCGAACTACCAGCGTTAAGAGGTTTTGAGCAGGCTGCGCCCACTTTTATCACATATGCATCCAGAAATCACTTTATACACTATACACATGCGGAAAATCAGGAAAACACCCATGCAGCCAGCCCGCTCGCAGAGATTCGAATGTTTGACCGAACTACCAGTGTTCAGCGGTTTTACCCGGTATCCGCGCGCTGTATTCACGTATGCGACCAAATTTTATGTACAGTACCCCGGAATTCGAAAGTTGGACCGAACTACCAGTGTTCTGTAGTTTTGCGCGGGCTGCTCCCGCTTTATTCAAGTATGCATGCAGAAGATACCGCATACACGTTACACATGCGAAAAATCCCGAAAACACACATTGAGCCAACACGGTCGCTTGGATTCGAAAGTTGGACCGAACTACCAGTAATCAGAGGTTTTGAGCGAATTTCGGCCGCTTTATTCACTTATGCATCCAGAAGATGCTGCGTACACGAGGCACATGCGCAAACACCCATGGACCCAGCCCGTTCGCCGGGATTCGAAATTAGGACCGAACTACCAGAGTTCAGCTTTATTCATTTATGCATCCAGAAGACACTGCATACACAACAGATATGCGTAAAATCACAAAAAACATGAGTGTAGCCTGCCTGCTCACCGGGATTCGAAAGTTACCGTATACCATCTCAAAGGAGCAAAGAAAAATCTTTAATCTAAAAAAAAAAAAAAAAAAAAAAGTGTGAATTTAATTTTTATTGGTGCGAACTTATTTAAAATATCATTTGCATTAAAAGATAATATCTAAATTAAGTGCACGTATCTAATAACATAAAAAAATATATTATTCCAAAAAATCAAATTTATTATTAAAAAAATAACAACATATTTTTAAAAAATAGCTTTTTCAGATTTTTTAATTAATATCCCAGCTGATTAAAGTTGTACAACTTCAAGAACGTCATCATTTAAATTTAATGTAATATAATAACTTTTATTCAATATCAATAAAAGAATTAACGTGACAATCATTTTAACCTGAAATTAAAAAAAAAAATTGTGAAAAGCAGCTGTTTATTTAAAATGCCTACATTAACGAAATATTTTTAAAATACAGTTAGGTAACATGCAATCGCGTGCTTTATTCAACTTTAGAATATAACCTTGATTTGTATCTGCGGCGATTCAAGAAACTGTTGCAATCGGAAAAATGAGCCCGAAAATTAGCGTTTTCAAAGTTTTTAATTAATATCTCAGCTCCTACGAAGATGAGAATGGTATCATTGGATTCGTAGAATTTTTTGGAATCCGCAGACACCTGCCTCGAATTCCAACTCAGCGCCGTTCCATAGAAATTTAAGAAAAAAGAAATTGACACGTCACCTTTCGCCAGCACAAATCTCGAGCGGAAGCAATTGTCATCCCCCGGCGCTTTCGAAAAAGCAATTTTATCTCAGCTAATTCCGAGACGGTTGCCACTCCGAAAAATGAAATAACGTTTTCGCAGTTTTTAATTAATAACTCCGCCGATTATTGTCGTACGAAGATGGGACCGGTATCGATGGATTTGTTGATTTTTTTCGAATCCGGAGATATGCGTTTCGAATCGCAACTCGGAGCCGTTCCGCAGATATTCGAGAAAAACGAATTTGGCACTCGGCCAAATCCCTAAAATGGGGAAACCCGTGAAAGAAAGTGCAAAACGTAGGGAAATGTAGGGAGAAAATCAGTTTTTAATTAATATCTCGGCTAATTAAAGTCGCACGAAGATGCCGATGGTCAATCCGGCGAGCCACGGGCATTCTGAATCCAACGGTACCTTCCGCTAAGCTCTACACCCAGCCGTTCCCGAGGAGATGATGTTACAAACACACAAACAGACAGAGGCACACAGATTTTAATAGTATAGACTAGCGGGCAAGCCCGCCCGCTGAGCGGGCTGAAGCCCATTACTTCAGGGGATGGATGCCTTCGTGGTATTCGAAAGTTCGACCTAACTACCAGTGTACAGCGATGTTACATTTGCTGCGCCCGCTTTGTTAACGTATGCATGCAGAAGATACTGCATGCGGAAAACCACGAAAACACACATGCAGCCAGCCCGCTCGCCGGGATTAGAAAGTTGGACCGAACTACCAGTGTTCAGCGATTTTACCGCTCAGCTGCTTGTACGAAGTGTAATCGCGAAAATTTTCGGGTGTGATATTCCAACAGTATACTCGTTGTTAAAATTCCTTTATTTAAATTCTTTTTGGTAAACTCCAACTGCTGTCTATATATTTTATACTTAACATCTCTTTTGTAATTATGTTTCATAACAGTAAATATATACTGGCATTTAAATGCCTTTAAAATAGTAGAAAACATTTAAAAGCATTATGTTACAATTTTTTCATGCTCGGAAGTAATAATTTTAACTGCGAGCAAACCTTTGATCTTAGTCGTAACTGTAACTGCTTTCGGCGGCGTTTGTTTACATTTTTCAAGCGTGGGTTTTCGAGCTGATCAGTTTTCGTCAGTTATCTTTGTTTACCTTTTAAAAATGTTCTTCGAAGGGTCTTCTAAGACTCTTGATAATATTTTAGTCGTGAATTTGTTCTATTTTGATTATACTGGTAAATTTTTTTTTTTACTTATGCTATTAGCAAGTAGTATCATAAACCCAAAGCATCAGCGGTTCTAAAATAAAACTCGTGCATGTGTGAAGAATATTCATGGCAGATGGTCATTTGTAGATGCTGTTACCGCAGAAAAAATTGCTGACACTTAAAATTTAGCGGATATGACAAATGATAAAAGTCCAGCGTGAAAATCAATTGTGAATACAACTGCGAGTGTAAAGGCAGCTGAGTTGAAAACAACTTTTCAATCTACATCAAATTCTAATCAAAATTTGATTGAAAAGTGTTCCTATATTTTAATGAACAGCGAAATGTCTGTTGCATAATGCTACAACAGTTCTTCAGTTGTAATATGAAAGGGAATGTTTGGCTATTGAGCTCGTTTGCAAATTGTGTAAGAAGGTGTTAATTTTAAAAAATCAAAAATTGTAAAACCAAAACTTGCAGATTATAAAATTGCTGCTAAATAACAGAATGTTAAATAATAATATGTGCAATGCTATGGAAATTCTAAGAACAGATAACAATTATCAAAATATTTTGAATAATTAGGCAACGACCACAGGAAGTGTCATTTTTACTTCCGTGTGTAATGTAGTGGTGTAGCGTATTCAGCTACGGCAAAGCACTCGAGTGCAATCTGCCTAAGGGGAGGGATGCCTTCTTGTCGGTTTTTTAAAGGAAAGTGGCATGGGGAAAATAACAAAAACACCCATGCAGCCACCCCATTCACTGGGATTCGAATGTTGGGTGTGTGTAAAAGACGCAACTTTGTGGAACAAACTCATTTGCTCATTACAGTCCTATCCCTCGAGTATATCAAATATCATGTGAATCATGCCCATGTCTTGCATCTGCTGCACACCTTGTTCCATCATTGTGTGGATATAGCTCATATTGTGTCAATAGTGTTGTATGTGTCCAATATCCCCTGTATATACATTTGAAAATATATATGTACATACATATAAACCAAATTAGTTAGTCGCCTGTTTTTATCGCATTCAAAATAAATAAATAACAGAAAATAATTTTTAAAATCTACCGAGTAAGTATTGCAGATGGGTGGGCTGCACCCACTCAATTCTTTGCTGGTGTCTAAAATAGTTTCTGTGTGAAATTTGTAGAAATATTTTGTATTTAAATCAAAAACAGAAAAATAATTTTAAATCTATGATTAAAATTGTTTTTCTCACTTTCATTATTATTAACACGAAACCGAAGGGACTGAAGAATTTCTTCGTGTTAAAGGATATTGAAAAAAAAACATATTTTCAACAAAATTAAGTTTATTAGAGTACATTTTATTTGCACAGATATGCATATAGGCATGTATTTAATAAAAAATCAATGAAACAAAATCATCCACAAGAACTGCATTATTCATTTCGTTTTCTTTGTCGGAATCTGCATCAATGATATTTTTTTAGCTTTGAACAAACTCCAAAATATCCTTGTCTCCAATTATTTGGGGCTGTACACACATTATCATCAACTACTGCAACTGTTGTTCTTTGGATAACACAGTAGGGCAGCACACAGAAATTTTCCAAACGTTTCATAAAATGTCAGTCGTGTGAACCCGTAAAATATTTTACTGTACCTATGTCTATAAAAGACACAACTTTGGGAAAGACATTACAGGCCTATCCCTTGAGTATATTAAATATCATGCAAAACAAAATATTTTATATGAATGAAATCAGTTATTGCGTCAATAGTTCAAAGAAAAACAGAAAATAATTTTTAAAATCTACCGAGTAAGTACGCCAAGTGGGCGAGCTACAATCCGTATTTATCTGAAAAGAAATAATAATAATAATCATAATTTCTTAGTTATAAGTTTATATTAAACACAAAAACTTGAAAAGAAAAAAAAAATGTAAACAGAAAAAATTGGTGGGCTTTTGACGGCATAAACTGCCTGACACCTGGGGTCTCCTCTGCAACCTCATCGACCAGGGGGTTATTTTTTCTCCCAGGTATCAGCCCCTTCCCTGGTCTGCTGTTACAGAATCATAGACAAAATTGCATCACTATATATAAATATGTATATATATATATATATATATATATATATTGATGCAATTGTATATACATATATACACACACGCACAATTAAGATATATATATATTTGTATGTGTTTACAAAAATGCAAGCAATGAATAAGAAAAATTATTTACAAAAATTTACATGTTCTATGTACACCTGAAAAGAAAAACATTTTAATTTGAATGAAATCATTTCTATATACACCTGAAAAAAAGTATTTACAAGTTCTATGTACATCTGAAAAGAAATGTATAAAAACATTTTAATTTGAATCAAATCATTTCTATATACACCTGAAAAAGAAATATTTTATACTATTAAAATTACTATTTAAAATTTTATACTATTAAAATCTATACTATTAAAATCTGTGTGCCTCTGTCTGTTTGTGTGTTTGTAACATCATCTTCTCAAGAACGGCTGGGTGTAGAGCTTAGCGGAAGGTACCGTTGGATTCAGAATGCCCGTGGCTCGCCATATTGACCATCGGCATCTTCGTGCGACTTTAATTAGCCGAGATATTAATTAAAAACTCCTTTTCCCCTACGTTTCCCTACTTTTTGCACTTTCTTTCACCCGTTTTCCCTATTTTAGGGATTTGGCCGAGTGCCAAATTCGTTTTTCTCGAATAACTTGGGAACGGCGCCGAGTTGGAATTCGAAACGCATATCTCCGGATTCGAAAAAAATCAACAAATCCATCAATACGGGTCCCATCTTCGTACGACAATAATCCGCGGAGTTATTAATTAAAAACTGCGAAAATAATAATTTCGGCACTCAGTCTTCCGAGTGGCAACAGTCTCGGCAGTCGTCGGAGATAAAAATGCTATGGGAACGCCAAGGCCGTTCGCCACTAACAAACTAAGAATAAAAAATTAAAATAACTTAAAGGAATAAACTGAAAAGCTAAAATAAAACTAAAAATAGAAACATTCTCTTCATTTAGTTGTCGTTAGTTGAATGTAGATTGGTTTATGCCCTTGATAAGTCGAGTAAATGACGTCATAGATAAAATAAAAAGTTTTGTTTCCCGGTCTGGCAACAGATCAAATAGAATCAAAAGTTTAGTTTCCTGGTTTGGCAACAAAAAATTTATTTACGAATTTTGGATTTGGAAGGAGACCGTCGCAATTTTTTCCAGCATTTCAAATTTCGTAAATATTCTTATTATTACTCATTGCACTTAATCTTTATTTCTTTTTACAGGATATTTGATTGTTTTTTGCATTTATATTTGTAGTTTTAGTAATTTAAAGTAGGATTTTAGACTTTTATATGCTCCTGTTAGTTTAGAACTTGAGAATTCTTCGGAACATTAACTTGGTGACTCTTTTTATATATTTAATGTATTATTTTGTATTTTTTTAAAGATCTATTCATTCGTGTTTTATATTTCTGTTATTGTTGGTCGATAAATTGCATTTACATTTTATATTTTTGACATTTTCCTGTGTGCGATAACAATTATCGTTTTAAGGCGATCGAATGTTCTATATTTTATTAGATTTGTTATTTTGTTAGGTTTGTTATTTGAATTTCAGAATTGATTTCAGAAGTTCCTAATTTATATTTGTATTTATACCTTTTATTTATTTTGTGTTTAGGTTTTCATTTTCTGTTTATGTGCATTGTTCTCAGATTGACCTAATTATTAGAAATATTTTCATAATTTTTATCTGTGCTTGGAATTTTTCATAATATTACCCATATTACTTCTTATTTGCCAGCAATTTTTTAACAGGGAAGTTTTTGTTTTACATTTTTGATTTTTTAAAATTAATTTGCTCTTAAGTGGAAAATTTTTCATTTAGTCTAGGATTATTTTAAAATTTGTGTTGTATACATATGGAATGCATTAATTTTTTTTCCAGCAGTATTGGTTTAATGAGCAATTTTTTTCTTTCATCTGCGTAGTCAATTTTTTGAGTCGAGTTAATATTTTAGTAGTGCTTTTTTTAACGTACTGAAATGCCGAAACGGAAAAGAGGCATTACAGGAGATGCATCAAGAAGACGAAGAGCTGAAGCACAGAGTTTACGGCGAGCTGCAGAAAATGAAGAAGAAACTGCTGCGAGACTGAGCACGCAAGCGCGTCGGCAAGCAAACCTACGCGCTCAAGAAACGGAAGAAGAAACCGCTACGAGACTCGGCAGGAAAGCCCAACATCAAGAAAATTTACGTGCTGCAGAAACGGAACAAGAAACCATTAGGAGACTCAGCAGGCAATCCCAATGTCAAGAAAATTTGCGTACTCAAGAAAGTGAAGAAGAAACCAGTAGGAGGCACAGACTGGACTCTCATCGTCATCGTCAAATTCGAGCGGAAGAGTCGGAAAAGGACGCTGCTACACGAAGACCGCGAGACGCTGCACGCCACAGACAAGTCCTATCCGAAGAAACAATGTCCGTACGAGAAGACAGGCTACGCATGAATGCAGCACAACGTTCACGCAGCACTCTTCACAATGCAGGAAGATGTGGACTCGAAGTTTATGTTGAGCAACACAGCGCCGGTTCAATGGAAGCTTCCTGCGATCTCTGCAACGGATTGTTCTTTACGGGAGAAAGGAATGCAAGAGGAAGATACATGCACTGCTGTAACAATGGGAAAATTGTCGAAGCTGAAAGAAGATATCCAGAAGAATGGCACAATTTAATGAATGGGAACCACCCGTTTTCTGAAGAGTTTTTTGCCAACATACGTACTTACAACTGCCTGCTCAGTTTTGCTTCATTGGGTGCCAATATAGAAATGCCTTCGGGTTCGGGTCCCTACTGCTTCAGGATTCACGGTGCCATATATCATCGAACGAGCCACCTTCATCCGCCTCATTCCGGTCAAGAACAGTATGCTCAGCTGTACATTTTAGATTCGGATCAAGCCCTCAGGCAGAGAATGAACATATTTGGAAATGTTGCCCTGAACGCCGAACTCCTGAGACAGTTGGACACAGTTTTAAGGAACGTTAATCCATATGCGGAAGCCTACAAGATGCTGAAGGAATTCGAAGAAGAAACTGTACGAGAGCAAGGTGCCGAAACTGCTGCGGATATCCGCATGTACATCAAGGGTGAAAGTGTTGCTGCAGGCGAGCACAGGGGACGTTACAATGCTCCGAAAGAAAATGAAGTTGCAGTCGTCTTCAAGAGTACGGACGGCGCTCCTCCATCGAAACCGAGACATCGTGATCCATCCGAGAGGTGTCGGTCTCATCAACATCAGTACCTTAAATCCCAACTTGGAACCCATGATGTACGTACTTTTCTTTCCTCACGGCGAGCAAGGATTCAGAGTCGGACAGCAATACACAGAGTTACAGTTTTACAGTCACAGGGTGTCCGTACGACGAGATTGCTACAACCCGATTTTGTATGGCCGGAAATTGTTTCAGCAGTATCTCGTGGATGCATACGTAAAAGTTGAAGGCAACAGGATTGCGTACCTCCGGAGGCATCAGACGAATCTGAGAGTGGAAACTTACATGGGTCTTGCCGATCACATTTACAGAGTTGGTCAAGAGACGGGCGTCCGCCCTGGAATACCGGTTATACTTCCGTCAACGTTTATAGGAAGCCCTCGCTGCATGCAGCAAAACTATCAGGACTCGATGGCCATTGTGCGCGACTTTGGTAAACCGGATCTGTTTTTGACTTTCACGTGCAACCCTAAATGGCCGGAAATAACAGAAAACTTATTCCCAGGACAGAAGGCTCACGATCGCCCGGACATCGTTTCGAGGGTATTTGACCTGAAGAAAACGGCTTTGACGCAAGATTTGACAAAGAATCACATCTTAGGTGCGACCATTGCAGATATACACGTCATCGAATTTCAGAAGAGAGGATTGCCTCATATGCACCTTTTGTTGTTTTTAGCGGAAGAAGACAAAATAAGAGATGCAGAGTGCATCGACTCGCTGGTGTGTGCTGAACTTCCAGATGCTACTCGACATCCGGAGCTACACAACACTGTGAAGTCATCGATAATTCACGGACCCTGCGGTGAACTGTATAGAAACTCTCCCTGCATGAGTGATGGTGTATGTTCGAAAGGATTTCCGAAACCGTTTCAGGCAGAAACTAAAGAGAACGTGAATGGCTACCCACTCTACAGAAGAAGGGACGATGGAAACTTTATCGTGATCAAGGGTCATGACATCGATAACAGATGGGTCGTTCCTTACAATCCGTATTTATCGAAAAAGTACAACGCCCACATAAACGTTGAAGTATGCAGCTCCATAAAATCGGTGAAGTATTTGTTCAAATACGTGTACAAGGGTCATGATGCAGCTAAAGTTGTTCTGGAAGAATCTGGAGATAGAACTTTAATGTGGGACGAGATCAAATGCTTCTTAAATGCAAGATACGTGTCTGCCCCTGAAGCAGCGTGGAGGCTGTTTGAAAAAAGAATGCATTCTAAGTCGCACTCCATCATACGACTACCGGTTCATTTGGAAAACCTGCAGCCCGTCTATTTTGCCGAATCCGAAGAAAGGAATGCTTTCCAGAGAGCTGCCGAGAAAAATACCATGCTCACCGGATGGTTTGAACTGAACAGGACAGTTCCCGAAGCGAATGGTTACCTGTATGCCGAAATTCCTAAACATTTCACCTGGAGGAATCATGCCTGGCAGACACGAGTTAGACTTGGAGATTACATCATTTCAAGAATGTATTCTGTTAGCCCGAAAGATGTTGAGCGTTTCCATCTGAGGTTGCTGCTGTGTCACGTTAAAGGAGCAAAGAGTTTTGCCGACTTAAGAACTTACGAAGGTGTGGAGTATTCAACGTTCAAGGAAGCCTGCCGTGCAAGGCATCTGCTGCAAGACGACGAAGAATGGAAAAATACTCTGGCAGAAGCATCAGCTTTTCAAATGCCACCGCAGCTAAGAGAGCTTTTTTGCTTCATCTGTGTTTTCTGCAACCCTGCGGAACCCGTCGCTTTGTGGAATGAATTCAAAGAGTCCCTTTCTGAAGATTTTGCGAGATCTTACTCCTTAGAAGACAGTTTCAGCCTTGCACTGAGAAGTATAGAAGACCAGTTAGAAGTGCACAATGTTTCGCTATGTTCTCTTGGTCTCCCGCAACCAACATTGACTGATGCTGTTTCTCTCGAAGTCCCGCAGTTCGATGTCCAGTATGAAAACGAACAAGCCGAAGTGTTGAACGGGATGTTGAATCCTGAACAGAAATTAGTTTACGACTTGGTTTTGGAAGCTGTACGAGATCAGAATCCTAACACACCGAAGACATTTTGTGTTAATGCGTTTGCCGGAGCTGGAAAAACTTTCCTTTTTAGGACGATCCTTCATGCTGTTCGAGGAATGGGCCACGTTGCCATTCCCGTTGCGTGGACAGGCATTGCTGCTGTGCTGTTGACCGGTGGAAGAACTGTACACTCTACTTTCAAGTTGCCCGTTCCACTTCTGGAAAATTCTTCGTGCCGTGTGAGACAAGATAGCGCTGAAGGAAGGTACTTGAAGACTGCGAAACGTTTCATATGGGATGATAGCACCATGACGCCTCATTACGCTTTGGAAGCTGTCGACAGATTGCTGAGAGACTTGACCGGACTGGATGTTCCTTTTGGCGGTAAAACCTTAGTTTTAGGAGGTGACTGGAGACAAACATTACCTGTTGTCGCACATGGAAACCGAACTTCTGCGATCGAGAGCTGCCTCAGGAACTCCTTTTTGTGGCCACATTTCAAACAATGCACGCTTTCCACCAATATGCGATTGAATCCGGAAGAACAAGAATTTTCAGAATGGCTTCTGCAGTTGGGAGACGGTCGTCTTAAAATTGACAGTGGCTTGGACGAAGACATTATCGAAATTCCATCTTTGTGTGTGGTCAACAGATCGATAGTAGAAGAAATGTTTGGCTGCGGTAATGAATTCGACTTACAAGACTTGGCCAGTAAAGCGATTTTATGTCCAAAGAACGCGGAAGCTCTGAAGCTTAATGAAGAAATTCTTTCCACGTTTCCAGGTCAAGTTTTCACGCACTACAGTGCAGACTCGGTTATTTGCGATGACGAAGAAGAACAAGAAACGTATCAGCTGGATTTCATCCACAGCCTGACGCCTTCTGGAATGCCACCTCATCGTCTGAATTTGAAAGTTGGAGTTATAGTTATGCTTCTACGAAATCTACATCCATCGGTTGGACTCTGCAACGGAACAAGGCTCATTGTGAAGAGAATTATGCCAAACGTTTTAGATTGTGAAGTCATCTCTGGACAGAATGCTGGATCGAGAGTTTTCATTCCACGTGTTGAACTTTCACCATCAGATTCAAACCTCCCCTTTCAGCTCAAGCGAAGACAGTTTCCCATCAGGCTTGCATTTTGTATGACTATTAATAAGTCACAGGGACAGACACTTAAGAAAGTTGGGATTTATTTACCGCAACCAGTTTTCAGTCATGGAATGCTTTACGTAGCTTTTTCAAGATGTTCGTCTATGAGGAATGTTCGTGTTTTAGTGAAAGACACCAAGAAGCAAGGCCGTTTGATGCCCGCATGTTCTAAAGTATTCACAAGAAATATTGTTTACAGGGAGGTTCTGCAGTAAAAAAGTTACTCGAGACATTGAAACAGTGAGATTTTTGCAACACAAAATGAAGTTAATCAAGCCAAAGCAAAAATGAAAAAGATTTGAGGTTTTTGGATGACTGGGATAAATTGAAGCAAGTCAAGATGAAGCTGAAACATTTTGAGAATTATGCATTAGTCGGCTTTTATGTCTGTTGTTACAAAGTGGAATTTGTAGTAGTTAGGCAATCGGAAGCTGTATTATTTTTTCAATGTTGTAAATATTTTTTATAAATTTTCCTTTTCAGGTCTACATACAATTGCGTTCATTAATTTTAAAACATTTTATGTATTTTTCTTTTTTAGGTATTTATGGAACTGATTTCAATCACATAAAAATATTTCTTTTTCAGGTGTATATAGAAATGATTTGATTCAAATTAAAATGTTTTTATACATTTCTTTTCAGATGTACATAGAACTTGTAAATACTTTTTTTCAGGTGTATATAGAAATGATTTCATTCAAATTAAAATGTTTTTCTTTTCAGGTGTACATAGAACATGTAAATTTTTGTAAATAATTTTTCTTATTCATTGCTTGCATTTTTGTAAACACATACAAATATATATATATCTTAATTGTGCGTGTGTGTATATATGTATATACAATTAATTGCATCAATATATATATATATATATATATATATACATATTTATATATAGTGATGCAATTTTGTCTATGATTCTGTAACAGCAGACCAGGGAAGGGGCTGATACCTGGGAGAAAAAATAACACCCTGGTCGATGAGGTTGCAGAGGAGACCCCAGGTGTCAGGCAGTTTATGCCGTCAAAAGCCCACCAATTTTTTCTGTTTACATTTTTTTTTTCTGTTCAAATTTTTGTGTTTAATATAAACTTATAACTAAGAAATTATTATTATTATTATTATTTCTTTTCAGATAAATACGGATTGTAGCTCGCCCACTTGGCGTACTTACTCGGTAGATTTTAAAAATTATTTTCTGTTTTTCTTTGAACTATTGACGCAATAACTGATTTCATTCATATAAAATATTTTGTTTTGCATGATATTTAATATACTCAAGGGATAGGCCTGTAATGTCTTTCCCAAAGTTGTGTCTTTTATAGACATAGGTACAGTAAAATATTTTACGGGTTCACACGACTGACATTTTATGAAACGTTTGGAAAAGTTTCTGTGTGCTGCCCTACTGTGTTATCCAAAGAACAACAGTTGCAGTAGTTGATGATAATGTGTGTACAGCCCCAAATAATTGGAGACAAGGATATTTTGGAGTTTGTTCAAAGCTAAAAAAATATCATTGATGCAGATTCCGACAAAGAAAACGAAATGAATAATGCAGTTCTTGTGGATGATTTTGTTTCATTGATTTTTTATTAAATACATGCCTATATGCATATCTGTGCAAATAAAATGTACTCTAATAAACTTATCTTTGTTGAAAATATGTTTTTTTTTTTTTTTTCAATATCCTTTAACACGAAAAAATTCTTCAGTCCCTTCGGTTTCGTGTTAATAATAATGAAAGTGAGAAAAACAATTTTAATCATAGATTTAAAATTATTTTTCTGTTTTTGATTTAAATACAAAATATTTCTACAAATTTCACACAGAAACTATTTTAGACACCAGCAAAGAATTGAGTGGGTGCAGCCCACCCATCTGCAATACTTACTCGGTAGATTTTAAAAATTATTTTCTGTTATTTATTTATTTTGAATGCGATAAAAACAGGCGACTAACTAATTTGGTTTATATGTATGTACATATATATTTTCAAATGTATATACAGGGGATATTGGACACATACAACACTATTGACACAATATGAGCTATATCCACACAATGATGGAACAAGGTGTGCAGCAGATGCAAGACATGGGCATGATTCACATGATATTTGATATACTCGAGGGATAGGACTGTAATGATCAAATGAGTTTGTTCCACAAAGTTGCGTCTTTTACACACACCCAACATTCGAATCCCAGTGAATGGGGTGGCTGCATGGGTGTTTTTGTTATTTTCCCCATGCCACTTTCCTTTAAAAAACCGACAAGAAGGCATCCCTCCCCTTAGGCAGATTGCACTCGAGTGCTTTGCCGTAGCTGAATACGCTACACCACTACATTACACACGGAAGTAAAAATGACACTTCCTGTGGTCGTTGCCTAATTATTCAAAATATTTTGATAATTGTTATCTGTTCTTAGAATTTCCATAGCATTGCACATATTATTATTTAACATTCTGTTATTTAGCAGCAATTTTATAATCTGCAAGTTTTGGTTTTACAATTTTTGATTTTTTAAAATTAACACCTTCTTACACAATTTGCAAACGAGCTCAATAGCCAAACATTCCCTTTCATATTACAACTGAAGAACTGTTGTAGCATTATGCAACAGACATTTCGCTGTTCATTAAAATATAGGAACACTTTTCAATCAAATTTTGATTAGAATTTGATGTAGATTGAAAAGTTGTTTTCAACTCAGCTGCCTTTACACTCGCAGTTGTATTCACAATTGATTTTCACGCTGGACTTTTATCATTTGTCATATCCGCTAAATTTTAAGTGTCAGCAATTTTTTCTGCGGTAACAGCATCTACAAATGACCATCTGCCATGAATATTCTTCACACATGCACGAGTTTTATTTTAGAACCGCTGATGCTTTGGGTTTATGATACTACTTGCTAATAGCATAAGTAAAAAAAAAAAAATTTACCAGTATAATCAAAATAGAACAAATTCACGACTAAAATATTATCAAGAGTCTTAGAAGACCCTTCGAAGAACATTTTTAAAAGGTAAACAAAGATAACTGACGAAAACTGATCAGCTCGAAAACCCACGCTTGAAAAATGTAAACAAACGCCGCCGAAAGCAGTTACAGTTACGACTAAGATCAAAGGTTTGCTCGCAGTTAAAAGTATTACTTCCGAGCATGAAAAAATTGTAACATAATGCTTTTAAATGTTTTCTACTATTTTAAAGGCATTTAAATGCCAGTATATATTTACTGTTATGAAACATAATTACAAAAGAGATGTTAAGTATAAAATATATAGACAGCAGTTGGAGTTTACCAAAAAGAATTTAAATAAAGGAATTTTAACAACGAGTATACTGTTGGAATATCACACCCGAAAATTTTCGCGATTACACTTCGTACAAGCAGCTGAGCGGTAAAATCGCTGAACACTGGTAGTTCGGTCCAACTTTCTAATCCCGGCGAGCGGGCTGGCTGCATGTGTGTTTTCGTGGTTTTCCGCATGCAGTATCTTCTGCATGCATACGTTAACAAAGCGGGCGCAGCAAATGTAAAATCGCTGTACACTGGTAGTTAGGTCGAACTTTCGAATACCACGAAGGCATCCATCCCCTGAAGTAATGGGCTTCAGCCCGCTCAGCGGGCGGGCTTGCCCGCTAGTCTATACTATTAAAATCTGTGTGCCTCTGTCTGTTTGTGTGTTTGTAACATCATCTCCTCGGGAACGGCTGGGTGTGGAGCTTAGCGGAAGGTACCGTTGGATTCAGAATGCCCGTGGCTCGCCATATTGACCATCGGCATCTTCGTGCGACTTTAATTAGCCGAGATATTAATTAAAAACTGCTTTTTCCCCTACGTTTCCTTACGTTTTGCACTTTCTTTCACCCGTTTTCCCTGTTTTAGGGATTTGGCTGAGTGCCAAATTCGTTTTTCTCGAATAACTTGGGAACGGCGCCGAGTTGGAATTCGAAACGCATATCTCCGGATTCGAAAAAAATCAACAAATCCATCAATACCGGTCCCATCTTCGTACGACAATAATCCGCGGAGTTATTAATTAAAAACTGCGAAAACAATAATTTCGGCACTCAGTCTTCCGAGTGGCAACAGTCTCGGCAGTCGTCGGAGATAAAAATGCTATGGAAACGCCAAGGCCGTTCGCCACTAACAAACTAAGAATAAAAAATTAAAATAACTTAAAGGAATAAACTGAAAAGCTAAAATAAAACTAAAAATAGAAACATTCTCTTCATTTAGTTGTCGTTAGTTGAATGTAGATTGGTTTATGCCCTTGATAAGTCGAGTAAATGACGTCATAGATAAAATAAAAAGTTTTGTTTCCCGGTCTGGCAACAGATCAAATAGAATCAAAAGTTTAGTTTCCTGGTTTGGCAACAAAAATTTTATTTACGAATTTTGGATTTGGAAGGAGACCGTCGCAATTTTTTCCAGCATTTCAAATTTCGTAAATATTCTTATTATTACTCATTGCACTTAATCTTTATTTCTTTTTACAGGATATTTGATTGTTTTTTGCATTTATATTTGTAGTTTTAGTAATTTGAAGTAATATTTTAAACTTTTATATGCTCCTGTTAGTTTAGAACTTGAGAATTCTTCGGAACATTAACTTGGTGACTCTTTTTATATATTTAATGTATTATTTTGTATTTTTTTAAAGATCTATTCATTCGTGTTTTATATTTCTGTTATTGTTGCTCGATAAATTGCATTTACATTTTATATTTTTGACATTTTCCTGTGTGCGATAACAATTATCGTTTTAAGGCGATCGAATGTTCTATATTTTATTAAATTTGTTATTTTGTTAGGTTTGTTATTTGAATTTCAGAATTGATTTCAGAAGTTCCTAATTTATATTTGTATTTATACCTTTTATTTATTTTGTGTTTAGGTTTTCATTTTCTGTTTATGTGCATTGTTCTCAGATTGACCTAATTATTAGAAATATTTTCATAATTTTTATCTGTGCTTGGAATTTTTCATAACATTACCCATATTACTTCTTGTTTGCCAGCAATTTTTTAACAGGGAAGTTTTTGTTTTACATTTTTGATTTTTTAAAATTAATTTGCTCTTAAGTGGAAAATTTTTCATTTAGTCTAGGATTATTTTAAAATTTGTGTTGTATACATATAGAATGCATTAATTTTTTTTCCAGCAGTATTGGTTTAATGAGCAAATTTTTCTTTCATCTGCGTAGTCAATTTTTTGAGTCGAGTTAATATTTTAGTAGTGCTTGTTTTAACGTACTGAAATGCCGAAACGGAAAAGAGGCATTACAGGAGATGCATCAAGAAGACGAAGAGCTGAAGCACAGAGTTTACGGCGAGCTGCAGAAAATGAAGAAGAAACTGCTGCGAGACTGAGCACGCAAGCGCGTCGGCAAGCAAACCTACGCGCTCAAGAAACGGAAGAAGAAACCGCTACGAGACTCGGCAGGAAAGCCCAACATCAAGAAAATTTACGTGCTGCAGAAACGGAACAAGAAACCATTAGGAGACTCAGCAGGCAATCCCAATGTCAAGAAAATTTGCGTGCTCAAGAAAGTGAAGAAGAAACCAGTAGGAGGCACAGACTGGACTCTCATCGTCATCGTCAAGTTCGAGCGGAAGAGTCGGAAGAGGACGCTGCTACACGAAGACCGCGAGACGCTGCACGCCACAGACAAGTCCTATCCGAAGAAACAATGTCCGTACGAGAAGACAGGCTACGCATGAATGCAGCACAACGTTCACGCAGCACTCTTCACAATGCAGGAAGATGTGGACTCGAAGTTTATGTTGAGCAACACAGCGCCGGTTCAATGGAAGCTTCCTGCGATCTCTGCAACGGATTGTTCTTTACGGGAGAAAGGAATGCAAGAGGAAGATACATGCACTGCTGTAACAATGGGAAAATTGTCGAAGCTGAAAGAAGATATCCAGAAGAATGGCACAATTTAATGAATGGGAACCACCCGTTTTCTGAAGAGTTTTTTGCCAACATACGTACTTACAACTGCCTGCTCAGTTTTGCTTCATTGGGTGCCAATATAGAAATACCTTCGGGTTCGGGTCCCTGCTGCTTCAGGATTCACGGTGCCATATATCATCGAACGAGCCACCTTCATCCGCCTCATCCCGGTCAAGAACAGTATGCTCAGCTGTACATTTTAGATTCGGATCAAGCCCTCAGGCAGAGAATGAACATATTTGGAAATGTTGCCCTGAACGCCGAACTCCTGAGACAGTTGGACACAGTTTTAAGGAACGTTAATCCATATGCGGAAGCCTACAAGATGCTGAAGGAATTCGAAAAAGAAACTGTACGAGAGCAAGGTGCCGAAACTGCTGCGGATATCCGCATGTACATCAAGGGTGAAAGTGTTGCTGCAGGCGAGCACAGGGGACGTTACAATGCTCCGAAAGAAAATGAAGTTGCAGTCGTCTTCAAGAGTACGGACGGCGCTCCTCCATCGAAACCGAGACATCGTGATCCATCCGAGAGGTGGTGGTCTCATCAACATCAGTACCTTAAATCCCAACTTGGAACCCATGACGTACGTACTTTTCTTTCCTCAAGGCGAGCAAGGATTCAGAGTCGGACAGCAATACACAGAGTTACAGTTTTACAGTCACAGGGTGTCCGTACGACGAGATTGATACAACCCGATTTTGTATGGCCGGAAATTGTTTCAGCCGTATCTCGTGGATGCATACGTAAAAGTTGAAGGCAACAGGATTGCGTACCTCCGGAGCCATCAGACGAATCTGAGAGTGGAAACTTACATGGGTCTTGCCGATCACATTTACAGAGTTGGTCAAGAGACGGGCGTCCGCCCTGGAATACCGGTTATACTTCCGTCAACGTTTATAGGAAGCCCTCGCTGCATGCAGCAAAACTATCAGGACTCGATGGCCATTGTGCGCGACTTTGGTAAACCGGATCTGTTTTTGACTTTCACGTGCAACCCTAAATGGCCGGAAATCACAGAAAACTTATTCCCAGGACAGAAGGCTCACGATCGCCCGGACATCGTTTCGAGGGTATTTGACCTGAAGAAAACGGCTTTGATGCAAGATTTGACAAAGAATCACATCTGAGGTGCGACCATTGCAGATATACACGTCATCGAATTTCAGAAGAGAGGATTGCCTCATATGCACCTTTTGTTGTTTTTAGCGGAAGAAGACAAAATAAGAGATGCAGAGTGCATCGACTCGCTGGTGTGTGCTGAACTTCCAGATGCTACTCGACATCCGGAGCTACACAACATTGTGAAGTCATCGATGATTCACGGACCCTGCGGTGAACTGAATAGAAACTCTCCCTGCATGAGTGATGGTGTATGTTCGAAAGGATTTCCGAAACCGTTTCAGGCAGAAACTAAAGAGAACGTGAATGGCTACCCACTCTACAGAAGAAGGGACGATGGAAACTTTATCGTGATCAAGGGTCATGCCATCGATAACAGATGGGTCGTTCCTTACAATCCGTATTTATCGAAAAAGTACAACGCCCACATAAACGTTGAAGTATGCAGCTCCATAAAATCGGTGAAGTATTTGTTCAAATACGTGTACAAGGGTCATGATGCAGCTAAAGTTGTTCTGGAAGAATCTGGAGATAGAATTTTAATGTGGGACGAGATCAAATGCTTCTTAAATGCAAGATACGTGTCTGCCCCTGAAGCAGCGTGGAGGCTGTTTGCAAAAAGAATGCATTCTAAGTCGCACTCCATCATACGACTACCGGTTCATTTGGAAAACCTGCAGCCCGTCTATTTTGCCGAATCCGAAGAAAGGAATGCTTTCCAGAGAGCTGCCGAGAAAAATACCATGCTCACCGGATGGTTTCAACTGAACAGGACAGTTCCCGAAGCGAATGGTTACCTGTATGCCGAAATTCCTAAACATTTCACCTGGAGGAATCATGCCTGGTAGACACGAGTTAGACTTGGAGATTACATCATTTCAAGAATGTATTCTGTTAGCCCGAAAGATGTTGAGCGTTTCCATCTGAGGTTGCTGCTGTGTCACGTTAAAGGAGCGAAGAGTTTTGCCGACTTAAGAACTTACGAAGGTGTGGAGTATTCAACGTTCAAGGAAGCCTGCCGTGCAAGGCATCTGCTGCAAGACGACGAAGAATGGAAAAATACTCTGGCAGAAGCATCAGCTTTTCAAATGCCACCGCAGCTAAGACAGCTTTTTTGCTTCATCTGTGTTTTCTGCAACCCTGCGGAACCCGTCGCTTTGTGGAATGAATTCAAAGAGTCCCTTTCTGAAGATTTTGCGAGATCTTACTCCTTAGAAGACAGTTTCAGCCTTGCACTGAGAAGTATAGAAGACCAGTTAGAAGTGCACAATGTTTCGCTATGTTCTCTTGGTCTCCCGCAACCAACATTGACTGATGCTGTTTCTCTCGAAGTCCCGCAGTTCGATGTCCAGTATGAAAACGAACAAGCCGAAGTGTTGAACGGGATGTTGAATCCTGAACAGAAATTAGTTTACGACTTGGTTTTGGAAGCTGTACGAGATCAGAATCCTAACACACCGAAGACATTTTGTGTTAATGCGTTTGCCGGAGCTGGAAAAACTTTCCTTTTTAGGACGATCCTTCATGCTGTTCGAGGAATGGGCCACGTTGCCATTCCCGTTGCGTGGACAGGCATTGCTGCTGTGCTGTTGACCGGTGGAAGAACTGTACACTCTACTTTCAAGTTGCCCGTTCCACTTCTGGAAAATTCTTCGTGCCGTGTGAGACAAGATAGCGCTGAAGGAAGGTACTTGAAGACTGCGAAACGTTTCATATGGGATGATAGCACCATGACGCCTCATTACGCTTTGGAAGCTGTCGACAGATTGCTGAGAGACTTGACCGGACTGGATGTTCCTTTTGGCGGTAAAACCTTAGTTTTAGGAGGTGACTGGAGACAAACATTACCTGTTGTCGCACATGGAAACCGAACTTCTGCGATCGAGAGCTGCCTCAGGAACTCCTTTTTGTGGCCACATTTCAAACAATGCACGCTTTCCACCAATATGCGATTGAATCCGGAAGAACAAGAATTTTCAGAATGGCTTCTGCAGTTGGGAGACGGTCGTCTTAAAATTGACAGTGGCTTGGACGAAGACATTATCGAAATTCCATCTTTGTGTGTGGTCAACAGATCGATAGTAGAAGAAATGTTTGGCTGCGGTAATGAATTCGACTTACAAGACTTGGCCAGTAAAGCGATTTTATGTCCAAAGAACGAGGAAGCTCTGAAGCTTAATGAAGAAATTCTTTCCACGTTTCCAGGTCAAGTTTTCACGCACTACAGTGCAGACTCGGTTATTTGCGATGACGAAGAAGAACAAGAAACGTATCAGCTGGATTTCATCCACAGCCTGACGCCTTCTGGAATGCCACCTCATCGTCTGAATTTGAAAGTTGGAGTTATAGTTATGCTTCTACGAAATCTACATCCATCGGTTGGACTCTGCAACGGAACAAGGCTCATTGTGAAGAGAATTATGCCAAACGTTTTAGATTGTGAAGTCATCTCTGGACAGAATGCTGGATCGAGAGTTTTCATTCCACGTGTTGAACTTTCACCATCAGATTCAAACCTCCCCTTTCAGCTCAAGCGAAGACAGTTTCCCATCAGGCTTGCATTTTGTATGACTATTAATAAGTCACAGGGACAGACACTTAAGAAAGTTGGGATTTATTTACCGCAACCAGTTTTCAGTCATGGAATGCTTTACGTAGCTTTTTCAAGATGTTCGTCTATGAGGAATGTTCGTGTTTTAGTGAAAGACACCAAGAAGCAAGGCCGTTTGATGCCCGCATGTTCTAAAGTATTCACAAGAAATATTGTTTACAGGGAGGTTCTGCAGTAAAAAAGTTACTCGAGACATTGAAACAGTGAGATTTTTGCAACACAAAATGAAGTTAATCAAGCCAAAGCAAAAATGAAAAAGATTTGAGGTTTTTGGATGACTGGGATAAATTGAAGCAAGTCAAGATGAAGCTGAAACATTTTGAGAATTATGCATTAGTCGGCTTTTATGTCTGTTGTTACAAAGTGGAATTTGTAGTAGTTAGGCAATCGGAAGCTGTATTATTTTTTCAATGTTGTAAATATTTTTTATAAATTTTCCTTTTCAGGTCTACATACAATTGCGTTCATTAATTTTAAAACATTTTATGTATTTTTCTTTTTTAGGTATTTATGGAACTGATTTCAATCACATAAAAATATTTCTTTTTCAGGTGTATATAGAAATGATTTGATTCAAATTAAAATGTTTTTATACATTTCTTTTCAGATGTACATAGAACTTGTAAATACTTTTTTTCAGGTGTATATAGAAATGATTTCATTCAAATTAAAATGTTTTTCTTTTCAGGTGTACATAGAACATGTAAATTTTTGTAAATAATTTTTCTTATTCATTGCTTGCATTTTTGTAAACACATACAAATATATATATATCTTAATTGTGCGTGTGTGTATATATGTATATACAATTAATTGCATCAATATATATATATATAAATATATATATATACATATTTATATATAGTGATGCAATTTTGTCTATGATTCTGTAACAGCAGACCAGGGAAGGGGCTGATACCTGGGAGAAAAAATAACCCCCTGGTCGATGAGGTTGCAGAGGAGACCCCAGGTGTCAGGCAGTTTATGCCGTCAAAAGCCCACCAATTTTTTCTGTTTACATTTTTTTTTTCTGTTCAAGTTTTTGTGTTTAATATAAACTTATAACTAAGAAATTATTATTATTATTATTATTTCTTTTCAGATAAATACGGATTGTAGCTCGCCCACTTGGCGTACTTACTCGGTAGATTTTAAAAATTATTTTCTGTTTTTCTTTGAACTATTGACGCAATAACTGATTTCATTCATATAAAATATTTTGTTTTGCATGATATTTAATATACTCAAGGGATAGGCCTGTAATGTCTTTCCCAAAGTTGTGTCTTTTATAGACATAGGTACAGTAAAATATTTTACGGGTTCACACGACTGACATTTTATGAAACGTTTGGAAAAGTTTCTGTGTGCTGCCCTACTGTGTTATCCAAAGAACAACAGTTGCAGTAGTTGATGATAATGTGTGTACAGCCCCAAATAATTGGAGACAAGGATATTTTGGAGTTTGTTCAAAGCTAAAAAAATATCATTGATGCAGATTCCGACAAAGAAAACGAAATGAATAATGCAGTTCTTGTGGATGATTTTGTTTCATTGATTTTTTATTAAATACATGCCTATATGCATATCTGTGCAAATAAAATGTACTCTAATAAACTTATCTTTGTTGAAAATATGTTTTTTTTTTTTTTTTTTTTTTTTTTTTCAATATCCTTTAACACGAAAAAATTCTTCAGTCCCTTCGGTTTCGTGTTAATAATAATGAAAGTGAGAAAAACAATTTTAATCATAGATTTAAAATTATTTTTCTGTTTTTGATTTAAATACAAAATATTTCTACAAATTTCACACAGAAACTATTTTAGACACCAGCAAAGAATTGAGTGGGTGCAGCCCACCCATCTGCAATACTTACTCGGTAGATTTTAAAAATTATTTTCTGTTATTTATTTATTTTGAATGCGATAAAAACAGGCGACTAACTAATTTGGTTTATATGTATGTACATATATATTTTAAAATGTATATACAGGGGATATTGGACACATACAACACTATTGACACAATATGAGCTATATCCACACAATGATGGAACAAGGTGTGCAGCAGATGCAAGACATGGGCATGATTCACATGATATTTGATATACTCGAGGGATAGGACTGTAATGAGCAAATGAGTTTGTTCCACAAAGTTGCGTCTTTTACAAACACCCAACATTCGAATCCCAGTGAATGGGGTGGCTGCATGGGTGTTTTTGTTATTTTCCCCATGCCACTTTCCTTTAAAAAGCCGACAAGAAGGCATCCCTCCCCTTAGGCAGATTGCACTCGAGTGCTTTGCCGTAGCTGAATACGCTACACCACTACATTACACACGGAAGTAAAAATGACACTTCCTGTGGTCGTTGCCTAATTATTCAAAATATTTTGATAATTGTTATCTGTTCTTAGAATTTCCATAGCATTGCACATATTATTATTTAACATTCTGTTATTTACCACCAATTTTATAATCTGCAAGTTTTGGTTTTACAATTTTTGATATTTTAAAATTAACACCTTCTTACACAATTTGCAAACGAGTTCAATAGCCAAACATTCCCTTTCATATTACATCTGAAGAACTGTTGTAGCATTATGCAACAAACATTTCGCTGTTCATTAAAATATAGGAACACTTTTCAATCAAATTTTGATTAGAATTTGATGTAGATTGAAAAGTTGTTTTCAACTCAGCTGCCTTTACACTCGCAGTTGTATTCACAATTGATTTTCACGCTGGACTTTTATCATTTGTCATATCCGCTAAATTTTAAGTGTCAGCAATTTTTTCTGCGGTAACAACATCTACAAATGACCATCTGCCATGAATATTCTTCACACATGCACGAGTTTTATTTTAGAACCGCTGATGCTTTGGGTTTATGATACTACTTGCTGATAGTATGCATTATGATAGCATAAGTAAAAAAAAAAAAATTACCAGTATAATCAAAATAGAACAAATTCACGACTAAAATATTATCAAGAGTCTTAGAAGACCCTTCGAAGAACATTTTTAGAAGGTAAACAAAGATAACTGACGAAAACTGATCAGCTCGAAAACCCACGCTTGAAAAATGTAAACAAACACCGCCGAAAGCAGTTACAGTTACGACTAAGATCAAAGGTTTGCTCGCAGTTAAAAGTATTACTTCCGAGCATGAAAAAATTGTAACATAATGCTTTTAAATGTTTTCTACTATTTTAAAGGCATTTAAATGCCAGTATATATTTACTGTTATGAAACATAATTACAAAAGAGATGTTAAGTATAAAATATATAGACAGCAGTTGGAGTTTACCAAAAAGAATTTAAATAAAGGAATTTTAACAACGAGTATACTGTTGGAATATCACACCCGAAAATTTTCGCGATTACACTTCGTACAAGCAGCTGAGCGGTAAAATCGCTGAAAACTGGTAGTTCGGTCCAACTTTCTAATCCCGGCGAGCGGGCTGGCTGCATGTGTGTTTTCGTGGTTTTCCGCATGCAGTATCTTCTGCATGCATACGTTAACGAAGCGGGCGCAGCAAATGTAAAATCGCTGTACACTGGTAGTTAGGTCCGACTTTCGAATACCACGAAGGCATCCATCCCCTGAAGTAATGGGCTTCAGCCCGCTCAGCTGGCGGGCTTGCCCGCTAGTCTATACTATTAAAATCTGTGTGCCTCTGTCTGTTTGTGTGTTTGTAACATCATCTCCTCGGGAACGGCTGGGTGTGGAGCTTAGCGGAAGGTACCGTTGGATTCAGAATGCCCGTGGCTCGCCATATTGACCATCGGCATCTTCGTGCGACTTTAATTAGCCGAGATATTAATTAAAAACTGCTTTTTCCCCTACGTTTCCTTACGTTTTGCACTTTCTTTCACCCGTTTTCCCTGTTTTAGGGATTTGGCTGAGTGCCAAATTCGTTTTTCTCGAATAACTTGGGAACGGCGCCGAGTTGGAATTCGAAACGCATATCTCCGGATTCGAAAAAAATCAACAAATCCATCGATACCGGTCCCATCTTCGTACGACAATAATCCGCGGAGTTATTAATTAAAAACTGCGAAAACAATAATTTCGGCACTCAGTCTTCCGAGTGGCAACAGTCTCGGCAGTCGTCGGAGATAAAAATGCTATGGAAACGCCAAGGCCGTTCGCCACTAACAAACTAAGAATAAAAAATTAAAATAACTTAAAGGAATAAACTGAAAAGCTAAAATAAAACTAAAAATAGAAACATTCTCTTCATTTAGTTGTCGTTAGTTGAATGTAGATTGGTTTATGCCCTTGATAAGTCGAGTAAATGACGTCATAGATAAAATAAAAAGTTTTGTTTCCCGGTCTGGCAACAGATCAAATAGAATCAAAAGTTTAGTTTCCTGGTTTGGCAACAAAAAATTTATTTACGAATTTTGGATTTGGAAGGAGACCGTCGCAATTTTTTCCAGCATTTCAAATTTCGTAAATATTCTTATTATTACTCATTGCACTTAATCTTTATTTCTTTTTACAGGATATTTGATTGTTTTTTGCATTTATATTTGTAGTTTTAGTAATTTGAAGTAATATTTTAAACTTTTATATGCTCCTGTTAGTTTAGAACTTGAGAATTCTTCGGAACATTAACTTGGTGACTCTTTTTATATATTTAATGTATTATTTTGTATTTTTTTAAAGATCTATTCATTCGTGTTTTATATTTCTGTTATTGTTGCTCGATAAATTGCATTTACATTTTATATTTTTGACATTTTCCTGTGTGCGATAACAATTATCGTTTTAAGGCGATCGAATGTTCTATATTTTATTAAATTTGTTATTTTGTTAGGTTTGTTATTTGAATTTCAGAATTGATTTCAGAAGTTCCTAATTTATATTTGTATTTATACCTTTTATTTATTTTGTGTTTAGGTTTTCATTTTCTGTTTATGTGCATTGTTCTCAGATTGACCTAATTATTAGAAATATTTTCATAATTTTTATCTGTGCTTGGAATTTTTCATAACATTACCCATATTACTTCTTGTTTGCCAGCAATTTTTTAACAGGGAAGTTTTTGTTTTACATTTTTGATTTTTTAAAATTAATTTGCTCTTAAGTGGAAAATTTTTCATTTAGTCTAGGATTATTTTAAAATTTGTGTTGTATACATATAGAATGCATTAATTTTTTTTCCAGCAGTATTGGTTTAATGAGCAAATTTTTCTTTCATCTGCGTAGTCAATTTTTTGAGTCGAGTTAATATTTTAGTAGTGCTTGTTTTAACGTACTGAAATGCCGAAACGGAAAAGAGGCATTACAGGAGATGCATCAAGAAGACGAAGAGCTGAAGCACAGAGTTTACGGCGAGCTGCAGAAAATGAAGAAGAAACTGCTGCGAGATTGAGCACGCAAGCGCGTCGGCAAGCAAATCTACGCGCTCAAGAAACGGAAGAAGAAACCGCTACGAGACTCGGCAGGAAAGCCCAACATCAAGAAAATTTACGTGCTGCAGAAACGGAACAAGAAACCATTAGGAGACTCAGCAGGCAATCCCAATGTCAAGAAAATTTGCGTGCTCAAGAAAGTGAAGAAGAAACCAGTAGGAGGCACAGACTGGACTCTCATCGTCATCGTCAAGTTCGAGCGGAAGAGTCGGAAGAGGACGCTGCTACACGAAGACCTCGAGACGCTGCACGCCACAGACAAGTCCTATCCGAAGAAACAATGTCCGTACGAGAAGACAGGCTACGCATGAATGCAGCACAACGTTCACGCAGCACTCTTCACAATGCAGGAAGATGTGGACTCGAAGTTTATGTTGAGCAACACAGCGCCGGTTCAATGGAAGCTTCCTGCGATCTCTGCAACGGATTGTTCTTTACGGGAGAAAGGAATGCAAGAGGAAGATACATGCACTGCTGTAACAATGGGAAAATTGTCGAAGCTGAAAGAAGATATCCAGAAGAATGGCACAATTTAATGAATGGGAACCACCCGTTTTCTGAAGAGTTTTTTGCCAACATACTTACTTACAACTGCCTGCTCAGTTTTGCTTCATTGGGTGCCAATATAGAAATACCTTCGGGTTCGGGTCCCTACTGCTTCAGGATTCACGGTGCCATATATCATCGAACGAGCCACCTTCATCCGCCTCATCCCGGTCAAGAACAGTATGCTCAGCTGTACATTTTAGATTCGGATCAAGCCCTCAGGCAGAGAATGAACATATTTGGAAATGTTGCCCTGAACGCCGAACTCCTGAGACAGTTGGACACAGTTTTAAGGAACGTTAATCCATATGCGGAAGCCTACAAGATGCTGAAGGAATTCGAAAAAGAAACTGTACGAGAGCAAGGTGCCGAAACAGCTGCGGATATCCGCATGTACATCAAGGGTGAAAGTGTTGCTGCAGGCGAGCACAGGGGACGTTACAATGCTCCGAAAGAAAATGAAGTTGCAGTCGTCTTCAAGAGTACGGACGGCGCTCCTCCATCGAAACCGAGACATCGTGATCCATCCGAGAGGTGGTGGTCTCATCAACATCAGTACCTTAAATCCCAACTTGGAACCCATGACGTACGTACTTTTCTTTCCTCAAGGCGAGCAAGGATTCAGAGTCGGACAGCAATACACAGAGTTACAGTTTTACAGTCACAGGGTGTCCGTACGACGAGATTGCTACAACCCGATTTTGTATGGCCGGAAATTGTTTCAGCCGTATCTCGTGGATGCATACGTAAAAGTTGAAGGCAACAGGATTGCGTACCTCCGGAGCCATCAGACGAATCTGAGAGTGGAAACTTACATGGGTCTTGCCGATCACATTTACAGAGTTGGTCAAGAGACGGGCGTCCGCCCTGGAATACCGGTTATACTTCCGTCAACGTTTATAGGAAGCCCTCGCTGCATGCAGCAAAACTATCAGGACTCGATGGCCATTGTGCGCGACTTTGGTAAACCGGATCTGTTTTTGACTTTCACGTGCAACCCTAAATGGCCGGAAATCACAGAAAACTTATTCCCAGGACAGAAGGCTCACGATCGCCCGGACATCGTTTCGAGGGTATTTGACCTGAAGAAAACGGCTTTGATGCAAGATTTGACAAAGAATCACATCTGAGGTGCGACCATTGCAGATATACACGTCATCGAATTTCAGAAGAGAGGATTGCCTCATATGCACCTTTTGTTGTTTTTAGCGGAAGAAGACAAAATAAGAGATGCAGAGTGCATCGACTCGCTGGTGTGTGCTGAACTTCCAGATGCTACTCGACATCCGGAGCTACACAACATTGTGAAGTCATCGATGATTCACGGACCCTGCGGTGAACTGAATAGAAACTCTCCCTGCATGAGTGATGGTGTATGTTCGAAAGGATTTCCGAAACCGTTTCAGGCAGAAACTAAAGAGAACGTGAATGGCTACCCACTCTACAGAAGAAGGGACGATGGAAATTTTATCGTGATCAAGGGTCATGCCATCGATAACAGATGGGTCGTTCCTTACAATCCGTATTTATCGAAAAAGTACAACGCCCACATAAACGTTGAAGTATGCAGCTCCATAAAATCGGTGAAGTATTTGTTCAAATACGTGTACAAGGGTCATGATGCAGCTAAAGTTGTTCTGGAAGAATCTGGAGATAGAATTTTAATGTGGGACGAGATCAAATGCTTCTTAAATGCAAGATACGTGTCTGCCCCTGAAGCAGCGTGGAGGCTGTTTGCAAAAAGAATGCATTCTAAGTCGCACTCCATCATACGACTACCGGTTCATTTGGAAAACCTGCAGCCCGTCTATTTTGCCGAATCCGAAGAAAGGAATGCTTTCCAGAGAGCTGCCGAGAAAAATACCATGCTCACCGGATGGTTTCAACTGAACAGGACAGTTCCCGAAGCGAATGGTTACCTGTATGCCGAAATTCCTAAACATTTCACCTGGAGGAATCATGCCTGGCAGACACGAGTTAGACTTGGAGATTACATCATTTCAAGAATGTATTCTGTTAGCCCGAAAGATGTTGAGCGTTTCCATCTGAGGTTGCTGCTGTGTCACGTTAAAGGAGCAAAGAGTTTTGCCGACTTAAGAACTTACGAAGGTGTGGAGTATTCAACGTTCAAGGAAGCCTGCCGTGCAAGGCATCTGCTGCAAGACGACGAAGAATGGAAAAATACTCTGGCAGAAGCATCAGCTTTTCAAATGCCACCGCAGCTAAGACAGCTTTTTTGCTTCATCTGTGTTTTCTGCAACCCTGCGGAACCCGTCGCTTTGTGGAATGAATTCAAAGAGTCCCTTTCTGAAGATTTTGCGAGATCTTACTCCTTAGAAGACAGTTTCAGCCTTGCACTGAGAAGTATAGAAGACCAGTTAGAAGTGCACAATGTTTCGCTATGTTCTCTTGGTCTCCCGCAACCAACATTGACTGATGCTGTTTCTCTCGAAGTCCCGCAGTTCGATGTCCAGTATGAAAACGAACAAGCCGAAGTGTTGAACGGGATGTTGAATCCTGAACAGAAATTAGTTTACGACTTGGTTTTGGAAGCTGTACGAGATGAGAATCCTAACACACCGAAGACATGTTGTGTTAATGCGTTTGCCGGAGCTGGAAAAACTTTCCTTTTTAGGACGATCCTTCATGCTGTTCGAGGAATGGGCCACGTTGCCATTCCCGTTGCGTGGACAGGCATTGCTGCTGTGCTGTTGACCGGTGGAAGAACTGTACACTCTACTTTCAAGTTGCCCGTTCCACTTCTGGAAAATTCCTCGTGCCGTGTGAGACAAGATAGCGCTGAAGGAAGGTACTTGAAGACTGCGAAACGTTTCATATGGGATGAATGCACCATGACGCCTCATTACGCTTTGGAAGCTGTCGACAGATTGCTGAGAGACTTGACCGGAATGGATGTTCCTTTTGGCGGTAAAACCTTAGTTTTAGGAGGTGACTGGAGACAAACATTACCTGTTGTCGCACATGGAAACCGAACTTCTGCGATCGAGAGCTGCCTCAGGAACTCCTTTTTGTGGCCACATTTCAAACAATGCACGCTTTCCACCAATATGCGATTGAATCCGGAAGAACAAGAATTTTCAGAATGGCTTCTGCAGTTGGGAGACGGTCGTCTTAAAAATGACAGTGGCTTGGACGAAGACATTATCGAAATTCCATCTTTGTGTGTGGTCAACAGATCGATAGTAGAAGAAATGTTTGGCTGCGGTAATGAATTCGACTTACAAGACTTGGCCAGTAAAGCGATTTTATGTCCAAAGAACGAGGAAGCTCTGAAGCTTAATGAAGAAATTCTTTCCACGTTTCCAGGTCAAGTTTTCACGCACTACAGTGCAGACTCGGTTATTTGCGATGACGAAGAAGAACAAGAAACGTATCAGCTGGATTTCATCCACAGCCTGACGCCTTCTGGAATGCCACCTCATCGTCTGAATTTGAAAGTTGGAGTTATAGTTATGCTTCTACGAAATCTACATCCATCGGTTGGACTCTGCAACGGAACAAGGCTCATTGTGAAGAGAATTATGCCAAACGTTTTAGATTGTGAAGTCATCTCTGGACAGAATGCTGGATCGAGAGTTTTCATTCCACGTGTTGAACTTTCACCATCAGATCCAAACCTCCCCTTTCAGCTCAAGCGAAGACAGTTTCCCATCAGGCTTGCATTTTGTATGACTATTAATAAGTCACAGGGACAGACACTTAAGAAAGTTGGGATTTATTTACCGCAACCAGTTTTCAGTCATGGAATGCTTTACGTAGCTTTTTCAAGATGTTCGTCTATGAGGAATGTTCGTGTTTTAGTGAAAGACACCAAGAAGCAAGGCCGTTTGATGCCAGCATGTTCTAAGGTATTCACAAGAAATATTGTTTACAGGGAGGTTCTGCAGTAAAAAAGTTACTCGAGACATTGAAACAGTGAGATTTTTGCAACACAAAATGAAGTTAATCAAGCCAAAGCAAAAATGAAAAAGATTTGAGGTTTTTGGATGACTGGGATAAATTGAAGCAAGTCAAGATGAAGCTGAAACAGTTTGAGAATTATGCATTAGTCGGCTTTTATGTCTGTTGTTACAAAGTGGAATTTGTAGTAGTTATGCAATCGGAAGCTGTATTATTTTTTCAATGTTGTAAATATTTTTTATAAATTTTCCTTTTCAGGTCTACATACAATTGCGTTCATTAATTTTAAAACATTTTATGTATTTTTCTTTTTTAGGTATTTATGGAACTGATTTCAATCACATAAAAATATTTCTTTTTCAGGTGTATATAGAAATGATTTGATTCAAATTAAAATGTTTTTATACATTTCTTTTCAGATGTACATAGAACTTGTATTTTGAATAATTAGGCAACGACCACAGGAAGTGTCATTTTTACTTCCGTGTGTAATGTAGTGGTGTAGCGTATTCAGCTACGGCAAAGCACTCGAGTGCAATCTGCCTAAGGGGAGGGATGCCTTCTTGTCGGCTTTTTAAAGGAAAGTGGCATGGGGAAAATAACAAAAACACCCATGCAGCCACCCCATTCACTGGGATTCGAATGTTGGGTGTTTGTAAAAGACGCAACTTTGTGGAACAAACTCATTTGCTCATTACAGTCCTATCCCTCGAGTATATCAAATATCATGTGAATCATGCCCATGTCTTGCATCTGCTGCACACCTTGTTCCATCATTGTGTGGATATAGCTCATATTGTGTCAATAGTGTTGTATGTGTCCAATATCCCCTGTATATACATTTGAAAATATATATGTACATACATATAAACCAAATTAGTTAGTCGCCTGTTTTTATCGCATTCAAAATAAATAAATAACAGAAAATAATTTTTAAAATCTACCGAGTAAATATTGCAGATGGGTGGGCTGCACCCACTCAATTCTTTGCTGGTGTCTAAAATAGTTTCTGTGTGAAATTTGTAGAAATATTTTGTATTTAAATCAAAAACAGAAAAATAATTTTAAATCTATGATTAAAATTGTTTTTCTCACTTTCATTATTATTAACACGAAACCGAAGGGACTGAAGAAATTTTTCGTGTTAAAGGATATTGAAAAAAAAAAAAAACATATTTTCAACAAAATTAAGTTTATTAGAGTACATTTTATTTGCACAGATATGCATATAGGCATGTATTTAATAAAAAATCAATGAAACAAAATCATCCACAAGAACTGCATTATTCATTTCGTTTTCTTTGTCGGAATCTGCATCAATGATATTTTTTTAGCTTTGAACAAACTCCAAAATATCCTTGTCTCCAATTATTTGGGGCTGTACACACATTATCATCAACTACTGCAACTGTTGTTCTTTGGATAACACAGTAGGGCAGCACACAGAAACTTTTCCAAACGTTTCATAAAATGTCAGTCGTGTGAACCCGTAAAATATTTTACTGTACCTATGTCTATAAAAGACACAACTTTGGGAAAGACATTACAGGCCTATCCCTTGAGTATATTAAATATCATGCAAAACAAAATATTTTATATGAATGAAATCAGTTATTGCGTCAATAGTTCAAAGAAAAACAGAAAATAATTTTTAAAATCTACCGAGTAAGTACGCCAAGTGGGCGAGCTACAATCCGTATTTAACTGAAAAGAAATAATAATAATAATAATAATTTCTTAGTTATAAGTTTATATTAAACACAAAAACTTGAAAAGAAAAAAAAAATGTAAACAGAAAAAATTGGTGGGCTTTTGACGGCATAAACTGCCTGACACCTGGGGTCTCCTCTGCAACCTCATCGACCAGGGGGTTATTTTTTCTCCCAGGTATCAGCCCCTTCCCTGGTCTGCTGTTACAGAATCATAGACAAAATTGCATCACTATATATAAATATGTATATATATATATATATATATATATATATTGATGCAATTGTATATACATATATACACACACGCACAATTAAGATATATATATATTTGTATGTGTTTACAAAAATGCAAGCAATGAATAAGAAAAATTATTTACAAAAATTTACATGTTCTATGTACACCTGAAAAGAAAAACATTTTAATTTGAATGAAATCATTTCTATATACACCTGAAAAAAAGTATTTACAAGTTCTATGTACATCTGAAAAGAAATGTATAAAAACATTTTAATTTGAATCAAATCATTTCTATATACACCTGAAAAAGAAATATTTTTATGTGATTGAAATCAGTTCCATAAATACCTAAAAAAGAAAAATACATAAAATGTTTTAAAATTAATGAACGCAATTGTATGTAGACCTGAAAAGGAAAATTTATAAAAAATATTTACAACATTGAAAAAATAATACAGCTTCCGATTGCATAACTACTACAAATTCCACTTTGTAACAACAGACATAAAAGCCGACTAATGCATAATTCTCAAACTGTTTCAGCTTCATCTTGACTTGCTTCAATTTATCCCAGTCATCCAAAAACCTCAAATCTTTTTCATTTTTGCTTTGGCTTGATTAACTTCATTTTGTGTTGCAAAAATCTCACTGTTTCAATGTCTCGAGTAACTTTTTTACTGCAGAACCTCCCTGTAAACAATACTTCTTGTGAATACCTTAGAACATGCTGGCATAAAACGGCCTTGCTTCTTGGTGTCTTTCACTAAAACACGAACATTCCTCATAGACGAACATCTTGAAAAAGCTACGTAAAGCATTCCATGACTGAAAACTGGTTGCGGTAAATAAATCCCAACTTTCTTAAGTGTCTGTCCCTGTGACTTATTAATAGTCATACAAAATGCAAGCCTGATGGGAAACTGTCTTCGCTTGAGCTGAAAGGGGAGGTTTGGATCTGATGGTGAAAGTTCAACACGTGGAATGAAAACTCTCGATCCAGCATTCTGTCCAGAGATGACTTCACAATCTAAAACGTTTGGCATAATTCTCTTCACAATGAGCCTTGTTCCGTTGCAGAGTCCAACCGATGGATGTAGATTTCGTAGAAGCATAACTATAACTCCAACTTTCAAATTCAGACGATGAGGTGGCATTCCAGAAGTCGTCAGGCTGTGGATGAAATCCAGCTGATACGTTTCTTGTTCTTCTTCGTCATCGCAAATAACCGAGTCTGCACTGTAGTGCGTGAAAACTTGACCTGGAAACGTGGAAAGAATTTCTTCATTAAGCTTCAGAGCTTCCTCGTTCTTTGGACATAAAATCGCTTTACTGGCCAAGTCTTGTAAGTCGAATTCATTACCGCAGCCAAACATTTCTTCTACTATCGATCTGTTGACCACACAAAAAGATGGAATTTCGATAATGTCTTCGTCCAAGCCACTGTCATTTTTAAGACGACCGTCTCCCAACTGCAGAAGCCATTCTGAAAATTCTTGTTCTTCCGGATTCAATCGCATATTGGTGGAAAGCGTGCATTGTTTGAAATGTGGCCACAAAAAGGAGTTCCTGAGGCAGCTCTCGATCGCAGAAGTTCGGTTTCCATGTGCGACAACAGGTAATGTTTGTCTCCAGTCACCTCCTAAAACTAAGGTTTTACCGCCAAAAGGAACATCCATTCCGGTCAAGTCTCTCAGCAATCTGTCGACAGCTTCCAAAGCGTAATGAGGCGTCATGGTGCATTCATCCCATATGAAACGTTTCGCAGTCTTCAAGTACCTTCCTTCAGCGCTATCTTGTCTCACACGGCACGAGGAATTTTCCAGAAGTGGAACGGGCAACTTGAAAGTAGAGTGTACAGTTCTTCCACCGGTCAACAGCACAGCAGCAATGCCTGTCCACGCAACGGGAATGGCAACGTGGCCCATTCCTCGAACAGCATGAAGGATCGTCCTAAAAAGGAAAGTTTTTCCAGCTCCGGCAAACGCATTAACACAACATGTCTTCGGTGTGTTAGGATTCTCATCTCGTACAGCTTCCAAAACCAAGTCGTAAACTAATTTCTGTTCAGAATTCAACATCCCGTTCAACACTTCGGCTTGTTCGTTTTCATACTGGCCATCGAACTGCGGGACTTCGAGAGAAACAGCATCAGTCAATGTTGGTTGCGGGAGACGAAGAGAACATAGCGAAACATTGTGCACTTCTAACTGGTCTTCTATACTTCTCAGTGCAAGGCTGAAACTGTCTTCTAAGGAGTAAGATCTCGCAAAATCTTCTGAAAGGGACTCTTTGAATTCATTCCACAAAGCGACGGGTTCCGCAGGGTTGCAGAAAACACAGATGAAGCAAAAAAGCTCTCTTAGCTGCGGTGGCATTTGAAAAGCTGATGCTTCTGCCAGAGTATTTTTCCATTCTTCGTCGTCTTGCAGCAGATGCCTTGCACGGCAGGCTTCCTTGAACGTTGAATACTCCACACCTTCGTAAGTTCTTAAGTCGGCAAAACTCTTTGCTCCTTTAACGTGACACAGCAGCAACCTCAGATGGAAACGCTCAACATCTTTCGGGCTAACAGAATACATTCTTGAAATGATGTAATCTCCAAGTCTAACTCGTGTCTGCCAGGCATGATTCCTCCAGGTGAAATGTTTAGGAATTTCGGCATACAGGTAACCATTCGCTTCGGGAACTGTCCTGTTCAGTTCAAACCATCCGGTGAGCATGGTATTTTTCTCGGCAGCTCTCTGGAAAGAATTCCTTTCTTCGGATTCGGCAAAATAGACGGGCTGCAGGTTTTCCAAATGAACCGGTAGTCGTATGATGGAGTGCGACTTAGAATGCATTCTTTTTGCAAACAGCCTCCACGCTGCTTCAGGGGCAGACACGTATCCTGCATTTAAGAAGCATTTGATCTCGTCCCACATTAAAATTCTATCTCCAGATTCTTCCAGAACAACTTTAGCTGCATCATGACCCTTGTACACGTATTTGAACAAATACTTCACCGATTTTATGGAGCTGCATACTTCAACGTTTATGTGGGCGTTGTACTTTTTCGATAAATACGGATTGTAAGGAACGACCCATCTGTTATCGATGGCATGACCCTTGATCACGATAAAGTTTCCATCGTCCCTTCTTCTGTAGAGTGGGTAGCCATTCACGTTCTCTTTAGTTTCTGCCTGAAACGGTTTCGGAAATCCTTTCGAACATACACCATCACTCATGCAGGGAGAGTTTCTATTCAGTTCACCGCAGGGTCCGTGAATCATCGATGACTTCACAATGTTGTGTAGCTCCGGATGTCGAGTAGCATCTGGAAGTTCAGCACACACCAGCGAGTCTATGCACTCTGCATCTCTTATTTTGTCTTCTTCCGCTAAAAACAACAAAAGGTGCATATGAGGCAATCCTCTCTTCTGAAATTCGATGACGTGTATATCTGCAATGGTCGCACCTCAGATGTGATTCTTTGTCAAATCTTGCATCAAAGCCGTTTTCTTCAGGTCAAATACCCTCGAAACGATGTCCGGGCGATCGTGAGCCTTCTGTCCTGGGAATAAGTTTTCTGTTATTTCCGGCCATTTAGGGTTGCACGTGAAAGTCAAAAACAGATCCGGTTTACCAAAGTCGCGCACAATGGCCATCGAGTCCTGATAGTTTTGCTGCATGCAGCGAGGGCTTCCTATAAACGTTGACGGAAGTATAACCGGTATTCCAGGGCGGACGCCCGTCTCTTGACCAACTCTGTAAATGTGATCGGCAAGACCCATGCGATTTCTTGGAGCAAACTGAAAAGAGTGCGCTAAGATAAATTTTTTAATTTCCCCATAGGTGTCTCGCTGAATTTTACAAACTTTAACATTTAGGCACAATTTGAATCGCAGTTTGTCATTTCAGAAAAATTCCGATTTTGTCTCAACATACCTATGTTATGACAATTTATAAGATACATAAATCTACTATATATCTGAAGTCGACAACTCGAGACTTGAATAACGCAAGTTAAATTTTTCTTGTCCTTTGTGTTACATGTTTGATCAGATAGCCTGGCTGAGTAAAAGTAGGCGGCCAGTGTAACTCTGATTAAAAATCCGGTTATAACCACGTGCAGTGCTGATAAGCATTACGTGTTTCTGAGAGAGACTCTTTCCTCTTTATTTTTCTTTTATGTATTTCTTTCTCCTGATGAGGAGGGACCTTTAGCTGCCCTCGAAATCGATTGAGTGTTTCAATATACTTACGCTAAATACAAGGTTGTTTTTACGTTTTTGATTGTCACATTAGCGTGTTTCTCTTCTAGTCTAGTTTATCATAACATGTTTTGTTTTTCCTTCTTTTACTGTGCAAGAGCAGAAAAAAGTTGCATCGTTCATTCTTTCAAATAATTTTAACAAAATGCGTAGAGAACATTTGTCCTTACTGTCGCTTTTAACAAATATGCCAAATTTAAAAACACGGAAATATATAAATTCACGTACATATTTGGAAATTTTAAAAAATAAATTAATATTTTGAAGTTATGTCTAAAAATACATCTATTTTAAGCTGATGGCAAAATGTTTTTCGGTTGTAACTTTTAGAAAAACTTTTAAAAACTACCAAAAAATGAAAATTTTTAAAATAAATGAGAAAATAGCTGTCACTTTCTTTAGGATTAGATCTAAATTTCAAATTGTGAAAGAAGGAATCAAGTAAGTTAAATAAAAATAAATATATATCACATTTAATTACCATTGAGCAGCTAAAATTTTGAGATGTATGTTTTTTAAAAACTATCTGTGCGATTTTTTATAAAACTGGCACTATGGCCTAATTTAAGTCGTAGAATCGAAATATGAAAAAAATATAGACATTACATTTTAGAAAAAGTCCGAGTTGCTGTCAGAGTACCTATGTTAGAACAATGGATATACATAAATATCATATATATTCTAAGTCGGCTTTCGAGACATGAAAAAAGCAAGTTAAATTTCATGAATCAGCCCAGTAAAACGGGAGATATAGAAATGTCCAATCAAGTTATGGTGTGTGTGCATGTGTGTGTTGTACACACACATTGCTATTGGAAAAGCTAGAGCTTATTCAGAATACCACTTTAAAAAATTATGAGTCGTTCAGCAATAAATGGAAAAGGAAAGTAAAGAAAATATATTTTTGCATTATTTTCTGTGGACTATTTCAGTGGACCAGCTGCTTTGTCGGTGAAGTAAAGTAAAGGTAATTTGGTTTGAGGCTCGAATCCCTCTGAATTGGCTGTCTGCATGGACGTTTTCCTGGTTTTTCCTGTATGTAACGTATATAGAACAACTTTCCCTTACAAAATCCTACACGAAGGTACATCCCCTTATGCAGATAGCCCTCGAGTTCTGTACTGAAATCTGGCAACTAACAATGTTTATGCGACAGCATGATAGCGGCATCCTGCTGAACGGACGAAAAGTTCTTTAAATCCTTCAGCACGAGCTATGCTTTTCTAGATGATATCAATTCATATATTTCTTCTGTGGAGTCGCTAACTGCCAAATTCACTTTGTACACGTTTAAGCATACGACAGGACTTCTTTATTTACCTCATAAAACCCAACAGAACTAAATTCTGCTAGAGGGAACCACAATTTCTCTCTTTTATCGCAACTTGCAAGCTTTCTTTATTTACACATCTAACACCATTTAACTCACTACAGCTCATAGATATACATCATCTCATATGCTGACGCCGGCAATAGCCGTTGCTTTCTAACAACTTATAGAACAACATTTCTGCAAAATATGTTTACAAATGAAATTTAATTTCTGAATATGATTTATATAAATTACATTTGAAGGGATATAGGAGATTTCAAATTTGAAAACGATTTTGGGGTTATACACAAAGCTTGGCGCAGGACTTGAAAAATATTGAATTAACCCTTAGAAAACCTCGCTAACCTGTATGCTTAAATTATAAATAATATTATTAAAATATTGAAACTCCCGAAATTTCTTTCAAGATTCATAACAGTTTCCTCCCCTCCCCTCCCCATCCATTAACGCGCAATGATGTGTGAAGTTATCAAATATTACGCGCAGCCTAAAGATAAGAAACTACAAATAAATTCTTTTAGGACAAGTAAGTTTATAAGTAATTCTGAAATAAACTGATACAATGCATTTGGGAAAACTGCACTACTGCATAACCTTAGGGGGAAGTAAAGAAAACAACATTCTAATCTCGGCTGTTTCGGGCGGTTCTGGTCGTTTTCATGAAAGGCCGTCTCAGATGTTTTACCCTTCAAAGGGTTGAAAGATTTCCTAGAATTCTATATTTGACTCTAAAGTACTGTTTTAAGTACGTCATACGATGATAGTTCAGCAGAGTACCATATTATAGCATTTATGATAGATAGGGGAATACTGTTAAAACATTTGAAATTATCAATAGCTGAATTATGAACAATCACGCAAAATGGGTCGGTAGGAAACTGCTGCGCAAATACTAGAGTTAGAATTACTTCAAAAATTTCTTTTCTTTAAGTTGGGAAATAGAAACAGTTAAAACTTAACTAATTAATAAATCTGCTGATGAAAGTAATTGTATACTGCAATTTTAATACTGGAAAACAAAATTTAATTTCTAGAATTTCCAAACAAGTAAGGTACCAAACATCTTAAATGTATTTTTTCGTCAACTGAAATTCAAATCATATTTACATAAGCATTATAATTGGAGAAACACAGAAGAACTAAAACACCAGAATGAAGATCATTACGTAAAGCACAGCTGTTTGCAAACTTCTAAAAAATAACATCTTGTTTGACGTTAATCTAAACATAATTGCGATAAAAGCATTAAATTTAAATCACAGAAAAAACTTCTCATTTCACTGTTATATGAAACTTGGTGTTTCCTCTTTTTTCTTTTTGAACAATACCATTTTGCTACTAATTCAGTACTTTGCTACTTTTTGTGTTCTGAAAATAACAATGTATTTAATACCATCATGCTTTTATTTTCTAACTTTTGCCATGTCGTTTGTTTGTATTTGAAGTAAGGTTCTACGAAACCGTTCAACAGCATACGCAAACACTCCCAAGAATAGAAAAGAGGTCGTTTCCCAGATAATCTTTTTGTTTGGCGATAGCAATTATTTTACAGAGGAAAAAAATTCTGTCGCCAAAGGGTAACATTAGCTGTGGAAGTGTTTCTTCCTCTTTCACCCTAACTCTACTCTTCATATTCTCATTTCAAACTAGATAGAATAAAAATCAATTTAAAGCTTGCACACTTTAACTGTTTTAAAAGTTGTAAATTCAGTAAAATAACTTGGATTATTTTCTGGCGATAAATGAATTGCGTGCTGTTTAAACAGCATTTCTTAATTCCGTTCTCTTAGCTTCATAATTATAATTTAACGAATGAATTCTTTCAAATATGAGACAAAATTTCCTTCTTCTAAAGTGTCTTTCTGAAACTCATATGCGTCTTCCGTGTGCAGTTTATTATAAAACAAGTTAAGTTAATTATTCTTTTATAATTTGAACTTTTCTTTTGTAAGAAAACATATTTGCTCAGCTATCTTTCTCAAGCTACTAGAAATTAAACCATTTAATTATTTTTATAAATTATCTTCGATATCTTAATACTCACACAACGTTAAGTTGTCTTATTTTTCAGGTAAAAGTATTAAAAAATTGGCATTTTTTATAGATGAGGCTATTCTATATTTGATAAGTAAGTACAATATTTCAATTTTATTTTGATAAATAAGAAAAGTATTTACTATACTTGTTTCTAAATATAAGTTTATAATGTTTACTAAATAAATAAATATTTTCTTTTCTAATAAATTCTCATGAAATAAAGCGCCTTACCTTATATTATTCCTTCATGAAAGACTGAAACGTAAGGAAAACAAGTTATGTTCTAACACACTGCACTGTAATATTCGAATTCTATTTTCATTATTTTTCATTAACATTTTAGCAATAACTTTAGTTTGAAATGTGCAATTCGATCTTTTACTTTTGATATAGTTAACTAGCGGGCAAGCCCGCCAGCTGAGCGGGCTGAAGCCCGCTATATATTGCTCGTGTGTAAAAGAGTTCCCGTGTTAAATTTCCCCGGTATACGAAAGTTTGACCGAAATACCAGTCTTCACCGATTTTACCCAGGGTGCGCCCGATTAACTCACGTATGTATCGAGAAGATACTGCATACACGTTACACATGCGTAAAATCACGAAAAAATCCTTGCACCCACCCCGCTTGCCGAAAGTTGGACCGAACTACCAGTGTTTAGTGGTTTTGGGCGGGCTGCGCCCGCTTTATTAAATTATGCATCCAGAATATACTGCATACAGGACACATGCGGAAACTCAAGAAAACACCCATAGATCCAGCCCGTTGGCCTTTATTCGAAAGTTCGTCCGAACTACCAGTGTTCAGCGATTTTACCCGGGCTGCGCCCGCTTTATTCGCGTATGCATCCAAAAGATACTGCATACACATTACACATGCGGAAAATCATGAAACATACATGGAGGCAGCCTGTTCACCGAGATTCGAAAGTTGGATCGAACTACCAGTGATCAGCAAATTTGCGCGGGCTTCGCCCGCTCTATTCTCGTATCCATCCAGAAGATACTGCATACACGATACACATGCGTAAAATCACGAAAATACCCACACAGACATCTCTTTAACTGGTATTCGAAAGTTGGACCGAACTACCAGTGTTCAGCGGGTTTGCGCGGGCTGCGCCCGCTTTATTCACATATGCATCCAGAAGATACTGCGTACACGATACACATGCGTAAAATCACGAAAGTACACATGCAGCCAGCCCGCTCGTTGGAATTCGAAACATGAACCTAACTACCAGGTTTCAGCGCGGACTGCGCCTGCTTTATTCGCGTATAAGTCCAGAAAATACTGCATACACGATAAACATACCTAAAATCACGAAAATACCCATGCAGCCAGCCCGATCGCCTTTATTCGAAAGCTGGACCGAGCTACCAGTGTTAAGCGGTTTGTGCGGGCTGCGGCCGCTTTATTTACGTATGCATTCACAATATACTGCATACACGTTACTCATACACAAAATTATGAAAACGTTGATGGAGCCAACCCGTTTGCCGGGATTCGAAATTTGGACTGAAGTACCAGTGTTCAGCGATTTCACTGCAAAGGCTTTTTGCCAAGTGTAACCGCAAAACTTTTCGGGTATAATATTCAAACAGCAGATTCGTTATTAAATCTCCTTTTGTTAAACTTCAACAAAATCACACACAAAAGTGCATCAATATATATATTAATGTAATTAATCAACCATAATTATTTATATTAAGAAAACTTTTCATATACCATGTTCAAGCAACAGAAATTCAATTTAAAACCCTGAACAAAAAATGATTAGTCAGGAATTAAAATAAATAGTTTATTTATATTTATATTTATTTTTTTGCTATTAAAATTTCTTAATTAAAATTAAATTTAATATTAGCTTTATGCGAACAGAAACATTTGTTATCAAAAATACAACAATGTATATATTAGTGAACTTATATATAATATCAAAAGCAGTGGATGATTACGTAGCTCAGTAACACAAATGAGCACGCTGATTTAAGCTATTAGAAATATTAATTTGTATTATTCGGAGTTGCTTTTCTTATTCAGATCCAAAAATCACGAATTGTTCGAAAAATGCACAAAAAACGTATCTCGGCAACTAACAGTCTGACCGGCTCGAAATTTACAATCTTATAATTGCCAGATTTTGAAAAGAGGTTTGGTCTTTGTTCCAGACAGATTGGCAAATTAGGAGATTAATTAGCATAATGAATAAAAATCGTTCACTACTTTAATTTCATCCGTGGGGAATGGCCCTGACGTTTCCAAAAGTCGTGCGGAAAACATCTTCCCCTCCCCGACACCCGTCGCTTTCGAATCAAACGCCGTCAACCAAGAGTTAGGAAAGGGAAATAAGGTTGTAGCGCTTTTTTAATGAACCTTCTAATTAGGCTGCTAATTAGCAAAACAGTTTACAATCAACGCTAACGTCCATTTGAGCATCCGGGAAGTGCAAAATTCAAAATTTGAACGATATCGGTTAATTCTTTCAAAAGTTACGCATTTTTGTGCATTTTTCCGGCTCAATTTCTCTTATTAAGAAAAATGCACTAAATATTCGTATCTCGGGAACTAATCATGCGATCGGCTCCAAATTTAGAAATTTACAACCGATGGATGGTCAGATGAAGGATGCTCTTTGTTCTAGATGGATTGGCAAATTAGATGATTAATTAGCATAATGAATAAAAAAGCGCCACTACGCTAATTTCACCCCTCGCGAATGGCCTTGACGATTCCAACAGTCGAGCGAATACAATCTCCCCCCACCGACACCCGTCGCTTTCCGAGTCGAAGGCCATCAACGAAGAGTTAGGAAGGGGAGATAAGAGTAGTAGCGCTTTTTTAATGAACCTGCTAATTAGGCTCCTAATAAGCAAAAGAGTTTACAATCAACGCTAACGTTCATTTGAGCATCCCGGAAGTGCAAAATTCAAAATTTGGAAAAAATCGGTCGGTTAGATGGGGAGATACGTATTTTTTGTGCATTTTTCCTACTCAGTTACTTTAATTAAAGAAAATTCGTAATTTGGGAACCAATCATCCAATTTTCTTGAAATTTCGAAAATTTTAACTCGCGGATCTTCAAACGACGGATGCCGTTTGTCCCAAGTCGATCGGCCAATTAGAAGCTTAATTAGCGGCATGACCGAAAATGCTCCAGTACCTTAATTTCGCCCCTTGCCGCGGAGAAATATCCCTTTCATAGGGAAAAACCCAACAAAGAAAGCGAAAGAAACGCCAAAAACGTAGGGAAAAATGAGTTTTTAATTAATATCTCGGCTAATTAAAGTCGCACGAAGATGCCAATGGTCAATATGGCGAGATACGGGAATTCTGAATCCAACGGTACCTTCCACTAAGCTCTACACCAAGCCATTCGTGAGAAGATGAGGTTACAAACAGACAGACGCGGACAGATTTTAATATATAGTAGACTAGCGGGCAAGCCCGCCAGCTGAGCAGGCTGAAGCCCGCTTATCATTGTTCGTTTTTAAAAGATATCCTATGTTAAATTTGGCCGGTATTGAAAAGTTGAACCGAACTACCATTTTTAGCGGCATTCCGCGGGCTTCCCCCGCTTTTTTCACCTATGCATCCAGAAGTTACCGCATACACTATACATATGCGGAAAATCACGAAAACACCCATGCTTCCAGCCCTTTCGCGGGTATTCGAAATTTGGACCGAAATACCAGTGTTCAGCGCTTTTGGGCGGGAGCCCGCCCAAAACATTGTTCACGTGTGCATGCAAAAGATACTGCGTACACCGTACACATGCGTAAAATCACGAAAACACCCCTCCAGCCAGCCCGCTGCCGATTCGAAAGTTGGACCGAAATACAATTTTTCAGCGGTTTTGCGCGTGCTGTGCCCGCTTTATTCGCGTATGCATGCTGAAGATGGTGCATAAACGATACACATGCGTAAAATCACGAAAACAAACATGGAGCCTGCCTGTTCGCCGGTATTCGAAAGTTGGACCGAATTACCAGTGTTATGTGGCTTTGCGCGGGCTCTGCCCGCTTTATTCACATATACACCCAGAAGATACTCCATACACTATACACATGCGTAAAATCACGAAAACACCCATGGAGCCAGCCAGTTCGTCGGGATTCGAAATTACCGCATTACCAGTATTCTGTGCCCGCTTTATTCACGTATGCATCCATGAGATACTTTATAAACGATACACATGCGAACAATCACGAAAACACCCATGCAGCCAGCCCGCTCGCCGAGATTCGAAAGTTTGAGCGAACTACCAGTGTTCAGCGGTTTTACCCGGTATCCGCGCGCTGTATTCACGTATGCATCCAAATTTTATATACAGTACCCCGGAATTCGAAAGTAGGACCGAAATACCAGTGTCCAGCGATTTTGTGGAGCGGGCTGCGCCCGCTTTATACACATAAGCATGGAGAGGATACTGCATAAACGATACACATGAGTTAAAGCAAGAAAACACCCGGGGAGCCAGCTCGTTCGCCGACACCGAAAGTTGGATCGAACTACCAGCGTTAAGAGGTTTTGAGCAGGCTGCGCCCACTTTTATAACATACGCATCCAGAAATCACTTTATACACTATACACATGCGGAAAATCAGGAAAACACCCATGCAGCCAGCCCGCTCGCAGAGATTCGAATGTTTGACCGAACTACCAGTGTTCAGCGGTTTTACCCGGTATCCGCGCGCTGTATTCACGTATGCGACCAAATTTTATGTACAGTACCCCGGAATTCGAAAGTTGGACCGAACTACCAGTGTTCTGTAGTTTTGCGCGGGCTGCTCCCGCTTTATTCAAGTATGCATGCAGAAGATACCGCATACACGTTACACATGCGAAAAATCCCGAAAACACACATTGAGCCAACACGGTCGCTTGGATTCGAAAGTTGGACCGAACTACCAGTAATCAGAGGTTTTGAGCGAATTTCGGCCGCTTTATTCACTTATGCATCCAGAAGATGCTGCGTACACGAGGCACATGCGCAAACACCCATGGACCCAGCCCGTTCGCCGGGATTCGAAATTAGGACCGAACTACCAGAGTTCAGCTTTATTCATTTATGCATCCAGAAGACACTGCATACACAACAGATATGCGTAAAATCACAAAAAACATGAGTGTAGCCTGCCTGCTCACCGGGATTCGAAAGTTACCGTATACCATCTCAAAGGAGCAAAGAAAAATCTTTAATCTAAAAAAAAAAAAAAAGTGTGAATTTAATTTTTATTGGTGCGAACTTATTTAAAATATCATTTGCATTAAAAGATAATATCTAAATTAAGTGCACGTATCTAATAACATAAAAAAATATATTATTCCAAAAAATCAAATTTATTATTAAAAAAATAACAACATATTTTTAAAAAATACCTTTTTCAGATTTTTTGATTAATATCCCAGCTGATTAAAGTTGTACAACTTCAAGAACGTCATCATTTAAATTTAAGGTAATATAATAACTTTTATTCAATATCAATAAAAGAATTAACGTGACAATCATCCTAACCTGAAATTAAAAAAAAATTGTGAAAAGCAGCTGTTTATTTAAAATGCCTACATTAACGAAATATTTTTAAAATACAGTTAGGTAACATGCAATCGCGTGCTTTATTCAACTTTAGAATATAACCTTGATTTGTATCTGCCGCGATTCAAGAAACTGTTGCAATCGGAAAAATGAGCCCGAAAATTAGCGTTTTCACAGTTTTTAAATAATATCTCAGCTGATTAACGTCCTACGAAGATGAGAATGGTATCATTGGATTCGTAGAATTTTTTGGAATCCGCAGACACCTGCCTCGAATTCCAACTCAGCGCCGTTCCATAGATATTTAAGAAAAAAGAAATTGACACGTGACCTTTCGCCAGCACAAATCTCGAGCGGAAGCAATTGTCATCCCCCCGGCGCTTTCGAAAAAGCAATTTTAACTCAGCTAATTCCGAGACGGTTGCCACTCCGAAAGATGAAATAACGTTTTCGCAGTTTTTAATTAATAAACTCCGCCGATTATTGTCGTACGAAGATGGGACCGGTATCGATGGATTCGTTGATTTTTTTCGAATACGGGGATATGCGTTTCGAATCGCAGCTCGGAGCCGTTCCACAGATATTCGAGAAAAACGAATTTGGCACTCGGCCAAATCCCTAAAATAGGGGAAACCCGTGAAAGAAAGTGCAAAACGTAGGGAAATGTAGGGAGAAAATCAGTTTTTAATTAATATCTCGGCTAATTAAAGTCGCACGAAGATGCCGATGGTCAATATGGCGAGCCACGGTCATTCTGAATCCAACGGTACCTTCCGCTAAGCTCTACACCCAGCCGTTCCCGAGGAGATGATGTTACAAACACACAAACAGACAGAGGCACACAGATTTTAATAGTATAGACTAGCGGGCAAGCCCGCCAGCTGAGCGGGCTGAAGCCCATTACTTCAGGGGATGGATGCCTTCGTGGTATTCGAAAGTTCGACCTAACTACCAGTGTACAGCGATTTTACATTTGCTGCGCCCGCTTTGTTAACGTATGCATGCAGAAGATACTGCATGCGGAAAACCACGAAAACACACATGCAGCCAGCCCGCTCGCCGGGATTAGAAAGTTGGACTGAACTACCAGTGTTCAGCGATTTTACCGCTCAGCTGCTTGTACGAAGTGTAATCGCGAAAATTTTCGGGTGTGATATTCCAACAGTATACTCGTTGTTAAAATTCCTTTATTTAAATTCTTTTTGGTAAACTGCAACTGCTGTCTATATATTTTATACTTAACATCTCTTTTGTAATTATGTTTCATAACAGTAAATATATACTGGCATTTAAATGCCTTTAAAATAGTAGAAAACATTTAAAAGCATTATGTTACAATTTTTTCATGCTCGGAAGTAATACTTTTAACTGCGAGCAAACCTTTGATCTTAGTCGTAACTGTAACTGCTTTCGGCGGCGTTTGTTTACATTTTTCAAGCGTGGGTTTTCGAGCTGATCAGTTTTCGTCAGTTATCTTTGTTTACCTTTTAAAAATGTTCTTCGAAGGGTCTTCTAAGACTCTTGATAATATTTTAGTCGTGAATTTGTTCTATTTTGATTATACTGGTAAATTTTTTTTTTTTACTTATGCTATTAGCAAGTAGTATCATAAACCCAAAGCATCAGCGGTTCTAAAATAAAACTCGTGCATGTGTGAAGAATATTCATGGCAGATGGTCATTTGTAGATGCTGTTACCGCAGAAAAAATTGCTGACACTTAAAATTTAGCGGATATGACAAATGATAAAAGTCCAGCGTGAAAATCAATTGTGAATACAACTGCGAGTGTAAAGGCAGCTGAGTTGAAAACAACTTTTCAATCTACATCAAATTCTAATCAAAATTTGATTGAAAAGTGTTCCTATATTTTAATGAACAGCGAAATGTTTGTTGCATAATGCTACAACAGTTCTTCAGTTGTAATATGAAAGGGAATGTTTGGCTATTGAGCTCGTTTGCAAATTGTGTAAGAAGGTGTTAATTTTAAAAAATCAAAAATTGTAAAACCAAAACTTGCAGATTATAAAATTGCTGCTAAATAACAGAATGTTAAATAATAATATGTGCAATGCTATGGAAATTCTAAGAACAGATAACAATTATCAAAATATTTTGAATAATTAGGCAACGACCACAGGAAGTGTCATTTTTACTTCCGTGTGTAATGTAGTGGTGTAGCGTATTCAGCTACGGCAAAGCACTCGAGTGCAATCTGCCTAAGGGGAGGGATGCCTTCTTGTTGGCTTTTTAAAAGAATGTGGCATGGGGAAAATAACAAAAACACCCATGCAGCCACCCCATTCACTGGGATTCGAATGTTGGGTGTTTGTAAAAGACGCAACTTTGTGGAACAAACTCATTTGCTCATTACAGTCCTATCCCTCGAGTATATCAAATATCATGTGAATCATGCCCATGTCTTGCATCTGCTGCACACCTTGTTCCATCATTGTGTGGATATAGCTCATATTGTGTCAATAGTGTTGTATGTGTCCAATATCCCCTGTATATACATTTGAAAATATATATGTACATACATATAAACCAAATTAGTTAGTCGCCTGTTTTTATCGCATTCAAAATAAATAAATAACAGAAAATAATTTTTAAAATCTACCGAGTAAGTATTGCAGATGGGTGGGCTGCACCCACTCAATTCTTTGCTGGTGTCTAAAGTAGTTTCTGTGTGAAATTTGTAGAAATATTTTGTATTTAAATCAAAAACAGAAAAATAATTTTAAATCTATGATTAAAATTGTTTTTCTCACTTTCATTATTATTAACACGAAACCGAAGGGACTGAAGAATTTTTTCGTGTTAAAGGATATTGAAAAAAAAAAAAACATATTTTCAACAAAATTAAGTTTATTAGAGTACATTTTATTTGCACAGATATGCATATAGGCATGTATTTAATAAAAAATCAATGAAACAAAATCATCCACAAGAACTGCATTATTCATTTCGTTTTCTTTGTCGGAATCTGCATCAATGATATTTTTTTAGCTTTGAACAAACTCCAAAATATCCTTGTCTCCAATTATTTGGGGCTGTACACACATTATCATCAACTACTGCAACTGTTGTTCTTTGGATAACACAGTAGGGCAGCACACAGAAACTTTTCCAAACGTTTCATAAAATGTCAGTCGTGTGAACCCGTAAAATATTTTACTGTACCTATGTCTATAAAAGACACAACTTTGGGAAAGACATTACAGGCCTATCCCTTGAGTATATTAAATATCATGCAAAACAAAATATTTTATATGAATGAAATCAGTTATTGCGTCAATAGTTCAAAGAAAAACAGAAAATAATTTTTAAAATCTACCGAGTAAGTACGCCAAGTGGGCGAGCTACAATCCGTATTTATCTGAAAAGAAATAATAATAATAATAATAATTTCTTAGTTATAAGTTTATATTAAACACAAAAACTTGAAAAGAAAAAAAAATGTAAACAGAAAAAATTGGTGGGCTTTTGACGGCATAAACTGCCTGACACCTGGGGTCTCCTCTGCAACCTCATCGACCAGGGGGTTATTTTTTCTCCCAGGTATCAGCCCCTTCCCTGGTCTGCTGTTACAGAATCATAGACAAAATTGCATCACTATATATAAATATGTATATATATATATATATATATATTGATGCAATTGTATATACATATATACACACACGCACAATTAAGATATATATATATTTGTATGTGTTTACAAAAATGCAAGCAATGAATAAGAAAAATTATTTACAAAAATTTACATGTTCTATGTACACCTGAAAAGAAAAACATTTTAATTTGAATGAAATCATTTCTATATACACCTGAAAAAAAGTATTTACAAGTTCTATGTACATCTGAAAAGAAATGTATAAAAACATTTTAATTTGAATCAAATCATTTCTATATACACCTGAAAAAGAAATATTTTATACTATTAAAATTACTATTTAAAATTTTTTACTATTAAAATCTATACTATTAAAATCTGTGTGCCTCTGTCTGTTTGTGTGTTTGTAACATCATCTTCTCGGGAACGGCTGGGTGTAGAGCTTAGCGGAAGGTACCGTTAGATTCAGAATGCCCGTGGCTCGCCATATTGACCATCGGCATCTTCGTGCGACTTTAATTAGCCGAGATATTAATTAAAAACTGCTTTTTCCCCTACGTTTCCCTACGTTTTGCACTTTCTTTCACGGGTTTCCCCTATTTTAGGGATTTGGCCGAGTGCCAAATTCGTTTTTCTCGAATATCTGCGGAACGGCTCCGAGTTGCGATTCGAAACGCATATCTCCGGATTCGAAAAAAATCAACAAATCCATCGATACCGGTCCCATCTTCGTACGACAATAATCCGCGGAGTTATTAATTAAAAACTGCGAAAACAATAATTTCGGCACTCAGTCTTCCGAGTGGCAACAGTCTCGGCAGTCGTCGGAGATAAAAATGCTATGGAAACGCCAAGGCCGTTCGCCACTAACAAACTAAGAATAAAAAATTAAAATAACTTAAAGGAATAAACTGAAAAGCTAAAATAAAACTAAAAATAGAAACATTCTCTTCATTTAGTTGTCGTTAGTTGAATGTAGATTGGTTTATGCCCTTGATAAGTCGAGTAAATGACGTCATAGATAAAATAAAAAGTTTTGTTTCCCGGTCTGGCAACAGATCAAATAGAATCAAAAGTTTAGTTTCCTGGTTTGGCAACAAAAAATTTATTTACGAATTTTGGATTTGGAAGGAGACCGTCGCAATTTTTTCCAGCATTTCAAATTTCGTAAATATTCTTATTATTACTCATTGCACTTAATCTGTATTTCTTTTTACAGGATATTTGATTGTTTTTTGCATTTATATTTGTAGTTTTAGTAATTTGAAGTAATATTTTAAACTTTTATATGCTCCTGTTAGTTTAGAACTTGAGAATTCTTCGGAACATTAACTTGGTGACTCTTTTTATATATTTAATGTATTATTTTGTATTTTTTTAAAGATCTATTCATTCGTGTTTTATATTTCTGTTATTGTTGCTCGATAAATTGCATTTACATTTTATATTTTTGACATTTTCCTGTGTGCGATAACAATTATCGTTTTAAGGCGATCGAATGTTCTATATTTTATTAAATTTGTTATTTTGTTAGGTTTGTTATTTGAATTTCAGAATTGATTTCAGAAGTTCCTAATTTATATTTGTATTTATACCTTTTATTTATTTTGTGTTTAGGTTTTCATTTTCTGTTTATGTGCATTGTTCTCAGATTGACCTAATTATTAGAAATATTTTCATAATTTTTATCTGTGCTTGGAATTTTTCATAACATTACCCATATTACTTCTTGTTTGCCAGCAATTTTTTAACAGGGAAGTTTTTGTTTTACATTTTTGATTTTTTAAAATTAATTTGCTCTTAAGTGGAAAATTTTTCATTTAGTCTAGGATTATTTTAAAATTTGTGTTGTATACATATAGAATGCATTAATTTTTTTTCCAGCAGTATTGGTTTAATGAGCAAATTTTTCTTTCATCTGCGTAGTCAATTTTTTGAGTCGAGTTAATATTTTAGTAGTGCTTGTTTTAACGTACTGAAATGCCGAAACGGAAAAGAGGCATTACAGGAGATGCATCAAGAAGACGAAGAGCTGAAGCACAGAGTTTACGGCGAGCTGCAGAAAATGAAGAAGAAACTGCTGCGAGACTGAGCACGCAAGCGCGTCGGCAAGCAAATCTACGCGCTCAAGAAACGGAAGAAGAAACCGCTACGAGACTCGGCAGGAAAGCCCAACATCAAGAAAATTTACGTGCTGCAGAAACGGAACAAGAAACCATTAGGAGACTCAGCAGGCAATCCCAATGTCAAGAAAATTTGCGTGCTCAAGAAAGTGAAGAAGAAACCAGTAGGAGGCACAGACTGGACTCTCATCGTCATCGTCAAGTTCGAGCGGAAGAGTCGGAAGAGGACGCTGCTACACGAAGACCTCGAGACGCTGCACGCCACAGACAAGTCCTATCCGAAGAAACAATGTCCGTACGAGAAGACAGGCTACGCATGAATGCAGCACAACGTTCACGCAGCACTCTTCACAATGCAGGAAGATGTGGACTCGAAGTTTATGTTGAGCAACACAGCGCCGGTTCAATGGAAGCTTCCTGCGATCTCTGCAACGGATTGTTCTTTACGGGAGAAAGGAATGCAAGAGGAAGATACATGCACTGCTGTAACAATGGGAAAATTGTCGAAGCTGAAAGAAGATATCCAGAAGAATGGCACAATTTAATGAATGGGAACCACCCGTTTTCTGAAGAGTTTTTTGCCAACATACGTACTTACAACTGCCTGCTCAGTTTTGCTTCATTGGGTGCCAATATAGAAATACCTTCGGGTTCGGGTCCCTACTGCTTCAGGATTCACGGTGCCATATATCATCGAACGAGCCACCTTCATCCGCCTCATCCCGGTCAAGAACAGTATGCTCAGCTGTACATTTTAGATTCGGATCAAGCCCTCAGGCAGAGAATGAACATATTTGGAAATGTTGCCCTGAACGCCGAACTCCTGAGACAGTTGGACACAGTTTTAAGGAACGTTAATCCATATGCGGAAGCCTACAAGATGCTGAAGGAATTCGAAAAAGAAACTGTACGAGAGCAAGGTGCCGAAACTGCTGCGGATATCCGCATGTACATCAAGGGTGAAAGTGTTGCTGCAGGCGAGCACAGGGGACGTTACAATGCTCCGAAAGAAAATGAAGTTGCAGTCGTCTTCAAGAGTACGGACGGCGCTCCTCCATCGAAACCGAGACATCGTGATCCATCCGAGAGGTGGTGGTCTCATCAACATCAGTACCTTAAATCCCAACTTGGAACCCATGACGTACGTACTTTTCTTTCCTCAAGGCGAGCAAGGATTCAGAGTCGGACAGCAATACACAGAGTTACAGTTTTACAGTCACAGGGTGTCCGTACGACGAGATTGCTACAACCCGATTTTGTATGGCCGGAAATTGTTTCAGCCGTATCTCGTGGATGCATACGTAAAAGTTGAAGGCAACAGGATTGCGTACCTCCGGAGCCATCAGACGAATCTGAGAGTGGAAACTTACATGGGTCTTGCCGATCACATTTACAGAGTTGGTCAAGAGACGGGCGTCCGCCCTGGAATACCGGTTATACTTCCGTCAACGTTTATAGGAAGCCCTCGCTGCATGCAGCAAAACTATCAGGACTCGATGGCCATTGTGCGCGACTTTGGTAAACCGGATCTGTTTTTGACTTTCACGTGCAACCCTAAATGGCCGGAAATCACAGAAAACTTATTCCCAGGACAGAAGGCTCACGATCGCCCGGACATCGTTTCGAGGGTATTTGACCTGAAGAAAACGGCTTTGATGCAAGATTTGACAAAGAATCACATCTGAGGTGCGACCATTGCAGATATACACGTCATCGAATTTCAGAAGAGAGGATTGCCTCATATGCACCTTTTGTTGTTTTTAGCGGAAGAAGACAAAATAAGAGATGCAGAGTGCATCGACTCGCTGGTGTGTGCTGAACTTCCAGATGCTACTCGACATCCGGAGCTACACAACATTGTGAAGTCATCGATGATTCACGGACCCTGCGGTGAACTGAATAGAAACTCTCCCTGCATGAGTGATGGTGTATGTTCGAAAGGATTTCCGAAACCGTTTCAGGCAGAAACTAAAGAGAACGTGAATGGCTACCCACTCTACAGAAGAAGGGACGATGGAAACTTTATCGTGATCAAGGGTCATGCCATCGATAACAGATGGGTCGTTCCTTACAATCCGTATTTATCGAAAAAGTACAACGCCCACATAAACGTTGAAGTATGCAGCTCCATAAAATCGGTGAAGTATTTGTTCAAATACGTGTACAAGGGTCATGATGCAGCTAAAGTTGTTCTGGAAGAATCTGGAGATAGAATTTTAATGTGGGACGAGATCAAATGCTTCTTAAATGCAAGATACGTGTCTGACCCTGAAGCAGCGTGGAGGCTGTTTGCAAAAAGAATGCATTCTAAGTCGCACTCCATCATACGACTACCGGTTCATTTGGAAAACCTGCAGCCCGTCTATTTTGCCGAATCCGAAGAAAGGAATGCTTTCCAGAGAGCTGCCGAGAAAAATACCATGCTCACCGGATGGTTTCAACTGAACAGGACAGTTCCCGAAGCGAATGGTTACCTGTATGCCGAAATTCCTAAACATTTCACCTGGAGGAATCATGCCTGGCAGACACGAGTTAGACTTGGAGATTACATCATTTCAAGAATGTATTCTGTTAGCCCGAAAGATGTTGAGCGTTTCCATCTGAGGTTGCTGCTGTGTCACGTTAAAGGAGCAAAGAGTTTTGCCGACTTAAGAACTTACGAAGGTGTGGAGTATTCAACGTTCAAGGAAGCCTGCCGTGCAAGGCATCTGCTGCAAGACGACGAAGAATGGAAAAATACTCTGGCAGAAGCATCAGCTTTTCAAATGCCACCGCAGCTAAGACAGCTTTTTTGCTTCATCTGTGTTTTCTGCAACCCTGCGGAACCCGTCGCTTTGTGGAATGAATTCAAAGAGTCCCTTTCTGAAGATTTTGCGAGATCTTACTCCTTAGAAGACAGTTTCAGCCTTGCACTGAGAAGTATAGAAGACCAGTTAGAAGTGCACAATGTTTCGCTATGTTCTCTTGGTCTCCCGCAACCAACATTGACTGATGCTGTTTCTCTCGAAGTCCCGCAGTTCGATGTCCAGTATGAAAACGAACAAGCCGAAGTGTTGAACGGGATGTTGAATCCTGAACAGAAATTAGTTTACGACTTGGTTTTGGAAGCTGTACGAGATGAGAATCCTAACACACCGAAGACATGTTGTGTTAATGCGTTTGCCGGAGCTGGAAAAACTTTCCTTTTTAGGACGATCCTTCATGCTGTTCGAGGAATGGGCCACGTTGCCATTCCCGTTGCGTGGACAGGCATTGCTGCTGTGCTGTTGACCGGTGGAAGAACTGTACACTCTACTTTCAAGTTGCCCGTTCCACTTCTGGAAAATTCCTCGTGCCGTGTGAGACAAGATAGCGCTGAAGGAAGGTACTTGAAGACTGCGAAACGTTTCATATGGGATGAATGCACCATGACGCCTCATTACGCTTTGGAAGCTGTCGACAGATTGCTGAGAGACTTGACCGGAATGGATGTTCCTTTTGGCGGTAAAACCTTAGTTTTAGGAGGTGACTGGAGACAAACATTACCTGTTGTCGCACATGGAAACCGAACTTCTGCGATCGAGAGCTGCCTCAGGAACTCCTTTTTGTGGCCACATTTCAAACAATGCACGCTTTCCACCAATATGCGATTGAATCCGGAAGAACAAGAATTTTCAGAATGGCTTCTGCAGTTGGGAGACGGTCGTCTTAAAAATGACAGTGGCTTGGACGAAGACATTATCGAAATTCCATCTTTGTGTGTGGTCAACAGATCGATAGTAGAAGAAATGTTTGGCTGCGGTAATGAATTCGACTTACAAGACTTGGCCAGTAAAGCGATTTTATGTCCAAAGAACGAGGAAGCTCTGAAGCTTAATGAAGAAATTCTTTCCACGTTTCCAGGTCAAGTTTTCACGCACTACAGTGCAGACTCGGTTATTTGCGATGACGAAGAAGAACAAGAAACGTATCAGCTGGATTTCATCCACAGCCTGACGCCTTCTGGAATGCCACCTCATCGTCTGAATTTGAAAGTTGGAGTTATAGTTATGCTTCTACGAAATCTACATCCATCGGTTGGACTCTGCAACGGAACAAGGCTCATTGTGAAGAGAATTATGCCAAACGTTTTAGATTGTGAAGTCATCTCTGGACAGAATGCTGGATCGAGAGTTTTCATTCCACGTGTTGAACTTTCACCATCAGATCCAAACCTCCCCTTTCAGCTCAAGCGAAGACAGTTTCCCATCAGGCTTGCATTTTGTATGACTATTAATAAGTCACAGGGACAGACACTTAAGAAAGTTGGGATTTGATTACCGCAACCAGTTTTCAGTCATGGAATGCTTTACGTAGCTTTTTCAAGATGTTCGTCTATGAGGAATGTTCGTGTTTTAGTGAAAGACACCAAGAAGCAAGGCCGTTTGATGCCAGCATGTTCTAAGGTATTCACAAGAAATATTGTTTACAGGGAGGTTCTGCAGTAAAAAAGTTACTCGAGACATTGAAACAGTGAGATTTTTGCAACACAAAATGAAGTTAATCAAGCCAAAGCAAAAATGAAAAAGATTTGAGGTTTTTGGATGACTGGGATAAATTGAAGCAAGTCAAGATGAAGCTGAAACAGTTTGAGAATTATGCATTAGTCGGCTTTTATGTCTGTTGTTACAAAGTGGAATTTGTAGTAGTTATGCAATCGGAAGCTGTATTATTTTTTCAATGTTGTAAATATTTTTTATAAATTTTCCTTTTCAGGTCTACATACAATTGCGTTCATTAATTTTAAAACATTTTATGTATTTTTCTTTTTTAGGTATTTATGGAACTGATTTCAATCACATAAAAATATTTCTTTTTCAGGTGTATATAGAAATGATTTGATTCAAATTAAAATGTTTTTATACATTTCTTTTCAGATGTACATAGAACTTGTATTTTGAATAATTAGGCAACGACCACAGGAAGTGTCATTTTTACTTCCGTGTGTAATGTAGTGGTGTAGCGTATTCAGCTACGGCAAAGCACTCGAGTGCAATCTGCCTAAGGGGAGGGATGCCTTCTTGTCGGCTTTTTAAAGGAAAGTGGCATGGGGAAAATAACAAAAACACCCATGCAGCCACCCCATTCACTGGGATTCGAATGTTGGGTGTTTGTAAAAGACGCAACTTTGTGGAACAAACTCATTTGCTCATTACAGTCCTATCCCTCGAGTATATCAAATATCATGTGAATCATGCCCATGTCTTGCATCTGCTGCACACGTTGTTCCATCATTGTGTGGATATAGCTCATATTGTGTCAATAGTGTTGTATGTGTCCAATATCCCCTGTATATACATTTGAAAATATATATGTACATACATATAAACCAAATTAGTTAGTCGCCTGTTTTTATCGCATTCAAAATAAATAAATAACAGAAAATAATTTTTAAAATCTACCGGGTAAATATTGCAGATGGGTGGGCTGCACCCACTCAATTCTTTGCTGGTGTCTAAAATAGTTTCTGTGTGAAATTTGTAGAAATATTTTGTATTTAAATCAAAAACAGAAAAATAATTTTAAATCTATGATTAAAATTGTTTTTCTCACTTTCATTATTATTAACACGAAACCGAAGGGACTGAAGAAATTTTTCGTGTTAAAGGATATTGAAAAAAAAAAAAAAACATATTTTCAACAAAATTAAGTTTATTAGAGTACATTTTATTTGCACAGATATGCATATAGGCATGTATTTAATAAAAAATCAATGAAACAAAATCATCCACAAGAACTGCATTATTCATTTCGTTTTCTTTGTCGGAATCTGCATCAATGATATTTTTTTAGCTTTGAACAAACTCCAAAATATCCTTGTCTCCAATTATTTGGGGCTGTACACACATTATCATCAACTACTGCAACTGTTGTTCTTTGGATAACACAGTAGGGCAGCACACAGAAACTTTTCCAAACGTTTCATAAAATGTCAGTCGTATGAACCCGTAAAATATTTTACTGTACCTATGTCTATAAAAGACACAACTTTGGGAAAGACATTACAGGCCTATCCCTTGAGTATATTAAATATCATGCAAAACAAAATATTTTATATGAATGAAATCAGTTATTGCGTCAATAGTTCAAAGAAAAACAGAAAATAATTTTTAAAATCTACCGAGTAAGTACGCCAAGTGGGCGAGCTACAATCCGTATTTATCTGAAAAGAAATAATAATAATAATAATAATTTCTTAGTTATAAGTTTATATTAAACACAAAAACTTGAAAAGAAAAAAAAATGTAAACAGAAAAAATTGGTGGGCTTTTGACGGCATAAACTGCCTGACACCTGGGGTCTCCTCTGCAACCTCATCGACCAGGGGGTTATTTTTTCTCCCAGGTATCAGCCCCTTCCCTGGTCTGCTGTTACAGAATCACAGACAAAATTGCATCACTATATATAAATATGTATATATATATATATATATATATATATATTGATGCAATTGTATATACATATATACACACACGCACAATTAAGATATATATATATTTGTATGTGTTTACAAAAATGCAAGCAATGAATAAGAAAAATTATTTACAAAAATTTACATGTTCTATGTACACCTGAAAAGAAAAACATTTTAATTTGAATGAAATCATTTCTATATACACCTGAAAAAAAGTATTTACAAGTTCTATGTACATCTGAGAAGAAATGTATAAAAACATTTTAATTTGAATCAAATCATTTCTATATACACCTGAAAAAGAAATATTTTTATGTGATTGAAATCAGTTCCATAAATACCTAAAAAAGAAAAATACATAAAATGTTTTAAAATTAATGAACGCAATTGTATGTAGACCTGAAAAGGAAAATTTATAAAAAATATTTACAACATTGAAAAAATAATACAGCTTCCGATTGCATAACTACTACAAATTCCACTTTGTAACAACAGACATAAAAGCCGACTAATGCATAATTCTCAAACTGTTTCAGCTTCATCTTGACTTGCTTCAATTTATCCCAGTCATCCAAAAACCTCAAATCTTTTTCATTTTTGCTTTGGCTTGATTAACTTCATTTTGTGTTGCAAAAATCTCACTGTTTCAATGTCTCGAGTAACTTTTTTACTGCAGAACCTCCCTGTAAACAATATTTCTTGTGAATACCTTAGAACATGCTGGCATCAAACGGCCTTGCTTCTTGGTGTCTTTCACTAAAACACGAACATTCCTCATAGACGAACATCTTGAAAAAGCTACGTAAAGCATTCCATGACTGAAAACTGGTTGCGGTAAATAAATCCCAACTTTCTTAAGTGTCTGTCCCTGTGACTTATTAATAGTCATACAAAATGCAAGCCTGATGGGAAACTGTCTTCGCTTGAGCTGAAAGGGGAGGTTTGGATCTGATGGTGAAAGTTCAACACGTGGAATGAAAACTCTCGATCCAGCATTCTGTCCAGAGATGACTTCACAATCTAAAACGTTTGGCATAATTCTCTTCACAATGAGCCTTGTTCCGTTGCAGAGTCCAACCGATGGATGTAGATTTCGTAGAAGCATAACTATAACTCCAACTTTCAAATTCAGACGATGAGGTGGCATTCCAGAAGGCGTCAGGCTGTGGATGAAATCCAGCTGATACGTTTCTTGTTCTTCTTCGTCATCGCAAATAACCGAGTCTGCACTGTAGTGCGTGAAAACTTGACCTGGAAACGTGGAAAGAATTTCTTCATTAAGCTTCAGAGCTTCCTCGTTCTTTGGACATAAAATCGCTTTACTGGCCAAGTCTTGTAAGTCGAATTCATTACCGCAGCCAAACATTTCTTCTACTATCGATCTGTTGACCACACACAAAGATGGAATTTCGATAATGTCTTCGTCCAAGCCACTGTCATTTTTAAGACGACCGTCTCCCAACTGCAGAAGCCATTCTGAAAATTCTTGTTCTTCCGGATTCAATCGCATATTGGTGGAAAGCGTGCATTGTTTGAAATGTGGCCACAAAAAGGAGTTCCTGAGGCAGCTCTCGATCGCAGAAGTTCGGTTTCCATGTGCGACAACAGGTAATGTTTGTCTCCAGTCACCTCCTAAAACTAAGGTTTTACCGCCAAAAGGAACATCCATTCCGGTCAAGTCTCTCAGCAATCTGTCGACAGCTTCCAAAGCGTAATGAGGCGTCATGGTGCATTCATCCCATATGAAACGTTTCGCAGTCTTCAAGTACCTTCCTTCAGCGCTATCTTGTCTCACACGGCACGAGGAATTTTCCAGAAGTGGAACGGGCAACTTGAAAGTAGAGTGTACAGTTCTTCCACCGGTCAACAGCACAGCAGCAATGCCTGTCCACGCAACGGGAATGGCAACGTGGCCCATTCCTCGAACAGCATGAAGGATCGTCCTAAAAAGGAAAGTTTTTCCAGCTCCGGCAAACGCATTAACACAACATGTCTTCGGTGTGTTAGGATTCTCATCTCGTACAGCTTCCAAAACCAAGTCGTAAACTAATTTCTGTTCAGGATTCAACATCCCGTTCAACACTTCGGCTTGTTCGTTTTCATACTGGCCATCGAACTGCGGGACTTCGAGAGAAACAGCATCAGTCAATGTTGGTTGCGGGAGACCAAGAGAACATAGCGAAACATTGTGCACTTCTAACTGGTCTTCTATACTTCTCAGTGCAAGGCTGAAACTGTCTTCTAAGGAGTAAGATCTCGCAAAATCTTCTGAAAGGGACTCTTTGAATTCATTCCACAAAGCGACGGGTTCCGCAGGGTTGCAGAAAACACAGATGAAGCAAAAAAGCTCTCTTAGCTGCGGTGGCATTTGAAAAGCTGATGCTTCTGCCAGAGTATTTTTCCATTCTTCGTCGTCTTGCAGCAGATGCCTTGCACGGCAGGCTTCCTTGAACGTTGAATACTCCACACCTTCGTAAGTTCTTAAGTCGGCAAAACTCTTCGCTCCTTTAACGTGACACAGCAGCAACCTCACATGGAAACGCTCAACATCTTTCGGGCTAACAGAATACATTCTTGAAATGATGTAATCTCCAAGTCTAACTCGTGTCTGCCAGGCATGATTCCTCCAGGTGAAATGTTTAGGAATTTCGGCATACAGGTAACCATTCGCTTCGGGAACTGTCCTGTTCAGTTCAAACCATCCGGTGAGCATGGTATTTTTCTCGGCAGCTCTCTGGAAAGCATTCCTTTCTTCGGATTCGGCAAAATAGACGGGCTGCAGGTTTTCCAAATGAACCGGTAGTCGTATGATGGAGTGCGACTTAGAATGCATTCTTTTTGCAAACAGCCTCCACGCTGCTTCAGGGGCAGACACGTATCCTGCATTTAAGAAGCATTTGATCTTGTCCCACATTAAAATTCTATCTCCAGATTCTTCCAGAACAACTTTAGCTGCATCATGACCCTTGTACACGTATTTGAACAAATACTTCACCGATTTTATGGAGCTGCATACTTCAACGTTTATGTGGGCGTTGTACTTTTTCGATAAATACGGATTGTAAGGAACGACCCATCTGTTATCGATGGCATGACCCTTGATCACGATAAAGTTTCCATCGTCCCTTCTTCTGTAGAGTGGGTAGCCATTCACGTTCTCTTTAGTTTCTGCCTGAAACGGTTTCGGAAATCCTTTCGAACATACACCATCACTCATGCAGGGAGAGTTTCTATTCAGTTCACCGCAGGGTCCGTGAATCATCGATGACTTCACAATGTTGTGTAGCTCCGGATGTCGAGTAGCATCTGGAAGTTCAGCACACACCAGCGAGTCTATGCACTCTGCATCTCTTATTTTGTCTTCTTCCGCTAAAAACAACAAAAGGTGCATATGAGGCAATCCTCTCTTCTGAAATTCGATGACGTGTATATCTGCAATGGTCGCACCTCAGATGTGATTCTTTGTCAAATCTTGCATCAAAGCCGTTTTCTTCAGGTCAAATACCCTCGAAAGGATGTCCGGGCGATCGTGAGCCTTCTGTCCTGGGAATAAGTTTTCTGTTATTTCCGGCCATTTAGGGTTGCACGTGAAAGTCAAAAACAGATCCGGTTTACCAAAGTCGCGCACAATGGCCATCGAGTCCTGATAGTTTTGCTGCATGCAGCGAGGGCTTCCTATAAACGTTGACGGAAGTATAACCGGTATTCCAGGGCGGACGCCCGTCTCTTGACCAACTCTGTAAATGTGATCGGCAAGACCCATGCGATTTCTTGGAGCAAACTGAAAAGAGTGCGCTAAGATAAATTTTTTAATTTCCCCATAGGTGTCTCGCTGAATTTTACAAACTTTAACATTTAGGCACAATTTGAATCGCAGTTTGTCATTTCAGAAAAATTCCGATTTTGTCTCAACATACCTATGTTATGACAATTTATAAGATACATAAATCTACTATATATCTGAAGTCGACAACTCGAGACTTGAATAACGCAAGTTAAATTTTTCTTGTCCTTTGTGTTACATGTTTGATCAGATAGCCTGGCTCAGTAAAAGTAGGCGGCCAGTGTAACTCTGATTAAAAATCCGGTTATAACCACGTGCAGTGCTGATAAGCATTACGTGTTTCTGAGAGAGACTCTTTCCTCTTTATTTTTCTTTTATGTATTTCTTTCTCCTGATGAGGAGGGACCTTTAGCTGCCCTCGAAATCGATTGAGTGTTTCAATATACTTACGCTAAATACAAGGTTGTTTTTACGTTTTTGATTGTCACATTAGCGTGTTTCTCTTCTAGTCTAGTTTATCATAACATGTTTTGTTTTTCCTTCTTTTACTGTGCAAGAGCAGAAAAAAGTTGCATCGTTCATTCTTTCAAATAATTTTAACAAAATGCGTAGAGAACATTTGTCCTTACTGTCGCTTTTAACAAATATGCCAAATTTAAAAACACGGAAATATATAAATTCACGTACATATTTGGAAATTTTAAAAAATAAATTAATATTTTGAAGTTATGTCTAAAAATACATCTATTTTAAGCTGATGGCAAAATGTTTTTCGGTTGTAACTTTTAGAAAAACTTTTAAAAACTACCAAAAAATGAAAATTTTTAAAATAAATGAGAAAATAGCTGTCACTTTCTTTAGGATTAGATCTAAATTTCAAATTGTGAAAGAAGGAATCAAGTAAGTTAAATAAAAATAAATATATATCACATTTAATTACCATTGAGCAGCTAAAATTTTGAGATGTATGTTTTTTAAAAACTATCTGTGCGATTTTTTATAAAACTGGCACTATGGCCTAATTTAAGTCGTAGAATCGAAATATGAAAAAAATATAGACATTACATTTTAGAAAAAGTCCGAGTTGCTGTCAGAGTACCTATGTTAGAACAATGGATATACATAAATATCATATATATTCTAAGTCGGCTTTCGAGACATGAAAAAAGCAAGTTAAATTTCATGAATCAGCCCAGTAAAACGGGAGATATAGAAATGTCCAATCAAGTTATGGTGTGTGTGCATGTGTGTGTTGTACACACACATTGCTATTGGAAAAGCTAGAGCTTATTCAGAATACCACTTTAAAAAATTATGAGTCGTTCAGCAATAAATGGAAAAGGAAAGTAAAGAAAATATATTTTTGCATTATTTTCTGTGGACTATTTCAGTGGACCAGCTGCTTTGTCGGTGAAGTAAAGTAAAGGTAATTTGGTTTGAGGCTCGAATCCCTCTGAATTGGCTGTCTGCATGGACGTTTTCCTGGTTTTTCCTGTATGTAACGTATATAGAACAACTTTCCCTTACAAAATCCTACACGAAGGTACATCCCCTTATGCAGATAGCCCTCGAGTTCTGTACTGAAATCTGGCAACTAACAATGTTTATGCGACAGCATGATAGCGGCATCCTGCTGAACGGACGAAAAGTTCTTTAAATCCTTCAGCACGAGCTATGCTTTTCTAGATGATATCAATTCATATATTTCTTCTGTGGAGTCGCTAACTGCCAAATTCACTTTGTACACGTTTAAGCATACGACAGGACTTCTTTATTTACCTCATAAAACCCAACAGAACTAAATTCTGCTAGAGGGAACCACAATTTCTCTCTTTTATCGCAACTTGCAAGCTTTCTTTATTTACACATCTAACACCATTTAACTCACTACAGCTCATAGATATACATCATCTCATATGCTGACGCCGGCAATAGCCGTTGCTTTCTAACAACTTATAGAACAACATTTCTGCAAAATATGTTTACAAATGAAATTTAATTTCTGAATATGATTTATATAAATTACATTTGAAGGGATATAGGAGATTTCAAATTTGAAAACGATTTTGGGGTTATACACAAAGCTTGGCGCAGGACTTGAAAAATATTGAATTAACCCTTAGAAAACCTCGCTAACCTGTATGCTTAAATTATAAATAATATTATTAAAATATTGAAACTCCCGAAATTTCTTTCAAGATTCATAACAGTTTCCTCCCCTCCCCTCCCCATCCATTAACGCGCAATGATGTGTGAAGTTATCAAATATTACGCGCAGCCTAAAGATAAGAAACTACAAATAAATTCTTTTAGGACAAGTAAGTTTATAAGTAATTCTGAAATAAACTGATACAATGCATTTGGGAAAACTGCACTACTGCATAACCTTAGGGGGAAGTAAAGAAAACAACATTCTAATCTCGGCTGTTTCGGGCGGTTCTGGTCGTTTTCATGAAAGGCCGTCTCAGATGTTTTACCCTTCAAAGGGTTGAAAGATTTCCTAGAATTCTATATTTGACTCTAAAGTACTGTTTTAAGTACGTCATACGATGATAGTTCAGCAGAGTACCATATTATAGCATTTATGATAGATAGGGGAATACTGTTAAAACATTTGAAATTATCAATAGCTGAATTATGAACAATCACGCAAAATGGGTCGGTAGGAAACTGCTGCGCAAATACTAGAGTTAGAATTACTTCAAAAATTTCTTTTCTTTAAGTTGGGAAATAGAAACAGTTAAAACTTAACTAATTAATAAATCTGCTGATGAAAGTAATTGTATACTGCAATTTTAATACTGGAAAACAAAATTTAATTTCTAGAATTTCCAAACAAGTAAGGTACCAAACATCTTAAATGTATTTTTTCGTCAACTGAAATTCAAATCATATTTACATAAGCATTATAATTGGAGAAACACAGAAGAACTAAAACACCAGAATGAAGATCATTACGTAAAGCACAGCTGTTTGCAAACTTCTAAAAAATAACATCTTGTTTGACGTTAATCTAAACATAATTGCGATAAAAGCATTAAATTTAAATCACAGAAAAAACTTCTCATTTCACTGTTATATGAAACTTGGTGTTTCCTCTTTTTTCTTTTTGAACAATACCATTTTGCTACTAATTCAGTACTTTGCTACTTTTTGTGTTCTGAAAATAACAATGTATTTAATACCATCATGCTTTTATTTTCTAACTTTTGCCATGTCGTTTGTTTGTATTTGAAGTAAGGTTCTACGAAACCGTTCAACAGCATACGCAAACACTCCCAAGAATAGAAAAGAGGTCGTTTCCCAGATAATCTTTTTGTTTGGCGATAGCAATTATTTTACAGAGGAAAAAAATTCTGTCGCCAAAGGGTAACATTAGCTGTGGAAGTGTTTCTTCCTCTTTCACCCTAACTCTACTCTTCATATTCTCATTTCAAACTAGATAGAATAAAAATCAATTTAAAGCTTGCACACTTTAACTGTTTTAAAAGTTGTAAATTCAGTAAAATAACTTGGATTATTTTCTGGCGATAAATGAATTGCGTGCTGTTTAAACAGCATTTCTTAATTCCGTTCTCTTAGCTTCATAATTATAATTTAACGAATGAATTCTTTCAAATATGAGACAAAATTTCCTTCTTCTAAAGTGTCTTTCTGAAACTCATATGCGTCTTCCGTGTGCAGTTTATTATAAAACAAGTTAAGTTAATTATTCTTTTATAATTTGAACTTTTCTTTTGTAAGAAAACATATTTGCTCAGCTATCTTTCTCAAGCTACTAGAAATTAAACCATTTAATTATTTTTATAAATTATCTTCGATATCTTAATACTCACACAACGTTAAGTTGTCTTATTTTTCGGTAAAAGTATTAAAAAATTGGCATTTTTTATAGATGAGGCTATTCTATATTTGATAAGTAAGTACAATATTTCAATTTTATTTTGATAAATAAGAAAAGTATTTACTATACTTGTTTCTAAATATAAGTTTATAATGTTTACTAAATAAATAAATATTTTCTTTTCTAATAAATTCTCATGAAATAAAGCGCCTTACCTTATATTATTCCTTCATGAAAGACTGAAACGTAAGGAAAACAAGTTATGTTCTAACACACTGCACTGTAATATTCGAATTCTATTTTCATTATTTTTCATTAACATTTTAGCAATAACTTTAGTTTGAAATGTGCAATTCGATCTTTTACTTTTGATATAGTTAACTAGCGGGCAAGCCCGCCAGCTGAGCGGGCTGAAGCCCGCTATATATTGCTCGTGTGTAAAAGAGTTCCCGTGTTAAATTTCCCCGGTATACGAAAGTTTGACCGAAATACCAGTCTTCACCGATTTTACCCAGGGTGCGCCCGATTAACTCACGTATGTATCGAGAAGATACTGCATACACGTTACACATGCGTAAAATCACGAAAAAATCCTTGCACCCACCCCGCTTGCCGAAAGTTGGACCGAACTACCAGTGTTTAGTGGTTTTGGGCGGGCTGCGCCCGCTTTATTAAATTATGCATCCAGAATATACTGCATACAGGACACACATGCGGAAACTCAAGAAAACACCCATAGATCCAGCCCGTTGGCCTTTATTCGAAAGTTCGTCCGAACTACCAGTGTTCAGCGATTTTACCCGGGCTGCGCCCGCTTTATTCGCGTATGCATCCAAAAGATACTGCATACACATTACACATGCGGAAAATCATGAAACATACATGGAGGCAGCCTGTTCACCGAGATTCGAAAGTTGGATCGAACTACCAGTGATCAGCAAATTTGCGCGGGCTTCGCCCGCTCTATTCTCGTATCCATCCAGAAGATACTGCATACACGATACACATGCGTAAAATCACGAAAATACCCACACAGACATCTCTTTAACTGGTATTCGAAAGTTGGACCGAACTACCAGTGTTCAGCGGGTTTGCGCGGGCTGCGCCCGCTTTATTCACATATGCATCCAGAAGATACTGCGTACACGATACACATGCGTAAAATCACGAAAGTACACATGCAGCCAGCCCGCTCGTTGGAATTCGAAACATGAACCTAACTACCAGGTTTCAGCGCGGACTGCGCCTGCTTTATTCGCGTATAAGTCCAGAAAATACTGCATACACGATAAACATACCTAAAATCACGAAAATACCCATGCAGCCAGCCCGATCGCCTTTATTCGAAAGCTGGACCGAGCTACCAGTGTTAAGCGGTTTGTGCGGGCTGCGGCCGCTTTATTTACGTATGCATTCACAATATACTGCATACACGTTACTCATACACAAAATTATGAAAACGTTGATGGAGCCAACCCGTTTGCCGGGATTCGAAATTTGGACTGAAGTACCAGTGTTCAGCGATTTCACTGCAAAGGCTTTTTGCCAAGTGTAACCGCAAAACTTTTCGGGTATAATATTCAAACAGCAGATTCGTTATTAAATCTCCTTTTGTTAAACTTCAACAAAATCACACACAAAAGTGCATCAATATATATATTAATGTAATTAATCAACCATAATTATTTATATTAAGAAAACTTTTCACATACCATGTTCAAGCAACAGAAATTCAATTTAAAACCCTGAACAAAAAATGATTAGTCAGGAATTAAAATAAATAGTTTATTTATATTTATATTTATTTTTTTGCTATTAAAATTTCTTAATTAAAATTAAATTTAATATTAGCTTTATGCGAACAGAAACATTTGTTATCAAAAATACAACAATGTATATATTAGTGAACTTATATATAATATCAAAAGCAGTGGATGATTACGTAGCTCAGTAACACAAATGAGCACGCTGATTTAAGCTATTAGAAATATTAATTTGTATTATTCGGAGTTGCTTTTCTTATTCAGATCCAAAAATCACGAATTGTTCGAAAAATGCACAAAAAACGTATCTCGGCAACTAACAGTCTGACCGGCTCGAAATTTACAATCTTATAATTGCCAGATTTTGAAAAGAGGTTTGGTCTTTGTTCCAGACAGATTGGCAAATTAGGAGATTAATTAGCATAATGAATAAAAATCGTTCACTACTTTAATTTCATCCGTGGGGAATGGCCCTGACGTTTCCAAAAGTCGTGCGGAAAACATCTTCCCCTCCCCGACACCCGTCGCTTTCGAATCAAACGCCGTCAACCAAGAGTTAGGAAAGGGAAATAAGGTTGTAGCGCTTTTTTAATGAACCTTCTAATTAGGCTGCTAATTAGCAAAACAGTTTACAATCAACGCTAACGTCCATTTGAGCATCCGGGAAGTGCAAAATTCAAAATTTGAACGATATCGGTTAATTCTTTCAAAAGTTACGCATTTTTGTGCATTTTTCCGGCTCAATTTCTCTTATTAAGAAAAATGCACTAAATATTCGTATCTCGGGAACTAATCATGCGATCGGCTCCAAATTTAGAAATTTACAACCGATGGATGGTCAGATGAAGGATGCTCTTTGTTCTAGATGGATTGGCAAATTAGATGATTAATTAGCATAATGAATAAAAAAGCGCCACTACGCTAATTTCACCCCTCGCGAATGGCCTTGACGATTCCAACAGTCGAGCGAATACAATCTCCCCCCACCGACACCCGTCGCTTTCCGAGTCGAAGGCCATCAACGAAGAGTTAGGAAGGGGAGATAAGAGTAGTAGCGCTTTTTTAATGAACCTGCTAATTAGGCTCCTAATAAGCAAAAGAGTTTACAATCAACGCTAACGTTCATTTGAGCATCCAGGAAGTGCAAAATTCAAAATTTGGAAAAAATCGGTCGGTTAGATGGGGAGATACGTATTTTTTGTGCATTTTTCCTACTCAGTTACTTTAATTAAAGAAAATTCGTAATTTGGGAACCAATCATCCAATTTTCTTGAAATTTCGAAACTTTTAACTCGCGGATCTTCAAACGACGGATGCCGTTTGTCCCAAGTCGATCGGCCAATTAGAAGCTTAATTAGCGGCATGACCGAAAATGCTCCAGTACCTTAATTTCGCCCCTTGCCGCGGAGAAATATCCCTTTCATAGGGAAAAACCCAACAAAGAAAGCGAAAGAAACGCCAAAAACGTAGGGAAAAATGAGTTTTTAATTAATATCTCGGCTAATTAAAGTCGCACGAAGATGCCAATGGTCAATATGGCGAGATACGGGAATTCTGAATCCAACGGTACCTTCCACTAAGCTCTACACCAAGCCATTCGTGAGAAGATGAGGTTACAAACAGACAGACGCGGACAGATTTTAATATATAGTAGACTAGCGGGCAAGCCCGCCAGCTGAGCAGGCTGAAGCCCGCTTATCATTGTTCGTTTTTAAAAGATATCCTATGTTAAATTTGGCCGGTATTGAAAAGTTGAACCGAACTACCATTTTTAGCGGCATTCCGCGGGCTTCCCCCGCTTTTTTCACCTATGCATCCAGAAGTTACCGCATACACTATACATATGCGGAAAATCACGAAAACACCCATGCTTCCAGCCCTTTCGCGGGTATTCGAAATTTGGACCGAAATACCAGTGTTCAGCGCTTTTGGGCGGGAGCCCGCCCAAAACATTGTTCACGTGTGCATGCAAAAGATACTGCGTACACCGTACACATGCGTAAAATCACGAAAACACCCCTCCAGCCAGCCCGCTGCCGATTCGAAAGTTGGACCGAAATACAATTTTTCAGCGGTTTTGCGCGTGCTGTGCCCGCTTTATTCGCGTATGCATGCTGAAGATGGTGCATAAACGATACACATGCGTAAAATCACGAAAACAAACATGGAGCCTGCCTGTTCGCCGGTATTCGAAAGTTGGACCGAATTACCAGTGTTATGTGGCTTTGCGCGGGCTCTGCCCGCTTTATTCATATATACACCCAGAAGATACTCCATACACTATACACATGCGTAAAATCACGAAAACACCCATGGAGCCAGCCAGTTCGTCGGGATTCGAAATTACCGCATTACCAGTATTCTGTGCCCGCTTTATTCACGTATGCATCCATGAGATACTTTATAAACGATACACATGCGAACAATCACGAAAACACCCATGCAGCCAGCCCGCTCGCCGAGATTCGAAAGTTTGAGCGAAATACCAGTGTTCAGCGGTTTTACCCGGTATCCGCGCGCTGTATTCACGTATGCATCCAAATTTTATATACAGTACCCCGGAATTCGAAAGTAGGACCGAAATACCAGTGTCCAGCGATTTTGTGGAGCGGGCTGCGCCCGCTTTATACACATAAGCATGGAGAGGATACTGCATAAACGATACACATGAGTTAAAGCAAGAAAACACCCGGGGAGCCAGCTCGTTCGCCGACACCGAAAGTTGGATCGAACTACCAGCGTTAAGAGGTTTTGAGCAGGCTGCGCCCACTTTTATCACATACGCATCCAGAAATCACTTTATACACTATACACATGCGGAAAATCAGGAAAACACCCATGCAGCCAGCCCGCTCGCAGAGATTCGAATGTTTGACCGAACTACCAGTGTTCAGCGGTTTTACCCGGTATCCGCGCGCTGTATTCACGTATGCGACCAAATTTTATGTACAGTACCCCGGAATTCGAAAGTTGGACCGAACTACCAGTGTTCTGTAGTTTTGCGCGGGCTGCTCCCGCTTTATTCAAGTATGCATGCAGAAGATACCGCATACACGTTACACATGCGAAAAATCCCGAAAACACACATTGAGCCAACACGGTCGCTTGGATTCGAAAGTTGGACCGAACTACCAGTAATCAGAGGTTTTGAGCGAATTTCGGCCGCTTTATTCACTTATGCATCCAGAAGATGCTGCGTACACGAGGCACATGCGTAAAATCACGCAAACACCCATGGACCCAGCCCGTTCGTCGGGATTCGAAATTAGGACCGAACTACCAGAGTTCAGCTTTATTCATTTATGCATCCAGAAGACACTGCATACACAACAGATATGCGTAAAATCACAAAAAACATGAGTGTAGCCTGCCTGCTCACCGGGATTCGAAAGTTACCGTATACCATCTCAAAGGAGCAAAGAAAAATCTTTAATCTAAAAAAAAAAAAAAAAGTGGGAATTTAATTTTTATTGGTGCGAACTTATTTAAAATATCATTTGCATTAAAAGATAATATCTAAATTAAGTGCACGTATCTAATAACATAAAAAAATATATTATTCCAAAAAATCAAATTTATTATTAAAAAAATAACAACATATTTTTAAAAAATACCTTTTTCAGATTTTTTGATTAATATCCCAGCTGATTAAAGTTGTACAACTTCAAGAACGTCATCATTTAAATTTAAGGTAATATAATAACTTTTATTCAATATCAATAAAAGAATTAACGTGACAATCATCCTAACCTGAAATTAAAAAAAAAATTGTGAAAAGCAGCTGTTCATTTAAAATGCCTACATTAACGAAATATTTTTAAAATACAGTTAGGTAACATGCAATCGCGTGCTTTATTCAACTTTAGAATATAACCTTGATTTGTATCTGCCGCGATTCAAGAAACTGTTGCAATCGGAAAAATGAGCCCGAAAATTAGCGTTTTCACAGTTTTTAAATAATATCTCAGCTGATTAACGTCCTACGAAGATGAGAATGGTATCATTGGATTCGTAGAATTTTTTGGAATCCGCAGACACCTGCCTCGAATTCCAACTCAGCGCCGTTCCATAGATATTTAAGAAAAAAGAAATTGACACGTGACCTTTCGCCAGCACAAATCTCGAGCGGAAGCAATTGTCACCCCCCCGGCGCTTTCGAAAAAGCAATTTTAACTCAGCTAATTCCGAGACGGTTGCCACTCCGAAAGATGAAATAACGTTTTCGCAGTTTTTAATTAATAAACTCCGCCGATTATTGTCGTACGAAGATGGGACCGGTATCGATGGATTCGTTGATTTTTTTCGAATACGGGGATATGCGTTTCGAATCGCAGCTCGGAGCCGTTCCACAGATATTCGAGAAAAACGAATTTGGCACTCGGCCAAATCCCTAAAATAGGGGAAACCCGTGAAAGAAAGTGCAAAACGTAGGGAAATGTAGGGAGAAAATCAGTTTTTAATTAATATCTCGGCTAATTAAAGTCGCACGAAGATACCGATGGTCAATATGGCGAGCCACGGGCATTCTGAATCCAACGGTACCTTCCGCTAAGCTCTACACCCAGCCGTTCCCGAGGAGATGATGTTACAAACACACAAACAGACAGAGGCACACAGATTTTAATAGTATAGACTAGCGGGCAAGCCCGCCAGCTGAGCGGGCTGAAGCCCATTACTTCAGGGGATGGATGCCTTCGTGGTATTCGAAAGTTCGACCTAACTACCAGTGTACAGCGATTTTACATTTGCTGCGCCCGCTTTGTTAACGTATGCATGCAGAAGATACTGCATGCGGAAAACCACGAAAACACACATGCAGCCAGCCCGCTCGCCGGGATTAGAAAGTTGGACTGAACTACCAGTGTTCAGCGATTTTACCGCTCAGCTGCTTGTACGAAGTGTAATCGCGAAAATTTTCGGGTGTGATATTCCAACAGTATACTCGTTGTTAAAATTCCTTTATTTAAATTCTTTTTGGTAAACTCCAACTGCTGTCTATATATTTTATACTTAACATCTCTTTTGTAATTATGTTTCATAACAGTAAATATATACTGGCATTTAAATGCCTTTAAAATAGTAGAAAACATTTAAAAGCATTATGTTACAATTTTTTCATGCTCGGAAGTAATACTTTTAACTGCGAGCAAACCTTTGATCTTAGTCGTAACTGTAACTGCTTTCGGCGGCGTTTGTTTACATTTTTCAAGCGTGGGTTTTCGAGCTGATCAGTTTTCGTCAGTTATCTTTGTTTACCTTTTAAAAATGTTCTTCGAAGGGTCTTCTAAGACTCTTGATAATATTTTAGTCGTGAATTTGTTCTATTTTGATTATACTGGTAAATTTTTTTTTTTTACTTATGCTATTAGCAAGTAGTATCATAAACCCAAAGCATCAGCGGTTCTAAAATAAAACTCGTGCATGTGTGAAGAATATTCATGGCAGATGGTCATTTGTAGATGCTGTTACCGCAGAAAAAATTGCTGACACTTAAAATTTAGCGGATATGACAAATGATAAAAGTCCAGCGTGAAAATCAATTGTGAATACAACTGCGAGTGTAAAGGCAGCTGAGTTGAAAACAATTTTTCAATCTACATCAAATTCTAATCAAAATTTGATTGAAAAGTGTTCCTATATTTTAATGAACAGCGAAATGTTTGTTGCATAATGCTACAACAGTTCTTCAGTTGTAATATGAAACGGAATGTTTGGCTATTGAGCTCGTTTGCAAATTGTGTAAGAAGGTGTTAATTTTAAAAAATCAAAAATTGTAAAACCAAAACTTGCAGATTATAAAATTGCTGCTAAATAACAGAATGTTAAATAATAATATGTGCAATGCTATGGAAATTCTAAGAACAGATAACAATTATCAAAATATTTTGAATAATTAGGCAACGACCACAGGAAGTGTCATTTTTACTTCCGTGTGTAATGTAGTGGTGTAGCGTATTCAGCTACGGCACTCGAGTGCAATCTGCCTAAGGGGAGGGATGCCTTCTTGTTGGCTTTTTAAAGGAAAGTGGCATGGGGAAAATAACAAAAACACCCATGCAGCCACCCCATTCACTGGGATTAGAATGTTGGGTGTTTGTAAAAGACGCAACTTTGTGGAACAAACTCATTTGCTCATTACAGTCCTATCCCTCGAGTATATCAAATATCATGTGAATCATGCCCATGTCTTGCATCTGCTGCACACCTTGTTCCATCATTGTGTGGATATAGCTCATATTGTGTCAATAGTGTTGTATGTGTCCAATATCCCCTGTATATACATTTGAAAATATATATGTACATACATATAAACCAAATTAGTTAGTCGCCTGTTTTTATCGCATTCAAAATAAATAAATAACAGAAAATAATTTTTAAAATCTACCGAGTAAGTATTGCAGATGGGTGGGCTGCACCCACTCAATTCTTTGCTGGTGTCTAAAATAGTTTCTGTGTGAAATTTGTAGAAATATTTTGTATTTAAATCAAAAACAGAAAAATAATTTTAAATCTATGATTAAAATTGTTTTTCTCACTTTCATTATTATTAACACGAAACCGAAGGGACTGAAGAATTTTTTCGTGTTAAAGGATATTGAAAAAAAAAAAAAAACATATTTTCAACAAAATTAAGTTTATTAGAGTACATTTTATTTGCACAGATATGCATATAGGCATGTATTTAATAAAAAATCAATGAAACAAAATCATCCACAAGAACTGCATTATTCATTTCGTTTTCTTTGTCGGAATCTGCATCAATGATATTTTTTTAGCTTTGAACAAACTCCAAAATATCCTTGTCTCCAATTATTTGGGGCTGTACACACATTATCATCAACTACTGCAACTGTTGTTCTTTGGATAACACAGTAGGGCAGCACACAGAAACTTTTCCAAACGTTTCATAAAATGTCAGTCGTGTGAACCAGTAAAATATTTTACTGTACCTATGTCTATAAAAGACACAACTTTGGGAAAGACATTACAGGCCTATCCCTTGAGTATATTAAATATCATGCAAAACAAAATATTTTATATGAATGAAATCAGTTATTGCGTCAATAGTTCAAAGAAAAACAGAAAATAATTTTTAAAATCTACCGAGTAAGTACGCCAAGTGGGCGAGCTACAATCCGTATTTATCTGAAAAGAAATAATAATAATAATAATAATTTCTTAGTTATAAGTTTATATTAAACACAAAAACTTGAAAAGAAAAAAAAAATGTAAACAGAAAAAATTGGTGGGCTTTTGACGGCATAAACTGCCTGACACCTGGGGTCTCCTCTGCAACCTCATCGACCAGGGGGTTATTTTTTCTCCCAGGTATCAGCCCCTTCCCTGGTCTGCTGTTACAGAATCATAGACAAAATTGCATCACTATATATAAATATGTATATATATATATATATATATATTGATGCAATTGTATATACATATATACACACACGCACAATTAAGATATATATATATTTGTATGTGTTTACAAAAATGCAAGCAATGAATAAGAAAAATTATTTACAAAAATTTACATGTTCTATGTACACCTGAAAAGAAAAACATTTTAATTTGAATGAAATCATTTCTATATACACCTGAAAAAAAGTATTTACAAGTTCTATGTACATCTGAAAAGAAATGTATAAAAACATTTTAATTTGAATCAAATCATTTCTATATACACCTGAAAAAGAAATATTTTATACTATTAAAATTACTATTTAAAATTTTTTACTATTAAAATCTATACTATTAAAATCTGTGTGCCTCTGTCTGTTTGTGTGTTTGTAACATCATCTCCTCGGGAACGGCTGGGTGTGGAGCTTAGCGGAAGGTACCGTTGGATTCAGAATGCCCGTGGCTCGCCATATTGACCATCGGCATCTTCGTGCGACTTTAATTAGCCGAGATATTAATTAAAAACTGCTTTTTCCCCTACGTTTCCTTACGTTTTGCACTTTCTTTCACCCGTTTTCCCTGTTTTAGGGATTTGGCTGAGTGCCAAATTCGTTTTTCTCGAATAACTTGGGAACGGCGCCGAGTTGGAATTCGAAACGCATATCTCCGGATTCGAAAAAAATCAACAAATCCATCGATACCGGTCCCATCTTCGTACGACAGTAATCCGCGGAGTTATTAATTAAAAACTGCGAAAACAATAATTTCGGCACTCAGTCTTCCGAGTGGCAACAGTCTCGGCAGTCGTCGGAGATAAAAATGCTATGGGAACGCCAAGGCCGTTCGCCACTAACAAACTAAGAATAAAAAATTAAAATAACTTAAAGGAATAAACTGAAAAGCTAAAATAAAACTAAAAATAGAAACATTCTCTTCATTTAGTTGTCGTTAGTTGAATGTAGATTGGTTTATGCCCTTGATAAGTCGAGTAAAAGACGTCATAGATAAAATAAAAAGTTTTGTTTCCCGGTCTGGCAACAGATCAAATAGAATCAAAAGTTTAGTTTCCTGGTTTGGCAACAAAAAATTTATTTACGAATTTTGGATTTGGAAGGAGACCGTCGCAATTTTTTCCAGCATTTCAAATTTCGTAAATATTCTTATTATTACTCATTGCACTTAATCTTTATTTCTTTTTACAGGATATTTGATTGTTTTTTGCATTTATATTTGTAGTTTTAGTAATTTAAAGTAATATTTTAAACTTTTATATGCTCCTGTTAGTTTAGAACTTGAGAATTCTTCGGAACATTAACTTGGTGACTCTTTTTATATATTTAATGTATTATTTTGTATTTTTTTAAAGATCTATTCATTCGTGTTTTATATTTCTGTTATTGTTGCTCGATAAATTGCATTTACATTTTATATTTTTGACATTTTCCTGTGTGCGATAACAATTATCGTTTTAAGGCGATCGAATGTTCTATATTTTATTAAATTTGTTATTTTGTTAGGTTTGTTATTTGAATTTCAGAATTGATTTCAGAAGTTCCTAATTTATATTTGTATTTATACCTTTTATTTATTTTGTGTTTAGGTTTTCATTTTCTGTTTATGTGCATTGTTCTCAGATTGACCTAATTATTAGAAATATTTTCATAATTTTTATCTGTGCTTGGAATTTTTCATAACATTACCCATATTACTTCTTGTTTGCCAGCAATTTTTTAACAGGGAAGTTTTTGTTTTACATTTTTGATTTTTTAAAATTAATTTGCTCTTAAGTGGAAAATTTTTCATTTAGTCTAGGATTATTTTAAAATTTGTGTTGTATACATATAGAATTTATTAATTTTTTTTCCAGCAGTATTGGTTTAATGAGCAAATTTTTCTTTCATCTGCGTAGTCAATTTTTTGAGTCGAGTTAATATTTTAGTAGTGCTTTTTTTAACGTACTGAAATGCCGAAACGGAAAAGAGGCATTACAGGAGATGCATCAAGAAGACGAAGAGCTGAAGCACAGAGTTTACGGCGAGCTGCAGAAAATGAAGAAGAAACTGCTGCGAGACTGAGCACGCAAGCGCGTCGGCAAGCAAACCTACGCGCTCAAGAAACGGAAGAAGAAACCGCTACGAGACTCGGCAGGAAAGCCCAACATCAAGAAAATTTACATGCTGCAGAAACGGAACAAGAAACCATTAGGAGACTCAGCAGGCAATCCCAATGTCAAGAAAATTTGCGTGCTCAAGAAAGTGAAGAAGAAACCAGTAGGAGGCACAGAGAAAACGAACAAGCCGAAGTGTTGAACGGGATGTTGAATCCTGAACAGAAATTAGTTTACGACTTGGTTTTGGAAGCTGTACGAGATGAGAATCCTAACACACCGAAGACATGTTGTGTTAATGCGTTTGCCGGAGCTGGAAAAACTTTCCTTTTTAGGACGATCCTTCATGCTGTTCGAGGAATGGGCCACGTTGCCATTCCCGTTGCGTGGACAGGCATTGCTGCTGTGCTGTTGACCGGTGGAAGAACTGTACACTCTACTTTCAAGTTGCCCGTTCCAGTTCTGGAAAATTCCTCGTGCCGTGTGAGACAAGATAGCGCTGAAGGAAGGTACTTGAAGACTGCGAAACGTTTCATATGGGATGAATGCACCATGACGCCTCATTACGCTTTGGAAGCTGTCGACAGATTGCTGAGAGACTTGACCGGAATGGATGTTCCTTTTGGCGGTAAAACCTTAGTTTTAGGAGGTGACTGGAGACAAACATTACCTGTTGTCGCACATGGAAACCGAACTTCTGCGATCGAGAGCTGCCTCAGGAACTCCTTTTTGTGGCCACATTTCAAACAATGCACGCTTTCCACCAATATGCGATTGAATCCGGAAGAACAAGAATTTTCAGAATGGCTTCTGCAGTTGGGAGACGGTCGTCTTAAAAATGACAGTGGCTTGGACGAAGACATTATCGAAATTCCATCTTTGTGTGTGGTCAACAGATCGATAGTAGAAGAAATGTTTGGCTGCGGTAATGAATTCGACTTACAAGACTTGGCCAGTAAAGCGATTTTATGTCCAAAGAACGAGGAAGCTCTGAAGCTTAATGAAGAAATTCTTTCCACGTTTCCAGGTCAAGTTTTCACGCACTACAGTGCAGACTCGGTTATTTGCGATGACGAAGAAGAACAAGAAACGTATCAGCTGGATTTCATCCACAGCCTGACGCCTTCTGGAATGCCACCTCATCGTCTGAATTTGAAAGTTGGAGTTATAGTTATGCTTCTACGAAATCTACATCCATCGGTTGGACTCTGCAACGGAACAAGGCTCATTGTGAAGAGAATTATGCCAAACGTTTTAGATTGTGAAGTCATCTCTGGACAGAATGCTGGATCGAGAGTTTTCATTCCACGTGTTGAACTTTCACCATCAGATCCAAACCTCCCCTTTCAGCTCAAGCGAAGACAGTTTCCCATCAGGCTTGCATTTTGTATGACTATTAATAAGTCACAGGGACAGACACTTAAGAAAGTTGGGATTTATTTACCGCAACCAGTTTTCAGTCATGGAATGCTTTACGTAGCTTTTTCAAGATGTTCGTCTGTGAGGAATGTTCGTGTTTTAGTGAAAGACACCAAGAAGCAAGGCCGTTTGATGCCAGCATGTTCTAAGGTATTCACAAGAAATATTGTTTACAGGGAGGTTCTGCAGTAAAAAAGTTACTCGAGACATTGAAACAGTGAGATTTTTGCAACACAAAATGAAGGTAATCAAGCCAAAGCAAAAATGAAAAAGATTTGAGGTTTTTGGATGATTGGGATAAATTGAAGCAAGTCAAGATGAAGCTGAAACAGTTTGAGAATTATGCATTAGTCGGCTTTTATGTCTGTTGTTACAAAGTGGAATTTGTAGTAGTTATGCAATCGGAAGCTGTATTATTTTTTCAATGTTGTAAATATTTTTTATAAATTTTCCTTTTCAGGTCTACATACAATTGCGTTCATTAATTTTAAAACATTTTATGTATTTTTCTTTTTTAGGTATTTATGGAACTGATTTCAATCACATAAAAATATTTCTTTTTCAGGTGTATATAGAAATGATTTGATTCAAATTAAAATGTTTTTATACATTTCTTTTCAGATGTACATAGAACTTCGTCCAAGCCACTGTCATTTTTAAGACGACCGTCTCCCAACTGCAGAAGCCATTCTGAAAATTCTTGTTCTTCCGGATTCAATCGCATATTGGTGGAAAGCGTGCATTGTTTGAAATGTGGCCACAAAAAGGAGTTCCTGAGGCAGCTCTCGATCGCAGAAGTTCGGTTTCCATGTGCGACAACAGGTAATGTTTGTCTCCAGTCACCTCCTAAAACTAAGGTTTTACCGCCAAAAGGAACATCCATTCCGGTCAAGTCTCTCAGCAATCTGTCGACAGCTTCCAAAGCGTAATGAGGCGTCATGGTGCATTCATCCCATATGAAACGTTTCGCAGTCTTCAAGTACCTTCCTTCAGCGCTATCTTGTCTCACACGGCACGAGGAATTTTCCAGAACTGGAACGGGCAACTTGAAAGTAGAGTGTACAGTTCTTCCACCGGTCAACAGCACAGCAGCAATGCCTGTCCACGCAACGGGAATGGCAACGTGGCCCATTCCTCGAACAGCATGAAGGATCGTCCTAAAAAGGAAAGTTTTTCCAGCTCCGGCAAACGCATTAACACAACATGTCTTCGGTGTGTTAGGATTCTCATCTCGTACAGCTTCCAAAACCAAGTCGTAAACTAATTTCTGTTCAGGATTCAACATCCCGTTCAACACTTCGGCTTGTTCGTTTTCATACTGGCCATCGAACTGCGGGACTTCGAGAGAAACAGCATCAGTCAATGTTGGTTGCGGGAGACCAAGAGAACATAGCGAAACATTGTGCACTTCTAACTGGTCTTCTATACTTCTCAGTGCAAGGCTGAAACTGTCTTCTAAGGAGTAAGATCTCGCAAAATCTTCTGAAAGGGACTCTTTGAATTCATTCCACAAAGCGACGGGTTCCGCAGGGTTGCAGAAAACACAGATGAAGCAAAAAAGCTCTCTTAGCTGCGGTGGCATTTGAAAAGCTGATGCTTCTGCCAGAGTATTTTTCCATTCTTCGTCGTCTTGCAGCAGATGCCTTGCACGGCAGGCTTCCTTGAACGTTGAATACTCCACACCTTCGTAAGTTCTTAAGTCGGCAAAACTCTTTGCTCCTTTAACGTGACACAGCAGCAACCTCAGATGGAAACGCTCAACATCTTTCGGGCTAACAGAATACATTCTTGAAATGATGTAATCTCCAAGTCTAACTCGTGTCTGCCAGGCATGATTCCTCCAGGTGAAATGTTTAGGAATTTCGGCATACAGGTAACCATTCGCTTCGGGAACTGTCCTGTTCAGTTGAAACCATCCGGTGAGCATGGTATTTTTCTCGGCAGCTCTCTGGAAAGCATTCCTTTCTTCGGATTCGGCAAAATAGACGGGCTGCAGGTTTTCCAAATGAACCGGTAGTCGTATGATGGAGTGCGACTTAGAATGCATTCTTTTTGCAAACAGCCTCCACGCTGCTTCAGGGGCAGACACGTATCCTGCATTTAAGAAGCATTTGATCTCGTCCCACATTAAAATTCTATCTCCAGATTCTTCCAGAACAACTTTAGCTGCATCATGACCCTTGTACACGTATTTGAACAAATACTTCACCGATTTTATGGAGCTGCATACTTCAACGTTTATGTGGGCGTTGTACTTTTTCGATAAATACGGATTGTAAGGAACGACCCATCTGTTATCGATGGCATGACCCTTGATCACGATAAAGTTTCCATCGTCCCTTCTTCTGTAGAGTGGGTAGCCATTCACGTTCTCTTTAGTTTCTGCCTGAAACGGTTTCGGAAATCCTTTCGAACATACACCATCACTCATGCAGGGAGAGTTTCTATTCAGTTCACCGCAGGGTCCGTGAATCATCGATGACTTCACAATGTTGTGTAGCTCCGGATGTCGAGTAGCATCTGGAAGTTCAGCACACACCAGCGAGTCGATGCACTCTGCATCTCTTATTTTGTCTTCTTCCGCTAAAAACAACAAAAGGTGCATATGAGGCAATCCTCTCTTCTGAAATTCGATGACGTGTATATCTGCAATGGTCGCACCTCAGATGTGATTCTTTGTCAAATCTTGCATCAAAGCCGTTTTCTTCAGGTCAAATACCCTCGAAACGATGTCCGGGCGATCGTGAGCCTTCTGTCCTGGGAATAAGTTTTCTGTTATTTCCGGCCATTTAGGGTTGCACGTGAAAGTCAAAAACAGATCCGGTTTACCAAAGTCGCGCACAATGGCCATCGAGTCCTGATAGTTTTGCTGCATGCAGCGAGGGCTTCCTATAAACGTTGACGGAAGTATAACCGGTATTCCAGGGCGGACGCCCGTCTCTTCACCAACTCTGTAAATGTGATCGGCAAGACCCATGTAAGTTTCCACTCTCAGATTCGTCTGATGGCTCCGGAGGTACGCAATCCTGTTGCCTTCAACTTTTACGTATGCATCCACGAGATACGGCTGAAACAATTTCCGGCCATACAAAATCGGGTTGTAGCAATCTCGTCGTACGGACACCCTGTGACTGTAAAACTGTAACTCTGTGTATTGCTGTCCGACTCTGAATCCTTGCTCGCCTTGAGGAAAGAAAAGTACGTACGTCATGGGTTCCAAGTTGGGATTTAAGGTACTGATGTTGATGAGACCACCACCTCTCGGATGGATCACGATGTCTCGGTTTCGATGGAGGAGCGCCGTCCGTACTCTTGAAGACGACTGCAACTTCATTTTCTTTCGGAGCATTGTAACGTCCCCTGTGCTCGCCTGCAGCAACACTTTCACCCTTGATGTACATGCGGATATCCGCAGCAGTTTCGGCACCTTGCTCTCGTACAGTTTCTTCTTCGAATTCCTTCAGCATCTTGTAGGCTTCCGCATATGGATTAACGTTCCTTAAAACTGTGTCCAACTGTCTCAGGAGTTCGGCGTTCAGGGCAACATTTCCAAATATGTTCATTCTCTGCCTGAGGGCTTGATCCGAATCTAAAATGTACAGCTGAGCATACTGTTCTTGACCGGGATGAGGCGGATGAAGGTGGCTCGTTCGATGATATATGGCACCGTGAATCCTGAAGCAGTAGGGACCCGAACCCGAAGTTATTTCTATATTGGCACCCAATGAAGCAAAACTGAGCAGGCAGTTGTAAGTACGTATGTTGGCAAAAAACTCTTCAGAAAACGGGTGGTTCCCATTCATTAAATTGTGCCATTCTACTGGATATCTTCTTTCAGCTTCGACAATTTTCCCATTGTTACAGCAGTGCATGTATCTTCCTCTTGCATTCCTTTCTCCCGTAAAGAACAATCCGTTGCAGAGATCGCAGGAAGCTTCCATTGAACCGGCGCTGTGTTGCTCAACATAAACTTCGAGTCCACATCTTCCTGCATTGTGAAGAGTGCTGCGTGAACGTTGTGCTGCATTCATGCGTAGCCTGTCTTCTCGTACGGACATTGTTTCTTCGGATAGGACTTGTCTGTGGCGTGCAGCGTCTCGCGGTCTTCGTGTAGCAGCGTCCTCTTCCGACTCTTCCGCTCGAACTTGACGATGACGATGAGAGTCCAGTCTGTGCCTCCTACTGGTTTCTTCTTCACTTTCTTGAGCACGCAAATTTTCTTGACATTGGGATTGCCTGCTGAGTCTCCTAATGGTTTCTTGTTCCGTTTCTGCAGCATGTAAATTTTCTTGATGTTGGGCTTTCCTGCCGAGTCTCGTAGCGGTTTCTTCTTCCGTTTCTTGAGCGCGTAGGTTTGCTTGCCGACGCGCTTGCGTGCTCAGTCTCGCAGCAGTTTCTTCTTCATTTTCTGCAGCTCGCCGTAAACTCTGTGCTTCAGCTCTTCGTCTTCTTGATGCATCTCCTGTAATGCCTCTTTTCCGTTTCGGCATTTCAGTACGTTAAAAAAAGCACTACTAAAATATTAACTCGACTCAAAAAATTGACTACGCAGATGAAAGAAAAAAATTGCTCATTAAACCAATACTGCTGGAAAAAAAATTAATGCATTCTATATGTATACAACACAAATTTTAAAATAATCCTAGACTAAATGAAAAATTTTCCACTTAAGAGCAAATTAATTTTAAAAAATCAAAAATGTAAAACAAAAACTTCCCTGTTAAAAAATTGCTGGCAAACAAGAAGTAATATGGGTAATGTTATGAAAAATTCCAAGCACAGATAAAAATTATGAAAATATTTCTAATAATTAGGTCAATCTGAGAACAATGCACATAAACAGAAAATGAAAACCTAAACACAAAATAAATAAAAGGTATAAATACAAATATAAATTAGGAACTTCTGAAATCAATTCTGAAATTCAAATAACAAACCTAACAAAATAACAAATCTAATAAAATATAGAACATTCGATCGCCTTAAAACGATAATTGTTATCGCACACAGGAAAATGTCAAAAATATAAAATGTAAATGCAATTTATCGAGCAACAATAACAGAAATATAAAACACGAATGAATAGATCTTTAAAAAAATACAAAATAATACATTAAATATATAAAAAGAGTCACCAAGTTAATGTTCCGAAGAATTCTCAAGTTCTAAACTAACAGGAGCATATAAAAGTTTAAAATATTACTTTAAATTACTAAAACTACAAATATAAATGCAAAAAACAATCAAATATCCTGTAAAAAGAAATAAAGATTAAGTGCAATGAGTAATAATAAGAATATTTACGAAATTTGAAATGCTGGAAAAAATTGCGACGGTCTCCTTCCAAATCCAAAATTCGTAAATAAATTTTTTGTTGCCAAACCAGGAAACTAAACTTTTGATTCTATTCGATCTGTTGCCAGACCGGGAAACAAAACTTTTTATTTTATCTATGACGTCATTTACTCGACTTATCAAGGGCATAAACCAATCTACATTCAACTAACGACAACTAAATGAAGAGAATGTTTCTATTTTTAGTTTTATTTTAGCTTTTCAGTTTATTCCTTTAAGTTATTTTAATTTTTTATTCTTAGTTTGTTAGTGGCGAACGGCCTTGGCGTTCCCATAGCATTTTTATCTCCGACGACTGCCGAGACTGTTGCCACTCGGAAGACTGAGTGCCGAAATTATTGTTTTCGCAGTTTTTAATTAATAACTCCGCGGATTATTGTCGTACGAAGATGGGACCGGTATCGATGGATTTGTTGATTTTTTTCGAATCCGGAGATATGCGTTTCGAATTCCAACTCGGCGCCGTTCCCAAGTTATTCGAGAAAAACGAATTTGGCACTCAGCCAAATCCCTAAAACAGGGAAAACGGGTGAAAGAAAGTGCAAAACGTAAGGAAACGTAGGGGAAAAAGCAGTTTTTAATTAATATCTCGGCTAATTAAAGTCGCACGAAGATGCCGATGGTCAATATGGCGAGCCACGGGCATTCTGAATCCAACGGTACCTTCCGCTAAGCTCTACACCCAGCCGTTCCCGAGGAGATGATGTTACAAGCACACAAACAGACAGAGGCACACAGATTTTAATAGTATAGACTAGCGGGCAAGCCCGCCAGCTGAGCGGGCTGAAGCCCATTACTTCAGGGGATGGATGCCTTCGTGGTATTCGAAAGTTCGACCTAACTACCAGTGTACAGCGATTTTACATTTGCTGCGCCCGCTTTGTTAACGTATGCATGCAGAAGATACTGCATGCGGAAAACCACGAAAACACACATGCAGCCAGCCCGCTCGCCGGGATTAGAAAGTTGGACCGAACTACCAGTGTTCAGCGATTTTACCGCTCAGCTGCTTGTACGAAGTGTAATCGCGAAAATTTTCGGGTGTGATATTCCAACAGTATACTCGTTGTTAAAATTCCTTTATTTAAATTCTTTTTGGTAAACTCCAACTGCTGTCTATATATTTTATACTTAACATCTCTTTTGTAATTATGTTTCATAACAGTTAATATATACTGGCATTTAAATGCCTTTAAAATAGTAGAAAACATTTAAAAGCATTATGTTACAATTTTTTCATGCTCGGAAGTAATACTTTTAACTGCGAGCAAACCTTTGATCTTAGTCGTAACTGTAACTGCTTTCGGCGGCGTTTGTTTACATTTTTCAAGCGTGGGTTTTCGAGCTGATCAGTTTTCGTCAGTTATCTTTGTTTACCTTTTAAAAATGTTCTTCGAAGGGTCTTCTAAGACTCTTGATAATATTTTAGTCGTGAATTTGTTCTATTTTGATTATACTGGTAAATTTTTTTTTTTACTTATGCTATTAGCAAGTAGTATCATAAACCCAAAGCATCAGCGGTTCTAAAATAAAACTCGTGCATGTGTGAAGAATATTCATGGCAGATGGTCATTTGTAGATGCTGTTACCGCAGAAAAAATTGCTGACACTTAAAATTTAGCGGATATGACAAATGATAAAAGTCCAGCGTGAAAATCAATTGTGAATACAACTGCGAGTGTAAAGGCAGCTGAGTTGAAAACAACTTTTCAATCTACATCAAATTCTAATCAAAATTTGATTGAAAAGTGTTCCTATATTTTAATGAACAGCGAAATGTCTGTTGCATAATGCTACAACAGTTCTTCAGTTGTAATATGAAAGGGAATGTTTGGCTATTGAGCTCGTTTGCAAATTGTGTAAGAAGGTGTTAATTTTAAAAAATCAAAAATTGTAAAACCAAAACTTGCAGATTATAAAATTGCTGCTAAATAACAGAATGTTAAATAATAATATGTGCAATGCTATGGAAATTCTAAGAACAGATAACAATTATCAAAATATTTTGAATAATTAGGCAACGACCACAGGAAGTGTCATTTTTACTTCCGTGTGTAATGTAGTGGTGTAGCGTATTCAGCTACGGCAAAGCACTCGAGTGCAATCTGCCTAAGGGGAGGGATGCCTTCTTGTCGGTTTTTTAAAGGAAAGTGGCATGGGGAAAATAACAAAAACACCCATGCAGCCACCCCATTCACTGGGATTCGAATGTTGGGTGTGTGTAAAAGACGCAACTTTGTGGAACAAACTCATTTGATCATTACAGTCCTATCCCTCGAGTATATCAAATATCATGTGAATCATGCCCATGTCTTGCATCTGCTGCACACCTTGTTCCATCATTGTGTGGATATAGCTCATATTGTGTCAATAGTGTTGTATGTGTCCAATATCCCCTGTATATACATTTGAAAATATATATGTACATACATATAAACCAAATTAGTTAGTCGCCTGTTTTTATCGCATTCAAAATAAATAAATAACAGAAAATAATTTTTAAAATCTACCGAGTAAGTATTGCAGATGGGTGGGCTGCACCCACTCAATTCTTTGCTGGTGTCTAAAATAGTTTCTGTGTGAAATTTGTAGAAATATTTTGTATTTAAATCAAAAACAGAAAAATAATTTTAAATCTATGATTAAAATTGTTTTTCTCACTTTCATTATTATTAACACGAAACCGAAGGGACTGAAGAATTTTTTCGTGTTAAAGGATATTGAAAAAAAAAAAAAAACATATTTTCAACAAAGATAAGTTTATTAGAGTACATTTTATTTGCACAGATATGCATATAGGCATGTATTTAATAAAAAATCAATGAAACAAAATCATCCACAAGAACTGCATTATTCATTTCGTTTTCTTTGTCGGAATCTGCATCAATGATATTTTTTTTAGCTTTGAACAAACTCCAAAATATCCTTGTCTCCAATTATTTGGGGCTGTACACACATTATCATCAACTACTGCAACTGTTGTTCTTTGGATAACACAGTAGGGCAGCACACAGAAACTTTTCCAAACGTTTCATAAAATGTCAGTCGTGTGAACCCGTAAAATATTTTACTGTACCTATGTCTATAAAAGACACAACTTTGGGAAAGACATTACAGGCCTATCCCTTGAGTATATTAAATATCATGCAAAACAAAATATTTTATATGAATGAAATCAGTTATTGCGTCAATAGTTCAAAGAAAAACAGAAAATAATTTTTAAAATCTACCGAGTAAGTACGCCAAGTGGGCGAGCTACAATCCGTATTTATCTGAAAAGAAATAATAATAATAATAATAATTTCTTAGTTATAAGTTTATATTAAACACAAAAACTTGAACAGAAAAAAAAAAATGTAAACAGAAAAAATTGGTGGGCTTTTGACGGCATAAACTGCCTGACACCTGGGGTCTCCTCTGCAACCTCATCGACCAGGGGGTTATTTTTTCTCCCAGGTATCAGCCCCTTCCCTGGTCTGCTGTTACAGAATCATAGACAAAATTGCATCACTATATATAAATATGTATATATATATATATATATATATATATTGATGCAATTAATTGTATATACATATATACACACACGCACAATTAAGATATATATATATTTGTATGTGTTTACAAAAATGCAAGCAATGAATAAGAAAAATTATTTACAAAAATTTACATGTTCTATGTACACCTGAAAAGAAAAACATTTTAATTTGAATGAAATCATTTCTATATACACCTGAAAAAAAGTATTTACAAGTTCTATGTACATCTGAAAAGAAATGTATAAAAATATTTTAATTTGAATCAAATCATTTCTATATACACCTGAAAAAGAAATATTTTTATGTGATTGAAATCAGTTCCATAAATACCTAAAAAAGAAAAATACATAAAATGTTTTAAAATTAATGAACGCAATTGTATGTAGACCTGAAAAGGAAAATTTATAAAAAATATTTACAACATTGAAAAAATAATACAGCTTCCGATTGCCTAACTACTACAAATTCCACTTTGTAACAACAGACATAAAAGCCGACTAATGCATAATTCTCAAAATGTTTCAGCTTCATCTTGACTTGCTTCAATTTATCCCAGTCATCCAAAAACCTCAAATCTTTTTCATTTTTGCTTTGGCTTGATTAACTTCATTTTGTGTTGCAAAAATCTCACTGTTTCAATGTCTCGAGTAACTTTTTTACTGCAGAACCTCCCTGTAAACAATATTTCTTGTGAATACTTTAGAACATGTGGGCATCAAACGGCCTTGCTTTTTGGTGTCTTTCACTAAAACACGAACATTCCTCATAGACGAACATCTTGAAAAAGCTACGTAAAGCATTCCATGACTGAAAACTGGTTGCGGTAAATAAATCCCAACTTTCTTAAGTGTCTGTCCCTGTGACTTATTAATAGTCATACAAAATGCAAGCCTGATGGGAAACTGTCTTCGCTTGAGCTGAAAGGGGAGGTTTGAATCTGATGGTGAAAGTTCAACACGTGGAATGAAAACTCTCGATCCAGCATTCTGTCCAGAGATGACTTCACAATCTAAAACGTTTGGCATAATTCTCTTCACAATGAGCCTTGTTCCGTTGCAGAGTCCAACCGATGGATGTAGATTTCGTAGAAGCATAACTATAACTCCAACTTTCAAATTCAGACGATGAGGTGGCATTCCAGAAGGCGTCAGGCTGTGGATGAAATCCAGCTGATACGTTTCTTGTTCTTCTTCGTCATCGCAAATAACCGAGTCTGCACTGTAGTGCGTGAAAACTTGACCTGGAAACGTGGAAAGAATTTCTTCATTAAGCTTCAGAGCTTCCTCGTTCTTTGGACATAAAATCGCTTTACTGGCCAAGTCTTGTAAGTCGAATTCATTACCGCAGCCAAACATTTCTTCTACTATCGATCTGTTGACCACACACAAAGATGGAATTTCGATAATGTCTTCGTCCAAGCCACTGTCAATTTTAAGACGACCGTCTCCCAACTGCAGAAGCCATTCTGAAAATTCTTGTTCTTCCGGATTCAATCGCATATTGGTGGAAAGCGTGCATTGTTTGAAATGTGGCCACAAAAAGGAGTTCCTGAGGCAGCTCTCGATCGCAGAAGTTCGGTTTCCATGTGCGACAACAGGTAATGTTTGTCTCCAGTCACCTCCTAAAACTAAGGTTTTACCGCCAAAAGGAACATCCAGTCCGGTCAAGCCTCTCAGCAATCTGTCGACAGCTTCCAAAGCGTAATGAGGCGTCATGGTGCTATCATCCCATATGAAACGTTTCGCAGTCTTCAAGTACCTTCCTTCAGCGCTATCTTGTCTCACACGGCACGAAGAATTTTCCAGAAGTGGAACGGGCAACTTGAAAGTAGAGTGTACAGTTCTTCCACCGGTCAACAGCACAGCAGCAATGCCTGTCCACGCAACGGGAATGGCAACGTGGCCCATTCCTCGAACAGCATGAAGGATCGTCCTAAAAAGGAAAGTTTTTCCAGCTCCGGCAAACGCATTAACACAAAATGTCTTCGGTGTGTTAGGATTCTCATCTCGTACAGCTTCCAAAACCAAGTCGTAAACTAATTTCTGTTCAGGATTCAACATCCCGTTCAACACTTCGGCTTGTTCGTTTTCATACTGGACATCGAACTGCGGGACTTCGAGAGAAACAGCATCAGTCAATGTTGGTTGCGGGAGACCAAGAGAACATAGCGAAACATTGTGCACTTCTAACTGGTCTTCTATACTTCTCAGTGCAAGGCTGAAACTGTCTTCTAAGGAGTAAGATCTCGCAAAATCTTCAGAAAGGGACTCTTTGAATTCATTCCACAAAGCGACGGGTTCCGCAGGGTTGCAGAAAACACAGATGAAGCAAAAAAGCTCTCTTAGCTGCGGTGGCATTTGAAAAGCTGATGCTTCTGCCAGAGTATTTTTCCATTCTTCGTCGTCTTGCAGCAGATGCCTTGCACGGCAGGCTTCCTTGAACGTTGAATACTCCACACCTTCGTAAGTTCTTAAGTCGGCAAAACTCTTCGCTCCTTTAACGTGACACAGCAGCAACCTCAGATGGAAACGCTCAACATCTTTCGGGCTAACAGAATACATTCTTGAAATGATGTAATCTCCAAGTCTAACTCGTGTCTGCCAGGCATGATTCCTCCAGGTGAAATGTTTAGGAATTTCGGCATACAGGTAACCATTCGCTTCGGGAACTGTCCTGTTCAGTTCAAACCATCCGGTGAGCATGGTATTTTTCTCGGCAGCTCTCTGGAAAGCATTCCTTTCTTCGGATTCGGCAAAATAGACGGGCTGCAGGTTTTCCAAATGAACCGGTAGTCGTATGATGGAGTGCGACTTAGAATGCATTCTTTTTTCAAACAGCCTCCACGCTGCTTCAGGGGCAGACACGTATCTTGCATTTAAGAAGCATTTGATCTCGTCCCACATTAAAGTTCTATCTCCAGATTCTTCCAGAACAACTTTAGCTGCATCATGACCCTTGTACACGTATTTGAACAAATACTTCACCGATTTTATGGAGCTGCATACTTCAACGTTTATGTGGGCGTTGTACTTTTTCGATAAATACGGATTGTAAGGAACGACCCATCTGTTATCGATGTCATGACCCTTGATCACGATAAAGTTTCCATCGTCCCTTCTTCTGTAGAGTGGGTAGCCATTCACGTTCTCTTTAGTTTCTGCCTGAAACGGTTTCGGAAATCCTTTCGAACATACACCATCACTCATGCAGGGAGAGTTTCTATACAGTTCACCGCAGGGTCCGTGAATTATCGATGACTTCACAGTGTTGTGTAGCTCCGGATGTCGAGTAGCATTTGGAAGTTCAGCACACACCAGCGAGTCGATGCACTCTGCATCTCTTATTTTGTCTTCTTCCGCTAAAAACAACAAAAGGTGCATATGAGGCAATCCTCTCTTCTGAAATTCGATGACGTGTATATCTGCAATGGTCGCACCTAAGATGTGATTCTTTGTCAAATCTTGCGTCAAAGCCGTTTTCTTCAGGTCAAATACCCTCGAAACGATGTCCGGGCGATCGTGAGCCTTCTGTCCTGGGAATAAGTTTTCTGTTATTTCCGGCCATTTAGGGTTGCACGTGAAAGTCAAAAACAGATCCGGTTTACCAAAGTCGCGCACAATGGCCATCGAGTCCTGATAGTTTTGCTGCATGCAGCGAGGGCTTCCTATAAACGTTGACGGAAGTATAACCGGAAGTATAACCGGACGGAAGTATAACCGGGATGAGGCGGATGAAGGTGGCTCGTTCGATGATATATGGCACCGTGAATCCTGAAGCAGTAGGGACCCGAACCCGAAGGCATTTCTATATTGGCACCCAATGAAGCAAAACTGAGCAGGCAGTTGTAAGTACGTATGTTGGCAAAAAACTCTTCAGAAAACGGGTGGTTCCCATTCATTAAATTGTGCCATTCTTCTGGATATCTTCTTTCAGCTTCGACAATTTTCCCATTGTTACAGCAGTGCATGTATCTTCCTCTTGCATTCCTTTCTCCCGTAAAGAACAATCCGTTGCAGAGATCGCAGGAAGCTTCCATTGAACCGGCGCTGTGTTGCTCAACATAAACTTCGAGTCCACATCTTCCTGCATTGTGAAGAGTGCTGCGTGAACGTTGTGCTGCATTCATGCGTAGCCTGTCTTCTCGTACGGACATTGTTTCTTCGGATAGGACTTGTCTGTGGCGTGCAGCGTCTCGCGGTCTTCGTGTAGCAGCGTCCTCTTCCGACTCTTCCGCTCGAACTTGACGATGACGATGAGAGTCCAGTCTGTGCCTCCTACTGGTTTCTTCTTCACTTTCTTGAGTACGCAAATTTTCTTGACATTGGGATTGCCTGCTGAGTCTCCTAATGGTTTCTTGTTCCGTTTCTGCAGCACGTAAATTTTCTTGATGTTGGGCTTTCCTGCCGAGTCTCGTAGCGGTTTCTTCTTCCGTTTCTTGAGCGCGTAGGTTTGCTTGCCGACGCGCTTGCGTGCTCAGTCTCGCAGCAGTTTCTTCTTCATTTTCTGCAGCTCGCCGTAAACTCTGTGCTTCAGCTCTTCGTCTTCTTGATGCATCTCCTGTAATGCCTCTTTTCCGTTTCGGCATTTCAGTACGTTAAAAAAAGCACTACTAAAATATTAACTCGACTCAAAAAATTGACTACGCAGATGAAAGAAAAAAATTGCTCATTAAACCAATACTGCTGGAAAAAAAATTAATGCATTCCATATGTATACAACACAAATTTTAAAATAATCCTAGACTAAATGAAAAATTTTCCACTTAAGAGCAAATTAATTTTAAAAAATCAAAAATGTAAAACAAAAACTTCCCTGTTAAAAAATTGCTGGCAAATAAGAAGTAATATGGGTAATATTATGAAAAATTCCAAGCACAGATAAAAATTATGAAAATACTTCTAATAATTAGGTCAATCTGAGAACAATGCACATAAACAGAAAATGAAAACCTAAACACAAAATAAATAAAAGGTATAAATACAAATATAAATTAGGAACTTCTGAAATCAATTCTGAAATTCAAATAACAAACCTAACAAAATAACAAATCTAATAAAATATAGAACATTCGATCGCCTTAAAACGATAATTGTTATCGCACACAGGAAAATGTCAAAAATATAAAATGTAAATGCAATTTATCGACCAACAATAACAGAAATATAAAACACGAATGAATAGATCTTTAAAAAAATACAAAATAATACATTAAATATATAAAAAGAGTCACCAAGTTAATGTTCCGAAGAATTCTCAAGTTCTAAACTAACAGGAGCATATAAAAGTCTAAAATCCTACTTTAAATTACTAAAACTACAAATATAAATGCAAAAAACAATCAAATATCCTGTAAAAAGAAATAAAGATTAAGTGCAATGAGTAATAATAAGAATATTTACGAAATTTGAAATGCTGGAAAAAATTGCGACGGTCTCCTTCCAAATCCAAAATTCGTAAATAAATTTTTTGTTGCCAAACCAGGAAACTAAACTTTTGATTCTATTTGATCTGTTGCCAGACCGGGAAACAAAACTTTTTATTTTATCTATGACGTCATTTACTCGACTTATCAAGGGCATAAACCAATCTACATTCAACGAACGACAACTAAATGAAGAGAATGTTTCTATTTTTAGTTTTATTTTAGCTTTTCAGTTTATTCCTTTAAGTTATTTTAATTTTTTATTCTTAGTTTGTTAGTGGCGAACGGCCTTGGCGTTCCCATAGCATTTTTATCTCCGACGACTGCCGAGACTGTTGCCACTCGGAAGACTGAGTGCCGAAATTATTATTTTCGCAGTTTTTAATTAATAACTCCGCGGATTATTGTCGTACGAAGATGGGACCCGTATTGATGGATTTGTTGATTTTTTTCGAATCCGGAGATATGCGTTTCGAATTCCAACTCGGCGCCGTTCCCAAGTTATTCGAGAAAAACGAATTTGGCACTCGGCCAAATCCCTAAAATAGGGAAAACGGGTGAAAGAAAGTGCAAAAATTAGGGAAACGTAGGGGAAAAAGGAGTTTTTAATTAATATCTCGGCTAATTAAAGTCGCACGAAGATGCCGATGGTCAATATGGCGAGCCACGGGCATTCTGAATCCAACGGTACCTTCCGCTAAGCTCTACACCCAGCCGTTCTTGAGAAGATGATGTTACAAACACACAAACAGACAGAGGCACACAGATTTTAATAGTATAGACTAGCGGGCAAGCCCGCCAGGTGAGCGGGCTGAAGCCCGCTTATCATTGTTCGTTTTTAAAAGATATCCTATGTTAAATTTGGCCGGTATTGAAAAGTTGAACCGAACTACCATTTTTTAGCGGCATTCCGCGGGCTTCCCCCGCTTTTTTCACCTATGCATCCAGAAGTTACCGCATACACTATACATATGCGGAAAATCACGAAAACACCCATGCTTCCAGCCCTTTTGCGGGTATTCGAAATTTGGACCGAAATACCAGTGTTCAGCGCTTTTGGGCCGCCCAAAACAGTGTTCACGTGTGCATGGAAAAGATACTGCGTACACCGTACACATGCGTAAAATCACGAAAACACCCCTCCAGCCAGCCCGCTGCCGATTCGAAAGTTGGACCGAAATACAATTTTTCAGCGATTTTGCGCGTGCTGTGCCCGCTTTATTCACGTATGCATGCTGAAGATGGTGCATAAACGATACACATGCGTAAAATCACGAAAACAAACATGGAGCCTGCCTGTTCGCCGGTATTCGAAAGTTGGACCGAATTACCAGTGTTATGTGGCTTTGCGCGGGCTCTGCCCGCTTTATTCACATATACACCCAGAAGATACTCCATACACTATACACATGCGTAAAATCACGAAAACACCCATGGAGCCAGCCAGTTCGTCGGGATTCGAAATTACTGCATTACCAGTATTCTGTGCCCGCTTTATTCACGTATGCATCCATGAGATACTTTATAAACGATACACATGCGAACAATCACGAAAACACCCATGCAGCCAGCCCGCTCGCCGAGATTCGAAAGTTTGAGCGAACTACCAGTGTTCAGCGGTTTTACCCGGTATCCGCGCGCTGTATTCACGTATGCATCCAAATTTTATATACAGTACCCCGGAATTCAAAAGTAGGACCGAAATACCAGTGTTCAGCGATTTTGTGGAGCGGGCTGCGCCCGCTTTATACACATAAGCATGGAGAGGATACTGCATAAACGATACACATGAGTTAAAGCAAGAAAACACCCGGGGAGCCAGCTCGTTCGCCGACACCGAAAGTTGGATCGAACTACCAGCGTTAAGAGGTTTTGAGCAGGCTGCGCCCACTTTTATCACATATGCATCCAGAAATCACTTTATACACTATACACATGCGGAAAATCAGGAAAACACCCATGCAGCCAGCCCGCTCGCAGAGATTCGAATGTTTGACCGAACTACCAGTGTTCAGCGGTTTTACCCGGTATCCGCGCGCTGTATTCACGTATGCGACCAAATTTTATGTACAGTACCCCGGAATTCGAAAGTTGGACCGAACTACCAGTGTTCTGTAGTTTTGCGCGGGCTGCTCCCGCTTTATTCAAGTATGCATGCAGAAGATACCGCATACACGTTACACATGCGAAAAATCCCGAAAACACACATTGAGCCAACACGGTCGCTTGGATTCGAAAGTTGGACCGAACTACCAGTAATCAGAGGTTTTCAGCGAATTTCGGCCGCTTTATTCACTTATGCATCCAGAAGATGCTGCGTACACGAGGCACATGCGTAAAATCACGCAAACACCCATGGACCCAGCCCGTTCGCCGGGATTCGAAATTAGGACCGAACTACCAGAGTTCAGCTTTATTCATTTATGCATCCAGAAGACACTGCATACACAACAGATATGCGTAAAATCACAAAAAACATGAGTGTAGCCTGCCTGCTCACCGGGATTCGAAAGTTACCGTATACCATCTCAAAGGAGCAAAGAAAAATCTTTAATCTAAAAAAAAAAAAAAAAAAAAAAAGTGTGAATTTAATTTTTATTGGTGCGAACTTATTTAAAATATCATTTGCATTAAAAGATAATATCTAAATTAAGTGCACGTATCTAATAACATAAAAAAATATATTATTCCAAAAAATCAAATTTATTATTAAAAAAATAACAACATATTTTTAAAAAATAGCTTTTTCAGATTTTTTAATTAATATCCCAGCTGATTAAAGTTGTACAACTTCAAGAACGTCATCATTTAAATTTAATGTAATATAATAACTTTTATTCAATATCAATAAAAGAATTAACGTGACAATCATCCTAACCTGAAATTAAAAAAAAATTGTGAAAAGCAGCTGTTTATTTAAAATGCCTACATTAACGAAATATTTTTAAAATACAGTTAGGTAACATGCAATCGCGTGCTTTATTCAACTTTAGAATATAACCTTGATTTGTATCTGCGGCGATTCAAGAAACTGTTGCAATCGGAAACATGAGCCCGAAAATTAGCGTTTTCACAGTTTTTAATTAATATCTCAGCTGATTAACGTCCTACGAAGATGAGAATGGTATCTTTGGATTCGTAGAATTTTTTGGAATCCGCAGACACCTGCCTCGAATTCCAACTCAGCGCCGTTCCATAGATATTTAAGAAAAAAGAAATTGACACGTGACCTTTCGCCAGCACAAATCTCGAGCGGAAGCAATTGTCATCCCCCGGCGCTTTCGAAAAAGAAATTTTATCTCAGCTAATTCCGAGACGGTTGCCACTCCGAAAAATGAAATAACGTTTTCGCAGTTTTTAATTAATAACTCCGCCGATTATTGTCGTACAAAGATGGGACCGGTATCGATGGATTCGTTGATTTTTTTTTTCGAATACGGGGATATGCGTTTCGAATCGCAACTCGGAGCCGTTCCGCAGATATTCGAGAAAAACGAATTTGGCACTCGGCCAAATCCCTAAAATAGGGGAAACCCGTGAAAGAAAGTGCAAAACGTAGGGAAATGTAGGGAGAAAATCAGTTTTTAATTAATATCTCGGCTAATTAAAGTCGCACGAAGATGCCGATGGTCAATATGGCGAGCCACGCAAATTCTGAATCCAACGGTACCTTCCGCTAAGCTCTACACCCAGCCGTTCCCGAGGAGATGATGTTACAAACACACAAACAGACAGAGGCACACAGATTTTAATAGTATAGACTAGCGGGCAAGCCCGCCAGCTGAGCGGGCTGAAGCCCATTACTTCAGGGGATGGATGCCTTCGTGGTATTCGAAAGTTGGACCTAACTACCAGTGTACAGCGATTTTACATTTGCTGCGCCCGCTTTGTTAACGTATGCATGCAGAAGATACTGCATGCGGAAAACCACGAAAACACACATGCAGCCAGCCCGCTCGCCGGGATTAGAAAGTTGGACCGAACTACCAGTGTTCAGCGATTTTACCGCTCAGCTGCTTGTACGAAGTGTAATCGCGAAAATTTTCGAGTGTGATATTCCAACAGTATACTCGTTGTTAAAATTCCTTTATTTAAATTCTTTTTGGTAAACTCCAACTGCTGTCTATATATTTTATACTTAACATCTCTTTTGTAATTATGTTTCATAACAGCAAATATATACTGGCATTTAAATGCCTTTAAAATAGTAGAAAACATTTAAAAGCATTATGTTACAATTTTTTCATGCTCGGAAGAAATACTTTTAACTGCGAGCAAACCTTTGATCTTAGTCGTAACTGTAACTGCTTTCGGCGGCGTTTGTTTACATTTTTCAAGCGTGGGTTTTCGAGCTGATCAGTTTTCGTCAGTTATCTTTGTTTACCTTCTAAAAATGTTCTTCGAAGGGTCTTCTAAGACTCTTGATAATATTTTAGTCGTGAATTTGTTCTATTTTGATTATACTCGTAAATTTTTTTTTTTTTACTTATGCTATCATAATGCATACTATTAGCAAGTAGTATCATAAACCCAAAGCATCAGCGGTTCTAAAATAAAACTCGTGCATGTGTGAAGAATATTCATGGCAGATGGTCATTTGTAGATGCTGTTACCGCAGAAAAAATTGCTGACACTTAAAATTTAGCGGATATGACAAATGATAAAAGTCCAGCGTGAAAATCAATTGTGAATACAACTGCGAGTGTAAAGGCAGCTGAGTTGAAAACAACTTTTCAATCTACATCAAATTCTAATCAAAATTTGATTGAAAAGTGTTCCTATATTTTAATGAACAGCGAAATGTTTGTTGCATAATGCTACAACAGTTCTTCAGTTGTAATATGAAAGGGAATGTTTGGCTATTGAGCTCGTTTGCAAATTGTGTAAGAAGGTGTTAATTTTAAAAAATCAAAAATTGTAAAACCAAAACTTGCAGATTATAAAATTGCTGCTAAATAACAGAATGTTAAATAATAATACGTGCAATGCTATGGAAATTCTAAGAACAGATAACAATTATCAAAATATTTTGAATAATTAGGCAACGACCACAGGAAGTGTCATTTTTACTTCCGTGTGTAATGTAGTGGTGTAGCGTATTCAGCTACGGCAAAGCACTCGAGTGCAATCTGCCTAAGGGGAGGGATGCCTTCTTGTCGGTTTTTTAAAGGAAAGTGGCATGGGGAAAATAACAAAAACACCCATGCAGCCACCCCATTCACTGGGATTCGAATGTTGGGTGTGTGTAAAAGACGCAACTTTGTGGAACAAACTCATTTGCTCATTACAGTCCTATCCCTCGAGTATATCAAATATCATGTGAATCATGCCCATGTCTTGCATCTGCTGCACACCTTGTTCCATCATTGTGTGGATATAGCTCATATTGTGTCAATAGTGTTGTATGTGTCCAATATCCCCTGTATATACATTTGAAAATATATATGTACATACATATAAACCAAATTAGTTAGTCGCCTGTTTTTATCGCATTCAAAATAAATAAATAACAGAAAATAATTTTTAAAATCTACCGAGTAAGTATTGCAGATGGGTGGGCTGCAACCACTCAATTCTTTGCTGGTGTCTAAAATAGTTTCTGTGTGAAATTTGTAGAAATATTTTGTATTTAAATCAAAAACAGAAAAATAATTTTAAATCTATGATTAAAATTGTTTTTTCACTTTCATTATTATTAACACGAAACCGAAGGGACTGAAGAAATTTTTCGTGTTAAAGGATATTGAAAAAAAAAAAAAACATATTTTCAACAAAATTAAGTTTATTAGAGTACATTTTATTTGCACAGATATGCATATAGGCATGTATTTAATAAAAAATCAATGAAACAAAATCATCCACAAGAACTGCATTATTCATTTCGTTTTCTTTGTCGGAATCTGCATCAATGATATTTTTTTAGCTTTGAACAAACTCCAAAATATCCTTGTCTCCAATTATTTGGGGCTGTACACACATTATCATCAACTACTGCAACTGTTGTTCTTTGGATAACACAGTAGGGCAGCACACAGAAACTTTTCCAAACGTTTCATAAAATGTCAGTCGTGTGAACCCGTAAAATATTTTACTGTACCTATGTCTATAAAAGACACAACTTTGGGAAAGACATTACAGGCCTATCCCTTGAGTATATTAAATATCATGCAAAACAAAATATTTTATATGAATGAAATCAGTTATTGCGTCAATAGTTCAAAGAAAAACAGAAAATAATTTTTAAAATCTACCGAGTAAGTACGCCAAGTGGGCGAGCTACAATCCGTATTTATCTGAAAAGAAATAATAATAATAATAATAATTTCTTAGTTATAAGTTTATATTAAACACAAAAACTTGAAAAGAAAAAAAAAATGTAAACAGAAAAAATTGGTGGGCTTTTGACGGCATAAACTGCCTGACACCTGGGGTCTCCTCTGCAACCTCATCGACCAGGGGGTTATTTTTTCTCCCAGGTATCAGCCCCTTCCCTGGTCTGCTGTTACAGAATCATAGACAAAATTGCATCACTATATATAAATATGTATATATATATATATATATATATATATATTGATGCAATTGTATATACATATATACACACACGCACAATTAAGATATATATATATTTGTATGTGTTTACAAAAATGCAAGCAATGAATAAGAAAAATTATTTACAAAAATTTACATGTTCTATGTACACCTGAAAAGAAAAACATTTTAATTTGAATGAAATCATTTCTATATACACCTGAAAAAAAGTATTTACAAGTTCTATGTACATCTGAGAAGAAATGTATAAAAACATTTTAATTTGAATCAAATCATTTCTATATACACCTGAAAAAGAAATATTTTTATGTGATTGAAATCAGTTCCATAAATACCTAAAAAAGAAAAATACATAAAATGTTTTAAAATTAATGAACGCAATTGTATGTAGACCTGAAAAGGAAAATTTATAAAAAATATTTACAACATTGAAAAAATAATACAGCTTCCGATTGCATAACTACTACAAATTCCACTTTGTAACAACAGACATAAAAGCCGACTAATGCATAATTCTCAAACTGTTTCAGCTTCATCTTGACTTGCTTCAATTTATCCCAGTCATCCAAAAACCTCAAATCTTTTTCATTTTTGCTTTGGCTTGATTAACTTCATTTTGTGTTGCAAAAATCTCACTGTTTCAATGTCTCGAGTAACTTTTTTACTGCAGAACCTCCCTGTAAACAATATTTCTTGTGAATACCTTAGAACATGCTGGCATCAAACGGCCTTGCTTCTTGGTGTCTTTCACTAAAACACGAACATTCCTCATAGACGAACATCTTGAAAAAGCTACGTAAAGCATTCCATGACTGAAAACTGGTTGCGGTAAATAAATCCCAACTTTCTTAAGTGTCTGTCCCTGTGACTTATTAATAGTCATACAAAATGCAAGCCTGATGGGAAACTGTCTTCGCTTGAGCTGAAAGGGGAGGTTTGGATCTGATGGTGAAAGTTCAACACGTGGAATGAAAACTCTCGATCCAGCATTCTGTCCAGAGATGACTTCACAATCTAAAACGTTTGGCATAATTCTCTTCACAATGAGCCTTGTTCCGTTGCAGAGTCCAACCGATGGATGTAGATTTCGTAGAAGCATAACTATAACTCCAACTTTCAAATTCAGACGATGAGGTGGCATTCCAGAAGGCGTCAGGCTGTGGATGAAATCCAGCTGATACGTTTCTTGTTCTTCTTCGTCATCGCAAATAACCGAGTATGCACTGTAGTGCGTGAAAACTTGACCTGGAAACGTGGAAAGAATTTCTTCATTAAGCTTCAGAGCTTCCTCGTTCTTTGGACATAAAATCGCTTTACTGGCCAAGTCTTGTAAGTCGAATTCATTACCGCAGCCAAACATTTCTTCTACTATCGATCTGTTGACCACACACAAAGATGGAATTTCGATAATGCCTGTCCACGCAACGGGAATGGCAACGTGGCCCATTCCTCGAACAGCATGAAGGATCGTCCTAAAAAGGAAAGTTTTTCCAGCTCCGGCAAACGCATTAACACAAAATGTCTTCGGTGTGTTAGGATTCTGATCTCGTACAGCTTCCAAAACCAAGTCGTAAACTAATTTCTGTTCAGGATTCAACATCCCGTTCAACACTTCGGCTTGTTCGTTTTCATACTGGACATCGAACTGCGGGACTTCGAGAGAAACAGCATCAGTCAATGTTGGTTGCGGGAGACCAAGAGAACATAGCGAAACATTGTGCACTTCTAACTGGTCTTCTGTACTTCTCAGTGCAAGGCTGAAACTGTCTTCTAAGGAGTAAGATCTCGCAAAATCTTCAGAAAGGGACTCTTTGAATTCATTCCACAAAGCGACGGGTTCCGCAGGGTTGCAGAAAACACAGATGAAGCAAAAAAGCTGTCTTAGCTGCGGTGGCATTTGAAAAGCTGATGCTTCTGCCAGAGTATTTTTCCATTCTTCGTCGTCTTGCAGCAGATGCCTTGCACGGCAGGCTTCCTTGAACATTGAATACTCCACACCTTCGTAAGTTCTTAAGTCGGCAAAACTCTTCGCTCCTTTAACGTGACACAGCAGCAACCTCAGATGGAAACGCTCAACATCTTTCGGGCTAACAGAATACATTCTTGAAATGATGTAATCTCCAAGTCTAACTCGTGTCTGCCAGGCATGATTCCTCCAGGTGAAATGTTTAGGAATTTCGGCATACAGGTAACCATTCGCTTCGGGAACTGTCCTGTTCAGTTCAAACCATCCGGTGAGCATGGTATTTTTCTCGGCAGCTCTCTGGAAAGCATTCCTTTCTTCGGATTCGGCAAAATAGACGGGCTGCAGGTTTTCCAAATGAACCGGTAGTCGTATGATGGAGTGCGACTTAGAATGCATTCTTTTTTCAAACAGCCTCCACGCTGCTTCAGGGGCAGACACGTATCTTGCATTTAAGAAGCATTTGATCTCGTCCCACATTAAAGTTCTATCTCCAGATTCTTCCAGAACAACTTTAGCTGCATCATGACCCTTGTACACGTATTTGAACAAATACTTCACCGATTTTATGGAGCTGCATACTTCAACGTTTATGTGGGCGTTGTACTTTTTCGATAAATACGGATTGTAAGGAACGACCCATCTGTTATCGATGGCATGACCCTTGATCACGATAAAGTTTCCATCGTCCCTTCTTCTGTAGAGTGGGTAGCCATTCACGTTCTCTTTAGTTTCTGCCTGAAACGGTTTCGGAAATCCTTTCGAACATACACCATCACTCATGCAGGGAGCGTTTCTATTCAGTTCACCGCAGGGTCCGTGAATCATCGATGACTTCACAATGTTGTGTAGCTCCGGATGTCGAGTAGCATCTGGAAGTTCAGCACACACCAGCGAGTGCATCTCTTATTTTGTCTTCTTCCGCTAAAAACAACAAAAGGTGCATATGACGCAATCCTCTCTTCTGAAATTCGATGACGTGTATATCTGCAATGGTCGCACCTAAGATGTGATTCTTTGTCAAATCTTGCATCAAAGCCGTTTTCTTCAGGTCAAATACCCTCGAAACGATGTCCGGGCGATCGTGAGCCTTCTGTCCTGGGAATAAGTTTTCTGTTATTTCCGGCCATTTAGGGTTGCACGTGAAAGTCAAAAACAGATCCGGTTTACCAAAGTCGCGCACAATGGCCATCGAGTCCTGATAGTTTTGCTGCATGCAGCGAGGGCTTCCTATAAACGTTGACGGAAGTATAACCGGTATTCCAGGGTGGACGCCCGTCTCTTGACCAACTCTGTAAATGTGATCGGCAAGACCCATGTAAGTTTCCACTCTCAGATTCGTCTGATGGCTCCGGAGGTACGCAATCCTGTTGCCTTCAACTTTTACATATGCATCCAGGAGATACTGCTGAAACAATATCCGGCCATACAAAATCGGGTTGTAGCAATCTCGTCGTACGGACACCCTGTGACTGTAAAACTGTAACTCTGTGTATTGCTGTCCGACTCTGAATCCTTGCTCGCCGTGAGGAAAGAAAAGTACGTACGTCATGGGTTCCAAGTTGGGATTTAAGGTACTGATGTTGATGAGACCGACACCTCTCGGATGGATCACGATGTCTCGGTTTCGATGGAGGAGCGCCGTCCGTACTCTTGAAGACGACTGCAACTTCATTTTCTTTCGGAGCATTGTAACGTCCCCTGTGCTCGCCTGCAGCAACACTTTCACCCTTGATGTACATGCGGATATCCGCAGCAGTTTCGGCACCTTGCTCTCGTACAGTTTCTTCTTCGAATTCCTTCAGCATCTTGTAGGCTTCCGCATATGGATTAACGTTCCTTAAAACTGTGTCCAACTGTCTCAGGAGTTCGGCGTTCAGGGCAACATTTCCAAATATGTTCATTCTCTGCCTGAGGGCTTGATCCGAATCTAAAATGTACAGCTGAGCATACTGTTCTTGACCGGAATGAGGCGGATGAAGGTGGCTCGTTCGATGATATATGGCACCGTGAATCCTGAAGCAGTAGGGACCCGAACCCGAAGGCATTTCTATATTGGCACCCAATGAAGCAAAACTGAGCAGGCAGTTGTAAGTACGTATGTTGGCAAAAAACTCTTCAGAAAACGGGTGGTTCCCATTCCTTAAATTGTGCCATTCTTCTGGATATCTTCTTTCAGCTTCGACAATTTTCCCATTGTTACAGCAGTGCATGTATCTTCCTCTTGCATTCCTTTCTCTCGTAAAGAACAATCCGTTGCAGAGATCGCAGGAAGCTTCCATTGAACCGGCGCTGTGTTGCTCAACATAAACTTCGAGTCCACATCTTCCTGCATTGTGAAGAGTGCTGCGTGAACGTTGTGCTGCATTCATGCGTAGCCTGTCTTCTCGTACGGACATTGTTTCTTCGGATAGGACTTGTCTGTGGCGTGCAGCGTCTCGCGTTCTTCGTGTAGCAGCGTCCTCTTCCGACTCTTCCGCTCGAACTTGACGATGACGATGAGAGTCCATTCTGTGCCTCCTACTGGTTTCTTCTTCACTTTCTTGAGCACGCAAATTTTCTTGACATTGGGATTGCCTGCTGAGTCTCCTAATGGTTTCTTGTTCCGTTTCTGCAGCACGTAAATTTTCTTGATGTTGAGCTTTCCTGCCGAGTCTCGTAGCGGTTTCTTCTTCCGTTTCTTGAGCGCGTAGGTTTGCTTGCCGACGCGCTTGCGTGCTCAGTCTCGCAGCAGTTTCTTCTTCATTTTCTGCAGCTCGCCGTAAACTCTGTGCTTCAGCTCTTCGTCTTTTGATGCATCTCCTGTAATGCCTCTTTTCCGTTTCGGCATTTCAGTACGTTAAAAAAAGCACTACTAAAATATTAACTCGACTCAAAAAATTGACTACGCAGATGAAAGAAAAAAATTGCTCATTAAACCAATACTGCTGGAAAAAAATTAATGCATTCTATATGTATACAACACAAATTTTAAAATAATCCTAGACTAAATGAAAAATTTTCCACTTAAGAGCAAATTAATTTTAAAAAATCAAAAATGTAAAACAAAATCTTCCCTGTTTAAAAATTGCTGGCAAATAAGAAATAATATGGGTAATATTATGAAAAATTCCAAGCACAGATAAAAATTATGAAAATATTTCTAATAATTAGATCAATCTGAGAACAATGCACATAAACAGAAAATGAAAACCTAAACACAAAATAAATAAAAGGTATAAATACAAATATAAATTAGGAACTTCTGAAATCAATTCTGAAATTCAAATAACAAACCTAACAAAATAACAAATCTAATAAAATATAGAACATTCGATCGCCTTAAAACGATAATTGTTATCGCACACAGGAAAATGTCAAAAGTATAAAATGTAAATGCAATTTATCGAGCAACAATAACAGAAATATAAAACACGAATCAATAGATCTTTAAAAAAATACAAAATAATACATTAAATATATAAAAAGAGTCACCAAGTTAATGTTCCGAAGAATTCTCAAGTTCTAAACTAACAGGAGCATATAAAAGTCTAAAATACTACTTTAAATTACTAAAACTACAAATATAAATGCAAAAAACAATCAAATATCCTGTAAAAAGAAATAAAGATTAAGTGCAATGAGTAATAATAAGAATATTTACGAAATTTGAAATGCTGGAAAAAATTGCGACGGTCTCCTTCCAAATCCAAAATTCGTAAATAAATTTTTTGTTGCCAAACCAGGAAACTAAACTTTTGATTCTATTTGATCTGTTGCCAGACCGGGAAACAAAACTTTTTATTTTATCTATGACGTCATTTACTCGACTTATCAAGGGCATAAACCAATCTACATTCAACTAACGACAACTAAATGAAGAGAATGTTTCTATTTTTAGTTTTATTTTAGCTTTTCAGTTTATTCCTTTAAGTTATTTTAATTTTTTATTCTTAGTTTGTTAGTGGCGAACGGCCTTGGCGTTCCCATAGCATTTTTATCTCCGACGACTGCCGAGACTGTTGCCACTCGGAAGACTGAGTGCCGAAATTATTGTTTTCGCAGTTTTTAATTAATAACTCCGCGGATTATTGTCGTACGAAGATGGGACCGGTATCGATGGATTTGTTGATTTTTTTCGAATCCGGAGATATGCGTTTCGAATTCCATCTCGGCGCCGTTCCCAAGTTATTCGAGAAAAACGAATTTGGCACTCGGCCAAATCCCTAAAACAGGGAAAACGGGTGAAAGAAAGTGCAAAACGTAGGAAAACGTAGGGGAAAAAGCAGTTTTTAATTAATATCTCGGCTAATTAAAGTCGCACGAAGATGCCGATGGTCAATATGGCGAGCCACGGGAATTCTGAATCCAACGGTACCTTCCGCTAAGCTCTACACCCAGCCGTTCTTGAGAAGATGATGTTACAAACACACAAACAGACAGAGGCACACAGATTTTAATAGTATAGACTAGCGGGCAAGCCCGCCAGCTGAGCGGGCTGAAGCCCGCTTATCATTGTTCGTGTGTATAAGAGTTGCCATCGTAATTTCGCCGGTATGCGAAAGTTGGACCGAACTGCAAGTGTACAGTGGCTATGCGCGGGCTGCGCCCGCTTTGTTCACATATGCATGGAGAAGATACTGCATAAACGATACACATGCGTTAAAGCAGGAAAACACCCGGGGAGCCAACTCGTTCGCCGGGACCGAAAGTTGGATCGAACTACCAGCGTTAAGAGGTTTTGAGCAGGCTGCGCCCGCTTTTATCACATATGCATCCAGAAAACACTTTATACACTATACCCATGCGGAAAATCACGAAAACACCCATGCAGCCTGCCCGCTCGCCGAGATTCGAAAGTTTGACCGAACTACCAGTGTTCAGCGGTTTTACCCGGTATATGCACGCTGTATTCAAGTATGCATCCAAATTTTGTATACTGTACCCCGGAATTCGAAAGTTGGACCGAAATACCAGTGTTTAGCGGCTTTGTGCGGGCTGCGCCCGCTTTATTTACATATGCATGGAGACGATACTGCATAAACGATACACATGCGTTAAAGCAAGCAAACACCCGGGGAGCCAGCCAGTTTACCGGGACCGAAAGTTGGATCGCACTACCAGCGTTAAGAGGTTTTGAGCAGGCTGCGCCCGCTTTTATCACATATGCATCCAAAAAACACTTTTTACACTATACACATGCGGAAAATCACGAAAACACCCATGCAGCCTGCCCGCCCGCCGAGATTCGAAAGTTTGACCGAACTACCAGTGTTCAGCGGTTTTACCCGGTATCGGCGCGCTGTATTCACGTATGCATCCAAATTTTATGTACAGTTCCCCGGAATTCGAAAGTTGGACCGAACTACCAGTGTTCAGAAGTTTTGCGCGGGCTGCTCCCGCTTTATTTAAGTATGCATGCAGAAGATACTGCATACACGTTACACATGCGGAAAATCACGAAAAAACACATTGAGCCCACACGGTCGCGGTGGATTCGAAAGTTGGACCGAACTACCAGTGTTCAGGGGTTTTGCGCTTGTTCCCCCTGCTTTATTCCCGTGCGCATCCAGAAGATAATGCATACACGTTACACATGCGGAAAATCACTGAAACACACATAGAGTCAGCGTGTTGGCCGGGATTCAAAGTTGGACCGAACTACCAGCGTTCAACGGTTTTGACCGGGTTACGCCCGCTTTATTCACGTATTCAACCAGCAGATACTCCGTATACGATACACATGCCTAAAATCACGAAAACACGCAATCAGCCAACCCGCTAGCCGGGATTCGTAAGTTGGACCGAATTACCAGCATTCAACATTTTTTCGCGGGATTCATCCGCTTTATTCACCTATTCATCCAGAAGATACTGCATACACGGTACACATGCGTAAAATCGCGGAAACACCCATGGACATAGCCCGTTTTCCGCGATTCGAAAGTAGGACCGAACTACCAGTGCTCAGCGGTTCTGCGCGGACTGCGCCCGCTTTACTCGCATATGCATCCAGAAAATACTGCATACACTATACACATGCGGAATATCACGAAAACACCCATGCAGCTAGCCCGTTAACCGAGATTCGAAAGTTGAACCGAACTACCAATGTTCAGCGGATTTGCGCGAAGTTCGACCGCTTTATTCAATTATGCATACGCGTAAAATCCCGCAAACACCCACGGACCCAGCCCGTTTGCCGGGATTCGAAAGTAGGACCGAACTACCAGTGTTCGGTGGTTTTGCGCAGGCTGAACCCGCTTTATACACGTGTGCATGCACAAGATACTGCATACGCGGTACACATGCAGAAAATAACGAAAACACCTATGCAGCCCGCTTGTTCACCCTGATTCAAAAGTTTGACCGAACTACCAGTGTTTAGTGAATTTACCGCTCAGCCGCGAATGTGCCGTTGTATAAAGTGTAATCGCGAAAATTATCGCATTTATTATTGAAACAGTAGATTCGTTATTAAAATTCCTACATTTTTTATAAACTTCAATATAATCACTCAAAAAATTGTATCAATATATATATTAATGCAATTAATAATTCATAATTATTTATAATAAAAAAAGTTTCCATATACCATCTCCAAGGAAAATATGATCAATTTAAAACCCCGAACGGAACTACCATTGTTCAGTGACTTTACCTCTCAGCCGCTAATGGGCTGTTGTAGAAAGTGTAATCGCGAAAATTTTCGGGTTTGTTTATTAAAACAGTATATTCGTTATTAAAATTCCTTTACTTTTTATAGCTTCAACATAATCACACACAATATTATATTAATGCAATTAATAATTCGTAATTATTTCTAATAATAAAAGTTTCCATATACCATCTCCAAGGAACACACATATTCAACTTAAAACCCTGAACGAAAAATAATTTTATTCAAAAATTAAATTAGTATTTTAAATAGTAATTTCAGTTTCTCTTTTAAAAATCTGTAAAGAAAATATTTAATCTAAAAAAGAAACAAATCAAAAGTAAATTTTAAATATTGAAAAAAAAAAAAAAACATAACAGAAATATATAACACGACACGTAAATTAAGTGGACGTACCTAAAACCATGAAAAAATATATCATTCGGAAAAATTAATTATTCCAAAGCATAATAACATATTTAAAAAAAATAGCGCTTTCAGATTTTTTAATTAATATCTCAGCTGTTGAAAGTTATAGAACTCCAAGAACGTCATCATTTTAATTTAATGTAATATAACAACTCTTACTCAATATCAATAAAGAATTAACATGGCAATAACATATCGTGTCAATTATCTTAACCTGAAATTAATAAAATAGAAAAAGTAGCTGTTTATTTAAAATACTGACATAATCGAAATATTTTCAAAATACAGTGAGTTAACATGCAATCGCGTGCTTTATTCAACTTCAGAATATTAACCTTGATTTTTATCTCCGGCCGTTCAAGAAAAATGAGAGTAAAAATTAGCGTTTTCACAGTTTTTAATTAATATCTCGGCTGATTAAAGTCGTACGAAGATGACAATGGTATCAATGGATTCGCAGAATTTTTTAGAATCCGGAGATACCTGTCTGTAATTCCAACTCAGCGCCGTTCCATAGATATTTAAGAAAAAAGAAATTGACCTTTCGCCGGCACAAATCTCGAGCGGAAGCAATTGTCCCCCCCCCTCGCTTTCGAAAAAGCAATTTTATCTCACCTAATTCCGAGACAGTTGCCACTCCGAAAAATGAAATAACGTTTCCGCAGTTTTTAATTAATAACTCCGCCAATTATTGTCGTACGAAGATGGGACCGGTATCGATAGATTCGTTGATTTTTTTGGAATCCGGTGATATGCGTTTCGAATTCTAACTCCGCGCCGTTCCGTAGTTATTCGAGAAAAACGAATTTGGCGTTTAGCCAAATCCCTAAAACAGGGAAAATCCGACAAAGAAAGTGCAAAACGTAGGGAAAGTAGGGAAAAAATTAGTTTTTAATTAATATCTCGGCTAATTAAAGTCGCACGAAGATGCCGATGGTCAATACGGCGAGCCACGGAGATTCTGAATCCAACGGTACCTTCCGCTAAGCTCTACACCCGGCCGTTCTTGAGAAGATGATGTTACAAACACACAAACAAACACACAGACAGAGGCACACAGATTTTAATAGTATAGACTAGCGGGCAAGCCCGCCAGCTGAGCGGGCTGAAGCCCGCTTATCATTGTTCGTTTTTAAAAGATATCCTATGTTAAATTTGGCCGGTATTGAAAAGTTGAACCGTACTACCATTTTTTAGTGGCATTCCGCGGGCTTCCCCCGCTTTTTTCACCTATGCATCCAGAAGTTACCGCATACACTATACATATGCGGAAAATCACGAAAACACCCATGCTTCCAGCCCTTTCGCGGGTATTCGAAATTTGGACCGAAATACCAGTGTTCAGCGCTTTTGGGCGAGAGCCCGCCCAAAACAGTGTTCACGTGTGCATGCAAAAGATACTGCGTACACCGTACACATGCGTAAAATCACGAAAACACCCCTCCAGCCAGCCCGCAAAATTCGAAAGTTGGACCGAAATACAATTTTTCAGCGATTTTGCGCGTGCTGTGCCCGCTTTATTCACGTATGCATGCTGAAGATGGTGCATAAACGATACACATGCGTAAAATCACGAAAACAAACATGGAGCCTGCCTGTTCGCCGGTATTCGAAAATTGGACCGAATTACCAGTGTTATGTGGCTTTGCGCGGGCTCTGCCCGCTTTATTCACATATACACCCAGAAGATACTCCATACACTATACACATGCGTAAAATCACGAAAACACCCATGGAGCCAGCCAGTTCGTCGGGATTCGAAATTACCGAATTACAAGTATTCTGTGCCCGCTTTATTCACGTATGCATCCATAGGATACTTTATAAACGATACACATGCGAACAATCACGAAAACACCCATGCAGCCAGCCCGCTCGCCGAGATTCGAAAGTTTGAGCGAACTACCAGTGTTCAGCGGTTGTACCCGGTATCCGCGTGCTGTATTCACGTATGCATCCAAATTTTATATACAGTACCCCAGAATTCGAAAGTAGGACCGAAATACCAGTGTTCAGCGATTTTGTGGAGCGGGCTGCGCCCGCTCTATACACATAAGCATGGAGAGGATACTTTATAAACGATACACATGCGAACAATCACGAAAACACCCATGCAGCCAGCCCGCTCGCCGAGATTCGAAAGTTTGAGCGAACTACCAGCGTTCAGCGGTTTTTCCCGGTATCCGCGCGCTGTATTCACATATGCATCCAAATTTTATATACAGTACCCCGGAATTCGAAAGTTGGACCGAACTACCAGTGTTCTGTAGTTTTGCGCGGGCTGCTCCCGCTTTACTCAAGTATGCATGCAGAAGATACCGCATACACGTTACACATGCGAAAAATCCCGAAAACACACATTGAGCCAACACGGTCGCTTGGATTCGAAAGTTGGACCGAACTACCAGTAATCAGAGGTTTTGAGCGAATTTCGGCCGCTTTATTCACTTATGCATCCAGAAGATGCTGCGTACACGAGGCACATGCGTAAAATCACGCAATCACGCAAACACCCATGGACCCAGCCCGTTCGCCGGGATTCGAAATTAGGACCGAACTACCAGAGTTCAGCTTTATTCATTTATGCATCCAGAAGACACTGCATACACAACAGATATGCGTAAAATCACAAAAAACATGAGTGTAGCCTGCCTGCTCACCGGGATTCGAAAGTTACCGTATACCATCTCGAAGGAGCAAAGAAAAATCTTTAATCTAAAAAAAAAAAAAAAAAAAAAGTGTGAATTTAATTTTTATTGGTGCGAACTTATTTAAAATATCATTTGCATTAAAAGATAATATCTAAATTAAGTGCACGTATCTAATAACATAAAAAAATATATTATTCCAAAAAATCAAATTTTTTATTAAAAAAATAACAACATATTTTTAAAAAATAGCTTTTTCAGATTTTTTAATTAATATCCCAGCTGATTAAAGTTGTACAACTTCAAGAACGTCATCATTTAAATTTAATGTAATATAATAACTTTTATTCAATATCAATAAAAGAATTAACGTGACAATCATCCTAACCTGAAATTAAAAAAAAATTGTGAAAAGCAGCTGTTTATTTAAAATGCCTACATTAACGAAATATTTTTAAAATACAGTTAGGTAACATGCAATCGCGTGCTTTATTCAACTTTAGAATATAACCTTGATTTGTATCTGCGGCGATTCAAGAAACTGTTGCAATCGGAAAAATGAGCCCGAAAATTAGCGTTTTCACAGTTTTTAATTAATATCTCAGCTGATGAACGTCCTACGAAGATGAGAATGGTATCATTGGATTCGTAGAATTTTTTGGAATCCGCAGACACCTGCCTCGAATTCCAACTCAGCGCCGTTCCATAGATATTTAAGAAAAAAGAAATTGACACGTGACCTTTCGCCAACACAAATCTCGAGCGGAAGCAATTGTCATCCCCCCGGCGCTTTCGAAAAAGCAATTTTATCTCAGCTAATTCCGAGACGGTTGCCACTCCGAAAAATGAAATAACGTTTTCGCAGTTTTTAATTAATAACTCCGCCGATTATTGTCGTACGAAGATGGGACCGGTATCGATGGATTCGTTGATTTTTTTCGAATACGGGGATATGCGTTTCGAATCGCAACTCGGAGCCGTTCCGCAGATATTCGAGAAAAACGAATTTGGCACTCGGCCAAATCCCTAAAATAGGGGAAACCCGTGACAGAAAGTGCAAAACGTAGGGAAATGTAGGGAGAAAATCAGTTTTTAATTAATATCTCGGCTAATTAAAGTCGCACGAAGATGCGGATGGTCAATTCGGCGAGCCACGGGCATTCTGAATCCAACGGTACCTTCCGCTAAGCTCTACACCCAGCCGTTCCCGAGGAGATGATGTTACAAACACACAAACAGACAGAGGCACACAGATTTTAATAGTATAGACTAGCGGGCAAGCCCGCCAGCTGAGCGGGCTGAAGCCCGTTACTTCAGGGGATGGATGCCTTCTTGGTATTCGAAAGTTCGACCTAACTACCAGTGTACAGCGATTTTACATTTGCTGCGCCCGCTTTGTTAACGTATGCATGCAGAAGATACTGCATGCGGAAAACCACGAAAACACACATGCAGCCAGCCCGCTCGCCGGGATTAGAATGTTGAACCGAACTACCAGTGTTCAGCGATTTTACCGCTCAGCTGCTTGTACGAAGTGTAATCGCGAAAATTTTCGGGTGTGATATTCCAACAGTATACTCGTTGTTAAAATTCCTTTATTTAAATTCTTTTTGGTAAACTGCAACTGCTGTCTATATATTTTATACTTAACATCTCTTTTGTAATTATGTTTCATAACAGTAAATATATACTGGCATTTAAATGCCTTTAAAATAGTAGAAAACATTTAAAAGCATTATGTTACAATTTTTTCATGCTCGGAAGTAATACTTTTAACTGCGAGCAAACCTTTGATCTTAGTCGTAACTGTAACTGCTTTCGGCGGCGTTTGTTTACATTTTTCAAGCGTGGGTTTTCGAGCTGATCAGTTTTCGTCAGTTATCTTTGTTTACCTTCTAAAAATGTTCTTCGAAGGGTCTTCTAAGACTCTTGATAATATTTTAGTCGTGAATTTGTTCTATTTTGATTATACTGGTAAATTTTTTTTTACTTATGCTATCATAATGCATACTATTAGCAAGTAGTATCATAAACCCAAAGCATCAGCGGTTCTAAAATAAAACTCGTGCATGTGTGAAGAATATTCATGGCAGATGGTCATTTGTAGATGCTGTTACCGCAGAAAAAATTGCTGACACTTAAAATTTAGCGGATATGACAAATGATAAAAGTCCAGCGTGAAAATCAATTGTGAATACAACTGCGAGTGTAAAGGCAGCTGAGTTGAAAACAACTTTTCAATCTACATTAAATTCTAATCAAAATTTGATTGAAAAGTGTTCCTATATTTTAATGAACAGCGAAATGTTTGTTGCATAATGCTACAACAGTTCTTCAGATGTAATATGAAAGGGAATGTTTGGCTATTGAACTCGTTTGCAAATTGTGTAAGAAGGTGTTAATTTTAAAAAATCAAAAATTGTAAAACCAAAACTTGCAGATTATAAAACTGCTGCTAAATAACAGAATGTTAAATAATAATATGTGCAATGCTATGGAAATTCTAAGAACAGATAACAATTATCAAAATATTTTGAATAATTAGGCAACGACCACAGGAAGTGTCATTTTTACTTCCGTGTGTAATGTAGTGGTGTAGCGTATTCAGCTACGGCAAAGCACTCGAGTGCAATCTGCCTAAGGGGAGGGATGCCTTCTTGTCGGCTTTTTAAAGGAAAGTGGCATGGGGAAAATAACAAAAACACCCATGCAGCCACCCCATTCACTGGGATTCGAATGTTGGGTGTTTGTAAAAGACGCAACTTTGTGGAACAAACTCATTTGCTCATTACAGTCCTATCCCTCGAGTATATCAAATATCATGTGAATCATGCCCATGTCTTGCATCTGCTGCACACCTTGTTCCATCATTGTGTGGATATAGCTCATATTGTGTGAATAGTGTTGTATGTGTCCAATATCCCCTGTATATACATTTGAAAATATATATGTACATACATATAAACCAAATTAGTTAGTCGCCTGTTTTTATCGCATTCAAAATAAATAAATAACAGAAAATAATTTTTAAAATCTACCGAGTAAGTATTGCAGATGAGTGGGCTGCACCCACTCAATTCTTTGCTGGTGTCTAAAATAGTTTCTGTGTGAAATTTGTGGAAATATTTTGTATTTAAATCAAAAACAGAAAAATAATTTTAAATCTATGATTAAAATTGTTTTTCTCACTTTCATTATTATTAACACGAAACGAAGGGACTGAAGAATTTTTTCGTGTTAAAGGATATTGGAAAAAAAAAAAAAAAACATATTTTCAACAAAATTAAGTTTATTAGAGTACATTTTATTTGCACAGATATGCATATAGGCATGTATTTAATAAAAAATCAATGAAACAAAATCATCCACAAGAACTGCATTATTCATTTCGTTTTCTTTGTCGGAATCTGCATCTATGATATTTTTTTAGCTTTGAACAAACTCCAAAATATCCTTGTCTCCAATTATTTGGGGCTGTACACACATTATCATCAACTACTGCAACTGTTGTTCTTTGGATAACACAGTAGGGCAGCACACATAAACTTTTCCAAACGTTTCATAAAATGTCAGTCGTGTAAACCCGTAAAATATTTTACTGTACCTATGTCTATAAAAGACACAACTTTGGGAAAGACATTACAGGCCTATCCCTTGAGTATATTAAATATCATGCAAAACAAAATATTTTATATGAATGAAATCAGTTATTGCGTCAATAGTTCAAAGAAAAACAGAAAATAATTTTTAAAACCTACCGAGTAAGTACGCCAGATGGGTGAGCTACAATCCGTATTTATCTGAAAAGAAATAATAATAATAATAATAATTTCTTAGTTATAAGTTTATATTAAACACAAAAACTTGAACAGAAAAAAAAATGTAAACAGAAAAAATTGGTGGGCTTTTGACGGCATAAACTGCCTGACACCTGAGGTCTCCTCTGCAACCTCATCGACCAGGGGGTTATTTTTTCTCCCAGGTATCAGCCCCTTCCCTGGTCTGCTGTTACAGAATCATAGACAAAATTGCATCACTATATATAAATATATATATATATATATATATATATATATATATATATTGATGCAATTGTATATACATATATACACACACGCACAATTAAGATATATATATATTTGTATGTGTTTAAAAAAATGCAAGCAATGAATAAGAAAAATTATTTACAAAAATTTACATGTTCTATGTACACCTGAAAAGAAAAACATTTTAATTTGAATGAAATCATTTCTATATACACCTGAAAAAAAGTATTTACAAGTTCTATGTACATCTGAAAAGAAATGTATAAAAACATTTTAATTTGAATCAAATCATTTCTATATACACCTGAAAAAGAAATATTTTTATGTGATTGAAATCAGTTCCATAAATACCTAAAAAAGAAAAATACATAAAATGTTTTAAAATTAATGAACGCAATTGTATGTAGACCTGAAAAGGAAAATTTATAAAAAATATTTACAACATTGAAAAAATAATACAGCTTCCGATTGCATAACTACTACAAATTCCACTTTGTAACAACAGACATAAAAGCCGACTAATGCATAATTCTCAAACTGTTTCAGCTTCATCTTCACTTGCTTCAATTTATCCCAGTCATCCAAAAACCTCAAATCTTTTTCATTTTTGCTTTGGCTTGACTAACTTCATTTTGTGTTGCAAAAATCTCACTGTTTCAATGTCTCGAGTAACTTTTTTACTGCAGAACCTCCCTGTAAACAATATTTCTTGTGAATACTTTAGAACATGCGGGCATCAAACGGCCTTGCTTCTTGGTGTCTTTCACTAAAACACGAACATTCCTCATAGACGAACATCTTGAAAAAGCTACGTAAAGCATTCCATGACTGAAAACTGGTTGCGGTAAATAAATCCCAACTTTCTTAAGTGTCTGTCCCTGTGACTTATTAATAGTCATACAAAATGCAAGCCTGATGGGAAACTGTCTTCGCTTGAGCTGAAAGGGGAGGTTTGAATCTGATGGTGAAAGTTCAACACGTGGAATGAAAACTCTCGATCCAGCATTCTGTCCAGAGATGACTTCACAATCTAAAACGTTTGGCATAATTCTCTTCACAATGAGCCTTGTTCCGTTGCAGAGTCCAACCGATGGATGTAGATTTGGTAGAAGCATAACTATAACTCCAACTTTCAAATTCAGACGATGAGGTGGCATTCCAGAAGGCGTCAGGCTGTGGATGAAATCCAGCTGATACGTTTCTTGTTCTTCTTCGCCATCGCAAATAACCGAGTCTGCACTGTAGTGCGTGAAAACTTGACCTGGAAACGTGGAAAGAATTTCTTCATTAAGCTTCAGAGCTTCCTCGTTCTTTGGACATAAAATCGCTTTACTGGCCAAGTCTTGTAAGTCGAATTCATTACCGCAGCCAAACATTTCTTCTACTATCGATCTGTTGACCACACACAAAGATGGAATTTCGATAATGTCTTCGTCCAAGCCACTGTCATTTTTAAGACGACCGTCTCCCAACTGCAGAAGCCATTCTGAAAATTCTTGTTCTTCCGGATTCAATCGCATATTGGTGGAAAGCGTGCATTGTTTGAAATGTGGCCACAAAAAGGAGTTCCTGAGGCAGCTCTCGATCGCAGAAGTTCGGTTTCCATGTGCGACAACAGGTAATGTTTGTCTCCAGTCACCTCCTAAAACTAAGGTTTTACCGCCAAAAGGAACATCCAGTCCGGTCAAGTCTCTCAGTAATCTGTCGACAGCTTCCAAAGCGTAATGAGGCGTCATGGTGCATTCATCCCATATGAAAAGTTTCGCAGTCTTCAAGTACCTTCCTTCAGCGCTATCTTGTCTCACACGGCACGAAGAATTTTCCAGAAGTGGAACGGGCAACTTGAAAGTAGAGTGTACAGTTCTTCCACCGGTTAACAGCACAGCAGCAATGTCCGTCCACGCAACGGGAATGGCAACGTGGCCCATTCCTCGAACAGCATGAAGGATCGTCCTAAAGGGAAAGTTTTTCCAGCTCCGGCAAACGCATTAACACAAAATGTCTTCGGTGTGTTAGGATTCTGATCTCGTACAGCTTCCAAAACCAAGTCGTAAACTAATTTCTGTTCAGGATTCAACATCCCGTTCAACACTTCGGCTTGTTCGTTTTCATACTGGACATCGAACTGCGGGACTTCGAGAGAAACAGCATCAGTCAATGTTGGTTGCGGGAGACCAAGAGAACATAGCGAAACATTGTGCACTTCTAACTGGTCTTCTATACTTCTCAGTGCCTTCTAAGGAGTAAGATCTCGCAAAATCTTCAGAAAGGGACTCTTTGAATTCATTCCACAAAGCGACGGGTTTCGCAGGGTTGCAGAAAACACAGATGAAGCAAAAAAGCTGTCTTAGCTGCGGTGGCATTTGAAAAGCTGATGCTTCTGCCAGAGTATTTTTCCATTCTTCGTCGTCTTGCAGCAGATGCCTTGCACGGCAGGCTTCCTTGAACGTTGAATACTCCACACCTTTGTAAGTTCATAAGTCGGCAAAACTCTTCGCTCCTTTAACGTGACACAGCAGCAACCTCAGATGGAAACGCTCAACATCTTTCGGGCTAACAGAATACATTCTTGAAATGATGTAATCTCCAAGTCTAACTCGTGTCTGCCAGGCATGATTCCTCCAGGTGAAATGTTTAGAAATTTCGGCATACAGGTAACCATTCGCTTCGGGAACTGTCCTGTTCAGTTCAAACCATCCGGTGAGCATGGTATTTTTCTCGGCAGCTCTCTGGAAAGCATTCCTTTCTTCGGATTCGGCAAAATAGACGGGCTGCAGGTTTTCCAAATGAACCGGTAGTCGTATGATGGAGTGCGACTTAGAATGCATTCTTTTTTCAAACAGCCTCCACGCTGCTTCAGGGGCAGACACGTATCTTGCATTTAAGAAGCATTTGATCTCGTCCCACATTAAAGTTCTATCTCCAGATTCTTCCAGAACAACTTTAGCTGCATCATGACCCTTGTACACGTATTTGAACAAATACTTCACCGATTTTATGGAGCTGCATACTTCAACGTTTATGTGGGCGTTGTACTTTTTCGATAAATACGGATTGTAAGGAACGACCCATCTGTTATCGATGGCATGACCCTTGATCACGATAAAGTTTCCATCGTCCCTTCTTCTGTAGAGTGGGTAGCCATTCACGTTCTCTTTAGTTTCTGCCTGAAACGGTTTCGGAAATCCTTTCGAACATACACCATCACTCATGCAGGGAGAGTTTCTATACAGTTCACCGCAGGGTCCGTGAATCATCGATGACTTCACAATGTTGTGTAGCTCCGGATGTCGAGTAGCATCTGGAAGTTCAGCACACACCAGCGAGTCGATGCACTCTGCATCTCTTATTTTGTCTTCTTCCGCTAAAAACAACAAAAGGTGCATATGAGGCAATCCTCTCTTCTGAAATTCGATGACGTGTATATCTGCAATGGTCGCACCTAAGATGTGATTCTTTGTCAAATCTTGCATCAAAGCCGTTTTCTTCAGGTCAAATACCCTCGAAACGATGTCCGGGCGATCGTGAGCCTTCTGTCCTGGGAATAAGTTTTCTGTTATTTCCGGCCATTTAGGGTTGCACGTGAAAGTCAAAAACAGATCCGGTTTACCAAAGTCGCGCACAATGGCCATCGAGTCCTGATAGTTTTGCTGCATGCAGCGAGGGCTTCCTATAAACGTTGACGGAAGTATAACCGGTATTCCAGGGCGGACGACCGTCTCTTGACCAACTCTGTAAATGTGATCGGCAAGACCCATGTAAGTTTCCACTCTCAGATTCGTCTGATGGCTCCGGAGGTACGCAATCCTGTTGCCTTCAACTTTTACGTATGCATCCACGAGATACTGCTGAAACAATTTCCGGCCATACAAAATCGGGTTGTAGCAATCTCGTCGTACGGACACCCTGTGACTGTAAAACTGTAACTCTGTGTATTGCTGTCCGACTCTGAATCCTTGCTCGCCGTGAGGAAAGAAAAGTACGTACGTCATGGGTTCCAAGTTGGGATTTAAGGTACTGATGTTGATGAGACCGCCACCTCTCGGATGGATCACGATGTCTCGGTTTCGATGGAGGAGCGCCGTCCGTACTCTTGAAGACGACTGCAACTTCATTTTCTTTCGGAGCATTGTAACGTCCCCTGTGCTCGCCTGCAGCAACACTTTCACCCTTGATGCACGTTTCCGCATATGGATTAACGTTCCTTAAAACTGTGTCCAACTGTCTCAGGAGTTCGGCGTTCAGGGCAACATTTCCAAATATGTTCATTCTCTGCCTGAGGGCTTGATCCGAATCTAAAATGTACAGCTGAGCATACTGTTCTTGACCGCGATGAGGCGGATGAAGGTGGCTCGTTCGATGATATATGGCACCGTGAATCCTGAAGCAGTAGGGACCCGAACCCGAAGGCATTTCTATATTGGCACCCAATGAAGCAAAACTGAGCAGGCAGTTGTAAGTACGTATGTTGGCAAAAAACTCTTCAGAAAACGGGTGGTTCCCATTCTTTAAATTGTGCCATTCTTCTGGATATCTTCTTTCAGCTTCGACAATTTTCCCATTGTTACAGCAGTGCATGTATCTTCCTCCTGCATTCCTTTCTCCCGTAAAGAACAATCCGTTGCAGAGATCGCAGGAAGCTTCCATTGAACCGGCGCTGTGTTGCTCAACATAAACTTCGAGTCCACATCTTCCTGCATTGTGAAGAGTGCTGCGTGAACGTTGTGCTGCATTCATGCGTAGCCTGTCTTCTCGTACGGATATTGTTTCTTCGGATAGGACTTGTCTGTGGCGTGCAGCGTCTCGCGTTCTTCGTGTAGCAGCGTCCTCTTCCGACTCTTCCGCTCGAACTTGACGATGACGATGAGAGTCCAGTCTGCAGGATGAGAGTTTTGATGCATCTACTGTAATGCCTCTTTTCCGTTTCGGCATTTCAGTACGTTAAAAAAAGCACTACTAAAATATTAACTCGACTCAAAAAATTGACTACGCAGATGAAAGAAAAAAATTGCTCATTAAACCAATACTGCTGGAAAAAAAATTAATGCATTCTATATGTATACAACACAAATTTTAAAATAATCCTAGACTAAATGAAAAATTTTCCACTTAAGAGCAAATGAATTTTAAAAAATCAAAAATGTAAAACAAAATCTTCCCTGTTAAAAAATTGCTGGCAAATAAGGAATAATATGGGTAATATTATGAAAAATTCCAAGCACAGATAAAAATTATGAAAATATTTCTAATAATTAGGTCAATCTGAGAACAATGCACACAAACAGAAAATGAAAACCTAAACACAAAATAAATAAAAGGTATAAATACAAATATAAATTAGGAACTTCTGAAATCAATTCTGAAATTCAAATAACAAACCTAACAAAATAACAAATCTAATAAAATATAGAACATTCGATCGCCTTAAAACGATAATTGTTATCGCACACAGGAAAATGTCAAAAATATAAAATGTAAATGCAATTTATCGAGCAACAATAACAGAAATATAAAACACGAATGAATAGATCTTTAAAAAAATACAAAATAATACATTAAATATATAAAAAGAGTCACCAAGTTAATGTTCCGAAGAATTCTCAAGTTCTAAACTAACAGGAGCTTATAAAAGTCTAAAATACTACTTTAAATTACTAAAACTAAAAATATAAATGCAAAAAACAATCAAATATCCTGTAAAAAGAAATAAAGATTAAGTGCAATGAGTAATAATAAGAATATTTACGAAATTTGAAATGCTGGAAAAAATTGCGACGGTCTCCTTCCAAATCCAAAATTCGTAAATAAATTTTTTGTTGCCAAACCAGGAAACTAAACTTTTGATTCTATTTGATCTGTTGCCAGACCGGGAAACAAAACTTTTTATTTTATCTATGACGTCATTTACTCGACTTATCAAGGGCATAAACCAATCTACATTCAACTAACGACAACTAAATGAAGAGAATGTTTCTATTTTTAGTTTTATTTTAGCTTTTCAGTTTATTCCTTTAAGTTATTTTAATTTTTTATTCTTAGTTTGTTAGTGGCGAACGGCCTTGGCGTTCCCATAGCATTTTTATCTCCGACGACTGCCGAGACTGTTGCCACTCGGAAGACTGAGTGCCGAAATTATTGTTTTCGCAGTTTTTAATTAATAACTCCGCGGATTATTGTCGTACGAAGATGGGACCGGTATCGATGGATTTGTTGATTTTTTTCGAATCCGGAGATATGCGTTTCGAATTCCAACTCGGCGCCGTTCCCAAGTTATTCGAGAAAAACGAATTTGGCACTCGGCCAAATCCCTAAAACAGGGAAAACGGGTGAAAGAAAGTGCAAAACGTAGGGAAACGTAGGGGAAAAAGCAGTTTTTAATTAATATCTCGGCTAATTAAAGTCGCACGAAGATGCCGATGGTCAATATGGCGAGCCACGGGAATTCTGAATCCAACGGTACCTTCCGCTAAGCTCTACACCCAGCCGTTCTTGAGAAGATGATGTTACAAACACACAAACAGACAGAGGCACACAGATTTTAATAGTATAGACTAGCGGGCTGAAGCCCATTACTTCAGGGGATGGATGCCTTCGTGGTATTCGAAAGTTGGACCTAACTACCAGTGTACAGCGATTTTACATTTGCTGCGCCCGCTTTGTTAACGTATGCATGCAGAAGATACTGCATGCGGAAAACCACGAAAACACACATGCATCCAGCCCGCTCGCCGGGATTAGAAAGTTGGACCGAACTACCAGTGTTCAGCGATTTTACCGCTCAGCTGCTTGTACGAAGTGTAATCGCGAAAATTTTCGGGTGTGATATTCCAACAGTATACTCGTTGTTAAAATTCCTTTATTTAAATTCTTTTTGGTAAACTCCAACTGCTGTCTATATATTTTATACTTAACATCTCTTTTGTAATTATGTTTCATAACAGTAAATATATACTGGCATTTAAATGCCTTTAAAATAGTAGAAAACATTTAAAAGCATTATGTTACAATTTTTTCATGCTCGGAAGTAATACTTTTAACTGCGAGCAAACCTTTGATCTTAGTCGTAACTGTAACTGCTTTCGGCGGCGTTTGTTTACATTTTTCAAGCGTCGGTTTTCGAGCTGATCAGTTTTCGTCAGTTATCTTTGTTTACCTTCTAAAAATGTTCTTCGAAGGGTCTTCTAAGACTCTTGATAATATTTTAGTCGTGAATTTGTTCTATTTTGATTATACTGGTAATTTTTTTTTTTACTTATGCTATCATAATGCATACTATTAGCAAGTAGTATCATAAACCCAACGCATCAGCGGTTCTAAAATAAAACTCGTGCATGTGTGAAGAATATTCATGGCAGATGGTCATTTGTAGATGCTGTTACCGCAGAAAAAATTGCTGACACTTAAAATTTAGCGGATATGACAAATGATAAAAGTCCAGCGTGAAAATCAATTGTGAATACAACTGCGAGTGTAAAGGCAGCTGAGTTGAAAACAACTTTTCAATCTACATCAAATTCTAATCAAAATTTGATTGAAAAGTGTTCCTATATTTTAATGAACAGCGAAATGTTTGTTGCATAATGCTACAACAGTTCTTCAGATGTAATATGAAAGGGAATGTTTGGCTATTGAACTCGTTTGCAAATTGTGTAAGAAGGTGTTAATTTTAAAAAATCAAAAATTGTAAAACCAAAACTTGCAGATTATAAAATTGGTGGTAAATAACAGAATGTTAAATAATAATATGTGCAATGCTATGGAAATTCTAAGAACAGATAACAATTATCAAAATATTTTGAATAATTAGGCAACGACCACAGGAAGTGTCATTTTTACTTCCGTGTGTAATGTAGTGGTGTAGCGTATTCAGCTACGGCAAAGCACTCGAGTGCAATCTGCCTAAGGGGAGGGATGCCTTCTTGTCGGCTTTTTAAAGGAAAGTGGCATGGGGAAAATAACAAAAACACCCATGCAGCCACCCCATTCACTGGGATTCGAACGTTGGGTGTTTGTAAAAGACGCAACTTTCTGGAACAAACTCATTTGCTCATTACAGTCCTATCCCTCGAGTATATCAAATATCATGTGAATCATGCCCATGTCTTGCATCTGCTGCACACCTTGTTCCATCATTGTGTGGATATAGCTCATATTGTGTCAATAGTGTTGTATGTGTCCAATATGCCCTGTATATACATTTGAAAATATATATGTACATACATATAAACCAAATTAGTTAGTCGCCTGTTTTTATCGCATTCAAAATAAATAAATAACAGAAAATAATTTTTAAAATCTACCCAGTAAGTATTGCAGATGGGTGGGCTGCACCCACTCAATTCTTTGCTGGTGTCTAAAATAGTTTCTGTGTGAAATTTGTGGAAATATTTTGTATTTAAATCAAAAACAGAAAAATAATTTTAAATCTATGATTAAAATTGTTTTTCTCACTTTCATTATTATTAACACGAAACCGAAGGGCCTGAAGAATTTTTTCGTGTTAAAGGATATTGAAAAAAAAAAAAAAACATATTTTCAACAAAATTAAGTTTATTAGAGTACATTTTATTTGCACAGATATGCATATAGGCATGTATTTAATAAAAAATCAATGAAACAAAATCATCCACAAGAACTGCATTATTCATTTCGTTTTCTTTGTCGGAATCTGCATCAATGATATTTTTTTAGCTTTGAACAAACTCCAAAATATCCTTGTCTCCAATTAAATGGGGCTGTACACACATTATCATCAACTACTGCAACTGTTGTTCTTTGGATAACACAGTAGGGCAGCACACAGAAACTTTTCCAAACGTTTCATAAAATGTCAGTCGTGTGAACCCGTAAAATATTTTACTGTACCTATGTCTATAAAAGACACAACTTTGGGAAAGACATTACAGGCCTATCCCTTGAGTATATTAAATATCATGCAAAACAAAATATTTTATATGAATGAAATCAGTTATTGCGTCAATAGTTCAAAGAAAAACAGAAAATAATTTTTAAAATCTACCGAGTAAGTACGCCAGATGGGCGAGCTACAATCCGTATTTATCTGAAAAGAAATAATAATAATAATAATAATAATTTCTTAGTTATAAGTTTATATTAAACACAAAAACTTGAACAGAAAAAAAAAATGTAAACAGAAAAAATTGGTGGGCTTTTGACGGCATAAACTGCCTGACACCTGGGGTCTCCTCTGCAACCTCATCGACCAGGGGGTTATTTTTTCTCCCAGGTATCAGCCCCTTCTCTGGTCTGCTGTTACAGAATCATAGACAAAATTGCATCACTATATATAAATATGTATATATATATATATATATATTGATGCAATTGTATATACATATATACACACACGCACAATTAAGATATATATATATTTGTATGTGTTTACAAAAATGCAAGCAATGAATAAAAAAAATTATTTACAAAAATTTACATGTTCTATGTACACCTGAAAAGAAAAACATTTTAATTTGAATGAAATCATTTCTATATACACCTGAAAAAGAAATATTTTTATGTGATTGAAATCAGTTCCATAAATACATAAAAAAGAAAAATACATAAAATGCTTTAAAATTAATGAACGCAATTGTATGTAAACCTGCAAAGGAAAATGTATAAAAAATATTTACAACATTGAAAAAATAATACAGCTTCCGATTGCCTAACTACTACAAATTCCACTTTGTAACAACAGACATAAAAGCCGACTAATGCATAATTCTCAAACTGTTTCAGCTTCATCTTGACTTGCTTCAATTTATCCCAGTCATCCAAAAACCTCAAATCTTTTTCATTTTTGCTTTGGCTTGATTAACTTCATTTTGTGTTGCAAAAATCTCACTGTTTCAATGTCTCGAGTAACTTTTTTACTGCAGAACCTCCCTGTAAACAATATTTCTTGTGAATACCTTAGAACATGCTGGCATCAAACGGCCTTGCTTCTTGGTGTCTTTCACTAAAACACGAACATTCCTCATAGACGAACATCTTGAAAAAGCTACGTAAAGCATTCCATGACTGAAAACTGGTTGCGGTAAATAAATCCCAACTTTCTTAAGTGTCTGTCCCTGTGACTTATTAATAGTCATACAAAATGCAAGCCTGATGGGAAACTGTCTTCGCTTGAGCTGAAAGGGGAGGTTTGGATCTGATGGTGAAAGTTCAACACGTGGAATGAAAACTCTCGATCCAGCATTCTGTCCAGAGATGACTTCACAATCTAAAACGTTTGGCATAATTCTCTTCACAATGAGCCTTGTTCCGTTGCAGAGTCCAACCGATGGATGTAGATTTCGTAGAAGCATAACTATAACTCCAACTTTCAAATTCAGACGATGAGGTGGCATTCCAGAAGGCGTCAGGCTGTGGATGAAATCCAGCTGATACGTTTCTTGTTCTTCTTCGTCATCGCAAATAACCGAGTCTGCACTGTAGTGCGTGAAAACTTGACCTGGAAACGTGGAAAGAATTTCTTCATTAAGCTTCAGAGCTTCCTCGTTCTTTGGACATAAAATCGCTTTACTGGCCAAGTCTTGTAAGTCGAATTCATTACCGCAGCCAAACATTTCTTCTACTATCGATCTGTTGACCACACACAAAGATGGAATTTCGATAATGTCTTCGTCCAAGCCACTGTCATTTTTAAGACGACCGTCTCCCAACTGCAGAAGCCATTCTGAAAATTCTTGTTCTTCCGGATTCAATCGCATATTGGTGGAAAGCGTGCATTGTTTGAAATGTGGCCACAAAAAGGAGTTCCTGAGGCAGCTCTCGATCGCAGAAGTTCGGTTTCCATGTGCGACAACAGGTAATGTTTGTCTCCAGTCACCTCCTAAAACTAAGGTTTTACCGCCAAAAGGAACATCCAGTCCGGTCAAGTCTCTCAGCAATCTGTCGACAGCTTCCAAAGCGTAATGAGGCGTCATGGTGCATTCATCCCATATGAAACGTTTCGCAGTCTTCAAGTACCTTCCTTCAGCGCTATCTTGTCTCACACGGCACGAGGAATTTTCCAGAAGTGGAACGGGCAACTTGAAAGTAGAGTGTACAGTTCTTCCACCGGTCAACAGCACAGCAGCAATGCCTGTCCACGCAACGGGAATGGCAACGTGGCCCATTCCTCGAACAGCATGAAGGATCGTCCTAAAAAGGAAAGTTTTTCCAGCTCCGGCAAACGCATTAACACAACATGTCTTCGGTGTGTTAGGATTCTCATCTCGTACAGCTTCCAAAACCAAGTCGTAAACTAATTTCTGTTCAGGATTCAACATCCCGTTCAACACTTCGGCTTGTTCGTTTTCATACTGGACATCGAACTGCGGGACTTCGAGAGAAACAGCATCAGTCAATGTTGGTTGCGGGAGACCAAGAGAACATAGCGAAACATTGTGCACTTCTAACTGGTCTTCTATACTTCTCAGTGCAAGGCTGAAACTGTCTTCTAAGGAGTAAGATCTCGCAAAATCTTCAGAAAGGGACTCTTTGAATTCATTCCACAAAGCGACGGGTTCCGCAGGGTTGCAGAAAACACAGATGAAGCAAAAAAGCTGTCTTAGCTGCGGTGGCATTTGAAAAGCTGATGCTTCTGCCAGAGTATTTTTCCATTCTTCGTCGTCTTGCAGCAGATGCCTTGCACGGCAGGCTTCCTTGAACGTTGAATACTCCACACCTTCGTAAGTTCTTAAGTCGGCAAAACTCTTCGCTCCTTTAACGTGACACAGCAGCAACCTCAGATGGAAACGCTCAACATCTTTCGGGCTAACAGAATACATTCTTGAAATGATGTAATCTCCAAGTCTAACTCGTGTCTGCCAGGCATGATTCCTCCAGGTGAAATGTTTAGGAATTTCGGCATACAGGTAACCATTCGCTTCGGGAACTGTCCTGTTCAGTTCAAACCATCCGGTGAGCATGGTATTTTTCTCGGCAGCTCTCTGGAAAGCATTCCTTTCTTCGGATTCGGCAAAATAGACGGGCTGCAGGTTTTCCAAATGAACCGGTAGTCGTATGATGGAGTGCGACTTAGAATGCATTCTTTTTTCAAACAGCCTCCACGCTGCTTCAGGGGCAGACACGTATCTTGCATTTAAGAAGCATTTGATCTCGTCCCACATTAAAGTTCTATCTCCAGATTCTTCCAGAACAACTTTAGCTGCATCATGACCCTTGTACACGTATTTGAACAAATACTTCACCGATTTTATGGAGCTGCATACTTCAACGTTTATGTGGGCGTTGTACGTTTTCGATAAATACGGATTGTAAGGAAAGACCCATCTGTTATCGATGGCATGACCCTTGATCACGATTAAGTTTCCATCGTCCCTTCTTCTGTAGAGTGGGTAGCAATTCACGTTCTCTTTAGTTTCTGCCTGAAACGGTTTCGGAAATCCTTTCGAACATACACCATCACTCATGCAGGGAGAGTTTCTATACAGTTCACCGCAGGGTCCGTGAATCATCGATGACTTCACAATGTTGTGTAGCTCCGGATGTCGAGTAGCATCTGGAAGTTCAGCACACACCAGCGAGTCGATGCACTCTGCATCTCTTATTTTGTCTTCTTCCGCTAAAAACAACAAAAGGTGCATATGAGGCAATCCTCTCTTCTGAAATTCGATGACGTGTATATCTGCAATGGTCGCACCTAAGATGTGATTCTTTGTCAAATCTTGCATCAAAGCCGTTTTCTTCAGGTCAAATACCCTCGAAACGATGTCCGGGCGATCGTGAGCCTTCTGTCCTGGGAATAAGTTTTCTGTTATTTCCGGCCATTTAGGGTTGCACGTGAAAGTCAAAAACAGATCCGGTTTACCAAAGTCGCGCACAATGGCCATCGAGTCCTGATAGTTCTGCTGCATGCAGCGAGGGCTTCCTATAAACGTTGACGGAAGTATAACCGGTATTCCAGGGCGGACGCCCGTCTCTTGACCAACTCCGTAAATGTGATCGGCAAGACCCATGTAAGTTTCCACTCTCAGATTCGTCTGATGGCTCCGGAGGTACGCAATCCTGTTGCCTTCAACTTTTACGTATGCATCCACGAGATACTGCTGAAACAATTTCCGGCCATACAAAATCGGGTTGTAGCAATCTCGTCGTACGGACACCCTGTGACTGTAAAACTGTAACTCTGTGTATTGCTGTCCGACTCTGAATCCTTGCTCGCCGTGAGGAAAGAAAAGTACGTACGTCATGGGTTCCAAGTTGGGATTTAAGGTACTGATGTTGATGAGACCGCCAACTCTCGGATGGATCACGATGTCTCGGTTTCGATGGAGGAGCGCCGTCCGTACTCTTGAAGACGACTGCAACTTCATTTTCTTTCGGAGCATTGTAACGTCCCCTGTGCTCGCCTGCAGCAACACGTTCACCCTTGATGTACATGCGGATATCCGCAGCAGTTTCGGCACCTTGCTCTCGTACAGTTTCTTCTTCGAATTCCTTCAGCATCTTGTAGGCTTCCGCATATGGATTAACGTTCCTTAAAACTGTGTCCAACTGTCTCAGGAGTTCGGCGTTCAGGGCAACATTTCCAAATATGTTCATTCTCTGCCTGAGGGCTTGATCCGAATCTAAAATGTACAGCTGAGCATACTGTTCTTGACCGGGATGAGGCGGATGAAGGTGGCTCGTTCGATGATATATGGCACCGTGAATCCTGAAGCAGTAGGGACCCGAATCCGAAGGCATTTCTATGTTGGCACCCAATGAAGCAAAACTGAGTAGGCAGTTGTAAGTACGTATGTTGGCAAAAAACTCTTCAGAAAACGGGTGGTTCCCATTCATTAAATTGTGCCATTCTTCTGGATATCTTCTTTCAGCTTCGACAATTTTCCCATTGTTACAGCAGTGCATGTATCTTCCTCTTGCATTCCTTTCTCCCGTAAAGAACAATCCGTTGCAGAGATCGCAGGAAGCTTCCATTGAACCGGCGCTGTGTTGCTCAACATAAACTTCGAGTCCACATCTTCCTGCATTGTGAAGAGTGCTGCGTGAACGTTGTGCTGCATTCATGCGTAGCCTGTCTTCTCGTACGGACATTGTTTCTTCGGATAGGACTTGTATGTGGCGTGCAGCGTCTCGCGTTCTTCGTGTAGCAGCGTCCTCTTCCGACTCTTCCGCTCGAACTTGACGATGACGATGAGAGTCCAGTCTGTGCCTCCTACTGGTTTCTTCTTCACTTTCTTGAGCACGCAAATTGTCTTGACATTGGGATTGCCTGCTGAGTCTCCTAATGGTTTCTTGTTCCGTTTCTGCAGCACGTAAATTTTCTTGATTTTGAGCTTTCCTGCCGAGTCTCGTAGCGGTTTCTTCTTCTGTTTCTTGAGCGCGTAGGTTTGCTTGCCGACGCGCTTGCGTGCTCAGTCTCGCAGCAGTTTCTTCTTCATTTTCTGCAGCTCGCCGTAAACTCTGTGCTTCAGCTCTTCGTCTTCTTGATGCATCTCCTGTAATGCCTCTTTTCCGTTTCGGCATTTCAGTACGTTAAAAAAAGCACTACGAAAATATTAACTCGACTCAAAAAATTGACTACGCAGATGAAAGAAAAAAATTGCTCATTAAACCAATACTGCTGGAAAAAAAATTAATGCATTCTATATGTATACAACACAAATTTTAAAATAATCCTAGACTAAATGAAAAATTTTCCACTTAAGAGCAAATTAATTTTAAAAAATCAAAAATGTAAAACAAAAACTTCCCTGTTAAAAAATTGCTGGCAAATAAGAAATAATATGGGTAATATTATGAAAAATTCCAAGCACAGATAAAAATTATGAAAATATTTCTAATAATTAGGTCAATCTGAGAACAATGCACATAAACAGAAAATGAAAACCTAAACACAAAATAAATAAAAGGTATAAATACAAATATAAATTAGGAACTTCTGAAATCAATTCTGAAATTCAAATAACAAACCTAACAAAATAACAAATCTAATAAAATATAGAACATTCGATCGCCTTAAAACGATAATTGTTATCGCACACAGGAAAATGTCAAAAATATAAAATGTAAATGCAATTTATCGACCAACAATAACAGAAATATAAAACACGAATGAATAGATCTTTAAAAAAATACAAAATAATACATTAAATATATAAAAAGAGTCACCAAGTTAATGTTCCGAAGAATTCTCAAGTTCTAAACTAACAGGAGCATATAAAAGTCTAAAATATTACTTTAAATTACTAAAACTACAAATATAAATGCAAAAAACAATCAAATATCCTGTAAAAAGAAATAAAGATTAAGTGCAATGAGTAATAATAAGAATATTTACGAAATTTGAAATGCTGGAAAAATTTGCGACGCAGTCCTTCCGAATCCAAAATTCGTAAATAAATTTTTTTGTTGCCAAACCAGCAAACCAAACTTTTGATTCTATTTGATCTGTTGCCAGACCGGGAAACAAAACTTTTTATTTTATCTATGACGTCATTTACTCGACTTATCAAGGGCATAAACCAATCTACATTCAACTAACGACAACTAAATGAAGAGAATGTTTCTATTTTTAGTTTTATTTTAGCTTTTCAGTTTATTCCTTTAAGTTATTTTAATTTTTTATTCTTAGTTTGTTAGTGGCGAACGGCCTTGGCGTTCCCATAGCATTTTTATCTCCGACGACTGCCGAGACTGTTGCCACTCGGAAGACTGAGTGCCGAAATTTTTGTTTTCGCAGTTTTTAATTAATAACTCCGCGGATTATTGTCGTACGAAGATGGGACCGGTATCGACGGATTCGTTGATTTTTTTTGAATCCGGAGATATGCGTTTCGAATTCTAACTCGGCGCCGTTCCCAAGTTATTCGAGAAAAACGAATTTGGCACTCGGCCAAATCCCTAAAACAGGGAAAACGGGTGAAAGAAAGTGCAAAACGTAGGGAAACGTAGAGGAAAAAGCAGTTTTTAATTAATATCTCGGCTAATTAAAGTCGCACGAAGATGCCGATGGTCAATATGGCGAGCCACGGGAATTCTGAATCCAACGGTACCTTCCGCTAAGCTCTACACCCAGCCGTTCTTGAGAAGATGATGTTACAAACACACAAACAGACAGAGGCACACAGATTTTAATAGTATAGACTAGCGGGCAAGCCCGCCAGCTGAGCGGGCTGAAGCCCATTACTTCAGGGGATGGATGCCTTCGTGGTATTCGAAAGTTGGACCTAACTACCAGTGTACAACGATTTTACATTTGCTGCGCCTGCTTTGTTAACGTATGCATGCAGAAGATACTGCATGCGGAAAACCACGAAAACACACATGCAGCCAGCCCGCTCGCCGGGATTAGAAAGTTGGACCGAACTACCAGTGTTCAGCGATTTTACCGCTCAGCTGCTTGTACGAAGTGTAATCGCGAAAATTTTCGGGTGTGATATTCCAACAGTATACTCGTTGTTAAAATTCCTTTATTTAAATTCTTTTTGGTAAACTCCAACTGCTGTCTATATATTTTATACTTAACATCTCTTTTGTAATTATGTTTCATAACAGTAAATATATACTGGCATTCAAATGCCTTTAAAATAGTAGAAAACATTTAAAAGCATTATGTTACAATTTTTTCATGCTCGGAAGTAATACTTTTAACTGCGAGCAAACCTTTGATCTTAGTCGTAACTGTAACTGCTTTCGGCGGCGTTTGTTTACATTTTTCAAGCGTGGGTTTTCGAGCTGATCAGTTTTCGTCAGTTATCTTTGTTTACCTTCTAAAAATGTTCTTCGAAGGGTCTTCTAAGACTCTTGATAATATTTTAGTCGTGAATTTGTTCTATTTTGATTATACTGGTAATTTTTTTTTTTACTTATGCTATCATAATGCATACTATTAGCAAGTAGTATCATAAACCCAAAGCATCAGCGGTTCTAAAATAAAACTCGTGCATATGTGAAGAATATTCATGGCAGATGGTCATTTGTAGATGCTGTTACCGCAGAAAAAATTGCTGACACTTAAAATTTAGCGGATATGACAAATGATAAACGTCCAGCGTGAAAATCAATTGTGAATACAACTGCGAGTGTAAAGGCAGCTGAGTTGAAAACAACTTTTCAATCTACATCAAATTCTAATCAAAATTTGATTGAAAAGTGTTCCTATATTTTAATGAACAGCGAAATGTTTGTTGCATAATGCTACAACAGTTCTTCAGATGTAATATGAAAGGGAATGTTTGGCTATTGAACTCGTTTGCAAATTGTGTAAGAAGGTGTTACTTTTAAAAAATCAAAAATTGTAAAACCAAAACTTGCAGATTATAAAATTGCTGGTAAATAACAGAATGTTAAATAATAATATGTGCAATGCTATGGAAATTCTAAGAACAGATAACAATTATCAAAATATTTTGAATAATTAGGCAACGACCACAGGAAGTGTCATTTTTACTTCCGTGTGAAATGTAGTGGTGTAGCGTATTCAGCTACGGCAAAGCACTCGAGTGCAATCTGCCTAAGGGGAGGGATGCCTTCTTGTCGGCTTTTTAAAGGAAAGTGGCATGGGGAAAATAACAAAAACACCCATGCAGCCACCCCATTCACTGGGATTCGAATGTTGGGTGTGTGTAAAAGACGCAACTTTGTGGAACAAACTCATTTGCTCATTACAGTCCTATCCCTCGAGTATATCAAATATCATGTGAATCATGCCCATGTCTTGCATCTGCTGCACACCTTATTCCATCATTGTGTGGATATAGCTCATATTGTGTCAATAGTGTTGTATGTGTCCAATATCCCCTGTATATACATTTTAAAATATATATGTACATACATATAAACCAAATTAGTTAGTCGCCTGTTTTTATCGCATTCAAAATAAATAAATAACAGAAAATAATTTTTAAAATCTACCGAGTAAGTATTGCAGATGGGTGGGCTGCACCCACTCAATTCTTTGCTGGTGTCTAAAATAGTTTCTGTGTGAAATTTGTGGAAATATTTTGTATTTAAATCAAAAACAGAAAAATAATTTTAAATCTATGATTAAAATTGTTTTTCTCACTTTCATTATTATTAACACGAAACCGAAGGGACTGAAGAATTTTTTCGTGTTAAAGGATATTGAAAAAAAAAAAAAAAAAAAAACATATTTTCAACAAAATTAAGTTTATTAGAGTACATTTTATTTGCACAGATATGCATATAGGCATGTATTTAATAAAAAATCAATGAAACAAAATCATCCACAAGAACTGCATTATTCATTTCGTTTTCTTTGTCGGAATCTGCATCAATGATATTTTTTTAGCTTTGAACAAACTCCAAAATATCCTTGTCTCCAATTATTTGGGGCTGTACACACATTATCATCAACTACTGCAACTGTTATTCTTTGGATAACACAGTAGGGCAGCACACAGAAACTTTTCCAAACGTTTCATAAAATGTCAGTCGTGTGAACCCGTAAAATATTTCACTGTACCTATGTCTATAAAAGACACAACTTTGGGAAAGACATTACAGGCCTATCCCTTGAGTATATTAAATATCATGCAAAACAAAATATTTTATATGAATGAAATCAGTTATTGCGTCAATAGTTCAAAGAAAAACAGAAAATAATTTTTAAAATCTACCGAGTAAGTACGCCAGATGGGCGAGCTACAATCCGTATTTATCTGAAAAGAAATAATAATAATAATAATAATAATTTCTTAGTTATAAGTTTATATTAAACACAAAAACTTGAACAGAAAAAAAAAATGTAAACAGAAAAAATTGGTGGGCTTTTGACGGCATAAACTGCCTGACACCTGGGGTCTCCTCTGCAACCTCATTGACCAGGGGGTTATTTTTTCTCCCAGGTATCAGCCCCTTCCCTGGTCTGCTGTTACAGAATCATAGACAAAATTGCATCACTATATATAAATATGTATATATATATATATTGATGCAATTGTATATACATATATACACACACGCACAATTAAGATATATATATATTTGTATGTGTTTACAAAAATGCAAGCAATGAATAAGAAAAATTATTTACAAAAATTTACATGTTCTATGTACACCTGAAAAGAAAAACATTTTAATTTGAATGAAATCATTTCTATATACACCTGAAAAAAAGTATTTACAAGTTCTATGTACATCTGAAAAGAAATGTATAAAAACATTTTAATTTGAATCAAATCATTTCTATATACACCTGAAAAAGAAATATTTTTATGTGATTGAAATCAGTTCCATAAATACCTAAAAAAGAAAAATACATAAAATGTTTTAAAATTAATGAACGCAATTGTATGTAGACCTGAAAAGGAAAATTTATAAAAAATATTTACAACATTGAAAAAATAATACAGCTTCCGATTGCCTAACTACTACAAATTCCACTTTGTAACAACAGACATAAAAGCCGACTAATGCATAATTCTCAAACTGTTTCAGCTTCATCTTGACTTGCTTCAATTTATCCCAGTCATCCAAAAACCTCAAATCTTTTTCATTTTTGCTTTGGCTTGATTAACTTCATTTTGTGTTGCAAAAATCTCACTGTTTCAATGTCTCGAGTAACTTTTTTACTGCAGAACCTCCCTGTAAACAATATTTCTTGTGAATACTTTAGAACATGCGGGCATCAAACGGCCTTGCTTCTTGGTGTCTTTCACTAAAACACGAACATTCCTCATAGACGAACATCTTGAAAAAGCTACGTAAAGCATTCCATGACTGAAAACTGGTTGCGGTAAATAAATCCCAACTTTCTTAAGTGTCTGTCCCTGTGACTTATTAATAGTCATACAAAATGCAAGCCTGATGGGAAACTGTCTTCGCTTGAGCTGAAAGGGGAGGTTTGAATCTGATGGTGAAAGTTCAACACGTGGAATGAAAACTCTCGATCCAGCATTCTCTTCAGAGATGACTTCACAATCTAAAACGTTTGGCATAATTATCTTCACAATGAGCCTTGTTCCGTTGCAGAGTCCAACCGATGGATGTAGATTTCGTAGAAGCATAACTATAACTCCAACTTTCAAATTCAGACGATGAGGTGGCATTCCAGAAGGCGTCAGGCTGTGGATGAAATCCAGCTGATACGTTTCTTGTTCTTCTTCGTCATCGCAAATAACCGAGTCTGCACTGTAGTGCGTGAAAACTTGACCTGGAAACGTGGAAAGAATTTCTTCATTAAGCTTCAGAGCTTCCTCGTTCTTTGGACATAAAATCGCTTTACTGGCCAAGTCTTGTAAGTCGAATTCATTACCGCAGCCAAACATTTCTTCTACTATCGATCTGTTGACCACACACAAAGATGGAATTTCGATAATGTCTTCGTCCAAGCCACTGTCATTTTTAAGACGACCGTCTCCCAACTGCAGAAGCCATTCTGAAAATTCTTGTTCTTCCGGATTCAATCGCATATTGGTGGAAAGCGTGCATTGTTTGAAATGTGGCCACAAAAAGGAGTTCCTGAGGCAGCTCTCGATCGCAGAAGTTCGGTTTCCATGTGCGACAACAGGTAATGTTTGTCTCCAGTCACCTCCTAAAACTAAGGTTTTACCGCCAAAAGGAACATCCAGTCCGGTCAAGTCTCTCAGCAATCTGTCGACAGCTTCCAAAGCGTAATGAGGCGTCATGGTGCATTCATCCCATATGAAACGTTTCGCAGTCTTCAAGTACCTTCCTTCAGCGCTATCTTGTCTCACACGGCACGAGGAATTTTCCAGAAGTGGAACGGGCAACTTGAAAGTAGAGTGTACAGTTCTTCCACCGGTCAACAGCACAGCAGCAATGCCTGTCCACGCAACGGGAATGGCAACGTGGCCCATTCCTCGAACAGCATGAAGGATCGTCCTAAAAAGGAAAGTTTTTCCAGCTCCGGCAAACGCATTAACACAACATGTCTTCGGTGTGTTAGGATTCTCATCTCGTACAGCTTCCAAAACCAAGTCGTAAACTAATTTCTGTTCAGGATTCAACATCCCGTTCAACACTTCGGCTTGTTCGTTTTCATACTGGACATCGACCTGCGGGACTTCGAGAGAAACAGCATTAGTCAATGTTGGTTGCGGGAGACCAAGAGAACATAGCGAAACATTGTGCACTTCTAACTGGTCTTCTATACTTCTCAGTGCAAGGCTGAAACTGTCTTCTAAGGAGTAAGATCTCGCAAAATCTTCAGAAAGGGACTCTTTGAATTCATTCCACAAAGCGACGGGTTCCGCAGGGTTGCAGAAAACACAGATGAAGCAAAAAAGCTGTCTTAGCTGCGGTGGCATTTGAAAAGCTGATGCTTCTGCCAGAGTATTTTTCCATTCTTCGTCGTCTTGCAGCAGATGCCTTGCACGGCAGGCTTCCTTGAACGTTGAATACTCCACACCTTCGTAAGTTCTTAAGTCGGCAAAACTCTTCGCTCCTTTAACGTGACACAGCAGCAACCTCAGATGGAAACGCTCAACATCTTTCGGGCTAACAGAATACATTCTTGAAATGATGTAATCTCCAAGTCTAACTCGTGTCTGCCAGGCATGATTCCTCCAGGTGAAATGTTTAGGAATTTCGGCATACAGGTAACCATTCGCTTCGGGAACTGTCCTGTTCAGTTCAAACCATCCGGTGAGCATGGTATTTTTCTCGGCAGCTCTCTGGAAAGCATTCCTTTCTTCGGATTCGGCAAAATAGACGGGCTGCAGGTTTTCCAAATGAACCGGTAGTCGTATAATGGAGTGCGACTTAGAATGCATTCTTTTTTCAAACAGCCTCCACGCTGCTTCAGGGGCAGACACGTATCTTGCATTTAAGAAGCATTTGATCTCGTCCCACATTAAAGTTCTATCTCCAGATTCTTCCAGAACAACTTTAGCTGCATCATGACCCTTGTACACGTATTTGAACAAATACTTCACCGATTTTATGGAGCTGCATACTTCAACGTTTATGTGGGCGTTGTACTTTTTCGATAAATACGGATTGTAAGGAACGACCCATCTGTTATCGATGGCATGACCCTTGATCACGATAAAGTTTCCATCGTCCCTTCTTCTGTAGAGTGGGTAGCCATTCACGTTCTCTTTAGTTTCTGCCTGAAACGGTTTCGGAAATCCTTTCGAACATACACCATCACTCATGCAGGGAGAGTTTCTATTCAGTTCACCGCAGGGTCCGTGAATCATCGATGACTTCACAATGTTGTGTAGCTCCGGATGTCGAGTAGCATCTGGAAGTTCAGCACACACCAGCGAGTCGATGCACTCTGCATCTCTTATTTTGTCTTCTTCCGCTAAAAACAACAAAAGGTGCATATGAGGCAATCCTCTCTTCTGAAATTCGATGACGTGTATATCTGCAATGGTCGCACCTAAGATGTGATTCTTTGTCAAATCTTGCATCAAAGCCGTTTTCTTCAGGTCAAATACCCTCGAAACGATGTCCGGGCGATCGTGAGCCTTCTGTCCTGGGAATAAGTTTTCTGTTATTTTAGGCCATTTAGGGTTGCACGTGAAAGTCAAAAACAGATCCGGTTTACCAAAGTCGAGCACAATGGCCATCGAGTCCTGATAGTTTTGCTGCATGCAGCGAGGGCTTCCTATAAACGTTGACGGAAGTATAACCGGTATTCCAGGGCGGACGCCCGTCTCTTGACCAACTCTGTAAATGTGATCGGCAAGACCCATGTAAGTTTCCACTCTCAGATTCGTCTGATGGCTCCGGAGGTACGCAATCCTGTTGCCTTCAACTTTTAGGTATGCATCCACGAGATACTGCTGAAACAATTTCCGGCCATACAAAATTGGGTTGTAGCAATCTCGTCGTACGGACACCCTGTGACTGTAAAACTGTAACTCTGTGTATTGCTGTCCGACTCTGAATCCTTGCTCGCCGTGAGGAAAGAAAAGTACGTACGTCATGGGTTCCAAGTTGGGATTTAAGGTACTGATGTTGATGAGACCGCCACCTCTCGGATGGATCACGATGTCTCGGTTTCGATGGAGGAGCGCCGTCCGTACTCTTGAAGACGACTGCAACTTCATTTTCATTCGGAGCATTGTAACGTCCCCTGTGCTCGCCTGCAGCAACACTTTCACCCTTGATGTACATGCGGATATCCGCAGCAGCTTCGGCACCTTGCTCTCGTACAGTTTCTTCTTCGAATTCCTTCAGCATCTTGTAGGCTTCCGCATATGGATTAACGTTCCTTAAAACTGTGTCCAACTGTCTCAGGAGTTCGGCGTTCAGGGCAACATTTCCAAATATGTTCATTCTCTGCCTGAGGGCTTGATCCGAATCTAAAATGTACAGCTGAGCATACTGTTCTTGACCGGGATGAGGCGGATGAAGGTGGCTCGTTCGATGATATATGGCACCGTGAATCCTGAAGCAGTAGGGACCCGAACCCGAAGGCATTTCTATATTGGCACCCAATGAAGCAAAACTGAGCAGGCAGTTGTAAGTACGTATGTTGGCAAAAAACTCTTCAGAAAACGGGTGGTTCCCATTCATTAAATTGTGCCATTCTTCTGGATATCTTCTTTCAGCTTCGACAATTTTCCCATTGTTACAGCAGTGCATGTATCTTCCTCTTGCATTCCTTTCTCCCGTAAAGAACAATCCGTTGCAGAGATCGCAGGAAGCTTCCATTGAACCGGCGCTGTGTTGCTCAACATAAACTTCGAGTCCACATCTTCCTGCATTGTGAAGAGTGCTGCGTGAACGTTGTGCTGCATTCATGCGTAGCCTGTCTTCTCGTACGGACATTGTTTCTTCGGATAGGACTTGTCTGTGGCGTGCAGCGTCTCGCGTTCTTCGTGTAGCAGCGTCCTCTTCCGACTTTTCCGCTCGAACTTGACGATGACGATGAGAGTCCAGTCTGTGCCTCCTACTGGTTTCTTCTTCACTTTCTTGAGCACGCAAATTTTCTTGACATTGGGATTGCCTGCTGAGTCTCCTAATGGTTTCTTGTTCCGTTTCTGCAGCACGTAAATTTTCTTGATGTTGGGCTTTCCTGCCGAGTCTCGTAGCGGTTTCTTCTTCCGTTTCTTGAGCGCGTAGGTTTGCTTGCCGACGCGCTTGCGTGCTCAGTCTCGCAGCAGTTTCTTCTTCATTTTCTGCAGCTCGCCGTAAACTCTGTGCTTCAGCTCTTCGTCTTCTTGATGCATCTCCTGTAATGCCTCTTTTCCGTTTCGGCATTTCAGTACGTTAAAAAAAGCACTACTAAAATATTAACTCGACTCAAAAAATTGACTACGCAGATGAAAGAAAAAAATTGCTCATTAAACCAATACTGCTGGAAAAAAAATTAATGCATTCTATATGTATACAACACAAATTTTAAAATAATCCTAGACTAAATGAAAAATTTTCCACTTAAGAGCAAATGAATTTTAAAAAATCAAAAATGTAAAACAAAATCTTCCCTGTTAAAAAATTGCTGGCAAATAAGGAATAATATGGGTAATATTATGAAAAATTCCAAGCACAGATAAAAATTATGAAAATATTTCTAATAATTAGGTCAATCTGAGAACAATGCACATAAACAGAAAATGAAAACCTAAACACAAAATAAATAAAAGGTATAAATACAAATATAAATTAGGAACTTCTGAAATCAATTCTGAAATTCAAATAACAAACCTAACAAAATAACAAATCTAATAAAATATAGAACATTCGATCGCCTTAAAACGATAATTGTTATCGCACACAGGAAAATGTCAAAAATATAAAATGTAAATGCAATTTATCGAGCAACAATAACAGAAATATAAAACACGAATGAATAGATCTTTAAAAAAATACAAAATAATACATTAAATATATAAAAAGAGTCACCAAGTTAATGTTCCGAAGAATTCTCAAGTTCTAAACTAACAGGAGCATATAAAAGTCTAAAATACTACTTTAAATTACTAAAACTAAAAATATAAATGCAAAAAACAATCAAATATCCTGTAAAAAGAAATAAAGATTAAGTGCAATGAGTAATAATAAGAATATTTACGAAATTTGAAATGCTGGAAAAATTTGCGACGCAGTCCTTCCGAATCCAAAATTCGTAAATAAATTTTTTTGTTGCCAAACAAGCAAACCAAACTTTTGATTCTATTTGATCTGTTGCCAGACCGGGAAACAAAACTTTTTATTTTATCTATGACGTCATTTACTCGACTTATCAAGGGCATAAACCAATCTACATTCAACTAACGACAACTAAATGAAGAGAATGTTTCTATTTTTAGTTTTATTTTAGCTTTTCAGTTTATTCCTTTAAGTTATTTTAATTTTTTATTCTTAGTTTGTTAGTGGCGAACGGCCTTGGCGTTCCCATAGCATTTTTATCTCCGACGACTGCCGAGACTGTTGCCACTCGGAAGACTGAGTGCCGAAATTATTGTTTTCGCAGTTTTTAATTAATAACTCCGCGGATTATTGTCGTACGAAGATGGGACCGGTATCGATGGATTTGTTGATTTTTTTCGAATCCGGAGATATGCGTTTCGAATTCCAACTCGGCGCCGTTCCCAAGTTATTCGAGAAAAACGAATTTGGCACTCGGCCAAATCCCTAAAACAGGGAAAACGGGTGAAAGAAAGTGCAAAACGTAGGGAAACGTAGGGGAAAAAGCAGTTTTTAATTAATATCTCGGCTAATTAAAGTCGCACGAAGATGCCGATGGTCAATATGGCGAGCCACGGGAATTCTGAATCCAACGGTACCTTCCGCTAAGCTCTACACCCAGCCGTTCTTGAGAAGATGATGTTACAAACACACAAACAGACAGAGGCACACAGATTTTAATAGTATAGACTAGCGGGCAAGCCCGCCAGCTGAGCGGGCTGAAGCCCGCTTATCATTGTTCGTTTTTAAAAGATATCCTATGTTAAATTTGGCCGGTATTGAAAAGTTGAACCGAACTACCATTTTTTAGCGGCATTCCGCGGGCTTCCCCCGCTTTTTTCACCTATGCATCCAGAAGTTACCGCATACACTATACATATGCGGAAAATCACGAAAACACCCATGCTTCCAGCCCTTTCGCGGGTATTCGAAATTTGGACCGAAATACCAGTGTTCAGCGCTTTTGCGCGGGAGCCCGCCCAAAACAGTGTTCACGTGTGCATGCAAAAGATACTGCGTACACCGTACACATGCGTAAAATCACGAAAACACCGCTCCAGCCAGCCCGCTGCCGATTCGAAAGTTGGACCGAAATACAATTTTTCAGCGATTTTGCGCGTGCTGTGCCCGCTTTATTCACGTATGCATGCTGAAAATGGTGCATAAACGATACACATGCGTAAAATCACGAAAACAAACATGGAGCCTGCCTGTTCGCCGGTATTCGAAAGTTGGACCGAATTACCAGTGTTATGTGGCTTTGCGCGGGCTCTGCCCGCTTTATTCACATATACACCCAGAAGATACTCCATACACTATACACATGCGTAAAATCACGAAAACACCCATGGAGCCAGCCAGTTCGTCGGGATTCGAAATTACCGCATTACCAGAACCGCATTACCAGTATTCTGTGCCCGCTTTATTCACGTATGCATCCATGAGATACTTTATAAACGATACACATGCGAACAATCACGAAAACACCCATGCAGCCAGCCCGCTCGCCGAGATTCGAAAGTTTGAGCAAACTACCAGAGTTCAGCGGTTTTACCCCGTATCCGCGCGCTGTATTCACGTATGCATCCAAATTTTATATACAGTACCCCGGAATTCGAAAGTAAGACTGAAATACCAGTGTTCAGCGATTTTGTGGACCGGGCTGCGCCCGCTTTATACACATAAGCATGGAGAGGATAGTGCATAAACGATACACATGAGTTAAAGCAAGAAAACACCCGGGGAGCCAGCTCGTTCGCCGACACCGAAAGTTGGATCGAACTACCAGCGTTAAGAGGTTTTGAGCAGGCTGCGCCCACTTTTATCACATATGCATCCAGAAATCACTTTATACACTATACACATGCGGAAAATCAGGAAAACACCCATGCAGCCAGCCCGCTCGCAGAGATTCGAATGTTTGACCGAACTACCAGTGTTCAGCGGTTTTACCCGGCATCCGCGCGCTGTATTCACGTATGCGACCAAATTTTATGTACAGTACCCCGGAATTCGAAAGTTGGACCGAACTACCAGTGTTCTGTAGTTTTGCGCGGGCTGCTCCCGCTTTATTCAAGTATGCATGCAGAAGATACCGCATACACGTTACACATGCGAAAAATCCCGAAAACACACATTGAGCCAACACGGTCGCTTGGATTCGAAAGTTGGACCGAACTACCAGTAATCAGAGGTTTTGAGCGAATTTCGGCCGCTTTATTCACTTATGCATCCAGAAGATGCTTCGTACACGAGGCACATGCGTAAAATCACGCAAACACCCATGGACCCAGCCCGTTCGCAGGGATTCGAAATTAGGACCGAACTACCAGAGTTCAGCTTTATTCATTTATGCATCCAGAAGACACTGCATACACAACAGATATGCGTAAAATCACAAAAAACATGAGTGTAGCCTGCCTGCTCACCGGGATTCGAAAGTTACCGTATACCATCTCAAAGGAGCAAAGAAAAATCTTTAATCTAAAAAAAAAAAAAAAAGTGTGAATTTAATTTTTATCGGTGCGAACTTATTTAAAATATCATTTGCATTAAAAGATAATATCTAAATTAAGTGCACGTATCTAATAACATAAAAAAATATATTATTCCAAAAAATCAAATTTATTATTAAAAAAATAACAACATATTTTTAAAAAATAGCTTTTTCAGATTTTTTAATTAATATCCCAGCTGATTAAAGTTGTACAACTTCAAGAACGTCATCATTTAAATTTAATGTAATATAATAACTTTTATTCAATATCAATAAAAGAATTAACGTGACAATCATCCTAACCTGAAATTAAAAAAAAATTGTGAAAAGCAGCTGTTTATTTAAAATGCCTACATTAACGAAATATTTTTAAAATACAGTTAGGTAACATGCAATCGCGTGCTTTATTCAACTTTAGAATATAACCTTGATTTGTATCTGCGGCGATTCAAGAAACTGTTGCAATCGGAAAAATGAGCCCGAAAATTAGCGTTTTCACAGTTTTTAATTAATATCTCAGCTGATTAACGTCCTACGAAGATGAGAATGGTATCATTGGATTCGTAGAATTTTTTGGAATCCGCAGACACCTGCCTCGAATTCCAACTCAGCGCCGTTCCATAGATATTTAAGAAAAAAGAAATTGACACGTGACCTTTCGCCAGCACAAATCTCGAGCGGAAGCAATTGTCATCCCCCCGGCGCTTTCGAAAAAGCAATTTTATCTCAGCTAATTCCGAGACGGTTGCCACTCCGAAAAATGAAATAACGTTTTCGCAGTTTTTAATTAATAACTCCGCCGATTATTGTCGTACGAAGATGGGACCGGTATCGATGGATTCGTTGATTTTTTTCGAATACTGGGATATGCGTTTCGAATCGCAACTCGGCGCCGTTCCGCAGATATTGAAGAAAAACGAATTTGGCACGCCGCCAAATCCCTAAAATAGAGGAAACCCGTGAAAGAAAGTGCAAAACGTAGGGAAATGTAGGGAGAAAATCAGTTTTTAATTAATATCTCGGCTAATTAAAGTCGCACGAAGATGCCGATGGTCAATTCGGCCAGCCACGGGCATTCTGAATCCAACGGTACCTTCCGCTAAGCTCTACACCCAGCCGTTCCCGAGGAGATGATGTTACAAACACACAAACAGACAGAGGCACACAGATTTTAATAGTATAGACTAGCGGACAAGCCCGCCAGCTGAGCGGGCTGAAGCCCATTACTTCAGGGGATGGATGCCTTCGCGGTATTCGAAAGTTGGACCTAACTACCAGTGTACAGCGATTTTACATTTGCTGCGCCTGCTTTGTTAACGTATGCATGCAGAAGATCCTGCATGCGGAAAACCACGAAAACACACATGCAGCCAGCCCGCTCGCCGGGATTAGAAAGTTGGACCGAACTACCAGTGTTCAGCGATTTTACCGCTCAGCTGCTTGTACGAAGTGTAATCGCGAAAATTTTCGGGTGTGATATTCCAACAGTATACTCGTTGTTAAAATTCCTTTATTTAAATTCTTTTTGGTAAATTCCAACTGCTGTCTATATATTTTATACTTAACATCTCTTTTGTAATTATGTTTCATAACAGTAAATATATACTGGCATTTAAATGCCTTTAAAATAGTAGAAAACATTTAAAAGCATTATGTTACAATTTTTTCATGCTCGGAAGTAATACTTTTAACTGCGAGCAAACCTTTGATCTTAGTCGTAACTGTAACTGCTTTTGGCGGCGTTTGTTTACATTTTTCAAGCGTGGGTTTTCGAGCTGATCAGTTTTCGTCAGTTATCTTTGTTTACCTTCTAAAAATGTTCTTCGAAGGGTCTTCTAAGACTCTTGATAATATTTTAGTCGTGAATTTGTTCTATTTTGATTATACTGGTAAATTTTTTTTTTTTACTTATGCTATCATAATGCATACTATTAGCAAGTAGTATCATAAACCCAAAGCATCAGCGGTTCTAAAATAAAACTCGTGCATGTGTGAAGAATATTCATGGCAGATGGTCATTTGTAGATGCTGTTACCGCAGAAAAAATTGCTGACACTTAAAATTTAGCGGATATGACAAATGATAAAAGTCCAGCGTGAAAATCAATTGTGAATACAACTGCGAGTGTAAAGGCAGCTGAGTTGAAAACAACTTTTCAATCTACATCAAATTCTAATCAAAATTTGATTGAAAAGTGTTCCTATATTTTAATGAACAGCGAAATGTTTGTTGCATAATGCTACAACAGTTCTTCAGATGTAATATGAAAGGGAATGTTTGGCTATTGAACTCGTTTGCAAATTGTGTAAGAAGGTGTTAATTTTAAAAAATCAAAAATTGTAAAACCAAAACTTGCAGATTATAAAATTGCTGGTAAATAACAGAATGTTAAATAATAATATGTGCAATGCTATGGAAATTCTAAGAACAGATAACAATTATCAAAATATTTTGAATAATTAGGCAACGACCACAGGAAGTGTCATTTTTACTTCCGTGTGTAATGTAGTGGTGTAGCGTATTCAGCTACGGCAAAGCACTCGAGTGCAATCTGCCTAAGGGGAGGGATGCCTTCTTGTCGGCTTTTTAAAGGAAAGTGGCATGGGGAAAATAACAAAAACACCCATGCAGCCACCCCATTCACTGGGATTCGAATGTTGGGTGTTTGTAAAAGACGCAACTTTGTGGAACAAACTCATTTGCTCATTACAGTCCTATCCCTCGAGTATATCAAATATCATGTGAATCATGCCCATGTCTTGCATCTGCTGCACACCTTGTTCCATCATTGTGTGGATATAGCTCATATTGTGTCAATAGTGTTGTATGTGTCCAATATCCCCTGTATATACATTTGAAAATATATATGTACATACATATAAACCAAATTAGTTAGTCGCCTGTTTTTATCGCATTCAAAATAAATAAATAACAGAAAATAATTTTTAAAATCTACCCAGTAAGTATTGCAGATGGGTGGGCTGCACCCACTCAATTCTTTGCTGGTGTCTAAAATAGTTTCTGTGTGAAATTTGTGGAAATATTTTGTATTTAAATCAAAAACAGAAAAATAATTTTAAATCTATGATTAAAATTGTTTTTCTCACTTTCATTATTATTAACACGAAACCGAAGGGACTGAAGAATTTTTTCGTGTTAAAGGATATTGAAAAAAAAAAAAAAAACATATTTTCAACAAAATTAAGTTTATTAGAGTACATTTTATTTGCACAGATATGCATATAGGCATGTATTTAATAAAAAATCAATGAAAAAAAATCATCCACAAAAACTGCATTATTCATTTCGTTTTCTTTGTCGGAATCTGCATCAATGATATTTTTTTAGCTTTGAACAAACTCCAAAATATACTTGTCTCCAATTATTTGGGGCTGTACACACATTATCATCAACTACTGCAACTGTTGTTCTTTGGATAACACAGTAGGGCAGCACACAGACACTTTTCCAAACGTTTCATAAAATGTCAGTCGTGTGAACCCGTAAAATATTTTACTGTACCTATGTCTAATATAAAATGTAAATGCAATTTATCGAGCAACAATAACAGAAATATAAAACACGAATGAATAGATCTTTAAAAAAATACAAAATAATACATTAAATATATAAAAAGAGTCACCAAGTTAATGTTCCGAAGAATTCTCAAGTTCTAAACTAACAGGAGCATATAAAAGTCTAAAATATTACTTTAAATTACTAAAACTACAAATATAAATGCAAAAAACAATCAAATATCCTGTAAAAAGAAATAAAGATTAAGTGCAATGAGTAATAATAAGAATATTTACGAAATTTGAAATGCTGGAAAAATTTGCGACGCAGTCCTTCCGAATCCAAAATTCGTAAATGAATTTTTTGTTGCCAAACCAGGAAACTAAATTTTTGATTCTATTTGATCTGTTGCCAGACCGGGAAACAAAACTTTTTATTTTATCTATGACGTCATTTACTCGACTTATCAAGGGCATAAACCAATCTACATTCAACTAACGACAACTAAATGAAGAGAATGTTTCTATTTTTAGTTTTATTTTAGCTTTTCAGTTTATTCCTTTAAGTTATTTTAATTTTTTATTCTTAGTTTGTTAGTGGCGAACGGCCTTGGCGTTCCCATAGCATTTTTATCTCCGACGACTGCCGAGACTGTTGCCACTCGGAAGACTGAGTGCCGAAATTATTGTTTTCGCAGTTTTTAATTAATAACTCCGCGGATTATTGTCGTACGAAGATGGGACCGGTATCGATGGATTTGTTGATTTTTTTCGAATCCGGAGATATGCGTTTCGAATTCCAACTCGGCGCCGTTCCCAAGTTATTCGAGAAAAACGGATTTGGCACTCGGCCAAATCCCTAAAACAGGGAAAACGGGTGAAAGAAAGTGCAAAACGTAGGGAAACGTAGGGGGAAAAAGCAGTTTTTAATTAATATCTCGGCTAATTAAAGTCGCACGAAGATGCCGATGGTCAATATGGCGAGCAACGGGAATTCTGAATCCAACGGTACCTTCCGCTAAGCTCTACACCCAGCCGTTCCCGAGGAGATGATGTTACAAACACACAAACAGACAGAGGCACACAGATTTTAATAGTATAGACTAGCGGGCAAGCCCGCCAGCTGAGCGGGCTGAAGCCCATTACTTCAGGGGATGGATGCCTTCGTGGTATTCGAAAGTTGGACCTAACTACCAGTGTACAGCGATTTTACATTTGCTGCGCCTGCTTTGTTAACGTATGCATGCAGAAGATACTGCATGCGGAAAACCACGAAAACACACATGCAGCCAGCCCGCTCGCCGGGATTAGAAAGTTGGACCGAACTACCAGTGTTCAGCGATTTTACCGCTCAGCTGCTTGTACGAAGTGTAATCGCGAAAATTTTCGGGTGTGATATTCCAACAGTATACTCGTTGTTAAAATTCCTTTATTTAAATTCTTTTTGGTAAACTCCAACTGCTGTCTATATATTTTATACTTAACATCTCTTTTGTAATTATGTTTCATAACAGTAAATATATACTGGCATTTAAATGCCTTTAAAATAGTAGAAAACATTTAAAAGCATTATGTTACAATTTTTTCATGCTCGGAAGTAATACTTTTAACTGCGAGCAAACCTTTGATCTTAGTCGTAACTGTAACTGCTTTCGGCGGCGTTTGTTTACATTTTTCAAGCGTGGGTTTTCGAGCTGATCAGTTTTCGTCAGTTATCTTTGTTTACATTCTAAAAATGTTCTTCGAAGGGTCTTCTAAGACTCTTGATAATATTTTAGTCGTGAATTTGTTCTATTTTGATTATACTGGTAAATTTTTTTTTTACTTATGCTATCATAATGCATACTATTAGCAAGTAGTATCATAAGCCCAAAGCAATTGTTCTAAAATAAAACTCGTGCATGCAACTCGTGCAAAAGAAAATCAATTGTGAATACAACTGCGAGTGTAAAGGCAGCTGAGTTGAAAACAACTTTTCAATCTACATCAAATTCTAATCAAAATTTGATTGAAAAGTGTTCCTATATTTTAATGAACAGCGAAATGTTTGTTGCATAATGCTACAACAGTTCTTCAGATGTAATATGAAAGGGAACTCGTTTGCAAATTGTGTAAGAAGGTGTTAATTTTAAAAAATCAAAAATTGTAAAACCAAAACTTGCAGATTATAAAATTGCTGGTAAATAACAGAATGTTAAATAATAATATGTGCAATGCTATGGAAATTCTAAGAACAGATAACAATTATCAAAATATTTTGAATAATTAGGCAACGACCACAGGAAGTGTCATTTTTAATTCCGTGTGTAATGTAGTGGTGTAGCGTATTCAGCTACGGCAAAGCACTCGAGTGCAATCTGCCTAAGGGGAGGGATGCCTTCTTGTCGGCTTTTTAAAGGAAAGTGGCATGGGGAAAATAACAAAAACACCCATGCAGCCACCCCATTCACTGGGATTCGAATGTTGGGTGTGTGTAAAAGACGCAACTTTGTGGAACAAACTCATTTGCTCATTACAGTCCTATCCCTCGAGTATATCAAATATCATGTGAATCATGCCCATGTCTTGCATCTGCTGCACACCTTATTCCATCATTGTGTGGATATAGCTCATATTGTGTCAATAGTGTTGTATGTGTCCAATATCCCCTGTATATACATTTGAAAATATATATGTACATACATATAAACCAAATTAGTTAGTCGCCTGTTTTTATCGCATTCAAAATAAATAAATAACAGAAAATAATTTTTAAAATCTACCGAGTAAGTATTGCAGATGGGTGGGCTGCACCCACTCAATTCTTTGCTGGTGTCTAAAATAGTTTCTGTGTGAAATTTGTGGAAATATTTTGTATTTAAATCAAAAACAGAAAAATAATTTTAAATCTATGATTAAAATTGTTTCCCTCACTTTCATTATTATTAACACGAAACCGAAGGGACTGAAGAATTTTTTCGTGTTAAAGGATATTGAAAAAAAAAAAAACATATTTTCAACAAAATTAAGTTTATTAGAGTACATTTTATTTGCACAGATATGCATATAGGCATGTATTTAATAAAAAATCAATGAAACAAAATCATCCACAAGAACTGCATTATTCATTTCGTTTTCTTTGTCGGAATCTGCATCAATGATATATTTTTAGCTTTGAACAAACTCCAAAATATCCTTGTCTCCAATTATTTGGGGCTGTACACACATTATCATCAACTACTGCAACTGTTGTTCTTTGGATAACACAGTAGGGCAGCACACAGAAACTTTTCCAAACGTTTCATAAAATGTCAGTCGTGTGAACCCGTAAAATATTTTACTGTACCTATGTCTATAAAAGACACAACTTTGGGAAAGACATTACAGGCCTATCCCTTGAGTATATTAAATATCATGCAAAACAAAATATTTTATATGAATGAAATCAGTTATTGCGTCAATAGTTCAAAGAAAAACAGAAAATAATTTTTAAAATCTACCGAGTAAGTACGCCAAGTGGGCGAGCTACAATCCGTATTTATCTGAAAAGAAATAATAATAAAAATAATAATTTCTTAGTTATAAGTTTATATTAAACACAAAAACTTGAAAAGAAAAAAAAAATGTAAACAGAAAAAATTGGTGGGCTTTTGACGGCATAAACTGCCTGACACCTGGGGTCTCCTCTGCAACCTCATCGACCAGGGGGTTATTTTTTCTCCCAGGTATCAGCCCCTTCCCTGGTCTGCTGTTACAGAATCATAGACAAAATTGCATCACTATATATAAATATATATATATATATATATATATATATATATATATTGATGCAATTGTATATACATATATACACACACGCACAATTAAGATATATATATATTTGTATGTGTTTACAAAAATGCAAGCAATGAATAAGAAAAATTATTTACAAAAATTTACATGTTCTATGTACACCTGAAAAGAAAAACATTTTAATTTGAATGAAATCATTTCTATATACACCTGAAAAAAAGTATTTACAAGTTCTATGTACATCTGAAAAGAAATGTATAAAAACATTTTAATTTGAATCAAATCATTTCTATATACACCTGAAAAAGAAATATTTTTATGTGATTGAAATCAGTTCCATAAATACCTAAAAAAGAAAAATACATAAAATGTTTTAAAATTAATGAACGCAATTGTATGTAGACCTGAAAAGGAAAATTTATAAAAAATATTTACAACATTGAAAAAATAATACAGCTTCCGATTGCCTAACTACTACAAATTCCACTTTGTAACAACAGACATAAAAGCCGACTAATGCATAATTCTCAAACTGTGTCAGCTTCATCTTGACTTGCTTCAATTTATCCCAGTCATCCAAAAACCTCAAATCTTTTTCATTTTTGCTTTGGCTTGATTAACTTCATTTTGTGTTGCAAAAATCTCACTGTTTCAATGTCTCGAGTAACTTTTTTACTGCAGAACCTCCCTGTAAACAATATTTCTTGTGAATACTTTAGAACATGCGGGCATCAAACGGCCTTGCTTCTTGGTGTCTTTCACTAAAACACGAACATTCCTCATAGACGAACATCTTGAAAAAGCTACGTAAAGCATTCCATGACTGAAAACTGGTTGCGGTAAATAAATCCCAACTTTCTTAAGTGTCTGTCCCTGTGACTTATTAATAGTCATACAAAATGCAAGCCTGATGGGAAAATGTCTTCGCTTGAGCTGAAAGGGGAGGTTTGAATCTGATGGTGAAAGTTCAACACGTGGAATGAAAACTCTCGATCCAGCATTCTGTCCAGAGATGACTTCACAATCTAAAACGTTTGGCATAATTCTCTTCACAATGAGCCTTGTTCCGTTGCAGAGTCCAACCGATGGATGTAGATTTCGTAGAAGCATAACTATAACTCCAACTTTCAAGTTCAGACGATGAGGTGGCATTCCAGAAGGCGTCAGGCTGTGGATGAAATCCAGCTGATACGTTTCTTGTTCTTCTTCGTCATCGCAAATAACCGAGTCTGCACTGTAGTGCGTGAAAACTTGACCTGGAAACGTGGAAAGAATTTCTTCATTAAGCTTCAGAGCTTCCTCGTTCTTTGGACATAAAATCGCTTTACTGGCCAAGTCTTGTAAGTCGAATTCATTACCGCAGCCAAACATTTCTTCTACTATCGATCTGTTGACCACACACAAAGATGGAATTTCGATAATGTCTTCGTCCAAGCCACTGTCATTTTTAAGACGACCGTCTCCCAACTGCAGAAGCCATTCTGAAAATTCTTGTTCTTCCGGATTCAATCGCATATTGGTGGAAAGCGTGCATTGTTTGAAATGTGGCCACAAAAAGGAGTTCCTGAGGCAGCTCTCGATCGCAGAAGTTCGGTTTCCATGTGCGACAACAGGTAATGTTTGTCTCCAGTCACCTCCTAAAACTAAGGTTTTACCGCCAAAAGGAACATCCAGTCCGGTCAAGTCTCTCAGCAATCTGTCGACAGCTTCCAAAGCGTAATGAGGCGTCATGGTGCATTCACCCCATATGAAACGTTTCGCAGTCTTCAAGTACCTTCCTTCAGCGCTATCTTGTCTCACACGGCACGAAGAATTTTCCAGAAGTGGAACGGGCAACTTGAAAGTAGAGTGTACAGTTCTTCCACCGGTCAACAGCACAGCAGCAATGCCTGTCCACGCAACGGGAATGGCAACGTGGCCCATTCCTCGAACAGCATGAAGGATCGTCCTAAAAAGGAAAGTTTTTCCAGCTCCGGCAAACGCATTAACACAAAATGTCTTCGGTGTGTTAGGATTCTCATCTCGTACAGCTTCCAAAACCAAGTCGTAAACTAATTTCTGTTCAGGATTCAACATCCCGTTCAACACTTCGGCTTGTTCGTTTTCATACTGGACATCGAACTGCGGGACTTCGAGAGAAACAGCATCAGTCAATGTTGGTTGCGGGAGACCAAGAGAACATAGCGAAACATTGTGCACTTCTAACTGGTCTTCTATACTTCTCAGTGCAAGGCTGAAACTGTCTTCTAAGGAGTAAGATCTCGCAAAATCTTCAGAAAGGGACTCTTTGAATTCATTCCACAAAGCGACGGGTTCCGCAGGGTTGCAGAAAACACAGATGAAGCAAAAAAGCTGTCTTAGCTGCGGTGGCATTTGAAAAGCTGATGCTTCTGCCAGAGTATTTTTCCATTCTTCGTCGTCTTGCAGCAGATGCCTTGCACGGCAGGCTTCCTTGAACGTTGAATACTCCACACCTTCGTAAGTTCTTAAGTCGGCAAAACTCTTCGCTCCTTTAACGTGACACAGCAGCAACCTCAGATGGAAACGCTCAACATCTTTCGGGCTAACAGAATACATTCTTGAAATGATGTAATCTCCAAGTCTAACTCGTGTCTGCCAGGCATGATTCCTCCAGGTGAAATGTTTAGGAATTTCGGCATACAGGTAACCATTCGCTTCGGGAACTGTCCTGTTCAGTTCAAACCATCCGGTGAGCATGGTATTTTTCTCGGCAGCTCTCTGGAAAGCATTCCTTTCTTCGGATTCGGCAAAATAGACGGGCTGCAGGTTTTCCAAATGAACCGGTAGTCGTATGATGGAGTGCGACTTAGAATGCATTCTTTTTTCAAACAGCCTCCACGCTGCTTCAGGGGCAGACACGTATCTTGCATTCAAGAAGCATTTGATCTCGTCCCACATTAAAGTTCTATCTCCAGATTCTTCCAGAACAACTTTAGCTGCATCATGACCCTTGTACACGTATTTGAACAAATACTTCACCGATTTTATGGAGCTGCATACTTCAACGTTTATGTGGGCGTTGTACTTTTTCGATAAATACGGATTGTAAGGAACGACCCATCTGTTATCGATGGCATGACCCTTGGTCACGATAAAGTTTCCATCGTCCCTTCTTCTGTAGAGTGGGTAGCCATTCACGTTCTCTTTAGTTTCTGCATGAAATGGTTTCGGAAATCCTTTCGAACATACACCATCACTCATGCAGGGAGAGTTTCTATTCAGTTCACCGCAGGGTCCGTGAATCATCGATGACTTCACAATGTTGTGTAGCTCCGGATGTCGAGTAGCATCTGGAAGTTCAGCACACACCAGCGAGTCGATGCACTCTGCATCTCTTATTTTGTCTTCTTCCGCTAAAAACAACAAAAGGTGCATATGAGGCAATCCTCTCTTCTGAAATTCGATGACGTGTATATCTGCAATGGTCGCACCTAAGATGTGATTCTTTGTCAAATCTTGCATCAAAGCCGTTTTCTTCAGGTCAAATACCCTCGAAACGATGTCCGGGCGATCGTGAGCCTTCTGTCCTGGGAATAAGTTTTCTGTTATTTCCGGCCATTTAGGGTTGCACGTGAAAGTCAAAAACAGATCCGGTTTACCAAAGTCGCGCACAATGGCCATCGAGTCCTGATAGTTTTGCTGCATGCAGCGAGGGCTTCCTATAAACGTTGACGGAAGTATAACCGGTATTCCAGGGCGGACGCCCGTCTCTTGACCAACTCTGTAAATGTGATCGGCAAGACCCATGTAAGTTTCCACTCTCAGATTCGTCTGATGGCTCCGGAGGTACGCAATCCTGTTGCCTTCAACTTTTACGTATGCATCCACGAGATACTGCTGAAACAATTTCCGGCCATACAAAATCGGGTTGTAGCAATCTCGTCGTACGGACACCCTGTGACTGTAAAACTGTAACTCTGTGTATTGCTGTCCGACTCTGAATCCTTGCTCGCCGTGAGGAAAGAAAAGTACGTACGTCATGGGTTCCAAGTTGGGATTTAAGGTACTGATGTTGATGAGACCGCCACCTCTCGGATGGATCACGATGTCTCGGTTTCGATGGAGGAGCGCCGTCCGTACTCTTGAAGACGACTGCAACTTCATTTTCTTTCGGAGCATTGTAATGTCCCCTGTGCTCGCCTGCAGCAACACTTTCACCCTTGATGTACATGCGGATATCCGCAGCAGTTTCGGCACCTTGCTCTCGTACAGTTTCTTCTTCGAATTCCTTCAGCATCTTGTAGGCTTCCGCATATGGATTAACGTTCCTTAAAACTGTGTCCAACTGTCTCAGGAGTTCGGCGTTCAGGGCAACATTTCCAAATATGTTCATTCTCTGCCTGAGGGCTTGATCCGAATCTAAAATGTACAGCTGAGCATACTGTTCTTGACCGGGATGAGGCGGATGAAGGTGGCTCGTTCGATGATATATGGCACCGTGAATCCTGAAGCAGTAGGGACCCGAACCCGAAGGCATTTCTATATTGGCACCCAATGAAGCAAAACTGAGCAGGCAGTTGTAAGTACGTATGTTGGCAAAAAACTCTTCAGAAAACGGGTGGTTCCCATTCATTAAATTGTGCCATTCTTCTGGATATCTTCTTACAGCTTCGACAATTTTCCCATTGTTACAGCAGTGCATGTATCTTCCTCTTGCATTCCTTTCTCCCGTAAAGAACAATCCGTTGCAGAGATCGCAGGAAGCTTCCATTGAACCGGCGCTGTGTTGCTCAACATAAACTTCGAGTCCACATCTTCCTGCATTGTGAAGAGTGCTGCGTGAACGTTGTGCTGCATTCATGCGTAGCCTGTCTTCTCGTACGCACATTGTTTCTTCGGATAGGACTTGTCTGTGGCGTGCAGCGTCTCGCGTTCTTCGTGTAGCAGCGTCCTCTTCCGACTCTTCCGCTCGAACTTGACGATGACGATGAGAGTCCAGTCTGTGCCTCCTACTGGTTTCTTCTTCACTTTCTTGAGCACGCAAATTTTCTTGACATTGGGATTGCCTGCTGAGTCTCCTAATGGTTTCTTGTTCCGTTTCTGCAGCACGTAAATTTTCTTGATGTTGGGCTTTCCTGCCGAGTCTCGTAGCGGTTTCTTCTTCCGTTTCTTGAGCGCGTAGGTTTGCTTGCCGACGCGCTTGCGTGCTCAGTCTCGCAGCAGTTTCTTCTTCATTTTCTGCAGCTCGCCGTAAACTCTGTGCTTCAGCTCTTCGTCTTCTTGATGCATCTCCTGTAATGCCTCTTTTCCGTTTCGGCATTTCAGTACGTTAAAAAAAGCACTACTAAAATATTAACTCGACTCAAAAAATTGACTACGCAGATGAAAGAAAAAAATTGCTCATTAAACCAATACTGCTGGAAAAAAAATTAATGCATTCTATATGTATACAACACAAATTTTAAAATAATCCTAGACTAAATGAAAAATTTTCCACTTAAGAGCAAATTAATTTTAAAAAATCAAAAATGTAAAACAAAAACTTCCCTGTTAAAAAATTGCTGGCAAATAAGAAATAATATGGGTAATATTATGAAAAATTCCAAGCACAGATAAAAATTATGAAAATATTTCTAATAATTAGGTCAATCTGAGAACAATGCACATAAACAGAAAATGAAAACCTAAACACAAAATAAATAAAATGTATAAATACAAATATAAATTAGGAACTTCTGAAATCAATTCTGAAATTCAAATAACAAACGTAACAAAATAACAAATCTAATAAAATATAGAACATTCGATCGCCTTAAAACGATAATTGTTATCGCACACAGGAAAATGTCAAAAATATAAAATGTAAATGCAATTTATCGACCAACAATAACAGAAATATAAAACACGAATGAATAGATCTTTAAAAAAATACAAAATAATACATTAAATATATAAAAAGAGTCACCAAGTTAATGTTCCGAAGAATTCTCAAGTTCTAAACTAACAGGAGCATATAAAAGTCTAAAATATTACTTTAAATTACTAAAACTACAAATATAAATGCAAAAAACAATCAAATATCCTGTAAAAAGAAATAAAGATTAAGTGCAATGAGTAATAATAAGAATATTTACGAAATTTGAAATGCTGGAAAAATTTGCGACGCAGTCCTTCCGAATCCAAAATTCGTAAATAAATTTTTTTGTTGCCAAACCAGCAAACCAAACTTTTGATTCTATTTGATCTGTTGCCAGACCGGGAAACAAAACTTTTTATTTTATCTATGACGTCATTTACTCGACTTATCAAGGGCATAAACCAATCTACATTCAACTAACGACAACTAAATGAAGAGAATGTTTCTATTTTTAGTTTTATTTTAGCTTTTCAGTTTATTCCTTTAAGTTATTTTAATTTTTTATTCTTAGTTTGTTAGTGGCGAACGGCCTTGGCGTTCCCATAGCATTTTTATCTCCGACGACTGCCGAGACTGTTGTCACTCGGAAGACTGAGTGCCGAAATTTTTGTTTTCGCAGTTTTTAATTAATAACTCCGCGGATTATTGTCGTACGAAGATGGGACCGGTATCGACGGATTTGTTGATTTTTTTTGAATCCGGAGATATGCGTTTCGAATTCCAACTCGGCGCCGTTCCCAAGTTATTCGAGAAAAACGAATTTGGCACTCGGCCAAATCCCTAAAACAGGGAAAACGGGTGAAAGAAAGTGCAAAACGTAGGGAAACGTAGGGGAAAAAGCAGTTTTTAATTAATATCTCGGCTAATTAAAGTCGCACGAAGATGCCGATGGTCAATATGGCGAGCCACGGGAATTCTGAATCCAACGGTACCTTCCGCTAAGCTCTACACCCAGCCGTTCTTGAGAAGATGATGTTACAAACACACAAACAGACAGAGGCACACAGATTTTAATAGTATAGACTAGCGGGCAAGCCCGCCAGCTGAGCGGGCTGAAGCCCATTACTTCAGGGGATGGATGCCTTCGTGGTATTCGAAAGTTGGACCTAACTACCAGTGTACAGCGATTTTACATTTGCTGCGCCTGCTTTGTTAACGTATGCATGCAGAAGATACTGCATGCGGAAAACCACGAAAACACACATGCATCCAGCCCGCACGCCGGGATTAGAAAGTTGGACCGAACTACCAGTGTTCAGCGATTTTACCGCTCAGCTGCTTGTACGAAGTGTAATCGCGAAAATTTTCGGGTGTGATATTCCAACAGTATACTCGTTGTTAAAATTCCTTTATTGAAATTCTTTTTGGTAAACTCCAACTGCTGTCTATATATTTTATACTTAACATCTCTTTTGTAATTATGTTTCATAACAGTAAATATATACTGGCATTTAAATGCCTTTAAAATAGTAGAAAACATTTAAAAGCATTATGTTACAATTTTTTCATGCTCGGAAGTAATACTTTTAACTGCGAGCAAACCTTTGATCTTAGTCGTAACTGTAACTGCTTTCGGCGGCGTTTGTTTACATTTTTCAAGCGTGGGTTTTCGAGCTGATCAGTTTTCGTCAGTTATCTTTGTTTACCTTCTAAAAATGTTCTTCGAAGGGTCTTCTAAGACTCTTGATAATATTTTAGTCGTGAATTTGTTCTATTTTGATTATACTGGTAAATTTTTTTTTACTTATGCTATCATAATGCATATTATTAGAAAGTAGTATCATAAACCCAAAGCATCAGCGGTTCTAAAATAAAACTCGTGCATGTGTGAAGAATATTCATGGCAGATGGTCATTTGTAGATGCTGTTACCGCAGAAAAAATTGCTGACACTTAAAATTTAGCGGATATGACAAATGATAAAAGTCCAGCGTGAAAATCAATTGTGAATACAACTGCGAGTGTAAAGGCAGCTGAGTTGAAAACAACTTTTCAATCTACATCAAATTCTAATCAAAATTTGATAGAAAAGTGTTCCTATATTTTAATGAACAGCGAAATGTTTGTTGCATAATGCTACAACAGTTCTTCAGATGTAATATGAAAGGGAATGTTTGGCTGTTGAACTCGTTTGCAAATTGTGTAAGAAGGTGTTAATTTTAAAAAATCAAAAATTGTAAAACCAAAACTTGCAGATTATAAAATTGGTGGTAAATAACAGAATGTTAAATAATAATATGTGCAATGCTATGGAAATTCTAAGAACAGATAACAATTATCAAAATATTTTGAATAATTAGGCAACGACCACAGGAAGTGTCATTTTTACTTCCGTGTGTAATGTAGTGGTGTAGCGTATTCAGCTACGGCAAAGCACTCGAGTGCAATCTGCCTAAGGGGAGGGATGCCTTCTTGTCGGCTTTTTAAAGGAAAGTGGCATGGGGAAAATAACAAAAACACCCATGCAGCCACCCCATTCACTGGGATTCGAATGTTGGGTGTTTGTAAAAGACGCAACTTTGTGGAACAAACTCATTTGCTCATTACAGTCCTATCCCTCGAGTATATCAAATATCATGTGAATCATGCCCATGTCTTGCATCTGCTGCACACCTTGTTCCATCATTGTGTGGATATAGCTCATATTGTGTCAATTGTGTTGTATGTGTCCAATATCCCCTGTATATACATTTTAAAATATATATGTACATACATATAAACCAAATTAGTTAGTCGCCTGTTTTTATCGCATTCAAAATAAATAAATAACAGAAAATAATTTTTAAAATCTACCGAGTAAGTATTGCAGATGGGTGGGCTGCACCCACTCAATTCTTTGCTGGTGTCTAAAATAGTTTCTGTGTGAAATTTGTGGAAATATTTTGTATTTAAATCAAAAACAGAAAAATAATTTTAAATCTATGATTAAAATTGTTTTTCTCACTTTCATTATTATTAACACGAAACCGAGGGGACTGAAGAATTTTTTCGTGTTAAAGGATATTGGAAAAAAAAAAAAACATATTTTCAACAAAATTAAGTTTATTAGAGTACATTTTATTTGCACAGATATGCATATAGGCATGTATTTAATAAAAAAATCAATGAAACAAAATCATCTACAAGAACTGCATTATTCATTTCGTTTTCTTTGTCGGAATCTGCATCAATGATATTTTTTTAGCTTTAAACAAACTCCAAAATATCCTTGTCTCCAATTATTTGGGGCTGTACACACATTATCATCAACTACTGCAACTGTTGTTCTTTGGATAACACAGTAGGGCAGCACACAGAAACTTTTCCAAACGTTTCATAAAATGTCAGTCGTGTGAACCCGTAAAATATTTTACTGTACCTATGTCTATAAAAGACACAACTTTGGGAAAGACATTACAGGCCTATCCCTTGAGTATATTAAATATCATGCAAAACAAAATATTTTATATGAATGAAATCAGTTATTGCGTCAATAGTTCAAAGATAAACAGAAAATAATTTTTAAAATCTACCGAGTAAGTACGCCAGATGGGCGAGCTACAATCCGTATTTATCTGAAAAGAAATAATAATAATAATAATAATTTCTTAGATATAAGTTTATATTAAACACAAAAACTTGAAAAGAAAAAAAAAATGTAAACAGAAAAAATTGGTGGGCTTTTGACGGCATAAACTGCCTGACACCTGGGGTCTCCTCTGCAACCTCATCGACCAGGGGGTTGTTTTTTCTCCCAGGTATCAGCCCCTTCCCTGGTCTGCTGTTACAGAATCATAGACAAAATTGCATCACTATATATAAATATGTATATATATATATATATTGATGCAATTGTATATACATATATACACACACGCACAATTAAGATATATGTATATTTGTATGTGTTTACAAAAATGCAAGCAATGAATAAGAAAAATTATTTACAAAAATTTACATGTTCTATGTACACCTGAAAAGAAAAACATTTTAATTTGAATGAAATCATTTCTATATACACCTGAAAAAAAGTATTTACAAGTTCTATGTACATCTGAAAAGAAATGTATAAAAACATTTTAATTTGAATCAAATCATTTCTATATACAGCTGAAAAAGAAATATTTTTATGTGATTGAAATCAGTTCCATAAATACCTAAAAAAGAAAAATACATAAAATGTTTTAAAATTAATGAACGCAATTGTATGTAGACCTGAAGAGGAAAATTTATAAAAAATATTTACAACATTGAAAAAATAATACAGCTTCCGATTGCCTAACTACTACAAATTCCACTTTGTAACAACAGACATAAAAGCCGACTAATGCGTAATTCTCAAACTGTTTCAGCTTCATCTTGACTTGCTTCAATTTACCCCAGTCATCCAAAAACCTCAAATCTTTTTCATTTTTGCTTTGGCTTGATTAACTTCATTTTGTGTTGCAAAAATCTCACTGTTTGAATGTCTCGAGCAACTTTTTTACTGCAGAACCTCCCTGTAAACAATATTTCTTGTGAATACTTTAGAACATGCGGGCATCAAACGGCCTTGCTTCTTGGTGTCTTTCACTAAAACACGAACATTCTTCATAGACGAACATCTTGAAAAAGCTACGTAAAGCATTCCATGACTGAAAACTGGTTGCGGTAAATAAATCCCAACTTTCTTAAGTGTCTGTCCCTGTGACTTATTAATAGTCATACAAAATGCAAGCCTGATGGGAAACTGTCTTCGCTTGAGCTGAAAGGGGAGGTTTGAATCTGATGGTGAAAGTTCAACACGTGGAATGAAAACTCTCGATCCAGCATTCTGTCCAGAGATGACTTCACAATCTAAAACGTTTGGCATAATTCTCTTCACAATGAGCCTTGTTCCGTTCCAGAGTCCAACCGATGGATGTAGATTTCGTAGAAGCATAACTATAACTCCAACTTTCAAATTCAGACGATGAGGTGGCATTCCAGAAGGCGTCAGGCTGTGGATGAAATCCAGCTGATACGTTTCTTGTTCTTCTTCGTCATCGCAAATAACCGAGTCTGCACTGTAGTGCGTGAAAACTTGACCTGGAAACGTGGAAAGAATTTCTTCATTAAGCTTCAGAGCTTCCTCGTTCTTTGGACATAAAATCGCTTTACTGGCCAAGTCTTGTAAGTCGAATTCATTACCGCAGCCAAACATTTCTTCTACTATCGATCTGTTGACCACACAGAAAGATGGAATTTCGATAATGTCTTCGTCCAAGCCACTGTCATTTTTAAGACGACCGTCTCCCAACTGCAGAAGCCATTCTGAAAATTCTTGTTCTTCCGGATTCAATCGCATATTGGTGGAAAGCGTGCATTGTTTGAAATGTGGCCACAAAAAGGAGTTCCTGAGGCAGCTCTCGATCGCAGAAGTTCGGTTTCCATGTGCGACAACAGGTAATGTTTGTCTCCAGTCACCTCCTAAAACTAAGGTTTTACCGCCAAAAGGAACATCCAGTCCGGTCAAGTCTCTCAGCAATCTGTCGACAGCTTCCAAAGCGTAATGAGGCGTCATGGTGCATTCATCCCATATGAAACGTTTCGCAGTCTTCAAGTACCTTCCTTCAGCGCTATCTTGTCTCACACGGCACGAAGAATTTTCCAGAAGTGGAACGGGCAACTTGAAAGTAGAGTGTACAGTTCTTCCACCGGTCAACAGCACAGCAGCAATGCCTGTCCACGCAACGGGAATGGCAACGTGGCCCATTCCTCGAACAGCATGAAGGATCGTCCTAAAAAGGAAAGTTTTTCCAGCTCCGGCAAACGCATTAACACAAAATGTCTTCGGTGTGTTAGGATTCTCATCTCGTACAGCTTCCAAAACCAAGTCGTAAACTAATTTCTGTTCAGGATTCAACATCCCGTTCAACACTTCGGCTTGTTCGTTTTCATACTGGACATCGAACTGCGGGACTTCGAGAGAAACAGCATCAGTCGATGTTGGTTGCGGGAGACCAAGAGAACATAGCGAAACATTGTGCACTTCTAACTGGTCTTCTATACTTCTCAGTGCAAGGCTGAAACTGTCTTCTAAGGAGTAAGATCTCGCAAAATCTTCAGAAAGGGACTCTTTGAATTCATTCCACAAAGCGACGGGTTCCGCAGGGTTGCAGAAAACACAGATGAAGCAAAAAAGCTGTCTTAGCTGCGGTGGCATTTGAAAAGCTGATGCTTCTGCCAGAGTATTTTTCCATTCTTCGTCGTCTTGCAGCAGATGCCTTGCACGGCAGGCTTCCTTGAACGTTGAATACTCCACACCTTCGTAAGTTCTTAAGTCGGCAAAACTCTTCGCTCCTTTAACGTGACACAGCAGCAACCTCAGATGGAAACGCTCAACATCTTTCGGGCTAACAGAATACATTCTTGAAATGATGTAATCTCCAAGTCTAACTCGTGTCTGCCAGGCATGATTCCTCCAGGTGAAATGTTTAGAAATTTCGGCATACAGGTAACCATTCGCTTCGGGAACTGTCCTGTTCAGTTCAAACCATCCGGTGAGCATGGTATTTTTCTCGGCAGCTCTCTGGAAAGCATTCCTTTCTTCGGATTCGGCAAAATAGACGGGCTGCAGGTTTTCCAAATGAACCGGTAGTCGTATGATGGAGTGCGACTTAGAATGCATTCTTTTTTCAAACAGCCTCCACGCTGCTTCAGGGGCAGACACGTATCTTGCATTTAAGAAGCATTTGATCTCGTCCCACATTAAAGTTCTATCTCCAGATTCTTCCAGAACAACTTTAGCTGCATCATGACCCTTGTACACGTATTTGAACAAATACTTCACCGATTTTATGGAGCTGCATACTTCAACGTTTATGTGGGCGTTGTACTTTTTCGATAAATACGGATTGTAAGGAACGACCCATCTGTTATCGATGGCATGACCCTTGATCACGATAAAGTTTCCATCGTCCCTTCTTCTGTAGAGTGGGTAGCCATTCACGTTCTCTTTAGTTCTTGCCTGAAACGGTTTCGGAAATCCTTTCGAACATACACCATCACTCATGCAGGGAGAGTTTCTATTCAGTTCACCGCAGGGTCCGTGAATCATCGATGACTTCACAATGTTGTGTAGCTCCGGATGTCGAGTAGCATCTGGAAGTTCAGCACACACCAGCGAGTCGATGCACTCTGCATCTCTTATTTTGTCTTCTTCCGCTAAAAACAACAAAAGGTGCATATGAGGCAATCCTCTCTTCTGAAATTCGATGACGTGTATATCTGCAATGGTCGCACCTAAGATGTGATTCTTTGTCAAATCTTGCATCAAAGCCGTTTTCTTCAGGTCAAATACCCTCGAAACGATGTCCGGGCGATCGTGAGCCTTCTGTCCTGGGAATAAGTTTTCTGTTATTTCCGGCCATTTAGGGTTGCACGTGAAAGTCAAAAACAGATCCGGTTTACCAAAGTCGCGCACAATGGCCATCGAGTCCTGATAGTTTTGCTGCATGCAGCGAGGGCTTCCTATAAACGTTGACGGAAGTATAACCGGTATTCCAGGGCGGACGCCCGTCTCTTGACCAACTCTGTAAATGTGATCGGCAAGACCCATGTAAGTTTCCACTCTCAGATTCGTCTGATGGCTCCGGAGGTACGCAATCCTGTTGCCTTCAACTTTTACGTATGCATCCACGAGATACTGCTGAAACAATTTCCGGCCATACAAAATCGGGTTGTAGCAATCTCGTCGTACGGACACCCTGTGACTGTAAAACTGTAACTCTGTGTATTGCTGTCCGACTCTGAATCCTTGCTCGCCGTGAGGAAAGAAAAGTACGTACGTCATGGGTTCCAAGTTGGGATTTAAGGTACTGATGTTGATGAGACCGCCACCTCTCGGATGGATCACGATGTCTCGGTTTCGATGGAGGAGCGCCGTCCGTACTCTTGAAGACGACTGCAACTTCATTTTCTTTCGGAGCATTGTAACGTCCCCTGTGCTCGCCTGCAGCAACACTTTCACTCTTGATGTACATGCGGATATCCGCAGCAGTTTCGGCACCTTGCTCTCGTACAGTTTCTTCTTCGAATTCCTTCAGCATCTTGTAGGCTTCCGCATATGGATTAACGTTCCTTAAAACTGTGTCCAACTGTCTCAGGAGTTCGGCGTTCAGGGCAACATTTCCAAATATGTTCATTCTCTGCCTGAGGGCTTGATCCGAATCTAAAAAATGTACAGCTGAGCATACTGTTCTTGACCGGGATGAGGCGGATGAAGGTGGCTCGTTCGATGATATATGGCACCGTGAATCCTGAAGCAGTAGGGACCCGAACCCGAAGGCATTTCTATATTGGCACCCAATGAAGCAAAACTGAGCAGGCAGTTGTAAGTACGTATGTTGGCAAAAAACTCTTCAGAAAACGGCTGGTTCCCATTCATTAAATTGTGCCATTCTTCTGGATATCTTCTTTCAGCTTCGACAATTTTCCCATTGTTACAGCAGTGCATGTATCTTCCTCTTGCATTCCTTTCTCCCGTAAAGAACAATCCGTTGCAGAGATCGCAGGAAGCTTCCATTGAACCGGCGCTGTGTTGCTCAACATAAACTTCGAGTCCACATCTTCCTGCATTGTGAAGAGTGCTGCGTGAACGTTGTGCTGCATTCATGCGTAGCCTGTCTTCTCGTACGGACATTGTTTCTTCGGATAGGACTTGTCTGTGGCGTGCAGCGTCTCGCGTTCTTCGTGTAGCAGCGTCCTCTTCCGACTCTTCCGCTCGAACTTGACGATGACGATGAGAGTCCAGTCTGTGCCTCCTACTGGTTTGTTCTTCACTTTCTTGAGCACGCAAATTTTCTTTACATTGGGATTGCCTCCTGAGTCTCCTAATGGTTTCTTGTTCCGTTTCTGCAGCACGTAAATTTTCTTGATGTTGAGCTTTCCTGCCGGGTCTCGTAGCGGTTTCTTCTTCCGTTTCTTGAGCGCGTAGGTTTGCTTGCCGACGCGCTTGCGTGCTCAGTCTCGCAGCAGTTTCTTCTTCATTTTCTGCTCCTCGCCGTAAACTCTGTGCTTCAGCTCTTCGTCTTCTTGATGCATCTCATGTAATGCCTCTTTTCCGTTTCGGCATTTCAGTACGTTAAAAAAAGCACTACTAAAATATTAACTCGACTCAAAAAATTGACTACGCAGATGAAAGAAAAAAATTGCTCATTAAACCAATACTGCTGGATAAAAAATTAATGCATTCTATATGTATACAACACAAATTTTAAAATAATCCTAGACTAAATGAAAAATTTTCCTTTTAAGAGCAAATTAATTTTATAAAATCAAAAATGTAAAACAAAAACTTCCCTGTTAAAAAATTGCTGGCAAATAAGAAATAATATGGGTAATATTATGAAAAATTCCAAACACAGATAAAAAGTATGAAAATATTTCTAATAATTAGGTCAATCTGAGAACAATGCACATAAACAGAAAATGAAAACCTAAACACAAAATAAATAAAAGGTATAAATACAAATATAAATTAGGAACTTCTGAAATCAATTCTGAAATTCAAATTACAAACCTAACAAAATAACAAATCTAATAAAATATAGAACATTCGATCGCCTTAAAACGATAATTGTTATCGCACACAGGAAAATGTCAAAAATATAAAATGTAAATGCAATTTATCGAGCAACAATAACAGAAATATAAAACACGAATGAATAGATCTTTAAAAAAATACAAAATAATACATTAAATATATAAAAAGAGTCACCAAGTTAATGTTCCGAAGAATTCTCAAGTTCTAAACTAACAGGAGCATATAAAAGTCTAAAATACTACTTTAAATTACTAAAACTACAAATATAAATGCAAAAACAATCAAATATCCTGTAAAAAGAAATAAAGATTAAGTGCAATGAGTAATAATAAGAATATTTACGAAATTTGAAATGCTGGAAAAAATTGCGACGGTATCCTTCCAAATCCAAAATTCGTAAATAAATTTTTTGTTGCCAAACCAGGAAACTAAACTTTTGATTCTATTTGATCTGTTGCCAGACCGGGAAACAAAACTTTTTATTTTATCTATGACGTCATTTACTCGACTTATCAAGGGCATAAACCAATCTACATTCAACTAACGACAACTAAATGAAGAGAATGTTTCTATTTTTAGTTTTATTTTAGCTTTTCAGTTTATTCCTTTAAGTTATTTTATTTTTTTATTCTTAGTTTGTTAGAGGCGAACGGCCTTGGCGTTCCCATAGTATTTTTATCTCCGACGACTGCCGAGACTGTTGCCACTCGGAAGACTGAGTGCCGAAATTATTGTTTTCGCAGTTTTTAATTAATAACTCCGCGGATTATTGTCGTACGAAGATGGGACCGGTATCGACGGATTCGTTGATTTTTTTCGAATCCGGAGATATGCGTTTCGAATTCCAACTCGGCGCCGTTCGCAAGTTATTCGAGAAAAACGAATTTGGCACTCGGCCAAATCCCTAAAACAGGGAAAACGGGTGAAAGAAAGTGCAAAACGTAGGGAAACGTAGGGGAAAAAGCAGTTTTTAATTAATATCTCGGCTAATTAAAGTCGCACGAAGATGCCGATGGTCAATATGGCGAGCCACGGGAATTCTGAATCCAACGGTACCTTCCGCTAAGCTCTACACCCAGCCGTTCTTGAGAAGATGATGTTACAAACACACAAACAGACAGAGGCACACAGATTTTAATAGTATAGACTAGCGGGCAAGCCCGCCAGCTGAGCGGGCTGAAGCCCATTACTTCAGGGGATGGATGCCTTCGTGGTATTCGAAAGTTGGACCTAACTACCAGTGTACAGCGATTTTACATTTGCTGCGCCTGCTTTGTTAACGTATGCATGCAGAAGATACTGCATGCGGAAAACAACGAAAACACACATGCAGCCAGCCCGCTCGCCGGGATTAGAAAGTTGGACCGAACTACCAGTGTTCAGCTATTTTACCGCTCAGCTGGTTTTACGAAGTGTAATCGCGAAAATTTTCGGGTGTGATATTCCAACAGTATACTCGTTGTTAAAATTCCCTTATTTAAATTCTTTTTGGTAAACTCCAACTGCTGTCTATATATTTTATACTTAACATCTCTTTTGTAATTATGTTTCATAACAGTAAATATATACTGGCATTTAAATGCCTTTAAAATAGTAGAAAACATTTAAAAGCATTATGTTACAATTTTTTCATGCTCGGAAGTAATACTTTTAACTGCGAGCAAACCTTTGATCTTAGTCGTAACTGTAACTGCTTTCGGCGGCGTTTGTTTACATTTTTCAAGCGTGGGTTTTCGAGCTGATCAGTTTTCGTCAGTTATCTTTGTTTACCTTCTAAAAATGTTCTTCGAAGGGTCTTCTAAGACTCTTGATAATATTTTAGTCGTGAATTTGTTCTATTTTGATTATTCTGGTAAATTTTTTTTTTTACTTATGCTATCATAATGCATACTATTAGCAAGTAGTATCATAAACCCAAAGCATCAGCGGTTCTAAAATAAAACTCGTGCATTTGTGAAGAATATTCATGGCAGATGGTCATTTGTAGATGCTGTTACCGCAGAAAAAATTGCTGACACTTAAAATTTAGCGGATATGACAAATGATAAAAGTCCAGCGTGAAAATCAATTGTGAATACAACTGCGAGTGTAAAGGCAGCTGAGTTGAAAACAACTTTTCAATCTACATCAAATTCTAATCAAAATTTGATTGAAAAGTGTTCCTATATTTTAATGAACAGCGAAATGTTTGTTGCATAATGCTACAACAGTTCTTCAGATGTAATATGAAAGGGAATGTTTGGCTATTGAACTCGTTTGCAAATTGTGTAAGAAGGTGTTAATTTTAAAAAATCAAAAATTGTAAAACCAAAACTTGCAGATTATAAAATTGCTGGTAAATAACAGAATGTTAAATAATAATATGTGCAATGCTATGGAAATTCTAAGAACAGATAACAATTATCAAAATATTTTGAATAATTAGGCAACGACCACAGGAAGTGTCATTTTTACTTCCGTGTGTAATGTAGTGGTGTAGCGTATTCAGCTACGGCAAAGCACTCGAGTGCAATCTGCCTAAGGGGAGGGATGCCTTCTTGTCGGCTTTTTAAAGGAAAGTGGCATGGGGAAAATAACAAAAACACCCATGCAGCCACCCCATTCACTGGGATTCGAATGTTGGGTGTGTGTAAAAGACGCAACTTTGTGGAACAAACTCATTTGCTCATTACAGTCCTATCCCTCGAGTATATCAAATATCATGTGAATCATGCCCATGTCTTGCATCTGCTGCACACCTTATTCCATCATTGTGTGGATATAGCTTATATTGTGTCAATAGTGTTGTATGTGTCCAATATCCCCTGTATATACATTTGAAAATATATATGTACATACATATAAACCAAATTAGTTAGTCGCCTGTTTTTATCGCATTCAAAATAAATAAATAACAGAAAATAATTTTTAAAATCTACCGAGTAAGTATTGCAGATGGGTGGGCTGCACCCACTCAATTCTTTGCTGGTGTCTAAAATAGTTTCTGTGTGAAATTTGTGGAAATATTTTGTATTTAAATCAAAAACAGAAAAATAATTTTAAATCTATGATTAAAATTGTTTTTCTCACTTTCATTATTATTAACACGAAACCGAAGGGACTGAAGAATTTTTTCGTGTTAAAGGATATTGAAAAAAAAAAAAAAACATATTTTCAACAAAATTAAGTTTATTAGAGTACATTTTATTTGCACAGATATGCATATAGGCATGTATTTAATAAAAAATCAATGAAACAAAATCATCCACAAGAACTGCATTATTCATTTCGTTTTCTTTGTCGGAATCTGCATCAATGATATTTTTTTAGCTTTGAACAAACTCCAAAATATCCTTGTCTCCAATTATTTGGGGCTGTACACACATTATCATCAACTACTGCAACTGTTGTTCTTTGGATAACACAGTAGGGCAGCACACAGAAACTTTTCCAAACGTTTCATAAAATGTCAGTCGTGTGAACCCGTAAAATATTTTACTGTACCTATGTCTATAAAAGACACAACTTTGGGAAAGACATTACAGGCCTATCCCTTGAGTATATTAAATATCATGCAAAACAAAATATTTTATAAGAATGAAATCAGTTATTGCGTCAATAGTTCAAAGAAAAACAGAAAATAATTTTTAAAATCTACCGAGTAAGTACGCCAAGTGGGCGAGCTACAATCCGTATTTATCTGAAAAGAAATAATAATAATAATAATAATTTCTTAGTCATAAGTTTATATTAAACACAAAAACTTGAACAGAAAAAAAAAATGTAAACAGAAAAAATTGGTGGGCTTTTGACGGCATAAACTGCCTGACACCTGGGGTCTCCTCTGCAACCTCATCGACCAGGGGGTTATTTTTTCTCCCAGGTATCAGCCCCTTCCCTGGTCTGCTGTTACAGAATCATAGACAAAATTGCATCACTATATATAAATATGTATATATATATATATATATATATATATATATATTGATGCAATTGTATATACATATATACCCACACGCACAATTAAGATATATATATATTTGTATGTGTTTACAAAAATGCAAGCAATGAATAAAAAAAATTATTTACAAAAATTTACATGTTCTATGTACACCTGAAAAGAAAAACATTTTAATTTGAATGAAATCATTTCTATATACACCTGAAAAAACGTATTTACAAGTTCTATGTACATCTGAAAAGAAATGTATAAAAACATTTTAATTTGAATCAAATCATTTCTATATACACCTGAAAAAGAAATATTTTTATGTGATTGAAATCAGTTCCATAAATACCTAAAAAAGAAAAATACATAAAATGTTTTAAAATTAATGAACGCAATTGTATGTAGACCTGAAAAGGAAAATTTATAAAAAATATTTACAACATTGAAAAAATAATACAGCTTCCGATTGCATAACTACTACAAATTCCACTTTGTAACAACAGACATAAAAGCCGACTAATGCATAATTCTCAAACTGTTTCAGCTTTATCTTGACTTGCTTCAATTTATCCCAGTCATCCAAAAACCTCAAATCTTTTTCATTTTTGCTTTGGCTTGATTAACTTCATTTTGTGTTGCAAAAATCTCACTGTTTCAATGTCTCGTGTAACTTTTTTACTGCAGAACCTCCCTGTAAACAATATTTCTTGTGAATACTTTAGAACATGCGGGCATCAAACGGCCTTGCTTCTTGGTGTCTTTCACTAAAACACGAACATTCCTCATAGACGAACATCTTGAAAAAGCTACGTAAAGCATTCCATGACTGAAAACTGGTTGCGGTAAATAAATCCCAACTTTCTTAAGTGTCTCTCCCTGTGACTTATTAATAGTCATACAAAATGCAAGTCTGATGGGAAACTGTCTTCGCTTGAGCTGAAAGGGGAGGTTTGAATCTGATGGTGAAAGTTCAACACGTGGAATGAAAACTCTCGATCCAGCATTCTGTCCAGAGATGACTTCACAATCTAAAACGTTTGGCATAATTCTCTTCACAATGAGCCTTGTTCCGTTGCAGAGTCCAACCGATGGATGTAGATTTCGTAGAAGCATAACTATAACTCCAACTTTCAAATTCAGACGATGAGGTGGCATTCCAGAAGGCGTCAGGCTGTGGATGAAATCCAGCTGATACGTTTCTTGTTCTTCTTCGTCATCGCAAATAACCGAGTCTGCACTGTAGTGCGTGAAAACTTGACCTGGAAACGTGGAAAGAATTTCTTCATTAAGCTTCAGAGCTTCCTCGTTCTTTGGACATAAAATCGCTTTACTGGCCAAGTCTTGTAAGTCGAATTCATTACCGCAGCCAAACATTTCTTCTACTATCGATCTGTTGACCACACACAAAGATGGAATTTCGATAATGTCTTCGTCCAAGCCACTGTCATTTTTAAGACGACCGTCTCCCAACTGCAGAAGCCATTCTGAAAATTCTTGTTCTTCCGGATTCAATCGCATATTGGTGGAAAGCGTGCATTGTTTGAAATGTGGCCACAAAAAGGAGTTCCTGAGGCAGCTCTCGATCGCAGAAGTTCGGTTTCCATGTGCGACAACAGGTAATGTTTGTCTCCAGTCACCTCCTAAAACTAAGGTTTTACCGCCAAAAGGAACATCCAGTCCGGTCAAGTCTCTCAGCAATCTGTCGACAGCTTCCAAAGCGTAATGAGGCGTCATGGTGCATTCATCCCATATGAAACGTTTCGCAGTCTTCAAGTACCTTCCTTCAGCGCTATCTTGTCTCACACGGCACGAAGAATTTTCCAGAAGTGGAACGGGCAACTTGAAAGTAGAGTGTACAGTTCTTCCACCGGTCAACAGCACAGCAGCAATGCCTGTCCACGCAACGGGAATGGCAACGTGGCCCATTCCTCGAACAGCATGAAGGATCGTCCTAAAAAGGAAAGTTTTTCCAGCTCCGGCAAACGCATTAACACAAAATGTCTTCGGTGTGTTAGGATTCTCATCTCGTACAGCTTCCAAAACCAAGTCGTAAACTAATTTCTGTTCAGGATTCAACATCCCGTTCAACACTTCGGCTTGTTCGTTTTCATACTGGACATCGAACTGCGGGACTTCGAGAGAAACAGCATCAGTCAATGTTGGTTGCGGGAGACCAAGAGAACATAGCGAAACATTGTGCACTTCTAACTGGTCTTCTATACTTCTCAGTGCAAGGCTGAAACTGTCTTCTAAGGAGTAAGATCTCGCAAAATCTTCAGAAAGGGACTCTTTGAATTCATTCCACAAAGCGACGGGTTCCGCAGGGTTGCAGAAAACACAGATGAAGCAAAAAAGCTGTCTTAGCTGCGGTGGCATTTGAAAAGCTGATGCTTCTGCCAGAGTATTTTTCCATTCTTCGTCGTCTTGCAGCAGATGCCTTGCACGGCAGGCTTCCTTGAACGTTGAATACTCCACACCTTCGTAAGTTCTTAAGTCGGCAAAACTCTTCGCTCCTTTAACGTGACACAGCAGCAACCTCAGATGGAAACGCTCAACATCTTTCGGGCTAACAGAATACATTCTTGAAATGATGTAATCTCCAAGTCTAACTTGTGTCTGCCAGGCATGATTCCTCCAGGTGAAATGTTTAGGAGTTTCGGCATACAGGTAACCATTCGCTTCGGGAACTGTCCTGTTCAGTTCAAACCATCCGGTGAGCATGGTATTTTTCTCGGCAGCTCTCTGGAAAGCATTCCTTTCTTCGGATTCGGCAAAATAGACGGGCTGCAGGTTTTCCAAATGAACCGGTAGTCGTATGATGGAGTGCGACTTAGAATGCATTCTTTTTTCAAACAGCCTCCACGCTGCTTCAGGGGCAGACACGTATCTTGCATTTAAGAAGCATTTGATCTCGTCCCACATTAAAGTTCTATCTCCAGATTCTTCCAGAACAACTTTAGCTGCATCATGACCCTTGTACACGTATTTGAACAAATACTTCACCGATTTTATGGAGCTGCATACTTCAACGTTTATGTGGGCGTTGTACTTTTTCGATAAATACGGATTGTAAGGAACGACCCATCTGTTATCGATGGCATGACCCTTGATCACGATAAAGTTTCCATCGTCCCTTCTTCTGTAGAGTGGGTAGCCATTCACGTTCTCTTTAGTTCTTGCCTGAAACGGTTTCGGAAATCGTTTCGAACATACACCATCACTCATGCAGGGAGAGTTTCTATTCAGTTCACCGCAGGGTCCGTGAATCATCGATGACTTCACAATGTTGTGTAGCTCCGGATGTCGAGTAGCATCTGGAAGTTCAGCACACACCAGCGAGTCGATGCACTCTGCATCTCTTATTTTGTCTTCTTCCGCTAAAAACAACAAAAGGTGCATATGAGGCAATCCTCTCTTCTGAAATTCGATGACGTGTATATCTGCAATGGTCGCACCTAAGATGTGATTCTTTGTCAAATCTTGCATCAAAGCCGTTTTCTTCAGGTCAAATACCCTCGAAACGATGTCCGGGCGATCGTGAGCCTTCTGTCCTGGGAATAAGTTTTCTGTTATTTCCGGCCATTTAGGGTTGCACGTGAAAGTCAAAAACAGATCCGGTTTACCAAAGTCGCGCACAATGGCCATCGAGTCCTGATAGTTTTGCTGCATGCAGCGAGGGCTTCCTATAAACGTTGACGGAAGTATAACCGGTATTCCAGGGCGGACGCCCGTCTCTTGACCAACTCTGTAAATGTGATCGGCAAGACCCATGTAAGTTTCCACTCTCAGATTCGTCTGATGGCTCCGGAGGTACGCAATCCTGTTGCCTTCAACTTTTACGTATGCATCCACGAGATACTGCTGAAACAATTTCCGGCCATACAAAATCGGGTTGTAGCAATCTCGTCGTACGGACACCCTGTGACTGTAAAACTGTAACTCTGTGTATTGCTGTCCGACTCTGAATCCTTGCTCGCCGTGAGGAAAGAAAAGTACGTACGTCATGGGTTCCAAGTTGGGATTTAAGGTACTGATGTTGATGAGACCGCCACCTCTCGGATGGATCACGATGTCTCGGTTTCGATGGAGGAGCGCCGTCCGTACTCTTGAAGACGACTGCAACTTCATTTTCTTTCGGAGCATTGTAACGTCCCCTGTGCTCGCCTGCAGCAACACTTTCACTCTTGATGTACATGCGGATATCCGCAGCAGTTTCGGCACCTTGCTCTCGTACAGTTTCTTCTTCGAATTCCTTCAGCATCTTGTAGGCTTCCGCATATGGATTAACGTTCCTTAAAACTGTGTCCAACTGTCTCAGGAGTTCGGCGTTCAGGGCAACATTTCCAAATATGTTCATTCTCTGCCTGAGGGCTTGATCCGAATCTAAAAAATGTACAGCTGAGCATACTGTTCTTGACCGGGATGAGGCGGATGAAGGTGGCTCGTTCGATGATATATGGCACCGTGAATCCTGAAGCAGTAGGGACCCGAACCCGAAGGCATTTCTATATTGGCACCCAATGAAGCAAAACTGAGCAGGCAGTTGTAAGTACGTATGTTGGCAAAAAACTCTTCAGAAAACGGCTGGTTCCCATTCATTAAATTGTGCCATTCTTCTGGATATCTTCTTTCAGCTTCGACAATTTTCCCATTGTTACAGCAGTGCATGTATCTTCCTCTTGCATTCCTTTCTCCCGTAAAGAACAATCCGTTGCAGAGATCGCAGGAAGCTTCCATTGAACCGGCGCTGTGTTGCTCAACATAAACTTCGAGTCCACATCTTCCTGCATTGTGAAGAGTGCTGCGTGAACGTTGTGCTGCATTCATGCGTAGCCTGTCTTCTCGTACGGACATTGTTTCTTCGGATAGGACTTGTCTGTGGCGTGCAGCGTCTCGCGTTCTTCGTGTAGCAGCGTCCTCTTCCGACTCTTCCGCTCGAACTTGACGATGACGATGAGAGTCCAGTCTGTGCCTCCTACTGGTTTCTTCTTCACTTTCTTGAGCACGCAAATTTTCTTGACATTGGGATTGCCTGCTGAGTCTCCTAATGGTTTCTTGTTCCGTTTCTGCAGCACGTAAATTTTCTTGATGTTGGGCTTTCCTGCCGAGTCTCGTAGCGGTTTCTTCTTCCGTTTCTTGAGCGCGTAGGTTTGCTTGCCGACGCGCTTGCGTGCTCAGTCTCGCAGCAGTTTCTTCTTCATTTTCTGCAGCTCGCCGTAAACTCTGTGCTTCAGCTCTTCGTCTTCTTGATGCATCTCCTGTAATGCCTCTTTTCCGTTTCGGCATTTCAGTACGTTAAAGAAAGCACTACTAAAATATTAACTCGACTCAAAAAATTGACTACGCAGATGAAAGAAAAAAATTGCTCATTAAACCAATACTGCTGGAAAAAAATTAATGCATTCTATATGTATACAACACAAATTTTAAAATAATCCTAGACTAAATGAAAAATTTTCCACTTAAGAGCAAATTAATTTTAAAAAATCAAAAATGTAAAACAAAAACTTCCCTGTTAAAAAATTGCTGGCAAATAAGAAATAATATGGGTAATATTATGAAAAATTCCAAGCACAGATAAAAATTATGAAAATATTTCTAATAATTAGGTCAATCTGAGAACAATGCACATAAACAGAAAATGAAAACCTAAACACAAAATAAATAAAAGGTATAAATACAAATATAAATTAGGAACTTCTGAAATCAATTCTGAAATTCAAATAACAAACCTAACAAAATAACAAATCTAATAAAATATAGAACATTCGATCGCCTTAAAACGATAATTGTTATCGCACACAGGAAAATGTCAAAAATATAAAATGTCAATGCAATTTATCGACCAACAATAACAGAAATATAAAACACGAATGAATAGATCTTTAAAAAAATACAAAATAATACATTAAATATATAAAAAGAGTCACCAAGTTAATGTTCCGAAGAATTCTCAAGTTCTAAACTAACAGGAGCATATAAAAGTCTAAAATATTACTTTAAATTACTAAAACTACAAATATAAATGCAAAAAACAATCAAATATCCTGTAAAAAGAAATAAAGATTAAGTGCAATGAGTAATAATAAGAATATTTACGAAATTTGAAATGCTGGAAAAATTTGCGACGCAGTCCTTCCGAATCCAAAATTCGTAAATGAATTTTTTGTTGCCAAACCAGGAAACTAAACTTTTGATTCTATTTGATCTGTTGCCAGACCGGGAAACAAAACTTTTTATTTTATCTATGACGTCATTTACTCGACTTATCAAGGGCATAAACCAATCTACATTCAACTAACGACAACTAAATGAAGAGAATGTTTCTATTTTTAGTTTTATTTTAGCTTTTCAGTTTATTCCTTTAAGTTATTTTAATTTTTTATTCTTAGTTTGTTAGTGGCGAACGGCCTTGGCGTTTCCATAGTATTTTTATCTCCGACGACTGCCGAGACTGTTGCCACTCGGAAGACTGAGTGGCGAAATTATTCTTTTCGCAGTTTTTAATTAATAACTCCGCGAATTATTGTCGTACGAAGATGGGACCGGTATCGATGGATTTGTTGATTTTTTTCGAATCCGGAGATATGCGTTTCGAATTCCAACTCGGCGCCGTTCCCAAGTTATTCGAGAAAAACGAATTTGGCACTCGGCCAAATCCCTAAAACAGGGAAAACGGGTGAAAGAAAGTGCAAAACGTAGGGAAACGTAGGGGAAAAAGCAGTTTTTAATTAATATCTCGGCTAATTAAAGTCGCACGAAGATGCCGATGGTCAATATGGCGAGCCACGGGAATTCTGAATCCAACGGTACCTTCCGCTAAGCTCTACACCCAGCCGTTCTTGAGGAGATGATGTTACAAACACACAAACAGACAGAGGCACACAGATTTTAATAGTATAGACTAGCGGGCAAGCCCGCCAGCTGAGCGGGCTGAAGCCCGCTAACTCTGGGGCTGGATGCCTTTGTGGTATTCGAAAGATGGGCCGAACTACCAGCGTTTAACTGTTTTCCGATGCCTACGCCCGCTTTATTCACGTATTCTTCCAGAAGACAATGCATACACGATACACATGCAGAAAATCACGAAAACACCCATGCAGCCAGCGCGCTTGCAGGGATTCGAATGTTGGACCGAACTACCAGCGTTAAACGGTTTGCGCGAGCTGCGCACGCTTTATTCACGTATGGATACATTGCGCGGTCTGCACCCAGAACGAAAATCACGAAAACGCACATGCACCCAGCCTGCTGGCCGGGATTTGAAAGTTGAAAAGAACTACCAGTGTCCAGCGCTTTTCCGCGGGCTGCGCCCGCTTTATTAAAGTATGCATCCAGAATATACTGTATACACGAAATGCAGAAAATAACGAAAACACCCATAGAGACAGCCCGTTGGCCTTTATTCGAAAGTTGGTCCGGACTGCCAGTGTCCAGCGATTTTACCCTCTTTATTCGCGTATGCATCCAAAAGATACTGCATACACAATACACATGCGTAAAATCACGATAGTACCCATGCAGCCAGCCCGTTCGTCGTTATTCGAAAATTGGACCGAACTACCAGTGTTCAGGGGTTTTGCGCTGGCTGCGCCCGCTTTGTTCACGTATGCATTCGCAATTTCTAGACAGTACGCCGGGATTCGAAGGTTGGACCGAACTACCGTATTCAGCGATTTTACCCGGGTTGCGCCCGCTTTATTCACGTATGAATCCACAAGATACTGCCAACACGTTACACATGCGGAAAAACACGAAAACACGCATGCAGTCATCCAGGTTGCCGGGATTCGAATGTTGGACCGAACTACCAGGTTTCAGCGGTTTTGCGCGGTCTGCGTCCGCTTTATTCACGTCTGCATGCAGAAGATACTGCATACGCATTTGACATACAGAAAATAAAGAAAACACCCATGCAGCCAGCCCGTTTGCCAGTATTCGAAAGTTCGACCAAACTATCAGTGTTATGCGGCTTTGCGCGGGCTGCGCCCGCTTTATTCACATATGTACCTAGAAGATACTCCATACAGTATACACATACGTAAAATCACGAAAACACCCATGGATCCTGCCTGTTCGCCGGTATTCGAAAGTTGGACCGAACTAACAGTGTTCAGCGGTTTTGCTCGGGATGCACCCGCTTTATTCACGTATCCATGCAGAAGATACTGCATACGCGTTACACAACAGAAAATAAAGAAAACGCCCATGCAGGCAGCTTGTTTTTCGGGATTCCAAAGTTTGACCGAACGACCAGTGTTCAGTGACTTTACCGCTCAGCCGTTAATGGGCCGTTGTAGAAAGCGTAATCGAGACACTATTCGCGGTCATTATTCAAACATTAGATTCGATATTAAAATCCCTGACTGAAATTTTGATAAACTTCGACATAATCAGACGCAAAATTGTATCAATATATATATCAATGCAATTAATACTTCATAATTATTTATAATAAGAAAAGTTTCCATATACCATCTCCAAGAAACACATATTCAATTTAAAACCCTGAACGAAAAAAAATGTTTAGTCAAAATTAAAATAAGTATTTTAAATAGTAATTTCAACTTCTTGTTTAAATATCTGCATAAAAAATTTTTAATCTAAAAAAAAAAAAAAAATCAAAAGTAAATTTAAATATTGAAAAAAAAATAGTAGCCATTGTCATTGACAGCAGTTTAAACCACTTATCAATGGGATAAACCAATCTACAATCAATTAACAACAACTAAATGAAGAGAGTGTTTATATTTTATCACTCACAAAATTGAAAATGTGTAAAATGTGAATGCAATTTTTAAAGGAACATTAACAGAAACATACAACACGAATGAATATATCTTAAAAAAAAATAAGAAGCAAAACATTAAATAAATCGCAAAAATCTAAATGTTGATACTTGTTTCAAGTTGGTAAGTTAATTAGAAGCAAAGATATTAATTTTTAAATAATTCTCCACGTGGTAATCCGTGAACTTTGACCTTTCCGCCAACACATTGCTTAAGCGGATGCAAGCTGTTTCTCCCCCCCCCTTCGCTTTCGAAAAAGCAATTTTATCTCATCTAATTACGAGACTGTTGCCACTCCGAAAAATGAAATAGCGTTTTCGCTCTTTTTAATTAATAACTCCGCCGATTATTGTCGTACGAAGATGAGACCGGTATCGACGGATTCGATGATTTTTTTGGCATCCGGTGATATGCGTTTCCAATTCGAACTCGGCGCCGTTCCCAAGTTATTCGAGAAAAACGAATTTGGCACTCAGCCAAATCCCTAAAACAGGGGAAACCCGTGAAAGAAAGTACAAAACGTAGGGAAACGTAGGGGAAAAAGCAGTTTTTAATTAATATCTCGGCTAATTAAAGTCGCACGAAGATGCCGATGGTCAATATGGCGAGCCACGGGAATTCTGAATCCAACGGTACCTTCCGCTAAGCTCTGCACCCAGCCGTTCCGGAGAAGATGATGTTACAAACACACAAACACACAGACAGACGCGCACAGATTTTAATAGTATAGACTAGCGGGCAAGCCCGCCAGCTGAGCGGGCTGAAGCCCATTACTTCAGGGGATGGATGCCTTCGTGGTATTCGAAAGTTCGACCTAACTACCAGTGTACAGCGATTTTACATTTGCTGCGCCCGCTTTGTTAACGTATGCATGCAGAAGATACTCCATGCGGAAAACCACGAAAACACACATGCAGCCAGCCCGCTCGCCGGGATTAGAAAGTTGGACCGAACTACCAGTGTTCAGCGATTTTACCGCTCAGCTGCTTGTACGAAGTGTAATCGCGAAAATTTTCGGGTGTGATATTCCAACAGTATACTCGTTGTTAAAATTCCTTTATTTAAATTCTTTTTGGTAAACTCCAACTGCTGTCTATATATTTTATACTTAACATCTCTTTTGTAATTATGTTTCATAACAGTAAATATATACTGGCATTTAAATGCCTTTAAAATAGTAGAAAACATTTAAAAGCATTATGTTACAATTTTTTCATGCTCGGAAGTAATACTTTTAACTGCGAGCAAACCTTTGATCTTAGTCGTAACTGTAACTGCTTTCGGCGGCGTTTGTTTACATTTTTCAAGCGTGGGTTTTCGAGCTGATCAGTTTTCGTCAGTTATCTTTGTTTACCTTCTAAAAATGTTCTTCGAAGGGTCTTCTAAGACTCTTGATAATATTTTAGTCGTGAATTTGTTCTATTTTGATTATACTGGTAAATTTTTTTTTTTTTTTACTTATGCTATCATAATGCATACTATTAGCAAGTAGTATCATAAACCCAAAGCATCAGCGGTTCTAAAATAAAACTCGTGCATGTGTGAAGAATATTCATGGCAGATGGTCATTTGTAGATGCTGTTACCGCAGAAAAAATTGCTGACACTTAAAATTTAGCGGATATGACAAATGATAAAAGTCCAGCGTGAAAATCAATTGTGAATACAACTGCGAGTGTAAAGGCAGCTGAGTTGAAAACAACTTTTCAATCTACATCAAATTCTAATCAAAATTTGATTGAAAAGTGTTCCTATATTTTAATGAACAGCGAAATGTTTGTTGCATAATGCTACAACAGTTCTTCAGATGTAATATGAAAGGGAATGTTTGGCTCTTGAACTCGTTTGCAAATTGTGTAAGAAGGTGTTAATTTTAAAAAATCAAAAATTGTAAAACCAAAACTTGCAGATTATAAAATTGCTGGTAAATAACAGAATGTTAAATAATAATATGTGCAATGCTATGGAAATTCTAAGAACAGATAACAATTATCAAAATATTTTGAATAATTAGGCAACGACCACAGGAAGTGTCATTTTTACTTCCGTGTGTAATGTAGTGGTGTAGCGTATTCAGCTACGGCAAAGCACTCGAGTGCAATCTGCCTAAGGGGAGGGATGCCTTCTTGTCGGCTTTTTAAAGGAAAGTGGCATGGGGAAAATAACAAAAACACCCATGCAGCCACCCCATTCACTGGGATTGGAATGTTGGGTGTTTGTAAAAGACGCAACTTTGTGGAACAAACTCATTTGCTCATTACAGTCCTATCCCTCGAGTATATCAAATATCATGTGAATCATGCCCATGTCTTGCATCTGCTGCACACCTTGTTCCATCATTGTGTGGATATAGCTCATATTGTGTCAATAGTGTTGTATGTGTCCAATATCCCCTGTATATACATTTTAAAATATATATGTACATACATATAAACCAAATTAGTTAGTCGCCTGTTTTTATCGCATTCAAAATAAATAAATAACAGAAAATAATTTTTAAAATCTACCGAGTAAGTATTGCAGATGGGTGGGCTGCACCCACTCAATTCTTTGCTGGTGTCTAAAATAGTTTCTGTGTGAAATTTGTAGAAATATTTTGTATTTAAATCAAAAACAGAAAAATAATTTTAAATCTATGATTAAAATTATTTTTCTCACTTTCATTATTATTAACACGAAACCGAAGGGACTGAAGAATTTTTTCGTGTTAAAGGATATTGAAAAAAAAAAAAAAAAACATATTTTCAACAAAATTAAGTTTATTAGAGTACATTTTATTTGCACAGATATGCATATAGGCATGTATTTAATAAAAAATCAATGAAACAAAATCATCCACAAGAACTGCATTATTCATTTCGTTTTCTTTGTCGGAATCTGCATCAATGATATTTTTTTAGCTTTGAACAAACTCCAAAATATCCTTGTCTCCAATTATTTGGGGCTGTACACACATTATCATCAACTACTGCAACTGTTGTTCTTTGGATAACACAGTAGGGCAGCACACAGAAACTTTTCCAAACGTTTCATAAAATGTCAGTCGTGTGAACCCGTAAAATATTTTACTGTACCTATGTCTATAAAAGACACAACTTTGGGAAAGACATTACAGGCCTTTCCCTTGAGTATATTAAATATCATGCAAAACAAAATATTTTATATGAATGAAATCAGTTATTGCGTCAATAGTTCAAAGAAAAACAGAAAATAATTTTTAAAATCTACCGAGTAAGTACGCCAGATGGACGAGCTACAATCCGTATTTTTCTGAAAAGAAATAATAATAATAATAATAATTTCTTAGTTATAAGTTTATATTAAACACAAAAACTTGAACAGAAAAAAAAAAATGTAAACAGAAAAAATTGGTGGGCTTTTGACGGCATAAACTGCCTGACACCTGGGGTCTCCTCTGCAACCTCATCGACCAGGGGGTTATTTTTTCTCCCAGGTATCAGCCCCTTCCCTGGTCTGCTGTTACAGAATCATAGACAAAATTGCATCACTATATATAAATATGTATATATATATATATATATATATATATATATATATTGATGCAATTGTATATACATATATACACACACGCACAATTAAGATATATATATATTTGTATGTGTTTACAAAAATGCAAGCAATGAATAAGAAAAATTATTTACAAAAATTTACATGTTCTATGTACACCTGAAAAGAAAAACATTTTAATTTGAATGAAATCATTTCTATATACACCTGAAAAAAAGTATTTACAAGTTCTATGTACATCTGAAAAGAAATGTATAAAAACATTTTAATTTGAATCAAATCATTTCTATATACACCTGAAAAAGAAATATTTTTATGTGATTGAAATCAGTTCCATAAATACCTAAAAAAGAAAAATACATAAAATGTTTTAAAATTAATGAACGCAATTGTATGTAGACCTGAAAAGGAAAATTTATAAAAAATATTTACAACATTGAAAAAATAATACAGCTTCCGATTGCCTAACTACTACAAATTCCACTTTGTAACAACAGACATAAAAGCCGACTAATGCATAATTCTCAAACTGTTTCAGCTTCATCTTCACTTGCTTCAATTTATCCCAGTCATCCAAAAACCTCATATCTTTTTCATTTTTTCTTTGGCTTGATTAACTTCATTTTGTGTTGCAAAAATCTCACTGTTTCAATGTCTCGAGTAACTTTTTTACTGCAGAACCTCCCTGTAAACAATATTTCTTGTGAATACTTTAGAACATGCGGGCATCAAACGGCCTTGCTTCTTGGTGTCTTTCACTAAAACACGAACATTCCTCATAGACGAACATCTTGAAAAAGCTACGTAAAGCATTCCATGACTGAAAACTGGTTGCGGTAAATAAATCCCAACTTTCTTAAGTGTCTGTCCCTGTGACTTATTAATAGTCATACAAAATGCAAGCCTGATGGGAAACTGTCTTCGCTTGAGCTGAAAGGGGAGGTTTGAATCTGATGGTGAAAGTTCAACACGTGGAATGAAAACTCTCGATCCAGCATTCTGTCCAGAGATGACTTCACAATCTAAAACGTTTGACATAATTCTCTTCACAATGAGCCTTGTTCCGTTGCAGAGTCCAACCGATGGATGTAGATTTCGTAGAAGCATAACTATAACTCCAACTTTCAAATTCAGACGATGAGTTGGCATTCCAGAAAGCGTCAGGCTGTGGATGAAATCCAGCTGATACGTTTCTTGTTCTTCTTCGTCATCGCAAATAACCGAGTCTGCACTGTAGTGCGTGAAAACTTGACCTGGAAACGTGGAAAGAATTTCATCATTAAGCTTCAGAGCTTCCTCGTTCTTTGGACATAAAATCGCTTTACTGGCCAAGTCTTGTAAGTCGAATTCATTACCGCAGCCAAACATTTCTTCTACTATCGATCTGTTGACCACACACAAAGATGGAATTTCGATAATGTCTTCGTCCAAGCCACTGTCATTTTTAAGACGACCGTCTCCCAACTGCAGAAGCCATTCTGAAAATTCTTGTTCTTCCGGATTCAATCGCATATTGGTGGAAAGCGTGCATTGTTTGAAATGTGGCCACAAAAAGGAGTTCCTGAGGCAGCTCTCGATCGCAGAAGTTCGGTTTCCATGTGCGACAACAGGTAATGTTTGTCTCCAGTCACCTCCTAAAACTAAGGTTTTACCGCCAAAAGGAACATCCAGTCCGGTCAAGTCTCTCAGCAATCTGTCGACAGCTTCCAAAGCGTAATGAGGCGTCATGGTGCATTCATCCCATGTGAAAAGTTTCGCAGTCTTCAGGTACCTTCCTTCAGCGCTATCTTGTCTCACACGGCACGAAGAATTTTCCAGAAGTGGAACGGGCAACTTGAAAGTAGAGTGTACAGTTCTTCCACCGGTCAACAGCACAGCAGCAATGCCTGTCCACGCAACGGGAATGGCAACGTGGCCCATTCCTCGAACAGCATGAAGGATCGTCCTAAAAAGGAAAGTTTTTCCAGCTCCGGCAAACGCATTAACACAAAATGTCTTCGGTGTGTTAGGATTCTCATCTCGTACAGCTTCCAAAACCAAGTCGTAAACTAATTTCTGTTCAGGATTCAACATCCCGTTCAACACTTCGGCTTGTTCGTTTTCATACTGGACATCGAACTGCGGGACTTCGAGAGAAACAGCATCAGTCAATGTTGGTTGCGGGAGACCAAGAGAACATAGCGAAACATTGTGCACTTCTAACTGGTCTTCTATACTTCTCAGTGCAAGGCTGAAACTGTCTTCTAAGGAGTAAGATCTCGCAAAATCTTCAGAAAGGGACTCTTTGAATTCATTCCACAAAGCGACGGGTTCCGCAGGGTTGCAGAAAACACAGATGAAGCAAAAAAGCTGTCTTAGCTGCGGTGGCATTTGAAAAGCTGATGCTTCTGCCAGAGTATTTTTCCATTCTTCGTCGTCTTGCAGCAGATGCCTTGCACGGCAGGCTTCCTTGAACGTTGAATACTCCACACCTTCGTAAGTTCTTAAGTCGGCAAAACTCTTCGCTCCTTTAACGTGACACAGCAGCAACCTCAGATGGAAACGCTCAACATCTTTCGGGCTAACAGAATACATTCTTGAAATGATGTAATCTCCAAGTCTAACTCGTGTCTGTCAGACATGATTCCTCCAGGTGAAATGTTTAGGAATTTCGGCATACAGGTAACCATTCGCTTCGGGAACTGTCCTGTTCAGTTCAAACCATCCGGTGAGCATGGTATTTTTCTCGGCAGCTCTCTGGAAAGCATTCCTTTCTTCGGATTCGTCAAAATAGACGGGCTGCAGGTTTTCCAAATGAACCGGTAGTCTTATGATGGAGTGCGACTTAGAATGCATTCTTTTTTCAAACAGCCTCCACGCTGCTTCAGGGGCAGACACGTATCTTGCATTTAAGAAGCATTTGATCTCGTCCCACATTAAAGTTCTATCTCCAGATTCTTCCAGAACAACTTTAGCTGCATCATGACCCTTGTACACGTATTTGAACAAATACTTCACCGATTTTATGGAGCTGCATACTTCAACGTTTATGTGGGCGTTGTACTTTTTCGATAAATACGGATTGTAAGGAACGACCCATCTGTTATCGATGGCATGACCCTTGATCACGATAAAGTTTCCATTGTCCCTTCTTCTGTAGAGTGGGTAGCCATTCACGTTGTCTTTAGTTTCTGCCTGAAACGGTTTCGGAAATCCTTTCGAACATACACCATCACTCATGCAGGGAGAGTTTCTATTCAGTTCACCGCAGGATCCGTGAATCATCGATGACTTCACAATGTTGTGTAGCTCCGGATGTCGAGTAGCATCTGGAAGTTGAGCACACACCAGCGAGTCGATGCACTCTGCATCTCTTATTTTGTCTTCTTCCGCTAAAAACAACAAAAGGTGCATATGAGGCAATCCTCTCTTCTGAAATTCGATGACGTGTATATCTGCAATGGTCGCACCTAAGATGTGATTCTTTGTCAAATCTTGCATCAAAGCCGTTTTCTTCAGGTCAAATACCCACGAAACGATGTCCGGGCGATCGTGAGCCTTCTGTCCTGGGAATAAGTTTTCTGTTATTTCCGGCCATTTAGGGTTGCACGTGAATATCAAAAACAGATCCGGTTTACCAAAGTCGCGCACAATGGCCATCGGGTCCTGATAGTTTTGCTGCATGCAGCGAGGGCTTCCTATAAACGTTGACGGAAGTATAACCGGTATTCCAGGGCGGACGCCCGTCTCTTGACCAACTCTGTAAATGTGATCGGCAAGACCCATGTAAGTTTCCACTCTCAGATTCGTCTGATGGCTCCGGAGGTACGCAATCCTGTTGCCTTCAACTTTTACGTATGCATCCACGAGATACTGCTGAAATAATTTCCGGCCATACAAAATCGGGTTGTAGCAATCTCGTCGTACGGACACCCTGTGACTGTAAAACTGTAACTCTGTGTATTGCTGTCGGACTCTGAATCCTTGCTCGCCGTGAGGAAAGAAAAGTACGTACGTCATGGGTTCCAAGTTGGGATTTAAGGTACTGATGTTGATGAGACCGCCACCTCTCGGATGGATCACGATGTCTTGGTTTCGATGGAGGAGCGCCGTCCGTACTCTTGAAGACGACAACAACTTCATTTTCTTACGGAGCATTGTAACGTCCCGTGTGCTCGCCTGCAGCAACACTTTCACCCTTGATGTACATGCGGATATCCGCAGCAGTTTCGGCACCTTGCTCTCGTACAGTTTCTTCTTCGAATTCCTTCAGCATCTTGTAGGCTTCCGCATATGGATTAACGTTCCTTAAAACTGTGTCCATCTGTCTCAGGAGTTCGGCGTTCAGGGCAACATTTCCAAATATGTTCATTCTCTGCCTGAGGGCTTGATCCGAATCTAAAATGTACAGCTGAGCATACTGTTCTTGACCGGGATGAGGCGGATGAAGGTGGCTCGTTCGATGATATATGGCACCGTGAATCCTGAAGCAGTAGGGACCCGAACCCGAAGGCATTTCTATATTGGCACCCAATGAAGCAAAACTGAGCAGGCAGTTGTAAGTACGTATGTTGGCAAAAAACACTTCAGAAAACGGGTGGTTCCCATTCATTAAATTGTGCCATTCTTCTGGATATCTTCTTTCAGCTTCGACAATTTTCCCATTGTTACAGCAGTGCATGTATCTTCCTCTTGCATTCCTTTCTCCCGTAAAGAACAATCCGTTGCAGAGATCGCAGGAAGCATCCATTGAACCGGCGCTGTGTTGCTCAACATCAACTTCGAGTCCACATCTTCCTGCATTGTGAAGAGTGCTGCGTGAACGTTGTGCTGCATTCATGCGTAGCCTGTCTTCTCGTACGGACATTGTTTCTTCGGATAGGACTTGTCTGTGGCGTGCAGCGTCTCGCGTTCTTCGTGTAGCAGCGTCCTCTTCCGACTCTTCCGCTCGAACTTGACGATGACGATGAGAGTCCAGTCTGTGCCTCCTACTGGTTTCTTCTTCACTTTCTTGAGCACGCAAATTTTCTTGACATTGGGATTGCCTGCTGAGTCTCCTAATGGTTTCTTGTTCCGTTTCTGCAGCACGTAAATTTTCTTGATGTTGGGCTTTCCTGCCGAGTCTCGTAGCGGTTTCTTCTTCCGTTTCTTGAGCGCGTAGGTTTGCTTGCCGACGCGCTTGCGTGCTCAGTCTCGCAGCAGTTTCTTCTTCATTTTCTGCAGCTCGCCGTAAACTCTGTGCTTCAGCTCTTCGTCTTCTTGATGCATCTCATGTAATGCCTCTTTTCCGTTTCGGCATTTCAGTAAGTTAAAAAAAGCACTACTAAAATATTAACTCGACTCAAAAAATTGACTACGCAGATGAAAGAAAAAAATTGCTCATTAAACCAATACTGCTGGAAAAAAATTAATGCATTCTATATGAATACAAAACAAATTTTAAAATAATCCTAGACTAAATGAAAAATTTTCCACTTAAGAGCAAATTAATTTTAAAAAATCAAAAATGTAAAACAAAAACTTCCCTGTTAAAAAATTGTTGGCAAATAAGAAATAATATGGGTAATATTATGAAAAATTCCAAGCACAGATAAAAATTTTGAAAATATTTCTAATAATTAGGTCAATCTGAGAACAATGCACATAAACAGAAAATGAAAACCTAAACACAAAATAAATAAAAGGTATAAATACAAATATAAATTAGGAACTTCTGAAATCAATTCTGAAATTCAAATAACAAACCTAACAAAATAACAAATCTAATAAAATATAGAACATTCGATCGCCTTAAAACGATAATTGTTATCGCACACAGGAAAATGTCAATAATATAAAATGTAAATGCAATTTATCGACCAACAATAACAGAAATATAAAACACGAATGAATAGATCTTTAAAAAAATACAAAATAATACATTAAATATATAAAAAGAGTCACCAAGTTAATGTTCCGAAGAATTCTCAAGTTCTAAACTAACAGGAGCATATAAAAGTCTAAAATACTACTTTAAATTACTAAAACTACAAATATAAATGCAAAAAACAATCAAATATCCTGTAAAAAGAAATAAAGATTAAGTGCAATGAGTAATAATAAGAATATTTACGAAATTTGAAATGCTGGAAAAAATTGCGACGGTATCCTTCCAAATCCAAAATTCGTAAATGAATTTTTTGTTGCCAAACCAGGAAACTAAACTTTTGATTCTATTTGATCTGTTGCCAGACCGGGAAACAAAACTTTTTATTTTATCTATGACGTCATTTACTCGACTTATCAAGGGCATAAACCAATCTACATTCAACTAACGACAACTAAATGAAGAGAATGTTTCCATTTTTAGTTTTATTTTAGCTTTTCAGTTTATTCCTTTAAGTTATTTTAATTTTTTATTCTTAGTTTGTTAGTGGCGAACGGCCTTGGAGTTCCCATAGCATTTTTATCTCCGACGACTGCCGAGACTGTTGCCACTCGGAAGACTGAGTGCCGAAATTATTGTTTTCGCAGTTTTTAATTAATAACTCCGCGGATTATTGTCGTACGAAGATGGGACCGGTATCGATGGATTTGTTGACTTTTTTCGAATCCGGAGATATGCGTTTCGAATTCCAACTCGGCGCCGTTCCCAAGTTATTCGAGAAAAACGAATTTGGCACTCGGCCAAATCCCTAAAACAGGGAAAACGGGTGAAAGAAAGTGCAAAACGTAGAGAAACGTAAAAAAGCAGTTTTTAATTAATATCTCGGCTAATTAAAGTCGCACGAAGATGCCGATGGTCAATATGGCGAGCCACGGGAATTCTGAATCCAACGGTACCTTCCGCTAAGCTCTACACCCAGCCGTTCTTGAGAAGATGATGTTACAAACACACAGACAGAGGCACACAGATTTTAATAGTATAGACTAGCGGGCAAGCCCGCCAGCTGAGCGGGCTGAAGCCCGCTTATCATTGTTCGTTTTTAAAAGATATCCTATGTTAAATTTGGCCGGTATTGAAAAGTTGAACCGAACTACCATTTTTTAGCGGCATTCCGCGGGCTTCCCCCGCTTTTTTCACCTATGCATCCAGAAGTTACCGCATACACTATACATATGCGGAAAATCACGAAGACACCCATGCTTCCAGCCCTTTCGCGGTTATTCGAAATTTGGACCGAAATACCAGTGTTCAGCACTTTTGGGCGGGAGCCCGCCCAAAACAGTGTTCACGTGTGCATGCAAAAGATACTGCGTACACCGTACACATGCGTAAAATCACGAAAACACCCCTCCAGCCAGCCCGCTGCCGATTCGAAAGTTGGACCGAAATACAATTTTTCAGCGATTTTGCGCGTGCTGTGCCCGCTTTATTCACGTATGCATGCTGAAGATGGTGCATAAACGATACACATGCGTAAAATCACGAAAACAAACATGGAGCCTGCCTGTTCGCCGGTATTCGAAAGTTGGACCGAATTACCAGTGTTATGTGGCTTTGCGCGGGCTCTGCCCGCTTTATTCACATATACACCCAGAAGATACTCCATACACTATACACATGCGTAAAATCACGAAAACACCCACGGAGCCAGCCAGTTCGTCGGGATTCGAAATTACCGCATTACCAGAACCGCATTACCAGTATTCTGTGCCCGCTTTATTCACGTATGCATCCATGAGATACTTTATAAACGATACACATGCGAACAATCACGAAAACACCTATGCAGCCAGCCCGCTCGCCGAGATTCGAAAGTTTGAGCGAACTACCAGCGTTCAGCGGTTTTACCCGGTATCCGCGCGCTGTATTCACGTATGCATCCAAATTTTATATACAGTACCCCGGAATTCGAAAGTAGGACCGAAATACCAGTGTTCAGCGATTTTGTGGACCGGGCTGCGCCCGCTTTATACACATAAGCATGGAGAGGATACTGCATAAACGATACACATGAGTTAAAGCAATAAAACACCCGGGGAGCCAGCTCGTTCGCCGACACCGAAAGTTGGATCGAACTACCAGCGTTAAGAGGTTTTGAGCAGGCTGCGCCCACTTTTATCACATATGCATCCAGAAATCACTTTATACACTATACACATGCGGAAAATCAGGAAAACACCCATGCAGCCAGCCCGCTCGCAGAGATTCGAATGTTTGACCGAACTACCAGTGTTCAGCGGTTTTACCCGGTATCCGCGCGCTGTATTCACGTATGCGACCAAATTTTATGTACAGTACCCCGGAATTCGAAAGTTGGACCGAACTACCAGTGTTCTGTAGTTTTGCGCGGGCTGCTCCCGCTTTATTCAAGTATGCATGCAGAAGATACCGCATACACGTTACACATGCGAAAAATCCCGAAAACACACATTGAGCCAACACGGTCGCTTGGATTCGAAAGTTGGACCGAACTACCAGTAATCAGAGGTTTTGAGCGAATTTCGGCCGCTTTATTCACTTATGCATCCAGAAGATGCTGCGTACACGAGGCACATGCGTAAAATCACGCAAACACCCATGGACCCAGCCCGTTCGCCGGGATTCGAAATTAGGACCGAACTACCAGAGTTCAGCTTTATTCATTTATGCATCCAGAAGACACTGCATACACAACAGATATGCGTAAAATCACAAAAAACATGAGTGTAGCCTGCCTGCTCACCGGGATTCGAAAGTTACCGTATACCATCTCAAAGGAGCAAAGAAAAATCTTTAATCTAAAAAAAAAAAAAAAAAAAAGTGTGAATTTAATTTTTATTGGTGCGAACTTATTTAAAATATCATTTGCAGTAAAAGATAATATCTAAATTAAGTGCACGTATCTAATAACATAAAAAAATATATTATTCCAAAAAATCAAATTTATTATTAAAAAAATAACAACATATTTTTAAAAAATAGCTTTTTCAGATTTTTTAATTAATATCCCAGCTGATTAAAGTTGTACAACTTCAAGAACGTCATCATTTAAATTTAATGTAATATAATAACTTTTATTCAATATCAATAAAAGAATTAACGTGACAATCATCCTAACCTGAAATTAAAAAAAAATTGTGAAAAGCAGCTGTTTATTTAAAATGCCTACATTAACGAAATATTTTTAAAATACAGTTAGGTAACATGCAATCGCGTGCTTTATTCAACTTTAGAATATAACCTTGATTTGTATCTGCGGCGATTCAAGAAACTGTTGCAATCGGAAAAATGAGCCCGAAAATTAGCGTTTTCACAGTTTTTAATTAATATCTCAGCTGATTAACGTCCTACGAAGATGAGAATGGTATCATTGGATTCGTAGAATTTTTTGGAATCCGCAGACACCTGCCTCGAATTCCAACTCATCGCCGTTCCATAGATATATAAGAAAAAAGAAATTGACACGTGACCTTTCGCCAGCACAAATCTCGAGCGGAAGCAATTGTCATCCCCCCGGCGCTTTCGAAAAAGCAATTTTATCTCAGCTAATTCCGAGACGGTTGCCACTCCGAAAAATGAAATAACGTTTTCGCAGTTTTTAATTAATAACTCCGCCGATTATTGTCGTACGAAGATGGGACCGGTATCGATGGATTCGTTGATTTTTTTCGAATACGGGGATATGCGTTTCGAATCGCAACTCGAAGCCGTTCCGCAGATATTCGAGAAAAAACGAATTTGGCACTCGGCCAAATCCCTAAAATAGGGGAAACCCGTGAAAGAAAGTGCAAAACGTAGGGAAATGTAGGGAGAAAATCAGTTTTTAATTAATATCTCGGCTAATTAAAGTCGCACGAAGATGCCGATGGTCAATCCGGCGAGCCACGGGCATTCTGAATCCAACGGTACCTTCCGCTAAGCTCTACACCCAGCCGTTCCCGAGGAGATGATGTTACAAACACACAAACAGACAGAGGCACACAGATTTTAATAGTATAGACTAGCGGGCCAGCCCGCCAGCTGAGCTGAAGCCCGCTTATCATTGTTCGTTGTTAAAAGAATTCCTAATGTAATTTCGCGGGTATTGGAAGTTTGAAACGAACTACCAGTGTCCAGCGGTTTCGCGCTGTCTGCCCCCGCTTTATTAAATTTTGCATCCAGAATATACTGCATACACGATACACTTGCGTAAAATCACGAAAACACCCATGCAGCCAGCCCGCAAATTTTCGGGATTCGAAAGTTGGAACGAACTAACAGTGTCCAGCGGTTACCACTGATGCAGCCAGCCTGCTCGCCGGAACTCGTAAGTTGGACCGAACTACCAGTGTTCAGCTTTCTTGCGCGGTTTTTTCACTTATGCATTTCTTGCCCGCTTTATTCACTTATGCATACAGAAGACACTGCATACATGATACACATGCGTAAAATCACAAAAACACCCGTGTAACCCGCCTGCTCGCCGGGATTCGAAAGTTGGACCGAACTACCAGTGTTCATCGATTTTGGGCGGGAAGCGCTCGCTTTATGCACATATGTATCCAGAAGACACTGCATACACGATACACATGCTGAAAATCATGAAAACACCCACGCAACAGCCTGCTCGCCGGGACTCGTAAGCTGGAGTGAACTACCAGTGTCCAGCTTTCTTGTGCGCGCTGCGCCCGCTTTATTTATGTATGCATCCAGAAGATAAGGCAATTTGATACTTCGCGATATGACCTAAATATTTGTCGAATTCTAATATTTAAAATAACTTAAGGTGCAAAGTTAACCTTTTAACTAATATATATATACATAAAATGTGATATTTTAATGCTATCGTAGTGGCTGAGGGTGAAGGCAGGATGCTACTTGAACGCAGCTAACTTGAAGTAACACAATTTTCATTTTCACGCATATCAAATCATTATTATTTTGGTAGAGAAGGTATTTATCCAATCATAGTTAAATACGATAATTTTTATGTTCACTGGTTTTAAAAGTACGACATAAGATGTTGCATTAGAGAAGTTAGGAAAAGGAATGACGTAATTGTTCGCGAAGTAGTATTTATACTACGTAGGTGCATAAGTACAGCTAAGTTGCAATTGGTTAATTTTAGGTTTGAGTTCCCTTTTTCAATGTTATGTAACATAGAAAGATCTCGAATTTGGGAGAACAGATGAACTTAGAGGAGAACGTAAATTTTAGAATGGTCAGTTTTAAGGTCGCCAATCATTTCTTAGCGCAGCCATCATATTTTATTTTATCTTGCAGATATAAATATATATATATTTCTCGCAACTAAATAATGCGGAAGTAGCCAATTATACATATAATTAAGGATAAAATTTTAATTCATATACAGGGGCAGGGTTTTAAATTTTGAGCCTTTAGGCTAAACTTAAAATATATGGATGGGAAGTTCCTTTCCCTAGCGGAAGACTTTTCTGAAACTTTTTCTCCTCGAGGCTGAAAGAGAATGGAAGACAATGAAAGTAAAGGAAGTGACGTAGCTAACTGGAAAAACCGATTGAGTAAGACTGGTGGGGTGACGAGGGGACTGGAGAACTTTTGGAGTGGACCGGCAGGCATATGCCGTTTGAAAGGAGATAACTAAAACATGTTTTTGCGCGCTTTATATTGTATATAGTATTTTTTTTTCCTTATGGATAACAGTGATTTCATTTTGTGGAATATTGTGTACCGTTATGTGTAATAAATTAATGGATAAAGTTTCAAAGCTGATGAAGATTATTTTCCTGTTATGGTGAATGCACGAAAAGAACCCGTCTGAACGGGCGCGAGGTGTGACAATGGATTTTCAATTCATAGCTAACTACGCTGTTTAGTAATTAAGTTTGTGTGTGATATATATGTATGTATAAACTTATATTACTAAATGTCATATTAATATATCATATTAATTCTGAATTGAAAATCCATTTCAGCTAAATAGAGCTTTGTGTTTTTAAAAATTTAGCTTAAATGATTTTAAGTAATTCAAAATTATTTTAATAATAAACAAAATTATTGATAAAAGGATCGCACAGAAACAATCTTAACGAACATAACTTTCTAATCTTAACTAAGCTTATGTAATTTTAATACTCATGTATGCATAAATATACAAATAATAATCAATTCATAATTTCCTATTTTCTTTTTTATCTGCAGCTATTCTTCCCTGTTCTTCTTTCTAACGTGGTTTTCAATTAAAATCAATCTGCATAACCAAGTTGAATTTAGTTTTTTAAACTGATTTATGATTCGCATGTAAAATTTTAACAAATCCTATCGGTTTATATTTTTTTCCCACAAAATAAGTGTTTTGTAATATGCAATTAATGAGGCTAAGACATGAGATGAGCAGTATACATATTCTGCATTTGGTGAAATATTTATAACTTTGCTGAATTCTATTACAGACGCCACTCATAATAGTATAAGCGCATTTACATTCTTGCCCATAACACTTTTTGTCGAAATTACTTTTCCATTCAAGATAATGAGTATTTTAATCCTTCGGAAGAATAATCTTTTACAGCATAAAATCGTAGAAAGGTTTATTTATTTACAAAACTTATGCATTCTGAATTATTATCTCTTACAACATGAACATATTAAAGCGACACGCATTTGCTCCGTATTAGATATATCTTACGTACTGTCTAATAATAAGGCATGAAAGGTAGATGTACTTATTTGATTCAACAAAATTTGTTCTAAATCATGACCAGCATCTTGAATTAATTCATTTTATATGGCAGGTGTCAAAACTCGCACATTTCCTACTGGCATTTAGAAAACGTGTTTCATAACATTGGCCATATTTACTTAATAATTTAGCCTGTGATAAAAAATTGCCATTTTAACTAGCGTTTATATCTTCAGTATGTCCACTACAGCTAACGCATTTTTTAATAGCAAAAGTTACTTCAGCCAATAGCAATTTTTTGTTTTCCAGACCTTTAATGGTAGAGAAGATATCAGGATATCATAGAATCATTTTCTAGGTATGATGTTCAAATAACTAACTTGTTTTAATTTTGAGACTTTTTTCCTGCCTATTGTTTTCTATTCATTTTTGGTACCACTATTTTGTTCATTCTTATCCATTTTTGCGAACAATATATATAGTAATTATCTATTGTTATAATTATTTTAATATTTCTTACTTTCATTTTTTTTTTATTTTCCGTACAACTAATAGTGCAGCCTAATAATTCTCCTAATGACCTGATGGTGATAGATCTGGTTTAATAACATTTGTTTAATAACGAATAAAGCAGTTCATAAAAGTTTGCAGAACCAAACATAGCATACAGGCACTACAGGACAGGAACATTTAGGAGCTCGCTACGGATTTAGAAAGGCTATCCATCGGAGTGCCCGACAGAAACAAGGAAATCCTGTCCCTGCAATACTTCATCGATGGCAACCGGGATCCTGAAATACAAAAAGCTCTGCTGATGTCAAGGACCTGAAAAAGCGCTTTAGTGTATGTAATGAAATTCGAGGCATCCCAGCAAGCCACTCGTAGAGACCGCCACCCAATCAGAGCTGCTCTTGTTCAAAAACTAGAGGATCAAATGGCTGCTCGTCTAGATGATTTAACCAGACATTTGAATGACTTGAGAAAAAATATCAATGACAAGAAACTGACCTTAACCCTCAAATGCCCATGGTAGCATAATTGCTACCATATATTAAATGCCACGTTTTTATACCTGGAACGCCATGAAATGTAATTTTTATGTCATAAATTTATAGAAATTAAAATTATCGTGCATTATTAACCAATTTTAGGCATAGATAGCGGCACCAGCTTAAAGGGAAAAAAATAGAAGCAGCATGGATGCAACAAACAATGCAAGCACCTTTTTAGACTTAAGTTGTTTGTTTATTTTACAAATATTTTATTAATAAAACAGTTTATAATTACTATTTATGTAAAGCAAAAGAGTGAGTGCATCACAAGGTATAAAATAACTTTTACAAAATTATCATTTTTAATGCTAAAATGTATTTTTAAAATCATAGTAGCAAATCTGCTACCATAGGCATTCGTGTATCTAAGCCTAGCAATTCTCTGAAGAAAATATGTTTTTACATTAAAATTAGTTCATGATCTTTAATCTTTGTAATTTTATAGATAATAAATATATCCTTAAATACAATTTATGGATTTAAATTTTATTAGTTTAAATTTTGATATTTTTCAATTTAAAAAATATTTTTAAGATATATTTTTCCTGTAAAAAAGTCTAGGAAAATTCATTTTGAGATTTACGTTGAAAAATAAATTTAATCCTCTATTAAATCTCAAGTTCTTTTTAATATATTTGTACTTTATGTATTGAATGAAATTTTAAAAAATACTTTAATAATTTTTTAATAAAATTTTCGGAATTTTGAATAAAATTTTGATTTTTTTTTCAGCCATGCACTTCAGGTCCCTTTTTCCACAGAGTAAGAGTAAGAATTGTTTTTAAAAAACTAGAAGATGCCATAGCATAAATGAATGATTTGGAAAGTGATTTATCCGATATATCTGATGATGGCTCTGATGACGAATATATGTCTACACGAGCGTCTGATATCTTCCATGAAGAAAGCTCAGATGATGAAGAACAAGATCATAATGAAGATGTAGAAAATGACCAAAATGCATCAAATATTGAAGAAAGTGTCTATCTACGTAAGAGCTATAAAAATTTAAAATTCTATGGAGGAAAAAGAACCTAATCTTATGCCTTCATCAAATGATGATAAATTTCCTGATCCTACAGAACCTCTCCCATCTGCTATTGCATATTTTCAGATTGTTATATCAACAGATATGATAAAATTAGTAGTTGAACAAAGAAATCTGTATAGAGTTCAACAAACAGGAACTTCTCTTATGGTAACGGCAAATGAAATAGAGCAAGCAATACGAATGGACCGTATTCCTCATATTAGAGGATATTGAGAAGAGGGAATAAAGTATGAACCAATTGCAGAAATAATGTCTAGAAACAGATTTGAAAAAAATCTTAAGATTTTTGCATATTGCGGAATAATTCACAAATTGATGATGATGTTAGAAGTGAAAAATGCTGGAAAGTACAACCGTAGTTGTCTGGACTTCGAGAAAACATGCTATCCGTTCCAGGTGAGACCAAGTAGTCTATTGTTGAAATGATGATTTCATTTCGTGGGACAATCCATATCAAACAATATATGTCTAAAAAACCTCACAGCAAACGGGGTTTAAAAATGTGGACCCGGTGTGTACAATCAGGCATTTGTTACGATTTTGATGTTTACACTGGAAAATCTGAAGGTTAGTATTGAGATCAAACTGCCTATGCATTAGGTCTAGGAGCAGGTGTTGTGATGCAGTTATGCAGCACTCTAAGTAACCCAACAAAAACTACTATCTTTGAGGATAACGCTTTCTCTGGAATCCCATTAGTATATAAATTATCCAAAAAATATAGGACTTATTGGGACTTCGAGAGAAAACAGGCTAATGAAATGTAAATTAAAGAACGAGAAGGAAGTGAAAAAAGAAGGCAGAGGATCCATTGATTATTCTGTAGCATCTGTAAAGAACGCAGATATTATAGCTGTAAATATTGTAACCTTAAATATTTGTTTTTCAATTATTTATTACTTTTAGGATCAAAGAATTGATGGTGTACATCACTGGCAGTGTAATAATTACATACAGCAAAGATGCCACATATGCCCTAGACGAATATTTACTCAAGTTAAATGCGACAAATGTGAAAAATATCTTTGTTTTAATAAGGACAGAAACTGTTTTAGAGCTTATCATTTGTAAATAACTGTACATAAACTAAACGATATCTAAAAAAAAAAAAAAAAATGTGTTTGAAAATTAAATTTTGAAAATCACTTGATTTGTACCCTAATTTGCCCATGGTAGCATATTTACTACCATTAAAAAACATTAAATTTTTTTTCACAATTTTTTGCCATATTTGTTTTATTTAACCTAAAATAACACTCTTTTAACTAACAAATAATTTTTTGTTTAGAAATTTCTTGTGGTCGCCATTAGAGGGTTGAATATTGGAACTGTGGACCTGAAGGACACATACGGCGGAACTGCAGAACACCCCAGGCCACGGATGTAAAGACCGCTCCTATCAAGCAGAAGGGAAACTAATTAGTGGCCATCTCGCGGGGAGGAGGTTGCCAGATAATGAAAAGCCCCAAGTTAAACAGCTTCAGATTTCTGCACTGAGAGGAGGCAGTAGTAAACTTTTCAAAATAGGACATATTAGTGGAGTTTTTTGCAATATGACGATAGACACAGAAGCCAACCTTAACATCATCCGAAAAGATTTGCCTCAACAACTTGGAAGCAAACTTATCTGGACGCCGTCCTGCGTTACCCCTCAGACTGTGTCCAGTGAGAAGATCGACATCGAGAGGAAAGTAAGCGTTAACATCACTTTTGGATGTGCCGCTTATCATCACATGGCATATGTAGCAGACGTTACAGATCCTTGCATATTCGGATTAGACTTTTTAAGGAAATACGATATTTCCTTGCACTTTAAAAATAACGAATTGCATTCTGCGTCTGAAGACATAGTGTTATTTGGAATTAATGACGAAGTTAAATCTATCCACAGAATCATAGCAAAAAAACAATATCACAATACCGGAAAGAGCAGATATTTTACTGGATCCACAGCCGAAAATAGAAATTTTCGGTACGGCATCAGAGAATATCCCAATAAATGTAATAGCCCGAAAGGAGTACTAGTAGCTTCAACACTCATCGACCTATCGAGAACGGTTATCCCGGTGATGTCTGAGTAACTGAGAAGTAATGTAACTGAGAAGGCGAGAGTTATTAAAAAAGGTGAAGTGGTTGCAGCATGTACCCCAGTAACTGGCGTTGAGAAAAGAGTAACATCCCAGAATCCGTGTCCTCAGAGAGCATTAAATCGAAGTTATTGCAGAATGCGCAATTGAACGATGAAGAAAGGAATGCTGCCGATCGCGTCATTACAGATTTCAAGTTGTTTTCTCCCGTTCGTCTTCTGACGTGGTTCGAACCAGTTTGACATAACATAGAATCGATATCGGCGATCATCCCCCGATCAAGCAATATCCAAGACGTCTACCATTTGCTAAACAGGAAGAGGTGTGAACACAGTTAAAAGATATGGAAAAAGGCGATGTCATCGAGCCTTCAGCAAATCTATGGGCATCTCCTATTATCCTCGTCAAAAAGAAAGACGGCTCAACAAGATTATGCGTTGACTATCGTCGGTTGAATGAGTTTACGAAGAAAGACAGTTACCCTCTTCCTAGAATTGACGACATTCTAGACACTCTTTTTGGAAGCAAGTGGGTTTTCAACACTTGATTTAAAGAATGGGTATTGGCAGGTAGAAATACATCCTGATGACTGAGAAAAGGCGGCATTTACTACGGGACAAGGGCTTTGGCAATTCATGGCGATACCGTTTGGACTGTGTAATGCGCCAAGATCATTCGAACGCCTCATGCAGACTTTTTTGAAAGGTCTTTCCTACGATGCCTGTCTGACATAGCTGGACGACATCATCATCGTCGGAAAGAGTATTGAAGAACATCTAGAAAATCTCAGAAAGGTGCTTCAGAAACTGAAAGAAGCCAATCTGAAGTTGAGTCCCGCTAAATGCAAATTGTTCCGAAAGGAAATGACTTACCTGGAACATGTCATCTCTGCAGAAGGTGTCTGCACGAATCCTGAAAATGTGTCAGCCGTTAAATCCTGGAAACATCCCGAAAATGTCCATCATCTCAGAAGCTTCCTAGGGCTTTGCAACTAATATAGGAGATTTGTGAAGGAATTTTCTTCCATCGCGAGATCCCTTCACAAGCTGACAGAGAGCAAGCAAAAGTTCTTGTGGACAAAAGAATGCGAGGATGCATTTAACAACTTAAAGGAAGCTTTAACATCTGCTCCGATCCTGACGTATCCTCAGTTCGACAGACCATTTATTCTCGACACGGACACGAGCAATGAAAGTGTCGGTGCTGTTTTGTCCCAAGAAATAGACGGCCAAGAACGCGTAGTGGCGTACTGGAGCAAGCACCTGTCTAAACCGGAGAGGAATTACAGTGTCACCAGGAAAGAGTTGCTCGCCATACTCAAAGTCGTAGAACATTTCCATTATTATTCCAACATTCCTGCTCCGCACTGATCATGCACCATTGGCGTGGCTTTTAAATTTCAAGAATCCTGAGGGTGAAATAGCCAGGTGGATACAGAGACTGCAGGAATATGACATCACTATCCGTCATCGTAAGGGATCATCACACGGGAACCCCGACGCCCTGTCTAGACGACCTTGCCCAAAAAGCTGCCGATATTGTTCCAGGGTGGTAGCGAAATACGAGCTGCTGACTCCGGTCGCAAGACAAATTACAACATCAACATCGGCTGATCGAGACCCGTGGAGTGATGATGAAGTCAGGAAAGACCAGCTGGAAGACCGCGACATTAAACCCATAATTGATTTAATGGAGTCATCAAACAGAAAACCTACCTGGCAGAACATTTCTATCTGTACTCCTACAACAAAAAAATACTGGGCACTCTGGGATTCACTTTGTAAGGATCTTAAGTTTTACTAACGTTTATTTTATGTTAAATTTTTATTATCACTTCTTATTTTCTACTTCCGGCCAGAATAAAAAGCTTTAACTTATTTATGCAAATTTGTCTTGCGAACGCCAAGTACTTAAGTTGTGGCTTTTTGCCAAGCAAGAGAGAGGAAGGAGCTATCAGAAGCAGGCCGCTTGCCATAGTAGTTTTACTCGGTTGCTGGTTGCCTTCAAGGCCAGAGGTTTAATCCTCTTGATAATTTTAAACGTATCGTAGTGTTAGAAGTAGGCACTTGTTTGATTAATCCAAAGTTAGTTTAGTTAGAGTTTAGTTAATATTTTTATATTCTTACGTTCAGACCACAAGTGGTTGGTCTCTGTATTCCGAAGTCCGGAAATCATTGTAAAGAGAGAAAAATAAAGGGTTTCGTATACCCTTCCTGTGTGTATTGTCTACTTCCCAAATTTATTGAACATAGCTTTAGTAAGCTCCCTGTTCCGAGTCAGGATAGTAAATGTTTCCAAAGCAAGTAAGGAGGAACACTGAACCTGATAACTTCACATTCGAAACGGCTTCTTATACCGGAAATTCGAATCGGATGATGAGAAGACGTTCCGATGGCAACTGATACTTCCAAGATCTCGGATTCCTGATGTCCTTAAAGAACTACATAACAGCCCTACAGGAGGTCACTTTGGAATAATGAAGACCTTACAGAGAGTTCGTGAGCGCTTTTACTGGAATAATGCAAAGGATGACGTGCGAAAGTGGTGCCGATCTTGCGATGTCTGTGCAGGTCGGAAAGGACCGAAGAGACGCAGCCGAGGCAAGCTGCAACGTTACAACGTAGGGGCGCCTTTTGAACGTACCGCCTAATACATACTCGTTGTCATTGATTACTTCACCAAGTGGCCTGAAGCGTACCCTATTCCTGATCAAGAGGCTATCACAATAGCTGAGGATGGTTCAGCACTGGATTTCCAGGTTCGGAGTGCCTCTTCAGTTACATTCCGAATAGGGAAGTAATTTTACGTCGGTAGTAATCAAAGAACTCTGCAAACTACTCGGCATTGACAAAGCCCAAACGACGCCATTACATCCCCAGTCGGACGGCATGGTAGAGAGGTTCAATCGAACCATCCTTAACAATCTATCATTAGCGGTTTCCAGAAACCAACATGACTGTGATAAGAAATTACCACTGTTTCTACTGGCTTCCCGCAGTGCTGTCCACGAGACTACCGGCTATTCCCATCACAGATGCTCTTCGGTCGTGACCTTTGTCTGCCTAGTGATCTATGTTTGCTCACCCTCCGAATGCGCCTTCATCGTCTGAGGAATATATTCAAGATTTCCAGGCACAACTTTGCACGACAGCGAGTCAACTTGGCGACGGAGAAGACCCGATACGACACAAGAACTACTGAACATCAATTCATCGAAGGAGACAAGGTGTGGTTGTGGAATCCGACTCGACGGAAAGGAATCTGTCCGAAATTACAGTCACCTTGGGATGGTCCGTACACAGTCCTAAACAGGCTGAATGACGTCGTGGTTCGGATTCGTAAGTCTTCGAACTCGAAACCTAAAGTCGTTCATTACGACATGTTAGCTCATTACTATGGCCATAGTACGTAATATAAATAATTGTAAATAGTTTAAGACCATGGTCCTTTCTGTTTCTAAATGTGTATTTGATTTGTTTAAGTTATTTATTGTACTTATTGTTCATTTTTTTGTTATTGTAATGTAATGTTTATTATGTTTGGCTTCCTGACCAGGGATTGTACTGTCCGAGACGTGCAGTCCTTGGAAAGGAGGACACTGTTACGGATTTGGTATTTAAATAGCTAATGTTAGTTAAATTATAAATTAAATTGTTTTAATCGCCGTGCAGTGCAGCGCGTGATGAATATTAAAGGAAACCTAAGCTGGAAAATTAAAAGTACAAGAGCACGTGCATTTAGGACGTGCATCTTTGTGGAAAAGAAACTGTATCGTATACACGCTACACATGGGAAAAATCACGAAAATGGAATTAATTCTGTTTAACGTCCAAAACTGCTAAGAAAAATGAAGAGATTCACAGTCGCATATCTGACTGATAAAGCTGGAAATGAATATGGTATTTCAAGCTTGATATCTTATAAATCACAGCAGAAGTTCAAAATGTAAACGGATTTAAGTAATAAACATTATGTAATAATGGTGGTAAAGCAGAAAGTTATCAAAAATATTTTAATTAATCAAAACTAAACGTATAATGAGTGGCATTAAAATTTAACCACATGCTTTAAACACTCGCCATCCAGTTTTAGATTTCAGTTTTTGAATCGTGAAATCCATCTAGCCAACTCATTTATAATTAATAATAATAATCATAATTTCTTTTCAGTTGCGTATAAACGTTTTGGGGAATTAAGATAATCACCAGGTTTCTCAGAGCTGTATCCAAATGTTTTAGATTAAAATTTTCTTTTCAAACGTCATTATTTTTCAAAAGAAAGTAATGAATTCCATAAATAATCTGAAGATATATTTTAAAAACAGCAAAACAATATTTCTGATTAATATTCGAAACATCTTGCGAATAACAAGAAAACGCTTATTTCTTGAGCTATATTTATCTGAATGAAAACTGACTAAGTATTCTTCGAAATATTAAGAAATATTTCTCTGTTCAAGTTATGGTATTTGAAAGCGTATCAGAAGTGTATACAAAATACTTCGGATGATCTCAAATTGTTCAAAAGATATCTCTTTGATAAAAGTATTGTATTTCATATAAAATTCATCTTCCCAAACCTTGAATTCAGAAAAGCTGCAAAGTCTGTTATGCTGAACTTATCTACCAACTGTGCTTTTGTTGTTAAACAATGCCCGTTTAAACAGGCTGCTTTTTTAGAAACATTTCATTCTGATCTACTACTGAATAACATCAGCAACAGATGTTTAATTTCTTTTATGTTTAGCAGTCTGAAAGTCTTTACATAAAAATGTAATTTTAATTTCTTTGGGTAACTCTGGAGCAGTTGTTCTCCAGTTTTCCTTGTTCAAAAGATAGCTATCGTTTCGGCAGTTTTTCTTTTGTTTTTTGTTATATATGTTCCTTATTGTTTGTTTATTCGTATCGCCTTATGTGTTTGCAACACGCTTCTCATTTCACACAATCTCCATTAAAAGAAAGTTTAATCTACAAATTCTAATTGAGCAATTGAAATCTACAAAAACTTTGAAAGATTTCAGGAATTTCATATTCTTTTAATATTTATTCTTTATTACAATTCGAGCTCATTGTGAATATGGGATAAAATATTCTGTAGCTTATTTTAATGAATGATGATAACTTTACGTTAAAAACTGCTTGCGGAAAATGCTTAAATGCTTTCATCACAGTTCAATCTGAAATGCAAAACTTTAATAAATAATGGCCTTTGAAGTAACGTTCATGAGAACACACAGAATTGCTCCAGTGATTCAGAAGCACTGGTAGCGTTGCTAAAAGCATTGACACGAAGCTCATCTTGTTAACTGTTATAGAATGCCTGCAGTGTCGCTTTGGATAGTGTGAATTGCCTGAAAACGGAACCATGTTGTCCCATCTCTGTAGACCCAAGCTAATAAGAAAGAACCATGGAGTCAGAATATTAGAAATCTAAAACATAATGTGATTATGACACGACAGATATGTGTTTAGATTCAAAGTAACCAAGTATTTTTCCTTAAACGGCCTCTGCTTAAATTTTTCATCGAACCAAACAGTTAAAGAGGCCTTCAAATCTATACTATTCAAGATTATGTTATTCCTTATATTTCTTCTACAGAGAGCACGCTGACACGTTTGAGAGCTAAACTAAAGTACTGAGACTTTGATGCAGGTGCACCTTGCACAAAAAATAATGGGACAGTTCTGTATCTCCAGTTCTACTGGACCGATTTTTGAAATTTAACTTGCGTTTTCCATGTCTCGAAAGCACGACTTGGTATATATATATATATATATTTACATATAACATTATTCTAAAATAGGTATTTTGACACAAAAATCGGACTTTTTCTTAAATAACATACCGATTGTTTCCCATATTTCGATTCTACGACTCAAATTATGCTTAGATATGAAATTTTGTAAAATTTGGTGTGAAATTTACCGAGAAAATCTAAATTTTATATTGCCTCAATTTTTTTCAGTTTGCGCCAAGAATAATTCACTTGGCGCGAACTTCTTAATATATGGCAATCTATTTTCCTTTCTCTTCCGTTATGCCAGAGTGGAAAAAAAAAAGGCACCTCGTTCCTATCTTTACACATTGTGCATGAGCTGAAAAAATGTCATATCGTTCCTACTTTCAAATAATTTTAACAAAGTGTTTAAACCACATTTGATGTTTTATCACTTCCAAAAAATATGCCAAATTTCAAAACCAGCCAATATATTAATTCACGTATATCATCGAAAATTTTGAATAAATTATAATATATAGGTTAAAAGAAGAAACGATTACGATTTATTCTATATAAATATTAAAACTTATCATAAAAATTATTCTAACTTAATGGTTTCTTATAAAATCTGTTCAAGGGATTTACAAAGCCAAATAGAAAGGAGGTTTAAGTAAACTATCACTTTCATTCTTCCGTCCGTTCGTTGTGATCGTTTGTAAATAAAATCTAATTTGTTTCTAAGCATTATTGAGCAATGTTAATTATAAATACTTATAATTTTTATTACTCTGTTCTCCAATACAACGAAACTAAATTAATATACTTGATCATGCATACAATGTTTCTCATAATATGAAAATATCGCATCGATTGTAATATATCCGCTGGTCGCAATGTTTTGGATTCACAAATTAACTGTTTAAGAATCACAAAAATTTTAAAGCAACATATCATTCAAATTACTGTCATGTATTTCATTTTCAGTCCTTACTTTGTTTGCGATATTAGAGTTCAGTTTCTTTTATTTGTCATTTCAACTTTATATATTAAACATCATACTTACGACACATAACATTCAACAACAAAATCTTTAAAATCAGTTTATCTTCAACATACGTATATAGTATTAATTGCCGTCATGCATTTTTCGTATTGGCTACATTATTTATGTTTGCTGTATTATTTCTTTAAAAATAATATATTGCAATAACATTTGGCTGGTTTATTTGATAACTGAATTCGAAAACCTTTTATTGGTAAACTAATTCGACACAAAAGTGAAACGAACATAAATTGCACATTTCATTGCTTCATAACGATAATTCACTGCTTGTTGCACTAAACATAATTCCAAGAATATATTTAAGCTTGTAAATGTAATATGTTATTCTCAATCATATACCTCTTTTAAATACTAAATTCGAAACGTTTTGGGCTATTCATAATATATTTTGTATTTTTTTAAGAAAGTTTATTCTTGTGGGATAGTTTTGGATATAGCTATTTGATTGTTTCGCATTTGAACTCACACGGGAGTAATTGTTATGTGAAGACTGAACAATTGCGGTGGTAGTTCTTTTATATAATATACAGAAAGTATATATTTATTATTTTAGGACATTTCCCCTAGCTACAAATCTTCGCAGTGAGGATCATCGATTTGTAAGTACTACGGAGCAGTAAAAACGATGGCACTATTTAAAAAAAAATTACATTATACTTTGGTCCATGTGTTTTAGTTTCATTAATTGTGCTCTTCATCAATATCGATATACATTTTCAAAGTTTTATCTATTTCTTAAAGCACAGACACAATTCTAGAAAAATTGATATGGAATATATATTAAACGTAGTCTCTTTCATCTTATCCATATCAGTGAATTTCTTTCTGAAAATTTCTGTTATCTGTAGAAATAAAAAATTCAGTCTAAGCAAGAGAAAGATTTTTTAATTAGGTGGTGGAATATGAGCTCTATGTTGGTCTTTCCCAAGCACTGTCAGACGGAGAAAGCTATTTCAGGAGTTTAGTAAATGGTCTTAATTAAAGGCTGCTGCTTTTTTTAATTAGGTGGTGGATTTTTTAATTAGGTGGTGGAATATGAGCTCTATGTTGGTCTTTCCCAAGCACTGTCAGACGGAGAAAGCTATTTCAGGAGTTTAGTAAATGGTCTTAATTAAAGGCTGCTGCTTTTTTTAATTAGGTGGTGGATTTTTTAATTAGGTGGTGGAATATGAGCTCTATGTTGGTCTTTCCCAAGCACTGTCAGACGGAGAAAGCTATTTCAGGAGTTTAGTAAATGGTCTTAATTAAAGGCTGCTGCTTTTTAGCCCAAAGGGGCAATTTTCCCAGAGGGGCTGTTAATTTCGTTTTGGCATTGATTCACTATAAACAACGAATCACTTTTTAAATTGTTGCCACCAACTATCAAAGCCCTGTATCATATTTAAAGAAATTGAATAATGAAGAATCTGTATAAATATATGTATGTTTCTCGCATTGTAATAAAACAATGGTACCTAGAGCCATCAAAACGTGAATAACGTACGTTTCTATCCAAATATGGGCATCTGGAAGCCCAAATTTGGAATTTGGATTTTGTGTTGATTAAGAAACTCAAATTTTCAAAATTTCAAAACGAACAATGGAAACACTGTATGAAAAAAAAAAAAAAAAAAGACATTTTTATTTCCAGTGCGCGAGACTGTGTATCGCAAATTCTAAAGACATGCTAAATATTTTGTGATATTGCTGTGGAATTGAATTTTATGGTTTAAGTTCGAAGAACATGATATTTAATAAATAAAGGTAACACACAAACGTTCATAACACGCCCTGTTGGGCGTATATATTTCAGGTTATTTTAAAAATATTTTCCTTATTTCCACTCTCAGTGGACATCCCACTTTTATCAGAAATTTGAGATCACGCCATATTTGAACTTGCTGGCCCACTCTTGCGCTTGTGATTATCTCAAAGCATTTATCATTAAAGCATTTATCCTTAAAAATGAGCAATGCTCTCAGCTATCCCTTAAGAAATGCAATTTCATGCACATTGCTTGCTCTTTGGGGTTGCCTATTGGAAAATTGGTAATACGCACCGAACAGAATCACGCAAATCAGGACTGGAAACAAACCGCCCAAAGGTGCGAAGAACCGTAAGTTAACAAGATGTATTGGAACGATCCGTAATTACTCACGTTGTAAAATAATATAACAGAACCATAAAGATTTCATGTTATCCTGGTTTAAGAAACATTATTTAATTCTAATCACACACAAATCGCCAAGGTAAATGAACATTAGAATCAGGTTTCAAACTTCTAAGTTTTCTCAAATCTAACATGCATTTAACTGGCAGTGCCAGATACAAGCACAAGGAGGATACATCATGAAAAACGTATGCCCTCTTTGGCGATTAAAATATGTTTCCACATAAAATTTCTTACAAACGTCTTTATTCCGTTATCCCTACATGTCCTCATTCTTGGTTTTTCTTCTTCATCTTTTGTGGTTTTTGTTTTTTAATTTCTCCTGTTTTGTGTTATTGTAGTCTTGGTTCGATGCCTTCCGATTTCAAAAACTTTGCTTCCTTCGACGATAACGTAGATTGGCAAATATTACGAATTTTAGTAGGGATCCTTGTGAAAGTTTATTGACAACATCTTTGTTAAATTTTTAAGTTTGTTTTGAATCAGTATTTTGCATTTACCTTGAAAGGGCTTGAATCTTCTAATTATTGTGCTATATGACATTGTATTAAATTAAAAAAATATACATTTATAAGCAGGTATTGTTTCATTTTCTAGTACTGTACATTTAATTTTGTTTTTTATTTGGGATGACATCAGGAAGCCTGAATTTGCATTACGGCAACTTTTGCTAGTAATACTTTCACAATTTGGATGAGAATGAGGAACTCTTCTAAAGTAGTATATTTTTCATCTAGAATATAGTAACGCAATCGCAGTTATATAAGTTTGTATATTTGCCCTAAATGTGTTTTAAAATGGAAAAAAGAGAATGATTATCTGTAATTTTAAAATAATGACATTAATATAATCAAGATATAAGGAATTAAATCATGTTACTAATGAATGAGAAATTGGTTTTATAATATTTTCATTAACATTCATACCATCAAAAAACCGACGCTAGAATTCTAGTATTATTAATCGTAGATATAGCACTACCCTTTACGGATAAAAACATATTTATTCTTTTATTGCAGCTGAATTTTAAACGAGAGTCTGTTACAATTTCAGCTGCTTCATCGATGATTGAGTAAGCTCTAAGGAGAAGAAAAAAAAACATTCGTACTGTACAAAATAGACCTGCGCAAATTTCTGGTTACCTGTGTTGCTTCAGTCTTATGATCTGCCTAAGGATAGGGATGCCTTCATGGAGGACTTTCTAAGGGGAACTGGCTCCTATACACGTTACACATGGGAAAAACCACGAAAACGCCCATGCAGCTGGCCTGTTCGCGGGATTCGAACCTCGGACCGAACTACCAGTGTTCAGCGACTTTACCGCTCGGCCGCTGGTGGGCCTTCTTCAGTCTTAATACAAGCCTGGACAATCATTTCAAACTTTTGAGAAACGTAGGCTAAATCAATGACTTAAATATAGTGAACTCCTGGTGTTAAATATAGGACATAATATATATTAGTTTATTATGATTTTATTTTTGGAATTCTTAACAATTTTTATATTAACATTTAGGCTACTATTGACCTTAATTTTGGAAAACTGCTGTATGCATTTGAAAGATTCAGACACAATTATCTCTTTTATAAAGATAAAAATATATTCCTGACCATTATTCAAGCCTTCATTAATCAAATCTATATACATAAAGAAGAATGTCTCTTTGTGTTTGTTCGCGATTAACTCACTTACTACTGTATATATCGTCACCAAACTTTCTACCATTCTTTCTGAGTCCTGGAAAAGGTCGACGGCCACTTTTTCTTCCAAAACAAAGAATAGCTAAAATCAGAGAAATTAATTAAAATCTCTGAAAACGTTAGTTTTCGTCTTCATTTTTCCGAGTTACAAAAGTCTCGCACGCTGGAGATAAAAATCTGCTTTATTTCGTAAAGTGTTGTTACTGCTCTCGTTCAAATCGTAGAGTCTGTTAATGAAAAATTTCTTAAGTTTTACGAAATCTATATATATATAAAGAAGAATGTGTATTTTTTGCGTTATTGATTTCTGATTAATTATTATCACTTTTTTGTCACATTTAATCGACTAAAATTAAATATGGGTGAAATATTGGAAGGAACTTGAGCTCTTACGACCATTTGATTAGAAAGACGAAATCCTTAAAAACTGCTTGCCATTGTAGCTGACATAATGAAAGATAATTAGTTTATTTTTCACTCGAAATTTTTTAGGCGGATTCCTTATCGCATCAGACTGAAAAATGTATGACTATGAATCGTACTTTTTTTAATCGTTATTAGAGAAGGATTACAGCGGTATCGTTCTCTCTGATGTTAGATGCATTACTCTCAATGCAACTTAACTAGTATCGGGTACTTCGACTAGTATAGAATAAAAGGGAGAAACAAAACTGCTGGCTCTACTTGGAGAAGAATTTCTCCTTTCTTCTTTCAAAACGTGCTTGAAGACTAATATTTGCTTTTCGCTTTACCCCACTTCAGTTCTTCTCAACAGAGGGTATCATAAACATTATTATTATTATTATTTTAATTTTAGGTTATTTTATATCGGAAGGAAAATAACCTCACGTGATATTTTTTTATTAATATTAGAAATCTTTTTAGATTAACCTTTTTCTCTAAAATAAGTTTTGACAAGAATTCAATTTTTGTAGTTTCAGAATCAACAATTGAGATCTTCTGTTATATTTATTACAATACCTACGGATTTCTGGACCTAAAATAATAAGCACAGGAAAATTTGAATTTTTTTTTTATGAAATTCTGTGTTTCAGAACGAAACTCCTTCTTGAGGACTTAAACAGATATATTACGAAATAGTAACTTGCTAGGGATCGTCCTTGTAATGTTTTACATATCTAAGAACTGGATCGGCGACGCTATTTCGTATTAGCTTCCCCTTTTATTTGCTCTTAAATGTTTTGGAAATCATTATCGTGGTCTAGTTTGGAGTCCAATTATTCTTGAGTTTGCGATGCTATTGAAAACTACAAAGAGTTCTTTTGTGTTTCTTTCTCATTTCCATTATTCTCGTTATATTCAGATATCGCAAATGTTATGAAGAAAATAATAATAAGTAACATGACAGAATGCAGTAATAATGTGCATGTCACAGAAATTTGTGAATAGAATAATTAGAAAACTAGGCAAGATGCAATAGAATTTAATTAACGGCATTTCAAATAATTTGCAGCAAATCATAGGTAAAAAATATTTTCATAAAGAAATAAGATATTAATTATGAATGTGTTGTAGGGTTTATTTAAATTTATCTAATAGTTATTTTTAACTTTGACATCCTTTCCTGTAAATTTTTGTTTCCCACCTAATGAGCTTTCAGTATCGCGTTTTATGTGAATGAGTCAGAACCAGTATTTATATGAAGTCTCGGTCACTTACAGAGAAGAGCTCAGACGTTCTCAGTAAAGTGTATTCTGCCTTCGGCCATGTCGTTGCTTTTATTCAGTTTCTGGTGGGTATCTAAATATAAATACCGACACAAGACTGACAGGTGAAACCAAAACTAACAAACTACATAAATGTAATATTTGTGAATCCGTAATAAAGTTAATATTACTAATTAAATCTAAATTAACTGAACTAGCTAACCAAGATATCATAAAAATACGGGTACTAGCAAGTTAGATATAATTTGTGATCGTAATCAAAAGTTAGTTTTTGCGTTGCGAGTATGACTTGATCTTACTCAGAAAAAGAATCGGATAAAAGATAAATGAAATACACAAATGAAAACATAATATAGATTTCACATTAATAGTAAGTTTATTAAGTCTCCTCAGATCATAATTCATTTCACATTATTATTTTTTTACCAATTACTTATTATATTTTCATATTTTAATTAATTTTAAATTTTGGTACCAAATTACAAATATGACATACTTAGTTACTATTTCAATACTTACTAATAAGGTAACTGAAGAAGAAAATAGGCAAATTTCTTTTTTTGGTTTAAACACTGATTTAACATTTGAACGAATAATTATTTCATAAAAAATTACATTATTAATCATGATGAGCTTTCAGCCAAAATTTACGTAACTTACAAGGATAAGGGAAATAGACGAAAATTCCAAAATGTAATAATTAAAGTCTGTCCGGCATAGAACTTTTCTGAATTATTGTTCATACTAATTTTAAGAACCGTTTGCCCATCAGGTCTATTGTCAGTCCAGTACTTAGGGAGATAAAAGAATAAAGGAAGACTTAACTGTTTGAAGACTTTTCCATTCTTTGGTGCTCCACTCGAGATTCGCCGTTAGGCCACGTCGTAAATTCTTGTGTCAAAGCTACCCAAATCCTAGTGTCATGATGAGATCAAAAAACTCACGAAAAATCACAGAGAAACGACACCGTAAGTCTGCTACGATATCAAGTTGCAACTGGCGACAATCTCGTCATAGCTAGCAAGCTGGTGAAACTGACCTCGTTTAAACGGGAAATCAGCCGACAACTCGAACTGTCCATGACGTAGATCCCTTGGCGACAGGGCAACACAGCACGAAGTAAAGGAAATGAGTAGTGTACAATGCAGGATATTCTACGCACTCTTCACCATTTCCGATGATAGCGTCAAAGTCCCAGTTTTTTTTTAATTTTAAGTGGAAAACCAAGTCGAGAGAATAGTTGCAGCTCACTGAAAAACAAGCAACGACGTCCCGAGCAAGACGACCCGAGCAAAAGTCAAAGAACGTCTATGTAAAGAAGGAAATGCTCCATAGACGTAATGTAAACCAGTATGTCTTCTACGCCGCTAGAAAGAAGAGGGAAATTCGCCAAGGGATTTGGCGATGAAACCTATTGGCGAGAATTTCCCCCTCTGTGATATACCGGACCTGGCCGACATTTTCCTCCTCCGCGATGTGTACAGGAAATTGAGGAACACAGGTTAAGATGAATAAGAAAATTAGGTGAAGTTTCACTTTCACTGGTGTTGAACTTGCATTATCTATATCGCAGTTTGATGTCTGATTTTATATTCGTCAATATGGAGAAGGGAAAAAAATGGAGTCACACAGCTTTAAACTCTTGATAAACATGACCGTCGACCTGTTCGAACTTCAACCTTTGGCGCTTTTTGGCGGCAGATATTTCACGCATGCGGAGCTGTTTCCCTTTTCGTTCGAAGGGAGCCACTCCTGCTTCTGCGAAGTTTTCCTTCTTAACAATACATATTCTATCATCTAATTCCTCCTTCACTTCTTTCAAAAACACGGCTACCATAATGACTTCATTTTCGCCCCCCTCTTTGGGACTAAATTTCCATTTTTCACGTTGAAAGACCAGAACATGTCTACTGCACATGCGTCACTTCTGTCAAGCGGCCAAAACAACCGGACACTTAGCTCGCCAAGTAAGCGACCTCCAGTGTAGGTGAAATGCCAACCTTTAACCTTTCGTCACGTACTTCCTGTCCTAAAGGTCCCCCAAATAAAGCAATTCCTTCTAGAACCTTCTACGGAAATAAGCCACCCTGAGAGAGAATGACTAGGCAAAAATTCGTCTCTTTTCTCGAATCTTTTCACAAAGACACAGAAATCTTGAATACATTTAAATAAAGGGAAAATAATAAAAAATCATTGAAGTATCTGTTTTTCCTCCAAATTAAAGAATTCACATAGCCGAATATTGAATTACTCATAAATAATAAAACATTAAATTAATAATTCAAAGAATTAAATAAAAAATAAGATTTTTCCTAAATAAGAAAAATAATTAACCTGATTTCTTTCATAAAGAAATCAAACTATTATCAACACTACACTTTAAACCTATTTACTACGTTCGGACGTAGTCTTACGTGCCTGTTAGTATTCGCCAGTGAGGTTTAATTACCGGCCAGCTCAGTTATTTTTGTATAGCTTCCGCTAAGGTTTAGTTAGCTAGGATTAAGTTAGTTTTTATTTTCTATCTCAAGCTCAAGTTGAGGCTTTCCTGTAACCTCGAGAAGGGCCATCTGTTACTCTTTGAGTGGAATAAAAGGATATTTTACCCTTCTTTGAACTTTGTTTATATAATTGTAAGAAGACCAAAGCATAATCACTAGACTCCTCCCCAAGGTTCTAGTTGCCAAAGACACGTAAATTAACTAGAACTGTATATTGTGAGGTAGTACTTCCTATTTACATTAGCTTAGTCTATTGCTGCTGTGATTTTAACTAATCTAAATTCAAAATAGGTATTAAAAAAATTCAGTTTTAATCACAAATATTGTAGTCAGAATTTAGAGCTTTACTATGGCAAAATGCAACAGAATACAAAATTTAAAAGACTTGTAAAAATTCCGTCATAGGTGCTAGTTAATATTATTGAAACATTCTATACATTTAAAAGAGTCCGAGTAAAATTTTCGCTTTTGAATTGGGAATGTATATAGTACATTCATGTAAAATATAGTATATTCATGTCAAATTTCATTACGTAACTGGAAAATAAGAATACAAAAAATTAAACTGCAATATGAAAAGATTATTGGATTCAGATTATCGGCTAACACCTGGAAAATTTTAACATTAATACTTCAAAGAAATGAAAAACACACGTGATGAGTAAAACTTAATAAAGGTATAATAAATAAGGTTTTCATATGCAGATTTCTGTTTAACATCTCAACTAGTGTACAACCAACCGGTAACAATGTAGTTCTTAGTTTAAAAATTAGTTCCGGAGATATGAAACCTAAAAAACATAAAATCCTGTACTTAAAATGAATTCAGAATGATAAAAATGTGAAATGGTCGAAAAACGTTTCACTGTAAATTAACACCTCGTAAAGGCTTACGTCCTTATTTAACAAAGATAAGATTTAATTATTTAAGGCGTGACTGTGGTTTTATTTACCGGGATTTCTGTAACAAATATTTCTCTCAAGAAGCCTTAGTTTTTATTTTGTGATTGCAAGTTTTCTGAGAAAGGACACTTATTTTTTATTGTTATTCATGTATATTGTATTCAATATTCAGTGATTTGATATGATAATTTGATAACCAATACATAGAATCTGAAATTTAGCAAAATTCCTATATACTCGTCATTATTTTACTTCTACGTGCGAAAATTATAGAATCATGAAGGAATTATGCGAATTAATTGACACTGACAAGGCAATGCGTAAAGGCGTATATAGTAAATGAACTGTTAAGCGACTTATCGCTGAGTTCAAATAACAGAGGTCGGAAACTCAAGTAGGGTAACTTTATTTCTCTCAATATAAGATGAACAGATTTCGCCCCTTTCTTCGGGCTCACAACAAAGCCTCCACTCGGGCTTGAAATCGAAACAAGAAATAAGAGCTAACTTAGAACTAACTAAAAGAGACTTAGCCGAAGCTAACACAAATAGCCGGAGAAAATTCAAAAGGCAAGTAATATACGGCTGAGCGTAACCGCTTTTAGAGAGACTCCCTTAGGCAAACGCGCGCTACTGAGGATTCCTACCTCTCTTGCTCGAAGTAAGTTGAACTTTCCTTTAATACTACCTCTAACTGATTTGAATTCAACGCGATTCTAAAAACTCATTCTGGTAGAGAGTTGTAAGTGGGAAACAAGAATTGGTAGGAAAGGTTATCTAAATTAAAATAACGGTTATAAAATTAAAATATACCTTACAATATAAATAAGCTTTCCAGTTTATAGCAGTTTAGATCTGATGTCAGTCAAACATGTAAACAAGTGTCATGTTAACATGTACTATTCATTCAGCACTTAAATGTAAACAAATGTCACGTTTGACTGACATCAGATGCAGTAGTCAATAGAATTATTTATTTACGAGAATAAAAATAAAATTGACAATTCGTATTTAGATCATATTTTTAATTCTTTAAATGTGCCCTTCAAATGTATTACATTTGATTGGTTCATTAATTGATCATAGCAGAGCTCTCAAAGCTATCTTCTCTAAGGTTCTTTATAATGGGAAGCTGGTTCGTAATGATACTATGTATAGAAAAAGCCGAAAAAACGCCATGCAACCAACCCGTTTCTGGAAACAAAAATGAAATGTATTATGAGTGTTCGACCGTTTCATTTATTCGGACATTGATGAGTATTAGTATATAAAAAAGTTTTATGCATTACAAACAAATAAAATTATATTTAAAGAAATTAAATAATGAAGAATCTGCATGAATTTATATACTATGTTTCTTGCACTGTAAAAAGACAACGGTACCTAGGGACATCAAATTTTGAAAACCATAATCGTCCACTCGAATACGGGCATCTGGAAGCCCAAATTTGGAATTTGTTTTATTATCTATTTCATATTTTCTAAAACTTCAACGAGTTTTCGATTAGCAAATTCACGAATTTCCATACGAGCAATGGAAACACTTTACGGAAAAAAAAAAAAAAAAAAAAAAAAAAAAAAAAAGAAAAAAAAAAACATTTTTATCTCCCTGCGCGAGACTGTGTACGGGAAATTCTAAAGATAAACTCTTTTTAAATATTTTGTGATATTGCTGTTGAATTGAATTTTATGGCTGAAGTTCGAAAAACATGGTATTTAATAAATAAAGGTAACACACAGAACGTTAAAAACGCCTCTTTTGGCGTAAAAGAAATCTGAAAGCCTTTCAGATTTTTTCCTTTCCCTTTTTTATTTATTATTATTAACATTTTGTTCGTTTACTTTATATATTAAATATCACGTTCTTGGCGCTTACGTCACATAAAATTGGAATCAATAGCAAAATCACAAAATATTTATAAACAACATGTCTTTAGAATTTACGATAAACAGTGTCGCACGCTAGAGATAAAAAATGTTTTATTATTTTTTTAAATTCAATATCTAATTTAATTACTTAATATAACGCAACGATTCGAGGAATACTACATTTAACAGTACATGAATTTTAATAAACTAAGCTTTTCAAATATTTCATTTCTGTTAAACAAGAAATATACATTTATTAAATGTTTATTTCTTTCATTAAATTCCTAGAAATGAATAATAAATTGCAGAAAATGTTTTATTCTATTTTAATCCTAAATGCATTTAAAGAGATTGACATGTTATTAAAACAAATATGCTTAGGCTATCTCAAATAAATGTATTAAAATAAAAAAAAATTTTTTTTTCAAACAAGCAAGTAAAGTAAAGCAAGTTTTGAAGTAAGCCAGATTACTTCAAAAGCCTTTAAATGTATTTAATAATAAAGTATTTGCATTTTTGTTAGTGCATGTACATCGTAAAATACTTAAACCTTCTGCAACAACATATTTAAAGAGAATCATCTATCATCGATGTAAATGAATGTTGCACAGGGTTGACTGCTTCGGGCTATTTTAGAATGAATTTGTTTCGAAATATCTAGTATTATATTACGACAGCCACATACATGAGGTCTGTATTAGAAAACTGACTGAAATATAGCTTAAATTCTTTTGTATGCTTGTCGAAAGTGGACTAAGTGGAACACTGAAAATTTATTCACAGCCCCCTCCCTCTAATTATTTCTATAGTGTTAGAAAACATTATAAGGCATTTTTATCAATTGTTTATTTTGGAAATAAATCTTAAAGAAATAAAAATTTATATTACAAAATCTGTTCTATGTTATTAAAGATAATTAAAGATTTTGTTATGTTTTGTTCTGTTATTAAAGATTTGATAACTTGGAGACTGTATTTCGTAACGCTATTTAAATTGCTTCTTAACTCAGTTTTTTTCCTCAGTCATAAAAGCGTTATAAATCTGAAAGAAATACTGAGTTCAGTTTAAAAACATGCGTATATGCAAAGAAAAAAATAAAATTTATTAAAGTAATGAAAACTCAGCTTTAGTTTTTTTAACTCATTATCTATTTTCGTAATATATAACATTTTATAAAAAATATTATTTTCTAAAAAGAAAACTATATAGTAATTTCTCTCGTATTTGCTCTTTTTACTTTATTGTGAGTGTTTTTATTAACATCAGAAATAATCTCATTTCAAAACTGAAAAGTTAATTAACTACGTGTAATTTCTTGAACCACTTATTCTCGTAGCACAGTAGAAGTGGTATGAATAGACATAGGAAGTTTTATTTCGCAATGCTCAGAAGCTAAACTCGACATTTATTATTCTAATCAATTATTTTTAGTTTTAGGAACTATCTTTCTGATTTCAATTTCCTGCCATAATGTAAATTTAATAACGTATATGCGAATCTAAATCAGCTGTAAACAGTCCTTGAGCAGCAGTTTTAAGTTATTACAAAGCAGCAGTTTTATGTTATTACAAAAGAACTGTATATTACATAAACAAATCAAAGTGGAGAGCTGTATAAAAAAGGAAATATAGGATTCGTTAGTTATCACGGAAGAGGAAGTACTTGGACATAATGAAATGAAAGTCGTTAAAGTTTTGAATGATCAGCTTTTTGTTGCTGCATACGTTGTTAATACGTTGCTGCATACGTTGCAATTTATGTAAAATCACAATAAAGTAAGATTGTCTGGAAGACTGGCTCTTTCTGTATCTAATACGCTAAATCGGCTGTACACAGCAAAGCCGAGCCGAGAATATCAATATAATCTACAGAAAAAGTGGCTAGCAGGAATTATTCTCTTACAAAGCTACTTCAAACACGCGGCATAAATTCGGAACTAACCGTGAAAGCTTAAAACTGCTGCTCAAGGACTGTTTACAGCTGATTTAGATTCGAATATACGTTATTAAATTTACATTATGGCAGGAAATTGAAATCAGAAAGATAGTTCCTAAAACTAAAAATAATGGATTAGAATAATAAATGTCCTTACATTATTAATTGCATTTCCTGTTTCCCTTATTCTTAACTAAGTATTAAATGCATATACCTTTCCACAAATAAATATTTTCGCAAAGACTAATTAAATTTCTTTCATGGTATAAGAGACTAGAATTGGAGCATAAATATGTCAACAGATGACGTTTAAAGACATATAGAGCAAGCTAAGATTAAGAAAGCTTTTAATGAAATATGGTATGAGTGTACATTTATAATAGAGAAAACGAAGTACCACACGAAAGTCATTTTATGTACGCAAGTTGATCATTAAAGCCCATAGTACAGGGGCATCCAAAATTTATGTCGTGATATCGAATTAAAATGAGTGTAATATGTGATACAGACCTCTCTAATAGCCAGACAGGTCGTGCAACGTGATGGCACAGTGGACAGGAAGCAGTTGAGTTGTCCCTGTCGCAATCAATCCAACTGCTGCATCAAAACAGTTTTCAACTCCGGAATGCTTCTTCGAGCAGGATGGGTAGATAAAATTGCTACCCAAGAGCTTCCCAGACATACTCTAGGGGGTTAATGTCAGGAGATCTGAATGACCAATCTATGCGGTGAATATGTTCCCTTACCAAAATAATCGTAGACCGGCTGAACCCTACGTGGACGAGATTGTTAGTTGTTGTCTATTAACGGAACCTCAGGACCAACTACGGCACTGAAAAGTCGAATATAAGGTTCTATAATCTCCTTTCTAGAAACACGGAGAATGACGTAAAGGAGTACAAGCCCACATATCGCCAGTAAACGCTCGAACTCTAATATATATTTTTTTAATCAAAGATCCACCCCAGACACGCAAATATACTCTTAGGTATTTGACTCTGAATAGTTGCAGAATTCTTCGGCGGCACAGTTAGTAGCTTTCGTTCAATACCTTTCGTAAAATTAAGCATCATCTGCAGATTCTTTTAATTTTGCACGTGAGTGTATTTTATAATTCAAATTCGTTTGAGAAATAAATTAGTTTAATGTTATTTACTTGATCTATATCACTGGTCTCATTATCTATATGAGCAATAAATCCTCAATAGTATAACAATTCAACCTATTAGTTAACAGTATGGTTAAAACAGTGTAAAAATGTTTAGGCATTAAAATAATACTCGTGTGTAAATTTTGAGATTTCATATCTCAGATGAAATCTTCCGATCGCAGTTATTATAAGATCTTTCAGTCTGAGAATCTAATGAAAACATTAAGAAAATTAGTCATTTATTTACTTTGCAGGGTAGCAGTGCATTTTCTGCAAATCTAGCTATTTTGAGTGCGACTGAGTTTTTACAGCTTAAATTAGAAAACATTAATGTAAAAAACAACAGTTTTTGTAATCTGATTAATCGTCAGCGGAAAGAAAAAATGCAGATATTTATATTCCTTTATATTGGATACGGAAACATGAATATGAATGCAAGCTATGCGATTCAGAAGAGTAGATACCATTGATCAAGCTAGAGTCTCTGAATTTATAGACAATATTATACTATTACTAATACGTCAAAAGAGATATTGATTATTTTCTTCTAAATTCCACTTTAATTATCTGAACTATGTGAATTCTCTGAGACGTTCAAATAAATGTTTTAACTTTAAGTGTTTAAATATTTTAAATTAACTTGAAATTTGGAAGGAATATCTAAAATTTGTGTTCAAAATATGAAGTAAGTCCAAATATACAGTTGTGTAACGTATAATTAAATAATTTCGCAAGAGTTATTATTATTACTTCATTTTATTTCATTTTACAGTCTTCGAAGGATTTACAAAGCTACGAATTATAGTTAATATTATTAATAATATATCTGCATTTTCTAATAAAAGCATATTTAGAATGGCCGAATGGATAATACCGTTGAACACTGGTTGTTTCATCCAGATTCGAATGCCAGCGAATGGTTAGCTGGCATTAGCATTTTCATGATTTCCTCCATGGGTAACATAAATCCGAGCAAGTTTCATTTAGAATGTCCTCATCTAATCTCTTTTTAGAAGATGAGCTAACCACGAAAGAAATATTTAATATTTTTTATACAATTCTGTAGAATTAAATTAGTCATTCGAAATTACTTGTACTAATTATAATAACATATAAACGTTACTAATATTATTAAGCGTACATGTTTTCAAATCGCTTTCGTTACTATAATGTGAGGGGGTAAGTCAAGATAAAAATTTTAAAATATTGTAAAAACAGCATATCTTTTGCAGATTATTATATTGTATACAAGATCAAACAAGTCGTCAGCGCTTCCCAGAAGCGGAAGTTTGGTAGGCCATGTGCATGTTTAAACGAGTATAATTCAATCTAGTGATGTAACGCAACAGGACATGAGCAGTTCAAACTATAAACGTTCAAAGGGTCAAAAGTATTTTGTATCACCAATTGTTTTTGGACCAAAACGGAAAGTCAAAATAACGGAAAAACTAATTGAGAAACTGGTGTCAACCATCTCATAGCTTTAATGTATATGCTTCAAACTGTTATGATAAAACTTTCACCATATAAATTTACCTATACTCAATTTTCAATCAGGCAGACATCCGAAGGAAGAGCTTTATCATTAAACATCTTTCTATTTTATGCTCCATTTGACTTAAGCACGGCTTTTTGTTTTCAAATAATTGAGCTTCTAAAATGAATTATAATTTTTATGGTAAAGTTGCTGTTTGCTTGTGTCTTACTGCGCTTGCTTACTTTTAATTTTAAACATCGTCAGAATTTGGACAAGTTTCGATAAAATTTGCTTGTTCACTGCCTTTGTTTCGGAACAGAAGATCTCAGACTGTGCACACTAAGTCTAACAACAATAAATGGACATGCTTTGAGTGAATAAAGTCGACTGCAGCAGCTTCTAAATGGAAGTTATTTCCAAATTGTCTTCTACATATATAATGAAATCAAAAGTTTCAATGAAGTTACTGATTCAAAATCTTCAATCGAGATAGAAGTAAATGGCTAATCGTAACCGCATGCAACTGACTATTTATCCATGACAAATAATGCTGATTAACTGTCTGCTGTAATACGTAACCCGAACAAATGTTCTCTGCAGTGTATTTTGAAGTAATACAGTTAATTTTGGGCATAAGTTATAATCGTTCACTGCTGGTGGCTTCCTATTTCTGATTGTTCTTCCTAATGTATTCACTACATTAATATTAATACAATAGTGCAAGTATAAATATAATGCTCCTCCCATATCAGTGCAGGTACTACATATTACAGAAAATCCTTAGTTGAGGCACAGAACTTGTCGCCATTCAATTTGGGGTCATTACTGAGCTAAGCGATTCTTAAAAGAAAAATTCGAAATTCAGTATTAGCTTAACTTTTCCTTTCACTCTTTTAGAGAGATTTAATTCTTATACTGGATTTTTCATATGCATTGTATTTCATTTCTGATACTGCGTATTTCTTTCAAACAGAAACTTGCAGACTTTTCGACCTTCCCCCATTTACTATAGCAAAGCATGTCATCATTGCACAATGCTCATTTTCTCCATGTCATTTGCGACTACTTCAGGTCAACTTTCTTTCTTGTGTTTTCACAAGATGAAATAAATTAAAAGAAAATAAAGTGAAGGCAGAAACATTGGAGCACCCCTCCTTCTTCCGTAGTTATTGTTGTTAGGATTACAAGGCAAGGCGGGCCGAGCAAATGATCTTGAAGTACCTCTCTAAAGTATAAAGCTATTGTTTCTGTGTTTTGTGCAGTTGTGTTGCATTGAAAGTGAAACGGATTATTTATTTAAAAGCCTAAAACCAATTTTTATTTTCAGTGAGATAAATGGAATTCAAAAGTATGGACCTTCTTCAAATGACTGAATAGTTAAACCAAAAGATTAAAATAAAAGCTTAGTATGAAAGTACACTTCACAATAAAATACGAAAGTAGTCAGCCAAAATATACAAGTCTTAGAAAAATTAGATGGAAATCACCTTCATAAATCCTTAAAAAGCAATGAAATAAATTTCACCCTAAATCCCTTGTTCATATATATTCATGAATTCCCACCCACTCAACCTCAGCTGTTTCATAAACTGCGCTTTATCGGAAAATATTAAACTCAAATTAAACTACACAAAAGCATAAAAATAAAACTATTCCTAGAAGGAGAATTTTATTGACATGTGAAACATATAATGAAAGGACCAAATACACAGTAAAAGGTTTATCTGTGTTTCGAAAAGTGGAATTTTACGATGCTAAAATTCTCTTTGGGAAATGCACTTTTTATGAAAGCTAGAAAATCGAAAAGAAAATGCTGTGTTACTGGACAGAAACTTTAAAATGTGGCAAATGAAAACTCAGAGTTGTAAGGAAAATATTAATTTTATCATCACTCATTAAATTGTTCTTCTTACCTATTTGACTAATCAAAACAACGATAATATCCATGAGAATTAATAGAAAATCTTGAATCTCATTAGTGTTTTGTGAATGTCTTTATATATAGAATGGCTGCTATAGAGACATTAAAAATTTCTGAGATTTTGGTACAAAATTGGAATTTTTCTGAAATGAAATGCCCTCTGTTTTCCATATTTCAATTCTACAATTCAAATCAAGTATTTAAATTATATTTTATAAAACTTAGCTTGGAATTTAATCAGTAATTTGGAAATTAAAAGTTTCCTTCATATTACATATTTTAATGACAGTTGCTATTTTTAATTTTTTTTTTTAGAATTTCATTTTAATTAGTTGAGTTTTGGTTGAATTTCAATTATTTGAGTTTTGGTTAATTTTGATTATTTGAGCTTTGGTTCTCCAAATAATTATTTTAAAAATTCCTACATATTCACTCGCATTGTATACTTTAATCATGTATACTTTAATACATTGTATACTTTAATATCCGGAATGGCATAAAATTTATGATTTTAATACATTGTATACTTTTATCATGTATGTTTATTCACATTTTTTATTTAGTTTTATTAATTTAAATAGCATTTCTTTCGAAAAAATACTTTGTGATTGAGTACTCGCTACGACGCATTTGAAAACTGTACGACGCATTTGAAAACTGTACGACGCATTTGAAAACTGCCGTAAAAGAATAAATACCGTTAAGCACGGTTAATAAGTATTTCAATGGGCCATTCAGAAAAGATACATAAATGAAAAAGTTGTTGCGTTTTAATTTAGCATGATGTGCATATAAATAATTTTCCATCGTTTTATCCCTGTTCCAATGCTTTGTACAATTTTATCATCCTACATTTAGTTTGTTAAATTATTATCCGTATTTCTGAATAAGTTCACATTTTTAATTTTTTAAACCGCAGAAATTAAATACCGTAATATAAAGAACTAAATTTAATGAAGAAAAATAAATAACAAAAATTAATGTAATAAAAATAAATAAATAAATGTTTTGTTTCCTTAATTTCCTTCTTAATGGTTAAATTTTCTTCTTAATGGTTTATTGCCCCACAAAAACCTTAATGCCTTAGAGATTTTATTGAGGCATTTTTCAGATATATCCACAATTTTAATCTTTCGAAATTTTGAACTACTTGTATTTTAAAACATTCGTATGGGCGAAGATTTCGAACTATTTCTTAATGACTTTCTGTACGTAGTAAATTATGGATATCATCTTTATAACTTTAAAATCAAAGCAAAAAATTAACAATAGAGAAGCATTTTATTATAAATTTAACATATTTTTACTGGAAAATACATCCACGGAACAGCTTAGAAACACGTATGTTTCACTGCCGTAATGCAATGTTTTGAAGTTACAAACATGGACGCCGCTTGTTTGCTGGAGTTTCATTCCCCGATAGTGGAGGAAACTGAGAACTCTTCCTCCTTCTATTCTCACCTTGGCTTATATACACACGTGCAGCTCCGCGATTTCGATTAAATTGTGATGCTGGCAAACTATGTGGTGTAAGAAGTTACCATTCTCACAATATTGCAATATTTTAGTTCTGCTTCTTTTTATGCAAAAATAAGACGACTCTACATGTACGAATATGCAGGAACGATGAAATTCCATCAGCGCGATAAGCAGGAATACAATCCCGCAGAACGTTCGGCGTCGCTGATTGCCAAGTGACAGCAGGAAGGACAAGGGAAGAAACAGTCTGACCGGCTGTTATATACACGCGTGCAGCTCCGCAATTAATATTAATTTTGCGATGACAAACTGTGTGGTGTAAGAAGTTACTATTCTCTCAAGTTGAAAATGACATAAAAAATTGCAAATTTTGAAATTAAATATCCCGATCAATTTCGTGATTTAAAATACTTAATTGAAAGCATATGACTGCGACCAACGATTGCGATAATAAAGGATGGGTAAGGACTTTTAACACGGCCTAAGACTATATATTTGATAAAAACAAAGTCAGAAGTGAATACTAACAGAAATTTTGATGGCATAGAAGTGTTGATCCATAATGAAAAAGAAATTAGATGCGAAGGCAGATTAAATACATTTTGATTGAATAGTTAATATTACTGTAGAATTACTATTGGCTGCTTGAGTTTTAATTCCATTTACATCATCATAATTGCGTAAGAATCATATGACATAGATTTCTCTCAAAATGGCGCAGTACAAACAGAGGCTACTATTTTTAGAATAGAGAAGAGAAGTTTACGTTGTTAATTTAATCTTTTACATATTCTTTATTTTTCTTACTTATATATGTTTAGTATTGCCAATTGCAAAAGAAAAGCGAGGTACACAGCTATATTATAGCAGTCCATTGTGCAAAATTTCATCGTTCTATAGCTAACAGTTTTTCAGTTATTCGAAACACATAAATACGTAAGTAGATAAGTACATTCAGACATCACGAAGAAATCTCATTTGAATCCATTTTTAAATCCATTTTACAAGCCGTTTCGCAAAAATGATTCCTTCATTTTATCCGTAGATATGGACTCCACGCAAACGTGTCGTCGTAATGGGTTCGTGAGCGGCTAAAATTGATATTTCTCTTGGAATGTTATAACAGATATTTTTGGAGATTACAAGACTTCCTTTTTACTTTGTACGGTAAAAACTGCTTATCTCAGATATTAAACTTTGATTTCAAATGAAAAAGAGTCTTCTAGAAAGGGTTAATTTTAAATTTCCCGCTACAGGTGTTGAGGCCTTTTATTTAATTTCACAATAAATCTGAAAATTATTTATAAATATCTGGCAGAAATTTTGCAAATTTTGGAGTTTTCAAGTTCTAAGAAATATTGTATTTTATAAATAACAATATGAAATATTCTGTATTCAGAAATTTATCCCATATTAAAATAAATATAATGCTTTTAAATATATAATAATGGAGACTAAACTAATAATAATAACAATAACACATGGTATTAAACTTAATTCAATTTTAACTTACAAATAACACTTAACACTTGAGACCTGTCATAAATTAGCACTTTTGCAATTAAAAATGTGGGTACTCACGAAAAAAATCAAAATTCATCTTTTTCTTAATAAAATATACCTAATATTACTTATTCATTACACTTGAATTAAACAGAAATTATTTAAAATTGTTATATAATAATTTTAAAATACATGCAAACCAGCAAAAAATGGGGTAAATTGTGAGCCCCAATATCTTCTTTCTCTCATAAGAATTTAATATTTTTAAATTACATTTTATGTTTCTGTATATGGATTTTTTCAATAAACTATAACATAAATTAATTTTACCTCTATTATTACGTCTTTATCCCGGAATGGCATAAAATTTATGATTTTGATTGCACTGTAAAAACAAACTGGTTTCACTTTTACAGAATGGCATAAAAATTTTGATTTTGAATTCTATAACTAATTTTTACCCTGATGAAACTCACTGAGGAAACATGTCCTCTTAAGATTCAAGATCTGCCAGAATTGTGACAAATAACGATACATCGATATATACTTCTTACAAAATGTATGGAAAACTTCAACTATTTTCTGGGGATATATTACGTGATTACAGAGAAATAGTCGGAATTTTACGTAGTATTTATTCTCCAAAAGTGTCCGTAATAGTATTTCGAATGTTGGTTTGCAATTCAACTGTTTGTAATTAAGCTGCATTGCATACAAAGAGTACAGAGGAGCCTTTACATAGATTTAGAGCCGTTGTTCGGGCCGTTTAACTAATGTTTAAAATGTAAACAGTATCTTTTAGATATTTGATCTGATAGCCTTTTTTTTCTAGACTATAAGTGTGCATCATAATTTTCATTACAGAAGGGCTTTTCATGAAATTTCAAGAGATATAGATTTTTAATCCTTTTCCACTCCTTTCCATAGTTCATCAGTCGTAGTGGGTCTGTGCTTAGAAAGAGCACTTTTCAAGCAACCAAAGGCACAGCAGTCCATAGGTGGAGCGTTAGGAGACTGCGCAGGATTACGTTGAAAAGGTACATATGTCTGCATGAGTTGACATTTTGACGAAACATTTAGTGTTATTTTTGGAAATGTGACTTTTTGCTTTGTGTTGATAAAGTTTCACTCTTTCAACGTCATTGAGATAAAGAAATGGGATTCCTTATGTAAATATCGGTCGTAAAACTATAAGGTATTCCTCCCGCCTTCTTAGCATGCCTTCGTGGTGTGGTGGTCTGCCCGCTTGGCGCGTATTGCAGAGGTCCGTGGTTCGATTCCCGGCGAAGACGTTGCTCCTTTTCACTTATTCTGGTTCCAAAAAATACCTAATGTCTCTACAAAACTTTCTCTCGATAGTCTGTTGAAGGATTTCAACATTTCTTCCGCTCTTCTTTAATTTACCACTATAAGGGAATCCTGCCACAATCAAAATCCTCTTAGCGATTGCATTGACAAAAAATGTTTTCTTTTATATATCAATATTAGATAGACTTTTTATGGTACAGTCGTTTTGGTAAATACGTGCTTCATCAAAGGTCATAATGTATTTCCATTTTATGTTTTGCTAAACAGTTTTCATAGAGTGTTCAACAAACTGATCTGAGTTGAACTGCATGTCTCGGTAAAAGCTGCAGAAAATAATAGATATATGCTTATTTCATTTACTGCACTACAAATGTACTTAAAATTTATTTTTACGTCACGGAGATTCTCACGTTACGAACATTTTAACAACAGAAACATTAGAAATAGTATATTCTTTCATCGGTTATTGTGTCTTTCAATGTAGAAGTAAGGATTGACGGTTTTTTCCTCTTTGGATCAATAATGTAGCTTATTTTGCATTTAGAAATTTTAATGTCATGTATTTTAAAGAATTTTAAACTATGAAAAAGGAATATTTCTCTTTCGAAAACGCAAAAAAATATCCTTTAATACACAGATTGTTTATATATGATATTTTGAAAGAATAAATTTAAAAGCAGCAGACGATATTTCTCGTTTTAAATAATAAGCTATTGCTTGAAATGTTTATTCCAAACTATTTACTTTTTAAAATTCTTCATCAGAATCGTCCTAAAAATGTCTGAACTCCTTCTGTATGTATCAGTATTTACTTGTGGAAAATAACTCTCTGTAGTTCAATAGTTCAGAAGAGATGCTGGGTTCAACATTCACTCCGTTCCTGTCAAAGGGGGAGAAAATCCTGTTAATATCAAAACCTTTCTTCTTTGGATGAATGACAGCACCTTCCATGTCAAGCACCTCAGCCTCTACTAAATTCCCATTCATAATCACGATGTTTTGATAGAATTGAATTGAATTTAAATGAAATTAAAGCAGATAACTATAAGGTTTTACTTATGTGTGCTAATTATTACATTGACTATGTATGTGAGTACTCTAGACCATAGGTGTCCAAAGTGCGGTCCAAAAATATTTAAAATGCAGCCCAAACGCAAATTATGAAAGCATTTAAATTTATGTATTTTTATTTAAAAAATAAATGTTTGAATTTGATTTATATGTAATCGATTCATTGGCATTTATTTTAAAATAAATATTTAAATAAAAACATCTCAGTATGTCATGATGTTATTAAGTGCAAAGTGATATTCAACTGAAAAAAAAAAAATTTGAAAATGTTTCTTTACTGGAGTTTCATAAAGATTACCTACCCAGCGATAAATATCCTAATTTTCACAATCATGCTATATTAATGTATTCAGCTTTGGGCAGTATCTATAATTAGTTTCAAGAATGAAGCATACAAAAAAACAAAAGTAGGAAAAAGATCACTGACAAACATCTTAAAAATGCATTAAGAATTGCAACCTCGTTTATTAAACCCGATATCGATTTGCTTGTTCAACAAACACAAATTCATCTATTTCATTAATTTGAATTTTTTACATCTTTATAAAATCCAAACTAAGTGAAACGAAACTTTTACAAATTAATAATAAATATGTACCTATATATATCTATAATTAAATTACCTATAATTAAAAAATAATAATAAAAAGAATTAAATTTATTTTAATAAAACAACATAGAGCTAATTTTTATTTCAATTTGTTAAAAAACATTGTATGTTTGAAATTTTTTTCAATTGTTTTTCTTTACAATGCGGCCCTCAAACGGTTATAGTTTAGACACCCATTCAATAGACAATACTTATTCTTTACTTAAGTATCTATAAACGTTTCCCAGTTTATTATAATTACTATACTTTATGTGACATCATTTGAAGACGTGAATTTTAGGGTATTGGTGGTTTTGCTATTAATATTAAAATTTGTAATTAAATTTTGTTAAATGTAATTACTATTTCTACTGTACACATAAAATATTTACAAAAAAAAAATATGTTAGATATAGCAAACCCTAAAATAAGAAAACACAAAATTTAAAGATTTTGGAAAATGTTTATAACAAAAGAAAGCATACATCTTGTGGTAGAAGAACTCCAGAAAGTAAGAGATTTGAAAAAGGGCATCTGAGTGAGAGGAAAAATCACTCGCAAAGCGAAAGGAAATGGAGCTTCTAAGGCCATCTATTGAAACAAAGACTGCCGAAAGGATTCACAAGTGTTTTAAATAAATACAGGAAACAAGGGTTGAAATTCACACCCTTGAGGAAACGTTAAAATTGTTTCCAGTATGGTAGTTAGACCTCTCTGTCCAAAGGGATTTTGTCAAACAGAAAGGCTGCAATGTGCTAAAAGAGTTAGATAATATTATTAAGGAATACGTTTTGTTCACATTTAAAATTCAGCGCACATTATATTTAGTCGTGTGATAATTTTTGTACATTTCATCTGCTGACGACATATATCATAATGATTTGATGACCTGATTTATAAGTATTCATTCTAGCTTGAATTTAAAACATCTTAAAAGAAGATGAATATTTTATATTTTTTAATTAAATATTTATAGCTTTCACTGGTCTGGGAAAAAATCGAAACATACACCTGGGAAGAGAAAATTACTCGAAAGGGAAAAGTAGCCTAAAAATTAAAATAGTTTATAATAGCAACTGCAGGTAAAAAATAAAAGCCTTTTAAAAATCGGGAAAATAAATATTTTATCATCTTAATAATAAACGATTGAGAAGTGGATTCTTTTTAATAAGAAAAGCATTAGAATTGAATGGAGAAGATTTTAATATATTTTCCAATATAAAATGAATATTTACAAAAATTGAAAGCTGAGATTTGACAATGAATTTGAGATAGAACTTTTTTTTCGAAATGCATTATTCTTAAGTATTTCTAAGAAAATTAAAATTGCAATCTAGCGCATTTAAGAATAAAAAGATTAAAATAGCTCTTTGCTTTATGTTGATCATGGAACTAGAATCCAAAGTCTTCGACATGAAGAATTATGCATCGAAATACTATATTTTTTATATTATACTATATAGAAGTCTCATTCAAATTCCTTCCCACCAAAACATTTTGATCATCTGCAATTAAAAGGGTTTCTTTTTCACAGCTTGAATTTCTTTTCCCTGCTAATAGTTTTACTATTTATTTAGAAAGTAACAAATGTATTCTTAAGCAATTACGTAATTAGATAAAATCGAAGTACCATTAAAGTTTCCCTTTTCATGTCGTGTTCGGTTAAATTTTATAGAAAAGCAATTGCAACAGAGAAAAGGTACACAAGAAAAATTAATTAAGTAAAATCTAAAGAATGTGAAACTGCATATTAAACATACTTGTACTTATTTATTTACAAATTATTTTCTTTTGGTATTTAAACCATTATTCGTTTGGATCCCAAGTACTTTTGGGTCAGAGAATTAAACCTATTCAATGCAGAACTCTTGTTTAAATGTTTTTTCCTCCATACGTTGTCCAAAGTCACAAAAAGAAGTGAAAAATTTCTGAGTCTAATATAAGAGAAACAAGCGTACCATGTCCAGTCAAAAGATGGAATGTTGTCACAGTCTGTTGTACCGTGAGCATCTTATATCACCTGATCAAGAGACATTGCCAGAGCGTTCCTCTGGCTCAAAATTTCTCAATTTTCCGTGTTTGCGACCCAATTTTAAATCACAATTTTTCATCGCAGCCCCTTTCAAACAATAACAGTGTACAAAATAATAATGTATTTTGAAAATTTTGACTCTAAAATTACATTGCCACCTTTATTACAAACCTTAAAAATTACCAAGAATAAGTAAATTTTAGGCAACACCGATCCACTGCGGTCACAAAACCAGAATCGATGCCTCTCTATTACTCAGCGTCTTACGTCCATCATATTAGACTTTCTCGAGGGTCCGCGAGAAGTTCCGATTTTTCTTGAACATTCTTTAATGCTTGCGGGACCACAACGAAAACGAGTATGAATTCTGCATCTCGTTCATCTCCAAAGAATTTCAAAAGATCCTTCTATCGATCGAGTGTGTGTGTGTGTGATTATGGCAAAGCCTCGAGGGCTATCTGCCTAAGAGGAGGGATGCCTTCGTGGAGGACTTTCTAAGGGAAACTGGCTCGTATACACGTTACACATGGGGAAAACCACGAAAACGCCCATGCAGCCAGCCCGTTCGCGGGATTCGAACCTCGGACCGAACTACCAGTGTTCAGCAACTTTACCGCTCGGCCGCTGGTGGGCTCTATCGATATCGAATTTATTGTGAATGCGTATGTTGTAATCTGCGGTTTAACAGCAGTTCACGGTATTAAATATTCACGGCAATAGATTTATACAGAATCATGGATAAATTTTTAAGTGAGTGTAAGTGAGCATTAAAGGACAATAAAGCATCCACAAGTGCATAGACATTCGCAGTTCTGACAATAAAATCAAGAATAATTAGAAATTTGGATTTTAATAGTATTGAAGTAAATGAAGAATAAAGGCTGTGATTTTCATTAAAATTTTCGCAATACACGACATGAAATATGACAAACTTAAACGACATTGGGAAAAGATTTATAATGAGTACGTTAGCGAACCTCGAGAATCCTTCGAATCAAAATTAAAAAGACAATTTTTTAAAATATCTCCGGTATGAAAATGCCTTAAACGTCATATAAAATAGCCAGGTGTAAAAGACAAAATATAGACTGATAGTTGTAAAGTTGCGCGCTTCCAACCTGCACGCAACAAAGTGGTGACTGCTGAGAGCTGGAAATAGACCAAAGTCTTGAGAAGGGTTTAAATCCCTTTTATTCAACTTTCGAAGTTACAAATGCGTGCTCTTGACGCTCACAAACTACGCCGACCCGGCGGTAGAATAAAAATAAGAAACTAAAAAGAGATAATAACAAGTGACTAACTACGAGGCTCTCTAAACGTAACTAACCTCACCGCGTTCTAAAATACCGCTGATAATTCAGCAAACTCTGAATATTACGTTGAAAGATTAACAAATTGCCGAGGCAAGCACACAGGCCGAAACGCGTGGTTCTTCAATTTCTAACTAGCCACCTCCACACTCGTGAAGCAACAAAGCACACTTTCGAACTCGTTTCCTTTCTATTTAACTCAGAATACTTCCGCTGATAATTTGAATCCTTGCGCGTACTACTAAAATTTACATACTCTGGCATTGGCAATTCCAGGGGAAAGTAAGGCTTGACAGGAAAGATAGTTTAAACTTAAAATAAATGTTAGTTAAAATAAATATAAAACCTACATTTGCCGCTGCCAGAATTTGGAAAACTTGGAAGCAGGTCCTACAAACGACCTGTTGAAAAGTTTCTACAATTCTGAACTAAACTTTAAGAGCCTCGTTTACATAAAAAAAAATCTGTTATCTCACAAAAGGTATAATAAATTTCTGTGTATACGTATTTAAATCTCTCTTCTTACAGCAACTTTTCCTGGACTTCAGCTATCAATCTTGTTCTGTTCCTTCCAGCATCTGGAAGGAATAAGTATCAGTATCTTTCTAAATACATTATAATTCACACTTTCTTCACACTGAATAAGTTTTTGTTTTTAAACGATTTGTTTTCCTTAGTTACTGCTTAATTCACATTCATTCAAGTATTCAAACATGAATTTAACTTTACCCTGGCTCTCCACCATGTGTAGTGTCAAACGGGAATATTCGTGTTTTAGTATTGCAACACTTTCCCTAACCACAATGATTTGTTAGAATTCAACGACCAAATAGACACACCTTACTCGACATTCTACAACTCGATGAGCTACTTTAACATTCTTAAAATTCAAGTGTAGGTGGAGAACCCTACAAAACACATTCAATCAAACTTCCCCCTCATTCATCTTTAGACATGCAGGCTTTCGCTCTAAAGCATGATTTTATCTACAGTTTAATACTTAAATTTGAATTCATTGCTTTCGAGCATTTACTTTTAGCATCTAAAGTTTTATGCTTCTAGACTAAATTCTACTTTTACATAACTTTGAAGTATTTACGTATATGTACAAAATTCTAATACATATGATTTTTACAATTTACCATAAAATGAATAAGAGAAAAATAAATTTTTACTTTACTCATTCTTCGCCGAGCTGGCGGCAATGAAACTAAAATTCTTATTAATACAAGAATACGAAGTTATTTTTATCTTCGGCCAAATTTTGGCTTTAACATAACAGAATTATTCTTTCGACCAACAGAAACTGCTTGTTCTTAGATTTTATACTTAAAGAAAATAATACATTTGCCTTAGCTAAATAAAGTGAAACAAAACTAAGTCTCAGCCGAGACACATTGACTTCCGTCAAAACATAGAACTTCGTATTTCGGAACAAAAGAAAAAATTTTATACAAGATTTTAACTTATCTTTGAGTTTTCGATAATTGGAACTCCGTCATTCTTTTCTGGCAGAGCTGCTCCCACGTTATAGGCTTCATGGACGTGAGTCTTCTCCTTAATGACCTCCGAGTGTCGTCCACGTTAATTTTTCTTTTTCGCCCTCTGTATGCTGGCCTCTTGGAGTGGTAGTCGTCGGGTTGTTGTCTTTTCCGTTTTTCCCCTGGACGGCTGGTCTTGGCATCCTCCGGTTTGGAGTCATTCTTGAATTTCTTCGGTTGGTGGTGGTCTTTTCGTTCCTCCTGCTGTCTTTTCATTTTCGGGAACGGCGGCCTTGTTTGCACCTGACTCTCTGGCCCTGGGAGCGTTCTCCTTGATGTAGACTTTGTACTGCGATACGTTGTAAGTGGTGTTTTCCTCTTTACAAAGGTTTCTTTACGCGGCGGCTTTGCTTTCTTGTTTTTCTTAAATGCTGGTGTCTGAAAGTTTTCGTTTCTTCTTTTCGGTACCGTCGCATGGGTTGTAGAAGGGCTAGGTTTTTGTTCAGTTCTCTGCTTATTGGGTGGTGGAACGGGTGACGTTACTTCTGGACCTTCTACTTCTTTTACGCTTGAGTCCTGCAAGAAACTTTTAAGGATTTCAAAATCATTTTGATTATAGTATTTTTTCATCTGGTCGGGACTTGCTTTACAGATTTCCCCTTTCTCGTTCTTAAGGTACAATACGACTTCTTTGATTTCCTGAATTACATAGGGGCCTTCAAATTTTCGAGCTAACTTTGCAGTAAAATTGTCTGGGGCACTTGATAAAGAAAATTTCCGCTTCAACACTTTATCCCCAACTTTAAAATCTGCTTCACGGCTTTTTCTATCATAATATACTTTTTGCCTATTTCTTGCCGTATCCGAGCTTTTAAGCGCCTGGTCAATAAGCGTTTGCACGTCTTTCTGTTTAAATTCTTGCTGTCTTTGTTGCACAAAGAATAATTTATCTAAAGGCGTAATTAACTTTCGTCCTAAAAATAATTCTGCTGGGGTTTTTCCCGTAGTATCGTGATTTGCCGTTCTTAAAGCATAAGCTAACTCATTTATGTAGCCATCCCAGCGCTTGTGATGTGTGGTAACGTAACTTCGAATTATTTTTGCAATGCTTTTATTAACTCTTTCTGCTATGTTTGCCTGTGGTCTATACGGAACCATTTTGGTATGGCGTATGCCAAGTCCAGTGCATATGGTTTCAAATATTTGACTAATGAATTGTTTACCGTTATCACTAATGACGTTTATCGGTGCACCGTATTTTAAAATGTATCTGTGTAAGAATGCATCTGCGACTGTTTTGGCTGACGCGCGTTTAAGTGGAACAATTTCTGTCCATTTTGAAAAATGATCTACAATTACTAAAAGAAAACGATTTTTATTTAACTCACTCTGGGGGAAAGGACCAAGAAGATCTATGCCTAAAATTTCATTCGGAAATGTAGCGCGAATGCTATTTAAGTACCCGGCCGGGCTGTAATTAATATCATTTATTAACCGACATTGATTGCAGGACCTGAGATACGCAGTTACTATTTTGTATAATTGCGGGAAATATACCGCCTCGCGTACCCTTTTTAAAGTCTTTCTGACACCTAAATGACCCGCTGTTTTCGCGTCGTGTAATTCCTTCAAAATGCTTAAACGAAGCGAGGCTGGTATGACTGGTTTGTACTCGAGATTTTCGTTTGTTGTTTTCATATAAAATAATAAATTACCTATTATTTCATAGTTTTCTGCTCTATTTCTTATCGCATCGATATCTGTGTGTTCAAATCTTTCGGGGTCTTTCAAATATGCATAGATACTTCCAAATTCAGGATCAGCTTTCAGTTCAGCGATAATTGTATCTCTAGAATCTAAAACTTTTGAAGTCAACACAGCGCATTTAAGTTCATTGCCTTCGTCGTCCAGTTTTATACGAGAAAGTGCGTCAGCTACATTGTTTTCCTTACCCGGTTTATATTTTATTGTGATATTATATTCTTGGAGTTTTAAAGCCCATCTTATTAACCTGGGCGTTAGGTTTTTCCCCGAGTAAAGTCTACCAACAGCCGCATGATCCGAAAAGACTGTTACTGGCGCTTTGCCGAAATAAACTCGAAATTTGTGTACAGCCATTAATACGGCTAATGTTTCTCTCTCTGTAGCTGTATAATTCCTTTGTGTATGATTCAACGTTTTACTAAAAAATGCCAAAGGATGGCTATTTTGCATAAGAACCGCACCCACAGCACAGTCCGGCGCATCTGCTGCAATTTCCAGGTTTTCGTCCCCCTCCGGGAATTTCAAAACGGGCATTGATAAGCGCTTTTTTCAACCTTTCGAAAGCGGTATTTGCTTCCGCTGTCCACGTGAATTTACTTTTCTTTCTTTTAATAACTAACAAGGGTTCAACAATATTAGCAAAATCTTTTATGAATGACCGATAATAAGAACATAATCCAAGGAAAGAAGAAAGTTTCTTGGCGGTGTTGGGAGGTGGGAAATTCTTGATTGCTTTTACTTTTGAATCTTGAGTTTCTATACCCTTTTGCGAAATTTTATAACCCAGATATTTAAGTTCTTTAGTTACGAACTTGCATTTTGAAGCGTTAATTGTAAGACCGGCCTCTTTTAATAATTTAAAAACTTCTTCTAGATCTTTAATATGTTGTTCCAACGTACTACTCGTTATAATTATATCATCTAGATAGATTAAAGTCGATTTTCCTAGGACAGGCTTTAGAACAATGTCCATAGCTCTCTGGAATGTTGAACGGGCCCCACACAACCCAAAGGGCATGCGTAAAAATGCATAAGTGCCCGATTTTGTTATAAACGCGGTTTTATGTATGTCTTCGGGTCTCATAGCTATTTGATAGTAGCCAGACGTTAAGTCCAAAGTAGTCATGTATCTAGTAGATTTAATCTTTCTAATAATTTCCTCCATGACCGGCAAAGGGTAAACTGGGAATTTAGTAATACTATTCAGTTTTCTGTAATCGATAGCAAACCTCCAAGCCCTTTTATCCGAAGAAGGAAACTCGTTCTTTTTCCTACATAGTACGACTGGACTCGCGTACTCACTATTTATGGCCGTTATTATTTTGTTCTTTAACATTTCCTGGATATGTTCTTCTATGATTAGGTCTTTCTGTTTATCATAGCGATAAGGTTTAGTCATACAGGGTTTGTCGGCAGTTAACTGTATCTGATGCGTAACTATTAGACAGCTACCAGGTCGGTCTGAAAACAAGTTAGAAAAATTACTCACCACTTGCTGGATGGCTTGACTTTCATGGTCATTCAAATGGCTAAGGTCAACTTGCGGTTGTTCCACTGGTTTCACCACCCTCCGGTCCATCTCCAGCACAATAGAACTGCCCTGAAAATTCAATTTGGCCCCCGCGGCCCTTAAAAACTCCATACCTAAAATAAGTGGATTTTGCAAATTTTTTACTACAAAAATTAATACTTTGAGGCTTTCATCTTTTACCTGTATGTTTAATGACAATTTCCTATGCATTGACAGGTTTTTCTTGCGCCGCTATAATTTCTGTGTTTTTGTTTTTAAATAATCGTAACCTATAAAAATTCTTCTTGAAAAATGTATCACTCATACAATTACCTTCTGCTCCTGTATCGATGAGGGCTTCTACTGGTACATGGCCAACCAGGACTTGTATAATTGGTAGATGTGAGTTCTTTATGATGACCGTATTAAGTGTCTTTTTGAGGGTTCTTTTAAAACTTCCGGGGTCTGGACCCTTGCTTTCACAGGCCCCTCTACTCGTTTAAAGCTTTCCTTTCAACTTCTGCCTTCTGGGTAGGCGGACGTTTGTTTTCAAATTTCCTTTTTGGGCCTTGACCTTCGAGGTTCGATGAGTTAGCTTGATAGCTCTTTCCCCCATAAGAGCGGTTTGCATTTCTGGTCTGCTCATTTGAAGATTGCTTTCGGATACTTTGAGAATACGATGCCCCTCTAGCTTTTTCCGCTATTCTGCGATTTTGAAACTTGACCGCCAATTCGAAGAGGTCCTGCAATGTGCTTGGGTTCCTAATTTTAAAGTAATCTTGAACAGCAGGTAGTAATCTTGGTAAGATTATTTCAATAATCTCCGCGTCGGGTTTCTTCCCATACAGCATATCCGTCAGCTTAATTTTTCGCGGAATAAAGTCCGTCAACTCTTCTATATTCCGTTGATAGAAACTATATAGTTCGGCTTCTAGCCTTGCTCGATCTTTCACTATGGGAAAGGCCTACATTAACGATTTTTTGAAATTTTCAAATTTATATGTCTGGCCTCCGAATTCCCCTAATAAAAATTTGCCTATATTCTCCCACCATAGCGCGGCCTGTCCTCTTAGTGCAGATGTGGCGATGGCAACTTTTTGTCTTTCAGACACAAGGTAGAGCTGGAAGTGACTGTCGGGCTTTCTAGAAATATCGCCACCGAATGTTTTCCGTCGAAATTGACGTTTGGCTTGATTGACGCTCTCAACGTCTGGACCAGGTATTCAAATCTTTCCAATTGGCTTGCCATTTCGTGTTGTTGTCCCGCGGCTTCCATCCAATTTTCGGCCATTTCAGTTCGACAAGTGTTCGGGCGCCAATGTAAAGTTGCGCGCTTCCAACCTGCACGCAACAAAGTGGTGACTGCTGAGAGCTGGAAATAGACCAAAGTCTTGAGAAGGGTTTAAATCCCTTTTATTCAACTTTCGAAGTTACAAATGCGTGCTCTTGACGCTCACAAATTACGCCGACCCGGCGGTAGAATAAAAAAAAAGAAACTAAAAAGAGATAATAACAAGTGACTAACTACGAGGCTCTTTAAACGTAACTAACCTCACCGCGTTCTAAAATACCGCTGATAATTCAGCAAGCTCTGAATATTACGTTGGAAGATTAACAAATTGCCGAGGCAAGCACACAGGCCGAAACGCGTGGTTCTTCAATTTCTATCTAGCCACCTCCACACTCGTGAAGCAAGAAAGCACACTTTCGAACTCGTTTTCTTTCGATTTAACTCAGAATACTTCCGCTGATAATTTAAATCCTTGCGCGTTCTACTAAAATTTACATACTCTGGCATTGGCAATTCCAGGGGAAAGTAAGGCTTGACCGGAAAGATAGTTTAAACTTAAAATAAATGTTAGTTAAAATACATATAAACCCTACATAGTATAACTATTATAGTACATATAAGTAGTTCAGTCAGAATGGTCAAAAAGAAACGCCAGACTGCTTGAATAAAGCAGTATGAAACTGCTATCCTTGAGGGGTTGATGTGTTATTAAATTAAAATTTTGAGTTAATACTTTTCGGTAAGCATAAAGAGAATTTCATATGAAATTACGTGAGTTCGTTATCTGTTTAATATGTTCATTGTTTTTTAATGAAACAAAAGGGAATATTGAAAATCATTAATATGGGTATAAAAACGAAAACTGCATCACGGTCTTCAAATGTTCCATTTTTCCAGAGTGTGGATTTAAAATGTGAGGACTTGAAAATAAGTTTGATTCAACAAACAGCAATTTAAATGGCCTTCATTTTTGAAGCAAGAATGAAAAGAAATAGCTAGTAGTTCTCCAAGTTTTTTATTCTGAAAATTAGGATTTGATCACAGACTGAAGAATTTCCAGATTTTCAAAATTTGATTTTCAGTACCATTTTGTTGCTTTATTATATATGCACTCGCTACATTTACTCATTGCTTATAGTTCGAAAAACCTCTGAAACGTTTTGTGAAACAGTTTTCAAAATTCTAATTAATATTATATTAACGTATTATGTAGTATATTCTTTATTAAAAAAAATTAATGAATGAATTGTGAGCACAGGCAATATCTAATGATTTATTGGGTTTGCGTTTATGCTTCTGGTTACTTCTACCACTAGCAACACCTTTCATAAATTGAAGGCGCAATATTGTATCGCTTCAACAAGCTTATAAATCTGCTTTCCAAGATGGCATTCTCCGGCAAGAAAGTCGGTACAGTCAGAAGAGATGAGAGAGGAGATATGCAAACGTTCAACGAAATTCGCCTTAACGGAATTGAACGACAACGTGCGGTTGAAGCCCTCACATGCGTTCACTAAGCAAAATATATCTCAGATATATCGATAATAATGAAGTATTTTTAATCGTATTCGCATGTTCGCTGTTCAAGCGCTAAAGTTATTTTTTGTTTCTCATATGATAATTATCTTGTAATTCCTGAACTGTATACCTGGATGTAAAAACATTGTTGCGAATGTAAAGACTTTCAAATTATACATAATGTCGTGTAATGTATTATTTTAATTAAATGTTTTTTTAAATATTAGTAACAGACATAATTTTTTTAACAAATGTAACGTGATTTTAAACCTAAATATAAATTGTATTGACATAACAATACAAATTATTTTTTAAATGTACGATTTTCTATTGCATAAATTCATGTCGGTTATTTCAGAAAATAACATTATATGCATATTAAAATTTAATTCAAAACGGACCCACAAAATTAGCAATTCCTGAATAATTTAAGAAAGTGTGTCAATTTGTCGAAGAAAGATTAAGTTTTAAAACTCGAACACCCACCACGACGTTAAATTAGCAGATGCAGAAGTCCAGAAAGGAGGTAAAATTTAATTGCGGAATCCAAAACGCCGATCGAGTCCTTCTTTTACGCTCCGTATACCTTGAGAAGAACTTTATTGCTCATGCTGAAATGACTTGACATTAACTTAATATCATTCCCATTTTTCGCTTTTTCGTTGAAGAAGGGAAAATTTTATTACCGAGAACTTTGAGATTTAAGTAGAAGGAATAGTTTATAGAAATATATAAATAATAGAAATACTCCTAGATATATAGATATATTTTACGCACGTTTTATAAATATGCGTTTAAGAATTATATCTTGTTAGTGTTTTCTAAAGTATTATGTAGAGAACATGACCAAATATTTCGAGAATGAGTCTGTAAGTCTTACCATCATAGAATCGCATCTTTAAAACACGACACTTTCGCATCATCACACATCTTTCTTTGAGAAAGCCCGCTAAGCTGTTTTAGAACAGATTGTTATAACACTATAGAACAGTTAGACTCTTAGGTATATATATATATATATATATATAGATAGATAGATAGATAGATAGATAGATAGATAGATAGATAGATAAATAGATATGTATGAACAGTTAGACTCTTAGGTATATATATATATATAGAGAGAGAGAGAGATAAATAGATATGTATGAAAAGGAATATGTAAAAGATTAAATTAGCAGCGTTAATTAATTTCCCTTCTCTATTCTAAAAATAGTAATCCCTCTCTGCACATGATTCTTACATAATTATGATGATGTAAACGGAACTAAAACTCGTAACAGCCAATAATAATTTTACACCACTATTAACCATCCAATCAGAATGCTTTGAGAACCAAAACTAACTCAGTTTGACGTCAGATTTCATCCTGAACAGTACGCATTTCTTTCCACGCTTTGGCCGAGCTATACTGCTGTCTGTCTGCTTCTTCTTTTTTTGCTACAAATATATCAAAAATGTAATCCTCTTGGAACATTCACATTTAATGTGCCGACTTGTGTGTAGCCGTAAGATTTGCTGAAAATAAAACTGAAGATTTAATCTGCATTCGCCTCCAATTTTTTAGTCATTATGGATCAACACTTATATATATCATATTATATTATAAATATTCCTGCTACTGAAAATATTACATATATATATATATATGTTTGGTGAAGCCGAGTGAAACAAAAGGAGAGAAACACAACTACGTATGTATGGATAGATGTCAACAAAAAAAATTGCTCTTAAATGTATTTTAAATCCATTTTACAATCTGTTTTCGGAAAAAGAGTCCTTCATTTTGTCCGTGCGTACAGATGTCATGCAAAAATATCTGTCAAATGAATTTGAGACTTGTCGAAATGTTTATTTTCTTTGAAATTATGACACACGAAATATTTTGCGATTACAATACTTCCTTTACTTCTATAAGGAAGCAAAAACCACTTCCCACTACCTTTATATCATATTCTCTTTAACCATTTCTTACAAAATGGCTGCCTAGCTATTGTTTCGTCAGGAAAACTTAATTGTTTCAAGAAGTTTTCTTTTACTATGAACTGTTTCGAAGTTTTAGTTTAGGATAATCAGTAAAGAACTTGTAAGATTCTGTGCTGTGTACTTTTAATTTAAAGTTGCAGAGCCTTAAGAACTGATAAGCGAATAATCGCTTGAGTTCGTGAGACAGAGAACAAAACCTGGGAAGGGTTAAATTACCATTTGTTATTCGAAATAAAGTTTAACGGATGTCTCCTTTCTTGGAGGACTCCCCTCGGGCTTGAACTCAGGAAACTAAGAATTAAAACTTAACTAATCTTAACTAAAAAGATATAGCCGAAGCTGTCAAGATTCTAACAGAGTTGGCCCCTTAATGCTGAATAACGGCGAAGCTATGAAAGGCCTAAAGTATGGCCGAGCGTAATAATAGCTTAAGAGAGAGAATAGCCTAAAAAAAGCGAACGCGCGCAAGTCAGAATCTATGGCTCTCTAGCGAAGTTAGTAGAACTTCACAGTTAAATCATTTTCCTCATTTGCATCCGAAACGCGATTCTGAAAATACGTTCTGGCCGGAAGTTGGAAGTTGAAATTCAGGAATATAGGAAAATAACTTTTAACTAAAGATTAACTGTTATAAAAATTAAAATTAACTTTACAAAGTGTATGTGAAATTATAGTACCTTTTGTACAATGAAACAGCGTATCCGGCCGTACCTTATATATAACCGTATATGCTTTCCTGTAATATCAAGAAATAGAAGGTGCTGTAAAATTCTCTGCGGTAGGGGGAAAATATATATATATAAGGAAGTAGGGAGCATCAGTTTCCAGTGTTTAGCTCTGAGTTGACTTCGGATTATTGAGAGATCTCCCAGCGAGCTTCGGTCTTGAAAAACGATTTTCATTGCGTTGTGTTTAACATTCTTAGTAGTTTTAGACAGTAGCTACTTATTGTGTCGTTTTACTGTTTGCATTTAATTCATTACGATCCCGTACGCATGCGATAAAATTTATGAGTTATTTTGATAACATTAATGGTGAGATGAAATTATCAACTGCAGCATCACGTCCTGTATTTTTATATGGTTCTATAATATTGGTATGTATCCCCAGTCTTCGCCTACCAAGCTTAGACTTAATTTCCGCCATTTTAGCAGAAACAAACAACTACATATTTTGTTTCTAAATCTACATCGATTTGAAATTTTTGTTAAAATGCACCCAGTTACTAAATGATAATCGTATTTAAATGTCAAACCGACAGCGTAATTCTCCTAAAAATAATTGCACATGCGCCGCGAGCTCAACAATATTATCACTATATTAACAGGATTGAGCTGTTTGTTCTGAGGAATTTGAAAGGTATATTACATAAACACCCTTAAATGATGAGAAAATCCGAATTCAGTATCACGTTTGGATGTTTACTTACCTGAGTGGTAAACAGAACCTAGAGTCTGCTGTCGAAATGACAACAGTGGACGTTCTAGCTGAAACTGGTTGTAGATCAAAGGTTAATTGTGTTTTTCTTTCCCAGTCTCGGTATATGCGATACTGGTTGTAACTTCTCCTAGAAATTGATTAAAATTACCTAAAATCATCAGTACCTGAAAGAAAGCGAGAGCGATGTAAATGATAAAATATACTTGCGACTCTAAATAACACAAATAGGCATTCTGATGTTAGGATGTACTGCAGTTAGGATGTACTACAGAGTTATTAATTAAAAATATAAGATGTGAAAATTCTAAAACTCCTTTAGTAGAGAAATGAAATGTTCCAGAAATATTACTTTGGGTGTGTGCGTGATTATGGCAAAGCCTCGAGGGCTATGTGCCTAAGAGGAGGGATGCCTTCGTGGAGGACTTTCTAAGGGAAACTGGCTCGTATACACGTTACACATGGGGAAAACCACGAAAACACCCATGCAGCCAGCCCGTTCGCGGGATTCAAACCTCGGGCCGAACTACCAGTGTTCAGCGACTTTACCGCTCGGCCGCTGGTGGGCCTATTACTTTGGGAAATACATATGTTTCAAATAAATTACATTTAAAGCTCATTCTGGTAATAACTGATCCTGCTTCGCATGAAAAAGGCCCTCGGTAGTAAATCTGTAGCTGGCTCATAAGACTAGCTATAATTTACTATTTCGTGTACGGAATGTTTTCCATTAAGGTTAATAAAGTAGAAAGAGAGTTTTACTACGAAGAATTTTTACATATTTACATATTATTTTTTTTATATAAAACGTTTCAGTTTTATTTACATAAACTACTCATGATATCGATGCTGTCTTAATTTTTTTTTTACTTTACTTTGAGAAGTTTTGTATAAAATACACATATAAGAACATAATTTAAGAAAATACTCAGTTTATTAAGTAGGTTCGCAGTTTTTATGCCCCTGTATATGTATAGATTTGTATACATATGCATTTGTGGACACATTTCTGTAAATGCGCATATAATATATTTATAATGTACCATAAAAAGTGTTTAATAATGCATTGTTTGTCGTTCGTTTTAATATAAACGTATTATCCTTCTGCAAGTTCCGAAACATGAATTTACAAATAAGCAAAAATTCGTCGAAGACAGTCTATTCGAACAATTCGGAGAGCGACAAAGTATTTTTATTGAATCTTTGGATTCAGACCAGAAGGCTGTCAGAGACGAAGGAAATAGATGGATGAGCATTACTTGTCAGTGAATTCCGGAAACAAGAAGTCTTGGGAATAAGGAACATGCAGCTGGCGGGAGTAGGATTAGAAATTTATTTCGATTCCACCAGAAAAGAAAACGTTTTCCCCCTCTAAATAAATTACATTTGCAAATATATATGGGGAGTGCTGGTGTGTAGGGGGTGTATGTCTTTCTGTGCTCAAACGTGTTTGGAAAAGTATGATTGTTTATTTCTGAAATTGATTTGGATATTTGATTGGAGCTTAGCATACTGGATTGTGGTTACATGAGATATAGGTTATATAAGAAGAATAATTAAAAACCGTAACAGTAGACTCCTTCTTTTAGTTTAAAATGGGCGTTTTCGCAGTTTTTCCCATGTGTAACGTGTATACGAGCCAGTTTCCCTTAGAAAGTCCTGCACGAAGGCATCCCTCCTCTTAGGCAGATAGCCCTTGAGGCTTTGCCATAATTACACACACACACGCACACATACACACTTTTAGTTTATAAAACTGCTGATGTTTAATGCTTATGGTTACCAACAGAAATATGAGAATGTTGTACAACAAATGAATCAAACAAAAGATTTTATACAAGCATATATTTTATTTTGTTTTTTATTTTTTACACTTATTCATTCAAAATGACACGATGTAAAATTGGTCTATTATATGAGAAATAAGATACATAATTTAAGATGTCTGCTGTTATATTTCGAGTAAATGTTAAATCTATAAATAAACTGCCAAGTGTACTTGGAGAGTTACCTGACACTATATTGAGAAAATGTTTCATAAAATCATATGCCTTTTTATTTTGTTTGACATGTACGATGAAATGTACTATAATAATAGTAACATCTCTACCCACAGTAAACTCTTCCACGATCAATAAAGTAGCCTCAGAATATTTTATCAATACACTAAACAAGAACAACTTAATTAACAGTTTGAAGAATATGGGTGCTAGAAAAAACTTGACTGTCCATTAACAATTACATCAACTATACAAATAAAAATATAAATATTGTCTACTTCTAAATCCTGTATTCTATTATGCTGTTTAACAGTAAATTCTGTAGGTACATAATCTGCTGCACTCGCCAAATTTCTATAAATCGCAACACCAATAGCTTGGCCAAGTAAAATAAAATATAGCAAACACCCTACGCACGACTGTCTACCAGACAACTTCGCTAGCCACACGATGTTGAGCACGCGTACGGGAAAAGATTATCTATTTTTGACGCCTTACTAAGCATATAACCTCTGACGTTACTAAGCATATAACCGATTAAAAAAAAATTGTGTTTGCTAATGCGCTCTTTCATCTATCTAATGATACATTTAGACTGCTTGTAACAACTGCATTTTCAAAAATATAAACATTCACGCTTACTTTAAATAGCTCCTTAATATTTGCCTTCCAGTCAGACCATTATGGAGGAACGTAATCCTACGTTAAAGCAGGAAAATAATTTTAAATATTAATTTCTAATAAATAATATTAATATATGTCTGGAGAAAGGTGTTACCACAGTAACAGCAAATATTCAGTTTGCGTATCCTTGAGACAGAATTGGTTGAATGCGTAGCTAATGCCCATTTATGTCACGATGTTTCTGCTGCATGTATTGAAACATTGTAAAACGCTTTCCAGAATCTTTACTACTGGTCACTGAAATTGCTACTCTATAAAGAAAAGCAATTAAAAGAATCATATTAATTTTAAATACATTACAATAAAACGATAAAGTGACTAAAATGTTTCTTAATTTTGAAGTAGAAAAGATGAAACTTTCGTAGTTCGTTATCATCAGCTGAAGGTATCCGACATCGCTCGGGTACCATTTTTTTAAAAAAATGTTTTTTTATTTTAACTATAAAAATATTAATTTGAAGATAAGCATATTAATGTGTAAAAACAGCTTAAAATGTAATGCTAAGTAATTTTAATTTTGAAAAATAATAAAAAATATGATAATTTTTGCTTATTTTGCCTTAAAGGCAACAAACACGGTGAACAATGTATACACAAATATGCAGTTTTTTAATTTGTATTTATGTTTACACTTGTTTTGTATGCAAAGAATCAAAATAATTAAGAAATATTCATATATTCTCGAGATATGTGAAAATGTATAGTATTTATTGTATATTTTCCTATTATTAGATCCAAAATCTAAAAATAAAAAGTAACAATTCAACTTCTAATAAATCTTTCTAAAATTTTATGATTCAGAGCATGCAGAAGATTATATGAAACATGTATAGAAAGTATCTTTTAATTTTATCCATAAAATGTTGAGTTACCATTTTCAATATTTACAGAAAAAAAACCATTTTTCAGAAAACAAGTTTAAAGTTTTCATAAAACAATTCCTTAGTGAAAGAAGAATCCCTGATAATTAAAATTACCCTGCTTTGTTACTTAAACCTTGTTTTTTTCCACACACATTGCACTTTTTCTTTCGAACAAAGCGTAATTTTTTCTTTGGGGTTTTGTAAAACTTGTCGAATGACGCCAAGAGTCATTATTTTGCACTTTATCAAGTTTTCGAATATCCTGCTCAGTGTAAAATTCAGGACACATACCTAACTTCAAGCGAACCTATAAATCCATCATTAAATAACATTAAATAACACAATACTTACATTTGCTCCCAACATTAATGTTGGCAAGTTTATGAATGTTTCGTTCAGAAAAATTTGCAAAAAAATGCCATTAAAACATTCCTTGATATTTTGAGTTTTGCCATGTGTTAACTTTTTTAATAATTCTTGTTTATGTAGTCAACTCCATATATGTAGGTTTAATTAAATTCAAAATATATGTTGATATACCAGAGGTTTTTGCCTAATTTTTTTCTTTTCTGAAGTCGCACATTCATAGTTTCACCAAGTCATTGATTGAGGAGGGCAATTGGCTTCGAAGAAGAGCTACAATGGAACAAGCAGCTAGTACAGCCTGTTGCATCTCAATTAAGTTTCCAACATTACTTCTAATTGCAATCCCCAATTCCTCAGTTTATCAATAAAAGAATCAGTCAGATTACCTTTTCCTTTCAATTCAGGAGTGGGGTTTTTTTTACTTTTTGTAGTCTACTACCAACCCTTTTCTGTCCATGTCCAATGCATTCCAATTTCTTGACCGAATCTTTACCATATATATCTTTCACAGTTAAAACCCCTTAGAATCCCCATACTTATAATAATCCGTGTACTTCAGCTTTCGTAATGTAATAGATCATTCAAAAAGCGGATAAGCACCAATTGTTTCCATACCCGAAGCTGCTTCTTTATAATTTTCAGAACAATTATGTTACGCTTTACATATGTCGTACTGAAGATTGCATTCCATTCTGTTTATTTTGTTGCAAATGATGCAAAAATGTGACATAGTTTTCAAATCAAGCACTTTGTTAATGCTAATCGACAAAGCAGCAACACATCCATTCAGCGTCGAATACCCTCTGCGCCAAACTAAATACGAAATTAAGGGTGCCAAACTAAATACGAAATTAAGGGAACACTATCGCCAGATTCTTAAAATATATTACAAAATAGCTAAACTTAGTACGAAGATTTATAATTTACAAAATCTTGATAAAAAATAAGGTTTCTAAATAAGTATATCTATTTAAACGCTTACTTCCGGCCCAGAATATTGGAACTTCCGGTTTATTCAGTTACAGAAAAATGCTTATACCTTCAATTCTAATTAACGTATCGACAAACAAAGTACGAGGTCGGATACCTTAAATGGTTACCTTAAATGGATACCTTAAATGGTCGTAGAGTTGAACAGGTTTCGGACTGGATATTGCAACAGATACGACTGCAGTCCGTTCCAAAATAGATTTTTCAAGCTACGCAGTGGGTATTTTCGTGCCCGATTCCCTACAATAATTACTGTAACGTTTCAATTAATGAGTGATCCTGAGAATGCTTTGCCAAAGACATCAATCGAACAAGAGCGCCCTCTGTATTAAGCAAACCCGTAACAGTATGGTAACACGTGGTCTCACACTTTTCTGTTGAAAGATGGGCTGACACGGATTTTGAAATTATGGTATAGCTACGGCCATTTTAACTCTCTAATGTAAGAGAGGCGGTAAAATTTTCAGAAGGATATGCATACTAGAGGTGAAAGAGAGGCGCATCCAGTGGCAGCTTATGCTGCCAATCCTGATTCTCGGCCAGTATGGTCGATTTGCTGATAATCCCGATCATTGCAAACGCCATTGACCCGTGCATGTCTACATATTTGCACATGCCAGTTTTCTGACTTAGGGTACGTGATGTGGCACTATGATTACTAACAGCGATGTGGGAAAGATATCTAATGTTTCAGGCCCTGATAAGTTTGGGACGGAAAGCGTTGAGGTTCAGAATGTTGCTGTACATGACCATTCTAGACCCATCAACTGCAAGTTCTCACAAAAGTCGTCAGAATGCAAACAGCAGTTGCTAGCTACAATAGGTCGCATTCTCGGTAGGTAATGATCCTCCCACGAGTGAATTATGAGCCATACCGATATGAGTTGTTTTCCCGTACACGAAACATAATATGATCTCCAACATTCAGGCAAAATAAATAGGTATAAACTATTTTAAAAAAAAGGTCAAAATCATTTTATACTGCTTGGAGCTGTTGTTAATCTTAAATATAATATGCGAAGTATGCAATAAAATGCTAATCATTTACATATGCCAGCATCATTTACTTTTCACGTAAATGTTAAGTTTGTTGAACGATGCTGATGTAGCAATTTTAATGGCCAGCAATATATATTATATATTAAAGAAGTATTTATGTAAATCCAATGACTTTCGTTTTCTTTTGCGCCAAATAAAATTAAATTCCTTGCTAATTAAAATGCTTGTATATTGATTAGAGATAAACACTAAAAAGTGTTTATCTCTAATCAAAGCGTTATTTAATGATAATACTCTTTATTCCGCACGTCATTTAAGAAATTATTAAACTTATTCAAATAGACATGTAACACAATAGACCAGTATGTAATGTTTCGAACATATATATCCCATGTACCTCAATGAGAATGAAGTCTACTTGCTATACGCACCTTCTGTTAACTGTTAACTTGGAGTTATTGCTTAGATATAATGGACATACTTATCTTAAATAGAAATCAGATAAACGTGATCAATTCCCTTTCGAAGTAAGAAGTAACTGTCTGACAATGTGCAACGTAACTATTATCTGTTACGTTTTGTTTTTCTTGTTGTACATAGACCTAATATTTTTTATTAACTATGAGAATCATGACTTAGCTAAAATAAGTATTTCCTCCTTAAAGATACACTAGATATATATGATGATGCTACAGCATTTCCTTCTCCAAGCAAGAAATTTTTGTCTTACAACACGGGTGTAGCTGTAACATGATGCATTTGTTATTACCCCGGTGAATGTTGCAGGATATATTTCATACTTATAATTGCGTGTAGTTAAAAGTAAAATGTTTTTTTTTCTTCAGTGTAGATAGATTATAATAGCTTTCCATAACTATTTATATTTAATTTATATTACATTATTTTTTATAACTGAAGGATTTTTGTTGGAACAACAATAAACGTAAACTTATTAGCTTTGAAGAAAAAAGTATTCTTTCACTTGCATTCTTGTAAGTAGGGATGTGGTGTAAAGAAAATATTCCACTTAATTATTCGGAGTTTTCAAATATAAGAAGAGTTATATTCTCTTCACACCACGATATTCAAATTTTATTCAAAATTTATTACGATATTCTTTCTTTACACTGATCGATGTCATACCTTTAATGTATAATAATATAAATCAAAGTTCGAGGCCACTGAAATAAAAATTTATATAATATATAGTTTATTAAATTTAATTGAATAAATATATTTCAAAGAGTCATACTCTATCCTATGGGATTAAATCCATAATCAGTTCTGGTACATCATGCATTCAGAGTTTAATGGCTGAAATGCTAAAATTATTGATTCTGGGAGCTGAAATTTATAACTAATATTGAGCTGCAGGTAGTATAAATGAGTCGTGAATATCACATCTGTAATACCGTGCAAGAAATGATATAGCATCGCGTATTCAAAATTGGCAAAGTTATCTCATATCTTGGTATTTCGAAACGGTGTTGGTATATAAAAACTATGGGTGCACGAGACATCCTTACTAATAGTATTATAAATGCGAATGTGAGTTTGTTTGTGTGTTTGCTTGTTTGTTACGCTTTCACGCCTCAGTTACTTAGCCGATCATCATGAAATTTTCAAGAAATATTTTTGATATATTAGAAAAGGTTATAGGAGGCTATAAAATGTCTTCGTACGACTTTAATTAACCGAGATATTAATTAAAAACTACTTTTCCCCTACATTTTTCACTTAATTTGTTGGATTTTGCCCTATTAAAGGAATTTGGCTACTTGCCAAATTACACTTTCACAAATATCTATGGAACGGCGGTTAGTTGAATTTCGGAAGACATATCCGCTGATTCCAAAAATTCGGTGGAATCCATCGATACCATTCTCATCTTCGTACGACTTTAATCAGCTGATATATTAATTAAAAACTCTGAAAACGCTAATTTGAATGCAACTCAATAGCGACATTAGGGATTTTTTCTTGAGTCTTCCCATGTGGGTCCAATAAATTGGTGATAAAAATTATAACTTTCGATCTAATTATTTAAATTTCTCGAAATTTGGAAACTTGGCTCGCTCTCTGAATGATAGGAACATATTTGGTGTAACTGGTTTTGTCGCGTAATTATTTCCAGCTTAATCACAGATGAAGCAATACTCCGCTTGCCATTGTTAACTCTTTGTTGACAGGCTGCGATTCGAAAGCGACGGAGGGGGGAACTGATATCCGGTCGACCGTTGGGTTGGCGAAAAGTCAAAGTTAACGAATTTACACGTGGAAAATTATTTTAAAATTAATAACTTCTAATTAAGTTACTGACTTGAAATTATTATCAATATTTCGGCTTTTGTGATATATTTAATGTTTTATTTCGCATTTTTTAAAGATCTATTCATTTCGTGTTATATATTTATGTTATTGTTGCTTGAAAAATTGCAATTACATTTTATATTCTTTACATTTTACTGCGTGCGATAAAAATTTTGTTTATCATTTTAAGGCGCTCGAATGTTCTTTATTTTGAAATTTTAAGCGGAATGTACTTTAAATCCACGCGGAGTTGAAACTTATTTAAGAACATCAACTCAAGCGAAGCCGCGGGTAAAGCTAGTATGTTTAATAAATGCAAGAGGTGCAAGTCAAACTATATTATTATAATTGGGTAATTTCTCCTTTGTTTCCCTTTACTTTTTTACAATGAGGTTGTATGCGCATATGACGCGATTTATGATTCACACACGTAAAGGAATTCGAAAAATTAAAGCAAATTGCTCATTAAAAGAGGCAGAGCATGTCAATTTTTTTAAACATTAGTTCAGCTTTTTCCATCTAAATCCTTTCGAAATATTAAATTTCATTTCTTGGTAACACATATTATGAAATGGCTGTATATTCTTTTACAATAATGTACACTTTTTATTTCCATTAATGAATGGGCATCCGCTTGTAAGATCTGACCTTTTTAGCTAACACATAGTTAAATTGATCTTACGAGGAAACCTGGTGACTGGTGTAAAAGAATACCAGCACAGAAGAAGGGTAAAATAAACCCTTATTATTCGTCAAACTCTGAACACAAATGCACGCACTTCCTGTTTACAATAGCACCGGTGTAACTTGAGAATAGTTTCACAATAAATTCAAAGATAAAGCGTAGTGCTGGACTAACAATTTAATTCAAGTCTAACAGGGCTGACTCAAAAACTTAGACAACGTTACATTTATTAAATATACAAAAACGGCATATCAGCAACTCAGTGTAACAACAAGGGCACACTAGTAACATATACAGAGAATAACATATACATATACAGAGAATAACATACATATACAGGAAGAATAACATATACAGAGAAGTCTCATCTACCACATTTTCACATTCTGGAAATTCTCATGAGTGAGGCAAATGCCAGATGAAAACTCGTTAAGAGCTCTGTTATCACTTGGAAGATTTTCAGAAGAGAAGTTATGTTGGTCTGTGTTACAGGGTTTGGATTTGGTCCATGGATTCTAAAACTCGAATCATGGATACCGCAGTCTACAAGCTATCTAGGTTGCCTATAATTTATAACTCTACTTTATAATTTTCAAAATAACAATTTATCCTTTAAAAAGTGACATTTCTAACCCAGCAGGTTGAGAAAAAGAGGCTGAATGAAATTGACTGGCCAGCCTCAAATTACGATCGGAAGATAATCAATCATCATTGGAATACGTTAGAGTGCTGAATGATAGTCAAACCAAACGGCCTCAAAACCGCTACAGAAACTGATTGCATTATTACAAGAGAAAGGAAAAAGGTTATCTGGAGATATCTACTAAAATTTAATGGAAATTTTTCTCTCGAGGAATAGAAGCAGTGAAGTGGTAAATAGACAACATACGTCATTCTGGCATCATACTATTTCGAGTATCGCAATTTCATACGAATATCCAATTATTAATGATAATATATTGCATCTCACTCTAATTAAATAATTTATTTAAATATTACTTAAACATTTGTTGTGATGGAAATATATTTAGTTGTGTGAATTATGAATCTCGAATTGGCTAGCAAAATATATGTAAAAAGGAAAGTTGTATCCTAATATACATATTAAACAATTTTACGACAGTATAATTTCTAAAAGTTGCATTAATTAAAAAAAAATGTTAGTTGAAATTTTCAAAATTGGGGTGGGGGGACATTTAGAATTCATGAAGTCATACCTATCGTGAAGTTGTAATAGAGTAAATATTATTGTTTATCGGTAAAATTTTATGATTTTTTATGATTAGGATAAGGAAAATTACCTTTTTTTTTTTTTTTTTTTTTTTTTTTTTGGCAAAAAAAATTAATTTGCTTTTTAAAAGTAAAGCATTCCTGTAAAATCATGTCTAATTAGAAATAGAGTAGACATATTATTTATTTTGAAGCAATAGCGCATGAAAGATTAGCAATTCCTTTACCGGGATTCGAGCCTGGACCTCTCGCATACACGCCGAGTATGCTAACCATTATACCACGAAGGCATGCTAGAAGGAGGAAGAAAATACCTTAAATTAACACACAGAGTACAAAACTTAACAATTATAGTATGGACTCTCGCATTCTAATTAACAAATCATTAACAAATGATAGAAAATACTACATAAAACCGAAAATGAAATGGATATATTGTAGAAGCAATATATAATTCAAATAAACAGAAGTATTTAAGGCGATGTTTCATCTTCTAAAGGATTCTCTCCATGAAGATAATTAGCACATCGGTAGGCAAATTCGGAAGTAGAGCTGTGATGATACTGTTTTAGGCTTAACTGTCAGAAACTGGTAGACGGTAAGAATGAAAACTAGGTAGGTATTAGATGAGATTTATCATTCATACCTTCTCGAGATTTTATTTAACCAAGTTTTTACATCTTCTATGTTTGCCGCACCCATGTCGGAATTCAGAGTTAGTTTTCACTATTATTTGATATAGAAGGAAGAACTAAGTGATTTAAATAAAAAAGATAGATAATTAACAACGACGCATACAAAATTGGGCTTTATTTCTTACACTTAATTTTTTAAAATTTATCTATAAAGTCTTCGCAAATGTTCAAAACATGGCACAAAATTCCGTAAGTGTGTCATAATCACATGACACTTTTCTGGACTCATTGCTTAAAATATGACCTTTACTTGTGATTTTTGCATTTCGTAATACAAGAGAATTTTTTAAAAATTTCTTTTGATTAAAAAGAAAGATAAAACAGATCCTGATATAAGTTCTTAATGAAAAAAAAAAAGCAGCACAAAGTGAATTTTTCTAAAGAAAGCATAACTGTATTCCGGTGCAGTGATTTAGTGTGATGTTGGTTTCACTGTGAGTGTATTTAATTTGTAAAAGAATTAGATTTAAAGGGGAAACTTTCAAATGGGCAAAGTGCTTACATGAGTTGTTAAACCAATAAATAAATAAAATTTAATGAAGATTTCTAATTTTATGCAGCTAAAATCAATTCATACAATGCCACTTTCATAAACGTACTAGCAAATTTATTGTTAGAAATTTTTACTGATCTACTGTTACGAAACCTGCTTTATATGCGATCAAAATACAGGTATTTGTAGACAGTACCAGATTTAGGTTAAAATTAGGATGAAAAGGTACTAGATTTAGACAAAATGCATTTCAATTTATTTCAAATGTTGTTTAATTTATTGTAGAGCATTTTAAGGACAATAATACGAAGCTTCATAGATGAAATCTACTTAAACACTTGCTCATGTGTATGGCAACAGGGACGTGGAGCTCACAGAAATGCATTTTATTTATTAGATTGGAGCTAAAACGGAGCAGTTAATTAAAGTACAGTACACCAGGAAGAAGGGACTCCAAGACTTAGGCTCAAGATGCTCTTACATGGTTATAATGCTCCAACCCCTATAGGCGATCCAAGGAGGCATAACCCTGCTGGTCAACCCAGGGGGCAGTTTTAGATATACACAGTCTAGGAAAGTAACACGAGTCAGTGGTAACCGGCAAGCACTCACCAACAAAGAGAACATAGATACGTCGTAGACTACCGCAAAGTGTTAATCAAGGGTAGCCAAATCCCTAAAGACGACCTCCAATATCTAACCATGTAACGTCTCCACAACCAACGAGCAGACAAGTCAGTACTAGTATGGTTACTGTCCAACCAGAACCTACCACCGAGCAAACGACGGTTCTAGTCACTAATTATTAAAAGACTGATTATTTACGCCAGATGTCGAGTCTGTCTAAGTACAGGTCCTAGCGAGAACGCTGGGAAAGTTGCTCCCACTCAACCTTCGGGGGGGGGGGAAGGAATCAAAGAAAGTACAAAAAACAATTCGCGAGTACCTGCCTTGCGTAGCTCAACCATTTCCATCCGCAACTCAGTAAACAAAAATCCTGTAAGCCTCGCATTCATGTAGCAATGCATATCTCTGGAAATCCGCACGGAGAATGACGATTACGATAATAGAAAGCTTTTATTTGCTACATAATAGCACCCTGTACTACCTAAAAGAGCTGTTCTCACATACCATTATAAAATCACGCACACACTTTTAAATATAAATATACATATACACACATTTCATAATTTTTGTTTTCACTCGGTAGGAAGAAAATATTAGGCCTGATGGTAAATGTATTAGAACACTAAAAATCTATAGAACGTATATTAGATCTAGTACCAAAATACTGACAGAATCCTGTTTGCAAATGGAATTACATATAATGTTAATGCATGTCAGAGGAAAGTGCAACATATATGAATTTATTAATTTTAACAGTTAAATATTTGTTTGATACTGAATAAAGTTCAGCTTATGGCGAGGTTCATTCTTTTACATCTACAGTGAGGTGCTTAATTCTCTGTCATGTGATTCAGCAGTGGCTCAAAGGTTTACATTCATGATTCATCTTTAAAGTAGGTTTTAAGGTTAAAATAAATGTCATTTCCATACAGGCATAAATGTCATTTAATAGAGGTATAACGCTAGACGACCAGAAGCTAGATGTGACTTATAAAAACATAAAATTAATGTACAAATTTTGAGAAATTTGCATTCTTCCTTGCGACTGAGCAGTGTTGAAGAGGCGTAAAGTTCAACGCTAATGTGGAATTTTATGCATGGAATATCCTCCAGAGAAGTGTGGTAGTGTTATGCATGGACAAGGAAAATAGCTGTCGAAGAAAAGAATAGGAATAAGAATCTAGCAGAATATTTCGGGCCGCATTTACGTGAAGCAATGCATGGAATTTTTACAGCCAAGTAACTGTCGACATCCAGGCAAATTAACCATCAGTTATTCATCTTCATGTGATCCTTTTTCCGCACATGTAATAGGCTGACATACTCCGTTCATTTGTTTTGTTAAGCTCAAGGAAGGCTACACTTCTTTGGTAGGCAACGAAGACTTACTCTACGTATTACTCTCAAAAAATAGAATTCAGTTAAAAATATCGTAATATGTATTTAATAGCAGAAAATATAACTGAACAAATTAAAAAAAATATGTTCTGAAAGGTTTAACTGCTTGCATATAGTGCTTGATGCAAGCCAACACAAAAAAACGCTCAGCTATGGTTACAGTTCCAAAGTAATTACATTTAGGACAGTCAAAAAAAGAAGAGCAAAATGTAGTTACAGCGCAGACCAAGATCGCAAAAACTCCTCCCACAAACAGGAGCAAGTTCAATAAATTCCGAAATAAGTAATTATTGAAGACAAATTCACTTTAAAATGCACATTGACAATAAAAGACAACGTTATCAGAACTAAGCACGTCTGTTATCTTACTGAACTAAGAATGAAAAAAAAATCTTGGACTTATTTCTCGAAACAGTAAATTTTTTCATCATCTGGAATTCTGATATCCCAAATTCCATTCCTTCGGATAGTATATTTCTGTTATTTGAGATTTAAATATATTATTAGTTTATTTACGGCTTTTTAATATGTACATTGATTAAAATAATATCAAATGATAACACAGAATAGTACATAATGCATAATTCATAAGATAGTTTTAAATCAATTTAAATAAAACCATAGGATATGTAGATTGAATTATGAATTACGAAAAATATTACGACAAACAATCCTTAAATAGGGAGAAAATTATACATTTTTAAAGAGTCATTATTTAGCATAGTAAATTAATTTGTTTTAAAAAATAGACTAAGTAAATATGGGGAATTTGTGTGTTCGGCTTACCTTTCCAGATAACGTATTTTTGTTTTCAATATGCAGCGTAATTGTAGTACGTTACTTGTACTACTGAATTCGTGTACGTATGATATTTTGATGCGCTTTCTTCAGGCAGGTTTTGAATTTTAAATATAAAACTAAGTTTTATTATCGAGCTCAAACTTTAATATTATACTTATTTCGTCAATGTCTTGTCAAATGGGTGTACTATTGGGAAAACAATATTTATCTTCTTTAGCTCTAAATATCTTAGTTGAAGTAACAGAATAAAAGGAAGAAAGTAAACTTCATTTGTATTTCAAGAAATAAGCAGATAGATTATGTGTAACGTGAATACGAGCCACATTCCCTTAGAAAGTCTACCCCGAAAGCATCTTTCCTCTTAAGAAGATAGCCCTCGTAGCTTTTCCATATTCAAATAATCTAACGCGGTCAGATTACGAAAAAGAGATAATACAATCATCTGGGATTTACTTACAAACATAAATCCGTCCAGACTTTCATCTCATTTATCCGGATATACAGACTCCTATTTCATCCTTGAATGCTTGACACTTAATGCGCGCCAAAGTTTCTTAAATTTATTAGTAGGTGAGGAAGGAGGAATGAGAGATAACCTTGAATTTCTTTACTTTCATGATTTTCCGTTATATAATTAGAAAGTAAATAACCATAATAATAGCTATAGTTGTTATAAATAGCTATATTGGCGATATTTTGCTAGCTTAATTTACAATTCTGAGTCGTATATTTTGAGGTTTGTTTAATTCTACTAGAACTACATGTAAGTTTTTAATGATCAAGTACAGGTAAGTTTGAAAGTAGAAGCACATTAGAAAGGTTGTTACCTCATATGCAAGAAAGATACACAAATACGGAATAAAATATAAATTTGTGTATATTTAAGCTACTGCATGTGTGAAATAAATGTGAAAAACACCTATGATAACTGTCAAAATATGTATAGTATAGCATACGAAGAACTTTCATGAGAATAAGCGAAGGACATGAAAAAGAAGATAAAATACATGGAAAATGAAGATAAAATACTCATGCATTGAAAATAAAGATAAAATACCTGTGTTGTAGCCTTAAGCTATTTTAAGAAAGCTATAATTCTGGAACAGAACTTAAGAGTAAACAGATTTTAACAGTCTCCCGAAAAGGTTTGTTAATGTTTCCTACGCTTTTGCGGATCTCGCAGTCTACCAGTTTGTTGTTACACTCACTCCTGCTAGCCCATTTTTTGTCTTTTTAGCTTTATTATCAAACATCATTTACTTCGCACTTACGAAATATACAATTCAACAGCAAAATTTTAAAAAAATGAAAAGCTGAATAGCAGTATATACAGATTTCCAGATAAAGGCAATATAATTTTCTGTTTTTTCCAGAGTTTTCTCAGTTCATCACATCAATATTCAGATGGTTTTACAATTCTTTTTTCGTTTTAGTATTAAAGTTTCGTGCGTTTTATCTATTAAATATCCCGTTCTTGGTACATGCATCATATAAAATCTGCTTCAACTGTGAAATTATAAGATATTAAAAAACAGTATGTCTTTAGAATTTCCGATAGACAGGCTGACGCGCTGGAGACAAATATGTTTTTTTCTTCGTTCAGTGTTGCCGTTGCTCGCTTTGAAATCGTTGAATTTGTTAATAAAAAATGCATTAATGAGAAAAAATACGAAACAGATAATAAAAAATTTCCAAATTTCATATTTGGGTTTCCAGGTGCCCATCTTCGGGTTGAGGACTAAGTTATTTAAATTTTATAGCTCTAGACTTGCGGGCAAGCCCGCCAGCTGAGCGGGCTGAAGCCCGCTTTTCATTGTTCAATGTTCATTGTTCAATGTCCATTGTAATTTCGCCGGTATTCGAAAGTTGGACCGAACTACCAGTGTTCAGGGGTTTTGAGCTTGTTCCCCCTGCTTTATTCCCGTGCGCATCCAGAAGATAATGCATACACGTTACACATGCGGAAAATCACTGAAATACACATAGAGTCAGCGTGTTGGCTGGGATTCAAAGTTGGACCGAACTACCATCGTTCAACGGTTTTGACCGGGTTACGCCCGCTTTATTCACGTATTCATTAAGCAGATACTCCGTATACGATACACATGCCTAAAATCACGAAAACACGCAATCAGCCAACCCGCTAGCCGGGATTCGTAAGTTGGACCGAATTACCAGCATTCAACGTTTTTTCGCGGGATTCATCCGCTTTATTCACCAATTCATCCAGAAGATACTGCATACACGGTACACATGCGTAAAATCCCGCAAACACCCATGGACCCAGCCCGTTTTCCGGGATTCGAAAGTAAGACCAAACTACCAGTGTTCAGCGGTTCTGCGTGGACTGCGCCCGCTTTACTCGCATATGCATCCAGAAAATACTGCATACACTATACACATGGGGAATATCACGAAAACACCCATACAGCTAGCCCGTTAGCCGAGATTCGAAAGTTGAACCGAACTACCAGTGTTCAGCGGATTTGCGCGAAGTTCGACAGCTTTATTCAATTATGCATACGCGTAAAATCCCGCAAACACCCACGGACCCAGCCCATTTGCCGGGATTCGAAAGTAGGAGCGAACTACCAGTGTTCGGCAGTTTTGCGCGGGCTGAGCCCGCTTTATAAACGTGTGCATGCACAAGATACTGCATACACGTTACACATGCAGAAAATAACGAAAACACCCATGCAGCCCGCTTGTTCACCGGGATTCGAAAGTTTGACCAAACTACCAGTGTTCAGTGAATTTACCGCTCAGCCGCGAATGTGCCGTTGTATAAAGTGTAATCGCGAAAATTATCGCATTTATTATTGAAACAGTACATTCGTTATTAAAATTCCTATATTTTTTATAAACTTCAATATAATCACACACAAAATTATATCAATATATATATTAATGCAATTAATAATTCATAATTATTTATAATAAAAAAAGTTTTCATATACCATCTTCAAGGAAAATATATTCAATTTAAAACCCCGAACGGAACTACCAGTGTTCAGTGACTTTACCTCTCAGCCGCTAATGGGCCGTTGTAGAAAGTGTAATCGCGAAAATTTTCGGGTTTGTTTATTAAAACAGTATATTCGTTATTAAAATTCCTTTACTTTTTATAGCGTCAACATAATCACACACAATATTATATTAATGCAATTAATAATTCGTAATTATTTCTAATAATAAAAGTTTTCATATACCATCTCCAAGGAACACACATATTCAACTTAAAACCCTGAACGAAAAAAAATTTTAGTCAAAAATTAAATTACTATTTTAAATAGTAATTTCAGTTTCTCTTTTAAAAATCTGCAAAGAAAATATTTAATCTAAAAAAGAAAAAAATCAAAAGTAAGTTTTAAATATTGAAAAAAAAAAACATAACAGAAATATATAACACGATACGTAAATTAAGTGGACGTACCTAAAACCATGAAAAAATATATCATTCGGAAAAATTAATTATTCTAAAGCATAATAACATATTTTAAAAAATAGCGCTTTCAGATTTTTTAATTAATATCTCAGCTGTTGAAAGTTATAGAACTTCAAGAACGTCATCATTTTAATTTAATGTAATATAACAACTCTTACTCAATATCAATAAAAAAATTAACATGGCAATAACATATCGTGTCAATTATCCTAACCTGAAATTAATAAAATAGCAAAAAGTAGCTGTTTGTTTAAAATACTGACATAACCGAAATATTTTCAACTTACAATGAGGTAACATGCAATCGCGTACTTTATTCAACTTCAGAATATAACCTTGATGTTTATCTTCAACACCTACCCAGAAAATGAGAGCGAAAAATAGCGTTTTCGCAGTTTTTAATTAATATCTCGGCTAATTAAATTTGTACGATGATGAGAATGGTATCAATGGATTCCCAGAATTTTTTCGACTCCGAAGATACCTGTCTTGAATTCCAACTGAGCGCGGTTCCATAGATATTTGGAAAAAGATGAAATTGACACGTGACCTTTTGCAGCATAAATCTCCAGCGGAAGCAATTCTCCACCCCCGGCGCTTCCGAAGAAGCAATTTTAACTCAGCTAATTCCGAGACAGTTGCCACTCCGAAAAATGAAATAATGCTTTCGCAGTTTTTAATTAATAACTCCGCCGATTATTGTCGCACGAAGATGAGACCGGTATCGATGGATTTGTTGATTTTTTTCGAATACGGCGATATGCGTTTCGAATTCCAACTCCTCTCCGTTCCCGAGATATTCCAGAAAAACGAATTTGGCACTCAGCCAAATCCCTAAAATAGGGGAAACCCGTGAAAGAAAGTGCAAAACGTAGGGAAACGTAGGGGAAAAAGCAGATTTTAATTCATATCTCGGCTGCTTAAGGTCGCACGAAGATGCCGATGGTCAATATGGCGAGCCACGGGAATTCCGAATCCAACGGTACCTTCCGCTAAGTTCTGCACCCAGCCGTTCCCGAGGAGATGATGTTAAAAACACACAAACACACAGACAGACGCGCACAGATTTTAATAGTATAGACTAGCGGGCAAGCCCGCCAGCTGAGCGGGCTGAAGCCCGCTTATCATTGTTCGTTTTTAAAAGATATCCTATGTTAAATTTGGCCGGTATTGAAAAGTTGAACCGAACTACCATTTTTTAGCGGCATTCCGCGGGCTTCCCCCGCTTTTTTCACCTATGCATCCAGAACTTACCGCATACATTATACATATGCGGAAAATGACGAAAACACCCATGCTTCCAGCCCTTTCGCGGGTATTCGAAATTTGGACCGAAATACCAGTTTTCAGCGCTTTTGGGCAGGAGCCCGCCCAAAACAGTGTTCACGTGTGCATGCAAAAGATACTGCGTACACCGTACACATGCGTAAAATCACGAAAACACCCCTCCAGCCAGCCCGCTGCCGATTCGAAAGTTGGACCGAAATACAATTTTTCAGCGATTTTGCGCGTGCTGTGCCCGCTTTATTCACGTATGCATGCTGAAGATGGTGCATAAACGATACATATGCGTAAAATCACGAAAACAAACATGGAGCCTGCCTGTTCGCCGGTATTCGAAAGTTGGACCGAATTACCAGTGTTATGTGGCTTTGCGCGGGCTCTGCCCGCTTTATTCACATATACACCCAGAAGATACTCCATACACTATACACATGCGTAAAATCACGAAAACACCCATGGAGCCAGCCAGTTCGTCGGGATTCGAAATTACCGCATTACCAGTATTCTGTGCCCGCTTTATTCACGTATGCATCCATGAGATACTTTATAAACGATACACATGCGAACAATCACGAAAACACCCATGCAGCCAGCCCGCTCGCCGAGATTCGAAAGTTTGAGCGAACTACCAGTGTTCAGCGGTTTTACCCGGTATCCGCGCGCTGTATTCACGTATGCATCCAAATTTTATATACAGTACCCCGGAATTCGAAAGTAGGACCGAAATACCAGTGTTCAGCGATTTTGTGGACCGGGCTGCGCCCGCTTTATACACATAAGCATGGAGAGGATACTGCATAAACGATACACATGAGTTATAAAGCAAGAAAACACCCGGGGAGCCAGCTCGTTCGCCGACACCGAAAGTTGGATCGAACTACCAGCGTTAACAGGTTTTGAGCAGGCTGCGCCCACTTTTATCACATATGCATCCAGAAATCACTTTATACACTATACACATGCGGAAAATCAGGAAAACACCCATGCAGCCAGCCCGCTCGCAGAGATTCGAATGTTTGACCGAACTACCAGTGTTCAGCGGTTTTACCCGGTATCCGCGCGTTGTATTCACGTATGCGACCAAATTTTATATACAGTACCCCGGAATTCGAAAGTTGGACCGAACTACCAGTGTTCTGTAGTTTTGCGCGGGCTGCTCCCGCTTTATTCAAGTATGCATGCAGAAGATACCGCATACACGTTACACATGCGAAAAATCCCGAAAACACACATTGAGCCAACACCGTCGCTTGGATTCGAAAGTTGGACCGAACTACCAGTAATCAGAGGTTTTGAGCGAATTTCGGCCGCTTTATTCACTTATGCATCCAGAAGATGCTGCGTACACGAGGCACATGCGTAAAATCACGCAAACACCCATGGACCCAGCCCGTTCGCCGGGATTCGAAATTAGGCCCGAACTACCAGAGTTCAGCTTTATTCATTTATGCATCCAGAAGACACTGCATACAAAACAGATATGCGTAAAATCACAAAAAACATGAGTGTAGCCTGCCTGCTCACCGGGATTCGAAAGTTACCGTATACCATCTCAAAGGAGCAAAGAAAAATCTTTTATCTAAAAAAAAAAAAAGTGTGAATTTAATTTTTATTGGTGCGAACTTATTTAAAATATCATTTGCATTAAAAGATAATATCTAAATTAAGTGCACGTATCTAATAACATGAAAAAATATATTATTCCAAAAAATCAAATTTATTATTAAAAAAATAACAACATATTTTTAAAAAATAGCTTTTTCAGATTTTTTAATTAATATCCCAGCTGATTAAAGTTGTACAACTTCAAGAACGTCATCATTTAAATTTAATGTAATATAATAACTTTTATTCAATATCAATAAAAGAATTAACGTGACAATCATCCTAACCTGAAATTAAAAAAAAATTGTGAAAAGCAGCTGTTTATTTAAAATGCCTACATTAACGAAATATTTTTAAAATACAGTTAGGTAACATGCAATCGCGTGCTTTATTCAACTTTAGAATATAACCTTGATTTGTATCTGCGGCGATTCAAGAAACTGTTGCAATCGGAAAAATGAGCCCGAAAATTAGCGTTTTCACAGTTTTTAATTAATATCTCAGCTGATGAACGTCCTACGAAGATGAGAATGGTATGATTGGATTCGTAGAATTTTTTGGAATCCGCAGACACCTGCCTCGAATTCCAACTCAGCGCCGTTCCATAGATATTTAAGAAAAAAGAAATTGACACGTGACCTTTCGCCAGCACAAATCTCGAGCGGAAGCAATTGTCATCCCCCCGGCGCTTTCGAAAAAACAATTTTATCTCAGCTAATTCCGAGACGGTTGCCACTCCGAAAAATGAAATAACGTTTTCGCAGTTTTTAATTAATAACTCCGCCGATTATTGTCGTACGAAGATGGGACCGGTATCGATGGATTCGTTGATTTTTTTCGAATACGGGGATATGGGTTTCGAATCGCAACTCGGAGCCGTTCCGCAGATATTCGAGAAAAACGAATTTGGCACTCGGCCAAATCCCTAAAATAGGGGAAACCCGTGAAAGAAAGTGCAAAACGTAGGGAAATGTAGGGAGAAAATCAGTTTTTAATTAATATCTCGGCTAATTAAAGTCGCACGAAGATGCCGATGGTCAATCCGGCGAGCCACGGGAATTCTGAATCCAACGGTACCTTCCGCTAAGCTCTACACCCAGCCGTTCCCGAGGAGATGATGTTACAAACACACAAACAGACAGAGGCACACAGATTTTAATAGTATAGACTAGCGGGCTGAAGCCCGCTTATCATTGTTCTTTTTTAATAGAATTCCTATGTTAAATTTGTCCTGTATTTAAAACGTTGAACCGAACAACCAGTTTTTAGCGGCATTCCGCGGGCTTACCCCGCTTTTTTCACCTATGCATCCAGAAGTTACCGCATACACGATACACATGCGGAGAATCACGAAAACACCCATGCTGCCAGCCATTTCGCGGGTATTCGAAAGTTGGACCGAAATACCAGTGTTCAGCGCTTTCGGGGGGCTGCGCCCGCGCAAAACAGTGTTCACGTGTGCATGCAAAAGATACTGCATACACCGTACACATGCGTAAAATCACGAAAACACCCCTCCAGCCAGTCCGCTGTCCGGGATTCGAAAGTTGTACCGAAATATAATTTTTCAGCGATTTTGCGCGTGCTGTGCCCGCTTTATTCACGTATACATGCAGAAGTTAGTGCGTAAACAATACACATGCGTAAAATCAAGGAAACACCCATGGAGTCAGCCCGTTCGCCGGGATCGAAAGTTGGACCGAACTACCAGTGTTCATCGGTTTTGCGCGGGCTGCCCCCGCTTAATTCACATATGCGTCCAGAAGTCACTGCATACACGATACACATGCAGAAAATCACGAAAACACCAATGTAGGCAGCCCGCTCGCCGAGATTGGAAAGTTGGACCCAACTACCAGTGTTCAGCGGTTTTGCGGGGGCTGCGCCCGCTTTATTCAGTTATGCATCCAGAAGATACTGCATACATTATGCACATGTGGGAAATCACGAAAACACCCATGCAGCCAGCCCGCTCACGGCGATTTTAAATTTGGTACGAACCACCAGTTTTCAGCGCCTTTGCCGCTATTCATTGTTCGTGTGTATAAGATTTCCTAATATAATTTCGCCGGTATTCGAAAGTTGGAACGAACTACCAATGTCCAGCGGTTTTGTGCGGGCTGCGCCCGCTTTATTAAAGTTTGCATCCAGAATATACTGCATACACGACACACATGCGTAAAATCACGAAAACACCAATGCAGCCAGCCCGCAAATTTTCGGGATTCGAAAATTGGAACGAACTAACAATGTCCAGCTGTTTTGCCCGGGCAGCACCTGCTTTATTAAATTATGCATCCAAAATATACTGCATACACGATACACATGCGGAAAACCACGAAAACACCCATACAGCCAGGCCGTTGCCCTTTATTCGAAAGTTGGACCGAATTATCAGTGTTCAGCGATTTTACCCGCTTTATTCGCGTATGCATCTAAAAGATACTGCATACACGTTACACATGCGGAAAATCATGAAAACTTCCATGGAGGCAGCCCGTTCGCCGGGATTTGAAAGTTGGACCGAATTACCAGTGTTTAGCGTATTTGCCCAGTGTTCGCCCGCTGTATTCCTGTATGCATCCAGAAGATACGGCATACACGATACACATGCGTAAAATCGCGAAAACACCCATGCAGGACAATCCTTTCACAGGTATTCCAAAGTTTGACTGAACTACCAGTGTTCAGCGGTTTTACGCGGGCTGCGTCCGCTTTAATCATATATGCATTCAGAAGATACTGCATTCACGATACACATGCGTAAAATCACGAAAGTACCCATGCAGCCAGCCCGTTCGTCGTTATTCGAAAGTTGGACCGAACTACCAGTGTTCAGCGGTTTTGCGCGGGCTGCGCCCACTTTATTCACGTATGCGTTCAGAAGATATTGCATACACGATACACATGTGGAAAATCAAGAAAACACCCATGCAGCCAGCCCATTCGCCGGGATTCGAAAGTTGGACCGAACTACCAGTGTTCAGCGACTTTACCGCTCAGCCGATAATGAGCCGTTGTATCAAATATAATCTCGAACAGTTTCGGGTTTATTATTCCAATTATCCGTTATTAAATTCCTTTTTTTAAACTGCAACAGAATCCGCACAAATTTATAACAAAATTGTTTCACGAGAATACAGGTAAATTAAATTTAAATGATTCTCTTGCGCCATTGCTGCAAGGAGTGACATTTGAGTTTAACAAATATTCTCTATTCGTATAAAGCTAATATTCAATTAAATTTTAATTAAGAAATTTTAATTGTAAAAAAATAAAAATAATTATTATTGCTGCCAACTAATTTACAATATCATTTAAATTCAGAAAGATACGTAAATTAAGTCTACGTATCTAAAACCATGAAAAAATATATTATTCGAAAAAATTAATTTATTATTACAAAAAATAATAACATATTTTAAAAAAATAGCGCTTTCAGGTTCATTTAATTAATATCTCAGCTAATTAAAGTTCTACAACTTCAAGAACGTCATCATTTTAATTTAATATAATATAAAAACTCTTACTCAATATCAATAAAAAAATTAACATGGCAATAACATATCGTGTCAATTATCCTAACCTGAAATTAATAAAATAGCAAAAAGTAGCTGTTTGTTTAAAATACTGACATAACCGAAATATTTTCAACTTACAATGAGGTAACATGCAATCGCGTACTTTATTCAACTTCAGAATATAACCTTGATGTTTATCTTCAACACCTACCCAGAAAATGAGAGCGAAAAATAGCGTTTTCGCAGTTTTTAATTAATATCTCGGCTAATTAAATTTGTACGATGATGAGAATGGTATCAATGGATTCCCAGAATTTTTTCGACTCCGAAGATACCTGTCTTGAATTCCAACTGAGCGCGGTTCCATAGATATTTGGAAAAAGATGAAATTGACACGTGACCTTTTGCAGCATAAATCTCCAGCGGAAGCAATTCTCCACCCCCGGCGCTTCCGAAGAAGCAATTTTAACTCAGCTAATTCCGAGACAGTTGCCACTCCGAAAAATGAAATAATGCTTTCGCAGTTTTTAATTAATAACTCCGCCGATTATTGTCGCACGAAGATGAGACCGGTATCGATGGATTTGTTGATTTTTTTCGAATACGGCGATATGCGTTTCGAATTCCAACTCCTCTCCGTTCCCGAGATATTCCAGAAAAACGAATTTGGCACTCAGCCAAATCCCTAAAATAGGGGAAACCCGTGAAAGAAAGTGCAAAACGTAGGGAAACGTAGGGAGAAAATCAGTTTTTAATTAATATCTCGGCTAATTAAAGTCGCACGAAGATGCCGATGGTCAATCCGGCGAGCCACGGGAATTCTGAATCCAACGGTACCTTCCGCTAAGCTCTACACCCAGCCGTTCCCGAGGAGATGATGTTACAAACACACAAACAGACAGAGGCACACAGATTTTAATAGTATAGACTAGCGGGCAAGCCCGCCAGCTGAGCGGGCTGAAGCCCGCTTATCATTGTTCGTTTTTAAAAGATATCCTATGTTAAATTTGGCCGGTATTGAAAAGTTGAACCGAACTACCATTTTTTAGCGGCATTCCGCGGGCTTCCCCCGCTTTTTTCACCTATGCATCCAGAACTTACCGCATACATTATACATATGCGGAAAATGACGAAAACACCCATGCTTCCAGCCCTTTCGCGGGTATTCGAAATTTGGACCGAAATACCAGTTTTCAGCGCTTTTGGGCAGGAGCCCGCCCAAAACAGTGTTCACGTGTGCATGCAAAAGATACTGCGTACACCGTACACATGCGTAAAATCACGAAAACACCCCTCCAGCCAGCCCGCTGCCGATTCGAAAGTTGGACCGAAATACAATTTTTCAGCGATTTTGCGCGTGCTGTGCCCGCTTTATTCACGTATGCATGCTGAAGATGGTGCATAAACGATACATATGCGTAAAATCACGAAAACAAACATGGAGCCTGCCTGTTCGCCGGTATTCGAAAGTTGGACCGAATTACCAGTGTTATGTGGCTTTGCGCGGGCTCTGCCCGCTTTATTCACATATACACCCAGAAGATACTCCATACACTATACACATGCGTAAAATCACGAAAACACCCATGGAGCCAGCCAGTTCGTCGGGATTCGAAATTACCGCATTACCAGTATTCTGTGCCCGCTTTATTCACGTATGCATCCATGAGATACTTTATAAACGATACACATGCGAACAATCACGAAAACACCCATGCAGCCAGCCCGCTCGCCGAGATTCGAAAGTTTGAGCGAACTACCAGTGTTCAGCGGTTTTACCCGGTATCCGCGCGCTGTATTCACGTATGCATCCAAATTTTATATACAGTACCCCGGAATTCGAAAGTAGGACCGAAATACCAGTGTTCAGCGATTTTGTGGAGCGGGCTGCGCCCGCTTTATACACATAAGCATGGAGAGGATACTGCATAAACGATACACATGAGTTAAAGCAAGAAAACACCCGGGGAGCCAGCTCGTTCGCCGACACCGAAAGTTGGATCGAACTACCAGCGTTAACAGGTTTTGAGCAGGCTGCGCCCACTTTTATCACATATGCATCCAGAAATCACTTCATACACTATACACATGCGGAAAATCAGGAAAACACCCATGCAGCCAGCCCGCTCGCAGAGATTCGAATGTTTGACCGAACTACCAGTGTTCAGCGGTTTTACCCGGTATCCGCGCGCTGTATTCACGTATGCATCCAAATTTTATATACAGTACCCCGGAATTCGAAAGTAGGACCGAAATACCAGTGTTCAGCGATTTTGTGGACCGGGCTGCGCCCGCTTTATACACATAAGCATGGAGAGGATACTGCATAAACGATACACATGAGTTATAAAGCAAGAAAACACCCGGGGAGCCAGCTCGTTCGCCGACACCGAAAGTTGGATCGAACTACCAGCGTTAACAGGTTTTGAGCAGGCTGCGCCCACTTTTATCACATATGCATCCAGAAATCACTTTATACACTATACACATGCGGAAAATCAGGAAAACACCCATGCAGCCAGCCCGCTCGCAGAGATTCGAATGTTTGACCGAACTACCAGTGTTCAGCGGTTTTACCCGGTATCCGCGCGTTGTATTCACGTATGCGACCAAATTTTATATACAGTACCCCGGAATTCGAAAGTTGGACCGAACTACCAGTGTTCTGTAGTTTTGCGCGGGCTGCTCCCGCTTTATTCAAGTATGCATGCAGAAGATACCGCATACACGTTACACATGCGAAAAATCCCGAAAACACACATTGAGCCAACACGGTCGCTTGGATTCGAAAGTTGGACCGAACTACCAGTAATCAGAGGTTTTGAGCGAATTTCGGCCGCTTTATTCACTTATGCATCCAGAAGATGCTGCGTACACGAGGCACATGCGTAAAATCACGCAAACACCCATGGACCCAGCCCGTTCGCCGGGATTCGAAATTAGGCCCGAACTACCAGAGTTCAGCTTTATTCATTTATGCATCCAGAAGACACTGCATACAAAACAGATATGCGTAAAATCACAAAAAACATGAGTGTAGCCTGCCTGCTCACCGGGATTCGAAAGTTACCGTATACCATCTCAAAGGAGCAAAGAAAAATCTTTTATCTAAAAAAAAAAAAAGTGTGAATTTAATTTTTATTGGTGCGAACTTATTTAAAATATCATTTGCATTAAAAGATAATATCTAAATTAAGTGCACGTATCTAGTAACATGAAAAAATATATTATTCCAAAAAATCAAATTTATTATTAAAAAAATAACAACATATTTTTAAAAAATAGCTTTTTCAGATTTTTTAATTAATATCCCAGCTGATTAAAGTTGTACAACTTCAAGAACGTCATCATTTAAATTTAATGTAATATAATAACTTTTATTCAATATCAATAAAAGAATTAACGTGACAATCATCCTAACCTGAAATTAAAAAAAAATTGTGAAAAGCAGCTGTTTATTTAAAATGCCTACATTAACGAAATATTTTTAAAATACAGTTAGGTAACATGCAATCGCGTGCTTTATTCAACTTTAGAATATAACCTTGATTTGTATCTGCGGCGATTCAAGAAACTGTTGCAATCGGAAAAATGAGCCCGAAAATTAGCGTTTTCACAGTTTTTAATTAATATCTCAGCTGATGAACGTCCTACGAAGATGAGAATGGTATCATTGGATTCGTAGAATTTTTTGGAATCCGCAGACACCTGCCTCGAATTCCAACTCAGCGCCGTTCCATAGATATTTAAGAAAAAAGAAATTGACACGTGACCTTTCGCCAGCACAAATCTCGAGCGGAAGCAATTGTCATCCCCCCGGCGCTTTCGAAAAAGCAATTTTATCTCAGCTAATTCCGAGACGGTTGCCACTCCGAAAAATGAAATAACGTTTTCGCAGTTTTTAATTAATAACTCCGCCGATTATTGTCGTACGAAGATGGGACCGGTATCGATGGATTCGTTGATTTTTTTCGAATACGGGGATATGGGTTTCGAATCGCAACTCGGAGCCGTTCCGCAGATATTCGAGAAAAACGAATTTGGCACTCGGCCAAATCCCTAAAATAGGGGAAACCCGTGAAAGAAAGTGCAAAACGTAGGGAAATGTAGGGAGAAAATCAGTTTTTAATTAATATCTCGGCTAATTAAAGTCGCACGAAGATGCCGATGGTCAATCCGGCGAGCCACGGGAATTCTGAATCCAACGGTACCTTCCGCTAAGCTCTACACCCAGCCGTTCCCGAGGAGATGATGTTACAAACACACAAACAGACAGAGGCACACAGATTTTAATAGTATAGACTAGCGGGCTGAAGCCCGCTATATATTGCTCGTGTGTAAAAGAGTTCCCGTGTTAAATTTCCCCGGTATAGGAAAGTTGGACCGAAATACCAGTGTCACCGGTTTTACCCGGGCTGCGCTCGCTTAACTCACGTATGTATCGAGAAGATACTGCATACACGTTACACATGCGTAAAATCACGAAAACAACTTCCACCCAGCCCGCTTGCCGAAAGTTGGAACGAACTACCAGTGTCTAGCGGTTTTGGGCGGGCTGCGACCGCTTTATTAAGTTATGCATCCAGAATATACTGCATACAGGACACACATGCGGAAACTCAAGAAAACACCCATAGATCCAGCCCGTTGGCCTTTATTCGAAAGTTCGTCCGAACTACCAGTGTTCAGCGATTTTACCCGGGCTGCGCCCGCTTTATTCGCGTATGCATCCAAAAGATACTGCATACACATTACACATGCGGAAAATCATGAAACATACATGGAGGCAGCCTGTTCGCCGAGATTCGAAAGTTGGATCGAACTACCAGTGATGAGCAGATTTGCGCGGGCTTCGCCCGCTCTATTCTCGTATGCATCCAGAAGATACTGCATACACGATACACGTGCGTGAAATCACGAAAATACCCATACAGACAGCTCTTTAACGGCTATTCGAAAGTTGGACCGAACTACCAGTGTTCAGCGGTTTTGAGCGGGCTGCGCCCGCTTTATTCACATATGCGTCCAGAAGATACTGCGTCCACGATACACATGCGTTAAATCACAAAAGTACGCATGCAGACAGCCCGCTCGCTGGTATTCGAAGGATGGACTTAACTACCAGTGTTCAACGCGGACTGCGCCCGCTTTATTGGCGTATACGTCCAGAAAATACTGCATACACGATAAACATACCCAAAATCACGAAAATACCCATGCAGCCAGCCCGATCGCCTTTATTCGAAAGCTGGACCGAACTACCAGTGTTTAGTGGGCTGCGCCCGCTTTATTTACGTATGCATTCACAATATACTGCATACACGTTACTCATACTCAAAATTACGAAAACACTGATGGAGCCAACCCGTTTGCCGGGATTCGAAATTTGGACTGAACTACCAGTGTTCAGCGATTTTACTGCTCAGGCTTTTTGCCAAGTGTAACCGCAAAACTTTTCGGGTAAAATATTCAAACAGCAGATTCGTTATTAAAACTCCTTTTGATAAGCTTCAACATAATCACACACAAAAGTGCATCAATATATATATTAATGTAATTAATCAACCATAATTATTTATATTAAGAAAACTTTCCATATACCATGTTCAAGCAACAGAAATTCAATTTAAAACCCTGAACGAAAAATAAAATTTAGTCAGAATTTAAATAAATAGTTTATTCATATTTTATTTATTTTTTTGCAATTAAAATTTCTTAATTAAAATTAAATTTAATATTAGCTTTAAGCGAACAGAAACCTTTGTTACCAAAAATACGACAGTATATATATATATTAATGAACTTATATATAATAACAAAAGCAGTGAATGATTACGTAGCTCAGTAACACAAATGAGCACGCGGATTTAAGCTATTAGAAATATTAAATTGTATTATTCAAAGTTGCTTTTCTTATTCAGATCCAAAAATCACGAATTGTTCGAAAAATGCACAAAAAACACATATCTCGGCAACTAACAGGCCGATCGGCTCGAAATTTACAATCTTATAATTGCCAGATTTTGAAAAGAGGTTTGGTCTTTGTTCCAGAGAGATTGGCAAATTAGAAGATTAATTAGCATAATGAATAAAAATCCTCCGCTATTTCATCCATGGCGAATGTCCTTGACGATTCCAACAGTCCTGCGGAAACCATCTCCCCTTCCCCGACACCCGTCGCTTTCGAGTCGAAGGCCCTCAACCAAGAGTTAGGTAGTAGCGCTTTTTTAATGAACCTTCTAATTAGGCTCCTAATTAGCAAAACAGTTTACAATCAACGCTAAAGTTCATTTGAGCATCCGGGAAGTGCAAAATTCAAAATTTGAACGATATCGGTTAATTCTTTCAAAAGTTATGTATTTTTGTGCATTTTTCCGGCTCAATTTCTCTTATTAAGAAAAATGCACTAAATATTCGTATCTCGGGAACTAATCATGCGATCGGCTCCAAATTTAGAAATTTACGACCGATGGATGGTCAGATGAAGGATGCTCTTTGTTCTAGATGGATTGGCAAATTAGATGATTAATTAGCATAATGAATCAAAATGCGCCACTACGCTAATTTCAACCCTGGCGAATGGCCTTGATGATTCCAACAGTCAAACGGATACAATCTCTCCCCCCGGACACCCGTCGCTTTCCGAGTCGAAGGCCGTCAACGAAGAGTTAGGAACGGGAGATAAAGGTAGTAGCGCTTTTTTAATGAACCTGCTAATTAGGCTCCTAATTAGCAAAACAGTTTACAATCAACGCTAACGTTCATTTGAGCATCCGGGAAGTGCAAAATTCAAAATTTGAAAAAAATCGGTCGCTTAGATCGGGAGATACGTATTTTTGGTGCATTTTTCCGACTCATTTTGTTTAATTAAGGAAAATTCGTAATTTGGGAACCAATCATCCAATTTTCTTGAAATTTCGAAATTTTTAATTCTCGGATCTTCAAATGACGGATGCCGTTTGTCCCAAGTCGATCGGCCAATTAGACGCTTAATTAGCATAATGAATAAAAAAGCGCCACTACGCTAATTTCACCCCTCGCGAATGGCCTTGACGATTTCAACAGTCGAGCGAATACCATCTCCCCCCTCCGACACCCGTCGCTTTCCGATTCGAAGGCCGTCAACGAAGAGTTAGGAAGGGGAGATAAGAGTAGTAGCGCTTTTTTAATGAACCTGCTAATTAGGCTCCTAATTAGCAAAACAGTTTACAATCAACGCTAACGTTCATTTGAGCATCCAGGAAGTGCAAAATTCTAAATTTGAAAAACATCGGTCGGTTACATCGGGAGATACGTATTTTTTGTGCATTTTTCCTACTCAGTTACTTTAACTAAGGAAAATTCGTAATTTGGGAACCAATCATCCAATTTTCTTGAAATTTCGAAATTTTTAATTCGCGGATCTTCAAACGACGAATGCCGTTTGTCCCAAGTCGATCGGCCAATTAGACGCTTAATTAGCGACATGACTAAAAATGCTCCAGTACCTTAATTTCGCCAGTTCCCGCGGAGAAATGTCCCTTCAATAGGGAAAAACCCAACAAAGAAAGCGAAAGAAATGCCGAAAACGTAGGGAAAAATTAGTTTTTAATTAATATCTCGGCTAATTAAAGTCGCACGAAGATGCCAATGGTCAATATGGCGAGATACGGGATTTCTGAATCCAACGGTACCTTCCGCTAAGCTCTACACCCAGCCGTTCCCGAGAAGATGATGTTACAAACACACAAACAGACAGAGGCACACAGATTTTAATAGTATAGACTAGCGGGCAAGCCCGCCAGCTGAGCGGGCTGAAGCCCATTACTTCAGGGGATGGATGCCTTCGTGGTATTCGAAAGTTGGTCTCACGAAAACACCCACGCAGCCATGCCGTTCTCCGGGATTCGAAAGTTGGACCGAACTACCAGTGTTCAGCGATTTTACTGCTCAGCCGCTAATGGGCACTTCTACGAAAAGTAATCGCGAAAATTTTCGGGTGTGATATTCCAACAGTATACTCGTTGTTTAAATTATTTTTGGTAAACTCCAACTCCTGTCTATAAATTTCATACTTAACATCTCTTTTGTAATTATGTTTCATAACAGTAAATATATACTGGCATTTAAATGCCTGTAAAATAGTAGAAAGCATTCAAAAGCATTATTTTACAATTTTTTCATTCTCGGAAGTAATACTTTTTACTGCGAGCAAACCTTTGATATTAGTCGTAACTGTAACTGCTTTCGGCGGCGTTTGTTTACGTTTTTGAGCTGATGAGGGTTCGTCATTTATCTTTGTGTACCTTTTAAAAATGTTCTTCGAAGGGTCTTCTAAGACTCTTGATAATATTTTAGTCGTGAATTTGTTCTATTTTGATTATAGTGGTAAATTTCTTTTTTTTTTACATATGCTATCATAATGCATACTATTAGCAAGTAGTATCATAAACCCAAAGCATCAGCGGGTCTAAAATGAAACTCGTGGCATGTGTGAAGAATATTCATGGCAGATGGTCATTTGTAGATGCCATTACAGCAGAAAAAATTGCTGACATTTAAAATAAATCGCCTTTAGCGGATATGACAAATGATGAAAGTCCAGGGTGAAAATCAATTGTGAATACAACTGCGAGTGTAAAGGCAGCTGAGTTGAAAACAACTTTTCAATCTACATCAAATTCTAATCAAAATGTGAGTGAAAAGTGTTCCTATATTTTATTGAACAGCGAAATGTTTGTTGCATAAAGCTACAACAGTTCTTCAGATGTAATATGAAAGGGAATGTTTGGCTATTGAACTCATTTGCAAATTGTGTAAGAAGGTGTTAATTTTAAAAAATCAAAAATTGTAAAACCAAAACTTACAGATTATAAAATTGCTAGTAAATAACATAATGTTAAATAATATGTGCAATGCTATGAAAATTCTAAGAACAGATAACAATTATCAAAATATTTTGAATAATTAGGCAACGACCACAGGAAGTGTCATTTTTACCTCCGTGTGTAAAGTATTCAGCTACGGCAAAGCACTCGAGTGCAATCTGCCTAAGGGGATGGATGCCTTCTTGTCGGCTTTTTAAGATAAAGTGGCTCGTATACGCATGGGGAAAATAACAAAAACACCCATGCAGCCACCCCGTTCACTGGGATTCGAATGTTACGCAACTTTGTGGAACATACTCATTTGCTCATTACAGTCCTATCCCTCGAGTAAATCAAATATCATGTGAATCATGCCCATGTCTTGCATCTGCTGCACACCTTGTTCCATCATTGTGTGGATATAACTCATATTGTGTCAATAGTGTTTTATGTGTCCAATATCCCCTGTATATACCGCCTGTATATTAGTCGTCTGTTTTTATCGCATTCAAAATAAAGAAATAACAGAAAATAATTTTTTAAATGTACCGAGTAAGTATTGCAGATGGGTGGGCTGCAACCACTCATTTTGTGGAAATATTTTATATTTAAATGAAAAACAGAAAAATAATTTTAAATCTATGATTAAAATTGTTTTTCTCACTTTCATTATTATTAACATGAAACCGAAGGGACTGAAGAATTTTTTCGTGTTAAAGGATATTGGGAGAAAAAAAAAAAAAAAAAAAAAAAAACATATTTTCAACAAAATTAAGTTTGTTAGAGTACATTTTATTTGCACAGATATGCATATAGGCATGTATTTAATAAAATATCAATGAAACAAAATCATTCACAAGAACTGCATTATTCATTTCGTTTTCTTTGTCGGAATCTGCATCAATGATATTTTTTTAGCTTTGAACAAACTCCAAAATGTCCTTGTCTCCAATTATTTGGGGCTGTACACACATTATCATCAACTACTGCAACTGTTGTTCTTTGGATAACACAGTAGGGCAGCACACAGAAACTTTTCCAAACGTTTCATAAAATGTCAGTCGTGTGAACCCGTAAAATATTTTACTGTACCTATGTCTATAAAAGACACAACTTTGGGAAAGACATTACAGGCCTATCCCTTGAGTATATTAAATATCATGCAAAACAAAATATTTTATATGAATGAAATCAGTTATTGCGTCAATAGTTCAAAGAAAAACAGAAAATAATTTTTAAAATCTACCGAGTAAGTACGCCAGATGGGCGAGCTACAATCCGTATTTATCTGAAGAGAAATAATAATAATAATAATAATAATTTCTTAGTTATAAGTTTATATTAAACACAAAAACTTGAACAGAAAAAAAAAATGTAAACAGAAAAAATTGGTGGGCTTTTGACGGCATAAACTGCCTGACACCTGGGGTCTCCTCTGCAACCTCATCGACCAGGGGGTTATTTTTTCTCCCAGGTATCAGCCCCTTCCCTGGTCTGCTGTTACAGAATCATAGACAAAATTGCATCACTATATATAAATATGTATATATATATATATATATATATATATATATTGATGCAATTGTATATACATATATACACACACGCACAATTAAGATATATATATATTTGTATGTGTTTACAAAAATGCAAGCAATGAATAAGAAAAATTATTTACAAAAATTTACATGTTCTATGTACACCTGAAAAGAAAAACATTTTAATTTGAATGAAATCATTTCTATATACACCTGAAAAAAAGTATTTACAAGTTCTATGTACATCTGAAAAGAAATGTATAAAAACATTTTAATTTGAATCAAATCATTTCTATATACACCTGAAAAAGAAATATTTTTATGTGATTGAAATCAGTTCCATAAATACCTAAAAAAGAAAAATACATAAAATGTTTTAAAATTAATGAACGCAATTGTATGTAGACCTGAAAAGGAAAATTTATAAAAAATATTTACAACATTGAAAAAATAATACAGCTTCCGATTGCCTAACTACTACAAATTCCACTTTGTAACAACAGACATAAAAGCCGACTAATGCATAATTCTCAAAATGTTTCAGCTTCATCTTCACTTGCTTCAATTTATCCCAGTCATCCAAAAACCTCATATCTTTTTCATTTTTGCTTTGGCTTGATTAACTTCATTTTGTGTTGCAAAAATCTCACTGTTTCAATGTCTCGAGTAACTTTTTTACTTCAGAACCTCCCTGTAAACAATATTTCTTGTGAATACTTTAGAACATGCGGGCATCAAACGGCCTTGCTTCTTGGTGTCTTTCACTAAAACACGAACATTCCTCATAGACGAACATCTTGAAAAAGCTACGTAAAGCATTCCATGACTGAAAACTGGTTGCGGTAAATAAATCCCAACTTTCTTAAGTGTCTGTCCCTGTGACTTATTAATAGTCATACAAAATGCAAGCCTGATGGGAAACTGTCTTCGCTTGAGCTGAAAGGGGAGGTTTGAATCTGATGGTGAAAGTTCAACACGTGGAATGAAAACTCTCGATCCAGCATTCTGTCCAGAGATGACTTCACAATCTAAAACGTTTGGCATAATTCTCTTCACAATGAGCCTTGTTCCGTTGCAGAGTCCAACCGATGGATGTAGATTTCGTAGAAGCATAACTATAACTCCAACTTTCAAATTCAGACGATGAGGTGGCATTCCAGAAGGCGTCAGGCTGTGGATGAAATCCAGCTGATACGTTTCTTGTTCTTCTTCGTCATCGCAAATAACCGAGTCTGCACTGTAGTGCGTGAAAACTTGACCTGGAAACGTGGAAAGAATTTCTTCATTAAGCTTCAGAGCTTCCTCGTTCTTTGGACATAAAATCGCTTTACTGGCCAAGTCTTGTAAGTCGAATTCATTACCGCAGCCAAACATTTCTTCTACTATCGATCTGTTGACCACACACAAAGATGGAATTTCGATAATGTCTTCGTCCAAGCCACTGTCATTTTTAAGACGACCGTCTCCCAACTGCAGAAACCATTCTGAAAATTCTTGTTCTTCCGGATTCAATCGCATATTGGTGGAAAGCGTGCATTGTTTGAAATGTGGCCACAAAAAGGAGTTCCTGAGGCAGCTCTCGATCGCAGAAGTTCGGTTTCCATGTGCGACAACAGGTAATGTTTGTCTCCAGTCACCTCCTAAAACTAAGGTTTTACCGCTAAAAGGAACATCCAGTCCGGTCAAGTCTCTCAGCAATCTGTCGACAGCTTCCAAAGCGTAATGAGGCGTCATGGTGCATTCATCCCATGTGAAAAGTTTCGCAGTCTTCAAGTACCTTCCTTCAGCGCTATCTTGTCGCACACGGCACGAAGAATTTTCCAGAAGTGGAACGGGCAACTTGAAAGTAGAGTGTACAGTTCTTCCACCGGTCAACAGCACAGCAGCAATGCCTGTCCACGCAACGGGAATGGCAACGTGGCCCATTCCTCGAACAGCATGAAGGATCGTCCTAAAAAGGAAAGTTTTTCCAGCTCCGGCAAACGCATTAACACAAAATGTCTTCGGTGTGTTAGGATTCTCATCTCGTACAGCTTCCAAAACCGAGTCGTAAACTAATTTCTGTTCAGGATTCAACATCCCGTTCAACACTTCGGCTTGTTCGTTTTCATACTGGACATCGATCTGCGGGACTTCGAGAGAAACAGCATCAGTCAATGTTGGTTGCGGGAGACCAAGAGAGCATAGCGAAACATTGTGCACTTCTAACTGGTCTTCTATACTTCTCAGTGCAAGGCTGAAACTGTCTTCTAAGGAGTAAGATCTCGCAAAATCTTCAGAAAGGGACTCTTTGAATTCATTCCACAAAGCGACGGGTTCCGCAGGATTGCAGAAAACACAGATGAAGCAAAAAAGCTGTCTTAGCTGCGGTGGCATTTGAAAAGCTGATGCTTCTGCCAGAGTATTTTTCCATTCTTCGTCGTCTTGCAGCAGATGCCTTGCACGGCAGGCTTCCTTGAACGTTGAATACTCCACACCTTCGTAAGTTCTTAAGTCGGCAAAACTCTTCGCTCCTTTAACGTGACACAGCAGCAACCTCAGATGGAAACGCTCAACATCTTTCGGGCTAACAGAATACATTCTTGAAATGATGTAATCTCCAAGTCTAACTCGTGTCTGCCAGGCATGATTCCTCCAGGTGAAATGTTTAGGAATTTCGGCATACAGGTAACCATTCGCTTCGGGAACTGTCCTGTTCAGTTCAAACCATCCGGTGAGCATGGTATTTTTCTCGGCAACTCTCTGGAAAGCATTCCTTTCTTCGGATTCGGCAAAATAGACGGGCTGCAGGTTTTCCAAATGAACCGGTAGTCGTATGATGGAGTGCGACTTAGAATGCATTCTTTTTTCAAACAGCCTCCACGCTGCTTCAGGGGCAGACACGTATCTTGCATTTAAGAAGCATTTGATCTCGTCCCACATTAAAGTTCTATCTCCAGATTCTTCCAGAACAACTTTAGCTGCATCATGACCCTTGTACACGTATTTGAACAAATACTTCACCGATTTTATGGAGCTGCATACTTCAACGTTTATGTGGGCGTTGTACTTTTTCGATAAATACGGATTGTAAGGAACGACCCATCTGTTATCGATGGCATGACCCTTGATCACGATAAAGTTTCCATCGTCCCTTCTTCTGTAGAGTGGGTAGCCATTCACGTTCTCTTTAGTTTCTGCCTGAAACGGTTTCGGAAATCCTTTCGAACATACACCATCACTCATGCAGGGAGAGTTTCTATTCAGTTCACCGCAGGGTCCGTGAATCATCGATGACTTCACAATGTTGTGTAGCTCCGGATGTCGAGTAGCATCTGGAAGTTCAGCACACACCAGCGAGTCGATGCACTCTGCATCTCTTATTTTGTCTTCTTCCGCTAAAAACAACAAAAGGTGCATATGAGGCAATCCTCTCTTCTGAAATTCGATGACGTGTATATCTGCAATGGTCGCACCTAAGATGTGATTCTTTGTCAAATCTTGCATCAAAGCCGTTTTCTTCAGGTCAAATACCCTCGAAACGATGTCCGGGCGATCGTGAGCCTTCTGTCCTGGGAATAAGTTTTCTGTTATTTCCGGCCACTTAGGGTTGCACGTGAAAGTCAAAAACAGATCCGGTTTACCAAAGTCGCGCACAATGGCCATCGAGTCCTGATAGTTTTGCTGCATGCAGCGAGGGCTTCCTATAAACGTTGACGGAAGTATAACCGGTATTCCAGGGCGGACGCCCGTCTCTTGACCAACTCTGTAAATGTGATCGGCAAGACCCATGTAAGTTTCCACTCTCAGATTCGTCTGATGGCTCCGGAGGTACGCAATCCTGTTGCCTTCAACTTTTACGTATGCATCCACGAGATACTGCTGAAACAATTTCCGGCCATACAAAATCGGGTTGTAGCAATCTCGTCGTACGGACACCCTGTGACTGTAAAACTGTAACTCTGTGTATTGCTGTCCGACTCTGAATCCTTGCTCGCCGTGAGGAAAGAAAAGTACGTACGTCATGGGTTCCAAGTTGGGATTTAAGGTACTGATGTTGATGAGACCGCCACCTCTCGGATGGATCACGATGTCTCGGTTTCGATGGAGGAGCGCCGTCCGTACTCTTGAAGACGACTGCAACTTCATTTTCTTTCGGAGCATTGTAACGTCCCCTGTGCTCGCCTGCAGCAACACTTTCACCCTTGATGTACATGCGGATATCCGCAGCAGTTTCGGCACCTTGCTCTCGTACAGTTTCTTCTTCGAATTCCTTCAGCATCTTGTAGGCTTCCGCATATGGATTAACGTTCCTTAAAACTGTGTCCAACTGTCTCAGGAGTTCGGCGTTCAGGGCAACATTTCCAAATATGTTCATTCTCTGCCTGAGGGCTTGATCCGAATCTAAAATGTACAGCTGAGCATACTGTTCTTGACCGGGATGAGGCGGATGAAGGTGGCTCGTTCGATGATATATGGCACCGTGAATCCTGAAGCAGTAGGGACCCGAACCCGAAGGCATTTCTATATTGGCACCCAATGAAGCAAAACTGAGCAGGCAGTTGTAAGTACGTATGTTGGCAAAAAACTCTTCAGAAAACGGGTGGTTCCCATTCATTAAATTGTGCCATTCTTCTGGATATCTTCTTTCAGCTTCGACAATTTTCCCATTGTTACAGCAGTGCATGTATCTTCCTCTTGCATTCCTTTCTCCCGTAAAGAACAATCCGTTGCAGAGATCGCAGGAAGCTTCCATTGAACCGGCGCTGTGTTGCTCAACATAAACTTCGAGTCCACATCTTCCTGCATTGTGAAGAGTGCTGCGTGAACGTTGTGCTGCATTCATGCGTAGCCTGTCTTCTCGTACGGACATTGTTTCTTCGGATAGGACTTGTCTGTGGCGTGCAGCGTCTCGCGTTCTTCGTGTAGCAGCGTCCTCTTCCGACTCTTCCGCTCGAACTTGACGATGACGATGAGAGTCCAGTCTGTGCCTCCTACTGGTTTCTTCTTCACTTTCTTGAGCACGCAAATTTTCTTGACATTGGGATTGCCTGCTGAGTCTCCTAATGGTTTCTTGTTCCGTTTCTGCAGCACGTAAATTTTCTTGATGTTGGGCTTTCCTGCCGAGTCTCGTAGCGGTTTCTTCTTCCGTTTCTTGAGCGCGTAGGTTTGCTTGCCGACGCGCTTGCGTGCTCAGTCTCGCAGCAGTTTCTTCTTCATTTTCTGCAGCTCGCCGTAAACTCTGTGCTTCAGCTCTTCGTCTTCTTGATGCATCTCCTGTAATGCCTCTTTTCCGTTTCGGCATTTCAGTACGTTAAAAAAAGCCCTACTAAAATATTAACTCGACTCAAAAAATTGACTACGCAGATGAAAGAAAAAAATTGCTCATTAAACCAATACTGCTGGAAAAAAAATTAATGCATTCTATATGTATACAACACAAATTTTAAAATAATCCTAGACTAAATGAAAAATTTTCCACTTAAGAGCAAATTAATTTTAAAAAATCAAAAATGTAAAACAAAAACTTCCCTGTTAAAAAATTGCTGGCAAATAAGAAATAATATGGGTAATATTATGAAAAATTCCAAGCACAGATAAAAATTATGAAAATATTTCTAATAATTAGGTCAATCTGAGAAAAATGCACATAAACAGAAAATGAAAACCTTAACACAAAAAAAATAAAAGGTATAAATACAAATATAAATTAGGAACTTCTGAAATCAATTCTGAAATTCAAATAACAAACCTAACAAAATAACAAATCTAATAAAATATAGAACATTCGATCGCCTTAAAACGATAATTGTTATCGCACACAGGAAAATGTCAAAAATATAAAATGTAAATGCAATTTATCGACCAACAATAACAGAAATATAAAACACGAATGAATAGATCTTTAAAAAAATACAAAATAATACATTAAATATATAAAAAGAGTCACCAAGTTAATGTTCCGAAGAATTCTCAAGTTCTAAACTAACAGGAGCATATAAAAGTCTAAAATATTACTTTAAATTACTAAAACTACAAATATAAATGCAAAAAACAATCAAATATCCTGTAAAAAGAAATAAAGATTAAGTGCAATGAGTAATAATAAGAATATTTACGAAATTTGAAATGCTGGAAAAAATTGCGACGGTCTCCTTCCAAATCCAAAATTCGTAAATAAATTTTTTGTTGCCAAACCAGGAAACTAAACTTTTGATTCTATTTGATCTGTTGCCAGACCGGGAAACAAAACTTTTTATTTTATCTATGACGTCATTTACTCGACTTATCAAGGGCATAAACCAATCTACATTCAACTAACGACAACTAAATGAAGAGAATGTTTCTATTTTTAGTTTTATTTTAGCTTTTCAGTTTATTCCTTTAAGTTATTTTAATTTTTTATTCTTAGTTTGTTAGTGGCGAACGGCCTTGGCGTTCCCATAGCATTTTTATCTCCGACGACTGCCGAGACTGTTGCCACTCGGAAGACTGAGTGCCGAAATTATTGTTTTCGCAGTTTTTAATTAATAACTCCGCGGATTATTGTCGTACGAAGATGGGACCGGTATCGATGGATTTGTTGATTTTTTTCGAATCCGGAGATATGCGTTTCGAATTCCAACTCGGCGCCGTTCCCAAGTTATTCGAGAAAAACGAATTTGGCACTCGGCCAAATCCCTAAAACAGGGAAAACGGGTGAAAGAAAGTGCAAAACGTAGGGAAACGTAGGGGAAAAAGCAGTTTTTAATTAATATCTCGGCTAATTAAAGTCGCACGAAGATGCCGATGGTCAATATGGCGAGCCACGGGAATTCTGAATCCAACGGTACCTTCCGCTAAGCTCTACACCCAACCGTTCTTGAGGAGATGATGTTACAAACACACAAACAGACAGAGGCACAAAGATTTTAATAGTATAGACTAGCGGGCAAGTCCGCTATATATTGCTCGTGTGTAAAAGAGTTCCCGTGTTAAATTTAGCCAGTATACGAAAGTTTGACCGAAATACCAGTGTTCACCGATTTTACCCGGGCTGCGCCCGCTTAATTCACGTATGTATCGAGAAGATACTTCATACACGTTACACATGCGTAAAATCACGAAAACAACCTTGCACCCACCCCGCATGCCGAAAGTTGGACCGAACTACCAATGTTCAGCGGTTTTGCGCGGGCTGTGCCCGCTTTATTAAATTATACAACCAAAATATACTGCATACACGACACACATGCGGAAACTCAAGAAAACACACATAGAGCCAGCCCGTTGGCCTTTATTCGAAAGTTCGTCCGAACTACCAATGTTCAGCGATTTTATCCGGGCTGCGCCCGATTTATTCGCGTATGCATCCAAAAGATACTGCATACACGTTACACATGCGGAAAATCATGAAACATACATGGAGGCAGCCTGTTCGCCGAGATTCGAAAGTTGGATCGAACTACCAGTGATCAGCAGATTTGCGCGGGCTTCGCCCGCTCTATTCTCGTATGCATCCAGAAGATACTGCATACACGATACACGTGCGTGAAATCTCGAAAATACCCATACAGACAGCTCTTTAACGACTATTCGAAAGTTGGACCGAACTACCAGTGTTCAGCGGCTTTGAACGGGCTGCGCCCGCTTTATTTACATATGCGTCCACGATACACATGCGTTAAATCACGAAAGTACGCATGGAGCCAGCCCGTTCGCCGGTATTCGAAGGATGGACTTAACTACCAGTGTTCAACGCGGACTGCGCCCGGTTTATTGGCGTATACGTCCAGAAAATACTGCATACACGATAAACATACCTAAAATCACGAAAACACTTATGCAGCCAGCCCAGTTCGAAAGCTGGACACTTATTCGAAAGCTGGACCGAACTACCAGTGTTTTGCGGTTTGCGCTGGCTGTGCCCGCTTTATTTAGGTATGCATTCACAATATACTGTATACACGTTTGAACTACCAGTGTTCAGCAATTTTGCTGCTCAGGCTTTTTGCCAAGTGTAACCGCAAAACTTTTCGGGTAAAATATTCAAACAGTAGATTCTTTATTAAATCTCCTTTTGATAAACTTCAACATAATCACACACAAAAGTGCATCAATATATATATTAATGTAATTAATCAACCATAATTATTTATATTAAGAAAACTTTCCATATAGCATGTTCAAGCAATAGAAATTCAATTTAAAAACCCTGAACGAAAAAATAATTAGTCAGAATTTAAATAAATAGTTTATTTATATTTATATTTATTTTTTTGCAATTAAAATTTCTTAATGAAAATTATATTTAATATTAGCTTTATGCGAACAGAAACATTTGTTACCAAAAATACGACAGTATATATATTAATGAATTTATATATAATAACAAAAGCAGTGAATGATTACGTAGCTCAGTAACAGAAATGAGCACGCTGATTTAAGCTATTAGAAATATTAATTTGTATTATTCAAAGTTGCTTTTCTTATTCAGATCCAAAAATCACGAATTGTTCGAAAAATGCACAAAAAATACGTATCTCAACAACTATCAATCCGATCGGCTCGAAATTTACAATCTTATAATTGCCAGATTTCGAAAAGAGGTTTGGTCTTTGTTCCAGAGAGATTGGCAAATTAGAAGATTAATTAGCATAATGAATAAAAATCCTCCACTACTTTAATTTTATCCATGGCGAATGGCCTTGACGATTCCAAAAGTCCAGCGGAAACCATCTCCGCTTCAGCGACACACTTCGCTTTCGAGTCGAAGGCCGTCAACCAAGAGTTAGGAAGGGGAGAGAAGGTAGCAGCGCTTTTTTAATGAACCTTCTAATTAGGCTCCTAATTAGCAAAACAGTTTACAATGAACGCTAACCTTTATTTGATCATCCGGGAAGTGCAAAATTCAAAATTTGAACGAAATCCGTTAATTCTTTGAAAAGTTACGTATTTTTGTGCATTTTTCCGGCTGTTTCTGTAATTAAGAAAAATTCAGTAAAATTTTGTATCTCGGGAACTAACCATGCGATCGGCTCCAAATTTAGAAATTTACAACCGATGGATGGTCAGATGAAGGATGCTCTTTGTTCTAGATAGATTGGCAAATTAGATGATTAATTAGCATAATGAATAAAAAAGCGCCACTACGCTAATTTCAACCCCAGCGAATGGCCTTGACGATTCCAACAGTCGAGCGGATACCATTTCCCCCCCCCCCGACACCCGTCGCTTTCCGAGTCGAAGGCCCTCAACCAAGAGTTAAGAAGGGGAGATAAAGGTAGTAGCGCTTTTTTAATGAACCTGCTAATTAGGCTCCTAATTAGCAAAACAGTTTACAATGAACGCTAACGTTTATTTGAGCATCCGGGAAGTGCAAAATTCAAAATTTGAACGAAATCCGTTAATTCTTTGAAAAGTTACGTATTTTTGTGCATTTTTCCGGCTCAATTTCTGTAATTAAGAAAAATTCAGAAAAATTTTGTATCTCGGGAACCAATCATGCGATCGGCTCCAAATTTAGAAATTTACAACCGATGGATGGTCAGATGAAGGATGCTCTTGGTTCTAGATGGATTGGCAAATTAGATGATTAATTAGCATAATGAATATAAAAGTGCCACTACGCTAATTTCACCCCTCGGGAATGGCCTTGACGATTTCAACAGTCGAGCGAATACTATCTCCCCTTCCGACACCCGTCGCTTTCCGAGTCGAAGGCCGTCAACCAAGAGTTAGGAAGGGGAGATAGAGGTAGTAGCGCTTTTTTAATGAACCTGCTAATTAGGCTCCTAATTAGCAAAACAGTTTACAATCAACGCTAACGTTCATTTGAGCATCCGGGAAGTGCAAAATTCAAAATTTGAAAGAAATCGGTCGGTTAGATCTTGAGATACGTATTTTTGGTGCATTTTTCCGACTCATTTAGTTTAATTAAGGAAAATTCGTAATTTGGGAACCAATCATCCAATTTTCTTCAAATTTCGAAATTTTTAATTCGCGGATCTTCAAACGACGAATGCCGTTTGTCCCAAGACGATCGGCCAATTAGACGCTTAATTAGCGACATGACTAAAAATGCTCCAGTACCTTAATTTCGTCCCTTCCCGCGGAGAAATGTCCCTTCAATAGGGAAAAACCCAACAAAGAAAGCGAAAGAAATGCCAAAAACGTAGGGAAAAAATTCTAATCAAAATGTGAGTGAAATGTGTTCCTATATTTTAATGAACAGCGAAATGTTTGTTGCATAATGCTACAACAGTTCTTCAGATGTAATATGAAAGGGAATGTTTGGCAATGAACTCATTTGCAAATTGTATAAGAAGGTTTTAATTTTAAAAAATCAAAAATTGTAAAACCAAAACTTGCAGATTGTAAAATTGCTGGTAAATAACAGAATTTAAATAATAATATGTGCAATGCTATGGAAATTCTAAGAACAGATAACAATTATCAAAATATTTTGAATAATTAGGTAACGACCACAGGAAGCGCCATTTTTACTTCCGTGTGTAAAGTAGTGGTGTAACGTATTCAGCTACGGCAAAGCACTCGAGTGCAATCTGCCTAAGGGGAGGGATGCCTTCTTGTCGGCTTTTTAAAGGAAAGTGGCTCGTATACGCATGGGGAAAATAACAAAAACACCCATGCAGCCACCCCGTTCACTGGGATTCGAATGTTGGGTGTTTGTAAAAGACGCAACTTTGTGGAACAAACTCATTTGCTCATTACAGTCCTATCCCTCGAGTATATCAAATATCATGTGAATCATGCCCATGTCTTGCATCTGCTGCACACCTTATTCCATCATTGCGTGGATATAGCTCATATTGTGTCAATAGTGTTTTATGTGTCCAATATCCCCTGTATATACATTTGAAAATATATATGTACATACATATAAACCAAATTAGTTAGTCGCCTGTTTTTATCGCATTCAAAATAAATAAATAACAGAAAATAATTTTAAAAATCTACCGAGTAAGTATTGCAGATGGGCGGGCTGCACCCACTCAATTCTTTGCTGGTGTCTAAAATAGTCTCTGTGTGAAATTTGTGGAAATATTTTATATTTAAATCAAAAACAGAAAAATAATTCTAAATCTATGATTAAAATTGTTTTTCTCACTTTCATTATTATTAACACGAAACTGAAGGGACTGAAGAATTTTTTCGTGTTAAAGGATATTGAAAAAAAAAGAAAAAAAAAAAAAACATATTTTCAACAAAATTAAGTTTATTAGAGTACATTTTATTTGCACAGATATGCATATAGGCATGTATTTAATAAAAAATCAATGAAACAAAATCATTCACAAGAACTGCATTATTCATTTCGTTTTCTTTGTCGGAATCTGCATCAATGATATTTTTTTAGCTTTGAACAAACTCCAAAATGTCCTTGTCTCCAATTATTTGGGGCTGTACACACATTATCATCAACTACTGCAACTGTTGTTCTTTGGATAACACAGTAGGGCAGCACACAGAAACGTTTCCAAACGTTTCATAAAATGTCAGTCGTGTGAACCCGTAAAATATTTTACTGTACCTATGTCTATAAAAGACACAACTTTGGGAAAGACATTACAGGCCTATCCCTTGGGTATATTAAATATCATGCAAAACAAAATATTTTATATGAATGAAATCAGTTATTGCGTCAATAGTTCAAAGAAAAACAGAAAATAATTTTTAAAATCTACCGAGTAAGTACGCCAGATGGGCGAGCTACAATCCGTATTTATCTGAAAAGAAATAATAATAATAATAATAATTTCTTAGTTATAAGTTTATATTAAACTCAAAAACTTGCACAGAAAAAAAAAATTAAACAGAAAAAAATTGGTGGGCTTTTGACGGCATAAACTGCCTGACACCTGGGGTCTCCTCTGCAATCTCATCGACCAGGGGGTTATTTTTTCTCCCAGGTATCAGCCCCTTCCCTGGTCTGCTGTTACAGAATCATAGACAAAATTGCATCACTATATATAAATATGTATATATATATATATTGATGCAATTGTATATACATATATATACACACACGCACAATTAAGATATATATATATTTGTGTGTGTTTACAAAAATGCAGGCAATGAATAAGAAAAATTATTTACATTTGAAAAGGAAAATTAGCATGTTCTATGTACACCTGAAAAGAAAAACATTTTAATTTGAATGAAATCATTTCTATATACACCTGAAAAAAAGTATTTACAAGTTCTATGTACATCTGAAAAGACATGTATAAAAACATTTTAATTTGAATCAAATCATTTCTATATACACCTGAAAAAGAAATATTTTTATGTGATTGAAATCAGTTCCATACATACCTAAAAAAGAAAAATACATAAAATGTTTTAAAATTAATTAACGCAATTGTATGTAGAATTGAAAAGGAAAATTTATAAAAAATATTTACAACATTGAAAAAATAATACAGCTTCCGATTGCCTAACTACTCCAAAATTCCACTTTGTAACAACAGACATAAAAGCCGACTAATGCATCATTCTCAAACTGTTTCAGCTTCATCTTGACTTGCTTCAATTTATCCCAGTCATCCAAAAACCTCAAATCTTTTTCATTTTTGCTTTGGCTTGATTAACTTCATTTTGTGTTGCAAAAATCTCACTGTTTCAATGTCTCGAGTAACTTTTTTACTGCAGAACCTCCCTGTAAACAATATTTCTTGTGAATACTTTAGAACATGCGGGCATCAAACGGCCTTGCTTCTTGCTGTCTTTCACTAAAACACGAACATTCCTTATAGACGAACATCTTGAAAAAGCTACGTAAAGCATTCCGTGACTGAAAACTGGTTGCGGTAAATAAATCCCAACTTTCTTAAGTGTCTGTCCCTGTGACTTATTAATAGTCATACAAAATGCAAGCCTGATGGGAAACTGTCTTCGCTTGAGCTGAAAGGGGAGGTTTGAATCTGATGGTGAAAGTTCAACACGTGGAATGAAAACTCTCGATCCAGCATTCTGTCCAGAGATGACTTCACAATCTAAAACGTTTGGCATAATTCTCTTCACAATGAGCCTTGTTCCGTTGCAGAGTCCAACCGATGGATGTAGATTTCGTAGAAGCATAACTATAACTCCAACTTTCAAATTCAGACGATGAGGTGGCATTCCAGAAGGCGTCAGGCTGTGGATGAAATCCAGCTGATACGTTTCTTGTTCTTCTTCGTCATCGCAAATAACCGAGTCTGCACTGTAGTGCGTGAAAACTTGACCTGGAAACGTGGAAAGAATTTCTTCATTAAGCTTCAGAGCTTCCTCGTTCTTTGGACATAAAATCGCTTTACTGGCCAAGTCTTGTAAGTCGAATTCATTAACGCAGCCAAACATTTCTTCTACTATCGATCTGTTGACCACACACAAAGATGGAATTTCGATAATGTCTTCGTCCAAGCCACTGTCATTTTTAAGACGACCGTCTCCCAACTGCAGAAGCCATTCTGAAAATTCTTGTTCTTCCGGATTCAATCGCATATTGGTGGAAAGCGTGCACTGTTTGAAATGTGGCCACAAAAAGGAGTTCCTGAGGCAGCTCTCGATCGCAGAAGTTCGGTTTCCATGTGCGACAACAGGTAATGTTTGTCTCCAGTCACCTCCTAAAACTAAGGTTTTACCGCCAAAAGGAACATCCAGTCCGGTCAAGTCTCTCAGCAATCTGTCGACAGCTTCCAAAGCGTAATGAGACGTCATGGTGCATTCATCCCATATGAAAAGTTTCGCAGTCTTCAAGTACCTTCCTTCAGCGCTATCTTGTCTCACACGGCACGAAGAATTTTCCAGAAGTGGAACGGGCAACTTGAAAGTAGAGTGTACAGTTCTTCCACCGGTCAACAGCACAGCAGCAATGCCTGTCCACGCAACGGGAATGGCAACGTGGCCCATTCCTCGAACAGCATGAAGGATCGTCCTAAAAAGGAAAGTTTTTCCAGCTCCGGCAAACGCATTAACACAAAATGTCTTCGGTGTGTTAGGATTCTCATCTCGTACAGCTTCCAAAACCGAGTCGTAAACTAATTTCTGTTCAGGATTCAACATCCCGTTCAACACTTCGGCTTGTTCGTTTTCATACTGGACATCGAACTGCGGGACTTCGAGAGAAACAGCATCAGTCAATGTTGGTTGCGGGAGACCAAGAGAACATAGCGAAACATTGTGCACTTCTAACTGGTCTTCTATACTTCTCAGTGCAAGGCTGAAACTGTCTTCTAAGGAGTAAGATCTCGCAAAATCTTCAGAAAGGGACTCTTTGAATTCATTCGACAAAGCGCGGGTTCCGCAGCGTTGCAGAAAACACAGATGAAGCAAAAAAGCTGTCTTAGCTGCGGTGGCATTTGAAAAGCTGATGCTTCTGCCAGAGTATTTTTCCATTCTTCGTCGTCTTGCAGCAGATGCCTTGCGCGGCAGGCTTCCTTGAACGTTGAATACTCCACACCTTCGTAAGTTCTTAAGTCGGCAAAACTCTTCGCTCCTTTAACGTGACACAGCAGCAACCTCAGATGGAAACGCTCAACATCTTTCGGGCTAACAGAATACATTCTTGAAATGATGTAATCTCCAAGTCTAACTCGTGTCTGCCAGGCATGATTCCTCCAGGTGAAATGTTTAGGAATTTCGGCATACAGGTAACCATTCGCTTCGGGAACTGTCCTGTTCAGTTCAAACCATCCGGTGAGCATGGTATTTTTCTCGGCAGCTCTCTGGAAAGCATTCCTTTCTTCGGATTCGGCAAAATAGACGGGCTGCAGGTTTTCCAAATGAACCGGTAGTCGTATGATGGAGTGCGACTTAGAATGCATTCTTTTTTCAAACAGCCTCCACGCTGCTTCAGGGGCAGACACGTATCTTGCATTTAAGAAGCATTTGATCTCGTCCCACATTAAAGTTCTATCTCCAGATTCTTCCAGAACAACTTTAGCTGCATCATGACCCTTGTACACGTATTTGAACAAATACTTCACCGATTTTATGGAGCTGCATACTTCAACGTTTATGTGGGCGTTGTACTTTTTCGATAAATACGGATTGTAAGGAACGACCCATCTGTTATCGATGGCATGACCCTTGATCACGATAAAGTTTCCATCGTCCCTTCTTCTGTAGAGTGGGTAGCCATTCACGTTCTCTTTAGTTTCTGCCTGAAACGGTTTCGGAAATCCTTTCGAACATACACCATCACTCATGCAGGGAGAGTTTCTATTCAGTTCACCGCAGGGTCCGTGAATCATCGATGACTTCACAATGTTGTGTAGCTCCGGATGTCGAGTAGCATCTGGAAGTTCAGCACACACCAGCGAGTCGATGCACTCTGCATCTCTTATTTTGTCTTCTTCCGCTAAAAACAACAAAAGGTGCATATGAGGCAATCCTCTCTTCTGAAATTCGATGACGTGTATATCTGCAATGGTCGCACCTAAGATGTGATTCTTTGTCAAATCTTGCATCAAAGCCGTTTTCTTCAGGTCAAATACCCTCGAAACGATGTCCGGGCGATCGTGAGCCTTCTGTCCTGGGAATAAGTTTTCTGTTATTTCCGGCCATTTAGGGTTGCACGTGAAAGTCAAAAACAGATCCGGTTTATCAAAGTCGCGCACAATGGCCATCGAGTCCTGATAGTTTTGCTGCATGCAGCGAGGGCTTCCTATAAACGTTGACGGAAGTATAACCGGTATTCCAGGGCGGACGCCCGTGTCTTGACCAACTCTGTAAATGTGATCGGCAAGACCCATGTAAGTTTCCACTCTCAGATTCGTCTGATGGCTCCGGAGGTACGCAATCCTGTTGCCTTCAACTTTTACGTATGCATCCACGAGATACTGCTGAAACAATTTCCGGCCATACAAAATCGGGTTGTAGCAATCTCGTCGTACGGACACCCTATGACTGTAAAACTGTAACTCTGTGTATTGCTGTCCGACTCTGAATCCTTGCTCGCCGTGAGGAAAGAAAAGTACGTACGTCATGGGTTCCAAGTTGGGATTTAAGGTACTGATGTTGATGAGACCGCCACCTCTCGAATGGATCACGATGTCTCGGTTCGATGGAGGAGCGCCGTCCGTACTCTTGAAGACGACTGCAACTTCATTTTCTTTCGGAGCATTGTAACGTCCCCTGTGCTCGCCTGCAGCAACACTTTCACCCTTGATGTACATGCGGATATCCGCAGCAGTTTCGGCACCTTGCTCTCGTACAGTTTCTTCTTCGAATTCCTTCAGCATCTTGTAGGCTTCCGCATATGGATTAACGTTCCTTAAAACTGTGTCCAACTGTCTCAGGAGTTCGGCGTTCAGGGCAACATTTCCAAATATGTTCATTCTCTGCCTGAGGGCTTGATCCGAATCTAAAATGTACAGCTGAGCATACTGTTCTTGACCGGGATGAGGCGGATGAAGGTGGCTCGTTCGATGATATATGGCACCGTGAATCCTGAAGCAGTAGGGACCCGAACCCGAAGGCATTTCTATATTGGCACCCAATGAAGCAAAACTGAGCAGGCAGTTGTAAGTACGTATGTTGGCAAAAAACTCTTCAGAAAACGGGTGGTTCCCATTCATTAAATTGTGCCATTCATCTGGATATCTTCTTTCAGCTTCGACAATTTTCCCATTGTTACAGCAGTGCATGTATCTTCCTCTTGCATTCCTTTCTCCCGTAAAGTACAATCCGTTGCAGAGATCGCAGGAAGCTTCCATTGAACCGGCGCTGTGTTGCTCAACATAAACTTCGAGTCCACATCTTCCTGCATTGTGAAGAGTGCTGCGTGAACGTTGTGCTGCATTCATGCGTAGCCTGTCTTCTCGTACGGACATTGTTTCTTCGGATAGGACTTGTCTGTGGCGTGCAGCGTCTCGCGTTCTTCGTGTAGCAGCGTCCTCTTCCGACTCTTCCGCTCGAACTTGACGATGACGATGAGAGTCCAGTCTGTGCCTCCTACTGGTTTCTTCTTCACTTTCTTGAGCACGCAAATTTTCTTGACATTGGGATTGCCTGCTGAGTCTCCTAATGGTTTCTTGTTCCGTTTCTGCAGCACGTAAATTTTCTTGATGTTGAGCTTTCCTGCCGAGTCTCGTAGCGGTTTCTTTTTCCGTTTCTTGAGCGCGTAGGTTTGCTTGCCGACGCGCTTGCGTGCTCAGTCTCGCAGCAGTTTCTTCTTCATTTTCTGCAGCTCGCCGTAAACTCTGTGCTTCCGCTCTTCGTCTTCTTGATGCATCTCCTGTAATGCCTCTTTTCCGTTTCGGCATTTCAGTACGTTAAAAAAAGCACTACTAAAATATTAACTCGACTCAAAAAATTGACTACGCAGATGAAAGAAAAAAATTGCTCATTAAACCAATACTGCTGGAAAAAAAATTAATGCATTCTATATGTATACAACACAAATTTTAAAATAATCCTAGACTAAATGAAAAATTTTCCACTTAAGAGCAAATTAATTTTAAAAAATCAAAAATGTAAAACAAAAACTTCCCTGTTAAAAAATTGCTGGCAAATAAGAAATAATATGGGTAATATTATGAAAAATTCCAAGCACAGATAAAAATTATGAAAATATTTCTAATAATTAGGTCAATCTGAGAACAATGCACATAAACAGAAAATGAAAACCTAAACACAAAATAAATAAAAGGTATAAATACAAATATAAATTAGGAACTTCTGAAATGAATTCTGAAATTCAAATAACAAACCTAACAAAATAACAAATCTAATAAAATATAGAACATTCGATCGCCTTAAAACGATAATTGTTATCGCACACAGGAAAATGTCAAAAATATAAAATGTAAATGCAATTTATCGACCAACAATAACAGAAATATAAAACACGAATGAATAGATCTTTAAAAAAATACAAAATAATGCATTAAATATATAAAAAGAGTCACCAAGTTAATGTTCCGAAGAATTCTCAAGTTCTAAACTAACAGGAGCATATAAAAGTCTAAAATCCTACTTTAAATTACTAAAACTACAAATATAAATGCAAAAAACAATCAAATATCCTGTAAAAAGAAATAAAGATTAAGTGCAATGAGTAATAATAAGAATATTTACGAAATTTGAAATGCTGGAAAAAATTGCGACGGTCTCCTTCCAAATCCAAAATTCGTAAATAAATTTTTTGTTGCCAAACCAGGAAACTAAACTTTTGATTCTATTTGATCTGTTGCCAGACCGGGAAACAAAACTTTTTATTTTATCTATGACGTCATTTACTCGACTTATCAAGGGCATAAACCAATCTACATTCAACTAACGACAACTAAATGAAGAGAATGTTTCTATTTTTAGTTTTATTTTAGCTTTTCAGTTTATTCCTTTAAGTTATTTTAATTTTTTATTCTTAGTTTGTTAGTGGCGAACGGCCTTGGCGTTCCCATAGCATTTTTATCTCCGACGACTGCCGAGACTGTTGCCACTCGGAAGACTGAGTGCCGAAATTATTGTTTTCGCAGTTTTTAATTAATAACTCCGCGGATTATTGTCGTACGAAGATGGGACTGGTATCGACGGATTTGTTGATTTTTTTCGAATCCGGAGATATGCGTTTCGAATTCCAACTCGGCGCCGTTCCCAAGTTATTCGAGAAAAACGAATTTGGCACTCGGCCAAATCCCTAAAACAGGGAAAACGGGTGAAAGAAAGTGCAAAACGTAGGGAAACGTAGGGGAAAAAGCAGTTTTTAATTAATATCTCGGCTAATTAAAGTCGCACGAAGATGCCGATGGTCAATATGGCGAGCCACGGGAATTCTGAATCCAACGGTACCTTCCGCTAAGCTCTACACCCAGCCGTTCTTGAGAAGATGATGTTACAAACACACAAACAGACAGAGGCACACAGATTTTAATAGTACAGTTTCTTCTTCGAATTCCTTCAGCATCTTGTAGGCTTCCGCATATGGATTAACGTTCCTTAAAACTGTGTCCAACTGTCTCAGGAGTTCGGCGTTCAGGGCAACATTTCCAAATATGTTCATTCTCTGCCTGAGGGCTTGATCCGAATCTAAAATGTACAGCTGAGCATACTGTTCTTAACCGGGATGAGGCGGATGAAGGTGGCTCGTTCGATGATATATGGCACCGTGAATCCTGAAGCAGTAGGGTCCCGAACCCGAAGGCATTTCTATATTGGCACCCAATGAAGCAAAACTGAGCAGGCAGATGTAAGTACGTATGTTGGCAAAAAACTCTTCAGAAAACGGGTGGTTCCCATTCATTAAATTGTGCCATTCTTCTGGATATCTTCTTTCAGCTTCGACAATTTTCCCATTGTTACAGCAGTGCATGTATCTTCCTCTTGCATTCCTTTCTCCCGTAAAGAACAATCCGTTGCAGAGATCGCAGGAAGCTTCCATTGAACCGGCGCTGTGTTGCTCAACATAAACTTCGAGTCCACATCTTCCTGCATTGTGAAGAGTGCTGCGTGAACGTTGTGCTGCATTCATGCGTAGCCTGTCTTCTCGTACGGACATTGTTTCTTCGGATAGGACTTGTCTGTGGCGTGCAGCGTCTCGCGTTCTTCGTGTAGCAGCGTCCTCTTCCGACTCTTCCGCTCGAACTTGACGATGACGATGAGAGTCCAGTCTGTGCCTCCTACTGGTTTCTTCTTCACTTTCTTGAGCACGCAAATTTTCTTGACATTGGGATTGCCTGCTGAGTCTCCTAATGGTTTCTTGTTCCGTTTCTGCAGCACGTAAATTTTCTTGATGTTGAGCTTTCCTGGCGAGTCTCGTAGCGGTTTCTTCTTCCGTTTCTTGAGCGTGTAGGTTTGCTTGCCGACGCGCTTGCGTGCTCAGTCTCGCAGCAGTTTCTTCTTCATTTTCTGCAGCTCGCCGTAAACTCTGTGCTTCAGCTCTTCGTCTTCTTGATGCATCTCCTGTAATGCCTCTTTTCCGTTTCGGCATTTCAGTACGTTAAAAAAAGCACTACTAAAATATTAACTCGACTCAAAAAATTGACTACGCAAATGAAAGAAAAAAATTGCTCATTAAACCAATACTGCTGGAAAAAAAATTAATGCATTCTATATGTATACAACACAAATTTTAAAATAATCCTAGACTAAATGAAAAATTTTCCACTTAAGAGCAAATTAATTTTAAAAAATCAAAAATGTAAAACAAAAACTTCCCTGTTAAAAAATTGCTGACAAATAAGAAATAATATGGGTAATATTATGAAAAATTCCAAGCACAGATAAAAATTATGAAAATATTTCTAATAATTAGGTCAATCTGAGAACAATGCACATAAACAGAAAATGAAAACCTAAACACAAAATAAATAAAAGGTATAAATACAAATATAAATTAGGAACTTCTGAAATGAATTCTGAAATTCAAATAACAAACCTAACAAAATAACAAATCTAATAAAATATAGAACATTCGATCGCCTTAAAACGATAATTGTTATCGCACACAGGAAAATGTCAAAAATATAAAATGTAAATGCAATTTATCGACCAACAATAACAGAAATATAAAACACGAATGAATAGATCTTTAAAAAAATACAAAATAATGCATTAAATATATAAAAAGAGTCACCAAGTTAATGTTCCGAAGAATTCTCAAGTTCTAAACTAACAGGAGCATATAAAAGTCTAAAATACTACTTTAAATTACTAAAACTACAAATATAAATGCAAAAAACAATCAAATATCCTGTAAAAAGAAATAAAGATTAAGTGCAATGAGTAATAATAAGAATATTTACGAAATTTGAAATGCTGGAAAAAATTGCGACGGTCTCCTTCCAAATCCAAAATTCGTAAATAAATTTTTTGTTGCCAAACCAGGAAACTAAACTTTTGATTCTATTTGATCTGTTGCCAGACCGGGAAACAAAACTTTTTATTTTATCTATGACGTCATTTACTCGACTTATCAAGGGCATAAACCAATCTACATTCAACTAACGACAACTAAATGAAGAGAATGTTTCTATTTTTAGTTTTATTTTAGCTTTTCAGTTTCTTCCTTTAAGTTATTTTAATTTTTTATTCTTAGTTTGTTAGTGGCGAACGGCCTTGGCGTTCCCATAGCATTTTTATCTCCGACGACTGCCGAGACTGTTGCCACTCGGAAGACTGAGTGCCGAAATTATTGTTTTCGCAGTTTTTAATTAATAACTCCGCGGATTATTGTCGTACGAAGATGGGACCGGTATCGACGGATTCGTTGATTTTTTTCGAATCCGGAGGTATGCGTTTCGAATTCCAACTCGGCGCCGTTCCCAAGTTATTCGAGAAAAACGAATTTGGCACTCGGCCAAATCCCTAAAACAGGGAAAACGGGTGAAAGAAAGTGCAAAACGTAGGGAAACGTAGGGGAAAAAGCAGTTTTTAATTAATATCTCGGCTAATTAAAGTCGCACGAAGATGCCGATGGTCAATATGGCGAGCCACGGGAATTCTGAATCCAACGGTACCTTCCGCTAAGCTCTACACCCAGCCGTTCTTGAGAAGATGATGTTACAAACACACAAACAGACAGAGGCACACAGATTTTAATAGTACAGTTTCTTCTTCGAATTCCTTCAGCATCTTGTAGGCTTCCGCATATGGATTAACGTTCCTTAAAACTGTGTCCAACTGTCTCAGGAGTTCGGCGTTCAGGGCAACATTTCCAAATATGTTCATTCTCTGCCTGAGGGCTTGATCCGAATCTAAAATGTACAGCTGAGCATACTGTTCTTGACCGGGATGAGGCGGATGAAGGTGGCTCGTTCGATGATATATGGCACCGTGAATCCTGAAGCAGTAGGGACCCGAACCCGAAGGCATTTCTATATTGGCACCCAATGAAGCAAAACTGAGCAGGCAGTTGTAAGTACGTATGTTGGCAAAAAACTCTTCAGAAAACGGGTGGTTCCCATTCATTAAATTGTGCCATTCTTCTGGATATCTTCTTTCAGCTTCGACAATTTTCCCATTGTTACAGCAGTGCATGTATCTTCCTCTTGCATTCCTTTCTCCCGTAAAGAACAATCCGTTGCAGAGATCGCAGGAAGCTTCCATTGAACCGGCGCTGTGTTGCTCAACATAAACTTCGAGTCCACATCTTCCTGCATTGTGAAGAGTGCTGCGTGAACGTTGTGCTGCATTCATGCGTAGCCTGTCTTCTCGTACGGACATTGTTTCTTCGGATAGGACTTGTCTGTGGCGTGCAGCGTCTCGCGTTCTTCGTGTAGCAGCGTCCTCTTCCGACTCTTCCGCTCGAACTTGACGATGACGATGAGAGTCCAGTCTGTGCCTCCTACTGGTTTCTTCTTCACTTTCTTGAGCACGCAAATTTTCTTGACATTGGGATTGCCTGCTGAGTCTCCTAATGGTTTCTTGTTCCGTTTCTGCAGCACGTAAATTTTCTTGATGTTGAGCTTTCCTGCCGAGTCTCGTAGCGGTTTCTTTTTCCGTTTCTTGAGCGCGTAGGTTTGCTTGCCGACGCGCTTGCGTGCTCAGTCTCGCAGCAGTTTCTTCTTCATTTTCTGCAGCTCGCCGTAAACTCTGTGCTTCAGCTCTTCGTCTTCTTGATGCATCTCCTGTAATGCCTCTTTTCCGTTTCGGCATTTCAGTACGTTAAAAAAAGCACTACTAAAATATTAACTCGACTCAAAAAATTGACTACGCAAATGAAAGAAAAAAATTGCTCATTAAACCAATACTGCTGGAAAAAAAATTAATGCATTCTATATGTATACAACACAAATTTTAAAATAATCCTAGACTAAATGAAAAATTTTCCACTTAAGAGCAAATTAATTTTAAAAAATCAAAAATGTAAAACAAAAACTTCCCTGTTAAAAAATTGCTGACAAATAAGAAATAATATGGGTAATATTATGAAAAATTCCAAGCACAGATAAAAATTATGAAAATATTTCTAATAATTAGGTCAATCTGAGAACAATGCACATAAACAGAAAATGAAAACCTAAACACAAAATAAATAAAAGGTATAAATACAAATATAAATTAGGAACTTCTGAAATGAATTCTGAAATTCAAATAACAAACCTAACAAAATAACAAATCTAATAAAATATAGAACATTCGATCGCCTTAAAACGATAATTGTTATCGCACACAGGAAAATGTCAAAAATATAAAATGTAAATGCAATTTATCGACCAACAATAACAGAAATATAAAACACGAATGAATAGATCTTTAAAAAAATACAAAATAATACATTAAATATATAAAAAGAGTCACCAAGTTAATGTTCCGAAGAATTCTCAAGTTCTAAACTAACAGGAGCATATAAAAGTCTAAAATACTACTTTAAATTACTAAAACTACAAATATAAATGCAAAAAACAATCAAATATCCTGTAAAAAGAAATAAAGATTAAGTGCAATGAGTAATAATAAGAATATTTACGAAATTTGAAATGCTGGAAAAAATTGCGACGGTCTCCTTCCAAATCCAAAATTCGTAAATAAATTTTTTGTTGCCAAACCAGGAAACTAAACTTTTGATTCTATTTGATCTGTTGCCAGACCGGGAAACAAAACTTTTTATTTTATCTATGACGTCATTTACTCGACTTATCAAGGGCATAAACCAATCTACATTCAACTAACGACAACTAAATGAAGAGAATGTTTCTATTTTTAGTTTTATTTTAGCTTTTCAGTTTATTCCTTTAAGTTATTTTAATTTTTTATTCTTAGTTTGTTAGTGGCGAACGGCCTTGGCGTTCCCATAGTATTTTTATCTCCGACGACTGCCGAGACTGTTGCCACTCGGAAGACTGAGTGCCGAAATTATTGTTTTCGCAGTTTTTAATTAATAACTCCGCGGATTATTGTCGTACGAAGATGGGACCGCTATCGACGGATTCGTTGATTTTTTTCGAATCCGGAGATATGCGTTTCGAATTCCAACTCGGCGCCGTTCCCAAGTTATTCGAGAAAAACGAATTTGGCACTCGGCCAAATCCCTAAAACAGGGAAAACGGGTGAAAGAAAGTGCAAAACGTAGGGAAACGTAGGGGAAAAAGCAGTTTTTAATTAATATCTCGGCTAATTAAAGTCGCACGAAGATGCCGATGGTCAATATGGCGAGCCACGGGAATTCTGAATCCAACGGTACCTTCCGCTAAGCTCTACACCCAGCCGTTCTCGAGAAGATGATGTTACAAACACACAAACAGACAGAGGCACACAGATTTTAATAGTATAGACTAGCGGGCAAGCCCGCCAGATGAGCGGGCTGAAGCCCGCTTATCATTGTTCTTTTTTAAAAGATATCCTATGTTAAATTTGGCCGTTATTGAAAAGTTGAACCGAACTACCATTTTTTAGCGGCATTCCGCGGGCTTCCCCCGCTTTTTTCACCTATGCATCCAGAACTTACCGCATACACTATACATATGCGGAAAATCACGAAAACACCCATGCTTCCAGCCCTTTCGCGGGTATTCGAAATTTGGACCGAAATACTAGTGTTCAGCGCTTTTGGGCGGGAGCCCGCCCAAAACAGTGTTCACGTGTGCATGCAAAAGATACTGCGTACACCGTACACATGCGTAAAATCACGAAAACACCCCTCCAGCCAGCCCGCTGCCGATTCGAAAGTTGGACCGAAATACAATTTTTCAGCGATTTTGCGCGTGCTGTGCCCGCTTTATTCACGTATGCATGCTGAAGTTGGTGCATAAACGATACACATGCGTAAAATCACGAAAACAAACATGGAGCCTGCCTGTTCGCCGGTATTCGAAAGTTGGACCGAATTACCAGTGTTATGTGGCTTTGCGCGGGCTCTGCCCGCTTTATTCTGAATCCAACGGTACCTTCCGCTAAGCTCTACACCCAGCCGTTCCCGAGGAGATGATGTTACAAACACACAAACAGACAGAGGCACACAGATTTTAATAGTATAGATAACTTTTTTTCCACATTGCTAGAAAGAACATACAGATTGATTCAGATTCTTCAATATTTAATTTTCTTAAATGTAATACAATTTTAAATGTGCTACGCCAACTATTGTGATTCAACGCAAAATGTCGTTTCGTGACTAATATCTCATTCGGGACTAAGGTGTCTTTTGGGCTATTAATTAAAATAAACATATTTGTAAGCTTGTATTATTTTGAATAACTAGTTATTTTATGATTTGGATGTTTACTGTCACTTATCTTTCCGTTTCCCTATCAGAGTGAAAGTTAGTTGAGTTTATTTAAGGTGTGAATTTCAGACTGTAAGAGAGAGCGCGTTTCTGCCTCTCGAGGCCACGTTACTGACATTCGCTAGTTCAGATAAAATTGAAATTATTCAGCTTTGCATTATCGTTGCGATTTTAAATTCTGAATTAATTTACATCGCCACAAATGGCTACCTGATTTGTAAGCACCAGTTCTGCATTTATGTTCTACGTCTGATTTAATAAGAAGGTTTGTTTTAAAACGTTCTTAAGACTTTTATAGTCACTTTCACACGAAGCACTAATTCGCTTTAATTCTGTTAAGAGTTTGGATTTAGTTTATGCTACCAAAGAAGGATAACCACTGTATATTGCAAGCTGTTAACTATGAGTACCAAAATATAACGAACTAAAAGCCATTAAAGTACTGCAGATTAAACAATTCAACTACTGTCACAACTTTAAAAGAACAGGAAACTCATAAATGTTTAACAATAATATATAATTACAAAAATTATATTAGCAGTCCGTTCTAGCAGTGTTTACCCCGTAGCTATCGAAGGTAAGACGGATAGTTTAATGATAAAAATAGTAGAAAAAAAGTAGCGGATACTAAAACGTAAACAGCATTGCTTTTAGTTCTAAATGTATGACAAACACGTGATAAAATACTGAATAAATGAATAAGGAAAGGAAAAAACGAGACCTAAAATAAAATAAGAAAATTTTGGATTTAAAATATACGTATTCCATAATATTATATATATATATATATATATATATACGTATTAAAATATACGTATTTCGGATTTAAAATATTAAATGGTAACGGAGCAGTAGTGTAATGAGTTTTTCTCAAAATCGTTATAAAGCTCACGTAAAATTGTCATTCGAGTAAAGACGATAAAATTCGATTACGTACATTACATTAAATCGATATACACATATGAGCATAATTTATGTTTGTACCTTAAAATAGAAGTTTTCCATATCTTTTTAATGTCGATACATTGATGCGAATACATAATGTATTCGCATCAATTCCTAACCTATTTAATGACAAATGTCTTAAAAAACTGCGTGATACTTGTAATTTATTAAAAAAGAGCATACTGACTTTTTGCTAGTAATATAGCTTCCCTTTTCACCATAATACTGTAAAGAATATTCTTCTCTCCTTACCATGTGCTTCGTGATGTAATTGGAAGCAAGTCCAGCTAGCAATGTAGAAGTCCGAAGTTTGAACCCTGAAAGGGCCTTGCTGATTTTTCTAGTCTTTTCCTTTAAAATAAACATAACGGTTCTGCATTATCATTTCTTATTTTTGATACATCACCAGAAGCACCAGAAGCAAGAAAACTAGCCCGCTAGCTTTCACCACAAGCAAGAAAATTAGCCCGCTAGAATATTTTTATAACGTATCCGGAATTATAGGATAATTATGATTCATCAGAACTGCTTTTAAAAGCTTTATTCTAAAGTATGAGTTCCAGTTTCTTTTAATTCTAGATCAGGGATTCTTAAACTGTGGGTAGCGACCCCCAATGGGGTAGCGGGACCTGCAGCAGGGGGCCGCCAAAAATTTTAGCAGTTTAGATATTTCTTTAAGGGGACTCATACACCTTAACCCCTTTATGATCTTCGAATATGTGACTGTTGCAAGAATTGGGATATTTTATTTATTTTAAAAGCAATTACTTCCAACTTTTTACAGCTGACTACATAATATAGCTGCTTTCTGAAATAGTAACCAGAAAGTTTGTGTTGCCACAAATATTTTTGTAATTTAATCCTCTTTGTGACAAAATATTTCGCCATGTTTCCACCTTGCGCGCATGATATTTTAAAAATGGCTAATGGTACATACTTGAAATTGGATGGAATTCTTTATATGGGCACTATTTTCTAACTGAACCAACAATCTGATGAATATTTTAATACTAAAAAATTTTATGGACGAAAACATTACAAATTTTGTTAATAAAATACATTTTATAAACTCAACTCGAAATAAAATAAAAATTTAACATGGAATTTTAGGTTCACAGTAGTTTCCAAATGTTATAAAAGCTATATATTAAATATGGAATTAAATTATGAAACAGAGTGTTTTAAACTGTGCGCGCAAGTTGGAAACATGACGAAAAATGTTGTCACAAAGCGGATTAAATTATAAAAATATTTGTGGCAACACAAACTTTCTGATAACTATTTCAGAAAGCAGCTATATTATGTAGTCAGCTGTAAAAAGTTGGTAGTAATTGCTTTTAAAACAAATAAGTTATCCCAATTCTTGCAACAGTCACCTATTCGAACATCTTATGGGTTTTAAGGTGTATGAGTCCCCTTAATTTACTGTAATAATTTTACAATTACCAAATATTATCACACAATGTATCTGGAGATAGATAAAGATAAGACAATACAGACAAATTAAAAAACTAAAATGTTTTTATGCATTCTTTTTATAATAGAAACGTTCGTTTTCCTTTGCACGTGACGCTGTCATTTCGTCTGTTAGTTATTAAATTTTTTATATTGTTCTATGTCTTAAAATTAGGAATTAAAGTTAATGACCTAAAACTGCAGTAATATATTACAGTACAAGTGAAAACATTCACAGTTTCACTGACGCGTGTGTCGGGTTTGCGCAATACTTAGGGGTCCCATAAAATGTTTGTAAATGTTATGGGGTCCTGGGAGTCGCGAAAAAATATCAGTGATAAAAAGGGTTCGCGACTGAAAGAAGTTTAAGAAACTCTGCTCTAGATTATGAATACTCAGGTATTATAAAAATAAGTGATGCACTTTATATAGTTATCATTGCCTCGCACTCGCTATGATAGACGTCAGAATGAAACCACTCTGAAAAGAGGGATTAAAATACATCGTATGGTAAGAATATGTAAAGTGCAGAATGTATGACAAATATCGCCATTAAACATCATAGTATTCTCTAGGAGGGGTAGTGGAAAGCAAAACGAAGGTCATCCCAAAAATAGATGAATCGGGATCTTGCTGTCATTACTTAAACTTTCAGCAACATACATCCAAAAGGCGATGAACTATATTCTTCCTTTTATTATGCTTTGTAGAATACTGTGATTCGACAATAACAAACAATAATACTGTTGTGTTCTACGGGTTCATGGGTTTGGAGTAATTGATGATAACACATGATGAAGAATCAAAACACAATTTATTCGCCAGTATTACACAAGACGGTTTCAAGGACACGTTTACAGTCATCGAAAAACTACGATAAACACGCTGAAACAATCAGCAACATAGCCTTCAGACTATAACGGTAAAGACAGCCTAACAGCAAAGAACTAAAGTACAGCTTCCAACTCGGTCGTGTGCTCTAAAGCTAATCTTTGAACTCAAGACACTACTACACTACCGAATTCAAAATACTCTTTCTACGCGTACAGGCAGGATCTCCTACCTTCGAGAATATTCCGGGGGAAAACCGTTAAGAATGTGTTTTAGATGTTTTCGCTCTGTCTATGGCATATTGCCGATTTTGCAGCCAAATATCGCCAAATGTACGCTTTCGCGCCAAATCTGGCAACTTACGTTTCAATACCTCTTTCTGGCAACCCTAACCCCGCATTGCGATGAAGCTATCTCACTGCAGCTGGGGATTTCGCAACAATACCAAGCCTTCAGATTCTAGGTACCCGTGTATTTTCAATCGGGATAGCGATAGTTCTGGGGAATGTCATTTACTACCATCACAAGTACCACAAGTCTGTGATCAACGACAAGTGCACTATTCGCTGTACCGATTACATTTTATTGGCTTTCTCGAAGTTTAAGGACAAACGGTATAAGAATAATGATAATGGCTAAATGAATTAAAAAGGATTAAAGAAAGAACACCAGTTTTAAAATTGATGGTCAAGCTATCTAACAAAAAAATTCAATCCAATTTTCAGCATGATTACTCTACTTTCATACATGGGTTTTAAGGATTTAAATCAATACCCTGGTTGCGAACTAGCAGTTTGATGAAATATGAAGTATAAAATTAGAAGCAGGAAATTATGCATAACTGAAAATGCCATACTTAGAAAGTTTCTTATAATTTTGTGTCACGCATGTTCTTTCCTGTCCAAACTGTGTTATTCTATTTATGGAAAATAATATAATGTGCACTTCTATATAATTCTATAATATTGCAATATTTTATTATTTAAGAAATAATTAAATTTATTATTGGAGTGGCAATGCCATTTTTGTATCATCTAACCGTTTCCCAGCAACGAAAAAATTGTTTAAAATTATAATTCTGAAAGTTTTACCATCTAGTAGATGTATGAAAAATTTGTAACTTAAAGACTGTATTCAATTATAATTATCTATCTCCGTAAAGTAAAAATAAAATGTGTGTTTTACTAAGAAGATCATCTGTTATTTTGTTAAATACTGCAAAATATGTTACAATATTAAGCTATTAAACACATATATAAAATTCCGTTATTTACAAACATTATTTATGGAATTAAATTGAATTGCTAACGTCAGAAAATCTTCATTTCACTTCAGAATACTTAGTTTTAATAAATCGCATTTTTTTAAAGTATATCGACTTCATTTATTTTTTTTTTAATCTTAGCTAGTAATGTCTCGTAAATTTCAGGTAATGTTTAGTCGTTAGCCTGCAAAGAAAATATTATGATATTAACTATATGAAGCAATTTTTTTTCTATGGTGTTTCTACGACATTAGACTAAACAGACTTTAAATCAAACGCATATTCCTAATTGAAATGCACACTGTTTGCTTGAATATTTAATACAATATATATAACTTAAAATAAGCAAGAAGATTCTGCGATTAATAGACGATTTTCTGCAAATGAGTTCGAGCAATAAGATTAAAATTCAGATTTAATCATTTGCTTATATAAATGTTAGCTAGAAATAAATTACTAAAACAAAAGCGGAAAAATATAATGGATTATACAAAATTGCTGGCCTATTATTTTATTTTACATAAAATACTAAGAAACAAAATCTAGAAGTATTTCATGATGCTCTTTAGGCTATTGCCTTTTGATTTCTGTATTAATAATTGCAGATTATATAGTATTTTGTGAATAATGTATTTTTACCTTAGTAGTTTCGCATTTATTATTAGCAGTCACGTACTGTTATTATAAATAAAGTCATCAACGTAAAACATTTTTACTAAAATTGCATTGAAAAATGAAAGAAACTGCCAAAAGCAATTTTTCCTAGCTACCAGTAGTTTTGCGCGCCAGAAGCATTATTTTAAATTAAAACACTCCTGAAGCAAAGGGAATCAGTCTCAAAAAATCATGCTATCCCTTTCAGAAAAAACACTTTTCGTCAGACTAAAATAGGTAGCAAGATAAAATGGGTAGCAGGATATAACGGAGTAAATAAAATTCAAAGTGCATTTTCCGTTCAGTTCGTTTTCTTTATACGAGTCATAAAATCTATGATAAAATGTTTCTTGGCTATAGCATAGACAGAAAATAACGAAAGGAGACCCAGACATATAATAATGTAGAATCGGTACTTACTGTCTAGGAATATGATGTCTGCAAACTTACTTCTTTTGTGGCTGTCTAGATGCTAATAAACTAGTCCAGTTTACAAATAACTTGAATATTTAATGGAAACACGAGTAGTTGCTACAAACTACAAAATGATTACATGTGTAGAAGGATGAATTTACATAGATGATATTTACAGATGAAGAGAATCGACCGTCTTTTACACGCAAACATCTTTCAGTCGCATCATCGTCTTAATGGAGAAATCATCTGACTTCTATCATCAGAAAACTAAAAGATTTATTTTCACAGCTTGTCGCATCATTCAATTATAATGAACGATGCCATCCCAAAATAATATGAATAAGAAACACACTCATTTTTCGTAAAGTTTTCGTAAACTACCAATACATAGCATAAACTAAAATTAAAAAATACATTAAAATATACATAGCAGACATTAACATTTCTATTTAAAATAGAGTACGTTGTAAACAATAATAGCTCAAGTATGCTAATTCTTCGCTGCGCATCAAAGTTACAGTTATTAATTTATCAACACGCATAGATTCAGGTTGTGGATTAAAGATTGATTTCAGGAATATATTTTGTGTCGGATATACTTTGAAGTTAAAACAAAACATATAACCAACGCATTTCAAAGAAACGTTTACAATTTTTATTGCAATGAATCCCACTGCTGATACTAGGGTTGAAGCCGACGCTAATCAGAAACCTGAAAAACATATTTCTCATACTTGCTAATGAAGAAGTACTATCAGCGAGCTTGTTTAAAACATTTTCTTCTATTCTAGTGTATCAGAAAGTCGAAAAGAGCTGTCGTATCCCCCCAGGCGTGTCCTAGTGATGTAAGTGGTTTATGCATCTCTCTAGAACTGTAATGTTAGCGAAATTAATCATATTGAAATCAAAACAAATTTCTCATAATTTCCAGCTCCAGAAAACCTATTAGTCTTTAGAGTAGTTCCCGAACTAAAAACATGAGGAACGATAATTTGGCAACAAGGCTAATTTTTTTAACTGCGTTTTATGATTCTCAGCAGTCAGCCTTTAAATAAGGGAGTATTCGTAACATTTTTGTGCATGCCGTCTTGATGTAAATATTGTCGCGCGCGTATGGGTTCGTTTAAACTGAATGCACAAGTCCGATGAAAAATGAACAAAATTTATTATTATCACAACAAAAAGGCTTAAATTTCCTCAGATATTCTTTCAGTATTACAATACCTCACAGTAGTTATCTTTTAACTACTCAAACGTTCAACAGAAGTTAATTCAAAGCAGCTAAAGAGAAAGCTAATCTGCGAATTCGCTGCAATCAACAAGAGCAGTTTTCTAAACAAACTCTTAAAACAACAACAAATTAACTAATGACAACGAATTGAGATGTCGTATGTCGTCTATGTCGTAACACAATAAGAGGCAATCGGCCTGGTGCGATCTTTAACAATATATTATAAGTAGGGTGTCTTTAATGATGAGTTGAATTCAGTAAGATGGAACGTACTTCTTGCACCTAGTGCAGAGTCTCTAGAAGAGAAGTAAACGTGGCTCCACGATGTGAGGATCTGCAGCTTGAGGATTTCTGCCGCTCGGCTATGCTTGTCTTCAGAGGAGGTGCTAATTAATCTTGATCTGCAAAGTTCAAAATAATCTCGATGGCTTGAAAAGCTAGACAAAGTTTCTGCATATTTGATTTAGCTGATTTAATTTTCTGCGCTATTGTGGTTATTGATTTCATGAGATAAGGGTTTTCTGATCTTTGAAAATGTTAATGATTTCTGCTAAATTTTCCTGCGGGTTTTTCTGCTTAACTTTGTCACTGTAAAGGTTTTTAGGCATTTCTTGATTAGTTTGGCCTGAAGCTTGAATGAATGCTGGGAAGTCATCTTTAGTGGTAATTTCTTGTGGTTTTTCTATCTTCTCTAAATGATTGAATCTTTTTCAGTATATCTTACAATTACGATAAGAAGAAACACGATTTTTGTGACAGTAAATGCAACTTGGTTTTCCATCTGGTTTTAATTTAAAGGTATCGGATCTGTGATTTTGTCCGCACTTACAGCACCTAACCTTTTTAAAGCAGTTATTTTGGGAGTGCCCGAACTTATGGCAATTGAAACATTGAATTGGGCTTTTTCTAGGCTGATATTTTTCTATTGTGATATTGAATCCGAACATATTGTTTAATTGATGAATTTTCTCTCCTGCAGAATTTCTGTTTAGTTCAAAGAAAAATATAGGTAAACAGATAATTTGGTCTTCTGCTTTCTTCGTGAATTGCTTTAGTTTAATTATAGGGAAGCTTCTGCGTTCTAAGTCTGCGTGAATTGCTTGCTCGGCGTAAGATCTTGGGATATTCTTAAGTATAACTTTAATTGAAGAGGCTGAGGAAATTCGGTACGTATGAAAACTAATCTGTGCTTTCTGGAATTTATCAACTGTAGCTTTATAATCGGCTTCGGTGGTAGTATAAAGGGCAATCTGTCTGGCTTTGATTGTAACTTCAAATTCGTTTTTACATATTTCTCTGAGCATTTTGTCTATTTCAGGCCAATCAACATCGTTTTCTGGAATGACTAATGGGGGAATTTTCGTTTTATTTTCTGCGTTATTCTGTGTTGTAGTCGTCTGCGTTTCATATATAACTTCCATAGCTTTGTTATTTTCGTTAAGAGTTTCAAATCTGTTATTTTGCGGAATATCTGGTAGTGGGATATACTCGGAATTTTTCGCTGTTTTCTTTGGAGTTTGCCAATCCATCTGATTTATTGTTTTATCATCTGTTTTAGAATTTGCGAGCTTCGAGGTGTTCTGAATACTTGTTAAAATAAACTGATTTTGTTGAATTTCTTCTTGTAACTTTGAACGCATTTCTATCGCTGGTGAGGAGGTTAATGTCTTAATACAGTTTAATTTAATACAGTTTAATTTATCTAGACTCAATACAGTTTAATTTATCGGCGATTTCGTTTTCTAATTTGAGTGAGAGATCTTTTGGATTAGTCGGAAGCTGAGTATTAAGATATTCTTGCGAGATAGCTTCTGTTAAATTAAGGAAAAACATTTCTGTGTTTGTTAACAACTGCTTCAAAATTTGAAGGGGAGGGTTTGAATTTCTTAGTATTATCGGCAATTTTCTTAGGACTTCCTGCGGTTTTCTTTTCTTTTCTCTGGGGTTTACTTTCCTTAGTAGAAATTAGAGTAGCAATTATGCTTTGAAGCGCCGGGTCATCTGAAGCAATTACAGGCATCTCTTTGGATGTAGTCAATTTTCTTGAATAATTCGAATAAGTAGAATCATTATCACTATCATAATCGCTGAAAGTAGCATGCCAAGGAATTTTGACCCTATCAGGTGGTTCGCTATTACTGGCCGTATCGAGGAGAACAAGCAAAAATTATATTTACCAAAAATCAAGAAGAACAGTTGTCGTCATAAGAGTCATATTATTCATTTTTTACCTCAGAATGCCTCATATTATAAATCAGAATGCATAAGATCATTTTTTAACTCAAAATGCACCTTCATCTCATCATATTATGACGAAATGAGAGGTTTTCATGCCGCTAATATAAGCTTTTTAAATGCGCGAGAATTTTCTAGCACTTTTCCGAAATCAAAATGAGACATTTATTTATAAAATGTTAAATGCACGTGCTCTTGTATTTTTAATTTTCTGGATTAGCTTTCCTTTAATATTCATCACGCGCTGCCTTGCGCGGGAATAAAACAATTTTATTTATAACTCTACTAACAGTAACTAATTAAATACCAAATCCGTAACAATATGCATCGCATCCAGTTAGCACTAGAAGGTACGTCGATCGAATATTAACGAGGTCGATTTTTTACTTGTTCTAATCAGAAAATCTTTACAAAGGAAACTCGGAAGAATGCCCCGAGGAAAATGACAGACATAACGACGTGGTAAAAGCTGATCAGAATAACACATTCTCACTGCGCTGATTTCAGGGAACTATTATCAGAGCGAGCATAAAACGATACAGATGACCATGAGGCAGCAAATGAGAAAGAACTTGAAAACTTAAACAAGCTACTAAAATGTATGAGTCAATAACATCACCTTTAATGTCGAAAATAACATTGTAGAATTTGTTAGGTGTTTTGGAGCGACAAACGTGAAAAATCAACGATGCTCTCACTGAGATTAGAACCACAGGTATTCCAATGCTTAACTAAACTTACTAACCACTTATTAAAACCACAGTGACCATGCATGAGGAGACTGCGCTAATTCCTTATATTTTCTACTACTTAAAGAAGACTTAGAAGTATCACGAAATCACTCTATCAAATTTAGTTGGTCACTCAGACTTTATTTCATGCACTACTGTTAACGTCTATTAGAGTTTTTGAAGGAAGAGACATTGAAAGGTTATTATCCTTCACAACAATTTAAGCCGCAGATATTCTAGTTTCAACTGGGCATGTTAACCATTCGCACCACTACAGCAGATTTTAATTCATTTTAAAATTAGCTCGAAATTTTCCTTAGATTTATGGTGCGTTTGGTAAGCAGTTCAAAAGAAAATAAGTAATACATTGAGAAATAAAATAGATGGAAATGCTATTTTATAAGAAAAGAAACTGAAAAATCGAATATAAGTTTAACATAATTTTATTGTTTTTTTAACTAAACTTTATTTAATCAGTATACTCTATGCCATTCATAAAATGATTCTAAAGTATTCGTATTTTATATTATAAATCTAAAACTTTTGTAATGTGCATGCTTTCTCTGCAGTTTCGAAAACACTTGGGATTAAAAATCAGTAACAAGGATAGGTATTTGAGATATTTCACGTGTTTCTCTAAATGCTAAAGATACTTCTTTCTTTGCTCATCGCAGACCGAAAAGAATGCGCGTGCGCGAACATTTTTCCCACGCGAAAGTCCAGAGTCTTAGTAACTCCAGTTTCTGTGTGGTCCGTGATGTTGCGGAGATCGGAGTCAGAACGGAGAGCTTACAAGGACATTCTTCCTCCGGAATACTTCCCCAATGCTTTCTATATCGATTAATCGTCAGAGTGATGAGACTTCTTCCACGATGTATATGTGAGAGAAATTATACGAGTAATTACTCAGAAGAAAGAGATATATTGTGATAAATAGGATTATGCGTACTGTGATTTTTTTGTGATGATGTCAAAAATGATAAAGAAATGAATCTCAAAAAGAAAAATATCAAGTAATAGCACATGATATTATTTATGAATGAAATATTTAGGAGTAGTTGATGAAAAATTAGACTAATGAATCTTCTCATGACAATTACTTTAACGTTAGAAGAAAAAAAGCCCAAATTTTATTGCATATTATTAACAAGACGATAGATTTCCCCATTGCTATTTATGTTTTCCTATTTTTCTTCTCTTCCTAAAATATAATATTAATTTTTAATCATAAATATAATTATAGTCTTATTTTTTCTGTTATTAATTTCAGATGCAGACAGTGGAATTAGTGACTTATTAAATTAAAAATGATAACAGTAAAATCAAGTTAGGTAAAACATTATGATTAAATATTGTAATGATATAAGATGTACGTTTGCATTGCATTAAGAGAGCATAATTCAAAACCTATACAAAGAGCGAATGGAATAGTTTTTTATCTTCTCTACATTTATAAAGATTCTAATATTATTTGTTATATAAAGGAAAGCATAAATTATATTTAGTTATCGAATACCGTTAGAATGGGAAATTATAAAAAAAAATTATATTTTGATAAATAATATCTATAATGCTGCTATGGACGTTTATCATGATGCTATAAAATAAACTATTTTTAAATTATACTTACATGATCCGTTAAACTATTTCTTCAACTATTGGAAATTTTGTCTTTAGGAAAAAAAAGAAAGAACTAAAACTGAGCTGAAATTGCCTTCGAGTAATTAACAGAGTAATCCGCATGTTCATTCATTTGCAAATCCGTATAATTTTAATTAGTTTTACGAATTAGTTTATACCTTACAAAGCCAAATACTGAATTCTGAAATATATATTTATTCATCGACCTTGCAACTAGATGAATTCAAAATATAAAGTCAAATGTTTATTTATCATGTTATATGAAGTACACATTTTGCATTTATATTTTTATAAATCTTTTTATTTGTCTTCGGATTGAAAAGGGAAACACAGATGGTGATTGTGAAAAAGAAACTATGTGCTGATGATAATTTTTGTTTTGTATAACACATTTTGGGATTTTGAAAAAACGATTAAAATATGACATTCATTCATCTATGATAGATCGTTTAAAACAATGTTCACGACAATTACTTTAATAAAAAATGCAGAATAATCTAAATATTGGACAATATAAAAATTTGCAGGGAATGAAATGGCAACCGTAACTCTTTAGGAGATCGAGAAACAACTCTAAGGAAAAATCGAATTTTATTTTAAATAAATAAATTTCAATCTTCCAGAAAAGGCTTTTATTTTTTATTTGGAATGGAAAATTGAATTTTTTTTATGATTTTGTTTAACTTTTTGTATTCCTCAAACTATATATATATAAGAAAATACGAAAATATAACTTTCCTGTTATTTTGATGGATTAATAATTAATTTAAGAAAAGTAAGACAGTAAAAAAATTGAAGAAGTATGAGCTTGTAGATATAAATATTGATAATTCTCTTTTTTACAGTATGATTTTAAATACGTTTAATATAACGTAAGAGATCATGTCTATTTGTGATAAAGCCAAAGACCTGTTGGAAGAATACGGTGTTATTCGAAAGTCAAACGACTCTGCCATCTATAACTTCAGCACAATAGTCGATCCTGTATTCTACCACTGGTGTCGATATGGACCAGTTTCCGAAATTGCCCATTATATAGTTGGAACACTCTTGATAGTGATATGTGTGATGAGCATTGCAGGAAACATGCTGGTCATTGTTGTCTTCTCAAGGTAAGTGGACGTTTTTAAAATAAAATTTGTTTCATTTTTGTAGTAGTCTGTGAAAGAATAATATGAATAATGATTTCTGTGTATAAAACAGTCCCTAGAAATTTTGCATTAGCATTTTTCCTTTTTTTATGTAGGATTTTATTTTTATGATAGTCACTCTCATTGAATTTAAAAAAATTTTAGGCTCATAACTCTAATTGTTTCTTTCTAGAACAGTTTTAAACGAAATGTTCATTACTGTAGCATTTTGTACTCAAAAAATTAATAGACGTATTTATAGAGGGAACAAATAACATAATTTTTTGCAAAAATTAATTAATGTTGGATAGCATTAAAAGAAGATTTAAAAAACTCTTAAATTTATTTATATATTACGGTCTTTAATGTTTATCATATCTTTAAATATTCCTAAGATTTTCAATTTTTTACTAATAAAAAATTTTCAAACGAGTTGAGATGCAAATTATTTTTAAGTTACTTTGTCTGTATTATTTTGTTTCTCAGTAACAAAAGGCTGGAGAATCCTAGCAAGAGATAGTTTATCATACTAGTGTTTTTAGTAAGTATTTAACAAATTTAATTATGTGTACCATTCTTAACTCTATTTAAAAATGCTTCTTCAGATAGAAATTGAAGAATTTAAGCACGTGATAGGATTTCATTTCTATACATTATTAGTTAATGATTTAATAAATTTCATATTTTGCTTAGAAAATTTGTTCCCGTTCATTTTAATGATGGTATTATTTAAAGCTACTGAGATATAGAATTTCTATAATATGCATTCGTGGTAAAATGATTTTGCGTAATTAATTTCGTCATAAAAATAAATTATCTATGCTTTAATGTTTCCTTACTCTTAAAATTGCGAAAACATAAGGCTGGGCAATTAAGCAAAAGTACAGCTTCACAGCAAAGCATTAAAATGCAGCTGCCGACTCAGTCGATCGCTCTCGGAGCTCAACACACTCAAGATAAAACTCGACGGTACACTCTACGATGCACAGACAATACATTGTTACTCCGCGTACAGGTAAGGTTTATATAGCTTTTGACCTGACTTCGAGAACATTCTCTGATAAACTGGTAAGAATTCGTTCTAGAATGTTCTCTATCTTCTACGGTATATCACCAGTTTTGTTGCCAAATGTAACCAAACGGTCGATTTGGAGCTAAATCTGACAACCCTGCTTTCCGCTGCCGTTTTCTGGCAATCCTATTTCTGCTTTGCGGGGAAGCTATCTTACCGCAGCTGGGCATTTCGTAACAATATCATCTATGTATGTATATATAAAGAAGACATTTTGTGTCTTTGTCCTCTAGTAACTCAGTCACTATTATAGCTATCATCGCCAAACTTTCTACGATTCTTTCTAAGTCGTGGAAAAGGTCGACGTCCACTTCCCCCCAAAAAAAAATCAGATATTAATAAAAAATTCGGAAAAGCGATAACTTTCGCTCTCATTTTTTCCGAGTGACAACAGTCTCGTAAGATGGAAGTGAAAGCAAGCTTCTTTATTTCGTAATTTGTTGCCACTGCTCACTTTCAAATCCTAGAGTTTGTTAATAAAAAAATTTCTAAGTTTTAAGATGAAATAAAAATAGCATTGCCAAACATTAAATACATTTTTTCCTATTCCAAAAATTCGTGGAAAGCCATTTTGAGTATCCCCATCTTAATACGAATTAGCTCATCCGAAATATTAATTAAAACTCTGAAAGCGCTCATTTTCGCACTCATTTTTCCGAGTGGCAACAGTCTCGGGCGTTGAAGATAAAATGTTTTATTTCGAAATGTGTTACTACTGCTTGCTTTCAAATTGTAGAGTTTGTTAATCAAAAGTTTTTTAATTTTTACAAAAGATATACATATAAAGAAGAATGTCTGTTTGTTCGCGTTACTGATCTCTGATCAATTACGATCAATGTTTTGCCACATTTAATCGATTAAAACTGAATATAGGTGAAATATTGGATGGAACTTGAGCTTTTACGACCATTTCATTAGAAAGAAGAAAATAATTAAAAACGGCGTGCCATTGTTGCTGTTATAATGAGAGAGAAATAGCTTATTTTTCATATGAAATTTTTTATGTGGGTTCCATATCGTATCAGACTAAAAAATGTATGAATATGACTCGTATTTTTTACATCATTACTGGAGAAGGATAACAGCGTATCGTTCTCGCTGTTGTTAGATACATTACTCTCATTTTAACTTCAATAACGTCAGGTACTCCCGCTAGTTCTATATACATTAAATTAAGTTTTCGCTTATGTATTTCTTTCTATCTATGTTTTTGAGTAAGAATTGCATAATTTAATATCGAAGAAAAAATCTTAGTAATTTAATAAACACGACTTGCAGTACCTGCGGTAATTACATGGTTTCCTCGTATTCCCTAAGCTTTAGCTTCCTAATACATAGCATGAAACTGATTTAGTGCATTATCACGTAAATATAGGGAAATACGAAATATTAAAATCTAAATTATCTGAATCTATCTCTTAAGTTTCGTTTTTATAACTTTTTTGTTTAACTTGTTTCCTTAATGGGATATCATGTAAAAGTAAAATAATTTCGGTTGTTAAAAAATAGTACATTACCAATTCCCATGATTTTCTTACTCCGTTTATTTTAATTTTACGAATGTAAAAAAACACATTTAATATTCGCATTTATAAACAAAAAGGAATAAATTAATAGTCGTGGACTTAGGTTTCTCTGTGTTTTGAATAAGTCAAACTATAATTTTTAGAACAATCTGAGCTACGAAATTGTATATAACTTTATTATTATAAAGTACTTATAATCCATTTGTGAAGCAATTGTTATAATACTGCTTACGGCATTTCTGTTGAAACTGAGTTTGAAATATGGCATGCAGGATCGACAAACACCTTTTTATTACAACAATTATTATTATTATTATTATTTAATTTGTTGGATTGCTTGTCTTTGCAAGTTTTGTTTTTTAGACTCAGTCTGCCCCAAAAGAAACATTTTTAAAATTTTTTACTTTTAAATTTGCTTTTAGTTTTGATGCTATATTTTGCAGTTTTTTTTACTACTTACTCCGCCTCTGTCAAATTTTCATAATTGTACGAATTTTGCCTATATGTAAATAATTTTAGTGAAATTATAATATTTTTTATAATGTAACATGAAAGCCAGAAGAAACGAAGCTCTGTCGGTGGAATAAGATTACAGGGGATATTTAAAGTTGAGGTAAATGGTTATCTTACTAAATTGGCGAAATATCGCTAAGATGGCGATGATGGCTAATTTTTCGCTACATTTGGCGAAAACTGCCCAAAGTTGCAAAACTTGGCGATTATTTTGCGACATTTTTGTCTGCTCCCTGTATAAATGTAATTGAATAACTGGTTGGTCCCCATATGTAACTGTGACAATACCCGGCCCTTAATGAAATATATTTTCATATGTTGGATTGCTTGTGTTTACATTTTTTTAGGAAGATCTGCTCAGAAGGACCTTTCTTTATTTTTAAACGTATTTATGATTTTGATGCTAGAATTTTACAATTTTTTTGCACTTCTTACTCTAGTCTGTAAGGGTTGGACTGATAAAGGCACAAATTACTTTGATTCATTTTCTGAGATTATTTTAAGTAGTAAATTCTAATTTTTAAATTGTGATTTTTTTAGTTTAGAAAGAGGCTGATGTATTTATTTATTTCCTTTTACCAAGCCTCTGATCACGATACAGCGAAAAATGAAATCCCTTTCTTGCTTTTTAGTTTTAACACTTTGACATTTTTCGTCCAATTTACCAGCGCACTTCTGCTTTTAGTACTACATATGGTTTATTCCGAATTGGATATGGAATGGATTTAAATGTGTTAAATTATTTTAATATACATATATATATATATATATTTGTGTGTCAATACTTACGTTAGAAATGTCAAAAACGCACTCAAATGTAAATGCTAAGCATTCATTTAACCTAAATTGATGTTTGGCACATTTTATATGGAAAATGAAAAGAATGTAATTATTTCATGACACTTTTACTCATCAAAATTGATCTCTTTCTTATTCTAGACATAAAGCCAAATTATATTTTGTAATAACCAATTGATCCAGTCCGCTTCGCATTACTGTAGGTAAAATAACAATAGAAATAAAAAGAATTACTAAGTGTTTTAAATAATTAGAATTGCGATGTACGTGGCATTTACAATTGTTTTTGAATTTAAATTTTTACTTGTGGAATCCTCAAAACAATATACCAAGTTTTGAAAATTCAGTTAGTACAATTCACAGTACCGAATTTTGGAAAAAATGGAAGACCATTAACTAGTAGAAACGGTACGATATATATGTATTATGACATACTCGCGTGCTTTTGGTGTATAATCAGAAGCATGTCAGGCTGACTTTTGGCAGGTCCGGAGTTCGAATCCTGGTGAGAACATTGCACAATTTTCACATCTTCTCCTCTAAATAAGATATGAAATGATCTCTACAGTGGCGCCCGAGCTAAAAATGTGGTGAACGATGATTCGTAAACATCAGGATTTGCCGACTAGATTCCGGGCTCCCCAGAGAGGGAGAAAGTAAGATATTTTTTATCTCCTTACTGCGTCCAGCCAACGAACGAGTTGTTAAGTCGCTGAACACCGGTAATTCGACCTGAGTTAGAATGCCAGCGAATGGACAGCTGTTAGGGTGTTTCATATTTCCCCCCATTTCTAACTTGGGTATGATACTCTACGCATTGTTATTTTAACCCTTTGCGGCACAGTGTGTCCGGTCTGGACACACCTAAACATTTCTTTCTGTACGCGCAGAAAAATTGAATGAAAAAGGATTTATAGATTACTATAGGTTACTCTGAACCTTCTTTATTTATAGTAGACGGCAGCTCAACACAAACCAGTCCATATATTTTAGCCATGTTTAGTTTTTTAAGACCCTCATTTTTCAAAGAAATCTTCCAGATTTTTTTAGGGTATAAAAGGAATTGTTTGAAAAGAAATTTCTATGTTATTTTTTGGCTGTATGCTAATCTCCGTATTCTATATTAATTTTAAATTTTTACTTTGGAATCTTGCCTAAAATCAAACAGCGAACCCTAGGTGTGCCCAGACCGAGCTCATCGATAATCTAGGACAACTGAGAGTCTCTATTCTTTGTTTCTCCGCATCTCATCGGCCAGTTCATTGACAACAATGCTCGTTTCAGCACTCTTTTCGAAGCTCTATTCCAATCAGTGTGCCCACGTTGGACACACCCACAGAATTAAACAATAAGTGCTATCTTCACAAAATTTTACTTGTGTACTCCTCTAGGCCTAATTAGACTGCCTATCTTTTTTTAAATCAAAATTCCAGCTTTAAAAGGTAGCGTGCCGGAAAGGGTTAAGAGCCGGAAGCAGGCGTTCATTTAAGGCGAACATGCAGTATTCTGCTAGTAAAAAGGGGTAAATAATTATCCTAAGTAACTGGGTATAAGATGTGTCCACGAAAACTTTTTATAGCTTTTCAAAATATATACTTATTAACTTATAAGTATTTGGTAAAAATATTTATATTTATAATTAATACAAAGTAAGAAATTCTTTTAGTTTTTATGTAAGACTAATATTCATGAAGTTAACTTTATCTACAGAGCATAAACTAACATTTGCTTCGAATGATCATATCGTTATGTTATACTCAATATAATTTCATTTTACTGCGAAATTCTTCTCTTTGCCTGCAAAATCTTTGCTTACGCCACTGACTGGATAGCTGAACTTCTAACTTACAATTCAGCTTTTCATTCTAACTGAAGAGATGACATATTAATATGTTCTATTCAAAGTTTGGCATGACATGATTACAACAAATAATATAATACAAATGTAGCTAAAATAGTAAATATGGTCATTAAAATAAGTACTGTTACAACAATGTTCCTAGGCAGTACTAAATGCAGCGTATGTAGTAACTGAGGATATGATACATTAAAGAGGCATATAAATGCAATAAATTAAAGTAATAACATGTTTAAAAAATGTAAGGAATATCTTACATATGAGTCTAATAAATATTTGTAATGGTAAGCCCAGTAGAAAATATCGTTAGCGTATAAAATGCGATAGTGCAACATAATGCGTATGTCTATAGTAGCAGATAGACGCAAAACTAAACGATCACCTGAACGAGTTTCTTAAAAAAATCAATTATGAATGCTTAAATAAGTTAAGCAAAATTAAGATCGTAGCTCTTGAGTCTAATTCGTATTTTAATATTTATTAAAAGATGTTTTGGGATCTATTTCGAAGAAGTTCAAGGTCTGTCTAAAAGTTTTACGACTGCGGGAAAATTTTCTCCGAAGGAAAATTGAGTAAGGAGTGCCTTGACCTACAAACGATAGCTCTGGTAACCGAGCGACGGGAGATTCTTGACGTTTACACTTTTCCTTCTTGATCATGATACAATTCCGACTTGCATTTATTTTAAACGAATATTATGCTTTCAGTAGCTCTTCAGATGCAGGTTGGAAGCCGATTTTATGATTTCTAAAATAACTAACCAGTATTTGCTATTCGTAAGTGCAAATTCAAACATGTTTCATATAATTTGTCTGCGTATTATAATCTCTACTAATTTCATCTAATCCACTGGCGGCCGAGAGGTATTATTTTCTAGACAGGTGATTCATGAACAACTTCAGAGATTCAATATCAGACTGTAAATACCCCACAAAAGTGCTGTCCAGGGTTTATTCTGATCCAGTCGTATCGATGTCGACTGACGTCCAATCAAATGTGGAAAAGTCTGTTGTTTTGCTTATGTAATAGTCAAAAAGGAAAGTTGATCTACAAATTTTAATAGCAAGTTTTAAGTATTTGCAAAAGTTGTCACGAATCATTATTTGCTTCTATCAGTTTTCCTTTTTAAAAATGAGTTGCGATATATTTTGGTTCTTTAGACATAGACATTTCAACGTTCAAACCAAAACATATGTATATACTGTAAAATATGTGGTTTCTCAGACCTTAATACAATTCTGAACTGTTTGTATTGTTGGCAACTCGTCAGGAAACACTCGTACACTACGTACATAACTATTGTTATTTCATTTCTTGGATTTTTCGTAAGTGTTACGGATAAAACTAAGACGAAACAATTACTATTAATTTATTATAATAATTAATTAAATAACCCCAGAATTAAATAGTTATTGTTTGTTTTCGTTTTAAGAGGTACAATTTGTTCCTTAGATGTTTTTATTCGATTTTAATAAATATTTTTGCTGACTTAAAACCCGGAAAGCACAGAAAATTTTACCACAAATAATATTAAAATACACTGGTCGCATTAAAATTTGTACACCGTGGAGGAAGCACCCAATAAACCAAAAATCTATACGAAAAGTAGAAAATTCTGTGATAAGCAAATGATTAGCTTTTTATATCATGCGCATACTACAAGAAAAAGTAACAATATCTCGAAGCAGCGGAAAAAGATACATTAAAATTCCAAACTTTTCATTCGGAAATCGCGATCACTGCTTACTGTGCATATTGTTATTAAAATAAAAATTAAACAACGTGTATGCTTTTTGTAATACAAAATTCTTACTAGCTCTTCACAGACTTGATCTCGAGAAAATCGTGGCATTTCTGGACTTCAGAATATGGTATAATGCTACACCTTTTTGCATTGGCCGATATCTAATGACTTTTATGAGAATTAGCAATCGATGGGCAAAGAAGCATCACACAGAACAATGCATAAGCTTAATATAATGAATAACATAATGGAATGCCCCTCACCGATGTTTAAGACGATAGCCATTCTTTCCGCATTGCTGTTAGGAGTCGTACATCCACCTCACGTAGCCTACGTCAGAAATTCTGGAATGGTGCACAGCGCCGGTATCCGCACGTAGCTTATGACGACGATTTCAAAGTGAGGGAGTTACAGTAAAACCTCGAGATAAGAATTTTATTCGTTTCAGCATTGAGCTCGTATAGCGAATTTCTCGTATATAGAAACACGCTTCGCCTTTGAGAATAATGGAAATCCAGTTAATCCGTTCCGCACCCCCAAAAATATCAACATAAAAATAAATTTTTCTAATAAATAATGCTGTTAATTATATAACCGTAGTTTACCTTTATGACAGCTTCCGACAATGCTAATTTCCGTCACCGACCTTTTAACTGCTTCTCGTTAATACACATTAGCAACATCTTCTAGGAGTTTTGGACGGTGCTTGGAAGTAACGGTAACTCCTTTGGCTACAACAAGTTTCTTAATTTCTTCCTTCTTCTTCAGAATAGTGCAAATCGTCGATTTCGAAACGCCGTAAGTCTTCGCAAATTCTGTCACTCTTACATCACTCTTGTTGATGTATGATTTCTTTCCTAATTTCAACGGCCATGGCTTCCTTATTTTTCTTTGCAGCACTACTTGAGGCAACAGTCTTATTGGGAGGCATCGTGAAATAATCATTTTCACGTTAAATATAATAATTAATTAATTTACAAGCGCACAAACACGTATAATGAATTCTGAGTGATCTGACGAGGGGATTCCCAAAGTCGAGCCGAATCCGGAAATAGCGCCACATATACCAACAATCTGGCTTTTTGCTCGTTATTCGAGTCAAAGCTCATATTTAGAGACAACCGTTTCGCTCAAACTCTCCTCGTATCTCGAATTTCTCGTATATAGAGGTGCTATCGTATCTCAAGGTTCCACTGTGTCTTCATATTACGCGCAGGAGTAAGCGCCTATAACTATACCTTCAACGACGTACATGGGGGAAATCAAAGAAATGACGTCGTCTTTTATGACATATAATCCTTTTTTTATTTCAGCTTCATGAAGGCTGTAACGTGAAACTTTAGAGGGAGCAAGAGAGGGACGAAAGTTGGAAACATGGTTCCTTCATAGTTAAATTTGTCCAGCATCTATATGGGATGCTTTTGTATACACATCCCATTAGCCTTTAGTTGCATATTTGGTATAATAGTAAACTAGAATGATATTACCTAAATCTTCTATAGAAAATTAATACATAATGGCATGCTATATATATTAACATAATATTAGGCATCTATATTTGAAGAAATCAAAATCCTTTATTAATACTTGTCCGACGGATATTTATGGGATGTTCACGTTCATTTGCAGTGGTGGAATATCAGGAACGCGAAGAAAATTAAGTATTGGAAAAATATATTTCTATATTTTTGATTGTTACCTTGTTGGGCAAAAAAATATATGCGCTAACATAAAATTTCTTTGAAACGTAACTCAAGTATTTTAAATATCATGTTAAATAAACCATTCACAAAAAAACGCATATATTTCTTTTTCAATAATGATTTTTGTTCTAGAACTTGGCAACAATGAGTGTTTTTAAAATAATCACCACTCATTTCAATTTACTTACAGCAACGCTTCATACAAACTTCAAATGTGAGCTATAGGCTACTTGTTTTTTCAGATATCCTTTACGACCGCAAGGCCATATTTCATGAGGTTTGAGAAAGCAAGAATCATATTCCTTGCAAGCATAGTAAATACTGGTGTAATTAACATTAGCTATATTGTTAATGACAAATGGACTCAATATGTTTTGGTCCAGGCACTGGAGTTATGCCCGTTGTTATGGTTGCTCATGCATTACACAAGAAGAAATTTTAAGGTCTTCAAATTTTCCTCCAAATATGATATCATAATTTTATTTTGTTGATTTAAGCAAAACGATTGTTTAATGCGTGGAAAAGCTATGTTACGTTTCTTTGAAAGATTTTTTATTTTCAACATTACGGAGGTTTCGGCTTAACTATTACAGAACGTCATCAAGGAAGGATACGTTTCCTTCAGTTTGTGATAAAATCGCGCTTTCAGTTAACAAGCTGATGCGGACATCGTATGACTTCCTTGTATGACCTATTAAATTATATATATATTTTTTGCTGCATTTCATTTAAACTTATTTCTTCGAATTTCATTACAGATACATTTCTCACTCAATTAATTCAGTTCTCAATTCGCGGCAAGACGACAATACATGAAATCTCAAAATATCTATATTAAAAATTGAAAGAAATAGAAAAAACCCACCAAATACAGATAAAACAATTAAAATTACAGTTTCTATGCAAAAACAAGCATTTCGGCCAGCGGACAAGAAGACAGACGTTTCGGTGCACAAAACCAAAAGTTTACTTTTGGTTCCACTCGACAAAAAGGCATTAAAGGTGCAGAAACTGACATAATTCACCGAGTTTCAAACAAATGGCGGTTCGTTAGCTCGCAACTTTAAATTTGCGCATTAAATTGCTGCAGCTATAGCATATAGATTAACTTAAGTCATAAGAACCTCAATCGGAATATAAAAAACCACATAGTTCAATCACTTTTAAAGCAAAAAATGCAAAATTTATTTCAACATTTGGTGTAACTACATAGTTCCATATATAAAATTTCAACGTTCTACAGCTACTCGTTCTTGAGTTTAGCCAGATACATGCATAGATACTCGTATAGATAACAAAAAATCTCTTCTAAATCCATTTTACAGTTATTTTTGGCATAAACAGCTTTTTATTTTGTCCGTACGTACAGATGTCACGCAATAACATCTTTCAAAGATTGTCGAGAATGGATGAGTTGGATATTTTCGTTGAAATAAAATACCCGAAAATTTTCGCGAATACAATCGCCTTTACTTCGTGCAGTGAAGTATTAAAATAATAATTTCAGTCCCTTATGTATAAGTAGCTTATTGTTTTCACTATCAAAAAAGGAACTATTCAATATTGAAATAAGGTAATCAGTTTTAAAAGATATACTTTACCTCAAATTCTTTATAGAATTTTGCAAGATTTATATGTATTACATACGTCTCGCTTTAATTAAGAAGTAAGGATTTATATTCATGAGTTGTCAGTAATAAATGACATTATTTTTATTCAAGAAGAGAAAGTAAGAATCTGTATTTCTCTTCCCATTTTCATTGCCACTTGATTCATGCACCTACATTTTCTACGTGGAGCAAACGAATAAATGTAAAAGCAACGTATATACTTCATGATAACATTACTAGTATTCAAACGCCATATAAATCAAATCATCGCTAAAAATATTTGCATATTTATACTCTACAATTAAGATACATAAAACTTATTTAATGATTTAAATTAAAGTCCCTTCGATTGCGAACAATATCTTGAGCAGATATGGAAAATTTAAAAGAAAAATAAATGATCTAATCATCCTCTGAATGAAGTGGAAATTCTATTGTATTATCGCGACAAATTCAGTTGCATCTTCCAAACTAATGATAAGATATGTAAAAGTAATCTAATTCTGAACTTGAGCGAAACTTTGTGGAGTTGACTAAGCACTACTTTGTTTGTATAAAGGATTAAACTGCGAAGGGAATTTAATTTAAGAACATACACCTTCTGTTTTACATATTAATTAAACTATATAGGAGTGAGGGAAAATGATTTGATTTTAGGCCTGTTAAGCATTTAAATTAGGGTTTGCAGTGAAAAATATATTTATATTTAATTCTCTTGTTAATGGATTCTTATCAGTTACTTTTTTATATTTACATATGTTTTGGATAAAAAGGGAATTCAATACTTATGAATAATTATTTACCTATCTTAATCAATGAACATTTGGTTTTATTGAGTATGAATATATAGTGCATAAATCCTCATATTTTACAGAATGTCACCATTTAAACATAATTAAACGTTCAAGACATTACTATTTATCTTACTTAGCAGTGGATCCACCGCCATTTAAATTTAAACGTAATACAAAAAGTATGGCATTTAACGCAAGATGTGAATTTAAAACTATACAGACTCATTAACTAACAAAATGAAATTATCATCGAAAAACAATCTGATATTATTTTTCCATACGCCATTACAGGGACCAAAATACTATAACTTTTAGCACCAGTAATTCATTTCATTGAGAGATAAGAAGTAGGAGAAAATAGTTTATAGAGTCTGTGCGTATTCTTTGGTAGTATACACCCCCTGACCCTACGTTGAAGACGAAGTAGCGTCTTCAACGTAGACGCTACTTCTTGCTACTTCCCAACTTCTCCCTATGCCTTTAAGAATACAAAAGGAAGGTTTAAATAACATTTTTATTTAAACTAAAGTTAAAACAGATACACTCACTTCGTGCTCACAAATCACCACCACTTGTGGCTACGTAACAGAAAATAAGAATGTAATAAATAACTTATGAATTATGAATGCTAACGACTGGCTCCTTAGCTTGAACTAACGCTAAATCGGCTGCACACAGCCACGCCGAACCGAGGAATATCAGTATAAACTGAAAGGAGAACGAACCTAGAGAGCTAATTTTTAACTCGCAGCATAAACATCGGAACTAACATCGGATAATAAGTCCGCTACTACTCGATTTGAACTCTTGAAACACAGCTTTAAATACTGATTTTGAAACGCGTTTAAACTTAAATACCAGTCCGCTACTACTCGTTTTGAACTCTTGAAACGCAGCTTTAAATATTGATTTTGAAATGCGTTTAAATTTAAATACTATGTCATAACAAATTTACATTTCGGCAGGAAACTTAAATTAGGAGGGAAAGTAAACTTAAACTAAAAATAATTGCTTAGAATAAAATAAATCCTTACAATATTTCCAGCCAGATTTAAATATTTGAAAATAAAGTCTTTAAATAACCTGTTCAAAAAATTGAAATTCCAAATTTTAAACTTGCAGAGCCAGCCTTACAATACAAAACTACTTAATATTTTAAATTAAAAATTTAACAATAAAATTTTCAGGAACATAATTGTCCTCTTGGCTAGAAACATTTGCTGAGTCTCCTCTTCTACCAGTGCATCTGGAAGGAAAGTAATGTTAGTGGAAAGTTTTGATAATACATGCATTTGAATAGGCAATTCATGCATTTTAATTTCTACTTTCACAAGCTTAACTTTTTTCCACCCCTTGCTTTCCAGCATATGCATCTACTGAGATCTTCAAAGCGCAAGTCAACAGTGGTGTGTTTAAATCATAACGTCTGAAGTAAAAGTATATTTAGGGTTACCCCTTGGCGACTTTGGGCGGCACATGGTGTTGGTGTTGGTGTATTTAATTATGGCAAAGCACACTAGGGCTATCTGCCTAAGGGAGGGATGCCTTCGTGGAGGACTTTCTAAGGGAAACTGGCTCGTATACACGTTACACATGGGGAAAACCACGAAAACACCCATGCAGCCAGCCCGTTCGCGGTATTAGAACCTCGGACCGAACTACCAGTGTTCAGCGACTTTACCGCTTGGCCGCTGGTGGGCCGGGCGGCACATGGATAACGAGTTTGTGCAATTATTTTACTTGTTATTTTGGCTTGTGTAGCTGCTATGTTTGGCCAAAACACGCCGCTACACAAGCCAAAATAATTAGACAAAAAATTGCACAAACTCGGTATTCATGTACACATCAACCTATTTTTACTTAAAACAAACATCCCAGAATTTCACACAAATGTCATTGCACACTCTTGACGTTATCCATGTACACATCTACCTACTTTCACTTAAAAAAAAAAAAAAAAAAAAAAAAAAAACATCAGAGTATTGCACAAGCTAGGCATTGCGCAATTCCTTGACTTTGTCCATGTACACATCGAACTATATTCATTTGAAATGTCAAAGGAGCAGCCAACAAAAAATACATAATCTCTATAAACTACATTTTAAATTGAACCACGAAATAACGCAAGGAAATTCATCTTTGCACAACTCAAAGGAGCTATACATTTACCTTATTTACGAATTAAGACGTCTTCAGTCCAACTAAATTCCTTAATAGCATCAAAAAACTTCCTAAACTTATCTGAACTAGAATCTCACCTCTCATTATTGTGTGTGCATTAGATCCACATTTTGAAGATAAGAAATTGGATGCAGAGCAACGAGGATTAAGATGACGACTTGTAAAGCTGAAGTCATCAATTTCTTTTGCAAAGAGTACGAATTAATTTTTAAATGTCAGTATGAAATGACAAATTGAACAATGAGTGATATGTGGCATAGACTTATACTACCACATAAATTCACAAAAAAGAGTCAAAAATATCCTCCGTAGCGACGTTCGACCGTAGGCATTTCGGACGCTCGACAATACGCATTTCCTTCCTACAAATAGAACACCTAATAATGGCTACTAAGTAAACCGTCATTTATATACCAGTCAAGTAAAGCTCTTTTTCTCTTTATTTCCAAATCGTACAGAAACTTCAAATTAATCTTACCACATTCAGCCATTTTACCGTCTAAACCACACAAAAAAGCAATGTACTTCTTAACCAACACAAACACCACAAGCCCTTACGAATTTACGGCAATCATGCAACCGATTACGTCATAATAGGGCTTCCATAAAATTCAACTACTGAGGCTACCATAAATTAAAGAACAACTTGGCAATAAATGAAACTTCAGCTTGGCGATAAATGAAACAACCACTTTTGCACAGAAAATAGTCTATCGAGGGGTGTCATTATTTTTCTTTCTAGAAATAATTCAACAGGTGTTTTACCAATCATATCGTGTATCATTGTGCGTAGTGCAAACGCGAGCTGATCAACCGAATCATCCCAACGTCTGTGATAGATCTTCACACAACTCTGAATTATTTTTACGATATTTCGATTTACTCTTTCTGCAATATTAGATTGTGTTCGATAAGAGACCATCTTCAAGTGGCGTATGCCAAGCCCTGCACATAGATCATGAAATATCTGACTAACAAATTGGAGACCGATGTTTGATATTATTTTTATTGGTGCACCATATTTTAAAATAAATTTATTTAGAAGGAAATCTGTGACTATTTTGGCGGAAGCCCTTTCATCCGAATTATTTCTACCCATTTGCTAAAATAATCTACGATTACAAGTAAGTAACGGTGTTTGTTCTTATCGCTTTTCGGATAAGGCCCTAAGAGATCGACCTCGAGCAATTCATTGGGAAAAGTCGCCTTAATGCTATTTAAATATCCGACCGGCCGGTAATTAACATCATTAACTATTTGGCAGATATGGCAGGAACTGACATATTCTTTAACAATTTCTTGTAATTTTGCAACGAATACCGCCTCTTGTACAAGTTTAATTGTCTTTGTAATACCGAGATGACCGGAAATCGGTACACCACGTAACTCATGCAAAAGGCTAAGTTTCAAATTCGTTGGGATGATGGCCTTTAGCTCATTGTTTTTATTGGTAACTTTTGAATAAAATAAGAGATTATCGATAAGTTCATAATGGGTGGCCATGTTTCTTATGGCTGATAAATCTTAATGCTCAAAGTTATCTGGATCCTGCAGATACGCATAAATGTTTTTAAATTGAGTCCGTTTTTAGATCAGCGATAATGGTATCTCGCGAGTCTAAGATTTTTGAAGTTAATATCGTGCATTTATCTTGATTCCCCTGTTCGTCTTATTTAATGAGAGAAAGAGCATCAGGAAATATTTTCTTTGCCAGGTAAATGTTTCAATACCAAACAATATTCTTAGAGTTTCAGTGCCAAACTTATCAACCGGTGTGACAAGTTTTTACATGAGTAAAGTCTAAGAATCGCAGCATTTTCAGTGTAGACTGTTACGGGTTGCTTTTAAAAGTATACACGGAACTTTTGTATGGCCAGTAAGATAGCTAGTGTTTCACGTTCTGTCGCCGTATAATTCCTTTAGGTAGGGTTTATGTTTAAACGAAGAAGCCAACTGTTGCCCCCTTTTGGATAAAACACCTGCTATTACAACGTCTGATGCATCTGCAGATATTTCAAGCTGCCCTTCTGGGTCAGGAACCTTTAACACTGGTGCTGAAATTAAAGCCGCTTTTAACTGTTCAAACGCAGTGTTGGCTTCCGCCGTCCAACAAAATTTCGCTTTTCTTTTCTTTTTAGTGTTAAGAAAGGCTCAGATATATGTGCAAAATTTTTGATAAAGGATCAGTAATATGAGCATATTCCAAGAAATGATGGAAGTCTTTTCGCGGCATTTGGGGAGGGTAGTTTTTAATTGCTATAATTTTTAATTCTTCGTTTCGATACCTTTAGCGGATATTTTATATCTTAGATATTTCGATTCCTTTACCGCCATTTTACATTTGTTAGGATTCACTTTCAAACCAACATCTTTTAAGAGTGTAAAGACTTGCGTCAAATGATTTATGTGCTCGTCTATCATATTACTAGCGACAATTATGTCATCTAGATAGATGTACGTGGATTTTCGGAGAACTGGCCGAAGAATTATGTCCATTGCTCGCTGAAAGGTAGCAGGGATACCACATAAACCAAATAGATTACGTAAAAATGTGTACACGCCAGATTTTGTGATAAAGGCAGTCTTATTAACATCCTCCGGTTTCATACTGATTTGGAAATAGCCAGAAGTAAGATCTATCATTTTCATATAGCTTGTTGTATTTATTTATCTAATTATCTCCTTTATTATTGGGGGTAGCGGTTACACCGGATATTTTGTAGTATTATTTAATCTTCTGTAATCTATGGCAAAAGGCCATGCTTTACTTTCCGTAGGGAATAAATTGTTTTTGTTACGACTGGGCTTGCGAACGGAGTACTAGAAGGCACAATTATTTTATTCTTTAGCATTTCTCTGACGTGCTCTTAAATTATGGCCCTTTTAACTTTATCATAGCCCTACAGGGTAAGTTATCTGCTATGTCGACCGAGCGGCTTACAACATGCGTCAAACCAGGTTAATCACTAAATAAATCTGCAAAGTTCCTTACGAACTCTTGAATTTTTTCTTTTTCTTCATTTTTCAGGCTGTTAAGCTCCAGCGCTGGAGGCTTCACTTCCTCAGATTTTTTCTTAACCATGTCCAGAGTGATAGTGGCCTCTTGAAAATTTACTAATGCTTCCGCTGACGTAAGGACGTACACAACTATAATGGCATTAGCTTGCAAATTTTTAACTACACAAAAAGTAACTTATATTTGCTCACCTTTTACTATATAGCGGCAATTTCCAATGCATGCCCACCTTATTCCTTGGGCTGCAATCACCGATGCACTTTCGGCATAGTATAACCTATAACCTTAGAAATTCTGCCTAAAGAATTTTCCTCCCAGAAAACTACTTTGTGCTCCCGTGTCAATTAATACAATAGCCAGCACGTTATTTAAAAGAATTTGTACCTCGAGCAATTCTACATTTTTAACTGCCATCGTATACAGATGTATTTGGGAAGAATTTCTTCTTCCCGGTGCCGCTGATTTTTCCAGCGCCCCTCAGAAGTTTAAAAATTTTGTTTCTTCCTTGCGCTGTGTATCTGCCTTTTGGAAATCGTTTGTCTTCAGCAAAAATTCTTTCTTTTGGTTAAATGTCTGTTGCCGTCGTTCGTCTGACTTAAGTGTGCGGCTTTCGTATTTTTTGGCAGCTCGAGTAGAGTTTCCAAGGTCGACGGATTGTTTTTATCTCTATAAAGTCTTGCGCTTGTGGGAGTAATCTTGGCAAGATGATTTGAATCACTTCTCGTGAGGTTGTCTTCCATACAACAGTTTAACCACTTAGATTTTACTTAGAATGAAGCTCGTGAGATCTTCCCCGTTCATCTGGTGTCTGCTGTACAGTTTTGGCTTCTAACCGGGCACGATACATTACGACCGGAAAAGCTTTTAGAAGGGCGGTTTTGAAGTTTTGATATGTGTATGTTGGCGTGCTGGTTCTCCAAGTAAAAATTTCCCGATGCCTTTATACCAATTCAAGGCTTGTCCTCGGATAACTGAAGTTGAAACTGCCAATTTTGGGATTTCGTCCACTGGGTACAAAATGAAGTGGTCGTCCAACTGGTTCATAAATGCTCCTGCTGAACCTTTTCCATCAAATAGGCATTAAGGCCTCATTAAAGCTCTCGTGGTGTTGACAATGTAGCCAAAAGCTTCCATAGGGTTGGCATGAATCACCGATGCTGTAGTGGGCCAGGTCACCTGTATAGGTTTCCATTGTCCTAAACTGTTTCGGGTGCCAGTTATAGAGTCTGTCGGTATTCCTCGGTAGCATACACCCTTTGAGCCTACGCTGAAGCCGAAGTATCGAATTCTCGCTATGTCTAAGAATAAATACTACAGAAATCACCAACACCAAAGACAGCCGAGGAAAAAGCGTGACCAACACATGTAAATCCTACGCGCGATCACACAAAAATGGGATTCCACATAGTTCCAGAATTTCGCACCCCTTAAACACGATTAAAACCACTGGTCCGCCAAATCAATCAAAAACAACGTTTTGCGCGAACGCAGCCAGTAAAACCAAGTAGCCAACAGTGAACACCACTTCGTTAAAACTTGTTGACCTTTTAACGTAACCTCACATTAACCCTTGACCTTTACTGAAACACATCACGTACTCCACGTCCATGGAAAGACAAGCACCAATGGAGAAAAGCTTCCAGAATATTCCACGCCTTCCCATACTTTAAAAATAGAAGGGCACAGCAAAATTTCGCTTCGCTTGCTCTCCTGATTTTACACATAAAAATTACTTCTTTACTTCACAAACTTCCCGATTAAATTTATCAAAAACAAATTAACATTGAAACTCTGGTTTTCAGATCAATAATTTAGCGAACAAAATAATAAATACAATTATGAACCCAAAGAGTAAAGAGACGAAATATATTAGAATAATTCTAGTTTTCTTAAGTAAATACAATTACACTTATTACATTTCTTAACGAGAAAAATTCAGACTTTTTTCCTACATACAGTGAGTCCCAAAATTGAGGGTACACACCATTCTACAACAGAATTCATGTTTAGAATGAACACAAAAACTGTCAGATAAAGACAGTCACCAAAACCTTTAGACGAGGATGTAGAAAGATACCTAATCTTAATATTTATTCATAAATAGACATAAAAAATGCATGAAATACAGAAACAAAATGTACAACAGAAATCGTCAAAAATCTGAGCTCACAAAATTGAGGGTACATGTAATTGTTTTATAACATAAATTATAAAAAAACAACACATTACTATTTTGTAGCATACCCACTGGCTTTGATGACAGCTTCCAGCCGCTGGGACATCGAATCGACAAAATTTTTCGTAATTTCGGGTGAAATGTTTCCCAATTCACTTTTAATACATGCTTCAAATGTTCTTTACTTGTGATCTGATGTTTTCGGACCTCTTTTTCAAGGTGGGACCACAAATTTTCGATCACGTTTAAATCAGGAGGTTGAGGGGCTGTGTTCAGCTGATTTCGGCAGTGATACAGCAGCCATTCTTTGACAGTATTTGCTGTATGCTTTGTATCATTATCCTGTTGAAATGTGAATTTTGATCCTAGTCCCAATTGAGTAGCACTGTCCTTCAAATTTTTTTTCAATATATTACGATAACTCATTTTATCCATTATTCCATCAATAAACACTAGCTTTCCAACTCCCGATGGTGCCGTACAGCCTCAAACCATTACTAACATACCTCCATTCTTCACAATTGGAATTGTGTTTCTTGGATCTAAAGCTGAATTTTTCTTGCACCACACCATACGATGACCGTCACTGCCAAAAACATTAAATTTACTCTCATCGCTGAAAAAAACTTCATTCCAGAACTCTTTAGGCTTTAGAATGTGCTCTTTAGCAAATTTTAATCTCTTAGCTCTATTTATTTTACTAATGAAGAGCTTTTTGAGAGCTTTTCTGCCATTATAACCAGCCCTTCTGAGGATTCTGCGCACTGTTTCTGCAGAAACAGATTTACCCACGGTTTCCGAAGTACTTGCAGCAATTTTTGGAGCGCTTATTATAGGATCAATCCTTACCTTGTGTACAATTCTCCTCTCTGCTGCTGAACTGAGAATTTTCTTCCTGCCTCTCTCTGCTTGGTTTTCCAGCGTACCATCCTTTCTAAATTTTTGAATGACTCTTCTAATACAATTTACACTTCTTCCAAGTATTTCCCCTATTTTTCTCAAAGATTTGCCTTGATTAGACAGATTAACGGCCAGTTTTCTTTCCTAAATCGTCGTTTCTTTCCTATTCTCCATATTTGTCACACAGAAAGGTAGTAAGCTCAAATTTTTAATATTTGGATACTAAAAGGTTGTATTTTTGTATAAATCTTAGGTACAAATTATTTTTAAAATTTTACTGGTAGTTTTACACAGTCATTTAAGAAGTGTACTCTCAATTTTGTGACTTTCAGAAGTTGAAGATTTTCATTTAAGTAATATAATATTTTTTTAAACGGAGTTTTATAACTTATTTTTTTGTGTAGTTAAGAAGAAAAATGTATATTTTTTAATGAGACAAAACTAGGAAAACTTGCATAATAATTTCTATTCTCAATAGCCTACAAATTAAGTTAGCATTAAGTGTACCCTCAATTTTGGGACTCACTGTAACTATTGAATACAATCTAACCAAAGTAATCCATATGAATACAAGTATAAGGTACAATACACTATAAGTGGATATCATAGTAAAGATATTCTTAATTAATGTGCTACCTAATGTAATCAGCTCCGTTTTATGCATACAAATGGAATTATAACCTACTATACGTTTAATGCGAATTTTAGAAATATGTACCAAAATGTCCGGTTTGTGCAAAGTTTTACAATACTATGTTATCTAGACAAAATATGGGAAAATTATGCTTACCATCCTTCTGATACATTAGAAGGGTTTCCGATGTTTATATATATATATCTTTCTATATCTAAATGTAAACAAAATAAATTTATAAAAAAAATTTCTTTGAAAAAGTATGGCCTTTTCTCTCAACAATCTGCTACACCGTTTTATAGTCTGTTGACAATAGTTACATGAAAAGATTATTTATTTTACCTTCGAGATTTTCAAGAGAAGTGTTAACTGTAAAACTTCTCAAAGAAGTTTCTTGAAAGACGTATAATTTATTTTCCTCCCGAGTTGTCGAAAACTATATTCTTTTCGATATACTCGAAAGCGTTAGCGATCGTTCTTCGCGATTATCTGTGTACTTTTTATTGTTTTCAGTATAATATGAATTGCATTTGTATCGCATTCTGAAGAGGAAAATATCTTTTCTAAAAATTTAAAATTATTTTTAGACTAAAAGTATTAGTATGAATGTTTGGAAACACTTAAATGAGATACGTTTATTTAAAATATGCATATATATTGTATTACACAGAAACTAAGTACTATATAAACATTCTAAACTAAGGAGAATTTCAAATGACAGATTTTTCTATTTATGCATGATATAGTTAACATCTGTACTGTTAGGCGCTATTTGCATTCATGTGTGTTTTTTATATTACGTAATTAGTAACTATACTTGGCTAACTATATATCACATTTGGAGCGAAACAGTACCGTTAGACTGCCGTTTCGATATTTTAGCAACTATCTTAAATCTGTACTGTTTTTATATGTACTTTGAAATTTAGTTATCAAATGCTGAAAAACGTAATGTGTAAACTGGTTTGCTTTGTTGAAACCGATTATCAGAGTAGTTATTTCTTGAAACTACGCTGAACATTTTTTAGCAATACTTGTTAATCTTAGAGGTAACATTATCATATTTGAGGAAAGCTAAACACAGAAATTTTATAAAACCTAATCAATCTTAAGAACATCTTACGGTTTTAATGATTTCGGAGTTAAAGTGATAAATAAAAAGCGGATATTAAAAAATAAAAGCAAATAAAAAAGCAAACACATTAGTCACTCAAAATACTCATTATTAAAATTAGATTATGTTCTACAGTAGATGTGAAATGAAAAAGCTTAGATATATCATGAAATTGTCTGATTTTATCCCACAGAAAACATTACCGAAACTTCCTGCTCATCCTCCACTCCACTGGTAAATGAATAATGTTTCTTCTTCAAATTTTATAAACATTCATCTAAAACTCTTGGAGAGTTTTCTGCCCAGGACAACTCTCACATAATTAAGAATCCAGGATTTTCCGGGCTAGTGCCGGATGTCTGATAACTTTACTTACATGTTACGTCAGCACTATATCTTTCATTTCAGTGTATTTCATTTCTTGAATTCATGATGTGTACACATTTTATGTTTCATCTTTCATTCTGCATCGTTCCGTGCCACAATCGGAAAGCATCAGAGGGGCAAAAGATTCATTTAAAGATAATCTTAAAAAAGAATATCTGAAAGATTTCAGATTTTATCTTACGCCCAAAAGGGCGTTTCTTTTAACGTTTTCTGTGTTACCTTTATTTATTGAATATCATGTTCTTAAACCTATATAAACATGAACATGATAGCGCAGAAGCCACATTAGAATAAATGCACTCTTTAATTTTCCTATATTTATTTACCATAGCAACACTCTGGCACTTAAGAGCGTCTCAGAATGCACAAAAATTATATCATCTGAAGAATTATCTAAGCGTTGCCACATGTTCTATTCAAATACTATAATAAATCTAAAACGATATTTAAAAGAAATTAAACAAATAAAAGAAGCAGTTTTTCACAGACTTACCTAATGTGTAAGTGCTACTCGTAAACATTCTCCTGTGCCCGAGACAGACTGCTGAAAATATTTGCTACTAATACGAAACACTTATTTCCTCGGACTTCATTAGAGGTATATTTCTCATTCAATTAATTCAGTTCTCATTTCGCGCCAAGGGAAAAATACATAAATACTCAAAATATTTTCATTAAAAATTGAAAGATATAGGAAAACATCAAGTAAAGTTGAAACAATTAAAAATACAAGTTTACAATTAAAATTACAGTTTCAACGTAAAATCAAGCAATTCGGCCAGCACTCAAGAAAGCAGGTTTTTCGATACACAAAATTAAAAGTTTCCTTTTGATCCCACTCGGCCAAAAGACACTAAAGGTGCAGAAGGAATTAATTCACTATTCTGCTAAATTTCAAATGTTAACAAATATGGCTGCTTTGGTAAAAAAAAAAAAAAAAAAAAAAATAGGCTTAGTCGCACTTAAACAACTTTTAGCTTGTTGATAATTCTAAAAATATTGCATGCAGATTAAGGCATAAAATCCTTAACCGGAATATAAGAACAACTTAATTTAATCATTTTCAAAGCAAAATAGCACAATTACCAACATATAAGAATAAAAAAATAATCAGCTTATTGAGCCGGGTAACAGAGTGAGTGTATATATATATATATAGGTATGTGTGTGTATGTATACTTTTGGTGCGGCCGATTGCAACCAAAAAGGGAGGTGCACAACTACATGTTATAGCAGACCTATATACAAAATTTCAACGTTCTGAGAGACTATTCGTTTTTGTGTTATGCAAGATACACGTACGTACGTACGTACGTACTTAGAGACTACACGAAAAAATCTCTTCTGAATCCATTTTAAATCAGTTTTATAATTCTTTTGGGGAGAAAGAGTTCTTTATTCTGTCCTTACGTACAGATGTCACGTAAAAAAGTCGTTAAATTGCATTTGATAGCGTTCAAAATGGATATTTTCGTGGAAATATGGCACCCGGAATTTTTTGCGATTACAATATTTCCTTTACTTCGCATAAGGAAGTAAAAAGTCTTCTTAACTTTTAAAATTGAGTTTCATAGATGTTAAAAGACATGGGAGAAAAGCATTCTTGAAATTTGTTTTGTAATCTGTGTGGTATCTTTAACTGTTATACATCATAAAAATATTTCGTGCTTTTCTGTTCAGTTTCATAAGATGGACGATGACAAGATATTGGAGGTTTCAAAAAATCCATTGAAATCTGTAATCGATCAGAGAAATGAACTAAATTTCAGCTGTATTATCTTTTCTTTTCAAATCGTTCAATTTCCTTTTATATTTTAAAACGAAACTTTTTTGGAAAATTCAGATGTATACAATTACTAATGCATTTGTATGAAATTCTCCCAAATATCTCTAGACTTTAATTTGTAGGAATAGTGTAAAATGAATGAAAGAATCGTTGTCTTCAGCTAGTTGGTGATGGGACTGAATTTTTTCTTCCCTCTCATATGAAACACGTGCTTTGCAAGAAGACGTTGAGAGTCAGTTTTGATATTTCGCTTGGCTGAGCAATTAAAGATAACATAATTATTTATCACAAACTTCTAGTGAAAATGAGAAAGTTTCAGAACAAATGGTTTCGCAACAGTTATTTCGAACGCTTTCAATACACTTGTAGATACATTAGGTTACTTCAAAGCATGAGAGATGAAAAATGAGCAACGCCTTCGCCGGGAATCGAACCACGGACCTCTGGAATACGCGTCCATCGTGCAGACCATCACACTACGAAGGCATGCCAAGAAGGGGGGAGAAAAACCTTATATACTCTCCCTTTTAAAGGACGTCTTTTTTTCGAATCAGGAAACGTGAAAAATAAGCAACGCCTTAGCTGGGAATCGAACCACGGACCTCTGGAATACGCGCCCAGCGTGCAGACCACCACACCACGAAGACATGCCAAGGAGGCGGGAGAAATACCTTATACACTGAAGCCTTTTTAATTGTTAGTAATATGAAATTTAATGACTATTGTTACATTTATTTTCACATTATTATTATTTCAGTTACATTTTTAGTTATATTAGAATTTACTAAAATTCTTCCAAATAAACTTTCATTGAGGATTATACATGTGAAATTTCTCTACTGTCATTTTTATGAATAATATCAAATAAATATTTATTAAAAATATACGAAAAGCTATTTTTTAAATTTATAAAAAATACTAATAAACAGTTTAATAATTTATTTTCCTTCATAAGAGTAAATTTTTACTTTCGTCATTTTATCGTCTGCTATTTTACTTAACTCGATTTTATATGCAACGAAATTAATTATGCAGATTTCAATTTTGTGCATCATACGTGTATTCAATACTTCTGAGTATGTTAAACAATGCGTCAAAAATGTTATAAATGAAACATGCTGCTTCTGCCACAGAAATTTTTAACTGCAGCACAATTTAATAGAAAATAAGATTTTGATCTACTTTTCTGGGTATAGCTCAGTCAACAAATGAAAAACTCATGTGGTCACAACATGACGTTTTTATACTCCTATTAAATTGTACATAATTTTTCCTGCATTTTATTCAAACTTTGTCCATCAAATCATTCTAACTTAATTAACCGATTCCTCAAGGCAGGTTGAAATGACATCAAAAACTTAAAAACAAGATTTCTTTATTTGTACAAATTTTCTTTTTTTTTTTTTTTTTTTTTTTTTTTTTTTTTTTTAATTTTAAAAATGCCAAAGCATGAATACTTTTGTCATTTAAAACCTTTTTCGCCATTCAAAATACGTATCTACAATTAAGGATTGCGAAAATAACACTGGTGTATGGACTTTTATGCCGGGTGGATATGGTAAAAAATTTTATAATATATATATACATATATACATACTTACAAGGTGATTGCAATTAAATGTAGAAGTGCATAACTTGATGTTATAATAGTTCCATATACAAAATTTAAACGTTCCACACCTAATCGTTTTTGAGTTATACGAGATACATACTTAGCTGCAGACTTCAGGGGGAAAAACCCATTGGATTTCATTTCACAATTCGTTTTGAAATAGAGAATCCTTTATTCTGTCTATACGTACTGACGTCAAGCAAAACAATATTTAAAATGAATATTTCCTTTGAAATCTGAAAAGCTAAATCTTTCGCGATTGCAGTACTTCCTTTACTTCGTACAACGAAGTAAAAATTATTTTGAATTATATTTGAAGGTATTTGATGTCCAAAGATGTTTCGTGGCATTAACTGCATAATACATTTCTTTCACAATTTGTTGTTTACTTTTGAAAACGGCAGCCGATCTTATCATCAAAGGCCGTTTTCTTCAAAGGGAATTATATGTTTATGTAAACGTAAGATTTAGAAAAAATACATTTCTAAAAGTCAAATTGTGATTTGTTAAGACCTGAATTCTAAGAGTTAGTAAATAAACGATGACTATTATTACACTGACTTTCGCATTATTATTATTTTAGTTACACTTTCTGCTATATTAGAATTTATTAAAATTCTTCTTGTAAAATAATTTCAAAAATTTTGAAGTTTCTCATTCTCTGTGGATGTATTGCTTATTTTATATCAACTAAAATTTTAACATCTGAACTTCTATTTATTCTGTTAATTGTGCCAAAAAGCACAAAGTAAGCACAATTAATTAATTATTGGCACTATATCTTGGAGAATTACACCGGCTATAACTATACTGGCCTGATATTCTTAGTTTAGAAGTTTGTGATTGTAAGTAGGTTGTTTCTTATTTAAATACAGCGAAGCACGTGAAAATCGTTTTAATATGGTTTATTTAATTATGGCAAAGGATTCGAAGACTATCTGGTTAAAGGCAGGAAACTGGCTCCTATATAGGTTACACATGGGGAAATTCACGAAAGCGCCCATGCAGCAAGCCCTTTTGCCGGGATTCGAACTGCGGACCGAACTCCCAGTGTTCAGCGACTTTACCGCTCGGCCCGCTGGAGAGCCAAAGTACGTGAAGAATATCTGCAAGAATATCTGCCTAATAGGAGGAATTCTTCATGGAGAACTTTCTTAGGAAAAAGGGCTCGTATTATCATTGTGCGTGGGGAAACTTCGGAACCCATGAGGTCAGCGAGTTCACCCAATTTAGACTTCGGGACAAATTATCAAATGTGTTTAATCGATTAGCTGCTGGTGAGACCGCTTTAATTAGATGCCAGATTTTAAGATTCTGTCTTATTATTTGGTTTACAAATATTTAGACTATTACTATATTTCAGACATATCAGCAGAGCTTTGGGTTTTAACCTATCAAACTATATTGCAAATGAAAGTTGAGTTATATTTGGTACAATTGTACTTACTTAGTATTCTTGGAATCTATTAAGCTTATCTGACAAACTGGTGTTTTACTTTGGTCTACATGAATATGTCACTTGAATTCGCTTTTGCATTTAGCTTAGTTTTAATAATACATTTATAATTCAAAAACATTTTGGACATACTTAAAGATTAGTAATCTTATTTGGTATTATAAAGTGTAACCAAAGAAACGAAACTTTAAATAAACAGGCAGCAAACTATCGCTGAGTCCAAACTAATAACTGAAATTTGAGAAGAGAGTAAAAGACTCCATAATGTAAAAAGCAAAACCATAATTGTATTAAAGCTAACCCCACCTTCATAACTGTAGTTTACGTTTTCTTCTTTCTCTTGCTATCCTGCTGTCATGTATTCTTTCGCTTGTCGTTCACACTTCAAATACATAGTAAAAAGTTGTAAAAGTACAAATGTAATTGTTCAAGAATGGGCTCGCAGTTTGTGCCAAATTACCTGAGTTTGTCAAGAATATTTTATCAAAAATAAAGAAGTGTTTAGGTGGCTATGATTGCATGTACATCTTTATGCATAAAGTACACCACGTTTTACCTCATCCTGTTCTAAAATATCATTCTGGGTATCTTGGCGTATATATGGTTCCCTTCAGTTCACTAACGAGGTATTTTAATTTTGGTACCTTTTACAAATTCGCTATTTTCCATCGCATTGTCTTGCCAGGATGCAAATTAGCTAGGTAAACGAGAGTATTTAAACGGGTGAAATGAGAAGGTTAGACGGAGCGTGATTTTGCTAGTGTAGCGCACGCTTGCTATTTTATCCTCAAGCTGTTAATCTTAGTTGCAGCTACGTATTCTGGCAGATTAGTTAGTCTGTCGATTAGTTAGGTAGGTGTAGGTTGTTAAGCCAGCCTACTATATTAAATTAAATTGTGTAGTGTAGCACTACCTCTTAGCTTTTGAATTTATTGTTAAATTATCTTTAAGTTCTCGCCGCAAGTAGTCGGTGTTATTCTAAGCAGGAAGTCAACGCCTTTCTGTTAAAGAATTATAAATAAAAAAGAGCTTTATTTACACACTCTATCTTTTGTATTACTCGTCCCTCCTGTGCTAGAAGTCACCAGGTTGAACCTTGAGATCTAGACACTTTGCATGATAGCTAAAAAGCTAAGACTTTATATGCATGTTTAAGTATAATGTTAGAAGAAATTAGTGTCACTTTTGCATAATAAAACTCGGCAACGTGAAAAAAAAAAAAAAAAAAAAAAAAAAAAATGGCGCTAAACGATATACTGGCGAGAGAGGATTCTACCTGTATATTTTAGATTTTAGATGCAGAAGAAGTTTTTACGCTTGCATTGTATTTTTGCTTCGTTCTTTTTAGCGTGTTACCTTCTTTTATAGAATATACTCCTGAATATTGTCTAATGGGTAAGCCTGAAGCTATTTAAAACTCATACATGCATCTCTTGTAAGATCTTTCCTTAACACATCGATTTAATTGTTTGTAATATCTGTTAACTTTGATTTGTATTCTATTTGCGTTCTATCTGTGTTAAGCAAACACTCTAACTTTGTAAATAAAGATTTCCTAGTTATTCTAACTTATGATTCTTTAATAAAACTGTATATAGGATAGTGCACTCAAACGCCTTAACTGTGTTAAATGCACGACACATCATATATAAATAATGGCTTGTAGCAAATTTACGAACTTGAAATAGTGATTTTCCTATTTCCTCGAAAATAGCTTTAAGTACCTAAGAATAATCTTTCTTCTAATCTAACAGAGAAATTTAGAAACATACATACATTGCACTGCGATTAAACCAATTATTAATTTCCAGCTTTCCCACTGATTCTAAACTTCTCTTTTGAACACTGATTGCTTCTACTCTGAACATTAATTGGAAACTATAATCTGTTTCCAGAATAAGGCCTCTTGATTTAAGGATAATAATTATCTCGAAGATAATTTCTCAATAATGCAACATTCAGACGTTGTCACGCAGTTTCAGGTTTCCTTACTCTCTAATTTATCAATTCTGGAAACCATTTAAGTGCTATTTCTGCCTACAGGAGAAGATTTTATTTCTGATTTATCTTATCTCTTTGATAATTATTTAAAATGTTTCAAATATTTAAAGCTCTAGAGTTTTCTGCAATCCTTCACATTTCCATTTAAGGATTCAATTTTCAGATTATTTTAAGAAAAATTAATTGAACAAATATCGAATGCATCGCGGATAATTATTTAATTCTCCATATAATTAATCATTCGCATAAATAAAGCTGTTACATTATCCCAAGCTATCTTTGTATGTACGAAATAAATGTTATTTTTAAGTTTTATTAATCAAGAAATACTATCCTTTTGTATTTATCCTTTTATCCTTCCTTAGTCGTAAAAGTATGTTACTTCAGAATAATGTAGGCTTGTAATATTAAAGCATATACTTCTTATAAGCATTCACTGCTCCGGCGTTCGCAATACAAATGGTCGCGTTGCAATTTTTTCACATCGGTTACCTAGTACATTAAAAAGTGCTGGGAAGAACGAACACAGATTTTATTTTATTAAATGCCGATTCTAGTGTTTTCAGCGTTTCTTAAAATAAGGCAAAAAATTACGTGAAAACAATTTGAGTATCGCATTCAGCTCACTATTTGAAAACAATACCTATTTTTAAAAGATTTACCAGCATAGAAAAAAATTCATTTAGTAAACTGTTTATTATACTTTAATCCGTTAAATCTAAGCAATCCCTTAGCATTACAGGGAAATGTTAATAGAGGCGATTGAATAAATAGCTCCTAAGAATCGGCTTCAAATTTAATAATCCATGTTGCTTTAACTAGCATGAAACCATTAATATACAAATCTAGTAATGCTTTCAACTGCTCTCATTATTTATTCCCAATGATACTGAATTACATCAATAAAATGCAAGGAATAATAACCTGAGTAAGTAAACTCGTTGCGAAATATCTCCACAGATTTTTTAAGCAGTCAAATAGGGCTTTATTTACACACTCTATCTCTAAGTTTTACTTTTTAAATCGTTTGTTATTTGTACTTCCTTCCACGAAGTAAATATTTTCGCTATTACAATATTTTATTGTACGAAGTAAAGGAAGTACTGGAATTGCGAAAAATTTCGGGTATCCTATTTCAATGAAAATATCCATCTCAACCGCTCTCGAAACCATTTGAACGATGGTTTTGCGTGACAAGTGTACGTACGGACAGAATAAAGGAGTGTTTTTGCTAAAACAGATTGTAAAATGGAATCAGAAGATATTTTTTTCTTGCAAGTCTGTACGTACGTACTGTATTTGGTATATACACAGGTAAACATATGTATCTTGCATAACTCAAGAATGAGTTATCGTAGAACGTTAAAATTTTGTATACGAGACTGTTATAACGTTGAGTTATGCACCTCCCTTTTCCGTTGCATATATATATATATATATATTTATATTCTCACTCCGGTACCTGGCGCACTGAGCTTACTTCTTTATTATTATATATTGGTATGTTGTGCGTTTGTTTCCTTTAAAAGTGATTGAATTATGTAGATTTTATGTTCTCTTTAAGGTTTTTATGCCTTTAGTTAAATAGCATGCAATTGTTGTAGAAATATCAACAATTTAAAACTTTAAGAAGCGTAACGAGCCGAAATTTGTTTACATTAGCAACTCAGTAGAATAGTGAATTAAGTCAGTTTCTGCACCTTCAATGTCATTTTGCCGAGTGGGTCCAAAAATAAACTTACAGTTCTGTGCACCGAAAAATCTGTCATCTTGCCCGCAGGAAAAAATGCTTGTTTTTGGGTAGAAACTCTAATTTTAATTGTGAAAATTGTTTTTTTTTAACTGTTTTAACTGCATTTAATGTTTTACGTCTTCTAGTTCTTTACAATTTTTAATGAATATGTTTTGAGGTTTTATGTATTTTTGTTTTGCCCGATGTGAAATCTGAATTAATTGTTTGAAAAATAGATCTCTAATGAAATTTGAGGAAATAGGTTTGAATGAAATGCAGCAAAAAATGTGTCTAATTTAATGGGCCATACAAGGAAGTTATATGGTGGCCACATCAGCTTTTTTGTAAAGTATAAATGAATATTTTACCGTTTGGAATTTGTACTATTTGAAATATACAGAGTATGCATAAAATTCCTTAAGCGGTTTTTGTTTCTCCATTGTTTGTGTAACACACGTTTTCCGAATTGCAAAAATGATTTAAATGACATAAGTATACCTGATGTTACATTTTAAAATTTAAAAATTCACTTTTGTGAAAATTATGAAACCTATCATTTTCTAGGTTATCCATATCGTTAGTGTGAGCTATATAGTTTCTATACTTAGGTACATATTCTAAAACTAGAAATAGAAATATATACAGAAAGTTTGACGCGACTTACCTCGGGAAAGTCCGTGAAAGAAGTTAGTTGGGCTAATTCGACGTTGTACCGTTTAATGTTATTCAATCATAATCCTTTACGATTTCTTAGTATACAAAATTCTTTATTTAAAACTTTATTACATTTGATTTCTCGACAGTATTTTTCACAAATAATTTAAAAGATTTAAGTATCAAAAATACTTTAACAAAAGTCACACGCAATGTTTTCCATTAAAGTCGTATAAAATAGTTTACTTGGACTGAAGCGACTTTTCAATTTATGCTAGTAAAATTATAAGCTGGCTATGTGCCACTGTTTTCTAGAACATGAATTCTACAAGTTTATAAGAATAATATCGTAATTTTGAAAAACAATGTGCATTGATCAAAACCTTTTACAACTATCTGCATATCAAAAATTCGTCAGTCAATTTATTAACATCTACTTTTCTTTCATTGGTATTTCACTTTAACAAGGGGTGATGAAATGAAAAGGTACGAAACGACGTAAAAACGTAACAGTTAAATATTTGCATATTCCGCCATGGGAGAACGTAGCGAGACATCTCGGGATGCGATTGGAGCATCTGACTGGGATCGGAGCATGCGCGGGCGTCCGCATGCGCAGGAGAGAGCAGAGGCTCTTATCAAAAGCGGCGTCCAAATGATGCGGCAGTCCGTACGAGGACAGGATGGCGTTCGCGTTGCAAAATTCGACAACTGAGGAGCAGCGAGGTGTTATCGGATTTCTGGCAGCGGAAGTAAGAAACCGGCAGCTATTCATCGCCGGATGGAGCCAATTTACAGGGAGAAATGTATCTCTGATAGGTCTGTCAGAAAATGGAGTGCCCGTTATCGTGCAGACCGTGAGAGTGTGGGTGATGACCCGAGACCAGGCCAGGCAAACACTGTCATCACAAGCGATCTCATCGACAAGGTGGACGACCTAATGAGAAGTGATCGGCGTGTCACATTGCGAATGTTGGCGGTGAAGGTGGATGTCAGCTATGGAACCGTGTGGACAATTGTTCACGACAGGTTGCGATATCGGAAGGTGTGTGCCGCTTGGGTTCCGGAGCAGCTCACCGACCAGCAAAAGGAACTGCATATGGGGCTAGCACTGCAACATCTGTTTCTGTATCAGGAAGACCCCGCTTTCATGGAGCGAATCGTCACAGGTGATGAGACCTGGTGCCACCACTACGAGCCAGAGACAAAGCGGGACAGCATGCAGTGGGAGCATGCGTCTTTTTTGACGTTCAAGGTCCGCTACATGTGGAATTCCTCGAGCACAGAAAAACCATTAACTCCGATGTGTACTGTGAGACACTCCGACGCCTACGCAGGTCTATCAAGAACAAAAGACCGGGGCTGCTCACGGAGGGTGGGGCTCTGCTCCATGATAACGCGCGTCCACACGTCTCCAGAGTCACACACATGGAACTGGCCAAGTTCAAGTGGGAGACGTTGGATCATCCATCCTACAGTCCGGACATGTCGCCCTGCGATTTCCATGTGTCTGGTTCACTGAAGAAACCACTGAAAGAGAAGCGCTTCAACTCGGACGACGTACTCAATGACGCTGTGAAGGACTGGGTCTCGTCACGGCCACAGGAATTCTGGGAACAAGGAATCCTGCGGCTTGTTCATCAGTGGGATCGTTGTGCTCAGGCCTATGGTGTATATTTTGAATAAAGTCTACTTTTGTACCCACCGTGTCGTTTCGTACCTTTTCATTTGATCACCCCTTGTTTTGGGGTTTGCAAGTTTAAATATTTCGCTGTGCGCTTTGTATATGATACCTCAATCCTTCAAGAAACATAGTAAATCTAAATATATGGGTTTACTTTGTCATATGGGAGTTAAACCTTTGTCTTTTTGTTTTTAAGAATGAGTATAAACTTATACTTAGTATAACTCCTGGGATCAAAGGTCGTATAAGAAATTTGATTTCGTAATTCTTCTAAAATTATATTTTGATACAAAATGATTTATAACAATTGTGCGTACATCGTACACACACATACACACACAAAAGAGCGGACAGTTTTGTATCTCTCCTTCGGCCGGGCCGATTGACTACACTTGACTTGCGATTTTCCTGTCTTCAAAGAGCGACTTAGGATAAATATTAGATTCATATAGAACATTGTTCTAACATAGCTATTCCGACACAAAATCGGACTTTACCTATCTTGTCTTTCCTATTTCAATTCCACGACTCAAAGTATTGCAAAATGACAGGTTTTGTAGAAACCGCATCAGTAATTTTTAAAAAATTAGCTCTCAAATTTTAGTCTCGGCGCATGTCAGCAGTTGGTTGGTAGTTTTGTGCTGTGATGTAAAGTCTTTATTATTCTGTGCATATTGGTTCTGTGTTATTGAAAGTGCTTTTTTATAATTTGTTTTGTGCCCCGGTTTTGAAAAATGTGCCTTTTGTATCAAGATAATGATTATTTTTGAAGAAATGAATGATTGAGAATTTCATCGACTCGGAACGCCCCATTTGCATGCACGGCAATGGCTGCTACGGAGGATGACGATGTTTTACGATGCTCTTGAAAAACACTGTAAAATTATTGAATCAGCACTTCAATCTAAATGCAATATGAATCAACAGGTTCGCGAGGAGGCCAGGCAGGCTTTGGGTGAGTTGAAATCTTCTATTTATAAGAATTTTGAACGTATCAAAGCTGTTAAATTTATGGATGCATGTAAGGAAAGTTTGAAAGACGCCTTTTCAAGACCTAGTTATGCTAGTGTGGTGGCGCCATCTGATGTTACAAGGATTAATGAAAAATCCTTGATTTCTTCGGATTGTTGTTTAATTGCAGACTCTGAAAACTGCTCTTCTGACGATGTTAAGAAAGTTATTAAACTAAAAATTAATCCATTAGAAGCTAAGTTAGGTGTATATACTTTGAAAAATATTGGAAAAGATAAAGTCTTGGTTAAGTGTTTGACAGAAAATGATCGGAATCGACTTCAAGCCGAAATTAATGAAAAGTCTCTGGAATTAAACACGTCCTTGCCAAAAAAGAGAAATCCTGTTTTACTTGTAAAAAAATGTGCCAAATGAAATACCTAATGAAGATCTTGTGAAAGTGATTTTTGAACAAAATCCCGAAGTTGTCGAATCTGATGAAAACAGAAGTATATGTAGAGTTCGTTTTACTTTAAAAACCTTCCAGTTCACGAGGCACGTTGTGATTGAAACGCACCCCATGGTTTGTAAACGTATTCTGAATCAAGCCAGGTTGAAAATTAATTGGAGTATATGTGAAACTGACGATTTTATTATCATCAATAAATGTTTTAAGTGTCTTGGGTACAACCATCGTGCTGATGAATGTCGTGAGCGAACAGCCTGTTTTAACTGTTCTGGAGAACACAAGGCAAGGGATTGTTCGGATAGGAATGCTGTAGCTTGTATAAATTGCATCCGCTTCAATCATAAAACAAATAACAGCTATAAAAAAGTGAATGTTAATCACAAACCTTTTTCAGAATGCTGTCCTAGTCATGAATTTATGAGAAAGAACATTCAATCTCGAATTGATTATGGCTAGACGCGTTCTAAAGTGTGTGCAGTTAAATCTTCATAAATCCAAATCTGCGACACAACAGCTAATTTTAAATATGGAAGCTGATGATATTGACTGTGCTTTGGTTCAGGAACCTCATTATTACAAGAATTTTCTTCCAGGATATCCTGGCACTTATAGACTTTATTGTGATCCTAATTCTGATAATGTAAAGGCGGCAATCATTATTCGATCACGTGATCTATCAACATTTCTTGATTATAAAAGTACGGATTATAATATGGTTACCTTGGATATTACTGTTGGCTCAACTGTGCTCACTCTTTTTTCATACTATTTTGAACCCTCAAGAAACATTGACTTAGATCTTCATAAAATTAGTCAAGTCTTTATGTCCAAAAAACCTTAATCGACTGGTTTGGTGTATGGACTCTAATGGCAAATCTGAATTATGGTTTAGTCCCTATTCTGACTCTCGTGGAGATAAACCGAGCCAACAACTTATTTGTTATTAATGAAGATTATGGACCTACGTTTCAGGCAACTCAGGGTTCTAGTTATATTGAACTAAGTTATATTGGTTCTAGTTATACTGTTATTGGTTCAGATCTTCTCCAGGATGTTTCGAGTTGGCGACTGTCTGAAAAAGAATCCCTTTCTGATCATATGATGATTGAATTTGAATTTTGTCTTTCTATGTTCTTACGAGACACCTCAATGTTCCTTTTAAAATCTTCAATACAGGGAAAGCAAATTGGGATCGTTTTCGAAAATTTTGTTCTTCTCGCATCACCCGTTTCATTGATATTCTTAACGACTGTACTGACGGCTCTCGACTAAATACTCTTGTTGAGAATTTTAGTTCTGTTCTTCTCCAGGCATCTCAAATTTCCATACCTGTTAGGAATCATGGTAAGCACAATGTTCCTTGGTGGTCTGCCGAAATTTTTTGTATGAGCAAAAGGCTTAATGCCTCTAGGCGTAGATTTCAGCGTTGTAAAAATCCGCCTCTTAGAGAACTTTATAAAAGTAAATATCTTGAATATAGAAAAGTTTACAATCTAAAGCTTGCCGATGCTAAATCTCAGTCTTGGAAAACATTTCTTTCGACCATTGATGTTCACAATGTATGGAAAAAGATTTACACGTATGGAGTTAAAAGAGATTTCATGAAAAAAATTGAAATAACTGGTATTTGTCTTTCCACTGGAGAGACAACCAACTCTTTAGAAGAGACAATTACTGCTGTGCTTCAGAAATCTTTCCCCTCGGATCTAGATGAAAATGATAATGATTTGCATAAGGAATACCGTCAAGCTGCGCGTACTGCTTATTCTTCTTTTGTAGATCCTATATTTTCTTGTGATGAAGTTAATACAGTTATTTCTATGCTGGAACCAAATAAATCACCTGGTCCTGACTCTATTTCGAATGAGATTATTAAACAGTTTCATTTAATGTTTCCTCAATTTCTCCATAAACTTTTTAACGTTTGCCTAAATGTTCGCATTTTCCCACGTGTTTGGAAACATGCTCAAGTAATTCTTATTCCTAAAGGAAATGAGTCTAGGATTCCTCGCCTAGATAACCTTAGGCGTATAAGCTTACTTCCTGTTTTGGGTAAGTGCTTGGAAAAACTTTTTATTAACAGAATTTGCTGGTATCTCCGCCATGGAGACCTTCTTTCTGGTAATCAGTATGGTTTTACACCTCAAAAAAGTTCTGAAGGCGCTCTTTTACGCTTGAAGGAAATTGTTCAGAGAGGAAAAAAGAAAAACTTGCACACTATTTTGGTCTTTTTGGATATTAAGGGCGCCTTCGACTATGCGTGATGGCCTTGTATTCTCAATCTTCTCAAAAAAGTGGAACTTTCAATGAATATTTTTTCACTTGCTGCTGATTTTTTAAATGATCGGGCGGCCAAATTGCAATTGGGCTCGGCTTCTGCAATTCGTCACCTTGAAAGGGGTTGCCCTCAAGGTTCTGTTTCAGGACCTAAGTTTTGGAATATTATTATTAATGATCTCCTATTAAAACTGGAAAATCTTGCTTGTTGTGATACTATAGCCTTTGCGGATGATGTTTTGTTTTGCTTCCAGAGTAGGGACCTTTCTGCTACTTTTTTACAGGCACAAGATACTTTAAATTTCGCCTCTAACTGGTCAAAAGGTTTTAAATTAGATTTAATCCTGATAAAACCAGGGTTATGATTATTGAAAAGCGAAACATCTGTTATAATGCATTTCAGTTATCTCTCGATGGCACCCCTTTGACTGTGGTAAAGCAAATGAAATATCTTGGGGTTTTTCTTGACTGTAAATTTTCTTGGAAACAACACTTAACTTATGTATCAAAGAAATGTGATAAATTACAGCGTGGATTAAGTTGTATTGCACGCAACACATACGGTATTAATTACAACGTTCATTCGCTCATCTATAAACAAGGAATTGCCCCCTTCATTATGTATGGCTCTAGAGTCTGGGGTATATCGCTCAAGAAGAAGATAAATTATAGATATTTACGACCTGTTCAAAGGCGGATACTTCTGCGGGTCATATGTGGATATCGTACCGTAAGCTGTGAGTCTGTTTATGCAATTTCTGGGTTTCCTCCAATTGACATTGCCATTCTTCATTCTATTGTTTATAAGGAAAATATTTCTGCTTCTACTGTCTCTCAGTATGATTGTATATTACCTCTATCTGATCTCCCTCATCCTTCAGAAAGAAATGCTGTTAATTTTATTCAGTTTAGCAATAAAATCGTAGATGATTCGCCTGTAACTTGCTATACTGATGACAGCAAAATTGATGGCAAGGTTGGTCTCGCATTTGTTGTCTTCAAAAATGGTCTTGAATTTGAGCACTTTCAATTTAGAATCAGAGATGAATGTACCGTTTTCATAGCTGAACTTTTGTGCTTAAACTTCGCCGTCAAATGGGTCTCTAAACAAAACAGTGCTGTTTCAGACATCTCATTTGTACTGATTCCCTTTCATCCTTGGAGATCTTAAAATGTATTTCTTCTTCTAATAATATCATTATCGAGATTCAAAAAGAACTGAAAAATCTAAAGGATAAAAATATTTCGGTTTCATTTTCATGTGTTCGTGGTCATACCGGTGTTGTTGGGAACGAACGAGCCGATTTCTTTGCTAAGACTGCGACTAAGTGGGAAATTGACACTTTTGTCAATATACCTAATTCCTTCTATAAGAAGGTCATGTATGAAAGCATTGTGGAGTCGTGGAATCACGAATTCATTAATTCAAATAAGGGAGTTTAACTAGAAGATTTTTCCCTTCTATTAAAATGAGATTGTCGTGTCATCATTTCTTCACAAATTATAAATTAACCCAGTTTCTTACTGGACATGGGAATTTTAAAAGTTATTTGAACAGATTTAAGTTGAGTCCTGAATCTGTCTGTGACTGTGTCCTCGGCGGCGAGGAAAATGTAGAACATGTGCTTCTTCTATGTCCTAAATATGAGAGCGAAAGAAAAGTCATGAAACTGGGACTGAAAAATTTTAATATTAACTGGCCTCCAGAGTTTTACCAATTTATTTCCGAGAGAAGGGCTTTTAACACTTTTTGTCAATTCATTGTAAAACTGTGTAATCATCCTTAATTTTCTTTCAATTTTCTCTTCTGTTTAGTTTGTATTGTGTTTCTTACTTACTTCTGTAAGCCCCATGTGATACTATGTGGTACATGGGGAACTTGTTGTGTTTCTTTTAATAAAAAAAAAAAAATAGTTCATCGGTGTAATTGAATTTTGCATATATCTCTTTTTTATTAAACTCTCTTGATTCCTTCTTTCAAAATTCAAAATTTATGTTCAATCCAAATAAAATTTGAATATATTTCTAATTTATTTTTAAAATTTAAATTGTATTATTTAGTAATTTTTATAAATTTTTTAAAAACGTTTTTAACCTCACCTTAAAATAGCCATATTTCTAGACAAGACAGAAAAAGATTAGAGTTTTTATTGAAAATTTCCAGAGATATATTTGAATTTATATACTGACACGTTTTGAAATTTGGCATATATGGTATAAGCCATAATAACACCAAATTTGGTTTACGTATTTTGTTAAATTATTTGAAAAAATCTCATGTGTAAAATACATGACTTCCTTCTACGAAATATTAAATTATACGCATTTTTTCTCGTATTTCATTTAAACGTATTGGATTGAATTCGTCGATACTTCCTCGATAGCGCATAAATCCCAATAGAATAAATGCACTCTTTAAAATTCACTGTATTTGTTTACCATAGCGACACTCTGGCCCTAGGTTCACTTAACAGTGTTACATTTTATTCATTTTTAAATTCAGAATGCACAAAATCTATATCATCTTAAGCATTATCTAATCGTTGCCACATACTACTACCACATACTTCAAATACTATAATAAATCTAAAACGATGCTTAAAAGAATCTAGCAAACAACAAAAACAAGAAAGAAAAAAAAGGAAGAAAAGAAAAAAGAAACAGTTTTCTATAGTCGATGCAGTATTTCCCATTCAATTAATTCAGTTTTCACTTCGCGACAAGGTAAAAATACATAAAAACTCAAAATATCTGTATTGAAAATTATGAAGTAAATCTTAAACACCTATTTCTTAGAATAAATTTTAGAATGAATTAAGCATGATTTAATTCACAATAATAAAAGATGGCGTTATCTTTGTTCTTGCGAAGCTTACATTCTCTAGATTGGCAAAAAATCTACTGTTCTGCTGTTTCAAAAGTAAACAAACAAGGCGGCCATGCCAAAATAATTAGGCTCAGCGGCCCTTAAACAACTTTTAAATTGTTGATTATTCTAAAAGTATGGCATGTAGATTTGCTAAAGACATAAAATCCTTAACCGGATGATAAGAACAACATAATTCAATCATTTTCATAGCAAAAAATTCAAAATTTACAAACATATAAGAATAAAGAAACTAAGATCACTGAGCCGAGTAACAGAGTGGATATATGTATACATATATTTATATACATTTGATATGGCCGATTGCAACCAAAATACGAGGTGCACATCTAAATGTTATAGCAATCCTATATGCAAAATTTCAAAGTTCTGACGCTACTCGTTTTTGAGTTATACGAGATAAGTACGTACGTACATACGTGTGTACCCACAGACGCCACGAAAAATTCTCTTCAGAAATCATTTTTTTTGGGGGGAATAGCCCCTTATTCTGTCCTTACGTACAGCCCAAGTAGCACGGCAACGTCGTAACGACGTTGCAATCTGGTCGCGACTCATGTTGCAAAAAAGTTGCAATATATCGTCTTTAAGAAGCCCAGATGTCCGCGAAACTTTATTGTTTTGCAACTGTTGCAAAGATGCGTTTATTACGTCTTTACATATGAGGTTTTTGTCGCATAGATGTTATTATTGTGTCTTTCGCAGGTTATATTTTGGTTGTGAAAACATCGTATCACGACGTCTTAACGACGCCTAAGTGTTCGCCAAATTCCAGCTTTTTGCAACAGTTCTGAAAACGTGGTTATTATGCCCTTGTGCTACATATTGATTTATGCAGAAAAATAGGCTTAATAATTAATATATTTTTTTCCTTTTTTAAAATTTTCTATTCCGTGTATTTTTCCAAACTTTAAATATTTTATCATTTCCTGAAAATCAGAAGATAATACAATTTTTTCTCTTTAGACTAAATATGCATAATTAATAATAGCCTTATTTTTTCACTACTTTAAACTCATTTTTAAATAACTTCAATTCCAAGTTACGATTATTTAAGTTTTCATCATTACTTTTGTTAATCCTTTAGTATGTATGTGAGAGTAATTATGAAAGTGGTTTATAAATATATAATAATGATAGTAGATTTTAAATAAATAAAACTCAACCAGACACAAATAAATAAAAGTAAAGATATATATGTGGGTAAAAAAGGAGCGTTTCGGATTATTACAGCATTATCAGATTTATTTCTGTTAAATCTCAGAGACATTGAAAATTGCCCCTGTCTTGATAAATTATTAAGCGATTCTTAAGGTAACATTATTAGTATTTTACCTGAACTCAAGTATAAATTTATTCGCGTTTCATAGTAAAAAGTATAACCATTAAGTTCTATGTCTCGAAGATATGCTAATGAAAGACTGTATAAAATAGTTAATAAATGTGATCAAAAATATTTCACACCGAAATATACCTAAATCTAATAACCAAAAAAGAAATTTCCATATTCATATCTAAAATGAAATAATAACCTAACAAACAACATACATGACAGCACTCTTTAAGAAAAAGCATAAACAAAAATTTGAAAGTATAAATAGCAGAAGAAAGGTAACAGAACTAAAATTTCCAATTAATAAAAAATATTTGTGTTTTTTAAGCAATATAAAGTACAATAATTATGGATTGCAGTACTTACTAGTAATGCTGATTTTCTTAACACTATTTCTTTCGATCATATGTTAATGTATTTACTTATTTTTAGTTTCTACATTTTAGAATAGTGGTAGATTACAATGATTATTTCATAGTGGTAGATTACAATTTTTATAATCAATAACTTTCCTTTTGTTACTGTACAGAAATAGTTTAAATAATATAGTATACGATAGTAAGCTAAGTACGTTAAAGTAAGCTCTTCGTTAAATAGCACACGATGAAACTTCTTGTTTCTAGGTATAATGAATTTCTTTGTTATCACAAGCACGTAAAATGTAAGCGAAGAAAGGTTTTTTTATTCCAATGGCAGATTATGAACAGTTACAGTGTAACACAGTCCATTAATCTGCACAAAGCCATATGCGCTGGTCTCTTTATTATGGAGGCACCTAATAGGTGGGCCACCATCTCCTCGTATGAAAGGGACGGACAGTTACAACCATGCCTTCTCCGGAATTCGAACCCAGGACCTACGGTATCGCAGTCAGGCTTCCCTAACCACTATACTGTCTGCGCGGCTTAAGTAAGCGAAAAAAATAGAATATACTTAAATTTAATAAAAAATAAAACCCAATTTCCAACCTTCATTTATTGAGATAATCTAATAAACATACATAACGGCAATATTTAAAAAAACGCGAATTACACAGTGTTTGGAAGAACACATACCAAACGAAAAGTAATGAAGCAGCAATTTGCAATCAATAAAAATTATTTATTGTTTATTAATATTACGCAAATGTCACATAATTATAGATTACAATATTTCATACTAATGCTAAAGCTTCCTTAACACTATTTATTCGATCATACATTTCATACTCTGTTTAAAATCAATAACCTTTTCTGCATACTTAACAAAAGACGACATACTATAGAATGTGCACTATTATTAATTTTAATGAATTGCTTCTCGTTATTACATATATCTAATTCATCTTAAGCAGTTATATTAAATACTGGTACCAGTCCAATAATTTCATTGTATTTTGAAAATAATGAACATACCCAAACAGCTTGAATTGATGTTGCTTTTGCATTGATTACATTTTCAGCAAAACCAGAAAGTGCCTTACCGTTGTATGTTATTTTTGGTTTTATATGAATTAATTCTGAGCACCAGCCTTTCACAATGAACAGAATAATCGATTAATATTAGTTAAGACTTAGGAAGTTATACCGAAGCACAACATTAATCAGGGTATCCAAATATTGCACGCTGGAACCTCAGAAGATTGGAAAAAACAACCATATAACTTTTTAATCACCGGAAACACATAAAACACTAAAACAGAACAGTATTTCAGTAACACTATGTTCACAATTAGCATTGTAGCACGTTGCATCCGATATTTTCTAAATGATGTATCCAAAATTTTTGTTAATCCTAATATAATCATAACGTTTCCTTAACACTATTTTTTCGATCATATGCGGAAAGTCTGAGAACCAACCTGTTCGTTTAATATGAGTGATATACGATATAGCACTTAGGACGTTATAACCGAATCCTTGTATCCAAATATTGTACCGCTGGATCACTGAAGATTGGAGAACACCCCCATGTAAGTTTAATCACCAGAAACATAAAACACCAAAACAGAACACTATTTCACTGTGTGGACGATTTTAGTGCGTTGCATTGTAGAGCAGATATTCTCAAACAAAATAAGCATAAGTTCCGCATTCTCACAATGATTTAGCCTGAATTCAGAGATTTCCAAACAGGAGTTCACAACAATGGAATTTCACTCGCTGAAGGCACTTGAATTAAGTAGATACAGAACAATGAGAAGATTCACAGTTCGTTTTTTGATTGACAGTGTATTACATTTACTTTTAATATAAGGAATATTATTTATATCAGTCATTGCTTGATTCAGTTTCAAAATGCAGTCAATCTTTTCAAATGCTTTACAGATGGCATCTTTTCCAAATCACTGGAAAGAACTGCTGGAATCTCAAGTAATTGCGCAGTTAACAACTTTGAATTTGGAAGCTAGCGAAAGCGCAAACCTCGAGATGTTCGTTTATATAAGCATGCAGCAAATAATGTACGGCTGAAGAGCCATGCAGTGAAACTTTCAGCGATTTATATGATTGCATTAAACCTTTCGACGGTTCTTCTGGTAATTTAATAGAATCTTTTTTAAATGGCCTAGAAGAATTATTTCAACTGAATAGAATTACGAAAAATGCTCACACGATTATATTTACAAAAATATATTTATCGGGCTCGCTAAAACTTTTGTAATGTCAATGTCGCCAAATCCCGAGTGTATCGTATAGGATTAAACCAAGCATTTTGAATGAATGGAGATAGACAAAAACGTAAAAACAACAAACAGTTCATCAGAATTTTATAGGTAATAAATTTCGTATTTTTGTTCACAATTTCTTTAATTTTGATATCAACATTTATTAGTAATTTATCAAATCCATTAATTTTGTCGTTTTCCATTAAAAGTGTTAATATTTCTTTCTCTTTTTCCATTAATTTTTCTGTTCTGCTTCTCCTGACTGCCGGTGAGTTTTCCGTCATATTTATTGGAAAGCCGTTAAATATGCATGGATATGCATTGTCTTTTAACAGTGGACGTTTTCTCGGAATTCTTAAAATTGCCCGATTTTTGTCCGTGAATACTTCTTCACGCACAATCATATCATCCCGAAAATTGTACTTTTTGCACTGTATGCGGTAAAATGTTTCATATTATGTCACTATATTAATTCAAATAAATCTGTCAATACTTCAAAAATAATAAATAAAGTCATATTTCAGTAGTGAAATCATTTCTAGCATGTGATTTGCATTGATTTCGGAAATGCATAATTTTTTTAAACATATAAAATGCATAACTTAATAACTTACTTTATAGATAAGTTTCACTTTTTAATATTTTACTATAATATTATTTATAAAAAAGTATTTTAAATATTAATTATTTTAACAAAATTTTAAACAATGAGTTAGGAAGTATTTTTAGTACTAATTAAATTTAATAAATCAAAGGTATTTATATTAAATTTATATTTCATTAGATGAACCTACCTTAGATTAATACGTATATTTAGATGAAATAAAGTAATGAAACATTGCAAACCAAATCTTATGCGGACTTTAGATTCTTAAAAGAGCAGATTTAGTCTCTTTCCATTCTAAAAATAACGCTGATGAAGTATGAAAAAACAATTCTAAAACGACCACGTCTAAAAACAGTCATATCATGACGTTTCAGACATCGTTATCATGACGTCGACGTTATCAGACGTTATCATGACGTCGACAAATTGCCAAGGTGCCACAAGAAATACGTATTTTGCGTCTTCGCAATGTCGTAAAGACGTTGTACCATGACCTCTTGGACCAATTTGCAACGTCTTTGCAACGTCGTGAGCTACTTGGGAAATGTAACACAAAAACATCGTTAATTTGCATTCGATAGCGGTATAAATGGATATTTTCGTTGAAATATGATGCCTGAAATTTTTCGTGATTACAGTACTTCCTTTTTACTTCGTACAAGGTAGTACGCACCTTTTTTTTCCTCTCTGTTGCGTGGCTGGGGGCCACGAGGCATGGGTTCCTGGACGAAAGTCCTATCCTAGATTAATAAATACGTGTAGCCTAACGTGAGTGAATAGCATTTCGAAAGGGAAAGGAAAATAGGTCACCACAGATTAACAATTTAGCCAAGTGAGTTAGTATTGGCGCAAACTGAAAAGAATGCAGCAAAATAAATTTTTGAATTTTGTCGGGACACTAATTTTCCCACTAAATATTACAAAATTTAATATTTAGGCATAATTTGGGTCGTAGAATCGAAATATGGAAAAACATAGGTACATCATTTCAGAAAACGTACGTTTTTGTGTAAAAATACCTATATTAAAACAATGGTACATATAATTCTGATATATATCCTCTAAACTTGCCTATATTAAAACAATGCTACATGAAGTATTGATATATATCCTAAGTTGCGTTTTCGAGATATGAGAAAAGTCAATTAAATGTCGTCACTCGGCCCAGTAGAAAGGGAAATATAGAACTGTCTCGATTTTCTTTTTTTTTTAATTTAAATTTTCTTTTCTTTTAATTTATTTATTTAATTTATTATTATTATCATTATTATTATTATTATTATTATTATTATTATTATTATTATTATTATTATTATTATTATTATCATTTTATGTAGTCTTACTGAAGACACTTTTGTAATTAGAAGTGTTTGTCTACAACCAAAGCTTCCGAAACTAAAAGTCACGTAAGGAATTTATAGACACGTTGCATGCAGTTATATGTTATTTTTAAATAATCTTTCTATCCACACTGCTGAATCTGCTTTCATAAAATTACTCACATTATTTAAAAAAATAATAATCCGAAATACGTACTTGTATATTACCAAAATTTGAAGAAATGAAAGCTTATATGAATATTTTTGATCAATATGTACAATCGTAATAATGCTTTAGCTCAAAAATGTCGCTGTGTGCACAAGACGTTTTGTTTATTAGGTGTGAAATAAATTGCTATTTATTCTCTTCTTTATTTAAATACTTATTTCCTAATTTATCCTATTTAAATTTTCTTTCTTTCTTTATAAACAGAAATTTCTGGCATCTATAGTTAAAATAAAATCTAAAAATTAGACAATATGCAATATTTAATTATAAGCGAAGTACGCCAACGGAGAATTTTAAATTTAGAAATTTAAGCAATCTTATATTAGCGTAGATTTTGAGTAAAATTTTAAGTTTTTAGGAGGGCGATGAAACATAGTTTCCAAAGTTGGGTTACACATTGTGGAAAAGATCGTATTTCCAACCATCTAGGAAAAGAATACTGAGTCTAAAAAAACTAAGATGTTAAAAGTTCAGAAAGCGTTGGAAAGAAAAGAAATATGAATTAATGCCATTAACTAAACGATATACCTTTTTCTATAAATGTGAAGTTCTTCAAGGAAATGTTCATGATGTGTTGAAAAGGAATTGTTCAGAGTCATCGTATTATACAAAGCGAACTAACTCTGGAAGATTATACAAATTTATCGCTTTTCAACTTCAATAAAAACTGAATTTACTGTTGAAATGTTTTAAAACAACATTGATTAAAATTTAAATTAAAACATTCAACTTAAGGAAATATATTCAGGATTCGGGTGTTTATTTTTGGTTTTCTATTTCAAGCAAAAAAACGTGTGGAGAGAAAAATGTCATTATTATATTAGAGGATCTGCAATAGTTTGGATATGATTTAAAAAACAGAGTATTGCCTGGAATCCTTACATCATTGCAGAATTTTATCATTAAAACTGAAAATTCCTTATATTATCAGGAAGAAAACGTTTGCTTTCCGCATAGTGAAAACTTTGACCTATGATACTTGTTGGTTAATGAGTACAAACTACGTAAGTAAAAGTTACCCTAATTGAAATTATTATTTATTTCAACGAGAGATCATTATTTCAGTTTTAATGCTGTTCTACCAAAACGTTTTTCCTGTTTAAAACACAATGGTGACGTTTCCATCAACGATTGGAAGATTTTTGCTGTTGGACGTTTATGCTTTATTTCTTCATGAAAGCTTATAAATTCCAATAAAATCTGAGATATTCGATTTTTCTTGCCAAATATATTCAAGAAATTGCTTTAAACCCAATCCGAGAGAATTCTGGGTAATGCGTTTAAAAATATTGATTTCACCAGCTCCCTTACTGAAGAATTCCTGACATTCCATTCAAAATCAGTTTGGGAATTTAAGAATGCATATTATCATTGCAAGGTTGAAAATCCAGAGGGGAATCATGTGATATTTTTGTTTAGATTTTAAAACGAAAGCGCTGATATGGTATTAATTCTTTAATAACGAACGCTTTATTAACGAAAACGCTTTAATAACTTTAATTAAACTTTAATTAAAAGGTAAATTTACTGACTAGATTTACCTGTAAAAAAGCTTCATCATTTAAAAAAAAAAAAAAAAAAAAACTTATGAAATAATGCAAACTGAAGTGACATTTAAGCTGTAAAGATTATTTAGTTGTATCGAAACCAGGTCGAGATTCCTTACAAGTAATAATAATGCCCAGCGTTCATTCATTAGAACTGCAACCATGAAGAGTTATTTATAGCCTTCTAAAGGATGGCAAAGTGATGTGATTAGTCATGTGAACCTTTCCATAAGGGTTATATTATTACCCAGTGAATACAGTTAGTATTTGTTGCCGATATTGGCGTGAAGGAGTGTTGTGAGAATTTACTGTATGTCTCTGATGTGAAGTACCATATAGCGTAGTAAAGGGATGCAATGAAATTTTTTCTTCAAAATTATATATATTATATTGGCTTGGTTTTACTTTATTTAATGAATTCCATGCACAAATTAAAAAATTTAAAATTTTGAAATACATGCAAGTATGCAAATATTTCACAGAAATATGGCGTGATTATTATAAAATCTTAGGCTCCTACCCAAATTGAAAATAGATTAAGTAATTCTAAATAATTAAGCAAAGTCAAATTAAACATATTCCAACGTGATCCTCTTATGGAGCTTTTAACACTGAATTACTTTTGCATTTAAATGCATAAGTAACTTTTCTTCATAGCTTATAAGAGCGGAGAGACTAGTGTCTTGAGATATATATTTCGCTCTATATCTTTGTACGAATGAAAGAATCCATTTACAAGTTTAATGCAATTCACACCTTCCAGATCACCTGAAAGGATTTTAAAGATGTGTTTCAATGACCTCTACATTAACATTTCAAGTTGGCTTAGCAAATTCGCAAATTTTCCACCTCCGATCTTATTTCAAAATTCTCCAAAATTTTTTAGTTGTCGGATATAGCTTATAAGAGAGTGGACAATTTTTACCTACTCTCACAACAATGTTTTGGAAAAGCCATAAATATAAATTTTAAACCTTAAAAGGGAAGCTAATTATTTCAATGCTAACTAGCTAAAGATGTCCATTGTGCAAAAAAAAGGGGGAGGGCAGTTCTATATCTCCCGTTCTACTGGACCGATTGACGAAATTCAACTTGCGTTTTTCATGTCTCGCGACATATATTAGATATATATTAGATTTATATATAGAATTGTTCTAACGGTATTTTGACACAAAATCGGACTTTTTCTGAAATAACATACCAAGGTTTTCCATAGTTCGAGTCTACGATTCATATTATGCCAATATATTAAATTTTTTAAAATTTGGTACGAAATTTACGGAGAAATTCAAAAATTTATCTTGGCGCAATTTTTTCAGTTTCCGCCAAGAATAACTCACTTGGCGAACTTATTAATATATGGCAACCGATTTTTCTTTCCCTTCCGTTATGCCGCAGATGAAAAAAAGGCATTTTTACATTGTGTGCATGAGTGTTTATTTGAAATGAACTTGAATTTCGAAAGGAGAAAAAAGAATCAAATAAATTTAATAAAATAAGAGAGGTTAGTGAATATATAAAAAAAACTCAATTAATATTGAGGAGCTAAAATTTTGAGAGCTAATCTTTTAAAAACTACTCGTGCGATTTTTACAAACCTTGGTAGTTTGGCGTAATTTGAGTCGAAGAAATGAAATATGGAAAACAATTGGTTTGCTACTTCAGGAAAACTCAAATCGGACTCAAAATCGAAGTCAAAATACATATATTAGAAAAATGCTATATATAAATCTAATACATATCCTAAGTCGCACTTTCGAGGCATGAAAAACGCAGAATTTCGTCAACCGGGCCAGTAGAACGGGAGATATAGAACTGTCCCATTTTTTTTTTCGCAGTGTACAATCCCTTCTCGGTATAATTATATTCATGATCCCTTCTGCCTGATTCTCGCAATAAATCACAAACTTACACATCCGTAAAAAACGTGATATTTTTTTAAGTAACAATACATTATCCAGCATTTTATGACTTCTTTAGCTTAACTCGATTCGCAAATGGCGCTAAAAACTCCCCCCCCCCCAATGGGCAAAGGTAAAACCTTCAAATTGATTTCCGTTGTGTCTAAAAGTCGTCTTAAGTATTTTTTTAATGTTCGTTCATCCATCCAGGCCAAATATTATTATGATACATCAAGATAATATTAACATTCTAAAACCCTATCAGACTACGGAAGAAACTCATTTTAGTAGCTTTTTGAAGCATTCCAACATTTTATATTAGGCTCTCAAAGTTCGGTTTGCACTTTAGACAACATTTTCATTCACTTAATTAAGTAACGCAATTCAATGGAGGAAAGGCTTGTTCTTTCTCAAATTTTAGGATCATCTTACTTTCTAGTTTGAATTTCTGAGCTGCTCCATTTTCCAACTCATGTTCTACCATTAATTTCATGAGAGTGTGGGGTGCAAAGAATTTCTTACTGGGAGGCAGTAAGGAACTTCTCCTCAGTACACCATGCCTTCAGAGTGTAACTCTAAAGTAGGTCCAACTAGAAAACGGGAGGTATGGATGTCGAATCCTGTCGGGTAAACTTATGATTTTCTTATGTTTTCTGCTCCGAATTAAGCCCAATGATCCTTCAATGGCGCCCAAACTAAAATGTGATGAACGAGGATTTTTTATAGCTAGGATTAGGTGATTACGTCCCCTCATTCCTATTTGCTCTTTGCTGTGAGAGAATGTAAGGAATATTTTCTTTCCTTGCCGCTTGGCTTCATGGAGTAATTAGAGAACATGTCCGCTGGCGATAGGTCTGGAGTTCGACTCTCGGAGACGTTGTTACTGGTTCATTAGGTTTTCTGCTCCGAAGTAAATTTGATGAATCTACGGAACACGGAGAGCAAGTGACAAGACTGAATACTGATTTGTGTGGCTAGATTTGTTTCTTTTGTTTTTTAATGCAGAAATAATTGCAGGATTAATGATCTTGTCGCCAAATCTAGGGTATATCAAATCTCATATGGCGAAAACCGTATTCCAGTAATTTAAACGTTTCCATAGATCGAACAGCAAGTTAAGAGACCCAGTTGTAATTTTGATTGTCTACTTTATAGCGAAAGTATAGCTTATTGCATTTATTCATTATTATCTGTTTGTTTAACACAAGTGGAATCAAAAGTTGTCGTTGATTATTTGTTAAATCACAGTATACACATGGGAAATTACTCATGTTTGGATAATAACACACTTTCTTGCCATATTTACTCTCCATTTGACCATGAAATTGTATAGTAACTGCAAATCACTAGACGAAACAGAGTGGAACATCACTAAATGCATAGGTAGTGAAGATCTGTATAATACTGGCGTAGTTATGAAGAATCACTCTGCAGACTTTACAGTCTGTTATCATGGCTGTCGCGACATATCTTTACAACAGTTAGCTTAAATGTAAAATGAATTAATTTTCTTAATTTTTGATTCAAATAAAATTTTATAATCAGTTATGGAGTTAAATATGCAATTTAAAACTGAGAAACTTTAACCAAATTGTTACAGTTTGGTTCTTCAAGTTCACTTATTATACAAGTTTATTCATCATAAGCGTTAGAAATGAATCAGTTTAATATGTTAAATCTATTAAAATATTCATAAATATAGAAATACATTAATTATTAAAAAATATTTACTTACAATAGGTGTTATTAAGGTGTTATTAAGGGTGTTACAATAGGTGTTAAGAAATCCAATAAAGCAATAAACAAAAATTACTCATAAAACCTACGAATGATTGACATTTCTGGATGTATATTTTAATCCAGCATAGTTGCAGCAAGGATAACAAACGCTCTAGTGCTCAAAAAATTTTCATCTGATTTTTCTAAATTAACATGTATGTTATTTCTGAATTTAGTTTTCCAAGACATTAGTAAAAAACCGTTACACGTATTTTAAAGAGATAGTATATCATTGCTCATACAATTACACGACACTAAGGTTTCACCAGGCAATTATCTTTCATGGGATTACAATCCTACATCTGACATATTTCCAAGAAAAGTATTAGAATTTTTTTAACATCTTCCTTCAATAAGAAATAAGTATTAAATGTCTACCAAACATTACTATTGGTATACACATTTTTAGATCAAAACATTTTGTTAATCCTTTAAAGGCCAAAGCGCCCGACACAGCCTTTCATTTAAAGGATCACAACCTCCCGAGACAGCCGAGATTGTGATGTTGTATTCTTGCCTGGCCCTAAGCTATTCAGTAGCAGGTGCAGTTTCCTCAAGTGAATTCTATCAGTTTATTACAGATAGCTTGTCTTCAAAGGCTAAACGAAGATTCTTTGTTAGGAAATAGAAAGGATGCCATTTGAAATCTTCACACCTTATTGTGCGTTAATGGACCGGAAGGAGAGGAAACGGATGGGACGTGTAATGGACGGGGATGGGCGTTTCGGTATTTTAAGGACATAGGTTAGCGAAGGCTTCTGTTTCGTAAGGGTTAAAGTAATTACATCTTATTTCTTAAGTACTAAATTTATCACTTAAATTGAAAGCCTTTTTCATCTTAGAAATAGCGTATCTCAGTATTTCCAAGTCTTTGTATTTAAAAACAGAACAATATTTGCAAGAACTGAAATTAAATAGAGCATGCGTCTAGAATTAATGTACTAAATATATTTTTGGTCAATCATACCTCCTGCACTTCTTGTTTTAAATGCTTTTCAGTAAGTTAATAACTTCAAATATAAACTTTTATTTTCATAAACGGAATACTCCATGAAAAATAAAATTCGGTAGAAATATCATAAACTATTTCTAAAATTACCAGGTGGAGCCAGAAAATTTAAAAAGATTTGCAAGCAGAATATTTTTCTATCTGATAATGAATCGTCAGTGCATAACATTACCATTTAAATTACAAAAAGACAAAAAAATACAGAAAGAAAAGAAGCAATTTTTACAGAAAAAAATTCGATCTCCCTTTTGTGAGAAATACTTCTGTTCTTTTAGCAAGGGAATACATTATTTGGGAAGATACATTTACGTAAATGCATTCCGGAGATAAGTTGTTATCACCATGAGATTTGATAGCATTATTTCGAAAAGCAGAGAGAGAGATAATGAAAGTAATTCTGGATTATACGATAAAGTTCCTGATGAACATTAAATAAACAATGTTAGAGCTCTCATTTTTTATTAACGAAACAATTTTTCAAGAAGAGAGGCTCTTGATAATAGCGGTTAGTTTTTCATTATAAAGACATGATTGTATTTAAAGTAGCATGAATACAGTTTAATGAAAAAATCCTGCAATTAGAAAAAGATATCGAAAATTCGAAAAATAAATATTAAAACATTAGATATGAACTTTGTTTGTAAAAGAGTCTAAATCAACAGAAGTATAGTAAAATGCATTTTTTAACGAGCTGTTTATCCGAAACTACGTTTCAGAGGAAATTTCGATTTATATATTGGTTAAATTTTAAACTTAGTACTTTATGATACGTCCCATTTGGTTATTTTCAAGCATTTTTCTATATAATTGTTGATGCAGTATAATAATTTATAATTCATTTGATTTCAATGTTTTGAATTTTTAAAATTTGGAATATTTTTATTCGTTTACAGAAAAGTTTTAATTGATTTTCGTATAATTAACTTATTTTTTAATGTTTCTAATAACATTCAATATTTAAATTAAAAGATTCGTAGCAAAATGTAATAAAGTATTCATTTGGAAAACGGTTATTAAAAAATAAGAGAAGTTAGTTCTCATGTAAACTAAATACTTAAATAATACGAAAGTAATGGGTTTTTGAAAATGAGAATGCGGTAGAAAGAAGGATATATTTGCAAATAACGTTTTCTAAACTGTTTATATTAAAGAACAATAGCACAAATGTTCCTTTTTTTCGGCGTAGGTCTGAATGCAGGTATAGGCTACAAAAATTTTGCCAGGGTTCAAATGGGAACCATAAAATAATATTTTATACTAGGAACATTAATTTATGAAATTTAACCAAAGATAACAGCATACTTATCTCAACACAACATTTTCTTCTAGCAAAGTACATTCGTGAATTTCTTCTCCTGAGAGTAGCATTTAAAGCGAAATGCTTATCCTTAAACTAATCATACTAATCGTAGAGGACCTATAGTGGTATTAGCTTTTCTTTAAAATAGGACGATGATAAGCTGTACTAACTGAATAATATCTCTTTTTCTTTTAAACTGTTTACATCCATATAATTTAAAAACGCATCCATATTAAGAAATAACATTCAAAGAAGAGTAGAATACTGAGCTAGTTACTGATTATGATCTCTAGTTCCTTACCTATGACTAAATATTGAATAGGGCAAGGCTATTACCAACTTTCTTTGTTTACTCATATGATATAATTTCCCATCAGGCTTACGAGTGCACATAAACTGGGACTTAAAGTGAGAGGCATAATAGAGCTGTACTTTAACCATTTATTAATGAGTCTGTAATTCTTTTGCACACCAAGTTACTTTTTGATGGTGTGATCTCTAGTTTCTTACCTATGATTAAAAATTTAATATGGCAAGGCTGTGACTAGCTTTCTGTTGTTTACTCGTATGATATAATTTCCCATAAGGCTTAGGAGTCCACATATACTGATACTTAAAGTGAGAGGCTTAAAATAGCTGTAATATAACCATCTACCAATGAGTCTGTAATTCCTTTCCATAGTAAGTAACTTTTTGATTTATCTTCATTCATTCTATGTCTCAGTGAATACTTTAATCATAAAGCCCATAAAATATGAAACATGAAATGTACACAGAGCATATAAATGTACATTAATTAATCACATTTTTTAAATTTTAAATCTAGAAATCTAATCTAACTACTATAGTTAAGAGATCTCAAGAGCTCCCAGCAAAATATGATGCAATTAGCTGAAAAATAAAGTACATTTAGATTCAATAGGAAATCTCTTCTTCACTCATTGTGTCACGGACCACATTGGCATACCGCTTCATTCCAAGCCGACAGAAATAAGTTCTGTAAGGTTTAAATCTACATCATTGAAATCCCTTTTTTACTTTATTGATTTTAAGGAGCAGTAAATTTTCTTTTCTCTTATCCGAGGACGACCCTCTCTTTTCCATAACGAATATACGGGATTTTAATCAACGTGAAAGCCTTCCTTTTAGAACTTTAGATAAGAAGAATTTCCGCTGTATTTCCTAGTGCAACCTTCTGCTGCGTTTGTCCATTTACTGCACGAAGAACTGCATTTGTTTTAGTTACAGATCAAATTGTCTGTATGCGCTTAAGTTGATTCAGTGTAATTATTTTTATCCATAAGCTCTTCTATCCAGATTACAAAACACTTTAATTAGTTAATAATTAAAATGTTTTGTAATCTGGATAGTAGAGCGTCTATAGGCATCAGAAGCTAATAGAATACAATTATAACATTCAATTAAATTACAATTATAACATTTCAATCAAAGGGGATATTGTGTCGAGTTTAAGAGAATATATATAAATCTCCAATTGGCCATCCAAATGGAATACATAATTTTCCAATTTAGAATTCTAAAGATCCGTTTCCACTGGGGTTTATCTGAACTAATGAATACAACTGACGTAGCCGACCCATCTCCAAAACCAGTTTTCCCAATAGGGCAGCAAGTCGAAAAAATCTGAACTACAGGCATAGCGAAGCTAGTCGACACATGAAACTGACTCCGTCAGCTCAGATAAACTCCAGTGTGAACGGCCGTTAATAATCACTTTCACCTCCAAAGGACACAATGTGCCATGCATAAAGTGTCCTTAAGTGTAAAAACATAAGAACAAATAACACTATAGTATAAACTCTTCACAAAATCGCAGATTCATAAAGTTTGTTGAAGCAGGAAAGATGAAAAATGCCCAGCGCCCTCGCCGGGGGCTCAGAACCTCGACTCATAACAGTGAGCAAGGCTAGCAAACGTTAAAACAGATTCAAGTCCAGTTAGAAGTTGAGTGATAATAGAGCCATCGTTGCCAAAACCTTTCTCGTAATTTCATAAATCACTGAATGTAATTTATTATTTTTAGAACATAAATTATTTTTAATATTCGACAAAATAGTTGTTTCCTAAATTTATTTAGGCCTGTTACAGTCTTAAAACTCACTCTTTCTTTTTTCTATATTTAACGTTTCATATGTTTGTGGCGACTTGCCTACTACAACTCAACGCTGCCAGTCTGGTAACCCATAGCAACAAAAGACAAATAATAATTTGTTCTATTCTATTGTTATGATTATTAACGTCTGTCTCAATTATTGTGCTACCATAATCGGTGACCCATATTTATTACGAATAGCAACCTTCAATGCTGCACGAATATGGAGTTTAAATATCAAAATTCTGAGCAACAGTAAGTTATCCAGTGTGATGAGATGCAAGTAAGACATTTCACCTCTGATTTCAAGCGTTGTGCTGCATTCCAGTGAGTCAACATGTTTCTGTCATAATTTTAGCGGATATATGTATCGTCTGCAGCATTTGAGCCGCCAATTTCTCTGATTTCAAGTACCAAGAAACTGTGTCACTACAGTGTCTCACAAAAGTGATGGGACACTTGTGCTTTACAAAAGGAAACTGTAATAAAATAAATTTTTAAAAATGTAAAAATTTTTTGTGTGTGTTTTTCATACTTAAATTTAGTAATAATTATTGCATAACATACATTTTCTCAAAATATTAAAATATTAATTTAATAAAAATACAATTGTTTAGAACGGAGCAAAAAATGGCTCACATAAGTGATGGGACACCATTAGATACTACTAAGTACTACAATAACAATATTTATTTGGGTTTTTATTTTTACTCAAAAGCAATTGGCAATAATTTATAAAATTGTCTGCAGTATTTCTCTACAGTTTGTTTTGGGATTTTTGCGTTTTTTAGCTCTGTGCAGCCATGAATGCTAAACGAAAAGAAACTTTGCCTGAAATTCGAAAATTAGTTATTAATTTGCATATTGAACGTGGAAAATCTATTCGAGAAACTGCTGAAACAGTTAACTTGAGTCATTCAACAGTTTTCTTTATCATTAAACAATATAAAAAGAATCATATGATTCAGGATAAAAGAAGACTTGGCCGACCATCAATGGAATAAAGCGAATTATCTTTCGGAATATTAAAAAAAATCCAAGAATGAGTGCTCCTAAAGTTGCTGCTGATTTACAAGCAGTATATGGAGTAATTGTTAATCCTGGGACTATTAGAAGAGTAATTCGATCTGCTGCATATCACGGTAGAGCAGCCAGGAAAAAATTCTTCGTAAGTGAAAAGAATAGAAAACTCACTGGCTTTCGCAAAATCCAACATAAATAAGAATATTATTTATTCTGGATTATTATGATTACTGGAATGAAGTTATATTTGCTGATGAGTGTAAATTTAATATATTTGGTTCTGACGGTAGAATCTTGGTGTGAAGAAAACCCAGGGAAGAATTTCGCAAACAGAACTTGGTGCCAACAGTAAAACATGGTGGAGGAGGAGTTATGGTATGGGGGTGTATGTCGTCCGCTGGAGTTGGTAATCTTGTTTTTATTGACAGTATAATGGATCCGTACAAGTATATTGACATTTTAAATCAAAATTTGAAATCTTCAGCACGAAAATTGAACCTTCTTTACGATTTTAAATTTTACCAGGACAATGACCCCAAGCACACTGCTTTGAATGTTAGACTCTGGCTGCTGTATAACTGTCCTGAAATAATAAAAACACCCCCACAATCTCCAGACTTAAATCCATAGAGAATATTTGGCAAGAATTGGAATCAAGAATTCGCAAACACACCATTTCTTCAAAACAACAATTAAAATCGGTGCTTCAAGACAAATGGGGTAAAATCACTCCAGAAATCACAAAAAAAAATTAGTCAAATCCATCCCAAGAAGATTAAATCATGTTTTAAAAGTAAAAGGAAATCCAACAAAATATTAAAGACTTTTAAAAAGTAAAATTTTTGGATAAATATTTGATGGAAAAGTAAGTGTCCCATCACTTATGTGAGCAATTTTTTTGCTCAGTTCTATACAATTGTATTTTTATTGAATTAATATTTTAATATTTTGAGAAAATGTATGTTATATAATATTTGTTACTAAATTTAAGTATGAAACACACCCACAAAATATTTTTACATGCTTTTTTAATTTATTTTACTACAGTTTCCTTTTGTAAAGCACAAGTGTCCAATCACTTTTGTGAGACACTGTATATACATATTGATTATTTTTCTATCCATATTATTATTGCACATATTCTATACATATTATTATTGTGCATATTCTTTACATATTATTATTGCACATATTCTATACATATTATTATTATACATATTCTTTACATATTATTATTGCACATATTCTATACATATTATTATTGTGCATATTCTTTACATATTATTATTGTGCATATTTGATTGATCTAAAATGGTTGAGAACGATGCTGCTTCACAATTGGCGCGAGTGGCAGTTAAGCCACCGCCTTTTTGTCGCCGAGACCCATCGTTATGGTTCTTTCAATTGGATGCGCAGTTTAAATTGAATCACATTACTGCTGGCGAAACTCAATTTTATACAGCGATCGCCGCTTTAGAATCAGAGGTATTGCAATCAGCTCGTGAAATAATTTTGAATCCACCGGCGACGGACAAATACAAATCTTTAAAAAAATTAATTTCTGTTTATGAAGGTGAATAAAATAATTACTTATGCATTGTGAGACTAATTGTTGTTTTAAATTAGAACTCATTGCTCAATCAACATATTTTTAATTTTTTTAAGGAAATGAATGGTACTGATGCTGTTTTTTACAGCAATTTCTTATTTCCTTATCTTTTAGTTATTATCTATTTATTTTATTTTTGTCCCCTCAGTTTTGGAAAATTGGATGGTATTACTTTTCCTGATCCAGCCTGTAGACTGATAAACTCAGAAACTGTTTTGTATTTAATTGAAATTTTAAGTTTTTATTTGTACTTTTGTGTCATTGTCAGCTCAGAAAGAAACAGATTAATTTATTTCTTTCGTTATACCAACCCCCTGCCGACGATGAGGCGAGGGATGTAAATTGACTTGATTTCATTTTTCATTTTCGGTTACTTCTTTTTGTAATTTTTCATTCCTTTTGTTAATATGGATTTCTCTAAAATTTTAATTATATTCGCCATCTTTGTTGTTTACCCAGAGAATTATTTTTTAAAAACTTAATCTGGTTTCAGATTATTTAAACATCTATATATGTGTGGTGTTATAAAAACAAATTAGAGGTACTGAGGAGCACTGAGACTTAGACATGCAGATATAACTGATGGCGAAGCACGTAGATAGCGTATTGAAGCCGAAGAACTCTGATTACATAGTATGACAAAATGATGAATCTGCAATGAACAGAAAACTTGGCAGTCGAGGCAGACCTAGAATATTTTCCAGAATATTTACGTTTTTTAAACTATTGTGAAAGGAAGAGATCCTTGACAAATAGCGACTTGGCGCTCTAATCGTGCTATAATATCCAGAATATTTACACGGGTATTGTTGGGATCGAAAAAGAGCACAGCGAAATAGAATCTAAGCAACAACAGAAGTTGAAGTGAAGTCCGAATTTTTCTAATATGGAAGATCGCCAAGAAGAAGGTTTTTGTTTAGGTAAGAAAAATTTCAGTTCTCTAAATTTTGATTTTAGCTTCCGAATCAGTTACGTCATCAGCGTTACACAAGTCATGTGACATTGATTTATCTAGAAATGATGCAGTCCAGAAATACTGTTAATTTTTTTTAGAATAAAGTGGAAACTAATAAAGCTGATTTACATATTTTTCATCTTACATATATGTATTTTAATTTATGCATACTTGTATAAAAACTGACTACCATTTGAGTCTCTTGTTATTTTTAAAGTATTCTTATGCATTTCCTATTTAGACATTTTTAATAGAATTATAATTAAAATTGCTTTATTTCTTCGTGCAAAATTTTAAGAGAAAGCTACGCCGCAAAAGTTAAAATGCAAGAGCACGTGTATTTAACATTGAATAAAAGTTTATTTAATTTCAATAAATGTAATCGACTATTATATTAGCTGCAACCGTCATTATACACTTTTTGCTTTCCAGAAATTGCTAAAACTGTCTCGCGCGGCCTAAGTTATAAAAGCCAGAGAGAGAACATCTCAGCTCAGTTGCTTAGTTAGTGTTATTGCGAGTTGTTTAGATAACAGTTCTTTTTGATTGTAGCGAATTCACGATGAGATCAGCTTAGCTTTCTCTGAGCTTTGGATTGCGTTCTATTTAATGTTTTAGTAGTTTAAAATATAGCTACTGATTATATTGCGTGATATTGTAATATTGTGCGAATATCTTTGAAGAAAAATCAAGCGTTCTGTTATGTTTCTTGTGCTAAGAATAAAATTTATCAACTTTATCGAACTTGTGCATTCAGTCTATTACGAAACTGTACGCACGTAACAGTATATTAAATATTTATAAATTTGTATTCTAATTATAGTGTTCTCGCTTTTGTGTGCTTTTATTTATTCCATTTCTTCATTTTTGTTGTTATTTTTTTAACATTTAAACTGCAATTTTGTTATTAATTTAAATTTGGGTTTTACCTTGGAACCGTTTGATATTTTTTACACTTAGGTATAATTCTTTGTCGTCTCTCTGTTTAATTGACATTTCAAAATTCCAGTAAGTTTTTGAATTAAAATTTTTTTTTGAAATTCAAAATTCTTTGCTTTGTAGCATTAAAGTCACCTTTTTGTGATGCCATTCTCGACTACGGTTTTTAGTTTCGCCATAGAAGCCAAACTACTAAACCTATGCGTTTAATATTTTAATGATTATTTTCATTTTTTCGAACTGGTGTTTGGAAAGAGGTTCTCGTAAAATTTTGGGCAAAGATTTTTACTACTTTGCAGACTTTTTCTATTTTAAAGATTTTAATCACTGAAGGTATTTGATTTTTTCTACGTATTATGGGTAAGTTAGCAATTTTAGGGAAGTTTTTTTTAAATTAAGGAAATTCTTCATTAATGATTTTACTTCATTAATATTCATTAATGATTTTGTATTTTTACCATTTTTCCTTGCTTTGAGGAGGACCAGAGTTTTCAGGTGAACTGTTAAAATTAAAAATTATATTGGAATGATTCAACAGCTAATTCTGGATAAAGGAAAGCAAGGAATTTCTTATGGAAGAATAATTGTATTTGAGTTCGATGTAATCCTCCTTTTGACGTCGTTATATCGGAGTTAATTGGATTCCTCTTCTTCCATGTTCTTTTTTGAATATTTTTGTGATGGTTTATTTTAAAGAAAAAAAATTTAATTGTATATATAAAGGATTTTTGAATTGTTTTATTTATTTGAATTTCAATTTTTGGTTTTTGTTAAAAAATTGGTTCTAAATTTCATTTTTTATGTATTTACTGAACAACTTTCAGCGGCATGATGAGTAAAAATTCTTGGAATGATTATGTGTTTTCTTTATAAAAAATAATTGTGTTTGTTTCGCTCTCTATGTATAAATTTAGAGATTTCAGATCTCTAAATTTATACATAGAGAGGGTATTTTTAAAAATTTATACAGTAAAAATCATTAAAGTCGTGCAGTGTGCTGCGAATTGAATTAAATAATCAAGAGATAATAATTAAATGCCCATTAAATAAAGAAACGGGTCGGCCCTCTAAGTGTACATATCAAAACTGAAACAAAACAATTCAGTAAAAGGAAACAAAAACATTGTAATAAAATATTATAATAAACGTTTAATCAATATTAAATAAATAATAAAATAATATAACAACTTTAATTTAAATAACATACTAAAATTAATGTGAAAATGGTGTTGAAAATTCATTGATCTTTTAAAGGAGCAGCAAGTTTCTGAAATATATCTGGATGGTTGTAATTTCTAAAAATAAAAATTAAAAAACATTTGTGAAATAAAAATTCATTTAATAAAAATTATGAAATTGAAAGCCTTTAAAAGTGCAATGAAATGAACATTTTAAAATGTAATTATTTTATTTAATCATCAAGATATATTCTGATCCAACGTAACGAACATTTTAAAACAAAAAGAGAAAAAAAATGATAATGATACATTACATGACTTTTATTCAGAACTTTTTAATCCCCTACATAATATTTCAAAGGATTTGTAAAGGAAAAAAAAAAATAGTAAAAAATATCGCTGCATGTTTCAGAAATTTTTTTTTCGTATTGAGCTTTGCTGTAATCCTTTCATTGTTAAAGATAATTTAGATAACGTGGGAGTCATAATCCAATGGCTGAAATCTTGTTGTGTAACATTTTCTGCGTATTCTGGAAAACAAGTAAAAAGTGTTTTTTTCAGCAGTTTTACGTCAAGAGGTAGCAGGATAGGAGGAAAATGTTGTGACGCTTAAAACTCTTTCTGTCTGGCATTTATCGGAGACATTTGCAACTAAATTATTTACCTGAGAATATAAGAATATACTGTAGGAAAAAGTTAGAAATGTATTTATGCATGCAATAGTGAGAGAAGTTGCTAAGCTTGACTGTTTATTATTAACTCTTGAATATCTCCATAATAAAAGTCGATGGAAATGCTTTCAGATAATTGATTCAAATCAATTCGTTGAATGTAAATGAGTCACAGTTCTTCTTGTCTCTGAAATTCTATGACACTATCATTCAAATCTAATCAGGTGCTTAAAGAAAGGTTAAATATGACGGGACAGAATTGATGAAGAATGCTGAGATTTGTTCAACCTAACTTATTATGTTGGGAATTAATTCAAAGAAATTTATTTTTAAAAGTAATAAGTGTTTAATCAAGCATTACAATAGGACACACGTTCTGAAGCCAAAGCCAATAGAAATCATTAAATGTAAAATAAAACAAAAATGCAACATTAAACAGATAAAATAGGTTAAAACTTGATTTGATTTCACTGCAGATATAGGAAGATGAGTGACCAACACAAATATAAAATAGTGAGGAAGACGTTATTGTTTGAATGTGTATTTTCCTTCCATAAAAACATAAAAACGAAAATATAAATGCTTCTCAGCATTTTCTTGAATTCGATTTTTTTGTAATAAAAGAAGTTTCAAAAGTTCTGAAATTAAATGTGAGGTTATTAATAAAAATCAGCGTCACAGAAGAGTCCAACAGAACACATACGTGGCAAAAATGCTTCAGCTGATTTAAATAATAATAATAAAAATGAAAATCTGAAACGTTTCAGATTTTAAACTACATTCAAAGGTTTTTTAACGTTTTGTATGTTACCTTTATTTATTAAATATAATGTTCTTTGCACTTAAACCATAAAATTCAGTTCAAGAGCAATGTTACAAAATAATTGTAAAATGTGTGTGTGATTATTATGGCAAAGCTTCGAAGACTATCTGCCTAAGGAGAGGGATAACTTCGTGGAAAACTTTCTAGGAAAAACTGGCTCGTATACACGTTACACATGGGGAAAATCACGAAAACGCCCGTGCAGCCAGCCCGTTCGCGGGATTCGAACCGAACTACCAGTGTTCAGCGACTTTACCGCTCGGCCGCTGGTGGGCTAATTGTAAAATGAGCATAGCTTTAGAATTTCCGATACACAGTTCCGCGCGCTGGAGATAAAAAGTTTTTTTTTTCCCCGTAGAGTGTTGCCATTGCTCGCTTTTAAATCGTTGAGTATGTTAATCAAAAATTCGTTAAAGGTTTACAAAATATGAAATCGATAATAAAACAAATTCCAAATTTCAAATTTGGGCTTTCAGATGTCCATATTCGCAGCAGGATTACATGATCTAATTGGATAGTTCTAGGTAGCGTTGTTTTATCACAATGCGAGAAACACACATACATTTATGCAGATTCTTCATTATTTAATTTCTTCAAATATAATACAGGACGATAGTATTTTGTGGCAACGATTTGAAAAGTGAACCGACATTTATAGTGAATCAACGCCAAATCGCATAACGAAAAGAATATTCCTTCAGGGACAAGGCCCCTTTGGACTAAATAAAGAAACGAAAATTTTCGCTCACCTGTGTTACTCGTGCATGTCTTTCAGTGAAAATAAAATCGTAGGAATCCTGCTTACGTTTCATTATGCGGAGGTTCCCCAAGAACAGAGGAAATGATGTCATTGGAAAAAATATTTAATGTCAAGGGGGGATTTTTCTCTATGCTCGCAGAGCGGTACAGAATGTTTGTATGCGGACAGATCCGAGGGTCTTCCCCCTATCATCAAAACACTCTACAGGATTTTAGGCTTGCCGTATATTTTAAGTGCCCCCATGCTGCACAGTTACTGTACATTTACAAACATCCATGCTTTCTCTGGAATTTGAAACATTGGCTTTCGGTAGGGCAGTCAGTGTCACTAAAAACCTTATCGTCTGGGCAGCAAGAAAAATCTTATTTAGGAAAATGCATTAAAGCAAGGAAAAAACTTTTCACAAAAGTAAAGGCATTATGAATACATAACTATATAATGAAAATCAGAATAAGATATTAAATGTTATTTTTCTTCTTAGAAGGCTTACATTCATTCTTATTCAAATATGATGTACTTTTGAGTTTCTAATGTAAATAATTCATTAATATATTCTGTGTCTCACTGAAACACGCGGATAAAAGAACTAGAACCAGGTCAAGGTTTTGTTTATCGTTTATTGAATTTTGTTCTAAGCTAGATTCCTTTTCTTCAGAGAGTAAAGTTTTTCTTTTGCATGAGTAAATGGAAATGGTGCCAGCAAAGATGAAAAGAAATTCGAAACTTCCATTGAGCAGCGATTTCAATGGAAATGATATTAGAAACATTTCAACAAAAATATTTTATTAAATCTTAGTATTAACAAATAAGTTAAAACAATTATTTAGCTCATTTTATGATGCAGAATTAACAGAACTCTTCAATTTTCTCTGAAGTTTACCCATGAAAGGAATAAATAAGTGATAATTTGGTAACCATATTATGTAAGAATGCGTTAAAACATTCTGATCAGGAACAACGTTAATTTCTGAAACCGAAAAAGGAATTTTAGATCTTTAAGTGCAGTCCACTTATTATCAATGTAAATTCGAATAAAATTTCTTTCTTAATAAATTTGAAAATTTAAATCTGTCCAAATCGTAGCAGTCAAAATTTAATTTTTCAAGAATAATTTCATGTTAGAAGCTTAACGAGCAAGAGAATGCCCTAAGTTGAAAAGCGCTTGGTTTACTTTTGATTTATTTGATTATGGCATAGTACGCGGGAGCTATCTGCTTTAACGGGAGGGATGCCTTCGTGGAAGATTTTTTGACGGAACCTGGCTCGTATACACGACACACATGCGGAAAACCACGAAAAAGCCCATGCAGCCACCTATTCGCCGAGATTCGAACCCGGACCGAACTGCCAATGTTCAGCAACTTTACCGCTCAACTGCTAGTGGGCCGCGATAAAGTCTGAATTTTTGGAAAGTAGATTACATGTACCCCTTTAAAAGGACATTGGCCATGTTTACGGGCATTGGTCATGCCAGTCAGCCAATCAATGCAGAGTCAATTGCAAAGTCAACCAATCTAGTAACTGCAAACTTTTAGTAAGTTCGGTTAATTAAAAAACCACTTTCAGATCCAATTCGCGACTTTACATTGTTATTTTTAACAATCAGTGAAACGTTATCACTCTTGGTTGATTTTTCAGTGAGAATAAATAACATTCAAGGTTAAAGTTGCTAAAATGATTTAAATAAAAGAGGTGCATTGTTATTGTCAGTAAGAGAATTTTCTGCCATGGCAAAATGAAAAGCATGTCCACTTGATGAAAATATTTATTGAAAGCCTCTTAAACGAGAGACGTAGTAAACAAACTACAACTAAATTTTGAATAATTAAATCCTTTCTTTATTAATAAGTCTCTAGGAATTATGAACTTGTTATGAAATATTAGCATCACAGTTTTTATTTTGACATTCGTATAGCTCATTTTAAATGTAAGATTTTATGTTCTAGATCTTTAATTTCTGACAGTCTAACTTTTGCACCAACAGGCGTTTAAAAGCTGATTAGTTTATAAACTGAATTCGATACCATTATTCAAAATTTGATGGTTCTAGGCACCGTTGTTTTATCACAATGCGAGAAATATACATAGATTTATGCAGATTCTTCATTATTTAATTTCTTTAAATATAATACAGGGCTCTAATATTTGGGTGCAACAATTTAAAAAGTGACTCGCCGTTTATAGCTTATCTACGCAAAATTCCAAGATGAAATCAATAGCCCTCCTGGACTAATGCCCTTTGGGCTAATAATTTATCACATAGTTTAATAGGAACATGTGATTAAATTAATCTCTTTACAAACCTCATCTATAATTTTATATCACGAGTAATAAAAGCATAGAAGCCCTTGATTGCTTTATGAAGCTGACGCCTTTAATAAATCTGCAATGCAATTAGATCACTCTATTTCTTTATTTACATGATCACGTTTTATTATTCGTCATATAAAATTCTAGATGAATGTTTTTAAGAGAATTACTTAATCACACGTTAGCATTACTATTTATAAAAATTATTTTTTTCCTTTTAGGTCATTAACTACTTTATGAATTTTTAAAAAAAGCTTATTTTTTAAAAATGTTTCCCCCATTTGTTACCCTTAATGACACGTTATGGATTAAATTATTTCATTGAGAAACATTTTTTTCAACACGTAATAATCACTCTTTTATTTTCAACAATTCTATTCCATCAAATAAACGAAAAAGACTTCGCCAAAAAATCAGAAATAATGTTGAAACATCTCCTCAGCTTCATTTAAAACAAATTTTCTGCTCTATCCAATGGGGCAAACAGTAAAATTCTGAATGTTTTAATTCGTTCATAAAAAGAAGTTACATGCGAAAAGGTATATCAACATTTAATTTTAAAAAAACTAAATGAAATTTTGTAAAATTCTCCTTACCACATTCACGCATACATACATTACTTTTAAATGAAAAAAATCTACACGAACATATAAATAAACACTTTAAAATGTAATTAATTGTTTAAAACTAGCATTTTAATAAATGTTTAAGTTCACATTTAAATGTAAAAGGAAATCCATAATATGTTCTAGAAAAGAGGGGAAGTTTTGTTTTAAGTAATTTAGGAACCTCTTTTTAAATATATTAATAGCAGTGTAATGTATCTAACAACAGAGCGAACGATACCGCTGCAATTCTTCTCTAATAACGATGCAAAAAATACAATTCATAATAATACATTTTTCAGTCTGACGCGATATGGAACTCACATAAAAAATTTCGATAGAAAAATAAACTAATCCTCTCTCATTACAGCAGCAACAATGGCACGCGGTTTTTAGTGATTTTCGTCTTTCTAATCAAATGGTTATAAAAGCTCAAGTTCCATCCAATCTTTCACATATATTCAATTTTAGTCAATTAAATGTGGCAAATCAATGTGAAAAAAATAACGCGAACAAACACACAAACAGGCATTCTTCTTCAGCATTCTTCTTTGTATATACATATTTTGTAAAACTTACAAATTTTTGATTAGCAAACTCTACAATTTGAAAGCGAGCAGTAGCAACACTTTTCGAAATTAAGCATTTTTATCTGCAATGCGTGAGACTGTTGCCATTCGGAAAAATAAGTGCGAAAATTAGTCTTTTCAGAGTTTTTAATTAATATATTGGCTGATTAAAGTCGTACGAAAATGTGAATAGCCAAAATGGTTTCCCGCGAATTTTGGAGATCGAGAATAATATATTTAAATGTTTGGCAATGCTATTTTTATTTCATTGTGAAGCTTAGAAATTTTTAATAACAAACTCTACGATTTGAGAGCGAACAGTGGCAACATTTCGCGAAATAAAGCGGATTTTTATTTCCAGGGTGCGAGACTGTTGCCACTCGGAAAAATGAGGGTGAAAATTAGCGTTTACAGAATTTTTAATTAATATCTCAGATTTTAGCTATTTTTTCTGGGGGTGGAAGGGGACGTTTACCTTTCCCAGGACCCAGAAAAGAATTGTAGAAAGCTTGATGACGAATCAAATGTATAGTAGTGACTGAATTAATCGCGAGCAAAAAACACACAGACATTCTTCTTTATATATATATAGATAGATAGATTATAAGTGTTAATTTAAGTCAAATATATAATGTTCCCTATAATTTACTGAATATTCTTTTGAATGCTGTTAAAAAAGCAGTTTTCAACAGTTTTGCAAAAGGCCTTCAAATGACAAAGCGTCTCTCGAGCTACAAAGACTGTTGTTGAAAGGTTGGCAATATGTGATTTTCAAAGGTACACTTGAGGAAACCTGTGTCATATAACTAACACTCGGATATTTTTAAAAACATTCATTTTAATATATTCCATTCTTAATTCTCGTGTGTCTCAAATGATTGGAAAACTATGATTTCGGCCATGAAGCTACGGAGTAAATTATGGAAACTTAACCTGGCCATTGAACAAACTACACTGGTGTGCAAAAATTAAGGACGAGACGGTTTTTTCAATATAACTTTGTACAAAAGCTTTCCAAATCAACACATTTAATACCGTAAGATCCCCAATACGTAAGGACATGAGTAATGTAAGCAACACTTACTAAAAGAGAAATCAGAAGCTTTATTGAAAACGTAGCATGGAGCGCAATGCGACTGAAGGCCGAAACATCCCTGTGATGGGTGTCCAGCAAGAAACATCCGGTCTTTAATAGGGGATATGATCTCCCCTGACTGCTAGGCAGGTTTCACAGCGTCTGCCCATGTTGAGAATGAGGGTGTCAATGAGTTGTTGAGGCATTGCTGCCCATTCGTCTTGCAGCGCCAATCGAAGCTCCGGAATCGTTACTGGTGGTAAGGTACGAGCTGCCAAGCGTCTGCCTATAAAATCCCATACATGCTCGATGGGATTGAGATCCGGAGATAGTGCCGGCTAATCCATACGTTCAATATCCTCACTCTCTAAGAACTGTTCGGCAGCTACTGTGCGATGACATGGTGCATTGTCGTCCATAAAAAGGAACTGCGGACCCATAGCGCCTCTAAAAAGACGCACATATGGAAGAAGAATCTCGTTACAATAACGGGTCCCGTTGACTGAACCTGCGTCGAAGATGTGAAGGTCTGTACGACTACCAAGCATGATGCCTCCCCAAACGAGAACACCGCCACCTCCATACCTGTCCCTTTCAATGATGTTCGAGGGATGATTGCGGCTTCCCCGCTCTCTCCAGATGAGTATGCGATGAGAATCGCTACTCAGACTGAATCTGCTCTCATCTGTAAAGAGTACTCGTCCCCATTCATTGTCTCTCCAATTCCGGTGTTCCCGGCACCACAGAGAACGCCTTCTCCGATGGGCAGGCGTTAGAGGTACACACCGTACAGGGTGTCGTGCAAACAGACCACCACCGTTCAGTCTTCTGGCCACGGTAAAACGCGATATCGGTCGTCCAGTCGCCTGTGTCGTATGTCTAGCGATTTCTCCCACTGTCTCCCACCTGTTTCTTCTGGCTTGTAAGGCAATATACCGGTCATCTGCGGGTGTGGTTCCTCGTGGACGACCAATACTAAACCCCCGGATAGCTGTTTCTGTAGTTTGAAATTGTCTCCAAAGTCGTGAAACGATGCTGTGAGCAATTCCGAACTCTGCAGCCACACTTGTCACACCGCGGCCTTCCTCCAACTTCCCAATGATTCGACCTCGGGTTAAACCATCCAGATGTCGTCTAACAGATTGATTATTCGCCATTTCTCGCTGAGGCAGCAACTCGGTGTGATTTTAACTTCTATACGGCGTGCAATCTCTTTGCCAGAAATACTGATCTTACACGGACAACATGCTTTATACTACTCAGACACTCCCCCATTACGTCTACCTGCATATCTGCGCATGTGCTACCGTACATAACCTTACTTAATCTCCTGATTGGTCTTTCTGTCAGCTCTGCCTCTTCGTTCAGCTGATATGCTAATTTTTCGAATTCGTCCTTAATTTTTGCACACCAGTGTATAAACAGATTGGTTTTCATGCAGAGTCTTCGAGCGCTTTGACACTTAGGACGATTTTCTGCTGTATTTAACATTGTGTCTATAGACAAAATCATGTGTTAAAACGTTAACAATGATAACATTGAGAAGTAACTACGTGGTCTAAGAATGAGTTAAAAAGGAACTGTAGCTTTGGAAGCAGCAACAAAAGCCAATTGTAGTTGAAACGTCTTGAGAAAAAAATCTGATGTGTACATCACATGACTTCCTTGCACGGAATATTAAATTATACGCATTTTTCTTGCATTTTATTTAAACTTATTAGATTGAATTAAACCTACTTCGCCGACAGCGCATAAACCACAATAAAATAAATGCATTATTTAAAATTCACTTTGTTTACCATAGCGACACTCTGGCTCTAGGTTTACTTAACAGTATTATATTTCATTCATATTATAACTCAGAATGCACAAAATGTACATCATTTAAAGAATTATCTAATCGTTGCCACATGTTCTATTCAAATACTATAATAAAGCTAGAACTATGTATAAAAAATAATTAATCAAACAAAACAAAAAAGAAACATTTTTTCACAGACGATTGAGTGCTTCTCATTTAATTAATTCAGTTCTCACTTCGCGAGAAGGCAAAAATACATAAAAACTGAAAATATCTATATTAAAAATTATGAAGTAAATCTCAAACGCTTATTTCCTCGAAAAAATTCCACAAAGAATTAAGCATGATTTAATTGGCAATGATAAATGAATGCGTTATCTTTGTTGTTGCGAAGCTAAGTTTCTCTAGATTGGCAACAAATCCACTAGTCTCCCGTTTCAAATGTAAACATCAATGGCCGCCATTAAAAACAGGCTTAGCGGCAATTAAACAACTTTAAAATTGCTGATAATTCTAAAAATATTGCACTCAGATTTACTAAAGGCATAAAATTCTTAACTGGAAGATAAAAACTACATAATTCAATCATTTTTAAAGCAAAAAATGTACAATTTACAAATATATTAAAGAAACTGAGATCACTGAGCCGGGTAATAGAGTGGATATATATATAAATATACTTATATACGTTTGGTGCGGCCGATTGCAACCAAAATACGAGGTGCACATTTACATGTTATAGAAGTCCTATATACAAAATTTCAACGTTTTGAGGCTAATCGTTTTTGAGTTATGCGAGATACGTACGTACGTACATACGTAAATACGTTCGTACAGACGCCACGAAAAATTCTCTTCAGAATTCATTTTAAAGCAATTTTATAATTTTTTGAAGGAAAAGAGTATTTTATTCTGTCTTTACGTACAGATATCACGCAAAAACATCGTTAAATTGCATTCGATAGCGGTCAAAATGGATATTTTCGTTGAAATAAACTGCCTGAAACTTTTCGCGATTACAATACTTCCTTTTTACTTCGTATAAGGAAGTAAAAAATAAAAAGAGAAATGATCCTAGTTTTCCGATACGCGAAATTTGTACAAAAATGGTGTAAGATTTAGTAAATGATAGATTTATGTAGAGATATCCTTCTGATAAATCATCATTAGCATTTCCAGTGACAGTGTCATATGTCACTTTAGACATACCTTAAAGCATAAGCAGCAACAAATCACATTGCACAAATTTTTGAGAGGAGCGGAGGCCCACTGAGTTCCAAGTTTCAAGTGACTCGAATGGTGTTTAGAGACAAAGAAAAGATTAAAGGAAGATATGTCGTATGGACAGTTTACCTGATGCATTCATTTATGCTTAACTATGATTTTGTATTCTAAAACTTTGGTACACAGTACTGTTGAAAAGATTAAATTAACAATAATCTGTGATTCTAGAACGAATAAACTAATTTTACATAAATTCCTGTGGGAAAAATTATTTCGATTTTTAGATATTATAGTGAACGAATGGCCTTTAGGGACGAATTTCATTCGTTATTCATAAACTGAGGTTTCACTGTATAACAGAACTAATATATTTGTTAAAATCTGCAACTAATATATGTGATAAAAACACAAATTTGGAAGCATTCATTGTAATAACGTTGAGATGTAGATGCGTTGAAGTACTGATGGCGTAGTCCATCCAGTGTCCATCTATTTTAGAGTCCATCCATTTAGAGTGTCCATCCATTTTGATGAATAATAAACAGTCGAGCCGAATTACATTCAATATTTATTTAAATTCACAATGGTGGCCACAATTCATTGGCACTCTACTCGTACCTAATAAAGAACATTTACAATCTTGATACTATGGCGATAAAAGCGTGATTGCATTAGCGTCTGAACAGCATGAAAGGGTAAGCGAGAAGAGCAAGAGTGTCGCAGTAGTAATGCAAAGGAAGAAGGAAAGGAGTCAAAGGTTTTGATTTAAATTTTTTTTGAATGGACAAGAGATATATGCATTAAGGGTTACATAAGATCGCATAATTAATTTGAATGACGTAGTTTAGACTTATAGCGCTATTTTTAGGACAGAGAAATGAAGTTCCCAAATGAAATAAAAATGAAAGAGGTTATAATGAATTAAATTTAGAAGTTCGCTTTTCATACTTTTTATCTTACATATATACATACTTAAAACTTTCCTTCTATGAAACAAAATATAAATATAATGACAGGCGATAGATTAATTTGGTCAAATTTTATCAAAGGGAGTATTAATAAATTAACTAACTATCTGGGTCAAATGAATAGCCGTTTTCAGAGGCAGAACAGTTAGAGGAACTTAGTAAGCATCCTTAAGTACTAACTATTCAAATTTATCTTAAAGTCTTATAAAGTTTTTCTCCCGCCTTCTTAGCGAGCCTTCGTAGTGTAGTAGTCTGCACGCTCAGCGCGTAATTGAGAGGTTCGCGGTTCAATTCTCGGCGAAGGCGTTGCTAATTTTTCATCTCTCCGGCCTCCAAAAAAAATTCTAATGTCTCTACAAGCTATTTAAAATATTTGTTGAATTTACATAGTGTGCGTCGGGAGCTATGATGATTCATGTAATAAAACTCATTATGAGGCTTAATTAAATTTTAAAGCTCATATACTTGTTTAATATTATTTAGACTCGATCCTTCCCTGTCGTTGATTCCTTTTTCGTATAACTTTTGGGCCCGAATCACTTAGCAAATGAAAAAAAAAAAAAAAAAAAAAAAAAAAAAAAACATTTTTGCCACTAAATTTTATCACCATGTATTATTTTTTGAGAAACAATATAGCGAATATTTAAAAACAAGTAACGAAACGCAAATAAATGGATGTTGTCCCCAAATGTTATTGCCATTTTTATTTTTAAAGAAATAATGCAGCGAATATTAAAAACATTATGGCAACACTTAACTCACTATCGGGTTTTCTAAAGATATGATGTTTCAAATATTTTGTGATTATGCTGTTGACTGTTTTGTGGCGAAAGTACGAAGAAAGGAATTTTGAATAAGTAAAAATAAAAAGGTAAAAACATTAATAATAAAAAACAACAAAAAAAAAAAAGACGCGTAAGTCATCTTACTTAGAAAAATATTGATATGATAAACTGAGAAAAGATTGAAAAAAAAATGTGAAAACATATGACAACACTTAACACTCTGTCGGGACTTCTAAAAATGTGCTACTTTTTAGAGCTTTTTGATTTTACTCTTGAATTTTCTGTGACGTAAGAAGATAGCGATGTGCAACAGTCAGGTTAAAAATAGGAAAAGAGTTGTGTTAGCAGGAGTTAGTCCGACAGAGATTGGTAAACTGCGAGCTCAACGAGAGCATATAATTTCTCGACAAACCCTCTGGTGTGACGTTAAAATTTGAATGTCTTTTTTTTACAATTAGGAATTGTAGCAGTATTTTTATTTTTACATGTTCTTTGTTACATGTTTTACAATGTAATATTTTCAAGTTGTAGTAGTCTCTGCTTTGCTGTTTTACATATTTTTCATCATTAAGGAATGGTACATTACCAAGATCTTTATCATACAGGTAATCTGAGGCGTGTTCGGATTGCGTTCGACGTAAAATGTTTCAGTTGACGGCCAAGCTTATGAAAAAGTGCCAGTTTTCAAAAGTTATACATGCAGCTCTCCTTAAAATTGTTTATTTATATTTCAAAACTTAAATATTTTGTTAATTACTAAATTATCAGTTTAAAAGATCAACTAAAAAATAAAAGTAACGAATATTTTTTAGCAGTTTATATGTTTTCTTTTTTACTTCCTTGTACGAAGTAAAAAGGAAGTATTGTAATCGCGAAAAGTTTCAGGTAGCATATTTCAACGAAAATATCCATTTTGACCGCTATCGCATGCAATTTAACGATGTTTTTGCATAATATCTGTACGTAAGGACAAAATAAAATACTCTTTTCCTTCAAAAAAATTATAAAAACTGCTTTAAAATAAATTCCGAAGAGAATTTTTCGTGGCGTCTGTACGAACGTATGTACGTACGTTCGTACGTATCTCGCATAACTCAAAAAAGAGCAGCCTCAGAACGTTGAAATTTTGTATATAGGACTGCTATAACATGTAGATGTGCACCTCGTATTTTGGTTGCAATCGGCCGAACCAAACGTATATAAATATATTTATATATATATCCACTCTGTTACTCGGTTCAGCGATCTCTTTTTCTTTACTCTTATATGTTTGTAAATTGTACATTTTTTGCTTTAAAAATGATTGAATTATGTTGTTCTTATCTTCCGGTTAAGGTTTTGGTACTACTTTGGTAGACGATTGCACGGATTTTTGGCGATTTACGTTGGCGCAATAATTGGCGCGATTTTTACAAACGTCAGCCATCTTGAAAAACGCTGTTTTTACGCATAGTACAGTATTCTAAACTTAAGAAAAAAATAAATATCGTTAAAAGTAATGGATTAATTTTTTGTTGAAAATGTCGTTTTTTAAGATGGCAGGCAAGTGTAAATAAATACATTTACTATGAGTATAAAATTCTAAAGTAAGGTTATTATTACTTTCATATAGCAAAGAAGAGAATAAAAACACCGCTATAAAAATATTGTACCAACTTTTAATTAGATTAAAATATTACTGAAATTGAATATCGAATTAAAAACCATCATACCAACATTTAAAAGAATTAGAATATTATTAAATTAAAATACTTTAAAATACGTTATATAGAATATAATTAACATTAAAACATATGGACAATAATTATCTCAGCAATTTTTGAAAATAGTGTATTAATTTTTTAACAAAAATTAATTTTTTAACAAAAATTGAAGTATACAATTATAAAATAAAAGAAAAATATGTACTTACATTTTTTTGTGTCTTTTAATATGTTGTTTATTAATAAGTACCACAAAAAATCGAAATCATAATTTAGTTAACATCTTTGAAGACATCTTTGAAGGAATTCGAAGATATGAATTAAATTTTAAAACGTCGCGGAAATGCACAAATTTTCAGTAACCAATCAGGGAGCTGATTACAGCTTGTTAATGTACACATATTCTATAACCAATCACAGAGCTTATTACATCACGCCTAGAATTAAAATTCTTTAAAAATTCATACATTAATGAAATCATTTTTTAAAAAAATGCAAAATTCAATTGTATTTTAATATTTAACAGCCATAAATAATGTTTAAAACATTAGATTAAATTTATACATACTAAAACCAATTACTTTTAAAGTAAGGTGACGTTATTAATTACATCATCCACAACATGAAATTTCATAAAATATGATAAAAAATAAAATTTTTATTTCAAATAAAACTGCAAAATTTAATTGATTTTTAATATTTAGAAGCCATAAATAATATTTAAAACACGGAATTTATGCACAATAAAACAAAATATTTTTTAAATAAAATGACAACAAAGTATTGGTTACCATAAGTAACTTATCCAGCAATGGGTTTACCATAAGTTGTATTACTCGCCAAAAGAAAATCGCCAAAAAACCGCCAAAATCTGTGCAACTGTCTACCAAAGTAGCACCAAGGTTTTTATGCCTTTAGTAAATCTCTATGCAATATTTTTAGAATTATCAACAATTTTAAAGTTTTCTAAGTGCCGCTAAGACTAATACTTTTCTTGATGGCGGCCATTATTTGTTTATATTTGAAACAGCAGGATAGTGGATTTGTTGCCAATCTAGAAAAACTTAGCTTCGCAACAACAACGATAACGCCTTCATTTATTACTGCGAATTAAATCATGCTTAATCCTTACTGGAATTTTTTCGAGGAAATAAGAGTTTAAGATTTACTTCATAATTTTTAATACAGATATTTTGAGTTTTTATGTATTTTTGCCTTGTTGCGAAGTGAGAACTGAATTAATTGAATGAGAAATACTCAATCGTCTGTGAAAAACTGTTTCTTTTTTGCTTTGTGTGCTTAATTTCTTTTATACATCATTCCAGCTTTATTATAGTATTTGAATAGAACATGTGGCAACGATTAGATAATTCTTAAAATGATATCAATTTTGTGCATTCTGAGTTATATTATGATCGAAATATAATACTGTTAAGTGAACCTAGCCCCAGAATGTCGCTATGATAAACAAATAGAATGAAGTTTAAAAAATACATTTATTCTACTGTGGTTTATGCGTTGTCGGCGAAGTAGATTTAATTAAATCCAATACGTTTAAATGAAATGCAAGAAAAAAATGCGTATAATATAATATTCCGTACAAGGAAGTCATGTGGTGTACACATCAGTTTTTTATAACAATATCTTTAGCACATGTGATTTACATAGATTCATAGCGTATCTGAGTGGTTGCATCTTTAACAGATAAATTTCATAAATTCACCGTATTACTGTAATTAATAAAAGGTACTTCTCACTTCATCAATTATGTTTTTCTTCATCAATTATGTTTTTCTGTACAAAATGATACCTAAAGGTAAGTTTTATTCATAATTTTGTGTATGAAAACAGCAAGCATGCGTGTACTTTACTTACTTAGCATTTAATTGCATGTGTAATTTATATATTACACATGATTTGTGTTTTTAGGTAGGTGCTCGGAACACTTTGAAAAATGTTGAGGCAAATAGAAGAGATCGAAGCAAGCAAATTTCATAATGGAGTGTGTGTGGCATTGTGCTGATGAACTGAAGATAAAAGTGTGAAGCTGACGTAAACTGCCATTTCTGTGCCAATTTCTACGGTATGCAAACGCTACCCGAACACGACGTCTATGGGGCTAAAATAGAGCAGTCACTAAAAGCATGTACAAAGAACGTTTCCCATGGACCTCCTCTGAGTAGCGGCTTCATTTCGATCTGCCGCCCTATGGATAAAATGTATCTTTCAGTTTTCTTTCGGGTAACGATGCATACCACTCGAAAACCCCATGGGAAATGACACTTCTCGCCAACTTCTCGCCACTTCTCGCCAGAACGCTTTTAACTCTCATTTAACAGCCATCAGTAACATCTCAATGCGCCATTTGTGTACACACATATCATTACAAAGTGTTTATTTTAGTCTTTTCCATCTGCCTTTTCATTTTTTCCTGATAATTTCTGAGCACCGTGTATAACTGCTCTAAAATATAAGCATAAAATTAATTTTTATGACTAATAGCTTTTAAGGGATGTATGCAATGCATATTTTTATACAGAGGAAATAAAGAAAAATGCATAGAAAATATAATTAACATCGATTATATTAGTATTCGAAACTAAATTGACAGCAAAAAAAATTAACGAACATAGTTTGCAAGCTAATCTATTAATAATGTTTGTTTGAAAATACCTATCATGTGAAAAAACAAATTCTAGAATACTTTTTTGGAATGCATTTCTTCATTCATTTGTGTCTTTACAAGGATTCTTTTGTGTCTTTTACATCTATAATTGCATCCTTAATTCACCAGAATCTCTTTACCAAACGTTTCTTAAAAGGCTTTAACTTACATGCATAAGGAATACTTAAAAACTGAGTCACTGTGTAGCAAAGTTCTGTACGTCGTAATTTATCTGCCTTGGAAAATAAACATTTTTCATAATATTCTATAATAATTATTGTAACTCGAATAATAATCGGATTAGGGAGAATTATACCATTAACGTAAAAAATAAACATTAATATGCATTACTTGGCAAAAATAACTAAGCATTTAAAAGAAATGGTACTCTTCTTATCTTCAACTTAAACCCGGATAAATTGCACATTTATGAACTTGTTCCAGACACAGACATATTTCTTCATTGATACTGGATACTTTCCCTTTAATCTTCCTCCTACGTATTTGCCTAATTTCTATTGAGTTAATTATCACTTACATTTGCTTCTACATACAGAATGCTTAAGTTATTAGAATTCTTTATTTCTTTAAATATTGTTTCTAGACACGCACTGACTATTAAATTTCTTTTAAAATGCAATTGGAAGTAATTAGGTTCTGTAAAAATAAATCGGACATTTTATATAATCTCCGTAAAGTAAAAATATCCTTGTAGTACATTATTTATTATGTTGTAATGAGTTAAAAAGTGAAAGGTTTCGTATGTAAAATTCCGGGAACGATTATATAGAAAAGAATGAATATGTTAAGGTGAGATATTTTTTTGCCTGTTACGGACGTAATAAAAATGTGTAGCGATTAATTATTCCATTTTGAATAAATAAGCATTCATTATGAAATTTTTATCAGGTTTCTTGAAAACGTATAATTAATCTTAAAAACGTTGCGCATAAATTTATGGAACTGTTTCAGTCTTATTAAAGCTTAATAAACATTCTGGAAATGAATGAAATATTTGTTACTTGGTGAGATTTCGCTGAATTCAAAATCATGAAACATAAAAGTATGAAAACATAAAAATGTTTTCATAACACTCAGCTGATTTAAAACTACAACATTTGGAACCATATATATTGTTGCGTTCTACGGGTTCGTGGATTTGGAGTAATTAACGACATCACTTGGTGAAGCATGAAAACAAAATTTATTAGCCAATATTACTCAAAACCACGTTTGCAGTCGTCGAAACACTGCGACAAACACGCTGAAACAATCAGCAACATAGCCTTCAAGCTATCAGGCTACAACGGTGAAGACAGCTCCACGGCGAAGCACTACAGTACATCTCCCGACTCGGTTCGGTCGTTCTCGGAACTCATCATACTCTCGAGACTCTCTACGCTACAACTTGCCATGCACTCGACGATAGACTCGATAGCTTGAAGCTGCACTAATTAGTATTACACTCACAATTAACTCGACACTAGACTGCTACTCCGCCTACAGGCAGAGTTTTAGGCCTGCCTTCGAGAACATTCTGGGCCAAACCGGTAAGAATTCGTTCCAGAACGTTCTCCATCCGTCTATGGCATATCTCCAATTTTGTCGCCAAATAAGCTATTTCGCGCGAAATTTGTCATCCCTGCCTTCTTTTGCCGTTTTATAGCAATCCTAAACATGCCTTGTGGGGAAACTGTCTTACCGCGGCTGGGTATTTCGTAATAATATAATTTAAAGATACAGCGTTTCCCTAAACGTTCTACGCGACATTTATTTCCGCTGCCGTTGATCATAGAGAGATATATTTCCAATAAAAATGTTTTAAATAAGGCGAATATTTCTGTTTTTACTTTTTTTAAAATAAAAAATCGATTTTTAAAGATATATAAAATAAAACTATAGGGTCTTCGTTCCGTATAGTTATATTTCATTAGAAGTTTACATTCATTATAAAAAAAACATAAAACATAAGCATTTATTTACATATTACAAACATAAAAAGTTATTAATTAAGTCGGATAATTGACGCAATCATGTCTCACGTCATCTTACGTTGGTCTAGAGCAGTGAACTTCAAACTCTTTTCCGCAAACCCTGGGGTTCCATGAGTCAAATCCAGGTGTTAGGCTAGTCAAAATAAAATTCAAAAAGAAAATTATAAAGCACTCACACTAGTTAACTAGTGTTTGTTAATTAAGACACAATAACACGCCGAACAAATACTAATTCAGAAGTCGAACAACAAAAATCAGCGTTATATTTTTAAAATTTTCACAGGACTAGTTTCGATGGTTTTACCGTACCACCATCCTCAGCTGCAAAACCGCAAATGAAGAAGATAGGAAATAATGATTTCCTATCTTCTTCATTTCACCAAGCTTGGATAAGAATAAGCAAGTGGGGCCATCTGTTGGTGAAACCAGAACTAAAACAATTTCTTTAAAGGCCGAAGGCAAAGATGGATTGGAATTAGGATCGTTAACTAGAACAGAAAGATTTTTTTGAATGGGAAATGCCTTTAGAAAATCCAGTTCTCCAATGGAAGATGTTAAAATTTCGCGTCAGGGAACATGAGGCATATGTTAGAAAAAAAAAAAAAAAGAAACACAGAAGTCTTCTGTTGCTCAACATTGTTGGTCCGAAAATCACGCTTTCAATTTCTCTGCTGCCAAAATTATTCAAAAAACATCTTCCATTGGAGAACTGGATTTTCTAGAGGCATTTCACATTTAAAAAAATCTTTCTGTTCTAGTTAACGATCCTAATTCCAATCGATCTTTGCCTTCGGCCTTTAAAGAAATTATGTTTTAGTTCTGGTTTCACCAACAGATGGCGCCACTAGCTTATTTTCTGTCCAGGCTTTCTTATCTTATCTGATCATTATATATTATCTCGTTCATTTGCGTTTCTGCAGCTGAGGATGGTGGTTCGGTAAAACCATCGAAACTAGGCCTTTGAAAATTTGAAAATATAACGCTGATTTTTGTTGTTTGACTTCTGAATTAGTGTTTGTTAACTAATGGATATAAACTTACGTTTAGTTATCTTTGCAATGCAAGTACACCTCAGTCACTAAATATAATGCACGGGTAGGTGACACCTGGAGCACGAGTTAATTATATTAATGAGTAAATTAAATTAGTTTTATGTTGAATATTTTAAGAAAAAATACAGTACTTTTCTTTAATTGTCTTTGCGGAAAATTCGTGTAACATATTGATTTACGTTAAATATTATTTTCAGATATTGTTACGAAAGCCAGGCTGCGGTAAGATAGCTTACTCGCAACGAGAGTTTAGGGTTGCCAAAAATGGCAAGTGGAAGCTGCGTTGCCAGATTTGGCGCAAAATCGCCCATTTGGCGACAAAACTGGGTTTAAAACTGGCCATAGACGGATGGAGAATATTCTAGAAAGAATTCTTACGATTTGGCCCAGAATGTTCTCGAAGGCAGGCCAAAAGCTATATAAACCCTACCTATACTCGGAGTAGCAATATATCGTAGAAAATCGTGAGTCTTATCGTCAGAGTATCGCGCGTTTGTGCATCACGAAAGTTAATGTAACGTAAGTGTATCGTCGAATGTATCCCCGAATATTATCTTGGGTGCCTTGAGTTCCGAGGGCAATCGAGCGAGACTGGAGCTGTACTTTAGTAATTCGCGGTGCAGCTGACTTCACCATTGCAGCCTGAAGGCTGATTGTTTCATTTATGTTACTGATTGTTTCAGCGTGTTTGTCGTAGTTTTTCGACGACTGTTACGCGTTTTTACAACTCTCCTGAGTAATAGTGGCTAATAAATTTTTTGATTCTTCATCAAGTGTTGACATCAATCAATCCAAGTTCAAAATCCCGTAGGATGTAACAATATATTTTTATGAGGTTAGGACGGTGTTCCCTGTAATAACGTTATAGCTGTAAGGGTTACGTGAGTCGAAAATGTTTTAAGCGGAGTCAATGGAATTTGAGCGGGGATCAGTAATGATCGAGATGTCGATCTGAGCTCAATAGCAGAATATGCACTGGCAATTGAACACCATAATAAAGATCCTCTACATTGCAAAAAAGAATATTATTCAAACTGATAAGTAATTTTTTATTAATTTAGAGCTATATCACACTGTAAGGAAGAAGTTACATAATACTGTGAAAATATATAAAAATTATTTAATATGCTTGAAAAATTAATAATACTTTTAATACAATAAGTGCCACATAAAAAAAGTAAATTCATGTAATCCACGTAGTAAATCCATAAATCCATGTAGTAAAATGTAAATCTAATGACACTTGACGTAGTTAAAACTTATTAAAATAAGTTTTGGCCAGGTGGAAATTAGAATCTGTGATTTTCTTTCTAAAAACCTGTTATACTTGTAAATTCAAACAATAATAACAGTAAGAAAACATAATTATAATAAATCATTTTGTAAAGCTTTTATACATATTCTTAGGTTAATTGTTATATTTCAGTTATTTATGTGCAGTTAGTTGTTTCATGATGTACGCTGTATATTATAAAGAAAATGCAAGGGAGTCGATGATAGAAACAATCCTTTTGAAAACGGTCGATGCAGAAACATATTTGGGAATCTCTGATTTAGAGGTATGTCCCATCACATGAAAGACAATTAGACGCATTTGGGGAAGGGGGGCAGAAAATCTGAAACTACGATTTCTCTTGTCCTCGAGAGAGAAAAATCCTTTTTCCTATCATTCTCCCCAGCGTACGGCAGGAGACTAGAGGCATCAGACGAAACGGTCTCTTAAGCAATAATAAGGTCCGTAGACAATCTGTCTGCTTATTATTGTTCTTCCAAGTACAAAGTCTATTCTAAAAATAAATGTCGCCAACCATATAAGCAGAAAACTGTTTTCAAAGCTGCCTTTTACAAATTACTGCCTACACAAAACTTTCTCTAATTTATTTAGATAACTTAATTTTAGAACCGTAGATATTCAAGAATATTGATTCATAAAAAAAGATTTTTTTTCTAAACGTCGTCCATTTCTTTGCACGATCCCCGCCTTTAAACAGGTTCTGAAATGATTTGACTCCTTAGAATGACATGAAGTATACTGTATTACGTTAAAAAGGATGTAAAAGGGATAGAGATTATCGAAGATCCTTCAAGTTACTCTTTATTTATTTTCTTTTTCGCGTTTGCTACGCGCCGGCTTTATAGTGTGAAAGTTATCTGTATCCCGTTTCAAGGAATCGAAAGCAGAACAAGTAGAATTATTTGATTTTCTTTAACATCAGACTGCTAAATTACAGATGCGCCAGTTTTGGTACTCCTTTTGCGATCATTGTATTCTGTTTCATTACGCAGAACCTCTCTAACACGAAGGTACTTTTTTTGTAAACAATTACACTAAAGATGTTGACCCCTTTTTACTTCCTCGTACGAAGTAAAGGAAGTATTGTTATCGCCAAAAATTTCGAGTGTCATATTTCAACGAAAATATATATTTCGACCGCTCACGAAACCATTTGAACAACGTTTTTGTGTGACATCTGTTACCACAAATAGAATAAAAGAATGTTTATGAGAAAAATGATTATAAAATTGATTCAGAAGATATTTTTCTTGACGTCTGTAAGTACGTACGTATGTATGTATCTAACATAACTCATAAACGAGTAGCCGTAGAACGTTGAAATTTGTATATCGGATTGCTATAACCTGTAGTTGTGCACCTCTCGTTTTCGTTGCAATCTGCTGCACCAATCATATATATATTACCACATTTACCTGTCTCAGTAAGCTTAGTTGTTTTATTCTCATATTTTGAAAATTGTGCATTTTTTGCTTCAAATGTTATCGAATTATGATGTTTTTATGTTCCGGTTAAGGTTTGTATGCCTTTTGTTAATCTGCATCCAATAAGTTCCAGAATTATCAACAATTTAAAAGTTTAAGTAGTGAGTTAAGCCTAACGAACCGCCATTTGTTTACATTTGAAACTTAGTAGAATAGGGAATTAAGTAAGTTTCTGCTCTTTCAATGTCTTTTTGCTCCAGTGGGACGAAAAGTAAACTTTCAGTTTTGTGCAACGAAAAATCTGCCCCCTTGCCCGCTGGTCGAATTGCTTGCTTTTGCGTAGAAACTCTAATTTTAATTGCAAATTTTTTTAACTGTTTTGACTGCATTTGATGTTTTATGGTTTTCAGTATTTTACAATTTTTAATGAAGATGTTTTGAGTTTTTATTTAGCATTTTTGTTTTGCCGCGAAGTAGCGAAATATATATCTAATGAAATTCGAGGAAGTAAGTTTAAATAAAATGCAGCAAAAATATGTATGTAACGTAACAGGCCATACAAGGAAGTCATGTGGTAGTCACATCAGATACTCTTTTGTAAAATATAAGCAGGTAGCATTTTCCGAATTTAAGGTATCACATCATCTATCGTAAAAAGTGAAGGATAAAGACTTTGTAATGAATTTAACTAAAGAATCCTGTCATTTAATTTTTATTAAAACATTTATTCTTTTCAATCGTTTTAATGTCATTAAAGTATGTAAAGAATTTCGAACGAATACATTTACTTTGTTGCTTGCAGTTGAGAAATGATTGTGCTTAGCTATTGTTTGAAATATTAATGTCTTCAAAAATATTAACTGCATATTTTACTTTAGTCAGATTTATTGATGCGAACAGCGAGATTAATATCTTTTGATACATTCCTATATGATAAATTGTTAGTGTAAGCGCAAATGCCAGAGAAACATGCTTAAGTGTAGTTTTTGAATTACGTTTTTTCCTGACCTCTTTCTGCTTGTAATGTTACTGAGTCAGCTAAAATAGTCAGTTTAAAACTTTTGCCATATAATATAAAATGATAGCTGAAAAATCCTTACTTTGCAGATATCAATAAATTCGTTTTTTTAATATTGCTTCTTTGAGAATAAATATAAGAATTTAAGAATAAATTTAAGAGTAGTTGGCACTCATAAAAACTTATATTAGACTAAAATGTTTATTTAAATCTCAGACTGATTTATTTTTGAATTCCGCGAGCCTGCATCACCTCTGATATCAAAATATATTAACATTTTGCTAATTGATTTACAAAATAGTTGAGACAGATCTTCTGATATAGATTGTGAACTAATTCCCTTTGATATTTTACCTAATTATTATATGATTTGTGTATGTTGCTTTTAGAACATAGTTTAAGATGATGGTTAACGATGTTACTCCACTGCAGACGATATTTAGTCTTCATCGAGGTTAACAGTCACTTCTGGATTCTTGGACTAAAGTAACTCCTAAGACTTTAATAACGCATTTTCCGGAAGCTTCAAGAATACTGAAGAAAACATTGTCACAAAATTGACAAAAAAAGTTTACATTATGAAGATTTATCTCCATACCTCTAGTTCTAATGGAGTTATTTTTAGAATTCAAAGTTTATATCATTCAAAATTAAAAAGATCTATAACAAGCTAAACAAACTAACATACTAAATAAAATAAATTGACATGAATTAGATTTAAAAATACATAATAAAATTATTACATTAAATGTTCTCAATAAGTAAATAAATATATGAAACTAATATGTCACGCGACAGAATCACACTAAACTACTTAAACTGAAACAAATAAACGCAAATATTTGAAAAAAGGAATACGAAACAGAGTACATGTATCAAACCCACGTATAAGTATTTTATGAATACTAATTGAGTGTCATTAATCATCGCAATAACAAGCGTTTTTAATCACAAAAAACACATTTTTTTTCTGGTTAAAAGAACATCTAAATAGAAACTGCTAAAATTCATTTTGAGTTAAATATTCCTTAGTTTATCAGCTTTACTTTAAGTTTATTATGTACTTAGTATGCTTATGATGCACTTGTTATTTACAAAGCTATATGCCCTAATCCTAATTATGCAGTTTAGTAATTACTGGGAACATTTAATCCGCCGAAATAATTACGTCCAACATCAGGAACCATCAGTGATGGCAAACATAGGCTTAAATCAATATTAATAATGTTGTTAGCAAATCGAATACAGCTTCTGCGAATTGCATTTAATGTATTACATTTAAATGGTAAGTTTTCTACTTTAGTATCAAGTGTGAAAGAACCGTAGGCATATTTAGCGTATCATTTATTTGCTAAAACTTCTCAGTGGATAATATATAATACAGTAAATTGTAAAGTGGTTTAATTTCCTTTAATATGAAGCTCTTCAAACAGGTAATTTAACGATGTTTTTGCGTGATATCTGTGCGTAAGGAAGAAATAAAATACTCTTTTTCTCCAAACGAATTATAAAACTGCTTTAAAATGAATTCTGAAGAGAATTTTTCGTGGCGTCTGTACGAACGTACGTACGTATCTCGCACAACTCAAAAACAAGTAGTCTCACAACGTTGAAATTTTCTATATATAGGACTGCTATAACATGTAGATGTGCACCTCGTATTTTGGTCGCAATCGGCCGCACCAAGAGTATATAAATATATTTAAATATATATGCGCTCTATTACCCGGCTGAGTGATCTCAGTTTCTTTACTCTTATATGTTTATAAATTGTACATTTTTTGCTGTAAAAATGATTGAATTATGTTGTTCTTATCTAATGTGTGTTTATTGTATGTACTATTTTGAACAGCACTTAATTCTGGTTCGATTGATGTTGCACTTCTAAAAATAGCTCATATTCAGCCGGTAATGTGACTATTATACTTCCCTGTCCTTGGCGATACGCTGTGCTTCTCAATACTTAAGATTTTAAGAAAACGCGTTTACGAAGCCCTAAGAGCAATTTTTTTGGAAAGTTTTAAAAGTGCCTTCCGTCTTCTTTGAGCAAAGTATAATGCAAGGCTGCATTGTAGCCTGGATTAAGTTCACAGCTAGTTAAATATAGCTGCGATACCGCTGAATCTAATACTCAGGAAACAAAGGTAAACAACTATAAGGTAAACAGCTATAGATACAAATTACTAGATTACCCCGGATTACTGCCGTAAAGGCGCTTTTGCGAACGAATTTTATAACCAACGCCTTGTCTCACATTTTAAGGAGAGTTTTGGTTAATCTCTGCATTATCTTTGATATATTTATAGCTGTTTATCTTGTATGTAACAATATTCAAGATCATGACTTAATTTTTAACATATCTACGAACCTGTTACACACAACATAGAGAAGTAACATAATAATAATGACATAAGCAGATTCGTTATTTAAACATTTCACGCAACACAATTATAAAATAAAGGATATCTTAAATACATCAAGATCATATATATACTTATGTGTATGTGGGTGTGTTAGCCTGTGTTATACAGTGTAACATCATTATTCTCGTGTAAAATACTTTCAAAAATTCATGTTTGCTTTCACGCGACTTTTTTACTTGAGAGAATACCATAGACAGGAGTACGAAAGAACTTACTCAGACACACTCAACATAGTAGTTTGTAAAACAGATTCACTGTAAATCTGTTTCGCACATCATATTTGCTGAAAAGGAGGAAATCCGCAACTGTCCGAGTAAGCTAAAATGAAGAAAAAGTATAAAGAATTGTAATTAAAAGATGACTGATGTTTTTAAAAAGCTAGTAAAAGCATCTAAATTATTAGAAATAATATCAGTATATATAATTTAGATATATTTCTAACTGCAAAGAAAATGAAACTGTGTGAAATTTATTATTAAATTTTATTAATATCAGTTTGTGGCTTTGTTATTGCTGAATGTTTATGGATCGTTGTGATTATGTATTTCAGTCGCAAGAAGAATTACAGGTTTTATACTTGGATTGCACTGAACTGGCCAAAAATATTATAAATACAAACTTCAATGCAGTTGTCGTCAGAATGAAAGCTAAATTCAAATTGAATACTTGCTATTGGATTATCGAAAGTTTGCATGCTAACTATTGACGCGCGCGTCGTAGATTTATCACCTTTGTCGAAGAGCTCATATTACGATGCGATGCAAAATAATAAATTCTTTTCATTGCATATCACAGATATTCCGCCTTGTTTATAAATCGATGATTTATGACAATCGTACACCTAATCTATACGATCGATATAGTTTTTCCAAATTGCGTCTGCTCCTTTCCACAGCTTTAAATTACCCTTTTGTTTCAAATATTTCCAACTCTTACAACACTTAATGCATTTATAGTGTTATTTATAGTGTTAATTATGTTAAATAATACTTGATTCTTGTTCTAGGAAATATTTTAAAATATGCATAACGTATATACGAGCTAATCAATCGATAGGCAAACTCACTAAGCTTTTTACATGTCTCACAAACGCTCAATCTGTTCATCTTCGCAGGCCACTCGTGTAAAACTCAGCTCCCTCTCACCCGTGCCAATATCTTCCGATATATAAGAGCCATAGATACATATCAAAATCGATACAAATTCTCCAGATTAGTCGCACTAGATTCAATTCAAATACCAGAACGACTATCACATTATTAACGGGTCATCCTTCATGTGTCGCTTTGTGTCAACCTTTGTAGCATGTTTTGATTGAGATACTTTCGCAAATACCTAATGCGTTTACAAATTTGTAGAATGGTTTTGATAAAGAAGTAAAAAATAGTATATATTTTGAAATAAAAACTTTAAGGCTACAACTTATTATTTGAAATGAGAATATCATTTGCTAATTTTAAATTTTTCTTCTTTCAGAATGTCGCATGTAAGCTATGATTTGAAGGATTAGGTTTTTATCTATTCGAAGGGAAATATTCCTATTTCACAATTCAAAATGTTGTGAAATGCATGGTTAAATGTAAATAAGCAAAATTATCAATCGGAAAGGGAACCACTGTCAGTCATTACTTCTACATGGATAGAAGATTCCAAACGAATTCTCGAAAAAGTCTGTACAGTTTCTAAAGTTAAATCGTTGGTAACAACAGAAAATCCGCTGAAGCAGATATCAATATGAAAACCTTTAGATACGTCTATTGCAGCAATAAATAAAATAATAAACTAACATTTACAATTTAGAAAAGCTAAAAACATAATGATAGCTGATTTTAGCGAGAAATGGAGCTCAACGCAGAACAATTTGTAGAACCCTGTATGAAAACTATTTAGAAGGAGACAAATGGAAATGCATTGTCACCCTTGATGAAGCATGAGTTTACCTGACTGGCTGCAACAAGGAATGGTCTATTTATTATCGAAAACATACAAAACTGAATTTTCAAATTTGAATCCGTCAATTAAAAAAAAGTTTCAGTAATGGATTTTATATTAATTTAGATGTCAAACAACAAAAATCAGCGTTATATTTGCAAATTTTCGTAGGACTATTTTCGATGGTTTTACATAACCTCAGCTTCCAAAATACAAATGAATGAGATATATAGTGATAAGATAATATAAGAATGGCTGGACAGGAGTTAAGATAGTGGGGCCATCTATTAAACATACAAGAAAACTGAAACATAATGGATCATTTCAGGAGATTATATGAATTCTATTGTCATTTATTTCTTCCTATCAATTAGCTATAAAATTGCACGTATTTTAGAGACATTTAACTTTTCGGGTCGTTTATTCTCCAATTCCATAAAATTCCGAGTTCCATACTTAAGGACACCATTCCGGATATGAATTCCTGGGGTATTTACAAGATTCCTTGCCAGTGTGGTTTAATTTACATTTGTCAAATTAAGAGAGCCTTAAAATTCCGCATTAAAGAACATGATGCATATGTTAGGCGAAAAGGAAACACAGAAGTCCTCCATTGCCCAGCATTGTTGGTCCGAAAATCATACTTTCCATTTTTCCGCAGCCAAAATTACTCAAAAATCATCTTCCATTGATCAAGGAGATTTTATGGAGGCGTTTCACATTCAAAAAATATTTCTATTCTTGTTAACGACGCTAATTCCAGTTCCTCTTTACCTTCAGCCTTTAAGTAAGCTATGTCTTAGTTTTCTTGTTCCATCAAGAGATGGCGCCAGTAGCTGAACTCCTGTCCAGCCATTCTTATCTTACCTTATCGTATCGCTATATCTTATCTCTTTCATTTGCACTTTGGGCAGCTGAGGGTGATGGTTCTTTAAAAGTATCGAAAATAGCCTTGAGAAAATTTGCAAATATAACGCTGATATTTTTATGTTTGATTTCTAAATTAATATTTTTTCGGTGTCTTATTTTAACCTAAATTAAAGGGTTTTTATATTTGTTGCAAGATTCTTTTATAGTGGGAAATTAAAAAAATATAAAAAAAGATGAAATTGTAAAAAAAAAAAAAAAAAAGAAAAGAAAAAAAAAAAAAAAAAAAAAGAAAGTGTTAAAAACAATTCAACGTATTATCAAGAAAACGTTTTACGTCCAATATTTACCGATCCATTTCTTTATACCAATGACTTTCAAAGAGTGTAACTTTATCAAGACTAAGGAAGAAGTCATATTTCGAAAACTTACCACTGCATTCATTGAAAAAAATAAAGACTAATATAGATATTTCATACATACCTTTTCAATTTATTCTTTCAAAATCTTTTAAAAATAATCTTTAGATTTTAAGCATTAATTGAATGGCTGTGAAATCATTCTAAAAATTTATGAATACCCACTGTACTCTTAATAATGTTCTTATTGTGTTAATAAGTCGAATAACAGACACTTTGAAATTTTTATTCTTTCCATTCTTCTGTGGGATTACCTAGTTTTCCCTTTTGTTACATGAAAAAAAATGTGGCCTCTATAGAGCTTTGGTGAAGTATGCAAACAAACACTTTAATGAACATACTTCTGTTTCAGAGTAATATTACCTGGTATCAATTGCTTTTGCTGATGATTCCCGGAATGAGCAATAAGCCTGAAGCACTGAAATATAAAAAAATAATAGTTGCAAGATTACTGACAGCTTACTGCTAATTTTAAATCTATCATCATTTCCTTTTCGAGTATAAACTGAAACTCAGTGGCGTAACAGCCCTAATCGGCCAATGCCTGCAGTGCCCCGAAATCTGTTTCTTGACCGTGGGCCCCAGGGTGCGTAAGCATATGCCCTGAACAAGTGGTCAGCTTGTCGCAGGACCCCTGTGTTTAATCCCCAAGTGAGCTTGGTACTCATTTTATCGACCCTAGAGATGGAAATCAAGAGATGAAAGGCTGAGTCGACCTTGCCCAGCCCGGGAATCGAATTCCGGACCTGTGGTGCCATTCATGCCGTTAAGAACTAGAAGTTATTTACTTTATATTTATGATCAAAGTAAAATGAATTAGCTGTTAGAAAGTGCTATAAATCTTTCATTTGAAAACTTAACAGTCAGAAAGCACGCACATATTTTTACTATTTTCCGAATTTCTGGCATTTGGATTGTAAATGACGGTACAGGTTGTGCATTCATAATGTGGTAATATTTATCCTAACATTATTTATGTCACAATAAAGTACTTTGCATTAAAAGTTTTCCAAAAAAATCTTGAGCAAGTAAGAATAACACAAGAAGGAATTCTAAAAAATCACAAAAAGATGACTTGGAATGATAAACAGACAGTTTCGCATCTTCTGACTAAATATCATTCGTCAAATATTCTTAGTTTCGCATCAAGGATTGTAAGAAAAGTAATTTCTCCTACACAGAAAACTAAACAAACCAACGGTTCTTTAAACTTTGTCAAGTCAAATAAACCCATAAACTATAAATTTCTTTTCTGAAACATTTAAAACTATATATGTGTTGTGGCCTACCGTAATCAGGGAAGTAATTATAAAAGCATGAAAAATATAGCTATATTATATGTATTTCACGTAGAAAATTAAATGAAAATGATTACTTTGTAGAGCTCAGCAGGTTCACGTCTGTCTGAAAACTGGGATAGTAGTAACTGCACAAGAGAAGGGTTAAAAGAACCCTTTATTAACTCTTTACAGTGCATCAACTCGACGCTAACAAACTATGCCTCTGCTTGGGCGGTAACGGAAAATTAGATACAGAAACTAAAAGTTTGAAGACATTAACAAGTGATAGAACTAAACTACAGGGCTCAGCGAGATTCTATTTCTTAAACCCTCTTGAAACCAGTGGCAGCAAATAAATGCAATAAAGCCACGTAAACCAGCAATAAGCAAAACGTTTTAACAGCAGAGGTGGTGACTGTAGCGTAACTATCCCTCTTTTCTACCGAAACTCGGTTTTTAAAGTCCTTCTGCAAAGTAGAATTTTCATTCCTTCACGCGCGCTACCAAATTTAAATATTCTGGCACTGACAATTAGGGGAATGAAGGAAAAATAGCAACTTAAATAAAATTGATTATTTTAAAATAAATATAAATCTCTACCACTGCATTATAATTTTCACATAGAAACAGATTTACTTTATATTATATTAGAGACTAGAAGTTAAAAATAACCAATCATTTCCTGTAACTAAAACAACTTAATGTTTTAATCGGTTTTCAGCATTAAACACGCATTTCGGCTTAAAAACTTGGTTGTGCGGTTTAGTGAGACAGTTGCATATTATATGCATCAGTTACAGTATTTAAAATTAAAACCACATTAAAACATTATAGGCTATGCATTTTTGATTACATTTAATGATTTTACATATAAAGGGTATACACCATACATATAAAGGGTATACGCCATACATATAATATATATATACATTTTACATATAAAGGGTTTAACGATTTTACATATAAAGGTTATATAAGGGTATAATGATTTTACATATAAAGGGTATATGAAGAAGGGTATACGCGCTTTATGAAAAAAAAAATATCCAAAGAAATCCATACATTTGTTACTCCATAAATTTGTTTTTAATCCAAGGAGTTTCTATATCGTAGCAGAATTTATGACATTAGAAACGGTTTTAGAAGCATCATTACAAAACATCAAGCCGTTATATCAGGTCACATTCCATCACATTATGCTACTAGGTCCTTACGCACTACCTAATCCCTCGAACTGCCAGATAAGCATTTTTAGATTAGTTTTCTTTGCCTTTTTGGTAAGTGGAACCCTTTTAAATGTGTACTTTCATTGTGGAACCCCTTGCTTGCTTCAATACTATGGTTTTAATGGAACATTCTGTAATCGGATTATTTGCAACAAAAATGACATTTATTTCAAATAATATTTATTTGCTTCAAAACATAATATCAAATTTAATCCAAAAGCTCTTAAAGTAACTTATTCAAACAAGACCTTTAAATTTAAATTTTAATGAGATGACTGGTACTGCTTTTTTATTATCGAAGATATACTTAATATTAGGATTTATAGATGAAAGTTGAATTTTCTCGTAATGTTAGGCACCACGTCTGCTGTGGTATTCATTTTCTGTCGGCACATACAGCTGAGAACTCCGTATCATGTCACTTCAAATGGTAAAAGTGCTAACGCAGAATTTTTTGCAAGTTAGGTTATACGTTTTTTTAACTGCACCAGAATTCCACTAATGACATTAATTTAAATATTTCTTGCAACGATGACTCAGGTGTTATTTCAATAAAAAATGTGTGTTCTTCTGCTGAGATGTTGAAGATCGTAGATTGACAATAAATGAATTATTAGAAGTGTTAAGGCAACAAGAATCAACGTAATATTCCTAAATTTTCACGGCTAGTTTCGAAAGTTTAAACACAGAACCTTCTTTTTCATCTGCAAAAGTGCAAAGTTGAAGAAGAAGGTTTTGTACGTATGACTTCGAAACTCGCCTTACAAATTTACGAAAATTATCCTGGTTTCTGTTGCACTAAAGGCCTCCAGAAATGGTTGTTCCCCGTGTTATCTTTACTCAAAAAAGTGGGGTTTTATATCATAATTTATTTTGATATTAATCTGCTGTTCGTTTGGAAAAAAGCTTATTAAAAGCATCACTCAAAATTTTGCAGGTGCTGAATAATTTCTTCAGTAAATATCTCCTCTATTTTAACTCCTTCTTCTTCTGGAAATCCTTTTATTGTTGGGAAACGATCAAAGTCGTTAGAGCACACACAAATTGTCTAAAACGATGGAAACTTTTTTTAACCGTCTGAATTTCCTAAAAGTTTTTTTAACCGTTTAGAAAACCTGCGCTTCCAGATTATTGGCTTATCTTGATAATCCTATGAAGCGTCAGTTCGTAATTTAAGTTATACAGTCTGTTTTAAACTGCATTCAGATGACGGTTTAAAGAGCATAAGTGGTTTAAGCCGAGCTGCGTTGCCAGGCAACCAGTCTGTGCTACGTCACAAAAATTGATTTAGGGCTCTTGGCATAAAGCTCGAAGTTTCCAACTTTACGCCAACTTGGGATAAGCGTCGACCAATCAGAGCAAACGCACAAAACCTGAATGTAGACACATCCACGCCAAGGCGTAGAAGAGACTTCTATTTATCCCTGCATTCACGCAGAGCGGGAAAGCTGTAGACACATCCACGCATGCCCAAATTTAGCTTCTTTAAGTGGGTGCGGCTTAAACTCTGTGTCGCAGGTGTAAACGAAATTCCCGCATTTTATTCCTTCTGACTATGTCTCTGTGACATTTACGTCGCCGTCTGAACGCAGCCTTACGTAGGTGCTGCATGAAGGACTGCATGAAGAATTTTCCCAGGTCTTTAATTACAACACAAAGTCAGAAGAAGTCGCTTTATGAAATTATATTGAGGGAAATACCCTTTATACCCAGAATATAATTTCACACATGGCTCCACTTGGGCTTACACAAAGCCAATACATCTGGCTTAACTCAAAACAGTTAACAATGAACTTAAGATAAAATGTAGTAAATTTAGTCTACCGGCTCACAGCATAATTTAAGGGGCAGAAGGGCTCTGACTCATAGAAATAGGCTGAAACTTCTAGTCATAGAAAAGCCTAATGACTAGAAGATCTCAAAGCTCAACAATCTAATCGCTAGTAATTCAAAATAGAAAAGTGGCCTTTAAGCAGGCAGAACACGCTCTCTTTAGCTAACTAAAATTCCCTCCCAAAACATTCCTTTAAATAGCAGTTCTTTCTACCCCATTTGAATATACGCACCGTAACTTATTAACATTCTGGAAAGAAAGCGAGACTGAAAGGAAAGTTGCTTTAACTAAAAATTTAACTGTTAGTTAATTAAATAAATCTCTCGAAAGTTCTTTTTCATTTAATATATTTTCAGTATCACTATCTAACTTATTAAAGACATCTCGCTTAACTATTAATTCTTAAAATGTTCATCTAAGTATTCGGAAACCGACAGAGGATGTTGTAAAGCACTTTCAAAATTTTTTAAACAGTTGAGTTGTTAGAGAACTTTCTTTTGTAAGATATACTGATTCACTCTATTATCAACGAGCTGATCAAAGAATTAAAATTCCGATGTAATAAAAGAAGAAATGTAAAATTGATCTAAGCAAATCCAAATAAATAATATCCAAATGCAACTAGTTACAGCTTATTCAAAACGCAAAGTAAGAGTCGAATCGAAAGTATAATTTCCCCGCCGATGGACTAAAATGGACAAATGACGCGGCGTATCTGAAGTTCTACGATAAATCTGAATACCGAATTAAATTTCTACAGTCTAGTTCAGTGGTATTATTGTCTAGAATCAACATTCAATGTAATTTAAAAGGAAATTTATTAGAATACTAAAACAAATAAATCTAATTTAGAATCAATTTAACATCTCATCAGCAGCATTCAAGCTGCATCAAACAAGTCGAAAGGGAAGTTGTGTTTCACACTGTCGTCACTTAGTGTTCTCTAAATCAGTGCAATTCCACTGATTTTCGCGTTGCCATTAAGAGGTAGAGAAAAGTGTCTCTTCCAGCCAGAAAACTAACTTTTAGTAAAACTTCAATCCTAAATATCAGAGCATCATTTGCACAGCCAGAGAACGAGAATAATATCTAGCAGACTTTTCAATAAACAGAAAAATTGTATACTTTTTAAGTAGTATTTAAATAACAGTGCATAGTAACAATTTCAGTAGCTCCGTTGTACTAATCCTTTCAGCAAAAATTTTGTTCTCGCCATTAAAGACATCGTGCTTTCATGTTTCTGGTCGTAATTTGTAGCAAAGAATACTTTACCGTTTTGATGCTTACAGTAGTTGTCTTTAGATGTTGATATCTGCGTTGAATATCGCTGATGATCATGTTCTCTAACTGTCTGCACAGAAGATCAGAATCGTCTGTAACTCAGAGTGTTCTTGTTTGGAAGAAGGTATTGTATCGAAATCAGACTAAATAAATAATTATCATAGTTCTTTATGATTTCTTAAAAGCTTCTTGAAGTATGTTGTATTTCATATGTTGGAGAAATACTGAATATTTTACCTTTAACTGGTAGGTATATCTCATGGTAATTCAAACATTAGTGTTTTACGCAAAGATTTTTTTTGTTCTAGGTGGAATATCATAGGTGTGTTGCAATCTTTCTGAAGTTGACATGACAAGTTTAGAAAGGTTATATTATTAAAAATGGCATTTTGGGAAACATATCCCTTCGTGCTGTATATCATCAAAAAAGTTATGCTCATTCGTTAGCTGCTTTTTATTTTGTTTTACTTATATTTCAGTTTATTTATATTTAACTGAAATGTAGTATTCAACATTTTAAAATCAAAAATTGATTCCATTTAGGCGAAATTAGACAAAAACAGGGCAAACAAAAGGCTACTCATTTAAAGTAGAAATAGGTAAAATGCAGATAAGGAACTAATATAATGATGTGATAATGATATTATAAGAAAACGAATTTTTCCTTTTAAATGCAAACAAATTTTTCCTTTTAAATTATAATTTATTTTTAAATAATGTAGTTACGAACTTTAATACAGATAATTTAAAACGCGTAAATTGGTGTTTTCTAAAATTAAGATTTTTAAAATGTTATATTTTAGGGAATGGAAAGAAAAAAAATCTGAAAGAAAGATTTTAATATCGCACCAGAGGATTTGTTAAGTTTTTTTTAAATGCTCTCAATGAGCGTCCCGGGTTACAGTCCGCTCTTGGACTCACTTCTGCTAATACAATTTTTGTTTCCTTTTAGCTTCATTATTAAGCATCACTTTCTTCGGATATATGCCGCAAAAAATTTAACAGCAGAATTTAAAAGAGATATATCTTTAAAATTCCGGATAGATTGTTAGGGGCTGTCATACTTTTTTATATTCGCTATATTATTTCTCTAAAAGTCTGGTCCTCAAGCGGGCTGCCGCCTGTAAGATTCATCATATATATAAATATCTTAATTAACAATAGGTCCTCAAATTTCTTCTTTAGATTTTTATATGTTTCTCTCCTATCATTTGAATGCATCAAAATTTCTCTCGATTGCGTCATTTCTAGATCAATCCATACATATGGCAAATGCTGATGACATAACTAATTTGGAACGTAATTCGAAACTACTCAAAATTTCGAGAACTGAAACCTTTCGCTTGGTGAGCTACCATACTTGCTAACTACGCACTTCTTCTTTTCCTCATATCCCTAAGACCCTACTTCTCTGCTCTCTTCCTACCGCAATAGTATCAGGAATGTAAATGTTCTTGGATAGGTACAATTATAGTGGCAAGGTGAATTGGGGCTGCAATATCAATTAAAATAAAAATGAATATTTAATGTGCTTCGACTGCCAAGTTTACTGCTCCTTAACGAATTCAGCATTTCACGTTCTACGTCGTGAATACTTCAAAGGCATTCTCTTTAGAAATGAAAATTTGCTGTATTTCTACGTTATCAACTGTCTCTACAAAATTCATTATTTCTAAGATTGCTTTCATTATATACATTACATATAATGATTTTAATTAGTACAGCTAGTGCTATTTTATAAAAATATTTAATATTTATAATTAGAGATTTCATGATTTAAATGCATTTCTATTTATATCAATCAGATTAAAAAGTAGAAAAATACTTTTAAGAACTGCGTTTACTGCTTTTCAATCATTTAGTTTGCTACTCAGTAACAGAAAAATTATTATTCTTGAGTATAGATATTTACTGAACGCTCAATGTTTCATGAAAATAATAATTATTATATTTAAGGTAATACTGACACACAGCTTTCAGATAGCCGAATCTGTGGATTAAAATTGAAAGATAAATATTTTAAATTTTGCCGAATGGCAATAGGCTTCCGTCTTGAAGATGAACAAAATATTTTAATTTGAGCGGGGTTGCAATTTCTCGCTCTCAAATCGCTGCGATTTATAAACAAAATTTCGTTAAATTTGTACAAAATATGAAATAAATCAAAAAAGAAATTCGATATTCAAAATCAGGTTTTGAGATCCCCATGTTCGGCTAGAAGACTAGAAGTATTAAACGCTTGGGGGCTGTAGGTGCCGTCATTTATCCATAATGAGAGAACATACATGCATATAGTTTCTTAATTATTTAAATTTTTTAAATAACACATTGAGATAACATTTCGTGGTAACGATTTGAAACATACATAAAAATGTTACGAACGAAAGTTGATTTTCGAGAACAATAGCAACTCTTGTGCTTAAAAACACAAGTGAAAAGATCCCAAGTAGCGCAAAACAAAAAGATTTTTAAATTAGGCACTTTTATCACTTTTAATCCATCGCCAATTTTGAAATTCTTCAAATATTTCTAATAATTAAAGTTACATGTGTCTCCGAAAATCTTGAAACATCATTCTAATTTTTTATATATGGGTCAAATGAGATATTTATTTTAATCTGTTATGGAATTTCTTGTATGTTTTCATTCAAATATATTTTCGAAAAATTTACTAAATTTGTAGTAAACAATTTTTGTAACAAATCAGAAAAAAAACTATTTGGATATTATTTGAATTAAATTACAGCTTATAAAAGAATTATGAAAAAAAGTTAAGAAGTAAAAAAATAAAATGCGGTATTATCAAATAAAATTTGCATTGTATTATTCTACGTTCAGTGCTTATTTGATCAATAACCTATCTCACGGAAATCATTTACATGTTGCCTAGTATGTTTCCGTTATCTCTAAATGTATATTTGTTGAAGCTTCCACTAATTAGTTTAAAGTTAGTTAACCTTTGCTCTATAGTAACTGACTAATAATATTCAAATAATTAGTGATACTCCGTCTTGCAATTTTTTCTGTCTTCTCTTTCTAACTTGTGGAATAATATTCGGTATAGTAATAAATAATAATAAATAACAGTAATAAGGAAGCCCAAAACAACAGAAAAATCGGCTGTTTTCTCATAGTATAATCTTACGAAATAAGAGCTTAGGCCTGAATACTCAATATCCTTTTCTTCTAAAACATAATATATGATCTTCACCCCAGGCCTTTCTCTATTATACTCGTTGTAGGAAGATGTAAGAATCTTACGAAATATACCAACATTAAAGATAAATAATTAATTTCTCTCTTGCACTAACGTAATGTATACATCAAACAATGGATGATATTCTCAAAAACAGGATATTTTAAAATAAGATGGAATTTTAGGAGGATGAATCTCGGTGATATTTTCATAAAAAAGACTGAATGTGAACACCACATGATCTTCTTGTACGGGCCATTAAATTATGCCCATTTTGGCTGCACTTCATTTAAACTTATTTCCTCGGATTTTTCTAACCTTAATAACCGATCTCTCAATGCAAGTTGATAATGACATCAAAAACTGCACAATTTGAAATTAAATATCCAGGTCATATTTTGTCGTACGCGAGTCAAATTTCTTACATTTTTACTTTTTCATAACAAGTATAAAATTTTCCCAAATATAAGCATAGGACGGAATCTTTGATTTAAATTCTACGCATGCGCAGTGCATTGCAATTTTTAATAGTATTAGGATTACATAATATATTTATCACTATATATTTATTGGATGTGTTATGCATTTGTACGAAGAAAAGTAATTTCATTTAGTTGTGAAAGCATTCGCGTTTGGTATATTGCCTTAAGAAAATAAATTTTAAAATTTATTATATTTGTTAAGAAATATGATTAACAATACAACAAACTTGCCGTTCTTGTATTTTTGATAAATACATATTTGGCCTGCAGAAAATGGCAACGCGTCGGCTAGACTGTGATTTCAAGCTAATCAAATTATAGGAATTCTAGTGCAAAAAAAAATCAAGTTTGGGAGAATCTTTTACTTAAAATTAAGAGTATGTTATTGTAAGTTTTTTTGAATTTCGATATTTGACAAGTGACATATTCTCACATCCGGTTCGTTCTCATATTGCATAAAAGAAATAAACATACAAATGGATTATAAAAAACTCTCTCTGTGATGACTGCCAACTGTTACAAAAGCTTTTTGACCTCTTTTGGGAGTTCTCGTATTAGCGAGATAATGTCAAAAATGCTATTAGTTTATGCCCCCTAAAATTCTGGTTATTTTCAGATCTAATCGTATTAAGAAGGCGGTAGAAACAACAGAACACAATTAGAAACGTTTCAAACATGAAGTGTTTCGTCATACTTTAAAAACTGTTAATGAAGATTTGATGTGTATTTTAATTCTATAACAGTTATTTTTAATTCTGAAACCCTTTCCTTTCGATTCTTGTTTTCTACTTACAACTCCCTACCAGAATGAAATTTTAGAATTTCGTTGAATGCAAATGAGGTAGAAGGAGTATTTAAGGAAAGTTCAGCTTACTTCATTAGGATAGCTAAGGAGTCCTTAGTGTTTGCCTTCAGGCTACTTGGTTCTTAAACCTACTACGCTCGGCTGTATTGTACGTGCCTGTTGATAGTCGCAGGCTAAGTTAAATTAAGGGCCAACTACGTTAGGTATTTGTGTGTAATTTCGACTGAGACAGTTTAGTTTAGTATTAGAGTAGTTTCTTATTTTTCTTATCTTGATTTGAAGCCCAAGTGGAGGCTTTCCTGTACGCCCGAGGAGGGAACGCGTGTATTCTTTCTTTGAGTTAATAAAAGGGTATTTTAACCTTTTTCTAGACTTTGTCGTTATATATATGAAGCCAGAGATAAGTTGCTACACAGTTCACCAGGTTTCTTTGTGTCCAAGCAGTGAGGAATATTATAAAGATATTAAAAACTATCAAGTAAGAAAGCAGAACTCTGCAAAGCATTTGAATTTATGAAACAGATTTCAAAGTTACCCTCTTAAATCAGTAAACCTGTGTTTTACAACCACCATCCTTAAGCATACCAGAATTTGAAGTTATCAGCACTTTTCAGAAATAGACATCGATATTAAGCATCTCATGTTTTAAATGAGATGTAAGTAAATGAGATGTAAATGAGAAGAGTAGGTGGTCGCCTTGTATAAAAATCAATTTACATTTTATTGCTTCATACTAATATTTATTTCATTGAATGTTGATTTTTTTTACCGTCTTGTCCTTAAACTTTTATAACGTAACTCCTTGAGAACAAATCTAATCAGTTGGATCATTTTCTGTTACCAACTAAATGCGAAATAGAGGAAAGTCGAAACATTTCAAAGCAAATAAAGTTGAGGATTTCATTACAGGTACAGAATATTTTAATTTTAGTGAAAGCAGTCACTGTAGGCTAGCGAAACAGTAGTAAGCAATAACGACTTCGGTATAAATCTGCAACGAAAAGCCATTCAAACCAAGCTTAAACGTTCAAATAAGGCTAGAAGTATTTTCACGAAAAATACCCTGAGGAATAGTTTTCCAGATTTCCTCCATCAGTGATGGCGATAAAAGTTTTTCCATGCAAATTACAAATTGCCATGAGAATTAGAATGGATACTAAGTTAGTATGCGTTTAATTTAAGCCACTTCCTTTATTGAACTACGGTTGAAGGAATGCTAAATATGTTTAAAAAAGTATATACTCAATTTAAATGAAATTCGGTGAAAGTAATTTGTAAATTTTCTCATCTAGAGTTAATTTTTAAGAAATAACTGTCTAGCGTAAATTTCTAACAAACGCTGGTATTCAGATTTGCATTGAAACGAGAAACTTACCTCACAAAGCATTTGATTTTACACAGTATGAAACATTTACTAATAGAATAAATTTAAAATGCTGGAAACGTATTAAGTGATTAAATTCAAAATTTTTGGATATGCCATGATTACTGTTTTGAAAAATCTCGAAACATTTAGTCAACACAATTTAACACCAAAACCTAGAGGCGATGAGTTATAGAATGCTAAGATGAATATGTATGAAACCAGAACATAACTAAAACATGGAACTTTATGCTAAACATACCTTCTTTAAAATTTATAAATTCATTCTGAGTATAAATGGTAAAAAGACGCCTATGGTTCATTTAATATTCGAACAGAAAACATTTTCTGCATATAAATATTTCAAAAATGTAAAATTCGGGTATACCAAATTCGTCATACTGTACTTTTGCCCTGCTACGCAATACATTTGTTCACTGTTGTACAATATACGAGTATGTAACGCATTAATCTGAAATTACAATCTAGAAATAGCAATATTTAATTATAATTATACAAAGTTAAAAAATTATCACTTCAGAGTTTTTACATGAATGGCATGCAATATTATGTAAATTAGGACTAGATGTTATTAAAAGGATGATTAAGGTTTTACAGATTTTCATATCCCTTCTCCTGTAAAAATTATTCTACATTATTTTTCACAGTGACTCTGATATTCCATTAGGCACATTACATGAGCTCGTCATGCCATTTTAATAGCTTTTCGATACGTTTGGCCAAGCTAAAGTGTCAAAAGTGGCATAAACTAAACGTGATAGCTAGACCAACAAAACTTATATACGGCGGTATAATGATTTTCTCTAAGTTCTCTAACCTTTCAACTTTAGGCCAATATCAGTAAAGTAGGCAAGTTTCAGATTTGATCGCCTAGACGGTTTAATGGTTAAGGATACTGCAGTACCGAAGGGCTAAGATTCGAATCTCGAAGAAGGCATAATACTTGTAACTGTCCATCTCTTCATAGAAGGCAAGTGCGGCCACCTATTAGGTGCCTCCACAATCAATTGGCCGCCGGAATCTGGAAAACTGTTCTTCACGGCATTTTCCGTGAAAATACTTTTATCCTTATTTGAGCCTTAGGAGCCATTTCTGGCTGAACAGACATATCCCTGCCACTGGATAAAAGAAAAGTTTCAGATTTGCAGGCACTTTCATACTTGTGCAAATTCCTTTTTTGGCTAAGTTTCATCATGGATGAAAGAGGCGAATGACTTTTATTCTTTATGAATATTTCAAATGTAATATTCAAACCGCAGTGTAACGTTTCTTTATACTCTTTGTTTCCTTCTGGAGACTGTCTTGAACCACAACGTGAAGAACGGATTAGTCTGAAAAAGGTCTTTTTCAGCAACACTTCTGAGTATGCTCACTTGTGTGTTTAACTGCAGTTTCTTTATCATTGAATATCCATAAGAAAGTCAACAAAGTATCAGTTTTATTCGGTCTTTATCGGCAGAACTCCTCTCTTAACTTTAAATATAGAGTACGAGTTTATGTCAATCTTGAATTAATGTGAAGTTACTAACCGCTTTATAAGCTTTAGCTATGAGATTATAGCATTCCTAAGATGTCGCCAATTGTTCATTTTCATCAAGCACTAAATACACTCACGTTTGTGAAAATTGCAACACCAAGAAGGAATCGTCATAATTGAATGCAATTTAATACACAGTTGAGTGGTAGTGGTACAAATAAATGATTAAATGTTCAAAGCAAACAAACAAGAACAAGAGATCAGAATCAGTATTTTGTGTGGCCACCACGCGCCGCAATAAGTGCTGCTACACGACGTGGCATGGAGTCAAACAAAGTTTGAATGTCTGACTGAGGAAGAGCATTCCATATCGTTTGTACGCGTACCCAAAGTTCGTCTGCAGACGCAACAGGACGAGGATCACGAGCAAGACGCCGACCAATGACATCCCACACATGTTCAATTGGCAACATATCCGGGGAACACGCAGGCCAAGGAAGAAGCTGTACCTGCTGCGCTGCAAAGAAGGATTTAACAATCCGAGCAGTATGAGGGCGGGCATTGTCCTGTTGAAATACAGCGCCTGGCAAGCTTTGAAGGAAGGGAACAGCTTCGGGCTGTAGAACTTCACGGATATACCGGTTGCTGTTCAGATTGCCCACAATTCGTAGCAATTGAGATCGTCTATGATATGCTATGGCGCCCCAGACCATAATTCCGGGTGTTCGTCCACCGTGGCGTTCGATAATGCACTCCGGAAGGTGGCGTTCACCGGCATAGCGTCTGACACGAATGCGGCCATCATGGTACCACAAATTAAAGCGGGATTCGTCAGAAAACACGACATGCTGCTAATCAGCACGCCAGTCTCTATGCTGATTGGCCCATTGTAGCCGCAGGCATTCGTGCGTTAGGGGGATCCTGTATAAAGGAGTCCGTGCGCGCAGTCCACACTGCAGCAGACGTCTACGAATTGATGAAGCACACAATGAAACACCTGTAGCTATTGACCACAGTGCTGCCAACTGTCTAGAGGAAGCTGTACGGTCCGTCCGCGCCATGCGGACCAGGTGTCTATCATCGCGAGCTGACGTCACATTTCGGGGTCCACTCCCGGATTTCCGAGTTGTCCGACACTCGTCCGTCCACTGCTTCCAAACGCGCATCACTGTGCTGCTGTTACGCTGCACACGAGAGGCTACTGCAGGATACGACAATCCAGCTTCACGAAGGCCGATGATTCTCCCTCGTTCAAACTCTGTAAGTTGTTCAAATCTCGCTCTCTTTCGTCGACGAGGCATAAGTACAGATTGAGTTAACGTTTACCACTAGCAGATAACCACCGATAACCATACACGCCTCGCTACAGCCGTCTATTTATTCGGATCCATCAGCCGTTCAGAGGGCGCTGCTCAGCATACGCATGCGCTACGGATTTGCAATTCTAATCATTTGCATATCATGCGCTACTTTGCATTTCCTGAAAATTTCAGCTCACTCGCGTAAGTCCTTCATGGTGTTGCAATTTTCACAAACGTGAGTGTATAATGGACGAAGCACAGATAGTCATCAAAATGAATATTACGCTCTCGAATAATCAATTATTCAACGACCCACCAGCGACCGAGCGGTAAAATCGCTGAATGCTGGTAGTTCCATCTGGGTTCAATTCCAGGCAAACTGGCTGGCTGCATGTTTTTTTCGTGTTTTCCACTCATATGCAACGTGTACATAAGCCTGTTTCCTTTAGAAAGTTCTCCACGAAGACATCCCTCACCTTAGGCAGAGAGCCCTTTTGTGCCGTATTCTATCAAACCAAAACAAACTATAATTAAAAATATATGTCCAGATACTCAGGAAAGGAATTTTAAGGTTTTATGGAATAAAAGGAAGTAATGTAAAAATAAGCCTAAGTGATAACAACGTTATGATGATAGAGTTTATGTCCATTCACAAACATAATTTCTCTAATAATTTTGAAGGCAGTTGCATTCAGTATGAAGAAATTTCAATTACTGAATTCTCGATATTTCGATCAATTATTAATTACTTTCGAGGATTATTCTTCTTAAAATATACAACATTTATTTTTAAAAAAACTGTGAAAATATGTATGCATACGTATAGTTGACTGATTATTAATGGTTCAAAACTTGCTAATGATATTCCGCAGCCCCACTCATCAAACCAATAATGATTAATTGCTAAAGAACGAAATTTGAGCTTCTACTTGGAGTTACTCCAGGGAATTAGAGGAAAAAATGAAAAGATTATTCAAAACAGGCGAATGTTTTTTCTGAATTTAAAGCCAGATGTTTTATTTCAACTTAACCAAATTTCTTTTCTTTTGCTTTCAAATACTCATTTCCAGTGACAAAAATCTTTCTTCAGATATGCTAAAAGTATTAAATAAATATCTAAGTTGAGGGCAATTTTTTTAGTTAACAAAGATATTTATAACAACGTATAACAAATGACACAAAAAGTCACACTCTCCATCAAACTTGGGGGTGGAAGTGAGAGAAGCCGTACTGTTACCTGCTTGGTGCTCAAGGATCTAGACAACGACAGGCGCAATCTTACCCTCTTTGCCACGATGAATTTCGTGGGCTTGCTCTGAGGTTACTGTCAGACAAGTGAGATAAAACACAACACACAACAAATAAATCATAATGACATCTTATATATGTTAAATTAATCCTACACTGAAAGCTCAGAAACTGTAGATTAAAGTATGTTTTACAATTATAACATGAAAGTCACCAAATTATTGTTAAAAATGTTGAAATGATATTTTAACCTGCAAAAACTGTTTTAGTTATAGAAATTAGTTTTCTATAATCGAACATTTTATTTCGAACTCAGATAAAAGGAAACGAAATTAGAAAAAGGGAGTAAAAGTTTGCTCTAGAAAAACTATTGGAAATGTTTTAGATAAAAGTACCTAACAAAATGTCAGTTAAATAGACAAAAAGGGCAGTCATTTTTAATGGTCGAAAAATGTCTTAACTGTGAAATCTTACTTGCATAATTTACATAACAATCTAGAAATTAAAAAAGGGGAACCCATGGAAGACAGATAATATGGATCGGCGTGCAGAGCCACTATACCACGAAGGCACGCTAGGAAGGCAGGAGGAATAACTTAAAATTTTTCAATGGCATTTCACAGAGGAATAATTTAAAACTTATTCTGTGCTAAGAATATTTGATAAATGTCAAAGTTATATATTGAGAGAGGAAAATCAAAATTATTCATCAAACTGATGATAAAATTATAATTTGGGACTGGAATTGAGATTTGTTTAACGTTCAAGAAAAGCATTCGAGGAGAAATTTAAAATGAAGAAAAGCACAAAAATATTACTTTCCAATTTAAATTTTTAAAAAATGAAGCAATTCTTACGTATTACATACACTTTATTGTTTATTTTTTTATAAATACATTAAATAGTTCTCATACAGTTCTCATATATTTTATTTATATAAAAGACTTTATTTTATTTATATATTTTAGAAAATAATTTTATCTTATCTGTCAAAAGAAGGAGGGATTTCTTTTAGTATATGGTTTATTTCCAACGTGTTAAGACTTTGCTTTTGTTTCTACATTATATTAGTAAAATAAGATTGTGTTACAGTAACATCGTTCACATACCGATTAAACATGTTTCATTGCATTAAATAATAACAAAATCTTTTTAAATTGACTAATTAATAATCAATCAGTATGAATTAAATTACTTTATGGATCTGACAGTGTTGGCAATTTTAGATCGTAGAATGTTTTCATACAGTTTTATTTAAATTTTTCGAACACATGAAATTACACTGGGTTTAAATCAAAGTTTCAAATACAACAGAATGATACCTCCGAAAATGATCAGTTTATTGTTTTGAACGCTTAGACATAGAGGCTCAGTACTGTAAGACAGAAGCTAGCAACATGACAAAATAAATAGGGGATAAAATATTTTGCGATATGCAAATGAAATCAAAAATGACGAAAGTACGATAGCTCATAATTTTAGAATAGTTCGTCTAATAAAAAGTGTGCCCACATGACACAAATGTATATACATCACAATGGGTCCTTTTAATGTGAATGATTTTGCTGATTATAACTTGTTGCAACAAATCCACTTTTAAAAGGAAGGATTTTACATCTGAAGGATTCCTGAAGGAACCTGACGTCTTGCAATGGCTCTTATTACAGCAGCCGAAAATGTTTCATAATGGTTTAGGTCTGACACCTTCGTTGGCCACACTATATGGAAAATACTCTCTTCCTCCGGAAAATTCTTCCCCGTTTAAGTTCTGTGTGGTCTCACGTTATCATCTGTAAAAGAAAGCCCCCTCTAACATCACCCTGGAGAACGTCAAATATGGTTTCAGAAAATTATCTCGATAATATCACTGTCCATAGTGTTGACATTTAGGAAAAAATTCTACTTATTCGAAAAAGCCTAAAAACTGTCGTCGAAATCTGATCAGGTACTCAATTTCTGAGATTTTCAGTATTCACACGCAGTTTAATTGCTTTGTGATTATAATAAATAAAAAGACTAATGAACTACAAATATTTTTTGTCATTAATTTTCAGAAATAAATGTTACAAGTTGGGTCCGTTGGCTATTAAATCTAACTCACTATTCTAGAACACATTTTCTCTAAGATTCTGTGAATAAGATTTCCTTTTCACTATAATTACACCTATCAAAAATTTGTACAGCACTTTGAAAAACAGTTTTCTCTTTATTTAAACTATTAACATAGAAAACCGAAATTTAAGTATTATCGCAACTACCTTAGTTGAAATTGCCAAAGTTTCAGAATACGCCAAACTCTGGAAATCACGTGATTCATCCAACCATGCGCATGAAAAGTATTCAGTTTCCAACGTCACCATTTTAGTATGCGTTCTTTTTGTCGTATCCCAAGTTCCAATGGCTTTTGCAGAAAATTGCGATTATTTTCTGTCTTAAACTCCTTTTTAAAAACGTGTGTTTGTAGGACCTTCCTACAATAAAAGAAAGAGAGGTGAAATTTCTGCAGGAATTCAGTATTTTGCTACAAAATCGCTTAAAGAAAATGCTTTGAATTCTTGGCCCACCAGCGGCCGAGCGGTAAAATGTCGCTGAACACTTGTAACCCGGTCCGAGGTTCGAATCCCGCGAACTGGCTGGCTGCATGGGTGTTTCGTGATTTTCCCCATGTGTAACGTGTATACGAGCCAGTTTCCCTTAGAAAGTCCTCCACGAAGGCATCTTTCCTCTTAGGCAAATAGTCCTCGAGGCTTTGACGTAATTAAATAACCTAACCTAACCTAACCTTTGAATTATTGATAAATGCGATAGCTACGAAATTTCTACCACAATGAAAACAAAACCCGTTTGTAACTAAGTTTACTGATTGTCTTTTGGTATAAATATACAATCAAAATATGAAATATGTATATATGTAATATGTAATTTCTTTTTCGTAAAATTCGCCAAACTCCGCCAAAGTGCTTATGGTAATAGGTAAGTATCTAGAAGCCTTTCCTAAACTGCTATTCTATTTTTAGTTCCATCCAAATTTCAATACTTAAATCTCTTCATTTTGTCAACAATTTTTAAATTTTCAGAACTCATGATCTGAAATTTTAAAATTAAACATTTCGGTCATTCCTATGTAGAATGTCGTTTTATTTTAAAGAATGATTGTGAACTTTTAATGAATTAAATTATATTTTTTATGTGGAGCTGGAAAATGCATAAAAGTTTAGGTTTCGCTATTTTTAAAAAATTCTGTTTTATAGTATACAAATAACATGATATGCTTAGTTGCTGTGACTTATCTCATTTTTCTGGCAATAACATCAGAAAAAAACCCACGAAATTTATCGTGGGAATGAGTGCAAGATTGCGCCTGTCGTTGGCAAGAGTCTTGAGCGTCATACAGGTGACAGTATGACTTCGCTCAATTCCGACTCCAGTTTTGATGGAAAACTCCCCAAGGGGAACGGGTCCGAGGGTTTCACACTCATCTTCACATACCATCAACCTCTTGAGACAACTTTCTGCTCGCCGCATATTTAGAGTTATCCCATGCCGCCCAGACACTGTACAATTACAAATATCCATACCTTCTTCTGGATTCGAACTCTGGCCCTTCGACATCGCAGTATGCTTACCTACTCACTATATCGACATGGCGGCTAATACCGTGATATGAATGCTTTCACGTTTTAAATATTTCCGTAATCGGGAGTATCAATCTACAACCAATGGTTTCGAAATTAAAGCCGCGTAAGGACCTCTAAGGTACATAGTGCGTATCACGTTCGAAACATTCTCCATACACATTACTTAAACCTTCGCTAAGTAGAAAGCTGAAGTGGAGTACAGTAAATGAACTTCAAGCAATTTCTTACTTCTCATTGATTTATGGAAGATTCCTTGAAGCTCATTAATTAGTCTTTCATAATTTTCTGCTTTTTGATTAGTAAGATGCTCGTCAGGACACTTCTATATATCAAATTCAGGATTAAGCTAGGGTATGCGATCTACGGCTTTTGGGTTTTTTTTTTCTTAGACGGAGCCACTAAAACGCTATTTCAAAATACTCTACCTACGTGCAATAAAATGGGAGGAAAAATAAATCAATAAAACAACAACCAATTTTAGTGTCGGCATCCAAAAATAACTGATTAACTGAAAGCTGTACATCGCATTACATCGTTTCCAAATTCAGTCTCCTTTAAAGCATTTTCAAGTATAGAATTATCAATCAGTTAACGTAATTTCAAGATCAACGAAAGATGCTCTTTTAATTTCAGCCTTATTAGAGAGAATTTTTTTCTAGATAACTAAAAGTTTCTACTTTCCTACCCTTTGCATTCGCATTTCGACATACACAAAATACACTTTTACAGAACATGGTAAGGATTCCAAGTTTTCAAATTATGTTCTTAATTCTTGCAGTTAGTGTCTCCTTTCATGCAAGGTCTTCTATGTATAATTTGCATTTTAACTTCTATGTATAATTTGCATTTTATGTGTATTTTTTTTCTGCTCATGCAGAAAAGCAACAGTATTTTACTTTTGCAATCGTCGCCTTGAAGATTTAAATAAACCTTCTAGTCATATAGTATATTTTAGTACCACATTACCATATTTTCGTAAGTTTGTTTCATATATGTGGTATCTGGCGATAAAAAATTACCATTTCCTATTAAGAGACAAGAAAACTTCGACATTTTAAACACAGCCAGTTTTTTTGAAAATCTAAGTGCAACAGGTGGTACTGACAAACTACAGTTTCGGTAATAAGACAAAAACAGTAACTTACATTGTTTTGCATACGTCAAAGAATACATTTTTTTAAAAAAATATTTGCTTACTTTTCAGAAAGTATTAATTAATCCACCAGATATTTTAAGCATTTAAGAATACTTGACGTTTAGCATCAGAGACATAATGAGGACATTCTTGGAGAACAACTATTTTTGTAATTAATCAACGATGGCAAAATGGTGTTATTTTCTCTGTTTAAAGGAAATGGGCTTTTTTTTCTTCTAAAAATTGAATGAAATATACGCTAGTACAGTATTTGAAACAGCTGTCAGTGGAAAAAAATGTATTAAATATTTTCTTGGGCGTACGGGTTTCAAAAAAACAAGTTTTCCTTTCCCATAAAAAAGTTATATATTAGAACAAAATGAGTTAAGAAAATGTTATTTAGTTTGCTTACTAAGAAATTAGTTGCATATTTAGAAAATTAGTTAGGCTGTCGGACAGAAGATCTCACTTATATTACATTTAAATTTATGGGGATATAATTAACTGTAATTTAATCGATGATTTGCTATGTCTCTTATTTCTTGGATATTATGAACTTCTATGGCACGCTATAAATAAAGTATAAATATTGTTTACTATTAAATATAATAGCATATCTGGTAGTTAACATAAATATTATATAATTTGCATTTAATTAATTTCAAAAATTCTTTGAATGATGCAGAAAATAGGTCAGAATTTCTCAGAAAAAGTAGGAAAGCGTAATTTATTTTCCAATGCTTCCATCATTATCAACATGGATTTGGATAGCTGAAAAATATTCTGACTATAAATTGGTCACTTAGTCTGATATTTGGTTAATAGGAACTATTATCTAAGTTGCGAAAATATCAGAAAAGAAAATACGAATACACGAAGACGCTATACTATGGTTAAATAACGCGACAATTTGAAAACGAGCTGTGGCAACATTCTAAGGAAAAACAAATTATCTTTCGCGTGAGAGACTGTCTACCGGAAATTCTCAAGATATGTTGTTTTAAAATACTTTTATCCCAATATGGCGTTAGCCCAAATGCTCTTGAAACGTGTATGTGTCAACAAATGAAAAAATCTGATGTGGAGACTTCGTGATTTCCTTGTATGGCCTATTAAATCATACACATTTTTTTTGTTGCATTTTATTTAAACTTATTTCCTCGAATTTCATTAGAAATACATTTCTAATTCAATTAATTCAGTTCTCACTTTGCGGCAAAGCAAAAATACATAAAATCTCAAAACATCTTCATTAAAAATTGTAAAATATAGAAAAACATAAAAAAACAAATACAGTTAGAAGAATTAAAAAAGCAATTTTTGCAATGAAAATTTGTTTTTGAATCATTAAAGAAACATTAAATATGATTATTAATTAAAGAATTAAAAAAGATCGTTGGTTCCTCAGCCACCCTGTAATGTTGAGGCTTTGACGACAGGCACAGTACAGAACGCTGAAATCTCCAGACACTATTCGTGAAGTTATGTTTCTTGCGCTATGAGTGAGTGAGTGAGTGAGTGAGTGCACCGCTATGATGGCTTCCGACCACGGACATGAAACTGGAACCTATTATTGCGTTTGCGGTATCAGGCCATGTCCTGTAACACGTCGTAAAAGTCTGAAAACAGTGACTTGCGGAGATCGCACACACGATTTTCCCATCTCTGAGTGGTCCGCAGCAGTATCATCGTTTAATCTATTCCAATGATGAAAAACGTTAAAATTCCAACTTTGGAACTTTGAATCTTTTTGAGGATTTGCGGAATATGAAGACTTGAACGTTCGAACTTTGAAAAAACAACTGATAATTCAATATATATAACTGATATATAACAATATATATGATAATTCAATATAACATAATTGATAATTCAATTCACATCTGATGAAGTATGTCAATTATTTAAGGTTAAATTTAGTTTCAGTAAACTGGTTGTCTGAATAGTTGTGTGAAAAAAAAAAAAAAACGCTATTGTTTTTTACGTAAAAACCAAAAATATGGAGAGCTTCTTTCAAAACAGATTTTCTTTCTCGTATAATAATTTGACAGCAGCATGCGCTTTTCTGTGTCACTTTATTTTATAAATTATGGAGAAACGCATATGAATAAAAAATCATTAAATCCATTTTTCATATTAGTTTTTATTCTTCATTTAAATGCTAAGATTTTTACATTTTTGCACTCGTAAAAACCATTAAATGTTCTTACGACTATAATCTGAGATCGTAAGAGGTTTAAACCTGCTAAAACCATTCAACAGTTATAAAAAGGGAGGGAGGAAGTCAAAAGAAAAAGTTCCGCTCTCTCTCTCAAAAAGATATGTTCGTTTGCATTTTACAGTAGTTTCAATCTGTATATCGTAGGAAAATGATTTTCAAATATAAAAGCGAAGAAATAAGAATTATATGTTTATATGTAACCACATTCGTTACATAAAAAATATGATATTCTTTTTAATGTACTTTAGACGTTTCTTTCTTTTTAAAATCTGCTTAAGTACTTTTAAAATGATATAAATAAAGACCTGCAGCTTTTGTAAAATCTAAGGCTGAGACTCTGATCTTCCCTGAATTTCAAGATGCAGTTTGTATTGACACGAAATTTGGCATTGTTATATACATTAAATAATTTTCATTCTTGCGGGAACTGATAAGAATAGACGTGGTAGCACATGCAAAACAATAAGGCAAGCTTCTACAACTGTAATTTACTCTATATAATAGTAACACAGTTTTGAAAATCCTTGAATAATATCCCTCAAAATTTTTGTAACTCTGTAAGGCCGTAAATAGGGCCATTTTAAAAACATTATTAAGAGGAAATGACGAAATCTATGTAGGTGTAAGGAGTTTAATACAAATTAGACATAAAACTATTTACTCACAAAGCAGAAAACAATACTGCACAAAATAAAAAAACTTTTGTAGAGTTATTAGGTTATTTTGAAGCAGAAGACATGAAAAAAGAGTTGCACCTTCTCCAGGACTTGATCCTGAACTTTTCGCGCCGAATGTGCTACGGGTACACCACGAAGGAACGCAGAAGAGTGATAAAATGCCTTATCCCTCTTCCAGTGTTACGCCAAAAAGGTTACTCTCCTAAAATGGCATATTATAACCGTCATTTAAATTTCTACACTCAGTAATTATTTTGCTCTCGTTGCTGTTTGCAGCACATCGATGGGAATTCTTGATACTTCTTCTTAAATGCAGCGTTTCAATTTTGGAATTGGGTAAGGTGCAGGAGCTTTGAAGACTTTGGATTTTAGATAACCGCCTCCCAAAAAAATAAATCACATGCGAAATCCGTATTATTTATTCGGATATGGTGTTCTTCCAAATATAGACATGTAACGCTTTGGAAAACAGGGTGCCGTGGAAGCATGTAGCCCCATCTTTTGAAAAAACGTTTCATCGTTGAATGGCAGACAGGTTAGCCTAGAAGCAAGAAAGGTTTTTAACGTAAGAAAGTTTGTAACAACCGTAACGGGGTTCTGTAACAGCGGCAAGAACTTCATTCTTGTTTTCAAACAACTATAAGCTAATAACTTTAAATGAAGACATTGAGTGCTATACTGTTACTTTGGTCCTGTGCAGCGGCCATTGATAAATTTCCGGTTCAGTTTTTTAAGCTTTTAGATAATCTGCATGCAATAGTTGTAGAGTTATTAACAACTTAATTGTTGTTTAAGTGCGGTTTAGTCTATTTTTTAATCATAGCAGCTATATTTGTTTACATTTGAAATATAGCAGCACAGTGAATGACGTCAGTTTCTGCATCTTCAGTGAGTTTTTGCCGAGTGTGACCAAAGGGAAACTTTTAGTTTTGTGAACCGAAAAATCTGCTTTTTTTGCCTGCTGGCCAAATTGTTCCTTTTTGCGTAGAATTTCTAATTTTAATTCCAAACATTTTAAAATTGTTTTAACTGTATTTGTGGTTTTATGGTTTTCCATATCTTGCAAATTTTAATGAACATATTTTGAGTTATGCATTTTGCTTCGCCACGAAGTAAAAACTGAATAAATTGAATGAGAAATCTATCTTTGAGATTTGAGGAAATAAGTTTAAATGAAAAGCAGAAAAAATGCGCATAATTTAATATTCCGTGAGTCAAGTGGTGTCCGCATCATATTTTTTTACTAATATAAAAGTAAAACGTACGCTTGCTATTGTATGATTTTTAAATGAATTTCCTTTCATGAATATCAAATTACAGAAATGATCACCTTCTTTAATATTTACCTTCTAAAATATTTATATTCATTGTTTAAGTATAAAAACTGCAGATTACAGATACACTGAGGCACAGTATTCCTAAAAGCGTAATTGAGTTTAATTTCTCAGGAATGATAATTCCTTTTTAATTTCTGCTTTCCTCGAAATAAAATTAAGTAAATGAAGAACACAATCTTTAAAATCCCATCTGGAAACTGAAAAATCTTTCTCTTCACATGCAAATTTTCAGGGCTGTAAAATGAAATTAAATATACAGAAGCTAAAACCGAATATTCTGTAAAATATTTTATTTTATCTTTTAGTGATTAACCTTTTTGTTTCACGAAATTAATATTCTCCTTTCTGTAATGATAAGAGATGCAAGCAAACCTTATTGTTTTATTCGAAAGTTCAGCATGATTTGACCCATACATTTTTACCGAATACTATCCGAAAAATTTAAATTATTTCGTTTTCTAATTATCCATATTTCTAAATTCTGAAGTTAAGATGCTTTGAAAAAAGCATTTCAGAATGTTTATTTCAGCCATTTATGCCCTCCGAAACATAAATATTATTTTTCGTACCTTTAGGGTAATATTTTGGTTCTACGCTTTGTCCAATACCGCGGATTTCTGGCCACGAAATAAATGTACACATCGCAGAATATCATTTCCATCAGCGGTAAAAGCTCGCAAATGCATCCGGTTTGATTTTATAAACATATGTTCTATTTGCATTTCTTTCGAAGCGTAAACCAGGAGAGCATTTTTCGTATTTGAAAATTTACAACTGTTTATTTTTTCCTATTTTATAGATTAAAGCATTTTTGGAAAAATCATAAATGTATTGCAATATCTTCTTAAGAATAAAATTACGTGAGATGCATTTAATTTCATATTAAAGAAAACCCTACCATAGCGACAACTTCCTATAGATAACCACTTCTAGAAGTGAGCAGTAACTCTAGGATTGAACAATGGCACTAATAATAACAATGCTATTCTATAAGATGACGATTTATTAAAGATTTCAACCACCATAATCGATTTATTTATAATATCAGTCTAAAGAATGTTCAGATATTTTATAAATTATAAAATGATTCTCCATCAGGCAAACTACTTTACAAGCAACATATTTTTTGATAAATTTCCGAAACATAAATTGTATTGTTATCTCAGCGCAATGTAATGTATCTTATGGACTCGTTAGTGAAATTTTATGCTAAGGAACTCATCTTGAAAAGCTTATAGTAAATTTCCCATTTCCTATTTGTGAAGACTGATATTATAAACTAGTTACAACAATTACTCTGATTGATGAAAAGTGATAATTTCAAGATAATATTTAAAACGTTGATGTGGTGAGTTGTATTCATTCTTCAGTACCCGCTATATTTTAAGTTCACGCTCACATGATGGTAAAAATATAAAACGAAGAGTTATTTTGCTACTGTGAATCGGTGTCTTAGGTATATCAAAAATACAGATAATGACAGAAAATTAGTTACCGCACGGATATTTAAAAATATCAGTATGTTCAAGCCGAAAGTGGAAATGTCTGCAAATCAAAATTCTCGGATGGTGGCAATATTGCTTATATGTTCCAAATTTTATTAACATAATAAGAGCAATTAGATCGTGCTTTAGAGAGCAATAAGATGGTTGATTTATTTATAAATTTCAAACTGTTTTAGAAAGAAGTGATTAATCAAAAGAGAAGAATTAAATAGGTAATTTTTTCATTATATGAATAGTAAATGTGTTTGAAATTGCTAAATAAAATATTTAGTGAATATATATATATATATAACTGTTAATCAGTAACTAACATGCTTACAGCAAATAAGTATTCTAAACCTGCGCATTAACTAGTATAAACTTCATTAAATACTCGCAGATCGGCTGCAGGTGAGCGTCTCAGAGAAAACTAATTTACAGGCCGGTTTTTGTAATCGTTTTATAAATTAAAAAATTTCTCGATATTTGATTTCAGTTTAATTTACATTCTAGTGGCAACTGATGGAGGAAATAAAAGATTAAGGAATTAATATAAAGGTTAACGTAGACATTTTCAAACTGATGTATCGATGTTAAGTTTTCTTTAACATATAAAGTCTTGAAAAACGATTACGCAAATCGGTAATCGCTATCACCGATGTCGTGTTGTCTAGGACGACCCCGCTCATCATTAGACATGAACCCTTTTTCCTAATTTTACATTTCATAGTATAATGTTTTCTTTTCGTGCAAATTAAATATAACCAGATTATAAAAATGCAAAAGTAATCCTTAAATTTTAAATAGCTCGGTTTTATTTAACATTAACTGAGGAACGCATTTGGAAATACTATCCAAAATGAAAAAAATAAAGCAAATACAAGGCAATGCAAAGCGCATCTAAAGCACGAAGCTAACACGGAAGTATCTTAATATTCCGAACTCACGCTAAACTCAACACATACTATCCCTGATCTTACATAGTTTCCTCCTGGACGCCCAGGAATTCCTAGTACCTTCTCAAAATTACTGGAACGCATATATGGGAAGATAGGGTTACAGCTACATATTACAACAATTACTGTTATTCAGTTACAATGACCATTACAGTTATGCAGGGACCGGACGAAAGTATCGCTAGATTGTCACCAAGTTTGACGACTTTGGTAGTTTCTCGAAAAATATGCGACAAAAATTAGTCACCAGAATCATCGCCATCTCGGCGATACCTCGCCAATTTAGTGACATAGACATTTACTCAGGATTAATTACACTTGCCCCTATATTCTTATTTTTCCGGTAAAGCTTCGTTTCCTTAAATTTCCATGTTACATTATTCAAAAGTGTAAATAATTTATAACGATATTAATTCAGTTCAGTCATAGAATTCAGTCATAAAAATAAATCTTTTTTTTTTTTTTTTTTTTATTTTCTTGTTAAACGAAGGAAGTGAAAAATTCTGCCGACTGAGTAAGGTTACACCTTCTTTCAATGAAATTAATTTCTTCTAAATGCTTTAGAGCAGTACTGATAGTCATTTTGAAGAGTCATAGGTTCATTGAAGGCGATGAGGTGAAAAATATGCACTCCCCGAGACTCGAACCTGGACCTCTCGAAACCGCGCAGAGTGTGCTAACTATACACCGCGAAAGCATGCAGAGAGGAGGGAGAAAATACCTTATATTTCGAAAGCCAAGTTCCACAATTGAGATAGCCAAGCCGTATACGGCCTGCAGATCACATGATGACGCCCATTAACGAGGCAAAGCATTACCTCGTTACTCCCTCTTTTAAAGGGCGACTATGGATTAAGGGATCCAATCGCCAAATCCTGATAGCGAAGTGTCATTATCCACAACATTTTAGTTAGGGCGCCACTGTAAAATCATTAGGTTATTTTGAAGCAGGAGTACATGTAAAATGAGCAATGCTTTCGCCAGGACTCAAATCTGGACCTCTCGAATACGCGCTGAGTGTGCTACCATTGCACCACGAAGGCATGCAGAAAAGAGGAAGAAAATGCCTCATAACTTTGACAAAATCATACTTTAAGCATTTCAGGAAGAATAATAATCGGCATCAAGTGCATTAACATTTGGTGTTAAAATTTACGTGAAGAAAATATAAAATATTTATTTCTGCAATCGTAAATGTATTTCGGAATGGGAAATATTGCTGTTTATAGCACCACGAGTCGCTTTTGGAACTAAGTATTGAAATATACCCAATATTCCTCCGCATAACTCGCATTTTTAATAGAAAAGATGAGATCGAAATTTAATGGTTTGATTTCTGCATGTACTTAAATGTTGTTACTGGCGATTCTGGCGATTTGCTAGGACGCAGTTCGCAAGACTTCTATTATAAGCCATTTTTTATACTGCTTTCTGTAAAACACGTTAATTCTTTGGTATAATAATTATCGCGATATCATTTTGCTTCCACTCTTACATATGGAGTTTTCACCAACACCAAATATGCTTGCTGCAGTACAATTTCCATTTTCTTTCGCAAACTGAATGACTTTGCACTTGAAACCAGCACTACGTACGCTTCGTTTCGTAAGAGCCATATTAACTACTAAAGAGAAACTAGATCAACTGTATTTTAACATAAGCGAATGCAGGTTACAAAAGCTTTCGATATTCACTTCATAATCACGGGTTTAAATGACTACAGGAAGAGAAAGCATCTAATTCCTAATTGCTCGAAGTGCATTCGTATCCCAAATTATTTTTCCCTTTTCTCAAAACCCTAGTATAAATTCTTGTGCACACCTATACTGAATAAAATCCACCCTCCTGGCAGAGGTCTTTACTTCTTCAAGCATTTCTCCCACATGCATATTGTTCCCCATTTCGCTTGTCAGTTCAGTATACCATAGTTCCATATCCTCCGAAAAATCTTGGAATGAACGACTTCAAAAGATAACGACATCGCACATATATCTTTGGGGTTCCTTCGTAACGAAAAGGGTGTACATTATACGACGAATATACCTAAAAATTAAAGAATGTATTTTGCAATTGTTCCCGTTATACATCGGTGCTTGTTATACATCAAAATACACGCTACTTGAACTATATACTTGCAGCCAGACTGAAAAACGGTTAGTGACTTTAAGTGCCATATCAAAGGACCCAAGCTCGATTCCTGGAGGAGGAATGGGTGTAATTTGTCCCTCCCTTCATAAGAGGCAACGGTGGCACCTCCAGCCTTCCCCAGTAGAACGGTGTTTGAGACACCAGGGTGTCTAGGCCGGAGGTGCCTAGGCCTTGTAGAACATTTGGTGGCTTCGAATGATGTAAGAAGAAGTGTATGCACCTTCGTAATGAAAAGATCACCGCTTCTGACGTTAGTGTTGTCGAAGGCCTATAAATGACTTGAGCTCGCCATTGAAGAAACAAAAGCATATTTGCATCTTCAGATTTTTTCAGACTACAATTGTACTACATTTAATGATAGATTTTAATGTTTATCATTATATTGTGTAAGTTAGTGTCATGTAGATTTCCCGAAGTGATTCAAATTCAAACCATGTAAAATTTCATAATATGAAATTTAAAGAAGAAATGGCCCATTATTTCAAAGGATGAGATAGATTAGCAATAATAAAAATGAAACAGAAGTTTATATAAAACAGAAAGAAATTATTAGTGGGTCGTTTACATCAGTATATTCCGGAAATAATGAGGATAAAGTGAAAAATATTAAACGTAAGTTTTAAAAAAGTACGATTCAAATTTTGAAGTTGAAATCAAGCAATGTTCTTTTGCATATAAAAGTGTTCCTCTTTTTTTATCATTCATGGTTTGCATAGTCCGTAAAGTAAATCGAATCTTCGAATTAGTTCACAAAGGAATGACACATCTCTCTACGTTAAACATATTCAGGAAAATTTAATTACAGAACTTTTACTTCAAATGAAAAAAAATTACATTAGCTAGTCACTTTAACATCCATCAGAAAATATATACTTGCTCTAGCATTTTGAACTTTTGAAGCACTGTTAAAGTATCTTATTGTCATAGACCCCGGTATCCCATCATTTTTGATAGCTTGAATTGTCTGAAATCCTTCAAGTCCACAAAACCATTTTAATGAGGAGAAGAAATCTGGCAAAAATGGTCGTGGCATAACAGATATCTGTTTCTGATGAAAGAAAGCTTATTTGTTCAAAACAGGACATTGCGTGGAATGATTGAACGATGCTTTACTTCAATTTGCCCTAAAACATGAACTATGTAGTTCAGGATAGTTCCATGTCATACAGTTCTTCAACGCAGCTTACAATAACGTCTTCTGACAAATAATTATAATTATTGTTAATTTTACAGACCTGACATGACCGTAAAGTTTGACAAATGTTTTAGATTAGAGGAGTATTGAGAAAGTTTTTCGAAATCTTCTAATCATCTTTTTCTTATTATTGGAACGTTAAGTTCCAGGTTATACAGTTCTATATGTAACACCTCTCGCAATCATCGTTCATACAATCACCTTTTCTGTCCAGCCTCGTGCTCACTTCCTCCAGATATATTTCTTTTATTCAGTGCTCTTAAGTGTTTCGACTTAAATTAGAACTTCATTTTGTGATTATATTATTTCTTGTTACACTATTTAAAACGCTAAACGTATTTCTAATGCAAAACACATAAACAATTATGTGTTCAGAAGAAACCCTTCAGAAGAAAACGTTAACAATGAAACGTGTTGAGGATTGTGAGAAAATGTAAAATAATAGGTATCATATTTATTTTTCAACTCTTTTGCCAAAAACAACGTAATTAAATTTAACAGTAAGACTGTAAATACTGACTAACAAACATCTATTTAGCTAGCAAATGCAAAATCTGAGAATATATTATTACTTTTTAAAACATAAAAATTGATTATCTTTGTAGAGAAATTAAGTATTTGTGGAAGTAGGCAAGATGAGCATCGCCTTCATGGAATCGAACCACTTCGGAACCGGTGGTACGCAAAGAAGCAAAGTATTTTTAATTATTAAATTCAAAAATTAAAACCCCAGCAAATTAATTAAAAATTAAAACTGATGGAAATTTTTCTCTAACACTCGTAAAGTTATGCGATCTGAACTTTGTTCGATTGTGATGGTGATAGTAGCACTTGATACTATAAGTTAGTAGTGGTGGTACTATAAGTTTTCAATTTTTGTTAGATGGTAGTCAAAAGGCTGAGAACCGCTGATCTAGAGTCTTTTGTATTTATGTTGTAGGGATTTATTTCTGTAACAGTTAATTTTATTTTGAAGCAACGTTCCTATTACTTTCGCTTTCAACCCACGCTTTTGAAGCATAATGTAAATGAGGTAGCGGGCGTGCATTCAAATATAACAGAAAAAAGTTAGTATTTAAGGGAAGGTGAGTGTGAATTATTCTTGGCAAAAACTGAAAAAATTTCGCCATGATAAAATTTTGAATTTCTCACCAAATTTTGCAAAATTTAATATCTAAGCATAATTTGAGTCGTAGAATGGAAATATAAAAAAATGGTATGTTATTTCAGAAAAAATCAAACTGTCACCCCCCTTTTTTTCCCGTGGTGTACAACAGTAATTATTTGGTCACGCCTGTGTTGAACTGTTTCTCAATACGTTTAATGCATTGTTTTGGGGAATTTAAGTTCACCTGCTTATCTGCAGTTCATTTATTCTCTTGAGGCTTAGTACCTGCCTAAAGCTTTTATAACTCTAGAGACAGTTAAGGTATAAATCAACAGTCAAAGATGAAATGGAGTTTCAAAGCTTTTCGTCTTTTAGAGTAGAACGTGTCTGAAAGTTTTTTTTTTTTTTGCTCTAAAATCAAATGTATCAAAAGGGTAGATACCGTTATGTGTGTTACATATACTAATACCAAAATAAAACTATTATTTTCTTTTACTCTAGCTTCAGAGACAATGATACGTTACCTCGAAGAAGTATTTGGTCACGACTGAATCCAAGAGGAATTTTTTCATTAAAGATTAATGCTCTGCTATACAAGAATTATTTTTGTAAAACGTATCTCCATCAAGAGTCACAAACGCTGTGTTTGAGAGTTTTAGATTTAATCTTCATTTATTTTTAATATGAACTGCAACACGATATTTTTACTGCATAATGTGAAGTGGAGAATTATGAAAAATACATTAGAAGAACTGTATATTATCCTATATGTTATCAAGTTCATTTTCCACAAAGAGCTTTCACTGACGTTTAATAACTAAATGTTTTAGAACAAAAAGAACATTTAAATCGCAACTCAAATTAGTTTGGAAAATGAAGAATTCTAATTATTTCGAACTTTAGGCACGCAGAGTTCAAGTTACGAGGATTGCTTCTTCTACTTTATAAGGCAAATGAAGTTAAACCTGTTGTTAATTTATTTATCCTCTTTCACTCTTCGCGTTTATTTAAAAGTTCTTTTAACATTTATTTTAACTTTAATTTAAGTGTTCGGTATCTGGATTAGCCTACATTGCTCAACAAATACATAACACATAAACATTAATGGAAAAGCATCTGTGAACTGCAGAGAGGCCTAATGATATTTATTAAACCCTTGTGTCATGGCTTAATCTTGCCAATGGATCAAATTAATGTGATGTTGCTAAGACAATTTCTTCTAGAGCAGGAGAATTTTTGTTTCATATCATATATCATTACAATTCATGATTTATTTTACAAAAGAAAAAAACGCTTACTTTTCATTAGTTATTTAAAAATTATAATATAAGAACAAACATGACCTGTTTTTTTATTACAAAAAGTCTGCAGTCTTGTGAAAAAGAGGCGGACCAGTTGTTAGCCCAAAAGGGCTGTGAGTCTTAGAACGGCATCTTGTGGCGTTTCTCTGTAAACGGTGAATCACTTTTCAAATTGTTTCCAGCAAATATTATCGCCCTGCATTATATTTAAAGAAATTAAGTAATGAAGAATTTGTATGAATGTATGTATATTTCTCGCGATGTGAAAAATCGACGGTACCTAGAGCCATCAAATTTTGAACAACGTAATCCTCCACCCGAAGATGGACGCCCGAATCTTGAATTTCAAATTTGTTGCATTATCTGTTTCACATTTTGTAAAACTTTGACGAATTTTTGTTAACAAACTCAACAATTTCAAAGCCAGCAATGGCAACACTGTAGAGAAAAAAAATTATCTCCAGCGCACGACACTGTCTATCGGACATTCTAAAGATATGTTGTTTTTAAATATTTTGTGCTATTCTTGTTGAATTAAATTTTTATGGAATTTAGAGGCGAAGAACATGGTGTTTATTGTAAAGCTAACGCACAAAACGTTAAAAAAACGCCCCTTTGGACGTAATATAAAATCTGAAAGCTTTTATATTTTCTAGTTTTTGTATTTTTTTAATTTTAGATTTTGTAATACACGTATCAGTTATGGTCGCATTATTTTCATATTTGGATGCAGCATGTGTTACAATGTTTCCTAAAGTGTAATTTATGTGTAATGTAATGTAAGATTAGCATTTATATTAGTACACGTTTTACTTTGATTAACACGGTTTTTAACATTTTGTAGTAGATTTCTCTTTGCTGATATATGTGAAACATCATACACATGAAAAGTCAAAGTAGGTTTTGTAAACTCTTTCTCATACGTTTAAATACGACTAAAATATACATATTATTCACGAACTTAAGACTATACCAATTACGCGTGCAATTTTCATTACATCAGTTAAAGCTCATTCGAAGTGGTGTACAAAAACATAAAGCATCAATTATTAAATAACTTTTATTAACAGGGAATACTTGTTAGTAACAGAGAATACTTGACGCTATTAATCTGAACATTTAGGAAGGGTTTACTTTGGTTTGATTGTTATACTTGTAGCTCAATACAAAATTCTGCGCAACAAGCTGTATTGATTGAATAACATTGATTACGTATCGATTCTTACTGGAACTCCTCTGTTCAGTGACGTCATTCACTTCCTATTTGTGTATCATATACAAATTGTTACTGCTTTGGAAAATTCTAGATTAACACTAATGTTAGAATGCTAAGTATTGATTAAATGTATGATTTTTTTAATTCCTTATATTTAGAGTTTAAAATATATTTTTAGAAATATAATCTTTACACCATTTTGATTTTAAATTCCACGTTTATTTGTGATACTTTTGCTTAACTGCTTGTTAAAAATTTACGTTAATATTTTCTGGTTTTGTTTCAGTTGTAGATTTCTCCAATTATTTTAGTACTGCGGAAAAAAAAAAAAAAAAAAAGAAAAAAAAAAGAGGGGGACAGTTCTATATTTTCCGTTCTACTGGGACAATTGACGAAATTCAAATTGCGTTTTTCATATCTCTAAAGCACGACCTAGGACATGTATTAGATTTATATTTAGCATTGTTCTAATACAGGTATTTTGACACAAAATTGGACATTTTCCTAAATGACATGCCATATTATTTCATATTTCTAATCTACGACTGAAATTATGCCTAAATATTAAATTTTTTAAACTAGGTGAGAAATTTACGCAGAAATTCAAATATTTATCTTGGCGCATTTTTTTCAGTTTGCGCCAAGAATAATTTACATGGCGAAATTTTTAATTTACGTTAATCAATTTTCCGTTCCTTTTTCTAATTGTACACGATCGGAAAAAAGTTCATCCTTCATACTCTCAAATAGTTTTAGCAAAATACGTAAATCACATTTGGCGTTATTATCGCTTATAATGAATATGTCAAATTTCAAAGCGCGCAAATATGTAAATTCACGTATGTCTTAGGAAATTTTGAATAAAAAATTCTAATTTTTTGCCATTATGCTTAGAAATACATCATACGTTGTAATCCACAATTATTTTTAAAAAAATTTTTAAAAAATAAATAAAAAAAATGGAGGAATTTTATTTGGAATGAATCCAAATTTCGAAATGTGAAAGGAAGGATAAAACAAGTTTAATAAAAAAAGAGATATTAATAATAAATATATATAAAATTCAATTAACTTGAGGAGCTAAAATTTTAAGAGCTAATATTGTAAAAACCACTCGTGCGATTTTTACACAACTTGGCAGTTTGGCATAGTTTGAGTCGTAGAATCGAAATATGGAAAAAAATGGCATACCATTTTAGGAAAAGTCCGATTTTGTGTTAAAATACTTATATTAGAACAATGCTATATATAAATCTAATAGATATCCTAAGTCGCGCTTTGGCGATATGGGAAAAGGAAGTTATTTTTCGTCAATCGGCCCAGTAGAACGAGAGTTATAGAACTGTCCCTTTGTTTTCGCAGTGTACATGATCTTCTTAAGAAATGTACAGGCGCGGTAAGATGGCTTCCCCGCAAAGCAGTTTTAGGGTTGCCATAAAATGGCAAAATAAAGTAGGGTTGCCCCATTTGACGAGAAATCGCCTATATGGCGACAAAATTGGCGATATACCATGGACGGTTGGAGAACCTTCTGGAACGAATTCTTACCGGTTTAGCCCAAAATGTTCTCGAACACAAGCGAAAGCTATATAAACCATGCTGGTCTGCAGTCAGTGAGTGTGCTTCATCGAGAGAGCGAGTCAGAGTGCCTCGTCTGGTGTGCGAGTTAGTTAGTATTGAGTTGGTGACTCGTCTAGCGAGTCAATCCCTGCGAAGTCGATCGCGTTGACAGCCGGGCAGCGAGTGCCGAGTGGGTCGCCAAGTGCACCGAAAGAGTCTCGTAGTGTATCGGGGTTAATGCATCGTCGAGAGAGCGGGTTGAACTCCGGGAATGACTGAACCGAAAAATCGGGAGCTGTGCTCTGTCTGTCGTCGAGTGTATCGTGAGTTGTAGCGTGGAGAGTCTCGAGAGTACGTGGAATTCCGAGAATCACCAAGCAGAGTCGGGAGCTGTACTCTGATGCTTTGCAGTAAAGCTGTCTCCATCTTATAGCCTGATAACCTGAAGGCTGTGTCGCTGATTGTTCCAGCGTGTTTATAGTAGTTCGTCGAGGACTGTAACGTGATTTTGGAGCTGTCCTGATTAATATTGGCTAAATAAAATGTGTTTCGATACTTCATCAAGTAGTATTGTCACGAACCTTCCTTACGAATCCTTACGTACCCCGTACGAACGTGAAGGAAGAAAATAACGTAACAAATGTTGTCAGAAAAGAAAAAATCGTAACAATGTATAAAGAATAAATCGAAAAAAACAACAGTCGCAAAAATTTTGAAAAGAAGGAATAAAAATAACTTTTCCTAAGTTTCACAAAGTGTGCGGCTGAGAAGTTATTTGATTTAAGCACTTTGTTCTGCGAGTCTTTAGTAACATGCATGTTTCAATTTAGTAACATAAATAAATAAAAAGTGAACATAAAAGTTTCAAAATCATTTTGTTAAATATGTTATAGGTTTTAAAAATATTAACATTATCAAATCGTAACATATATGTCTTAATGATCTGAAGAAAATGAATGTAGTAAATTAATCGGAAAAATGAGGTACGAATTTTGTAATGTTCTTAAGCGCCTTGACAATACAGAATCGAAAAAAGTTAACTAATTTTTAAGATAATGCATGGGAGTTTCTGTGGTTTTCCCCATGTGTAATGTCTATACCTGCTAGTTCTCCTTAGAAAGTCCTCCGCGAATGCATCCCTTCCTTTAGGCAGATAGCCCTCGAGGCTTTGCCATAATCACATAAACCGAACCAAGCCTGGTCTTGCATTCACTTGATTATTGGCACTTTAATATTCTTTTGTGTAGTTATCCTCCTCAATCTTTCTTTGTGATAATCAGCGAATTTGAATCTGTTAAGATCTACTGCAGAACTCTGCAGATAGCTATTGTAAATTTTTGGTAGAATTCTTCCGTCTCTTTTGGTTTATTTGATTATGGGAAAGCACTCGAAGGCTATCTGCCTAGGGAAGGGACGCCTTCGCGGACTACATTTTAAAGGAAATTGGCTCGTATACACTTTAGCCACGAAACGGGCCACGTAGCCCACGAACGGGCTGGCTATATGGAAAGCCACAAAAACGCCCATGCAGCCAGCCCGTTCGTGGGATTCGAACTTCGGAGCGAACTACCAGTGTTCAGCGCTTTTTCCACTCGTTGGTGGACCAACTCCTCCTCGCATTATATCTAACTCTTCTATTCTATCAAAGTGGGATGTTTCCTATCCACGTTTTTCTCTTCCTTACGTGCGCATATATATATCAGCAGACTGTGTTGGCTACTGTGAAGCCAACGTTTACTACAACATTGCCATTTCAATTGCACACGAAAGATGCCCTTAAGTTTAGTTATCAGGTCTACATTTTTCTTTAGAAAATATCAGAGGACAATTCTCCATTATACGTTCTCGATACCTGTTCTATCTGTAAGTTTCTCCAACTAAAGCGGAGCTCAAAACATGTTTCTGTGAGGTCCTTTTAGATCCAACTGGTGACAAAATTTTGCTTTCAGCTAAATAGTTTCCCAAGGTTGAACATTGTAGAAGAACAGTGTAATATGAAATCCAAAACGACGCATCGATGCTGAATTTATTCTGAAACATTCCGCTGAATTGATTTCACACTCGGTTAATTATAAATTAGGCAAACTTTACATAATTTTATGCTTAGATTAGAATAATGTTCGCTTATTCAATAATATTCAAAATAAAAAGTTACAATTTGCATCACCGTAGAGATAATATCAGCAGCTTCGTCTTTAGAAGTTGTTAAAAAACATTTTCAGGGATACATAGTAATAACAATTGAATAACAAAGCGTCGAAAACGGCGTTATGTCTTTTCAATCTTTTAAAGTCCTTTAGGTTAAAATTGCATTGAGATATATATGTTTTCTTTTCTCTACCGAGTAGCTTAAATAATTCTGGGATAAACGTTAAATGAAAATGTCAAAGTATTTTACTACTATCAACTCACGCTCTGCTTTTAATATCTTTATCAAACACCAAACATTTCTTCCACTTAATTAACGGAAATTTATTCTCTTTTATATTCTTTGAGTAGTAAAAGAAAGAAAATTTTCGTTTAAAAATTTTTCGTATACAGAAATCTCTGCAACTCATTTTAAATTATTTTCACTAAAACGCAAACTTGAAAATGCATACATTTGTTCAGATCAAAATCGTAAAGAACAACCTTGTATTTAGCGTAGGTATAATGAAACACTCAATCGATTTCGAGGGCAGCTAAGGGTCCCTCCTCATCAGAAGAAAGAAATACATAGAAAGAAGAAAATAGGAGAAGGAGTCACAGAAACACGTGGTCCTTATCAGCACTGCACGTGGTTATTTTCTTCTTTCTATGTATTTCTTTCTCCTGATGAGGAGGGACCTTTAGCTGCTCTCGAAATCGATTGAGTGTTTCATTATACCTACGCTAAATACAAGGTTGTTTTTTACGATTTTGATTGTCACATTAGCGTGTTTCTCTTCTAGTCTTATTTGTTCAGATATCAAAGGCTTGAGAATATTTTGATTTCTATTAAATATCTTCATAAAGCGGAAGTTGGCGAACTTCCGGTTTTCACTGGAAGTATCCGGTAAATCCAAATAATTTACATTTATAATTTATTCAACAACTTCAAAGCCTTACTTAATACTAAATGTCTAAGAAAACTAATTGGATAATTAATAGAAATGTGACAACTAACAACTAGTTCATATAAAGAAACATCTGACTTAGTCCAGAAACAAAATGGAGTGGGAAACAAGTAATAAGATGAATAGCGTAACTTGAAGTACCTTCGGTTTTTCTACATTGACTACACGAGAAAAGTTGCCTTTGGGAGATTAAATATCACCGGCTAATGCTCTCAATTACACGCTGTCTGCTGGTAATATAACAAATTAGGATTTTATTTTATATTTTATTATTTTTTATTTATTTTCAGAAGACTTATAGTAAAATCGAAAAAGAAAAATAATTAATACACTTGTAAGGATCTTAAGTTTTACTAACGTTTATTTTATTTTAAATCTTTACTATCACTTCTTATTTTCTACTTCCGGCCAGAATTATAAGCGTTAACGTATTTATGCAAAGTTTGTCTGGCGAGCGCCAAGTATTTAAGTTGTGGCTTTTTGCCAAGCGAGAGAGAGGAAGGAGTAGCCAAAGCAGGCCGCTTACCTTAGAAGTTTTACTCGGTTGCTGGTTGCCTTCCAGGCCAGAGGTTTAATCCTCTTGATAATTTTAAACGTATTGTAGTGTTAACAGTTCTCTGTACTACATACGGCTTCCTGTTAATATAAGGCCAATCTTCCACGTTTATTATTTCAAAGTTAAGTTAGCGTTTAGTTATATTTTTATATTCTTACGTTTAGACCACAAGTAGTGGGTCTTTGTATTCCGAAGTACGGAAATTATTGTAAATAGAGAAAAATAAAGGGTTTTGTATACACTTCTTGTGTATCCTGTCTACTTCCCACAGTTATTGAACATAGCTTTAGTAAGCTGTCTGTTCCGAGTCAGGTCCTTGCATGTTCCCGAAGAAAGTAAGACGGAACATTGAACCTGATACACTTTTATATACGTTTTCCAAAGTAGAAACGATATCTTCTTTTTACACTGAATTTAGGGTGTTCGCGGGTTGAAAAAGTGTGAAAAAACGTACACGTCAAAGAAAATATTTTAATAATGTTTAATAATGCTGTGATGTTGCATTTCCAATTGAAAACGTTGGCAGTCGAAAAAATGCTGATCATAGCTTATCTTAAAAATATGCTTCTTTTACAGAATTGGTTTATGCGAATAAAAAACGCATATATATATATATATACTTATGTTATATTTTCCGGATAAGGAAAAAAATACAGGGATGAATGGCAGAGAAATATGCAAACTCTTTTCCATTTTATTAGCTAAACCATTTTAATCAAACGAGAGCTTGTGTAAAAAGCAGAAGAATTTTAAATTATAAATTTCAAAGTACTTAAAAAGAAGTTTGGATTTCATTTCAAATATAGAACATACTCATAGATAAATATTTAATAAAAGTCTGGCAAATCTGCAGAACGAGAATGAAAATCCTTATCTATATCTGGGATTAACTGTCATTTAAAATCGATAAAAAAGTTTTAATTTAATTTTTGATATTGATTATTCGGTCTGGATAGAACGTTCTTTTGAATGTTATTGAGAAAGAAGTGATATACATATTCCAAGAGTAACATTTTAAAGAAGACGTTATATAAAATTCCTTATTTGAGAAAATTTTTAGGAACGTTGTAAACCTTTTACTTTGGAAACTATAAAATTAGAACCAGGTATAAACATGCTGCTTAAATTATGAAATATGAAACCAGAGCACTGTACTAAAAAGAAACCGAATGACTTCGGATGAGGTATGTAATATATGAGGTAAGAATATTTTGCACCTTTTTTAGTAACTCTTAAATTATTTTCATTGAATCAGTTAAATGACTGTAAAGCTCTATAAATGATATTATCAGAAAAGTATAATAAAAATTTAAATTATCAAGATGCATTAGTAAGGTGTTTATTAAAACTGCTCAGTTTGTTTAAGCAATTCTAGATTGAATAAACGTGAAAAATAAATTAAATGTTGGCTTTCTATGCTAAAAAAAGTTTGTTAATTTGTGTATCTATCAGCATAGCGTATGGCTGAAAATCTGTTCTGCCTGGTTGAGTATTTATCGATCGTCTGCTTAACAATTTATGTTTTTTCTGCATGTCTGTCCATCGAATTATCTATCTAATATTGCTTGCATTAGTTTGCCGTCTGTTTTCTACGTAGATATCTACCTATATGTGTATTTCTCTATCTGCTTTACTCCCTGTGTGTTTGTCCATTTGCATATGATTACAAGGCACAGGTTAATGGAGATTACTTTAATAACCAAGCCAAATGCCAAGGAAGAAATCTATAGTTTATTACAAATAAATAAATGTGAATAGCAGGTTTAAAGCACAGTTCGGATTCCATGATTCACTCATTTAACTCTGGGCATTAAAGGCAATGAGGAAGCAGACACCCTGGGAAAAGAAGCGGCAAAGGAGCTCTCAAGAACAGAACTGCCAGATAAATTACCTAGGTCTCATCTCAAAAGGATCACTCTAAAACAACTGATAGACAGATGGCAAGCCAGATGGGACACAGCAGATACAGGAAGGAGAACGTATGTGTTCTTCCCAAAACAACGCTAGAGTTAAACTGCAATAGTGGTAGTCAGACACAGTTTTATACAGGTCATGGCCTATTCCTGACCTATCTGCATAGATTCAGCCTGAGTGACACAGAAAGATGTCAGTGTGGAGAGGTGGGGGATCCAGACCACTACGTCTTCCACTGCACAAACACGGCACAGTACCATATAAGAAAGCCAAGTCAAGCTTACTGGCCACAATGGGCGGCAAATATGAGAACAAACAAAACAGCAAATAAAAAGCTACAAGCGGTAATCAGCCATTGTCAGAGAAAGTATTCTTTAATACGACGATAAGTGTCCCCAAATAGAAATAATCAAGTGCTTAGCGCTTTGAATCATAAAATGTATAAATCACACTAAATCAATCTGGGCACACACCTCGAACCTCTCAACCCAAGACTAACTTAGATAATTAGGACTATGGCAACAACCTGCCTATATTCTTTATAATGTTTACTTTTGCAATTAATGTACTGGTCTAGGACTCGCAAGACCAGATCGTGCCAGTAAAATCTTCAACAGCAATGAGTTTTTCCTACACTTACTAATCGTGTGTTTAAATTACAAGTTTGTGATAAATAGGTTCAAGAAGGGCAAGGTCAACTTATGTTATCACCTCAAGTTTATGAATGATATTATTATTGGTATGGCATTTTTGCCTTCTTAATTTTAATAAATATTCAACTTTTTATGCAAATTTTAGGGAAGAAATATCTGTATTTATGTGATCATTTGCATGTTTGAATCTCTTCCCTAGTGATCAGCATTACGTGCTTAATTATGTTTTGTATAAATTATGTGCATGTTCTAAGGTGATAAAACTAACTATGGAATTAATGTAGGTAAGTTTCTCTTTGTAATTATGTATCAGCATTATGTATTCAAGTGTTTGGAATCAGATATCAGTTTTACTGAGTATGGTGCTGTACTTTTCTGTTTATGTTCACTTTAAAGTACTCAAGTCTGTATTTATTCCTTCTCTGCATGTACTATGAAGGTCAGTTCGTACTTGGCTAGGATTTAGACTACATAGCAGTACTTAATGATCAGTTTTATGTATTATGCTTATCAGTTTTAATTTTAGTTTTCATGTATTATGTATGCATTTTTAAGTGTTATGTATGCAAGCATTAGGGATCAGCTTTCTGTATTTCTGTACTCAATATCATGTTAGTTTTTCACTTTAATATTCAGTTTTGTACTTATGTATGTATTATCCTCTCTGCAAGTATTACGAAAGAAAATGTACGTGAATGGTTCAATTTGTAAAACAACTACAGTTTAAGTATACGCAAAGAACTAAATTATGCAGGAATTTGTTATCTTAGTGATAACAGGTACCCATTCTTTTAAATGTTCTTACATAAGAGTCAGGCACATGGAAAGTAAACTGCGTTAAATTATGTTTGGGCGCTAGGATTTTTTTAATCATCTTTTAATCTCTCTCTTTATTATTTTTTATTTTTTATTTATTTTTTTTAAGTTTACTATGTGCAATTTTTTAATAGGTTACAACTTTCCTCCATGCAGGACCAACGATTTCACAGAAGCCCCATAAAGATATGACAGCTGTGTCAGGATAAGCACCCGCACGTAGACATTTAGCAAGTCCAGAAAATCCACGGCAGTTAATTTTTCAGGCAAAGTCCTCCTATCTTTACTTTATCTAACACAAGTTTTTGTCTATTCTAACAGTCTTTTGATTGCTTCTTTGCTTAATTTTAAGTAGTTCCTAACAGGATACTCTTTCCCCGTACAACATCCAAGCTTATATGTAGACTTTATGAGGCCCTTAGCCGTCTATTCGACTGTGTTCCCGGAGCAGGATGGAGCAGAGAGTAGATGGTTTCTGCCAGGAAGATAACACACTGTGAGGCTAAGGCCAAGTCAGTGGTCTTCCTTGGTGGCGCTCACTCACTCACTCATTTAACTCTTAAGAAAACCAAACCGCTGAAATAACTAAAAAAGACAGCTTATTTCATTCAGATTTTGTTTTCTGTTTTTAGTTATATACCAGATGGGGGATATCCGGATAATCTATATTATGTTTTCTATTACATTTATTAATACATTAATAGTTTTAAATTTTATATCTGAATACAAAGTCTCTATTACTACCGTCATTAGATTATCCACCCACTTTAGACCGGAAGAAGTGATTGCTTTGAAATTATATTCCCATTATTATCACTGCCATTTATTAATCGGATATTTCATGATATTGCAGCAAAGTATGAGGAGCAGAATTTCATGGTGAAGATCATAACATCATAAATGAAAAAACATGTTGATAAATGACCGATTGTAGCAAAACACACAAGAACTACTTGTACAAGTTATTTGTTTTCCTGGCAATTCTTCAGCTTGAGTAACTGTCAAATAGCCGTATCAACCTTTCACAACGAAGTCGCCCATATCGCTCATACATTCAGACATCGGCAGGACTCCCAAACGCTTGTGTCCATTTTCTGCCTGGTGCTTGCTTCCATCGCGTTAGTGCATAGCTCAATGGTTTCGGGAGTAGTTAAATGACATTCCAATCATTATTTTAAAGCAACTAAATTCATTGAAACGACTTCCCTCTCCTTTGTTTAGCTATTGATGCAGTCCTATCCTAAGAATAAACTGCATACAGTAGGTTAAACTGCACAACGATCTTCAAGAGAGAAGTAATGACTTCACTTAAGCAGGTTATTGTTACTGCTGTAGTGTTCTACTTGGCAGGAGGGAAGGAAATCTATTGTAACAGAAATTCGTATACATGGACGTTGCAGACATTTGAGAGGAACAGATTTGGGCTTCTATCAATACGAAAGAGTTAGTAAATAAGTAAACCTTTGCAACTGTGCTAATTTTAATTAGAAGTTAGGCGGAGAGTCATCCGACAGTCTCCAGCGTTACCCAGAATATAAAACTTCAGAAATTTAAAACTTTAAACAATTTCAAAGTTGTACATTACCAGTGTTTTTGAAGAGGGAATCGAAGTAAACGACTGATGTGTTGTTGTAATGTATCTTCTTGATCTGAACATAAACTGAACCAAGTCAAAGGCGAAGGTGGCGATTTTCTTGGGCACATGTAGGTATCAGTTTGACTCAAGTCTGTCACAATTTTGATTCTGAACATCCCGAAGGAGAAATCTGGAGGTGTTCTATTACTTTCACCCTAACACAACATCTCGACCGGATTTTCGGTTCCGTAGCAGCCCACACCTCAATGTCGCAAACACGTTACATGAACTTTCGTGATTTCTCCAGCATTCGAATCCAAGCATAAAGCTATGGACGTCTGTTCCATAAACATCATGTTGGGGAAAATGGTAAAATAAAAAGCCAAATAGAACATACAGATGCGAATTTTGGAGTTTATAGTCGCATTTTGATTTAGCAATAATATTAGACAGATTTCTTTAAAAGATGTAAAGTAGCTCATCTGGAAAACACATTTTATAACTTTAAATTTGGCATATTATGCGCAAGTACAAGCAGAAGGCAAAATTAAAATCCAATAGTGATATCGTCTTCAGAAAAGTTCCCCTAACATTTGTAATTTCAATAGCTTTACATGTTTTTAAGAATGCGTAACAGCAGAGGTTGCTATAATGAAATTTAATGCAAGTTTCAGTTTCTTATAGCCAAAAAATCCTCTTTTATTATTTTTCGTATCAAATGAATTATATAATATATCGTTTCTATTTCTACATTTATGTTTAGACATTTCTCGAAAAATGGAAGAAATTCAATATTCAAATTTCTTTCCCAAAATCTGATTTAAAATACACTTCTCTGAAACGTTTTTATTCATTCTCTGCAAAGTCAAAATTATATTTTTGCTTCAAAATTCTTTTAACCGGGTCCTTATTCTGGATAATATTTTATAAAATTGTTTTAAATATATCGATATGAATTTCATCTTAAAGCTTTCAGCCTCTGTCTCCGCTTACTTCAGAATCTCCGCCGATCAGGAAGAAGAATGAAAGGTTTTTCGTGTGTTCTCCTGAGTGCTTTAATCTTGTGTGATAGAAATGATGGTTAGTAAGTCGTGAAAATCTGAACGCATACTTGTGGAAAGGAAGTCGGCGCATGCGCTTGTGTGTTAAGGCGGCTCATACACCTTAAATCCCTCGTGATCTTCGAATATATGACTGTTGCAATAATTGGGATATTTTATTTATTTTAAAAGCAATTATTTCCAACTTTTTACAGCTAACTACATAATAAAGCTGCTTTGGGAACTAGTAACCAGCAAGTTTGTGTTGTCACAAATATTTTTGTAATTTAACCCGCTTTGTGACAAAATTTTTCGTCTTGTTTCAACCTTGCGAGCATGATATTTTAGAAATGGCTAATGGTGCATATTTGAAATTCGATGGAATTCTTTATACGGGCACTATCTTCTAACAACCAAAAATCTGATGAATATTTTAATATTAAAAAATTTTGTGCATGAAAACATTACAGATATTTTTAATAAAATACATTTTATAATCTCAACTCCAAATAAAATAAAACTTTAACATGAAATTCTTAGAATTTTGGTTCACGGTAGTTCCCAAATGGTATAAAAGCTATATATTAAATATGGAATTAAATTATGCAACATAATATTTTAAACTGTGCGCGCAATGTGGAAACATGACGAAATATTTTGTCACAAAGCGGATTAAATTATAAAAATATTTGGGGCAACACAAGCTTCCTGATTACTATTTCAGAACGCAGCTATATTATGTAGTCAGCTGTAAAAAGTTGGAAGTAATTGCTTTTAAAATAAATAAGTTATCCATTTCTTGCAACAGTCACATATTCGAAGATCTTATAGGTTTTAAGGTGTATGAGTCCCCTTAAATTCCAAATCTACGAAACGTTTTTGCATTCATGCATGTAAACAAGTCTCAAAACTGGATTTTGGGTTGAATCTCTCTAAAGCCTGAATCATTTTTCAAATTGTTGCTACCAAATATTATCACTCAGTATTATATTTAGAGAAACTTTTGCATGAACGTAAGTATGTTTCTCGCACTGTGAAAAGAAACAACGCTACATAGAGTCTACAGCGCATGGGACTGTCTATCGGAAATTCTAAGGATAGGCTATTTTTAAATACTTTTAAAGATTTTTAAATACTAAAAGAACATTAACCTAAAAGTTCTCGTAACGTATATGAGTAATGTAAATCAATGAAACACCCCTTCGGGCTCAATGTGAAATCTGAAAGCTTTCAGATTATTTATTTGTTCTTCTCTGTCCTAAAATCGATAAAATGTTTATAGTAAAACTTTATGAAGCGCTTTTTTCTGATTATATGGATTCATTTTCAACGAAGTATAAATATATGAGAACTTTTGAGTCTCTGTAATAGACATTTATTGTTTAAACCTATGGAATAAAGAAGGCTAGTTGTCCAAAGCTTTCGTATGGGCATCTTTCTTAACAGTAAGTTATCGACAAACAATTTTTGACATTTATCCAACATTTCAAATATGAGTGACTGACTTGCCAGCAAGGTTTCGACATACATTTTGCATGAGGCGATTGATTTAGTGGTATGGCTGTGTGATTGATGGATTTCCCTAAGTAAATTATGCTCTGAGTTTGTGCTTAGAAGCTTTATCTAGTTTCTTCAGTTTCAAAATGGAGTCAAAACAATGGCTGTTCAGTAGAACTTCACTTTTCAGAAATAACAAATAATCGGAAAGTACCAAGTCTGAGGAACAACTCGGGTGATTTCGTATAACTGCTTATTTTTCTGCCAAAGTCGTTTAGACAATAGATGTGTTGTGGCGTGATGCATGGTCATGCCGCAGAAAGTATTCACTTAATTCAGCTACGCATTGTCTCACGAATCGCTTTCTCCAGTAAGCGCTTCAAAATAGCTCTCTACGGTTTACAGCCATATTTTGAACTTTAAGAAAAATTTCTTTGTATACAGCAATAATTCAGATTTATTATTGCCTTTAGAAAGCGCAATCTTGCCCGACGGTTTTCCCCTCTCCATTATAAACGTTTCTATAATTAGAACACATCAACAAATTAGATGATTCTCTACATTCTGTTTCTTTTCTTAAAGACGAGGAGCGTTCACTTATGTTAAACTTCGAAGTTGTTTCGCGTTTTCTGTTATATTCTAAATTCATTCCTTTGAACATTCTTTTTAATATTAATCCTCGTAAGCAGCTGCGTCGACGTTAAGAGTTGTTAACTTTGTAAGTGCACTTAACTCTTCGTGCAACTTACTTAATGACTGCATTATTGGAGTTTCTTATTGGCTCAATAACTAACTGTTTATCTATATGAGAATTTATGATAAGTTCGATCAAATTGCTTCTTAAGCGATGCTACGCAACAGTAACAGTTCTTACCACTCGACGAAAACCCCTGAAATCTCAAGGCACTTTCTGGCAAGTAAGATTTGGAAGTAATTGAGCTTTCCGATCTTTATCAATAGTTCGTATTGCTACTTCAAAACTACTACAAAATATAGCTGTGCACTAAATTCTCCATAAAATTGGGATATTTCTCGCTTAGGTCTTTTAGCAACGCTTCTAGCAATCCTGTCAGAAGTTACATTCTACTAAGTATTACTCTGATCAGTACCAGAATGCAATATTATGCCGCCCAACCGGTATAGTGGTTAGCGTCGCTGATTGCCGTGCCGAAGGAACTGGGTTCGAATTCTGGGGAATCCTGGAGAAGGCATGGATGTTTGTAAATATGTAGTGCTTGTGCGGCATGGAGACACTCTAAATATGCGGCGAGCCGAAAGTCCTCTACAGAGGTTGGTGGTAAGGGGAGAGAGGGGGAGAGACCCTCGGACCCATTTCCCCGGGGTGCTTCCGAACAAAACAGGAACTAAATCGTGCTGTTACCTGTAAGGTGATCGAGGCTGTTGCCAACGACAGGCGTATCTTGTGCTCCTTGTGATGAGGAATTTCGTGGGTTTGAGCCGATGTTACTGTCAGACAAGTGAGCATAAGTAACAATAACAACAACGCAATTTTATACATTTTTATACACTACTTATCCATTTGGGGGCTTCTTCATGATATTATTGCTGCATGATATTATTGGCTTCCTAGTTTAATTCATTTAGATATATATGCTTTTAAATTTCAGTCTAAAATTTTCATCTAAAACTAAAACTTTGTAAAGTTGCTACTGATATGGAATTAAGTTAAGGTCGGCAGACCCTGTTAGATAAGAGAGCAAGTTATAGTTATGTCTTAAATATTCACAAATACAGCTGAAGGTTTTAAATAACCTTTTTTTTTTTAAATTTAATAGGAACAGAAGGGCATAGCTTGTACTACAGACAAAAGCACTACACGTGGCTAAAATAATTAAGCAGTAATATACAATAAAATACAAATGCGGTTAACTTAATCCAAGACTACACCTTCAGTAAGGCAATCTGTAAGCTGGCTCAATTTTTACCGGCGGGTAAGTTTAAAGTATAGGTTAACGAGGAAAGCCGAAACCAGAATATGGGTTTTTAGATAGAACTGGCGAAGAAACTAATAGCCCACGTAAGTGCCAAAAGGTTTGAATCTCTAAGATCCAGTACAGTACAATGTCTTTAATCCGGAATCGACTTCGGCGATTCGGGATTAGGGGTTTTTCCAGATTATAGATAATCAATTTAAATCTGGTAAGATGGCATGCAGAAATTATAAAATTAAAAATATGAAAACGTAATTTATTAAATAAAGAGCAATTATGATCTAAAGGGTATCACAATTTACAAAAAAAATAATAATATTTATTTCTTTACTTTATTAAACATTTCTTTCAACGCGCGCGTGCGTAAAGCATACATTACGCATAGTCGAAATTAGAAAATTGCAACCAGAAATCTATTTGATGTGTATTCGTGATATTTATAGTGACGAGGAATTTGATTTAAATCATATCAAAGACGGAGTACATCGAGATGAAATACTGCATTTAGTAAAGAATTATAAGCCGAATAAAATAAAAACATCTGCCGTGAAGATGAGGATAGTGCTGACAGTTCAACTTCCAGTTCATTGCGCGCCGCGACGTTTTCCCCCCGCAGAACAGCGTGAAATTGATAAATAGATTTCGGAATGGTTAAAGAAACAAAGGATACGCCTTTATCCAATTTTTGCAGCAATTCCACTTTTTGTTTGATGGACATCGAAACATGTTTTCGCTTTGTAGATTCTTTGGCAGCTCCAGAATCGGAAACTCTTTTTGACATAATCGAAAGTTCAAGCTTATTTTTTATAAAATTGCTCTAACAGTCTGCAAAAAATAATAAGCTGGATCCAAATAGAAGATTAAGGAACAACTCAACCTGCAAAACTGAAATATATAATTAGATACTTTGAGCCTAGCTTATACCGTCCGTTATACATTAAACGCGCATGCGTAAACGTATTATGCGCATGCGTAAAGTTATTATGCGCATGCGTAAAGTTATTATGCGCATGAGCAGAAAGTTTGCAGCTTTGAGGTCAGGTTTATAGATCATTCCGGATTATGGATGTCCGGATTAAAGACTTTGTACTGTACTTGGAAAGCTCATTTGCATTTTTGTTAGGAATGGATTATAGTAAATATAAAAATCATAATAATTAGTTAATCAACATAAGTTACATTACAAATTTAAAACCTAAAACTTCCTCAATTTAGAACTTTTAGTGAATTATTTTTTTCATTTAACTCGTTAATGAAATCGTGACGCTTCCTAACAGTTACTTTTAATTAATTTTGAACAGCTTTCCTTATTTTCTTTTCCCCCCACCTACAATTCTCTGCCAGAATAAATTTTCAGGATCGCGTTTTGAGAAGTCTAGTCACTTCCGTAGAAGAGTTTCAAATTCTTAGTTGAGTGTGTTCTGCGTTCTGGATGTGTTTTTGCCAACTGTGTTTGGCCGTATTGTTATGTGCCTACTGATACACACCGGTGAACTTGAAATTAGGAGCAACTAAAAATTAGCCGAAACCATTTCTGTGCAGTTTCGGCTAATTTTTAGTTAGTAAGCATCAGATTAGCTTCTTATTTTCTGTCTTAAGCCCAAGTGGAGGCTTCCTGTAAGCCCGAGAGGAGCTAATTATAAATATGCTTGAGTAAAATAAAAGGATAATTTAACGCTTCCTTGGACTTGTTCTATTACAGCCTTAGATGTAAGAGATTAGCCGTTACACACTTCTCAAGTATTCCAGTTGCCAAAGACAACCTGTTAACTGTATAACAACTGCCCGTTTCTGCTTTACACAGCTTTTCTTCGACTTTCCTTCCAGCAATTAAACAGTCAAACCAAGTGATTTTTCAAAACCGTTCTTTCAAAGTTGGCTACTCAACCGTTTTCCAGACGCTTCTCACGACTCATTCACGTTCACATATGTCGCTGTATCTAACTTCAAGCAAAATGATTCTTTGGGAAGCAAATAATGTCTTTATTATTCAGACTGATTAGCTTTGTGATCAAAATTTTCATTGGTAAACTTCGGTTTATTAAATTTTACACATACTGCGCATTGTTTTATGGAAATAGAAGTTAGCGAAGGAATTCATAAGAGCTTTATATGAGGGTTAATGCATGAAATGACATTTTTTTCCAATTTTACCAAATTTTATCATGTCACAAATATTATTATAAAGTGAAAATTTATCATATTTGATCTATTGTTTTTAAATCTGAGGCCTAATTTCAGGTTCCAAACCATTTTTTTAATGCATTCGTTTTAAAGTCTTTATCCGTCCCTTTATAGGAGGCAACACCCTTTATAGGAGGTCCACCTACCAGTATTAGGCGCCTCCATGATAAAAAGACCACAGCTTTCGGTATTATTACTGGCCAATGTACATAAATGGATAAAGCTCGCCATTAGAGCAAAAAAACACTTTTTAAAGTTCCCTTTGTTGTAGTAGTAATACAAACGAAAAACACGAAAAACGTTTGCGCATGTAAAATCTGAAATTATGCGATTATAAAAAGAAGTCTTTTATTTACTTCAGTATTAGAAATGAAAAACATATAGAATCGGGCAAATGTAATCCGAAATTTTGTTTCGAACATTGCCACTAAATTCGAATACGAATATCTTTATTTTGACATCATTATTATGTTTTGTGATATCTTTTATTTTGGAAGATATCACTTTATAATATTTTTAGTCACATTTACCAAAACAAAAAGAATAATCGTCTTCCTCAAATATTTCCATTGCAAACCTACTTTAAAAATAAATAACACTTTACATTTTTTCGTATGCAGCTAAGCATTGCATTTAACGTTTGACAAAACTCTTTTTTTATCCAATGAAAACTAAAAATGAAATTTCTTCGACATAACTTCAAACGTTTTTGCCTATGCAGAAAAATGATTTAATTTAAAAGTTTGTAATTTAAAAGTTTTTGCATTTATTCTTTTTATTAGTTCGCAGTTTTCGAGTTCATTTGTAGTGGGAAAAATTCTGGAGCAACCGCAGAGATTGTTCTCGAAAGTGGAAATCTTATATCTTTTGCAAAGGACATGAGACCGTTTAAAATAAGGAGCACAGAATTTCTTTTATGTTAAATTAATTAATATAAGACACGGCAAAATTCCCATGGAATGAAATCGATTGCTTTAAAGCATTTTAATCGAAATGATTTTTATAGTGCTAGAATCGGAAATAAAATACAGTTTCTTAATAAACAATGCATTTTCTTAATTTATTCTAATGTAAGTTTACAATTAATGTAAATAAAATTATACAGCAAGTAAGCTCATTTTAAAACAGCAACATTTTGTTATATTTTTCGATAATCTCAGATAATGAAATCGTTCTACAGAAGCTTATTTATTTGTTTAATACGTTTCGTTACACAGCGATATTTGTAAACACAGTGGAGCCTTTTCTGAAAAAAAAAATAAATAAATAAATAGTTTGTTTGCTAAGCCCCATTTGCAAACACACAAACAAAGAAAAAATATTCTGTAATGATGTCCTTCATTCTTAAATATATCAGACAGGAAATGAAACTACTTGAAGAAAGAAAATCAATTATAATTAATATTATAAACAGTGTATTATTTTACATAAAGGCAAATAAATAATGTTTTTCAATGGTACTGCCTGGTAGTAGAACAGAAGAATTGAGAAGGGAAGCACTGAATAAATTGTCAATTTTCTTTAGAAATTCATTAAAAAGTATTCAGAAAGCTCCAAAAATATTTGTTTAAAAATAAAACAGTCAGGAAAACACATAATGGAAGGATACTGTTTATTTAATAATAAAATAGAATTGATTCAATAGATTGTTTCAGAAAAGAAATTTAAGTTATAAGGTATTTCTCCCACTTTCCTAGCGTGCCTTCATGGTGTAGTAGTTCTGTACGCTGGGCCGGTATTCTAGAGGTCCGCGGTTCGTTCCCCGGCGAAGGCGTTTGCTCATTTTTCATCTCTCCGGCTTCCAAAAAAATCCTAATGTCTCTACAAAGTGTGAGTGCAAAAAGAGTTTTCATTTCCAGTACGTAACAAAACGGTTCTAATTTTAGCATACTGAATAATTTCGAATTATGCATTTTACGCTACGTGTGATACCACGTCTGCATGTTAATTTGAAATCTTTTCTGTGCCTTATACATAGATTTGTTTGCATTTTGCTAACAATCAGCATAAATGGTGAAAGAAAACGTAATTTTATTTAATTAAATATAAATTTTCCATAGTTTAGTTTCCGGAGCCACGTTCTTGATCCACTGAGTTTTATACCCATAAGTATTCATCCAGTGTTATAGATTCAGCAACAAATCGCTAATTTGAAAACTAATAGGTAGTGAAATATTGTGTTGATTTACAAAAGGTTTTGATTCAAAACGAAATATTTCGTTATACAAGGAAATATTCAAATACATAAACATCCTAAATATAGTACTAAAACGGTTCTTTCATTTAAATTTTATATCTAATAATTCAGCTTTATTTCTAAAAGAAAAAGCAATTAAGTAAGAAAGAAATGGTATTAAAAAGAAACAAATAGCAATTAAGTATTAAAAATTAACATTTAACAATTATAAAATTATTGCGAGCTAAATAGAAGTTTTTGAAATGTTTTTATTTAGAAAGAGGGAAAAAATGTGTTAAATTAAGAAATACAGTTTTTAATAAACTATGGTAAACATTCAAATTTTTAATGCAATTTAGAAATTTTGAAAAAATATGAAGTGCCAAATATTAAATTCTAAAGATGGAAAGCAAAATTACTTTGCTTCTGGATTGGTTATGCTCAAAAGTATTGCAATATAATTTGCGTAGAAAATAACCATAGGGTCGCTTTTTTGGATCCCATGCAATATATTCTCCTTTTACAGGTACAATATGTTCGATACAGATTTGGAATAAATAATTACATTAAATAATTATTACATTAATTTATACATTACATTAAATAATTACATAAATTTTATTATATTATTACAGATTTGTAATAATGTAATAAAGTTATAAATCTTATCAGGACGAGATACAGCCTTAGTACGATGAGCAAATTTCGCATAATTATACTGAATTAATCTTGGGCTAACATTCAAGACACATGGAAAGCATTTTGTCAAAAAACCCCGTAAAGAGGCTTCGGCAGACTTCAGACTGCAAACAGGCCACTATTGCATGGCACATCATCTTAAAAAAATTGGCATCCTTCCATCTAGCATTACATGTCAAATTTTCAGTTCAGGGATCATGAATACAGAGCATCCTCTCATATGCCCAGAACTAGATAAAGAGTCTCAGAAACGTGGTGAGATAAATAAACTATAGTGGAATGCCAGAGCTTTCGTGACTCTTATGTTCCTTTTCTTGTTGTTTATCTTTTTTTTAACTTTTTACTTTTGTTCCTATGTTCATATATTCTGATTCTTACTTTAAATGTTTGTTCTTTTTTATTATATATGATTGTTCTTGTGTGATACTTGAGCTGTTTTATATGTTTGGATTGATCTTTGCAATAAAGCCATATGTAAAACAACATATTGAATATTTTAATTAATTTAAAAATTTCGTATATTACGGAAATTTTTAATACCTTGAACTTATTATTGGATTAATAAAACATTGTTGTATTTATCTGTTTCATTGAAGGAGCTCTTTAAAGAAGAGTACTAAGGCATTACACTAGTCAATAAAACGTAATGCAATCTTGCGTGACATCCATGAGCATCTGTTACATTCGTCTGCGTATATTCGTACGTGGCTGCCAATTTGGCCATTTCGTCAGCTTTTGCGTTGCCGTAAAATCCAGCGTACACAGACCCATTGGAGCTTTGGTCTGATATCTCTCAGCAAGGAGAATAGTTGAATTTCCTTGACTAAGAGGTTCCGACTTTTCCACCCCTGTAAAGAGTGAAGATTTAATGCTTAGTCAGAATATATGGTAGTTCATGACCAACTATGTTCGTAACCGTTAGGGATTATGACTGACAAAAACGTACATTTGCTGGCATGCAAGAGATATTTTTTTCAAGAAGGTATCATAAACCAAAGCTCTATTGTATCAGAAAAGCAAGCAATATAAAATTTAAAATGTCCAAAAATGAGTATTGTCCTACGTCTGAACCACTCATTAATCTTTATAATCGAAATTATATCTAAAATAATATTTACAACATACTTTGTTCACCTCTTTTGTAAAGGGGGGGGGCGGAAATGAACTCCACACTCATTAATAAATCGACGCCGCCACTCAGCACAAAACATTTATTCCTACTCACTATACATATACTATGATACAGAAAACCTAGCAAGATTAAACAGCTCCCTCTTACGGAGGGCAATGGATGGCGTAACATAAAGTTTGTACAAGTATTTACAAAATTGAAATCGCTTACAAGCAAAATATTTCTTTGAAGATCACCTAACGATTTCTTTATGTATCATACTTTGAAAGCGATCAGCTATGTTATAGTTATTGCTAGAAATCTTTTAATTTGTATTGCGGTATTCCTACCATTTACAGAAATATGAACTCTGTCAGTGCGTGGGAAAGGTTTTATGTTCTCGTTAATTACATGTTTCATCAAAGTTAAGCATGTTTACTTTCCTTAATGATTGCGGAGAAGCTGCTATTTACACCTGTAGTAATTTATTTAAATGTGGAAATTTTATTAACTACGGAATGAGATTCTAGATATAGAGAAGCGTTTGAATAAAGAATATGTTCATTAACCGTTGCAAAAACATTTAAAAATTTGCATTAATATAAAAGTCATGTACATTAAAAACACGTTCTACCAGGAACGTTTGCTAAAATTATAATGTTTACTTTAAAAATGGCACCTCAGTCAAGATTTCGTTCGTGATGGAATCCTGCCTTCTGAGCTTTAAAGGAAGATCTTATTACTCTATAGACATCTTAAATGGAAAAATAAATTTTTATATTAATTTCTATGAGTTTTAACATATGCAGCTACGTCACCTACTCCCGAAAGTGTTTAATTATGTATCTGTCTTGTATCAAAAACTTCCTACATGTCCTTGGGGCACTTCAACGTTTGGCAGAAGCAGATGCATTCTGTGTTTTTATTTAAATTTATTAATGCGGCATTTGGAATCTGTTGACCTAGCAACCCCTAAACAACTCAGCTTGACGTTTTGGGATAACATGCCCGACCTACGGTGGTATCAGCAGAGTTTTCGATTTTGAGCGAGTACAGATACATATATACCCTGCTAAAAATGCCCCATAGAAACCGATACTTTTTTATGAGGAATTGGCCTAAGGGTACCTGTACAGCTTTGCGGGTACTTGTACGCCGAATCCCAGTAAAAACACACAAACAGAAACCAGTGCAACTGTACGGGTGCCCGTAGCCCAGATCCCCGTAAACCCCCATGAAAAGAAAGTGTACGGGTACCCGTAGACTAAATCACAGTAAAAATTCATAAACAGGAACCCGTATAACTGTACGGGTACCCATAGGCCAAATACCCGTAAAAATGCATAAACAGAATCCCGTACGACTGTATGGATACGAGTAGGCCAAATCTCTGTAGAACTGTAGACACCTAAATGAAATCCCAGTAAAAACCCATAGCCAGAAATCAGAACTTTATGCATATCCATAGGCCAAATCTCCATTAAAAATTTTATATTCCGTAGTTCTATGCCTGATAAAAGCCAGTAGATAAAAATACGTACACCTATATAGGTACCCATAGGCCAAATCCCTGTAAAAACTAGTACACAACAATTCCACAGACCAATAAATGTACTTCTTGGAAAACTCGCTGCACAAAACAGTAGACAAAACCCATAAACAAAACCAATAGAATTATACCGTAGCCGAGTATCCATACATAGAATCGTACATAGAACGGGTATCCCTATACAGAATCCCTATAAAAAACAATACACAAAAATAGTAGATCAAATTTTCATAGAAACTAGTAAATAAAAATATAAACCAGCAGAAGTACATAATTTGCACTAAATGTAGAGAACTAAATTGCGGAGAAAGCATGTAGACTAATTTTAAATAAAATTCAATGCGAATAAACTTAATAAAATTTTTAAAATATCTAGAAGCCTACAAGCCCCTGTCCTTCTCAATGCATGTCAACATCTGTAAACATATTACAAAATATTTGTATAAATTCTCTTTACAAAATTTTAAACTCCCTTTATATAATTTTGAAAATAAAATTAATAGAAAGATAATAATTAAAGTCATGATTCACAACCATTGAATGATATACACTGGTGTGCAAAACTTAAGCAACAGGTGTTCTTTTTTGCATAACTCCACGAGAAATCATCTGAGAGACATGAAATTTAGAATTAAGAGACAGCATTTTGTATTTAAACGATGACGAAAGCATAATTGCGCTAAAAATGAATACAATGCATGCAGTATGAAATCAAACAAAAATAAGCTATTGAACTCATAGTATCGTTATACATGATTGTCTGTACAAGAGGAATAACAACAAGCAGATGTTCCTTACTATGGGATATGCCCTCCCCTTACTGCAATGGTTGCTTCGAACGGTCTCTCCATACTCAGCACCAGATTTTCCAACAGATCTTGAGGTAAGTGTGCCCATTCCTCAATCAGCATCTGTTTCAGTTGCTGGGTGTTCCCCGGAGGATGTAATCGTGCCACAAGGCATAGTATCCAACACATGTTCTACGGGATTTAAATCAGGGCAACACGCTGGCCAATCCATTCGAGTAATATCTTCACTTTTCAGTAGCTTCTGATTAGCAGGAGTCTAGTGTGGCCGTGCATTGTTATCGATAAAAACGAAATCTGCTCCAATGGCACCTCGGAACAGACGCACATGGAGAAGAATCACCTCCTGACAATAGCGATCTCTGGCTACAGAACTTCTGTCGAAAACGTGGAGCTCTGTCCACCCGTTCAGCATAATGCCTCTCCAGACGAGATCTTCAGGACACCGTAACGGTCTCTTTCCGTGATTTTACTCAGATTAAACCGTATCTCGACCTCTCTCCAAATCAATTTGTGTTGAGAATCGCTTGTGGCACTAAAACGACTCTCATCCGTAAGGAGGATACGACTCATTGATGAGATGCCCAGTTTTTGCGCTTCTTGCACCACTGTAAACCGTGACACCTATGGCCAACTTTCAAAGAGATGCAGCGTTCAGGACGGCAGGCGAATAAGCCACCTTTGTGAAGGTGTCTGGATACAGTAAACCGCGACACTTGTCGCCCCGTTGCTGTACAAAGTTGCTGCACAAATAATTTTATTTCTTCGACAATGCACATTATCACTGTGGGTGCGCTATCACAATTTTCTACAGCTCGCATTTTAAGTAAAGGTCGAATTTAGAAAAGGAAACTTTGCGTAGCTAGCGACGCAGCGGAAAACAGTAAAAAGAGACGAACGAAGAGAAGAAGAGGGAGTTGTCGGACATCGGACATCGCTGTTATCAACCACTAGGAGTTTTGACCTCTAGAGTTGGCGTTGTGCCCTGAGGCCTTTAGCTGAGAATAGAAGAATAATCACGTTTGCGCAACTTATTTTAGTATCTAACTTAAATAAACATGAAAATGTTATTTGCTATATGGGAAACGCAAAATAAAGTTGAAACATAATAATCACAGATGAAGTAGATTATATATCAAGTAACTGTATTCTTGCGAGGAGGACTTGAAAATTATTTGCAAAGTATACAAATGCGCTAACACTAGGAAAATGAAATGCATTGATAGTTATAATACGGGTTGAAGTAAGGTACAAACAAAATTCTATTCCCGTTTTGTCGGGAGCAAAATCCATTTCTTTGCAAGTTATGTAAGTTGAATACACGTAATTACCCTTTTTGTACCGAATTCCATTTCAGATCACGTGACACTTTAATGTACAGGAGTTCGGGTTCAGATTTTATCGGTATGTGCGCAGACTTGCAGGAAGAAAAATTTACTGCTGTTAATTTTAGAATGAAACGGAAGTTAAATGACTATTAATTTATTATTTGAAAGCGAGATTTTATATTTTACATATTAGCTACTTCATATAAACTGGTGAAATAAATTAAGATAATTTGCGTATTTTATCGAATTGCATGAAAAGAACTGAACTGAAGGAAACACCACTGCTTCTAGACAAAAATTAAAATCTTGTACCGCAAATACATAAGTGTACACGTGTGTGTAAGCAGAGCCAGGAGAAAAATAGGCTTTATAAGCGTGTGGAGGGTAAGAAGAATTGCGTTCGCTAGCACACCTCGGCGAAGTGTTTGTGTTATCTTGCAGCAATCGGTTAAATTCACATCGGAACAGTAAAAATGAGTAACCACCAACGTTTGGATGATGGAATGAGGTGGCGAATTGTGGGGAGGCTAGAGGCAGGCCAATCGCAAGCCAGATATGCAGAGAATTTAATTTAACGCACAGCGTCGTGTGTAACCTATGGAAAAAGTTCCAGGGTACTGGATCCATCGAGAGAAAGCCTGAGAAAAGTCGTCCAAGAACCACGATGGCCAGAGAGGATCGTTATTTGTCCATTTTAGCGAGGCGTAACAGAGAAGCTGCAGCTTCTCAGCTCTCTCGGGACCTGTATGCAGCCACAGAAACCCGTGTAACAAGGGTGACGGTTTCCAAAAGGCTGAATGAGAGAGGGTTGTTTTCCAGAAGACCGGCTGTCACATCTACGGAGAGTCCGATTAGCATGGTGCAGATAGCATGGTGGAGTACGAAGCAATGGACGACCGTTCTGTTCACCGACGAGTCCCGTTTTAGCCTAAACACCGATTCTCCCCGTACTTTCATATGGAGAGAGAGCCAGGGACCCGCTACCTACCCTCCAATGTCCTCGAAATCAACAATTATGGCGGTAGCGGAGTAATGGTCTGGGCAGGCATGATGTTCGATAGTCGCACACTTCTCCAGGTCCTTGGCAAAGACTCTGTGACTGGTGTGAGGTATAGGAACGAGGTCTTGGAGCCCTATGTTCGCCTTTTCCGTAGTGCAGTGGGCCCGAGTACATCTTACAGGACGATAACGCAAGGTCACATAGAGCTCCTCTGGTCGACGAATTTCTCGAGAGTGAAGATATTCTCCGGATGGATTGGAAAGCCAGGTCTCCAGACCTCAACCCTATACAGCATGTGTGTGACGCTCTGCGGAGGGCAATTGCAACTCGCAACCCCCTCCGATAACCATCCAGGAACTGAAAACTGCCTTATTTCCAGTATGACATCACGCAGCGAGGCTTGTATGGCTGTAAGAGGGGACCATACCCCCATTAACCCATTTATTTTGTGTCTTTTGCAACCGCTGTTTCAGACTTTCAGATTCCCACGAATATGTGTCTATTATAATTGTTGAATGTTTATTTTGTTTGTATTATATCAAACTATGTTCCCACCAAATTTTTCTAAAATCTGTCCCGTAGTTCTGGAGATCGCAGATCAAATATGAAAATTCTCTTAATTTATTTCACCAGTGTATCATTATATATTAGATGTTTTATATTTTACATATTTAGATCATACAGAAATTAATGACACAAATGCTTCCGAAGAGCGGAATACAAGTTATTAACAAAAAAAAAAACTGATAGTATATCAGTTAGAAATAATCCCCGCCTTCAATACGCTTCTGCCATCTGGCTGGGAGTTCCCGAAAGGCTTTGGTAAACCAGCTTGTGGAGTGTTGGTGCACCACCTATGGACAATGCATTCAATTTGGCAAAAGATTCAACATGTTGGCTCCTGACTGCGTTCTCCATGCTATCAAGCAAGGCGTAGTCCGAGGTCTTGGTTCGAGGTCCGAGGTCCACCCATTTGGCTCACACATTTGTCATCTTCAAATCACCATACACAATCGTCTGCAATGTTCTTTGCGCAAGCCGTATCTCTTCCGTACATTCCTATACGAAATGTGATTATTACAGTGTCCTGCACCAGCCCTCAAAGTTTGTGCCTTGAATTAGCAGTCACTTTGTATATGTATATATGTAATAATAAAATTCCATAGTCAAGAATACACTTAAAATTCTAACTGTATGTTCTTTTCATTTTTAATGGCGACGGTCTCTTATTTGAAAGTACGTGGAATTAAATCCACAGCCCCGTAGTCAAGTTGTTTTTCCCACTTTTTTTTACACGTACAGTTATAGAATGTTCTAGAAATATTTAAAGCGAACTGGATTGGCTGACGACGCTGACGTCATTTCTTGGAAGCTCCGCCTTTCCAGAGGCTATAAAAGGACTTGCAAAGAATATCGGGGGCTTTTTCTTAAATGTCACGATGTAGTAAACTTCATACGAAAAGTTATTAGTAATTCTTTTTATTTACTCTGGATATCTCATTTTGTAACTGATATTTCTCCTGAATAATAATAAATGGATCCTGTTTTTTTAAACTTATCGCCTGATTATTTAAGCTACGACTAAAGCTGGTACATCATATATATATATAGAGAGAGAGAGAGAGAGAGAAAATGTGCTACAACTGTATTTTAACGTAGGCATTCTCTATTTAGAAATGAATGTAATATGTATAGCCTGTGACGCTTTCGCACATTTTTGACATTAAATTAAACAAAATACTCAAGTGGTGCATAAATAAACGTCGATGAGAAGCCTTTTTTTCTGAAGTTTCTAAGAACGATAACACTTTTAAATTCTGAAAGCAATAAGGAAACCAGAGCAAAACACATTTTTGAACACAGAGTTTAAAATATGGTTTATATATTGTTACACTTTAATGATTTTAACTTCTAAGCAATTAAGCGATATGTTAATGTGTAAACTTTTACATAAGATTTTTTCTTACTCCATTTATTGAAGTGCAACTTTCCGAAGTAAATTCTAGAATTTTTGTAAGATGAATGTTTGAAATATGAAAGTAAAAGAATTGTTAATTTGGATTATTTTATACTCCAGTTAAACAACACAAGAGTAACATTTTAAGTATCGTAATAAAAGTTTTAATTGGTATTTTGGTTTTTTTATTTCAATTAAATTTCGCATCAAAAAATCATGTAAAGGATTTCTTATATCTACAAAAAATTAACTTCAATGATACCAGAACTTAATGCTTACGAGATTTCAAAAATTTTATAGACAATATTTGTTTAAAAGAAAATGGTACTGTAAAATAGTATTTTATTGCAATTATTTAGAAGCAGCATAAAATTAAATTTTTTACTGAAAATATAATATTCCATTCAAGCTATTTAAGTTGAAAAAAACCCATAGCCATATAAATATTGTTACTAACACAAATATGGAGATTGGTTTTACTTGTATTATAAATGTTTTTTACTTTCTCATTTTATTTTCTTCTTACCAAGTACCTTGACTGACATGTCCGCTAAGCATGGAATATGTTGGACTTTAGTTATATTTAACTAGAAGTAACAGTTTCGTTTTGCTTGAATGACCTTAAAATTCAGGTGAAGGGGTTCCTGGTCCACGCTGCACACTCCATGTCGTTACAGAGCAGCAAGCGTCTATTTCATTTAGGGCTCCTATTTGAGAAGCTATTGCACGTGACATGTTTTACGTTTAGTATTACGGCGTTTAGTATTCCTTCGTAACCTATTCTCAATGACACATCGAAAAATGTCGGTATTGCCAATGTTGCAGCATCCATCGGAAATTATTTTTCAGTAAGCCTTTTCGAATGAGGCGAAAATCTTTACGGGATGTTTACGTAGTCTCCTCTAACTTGCCAGGTCACCAAATCTTACTCGAAATAAAACGCGTATGTTATATATTAACACGTTGCATTGATTGATCATATCGCAACATGAAGGAATTTGCTTAGCAATTAAAAATAACCCACAGCAAATTCAGAAAGAATATTCGCATTTGCAAACCTCATGCATTGCTGCTTGACAGAGTAATGTTCCAAATTATTAGATTTCTGCGATGCGATGTTTTCTAATTAAATAGAATGACTCGCATAACTGGAAAGTTTTTCCAAGCAAAACGTTATTTTATTTCTCTGAGTGTAATTCCGCTTGATTTTCTAAGCAATTCTTTTGCCTTATTTCTATAATATAACGTAAAATAATTTCTAAAACTCTGAGAAAAGTAAGAGTTTTCATTAAAACTTGTGTTTTGTGCTTGCAAGATCAAGAACGATAATATTCACAGAAAATTTTAAATGATCCGTAAAATCTCAGAACTTCCATTTACTTTAAATTTATGGAATCTAAAACCAAGACTTTAGCAAGATCTGCATGACTTCATGAAATGGTTCTGAAATTTATCTGAAAATGACAACGAAATTTAGTATGATATTTTCGTTATGTTTGTTGCTATTGTTCTTTCAACAGTAGAAATATTACACAAAATGCTTAATGTGAATGAATAACATAAACTATGTTACTATGTTTTAAAGGTATTTCCTTTTTATTTTTGAAGAAAGTATAATAATATTTTAAATTTTTCAACGAAAATAGAGAATATTTAAAAGCTTATTATTATTGCATTCTAAATAGCATTTATAAGAAACACTTTACTTTTCTTATACTTTTTAATGTTCACAAGAGTAATAGTAAGCCAAATAACTTGGAAAATCGCAAGAATACAAAACATTTCCGATTTATGAAAAAGAGGTTTGGAGTATGATTTTCTGAATAATGCTTGGCTTCGGCTCATCGAAAAAGGACTATGGCACTGCTGCACCTGGGAGTTATACATTCATCCATCTGAACAGAAGACTGTAAGCTGAGTCTCTTACTTAGGCTACAAGTAGCCATTTTGTTGTGACTTGTCTGCTGTTGCTAAGGCTCAAGTACTAGCTAGTTCCTTAGGTCATAATGTGTCGCTAATCTTCTTTCTTTTCATTTATTTTTAAATTGTCTTTCAACACTAGAAATATTACACAAAATCCTTAATGTGAATGAATAATATAAACTAAAGATTTGTTCTCTTTTTATTGTGTCGCATTTCGTTCCCCGTTTTATTTAAAGATCAAAAGCGGAATAGGTCTAAAAGAAAATTTCAGGTCATGCACAAAGTCGTTCAGTTTCCCTATATTTTTGTTTCTAGTTAAAGAAATACAATTTACAGAGAAAAATTGAGATTAATTTTAAATACATTTCGATTGCTGGAATCATTCGATACTGAAAAATTTATAATAATTGAAACTGGACTAATCGAAATTGTAAGGCAAGCATAAACTAAAAAAAAATCGATTACCTGAAAGAAAAAAGTGGCCTTGGGAAGATGGTCACAAAGAAAATTGTTCCTACTCATTTTATGATAGCGAAAAAATTGTCACATTAGGATTTCATAAAGCTATTTCGCCTCCCATAGGAAAGAAGAAAGTGCCAAACTGTCATTACTATGACTAGCACGACTTATAGTGGATAGGAGTTGGAGGAGTTGATGACAGTATTCTGGAGCAATATTGTAATGCCGTAGGTTCTTTTATGTTCATTAATGTCACATTTTTTTTTATGAGTAGACAGTTTGTGTTATAAGGAATTCGGGACTCAATTTAAAAAATTTTCTTTACCAGTTGCTGAAGAGCGTTATATTTTTTTTAAGAAAGAAGTTAATATTAGGAAATAGATTTCTTGCGCTCGAATAAAAAATTGTTAGTTTTTAAAAATACTTAACTGGACAAGAGGTTAACATAATTACGTATCTGAAAAAGACGTTTAGTAGCTTTTAAAGTTTGATGGTTATGTAATGGTTACCACTATCAGTCATCCAATTATATGCGAATGTTTGCATTGGAATTGCAGATTATATTAGCACGTTTTTTTAACGTTAGAAACTTCCTTATTCCAAAATTGTAGAGTATTACTTTACTTTATGGAATGTTATGCCACCACTCGTATATCATATATTCTTCTGTGCAAGTATTGCCACTGGGCAAAATATAAGTTTTATAATCAATTTTGCCGACGAAGTCGCACAATAGTAGCTCTCATAGTTTTGCATTCGGTAGAATAAGATCTTTTAATTTAATTTTCAAGTTTATTCTGTCTGAAATTATGTTAAGAAATCGAAAAAAAACAATAAATATATTTCTTAATAATTTATATCTTTATTTTTAATAGTCTAAGCCATTAACACAATTTTGAATGCAGTTATTTTATATCAATTCCAATACATTACACATCTAGTACAGAATCGTATACTTTTTTAATAATTCAAGAGATTTTTATTAAATTTTTGACGAATTATTACTAATAGTCTACATACATTGCATGTAAAAATTGTGCTTTATTTTCTCAATTATTGACCCCAGAAAAACCATTTTCGGTTACAAAATTTTTCAGAATGAAGAAAAAAATTTAACTGAAAATTCAACGAGAACAATTTCAGAACTATGAGTTTGAATATTCTGTAAATATAAATTTTTTTGTGTTTGTATGCTTCCCGTAATGTAACCTGTTCCAATGTATTATATTTGCTATAACTTAACATGATTAGCAAAAACGGTTATACCTTTAATTTGAAAAAATTACAAAGATATTAAGGATCCTTAGATTACATTTTAATGTATATTTTTGACAGAGATAAAATATTCCTAATAATTCTCCCCAAAGGATCATAAACAAAACAATCTATTTTTGTTCTGGCCATTATTGTTTCAAACTAGCTGAAACTGCAGTAGTTATTGAATACACTCGCTTCCAAAAGTTAAACACGAGATGGTAAAATCGATAAAAATGGAAAACTAAATCTGTGATTAACACCAGATTGCAAGCAGCAAATATGTTTATGCGTGAAAGAAAACAAGAATTATGTGCAAAGATGAAAACAATATTTTTATACAAGAAATATACGTAGGTTGGGGCAAAAACTTTTTTTCTTGAAGATACCAGTCCGGTTGAAAAATGTGACATATACAGACGAAAGGACAGGGTCTTAACTACATGTGTGAACAATGAATAGCACTGAAATATCTTAACACACGCATTTATTACGATAGTATACAGGGCAATATAGCCTTCACCGTGCAAAAGAATAACACAATATACATACAGTTGACATGACAAACCTGGGCCTAAAGACCCTTAATGTAGTCTCCTGCTACTGTCACCACACGCTGCCAACGATGTGGGAGGCACTGAATACCATCAGCCTCCGCATCTGCCGCACCATGTGTGAATCGGGTCATCTGTAGCAATGTCCTCTCGTGTTGCAAACCGCCTACCACATATTGGTTCCTTAATCATGGGAATGAGATCAAAGTCACAGGGCGAAGGAGAGTACGGTGGGTGCTCCAATTCTTCCCATTCCAAACGTCGGAGTAGCTCCGTACACACTCTGCTTTATGTGGTCTTGTATTGTCGTCCAGAATTATTGCACTGTCCACAAAATCCGAACGTTTATCCCGAACGCCACGTCGTACCTGTCGCACCAGGAAGTCCCTGTAGTACTGTGCAGTCACTGTTCTGCCATGAGGAACAAAGTGGCAAACAATACACCACTGACGTCATACGCGACGATCACCATAAATTTGACTGGGGAAAGATTCTGACGCTAGTTCATTACGCAATATCATGTGGACGGTGCTTTTCTCGATGCCACTTGCCCTCTCTAACTCCAATAATGTCCACCGTCTGTCTTCAACCGTGTGGTGCTCGATGACAGCACGTGCCAAGTCGGTCCGCACATTTACCGGTCATCCCGAACGTTGCTCATCACTGGTTTACACACATCCTTGCTGAACTTTCCTACCCACCGTGCTGCTGTACGATATGGTAGGGCATTATTCCTAAGGGCTATTTTGATGTAAGCGCGCTGCTCAACACGGGTTACTTCCATCTCGCATGGCACTCACCAACTGACTGATTTCAGAGCTCTCGCTACCACAAAGCCAGCTATCATAGAGCCATATGTTGTTCTGCATACACATTATGCCTGCAGAACTTCTACACTACACATATACGTTTTGTGATCCGTTCACATATCTACAAGAAAAAAAAAATAGTTGCCATGACTTTTGCCCCAACCCTCGTATATATTACTAATTATTAATATACAATATTATATATACAAGAAAAAAAAAGAGTTGCGGAAAATAAAACTTTAGCGAATTCGCACAGTCCTCAAAAAAGGGAATATGCAAGGCCAGACAGCTAACTAAACAAGTATCTGCTGTTTTAAATTAACGATAAACACTTCTTTAAGTAATTTTTTTAAATGCTCACTCCGTTACAAAAACGCCCCTTACAACAATGGAGAACTTAAACCGACGAGTTTCGGTCCCAAAGGCCAAGTTTTATCCTTTAGGCAACATGACGTCGTAAACGTAGCCTTAAACTGGTGTATAAAATTCAAAATCTAAGATTTAGAAACCTATCGTGACTTTCTCACAACAGTTTCTTGCTTCAGATCACTATATAAAAATTATGAACCATATACCATTTATGGTTGATAGTTATGGTTAATTACTCGTAATAAACTGCAGAATTTTCTATCAATTAATTTTTACTTCCTTGTACAAAGTAAGAAAGGAAGTATTGTAAACGCGAAACATTTCGGGTATCATATTTCAACGAAAATACCCATTTTGACCGCTATCGTATGCAATTTAACGATGTTTTTGCGTGACATCTGTACTTAAAGACAGAATAAAGGATTCTTTTCCCCCAAAAAATTATAAAACTGATTTAAAATAGATTCAGAAGCTATTTTTTTGATGGCGGCTCTACGTATACGGACGTACGTATGTATGTATCTCGCATAACTCAAAAACGAGTGGCCCTTGAAATTGAAATTATTTATATAGGACTGCTATAACATATAGATGTTTACCTCTCATTTTGGTTGCAAATCGGCCGAACCAAAAATATATAAATTATATATATATATATAATTTATATACTACTCTATTACTTGGCTCAGTGAGCTCAGTTTCTGTATTCTTATATGTTGGCAAATTGTGCATTTTTTGCTTTAAAAATGATTGAATTGTGTTGTTCGTATCTTCCGGTTAATGTTTTATGCCTTTAATAACCCGCATGCTATAGTTTTAGAATTATCAACAATTTAAAAGTTGTTTAAATACGGCTAAGCTTACTTTCTGCCATAACAGCTATATTTGTTTCCATTTGAAACTTAGCAAAATAATGAATTTTTTTACCTTCAGTGTCTTTTTGCCGAGTGAAACCAAAAGTAAACTTTCAGTTTTGTGCACCGAAATATTTGTCTTCTTGCCCGGTAGACTATAGGGCATGCGCAATGTAAGCATCTCTGAATCGTCTGTGAAAAACCGTTTATTTTTTATTTGTTTAATTTCTTTTATACATCGTGTTAGATTTATTATAGCATTTGAATAGAACATGTGGCAAAGATTAGATAATTCTTCAGATGATATAATGTTTTTGCATTCTTAGTCATAAAACTATACTGTAATTCTAAAGTTCAGTTCGCCTTAAATAATTTACAATTGTATGTTAATATCATCTCTAAGTGGTGCTAAATCTGAAAATCAATCTGAATGCCGCCAAATGCTGCGTTTTCCTTTATTGGCGCTATAAAAGTTGAATGCTAGTCAATACAAATACTAGAATGGATAATATCATTATTCCGATTACAGACTCATACAAGTGCCTTGGATTTTATATAGACAAAAATTTGAACTTTAAAGATCATACCTCCTACATTCTAAATGAGGCAAATGCAGCCTATATGGCAATTTACTCTTTAATAGAAAAGAAATCTAAACGGAATTTAAACGTTGAAAAGATGTTGTATAGTTCTTTAATTCGTCCAATCCTGCTCTACCCTGTGCGCGCCTGGGTAGCAGTCAACAAAACGAAAAGAAAAATAGATGTTCTTCCGAATAAAAATTCTATGCTCCATTGTAAATGCACCTTGTTTTATGCGAAATACCTAAATTCATGCAGATCTAGGAATTGAACCAATTCACAATCAAATACTAATGACTGCACACAACGTTTTCGAGTCGATCAAAGATTCGCCATATGAGACTATCAGAAATATCCTTGAATGGTGTCCGCCGATAACATCGCGGACGAAAACGTCGCGGAGAAAATAACGCAAGGCGAAAACGTCGTGCAACAAAACATCGCAAAGAGAAAACATCGCAGTTCTAAAACATCGCGGTACAAAATATCGTCGTCGAAAATAATGCCGTTCAAAAACTTCGCAGTTTAAAAACATCGTCGTCGAAAATATCGTGGTAAAAAATAAAGTATCTACAAATCTTCGCATGGCGATAACATCGCAGACAGGATTTTTTTCAGGCTTTAATAATTGTAAATGGATATTCCCATAATGACTTGTGAGCGCAAGATGGAAAGAAGGATAATTTTTACTTTCATATTTTTTTATTAACTAATACATTTTTGCTGACAAAGTGAGCAGGCAACTTAAGCATAGAAAATCAATGCAATTTATAGCACTTAACTGACATAGTTAACTAACAAAGGTCATTAATAAATTACTTTTTTTAAAGTTTTTACTGGTAGTTTTTCATAAAACGTATAATCTAAAAAAAACCTGAAAAAACCATGTCTGCGATGTTATCATCATGCGATGATTTGTAGATACTTTATTTATTACCACGATATTTTCGACGGCGATTTTTTTAAACTGCGAAGTTTTTGAACCGCTTTATTTTTGACGACGATATTTTGTAACACCATGTTTTAGAACTGCGATGTTTTCTCTTTGCTTCTTTTCTCTCGAGATTTTTTCTACCAGGACGTTTTCGCCTTGCGTTGTTTTCTCCGCGACGTTTTCGTCCGCGATATTTTTGCCGCGATGTTTTCGGTTGTAACCCATTGAATGCGATCCAACTGTGGAAAATGTAGTTAAAGAACGAGATCTATAGATCATTTTTTAAATGCTTTATGGTGGTAGCTGTAAATACTATATGTAGAACTGTATACTTTCTATTTTAATATTTTATTGTACCCTGGCAAAGCAGGGTTTATTTAGACCTCCCTGTAAAGAGGGTTATGGATTTTACCAGATTTTCTTATTATTATTAACCTATTTATTCGCATTTATTCAAGAAGTAATTTTATTTTATACTATTATCTACTGTATTAATATGTTAAATTATCCTCAGTGTTAACTACATTCTCAAGTGACTATCGTCATCCAAAAACTAAGCTTCATTTCAAACGCACGGGATTGGGTCTTAGCCATCACGTGAGTATCTTCTAAAGGTATCAGTTTTTCAGCTCATCAGAGCTACGACTTCGCCTGTGTAGGACTGCAACAGCATTTCTGTCACTTTTAGATTATGCTTATGCCATTATTACGATCAAGATCGAACATCTACCTGAACTTTTGCTTTGAGTTTGACTTGCCTTAATTGCTGACTTTTACGAGATTGCATTACTATATTTAGTACGTGGATTTCCATTTTAATAATTGTTTACGACTACCAATGCCTGTATTGCTTTATGTTCAAAAATTGCTTGCCTGCGTATGCCATGTCAAGATTTACCTGATTGTTTCAGAAAATTTGCTGTTTCATCGCCATAATTTAGAACGATCGTATGCTTATCATGAAAATGTGTTCGGGTGTTAATGCCAAGGGGCATAATTTCTTGCATATTTACCGCGAAAGGCCACTGGCACCAGTTTGATTTACTAGTCAAGACTCGGAGAAGTTGGTACTAGCCGAAGAAAGAAATTCACAAGTTCACAGTTATAAAACAAATGAGATGTAAAGCTGTCAAGTTAATCTAGAGCCAGAGTATCGTTATGGTAAATAAATATAGTGAATTTTAAAAAGCGCATTTATTCTATTGTAGTTTATGTGCTATGGACGAAGTTGATTTAATTGAATCAATACGTATAAATTAAATGCAGGAAAAATGAGTATAATTTAATATTCCGCACAAGGAAGTCATGGGATGTACACATCAGACTTCTTTAAGTAATGTATAAACTTATGATTTTAGTTATCATCTGAAATCTTTATTAAAATTACTCCATTTGATTTAATATTTTCTTCATGAAGAATTCTTGAAAGCATATTCATCATTTAAAAACTGTGGTATGAACTGGATATTTGAAACGAGATATGTGAAACTGACTCAGAAAAAGGTAAAAAGTCAAATTTAAGTCAACTTGAGTGGTCAGCTTCAGCCAGAAAATACCGTCTCTGAATTAATTTCTGATTTGTTACCGCTTTACTCTCCAACGTGTGGCCACGTTAGTGTGAATTGTCCTTTAGAGTTTAGAGAAGTGCCGCTGTGGAAACCTTTTTCTTTGACAGTCTATGAATTCTATAATAAACCAAATCACAAATGCCAAATTAGGGCAGCCCATATTCTGTGGAAGATTACGTTATTCAAAATTTAATGGCTGCAGGTACCGTTGTTTTTTATCGCAATGCGAGAAACTTACATACATTTATGAAGATTCTTCATTATTTAATTTCTTTAAATATAACACAGGACGATAATATTTGGTGGCAACAATTTGAAAAGTGAAACGTACTTTTAACGTTTTCGACGCAAAATGCCAAAACGAAATTAATGACCTATCTGGGCTAATGTCTTTTGGGCTATAAATCTTTCCCAGTTAAGGGCTTGTAACACCATGTTTTAGAACCATGTTTTAGAAACCTGTATGTTTCATGTTTCCTTTTACTTTGGCATTTTACATAGCATATTCCTATTTTCTTTAGATTTATTTATTTTTCCTTGGTACATACTCCAATGAAAGGAAAGCTTTATAAAAAATTGACGCCGAATCGCAAAGCTGAGTAAACAATTAACTAACGCTCTTGTTTCCGCTCTCCTTAAACTTGGTTGACCTGATAGATACTGAAAAAAAGTGGGAAGGACAATTTGTAATTATTCTTGCCTAAATATTCTGTTATGTGTGTTCTATCTTGGTACTCTACAAGCACGTATGTTTGTGTTACTTAATAATTAATTGAGCTTCGCAAAATCCATCATCACTGAAAAAATATCCTTGATATTTTTTCACTTTTTTTGGATTGCTGTAAATCATGGGAAATAAGGTGGTTCAGAAACTTTTTTTTTTTGCATTGGGAACCGTCAGCTCACTTTCGCCACTAGTATATTAAGTTATGCAAGTCTATACAACAAAATATCTGCTTACTTTCAAATAGTAGGCATTTGTCTGTGCTGAGAAGATTAGAAAGGTCGTATTTGCTGTTTAAAAACCCTCCTACCTATAGTGCTGATACATTTCACGTTCAATTCTTAACCATATCTCAGAAAATTTGCAGTTGGAAGTGCACGTTCAGGGAAAAATATGTATTTAAAAATGAAAATATGAAAGCGATTTTCTAATTTTAATTCCGATATCTTGTCTTATTCTTCATTTGGGTATTTTCCCTTTCTGTCCTAAAAATAGCAACTATTTTTTATATATCGTACATACTGCGTCATTTGAAAATTAATCCACAATATAATATCTTTAGTGATGTTACAATGCAGATACCTTTTAGCCAATCACTGAAAAAGATTTCTACTGCGAATCGCAACATTTTGACATATTTTCGCACTTCTGAATATCCCTGGCACTTTCCCGCTTGCATTAGAGTAACAAGTCACCGCTCGCTACTGCATATCATGAACTGTGTTAAGATGTGTTAAGCTTCCAAAACTATGAAGTACATACAGCATCCATTTTATTTGGGCTGGGTTAATAAAAAATATGCGTCAACCATAAGTAAAATAAAACAAATGAATTCGCCTACATCTGCAAGTTTCTCCTTCTGTATGCATCGTTCTGTTTATCAGTTATTGTTATTATTATTAATTAAAATTTATAGCCACATTTATAATTTTGAGTTACAGAGGTCACAGTGAAAGAAAATCATAGACCACAAATTTCGGGTTATGAAAGAAACTGCCAAGTAGAAAATGAATAAAAGTAACAAAATTTCTACACAAAAAGTAAAATATAACAAAATCACATTTATATTTATTTCTTGCGCAGGTTTTGCACTTATACGAATTTCTCGCATTTAGTTTCTAGTGGCCTTCTTGCAACAGTATGCGTAAGTGCTGTTAATATGACTTCAACAGGGTTTTGATTTGTTATGCACTTGTTTCACAAAAAACGTCATGCCGTTAGGTAAGGCTCTGTGCTACGTAATTTTCCTTCAGAGAAAGCACTTTACTCTCGTAACAGAATCGGCGAAATAGATCTCCAAGTACACACACACATCAGTGTTGGAAGCAATTTCAGGTGCAGTTTTAAAATTTTACATAAATTTCAATTTATTAGTATGCAGCAAAGTACGCAACAGTTATCTGCCTAAAATATAGGAGACCTTGAGGGATATTTTAACGAAAAATCAGCTCATATTTTAATATTTTTGTGTTACTTGAATAAAAATAAAACCACCGAAGAAAGCAGAGAGATGTTTTCTGATATAAAAATTTAAGTTTCACAAGGGACTGAGTGCCCACCAGCGGCCGAGCGGTCGCTGAACACTGGTAGTTCGGTCCGAGGTTCGAATCCCGCGAACGGGCTGGCTGCATGGGTGTTTTCGTGGTTTTCCCCACGTGTAACGTGTATACGAGCCAGTTTCCCTTAGAAAGTCCTCCACGAAAGGCATCCCTCCTCTTAGGCAGATAGCCCTAGTGTGCTTTGCCATAATTAAATACACCACACCACACCACACCACACACAAGGGACTGAGAAAGGACGTTCAGTTTGTGTTATGAAGAAACCTCGAAAACACCGATGGAGCCACCTTATTCACCGAATGCTTTTTGAATCCTGTGACGTCCTTTTATAGAAACTTCACTAATTTTCTATTCACACTTATATGAGTATCACATGACGTGATTTACTTGTGTCATAGCTCGAAAGTTTCGGGAAGCCGTAAAAGTTGAATACTGCCAGAAAATGGAAATACAAATACTTGTGACGTTTTCATACTATTAAAAATTGAAGTTATTTTAGTAGTATCGATTACAAGGTTTTCTTTCCTTTCTTTGAGAATAGGGCTGACATCTACTATTTGTGTGATCTTATAGTCTAATTTAACCAATTTAATAAAACAATTAAAAATCTAATAAAATTTACACTTGGCAGATGCAGTTCAGCTTTTGATTTAAATTCACGCTATCTTACCACAAAAAAACACTAAAGATTAAAAATGACACTAAATTAGTAAAAACACTAAATTAAGAAGAATAACGTTTTATTAATTTCTCTTGCTTCATCTCATCCTAAGAATATATAAAGTTAATAAAGAAAGAATAAGCCAATACATTAACAATTACTCCCGTTTGTGGTTGAGCCAGAGCTCTTCCAATTTGAGTGAAGAAGTTAGTCTGAGCTCTTAACAGGTCGTTTTGCTTTGGGTAAGTTAAGTTTAGGGTGAATTCGTACTTGTGAGGAAACAAGCTCTTAGTTAAATTAGCGTTTCGACTCTGCATGCTGAATGCTTAAGATTACCTCTTCTAAACAGCTTCTACACTCAATTAAATTATTTTAGTTGTATTTATGTGCAAATTTTCATTTCCTCATTAGAGATCTATTCTTGATGTGGGCGATCTTCGCCGATAGCCGATATCCATCACGTGTTTTCAGAGATTAAATTTTAATATCAGATTTGAGTAGAGCATTGTATACATTGGTAGCTGTATTATGCATTTTAATGCATCAAAACTTGTAGCCGACATTCTTTTACATAACTCTCACAACATTTATTCATTAAAAGTAAATGTTTCGTATTATATACTCAATGTTTTAATTTAACATAAACTCAAGATGCTTTTCAGTTTCCTTTTAGAAGAAGTTGAATTTTATATTTCAGGTACTGTCGGCCTTCTTTCTTCGACATGTCCTTTATTCAGGCATCTAAAAAAATGCAAAATAAAATAAATGAAAGAGGAAACCTCTTAAGTCTTTCTAAAGCACTTACTTACTGTCCAGTAGTCTTTTTGTTCATATGTCAAGAATGATATCTTATAGTTAGGAAGTCTGCCACAGTTCAAAGTTATATTCCTTAGTGTTTCAATTAAGCACTCTGGAGAAAGGAATTTCTTATGAAGTTATTTTAAAGAGGGATTCACAAAGAAAAATACTGTGGCAAAAGTAGCAGTGTGATAGAAACTTTTATAATACGATAAAATAAGCGATTTTGTGACGTAACGAGGAATGCAAAGTCATTGATAAATGTCAAAAGATAAAACGGTCTTTTTCAGATCTTATTTTCTCAGATTTCCAAGGAATGCTTGCCTTTGTTTCAAGATTATCGATACATTTAACGTCTGATAGCATGTTATAAACAATAGTTTATTACTTAGAAATATTTAAAGAAAAAGGAGAAGTTTAAAATTTAACTGAAATTTCTTGTACTATTTACATTCTTTACAAAATTCCTCAGTTTTAGTGCTTCTTCAGCCATTATGATTCACAAGCTTCTGGAATTAAAACGTAGATTACCTTTAGTTTTTCGTGGCGTCTGTACATACATACGTATGTATCTTGCATAACTCAAAAACGAGTAGCCTCAGATCGTTGCAATTTTGTATATAGAACTGCTATAACATGCAGATGTGCACCTCGTATTTCGGTTGCAATCGACCGCACAAAACGCATATAAATATGTTTATATATATATATATATATATCCACTCTGTTACCCGGCTCAGTGATCTCAGTTTCTTTATTCTTATAGGTTTGTAAGTTGAGCATTTTTTGCTTTAAAAATGATTTAATTGTGTTGTTCTTATCTTCCGGTTAAGGTTTTTATGCCTTTAGTAAATCTTCATGCAATATTTGTGGAGTTATGAATAATTATTTTTGCGATGGCGGACATGTTTGTTTACATTTCAAACTTGGCAAAATAGCGTATCTATCGCTAGAGAAACTAAGCTTCGCAACAACAAAGATAACGCCTTCTTTTTATTATTGCCAATTAAATCATGTTTAATCCATTTTGGAATTTATTTGAGGAAATAAGTTTTTTAAGATTTACCTCGTAATTTTTAATATAGATATTTTGCGTTTTTATGTATTTTTGCCTTGTCGGGAAGTGAGAACTGAATTAATTGAATGAGAAATACTGAATCGTCTGTGAAAAACTGTTTCTTTTTTGTTTTGTTTGCTTAACTTTTTTATACATCGTTTTTGATTTATTATAGTATTTGAATAGGCATGTGGCAACGATTAGATAATTCTTCAAATGATATGAATTTATATGTATTCTGAGTTATAATATGAACGAAATGTAACGCTGGCCTAGCCCCAGAGTGTTGCTATGGTAAGCAAATATAGTGAATTTTAAAGAGTGCATTTATTCTATTGTGGTTTATGCGCTATCGACGAAGTAGATTTAATACAATCCAATAATTTAAAATAAAATGCATATAATTTAACATTACGTACAAAGAAGTCATGTTGTGTACACATCAGATTTTTTATTAATGTAAGCGAGCTCATATGTGCATTTTAAAATCCTCGACTTTAAATACTTTTCATATTAATTAAAATTGCCAATAAATTCTCCATAATAACCCCAGAGATAAAATTATATGAGCGCTAATACCTTTTTTACAACAGTTACTGGAAAGTGTCATGCATTCCTCTATACCAAATATTGGTTTAAATTAATTTCTCTTGCCAAGCGTAACTTGCTTAGACAAATTATCTTCGTCCCAAACTAACTAAATGCACATCCTGAATTTCATTAATACACATTGAAAAGGACTATACGGAAGATTTATTGGTATGACTTTCAGACTACAAACTAAATATGAAAATTAACGAAAATGTGCACCAATAATTGTGACGCTCCAATTAACACAACGCATTTATACAAGCGTGCAGTTAAAACTGGCACCCCATCAAGTCATTGCAATTCACCTCTGTCTAGCGCTGGTCTGTGTATAAATTGATCATCTTTCAGCAACTCTGACCACTAGGCAGCTAGCAATGCGTTGCTTTAAGAGGATTAGTATATCTCTTGCTCTGCCAATGCGCGCTTTCTAAATACTAGTTGCACTCATAATTTAAACTTCACCCAACAAGTCTCCAGTTTTGGTGGAAATAAAAGAAAAATAGGGCAAAATTTATTAGCATAAAAGTAACTAGTTACCTGAATAAATCTTAGAATATAATACGTTTGATTCGAAACTAAGCAGCATTAAATATATATATGTATATATATATATATATATATATATATTGTTACTTTTCATTTCCGAACGTTACGGGTTCGTGCGATTTGGAGGAATTAACGACGACACTTGATGAAGTATCAAAACACACTTTATTGGCCAGTATTTTTCAAGACAGCTCCAAAATCACGTTTTACAGTCGTGGAAGAACTACTATAAACACATTGAAACAATCAGCGACACAACACCCCACCAAGTCTCCAGGCTATCAGGCAGTAACGGTGGAGACAGCTTCACGGCAAAGCACCAGAGCACAGCTCCAAACTCTGCTCGGTCGTTCTCGGAACTCTATGTACTCTCAAGACTATACACGCTACAACTCAGGATGCACTCGACGATACGCTAGAGTACAGCTTCCGACTCGGTTCAGTCGTTCCCTGAGCTCAACACACTCTAAGATAAAATTCGACGATTCCGCCAAGTCTCTCGCAAAATGTGCAACTTCTCGCCAAATGTGGCAACCCTGCCTTCCTTTGCCATTCTCTGGCAACCCTAAACCTGCTTTGCGGGGAAGCTATCTTACCGCATCTGGACGTTTCTGAACAATATATATATATATATATATATATAATATTAAAACATCGATACACTTTATTCTTTTAATTGTTATTTGTTAAACCCCAACCGAAATTTTAAGAAAATTCTGCTACTTTTACTTTTATTTGTTTAAACTATTTCTCCATTAGCTTTCACTATTATCTTATTATCTTGGCTGCACTTCATTTAATTTATATTTATTTCCTTGTACGAAATAAAGGAAGTTTGATATATTCTGGGTACCATATTTCAACGAAAATATCTATTTCAAGCTATCTTGAATAAATTTGAGCGATGTTTTTGCTTGACATCTGTACATAGGGGCATAATAAAGGACTCTTTTCCCCAAACGGATTGTAAAATCTATTTAAAATGGTTTCAGAAGAGATTTTTTCGTAACATATCGCATACCTCAAAAGGGAGTAGTCTCAGTACGTTGAAAGTTTGTACATGGGATTGCTATAACATGTAAATGTGCGCCTCACATTTTGGTTGTAATCGGTAGCATTAAAGGTATATAAATGTAAATATAGTATATATGTTACCGTGAAAGTCCGAAATTGGAGAATGTCGACATTCTCCGGTGAATGCCAACACATACCAAATACGTCGGCTAAACATCAAATATTTCATTACATTCTTGTACATTCGGACCATCGCCGGCGTATGTCGACAGTTACAGATATTCTGTGGTGGAGGTCGAAAAGAGAACTCGAGTCAACAGAGGGGCTTCAGTCTGTCGCCAAATCCTTTGTTCTGTAGCGATTGAAGTTATGTCGCATGTATTTGTTATTCTCTGGAACACTGTTTGTCAGTCTTACGCAAGGTCTGATGGTAAGCACCACGTTTTCCTAAATATTGTTTTTTTATCCGATACTGAAATTTATATTGAATGGATACTGCAGTGAATAGTGAACTTTTCTTTGAAAAGTTAACTAACTAAGAGTTACGTTAATTAATTAGAGTAGTTAAGTTAATTAAGAGTAAACGAGAAGACAATTGATTTCATTTTTCTCAAGAAAAGTAGTCTAAAATACATAATATGATAATGGTTTTAGTCAATATTTTGGCAAATAAAAACTGAGCACTGAAAATAAATTAATTAATCTATTTTTCTGCGTATTTAGTTTAGAGAACTGTGATGATGTTGTAGAGACATTAGGTTATTTCGAAGCAGGAGACGTGAAAAATGAGCAATGCCTTCGCCGGGACTCGAACCACGGACCTCTCGAACACTCGCCGAGTGTGCTGACCTGTACACCACGAAGGCATGCTAAGAACGCGGGAGAAATACCTTATAATGTAATTTCGAAAAAGTTTTGTTTAATGTCATTTTATATTTTTAGGAAGCATAACTTCCATTGTTACTGTAATCAAGTTGCCATAGATGCTATAACACCTAAATATAAATAGTTTTCATTATTCATTCAAATTATACTCTCTAGAAAGTGAGGAAAAGCATAAGATCTGGAAGAGAAAAATTTAATACTGCGAGCAAACGAGAGATTATAAATAGTGGATGCTTTTCTCTTCAAAATCTGTTATGGACACCATATGACTTCTTTGTACTGCCTATTGAATTATACACATTTTTGCCATAAAGTACCCATTACAGCCTATTAAATTATACACATTTCGTTTAAGCTTATTTCCTCAAACTTGGTTAGAGATATATTTCTCATTCAATTAATTCAGTTCTCACTTCGTGGCAAGGCCAATACCCGTTTTGGAAAAAAGAAACCTTTATTCTGTCCATACACACAGATATCACGAAAAAACATCGGTCAAAATGAACATTTTCGTTGAAATATGATACCCCAAACCTTTTGCGATTACAATACTTCCTTTATTTCATACAAGAGAGTAGAAATGTTTAAACGTTAAGCTCCTTTTATATTTGAAATATAGTTTTAATATACTTCAAAGACAATTTTATAAAAAAAGAAAATTTGCTTTTGAAAAGCGAAAGATAGTGTGATAGCATTATTTAATTTCACAAGTGAAATTATATAGTCCAGTAACAATTCATGTACATTTATGAAAAGCTTAAACAGAAATGAGATGAGATTTGAATTGCGTTATGACAAAGACTATCATCAAAGACCATTTAATGAAACCAGAATTATTCTTTGCTGTTACTTAATTCACTTATTTATTTAAGGTAACAAAATGGCTATATTTAATGATACCAAATAAGATTTAAGAGCGTATAATCATATGTCAGTTAGTTCAAATTTCTTAACATAAAACGACATTTCGAAAAATTTTAAAAATTGAATTAATGAGTTTAACGGATTGCAAGCTGCATGAAAACAAATTGCAGAGAGAGTGATTATTTTTTAAATAAGAAAAATAATCTAGCTAAAATTTTACCATTATAAGATGAAAAGTACGTATCCTAACTCTATGAATATGAGTTTAATAATATGTATAAGAAGATGGTATTTTCGTGATAGTGTGCTGAGAGACCCTCAGTACACGACTACCCTAACCGAAATTCTATGTCTTTTTTCCTTTAACAGTTCTCTAAGTTTCTGATTGCAAAGGTGAAATGAACTCATTAATATCAGGAACAACTAAGTTGCTTACGAAAGTTGTAAAACTATTATTAGAGGCCGCAAGATTCTGATAATCTCTTGATACACATTTGCCAATGACACTATCCTCGGATTTTGAAATTTACATTCGGCAAGTGGGAAATAATTAGCTGATTATAAATTTATAAAGAGCAATTAAGATAGGTGAATGTGCTTGCAACTTAACCTTCTTATTTCACGAAGTGCTAAGTAATTATTATCACAATTATAGAGACAGGACTATAATACTAGAACTGCTGCTGATTGTCCTTGTATGACTTTTTTGACTAATAATACTGCAAATTTTAAAATGCAATAATGCTACTTTTATCTTCTCTTTCGAAAACAAAAAATTTTTCAAGACTATTTAAGATACAATTCAATAGTATTCTTGTTAATTAGTTACGAATAGAAAATTTACCTAGCTTGCATTTATGTGCAAAAGTGATAATTGTAGAGAATGAAGCACATGAAAGCGAGTATTTACATTTTATGACTACTATGTCAGAATGTGTTTCTCAGTTTATTTCATAAGGTATTTCTCTCGCCTTCTTAGCATGCCTTCGTGGTGTAATGGTCAGCAAGCTCGGAGCGTATATGAGAAGTCCGAATCCTGGCGAGGGCATTACTCATTTCATCAACTTCCTTATTTCGAAAAATTCTAAAATGATTCTACAGTGGCGCCTGAACTAATAGAGGTGGTGGATGATGATTCTGGTTTGGCGATTGTGTCGCCTAATCCCATTCGCCCTTTAAAAGGGGGAGTATGTTAGCAGTATTTCTTCCCGCATTGTTAGTATGTCTTCGTGGTGTAATGGTCAGCAAGCTCGGCGCGTATATGAGAAGTCCGAATCCTGGCGAGGGCATTACTCATTTCATCAACTTCCTTATTTCGAAAAATTCTAAAATGATTCTACAGTGGCGCCTGAACTAATAGAGGTGGTGGATGATGATTCTGGTTTGGCGATTGTGTCGCCTAATCCCATTCGCCCTTTAAAAGGGGGAGTATGTTAGCAGTATTTCTTCCCGCATTGTTAGTATGTCTTCGTGGTGTAATGGTCAGCACATTCGGCGCTTTTCGAGAGGTCCTAGATTCGAGTTCCGAGGAGGACATTGCTCATTTTTCACATCTCCAGGTTCAAAATAACCTAATATCTCTACAATTTTCATATTCGTTTTGTATTAATTTCGTTTTTTAATTTGGGCGTTCCCTCTCTTTATTCTAAAAATAATAGCATTTCTGACTACGTCATTTCTAGATTAAAATGTGCCACAGAGCGTGCTTAAAGCTAATGAAGTAGTTCATTCGGAACCTAACTAACTGTTAGTCTAACACTAACACTGAGACACCTAAACACTGACCTAAACACCTAAACACTGAGAACTGAAACATTTCTAACCTAATCCAAAACCTTTCTCTTGATAGGCAGCCATATTGGATAAATGCGCATTTTAACTTCAGTTTCTGTGCTATTTAAACGCTGTTTCGCTGTGCTGTCTTCTTGCCGCATTAGTATAAAAAATGTAAATTTTATGGAAATAGGCAGCATTAGAGTGCCATGTGAATTATGGCCACAAATGTCAATTTAAATAAAATGGAATTTAATCTGCCTCGACTTCTTCTTCAATATGCATCGACTATGTTCTGTGGATAACTTGTTTTTCTAAAAATGTAATAAACTATTTCTCTTTTCATATTTTGTGTTAGAAAGCTGAGACAAAGAGGGAAAAGAGACAATTCAATGAGACTTTTAACTCTATTAATTAGTTGACTAATTGATTCAGTATTGCGCTTCCGAGTCTCAGTGAATTGGTCGTAACGAAATTTGTCTTATTAATAGACCAAATATGGAGCTTCAAAACACTTTTCCCTTGACAAGTTCTTTTATGAAGCTCCAAACAAGGGAGATTAATTTTTGCAAAATTACTTTCTTCTTTTTTAATTTCTACATTCAGATCAATGTCTTAGTATCTTAGATTTTTCTTTAATGTAGCTCATGTATTAATTTACTTGGTAAAACTCATGCCTTCTTTCTGATGAGTTGGATCAAACACTACTTTTTAACTTCAATTAAATTTAGCAGCACTTTGAGCTAATTTATTTCTTTTAGTACTAGAGTACTTTCTGCTTGCCTCGCTGACTACTTCTTTTCCTCTGTATATACACACACATATACCCACCACCTTACTCGGCTTAAAAGTCCTTTATGCTGTCATTATTTTCGAAATCGTTGGTCGTAGTCGTATACTTCCAATTAAAGCAGAGTTTTAAATCATGAAAATATTCGTGCTTTGGCAAAGTCAAATTTAAAAATAAATTAATTTTTCAACAAATAATATGGTCTCTCGGTCCCAGAGCTAACATTTGAGAGAGTTTTATACTCGTTGCGAAAAAACAATATATATATAAGAATTTTGGCTCTCGTAAAACAAAAATTGATCAGGTTATTAAATTTCATAATATGAAATTTTTATGTTATTTTCAACACGACTTGAGCGATCGGTTAATTTAGAATAATTCGAAGAAATAAGTTTAAATGAAGTGCAGCAAAAATGTGTATAATTTGATAGGCCGTATAAGTCGTGGTATCTACATTAGATATTTTATATTAAAATCCTCTATTTCAACAGATTATATTTAAATGATATAGTATTTTTATTTACGTGAAATAAAATGCAAAATTAAGCAACGAATGTTTTTAACTAACTACACAGTTCATTTCCATTGAATATAATTATGATCTTCTAATCTGATAGAAAAGTCATTAGGTTTTTTTTTTTTTTTTTAGCGGAAAAGCACTTGCTAAGGCTAATGTCCTAGGAGACAAATGAAATAAACATAGCAGGGATCATAGTATATTCAGCAATAATTGCTTTTCCATTAATGGTTTCCGAACACACATTTTCTGAATATTATAAATCAATATACAAAATCATCTAAAGTAATTTATTGTCCTTTAGTAAATCTTAATGTCTTAGTAAATCTTAATGTAAATCTGCATGCAATAATTTTAGAATTATCAAAAATTTAGTTTTTGTTTAAGTTGTGTAAGTGCCACTAAGCCTAATTATTTTTCCATGGAGGCCATGTTGGTTTACATTTGAAACAGCAGAATAGTAAATTTGTTGCCAATCTAGAGAAAGTAAGCTTCGCAAAAACAAAGATAACGCCTTCTTTTATTATTGCGAATTAAATCATGCTTAATCCACTCTGGAATTTATCCGAGGAAATAAATGTTTAGGATTTACTTGGTAATTTTCCATACAGATATTTCGAGTTTTTATGTGTTTTTGCCTTGTCGCGAAGTGAAAACTGAATTAATTGAATGAGAAATACTGAATAGTCTGTGAAAAACTGTTTCTTTCTTTGTTCTGCTTAATTTCTTTTATACATCGTTTTAGATTTATTATGGTATTAAGATGACTTCCCCGCAAAGCAGTTTTAGGGTTGCCATAAAACGGCAAGGGAAGGCCATTTGCTACATTTGGCGGCAAAATTGACGATATACCATGGACGGATGGAGAACCTTCTGGAACAAATTCTTACCGGTTTAGACCAAAATGTTCTGGAACACAAGCCGAAAGCTATATAAACCTTGCTGGTTCGCAGTCAGCTAGTGTGTGTGTGCCTTGTCTAGCGAGCTGATAGTCAGTCATTGAGAGAGTGTGTCTCGTCTAGCGAGTCAGTCCGTGCGGAGTCGATCGAGTTGACAGCCGGCCACAGAGTGCCGAGTGGGTCGTCGAGTGCATCAAAAGAGTCTCATAGTGTATCGCGGTTAGTGCATCGTAGAGAGAGCGTGTTGAGCTTCGGAAACGACCAAGCAGAGTCGGAAGCTGTACTGTAGTGTTTGCCGTGAAGCTGTCTCCATCGTGATAACGTGATAACCCAGAGGCTGTGTCGCTGATCGTGTCAGCGTGAGTAGTAAACGTGTTTTGGAGCTGTCCTGGCAATACTGGCCAATAAAGTGTGTTTCGATACTTCATCAAGTAGTGCCGTCGTTGTATTCACTCCAAATCCACACAAACCCCGTACGAACGTGAAGGAAGAAAATAACGTAACAACTGGTGTGAGAAAATAGAAACGCAACAACTGGTGCCAGAAGTGGGATTTGCGAGTGAATGCCAGTGACCCGCCTGGAGAGGAAAACCATGGCGGAAGAAACGAAGACTTTGATGGACCTTTTAGCCGAGGTGAAAGCCGGACGGGTGGAGATAAAGGCAGAAATCAAAGGCGGACTGAAAGAGATGAAAGCTAGACTGGAAAGGAAAAAAGCCCGACGAAAAGAAATAAATATCGGCCAAGAAAAAGTCCGAGAGCAACTCCAACAGGTGAAAGTCGAGCTTCCAGAAAAAACTGGAGCCATAAAAGAAGATGTGGAAATGAGAAAAGTGGCATCTGAAGAATCAAAGGATGAAGAAATAAAGGAAGTAGCTAATAAACTGTCTGAGAAATATCAAGAAATTAAGGATGAAACATCTAACGGCATTAAAGAAAAAGAACGAAAACATGAAGAAATAAAAGACAGGAAAGAAGCTTTTGATTCTCAAGTGCCTGAAGTGGAAGAAAATGAAAATGCTACTGTTAAGTACGTCAAAACTGATAGTGAAGTTACGAAGTCACAGGCAGCAGGATTTAAACCATCTGAAAGTGCATGTGATGCAGAGATAAGAGAAGCTGATCTGCAGCTTAAGGAGTGCGCTCCAGTACTGCAAGAAAATTCACCCACTTCGCAAGCTGGGTGTGCGTCTTACAGTGCCGATTTTGTAGACAAGGACTTGATTCTAAACCTGGATACTTCTGCTCGTAAAGGATCGGATTCTATTCGCGACCCTGGGGCAAACATCGGACCTGGCTCCCAGGAAATGAAGGTGATTGGGCATGTACCAGCTGCTGAAAATACCAAGGTGAACTGTTAACATGACGGGAATGAACTGCAGAGTAATGAACAAACTGTTTCAGATCTTCCTGTGGATGAAAAGTCTAAAAGGACTATATCTTCAGACTGTGATATGCAAATCAGAAATACATCTAAGAACTGCAGTGGAAAAGTGTTTGACCCGGGTATTATTTAATGAAAAGACAGACTGAAATTCTTTCTGAACTTTAATTTGTAGAATTTAAAATTGTTATGTGTTTAATTTGTCTATATAACTTGTACATAGTGTAAATATTTGTTTCTTTAGTTATATTATTGTTTGTTTTACTATGTTTTGATTGTATCGAATTTGGCTTCTGACCAATGGTTGTACTGCCCGGGACGTGCAGTGTTACGAAAGTACAGGCGCGGTAAGATGGCTTCCCCGCAAAGAAGTTTTAGGGTTGTCATAAAATGACAAGGGAAGGCAGGGTTGCCACATTTGAAGACAAAATTGGCGATATACCATGGAAGGATGGAGAAACTTCTGGAACGAATTCTTACCGGTTTAGCCCAGAATGTTCTCGAACACAAGCCGAAAGCTATATAAACCCTGCTGGTACGCAGTCAGTTAGTGTGTGTGCCTTGTCTAACGAGCTGATAGTCAGTCATTGAGAGAGTGTGTCTCGTCTAGCGAGTCAGTCCGTGCGGAGTCGATCGAGTTGACAGCTGGCCAGCAAGTGCCGAGTGGGTCATCGAGTGCATCGAAAGAGTCTCTTAGAGTATCGCGGTTAGTGCATCGTCGAGAGAGCGTGTTGAGCTCCGAGACTTACCAAGCAGAGTCGGGAGCTGTACTCTAGTGCTTTGCCGTGAAGCCACCGCCATAGCCTGATAACCTGGAGGCTGTGTCGCTGATCGTGACAGCGTGTTTATAGTAGCTCATCGACGACTGTAAACGTGTTTTGGAGCTGTCCTGATAGTACTGGCCAATAAAGTGTGTTTCGATACTTCATCAAGTAGTGTCGTCGTTATTCACTCTAAATCCCGAACCCGGTACGAACGTGAAAGAAGAAAATAACGTAACAACTGGTGTCAGAAAAGAAAAACGCAACAATATAAATTTTGTGCATTCTGAGTTAAAAAAACCCATTCTGAGTTAAAAAATTCTAAGAGACAGGTCGTTATTTAATAATGAATATAACCAAAAGAGAAGAAAATCGTAAATTCCCTTCAATTCCCAACAACAAAAAATCCTACGCTAACGCAGTCGATCCGAAAAAAGAAACGAAAATTAAAAATACTCCTGAAAGCTCCACGACTTTAGAAACATGGTATTTAAACTTAAAAACATTTATGAAAAATACAAAAAAAAAAAAAAAAAAAAAAAAAAAAAACTGGAAGATTCAAATGATAAGCTAGCATTCGCATTATATGCACTTAAGCTTTTTAAATAACATCTGCGCAGCGACGATAGCCAAGTGGTACTACACAACGTTCGTGTTTTTACGTGGTCGCGAGTTCGATCCTGTTTCCTACTCTTTTATCAAAATATTTTTTCAGGTACATGTATATATTTTTTCCTTCATCTTCACTATTTACCCAAACATTTTAAAGCATTATTTCATTTTTACTACATTTATTTGCATCTTTATTTTATCGTGATTTTGTAGTTTGATTCGTGTATAGTGATCACGTGATACTTCCTGGGACTTACTCTCCAGTACATTTATGCCATATAAACATTATGCGTCATCTAACGACTGCTAAAACTCAAGTAAACTGCTTTTCCATCCACGAAATTACTTATCCCACGTACTGCTTGCTATCTTTACTGAAGTTTTTCTGAAAATTAAAATCCGGAGTATTGTACAAACTAATAGATAGCCCTAGGGGATAGGAGATTTATGGAGTTAAAGGCCGTACGGTCGAAAACTTCTTACAGATGTATATAGATATATATAGTTAAAAAATGAATGAAATGTAACGCTGTTAAGTGAACCTAGGGCCAGAGTGTCGCTATGGTAAGCAAATATAGTGATTATGCGCCATCGACAAAGTAAACTTAATTTAATGCAATAAGTTTAAATGAAATGGCAGAAAAAATGCGTATAATTTACAATTCCGTACAAGGAAGTCATGAGGTGTACACATCAGATTTTTTTAAAACGGATTGTAAAATGGATATATTTCGCATAACTCAAAAACGTTTTAGGTGTACAGCGTTAATCTTCTGCATATGGAACTGCTATAAGATCTAGTTGTGCACCTCTTTTTTTTTTATTGCAATAAATAGTGCTAAATTCATATATATACATATACCCACCTTCTTACGCGGCTTAAAAGTCATTTATTTTCGAAATCGTTGGTCTGTACCATATACTTCCAATTACAGAAGTGTTTTAAGTGACAAAAATATGCCTGTACTCTTTATGAAAAAAAAAATAATTATACAATAAGTTTGACTCCCAAACAACAAAAATAGCAGGATATTTAATTTCAAAATTTGCAGTTTTTAATGTCATTTTTAATTTGCCTTGAGGAATCATTTAATTAAATTAAAATAATTCGAGAAAATAAATTTAAATGCAGTGCAGCAAAAAATGTGTATTATTTAATAGGCCGTACAAGGTAAAGATGTCCACATCAGATTTCCTTCTTTCTTTTTTTTATATCATTAGAGAAAATCTTCCGGGATGAAATCGGTACGAAACTGGGATAAAGCCAATAGCCGGAATTTTTTGACGTAATTAAAGAAGCCAATCATTTCCTCTCATTAAAGAGAATGAAACACATACAGCCGTTTTAGCAATATATGCTTCCGCCTGTTTGTCTGAAAGTACCGAGCTTCTGTGCTTATCTCTTTGAAACGGTGAAAATGCTTGAAGCTATAAACGAAGTTTATGAAGTAAGTGCGCTATGAAGTTTAGCAACAGACAATTAAAGCTTAACAAATCAACAGTTCAATCAATATCCTACGCTTCTTATTGTTACTTATTCAGGCAAGAAACATGTGTACTATATGAGATCTGAAAAGGATTTCTTGAACATTATATACGTAGAGATTCCAGAATAATTAGATTAAAATTCTAACTAGAACATAAATACTCTGTTATAAATTTTCAATACACAAATATAAGCAGTTATTCATATTCATAAAAAATAGCGTGTATGTGTAGTAGGAACGAAACGATATATTTAATAATTTTCTAAAACGAAATGTTAATAATATGCTAATTTTCTCCATATGTATCATATCTATATGTATTCATGTTATATGGGAGTTTGCAAAGATTTTTATAACTAAAATGTTATTTTTATACAAATTTGCTTCTGTGTTTTTCATCTATCCGTCATCATTATAATGCAAATTGCACTGAGTTTAATCAGAGAACATATTTGTAGTATGAAGAAACGTGTGGCAGTCCGTCAGAAAGTAATTAATCCCTAAGACGTCCAACTGTGCGCCGATTTGCACTTTAGCTATTGATTATATATTTCTTAGTGTGCAAGACGAGAAGCTGGGGTGACTGAAAAAAGGTTGCTGAAACTATGCTTTGTATTATATGCATTTAAAAATTTGAAATTTCGTGTCACAGTCAATAGTGGTTACTAATCCTTGTTAAAATGTAGCAAAGAAGTAATTTCTAATACACTTTTTTAAAATTTTTGTTGCAACATCTGAAGGCACGATTCTAAGCAGGCGAGAAACAGCAGGGAGCTTAGCAGGCGAGAAACTAAAAACTAATTTGGTTCAGCAAATAATTAACCTACTCGTTTAGACTAAATCTCGAAAATTAAATTTTTATCCAACTCTGACGGCAAGATGACTATCAACTATCAGACGGCAAGATGTGTTTCTTATATATACATTATATATATAAGAAACACATCTTGCCGTCTTTAGCCTTTGATATGAAATGAGTCTGTATTTTGGAATGAAACACCTAAAACCAAATAATTGATATTAAATTAAGCATATTTCTAAATAAAGATTTTCCAAATAAACCTCGTAACATACTACGAAAACTTTATTGATACTGGAATATCTGTTGAAGATTAGATAGAAATATCTCAGTGTGATAATAAGCATATCAAACTCTGCTCCTAGAAATAAAACCAGCCAACTCATTAAGAGAGTATTTTACTAATCACGTTATGCCTAGCCTAAATTTTAAGCAGTTAGAGACACTTCGTTATACTTTGCGTTCTTATTTAAGTTAGATGCAAGAGTATTTTTATTGGAAATTAATAAGAGAAAATTCTCGAAGAATAATTCGTCAAAACTATAGCTTATAAAGTATATGGCTTGAGTTTTGAGGAATTTTATTTTCTCTTTTATTGAGGCAGTCTATAGTATTCTCAGGAATGCATAATTGTATAACTACCTGAACAGACCCATTAATGAAAAGACGCAGTTTTAAAATGATGTAAATTTTTATTAACAGTGCACATGAATGTCGACCATTATAGAGATCATTTTATTTTCCTTTGCTATCGTAATTGTTCTAGAAGTAAAACATTATATTTTTAACACTGGAATTAATTTTCTGGTTTGGTTTACGTGATTATGGCAAAGCCTCGAGGGCTAAGTGGAGAAGTGCAGTTGTGGAGAAATTTCTAAGGGAAACTGGCTCGTATACACGTTACACATGGGGAAAACACAAAAACGCCCATGCAGCCAGTCCGTTCGCAGGATTCGAAACTCGCACCGAACTATCAGTGTCCAGCGACTTTACTGCTAGGCCTTCAAATTGAAAGAAAAACCACTAAGACAAAATTAAAAATTAGACGGAAGAACAAACTTAATTTAATGTATCTTTTGAATAAAGTTCTGTTTTTCAGATAGATTTATTTTTAGAGGCGTTATGTTAACTTCCGATTTGCTTCGTCTACTGCTTTCGATACAAAATGTTTGTTGTTCCTCCCATCTCCAATTTTTTCAAAACGCTTCTTAATGCTGAAGAAGGTCCTATTTCTGTTTACTTTGTAAATCAGTGGAGCTTTACAACAAACTGATGTTGCTCTTTAGCCTAGTTTTAAACGTTGCTTTTCATTTAAAAAACATATGTTACAAAAATAATTCATCACGAACTTAAATTTAAATGAAAGAAAGTCTAATTTTCTAATTTTGAAACACTTATGCAGATTTGCTTACAAAAATTCTGCAAAAAGCGAATTTAACACTTCTTATGGCTCAATTTAAAAGAGATGGATTATTAAGATAATGGAAGTCTAAAGCAACCATATCTACAACCTTACACTGAAATTTAACTACATTCTTTCAGCTTTCATTTCAAAACATTTCTAAAACTTACATTTAACTATTCAAAATAACTCTCCTTTTTTTCTTTTCATTTTCTCTTTTTCTATGCACTTGCCAATCCACTTCCAGTGTCTTTCTCTCACCGGTTAGGAAATATACTCAATTTTTAAAATCTTGGAAGGCAATTAAACTGTCAGTCAATCGTCAGTCAGTCGTCAAACTAATTTTCTCTCTCAAATGCAAAGACACCTTTCCCATAGTTAATCGGATTTAAAAGAGGAATGGGAGAATTCGAAGCATACGGTCGCTTCATATTGATCTCATAATTTTATTTTAATTTTAGAATCTTCAAGGGAAGATTAAATTACCGTTAGATCTTACAAATGCGAAATCATTTATCTTGTTCTCCTTCTTCCTCTCCAAAACGTAACAGTGTAACAAAGAGAAAAAGTGAATTTAAAAGAAAAAGGCCTAAGAATTTTCAGATTACTAAGACAATTTTACGACAGAGTGCCCAGCAAGTGTTTTCCTCCCTATGTAAGTTTTCATCTCGTTTAACGGTCAACTAAATCTTGCAATCAAGACTTGTAAGATATTTATAATTTAAACACCCACAATAACCCAGAACAGTTGTTCTTCGAACAAAATTGTGAGGAAAGTCATTTACGCTCGTGCATAATAATATCCTTATTTATCACCGCAACAAATCTCCAAAGCAATTCTTGGAGAATTAATTATCCCCAGAGCAATTAACTCCATCTGCTGTTATATTTTTAAAATAGTTTCTAATACTGGGAGAACATTTCCACAAAACATTTATAGGGTATTTCTCTCGCCTCCTGAGCATGCCTTCGTGGTGTAGTGGTCTCAGCACGCTCGACGCGAATTCGAGAAGACCGTGGTTCGAGTCCCGGCGAGGACATTGCTTGTTTTTCATCTCTCCTGTTTTCGAAATAACCTAATGATTCTACATTGGCGCCTGAACTAAAAAAGGTGGTGGATGATGATTCTTTACAACCAGCATTTGGCGACTTGGTCCCCTAAAACCCCAGTTGTCCTTTAAAAGGGGGAGTATATAAGGCATTTCTTCCGCCTTTTTAGAATGCCGTTATGGTGTAGGGGTCAGCACGGTCGACGCAAACTCGAGACGTCCGTGGTTCGAGTCCCGGTGAGGGCATTCCTGATTTTTCACATCTCCTACTTCCAAAAAATCCTAATGACTCTAAACGTTTAAGACTACAAATCCAAAATCATTTCTCAAGAACCATCTTTACTAAAGTTTTCCTCACACTGAATGACAATTTTTTTCCTGGGAGGAGTAAAGTTTTTTAGTCATTTAGTAGGATATTAATAAGATTTATTTTAGATGACACAGTTCCTACTTTAACTGATTTTCATTTCTTCTATCAGTCATCTCCAAAAAGCAATTTAGATTCAGTTTAAATAGCGATCAAGTTTACACTTTAGGAACAGGGTTTGAATCTTATTGTTGGTTTCTTGAGTCTTTTACCTGCTTGCCAATCTGGCTTTGGTCCCATAGGGATAAACGCCGAGGTAGATGAAGTCGTGTTCCTTTAACGTTGAAGCTAATTTCTCTGCTGTAAGTATTTACGAATTGCGCAACACAACAATATTATCCGTTATTTATAGGTATTACCAAGACCCCATATATAGCGATAGATAAGCTTTTTTAAATTTTAGTTGTATCTACCAAAAGAAAGTTTTCATCAATCTTTTAGTTACGTTTTAATTCTTGTCTGTATTCATGGAGTTTAGGCTCCTAGTTAAGTGCAAACGAGATAATTAATTGTGAGCATAGTTAGCTTTACAACCTAACACAGAGTAGCCTTTTCAATATTCTTATGAGAATTTTCTCTGTATTTTCTTACTTATTTACAGATGTACTTTCTATTATTAAGAGCTTCTATTACATATATCTATTCTTAACGGATATTGAAAAAATATAATCATGTTAAGAATTTAGTTTTAGTTATGATTATAAAATATTACTATTATTATTATTTTTTAGCTATCAACGTTTTCTATATTTTTCCTTGTTTAATTTATACATTAAAAATAATCGAAATTTGAATAATTGTATATGCATTTTTCGACATTTGGGGAGGAGAAGGGAAATGAACGTCGCACTGGCAAAAGGGGTACATGGGGAAAAAAAATGATTGGGAAATGACTGTACAGACTGTAATAGACATTTCGGACCAGGAAATATGTAAAATAAGATGCATTTTTGCAGAATTAGAAGCATGGATCATCAAGTTTCTAGCTGGATATGCTAAATTAAGAATTTTGAAAAGAACATCTTAGAGGCTTTTGTTCCTTTCAGTTCGCACGTTTTAAGATCTGGTAAAATCGAATGTATTACCCTATGAGAGAATTACATGTTTCAATCATCGTCAGCAAGCTATTCAGTCAAATAAATGCACAGATACGTCTTGAATCGTTCCTTTTTTTCAATAAATAATGGTAGATTTCTCTCCAGTGTTAGATTATATCAGAATAATGTCATGGCATTTTTTTAATCATTCGGCTTTCCCATCTCAAACAACTCATTTTAAACGGAAACGTTTATATTCTAGACCTTTAATTTCTGGTAGACTAGTTGTTAAATTATTACGCCTGTCAAAATTGCCTCCTTAAAATCGTTTCAAGTGTTAAACGGAAATCTGCATACCAAGATCAAATTACAGTTTATTTTAAATTTTACGATTTTTATCTATTTTTAATTTGTTAATAATATTTATTGTTTTACATTTTGAAATTTTAATGGTAACATATTCGTGTTGTAAGGGAAATCGGAAATTTTGACTGCAATTTATTTTAATTTTAGTCGTATAATAAGCAATTTCTATGCATAGGTTTATACTGTAATTATTTCTTTAATGCTGTTTATTTCAATTTGTAAATAAATTACACCAGATATTGTTATCTAAAATAAATTTCGTTTACGCATCAGATGACTTCCTATATTTTTTAATGAATCAGTTGTTTTATACTTGTTCAGAACGTCCAACAAACACCAAAACAGATGTGGACTACTTCGTTTTACTGCCTGTCATAAGTCTTCAATATTTACAGATTAAATTCATGCATTTTGTGTTCACTTCCGTATGCATTTAACTCCTGAAAACTTGCTCTTAGGTCAGCTGTGATTATAGACCTTGTGTGCCAACATAATTGTGCCGAGGGCTGCAGAATTCGACAAGTATATGCTAACAGCCACATGCCGAATTTAATATTTTTAACGGGTATAATATTATAAGGTATTTCTCCCTTATAATCATGCCTTCGTGGTGTAATGGTCCTTATAATCATGCCCTTTTCTTAGCATGCCTTCGTGGTGTAATGGTCAGCACGCTCGGTGCGTATTCGAGAGGTCCATGGTTCGAGTACCGGTGAAGGCGTTGCTCATGATTTTTTTCTCTACTGTTTCGAAATAACCTAGTGTGTCTACAGTGGCGCCTGATCTAAAAGGGTGGTGGATGATGATTCTCCACTACCAGGATTTGGCGATTGGGTCCCCTAATCCCCAGTCGTTATTTAAAACGTGGAGTATATAAGGTATTTCTCAAGCCCTCTAAGCATGCCTTCGTGGTGTAACAGTCAGCACGCTCGGCGCGTATTCGACAGGTCCGTGTTTCGAGTCCCGGCGAAGGGGTTGCTCATTTTTCATCTCTCCTGCTTCGAAATAACCGAATGTCTCGACAAGATAACCTCTATTACTATTTTCATCGAGGAAAATTAAATTTCCTTTTAATGCAAAATATACATTATTATGAAAAATTTTGAACATAATACTTATGATGAGATTATTATGCCCCTATCCTGATAATATAGTCTAGATCTAGTATCTACTCTGATATGGATATTAGGGGTTAGAGTAACTGAATTCAAAACCACTTACTTCGAAAAAGAGACTTCTGGGCAAAAGGTGCTCGCGAAGCATTTCAAAGTGTGTTTTAAGAATGCAGACCTTATATAAACAGCTTACGTAAACAATTTTTCTGCATGCTTTATACCTCATTTGAGATTTCTGCTTTCTATTTGCAAATCAGCAATTAAGAAATGGTCGACTTAAAGGGGGTTTTAAAACACTACAAAATGAAATTGTTGATATTTGAAAAGTTGAATAATAATCTTAAAAATCTTCTGATAAAAGGAAGAGGAGTTAATTCAGTTACTTCTGTTAAGCAAATTTAATTAATTTAAATTCTTCAGCAAATTTAGTTTAATTCTGAGATCTTTCATTCTTTAAAGTATCATCTTTGATTTTAAAAAGATTAATGCCTGTTCAGTTTATTCAAGTACCCAATAAAATTATCCAGTATGTGTTAATTTTTAAATTCATTATTGCATGCTAGCAACATTACGTTCATTTTTCAGTTATTCTACACGAGCTTCATCATCGCCTTTTAAGCGTCGTGAATGGGAGATGCCTACCTTAGATTAAATGGATTATTCTAGTCGGTTAACATTTTGCAATGCCTTAGGCAGTTATTGCTGATGCCAAATATTTCTGTACTTTTAAAGTCAATTTAGAAGATCCAAATAATTTTTTAAGACTTTTAATTTAACTTGAATATGATTAAATTCTAATTGAAGCATCTGAGTTTAGAGCATGCAGCTGCTACTGGAATTCTTTTATATGGAAAACGCTAAGCTTAATGAGAAAGCCCATTGTATGAGAAATTGAATGTTTTGTCTTTCACTGATCTCACAATAAAAGAGGTCTTTTCAGAAAACCGATATTTCTGTGCATCAATTAAGGAAACGAATTGCTACAGAAAACATTTTTAACTGGAGTCCGACAACAATGAATCTGTAATCATTTCAGAATAATTGCAATTTAATTTAACATTCGATTATAACTAATTATAGCTAGAGGCATCTAGAAACAGGTAATATGCCAACCTTTATTAGGAAATGTGACAATATGGTGTTTAGATGTTGTGTTATAAAGGAAAATAATGATCAATAGATGTAGTTCCTGCATATGTTCAAGAGAATGAATACTCAAAGCCCATAAATTCAGATGAAGAAAGTATAGGCAGCATTTACAGCATTCATGTTTTTACTATGATAGATAATTACACATTTGTTGAGAAATTTTTTTCTGCTTCATTTCGCTCCTTTTATATTTCCTTGTACGAAGTAAAAAAGGAAGTATTGTAATCACGAAAAATTTAGGGTATTTCAACGAAAATATCCGTTTTGACCACTATCCAATGCAATTTAACGATACTTTTGCGTGACATTAGTACGTAAGAACAGAATAAAGGACTCTTTTTTCTCCAAAAAATTATAAAACTCACTTAAAACGGATTCTGAAGACATTTTTTCGTAGCGTCTGTACCGTACGTATGTACGTATGTATGTATGTATCTCGCATTACTCAAAAACGAGTAGCCTCAAAAAGTTGAAATTTTGCACATAGGACTGTTATAACATGTAGATGTGCAATTCTTATTTTGATTGAAATCGGCCACACCAAAAGTATACATGCATGTTACTCGGCTGAGCTCAGTTTCTGTATTCTTATATGTTTATAAATTGTGTATTCTTTGCTTAAAAATGATTGAGTTATGTTGTTCTTATCATCCGGTTAAGGGTTTTATGTCTTTAGCTAACCTGCATGTTATAGTTGTAGAATTATCAATAATTTAAAAGTTGTTTAAGTGCGGCTAAGCCTAATTTATTTTCACCATAGCAGCCATATTTGTTTATATTTGAAATTTAGCAGAATAGTGAATTTTTTGCCAATCCAGAAAGACTAAGCTTCGCAAGAACAAAGAAATGTCTTCTTCTAATATTGCGAATTAAATTATACTTAATGCATTCTGGAATTACTATTTAAGTTATTAAATTATCATAATATTGACTCAGCACAGCGTCCACAAAAAATTAAGTCAGTTTCTTTGCCTTTACTGTCTTCTTGCCGAGTGAGACCAAAAGTAAACTTTCAGTTTTGCACACCGAAAAGTCTGTCTTCTTGCCGGCTGGCCGAATTACTTGTTGTTGCGTAGGAACTCTAATTTTAATTGTTAAAATTGTTTTTTCAAATTTTTTTACTGTTTTTTGGTGTTTTATGTTTTCCTATATCCTTAAATTTTGAATGAGGATATTTTGTGCTTTTATAATTTTTGCCTAGCCGCGAGCTGAATTAATTGAATGAGAAATACATCTCTAATGAAATTCGATCAATTAAGTGTTTAGCAGACAATACTGTCGCCACTCTGTTTCGTTTTTTTTGGGGGTGGGGTGGGGTTATTTAATTATATTCAAAGCATACTAGGGCTGTCTCCCTAAGAGGAGAGATGCTTTCGTGGAGACTTCCTAAGGGAAGCTGGCTCGTATGCACGTTACAAATGGGGAAAACCACGAAGACGCCTATGCAGCCAGCCCGTTCGCGGGAACCTCGGACCGAATTACCAGTGTTCAGCGACTTTACCGCTCAGCTCCCCGCTCTGTTTCGGTCAGAGGAGAATGTTTACGAGTACCGCATGCGCATTAGGTAAGCTTAGCTTATTTGTTTAATTTATTTTATACATCGTTTTAGATTTATTTGAATTGAGCATGTGGCAACGATTTGATAATTCTTCAGATGATATAATTTTTTGCCTTCTGAGTTATAAAATGAATGAGATGTAACGCTGCTCAGTGAACCTAACGCCTGAGTATCGCTATGGTCAATAAATATAGTGAATTTCAAAAAGGGCATTTATTCTATTGTGATTTATGCGTTATCGACGAAGTAGATTTAATCCACTTCAATAAGTTTAAATCAAATGCATGAAAAAGTGCGTATAGTTTAATATTCCACACAAGGAATTCAGGTGGTGTACACGTCAGATATTTTATTTATTTATCTCAGGGTCTTTGAGAGCTGAGCATTAACTTGAAGCTTTGAGGCTTACTTCCAGTTTTCCTGTTTATCATTTTGTTCTGGAACTCATATTCATGAATTTATTCATTTATTATCAAAAGTATATGCCTTTTTTACCATTCTTCTCTCACTAATCATAAAAAGTCGTTACTATACCCAAAAAACTTGAAGCAGTTTAAGATACGGCAAATGTCCCGCATGTGTAAAATTCTGGATGCACTGCCTTCATTTCTGAAGCAATAAGGAGCCAAAGTGAATCCGTATTCTCTCAAATTTGATTTATACTGCAGCTAACTAAAGCAGTATTAGTTATTTTATTAATCGTACAGCTATTTATAACGCATATTTTCCATTTATTAGAGGTAATTTGGCGCATCATGTCACATAAAAAATATACTTTTGAGATATTCAATGGTCTTATGCCGGAAATAAAAGAAGATATACGGTTTAAAGAAATAAAAATTACACTGAGAAGTTTCCTCAAAATACCGAAATGCCCTTGACATCATTTCTACTGAGACACCTCGGCGAGCCATTTCAAGAAGACGGGAGGATCTGGATCCTTTATGGCAATCAAAGTTTAGTGAAAAATAAATTGAAAATGGCTTTGGAAAGCATTTGTGGAAAAAGTCACGAATATATCGAAGAATAGGATTAACCACTTCTTTCAAAAACCCAGGGGGTAGGAAATTTATTTTATTTTTACAGCTGCTAGATAAATAATATAAAAGTATTTCAACATTTTTCGATAATGCTAATACGAAATACGGGTTGCATAATACGATCCCGACTTTCGATAATAGATATACAAAATATTACGCCCAAAATGAAACTAACATATAATTAAATTATAGGAAAGCACGTACTTTTTCGCCTGTAAATAAATAGGATGAAAAGTTTTCCTCCTTAACTTTTCTGATTAGTTAGTAAGAGAGAAGTAATAAACGTAATAAACGTAATACGTTACGAAGTAATAAACGTCTTACAAGAAAAATAAATTTGCTTAGTCTGAATCTGAAAAAAAAAAAAAAAAAAAAAAAAAGGGGGGGGGAATTTATTCCGCTGAGCATTTTCGAAGTTCTCTCCAACATATTAAGTTTGTTCTTATATAGCGATCCTTTGTTTCGTGTAAATTTTAAACAAGTGTTTTGTTGCTTATTTCAGCAATGCGTCTAATAGTCTTATTATGAGGCGTTATATAGTTATAAGTCTTAATATATCCAGGAAAGGAGTTTGTTGTTTGACTTCTAAATTAGTACTTGTCCGGCGTGTAATGGTTTCATAATTATATCCAGAACAAGTTAGAAGTCTTATTATATCCTGGATACCGGAGAATATTGTCTTGGAAGTTACATATTCGTGAAGAAGTTATATATTTATGATTTCGGTATATAGCATATTATAATAGTTTAACTGAAAATTCGAAATAAATGCAATTTTAAGTTAGGAATGCAAGCGAAGTCAATTTAAACTTCAATAAGCAATAATTTCAACGTTACGGACTTTATGTTTAGCATAAAAACAAAACATATATTAAGTTGAAACAGCTGGCTATTCTATTCTCCCATCTGTAACAAATGCTAATGTGTTTCAAAATGAAAATTTCAGTTTATTTTAGATATAACTAAGTTTTCTTTTAGCTAACATAAACGTCCTATAACGTTAATTTTTGCTCTTACGTTATTCCTATTTTATATTATATGTACATTCTGCGGCCACCACCAGAATGCTTATTTTGGTGAGCTTAAAGAGCTAATAAATTTGCAATAGAGAAAGATAGCTAGACTACGCTTCAGAAAGTTATTTATCCATGAGGAAGTCCGCATGTAAACCGATATGGATTTTGCAAATGATTTTTTTATTTGCTAGCTCACAGTTTTTGTATCTATGATAAGTGAGGCTTGGTTGGTAAAGAAACGGAAGTAGCTTTTTATGCTGCACATACTTAAGTCTTTGAATTTCAGACCTCGTAAGCAGTGGGCTTGTTTTTATTTTTTCTGGTCAGGCATAAGCTAAGTTTTATTAATTTTACGTTGTACTATAAAACTTAGATTTTAATCAAATTTTAATTCAATTTTATCACATGTCTGTGTTTTGGGCAGTTTCAGTTTTTAATTGAGAGCAATGATCAGATTTCATCAAAGAAAATGCAAGGTAAAGAAAATGATTCTCAATACCGCTTGCCTCAGGATAAGGCCAACATGAAACGTTGAATCAAATTTGAAAGTAATGAGATTTGGATTTATAACCATTGATTAGAAACGAGTAGAATTTTATTTTAATTAAATTCAGAGAAATCTAGTCAGCAAATCAAGAATACTACTTGAGAATATTCTTTGCAGAAAAATTGAAACAATGATAAAAAATTTCGGAACACAGCGCTTCTAATCAGTAACATGCTGAACATTTTACCCTCTGGAAAAACGTTTTGTGCTCCCATTGTAAAATTTTAGGACTCGCTCTAATTTAATCACTAGATAAAAAAAGAAAATAGCTATATTGCCAAGAATTCTGCATACTTCTTTATCTTTAAGTAATAAATCAAGAATTTTGTTAATGGGTAAGTAACAACGTGAATAATATTTCGTAAAAGATGAATAGAATATGAAAAAAGCATTTAATAAACTATTTAAGTTCATTCTTCGTTTAACTGAAAACAACTTTTTAGCAATAATCAACATTACGTCACTTTACATATATTTCCTCTTCTAATTTAAATTTATTTATTTGAAATAATATCTTCTTAGAAATCTAAAGTTTACTCTCTGGAATAGCATTTATTACATTAGAAACTAATTTTATAGTCGCATTGGTAACTAAATGTATAAGAATCCTAAGTATTACTAACGTTTATTTTATTTTAAAACTGTACTATCACTTCTTATTTTCTACTTCCGGCCAGAATTAAATGCTTTAACTTGTTTATGCAAATTGCCTTGCTAACGCCCAAGTATTTAAGTTGTGGCTTTTTGCCAAGCGAGAGAGGGAAGGAGTTTTAGGAAGCAAGCCGCTTGCCACTGCAGTTTTACGAGTTTTCACTCGGTTGCTGGTTGCCTTTAAGGCCAGAGGTTTAGCCCTCTTGATGTTTGTAAACGTATTGTAGTTTCAGCAGCTCGGCGTACTACATACGTACCCTTTTTAAATAAAGACCAGTCTTAGTGCTATGCATTTGTATACTAATTCAAAGTTAGCTTTTAGTTAGAGTTTTAGTTAATAGTTTTATATTCTTACGTTCAGACCACAAGTGGTTGGTCTCTGTATTCCAAAGTTCGGAAGTGCCTGTAAAGTATTGAAAATAAAGGGTTTCGTATACCCTTCCTGCTTGTGTCGTTTGTTATACACAAATCTTGAACATAGCTTGAGTAAGCTCGTTGTTCTTATTCAGGGCATTCCATGTTTCCAAAGCAAATCAACAGAAACACAAGTCCTGACAAATGTTTAGCACAATTTTTCTCTTCCTTAGAAAAGCCACAGATTCTCAGTTTTACTTCCTTGTATGAAGTAAAGGAAGTATAGTAATCTTAATAAGTTTCGGTTATCATAGTTAACCGAAATTATCCGATTTGATCGCTCGCAAATCTCTTTGAATGATTTTTCTATAGATATGGACAGAACAAAGAAAACAAAACACTTTTTTCCAAACCGTATTGTAAAATGGATTCAAAATCTATTCAGAAAAGACTTTTTCGTGACATCTGCATTTACGTACATATGTATACATCTTGCAGAACTCAAAAAGAAGTAGCCGTAGAACGTTCAAAAATTTGTATTTTTGGGACTATTATAGCATGTAGTTCTGCAATTCCTCTTTCTATTGCATTCGGCCGCATCAAACGTGTATATATATTCCCACCCTCTTATCCGGCTTGGTGAGGTCACTATTTTTATTCTTATATGTTGATAAATTGCGAATTTGTTGCTTTAAAAATAATTGAATTACACTGTTCTTATATCCCAGTTAATGTTTCTACGCCTTTATTTAATTTGCATGGAATAAATATAGAATTATCAAGAACTAAAAAGTTGTTTAAGTGGTACTAAGCCTAACGAAGCCGCCATTTGTTTACATTTGAAACTCTTAGTAGATTAGTGAGTTAAGTTAGTTGGTGCACCAACTTCAGTCCCGTTTTGATCAGTGAGACCAAAAGTTAACTTTAAATTTTGTGCATCGAAAATCTGTTCGTCCTGCCTGTTGGCCAAATAGTTTGTTTTGGAGTACAAACTTTAACTTGTAAAAACTATTTTTAACTGTATTTTGTGTTTTACTATTTTTAATGAAGATGTTTTGAGCTTTTATGTATTTTTTTTGCAAATTGAAATCTAAATTTATTGAATGATAAATATATCTCTAATGAATTTCGGAAAAACAAGTTTGGATGAAACACAGCAAAAAATGTGCATAATTTAATGAACCGTGCAAGGAAGCCAGATAGTGTCCACATCAAATATTTTTTTAAGTTCAAACACGAGATATTTTTATGTCGCATTGCAGCATGCTTCTATGTGTATTAACATACAGTACCCACAACAATCTACGTGAACAGAAATGTGATTATATCTAGGAATATGGCATGAAGTGCACCATGTTAAACATAATGAAAATACAAAATTTACTGCACTTCTTATCTGGTGTTCATCACTGAAAATGAATGAGGCCAATATATGAGCACCAGAAAAAGAAATGTTTTAGTAAGAATTTGTGTTCATATTTTACAGAGAGGAAGAAAATATTAAAAGGACTGCCTGAGTATTAATTTCAACGTTCTTTTACATACATCGTAAAATTTGAGAATTATAAATGTGAAGCAAAGCCAAATAAATAACTGTTTCACTTGAAAAAAAATTTTTTTTGATTATATTGTCTTAGCAGACCAATCCTGTAGCAAGGATAAAGAATGGTAGAAACAGAGTTGAAAGTTTCTTTAGCAGAGGTGAAGGAAGAAAGGTGAAAGACTAAATAACCGGCCAAAATTAAGGTATCATTGAACCAGATCTCAAATATAACAATATAAGCATTTCCTACTATGCAATTAAGAAATGAATGACAAATTTCCTTAATTGAAGTGAAACAATTCCTTAATTGTTTTCGCTTAGTTTTTATATTCCCAGATTTTGCAATGTATATAAAGAGTGCTGGAATTAATTACTCAGACAGTTATTTTAACATTTTTGCCTTCGTCTTTAAATATGTGCAAGAATTCTTACCAAAGAGAAAATTCCTTTTGTTGGACGCTCTACATTGGTCTCATTCATTTTCAGTGATGAATATTAGTTAAGAAGTGTACTAAAATTTATTATCCATTATTTGAACGTAATTTGCTTTTTAACCACCACCATTTCCACCAAATTGTTTACCTCACTTGGCAGCTGGCCACAAGAAAACACATTTGCTTACTATAGCTTTCCCTAAGCCTGAACTTCTTGAATTACATCTATAGTAAAAAAATGTATAGCAATATATTTAAAATTCCGTCTGGTTTGTCCAAGGTTAATTTGAGTAGGCACAGTCATTAAAACCATATAATTCTAAAGTGAGTAAGATTTTTTTTGACCGCGAAAAACGTGAAACTTTCCCTTATTAACCCTTTAACTGTCAAGTTATTTTGATGATTTTGGTACACAAATTGTCAAATTTTTTTATTGGAAAAACCAAATGTAGCCGAAATAAACATCTCTCGATATATATTCGGGTATGACAATACGATGCACTCAAAAAAAAAAATTACCCCGAGAAATACTCGGGCGTAACATTTTCGAACACCAGTGCTGTGCCCGAGATAATCTCGGGCATGACAGTTAAAAAGTTAATAACATGATTATTAATAATATTATTATTGTGGTATAGCTTATTACAAATTCAAAGCATTTTATCGATAGAAACATTATGTTATTATTATTGTGTTTAAGTAAGATTTATATTTTTATCCTCAAAATTTCATTTTTGAGAAAACACCTTGACTGGTCTCTGAAATGACAGGGTTTAGATATATGATCGCAATTAGACGCACATACAAATTTTCGTTACAGATATAATCACTTCAAATTTACATTCATATTTTCAGATGTGTTCAGAAATTTAAGTGAACCTACTTTATGATGACAAATAGAGTTAAAAATATTTATTTAAGAAAATTTTAATTATAAAAATTATACATAGCTTATATGTAATATAAAAATGCAGCATAATTTTAAGCAAAATCAGGATCTTAATAATTCATTTCTTCTCAAGGATAAATGTAATTATCCTTGAGAACACATTTATCCTTTAGGAATACAATTTACATTTAAGACAATACATTTAGGAAATGTTCTCAATACATTTAGGAAAGTAACATTATGAAATAAAATGTAATTTTCGTTTTATGGATAAAATTTTAGAAAATATACTTAAATATTTAAGAACCTTATTTTGAGAAAAATGTAAAGAAACGAAAATAATCGTTCTTTCAATACATTATCTTCTGATTTTTGTAGCTTTTTACGTTGTAATCATGTTGTAACGATGGCTGTGCAGCTTCACTTTCCTTGTATTTAGTGCTTTAAAGATTCTTGTTCCCTGAGTGATTCTCTAAATTATTGTTTCAACTTTAAAGAATGGATTTTGTCAGTCTTCCGAAATCCGTTATACGTATTAGCGTGCATCTGCATCAGCCTTTAAAATTCTGAGCACTTCAGTTCCAAAATATAAATTCTTTAAAAGACATAACTAAATTCTTCTCTCCCGGTTTCAACGGGAAACGTGAATATTTCCCTTATTAATAAACTTATTATTATCGCAGTAAAGCTTATTATAGATTCAAAGTATTTTATCGATAGAAACATTATGTTATTATTATTATGTTTAAGTAAGATTTATATTACTTAAACATAATATATCTGACAACAAATTTTTAAGAGCTTCGATCGTGTTAATCAGTATGCTCAAGGCTAATGATTTTTCAAGCTTAGATCTCTGAAAAGGATTATCATTACTAATAGACATAATGCTGAATAGAAATACTTATGTAAAATTGCTGTTTACATGAATATAGAATAATATTTAGAAACATATACATAAGTCTCAGTTAAAAACTATTTAAAATACACTTCTTAATTCTTTTAAAGGATTTGTTTTATCTTTTATTTTAATTACGAGCGTCCAGTACATTCAACCGAAACGTGTTACAGATTTTTGAAATCATAAAAGTTTATTCTATTTTTAAAAATCAAAATTGAAAAATCGATTTTTGAACCGAAAAAATAATGAAAATTAACTATTATTGGACAGTTGAGGAATAATAAATTGAATAAATATAATATAAATAAATTAGCATTCTATGCATTTTCTGAAGCGTTTCATGAAACTTGAACACCATCCAATGGATGATGCAAAACAATTGAATGAGAATGGAAAACAACGAAGAAGTACGTATGATTTACAATTAAATTACATTCAATCTAAATAAATAAATGAAAAGGTACAAACAGCAAAAACAATGCAAGAATTGCCAATCCAAATGTTGCCAATTTGCTAACTTCAACGACTGCAAAACTAAACACGTAAACTGATACGCATGTAAAATTTTTATGTAGGTTGGGCATAGTGATAACAACAGGTCATAATCGTAGCTTTTGTGTCTAGCGCTGGCATGACAAATGTACTAGCAATTTATGCCATTATTATATTATAGTGTTCTATAACTACATTTGTCGTTAGTATGCAAGGCTCCCTTTGATGTATTTTTTCTTGGTTAAAACGTTACAAGAAATAGATTTTTATTTTCTTTGCTACTATAAGTTATAGTGGTTTATATAGATTCGCTTTTGTATCCTCCATATATTCAAGAATTAATCTGGAATCTGGAGAAAATTAACTTTTGAACAACTCTTTTGGTATTTTATTAAAAATAAGGTACCATCAGCGGAAAAGTAATATTAGTTACAATGATTTCATTTACTTAAGAAGTTTATTGCTCAGATATCAACAGCAGTTCCATGTCTTCTTTTTATTTCAAATTTTCATTGCTGTCTTTTTAAATTCCACGTTACATGAGATCATTGGCTGGCTACTTGGGAAACTATTTCTAAATAAATATGAATTGAAACATTAAATAATACTGAATGTTGCAAATTTTTCTTTTTCTCTTTGGGGCTATGGTCATTACAAGCCCGACTGAGGTCGAAATTTGCATCTGTAGGCTAATTTTAGCAAAATTTTTATCAGAAATATTTCAGAGTTCATCACAAACACCGTGCATTCATTCACACATCAGAGTTCATCATAAATTAAGTATGATCCTGATAACTGACTGCGTTACTGAAAAACCTCAAAAACGACCAAAACCCTCCCTCAAAAATGACCAAATTTAGAAAGTTAAATTCAACCACTACATATTTATATGTAAGCCAAAAAAATTACTAGAAAAAAAAATAAAACAAAATCTGATCATTGATGCAAAAATCTCTTATTAGTTTTCCTGGCGAAAAAGATGTGAATAAATTATATATATGTGCACAAATACATTTTATGTTGCAGTCATTTTATTCACTGATACAAATAGATAACCATGTAATATCCTTGGCCTTTCACATTAAACATGATAGACCACCCAAGGCCAGATGTTGCATTATAGAAAGATACACATAATATTTAAATTCTTTCTTTTCAGTGAGGAAGAACCCATCGTGTTAATTTTAGACTTATAGGTGTGGTTTAACTGAGATACTGGGATTTCACTGAGATTGTGGTCCGTAATAATTTCCACCATTCCACCGAAAATCTGTTCATAAAATTTCTTTATAACTACCAAGTGTTCCTTTTCTATGCCTGCCCAGTTCCTCTGAGCACCAGAAAATTTGGGGACGTAAAAGCAATTAATTTAAGATACTCTCTCGCATCTGAGTTAGACAATAGCGGGCTGCGACATCTGAGAATCCACATGCATCTGAAATGGTAAACTGAAGGGCTGTCAGAAACTTCTATACCGATAATATTAAATTGGCCATTTTTGATGAACCTTTTCTCAAAATACACGCTTGAAATTTTTTGTGTAATTAAAGTATACCTATATGATTATACTAAAATGAGCTTTTGAAACATTTTGAATTTTAGAGTAATTTACTGAATATTTTGTTAGGCATAGTAAAATTTAGCACTTTTCTCACACATATTTTTTAGTTTATCACAAAAAGCTCATTTCAGTAAATATTAGGAAACCTAATAAATAAGCCATAAAAATTGTAGATACCTGTGAACAATAGTTGTTGAGAAAAGGCACATCGAGTGTAAAAAAAAATCACGAATGCAAAAATCCGAAATCATCATTTTTTGAAGATTTTTGGGTTCCAACACCCCTGAAATCAGATGAGACTAAACATGCCTTCTGACACAGAATATATTTCACTTTTGTATAAGCCATTTCTTTAACTTGTTCCCACCCTATAATATTTGGCTCATTCTTTCCGGTCAAATCTATTAAAGATCCACATATCTCTGCATAGTTTATGCGTGCCATAAGATCCCATGAGACACAATACCGAAGGGACTCCCTTTTTATTCGTTAGCCTTTCTAGCGGTTAAATTACTGCAGAATTAATAAAATCTGGACTATAATTACCATTCTCTGTCTTATATCCTAAGCAATCTATTTCCTGAGCTATAAAGTCACACTTACTGAGGCTAATAGTAAACATTTAATTTTTCAGCTCAGCTCCTTAAAGATAACTTCTAAATGCTTCAGGCATTTTTCAAACGTGTTTGAAAATATTATAATATTATCAATATCATCGTTTGGGCAAATTACTGTAAAGGTAAAGTGCCTTATTCATTTACATTTGAAAACAACCTGACGCATCTACCAAACCAAGTGGCATGACATTTAACTGAAACATCCCATTATGAGTTAAAAACGCTATCAGCGACTTTACTCCATTTTGTTTGCCAGTAACCTCTTTGCACATCTAAACTAGATAAATATTATGAATTCTCAGCCACATATATTAGTTCATGTGTATCCTTCATTGGAAATTCAGCCACCTTACTGTCAGAATGGAGAGCTCTGAAATCTATGCGCATACATAATCTATGCGCGCTGTTGCTATGTCTTAATTCTGGGCTAACGAGTGTTTCTAATTGTGGATTCCTTCACAGGAAATTGACAGCCAAAATACGGCGTTGGCATGTGAAATTGGCTTCGGAAATTCTAGATAAGAAATAAAAGAATAAAGTATCTTTTCACCGTCTATGTGTGTTCTAGCGACAGTTTTCCCCTTCCCTAATGAGAACCTGGCTACTGGGCTGTCTGGTGCGGTATTTTGATAAAGACTTGAAGGGGAAGGTAAAGTTCGTTTATATTGTTCACGCCAGCTTTGTAAAATAAGTGTTGAATAAAGTTAGGCGCAGTTCATTACTACATGTTACTTGATTTGTAATGCAAACAGAAAATGTAGGCAAAAGTATTGTTCATCGTAGCAGATGTTTTGTCGAGGAGTGATGGTTTTAGATTTTTCCCCACGAAAAGGAAAGTACTCTGAGGGTTTTACATGCTGTTGATAAAGAAGCACGTGTGTCGCCTTTTCTAATTTTCTCGGAGTTCTAATTGGCTCTGATAAGGTTGTGAAGATTGCGATTCACCAATTAATTTGAATTGAGGCATAGTTTCGTATGTCGTTGCTGCACAATTAATAATTAGGAGAGAAGGAAATGAGGGGTTGAAAGAGGAATCAGAGTTTTCCTAGTTTTGAGGTGGATGTGGAGTCAGCAGAAATGAAGAAGCAGAAGAAAAAGAAGGTGGGAGGTCGATTTTGTTGAAAGTGTAGGGTTCGGAGAGTTTTCGTCAGCTACTAGTTTTGAGTTAGGTCTCAAATTCTTCCTTCAGCTATGGCTTTTGAGTTGGCTGCAGAGATAGCAAAAATGAAGAAGAAGTATAACAGAAAAAGATGTATTTGTTTGAAGGAGAGGAAGTTTTCTTCATTTTCTTTTGGGGAGGGGAGGGTGACTTGCTGTCTTTGTGAGGAGAGACTGCAGTTTTTATATGAAGTGCTCCAGCTTCTAGATTTCAAAAAATAATTTTTTAAATTCATAAATAGCGACAGATCGCTGGCTGAAAGATGTGCTCGGTGTGTAATGGAGAGAGAACGTAATTTAGAGAAGATGTATTGGAAAGAAGAATCGGGAGAGACTTCTTCTGTGCCTTGATGTAAAGATTCCGGTTTGCGGTTGTGTTGATTAGATGATGCTGGTACAGTTTTTCAACTGAAGACCAAAAGAAAAGGGTTCCTCTCCTTTTGAGAAGAAGAGGCTGCAGACACCGAAAACGGTTCCGCTTATAAACTATACCGATCTGAGGGAAAGTCAGTGTTCTTATGAAATATATCTATCTGTGAGCAAGACAGTACTCCTACGAACTGTATCCAACCTTCGGAAAGTCAGGTTACATAAAAACCAAATCGAACTATAGGAAATTACTTTGAAGCCGGAAAGGTCGTAAGTAATTTTCACATCTTTCATGCACGCATGCATGTTTATGTAAATTATGTGTAGATTGGAAATGGATAGCCAGGAGTTTATTTAAACTTAGGACTAAGTCTTTATGTGTATGTTGTTTGTAATTTTACATGTTAAAGATATACTTAATGGCTAATATAAAACAATGAATGTACGGCTAAGAATATGCTATCCTTAATAATATGTTTTTGTCTGCTAAAGTAAAATAAAAATAATTAAATTTATCATTATGTAAATCGAACCAGGGTTAGTAAATCAACTGCGGTTGTATTGTACTTAATTGTCAACATGTTCATTAGGAGGTAAGATTAGAAATTTGTCGTTGATCAAATTTTATATGTGATTATTTCGCACCCAGACCTCTGCATAACACTGTGTTATGTCTGCTTTCTATGATTCCATGAGACCAAACCGTAGAAGCTGTTTAATTTGCTTGTCTACCTCTTTGCGATATGCCATTAGAATTCTATAACAATGAGCTCTTTTTTTGTATCTGCTCTCGGAAAAAGTTCGATTGTGTTTTCATTCTTTAGTCTAGTGCTGGGACTCTTTTTAGAGAAGCCACATTTAAATCAGGCAGTGATAAAGGATCAGGCCGAATAAGTTGATATACCTATAAATGCAACTTTTGTGAAATTATTATAGTTTTTGCATAGATTTAAGACTTATTGCGTTATATTGAAATATTGCAAAAAATTAAGTCATTCTTTAAAATAAAAATTTAAAATATAAAATATTTTTGTGTTCCTATAAGACTAATATTTTATTAAAACATTAATATGTAATATTTTTAATAAACAACTAGGTATATTTAAATACTGTCTCAAATAAAAATAATAAGTTCGAAATATTTTTCATAAATTTATCACATTATAAGGAAAACAATAAAAATAATATTAAGTCATAAAAACAGCATAGCAACAGTATGTAAAATACTGTTAAAAACCGACGGAAAATTGAATTTAGCAGGATATTTGCATTTGTTTCTTTCCTGAAAATAATTGAAAATTTGGATTAAGCTTTCTAAAGCGCAACCTTAGTAGATCCTCTAAATGAGGATCTATAATTTGCGTTCCTAAACCAGTTTTAATTTTTGTCATGAAAGAAAACGTTGACTCGCAGCAGTAAGTACTTCCAAAGCAAGAAAGTAAGCGGCGGGATGCTCTCGTAGGCATGCATATTCAACAGGATTTTATCAGATTTCTATGGGATCCTTTTTAGCGTCAGAAAGAGATTTAAGGATACTATCTTGGCGCAATTCAAATAACTCCATTTGTAGTTCTCTACGACTTTTGGATATATCTGCTAAATGTGGTTCAAATGCCAGGTTTATCAAAATCTGTAAATCTTTCAGTATATTGTTCTATTAAAAATCCAAGAACCTACATATTCATCGAATGTTTTCTTTTTACATTTTTGCTAGCTCCGAGAAGCATTCTGCAGATATATCCGAGCAAGAGAATGTTTTAAAAATGTTAATTTTTTTTTCAAAATGCTTGTTTTGTTTGCAGCATTTCATAAATATGTTTCATTTTACTTTGTAGGCAGATATTTAATTTTTTGTTTTTTTGTTTTGTCATAATAGCAGACAAAAATGCAAAGTTTCTACAAAAGGCTTCATCAGATAGATCACATAATTTTCCCTGTTTTTGATAAAAGTTTAACATTTGTTCGTCGCAATGTTTAAACTCTTATCAAAAACCTGTCTTGTTGATAGCCAGTAAACCTTGCAGTAGTACTACATTAACACTGAACACTGCGTTTCGTCGTCTAAATTTACCATCTTCCAAAATTCGCGATGAAGCATAGCATTCACGCGAATATAGTTGACATTCGAAATAATTCTATCCAGACTGCTTCGTAAAATTGTCATTTTTGCGCAACGATTTTGTTGACGCAAAATGCTCGCATTATTTAATTCTACCAATTTTCAAATTGTCATAATCTATGTAATTCAATATTTAGTATAACAGCTACAGGCCGCACAAGAAATTCACGGAGGCTGTACGCTCCGCACCTCTGCTATATTCGGTTGAATATGTCTTAGAAATAAATTTTTGTACTCCCCTTAAAGTAGTTTTAGATCATTAGTCTGCTTCATATTAAGATCAGCAGCGCACAGATTAAGCGCGCAAAAATAAGTGTGAGTTTTTTCTTTCTTTCTCATTGATGGAATTTGCCATTGATCATATACTCTCTTGCTTGTATCTGGACTGAGATTCTGTCTTCGATATCAAAACGCTTATTTGAAGAGCGCAAATTCTAATATTTGACTATCCTACCTTGTTTTTCAAAGAGAAATAACATTGCCATCAGTTCTAAATTTCTTTAAATCTGATATTAAGTTCAATAGTTTGAAAATATTAACATACAAAATTGATGATTTATATTTTATACGGCTTTTTCACAAACTGTTTTTAATTATTTTTCAAAAAGTAACAGTTTTAGTTTTATTACGGAGTGTTCACTCTAATCTGGACGAGCAGCATATAAGCTCATAAGATAAACATTTCTATTTAAATATTTATAAACAGGAATTCACGGAACTCCACGCAGTCTGTTAAGACGCCGTTTTCCAAAAATGTCTATTTATACCGTTTTTTAGTTGCATAAGTGATATGATAAGTTAGCTGCCTGAGACTTGGTATTTTCTTGAAATTTTATTTCAGAAAACGACATCAGAATAGAATGTCTTAAGTCATTTATCATTCGGCGTGTAGTGTCTTAAAGTGTTTCAATACGTTTTTGAAGGTTGCACATGATTAAATTTGTTTATCGAAAATACTCCAAGCAGAAATATCTCAAATGCGATTCTTCACTTAAGCAGAAAATACGTCACTTGCAGTCTCCGTTATCTAAATAGTACAGTACACATCAGCGCATATAAGAGGTTTGGAATTTAACTTTCAGTCAAGCTTAAGACTTTATAGACTTGCATAAATGGGAACGATGTTTGATTTTTAGATTAATGAGATACAGCGTATTACGATCATCTGTAGCAGAATGTCATAAAACATCCCAACCTTAATTTAATTCACTATAAACATAAATTTCAAGTTCAAAATTCTATTGCATTAAATTTGAACCTTGGTTTATGCTAGAAAAGCCACTGACGAGATGTTACTGTTATTTTCTGCTCAAAAAGCGTCAATTTAATTAATAAAAAGAATGAAATTAGTAAAAAAAATTAAATATCAAATTTCAAATTTTGTTGCCATGTGACAGGTTAGCAATTTTTTTGTCAAAAATTCCTGATAAAAAAATCATAAAATCTCCATGAACTTCATTACGTTAAAAACTGAACACGTATCTGAAGTTAATTAATTAACTTCTACAACTAATGAAATAATAGCTTACAGTGCTTCATCATTTTCAGAAGACAACGACATGACAATGTTTCATCATTTTCAAATGAAATTATGTACACAGAGTTATTCTTTCACACTATAAATTTGTTGATTATTTTTAGAACCGTACACCATTTAAACCTGTACAGTTTTTATTTTTGATTAACGTGGCTTTGTATGGTACTAAATTAAGATAGTTACTGCTCGTAAGAATATTTAAAAACATATAAATTATGTGTTTCAAATAAAAATCATAATTCAAGAGGTAAAAATTAATTTTTATCATTATAGCTCAGCTCTTAAAAAATGTTTTTAAATTCTATCTACCTAGCGGTCGTTTATGTTGAATTATGCCTAAGATAAATACGAGTTACCTACTTGACTCAACTGAACATCTACAGACACAAACAAATTAAGCAAATTGTAATTTATTCAGCCATATTTGATGAGCCACAACAGAAATGGAAATATACAATACATTTCATAATAATATGAATAGGCAAAGCTGCCTATGTTAATAAATAAAAATATAGAAAACTGTTAAAACAAGTGTTAGGCAAAGAGGGAAACAGGTGAAAGTCCCTCATCATCATCAGAAAATAAATTCTGTCATTCCACGGTAATACGGTGTTAGAAACTAGGGTGTCTGAGCATAATGCCCTACACCTAACCGAACAAAACTTAAAAGTTTCGAAATCAACTGATGAGTAACTTAAAAATAATTTTTAAAATTTTACTAGCGTAGGCAAAAAAAAATGTCAAATTAAACGAAATTTTGGTGGAATCTGCTCGCAATAATTCTTTTAAATTTCGAAGTCATTAAAGGATAAAATAATTAAAAGTCATAAAAGTAAATAATATGCAGAGAAATGTTCAGCTGATGACAAAAACGTACAAAAAAGTATAATCTAAGTGCGAATTAGAAAGTACAATAATAAAAGAATTAAGAGAGTATAAACACAATAACATATTATATTCTGTTAACTTAATTATTTAAAAAAAATTAACACATTTTTAGTCCAAAGGGATTTGAATCCCGAAGGACTATTAGTTTCGTTTTGGCATTTTGCGTCGGACGGATAAATGTCGGTTCACTTTTCAAACTGTTGCCATAAAATGTTAGAGTCCTGCATTATATTTGAAGAAATTAAATAATGAAAATCTGCGTAAATGTATGTATATTTCTCACATTGTCATAAAATAACGGTACATAGAGTCATCGAATTTTGAATAACGTAATCCTCCAACCAATATGAGCATGTGGAAGACCAAATTTGAAATTTGAAATTTGTTTTATGATCGATTTCCTATTTTTTAAAACTTTGACGAACTTTTGATTAACAAACTCAAGGATTTCAAAGCGAGCAATGGCAACGTTGTGCAGAAAAACATTTTTATCTCCAGCGCGTGAGTCTCTGTATCGGAAATTCTAAAGATATGCTCGTTTTAAAACTATTTTGCGATATTGCTGTTGCACTGGATCTTATGGTTTAAGTGCGAGGAACATGATATTTAATAAAGAAAGGTAACACACAAAATGTTAAAAAACGCCCCTTTGGACGTAATTTAAAATCTGAAACATTTCAGATTTTTTTTTTCTAAATTTACTTTAAAATTAATTTTAGCGGTACTTCAAAAATTAAAAATTATATGATTAATTTATATATCGAGTTTTCAGTAGCCTGAAGTTCTCAAATTCGGTTAAGAATGTTTTTAATAATTTTAATAATACATTGCAAAAATTATCCATTAAGCATCTTACTACTCATTTCTTTAATGACATAGTATACATCTCTAAAAGCCTCGTTTATTACACCAGGACCTAGATCGCCAGGTATTTTTGACTTGTTTCCTCGAATATTCTCAGGCACATATTTGCTATTTTAGCTACATCAGCATAAGAAATGCCTGGGGTTATAGCAGTCATATAAGCCATAAGACTGATCTTGAAGTATTACGTTCATTGTTTGCATTATTATTAGCATTAGCACATAGTAGAAAGGAAATTTTACATCCGCGATAAGTTGCTGTATGATGACCACAATTGCCACATTTCGCAACACCTAATTTTTTTTGGGGGGGGGGATAATTTTCAGTTTTGTGTTGGCCTGCACATTTCATGCACTATGGTTGATTTTACAAACTTCTGAAGAATAATTTAAGTGTTCGCAATTAAGCCCCTAAACCACACCACTTTTAATCTTAGGAACAACTAAGACACTCAAATGCAAACATTTTGAGATCTCGTATATCCGTTCAACTCCCAAAACAATCTTTAATTCTATTTGATATAATGACATAGGTTTTTAGCAGGAACATCTACGAAAATTTTTTAACAGTAAATCAGATTAATAAAAAACTGATAAAGTCTTCATTCAGCACAGTCAAAGTCTTGATAGGTTCTCTTTAATAACCTCGATTTACAAATACCCATCTTCTGAAGTAACTTTATAAATTCCGCTACAAATTTTAATATTCCAGAGAGATTTTTGTCTGGGCCTAGTGACAATAGAATGCTCTACCAATAGAGTACAGATGCTTTTAGTCATATAACAGGCAATACAGCAACTCATCTGGTGGTAAGTAAGTAGATTAATCCATCAGTTATAATATTCATGACATTTTTTGAGCTCAATAACTTTTCATAAATGTACATTACTTGAAGTTTGAAGTAAAGATTTAAAGACATCCTATTAAACTATCGCAATTAGATAACACTTTTTTTAAATAAAGTCAAAGCTTAATATATAATTTAGTCTTGACTCTAATTTATTATTCAATTGAATTAAGTATAATATCCTTTGATTTTCTGTTAGAATGGCAAAATAATAAAAAATGTCATTTATTCAAAATGTTTTTAAACAAATCGAAAATTAGTAAGAACCAATAAATGTGTTTAAATTAATGTGTTTTGATTACATTTGAATAGATACGTAAGCCCATGCACAGTTTGATAAATTTAAGCTCTGCATACAACTAAAACGATGAATAATGCTTAGTTATGCTACGGTGAATGCATTAACATCCACAAAGCAAGTCAAATATTGATTTTTTCAAATGCCATTTAGCATGTGTGGATGGCGGTGAGTAATCTTTAGTACAAGTCCGCAAATTCTGAACTACATGTACAACTAAAGGTAGGATTCACATTTACCGATACTCCAACACATTTGTCCACAGACCTAAACAAAGGATGTACAAAGCTTGCTTATTTAACTATGGCAAAATACGCAGATGCTGTCTACCTAACAAGACAAATAAGTTGAAAGAGGGCGGGCTTCTTAAGACAAACTGCCTCATATTTACGCTAGAGCCACCCGAGCGGTGTAGGGGTTAAGGAAGCCTACTGAGGTACCGAATGTCCCGGGTTCGAATCGCGGAGAAGGCATGGTTTTACTGTCCGTCCTTTCATAGGAGGTAATGGTGGCCGCCTATTAAGTGCTTGTTGGAAAGCAAGTGCCCGACATTGAATAAAAAATATATTAACGCGACACCTGGGTATCGTAATAATGCTATTCGAATGCCTAGCCAATTCGCGAGAGAACCTGTATAAAACTCACGATAGTATTCAGTGGTGTTAAAAACTTGACCGCTGCTGGGTCGCGATACGTTAACTTTTACCAAATGCCTTGAAAGGAAAGGTTAACCGTGCCATAAATTCAAAGTTTTAAGCTTCGGCTCTACTGTAGAATTGGGTGCCCCTTCGATTGGCGACAAATTTTGTTCAAGTTTGGAGATAAAACCCTATTTCTGGTTGCCATGGTAGATTTAGCTTCCACTAACGTCACCTTACGGTTTTCAACCTTATATGACGTCATCATTCCCGCTTTCTTAAATATCAATTTTAGTTGTTTTTTGTGATTGCGTGGGTAAGTGTGGGTGTATTTTGAAATTTTAACCTCAATTTCGTTTTACTGTTAGTTGCTCGCTTGATATTTAGCGCTATCATTTTCCGTCATCTAGCTACGTAAAATGTCTGGAAAAATTAATATGCGTTTTTTTATAATTCGAGCAAAAGGGTAAGAAAGCTATTATTGAATGGTGTATGCATGAAGGTTTGATTAGTTCTCGGTATGTTTGTCCTATTTCTATGAAACATATGCGTTTGATCGAAAGGAAGGACAGACCGGATGGCTAAGAATGAGTTTGTCGTGAAGGTGTGAATGCTAATCCTCGTAAGAGGTCTGTTAAAAAAGGGGTTTGAAGAGACTAATATGAGTACGATTGAGATTTTAATGTTTTCGTATATGTATGTAAATACTAGATTTGAAAATCTCGATGTTATCATAAATGCATGCCTAAATCTCCCTCCTGTTTACCGATCAAGTGACGTTCTAAAATTAAGATAGCTATAGACGCTATAGATATACGCTATAGAAATAAAGGTTCGAAGTCTTTCTTCTTTAAATATTAATCCCGAAACTTATAACAATATGTTAATCCCAGTTTCATTTAAAGTTATTCCAGCCAATTTATGATTAGAATATAGCCGTATGAATGATGATGAGATATGTTTCGATATAAACAAATTCCTAGAATTTCTCAAAAAAGAATTACAAGCTTGAGATAGAGCATTTAATGCAGACAATAGAATGGCTATACAAAGACAAAAGCTGCAGTTTAACCCAAGCCATTACGAACAGATGCAGATCGTCATCAGCAGCAACGCGAATATAAACGACTGATTAACAAGAAGCCTTACATTGTATCGTCTGTGTAAACCATGTTTATTTTGTGAGTCACTAACCCACGACGCAAAACAAAACCTCAAAAGTATCTTATATTATTCTAAACTGAACTAAATTATATTGTCGTGGGTGATGATTGTGGGTCCTTTTCTTTTATTATTCGACGTCAGACTTCAAATAAACTATTACTTTTTAAACATTTTATTCAGAGAAATTCAGTACAACTACTACATCGTTCATGTAACTTACAGAACTGTTCTGAAGGTTTTTGGTTAAGCGCGTGATCTATTCTGAACTACAATACAATAATCGTAATCCTTTTTTTTCCCTTGCATTTCGCTGGCGTTGGCGTCGTTGTTTTTCATAGAGGGCGCCAGTGCCTCGCAACTGGGCTATTTCAAGATAATTACATTATATTAAGGATAAAAGAACATCAGCAAACATTTAAAATTAATTCCAATTTGCAGTGAAATTTCGAACTTTTTGAACGCTACTGTTTCCATGTACACTAGAAACATGCAGAAATGATAATAATTTTGTATCAAAATTCTGCCTAATATATTAAGGACTGTTGTATAGATTTTTTGCGAGTTAAAAGCATACAAAATACCTCCATTTTTTTAGCTAAACTTCAAACAATCATTCATTTCAGGCTGAGAGATATAAAAAGGTGTATATAAATATACACTATAAATTTAGTCTTTCTAAACAACATATGCAATAAGTGAGCAAAGAGACTTAATTTTAAAATCGATTTTGCAGACTTGTAATATAGATGAGTTTTAGAATAGTCTTAGGACATTCCCTAGGAATTATGCTTGAAAGTACTAGATAAGCATTCAAAGACCCTTACAAACTTGATTACAAACATTTGTAAATTTGAGTATATATTAAATATATTTAAAAATGTGTAAATAGTTTCAATTTTATAACACTCTGTTATTACTTGCCAATTTATAGCTCAAAAAGATGAAATTAAATATTTATATGTATAAATATTTATATATTACACATTAATTTTTTTTAAGATTTATACTTCATCCACAAAAGGATTAATATTTTGACCCCAAAGAGTTACTTTCTGTGTTACAGCCAGTTCCTAAGCTTTCTAAGCTGTATATAATATATAGCTTAGAATAGCTGTATAATATACAGATTAGAATAGCTGTATATTATATAAAGTTTAGAAATTAAGCTGTATATTATATTTCTAAGCTGTATATTATATTTCTAAGCTGTATATTATATTTCTAAGCTGTATATTATATTTCTAAGCTGTATATTATTATACAGCTCTATTATACTAGAGCGTAAGCATACAGTGTTTTCGTTTATTTGCGCATAATTTAAATTTCTCTGTTACAGATTTATCCTCTTGAAACTCTCCTTTGAAATTTTGTACCTCCATATAGGAACATCCATACATCCAATTATTTAAGAAATAAAATAAAATAATTTATTACTTATAATAAAAATTTTATTTCGCGCAAAAACGTATGTGTTTTGTTTTACCTTAAGGTTATGGTTTTATGCTTTTTTGTTACATTACTTTTTAAGTTATTATTTATTTGCTTCTCTACTTTTCTTCATATTTTCTTCTTTTATTTCGCTTGCGGTTATTATACTCCTTTTAATTTTGAAAATTAAGATATACAAAGTTCGTTTTTAATATAATATATACTTTCCTCCATTTCCTGGTAGTTCCGCAATAGTTACAATGGGATTTTGTTCCACCAGGATTCGCATAGAGACGTCCTCATAGAGCTCCAAAGATCTAGGAAAAAGATCGTTTTCTAGACAGTAGTTTCCGGTTCGAAATTTCTACAACTACGATTAACACTAGCTTACGCTTGTTCTATCCTCATATACTTCATTAACATTTCCATTAATAATTGTTTAATTTTAACTCATAAAGCAAAATTATGCTGAATGTGCCGGTTTGTCATTTCCATAGAGCTTTCAAAAAATTGCTTAAATCGAACTGTCATCTTTAATTCTTGGACTAAGAATAAGACTAAAGTAAAATTAGTACCTGCGTGTAGAGTAAGTTGATGCAGATAGTTTAACCCCTCCTTTTTCACTTTTATTTCAATTTTAAAAAAATCCAGTATTTATGAAATGACTCAATAATTGTGACAAAGCTTATGGGGGTTGCCTGTTAAAACGGGCGTGATTACATGGATTTTTTTAAAGGAAAACTCTATCAAATTCATGTTATATATGGAAAAATACTAAAACCCCATATAATGAGACAGTTAGTTGAGAGCAGCGTAGAGTTCAACAGGTTCACTTCTGTATGAAAGACTGGAGTAGTAGTAACTATGCAAGAGAAGGGCTAAAAGTACCCTTTATTAATTCTATAAAATTTACAATGCGTCAACTCGACGATAACAAACTTCGCCTCTGCTTGGACGGTAACTGAATATTTTCAGTTACCGTCCAAGCAGAGGAATAATGAAACAAAAGTTAAAATAAATAATGAAACAAATAATGAAACTAAAAGAAATAAATAATGAAACTAAAAGTTGAAGACGTTAACAAGTGATAGAACTAACCTACAGGACTCAGCGAGATCCTGTAACTTAAACCCCTTCTGAACTAGTGGCAGCAAAGTAAATGCAATTAAGCTACGTGAACCAGCAATAAGCAAACGTATCTACGGCAGAGGTGGCGATTATAGCCTAACTCTCTTTTCTCCTACCGAAACTCGGCTTTTAAATACTTTCTTCAAAGTAGAAATTTGATTTCCTTCAAGCGCACTACAAAATTTAAATATTCTGGAACTGACAATTAGAGGAATGAAGGCTTATAGGAAAGTTTAAACTTAAACTTTAAATTGTTAGTTAAAATAAATATAAATCCCTACAACAGAACCGAGAAAGTGTTACCCGTGTCCACTAGCTTTAACTATTTGGGCACTGGTAGGACAAGCAAATTTTAGTTGCTTATTCTGCTGTTACTATAAAATTATAGTAAATAACTATAACTGTTTATTTATATGAAGCCCACTACTTTTTAAGGTGGGTAAAATCACTAAAACCTGAAACCTGGTAATTTGACTGGGGCACATATCCTAGTGATTGGACTTGATTCATGAATGTATTTTGTAGGTTTGCATTATGTAAATGTGGTCTAGTTTTCTTTAGAAAGTACCACCACGGAGACAGATAGACCTCGTTTACTTTTCTGTATTCAAGTATCCCTCCCCTGTTTTTATTTGTGTAAAATACTGCTGAAAATGTTTGGATATAAGTAAAATAAACATTTTCCTGAATAAAGAAATTCAGAAATCCTGAAACATTTTCACTGAATATTTAAATATTTCCTAATACTCATAAAAGACATTTATATTTCACTTTTCTCTTTAGCACATATACCTCACCAAAGAAAATAAATTTCTTTTTCGCCAATTATTGCGGATGCCTATCCCTTATTTAAAGTTATTCTGAGATACGACAAGTTATTTTAGTACTTTTTGCCTTTAATAGATCGCGTGCACATTAGTCTTATTTCGTGCTGTGGTCGACTGCAGTATCTTGAGGGAAATGGATTGATATCATCTACTAAAAGGAAGAGGTTATTGAACGCTAATTCTGCATTTTGCAAAGCTTGTTAAATAAGTTTGAACCACGGAAAAACTTTTGGGATTAGAAATTTATTATTTATCATTTAGTATATAACAGCTGGCTTAAATTCCTCTTCCAACTAACAAGTGGGTGACGTCTGTGTTTTCAGTAGTAGATAAAAGCGCTTGAAATCAATTAAAAATAAAATGAAAATCGCCAACTTATAATTTACGGATTTATATTTACTGTTAGAAATAAAACGAAGGCAAAATTAATTAACTATACTTAGCAGACTAGTAACGAAACAGGTAAATATAGCATGATTAAACCCGACAGTAGTTAGCTAGTAACGAAACAGGTAAATATAACGGGATTAAGTCCGACAGTAGTTAGCTAACTGAGCACTGGAGGTAAGTTTTCGTTTCACAGCACCACCCAGATGTTTTCTCCTTGAAGAGAACCACATTGAAACTCGCTCCTCCAAGAGCTAAAATAAAACTATACTTACCTGCATTTATTGAATTAAAGCGAAAATTTATCAAAAAATATTTAATTGGAAACTGATAAAATTCAGCAATATGATATTTACCTAATTTATTTGATATATATATTCCACTCCAACTATGATATATTGAGGTTCGCCAGCGTATGAGCGGTAAAGCCGCCGATTGACCTGGGTCCGATTCCAAGAGAACCGGCTGGCTATGTGTGAGATTTCATAGTTTAACCCATGTGTAAATTAGATATGAGCCATTTTCCCTCAGAAATTTCTTCTCGAAGCCATGCCTCTCTTTCGGTAAATAGTCCTAACATGTTTGCCCTAATCAAATAAACCAAATCAACCAAATATGATTGTTGGCATCCAAACTTATTAAACTCGTATTTATGTTAGGTCCTTTTCCTGCTCAAAATTGAGAAGTATGGTTTTTAATATTTATTTACTTTTGTTTCGCCGGATTTATTCTTTAATTTAAAGTTTTCATTGGATTCTTCCGATTATAGCAGACAACTATCTGCTTAGAATAGGGACCTGTGAGGAGTAAAAGACTTCATAAGAGAAACTGGTTCGACTTCACGTTACGCATAGAAACCACGAAAATTTAATTAACATTAGGTTTGTCGGTATAATTATTATTTTCTGAAATGCAATTAGCATTAAATTTCGGAAAGTAGGTATTGGAATGATATTTTTGTTTGTATGGCAAAATATACAAATTTATAGGTAAATCAAAAGGGCAAAAAAGTGGCGAAAGAAAACTAAGTTGTATGAGGAACAATATTTAAAATCATATTAAAACTAATCATTAATTCATTGTACACGCACAGAGTTACGAAAGTCAATTTTCTCATAAGATGGCTTTAGGCTCGGTATAATTCTCTTAAAAGCTTCATTCGCGCTCAAATATAATTGGATTATCATTTAATTAATGCACCCATTAATCATTAACGTTTACCGTTAATGTCAATACATATTTACCTAAGACCTATATAATTTTCGAACAAATATTACACGCATCTTTGGAACTTAATTATTTTCAATGAAAACATTAAGATTTTGCATAAAATAAAGCGATTAATAATTTCTGTAAATCGTTATATGGATACTTGAAAGTTATTTACAGAAAATATAATTTTATCCTAAAAGTTCTGTAGAAACTGGGCCAATCTTTTACTCACAAATATTTCACCGTATGACTTAAAGGTTAATAACGATCGGTTTGTAGATTCATTAGGTTATTTAGTAGCAAGCGAGATGAAAAATGACCAATGCCCTCGAATCATGGAACTCTCGAATACGCGCCGAGTGTGTTAGCCACTACACCACGAAAGCATGCTAAGAAGCGGGAAAAATACTTTATATATTCCCCCTTTAAAAAGGCGAGTGGGGATTAGGGTCCCAATCGCCAAATCCTAGTGGTGGAGAATCATCATCCACCATAATGTTTTTAGTTCGAGCGCCATTGTATAGAGATTAGATTATTTCGAAGCAGGAGACATAAAAAATGAGCAATTCCCTCTCCGGGACTCGAACCACGGACCTCTCGAATATGCGCCGAATGTGATGGCCACTCCACCACGAAGGCATGCTAAGAAGGCTGGAGAAATACCTTATAGCTTTAGCACTTTTATACGGTGGCTTTGCTGGCTTCCAAATACTAAGGAAGTGGTAGTAAAATCAATTAAAAATCCAAAAGTAAGACTTTTTTTAACACCACAAGCATATGAGGGTAGAAAATGTGTTCATGCATGAAAGAAAAATATCATTAGGTATATAGTTGAAAATAATATTTCATTTTCGTAACTTGTCTGATGACGTCAAATTTTCTTTAAATATATACAGGTGATAAGTGAGAGGAAATCTAGCCCTTATTGCTGAAACAGAAGGCATTATGTTCAAAGGTATTACTGAATATGCCCCGGGATCTTTCTCTTCAGTAGAATGTCAGATGCTTATTACTGATATTCAAACACAAATATTATCCCGTCCATGAAAGGCAAGTTTGAGCATTTAGCAAGCTTACGAACTAGTATTCTGATTTTACTTCAGCTGTGCTTTTATGCCTTTAATGTTTAAAGGAAAATGCTTTTGGTACCCATGCTTACTATCTTGCAGTAGACGCAAATGGTGACTTTTCGGATTTTGCAATAAGATTAGGACGTATTATCTTATCCTTCGTGTGTGCTGTGGTAGTGCAAAAATTACGCACACTGACCAATGAATTAGAAATCTTTAATTTGAATGCGTGCTAGGCATGAAATATGCAATATTTTATGACGTGCGTTACACGTGGTTAACATGCTAGTATAAGTAAGGTGTAAGAGTGCTTTTCACGATGAATGGAGTAAAATGGGAAAGTCGACAGATCTTTCACCATTTGAGAAAGGGCTAATTGTTGGTGCTCGTTTAGCAGGCGCCTCGATTTCGAAGACCACAAATCTGACTGGGCTCTCAAAAGCAGCCATATCAAAGTTTTCAAAAGTTGGAATGAAAACCTACAGTCCTTCTCTAGAAGACGTAACTGCGGTTCGAGCACAGTTTTCCATGAGAGTGATCCGCGTCTTTTTCGACGAATTGTACGGCAGAATAGGGACTCTGTTGTGCTTCAACTGATACAGATGGTCAACCAAGTCTTTTCCCAACAGATTTCAGCTCGACACAGGAGCAGAAATTCACAGAGGATAGGAATGCACAGTCGGGTGCCTGTGAGAAAACCACTCATTTCTACCCGACATGCAAGAGTTCATTTGCAGTGGTGTAGAGAAAGAAGACAATTGGAAAAGTGTAATATGGTCGGATGAATCACGTTACACCTTATTTTGCACTGATGGAAGACGTCGAATTAGGTGAGAATTTTGTAAATCCATAAATCCACATTGCCTTACTCGCACTGGGCAAAGGTCTGGTTGGAGTACCATGATATGGCGCATGTTCTGCTGGCATGGATGTGGTGCCTTGGTGTTCCTCGAGGTTAAAAAACAGCCATTGGACATCTAGATATACTGGCAGATCAAGAGAATGCAATGTTGCATTTTTACTCGAATGGCGACGGGTATTTCAGGAACGATAATGCAACTATTCATCGAGCCAGAAGTGTTCAAAAGTAGTTCCCTGAACATCAGTTTAACTTACAACACCTTCCTTGGCCGCCGTATAGCTCGGATCTTAACCCCATAGAAAATGTGTGGGATATGGTGGAAAGACGCATCCGATACCACTCTCCTTTTTCATATAATTTACAAGATCTAAAAAGCTGCATAGCCAATTCATGGTATTCTATGGACGTGAATGCACTCCAGAAGCATGTAGACTCGATGCTTAAATGAACCAGACCAGTTATCCGAGCAAAAGGTGGTCCAATAACATATTTATCTTGGATTTCTAATTCATTGGCCATTGTGTTTGCAGTATGGAATTAAGAATATGTAGGTCCATGGTCCGAGTCCTGAAAGAAACATAACTGAGTTTGGTTATGGATATAATCGCATATTCAATATTTTCTATGCTAATAGTATAATTTCGTGCTTAAAGTTATATGTATAGCATCTATGGCTCACCTCCAGGTCCGTTGTATGAACCAATACTGCCTGATGGATTCACTGAGTTACGTGTATATAAATTAGGATGCATTTATCCATGATTTTGTTAATTTTATAGAATGTCCAGTCGAATATTTAGTTACCTGCAGTTAAGTGAACTGAACAGTATGTTCCAAATGAACATAGTAAGTATATTCTAGCGGTTTAATTGCGCTTATTTTTTATGATGAATTGTATCTGTCCCTAGAATATATAAATAAACCTTTATTTTCGGTCCAACGAAAGCTCTAAAATTATTTATCACACAACCAATTTTAATACTTCCCCCTACATAATTACTACAAAACTATAAGAATGCTTAAATTGCACATTCATCGGGAATGGAAGAAGAAAAATGATTAAATATGAAGTTTTAAAAGGTAAATGTTTTGACAAAATTTGTCAGCATTTTCCAGTTTCGACGATTCAGCAAAACAGAACAGCGTTGCATCGCTGTTTGTAGTTACAGTGCACGTTTCAAATGTTAATTTTGTTAAATTTGTGAAGTAATTTCTTTAAATTTGTTTTGCTTATTCTAAATAAGTAGAGTTATTCGCGATTTGTTATCTATTGCTAACGTATAAATCCACTGTATAGTAATTTAAATGGCGTAAATATTCGCAGTGCTTCACCAAATCTGCAATTCATCTTTTGGCAAATTATGAAAATTTTACATTTTACTTATAGCAATAATTGACTTTAATTTATGTATGTTTACATAGCAGTAAAATGTTAATGCAGTTGATTTGCATTTCATAAACTAACTGCAGTATTTTAACAGTTTCTTATCTGATACATGCATTTAGTTCGGTATTAGCACGCATTTAGCACGCTAGGAAGATGGGGGAAATACCTTATACAATAAGTAATTATACAAACTCAATTAATAAAGGCTATTTAAATACCGGCCTTCATGATGAATCTAAAATCCTGCGCCTGTTGCAACTCAACTCTTGCTGAGATCCGATGGCTGAGTGACGTCATCTCGAACTATGAACTCTCGCGGAGAAGTCGCACGATGGGTCGTACCAAAATTTAAACACTTTTCATATGTAAATATTCTGTAACCCGTTTGCGTCTTCATTAAATATGTTTGTGTAAAAAAGTATTTATCATTTATGAATTATTCCCTTCAAGATTTTGCAGATATAGATGTAAAGAGGAGATCAATTCAACCAGTGGCCCTGGCAGAACCCATTTGGACAAGGTAAGCAGTTTTGTTTTACCTTGATTAATTAGTTAGAAGTAACGATAACGATAAGGAAAATAATAAATAATAATATTGTGGCGCCATAACGTGGGGCCATTGGGTTCAATTTGAACTGAAATTGTAATAGATTTTGCTTTAAGCAAAAACATGGATTTAGAAAAATTAAAAAAGAAACGTTCTGCTATAATAGCAGTAGTTACGAGGCTGATAAATAAGATAGAAACAGAAATTGCTAACGAGGGGGATAAAAATGTAATTGAAGAAACGGTTGCTCAGTTAATTAGTAAAGAAGAAGAGCTAATCTTAGCGGAAAATGGTGTTGAAACTTTAATTGATGTAACAAATTTAGAAGATGAAATAATGCCCAGAGAAGAGTATAAAAGTAAAATTATTGTTTGGAAATTACGCTCGAAAAGATATTTAGATACTAATCCACATAGCGCTAATTCTACTTCATATGGAAGTGTCACTGAATCGCAGAACAAACTTAAACTCCCCAAATTGGCCCTGGAAACATTTTAGGGAAAGGATGTGTGCAGTTGGCCCGGGTTTTGAGTACGATTTGAGACAGCTGTACACGAAAACGAAAGTCTACATACGGTAGATAAATTTACTATTTAAAGTCACTTCTTACTTCCGATGCAGAAACTGCAATGCAAGGGTTGACGTTAACAGCGGAGAATTACGAGAATGCTGTGAAAATATTAAAAGATCGCTTCAGACGCAAAGAACTAATAATGGATACCCACATGAACAATTTATTAACTCTGATTCCGGTTAAAAGGTCTTGCGATGTGACAGCACTTAGAAAACTATATGATCGTTGTAGTGAAGTACAAATTAGAGGATTAGAATCGTGTAATATTTACCGGATTCGTACAGTACCTTATTGTATCCGATATTAATAGATTCCGAATGATTTAGCACTAGAATTTAATAGGATATATAAAGATGATAACCAGACAAAAATTACGAATTTGCTCAATTTTCTAAGAAACGAAATAGAAAGTCGAGAACGAACAGGATTTTTAATTAAGCCAACAGATTCTGAAGTTCCTGAAAAGAAATCCCATTCTGAAAATAAGCGGCAGTTTCGAGAACGTTTTCGAGACAACGAAAGAAATCGGGATTATAATAAGGATAGAATTCCTTCAGCGGCAGCGTTAAACACATCACTTTCTAATATCTGTTTATTCTGTTCTGAAAATCATACTGAGAATCATGTCAAAAGACTGTGCCAGAAAAAAAGGAAGCGTTAAAGCGAAGTTGTTTCGTGTGTCTCAAAATGTATCACTTAGGAAGTGCAAATCGAAACTAACTTGTGGTATATGTGATGGACGACATCATACATTGATACACTCTGACGAAACGAATGCGTCAGACAAGAGTCTCGTCCAAGGGGCAGTAGTCTCTTCTGTTTCCGATTGTGCAACAATAAATAACTCATTTCTTCTGACAGTACGAGCTGAAATTATAAACACAGGCAATTGGCGCCAGCAAAGTGTTCGCGTCTTGTTTGATTTAGGATCACAAACCAGGCTCATTTTGCGTAATTCGAAGTATGGATATGAAATCAAAATAGAAGCTTTAATTATTCCTGCCATTAGTGTAGAATCGGTACTTCCTGTCTAGGAATATGATGCCTGTAAACTTACTCCTTTTGTGGCTGTCTAGGGGCTAATAAACTAGTCCAATTTACAAATAACTTGAATATTTAGTGGAAACATGAATAGTTGCTACAAACTACAAAATAATTAATGTGTAGAAAGATGAATTTTCATAGATGATATATACAGATGAAGAGAATCGACTGTCTTTTACATGTAAACATCTTTCAGTCGCGTCATTGTCTTAATGGCGGAATCGTCTGACTTCATCATCGAAAAAGCTAAAAGATTTATTCTCACAGCTTGTCGCGTCATCCGATTATAATGAACGATGCCATCCCACAACTGCTCGTCCATCCTGATGGAATACGGACTCGCATTCTCGTAGCACCACCATCTCATCTAGGGATCTGAAAAGTAAAATTTAAAAAAAAAAAAAAAAAAAAAAAAAAAAAAGATTTTTAGTTACTATTGAGGAAAAAGCCGTCCTAAATGGTTTATTTCAGCCATCTTCCCTTATTATCTTAACATTCTCAGAAATAACGGCGTTAGCTCTTCTTAAATGCTCTTTCAGTGTTCGTTCATCTTGAACAGTCTATCTGAATACATGTATTTTACAAACACGTCTTCCTTTGATGTTGTCTGGAACAATTCATCTTCGTATTTACGTCTTCTTAAACATCATATGGATACGTCTTCTGAATACGTCGTCTTAGATATCATCTTCTTGAAGCTGTCTTCCTTCATACTCTTCATCCTTACAATAGTTCATTAGCCAAATAATGAAAAATTAGTCAAATCGGGAAAAATTTGTCATCTTGGGAAAAAGTTTATAATCAGGAATCATCAAAATCGGTATTACATAGTCAAAGCCTTTCGGGTTTCTTCCTATATCTACTGAATCTGCTTTTTCGCTTCTTTTTTCTCACCTTCTTTAATTTCTTTTGTTCCGTCTTTGCTTCTTGTATCAGCGTCGTTGCCATTAGGTTTTCTGATCGACTTCTCCTTTTCAATCTTCTCCTCTTCGTTGGTCTCTGTAGATTCTTCATCTCCAGCGGCTTCTTTTCCTTCTTTATTGTAAGGTATTTCACTGAAATTGTTTTAGTGGCATTCGCATTTGATTCATCATCTTTAGCAACTGACTCCTCTTCGAGAAAATGCTTCTCTTCAGAATCTCCTTCTGCAGTGGCGTTTCTCCTAGTTGGCTTCGAATCTGAGTGTATTGTGTCTTCTTGAGCTTCTTCCACTAATTCATGGTTCACAGCGTCACTTTCATTCACCATTCTGTAAAGCACGTCATTATGCAAACAATAATCTTCATATGGCTTAGACTTCAAAGCTTCTTTTATAACTTTTATATTTTCATCAGTTTCTTGAGCTTGAATTATCTTAAATGTTTTACCATCTTGAATTACCATGCATACAGGATTTCGACTAAGAGCATCCACATGTCCCATACGGGTGCCAGATCTGTGCTCGATTGTGTAATCATAATCTTGTAACATTAATGCCCATCTAGATATTTTAGTACAAATGTCTTTCTTGCTCATAGTTTGTTTGAATGCATTATAATCTGTCACGATTTTAAATGGTATGCCTAATACGTACACCCTGAATTTTTTAAGAGCGTCTACGACTGCTTTAACCTCTAATTCGTAGCTCGAATATTTACGTTCAATGTCTGTCGTTTTCCTACTCATATAATAAACCGGATGCATCTAATTATCAATTAAGGATTTCTGTAACAGAACCGCACCATAACCGTCAGCACTAGCATCAGTGTGTATTTCGGTTTCTGCTTTCGGATTATAAATACACAAAACAGGTTCAGATGTCAACATGCGTTTCAATTCGTTAAAAGCATAAAGTTCTTTAGTTTCGAATTTAAATATAGAATCTTTCTTCAGTAAATCACTAAGCGGTTTTGTAATTAATAAATAATTAGGTATAAATTTTCTGAAGTAACCAGTTAAACTTAAATAACTTTGAACATCTTTTACATTTAGGTTTTGGAAAGTTAATTACTGCTTTCGTTTTAGAAGATGAAGGATATAATTTCCCATCTTTTATTTTGTGTCCTAAAAATTCGATTTCGCGCTTTAAAAATTGACATTTCTTAATGTTTAGTTCTAGACCATATTCCGATGCAGTCTGTAATACGCGTTTCAATTTTTTAATTCCCTGAGCTTAATTTTCGGAAGGAATAATGATGCTGTCCATATAGATTACAACAATATTGTCCTTTAAAAGATCGCGAAATATATCGTAGATGTATCTTTGGAAAACACTTGGGCTGTTGGCAAGACCGAACGGGACTTTCAGAAATTCATACTGTCCGTTTTGTGTCACGAAAGATGTGTATTTTCTACTTTCTTCGTCCACTTCAACATGAAAAAAACCGTTCTTTAAATCTAGTGTTGTAAATACCATTACTGCTTGTAATTTATCAATAACATCATCAATTAATGGCAGAGGAAAGCGATCGCGAATTATTTTTTTATTCAGGCGCCGATAATCTACGCAAAGTCTCAATGAGCCACATTTTTTTCTACTTAGCACGATATTACTTGCGTAATCAGAACAGCTTTGTTTAATAATTTGTTTCCCTAACCACTCCGAAATCTGTTTATCAATTTCAAACTGCTCGGCGGGGAGAAAGCGTCGCGGCAAGCAATAAACCGGAAGTTGATCTGTCAGCACTATTCGCATCTTCAGGCCAGATCTTTTTATTTTATTCGGCTCATAATTCCTTACTAAGTGTCGTATTTCATTTCTATGTACTCCGTCTTTGATATGACCCAAATCAATTTCCCCGTCATTATAAATATCACGAATGCACATCAAATAGTTTTCAGGTTGCAATTTTCTAATTTCGACTCCTTTTTTATTTACAGTTATTTCCCCTTGCCTTATAATATCAGTACCAATGATCGCTTGTAAAAACATTTCGTTTTCTGCGATAACACAAATATTTGATCGAAATGAAGAACCATCGATTTCGAATTCACCGTCAAATTTTCCTATAGGCTTAATTTTCCCATTACCAAACACCGTTAACTGTATCTGCCGACTTAAGTTCAGGAGAACCTATCTTCTTATGTATATCTTCTCGGATTAACGTTACCTGACTACCAGTATCTATTAAAGCATCAATTTGCAAATTACCCAAATTAACAGTTTTATGCATTTCTTTCTGACAAGTCTGAGTTATTGGAGTAACAGATTTGGCATCTTGGATATTTTTAGATGATGTTTTCGAACAATCTACGGCTTTGTGTCCAAACAAATCCCATTTAAAACACTTAAATCCTTTACTCTTATTGTTACAGAAATTCGATTTATGGCCTAAACTTCCACAATTATAACACCTTGGCTCTTTAATCTTACTAGGTACAGCGCGTGTTTTATTTTGTGTGTTAGTACTTGAATAACCCTTATTTTTCGTATCTGGAACGCGAATTTTCTCATAAATTTTTAATTTCTCTTTCAATTCAGAAATAGTTTTACACCCGTACAAAACAATTTTGTTACTACTCTGATCTGGTATCCCATTGATTACATAATCAAGAATTGACGAATCATCAACAGAACCGCGACTGGCTATTTTACGCATGGCAATTAAATATTCGGAAAGTGATTCACCAGGTTTTAAGTGTCGTTTCTGTAACAAATTATGAAGTTATGCACTGTTTATTTTCGAACCAAATTCAGATAAAAGATTTTTTTAAATTTGTCCCATGATATTATACCCATCAAAGACCTAATAAATACTTTAGCAGAACCAGTAAGCAATTTTTTAGCAAACACAATTTTCTGTAATTCCGATAACTTAAATAATTCAAAAGATTCTTCTAAATCACCAATGAAGGATTCAACTGGATATGTATCAGTGCCACTTAATTCAGAAACAGTTTCTAAGATATCACAAAAATGTAGGGAAATATTGCTAGGCATTATAATTTTTTCATCCACTGAGTTATTTATTGGAGGTGATTCTGACCGAACAGAATTAATATCATCATTTTTATCAGAATCATAAACACTTTCGATTTCAGATAACTCATCATCATCATCACTTTTGGATTTTAAAAGCTTAAAATCACAAAGACTATTCAATATTAAATCACAGCTTTTATCAGGATTTGAATCATAATTAAGATGTAACAAATTACACACAGAAATAAAATCATTTGCAGTAAGAGTTTTAAGTAATTTTTGTTTTGTTTCTTCAATATTAAAATTAGATGGAAAACCATAAAAGTTACGCAATCTAGCTCTATTTTTTCCGATCACCCAAAGTTCCAAACACAATTTGATGTAAAAGTTTAATTGACTTAGTAGGCCCAGTCTTAAAAGAATTTGAAATTCTAGGAATAGAATTTAAGGTAGTCATCTTAATTCACAGTATCATATAACATTATTCATAGAAGTAACAATGTGGAAATAATCGAAACAAAACTTACTTCTCTTCTTTTGTAATATTCATCATGCTTCTTCCTAGCCTCATACCGGCCTGAGCGCCCAATTCCGTAGAATCGGTACTTTCTGTCTAGGAATATGATGTCTGTAAACTTACTCCTTTTGTGGCTGTCTAGGGGCTAATAAACTAGTCCAATTTACAAATAACTTGAATACTTAATGGAAACATGAATAGTTGTAACAAACTACAAAATTATTAATGTGTAGAAAGATGAATTTTCAAAAATGATATAAACAGATGAAGAGAATCGACTGTCTTTTACATGTAAATATCTTTCAGTCGCGTCATCGTCTTAATGGCGGAATCGTCTGACTTCATCATCGAGAAAGGTAAAAGATTTATTCTCACAGCTTGTCGCGTCATCCGATTATAATGAACGATGCATCCCACATTAATGGATCACATATTCATTCCCCTAGAAATGAATGATCACATATTCATTTCCCTAGTTAATCTTATTAAAAAACAGGGCATACGACTTTCCGATGAATGGGGACAAGGGAATAAAACGCCGAAAATTTCTTTGCTGATAGGAGCGGATTCTTATTGGAAAATAGTTACGGGTAAGGTCCACAGACTGTCTAATTTCTTAGTAGCGGTTGAAACAAAACTGGGTTGGACCATTAGTGGAACAGAAAGGGCTTACGGAATTTCACCAACTAATGTGAATACTATGAAAGTTGTGGTTCATAATAATAAAGATACACAGAACGAATCACTGTCTAGTCTGCTGAAGAATCTGGGAGCTCGAATCTATGGGGAAAAATTATGGTTCGTATAAGGAACTTGAATTAGAAGATAATTTAGTTTTCGATAATTTCAAAAGATCTGTGAAATTTAAAAACAATCGTTATATTGTGCGCCTTTCCTGGAATCATAATTCAAATGAGCTTGGATATAATCTGGAGATCTCTAAAATTAGATTTAAGAGTTTAATTCGTAGATTTTAGAATAATCAACAGTTCTATGACAGATATCACGAAATAATTGATAAGTACTTAAAAGAAGGAAACTACAAAACACCGTGTGGTTTTTGACGCTTCGTCGCATGAAGAGCATTGTTTATCATTAAATGACTGTTTACATTCAGGTCCCAAGATGCGTCCAGACATACTGGAATTGCTTCTTAAGTTCCGTCAAAATCGATTGCGTTTACAGCTGACATCAAACAAGCATCTTTGCAGATTTCTCTTGCTGATGAAGACAGAAACGCAGTCAAGTTTCTATGGAACGATGGTGAATTAAATGGAACTAGAATAAAGGCTCTTCGTATGACAAGGGTAATTTTTGCAGCAACTTCTAGTCCGTTTCTTCTCAGAGTAACTCTTAATGCACACGCTGACAAATACAAGTCGCAGTATCTGAATGTATTTTCCATGCTAACATAAAATATGTATGTTGACGATTTAATCGCTGGAGCAGATGAAGAATCAGAAGCATTCGAGGAATCGGAACATATTAAACGCATACCGAAAGAAGGTGGATTTCATGCGGAAATGGAAAACAAATGAAACGAATTTACAAAGGGTATGGAATGAAGAAGATTTTTCACACGATTCGACTTGTTCTAACGTATTGGGGTACATATGGAATAAGTCAAATAATACATTTTTGTTAGAAATTGAAGATTTGGTAAAGGATGCCAAAAGGATAGATAACATACCCACTAAAAGAGAAATCTTAAGATTTGTAGGACATTTCTTTGATCCGTTGGGGTTTTTAAATCCATACACCATTCTAGCTAAGATTTTATTGCAAGATTTATGGGAACAAAAGATAGCATGGAACACTGAAATACCAGAAAATCTCAGAAAGAATTGGCAAAGCTGGCGTGATGAAATAGCTTATATTTGTAGTTTGGAAATACCAAGACATCAGTTTGCAGGTGCTGGGAAAAGGGATATTAAGGATGGTTTACAGTTACACTGTTTCACAGATGCGAGTCAGAAGGCCTATGTGGCTGTACCAAAAAATGGAGTCATTCATACAAGTTTCATTACATCAAAATCACGAGTAGCACCTTTGAAAAAAATATCACTTCCCAGATTGGAATTGATGGGTGTTTTGATAGGCTCCCGCTTGTCAAAATACATCCAAAAGAAACTTCGGAATATTGATTTAATTGTATGTGTGTGGACTGATTCCAGTATAACGTTACACTGGATTCGAAGTGCTGTGAAAAGATGGAAGCCATTCGTTCAGAACATAGTGAAGGAAATACAGAAGAATTCAGATGTCTTGAACTGGAGATATACGCGAACTGGTGAACACAATCCAGCTGATTTCCTATCTAGAGGTAAAGATGTCAAATATCTGAAGCAGAATAGCATATGGTGCGAAGGGCCCATGTGGTTAAAAGAAGAAATGGAACACTGGCCAAAACCAAATTTATGTTCCACAAAGAACATTAAAGATTCTAACAAGGAACTAAGAAAAACATCAAAGGAAGTTTTCGTAAATTCGTGTGTTACCGAACCTTCCGAAGATTTATTTAAAACCCAAAATTACAGCAATTTACACCGAATTTACGGAATTACTGCGTGATGCTTAAGGTTCATCAACAATGTTAAAAATACATCGAAATTATCAGGATGTTTGCAGGTTACCGAATTGGAAATGGCAGAAATTTATTGGATCAAACGTGTTCAGGAGCGAAATTACACAAATGAAACACGGGCATTGAAGAACAACGAGGAATTAAGTTCAGAATCAAAACTAAAGTCCCTCAATCCATTTGTAGACAAAAGAGGTGTAATTCGTGTTGGTGGACGATTAGAAAATTCAAATTTGGATTACAAACAAGCACATCCAATCGTGTTGCCTGACAAAGATCATTTGACTGATCTAATTATTCTTCACAGTCATCAGGTGATAGGGCACGGAGGAATAGCAGATACTTTAAATCAGATAAGATAAATTTTGGTTGCTGAAGGCTCGTCGAAAAATTAAAAGTGTTCTATACAATTGCAATGTCTCCAAAATATTTCGAACGAAACCTGTCATGCAAGATGTGGCACCTCTCCCACCAGACAGATGCCGAGAAGCCTTTCCGTTTGAGAACTCCGGAATAGATTACGTGGGTCCACTGTACGTCAAAAATGGAAGAGAATTATCTAAGACATACGTTTTACTGTTTACCTGTGCTGTAACATGCATTTAGAATAGCTGACCTTTCCACGGAAAAATTTTTGCTTTCATTTAGACGGTTCATAGCGAGTAGAGGTGTGTGCCGAATAGTGTATACAAATAACGCCAAAACCTTTAAAAGAGCGAAAAAAGAATTAGAGCTATTGAACGAGGTGATGAAAAGCAATAAAGTTCAAGACGAGTTCTCTAAGCAAGGAATCAAATGGAAATTTATAGTTGAGAGGGCGGCATGGTAGGGAGGCTTTTGGGAGCGTATGATTCAGTCTCTGAAAGCTCTTCTGAAGAGATCCTTAGGCAAATCATCCTTGACATTCAGGGAATTAGAGACATTCATAACAGAAGTGGAAGCTATATTGAACTCCAGACCTTTAACCTCTACATACTCGGATGTAAGAGAACCAGAATCTTTGACCCCTGTTCACTTCTTAATAGGAAGACGGTTACTGTCATTGCCGCAAGGAAGCTCTAAATTAACTTCAACAAAGGAGAGTCTTACACGTCGATTTAGACATCAACAGATGCTGGTAGAAAGAATCTGGCGAAAATGAAGGCAGGATTATTTGATGAATTTAAAATCTGTTCATCATTCCAAACTGGCGAAAATAGGAATCTGTTTGAAGAAAGGAAATATTGTAGTAGTGCATGAAGATAAAATTCCAAGGCTGATGCGGAAGATGAGCATCATAATGGAAGTCTTTCCTGGAAGAGATGCAAGGTGAGAGCCTGTGCTGTCCGCTTGCCCAATGGCCATACGATTAAAAAACCAGTGCAACTACTATATCCAGTGGAGCTGGAATGTAATAAGGACAATTACAGCAATTGTCCTTCCGGGCCGGAGGATGTTGCAACTCAACTCTTGCTGAGATCCGATGGCTGAGTGACGTCATCTCGAACTATGAACTCTCGCGGAGAGATCACACGAGAACTCGGAACGGAGAAGTCTCATGCTGCGTCGTGCCAAAATTTAAACACTTTTCATTATGTAAATATTCTGTAACCCGTTTGCGTCTTCATTAAATATGTTTATGTAAAGAGCATTTATGATTATTCCCTTCAAGATTTTGCAGATAGAGATGTAAAGAGGAGATCAATTCAACCAGTGGCCGAGGCAGAACCCGTTGGGACAAGGTAAGTAGTTTTGTTTTACCTTGATTAATTAGTTAGAAGTAACGATAACGATAAGGAAAATAATAAATAATAATACGCTCAGAAGGTTAATCCATCCTCAGCTATTGATTATTACTTAAAAAGGTTACCATTTCCTCAAAGCTAAGTTATAGTGTGAATCAAATTTCTACAATTTTTTTTTTAATTCGTTTGGTTCTAATGGTAATTTTTGCTCTCTTTTTAGCCTTATTTATTTTCAGCTATTTACAATATATATACATACAACAAAATGTATGTCTCTTTTGTTTTACTTTTGAAACTGCTCGCTGTTGTAAAAGATGTCAACAGATTATTATCTGGAAATAAATATGCTGCTAATAATAACTAGAAAAAATTATATATACAAGTGAAACTCATATATAAATAAAACCGTATAAATTGGGTTATATACATATTTTTTCATTCATTATTTTACATTTTCTTTCAAAACATAGATTAGTTCTAAGTTTATAATAAAAAAATTCCCATAAAATACTTCTAACACGAGTTACATATTGTTACATACTTCTTCAATCTCTTTAGTATTCCCGTTAATTAATTTTTTTTTAATATAACGTAGTATATAACTGTTACCACTAGTATATCTGCAACTTACTTAGTTTTACAAAAGATAAACTGAAAATACATTTAGCTGCTTTGTTATAAAGACTGCAATATGTTGAGTCTAATAAAGTTTCAATCATTCACATATAACGCTTTTCATACTGCAGACGCTATTCATACAGAGAAGAATGACTTGAACAAATAATTCCAACCGACGTTAACAGCTGTTACGAAGTCGTATCCTTCTGAGTGACAAAGTCCATGAAACGCAGTGGAGATTTGTATTGACAATTTCCATTCAAATGAACTCATGCGTTCTTATTCAGAACAGATATATTAATTGCTTTTGGGAAACATATTTGATGTTTTATATTAGCTGTCAAAAGAATATGGCACTTTAACGCATGTGGTTGAAATAAGAATATATTACGAATTCAGTACTTCTATTAGTTATTCATATAAATAAATGTTCTCAGATCTGGAAAACAAACGAAGTTTAATATTTGGGATCTTAAATTTCTAAAAGATTTTTCTGAGATCATTTGACGTTAATGGTATGTATGTATCAAAACGCGTTTTAAAGTGAGGGTATTACTCTAGGCATATTAGGAAAAACCTATGTTCAAGTAGAAAAGCATTGATTAAATTTGCTTGCTATATGTGTATATTTGTTTGTACACATATTAATTTTATCTTATCGCACAAATGTAAGCAAATACTAATTATTTAAAAGGATTGAAGGTATATGTAATCTGTAAAAATTTCTATTTATTGATAGACTCTGCACAAATTTAAAAATTGCGAAAGCTTTCTTTCCGTGGTGGTTTTAACGACTATAAATAATTGGTTAATCTTATAATGTAAGAAGAATATTCACTAATAAAAATGTAAAAATGATTAGTTTACTTGATATAACGGTCATGAAAACCTCAGTACAACGTTTATCGTTAAGCAAGTTACAGATGACTCTAGAATTTAGAGAATCGCCCATGCCCGATATTTTAAACACAAGTTAGGTAGGTGTATTCATAATAGCAAAGAGGAAAAGAGTTATCATTATCTGAAAATTTTAAACTATACTTTGCATTTTAAAAATCAGCTTACCATTAAATACTTTTAAAAAGAATAATTAAATGAAAAGTATTAAATATATTAATATACTAAAAATTTACAAAATGTAAGACAATTAAAAGTCTTAAAAATGAATAATTTTGTATAACTTTTGCAACATTTTGTCTTAAAAATATCTTTTATTGATAACAATAAGCCTTAAAATATTCGTAAAAACTATAGTTCATTAACAGTTTGATACTATAAATTACTTTTTAACAAACTAGTATATTACTTTCAAAAGTAAAATATAGGTTTAAATTGTTAAAAATTGTTATATGCGATTGTTGCTTTTATATTAATCAATAAGTTGAATAAATTAAAAATTTATAAAATTCTAGAGGTAATTAAAGATTTTTTGCTTTGTCGAATAGTATGTAGTATTTTGAAAACGACATATGCATGAGGGCATGAAGATATATTAAGTATTTTGTTAAGTATTTGTTTGTATTAAGTATTTGTTTGATATATTAAGTATTTGTTTGATATATTAAGTATCTTGTTTCATATTAAGTATTTAAAGTGACGACACTTTGTTTTCATTTGCTTAATTTTTTAATCACTGAGAGATTAAATATGAAAGATAAAGTTCTTATGCTTTGTAAAATGGCAACATTCTGAAACCGCCTATGCATAAAAGTGTGTGGAAGATGAAGACTTAGCTGCTGTATGATTTGTTCAAGAGCAATATTCGCTAAGGGCTGCTTCCAAATTATTTCTGTTCTTGTTCGTCAGTCTCTAAAGCAAATCGTGTCTATATTTGATCAGGATAGAACTTTATTGGCTCAATGAAAACAATGCACCTACTTCAAAGAGTAAAGAAAGGAATGTGAGTTAAAAAATATGCACTTTTAGCGAACAGCATCATGAAGATGTACACAGTATAATTTAATTAATAGTAACCATTTTACTTTTCTATTGATAACAGGAAAGCCATACACTGGGTTGAATTAAAATATCGGCATAAAACCCCCAAATTAATAGTAGCCTAATATATGTTTCATGGCCGAGATACTAATTTATTTCAATAAATGGATGCTCCAATAACCTAATTTTTATGAAAGGGTCGGAAACAGCAGAAAATTGGTTGGCCAAGTCGTCATATTTCCTGTATATTTGACATTAAGGCCATACTTGATCCTATGAAGACTAAGTGGAATAGGTAGTGCTTTTGTAATAATACCTCCCCTTTAATAAAGTTAGTAAGTTAGCAAAACTGATATAACTGATAGAAACGTTGCTAATTAATAGTAATATATATACCTAACTGTGCGGGTTTCTACAGCTAACATGTTAAATAGATTTTTTAAATGATAAGTGTTTAAGCATATTTTGGCAGCGCGCAGCCATTATTTAGGCACTACTCCTAATTGAACTCTTACCTGCTCATAAATAATACAGAATTACATAAGTTAAAATTGTAAATGTGTTAAATTTGTCGGAACTTGTACTTCTTGTGTAGAAAAAGCAGAATGTACTATAAATAAATGATAAAATGGAATTCTGAATCGTATTTAATCCAAATCCTTGTACAGTCTGCAGGCACTTGACCTAGATTCAGAGTAATAAAACATTAAATTCCTTTAGGCAGTCGCTCAGACAGTAGAGCGGTTAAAGGAACCTACTGCGGTACCGAAGGGCCCGCGTTCAAATCCCGGAGAAGAAATAGATGTTTGTAAATGTATAGTGTCCTCCCGGCATAGGGACGCTCTAAATAAGTGGCGAGCTGAAAGTTCTCTCGTGTAGTTTGGTGGGAAGGGGAGAGGGGTGAGTGATTCTAGCCCCCCCCTGGGATGCTGTCCCTCAAAATTAGGGTGAAAAATAGCAGTCCAGTCTCTGTTTGGAGTAGGCTCTGGCAATCATTCATAAAGACGTGATTTTATTGTTACCTAAGTACCATCATTTCGAGGTGTTCAAAAAATATAAATACGTAGTATACATGTTAATCCTCGAGTGAGAATGTTATTTGTTTTGCAAAAGAAAAGTCTTAGTGACTATCGTAATACAGTGCAGGAATATTTTAAAAATTTAAGAAACAAATTTGCATACAAAAATATATTTTTCTTGATAGTAAAAATGACGATTCTCGTGAGATAACGAGATATTCGAGTATTTCGTTTCCCAAATTGGCTGAGAGTATATAATGTAGAAATCTCAGATCCTAGCTAAAGGAATTTGAAAATCACAATATTATACTGTGGCTATAAAAATATATAAAGGCTATAAAAATATTAACTGATGTGGAGGATTGCACAATGAGCTAAACTGCCTTTTCCACGAATCTCTTAGCAAAACATATCATTATCCGTCAAATAGACCATGGCTTCTATTTGACAAACGCAAAGCTTTTCATTATATTCAGAGACGCGACATTGTTCAGGTCGTCTACACACAACAAAAGAAAATTTCTGAGAATTAGAAAATGTTGGAAACGTTTTCTGAGGTTGACTAAACTGTGATAAGAAAAGTTATGTACACTTCCTTAACAATGAAAATGATACTCCATGCTAGTTATTTGCAAATAAAATATAGTATAAAAAGTGTTGATTGCATATTTTATAAGAAAAGAAAAGAGGATTAGTTTTTAAGAATTGAATCAGGATTAGCCTAAAATAAGTGCACATACTAAGAGCTTATATATAAAAAAGTTCTGAGTTCTTTCTTATCCGGAAGATTTTAGTCCCCTTTTATAGAGGAACTCTTCAAGTTTAGATCTGCTTTCGGTTGTTTTCGTGACATCAGCATTACCTAAGCGCTCGTCCAGCAATATGCGCGCTAATCACCTAAAAGCGTTCTGTGTGCTACAAATGCTGTAGCTGTTCTACAGCGCTATTTTAGAACACGGCATTGTGAAAATCTGCCTCGGCTTTAGATAAACAGCTAAAAAGAGTCAGATCACTCTAGCATCTTTCTGTTCGCTTTGAAATGGAAAACAAATTACCTCAAAGAGCAAATTTATATGATAATTATAATAGCGTGAAAATTATCCTGCATCATTAATTTCTATGAAGTTAGCGAGTGAGAACTTTTCGTTGCGAACAATTTTATGTGCGAGTACTCTTCATATAAGCTTTTACGTATGATAGTTCTATTTTGAAAATTTTCATTTGGGTTATTTTATTTGCTAATCCATCTAAATTGCTTGTAAGAAATATTCGAAAGAAGATATGAAAAGGGAAGCTACGGGCAAGGGGAAGAGATCTGGTCTTTTCCCTTAAAACCTACAAAACTATTACATACAAGTCATTGGAACATGGTAATTTACTACGTGATTCGCTACTTACACTCCAAAAATCAACAGAAGGAAGGCAGAAAAATGTACGGAACTTCTTAACGTCTTAAATAAAGAGACTGGAAGTCTTTTGAAATTTTAAATCGCAATGTTACAGTGAAAACTTCTCAGCATGCGTTTTTCGAGTGCTAGGGAAAATGCGTAATGCATCTAGATACCCATTCTTTCTTGCTTCAGTTATTTGAATTCTACGCTTTTTTCGTCCACGGTTTACATTCTAACAAAGAAAGTTATCTGATTTTCCAGCGACAATTAGCACTTCCTTCAAACGAGATGGTCGAACCTTGTAAGAAAATGTATAAATGTAGGATTTCGCAATGGCCCTCAGCTTACAGCAGAAAGTTCGTGTAAAACAGTTATGGTAGCTGCAGTATTCCCAGCCACAGATTAGCAACGTAAATATATCGGTGCCTTTCAGCGTCGTTGTGTGATAGGGTGCATCCCTGAAAAATGAATGAGTACTGTATGTTTGGAATGAGTACTGTATGTTTGGAATGAGAACTGTATGTTTAAAAATGGAATGAGTACTTCCTATTACTTGAGTAGTGTGATGCAGGGCAAGTGCACTAATTATGTTGTACGATTAGGAAAATGGAGTGGCACAGATATTAGAGATGGGGCGATGCAGATCTACCAAAATGCCATATGGTTCCAATAGACACTGACGATTGCTTTTTTAATTATGTTTATTTATTCTGTCAGAGAAATAAAAGTCTTTAGCACAAGTTTCTCGAGACATCACCCTGAACATTATGATTAACTACTCTTTCATAGCGCCAAGGTGAGCCACATACGGCAGTATGTTGTATATACATTCCCATCAGACAAATTTGAGAAATCTTGATCATAATTCAAAATTTCCCTAAAAGCCAGCATATCTCAAATGACTTTCAAGCAAGACAGTGGTTAGCGACGCTGACTGCCGTACCGAAGGGGCCGGGATCGAATCTCGGAAAAGGCATGGATGTTTATAAATGTATAGTGTCTATGCGGCATGAAGACACTCTAAATATGCGGCGAGCCGAAAGCCCTGTCGAGAGATTGTAGGTTTGAGAATAGGGTTGGAGACCCTCTGACCAGTCCTACCGGGGTGCTCTCCATCAAAATTGGGGGCGGAAACGTCACACTGTCACCTGTTAGGCGCTCAAGGCTCTTGCCAACGACAGGTGCAATCTTGCAAGTGAAGATTATTTATCAAGTGAAGATTATTAATAGAGGCGGTGCGGGTGAAATAACGAAACATTTTATACCCTTCTAGATGAATATACATTTAGATTTACAGAAAAACGTTATATATCTTCTGTATATATGAAGCGTGAAAAATATGTTATTTAATTCGGAACTACTCTGATATGCGCCCTCAAGTCGCCAAATTTCTCGCCAAATATTTTTGGCGAGAAACTTCACGCTGCCATATTACTACCTAAATTTTTTGTCTACATTTTGAACTTTTAGCCTAAAATGTCTCCAAAAACGCGGTTTTCGCACATGCAAAAACTACATTTTGAACACACAATTTAGCTAAAAATCCGAAACAAAAACAAAACATTTAGATAGCAAAAACGTAAAGTTTCTAACCAAAAATATTTGACAAGAATCCATGCACACAGCGACATGTTTTAACTTAAAAAAACATCTACGAATTGCACAATGTACGCAACGAACGAATCTACAAACTACGCGCACCTCGCTTTAATAAATTAACATAACAACAATAACTTTCAAAGAATACCATGTACACAGCATCCTGTTTAAACTTAAAAAAAATTCTACGAATTGCACAATTTAGGCAAGGAAGGAATCTACGATCTACGCACTCCTCGCTTTAATAAAATAACATAACAACAATAAATTTCAAATAATACCATGTACACAGCGTTCTGTTTCAACTTTAAAAAAACGTCTACGAATTGTACAGTCTAGACACTAAACAACAAAATAAACTAAAATAAATTTCAAACAATTTAAAAAAACAACAATAACGACAGAAATTCATACTAAAGAACCAATGAACATAACATTCTACAAAATAAGAACAAGGATAAATTAAAATGCACTTACCATGAATTAATGCGTTTTCGAATAGCAGAAATATAAATTTCATACCGCCTTTAACGTGCCGCCACGTAATCACTATCGTATTTACATGACAGCCAGACACACTATCCAGAAAGTTTATACTATGGTTCACAAATAAATAAAATTACAAATCCCTACTTCTATCATGCACTGCCATTAAAAATAATCTCCCAGACCCTCTTTCCACACTTCCAAATACCCACTACCCCTCAACAGGATAGCCACAATCATATTTCCTTTTGCCGAACTTCAATTCAACAACTACCATTTTATCTTTCCCTCTCATCTTCTTAGACACAAAGGCGAACCAACAAGCTCCAGCGAAAGATTTTTCAACGTCAACAGGGTTGCCATAGAACACGCAATCGCGCCAAAAACCAGCGCAGAACACATATCGCCACATTTGGTGAAATTAGGGCGTATATTAGAGTTGTACCTTTAATTCTATTAATAAATTTAATGTTTTTAATTAAATACATAATGCATTAAATTCATTTTGATTTAAATTAGTCAGAATACAGAGTAAAAGATAATTTCTTAAAAACGAAATCTGTAAGCATTATTGCTTTAAAACAGCTTAATCAATAACAGACAGATTAAATTTGAAATTAAATATCTTACATTTTGGCGAACGGCAACAGAATGAAAAGTGAAACAGCGCAAAATTGTAGTTCTGGACTAATAGTCTTTTTGCGCTATGAATTAAAGATCCCATGTATTGCCGATCTACAACATTCTCAGTAACCGCTGTGCACGTGGACGCGTGGAAGTTCAATTAAGAACTTATATTTTCTATACTAGCAACACATGTCAAAGGCTGCTTCTAGAACATTTCCATGACTATTAATAATAATAAAATGAATGAAAAAGACTATTAATAATAATAGTCTGTTTCATGCATCAATTTCTGAGGTATAATCCTGTCTATATATTTTGATTCCTGACAGAAGTATTTTATATCAAAAGAAAAAATAATGCGCCTCCTTCAAGGTATAATAAACCATAAGTACTAATAAATTTAATTGTAATCATAAATTAAAATTGTAGTTAATGCAAATATAGTATATCTAAAATTTTCAATATATTTTAACTACAAATGGAATTATAAATCGTGGGATTGCATTTACAATGAAATTGAATTAATTGCATTGTAATTACATAAAATTGTACGATTTATAATACAGTTACATAGTAGTGGAATTAATTCTAATTGCAGTTACTTTTTAATTGTATGATTTATAGTGTTGTGTGCGTAAGGGTTCGTAATAAATTGAATGCACAAGTCCGATGAAAAGTGAATAAAAATTTATTATTATCACGACAAATAAAACAAAATGCTTAAGTTTCCTGAGATATTCGTGCAATATTGCAATATCTCACAGAAGTTATTTTTAAACTGCTAAAAACGTTCAATAGAACTTATTTCAAAAAACAAAAATATAATCCGATTTCACCGCAAATTCGCTACAGTAAATAACAACAAATTTCTAAGTAAACTCGTAAAACAATGAGCTTGAGGTGAGGTGTTCTCTCTCTGACTTTTATAGCTTTTTTATTCGGCCGCAGTTAGATAGTTCTAACAATTTCTCGAAAGCAAAAGGAGGCAGAAAAATTTCTGGGGCTTACGGTTACAGCTAGTCAATTAACATTTATTCGAATTAAAAGAGATATTTATTTATTAAATGTTAAATGCACGTACTCTTGTATTTTTAATTTCCCAGCTTAGCTTTCTCTAAATATTTGTCACGCGCTGCACGTCACGGGGAATAAAACAACTTGAGATGCTACTTTGGTAGACGGTTGCACGGATTTCTGGCGATTTACGTCGGCGCAATTGTTGGCGTGGTTTTTACAATCGTCAGCCAGCTTGAAAAACGCTGTTTTTACGCTGTTTACACATATTAAAGTATTCGAAACTTAAAAAAAAAAAAAATAAATATCCATAAAAATAATGGATTAATTTTTTGTTGAAAATTTCCTTTTTTTATGATGGCAGGCAAATGTAAATAAATATATTTACTATGAGTATAAAATACTAAAGTTTAAATTATTTCTTTCATACAGCAAAGAAATAGAATAAAAACACCGCTATAAAAACATTGCGCCAACGTTTAATTGGATTAAAATATTACTTAAATTGAATATCGAATTAAAAACATCATACCAACGTTTAAAAGAATTAAAATATTACTTAAATTCAAATTCTTTAAAATAAGTTTTATAGGATATAATTATTTAACATTAAAACATATGTGACAATAAATATCTCGGCAATTTTTTAAAACAGTGTATTAATTTATTAATAAAATTTGAAGTATACAATTATTAAGTAAAAGAAAATTAAGTACTTAACATTTTTTTGAGTATTTAAACTGTCGTATATTAATAAGTACCACAAAAAAATCGGAATCATAATTTAGATACCAACGAAAAAAATTTGGAAAATGTAATATAATTTTAAAAATGTAATTTAAGGGAAAAAAATTGAAAATGTAATCTAAGGAATTCGAAGAGATGAATAATAAAATTTTAAAATTGTGCGGTAATGCACAAATATTCAATAACCAATCAGAGAGCTGATTACAGCTCGTTTATGCACAAATGTTCTGTAACCAGTCAGGGAGCTGATTACATCACGAATAGAATTAAAATTATTTAAATAATCATAAATAATAAAATCATTTAAAAAATGCAAAATTAAATTGTATTTTAATATTTAGCAGCCTTAAATAATTTTTAAAACATTAGAATAAATTTATAGATATTAAAACCAATTACTTTTAAAGTAATGTGACATCATTCATTACATCATCCACAACATAAAATTTCATAAAATATCATAAACAATAAAATTTTTATTTCAAATAAAAATGCAAAATTAAATTGATTTTTAATACTTAAAAGGCATATATAATATTTCAAACACGGAATTTATGCATAATAAAAAGCATTTTTTTAAAAATAAAATGACAGCAAAGTATTGGTTACCATAAATAACTTGTCTAGCAATGGGTTTACCATAAAACGTATTGTCGCCAAAAAAAAATCGCCAAAATCCGTGCAACCATCTACCAAAGTAGCAACCAATTTAATTCAATATTCTACTAACATTGGTTATTTAGTTATTTCACCGTTATTTAAATACCAAATCCATAAAATAGCTACAGTTACACAGAAATCGAAAACTTTCAAATTAAAATTAGATTGTAATTGTTTTAAGGAAATTGCAGTCACAATTACGTTGTAGTTACATGTATAAGTAATTGAAATTACATTGAAATTAATCACATTGTAAGTGAATTACTTATACTTGCCATTACATCGTAAATCAATCGCATTGATTATGATCAATTGCCATTATTAATCAGTTACATGATTCTGAATCAGTCACAAAAGTGTCGCACATGTTTAGGAAACAGATTAAAAAAATTATGATTCTGCAGCTAAAAAGGCGGTTTTCGGGAAACTCCACTTAATATGAGAGAAAAATTTTCTATTAGAATCAATTAATTTGTATAAGACAGAGAGCTTAATGAATTGAAATCTGGTAGTTATGCTAAGTATCGGGATTTTCCTCAAATGTTTAACTTTTCGAAACTATTGGTAACAAGAGAACAAACTCAGAAGAGTTAAAGAAAACTTTGTCGATGGTTAACGTATGTGTAATGGAAGTACATAATAACTCGATTGTTAAAAATGTTATTGCAAAAGAAACATAATTTACAATTCTTAAAACTGCTTTGAAATAGTTTATCAAAGCAAACTAATTGAAAGCAGTTCACAATAAGTGTTTAAGTTTCTCAAAGCACTACGCAATAATTTCTTATTAGGAATACTTGAATTTTTGTATAAGTACAATAATTAAAATTAAAGTTCAGACTCCTTTTTAAAATTATGAAATGTTATTTACTTAATAATGACATAATATTAAATAAACATCATGTGACAAGTCACATAATATTAAAGTAATCGAACTGCAATTTTTACTACGCTCATATACATAAACTTCTTGATTTAAATAAATCCGTAAATATTTGATTATTTAATATTCAGTTTGAATACAATCAGTTCCAACTTATACAGTATGATACTTCCAAAAACTTCTCAAAAATCTGTGATTCTGGGTAAAATTTCTTTTCCTAATACAATGAAAGCTAAGAAGTCAAAAACGTAACAATTTATAGAATGTTCTTGTTAAAGATCTGAATATATTACGTTATAAGAAGACGCATAATGGTAGAGCTATTGGAAGGTGTCAGACAACATCTGACACTAAAGGAGTGATAACTTTCCAAATAAGAGACTAACTTGACATTACAACTGTGGTAAATTCAAGAGCAATTTTGAAGTATATCAAATGCTTAGAATTTGTCTGTCATCAGTAGAGTTTGATTTCAAGGGTTCATTGACCAATAGTTTGCGAGATCGTTCGTATCACTTTCTTTATTGTCAGAATCAGGGTTCATAAAATGTGAAAAAAGATCTAAACAGCATGCTTGTGTCAGTCAGCAGCAAAGCAATAAAGAATACCACATACTGTGAAGCTATCAACTAGAACTGGAAATTTCGAAGCTAGTGGGACATCTGCTTTTGATCTCGAAGCTAATAACTCTACTTAAGCTTCAAAGTTATAAAGTATTTCTTCCGCCTTCCTAGCGTGCCTTCGTGGTGTAGTGGTTCTGCACGCTGGGCTGGTATCCAGAGGTCTGTGGTTCGATTTCCGGCGAAGGCTTTGTTAATTTTTCCTCTTTCCTGCTTCCAAAATACCTACTGTCTCTGCAACGTTTATGGGTTAAACACGTAATTGTCACTGTAAAATATGTTTAATATTCATTCGTCTCTAATGTTTCCTTTTAAGTTAATAATTACTAAGGTTTCTGTAGATTTTTACTAAATAGTTTAGTACTCGATATTATAGAAGATAATGGTTGATTAATGAGGAGTAATCCAGCACAAAGCTACTCGTTTATCTAATCAGTGGGTTATTAGAAACAGCGGAATGAAGTTTCTGAAGTTACAGCTATTATATAAAATTACTCAGCTCTCTTATATATTCAAAAACTTCCGTCTTCCAGATTTCTTCATTAATTTTTCTGTACCTAAATCATATTTGCCATTTTTTAATTAAAAATAAATGTTTCGTTTCTATTTATTCAGGTACCTCTGTAAGACGTCGTCTAACAATGAATTAACTGCAATCATTAGAGAATTTGACCATCTAACCTTATTGTTTAAATCAGCAAATATTTGAAAGTATGTAGAAAATTCTGTTAACTTCATATGAACGTCTTTCTGCAAGAACATATTACGCAAGCCGAGTTCAAATAATAAAATTTTAAATTATATTTGAAAATAATACTTGATGTTTACATAAGTTATCTGAAATTCCTTTATTTGTCTCGAATTCAGATTTTCTAAAGAGACTAAATTCTTTCTCTTTCAATAGTGAAAGAAAAACATGAATAAAACCAGTGACAAATATTAATACTTTATTTAGAAATCTGATTCAGAAACGTCAAACTATCATATCTTTTTTGAATATATAAAAAGGATATAATGCCAACCCATTGTACAATTTAAGAATTTAATCAAAATGATAAACTGTTTTAGGATCCAGAAGAATTATCCATCAGCCTGAGTTCCACTAATTGAAAAATAATAGAACCTTTGTTAGGTTTTAATTTCAAATTAAATATCTTAGCGTATCTTGAGATATAAATGAATGTCTGTCGATTTTTAGAGCACATCATTCAAAGAGTTTCTTTTTCGTCGAAATTTACTTAGAGTGTTGATCATTTCCAACAGACTATTAAACTGTATTAAACTACAAGTATTGAATGCGGAACAATTTGTTCAGTTTCTTTCGTATGGTCTATATAAAAAATTTAATGATAACAAGTTTTAACTAAGTGTTTGATATCCTGCAAGGGGTTATTTCAAATTAGAAGACTTTAAAATTACTTACAGTCTATACAGCATGATGTAGTTCAGTTTAGGGGTCGTAGGACTAATGGTTTTTGTTCAATTATGCCAAGAATTCAACCATATCAAATAGATGAAAATGGTATTCTGTAAAAAGAAATGAGAAAGGATATTTGGGATACTATTTCAGTAATTAAGTGCTTCTCGGTACGATGAGATAAAGGAATTTTTCAGACAAATGCAATTTTCATGCAGCTTTCAACTTTATTTTAAAAACAAACTTGCATTTATACTTGGTTTTGAAGTAAGGATTACAGTTATTCAATGCACATGAATGAATATATATTAATCTTATGCATTATGCAATAACAGGGATTCCGCGGTGTTTCGTGTAGTAGACATAACACTTGCATTGCTATTTTCTTTGTTATAAAGTTTCGAAATAATAAGAGATGACATTAATGCTTTTTGATTTTAAAAACGTATTTTGTAACAAACCACACAAATTATAAAACTTCTTTCGATTCTAAGACCTAAAACTGTTTTTATGTAATTTATTTTTATAAACAAATTTGGATTTATTCAAATACACTTATATAAATGAAATAATTTAGATTCCTTTAAATATTTAAAAGTCAGACACTTTATTTTCCAATCCTCTGCAACTATTAAATAAAATGTCCCCAAAGGTTTACAAAAACTAGAGAGAAAAACCACTATGATTTTATAATTGCAATCATTGAAAACATTAGTATAGACAAGCTCTTTAAATTTCAACCAGGTAACGTTATACTCAGTTTTTCATACCCATATTAAAGTGAAATGTAAAGTCACAAACTGCGTTAGTGGCCATGTCTCAGCTCTCGTTAGAACTTAGCTACAGTCATGTGTAGGAGACACTCTATCATAATATATATGATGATTTAAGCTTTGATTTATTGCTCATGTAATTATATTTGCATATGCGTTGCAAGCGTTAAACGTAGGTCTATTATATTCGCAATTATATATTTATAGATCATTTGTATAACATGCATTATAACATTTCTCATTTTGTTTTATGTCTTGCTTGCTAATTTTACAGCTACATTGGTTTCATGTGTGTACTTATTTTTTGATTCAGCCATTTATACTGTTCTTGTTTTTTTTCTGTTTTTGCATTGCAGCCCTACTTATCTATGCTGGCTGCAAATAATGTAATGCACTGTCGGCTAAACTGTTATCTCCGTAAAATTATGTTATTGTATATAATTACACACATAATGTTATTTTACATAAATTTCAGTATTTTGTATATCAGCAGCTTTATATTGTATTATTTCTACTGTATTATGTTTCTGTATGCTAATATTTTACGTACCACCTGATACAACACCTTTGTTCATATATGCTTGCTATATTGCCAGTACTGAATATCTGCAATTTTTTGAAACTATTTGGCAGTAATTGGATATATAAAACTATAAATTCGCAAGTAGGGTATGTATTAAGTCGGCAGCGGAAACAAAAGAGCGAAATTATCCGATTTACTTATATTTATTAATCGGCTAATTTTTCCCTTCAAACTTCGAATGGTAAACGCTCTTTATTTTATCATTTAGAGGTTGCAGTTTTATGCGATTACTATCTTCTTTCACGAGAGAACATTTGGTTTACAAAGCATGTTCCTTCTTAATACGAAAATTAAAAGGATTGAATAAATTAAAATTGTTTTAGGATCACCTACTGCCACAGCCCTACAACCATTTCATCAAGATATGAGAGAATAATTTTGAGCATAAATAGAGGACATATTTAATACAGGAAGATTTTAAAAACTGTCGTTGAGAATCATCGTTTTACCCTCTTTGATGCTAATTAAATGTTATTGATGATATAATGATATAATGACGTTGTCAATAGCATGATATTTCAAATGCATCTGCAGAAAGCATTTTGAATAGATACGTATGGCCTGCCTTTAAAATCTTTGTTTCTAGAACTTAGTAATCAAGGAAAAATCGTAAACGGAATTTAAAATATTCTCTAAATGTTGATAAAGTCATTTTATATTGTGCTTCTTCAGAAAATAAATACATAAAGATAAGCAGACACTTTTTCTTTTACTTTTCTTTGAAATAATTAGGAAAAAATTAATAAAAAACTCTGAAAGCTTTCAGATTTTACATTACGCCCGAAGGGACTTTATTTAACGTTTTGTGTATCCCCTTTATTTATTAAATATCATGTTCTTCGCACTTAAATCATAAAATTTAATTCAGCAGCAATATCACAAAGACAGAAGCCTCATAAAATATCCGTGCTTGAAGATGCACGCGATGTTAAAGTTAATGGAACGCTTTGAAATCGTCGAGTTTGTTAATCAAAAATGAGTTTGTTAATAAAAAATAAAGTTTTACAAAATATGAAATAGATAATAAAACAATTTCCAAATTTGGGCTTCCAGATGCTCATATTCTAGTGAAGGACTGCGTTATTAAAAATTTGATGTCTCTAGTAGCGTTGTCTTTTTCACAGTATGAACATACATATATTCATACAGATTCTTCATTATTAATTTTCTTTAAATGTAATGCAGGGCTCTAATATTTGGTGGCAACAATTTGAAAAGGGATTAAGACTTTTATAGTGAATAAACGCAAAATGTGAAAACAAAATTAGTAGCCCTTCTGGGAAAATTGCCCTTTGGGCTGAAAATTGGCGGAATTTGTTAATTAAAAAAAATCTTCAGAATGCATAGAGATTAAGATTTTGCAATTCATTTATGAATAGAAAACAGATGACTAATTATGATATTTCGAAACACTAACATTCATTAGACCATTCAGTGGAACCAACGGAATACAGTTGGAAACAATAACATTGGTTCATTCGAAGCACCAAAACATTCATTCTGAGAAGAAATATTTTATATCTTATTCTGTATGTAAGCAGCTTTGAGTCAGTACCTATTTTAAAGCAAATAGAAAAAAAGTTATGTAATGAAATAAAATATTTATTTAGCTATAATACATTTGACTTTAAAAGAGATATCTTTAGAATAAATTTTACCATTTTTAACTCCTTTGCCGAGTTCCTCCGTTTAATACGCCACTTTTTAATCAGTTTCGTAAGTGATGTAGTATCGAGGTTTGAATATATTAACCTCTTCCTGTAGGAGACCATTTAGCACTGCGTAACCCATTAGCTGGAACCATTCTGATGTGATTACTTCGGCGAGTTCAATTTACCCTCCGACCGTAAAAGGTTAAAGCTTAAAACTAACTTTGAAACTTTCTAAATCTCAGTAAATTGTTTTGAATAAAGACAGCAGCTGTAAACACAATTGCAAAACTTTTAACTAAGTTTATATTTATGGTGCATTGATGCTTTCGATTTCTAAAGCTAGGTAAAAAGGATTTTAGTTATCCATATGGGTCATATCAATTATTGCGACAAAAATTAATTGCATAAAAGATTATGATTCTTTATTATGTAATTTGTTTATTTTGTTTCATAATTTATTGCAAGAAACATTTCTTATTCATACATAAGGGAGAAGATAATTTTTATCGCAAATCATGCATCTTATTTTATAATTCATCACTGGTATGTATAATATGGTCCGATACCACTGTATCATTTTAGCAACTGATGCTATAATTTGTAATGTTATAAGAGGAAGAGGAAATTTGGAGCTAATTATTTGGATATTTGCACATAAAATCAATACAAACACCATTTTTTAAAATTTTTATTTACTTTTTTATTTCAGGCACTACTTTAATGGAAAAAATTAGAAGAAGTAATTTGAAATGACGGCAGAATTTTCAGATCACACTAAAGCAACGTACAGAAACACTTGAGATGATAAACTGCAAGAAACTGTTTATCTGCGCAGATTCGCAAACAGACATTGCTGCACATATATAGAATTTTTTTTATTTCTTAAACAAATTTAGTTCGTACTAGTAAAGAAATATTTCTGATTTTATTTTGCAGAATCCTCAATCTGTACGAATATCATGAATTGAAATCTTTCTTATCCTGAATCATATTAACCGCTTGAGTACCGAATTCATTTCAATAATTTTCCCACCCGCATACTTGATGCTTGACGACGAAAATAAAACTAAAATTTTCCTCTAATAATTCCCTCCTATTTTGAAAGTAAATAATATGATACAAAACATTCTTTCAAACAGATTTGTTACTTAACAATGTTCATTATACGTAGTTCATACCGAAAAGATCCTTTTAACAGCTTAGATAAGTTAAGCCCAACAATGTTTATAGCATTTTACATCGAAGTTTAGTCTTTTTTCATAATTTTATGTTTACAACATTCAGATCACCTTTGTATGCAAGTACTTGGAATGTTTAAATTCGAAAATATTGATTCAAATCTTTGATTCTAATGTCATAATGAGGTCTTTCATTTTGTTACAAAAGATGAATAATGAGACTACATCATCAAATGTACGAAACAATTTAAGAACAATGTTTCAGAGCTGGTGAAGATTTAATTAATGGAGATTATTATGAAGTCTATTGCATTTATTTTAATCTTCTATAATTTGAAAGATCCTAGAGTAAATTGTGAAGTTAGAATCAATTTATATATCTCTTTACGTGTAATAATTCAGTAGAAAGGAATAATTAATTATTTTCTTTTTAAAATTTTATTGAATTCTTTCACTAAAAAATATAAGAGAAGATCGCTTTTTAACGCTTTTTTAACCTCATTCAAATGCGTTTTATTTTAGTAAGATTTATACATTTTCTAGTCACGAATTTCATAATTGCATGGTACTTAATTTTATCATTTTAAACAAATTCACTATCGCAACTATCTATCATAAAAATTAAAATGGTTATGTTAATGAAGCTTCCAAATTTATACAATCAGTATTGCCACTGCATAGATACAAAGAAATTTATTTTTAAACGGTTTTCTAAATTTATCTGTCGAAAATGTTCGAACCTTATTTCGTATTTTTGATGGTAATTTCTTACTGATACTTAAGCTTATGTTGAATATTATTTTATTTTCCCTCGCGCAAGAGAATTTGAATTTCACTCATATTATACATTCTAAGTTAGGTCAACTATTGTTACTAGCTGTTCTCGGTAAGTAATCGACCCTTTAGCTTTGCAAATTTTTTACTTGGTTCCAACTTACTAAATGTAGCAAATCAAATTTGCTGAATTTCGGTTGTAGTCAGAGGTATAATTCAATGAAATATAGAAAGTAACTCAGCAGTGATGTACTGCTGAGTTAACATACAATTTTAAGAACAGCTTAAGCACTAGAATTATAATTTCAGTCCCGATTTCTTTTGTGGGATAGTGTTAAACATAATTTATTTCACTATGAAATATGACTCATTAGCAATCTTAAACATAACATTTTATATCATGTGTAAAAAGTTGTCAAAGTGGCAAAAAATAGCAACACCTTCAAATGTTATTCAAAATTGTTTATGATATTTTTTCATATGTTCTTCAGTTAATACTAGTAATGTTCATAATATTATTTACAAATGGTGAACAATGATCAGCCTTAAAATTATGAGCATGAGTATGTTGTTTTGGGATGAAGAAAATAATAAAAATAGTCGTAACAGTCTGCCAAAAGAGTTTTCTAGTTGTATTGCACGATAAACGTAATGATCAGTACAACTATGAATAGCGCATTCCATATGAATAAAGGTGAATACGTTCATAATGACGAGAACAAAGTGTGCGAGGCAGGTAAACTTCAGCTATCACCTCGTATACAAAATAAAGGAAACATATCTGAAAGCTTTAATATTTTATATTACGCATAAAGGGAAGTTTTTTTCATTTACGCATACGGAATACATACACATTTTGAAAACATTTGGGCTAACGCCCGCCCCTTTGGGCTAAAAATATTTAAAAATAGCATGTCTGGAAATTTCGATAGACAGTCTTGCGCACTGGAGATAAAAATATTTTATTGCATACAGTGTGTTGCCACTGCTAGCTTTGAAATCGGTGAGATTTTAATCAAAAATTCTTAATAAGAATTTTAAGAAATATGAAACATATGGTAAAACAAATTCGAAATTCAAGATTCAGGAGGACTATGTTATTCAGAATTTGTTGGTTCTAGATATCGTTGTTTCTTCAGAATGCAAGAAACATGCATTCATTCATGCAGATTATTCATTATTTCCTTAACTACAATATAAGGAGATAATATTTTGCGGCAACAATTTGAAACGTGATACATCTGTTTATAGTTATTTGACGGAAAATACCGTTTTGAGAATAATAAGCCTTCTGGGACAAAACACCTTTGGGCTATTAATGGCAAATTAAAAGGAAAAATATAATTGTAAAATATTTTTTCACAAATGTGTTATGAAAATGCAATAACAAGTTAACAATCCCGTACATTACGTAACATCAAATAAACTGAATATCACAATTTTAATCATTAACATCCAAAAGGCTGATATCAAAGTAAAAATAAGCTTATTATTTCTACGTTCTAAAATAAATTAGAACTGCTTGTCCTAAACACCTAACGGCTAGGTAGGAAAGTTAAAGTAAAGCTAGGTGAGCTATCGCTATAAATATTTTATGGAGAATTATCGACAAATTATTAATTTTTAATTGCATATATGTTTATACAGGTCTTCCAAAAGTACTTTTATACAGGTCTTCCAAAGTTTAAATATTTTTAATATTTAACTTCTTAAATGGTTATCTACAACGTATACTTCACAAAACAGAGTTTCTTAAGGTAGAAATTTATATGAAAACATTTCAAACACTTCCTTAAAATTAAAATTGTAAATTTTGAAAATTCAGTAAGAATAGAATGTAAATCTTTTATATGGTTTCGTGTAAAGCAGAATATACGTTTATTAACATATCTATTGCACTTCAGTTAAATTAAAACAAAAAGGTATTAACTTTTCCTACTTCCCTTCTCAAAAAAATTTGTGGATTTATTTTAAAATGATGCTACTTTATTACGATAGATTATGTTAAAATTCACTTATTTAAACGTTCATTTCTTTCTTCTCACATATTAAATTTATTTAGTCTTTTAAAAGCATTTGTTAAATATATCTCTGTAAACCTGCACATAAAAGTAGGGAATTATATTAACAAAGTAAAAGTAAATATATTATAATATATTAGTAATCTCGCATTTAGTTTATTAGGGGCATTACAAAATATTATATTTTTATTTTTACAAAGTACTTCCACTCGTAATGTTGAAGCAGTCTTTATAAATTTCTGTACCTTGATTTAGCACGCTTTGAAAGCAGGAGTGCATATCTAAACCAGTTTTAAGGAAATAGTGCATGTATCCATCTTTTTGTAACCCCCTGTACATTTTATAAAAGAATTTTATTTGATTAAGAATAAAAAATATGATGTGTACACCACATGACTTCCTGGCACGGAATATTAAATTATACTCATTTTTCTTGCATTTCATTTAAACTTATTGGATTGAATTAAATCTACTTCGTCGATAGCGCAAAAACCACAATACAAACATATAAGAGTAAAGAAACTGAGATCACTGGAGCCGGTTAACAGAGTGGATATATATATACGTATATTTATATACGTTTGGTGCCGCCGATTGCAACCAAAATACGAGGTGCACATCTACATGTTATAGCAGTCCTATATAAAAAATTTCAACATTCTGAGGCTACTCGTTTTTGAGTTATGCGAGATACGTACGTACAGACGCGAGATACGTACAGACGCGAGATACGTACGTACAGATGAAAAAATCTCTTTAGAATTCATTTTAAATAAGTTTTATAATGTTGTGGGTGGAAAAGAGTCTTTTATTCTGTCCTTACTTACAGATGTCACGCAAAAACATCGTTAAATTGCATTCGATATTTCAAAATGGATATTGTCGTTGAAATATGATGCCTGATAATTTTCGCGATTACAATACTTCCTCTTTACTGAGTACAAGGTGGTAAAAAAGTTAAGAATTGATGATAAGTTTTCCAGAAATTCAGATACGCCATTTGTTCAGAAAGAAAGAAGTAACACGTAATTTAAAAATACCATGGAATTATTAAATTAGTTTACTCAGCTTTGAGAAAATGCAATTCCACTTCTATTACTTTGTTAGCTATATTTTCCCTTCCTTTTTCTCATGTATTATTTGCCAAATAGAAAAGAGGAAATAAAATCTTACTATATATCAGTTTGAAGTTATACATTTGTCAAAGGAAAAATCAGAGATAAAATAAAATTTAAAATCGCTATTTGCTTTAGCTGGAACAATAAAAAAACAGAGTAAAATACATCTAAGCAGCTTTGTTGCGATACCTCGTTGTCTAGGGAAGAGATTTAGTAACATGAAAAAACTATACATTTATATTTACTGTAGGAAAAAAGTATATTGCTATTTTGTATTTTGAAAATTTAATCTAAAAAAAGGGCAACTTGCAAAAAGCTAACTCCTTTTAGTGAGAAGCAATTCGTCGAATGTGTACTTAGCAAATTCTTACGGAGAAAGGATATATGTAACAACGATGGACAAAGACACCGATTCAGATAGAATATTCTTAATATATAAAAATGACGTTCCTTAAGCTACAAATATGAAATAAAACAAGCCATAAAAATTTCAATTTATTAGAAGAGTTAGTTTTATCTAGACTAGTTTAAAAAGATAAAAAACAAATCTGAAAGCTTTCTGATTTTTACATTACATCGTTTTTATAACGTTTTGTGTGTTACTTTTATTTATTAGATATCATGTTGTTCGTGTGTAAACTATATAAAATTCAATTCAAGAGCAGTATCACAAAATATTTCAAAGCAACATAGTTTTAGAATTTACGATACACAGTCTCATGCGCTGTAGATAAAAATGTTCTTTTCCGTACAATATTGCCTTTGCTCGCTTTGAAATCGCTGAGTTCTTTTTATCAAAAACTCGTCAACGTCTTACAAAATGTGAGATTGATAATAAATAAATTCGAAATTCAAAATTCGGGCGCCCAGGTGCCCATGTTCGAGCGGAGAATTACTTTATCCAAAATTTGATGGCTCTAGGTATAGTCTTTTTCCACAGTGTGAGAAGCATAGATACATTTATACATATACTTCATTATTTAATTTGTTTAAATATAATGTAATGCAATCAATTTGGTGGAAATAATTTGAAAAGTGATTCACTGTGAAACTTGTTTCTTTTAAAAGATTGTTCTAAGTATTAGTGATTAAAACTTCCTTTAAAGTTTTTGATAATTTTTACAATTTGTTCTGAAGATAATGCTATGAGTTTGATATTGTCGCATGCGGGTTCGTAATAGATTGGATGCACAAGTCCAGTAATAGGTTAATGAATTTTATTCTTATCAAAGGAAATACATCAGAACGCTGCAATTTACCTCAGAGATATTCGAACAAGTGTTCACAATATCAGCGGTATAATCAGTAGTATATACCTCAAATTACTAAAAAACGTCAAAATACAACGCAGTGCAAGAATCTAAAGATAAAGCTAATTCAGATGTATCAGTTCACGCAAAACTAAACAAATCTCAACAACAATAACTAAGCAAAGAAAAAGCAGACGCTTTCTCTTCGGCCTTAAATAGTTTTTAACCGGCAGCGCGAGATCTTTCTAGTACTTTCTGGCTTCGAAGATTTCTAGAAATTAAAACGAGTGGGGAATTACGGTTACAGCTAACATAGTGGTCAATTTCATTTATTTAATTTCAATACAAATTACCGAGCTATCCATTTAATTAATGTTAAATGCACATGCTGCTGTAAATTTATTTTTCCGGCATAGCTGTCTCTTAAAATTTGTCTGGCGTTGCATTGCACGGGGAAATACAACAATTTTAATCATAATTCTTCTAAAATTATCTATCTACGTACAAAGTTCGTAACAATATCAATAAATGCAAAAGTGTTTAGTTTTCGAATAAATTGTGTTTAGGAATCTTCTTTACAGGTATAAAATAAAGGGTATAATGTTTCTTACTGTTTTTACTGTCTATTTGTATAGATTGGATAAAATTCTTTAATAATTAATTTGATATTATCCAAAACATTGGCCTCACGCAAAAATTTACTTTCTCTTTTAATTCGTCAAAGTAGCATTTTCTCTATCGATGTTAAATGACTTGTCTGGACAAGTTTTAACTAATACGCTATGTTAATCCCTATCTTCTATTTCTTCTGTCAGGTTTCACTATAATTTCACTATACTACTCGTATATAATTGCAATCACTGATGAGGGATCTCCCGGCTACCCGTAGCTTTTCGCCTAATCAGGTAAATACGTACGGTGTAGTTAAAAATTTAATTTGAAAAAACACTGCTATATTATCAAAAACGCTGTGTCAATTCAGTAGCATTTACATTAAACCTATCCAGTGCTTAACAATTTATATCTGGTATTATGAAATTTTTAAGTTACGTTACTTATAACCTCAAAACTTAATTTCACTTGCTTTCATATTCAAATGAAATACGAGCTCGGTCCTAATACTCAGATTCAGAAGCCAGTACTTTTTAAATAGAATTGTATTGACTTCCATTTTAAAAGTGTTCACACTTCCGTTTGAAGCAAACTGCCTTCTCTCTATAATTTCTATTTAGTCTCTTCTTCCCCTCGTTTAAAATTCACATGAAATGCAAAAACCAGAGCCCAGTTTCTTTACTTTTGCAATGTTAAGTGAATTCTTTTGCGGAATTTCATGTTTAAGAAAGGAAAGGAAATCGGAAGTTGCGTGAATGGTTCTTTCTTCTTTTAGAAGTTTTAAAGAATAATGATTAATCTCGAGAACTTATAGAATTGGATGCTTTTATAATTATTTACTCTTAATTACTTAACAGAAAACAAAGCAAATAATATGTTTCATTAATGATGTTTTCAAAGGAGAAATCAAGTTCCCTTATTAAATAATTTGTTTCATCATCATTTATTTTTTTCATAATGTAGCTACTCTAGAAACGACCTGTTTATTATCTAATATAACTCGTGATATCACGAGTGACTTGTGTGACGTGTTGGTTTCATAAGGGAAGGAATACCTTCTTGCAAGACTTGAAAGGAAATGGACTCGAATTAATGTTGCACATAGGAAAATAGAACATCGCTGTAAATTAAAATTTCGTGTAGCCGGCATGTTCGTTGAGATTATAATCGGATTCTAAATCTAGTGTGCACTCGTCATATCTGATTGGCCGTTGATATTCTCAATAAAACAGATATGTGAATTTTCTCTCTGCATTATTACTCCGATCTCTGTTATTCTGGATCAATGGTTCCTTAAAACAGACATTGATATTATTAGATAATGTAACATTTATTATTTTACTAGCAGGCAAGTCCGCCTTGATGAGCAGGCTGCCTCCAAAGCAAAATTTATAAGTTCTATATAGCCCTGAAAAGCAAATGTATAAAAACATTTCAATATGAATGAAAGCCATTCGTTCTTTTCAAACAATCATTTTGTAAATACTTTTTCTATTGCCAAACCAGGAAACAAAACCTTGTGACACTACAGGTTAATACTTATGACGTCATAATTAAAATTTAATGTAACATAAAAACATATTCTCAATATCAATAAAGGAATTAACGTGGCAATAACATATCGTGTCAATTATACTAACTTGAAACGAAAACGTTGCCAGCAGCAGCTATTTACTTAAAATTTAATTTTAAGCTATTTACTTAAATTTTTATTAGCAGCAGCTATTTACTTATGTCAGCATTTACTTAAAATGCTGACATTTCGGCATACAAAGATGTCACATGAAATCGCGTGCTTTCCTCAATGTCCGAATCTGGCCTGATATAACAGTAATATTTTTAATGTTTGGCAATACTATTTCTATTTCATATCCTGTAAAACCTTCAAATTTTTTATAAGCAAATTCTACGATTTGAAAGCGAGCAGTAGTAACACTTTTCGAAATAAAGCATTTTTGTCTCAAACACGCGAGACTTGTCACTCGGGTAAATGAGTTCAAAAATTAGTGTTTTCGGAGTTTTTAATTAATATCTCGACAGATTAAAGTCGTACTAAGATGAAAATAGTCGAAATAGCTTCCTACGAGTTTTTGAAATCCGAAGTAATGTATTAAAAGTTTGGCAATGATATTTTTATTTCATATTTTGTATAATTTATAAATTTTCTATTAACCTATTAACAAACTCTATGATTTGAAAGCAAACAGTGGCAACACTTCTCGAAATCAAGCAGATTTTTATCTCCATCTTGCGAGACTGTTGCCACTCGGAAAAATGAGGGCGAGAATTAGTGTTTTCACAGTTTTTAATTAGTATTTTGGCTGATTAAAGTCGTACGAAGACGAAAATGGCCGAAATTGCTTCCCACGATTTTTTGGAATCTGGGAGTACCTCTCTTCCCAGCCGTTCCGGAGGAGATAATGCCAAAACGAAGGACAGACGCCCACATATTTTAACGGCATAAATTATGATACATTAATTTTTGGCTTAGTTTGAACTTTTCCATTTAGGTTCGACAACATCGCGAATATAATGTAACAAAATATTAAAATATGAACTTGAATGAATTTAGTAGAAACAGATTATTTAAGACTTTATAGTAAAGTCTTTTTATTTTTTTACTTTTTACTTTGCTTTTTACTTCTATTGTACTTTTTTATTTTATGTGTGCATAAAAGACTGCACATTTCCAATCAGCTCTTTATCTAATATAAGAAACTTAAAATAATGCTGAAATATTTATTGACTTTTTTCTCTCTCTCTCTTTCTAAGATATGAAAAAGGAGAATAATTTTAATCCTGAATATTTATTCGTTTCTGCTATGCATTTTAACATGTTAAAATATTGTATACAAATTATTCTGGGTAACAAATCTGTTATGCATTTACAAATTTTATTCGGTTGCATTTTCCTCTCGTTGCGAATGTCCTACTCAAGTCTTAATTGCACTTAAATTTCAAGAAGCTATTTTCAGGTCGTGTAATTTGCGCCAGTTATTAAAGAGAAAAGATGAAACGTGTCTGTTTTCTCAGGTAACATATTTACCCTTGAGGTAGGAGAAAATTGTGATTTCCAATCAAAATAATTTATTTTCTTTCTTCTTATAAATTCTGAACTGAAATATTTATTTTAATTGACATATGTGGCTGTGTGTTTCAGTTAATCGAACACAGTATTAAGCATGTGAAAGAAACGCTTGTTGAATTTAAAATTAGGCTATATTTAAACATAGACTGACGTTCACTGTAAGACTTAATGTAATTTTAAACTGAATTTCCCCGGGTTTTGTACAATATCAGAGGTGTTGTAAAGCTGCTTTTGTGAGATATTTATAGAGAAGACAGAGTTAAGAGACTTGTTAGAAATTAAATGAGTATGAAGTTATAATGAAAATATAGTTATAAGAGATATTATGACTTAAGGAGCTAGAAACTAACTTCGTGTTTGTCTGAAATAGTATATATTACCTCAAAATAATTGGCTCGGTTTGCTAGCCTTTGTATATTAATGCATGAGAGCATTTTCTTTAATACCTACGAAATATTTCATACCTCAATTTCGAACAAAGCAAAAATAAAAGTCTTTTCTTCGGATTGTTCTTAAATTTTTCCTTAGATTCCTGAAACCGAAATTTTAATTCAAATCTTTCTAGCAGAAAATCTATGGTGCCTTAAGTAAGCCTTTTGCTCACAATTCTCTGCTATAAGGCCACAAATCAGTGTTATAAGTTCTCAACGGAACGGCGGGGAGTTGAATTTCGACAGAGGTACCCCCGGATCCCCAAAATCCGTGGGAAGCCATTTCGACTGTTCTTATCTTTGAACGACTTTAATCAGCCAAGATATTAATTAAAAACCCTGAAAACACTAATTTTCTTAAGTTTCCGAGTGGCAACAGTCTCGAGCCATGGAGATAAGCCACTGCTCGCTTTCAAATCGTAGAGCGTTAACAGAGCCATCAAGATTGAAAGAAATGCTTCTATATACACCGCGGAAGTTTCAGCAATTTGGTACATTTTGAAATATCTAGCTAACCTTTCCGAAGCGACGATAATTTTCACTGACAGTCTTGCGGCAGTAGAAGCTATTGCCTCCTTCGAAGATTCAAATAACAACATAATTGAGAATATTCGATATGAAATTTACAAAAACATGCCAAATAGTAAGATAATATTTTGTTGGATACCCGGTCACAAAGGCATTGAGATCAACGAAAGGGCAGATTTTTTGGCTAAACAGGCGGTAAATTCACGCAATACGCCAATCCTCCCAATATATACATGGCAGGATATCAAAAAAGAAATTAGGGAAGACAGGGAGAGGGAAATTGAGACCACCTGGCAGAACACGAAGTATTATTGTTATTTTTAAAATGTTTTAAATGCCAAACACTTGAATATTAATTGGCCCGACTCAAGGAAAATGGAAAGTAAAATCAACAAAATCCTCACTCGAAGTATCCTCACGAACTACCTTAAATTCAAGTTAAAACTTTCAAGTACTCCTTTATGCATAAATTGCAAAGTACGAGATGATTTTGAGCACAGACTGAATGAATGTAAAAAATACATTCATCTAAGGAACTATATCGCCAAATACTGCGATAAAGAAAACATTCAATACATCCTTCCTGCAGAATTAGTTAACAATTTCAATCTAAGAATTCCGAAGTTGGGTCGTTTACTCGCCAACTTCTTCTAACTTTCCTGTGCCTCACGGACTGGTTTTTACGGCGATCGCCAGAATACGAAGTAAAATTGTTATTTAAAAAAAATGTATTAAAATTCCAATCACCTGAAGTTAAATTGGCCCGACTCAAGAAAAATGAAAAGTAAAATTGGTACTTTTCCGTTTCGCCGGCGCAAATATCGCCAAGCAGACTTTATTGGCGACAACATACAGTATACACGTAAAAAATATTAAAAAAATGTTAGTTCTAAGAATTCTTTTTAAAAAAGAAGGCATAAAAATTTTAATGTCGCTTAAAATTTTATAAAAAGCCAATAAATAAAGACAACAAATTTGTAAAAAGACATTAAGAATTTACTAGGCTTTCATGGTTCAACATCCTGATTCGCCGGTTCATATCACGTGACCCCAAGCGATCTCATCTCACGTAAACTACTCTACAAAAATCTAATGCTCTTAGTAATTATCCACATTGATTTCAAGTTAAATCTTAATTTGGAACACAAGTTTAAATGCAAGAAATATTTCAATTCGTACGAATAGCTTACTCAGAAATTATGTAAAACTGCAGTGCTTTACTTCGCTAATGCATTCTCATTAGAATTGATGAATTTAACCCTTGACTTTACCTTTTCTATATTTTTCGGCTTCGGGTAAGTGCTGTGATTGCATCCTAATTAACTTAATTACCGAAAATTGCCTTAAACATAAAACTGAACTATCTGATAAAAATTATATGTAATGATATGCCAGTATTGAAAGAAACAATCAATCTGATAAGAAAAAGCTGCGACTTGTTTTGAAAATGAGGCGTAAAAGGTTACCAGCGAGAATATTTCGTTTGGCATGGGTTGTACCATTATTGGCGACTTTATCGCTTGCGCCGGCAAAACGGAAAAGTACCGTAAAATTTAACAAAATCCTCACTCGATGTCTCCTCACGTACTACCTTAAATTCAAGTTAAAACTTTAAAGAAATCCTTTTGCGCAAATAGCTATGAACGAGAAGATTTTGAGCACAGATTGAATGAGTAGTTAAAAATTCCATTCTAAGAACTCCGAAGTTGCGTTGTTTACTCGCCAACTTCTAACTTACCGCGCCTCACAGACTGGAGGAAACGGCGTTCGCCAAAGTCCTCACCTCCTTTCTTCTTGCTCAAAAGCAAGATTGCTACAGAAGCTACAGAAATCGTAGAGTTTGTTAATAAAACATTCGTACCTTTTACAGATTGTGAAATAAAAATAACATTGAACATATTGTTCCGTGCGTGCGCGTTCGTAATAGATTGAATGCACAAATCTAATAAAAAGTTAATAAAATTTATTCTGATCAAACGAAATATAACAGAACGCTGGAAATTTCCTCAGAGATATTCGTACAATATCATAATATCATGCAATATTTATAAGGCTAAATTAGCTAATGCCAAGCTTGACTCGTTAAGAAATTTTTCTCATCTATTAATGTTCACAATGTCTGAAAATATATATATAAAACATATATATATGTTTTATATATATATTAGGGGCCAAAAACAGTTTTGCGAAAAGGATTGGGACTTCGGGAATTAAACTCTCGGATAGCAGTGTTACTTCGAGTTTGAGTGATACAATTGTTGCAATAATGGCAAAAGATTTACCAAGAGATAATACGCTGATGTTAGAAATTCTCATAAAACTATGTGTACTGAGTCTGAGGAACATTGTATTTCATTTATGGATTGTCCGTTCTCTACTTTATAAGTTAATGGTGTTATTAAGAATCTCAAGCAGAACAAATAATCTGGGCTAGACTTTCTTTCCAATGAAATTGTACAGCACTTGCATGCGATGGATAGCACTTTTTTCCACAGACTTTTCAACCTTTGTTTACAAATAGGAATTTTTCGAGCACAACGGAAGAGGGTTCGGGGTGTTTTGATTCCTAAAACTTTAGATACAAGAACTATTTATCTTGATAATATTAGATGCATTAGCCTTTTGCCTACTTTGGGAAAATATATTGAAACTCTCTTCATTAATAGAATAAATTGGTATTTGGGACAGAAATATTTTTATAATGGTTCTAAGTTCGGCTTTACTCCTCGGAAGTCTGCTGAAGATGCCATTATTCGTTTTTGTAATGTCTTGCAGTATGGAAAGAAAATGAAGTTTGCCACAATTCTTATTTTCCTGGATTTCAAAGAGGTTTTTGATAATACTTGATGGCCATCTGTCTTAAAATTTCTAAAAGATGCCACATAATATCTATAACCTGCTTAAAAGCTTCTTGAAAGGGAGGACCGCTGAGCTTCACCTTGGACCGAAGCTAAGGTTTATTCTCTAGAAAAAGGCTGTCCTCAAGGCTTTGTGTCTGGACCTACTCTTTGGGACATAATAATAAATGATGTTTTAAGTCATCTCGACGGTTGTTTAAAAATTGCAATTGCATTTAATTTTCCAAGGAAAGACTTTGAATAACATTCTTTTGAGAGCACACGAAGTTCTAGATTTTGTCTCCAATTGGGCGATTTCTCATAAACTCACATTCAATCCCTCAAAATGTAAGCTATGATTGTTCTCAGGGAGTTTGATGAACACAATATTGCTCCTTTGATACTCAGATTCTACGTTGGAATTTGCAGAAAATTTTAAGTATCTTGGTGTCATTCTTGACCAAAACTTAACCTGGAAAAAGCAGATTGAATTCCTTTCTGCTAAATGTGAAAACATTATTAATGCTTTTCACCGAATCTCCAAAAGTACTTTTGGAGTAAGCTATGATGTTAAGAAACTGATGTATAAGTACCTTTCATTTCATACATTCGTACATTCATTGTGTATTGTACCTTTTATTTCGTACGGCTGTCGTGCTTTTGGACATATTCTTGCAAAGAAGGTTAACAAAAGAAATTTGAGAAAGATTCATTGGAGAGTTCTTCCTCGTATTATTAGTGATTACAGAACCTTAAGCTATGAGGCTACTTGTGTTCCTGCAGGGGTTCCGCCTATTGATTTTGAAAGTGAATATAAGAATAATATTTTGGAGTCATTGGCAACTGATACTTTGAAAGAGTAAATGGAATTGTCCCCTTCACTGATCTTCCTCATCCCGATGCTTTAGAGCCCATAAATTTCTGCGATTTTAAAAAGATTACTGAAACGAGTTTTCATGACAGATGGAAGCAAGATGAACAACAAGGTTGGCCTTGCATTTGTTCTTTTTGAAGGCCATTCCGTGGTTTGTTATTTTAGACACCGTAAACGGAATGAATGCATAGTTTTTCAAACAGAACATCTGCGCCGTCAAATGGATCAAGGAAAATGGGACAACATCCTCAAGGTACACTGGTGCCCCCCCCAAAAAAAGGACAGTTCTATATCTCCCATTCTACTGAACCAATTGACGAAATTCAACTTGCGTTTTTCATGTTTCAAAAGCGCGACTTAGGATATGCATTAGATTTATATATAGCACTGTTTTAACATAGGTATTTTGACACAAAATCAGACTTTTTTCTGAAATGTGATGTTCGATTCTACGACTCAAGTTACCCCAAACTACCAAGTTTTGTAAAAATCGCACGAATAGTTTTTAAAAAATTAGCTCTCAAAATTTTAGCTTCTCAATGTTAATTCAATTTGGTATGTATTTATTAATATCTCTTTTTATATTAAACTTATTTGATTCCTTCTTACACAGTTCAAAATTTAGATTCATTCCAAATAAAATTAAATTAAGATTTAGCAATTCACGTTCGAAAACTTATATTGACTTCAGGTTGGCTTAAAAGTAGATGAATAAAACACTTAATCTTTAGTCAAAAAGAACCCAACAGAGCAAAACAATTTATTGTGTGGTGCGATTTACGCAGCATAAGTCCTTTAATAGCAGCTATCAGCACCTTTTCGTTAGCATCAACGTCAAATTATAATGAAAGCAACTAGACCTTTTCATTGGAAGATGTGTTGAAATGCATACACGATATAAAGCAGTTCGAATCCTGCTACACAGTACAAAATGATATACTGTTAAAGCATTCTCAAAATGCGGCACGTACACTTAAAAATAAACGAGACTTTTGAAAAGTACAGAAGTAGTTTCAAAAAGAATAATTATTTCATCCTAATTTTTATTTTAAATTTCAAAGAAAAGGTAGAAACGAAGTTTCGCCAAATCCCAGAATTAATATTCCATGATTTTTAGTTTCCTACAGTTGCATGACTCACATTACAACCACTCAGCTGACTTTTAAAGATCTTATTTCAAGGGGCACTATCAGTGAACATTCTTTGTTTCTTTTCGGGAAGGCTGAGACAACAAGTACTTCAATATGTTTCTGCAATCGCTAGAGGAGTGAAAATTGAGAGGAAGTTAAGCTTTAAGGCTTAAAGACATCCTGGGGTTACCATAAATTTTCGGATCAGTTTAGAAATTAAATTTATTTTAATTCCACTCATTTATCTTAAGCAATCTAATATCTTTAATTGTTTTATCTACAGAAGGGAACATTTCTTTTTGAATAGAATTTCATAGGACTAACTTGCATTCCATTTAAAAACCAAACTGTAGCAAGAAGTATTTCTATGAAATCTGTAGCGATCATAATCTAAAATAAAACACACAGGAATGTATTCTGGAAGCTAAATGCTAAGGTCGTTTATGTCATGTTGAAACTAACCTATAATTTTACTAAGCAACAACATTTGAGATCGACAATTCAAGATGCTATAGAATGTATAACATGATTTAAAGTTCGCTTAGAAGGAGGTTTAAACTGTGGATGGCAAGCACAGTAAGGCATGGGGACACTAAATCTGTGGCGAGCCAAAAGGTTCTCTCGAGTACTGTCACCTGTATGGTGCCCAAGTCTTTTGCTAACGATAGGCGCAATATTGCCGCCCTGCCCAGCGAGGTTAGTAACAACAACAACAAGCTTTAGTTTTCAGGAAAAATCTGAATAATCTGAAGGAAATCACACAGAATAATATAAAGAAATGAGCAACTAAAAAAAATCTGCATGTTTCAGATTTTAAATTACGTCCAAAGGGCGTTTTTTTAACGTTTTGTGTGTTACCTTTATTTATTAAATATCATGTTCTTCGCACTTAAACCATAAAAATCAGTTCAATAGTTAATGTCGCAAAATAACTTTAAAATGAGCATTTCTTTAGAATTTCCGATACACAGTTCCGCGCGCTAGAGATAAAAAGGATTTTTCCCCCGTAGAGTGTTGCCATTGCTCGCTTGAAAATTCTTGAGTTTGTTAATCAAAAATTCGTTAAAGTTTTACAAAATATGCAATCGATAATAAAACAAATTCCAAATTTCAAATTTGGTTTTCCACATGTCCGTTTTTGTAGGAGGATTACGTCATTCAAAATTCGATGGCTCTATGTACCGTTGTTTTATCATAATGCGAGAAAAATGTTGCATACATTTATGAAACATTTTGATTATTAAAATCGCAAAACGAAAACAATAGTCCTTGAGGGACAAAGCCCCTTTGGACTAATAAAGGTACTATGTTTCTCATTGAGCTAAAGAGTCTTTCCGAATGAAATTGCTTTGTTTTCCTGTTAAGTTCACTTGAATTGCATGAAGTTCACTTTTTCTTTCTGACAACTAGCGTGAAGTTATTGGCAGTTTATGAATCGATTAGCATACACACTAGAAGACTTTCTTCTCTCATTCTTTCTATTTTCTAAATAAGCTGATTTTATTTAATACAATAAGAACTAGAAATCTGATTAGAGTCATTTCATCGGGAAGAGCAGAAATCCAGTGGTCCGTCCGATAATTTCTCCCAGATTGTGCTATAGTGTGTAGACCGGCATCTGAGCTACGAAGAAGGGAGAAAGGACACACATAAATAATTCAGCTTTACATAACACTGATCCCATAACATAAAGGCAGATGTAATGGAGCGGCTATCATGAACCCTCAATGTTTGGAGCCAATGTTGAATCCTTTGAAGCCATTTTGCTGGTAAGATTTCCTGCCTCGTTTATTTTCATCGGTCTAGTCAGCCTGCTAACTAAATGTAACTTGTAATTTTTTTCCTGTTTTAAACAACTTTGTAAATGGATAAAAAAATTATCATCTATTAAAATTATTTTTAAATTTTAGGAGCTTTTGCATTTTGCAATAAGCGTGAAATAAGATATTAATAAATGTCTTTAAATAGCAATGATAAACATGGGGTTGTAATTTGAAACAATTAGTTAATGAGTTTAATCAATATAGACGGATAATTTAGATGACAGTAGTAAAATCGGAATTGTGTGCAAATATGAAAATTATGAAAATAATGAAAAAGAGGGCAAGCGTAATGTAGCATTTTCGGAAATCGTTCAGATACTAAATAACCAAAGACAAAAATTGAAGATGTAACGTTCCTTTAAGTTAATTTAACCAGTTATTCTGATTTAGAGCTTTACTGTTTCTTCTCCTTTCCGGTTTTCCTACCAGAACGCAAATTAATTTAAGTTTAATCCGAAGTTGTTGGATTGTAAGACAGAGCATGTTTCTGCCTTTCGAAGCCACATTACCAGGTTTCCGTTAGCTCAGATAAGATTTATTCTTCGGCCTTGCATTATACAAAGTGAATTTGAACAAGTGGATGAAATTTTAGGGGTGACAGAAGGCAGCTATACGGGTAATATTCGTCATAGAATGTGTAGTCGGAACGCAAACGGCGAGCCGCTAGGTGGCATTCGAAATGGTATAAAAGGGTCGATTCTCGCAACTTAACGGCACAAGTGCGCGTACATCAGTCGCACGTGAAGGTTGTCTTAGCACGGCTTTCGGTTTTATTAAGTCGATTTGATTTTTCTTCTGCGATCAGTTGTTAGCACATAAAAGGTTGCTCACCGGTCTTAAGTGACCAAAGAGTAGTAAAAAGGCCTTAGTGCGATTTTACTGATTCTTTGCATCTATTTTTCCCTGATGACTGAACTGGTTTAAGGACTTGATCAACATGTCACTGGTCAAACTAATTTTCGCTCGATATGCGGAATTAACTTCCAAAGAGAAGGATTTACCTTTGACTGAGGATGAAAGAATTGATCTGGATTTTCTATTAAAGCTTCTCCCTAACCTATCGGATAAAGTACGTGCAAGTCTGAACTCTGCACGTGGCTCTGAACTAGGCTTAGCGCAAGTCGGTTCTAACCGGTTAGCGTCTAATGAAATTGATTCCCATCATGCTGATGTCTCACAACACGATATGCATTGGACTGCTGTTACCAAAAGTACGAAACGTACTCTGAGCGATACTGAATCGGACCCTCCTGAGGTGCAAAACAAATTTGATGTTCTTGCGAACATAGCTGATGATGACTCCGCACTTACTGTCGAACAGTACACGCACAGTACCAGACATGAAGGTGATGTTAGTTTGAAACGAAATCCCAAACCGAAGGCTCCCAAAAGTTTAAAAATCTCGCCTAGTCAGGACATAGGTAGTAAAATTACACAAACACTGAGTTCTGAGTTGGCGGTCAGCAGCCACAATAATGTGGCGCCATCTCGTGAAGGAACTGGGAAACAGGCTGCAGCGAGTAGGTCTGGAACCGAAAACGCAGCGCGACCACTCAGTTATCCAGATGAGGTCATGTGCCCGACTGGGCGAACTGACGCTCATATTCCCCAGGCTGGCGCAACTCAAATGAACACCATGGAGGAAAGACAGTGAAAATGCCACTAATGGTGAGGATAACAATAGTATGGACACGGACGCTAGTACGTCTAAACAAAATACAAGCTCAGATGAAAACATAGAAACGGAATTTGTGAAAAAGTCACGGATACCACCCATAACTATTAAAGTAGATTACCCTACTTGGAAAAACATAGCTAGGGCACTTAAACAGAGAAACATTGAGTTTAACTCTAATAAGAATAATAAAGGGATTAAAATTTTCATCAGAAACCCTGAACATTACAGGCAGACTGTTACTTATTTAAAAGACACGAAAGTGGAACATCACTCTTTCACGCTTCCTGAGGATAAAGACATAAAAGTTGTGATAAGAGGTCTTTTAAGAGATACAGATACGGTAGAAATACAAGAGGAGTTAGAGGATTTAGGATACAAAGTTGAATCAGTTAAACAACTTACGCGCAGAAGAAAAGAGGAGGTTATTAAACTTCCGCTATTTTTAGTTACTCTGCTTAAGAAACCCAAATCCAAAGATATACACAACGAAACTCACTTATGTGACCTAGGAATTAAAGTCGAAAATTATAAAGGTAGATCGGGCACGCTACAATGCTATAGGTGCCAAGGATTTCATCATACGCAAACTGGCTGTAACTATGTACCCAAGTGCGTGAGATGCGGAGAGGGACATTTGTCCTTTGAATGCCCTAATAAAAACTCTGACTTGCCACCATGTTGTGCGAACTGTAAACAATCTCACACCTCGAACTTTAGGGGTTGTGAGATGTTCCCTAAAAAGAAACAAGATAAGCCAAAAGTCTATACTAGTAGGGTTATAGAAAATAAATCATTTGCACAAGCCCTGTCTACTGGTTTGTATGCAGACACGATCAAGGAAGCAAAAACTGTTTTTGCACACCTGGCCGAGCTTGTATCGGTCATTAAGAGCTCCGGCTTTCTTTTAACACAACAAATAGGACAAAATGCACCTACTCATAAGGACAAAACTACCATAAATCAAGATCTTAATGGATAGGTACACCACACAAGGAGATCCCATAAAATTAGCATTCTGGAATGCTCATGCCATTCAGAACAAGTTGACGGAATTTTTAAACTTCCTTAACAATCACAATATTGATATTGCCCTTGTAACAGAGACTTTTGCCACGCCATGCGTGCGTATAAATTTGCCTAATTACCGCACATATAGGTGCGATCGTTTGAGTCACCGTGGTGGGGGGGCCGCAATTTATGTGCGAAACTCGCTACAGTCCTGTTTGATTAACCAAGATAGAAACGACGGACATGAGATGGTCGCAGTCTCAGTGTACTTACCGCAATATGGTAATTTGAATTTCATTTCATTTTATAATCCGCCCAGGAAACTACTGACGGAAAGTGTTCTTTCCAAACTTCTCTCTGACACTAATAAGTATATCCTAACGGGTGATCTCAACGCAAAGCACTCCGAGTGGGGGTGCCGTAAAACTAACCAAAATGGTAAGGTCCTCTATGAATTTATAAATAATCACCCAGTTGCCTTGCATGTTACTGAGGAGTATACGTATAGACCACAGAACCCAAGAAATGCAGACCTTCTTGATATACTTCTGACAAATACTTCAATCCCTATTTATACTGAAGTAAAGCACGAATTGAGCTCTGACCATATACCGGTCATTGCTTACCTAGGCACTACTAAAGAGGCAGAAAATGAAATGATCTGCACGACTGACTGGAATAAGTTCCAGAAGTTTCTCAGTCAGAATCCGCCCATCTTTGATACTCTGAACTCGTGGAAAGATATAGATGATGCAGTTGATACCCTCACTGATTCAATCAATAATGCTATTGAAAATGCATTTAGACACGTGAGAAGAAATAATAACGCTGGCATTCTGCCACAGGAAATTAGAGAGATGATTAAGAACCGGAATAGGATGAGGAAAGCTCGGCACCTTACATGGAGCCCTCACGTTAAAAGAGATATGAACAAATTAAATAAATTAATTAAAAAGAAAATAGGTGAGCATAAGAGAGATGTATGGGAAGAAAAAATTCAGAATCTTAGTCCGAATGATGGCAGCCTCTGGACGTTCATGCGTAACTTGAAAAGGCAGCGTACATGCAACAAGCCGATTTATACTGAAAACTCTGTTGCTCTCAACAATAAAGACAAATCGACGGTCCTTGCGGACCATTTAGAAGAGCAGTTCAGACCTAACATGACGCCCATGGACATTAATTTTGTCAATGAGGCATGCTACTTTGTTAGGGATTGGCTTAATGCCCACACTGCTAAGAGGTACATGCCCACTGCTACCCCCAGTGAGATCAAAGAAATCACAAAGAAGCTTAAGGTCAAAAAGGCCCCTGGCATAGACGGTATTAATAATCACGCACTTAGAAATCTGCCCTGCAATGTTGTGACAAAATTCACGAGTATTATCAATGCGTGTCTTAGTCAATGCTATTTTCCCACAAAATGGAAAATCGCAAAAGTTATTTTATTGCCTAAGCCCGGCAAGGATAACACTAAGTCAGATGGGTACAGGCCCATTAGCTTGCTTCCGGGACTAGGAAAGGTCTTTGAGAGATTAATCTACAGCAGATTGAAAAACTATATTGAATTACTGCCTCCGGAACAATTTGGTTTCCGGAGAAAGCTTTCAAAAACGAAGCAGCTGGTTCGGCTCGTCGAGTTTTGTGGGGATGCGCTTCACAAGAAACAAAATGTCGCCTTACTCATGCTAGACGTGGCGAAGGCATTCGACCGCGTCTGGCATGAGGGGCTTATTTATAAAATTATAAATCTCCCTATGGATAGAGAGCTGATTCAGCTAATTATGTCTTTCATCACTAACAGGAAATTCACTGTGGCTATTGGAAAGGACATCTCCAGTTTACGAACCATGAATGCAGGCGTCCCACAGGGGTCCATTTTAGGGCCCGTCCTGTATTTATTTTATGTTCATGACTTCCCTAGGGCTCACATTGGCAGAAATTACTTTCTTGGGTGCTATGCGGACGATACGGCATTAGCCGTAAAGTCCGCAAACGCACACCATGCAATCAAGAAATTACAGGAGCTTCTACCAGTGGTAGAAAAGTGGTGTAAGACTTGGAGAATTGCTATTAATGCCAGCAAGTCGCAATTATTATTGATAAGGAGGAAAAATACACAGTTGACTATTAACAGTAAGCTCTTCTTATTCTCTGAAGAGATTCCTAGAGTTAGTAAGGCGAAATATTTAGGAGTAATGCTAAATGAAAGATTAAAATGGGGAGATCATATAACAGAGGTCAGAAGAAAAATTTTCACTGTTGTAAATAGTTTCATCCCTATATTGGGTAATTATTCTAGCTTAGACCTCAGGAAAAAGAGGCTAGTTTATATCACGGCAATTAGGCCATTGACGACTTATGCGTCGCCGCCGGCCTGGTGCACGGCTACTAAGGAGGATATAAAAAGACTTCAAATCATGCAAAACAAAGTCTTAAGGCTTATCACCCATGCTCACTTTTTTGTGAGCAATGCTACACTACACTGTGACTTAAAACTGGACACTCTAGAAGAGCACCTGAATAAGATCAACAGGAAATTCTTCACGAAAGCTCTGAACTGTGACCATATGCGAAATTTTGATATCTTTACCTACGAAATATTGAATGAAGACGCCAAACTGCGCCCACTTGCGGCCCACCTTATCAGGGACCCGAACTTTCCCACCTAGTGCCCACCTGTAAATGATGTACACAATGTGTTTATTAGCATTCTTAATTTTGTATTTTACTCATTTATTGTAATGTGTATTTCTTAAATTCTCTAGTTTTATTCACATTCTACACTCATTTTATGACTCCCATTTAGTCACGCCTTTACCGGGCCGGTTACTTGCTTGTGAGTTCTTGCGTTGCTGGTCTTCCTATTCTTTATCCGTCTTTCTCTTCCTTACTGCGGACATTATGTGAAGATAGTTCTATGTTATTGTGCCCATCCGGCATAAATTTGATTGAGCCAGATAAACTACTGATCTCAGTGGTATTCTGACTATAAGTTATCAGTCAATCAGTCACTTAACGGCATTTCCTATCATGGATTGCCAAGAGGTTTTCTGGTTATACGAATCACGAAATTTCCAAGGCGGTGGATTGTTGGAGGTGGTCCCATAGATTGGTAACTAAGATCACCAGATCTCCCTACCAAGATCGCCGTTGTTGCCTGCAATATTCGGGAAATATCTGGTGTCTTCGCAAATGTGCGTCAGTCCCCCATATCCCTCAGGTTTGAAGCCTGCATTACAGCTGGCGGAAGGTCTTTTGAGAAAAAGACGCTTGCGTTCCGACCGTACACTTTATGACGAATATTGTTAGTATAACTGCCTTCTATCAGCCCCTAAAGATTTGTCTACTTGTGCAGATTCAACTTGTAGTTGCCGACATTGAAATTGGTACACCGGTGAAACGTGTGAGCCAACTTCGTGTTAAATCAATAGTGTAGCCTTTGCCTACTAAGTTTTTAACCCTGTGGATACCTCTTTAGTATTACTATCACAGTTCATCAAACCATTGTGTTTCCAGTACTTATTATATTTATCTCATTATTTTTGTCTTCTACTTATTCTGTTTATTTATCTCATTCTGCTTATCTCTTACTTATTAGGTTTATCTGTTATTTGTGTGAAACCCAAACAGATGTTCAATTTCATTTGTGAATTTAAAATTGTATTAAAACTATATTCTAATGATCTTACATCCTAAACCATTATTTTAAATACTAAATACTGGATGCTGGTGTATGATGGGATTGCACGATGTACTGTAATAAGTAAACTCTAGATCCTTTGGAAAGTCTCAGTTGCTCATTTTCGCAATCTTTCTTTGTTAACTCTCATAAAGCTTACAATACTTTTAAGGAGTTAGTATGGAAAGGTCTTACCAGATAACCCATGGTACAATACTGCCTTATAAGAGAAATAATTTACAATCGCTTATTCGGCCTGCATTTTAATTCTTATTTCACAATACCTCAACCATATTATCAAAAGTTTGCTAAGAATTATGAAACATATTAAGCAAAAAATACAAAATAGATTTATATAGCTATAATCATAAATTTTGATGTTACATCCAAAAAATTTAAGCGTAAGATAGATCGCCAAGGAGGTAATATAATGTAATACTTCCCTTCGTTTTCTTCTTTGTGATGTATACTGTAATTCTGAAGAAATACTAAGAAACGGACAATTTATGTTTTGTCACAATTCAATTTCACGTGCTAAAATTAAAATGTTTTAAAATTTAAGTTTACTATGACAAGGCATTATAGCTTTCTTAATATAAGCTCATAACATCAAGAACATGTTCTTAAATTATATTTTCTTTATATAATAAACATATATATCTTGTTTAATTTTTTAACAAGATATAAATTTACTAATTTTAACTTACGAAATTATAATATTTCATATATTTTTGTATTTATTATTTACAGTGTTTATACACGCTATTCTTAAAACAAAGTTAAATGAATTCTTTTTAATTTCAATTTGATTAAAATAAATTATTTATATTAATTATTAAAAAATAAAATTTTTAAACTTCATTGTACTTAAGAAGTAACAACAAAACAATCAGAAAAGACGAAACTTTTTAGCCTCATATTTTTCCTTCTTATTTTAAGATGATAATAAACTAGTGATTAACATGTAACACAAACATTATTTGGTTTTACTTGCCTATACAATTATTACTTAGAATTACTTAGAATTAGAGAAATTAACTTTTAGTTTTAAGCGAAATTAATTTTAAGTAATTAAGTATTCCGTAAGTAAAATCACTTCAATTTTCATTTTCAAAATATCCGTCAAATAATCGTTATCAAAATTCGCAATTCCACCATATTGTAAGATACTATTTTACGTATACATTGTCCATTAAAATGTCAAGAAACAGCATTTAAATAACATCCCTTTATTTATGCCCAGCATTATTTTATTCTCAACGTAAATTATAAATGGTTGTTTTCAATACGAAAACTCCAGCTACATCTAGATTATGTCTAGAAATTTCTAACACAAAATGAAAGTAGAAGCGATGCAAATGGAATAGAATAGATCTATTACATTAAATAATCAAGTATATTTTTAAAATTTGGATGCATACTTTCTCTCTGAATATCAGCAGCAGAGTAATAAACTATTGTATCACTTCAAATGAAAAAAATATAGAAAGTACTTTCGAGAGTATCATCGAAGCTTGTAACATCTTATTAGAACTAGGGAGTGAACGAAGGCTGCTAACGGAAAGCAAGCATATTGCAAAAACTGATTCGTTTCTGGCACCAGATTTGGTATAGATGACAGCTGATAGAGGACGGAGGAACCTAGTATATAACAGAGGTAAGCAGTTGTATTCCCCTAATCCTACACTAGCCAGAGTTTATTGAAGAATTTAAGAATTTAAATAAATTACAACATGATCATGCAAGGACTAGCTGCCTATATTTTGGAAGATAGATCTTGAAGAAACGTAATTCGATACCAGAATATAAAAAATGGGACATAAAAGATAAATATAAATATAAATAAAACATATATAAAGCATGTATAAAAATCAAACACATAAGATTCATTAACAAATATTAAACAGTTACATACAGAAGGCCAGAGTTCTTTCATAGAGCAATATAGTTTATGTACTGTACAGATTAGGTCAGTGTTCATTATTTGCGCTTGCACTGAGTCGCATACACATACTTCGCACAGATGAGAAGACTCTAAATGAGACACAAAAGTTCTGAACAGAGGAACGCATTGCTCAATGAACCTGAGAGATGCCCTGTCCTAGGGCTGTTACTGAATTCAGGACCTGGCATACTTGATTTGTAACCAGGGCACGTTTGTATACTTGATTACTTACTTACCTCAAGCTCAGTTTCTGTACCGCGTGTTATATGACTATCAGCATTTGTACTCAATTGGTGGAGCATTCTACTGTCGCTAGGGCCTAGCCAAAAATCTCTATAGAATATTTAAATTTGTAGCTGAATTTATAAAGTTATTTCGGAAGATGGGTATTTGTGATCTGTGGTTATTAAAGGGACCCTGTAAAGACTTTTATTATGCTGAATGAGGATTTTAGCAATGTCCTCATTCAGCATAATAAAAGTCTTTACAGGGGTCCCTTTAATAACCACAGATCGTAATTATGCATAATTATGCATTGTGATTCTGAGTTTACAGAGAATGTTTACTGTAGAAGTCAGTGGTAGCTTGGATATAAGAAGTTATTCTGGTGCATTTTATTGAACAATATCAATCGGGTATATTAATGTACATCATATGTGCTGTGTTGTTTGTATGTTTGTTTGCCGTTTGGAGCTAGTCGTAAGAGAGCATACAATAGTTAGGGTTGCCGTCTTGGCCGCAAACACAGACATCAGATTAGTGATGCCATGCCAGTGGAAATAATTTGAAGAGGGCTAAGCTGGTGATAAGACATTTAAACTGTGGGGTAGAGATATGGCGATGCATTTCGAATGAAGAGGTGAGCGAGACGTCCCTTGACGCTGTAATTCCATTTTTTCTGCCTTAATGCCTCATAGTGGAGAATACGTTTAAGGTGAGACAAAATATAAAGGTGGAAGGTGGACTCAGAATCAGGACACGATGCCCGATCCATATATTTGTACTTCCATGCCTCATTCTTTTGCATTTTTATTTCATTTCCTATATGACGTAAAGATCTCTTTATTGTTTGTATAATTGTAAAATACATAATAATTTACAAAAATAATAAAGAAGTATTTGTAAGCATTTTAATATAAAAATTGTATACCTTAATGTATGCAAAATTTCTTTAACTTAACATTTCTAAACATCGTATACACTGAGCACATGGAGCAAACAAATAAAATCCTCATATTATTAGTCTAAATCAAATTATTAAACATCTCAGTTAAAGAAATGATAAATAACCTTGTAGAGCAACAATTATATTTCAAATTACTTTTATTAACAACATTGGCAATGTTTTCTTTCAATTGTTGGTATTTAGCTACTTCTTCCCAGTTGACAACAAAACCTTCTCTGGGATGTTACTAAATGATGAAGTACTAATTTTTATTTAGCTTCTTCATTTGATCAGAAAGATTTTCAGTAAACGATAGTGGTAAAAAGTACTAAAAAGGAATATTCCTGATTTAGCTTTGTATCGTTAGAGATATTTTTTTCAAAATCTATTTTGCAGTAAATTAAAACACCCTGAAAATAAAAAGATGTTAAAAGGTTTCTAAAAGTTGTCATTTTCTGAAATTTTGTCTCAGGACGCTTTCTAGGGAAGCCCAAGCGGTAAAACACAAAAGTACTTTATAACTACTGTGCTAGAATGACTCTCAGTACTTATTTAATGCAGACTAAATACCGCTGCCTTCTCCGCGGCATATCCCAGATATAGCACTAATAGAATGTCATATCTTCCGGTCGCTAAGCTGCTTTTCTGACATCCAGACGTTCATTAATGAAGCTGAGGTAAATGTCTATTTGTCAGATTCAGGTCTCGTCTAATTCCAAACGAGACCTGTATTCTACCTTCTGATACTAGAATATCAATACGGATTCTGCATAAATGTTTTGATAGTTAACATTTTATTTGCGTAAAATAAATGTTCACAATATATTTTAGGTATCCAGAATTTTCTCTGTAATTTAGTAATTTATCTCTAAAGAATTTCTGTATTTATTAACAGTTACATATCTAAAATTATTAAATCAGGTTTTTATTAATACGAAATTTTTCTCATTTACAATCGATTAATATGAAACATCACCAGAGCATTCGCAACTAACATCAGTAATCTAACGATTTCGAATATGTTACTAAGACATGTATTCACAAAACATACATATTTTCCAAATATTTCTTTCTTTCCTAATTTATCGTAGTCTTATGCAAATAATGAGGATTCAGGTACTAGAAAAATTATAATGAAAGAAGAAGACAATTCCAAGAAGCGAGATTTAGGCCTCTTTGTTTATTGAAATTACATAAATGCTGGGTAATTCTGAGGCAGAAATTGGACGGAAGTGTTAATGCTGTAGTAAACATGAGTTTACAACTTTTGTAAGCAATAAATCTGTCATATGTTGAATTTCAACGAATGAAGGAATTTAAAACTCATTTATTATACACAGTTGTACCTATTCCTAGAAATTAAAAATCAGAATTCATTTCATCAAATACTACTAACATAAATTTGCCGTAATAGTTGCTCACAAGATTTTTTTTTTTTTTTTTTTTTTTTTTGTCATTTACCGAAAGGTTTCTTCGAAGCCCCAAATTTCATGAAACGACCACAATAAAGACATATTTTCACGATTATAATTCAAAAATGCCCATGTCATTTTTACCTGGATTTGCAATTTTTCTTTTACGATACGTTTGGCGTAATACATTTCGTAATTTTTAAGATGGTGTGTTGATGTTTCTGTTTAGTATCATGGTACTGGAGGAGAATTAGAGAACTTTTGTATAAAGCTCTTTATATTACGAAGGGCGGTTAAGATTAGTAGCACATACAATTTGAAAGACACGGGAAATTTGATTTTGTTGAGCAGCTTTCGCACATTCAAAACATTCTCTGTATGCAACTATGATAGAGAGGATGATTATGTATGCGACTTCATTCCGGGCCTAACCGATGCATGGGAAGAAAGTAAAACATCTTCTCAGCATCCAGTGCCCACTCGCGTTAACATCACAAGGGCATTTCGCATTTAATGTCCTGGCGGGTCTAACACCATTGCATATCCGTGTTGAGCAAAAAGCAGTTATCCAATCAGTATTTTATTTTCGCAGTCCCAAAAGCTTCTTCGACGAGTAGCATTATCCAAACAATTATAAAATGCTACCAACTACGATATCTAGTGTTAAAAGGACAAGTTGTAAACATACATCTGTACCTTCATAATATCCCCAACAGTAATACGCCGACTATGTACCGAATGTCTCACGTAAGGATGACAAACCTGGCAGCGCACTAGTTCTTTACCATAGAGAAAAGCCTTACACCTATGGAAGCAGCTACTAAGGGATAATGACGCCGCTTTTCAGGAAGAATTAGTAGCTATGTACAGAGGTATGCAGTACGTCACTCCGCAAAACTGCAGGATATCACTATCCATACAGACAGTATGTCGGTATATTTGTTCTTACTCAACTGACACAATCCCTCTATAGTTGTGCAAATCGAAAGAGACGTACAGAGGCATCAATATCATAAGGTAACGCTCTTTTTGTGGAAACGCATGCTGGGATGAGTGGAAACGAAATTGCTGACACATTAAACAAGGAAACAACATCAGATTCATTATGCCCAGCCAGCATTTTGGTCACTTCATTCGTGAAGAAACAACTGAAACGCAAGGCAAAATCAAATGGCAAATAGAGTGTAATGAATGTGAACAAGGCCGCCCCACATATTACTGCGTCGCACAAGTATAAGATAAAATACAGCATCACTTCCCCTCAATTAACAAGATCTATTACAAAACATGGTTCCTCTCTTGAATATTTTAACAGAGAGGGCGTCTGCAATACCTACCTCTGTGTTTGTGGAGAAACTAGTACCCCAGATCATTATCTTACCTTCTGCCCATTTGTCACAGAACACCACCTTAAATTCCCCATTAACAATACACAAGCTGCACCTTAAATTCCTCAGTAACAATACACAAGTTCTTAAAGTTTGCGTTGATGATAAAAATTTCCCAGATTATCAAAAAGCTTATGATACTCGGGGTTAAATAATATTTTTAATTTATTGTTTTATTTTTTGTTTTATTTCCATAGTGGGGGGGGGTGTCCGTAACACTTAGTCGACAACCACTTAGCCGCCGGGACACTTAACCGCAACCAGTTAGCCGACAGGACATTTAAAGATATTTAGCCGACAGGGACATTTAGCCGACACAGTCAGCTGACAAGACATTTAGCCGACAAGAAAACTCAGCCGACAAGACATTTAGACGACAGGACATTTAGCCAAAACGATAGTTAGCCCACAGGACATTTAGCCAACAAGGACACTTAGCCGAGAGGACATTTAGCCGACACAGAGAGTTAGCCGTCAGGACATTTAGTTCTGACCAGGCTCGGATCATTCACACTTAGCCGACAACCACTCAGGACATTTAGCCGACACGGACAATCAGCCGACAAGACATTTAGCCGACAAGGACACTTAGCCGACAGATCGATATGTGCTTTTAATTCTTGTGTAATTTAGCATTGTTTGATATGTATTGTGCTGTTTAGTGTACATTGGCCAAATTGAAAAGGCGTTGAAATTTATCGTCAGAGAATATGAGCTACGACCGCCACTTAATTACATTTTAATGTAAGATTTTCAAAAGTTATCCGTAAAGATTTTTCACTTAATCAACTGGGTTTCTTTGGAACATTTTCACATCACTAATAATTTTTCTTGTTTGTTTAATGATATTAATTTTCTAATCTCACTCTTCCTAATGCTTCCAAATTTCTGATACCTATTACGTTTTATTACTAGTTTACTCAATATATCATGTTACATTCATTCCCTTATAAAATTGTTTCGCTCCTCCCACTAATGAAATTTCCTTTCCCTGTCATTTTCCTGAATGCATTTATAAAGGTCTAGCCTAAAAAGGCAATTTTCATTGGAAGAGACTGGTTACATGTTAAGTAAAACGGTCACTCTATTTCTGTTGGGCGCAGTAGCGGATGAGCGGTAAAGTCACTGAACACTGGTAGTTCGGTCCGAATTTCGAATCCTGCGAACAGACAGGCTGCATGAGTTTTTTCGTGGTTTTCACCATGTGTAACATATATATGAGCCAGGTTTCCTTAGAAAATCCTCCACGAAGGTATCCCTTCCCTTAATCAGCGAAGCTTCCTTCCCACGCTGCGCCCTATCCCAGGTTAATAAATATACGATGCCTAACGTGTAAATAGCATTCTGAGGGTATAAATAGTATTTCAGAAAAAAGTAGTTTCAGTGTGACGAGGAGTAGGGCGAATCACTTTTCTTCCTGACAGGGAAACCAAATTGAATTAGTGGGAGGAGCGAAACGACTTTATACGGGAATGAATGTAGTGTGATGTGTTGAGCAAAGTAGTAATGAAATGCGAAAGTATTAGAAATCTGAAAGCATTGAGAAGAGCGTGACTCATTGTTGGCTTAATGTCGCTGTCGGCTAAACTGTCCGTGTCGGCAAAATGTCCTGTCGGCTACGTATCCTTGTCGGCTAAGTGTCCTTGTCGGCTAAATACCCAGTCGGCTAACTCGTGTCGGTTAAATGTCTCGTCGGCTAAGTGTCCGCGATCGGTGTGTGTGTTAACAGGAACTTTGCCTAGAAAGAGAATTTAATACTTAATTTGTTTCATTTGTATCTAAAACTTTAACCCTCTGTTCTAATACTCTATTTGGATGTCCTGCAATATACGTTTGTATAATTCTATAAAGTTTGTGAAATGTTGTATTTGCTTTTCGTGAAATTTCTTTGCTAATCTGTAATAGTAGATTCTGAGCAGAATAACCTCTAAATCTTCATGGATCCTTTTATTTCTGACATACCATCGGTGATTTGTAGAAGAAAACAGTTTTGTGCGGTTTGCAACCGCTTTCTATTTGTGATACGTGCGTATGCCAAAACGACTTGCGTAAGATAGTAATGGATGCAAAACGGATTTATAAATGAGTAACTTATTATCTGTAGATAAAACACTATTTCGAGCAATTAAAGGCGAAGAGTCTAGCTTTACAAGCTCGAAACTTCTGCATAATAGATGGGATGTGCGGGGACCAGGCGAGCGTCTTACTGAGTATGACCCCAAGATGACTTGCTTGGCCCAGGGAATTGAACTGCCATAAAAATATAGATTTTTTTTCTTTCCTAGTGAAGAAAAATGCTTTCAGATGATATGATGTCATTCAAGATGATACAAAAGCAGATTGTTAACAGGAATGAAATTATATCAAGTTCCAATATTTCTTTTTAAGTCTCTCCACTATGATCTTTGCAAATAAATTGTGGGGATAAATTTACAGGACCCTATTGACAGATACAATGCCGGAAACTCTTGATCTTTTTTGTTAGGATGATATGAATATAGCCTTTGGGCTGAGTGCTGTAAGAATCATTTATCGATTCCTTTAATTATAAATACACTAATTTGGTCATAGGGCCGCATAAAATAATTTTAGACAATTATCGCCAGATAGAAAAATGGAAATGATAGCGACGCTATGTTTTTACATTTGAAACAACAGCTTTCTTTTATAATTGCAATGTGTTTTAGAGAAGTTTTCGAAACAAATATTTTCTTGAAAGCAGCTCATAAACTATATTTTTTAAATATTAACTTTATACGCTTAATACGCTTGATACGTATAATACGGTTGAAGGTCAATGAAAGATGTACTTCGAAAAAATCTCCAGAAATCTTTTAATTTCCAAAATTCTCATGGAATTGTAAATTTGTAACTAATAATTACTGCAATCAGTTTAATTATTATTATCCGTTTCAAGAATATATTTTAATGCTTCAATTTATAGTTCCATACATTATAGTTAAAAAGGTTTTGTATTATTTTGTCAAAGACTTTGGAACTTTACACGTAACTGATTTTACCTGCATAAAAAATTCTCTTTCATGGTTCATTCAAATATTTTGTTTTATTAGTCAAATCTTTCACATTTTTTAATCTGCTTTCTTTTTTCTTCACCATGGTAATATATTTCATGACTTCTTACTATTATTTCCATTCTACTCTTTTATTCATATATCAAATCTCAAATCCTTACCATTGTATCTGTTGTGTAAGCTCGAATGTTACTGTCATATATTTGTTTGCTGTGATTCTGTTCCGTAAACTAAATGGATATTTGCTGTTCTAATGTAAGTAATAATGAAATATGTTGGCTCCAGGTTGATGCCATCTCAGAGTGTTATAAGTATCGATCGGTCCTAATGTCTTCGTCACTTGGAGTAGTAACTTTGTGTAGTCTCGGATACTCCATGATTCAAAGCAATACACTTTTGTGTCTCTTAAATTATTTCTCTCCTAGTACTGTACTATAATGCATAATATAATGTACTGTACTATAATGCATAATATAATGTACTGTACTATAATGCATAATATAATGTACTGTACTATAATGCATAATATAATGTACTGTACTATAATGCATAATATAATGTACTCAATTTAGAAGAATATGGTTTTATCCATATCGTGTAATCCTGCAATTATTGAATAAATATAAATACTATGCAGTATAAAAATTAGCACATTTTAAGTCACAAGAATACTGAAAATTCAATACGAGACATGTAAAAAAAGCTGTGTATATTATACGAGGGCTATCCAGAAAGTAGATTACGTTTTGGAATAAAAAAATAAACAAAGTATAGGAAACAAATTTTATTATATACAGATGAAAGCCACACTCAAATACTACTTTTCTACATACAAATTAAGGCATTTATCGTAGCGATGTACGAGCTTGGAAATTCCTTCGTCGAAAAATTCGGCCGCCTGCGCCTTCAACCACTTCGTTACCTCTTCTTGCAGCTGTGCGTCGTCATCAAAACGCATTGATTGCAATTTCGTTTCCCAGTTCACATGTTTCACCCATGTTTCGTCACCAGTAACGATGCGATCGAGTAAAGAGTCACCATCCTTATGGTAAGCGTCCAAAAAGTTCAACGCTGCAGCCATTCGCTGATTTTTGTGGTCCTCTGTCAAGATTTTTGGAATCCATCTTGCACAAAACTTGTGGTAACCAAGCTTTTCGCTGATGATTTCGTGCAACAAACTTCGCGAAATTTGTGGAAAACTCAAAGAAAGTTCCGTTATTGTGAAATTTCGATTTTCACGGACTTTAGCATCGACTTTTTCGAGAAGTTCGGCGGTCACTATGCTGGGTCTCCCACTTCGATCTTCGTCGTGAACATTGGTTCGGCCATTTTGAAATCTTATGACCCACTGACGCACTCCACCTTCAGTGATAATGTTGTCCCCATACACTTCACGAAGCTGCCGATAGATTTCTATCGGTTTACAGTTTTTTGCAGTCAGAAACCTTATTACTGAGCGCACCTCGCGGGATTTTCAATTAACGCAGACATTTCAAACCGTCACAGTATCTGAAGGGAGCACAGCACGAACCTCTCACTAGCACGGCTAGATGCAGACTGAGCTGCGCAACGCTCTGACCCCAAGATGGCCGCGCTAGCCCCGCCCCTAGCGGACACAGACGGAAACGTAATCTACTTCCTGGATGGCCCTCGTACAACGTATGAAGAAGCTCTTTTCGTGAATATGCATCAATTATTTGAAATGTACGATATTCTAAAATAAAATCTGACTTCTGAAATGAAAAAAGAAAAAAAAAAGGTATTTTTTTTATACATTTTAATTCTAAGACTCATATGTATTGTATACAAAGTGCTAAGTTTTGTATACAAAGTGTAAGTTTGTATACAAAAATTGTATACAAAGTGCTAAGTTTTGTAAAAACCGCTCTTTGCTGTCACCAACATTATAGTTGCAATCATTAATGTTTTCTGAAAGTGTCTTGAGATAAATCCCTCATTTTTGAAACTTGTAATTTGTTTATTCCTGTAAACCTTATGCGTCATATCTAAACGTGAAGGTATGAAGTCTTAACGGGAAATTGAGACTTATGTGGTGCATCGTAATGACGAGAACTGTTCTATCTTTTTAACACGGCAACAAAAAATTTGACTAGCCATTCTGACTTCCTGATTACTTTTATACTTTTAATTTTTTCCTGTGGTGGAAATATAGTATGCAGGGACTTTTCTCTCCTTAATCGGATGAATGGACATAGCACACTATTTGAGTTTTATACGGGATTATTCTTAAAGATAAAATTTTCTTATAACTTTAGAAAGTCATCATTATTTTCCGCAAAGTAATATGGATTACACTCTCACTGATTTGTAAAATGTATATGTTTAACTATGCCTTATTTAAATAAAATTTAAAATGGATAATAATTGCGTGCTGTAAAATCCTTTCTAAATTTTTTTAAATAAAAAAGCAGAACATTCTCAGACTCACAGTTGCTGTCGTTATCAAAAACCGATTACCCGAGTTACGACTTATCACATGCAGAACATATTTTAGCAATCATTTAAACTATTGGAATAAGAGAACTAATTAATAAAAAACTTCTGAAAGAAATTACATCAATCAATTAAAATGGCTAAATATAAAACTTCAATGTACGTAGACATTAGCGAAGAACTCGCCTGAAAATCGCTGGAAATTACTAAACTACTATTGCAATTCCTAAGAACTCATTGCTCAGAACAGACGAAGGTAGTGTTACATCGTTGCTATTAATTATATTCTTCTCCATTGAAACGATAGCTGTTGCTCCGGAATGCATTTGCTTTGTTGAAAAAATGCAACAAGTTTAAACTATCACTTTTATTACAAGAAGGGTAAGGGATTTTGATAAATTTCACGAAAAAATAGTTATATAATTAATTTAGTTTCAGAAAAATAACGTCTATGTTCTTTTACTTTTATCATTTATAACTTTTGCTCATACTATTTGCATTGAATATTTATAAATATTGGCGTAAAGAATTGATTACTTTATATTATTTATTTATATTATACAACTTTTCTCATCTATGTGAAGTAACTTCATTTTCAGTTTGGAAAAGGGAATAGCATTGATGATTTTTTAGTTTACAGTAGAACTATAATTATCGGTATAATTTGGTACCGGACCCCATTCGGATAATCAAAAATTCGGATAACTGTATTTTTTTTCCGAAGAAAGAGTCTACGTACACTTAAATTACTTACTGTATGTACTGTACGATGAAAATGGGAAATAAAAACTATTTTTAAAGAAAAAGGGGTTTTAATTAATTAAAATGAAAAGGCAGCACTTTTACGTACATGTTATATAGCATACTGTACAGTACTTACAACTGCTGAATGTCATTGCGTGCTGACCATCTCGGTCAAAGTAAGCTGCATGACTGTCTTCATCCGTTTTCGGGCAGCCAAGTAGCGTATCTGCTTGACAATGAGAAGTTGCATATGATCAAATCTGTGCTGACGTTTCATCCACTTCAACACAGTTTCAAAGTCGGCAAACGCTTCACTAGCTCATGGTCAGGTGTCTGTTCCCTGGCCAGCGCCTGGAGGACGAAACGCGGTCACGGGATCGGACACGCTGAAATATTTCGTCGTCACCGGCTCGCGCATTTTCAGCAGTTAAGCCTGGCTAATTTTACAAAAAAAAAAAAAAAAAAAAAAAAAAAAAAAAGTATAAAAATCAGCATTTTGATATTATGACTTCAATATTTGAACTTGCGTATTTAATGTACTTGTTTTTAATGTGTATTTATATATAGAATGTCACATTAATAGAATAAACAGGCAAAATACTAAAACCATAACTATACACACAGAAATAAATACTATAAAAATGAAAAAAGTACAAATACGAAATTTAAAAAGAATTACCTGTAGGTAATTAAATTCTAATTTAAAAATTCTGCTGTGTGTGAAATAAATTAAAACAAGGATCGACACACAGTCTTACATTGCATATTTTGCACTCAAAATAAGTTTTTTCTTTCGCTTTTCCTTTCTTTTAGCACATCTTCTCCTAAACAACGCATCTTCTCCTAACTTTAATTTTTCCGTCAACGTCAATTTTCCGACACTTTCTTCCAGTTAGACGGAAAAGTGGAGTGTTCGGTGATTTTGGACAAATTTTTAAGTTTAAGTAAGGTTTCTTAGACATGGCTAACGGAATGAAAATGAATATAAATCCAATAAATGTCCCAAAACTTCTTCAAAAGACAATCAGAAATATTTCATCCTCAAACCCTGTGTGACATCAGGTTTATTTTAGAAAACTTCCTGTTTTTCTAAATCGAAAACAGGGTCCACGATGACCGGAAAGTAATCAAGAAAAAGACCATTCAAGGCATTATATATAATGACCTATTAAATCGAGTAAGAAAAGCAAAAAACGCCGGATCTTTCCTGAGAAATGCGAGCTAGATGCATTACGCGTCGAGAAAGCTGGTCTATCCCCTTCTTTAATAATGTTGTAATGTTACTTTTCAATTAACCAAGAAAGCTTACATTAAGTTTCAAAATAAATAGAAGAAAAAAATAAGAAAATCCTAACGAAAACAAAAACCTCTGTCCCCCTTTGTTTCACAGGCGCACTTATAAAGAGCCGTGATTCCCAGTTTGAACTATCAAAACTAGAAGCACAAAACAGAAACTAATGCCAGTACATGAAGGTCAATATGCAGTATGAATACTCATGTGAATACAGTTACCACTTAGCTCCATCTACTGGCTTTTAAAAATTCAAGTAAATCGTTCCGTTTTAAAGTTACGTATACGCGAAGCTGGGCTGGTAGGAGCAGAATCGTTGCGTCGCGTATACGGTCAACACCACCTAGAACAAACTCGATTTTTTTGCAAAAAAATTGCTTCGACACACTGCTATACAAAATATAAAATTGAAAACAATGTATTTGGGGTGAAGAAAGAGAACTTCAGGAATTTTAACACATATATATATATATATATATATATGAATTAATTAAATCAAAAAATTCATGAACTTTAACATATACACATATAAGAGTTGCATTGATATTCCACTATACTTGTAAATGAAAGGGGAATACATAATGAATACCTATGATAAAAAGAAATGAAACTCAGAATTTCGTAAATTTTGATGCGTGCAAGTATATAGAAATGCATGCATTCTCAGAAGCCGGTAAAAAATCAAATTTTGTTTTGAACAGTTTGTATTTTGCGCCTTTTAACTACAGGCTTAAGCACATTATTCACTTTTTTGCAATAATTATTTAATTAAGAATTTGTTGCCGTCATTACTAAATATTTTACGATCATATCAGTCGAATGACCGACTTCACATGCATATATAAGTACACCAAAGTTTTTCAAATTTTGTAAAGTTAATTTCACTGCTATTTGTGTCTGAATTTTGCTTTGTAAAAATTTTTGTTCGTTGTCCACTGACAGAAGTTTTTGAACTGTTACGTAATTATACATAATTACAGCATCAAATTTACTTCACGCGCGTTATCTTTATCACATAAATGATATATTTATTATCGTCAAAACACTAGCATGCAAATATTGTTATAATCGGATTTAATTATCTAAGCTAGAATTTTGTAAAATTTCATTTTTAATGCTTTACGTTGTATTATGTGAATTTTAAGAATATCAGACATGAACTCATAAAAATTTAAATAGCGTATTTTTTCACATTAATATAAGAAACAAAATTGTCATTAGGTACAGAGATATAATCAAGATTTTTCAAGGTCATCAGATTTTAATAAATACGCTGTTGCTGTGACAAATGTATCGAAATATTTAAATGCAAGCACTTTGAAACATACAAAATGTATTTAAAATTTCGAATTTTTATTATGCCTACATTTCATCTAATCCTAATTTTAGGTCACACATTTGTTTAATTTACTTAACTTGGTAAATAATGCCGTTTACTACAAATTAAGTGGCTAGCATGATGATAAATAATGCCATCTGCTAAAGATTGAACGCTTAGCATGATAATAAACAATACTATCTGCTATAAAATAAATTAATAATATGATTAAGTCATCATATTCATATAATCACTATTATAGTTACGTTAAGATTAAATACGTATACTTTCTGTAAATGTATGTACTCGTTTTAGTTTATTATAATTATAATATATTTAACACAGAAGCACTTTTTTAAGCACAGATATTTATAAACTTACTTTCGAAAATTTTGTTGGCTTGAAATTGTTTCTATGGGTCGCGTGTATCCATTTGTTTAACAATTCTTTCTCTTTCGGAAAAGAGAAAACCTGTACTTTTGAACCATTTGGGTAGATGCCTTTGCAGTTCAGTACATAGCATGTGTGAACCATATAAAAAATTTGGAAAACAAATAATATGAAAGTGGAATAGTTAAAAAACGAAATAGAATGTCGACTGTTCTTATGGACGCTTAACTGACCGAGTGACCGTCAAAACTCCGGAAATCCACCCACCAGCTGGGTGGGGAGAGTTAAGTGAAATGAAATGCAATACCTACTAACACTGACATCACACCTCCTCTTGGGAAACGCTCCGTGGCTTTGAATCTAGGGGGTGCTGGTACGGGACGCTGGGCTGGTATGAGTGGACGTGTACGGTCCTGAACGGGTTAAGATCTTCTATCTTGAAACATCTTCTCTCACACTTTCAATAAGTTCATTTTCATTTAGAATTTGAAACCCAGGGTCTGACCAATCACACATCATCCATTTTACTGTATCCTCAACACTAACTTCTGAACATCCGGATAATTTTCAAAACAATATTTCTCAATTCCTCAAGTGACACGTCATCCGCATCTTCTCCTGTATCTATCCTTTACTTTTCTTAAGCTTCTTTTTCCTTTTTCTCCATTTCCTTCTTTTCTTCAGGTGATTCTGAAAAAAATTTAAAAGCGATTCGGATAATCAAAGTTTGGATAATTGCAGTAGTACTGTAGTTAAAAATTAAGTGATAAACTTACATCACTTTTAAAGACATTATAAATTATTTGTTTTAACATGAAAATTTACTTAATACCATTTTATCTTGTGAACTAAGTTTTAGTTTATTAATACAGGATTTTATTTTGAATTGAGAATTATGCTTATCTCTAAGTATATAATGGAACATTTAATATCAGCAACTAGACCTATACTGCTCACAAATGATGTTTACCTAATAGGCACATTTTTATAAAACTAAAAAAAAGTTATAGTCCTTGACATGATTAAATTATAAGTATTATTATTATTATTCTCAATTACTATATTAAATATTTATAATAAGAAATTATTGGAAATACTAGTCTAAGGTAAAATATGCTTAATAGTTTCACTGAAAATGATGAATGAACCGAAATACAAGTAATATTTCCTAACTGAACAGAAAAATCTTTAAAAAAAACATAACGCTCGGATCCCTCATACTCTCATCGTACTAGATAAATAAGATAAATAAGATCTGGCTCTCTCTGAGTTCATGCATGTATGGACTTAATCTATCCTCCATTTAATAGATCCGTTTAGAAACTTTCCGATCAACGTTTTATTACATAAAATAGCATTTCTGAAATATTTTCAGAAATGCCATTCATAATGGCAAACAGACAGCCATGCGGATTTCTAATTAATTATTTATACATTTTTCTAATAAATAAATAAAATTTATAACCTTAACCAAAACTAAAGGCATAACCTTCAGGATTTATTAATAGTAATTGAGGAAGGATAATCATTCTTCATTTTCTAAACCAATGAATTTCAACGAGGATTAATACTTTTTTCCTCAAGCAGAAGAAAAACAATATGCTTGACTTAAAAGCATCATAAAACAAAAATATTTTATTAAAATGTTCTCATGATTTAACCTTTTTAAATTACAACTGTTGTTTCTTAATGGGATCTAAGGAAGATACAACATTTAACTTCCTTTGGGTATAATAATGAATACGTTTCATGAAAGAAACTTCCAATCTAAGCATATTTTATTAAACATGTTTTCATCGAAAATTTTGCTTTGAATTTCAGAAAAAAAATATGTATTAAAAGAATACAATTTGTTACATGTGGCAACTCATATGGAAGGATATTCAGAAGAATAATTTACTTTCCAAAAACACGAGTCAATGTATGGAAGAAGATTTATTTACTTAGTGATAAAATATTGAAATGTTATCACTAAAAAGCATCAGAGTAGAATGATCTTATTCCTTAAATTTAATTTATACCCACAAGAAAACTAGTGGTTTGTGTGCAGGAGTTAGTTGTTTAACATAAACACATAAAAGTCGTTTTTCTCTTTTGAAAAAAAAAAAAAAAAAAAAAAAAAAAAAAAACGTCTCAACCCCGCCTGGTTAGTTTTTGATTTATAATAAGATCATGATAAATTGGAGCGTAAAGCTGCCATTTTTTAAAACCAAACCAAAATATCGTTCTATTCATTTTCGTTGATTTGGAAAAAATATTGTCTTGTGTGTGTGTGTATTTTGATAGCTGTGGCGATAGCATTTATTATAAATGTGAATTTTGCTCCCTAGATATGTTTAGATATTATTTATTTTCTTTGAGATAAGTAGCCTTTTGGCCTTGTGTTTAACTATCAGATGATTTATAATGTTATGACATGTTTATTTTCTCTGATAAAATTCAATAGCAATAAAGAAACTTATTTAAAATACAGGAAGGCAGGTTTCATGTCTTGGCATTTTTAGAGTGATTATTACGTCCTACTGCATAGCGGCGACTTTACAAAATTTCGTGTGCATGCCTTTGGGAGATCTTTTAACAGATACACGCAGACATATTTGTACCGTGTGATATGCGTGTTAAATAATGAAACCATCTCTTGATGAAAAGCATAGAAACAAATTGTCAAGTTTTTAAAGCCTTTTATGTATTTCTTAAAGCATTATCTTACACTTAAGTACATATTATTAAACGCACTGTTTAAAATACCTAAGGAAAAGGAAAAAAAAAAAACTTCGTAACTAAAAGCATTCAAATATAATCACTGCCATATGCAAGAAAAGTCAGCACGAATAAACGCCGAAAATCCTGAATTTTATGTAAAGAGATTAAATTGCCTTTACAAATGCTGCTATTTAGCAAATACATTTAAACATTGCGAAATTAGTTACAAACCGGTACTAGTGAAGCGAACTAAATAACAATAGCAACCAAATGAAAATATGAAACCATATATACGCACATTTCTTTCAATGCAATGCAACCTCTATGAAATGCCTGGAAATACACGTGTAGCAAGCAAATTGTTTTGAAACTTTCCAAAAGCTATTCTCCTGTTGTTTGGTAAGTTAATGCTTAGGTCTCCAAGATGTTTCGCAATTAGCATTGCGAGCATTTTATTGACTTACAAATGATAAAATAATTATAACAGTTCAAAATATACGCTCAAGAAAAGCCAAAGAATGGGCTAGATGTTTGGAAGTTACGAATTTCAATAAGCAAAAGAATATTTTTATACTTTTGAAATCGAAGTTGCCCGCATAAAAAAGAGGTTGTGTGAGACTTGAAAGTCTTCAAAGTAATATAAACGGTTTATTTAAACAAGAAAAAGGGTATATTCATACAAAGAGAAATAGATAGAGGTTTTTCTGCTTAAGTGAAATTTGTTTCACCCTCCTTTGTTTTTCGTTGAAAAATGTTCTTTAATGTCTAAATAAAGTGACTATAATCTCATTTGTTGTTGTTGTTGTGACGTATCTCACTTGTCTGACAGCAGCATAAGAACAAGCCCATGAAATTCATCGTGGCAAGGTGTACAAAAATGCGGCTGTCTTTGGCAAGACTTGAGCACCACACAGGTGACACTACGACTTTGCTCAGTTCCGGCCTCAGTTTTCATAAAGAAAAACCCGGAGAAATAGGTTCAAACATCTCCCACCTCTCCTCTTCTTCTACCTTCAACCTCTCGAGAGGAATCTTGGCTCGTCCCATATTTAAAGTGTTCCCATGCCCGACAGACACTGTGCATTTACAGACATCTATTCCTTCCGAATCGAAACCAGGCCCTTTGGCATGGCACTCAGAGTCTCTCACCAATATCCCAGTTGGTCAACAGACTTTGTAATTCATTAAAATATGTAATGCAGTATTCGAAGTTATGAATATGTTTCCAATGCAGTCTCCTTCCATTTTTATTCTCAAGCTTGATTTCCGACTCAAATCAATGATCACAGTCTGTCCTTGTTTTCTTATTTCAGATAATTAAAATTTTTCTGTGTTTGACTAATAACTGATGTATGCTATTTGGTGCAATACTTTAGTAATTCAGCAATGCTTCCGTCGTCACTTAAACATATAGCATAATATTTTAAAAATTATTTTACGTATTTAGTAGCTAAATTAATTATTTTTATTCCAATAATAATATCTGTTCTAAGACATCGGACCGCCAATAACAAAGAAATCACTGCCTGATTATGAAGTAACTTGTTGTCTAACAAAGAGCACAAAAACGCATGCGTCGTAGAGATTGATTTATTTACTAAACAGGTAGAAAGGCACAATCAGCATATGCGTTTAGCATCTTTTATTTATCCAAAATCTTCTCATCAGTATTGTTGCATTCTACGGGTTCGTGGATTAAGAGTAAATATAACTCCTGACTATATATATTATATATATAGCTTTACCCTTTCTTCAAGAACATTCCCGAGGAAAATCGCCAAGAATGCGTTCTAGAAAGTTATCGCTCCGTTTATGGGACATCGCCAAATTGTCATCAAATGGCGTCAAATGGCCGATTTTGCATCAAATCTGGCAACCCTGCTTCACTTTGCTACTTTCTGGCAACCCTAACCCCGCTTTGCGGGGAAGATATCTCACCGCAGCTGGGCATTTTGTAACAGTATGCTTTCTAGTTAATATATCTATTGGGTGCGCCTAAATATTTGTTCAGTGCTGACTAAGCTTGGGCATTAGAAAATAAAACCTTAGTCCATTCTACTAATAAAATAATGTAAGGTATTTTAAATTCATTTCCGTGTTGCAAATTTTATTTGGAGTTCTTACCATTATTAGAATGTTATCATTACTATTCAAAACTAAAGAAAGTTAAAAGAGCGAACTATCTATGAGCTAAGGGTGTTCAAAGTAGAAAAGTATTTCTGCATTTTTGACAGACCTGTTTGTTCTTCTGAAAGTGGTACATTTTTATATCAACTTTTCTAAAATTCTTAGATTGTGTATATGTAGATAATTTGGATACGAGATTTATGTTAGATGAAAACAATAAATTACTTTAAGAAATCTGATTACTCAGAAAAATTTCCTCTGCAATCTATGAAACCATTAAATATACAGAAAGCTTCGTAACATATACTTATATGCTGATTAAAATTATAGAGTATCACTTTCTTTAGTAGCATAAAATCATGAGCTCTAAAAACACTATAGGGGAATAATCTTATTGTTTTAAAAATAGACAGACAAATTCAGAAGAAAGGTGTAAATAGCCCTTTTATTTTATCACAAATAAGTAACAATAACCCAACTTAAGCTAATCCAACAAGCTAACCCTGTAGCTTGAGCTAACCCTGTAGTTTGAGCTAACCCTGTAGCTTAAGATAAGATCATATAAAGCTCATATAAAGCAAGCTCATATAAATACTTAGGAGTGTACGTCGACAAAACTTTAAATTTCAAGGATCATATCCAGTATACCATCAATAAAGCTAATGCAGCATTCATGTCTCTTTACTCCCTGCTTGGAAGGAAATCTAAATTAAATCTAAACACCAAGAGAAAACGTTTTATCACCCTCATCAGACCAATTCTACTTTATGCAGTTCCTGCACGGGCGACTGCTGGAAAACTCAACGCCTGAAAATAAACGTCTTACAGAATAAGATTCTTAGAAGCATAACCAATGCACCTTGGTTTGTGCGTAACGCGCAAATTCATAAGGATTTAAAGATTCTACCGATTCACGATCAAATACTAACTACTGCACACAACTTCTTTGAAAAAATGAAAACCTCTCAATACCCGGCTATTAAAGAACTCACAAACTATGATCCCACAGAGGAACATGTAGTAAAAAAACCGCGAAGTATCCATCATAATGCATTATGCTGGTAGTGTACAGCGTATATATTTTATTATACTTATTTCACATATTTTAATACTCTTTATTTAATCAAATTTTGCTTACGTTTTGGACTATGCTGTGACAAAGCTTATGGACTTTGATTGCAACTTATATTACTTATTATTTCTATTTAATCAAGGATTTTATTTAGTACTTTGTAGTGTTTTATACTAAAGACTTTGATTACAGTGAAAAATTTTAGTTCGAGGTCTTATAACTCTTTCACTCGATACCGGACACCTCGCAAGACGTGGTGTTTACTCTGCAACTTTAACGAAATAAATTTTCTAGCATGATTAATTAATTAATTGTACTGTGCCCGAATTGTGTTTCTGAAGAATAAGGACATTATTATCTCTTCAAATTCGCCTTTTTGAACTTCTACAGTCTTATTTTACGTTTTATTCAGCAATTTTATGAAATGTAGGACTTATTTTGCACCGACCAATCCCATAGCTCACTGGAGCCCTTTCACTCACTGATGCTTCATCTCGACTGCTGCTGCCATGAATGATACTTGCCTCTTCACTGCTATTGACATGCCATTTAATTGCGTTTAAAAATTACTATTTACTGAGTTTATCTCATGACATCGATCTCCCCTTCGGGTGTGGTGTATATTTCAATACACCTCTTATTTTATTATGATTACTAATGACCTTTGGTAAAATGTTTAATTACTGGTTAGAACTTCTTAGAAGTTGATGCCAGAAGAAAAGACGATCCTAGATCCTATGGTTTTTTTCTCTCTCTCTCTTGGCTGACCTCCACTCGCACGAGTACGTGGGGCTGCGGCCCTGCATATTTCACTCATGGAGTGTCGTCGTTCTTTTGGATGGAAAAGAAGGAGCTGCCTAAAAATTGCACAAATCAGCTGAAAATTTTTAGATTGAGAATTAATCTGCCTCGTGCTAAAATTTAAACCATCTTCAAGTAAATTATTGACGTGTGTTTCGTACTAAGAAATTGCTGCCATTTGTCATTAATCATCGCCTCGTGGTAATTGCCTTGTGATGAACAGAAAAGTGTGTGTGAAAAAAAATAAATCTGCAAGTGTGTAAAGCTCCATCTGCAATATGTTTAGTTAACGTGAACATATTTATAGTGCACTGGGTGAACGACGTTTAAAGATCTGAAATTTGTGTTCTATCTTCAAAAAACGGCGCCATTCTTCCATTCTTGTGATGTTATTTTTTTGTATGATGTGTTGATATATTTAATCCAGAAAATGCTTTGATGAAATAAATGTGAGATTGATGAAAGAAATTGTTTTCTCTGAAGTATTTACACAAGGTATTTGGGTAAGTAAAGAATTTTATTATTCTTGATTTTAGGTTTCGAAACGCAATGTACTAAATATAGATTTTAGGCCATCAAATATTGGGCACGTAAATTGATTGATTACTTGTAGGTATCTAGTCAAGATAGATTGTCACACCACAACACCACATTAACTCTCCTTTTAATCTCATTTTAGTCGATTTTGCAAACTCTATCTGAGGCTTATCATGCATAAATATCGATTAAATGTGTGTATGATCCTGTGTGTGTATCATAACTTGTGTGCGGTACATGTTTTGTATTTTATCAACCTATATCCATACTAAATGTCATTTAAATCAAAAGAACTCAGTTTCAAAAAGAGTCGAGAAAATGTAAAAACTCCCTTATTTTTGAGCAACAGTGTATTTTTACTCAGTCTGTAATTGTTCATTAAATTTGTGTAGGAGAGTGTTTCCATATTTAGAAAATACTTTTATTTCCTATAAAATGGTAATTTTCAGAAAATTATGAAATAAATAATGAGATTATATTACATATCTGAAATTACACAAATGAAAAACACAATAAAATAAATACAGAGATTTAGTTTACTAAGACGATTATCTACGATTCCAGATGATTTCGGTGGCATGTGGAAATATGTGTTTTAAAAGGCATTCAGTGTTATGTGAGGCAAGCAATCTCTCGAAAAGAATTTACTCCACTTACCGCAGGCACAAATTATTTGCATTCTGTGGCCACAATCTTTTGTTTATGTACATAATTTGACTGCTACATTCAGTGAAAATCAGTGTGCTATAATTACTTCCCTTTGTCTGTTTTCCGTGCGCTTTGTCTTAAAACTTTGCTAAAAATAAGCTATGCCTTTTTATATTTTATTTAAAACGCATTCTACTGAATTCTTCTGTAAAGGGAATAGTTTAAAAAGCGGATTTAAAAATTCGCTTATGTTTTCATAAAAATGATTTAATATGATGTAAAAAAGATGCTAAATTTCTGGCATTACTTTTCAACTCAATTTACTTTCTTACACAGCCTTCCGACGCCTTCGCATTTACGTCATATATAATAAATAGCCACGCGATTGGTTAAAGTATTTTGCTATCGTGTTAGGCGAATTTACGTCAAAGCTTCTCGCTCGATCTAAGTTTTAATTTTTTTCCTTTTAATAGTTTCGCTTCTCTTAATAGGTCAGAGGTCAATTTAATGTATAAAATGTTTTCATTTAGACATAGTTTTACAACAAAATACACCGAAGCGTCAAATTACTTGAGTTAATTTACAAATTTAAAGAAAATTTCTTAAAATCTTGTAAATTTTATAAAAACTCTTTACATTTCATGTTTATTGAGAAGAAAATTCCGTAAATGTCAAAAACGTATGATATTAGTTAATTTATAAAAGAAAATACCGAAACGCCATACAGCTTAAGGAAGGGATTGTAGCTTAGAAAAATTGGAAGAGAAAATATCTCGCATTCATCTTATGCACGAAGAAACTTCAAAAATGCCCTTCAGATAGCTTGTTTGATAAGACTTGCCAGAGTCGAACTATCAGTATTCAACAATCTTATCCTATGAGCCATTAAAAGTATTGTAGTTTTATGAATGAAGAAATGTTTTTCATTTTACATTTATCTTATATTAGAAAAAATTAAAGGGACAAAAAACCAACGAGACGTGAACACACTCAAGAAGGATTCATAATACTGCAAAGTCGGAGGTAAATAAAATTAGCCTCATTTGGCCTTTTATCGCTCTTTCGGTGGTTTCTAATTAATGTGTGTGTGTGTGCGTGGGATTATGGCAAAGCCTCGAGGGCTATCTGCCTAAGAGGAGGGATGCCTTCGTGGAGGACTTTCTAAGGGAAACTGGCTCGTGTACACGTTACAAATGGGGAAAACCACGAAAACGCCCATGCAGCCAGCCCGTTCGCGGGATTCGAACCTCGAACCGAACTATCAGTGTTCAGCGATTTTACCGCTCGGCCGCTGGTGTGCTGGTTTTTAATTAAAGGGATATTTTTTTGATTCTACATTAACTTCCAATCAAGCTGATATTATTTCCTGTTAATTACTAGAAATTTGTTTCACAATTAAACAAGCATTTTCTACAGAACGGCGGTCACCAAATTAGAGTACGAGGTTGAGTTATTGGAATGCGCCCGAAGAGTCTTAGTTTATAGTTAAAGTTTTAAATAGCAATAAGGTTTAGTTGTCAACAATGGTGAAATACGGATTAATATTTTATAAATTTTAGAAAACATTTTGTGAAAGTAATTTTTGTAAAAGTTTATTAACGAGACCAATAACGCATACAGTATTTTCTCTGTATTACATTTATTATTTCAAAGGCTATTCAATCAATTAACTCTCTTGAACCCATTAACACCTTAAATTTTGCAATGCCAAGAATTTCTAAGAATTCTCAATTTAAAGGGGAAACAAATCTTTCTCCATGGCTGGCCGTTGTGGCCTTTCGGGCAATGAACAAGCGGACTTCCTTGTAAAAATAGGTGCCACTTTAATACAACATCCTAATATAGCCATTTCTTATTGGAGGATTAAACTGTTTTTAAAAATTATATTTACGTCTAATATCTTACGAGATCGTCAGACTCGTACAGCTTTAAAAAGTTGAAGAATGATAAGTCCTCTTATTCCCGATAGTCCAAGACGCAATGTATCCACCTGTCTACAGGACATGATTGCCTTGCCGCCACCTGCACCGCATAGGCCTTTCAAGCGATCCTATTTGCCCACTTTGTGGTTCTGGAAAAGAAATGGTCCCCCGTCTTGTTTAATCTTCCTACAAAATGTGGCGTCATTCTCGCAAATAGATCTCGCTACAGAACACTGTGAGCACAGTTTAATTATGTCCACCCGTTACACTGAGTTAGTTTATTATTTCATCCGGAAAACAAATCGAATCTAAATAAGAAAATTCGCACTTAAATCTCTCAGATTTCCTTCTTATTAAATTTTGACATCTCTCAGATTTATATTTCAAACTGAGATTCGCTTATATAATTTCATTCGAACAACAATAATTTCGTATTCATATTTTTATTCCGTGTTCTTTATTTTGAATTAACCTGAGATGATTAACTGGAATGTGTAAATGATTAATGCCAGCTACTGAAATGAAATCATAATGCTAAATGACTTACTTATAAGCTTAATATTTTATGAATTGATACCAAAAAGCTCGTAACGAATGAAAGACGAGAAAATTGCAAATTCCATCTAGATTTCAATAAAGATATGAAATACAGAAGCTCACATCTATGAAAATAATTATTAACTTTTTAATGAATTAGAAACGCTGGTATTAAATGTTATATGCTGTATTCATGCGTACTTTCATGACCTGGTTTAGAGCTTATAGAAGCTTTTTTTCTTTATATTAAGTGTTTTCTGATTGGCCAGTCTAAGGTCCAATCCTCTGGAATCAGTTTGCTTACCCGGTCGGATTTTAGCTCCTGTATTAAAGAATGTAACTAAATAACTAAGTTCTGAAATTATTATTATACACCTGAAAAATAAGGCATTATGCCTATTTTTATTATTAGCTACAGTAAAATAATAGCGTCTTTATTCAAAATGTTGGAATTTGAAGAATATTGATGTCCTTTTCATTACTGGATGAAGTGATTTTATTCATAATGATTACTATTGTAAATAGGATTTTTGGAAGCAGGCAAGATGAAAAATGAGCAATGGCCTTCGCCGGGAATGGAACCGCAGACCTCTGGAATACCGGCCCAGCGTGCAGAACCACTACACCGCGAAGGAAGGCGGGAGAAGTACCTTATAACATGAAGAAGAAAGCAATCTTTTATCTTTTCACGAATCATGCTGCTGGGCTTAATTTAACGAGCATTCTTATTTTATTAAATTAAATCTTTTCTTCCATGCTAGAAATGTTTAGTTCGACAAGGCTGTTCATGCAAACCATATGAAAAAATTATTTAATATTCTTGTAAGTACAGCATACGTAAGTTAAATACTTGTAAGTTCAACGTAACGTAAGTGAATAAATGCATAATTTATTATCATTGTTTTACCGAATTTATTTTTTCGAGAGTTTTATTAAAATACTTATGCATTTTATATATTCGACCGCCCATAAAGTGCCTTAATTACTTTATATTTGAGACTATGCACATCTTCGGTAATATTATAAAGTCTCTTTGCGTTTACACAACGATTTTTGCTGGCTTGAAGACGAATAAAAATTTAAAACTTGAGAGAATATATTGGATTATAATTCTTGGTATAATAGAATAGTTCTTTAATTTATAGACAAATTTAAAATGCATCGAGCACATTTCTTCTCTGTATTAAATGTCTTCTAAGAATAAACTAATTTATTTGTAGCACAATACATCAGAGGATAAACATTAATACTGATAATAATGTTATATTTTAACTATGATTAGCTAATTTTGTTTCAATTTTCTGCTCTTAATAATTTTCGAAGTATTAGTTAAGCAACTCAGAATGTGATGAAAAGAACTTCAAATTGAGTGCATTAGATCTAGAACGTTCGCATACAAAATTAAAGCAGGAAAGCTTTTGTTTGCAATACTGATAAGCTGTCGCATATATAATTCTGGAGTCTGGAGGCATCGCTAATGAGCACTCTGTAAGTTTGCTATGAAAAAACTGCTAGAATCCTCTATTTTCTTTTAGCAGGTCTAACTACTTTATCGAGTTGCTTTCTAATTAGGGCATGAAAAGACTCGGTGCTTTTAGATCGCAGATGTCCAGTGTGGGCGCTGAAGAGATATTAGAGGGGGGGGGGGTTATTACTGATCCGAGAGGAAGTATTGGGTCATTGAAAAGCAAGCGGGCATTAAAAGCACACTTAAAAAATTGGGTTATCTGAATACTTTTAAACAATTATTTAAACATTTCCATAATTATTCAAATATTGCATTCACATATCTTTAGAAGAATCATACCGAACGTGTCAGATGACCCTTTATATTAGGTGCGGCAGAAAAAACTAAGCTAATTAAATTCAAACCAGAAAGGATATGGATATTTTATATTAATGAAAGTTCACATAATGTCCTTTTTCATCGAAATGCTCTTTTCGTTTTTAATAGAGGATCAGGAAGTGATGGCCTCCATTGTTTATGCATTGATTGAATTTTGTTGGTAGCTGTCCAAGAATTGAGTCATTTCGGGCGTAATGGCAGCAATTTTCTGTTATATAACCTTAGTCTGAGATTTTAAAATTAGACATCCAGCGGTATTTGTTTTTTGGGGGGGGGTCGGGAATAGGATCCAATCGGTCTAGTGCGAAGTGGATGCGAAAAGCCAGCTGCATTACTATTGCATGTTTTAGGCAACCTGTCATTGTGAATAAACCACTCTACAACGAAATTCTCTTGACCAAAGTTGGGACATACTCTTAAATAACGTGTTAGTCGCTATTCAGCGGTGTGGCTTGCTATCATCATTCTCCCTTCCAAACCGTAGCTACGCAATTTTCAATTCGAGTTCTTTCTGCCGCACTCTGTACAAACTGCTCAAAGTTGCATGTAGTTTTCTTTTTCTGTCCCAAGCGAAAGAAATGAAAAAATATCAGACTAATAAATTAAGTTTATGACCATAAAACTGTATTTGAACAGTCTTTACAGTATCATATACTTTCAATATATAAAACTGCACATGCAGGACTTTGTGCATCGTTTGTCATATTCATTATTATATAAATGCTTTAAAAAATCTTCAATCGTTATTCTGTTTCCATATTCCTTGATGAATTTCAATTAACAATATGATAAAGTGCAAAAATAATGCTAAAATTTAATTATTTCACTCAGAGTCTGTAAGTCATATTGAAAACAGCTAATATGTCATTTTATAAAGGATAGGAGATACTGAATAAACTCGAACAAGAATCTATGAAAATTAAATAAATAAATAAATTGAAAAATAATGCTGAGAGTCAAAGTGTTACGTATGGTGTGTGACGCATAGCCTGAATACGCCATATTTATGGTGAGCTAAACTATTTTATACATGACATTTGTATACAAATTATGTATATATATATATGCCATTTGTATATAATGTTTTATACGTAACATTTTATAAAATAACAATTAAGATTTGCTGATAGTTTATTAATAATATGATATGCAAATGAATGACTTATGAAAGATAAGTAAAATCAAATAAAATTTCAATAAATTAAAGACAATACAGAATTAATATTTAGTTAAAAACAATAAAACCCATTCAGATGTAATAATGAAGTTAGTCTCTCATAAACATTGAAATAATTTAAAGTTGATACGTAATTAAATGGTTAAAGCATACATGATAGCTGTTAAAATACCTGGGAGGAAGTTTGTCAAATATTGACATTTGAGAAATAACCATGTTTTACTTTGGGGTAGCTTTTGACGGATCAACAATAGCCCATATGAAGACAGTCGAAGTGCTTAAATGAAATATAAATTTTCAATTTAAAATGCTTATTCATTAAAAATAAAGTTTAAGATAGGGTTTAAGAAAATTTCAAAAGTAAATATGTATATTCACCAAAACAAGTAGGTTTCTTTTTTGCTTTCTAAAGTATATTTAGAGTAAATAATAATGATTGAGGTAAGCCATGTTTCAGTTTTATTTGAAAGCTGACATTTGTCTAGAATTAGATCAAACAGTTTATTAACATGTAAGATATATTCTAAATCTAAAACGAACTTCGTTCAAAGATTTCCTGCAATTGAAAACTTTTCTTTATAATTATCAGATTAAGTTGAACTGCTCGTTTTTAAATGATTGTTCATTTCTTTTCTTATTTTTCAAAGTCAATCTTAAGGGCTTAGATCAAATCTATCAATTCTTTCCCTTCACAAAATGCAAAATTAAGTTCAGATTTCTAGTGAAGATTTTCTGTCGCAGTCTAACCGCGCGAGTTAACTTGCGAAGTCTGTTTATTATAAGATGGTAGATAATTTGAAAAAACCTTATGACCTTGAATAAAAGAAAAAGAACATTCATGAACATTTTTAAAATTTAGAATTAGTTGTCTTTCATTTGTGTCTCTCAGATATGCCAAAGCAGCTCCAGGATACTTTGTGTCATAATATTTATGAGGAATCTTCATTAGCAATGTTCTTCAGAATATTCTTATTCGTAAAAATAACTTTCAATGCAGTCGCTAAGTTGGTGTAAAAATTATATTAATTTATCTAACAGTTAAATTTTGAGTTAAATTTCCTTTCTTGTCCTTTCTGAATTTCAACTTACAACTTCCTGCCAGAATGTAGTTTTAGAATCAAGTTTGAATGCAAATGAGGAAGAGCGGTATTTAACCTCGAAGTTCTACTGTCTTAGTCAGAGAGAATCAGAGATTCTGGTTAGCCCATGTCCGCCTTTTTAGGCTACTCTCTCTTAAATTATTATTACGCTCGGTCATACTTTAGGCCTTTGATAGCTTCGCAATCAATTTTGCGTTAAGGGGCCAACTCCGTTAGAAGTTGGACAGCTTCGGCTATATCTTTTTAGTTAAGTTTAGTTTAGTTCTTAGCATCTTAAGTTCAAACCCGAGTGTCGGCTTTATTGTAAAACTCCAAGACAGGAGTTATGTTAAATTTTAATTTGGAATAATGAATGGTCTTTAACCCTTTTCAAGTCTTATTCACTGTCTCATGAACTAAAGCGATTATTTGCTCACCAAGTTCTTAAGATTCTTCAAATTCAACTGTAACTTAAAAGTACACAGTACAGAATCTTACAATGGAATAAACAAAACACGAGAACTTTTCATATCCTTGTTAGAAAATTTATTTGCAGTGGAAATCAACGATTCTGAAATCTCTATATTACAGAATCCATTGAAACTCAATACTATTGTGATTTTAATATTTCCTAAGCTTGATTCAAAATTCTGTTCTTATATACAGCTTTCGGTACTTACGTTGCATCATATGACACTGTGAAGGTTTGGTACCGATAGTTCAAAAACAAGGACTGTGACATTCAAGAAGCAGAGCGGTCTAGCCAGCCTACTGATGTTGATGATGCCTGCCTGTCAGAACTTGTGGAAGAAGATCAGTATGTTGCAGCGTCATTATGTTAATTGGAAGCAGAAAAGATGAAAAATATGCAACCGCCTTCACCGGGAATCGAACCACGGACCTCTGGAATACCGGCCCAGCGTGCTACCGTTACACCACGAAGGACGCTAGAAAAGTGGGAGAAACACCTTATAATGTAACTACTCGAGAGCTTGCTAAGGAGTTAGACGCTAGTGCCATGTCCATTATTCGCGCTATGCATTGTATAAATCTGACGTATTCTTTACTCAAATGAAAATCTTTATAAATTATTGTATTCATAAAAATCAATACATATTCTTCGGAGTTCACGTTTATTAAAATCAAATAATTATGAAGCAGGGGATAGAAGAGCAAAATACTTGGTTTTTAACTTGAAAGAAGATGCTTATGTTACCAATTTTGAATTTAGTTAGATATTTTTAGTAAAAATTGTTTTATTTCCCCGTGCAATGCAGCGCCTGACGAATTTTAAGAGAAAGCTACGCCGGATGCATACAAGAGCAGGTGCATTTAATTTGAATAAATTTAATTGACTACCGTGTTAGCTGTAACCGTAATTCTACTCTTTTGCTTTCCAGAAGTTGCTAGAACTATCTCACGTGGCCGATTGAAAAAGCTATTAAAGCCAGAGAGAAAATCTCAGCTCAGTTGCTTAGTGAGCTGTTGTTTACTTAGTTGCTGTAATTTTCTCGATCAGATTAGCTTTCTCTGCGCTTTGGATTGCGTTCTATTCTAACGTGTTTAGCAGTTTAAAGGTTAGCACTGATTATATTGCGTGATATTGTGATATTGTACGAATATCTCTGAGGAAAAATTCCAGCATTTTGTTATATTTCTTGTGATAAGAATAAGTTTTATTAACTTTTCATCCAACTTGTGCATTCAATCTATTACAAACCCGTACGCACGCAACACTCAGTTACATCGCACAACAGGTTAAAATTTATACTTTCTTGAGACATTTATGTACACAAAGCAGGAGAAACAAGATTTATTTATTTATATTTATAGATAAAAGTATTAATTAAAAAACTGAGAAATTCTCATCCATTTACCTCGAAAATTTCTTTCTATTCAAAAATCAAACGCATGGATTTTGAAAGGCTAGAAATATGGCTTTTCGGCTTTAGATAAATCCAGCTGCGGTTCTCGAACTGCCATGATTTCTACTATGCGGCTACTATTGTCATGAAGTTTGGCCACCCCTGATATATATCACGCAATATAATGGTCATAAGAACACAATTAAATGAACCCAAAAACTCATAACAGGCTTCAAATCTTGAGGAATTTGTAGGCATTTGGATAGTACCTCAGAATTTAATCTAAAGACGAACAATATTCAAACTTGGTAATTAGGATGTATTTGATAATGAATGCCTTTCGTTTCGAAGAGAGACGAAAGTGTTTCAAAGTAGAGACATTCGAGTTCAAGTATTATTTCATTATTTATTTCCTAAAAATAATCAAGTTTAATGCTCTAGAATGAATTCGAGGCTGAATGATTAATAATACATAACGTTCATGTCTAATAACTAAGAGACAGAATTAATTTCGAGATAATCATAAGGTACATAATACATATTTAATAAAAGTAAGCTTCGCGCGAAATGTATTTCTACCAAAATTAAGTTTCAGATGAAGGCATTTTTGGTAATTAAACTTTTAAAAATTCATATATTTTAATAATATATTTGGTAAGGAAATGGTAGTCTTACAGATCATTTTTCTAATAAAACAACAAAAGCCCATTCAGTATAATATAAGTTGTTATTTCAGTTACAAAAGTAAACGCTTTAAAAAATGCAGTTAGAATGAGAATATCTTTCCCAACATAAATATGCAGTAATTTATGTCGAACATTATTGTTTCTACAGGAAGAGACTTTTCTCATCGTCCATTAGTTCTAAAAGCGAACTTTTGAAATCTGAAACTTTCTCTTATACTGTGTTTCCGAACATAACAAAGGTTTTTACTGGAAGGATGAAAACGTTTTCAGTAATAATGTTCGTTCATAATAGTACTGCTACGAATTTTGTATATATGTAAATAATTTAGTGAAACTATATGCAAATTCCCGTATGCATATAAGCATTCTGTACCGTACCACGCGCATAGGGAAAAATCCGCACTTGTGATTGGCCATACTTTCAGATGACGTTATTTCTTCTTGGCGTAATGATTTTTAGGCGGGGTTCATATGATTTTGTTTTGTTGAATAACGCGCATCAGTGACATTGAAGCGTGAAAATTATCGTTTGTTTCCTTCGAAACGAAAACATTTAGCTGCAGCGTTATGCAGATGGATTCCTGTTGAAACCTCCTTCTCTGACAAATACTACTTTTATGCAAAGGTACAAACATGTTATACATTAAAAAATGGGCAATATTCATAAAGTAATATTATTCAATTTAAAATACGTACGTCTATTTCTCTGTTTCAAATCTATATTAGTCTAACTTCAAAAATAAATTTTACTTTTTAAGACTGATTATAAATATTGTGAATATATTGTGTACTTGTGTAATGTCAGTTCCCAACGTCGTTTTTGATATTTTCGAAAACTGACTTGCCTCTGCTTTCGCAGATTGCATCAGCAGACAATAAATATATTATGAACATAAAATAATATATTAATAATCACAACACCTATAATAGGAAAGGTTTTTAATTAAGAATACATTTATTAAAAAATCTCTGCACTTAATGTTAATAACACATTTACGGATTTAGCACAAGAAGAAATAACACTTTTGCTCTCTAAGAAAAAAAAATCACTACATTTTTTATATCAAATTCACCATACTACAGTGTTGTAAGAAGTAAAATCTCATAGCAACAAAAATACAACGCACGTAATAATCTTTTCGGTACTGTTACCAAAATGTAAACAAACGTTATGGAGGTTGTAGGGTTTATATTTATTTTAACTAACATTTATTTTAAGTTTAAACTATCTTTCCTGTCAAGCCTTACTTTCCCCTGGAACTGCCAATGCCAGAATATGTAAATTTGAGTAGAACGCGCAAGCATTCAAATTATCAGCGGAAGTAGTATGATTTAAATAGAAGGAAACAAGTTCGGAGAGAGAGAGTTATTCTTACTTCGCGAGCGCGGAGGTAGAAATCGAGAATTAAAGAACCCCGCGTTGCGGCCTATGTGCTTGGCGGGAAGTAGTTGCAATTGTTCCAGTGAGCTTCAAGTCTGCTGAATTAGCTGCGGCTTTTGTAAAACGCGGTGAGTTAGTTATTTTAGAGAGCCTCGTAGTTAGAATATTGTCTTTATTTTCTTTTCAGGTTATTATTTTTATTTTGACTGCCTAGTTGGCACAGTTTGTAAGCGTCAAGAGGACGCAATTGTAATTTAGTACGTTGAATAAAAAGGGACTTAAACCCTTTATAAGACTCTGTGGTTTATACAAGCTTTCACTGTCACCTCTTGGTTGCGTGCTAGTTAGAGGCGCGCAACGTTATATTGGCGCCCGAACACTTATCGAACTGAAATGGCCGAAAATTGGATGGAAGCCGCTGGACAACACCAAGAAATGACAACGCAGTTAGAAGGATTTGGATACCTGGTCCAGACTTTGAGAGCATCAATCAAGCCAAACGTCTATTTCGACGGAAAAAATTCGGTCGCGGTATTTCTCGAAGGTATAGAAAACCACTTTCAGCTCTACCCTGTGCCTGAAAGACAAAAAGTTGCCATCGCCACATCAGCACTAAGAGGACAGGCCGCGCTATGGTGGAAAATATAGGCAAATTTCTTCTAGGTGAATTTGGAAGCCCGACGTATACATTTGAAAATTTCAAAAAATCGTTAGTAAAGGCCTTCCCCATAGTGAAAGATCGCGCACGGCTGGAAGCCGAGCTATATAGTTTCTATCAACGGGATACAGCACAATTGACGGACTTTATTTTACGAAAAATCAAACTAACGGATATGCTGTATGGCAAGAAACCCGATGCGGAGATTATTGAAATAATATTACCAAGATTGTTACCCGCTGTCCAAGACTACTTTGAAATTAGAAACCCAACCACATTGCAGGAACTTTTCGAATTGGCGGTGAAGTTTCAAAATCGCAGAATCGCGGAAAGAGCGAGAGGGGAAACATATTCTCAAAGTACCAGAAGGAAGGAGGAAACAAGAAATGGAAATCGCTCATATGGGGGAAAGAACTATCAAGCTAACGCATCGAAACTTGAAGGGCAAGGCCCAAAAAGAAAATTTGAAAATAAGCATCCGCGTACCCAGAAGACACACATTGAAAGGAAAGCTTTAAACGACTAGAGGGGCCTGTGAAAGGGAGGGTCCAGACCCCGGAAGTTTTAGAAAAACCCTCAAATAGACATCTAAATACAGTCATCGTAAAAAACTCACAGCTACCAATTATACAAGTCCTGGTTGGCGATGTACCAGTAGAAGCCCTCATCGATACAGGAGCAGAAGGAAATTTCATGAGTGAAATGTTCTTCAAAAAGAATTTTTATAGGATACGACTCTTTAAAACCAGAAATACGGAAATTATAGCGGCGCAAGGAAAAACATGTCACTGCATCGGGAAAGTATCATTAAACATACAGGTAAAAGAGGAAAATCTCAAAGTATTAATTTTTGTGGTGAAACACCTCCAACACTCTCTTATTTTAGGTATGGACTTTTTAAGGGCCGCGAGGGCCAAATTAAATTTTCAAGATAGTTCCGTGGTGCTGGAGATGGACCAGAGGGTGGTGGAACCGGTGGAGACACCTGAATTGGACCTTAGCCATTTGAATGACCAGGAAAGTAAAGCAATACAGCAAGTGGTGAGTAATTTTTCTCATTTGTTTTCAGAAAAACCGGGAAACTGTCAGATCGTGACTCACAAGATTCAACTAAATGCCGAAAAACCTTGTAGGACTAAACCTTGCCGCTATGACAAACAAAAAGACGTAATCATCGAAGAACATATTCAGGAGATGTTAAAGAATAAAATAATAACGCGCATAAATAGTGAATACGCGAGTCCAGTCGTATTATGTAGGAAAAAGAACGAGTTTCCTCCTTCGGAAAGGGCTTGGAGGTTTGCTATCGATTATAGAAAACTAAATAGCATAACTAAATTCCCAGTTTACCCTTTGCCGGTTTTAGACGAGATCATTAGACAGATCAAATCGACAAGATATATGTCTACTTTGGACTTAACGTCTGGCTACTATCAAATAGCTATGAGACCCGAAGATATACATAAAACCGCGTTTATAACAAAATCGGGCACTTATGCATTTTTACGCATGCCTTTTGGGTTGTGTGGGGCCCCATCAACATTCCAGAGAGCTATGGACATTGTTCTAAAGCCTGTCCTAGGAAAATCAACTTTAATTTATCTAGATGATATAATTATAACGAGTAGTACGTTGGAACAACACGTTAATGACCTCGAACAAGTTTTTAAATTATTAAAAGAGGCCGGTCTTACAATTAACGCCTAAAATGCAAGTTCGCAACTAAAGAACTTAAATATCTCGGTTATAAAATTTCGCAAAAGGGTATAGAAACGCAAGATTCAAAAATAAAAGCTATTAAGAATTTCCCACCGCCCAACACCGCCAAGAAACTTTCGTCTTTCCTTGGACTATGTTCTTACTATCGATCTTTCATAAAAGATTTCGCTAATATTGTTGAACCACTCTTAGTAATCAAACGAAAAAAGAGTAAATTTACGTGGACAGCGGAAGCTAACACGGCTTTTGAAAGATTAAAAGAAGCGCTTATTAATGCCCCTGTTTTAAAATTCCCTGAGGGGGACGAAAACCTGGAAATTGCGGCAGATGCATCAGACTATGCGGTGGGTGCGGTTCTTATGCAAAATAACCATCCGCTGGCATTTTTTAGTAAAACATTGAATCAAACACAAAGGAATTATACAGCTACAGAAAGAGAAACATTAGCCGTATTAATGGCTGTACACAAATTTCGAGTTTATTTCGGCAAATCGCCAGTAACAGTCTTTTCGGATCATGCGGCGGTTGGTAGACTTTACTCGGGAAAAAACCTAACGCCCAGGTTAATAAGATGGGCTTTAAAACTCCAATAATATAATATCACAATAAAATATAAACCGGGTAAGGAAAACAATGTAGCTGACGCACTTTCTCGCATAAAACTGGACGATGAAGGTAATGAACTTAAATGCGCTGTGTTGACTTCAAAAATTTTAGATTCTAGAGATACGGTTATTACTGAACTGAAAGCTGATCCTGAATTTGGAAATATCTATGCTTATTTGAAAGACCCCGAAGGCTTTGAGCATACAGATATCGATGCGATAAGAAATAGAGCAAAAAACTATGAAATAATAGATAATTTATTATTCTATACGAAAACAACAAACGAAAATCTTGAGTATAAGCCAGTCATCCCACCCTCGCTTCGATTAAGCATTTTGAAGGAGTTGCACGAAAAAAAAACAGCGGGCCACCTCGGGGTCAGAAAGACTTTAAAAAGGGTACACGAGGCGGTATATTTCCCGCAATTATACAAAATAGTAACGGCGTATGTCAGGTCCTGCAATCAATGTCAGTTAATAAATGATATTAATTACAGCCCGGCCGGGTACTTAAATAGCATTCGCGCTACATTTCCGAATGAAATTTTAGGCATAGATCTCCTTGGTCCCTTCCCCCAGAGCGAGTTAAATAAAAATCGTTTTCTTTTAGTAATAGTAGATCATTTTTCAAAATGGATAGAAATTGTTCCACTTGAACGCGCGTCAGCCAAAACAGTCGCAGATGCATTCTTACACAGATACATTTTAAAATACGGTGCACCGATAAAAGTCATTAGCGATAACGGAAAACAATTCATTAGTCAAATATTTGAAAACATATGCAATGGACTTGATATACGCCATATCAAAATGGTTCCGTATAGACCACAGGCTAACATAGCAGAAAGAGTTAATAAAAACATTGTAAAAATAATTCGCAGTTACGTTAGCACACATCACAAGCGCTGGGATGGCTACATAAATGAATTAGCTTATGCTTTAAGAACGGCACATCATGATACTACGGGAAAAACTCCAGCAGAATTATTTTTAGGCAGAAAGTTAATTACGCCTTTAGATAAATTATTCTTTGTGCAACAAAGAGAGCAGGAATTTAGACAAAAGGACATGCAAAAACTAATTGAGCAGGCGCTTAAAACTTCGGATACGGCAAGAAATAGACAAAAGTTATATTACGATAGAAAACGCCGTGAAGCAGATTTTAAAGTTGGGGATAAAGTATTGAAACGGAAATTTTCTTTATCAAGTGCCCCAGACAATTTTATGGCAAAGCTAGCTCCAAAGTTTGAAGGCCCCTATGTAATTCAGGAAATCAAAGGAGTAGTCTTATATCTTAAAAACGAGAAAGGGGAAATCTGTAAAGCAAGTCCCGACCAGGTGAAAAAATACTATAATCCAAATGATTTTGAAATCCTTAAAAGTTTCTTGCAGGACTCAAGTCTAAACGAAATAGAAGGGCCAGAGACTGCAACAACTATTCCACCACCCAAGAAACGGAGAACTGAAGAGAGACGTAGCACTTCTACAACCCGGACGTCGGCATCAAAAAGAAAAAAGGATTTTCAAACTCCGGCGTTTAAGAAAAACAAAAATACAGATGAACCGGGTAAAGAAACCGTAGTAAAAACGAAAACACCACCTACAAAGGATGGCAGGAGAAATTACACATCAAGGAGAACGCGCACACGGCCACAGAGTCAGGTGCCAGCAAGGCCGCCGTTCCGGAAACTGAAACGCCAACAGGAGGCACAAAAATACGACGAACAGAAGAAATTCAAGAAGGACTCCAGACCGGAGGACGTCAAGACCAGCCGTCCCAGGCAGAAACGCAAAGGACAACAACCAGACGATTACTCCGTCAAGAGGCCAGCATGTAGAGGACGCAAAAGAAAGATCAACGGGGACGACACGCGGAGATCAACAAGGAGAAGATTGACATCCATGACACCTCTAACTTGGGATCAATTTTGTCAAAAACGGATGACGGAGTTTCAAGCATCGAAAACTCAAAGATAAGTTAAAACCTTCTATAAATTTTTTTTCTCTTTTGTTCCGAAATGTTATGCTTAAGTACGAAGTTCTATGTTTTGACGAAAGTCAATATGTCTCGGTTGAGACTTAGTTTTGTTTTACTTTATTTAGCTAAGGCAAAAGTATTATTTTCTTTAAGTGTAAAAGCTAAAAACAAGCATTTTCTGTTGGTCGAAAGACTAATTCTGTTATGTTTAAGCCAAAATTTGGCCGGAGATAAAAATAACTTCGTATTCTTGTACTAATAAGAATTTTAGTTTCAGTGCCGCCAGCTTGGCGAAGAATGAGTAAAGTAAAAATTTATTTTCTCTTATTCATTTTATGGTAAATTGTAAAAAGCATATGTATTAAACTTTTGTAAATGTATGTAAATACTTGCATGTTATGTAAAAGTAGAATTTAGTCTAGAAGCATAAAATTGTAGATGCTAAAAGTGAATGCTTAAAAGCAATGAAGTCAAAATTTAAGTATTAAACTGTAAAGTCATGCTTTAGAGCGAAAGCCTGCATGTTTAAAGATGAATGAGGGGGAAGTTAGAATGAATGTGTTTCGTAGGGTTCTCCACCTACATTTGAATTTTTAAGAATATTAAAGTAGCTCATTGAGTTGTAGAATGTCGAGTAAGGTGTGTCTATTTGGTTGTTGAATTCTAACAAATCATGGTGGTTAGGGGAAGTGTTGTAAGACTAAAACACGAATATTCCCGTTTGACACCACACATGGTGGAGAGCCAGGGTAAAGTTAAATTAATGCTTGAAAAATTGAATGAATGTGAAGTAAGCAATAACTAAGAAAAACGAAACGTTAAAAACAAAAATTTATTGTGTCAAGAAAGTGTAAATTATAATGTATGTAGAAAGATACTGATACTTATTCCTTCCAGATGCTGGAAGGAAAGACCAAGATTGATTGATGAAGTCCAGGAAAAGTTGCTGTAAGAAGAAAGCTTTGTAACGACTAACAGAATTTTAATTGTTACATAAGATTTTTTTTTTGTGTGTGTAAACGAGGCTTTCGCCAGTTAGTTCAGAATTAGATAAACTTACAACAGGTCGTTTGTAGGACCTGCTTCCAAGTTTTCCAAATTCTGGCAGCGGCAAATGTAGGGTTTATATTTATTTTAACTAACATTTATTTTAAGTTTAAACTATCTTTCCTGTCAAGCCTTACTTTCCCCTGGAACTGCCAATGCCAGAATATGTAAATTTGAGTAGAACGCGCAAGCATTCAAATTATCAGCGGAAGTTGTATGATTTAAATAGAAGGAAACAAGTTCGGAGAGAGAGAGTTATTCTTACTTCGCGAGCGCGGAGGTAGAAATCGAGAATTAAAGAACCCCGCGTTGCGGCCTATGTGCTTGGCGGGAAGTAGTTGCAATTGTTCCAGTGAGCTTCAAGTCTGCTGAATTAGCTGCGGCTTTTGTAAAACGCGGTGAGTTAGTTATTTTAGAGAGCCTCGTAGTTAGAATATTGTCTTTATTTTCTTTTCAGGTTATTATTTTTATTTTGACTGCCTAGTTGGCACAGTTTGTAAGCGTCAAGAGGACGCAATTGTAATTTAGTACGTTGAATAAAAAGGGACTTAAACCCTTTATAAGACTCTGTGGTTTATACAAGCTTTCACAGTCACCTCTTGGTTGCGTGCTAGTTAGAGGCGCGCAACGTTATAAGGTATATCCTTGAACCCAAGCAAGTCAAGGTATTCCGAAGCGTAGAGAAAATGATGCCATCGGAAGCCACATCCAATCACGAGGAAGGATTTTTCCGTATGTGCCTGGCGCGGTACAGAATGTTTATATGCTTCCCGTATCTCTAAAAATAATTATCAGTGAAAATTATCAGTGAAATAATGGATTACTATTTCAGATTTTATCAAATGCACTACTACTAAAGTTTTGTAACTAGGGTTTTGGGTACAATAAAAGCGGATGCTACCTTCGCCATTTTTTCGCAATATCTTTCTTTTTTAAAAAAACGCACAGCGATTCGCATAGTATTGTTCTCTAAATTTTGTAAGGAAAGTGTTTTACAAAAACAGAATCTATTTTCGTCGGGCTCCACTTTGTTGTTCTAACAAAAGATGGCTCAGATTGCTTTGATCTTTTGTTCGAATCAGCTAATCGAAGTCTAAATATAGTTTTATCTCTGATTTAAGCGGTAATTTCTCCTTTGTTTAGTACTGACTGCATTTTAATTCCATTATGCGTAATGCAATTAAAAAAAAAAGATTGATGAAAAATATTTGTAATTATGTTGTTAGGAATTTACTTCTCAGGAAATAATGTGTTTTTCTTAAAGAGCAGTTGAACAGTATTTTAGCGTGCTTCTAAATACGCAAATACTTCAAAATAATGAAGAAAGCTTTTAGAAGAAGAAACATGATCTCAGATTTGCTTACAATGTGGCACAACGGTATGAGTACCATATACAGTGCGTCCACAAAGATTTAGGATTAAATTCATGCAAAATCGAAAGTTGAAGAAAATAGCGTTCTCATATCCTTCAATATATTATATTCTTAGACAAAATATTCTCCAATATATAATCCTTAACGGGACTGCTTTATGTTTTGCGCTATCATAAAACTGGGCTCGATTCCTCAGTAGAATTAATTTTTACAGCCTCTAAAATTTCAGAGCTCTAAAAGCTCACTGTTTAGAGATTCTAAAAGCTTTCTGTTTAGAGCCTCTAAAAACGAGTTAATCAAAAATCAAAGCCTTTATTAAGGTTTTGTGATTGCCTTCAGTGCTGTGAATGTAATGCTCTTTCAAGTGAGATTTCACTATCAGATAAACTTTCTGCTTGTGCGAAATCTGGTGAATAAGAGAAATAGTACAGAACTGTGACACTTTACTTTCCTAGGAACTCCTTGAACAGAATACCCTGCGAAAAACAAAGGGATAGTTCTATATCTCCCGTTTTACAGGGCCGATTGATAAAATTCTAACTGCGTTTTTCATGTATCGAAAGCACGACTTAAGATATATATTAGATTTATATATAGCATTGTCCTAACATAGGTATTTTGACACAAAATGGGACTTTTTCTAAAATAAGATACCAATTTTTCCATATTTCAATTCTACGACTCAAATTATGCCTATATATTAAATTTTGTAAAATTTGGTGTGGAATTTACGGAGAAATTCAAAACTTTATCTTCGCACAATTTTTTCGGTTTACGCCAAGAATAATTCACATGGCGAACTTCTTAATATGTGCCAATCAATTTTCCTTTCTTTTCGATTATGCCGGAGCGGAAAAAAGGCACCTCATTCCACAGTCACATCGTTTCTACTTCCAAATAATTTTAGCAAAGTGTCTAAACCACATTTGATGTTTTATCGCTTTCAAAAAAATATGCCAAATTTCAAAACGCGCGAACATATAAATTCACGTATATCTTGGGAAATTTTGAATAACAAATTGTAATTTTTTGCAGTTATGCTGAGAAATATGTCTACTTTAAGATGATGGTAAAAGTTTTATAGATTATAATTCAAAACGTTTTTTGAAAAATTCATAAAAATTATTTTAAAATACAAATTTAAAAATTAAATCATAAGAAATGGGTGAATTTTATTTGGAATGAACCTAAAGTTCGAAAGGAAGAATCAAATAAGTTTAATAAAAAAGGAAAGATTAAAAATATATACCAAATTCAATTAACATTGAGGAGCTAAAACTTTGGGAGCTAATGTTTTAAAAAACTACTCGTGCGATTTTTACAGCACTTGGTAGTTTGGCGTAATTGAGTCGCAGAATCGAAATCTGCGAAAAAACTCGTGTGTTATTTCAGAAAAAGTCCGATATAAATCTAATACATAGCCTAAGTCGCGCTTTCAAGACATTAAAACGCATGTTGAATTTCATCAATAGGCCCAGTAGAACGAGGGATATAGAACTGTCCCTCCCCCTTTTTTCCCCCGCACTAAGAAGGCTCGTTGTTTCGCAGCAGAAAGAACAAATTTTTCACTTTCATCAAAATCGTCCACGTTTTTATGGGCAGTATGACTACTGATATTAAACTCATTAGTTATCGTTTGAAGAGACAGGTGACTATTTTTATGCAACAATTGTCAAGCTCTTTCGATATTCACATTCTTTCAAGACTACGAAGTGGGATCATTCTTGGGTTCATCATTACCGTACCGCTCATCAGAAAAATCATCCACAGTACGAAACCCACATCGGATAGTGTCAATACTGCATCCTTATCTACTTTTCATAGCTTTACAATGCCTCTGTGTCTCATTTTCCTGCCTTATAGTAAAACGTTATTGCTATTATTTGCTCAGTTTTCACATTCATGATAGCTTGTGTTCGTAAGTAAACGATTAACTTCATTCGCGATTCTAACCATTAGCAATCGATACATTAAAAAAAAATAATAAGCTAAGATATTACAGTCAGCCTCATAATAAAAGAAATCAATCGTTTGGAAGATCTTTTGGAATTCATTAAAAGTTGTCTTAGCTTTGTAGGCGAATTTTAATCTATCTATCTGTCTATCTACATCTACATCTATAAATAGTATTTAATGAATAATATATAATATTTTATAATATAATATAATCAAGTAGTCTGACATAGAAGCATACAGTAACAATGATAAAATCCCAACCTATTCATTCTATCCATTCAATAGAAACTCGCGCATGGTCTCAATGTGTATATCCACTTGTATATCCCTAAACCTATAAGCAGCGTATTTACCACGAATACTACAATGAAATGTATTTCATGTTCTGTGTGAAACTTCTTCGCCGTAAGTGCATAACAACTTATCCCAGTATAATGTCCTATAAGAAAGGCCAGGTAAATCTTCCATTGGTTTAATGTAATTTTTCTCTTAATATAACAATCCATCTGCTCAGATCCCGTTATAATGGTCTTAAGAATTCGTAAATAGGGTTAAAATGCGAGTCTTTTCTGAAAAATTGGTAATTTTATTCCCCTCTCTCTTGAAGTCATTATCAGATTAATTTAAATGTAATTATGCTGAGTTGCTTTCCCACAATTTCCCTCAGTGGGTTCGTTTTAGATTTTTTTCACGCTAAAATTAAAATTTAAAGTGAAAGAGAACCTGAAGCATCGTAAGGAACGTCGTTTATCTATTCTTAAGGCGAATTGTGGAACTATAGTCTAGGAGTAATTACAATATGCACTCATTTATGCAAACCATCCTAATGTAACAAATTCTTTGCATTCTGAATTTATTAAAAGTTTTATTTTGATATTATTTATTTTCTTCATAAACTTCTGTTTTTTTAATGTTTCTTAATTCACCAAAATCACTCATTTCCATATTTAAGAGATTACATCAGTAATTTTAATTGCTTTAAATTAAAGCAAAATATCCATTTTAATTGAATCTGGAAAAATAAGTGGATTCAATAATCTTATGTTTAATTTGCTTTTAAATTTTATTCCCCCTCAAAAAAAAAAAAAAAAAAAAAAAAAAAAAAAAAAAAAAAAAAAAACACTTTTCTGAAAGATTAATGCGAACCTTTTCAACCGGGAAACCTTTCAAATTAAAAGGCTTTATGTATCCAAATTTAACGTTATCAAAATATGAAAATATTCCACTTTGTAAAATAAACTTTTTAAGCAATAAAGCTTCTGAAACGGCGGTCCGTAGACAGTATATAGTTTTGTTGATGTCTAACAAAACTTCAGTAGAACTTGCAGAAATGGCAGACTCGTGATACTGATTGAACATCATTTTATTCATTCTTCCTTGAATATGTCATGTAGGCAGGAGACAAGTGACAGCAGGGCCGGACACCCGGACGGCTTACAATGACTACTCGGGTACTGTCCGGACCCTGCAACTATCTATAGCTGAAACTTTTACAAATAGACATAAATATACAAGAAGACACTAATATACTTATACTGATAGACTCAATGCGTCTGATAGAGAAGTGCGTATTCACTGAGTGCTTAGATACTTATGCGATTTTATACATAGACTAATACGAGGAAGACACTTATACGCTTATAGAGGGACGCTAGTACATTTATGGACGCTAATACCCAAATTTACATAGACACTTATACACTTAACGACGTAGACACTAGTACGTAAGTACAACATACTCATAATTACGCATATACAAAGTTCGCATGTTTACAGTTCGCTTATATACATAGACACTAATAATGCGACACACTGACAAAAAAGGAAAGATTAAAAATATATACCAAATTCAATTAACATTGAGGAGCTAAAACTTTGGGAGCTAATGTTTTAAAAAACTACTCGTGCGATTTTTACAGCACTACAAAATTTACTACAAAATGCGACACACTATTACTACAATATACTACAAAATGCAACACACTAATATACTATAGACTAATACACGTTGACACTGATACGCGGGTACCATATGCACATAAAAACACATTAATAAAATTATTCTATTATTTTACAATAACTTACACATGGATACGATACACTGATATATGCAGACACTTACACTAAGATACGTAGACATTTACGATATATATAAAATTAAGTATTGGTACACATAGATACTGCGTAAATTCGATATATTTTAAAATGCACTTTTATGTGAATATTAATAATACACTATACTACTATAGGTGTTGCTCTGTATGTACTTAGATCTTGAACGGTCTAGATCTCAGATTTCGTACCCCGCAAGAGCCTACCCCTCTTAGTTGCACACGCAGCTGCAAGTCCAGCCGCTTTAAAACTGAAGTTCCAAGAACTTTTCTGAATTCTAGAATATTATGTTGCATCTATTACTTTTCTTCAGCTCAATGACTTGAAAAAATTTTTAAAAACACTAAGGAAATATATTTTACTGTATTAATATGATACAATTATGACGACGTTTATTTCACAATATGATATATCATATCTATACGTAGAAATCGTTTTTTAAATATTTGCTTTATCATGTAGGCATGTTGTTACATTATAGAGTTTCAAAACATTTTGAAATAAAATGTGCCATTTTTATTGACAGTTATGCGGAGATTTGATGGCTTGAGCAGGCATCATATTAAACGGACACACGAATGACTCTGTAACAAGCCATAAAAGAAAAGATCATATAGAGTCCACAGCCACCTTAGCAGGGCGTAGTTAGCTTTTTCATTTTTATAGACGGCGACGCTCGTCCAAAAAATTATTAATCTGATTGCTGACTCTTTGCAATTGGAATATTAGCCAAATGCATCGGTTAACCAGATCTCTAGACCTAGACACTATTGAACATGTCTGGTACACCTACTGAAGAGCAAATGCCGCATTTCCAATATGAAATTTGTGAAAGCTACATAGCTATTAGAGGGGCTTATACCATATAAGCCTCCATCTTTTTCGATCTTGCAAACTCTATTATTATGCGACAAACAGCCTTATTGCGATCATTCATGTATGCCATGAGCAGGCGTGTGTACCTATTCTATTGTATATTTTGGGTATTAAGTTCTGAAGATAATCGAAAGTAAGTGAAATTTCTTTTACTTTTAAACAGCAGTGCATGTCATCTTATAAAACTTAATAATTATATAAGAATTTTCGGCTCGAATCGTAAAAAAAACTCAATTAATAAAAAAAATAGTTTTCTTGCATATAAAAGAAAAGTAAGCTTTTTAAAGTCTTTTTAAGATTAAAACATTGCAGCAATAAACTCTTAACAGAGAACTTTTCGTTCATGTTCATTTCAGAATTACCTTAAAGTTTCTAACAAATTTAATTCTTATCAATGAAATATTTTGTTCAATCCTGTCTGATCGAAATAGATGCTGTAAAATTACATGAAGAAGCAAAACGTTTTATTCTTTTACTAACTGCGTGTGTTTTCTTTAAGGTATCGAAGACTTCGGAGTCCTGCCAATACTCTGATTGTCAATTTAGCCGTCAGTGATGTGTTGAATGGTTTTCTTCATCCTATGGCTACATATTCATCATTCAAGGAAGTTTGGATGTTTGGAAAATTGGGTATAGAAATTCTCATATTCCACAGTAAAAAATCAATTTTGTGTTCTTTATTAAGAATTTAAAACAGTTTTGCGTTTATTTCTGCTCTTCATTAAGATAAAAAAAATTATTTGTAAGATTATTTATTACTTAACAGATTGTATTACGTGTATAGTCATTTGTAAAGGTATCAAATTTAAGACGCATTTCATGATATTATAATAATCAAAAACATTCTACATACCCATTAATACGTTTATTCTATTAAGCAAAAAATAGATTAATTGCTTAAAAATATATTTTTACACTACGATAAAACATGTTATGAATATCTGTCTCGAGGTGATCCTTTGATTGTTAAAAGATTTCTCTCACATAATTGGAGCAGACGGCATATTTATTCCACTAATAACAAAAGACATACTAATGTTCCTTTACTTTCTAGGGGTTTATTTTAGTTTCATAATAGTTATTTTTATTTTTGAAAATGCTTCCTTACTTATCATTACGATTCCCTACCATAATGAATTTTCAGGATCGCGTTTTATGTAAATTCGGTAGAAACCAGTATTTAAGTTGAAGTCTCGGTCACTTCAGTAGAAGAGCTTAGAAGTTCTTAGTAAAGCGTATTCTGCCTTCTTGCTACATCCTTACTATAGTCTAATCTTAACACTTTTCGGTCGTATTGTTACGTGCTTGTCGGTGAATAATTCAATACTGATTTAAATACTCATAAGGTTACGAGTTCTTTTCCTAACTTTATGCTTAACTGCTTGCCACTTATCTGCATAATTCTGCGGTATGAGCGAGTCGCTACGAAATGAGGCAGACAGGAAAATTGAACTTAAATTTGATAGTGAAACTCAAGTATAATGCCACAAACCGCTTTAAAGAATTATACCGTATCTTTGCGAATATTATTCTGAAGAATGTTAATGCTCGTTCAGGTGTTTTTCAATATAAACCTACACGGAACATAATCGCATGGAATATTATCAAGCAGGTGATGATTCGATGAAGATGATAGCAGGTGATGATTCCTTTAGCGAGGACCTTTTATATTTCTATAATCAAACTATATCATACACAATACAGACATAGAAATCGGCAAAAACGCTTGCTGAATAGTATAGTTTCTCAGTGGATTAATTTTTTTCGAGCTTGTAGAAAGTATCCATAAAAATTCTTATGCGACCTTAATTTTCACAGCTTTCACAATTCATACTTCTTTGCTAGGCGAGATATACACGCTGTCCGGTAAATGTTGCGACAAACTTCTGGGAGAGGTAGGGCACATCATAAGGATAAGAATTGCATAGGAACCCATGCCCGTACATCTCAGGGGTAGGTGGTAGCAGAGGTAGAAGAGGGAAAGGAAACAGAAAAGTTATTAATTGGAAACCTTTACTAGAAATGAATACAAATGGTGTACGACAGCTTGAATGTTACAATAGATACTCCAACTTTGCAACATCAGAGGTCAGACATGTTTCACACCGACGGACCATTAATTGCCGGACTTGTTCAAACACACCAGGAGTTTCTTTGATTGTAGCAGCTGCGCAGGCGAGTTTTGCCAAGAAGCCTATTTCAGATACACCAGGATCGTGATACACGACACTTTTGATGGCTTCCCACAAAAAGATATCAAGGCTTGTTAAATCTGGTGAGCGTGGGGGCCAGAAAACAAGTCCACTTCGCGCTATCCATCGATGCCGGAATGATCTGTTCAAATGGCTACGAACATCCAGTCCAAAATAAGCAGGCGCCCCATCATGTTGGAACCACATAATGCGCCTCATATTTGGTGGAACATTATCAAGAAAGCCGGGAAGAACCTGCTCCAGAAATATTATTATCTCTTATTATCAGACCAGATAATTCGCGGCATTCAGCCTGGATGGAAAACGGTATGGCCCAACTAAGCAGTCGCGACTAAATCCACACACACAGTAACTTTAAAGCGTTGGGGTTTCTTGAGCCCATAAATGCTGATTGTGCTGATTAAATACGCCATTCCTATGGAATATAGCATCATCCGGGAACAACACATAAGCTCGGAAACTGACATTACGGGAACTTTCTTGCAGCAACCACTGTGTGAAATGCACACGTTCAAGATGGTCACCAATGAACAGTAACTGAAACCTTTGGAGACGAAAGACTTGGAAGGACTCTGCGTTCAAGACACGCTGAACACTGGTACGAGACATTCTTTAATTGAAAGGCAATGGCACGTATGCTGATCCTTGGATTACTCTCCATCGTATCCAACACACTTTTTTACCTAACGACCGAACGAGTCGATCGAGGTCTGCCCTCACTTGTCCTGCCACTCCTTAATGATCCGTAGTCGCACAAATTTTGATGCAAACGTGCAAACAAACTGTGGTGTTGTTGATGTCTATCGGGAAAGCGTTCTATAAATGCGTGCAGCGGCTAGTTCATTACTCAGGCTATTCCATACACTAAGTGAATGTCTGCAAGCTCTCCTTTCGTATAGCGTCCCGTGCTCTTCCTATGGCCTACCTCTCGAATGAGGCAACCCTCCATTATCCTGTACAGCAAACCCTGGCGGTGTACAGTGACGTTTCTGACATGGGTTCCTATGCAATTCTTAATCCTTATAATGTGCCCTACTTTCCCCAGTAGTTTGTCGTAACATTTACGGGACACCCTATATATTACCTCCAAGTGCTCTTAAATGATGCGCATAATCATGTTATGGTATTTTTATGTTTAAAATATCCGTTTTATGAAAGTAACGAATTTTAACATTTTTCTGTGTACTCTGGTTCGTATTAATATACCGTAAAAAATTATATTCGTTCTAGAAATGGAATTTAAAAAATAGTCTCCCATATGACAAGCATACACTGAGACATTTAATTTCATAATGTGTGGTTTTTTAGGCTTTTCTATGCCAGAAATTAATTTTATCGCTATGCCTTTCTTGAGCGACTGGTTAAAAAGTAAATAATTAGAAGTTATTTTTTTCCTTTTTATAATTTACTTTTTAGTGTCATTCAGGATGTTCATTTGTAATATACTAAAGTATAACATTTTTTACTTAAAATTTTAATACCTTTGGCATGTCTAAAGCATTTTCATTCAAGTAATTTATAACTTTTCGAATGTTGAATTAAAGTTAATTACATTCATATGCAGTTTGATTGCTTTATAATCTTAAGCGTTAAACTCATCGAACTAAAAATAGTTTTCAGTTTTAATTTACGCAATTAATATTGCTAATACTGAAATTCTGCTCTGTCTTAGAATACTCTAGTTCTATAAAATTATTTATATTATTTAAACACGAGTTCTGTAAAATAATTTATTATTTGTGAATGAGATCTCCGTTTCAAAATTTGCATTCATCAAAATTTTTGTGACTTACATTTTTCACGACAGTTGCATAGTTTCAGTTGCACTTTTACAGCGACATTTTCAATTGCACGCATATTTCGTACTTCAGTCGGAACTTTTGTCAAGGGAGAGAATTTACAGGGGACATAATCTAAAACTTAAAAACAAAATATCTCGGTTCATTGCTTCGCACGAGAATCAAACGTTCTATGTTTTATTTTTTAGAATGAATATTGTCTTTTATTAAATTTTTCATATTTTCCATAGAAATGGAAACATTCCTATGGAACATAGTTTCCGTGGACATATTTTCCATAGGACTCATTTTCCATATTTCCATAGGACTGTTGAAAAACGTTATTTCCGTTGTAATTATTTAAGTAGTATTATTAATGTTACTTAAGTAGTAATTTTAAAAAGTTAATTTTTTAGATTAAAAAGTGCCAAATAATGAATAATTGCCTTATTTAAAGCATTTTTGTGACCGGAAGTAACACTCTTTTCCATGATTTTTGTAACAAGCTTGACTAGATTAACGCCTGCGAAAATGAACGTCGCGTACAAACATTTATTTGTCATTTTGTTTGTTTTCACAAACTAAATTGTTAATTTTTTTTTTATCTTACAAGCAATGTCGTAGTTAAGCTAAATAAATGACATAATAAGAGACGCAGCTATTTTCAAAAGTTCAAGTTGTTTGATCGTTGTCAATACCAAATGGAACCTTTAGAAACTACCTCTCCTTTTACATAATATGTGGTTTTCACATCTATATTTTCTATCATCTAGTATCCTTTAGACATACGAAATAAGACCTATTATGTTCGAATCAATTTGGATGTCTAGTATTGCATGGTACCGGATAAATAAAGTTTCTTGTACCTGCTGAATAGACGTTGCTGACGATCATATATCACAAGTCCATTGCTTCATATATTCACAAGTCTGTTCAGTATTTCAGACCCATTCTATTTGGGTATTAATTATAAACGTAACTAACTAGCTGTAAATATTTGCCCAGATTTTGGTGAGACCTTCAACCGAGTCTTCTATTGGTCAAATTTTAATACTTTTTTCGTCTATGTTGGGTCCTTATCTTCTTACGCTGTGGATGATTTTTAAGCGAAAAGAAATGTTTGTTGTAATTTTGGCCATTAACTATTGAAACAACACTTTTTTTAGATTTTTAAATATCTTATCAACAGCAAAGTCTAAAATCTCTCGTTCCAAACTTGTAAAATATCTTATTCTGAACTGAAGTCAACTAGCAACCTTTTAAATCAGCTAAATTCTAACCTTAACTGAAGTTGATTTAGGGAAGGAGGACTTTATTCATTCTGCAGAAAATAATTCGAAGATCCCGTTTTGTTTCATTAAAATATTAATTAAAATGAGTCTTCTTGAGATGCAAATTGGACCAGTTTGAAATTTTATATTTTTGTGCCACTCTTCCATTTATTTTCAGCTCATATTTGCTTTGTGATGTGTCCACAAGTTTCATTTTATATGATGTTTGCAAGATGATGAGAATGATATGTAGCATACCTCTACCATTACGGATGACATTTTAGGGTTAATATATGACTAGGACTAATATATAACTTAATATATGACACTTTAGGGTAATCTTTTGTATGATTACTTTCTTCTAACCCATACATAGAAATGTTTCTTAATCAGGCTGTTTGACCTATTTTAGCTTGGAGCTTCTAATATCCTTACACAACACGAAGTTGTATATATATTTAAATAAATTATAACTTAAAAATGGGTAGAGTTTATATGATAGTCAAACGCAAATGTTCGATAAAATATTTACACTTTAGATTGGAATGTAAATGGCATACATAGCAGGTTTTGTTATCATCCATTCTGTAAAACATGCACAGTTTTCATATAAATTTAGAAGAATTTTGCTATATGACAATTATTTATAGCTGCGCAAATACATGAGAAAAAAATCTGATATGTACACCACATGACTTCCTTGTATTGGAATATTAAATTATAAGCATTTTTTCTTGCATTTCATTTAAACTTATTGGATTGAATTAAATCTACTTCGCCGACAGCGCATAAACCACAATAGAATAAATGCATTCTTTAAAATGCACTCTAGTATTTGTTTAACATAGCGACACTCTGGCGATAGATTCACTTAACAGTATTAATAATTATATAACAGTTAACTTATATAATAATTATATAACGGAAACTAAGTTAACTGTTATATAATCCAACAATTATATAACGAAAACTAAGTTAACTGTTATATAATCCAATAATTATATAACGGAAACTAAGACTGTTATATAATCCAATAATTATATAACAGTTACCTTATACATTTCGTTCATATTATAACTCATAATGCACAAAATTTATATCATTTAAAGAATAGAATAATCTAATCGTTGCCACATGTTCTATTCAAATACTATAATAAAGCTACAATGATATATAAAAGAAATTAAGCAAACAAAACAAAAAGAAACAGTTTTTCACTGACGTTTGAGTATTTCTCATTTAATTAATTCAGTTCTCACTTCGCGAAAAGGCAAAAATACATAAAAACTCAAAATATTTATATTAAAAATTACGAAGTAAATCTCAAACACTTATTTCCTCGAAAACATTCCCGAAAGAATTATTGGCAATAATAAATGAATGCGTTATCTTTGTTGTTGCGAAGCTAAGTTTCTTTAGATTGGCAACAAATACACTAGTCTCCTGTTTCGAATGTAAACATCAATGACCGCCATTAAAAACAGTCTTAGCGGCAATTAAACAACTTGCTGATAATTCTAAAAATATAGCACACATATTTACTAAAGGCATAAAATCCTTAACCGGAAGATAAAAACAACATAATTCAATCATTTTTAAAGCCAAAAATGTACAATTTACAAACATATAAGAGTAAAGAAATTGAAATCACTGAGCCGGGTAACAGAATGGATATATATATAAATATATTTATATACGTTTGGTGCGGCCGATTGCAACCAAAATACGAGGTGCACATCTACATGTTATAGCAGTCCTATATACAAAATTTCAACGTTCTGAGGCTACTCGTTTTTGAGTTATGCGAGATACGTACATACGTTTGTACAGACGCCATGAAAAATTCTTTTCAGAATTAATTTTAAAGCAGTTTTATAATTTTTTTAAAGGAAAAGAGTATTTTATTCTGTCCTTACGTACAGATATCACACAAAAACATCGTTAAATTGCATTCGATAGCGGTCAAAATGTATATTTTCGTTGAAATATGCTGCCTGAAACTTTTCGCGATTACAATACTTCCTTTTTACTTCGCACAAGGAAGTAATAAAAGATAAAAATCAAATTAGACAACTTTTAAAAAATATTTTTTTTTTAATTTGACAACTGAAACCAAATTAGACTATTTTCTAAGTTTGGCAGCGACATGTCAATGTGAAATATTTCCATGTCGCTGCTGCATGTAGAGTATTTTTTGAAAAAGAGTCTAATTTGATTTTTACTTAATAAAATAGGTAGTAACGCATTTGTACATTGATAAATACTTGCTATATGGAAAAATTCATCTAGCAATATTTGAGTTTTATGTATTACTGATCGGATGGTAACCAAACCTGGGTGACATTAATTTTTCAATTTGCATGGCAAATTATTTAGCCAAAATTTGTTCTTCAGTATCATATGATTTCTACTCGTTGTATGATCTATTTATAGGATTGCATTTATTTAAAATTATACACAGGTTTCCTCTTACATATAAACACACGGAAAGCTAAGTAAAATAATATTAATGAATAAGAGGCTCAAAACTATTTATGTTGGAAGGATGATCGGAAGAAAAGTAAAAGTAGATTTAATCTTTGAACTGCCCTTTCATGGTTGAAAGATATCAAAGTTCCGCAAAATCGAAAACTCAAACTGATTCCTACAAAGCAGAGCAGTAAGTGACTCAAAATATCTGAAATGATAACTGCAGTACGTTATCTACAGAGTTACTAATAATACAAATCGTTGATTAACATATATAATTTTACATGCCTATGCTATTGTGAATTTTTGATATAAAGTTAATAGAATTGTTACCCAAGGTTTATACTGTAGAGACATTAGGTATTTTGGAAGCACTAAAATTGAAAATTTAGCAACGCCTTCGCCGGGAATCGAACCGCGGACTTCTGGATTAAACGCCCAGCGTGCTGACCGCCACACCACGAAGCCATGCCAAGAAAGTGGGAGAAATACCTTATAATATACAAAATAAAAAAATACAATACTAAGCATTTCACGGAGCACCTAACTTATGCAATGTATGCAATTATTTTTTGGTATCTATAGCATTATTTAAGATTTAGGGTGCTGCGTCCAACGAGAGTAGAAATAACCAAGAATAGGGAAAGAGTAGATGTTATTGTTACGCCCAGTTTACTCTAGTTATGATGAGCGTATCGGCACTGTATCGCATTTTAGGCAGATATTTCACATTTGAGTCTACCCAAATATTAGCTACAAGTCTTGACTGTCATTTATTACATTAGCATAGATTGAACTTCTGGTAATGTTTTCCGCAAATGAATCACATTCTCTTTCGCATTTCTAGGCTTATAAATGGCGCTATGCCTAGTCCGCAGATGTTCCCAATCCTGGCATTCAAGACATTTTAACTTTTCTTAAGATATACATCGTAACAATTTTGTGTTTACTTAAGCTGATGTTTAGGCATTCATTATTTAACCAACTTATAAAAAACCTTTATATTTAGGAGTTACCTGATTTCTATTCCAAGATTTCACAAACAATATAAATCTCAAAACTTCCCAATGCATTTATTGACGAAATTGCGTGTAAGCGGATCCGAGCAATCCACATCGGTATACTTCAAAGGTAAAAGTTTAATCTATCATCTATTTACCTTTTGAACTGAAAAAAAAAAAAAAAAAGTAAAATGGGTTTGTCAACGTTGAAAAAGCTTTTCATGTTTGTAACATTAAATTATTTTGGATGAGATACCTTGCTTTCTTCATTCAACTTTATTTTTTTTCTTATTTCGGAAATCAAAATTGAAACATTTAACATTTTAAGCTCTCCTTTTTCCTTTACGTTTTTCTTTCTTTCATCATTTTTTGGGTTTGAGTTTAAGAAATATATTTGAGTTACGTTTCTTTCTTTTTCCTTATTCTGCCTTTCTTCGGTTGGACAAGTAATAAGATAAAACTTTGAAACATTGGTTTTAAATTAAAAAAAGTAAAAATTGAAAATTGGAAAGTAATAAGTTTAGGTACAGAAATGTTTATTTTATTTTTTCGTTCATATGGAAGCTTTTTAAGAATCTAGAAAGCAAATAATTCAGAGCTGCAATTTTGTTTTTATTTTACGCAAGACTATTGATTACTAACTAATTTAAAATAAACTTCAGTTTTGGAATGATCAGCTTTGGGAGAAACATTTATTTGGAGACAGTTTTTAAGGCATTAATTAATGAAATATGGTAACTTGTCTCGAATCCCCAAAGGAAGAGTCCCCGTTTATTCTGCTCTTATTGTCTTGCCTAATACTTTTACAGTTTGAATTTTTTAAAAAAGTAAAGAACGTTTGCAGCTAGTGAAAGAGCTATGTGTCTTTGAAATATACACCTTAAAACATAAATTTCTTTGACGAGCACACCGTCTTTAATGCATAATTTTAAATACAAGTACAATGCTTATCATGGATAATGACTTCTGTAGTTTGCCTAACCTTTCTAAATGACTTCCGCAAAACCTATATAAAATGCTGTTCGTAATAATTTCTGAGAGTATAATTAGGGAGAGAAATTTATTAATGGTGGTGGTGTGTGGTGTATTTAATTATGGCAAAGCACACGAGGGCTATCTGCCTAAAGGGAGGGATGCCTTTCGTGGAGGACTTTCTAAGGGAAACTGGCTCGTATACACGTTACACATGGGGAAAACCACGAAAACGCCCATGCAGCCAGCCCGTTCGCGGGATTCGAACCTCAGACCGAACTACCAGTGTTCAGCGTCTTTACCGCTCGGCCGCTGGTGGGCAGAAATTTATTAATATATATTGTAATTTATAAATTATAATAGGGCGAAAAAGTTTGTTAACACTTTATCGTAGTATGTTCAAACAAGAAACTATTTTAATAGTAGTTTATTAGATATTTTTTAGGATTTTTATATTTTTCTCCATTCGTAAAAATTATTTGACTGTTGATTCGTTGCAGTAATTAAATTATCAACTCTACATAAGAATGTCACTAACATTATCTGATGATTATTAGGTATCTAAACAACAAGAATCAGGGTAATGTTTGTAAATTTTGTGGAGTAGTTTCGATTGTTTAAATACAGAAACATCTGCTTCAGCAGCCGAAGTGCAATCTATCTTGTTCCTTTGCCCTTAGGCAGCTGAAGAAGATGGTTCTGTATTTAAACCATCGAAACTAGTCCTACAAAATTTACAAACATTGCCTTATTATTCTTGTTTAATTTCTCCAATAATCATCATTAGAGGTGTTATTTTAATCTAAATTATCTGATGAATTTGATATAAATTTCACTCTCGTATAACAACTACAGGATTTCACTTTAAGTGCAGCATCTTGTTCAAGACTGTACACATATTGCATCTTCATCATCACTTCCTGATTCGCAGGATTATTGCACAAATCATCGACTATTTCTTTGGTGGTAAAATGCTAATTTTTCTTGCTTCAATATCACTTACTAAATCAAATATTTATGCAGGTAGTTTCTTTTTTTCTATCTAGGTTTTACGATTTGAAAACAGATGTACTGCTTTGATAATATATTAGGCAAGCAGCGATTAATTACAGCATGCACTAAATAAATTTACAAATAAATTTGTAATGGCTAAGATTAATTCTTTGGAAATTGTTTTATTTTCAATAATGTCTAAACAGGTATTAATACTAGAACGGAAGTTGGCGTTTTAAAACGGGTATTAATATCTGAATGGCTACTTAAATTTTAAATAATAATACTTTGATGTGGGCTAGGAGCCATAGGATTTTTAAATTGTTTTAAAGCTATAGTACAGCTAGGAAAACTGCCCAATAGGGAACTGAAGGGAGATCGAAAAACATTTGGGGAACTGAAACCACAGGGATTTTCTTAAAATTACATATAATAAAAGTATGTTTCTAGATGTAGACGTACATATTATATGTAGCATTATGAAAACATATTTCTTCCTTACTATATGCGTAACGTTTTATCCAACATAGGGCACAAATGATCGTATATTATAAAGAAGAAATAAATTTTAGTTCATTGGACGTATTGAAGCAACTGAAATCAAGAAATTAAAAACGTTTCTGTTATAACTGAATCAGAAGAATATTACGCAAAATGATATATGCTCAGGTTTACTTAAAAGTGGTAATAAAAGTTAATAAATATTGCATTTGCTTTCGATACAATGTTTTGTGCAACATTCTTCTGTTCACAACAGAAATAGACAAAGCGACTTAGAGAGTAATAAAAATAATGTTTTAAAGGAAATTTTATGCTTAAAGAAAGCATACGAAAAGTTTCAAAATGTGATTTAAAATGCTCATCGACTATTATTTCAGTTTTACTTTATTCCAAATAAAAATAAAGACTTCAAATCAGTTTTTAGGAATATAACGGACTTCGATACTAACTTCAAATTTTTAGACTAGATTTCCTTGTTATAAATGTATTGCGTGCTCTTGCACACACTAACGTATTTTAAAATTATGCAAAAGCAAACTTTAGACTAATATGTGTTTTATAGACAAACTGTGTGTATTTCGAAAGGGACAGACAGAAATTCCTATCCTTTAAGGACCACAACTGTATCTTACGGGAACTGCGTAACTGATTAAAAACGTTGTAATTATTTACACTAATCACCGCTTTTTGTTGAATGTTTCCTTTTAATGGTTATATACAACTGTAATTGACTCCGTGCAGTAGCCAGTGGGATCACAAAACATAGTCTTTATTAGACGCTGAAATCAATTCCGTAAGAAGCAAGCATCAGATAGAAGCCGTTAAGTGTAACCAAGCGCTGCCTTCAGAGAGATAATAGGTAAAATAAAATTAATAAATAAAAAAAAGAAGCAGCAACCATATCGCCATCTATTGAACCAAAATGCTGTCAACGCCTATTTTACGCGTGTTCTATTTAAGATGATGCAGGCTTATTCCGGCTTAGAAAATTTCGCCAAACTGAGGAAAACTGCGTTAAAAAAATAAAGGCATAAAAAACTAAAATCTCTTCGCATTCTAATTCTCTAATCAAATAATTTGCTAGAGATGATAATGATTGGAAGAGAAGAGAGTTTATTAGGAGCAGTTTAAATGAAGCATAATTCCCTATTAGCCAATTAAAGAAATGAAAAGATGCGGAAGCATGGTTTTGATTACTTGTTCATTAAAGCAGTCACGTCCCCATCCGTCACTGGTCTTCTGATAACTCAGGTCATCTACAACTTCTGATCCTTTCATAATCAGATGAGTATCACTATTGCCCTTCTTCACTGCATGAGGTCCAGCTGGTTTCCTGACGATAACATCTGAGTAGTGACACTGTATGAATTACAGTCTGCCTTAGGATACGGATATAAACAGTGTATCTTGAGTTTAATTTACAGTAAATACTTATTTTAGAAATTATGAATTAATTTAATTAAATACAGTCAGTATAATTTCAGATGTAAAGAACGTGTCACCCCATTTACTCTGTATAATTTCTTTTGCATCTAACAGACTGATTTACGAAATTTGTGTAGAAATACAGAAAATTGAAACTTGGAATTAAAACCAATAATTTAAGCTTTCTAGGTTTAGGTGAATGTTGCAGACAGACTTTGAAAGCTTTAAAAATAATATACTAATTTTAAATATTAATGTAAGTTTAAAAATAATTAATAAACTAACAGAAATTAAATTACGAAAGATTTAACAGTTTCTTTTTTAAGATGGTTCATATTCTCCAGTGTCAAATTTTGACTCAATGATAATTTATTCGATGTGTGGCACACAAAAGACCTCCTCTAATATAAGATACTTCAGGATAAATTTTAATAAAAAAAATGTAGATGGATAGTTGATTAAGGTGACAGGCAAGCTATCAAATTAAACAAAATATTTTACTATGGTATAGAAAGAAAAATTAGAAAACATTAATATACATTACTACCTATTTATTTTTAGACATTTCAGTAACCGGTACAGTAGATGCTGGCCTATGAAAGTGTTGCGTTTTTCTTTTCTGACACCAGTTGTTACGTTATTTTCTTCCTTTATGTTCGTACGGGGTTCGTAGATTTGGAGTGAATAACGACGATACTTGATGAAGCATTGACACTTTATTCAGCCAATATTAATCAGGACAGCTCCAATAACACTTTTTACAGTCGTCGAATATCTGCTATAAACACGCTGTAACAATCAGCGACACAGCCTTCACACTCTTAAGCAATGACGGTGGAGACGGCTTCACTGCAAAGCACCACAGTACAGCTCCCGACTCTGCTCGGTCGTTCTTGGAACTCCACGTACTCTCGAGACTCTCCAAGCTACAACTCGCGATGCACTCGACGACACACAGAGTACGGCTCCCGACTCTTCGGTTCAGTCGTTCCCGGAGCTCAACCAGCTCGCTCGACGATGCACTAACTGCGATACACTAAGAGACTCTTTCGGTGCACTCGACGACCCACTCAGTACTCGTTGCCCGGCTGTCAACTCGATCGACTCCGCAGGGATTGACTCGCTAGACGAGACACCAACTCGATACTAACTAACTCTCCGCGTTCCAGCAGGGTTTATATAGCTTTTGGCTGGTGTTCGAGACATTCTGGGCTAAACCATGACCTTGGCGAGAGAGAAGGTCATGACACATTATAAACATGGCGGAGCTTTCCGTCCGATGTTATCGTAGGAAAGTCATCTGGATTTTTAAATTTTCGTCGGAAATATAACTTTATCATGTTGTTTACGTAATTAAATAGCTGAAAGAAAGGAGGCATTATATACATTATTTTAACTTTTTAGGCTTTTTAGAAATATTTTAATTAACTTTGTGCATAATATAATGGAAAGAACAAACGAGCATTTTACAAATATTTAAACGCTGATTGAAAATTGCCACTGTCATGATAAATTGAGAAGGGGTTCTTAAGATAATAATTAATATTTTACTTATGCTCAAGTATTAATTTATTCGCGTTTCAAAGCAAAATATATAACCATCAACTTCTATATCTCCAACGTATGTAAATGAAATACTACATAAATGTGATAAAAAATATTTCATACAAGAAACATACCTAAATATTATAACAAAAAAGCCTTCCAGCATTCCTATTTGAAATGCGATAACCTAACAAACAATATACACAACTAGCAATATTTAAAAAAACACATATAATGTGCAGTGTTTGAAAGTTACCAGAAACAAGTAACAGAACGACTATTTCGAATTAACGAAAAATCATTAAGTGTTTTTTTAAATAGCAAGCTGTTAAAAGTACAATAGTTTGTAGCAATGCTGATAATTTTTAACATCATTTCCTTTGATCATACGTAAATATATATATATATATATATATATATATATATATATATATTCTTGTTTTAGACAATGACAGATTCTCACGGCCATTTTATTCATTTTTTCAAATCAATGACATTCGTTTAGATACTTTCCCTTGGATAATGCGCAAAAATGATTTTAATAATATACACAATAATAAGAACTGCACGTTTAAATCTGCTCTTCATTAAATAGCACACAACAAAAAGATTTTTCCGATTTATAATGAATTTTATTGCTGTCACGAGCATGTACAAAAACTAACAATGAAAATGGAATGTATTCAAATGTAGTAATCAAAAAACATGACTTGCAACATTCGTATTCGTATCAAGAGCTATATTACAAATTCGAAGAGAGAAATAACAGAACTGCAATTTGCACTTAATGTAAAATGTAATATTTTTAAATATTATATGATTTAAAATGCATTAATTATGGATTACAATATTTAGTACTAATGCCGATGTTTCTTAACATCATTCTTTATATCATATGCAGGTGCATATACATATTTTTAGCCTATAAATTTTAGGATAATGGGAATTACGATTATCATTTATATGCTTTTTAAAATCATTAACCTTTCTTTGCATATTACATAGAAGAGTTTTCAATAATATACACAATAACTTACTATGTGCATTAAAATCTGCTCTTCATTAAACAGCACGTCAAAATATTTTTTTTTAATTTATTGCTTCCTTATTATCACATATATCAAATTAAGCAACAAAGCTAAAGTTATACTTAAATATAATAACAAAAATCATATTATCAAACATTCATATTTATTATTATTTACGTATAGTGGTTTCTTAACATCTGCTCTCTCTATCATACCTTAACATATTATCATATTAGTCTATTCTTTGAAATAATCATGATAATTTCGTTCAAAAAGTACATTTTCTAAAATCTATAAACGTTTTCGCATAAACTGCACAGAAAATCTTTAAATATACACAGTAGCATACCACATGCATTAAAGAATCTCTTCACAAAATTGCATACAGTGAAACTTTTTTTATCCCATTTATCATGAATTTTCCTGCTATCACAAATATATACAAAAATTAAACAATGGAAACAATATACTTTAATAGTAAAAACTCTAAATTCAAACATTCATATTTATACTACAGTCTATCTTAGCAAATACATATAACTTATCTTTTAAATGGCATAAACTATGCAGTGCTTGGAGTTACAATTACTATAAGAAAATTAAAACTGCATTTTACAATTGAGAAAATAAAAATACTTAATTCTTTTTAAATTTCTTTACTTTTCGTTCATTTGAAGCAGAAAACTTACTATCTGCTAATACTTTTCTATAATTTTTTAAACAAATGTTTGCAAATGTATTTAGCATTTTGATGACAATATTAAAGAAATCACAGTTGCAAGACAGACATATTTCATTACCAAGTAGCCCACTATTATTTATAAATATTTTAAAAAGTGAAATAATGACTGAATGCTGATTTTGGCATTTTTGAAAATGTGTTTCATATTTCTTTGATGTAAGTTTTCTAAATATGCAATAACTATGGATATTAAAAACTAGTATGGACTGTTTCGTAAGACAACCTCTACTTACCATATCCAAATATGTGCACTTATCTTTGGATTCTGTTGTTTGATATAATGGAAGATTACCATAATCCTTCCCTTCAATCAATAAATTATCCAAACTTAATACCTTTTCTTTGCAGATTATACACTGCAGTTTCAAAGAATGAACACAATAACCAGCTACAAGTATTAAGATGTGCGTATGTGTGTGTGTGTGTGTGTGTGATTATTGTAAAGCCTCGAGGGCTATCTGCCTAAGGGAAGGGATGCCTTTGTGGAGGTTTTCTAAGGGAAACTGGCTCGTATACACGCTACACATGGGGAAAACCACGAAAACGCCCATGCAGCCAGCCCGTTCGCGGGATTCGAACCTCGGAGCGAACTACCAGTGTTCAACGACTTTACCGCTCGGCCGCTGGTGGGTCCACTACATGTATTAAAGCTTGCTGTTCATTCATTGATACATTTAACTCCACATCACAGCCATTAAATATGCATGGATATATATCGTCTTTTAACATTGGATGTTTTCTTCGAATTCTTAAAATCGCCCATTTTTATCCGTGAATACATCTTCACGCACAATCATATCTTCGCGAAAATGTTTTTCACAGACAACACTTCGTTTAGATGGTATGAAATTCACTCGAGGAATCTTACGGAACCAAAGCTGCTTTTTGTGCTTCATCCGTTGGAAATTTGTACACACTCACGTAATTTTCAGTTCCAGCATAATTAGAATTGCACTTAATAATCAGGCACACAACAATAGTCAGGCATTGCTACATCATTAACAAAGTCAGCACTAAACAACAAACTATATTGACAAATTTAGAGCTTTACGAGAACGAACACACGCCTCGTGGTAGTTACAAAACTAATGGTGGAAAAACGATGGACGGAAAGCATGACTCATATCTGACTTGTTCGAGGAGTGTCATGGCCTTCTTCCTCTCGAAGGTCACGACTAAACCGGTAAGAATTCCTTCCAGAAGGTTCTCCATCCGTCCATGGCATATCGCCAATTTTGTCACCAAATATCGCCAAATGGGCGATTTCTCGCCAAATGTCTGCTTTCCCTTGCCATTTTATAGCAACCCTAAAACTGCTTTGCGAGGAAGCTATCTTACCGCGCCTGTACATTTCGTAACAAGAGTATTCAGTTAGATGTGGCTATTATAATTAGCGCTAGTTATGAAGTTTATGTTTGTGATAATTATCCAGATAGTTTATTTATCATTTAAACAGTATAATTATTCTATAAATACTTTCTCTAATTCTGCGAGATAATTTATTAAAATTCTTGTTTTTAAAACGATGTCAATTTTTAGAACAGAAATATAGCATGAAAGAGAATCTTATTTTCGAGTAAATACAGAGGCTTTTCGCACATTTTTTAGACGATTTTCATTGTAATTACAGAAATACTTTACCTAACATTTTTATGTTTTAAATGTTCTGTTTGATAACCCTCATTATTCACTATCTTTATACACTGGAATTTTCAAGACAATAAATTCTTTTGTGGTATCGGAAGAGGTATTTTGTCCCATTACTCTCGAACAGCTTTCCAAAGTCTGAGGAGATTCTAGATCGACGTTTGGACAACCCGCTTTTTTAAGTGTTTTTTTTTTTTTCGCAAATGGCAGATTGTGAACAGTTACAGTGTAACCCAGTCCATTAATCTGTACAAGGCCAGATGCGGTGGTCTCTTTATTATGAAGACACCTAATAGGTGGGCCACCATCGCCTCCTATGAAGGGACGAACAGTTACAACCATGCCTTCTCCGGGATTTGAACCAAGGTCCTTCGGTATCGCAATCAGGCTTCCCTAACCACTAAACTGCCTGGGCGTCCCAAAGATAAAAAATATATTGGTGATAGATCAGAAGATTTAGGGATATGAGTGAAGGGTATGGCCTTGATACCCCTTTTTTTGTTCCATTTTTTTCCAGGAAATTAACCGTAGATTTTGAGGTGTCACTGCTTGCTTTGTCTTGATATAGTTCTACTGATTGATCACACTGTGTGTAAAGAGAAGGTATTTCGTATTTCAAAATTGGGTACAAAATATGTTTTTGATAATACGTGAAGTTGATCTTAGCATTCTTCTCCACACTCTTTATTGTTAATTTGTCGTTATATGAAAAAGCAGCAACAATCATAAATCCTTTAGTTTCCTTGAACCATGTTTTAAGATCTCTTTGTTTTTGCATTCATTTACGTATTTGTGTATTGTACAACATTTTTCCATTTTTATCCGGATATATGTTTCTCAAAAAGAATTATGCAAAAAGTTCTGCATTCGGAGATAGTATGTCGTGGAGTAAGACGATGCTCATTGTTTCGCCTTTTTAAGATCCAAATCAGCCTTAATCGCTTTGTTTACAGTTGACACAACTTTCTTTTAACATTTAAGATCTTACTTTTGCAAAATTTGAAATATTCCGTTTTATTCCTTGTATACACATTTGCAGCAATTTTTCCCCTTGAAGCTAAATTTTAACGTTTTTCTTCTTTGTTATTGACAACATTACCTATCGTAGCTTTAGACATAAAAAAACATGGCTTTTACAAAGTTTTTTTAATTACTAGATACGAATAATTTTCTTCGGAAAGAACGCAAACATAGCCTTCCATCCCCTGCTTCTTTAAAAGTGAAACTTTGCATGAAAACAAAGCTGTCAAGTAAATTATAATTTATATATTCAAAAATATATTTGCAGTTAAAAAAGTTCCAAGCAGAAAAATCCTTTTTACGGGAAAGTAAACTCGTCTAAGCAATGTTCGAACAGCTTCTGTATGGTAAACATTATTATCAAAAGTAAGCTTCAAAATATGAAACTTACACAGTTTATTCTTTATCACTCTTTTTTTCCACTGAAACTATTTGAGAAGTTATATTTATTTTCTTTAATACAAGCAAATGTTCGAATGGTTAGTTTGTTACCGATTGAACGTTTGATCATGGTATACATGAGATTTATATATTGCTGATATATTAAATGTGTTTTGAAGTCTAATTTAACTTAAACTAAATAATTTTAATGCACTGGAGGGGGACATTTTGTTCCGTCGTAGCTGTAACATAATTGATTGCAAAAGGAAGTAAAACAACTTACAAATTTATTGTAACTTCAGTTTGAAATTTACGAATAAAGAGAACGTATGATGCTTGCTTTTTTTCAATACAATATTTACAAATCAACATTTCCAAATTTAATATTTATGCCTGAGTATTTACAGATTAAACTATTAGACCCTAAGACCTTGGCTCCTATTGCTAACGTGCCGTTTCACATAATTTCAAATACAAAATTACTGTAGTGATAACTGGAACTTTGAGTTCCTAGTCGAGTATGCCAATGCTTTCTCTCTAAACACATATTGTCGCTCATAGTTTAAATTCATTTCCTTTACGTTTGTGGGGGACAGAGGAAAAGGAGAATTACAAGAAACGTTTGTAGAGCTATTAGGTTATTTGGAAGCAAGAGACTTGAAGAATGAGCAACGCCGTTGCCGGGAATCGAGCCATGGACCTCTGGAATATGCGCCCTGTGTGCTGACCATTACACTGCAAAGGCATGCTAAGAAGGCGGGAGAAATATCTTATATACTCCCCCTTTTAAAGGGCAACTGGGGTTTGGGGACCCAATCGCCAAATCCTGGGTGTGGAGAATCATCATCCACTACCCTTTTAGTTTAGGCGCCATTATAGAGCTATTAGGTTATTTGGAAGCAAGAGACTTGAAAAATGAGCAACGCCTTCGCTGGGAATCGAACCACGGATCTATGGAATACGCGACCAGTGTGCTGTCCACTACACTACGAAGGCATGCTAAGGCTACACTACGAAGGCTTATAGGTTCGTCATGAGAAATAGCATGTTTATTAAAATATACTTTATGAATAGATAGATTTGTTTTAGCTTAAAAATAATGGTCGAGCAATAAATTATGTATATTCAATAGCAAAATATTTCAATATGCTCAGCTGCTTTTAAAAAATGAATCGGTATTCAGAAGGTGACATTGTCTTATATCCAGTGTACTATACACAGGCTATGTAAAAATGTATTACGCAAATAAATATGTTTATAATGCTTAATTCTAGATTTAAAATAAACCAGGTAAGGTAAACTCAATATTCGAAGAATCAAATTACTAATAAATAAACCTCTGAACTTTAAGTATAGCTTTGCATTATGTTTAATACAAAAATTCACAAAAACAAAAAATTTCTTGTTACATGTTTGTTAAATGTAGCGTATTATTTTATCAAAAAGCAGATTTATTAGTTATTGGATCAGCATTACTTAAAATTGTATCTGAATATTATCAAAGTTTTATTAAAGTCTTTATTTCTTACATTTCAGGTTGCGAAATCTACGCTTCTCTTTGTGGACTGTTTGGTCTGGTATCAATTGCAACTCTTACTGCCATCGCTATTGAGAGATGCTTAGTTATTTCTGTCAAGCCATGGTACGGAGGAATTCTTTTCACAAATGCCAAAGCGAAAGTTGCCATTATTTTCATATGGATTTACTGTCTAGCAATAATGCTTCCTCCTCTCTTTGGCTGGGGTGCTCTTGTCCCTGAAGGCTTTCTTACCAGTTGTTCTTTTGACTATCTTTCAAGGACATCTTTGAACAGATCTTACTTTATTTATATATTTATTTTTGGATTCTTTTTACCAATTACTATTATTACCATATGTTATGCTTTCATTATACGAACTATATACCTAAACGAGAAGGATATGAAGAAAAACAATGTTAAGAAAATATACACGAAGCCGAAAAAGAGAAACGATTACAAAGCTGCAGAAATGATAATGTTTGTTATTGCTATGTTTTTATTATCTTGGACTCCTTATTCTCTTGTTGCCATCATAGGGCAGTTTGGTAATACCAGAATCTTAACACCATGGGTATCGGTTTTGCCAAGTTTGTTTGCAAAGATGTCTACCATTTACAATCCTGCTATTTATGGTCTTTCCCATCGTCATTTTAGAGCCACATTAAGAAGAATCTTTAAAAAGAAATTGCAAAGAAGTTCCATTGAGAGAGGAGGAACGTATCTGAGTAAAAATTCTTCAGTTATTCGTACAAGGAATGGCTGTCCTTGCTTACCAAATTATGATGCTTCGGAGGTTATAGAAGATAGCAGTTCTTCTTTTACAGGAAAAAAGGTTTATGTCGGGGTAACTGTTGCGAACGAATACGAAAATTGTAAGATTATCTATATCAAGCGAGAACAAGATGTAGCTGATGATTTACAATTTAGCTGTGAATGTGACACGTGTAATATGAGAAACAGAAGGTTTCAGAATAGCTTAAAATCGTTGAGAAGCCATGATTGCTGCTCGATAGTCGATGACTCGCCTCCAAGACGTTCAGACGGACCTACGACAGTTGCTGTACCAGAAAGTGCCAAACCAACGATGGTAATGCCAGAGATAATAGCTCCCGAAAATAAGTCTCTTCTTAGATCTTTGATGTTCAGGAGCGAAAGCTCGTTGCATCAGAAGTATCAGACATACATGGAAGATGATCATATTGTAAAGATTCCCACTGTAGTCTATTTCTATAATAATCCGTTTTCTAAAAGTTCAAAATGTGAAACTGTATCAGCATCTCGAGCTCAGCTGTCTACGCATTTGCCAAACGCTTGTGTAGATCTTTTGCCTGCAACGGAAATTTCTACCAAAGTGTCTTCGAAGCGTTTATTGGATGTACGGAATCAAAAGTTGCTCCTTCAAAAATGCGAGAATTGCCACACTCATTTGTGTACCAATTCTATACTTATTGATAAGTTTTCACACTGAAGACTGTAACAATTTCAAACTTGTGAGAGCAATGTGCTTGTAAAACGAGCTTTTTAAAACATAATACGATTATATACATACTACTGAACATGAGATATGAGTGTAGAGGTATGCTATATGGTTTTGATTACGGCACAGGACATTTTTCACATTTGCGTCACATTCAGAATTTTGCATGCAGTTTCTGCCTCATAATTGCTTTAAAAAATTCTGTGATAATTCCTGTAATTGTATTGTACATGTAATTGACACAAAAGGAATTTGAATGTAACTGTTTGTTTTGTTCTATTATATGCTTTTGTAAATATGTTAAACACTTTTAAAAAAATTGCATTGTTCTAAATTAATATCTTAAAATCAACATATTTATGCATATATTATATTATATAAATAATTAGTTATTTCTGTATTTATAATAGCATCTCAAATCCCATTATACTCTACTTTCAAGAAAAATCTATTCTGTGTACACGAGGAATAAGTCATTAGACGTTTCATGAACTTAAGAAAAGTGGATAAGTTGTCTTGTTGAATTTTGCTTTAAAATTCGTGCTATTAATTCATGTATCTTTTGGCAACAAAAATCTTAGTCATTAATTCATAGACAGATAGCAATGCATTGTCATCCTGTCTTTCGAATAACATTTAACGAAAGCATGCTTGCAGGAATGCAGTAGAATTGCTTCAATTCACAAAAGTTTGTATTGCTATCAAGCGTTAAATTTTTCTTCCGCTTTAGGAAATCGCTTTCTGCAAACGCGCTTATTCGTCTATACTTTTACTAGCAGCTTGATCTACAGATGATATCTCGCAATGGAGAACATCTTTTAATTGTGCTACGGCTGACAGACTGATGGACTACAACACAGATTCATCAAATTGCCCACAACTAAATGGCCTTGGACCTTAAGTCTGGTGATAAATGAAGCCCTAGTGTATGAGTGATTAATCAATTCCTCTAAAATAAATGTCTTTATAGGAAATGATTATGAATAATTTCTAATATAAGGTATGATCATTTTGCATCAACTTGACAGTCTCTATGAGATTTTATTGTTTCCAGCACGACACCATGTTCACGCGTAAGATTTTTAGGTACGGCTATGCTGTTACGGCGCGCGCTTTCTAGCCATATATTGGTTCTTTAAGAAAAGAAAGAATGGTCAGTAATGACGGATATTATGAACCTGTAGCAGCACATTGACTTGCGATGCTAATAGCCTCTGTGCGTAAATTCGGGTGATTTCCTTTTCCCATATTCAGTAGTTAGTCCGAGCAATGGAAAATTTGCTTCACCTGCCTAAAAGATGTGTAAATCAAATAATTGCAATATTTTCGATGCTCATGTCACGAACCTCTCACTTATAGATATTACTTGGTTGCACAAAATGCATGGATTGCTGTTGGTACGAATACAAGTACAATATACGATATCAGATTTGCAGTGCTGATGAATTCGCAGGAAAATTCGTAGTTCCAGCATCTAATTTCCCGAGCACTGTAAATATAGATCGTTAATTGTGCTGCTAGAGTTTCCATAAGTTCCCCGAAAGGTTTTCAAAGAATATTGCTAAAGACTATCTGGTATTAAGACCCTCATTTGGCTATTTTTTTTTTTATCTGTTGTAAGGCAAATACAAAGTACTTGAGAGTGGGAAACACTGTACAGCCTTACACCGTATTTTAACAAAGTTTTCAGTCTTAAATGTCATGCAAATGGTAAAATTAAAGTATAATACAATTCTATCGGCTAAATCAAGAAACAATCCTTTTTGTTGCTAAAAGCAATGAAAAATGGTCTGAATTTATAACATGAATTTTGTTGCAAATCGCTTCCTCATGTGACTATTTATCAATCTTTTATAATTCTTTAAGAGTTTAATGACTTTGGGTGTATATATTGCATTTAAATATATCTTACGGCCAAAGCCCAAAATCGACCACTTTTCGAATTCGCTGTCCATTTCGCGTAATGGCCAACATCTTTGCAAACTGACCACCAGATGTCCGATCATTTTTTAATTAGGGCTTCAGTTCGTAAAATGGCATGTATTGATCAGCCAAAATCGGGAGAAGAAAAGGTATAATATTAAATAACGGATATTTTATTTCATGAATTTATTATTAAGATTATATAAATTTGGTAAGTTTGAGCTAAATGGTATTGTACAAATATCGGGTTGGAGGGAAAGTTCTGTCGTATTTTAAATAGGCAGGTGATTTTTCTTGTAAATAAAAAAAACATCTGGCTAGTGAGTCAATCGGATTTTTTTTTTTTTTTTTAATTTTTTTTTAGCTGCTGTATAATATAAAAGGTGCCCTTTTTTACTGTTCATCATTTACTTGTAATATTTAAAGGGAAAAACATGTCGGTAGATAAAGTGCATTTACGACACTGCATTTTATATGAATTCCAAAAAGGAAGCAACGCATCTGTTGCATGTAAAAATTTATGTGCGGTATTTGGAAAAGATATTGTAAATGTTCGTACTTGTCAAAGATGGTTTAGCAAATTTCGTTCCGGGGACCTGAGCCTCAAAGAAAGTGTTCGATCTGGACGACCATCCAAGAACGATAATGATGTTTTGCGATCCATGTTGGAAAATAATCCACATTTAACAAGTCGAGAAATTGCAGAAGAGTTTGGCATTCATCATACAACTGTTGGAGATCACATTAAATCTCTTGGGTTTGTGTTAAAGCAACGTGTTTGGGTTCCACATGAATTAACGGAAAAGAATTTGTCTGATCGTGTAAGAATATGTTCATCACATCTGATTAGACACAATGTGGAGCCGTTTTTGGACAGGCTGGTTACTGGAGATGAAAAGTGGATTCTTTACGAGAATATTAAAAGAAAAAAATCTTACTGCAAACCAGGAACATCATCAGCAACAAGTATCCATCAACGAAAAGTACTGTTTTGTTTGTGGGGGGACAGGAAAGGTCCAGTGTATTACGAGTTGCTGAAACAGGGAAAAAACATCAACGCGGATCTGTACTGCAATCAGCTGGATAAATTGAATGCAGCTATCAAAGAAAAAAGGCCAGCATTAGCGTCCAGAAAAGGAATAGTGTTCCATCACGATAATGCTCGCCCGCATACTGCAGTGGTGACACTACAAAAACTGAATGCGTTAGGATGGGAAATCCTTAGTCACCCCCCGTATTCACCTGACATTGCACCCTCTGATTATTACCTGTTCAGATCTCTACAAAATTATCTAACGGGAAAAAAATTCAAGTCTTTTGAAAGTGTTTCTAAGGCAGTTGCTGACTATTTTAACTCCATGGATGAGAACTTCTACAAAACAGGAATTTACAGGTTACCTGGAAGATGGCAACAGGTTGTAACAAATAACGGAGCATATATAATTGATTAATATTAAACACATATTTTTATAAATGAATTCAAATATTTTCTTTAAAATACGACAGAACTTTCCCTCCAACCCAATATATTATACAAATGCAAGAAATATATGTGCTCACAAAGAAATAGATGTATCAGGTAAAAAGAATAAGCTAAAAGAAGATGACCTGTTCCAAAATGCAGCAAGCGAATAGACTATTATCATTACTCTACGGCACTTTTTTTTCGGGGGGGGGATGCTATTCGTGAACCACCGTCAAACCAAAAGCGATAGATATGTCGTCTACCGGTCTGTCTTGAATCAGTCAGCCAGTTCTTGAAACTGAAATTGAAGGTTTAAAAATAAACTAATTATTTCTAATAACTGGACTTCAACTACACCTTTCTGCCAATATACGAAATGCGAAACTGAACTTAGGGCTTTGGCCACAGTATTTATATAAATATATATGGATAGTAACAAAATTTTTATACATTCTATTTTGTTAAGAAGTTTTTAACCTTTGTTCTTTCTATGAATATTTATAATACTTAATTTCAAAAATCCATTTCTTTACATTAATGTTTTCCCAATTTTCAAGTAGATCTTTCGGTAAATTTTTTAAACTGCCATTTTGTATAGCTACCATTTGACTACCATTTGAAACAACTACCATAGTCGTTTCATTATTGCTCATTATACGAAATGTTTTGTATTGCAATGCACAATTTTACGCAAGTATTGTTTCGAAATGATTGTATCTTAAGTCGTTGATGCATTTGTAATTAGAATGGTTAAAAATTATCAGCTAATGGCTACGATAAGTACTTCGTTACATGTTATTGGTTAATTTTCAAGGTGTTTGCAAATAACGGAAACACGTTTTGAAATAATCTTGGAGCATAAATTTCAAGTAGCATCTATTAAGTCTGAATTATATAAAGGGAAAGAAATTTTAAATCATTTTGATGCATTTTTATGCATGAAAGCGCATAATAAATGATGCAAATAATCATTAATTTTTCGACTGATTTTTCTTTCAAAATTATCATAATGGAGATATTTTGTTTTTAACCTACTCTCTTTTATTATTAGTTACTTTAGGTTACGTTTTTAATAATATGATTAAAATGAACGATGCACACATATGACTTGAGGAAAAATAGTTTTTATATTTTATGTATTATGTTCTTTCCTCTGTTACTGAAATTATTGCATATAAAGGGAGTGATTTAGGTGAAGAGATGACATGAGAAAATTTTTTTCTGCTTTGAAATAGTACTGAAATATTTTTATTATTTCGATTTTCATAAACTGTAAAATTGTTACTTTTTTCTTGGTTACAACATAAAAGGTAAACTTAGTATCATTTTAAGAATTACTTATCTTTCCACAGTATTTCTTGCGATAAAAAATGCTTCTTTTCAAGGAAAAATTTGTAGAGTTCGTATATGTCTACTTAATTAGTTTAATTTATCACTCTTTTGACTCACTTATTAATGATATTATTTTTAATTTATCTAAATTACTGCACTTTCATCCTTGTTAACATCTAAATTACTACACTTTCATCCTTGTTATCATCTAAATTATTATGCTTTCTTTGTTGTGAGTAAATAATAATATTTCCAAGGCAGCTTCTCTCTTCTGCAAACGTCTAACAATCATAACGGCAAATAAGAACCTTTATTTATTATCAAATGTAGCAATATAACTTTCCTTTGATAAAATCTTCATGGGCAACTTCTTTGTTGTCAAGAATGTAATGAACATTGTTTCGATTTTCCACCACGAATTTCCATGCAATGAACATTGTTTCAATGAACAAATTAGCTCTTTTTTCAGAAGACAGTTTGGACAAAGCAGTTCATAAGTTTTCGCCGTATAATGTTCTTTGTGTAAGAGTTCTAAAATTTCTACATTTATATTCTGCTGATAAGCGTATATGTGTCCCCAAAGTAACTAAAAACAAGAAGGGAAGCAAAAGAATAGTCACATTTTCAAAAAACGTTTAATAAAAGAGTTAAAACTTCATACAGGTTTTACAGAATAAAAACTATTTGCAAATGCAAATAGTCAAATATAAAAATATTAAATGCTTGATTTTGATTTAAAAAGAATGTAGCGAGACAACAGCCGCTACAAATTCCTCCTACAGGGGAATCAATCAATATTTCAGACTCAATCAATATTTCAGACTATTGTTATTTATGGTGCATCTAAGAAATCAGTTTTAAAAAACTTATTTTTGTAATAAAAGCCTCTTAATTTTCAATAGCAAGTTCATTAATGAAGAAGATGTCGTCTGAGACTCATGTGTAGGCGAAATAATACAGACTTTAAAATTGTAAAAAATATTTCCGTGCAGCATAATGCATGTCATATGGATTAAAAGCAAAATAAATTAAGAATGTTACATGTGAAAATACGAAGTAATATTTAAAAAACAAAGCTGCAAAGTTATAATAAAGACTAACTGCAGATGGCAACGACGTTATCAGATGACTTCACTCATGAATTGAACTTTTCAGTTCAATCAAATTTATTTGCAAAGAAATCCATTTTGCAATTTATTTAAAAATGTGTGAAATTTATTTGTTACTTTTGACGAATCAAAAAATAATACAAAGAATTCCTATAAAGCGATAGAAATTATTTTCAGACAACTGGAATCTCTAACAGTTTTAAAAATTGTATTTTATATTTTAGTCATTGTAAAACTATGATATATGTCATTGTTTCATAATTAAATTTAAAATTAAAATTCATATAATTTATAATTTTAGCTTGAATAGCAAGAGACTTTTCTGAAGCCACCTATTATTCTAGAAGCTATCCCATTAATAATTAAATAATTCATTTCAAATGTTTCGAGTTACCAAATTTTATGAATTGGAGAAATAATTGCATTAAAATACATGAGTCCTACTGTAAAAGAAGAAGCTATATTGATAATATTTTCCTGAATATATGCACGCATGTACGTCTAAACATAAAATATGTCATGCATATATGCGAAAATAAATGAATATATATCGGTATCTAAGATTTAAACATTGATACAAAAATTATTTATGTTGTATATGACATGAAACAGAGCTTAAATGTATAAGTATTAATTTTTGGAATACATTTATTCTTAAAAATATGTACATGGAATATTATGTGTATTAAAATATTATATGTATTTCTCTTGTCTTCTGTTATTTTCTAAATTTATCACGTTTTGTCTCTAAAAGATCACGCATATGTTACTTGTACAAGTAAACACCTTCAGAAATTAAACAAATTCATTTTATTCTGCGTTATAAAGCAGCTGTATTAGTCTATTATGTTAGGGAGAAATTCAGAATTAACGTAAATTAGAAATTCGCCTGATGAAATTATCGCTGAACATGAAAGGCCATGAAAACTAACGCTGATATTTATAGGTGAATAATTACAAACGATTTCATAGAAATGTTACTAAATGTATATTTATAAATAATATTCAAGTGTGAAATCGGCAAATGTAAGAACGCTTCCCGTTATTTGAGAAACTGTTCGATTTTATCAATAAATACATATTAATGCAAAGTTAAAGAACGTTCATGATAAGAGATTTATAGTTCTTTAAAATGAACGTTGTAATGGGTATAAAATTAAAAGCTAATTCAGAGAATGTTTCAGTAACTTCTTTTTTAATACGTGCCTTTAAATAGCTTATTAGATTACTTCTATCTGTCTTACAAAGGTTTGCTTTGGCTCTTCTCAAGCACACTTGCATTGTGTGTTGTAGAAATTAATTTTAATAGTCGAAATTAGTTTTCTTAGCAGAATCGAGTTAATAAGTATCTTTTTGGAAGTAATAAAGTATTGTAGTAGCGAAGGAGTAGTCGCAGAACGTTGAAATTTCGTATATAGGACTGCTATAACATGTAGATTTGCACCTTCCCTTTTTGGTTGCAATCAACCTCACCAAAAGTATATATAAATACGAGTATATACCTAGTATGTTACCCGACACGGTGACTTAAGTTTTCTTATTGCTTCCTTGTATGAAGTAAAGGAAGTATTGTATTGTAATAACGAAAATTTTCGGGTATCATATTTCAACGATATCCCTTTTCGCCAATACCGAATGAATTTAACAATGTTTAACGGTGATATCTGTTTTGTTTTGTTCGGGCGTAGCCCGGTCCACCTTGCAAAACAAAGTTTGCCCTATGACCCTATACGGGCTACGCCAGTACAAAAATCACCACACAACTATACGAATACACGAATCACACAATACCAATGGCTTCTTTATTGTTGTTAATAATCTTCATAATCTTATGCGCTATTCCTCTTGCCCTAAGTAAACCATTTTTCATAAAATCTATGTTCGCTCCTTCAATGCATCTGGTTAACTTACATTCTGTAATAAAGAACACATTGTCTCCTACTTTTGTACACACTTTACATAAATCATTATCTTGAACATGGAATCTTTTCAGATTAAACGGAAATCTCCCATGACCTGTAATTAACTGATTCAAGTCAATGTCATTGTTAATATTCATAATTTACTTAGGAACAAAAATCTTCATGAACATATTATTTTTAGCAGAGTTTTCCCATTGAGTCCACCATTTATCTACAATGTCACACTTCATAATGCTAATGCATCTTCTCCTGGAGGCTTGTACATCGACAGTTTCAATATCATTACTCATTGTTGCCCCCTTTACTAAGACATCCGCCCTCTCATTGCCCAAACAACCAATATGGGCTTTAACCCTATTAAAATTCAATTGGTGCCTTACCTCCAATTGTATCACCAATTTTTTTAATAATTTGAATACTTAAATTTTGCTGCTCGGTTTCAGAGAGTGCTGGAAGAACTGACATACAATCAGAATGTATTGTAATTATATGTGATTCATTTAGATTTCTTATAAGCCACTCCAAGGCTTTTTGTATAGCAATCAGTTCGGCTTGATACACCGAATTATATTTTTCTAATTTAAACTTCGCATGTTCAATCTCCAGTCCATGATAGAACACTGCAAATGCTAAGCCAATTTTTCCATCTAAACCCCGAGCCATCCGTATAAACATCAATATCATTAAATACAGGAATGCATCTATTAAAAGTAACTGATCTTCTTTTCCTTGGATGTAAAAGATGACAATTAAAAATATAAAAAGCAGTGTTAAAAACAATATCATCTGTATATGTATAAAAGTCAATCTTATTTGATCTCAATAAAAACTTTTTATAATAAAAGTCATAGGACAACGAGATGGGCGGAATGCCCTCAAGTATTCCCGTATGAGCAGTTCTAAAAAGTCTTGTGATTGCCTGCAGCCAGCCTCTCTGGATAGAATTCAATTTGTTCCTTAGTCTCAGCAACTCCGCCGCCCTAGAACCCCAAGCTCCAACACCATACATTATAATAGGAGCAATAACACATTCGTAAATTTGTTTCATAGTCCTACTCTTAATGGCTAAAATCTCACCAGAGAAGGATCTCTTATAAAATTGTAAAATACTATCCGTTTTTTTTTTTATGGACCATATCGAAATTATCTTTAAACGATAACTTATCACCAAAAATAACTCCAAGGAACTTTAAATTCCTTCCTATCTTTACCTTCTCACCTTTATATCGCAATCTGGGATATCTAGTATTTTTACCTCCTGACGAGAAGAACATAGCCTTGGTTTTGGTAATATTCAATTTCAATTTTCTATTCAAACGCCATTCTTCTATAATATCCGAAATTTTCACAAAAGTTCTTTCAATCTTCTCGAGGGAGGACTCAGCCATAAAAACTATTAAATCATCAGCACAGTATATAAATTTTGCATTAGTAGGTAACTCCTTATGTAATAAATCGTTAATAACTAGGTTCCAGAGCAGCGGAGAGCTATTCGACCCCTGTGGGCATCCCTTTTTTTATCTTGAAGTAACTATAGCTATCCAGATCAGATCTTACTGAAAAACCAATCGTTCTATCCTGAAAATAGTTTATAATCATAAGATAGCAATCACGAGGAATTCCAAGTTGCGAAAGTGCACGCAGGAGGGAGGGCCAATCCACCGAATCAAATGCCTTGTGGATATCAAAAGATACCACAACGACATGGTCATCTATTCTTCTTTCTCTAATATAAATACTGAGTTCAAACAAAACATCATCTGAAGAAAAGCTATTCTTAAATCCGAACTGATTTTCGAATATCAGATTTCTCTTAACAAAAAGTGATTCAATCTATTTGAGATCAAGAAGTCTAAAACTTTTGCATGTGTCTTAAGAAGACAAATCGGACGATTTTAGTATGTAACGACAGAATAAAAAACTCTGTTAATCCAAAATGGGTTGCAAAAAGGATTTAAAATGGATTCAGAAGAGTTTTTTTCTTGACGTCTGCACGTACGTACTTATGTATATATGTATCTCGCATAACTCAAAGACGAGTAGCATCAGAACGTTGAAATTTTGTACACAGGGCTGCAATAAAATGTAATTAGCCATTTCCCATTTTCGGCAGCACCATTTTTTTTTATTTTTATATGCTGGTAAATTTTGCCTTTTTTGCTTTAAAAAATGATTGAATTATGTTGTTCTTATTTTCCGGTTAAGGCTTTTAGTTAATCTGCATGTAATAGCTGTAGAATTATCAACAATTTAAAACTTGTTTAATTGCAACAAAGCCTAATTTTTTTACCATAGTAGCCATATTTGTTTACATTTGAAACTTAGCAGAATAGTGAACAAGTCAATTTCTGCACCTTCAGTGTCCTTTTGCAGAGTGGGATCAAAAGTAAACTTTCAGTTTTGTGCACCGAAAATCTGCCTTCTTGCCCGCTGGCCGAATTGCTTGTTTTTGTGTAGAAACTCTAATTTTAACTAGATGAATTCTTTTAAAAAATTATTTTAACTATATTTGGTGTTTTATATTTTTTAATTTTAATAGATATTTTGAGTTTGTATGTATTTTTGCCTTGCCGCGAAATAAGAACTGAATTAATTGAATGAGAAATATATCTTAAGAACCTCGAGGAAATAAGTTTAAATGAAATGCAGCAAAAACTGCGTATAATTTAATATTATGTACAAGGAAGTAATGTGGTGTCCACATCAGATTTTTCTTATATGTTGCTACATGTGCATTTTTTGCTTTAAAAGTGACTGAATTATATTGTTTCTAAGTTTTGATTAAGCTGTTAATGCCTTTAGTTAATCTTCATGCAATAGTGGTAGAATTATCAGCAATTAAAAATTTTTAACTTCCACTAAGCATAACGATGCCGCCAGTGGTTTATATTTGAAACTTACTAGCATAGTGAATTAAATCAGTTTCTGCGCGAAATTTAGTGTCTCTCTGCCGAGTACGGCCACACGTTTTAAACACTGAAAAATCTCTCTTTCTCCTTAATTTTAATTAATTTAAACCGTTATTTTAATTGTAAATATTGCTTTTTTAATGGTTTTTAACTCTATTTGGTGTTTTAGTTTCTTCTGTATTTTACAATTTTAATGAACATGTTTTGACTTTTTATGAATTTTTTCCTTGCCACGAAGTGAGAACTAAATTGATTGAATGAGAAATATATCTCTAATGTAATTCGGGGAAATAAATTTAAATGAAATGCAGCAAAGAATGTGCATAATTTAATAGGCCGTACAAGGAAGTCATGTAATGTCCCTATCAGATTTTTTCAATTCAATTTCTTCAAACCATTTTTCAGTACCTCTAGCTTGTGTTCCATTTAGACAACAAATACATTTTCTGATTGTTCAAATGTTTGGCGTCTGTCGTATAACAGCTGGGTCCGACCAAAACAAAATATCATCACTTTATTTTTTAATGTTATAATGTTAAGCAGATGAAAACATTTATACTTTAATGGACAGACGCGGTAAGATGACTTCCCCGCAAAGCAGTTTTAAAGTTACCATAAAATGGCAAGGGGAGACAGGGCTGCCAGATTAGGCGAGAAATCGACCATTTGGTGACAAAATCGGCGATATGCCATGGACTGAAGGAAAACCTTCTGGACCGAATTTTTACCGGTTTAGCCCAGAATGTTCTCGAACACATGTTTCGAAAGCTATATAAACTCTGCTGGTTTGCAGTCAGTGAGAGTGTGCTTCGTCGAGAGTGCGAGACAGTTGGTGTCTCGTCTAGCGAGTCAGTCCGTGCGGAGTCGATCGAGTTGACAGCCCAGGAGCGAGTGCCGAGTGGATCGTCGAGTGCATCGAAAGAGTCTCTTCGTATATTGCGGTTAGTGCGTCGTCGAGAGAGCGTGTTGAGCTCCGGGAACGACTGAATCGAAAAGTCGGAAGCTGTTCTCTGTGTGTCGTCGAGTGCATCGCGAGTTGTAGCGTTGAGAGTCTCGAGAGTATATGGAGTTCCGAGTACGACCAAGCAGAGTCGGGAGCTGTACTCTGGTGTTTTGCAATGAAGCTGTCTCCACCGTGATAGCTTGATAACCTGAAAGCTGTGTCGCTGATCATGCCAGCGTGTTTATAATAGTTCGACGACTGTAAACGAGATTTTTTAGCTGTCCTGATTAATACCGGCCAATTAAGTGTGTTTCGATACTTCGTCGAAGTGCTGTTCTTGTTATTCACTCCAAATTCGCACCAACCCCGTAAACGTACGTAACGTAAAGGAAGAGAAGAAAATAACGCAACAATACTTCTCTGAAAAGAAATTTGTTTAGAATCATTGCTTCTTCCAACTTTTGCAATGCCATGCAATTTACTTCCTATAGAATTTTTCTTTGCGCTTTACGCTGAAGTGTGTAAAGCCAGAATAATTAATGCTGAATGATAAAATTAATTAAAAAATATTGATTGACTAATGATTAAATAAAGCTTAAAGTATGATTCGCCATGTAGGATACTATATTCTGCTAACTTTAGGGCTGAAGCAAATGTTTTAGTTTTTAAGACCAATATTTTGACTGAATTCTGTGACAACTGTTTTTGTATTTTGGAGTTTTTGTTATTGTCGTGGTTGCATTAACTACAAAATTATAAATCCCGGAATTTCATAATTCGATGAATAGTTGAACTTGATATTTTTGAACAACCTGACTGAGTGTAATATTCAGTTTCTCCATTCACTTCCATTGAATCACAGGTTCTACGTGTATACCTTTTATTCTTCTCCTTTCTCCAAACTTTAGTATAATATGAACATGTAAGTCTTTTTCATAATATTTTAAAACTCCATAAATCATAGTTTTTGGTACCTGAGTATTTTGTAATCTTCAATCATATCAAATTTCTTAACTTAAATTGTTGTTCTTTCTCTTATCATGACGATCTGAAAAATGTTTCATATTTAGCCAATTTAGTTACCTCATTCCTATTCTGGTTTCTCTTTATGTATAAAAGCTTGCTAATATAATATAAGTGAAATCGCTGTAGCATGGAAAATGTAATTTAAATTTTTTTTCTGCAAGATTGTAGATTTAGGGATAAGAAATTGGCCAACATTTTGCCCTCTTGGACTCGATCTTTTATCATGAAATGAAACAAAATTAAGAAGTTTTATTCAGTGACCTTGAGGCTATTTTCTTTCTTCTCAGGATATTAAAAATCACAAACTGTTTACTTATTACGAGTATTCGGTTTCTTCCTGAATTCAATATTTAAAACACTTTCCTTTTTCCTCACACCTCCGAGCTGTGAATTTCAACTTCTGCTTTCATTACACTTTTGTTAACTAAAGGAAGCACAGTAAATTTGAGCAAAGAGAATATTCAGAGAGAAGGATGTTTTCAGGACTAGCATCACAATACCAAAAAAAAAAACTAGTTTTATGTTGCTTTGCTGTTACATAAATTATGTAAAGCTAGTGAAAAAATGTTTATCGATCTAATAAAATTTTGTTTTTCTCTATAAGCGCTTGTAGGTATTTTCCCGCTCGAGAATACTCAGTAATATTTTTTATAAATATATGCTGCACATTTTACATATCAAAATGCACTTTGCAAATGCAACAAATTTTAAGGAGGAAATTTTAGCATAGGGTAAACGTTTAAAAAATTTCATCAATAAATTGCTAAAAAACGAATGCTGACGCGCCTAAAATCCACATTCTCAGAGTTGTAATAAAAATTTTATTTTTAGCGTGAGGCATTTGGTTGGTTTAATAAAATGTTTCAAATCCAATAATCGCTTTAGTGTTCTATAAAATTTTCCTTAAATCAGCTAGTATAAACTGAATTACAATTAATCTCTAAGCGTCTGATCTTTTACAACAAACTTGATATTAGATTGATTGATTATAAGCATCTTATCGTTTACAAAACTGCGAATTTATAAAACGCTTTTTTTCACTGGAAATGGGACACTCAAGAAGAATTTACGGAAAAGAAATTACCGCAAGGAAATTGATTTAGAGCCTGTAGTCTTTAAATTTCAGTGTAATATAAATAAATGGTTGAAGCAAAAGTATAAAATATTAGGAATTTCCTTAAAATAAACTAAATATGTAATGTTGTAATTAGTCAAATAATTCCACTGTAGGTCCTCTAGTGATGCAAGTGGTTAGTACGTCGAGCTATAAGGTTGAAATCCCAGCAAGAGTACAGTTGACTTTTCGTGTATCTTACTCCCAAATATCTTATGGTTTCTATAGTGGCATCTGAAGTAAAATATGTTGAACTATAAGTCATTGTCATCTCCATTTGATTTATTTGATTTCGTGGTTATCCCAAACTGCCCAGTCTGTACGGTAAAGTATGAAGACTTAATCAAAGCCTCTTTTCTTTTTTTCTCCTATTGTGAGTGATTAGACATTTCAGCTAACAAATGAAATAACTGTATTTTGAATCCCGTGACGTTAATTTTTCATATATTTAGTACGAAATATCTAATAGTCTCTGTTTACGTCGCCGAGTTAGAATGGCGCCGAAATGTATGAAGTAGTTTCGATTTTAAATATCCCAAATAAATCCAACCACTCTTGGTCTACTCAAATGATAAAACATTCACACGTAGACATTTAGTAATAATTCAGTAACACAGATAAGCTCTAAAATAAGAATTACCACAGTTATAGGTCAGATACGTTTTAGCGACCGAAATCTTCCGACAACGAATCTCAAAAAGCGTGTTGCCAACGCAGGGCAACAAAAAGTGGAAATTAATTCGATAGGCATGGACGTAGATATACTCCCACCCTATCAAGTTTAGTCCTGATACAGAGGCAAAGGTGAACGTTTATTAGTTGGTCTTTTAAAGACACTAGTTTTAGTTTTGACTGTAGCTATAAGAACTAATCCGTCGTTGTCAGGATGGACATCGATAATACGCGCTATAGGCCAAGCTAAAGGTGGAGATCCATCTTCGATGACAAGAACCACCGTGTCGACCTTCAGGTTGGCTTTGATGTGTTGCCACTTGGATCGTTTCTAAAGAAAACTCAAGTATTCGTTTTTCCTACGAACAGACTGATGTGTCTCTGGAAAGGAAGTCAAAGTATCACCTTTAATAAAATGAGATGGCGTTAAAACAATTTCAGAATCGTTCACGTAAGTAAATGGACGGGAATTCAAAATAGCGTCGATCTGAGTAAGTACCGTTGATAACTCTTCGTAGGTTAAAAGAGCTTCTTTCAATACTAAGACGAAATTTTGCTGAGCGAATGCCGGCTTCCCATTTTCCTCCGAAGTATGGTGAAGCAGGCGGTGAGCTTATGGAGCAGCCCGGCTCTCCTTGCAAAACAAAGTTTGCCCTATGACCTAATACGGGCTACGCCAGTTCAAAGGACCACAAACGATAACATCCAGCGACACAGCCATGTCCCAAACAAGATGTAAAATTCCATTTAAAAGACGACTGAGTTAGTTCTCGTGATACTGGTTCCATTACATATAAGGAAGACCAAATCTGATTTACTTCCTGTAGTTTTCGGCATGCTCTCACAAAATTGGAACCGTCGTCACCGTAAATATGCCGTTGTGCACCGCGACGTGAAATGAAGCGTCTAAGAGCAACAATCAACGAGTTTTCCGTCAGGTCACTGACTGCTTCTATGTGCACAGCTTTAGCCGACAAGCAAACAGAGCTATATAACCTTCGTTGCTTCAGAACCACGACCCTTATAAAATTTAATGGCAATAGGACCAGCATAGTTCACATTGGATGCGAAAAACGCTCGTTCCAAAGTCACACGATGCTCAGGTAAGTCACCCATCAATTGTGGAGTTAAAGAAGCTTTAAACTGATGACATATTAAGCAGTGGTTGACACAACTGCGTATCATTCTCTTCCCTCCAATTATCCAGTAAGATTGCCTGATGCGATGTGATAATAAAGAAGAGCCAGCATACAAGTAAGTAGTATGAAGTTCTTTCACCAGTAATTCGCTAAATTTATATTGAGAAGTAAGTATTACAGGATGTTTGATGTTAAATGCTAAAGATGAATTTCGAAGACATCCTTCCACCCGTAAGAGACTGTCTTTGTCCATGAATAGAAAAACAGAAGGTAGTTGGCTTTTCTTCGGTAAAGGTTTCTTTCCCTTAATACATTGCAAATCAATAATGATCCTGAATCCAACGCATAATGATCTTTTCTACTACTGGAATCTCTAGGAATGTTAGCAGCATAAGGCAGCTGGAGTTTATACAACTACGCGAAATGTTCTGAGTAACAAGATGCGTCTTGCAATTTGTACTAAATCTTTGGCAGTAAGCCAGAATACGAATAATTTTACAACGCGAGGAATAATGTTCGAAAAAATTATGTAATAAATCATTCGATTCATGTATATGAGAAATAAGAATAGGATCAGATCTTTGTTCAGCCTTTACTTCAGTATCATTTCCAGATCTTAATTCATATTTAGGCCATTTTTTCTCTTCCTGATGCAACCATTCCACCACAAAAAAAACAATTTGGTAGTAGTTGAGGTTCAATACCGCGAGAAGCAACGTCTGCAGGATTTGGTTTAGAAGCAACATGATTCCAGTGTTTAATAGGTATCACTTCTATGATTTGAGATGTTCTATTTGCAACAAACGTTTTCCACTTACGTGGATGAGCGGATTGTCAAGGAAGAACTACCTTGGAATCCGTCCTAACATAAATTTCAAAATTAAACTTCTTTAAAATATTCAAAAGAGATCACATTAATCTGGTCAAAAAATATGCAGTGCAATGTTCTAATCGAGGAACGGATATTTGCTTTATAGGCGCGACTTTACTTTTTGATACCAAAAGATTAACCTTAACCGCACCATTGCATTTTTGGCGACAGTAGATGGCTGTTGCATAGGCATGCGAAGATGCATCATAAAATCAATATAGTTGAATAACACTGTCCGTTGTAAGTATCTGTTAGATAAATCATCATTAATCACAGTCATATGCACTAACTGTTCATATTCATGCATAAAATCATACTGTTTTTCAAATTCCGGATTATCTTTGAATTTTCATTCCATAAAACGCAACCTAGAAATTGCTGCCGGTTTTGAATCATCCAACTTCGAATGCGATTTATAAAATGGAAGTTTTACAACAAATCGCCCATCTGAATTAAAAGAATAAGTGTTTCGAAACTGTGATTCACAAAATTTTCCTCAGGTGTCAGAAATTCATTCTTTCCAACATCAACAATATCCTCCATTTCCCAGAAACGCATAAGTTTGCAATTTATACTTTAACCATTAAATTGAATTATTCAGCAAAATTAGAAGACTGTAGAAAACTCCATCAAATAGATTGCGTTAACGTTCAGGTTATTCTTAACGCAAAATAGGAACTAGTGTACGTTCTTTATACTTCATTTAAATAAACAAAACTGTTTGTTTTCTAAATATGTATTCTTCATCTTCTTGTGTTATTTATGAGATGCTATTTCTCCCAAAAAGGAAGATATATGTATAGTATAGCATGCATCTTCATTATTACTAATAAATAATATCTAACCAATCCAAAGCTAAATCTGTAGTTTCGGGTTTAATTTTCTGATACATTACACAGGAATTACCATGTTCAGGTTGCTTGAATGCTTAATCTTAAACCCAGTGTTACAGTATAAAAATTAAATGAAGTAACCTTTTAGATTAAGAAAGCCAGAATCATGTGAAATGTTTTATCAAAAACATAATTTAATCTAAATCTGCTCATGCTCTTCATAAAGAAAGTTTCTGTCAATAAGCATTTTCTATGCTACTATGACGCTTAAAAAAGAAAAAAAGAAATATAAGTTCTGTTACATGTAAAATTGACAGTTAAATGCGTCAAAAAATAATAATTATTTTTTACTGCATAAAGTACCGGACATACTCAAAATGTAGTGCTGTTTTAAAAAATAAAATAATTCCTTTTTCTTTCTTTATGTGTGCAGACTATCAGCAACAACAGCGCTTCACCTTTTCGAACACTAATTATAATTCCTCAGTGTGGCTCCCTGGAACACAGAGCTCACACCAACGTAGTAATAAAATTCGTTCCCCACTTGGTGGATCGCCCTTGTAAACTGCCTTGCTGTTCTGGCATAATCAAATCATAAAAGTTCTGAAAGGACATGGCTAATCGTCGTAATTCAAACGCTGTCTTTAAGAAACATCCAAAGAAAGATATTGCATGCTGTAACATTTGGTGAACCAGATGGCCAAGGATGAAGGTCATTTTCTTTATTTGCAATTCATCTGATCCTGCGGAAAAAGACTACTGAGAGTTATCACATTCATGTGAAATGAATGGTGATCCATCAATTTGTAAAATAGAATCGTTTATAACTAGTATTAATTTAACATTAAATTTTCCTACATTCCTAATTGTCCAGAAATTAGTCGCCAATTACCAGTGCTTCCGAGAAGAAAATGCAATTAACTGAGTGTAATTTATGTTAACAAGTCTTCTTAATTAATGATCATCTGGCCATAAAATGTTTGTGATTGTGGAAACTTGAAAAGACTTTTCTTTCACAAGAATTAATGCTTTGGTAAATTTTATTATGCCCTACTTAATGTACTTCAAAACTTGTTTATGAAAAAGAGTGAAGTTTATTTGAGCCAGTTTTTAATCACACGAAAATAATCCAAAGTAATTATGTTCGTCATATGCTTCAACAGCTTTTTCAGAAAACTGATAAAGAGAAAGCTTATCAGCAGCAGTTTTTATTAAAGTCGCAAAATATCCAGCGTAATTACGTTCCTAACGCTTTTCTGAAAGACCATCAAGGCAATAAGTGTATCAAAAGGATAATCAGGAAATATTTTCATGGTAGTGATGTGGTTATTTAAAACTATATTCAGATTTAATATCCGAAAGACTTAAACATGGATCTTCTAGAAAAGTGCAAAAATATTTACCTATAATGGATTGAAAATAAACATGCAATAATCCTTTTAAAGGATTAATTAAATTGAGTAAATTAATATTTAAATTTATATTATTCTGCTTAACAAATAAAATGGAATTATATTTTTAATCCATTCGAACGAATGATACTGTATTTAAAAACTGTATAGATTTTGATGATATTATTGCACAAACTTTCATCTTCGCATTGAAAATGCATTCTTTATATCTATCACTCGACTCAACTGTGCAAAATTCTAAATTCTTAAAGCGCAACCAGCGGCCGAGAAGCAATGTCGCTAACCACTGTCGGTTTGGTCCGTGGTTCCATTCCCGGCGAATGGGCATTGAACAATATTTTGACTCTAATATTTTTGTTTATATTTTTTTCTAACTGCAGCTTCTGAGTAATATTGCACGAGCTTCAAGCAGATGTAATCGTTTTCTTTACTCTATAGGCTTTTTTTTATTCATTATCTATGTTTTGTAACAGTTTATGTTTCAGAGAATGGCAACATACTATGATGTTATTCTTTTTAGAGAGTTAGTGTAACTTTTGTTTTCCTCATTTGAGAGTATGAATAAAGGAATTATTTAATTATTGTAGAGTCATAAATAACTAAAGAGATATAGATAGTTATTGCCGAATAATAAATAGTTTTTGAGGTAACAAATTTGGTGAGAAGTTTTGAACAGGCATTTTCATTATTTATCTCATGTGTAACATGTATGCGAGCCAGTTTTCCTCAAACCTTCCTCTACGAAGGCTCTTACGCAGATAGCCCGTAAAAGTTGTTACAGAACAAACGTGGCCTTTTTCTATTCTAACCCTAGTAAGCTTGAATCAAGTCAGTAATTTATTAGGGAAAACAAGAAACAGGTTGAATATTTCTAATGGAAGTAATTTAAGAATTAAGCAGTTTTATGCCAAATGTTAAAAAAATGATATGAATGCGCACATCGCATTAATTATTCACAATTATGTGCAATTAAAATTGACGTTTGTGCAGGTAAAATGTGTGATTTTGTTTCTGGAAACTTGTTTATATTTGTAAAATTATAAATAATAAAACATAAATCCAATAAGCAATTTTTTAAATCATTGTTCAAAATTTTAGTTTGCTAGATTATTTACTTGCAATTGTTTTTATTTTGATTATGCTGCATGCTATATATTACAGAGGAAACTGTAAAGGATTTCATATGAAGAAAACCTTCTTCTAAACTTCTTTTAAAAAGGGTTAATATGAGAAAAAGCTTGAAAACCCCTGGTATTCACAAGTTTCCAAGAGCTAGCTTCTCTATTTTTACCTTCACTAAGTTTAATTATGGTAAATTATGGTAAATGTAATGCCATATGACGTATAATTTTTAAAACCTTTTTCGGTATTTTCTGATTATTTACCTCCCCCTACCATCAAAACGTCATAAATTGATTGTTGACTTTTTGGAGTGAGATGTTTGTTTGGATATCCTTTTATGTTTAGTTCAAAAATGCATTCTGTGCTGCGTATTTTTTATTTCTTTTTTTTTTCCATATGAGTAATTTTTTCGTAAAACCTCAGTCTCTCAAGAGTGTGCAAGCGCTTTTAAATCGGAAAACTTCCACATTCCCAAAACCTCCCTAAAAGAAATGAGAAAAATCTACAACCACGCCAAGAACAAAACAATGTAAAAATTTCTATCTTTTCCCAATAACAATTCAACCTTTTAAATTTTCACGCCAAAAAAACTCGCCAAGGCAAATATCCCATTCCGCAGCAAAATTCTCCCTTCCGGAAATGGGTGGGCAAAACATGCATCACGTGTTAGAAGTGTACTCTGGAAGCTTAAAAACTGTACTTCTAAGTGAAAAATTTAAAGTCCCAAAATCTGCGACATTTCTGCTAAAAATAGTTTACTCGTGTAACTTCTCGAGATAATACTCCAGGAATACTTGAAACACTAGTCTCTTTAACATATAATCAGACCCGAGATACCCATTTTGAGTTTTCCAAAAATTAACCACACTCCGTTTAACTACTAACTATAATTAACTTTATTTATTAAAATAAATGCTAGTAAACATATAAGTTGGTTAAAGCCTAAATTAAACCCTTAATTAATATTGCAAATAAGGGACGTAGCTGAAATTTAGAATACACTTTAAATAGTTAGATTAATTAAGCTACACAACACTAAACGTAACCAAATAATTCAAATGCTTTAAGAAATAGTATCAAGGGGACGGTCAGCTGTAGCTGCCACAAGCTTTCTCTTAAATTCAATGTGCTTAACTAGTACATTACCAAGCTTTTTATCCTGGTGAGAGCTGACGAAAATATATAGAAGCGAGAATGAAGACAAAATGATAATTAGTTAATAAACATAAAATCTTACATACGCAATGCACATCATTACATATAAATGTTATATGACGTACTATAAAAACAGCCTATAGAATTCATATAGATTGCTTTTCTTTCCAATCATTTTCATATTCTATGAATACCAAGTTTGATTTTTTCAAAAATGTTTACTCTGCGATTGACTGCTTAGTGAAAAATGCTTAGTCTTCAGTTTGAAGACGCATTCGACCTGTCTATCTTTCCGATATTATTCATTTTCAATTTTCCATTTAAAATCAGACACGCGTGATTTTTCTTTTTTCTTATACTAATTCCACAATTATTAATAGTTCCGCGCTACGGTAATTCTCAATAAATTTTCAGTGTAATATTTATGAAAATAATTGGTAATACTGAAGAAATGAATACTCAGTTGACTTTCCAATTTTTGCGAACGACTTTTAAGGGTGCTAAATTTCTACTCTTCCATTTTCTTTAATTTTTTGGCAAATTATTGCTCAAAACCAACATCGGCATTGCTATAAAAATTTGCTGTATGCGAATTTAGAAGAGTTTTCAAGTGACTCTTCATTTAGCTCTGGAGATGAGTGTCTGGGTTTGACGAAGAAGATGAAAAGGTGTTCTTTCCCCCATAATTGCGTATTTGCAGAAGGTATTACTTTGTATTTGCATTACTTTATATTTAAAATACTGTAAATTCATTATAATGATCAGTAATAAAGTTTTATCATTCAAAAATGTGTATAAAAAAGGATGCGCGTCTTATACGCCGGCAAATACGGCAATTTAAATCTGACTGCCCTATTTATTTGCATTATCACTAAATATGGCTGTAGCACAAGATCGTACCCTTATGTTTCAAGTTATGTGTAAATAAAAAAGTTGTTATAAACTTCTTATGACTTTGTCGTTTATCTCAGAAATAGCGATAATTCGTTTTACGTCTGTTAGGGTATTTCACTAAAACAGCATCACCAGATAATGAGTAACGTTATGAATGATATTTAAAAACTCATGAGATAGACAATCTAAGGTATATACCTAGTTAAATAATTGTTTTCTCTACACTTTAACGCATTGTTAAACAATTGATATCATTAAATAAAACAGATATACATATGTTTAGACATTGAACTAGCTGACATACTGGCCAATGAATTAGAAACATTTGAGATTTTCATTTGAATGCGTGCTAGGGATGAAGTATGCAATTTTTCTTTTCTGACGCGGGTTACACGTGGCTAGAATGCTAGTATAAGTAATGCGTAAGAGTGCTTTTTACGATGAATGAAGTAAAAAGGGAAAAACAACATTTCTTTCACCATTTGAAAAAGGACTCATTTTTGGTGCCCGTTTAGCAGGGGGGGGCCTCGATTTCGCAGACAGCAAATCTGATTGGTTTATCGAAAGCTGCCTTATCGAAGGTTTTCTAAAGCTGGAATCAGAACCCACAGTCCTTCTCTAGAAGGCGTAACTACGGTTCGACCACAGTTTTCGTAGGGAACGATAGGCGGCGTCTCCGATGAATTGTACGGAAGAAAAGGGTCTCTACAGTGCTTCAACTGACAGAAAACGTCAACTGACGCAGAATATTTTTAACAGATTTCAGATCAAATTATGCGTAGAGAATTGCAGAGGATAGTAATGCATAGTCGGATGCCTTGGATAAAACCCTCATTTCTGCCCGACATGCAAGAATTCGTTTGCAGTGTTGACGGGAAATAAGACACTGAACATCTGAGGATTGGAAATGAGTAATGTAGAATCACGCTACATCTTATTTTACACTGATGGAAGACGTGAAGTTTAGCGAGAACTCCATGAAGCCATGAATCCATCTTTCCTTACTCGCACTGTGCAAGGGTCTGGTAGGAGTATTATGATATGGGGCATGATCTGATGGCATAGAAGTCGTGCCCTGCTGTTCCTCGAGAGTACACAAAGAGCCATGAGATACCTAGGTACACTGACAGATCAAATGCATCCTGAAATATTGCATTTTTACTCTGTCAGCGACGGCTACTTCATGGGCGATAATGCAAATATACATCGTGCCAGAAGCGTTCAAAATTGGTTCGTTGAACATCAGTCTGACTCCCAACAGCTTTCCTGACTACCGCTTAGCTCGGATCTTAACCCCATAGAAAATGTATGGTATATACTGAGAAGACGCATCCGACAGCCCGCTTTTCTTCTATCTAATTTACAAGATTTAAAAAGCTGCATAGTCAATGTATGGTATTCTCTGGACGTCAATGCACTCTATTAGCATGTAGACTCTATGCCTAAACGAATCAGAGTAGTAATTCGTGCAAAGTGTGGTCCAATAAAATATTGATCTTGGGTTTCTAATTCATTCGTCAGTTTGTATAGAACTGGCCTAAATAATGATCCAGAGTGTCTATTAGTTCAATTCTAATAAATTGTGAGAATTCGCAGTACGAGGCACAGACAGCGAAGCAGGAAAACTACAGGGTGATGGAAATTTGTGCACATCACAATAAGCAATAAAGTCTGCTAGTTTAATGCGCATACATCAAGGCATAAAATGCTTATGACTTATATTTATTACCTTGCATGGTACAAATCGGACATCAAAACATGTTAAGACAGAAGAAAAACACTCCGCCCTGGAACATAAAATTAGCAAAGCAACAAACTTGAGTTTGGTATAGATTTCAGTCAAGTTTCTCCCGATTTTGAGGCAAACAGGTACAGAAGCAAAGAATCATCATCTCTTCATCAGAAGCAAAGAAATCTTCTGACTTCTGTGCAGGTAGAGACTTGAATAAAATCTACACCGAACAAAAGATTGTTGCTTTGCTGATTTTATCAAAACATATCTTTGCAACATCTGCTAGAAATAACATTTCGGTTGAGTGACGCCTATGCATGCTCTTTTTATTATATTTGAAATTGGTTTGAGTAGAACTTGTATGCTGCTGTTGTATACCGCCGCCGTAATGCTCCTCGTAAGCTTATCCAGTGTACATGGATTATTTGCATAGACGTTTCTTTTTTAAATTAATCCCACAGGCAAAAAGCCTACAAGAGACAAATCGGGTGGACGCGTAGCCATTCTCCGTTTAAAATGATACAGTTGATGAAAAACGTCGGCCAATAACTGCATACTCTTATTGTCTATGCGAGAGCTAGCACCGTCGTATTAGAAACTTTAAGAACAATAGTTCAAGATAATTGTTCTTCAAGAAGAACCAAAAACTATGTAATGATATATTGGCTCATAACATCATCGTCCAACCATGAAAACGACATGCCTTCCTAAGAACAGAAACAGACCTCTGATACAGATATTATACCACGATCAGACAACAAATAGCGTGTATGATTTTGTTAATATTTCTAGAATGCCACTAGCAGTAGTCGGTACAATTGTTACAATTGAAATTGAATTCATATACCTGACTTTTAGATCTATCTGTATGGTAGGCAGGTGACAGGTGACGGAGGACGGGGACGCCTGAAGTTTAACAGAGGTTAACAGGCATATGTCCCGCGTCCTCCCCTGGAGTTTATTTAATAGTTATAAGTGTGGATACATGGCCATACAGGGGCAACTGTTTGACATCTGGCATTTGAAGTACATTTGAATTAACATACAGGCACGGTTAAAAAAAAAAAAAAAAAAAAAAACACTTAATAGGTTATAACAAAAGAAGAAAATTAAACACCTAAAAATGGTGTTCAATTTTCTTCTGCTCCCTATGCAGTCAGAGATTAGATGGTAGAGCATTAGAGTGCATATGTCAGTGCAAGTAATGCATGTAAGCCATATTACTCTGGTTGACAGAGGTCCTGGCCATATGCTGCAATGGTGGTTATTATTTTGCAGATTTTATTTATGGCCGCTCTGTTTTTGGCTAGGAGCTTGTGAAATGCTGAGATATTGGCTGGTATCAGGAAGTGGAACTGTTCCGTGAGTGGGCACTGAAAGATATAATGGTCCGGTGACCCCTCACCCCCGCAAACACAGCGATCCGTAATTCAGATGGTGCGGCGGTAGAAGTAATCCGGGAAGGGACCATGACCAGTAATGAAGTTGGTAAGGGGAGCAATTGCCATAAGGCGCTTCGTGGTTACTTTTGGCAAGAAGCTATGCGCTCTCCTTCCCGTGTCGCCCTGATCCCATTCTCTTTGCCACCACTGGATAGCGGCATTTCGCAGTTGACTTTTGAGGAAAGATGGTGGTGCTGATACTGATATCGGTCTGGCATTTTGGTTCGAAGCAGCCTCTTTAGCGAGTTCATCCGCTGTCTCATTACCCATGTTACCTGCATGGGCTTTAATCCATACTAGGTCAACATGTGCGTGCCGATTATCTTTTAGGATATGCTGCAGTCGTATGATCAGCGGGGAGGCGTGACTATGTTTGTCAAGAGCAAGCAGTGTCGACATACTGTCTGTATAAAGCTGCACATGTGTGATGTTGTTGAGCGCCACGTATTCAATGGCAGCTGTTATGGCAACTACTTCTGCTTGAAAAATGCTATTATTTGGATTGAGGTGCCCTTTCCAATGGTGTGCAGCATGGCCTTGCCTGTAGTATATAAAGGCACTACCTACACCCTCAGCAGTTTTCGAGCCATCTGTGTAGAACGCGTGCATATTAGGGTTTCCTTCTGGTTGACTTCGTGACGGTTTGAGGACAGTGTGAATGCCAAGTCCCTTGTGTGCTGGGTGCGTGTGGAGAGGAGTACAGGGATGTTCGTAATTTGCAGGGCTATGTAAGGTGCCTGCAAAGGTTGCGTCTTTCTGTAGATGTATTATTTTAGTATATGTGGCCTCTAGCTCCGCTTGGATATGAAGTGGTATGATGCCTGCCAAGGTGAGTGCTGCATAAGTTGCAGTGGTGCGGTAATCTCTGCATAAGCCTATGGCGAATGGGCGCTGTAGTGATAGGAGTTGCTTAACCTTGCGTGCGGTCATGGGTTGTGCCCATATAGCTGCCGCATAGAGTGCCACCTTCTCAGCTACAGTTTTATAAAGTACCTTTTGAATGTGGGGATTCCGTCCCCAGTTCCGGCCTTGGAATTGGATCTCCTGGCAATTGCAGATGTTTTAATCTTTTGTGCCTGGATATGCGGAAGCCAAGTCAGACCTGGGTCCCATATTACCCCAAGGTATCTTAAAGTTTTTACGACTTTAATATTCCGGCCTTGTAGTTTGATACATGGGCTACGTGTTGGATTTGTACCCTTTCTTGGAAAGATGATAGCAGTGGACTTTGTGGTGGATATTTTGAGTTTTAGCTCTTCGCAGAGGTTGGCAAAGATAGTGCATGACTCACTGCCATGGGCTTCAAGCTCAGCGCGTGTGCGGCCTCTGACCAGTAATGCCGCGTCGTCCGCGTATGCAACTAACACAGTATGTTGTGGCCACCTTGCCTCTAAGACTTTATTAAAGGTGAGGTTCCATAGCAGAGGCCCTGCACAGGACCCCTGTGGACATCCTCTCACTTGTGTTATTGAAACAGTACTACTGTTGTTAGAGATCATCAGTTGCCGGTCTGCCAGATAGTTGTCCAGAACTTGAAAGATATTTCTTGGGCATCTTGCCTCTCTGAGGGCCTGCCTGATGGCAGGCCACCAGAGGGTATCGAACGCACTTTGCAAATCTATCGATATAAAAGCCGTCTGGTAGCCCTGCGATTTGTTCTGAATTATGACTTCATGGATTCGCTGCAGGGCATGAATGGTAGAACTGCCTTGTTTGAAGCCAAATTGTCTTGGGCTAATGCTTTGGTATTGATGTAGATGAAATTTTAGCCTGTTGACGATGAGCTTCTCGTAAATCTTTCCCATCGCCGACAGAAGGCAAATTGGCCTAAAGGAACTCGATACTAGGGGGTCTTTATCCTTTTTTAAAAATAATACCACATTGCCTTTTTTGAAAGCTGTGGGGAATATTTTATAATGCAGAAGCTGGTTGTAGTATTTATGGAAGTAGGATGGTCGTGCCTGATATGCAACTTTGATAATTGCGTAATCGAGTCCGTCTGGACCCGGGGCCTTTTTTAGTGGCAGATACCGGAATATATTACGTATCTCCTGTGCAGAAAACTGTATATCGTTCGGTGTGCATGGCGAGCTTGTATCTTCTCTAATTTGCCTCTGTTCTGAAGTATCTGCTTGTGTATCATCTGTGGGAAAGATAGCATTTAAAAGTTCCTTGGCGGTGGAGGCCGCTACGTCCATAGTATGTGGTGCTGTTGTTTGAACTGGTACTTGCGCTGGTTGGAAGATCTTCTGCGTTGCCAGTTTGTGTAAAATTCCATATGGATTACTGTTACTGGTGCAGAAAGATCTCCAGCTGTTAATTTTAGCTTCAAGAATTGCTTTCTTGTAGGCGGCCCTTCCTTGCCGAAAGGCCGTAAGGATGTTGGAAGCTACAATTTCGTTGGTAGCAGATCTGAGGCGGCGGCGCAGAGCTCTGCACCTCTGTTTCATCTCTCTCAGTCTTCCCGTCCACCAGGATATGCCTTGGAGTTTTTTGGCGGTCCTTGTAGGGAGGATCTGCTGACATATTTGTCTGAGTAATGACAGAATGTGGTCTGTGTAATCATCCAGTTCTTGGGGGTTGGTAAGGTCTTCTAGTATGTCTTCTTCTCTGATGAGCAGCTCCTGAAAGGCATTCTTCAGTCGTCGTATCTTTCCGCCCGGTAGTTTGAATCTCTGGAGGATATTAATGCTGGCTTCAAGTGTTAGTGTGAAGTGGATGTATCGATGATCTGAGTTACTCTCATCATCTAGAACATCCCATGAGCTAAAGTTGTTGGCAAAATTAGCAGTTGAGAGTGTAAGATCAGGCCATCCTTTATGATAAGTATTGTCATAGGTTGGTTGTGCCCCTTGACTATTATGTAAATGTAGATCGTGACAGGCCATAAAGTCTTCCATGTCTCGCCCTTTAGGCGTTGTGTCTTGGTAGCCCCATATAGTATTATGTGCATTGAAATCTCCTCCAACGACGTGAGGTACTGTTGGGCATTTCTGTTTCACTCGTATAAAGTTGCAAGTCACATCCGTAAGACCTTCCGTGGGCGGGGAGTAGACGGAGGTTAGGAGGAATTGCTGCTCTTCAAAGATGACTAGAATAGTAACGAAGTCTCTTTCTGTGGTTACTACGTATGGAGACCAGGAGGGGTTGCAGCAGACAATGGCTGCCCGTGGTGCTTGTTCTGCATTGGCTTTCTTCTGAAAAATTTTCCATGCCATTGGTAGGCTTGCCACTTGTCCTTCGCGACAATAAGGTTCTTGAATTATCAAGAAATCTAAGTTATATTGAATAGCATGCTGGACTACCTGCGTGGTCGCGGCTACCGCCCGTTGTAAGTTAATTTGTGTGCACTTTATCTGTGCTTGATTAGAATTAGCTTCCGCACTTGAAGTTTCTTGGGTTGGCCCGCGTATCGCTTGTTCTGTTGTCGTGCTGTTCGGCTCTTGTTCATTATTCATAGAGAGTGCTCCTTCTGACGCGTTCGATGTATCGTCCATACGTTGGGCAGTTGGTATCATAGGTCGGATGGTTGCATGGCATTGTGCTGCGCGTTTTATAGTTGGCGTCTGAACAGTTGATGCATGTTGGCCTGCTGGCGTGACAGTCCTTAACACTGTGACTTCCAGAGCAGAAGGCACAGTAGATTCTATTGGTGCATGTTTGCTGCAGATGGCCAAACTCCTGGCATCGGAAACATCTTTTTGTGTCGAAGTGCTCAGCGATCCTATGTCCTCTCCACCCAATGAAGAGCTTGGATGACTGGAGGAGGCTTCTAAATGCTGCTGGTTGACATTCAAGTATCCATTTGACGGTGTTTTCTCTGTCCTTGAGTCGGTACATGACTTTGGCTGTTGTTTTGGTGAGGTGGAGTTCTGAGGCGAGTGCATTTTCTTTCTCTTCTGGCTGGACGTCAGGAGATACGTTGTGGATAGCCACTCGTGGTAGTCTAGTCAGTGGTTGCTTGATCTTGACTATTACTTGTCCCTGCGTGCTTTGTAAACTAGTAGTGAGCTTGGTCACGTCCTCTTTGGAAACACAGTCTACAGCTAGTCCTCCTTTCTGTAGATTTCTAATGGAGGAGATTTTAACTCCAAGCTTCTGAATAGGGAAATTTTCGTTAAGGACAGCTTTTAGGTCCTTATTACCCTGTGCAGTACCCTCAGAGGGATAAATTAAAACCGTATGTTTTGGCTTCGGTCTGGTTGCTTGCGCGTATGTTTTGACTCTGACGACGGTATCGCTAAGCGCTGATGAATCGTTGGGAGCTGTGCCGTGCAATGAACCGCAACAGACTATAGAGGGAGTGTTGGTACAGGCGTCTGCTGCTTCAGGTTTCGGTATGTAATTTGGACCTTCGAGTGCCAAAGTGTGCACTGCGTCTATCAAATCCAGGAGAGATACCTTTACGTCTGAAGGAAGAAGGTATCTGCCTCGTCTTTGTATGGAGGCTGTTTTTCTAAGACTTTCGCAGAGCTTATTGATTTTTGTGTGATAGTCTAATTCTGAACCAGCAAGAGTTGCCGGATCAGAGTCGCAGTTAGAATTGTCGTACTCAGCCACTGAGGTTGATGGCCGTGTCATAGTAGCAATCACTTGCACTATACAGTGCGAGAAACAGTTGTGGACTTGAGATGGCGCACTGAATTTGATGCAAAGAGTAAAATCACATAGAGACACACAGAAGTCGCTTCACAGGTATCACTGTTACACTTAAAGATCACTTATACATTTCACTGTAGTAAAAATTTCACTGTGACACTTACTCTGCTCGTAAATGCACTCACTGAACGTAAATGCACTTGTGCTAATCAGCACTAATCACTAATGCACTTTTTGTGCACTAATTACTTGCACACGTATCACTGTAAGCACTTAATAATCACTTATTCACTTTCACTGTAGTGAAATTTCACTGTGACACTAACTCTAATCAGCACTAATCACTAATGCACTTTTTGTGCACTAATTACTTGCACACGTATCACTGTAAGCACTTAACATCACTTATTCACTTTCACTGTGACACTAACTCTAATCACTAATACACTTTTTGTGCACTAATTACTTGCACACTTATCACTGTAAGCACTTAATAATCACTTATTCACTTTCACTGTAGTAAAATTTCACTGTGACACTAACTCTAATCAGCACTAATCACTAATGCACTTTTTGTGCACTAATTGCTTGCACACGTATCACTGTAAGCACTTAATAATCACTTATTCACTTTCACTGCAGTAAAATTTCACTGTGACACTAACTCTGCTCGTAATTCACACACACTTGCACTTTAAGTAACGCTAATGCTCTTATTCGAAGAAATTTGTAATGGTCAACAAATTAATTAATGCTAATTAATAAAATAGAATAATCAAAAGGTGACCAGAATGCTGTAATAGTACTATTATACATTCACGGAATAAATAATATGCACAGGGATACACACAAATAATATAGTATTACTATTTATGTTTAATTACTGCCTAATTAAAACACGTTGGTAAGCCAATTACCACACGTAAAAGTTTAGAATAAAGTACAGAGAAACTAAATCATAATGCTCTGATAAGAAATGCTACTGTTTATGCATTTCGTAAAAACATATTATCAAATACTGATACAAGAGAATTATACTGGCAATTAATATAATTAATGAGCCAGTTTGAACTGAGGTAAATAAAACAGATTTGTAATGGGAGCTAGAGCCTTCTGTGCAGAGTACAAATTAAATGCACACGATCACAGCAAAATTGTAGCGTTAGAAACTGTAATTAAATTAACATAGCAGTAATAGATATTATTAGATAGCGCAAAATGACACAAATTGACATAGTTTGATAATTATACAGTATCCGGTGTTATACCTGAAGCCTATTTTATAATATGAAGTTAATGACTAAAATTAGCCGAGTCTAACCAGTAAGTAATGCGATTCTTAATTAAACTAATTGATTTAATTAGAAACAGGCAATCCTACCTTGGTTGCTAACCTTCTCTGTACTATCTATAAGCAGCCGCGGTAAGCGAATTGACACTTGGCCGCTATTTTCTCTGCTCTTCTTCTGTATAATGAGTTTCTGCAGAAATCGTTCAAATATTGTCACTGTGTAATCCAAGAGATGGACATAAATCAGGTAAACACTGTACGTAAACACAGGCGCGCGAAGGTGAAAATCCTGTCCAAAATAAAGTCACAAAAAATGAAAACTCGGGTTGTAGTCGTCCAAAAAATTTGAAATTTATATCCCTGTAATCCCTGTCACATGAGGAGTCCAAAACTGAAGGTTCCGAAGAGCTACTTCAGTTAGTTGCCTAATTAGCGAAAAGACGAATTAAAACACAGTCCCTTTTGTTGGTCTTCTTTCCCCTTTGTTGATAGAAAGGAAGTCGCTGACGCCGGGGGGTCGCTGGACAGCAGGTGGTCGTTGGATCGCTTGAAAAGGTCGAGGGTCACGGACACCTCGTGGCTGCAGAATCACTTACTTTAAAAATTAATTACTAGCGGTATAATTAACCAATTGTCTTGAAACTGGTCTGTAAATACTCCTTGTAAGGTCCTCTTTCCAGCGATATAAAATTAAATATGATTCGGCTTCCGGCGGTCGCTCAAAAACCATTTAAGGTTCAGCCCCGTTGGATGTTAAACTGAGAAATTAATGAATCCGTAATTAATGAACCGTTGGTCGTAGAACCAAAACATTAGTGTCTACGTATTCCTACTGATGTGGGCTAAATAATAAAACTTGTTTCAGCACCTGAAAATAAAAACTTCCGCTGCTAAAGACGAAACACGAGGAGCGACGAAAATGCGACCTACTGCTGCAAATATGGCCGCTGAATTATGTGTATGGTAGGCAAAAAGACGCTAAACGAATGGCTAGATGAAAGCTTGTGGCAAACAAACAAGTTGTAAAAATAACATAATCTACAATAATACGAAGCGCAATGAAATAAAGCTTGATTGCATTCGACGGTAAGCAATTTCGGTATCTATAAAACACGATCTAATGAAAAAAACGTACATTTCTATTCCGAAAAAAGAATCTAGTTAACAATTTATTAAATTAATTTTGGAGGAGGCAATATCTAATACCTAACAGAAATACCTAACATCTAATACCTAACAGAAAATATCAAATAACAGAATAAGGGAATCTAATAAATAACAGAAAGTATCAAATAACAGAGATTAATTTTCATAAAGAAAAAGCAAGCACAAGTACAATAAAAAATAATTTTTATGGAATTACCTGTTTATGACATTTCACGTGATTCGAAAAATTACTGAGCTAAATATATGTTTACCAGATGATGACATTTTGCATTTGAAAAGCACCAAGAAGCAGCAGAATATCATTAACTGCATTAAAAATTGTAAATAATTGTCGTACCTATACTTATCAAATTAGCTAAATCCCTGCTGTGCAGAAACATCTAAACATGACATGTAATCTAAAAATCTAATATCAGATCTAAATTCTTCAAATGCATATTTAATTGCCTCGACAAAGGGAAAAAATAAAAGATTTTCCTACATCAAGCGATAAGCAGTTTTTACTCACATTAAAAATTAATAACGAAGGAATGTTTAATTAAATGCTTTTCCGCCACTGAATAGCATTTATCTTTTCACTTCTGAGTTACTTAATCAAGCAGATGCTGTTTAAGAAATTTAATATGCAGTATGAAATGAGTTTTTTTTAATCTAAATAGCTTCAATTATTTTTATTGCTGCTGCCATTAAGCTCTAATGTGAATTAGCATAAAATTTAATTAAATTTTTTTGAAACGATACTTTTCCGCTGATTATTGTTTTAAAAGAAGAAAGGAAATTGTTCTTGGCATAACTCAACATAAAAAAAAAATAAATAAATAAATAAATAAAATAATATTTAGGAAACTTTTCTTTTATTCAACTATTTTGTTTGATAAAATTAAGGTCACAAAATTTAATGCAATTGCATAGTATATTAGTGTATGGATTACTAATATATTGCTACACAAGAAATGATATTTAAAATCAAAGCTATTTCACTTACATGTAATTTTATTCAAAAGGTTATCAGTTCAACGTAATCCAATTACTGAACTATATCTCTGAGATCCAACAATCGCTACAAATATGGAAAAATATATTAGTCGAAGTATATTTTGGCTCTCACATGCAACAACCTATTTTGAAATTTTGGTAATAAATACATACATTGAAAAAAGAAAGAAACTTTCTCTAACCGTGATGAATTTTTATGTCAATTATATTACACAGTTCATGTGAAATTTCTGAAATGAGACATTTTATTCTATTATATAAGATTTTATGTAAATGTCTCAAATAAAATTTTAAAAGTGATGTATTCTTATTCTTAGCTGGCTTAACAAGTTCCTTCCACGCAAGAGAAAATCAAAGGAAATTGACTGTTTTACTTATTTAACAGCAATATATCCATATTTTATTCAAATATATCACTACTATACAGAGGTTGTGAGGCTTGTTGGCGCAGAGGATAGCGCATTGCGCAGCAGCGCCACAGATCCGGGGTTCGAACACCGGGCTGGGCAAGGTCGACTCAGCCTTTCATCCTTTGATTTCCATCCCTGGGGTCGATCAAATGAGTACCAAGGTCGCTCGGGGACTAAATGTTATGTAGAGAAATTATCTGATAGCGTTATAAAAACTATGTGAATGATTTTATGATTTATGGAAATCTTAATTATTATTTGATTGTGAATTATTTATTTTAAGGCTTTAATTTTGGGGAAAAACAGATGCTTCTGGAAATAGTATTTAGTTTAAAAGAATATTATTTATTTTCCTCTATTTGCAAATCTTGTACAAACTTTTATTCATTGTGAAAGAAGCAGGGAAAGGGAGGCAATTTTTGCCAAGTCATGATTTCGCGCGCTTTGTCCTTTAGAATGTTCGAGAAAGAATTTTCATTGTTAGTTGACCTTAAGAGAGGAAAGTACGTGACAGAAAGGTCAAAGGTTGCTACTTGTCTTTCAATGTAAGTCATTCAGGTTTTTGGCGATTGAGGGTCCGCTTGTTGACTAAGTGAAGAAGGGCGCGCATGCGCGATCACCCTTATTTCCGCATTCTGGAGTTGAAAACGCAAATTTTTCCATAATTAAGGGGGCGATAAGTGAAGCCATAGTGGGAGCCCGCGTTTGTGAAGGAGACGACGGAAATTCGAGTTGATTCACTTTTTGGCTCACTCTCTGACTGACTCGCTGATTTTCGGGCTTGCTGGACTTACGGGCTTGCTGGACAAAATGTAATTACGAAGAGAGATGTTTTCCGGCGGGGAGCGACAAATATGCTCCCCGGCCGCGTTTGGTTAAGAGGCGAGACTCACTTACTCTCTGTCTCACTGATTTTTGGGCTGGCTGGACTAGTGGACGTTGCTCTTGAAAACTGGCTTGAAGGATATAAATGTAATTGACTACGAGAGATGTTTTCCGGCGGGGAGCGGCAAATATGCTCCCCGGCCGCGTTTTGGGTTAAGAGGCGACTCTCTTACGCACTCACTTTTTGACGCACTCACTCTTGGACTCGATGACTTTCGGGCTTGCTGGACTTGTGGACGTTGCTCTTGAAAACTGGCTTGAAGGAAATTCGAGTTGGATTCTCTCTCTTACTGACTGGCGGGTGGAACTTACTTGGGACGTTACTCGTGAAGCTTGCTCTTGGGATGAGTAAGAACAGGCGAGCCGTAATTGCCTAGAAAAAACGTTTCTGACCTGAAGCTGAAAACCCTCTTCCTTGCGGCGTGCTGGTAAAGAGGCGAAATTTGAACGAGTTACCTGCGTGTTGACATAGGACTTTCAGGACCAAGCGGATAGCCGTCCTGGGCAGCAGTGCTCCTGTTTCTGTTCTACAGTGGGAATTGGCGCCGACATTTTTAGAACCAGTGTCAAGATGAGCCCGGCCGACATCAACGCTTGATAAGATACGAGTCCTCCACTTCAAGATGTCCCCTCAAGATAAGTTTTATTTTTTTTTAGTGTGTTTGAACTTTAGGCAAGTTTTTCAAAAACGTCCTTAGCAGTAAAAACAACGTCGAATCTAAAATTTAACTCTCAGGCCTTAAATTGTTTCCCTTTCCTTTCTTTTAAATTACCAGACAAACCTTAAGTTGTTTTTATGAATTTAAATGAAAAGACTCTCAGAAGAGGTTAAGATTTTTCTTATTGTGATGTAATTGAATAAACTGATATTTAATCTGGAACCTCTTACAGTATGTTTTCTTTATATATTTAATATGTTTTTTCCTATATTTCTTGTATATGTTTTTCTTATGTTTTAAATCCTCTCACGGCAGTATATAACATTGGTGCCGTGACCTCTGCTTAGTGAAGGATCGAATCAGTAACTTATCTTTTTGAATTTATTTATTTTGTATAACTTACTGTTTTAAGAAGGTGTTAAATTTTATGTGCTAGGATTAATTAGAGTTTTTGATTTGTGTTTGCTTATTTGTTAATACGAGAGTGATAAAGTTTGAAAATGTGTGTGAATTTCAGGAATTTTGGACTTTAACGTTAGGCAAACAGAATTGAACTTTAAAATTAGGAAAAATATATTTTTTTAATGTAGCAGAATAGGTACTCTACATTCTTACTGTTGAAAATCCTTGAATGTTTTCTAGATGTGCATTTTTGATTTTCGACGTACTGATTTATGATACAAGATGGAAAATGAATTATTTCACGATAATCCTATGCTATTTTTATATCCTTGTAACAAGTTTCGAGTGCTTGTCTTTAAAAACTGGACTCATTTTTTGAGCACTTCTAAGAGAAAGAGATTAAAGACTCTAATTATTTTACTGAATGAGACAAGCCATCTATGCGTAGCTAGAAAAATTTTTTTGTGTGTGTTTTTGCTAATTATTTAACCTGGAATCTTGTGAAATGTGTAATTGTGAGGGGTAACGTTAGAGAAGTTTTGATTTTTTTGACTTAATTGAATAATATTTTGTGAAATGTATGTAATGTTTTCATGATTATCTAGCGTAGTATATTATTGCTTTTTGATTTACAATGTTTTGATATGATTCCAGTATATTGTGTAATGTGTTAGAAAATTTAATTTAGTATTGAGCAATGAATTTTATAAGTTCTTAAGGCATAATGATACAAATGAATGAGTTAGAAAAATTGAAGATTGTTTTTTCAATTGAAAATTCTGTTTTAAAGTTAACATGGGTTAGATTTGGATTTTTGCCTGAGATCAGCAATAGTGATGTTTGCATATTTAATTCTTTTTTTGATTGAATTCATCAGCTTGTGTGAAGTTCTAATTAGTTTAATGAGTCAGAGTTATTGGAATTAGTTATCTTCTAAGTTTTAAGTTGGTGAATAGTTGTCACGTGAGAAGTGTGTTAACAGTAGAAATTGAATTTAGTCTTGTGAATTGTAGAAAGTGAATTTTAATGAGAATTTTGTGACAACGGGAATTTGTTTTGTGAAAATGTTTGAAATAAGTTTGAGAAGATTAGTTATTTTTGCTCTGTACTCTTGTGTGGGAATTTTCTGTTGATTACAAGTAGTTTGTCTTGAATTTACTAGTGAATCGTAATAGATTTGATATGAGTTACTGAATTTTCTTTCTTGGTTGGACTTGTTGCTGAATTTGGGGTTAATTCTTGTTTTGGCTTAAGTTTTGTATTTGAATTGGTAGTATCCAGATAGTTGTATCAGGTTTTTGTTTTGTTTTGGTGGTTTCTGCCAAGGTCCGTAAAATGTAAGTTCTCTGATGTTTAGTTTTGTGGAAGAATTGATATTTCTGTGGTCATAGGAAAATAGTAGAATTTGAGTTATGGATTTGATTGTGAGATTTTTAGGGATTTTGAATTATGAGTTATGAGTATTTTTTTTTAGTAGCACTTTTGAGAACTTTGCATTTGTTGCTTGCAGTTAGGTCTTGAGTGAAGTTGTAATGTCCTGAAAGCTCGTTTTCTTGTAAATACTTGCACTTCATGGTGGCACTTGACCTCTTACACCGGGGCAAACAGGAACTTGTTATCTGAGAAATCTATTGTTGTATCTCTTTCATTGTGTTGGTTCAGGATTGTAACGTTTCAGTCAGCGCACTTTTCTTTCCGAGATAAGAGATCTTATGTTCTCTTTCAACGTGTCTGCAGGTTTGCTTGATGCGTAAAGTTTGGGTCTGTCATTCATAATACAGCGCTTTTCTCAGCTTACATGGACGCGGTAAAGAGTTACTTTGTTTCTTTTGTTTGGGTGGAGGTGTTGCTGAAGGCTGCTACTTAGGTTGCTATACAACGTTTTGAAAAAGTCTGATGCAGAATAGATCTCAATTTTTGCCTAAATTGGGGGGTTGTTTTGAACACTTTGTTGATTTGTGATATTTTATTTAGTGTTCTACTAACGTGCTTCAGTCCAGCTTTGATTGATTTCTTTGTATAGGTTGAATTTTTTTTTTCTCGTGAACTTAGTTAATTTTTAGAATTACTGAAATTTTGTTGTCTAACTCAGGGGACTTAAATATGGTGTTGTTACTCACTAGTGTTTACCGTGAGGTTTGAAATTTTAGCGACACTTCACTCTTGCTGGTTGATTTTTTTTTTTTTTTTTTTTTTTTTTTTTTTTTGGCTTGATTTGAATTACAGTGAAATATTTTTGACTTGATATGGTTTAACGTAATGATTATGTGTGATTTGTTTAGGTATTGCAGTTTAAATTTTTTTTAAGTATCACTGATCTCATTGCTCATTTGAATTATGTACGAAATTTTTTACAGTTTAATTGTATTTTCATTTTTGGTGTATATGTGTATCTTGGTAGTATCTGTAAATATTGGCCAAACGTTATTTTGTATATGCATTAGGTTGTATTATTATTATTATTTTTTGTGTGTGTATTGGATAAAATTCTAATTGGTATTTGCACAGCGTATTCGTTATGTTCATTCTCGGAATTGATTTTGGTTGGATTGAATTTTTGGACAATCACGTTTTATTTCTTTCTGATTTTTTGTGTGGGGTATTTTCGGCTGGTTCCGAGGTTCCTTGTGTTGTAACGTTCTTTTCTTTTCTAATGCTTGGCCCTGATCAGGCCGCTTCTGTTCTTAGACGTGATTGTTTGGGATTCATTCTTGGAAGTTATTCAATTTCGTAGTACTTAGGGGGGGTCTTTGTTTGAATACGTTCATGTGACATATTTTATTTGGAATTGTTTGAATTATTAGTGTGTTATTTTCTCAGGAATGTATTTTATGTATCTGCAGCGCGTTAATTATCTTATTTTTATTTATTTATTTATTTATTTTGGTGTGAACAATTGGATTAGATTATTTCTTTCTTCGGGTGTGTGTATCCGAACACATTCAGTGGCTTATCTATCGTAAGGAAAAATTGACAGATAAAGTCTTCTTCAACTTTGAAAGAGTGATTGTTCTTCCTTGGTCGAAGGTGAGACGTAGGGGGGTGAAATCTGGTTTCTTTTAAGGTCAAGTTCCTCTACTAAGGAGTATTGTGGTGCTGAGTTCACATTCCGGGGTTGGTTGCTTTCATTTTCTCGCGTTGAAGGCTGCAGGGGGGAGTTGTTAACACAATGATTTCTAACTACAGGGTTTTCCCTCGCTTGCATTGACAACTCCGTACTCATTTAATGTACTCCATGATTGTGCTCAGCAGAAATTGTCACAATAGTAGTGCTCGACCTCAGGTGAAATTGTTTACATTAATGGACTGAAAAGGAATGAATAGATAAATAAACGTTCAGGAATGTGGCCACACAGAGACTGCAACACTAGTGTGATGTAATGAACCGGAAGAAAAAAAAAAGGGAGAAATTCTTTTTGTCATAAAATTATTGACTGATCTTAGACTTATCTTGTTTGTGATTAACGCCTTATTTTATATTTTTATTTTTGTATGTGTTCTGAATATTTCTAAGTTTAATTAATTAAAAGATTTAATTGATGTTTTTGATTAATTATTTTTGATGATCTTCCTTGAGTATGTTAATTAGTAATTGCTTTGATTAATCTTGTTGTTTTACTTGCACATTTTGGACTTTAAATTTAATGTGTCAGTTACGTCACTGTACCAAGGAGTCGGGTGTTACATTATGTTATCCTTTAGCCTTATTGCACAGTATGAGTCATGGTATTTCAAGAAGTGTCTGTCTGCTAAATTTTGGTAAACCAAAATTTAATTCCTTGGGGGAAAGGAATGTTATGTAGAGAAATTATCTGATAGCGTTATAAAAACTATGTGAATGATTGTATGATTTATGGAAATCTTAATTTTTATTTGATTATGAATTATTTATTTTAAGGCTTTAATTTTGGGGAAAAACAGATGCTTCTGGAAATAGTATTTAGTTTAAAAGAATATTATTTATTTTCCTCTATTTGCAAATCTTGTACAAACTTTTATTCATTGTGAAAGAAGCAGGGAAAGGGAGGCAATTTTTGCCAAGTCATGATTTCGCGCGCTTTGTCCTTTAGAATGTTCGAGAAAGAATTTTCATTGTTAGTTGACCTTAAGAGAGGAAAGTACGTGACAGAAAGGTCAAAGGTTGCTACTTGTCTTTCAATGTAAGTCATTCAGGTTTTTGGCGATTGAGGGTCCGCTTGTTGGCTTGTAAGGATCTTAAGTTTTACTAACGTTTATTTTATTTTAAATCTTTACTATCACTTCTTATTTTCTACTTCCGGCCAGAATTATAAGCGTGAAGGAGTTTATGCAAAGTTGTCTGGCGAACGCCAAGTATTTAAGTGTGGCCTTTTTGCCAAGCAGAGGAGAGGAAGCCGTGAGTTCGAAGCAGGCCGCTTACCTTAGAAGTTACGCAGTTGCTACTTTGCCTTCCAGGCCAGAGGTTTTAATCCTCTTGATAAATTAAACGTATTGTAGTGTTCACAGTCTCTGTGCTACATACGCTTTCTGTTATTATAAGGCCAATCTTATTCTAAAGTTAAATTAGAGTTTAGTTTTATTTTGATATCTTTTAAGTTAGACCCCGAGTGGAGGGTCATTGTATTCCGAAGTACGGAAGTCATTGTATATAAAGAAAAAAATAAAGGGTTTTGTATACCCTTCGTCTGTATCCTGTCTACTTACTACAATTAGTGAACATAGCTTTAGTAAGCTCTCTGTTCTAGTCAGGTCATTGTATGTTTCCGAAGAAGGTTAGAAGAAACATTGAACCTGATAGTGGCGCCCGACGAAGAATAACCATGGCCGAGTTTCAAGAAGAACCTGTGCTGCCTGCAGAAACAGCTCAGAATCCAGAAATGCCAGCTGCCGCCCTGGAAGGATTTGGGTATATTGTCCAGACCATGCGCGCTTCGATGAAACCAGAAGCAACGTTTAATGGAAACTCACAGGTAACCAGTTTTTTGGAAAAATTGGATGACCACTTCATGCTCTACCCCGTGCACGAGTTTCAAAAAGTTACCTTAGCTACCAACGCTTTGAGGGGCCAAGCGCTTAACTGGTTCAAATGTATCGGCAGAAGTCTCTTGGGTCAAGCAGGAAGTCCCACCTATACCTACGAAAATTTCAAGACTGCCCTACTAAAAGCCTTCCCTGTTGTAAGGGATCGTGCGAAATTAGAAACAGAACTTTTCAGTATATATCAACAAAGAATGGAAAACATGTCGAGTTTTATTTTAAGAAAAATTCACGTTTTCAAGCTCTTGTATGGAAACCGTCCGGATCCTGAAATAATTCAAGTGATTTTGCCGAGGTTACTACCCCAAGTGCAAGACTTTATTGAATTGAGAAATCCGACTACACTGGAAAAATTATTTGAGCTAGCAATCCAGTTTGAAAGTAGAAGAACGGCGGACGTCGAAAGAAGACGCCAATATCAACAGCGAAACCAATTTGGTACGCCAAGACTACAGCAAACTCAAGCACATGGCTACGGAGAAAAAGCGAATCAGTGGGCAAGGAAACCCGAGCATTCAAAAACAGCCGGCGAACGTCGACAGTTCAATAGCAACCCAGGAAAAAAGTCTCAAGGCCAGTGGAGAAAGAAGGAAAGCACCGAAAGGAAAAATAATTTAAACTAAAACGGATTTCTGCTGACGAGAGGGTGCGGAAATCCGAAGGCCACGAAAACCCCTCTTCCTACAAGTTAAATACAGTAATGGTGAAAAATTTAACTCTTCCGAAGATTGAAGTCTTGGTAAATAATATCCCGGCCACCGCACTCCTGGATACCGGCGCGCAGTGTTCCTGTGTGGCAGAAGTCTTTTTTAGAAAGTATTTTCGCAAATACCGCATATATAATACGGATAATACAACAGTATTAGCGGCGCAAGGAGAACAATGTAAGTGCGTAGGTAAAGTACCTTTGTACATCCGTATCAAGGACGAACAAGTAAAGGTGATGTTTTTTATAGTAAAGAATTTGCAAGCACACTTAATACTAGGAATAGACTTTCTTTCAGACGCACAAGCTACACTGGATTTTAATGAAGCGTCTCTTAAGCTGACGATGAAACCAGTGCGTGTAGAAAAGGTTGAACCGCCAAGGTTAAATCTCGACCACCTGCCTAATGACGAGCAAGATAGAATCCGACAAGTGGTAAGTGAATTTGCTTCCTTATTTAGTGATATTCCAGGATTTACCCAGGTTACTAACCATAGTATTGACACCGGAGATGCATTGCCGGTTCGTCAAAAACCATACCGGTATGATAAGAATAAGGAAAAAATTATAGAATGGCATATTACCGATATGCTACGTAAAAAGATCGTAACGCCTATCTCAAGTAGTTATGCTAGTCCGGTGGTTTTATGTAAGAAAAATAATGATTATCCTTTGGAGCATCCAAAAAGGTGGAGATTCGCTATTGATTACCGTAAATTAAATTCCATAACGAAATATCCGGTATATCCGTTACCGATTATAGAAGAAATTTTAAGGAACATAAAATCAACCAAATTTATGACGACTTTAGACTTAACGAATGGTTATTTTCAAATAGGAATCAGGCCTGAGGACGTGCCTAAGACTGCTTTTATAACCAAGTCTGGCACTTATGCATTTTTGCGAATGCCGTTTGGCCTTTCAGGCGCCCCAGCAACATTTCAGCGATGCATGGACATTGTGTTAAGACCTGTTCTCGGAAAGTCCACATTTATCTATTTAGACGATATCATTATTACTAGTGATAATCTAGACCAACATGTACAGGATTTAAGACAGGTGTTTTCTTTATTAAATGAGGCCGGTCTAAAAGTTAATGTCGAAAAATGCAAATTTGCAGCCCCTGAATTAAAATATTTAGGTTACAAAATATCGCAAAAAGGGATCGAGACAGATGAATCAAAAATAATCGCTGTACAAAAGTATCCGACTCCAAACACGGCAAAGAAGCTCTCTTCTTTTCTAGGACTTTGTTCATATTATAGGTCCTTTATAAAAGATTTTGCGGCTATCGCTGAGCCATTGTTAAAATTAAAAAGGAAAAAGGCAAGATTCTCGTGGACGGCCGAAGCCAATAGTGCTTTCGAAAAATTAAAACAAGCATTAACGCAAGCCCCTGTGTTGAAATTTCCTGAAAAGGATGAAAATTTAGAAATTTCAGCGGATGCTTCGGATTATGCGGTAGGAGCGGTACTTTCGCAAAATCAGCTGCCAGTGGCATTTTTTAGCCGAACTTTAAATCAAACACAAAGAAACTATTCCGCGACCGAGAGAGAGGCACTTGCAGTTCTGTTAGCAGTGCAAAAGTTCCGAGTCTATTTTGGAAAGGCGCCGATAACAGTATATTCTGATCATGCGGCGGTAACTAGATTGTACTCTGGAAAAAATTTATCCCCAAGGTTAATAAGATGGGCACTCAAGCTGCAAGAATATAATCTGGTAATCAAGCATACCCCCGGAAAGGAAAATATCGTAGCAGATGCCCTGTCACGAATTAAATTAGACGAACAGGGTAATACCGTAAAAGTTGCAATGCTGACAGCGTGTACAATAAATTCCCGAGAAACTGTAATAACCGAACTGGGTAAGGATCCTGAGTTTGGAAGTATTTATGAGTATTTGAAGGATCCTGAAAATTTTAGCCACCAAGATATTGTGGCGATAAGAAATAGGGCGGCCCATTACGAACTAATAGATGGTCTATTATTTTATACAAAAACTACGAATTCCAACAACGAATTTCGACCTGTTATCCCAGCTAGTCTTAGATTAAATATCCTGCAAGAGCTCCATGACAGCCCTTTAGCTTCTCATGCTGGTATTCGAAAAACTACTCAACGCGTACGCGAGGCAGTCTACTTTCCTGAACTGCAAAAGTTAACAAGGGCGTATGTCCAGTCCTGCCCAACATGTCAAGCCGTTAATTATATTAATTTCCGCCCGGCCGGGTTTCTAAATAGTATTAAATCCGAATTTCCAAATGAAATAATCGGCATCGATTTATTGGGCCCTTTCCCAAAAAGTCAGTTAAACAAAAGTCGCTATCTCCTTGTTATAGTTGATCATTTTAGTAAATGGACCGAAATTGTTCCCTTAAAACGAGCCTCCGCGAAATTAGTTACCGATTCTATTTTAAATAAATATATTTTAAAATACGGGGCGCCCCTAAAAGTTATATCGGATCCTCAATTTGTAAGTAATATATTTGAAGACATGTGCCAAAAACTGGGCATACGTCATTTAAAAAATGGTCCCGTATCGGCCGCAATCAAATATAGCGGAACGGGTCAACAGAAATATAGTGAAAATTATCCGTAGTTATGTTAAAAATTTTCATAAAAGCTGGGATAACTATGTCAATGAATTTGCTTTCGCCCTTAGGACCGCAAAACATGATACAACGGGCAAAACTCCTGCTGAGTTATTTCTAGGCAGAAAGGTTATAACACCGTTAGATAAACTATTTTATGTGCAACAAAGAGCCCCAGAATTTAAAATGGGTGATATAGAAAAACTAATAAAAGAAGCAAAAAAGAATACGGAAGTAGCACAAAGAAAACAAAAATTGTATTATGACTTGAAACGACGGGGAGTAACTTATAAAGTAGGGGATGAAGTACTAAAAATTAAGCATTCACTTTCTTCAGCACCAGAAGATAAAACTGCCAAATTTTTTCCACGCTTTGAAGGACCATATGTTATAGAAAAAATAACTCACGCTGTTGTAGTGTTAAAGGCAAGAAATGGTGAAACCTGTTCCGCAAACATTGACCAGATAAAACCATTCTATGACCGTAATAAAATGCAAATCTTTTCAGATCTTTTGCAGGATCCGGTACGGCAGACACCGCAGGTACAAGTTCCAGAGGTGGGAAAACGACAAGTACAAGGGCAAGCCAATGAGAGACGGAAGCAAGTGAAAAGAAAATTGCCCCGCGGAAAAATTGAAGGTACAAAGAAAAAGAAGCCGTTCCACCGTCCAAAAAACAGAGTTCACGAACACCCCCAGAATGAAGAAGGGAGAAGGACGACGTATGTGGAAAAGACCGGGAGAAAGGACGGCAACTATAACCCGGCTGTGAAACGGAAGATTGACTCATCCGACAGAACTCTCCGCAGCAAAAGTCGCCGAACTGCGGAAGGGCCATCAGCGGCGGAGGAAAAAGTACAAGAAAAATTTGAACGGCCAACAACGAGGTCCAAGCAGGATCACGACAGAAGTTTCCCGGTTCCACCAAGACCAGCTGCCTTCAAACGGCCAAGACCACAAGCAGAGGACAGAAGGAAGATGTTCAAGGGTGGCCGTAGTGGTGAAAAACGGAAGCTTCCAGAGGAAAGCACTGAAGGGCGAGCCCGTACAAGAAGGAGGATCAACCAAGCTACGGTCTGCAGCACCTTTAAAGACTGGGCCCAGAAAAGGATGTCTGAATATTACAAAGATAAGTAAAATTTTATGTTACTTTACAAACTTAAGTTAATCTTTCATTCTTACTGCAAGTGGCAGATTTCAAGAAGTTTTACCTCATGCGAGGTCTACCTTTATCGCCAAAAGGGCGAGAAATGAGTTGTGACCGATTTTCTTATTATGTTTTTCAATTACTCGCGCGTAAAACTAAAGTTGATGTATAATAGCGTTGTATAAAGACTTAAATATTGTAAAAAGTTATTGTATAAATTTTATTTAAAACATTCTAACAAGAAAGAAGTTTTAGTCTGAAAGACTTTTTGAAATGTAGTATTATTTCAATGTAGAAAGAATTGGCACTTGCTTTGAAAAGAATAGAAGTTAACAATGTACTACTAATGTATGTTTTCAAATGTGTAAAATTAACGGCATCTTGATATGTTCTTGTATACATGTGAACTGTTATTTTGAATGTTTAGAAATAACGTGATATGGTAAAAGTGAAAGTAATGTTAAAAAATTTGTTATTCGTGTGACTGTAAAGATTAAATCATGGTGAATATGTGTTAAAGGTTGAATGATGTAGTTAGGCTCTCTGACGCTACACTTTAGAGTTAGCCACTTTCAGAATAGTACCTCAGGGTCTAGAGTTGAAATTAGGGTGTGTTAAGAGGTCTCGTATGTTGAATTTTAACACGTTAGTGTTTTGATTGTAGGAGGAAGTGTTGAACACATAGACAGAAACACATTCGTGTTTGGTGTTTTTACAACACATGTCAGAGAGCACGGGGAGAGATAATTAAAATAGTCATGAATGAAATAAGAATGTTAAGAAAAGTATATTCTATATGTTATTTACAATGTCATTCTGTAACATTTCATTAAACTAGTTTTCCTTCCAGATCTCTGGAAGGAACCAGAATTGAATAAAGCTCCTGTTTTGATGCAGTACAGATGAAAAAGAAAAAAGATTGTTGTATATTCCGGGAGCTGCTATTGTAACAAATTTCTTTCTTTTAAAATTTTCTAGTTTCTAGCTAAGTTATGTTTGTAAAAGTTTGGCCTCGCGTTAGTTTCTAGAGCTAAAAGTTTTCAACAAGGTCGTTTTAGACCTCAGTTTCAAACTAATTAACTCTGGCGGGAAGTATGTAAGGATCTTAAGTTTTACTAACGTTTATTTTATTTTAAATCTTTACTATCACTTCTTATTTTCTACTTCCGGCCAGAATTATAAGCGTGAAGGAGTTTATGCAAAGTTGTCTGGCGAACGCCAAGTATTTAAGTGTGGCCTTTTTGCCAAGCAGAGGAGAGGAAGCCGTGAGTTCGAAGCAGGCCGCTTACCTTAGAAGTTACGCAGTTGCTACTTTGCCTTCCAGGCCAGAGGTTTTAATCCTCTTGATAAATTAAACGTATTGTAGTGTTCACAGTCTCTGTGCTACATACGCTTTCTGTTATTATAAGGCCAATCTTATTCTAAAGTTAAATTAGAGTTTAGTTTTATTTTGATATCTTTTAAGTTAGACCCCGAGTGGAGGGTCATTGTATTCCGAAGTACGGAAGTCATTGTATATAAAGAAAAAAATAAAGGGTTTTGTATACCCTTCGTCTGTATCCTGTCTACTTACTACAATTAGTGAACATAGCTTTAGTAAGCTCTCTGTTCTAGTCAGGTCATTGTATGTTTCCGAAGAAGGTTAGAAGAAACATTGAACCTGATAGGCTAAGTGAAGAAAGGCGCGCATGCGCTATCACCCTTATTTCCGCATTCTGGAGTTGAAAACGCAAATTTTTCCATAATTAAGGGGGCGATAAGTGAAGCCATAGTGGGAGCCCGCGTTTGTGAAGGAGACGACGGAAATTCGAGTTGATTCACTTTTTGGCTCACTCTCTGACTGACTCGCTGATTTTCGGGCTTGCTGGACTTACGGGCTTGCTGGACAAAATGTAATTACGAAGAGAGATGTTTTCCGGCGGGGAGCGACAAATATGCTCCCCGGCCGCGTTTGGTTAAGAGGCGAGACTCACTTACTCTCTGTCTCACTGATTTTTGGGCTGGCTGGACTAGTGGACGTTGCTCTTGAAAACTGGCTTGAAGGATATAAATGTAATTGACTACGAGAGATGTTTTCCGGCGGGGAGCGGCAAATATGCTCCCCGGCCGCGTTTTGGGTTAAGAGGCGACTCTCTTACGCACTCACTTTTTGACGCACTCACTCTTGGACTCGATGACTTTCGGGCTTGCTGGACTTGTGGACGTTGCTCTTGAAAACTGGCTTGAAGGAAATTCGAGTTGGATTCTCTCTCTTACTGACTGGCGGGTGGAACTTACTTGGGACGTTACTCGTGAAGCTTGCTCTTGGGATGAGTAAGAACAGGCAAGCCGTAATTGCCTAGAAAAAACGTTTCTGACCTGAAGCTGAAAACCCTCTTCCTTGCGGCGTGCTGGTAAAGAGGCGAAATTTGAACGAGTTACCTGCGTGTTGACATAGGACTTTCAGGACCAAGCGGATAGCCGTCCTAGGCAGCAGTGCTCCTGTTTCTGTTCTACAGTGGGAATTCGCGCCGACATTTTTAGAACCAGTGTCAAGATGAGCCCGGCCGACATCAACGCTTGATAAGATACGAGTCCTCCACTTCAAGATGTCCCCTCAAGATAAGTTTTATTTTTTTTTTTTTGGTGTGTTTGAACTTTAGGCAAGTTTTTCAAAAACGTCCTTAGCAGTAAAAACAACGTCGAATCTAAAATTTAACTCTCAGGCCTTAATTTGTTTCCCTTTCCTTTCTTTTAAATTGCCAGACAAACCTTAAGTTGTTTTTATGAATTTAAATGAAAATCCTCTCAGATGAGGTTAAGATTTTTCTTATTGTGATGTAATTGAATAAACTGATATTTAATCTGGAACCTCTTACAGTATGTTTTCTTTATATATTTAATATGTTTTTTCCTATATTTCTTGTATATGTTTTTCTTATGTTTTCGATCCTCTCACGGCGCGGTCCCGGGATGCATTTTTTTCACAACGCAAAAATGCTGTACACGTTTCACTATACGATCACTAAAATTTTGTTAGTTGGCAAATTCTTAAGAGTTTAGTTTTCCTCCCTAAGAGGAAGTAGAAACCTTTTCACGGCAAGTAGTTTCATATTTAACATTTAACATATAGGAATTTCAGATATAACATGGTACCTTGAAGTAAAGCTATTTAACCTTGGTGTCGAAACTTTCTTCTATATAACATAAACACTGGGTGTCCTGCGACCCAAGCTGACCACTTGTTCAGGGCATATGATTAGGTACCCCGAGCTCATGGTCAAGGAAGCAGATTTCGGGGCCCATTAGGGCTGTTTGCGCTACTGAGTTTAGTTTTAGTTTAGTTTAGTTTATATAGAGGTTGTTCGAACATGTTTTAAACGATTTCTATTGTAATTACAGAAATATTTACTTAAAATGTTTATGTTTTAAATGTTTTATTTGATATTCCCTATTATTCACTATCTTTATACACCGTAATATCCAAGAAAATAAAGCCTTTTGTAGGAAAAGGTATTTATTCCCATTGGTTAAGATTTGCAAGATTATTCATATGGGTGTATCTAGTATATAATTTCTTGAGCTGTTATGTAGGAGACATTTTTCTACCTTATTTTCTGGTTAATTAGTAATTCTTTTACTTAAATTGTAACTCTATGTCGTTATGCTTGTCCTCGATTTTGGTGCAATTATTTTTTATTCTGCTAATTTGTTTTGCAGTTGTATTTGGAATAAATTCCTTTAATGATATTAAATTTCCAATTAATTATTTTAATTCCCTTACCAAACAATCGAAAGTGTATCATAATAATAAATTATACATTATACATAATCTATTTAGTGGTCATTATCAGCAGTTTTATTAAGTTTGATTCAAGCCAGGTAAATCATATCATTACTCTCATAAGTTCATCATTATTAAATGCAATTATGTCGTCAGTGTACCTGTAAGGAAATCGATATTTCTCTTAAATTAAATTGCCGAAGTTTTGCATAAAGTTTGTTTCTCGAATAAAAAAAAGGATTGTAGATTGCTATATAGTATCTGGTTCCCATGAGAAAGCCGTTAATATGTCGGCAGATTACATTTTTTTTTATCTTGGATGAAGTTATTACAAAGCGCACAGATGTTTTTTATCTATTCTATTTTTCTTGTTTAATAATTTCATTTCACAGATAATGCTATATGAAGAGAAATTAAATTGTAAAAAATTACCGTTAAGAGGTAATGACGCATAAAGGTTATTAAAGTCATTGCAACTGATTTTTTCACATCCTGTGTATTATTAATTCTAATAACGTTTTTGCTAATGTAATCCAATCATAATTCTGACTTTTGCGGGTATTAATGGCAATATGTAAGCAAACAATTTTCAGTGACTACCTTCTGTCTGTTAGTTCCACTGACAACGTAATGAAATTTAATTGCACTTCAAATTTGGGTGAAGCATAAAGATTTCACAGTTTATTAAACTATTTCTTTGGCTCATTTTAAATTTCTTAAGGAATGTCTTAATTTTATTATCTACTTCTCAGAATTATATTTTATTATATTAATTTAAGAACTAACATACTGTATTTAAGAAATTTTGACGAAAAGAAATAGAAGAACCCCGAAAATTCAGCAGTGGCACCAGGGTAAAAGGCAAGCGAATAAGTGAAAAACGTATGGCGATTAAAATGGAAAAAACATAAAGGGAACATGCTACTGTTTACGTTCTAAATATCAAGTCAAAGCGAAAACAGTCTTCAGTAACTATAAAACGAATATCTTAAATAATACTATTGATTGGAAATATTCAACATGTGAATTTTTTTGACGATAAAATAAAGGGGATATTGTATTATTCGCTTCGATTTTTCAGAGTGAAATAACTTCCACTAGAATAAAGGATTTTGCTTGAAATTAATTGCACGGCCTTTCGTATTCAAATAAGCGTTATAAATAACGTAAACTTATTCACTTTGGTACATTTAATACTATCTTTACATTAGCTTACTTACATAAGAGATACATTGAAACTAAAAAAATGTCGTCTGTAAGCCCAGGGGTATAATAAGAAGAGATGAAATTTATTTCAATACCCGAAACATCAAAAATGAAAAACTGTTGTCTAAAGATGGAAATGCATTTGTTTGGTTACCATCCAAAGTAAAGATAAGTATTTCTAAAAGGCCAAACACTTGCAGCGTACTGCATTCCTCTGGAACGTGAAAAACGCATCAGTTACTTTGCCGTCTTATCACAGTGATCTTTACCCAGGGTGCACTTTTGAACGTGACCGATTTACCCCTTTGAGAAAGAAGAAATTACATCCCATTTTTAATGCACAATGGCCTTGAGAAAGGATCGAGAATTTGTTAACCCTTTTCCCATGTAAACAATCTCTCTTGAGAATCTTTGTAATCTTTGTCTTGACAATATGTTTCAATGTCTCCCTACACCTTTTTCGATCTACACCCACACCACTCTCTATTTGCGAGAGGTCTGGTGACCTGAAAGGCCAGGCCACGGGAGTACGCTATATGCTAGAAGACATTGTTGGGAGAGTCGCGCGGTATGTGGACGAGCGTTGTCTTTCTGATAAATGGCACCTGGGTAAGCGACTTGATAGCATAGACAGGACAACCGGCATTAAAATGCCATCCACGTAACTGCGAGCCCCAGTGACTTGTAAAACGATTTGAGATGATCCTTTGTCCCAACAAATTGCTCCTTTCACTGTTACACCTTGTGTAGTAGCCGTATGCCGCTCGACAACAGATGCCGGATCGGACCTCTGGCCTGGCCGCCTTCATATGTGTTTCCGTTGATCATCACCCTTCAGACTGAATTGAAATTCATCGCTGAAGATCACACTCCAGCTTGCCTGACTTCGTCAAAAATCCAGTCGACACTTCCTATGAGGTGGGGTCACTGGTAGGCGTCTTAACGGGCGTCGGCAACATATACCATCATCAGTCAATCGTCTCCAACTGATTTCCCTTGACGCCACCAGATGCCTGGAAGGTGGTAAATGGCGTCGAATCGATGCTAGCGACGTTGTTGGGTCGGAGGTGGCCGCTCTTATGATTGACGTCGAAATTTAAATCATTTGCATATCTCTTACCAGACCACATCTAACATTGCATAAATTTGGGGAGATTCATAATCCTGAAATGTAATCAGATAAGTATTTACTCAAAGTAGTAGTTTGCGATGTGCCCTAATGTCTCCAATAGTAATACTCTGAAACAAAGAATCATCAGAGTCAGAATCAAAAATGAAGAACGATTAAATACAGAACTATCAGCACTCGAATCAAACAAAAAGTCTCCATAAAACACGCAACTCAAAACAGAAACAGCTGTAATTAAAATGAAAACATTTGATGAAACAAGCAATACTGGACCATGAAAGCATGATTTAAAACGAGATACTCGTTGCAACACTGTTCGTTCTCGTCGCTGTAGGCAAGATCTTTGCATAGTAAATTACGTTAAACAGTAAAGAACACGGAGCCAGATCTTCAATATGTCTTCATTTGGATAATTCATAAGGCCGTCGAACAGCTTGCTGCCTCGTCTCTTCCAACTCTCAATAAAAGTCTACTTATTTATTTTCTTATCTCTTTCATTTTCCTTTTCCTCTGCTCCTTTTTTTAACCTTAAAACATAATCTCCTCTAGCAAGCCATCTAAACCAAGCTTCTCCTCCTGTCTGGCTAATTCTTTCCCCCTTTTTTTTATCCATTTCAGTATGATTATCAGAAAACTAAAATGGACAGTGCGATTTCCATACTTGATTATTTCTCTCCATTTCTTTTTGTGTTTCTCAACAAATGTTCGCTCTTTATGAGTTTACTTAAATATCCATCAAATCTGGAACTTACGATCACCACGCTTCAAGTGATCTGGCATCAGAAAATATATCTCTAAAGTACTTTAAAAGATAAAGCTGGAGGAGGGATAACTCCTATAGCATTTTTACATGAATCAGGAATCGAAGCATCCTGCGGCGAAAAGGTGAAGTGGTGCAATTAAGATCACCACCTAATGTCCCAGAGAGAAATCTAAAGACACTTAAATTACTAGACAAAACGCAATTCACAAAAAATTAGGCCGTGCAGAAATTCCGTTTGTTTATCCACTACGAAGTAAAAATAGCAGTTCTCGCAAAAAATACAGTCAAACACATACACACCCAAAATAAAAAATAAATAAAAAGACGTCTTTTAATACACGCCGTACTTAAATCAATGCATGAAATGCCTGTTTTAGCAAAAATCATAAACTCGAATCCATATGGAACTATAGTAAAAGCAGAATACTGAAAATATTGGAAAGATTCCCTGCTAAAAATGGCCCATAGAAACCAGTAAAACTTTTTATGCGTACCCATAAGATTTTATGGGTTTCTATTGACTTTTACTGGTTTCTGTTGGTCTCTGTAGGTTTTTCTTACTGGTTTCAAAATGACCCATAGGAACCAGTAAAACTTTCTGCTGGTACCTATAAAATTTTTGATGGTTTCTACTGACTTTTATTGGTTTCTATTGATCTCTGTGGGTTTTTCTTACTGGTATCAATTGACACCCATACAACCAACATCAATGTCAGAACTTTCTACTGGTTTTGTACTGGTTTTATATTGACTTTTACAGGTTTTCTTACCGGTATCAATATAATAATAAATCTTCTGTTGGTTTATATGGGTTTATGCTATTTTTCTATCTGACGTTAACAAATTTCTTGTAAACAATAAAATTAACAGAATGAAAATATGATCTCTTTAAGACCATCAGAGTAACCTGGAAACGCAGGTGGTCGTTTTAGGGAGGGTTTTTACTAAATATGCTTATTTATTTGATTTAATTTTTTTCGGAAACAATAACAGTAATCATATACACCACACACAACGAGGTCTCTCTAAGGCGACCAGCCGCAAATAAAAAATCATCTTTGCAAGTAGTCGCCTTAGAGAGGTGATGCTCAATACCAATATATTCTCACGTTCTCAGAAATACGTTTATTTTTTAGAGGTGGTTGTCTTGAGGAGATTACATCTACGAAATGAATCTGTCTAAGACGACCAGCCACACTTGCAGAATTTTCTTTGTGAATGGTCGCCTTACAGAGAGAATGTTCAATACCAAAATATACTTATGTTCTCAGAAATACTGGTTTCTTTCAGAGGCGGTCGTCTTAGGGAGGTGGTTTTTGCTACGAGTTGGTTCTCTGAATACACACACATAAACACTTACATTTCTGATATTACAAATAAACACCGGTGTCAATCAACATCTCTTTAACGCGACCAAGTTCATTCACAATCGCAAAACTTTTCTCCGCGTTAACGCTGACGTGAGGAAAAAAATTCCCCCTCCCTCCAATGCTCCCTCCCCCACTCTCAGAAGTTTCCCAAACAAGCAATATGGCGCCGTTCTAGTTATTGTTGTGCGATGGTGGTGTTATTTTCTTCGTGGATGTAGTAATGCAATATATAATTTACTATGATTTACTGTATTACAAATTTTACTATGTTTTACTGTTTAGAAATTAGTAATAAATAATAAAATACCAGCACTGACTATGAATATGAAAGCAAATACCACTAAAACAATGCACGTGCAATATCGTGTCTAATGTTTGAGAGAACTTTGCTGATAGCTGACTTGTTGTGAAATGGAGTTTCTGTGCGTGAAATTGATTTTCCATCTTTACTTTTATCCTGAAAAGCAATGTGCTTAAAGACTGAAAAGTGATAATTTCAGACTTGATAATTTGGTTCAGTGTGTTTAGATCAGATTTTGAAATATAGTTTTTGCATTCTACTGACACTGTATTTTGTAAAATTTGTTTTTTTTTATTACAGTTTAGAAATACTTTTAAAGCTTGTTAATGTAGATGCTTTATCATTTGAATATTATGTACTAATAAATTTGAGCGTACCTTATTTAAAAATGATCTTGTATGATTCAATTTTGTACATGAGTATATTCATACTTATTCACATAGATGGAATTTTTACATCTATGTGAATAAGTAAAATAAAAAAAGTTAATCTTTTTTACCTCAAGAACTACATATACACTTGACTACCAATAAGTATTTGGACACCTGTGATAGAAAAGAAAAACTAACTTTATTCAAAATCAATAGTTGGTAGGACCTCCACGAGAGGTAATTACAGCATGGACTCTCCGGGGCATACTTTCCACAATTATTTGTATGACAGCTAGTGGTATTTTCTTCCACTCGGCTTGGAGAAGTTCCTTCACCGATTTTGCACGGGTAGTGCACTCCTGAATTCGGCGATGCAACTCGTCCCAAAGGTTCTCGATAGGATTCAGGTCTGGACTCTGGCCAGGCCAGTTCATTCGATGAACTCCATTGGCACCATACCAAGCCTTGGTTAACGTCGAAACATGACAACTGGCATTGTCGTCCTGAAAGTAACAGGGGTCTAACCCGTAAACCTGCCACAACGTAGGAAGCACATTGTCATCCAAAATATTGCAGTAGGCATCGGAGTTGAGCTTACCATGAATGGGGACCAAGGGTCCCAGCTCATATCAGGAGAAACACCCCCAGACCACCTTCGCCGAACTTGATTGTTGGCACAATGCATTCAGGCAGGAGACGTTCTCCAGGTAGACGCCAGACCCAGACCCTGTCATCTGAACGGTAAAGAGTGAACCTTGATTCGTCACTCCAAAGAACCCGTTTCCACTGATCTACGGAACAATTTCGATGTGCTTTGCACCACATTAACCGAGCAGCGCGGTTGGACTTTGTGATCAAAGGCTTATGGGCAGCAGCACGACCATGAAAACCAAGCAGATGTGCTTCCTTACGGATGGTATTCATTGAAACAATACTCCCGGATGCCTGTTGAAACTCCTCGCGAATGAGGGCTATCGGTTGGGTGCGGTTCTTCCGAATTTCTCTGAACAGCACTCGTCGGTCTCTATCCCCCACTTTCGTTGGTCTGCCGACTCGAGGCACATTCCGACAATCACCCCTCACCTTCCACTTCTTAATCACATAGGCCACTGTCGATATTGGGTACTTCAGATCGCTAGATATGTCCCTTAAGGATCGGCCACATTTGTGATACCCGATAATTATACCTTTCTCGAAATTAGAGAGCTCCGAACTGCGAGGCATCTTGCATGCGACTAAAGCCGATGCTGTTTCCTACACGATATATACCGGCGGAGTCCGTGGCGTACCTTGGCACCGCAGATATCGTCATTTGCATAGGTGTCCAAATACTTATTGGTAGTCAGTATAGTATAAATACCCATTATGTTATAGATATTATTTATATAAAATCTGTGGAAAATTATATAGCACTAAAAGTGAGATATGGAATAAAATATTATACGCTATGAGATATTTCCTTAATTCCCGAACTATGCGTTGAGAATTGGTATTTGTTGGGACTCGTAAATTTTTTAAAGTTCATTTTGTTACAATATAATTTATTGTATTTTGGGTATTACTAAGTTTATTATATTTTATCTTCATGTTTCATTTATCTTATGAGAGATACAGGTAACACTCAAAGTATTGTAATAAGGGGTCGACACAGTGTTTGCATATTATTATTTCTTCACTACATTATATTCTAGGATTCATCCTTTCTTCCACGCAAAACATCTATGTGTATGAGTGTCATAATAAGCTGCAGGGTGTGACTATCAGTGGTAAGCGAGCTTTAAGGGGATAGCAAGTATTCTAAATTTGAATTCTATATTAAGATTCTAATTTGCAAGTCCCTTATTCTTTTTGCTTGCTTGTTAATAGTTTTTCTCTTCCTGAAAATTAGGGTTTCTTTTAGTTTTGTTTTTAAATGTGGTTTATGCATTGTAGGTAACTTAAAATTTAAGCAGATGCTAGAAAGTACCATCCCTTGGCCATACATTTCTCATTAGGTATCAAATTGTTAAACAAGCTGATGTGATTAAATACCATTGTTTAATTTCCCAATTAAAGAACTGAAATACAAATATATGCAGTAAGATACAGTATTATATGTATATATTTATTATCAAATCAATAATATATATACCGTCAAAGTAATGATTCGCAACCATCAAATGTAGGTATATATATATATATATGTAATAGATTCTGTAGTCGAATACAAGCAGCTGAATACGTAATGAACCGCAAGAATTTTGATGGCCTAGAGATGTTGAAACTCCAATCCACAATGAATAAGAAATTTGGCAGTCGAGGTAGTTTTAATTCAACTTTTCTTTCAGGAAATATGTTGCAGCCACAAACAAGTTGGCACATTATTTATGCCTATTCCAAAAATTTACATTTTTGATAAATTTGTAGTAAGAAACAAGGAGCAGACAGACTGTAGTCCAGCTAGGCCAAAGCGTAGAAAGCAAATGCGTTATGTTAAGGGTGAAATCTTAATTCAGACAGAGTTAATTTTGGTTCTCGATGGATTTTTCTTTGATAATTAATACTGCTGGAAAATTACTATTGGCTGTTTGAGTTTTAGTTTCTTTTACAGCATCAAAATATTTAAGAGTCATACCACATGAATTAATCTTAAAATGATGCAGTGTAGAGAGATTACTATTTTTAGAATAGAGAAGGAAAATTAATTTTACGCTGCTAATTTAATCTTTTGCATATTCTTTATTTTTCTTACATATATATATATATGTACATATATCATTCGATGGATGTGAATTATGACTTTGATTGTTATCTTTCTATTCATTTTATTTTCAAAATTATATAAAGGGAGTTTAAAATTTTGTAAAGAGAATTTATACAAATATTTTGTAATATTTTTATAGATATTAACGTGCATTGAGAAGGACAGGGACTTGTAGGCTTCTAGATATTTTAAAATTTTTATTTAAAATTACTCTACATGCTTTCTCTGCCATTTAGTTTTGTGCATTTCATCAGTGCTAATTATGTACTTCTGCTGGTTTATGTTTTTATGGAAATTTGATCTACAGTTCTATTTTTGTGTATTGTTTTTTGTGTATTGTTTTTTGTGTATTGTATATGGATACCCTTTGTATGTACGATTCTATACATTGATACTCCACTATGGTATAATTCTATTGGTTTTTTTTATGGGTTTTCGTATATTGTTTTGCGCAGCGATTTTTCCGAGAGGTACCTTTATTGGTCTGTGGATTTTTATGTAGTGGTTGTTACAGGATTTGGTCTATGGGTGCCTGTACAAGTGTACGTGCTTTTGTCTACGGGTTTTTACGAGGCATAGACCTACGGAATATCCATTTTTTAATGGAGATTTGGCCAATGGATACGCATAAAGTTCTGATTTCTGGCTATGGGTATTTTGTTTATAGTGCCTACAGTTCTACAGAGATTTAGCCTAGTCGTACGGGTTTCTGTTTACAGATTTTTAACGGGTATTTGGGCTACCGGTACCCATACATCTGTGCAGGTTTCTTTCTATAGGTTTTTACGGATATTTAGCCTACGGGTACCTGTACTGCTGTACGGGTTTATTTTTGTGGGTTTTTACGGGGATTTGTCCTACGGGTACCCATACAGCTGTTCGGGTTTCTTTCTATGTGTTTTTATGGGGATTTGGCCTACTGGTACCCGCAGAGCTGTATGTGTACCCGCAGGCCAATTCCCCGTAAAAAAAAATTATGTGTTTCTACGGGGCATTTTTAGCAGGGATTGGACTTGAATTATTGTATTAACTAAAATGCGTAACATTTTAGGAATTAGGGAAACTTCAAGGAAATCAAATAAATAAACTGAAGAAGCTCTATGAAGAATTTCCTCGGAAGAAAAGTGAAAATTATTATTAAATGTCCAATTATGATTAGTTATCGAAGACAGTTTTACGTCCTCTTTCTGAACAAAATAGTGTTCCTTGACGGGGTATTTTACAGCTCTTTTATTTGGGTCGTTATATGTCAAATCAGACTGACTAAATAAGTTATGAAACAAACAGAAGTAAAAAATCATTGGTAAAGGCTTGAAAAAACTTCCTTTTCTTCAAAAAAGGCATTCCGCTATTAGATATAGCCATAATAACTTTTTCATCGTTACAATTCATTCTTCTGTCAGTTACGAAATTGCTAGGATTCACAAGTATTTCAACTTTAAGTCATTTCTCAACTATCAGTAAAAATTGTTGCTTAAATTCTTAAGATCCCATTTTTGATTTTAATTGGAAATTAATTGAATATTTTGTCAGTGTAATTTGATATATACCGGCGAAATTGAAACAGTTTTAAAATTTTCACATCAGGGAATTCACCTAATTTTATATTCGGAAAGAAACCATAAATAAAGTTTTGATTGTTAATCACAATTAGCCATTTAATCAACACTTCTAGTTTGTTTCTGCAAACATTATCTTCAAACATTCTTCACCTGATAAACTGGATATGCTGAAAGTTTTTTACATTCACAAAATTTTGTATTATTTAATTAATGCCAAATATGCATATTGAATTCTTTTTAAAGCTTTCAGAGTACTAAAATCCTTTTTTTATATTTATTTACTATTCTTCTCGACATATGTCTCTACAGCGTGTTCTCTTTAACCCGCTTATTATTTCGATGTAAAATGGCTACCGATCTTTCCGTTCGAGCAAATTTTTTTTTTCTGCTGACGAAGAAGGACATGTGTCCGATTGCTCTCGAAATATTTGGAGTTTTATTTAAAAATCTGTGTCAAACTAAGTATTTTTTCCCCTCATTTTTGCCTAATTTTGAAGAAAGTGTTTTCTATCTTGTGTGCAGAAATAAGTCTGCTATTTATAGGTGTTTTAAATAATTGCTTTACTTATTTAATTAATTATTTCTAAATTTAGGGTTTTTAACTCTCGATATAAGCAAGTTTGCTTAATCGAGAGTTGATCGTATCGATCGTAATCGATCGTTTGTTACGTACTAATTAAAAAATTGCTGCTTTTCTAACTTGTGATATTCTTTATTTGCGGTGGAGGATTCAGCTCCTAACACCTTAATTACGTGTTGAAATGTAAATCTATCATGCTGTAATTGAGAAATTTATAATGATCTTCATCGAATCTTCAGAAATTAACAACATTAAAAAAATTTAGACCTTCGTGTTAGGAAGAAACAAATGCGTTAAATTAAGACTTCCGAATTTTACCTTCTTCACTTCGAAGTACCATTTTCCTTCATGATTTTAATGATGAGAAATCTTAATTATGCCACGAACTCATTAATTTAGATTAAACTATGCGAATACTTTTATGCGAAGTGAATCTAAATTCTGCGTTCGGTACGAAATATGTATAAGCCACATTTTAAGCAAGCTCTTTGACCGGGAAAGTGGCATCTTATGAACATAGCAATTACGTAGATGTGCGTCACAGATGATTTTATTAAAGAATTAAGATTTGCAAAGTCTCACAAGATTCCATTTTCAACGTTGTTGTCGCAAGAGAGGTAATATAACTTTATTCATTATGTTTGCTTTATTTCACCTTAGTATTTTTCGGTTGAGTAATTCAGTGGACTAGAAGTGAAATGAAAGAAAAGCGGCATCACACGCAAGATTAATGCCGTAATAGAAGTCGTAATGTCATCGTATAATGAAACTGCAAGGTGTTAGAATAAAATAGAAATGATAAAAAATATTGCCGACTTTATTAAATACTTTTTACATGCTGTATAAATAATTCAGAATACAGTTAAAATCTCAGACATAAATTCGCCTCTAAAATATTCCAAATTAAAAAATATATTAAAAATTGAAATATGCTGAAAATGATGAATATATGTTACTTCTGTCTTAAAACAAATCTACGGCTGTCAGTTTATCCAATTAAGTATTGACCGTTGAATTTGCAGTCGGTTTCGGCAATTTGTTGAACATATATACATATTGTTACAAATTTTGTACACAGATACATGATTTTAGTGCACTTATATGTGAAATGGCTGTATTTTTCTGTGTAATGTAAAGCGAAACAAATTTTAAGAGAAAACTATGCCGGAAATTTAAGAATACAGGGGCAAGTGAATTGAACATTGAGTAAACGGCTATATCAAGAGCCTTAGCGAGATATCGCCAAGCTGACATGGGTTTTGGCGATTCATTTTGTCACCAAATTTGGCGACCATTTGGGGACATTTTGGTCCGGTCCCTTTATCACCGTAATATGTTTTGAAATTGAAAACTGTAATTGAACCGTATGTTAGCTGTAATCGTAATTCTACCCTCATATTGCTTTTCAGTAATTTCGGAAAGCAGAAGGTACTAGAAATATCTCGACCGCCAGTTGAAAATTATATATAGCCGGTGAGAGAGCATCTACTTTTCAGTTGCTTAATTATTGTGGTTGCGATTTGTTACTTCAACGTGAATTGAAATATATCCGAGTTGGCTTTCTCTTTAGATGCGCTTTGTATTGCATTGTGTTTAACATTTTCAGTAGTTTGAAGTGTAACTACTGTTTTTACTGTGAGATACTCTGACACCTGTACGAGTATTTCTGCAGAAAATCCCAGAACTTTGAAGTATTTATTTTGATAAAATAAAATTTTTATTAACTAATCATCGGACCTGTGTGCATTCAATCAATTACGAACCCGTACGCACGCAACAATACATATGTGTGTATGTGTATTCAACAAAACTTATATACACTGTGTAGCATAAAAAGCGACTCACCAAGCGCTCTATTTGGAATTATCCAAATAGGACGAAACTGAGTGTGCCTGTATCTTACGATATAATATGCATATGATCAACTTTTGTCTGACAATGACAGACTAGTTAGAGCTTCAGGGCATTGCAACAGAGCATTCAGATTAGGTATAAAACAGAGGATATTCTTTGCTAAGGAATAACTTCCATGTAAATGATCCTTGACCTATGTGGATTGTACTAGCGGCTCCCAGACGAGTACATGAACAATATGAGTAGGTATTACCCTTTGAAAGAGTATCTGCAATGGGTCTAAAAGAAGAATTATGACCAAATTAGAGGATTTCTAGGCATTTGAGTCGGCGCGATGTTACTACGGCAGAAAGGCATGAACCATGACCGTACAAAGCGGCAAGAAAATTGCAGCTGACCGAGAGCGAAGACAGAATGCAAGGACAGAGTGATTGTCCAATCAGCAATCACAGCCCTGATGCGTCTGTACCAACAATCTAACATACAACTGTGATACTTAGTGACAGTGCAATGACTTTTGATATACGATTCAGCGAACTAGAACTGAGGTCACGGAGACCATTGCGCTGACTGTCTCACCCTGTTACACATCACCAGGCTTGTTTGTAGAGTGTCAAGCGCATTCGACCTGAAATTTTGCTACTGGAGTAGAATTGTTATCAGCGACAAGTCCCGCTTCGATATGAACCCGATGAGGAGAGGAGCGAAGATCTGTCTGGACACCTCCAAGATAACGGTGAGATACTCATCTAAGTGTCGTCTGCCACATAGCTCAACAGCCAGGAGTTATGGTATGGAGTGCCACTTCATTTTATACCTGGAACGTTTTGTCATATGTGACATCCTTACGACACAGCGGTATTTACAGTACCTTTTAAGTACATTACATATTGTACTTTAAAGTACATTGATGAGATTTTACGCTTCGCAGTCTTCTTCTTACTTTCACCGATTCCTGGGCTTACATTGTAAACAGATGGTGCTCGGACGCAGAGAGCAGGCCTTTCTACTTTTCTCGTGGTGCTCTTCCCATACTTCCTTGGCAAACGAGATTGCAAGATCTTCTCCAAGAGTGCACGTTTGAGCTCTGAGGAGCCGACGGCTACAACCGTCCTTGGATCGCACCTATGTAACGCTCCAGTTGGAAAATGCATGGAAGAAATCTCGCAGAAGGACATCCAACAACTCTACGTATCATTGTCCAGCCAGACAACAGCTTGTATCCGGGTTAAAGTTGGGCGAACGCATTATTGTTTTTATTCTCTTGTAGCTATATTTCCTGAATTAAATACTCAGTTCCTATGAAGTTGCTAGCATTTCGTATTCAACACATGCGCATCGCATTTTCTTATTTTCGTCCCATTCGGATAACTCCTTTTTTTTGCGCGTCTCTATTGTGTAATAAAGTGCATAAATTATATATATATATATATAAATTTGGCATGGAGGTTTTTCCTTTTCCTTTGCTCCCTTTTATTTATTATTTAAATTTTTAATGTGATTTTATATTTCTGTTTTTGCTTCTGTTCGTCAACCTTACTCACATTTTATTGCCATACACCAAACTTTGGCTTATTGCCTTTTCATTCGTTTTTAAATTGGGGAATTTTTAAGTTTGGAAATTTATAAATTGTACAAAATGGGTATTACAGGTTATTTATCTTCTCTGCCTTTTAGGCAAATTATCTATTTAAAATCATAATTTCTTTTCATTTCCAGAAATTTTGACTTAAACTTTAATTACTTTTGTTTTCCACCATTTACTTATTATATAAAAATGTTTAATTTCCCTTTATTTTATCTATCATTTGGCTATTTATTTTCATCCAATTAAAAAAAAATTCAAAACAATTGTTAATTTAGAAATTGAAAGTTTAGCCTTGACAAAAATTAAGAATTTTACCTTTTCTGGTTTATTGAATTCCACATTTCTGAACCAGCTTGTGAATTTTCCATATTGCTCTTCCTGTTACTTGTTGTTAAACACCTTTGACTTTAGGTCCTGTTTTGACATTATTAATTTCGAGACATGTCGGAACAAGTTATACCTTGATGATTAATTTTTTTTTAAAAAATATTTTTTTATTTAATAAAAAGGTTAATAAAGAGGTTTAATAAAAAGGTTGTTTAAACCTTCTTAAGATTGCGTCCTTAACTTCAAACGTAGCGATAATTCACTGGCATTCTATCTAGAGTTTTGTTCCAGTGCATGATAGCTAAGAAACTTAAATGTTATAAAACAAATGGCAGTGGAAGAAAACTTTTTTTATTTCGATAAAGATTTTCATTTGAAAGAAAACTAAAGTATATCAAATTCAAAAAACAGACTGTGGTTTTTCTTTTTTTAAAGTCAGACGTAACCTTCTGTAAAAAATTATATAAGCGATATTGCACAATGCGCCCTGTGGAAAAACTGTCATTCGAGAGAAAACAAATACTTTAAAATCAGCGATCAACTTTTCCAGTCGTTTGCGTAAAAAATAATAACTTAGATTTCCCCCACAGAATTGACACTAGGAACAATAAATTGAGATTACATCTGACCTTAACTAGTTGAAAGAATTCATTAGCTATTGAATCGATTAGAAGTTACCGATTTCTAATTTTTTTAAAGGTCGTGACATATTAATCCCGAGATCACACGAATCTTTAAAAACTTTTAAATTCTTTAAATAATTATAATTTTAATTCAATTTTAAACGTTTTTATACGTTTTTATCTAAGAAATCGTTAAGCATTTTAATTGAAAAATTTGGAAAGCTTTATCTTAATGCTGCCACATCTAGCAAAATATATTTGAATTTTCAAGTAATTAGTGCACTGAGGTTTCTTGAAAATCAAAACCAACTCTCGAATCAGCGCAGTAAATCGGATTTCAGATAACTTACCTACTTATATGTCTTGGATGTTTCTAGCATATCATGCTGCTATGATATCCAAACACTGCGACGGTGCATGGCTCCAGATATTTAGGGTATTCAGCCATGACAATTGGATTTTAAGCTATTAATTTAAATTTCAACTGTTCCTCAAATATCTATATCTTATATATGTATTTGAAAAATATATTTCTCAACAAAATATATTTATATAATATATTTTGTTGAGAAAATGATGGTCAAGCTTTAAGAGTTTAGTTATGTACTTACTAAATTCCTTTTTTATATTTTTAATAAATATAAATTGTACTATTTTACTCTTATTTAAGTAGGAGACGTGAACAATATGCAATGCCTTCGCTGATGTTCGAACCCTGGAGCTTTCGAATACGAGACGCGTGTGCTTCAAATTGCACGACGAAGACAGGCAGAAAGGAGAGAAAAATTACCCCATAAAGTATATTCTTACCTTATTTTCATTAAACTCAGGTTTTATTTTTACTTTATTTTGCTTAGCAATAAATATTTCTTTTTTCATTTTTACTTCCTTGTACGAAGTAAAAAAGAAGTATTGTAATCGCGAAAAGTTTCAGGCATCGTATTTCAAAGCAAATATCAATTTTCACCGATATCGAATGCAATTTAACGATGTTTTTGCTTGATATATGTACGTAAGGACAGAATGAAGAACTCTTTTCCCCAAAAATAATTGTAAAAATAATTTAAAATGAATATTTCGTGGAGTATGTGCGTACGTACGTATGTATCTCACATAACTCAAAAAACGAGTAGCCTCAGAACGTTGAAATTTTGCATATAGGACTGCTATAGCATGTAGACGTGCACCTCGTATTTTGGTTGCAATCGACCGCGTCAAAAGTATATAAATATATAGATAGATAGATAGATAGATATCCGCTCTGTTACTCGGCTGAGTGATCCCATTTATGTTTGTAAATTATGCATTTTTTGCTTTAAAAATGATTGAATTTCTCTGTTCTTATCTTCCAGTTAAGGTTTTTAGGCCTTTAGTAAATCTGTATGCAAAATTTTTAGAACTGTCAATAATTTAAAAGTTGTTTAAGTGCCGCTAAGCCTAATAATTTTTGTCATGGCGGCCATTGCTTGTTTACATTTGAAACAACAGAATAGTAGATTTGTTGCCAATTTAGAAAAAGCAAGCTTCGCAATAACAAAGAAAACGCCTTCTTTTTTTATTGCGAATTAAATCATGCTTAATCCATTTCGGAATTTATTCGAGGAAATAAGTGTTTAAGATTTACTTCATAATTTTCAGTACAGAAATTTTGAGTTTTTTTTGTATTTTTGCCTTGACGTGAAGTGAGAACTGAATTTTGTAGCAATCTGTAGCAATCTTGCTTTTAAGCAAGAAGGAAGGAGATGAGGACTGGCGAACGCCGCTTCCTCCAGTCCGTGAGGTAGAACTGAATCAATTGAATGAGAAATACGGAATCGTCTGTGAAAAACTGTTTCTTTTTTTGTTGTTGTTCTTTGCTTAGTTTCTTCTAGACATTGTTTTAGATTTATTATAGTATTTGAAAGAACATGTGGCAAGGATTAGCTAATTCTTAAGATGATATGAATTTTGTGCATTCTGAGATAAAAAATGATTGAAATGTAGCATTGTTAAGTGAACCTAGGGCCAGAGTGTCGCTATGGTAAATAAATATAGTGAATTTTAAAGGGTGCATTTATTCTATTGCGGTTTATGCGGTAGCGACAAAGTAGATTTTATCGTAAACAATTATAGTGAATTTTAAAGAGTGTATTTATTCTCTTGTGGTTTATGCGCTATCGACGAAGTAGATTTAATTCAATAAAATAAGTTTAAATAAAATGCAAGAAAAAATGCGTATAATTTAATATTCCGTGCAAGCAAGTCATGTGGTGCACACATCAGATTTTTTCTTCTTACTGTTATTTCAGCGATCCGAGACTCTTTTAAGTTTAATGTGTGTTCGAAAAACATGAGACCTACCTCTGACTTTTCGTAGTGCAAGGTTAAAGCCATGCACATTTGGTATACTGCTTTTCACCTGTATTTGCAATGCAACATCAGTGTAGTGCAACGCAAATGGACATAGATTATTTCAAAACTACTATGCGACAGAGCAGCACCGCAATATTTTGATGCAATCCAGAGGACATTTACGACCTCAATATCGATTTCATCATAAAAACTCTGATTAGAACAGCCAAATCAAAACACAAGCTAAAGTAACTGAATGACAGAAAGATGAGGTAATCTTAGATGAGCTTAAGTCAGATATAAGTCTCTTACCAGTTTTCCTGCCAAAATTTCTTTCAAAATTATATATTCCATATTGATATCTGAATTTAACTTTTATAAATGATGGACATTTTCCATGTCTTACAGAAGATTTAATATTCCATAACATATACTGTTTTACATTGTATCAACCTATGCCCACATCAAATTCCATTGAAATCTTTTCATCAGTTCCAAATACAATCGCACCAAATGTAAAAATTCTCTTAAACTGTACACCGTAGTAGATTTTCCCTTCGTTTCTACTAATGTAAAGAGAACTTGGGCCGATATTCCCTAAAATGTAATCGACGAAGGTAGATCACCGTCATGTCCTTTGCCATGAAAACTAATTAACCAGCTACTGCACAAAATCACATCAATTTTTAAGGTCCCATTTAAGTTCTTTAACCAGTTATTTTATTTTAAAGCCGCATTTCTATCTTTCTCATTTCCATTTTCCTGCCAGAATGCAAATTTCTAGCTCTCGTAATATTTACATTACGCAGAAAAAAGTTAGCATTTAAAGGAAGATTTGAGAGAGTAGAATTAAAGCGTATTCAACCTGCTGAAGCTAATTTGATTCCTTCCAAGTAGTATTCTACGGTGTTGCTTTATTCTCAGTATTAGGCTTGTTACGTCGATCTTAGGTCAGGTCGAACTTAACGAGTTATTCTAATAGCCCATAGGCTAATTTACTTTTCTTAGCTTTATTCAATCCATAAACCTTGGTTTAAACCATAATTGTTGGCTCCTGTACGCACAAGTGGTGCCGTTTATTAACTTTTATTTGAGTCATATTTGACTCAAAAAAAAAAAAAAGTTCATTACGCTCTTTCGCTGTCCTTGTGGTACTCAAAAGATGTAGCTGTAATTCGCTTTTAGTTTTAAGAGTTCTCGTACATTTGATCTTATCAAAGAATACGAGGCTCTATAAATTCTTGATAAATGAATGCCACGGTAAAGTATTATGTATTACTGTATTATCATCCTGAAGGTGTAAATATTCACTTACGTCAAAACAAACATTTACTTGCAAATAATCTGATATAAACTAGTCCAACGTACAACCTGCCATTTACTTACAGAATTACATTTATCTAAGTCTATTTTCCAAAGATATAAAAATATATAAAATTATTCTTTTTCACAGTACTGTTTTTCTCGCGAAAAACGCATTAGTTTTATCTCACTGAGAAGCATTTGAATTTCTTCTTATGTCTTATACATAACGTGTTTTCGGCGAGATAAAAGGCCAAAGTGCTGCCTTTCTTTCCCGTGGGTAATTCTCACTGCATAGCATTCTGAAGTTATTGCTCTTGATATAGTAACTGTCAGATATCCTCTACCAAGATTTTAGAAAGCAGGTTTAACAGTAAGGTGTTGGAAACTTTCTTCCTTTAAAGAGGCAAAATCTTCAGCTCTCGAATATATTATATTAGCATTACTAAGTAATAATGCTTGACTTCTGTTAAAATTAATTATGCTGCTTTATTAAACTTCAATAAAATATATGGCTTCATAAATTTTATTTTCAATGCTTAATAAATCGGTCTTTATTTCTCTTTCCTTCTCCGATTTTGTTTATTAAAATTATTGTCAATTTTAGCAAAACACTAACATTCCCAGTTTCACTCATACGTCATTCTAATAAAATTCCTCTGTTGAAGTTTTTTCAACTTGTGCCAACTCCTTTTTAACTTGTGCCAGAAAAATTCATCCGAAAGTTTATACAAACTGTTTTAATATGCTTACGTCAATATTATACCTTATCTGGACCACTATGAGCTATAGCATAAAACGCTTTGTGAAGAAAATAATTAAAAGAAATATAATATGAATATTTATATTCCTTTCTAACGCTTCGAGCAATTTACCCGTAAAGTTTCTAAAGATTCAATTTTTGTAACTCAAAACGTAAAGAATATATATACATATATATTTTATAAAAGTGGCGTGAGATTTCTGTGTTAAGTTATTCTGAAGCAGAAAATGTGAAAAATGTGCAATGTCCTTCCCGGGATTCGAATCTGGAACTCTCGAATACGCGCCGAGTATGCTACCGTTACTCCACAAAGGTACGCTGGAAAGAGGGGAAAATACCTTATATATTCCCCCTTTTAAAGGGCGACTGGGGATGAGGGGACAACAATCGCCAAATACTGGTGGTGATTATTGTCTACCATCTTTTAGTTCGGGCGCCACTGTAAAGTCATTAAGTTATTTTGAAGCTGGATATGTATACGCAATGCCCTCGCCGGGACTCGAACCTGCATCTCTCGAATACGCGCCGAGTGTGCTACCGTTACACCACGAAGGCATGTTTGAAGGAGGGAGAAAATACTTTTTTCCGGATTTTATTTTTGCAATTTTTTATTATTCATAGACGTATAGTTATGAAAAAGTTTTAAATGACGCAAAGATTCAAATTGTATTCTTTTTAAAGTTAAAAATAATTAATTTGCAATTAGTAAAAAATAATCATGAATGTACATTCATGAAAATTTTCCTCTCGTCGTAAAAGATACGCAAAAGTTTAACTACCGCATGACAAAAATTGACTGAGAAAAAGGGAATCGTATTACACAAGTTGAATGAGAAATGTTTGCTTTTCTTAATAACTAAAAATAAATAGCATTTAGAAAAATGTTTCTGATGGTACTTGCAGAATCATACAGAATGACTATTCTAGAAAATACTCACAAGCTTCAGTATTGGCAGGTAACCATTTTGCTTTATTGTTTGTATTAAATAAAAATAAAATATTTTGACATATTTATGGACTAAACAAAACTGAAGAGCAAAGTGTTTGCATTTATTAAGTGCATTAAGTTTGCATTAAGTGTTGCACTATTAGTTTAGTGAAATGCTTCTGATGCTAACAGATTAATTGACGAGCATTTCTGTGCATATTACCATGAAAAGTATTGGATAATATAATTTTTTTTTCAAAAACGATATCTTATTCACGAGATTTGCAGAATTCTTATTCTAGGAAATGCTGGTTGGCTTCAATTTTGCCATATTACCAGCTAGCAACTTTATGATCCGTGGTGCCAGAGATCTCGGGGCTTCGGGTATGTGGTTGCTTTTTCGAGCCGCCATCTATTAGCACCAATGAGAAGTGCAACAGTGCATGAATTTCACATGCCTTTGAAGATAATAATGACTTTGGGAGTTGATCTCTTACATGAGAGTTGAATTTGTACAACAAGCACAAAAAAAATCCTTAGTGCTTAGGTTCAAGAATGCGGACTTTTTCGAATTTGCGATAGTTGAGCGGCTTTCGAGATCGCTGCATAATAAAAAAAATATTATTAATAATGCATTTATAATGTTTCAGAATTTATATATTAATTGTGTTAAAAGTTTTACGGCATACCAATGAAGTTTATGCAATGAAGTTTATGCACTAAGCAACGTTCACATACTATTAAATCAAAATAGAATGTAACTGAATAACATTTAAGAGGAAAAAATTCCACTTCGAATTATTCTAATTTATTTATTAACCAACCCCTCAAGGCAATTTGAAAATAAAGTCACAAAATTTTGAAAAATTGCAAATTTGAAATTAAGTTTCTCGTTTAAATTTTTATGCGGCAGGAGTTCAAAACTTTCTGCTTTTACTTTTTGATATCAAGTGTAATTTCGCATTTTGTAAAACATTATTTTTTAAAATTTAAAGATACGAAACATGAATATTTGCGTCGCTTAAAATGTTTCTATGACTGGAAATATATGTGTAAGACCAACAGTTGCGAAGATAAAGGCAGCTAAAAATTTTGTGCACAAATGTATAAATACTAGCAGCCTACGCTGCCAGCCTCCGTCTGGCTATTAAATGCACCACAAAAATGCCTGAAAGGAACACAAAACGTTAAATTTAAAAACTGCGCAGAATTTTACTCTGCAAAACAACTTCATTAAAAAAAAAAAAAAAAACACAAATTTAAAAAAAATATTGCATATAACAAAATTACAACGAAATAAACAATATCCTTTAATACAAATATTAATTATCCTAATAAATAAATTAACCTACTTCCCGTTGCCTTCTCTCAACAAACGTCCAGTATCCAAGAGAAACATTAAATTTAAAAACTGCGCAGAATTATAGCCCTGTTGCCAAAACCAAATTTCTAAAAGAATGAAACTATTCAAAATGATGCGATAAAATCGAAAAGATAAAATTTAAAAAATCTAATTCTAATTTTGACAAAATCGCTTCGAGGTGCACTGGCTCAAATTTGGTACATACAGATGCACCTATGTACCAAATTTCGTAGCCGTGGGTTTATTAGCTTACGAATTATGGTTTATTAGCACGACGAAAGACGCGCACACACACAGAGACAGACTCTTACTTTTATTATATGTAGAGATTAAGCACAAAATATCGGTATGTAGTTGTTAAAAATGTAGTAGCATTCTTCATAATTAATTCATTGTCAATATTGTATACAAAGTCATATAAAAATACCTCGCAGAAGTTTTCAAAACGTACTTATTAAATAAAGTCTTTATTTTGACACGTTTAACTTTGAAAACTCTGCATTAGAGACTTAAAAGTAATTGGAATTTTCGAAATGAGAGAATTTCTTACCAATGAAACATTTAATGAAATTTAAAACTTTAAAGTCTCAAAGTATGCGATAAACCCTTGATTATTAAAATACATCCATCAACCCGATGCATTGCGTATATTTTTAACGTAAATGGAGAGGAAATTAACTCAGTTGCTTTTTTTTTCGTGTGTGTGTGTTTTATGTATTAGTCAGCGAGCTCTTTTCCTTCTAAGAAGAATTACATTCCACAGAAAAATGTATATCTTCTTTCGGTGAGGTACCGTTTCTCAAAACTCATGATTTGTGATCAACGTATGTTTTTAAATTACATTTCATAAGGTACCTGTAATAAATATGAATGCTACGTGAGACTGACTGAGATTTAGATGAGTCTTCAGATTTTATTCGTTAAGGTTGAAGACAAAATACTGAGACAGGTATCGAACAAGCTAAAAGAATAAATATATTTAAATTGAATATATATAGTTTCGGAGAAAAGTTAAGAGTGTAATTATGATATATATTAAAGACTTAATGCATAAAATTATGGCTAATAAGTATTGCATATGTACGAATAACACCTTACAAAAGAATTTAAAGTTACTGTCACTTGGAAAATAACCATACATATGGGCATTTTCACAAGCACCATTCAGCAGAATAATTTACTAACTTCAGCTCTTTTTTTAATCCATTAACCCACATATTTGTCAACTTTAAAAAAATTCGTAATTTTAACAAAACCGTGCTAGATTTATAATTATTTTTAAGCGTATTTTTATGATATTCACAATTTTTCACGAAGGCACCATTGGCGCTAAATCTGTGTGTAAATATACTTACTCTTACTTGACATTCCGGTTAACATTTAAATTCGATATCCGACCCGCCAGCGGCCCAGCGATAAAATCACTTAATACTGGTAGTTCGGCCCGGCGCCCGAACCCCAGTGAACGGACTAGCTGCATGAGCGTTTTTTGTGGTTTTCCTCATGTGTAACGTGTATACGAGCTAGTTTTCGTTAGAAAGTCTTGCAGGAAGTATCTCTCTCTTTAGGCACATAGATCTTGAACGCTCTGTCATAATTAAATAAACTAAATAAGAATTCAGGCTTTCGATTGTACAAAAACAAGTTCTTTCTGTTGTGCAATAAGACTTCTATCAGTGTGCGTAACTAAGTTTAGTGACTTATCAGTATTTTATTCGATTTAAGCCCAATTTGTGTATAAAAAGTTTGATTTTATAATTTTCGAATTTGACAAAATTTTTAATGGCGATCTTTTAACAAATGTAATGGGGTAATTAAAATAAAATATACTAAAATTTTATTTTTTAAGGAATAACACTAAAGTGAAATATTTATGCTTTCGTTTATATATACTTTTCGTTTATTTTGCTATTTCTGAAATGCCTCCATTCTCCAAGCAAAATTATTAAGGCGGTAAAATAGTTTCTGACTCAATTTCTAGCAAAAATGGAAAATCTGTTGTAAATATTCAAGCATAATTTCATTTTCTTAAATTTCTTATCAATTTTTTGATATTTTCTAGCTTTTATTGCTATGAATCTGATAGAGACAAAATAATATTAAGTGGGTAACGGAACTACCATCTTTTTACCATTTGAACTCTTATGTTAAATGCTGAAAACGATAAGTTATTTTATTATTTTCGTTTTAGTGATGTGTTGCTCTCAGATAACAATAATGTGTACTCTATCGTTTGCCAAGTGATGAAGACTGTGGAATACTAGTAGTACGCCCTGGGTTCTTTTTACAAGTGTAACGTGAATATAATCCACTTCCTCTTAGAATCTCCTCTTATGCAGGTAACCCGCTTTGCCGTGTTCAGATAAGCTAATCTAATCACTTTGAAGAAAATCATGCTTAAGACGGAAAAAATTAAACTTGATCCACTGGTGCTTCAGCAATGACTATAAAGTAATTTAGCATTACAATTTAATAAAAAATTTCTAATTCAAAATCGTGGGAGTCACATAATTCAATAGAACAAGGGAATTTATCAAATCCTATTTTTAATGTTTAAGAAAAATCGTGGGAGTCACATAATTCAATAGAACAAGGGAATTTATCAAATCCTATTTTTAATGTTTAAGAAAAAGCTTTATAATTATTTCTGCAATAGGATAGCAAATTAAATAGTTTTACACTTAATTACATGTATGTTAATTGTCTGTGTGGCTGCAGCGGTAATATTCATCCATAATTTGCTCTTCATGAATATGCTGCATTTATTAGCCATGCTTTAACATAACTTTGTTTTACTGTACTGTAAAAATATGAGAATAATTACTATCCGAACAGCTCTTCAGTGGGAAAATAGCATTTTATGAGTATTTTTAGTTTCACGTTACCATCTAAAATATTAATTATGCTTTCAGAGTTTAATATACGAGGTGATGCACATTAAAATTACTCGTGCTTAAGTAATCAGTGGCTTCTTCCTAAGCACCCAGCGGGCGAAGTAACTTCAGATAGCGTATGTTCGTGTTTCGAGTTAGGAGAAAAGATTTATTGAATAAAAAAAATTCCTCGAAAACTGCTGGTAAGTGTTATCCCTCCGAATTAATGTTAATTACTTTTATCAGTTGCTCATAAACTCCTCTCACTAGTTTCATTAGTCAACAAAACAGAACTGATTTAGTTTCCTTATAAGTTCTTGGTTATGCACATTAATAAAATGCACCGCAGCTAAACATGATATTAATACTCCCTTTCTGCGTCAAATTACTTTCTACGATTTTTTCCCTCTTCTTCAATTAAAATTTCAGTTTCAAGCAAAACAAAATGATAAACTATAAAATATAATCTATTCGATTTTAATGAATAAATGAGATGTGTTTATATTCCCCCAAAAAAGGCTTATATGCTTGGAGATTAAGCTGTTATTATATATCATTATAAGGAACCTATTATCTCAAAATGTATTTGGATTGTAAAAGCTACACTTTAAAATTATAAAATTATTTAACATGACTAAATCAAAAATTATTTTTAAGACAAACTAAGATTAATATAACGAATAAAGTATACTGCTTATTTCACATAATAATTCATGATACTGTATTGAGAGTAACCAGACTCGATGAGAAAATTATTGGTTAAGAGATAATTAAAGATTTATTTGAATACCAACTATCTCCAGATATCATGTTAATAATACAGCTAAACTATTTACTATAGCTAGATGTCTGGAGCTCAACATTTAGTAGAAATACATCAGCTAAAACTAAATATAAATCGAAATTCATCACCATGTGTATTAAAAGTATAATTGCTTTTATGCATAGCATGAGTTCAATTTATTCATTTAGCCCCTAAACTGTATCGCAATAGAAAAAAAACATGCTTGCTGAGTTTTACTACAAAATCCTTTAGTTAGCTTATTAATTAACTTTCTTGCAGAATAATTTCATTATGCCTCATACATATATATCTATATTTATATTACATACATAAGGCGTGTTTTGTACGCACGTTTACTATTTTCTTTTAAACAGCCTTAGTCCTTAGTTATTAAACGTCCTTACTTAAAAATTCTTTATTAGTCTTTTTTTTTCCAAATATTTGCTTCATCTTTGCTATGAAGCAGTCTCATAAATATGTCTGCACATACATTTTCTTGATAATGCAGCATATAGAGAGATGGCAACTCTGGTGCCCCTAATATCATGTCTGCATGTCACCCAGCCACATCAGGTGTAATGTACTTCGAAAGAATACCTTCATTATTATGTGTCACGTTCTAGAATAAATTTTTAATGGAAAGCAATATAAATTGAATGGAAACTTCAAACCCTCTACCATCATTCACTTGGTTGTAAGTGACGCATCCTTTCTGTATTGAAAATCTGAAAGGCCATAAAAATACAAAAACCCTTTCTTCAGATTTCATGTATTTTTTACTGATTTCAACTGGACCCAAATGAAAATAGTTTTAGAAGATCTCAGGAGTATTTCGAAATCACGTTAAGAAAACAAACATACACACACACACAGACAACTCATCAATAGTACTGAAATGGTTTATTATAAATTAATTGTTCTTTCCCATGCTCGGACATTAACTCCCCGAAACTACCTCATGAATACTTTTAGATATGAGAAAATGAGAGTTCACCCATGTTAAGCAAGACCTTCAGCATCTAAGAGGTGATGTACACCAATCCAGTTTTGCCGAGCTCCATCCAAAGTTTCATGAAAAAAAATTTAAAAAAATTAAAAAAACTCCGAGAGGTAAGAAAATCTTATAAGGTATTTCTCCCGTGTTCTTAGCATGTCTTCGTCGTGTAGTGGTCAACACGCTCGGCGTGTATTCGAGCGCTCCGTGGTTCGAGTCTCGGCGAGGGTATTGCTCATTTTTCATCTCTCTCAGCATTAAAAATTCTAATATCTCTACAATCTGAACGTTTCGTACATCCTTTTTTCTGTTATCGACCTCTTCAGGAGAATTTGAGTTAGATATATTTTAAAAAGTCCACATGTCGCAAAGACACTATACATTTAGAAATATTCAAGCACTTTGGATATTTCGAGTCCGAACTGTGGCAGTCGACTTTCCTAATTATTGTACAGAGACTAGTGCGGATCAGAGTGAAAATAATAACATTTGTAATGTTCTAATCCTTGGCATCTAGAATCTTTAAGAACTGTGCAGCGAAAAATCGTTTAGTTCTAATTCTTCAGTAACAAGTCCAAAGAAGGGTTAACTTATCTAATTATAACTAAACTAAAACCAAAAAATGCACAGAAATAACTAATAGAGCTGGCCCTTATTAAAGATCACAAGCGAAGACCAGCGGGCAAGTAACAAGACTGCCGAACGTAGAAAGATTCGGCTTATTGTAGCGATACGGACAGAAGGCAGAACACGCTCTACTAAAAACTTCTAAACTTGTAGTATCGTGTGGCCCCAACTTGTCAGCAACTGTGGTAGTGACTTCTACTAAGTGTAAATTTACACCGACACGTAAGAAGGGTTTAAAGCCCTTTTTATTCAACTTTAAAAATAACAGCTGTGTCCACTTGACGCTCACAAACTACGCCGACCCGGCGGTTTAACTGAAACAGAACGTAAAACTGAACAATAATGACTCGATGAATAAAATAGCGAGATCACTATCCACGAAGCTCTGAGATCTTAAACTAACCTAACCGCGTTCTAAAATACCGCTGAGATTCAGCGAGCTTGCTAATTACACAGTTGAAAGGTTCAGCAAAAACTGCCAAGATAGGCACACAGGCCGAAACGCGTGATTCTTAAATTTCTACCTAGCAACCTTCATGTTCGCGATTCAAGAAGCACATACTCTAGCATTGGCAGTTCTAGGGGAAAGTAAAGGCTTGACAGGAAAGATAGCTTAAACTTAAAATAAATGTTAGTTACAATAAATATCAACCTTACAAACTCTTCTAGTAAAGTGACTGCAACTTAAATACTGGTTTCTACCTCATTTACATAAAACACGATTCTGAAAACTCATTCTGGTAGGGAATCATAGTTGGGAAATAAGAAAGTAAAGGAAGGTATGATCAAAAATAAATTAAACTATTAAGAAATTAAAATAAACCCCTACACATTAATTTGTTAAAATCCTTATAATTACAAATATCTCAGAGAAGAATGTACATAGTCTAAGAGATTTATCAACTCTGTAAATGCTTGGTCGATTATTTTAAGTACAAAATACTTACTTAAAAATAAATTATTTGTCAGTATGCTATTTCTTTCAATACCTAGTCATCAATAATGGAAGACTGAATTTTAAAAAAAAAAAAATTATTTTATACTCAATGTTCAGCGTGTTTAATTATAATATTTATTAAGAATTGATTATAAATGTAGCCATGTTAATTGCATTTTGTGTTTAAAAAAGCCTTATAAATGATTCATTAGTCTTTATTTTGTGTTACTCTTTGTGTTTTAAGTATTTTTATGTCAATTTTATATGGAAAACACTGAATGCACAATTTATTTTGAGGGTGTAACATGTTGAACCAACTTAACAAGATTGTATCAAAGCTGTTCATTACTTTAATGGTGCAACAATTTTCTTTTGCAGTTTGTATACCATATGGTGCTTAATTACTTCTTTGTATTAATGCAAGATCAATAATCTTTAAAGAGACCTCTGATTGCATTCAGGAAAAATACCTAATTTAGCTATGTTCCTCCCACCCCAACCCCGAATCTTCGAAAATATGCTACTATCAAGTTAGCTTAAAACCCGATTTAATTTTCTTTTTAATTGTTTTGATTGGGGAAATATTCTAGTTATTTAGTCTAGTAACTTTAAACTAGCTTAATCGCCATAGATTCTAAATTAAGTCGTTTAAAATTAGAACAATGAATGCGATCTTAATATAAAAATCCTTGATCAAACACCTTCGATATTATTTACAATAATATGATTTATGTTTAACGTCATCGTAATTCGTTAATTCGTATTAACTCATCTGTGAAACCTGTTACTTGAAAATATCGAACCATTCTTCCCAGCAGCTAACCTCATGAGAGAATTTTCAAGCCGAGAGACCTGTTCCATATAAAATGCCGCAATAAATTTCTATAATCCAACTTCCACAAGCAGGAAGTTCCTCTGGGTTTGCTATCGAACACAAGTTCATCTATTTAAAATGTGCTGTGTACTCAGAGTTCCCTTATCCTGAATTATGCAGGAAGCAGTTAAAATTATTACTCTTCTTTGGCTAAATATTGTAAAAGGCATATAAGATAAACTACCTTTCCAAAAAGAATCCAAAGCAGTTAAATTAAGTTAGTGGAATACCGAAAAGCACACGCGACTTATCTGTCAAAGGGAAGAATGGTTTCTTGGAGGATTTTCTAAGGGAATTAATTCGGATTCGCTTTATATGTGTGAGAAAAGGTACTAAAACCGTACATTCAGCCATTGTGTTTCCCTCTGAGTTCTTCTCTGAATGTATTACAGTTATTTAGTTGCTTTAACTATACTTGAACTTGCAGTAACGGGCACGTATATGGGCTAATGATAGTCATATTCTTAGGCAGTGAAAACTATTTTTTAACGCTCACAGGTACTTAAACAAGATTACTGTGTACGCACCACGAATATGATTAGTAAACGTCAAGTATTTCAAAAGTATAAACTACAGCTCGAAAAAAAAGACTTAATATTCTCCGAAGAGATAATGCCCAATAGTTTAATAGTAAGTTATTCATAAAAGTTTTGAATGTCAGTCCTTGATGCAGTACAGGCCTCAAGAGAATGCAATTGCAGAATGCGTCAATCGCATCCTAGTTGAAATTTTAAGATGTCTGCAATTCAAGCCGAAATTATCCAAAATGATTTAGGGTAAAAATTATACCAATACCTCCTTCAATGCACAGTTAGTTTTCTACAGGTAGAATTAAAATACCTGAAAATATCTGGTCTAAAACAAAGCCTTCTGTGTCTCACTGTAGAGTAACAGAAAGTAAATCTATTATGTAAATAAAAATAAATTTTTTCCCAAAAAGGGAAAAATATAGTTTCAAAAAAAATTTTAAAAGGGAAAGATATAGTTTTATTGAATACTCAGGGGAAACACAAGAGTATTGTCTGTGGGAACTTGGAACTTATCAGATGTTCACTTCTGATATTCGATTTTAGAGCTATCACAAACTGAAACACAGTGTTTAAAAACCAGAAAAAAAAAAAGACACCAGAAAAAGGCTCCTCTTGTTTAAAATTCGAAGATACCGGATGTAGCAAGAGCACATTTTGAAGCAAAAGTAATTTCAGGTAAAAAGTTCAAAAAAAGACCACGAAAATCTTAATTTCCGAAAACTAAAAAACTCGACGGACCAACAGAACTTTATCAGAAAAAATTTATATAATATAATTTGATATATGCAAGTCCGAGAGAACCGGGCTTAAAGTTAAAAATAATTTTTTATCTCTTTTGAACTTGAAGGCTTCTTTTTTTTTCCCCTCACTCAGAGTATTTATATGTGTCTTAGTTAAATTTTTTAGGCATCTTAAGAAGCAGAAATTATTTGTGACAGACATGAGTAAAAAATGTAGTACAATGAAAGTGATCAAGTTCCTGACTGTAGCATTGTTAAAAATTGTGTTGCAACAATATTAAACTGTGTATTTAATTAAAATGTCACAAAATTAATTAAAAGGCAATTTATATACGAAAAAAAGTTTAAAATACAAGAAGTTATCACGTATTTTGCAGAGCAGTTTTAAATAAAATATTTCTGTCTGTTCAAATTTAAAATAATATTTTTTTAAAACATGAACTAAACAACAAATTAATAATTAATATTAATAATATTGATTATAAAAGTTTTTAGAAATATTATAATTAATTTATACATTAAAATTGCTTTGAAACTGTTTTACAAAACAAATACAGGCAAAGAAACTTTCTGCTTATATTTTATGATTTTTTTTTGCAATACGTCTGGTCAAATAAGGTTTAAAGTAAGAACTTAATGATTTATTGGCTAATTGAATACTAATAGATTTAATTTTAAATATATATACATTAAAATTCAGTAAATAAAATATTTAAAAAATTAGAATGATTCATTGAACATTTTAAGAGTTCACATTCTTCAAATTGAGTTGTCTCAGTTTTGCATTTTTTCGATAAATAATTTTACTCAAATTCCTACAGACACGGACCAAATTATTTAATATTTTTGCTGCATGTTTATTATTATATATTTAACATAAATAAAGATATGTTTCCCAAAATATTGAAAGAAAAACTATTGGAAACTAAAATGTGATTAAAATTGTATTTTTTGCAAACGTTTTACAAATAAATATGCTTTATATTTTTTCCCTCAGAAACTAAGTTATTAATTGAAAAAATCGATCTCAAAGTTGTGAAGAATATTTTAATAACCACAAAAAAGTGGGTAAAAACGTCAAATATTATAGAAATATAAATGTATTTCTTTTTCCATTGGCGTAGCCGATTTAGGCTTGGCCACTACTAGGGCCGGAAGTGGAAGCACCTAACAGTTGGGCCACTGTTACCTCCTAGAAAGGGACGGGCAATAAGTCATGACCTCTCCGAAATTGAACCCCGGGCCCTTCGCTGCGGCAGTAGGATCCCTTAACCACTATACCGTCTGAACTATACCGTCTGAACTATACCGTCTTAACCACTATACCGTCTTAACCACTATACCGACGTAGTACAAGTATTTTAATTGTTAAATTTTTCTTCAAAAATTTTTAATTAAAAAAATTATCAAAAAAAATCTTATTTTTAGATTAAAATTGTAAATTGCTCTGTTTAACAAAACCCTTTAATAATTGTTATTAAAAATAGAGAAAAGTTCTTAAATAAAAAAACCCTTCAAAATCTGTTAAGTCTAATCATGTCTTTCTCTCATTATACTGCATATGTACAATAAATAAGATTCTAATTGCTCTTTCCTAGTGTAATACTTTTAATATCCAGCAGTGTATTTATAGATTACTTTATGTAAAGTTTCATTCAGCATTAAAATTTTTCATTCTCACCGCAGATTAAATTAGGTTTACAAAATGGTTTTCCCCATATTGTCTTGGTAAATTCGATAATCCAGTTTATTCGATAATTCGTGTTACCAAATAACAAATTCATTGAAATGTTACTGTACTCAGCGTTCATCCTGTTGCCAACACAAAATAATACATTTCTTTTTTGGAGTGTGTAAAATTCGAAGACGCGCAAGTTCGATCATGGAAAAAGATTCTTCCTAAATATAGAAAGACTTATCTAACTGCAAAGAAGTCTGGGCAATAAATGGAATTGTATGCCAAAAAACTAAAAACGTAAAATACTTCCAGAATGTCGATCGGGAAAACATCGAGGAATGTTTCAATGGGAATTTGACTGAGCCGAACTTTCAGTGCTTGTGAGATACGGATATTGTTTCAAATGTCCCAAGAATAGAAGAGGCTGAGAATGGTAATAAAAATAGAAGCGAAGAAGGTACTAACAATCACATTAGCCGTGAGACACCAGTGACTTCTGTTGAAACTATTGGAATTCGTACGGCAAAGGGAATTCGAAAACAATCATAAAATGGCTCTTCGATAAACAACCAGTGAAATTGGACAAATATTTCAACGTTAACAAAGAAAAATTACTAATTTTGTACTTCGTTTTGCACTTTCAATGTCTTTTGCCGAGTGGGACCAAAAGTAAACGTTCAGTAACTTTCAGTTTAAAAAAGTAAACTCTCAGTAAACTTTCAGGTTTCTACGCCGAAAAATCTGCCTTCTTGCCCGCTGGCCGAATTGCTTATTTTTGTGTAGAAAATAATTTTAATTGTAATTCTTTTAACTGCTTTAATTGTATTTTGTGTTTTATGTTTTTCTTTGTTTTACAATTTTTAATGAAGATTGTGACGACATCATTCGCGTTAATGAAGCGCCATCTGTGAAACTTCTCTCATGCACTTTTCTTTTCGTCAGAATGGCAACATGAAGCAAGAGAGAAGAAAAAGAACGATGACTGATTTTTTGTCTGTGTGATTCTATATCTAAAAAATGTAAATAAATATTAATCTTATTGGAGTAAGAGCAATGCTTAACATTTCCTATGTTCAAGCCATCCACAAAGATGTTTCAAGTTCTTATGTATTTTTGCTTTGTTGCGAGTTGAGAAGTGAATTAATTGGATGATAATATATCTCTAATGAAATTCGAGGAAATAAGCGTAAAGGAAAGGCAGCAAAAATGTGCAACAATGTAATAGGCCATACAAGGAAATCATGTGGCATCCACATCACATTTTGTAAGAAATAAGCACATATTGCATGAAAATTGATAGTTCGGATTATCCATTTTTTCAGTAACCTGCTTGCCCGGCATTAGTATGGATAGTTGAATGAAGTTTCTAAATGCAATAAAAAATTTGTATTTAGAATTAGTATTTAAAATTAGTATTTAAAAATTAGTGCCGAAAAATCCAGTTTAGCGTTTTATAATTATCCTTCTTATTTTACGATAGATGTCAAAAGTTTCTTTTTAAGAAAAGAGCACAAAATTTTAATCAAAATTTCTATTTTTCACTATTTTGAGTATAGCTCAAAACAACAAAGATTTAACAACGAGAACATAATTTTTTAATATATTTATCTATTATATATAAGGAGTTTACAAACGTAAAATTAAATGAAACAGTTATTTTTAAATTTTCAGTATTTTTCTTTTAATTAAGTAGTCAGTATTGCATTCTGAGCTGCCTTAAAATTATTAATGGAAGTTAGATGGATGTCCAGGAATAAATAATAAGATAATTCTTTAGTAAAGGACGTTCACGAATGTTTATTAACGTGAAATAATGAGTACACATTTCAAAAAATTTTTGCTGATATTTCTATAACGATACTAAGAAGCAATCTGCTTTACCAAAAGCGGCTAAAATATTAAAAGGAAATTTGCCCGTAATTACGTTTAATATCCGTTAAACTAATGAGATTCCAGATTTCAAGCAAAAAAAGTAAATAAACGAAAAGATAGAGATGCGAACTAAAAATTTTAATCCCCTTACTTGCTTCAGGTAATTTACAGCAGTTGAAGGAAAATCACCTCTCGCACATAAAAGAAAATATATAACAATTTTCAAGAAAAGTTTCTTCTAACTTCAGTTCTTCACAAGGAAAGAATTACCCATCTCAAAGGAAAGCAATGCTTTGGGATTATCATTTTAAATAAGTTCTCAAGTCTGAACGAACCTCACACTATGTTTATAATTGTGGCTTAAATAAATACGTGTCAGAAATTTTCCAACTGAATAATTAAAGAATTATTCTTTCTTATCAATCGAAAAGTTTAAAATTTATGTCTCACATGGCAAAAAAGTTTTGAAAATATATAATTGTAACTCTAAGAAAAGGTCGAAGCGGAAAATAAAATTAGAACCTTTAGTTACGGAAAGTTTGACATCAGACGTTCAATCCCACCTAAGTTAACTTAAACGCATTTCAGTATAAACGGTGATATACCAGAGCCCTAAGCCAAGGCTGCATTGCTATCGGAAAAAAAAACATTTCTAATTTTTTCTTCAAATGAAGATTTTACAAATATTTACAAAATGTCCGTTACATGTCAGAAGAGGATTTCCGCAGTATTTTAGAAGGATTGCAGGAACTATAAAATTAAATCTCTAGAAGCCTGGTGACCAGAGTAAAGTTCGAGTCTTAATAATTAAGATAAATTTCCAACATAGCAGTTCATGCAAGTGAAATATAGTCATTTTACATATCTGAAATTGCATTTAATATGCATATATCTGAGATTGTATTTAATATGCATATATCTGAGATTGCATTTAATATGCATATATCTGAGATTGCATTTGATTTTATGTATCTGAAATTGCAAGAAAATTGCATTTAATAAAGTATCCGTCATAGCTTTTTAAGATGTGTGCATGTCATATTCAGCATTTTGATTAGTTCTGACAGAGAGCCATTCCTAGGAACAGGTGTTGAGTACTGGCATGTTGTTTATTGTGTCTCTGACGAGTATTTCAAAATAACTTCATTTGCGGCGGTATTTACATTTCAAGCGTTTCTTAATGACGATGCATAATTACATTTCAATGTATCCTTTGCAGCCAAATTTATCAAACCTGGAGCTCTAAAATCCTGCATCTGTTCATTGAGTCTCTTATGCGTCTTGCAAAATTTGTTCCCTGGCGACAAATAATCAGATTACTGTTTCTTTGAAACAACCATGGGCTCTAAGGCCTACTAAGAGCACCTGCCTTATTGTAAGGAAAGGATTATTACTCCTGAATATATCAAGCTGATGTGAAATGTCATGAAGCAGATTCCACCATGGGAAAATTTTACTTAAATCGTATAGTATAGGCCCGGTAACACAGTGGCTAGGGCATAGCGCAGCAGCACCACAGGTCAGGGGTTTGATCCCCGGGCTCAGCAAGGTTGACTCAGCCTTTCATCCCTTGAGTGGGTCGATAAAATGAGTGCCAAGTTTGCTTGGAGACTAAACACCGGTGATCCTGCGATAAGCTAACCACTTATCAGGGGTATAAACTACTGCGCCTTGGCGCTCATGGTCAAGAAAGCAGATATCAGGGCACTGCAGGCCATGGCTCACTAAAAGCTGTTGCGCCATTTAGTTTTCTATTCATATAATGGACAGCTGGCCCACGTTAGGTACAAAAAGACCATGAAAATAGTGAAAGAATCCTTCTAGCAACGAAATCATATCTACAGATTACGGCCATCAAATACTCTAGCACTTAGTAATCGGTTTAGTTTTTTACGGGGATGCTTCGAACAAACTATATTCTCAAAAACTATACACACTGTATCACCTAATAAAAAAACGGTTAAATAACAAATATCCCACTGTTATTAATTTATGTTCATTAGCCTGTAAAGGATTGTGAATAAAAAAGCTTTATTTGATAAATGCATATACATTTAAAACAAATGTTTTCAAAAATATATCATAGATTTCTCTGTTATTTTGCTTTTATATTGCTGTAAATGTTTCTAAATATTTGAATTCTTTCTGATTGTATTTTTTGTTTTTCCGTATTATTACGATAGCTTGTATTGTTTTATTTATTATTTTAAGTTGATGGTTTAAGTTGATAGTCTCTGGATTTATTTTTGTCTAATCTATTCTTTTTCCACGTTTCTTGCATTTACCGGCGGTCCTGCGACAAGCGGACCACTTGTCCAGGGTATACATGAATCCGGGGCCCACGGTGAAGAAAGCAGATATCAGGGAAGTGCAGCCCTGACTCCCTAAAGGCTGTTGCGCCAATAATTTTAGTTTAGCCTTGCATTGAAGTGTTTATTTGTTGCTTAGAATTGTAGTTTTCATTATGAGTGAAACGACTTTTGAATAGTAAAAATAGCTCAATTAGAAGGCGTTTCTCGTCACCTTGGTGACTTTCTGAAAGGTTCGAGAAAACCCATTTTCGAAGCTCTACATCCGATTCTTCCAAAAGTTTCTAGAGATTATGCTATAATGTATAATTACGAGTCGGAGAGCAAGGCACCTCAGTTACAAATGATCTGTAAGATTTAGCTGCTAGTTGAATAAGAAGTTAGAGTTTACTCAGAGTGATTTTGTAGAGACATTAGGATTTTTTTGGAGGCCGGAGAGACGAAACATTAGCAATCGCCTTTCCCGGGAATCTAACCACGGGCCTCTGGAATACCGGCCCAGCGTGCGGAACCACTAGCGTACCACGAACGTTTTAGCATACCACGAAGGTAGGCTAAAATGGCGGGAGAAATACCTTATAATTTGAGGAACATTACTACTTATTTCGCGTGGTAAGAAGAAATATCTTAATACCCACATTCTTATTGAGTTATTTCAAGCTGCTGCTTTGCTGTATGTGCTGTTTATTGGTCTTGTTATCATAATAAATGTTTCGCTTCTTCTTCTTTATCAGGATGTATTATTTTAAGAAATATCAACAATCCCGTAACTCGTAACAATATGTTCTGCAAAATGCAGCTTTTGGTGTATGATAATTCTGAAATTTTCAGGTAACTAGATAGTTTGTATTTTCAACATGGTCTGTCACAAGCGCACCATTTGAAGTCGATTTCTCCATAAAAAAAGGTTTTCGTGTCAGAAAATTTAGCAATTTTTGGTAGGAGAGTTATTCCGGGATAGCAGTGCATGCAAAGGCAATAAATACTCTTGTAATATCCGAAGCAGCGATATACCAAGCAAAATTATAACAGAGAAGTATTGTAGTTAGGAATTTATTGTAGTTTACCTGGAAAATATATAGAGTACATCATTTGTGCACCTGAAAAGAATATATACAGAGTTAAAAATGCATAAAAAATGTTTAAACATTTTTAGTATACATGATAAAGTACTAACTACCAGCCGCAACACTTTTTGAAAAATGAGGAACTTCCTATTTGAACACCTCAAGAAATTAATAGACTACGATCCAACTCTAAAAATGCAGCGAAACGTTCCAGATCAATGCATGATAATCCAAAGTGGTGAACCTTCAAACTGTAAACAGCAGGAAGCGATACGACAAAGTAAATTCAAGTAGTGTTTCTGATCTCTCAAGTGTAAATAACGTATATAGTCTCTTTTTCATTTATTCTTAGTAATTTTTCCTGATAAAGCGGGATATAGACTTAGAATTTTGTGATACTAACAAAGTAAGTTTAGAGATTCGCTTTATTATTATACTCTTTATAATTGTGAAATGCTAGTGTTAAACCGTTAACTATTAGAACTCTGAAACTTGCTTTTTCAAACAGCAATTGCTGAGGTCTGTACTTGGATGATTGACAATTCACGTGACAGGCACCAGCCAATCCGCAATCTACAAACGTTTGTCGCAAATTCATAAATATTGCATTGAATTTCCCTTAATTTCATCGATATGTTCTTATTTACGCTTTTACTGACAAGATTACATACTCTGAATTTGTCTTAAGTCTGACTTAATTAGTATGTTAATTATATAGTCTCGTCTCTGCAACCATCATCTTCAAGAAGCAGCTACTAGGATCTGAACTTGGGTGGGTGACCACACACTTGACAGGTGCTCGCGAATTGCATTTTACCACAATGCTTCTTAGCAAATTCCTATTTGCCATTCGTCAGATACACTGCTTATGCAAGTTATTATGCAAGTAGTAGATTGTGCAAGTTATGAAACTCCAAATACGTACCTAAAGGTACATGAACTGTATTTTGCCTCACTGGCGAAGCGTTTCGTGCTTGTATGTTTTAAACTTAAAGCCACCACCTCACGCCATAATATCAAAACTTATGGAGAATTCTCCCTCAGCTAAATGCCATATGCACCATTAAGTTCCAGGTTCCAGTTCCAAGCATATAAAATTCTAAAACTGTCTTCATTTAAAAACGTTATGATCAAATAGCTCTCCAAAGCAAACGTTTTCTCTGCCTTTTGAACTGAGTTGCAAAATCAACTCTTCTGCTAAATATTAAATCCCTCTAATGAGAAATGACATTAAGAAATCTGTTGTTTTGTTTCTAAATCAAACTCCTAATCTCTGAATCCTAAAAAAGAATAATCTGTCTTTCGAGAAGTTAGAAAATCAACTTCAGGATACGAGATCCTATATAAAATTTGTAAATTAACGAATATTTGAAGCAGGTTTTGAACAATGCAGCAGCAACTAAGGGAGCTTGAAATATTCTATTTTTGTTTAGCCCGAAAGGACTATTAGTCTTGAACTTTAGCTTTTCGTCGCATCACTTTTGCATCGTATCATTTTTCAAATAAAAAGATGCTAAGACGTCGATTAACTGAAGAGGAAAAGCTTTTAATACCTGAAATATGACTGAGAAAGTTGTGCGACAACGAAGAAACAATCGGAACAACGAAGAAAAGAAATAAAACTGGCAATAAGGTACCGAGGATCAGAAATAAATCTCGCATTATCTAAGCATCACACTCGTTTAAAGAGATTAACAAAAGTTAAAATTAGAGGTCAAACGATCTAAAATATAAACGATTCGACAATTTATAGTCAGAAGGAAAAGAGCTGAGATCACGTAAAAAACCGAGCCTTTTTGGGCGACGTTAAAATCTGAAAATTTAAAAAAAATTAACTCTAATTTTGTCCCAATGCATTTCTAAGACTGTAATTTAAAATTGCTTCCATGATGATAAAAGTTGAGAATACAACATTTAACAGAAAAATGCTAGTGCTCCCTAACATTAGATTCCATGTTAATTATATATACGGTTTATATAAATGCTAATTTGTTATTTATGTGCTTAATGATATTTTAAATTGTTTAACTTTGAGATGAATAATCTGTGCTTATTTAGCTGTATGCAGTTTAGAAAGATGAATAATTAGATTGATAAAATTCAGGCTTTCCCAAAACGAAACCTCTAATTTCCAAGTTTTCTTATGTCTTAAAACAAGTGAAATGCTTAGATATTTATTTCTAAATTTGCTATCCTCAGTTCATAAGGTAATCAATTGAATTACTGATAGTAATGACTATATTACAGAAGGAAAGAAAAAGTTTCCTGGTTGAATTGACAGCTAACTAGAATAAAGTCTCTGAATTGAAATGAAAATCTGTGTTCTAGTTTTATGAATTACTTAATATACTAAATTATTTTGCTAATAAGGTTAACGACCGTTTCGTGTTTAACGCTGGAAAAATATTAAAAGATAGAAATCTAGCAGAAAATTGGAATATGAGAAGTTTAAACGTTATAGTAGGCATTACGAAATATTTTATTTCAGTAGCTATTTTTAATTCTGTTGCCACTGGCAGTTTACTGGGCCAGTTTTAGCTATGATTCCCTTCAAAATATATTCCCCTTCGGATAAAGTAATATAGCGAATACTTTAACAGAACTATTCAGTTGGAAATATTTCAATCTTCTGCGGTGCTCCCTAGCAGTGAAAGTCAAACAACTGCAGGGAATATTTCAAACTGTATAACATTCATCACATTCCTTTTTTCCAAATAGGTTTTTATTAGAAAATTCCGGTTGACAAGATGAAAAATCAGGTTTTTTCCCCCTTTCCTTATCCTTGAATAGTGTACATTCTAACTCCCATCAAAATTCTTATAATCTCACCAGTATATAATTTTTGTAATTTTATTAATTTTTAAAACTTTTATATTTTTATAACTTTATAATTATGCAAGAAAATCTCAGGCACGTGCAAAAAATAATACGCTATTGAATTTTGTTTTTGAAAATAAAGAAAATAATGCAATAAAACTATTTTTACTTTGAGCTATTATTCTACACAGATAACAGTAACACTTAGGTTCACACTTAGTTGAACATAAGTTTCTGTTTATCTTTTCATACACTTCTACTGCCAGTCTGTTACGTTTTAAAACTCTTTATAGTCAGAAAAACAACTTTTACCGAAATTTTAATCACTGTTCAAGATAACAATGGCCATGAATCTCCCCATCCACACATTGCCGGCTTTAAAACTTCCAGTAGAAGGTTTTGGAGCACTCGACCTACATACAGCTGTGAACACGTGCCAAGGGGTTATCTTTTCAATCAGTTTAATGAGTTTTGAAGTGAAAAGCGCTTTGCAGACAACAAAGAAATCTAGCAAGTAGCAAATGCGTTTATTTCACAACGGACTGAAAGGTAGAAGTATAACACTAGAGAATACAAGATTTTCTTTCCTGGCACCATTAATGTGCCTCAGTGCAAAAGGGAAAGAGGTGTAATAATAGTGTTGCATATTTAACTTCAAACTATTGTTTAGAAGTTTTTTCTTTAAATTATTATTTTGTTATTATTAGTAGTAACAAAAAATATTATTCCTGAAATAAAATGTGTTTGAATTTTAAAATGAATGAAATAATATTGTTCGTAATACCCTTTAAATCATATACATTTAAGTTAATTGAATATGTTTTGAATTTTTAATCTGAAAGCTTTTCATCAAATATTCCAGTTTGCTCATAAAAGAAAGAAAGAAAGTGTATAAGGTGTTATCTCCGTGCTCTCTCTATACATTCGTGTTGTAACTGGATGCAAGCTCATTTCTTGTTCGGAGTTCAAATCCCAGGTGGGGAGTTTCGTTTTTCTTCATTTTCCTGATTTCGAAAAATTGTAAAATATTGTTACTATTTTTTTTTTTTTTTTTTTTTTTTTTTTAGAAAGCTAACTTTAGTATATTTATAATTAAATTTATTTTATTTCCCAGTGCAATGCAGCGCGAAACAAGTAAGAGAAAGCTATGTCGGAAAACTCAGAATACAGGGGCACGTGGATTTAACATTGAGTAAACGGTTATCTCGGTAATTTGCATTGAAACTGAATAAATGTAATTGACCACTATATTGGCTGTAACCGTAATTCATCGTCTTATTGCTTTCCAGAAATGTCGAGAAGCAAAAAGTGCTAGAAATTTCTCGCGACCGGTTGAAAACTAGAAAAGGGAGGAAAGAGAGAGTCTGAGTTCAGTTGCTTAGTTACTATCGTTGCGTATGCTTAGTTCCGCGTGAATTGAAATTCCTTAGTTAGCTACCTCCTTAGATGAGCTTTGAATTGCGTTCTATGTAACGATTTTAGCAATTCGAACTATAACTGCGTGATACTGTGAACACTTGTACGAATATCTCTGAGAAAATTCCAATATTTTCATATATTTCTTTTGATAAAGATAAATTTTATTAAGCTATTATCAGACTTCTGCATTCAGTCTGTTATGAGCCCATACCCACGCAAGAATATATTTACCACTTCAATAATTGTTATCATACTGAATTCTTAACAATAATTATTTATAAAGGTTAGTTTGAACAGCAAAATTAGGCAGGATACGCCCATGAAGTCTGCAGAGATGACTGAAAACTATAAAGTTTAATTCTCGTTTACTTTAGGCATAACAAAAAGGTAGTTAGTTATCTGTCACCCAACCAGGATAGTGGTTATCGGAGCTGACTGCCGTAACGAAGCGGCCGGGTTCGATTTCCCGAGATGTTTGATGTTTGTAAATGTATAGGGTCTGTGCTGCATGGAGCGCTCTAAATAGATGGCGTGATGAAAGTCCTCTCGAGAAGTTGGTTCTGGGGAAGAGAAGTGAGAGACCCTCGACCTGTTCCTCCCCGTGGTGCTCTCCTTCAAATCGGGAGCGGAACTGGGCAAAGTCGTACTGTCACCTGCATGTCGAAGGTTCTCCCTTTTTATGCCGAAAGTAGAATAAAACAGTAAAACATTTTCACTAAAAACTCATTATTAAAGACTTATGTACTTCCTATTCTGTAGGTAAGTATTTAATACTGATTTCTTCCTTATGATATAACTTTTTCATATAATTAATAAGAGTGCCAATATGTTTAGTTCTAGAGTGACAAACTGAATTCTTCCTTAAATGGTACGCTGGTTGAATATCATCACAACGTACAGTTATTCTGCTGGCTTTTCCGAAATTTCATGTTCTCTGAATGTTAAGCGAATGCGCATAACTTCTTTAAAAGTTTCGGTTAACAATGTATATTCTACGGCTTGAAAACGTTACAATTTTCGCTTGTTAGATTCTCGAAAAATCGGACAACCAGCTGAAATAAAAATATGGGCACTAAAAGATGCTTTATCAAGGAAGAGTATTTTCGACTCAGTCTTCATCTACATAACATTTAAGACTTTGTTTTTCGATAGTTCACTTCCACATTTAAGGTGGATTTAAGATACTGTTATAAGCATTTTTTTTCAAATTCTCAGTGAAAAATGTTTTGGATAATTGTTAAATTGAGTAAGTAAACCAAAAGAACTTAAATGTAGGTAAGGTTAAATACATAAATGATCAGGTTAAAGTCTAAAACTTTCTTTTGTGTGTGCATTTCTGTTTTTTAAGCGCTTAAATATAAGCAAAATTTAATTTTAGAGTTTAAGGTTGTTGATATACGCTTAAATTCTTGCACACTCAAATCGTGTTTAATCGATGTTATTAGCACATTCTTTTCACTCACATTTAATGCTTAAACACTGTTTTATTTTTAGCGATGCCGAGTAAATTACAAGCTGCTCAGAACCGTCAGAACCACACAAATTAGCCACCAGGTGCAGAAACACGCTGTGCCTTACAATTCAAAAACCTCAGCTTGAATACTATCTAACTTATTTGCATTCTGCTGAGGAAATAGAAAGAAGTTTTAGTAAAGACTATAATTATAAACAACACGTTAATTTCAAATAATAACCTTATACAGTCATTATCTATTTCCCTAGTCGATCATGAAGAATTTATCTCAAAATGAGAGGAACTGAACAAAGCATCTGCATGAGAATCGTAATTAAGATTCCACAGCTTCACCAAAAAACTCGCTATTACAAAGTTACTCTGACTGAACTTTGCTTTAAAAAATTAGATATGCCAATCTATGTTTTCACATTGCATAATCTTTGAAACATTTAAGAATTTTTTTTGAATTCAAGCTTAAACTGTAATTAGTATTTATTGCATTTGCTTTACATATTTTTTATTTTTATTATTTTTTTTTTAATTACTAAAAGAATAGTGAGCGGAGATAACACTTGACATTCCTCTGGCGTCTCTAAATTTCTAAAATCTGGTATTAGCATATACATTAATTCTTATATAAGCCGGAAATACGTGAGCAATACCCTCCTACTGCTTTTTAGTCAACGGTTAATATGACCACCAGGAAAACCTATGCACACTGCGCAAAAAAAAAAGGGGGGGGAAACAATTTTGTATCTTTCTTTCTACTAGGCCGATTGACGAAATTCAAACTGCCTTTTTCATGTCTCGAAAGCGCGACATAGGATATATATTAGACTTATATATAGCATTTTTCCAACATAGGTACTTTGACACAAAATCTAACATAATAGTAGCACAAATTTCCTACTATTATTATAGAACGAATTAAGTTCATCAACTGCTACTATTGTTATGAAATAGAGAGAGTATTAGATGTATTACAAATTATTTGATTAAGATATTTAATGAATACCTTCCGCTAAATATATCATAAATAAAAAAAGACCTAATAGAGGTATTTAACATTTGAGGGATATATAATTGCAGTTTGAAGGATAACTTAAACATTGTACCACATAAATGGGAACAGGTTGAAGCCCGCGAGTCGTTTTTTGGTTGAAGTTAGTCCACCATGAATGCTAATTGTTTCCACTTTATTTTCTCTAATTTTCAAAATTTAATCATTAAAAAATTTTTTGTTCTTTTGCTATAAACTTCAATCCTTACAATAAAAACTAAAGGAATTTTGAATGATTTACATGAGAGACAAGAACCTCATGTAAATCAATTAACAAAAAAAAAAAAAAAAAAAAAAATCTGAAACGTTTCAGATTTTATATTACGTCTAAAGAAGCGTTTTTTTAACATTTTGCCTGTTACCTTTATTTATTAAATATCACGTTATTCATACTTAAACTATAAAATTCAGTTCAACAGCAATATTGCAAAATAGTTTTAAATTGAGCATATCTCTAGAATTTCGGATACAGAGTCTCGCGCGCTGGAGATAAAAATGTTTTTCTGTACAACGTTGCCATTGCTCGCTTTGAAATCCTTCAATTTGTTAATCAAAAATTCGTTAAAATTTTACAAAATATGAAATTGATAATAAAAAATAGTAGGATTAACATTTGGTAGCAGCAGTTTGAAAAGTGAAAAGGGTATTTATAGTGAACCAACGCCAAATCGCAAAACGAAAACAATTGTCCTTCAGGGACAAACCCCCTTTGGAATAAGGAAGTTTGCTTTTGAATCGAATTACACTTTCCGAATTTTCGAGAAGCCATATCCGACTAATGGCGAAAAATGTAATACGCAACTTTTTTTCAGACGTCTTCTTTGCAAAACCAGCTTGAAAGATGGATTCCAATGCTCAAAATTTGACACAGACCTATACTGAAGCTCACTGCGAATAGCTAGCCTATCAAAAATATTGTTAATGTGACCTCAAGTCTTCTTCTTTCAAAGCGAGAAAGAAATAAAGAACTGGTGCACGAATCGAGCTGCCGAATGATGACGATAACCTTCGTTAACAACGAATGATGACAATTCTCCAAAATGTTTCTTTCAAAGCAGAGATTAAAGCTGGCCCTTTCTTCCAGCCTATTAATAAGCCTGACGCTAAAGGAAAATAGCATCGTTATCAAGGGTACCTAATATGTTGACTGAACGTTGCAAAAGCGCCCGTGTGTCCATTACATTAAACTTAAAAATTCTTTCTTCTAAAACAAAAGCTAAACTGATATGGAGCACAATTCTATGCGGATATGCGAAATGTAAAAAAGAGCTGACGATATCTACACCGAGAGGTTATGAAATTACACAGTTCCTTTCAAACAGCATTCCTTTCAAACGTTTGCTTTTTGATATGCTTAATTATTTGCCTTAAAAGGTACGGGAATAAAACTTGTTGCTGAACGATTATTCTGTACCAAGATGCTTAGTACATGGCGATCAAAATGTCTTTCATTAATTGCAAAGCTCTCGACGGCTTGCTTTGCCTTCATCAAATTAATTAAACAAAATCCACTGAAATTTTTATGGACGTTAGTATCTTCGCAGTCGTTAACAAAAATTAATATTAATTACCAAAAATAATTGTTGTTAACAATTAATAAATGCTAAAGCTATAGGTTGCGTACCTCACCCAGAATCATTTTTAGTCCCAAACTCACGTCTTATCCAGTTCAAATTGTTTCCACCGGGTGCTATCACCCTATATTGTTTTAAAAAAACAAATAATGAAGAATCTGTATGTAAACTGCGCAAGATAAAAAATGAGACAATTCTATATCTAACGTTCTACTGGGCCGATTGATGAAATTCAAATTGCGTTTTTCATGTCCCGAAAGCTCGACTTACGATATATATCGTATTTATGTACAGCATTGTTCTAATATATGTATTTTGACACAAAATCGGACTTTCTCTGAAATTACATGCCAATTTTTTTTCCATATTTCGATTCTATGACTATGACTATACTTTCCATATTTCGATTCTAATACCATATTTCGGTTCTACTACAAAATTTAATATTATGCCTAAATATGAAATTATATAAAATTTGGTGCGAAATTTAGACAGAAATTCAACATTTTATCTTGGCTTCTTTTTTCTAGTTTGCGCCAAGAATAATTCACTGGGCGAACTTCTTAATTTGTAGCAACTTATTTTTATTTTCTTTTTTTCCTTGTAAAGGAGCGAGATAAAGTAATATTTCATTCATTTTAAATAATTTTAACAAAATTCAGAAACCATATTTGGCGTTATTATCGTTTATAACAAATATGCTAAATGTCAATATCTAAATGCGCCAATATGTAAATTCATGTATATTTTAGGAAATTTTGAATAAAAAACTCTAATGTCTTGCAGGTATGCTAGAAATACATCTACTTCCAGATGATGGTAAACATTTGATAGGTTCTAATTCAAATATTTTTTCGAAAAATTTATAAAAATTATTCAGAAATACAAATTTTAAAAATAAATCATAAATATGGGCGAGTTTTATTTGGAATGAACTTAGATTTCGAATACTGGAGGAAAGAATAAAGTAAATTTAACAAAAAAGGAAATATTAATAAATATGTATCAAATTCAATTAACATTGAGGAGCTAAAATTTTGAGAGCTTATTTCTTAAAATCTACTCGTGCGATTTTCACAAAACTTGGCAGTTTGGCAAAATTTGAGTCTTAGAATCGAAATATGGAAAAAGAATTTGGCATGTCATTTCAGAAAAGTCTGATTTTGTGTTGAAATACCTATATTTGTACGATGCTATATATAAATCTAATACATATCCTAAGTTGCGCTATCGAGAAATTAAAAACGCAAGTCTAAGGTCGTCTATCGGCCGAGTAGAACGGGAGATACATATCTGTTCTTCCTTTTTTTTTCTTTTTTCTTTTTTCTTTTTTCTTTTTTTTTTTTTTTTAATAGTGCAGTGTTCGTTTTTTGCAATGTGAAAAAAACGACAGCACCTACAGCCACGAAATATTTAGTATTTTCGAAGCCCTTAACCCAAACTCTCAAATCAGAACTTTTTAATTTCGAAATTTCATTAATAATTAATTAATTAATTTCATATTTTGTACGACGTATTTTGTACAGACACTATACATTTACAAGCATCCATCCCTGCTCCCTGCTCCACGATTCAGACCCCGTCACTTCGGCAGTCAGCGTCGCTAACTACTGTCCCATTTGGGTGCCTCAATATTGCTTATCTCTTAAATGACATTATTAAATTATGGATTTATGTATTCTGAAAAATATTTCTTGATTTAATCATAATGTACATACATAAATTTCTGAAATGTTCTATTTTGGAGACTTTCAAGTTAATATTCTAATTGTATTTACTCTATTCAAATTGGAAGACAAAAGTTATATGTGATATTACTATTGTTTTAATTCAGTCACAAATACAGATTTATATAAGTCTGTTTAATGATTCACACATTTTTATTTATAGGTTAGTAATGTCCGTAAAGGGTATCAAACAGTTTAGACCATTTAAAATGCTTGCAACAAATTGAAGATTTATACATTGTAGTTGCAAGTATAAAATTTGAAACATCTTCCAAATTTTTCTACTAAGCTCCAGAAAAAGAATCCACCTACATTTTGATGGGAGCAATCGAAAATATTTCAACACTTTTATGATATACAGAACTGGCATAAATGTAAATACAACTGCAGATAAATTTTTGATTTTATTTGAAGAAAATGCTGTGTGAGCGGAAGGAGAAATGCTTCACATATAATAATCCGAAGAGTTGAGTGATCACATAGATTTTCCAATGTCAAATATATTTTGTCAAGCATATCTTGAAGATAAACTATCCAAAGATCTCTGATTCCAGCGGTTTATTCTAAAAATAGAAATAAAGCAGCCAAATCTCTTCTTAAACTCCGTCTTGAATCTTTCCTGGAAAAGATAGAATAGCATATATTATTTGAAATTTTTCCTGTGAGATTAAAATTTAAATATTGATTTTTTATTATATGCTTAATTTTTTATTTTATACCAAATCAGATTTATTATTAATTATGAAATACCCAATTAGATTAAACCTAATTAAGTATTTGATAATATCTCTTTAACCTTCCTTATTTCGACAAATTTCAATAAAAATTCTTTATTCAATAAAAATTAAATATCAATCAAGAACGCGTATAATATGTGAAACTTAATTGGGAACTTTAATGTAAGTTTCATCATGTAGTACAATAAAATTTACAAATATCAGCCACCGCAATGTACAGAGTTTTCATAGCTCAAATATTTAAAAATTAATAACATGCAAATTAACCTGTAGCTGCTAAGAACCGGACTCCAGTAAACGCCGATTTCTTCTCTACACGGTAACAAATACGTATAAAATGCAACTGAGTAAATGTGAAGGTCAGCTATAGGTGGACGTCTAAGAGAAAATAGCTATATTGGCAAGCTGCCAGAGTTATGTTTCTAATCTAAAATTTCGTTCATTATTTAAACCTAACTTAATTTGCGTTCTACTGAAGGTTTACGGAAGAAATAGAAAAAGACAAGAATAACTGAAAAAAGGAAAAAAAAAAAAAAAAAAACCGGAATATTTCAGATTTTAACAGCCACCCAAAAGGGTTTGTTAACGTTTTTTACGCTGTCGCTGAGGTCGCTGTCTACCTGTCTGCTGTTACACTCACTCCCGCTAATTTTCTTTCTTTCTTTTTTTTTTTTTTTTTGTCTTTTTAGCTTTATTATTATGCATCGTTTTCTTCGCACTTAACGCTATATATAATACTTTCGAAAACAGCATATCAGTATATGTTTAGAATTCCCAATACAGCATTAAGTGCTGTCGTATATTTTTTCTGTTTTTTTTTTTTTTTTTTTCAGTCTTTTCTCAGTTCGTCCTATCAACTGACATCCCTTTGCTTACTAACATGGCTTTACAAAACTTTTTTTCTCTTTTGTCTTTTTATTACTAACTTTTTATGCCTAAACTTTATTTATTAAATATCATGTTCTTCGCTCTCATGCCACATAACTTCAATTCACAAGCTATTTAAAAACAGCTTTAGAATTTCCGGCAGACAGACTCGCGCGCAGGAGATCAAAATGTGTTTTTAACAAAATCGTTGATTTTGTTAATCAAAAAGTCTTTAAATATTTACGGATATGAAATAGTTAATAAAGCAAATTCAAAATTCGACCTTCCAAATGCCAATGTTCGGATGGAGGACTACTTTATTTAAAACTGGAGGATTCTAGGGACCGTTATTTTTCACAATGCGAAAGACATGCATACATTCATGTAGAATCTCCATTATTTAATTTCTTTAAATATAATTCAGGCGATAATATTTGGTGGCAGCAATTTGAAAAGGGATTCGCCGTTTATAGTGATTCAACGCAAAGTGCCGTTTCGAGACTAATAAAACATTCGGGGCTAACGACTAACTTCTCTTTTGAGCTAAAAAATTTATTGTTAGTTAAAATAAATGTTTCTTGTACATCACCGCCATTATTAGTATATCAGTATTATACACAGAGCTTAGGAAAAGGAAAATATTTCAGAATATATTAGAAATGTAAAATTTCTATAACTTAACAATGCATACCAATTTAAGCTTGACAGCAAATATTTGCTAGAGGTGAATTTGAAATATAAAATCAGTTTACAAATACTAAGTATATTTTTTTAACCGCTATAATAATAGTTCACGTAAAAGTCTTGTAAGTTGAACTTTCTAAAACTTCACTTTTGGCGCTAAATGAGTAACAAATACTAGTCCACCTTTATCTACAGCGACATCATTTTAGATGGCTTCCACGCATAAATGAATCATCATCTCAAGTAAGTTCCAAACGAATTAAATGATACCGCATTTAACAGAGAGAAATGCAAATCTTCTTGTTTAATAGCACTTAGCGGCATATCATTTAACTCAAATCTTTTTTAAAGACACTTAAGACATTCTTTCCAAAGTGATATAATATTTATTACCAGGAGATATAATATTAATTTTTATGATAATTATGAAATACTAAACTCTCGGAATTTTCACAAACTCCATTTTTAGAAAGAATGGGACATGGAATATTAAATTTTTGAAGATGGCAAAGAATTCTAAGGATTTTTACTTAAGTGAAGGGATATCTTCGTGGGGGAATTTCTACGAGAAACTGGCTGGTATATACATTACACATGGGGAACCGGAATTCAGAATCCGAACCAAACTACCAGGGTTCAGCTACTTTACCACTCGGGCACTGCTGGGTTATCTGGCCCAGGGAAGAAATACTTTCGTGGAGAATTTTATGTTTGTTTCCGTTTAGTTGATTACTGCAAAGCACACAAGGGCTGTCTGCCTAAGGAGAGGAATGCCTTACGAATGAGGAATGAAAACCACGAAAACGCCCATGCAGCCAGTCCGTTCGCTGGGTTTCAAACCCCAGACCGAACTGCCAGTATTCGGTGACTTTACCGCTCGGCCGCTGATGGGACTTTTTTCTCTTTGGATGTGGATTTATAAAGTATATGCAGATTTAATTTACAAACAAGAGTGATGGATAAAAATATATAAGCATAGCATTGCATCATAATATGTTGAAACATTATAAGAAACAAACATTTTTGTTACGTACCATTAACACAATGATCACATTAAGTAACAAATGTGTTTTTAAACTCTTCTCTTCCCAAAACATTAGTTCAACAGCTAGTTTACTTTAAATTGTTGCTTTTAATGTAGACGTTAAGATTCAAAATAAAACTCAAATTCTGTAGTTAATACGCAAATAGAGCAATAACTACTGTTTTGATAAACGCTAGCGGAAAATCCTGAGAGAAGTGTATGGTTCTCCAAGAATGTTTTACAAAATAAGTTTAAAATTTTCATCTGATGATTTATTCGGAGAATGAAATGTTTATGTGTTTTAATGCGTTTTTTATTTCTGTTTATTGCTGTTTCGAATTACTATAACATATGCATGTTATTTGAGAATTTCGAATTTTTAATTTACGAATTCCTAGAGAAACATAAAATTTTAATGGAATGACTTAAGCTTATTTATAATATTATTAACAAATCTGAAATGTATTTTTAAATAGCCGATTCATTTCCTTAAAATAAAATTTTTCATTCAAAAATTTTAATTCAGTCTTTTCTATAACAGACAATTTCTGTAAGCTTTGGATCGGAAAGCGGTATACTTAAGAAAAAAAGTAAGTTTTCACTTTAAATCATTTCCCATTTTAAAAACTCTGTGCTTATTTGACTCCAATTCCTATCGAGAATTTTCTCGATATTTATAAAAATCATTGTCTATCCATTTACAAGCTTGGACAAAATGCTCTCATTCGTGGATTGCAATTCGAAATCAGTTCTCTGATTTTATTCCGTTCTAGTCTTAGATTTAAACTAAAGAATATTTAATGTATTTTTATACCAATAATTTTGCTATTTGAATGGATAAATTCAAATTTTTCTCCTAGTAAGCAGCTACATTATTAGTTTCCTGTTAAAGCCTATAAAAGTCTTTGAGTTTTGGGAAAAACAGTTCATATTGGGCTATGTACCGCCAAGACGGTACAGTGGTTAGAGAAGCTTAACTGTGATACCAAAGGGCTCGGATTCAAACCGCAGAGAAGGTATGGATGTAAAACTGACTATCCCTTCATGGAATGGTAACGGTGACCACCTATTAGTTGCCTCCACAATTGAAACGGCCACTACTTCTGTCCTTAGTAGTGGCCAATGCCGTTATAGGCAAGTGCCTGGCATTGGAAAATATATGGTTTTTTGGAATTTTGGTGGTGTTAGTTGCCATTTCGCATTCTTCAATATCAGATTTCCTTTCTTTTTCATTTGTTTGTTTGCTTCTGAGTTCCTTTGACTGTATGTTTAAATATCATGCTAAATCTCAGTTTCTTTATTTTCCTGTTTCTAGTTTCTTATAACAATCTCATTTACCTAACAATACGTTTTTCAATCTTGACTGATAAACTCATTTTTTAAATCAATACATAATGTTTTGATAAAAACAGATTCGTCTGGTGCTATCGGCCAGAAAAGGCAAAGTGATTATTTAAAAATGTTCTCAATTAATTAATTATTATATTTTCAAAACCCGTATCTAATTTCCTAAAGGATAATTACCTGAAGCGTACAAAGAAATTCGAAATAACATCAGTAATCATTTATTGAAAAAATACTTTAATGTAAAAATATTCAGGTAAATAACATATTCAGTTTCATTATAAAATTGTATTATTTGACATTTGGCATACTCATAAAATTAAGCAAATCTATATTATTAAATTCAAATGTAAAAATTTTTATTCTCAAACAATATCTTTATAATTTTCATAGATTGTTTTCAAACCATTTTGGATAGCAAACAAAAACAGAAATTTTTAAATCGTAACAAATATAAAAAGCTTTATTTGTCTATGAAATATTTACACTTTAATATTAAATGGCGTAAGAATAAATCATTTTTAAAGTAATTATTATTATACATCATTAAAACTTCATCAAATTTCTTCTTTGAAATAAATTTATTGCCTCACAGGATACTTCTTTTTTATGTAAATACAATATCTTAAAATGCACATTCTTATAAAAGGATTCAACAGGAAGAAACACAAAATTAGAATGTGGAATATTTGATTATAGAGGACATAAATCTTTACCAGAAGACTAATGTAAACTGTTAATTGGCTGTACAATTTTATTTTAAATGCTAAGTATCTTCAAACATTATGTCGAAAGCTTTATTTGTATTTCTGAAAATTGTTTAACTTAAAATAATTGTCTGAAAAGAAAGATAACTTACTATGATTTACATACATACTGTAATATATTCTATTCGTCATTTAACCAATGAGCCTCTCTCTGTAGGTGCTCATGTTTAATAAACTATATCCTATATAAGTTACAGGTTGAAGTTAATAAACGTTATTAAAAGAGGATCATGTTTTGGATCAATGAAGGATAAAATTTTGAATAGAAATGGAGAACTAGAAACCATAATACTGCAATGAACAAAAATAAATAAATAAATAAATCCAGACATAGAAGAGAAAATGTAAGTAAAAACAGAAAACATCGTTGGTCAAACTAAGTTACGTTATAAGGCAAAGCGACTCAAAGGCTATCTGCCTATGGGAAGGACGGCTTCGTGGAGAGTTTGTTAAGGTTACTGTCTCATATCTGCGTTACACGTGAATATCCAGCGCAAAAAGCCTGTTTGCTGAGATTCAAACACATCTCGAACTGCAAGGGTTCAGCGACTTTACCGCTAGGTTAATGCTGGTTTTGACTAACTTTTAAAATGTATCCTTACAATTGATACGAAAATGAGCAGTTCATATCATCTTGAGGTGAAAAAATAGGCACGAGATTAAAGTAATAAAGTGAATCCATGGCAATTATTCCAGTTTTCTCTCTATATATATATCGTGTTCACAAAAGGCTATTCGCACATATTTTAGACGATTCAGCTTTAATGTGAAAATATGTACTTGGAATTTTTTTAACTACAACTATAATTTTGAAAATATAAATTATCGTCTGCTGCTTCACAGTTTTGTTTTTATGCAAAATATCGCCTTTAAAGAAGCAGTGGATCTACCCTGATATTTTCCTTAAATGCCAGTCAGGGATATTCTTTTATGGTTTACTAGTGAATTTTTTAAATTTATAATTTGGTTACATTTAATACAATAAAAGAAATTTCACAGAAATAATTTGTAAGTTTTGAAACGTTAAAAATACGTTATTAATAGTAGCATGCAGTTTTAAAATCTCAGCATCCTAATCTAAAAATCATACAAAATTCATTCAACTAGAAATATTTTTAATTTTCAGTTCTACGATTATAGTTTGGAAATGTGGCAATAGTACTGAAAATACTAAATAGTGTACTGAAACTAGTTTCCCCTAGAAAGTCATCCAGAAAGGCATCCCTCCCATGAGGCAAATAGCCCTCGAGGCTTTGCCGTAACCGCATAAAACCAAACCTAAACTGGTATTTTATTTTAGTTCAATTCTAATGCAAACACGTCGCTCTTAACTTTCTGTGCAGCTCTTGAATATGATATTTGAATTTAAAACTAAATGCCTCGATCAATTTTTGTCGCACGAGAGTCATTCGTTTTATATAGTGCGTTTTATAATGAGAATAACATTTCCCTAAATATGAATATATTGATCAGGGGAACGTTTATATAGTCACATTTCGTAATTTTCATAAAATTTATTTTTCTTTACTTAAAAATATCATAACATGAATATCTGTATCATTTAAAACATTTTTCTAACTGGAAGTACATGTCTACGACCAATTGTTTCGAAAATCAATGCGGAGTAAATGCTTTTACGGACGCTGTGTATACACGTAATAATTTTAAAGAGAAGACTAAGTGATTTGCAATCACATTTGTAGGAGCAATTGATTTATTTTTTCTTGATAAAACAATGTAAGCAAACTTTTTGATGAAGACACAGATGATATGACTCTAAGCGCAACCATTCTTTAATGAAATCTTGCATTTTAAACATCTAAAAAAAGAAAATATAGCACCGGAGAGTAACCATTGAAGGCAGCGGAAGGAGCGAATGAATGCGACATGTTCAAGATGAAAGCTCGACTCAGAATGATTTAGTTTTAGTTCAGCATTATCCCAGTTTGTTGATTTTTAATTTCGGTTCGCAAATTTGGAATTATTACTGGTTAAAATGCTTTCTAAGTTTCTGCATTACTACGGTTATGTAAGACTAACGTGAGAAGCATTGTCTCAAAGGACGCGGTTTAGAGAGATTATAAGCAGTTCTTAGCTTTAGGCTGGAAATGAGAAAGAATCAAAGGAAAATGGAAAGCCAAGGAACTATAGCAAATTAAAGTTATAATTTTTGAATACATGTTTTTATTTGTGTATTGAAATACTAAGTGGATAAAACGCCTAAAATACCAAATGAATAAAATTTACAAAATTTAAGAATATACATAAGGACATACCAGATAGGGGCTAAGTAATTTACAATTTTTTCTATCATAGTGTTGAACAATAACTTTTAAATACGAGGAGTTTTGACCCCCAATCCTATCTTCACATCTATCTCATAGAGATAGTTCTTTCTGAAGTTTCTGTTCTAATATCTTAAAGGTGTTCTATCCGATTAACTTTCCGTTAATTGTGATTCCAAGAAATTCATTTTGTTTACCATCTTCATTCTCTTTCCATTAATTCCGAAGGCTGGTTTGCTTTCTATGGTTTGAGGGGGCTTGCGAAATATCATTGCTCTGGACTTTTCTACTGAAATTGTTAATTTTTGTGCTTTAAATTATTGATAATTTGTTTGTGTTAAATACTTGTGATTTAAAATTGAGAGAATATGGTTGGCATTTTCTTTTAGTTGTTCTTTTGTTTTGCCAGCAGAGCAAATACTAAAAATCATGCATTATTCATCATTGATGTTAAAGATGAGAATTCAGAGATTCACGCTCAAGCAACATCCTTGAGAACATCTTCTCGTACGGTATTCTCTGCTTTCCATTATTATAGGTGATTATGCTGTTTCTGTTGTGCAAATGGTTTTGCATAATAATAAAAATGTTTCTTGGTATATTTATCTATCTAACAGCTTGAAATTCGGCGGGCCACTAGAGAGAATCAAATGCCGTTTTTTCGTCCAAACAAAGCAGAGCAGAAGGATAGTTCTTTGGTTTATTGTATTGTAATATCCTCAAGAATTCACCTACAACATGGATTGTATAACGATTTCGCATAAATCCATACTAATTCTTATTAAGTACTTAAAATTCATGAAAGCAGTGGCTTATTCTTCCTGTGATGGCTCGTTAAAAAACTTACTTAAACTGTTGACAGCAGGCTGATGGTCTATATGAACATGATTTGCTGGGTCTTGCTCTTTTATGAAGAAAAGGTTGACATGTCCTGTCTTAAAGACCTTAGAGTCGTCAGGGGGCAACCCCAGGCATTCTCGCTAAGACCTGTATTTAGACAGACTTGGCTTCTGGGGTACATAATCAATCTTCACAATGACTGCGATCATTGATTTTTAGGTGGTAGGTTGGATATCGGCAGGGATCTTATTAGTATTGTCTTATGTGACCCTTATGTGCCTTATACCCTCTTATGTGCCTTAATGTTATAGGGATGTTACATGGTTTGATATCGAAGATTATCCTCGGTGATTTTGCTTCCCTTGGTCAACACTGGGCAACAATCTTTGACCTGACTTTTTTCTATTTGTAAGTTACAACCATTGCTGGTCACCACTGACGTGTACTTTGAAATTTGAATGTGTGCAATTCTGTCCCCCTGGGTTGACAAAATAGCGCAATTAACCGTGTAAGAGCTTGAAAACGGCCCTGGTCTGTGAGCCACCTTCTCCGGTATATTATATTGTACTCTCTTGAAGACTTCTGGGAAGATTTCTAATTGAAGTATGGCAAGAATAAAGATTCTGGGTTTAAATTTACTTATCTTTGTTTTTTTTTCAAACACCCCATATACTAAGAAATAAACCGAAGAATCGAATAGCAGAATAGGAACGTTACCGAGTTCCTTGTAGCGTTTTATATGATCTTCAGTGAGTTTTGTACAAAAGGACTTTTTTTAATTAATGCTTAAAAACATGTAATTAATGCTTAAAAATATGTAAATTCATTGTTCAAGCAAACCTTTTTTACAATAGCCAGTGAAATTAAACAGAAACTATTCCACGAAACTCAAATGAAGCTTCATTTCATATGTGATGCTAAATATCTTGGGCTCTCCAGTAATAAAGATTGTTCAGTTGTAATTGCTCATCGCTATGAGATAACTTAATAAGTACTTCACTATAAGATTAAGTTACACAAATTGTGATTATCGATAAATGTAAGATATAAATTAAATTTATCGCTGTTAAAAAGATACATGTTAATCATGATACGTTTATGAAATGTTACACAAAGGACAAATAAACATAACTTACATTATAGATGGCATAAATGAATGGATTACAACAAGAGTTGCTCATCGCTAGCCAGTGACAGCAAAACCAAATAATATTTATGTACTTGTAACTGAAAATATCGATATAAAAGAGTAAATTATTTGCAAATAACTTGTACAAATATACTTATAACAATTGTAATACTTACAAAACTTATAACATAGAAAAGCTAAATATTTGAGTATTCTGTTCTTGATTACAACATATCGAATAATAAACAAAGTACGAATAGAGATTAAAAATCAAAACTTTATTACATCCTTATATTGTAATTAAACATAAAGTAATAATAAGACAACTACGCTCACGTTATTTACAAACATTCTATACCAATTATGGTTTTTTAGTGTCCTCTAGCTTTGGATCATTGCTTATGATTTTAATCAATAACATAAGGTAACCGAAATAGATTGACTGCAATTATAATACACAGGGTGTTTCAGCCAATCGGTTGCAAACTTTCAGGAAAGATAGAGTACACTTAGACGATGGAAAAACACATGGCAATGCATAATCGGAAACGATTCTCTGGTGCGGTAGTGATGACATAACACAAGAAAGAAAGGATAGGAACAGGGTGAGAATCATGTTTAGTATGCTTAGTGCAGCGGAAACCAAGAAATGAGAACAAAAACCGACGATTATCATCAAAGAAGGTGTTCGAAATTACTACCAATGGACCGTAAAGCAGGGACCTTGTTTCATGCATCTCACATGCATGATACAGATCTGCCATGAGCCGGAGATGAGAGGCCTGAATCCCTGTCCGGGATCGTACTATCGAACACTTTTTTTCATGACGGTCGTTGTCTGTTTTGTTCTTATTTCTTGATTTCTGCTGTACTAAACATAACAAAATATATTTTGTCACAATGTTCGTGTCCTTCCTTTTTTGTGTTTTGTCGTCATTACTACGCCACGAAAGCGTTTTCGACTGTTGCATCAGGTTCTTTTATTTACAATAAAATTAATGTAAAATTTCTTACCTGCTGCATCTTCAGTGTTCGCGACGCCAGGCTTCTAATAATCACGTTTTCCAGTAAGAGTTTCTATTAGAAGTAACTGGACATCTTGTCTTTTACTTATTTATTCAAATAAAACACTAATATACACTATTTATAAGGTAGGTGATAATTATTTTAAGACAGTACATTTTAATTGTTTTTCTGAGTCTGACGTTTCGTCTTTACGCTCCTCAGGAGCGGTTCCAATCTAGCCTCGTTCTCAGAACTCAATTAGAGAAAAAGGAAAGGAAGAGATCCCCGCCATCTAGTGGCAAGAATGGGACATCGACCACGCACTGCTATGTGATTTTCCTCCTGAAAGTTTGTATCCGATTTGCTGAAACACCCTGCATATTTATTATTTTTATTATGTTTGACTAATTAAGGACATGTGTGGCATTTTCGAGCGTATTAAAATTTATAATTTGATAAATATTGTTGAGGGTTCATGGCTATCTATTTAAATAATCTTTCTGGATGAAGAGGAAGAAATTGCCACTTTAGGTTATACAATAATGACATATAGAAAAATAAATAGCTACATACAGATCAAGGAGAACCCAGATATTAAGCAATTTCTTTTTAGGGCACGACAAATATCTTAAATTCCCAAAACTACTCATGCAATAAAATTTAAACTGTAATTTAACTAACTTCCTTTTAACCATTGACTTGTGGTGATGTTTCGCTAATGCCCGGGCAGACATTACTGACTTGCATTGGAAACAAGGGTCTCAAAAGTGGTAACTTTTAGCGATGTTTCGCCCTACTGGCGTTTTTTTGTAAGATTCAGGAAAACACCATTTTCGAAGTCCCAAAAGAGATTTCGCTACCTCCAAATATTTTCTTTCGTTTATATTAAAAGTATGACTATATGTTTCTGATTATTTTCAAAACGTTCAATTTCCTAACGATTCGAGTTCGGCTAATACCATTTAAATGGTGCCTATGAGATTGGCTCTTTTTCGTATCACACTCAAAATGGAATTCGACATCATTCAAATAGATGTGCACTGCGCAAAAATTCAACTTGCGGTTTTCATGTCTCGAAAGAGCGACTTAGGATATGTATTAGATTTATATATAGCTTTGTTCTAATATACGTATTTTAACACAAAATCGGACTGCTTCTGAAGGGACACCATTTTTTTTTATTTTTTATTTTTTATTTCAATTTTACCACTTAAATTACGCTTAACTGCTCAGTTTTGGAAAAATCGCACGAGTAGTTTTTAAGAAATTAGCTCTCAAAATTTTAGCTCCTCAGTGTTAATTGAGTTTGGTATATATTTATTAATCTCTCTTTTTTATTAAACTTATTTGATTCTTCCTTTCACATTTCGAAATTAAAGTTCATTCCAAATAAAATTCGCCCATATTTTATGATTTATTTCTAAAATTTGTATTTTAAAATATTTTTTATAAATTTTTCGAAAAACGTTTTGTATTATAATCCGTAAAATTTTTACTATCATTTTAAAGTAGATGTATTTATACGTATACCCGTAAAAAATTAAAATTTTTTATTCAAAATTTCCGAAGATATACTCGTATTGGCATATTTTTTGAACTCGATAATAACATAGAATGTGGTTTAGGGAATTTGTTAAAATTATTTGAAAGGAGAACGGGGTTACTTTTTTCCCCACCCATGCACCATTTAAAAAGGTAGGAACGAAGTGACTTTTTCCCGGTCATTAAAAGAAGGGAAAGGAAAATGGGTTGACATATAATTAAGAAAGTGATTTATTTTGGGTGCAAACTAAAGAAAAAGATGCTAAGATAAATTTGTGAATTTCTCCATAAATTTCGCACCAAATTTTACAAAATTTAATATTTAGGCATAATTTGAATCGTAATATCGAAATATGGAAAAAAATTGGTATGTTATTACAGAAAAAGTTCGATTTTGTGACAAAATACCTACCTGATACTTTTCCGTTTTGCCGGTGCAAGCGATAAAGTCGCTAATAATGGTACAGCTGATGCCAAACGGTATATCCTCGCTGGTAACATTTTACACCTCTTTTTCAAAACAAGCTGCAGCCATTTCTTATCAGATTGATTGTTTCTTTCAATACTGGCATACAATTACATAGAAATTTTGCCATTCGCGGTCAATTACGATGCAATCACAGAGCTCACCCGAAAGCGAAAATATAGAAAAGGCAAAATCAAGGGTCAGTTCTAATAAGAATGGACTAGCGAAGTAAAATACTGAGGTTTTACATAACTTCTGACTTAGTAAACTATTCGTACGAATTGAAATAACTCTTGCATTTAAACTTATATTCCAAATTAAGATTTAACTTGAAATTAATGTAGATAATTACTGAGAGAATTAATTTTTGTAGCGTAGTTTACGTGGGATGAGATCATTTGGGGTCACGTGATATGAACCAACGAATCAGGATGTTGAACCATGAAAGCATAGTAAAATCTTAAATTAATGCTTTTTTATTAATGTATTGGCTTTTAACAAAATTTTAAACGGTATTAAAATGTTTATGCCTACAAAATAAAAAATTCTTAGAACTAACATTTGTTAACATTTTTTTATGTGTATACTGTATGTTGTCGCCAATAAGGTCTGCTTGGGGAGATTTGCGCCGGCGAAACGGAAAAGTACCAAATACCTATGTTAGAGCAATATATAAATCTAATATATATCCTAAGTCGCGCTTTCGAGACATGAAAAACGCAATTTGAATTTCGTTCAATCAGCGCAGTAGAACGGGAGATATAGAATTGTCTTTTTTTTTTCTCCGGCGCAGTGTACCTGGTGCAATTCTTTCGCTGAGAAACTGAACTTGCACTGCACTTATTATATATATGTTTAACAACTTGCCCACGGTACGTCATGCTTCGTATGTGTGCGTATCATATCATATCCGGGCTAGAAGCTCTTCTGATTTGTCTCTTCAGGCTACTGATTTATCTGTGATGATAATTTACAACTTCAATTCTCGCGCGCTATATTGTTTTTAGTAGCTTGTCTAGTATCTGGCGTTTCCACATAAAACATCTTCGCCTAAAAGAAGGATATATTTATGAACATTGCGTTTTTTATCCCATATTTTTATATCCATAACATTACGTTTAATTTTGATTTGATTTTCTTCTTCTTCAACAGGTGGCATCAGTTTTAGCTAGTGACATGTGACACTTAATCAAGTTTAAACACAAACTATTATAAATTTAAAACGTATACAGAAACATACTTGTTAATTTGTGGAATGACTTCTTGCAGAACATTGTATAACTGTAGAGGCAACCAACATATAGCAAAAAGCATTACGACAAGAAACAGCATGTGAATTACCTGAAAGATATAAATAAAAATAAAAAATTATTATATAGCTGATAAGAAATGTACAGAAAATTGAAACGTTTATAAAGTTTTAATCACAAATTATTGAAAAAAATTCGTTAACAATGTTAAAGCTAATGCAATGCGTTACTTATTTTGTAAAAGTTAGTAACATAGAAAACATAAATTATGCTTTCCAATGTTACTTATAATTTCCTATCACAAAATAACAGGAGATAACAATTCGGAATTAGGCAAAAAAGGTAATTTAGATTGTAGTAAATTTTGAATAAAAATCTATCAATTTCTATAGAGATCAGACTTTTTTTTTCATATGATTGATTGCTTTGAAATCGATAAAGTTTTATTTAATACCAACAGGATCCACCAGCATACGAGTGAATAAAATAACCGCTGTTAGTGTGATGGATAAAATGACTGGTGGATTAAATGACCACAGCGAACGGAATGAAATGGGGTTGAACTGGGTTCAGCCCGTTTCCGTTTGGACTAGCGTACAGGTATTTTATTTCCATGGACATTTTTCGTGGTTTCCCCATGTGTAACGTGTATACGAGCCAGTTTCTCTTGCAAAATCCTCCATAGAGGCATTCCATCCCTTAGGCAGATAACCGATCTGCCATAATTACATAATAATATTTATTAGATATACCAGTGATTAACTACCATGTTTCCAGGAATTTGTCATAAACGATATAGTAAAACCAAAACTAAACCATACTATTAAAATCTATGCACGTCTGTCTCTTTGTTTGTTTGTGGCATTATCTCCTCCAGAACGGCGGAGAGTTCAGTTTCGAAAGAGGTACCTTCGGATTCCAAAAATTCGTGGGAAGCCATTTCGACCATTCTTATCTTCTTACGACTTTAACTAGCTGAGATATTAATAAAAAACTCTGAAAACGCTAATTTTAGCCCTCAATTTTCCAAGTAGTAACAGTATCGCATGCTGGAAATAAAAATCTGCTTCATTTCGAAAAATGTCGCCACTGCTCGCTTTCAGATCGTATAGTTTGTTAATAAAAATTTGTACGTTTTACCAAATATGAAATAAAAGTAGCATTGCCAAACATTTAATGTATTACTTCGGATTCTGAAAATTCGTAGGAAGCCATTTCGACTATTTTCCCTTCTTACGACTTGAACATAATGTGCCGAAATATTAATTAAAAACTCTGAAAAACAGTAATTTTTGCACTCATTTTTCCGAGTGACAACAGTTTTGAGCGCTAGAGATAAATATGTTTTATTTGCGAGTGTTGGCACTGCTTGCTTTCAAATCCTAGAGTTTGTTAATAAACAATATGAAATTAAAATAACATCGCCAAACATGAAATATGTTATCATTATATTGGTCATTGGTCATCAGGATACAATAGGTATTTAGCATTTAAAATATGTTTTTACCTATATTTGAAGTTTTTTCCAGAGCATAATGTCATATTCTGACGTTGAAGGAAGCACGCGATTGCATGTGACGTCATTGCATGTCGAAACCTTTTCGTTGATGACGGCAATTTAAATAAGCAGCTGCTGTTGGTACTTTTTTTGTCTCAGGTTAGGGTAATTGACACGGTATATTATTGCCACGTTAAAACTTTTACTGGTATTCAGAAAAAGTTATTATATTGCATTAAATTTAAATCATGACGTCATACGCATACCTGAAATGTCAAAAGTTTTTGTTTCGTCTTTTGGCAACAAAGAAAGTTTATGAATTTGTTGTTGCGTGGAACGAATAAACTGATTTCATGCGTATTAAAATGTTTTAAAGGCTATTGTTTATACATTTTCTTTTCAGTAGTACATGTAAATTTTGCTTTGGCTGCAGCTCGCTAGTTAAGTAATAAAATCTCTGAAACTGTTTTCTTCATTTATAACAAATCTTTTTGTTTCTTGCCTCCCACGAATTACCTGTGATGACAATTTTCAGCTGGTACTGTATATACTAATACAACCATCTTACATATTAACGCAACCATTTTAGTAGAAGTCGCCAAATTTTCAGAATGTGTCAACTCTGGCAATCATGCGAGTAACCAGTCTTCCATCCTTCATAATATTCATTTCAGTCAAACAACATCGCCATTTTCATATACATTTTTTCCAAGCGCAAACAATTTTTATAAACTGTCATAGTTTTTGCCCTTAAACTTAATTTTAAAATAGGTGCTTGTGGAATTTGCCAGCAGTGAAAAGAACTGCGGTAAAATTTTTTCTGGATACAGAATTTTGCTGAAAATTTTCCAAAGGGAACAAGGCAATGCTTTCTTTAATAATTCAAATTTGTATTTTAAATTGCTAAATCATTTTTTTAACATATGTTGTCAATGCTTACGGACTTAACGATAAATATCAATAGTTTGGAAACCTTTCTAAAAAAATGGCGCGAAAACCATGAACTTGTACCCGCCAAGTTGCTATTACCTTCTCATCTGTAAAAAATCGCCAAATGGCAACTGGTTGATTATTTATCAGAAATGGCAATACGAAGTAATCACTTCAAATCTAAAATGTTGCCTTTTAGATAAACGTTCCCTTACTACACGAATCCAAATTACAAACAAAAAACAACGGGGCACTAATAACATAAAATCCGTGAAACTCTGTAGCCTTATAAAACGTATAGATTGAATTAGAAGTTTTGAATATTCAAACATTTGAAGTGATAAAAAATATAAATCTAATATTTGTGTTACATTTAGATATATTTTCATTCATCTTCATTTCTTATTGAATTTGACTGATGAGCCCAAATTAATATAATTTCTGCAGATAATCGCATTCTCGATACCGGAGTGCTGTTACTGCCCATATTCTGAAAATAAATTAAAGTAGGCTCTTTTCTTAAGAAATTTTGTTAAAATTTTGTTATCAAATATGTTGTTTTATTTTTGGAACGGCGTCTAAACTTGGCGATATTTTTTGCTTGTCACTTTGGTCGCGATAAAATCGATAAATACCTAAAATAATACACATCAAAATCTCAAAACCGAAAGAATAAATCTAAAACAAAATCAGTAATTTTTAAGCCAAAAGTAATTACTATTTATCAAAAGTGCTGAAAAATCTTTTGTCAAAAAGTTCGTATTATTTTACCCAATATTGTTCTGCATAAATATTTTCTCTGATACAAACAATTACTGTTTTTAACTGAAAAATATCTCTAATAAAACACCAAACATGCAAAAACGTGTCAGAAAGATGTGTAATAAATAATAGCAAACATTTTTGCATCTAAAATTAATATTTAGGTGCTAAATTGTGGTAGAGAAAATTTCAAAATGATTATTTGCATCTTAAGCAGATGGAGCAGGAAAGAAAATCACGCTACTAGAGAATTACGCATTAAAAATGGAAAAAGTCAACATTAGCAAAGAAAAAATGCTTCCAAGTTTTGGAAAATATTGAAAGTATCTTTTCTCCGGGGATTATGGAAAAAAATATTTTCAAAAACAGAAATGACAACAAATTGCTGTTTGCGCAAATGGAATAGCTTCGTTGCAAAATGTATTCAATATTTGTAACATGTTGAAAAATAGCAACTGACTGAAATGGAACGCTCATAAAACTGCTAAAATACATTGCCTACCTTTCTGTCAGTATTTTACATTGTTTCTCATAAAATGTTTTGAAAATTTATAAGGTATTTCTCCCGCCTTCTTAGCAAGCCCTCGTAGTGTAGTGGTCAGCACACTGGGCGCGTATTCCAGAGGTCCGTGGTTCGATTTCTGGCAAAGGCGTTGCTCATTTTTCATCTTTCATTCTTCAAAAATAATCCTAATGTCTCTACAGTGGCGCCCGAACTAAAAGGGGGGTGGGTGATGATTCTGCATACCCAGGATTTGGCGATTGGTTTTCCTAAAACCCCAGCCACCCTTTAAAAGGGGGATTATATAAAGTATTTCTCCCGCTTTCTTAGACGGCCTTCGTAGTATAGTGGTCAGCACTCCAAGTGCGTATAGCAGAGGTCCATGGTTCGATTCCCGGCGCAGGCGTTGCTCATTTTTCATGACTCCTGCTTCCAAAAAATACCTAATGTCTCGACAAATTTAGAGTTTATCATAAATTAAGAAACATAATAAAATACTTAAAATATTATTTAAATGTAATTCACTAAATATACAGAGGACTATGTTTAAAAGAATGGATCTGAAGCTAAGCGAAGAGAAAATAATTAAAAAGCGTCTTACTTGATTGATGGCGAAATTAAGAACCCATAGTGAGTTCAAATTCTTTAATTTTAAAATTTTATAACAAAATCAGAAAATTTCTTAAATACATATTAAAGATTTTCATCGTAATAAATTGTACATATGAGAGAAGCAAACGTTTCTATTGTTAAAACAAGATTCATTGATCTATTGACTGGGGCAATGCACACGTGGGCTACCTCCCTAATACGAAATATTTAATCCTAATTAGAAACGGCATAACTGAATATAGGAAGCAATATCATTTAATTAATTAAAATATTTATATACAAAACTAAGTAAAATGTTTATTCTGCGTTCATATACTTTGTATTATTAATGCAAATTAGAATATTTTATGGGATGAGAAGCACAAGAAAATGTCTGATTTATGAAATTAGCTATAAGGTACTCTTATGCGAGATTAATTTCTGGAATTAAAAAAAAAAAAATCATCAGCATAATGTACTCCAAATGCATAACGGATCAGTAATAGCTGATAAATATCATGCATCGATTTCAGAGGGGACCTTTGATATAACTATAACCCGTGAAACTATACTTTAATAACAAGTATGAATGATTTTTATCAAGAAAGAAAAATTTCAAATGTCCTGAATTACATATTTAATCAGACTGTAATTATATATATACACATTATATATACATTGTGCCCCTCCCGAAACGGCCTAAACTCTGCTTCACAGCCTCGTTTTAAACACAATAAAAAACAAAAAACGCTCAAAGACCATACGACTCATAGTTTTCAAGACATGGACCTTATAAGAGATAGACTAACCCAGTGGGCGGGGCGCGCGTCACCGACATGTCGGCAAGAAAGAGGAGGGACGATCTGGTTTACTTTAACACTGAAACCTATGGCGTTTGTATCACATAACTCCTTTTAATTATTAAATGTGATACGTTGTATAGTGATGAGATTATGAAAGCCACAGTTTTTTCCAAATAGGATTTAATATATCTCATTAAAGCACTTTTTACTGCATTTCGCGCATTTTTTTTTTTCAGGCGCAGCTCTTGTACAAACATTTTTACCTTGGTAAAACGGTAAAAACTCTAAGCACAAAATTTATGAACTTCATTTTGCGTAAAAATAAAGTAAAATTAAAAAAATATTGATAGTACGGGATGCTTTGAAACAAATAAGGTAAAATTAAACAAGATCTGATATATTTTTTAAAAAATTTAAAGAACATTTACAGGTAGTGATTTTCAAAACTATAATAACATTACAAAACGACTATTTAGTTGATTATATGATCATTAAATTATTAACATTAAAGTGGATTATTTATTTTAGTAATTTATAAAATTCGGAGCATAAAATTTTCTGAGTGTAATGCAGGAAAAAAAAGATAAAATAAAATCTAGACGCGCTCAGATTTTATATGACGCCCAAAAGGAAACTTTTTTTTTAACGTTTTGTGTGGTACCTATAATTATTGAATATCATGTTCTTCGCCCGTAAACCACATACATTTGAAAACAGTATATCTTTAGAATTTCAGCACTGGAATTAAAAATGTTATTTTCCGTACAGTGTTACCACTGCTCGCTTTGAACTCGTTGAGTTTGTTAATAAAAAATTCGTTAAATTTTTACAAAATATTAAATAAATTAAAACAAATTCGAAATTCTACCTTCCAGATGCCCATGTTCGGGTGAGAATTACATTATTCAAAATTTGATGGCTCTAGATTCCGTCGTTTTTGTCATAGTACGAGAAACATATATGTATTCATGCAGATTCTTCATTATTTAATTTCTTTAAATATAATACAGGGCGGTAATATTTAGTAACAACAATTTGCAAGGAGAACGGACATTTATTTATAGTGAAACAGCGCAAAATGCCGTTTCGAGCTAATAAAGTAAATTAACAGTAAATAAAAAAAATCTTACGCAGAACTAAAAATAAATTTAAAAAATAATCACTATAAAATACAAGCAAAATTAATTATTACGGTTAAATACAATTTTAATATTAGAATTAAGTGTATGAAAATTAAGGAGTCAAAAGTGTTTATCACTATGATGTATTATGAAATATGATTGAAATAAAATTTCTTTATAGAAATTGTGCTATAATACTCATCTATAATTTTAAAAAAGCAGCAAAATTTAGAATTTTAAAGAAAACTTTCAAAAATTCGTTTTAAATATTTTAGTATTTTTTACTTATTTACACCAATAAAAAGCATAAAAATTGCAAGAGAAAATTGCTTGTTTGAAATTTTCTATTAGTTCAGATTTAAAATATTATTTTCTAAAAGAAGTAGTTACACATTTCCTTACAGCACAGGAAAAGCTAAAAAAATATCCAGCCCTGAAATCATGCAATAGCTTTATAATTATTTGGAACGTTAATTATGCTTGAAAGAATCAATCTCAATTTCAAAAATAAAAATATGTAGAAATTCTAATTTGTGAAATGTGCGCTACAACTAGCTTTTTCTTGACAATTACTTATATACACGCTGTAATAGGCAGCCAATGTTAAATTTCTGCAAGTCGTCCCTACTCCTCCGGATGTGATCAAGGTGACAGCCGGCAACGCCTCAGACGAGGAAGAAAACCTGTTTGGGTTAGTCTATTTCTTATAAGGTCTATGTTTCAAGACAAATAACGTCATACTTTTCTTTCTCATTTATCTTGAAAACTATGTGCGGTACGAGTGTAGATCTTTCATTCTTTTATTTATGCCAAGCGAAGTATCGGGCTGTGGAGAGTTTTGGCCGTCTTGATGGGACATCCTGCATGTAGAAAAGGAGCATATTAGGCGAATGTCTCAAATATAAAGAACGAGGTAAGAGCTAATTCCAATTGGATTTATTCACATAATTATTAAAATGTTGACACACATAGAATAATTTTATCTAAAAGAAACCTCTCATAGAATCTTTACTGAAAAAGCAATCTGTATGTTTGGGGTATAACAATGGCACTATTTAAGCCGAGCTCTTTGACTTCGTATAAGCTGTTATAAATAGAAAAATGTATTCCTCATATCATATCAGAGACTGACACAGAATTCGTCACTTCAGAAGAGTCCCGAAACTCGATTCCCGATTTCTTCGACCTTTCATAAAATCTGAGAATATTTGTTTTTTTTTTAATCGCTAAATGGTTCTTGTTGATCAAATAAAGTACTAGCTTTGAAATATGGGATTGTTTATTAATAGTTGCACTTTAATAATTTCTAATATCGCCTAAATAACGCAAAGAATTCATTTTAACTACTGTGTTATTTCAATTTCAGTACATATTTATACGTATAAATGTTCGATATTTTTCCTGTTCGGTTCAAAGATAGGTTTCGATGTTTTACTTTTTTTTTCAATTTCTGCAATTTCAGTGCATATGTTATGCGTATAAATATTCGCGTGCTTTCCTGTTTCGTTCAATTCTGTTTTGTTTGGGTGTTCACATTTGGCAATCTTTTTCGCTTTAGCTTTGTGACAGTGCCTCTTGGAAAATTCATAACAAATTTGGTGATAACAAAATTGGTCTTTCGCGAGAATTCTTCTGCTCAGTGACAAAGGAAAGTCAGGTAGCTGCGTCTCAGTGTGCACTCGCTTTCTTTTCTACTACTATATTCCTTAGATATCAAAGTTTATTAGAAGATAAAAAAGAAACTGTCTGACATCGTATAAAAGAATCTTTTATATGTTCAAACGTTTGTTAATAAATTCTTCTCAGAATGAGCATATAAATGCTACAATAATCCTCTAATCAAAGAAATTAAACTAATCCGATCATCGATATCATAACACTAACTTTATCAAGACAGAATAAAATTAATACCCTTAACAGTTTTTCAGTTGAGTAACATAAAGGTTCTTAATACTATAGAATTCCTTATTAATTTTCAGTGATAAATGATATTTTATGTAACAAAGATGCAATTTAACGTTATCGAGAACCATGTTATTCTATAAGTAACAAATGTTCAGAGGCATTTAGTAGATTAATTAGTTCTTTTGGGAGTAGGTATCATGAAATAATCAAATTTTCACTAAAACTAGAATTGCATACATTCCATTTGCTATCTATTCAAATCATCACTATAAAGATGCATAAAAGACATGTCTTTAATTACTTACAAGATCGTGGTGATGAATCTTCATTTAAATAGTTATTCTGCCGGTGTTATAAACAGTGACTTTTATGTAAAGCATAGATAAACTAAAGAATCGGAAATACAGGGTGTTTATAAAGTCCCGGACCCATTTTGAAGTTTAATAACTCATACCATAATGAAGATATAAACAAACCTATGGCATTTATTGATGGAATAACTTATATACTATTTTCCTTTTCAGATTTGAATATCTTTACTTTTGTAAATATCGTCTGCGCGTGTGGTTAATTTCAGATAATTTCATTTTCCAGTCTAAATATCTGTACTTTTCTCAATATCGTCTGCTTATTAAATGCATTTTTCTCTCTTTTGGCATCTTTCTGGCATTGTTAATCGCCATAATGTGCGCGTATGGGGATCTGAAAACCCCCATAAATACCGTGAGGCACAAAGAGATTCCCCAAAGGTTAATGTGTGGTGTGGACTAAAGCACGATCGAGTCTTTGGGGCCTTTCTTTTTTACAAAAAAGACGGTCTCATCATTCGTATACTTAGACATGTCGGAAAACTTCGTATTTCCACAACTAGAAGAGCTTCAGCCACATGTCTTTTTGCAACAAGATGGTGGACCACCTCATTGGGGTACCATTGTTCGTAGTTCTTTGAATGACCATTTTACTGGAAGATGGATTGGGCGATTTTACAGGAAGATGGTTCCAATTCCTTGGCCACCCAGATCACCTGATATAACGCCGCTGGACTTTTTCCTTTGGGGATTTGTAAAGGGCAACGTTTACAGAAGGAGAGTGTCGAATATTGATGACCTAAAAGCCAGAATTACAACCGCAATAGCCTCTGTAAATGCCGACATGCTTGCCGGTACCTGGCGTGAAATTGAATATCGACTTGATATTGTCCGTGCGACGAAGGGGGCACACGTGAAAGCTCATTGACAAGGGTTATGAAACTTTTTGAGTCTATCTAATCATTTATGTTGTTAATTTTAATCTATATTATTTTATGAGTTATTAAACATCAAAATGGGTCCGGGACTTTATAAACACCCTGTATATAGAATACAAGGTCTAACTAAGATATATTGAGACTGCTCATATTCTGGATGTGGTAATTCCGTCCTAGATCTTATAAAGTCATATATCCTCTAATCTAGACTTGCAATTAGGTATCCACGCCGTTCAGTATTTGCCCACTGCGAGTGAAAAAAACCCCTTTGTTACCACCATTTTGGCAAATGTTGCCTCTGCTCGAAGCATAAGAATTTTAATTTGTCATGTGCATGCCCTCATACATGGCCGATTCTAAGAATGATGACATTCCATAAAGCATGAGAATTTTAATTTATGTTTTAAATTAAATTAATGTATGTTTATTAAGAAACTGAATGATTTAAGAACAATAAATTCATTTTTTATTATTTTAAATCTTTATTTTACTTTTTAATAATATAGATAATTGTTGTAATTTAAAAGCCATTTAATTATTTACCATATATCAATCTGGTAACTTTTATGAGTGTTTGTAGCTTTATTTCAGTTAATAAAAGATTTTCTATTATTAACGTTAAAGCAAATGGTACTGAATCTTTTATATTTTATTAATTTTTTTTATTTGAACATTTATCATGTTTTACGAATCTTAGCATTTTTAGTAAATATTTTTCTAAATTCTTATTCAAATTCTACATTATAAGCTGAAATTTTTCATGCCACAGTTGTTTTAAGTGGCTGTAGTAAACATTTAAATATATATTGTGTTGAATAATCGAAACATATTTTAAAATATCGCCAGAATTCCGTAAATAACATTACAAGGTATTTCTCCCGCACGCTCGACGTTAGCACGCTCGACGCGTATTCGACGCGTATTCGTTAGCACGCTCGACGTGTATTCGAGAGGTCTGTGGTTCGAGTCCCGGCGAGAGACTGCTCATTTTTCATCTCTCCTGCTTCAAAAAACCTAATGTCTCTACAACATAACAAAGACCGAGTGAATTTGGAAGATCACTTTGCATTTGGAAGATCAGTTTCCAAACGAGGGGTAAAAAATTTGCAGCAAAACAGCATCGCCTCGATATGCAGAGAGGCTCTTGAGAAATAGTTGTTGTTATTGGGACTAACAAACAAAAATTTACAAAAATCCGTGCCTTCTCGGAGATTCAAAATTAGGCTTTTCGGTACGGTGGTCAAAGTCACAATCTACTATCTCGTTTGGACGCCTCGAGAAACAATAAATGCAATTTAGCAAAACTTCGATTTTTTTTCAGTCTTTATGAGTGTATACGACTTACATACAAAAAACTCTTTTCTTAGATTTTTTAGAAAGATTTTTGGATAATTAGCAATACAAGTTTCAGTTAATAATGTAAATGAGGCAGTTTATTTTAGTAAAAAGATAAAAAGATTTTTTAGAAAGATTTTTGGATAATTAGCAATACAAGTTTCAGTTAATAATGGAAATGAGGCAGTTTATTTTAGTAAAAAGATAAAAAGATTTTTTAGAAAGATTTTTGGATAATTAGCAATACAAGTTTCAGTTAATAATGGAAATGAGGCAGTTTATTTTAGTAAAAAGATAAAAAGATTTTTTAGAAAGATTTTTGGATAATCAGCAATATAAGTTTCAGTTAATAATGGAAATGAGGCAGTTTATTTTAGTAAAAAGATAAAAAGATTTTTTAGAAAGATTTTTGGATAATTAGCAATACAAGTTTCAGTTAATAATGGAAATGAAGCAGTTTATTTTAGTAAAAAGATAAAAAGATTTTTTAGAAAGATTTTTGGATAATTAGCAATACAAGTTTCAGTTAATAATGGAAATGAGGCAGTTTATTTTAGTAAAAAGATAAAAAGATTTTTTAGAAAGATTTTTGGATAATCAGCAATATAAGTTTCAGTTAATAATGGAAATGAGGCAGTTTATTTTAGTAAAAAGATAAAAAGATTTTTTAGAAAGATTTTTGGATAATTAGCAATACAAGTTTCAGTTAATAATGGAAATGAGGCAGTTTATTTTAGTAAAAAGATAAAAAGATTTTTTAGAAAGATTTTTGGATAATCAGCAATATAAGTTTCAGTTAATAATGGAAATGAGGCAGTTTATTTTAGTAAAAAGATAAAAAGATTTTTTAGAAAGATTTTTGGATAATTAGCAATACAAGTTTCAGTTAATAATGGAAATGAAGCAGTTTATTTTAGTAAAAAGATAAAAAGATTTTTTAGAAAGATTTTTGGATAATTAGCAATACAAGTTTCAGTTAATAATGGAAATGAGGCAGTTTATTTTAGTAAAAATAATTTTGGGGAACAGTTTCGAACTGCAGTACACTAGATTAAATTTACCCGTATGGTAATACATTTATAGTGGTCGGTAAGCATTACTGATACAAACTAGAGCATCAGTATATATCATTAACGAACGCCACAAAGCCATTCCAAACTCTATTATACATATATGGAATCTATTAAATCAAATTGCACAGAATTAAAATATAAAATATTATACTCACTTTCTTTCTGTTTTTTAAGATGGCATTATCTCTGATATCTTCTTTATTTCCTGGTATCTTCGGATCTTTCAGCTTAAGAGCTATGTTGACATAAACCATAGAAATGAGACACAACGGCACAACGTACTGCAGCCATACGAGCATGTGGGTATATATTTTCCATAATAATATTGGAACAACTGTATTTTGACAGAAAGGTTTTGTAAACGTTCCAGTATCCGGATCTAATGCCATACTCACTCGAAGAGCAACTGCATATGGCACTCCGGTAATAGCACTGAAGGTCCAAATACATACAATAATCCATTTAGCTTTCATATTGACAGTCTTTGCTTTTATTGGGTACATAACAGCTCTATAACGATCAAGAGCTATAGCAGTTAAAGAAAATACACTTACATTAACGGAAAGAACTTGAACGAAAGGACAAAAAGCACACATGAATGGTGGCAAAACCCATCTTTGAAGAAGAGCCGCTTGGAATTGGAAAGGTATTACAAACAAACCAATTACAATATCAGCAATAGCCAAATTAGCAATGAAAAAATTGGTGACAGTTCGCATACGGCGACTTAAAGCTATAATGAGAAGTATGCAAAAATTTCCAACTATCGTTACTAAAGAAACAGTACCATAGAAGCACGATAATGCTATAATTAATGCAATAGGTACATCATACAAATCAATAATGTCGTATGTCTTATTAAATGAAACATTGTCCTCTTTATTTTCCTCATTGGAGATATTAAAATAAATGTCTAACATTTTTAGTACGGAATATTTCAGAATTAACAAAAATAAATTACACTTATTGATTTCAAATAACTTTTTTAAAATAAACAGGGCATAACAATTATTTCGATAAATTAAAGGAAATTAATATTTTAAGAAATTAAAGGAATAATATTAATTTTTAAATAGCTATTATTTCTTATTGTACCAAAAAATTCTCAATTTTAAATGTATAGAAGTAATGAGAATAATCTTTTTGAATTGTGAAGTTTATATTAGGTGCTATGCTATCAAATTTTAAAAGCTATTATAAATTAATCCAAAGCTCTAAAATAATTTATGGAAAATAAAGCGAATATTTTCATTTCCCGTAGTAATATTAAAGATACGAATTAAATTTCATACATTAAATTACTTTTAACATTTATACGCAGTTTAAAGCAATGCCTTTATTTAACATTACGATCACATGTTATTATTAAGAATTTTATACTATAGTCATGGACGCTACGTTTTTAAAATCTCGTATATCTAAGGTTTTCTGAACATATATAGTAAATTAATTATCATCTTTTATTACTTCATAATTTTATTTATTCGAAAGTAATTTTTTACGTTTCTTAATCTAATATATTACTCGAAATTTTAAACATACTTTGTACTTTATCCAAATGCTTAGTGCTTCACAAGGTTCTGATTCACAATAAATTCATTAACTATATTCAACAATTAATAAGAAACCGCCTTCATGTTTCAAATGCTTACGTAAATTACAAAGTACTTTTCAGTTTCAAATGCACATAAATACACTTTATATACAGTGAATAGGAACTCTTGACTTCTATATATACTGAATAACGGTAAATTCTCAACAATGCTGCCGAAACAACGAAAGCTACCTAAAGACTCTACAAACTTCTTAGAAAATGTGAAAGTAATTGCAGTTAGATCGCAAAGTAACAGGTGGCGCTAAGATCGTCAAAATATCGATCGGCAAGTTTTCTAGGGTCTGCTTACGAAGTTTTATTATTTATGTCTTTTGTTTTGTTGAAAGATTAGCAGTATCCTCTGTCAAAAACATAACATAGGTCATTTGAGCTCTGGATTTCTCACGTCGCAAGAGTAAGAAAAACAAGGGGAAAAAAATAAAGAAATATTAAAAAAAAATTCTGAAAGGTTTCAGATTTTAAATTACGTCCAAAGGGGCGTTTTTTTAACATATTTATTAGATATCACGTTCTTCGCACTTAAACCGTAAAATTCAGTTTAAGAGCAATATAGTTTAAATTAAGCATATCTTTAGGATTTCAGATACAAAGTCTCGCGCGCTGGAGATGAAAATGTTTTTTTCTGTACAACGTTGCCATTTCTCACTTTAATTTTCTTGAGGTTTTTAATAAAAATTCGTTAAAGGTTTACAAAATATGAAGTCATCGATTTCATATTCCACATGCTCATATTCGCAGTAGGATTACGTTAGATCGCAGTAGGATCAAATTCGATAGCTCTATGTACCATTGTTTTATCACAATGAGAGAATATACTACATACAGTTATGCAGATTTTCCAATTTCTTAAAATATAATGCAGGGATTCCTTTAACAGAATAACTTTTTGTTTTGAAAGATTAACTTACTTGTTTTCAAGCAAACTTCTGTGTAGATGAAGTTTTTTCTAAAGCCATTATAGGCATTTGCTTTTGTCATTAGGATGTCTTTCTTAAAACCTGCAGCTTACTTTCTTGATAGAAAAATCATCACACGATCTGTTCGTTACTTTTCCCATTCATCTCAATTGATCTTACTTTTTCCACTTCTTTAAGTTCATTTAAAAATAATACTTGATCTTCCTTGGAGGTACACAATATTTAGCCCATGAAAGTAGTCATTGTGTGAATCTTTCAATCACTTTGTCTGGATGTTTAGTAAAATCAAAACTTAGCACTGGCACAACGTTGATAAATAAGAATTTAACACTGCTGCACCATTCATAAATGAGAATTTGAGAAATTTAGCTTTTCAAAATTCCAAGAAACTTCTCTCGAGTTCTTCTTACCTAGGTTCGGTGGTTCAAACTTTATTTATAAATTTTTCTCTCCGGGTAGGGCTGAAGTTCAGCATCAATGCAAGAGATCATTTCTATTTGAAATAGTCAGCAAGGAAACATCACACTCTCTATTTAAGGGTATGCACAAAATATTTCAAATCCTCTACTTACCTCCTAAATTCACAGCGTAGTTAAATTAAAATTTTTGAAACAAAAATGCATTCGTTAATTTAAAACAAATTTGGAAAACATAATACAATAATTTTAACTTCCTATGGACTTTTTCAAGTGATCAAGAGCCTTTTTCAATTTATAAATTACAAAGGTTTGTAGACCAACTTACTCTTGCCCCCTTCGAAAGCAAATTTTTAGCATTTGTTACAGCCGGTATACTTGTGTTTTAAAAATACAATTCATTAAAATTCATTTGATTTTACATTAGTATTGTTTCATATGTTTCACCAGTTAATTATTCGATTCATATATAACTCCATTAACTAAATAGTAGTTAAGGTTAAGACACAATAACACGCCGAATAAATACTAATTCAGAAGTCAAACAACAAAAATCAGCGTTAATTTACAAAATTTTCACAGGACTAGTTTCGATGGTTTTACCGAACCATCATCTTCAGCTGCAAAACCGCAAATGGTTTGCTCCCCTGATGATGGCTGTTCAACTTAGAAAATATTGGGAAAGCCTTGAAATTAATTTATGAATCCTTGAAATTAATTTCTGAGAGTTCAAGATTCGCGTAATTTCAACAAGAAAACTTTCCTTTATTGTGCTTTTCTCACATTGGTTTTCACAATCAGTCATAATCAAAAAAATATTTTGATAGCAGTTGTACATTAGGATTTACTATAGTGATATTTTCCAGTGGTACGTTAGTGCCTGTAGTGCTTTGAGCAAATTTTCCTTACTTCATCTTTCTAAACTGAAAATTTCTTTGTTACTTCATGATTGCACAATCTAAATTTTTCTTTATTTGCGCATGTCAGAATAGTCCTCAGAGTAACTCAGATTGCTGTTAACGGAATTTCCTAGTTTATGGTTTTTATTATTATTGCAAGCAGATAGTCTAAATTTTTTCTATCGTATTAACATATAATAGGACAGAAATAGATAGAATTGGGCAATATGTATTCGTATCTAAAGTTGCATTTAAATACAGCAAATAAAGCTATTCAATCTAATTTATTCTTTCGTAGAACAATAAGCAAAATTAATTATTTGCAACTAATCTAATATATTTCTGAAATAAAAAATAATGGCATGTCTATAAGGTATTTCTCCAACCTTCTTAGTGCGCCTTCCTGGTGTAGCGGTCTGCACGTGGGGCGTGTATTCCAGAGGACCGTGGTTCGATTCCCGAAGAAGGTGTTGCTCATTTTCCATTTTTCCTGCTTCCGAAAAGTACATAATGTCTCTACACTGGCGCCCGAACTAAAAAGGGTGGTGGATAAGGATTCTCCACACCCAGGATTTGGCGATTGAGTCCCATAAAACCCCGGTCACCCTTTAAAAGGGTGAGTATATAAGGCATTTCTCCCCCCTTCTTAGCGTGCCTTCGTGGTGTAGTGGTCTGCACGATGGGTGCGTATTCCAGAGGTCCGTGGTTCGATTCCGGAAGAAGGCGTTGTCATTTTTCATTTCTCCTGCTTCCAAAAATTACCTAATGTCCCTACATGACTTCTTCCAAAAACGTTCTTTTGCCTCTGCTGCTGAGGACATGATTTCAGCTTTCAGCGAGAAAGGAGTGCCAGATATTTAAAAGCCTGGAAAATAATTCTTGTCTTATGAGATGGCTCATGTGTTCTTTTGAGGTTTTTGGTTTCAAAGTAGAACAATTCTCGGATACTATTTTGATGTTAATAGTACAATTTAAATTAGATTCTTCTAGGGTAGGATAGGTGGAGGAACTTTAAAATGAGAGGAAATATTAACCCTTAATGACCTGTTAAAATTCTTGAGTGAATTTCCAAAGCTCATGGCATAAGTGACATAAATTATGATAAAAGAGTACATTAAATTAACAATTCTCATTGGTTAATGAGACGTTTAAACTAACTGGTGATGAGATTAATGAAAAATATAATCTACCTGTGTTTAAACCGTATGTATACTTAGACACTCTTGAGATCAAAATAGTAGGAATGGTCAATTTGATGCATATAAATTAATACTTCTTTATTCAAATACCAAATTCATTTCCTAGAATGAAAGCTAATTAATTATTTTCCATTAGTTGAAACATAGCAAAATTCTAATGAACATTTTAATCTGCTAAATAAATTGAATACAGTAGAGCATGTTTATAAAAATTCTCGTTGTTTCTCTTCAGGTTACAACTGCTAGACAGAATTCAGATTTCCGACTTTTCTGCCTTTCATAGACATCGATTTATTTTCGCAACCCTTACAAAAAAAAAATGCAGCCTTTCACATGAAATCAGACTCAGCTCGTTTTTTCCTCAGTTCGTTTTTTGAGAAAATGTAAATATTATGTTCAGAAAGCGAAATTCAATTATCTCAAAGCATTTTTACCGTTAAACATAATCCTCTTGCAATAACAATTTACTTTTCTTTGATCAAATGAATGTTGTTTTCCTTTCAAATCGTCTTTTCTGTATGGCATGTGACAAAGATTAAAGAGACTAAATTTACACAATAAATAACAGATGAAGGCTGATTAAATTGTTGAAGACTAATTACAGTTTTCAGGCAGAATACCTAGAAAGCATCTTGTTTAAATATTTTCCATCGAATTAATAAATTCTTAATGAGCATATCTCATACATAATTTAAGTAAATGATTCGATTTTCTTTATTCATTCCTGACAGAAGCTTTTCTATGCATTCCGTAATTCCTATTTGATGCTTAATATTGAATATATAGTTTATTGGAGGAGATTTTGCGTATAATAATTTCAACAACAGTAACTTTTAGAACCCCATATGCTTTCAAATACTGCACATCGTACCGTCGTGTACGTAGTCTACTCTCAGATCACTGTCATTTGGCAAAGCAAATTTGACATTGTCATTTGTGCTCTGATGAAAATAATGAAATTTCTGCTACCATACGTTATATAACTAGTAAGAATAATTTTTAGGGTCTTTCTCATTTAAAAAATAGTTTGTTGCATTTTACATGTTTTTAATTCTTCAATTTATTGCAGCACTGTTTCACCTTTTAAACCCGTAATAAACATATTCAAAATCAGCGGTTAAATCAAATAAGCAATTTTAATATACTTCATGATTTTACATTAATTATTAGCCGTGTACTTGACTCGCATTATACGTGCTTGACTTGTGACTTGCATTATATAGAGAAAAGGCAAGTCTGATACATTTATATATATATATATCATATTTTCCTTTTATATATATATATATATATATATATATTATAATACACAGCTTTCCCAGAAAAGCTCTTACCTGAATTTTATTTTCGCAAGCGTTGGCTGTAAACCTATAAATTTAACTACAAAAATGTTTTAAAGGAAGTAAATATTCATGTTTCGGCATATTTCAATTTAAAGTAAAATAAGTTTTTTTTTTAATTACGAAATCTTTTTTTATGTGCATCCTCGACTCACATACTTATATTTAGGAAAATTTTATTTTCATTATAAAAAATAATAAAAAAAAGATTCAAACCTTCATTTTAAAAATTAAAACATTTCCCTATTTTATTTATTCGTGGACAATCTTGATGAGCATAAACATGTTCACAGATCATTTTGGGTGCGGTAAGCACCCTCTATACTTTTATAAAACGGATCACATCATTAGACAGTGACTGAAGAAACGAGCACAATGAGGGCACAGCAAAATTAACAACAAAAGGAGGGCAAGGGAAAAGAGAATGTCCATTTCAGCAAAGTGTATTTATAGGTTTGAATTCTTTGTTTAAATTTTGAGCGCTGTTTTTGGATGAAAGCCATCCGCAATGCAGGAGGATAAGATGATATAATGCGGATTAGTTTTTAAGTGATACATTTTAGATTGCAGGAAGGGGATGTAGTCAAATTAAAATCAGGAAATAAAAGAACTATTGCTAAATTAAAGTCAGTAATTTTCTTTCTTATTTTACATTTTACATATGCACTTAAACTAGTGAGACTATAATTCAAGTTTAGATTTGAGAATGCAATATATGTAAATATTTTTACTTGAACTTTTTTATTCCACTACTGCACTACTCCTATTGCACAGATTTAATTTTAACAACCTACTTCTATTTGATAAGACTACTATCTATTTTTTAAAAGTTAAAATACTTCTTTTTTAACTTTTCAAGGTGTAGCTGTATAATTATTCAAGACAAGCTGTATAAATATTAAATTCAGCTGCTCCTTTCGAATTCATAACACATTTTTCTGGGAACATTTTAACATAAATTCAGAATTCTCCTAAAAACACAGTCTTAAGATGAATCTGATAGGAGTTTGATTTAGGTCCAAAGGTTCAAACAGCAATCCTGTTAGTACGCTTAACAAACAGTATAAGAATGAAGCGTCTACCATCAATAAACCTTTCTTGAACTCTTATCCAGTCTGAGATATATAACGTCTTTTGTTTCCTCCTCGTATATCAAAGTACAATATTCAAGTACTATCCAATGAATTATGTAAGGTGTATGTTAATTTTATTAACAGTTAAATTGTGAGTTAAACTTCTTTCCTGTCAAATTCTTAACTTCAACTTACTAGTTCCGGCCAGAACGTAGTTTTGGAATCACGTCTTTATACATAATGAGGAGGACCGGTATTTAAACCACGAAGTTCTTTGATCTTAGCGAGATAGTTACCGGGTATTCTGTCTGCACGCGTCCGCCATTTTAGGCTTCTCTCTCGTAAGCTATTATTACGCTGGGCCGTACTTAGGCCCTTGATAGCTTCGCAGTTAATTAGCGCTAAGAGGTCAACTCTGTTAGAATCTTGATAGATAACTATATCTCTTTAGATTAGTTTTAGTTTACTCCTTAGCCTCTTAAGTTCAAGCCCACGTGTCGGCTTTTATTATACACTCCAAGACGGAGTTCTGTTAAATCTTATCTGAATAATAAAGGGTTATTTACCCTTCCATCTTGTTGTTTCTTTTTGCACGAACTCAAGCGATTATATGCTTGTCAGTTCTTAACATTATTCACGTTCAACTGTAAATTAGCATTTACAAAATGAGGAACTGTACAAATAAATCGCTTTTAAATAAAATCTGACAGCTGCTAAAGGAAACATTAATCAATAAATCATAGAAAAGATGATGAATGACCAAAGTTAGGCTTCGTGTAAATCAAATATTTTAAATTTAACATCATAATAAATATGCTAGATCAGAAATGGAAAGTCATATTAATGAGAAACATATAAAGGCTGTTTTCTGTTTCTGTACATGGTTTTCCATTTAGCATTAGTCTACGACCTACATTTGCTGGTATTGCCATGAAATGAGTGTATAACTTAAGCATTTAGAGGGGTTTAATATCATGCAATTAACATTCTGCATTGATAAAATTCTGTAACATTGACTTCTCTTGCAGTTACGGAAGTTACGACAATTCATGTACTGAAATTGGAGAATTTTCATTAGTGATTAAATTCTCATACTTTCTGTTTCAAAATAAATTATCATAAAAGGCGGAAAACAAATTCGTTTTTATATAATTCCCTTTTTATTTAATTTCTAAGTGTAAAAAATAAGCATTGTGATCTCTCCTCTCCCTCACCGAAGGACTTAGATAACTTTTTAATATGTAATCATTAAAAAAGTATAAATGAAAACAAATTTGAAAGGTTTCAGATTTTACCCGTGGCCCAAAGGAGTTTATTAAGGTTTTTCACGCTCTCTCTGAGCTTTCAGTCTAAAAATCTGCTGTTACACTCACTTCTACTAATATTGTTTTTTCATCTTTCTAGCTTTGTTAATAAGCATCATTTTCTTAACACTTACTCCATACACAATTCAACAATAAAATGACGAAAGTTTTAAAAGCGTCATATATTCCCGACGCAACATTAAGTATTGGCACACATTTTTTTCGTTTTTTCAGTCTTTTCTCATTTCATTATATTAATAATCAGTTTTCTTTACAGTTAGCTAAAGTTACTTAAAGATGGCTTTACAAAACTTTCGTCTTTTTATTTTTAACGTTTGTGTGTTTACTTTATTTTTTAAATATCACGTTCTTACCACTTACGCCACATAAAATTCGCTTCAACACCAAAATCATAAAATATTTAAAAGCAGCATATGTTTTGAATTTCTGATAGACAGTCTAGCGAGTTGGAGTTAAAAATGTTTTACTACATACAGTTTTACCATTCCTGGCTTTGAACTCGTTGAATTTTTTCCATTACGAATTTGTTAAATTTTTGCAAAATCTGAAGTAGACAATAAAACAAATGCGAAACTCAAGATTCCTGCTATTAGGATCCCATATTCGGGTGGAGGGTTACGTTATTCAGAATTTTATGGCTCTAGGTACCTTCGTTTTTTCGCAATGCGAGAAACGTACATACATTCATGCAGATTCTTCATTATTTAATTTCTTTAAATATAATACAGGGAGAAAGTATTTGGTGGCTAACGCCCGTTTGGTCTAAAAATAATATTGATATGTATATGTGATTGAAAAACTGCTTGCAATTCAGTTTCTTTTTAATCCGTGCATGCATTCACGAAAATAATTATTGCAGTTTCTCGAAATAATGCATCCTAGGGATAAGAATATCAATAACTGGAAAACTCTATTTCAAGTTATATTTCCCAACTAATAGGTATGTGGTTTCTCATAAAATAATGAAAAGAAAATGTATACATGGTAAATTATTTGAAGTATCTTTGGGGAAATGCAAGTATAAAAGCATATTTTTAATATAAAACTAGATTTTTAGTATAAAAGTAGATTCCTGATTCTATATAAAAAAAGTTCAAATCCCAAAGCTTTTCAGTTTCATTTTCTGCCTGCTACAAAATATTAAGAAGCAGCAGTAATCAATCATAAGAAACCAAGTAATATAGGCTTGAAATTATTCATGAGTTTCCCAGAAATAAATCTAATACTTTCGAAACAGCACTCATAAATAAGTTACCATGCATGAAAATATTTATAGACTTTCCGAATGCGAATCAAATATTTTGAAATATATTTTCGAAATACATACTTTTCGATATATTATTTTCGAAATTACTCTGTAATTCTAAATAAGTTCGAAATTTATAAGTAACTAATATTTTATCATTTGGATACGTACCCAAATGTCATTTATAAAATTTAAAGGGACAAGTCCTTAATTTTGTTACCTCCCATAACTGTGTTCTTGAAACCTTGGCTATAATCTTAAATGAAATCGTACATGATATAGCAATGATTCTCTGTATTTATATTGTCTTCTATTATTCAAAAGTTTATCATGTCCAGCACATTTACGTAACAGGTGATATTTAGTTTAAAACGATATCGGAATTCTAAAATATACTAAGAAATATAAAAGGATCTAAATAAATATTTATTCTTAACTAATAATGTTATAAGGTATTTCTTTCGCCTTCTTAACGTGCCTTCGCGGTGTAATGGTCAGTACGCTCGGCGCGTATTCGAGAGGTCCGGGGTGAAACATATTCTAAGAAAAATTATATTAAAGAAAAGGCATGCTGAATGGGGAACTGCAGAAGTAGGTAGAAGACTTTTCTATAAAAAAGCCACCTATTATCCAATCTCATATAACTTCTTTATCAACATCTTTTTATCTGGTCATGGTCTTTTCCTAAAGTACTACTTTGCACGAAATCTGAACGACTCAGAGAAGTGCGCATGTGGAGGAGGGGGAGGGAAATCCAGAGCTCTTTGTTTTCAAGTGCCAGCTCACAAAAGAGCTACGCTGCAAAGAAAGGACACAAATTGCGCCTGAGTACAATTAATGCTTACTAACGATTCTTCAATTACAACAGAAGATTTCCTTGATTATGAAGAAACTTCTCATATTAGAAGAGAAAGCATATGTCAAGACGCTATCAGCCTGTTTAAATACCTTTATATTCCACATTTTAAAAAAATAATGCAAGTTCAGGAATGCTATAAATGCCTGAAACAGGCTAAACATGGCTGGTTTCTGATGCGGGCCAACCGAACTCCCAGCGGGTGCAGCAATGCGGCGGAGCAATACCTGTAAAAATCACTGACGAAGTTCTGATGCTCAGTCCGCTTTCACTACTCATTTTCACGTCTTCTGCTTTCTAAAAAATACATGATATCTCTACAGGGGCCCCGAACTAAAAAAAAAAAAAAAAAAAAAAGGTGGTGGATGATGAAAAAAACGGTGGGTCCTCTAATCCCCAGACCCATTTAAAAGGGGGAGTATATACGATATTTCTCCGGACTTCTTAGCATGCCTTCGTGGTGTAGTGGTCAGCACAATGGGCGCGTATTCAAGAGGTGCGTGTTCAAGGCGAGGGCATTGCTCATTTTACACGTCTCCTGCTTCCAAAAATATACTTAATGCCTCTAGAATGTAATGAACAAAATATTTTCTGTTGTTTAGTTGTCGCTACTCTTGTAAAATGAATTTTTCATAACATTGTTGCTTGTGGTGAATTTAGAGAACTCGTTCAAATATTTTTTCCAAGGACTATAATTAGTTAGCCTGCTTGTGTATTTCCCTCGTTTCGGAAACGTGATTACAATGGTGTGTTCCCACTGCTTTGAGAAATTCAAATTTCTTAGGTAGGCATTAATTAATAATATTTTTGAAGAGAATAATGTATTTCCTGTATTAAGTTCCTTAATAGTTTTATTAGATATTTTATCAAAGCGATATGATTTGCTTACATTTAGATATTTAATTTCCTCGGGAGAGGATGGCTGAAGTCTGTACTTATATATTTTATTCAATGTCTCTCAATTTTCTTAATTAACTTGCTGAAAACATTCAGGATCAGTACTATGATTTGTAGTAGAGGTTTCTACTACAAATTCCAGAAATTTTGCGAATAAGTTTGCAATTTCATCATCATATTTTGAAAACTTATTACTGTATTTTAAAGGCCACTTTGATTTGATTCTTAACTCCTGAATGATTTTGCAATTTTCCACGCAGTATTGGTCTCCATTTTCATAATCTCCATTATCATATTTTGCAGCAGATAGTCCCCTTTCCCTGAGCTGTGTTCTTTGATTAAGACCAGCAATCGCTTTAACAAGGTTATTTAAATGTCGTTTCTTATTAGGATCTCTTGCTAATTTTCAATGTTTTCTGATTCTATTTTTGATTTTGAGTTTTTCCAAGAAAACCTTCCGCAGTGCTTTGGAGTTGTTTATGACAATTTATTTGGATGATACATCCATTCTAGTCTTGATTTTGGAGTCTAACTTAGGTTTTTATTGTCGTGATATCCGCTAAAGAGGGACTACAGGGAATATCCTGTAGGAATCTGAAGCTGATACCTGTTTGTTTTTGATTTTTTAGTTGGTAATAATTCCGGGATAGACTCCATAAAACCTCAAATCCACAGGAACGTTATCTGAGTTCAGTTCCTTTATTACCTCGAGGAAGGGCGTGTGATAAATCCTTTAGTGATTAAATTGTCAGTGACTTCAGTGAAGCAGGTATGATGAATTGTGGTTGGAGGTGTATAAGTCGACGTTAATGCCAGTTTGCGATACTAAGAAATATAAAAGTTTAATATAAAAGTTATACATAAGTTTTCAAGTATTCTGTCATTTATGTTTGTATTTCTAATATTCTGTATGAGATTTTTGCGTTGAAATCCCCAGAGATAAGTGTTGGATAATGAGCGTTCATGAGGTGTTTTAATTCCAAATCCTTCATGATATTATTTCGTGGATAGTAGGCAGCAACAAAAAGGAAAAGCTTCACTAGTTGTATCTTAGATAAGATCTACAGTGTTTTAAACATGCTGTGGGCATAGAAGCAAGTATTTAGAGGTTTTGATGTCTTTTTACTGATAATTATGGTTTTAGTGAGAATTAGTGAGGCTATGCCACTGCCTCTATTATGCCGTCTGTCAAATCACGCAAATCTGCGTGCCAAGTTCATTTAAAACTCTTAAAGCTGAAAAATGCATGTCTGCGATGTTATTGTCATGCGATAATTTGTAAGTGCTTTTTTTATTACGTTGATATTATCTATGACGACATTTAAAAAGTGCAATATTTTCTAAACCTTTCATCTTCGAAAACTATGTTTTATGTACCACAATTCTCCTTGCTTTCTCTTGTCCTACAATGTTTTGACAATAAGGAGACGACGTTTTCGTCTTGCTTTGATTTCTCCTCGACGTTTTCGCCTGCAACCAAATGCAAAATATTCAAAACTTGTTACATACTTTCAAATTTAAGACAAGGAGTTATCTTCTGAGTCGTAATCTCGCATCGTAAGACTGTACTGATCTTAATCTGAGTCGTAAGACGTATGCAGAGGTGTGTCACAGAAATCACCATAGAAAAGTATTCTAAAAGAGGACAGATTTCATTTTTGATGAGACTTATTAGATTAGATGATACTTTTCTGCTATCGGGACTGAATTCAGAAATACACAAGCATACATACGTCGTGCCTGCATGCACGCTGCATTGCATGTACCTACATACAGGCATACATACATCCACTTCTGAAACCGGTTCCGATAACAGGAAAGTACCTTTTAAATTACAGCAAAGCATGTTAGAGGGATCTGTTTAAGAAACGAATGCTTTTCGTGGAGGAAATTCACATTACTTGTAGTCACATTGTAGAGACATTAGGTCATTTGGAAGCAGGAGACATGAAAAATTAGCAATGTCCTCGCCGAATACGCGTCGACGAATACTGACCTCTCGAATACGCGTCGAGCGTGCTGACCACTACATCACGAAGGCATGCTAAGAAGGCGGGAGAAATACTTTATACACTCCCCTTTTTTTTAAAGGGCGACTGGAGTTTAGGGGATCCAGTCGCCAAATCCTGGTCGCAAAGAATCATCATTCACTACCCTCTTTAGTTCGGGCGCCACTGGAGAAACATTAAGTTATTTCGAAGCAGGTGAGATGTAAAATGAGCAATTGCCCTCGTCAGGACTCAAACCACGGACCTTTCGAAATCGCGTCGAGCGTGCTGACCACTACACTACGAAGGCATGCTAAGAAGGCATGAGAAATACCTTATAACATTACTACTACTACAGAATACTATGAAAATTCACCTGCCGCTAGCGTATTCTCCAGCCACTGAACTCAGATCGAATTACCAGTCTCCAGCTAATTTATCCGTTAGGCATCAGATGGGTTCCACTAGATTTTTAAATAAGGAAAACGTGAGTACAGTGGAGAAAAGTCAGGAGGAACAGAGAAAGGTCATCGCTGGAGAATTTTCCAAGTTGAAACACACAAGAAATCGAAGTTGCATAATTTTTTTCACATCTGTGGACGGAACCGCTGAAATTCTCAGAGCGAGCTCGAATAAATGATACTTTTGTGTTGTTAAATACTGACCGAGAGTTCTGTTTTGAAGAGTAAATTTTTAAATGATTCTGGCATCATAATTTGCTAACCATTTTATCATTTCTTAAAAATGAAACACTCTCGAAATTGATTGAGTACAGCTTTGAAGATGAGACGTTTAAAAACACATCAAGAACATATTATAGAACATAAATGTGATCTGAATTTCTCTTTTTGAGCTTAATTTATGAAATACTGAGGTTTGGTTCCGTTTACTTTTATGTTTCTGCCTCTGAGTCTAAACGGGGACGAAATACCGCTGACTTTGATTAAAGAATAAAAAATTCACAATTTTTATAAAATTATATTGTACTAAACAAAACATACATAAGTAGGATAAAATGTCAAAAAGGCTACATTTGACGTATTGGAGCCAAGAAATTAAGAAAGTATACACAGCTAAAACTGGCTGCAGGCAACTCTGACTTCTCTGTTTTTCCCTCTGTCTCCCAAGAATTCCCTCCCCCCGAGATTTTTTTTTTTTTTTTTTTTTTTTTTTGTCAAGAAAATGAATGATGCTTGTGCTAAAATAAAATCAACCTACGTTTAATGTTTTTAAAATAGTTATCGTATCATATTAACTTTATTATCAATTTTACTTCTATCAGCTTCTACCATCATGCAAATTAGTTTTTGAATTTTAAACACAGAATTTTTCAGTCCAAGAGAGAGAGAGCTTGTGAATGTTTTCACTTAGCGTCTCGCTACATTTGTTCCAGTGTCTGAAATAAACATCGTAGTACAAGAGGTCAAAATGTCAAATCATAGCAAAGGAGGACCAAAGAAATGCAAAAAAAATCAAGATTTTCATAAGGAAAATACGTTTAAGGCGGTGAAAGGTGGCGGTTAGTGCGGTGAAGAAAGGTGGAAACTTTCTTTGATAGTGATAGTGATTTGTTTCTTTGATAGTGAAAGACGCAGTTGGTCATAGATCTGAAGCATTTGTATGTTGCTAAATGTTTCGAAAACATTTCTTGCCTGAAAATATGGCTTCGAAATTTTTAAATTAAAGTAAAAAAATAAATCGATTGCGTTTAGCACTGAGTTATGCCGGATTTGAAACACACTTTTCAATTTCTCTTTATCAAATCACATTTTTAATGAAGAATGTTTTTAATGGGAAAAGATATGTAATCACAATGTACCATTTTAAAAGTTCTTTAAGGTTTAGGTGCCATAAATTTAGGGAGTTGTCACCTAAATATTAGACACGTTTTTTTCTTAGCAAACAGATAGTTCATACGAGTATTACAAAATTATTTCCATTATGCTGATAGATGCATGTTTTTACATGTTATCAGATGGAACATATTATGCTGTAATTACCCTTATTGTATTCAAAATATGAAACAATGATAGCAATGATATAACAGTGATTTGAAATAATGCAATAGTGATATAACAGTGAATATTGATACAATGACAGCAATGATATAACAACAATATAACAGTGAATATTCAAACAATGAGAGCAATGATATAATAGTGATTTGAAAAATGAACCATTTTTACACTGACTGACACTATATTTGAATTTGAGATTTATAATTTAATTTGTAGCGATAAAAATAGTTCAGATATGAAGATTTAAAAAAATTAATAAAATGTGAAAGCTTTCATATTTTATTTTACGCCCAAAAGAACGTTTTTTTCATTTACAGACGCATACACGTTTCGATAGCATTTGGGCTAACGCCATTTTGGGCTAAAATTATTTAAAAACCGCATATCTTTATAATTTCTGATAGACTGCCTAGCCCGCTGGAGATAAAAATACTTTTTGCTTATACTTTTCCCACTGCTCACTTTGAAATTGTTGAATTTTTAAATCAAATATTTGTTTTCCAAAATATGAAATAGACAATAAAATGAACTCCAAATTCAAGCTTCCAGGTACCCATGTTTGAGGGGAGGACTATGTTATTCAACATTTCACGACTTTAAGTATAGTTGTGTTGTTTTCACATGCATTCATGAAGACTCTTCATTATTTAGTTTCTTTAAATATATATGCATTATACAGGGCAATAATATTTGGTGGCAACAATTTGAAAAGTGATTCAGAGGTTTGTTGTGGTTCAACGTAAAATGCTGTTTCGAAATTAATAACCCTTCTGGGCTAACGTCCATTTGGGCTAATAAACATGATTATCAGAAAAATAAAATGCAATTGATTAATTATGAATAAATATCTCAGTTAACTAAACTACAATTTTTATCTCACAGTACAAACCTCAAGTAATATAATGTAGGAACTAAATGTGAAGAATACGTTTGTTAGTAACCCTCTTCTCCAGAATGCCGTAATCTGTTGACCTAATTCATTTCTTTACTTCAGCTTTATTTTACACCATTACTAATTATCCAAGCTTTAATCTTAAGTAAATTGTTTACAGGAAGTGCTAATAGAAAGCTAATAGCATCATTTAAATTTTTGGTATAGCTGAACTGCTTTCACTCTAAAAACGTCACTTTTTCTCTTTATTGGATAAGAGTGAATTAAAATACGTTAATTATTTGCAAGATTCTCAGTTAAAAAAACTAATTAAGAACTTGCGTATAAGGATTACCATATAAACCTGAATACAGTTTTCTCCTGTCACTTCCTCTGCAGCAAATGTGCATCAATGTTTTGAATAATATTAAATGGAATGAACTGTAACTGCATTTTATTATTATATTAGAATTTAATTATGGTAACAAAATGGCATTTAAATTAATTTTTTCATTGGAATCGAGATCTGAAAATCTTAGTTTTCGAAGTAGACATTTACCGAATCTACGCTTAGTTTACATTCAGTACATTTGCTAATAACGTATAATACCTATAAAAAATTAAACATATCATTGTGTTCATTACTTTAGCTGTTTAGTAACTAAAGAACACTTTATAATATATTTAAGTTCTGAAACATCATGTTTCTACTCGGGCAAATAAATAATATTTTGTATCACTGCGTGAAAAATAATGGAAAAAGAAAGGTTTTACATGTCAAACCGTCTTCCTATAGCAAAAGGGAAGAGCTCTTTCTCTATACCTGCAGGTAGCATATTTCCATATTTCTTAGAAAGATTGGGTTAAAATTATATATAAGGGTAAAAACAAGAAGAAAATTTAATGGAAATTTCACAATGTTACCGGTACTAATGGAAAATTTCCGTTAAAATAAAATCAGATGATTTTATTTTTAAATTATAGAATAAAATTAAATGTATTTTACTGTAACTCGACCAATTTCTAATTATTAAATTTATTTTGCCCTCCTAGAGATACCGATTTTTTTAATGTGAATGTTGTTTAAATGAAATAAATGATACTAAAATAAAATAACAAAATATACCGTTCAATACTTCAAAGAAAATTATGTTATTGGCTCTAAAAATGCCTACCACTGGTCGAAAGGAAAGATCACAGAAAGGTGGTCTTTAAATCTTTTGCGGATGTTTTTTTTTTCTGCGTAGCAGACTTCAAGTTTTAACTCGTGTACAACGTAAGTAGGAACCAATTTCTTTAAAACGTTCTCCACGAGGGCAAGCCTTCCGTTAGTCAGAAAGCCTTCATGTGCTATGCCATAAGCCATTTAAACTGAATCCGATTCTAAGAATATCTGCTATAAATGCAATTATCATTCATTTCCTTGAAATCTATTTTAATTTGTGCGTTATTCGTACTCATTGTATGTAACGATTCTAAGAAATGTATATTTTTAAATATGCCCAAATCTATTAAAATAGTTTATTTTATTTTACACCATTACTAATTAGTTAACGTTCTTCTAATCATAACTTTTTAAGTTAAAAACCTTGATGCATATTTAAGTCTTTTAAGACACCAGACGTTTCGCTAATTTTCAGATTTTTCATTAGCTATAATTTTCTGGAGACCTCTAAGATTCCTTAGGTTCCATTTTTTCCTTAACTATAAGAATGAGATTCTTAAAATTATTTAATTTTCTACTCCTTACATGTTCCGTTTTTAATCAATGGAAATGGAAAACTTTTTTATTCAGTTTATTTGTAGGGTTACTATTATTTCATATAACCAATTATTTTAGGATTTAGATCTTCACTGTCACTTCTCCTTTCCGTTTCTCTACCAAAATGCAAAATAGTTTGAGAGTATTTAAGCTAAGGTTTACGGATTTTAAGTCAGAGCGTGTTTCTGCCACTCGAGACCATGTTACCAGGTTTCACTCTCTCATATAAGAGTGTATTTAGTCGTTTTGCGTTTGGGCTGTTGATATTTAAATTTTTATGCCGGAAGTTTTCGAGCTAACTTCGCGTTAAATAAATTGTGTAATCTTTGAGCATTAATTTTTAATTTGAATTTGATTTTTATTTTATGTTACCTGGTTACAACGGTGGTTCAGCTTACCAAGCTCGAAAATAAAAAGGTTGTCTAATAAAATGGTCGTTTTAAACCTTTTCAAGACTCTTTTATTATTTAAGACATAGTGTTAATTGCCTCTAAGTCTGTTAGAAGTTTGACGTCAGTTACCAAAGAAAACAAACTTTTTGTGTCAAAGGAAGTAGCAGAATACATTCTTGGAAGAAAAGAAGCAACTTAAATGCTCTTATTTTCCAACTTCACTAGCAAAGGTAAAAATGAAATAACATTAAGCCCAACCATCATACATCATTTATGATCTCATAAAAAGTAAAAGTTTTCTGCTTTAGACGATGTTTTAACCAGGTATGAAATATTAATAGCCATATTTTGACAAACTTCACAAAGAACACAAATAATTTTTTCACGATGCGTTAGATATTATGCAAAGCTTAATTATTGTCTTACATATTATGACCATCCCTACGTGTTCCTTTTAATTTTCAGAAAAAATAATTGTAAGAATAGTTAAACGCTTTACTGTTAGTTCACTCATTTGCAACATTTGAATTTGGCTTATTATTCTCGTTATTTTTCTCTGGATGTTTAGAGTAACAACAAAAACTGTAAGTTAAAATTCAAGTAATCCTGATGTGTCTTCCTTCTTGTCTGTCAATTATTGTCATTAGAAAAAGGTTCCTAGGATAAATCACCTGAAAACATCAGTTACATGCTAAAAATGAAGCCTCTAGGATGAATAAAAGCATTTATAAAATAATTATTGTGTGTCCACTTTATGAAGAAAATCATTGCAGTATACCAAGTATACTCATTATACAATTTTCAAATTATGTCTATTTTTTGAAAAGTATTGAACCAAAGGTACTAATGATAGAGCTGAAGAATTATAGAAATATTCCGAGTCCAATATGTAAGCGTACATGTGCGTGTCTACGGAGCTGTGGTTGTGGAGAGGATATAAGCGCACGAGAGATTTTCAGAGATTTGTGTGCTCGTACTCCTTCACAACATTCTTAAGAATTGAATAAATTTAATAAGGTATGAGGTAAAGTGCCTAGCCACGAACGGGAAGATTACGGCATGAGATGGAGAATTGTCAGTAGATCGCGGGAAGGCTGACAACAGCGCAGATGGCTGCTGAGCCCTATGCGGTCTGTAATGAGATACATTCCGCAAGAGAAGAAGAGGAAGAATGACCTTGCTTGTTAGCATTAACTGTATATAAGTCACGTGATCTCTAGGTATCTGCATTGTTTGTGCACAAAAGTATACATAAGTCACGTAATCAATGAGGTCATTGGAATGTATCTCATTTGTGGAAGCAGTCCATATCAAGAAGACCTGGACAAGTTCGACCTAGACTCATAATGACGAATTAGGATCATTTTTCGGTACTTTCAGCACGAGGACACAGAACTTCCACAAATTCACAGCACTCATGTAAGCTTTATGGTGCCACTCGAACCCGAGTTGCACAGTCTATAGTTGCCTTAAGGCTTCATAAGAAAAAGATGCATGACAGAAGACCAACCGTTTGCGCCCCGCCCACTGCAGGGTACAAAGATAGAGCGTTTGTCATGGTGCAGACGACATGAGACTTGGACCAGATTTCAGCGCAGCACCATGCTTTTTACAAATAAATCAAGATTTAGCCTGGACACTGATTCTTAGCGTATGTGTAGCTGGAGGGAGCCTGGAACATGATACCATCCCTCCCTTATGAGGACAAAGGATCCTTACGAAGGTTGAGGTGTAATGGTTTGGCAGACATTATTTTGGACGGCTGCACATGAATACGTTTGCAAAAGACTTCCTGATTATTATGAGGTACCGAGAGGAGACCTAAGAGCCCTATACTCTGCTTTTCAGGGGACAGTTCTGGACGACAAATCTCGTCCACATAGGGCTCAAATGGTTGGTGTGGCGTCACGTAGCGCGACTAGTTTGGCTATGAGAAGGAACAATACTCCATATTATTATACGTATTTTCAGTTTGATGTAACAATGTGGATTTTGAATAGCCCTGAACTATAAGCTTTAATAATAATGATGCTTATATATAAAATGCCTTTCGAATATTACATCTCTGTCTCTGTTATAAATTTGTGTTTTTACTAAATTTCATTAAAATTTGAACATTATGTTTTCAGAATTTTGGCATAATGTTCAAACTGCGCGACATAATGACGAATCGTTCAATTTTGCACACGCGTATAGACGATATGAGATTGTGATCTATGAAGACGCCATGTATCTGTGAGCTAAGTGTGCTCAGCATTGACAATCAAGGACAATGTTTTATTCAGTCTGAGTAACCTTTTTTACATGCTAATGTTGAAATTAAGTGCTATGATTATTTTTCCAATGGAAAAAATTATCATTTTAAATAAAAAAATGAAACTCTAAAATAAAACATGTTACTTTCTAAGTTAAACAAAATAATAAACCATTCTAATGAGAAAGCCAAAATGTACCTTTAATGTAATTTCGTAATATTATTTATACGTTTTGAGCAAATACATTTTATCTTTTGAAGGATTATATTAGCAGACATTTCTTTTAATGTTGCTTAACTCACGCCATCGTCATAAAATTAACGTGTTTCGCTCTGTTATTTCAGCCTTTTATTTCTTTATTTCTTCTTTTGAGCAATAAGTTACTATTGTTTGCATATATTCACTACTTGTTAATACTCAAAAGACTCAGGTTTGTGACCATAAAATGAACTTACGAATGGATTAAAATTATTAAATTAGACTGAATTAAAATTTAATGCAAAAGAAAATTCTAGTTACTATTTAAAATTCAAAAGTTCTCATTTGAGATGAAAGCCCTGTGACTTGCAACTTCGTGTACATATGCAAAAATAACTATAGTTTTATTTAATTGAAAATAAAGGAATTTCCAGTTATCTTTGGAATGCAGTTCAGTTACTTAATATGCTGAGCTAATCTCCTTTTGAGGATTTTATTCCACATGGACCTTCTCAAAGTAGATATGCGTAGTCTTTAGGGCTGCTGTTGCTTGGACTCGTCGTCGTGGCAATCCAGTTGCCTTTTAATCCTTGCTGGTTGTTCTATCCTGATTGTTTTCATCCTTCCTATTTTTATGAATCTAAGTAGATTCTGCGCATCCTCGGGCTGCCTCGATCGCTTCGTTCGGAACCCTGCTTGGGCGTTGTTAATATGGTTTTTCCCTCTTCCTTGACACACTTCTACTGTCAACTTGGTTGCCTGCTCGTACTCTGTAGCTATATAGTCAATGGACTATGCGCTTCCTTTCTTGCTTGGGTATGGGCATTTTTACTTTACTTGGTTTTGCACTATCGGATCTCTTTATCGCTATGGTTATAGCGTGGTTCCCCACCTGCGATTGTTCAATCTTAGGCCGCTTACCATTTTTCATCACTCCTAACTGTTCTCATTTCCTTTGCGTGTCTACAGCAGGTATGATATACGCGCTGTCTGAACTGTTTGTATGATCCCTAGGTTGATTAATCCCAGATGGACCTGGCCGATTCTCTGTAGAGCTTGCCCCTAGAACTTTTTCATTAAAACTTTACTAGCCCTCTCATAGAACGGCTTGATCTTTCCTTTTAAGATAACTAATTTAACTCTTACATTTTCGATAGCAAGATATACTTCAAAATTTGTGACAAAACTTTGTAACCTGAGTCTGGATGCCGGAAGATAAAGAATACTTAATTTCAACATTTTAACCCAGACTAAAATTCTTCTCGTCACTTTTCTTATCGAAATTTTATTTTCCTTTGAACGGGCCTTTTCTGATTATTGATGATTAATCTTCTAACGTTTGAATATCTTTTATCTTAAATTCTTCCTCCCTCTTTGCTAAAAAGAACAGTTTTTCTTCCTCAAAAATAATTCGGAGGGCATTCTCGTCGATCTTATTTTATTGATCTTAATGTGCAAGCAAATTCATTGATGCAGCAATTTCAGCCCGTATCAAAATATTTTAATTAATTTCCGATAATTTTAATTCTATTGCTCTCTACCTATTTTTCTATAGATGCAATCGAAAAAATGCTTAATCTGAAGATTAGTCAGTTTTAAGAAAGTACTTTTAGAGGAACCTATATTTTGAGATAAAATTATTTTGGAACTAATTTATAATAGCTTTTGCGGAGGCATAAGAAAAGCTATTCCTGTTCATTTTGAAATATAGTCTACTGCTACTACTAGCAAAAATATTTACTTATTTATGGTACTTCAAGAATCTTGTTCTAATACATCATTTCTGACTGTTTCGTTGGGGATCATATGTTGCTTTTAATCTTTGTTTTTATGCTATTTGAGTATGATTGGGCAGACTATAATTAATATTATTAATTCATTTGCATATTCAAATACTCAATTACAATTTCCTACCAGTGAAGGAAATAAAATGCTTTCTTCAACATCTGAACTGACTTCTACACCCTCATATGGCACCTAATGTTGCATCATGTATCTCATTAAATTTTTTCTAATCTCTGTAATACTGAGTGTGTTCAGATTTATCGGGCTGCTTTAACCAAGCATAAATATTTTTTAATTTGGCAGCTACCTTCAACTCACTAACTACCATCTCCCTTGAATCTAAAATTTTCGAAGGTAACATGGCAAATCTTATTTTCTTTCCCTCATCATTTAATGCAATTCTAAATAGGGCATTAGCAATAAATGTTTCTTACAAGAGGTGCGTTGTGTCTTTAAATTACGTTCCTGCGCTTTTAATACCCTGGCCAACAGGTTATCAATCTTGAGCGCGCTAACCTTGAGCAAGTATGGATCAGATCAAATCGAACAGAAGCGAGTATATCACTACTCTTGGTCAAAATATACCTTGAACTTCCTAATAGATAATAGAGCTCCAAATGTATCCCTTTCAGTAGCTGGGCTGTTTCTTTATATTTGGTTAAGATTCATTTCTTTATATTTGGTTAAGATTCATGAAAATTATGCGACCGGCTTATCATCCTGAATAATCACACGCCTCCTATCTAAAAATCAGACACGTCTGCAGATATCTCCATTTGGTTATTCGGGTCAGAAATTTTCAGTAACTGAACATGAATTATAGCCACTTTAAGCTGTTTAAAAATTGTAAATTTAATGAATCTTAGATTATCTTAATTTTTATCTTATAGTATGGACATAATCTAAGAAGGACACTGATCTGATTCCGTAATCGTTTAGGAGTAATTATTTTTTAATGTCCAGGCGCTTTATTTAATAGCCATTAGCCTTGCACCACTACAAGGGCCGGAAGTGGGGGTCATTTAATTATGGAAGTACCTAACAGGTGGCCACCATTGCCTCATATGCCTTCTCCGAGATACGAACTCAGGTCCATAGCTATAGCAGTCAGCGTCAATAAACACTGTACCGGCTGGGCGGCTTATTGTGAGTACTTATAAAAGTGATTATTTTTTATTCACTATCTCAGTTCTTCTACGTGAAATTTTGTAACCCAAGCATTTTAGCCACAAATTTGCATATCGAAACATTTTATTTTAAACCTAACTTCTTTTAGTAGTGCAAAAACTTCTCACAGACCGCTAAAGTTCTCATCAGTCGATTTTTACTTGGAATTATGTCATACATAAAAATAAAATTTGATCTGTCTAGCATGAGTCTCAGATTTATATCTATTGTCTGCTGTAACATAGAGAGAGCTGCACATAAATCAAAAGCCAATTTCAGAAGCTTAATACACATAACCGACTTTCTGATGAACTTCTTCCTCGATTTATCATTACACTCCATATCTATCGAGAAATATTTAGAAGTTAATTCCAGTATTTTCATATATTTAGTGAATGTAACTTTCTTTGTTATTTTTTCCACTATTGGTAGGGATAAAGAAGGCATAAAGTTATGCTGTTAAGTTCCCAATATTAACTACAAAACTTAATGGTTAAGGTCTGTGAGGGATAAAATTTTGTTCTTGCTACGGAAAACCGTAAACTAACGAAGAGACTACGAGGGAGAATTATTTTAAATATCTACTGACATGCTTCTAGATTATTTCTTCCATTATCGTAGCATAGGGGTTCTCTCTACAAAGTGGACTAACATCCGCATCTATCCCAGTGTCACAACATGGGTCAATCCAGGTATCTCATAAAAAGTATCAAGTCTTTCAGGTTTCCTTTTTCTTGCTGTAGCAGATCTTGCAGGTACATGGCTGGCTGCATACCATCTTCCTCTTAAACTTCCGTCTTGTCAACTTTCACCGTGTGTGTCTAAAAGTAAATTCGCACACCTGCTAACTTCAAGAAATCCAAATCCAATATTACATTCGTGTGTACATTTCGAACCGTATAAGACAGAATTGATGCTTTTCCATCTTAGTTTGGGCATTTAAAATCACACTGCCTATGAATTGACAAAACTGACCCGCAACAATTGCGACTTTCTATTCCTCAACTTCAAATAAACTGTAACTCTGTGTTTGAAAGAAATAACGTGCACGTCCTGCATGAATTAATTTACTCAGAAGTGTGTTGAATAAAACAAAATCTATTAACACTTAAATGGTTATTTGTTTTGCCTCATTTAAGTAATAAAAATTAACTAAAACTAACATAACCAAAGCAAAATTTAAATTGATACCTTTTCATTAATTAGAGAAATGTAAAGTAAAAGGTTTAAACCAGCAATGCAATAAAGATTAAAAACCAATATTCTTTGCTGGATCGTCTGGCTTTGCTACCTTCAGGCATACGATTCCCTCAGGCACTTGCTTATAGTCCATTACTGTTGGACACTGTGTCCTCCAATTGCTCTTCTCTTGTCTTTCTGCTCTCCCTGTCGGTCTGAAGAAACAACTTGGCTTATAGCATTAAATGGGCTGCGTATGCAATTTTAACCATCCCAATTTTGCATAGAGCAGGCGATACTGATTTTGTCAAATAACTTGGAGCCGATCGCCGCTTGCGGGGTTATTTACCGCGAGTGAAAAAATTAACTACGGAAATTGCAACGCTACTTTAAACTTTCCTTTCGAAACATTTCTGCCAAAGTCATTTAAACGCAACTAAGAGACTTTTTTTATCCCGATGATCTCTCTGATCTTCACTATCCTTTTCTAGTTTAAACTATTCGCTTTGGTCTTATCGACACCCACTTATCTTTAACTTCATAAACTTTTCTTCACAACCCTTCGGCTATCGCTACTCCATTTAATGAGAAGGTATCAACCGACCACTTAATCTGCCCTTTAACATCCATAGCCCTTCCGCCGAAACTTTCGTCACTTCCTTCCTAAATCTATCACCATATCTATCTGCACGTCTATTATCGACCAGTCTACGACTTTCATATATTTCTGCGAATTCTTCAAACAATTATTCCAACATACCAGTATTCCTCAAATCCACAAAGCCCTGCACCTGTGGCAGGAATCTGAGCATAATCAAATGTATCACTTCGGTGTCTGGCTTACTTCGGTATATTAACTTAAGAATTTTAACCTTTCGCAGTACAAACGATTTCATTTTTCTGAATAATTCTGATTTAAGCTAAGCCTCACTAAGCTGAGCCTATCGCTCACTGCGGAAAATGCGTTTATTAGTTCGGCCTTGAAAATATCAAATTACATATCTCGTTGTCTGGTTCCCTTAACACACTTTTTTCGATTCCTTTGAACATGGTCAATGTCTGTCTTTTAATGGTCAATGTCTGTCCTTTTAATGGTCAATGTCTGTCCTTTTAATGGTCAATGTCTGTCCTTTGTATCGTTACCTTTTCTTATTGTTCAAATGGATGCAGAAGAAAGTCATTTTCCAGCTTTTTCACAAACTGAATATCAAGCTTCTATCATCAAAACTGAAAGCTAGTTTCATAGATGTCGCATTGCATCTACCAAATATTCGAAAGCCTCGATAGGGCTTGCGAACATTCAACTTGCAAACTTGCACGAGCTAAAACCTCCAACTTGCAAATTTGCATGGGCTAAACTAGCAATTCAACCTATAACTTGCAAACTTGCACGGGCTAAAAGCTATTCGTTGCTATTAGTTATTCTTAACTAAGCAAATTTAATGCCACTATATGATTGCACCCTACTCTAAATGACATCTCCTAGAACCGTAAAGACAGACAGATGACTTATAGACACCTTATTTCTAAACGTCGGTAATCATAAACTAAGATAAATGCTTAAAATAAAACTTTACTTATTCTTCAGCCGGATTCCATATTCTGTAATGTTGTCCTCCTTACTAATTTTCCGAAGAATATTGTTAGAACGCCGAAAGTATTTCACATAAAAACGGTTCTAGAACATTCCAGCAGGTTGAAGACTAAAGACGCACTGTAACTTCTCTTTTTTTTAACTTCATTAAATATTTTCTTAATTACTTATTTTCTGTTTCCAGTTTTTCCTATGTTCCGTTAAATAAAAAGAAATTATATTTGTAATCATGTACTTTATGATATTTTACTTCTTTTTTCTTTTTCTTTTTTTTTTTTTTTTTTTTTTTTTTTTTTCTCGTGCATTAAGCTCGTTTCAAAGAAAAAAAATTTTTGATGAATTTTGTTGTAGAGACATTAGGATTTTTTTGGAAGCAGGCAAGATGAAAAATTAGAAACCGCCTTCGCTGGAAATCGAGCCACGGACCTCTGCATACCGCCCCAGCGTAACCAAACGCCAAACCCTGGGTGTGGAGAAACCTCCTCCAACACCCTTTTAGTTCGGGCGCCATTGTAGGGACATTAGGTAATTTTTGGAAGCATAAGAGATGAAACATTAGCAACGCTTTCACCGGGAATCGAACCACGGACATCTGAAATACCGGCTCAGTGTGCTGACCACTATACCACGAAGGCACACTAAAAAAGTGGGAGAAATACCTTATAATGTAATTCAAGAACATAAATGAGAAATCTGAGATTATCTATGTAAGGCTTCACTTACGTTTAGCTTCACGTCAAAGAAAAACAACTAATAGATAATAGCGATCTAATATGTATTGCATTTATGAAGAAAACAGATATAAATAATAAAACTTTCAGAGACAGGAGGGAAAAATATTTGCTGAAAGCATACACTCTACACAAAAAGATCGACGCACCAAAAAGGAATCATTCAATTGCTTTGACATTTCCGTATGCATAAATGTTTGACCTACTACGCAAATGAGTAAAATTTGGTGTCCAATGAATGAATAGTATGATCTCCAGCGCATCTAAACTGCGCATCCAGCAGATACATATAAAGAGCTATTCTCGAACTGTTGTTCAAACTTCCTGTTGCATTGCGATTTAGGATACCTTTCAACGACTAAAAATGCCTCGCCGTAAGATTTGAGCTCATTACGAGCAACTGTCAAAGTTTAAAAGAGGTCGTATCATTGGATTGAAAGAGGCATGTTCAGCAAATCGGAGAATCGCTCGTCATATGAGACGACTAGGAGATGCTGGCAAGAATGGATGGAAAATGGCAGATTGCAGCATCATGATGGTAGCTGTCGACTTAGGGGCCACAACAGTCGGGAGGATAGAGTGATTGTCATATCAGCTGTCACAGCGCCTGATTCAACGGTATCAACCATCAGACGTGCGACCCGCACACAAGTGTTCACCATGACCATTCACAGACGGCTGATGAGCGAAATCTACTCTTGTACCGACCGTTACGCCACCTGCCACTCACGCCTTCACACTGTCCAACCAGATTACAATGATGCTTGGCTCAATCAGGTTGGAATGATGATGGGGACGTCTACGCGACGAATTCCGCTTCCTATTGTGTCGTGACGATCATCGAAGACGTGTCTGTACACGCCCAAAGTGTCGTGCCTATCCTGCTTTCACTAATGCAAGCTACACAGGCAATCATTCAGGAGTTATTCTCTGGGGTGATATTTTCCTTGATAGCCGGACCTCTTTGGTCGTCATTAGAGGCACACCTACAGCACAACGGTACGTCGGCGACATTTTGAGACCTGTTTTGCTACCATTCCTTTTGCAGTACCCTGGCCTTAATTTTCAATAAGATAATACCAGTGTCACGTGTTGCTATGAACTGTCTTACAGCTTGCGAAACACTTCCTTGGCGAGCCAGATCTCTCTCGCATCGAGCATATCTGGGATATGATAGGCAGGCTACTGCATCTACCAGGGAATTTTGATGACTTAGCCCGACAATTGGAGCAAATTTGGCAAGAAATACCGCACGAGTTCATCCGGGAGCTTTATAAGTCTGTGCCACGCAGTGGCAGCTTGCATCCAGGCTGGAGGTGGGTAACCACCTTATTGAGCTCGTTACTTTGTAAACATTTAACTCTGAAATAAATCATTCAATTGTTCTGAAAATTTTAATAATTTTCTATTATGTACATATACTTCCTGTCCACCAATTTTTGTCTCCTCATCTTGATGCGTCGAATTTTTTTTTTTTTTTTTTTTGTTGTTGTTGTTGTTGTTGTTACACAGTGTATTTTAAATATTTAGCGAAATGGGTTAACATTACAAATTATCATGTTATCACATTTTGTAACTTATAACTGATGCTGTAAGCCAATATAAAAGGCATTAAGTTGACATCACGCATTTTTGTAGCATGCCCAAGCTCAGACGCCTCAAAATTAAATATTAATAATTCCGATAATTCGCACTATATACATGAATAATTAAGAATCAGATTTTTACAATTTGAAGAAAATAAAATTCGTTATTCTTAATCATGCACGGGCATGTAAATTTTGCTTGAAATAAAATTGTAAATTCTACTACGATTTTAATGTATTTTTACTTCAAGTCAGTTGAATTCTCTAACTGACTTACTCAGATTAAGCATTCAAGCAAGCCGTAGAAGAGGTAAAATAGTTTTGCGAGTTTAATCTAGAAAAGAGAACTACATCTTGAATTCAAAAAATCGCCTTCGTTCACTATTTTGAAATTTCATATTTCAAGATATTTATAAGTGCAGAATAAGGTAATTAGAGTTAACATTTATTAGTTTCTGTTTATGGCTTCTTTCCAAATTGAAGGCCATCTGCAGAGCTAGGAAAACATTATACACAGTACCATTCATCTTCGCTTGAAATTCTCTTTCAACTGGATCTGATTTCTTAAATATTAGTATCTTCAAAGCCATATATATATGCTCAAAGATTGCATTTAATAATAACTAAGGTTGGTTAATAACTTCAGTCTCAATAAACAGGTAAACTATTTTGATTTATTTCTAAACTCAGATTTCATCGTTGAGAGCTTATGGGGGCTATTTCAATAATGCATTATTTCAGTACGTTATAATCAATAATTCGTTTAAATACTTTATAAATATAAATACTGTTTGATATATTAAAAATTAGCTTTAAAACGATTTTGATTTTCAGAAACAAAAATTAATACAAAATCTTCAAGATCAAGATAGTCATATTTCAGCTGTAAATTAGAATATGTCTGTGCCGTCCAAAAAAATTTAAATAAATTTTATTTGGAATATGGATATCCATAAATCCATTTATCTAATTCACTACTCCTTGTACATTAGCCAAGTAAAATGAAACTTGCTTCTAATTTTTAGTTGATTTTCAATGGATAAAGAAAAAATATTGTGTATTGTGTTTTATTTCAGAAGTTATGGTACTAAATTTATAAAAGATATAGCAAGTATTTTGGTCTGTAATTTCCGCATTATGTAACCTTAATGGAACGCCAAATACGTACTATATATGGGCTCATTGTTCTTTACTTACATTGTAAATCATTGCTTAGACATAATTGCCACATCTCTAAAAATAGGCTAAACATATACGCAGATACTACGTAAATTCCCTCTTTATATGAGAAATTGCAAGCGTTGAAAATTTTTAAATAGCTCAAATAGAAGTCAAAATATTAATCTCTTGAAGTTCCCTTGGTTTGGAAACATATTTGGCAACGTTTCTAGATATATTACTAAACTTGGCAAAATTTGCAAGTACCTAGAATTCTTTACTTGAAAGTTAGCATTAATAAAGTGCATGCTGTGACAAAATTCAGAAATCTCTTTTCCTTCCTATTAACTTGGCTAGTGCCGAAATGTTCAGTTCAAGAATGAGTCTCGATTAATCGATCTGAGAAAAAGAGCTGTTTGTTGTTTAAGCCACTGACGGATCTAGTGATTTTATTGTCATCAGCAAAACCTTTTAACTCTTTTTTTCAATTTCATATTAATACGAGGCTGAATTCTGCGCCACCCTATAAGGTATTTCTCCCTCCTTCCAGCATGCCTTCGCTGTGTAATGGTAGCCCACTCGGCGCGTCTTCGAAAGGTCCACTTTTGAGTCCTGGGGAGGGCACTGCATATTTTTCACATCTCCTGCTCCAAAACAACCCAATGATTCTACAGTGGCAATCGAGCTAAAAGGTGGTGAACAAAAATTCGTCACCATCAGGATCTGGTGATTGGGTCTCTTAATTCCCAGTCGCCCTTTAAAAGGGAGAGTACATAAGGTACTTTCTCCCTCCTTTCAGCATGCCTTTGTGGTGTAACAGTAGCATACTGGACGCGTATTCTGGAGGTTCGAATCTCGGAGAGGGCAGTGCACATTCTTCACATCTCCTGCTTCAAAAAAAACTTGACTCTACAACCCCTTTCTCATATAAACCAAATATAGATTGCAACACGATGTGGAAGAGTAAAACACATTTTATCTCAAACATCCAAGATTTGACTAACTGCTGAGAAACAAACATGACCAAATTTGGGCTTATGGAAAATATTTAAAACGTGTAACATTTCATTTACATTTTATGACTGGCTGTTTCAAAACTCCAAGAACAATTTTTAGGATTTAGTTGAAATTGAATTAGATTGTAGTACGGAATTAATTTAACTGCTGTAATGTTTTATTAAGAAACCTTTTGAAATTCATATCATTTTATTTGTGGCACAGACGGTATACTGGTTAGTAATGCTGACTGCCGCACCGATGAACCTGGGTTTTAATTTCAGAAAAGGTATAAATGTTAGTAAATATATACACTGGTGTGCAAAAATTAAGGACGAAGTCGAAAAATGAGCATATCAGCTGAACGAAGAGGCAGAGCGGACAGAAAGACCAATCAGGAGATTAAGTAAGGTGATGTACGGTAGAACATGCGCAGATATGCAGGTAGACGTAATGGGGGAGTGTCTGAGTAGAATAAAGCATGTTGTCGGTGTAAGATCAGTATTTCTGGCAAAAAGATTGCACACCGTATAGCAGTTAAAATCACACCGAGTTGCTGCCTTAGCGAGAAATGGCGAATGATCAATCTGTTAGACGACATCTGGATGCTTTGACCCGAGGTCGAATCATTGGGAAGTTGGAGGAAGGCCGCAGTGTGACAAGTGTGGCTGCAGAGTTCGGAATTGCTCACAGCATCGTTTCACGACTTTGGAGACAATTTCAAACTACAGGAACAGCTATCCGGGGGTTTAGTAGTGGTCGTCCACGAGGAACCACACCCGCAGATGACCGGTATATTGCCTTACAGGCCAGAAGAAACAGGCAGCAGACAGCGGGAGAAATCGCTAGACGCACGACACAAGCGACTGGACGACCGATATCGCGTTTTACCGTGGCCAGAAGACTGCACGGTGGTGGTCTGTTTGCACGGCTCCCTATACGGTGTGTACCTCTAACGCCTGCGCATCGGAGAAGGCGTTTTCTGTGGTGCCGGGAACACCGGAATTGGAGAGACAATGAATGGGGACGAGTACTCTCTGCAGATGAAAGCAGATTCACTCTGAGTAGCGATTCTCATCGCATACTCATCTGGAGAGAGCGGGGAAGCCGCAATCATCCCTCGAACATCATTGAAAGGGACAGGTATGGAGGTGGCGGTGTTCTCGTTTGGGGAGGCATCATGCTTGGTAATCGTACAGACCTTCACATCTTCGACGCAGGCTCAGTCAACGGGACCCGTTATTGTAACGAGATTCTTCTTCCATATGTGCGTCTTTTTAGAGGCGCTGTGGGTCCGTAGTTCCTTTTCATGGACGACAATGCACCATGTCATCGCACAGTAGCTGCCGAACAGTTCTTAGAGAGTGAGGATATTGAACGTATGGATTAGCCGGCACGATCTCCGGATCTCAATCCCATCGAGTATGTATGGGATTTTCTTAGGCAGACGCTTGGCAGCTCGTACCTTACCACCAGTAACGATTCCGGAGCTTCGATTGGCGCTGCAAGACGAATGGGCAGCAATGCCTCAACCACTCATTGACACCCTCATTCTCAGCATGGGCAGACGCTGTGAAACCTGCCTAGCAGTCAGGGAAGATCATATCCCCTATTAAAGACCGGATGTTTCTTGCTGGACACCCATCACAGGGATGTTTCGGCCTTCAGTCGCATTGCGCTCCATGCTACTTTTTCAATAAAGCTTCTTTTTATCCCTCTGATTTCTCTTTTAGTAAGTGTTGCTTATATTACTCATGTCCTTACGTATTGGGGATCTTACGGTATTAAATGTGTTGATTTGGAAATCTTTTGTACAAAGTTATATTGAAAAAACGGTCTCGTCCTTAATTTTTGCACACCAGTGTAGTGTCTGTATGGCATGGGAGCACTTAAAATACACGGCTGGCCAAAAGTCCTGTCGAGTAGTTTGATGGCAGAGGAAGAGAGAAAAAAACTCAGTCGTGTCCGCAATTATGAATTACTTCAAAATTGGAGGGGAACTCCTCACGGTCACCTGTATGTAATTGAAGCAATTCATAATTGTCGTACTGTCACCTGTATGAAAATCGTACTGTCACTGTATGAAAATCGTACTGTCACCTGTATGGTAATCAAAGCTCATACCAACGACAGACGCAGTCATACTCTCCTTGCCTCGATAAAATTTGTGAATTTGCTCTTATTGGATCAGATAAGGGAGCTTTGCCGAAACAACCGTATTTTATTTGTCTTCTATGTTAATATAACTTTTCCAAATTATCTGATAAAAACGCTTCTCTTCATTCTTTTTTTTTTTTTTTTTTTAGAAAGAGTTCTCCGTCAACAGTGAAAAGCCCTTTACAAGTTCAAGAGAAATGACAGTGAAAAAAGCTGAAAGAAATTTTCAGTTTGAGAAATTTGAAAAAGAATAAGTTTTAGTCATTTCTGCTTTCAAAAGTTTCGAAGAACATATAAAAAAGAATATTTAAGGCTTGTTTATGATTTTCTCTTGAGCAGTGAATGGACGCTTATTTTTCAAATCCGAAGTTTTGGGAATACATTTTATTTACAAATGAAGCGTTCTTTATTTGAGGGGTTTAGAATATTAAAGAATATTAAATTCACAAAATATATAGTTATTGACCGGCATGCCATTCAAAGAAATTATTAGAAAAATATTTTATAGAGAACTAGTTCATCCGTGATTGTTTTATCAATCCTTATGTATTTATTTATTTCTGGAATATACATTTAAGAGCCCGAAAACTGGTATTTGCGTACATATGCAAATAACAGAGGTATGGACCAATTACAGTAAAGCGCGCGTTTGGCAGCACCTATATAAAGTCCCAATCACATTATGTTTCGGCTACGCGGGACTTGATGTCGAAAGGGACAATTCTCAGGACCCGCACAATTGCAGGAGACCCAAGTAGCCAGGTTACCATTTTCACTTACTACAAAGACTTGAATGCCAAACACTAATCGATTATCGCTCAGATTGAGATCACGTAAGGCTTCAGAAGCAGAACTTCCGTCTGATTGCTTGTCTCTACCCGGGACTGAAGTCCAGCCGAGACATTTTTGGTGAGGTCTAAAAAAATCCCGCGTAGCCGCAACATTGTTTTCGTAGCTAGGCGGGACTTCGCTTCAGGCGGGGCTCTTTTTTCTAGGAATCCTCCCGTTTAACCCTCTGAGCGTTATGACCGGGTTTAGGCGGTCAAGACGGCCTACCTCGAAAGCGTTACGGTCGCTTCTAGGCGGTCACTGGAAAAGTGTTTGAAAGCGTTACTGACGGTTCTAGGCGGTCAGTGGTGAAGACCTCGAAAGCGTTATGACCGCCTTAAAGCGGCCGTGCAGATGTCTCCTGCCCCCCCCCCTTATTTCTGGAACCCTGGAGATCTCTAAATGACAGTTCTCAGTAGGAGGGAAAGAGGGTTGCTCTTTTTCGTTTTAGACCGATATGTTTAATCGCCAAGAAAACGCTTGAGCATGTAGTGGTTTATAAAAACAAACAAACGTGGACATTCATCGCGGAATAAAAAAGTAGCATGTAAGCATGTTTTTTCAATACTCTCTTTAAACAGATAACATTTTCATAAAATATCCTTTAGTTTTTAAATTGAATGTTCAGAAATATGCAAAATGCTCGTGAATTCAATTAAAAAATAGCATTAGGAAATATTTAAACAAATTTATTTATGGATATATAGATACATAATTAAAACCGATAAGTTATAAATTTTAATTATTCGAGCGAAACGAAACGCATTTAATTACTGCAATTAATATGAATTATATAATTACATGTAAAGAATAACATAATTAAGCAATAATTCAAATAAAAATTAGCCATCAACAGTAATTTATAATAAGCGTATTTTGAACGGGTTTATGAAGCATAATCTAATTTGATAGTAAAAATAATAATGGCGAATTATTTATTCATTTTGAACAATATTTGTGGCTTCTACTCGTTTGATGAAGTTCTGTTCAAATTCATTTCAAATATTCCAAATCTTTTTATGTACATTGATTTCAATGCGATTTTTATTAGAAAAAAATTCAATGAGTTTGATTTTCTTATATAATTGTAATTACATTGTTCAACGCAAAATAACTACAAGCAGAAAGGCAAAGGTGTGTTAAAATTTCTGTATTTTGCTATATAAATTATTAAAATAACCAACCTACAGCCTAACAACTGAATGTCCGAAATATAACCCGCAACTTTTCTAAAAGTAACAAATTTCAGTTAAAAAAAAACCGCAGTAAATAAATAAAACGAAATACTATTAAGAAAAGAAGCACGAAAATATTTTTTTATATTTACTTACTTTATTTTTAGTTCAAAGGGACAATTTGCCCTGAAGGACTTTTAATTTCGCTTTGGCATTTTTCATTGAAAACTATAAACGGCGAATCACTTTTCAAATTGTTGCCACTAAATATTATCGCTCTGTATTATACTTAAAGAAATTAAATATTGAAGAATCTGCATGAATGTACGCATGTTTCTCGCATTGTGATAAAACAACGGTACCTAGAGCTATCAAAATTTAAATAACGTAATCTTCCATACAATATGGGCATGTGGAAGTCCTAATTTGAATTTGAAATTTGTTTTATTATCGATTTCATATTTTATAACACTTCAACGAATTTTTGATTAAAAATCTATACGATTTCAAAGCGAGTAATGTCAACACCGTACGAAAAAAATCCTATTTTTATCTCCAGCGTGAGAGACTCTAAGATACGGTCATTTTAAAATAATTTTGAGATATTGCTGTTGAACTGAACTTTACGGTTTGAGTACGTAGAACATGATATTTAATGAGGTAACACACAAAATGTTAAAAACGTTCCTTTGGACGTAGTTTAAAATCTGAAAACTTTCATATTTTTATTTATTAGTCCAAAGGGACGTATTAGTATTTAAAACAATAGTCCGTGAGAGACTATTGTTTTAAATACTAATACAGTTTTCGTTTTTGCGATTTTGCGTTGAATCACTAGAAACGGCGAATCACTTTTCAGACTGTTGCCACCAAATGTTATTAGTCCCGCATTACATTTGAAGTAATTAAATAATGAAAATCTGCGTAAATGTATGTATATTTCTCGCATTGTGATAAAAAAAAGGTTTGAAGAAAGGCCATCCAAGTTTGAATGACGTAATCCTCCTACGAATATGGGCATGTGGAAGACCAAATTTGAAATTTGGAATTTGTTTTATTATCTATTTCATATTTCGTGAAGCTTTAACGAATTTTTGAGTAACAATCTCAAAGATTTCAAACCAAGCAATAGCAACACTCTACGGGAGTGGAAACCTTTTTATCTCTAGCGCGCGGAATTGTGTACCGGAAATTCTAAATATATGCTCATTTTAAAATTATCGACATTGCTATTGAACTGAATTTTATGGTGTAAGTGCAAAGAACATTGTATTTAATAAATAAAGGTAGCACACAAAACGTTAAAGAAATGTCCTTTTGAACGTATTTTTTTTTATTTTTTTATTTTTATTGTTTTTTTTGAATATATGTTGTTGGCGAATGACGCAGTAGTCGTGTATAATCTGAATATTTAATAATAATTTTTTTATTTGAAATGCATAGAATTCTCTAAAATAGTAGCATTCTTAGATTGAATATTGTCTAAGCAGGTGCAATGATATTTTAACTTCATTACCATATCAAATACAGTTTCTTTTTAATTTAAAAACTTCGGTCTGAAGCACCTTTTTGAATCATAGTATGAGTTTTAATAAAATTTGTAGTAGTCCGAATTTTTAAAAGTATTTAGAATTACTGAAATAAAAAAAGCTAACATTTTTAGAATTTCTTTATCAAAGTATTACATCTTAGGCCAGCAAGACTTGATTAGTAAAATCTGGGAAAGGATCTATGATTGTTTAATAAGAAGTAAAAAAAAAAGTACTCTAGGTCTAAGCAGTAAAAAAAAGCTTGTCCCTCTATAGAAAATTGTCACGTATGTTAGAAAAGATTTTGCAAGACATTAATATTTTAGCTTAAACATGATTTTTTTTTAAATTTAGTCTCTTGTTTTGGAGATGGTGTTCAAGCATTTTACCATAATTTTATTTTCAGATGTGCAGAATTTTTATATTTTTTATTGATTGCTGTATTTTTAACTTCCATAGCATAAATTAAAGAAATACACATAGCAACTTCAGCCATAAACAGATGACTTAAGAGAAATTTGTTTTGACATATTATGTGAAAGACTAAATAAATATTAAATGCTTTTGCATTTATGTTACATGACAGTAATTAGAAAACAATAACTGTAGATGCGCAAAAAACCTGTACTTATAACCTTCTGCATTTTTAAAGAAAGTACAAAATAGTTCAGAATAGCAGATGGCTTTCAGATCATTCAGTAATGTCATCGTAAGTATATTCTCTTCACGTTTCGGAAGAACTGCAGTAGTTCAGATTTGTCGTAAAAGACTAATTACACCCCTGGGGATTGGCGTACTTAGGGAACGGAAAAACAAGCTTTGAAACATACTCATACAAAAGTCCTACCTTTTCTTCGACAGATAAATGACAGATGTGATATTTGAACACATGCTTTCAATTAGTTGTTTCCTTCTAACAAAGCGTCTTGCGCGGCTAGCAGGATCCTAGCAAAGTCTTGTAATAGTCTCTTGGTTTAAATATGCTGTGTTCGAACTCAGACTCAAAGACAGGCATTTAAAGATTTTATTAATGCTTTCTTTTACATTCGGCGATTCAATATTTATTAAAAAAATAAACACATAAATAAACTTGCATAGCTGATCAAAATTATGTTGCTGTGGAAATGTTTCATCAACAGTTATTAGTAGTTATAACAGCATAACTAAATAAGCCCATTTCGAAATATGGATGATATTGCATTCATTATTTTTAATCTGAAACAATATCATGTTGTTATTACAAGATAAAATGGCTTAAAATAAGCTGACACATTATAAGAAAATTTTTTAAAATGAAAATTGGATTCACTTTCTTTCACATAATTTATGACCAGTTCTTCCAAAATATTTTAAAGCTTTACTTTACTACATAATAGAAATGTCTCCACGTTCGTTGTTTTTAGTTAGTTAGCAATTTGAATTGGGGCTGTTATATAAGAAGGCTATTTATCGTTGTTGTTGTGTTACAGTATTTATTTTATTGTATAATGCAAATTTTGATCAATTGGTTAATTTTATAATGTATAGAGGAACTTCAAAAAGAAAAAAAGTAATTTCCACCGTTATAATATGTCCTTAAATGGTTCCCCCAATAAAAACATAGTTAACTAAGTAGTATACTACATTATATTAATTAATTTACTAACCAAATAGCAAAAACATTTCAAATTCGAAATCCATCTTTTTACTAAGTACTTTTTGCAAAGTAACAAAAATTCTAATCCATTTGCTGTTTAAATTAAAGATAAACAAAAAAAAAAATTTTTTTTTCCCATGAAATGCTAATTTTATGTTATTTGATAAAAACTGGGAAGTGCAAAATCAAAATCCTGGCGAAATACATATATTTATGAATGAACACAGCACACAAACATTTCTTCACCCTAAGCACGAACACAAATAATATTTTAAACAGCTTAAAATGAATCCAATTTCAAGGTATTTAATTTGTGATAGATAATGACAGCTGAAAACATTTTCCAATATTAGAAGATAAAATTAGGTTATTTCACACATAGTTTCACAAATAAACTCACAAAATAAAGAACGCTTTTTTAAATTTTTAATTTGCAGTATGTTAAATGCTTTATTGAAGAATTTGCAATAATATCGTTCCGATTTTCATTTTATCCAAGATTGCCATTATTTTTTCCTGATGAGCAACTTGCTAATTATTAGTCCAATGTAGAGTCCTCCTTCTGTTTTCTCATAAAATCGCCTTTGTAAATTTAGAGTTTAATTTAGCAAAACATTTTCCACCTAAGTGGTAAAATGTCTTCGTAAAGGATTCCCTAAAGAAATGCCTTGTATTTATGTTGCATTTAGGGATATTTTCAAAAACAAACGCTGCTAATTGTTATTTTTAATAGGTGAACAAAAGAAATATATTTTTAAGAAAGAATATAACTTAACTGCAGCGCTATATCTTATTCCTAGATAGCGAAGCTTGATTACAAACTCAATTTTTAAAATACATTTAATTATCTTTATGCTTTAAAAAATGCCTTGTCTGGTAATTGTAAATGCATAAATCACGTGTTTTTTAAAACTAAGTGATCCACTCTAAGTTGAATAATTACAAATAGCATAATGTGAACGATTATTGAAGCTAGAACCGCCAGTTTATTCTTATGTAATTAATAAAAATTTCATTGTTTCAGCATCCTAGTATCTTTCTTGTTCCATACTAAAGCTCACATTTAATCTTTAGAAAATAATCATATTTCTTTCAATTACCATCCCTCAGTGGAAACTGATGAATAATAGTTTTCATGCATAACAAAGGTGTTTTACTGGGTATTCGGATAGAAAAAAAAAATTCTCGAATAATCTGAGTTGTTAATATATTTTTGGATAACATCCTGAGTGGAATTCATTAATAATAGTAAAGCGATGAAACATGTAAACTCAAAACGTCCTTGGAAGGATCAAAATCACGATCGATTCAGTTATTTAAATAACGCAAAGCTGCGAGGGCTACCTGCCTATGAGGAAGGATGCCTTCGTGGAGGACATTTTGAGAGAAACTAGCATATTATACAGGGGGGAAACCACAAGAACCAAACATGCAGCCGGTCAGTTCGCTTATGATCGAACCCAAAACAGGTCGAACTGCCAATATTCAGAGGTGTATCTTAACCACTGATGAGGCTTGGATCACAATCATGAATCTTCAAAATTATTCATCTAGACGTGCTGTCAATTTAACTTACAAGGGCACCCCCCCCAAAAAAAAGATCATTCCTTATATTCTCCTCCCTTAAGGACCGGGATTCGAACCACAGATCTTCCAATTTTACTAGCTGGATCTGCTACTACTTGCACCACCACAGGACGCAAGGTAAACCAGTAAGTCTTTATAAATGTACTAGCACGACAGCATTAATTATATGAATTGTTGAGCATTTTAACTTCGAAAATTAGATAGAATAGTATTTGAAAATGAATATTATGTTCAATTATTTTTAAGTTTGTTTGTAAACTGATCGTTGCCTTTCCAATTCAAAAAAATTTCGAATCATACTAGATGCTAGATATATCATTAAAACATTTACTTGATTTGGCCACCCACTTAACTTACACGTTGACCATTTAAATAGAGCACTACCAATTGGCACATTCGCATCTCTTTTCTGTTTCGCATCTCTTTCTCGGAAACAAATCTACCTCTGTAGTAGATTAATGTATAGGTAGCAGACATTCTGTCACTGTCAGCTGAGCGGTAAAGTCGCTGAATAGTCGCAGAATACCGAGTTCTGACTTAAGTTCGATTCTAGGAGAACGGGCTGGCTGCATGGGCGTTTTCATAGTTTTCCGCATATATAACATATATACGAGCAGTTTTTTTAAAAAGTCCTGGGGCCCACCAGCGGCCGAGCGGTAAAGTCGCTGAACAACACTGGTAGTTCGGTCCGAGGTTCGAATCCCGCGAACGGGTTGGCTGCATGGCTGTTTTCGTGGTTTTCACTATGTGTAACGTGTATACGAGCCAGTTTCCCTTAGAAAGTCCTCCACGAAGCCATCCTTCCCCTTAGGCAGATAGCCCTCGAGGCTTTGCCCTAATTAAATAACCTAACCTTTAAAAAGTCCTCCACGAAGAGACCCTCCTCTTAGGCAAACAGCTCTAGCATGCTTTGATGTAGTCAAATAAGCCAAAACATTCTGTTGGCGAAAAAGCAAGATTGCATTTATCGTGAATAATTTCTAATGCAAAAGTTATACTTGTTACTAAGGAAAGAATTTATTTTTGTGTAAAATTCAGATTGCCTGAATTTTAACAATTCTCAGAAACGAAACGCAAATAACAAAAAACTAAAAAAATATTTATAATTAATTAGGATATATAAACAATGTAATCATTAAGCATATTTTTAGTAAGAAAGAATATTTTGTAATAAATAAATGAAAAATATATTTAATATTAAAGAATCCTCTATATATCTCTACAAAGTATAAAAATTACAAATATTTTTCAAGGTGCATGTGTATATGTACCTGATAAAATGATTTACATTGTTTATTATTCTAGCGATATTTTTAACCAGATGCATATTTTCCGTGAGGCATTTTCCGGAGATTTTTTTCACCGATATACATTTTCAGGATATTTTCTTGGCATTCGTTTTACTCATGTGGTTATATTAAAGTGTTATTTTGTATGCTGTGAAACCTAACTAGAATTTATTTTCATTCCATAGTCGCTTCACATAAATTTTCGATTTCATGTAATATTCAGTTTCATAATGGCATTTTGAGATTTACTATACTTTTCAGTTTTTTTTTTTTTTTATTAAATGTCGTCTACAACTACTTTCAATAAAATACTGATATATAATAGGGAAATATAACATACACGCGCACTCATGCTCACAAACATACATCACCATATGTATACACAGTGTTTTGTTCTGTGTGTTTACATATATATATATAGTTTACATACAAAACCGTTTTAATAATTCCTACGAAAAATGTGATAAATTTTCACGAAATAAACTGCTTGCGCTTTCTATAGTTTAACATAGATGAAGATTTTAAAGTCTGAATTTAAATAATGATATTGTGTTTATATGTACTGTAATTACTGATGAAAGGATGTTTCTGAATTTAAAGCCAGGGTAGCTTAAATTACTAACAGACGGCAAATACACAACTTGAAATCAGTCTTTGGAAGAAGCAATAAATTTAGAATTTACGGCAGCTCCATTTCTCGTCATAGTTAGCAAAAGGAACAAACTGAGAAAGATCAGAATTATAGATTGTCCTTGCACAAAGGTAATGATCTCCCATACAAAGTAGAAAATGTACAAAGGTGGTAAGCTTTTAGTTCAGTACCCCCTGGAGGTATATTTACGTTGAAGTCAACTTGAAGATTCCGCTATTAGGTGTTTTTTTTTGAAAAGGGTAATATCTTTTTCAGCACATAACCAGAAATAAGAGTTTATGTTTTCATTACTTAATCTTCAAAACTGTATAATTTGGAGCATCTGCTCGGAAAACTGTTAACTTATTCTTCATCATTTATGAAAAGAATACACACCTGCGTAAATGTCTTGGAGAAATAATATCGTTAACAACTTTGCTACAAAGAATTTTTTTTTGGTTTCTATTAACATCTCGATAATGCACGTAGTATATAAATACTTGCATTGTAACTCTTATATAGTTAATTACAAGGAAACTGCATTGTAATTCAAACTGTAAAATTCAGTTCAACAGCAATATCTCAAATTACATATCTTTAGAATTTCCGATACAGAGCCTCGCTCTGGAGATAATTTTTTTCCCCGTACAGTGTTGCTAGTGCTCGCTTTAAAATCGTTTCGTTTTTTTAATCAAAAATTCGTTGAAGGGTTGCAAAATCTGAAATCGATAATAAAATAAATTTCAAATTCAAATTAGGGCTTCCACGTGCCCATATTCTATGGAAAATTATGTTATTCAAATTTGGGTGGCTCTAGGTACCGTTGTTTTATCACAATGCGAGAAACATACGTACATTTATTGAGATTCTTCATTATTTAATTTCTTTAAATATAAGACAGAGCGATAATACATTGTGGCAACGATTTCAAAAGTGATTCAGCCTCTTAGCAAAATGCCAAAACGAAATTAATAGTCCTTCAGAGCCAACCTGTACTTTTGGACTTAAAAAAAAAAAAAAAAAAAAAAGACCGAATGGATGTAAAATGCACAATTTAAGGGAAATTTCCTTGCGTGACAAGGTATTCCTATTACCTAAGCTTTACCTAAGCTTAAAGGTAATAATTTTATCAGATTTTAAATAATGAGAAGAGGCAATTTAGACTCCCAGGTATATGATATACTGATGAGACAAATAATATGTACGTATGTCTGATCTGTAACAGAACTGCTATAGGCAAATATTAAAGTTAAAGTTATAGGCAAATATTAAAGTTAAATTAAAGTTGCATTATACATAAAGTTTTGCTTAATTTAATAACATATATAGTGAGACATCAGATAAATAAACAGCTAATCGAACAACTAAGCAGTGAAGAAAATCACGTCATATCATATACTCCTTTTTAGAAGGTGGCTGAAAAACCGGCAAAAATATTTTGTAATTATGTTATTACATTAAAATTGCATAATTGAAATGGCGATAACCGAAGAATCGAATTATCGCAGTTAATTTTATATACAGTTTTAATTTAGCTGTATTAAAATTTTTAATACTTATAAATTTCATTACATTATAAGGTATTTCTCCCGCCTTCGTGGTATGGTGGTCTGCACGCTCAGAGCGTAATTGAGAGGTCCGGGGTTCGATTCCCGGCAAAGGCGTTGCATATTTTTCATCACTCCTGCTTTCCAAAAATTACCTAATTTCTCTACAGTGGCGCCCGAACTAAAAGGGTGTTGGATGATGATTCTCCTTCCCCTGGATTAGGCGACCTAAAAACCCAGTTCCCAAATCCCACCTTCTTGGTATGCCTTCGTGGTGTGGTAGTCTGCACGCTCAGCGCATAATTGAAAGGTCCATGGTTCGCTTCCCGGCATTGCTTATTTTTCTTTTTTCTGCTTCCAAAATACCTAATGTCTCTAGAACGTAAAAAATAACAAAAATTGTGTTTATGATTTCTCATTCATGAATAAGTTTTTTGATAAAATTATTCAAGCTAATTTGTTTTAAGTGCATTCTGCACTCTGATTTATCCCAGTTTGGAAAGTGTGTCTAGAAGCAAAATATTGTTTGCATTTTATTCTCCTTCGAAAAAAGTTTCAACACTTCAAATGTATTTACTGCCTTTTTTTATGTCATACTTTCTCTGTGTATGTATATCGTACTTCCTCAGAACGATATATGTATATAGAGGACTGTCGTACTTCGTCGGTCCTACTTTTACATCGCACTTTATCGGAAGCTCATTTGATTTAACTGTAAGCGATGAAAAATACTAAGGTTATCTGCCTAAAGAGCGTAATGCTTTCGTGAAGGATTCTGTAAGGAAACCTACCTCACATTTGTACTCTCTATGGAGAAATCCACAAATGCAGCCAGGCATTTGCCATGATTCTGGCCCAGGTCGAAAACTCAAATTCTTTGGGCTTATCCAATCGGCCACCAGAAGGCCCAGTTTTATAGAAAATTACTTGAATCAAGTCATTGAGAATTTAGTAATTTGTTGTTACATAGTATCTGCTAAATAACTTAAAGATGACATAGATTTAAAATTCTAGCATAGTACAGCGGTAATATCTCTGAACACTAGTACTTCGAGCCAGTGTCTAGTTCTGGCGAACAGGCTGACTCCATGGAGGCTTTCATGGTTTTCCTTATGTGTTAACGTCAGTGCCAACCAGTTTTCCTTAAGCAGTTCTCCACGAAAGCATGCCTTCATTAGGCAGATAATACTTACGAATACTTGTTTTGCCGCAATCAAATAAATAAAACTAAACTTAAAACACTTATGTGTTTTTGCCACCTTTTAAAGGACGTTTTACACACAACATCCTCCTGTAACAGCAATGAGATAATTTTACTTGATCGCATATTTCATATTGATATATTTTACCCGTTCCAATATTCAAAAGGATAATTATAACACTATTTTGGCTGATTATAGAGTTAGAAATAGATTATAGAACAGATGGACATAGATGATAGAAATCGATCTTTACACAGAGCTTGTATCATTGTTACATTGTAGTTGAACTGACTGCTTATATTATATACAGGTAGATAACACAAATTTAAGCATACCAAATTTATGAGTAAAAATATTACTTTAGAATGAATATTACACAAATATTTTTCAGAAAAACAATTTAAGGTGGAAATATTGTGCGATATGCATTCTAAAACAATATTTTCCTCCTTAAATTGTCTTTCTGAAAACCGTAACTGGTTTTATATGTAATATTTTATAAAAGGATTTAAAGAAAATTTAATCAGTTATTCTTTCAAATTTCAACTTTCCTTGAAAAGAAAATGTATTTAATGTGTTTCTTCTCAAGGTATGCTATTTAGATTATTTCTTGACTTCCTTGTAGACTATTTACAAACAAATAAAGCTGATACATTTGAGATCATTTGATATTCAAACCATATATTTATTTATTTTGAAACATCTTAAAAAATCTGATGCGGACACCACATGACTTCCTTGTACGACAAATAAATGAAACGTAATTTTTGCTAACCTATTTCGTTTGAAAATGAGATATGATCTTCCATTTCAAAATGCCCCTTTGGCACTGCCGAAAGCAATAAAAAAGGGAGGTGCACAATTAGATGTTATACAGATGCCCCATACAGAAACTTTCAACATTCTACGGTTAACCGTTTTTGAGTTATGCGATATACATGCATACATACGTACAGACATACGTCGCGCTAAAACTAGTCATAAGTCCCAAACATAAAATTTCAACATTTTATGTTAAGTTATGCGTCATACGTACGTGTAAACGTCATGATGGAACTATTCAAAATGGAAATTTCCTTTGAAATATGAAAATCGAAATGTTTCGCGATTACAATACTTTATTTATTTCTCACAAGTCAAAACGGTGTCATAAATAACTAACTACTAATAAATTTATGATGCAATCTAAAGAATCATTTAAATCTAACACTTTAAACTGGAATAAACTTATAATATTTGAAAATTAAATATAAACATAATACTAAAATAAGTTGCGAATAATTTGTATTCGAAAAATTGGAACACGAGAGAAAAAAATTCTCACAAACTCCCTTTGTATATTAAAAAGTATTTCCTCAGAAAATAAGGATAAAAAAAAATGCAAGATTAATTTTTCACCATTATCGAAGCAATTCCTTAAAGAAACTGAAAATTTAAAGCATTTTACGTAGTTTCTCTTACTGATGTATATTGACTAACTTTCTGTATTCGGCACACATCTTGATTTAAGGTACGAGTAATATATAGCATATGTGTTAGTGTGCAAATTATAAAGTAGCCAAATAGGAGATAAAATACTATTTTAGCAACCAGTCTCGTGACGAAGATACCATAGGGAGAAAAACTAATTTCACTCGCTAAATTCAACGGAGGGGAGAATTAGCTTAATTATATCCACATGGTAAGGGGGGCCCGCTTTTGAAGCAGTTTGAGTAAAAATGCTTGCCGCTTTTGCGACAGTCCTGGTAAGAAAACACGATTATTTTTACGTCGTTTTCTGAAAAAACCCGTAACGCTCGGGGGGGGGGTTAAACCAGTGCTACCAGAATCTCGTTTCTCAGAAAAGTCCTGTCTAGCAGGGACTGTAGCCATGTGTGGTAACCGCTTGAGACAACAAGTGTTTGGCAAAGTTGTTAGAACAGTTACTGCTGTTGAAATGACAGTTTTTCAAGATTTAAGTGAGTTTCTTATAATCGGTGCTCGAGAGATGGAACATAGCATCTAACGAGGTAGCGATAAAATTTGGATTTGCGCGTACGACCATTTCACAAGTGTACCGTGAATATCAGGAAGCCAAAAAAAACATCAAATCTTCGACATCGCCATGAAATCTTTCCTCAAACTCTTGCAGATTCCAACGCTGGGGCATCAACTATTCAAACGAACGTCATTGATATGAGCCTTTGGAGCCGAAGGCCCACTCTTGTGCAGTTGTTGAAATGCATGACACAACAGCTTTGTGCTTCGCCTGGGCCTTCAACACCGCCATTGGTCTACTAATGACTGTATACACGTTTCCTACTCTAACAAATCTCGTTTCCAACTGTATCGAGCAGAAGGAATATGTATGGACAACCTTATAAATCTATGGACCCTACACGTCAACAGGGGACTGTAGGAGCTGTTTCCGGAGGCTCTGAAATGGTATAGGGGCTGTGCGGTTGGCCTGATATGGGACCCCTGATACGTCAAATACTACTCAGTCAGGTGACAGATACGTAAGCATGCTGTTCGATCAACCTCATCCATTCATGTTCATTGTGCATTCCGACAGACTTGGAAATTTCCAGCAGGACAATGCGACAATCTGCACATCGAGAGCTGATATCAAGTGATACAAAGAGCACTCATATGACAATTTAGACATGTCCACTAGCCACCTAGGTACCCAGACATGAACATTATTGAGCATATCTGGCAACGTGCTGTTCAGAAGAGATTTCTACCACTTCGGATTCCTATGGATTTGTGGTTTGCTCTGCAGTATTTATAGTGTGAATTACCTCGAGCACATCTTTAGACATTAATCCAGTTCATGCCACATCGTGTTGCGGCACTTATGCGTGTTGGCGGAAGCCCTACTCGATATTAAACAGGTGTTCCAGTTTTTCTGGTGCTTCATACATTACTTGCTTGGTGTTTTAGACTATTTGAATCGACTATTTGTTTTATAAGTACGTGGATACGTTACAGAGGGCTCATAGCCTGACCCTCAGGCCATATATGACATCGTTTTAACCACCGAGGAGATGTTTTATCAGCTGTGCAGGGGAAGGCAATGTCTCCATAGGAGGACAGCAGCTAAGTGCTTTGTCATAATCAAAATAATATAAACTAAATATTCATTCTCCCAGCAGAAAAGTTACAGCAGCGTCAAACTGCAAATTTTTTATATGATGTATCAAGGACATTTCAAGTATAGGTGACCTTCAAATTTTTGTAAAAAAAAACGACTGTTCATCGCTTGAGAAATTTTTTTTTCAAGTTGAATAGGATTATTTGTGTTATACAATACTTTTTAGTTTGAATATGCTAAATTATTGATTATCCGTAATGATATGTGATCGAGTACATGTGCATGGATAACCGAATTTTTTAAAAAATCTAGAAATTCCTCTGAAAAAAAAAGTAATTAATACAAGAGTTACGAAAATGAACAGAACTCTTCAGAAATTTTAAATAAACGACTTAACAGTGTGCTGTTTAAAATCAGATTTGATTAAATTAATACTTTGTTTCATAATTATAGTACAGTGGATTAATTTATTTTCTGGATTTTGCAATAATTTCGTTAGTGCATTTTAAACTTCTAGGTAGGATACCTAGGCTCAGAACCTGTGCTTTCCCTATATGTGTAAGCTTAAAATCATTAGGGCCATCGTTCTTCATTCCTTCCAGCATATCTTGTTGAAGTGACTAAACGTATTATCCAGTGTTTCTGGGTTTAATTTAAATCATCTACTCATATAATTATTATAACAACCATACTGCAAATTGCAACAACCCATATTTTCAGCCGTGTTATTTGACTTTCTTCCTTACCTTCCTCCAACATTCTCCCTCTTTTTAAGTCACTGCAAAAAGAATGTCTTGATCTAATAAAGTGCTATAAGCATTCTCAAATTTTGTGTTTCTCTAACCGCACTTCTATATCTCCTTCGCTAATAAATCACTTAATCTAAATAATCTTAATTTTATACCCTTGAATACCTTACATGATTTCAGCGAGAATCCCCGTTACGTCCTTACTTCACGATGTGGCGTATCCATTTTTCCCAACCGTCAGTGAATTAACATTACATTTATGACTTCATTTCAAATCTTAACAATAAACATTCGGTACCTAGAGCCATGGAATTTTGAATAACGCACGTATGCACCCGAATATGAGCACCTGGAAGCCGAAATTTGAAATCTGGAATTTGTTTTATTATCTATTTCATATTTTCTAAGACGTTAACGAATGTTTTATTAACAAACTCGACGTTTTCAAAGCGAGTAATGCAACACTATACGGGGGGTGGTGGAAGCTATCTCCATCGCGCGAGACTGTGTATCGGAAATTCTAAAGATATGCTCATTTTAAAATTATTTTGTAATATTGCTGTTGAACTGAATTTTATGGTTTAAGTGCGAAGAACATGATATTTAATAAATAAAGGTAACACACAAAACGTTAAAATAAACGCCACTTTGGGGTAATGTAAAATATGATAGCTTTCTGATTTTTATATATATTTTTTTTCTCTTTTTCATCTGAATTCCGTAATTGCACTTTCTGTGCTATATGTTTAAGTAGAACATCCATACGAAATACGAGGAAACTCCTGATAAATTTACTAATGTTTTGAAGAGATTTGATTTAGTTTTTCAGCAAAAAGAATTCATTTATGTAAATCATTAGTTATATAAATAATTAGCTTGAAAAAGTTACTTTTGTCTTAAAGAAGATTTATTTTCTCACGAGTCCTTGGTTGCCTTGACGAAACGTATTCTGCATTTTTCCTCATAAAAAACAAAAACAAAGGATTTTTATATATATGAAAGACGATTTTAGTTTAACGATCATCAACTAGTATACAAGTATGTCAATATTCTATGTCTAGGACTTATTGTGATAGAATGTCAAAACAAGCTACATAATGTTTTTTACTTAAATATAATTTTTCCCTCCGCGTACTCACCATCATAATTGGAGGGGGGGGAGGCGGAAATGAAGAAAAATAGTACTGTCACCTGTATGATGCTCAAGGCTCTTGCCAACAACAGGAGCAATCTTGCACTCCTTGCCACGCTGAATTTCGTGTTCTTGACCTGATGCTGCTGTCAGAAAGTGTGAAAAAGTCACAACAACAACATATCATGTGTATATGCTATTTTACCTTTCTTCTTATTATTATTAAAAAAACAAGTTTTTAATAACATAATTCCTATTAAAAATAAGTTTCAGTGTCAAAAAGGTTTCAATTGTAAATGCTAAAATCTAATTAACTACATTGTATTTTTTATTTATTAATATGAATTAATTATTAGAGCAAAGGGGCGGTAGCCCGAAATAGCTACTAGTCTCAAATTTTCATTTTTTGCCGTTTCACTGCAAACGGCGAATCGCTTTTTAAATTATTGCCACCAAATATTATCGCCCTGTACTATATTAAAAAAAATTAAATAATGAAGAATCTGCGTATGTATGTTTCGTGCATTGTGAAAAACGAGGGAACCTAGAGCCATCAAGGTTTGAATAACATAATCCTCCACCCGAACATGAGCACCTGGAAGCCCGAATTTTGAATTTTGAATTTATTTTATTATCAGTTTCATATTTTGTAAAGCTTTAACAAATTTTTGACGATTTCTAAGCTATCAACGGCAACACTATTCGGGGGGGGGGGTATTATTTCTAGTCCGCAGGCAGTTTTTAAATATAGTTGCTATCCACCTATATCTGCTATACGCTATTCTTACCTGGAATATATTACTTGATAAACAAATAATAAAAAGAAAAGAATTCTGAAAGTTTTCAGATTTTATATTACGCGGGAATGGGCATTTTTTTAAACTTTTTATATGTTACATATTTTGTGATATTGCTGTTGGATTTAAATTTATGTGGTTTAAGTGCTAAGAACATGATGTTTAATAAACAGATGTAACACATAAAAAGTTTAAAAAAATGCCCATTCCCGCGTAATATAAAATCTGAAAACTTTCAGATTTTTTTCTTTTTATTATTTGTTTATTAAGTAATATATTCCAGGTAACAATAGCGTATAGCAGATATAGGTAGATAGCAATTATACACATCTGCTCTTGATAAAGAAGGACTTGTGTCAGACTTCCCCAAACGGGAAAAACTTTTCATCGATGTAATGTTGAATTACGAGCTGTTTTAACGCAGTGTTGATTTCATCATAACATAGTCTGCCAATAACGAAGTATGCATTAGTTAAGAAAGAATTGTATCACGTATTACGCCTAGAAATAATTAAAAGTGATAAATGAATGTTTGCTACCATTTCTGTAACAAACTTCTCTTTTTTCTCCTTGATATTCAGTTTTTTGTATTATCTATTTTTAAGAAGTGGTTAATAATTTTAAAGTATAGTTTTATACTATATCAAGATAAACCCACATTTTTCTATTAGTATAACGGGAACGTTACCAGAATCTAAATGTTATCCCTCCTTTACATTAATTTATATTATTATTTACTTCTTTAGATATTTTTAGCTTTTCTTCTTCAAAATTTTTAAAGCTTCGTTTTATTTAATTTTTTAAGATCCTTTTAGTTGCGTTACCTTCGAGAAAATTCACATAAGTGGTGCTAGATAGCGCCTCTAGTTAATGCACTAGCATCATTCATGTACAATTGTAGCATTTACGTTTCTTTCGATTGGAGATCGGTAGATGGCGCCATTAGAAATTATTACTAGCAACCGTAGAGCAGACTTGAACAAAGCCGTAAAGAAAAACAACTTTATAACCGAGGAAAAGGCAGCTCCTATAACATTTTAAAAATTAGTTTTTATTGCTTACTCTCTAGAATCATATATTATGCATATATTTTACTACACCAGTGTTCCAATATTCAAAACAATTTATTAATTTCATGCTTTTTATGCTAGCTGGAAATTCATCTAAATTCTTAACGCAATTATTAACTTCGAATTATCGCATAATTCTCCAATTTTTTTCATTGAATATTGTTTTTTTTTTTAAAAAATTTATTTACACCAATGATGCCACAAAGTGAAATACGAGCTTTCCTTTTTGGGGGGCGGGGGGGGGACTAGAGAGTGTAAATGTTGTGAAGTGTTCTATAATTTATGCATAAAGATAAACATAACTATAAGTTAATGCATAAATTATCAAGTAATCATTAATAGTTATGCAAATTTATTATTACCGTTTATTTGCTCTGTTTTCTTTGTAGGAATTTCTTTTATTTTTTGCCTTTTTTTCTTTTCACTTCAATTATATGCGTACAACTCATGGAACTAAAACCTGGAAGATATTGCTATATGCTGTGCAAGTTGCCTCACTATATTTCTTTTATGCAAGATCATGGACTATGCATAGTGTTGGCGCATGATTTAATTTCTGTAAAATATCAACGATGATGAGTGTTTTACGTGATTAAAATTTGTATTGTGCTAAGAGAATTTCCTGAAAGTGCATAAGGTATTATAAACGGAGGCATCAGATGTTTCAATAACTTATGAAAACACCTTAAATGAATTTTGTATTCGTACAGTTTTTACTGCTAATGTATAACAAAACAGAAAGGAATTTCTAAAACTGTAAATTTCTATTATTTAGCGGACATTCAAAAAGAGTTTATTAACTGCACGCATTTTTATTCTCAAGTTGCATGCAACTTACACAGACTAATGAGGTTATATTAGCTGAACAATTCTCAAGAAGTGAAAATTCTTAGTCTTCAATATTCGAAGAATCTAAGATGAAGTAGATAAGAATTCCGAGATGATCTTCAGTATTCTAAGAATTTGATTGCAATACTAATGAATTATTACGTTGAAGCAAATTTTTCAGTATCTTTGAAAATTAAATTTTTTGCTCATTAATAAGTAATCATTAATGGTTTTAGTGCATCTGAATTTGCATTCACAAATGCTTTCACAACATTGACCCTCTACTAATGCATTAGCTTGATGCTCAGCTTATTAAGATTCATTTTTTGACCAAAGTACAATTATACGGATTTAATTTTTTTTCTCCAAAGTAAAAACAAACCTCGGTGACAACTCTTCCTTTATATAAAATGTTATCCAAGGAGTATGTAATTAATGCCTAAAATTGCCCCTTAACTTTTTTTATATACCCTTGATATGTAACATTTTAGGACTCAAACATTATGATGTTATCGAATATTTCTAGAATTCCATTTCAAACTAAGAGCATAAACAAGCGCATTTATAAAATTTTGCAATAATTTTCTCAGTCACATTGAATGATTAAATAAAAGAAGTAATTTTAAACAAAAATAATTATATTTTAAATTTCTAAATAAAAATTACTTCTGAGAGCCTTCTAGGATGATGTCGTATTACAAGGTATTTTCTCCTTCCTTTCCGCATGCCTTCGTTGTGTAACAATAACGGCGCGTATTCGAGAGGACAGGTTTGAGTTCGGGAGAGGGCATTGCTAATTTTTCACGTCTCCAGCACCAAATAACCTAATGACTCTAGTGGCGCCTGAACAAAAAAGGTGGTGGATGATGATTCTTCACCATCAGGATTTGGCGATCGGGTCTCCTAATTCCCAGTCGCCCTTTAAAAGGGGGTATATAAGGTGTTTTCTCCCCTTTCTGCATACTTTCATGGTGTAATGGTAGAACACTCGACGCGTATTCCAGAGGTCCTGGTTCGAGTCCCGACGACATTTTTCACGTCTCCAGCATCAAAATAACCTAATGACAGTATTACGTAAAACCATAAATATTGTAGAATGTGAGAAAATAAGTGGACTCCCTGATATAAATGTAAAATATGAGCGTTTCTGGTACAGTTGTTAAAAAACATTACTTTTCTATACCGAAAGCAATACGAAGATTTATAAATTTTGTATAAAATCAAAGGTTCTATTCAAGTTCTTCAAATTTCTTTCAATTCAAATTTTTCTTAGTAGCTTACTTATCATATTTTTAGAATGGAGCTAATTATATGATAGTTCTCATATAATTTATACTTAACTTTTTGAGTATATTTTAGTCTTACACACTGTTTCAAATTAATAGTAAAAATCGACTTTTGATATCGATTTAAATAAAACGTGTTCACACAATTCGAACAAAACGTCTTTCACCTTTAAGCGCAAATTATTTTATGCTTTATGTAGATTTCCAAGGAAAGGTTGAGATCCACTAGAAAGATCGTGTAGCATTTATTCAGAGGCTCAAAACTGTTCATACATTAGTTGTTACGAATGACAGCATACTAAAAATAAATATATATTGATAAAGATTTTATCTACATCAATGTTAATGAACTTCATCGTTTGCTCATACAACCTTCCGAAGAATCAACAAAGCTTTAATTTCCTATCATTAACTATCCAGAACATGAAGTTTTACAGAGAGTTGGAAATACAGCAGAAATATCGCATACAGCTTTTTGGAGGCCTCGAAAACGTTTCATAAGTTGGGTGCAGTGAATGATTAAAAACACTGGAGATCTTATCTACATTCAATGATGACAAAACTAACAGAGAAACCCCAACATCATAAATGTTACCACCACTACGCAAAATCTGTAATTTTATTACAATTAATTATTAGAATTCAATGTTAATAATATATGTGTTATCCTCTAATTAGAACATTATTCTAACTAGTTTAATAATATTCGAATCTGGCAAAAAGTTGTTTCGAGAAATACGCGTTTAAATGTTTAGTATGAGCTTAGATTTGAGAACATCTGAGTTTTGATTTCTGCACAATACATCTCATGTATTGGTTTCGTATGAAAGTGCGAAATACTGAAAAATAGCATCGAAAATAGATGTAAGAGAAAACAGGAAATAATACAGTTTCGCGAATGTCATTGAGAGAAGAGCGAAATAAGGAGAACGTAATGCAAGAATTTCCCTCAGATGCACATCTAAGGAGGCAAGAGTCTGTATAAAACAAGAAAATAATTTTAAACAATAAACTATAGTACCCTAGCAAATTATTAAAATTTGATTTAGTCGATTTACATTAAATACGTTGGAAGCCAAAATCTGAATAAAATGCGAATTTGCTATGTAAAAATTAAATTAAAATAAATAATAAACTATTTAACTCTTTCGCATCCAGAGAAGCCAAAATCTGTTCCCCTGAAAATCTAAATGTCTATGTATATGAATTTCTGATGAAATTGATTTCCTTTTCTGATTCTGACTGCTACAACGTTAACAATAACCTGCTTAACTCTTTCACAATCAATTCGCCCCACACGTCCCTACATTGAAACCACCAGAACCGCCCCAAAACGGCCTAGATTGTAATCTTGTTTTCTTCCCTTCCCCTAATGTATGCAGTAGCAGGTACAGTTTCCCCAAATGCATTGTATCAGTTTGCTGCAGGCAGCTTGTCCTAAGAGGTTTATTATCTTTTGGTTGCTCGTGACATTTCATTGTTGATTCTTTTGTGGTACAGTGTGCTTTTAAGCTTTAAACAGCAATAAAAGTGCACTTTAAAAATTTAAGGATTATATTTATTTTTAATCAATTTATTCCTTCCTATAAAATTAACAGAAATAAACAAAATCTCAGTCGTGATCATAACAAAGCCAGAAAGCCTTGTTGGTCTGACCTTCACAATAGTTTTATAAAGAACGGGGTCAAAGGCTAATGGAATCTTAGTTAGAAAGTACAAAGGATGTCATTCGAAATTTTCACACCTATCTTCTGCATTAATGGACAGGGAAGGGAGGAAATTGCTGTGAAACTGGAAAAGTATTTCGGGCGCTTCAGTATTTTGAGGATACAGGTTAGCGAAGGGTTAAAGATTTCAAAGAGTTAAAGGAAGTGTTTACTTTTCTCTTGGGGATCTTTGTGCAGTTTTCCCTTAGAACAGGATTGCAACTGCGATCATCATGTGCTGAACGTTGACGCTAAGCCAAGGAGAGGGGAAGTGCATTCAAATAAAAGAGTTACTTAAGTAGCTTGGAACGAAAGGCTGCATGTCATTTAGAAACCTCCAAAACAATGAACCATGCACTAATGTGATGGAGAAAAGCACCAGGTAGAAAATGAATGTAGGCGTTTGAGCGATCTGCCGATGTCTAAATCCACGGGCGTTAAGCAACTTCATTGTGAAAGAGTTAAATTTATTTCATTAATTTACGATAATGGGGCACCAAACATCTAGAAAAATTAAGAAATTAATCCGAAACTAATAGCAAGAAAATTATTTTAATAATAGTTTAGAAAGGCAAGCAATAATGCAAATTTAATCAATTTGCATTATTGCTTGCCTTTCTAAACTACGTAAACTGCATTGCTTAATTATAATAATCCTAATATTTAGCTGTGGCCAGAGAAATAATCAACTGCCAATTTTTACAAGCATAGCAGATGTACAACCTCATAAGTTAATATAAAAAGAGCGTTGCCATTTCACACTCAGTAATAATAAATTGCACTCATTGTTTTTAATTAATGTAAGCTGCACTTTGCTAAAGGTCAAACAGAAACGAAATAACAAAAAATAACTGGTTAATTAAATGAAACTCTAAACTTCTATGTGATATCCATATTAAATTTCGTATGAATTAATTTGTCTCGCAGTCAAACATATAAGCTTGATATTGATTTGCTTTCTAGCAGTTATTAAATCTTAATACTGTAAATAAATTGCATGTTATTCGTACCAGATTATTAATTAAATTTTCAAATATCTCCGTTTTTTTCCTACTTACAAGATAGTCATAAACTTATTTTCGTAAAAGAAATCAAATTACTTTGCACTGTAACACAAGTAAAAGATTTTATTTAGAAGGTAGATTCCTGAAGTGATCCATACATCTGCCATATTTAAATAAGACATTCAAGAGAAGTAAAAAATTCAAAATTCATGATCGTTGCTAGAATTTATTTAACTCTTGAAAATTTAACTCTTGACTCAAATGAACTATTATTCTACAGGTTACATAATTTTTTCCTTGACATCTTTTGTCATCATATTTATCATTTTTTAACATCATCTTTATCTTGACATCAATAGCTGTATAATGTGTGTGGGCTTTCTATTTATAATTTATATTTCTTTTAGGCGTTGACGAAATATTATGAATTGCAAGCATGGTTTGAAAGTCTGGAAGAGATTCAGCCGCTGTTTACCAAATTACAAAACCGGTATACCATGGAAAACTTCTGAAAACTAAATTAATTTTCTCATCCTCTTAACTTTAAAGAAGCCTATTTTAATTCCATTATTTAAAAAATATGCAAGGCTTAGTACTATGGGTGGGTGAGTTTAATATTATTCATGAAAAATATACTCATTAGTTTAATATGTATGCTGTGAATGTACAAAAATAGATTTAATGTTACTAAAGCATCCTTTCTTGAATTTCAGAATAAGTAAAATATGTTTAGTAACATAAGCGCTACTGTTAACTACAATGTAATAAGTATTTAACAAAAACTTATTAATATTAAATTCATAATATTATTGCTTAATGGCAATTGAAGAAATTACTTATTCTTTTTCTGCTGTTGTGGCACATTATCGTAAGACAAAATTTACATTATAGGTAATGATTACATATTGACAATTAATGCTTAATTAATATAGAAAAGACTTAAACCTTTATAACGATATTACGAATCTAAAAACATTTTCCAAAATATCTTTAAAATAATAAATTTACCACTGTGAATTAAAAGGATTTACCGTGTAGATGACTTTTTTAACCTTGCTTAGACAAGAGGGTGGTAACATGTAAATAGCAGAAAGCATTTTATGTTCTTTCCGTTTGCTCAAGGTATAAACCTCTTTTTATTCTTGATTTAGCAAAGAAGTACAGGTGGTCGGGAAACTAGTTTATGTATATTTGAAATAATAAATATTGAATGCGCGATTTTTTATGCTCAGTGTGATATCTAGCATTGTGTCTAGGATGTATACTTTTCAAAAGAAAATAATATGTATGTATATATATCCTCTGCAACTCGACTGCAGGAATTATTTAATTACATTTCTACTTTCTTTACCTGATATACAGTCCATCAAATCAAAATGATGGCTTGTTTATCTATTTACTCATTAAAGTCACAGTCAGGTGGCGCTGTCGCTTATTTATCAGAAGACAATGGAAATATAATCAGAGGCATATTCAATAGCGATGAGCTGTAACAAGCAGCAATTGTAACTGAATTAAATCTATCTGGAAATATGAATTCAAAATTTAAGTCCCCTGCAACTTCCAAAGGGACAGTGAAAGAGACTTATCCTCAACAATAATCCATAACCTTTACCATTCAAACTCAGCAATTTGAATTAAAGGCCCCATAATACGGGCGGGTAGACGGTTAATGTACAGCAAAGCTACCTATGCGATCCGCGGTGAAGAATCTAATGTCCCACTTACTTCTATTTACTTACCTATCTACCTTATCTCATTGAACGATGTGACTTAAAAGCAATCAACGCCCTCCTTAATTATGGCTATCATATTTTTAATACTTAATTTAAATGGTTTATGATATGTTTAATTTATTTGATTCATAAAATATACAAATGAATTTTTATAAAGGTAAAGCTGTTAATCTAATTAACAATAGACATTTCTAACGTCTTATATTATTATGCATATCAGGAGAAAATAACTGTTTAGAGGCCACCTCACAAAGAGCTTTCATGCAGTAGAGTCGCTCATTGGGTATTCTTACGAAAATGGAGATATGCAAATAATTTTAGTGAAATTGGAGTATTTTGGGGGCTATAATCTAAAGTGAGAATCTAAAGAAGCGAAATTTTCGTGGAAAAGTGCGTACACAGGGACAAATCTATTTAAAATTGAGTAAATGGCTATCTTGCGACGATTTTGGCGACTAATTTTCGTCACCAAATTTGGAGAGAAATCTCCAAAAGTTGTCAAAATTGGCGACCTATTGGTCCGGTCTCTATATAACTGTAATGAGAATCGTAACGGAACAACTGTACTTGATACCATATGTAGCTGGTCCTCATACGCCTTTTATTAATTTTGGGAAGTGGAAAGTACTAGAGATTTCTCGGAGGCTGAGGGGAAATTATATAAGACTTAAGAGAACATCAGTTTATCAGTATTAGCTGTTTAGATCAGCGAACTACCTGATCTGCTGCTGTTGATTGTTGCTGAGTTGATCTGCCGTATTGTGTCGGAATCTGCCGGATTGTGCCGCATCTACCGATTGTACCGGATCTGCCGGAATACCGGAAAACTGCCGATATTATTCCGGGGTCGAAGTGAAATACGACCTGGTTAATCCAGTCGCACGCAAGTTATAACTTCAGCATCGGCTTATCGAGACCCATGGAATCACAAAGTCAAGAAAGATTATGTTGGCAAACAGTGACATTAAACCCATAATTCATTTAATGGAGTCTTAAACAGGAAACATACCTGGCAGGACATTTTGATCTATAGACCTACAAGAAAGCAATATTGGGCTCTCTGGGATTCATTCCATATTCGAAACAGCGTCTTGAACCGGAATTTCGAATCGATTGATGGAAAGACATTCCAATGCCAGCTGATATTTTCGAGATACCGAATCCCGGACGTCCTTAAAGAAATACATAGCAGTCGAACATAAAGCCACTTCGGAATAATGAAAACATTGCATAGAGTTCCAAACCGCTTCTGCTGGAGTAATCTAAGGGCTGACGTACAAAACTGAGGCCAATCATGCGATGCTTGTGCAAGTCAGAAAGAGCCAAAGAAACGCAGCTAGAGGAAGCTACAGCGTTACAATGTAAAAGCGTTTACAATGTTAAATGTTTACTGCCCAGGACGTGCAGCCCTTGGGAAAGGGGCACCGTTACGAACTTTCTGCAATTTTAGTGAAATTATATGGTGTTTTTTTGTTTTGTTTTGTTTTGTTGTATAATCTAATATGAAAATCTAAAAAAGCGAAGCTTCTCGGAGAAGCAGGAATATGGGGGGGGGCAAGTCTGTTTAACTTTGATTTAATAGCTATCTTGCTAATCTGGCAAGATATTGCTCGGCTGGTGACAATTTTGGCGGCTAATTGTTTTTAGTCAAATTTAGCAAGTAATAGCAAAAAGTCTAGAAAACTTAGCAAACATTTGGCGACATTTTTAGTCCGGTCCTTGTATAACTGTAATAGGTATTGTAATTTAATATTTGTAATTTACCCTATATGTAGTTGTAACTGTATACAATCCTCGTGTGACAGAGATTTCTCAGCGGCCGGGGGAAAATTATATTCAGTTCTGCTTGCGTCCGGAGTATTGCGATATCTTCCCGTTAGCTTCGCACTTTAGATGCGCTTTGCCTTACGTTGTGTTTAACGTTGTTCGTAATTTAAAGTATAACTACTAATTGTACTCCGCGATACTGTGAAGAGCTGTACAAGTCTTTTTGAGGAAATTTCCAGAATTGTTAAGTTTTGGTTTTGGTAAAGATTAATTTTATTAAGCTGTCATCGGTTTTGGGTCATTCAATCTGTTACGAAGCTGCAGGCACGCAAAATTATTTTAAACTAATACAGTAATGAAGTTATTTAAAGCAGAAGCACACTTTTAACAACAAAGATATGAAATATTGTGTTTGCTCGTGCATAACAAATTCACAATGAGAAAGCTCATGTCGACAGATAATATTCTAATGTTATGATTTTCCATTTCTGCAAAAAAAATTGTGCGCATAATTTTAAGGAAAATATTTCTATTAAAGAAACATTTGCAAGATAAATCTGTGTGGTGTCCGCCGAAAACGTCGCTGCAGAAACATCGCGGGCGAAAATGTCGCAGAGAAAACAACATAAGGAGAAAACATCGTGGTACGAAACATCGTGAGAGAACACATAGCAAAGAGAAAACATCGCAGTTCTAAAACATCGTAGTACAGAATATCGTGATCATAAATAAAACGGTTCAAACAAACAAAGTTTAAAAACATCGTCGTCGAAAATATCCTGGTAAAAATAAAGTATCTACAAATTATCGTATGACAATAACATCGCACACATGCGTTTTCAGGTTTTGATAGTTGTAAATGCATGTTCGTATAAAGATCGTAGAGTACAAGAAAGAAAGAGGGATTCTTTTACTTCTAAATTTCATATATTTGAAGAAACTAATAAATTTTTGCTGAAAAAATAAGAAGGAAACTTAAGCATTTAAAACTTGAAAATGAGTAGAAAATTAATGCAACTTAAAAAGCTTAATAGAATTTTTAATTAACAAAGGTCATTAATAAATTAAGCTTTTTTTAATAAACTCATAACTTTTCATGAAAAATACAGTCAAATGCTTAGAAAAAGAAAGATAGACAACTGCAAGAGGTTACCTCTATAAAACTTGCTTAGTTAATGATCAAATTATTTGCTTTCACATTTGTTAATCTGATACTTTTTTATGAAAATTACGTATTGATTTGTTTTCGTCTATTATTAAAGTGTCGTTAACATTTTAATGTATGGTGTGCAGTAAATGTTTTGGAGGTCGATTTGTTAGTTATGACGAAAAGTCAATTACATATTATGTCACTTTGCGATTTGAAAAACGCATGTATGCCGTGTTATCGACATGCAATGATTTGTAGGTACTTTATTTTTTACCACGATATTTTTGAAGACAATTTTTTTAAACTGTAAATGTTTTTAAACTGTTTCTAAACTGAAGTTTTTGAACCGCTTTATTTTGTACCATGATATTTTAGAACAGAGATGTTTTCTCCCACGATATTTTGTACTACGACGATTTCTCCTTGCGTTGTTTTCTCTGCGACGTTTTCGTCCGCGATGTCTTCGCTGTAACCATCTGTCTGCATCATTTTAAAGAAAATATTTCTGTTAAAGATAAATATTTTTATTATAGGTTTTTTAACTTTTATTTAAAATCAAAAACTGAAAGCAAACAAAATTACTTGCAACTCGAAGAAAGTTACTAGTATTTTATTGGCTTTTTTTTTGTGTGTGTGTATTTAATTATGGAAAAGCACACGAGGGCTATCTGCCTAAGGGGAGGGAGGCCTTCGCGGAGGACATTCTAAGCGAAACTGGCTCGTATACACATGGGGAAATCCACGAAAACGCCCATGCAGCCAGCTCGTTCGTTATTGGCTTTTTGAAACGCCTTTGTTATTATCAACATTAAAACAATCAAATAACAAATTTTAAAATTTGAAACGCAAGTAGTACTGGTACAAAAGCCTGCTGGTCACGTATAGTAACTTCAGAACTTTGTTAAAATTTAACTTTATTAATATTCAGAATTTAACTTTGTCAATATTGAACATAAATTTACCAATAACCCAGCATTTCTAACGCAATAGTAGTTTTAAACTATAATTAAGACTTGTGTTAGTTTCAGTAACATTTGGGAAATATCTTTATGACAGGTCTTATGCGTCAGTGAGAGTTTGCATGGAAGATTAAGATTTTACATTTTGAAACTCAAGAACACACATCTCTGGTTTCTTTACGATATGCTTGAATATTCCGAACGATATCGCTGTACAAATTCAAAGTTTGAACAAAATGTTTATAGATTATATAACATGATAAAAGGGGAAATGAAGTTATTTTCTTTTTATCTAGCCTTAAAGGGTGAATTAGTTTGTACAGGGTGATTCTTTTAAAATTGATATAACAAGTATCCGATTTTAATGCTTTTTGCGGCAAAAGATTCAGGAAGAAGAACAATTTAGTGGTTTTTCTTTTTTTTTTTTTTTTTTTTTTTATGTGCAAGAAGAAATAAGAAATAACGAAAACAGTGAAATGCCTATACAAGAAAGGAGGGCTTGTGTTTATAAAACGTTATTAAAAACTCTGGTTGCCATGTAGCCATACCAAACGTTACTATTAATAGTTTGTAGAAGTTATAAAAGTTTATAATTACTTACCTACAGTAGGTGTTAAAAATGGCCGCCTTCCTGGCGTAGGCATAACCGAACTCGCCGCTCCATGTTGGCTGTAATACTCGGCAATGTGTCGGCAATGATGTTTGGAATTTCTCTAGAAATGTTAGCTTTTAATTCTTCCAGTGTTCGTGGTTTATCGCCATAGACACGCCCGTCCAGAAAATCCCATAAGACGAAATCTGGTGACCGCGGAGGCCAAAAACCTTTAGAAATAATGTGGTCCCCAAAGAAACTCCTAATCAAATCCATACCTTGTTTTGGCGTGGGGCATGTGGTGAAATGTCTGACTGTTCTGACTTCAACAATACGCAATCCCTCTTCTGTGGAATTTCGCTTCCGTTATTTCTTCTTTTTTTTTTTTTTTTTTTTTTTTTTTTTTTTTTTTTTGGCGGGACATCAAAAAACAGGACGAATCACTAAATTTTACTCCTTCTTTAATCTTTTGCCGCAAACCGTATTAAAACCGGATACATTTTAATAAAACTACAGCCCAATGAAATGCGTCTATTCTAAACAAATCACCCTGTATGATAATGTTTCATTTTAATAAGCATAATTGAATTCAGTAGCAGTTCTATGGAACAAATTGAAGTTTATAATACCGAAACACCCATGCAATAAAAACTCGTGCATTCTGCAGTAAAGCTCAAAAAGCAGTTTGAGTGTTGGCTGGAGTTTCATTCCAATATATATGTCCCAAATTTTTCTCTTCAGACTTTGCCCATTCTTGATGAAGTACTATGTGAATAATTATACAAACATATTTTTCAGGGTAATTATCTCGGTAAATATCTTAAGTTGCCAACTGGGTTTGGTATAATAGGGCATTAATTGTTATGAACACTGGGTGAGCTATATCATCAGTAAATTTGATATCTCTGATGTAGACTTAGATCACTAGTGGTCGACTAGTAAAGACTTCAGAACATTGGCAATTCTGGTTGGGTTCGAACCCAAATAAGGAACTGATTGCGCGAGTGTTTTCGTGGTTTATAAACACGAAATAAAGTTTATATGAATACAAAATGAAGTTTATATGAGGTAGTTTTTCCTTCTAAAGGCATTCCCTCTTTAGGTAGCTAGTTTTCGTGTGGTTTGCCATGTTCGAACAAACAAACTGATTGTGGGTTGTTGATGCCTATGAAACTAGAATACGTGTATCGTAGCATTTTTTTAGACGTTTCTATCTATATTACGGACAAATGCACAACTGCAATGCGGTCTAATGTACTATTGTCGCTTTTGCGTCCCTATCAACATCTTTACATAATGTTTTGGTAGTTAATAATTATCCGATCATGTCCATCTAATATGCATATTTGTCTCAGGCTACAGTTTTAACCTAGACTTATTATTTGCACGTCTGTATGTCGTTTTTATAGTCGTCTGTATAATCGTTTTTCGTTAAAGACTGGCATTAGTGGAACTGACGAAGAGAAATTTCAGACGCATTCTTTCCGGATATCAAAGTCTAGTCGAAAAATGGAATGAAATATAAATGCGATTTTTTATGAAAAATGAATTAAGATTCTGGCCACAGTATATATATGTTACGGTGAAACACCGAAATCTGGAGAATGTCGACTTTCACCGGTGAATGTCAACATTCACATAGTCTCTTGGTGTATGTCCGAAATATTTTCCAAATACTCTTATTTCTGACTTACACCGGTCAATGTCGACATTCACCATGTACTAATGATGAATGTTGAACATATAACAATATTATATTTTCTTCTCCGTAATTCAGTCGCGAATAAACGCACTTGAAACTTGAAATAAGAACCTAAAGCACACAATACGTTCAAAATGAGAAAGGAAAATAATAGAGGTTAAAAACTTAAATTACACAGTACGTTCTAAATGAGAAAATAAAATAGCAGTAATAAAAAACTTACTAAATTATGTCACATCTTATTTATTGCAACAACTTAAACTATTATGGCACTTTATGACCTCTCTTTTCGACTTTCACCAGAGCATACCCGTGATTGTCGACATACACCGGTGAGGGTCCGAATATACAAGAATGTAGTGAAATATTTGGTCTTTCACCGACGTATTTGGTGAATGTTGATATTCTCCGGTAAATGTCGACATTCTCAAATTTCGGTCTTTCACGGTAACATATACATATATTTTAGGGAAATTTCCTCACAGATTGATTTGGACGAAAATTTGAGCTTCTCCCTCAGACCATTTTTATTAAATAACATGAAAAATGCGCAAGATTCGATATAAAGGTTCATAAACGTTCCAAAACTCTTCATGTTCTTTAGATATAGGAAATTCATAAAAAAAATATTTAATCAAAGTGTCTCATGTACGCGTCAAAGTCATCATAAATGAGGAAAAAATATACAGTTTCTTCCAAAATCCTTACAAGTAGTAACCTTACTTTCCCCACTTGCACGACATGTTCGGGCACGTTTTCTTCTGATTTATTTAAACATTCAATATGTATATAAAAGTGAACTTTCGTCATACCGTCGAATGTCCCTACATGACATATTCATGCTTCTTTATCTGAAAATTATGCATTCAAATCTTTACTTGGTCAAATTCCTTCTGCTTTGTCTTCTGTATCAACCACTAAAACGGTGCTAGATGATGTTCATCAGAATATTAGAGAACAACTAGAAATGTTTTTGAAAGCACGATTTGATACTTGTCCGAACGTGCCAAAACACACAAAAACTTTCACATTTAGTTAAAAGATGATTTTGCTTACTAAAAAAGGCGAAAAATCACTTTTCCCTCATTGTTCCGTACTTGAATTTTCATAAACGTGACGTCATGCGCTCGAATCATTGTCCTTCTGTCTAGCAAGGATTTCCTGTATTTGCAGGGCATTTTGTCGCACGCAAAATGAATGCTGAATGCTCTGTCTGAGGTCAGCGTAGTTGAATTATTACTGAATCCTCAGATGAAAAGAAGCGAACCTGTGTCTATGTCACGTCTTTTGCAGTAAAAGTGATTTCGTTTAATTAAATATTATAAATTTTTTGTTTCCCATATTGAATATAAGAAAGGTGTACTGTGTTTTATAGTGGAAGATGATGGAGTTGTTTCCGACGGCAATGTATTTGTATAACATTCTATATCCATAAATTATCAATTAAAATAAATAACGCAATGAATGTTCATTGATACAATTGATCGTGGTGATAGAACTAAACAGAAGCAGTTAACTGTAATTTAAAACGTGGGATGTTAGTCAAAACCTACGTAATTTAAATATACACGAAGCCGGATGAGTAACCCTACCACCGCATTAAATTCAAATGTCGGCAGCTCTACCGCAAAGCTGAATAATTACAACCTAACAAAGCTGGCAGGAACTAAAAGTCGCGTGCCCGCGCAGGCCAGAAACACGCTCTTTCTTGCAATCCAAAAACTTCAGTTTAAATACTATCTAACTCATTCCGGTGAAGGAACGGAAAGTAGAAGTAAGAGTAAAGACTAAAAATATAAATAATTGGTTAATGTAAAATGGTAATAACCGTACAAACTCAGGTTGTTCAAAATGAGCATCGCTATTAACTTAGCCCAATATTTATTTTTTAATTTAAAAATTGTCTATAGAGAATTACTGTTTATACGTAGTTATTGTTTACGTTGTTTTGATATTTTATTATTACTTTTTCCATATTTTAAACAGGAAAAAAAATCAATTCCTAGCCAGATAATACAGTTTTATTGAGAATGAAACGTTGCTTATAGCAAAAGATGTTACATCAAATGTAAGAAATATTATGTAGAATAAAATTCTAACTAAATAGGAAAAACAAACGCTACGAAAATTTATATAATTTAAGCAATATCTTATAAAAGTACCTGCTTTGCTCTCCAAATAATTTCATGAAAATATCTAAAATAAACGAAGTAAGCGTTCAATAAATCATGGAAATAAATTGTTAGTGAAAATAAAAGTTATCCTATGAAAAAAATGGTAATTTTTTGTTGTTGTTGTTATTGTCTTCATAAACAAATTTTTTTTAACATTTCAAAATGAAGAAACGTTTTTTACATCAATTCATAATCCTCTTCTCAAGTGTGAAAATAACTGAGTAATTTAAATGCTTACTTGTGTTTAAGCAGATAAAAAAATGTAGTAAAAAATATAACATATATTACGTCAAAAGGGGCGTTTTTTTTAACGTTTTGTGTATTACCTTTATTAAATATTATGATCTTTTCACCTAAACCGCATAAAATTCAATTCGACAGCAGTATCATAAAGTATTTAAAAACCGCATATCTTTAGAATTTCTGATAGAAAATATATGTGATAAATGGTATATATATGATTTTTTGGTACAGTATTGCTATTGCTCGTTTTGAAATCGTTGAGTTTGTTAATCAGAATTCATTAATGTGAAATAGATAATGAAAAAATTCTAAATTCATATTCCGGGCTTCCCGGTGTCCATGTTCGGGTGTAGGTCTACGTTATTCAAAATTTAATGGCTCTAGATATCGCCGTTTTTTCGCAGTGTGAGAAACATACGTACATGTATGCAGATTCTTCATTATTTAATTGCGTTAAATATAATATAGGGCGATAATATTTGGTGGCAAAAATCTAAAAAGTGATTCGATGGTTTTAGTGAAACGCCCCAAAATGCCGTTTTGAGACGAATAGCCCTTCCGTGTTACCACCGCTTTGGGCTAAATATAGAAAAATCATAGATATTTCTCTTTTTGTATTTAAGAAAGATTTATGATAGAAAATTATATGCTTTTAATTTTATTAAATAACATGAATACACGAAGTTAAGAATAAATTCTTGCGGTCATGGAGTTGTTGTTTTATAAGAAGAAGTAAAATTATATTTGTAGAATTTTATCCGAAAGTAAAATGATAGTATATAATAAAACTAATTGATGGAAAATAAAAGGAAAACTAAAACTCCTGTTCATCTGCAAATTTCTTTATTGACTTCAAGTTATTGTGTTACTTAATTATTCATCTGGTGGTGATAAACGTGTTTACTCCAGCTAACCTACATTTTACATAATAATACGCACCCATTTCAGCCTTTTACATAATTTTTACATAATAATACGCACCCATTTCAGCTCCTACTGATAAGTCAAGTTCTGGCTGCAATCACTTTCTTACTTTACGTGATATTTTCAAGCGCTGTTGAACACTGTCTGAATAGTTTTACGCTTTCCTGGTTTTATACATTTTTAACCAGTAAGCAAATGTTTACTTTTGTAAAGAGAGAATTCTCAAATTTGTGCTCAGTTTCATTTCTAGAATTTTCATCCGATAATCCTCTAAAATATTTCACAATGAGAGCTACTTTTTCCTTTGAATTTAATATTCTGCACCCAATTTCTTGAGTTATAGAGCAAAATTGAGGAATAATTATGTACATTTTCACCAAAATGGAATCAGACATTAAAGTAGTGTGAAACATTTCACCATATGTACGTCCAAGTCACAATCTGGTTCCATTAATGTTATCGTTAACTTTAGGATATTTAATAACTAATCGTTTATTACACATTCAAGGAAAATTTCATTTACTTAAAAAATCACTGCAGGATTTTCGAATGTTATAATCTTCCAAAAACATGTATTATTTGATTCTATAAACTGCATTAATATAATAAGCAATAAATATGAAGATAATAGAAACAATCGACACACAGATGATTTTCTGAAAATATGATACTAACATACTTTTATATATAACATCTAGTGTTACATATAGTTTCCTAATATGTTCTAAAATACCAGGTACGTTTTTTTGCTTATCTATGTTTTCAGTCAAGCAACATTACCTGTTCGAAAATTAGTGTAACACTGCTGACCTGTAATATCGATGGAAGCGATTAATACAGGGTTAATAGGGTTAATATCTTCATTTTCGTTTGAAATAATGTCTTGCAAAAATTATTTTTTAATCAGGAAGTGAAGGTAATTATATTCAGTGATATTATTTAAAACCAAACTTAACTTTAAAAACATGAAGTACTGGTTAATATAGCCGAGTAGTTTCGTAACTAATACAAGTCCATGATGAAGGTGAGTAAAATTATTTACTCACCTTTATCATGGACTTGTATTAGTCATTATGTTTATTACTTGTATTAGTCATATGGACTCGATCCGGGCTGCAAATGTTTGGCAAACTGTGCTGAATTAGATGGTTGTAACTCGTTTTCGTGGTTTTCCTCGTGTATAACATGAATACGAACCAGCATCCCTTAAAATGTCCTCCATGAAGACCTATTTCTTTTTTGTGTATTTAAACTTTTATTAGGCTTCTTGATGTGCTTTGCCTGATAAATTAATCCAATTCGGTTCATCGTAATTAACAAAGAGGAATAATAATGTTACTCTAATCGTTTTAAACGAAAGAATGACTGTGTTTTAATGTACGAAAAATTTGTTAAAAGAAATATTTTTAGAAACTTTACTAAAACTAAAAGAATAAGATAAATTATTAATAGCAGCAATTTAAATAACTGTGGTTTTGAACAAAAGCTGGTCTTCGGGAAGAAACGGAATTTACGTGAAGAAAACGGCACTAAGATACCATTTTTTTCATTTCCTTTGCTGTCATGTTTCATCGCGAAGGCGAACACAAGCTGAAAAAGAGAAAGAGTTCTGAATACATTTAAGCAAAAACAACTGTCTTTTCATCAAAATAGTAAAGAGTTTAATATCAAAAATGAATTGAATGGTGCAATCTATAGATTTTCAATAATTGGTAAGTTATGTGGGATAATCTATATTGCCACTATGTGTAGGTAATCACAAGACTGAAAAGATTTCGAAGGCCTAATAGATCTCTTTGATTTAAGGTGAAATGTTTCAGAAAATTTAAAAAAAGACAATATTAAATAACTTCACTGTGAAAAATAATTATACACACACTGGCCAATGAATTAGAAACCTTTGAGATTTCCATTTAAATGCGTGCTAGGTATGCAAATTTTTTTATGACGTGAGTTACACGTATTACGAATGCTAGTATAAGTAAGGTGTAAGCCTGATTTTCACGATGAATGAAGTAAAAGGGGAAAACGACAGATCTTTCACCATTTGAAAAAGGGATTATTGTTGGTACCTATTTATGAGGGGCCTCGATTTCGAAGACAGCAAATCTCACCGAATTCTCATTAGCAGCTATATTAAAGGTTTTCAAATGTTGGAATCAGAACCCACAGTCTTTCTGTAGAAGACATGACTGAGGTTCGAGCACAGTTTTCCAGAATAGTGATTGCCGTTGTCTCCGACGAATTGTACGGCAGAATAGGGACTGTGCTTCAACTGACACAGATAGTGTCAGCACAAAGAAGTACAAGGAAGCTTTAGCTTGTACCACAGTACTAGGAAGTACACTAGAGTACAAGGAAGCTTCAACTGGCCGTACTGTGCTTCAACTGACACAGATCGTCAACCAAGGCTCTTCCCAACGGATTTCAGCTTGAACCATTCCCAGAGAATGGCAGAAGATAGGAACATATAGTCGAATGCCTGTGAGAAAACCACTCATTTCTTCCCGATCTGCAAGAATTCGCTTGCGGTGGTGTCGGGAAAGAAGATACTAGATATCTGAGGACTGGAAACGCGTAATGGGGTCAGATGAATCACGCGACACCTTAGTTTTCACTGATAGGAAGACATCGAATTTGGCGAGAACTCCATGAAGCGATGATTCCATCTTGCCTTACTCGCACTGTGCAAGGGTCTGGTGGGAATACCATGATATGAGGCATGCTCTGCTGACATAGAAGTGGTGCCCTGGTATTCCTCGAGGATTAACAAACAGCCATGATGTACCTAGATATACTGGCAGATCAAGTATCAAGTAGACCCTGTAATGTTGCATTTTTACCCTGATGACGACGGATACTTCATGGACGGTAAGGCAACTATACATCGTGCTTGAAATGTTCAAAATTAGTTCGTTAAACATCAATCTGATTTCCAACACCTTCCCTGGCCACTTTATATACCGAATCTTAACCCCACCTAGAAAATGTGTAGGATATGGTGTCAAGACGCATCCGACGGCCCTCGCTTTTCCCATCTAATTTACAAAATTTAAAAAGCTGCATAGCCAATGGATGGTATTTGCTGGACATAAATGCACTCCAAAAGCGTGTATACTAGATACCCAAACGAATCAGAGCAGTTTTACGTGCAAAAGGTGGTTCAGTAAAATATTGATCTTGGGTTTCTAACGCCTACGACTGAGATAACCCTAAATAATGTTTTACAATAAGTAGAAACCATGGCTGAATTATAAATGGGGAAAACAATATTTTGGAATTGTAGATAGTGCAAAAGATTATTTTATGGTGCTCATACAGAGCAAATCTAGTTAAATGCTTGGCATAGAAACATTTATAAAATTCCCAACAATATAATGAAACTGTATCAGAGCACTTGACAAAGATACTTTAACACAGTTAGCAATATGCTTGTATGAGATGGTTGGCATGTTAGTACTTGAAAATAATATATGGAAGAAAAGTATGCAAGTATGAAGTTTAAATTTAAAAACCTTCAATTTGAGATTGATATTGGCTTTAGAGAAAAATCTATTTCTATGGACATTATCATGTGTTCCAATGTTTCGAGAAGCTAAGATATTCTAAGCATTCAAACAGACTGAAAAAAAAAGAAAGAAGTAAAGAGTGTCCCACATAAAAGTTATATACGGTTTTAACAATCATAAACTTAATATATTTAAACATTCCATTTACTATCAAAATTTAAAATAACCTGCAAGAGTAAATACTTTTTAATCAATGCTTGTTTTTTTGAAATGTTGCCTCAATTATTCTTTCTTGAAACTTATGTATCCTCTGCATATCTTACCACATGCAAACTGCACAAATTCCACATGCAAAAATGCACTCTTCTATCTGGATTATTTTTAGTTCTTAGAATGTTGCATTCGATGATTATAAAATTTCTACACCACGTGCCGCTTGCCTCAGAAATGTTTTTTCATAGTTCTGCAAGTAGTATGTTTCTATCAATGCATTCCTGTAAAAATTCTGAACCTGTCAATTGTTAATGCATGTGTAAAAATTTTGTGATATCATGTAGCAATAAAGGAAACTTCAATTCTAATGTTCTTCATTAAACAAAGTAGAAGCGACTGGATTGGAACAATATTTAAAATAATTTTAAAAATTTAAAACATACCGAGAAAATCTGAATTGGAATTGAAATTATTCAAGGAAGGTGATAGATGTCAGTGAATGAGAACTTCTTTAAGAAAATGTAACTTACAAGCTGGAACAATGTTTATACAGTTTTAGCTAGAATAAAAGAAAAAAGAATGATTAGATATTAACAAGCATTCATAACAGATTTATTCATTTTTCTTTCAGCACGCGAAATTTAAACACCACCTTAACGTGACCAAGCTTTTTAACGTAGGATTACGTTCCTCCATAAAAGTCCCTCGAGAAAGCAAAAATTAATACGCAATTTCAGGTGTCCGCAAATGCTTATATCTTCGAAACTAGTATAAATGTTGCAAACAATCTAAATACTTCAGTAGATAGACGAAAGAGCACATTAGCAAACACTTTTTTTTTTTTTTTTTTTTTTTTTTTTTCCAATTCGAAGAGGGGTATATACATAGGAATGCGTCAAAAATAATAAAATTTTGGTCTTTAGGTGACGCATGCGCGAGCGCTTGTGAGTGGCAAGTCTGGCAGATAGTCGCGCATAGGCATTCAGTATGTTCGAGTGATGTTTTTGTATTTTATTTTATTTCGCCAAGGTAATGGTGTTGCGATTTATAGAAATTTGATGAGTGCAGCAGATTTTACACTAATAGAATTTACTGTTAAGCAGTGTGAGAGAGTACAGGATTCAGAAATAATAAACAATATTTGTACAGTTGATGTAATTGTTAATGGACAGTCAGGATTTAGTCTAGCATCTGTATATATCCATCCAACTGTTCATTCAAGGAGATTTAAAGATGTTCTTGTTCAGTGCGTTAACGAAATATCCTGAGATTATTGATCGATGAAGCGCTTACTGTAGATACAAATGTTCCTATTATTATGATGGGAGATTGCAAAATGTAGACGTCAAACGAAGGGAAGTGGCATTTGATTTAATGAAATGTCATTTTAATCTCAATATGTGACACCAAATAACTATCTAAGTACCATTTGGCAATTCGTTTATATATTTAATGGTTACTAGGAATATAACTGCAGATTTCTTAAATGTTATGTATCTTATTTCTCATGTCATCGACAAATTTTACATAAGATCATTTTGAATGAATAAATGTAATAAATAAAACATAAAATAAAATGTTTATGTGTGTAAAATCTTTTGTTCGTTTCATTTGTCCTATAATGTCCTCAAACTTCCGTTAGTAATTCTACATATTAAACACCAGCGCCTCCTTAAGCTAAAAGAGAGAGCCCACTGTCAATCTTTTTAAACATTTTTAATCAAATTTTATCTTTTGTGGGTAACAAAAGCTCTTTATTTTCCCTAATTTATTTTACATAGTAATTTGCATTTGAAACTACCAGTAATGCAGAAAATACTTATAAACAAAACAATATTCTGCCTACACATTGGAGCCAGCTTCAAAGAATTAATATACGTCAAAGCATAATAAATTACTCTAAATGTCAAAATAGCAACGCATCTCTTTAAAAGCTGCAGTTAAGTACTAATTGCATTCATATATTTAAATAAATCCCATTATTCTATTTAAAAATTATTTAAGGACTTAGAATGATATTTTAAAACCTATTTGTAGATATAAATAAGCTTGAACTTTTAAGAACCGTATTTGATTTTTTTTTTTTTTTTTTTTTTTTTTTTTTTTTTATAAATACTTGTTGGCAACTCGTCAGAATAAAACTGGAATATGCAAAAGCTACGTTAAAACCTACTTGTGAAAACCTAATATAAAAGAAATAATCGGCTTTCCACAGGAAATCCAAGAGAAAGGAAGTCTTTTTATCCTTTTCACAATGTAACAGAAAGGGAAAACAAATTGTTGAAATTGTCAGAAGTAAAAATTGTCAGAGGTTGAAAAAGTGTTTCTCTAAACGAAGGCTCTACTATCCACTATAAATTGCTTGTATAACCTTCAGGGACTAAATGAAAAATCTTTAGTAGATCTCTTTTCCTCCTTTTTACTTAAACACTTTGTTAAAATTGACAAAATACGAATAAATAATTTTGAAGCCCTTACTATTCTTTTCGTCTTCTTATTCACAACTTATACATAACACTAATATTTTTAACCTGCGAAAATCTTCTATACTATTAAAATGCTGTGCGCGTCTATCTATTTGTTTGTTTGTATGTGGCAATATTTACTCAGGAACTGCTGGAAGTTGAGTTTCGAGAGAGTACCCCGGGTTTTCAGAAATTCGTGGGAAGCCAATTTCGACCATTATCATCTTCGTAACGAATTTAATCTCCAGAGATATTAATTAAAACCTCTAAAAATGCTAATTTTTGCACTCATTTTTCCGAGTGGCAACAGTCTCGCTCGCTGGAGATAAAAATCTGTTTTATTTCGAAAAGTGTTGCCATTACTCGCTTTCAGATCGTAGAGTTTGTTAATAAAAAATTTGTAAGTTTTATAAATTATGAAACAAAAGTAGCATTGCCAAACATTAAACTATTATTATTATATAAGGTCACATTCTGACGTTGAAGAAAGCACGCGATTGCATGTGACGTCACTGTATGTGGAATATTGTTGTATTTTCGTTTACCCATTCAGCATTTTAAATAAATAGCTTCTTTCGGTAACCTTGTAAGGATTATGTTAATTTTATTAACAGTTAAATTTTAAGTTAAAGTTCCTTTCCTGTCAAATTCTTAACTTCAACTTACTACTTCCAGCCAGAACGTAGTTTTGGAATCTTGCTGAATATTTAATGAGGAAGGAGCGGTATTTAAACCACGAAGTTACTTACAGAGTCAGAGAGAATCAGAGTTTCTGATTTACGCGCGTCTGCCTTTTTGGCCACTTTCTCTCTCAAAACTGTTATGACGCTCGGCAATACTCAGGCCCTTGCTAAGCTTCGTAGTCAAATAAGTTAAGGGGCCAACTCGATTTGAATCTTGATAGCTTCGGCTATATTTCTTTAGTTAATCTTAGTTTTAGTTTAATTCTTAGTCTCTTAAGTTCAAGCCCAAGTGTCGGTTTTGTTTGTACACTCCCAGGCGGAGTTTTGTTAAATCTTATTGGAATAATAAAGGGTTAGTTACCCTTCTATCTTGTTTCTTATCACACGAACTTATGCAATTATTCGCCATCTAGTTCTTAAGACTCGTCACTTTCTACAGTAACTGAGATTTACACAGTGAAAGTCTTACAACCTTTTTGTTTCAGGTTAGGATAATTGACACGATGTGTTTGTTACACGTTAATTCCTTTATTGATATTAAGAAAAAGCTGTTACATTGTATTAAATTTAAATTATGATGTCATACGTATGCGTATTAACCTAAAGTGTCAAAAGTTTTTGTTTCCTGGCTTGGCAACAAAAAAAATTATTTACGAATTGTTTGTTGCTTGGAAAGACTGAACTAAATTCATTCACATTGAAATGTTTTTATACACGTTTTCTTCCAGGTATTCATATAAATTATAAATTTTGCTTTGCCCTCAGCCCGCTAGTGTAATATTAATTTTGATTATCTTCAAAACTAATATAAACTTCCATGTATTCATATAACTTATAAATTTTGCTTTGGCACTAATTAATTTAACTGTTTGAAATGATTTTCTAAAACTGCTTATGGATTCTGAAAATACGTGATTACATGAAATGATTTAGAACAATCGCAGCAAGATGATACTAGGCAAATCATTATTGGGCAAAACATAAAAAATGATATCAGTAAATTTTTTTTAATTGCCATAACATTTTTTTATTTATTTTTTTTTTTTTTCAGAATTTACTCTTTTTCATTATCCATTTTTATGTTTTCTTACCATTGTTTGTTTCAGCTGTGTTATAACACATCACTTCGAGCATAACAGATAATGTAATGTCTAGGTCAGGAATTCTTAACCTGGGCAATTCCCCCTTGGGAAGAATTTCATGGTTTCAGGGTGGGGGAAAGAGATCAACCTTTTACTTAGTTGGTCAGTATTTAATTTTAGTTTATAAATATAAAAAAATATCTTTATTTATGTTTTGGTATTTATCACTATTTATATATTTTTGTTATTTAATAAATAAAGCAAGTTAGAAATAATCGAAATTTGAATAAATGCATACGAAGTTTTCAAGTTTCGGGAAGGATGGGAGGATGAACTTCGAGCAGTGGTGTAAGAGGAACAGGGGACACAAAATGTTGAGAACCCTTGCTCTAGGGGCAAATGTCAAATTCCTCTGAAAGATAACAACTAACTGAACTAACTGAAACCTCTCAACTAACTGAAGTCTCCGTAAGTAAATTGTATGTTGATAAATACTGGGAAAGTATTGTATGTTGATAATACTGTTCATCTTTTAAAACATAGATGAACAAAAATATCCCAAGTTTACCACTTACGCTTAGTTTCAATAAACCTTGAAGTTTTGTCTAAAGAAACTCCTATCTCCCGTTAGATAATTAAATCTGAATTTATGCAGCAGTAACAGAAAGTTAACAACTTTACTCACGGCTACAAATAAAACACCCACATGCATTCTCTGTTTATTAACCTTTACCATAAAGTGAGGTCACCCGCACGAATAGAGCTATCTGTCAATTCAATGGGTGGACGTGCGTAAAGAATGGCGCTGAAAGCATCCTTACTATACAGTGCCCTTGCTCATTGAAAAATAATTGTGAATGAGAGTGATAAAAAAATTCTGTCGTTTTTCGAAGAAGATTATCGCTCTTATATGAGAATAAAGGCAAAAATTGAAAAACGCGTGGATTTCATCTAGATGAGGATAATGATGTGTACAGTTAACCTTGAACGTTGTAGCTTTCTCACGGCGACGTTCATAAAACGGGAAAAGCGATGACTCTTCGACATATTTCATGCATCATGAGTAGTAGATGGATTTCGTATACAGCACCTGTCAATGATATTCAAAATATGAATCAAAATGAACAAGCAAGGGTGATAGTATTCAAATATAATTAATAACAAAGCCAGCTAGAGTTCAACTAATATGAAAGTTCAGTTAATTTTGAAGTTATTTTATTGATGTGGAATGGAAGTAAAATTTGCATTTAAACAATTTAATTTATAATTATTACAGATTCTTACAAGTGAAAGATCACTATTCTTGAAAACACGCATTCAAAAGTATTAGAATTTGGAGAGATAATACTCGTACTTAAGAGTTCCTTCTATGACATACTAATATTTATGGATCTTATAAAGTATGTATTTTTCACTTTAAATGTTGTTTAAAACTTTGACAGGTAACCCAGAAAGTTATCTTGTGAGAAAATATTAAGATATAGATTCTTGAATCATTTCTTGTTATTTATATTGAACGAACATTATTTCTATTGAACTTCTTAATCTCAATATAATGCATAATTATAGTAATCTCCATGATCAGGAGGCTAGTTTTAAAAAATTCTAGAAAATCATCTAATTAATATTCTTATCGTTCTTCTTTTAAAAGAAGGTAAAGAATTTGTTTTATAATCTGTAAAAATTTCAAAACTTAGCAAATAATGAAATTTTGGATGCCTAAAATTTAAAACACTCAAAGGGAAAAGGTCGAAATAATTTATTGATTTTCGGAAAATCGCTAAAAATCAGTGAAATAGATTCGAATTTCTGCATCAACTTTATTTAAGCTATTGTTCTCCTCTCTATCCAATGTCAAAAGCAATAAAACTCTGAGATTTTATTTTATTTTGTTAACATAAGTAGAAAATATCCCTAAAACAACGTTTGATAATTAAATAAAAGCACTCTAAGCAGAAGAAACATTTATTGTTCGGACAGCATTTGCTCAGAATTTCGTAAACCTGAGCCTATCCGTCTTTGCTCTATATGATGAACTCTCACATAGATTCTTCATTTCTTAATAACAGAGGAAAGACATTTAACATACAGAAAGGTAAATTTAACGACCTTGTTGTTCACATAAGTTCAAAATTTCAAAGAAACTCGTCGCAATCAAATATAAATTTGTTTTTAGTCTTAATGAAATAATTAAAGAAAGCAATCTGATGTGGACACCACATATGACTTCCTTGTACGGCCTATTAAATTATACACATCTTTTGCTGCATTTCATTTAAGCTTATTTCCTCGAATTTCATTAGAAGTACATTTCTCATTCAATTAATTCAGTTCTCACTTCGTGAAGAGGCGAAAATATATAAAAACTTAAAACATCTTCACTAAATACTGCAAAATACAGGAAAACATAAAGCAACAAATACAACTAAAATAGTTTAAGAAACGGCTTTTACAATTAAAATGCAATTCGAGTTTCTACTCAAAAACAAGCAATTCTGCCCGAGGACAAAAAGGGCAGATTTTTCGGTATACAAAGCTGAAAGTTTAATTTTGGTCCCATTCGATAAAAAGGAAAGACGCTGAAGATGCAGAAACTGCCTTAATTCACTAGTCTACTAAGTTTCAAACGTAAACAAATGGCTGCTCTGTTAGGCTTAATAGCAATTAAACAAATTTTTAAACTATTGATAATTCTACAGCTATCGCATATAGATTAACTAAAGGCAAAAATCCTTAACCGGAAAATAAGAACAACATAGCTAAATCCCATTTAAAGCAAAAAGTTCACACTATACGAACATATCAGGCTAAAAACCATTGAGCTCATCGAGCCGAGTAACAGAGTGAGTATATATATACATATATTTATATATATATGGTGTCATTTCCAACCATTTTCCATTTGCTATCCATTTTTAAGACGTTTCTAGGTTTCACTCTGGGGATCCTCGTATTGTTGTACTATTACAGGTCATTAAAGCGTTGTTCTTTTAAATCTGATTTCAAAATTAGTTTTGAAACTATTAAAATGTTTAAGAGCGCAAAACATAAAAAATCAACTGTACCTTCTCCAAGATTCAAGCCACGAAGCTTCAAGTACTAGCTGGATGCGTTGATCACTTACACCGCAAGAGCCCGCATGAGGAATTGTGATAATTACTTAGTTTTATGCAAACCACATATTTCTACCCAGGACAAATTCAAAATTTAAAGGTCAGAAGCAACGTGATTACTTAAGCGTTTTTATCATTTGTAAATTTTAATGAATTTTAACAAACACACTGCTAATATTTTGATGCGATTATTCAAAACATCCCGGAGAAGTGTCACAGGCTCAAGGGTTCTGAAACTTTCATATGAAAACGAACCTAAATGTTGTCTTATAGCTTGTTAAACGTCTTATAGCTTGTTACATTTATTCATATCATCCAGAAGAATCATTAACAGCTTCCAAAACGTAATAGGCAATTAAAATGGCTTCTATAACAGTGGCGAAGAATAAATTGTTTGACATTTAGATAAACTTTTATTTTAGTAATTACTTCACCTTGTTTAGATCCCACTTGTTTGGATCGATAGGAAACAAACCGATGCAGTATAAAAAAGACAAAATCTAAAATACCTTGAAAAAAATTTGACGTCAGCATAATCGATTGATTTTTTGGTAGAATAAATATAAATAATGATAGCGCTTCTGTGCAGCGGAAAGTGTCCATGAAGGTATTAACTAACTAAAGGCAGGAATCTGAGCGAACTATTCAAATCAGACTGTTTCAAACCGTTAGCATTTATTTCATTTAATTTTGAACGCATTTTCTCCTTTTTAATTTGCATCAAATGCTTTAAAAGTGTACGATTTTTAAACTTTCATTCAAACGTACGTAGTTACATATATATATATATATATATAAAGCAATTGCTTTTATTCTGCATTTTTCCGTAAATATTTTCTTCTCGTTAATTTATATTCAAAATTTCGTGGATTCCTGAATCTATGAATCTGTTACTGCCTGTGAACTTTTAGGACCAGAAAAAGTTTTAATTTCAGCCTTTTTTTTTTTTTTTTTTTTTTTTTTTTTTTTTTTGTTATTTAATAAATTTATCCCAAACTAGCTTTTCATATTAAAATCGGAAGAACTTCTAATGTTGTTACTTGGCCACTTGTCAAAAGAAAAAAATTATTTCATTAAAATTAAAATTGATTGTATTAATTACTTTATTAATTGAAAAAAGGAGAATTTTTTTAATTTTCTAAAATGTTTCTCCATGTAGAATGCAATATTAAATAAATTAAAGGTGTCACAGCGTAATATTTAAGCCCAAACTGCCTTCTGTTAACTTATATAAGTTAGTTTTGCCGAAGAACAAGATTTGAAAGCGTGTTTTTCCTTAGTTAACATGACACCTTTAATATATTTTTATTCTTTTTAAATATTTTTAGCTTGCATGTATCGGAAGCAAAATTTAGTTTCAGACTTAAAGCATTTTCGAAACAAAAAAAAAATATATTTTGATATTTTCTTTCCGAATATCACATTGTGAAGTACAGTATTTCTTCTCAGACTGTTATCGCGTGAATCGGGTTTACCAATCATAATTTATCTTCGTTTTATAAGCTGTTGGCATGAGAGGGAAATGTCCCTGTGACATTCTTTCCTTAGTAGTTCCGATTCATCGCCTCAGGGAAAAATCAGCACTCTAAATTTAGGGTGGTTATTAAACCCTTTTCATCACCCATATTATCGCAAAAGATTGGATTAGTTTATTTAGATTATGGCAAAATTTACAAGGGCTATCTGTACGCTTAAAGATAGCGCCTCCTTTGAGGACCTTCATAAGGAAAATTACCTTGTATTCCCTTTACACAAGGAGAAAACCCGAGAAAACTGATACAACCACTGTTTGCTAAAAGATCTAAAACCTGGCCATCGTGCCCGACTGGTACGCTTGAGAGAAACCATCCATTTTTAAAATTGTAATGTAATCTAATTTGTAAAATTTTAAGCTCAACTACCAGAAAATTGACAGAAAATTCATGCAAAATAGAAAGCTAAAGAAAACAACATTCTTAACTCTTAGCTTCTAATGTTGGGTTTAGATTATTCTTTGCATTTTCCTACATTTACTAGATTTCCTTACAGAACTCACCTTTTTGAGTACAATAGTACTCCCTTATGCGTTGATCCAATGTCCGCAGTTCAATAGTATACCAAAAACAAAACAAGAACAAAAAAAAATTTAGAAATTTTTTAATTCTATTTTTAGAAAATAATATAAATTCCATACATGTTTATTATATTGCTAAGTTAAAACAAATAAATCATTATCAGTGGTGAAACCGTAAAGGCACGGAGTGTGGTTAAACTCCAAGACAAATAAATCATTATTTGTGGTGATGTAATTTAATCAATAACAGATATTTAACAAGTTGATAGAAGTAGTCTAAGACTACAGGGGCAATAAATTCAACCATAAGCTGGCTCAGCTATCTTTACCGGCGCGTAAGTTTCAAGCAATCGGCTACGAGAAAATGCAAAAGCCAGGATAGTATCCTTTAGACTGAGCTGGCAAAATTCTAACAGACCTACGCGAGTCCCAAAAGCTCTTTCTTTCTCTCTCTCTCTCTAAGATCCAAAATCCTGAGCTTAAATACACTAAAAATTTATTTGCATTCTGGTGAGGAATATGAGAAGAATAAGTTAAAGTAAAGCTCAAAATCGTAACAACTGGTTAACTAACATAAGAATCTGACAACATATCGTATTATAGTTCGCAATAGAATAAGCAAGCCGAAAATTCTGTTTGCAAGAGATGTTTGTTTTCGCTAATATATCAGTCCTTATATAAAACATCCAACGTTACATCGTTTCCTTGTACGGAATACGCCTCACACAATTTATCTCCGGTCATGGTCCATTCCCCACATACTTCTGCGAAAGAAATCTCTCTTCAACAAATGTGTGCGTATGTGGGGAGATGGGCGACCCCGATCATTACATCCTACAATGTCCTCTGACTACAACTTACCATGTGCGTCATCCCACGAACCCCGGAATAGAATTCCTAAGGTTACTAATCAAGCGGAGAAATGTGTATGAGAACCTTCGAAAGTTAGTAGACACACTACATCAATATGGACACGAGCTACGCTCCCCAGAATGAGAAACAAGCACAAACCCCCTAACGGTAACGTGATCTCAAAGACTGTATCTCATAATAACTGTCCTCAAAAAGGACTAGCTATAATGCAAGCTAACAATTTATATTGTACCTGTGCCTGCATCCACTGGTACTATTCCATTGTCTCAATGGTAAAGTGTTCACATACTCCACAAGAGGAGAAGTGTATCGTCACAGGGGTGCCTGCAATTCGTCAAACACCGCCTTAAACAGGTAACAGAATCTACACCAGGTAGAACGTACCAATTTCACATGTGTACTGAACAGCTGACCACTGCATCAAATGCAATAATTCATCAAAGTACATGTCAAAGTAGCGCACCCATGGACCGCTAAAATCTGAACACTGAACTTGGACCAAATGGAACAAACACTACCTACCTAATTACCGCAGTACAACATTCAATACATAATTCAAATAAAACACTTTAGGTATCATAAAGCATATTCTATGCCAAAACCAACAAGCTTTATAATGAACATAACCTCTTGCATTGTAAATAATCTGTAATAGTATGATAATGCTATGTCCTATGAACATAATTTCTTGCATTGTAAATAATCTGTAATAGTATGATAATGCTATGTCCTATGTGTTGAGGTATGTTGTAACAGTATGTTGCGCTATGTCCTATACATTGTTAGTGCTATGTCCTATGTTTACTGCAATCAGGCCCCCTGTGGAAGGTGCGGTGCCAAAACCAACAAGCTCTATAATGAACATAACTTCTTGCACTGTAAATAATCTGTAACAATATGTTAATGCTATGTCCTATGTGTCGAAGTATGTTGTAACAGTATGATGTGCTATGTCTTATTTGTTGTTAGTACTATGTATACCGTAATCAGGTCCCCTGTGGAAGGGGCGGTACTCTAGAGAGGTAGTGCATGGGGGCTATACCATTTTTGTCAATGGCGATGGCGTGGTGCCCCCTGTACTTGTTCCTGTCCTGTCCTATCCTGTACCGAATACGAATTTTTTCTGCATTTCATTATAGGGATATACTATTTCTCATTCATTCAATTCAGTTCTCACTTCGGGGTAAGGCAAAAATACATAAAAATTCAAAGTAACTTCATTAAAAATTGAAAGATATAGAAAAACATAAAAACCCAAATACAGTCAAAACAATTTTTAAAAATATTTACAATTAAAAGTGGAGTTTCTAAGCTAAAAACAAGCAAATCAGCCACCAGGGAAGAAGGCAGATTTTTCAGTGCTAAAACTTAAAGGTTCTTTTGGTTCTACTCGGCAGAAAGACACTAAATGTGCCGAAAGACTTAATTCACTTTTCTGCTAAGTTTCAATTGTAAACAAATGTAGCTAGTATGGTAAAAACATTAGGCTTAGAAGCATGCAAATAACTTTTAAATTGTTGATAATTTTACAACTATTTCATACAGATTAACTAAAGGCATAATATACTTAACCGGAAGATAAGAACAACATAATTCAGTCATTTTTAAAGCAAAAAATGCGTAATTTACCAACATATAAGAATAAACTAACTGAGCTCACTGAGCCGAGCAACCGATGGGGTATATAAATACATATATTTGTATACTTTTGGTGTGGCCGATTGCAACGAAAAACGGGGATGCGAGATACATACATACATGAGTAGATATGCAGAGACGCCACGAAAAAATGTCTTCTGAATCCATTTTAAATCAGTTTTGTAATTCGTTTGGAGAAAAAGAGTTCTTTATTCTTTGCTTACGTGCAGATGTCATGCAAAAACATCGTTAAATTGCTTTCGATAGCGGTCAAAATTGATATTATCGTGGAAATACGATATCGGGCATTTTTCGTGATAACCATACTTCCTTTGCTTCGTACAAGGAAGTAAAAACTAGTTATAAAAGGCCTTCATTAAACTAAAACTTGTGGATTTTGTTTTATTTTAAACTTAATCAGTTTTAATTTACACTAATTTAATTTACAACAGCTAACTAAGTTTACAAATCCTTAGAATGATTAGCACGAACGTATTTCACAATATGACGATTATTACAACTGCGCATTTGATTTTGCTGTGTCTTTCACGTATGTCAGAGAGTAGACTTGGCAACAACGGCAAAAGCAATCACAGTTACGGTCATTTTGAGCGAACATTAAAAAGTTTTCAAATGTTAGAGAGTATCTCGTTCTAAAGTTAAAATTTAATTTTTAACATAGTGTTATAAAATGGAGTTCAAGTTGGAAGTTCCACTGACTTCGTTAGAGACCCAGAGATTCTGACCACCGTGCGTTCGCCTTTTGGCTACACTTTCTCTAGCTATTATTACGCTCTGCTGTATTGATAGCTTCGGCTAAATCTTTTTAGTAAAGCATTAGTTAAGTTTGATTTCTTAGTATTCTTGAGTTCAAGCCCAAGTGGAGGCTTTTCTGTATGTCCTGAGAAACGGCCATCTGCAAACTTTATTTTAAGCAACAAAGGGTAATTAACCGTTCTTGAGTTTCTGTTTTTTGAGCTAAAGCTATTATTCGTTTACCAGTTCTCAAGGTTCCACACACTTAGCTGTAAATTCTAGTTTGGAACATTAAAAATATTTCTTATAATTTCGCCAAAGTCCCCAAATCCCGTATTTACCGTACACTAGGTTTAAGCCCCAATCATAGTATGTTAATTTCTTTACTAGGGTTCTTTAGAAAACCACAAGCATTCTATTTCAAAAAGAAGGAAAGAGAGAAAGAAAATGGAATTTAAATAAATGTACACATTTTTCATTATATGCTTAGCTTTCATTTCAAAATTTTGTTCAACAAAAGCATAAATACTGTTTGCCAGATACGAATTAAGGTCAATTGTTCATAGAGTAGACTTCATTTTTCCCACAAACGTTCTTTTGATTTTGTCACACTCTGACTGGCACTTGCGTCAGCCTTGGGCGAGGTCTCCGCTGTTTGTCAAACACCGGAACCTCCACTAGTGGGGTTTCTCCAAAAGAATTTTCGTACGAAGAATGTGAAGAAAGGTGTCTGAATTTCAGTGGTAGAAGAATTTTCTTGTTAGAGGCACTATGTCTTTTGCACTATTTTTCTTGTTAGAGGCACTTATCTTGACAAACCAAATCTTAAGTTTCCAAATACAGTTGTTGGTGTTTACGTTAACACTTATCATAGAACTCAATAAAAGATGCTGATGCAAACCCTAAACTAGCTTTTGCATTTGATAGCTGTTAAATAATGATCCCTTTTTAAAAAAAGAATAGTATAATATACATGAAATGTATGGAAATTAAAATACGCTCACATGAGTGCACCCGCTCACATTTTTTTCTACTTACAAATTTTCACACTAGTAAACAGTTTAAACTTTTTATGCTTCAGTTATTTTAATAATAACTCATTTATATCATTTATATCAATTACTATTTGAATAAAATATGTCTTTAAAATAATTTGCGTCGAGAAAAATCAGTAGAACATGGGTAGGCAATCACGGTTCAAAAACGACTTTTTTTAATTATGTCGTCGCAAGATGTGATGGTGCTCATATAACGTGTTTTGCGATGTCTCTATTGTTTGCCAAAAAGCGATGGGAAAACCCTCGTCCCAAGTATCAATTTTTAAAATTGCATTTTATGATATAGATTCTTTATCTTTTTGGAAGCATAAATCGTAGACCCTACGTAGAAGACGAAGTAGCGAATTCTCGCTATGTCTTTAAAGAACAGATACTTCAGAAGGAGGTTTTAAATAACTTTTTTATTTTAACTAAGTTTAACAAGATGCACGCACTTGGTGTTCACAATTCACCACCCCTTGTGGATAAACTAAATTAAACAGAAAATAAAAAAATGTAAAATATCACAATAAAATGGGATGGTTAAACGACTGTTTCCTCAGTTATCTAAACCTCTAAATCGGCTGCACATAGCAAAGCCGAGCCTAGAATATCAATATAATCTTAAAGGTGTCTAAAACCAACTGGAGAGTTAATTCAAACACGCAGCATAAACTAAGAACTAAATGCGCTACTGCTCCTCTCAAACTCTTGAAACCGCAGCTTAAATACTGCTTCTGAACAAAGTTAGATTTTACATACTTCGTCATTCAAATTTACTTTCCGGCAGGAAACTGAAATAAGGAGGGAAGAGAAGTCGAACTAAAAATAATTAATTAGAATTATTTATATATAATATAAATGCATAAATAAATATAAGGTCTTTACAATGCACATACTTTTTTTAAGTATGTTGGCGATGAACAAGTAGTCACAACAGCCATGCATGCGAATGAACTAATGAAAAGTAAAATTTACATGTAAATTTCAACAACAAGGGAAAAAATCAATGATTAATCAAACACATTTTTGAATTTACAGCTTTGGGTATATTTTTATTTTTATCGTAAACATTGCGTTGTAAAAAACAATTATTAATACACATTTAATATGAGACATAAAATCTCAAATGTTCGTTTGCGATTATTTTATTCAAATTATATTCAAACTCACTTGTGGCAATCTTTAATACCGAATGCAAATTATCATCAGTAATTTGCGACCGACATTTATTTTCCGAGAACTTCATTGACGAAAATGTTCTATCAGATAATTAGGTCGATCTAAATAAAAGTAAACACTTCTTGACATAATCGTAAAAATTTCTGAATCTATCTCCATTCAGCGAACTTGAAACAAAAGCCATTTTGCTTGCAGGAAACTTTTCATTTAATAAATGATCCGACTGCAAATCAATTGATTCTAACTGAATCTCATCTGCAGCATCATTTATAAATAAAAATTAAGTCGTGAAATGTTCTTTCTCTAAACTCCCTTTTCTAATATCCATTATCTCAATAATATTCATATTTTATTGTCTTTCTCTTAGCTCCCTTTTTCTAATGACTTTTTATCTCAACAATATTCATATTTCATTGTTTAATTTCGAAGTCAATACACATGCTTTTTAACATGTATAGTGCATAAACATAAATGCAATTTTAAATATCAGCGGTTTAGCTTGGACTGATAAGTCATACGCATATACAGTGTAAATAGCTGCTCACTCGTACTGCTGATTTCGGTTGTTTGTGCAAAAAATAGGGTACGAAAGAGATTAAACTATAGTTGCACAGGATTTCATAACGGGCAGGATTAAGAAAGTAAAAGGACCGGCTTTTGCCCACCTCATCTATAGAGTCTGTTATTTTTTCTGAGAAGGAAGCTTGAATATTCAGCGTCACTCTTGCTGAGTCTCCAACTCCAAATCTTTCGACTAAGTCGCCGGATATGCCAATAGTTATATCATGAAGCGAAGAAGAAGAGAATTCCTCATAAATATGCAAGTTTACCCGTTATTTAAAAGGTGAAAATTTCTTCCATTGTTTTATAACGTTGCACGCCTCTAACTAGCACGCAACCAAGAGGTGACTGTGAAAGCTTCTATAAACCACAGAGTCTTATAAAGGGTTTAAGTCCCTTTTTATTCAACGTAATAAATTACAATGGCGTCCTCTTGACGCTTACAGACTGTGCCCACTAGGCAGTCAAATAAAAATAATAACCTGAAAAAGAAAGTAAAGACAAGATTCTAACTACGAGGCTCTCTAAAATAACTAACTCACCGCGTTTTACAAATACCGCAGCTAATTCAGCAGACTTGAAGCTCACTGGAACAATTGCAACTACTTCCCGCCAAGCACATAGGCCGCAACGCGGGGTTCTTCAATTCTCGATTTCTACCTCCGCGCTCGCTAAGTAAGAATAACTCTCACCGAACTTGTTTCCTTCTATTTAAATCAGAATACTTCCGCTGATAATTTGAATCCTTGCGCGTTCTACTAAAATTTACATATTCTGGCATTGGCAGTTCCAGGGGAAAGTAAGGATTGACAGGAAAGATAGTTTAAACTTAAAATAAATGTTAGTTAAAATAAATATAAATCCTACATTTGCCGCTGCCAGAATTTGGAAAACTTGGAAGCAGGTCCTACAAACGACCTGTTGTAAGTTTATCTAATTCTGAACTAACTGGCGAAAGCCTCGTTTACACAAAAAAAATCTTATGTAACAATTATATACTAAAATTCTTTTGCTCGTTACAAAGCTTTCTTCTTACAGCAACTTTTCCTGGACTTCATCAATCAATCTTGGTCTTTCCTTCCAGCATCTGGAAGGAATAAGTATCAGTATCTTTCTACATACATTATAATTTACACTTTCTTGATACAATAAATTTTTGTTTTTAACGTTTCGTTTTTCTTAGTTATTGCTTACTTCACATTCATTCAATTTTTCAAGCATTAATTTAACTTTACCCTGGCTCTCCACCGTGTGTGGTGTCAAACGGGAATATTCGTGTTTTAGTCTTACAACACTTCCCCTAACCACCATGATTTGTTAGAATTCAACGACCAAATAGACACACCTTACTCGATATTCTACAACTCAATGAGCTACTTTAATATTCTTAAAAATTCAAATGTAGGTGGAGAACCCTACAAAACACATTCATTCTAACTTCCCCCTCATTCATCTTTAAACATGCAGGCTTTCGCTCTTAAGCATGACTTTACAGTTTAATACTTAATTTTTGACTTCATTGCTTTTAAGCATTCACTTTTAGCATCTACAATTTTATGCTTCTAGACTAAATTCTACTTTTACATAACATGCAAGTATTCACATACATTTACAAAAGTTTAATACATATGCTTTTTACAATTTACCATAAAATGAATAAGAGAAAATAAATTTTTACTTTACTCATTCTTCGCCAAGCTGGCGGCACTGAAACTAAAATTCTTATTAGTACAAGAATACGAAGTTATTTTTATCTCCGGCCAAATTTTGGCTTTAACATAACAGAATTAGTCTTTCGACCAACAGAAAATGCTTGTTTTTAGCTTTTACACTTAAATAATACTTTTGCCTTAGCTAAATAAAGTAAAACAAAACTAAGTCTCAACCGAGACATATTGACTTTCGTCAAAACATAGAACTTCGTACTTATGCATAACATTTCGGAACAAAAGAGAAAAATATTTATAGAAGGTTTTAACTTATCTTTGAGTTTTCGATGCTTGAAATTCCGTCATCCGTTTTTGGCAAAATTGATCCCAAGTTAGAGGTTTCATGGATGTCAATCTTCTCCTTATTGATCTCCGAGTGTCGTCCCCGTTGCTTTTTCTTTTGCGTCCTCTACATGCTGGCCTCTTGACGGAGTAATCGTCTGGTTGTTGGCCTTTGCGTTTCTGCCTGGGACGGCTGGTCTTGACGTCCTCCGGTCTGGAGTCCTTCTTGAATTTCTTCTGTTCCTCGTATTTTTGTGCCTCCTGTTGGCGTTTCAGTTTCCGAAACGGCGGCCTTGCTGGCACCTGACTCTGTGGCCGTGTGCGCGTTCTCCTTGATGTGTAATTTCTCCTGCCATCTTTTGTAGGTGGTGTTTTCGTCTTTACCACGGTTTCTTTACCCGGTTCATCTGTATTTTTGTTTTTCTTAAACGCCGGAGTTTGAAAATCATGTTTTCTTTTTGATACCGACGTCCGGGTTGTAGAAGTGCTAGGTCTCTCTTCAGTTCTCCGTTTCTTGGGTGGTGGAATAGTTGTTGCAGTCTCTGGCCCTTCTATTTCGTTTAGACTTGAGTCCTGCAAGAAACTTTTAAGGATTTCAAAATCATTTGGATTATAGTATTTTTTCACCTGGTCGGGACTTGCTTTACAGATTTCCCCTCTCTCGTTTTTAAGATATAAGACTACTCCTTTGATTTCCTGAATTACATAGGGCCTTCAAACTTTGGAGCTAGCTTTGCCATAAAATTGTCTGGGGCACTTGATAAAGAAAATTTCCGCTTCAATACTTTATCCCCAACTTTAAAATCTGCTTCACGGCGTTTTCTATCATAATATAGCTTTTGTCTATTTCTTGCCGTATCCGAGGTTTTAAGCGCCTGATCAATCAACTTTTGCACATCTTGTTGTTTAAACTCCTGCTCTCTTTGTTGCACAAAGAATAATTTATCTAAAGGCGTAATTAACTTTCTGCCTAAAAATAATTCTGCTGGAGTTTTTCCCGTAGTATCATGATGTGCCGTTCTTAAAGCATAAGCTAATTCATTTATGTAGCCATCCCAGCGCTTGTGATGTGTGCTAACGTAACTGCGAATTATTTTTACAATGTTTTTATTAACTCTTTCTGCTATGTTAGCCTGTGGTCTATACGGAACCATTTTGATATGGCGTATATCAAGTCCATTGCATATGTTTTCAAATATTTGACTAATGAATTGTTTTCCGTTATCGCTAATGACTTTTATCGGTGCACCGTATTTTAAAATGTATCTGTGTAAGAATGCATCTGCGACTGATTTGGCTGACGCGCGTTCAAGTGGAACAATTTCTATCCATTTTGAAAAATGATCTACTATTACTAAAAGAAAACGATTTTTATTTAACTCGCTCTGGGGGAAGGGACCAAGGAGATCTATGCCTAAAATTTCATTCGGAAATGTAGCGCGAATGCTATTTAAGTACCCGGCCGGGCTGTAATTAATATCATTTATTAACTGACATTGATTGCAGGACCTGACATACGCCGTTACTATTTTGTATAATTGCGGGAAATATACCGCCTCGCGTACCCTTTTTAAAGTCTTTCTGACCCCGAGGTGGCCCGCTGTTTTTTTTTCGTGCAACTCCTTCAAAATGCTTAATCGAAGCGAGGCTGGGATGACTGGCTTATACTCAAGATTTTCGTTTGTTGTTTTCGTATAGAATAATAAATTATCTATTATTTCATAGTTTTTTGCTCTATTTCTTATCGCATCGATATCTGTATGCTCAAAGCTTTCGGGGTCTTTCAAATAAGCATAGATATTTCCAAATTCAGGATCAGCTTTCAGTTCAGTAATAACCGTATCTCTAGAATCTAAAATGTTTGAAGTCAACACAGTGCATTTAAGTTCATTACCTTCATCGTCCAGTTTTATACGAGAAAGTGCGTCAGCTACATTGTTTTCCTTACCCGGTTTATATTTTATTGTGATATTATATTCTTGGAGTTTTAAAGCCCATCTTATTAACCTGGGCGTTAGGTTTTTTCCCGAGTAAAGTCTACCAACAGCCGCATGATCCGAAAAGACTGTTACTGGCGATTTGCCGAAATAAACTCGAAATTTGTGTACAGCCATTAATACGGCTAATGTTTCTCTTTCTGTAGCTGTATAATTCCTTTGTGTTTGATTCAATGTTTTACTAAAAAATGCCAGCGGATGGTTATTTTGCATAAGAACCGCACCCACCGCATAGTCTGATGCATCTGCCGCAATTTCCAGGTTTTCATCCCCCTCAGGGAATTTTAAAACAGGGGCATTAATAAGCGCTTCTTTTAATCTTTCAAAAGCTGTGTTAGCCTCCGCTGTCCACGTAAATTTACTCTTTTTTCTTTTGATTACTAAGAGTGGTTCAACAATATTAGCGAAATCTTTTATGAAAGATCGATAGTAAGAACATAGTCCAAGGAAAGACGAAAGTTTCTTGGCGGTGTTGGGCGGTGGGAAATTCTTAATAGCTTTTATTTTTGAATCTTGCGTTTCTATACCCTTTTGCGAAATTTTATAACCGAGATATTTAAGTTCTTTAGTTGCGAACTTGCATTTTGAGGCGTTAATTGTAAGACCGGCCTCTTTTAATAATTTAAAAACTTGTTCGAGGTCATTAACGTGTTGTTCCAACGTACTACTCGTTATAATTATATCATCTAGATAAATTAAAGTTGATTTTCCTAGGACAGGCTTTAGAACAATGTCCATAGCTCTCTGGAATATTGATGGGGCCCCACACAACCCAAAAGGCATAAGTAAAAATGCATAAGTGCCCGATTTTGTTATAAACGCGGTTTTATGTATATCTTCGGGTCTCATAGCTATTTGATAGTAGCCAGACGTTAAGTCCAAAGTAGACATATATCTTGTCGATTTGATCTGTCTAATGATCTCGTCTATAACCGGCAAAGGGTAAACTGGAAATTTAGTTATGCTATTTAGTTTTCTATAATCGATAGCAAACCTCCAAGCCCTTTTATCCGAAGGAGGAAACTCGTTCTTTTTCCTACATAGTACGACTGGACTCGCGTACTCACTATTTATGGGCGTTATTATTTTATTCTTTAACATCTCCTGAATATGTTCTTCGATGATTAAATCTTTTTGTTTATCATAGCGATACGGTTTAGTCCTACAAGGTTTTTCGGCATTTAATTGAATCTTGTGAGTCACGATCTGACAGTTTCCCGGTTTTTCTGAAAACAAATGAGAAAAATTACTCACCACTTGCTGTATTGCTTTACTTTCCTGGTCATTCAAATGGCTAAGGTCCAATTCAGGTGTCTCCACCGGTTCCACCACCCTCTGGTCCATCTCCAGCACCACGGAACTATCTTGAAAATTTAATTTGGCCCTCGCGGCCCTTAAAAAGTCCATACCTAAAATAATAGAGTGTTGGAGGTCTTTCACCACAAAAATTAATACTTTGAGATTTTCCTCTTTTATCTGTAAGTTTAATGATACTTTCCCGATGCAGTGACATGTTTTTCCTTGCGCCGCTATAATTTCCGTATTTCTGGTTTTAAAGAGTCGTATCTAAAAAAAATTCTTTTTGAAGAACTTTTCACTCATGAAATTTCCTTCTGCCCCTGTATCGATGAGGGCTTCTACTGGTACATCGCCAACCAGGACTTGTATAATTGGTAGCTGTGAGTTTTTTACGATGACTGTATTTAGATGTCTATTTGAGGGTTCTTCTAAAACTTCCGGGGTCTTGACCCTCCCTTTCACAGGCCCCTCTAGTCGTTTAAAGCTTTCCTTTCAATCTGTGTCTTCTGGGTACGCGGATGCTTATTTTTAAATTTTCTTTTTGGGCCTTGACCTTCGAGTTTCGATGCGTTAGCTTGATAGTTCTTTCCCCCATATGAGCGATTTCCATTTCTGGTTTCCTCCTTCCTTCTGGTACTTTGAGAATATGTTTCCCCTCTCGCTCTTTCCGCGATTCTGCGATTTTGAAACTTCACCGCCAATTCGAAGAGTTCCTGCAATGTTCTTCGGTTTCTAATTTCAAAGTAGTCTTGGACAGCGGGTAACAATCTTGGTAATATTATTTCAATTATCTCCGCATCGGGTTTTTTCCCATACAACATATCCGTTAGTTTGATTTTTCGTAAAATAAAGTCCGTCAATTGTGCTGTATCCCGTTGATAGAAACTATATAGCTCGGCTTCCAGCCGTGCGCGATCTTTCACTATGGGGAAGGCCTTTACTAACGATTTTTTGAAATTTTCAAATGTATACGTCGGGCTTCCAAATTCACCTAGTAGAAATTTTCCTATATTTTTCCACCATAGCGCGGCCTGTCCTCTTAGTGCTGATGTGGCGATGGCAACTTTTTGTCTTTCAGGCACAGGGTAGAGCTGAAAGTGGTTTTCTATACCTTCTAAAAATACGGACACCGAATTTTTTCCGTCGAAATAGACGTTTGGCTTGATTGATGCTCTCAAAGCCTGGACCAGGTATCCAAATCCTTCTAACTGCGTTGTCATTTCTTGGTGTTGTCCAGCGGCTTCCATCCAATTTTCGGCCATTTCAGTTCGATAAGTGTTCGGGCGCCAATATAACGTTGCGCGCCTCTAACTAGCACGCAACCAAGAGGTGACTGTGAAAGCTTGTATAAATCACAGAGTCTTATAAAGGGTTTAAGTCCCTTTTTATTCAACGTAATAAATTACAATGGCGTCCTCTTGACGCTTACAGACTGTGCCCACTAGGCAGTCAAATAAAAATAATAACCTGAAAAAGAAAGTAAAGACAAGATTCTAACTACGAGGCTCTCTAAAATAACTAACTCACCGCGTTTTACAAATACCGCAGCTAATTCAGCAGACTTGAAGCTCACTGGAACAATTGCAACTACTTCCCGCCAAGCACATAGGCCGCAACGCGGTGTTCTTCAATTCTCGATTTCTACCTCCGCGCTCGCTAAGTAAGAATAACTCTCACCGAACTTGTTTCCTTCTATTTAAATCAGAATACTTCCGCTGATAATTTGAATCCTTGCGCGTTCTACTAAAATTTACATATTCTGGCATTGGCAGTTCCAGGGGAAAGTAAGGATTGACAGGAAAGATAGTTTAAACTTAAAATAAATGTTAGTTAAAATAAATATAAACCCTACAGTTTAAAGGATGAAAAGTTTCCATATAACAATACTGTCTTCATAGAGCAGTAGTAAGCTACGGCATAAGCAATTTCAGTGGCAAGTCCTTTTTTTCTCTCTCACCAATTTTTTAATATAGGCAAAGCAAATCACAATGGAGGCATTTTGAGTGAAGTTGATCCTCATATAATTTCAATCTGAGTTTAAATATAGGTGATAGAAATCTCACTGGACACATTTTGCGTGAAACTGACCATTAGATAGTTTCATTCTGAGTCGAGTGATATTAGGAAAAGGGAAAATACAATGAAATATCTCATAAAGACAATTATTTGATTTTTTTAAAGGGATCTTCTCATCCAAATAATAACGTCTTCTCCCTTTCGTTTTCTAATCACATTTCAATTATGCCGTCCACTTTCCCTACAGTACGATAAATTTGATCTTATTTTATCTATATCGCGTCTATCTTTTTTATCTTAAATTTAAAGATTTGCGTTGGTTTCCTGTCGTGAACGTGTCCACAGTTTTGCAAGTTTTGCAACATTTAAATTAGCAATCATACGTAGCCCAGGTACGAATTAATCAATTTAGCATTATTTCCTACAGGAAAATAGTTTCCATTTATGACATTTCGGATAATAAAAAGCCTTCAGAAATTAATTACATTCGTGAACCGAAGTTCCATAGTGTTCCATTCCATCCACCGAATTTCCATTCCATTTTTTTTCTTTTTAAAATATTTTTTAATTCTTCTGTCATGAAAATGCTTGAACTTGGTCAATTAATAAATTGTCAATATTTTTCTGAAGACGTGAAAGCAAACTATTACAACTAGTAATAGACAATATAGTGCTGTTTGTATCAATGCTTTTATTTATACACAAATGCCAGCTTTTCGGCATTTCTGCTTTTAGCCGTCTTTCCTCTCCATACTTCTGGATTACTGAAACCATTAAATGATGACCATGTGATTTAAATGCTGTTTATCAGTGGCTTGCCCAGAATCGGAAAAAGAGCGCAACACGCTGGAAAATTTCTGTTTCTAACGAAAAATAGATGAACATTAGGTCAATCATGTTGAGTTAATGTATAACATAAACAATTGTCAATAAATGCATTACATTAAGAAAATGTTTAAAAATTTAAATTATCAGGTGACATCAGTTGTCATCCTTAACAATAACTTAACTATTACTTCAAAGCGAAAGCAAAATGAATATTATCATCAAAGATTTTAGGCCAAAAGCCTGTTTGAGTGTGTGATTATTGCAAGGAATAAATTGTATGAAAGCAAACAAAATAATCTGAAAGCTTTCAGGTTTTATAATTAAGCTCACACGCGTGTTTTTTCATTAAAAAACACATACACGTTTCGCGACCATTTGGGTTTACGCCACATTGTGTGAAAAATGTTTATAAACGGCATATTTTTAGAATTTCCGACAGACAGTCTCGCGCGCTGGAGCTAAAAATATTTTATTCCCTACAGTATTGTCTCTGCCCGATTTGAAATTGTTGAGTTTTTTAATAAAAAAATTCGTTAAAGTTTTACAAAATATGAAATAGACGGTAAAACAAATTCCAAATTCGGGCTGCCGTGTTGCCCATGTTTGGGTAGGGGAATATGTTATTCAAAATTTGATGACTCTAGGTACCGTCGTTTTTTCACAATACCAGAAACATGCATACATTCGTGTATATTCTTCATTATTTAGTTTCTTTAAATGTAATACAGGGCGATGATACTTGGTGGCAACAATTTCAAAAGTGATTCTATGTAAAGTGTCATTTCGAAACTAATAGTCCTTCTACCGCCCTTGTGTGCTAATAAAACAATATATAACAGACTGTTTCGATTGTATAACTTTGGCAACCGGGCGGAAATGTCAAAGCAAAAACGTCGAGGGAAAACAACTTATCTAGAAAACATCACCGTATAAAATATAGTAGTATTAAAAAAAGGCTAAGTGAAAACTTCGCAGTTACGTTTACTTAAAGACACGTGGTAAAACATAAAGCAGCTACAAAGCATCTAATGACGAAAACGTCCCAAAAATATGTTGTGTCTAACCTCTCTCCAAGACGATAACGTCTGAAAGTAATGAGTGCGTTTGAAAACATAAATTGACATTTTTACTAAACATCACCTCTCTAATAAGACAACATGCATAGAAAATCGAAAGCTTCTGCTTTTTCATTTTGTAGCTGCTTTGTGAGTAGTCTTAGAGGGAATTTATTCTGTTCAAATTAATACCGCATTACCGCATTGGCTAAAAAAATTTTTCGCAAAATTCTGAACTTTTCAGACGTATACAAATGAGTATCTGCACTCTTTTTCGATGCATGTTTGCAATGTTTTCGGTAACGTAACTACTTTATTTTTTACCACAATGTTTCATATTGCAATGTGTCCAAATTGCGAAATTTTGTCGCCAGTATAGTATTCGCATATGTTTTGTCCTACTGTGTAACAGAACTGTGAACATTTTTTTCTTTTTTCTACCACGATATTTTCTACTAAGACATTATCTCCTTGCATTGCTTGCTTCGCGACGTTTTTGTACACGATGATGTTGCAGCCTGTTTTTTCTGCAGATGCTGTAGTGGTTAGCAAAAGATGACTCACAAACAAACACGAGTCAGGAACACTGGGAAAAATAAAGTGTATTTTTTTTTTTTTTTTTCGTAGAGTGTTTTCATTGCTCGCTTTGAAATCGATGAGTTTGTTAATTAAAAATCTTTTTAATGTTTACAAAATATGAAATATATAATAAAATAAGTTCCAAATTCCAAATTTGAGCTTCCAGATGCCCATATTCGAGTGGAGGACTACGTTATTCAAAAGTTGATGTGTCTAGATACCATTGCTTTTTACAGTGTGAGAAACATACATAAATTCATACATATTCTTCATTATTTCATTTCTTTAAATATAATACATTGCTCTAATATTTGATAGCAACAATTTGAAAAACGAAACACCGTTTTATAGTGGACCAAAATGCTAAAACAAAATTCTGGCAAAATGACTTGGTTATATTTGTCTTAACTTCTTCACGAATGTAATATTTGGCTGTCCTCTGTAGTAAGCAAATTGGATAACATTTTTGGTGATAAGATGTACTAAATGACCGACAGATTCGGCCATTCCTGAAAATGAGGATTTACAAAATAAGCATTTTTTTTCACTCAAAAAACATTACGGTATTAAATTAGTTTTGTGCAACTACAGTTTTGTAACAAAAATAACAAAGCTGTTTTGTTTTGTTTTTTTTACTTAGAAAATAAATATCAAATGGGTCACATTCCGTCTTTACTTTCAGAGTAATCTCTTTCAAAACTATTTGTTTTATATTACTTTTACCTATCTTCAATAACGCTTCTGAAATACGACCTCAATTTAAAAACTCATCGCAGCAAAACATTAATTTTCTCTTTCAATCTTTTCCGCGTTCAACAGATTCAAAGTCAACTTTACTGCCAATTGTTACGACTTGTCAACCCTCCTGCAAGAGAAATGGAGGGGGGAAGAACAAGGTATTTATCAAATACAACACCTTCCACTGAATTCATCGTTCCGGAACGGCGATTCTATTTTCTGTGTTTGTAATATGAACAATAGTGTACAAGGTAAAATTCTGATAGCGGGTTGAAATGCGTGCTCTGTTGACTCCAATTTCTAATTGAGTATTTTGCGTTTTGTTACAATGCTTGTTGGGTTAATCGAAAGTTGAGTAATTTAAGTGCATGTTTTTGTTTGTATACATTTGTAAGGTGTTTATTTAGATTGACAGGTGATGTAAGTTTCAATTTTTACTTTATATACTGTCTTATATGGAAGTATATAAAAAGATTTTCTATTGCTCGATGTTAATCAATTAATCAACATACTAGTGAATCGGATATCCTTCGAACTCAGTTGCAGTTAGAATTTTAATCATCATATCATTACACCTTCCAGTCTTTCTGAAGCTGGATAGATTATGTTACCAAAGAATACGAAACTCTATAAACTAATGCATGTCTCTCTTCTATATTCAGTAAATAACAAAAGTCTGTGCCTTTCAGCTGAATAGTCTAACAAAAGTATGAAACTGCATTTTATATTTTAAATGCTACATATCAAATCACAACTGGTAACTTATAACATACTTTTATACTCAAATCACTAATTAATTCCAGTTACAAATGTCATTAACTAATTGTATGGATGCACGATATCTTCCTTAATTCGTAATCATCCAAAATATATAGATAGAATAGTTTGGTCACGAGGAAGTCAATGGAAGTTTTAGTCATTATCTCTTCTGAGCCAACCTACGCGAAATTTAAGCAAAAGTATAGTATAAAATTAATAAAGAAGTAATTCTGCAACAAAACTTGTACCAAGCATAAGGTATATTATGATTAAAAGCAGCAGAGAATTCGATCTGAAGGTCGGAGATAAGATGATAAAAGTAAAACGTGCACTTTCATGAGCGGATTATAAGTAATAAATTTTATCAAAAGTTTGAAATACCATATTTAGTTGCGAATGTGCAGGGTAATTTATTATTAATTCTGAACTATGAGGATCAAAGGATTTCCACCAATATTGATGATTTGAATTGATATGAAGGGGAGTACTGGCAAAATTAGTGTCTAGTGTTAATAAAAGTGTTCCTAAGTTTGCGCGACTTCAGACTCAGAAGCAATCCTGCCAAAGAATCTGAGCAAAAAAGTGTCGTGCTGCAAGTGTCAGAAGCGAAAGCAAGCAGCAAATGCTGGCGAATAATCTCCTGTGTCTAAACAAAGTAAGCAGGGAGTTGTAAAAAACGAGGTTGAACATCGGTGTACTGAAGGCGCAGCTGAGAAATGCACAGAGGAGCGGCATCAAAGACAAAGTGCAACAACAAAAACATTGACTGCGTCAAGTCTGTCATCTACATGGTAGAGGATCGGAAGTGAGTATCAAAGAGCGCAGGGGTAGCCAGGTCAGCACATGCTTTTTGCTCAGAGAAGAAGAGGAGGTGAATGCTCCGAGGTCGAAGAAAGATTACCACGATAATCGCAATGATGCAAAAAAACGTTTGAAGTACAGAAAAAGACGTTGTGGGGGGGGAAGCAAAGTAGGGAGGATAAAGATCCTATTCTAAAAGACATGGGAAGACCGAAAGATTTTCAGGAATGATGAGGGATCACTGGATTAAGGAGTAGAACTATGCAACTGTATTAGATATGCATCGATATTAGATATTCTAAAAGCTAAGTCAAATTTTTAGCATGAACATTGTAATAAAGATCACCTGTAATTCTGGCAGAAAAGGTGTGTATATTAAATGAGAAATTCTATTTTTGTAAATGAAATTTGGAAATTTTAAAGATTTTAAAGGGAATATTTTAGTCTCCAATACTCGTAAATAAGACACCGTTGGCTTTTCAGATATTAGGATAAGCAGAAATTGTAAGTTGTATTCGATATGAATCGTTTCAATACTAACGTTTAACAGAATGTAGATTAGGGTACACAGTAATACAATATGTACACTTTGTTTTTGTCCACACTATCATAACTTCCGTAGAGAGAGAGAGCGCAAATAGCACATTGTTATCTTGTAATGATAGAGATATATATTTCGTGTAGTGTTGAAAATGATTATTGTATATAAAGAGATTTCAGTAAATACAAAAGCCGTCTTTTTCTTTTCAGGTTCTCCTGGAAAGCATGTGGGAAATCCGAAAATAATATATTGTTAACATTGCAACAGATAAACAGACATTTATGATCTAAGTTTCACTAAAAATTAGGTTTATGTTAATTACTTTTCTATATGCCCTTCCTCATTACGATACTCGCTCAGATGCAGAAGTTTATGTAGCTCGCTCAGACGTTTATGTAAGTTTTACGGTAAGCAGCACAGTGTGATACTGGGGTGTAATCTTAACCGGAAACATAATTTGCTCAACAGTTCTGCCATTTTGCTCATAGTAGAAATCTAAGAACTATTGAACGTTTTGGCAGAGTCCAGTAAGTGCTAGAAAATATTAGCTATTTTCCCCCTCTGACCCAGATGATGTTATAGGTCTGAATAAACATATTGTTGTAATCGAGTAGTAACAAGTTTACCAGTAAACCCCTGTTGTTGACAGCTGACGAGACGTCGCGTAATTTAATGTGTTTTTAGTTTTAGTCGTGTTACCATGTGCCCACGACTAATAAAGTTTTATGTTTAAACTTTGTGGCATAGTTGTGAATCAGTAACAGAATTAATAACGTATCAACAAATAGTCGTAACTTTTTAAGGTCTGCAGTAAGATTAGAAAAAAATGCAGTTCCAAAATTGTTTAACCCTTTGAAAGTTACAAGTTCCTCATAAAATTTAATGCAGAACGCTTTGTTCATATGGCAGTAGAAGAGCCGCCACCATTGCCTTGAGCTCATCTTCTAATCTCAAAGAAGACATAAATCTTTGTAAGTGTATAATGTTTTTGCTGCGGGAGGCCCTTAAAACACAGTCAAGTCGAAACTCTTCTGAATATGATAATGTAAGAGGAAGATGGCAAGATGCTAAAATAAATTTACTAGAACAACATGCTGCAGGAAATTCTTTGGTACGTTCTTACTAACAGCGCCGCCTCAGTAGAGATTTATTGCCATATCGTTAAAGCCGTTAAAATTTACCAAGCGGAAAAAAGCCGCCAGATTTTTGCTTTGAAGATTTTTAATATACTCAAAAAAAAACAGGATTTGACTAATAAACACGTAATTAGATCTTACAATACTTGATACGTGAATTAACAACTTTAAATTATTATCTTTTTCAGAAACGTTCTAGAAATTAATTTTTGATTCTCAAATTATAATACTAAATTCATGTGAAGTTTGTGGTATTCATTCACCTGATAACTTTGGTGAATGTATTTTTGTCTTGAAAATAGTTGAGTGTAAACTTATCACGGAGCAGGAGTGTGCTTAGCCTCACGTCAAGTTGGCGCATTTAATTGAAGTTATGGGAAGTAAATGGTGAGCAAGGAGTTGGAGCAGAAAAATAACATTAAGTAAAAAAAAAACCTACAGAAACATAGAACATGATACATCAAGCCTGTGGTAACCAGACGTGATCGAAAAATTGTTTCGTTGTATAAGAAATTTCGGAAGGGTAGGGTTTTATAAGAATATGATCCATAATCGAGCCGTCTTACAAAATTCTGGCCATTAAAAATCTGGAATTTCCAACTGTTAATATGATATCAGATGACCTAAACTTCAAGACAAGGATATTTTTCAGCATATTTTACGCAGTGACTTGAGAAGAAAAGAAGTTAAATGCAAAAATTCGTCGATCACATGCTGGCAAAGGAAAGGATTATAGTTTTTTTTAGATTATGACAGAGTACTCGAGGACTACCAAAGGGAATGGATGCTGTGTTGAGAACTTTTTAAAGGTAATCATTTTACGCATGGGGAACGATGACCAAAGGTAAGATGATGGGGTTTATTTAAGTTGTTCGCTAACAGGTCACATATTAAAATAACCAATCTGAAGGACTTTAACCATGTAAGAATGGTAATTAAGCTTGGGAGGATCGTAGCATAATGACGGTAATCCAAGAATTTTCTATTTGTCACATATCTCAGAAATTTGGAGAGCCTTCACCGATATTACAGTGAGAAAAACAAGTTTATATCAGCCTATAGATATAACACCAAGGGTTTGCAGATATATCGTTTTTCAGGCTAAGCTCAATTGGCCCCAATCAGCGGGCAATATTGCTCAGAAGTTTCGTACAAACAATGGACGTCGTGTTTCAAGGTTTGCTGTGGCCAGTGACTTCCCTTAAAGTGGCCTATTTGCCTGTCATTCTTACTATTGCATTCCACTAATGTCAACCCATCAGTGGTCATTTTATGTTTGTGTAAAAAGAACAAAGTCTGTATACCCCAGTAGTAGGTTTCTGACCTCTTTACAGATGAGAATCCTTTCAGTATCACGTATGATTCTGAACACCATTTGATGCAGAGAGAGGTAAGGACATGGTTTCGTCCCAGTGACATCAAGGACAGAGACTGTTACAAGGGACCTGAAGTATTCATCTGGAGAGGTATTATGCTGAATGACCACACTGAATCCAGGGTTTTTATGGATATACCATTACTGGAGATCGTTGGAGTCGAGAAGTAATATTTAATTATTAATATAATTATACTCTAAGTGCTTCTCTTTCGAAGTATGTTTGTACAGACTCCGTTTTGTATAGTTGATAACTCCAATGTACCTCAAACATATGCTGTAGAATAACTGATAGAAAACGAGGATATCACTCGAATAAACTGGCCAAGTGTTCCCGATTTAAAATCTTTAGAACATTTATTGGATGCTTTGAAGGAACATTTTTCTGCACGATCGTTTACAATGCCGAACAACCAGCAACTGAAAGAAACGTTCATCGATTAAACGGCACTTTTACCTACAGAATTATTCCATCACTTAGTGTTGAGCATGAAACGATAGTAGTACAGCAGTTAAAGAAATCATATCCCTTGCTCCAGTTTTATTTGATTCCCTCCTGTTCATTTTTTGCATGAATTCGTCATCCTTCAAGTTTAAACCACTGAGTCTATATTCTGATTTTGCTGCTTCTACGTGATTTCTAGCAGTTAAAATGAAAAGTTAGACTTAAATCTCTTAAAGTGAAGAATATCGGTACAGTTACTGTGTAAAATGCTTAAATTAGGCAAGCTATTGTATATTTGAATATCTGAAAACACGAAATGGAGTATCAATTCATTTAAATACGAAGTCTGGTAAATATTATTGCAAATTACGATTTGGAGTATATTTGGCTAATTATGTGCAGAATGTGATGAAAATAAGTAAATATTCAGATTTATATTATTTTTCACTAACATATAAGCGAACAAGTCAATGCGTCTTATAGCTGTTGAAATAAAAAAAAAAATTCAGACGAATAATTTGGAACGTTTCGGCGGATTTCTAAGGCGATGTTGCAAATGGGAAAGTATTAAATTTTCTTGCATTTATTCAGAGAAATGTAAATGATTATTTAAAGTAAGATGAACGAAATAATTTGAAGCATTTGTGAACAAAAATGCTTACATATTGTATAAGTCCATTTCCTCTCATTTCGTGACAGCTGGCAACAGTTTGCGCTTTGTGATCGTCTGTTTAGAAGTCATCAAGTTGCGCACTTTACCTGTCAGAATAATCATTATATTTGTCTTCTTTGCATAGATGTTACGGTCTTTTGCATACATGCAAGGTTAAGGTTAATTCCATGTTATGTCTTCTTAAACTGCATGTATTTAATGATTTTTCTTGTCTCTTGACTTGCGAAGAATAAGATGAACTTGCGTATTTTGCCAGTATGGCGTAATTTCTAAAGTAATGGTTGAAGAGGGATTTAAAATCATTATAACTTGTGAACTTGAATATATAAAATTATCCGACCATGCGTCTCTTCTTTATGCCTAACCTTGAGCACAACTTGCATGTCCGAAAGGAAAAATACACCATCAAATTAATATTTACCGATATAACATGATAACGGGAAAATATCACGATAGAATGATAACAGGAATATATCACAATAGAATGATAGCAGGAATATATCACGATCGAATGATAACAGGAATATATCACGATAGAATGATAACAATAATATATCACGAATGTTTGGTATCTCGCAGTATCATATCAAAAGCTTTTGTTAAATTCACGTAACACGTAATTTTCCGAAGATACCAGAAATAATACTATGCCACCTATTTTTAGATATTTTATTCCAGTAATTATTCTTAATTATGGTTTGTGGGATATTTATTTAATTAAATTCAATTAATAATGTTTTTGAACTGGGATATTCCGCATTTTTCTTTGCTTAGTAAGAATGTTCAGGTAAAAAAAATCATAAGCTTTAAAATTTTCGGAGTTTTTTCGTGCTAGTGGATTTCCCCAATGTCGTTCCTGAATTTCAGAGTATTTCCTCAATCTTTTAATTATATAATTTAATTTATTTTAATTATTAGATTATCTTCATCAGTATATAACTTTGAATCTGTCTTCATTAGAATATACATGGGGAAATGTTATAAAATATAATTTTAAATTAAAATCCACACTAGAATTAGAAATGTTTGCGAAACATTGCAAAACTTCTTGATTATTTCCAGAATATGCATTTATTTTGTCCTGGAATAAACTTATTTCTGTATATGTGACTAATTAGTTTTGACTTATCGTATGAAAATTTCTCAGTTCTAAAGCTACTTTAGGTTGCTGTCTTATTCTGAGGCTATCTTACTCCGTCTAAATTAAAACTCTAACTTCGTGTTCAATTTCATTACATTCTTAAAAAAATTCTGAATATTAACACTGTTGCATATTAGTGTACGTAACAATACTCAAAATGTTTACTATAAAAACTACCGTATTGGTTCAAATTGAATTCACTCTCGTATTGCAATCCCAGTGAAACTTTAAACTGGAAAATTGGCAAGTGTAGTAAAAGGTAGTCTCTGTCGAATCAAACCCAACAAGACTAAAATTGAGAAAAGAAATATTTTAAATTTGAAAAAGTAATAATAGAAATAATTTTGTGATGGATATCAAAAATATCTAATTTAAAATTATGGGGAGAAGGAGAGATCGGCAAAAATAAATTGTTAAAATTATTCGCTCTGTATTTAAGCCCTAGTATAATTTTGCATCTGAAAAATTTGATAATTCGAATTAAACCTGCGTCCTCAGTTCGAAGTAATACGATATGTTTCTATCAAAGAACGAAATTTTTCTTGAATATATAGTTATCTCTTTCATTCCGCAAATTCATTTTCAGTCATTTTAGTTTTGTCAGTGAGGTATACGAGTGCTATCTTCCGCTAATCGGAAGAAATTCGAAATAGGGAAGAGAGGGGTAAAAACAAAACTGCTTTCTGGTTTTATTTTTGTTCAGAAGTGCTTAGAATGTTATGTTTAAAATGCTCAAGTATAGTCTTCTTCTTTTTCTTACCAATCCCTCTTATGGATTACATTCATCAGTTCATTCCCCTTCATAACTTCCAACACAAAATTAGGTCTTTTCAGCAGACCTTCACGCACCAAGGCAACCCAACTAAGTAGATGTTGCGCAGTAGTTTCATTGATTTTACATTTGGCGCAAGTGGGAAACGTTTTAGAGCTACGGGAATATGTGAAGTTCCTTAAATATCCCTAAAGTCAACCGAGTCAGAGCCTCTTGGCTTCTTCCCTCATCCTCGAAACCAATAGCACTACCAGAACCTATAGTACGATACTATAAGTGTGTCGATAGCTGTCTCCAGGAATTAATTAAAGCCTTTCTTCTCGAGTATACTTCAAGGTAGGTCAAAGGTTCAGTATAAACCTGAGGCATGAAAGTACCCTCCTTTGCTAGCCTATTACCTATTTCATTATATTTTAGATTTATATGCGATGGTATCCATTATAGGTGGAGAACAGAAGAATGAGACAAGGTATTGAGTTTTTCCATAACTTTAATTCTTCTCAGGTCTCTAATATTTCTCCGATTATCTAAGTATTGGATTACACTGTGGCTATCCGTAAGGAACCAAGTTTACACAGATAAACGTAGCTCTAAAATATAGTCCAAATCCATTTGAACAGTTTGTCCAAAGCCATATTTTATCAATAGCAGTCAAATCAGAGCTGAAAACGGAACAGAAATTAGTATTTCTACGCTTGAGAGATATTTCTCCCACTCCAAATTTAACAAAAGTTCCATTACTAGTGTGCCCATGTTCATTCTTACTGCCGTCCGTAACCACTGCCTTAACAGATATGCTATTAATCACTTCCAGAGCAGTCTGTCTTAAGTATTCAGGACTTATAGTCAATAGCTCTGTATGAAAAGCAAAGAGTTCATAGGAGAGGCGATAGGCTTTAAAGAATTAAATTCAACAGAAGACTACAATACATCCAACTTCTTAACATGACCGAGGGGTATATCCCTTTTTTAATCTTTGATCATTTTTCCAACCAATAAAAAAGATTACAGTGCGATGTTGATCACGAACACTTAAGAGTTTGCTCAAGTATGGTAAGATTAGGAATGCTTCTCAGCCACAAGGATTGCAAATCAACTCATAAAGAACGAGTTCAGCTGGAGTACTGTTGCGAAGTCCTGTAATAAGACGAGTTGCTCTCATTTGTACCCGTTCCAGATTTTGAAGATTTGCATCCGAGGCGACATGGCAGATTTGAAAACTATGTTCAAGAATCGGTCTTTTAAGGTCTTAAGGCAGATATAAGATGCCCTTAGGGTCTTGTCGTCTAGTTGATCAAGTCTGGCAAATTTACCATATTTCAAACCTTCCACTAGCCACAGCCACTTCCACTAGCCACTGTCAGATAACAAATTTCAATCTTCGGTATCGGTACAAACAAACGTTGAAAACGTTGTAGATGATGAATGTTTGCTTAATTTCTGATAATGGTCTAATTCAGACACAAACAGCTATTACTGAGTCATCTTCTTCTTTCAGTTACAGTCTAGTCTCCTTTCAATTACTGATGCTACACACAGCGATTCAGATTAGCATACCACCGTCAACACCATTGTCGGAAGCAACTCAATAGTTGTGCAAATGTAGTTTCCTTAAAGTTATTTTTCATGATTTGGCAACACTGCATTTTTAACTCTAAGTTTATGTTTAGCATAAAAAGGAAAAGCAGAATACGCTATTTTTTCATACTAAGTTGAATTGAGTGTTTTATTTTGATTATTTTGGTGAACTGCCTAATTTATTTTGATTAATTATTAATGTTTTAAGTTTTTTAATGGAGGAACGAATAAATGAATGAAATTCAAATAGATTCTTGCAACAACCACCAGTTTTCAGCTGTCTCCCATCCTCATCGTCTTCCAGATTATAGAAAATAAACTAAATAAACTTGCAAAGTTTAGTTCTATTTTGTGTAAGGGCGAGTTCATTTTTATTTCTGTTTTTTCTTTATGTTTACCCTATTTTAAGATTAAAGCTCAATTCATATCATTTCATAGAACGTTTATGAAGTTAGGAATTTCTCAAAAGCAGTTCTTGCAATTATTCCTTTCCATAACCAAATAAATAGTTCGTAATTCCTATTTCACTCTATACTATTTCGATATACGGAAGTTTGAAAGCGAACGCTTTATTTTTTTATAACACGGAAAGGGGACTTCTAATTACTAATTTTCTTAAATCTAAAAAAGTACCTTTTGCTAAAAAAATATAGAAAATGCTAAAACTTCTATAACACTGCGAAACAATTACCACGAAATATTTAAACTATATTGGTCTGGTAGCTGATAAAGAAGTCTGGATGCGACAATGTAGACTCAACTCACCATTTAAAGTTCTATCAGTGGATATTGTCGCTTTCAGATACTCTCCTTTTGTATCTATATACGGAGTTTTATGGCCCTTCCATTTTACGAAAGATGTTTGGAACACTTTTACCGAAATACTCTCAGTTCCTGTTTCAATTTACATTCGTTAGAGGACCTGTGAGAAACTTTCATCCCTTCAGTGTAGATTTTAAATTCTGGAAAGAGTCAGATATCCTATAAAACAGAAATTTACGTTATTTGAAAATGAAAGGAAGTATAATTGGGTAATTTCTTATTAGATCAGAAAGATTCTCGTGATTAGTCTGAAAACTCTCATGATTAGTCGTGAGTCTCGTCGAGTTACTTTCAGATAACATAAGAGATTTGTGTCTTATTCATACAATAACCGTGTAAGGTAATTCTACGGCATTCTTAGTATGCCTTCGTGGCGTAATGGTCAGCATACTCGGCGCACATTCGAGGGGTCTCAGGTTCGTGTCCCGGCGAGGGCATTGCTCATTTTTCATGTCTCCTGATTCAAAATAAACCTAATGTGTCCGCAGTGATACTCGAATTAAACAAAAAGGTGATGGAAGATGATTTTTCACCACCAGAATTTGGCGATTAGGTCCCCTATATCCCAGTCGCCATTTAAAAGGGGGAGTACATAAGGTGTTTCTCCAGCCTTCTTAAAATGCCTTCGTAGTGTCATAATCAGCATACTTGGCGCGTATTCGAGTGGTCCAAGGTTCGAGTCCCGGTGAGGGCATTGCTGATTGTCATGTCTTCTGATTTAAAATAAACCTACTGTATGAACCTACTGTATGGGTCTACAACTGTATGAATAACGCACAACCTCAGGTTATCTTTAAATTTCTTATGATACTCCTACTCATCCCATCGCATCTTCATCGTATGTCATTTGTAAATTATAACATTTCAGAGGCTTCTATTACGATTTTAACGTAAAATTCCGCGTTAATATAGTGTTCTGAATTTGGAGCGCCGATTTTCCCTTCAAACTGCGTTCACGAAAAGCTGTTACTTATACAATATCTCGTGGCTTTCGCTATGTGGAATATGAACTCGAGTAACAGTTAAGCAATGTCTATCTCTATCAGCTTAAACTTTATATATGTATTACATTTTTTAATAATTTCTGATAAATTCGGAAAACGTGCTGAAAGAGCATTTCAGATTTTTGTGAATAAGTTTGCGCATATATTAAAGGTCTTTATTTTCCGACTACTCTTCGATATAACTACATTCCTAATCTCTTCCTTTATCTGTGGCTTTAAAATAAACCATTCGTGTATCATATGTTGCTCATTCATCTTTATAAAAATGAAGAAATTTCATCCTACGTATCTGTATTTATATAAATTGGGTTCCAGAACCCGGTAAAGAACTGCAATTGAGTGGCACAAGACAATTCACTTGATGCCCAAATGCGAAGTTCAGATAGCAAAGTAAGATTGATGAAACAAATTCAGCGAAAGACACCCTTATTCGTTTCCCCATAAAATACATGATGCGAGGGTTTCATGCTTCATAGTGTTTTATAAAAACAACCTAGCTGAGTGTTCAATACAGAAAATCCAGCAACAATAAAAGAAAGTGTTAAGTGCTACATTCAGGATTGCAATTCACAAAGGAAGATTAATCGAAACACATTATGTCACTCGCATCTTCTATTTTGCTATGTTAAAAGCTAAGAATACTTACGATTTTCTACTAACGAATAGTAATTGCGTTGAATGCCTTAGATTAAAGTAAGAGTAGTGGGTTAAAATTCATCCAAAATTTGAAATATTACGTTACAAACCTTTGTTTTAAAGTCTTTCTTTATCGTTGTTTATTGTTCAGACGAATTTTCAATCAATGCGATATAATGCATTCCAAGAGAATTCTGTTCAAAAGAAATTAATCAGTCGATTTTTTATATAGATAGAATAGTTGTCCAAAATTTGCATTTTGTTTCATCATGTAAAATAAACTTCAGAATAGTTTACGATAATTTCATTATTTGATTTCGATCTCTAACGCAGAGGAGTTAAATATAGTTTCAGATTAAATTGCACCCATATATGTCTAAATCTGAATTGGACACTTCTCAGAAAATTATATTATAATATCAACAATACATCGGATCAACAACAATGTATCAACAATACATCAGAGCGCATTTTGAGCACAAAAGAATTAGTATAGAGATGAACTTTTTGTGGAGGGGAGGGCGGTGGCACAAGAATAAATTTTATTTTTAATTTTCTTCGCTAAATGCCGTAGTTAATATCACACTAGTAGACTACTGACAAAAATTAAGATTATACAGTTCTGTGTTAATTATATATGATATTTAGTACATCCAAATTATTAAGACTTCCTGTTTAGGTCCCTTAAGCACTTACAGGGAAAGCTAAATTTCACCTCAAAATCTGACTTTATGGTCAGAATTTAACTGTAAAGGTTTTTATAGATAGTTCTGGCTTGAGTTTCATTACATAAAACATGCCATTTCTTTAAAACATGCCTTTAAGAAATGTAAATAAATGTAATATAAGCGAAAAGAGGGAGGTGTACAAAAACTGTATTTCAGTACAATGCATTAAATGAACGATTATTCTTGCTTTTTACGCTACCTATGCGTTTAGATTTTGTGACATCTTTGAGCACTTTTCTGTGGAAATTACTTTTCAGAAGCAGTAAAGTTCGAGTTATAAAACTACTATTATTAGTTCAAAGAAGGCTGTCCCCCTGAAAGACTATTGTTTTCGTTTCGGGATTTTGCGTTGGTTCACTATAAATGTCCGTTTCATTTTTCAAACTGCTGCCACCAAATGTTAGAGTCCTGCATTATATTTGAAGAAATTAAATAATGAAAAATCTGCATAAATGTATGTATATTTCTTGCACTGTGATAAAACAGCGGTACATAGAGCCATCGAATTTTGAATTTATTTATATTCATTCACAACATATTAGATATTTTTCGGTTGCCATATGTCCAGACATCCCTTCTTAAGACAGTGATTGAACAGCTTTATTTGTTTATTTAAGCACGTATAATTCATTATCTAGTGATACAATTTCTTCATAGCATCCTATCGCATACAACTCACGTCCACAGTATTCTACCATAAAGGTTTCGTGAAGAATTTTGTGCGGACTGTGGAAATTCAGAAGATTCTCGAGTTCCGATTTCATCCCTCATCAGATTGCTGGCATTAATCTCTCCTGCTTGGCTTGTATTAGTAAGAGATTGTTTTATGCATCTTGTTAACAGTTATTTAGCATTCGAAATGATGGTCTTTCCTGCTTGGCTTGTATTAGTAAGAGATTGTTTCATGCATCTTATTAGCAGTTATTTAGCATTCGAAATGACGGTCGTTTACTTTGGTCATTTCAGTATTTAAATTCATTCGTGTTTCACAGAAACAAATGATTAAGCACTAACACTTTTTACCTGACTTACAAATCTTACCTTGCATGGCACAAAATAAGTTAATAATTTTTAGAATTAGTGATGCAATACTGTTATAAGGTTCAAGAGCCTTTCGATAATCTAAAAAGCATAATTTTAAATATTGGTAAGGTCTATTTGGTTGGATTTTAAATCCGTACGTTATTATTTCTCTGAATAACTTTAAATTTGCTGTTATTACAAAAGTAAGGGATTTTGTTTTTATTTGATTGTTTGCGTATTCCGGTACGTAGGATTCATTATCTAATGATAGAATTTTTAAAATAAGCATGTGAGAAATTTCTGTGCTACTAAGTTATCTAACTTCTATAACTATAATTTATTACGTAACGTAATAAATTATAGTTATAGAATTATTATTACGTAGGTAACTATAATTTATTACGTAAACATAAAATTCTGAATGCACCCATATACGAGAAGTCGCATCTGTTATCAAAGTCATCAAACATTTGTTTTAAAGAATACGCTCTAAAATTTTCTGTACTGTGTAAAATAGCATAACGTTATATATATCTGTCCCTTAATGCTTTTAATTTAAATTTTGTTTTTTAGCTGTGTTCTTTATGTCTGTTTGTTGAAGGTGTTGTTTCTAGCTTGCTCTGGCGCAGCTCGCAAAAAAGCCATAGGGCGACAAGTATTTGAACCATGAATGTAGAATACGGAAAAGTATTTTTAAGGGTTGTTCTTTTCTTCGTACTTAAGACGGTCAAGCAATTTCTTCTTATGTTAATGCACACGTATCTAGCTAATAAAGCTGAAATAACGTTTCGTATCTTAATGCATGCATCCCATTTTGGGATTGAGAATCATTCTAACTTAGGATCAAATTGTGAAAGGATATTGGTCCATTTCGTTAGGACAGAATATGTGATTTCCTGCAAAAACCTTACATTCGATCATTTTGAACTCAAGGAGTTTCTACAGAGACATATTTATTACGGAATCATATTCTGTTTCTTTTGATATAAGCAAATTATAAAGTATTTTCTTCCTCTTTCATTTATGCCTTCGTGGTGTAACGGTTAGCACATTCGGCGCGAATTCGAGAGGTCCAGGTTCGAGTCCCGGCGAGGGCATTGCTCATTTTTCCAGTTTCCTTGCTTAAAAAAGCACTAAAATGATTCTACAATGGCGCCAGAAATAAAAGGTGGTAATGATGATTCTTCACTTCTGGATTTGGCGATTGGGTACCCTAATCCCTAGTCGCCGTTTACAAGAGGGAGTATATAAGGCATTTTCTTCCTCTTTCAAGCACGCCTTCGTGGTGTAATGGTTAGCCCACTCGGCGAGTATTCAAGATGTCCAGGTTTCAGTCCCGGCAAGGGTACTGCACATTTTGCACGTTTCCTACATCAAAATAACCTAATGACTCTTCAATGTCATGATTAAAAAAGGCTTATACGTTGATAATTTTTACAAGGTCTGATAGTTATATCCCAACGTGGAGTTCCATAGTAAAAAAGCTAAATTCTCGCTCATATGGGTAAAATATTAATCAAAATTGCACGAATCAAACTGAATCTCTATGCAGAACTAAAAGGCACTTCTCAAACTTCAAAGTGCAAAATCTAATTAAAAGCAGATATTAAATATTAAGTATTATTTCACTCATATTTGTTCACGGTAACTGCGAAAAAAAAGCTTTTTAATTTGATATGGAAATATCATAGATTATTATTACCACACTCATTAAAATTAATTCTTAACTTTAATCTAACATTAATTTAACGCAGCCAAAAAACATCCGGTCTAGTTCGATAGCCATTCATGGAAATAGCTCTTCATCCGTTTACATTCAGGTATTAAAATAGAAGATACATCTGTTAGGTAAAGCACTGCATGACAAAAGGCTCCGGCGATACAATTTTGTGACTATTGTAACCGCAGACATTTCGTGTTCGCATTACCCTGATAGTAGATTTTATTGTTACAAAATGTAACCGAGTTCTTTCATTTTCTGCATCTGACAGAAATTCATGACATTTGAAATAACATTAGTTCCTAATCCAGAGTCTGCTGACCCAGTTTTCCATAATAATTTATTGGTTGGTAATAATGCATTTATATTTCAAACGTAACAAATATAAATTATGTAACCATTATTCAATTACCTATCAAAGATAATACTATGAAATCACTTTACAAAAATACAAATTTTATTGAAAAAGACTTGTTTGGAGATTTTAAAGTTTTTAAATGTAAGCAATTAATAAAGAATCTTAGATGTTATTAAATTAAGCATCCATGCAATACACTACACTTTAAGCTTCTATTTATCGTAAAAACTGCAAGAACATCATTTACGAGACCTTTGACCAATAATATAATGAACTGATTGAAGAAATCATATGTCATTTTAAGACTTTAAAATATAAGAAATTAGTAAAGAATCCTATATGTTATTAGATCAAGCAATTAAACAGTAGGGTACTCTTTAAGCTTTTATTTATCATAAAAACTGAAAAAATATATTATTTTGAGTACAAGACACCAAAGTATAGTAAATAACGGAAAGATTTAATTGAAGAAAATATATGGGATAATAACTTTATGTACATAAAAGTTAATTTATCTTTCAGTCAGTTTTCATTGTAAAACTATATCTCGTTACTACAAAATCCAAATTTATTTTAAAAGTAGTGGATTTCCTTATCTTCAGCATCTTGCAGGAAGATTGTTTAAATTATTGTTCGTTTACATAGTACATAAGAACGATCCTGCAGGAAAAAATTAATAAAAGAAAATAATAAGGAATTTTTCCTAAATTTGAACCTTTAGTGCCAAATTAAAAAAAAAGTCAAAAATAATTTGTTTTTCACATATTTTGTAGAAACGTTTTACCACCATCATTAAATTAAACAACTTTTCTTACAATTTTCTATTTTTAAATTAAAATTAAACAGTATTAAAAAAAATTAAAATATCTTCCTCGAGAAAAGGAAAGAAACAATTGTATATCCTTATATTTAAATTAGTTGTTTTGTATGTCACAGTCTAACAAAAGTATTGTTTTTGTTTTCAAAAACCAAGCTGCTGACTGCCTTTGTCTCTTTAGATCTGCAAAATGACTATAATTTTGAAGTACATTGCGTTGTTTCAAAGGTTAAGCATTAAAACTTTATATACGTAGAAAACACAAAGAAAATAATAAACTGACTTAAATGGACTAATAAGAATGTGAAAATCATGTCTTGTGAAAAGTCTGAAAAATGATACCCATCACTAAAGAATTATGAGGGTCCAGGGTAATACCTTTCTTTGCAAATGCCGATCTCTTCCTCACAGCATATGCAGAGACTTCCATCTACTTCCATACTACTACTCTGCCTAAAAATGTATTACGTATCGAAAAACATTAAGACGAATAGGCAGCAGCTTTCTTCGTCAAGACAGCAGCATTTGTCATATCTGCTGTAATAATGAGGGCCCCATTGTAACACCATTTTACTAATTGCTATATAGTAGTGCTATAGTGCAAGGTTTAACGGATAACAATAGACTTGTATAAGAAATGGCAGGAGAGCAGATTTTGTATCTAAAAGGATCAACGCTTTACTAAATTCGTGCTGACGAGTGTGTAGTGCTGAAAGTCAAGCCGAATAGCCTTGATCTCAGCTTCAAAATGACTAGTGTATTTATTGCAATAAATATGTAGAAATAAAACAGATCATTAAAAATACTTTTCTCAGCTTCATCACCTCTGCCCTGCAATGAGCATCTGTCGACGCATAAAGGTACAGACCATCTAGTATACAGCGACCTCCAATAGTTTCCATTCCGTTAGAGGTGCTGTAAGTGCCTCAATACGCACTCCAATTATTCTCAAAAAGCAAACAACTGTTTTGCTATAGAAATGGTAATCATTGTGCTCTGGGGAACACTTAAAGTATAGAAATCTTATGAAACTTATATGAAAGTTACAGACAAATGTATGCGTTGTTAAGGTAAGTTTCGTTTGTTAACATTGATTGTAATTTTCTTTCTAATGCACAAAAAATAAGATACATATATAAATGACTACAAATGCAAACTAAATATTACTTTATTTAAAATGAATTTCAGCCGTTCAGCCAGCTCCGACCGCAGCAGGGTGTTCATATGCTGGAACGGAATTTCTCTAAAAGAAGTTAATTTTCAGCGTCTGAAAACTGGAATTTGCGGCAACGGAAAGCATCATCAGTTTCAAACTTTTATGAAAAATAAAAATACCATAACATTTTGTGCTTTTATGGCCTTGGTAATAAAAAAATATTTATTTCTTTTTAGATGAAAATGTTTTCTTCATTCTGATGATGTCATCTATACTCATGTCTTAGTGTTCTAAATGAAAGTTATACGGTTGTTGTATAGTATTGCTGTAACAAGCAAACATATTTTAAATTCTAACATATAAATATCATTTGCACTGATTATTTTAAAATATAAATGTTTATTAAAACATTGTTTAAAATTCGAATAAAATTTTAAAAGCTGTAAAATTTTCAGTTTATTTATTTATTTATTTTTCTTTTAGTACCCTTATCTCCTGTTATTCATTGTATGCGTGTCTTATTTCTCTTCAAAAATATCCGGCAGATCTACATTTAGGTCAATGAGTAGTTGCAATTTCTGTCTAATTAATTGTTTTTAACTATTTTTAAAATTAGTGTTTTATATTTCTTTACTTTGAATTTATAATATCAGATTTTTAGTGCAAATGATTATTGATTTTTCATCAGTTTCTTCTCATCTCAATGTTTTAGAATGCAAAATTTAATGTATGCATTGAAACCTCGTTCGCTACAGATGCAAATCTCTGTAATAGCAATGTTAACATTACTCATTAAAAATCTCTGCAATATCCATGTTAATAATATCCATATCTCTCAGTTAAGGCTAAATTTCATGACTTAATCATATAATTAGTATCAAAGAATGATCAGTGCCGCATTACGACTTTCTGAAGATCCAGGGAAGGCAATATTTGACGTTGCCTGATAAAAATGGTTCTAATTTATACGGTCACCAGATCAAAACAATAGTTTGCAGAATTATATAGTTCGTAAATAAACCAGTCCGTTATGCAAAAAATTTGGAAAATGTATTCCAGATATTAAAAAATAAATAGAAAATTTAATGATACTTATTTCCTTAATTAGTTATAGAGGTATACTCTTTGTATCAAAATATTATGATTTGTTTCAATCCGTTTGTTCAAATTTGGAAAGCAATAGAAATTAATACTGCAGTATTTAAATATGACAGAGAGCAAGATGATTATCTTCTGCAACGCCCAATGTTTAATCGGAAGCATTCTTGAAGATGGAATCTACAGTTTCATACCTCTCCACCCCTATATTCAATTTCTCATTTTACCCAATCATACTTCTTGTTTCAGTCATTTGGCTTTTTATCACTAAGATGAGACCTTGTGGAGATTTATTTAATTTAACTAACAAATTAGTTGCTTTTATTACAAATTAGTTTGTAGAGATATTAAGGGTTCTTTTTTCTTTGAAGCAGTAGATGGGGAAAATGCGCATTGCCTTCGCCTGGCTTCGAACCCTAGACCTCTCGAATAAGCGCCGAGTGTGCTCACCTTTACACCACAGAGGCATGCTGGAAGAAAGAAAATACATTACATACTCCCCTTTTTAAATAGCAATTGTGGATTAGGGAATCCAGTCGCCAATTGCTGGTGGTGAAGAATCATCATCCACCATCTTTTAATTCGGGCGTCACTGTAGGAAATTATGTATTTACTGTAGGTAAATTATGTTAAGTAGGAAACTCGAGCAATGAGCAATTCAGAAAGTAGGGAAAATATATCTTATGAAGTTAAAGCAATTTTCCTTTCAGTCTCGTTCTCACCTACGCTTTCTTGCCAGAACGTTAATAAGCTAGCGCGCGTATATTCAAATGAGGTAGAAAGAAGTGGTACTTAAAGAAAGGTTTGGGAAGGTGATTTTAGAGCGTGTTATACCTGTTTGAAGGCCACGTTGTTGCCTTGAATTACTAGCGATTAGATTTCTGTGGTGTTGAGAGCTTCTAGCAATTAGGCGTTTTTCGCCGACTTCTACGAATAAGAGTCTCAAATTAGCCTGTAAGCCGTTAGGCTAAACTTATACATTTTATTTTAAGTTCATCGTGAACTGTTCTGAGTTAAGCCAGAAGTGTTGGCTTTGTGTACGCCCTAGTGGGTCCTTCTGTGAAATTTTATTGAATGAATAAAGGGTTCTTTACACCCTTCTTCTGACTTTCTGTTGTAATTAAGACCTGAGGATAAGCCCTCATACAGACTTTAGGTCTCGTCAGTTTATGTTACTTAAGAACACGACTGTAACCTGATAAGTTTTATATTAGAACCTTGCTAATCAGTCGGGTTTGTATGAGATATGAAATCAATGTCTCAGAATTATAAAAATGTTTCTTTCAGATTTTTAATATAAAATTTTAAATCTATTATAATTAAACTTCTTGACTTCTTTTCGTAGTAAAATTAAGATATTTTAATATTAGTTTTTTTCTTATTGTCTCATAATTTTAGCAGTAATATATGTTAATTATAAATACAGTAATTTAATAGTATTACCTTATGGTTAGTTTCCATTTCTTATAAATACAGAAGCTTATTCACAGTTATTGTTTCAAAATTCTGTACTATATGAGTATATTTGAGATGATACAATAATATAAATTTCATAACAAAAGGCTTTCATTACAGTTAAAATGAGAAAGGAAGGAGAATAGGCGGTTTCCGTTACCTTCGTTATATTTCCAAAATTACACCTGTGATTGGCTTAAAATGAGGTCAGCTTGCACCAATCCAGCTGTAAAGTAGTAAATCATAGCAGCAATCATCTAAGGTCGGAAACTTGTAGCAACATTTTAATCTTGATCTAATACTAGTATAAAAACTTTCGCTTTTGTGGTCTATTCTCCCGAAAACATAAAGGCGAGCATTTAACTTATCCAATTAACTAATACTCAAAGAGGAATTGTTGAAGATCCAATCTTTGTCTACGAGTTCATAATTCATGTGCTTTGAAATATAGCATGTACGTTTACAATGGGCCACTCGCGTTCTTGGAGGTATTGCATCTGACCCCTTGTTACACAGTAAATGAAGCTTAAGGTCATAAGGTAAAGTCACATAATATTCGTAGATTTGTGTCCTAGAAAAATGAAAGAGTAAATAATAATTTCAATGAAGTTTATGATTCGTTACTTCCCATAAAATATATATGACTTAGCAGCTTTGTTCATTTGTTTGGATCGAGTTTGCTTCGAAAACAGTGTCCTTGAGAGCAAATGCTTCAAATAATACTGTCATTACATGGCATTACAAGGTTATTTAATTATCAATAAATGTTAAAAATATAATGAATTTTGTAAATTTATTTAATAAAACAAAGGAAGCTCTGATTAAAAAATTGGCTTTGTTTGTTTGAACTTTTATTACGGAATTTTAGTGGTAAAAAGAATAAATTTAAATAATATCAAATGGTAAAAAAGCATGAAATCTTTTAGACTAGGTTTTCATACCATATATATATATAGGCATTACTTAATATTTATAATTCACAATTAATGCAAAATTAGCTTAGGGTATAGGAAGGATTTCGCAAATTTTTCACAAATTTCTTGCTTAAACTAATTTTTACATTATAATTCTCTTTCAGTTTAAAAATTCATGTTTAGTATTCATACTTAGCATAAAAATGCGTCTTAAAAGTAACTGCATTGTAGGATTCTCCACTGTATATTTCTAAGTTACAATTGAAAGTGAAGAACCTTAAGAACTAATAAGCGAATAATCGCTTAAGTTCGTGTGACAGGAAACAACAAGATAGATAGGTAAAGTAACCCTTTATTATTTCAATCGAGTGTAACAGAACTCCGTTTTGGTGTTGTATACAATAAAGCCGACACTTGGGCTTGAACATAAAAGTTAACTAAACTAATAAAGTTAACTAACTAAACTAGTTATATTAAACTAAACTAATCTTAACTAAAGAGATATAGCCGAAGCTATCAAAATTCTAACAGAGTTGGCCCCTTAACGCTAATTGACTGCGAAGCTATCAAGGACCTAAAGTACGGCCGAGCGTAATAATAGCTTACGGGAGAGTAGTCTAAAAAGGCGAATGCGTGCAGCCAGAATATCTAGTATCTCTCTAAGACTGTAGAACTTCGCGGTTATATACCGCTCTTCCTCATTAGCATTCAAACGTGATTCTAAAACTATGTTCTGGCCAGAAGTAATATGTTGAAATTAAGAATCGATAGGAAAGGAAGTTTAACTCAAAATTATTTGTTAATAAAATTAACATAATCCTTACAGCATGTACCACATTCATTGATTCAGCTGATATCAATCTAAAGCAAGTCTTGCATAGGATAAGTATAATGAAGTTCATATTAAGCTAACAAAATGATCAAAAATGGCATATATCTTATTGCATTTAAGAGCAAACATACTATTGCAAATAGATAGATATATAATAGCATATATATATATATATATATATATATACTAATATGCTGCATTTAAGAGTAAACGTACTACTTCAGATACATATCTATAAATGATATTTGGAGAATAAGAGAAATGTTTGTTTAAAACATGCTGACTTTCATTTATTTAAAATCTTGATCAAAACGTTGTTCATACACAAAACACAAACTTTCTAGTTTTCTGGAAAACAAGCCAGTAATGTTATGCTTTTGACCTTTCTCTTTAGGGCTTTTTATCGTATCAGTAAATTATAGTTGATATATATATATTCTGTATGTATTTCTGCTTATGTCTTAAATAACTTTTGTGTTTATATTCAAATGTTTTAGGATCATTTTAACGTTAATCAATATTTTACTTCCAATTTGATTTGAGTTGTAAATTCCCTTTTCATTTGTCAATTTTTTGTGATAATTTCATTTATCTTGTATTTAAACTTTTAATTGCAATTTATATTAACTTAGTGTTAAAATTATTCAAGGGACCCACAGTAATAAATTTGCTTTAAAGCAATAGAATGAAGAATTTTCTTTTTACCTTGTTTTCTAGTTTTTTTTTTTTTTTTTTTTTTTTTTTTTTCCAGCTCAATGAGCAAAGAACTATAATATATATATATATATATATATAACAACTTTAGAGAGAGTGCATAGGAGTCCTTAGTGTTTGCCTTCTGGCTACTTCGTTCTTGAATCTACTACGCTCGGCAGTATTGACGTGCCTGTTGATAATCGTTATTACATGTCTGTTGTTATCATATTGTACGCCCCTGTTGATAAAGTTAATTTAAGAGCCACTACGTTAGGCATTTGTGTCAAGCTTCGGCTAAGTCTATCTCTAGTTTAGTATTAGATTAGTTTCTTACTTAGATTAGTTTCTTCTTATCCTGATTTACAAGCTCGAGTGGAGACTTTCCTGTAAACCCGAGAAGGGGCTATCTGCTACTATTTCTTTGAATGAATAAAAGGGAATTTTAACCCTTCTCAAGACTCTATCATACATACTTGAACTCAGCGATAATTTGATACTCATATCGCTAGGTTCCTTGACATTTTAACATAGACAAAGTGCTGAGGAACATTACATTCTGAACAACCAACAGGACTGCTAGTGGTTCTCTCTTGGTAGCAGTATGATTTCATTGAGTTGGATTTTTTAACTTCAGACTACTTTCACTTTTTCAAATTCCTTAATATTTCGTTATGAAATCTAATATTTTCTCCTTTTTCTTTAAGCATTTTTGTAGTTAAAAGTTTTTAATATAATATATAATAATATATATATATATATCTTAAATTTAGAAATTTAGTATTTTGATGACATTAATATTGGAAACATAGACTGAAGTTTTATAGGCTACTTTCTATATCGAATATTGCAATCAAGAAACTGCGAGGTTCCCAAAAGCAAATCAAAAACTGATAATTAAAATCTAACTTCTAAGAAGAGAGCTTAAATAGACACAGAACACCGGCAAATCAATCAACTATACCTTTAATTCAAATGAGAAACGCTAATATTGTCATTATGAAAATTAATTGCTAATAATTCGTGCATTTTATTTCTTCGGAATTTAATATGTCACTGCAACATGCAGAAAATGTATTAGCCTCATATTTGCAAATTTATTCTTCATAAAGAACTGCTCATTGAGTGCGAAAATTCACGAAGCTTCAAAAAGGCATTTAAATGCTATAGCTTTGGAAATTATTTCTGTAATCGGTGGAGTCATTACCTATCACAGAAGCAATTTTTAAAGATACAATATTATCAAAACGTAAGATACAATATTATGAAACGTAAAAATAGCAAAATGACAGATTTTTAATATTGTTTCTGGTTTATAATAAGTAAATTAAATTTCAGATTAATTTTCAGTAAGAAGTTGCAAAAGTTTAATTAATAGCAAAAATCTAACAGGGACACACACCATAGGACTTCCTGGAACGGCCTATTAAATAACGCGCACTTTTTACTGCACTTCATTTAAACTCCTTTCCTCAAATTACTCCAAATCGAAAAACTAATTCCTCAAGACTAATTGAAAATGACATCGGAAACTGCAAATTTTAAAATAAAATATCCCGGTCAATTTTTGTCGTGGAGTCAAACTTCTTATAATTTTATTTTTTCATAGCGCGTAAAAGCTTTAACGAGTGCAAAATTAAACTTATTAATTTATAAACGAGTACAAAATATACCCAAAATATTCTAAAATATTCCTTCCGAGGAATCGGAAGACCGCATTAAAGGTTTTCGTTATTTGTCTTAAATTATTTGTATTTATTTGGTATTGCCCAAACAGGAATATTTTCATCATTTAAAACTCTTCTGTAATTGGAAGTATGTGACTACGACCAATGATTACGAAAATAAAGGCTGGGTAAGGACATTTAAGCTGGTAAGGGCTGTATATATTAGAAATATATACTACATATAAGTTTGGTATTACCGACTGCATTAAAAACGAGAGGTGCGCAACTAAATGTTATGCAGCCCCATATACATAATTTTAACGTTCTGCAACTAATCATTTTTTAGTTTTGCGAGATGCATACATACATACGTATCTACAGAGGTCGCAAAAAGTCCATTTTGAATCAGTTTTATAATTCGTTTTGGAAAAATAAGCTCCTTTTTTCTACGTAGAGATGTCACACAAAAGAATTGTCCAATTGAATTCAGAAACTGTGAAAATGGATATTTCTGTTGAAATATGATACCCGAAATTTTTCGCGATTACGATACTTTCTTTGCTTTGTACAAGGAAGTAAAAATGCAAAGAAATGAAACGAGGAGTTCACTAGATATTAATTTCTGATTCTATGTCTTTCTTTAATATATTTCCGCAATTGTCATGTCTGAAATGGTGCATGAACCCTGTTTGAATGTATGAAGCAATAAAATCTAATTTTCAAAGATCGCGTAAACAGCAGATAGTATGTATCTCGAATCAGATTTTGATTATAAATTTTTTAATTTTAGAGTTGATTCCAAATCAAAACTTAAATATTTTTATTGATCTAAGCAGCATGATTTGAGGAACATATTAAAGAAAGCATGCGGGGACTATCTTCATACGAATATCAGTGCCATCCCTGGGGGTTCTCTATTAGAACGTGGATCGTATTTGTAATACACGGGGAATAAACCCCAAAAATCCCCAATCCTTTCCTTGTAAATTCAACCGGAATCAAAATATCAGTGTTTAGCCGTCTTTTCCATTCAATCATTGTTGACACTGCTCTGAACAATGATTATTATTGAATATAGAGAATACTGCTACTGAATATTATTTTATTTCCTGAGAACAAAATTCTTAAAATGATTATAAAATGATATGACAAGGAGGGCATTATTGTTCAGATATGTTTCTCTAATATCAAAGTATTTAACACAATTATATAATTCTTAAGTTGTCTACACATTTCTCCAGCAAAATTTGATATTTATAGTGTTTTGATAGTTTCAAATTTGTCAAATAACTGTACTTTCTGCTTTTATTACAGAAGATGCTATGGCAAATGCGCTTCTAGGAAACTATTTTTTTCCACATAAATCTCTACCCCGTTTGTCAAATATTAATTGTTTAAACGTTTCAATTTAAGTTTTCATTTAAAGCACATACTAGCATGATCATATAATACCAATGATATCTTTCTTATTTGTAAACTAATGCCTAAAAACGCCTTTTCCAGGGACGGAACCCCAGCCCCCTCTTTTGAAAATACACAACAACGTCCTCAAAACTATCATCTTATAAATCAACTGCTTAAATTCCAGCTGTCATAAATCTATTATACTCTAGAAACCTTGACCAAGTTGGGGGAAAAAACGCTTTGGTATTACAGACCTTGGTAAGATTGAAGTTCCGACAGAGAAAAGTCCTTTTTCTATGGAGTTTTCCACGACGTTTTTAATTGTCGTGTTTTGGCGAAACCTCAAGGCTATTATCGTCTCCTGTTTAAAAGTGTTAATGATTAACTGTTCCTTAAGATGAGTGAATGATTTTGAAGGCTTATAGATGTTATTGGGAGGTTTCTCAACGGAAGTTGAACTCAGAAGACCGTAGCTAAGTGTTATTTTATGACTTGTATGTGAACGTTGAAAGAGGTCGGATTCTGATACAATGGTATTGTTGGCTTATTGTTAAACATGGACAAACAAGTAAATGAAAAGTTGGGGGAATATGGATATTATCTGTACTCTCTTAATACTCCTATGAAAGATTTAAACAGCAGTTTTACAAAATTTAAAATATAAACTTTAAAATGAGGTTCAAAAGAACAGAAAAAACAGAATTCTTTCCTTATCTTAACAGCTATTGTCTAAGAAATACCATTATTAATATTTTAATTCTTTCTAAACTGACAGAAAGAGGAAGGAACTTATATTTTTGTGAAAAGAACGGGAAAGTTTAGAGAACACATCAAATGTAAAGGAAGACCTGATGAAATCCATACATGGCTTCTTCTGTCTATTCATTTTAGGAAAATGATCCTCGGCCAGATAATATCTTCTATTCAAAACAGTGATAGGTTACAAGACTTCAGCCTCAATTAGAATAGGAAAGGAAATTTTTAGTAAAATGCATAAAAGAAGTAAGCTTTTTGCGACATCTGAAGATTATTCAACTACTTTTAAGTCCTATCTACTCTTGCCCTTATGCAATGCTTTATCCTCGATTTATACAGTTTAAGGCTGTATAAATCGGGGGGGGTGGAACATAGCTAAAGCTCATGGCTGAAACTGCTTTGTTTGAATTCTAATAACCCATTTTAGATTTATTCTGCTCTTTTAAAGACTTAAAAGTTTTCATGTATCATTTAATTGTTAAAAATGTAGAATGTTTCAGATGTTACTGTGATATCGATTATATAATAGACCAGAACGCCTGACAATTGGTAAATCATTAAGCATAACGCCTTCTAGGTATTCTTTAATAATGTTAAGAAACTTACTCAAAATTTCTTAGGACGCATGAAGGAAATTTATACTATCTGCTGTAATAAGATTGTTTACTCAGTAAAAGACATGACGGCATTTTGTGTAAGAACACATACTTTCACATAAAGCCAAAGGAAGTTCTCCCAAAGGAAACTGGCTCATACATGTGAAGAAAATGTGAAAACGCTTATAATGTTAATTCTTCCGCTGGATTTTAAGTCCATTAGCATTCTATTCGGTTATTGATGGGCAGAAAATCACTGGCGGACTGTAGAAAGAATTGCAAAGTGTTCACGGTATTTTTATTAACCATGAACATGGTTTCTCAAGAATTCTTTTTAAAGCTTTATTATCAAATACGTAGCTGAATTGCGAAATTTTTTATAAGGAAAGCCAAATTTATTTTGCGAAGCTTAGGAACAAAGAGTGTGATAAATCGCCAAATATAGAGCCCTTGTTAAAAGAGGTAAGAAACTCGAAAACCATACTTTTAACAGTCATTTTTTTTTAAATCTCTGTAAATATATTTTATTATTTAGGACATTTTTAATGGCCGGGCGCTTTATTTAATAGCCATTTGCCTTGCGCCACTACAGGGTCTGAAAGGGGTAGCCATTTCATTATAGAAGCACCTAATAGGTGACCACCGTTGCCTCCCATGAGGAGACGAACAGTTAAAACCATGCCTTCTCCGGGATTCAAGCCCGGGCCCGTCGCTTCCGTAGTCAGGGACACTAACCACTTTTTTTAATTGATTAATATATTGTACCTAATAACTTTTCTTTTATAACGTTTTTCACTTCCATAAAATAAGTTGGTCCCTTATGAGACAGTCAAAGTCTTTATCCTAGTAAATATTTAATTAATTTAAGAATTACAAAAAGGGTGTCCTCAGGGATCTTGTCTCGGTCCTATTTTGTGCACGATAGTAGCTGACTCTCTTTTGCGACAGTTTGATGGAAAGTCAGATTTGAACTCATAGGTTTTGCAGATGATTGAAAAAATTTAAGAATTAGTTTTCTTAATTCTTTTTTTTTATCATCTGAGAGCCAAGTTATTATTTACAAAGCATTTGCTTCTGTGTATAATAGTAAAATTGTGTATATATTACTTCCCAACTGAAATTTCGTGATTGCCTTGTGGATAACTGCGACAGTGTGTGCAAATTGCTATGGACACACATAATGAGGTGTGCAAACTGTTAAGGACACGAAATTATGATTTATCGAAGTGGACAAGTAATATTTACGTTAACAATGAACTTAACAAAAGTGTTAGAATCCAGTTTATATGAACATAGAATAGTCTACACAATATCATATACTTTAGGCTATGGAATTATCAACTGCCTGAACTGATGTGCCTGGCCTACTCTGTGGATAACTGCAACAATAATACTGACACACATCATTAGCTGTGTAACTGATAAGAATATGAAGTTATGACGTATTGAAGAAGACATAGGTTTAGAAACTGGTTAATATATAAGTTCCACTCTCCACAACATAGATTCTATCCACGACAATGTAATGATTAATTGATTGTATATTTATTTTTCATACGGATTATTATGTAACAATTATTGTATAGATGACATTATCAATTTAGCATTGTAATATTACTATCATGGGTTCGGCATAACTCTGATTGGTGTAGAACCTTAGGTCGGAGGTGTATGCTACGGCGTTTCGGCCACTAATGACTATATCGGCTAGGCGGCATTATTAAAATGCTCAGATCATTGTTGTTATCGGTAAACATTTAACTCGTTACTTAATAATTGCTACTTCAAGAGAGAGAAGTTGCACAAGGCTAGAAATCTTTAGTTTCCTTCAGAATGCCTTCAAAAGAGAGGTTTTTTCCCCAACAACTTCCCCACCTCAGGAATTTCATAAGATGAAATTCTAAATGGTGACATGCAGTTGTCGGTAGTATTTCTACTAATGTCTAGCATTTTGATTTTCTCACAATCATTAAATCGTTTGAATATGTGGGTCTTAATCTTATCCCTGAATATGTGACTTACTATGAACTTTTCAGATTTCAGCTAATTGTTATGCAGCATAAATTTTAAGAATCAGAATATATGATGCACCCTTTATTTATGCTGTGTTTACAGATTTGGAGATTAGGTATTTAAAGGAGATTACAGCTTGGATATTTACAGCTTTGGATATTAAATATATTTAAACCTATCGGAAGATAAGGTATTTAAAGGAGAAAGAAGTCATTGATCTCTCGATATATGAATACTCGATATTGGGAAAAGGATATATCGCGGTTAGTTTCTCGTTTAGTAAATAAATGCTCGTCTTTTTTTCGGGCAATTACTGCAAAGGAATTTTGTTGCGCTGACAAGATTAAAAATACGTAACAAAGCCTTTATCAATTCATTTTAAGACCGAGTCGTCTGTTGGGTATTTCTAAGTCAACTTCGTCATTAACATTTGTATTACGTGAGAGTTACAAGCTTTGGGTTTTTTCCTAAGTCCGGTCGCCACACTCGGCTCCCTAGATTAAGATTTAACGGTGAAATTTTGAAAATCAATCAAGAATTTAAATATTTAGGTGTTTATTTGGATTCAAAACTCAATTTTAATTATCATTTTAATTATATTCAAAAACGAACTGATTTAATTTTAAATTTTTACAAAAGAAATTACCCATCCAATATCTTGAATAAAAGAAACGATATTTTAAGACTTCTTTATAATAATGTTTTTATACCCATTGTTATGTATGGAATTACGGCTTGGGGTCGCAGAGCAGGGGAGTTACTACACCTACGTACGAAACTCAATTCAATTCCATTCAGCGGAGCTGGCTTCTTCCCTGACCATAAGACCAACTTGTTTGGTTAGGCGGGCCGGGCTGCGCCCGCTACTGATACTGATACTGATACCATTACCCGACCTGTGCAGCTGGTCATCCCCCTGGAGGTTGACCAGGGTGGGGAGAATGTTGCGGCAAAGTCAGCGAACTATTAAAAATAACATTACCCTTTTTGTGAATGGCATCACTTACGTTTTTGCATTCATAAATGTCTTTTTGCTTGTTCTATACTTTATGTTTATGTTAGTAGGAAATAAATAAGTATAAAATAGTATCTCCTAATAAATTTTAAATCGTCATTTTCTAAAAGCTATTCAGATCTTTTCTAAGAATTTTTTGCTCTTATGAGTTTTATTCAGCTTTAGAAATGGTGCTACGTTTGCTTCTTCCCGCTTTTCTTTCATCTTGCCTAAATTAAAATGTTGTACTTCCGCCCTAAAGGGTTAAATACTTCTTCTCGTTGAAGACCCAGGCGCTCCATACCTTTTCCTCTTTTTTTTTACTCGTGACTTTTGTCTTGTTTTATTTTGCACATATTTTTATATAAATAGAAAAATTGAGTACATTTGTACTACTGAATATAATAATTAATTTTAAAAAGCAGTATTAAAATTTGGGGTAAAACTTATTTCCAAAAATATATCCTGCCTGATAAATTAGCTAAATGAAGGTTTTGAATTTTGAAGTAATTTTGAAACCGGTGAAAATTTCTTGCTTATCAAATTCACATCTAAATAAGAGCTATGTGTTAAAAAAATAGTCTAAATATTAACTCTATGAAGGGCGCATTACAAAATAGTTTTCTTGAAAAGGATTTTGGTGATCATGCTTCGAAAAATAATAAAACGTTTGTGGGAAAATTGTATAGAATAAAGATACTTTACACCCCTATTTGAAATTCTGATGTCCATCAGTAATCAGTAGCACATATAAGCTTTTCAAAATGCCTCTTCAACCTCAGATTTAAATATAAGTATCAAAGCCCACAATAGTATCAAACTCTTATTCAAATCTCGGAACTATACTCTAGTAGTAAAGCTCATAACAAAGAACAAATAGAGAGCTTGAAGATTATGGGCTGAAAACGATCAGCCGAAGCCAAAACCATTTCTTTTAGGTTTGAATAAAAAGGAGATTGATACAGTTTAAAACATATGAAAACTGGTCCTTACAAAATGAGAAACTTTCCTATGGATGAATGAAATTTTGAATGATTTGACGATAACAAAAAATAATTCTTCGACTGATTGCTTGATAAATGAAAGAAATATCAGTAAAAAGCTCTCATTGTCAGTCTTTATGCAGGAATCTTTCTGCAAGTGGCTCTATGCAATAATGAGTCTATTTCGGTAGTAATGTTTCTGGTCACTTGCTAAAAATAAAATAGCATTCTCTGTATATATTTAATACAAAATTTTACAAAAATAAGAGAAACCACCCAGAAAGTTCCCTAATCAACCACTAACTATTCCTTAAAGATGATTACCCAAAATATTCATTTGCGGTTTTTGTAATTCATCTTGATAGGAAAAAAGGAACATTACAAGCGCTCCCACGAACACGAATGTAATGACGAATCCGAATTTTAAATTCGGGATCGCGAATTTTAGATTGCGGATTTAAGTCTGAGTTTCTATAAGATGAACCTAAAAGGAAGTTCCGAAGTTTATCTAAATTCTTCAAATAAAACCTAAAATGGTGATATACCTAATGTTTGTTTTATTGAATCTAATAAATTAAATCGGAATGTACTGAAAACTTTCTTATTAGAATGCATCTAAGCTCGGAATGGATATTTTTTAAGATTTAAAGATATAGACATTAAAATAAAATGTTTGTCATCTTTTTATACTTTGTAAAATTTATTCCACTTTTCTAAAATAAATGACTTAGATTATATTATAATAATATTTGTGGAATATTTATTAGTTTTAGAGGAAACGCCTAGGTGTTTCCAAATGTATAGCTGCTATTTACATGTCGTAAACACATTAGCTAAGTGCTAGAATAAAAAAGTCACACTAAAATATTACATGAAAAGCGCAAAATATATGACGGAATAATAGTGCCAAAATGTTGTGTAATGTCTAGACGGGGTGGTTCTATATTAGCTAAGCGTAACTAACTATCGTCAATTAAACAAGAATTTCGGTAGCAATATTAATTGTCTATTATAATAATTTATGATGTTTATGGTTTTTCAAATCACAAAGAATAAAAAAATTTAATATTAAACAATAAAAGTGCGCAGGTTGTATTAAATGTACACTGAGGGTACTTGAATGACTTAGCCGCCAAGAGCATGGAGCTTACTCTATATTTTGTCATTTCTGCTATATTTTAAAAATGCCGAGTTGCCAGTTTCATCAAAAAGTAAATTTAAATAAAAACATGGGAAATATGACATAGAATGGGGTATAAAATGGGGCAGAGAAACGTTGATTTTACAACATTTATAGAAACGTGTGGATTCACCTCTGACCGAAATGCAGCTTTGCAGCGATTTTCATGCTATGTATTAGTGTGTAGGATCTTCGGCGATAAGTAGATATATTCGCGATGAATAGGACCTTAAGCTTCTGCAGAATGCTACGTAGAGGCGAAAGTGATGTACTTCAGCGTCCTAGTACGCCTCACACATTTTATTAGATTTAAATCTGCATAATATGCTAATCACTCTGATTCTACATCCTCACGATATGCTGGATTCTAGTTTTAAGTTCTAATACAAATTGATAACTAATGCAGCAGGATGGGGAGAAGCATTACCGTCAAGAGGACGTTATTTTAATTTCACCTTCAAATAACTTGACATAACGATAAAGAACCTCATTTCTGTAATTAAGACACAATAACACGCCGAATAAATACTAATTCAGAAGTCAAACAACAAAAATCAGCGTTATATTTACCAAATTTTCACAGGACTAGTTTCGATGGTTTTGGTGGTTCGGTAAAACCATCGAAACTAGTCCTGTGAAAATTTGGTAAATATAACGCTGATTTTTGTTGTTTGACTTCTGAATTAGTACTCATTTCTGTGTCTTTCGGCATTTTGTATTGCACTAATAAAAGTGGGTAGATCAATACGGCCATTCAGAATGATGCCGCCCATATTATCAGATTTGTACCGATGACTTCATTGCGTGTGTTTTGTTTGGTCCAGATAGTATCACATCTGGAATACTACTCCAAACAAAAACAAGACTCGTCAATAAAGAGAACTTATCTTCAGCCCTGGAAGTCCAATTAGAATAATCTCTCCGCCAATGCAACCGGGCATATTACGTATCCTATGCAGCATAAATCATGGGTTTTTATGTATTTTATGATATTGTTGTTTAATTGAATTTTATGTGCTTTAAAACCCTCTAAGCGGCAAGACCATATATATACAGCCTAGAATAATTTTGTGATATTTGTAAGAATGTATATATACGCGCATATTAAAATATGCCAAAGAAATTAAGAAGATATATCAAAAGAAAACAGATCCAGGTAGGAAATACCAGAAGAGTTTTTACATTAAAATCAAAAAATAATTTGTTCTCATAGAAGTTTTGGGAAATTAATGTTTTCTTAGCTGAAACCCTGGCCACTCAGAGGGTTAAATGCGAATAAGATGATACTTAATAAATAAAGATGACGCACAAAACGTTAAAAAAACACCCCTTTGGGCGTAATGTAAAATCTGAAAGTTTTCTTTTCTTTTTCTTTCTTTTTTTTTTTTTTTTTTTTTTTTTTTTTTTTGTTTTGGCATTTTGCGTTGGTTTACTATAAAGGTCGGTTCACTTTTCAAATTGTTGCCACCAAATATTATAGCCTCGTGTTTAAAGAAATTAAATAATTTATTTAAAAATATTTAAAGAAATTAAATAATGAAGAATCTGAATAAACGTATGTATGTTTCTAGCATTGTGATAAAACAACGGTACCTAGAGCCATCAAATTTTGAATAACTGTATATCTAGACCTGAATATGAGCATCTGGAAGCCCGAATTTATAATTAGAAATATGCTCATTTTAAAATTATTTTGGGATGTTGCTGCTGAATTGAGTTTTATGGTTTAATAGCGAAGAACTTGATATTTAATAAATAAATGTAACACAAAACGTTAAAAAGGCCCCTTTGGGCGTAATGTAAAATATAAAAGCTTTCAGATTTGTTATTGTTTTGTTTTGTAGCGGGAATGAAATGCACATTGTATCAAATTTTGATTTATGTAGTATCAAAAGGTTTAAAATACTTAATTATTGTTCATAAAATAGTACATTTTGTCATCATAAAATGTCTAGATTGTTTCGTCGATAGAAGTTAAACTTACCGAGCTCTAAAAGTGGTGTAAGTCATAGAAACTAAAAGTGCAATACATCTTCACATCCCATGCTTCGCGTGAAAGATAGCACGCAAAAGTGAAAAAAACAAAGAATCTTCAAGGCAACAAATGAAGCTGATGACGTCATCGTGACGCTAAATATCGTCTGCACGCATGTAACAAATTCACGAACAATGTTTACTCCTGTTTCGTTTTGGCTCTTGAACTCAACAACGAAATTTTCGTTGAAATCAGGAAGCGTCACTCTTTAAAGGGTTGCGGAAGCAGTGAAAGAGCATAATTAAAATGTAATAATTTTTTTGAGGAAGATGAGTTCTTTTATATTCTACTCATGAAGCTACTGCCTTCTGGGTCTTAAAAGTGATCACGAAAATGTGTCACCGAAATTAGTTTTCTTTTCACAACGTCTCTGAAATCTGAAAAATGTAACACAATGACAAAAATTAAATATAAAATGTAAACTTCACAGGAATATATCTTTCAAATTAACGAGGTTTTTCGAAAATTATTATCATAATTATCGAAATAGTATCAAACCGTTTCTCAGAAATTATCACAGTTTCTAGGAAAATCTTATTTTAAATTTTATGAAACGTTTTTAAAACAAGATGAAATTAAAAAAAAAAAAAAAGATTTTTTAAAAACATTATTGAATTGTCCTTACATTTTTCATACGATTTCTTGCTGTTCCGATATTTTCTGCACACATTCATGTAATTATTTTTGCAATCATAATGTTACAGTTGATGAATTCAGCTGCACAATGTTTGCATCAGTTGAGAAGATGATGGTTAATGTGCAATGAAAAGACAACTAATTTCAGTTCTTCACCTTCTCTTTACAAATCTGTTCCTGTTTCTTGAAAGTTGGCACCCTCAACTGATTTAAAGTAAACCCAACCTTAACTTAACTTCACAAAACTAAACTATGAAAAACCTAAGGGAAGGACCTAAATATAATTAAAATTTATTAGCATTAATAATCTAAACTTTTAAGATGACACAAATTTTTTATAAATTTCTCAACAAGACTTCTGACAACTTCGCAGGTTAAACTAGAAGCATATAGTAATTATTTATAATTACATTAAAAGGTTAAAAATACTTACAAATTTCGAGAGACAGATTTCATGGAGGAATTTCGCTATATACGTATCCTTTGAATTGTAGCGTCGAGGCACCAAACAATATAAAGATAAAATTGCTTTAAGCAAAATAATAATCCAATATATATTAGGGTATTATTAAGCCTTTAAGCTAATTATCCCCTCCGGGACTCGAACCACGGACTCTCGAATACGCGCCGAGTGTGCTAACCACTACATCACGAAGGCGGGAGAAATACCTTATATACTTCCCCAGTTTAAAGGGTGACTGGGGGTTAGGAAACCCAATCGCCAAATTTTGGCAAGGGAGAATCATCCTCCACCACCGTTTTTTTTTTAGTTTTAAATTTCTCAACAAGACTTCTGACAACTTCGCAGGTTAAACTAGAAGCATATAGTAATTATTTATAATTACATTAAAAGGTTAAAAATACTTACAAATTTCGAGAGACAGATTTCATGGAGGAATTTCGCTATATACGTATCCTTTGAATTGTAGCGTCGAGGCACCAAACAATATAAAGATAAAATTGCTTTAAGCAAAATAATAATCCAATATATATTAGGGTATTATTAAGCCTTTAAGCTAATTATCCCCTCCGGGACTCGAACCACGGACTCTCGAATACGCGCCGAGTGTGCTAACCACTACATCACGAAGGCGGGAGAAATACCTTATATACTTCCCCAGTTTAAAGGGTGACTGGGGGTTAGGAAACCCAATCGCCAAATTTTGGCAAGGGAGAATCATCCTCCACCACCGTTTTTTTTTTAGTTTGGGCGTCATTGTAGAAACATTAGGTAGTTTTGAAGCAGGAGAGAGGAAAAATGAACAATGCCGTCCCCGGGAATCGAACCACGGACCCCTCGAATACGCGCCGAGTGTGCTGGTCACCACACCACGAAGGCATGCTAAGAAGGCAGGAGAAATACCTTATATAATAATTAGAGGCTACTCATCAATAAGATAAAATAAAGGACTCTTAATGTAATAACCTTTAGTCATGATTAAAATTGACCATTAGCAAAAATTAAAACAAAATCTTACAAATAAATTCTCTTGTGAAATTACAAGAAATGTATAACTACTTGGGAGACCTTCATTTCTTATTTAGTTTATAAAAGACACTCAGCGATAAAATTTTCAATTAAAATTATACAGGGGCAAGAGAAATTGCAATAAATATTTTTTATCGTCTATTTTGCATATTGCAGATCTTGAACATATCCGTTAAACTTAACATATATACACATATCCGAAAGGAAACTTAAAAGAGTTACACGTATTTCTAACATACGTAATTTTTTATCCAAAATAGCTGCCATTTCTTTCTTATCCATGTTCATAATTACAGTAAGTTTTAGTGGTCGGCATTTATCAGAGTTCAATTGTATTAGATACAGAGTCATTAGGTTATTTTGAAGCAGGAAGACGTGAAAAATGTGCAATGCCCTTGCCAGGACTCGAACCTGGACCTCTTGAATGCGCGTTGAGTGTGCTACCGTTACACCACGAAGGCATGCAGAAAGGAGTGTGAAAATCAAGAAGCGCGCCACTTAAGAAGTCGCTCGAGGGCGGGAGAGACGATGCAAAAAACTTCTGAGGACGGTAGAGAGGGCCGTAACCTCAGAAAGAAATGAGAAATGTATACGTGAGTTATACCCTATAGCAGTGGTTCTCAACCTTTTGACTAACGTACCACCTAAACAAAAATTGGAAATCTTTAGTACCACCACTATATTTTACAATGATTATTTTTCAGTTTCTGAATAGAAATATTTTTAAAAAAATATTTTGCCGTTTGCACAACGTATTGGATATTTGCATTAAATACGCGCACATAAAAAATATTAGATTAAAAATTGGTTACCATTTTAATTATCAAAATTTAATTTATAATATTTTAATTCTAAAATTTGCTGCGAAATCTGGGCCTATTTAAGAGAGATCAGTTAGATTGTGTCTGGTCTCATTTCACTTAGTTTTAACTCTAAATTAGGATCCACTTTTAATTTTATTCTATGTTCATTCTTTAAATATAACAGGGAAGAAAATCTTTGTTCACACAAATACGTTGAGAAAAACGTCAATAAAAATTTAGTAGCTTTACTTGAAAAGCCTTTATTTTTTCGGTTCGGGCAAAAGTTAACAAGTATGTTATTTTTTAAATCTTCAGTAAGAGTTCGATCACAGGAAATTTCTGTGAATTCTTTTTTTACGAGATTTTTGAATTTAATATTTTTGTTTCTTGGAGTAACACCTATTTTTCTCTTGCGTAGCACCAGTGATACGCGTACTACCGGTTGAGAATCGCTGCCTTATAGGTTTATGATTTGAAACTAACCAATTATTCTGATTTAGACCTTTACTATAGCTTTTGCATTCGGTTTCCTTACCACAATGTAAACTTACTAGAGAGTATTTTAGCTAAGGTTTCTTGTTGTACGTCAGAGCGTGTTTCTGCCCTTCGTGGCCAAGTTGCATAGTTCGTGTCAGCTCTGATTGTAGATATGTAAGGATTATGTTAAATTTTGAGTTAAAGTTACTTTTCTATCGCTTCTTAATTTCAAGCTTACAACTTCCGGCCAGGACGTATTTTTAGAATCGCGGTTGAATTCAAATGAGAAGAAGTCTTTAATTGTGAAGTTCTACTAACTTCTTGAGAGAGAGAACCAGTGATTCTGACTAGCGCGCGTCCGCCTTTTTAGGCTACTCTCTCCTAAGGTATTATTACCCTCGATCGTACTTTAGGCCCTTGATAGCTTCGCTGTTATTTAGCGTTAAGGGGCCAACTCTGTTAGAATCTTGATAGCTTCGGCTATATCTTTTTAGTTAAGATTAGTTAAGTTTAATTTTTCAGTTCCTAGTACGGAGTTCAGGCCCGAGTACAGGCTTTATTGTCAAACTCCAAGAAGTTCTACGAATTTAATTTGGAATATAAAAGGGTATTTAACCCTTCCTAAGTTTTATTTTCTGTCTCATGAACTCAAATGATTATTTTCTTATCAGTTCTTAAGATTCTTCAACTTTAACTGTAACTTAAAAGTACACAGTTTAGAATCTTACAGAGACATAAGGTTATTTCGAAGCAGGAGACATGAAAAAATGAGCAATGCCCTCGCCGGCACTTGAACTACGGACCTCTCGAATACGCGTGTTTTTTGGCCAATTCACCTGTAAGGCATGCTAAGAAGGCGGGAGAAATAATTTGTATGATAAGTTCGTAATTATTCGGCTTTGCGTTTAACTGCAGACATTTGAATTTGATATGCCGGTTCTAGTTTTTGAACCGACTTATATTTAAATTAAACTGTGTTGCCTTTGAGTCCTACTCTACGTTTAAAATTTGAATTTGGTTATTATTTCAGTTGCATCGCCACAGGTAGTGTTTGATCCTGTTAGAGAAAGAAGTGCGTTTGTGTTCAAAGTTCTATTTTAATGAAAAGATTCTGTGAAAGCTTTCATTAACCCATTCCCTGTCATAATCCCCATATGGGGATCGTCTACATTTGTATACATTGGGACGTCATGCTGCACCTGGGTTGTCCCTTACGGGTGGTCATGCTTTCCTTAAGATTGCAACTAAGGGTAGAAATCTTAAACAAACACTTGGAGTCAGTTAGTTGAGCTCACGAGTTTATTTTTCTTGCTCTCTCGTTACTTTTCACGAGAAAAATAATACGGTTATTTTCAAAGCACAAAAAAGTTACTTAGGAACAATTATTTTTGTTGTACTGAATTTCCCTTGATCATTGGTAAGTAATTAATGTATTTATATATTATTTATCCTCATACTGTAATTTGGATGGGTACAATGAACCTAGATATATCGATCCTCATTTGGGGATCATGGCTGATACTGACTAAAATTGTAAAAAAACTGTTTTCTTTTTTTTCAGGAAATGTCGCCTAAAAGATATCTTTCTTTAAAAGAAATAGAAGAAATTGTAAATTCTGATAATTTTTTTTTTGCATCTGACGATGACGACGATAATAGCCCCATAGATATTTTTGAAATTCCAACGGAGCGGGTTTATGAGATTTCAGATAATGAGAACATGGATGACAACGTAATTGATGATGAAGAATGACTTGATGTTCCCGGGTGTGTTCAAATTCACCGTGTGGCAGGATTTGAGGAAAATGTTTTAGTGAATGCAACTGAATCTTCAGCAAATGAAGTAACAAAAGGTACCGGCTTACCACCTGCTAAAAAAGAGAAAAGAAGTATTGACTTGAAATTGGAAAAAAGAAGCAACCTAAGTACTCGAAACTATATGAAAATTCTGACGTTACAGAGACAAGGTGAAATGATGTCATTAGAAAACTCAGGGAAAAATTCCCGGTAGAGTGTTTTGAAATACTTTTTGATAATGAAACCTACCCTATATTGTCCAACAGTCTATAATATACACCATACAGAAAAACAATCATCAATTTCAACTTTCTAATAACTGCCTAAAAACATTTATTAGAATATTTCTTTTCACTGGCTATCATTCACTTCCGCAAGAACAATTATATTGGTGTGAAGATGAAGACATGAACATTCTGTGTGTTAGAGCATGCATGAGTCGGAATAGGTATCTGGAAATTAAACGGTACCTACATATCAGTGACAACTCCGATTTAGAAAACATTCCACTAGGTGAACGTGATAACCTCTTCAAGATTCGCCCATTGATTGACAAGCTGAATGACAAATTTCAACAATTTGGGGTGTTCTCTGAAAGTTTGAGCATTGACAAGCAAATGGTTCGTTACTATGGGCCTACCTCAAACAATTTATACGTGGTAAGCTAGTGCAGTTTGGGTTCAAACAATGGGCTATCTGTTGTTCACAGACTGGATGTTGTTATCAGACTCAAGTGTATGAAGGCAAATCAAAGAAATTAGGAGATGATGAAAGCATTAGTAGGATTGGGACATCTGTTGTCCTTCAGATGGTATCTATTCTTCAGACACCAAGTTTATTTCGACAATTTTTTTCACAGCATTTTCTCTGATGAAACATTTGCAGGACATTGACGTTAGAGCAACAGGAACTGTTCGATTCAACAGAATGGACAAATGCGCTATTGCAACAGACAAATAGATAAGGAAAAAAGAACGCGGGGCATATGACTACAGATTTGATTCCCGTAATAAAATTTTAGCTGTCACGTGGAATGATAACAGTTGTGTAAGGCTTCTGTCTAATCATGAAACTGTCGAACCAATATCAGAGGTGAAGCAATGGAGTTGAACAGAGAAGAAAGATATTCAAGTACCACAACCCAAACTGATATCAGAATATAACAAATACATGGGTGGAGTAGACAAGATGGATTGGAATGTTCAAAAATACAGAATCAGAATAAGAGGGGGAAATGGTATTTTCCTTTGCTTACTAATGCCATCGACGTAACACTGGTTAACGCTCACGCATTGTATTGTATTTCAAATTATAAAATTCCATTGCTAGATTTTAGGAGGATGGTTGCTAGAGGATATCTTGCTTTTTCTTCAGAACGCTCAGATGCAAAAAAAAAAAAAAAAAAAAAAAAGGTGGAAGGCATTCTTTCACTAAAGCATCAATTAATCGTGTTCCTACTGTTATCAGAACGTCTGGTAATCATTATATTAAACGGACCGAAAATGGTAAACAAAGAAAATGTGTATGTGCAAAACAAATGCAAGAAAACAATGTAGAAAATGTAATGTTGGATTACATTACACGTAGACTGTTTTGAACGCTGGCATTAAACGTAGATAGTGTAATGTTGCGCGCTTCCAACCTGCACGCAACAATAGTGGTGACTGCTGAGAACTGGAAAGTAGACAAAGTCTTGAGAAGGGTTTAAGTCCCTTTTTATTCAACTTTAGAAATTACAAATGCGTGCTCTTGACGCTCACAAACTACGCCGACCCGGCGGTAAAATAGAAATAAGAAACTAAAAAGAGATAATAACAAGTTGCTCTCTAAACGAGGCTCTCTAAACGTAACTAACCTCACCACGTTCTAAAATACCTCTGATAGTTCAGCAAACTTCTGAATATTACGTTGAAAGCTTAACAATCTGCCGAGGCAAGCACACAGGCCGAAACGCGTGGTTCTTCAATTTCTAACTAGCCACCTCCACGCTCGTGAAGCAAGAAAGCACACCTTCGAACTCGTTTCTCTTCTATTTAACTCAGAATATTTCCGCTGACAATTTGAAGCCTTGCGCGTTCTACTAAAATTTACATACTCTGGCATTGGCAATTCCAGGGGAAAGTAAGGCTTGACAGGAAAGATAGTTTAAACTTAAAATAAATGTTAGTAAAAATAAATATAAACCCTACATTTGCCGCTGCCAGAATTTGGTAAACTTGTAAGCAGGTCCTAGAAACTCCCTGTTGAAAAGTTTCCACAATTCTGAACTAAATTTTAAGAGCCTCGTTTACAAAAAAAAATCTGTTATCTCACAAAAGGTAGAATAAATTTCTGTAGATACTTATTCAATTCTCTCTTCTTACAGCAACCTTTCCTGGACTTCAGCAATCAATCTGTTCTCTTCCTTCCAGCATCTGGAAGGAATAAGTATCAGTATCTTTCTAAATACATTATAATTTACACTTTCTTGACACTGAATAAGTTTTTGTTTTTGAACGATTTATTTTCCTTAATTACTGCTTAATTCACATTCATTCAAGTATTCAACCATGAATTTAACTTTACCCTGGCTCTCCACCATGTGTGGTGTCAAACGGGAATATTCGTGTTTTAGTATTGCAACACTTCCCCTAACCACAATGATTTGTTAGAATTCAACGACCAAATAGACACACTTTATTCGACATTCTACAACTCGATGAGCTACTTTAACATTCTTAAAATTCAAGTGTAGGTGGAGAACCCTACAAAACACATTCATTCTAAATTCACCCTCATTCATCTTTAGACGTGCAGGCTTTCGCTCTAAAGCATGATTTTATCTACAGTTTAATACTTAAATTTCAATTCATTTCTTTTGAGCATTTACTTTTAGCATCTAAAATTTTATGCTTCTGGACTAAATTCTACATTTACATAACATTCAAGTATTTACGTATATTTACAAAATTCTAATACATATGATTTTTACAATTTGCCATAAAATGAATAAAAGAAAAATAAATTTTTACTTTACTCATTCTTCGCCAAGCTGGCGGCACTGAAACTAAAATTCTTATTAATACAAGAATACAAAGTTATTTCTATCTTCGGCCAAATTTTGGCTTTAACATAACAGAATTAGCCTTTCGACCAAGAGAAACTGCTTGTTCTTAGATTTTATACTTAAAGAAAATAATACTTTTGCCTTAGCTAAATAAAGTAAAAAAAAAAAAAACTAAGTCTCAACCGAGACACATTGACTTCCGTTAAAACATAGAACTTCGTATTTAAGCATAACATTTCTGAACAAAAGAAAAACTTTTATAGAAGATTTTAACTTATCTTTCAGTTTTCGATGATTGGAACTCCGACATTCTCTTCTGGCAGAACTGCTCCAACGTTATAGGTTCCATCGACGTCAGTCTTCTCCTTAGTGTCGTCCACGTTGCTTTTTCTTTTTTGCCCTCTGCATGCTGGCCTCTTGGAGTGGTAGTCGTCGGGTTGCTGTCTTTTCCGTTTTGCCCCTGGACGGCTGGTCTTGGCGTCCTCCGGTCTGGAACCATGCTTGAATTTCTTCTGTTGGTGGTGGTCTTTTCGTTCCTCCTGCTGTCTTTTCGTTCTCGGGAACGGCGGCCTTGTTTGCACCTGACTCTCTGGCTCTGGAAGCGTTCTCCTCGATGTAGAATTTCTACTGCGATACGTTGTAAGTGGTGTTTTCCTCTTTACAAAGGTTTTTTTTACGCGGCGGCTTTGCTTTCTTGTATTTCTTAAATGCTGGAGTCTGAAAGTTTTCATTTCTTCTTTTCGGTACCGTCGCATGGGTTGTAGAAGGGCTAGGTTTCTCTTCAGTTCTCTGCTTCTTGGGTGGTGGAACGGGTGACGTTACTTCTGGACCTTCTACTTCTTTTACGCTTGAGTCCTGCAAGAAACTTTTAAGGATTTCAAAATCATTTTAATTATAATATTTTTTCACCTGGTCGGGACTTGCTTTACAGACTTCCCCTCTCTCGTTCTTAAGGTACAATACGACTCCCTTGATTTCCTGAATTACATAGAGGCTTTCAAATTTTGGAGCTAACTTTGCAGTAAAATTGTCTGGGGCACTTGATAAAGAAAATTTCCGCTTCAACACTTTATCTCCAACTTTAAAATCTGCTTCACGGCGTTTTCTATCATAATATAACTTTTGTCTATTTCTTGCCGTATCCGAGCTTTTAATCGCCTGGTCAATAAGTTTTTGCACATCTTTATGTTTAAATTCTTGTTCTCTTTGTTGCGCAAAGAATAATTTATCTAAAGGCGTAATTAACTTCCGTCCTAAAAATAATTCTGCTGGGGTTTTTCCCGTAGTATCGTGATTTGCCGTTCTTAAAGCATAAGCTAACTCCTTTATGTAGCCATCCCAGCGCTTGTGATGTGTGCTAACATAACTTCGAATTATTTTTACAATGTTTTTATTAACTCTTTCTGCTATGTTTGCCTGTGGTCTATACGGAACCATTTTGATATGGCGTATGCCAATTCCAGTGCAAATATTTTCAAATATTTGACTAACGAATTGTTTACCGTTACCGCTAATGACTTTTATCGGTGCACCGTATTTTAAAATGTATCTGTGTAAGAATGCATCTGCGACTGTTTTGGCTGACGCGCGTTTAAGTAGAACAATTTCTGTCCATTTTGAAAAATGATCTACACTTACTAAAAGAAAACGATTTTTATTTAACTCACTCTGGGGGCAAGGACCAAGAAGATCTATGCCTAAAATTTCATTCGGAAATGTAGCGCGAATGCTATTTAAGTACACGGCCGGGCTGTAATTAATATCATTTATTAACTGACATTGATTGCAGGACCTGACATACGCAGTTACTATTTTGTATAATTCGGGGAAATATACCGCCTCGCGTACCCTTTTTAAAGTCTTTCTGACCCCCAAATGACCCGCTGTTTTCGCGTCGTGTAATTCCTTCAAAATGCTTAATCGAAGCGAGGCTGGGATGACTGGTTTGTACTCGAGATTTTCGTTTGTTGTTTTCGTATAAAATAATAAATTATCTATTATTTCATAGTTTTCTGCTCTATTTCTTATCGCATCGATATCTGTGTGCTCAAAGCTTTCGGTTTCTTTCAAATATGCATAGATACTTCCAAATTCAGGATCAGCTTTCAATTCAGTAATAATTGTATCTGTAGAATCTAAAATTTTTGAAGTCAACACAGCGCATTTAAGTTCGTTGCCTTCATCGTCCAGTTTTATACGAGAAAGTGCGTCAGCTACATTGTTTTCCTTACCCGGTTTATATTTGATTATTAGATTATATTCTTGGAGTTTTAAAGCCCATCTTATTAACCTGGGCGTTAGGTTTTTCCCCGAGTAAAGTCTACCAACAGCCGCATGATCCGAAAAGACTGTTACTGGCGCTTTGCCGAAATAAACTCGAAATTTGTGTACAGCCATTAATACGGGTAATGTTTCTCTCACTGTAGCTGTATAATTCCTTTATGTATGATTCAACGTTTTACTTAAAAATGCCAAAGGATGGCCATTTTGCATAAGAACCGCACCCACAGCATAGTCCGACGCATCTGCTGCAATTTCCAGGTTTTCGTCCCCCTCCGGGAATTTCAAAACAGGGGCATTGATAAGCGCTTCTTTTAACAATTCGAATGCGGTATTTGCTTCTGCTGTCCACGTGAATTTACTTTTCTTTCTTTTAATTACTAACAAGGGTTCAACAATATTAGCAAAATCTTTTATGAATGACCGATAATAAGAACATAACCCAAGGAAAGAAGAAAGTTTCTTGGCGGTGTTGGGAGGTGGGAAATTCTTGATTGCCTTTATTTTTGAATCTTGAGTTTCTATACCCTTTTGCGAAATTTTATAACCCAGATATTTAAGTTCTTTAGTTGCGAACTTGCATTTTGAGGCGTTAATTGTAAGACCGGCCTCTTTTAATAATTTAAAAACTTCTTCTAGATCGTTAATATGTTGTTCCAACTTACTACTCGTTATAATTATATCATCTAGATAGATTAAATTCGATTTTCCTAGGACAGGCTTTAGAACAATGTCCATAGCTCTCTGGAATGTTGATGGGGCCCCACACAACCCAGAGGGCATGCGTAAAAATGCATAAGTGCCCGATTTTGTTATAAACGCGGTTTTATGTATGTCTTCGGGTCTCATAGCCATTTGATAGTAGCCAGACGTTAAGTCGAAAGTAGTCATGTATCTTGTAGATTTAATCTTTCTAATAATTTCCTCTATAACCATGAAAGGGTAAACTGGGAATTTAGTAATACTATTAAGTTTTCTGTAATCGATAGCAAACCTCCAAGCCCTTTTATCCGAAGGAGGAAACTCGTTCTTTTTCCTACATAGTACGACTGGACTCGCGTACTCACTATTTATGCGCTTTATTATTTTGTTCTTTAACATTTCCTGAATATGTTCTTCTATGATTAGCTCTTTCTGTTTATCATAGCGATAAGGTTTAGTCCTACACGGTTTGTCGGCATTTAACTGTATCTCATGCGTAACTATTTGACACCTACCAGGCCGTTCTGAAAACAAATTTGAAAAAGTACTCACCACTTGCTGGATGGCTTGACTTTCATGGTCATTCAAATGGCTAAGGTCGACTTGCGGTTGTTCCACTGGTTCCACTACCCTCCGGTCCATCTCCAGCACAATAGAACTGTCCTGAAAATTCAGTCTGGCCTTCGCGGCTTTTAAAAGCTCCATACCTAAAATAAGTGGACTTTGCAAATGTTTTTCTAGAAAAATTAATACTTTAAGGCTTTCATTTTGGACCTGTATCTTTAAAGATAGTTTTCCGATACATTGACAAATTTGTCCTTGTGCTGCTATGATTTCTGTGTTTTTATTTTTAAATAATCGTAACCTTTTAAAGTTCTTAAAAAAATATCACTCATAAAATTACCTTCTGCTCCTGTATCGATGAGGGCTTCTACTGATACATCGCCAACCAGGACTTGTATAATTGGTAGCTGTGAGTTCTTTACGATGACCGTATTTAAGTGTCTTCTTGAGGGTTTTTTCAAAACTTCCGGGATTTGGACCCTCGCTTTCACAGGCCCCTCTACTCGTTTAAAGCTTTCCTTTCAACTTCTGCCTTCTGGGTACCCGGACGTTTGTTTTCAAATTTCCTTTTTGGGCCTTGACCTTCGAGCTTCGATGAGTTAGCTTGATAGCTCTTTCCCCCATAAGAGCGGTTTGCATTTCTGGTCTGCTCATTTGAAGATTGCCTTCGGATACTTTGAGAATACGATGCCCCTCTAGCTTTTTCCACTATTCGTTTTGATTTTGAAACTTGACCGCCAATTCGAAGAGCTCCTGCAATGTGCTTGGGTTTCTAATTTCAAAGTAATCTTGAACAGCAGGTAACAATCTTGGTAAGATTATTTCAATAATCTCCGCGTCGGGTTTCTTCCCATACAGCATATCCGTCAGCTTAATTTTTCGCAGAATAAAGTCCGTCAACTCTTCTATATTCCGTTGATAAAAACTATGTAGTTCGGCTTCTAGCCTTGCTCGATCTTTCACTATGGGAAAGGCCTTTAATAACGATATTTTGAAATTTTCAAATGTATATGTTTGGCCTCCGAATTCCCCTAATAAAAATTTGCCTATATTCTTCCACCATAGCGCGGCCTGTCCTCTTAGTGCAGATGTGGCGATGGCAACTTTTTGTTTTTCAGGCACAGGGTAGAGCTGGAAATGATTTTCTAGGCCTTCTAGAAATATCGCCACCGAATTTTTCCGTCGAAATTTACGTTTGGCTTGATTGACGCTCTCATCGTCTGGACCAGGTATCCAAATCCTTCCAGTTGGCTTGCCATTTCTTGTTGTTGTCCCGCAGCTTCCATCCAATTTTCGGCCATTTCTGTTCGACAAGTGTTCGGGCGCCAATGTAATGTGACGCGCTTCCAACCTGCACGCAACAATAGTGGTGACTGCTGAGAACTGGAAAGTAGACAAAGTCTTGAGAAGGGTTTAAGTCCCTTTTTATTCAACTTTAGAAATTACAAATGCGTGCTCTTGACGCTCACAAACTACGCCGACCCGGCGGTAAAATAGAAATAAGAAACTAAAAAGAGATAATAACAAGTTGCTCTCTAAACGAGGCTCTCTAAACGTAACTAACCTCACCACGTTCTAAAATACCTCTGATAGTTCAGCAAACTTCTGAATATTACGTTGAAAGCTTAACAATCTGCCGAGGCAAGCACACAGGCCGAAACGCGTGGTTCTTCAATTTCTAACTAGCCATCTCCACGCTTGTGAAGCAAGAAAGCACACCTTCGAACTCGTTTCCCTTCTATTTAACTCAGAATACTTCCGCTGACAATTTGAATCCTTGCGCGTTCTACTAAAATTTACATACTCTGGCATTGGCAATTCCAGGGGAAAGTAAGGCTTGACAGGAAAGATAGTTTAAACTTAAAATAAATGTTAGTTAAAATAAATATAAACCCTACAATAGTATCAGCCATGATCCCCATTTGGGGATCGGACTTAAAATTTCTGAAAAAAATTGACATATCTATGAGAAAAACATGTTTTTCTTATTATTTAGATGTAAACTAACAGAAATAAAATAAAAATTGTTGAAATAAAAATTTGGCAGTTAATGGGTTAAAATAGAACTGTTCAAAAGGTGAAAAGAGTTTGGATCTACTTTATACTCCCAAAGTAAGTCCAACTCTGCAGGTTTATTGAGAAACATGGAATGAAGCTCAAGAGGGGCTGGAATTATTTTTGTTTATAAAGCTATTGCACATATGTCATAAAAACTAATAAGATTGACTCTTCATAAGATCATATTTATGGTTGATAACTGAAACTAACTTTAAATACACTCGAGCTAAAAAAATTAAACAACAAAAGCTAAAAGAAAAGATACGAATGTAAAAAAGGGAAACTAAAACACAATTTACGTATGAGGTAGCATACCTAAAATACCAATAGGCAAATGCAAATAGGCAACCAAAATTAATATAAAACGTAATCACGCAGTCATGCCACAAACCTTAGAAAGAGGCAGGCCAAACTTATATATCAGTACGTAAGCAGCGATAGTTCCGTCTAATACGAAATAGTCAAAGCGGGAAGCATGATCCGAAGGCACCATTTGCACGATTAAATGCGTTGGAGTGCTGTCGAGATGCTGCAAGACAATTCGCTGTTAAGAGAGCATCGCAGAGTCATCAATAAGCAGTAGAATCGTTACCAAAGGCATAAAAACCCTATAGAAGCCGGTTACAGCCGAAAACATCGCGGCAAAAACATCGCAGACGAAAACGTCGCGGAGAAAACAACGCAAGACGAAAACATCATGAAAGAAAACATCGCAAAGAGAAAACATCGCAGTTCTAAAACATCGTGGTACAAAACATCGTCGTCAAAAATAAAGCGGTTCAAAAACTTCGCAGTTTAAAAACATCGTCGTCGAAAATATCGTGGTAAAAAATAAAGTATCTACAAATTATCGCATGACGATAACATCGCAAACATGCTTTTTTCAGGCTTTAATAACTATACATGGATATTCCCGTAATGATTTGTGAGCACAAGATGGAAAGAAGGATAATTTTTACTTTCATATTTTTTATTAATTAATAAATTTTTGCTGAGAAAATAAAAAAGAAACTTAAGCATAGAAAATTAATGCAACTTATAGCACTTAATAGAATTTTAAACCGACATAGTTAACTAACAAAGGCCATTAATAAATCATTTTTTGTAAAGTTTTCACTGGTAATTTTTCATGAAAAGTATAATCTATAAGTTGCATTTAGTTTTCTATGCTTAAGTTTCCTTCTTACTTTTTCAGCAAAAATTTATTAGTTAATAAAAAAAATGTGAAAGTAAAAATTATCCTTCTTTACATCTTGCGCTCACAAATCATTATGGGAATATCCATTTACAATTATGGACCTGAAACCTGAAATCCTGAAAAAAGCATATCTGCGATGTTATCGTCATACGATGATTTGCAGATACTTTATTTTTTACCACGATATTTTCGACGACGATATTTTTAAACTGCGAAGTTTTTGAACTGCTTTATTTTCGACGACGATATTTTTACCGCGATGTTTTAGAACTGCGATGTTTTCTCTTTGCAATGTTTACTCCCACGATATTTTGTAGCACGACGTTTTCGCCTTGCGTTGTTTTCTCCGCGACGTTTTCGTCCGCGATGTTTTTGCCGCGATGTTATCGGCGGACACCATAGAAGCCGTGTGTCTGGACGTCAGAGGATTATCACAACGGCAAACGATCGTTTCCTGTTGCTAAGTGCAAGATGCAGTTGATCCCTAACAGCACGACAGCTAGTGCCGTATCTCTCTGCTGTTGCGGGACTACCTATATCCCTCCAAATGTGTCATGTTGATTGCATGAAAGTGGACTGTACTCCTGACGACCTGTGGTTTGTGTTCCTTTGTCCTCATCGCATGTCATAACGTGGTTGAATTGGGCCCGTGAACATCGTAATTGGACACTAGAGCAATAGGGCGACGTACTCTTTATGAATGAGTCTCAATTTAACATCTAGAGCGATTTCCAAAGGGCAACGATGTATTCAAAGGCAGAGAAACCCTATCAGGTGTCATATATCGTCGAAAGAGACATTTATAGAGGAGAGGCTTACTTGTATAGGCTGGAATAACAATGAACGGCGGCACTGACTTCTGCGTGATTTTTGGCTGCTTCGACACAGCCGTCCGATAACGCGACGAAATTCTACACCCTCTTCTGCATCCTTCTATCGCTCCAGTGGGTACGGATGCCATATTTATGGACGATAACGTCCACCCGCCTAGAGCTCGTGTGCTGCAGAGTTATTTGGAGAATTAAATTCTTCCTGCAAGTGTGGAACATGCTGGAAAGGCGGATAACAGGTCACAGCATGCCCAAGGTACCTCCACGAGCTCCGACATTCATTACTACAGGAATGGGCGCTACTATCACAACAGGCGATCAACGACACCCTATTGTGAACTTGTCTTGCGGTTACCAAGCATGTATTTCAGCTAGAGAGTATAATACTCATTCTTAGCATGATGTTTCTATTAAACTTTCTACCTACCCATTTGGTCTTTCGTGACGTGATGGTCGTAATACATGTGATTTTATAGCTTTGTTCTATTGTTCGCTAAGTGGTTTAGTAAAAACACACCAACATTTCACACATACATTTCACACACAACATTGTATCAATTTCACACATAGCCATTAAACAGTTTTGTTTCATTTTGTGTTTTGCCTTGTAAGTTTTGCTAAGTTTATTTTATTTTAAAACTTTACTATCACTTCTTATTTTCCACTTCCGGCCAGAATTAAATGTGTTAACTTGTTTATGCAAATTGTACTTGCTAACGCCCAAGTATTTAAATTGTGGCTTTTTGCCAAGAGTTAGAGAGAAAGTGAGCCGCCTTGCTGCTGTATTCCGCACGAGTTTTCAATCAGCTACTGTCCGCCTTTAAAGGCCAGAAGTTTAGTCCTCTTGATAATTAAAACGTATTGTAGTTTCGGCAGTTTGCATACTACATACGTAATAATTTAAAATCCCAGTCTTAGCGTTAGGCATTTGTAAACTAATTCTAAGTTAGTTCGTATTTAAAATTTTAGTAGTCTTATATTTTTACGTTCAGCACACAAGTGGTTGATCTCTGATCCCGAAGTGCGGGAGCACCTGTAATCTTATAGAGAATAAATGGTAAACTCAACCCTTCCTGCTTGTGTTGTCCATTCCACATCTGCTTTGAACATAGCTTGAGTAAGCTCCCTGTTCCCATTCAGAACACATCATGTTTACTTAGCAAATCAAGAGAAACACAAGTCCTGATAGCCTTTGTTGCTTATTTCTTAACAGAAGTAAAATATGCAGTAAATGAATTTTAATATGGAAACTGGTTATTAAACACAATGAACTTCCGGCAATCCTCAAGAATATTAACCAGCTTGAGTATTAAACGGGCCCTATTTAAAAAAATTGTTTTTTTGCAAATCGAAGAAAACATGAAAACTGTCTGTAGGATATATAGAAAAGTAAACAGCAGTGACGGTTGATATCAAAGTATTTTGGAACTGTTTTCATCTCCAACCAAGATAGTAATTTAATTATGTATAATCAGAAACAAATAAAATTACTAAATCATCAATTAAAAATAAACTGCTCAAATTTAGAAGCAAGTCAAGTCTTCTGCCTCTATTTTTCTGTTTCCTACTGATTCCTATCCAAAAACAGGAACCAAAAACAAACAGTATCCACAATGTGAAGCGGAAAAGAAACATAGACATGGATAAGAAGAAACAGAAAACAGAAAGAGGATGCAAGCACACTTGAGAAAGAGACAAATTTTTTAATACTGATTTAATTTACGTATTTAGCAGAACTTGTAATCTCAGCAAAACTGCTCGAAAATACAGGTAAATTACTGACAATATTTGTCTGTTATTATAGTATAATCGGCTATTCCTTTTTCTTCTGCTTTCTATCTTATTAACTGTGATTAAGTTAAAAGTAGACATTACTTGCGATATAACCCAGCTTAATCTAGAGCTGACTATACAAACATTTCTTTAAAGAGTGTTTATATCTTATTTATCCATAAAATGGCAGAACAGAGCATATTACAGCCACTAATTTTAAATTAAACAATCGGATACAGAAACTGGAAAGCTTGCTAAAACAGACTGCTTTCTACGGTACGTCTGAAAAAATAAAAAAGCTGCAGACTGCATTTACTTTCCACTACTTCTAGATACAGAAGCTCAAACAGTTGTAATGTTTCTAAAAATATAATACAAAATAATCTCATCACTAAGAACAAGAAGGATCTGTGAATGGTTACAGCCGAAACATCGCGGCAAAAATAATCGCGGACGAAACCGTCGCGGAGGAAACAAGGCAAGGCGAAACCGTCGTGATACAAAATATCGCGGGAGAAAAAGAAGCAAAGAGAAAATCATCGTGGTCGAAAATAAAGCGGTTCAAAAACGTCGCTGTTTAAAAGCATCGTCGTCGAAAATATCGTGATAAAAAACAAAGTACCTACAAATCATCGCATGACGATAATATTACGCACATGCGCATTTCAGGTTTTAAATGTTGTAAATTCATTTTCGCATAATGATTTTAGAGCGCAAGAAGGAAATAAGGTGAAAATGTTAACGACACATTAAGAATAAACGGAAACGAAACAAGATATAATTTTCACTAAAACAGTAACAGATTAACAAACGTGAAAGTAAGTAATTTGATAATTAACTAAGCAATTTGTGTAGATGTAACCTCATGCAGTTATATATCTTCCTATTTCTAAACGTATTTGGACTGTGGTTTTCATGAAACATTATCAGCAAAACTTTATAAAAAAAAGATTGATTTATTAATAACCTTTGTTTTAAAAACTATGTAAATTCAAAGTCCTATTAAGTGATATAACGTTGCATTATTTTTCTACTTATTCTCAATTTTAAATGCATAAGTTCCCTTCTTACGTTTTCAGCAAAAATGTATTAGTCCATTGAAAGGTATTCAAATATGGAAGTAAAAACATTCCTGTTTCCTTTTTGCGTTCCCAGATCATTATGCGAAAATGTACTTAACGACTTTTTAAACTTGAAAAACGGATATGTGCGATGTTATCGTCATGCGATGATTTGTAGGTACTTTATATCTTACCACGATATTTTCAATGACAATGTGTTTAAACTGCGAAGTTTTTGAATCGCTTTATTTTCGACCACGACATTTTGTACCACGATGTTTTTTCTCTTTACTTTCTTTTCTCCCACAATGTTTGGTACTACGGCGTTTTCGTCTAACGTTGTTTTTCTCCACGTCGTTTTTGTCCGTAATGTTTTTGCCGTTTTCGGTGGACAATCTGTAAATATTGTAACTTGTGCATTTTTATATGCTGCTGTTTGGTTTACTTATTTGAAGTAAAGCGATAAATCATTTTTTTCTAACACCTTATATAATGAATGTCAAATTTATCTTATTCCCAGCTTTAAAAAAAGGTTTCTGAAACTGATATAAATAAGCACTTTGTTCCGTTCAGCGTTTTTTATTATTCTCACTAGCAGTCCTTCAGAATGAAAGAAAGAGATTTCTCTTTATTTGCTTCCTTAACACATAAGATACAGAAATCTTGAAGCTAAAGTAAATGATGCGTGATTTGAAGTCATACATCAATTGTCGCTGCGAATAAATCTGTTTATTAACAATTGTTCAACTAATAGCATACAAGTGTTAAACACAAGTTTTTGAAAAGAATAAACCGCAAGCATACGAAATGGGTTTCTTTCTTTGAAAACTACCAGCAGTTAATTGTTGTAATCGTAAATACCTTTGAAGTTTATCTGATAATACTTTGACAAAAGGATAATTTATTACCTTCATTTGTATAGCGAAGAAAATAAAGTATCACGTAATTCATGTAACTGTTCTTTGAAGGTTTCACACTAAGATAAAAGATATTGGTTTTCAATAAAATTTTTAACATCAGTACGTTTTACCAGACTTTTTCCGTGTACTATACAACACCTGCATGTATATATTTTTCAGTTCAGTACCTAACTGACTATTTATTCAGATTTAGTAATCAGCCCTTATGATGACTTCCGAACATGGTGATTAGTTAAATGGAATTTGGTGCACCATTTCAGGGTATTTATTTAAGATGTGCTTGTAATGCAGATACGTGTTACCTTATATATAGATATACTAGCAATTACATTAATAATGTTTAATTGCTATACTAAACTACGTCATACAGATATACTTATATCAGTATTATTACATTATTGTATGATTCAATAATATTCTAAAAATGACAGACTGATTAATTATGAGCATCTTATCCGCACTTCCATCTGAAATTTCTAGCACATTATTAATAATCCAATGCACCTTTTACTGTTAATGACGCATGATGTATGCTTATAGCCTCAGAAATTCTCTTTGGGGTACTGTGTTAACAACAGTGTTTTTGTTTCAAGCAGGCTAATTAATGATTGCAGGTGTATCTAGATGCTCCTGGCTGGCATATAGGCAATTATAAACTAGATGACAGAATTCTCCTGCTCTTTTGCACTGGCACTATCATTCTCTTTCAGCTGAAATCGGAACATTCTGTTGTTAAAAACTCTATGTCTCATAAGATACTGTATTAGTGTTATGCGGGCACGCAAGAGTATGCGCCTGCTTGTGACAAGAAAGAGTATATTACCCTTCCTGCATTACCTCCTTCTTATCACTTCAGAAAGAGACACCTATAAATTATTCTTTAGAGGCCTGACAGGAGTGGAGGAACACATCTAGCCCAAAAACATTCGGAGGAAGAATCATTGCTCTAGAGATCTCGTCCTCCTTTTCATTTCCCGTGATGCTTGTATGGCTAGAAATACAGCATAGATATGGTTTGGTTGAGACAGAAAATGTAAGGTATATGTCTTTTTCCTTTACTAAGGGACTTCTGTTCCATGTTCCGGTGAATGTTGCTGTGTGCCGAATCCATAAGCTGGTGAAGAGTTGTCAGATCTTATAGCCACCAGTTCTGTTTGAAGTGCAATGCTATGGGAATATAGACCTCTCAGTCACAACAGACTTACCATGCATGATAATGTTGTTGTTACCAGCTTCAGTTCCTTCTTCAGTTATGTCAGTAAGTATAGAAGTACCCGAATTCTCTGTGTGAAATAATGTTCATTGTACTGAACCAATTGTTTAATGCAAGACTGCACAGTGGTCTGAATTGCGTTCTAAACGAAAATTGCTTGTTAAATTATTACATTAATTAATGCTTGTACCAAAGGGCATTAGCCCAGAAGTCCGCTTCACTTTTCAAATTTTGGCCACCAAATATTATCGCTCTCTGTTATATTTAAAGAAATTAAATAATGAAGAATCTGCATAGCGTCTTTCTCGCATTGTGATAAAACAACGGTACATTGAGCAATCAAATTTTGAATGATGTAATCCTCCGCCAAACATGGGCATCTGAAAGTCTTAATTTGGAATTTGTTTTATTATCGATTTCATATTTTGTGACACATTAATGAATTTTGGATTAACAAACTCAACGATTTCAAAGAGAGCAATGGCAACACTGTATGGAAATGCAAAGATATGCTCATTGAAAAATTACTTTGCGACATTGTTGTTGAACTGAATTTTATGGTTTAAGTGCGAAGAACATAATATTTAATAAATAAAGGTTAAGACACAAAACGTTTAAAAACACCCCTTATGGACATAATGTAAAATCTGAAAGCATTCAGATTTTTATGCTTATTTCTTTTATTTCTTTTAAAATTTATTTAATGTATATTCGTTTCTAAATCACTTTGATATAAATTGAAGCATAGTAGAAAAAAATTTTCAAAACACAAATCTACAGCAAAATTCACACATGCCGCGCTTGTGATATGTAATGAAGCAAATTTAAGATGGAGTATATTTATAATTATGTTCATAAATCTTACTATTGAAAATATGGTTAGTGTATAAGCATATTATATGCTATAATGTCGGTATTTGTGAATTATCTGAAAACTTTCATTGAAATTTTGATATGAATTATAGTAATCCAAGCCTATATGATCTGACAATTTGAGTTTTTGCAAGCTCTTTAGATTCCTTTGTGAAGCAGGTTTAAAACCACGGATAAAATCTCGCATATATGATTATCTCACTTGGCACTCTGAGTCCTTATTATATTCAGGCTAATGTGGTATACCTTACAAAAAAAATTGAAACAATTCTATTTTCTGCCGTTCTACTAGGCCGTTTGACAAAATTTAACTTGAATGTTTCGTGTCTCGAAAGCTCGACTTAAAAATTATATATTAGATTTTTACGTAGCATTGTTCTAACATAGGTATTTTGACTCAAAACCGGACAATTTCTGAAGAGGGGTACCTATTTTTCCCTATTGCGATCCTATGGCTCAAATTATGTTTAATAGTTAAGTTTTGTAAAAATCGCACGAGTAGTTTTTAAAATATTGACTCTCAAAATTTAAGCTCATCAGTATTAATTTAAATTGGTATATATTTATTAATATATCTTTATTTATTAAATTTACTTTCACAAATCGAAATTTAGGTTCAATCCAAATAAATTTCACAGATATTTTCTGAATTGTTTATAAATTTCGACTCTTTAGTAGTGTTTATCAGTTTTTCAAAAACATATTTGAATTACAAACTATACAATTTTTACCATCTTCTTAAAGTTGATACATTTCTAGGCAAACCTGCAAAAAATTACAACTTTTTATTTAAAATTTCCCAAGATATACGTGATTTTATATACTAGCACATTTTGAAATTTGCCATATTTGTTATAAGCGATAATAACACCAAATGTTAAATACGCAAAATAATAAACGATGCACTTCTTTTTCTGCTCCTTTGCTATGAAAAAAGAGAAAGGAAAATAGATTGCAATAAATTGAGCTTCTAGTCAAGTGAATTATTATTCGTTGAAAAGATTTTTTTTAATTCTCTGTAATTGTCTCACCAAATTTTACAAAATTTGACATTTGGGTGTAATGTGAGTCACAGAATCAAAATATGGATACAACATTGTTATGTCATTTCAGAAAAAGTCCGATTTGGGGCCAAAATACCTATGTTAGAATAAAGCTATATATAAATCTAATATATCTCCAACATCACGCTTTAAAGACATGAAAAACACAAGTTAAATTTCGTCAATCGGCTCAATAAAACAAGAGTTATACCGAGGGATGACCCATGGTTAATCCCTCAGTTTGCTTGTAATATTATTTTGGAAAACAAAATTCGTTTGTTTCAAACAGAGTTGCCGCGAACGGGCTGGCTGCATGGGCGTTTTCGTGCTTTTCCCCATGTGTAACGTGTATACGAGCCAGTTTCCCTTAGAAAGTCCTCCACGAAAGGCATCCCTCCCCTTAGGCAGATAGCCCTAGTGTGCTTTGCCATAATTAAATACACCACACACCACCACCAAACAGAGTTGAGTGAGAGAGATTAGTTCATCAATTTCGATGCAAGAGAAATGAAAAAAGTCTGGTTTCTCGACATCTTAATGCACCCTCCACTGGAACATAGGTGAATAATGATTTTACATCAAAAGAAACCATGAGTAAATTTCTAGGAGAAATTTTTTTGACCTTTTTTACAAACTCTATTGAATTTTTTATAGTGTTAATGTTATTGTCTAATAGATTTGAAAATCTAGAAACTAAATATTTAGCTAATGGACCTAAATTTAATACAATACGGCGGAAAGGAATACCACTTTTATGAATTTTGGGAAGAGCATAAAATCTGGCACGATTCGCAACAGATGGGATAAGCGAATGTTTTAAGTTGCTTGAAATTATTTGTGAAGATTTGATAACAGTTTTTATTTTTGGCAGGTTCGAAGGTAAAGGATCTGATAATTTCACAATTATTGCATGCAAATTAACTAACGGCAAACTTTAACTGGAGCACAAAAACACCTTAATTCAATCCCGTTTAAAGTTTAAAATGTACAATTTATCAACATATATAAGAATGAAAATGCTGACCTGACCTAGCCGGATAAAAGGGTGGAAATATATATGTATTTCACGATTACAATACTTTGTACGAGGAAGTAAAGCAGGCTAAAATATTACTATATATCAAGATTCGAGCCTTCGCAAAAGAAGATGATTGGGCAGGGATCTTTCTTCGTATAACAAGTTTCTACGTAAAACATAAATACGTGTTTAAGAATGATCTTCGTATACTTTATCTTGATTGGTTACTTCAAACAAAATGTTAAGGAGATTAACGTCTACCAGTTTCTTTTTGGTTTCTCCAAAACTTTATCATTCTTAAATAAATTAATCAAAAAGAAATATATAGTCATAACTGCAACGAAATATACTTATTTGATCACTTTCTCTAAGAAATAGCATAGCAGCAAACACTTCGTAACAAATTCACTATAAGATTCATAAAAAATATCAATTTAATCTGCATATTGATAAATATTAAAAACTTCGAAATATCTCTACAGTTATATATAAATATTAATGAGTTTGGTTGAAAACTTGTATCTGAAACTTTTCGTTTTTCAGCACGGTCTGTAAAAGATAAGTAACAGAGGAACTAAAAACGAAAGTTATAAAAAGATAGCATTTCGTCATTTCAATATTTGAAAGCTTTAAGCATTTAAACAAGAAGAAAAATGCTAACTCTTTTTTTCAATGGGGAGTGGCTAAAAATGCTAAATTTTTTACTCACGTTTAAATTATTAGCGTACACATGATGTGGCGAAAAAACCTCAAACTCCGGGATTACATTCTGCGGTCAGTGATAAGCAAACAAATATTCTATGAATTTATAATGAGATAAGCACAGTTTGAAAAAAAGGCTTAATAAAATGATGCAGAAGCTGCCTCTGTATCCACTTGTTACTAAGAATAGTGTAAGGAACTCCGGCATTTTTTTTTTTTTTTTTTTTTTAATTTTAAAATCTTTTTTTCGCGGATGGAGGGTCTTAATCAATACGTAGCTTAATCTATTTTATGGTTGTTTATAAATGAAACTTTCTGCTCATCTAAGTTAAAAATTTCGAAGTTGAAATTAAATTTACATTACAAAACTCTAAGGAAATATTATGCGCTCAGAAATTTTAATTCTACTTTCAAGTAAAGATAACCTTTATAAATGAAACCAAAAATCTATGGTAGTTTCCCACTCTCTCTCTCTCTTTTGCATTTTGGAATAAAAATGAAGAGAATCTTGCATTTGTCCTCAAAGTTATTATAATTTAATTGCACAACACTCTACTCAACTTTCTGAGAAATAAAGCAACTATAAAGGCATACAAATTTATTTTACAATAATGATCATATGCTCGTTAATAATGCTCACTGAAATTTTGTGTACAGAGGTGTAAAAAAAGAATAAAATTTTTATTACAATAAATTCTAAAAACAAACCTTTTTTTCAGGAAAAAAATGAAAATTTATTCAGCGATCATAAAAGAATAGAATTTTAATAGTCATTTGGATTTTCGCGAAGAGGGTTAGTTTCCCAAAGGTTTAAGTGACTATTAATATATTTTTATACATATATATTTTTGTAACAGTGACTTTCAGATTTTTCTTCCAGACTCCAAGTAAGTGCTAGATATTTAAGTTTATTACTCTTAAAATTAGTAACCAATAGTGGATAAAAATAGCTCTTTGTTAAAGATCAAAATAATTTCCAAAATGTTACAAAAAGTAAGGAAAAATAGATTTAATTTATAAATCTTCAGAAACTGTGTCTATTTTAAAAGGGGTTTCGATGATTATCTGGTGGATAAGTATTCATTTTACTTCTATTGAGAGAAGTGCATAAATTTTTTGGAAAAATCCCCACTTTTCGTTTCATAAATGCAAAACCCAACCCTTTTATAAAACGTGTACTTTAAAGGTTAAAAATTTAGAAATATGTTCAGATTAAGGCTTTATACATATAAAAATTTTAAATGTTCTTGCCTGATTTTTTTATTTTTCAGTTTCTTTTATTCTTTATTTTTGTGTAGCATTAGCTAAAGGAACATAGAAAATCAATTTAAATTTTCATTAGAGATTTACTTCACTGTTGATTCAATATATAAGGTATTTCTCCCACTTTCCTAGCGTGCATTCGTGGTGTAGTGGTCAGCACACTGAGCCGGTATTCCAAAGGTCCGTGGTTCGATTCCTGGCGAAGACGTTATTATTTTTTCATCTCTCCTGCTACCAAAAATACCTAATGTCTCTGCAGTGGCGCCCGAACTAAAAGGGTGTTGGATGAGGTTTCTCCACACCCAGGATTTGGCAATTGGGTCCCCTAAAAACCCAGTCGCCCTTTAAAAAGGAAAGTATATAATGTATTTCTCCCACTTTCCTAGCACGCCTTCATAGTGTAGTGGTTCTGCACGCTGGGCATGTATTCCAGAGGTCCGTGGTTCGATTTTCGGCGAAGGCGGTTGCTAATTTTTCATCTCTCTGGCTTCCAAAAAAATTCTAATATCTCTACCAATATATAGACTTAAAATTTACGAACTGTGAAATAAAATTTGGAAAAGATTGAAAATTTACTTGAATATTTCTATGAAACTAATGCTAATCTGCAGTAAAAATTTTATCTCATTCTAAAGCATTTAGTAAGTAAATTTTAAAGTTTCCTAAAAAAGATACAAAACTATATGCAATGCCATTATGTCTCATAATAAATTATTATTCAAGCGTTCTGGTCTAATTAAAAATGTACACTTTCAATTAACCCCAACTGAGACTACTTTCAAGTAAGCTGAGAATTATAACTTTCAACGATGTAGTATTCCGTTATGACTTTCAAACGGATAAGAAGAGTAAAATTTCTATTTAAAAGTATAATAATAGCAAAAGAAACTAGTAAATTAAATTTCCTTTTATAACCAAAGAGCAGCTTGCGTTTTTCAGATCAATATAAAAACGTTTAATGAAGATCCTCGTTAAAAGCTGATCTCCTGAAAACATACCATTATCTCAACAAATAGGTGCTATATTCAGGAGAACTGTCTCATCGAGGAATAATACTGCAAAAACGATCGATCAATAATAATATTTTCGAGTCACGTAAGCTGGTAAACGCACCTTATGGTACTTCAAGGTACTATAAACTACACCTTTACTCAAATGTAACTTTCATTTTTAATATACTATACTTAATTTAAAGGTCTAATTGCAACGGAGTTTGAATATAGTGCTTAAAGTTTTATGAAAATATAACATATACACTCAGCTCTAATCTAGCTTTCTTCGATGCTATGAATCATTGTAAATATAGCAACACACTCTAATTAGTTTAAATCTAAGTTTAATGGATATGGCTTACAGAAATTAATATAACACAACATTAGGCTCATGAGAAGTCCAGCATCATCACGTGAACAGAAAACGGTTACATGAAAAAATATATGTTCAAACCAAAATTCTGTTTGATTTTCTGTAAGCTTTTTACTTCCTTGCACGAAGTAAAAAGGAAGTATTGTAATCGCGTAAAGTTTCAGGCAGCATATTTCAACGAAAATATCCATTTTGACCGCTTTCGAATGCAATTTAACGATGATTTTGCGTAATATCTAGCTTACTTAAGGACAGAATAAAAGACTCTTTTCCTCCAAAAAAATTATAAAACTGCTTTAAAATGAATTCTGTAGAGAATTTTTCGTGGCGTCTGTACGAACATATGTACGTACGTACGTATCTCGCATAACTCAAAAACGTACAGCCTCAGAACTTTGAAATTTTTTATATAGGACTACTATAACATGTAGATGTGCACCTCGTATTTTGGTTGCAATCGGTTTAATTCAATCCAATAAGTGTTTAAGATTTACTTAAATTTTAAGTGTCGCTATGGTAAACAAATAAAGTGAATTTTAAAGAATGCATTTATTCTATTGTGGTTTATGCGCTGTCGGCGAAGTAGATTTAATTCAATCCAATAAGTTTAAATGAAATGCAAATTTAATATTCCGTACAAGGAAGTCATGTGGTGTACACATCAGATTTTTTTATGTGATAAAGGCAATCAAATTAACACAAACTTACCTCTAGAAACGATAACGCGTAATAATCACAGTCCCACTCAAGTGTTCAAACTGGCTCAGTATTTCACATATATCATTCACTCTTTTTTTAACATTTGAGTAATTTTTCTTCAGTTTTTTTTTTTTTTTTTTTTTTTTTTTTTTTTTTTTTCTTAAATGAAGTCTGAGTTGGAATCGCCAAGTATTTCTTGGTATTAAGATGTCCAAATAAAGTAATCCTGCTTGCATGGAATAATATTAAATATTTTTGGAAGATCCGAATTTGATCGATATTAGCCAATGTTTCCAGGTTTCCGTTGAAACTAATAATCTCATTTGCCCTCAGCTTCAAATTAATTTGATTATTCTAATTACAATTTGTCAGTAAGTTCGTATCTATTGATGAATAATAGTCCTTTGAAAATGGCAATATCTTTAGAACTTGTTAAATGATAACAAGATTACTTTCCTGCTCATTAACGATAAATGTATTCCATGACACATCTCTGCCAAATGCGTATAATACTCAGTTCAATTGCAAATCAGATTTTATATTCATTCTCAAACTGTTTATTAATCTATGAAGGATAGCATCGGTAAAATCTCAAAAGATAGAAATTCTGAGCGAAAGCTTCATGGTACGGATTATCTGTATAGGAATTTCAAAATTGACTTTACAAAAAAATTACTCATATGTTCTTGGAAGACGATAAATTGAATTTTATGGATTATTCCTGTAGCTCTAGATTTATCTAGCTGCAAAAAATATTTTAATGATTTTTATAGGAAACTGTAATTTATGAATACTTGCAAATCCTTTTTAAGAAAGTTAAACTTCCTGTTTCTTAAGAGATGTATAAATCAAATGTGTTATTTATGTATAAAAACACCAGCATATTTATAAAGGAATTAAATGAAAATTAAAGATGAGATGCTCAAATCTTTGCATCTCGTAAACCTTTGGAAAGAGTCAAAAAATAGAATTTTGATGATTTTTTCGTCTTAAGAATCATTCGAATCTTAGGCTAAAATCCAGTTAATTGTTTTTACTCAAAACTTTGAAAAACATTAGTTTTATTGGCATCCAGTAGAAGTGTTTATTTAAAAACGAGACGTTGAGCATCTGAGCTGGATCATCAACATGATCTCTTGGTGGCCAAAGATTTTATTGCTATGAGACTTTTGAGACTTCAATGTTTAGTGTTTATTTGCGTAACTCTTGAAATAATTCTGATCACTTCCAAATGCAAACTTAAATATATACGGTAACTAAAAGAATCATTCCGTTACAAATGCAAATTTTTAACTTCCCCTATTTACTATGACGCATCAAGTTAAACTTTGGCCCTCCAAGCCTTTTGTAGAACAATACTCAAGGTCAGACGCCTTTGTCAATCCACACACATCCAGTCTGCAGTGCATTTTATTCCGCACATATTAAAATGTACCAGATGCAGCATGGATAGCTGGGTTATCTGGTTATGGCAAAGTACGCTAGGGCTAGCTATATATGAGAACGGACGCTTTCGTGGAGGACTTTCTAAGGAAACTGGCTCTTACCTACGTCACACATGTGGAAGACCACGAAATCGCTCATGCAGCTAGCCGATTCACTTGGAATTAAACTCAGGTCAAACTACCAGTTTTCAGCAACATTACCGCTCGGCCGCTGGTGGCTCTACAACATGGATAATGCGGATTTCAAATTCTCATTGGTGTCGAATGAAATTAGCTGTACGAAAACTACATCGTTAACCTCCCCGACGCACATATCGAAATAATTCTCAGCCACGTAAGAAACGCATTATCGTTTCCTTCTTTGGACTACGAGTTGTGTTTGTGGTTGCATGATAAAAGGATCTTATATCTATGATAAATGATAAAAAAAAACTTGGATAGTCAATTTTATGTATCATATGTAAATATACGTTAATAATATTTTCTATTATAATCATTTACAGCATTATATTTTTCCTTATACTTGCCAAATTATATTGAGCAAAATAAAACTTTAGATTCAAGAGATTTAATTATGAACATATTTTAGTAAATTATTTTTGTATCTTCTTATTTCATAAAAATACATTTTCAAAACTTTTATTCTAAACATAATTCTTCAATAAATAGAGATTTTCAGTTTTTATTTAATTAAAACATTTTAATACGATTTTTACTACATTTTTTTCTTATTTCTTCTTATTATTCTCATATTGATAAAATACTATTGAATAAATTACACGAACCTCGAGAATTTGGATTTAAAAAAATGATTTGCCCAATGTCTTATCAGAACGAAAATGCCAGTCAATGAACTTAGTTTGATCTTCAAAATCGATAACATTACCACATCAACGGTTGGTTATCTTCGGATACTTTTGGCATCACTCCAGAGATCGAGCTTGCCATTTCCTCCGGTTTCCAAATGTATATTTATTTATCGATACTTGGATAGCTTATTAAAACAGCCATCAATATTTCATACTTTTGCTTGAAATTCGCTTTAGTATTCACGTTGGATATTCCCGTTCGCAAACGCTTTGAAACCGAACAATATATGCCCTCATATATTGACAAAAAAATCGATAAACTATCACTCAGCGCTCAAGCAAGAAATTTATGTTTAACTTCAGTTATTACGTCTTGGGTTTCCCACTCTCAGTGTCACGGCAAAATTTTTATTAATAAATTTTGCATCAGGTTTTTATTGTTCAGCATCAATCACGAAGCCAGAAACTATCGTCGAGTCCTCTGGAACAACAAATTTAATAAATAAGCGTAGCATTTATGGCAAGTTTGCACGCCAGTATTTCTTCCATATCAAAGAACTGTGACCCGAAAGAAAGGTTTATGACACTATAACCAACCGGCCGTGAATATTTGCGTGAAATGTTGAGATCTATAAAAGTCGTATGCTTGAATTTCCACTGATTTCATGGCCATTGGTGAAGAAGATAGTGAAACACTAGAAAGTTCTTACTTATTGAATGACACAAATTTTCTTTCTTAGATGTTTACTTACTTACGGAATTTCGAGTAACGAATTTGTAGACGGAAAATATGCTTTCAATTATAATTTGATGAATCGGCATCATAAATAACTACAAAGACACTGAATACTTCTTCGCATATATCATAAACATTTTGTTTTGCTGTAAACAGCTTTTGTACAGGTATGTTGGGTACAAATATTTGAAAGTCGTATATTGCTGAACGGCTGCTTCTATTTTTATTTACGTGCTTTTTGACAGCTTTGGGAAAACGTGAAGGAAATTAAAGGTTATGAAGAATGTTACAGATGTCAAGTGTACGCCACACCATGAATCAGATCTGAGTAAATGAATAAGACATTAATCCCTTTATGCTGTGCCTGAGCTAGGTATGAATGTAGGAACAATAATATTAAACCCACTGTAGGCATGGTTAATTAATGCAAGGATACACGCGACGGCTTTTGGAGTTTTCTGGTGGTCTTTCTAAAATAAACTGGTTCGTGTTGAATGGGGAAAACATGAAATCACCACGTAACCAGCCTATTCCGCCTGGATTGAAACTCGGGTCAAACAATTAATCCTCAGCGGTCTTATTCTGTGGGTCTCTAGTTGCCTCATTTAAGCACGCATAAATGAAGAATATCTACAGTTGTTAAAGATAAACAAATACAGGGCTATTCAAAATGATTAATCTGACTTCTGTTGAATATAACTGTCTTTTTATTGTATATTAACTACCCAACAGTGGAACTCAGAAAAGCATTAGATCAACTTCTGAATTTATCCTTGCCAAGTGCTCACAATCTTACTACATAAAAAAAATAAAATAAAATAAAAAGTCATTACTCTGCCATCTGCTAAAATCTGCCCTGATGTCATTTATTGGCTCTCTATCAATTAAAATATACCTGTAGATCTCCATTTGGAAATGTTGCCTATATGGAAAATTTTTTAAAGTAAACCGTCTTGTATTCATGTTACACAAGAAAGTCACAAAACAATCACGTAGCCATCCCGTTAGCCAGTACTTGAAACCGGCCTAACTACAAGAGTTCAGCAGTCTTCCCCATTTGGTAACTGGTACCTGTAAAGCCTGTTAACTGGGCTAAATGTACCTGTAAAGCCTGTTACTTACCTGAATGAAATATGCCTGTAATCAGTGTCAATGTAGATTTGAATAATAGCTTTAATATAACACACATTAAATGAAAAAAAGTATAGATTTTCTCCATTTTAAATAAAGTACAACATACAGAATAGAAAATTGCATTAAAATAGTAAAAGAACACTAAAAGAAAGAACCATTCAGATATTCTCTACCCATGTAAAAAGAAATAATATAAACACTGAAATCTTTCCACCTTCCAAAACAGAAAGACAGTGAGCGCGTGAAAGGTTTAGGGGTGGTAATGGTCCCTGACGATTTTCATTAACCAGAACTTCGGAAATTCAACAAAGAAATATGGTGGATCTAAAGTATAGGGGAAGCAAAGTTAGGCCATTATCGTTACATGTAGTCGCTATGTCTCCATTTAGTATTCCTGCATATTCGAGTACCAAGGTTCGACGTCTCTCGTGTGCTTTAAATAATATGATTAGCTTGAAATATAATCAATACGCTAATCATACTTTTCTTTATCGTGCAATTTCGGGCAGACATTTAAAATATTCTGCAAAGTTACTCTAAATCTAAACCTTCTTTCATAATTAAGATCATAAGTTTCAAAAATATTGTATCAACAAATACTTCATTCTTTTTTCCTCTTTTTCTCTTTCTTCTCTAAATTCAAAAATCATCTTCAAACTTTTTTTGTTAATCTAAACTAACACTAATGTGGAATTTGTGTAAAAGGGAAATATCATAAAGAGGGCATTCGTAAAATGCCAGATTTAAATAAAAACATATCATTGTTGTCAACGTGGACATTTAATAAATGATTTGTAGAAAAATGGCAACTGCTTAGCAAATAGTAGCTTTATGTATGTGCTGCAGTTTGTCAGATTTTAGTTGATTATCATCACTCTGAGTCAGCTCCATTGATATTACGGAATTATTGATTTATTACGAAATTCATCATTATCTTTTAAAATCATTTGCAATGGTACGGACACGGAAGCGAACTCCTTATTTCTTACCCAAATGGTTTGGTTTATTTAATTATGGCAAAGCTCACTAGGGCTATCTGCCCTAAGGGGAAGGATGCCTTCGTCGAGGACTAAGGGAAACTGACTCGTATACACGTTACACATCGGGAAAACCATGAAAACGCCCATGCATCCAGCCGGTTCGCGGGATTCGAACCTCGGACCGAACTAGTGTTCAGCAACTTTACCGCTCGGCCGCTGATGGTGGGCTCTTTCCCAAATGCAGCTTCAGCTTTGTATGTCACAGTGTACGTGATAAGTCAGTCATCCTAGGTTAGTGGATATTCTGGTTTAGTAGATCTTATGCCAAGCAATTGTTTTTCCAAGGATACGTTTAAGACGTCTCCATAGCAGTTTACTGACTAACCTGTACTATCTCAAAAACTTCATTATTACTGCCGTACAAAAAGTAGAAAAATGTGTATTTAAGCAAACTGGAAAGAACACCGTTTCTATCTCGATATCCATTGCACAATTAAAGACAAATACATAAAACTGCATTTGTGAATCAAATTTGTCCTTTCTCGCATCCTTTGGCATTCTATGCACTCAAATTTTTAAAAAATGATACAAGTCAGTCATTTAAATAATCCTCAATATTAAGTGCCTAAGCAATCACAATAATGAATATGAGTTCGCAAAAGTAACAGTAGAAACGGAAAAGCTTCCGGCTTGAGGCATAGCAAGGAAACTGACATTAAAATCAATAATGTTAATGCCCAGGAGACAGTAGTAAAACTGAGACAATTAATTAATTCGAGAGACAATAGCACAGATGTGAAAAGGAAACATGGCTAAACAGCAAAATGTGGCTGCATGAGGAGAAAGGAAAAATGAAAATGTTACTTTTTTCATGGTACTTCCACAGGAGGATTCCCCAATACCCATTTACTAAAAACAATTGAACTTATGTAGTTGTTTTCGGTACACAAATGTTAAATGAAAGGATCATTTGCAAAAGAACATCTGTCAATTTTCTTATTCATTCTTCATGTTTTAAGTAGCAACGCACCAATTTTCCTTCAAAAACGATGACTGCCATTGTGCATTTTGCCGCGATCATTACCAACTGTATTTGAAATTCAAACTCCCCTCCTAGATTCCATAGCGATAAGAAACTGACAACATAGTGACTTTTATCGACACCAAGTCCAACATAAGTTGTTTAGAACTTCCTGCTATTTGTTTCTCTGAGCATGATCATCCTAATTGTAAAAAAATAACCCTCATTTTATTTAAACTTATAGTTTATGCAAATGCTTTTAAATTAACAGTAGAAAACCTCCCCATATAATAAAAAACTGAAACATACAGCATGCATGAAAACTTAGCGAGACTTTTTTTTGTGGGTAGGAATCACGAATTATCAACGATGTGTTCGCCGGGAATGGATCCAGGATCTCCCGTATGACTCAACCTAATGGATAAGGCTACCTAAAACTGCTAATTCAATCCAGGTTCAAATATACAAAAGGACATGGAATTTTTGTTGTTTCTCCCTCTGTTAAGTCCATTCTTTCGCCTAAGAAGAGATCTACCCCTCTTGTTAAATACTAGATAAATCTAGAGTTCTTCATATGGTCAAATAATCTAATCCAGCATTATCTTTCACTTATTTCTAGCTATTACATCCCAAGGATACAAAAAAGGAATCGCATTCAGTTCTTTACACAGTGATAGAAACAAATTCTAGTGAAAATGCTTCGGATAATTTATACTGAGCCACAAACTCACATATAGTTTAATTGATTTAATACCACTCTTCTTCAAAAAGTACTTGCGGTCTTGAATGTAACTACGTTATTACGATCGCCGGTGAGCTAAACTTATATCCAAAATGAAACCAATTATGAGTCATAGATTTAAAACTTTATGAAAGGTAAAGTTTTCCTAGATAAACGCAGCTTACGAAAACAAATTAGTTCACACCATAGATATAATATCACTAATAGATTGTGTATCGTATACTGAAGCCTCTCATCGCTGTTTCCTTCCGGCAAGTTGATAAAAGGAAGGAACAAAAATCAAAATATACAGAGTTTCGTCAGTACAAAGTGTGGGGGGGGGGTCTAGATACATAATGTTTTTAATCTATTTCAAGCCCATTTGTATGTTATACTATTAAAATGAAAACCCTAAAGGAAAATTATGAATAGAAATAAAATGAGTCGGGATTTGTTTTCCCTATTTATATCCTGTGCTCTAAAAATGATTTTAACATTTTGATTAAAAAAAATAATTAATTTTTTATTCTTAGAAGTTATTTAAGTAAAAATAATAAAAAATTCATAATAAGCATTCAGTTAATATGCATTAGAACTTTCCTCAAATAAATATTCATATGATATTTAGTTGATGTATGCAGAACTGTAATAAAATGGTTGAATATTACTATCAAAGATATCGAAATAATAATAATACATACTTATGCAGCAATATATATATAACTTTGCTAACTTTTCCTGTAGTAATATTGCAACGAAAATAAACACAGCTTTCAGAAAAATAAGTAACTGAAAAAGAGAAAGGGGAATAAAGGTAAAAATATTCAAAATAAATTTATTGCATCGAGTTATGCACATATTAAAATTACAAGGGTTGAGCATGAAGCTGACTACTTTTCAAATATTGCAGTTCATAAGAAAACAAGTTCAAATAGAAGAGAAGCACGCTTTAAATGACAATCGGAACCAGATTGTTTCAAACGATGTCACAAGATTCTTCACTGCTTAGTGATTCTCTGGTTTCCTGTTTACCAGAAAACCCTGACTCACTTGTCTAGATGCATTCCATGTTGTTGGTCCACGATCAATAAGTTTCTGTCCAAACTCAGAATAACGTAACAAATTTTATGCCTGAAGTCAAATAAATATACTTCCATTATCTTATCCCAACCTAGCAAAGAGTCAAACACCTAGCAGAGGAAATTTGCTGCATAAGTATGTAAATACTGCATCATCCTCTTGCAAAACCATTACTAAGTTCTTAATCATGCCTTTCTTCTTTTTTGTAATGTAAATCTTGACACTTCTGTCCTACTCACACGGGAATCAGCAGTATTTCGAGTAACCTTTTTGTAAACTTAGCAAAATTCGAATAACTTTAAAATCCCAGCAAGTTTTCGATCCAAAATCTATTATATTCCATGTACCGAAGAATTGCTTTCATGTTTTCATAATTTTTCTTAATGGGAAATGTCTAAGCAACAAACATTGAGGGAAGAACATTACTGTTATACAGCAAAATGTTTTCAAACAGAACATAGAAGAGTAGATAAAAGACCCTTAAATAAAATAACCTTTGTTAACCTTATGGGCGATTACGTTGTGAATATTTCCATGAATGCCTTCGCCTTGCTATTGCACACTGCCGTATTTTCAAAAGTTTTTCTGTACATAAATAAACATTCCATTCTATTTTACCAATCGAAATTTTTAATGCCATTTTCGTTTCAGCACCCAAAAATTAGTGAAGACTGGATACTTATGCAGAAAAATGTTCTTAAGATGATGTAACACAGCTACGAAATGGAGGAAAGGAGAACACACATATAGCCAAGACTTACCCGAGAGTCAAATCCACATTCTTGATTTTGAATTAGCATTCCGCCAACAATTATACAAAACAATGGGACTACATAACACACCTATGTTATCTAAAACCGAAAGTTTGTCAGTGAATTAAACATATTTTTCTATCTTAATATTTATACAGAAGAAACCAAATGCACGTAGGTGGATCCAAAGAGAAAGATGAAAAGTAAATATTGTGGAGGGAATATTTTATCGTCAGAGTGTAGGCAAAGGCACTAGTTGTCCAGAAGAGGTTGAGAGGGTAGGTAGATTAAGTCTGCAGACGCATCAGAGCAATTGCAATGCTAAGACGTTTAAAAACTCGTTGTCCTGATCCAGTATCTGGAGTGTGGTCATACTTTTGCAACTGATCGTTATTGTGCCATTAAGACAAGGCTATGCGAAGCCATCCGACGCAAGCGCCCTGGTATGTTGAGTGATGGTATCATACTCCTGCATGGCAATGCCTGGCCCCGTACTGCTCTCCAGACTCAGTTGCTAAAAACGTTTAAGTGGGAAATCTGTAGTCAACCCCTTACAACCTAATGACTATTTTTTTCTTTGAAATTGAAGGAACATTTATCTGGAATGAGGTTCTCTTCAAACAGTAATGTGAAAACAACCACTGAGAACTGGCTGAATTGGAAGGGACGTGAGACTTCTACAATACCGGGTTAAACAAGTTAGTCCTTCGTTCAGATAAATGCCTTTGGTGATTATGTAGAAAAATGATAGGCAACTGTGCCCATTGACTCCCTTTTGTATTTTTTGTCTGTTGTCAATAAATAACGCTTTTATTAACCTTCTAACCATTTTTTTATCCATCTTCGAAAAAATATTGAAAACAGAGTACGAATTCACTTATTTTTCGATTCCGATGAAAAACTGCATATTGTTAATGCATATCATTTATTAAAAACATTTAACTGAAAGGAAAAAAAAACGTGTTCTGTGATTTAGAGTAGAATTCTCAAACTGCGAGGTAACAGGTTGAGATAGGTTCTTTATTTCTTCAAAGCAGGTAGTAGTAAAATAAAGTTTTATCTTATAATACAGCTTCTAAGAATAAATGGTATTTATTTAAGACTTACTAGTAGAACCCGACAAAAGTGTTGGATATCTTTTATACTTTTTGATTCGACAAACCTAATAATCCTACAAGATGAACACCCGATGATTTTAATGCAACTGCACTATGTCACCAAAACGCTCTTCCCTATCAAAGCTTAGAAAGTCCTCCACGAAGGCATCCCTTCTCTTCGTCAGATAGCCATAGTGTGCTTTGCCATAATTAAATAAACCCAAACCAAACTTCCGTATCAAAGCAGCAGAATTTTACTCCCTAATAATGCATGAGTAAATCCCATTCATGTTTGTGGCACCAATTTCTCATACTAAACTTTAGAGTATATTAAGGTAACGATTTTTGAAATGCTGAAATAATAAGGCTCCCTATCTGTCCTTTGAAAATTTTATCTCTTTTAAATTTATTTTAAAAAATCTTTTTATAAATAACAAAATGTTACATTAAAATTCCTTTGTTGTATTTCTTAACAACTCAAAATGTTACTATTCAATGCACTGTAAACTGAAAGCCATTAAAAATAATAGCTTTATTAAAGATGGATTTGTTCATTTGCTCGGTGTTCGAATCCGCACAGTAAAGCTGGGACAACAGCCAGCATACTTTCACCATTACACCTTCAAGGGCGACATAGAAGAGGCATTATAGTATTAGTAAAATAAATTGTGTTTTGAGAATTTTGAAAATACTTCGGTAAGCCGAAACTACACAGAATCAACTAACGAAGGTGGCACTTATTTAAGATCACCGGTGAAAGCAGAATACATTCTCCTACTGAAGTGACCCAGACTTCAGCTTAAATACTCCTTTCCACCTGATTTGCATAAACAGTAATCCTGAAAACTCATTTTGGGAGGGAAACATTGGTGAAAATTTAGCATGTATGGGGAAGGCTTCTTCCAAAATAAAAATTAAAATAAAGCCTACAACTGTATGGTTGTTGTTAATTATAAACCCTACTCAGTTTATAAGGTATTTCTCCCACCACCAAATGAATTTCTATTAAAAATTCCCACATTACTGTTTCTAAAATTAGTAATTTAATTTTGTAGATTTTTTTCCTTAAACAAATACTTTCAATAAAAACACTTTACTTTCATAGAAAACGGACAGCCATTATAATAACTGATGATTGAATTGCGTATAAAAACTTTGTCAATTGTGATTTCAGTATTAATCGTTGAACAGTTTAAATATGGAAGGTGCCTTAGGAAAAATTTCAACACTCTTAATGGGAATAATTTTCTAATTTTTATGGTACACTTTATGAAGTAAGCGCAATGGAAGTTCCATACTGCGGCACTAATTATAGATGATTTTGATGCTCTAAAGAAGTGATAAGCTGAAATAACATAACTATTGCGATGCTTCATATCGTTATTTATTTATGTTCTCAGACATATTAAACACTTTCAAGTAGTTTAAAGAAATCTCAGTTTATTTTTATGTGCTTCAGAAACGTAAAGGAGACGGTTGTATTCTTCAAACATTAAATGATCGGTAGAAAAGAAAGGTATAACTTGGACATATAAACTTTTCTGTATGAAATAATTCTGATATATTATTCACTTATTTTTAGCTACTCATTCAAGTGTAATTGCTCATGAGTATTCAAGCAACAATTCCACATAAATTATTTGACTCTTTGTCTAATCATGAACACACTGTCATTCTAATAAAGGAAGCAATTTATCCCCGAAACAACGGATACAGTTTTATTGTGTAAACAAACATCTTAAATAACATTCCTCCGCTAAATGATATACTTAATAAATATAACTCTTAAAACTCAAATTCTATGCGTCTGATGTCAAGGCAACATAGGTACTTCCTAACTAGTGGTATGTCAGCCTTTCTATTCATGTTTCGCTGTTTTCAAACAAGAAGCTATTTGTACGCCCGCACAAGGCTGACCTAATGCGCATGCGTTGTTGTCACGGTAACTCTCCGCGACAGGCATGTTGCTTCCGTATAAATATGCCGATTTCGGTAAGAACCTTATTTAGGGCTGTGATATTTCACTAGTTGTCCATTTGGGGTTTAGTTGAAATTTTCATAAGTGGATGAACATAAAAGAGAGAAATCTCTTCACTCAGTTTTTTTCGCTTCTCATATCTTTGTTGTACGAAGAAAATGTCGCTACGATCAGTAAGTAAAGAAAAATCTATAATTTATTTATTTTTTAAATCTTAAGAATTGTTTGTTGTGAAACATTTGAGATTTTCTTTTACTGATTTTGTTAACGTTTTTGGTTTACATTTTGCATGCGTTTTTGTTTTTTGAAATAAAACTGGCTTTGATAAAATTAGTTAAAATTAGATTATAGTACGTAAAGACGTAAGAAAATTGTTAATATGGTAAGCAAAATTTAAAACTCATATTTCCATTACAGAATAACTATACCTAATTCCTAGATTTAAATTAGTATCTTAATTTTATTTTTTCTTCTTGTACTTCAACTTCGTATTTTAAATTTCATTGATTATTGTGATATTTTAAAGTGTTTTATTAATTTGTAAAGTTTTAGTGGTACACATTTTACTTAAATATGATCCAGAGAGTGTTCAGTTTAAAAAAATTTCCTTAAGAAGCAATGAAGCAATTTTTTAATAATATAATATTTTTTAATATATATACATATATATCGTGCAAAATATGCAGCTTTTAAAGCAGAAATTGTTACATTTCGCTTTTATGATTCTAATAATATCAACGTGTTTAATTTTTAGATACATACTTGCATCAACGAAACAATTTTTTGGATCAGAGTCTACATAAGCCTCATTGTTGATAAAGTGAAAGATTGTTTGTTTTCATTCCCAAAAATTAATTGAATTTCAAGAATAGGACCTTTAGACTTCCATAAGACTGAAAGAATTCTTGTTCTTTTCAAATTTTCATTTGTCTAAAAATAAATTGTTCTTTGAATTCTAAAAGGAAATTAATAAGATAAGGACCGAAATTTTTTCAGGGCTGTATTCAGTATTTTTTTTTTAAATTTGCATGTACGTTTAATAAAGTTTGTCTGCATATTCTTCGTTTACTACTTAAGAGTTAACAAATACTACAAAGTATTTCCTCCCTTCTTCCATCATGCCTTCGTGGTGTAACGGTAGCACACTCTGCGCGTATTCGAAAGGTTAAGGGTTCGGGTCTCAGCGATGGCAAATATTTTCAATATATTTCATGGAAATCTAATATACGATTAAACTTGTTTCTTCTTAAGCATCTAACTCAGTTATCTTTTTAAGTTACTTTAATTATCCTTTTAACTAAACCATAATAACTAACTAAACTAATTATCTTTTAACTAATTTAATAAAAGGTTTAATATATAACATTAATTCAAAAATAAGTTCTCGAATTTTGTTAGAAAGTAACCAATTCCTTATCGCTTGTTTTATCAGGCTATAATGTAATTCTCCAACTGACGGTCTATTTAAAAAACGTGCTGAGTCTAGTCAGCATAAACATTTCTTTCAGCTATTCAACAATCTACTAAGCATTGCAAAAATGCCTATTTCTCTAAGTTTTGTGTTTTCTTTATTTTACTAAAATAACATGCAATATTTATTCAGATAGTTAAGTATTTAACTGCTGAACCTTCTTCTATTTTTTATTATTATTAGAGGTTCTATGAGTCAAAATTTGCTTCAGTGCCAAAAGCGATTCCTCTTCAGTCGTGATCCATATAACCAATATTTTATTCAAAAACTAACTTTTCCGAAACCTTTAATAAAATTATCAAATTTTATTTTATATTTTGAACATTTCAAATCAACTTGTATGTAACCCACGAACTGTACTATTTAAATAAATGTCTAACAGACATTTTTAGGATAAGCAACTTTTAAAAGAAGGCTATTTGGTTTAGATCTCTGAATATTTTTTAAATACTGCTGATAAATTTTAATTCGGATTTCCTCAGAATCAACAAAAACTTAATTATCTACTCTTTATATTAAAAGTTTTGGCTTAATTAACTACTTTTAAGAAATTTGTTATGAACATGAAAAGCCTTTCTGAAAAAAATTAACTTTCTTTTACGCGACGCTAAATTTAATACATTAGGTTGTAAACTTTCATGTGAAATTTCATTGCTTTACATCCAAACTTACATTATAATCAAACAAAACGAAAAGAAAGTCTCATTCACACTTAGATATAATATACCCAGGATTCATTTCTTCGATTTGATACATTACCTTTTCACTAAGAACAAGAGGTTTTAAAGCGATAAATTTCTTTAAAAAATTCTGGTTTAGGCCATGAAGCATTAACTACTCTTGACAATGACTGAGGCAATAAAAATTTGAAATAATATGCAGTATTATATTTATTTAAGGTGATTTGCCTTATTTTCTAAGTTGTTTTTTTAACCCAAATTTCGTTAGTCCATAAGGGCTATTTGTTTCCTATTGGCATTTTGCGTCGAAATCTTTAAAAATGTCCGTTTCACTTTTTAAATTGTTGCCCCCAAATATTATCGCCCTGTGTTATATTTAAAGAAATTAAATAATTAAGAATCTCCATAAATTTATGTATGTTTCCCGCATTGTGATAAAACAACGGTACCTAGAGCCATTCAGTTTTGAATAACGTACTCCTCCACTGAATATGGGCATCTGGAAGCCCCAATTTTGAATTTGTTTTATTATCGATTTCATATTTTGTATCACTTTAACGAATTCTTGATTAACAAACTCAAAGATTTCCAAGCGAGCAATGGCAACACGGTACGAGAAAAAATTATCTTCAGCGCGCGAGAGTGTGCATCAGAAATTCTCAAGATATGCTCATTTTAATATGATTTTGCGATATTGCTGTTGAATTAAATTTTATGGTTTAACTGTGAAGAACATGATATTTAATTAATAAAGGGAACACACAAAACGTTAATAAAACGTTCCTTTGGGCGTAATGTAAAATCTGAAAATTTTTGGTTTTTAGTTTTATTCTTTCCCTTTTTTATCTTAATTTTACTTTCAACATCTAACAGTATTTGATAAGAAAACTCTTTTGCTTACCTTTCCTTTAAGAAATCCACAAGACACTTGGAATATTTTGCCGTTTTATCACACGGAAAATTTTATTTATAGTTATTATTTATAGTTATTTACAGTTCGTTTGCTTACAGAAGAAACATTCATCTTTTTCTCTGTCGTTGCCACTATATCTCAATCAAAAAATCTGCTAAGCGGTAAGAAAAGCAATAAACATAAAATGAAAAAGCTGCGTCCTCTCCTCACCAGCATCATGAAACTGTAACCAAGGATCGCTTACTTAAGTATTACAACAATATTCTGCCAAGTCTATTTCGCTTAAGATTCGTGCAGATTCTCTAACGAAAGCTGGCTCGTATTCATTTTCATTCATAAAACCTTCATGTAGGCTGCTCATTTTGTTCTCAGAAATCGAACTCTGAAAAAAACTACTAACCCTTTCTACTCTGCTATTGGTACAACGCCCATAAGAAGCATTCAATAAAAGTAATTTACCAACCGAAATAAAGAATTTCTTTATAAATTTAAATCAATTGTCCGTCACATCATTTTGTCTCACATCGATTCGTAAACCTTAGCAAGTTTTTATACGGAATGCCTCATTTTATCAACTGAGACTGAGCCCTGATTTTGTGAAAGGTAAGGAGTATGAATTTCCAATTTCCAATTCTTTTTTACTATAATAACAAAAAATTCCGGGTATTATACTTCACCGAAAATATTGCTCTCGAATCCAATTTAATGATGTTTTAAAGTGACATCTGTACTTAGAACACAATAAATGACTCTTTTTCCCAAAACGGAGTGTAAAAGGGATTTAAAATGGGTTCAGAATAGATTTTTTTCCTTGACGTTTGTACATACGTACGTATGTATGTATCTCCCATAACTCAAAACGAATAACCTATCTATATATATATATTTGAATTTAACAAATATTCTCTCATTCGTATAAAGCTAATTTAAATTTTAAATTATGAAATTTAATTGTATACAAATAAAAAATTAACTATTGCTGCGAACTAATTTGCATTATCATTTAAATTCAGAGAACATATGTAAATTAAGTTCAAGTATCTAAAACCATGAAAACATATTTAATAATTCAAATAATTAATCCTAAAAATTTAAAGAATTTTTAAGATTAAATTAATTTGCATAAAGTGAAAAATTGTTGAGCAGGCAGGAGAGAGATCTTTTCAAGGGGAAGTTGCCTCCAAACCTAACTCTTCAATTCCTCATTTCGTGTTTCGTCATCCATATAGGCATGGGTAAAGTATTATTCAAAACCAAATGTTGTAAATTGCTTAAATAAGAAATTTTAAGTATTAAAGAATTTCGAGAAATTTAGCTAGCAAATCGACTAGGAAACAAAATTATTAATTAGTACATTGCTAATGAAATTAAGAGTTGTAACAGACCTATTTAAGTGTAATTGAACTATTTTATTCATGTCATGAACTGTAACCGAACTATTTTATTTAAACGCCATCTCGTGGCGATATGAAAAAACGTCAGTCGACCTCCAGCCGCCATGATGATAGCTTACTATGCTATGTTATTCTCAATGTTTGATGTTCCATTTCGTTTATGTTTCATTTTTATATATATTTCTTTTGTTTGTAACCGTTCCTGTGTGCTCTGTTAATAAATCCTTTTAAAGCTAGCCGGCATTTGTGTCTATTGAGGAACGGCTACATCACATTGGCGCCCAACTAAATTTGAATCCAAAATGGCGCAACAAAATGTTTAGAATTTCTGTTTGGCTTTAACAAGCTCTTACTCCCGAATTTAACTTTTAATTGCTGGAGATCGGCTCAGTTTCTTTTCAGGTGTGGACTACTGGTCAAATATTCTGGAAACCAATTCTGGAATTAAAATTGTCATACCGTGCTGCTAGCACATCGAATCATCAACTGGACAATTTCAACGGAAAAGATAAGTTTCGTTTACATTATCGTTTAATCTGAGTTTAAAGTTCTTTTAAACTGATTATTTATTATAAGTTGCTTCTTAAAGCAAATGTAAATTCTTTACTGAAATCTCATTTATTCATACTACATAAGAGTATTAAACGAAAGCAAACGGCTTTCTGTTAACCAAACGTTATTTCTTGAATTGTAATTTGTTATTTTAAAATGTTAATGCGCATAGTAAATTAATTTGTGAATATTGTTTCACTGAATACATGTTTTGATGTTAAAGTTTGAATATATTCATGGACGTTTTTCATTAGAATTTATTAGTTTCGATTCTGATATACAGCAGCAGATGTTTCCCCCCCCCCGCGGAAATGTTTAGACTAGCGATGATTTATGATGTGTTTACGTCAAATCTTTTATTATTTTTATTTCCTTTGAGTACTGTTGTTCCTTATTAAATGTTTTATTCTACATAAAATAAAATATTGTACTTGTTGATTTATCTTTCGACGAACATTTTGAGAAAATGATTATAGTATAATACTTTAAGAAAATACGATTGTTTTCCTTTAATGAATGCATGTCTTGAAAATATTTCTTGAAGCGAAAGAAAATAATTATGAATAAAATCGAATGACTATTTAAATAAAGTAAAAGAGTTACTAAGTGTGTGTTGCTTAATCAGCTTAATATTTTGTTAAGATTAAGATTTCGAAGAATTCAGCTTAAATATAAAAGCTTATGGTAAGACATTTATGTATGTTTTGTATGTTTTGCTAAGTAGTAAACAATTTTTGAGCAATTTATTATATGTTATTTTCTTGATACAAGTTGAATTTATGAGGGCATTTTATGATATTTTTACGACTCCGAAATAATAAACTTTGTGAGTATTATTGTTTACATTTATAAATACTGTTTATTAGTGGTATATAAATGTACGAGTAACATTGTTTACATTCATACATGCTGTTTAATAGGGGTATATACATTTTACTTAAAGGTATAATTATTAATTCTAAAATACTGTATTGTGAATAAAATCGAAATAACAACAAATTCAACTTCATCTTTTCCCTCCCCCCTGATCTCTCATATAATTATGGCTTACCTTGCCAAAGCACGAAAAGAGGATTTAAAAACTCTCGCTGCAGAACTGGGTTTCACTGTAAACGACACTATGCGAGTAATAGATCTTAAAGATCTTATTGTCAATTCTGACACTTATGATGAGGATTTTACCAGGAATCTTCTGGAAACTTTAATCGAAACTAGACAACAAAAACAACGTGAAAGCAACGATCTGGAGACACGTCAAAGAAAAGAACAAGAACTTTTATTAGAAATGGAACGTTTAAAATTAAACCTGGCAGCTGCTAGCTCAAATCCTGGCTATGCCGCCTTTGCTTCAAATGCAGCTATTGGAACAAATATTCAACACCTAATCCCTAAATTTACAAGAACTTCTGACATTGCAACCTATCTGCAAATTTTTGAAAGACAATGTGAGAAAGTTAATATAAAACAAAAAGATTACATCACTCATCTCCTACCTCTTCTGCCTATAGACATTTCGCAAATTATTTTAAGAGAACCAAAAGACAAGTTAGAAGATTATTCTCACATCAAGAAGATTCTGCTACAAAGATTCAAATTAAATGCTGAATCATTTCGAATTAAACTTACTACACACCAAAAACACCCTGGGTCTTTATGGAAAGATTTTACTTACGAATTAAACAATTATCTCGAAGAGTGGCTCCATAGTCTCGATGTTACAGACTTTGAATCACTCAAAGACTTGGTCCTGACGGATCAGCTTAAAAGAAGAGTCAGTAGTGACGTTAAAGAGCATTTTATTGATACTTGGGGAAAAATAAAGAGTTCATCTGAATTAGTACAGAAATTGGATGATTATGAAGCTGTACGTGTTAAAAATACGAACTATAAAACTGAACTTCCTGGCAGGCGGAACTATTCTTACAAACCGACTAATCCATCCAAACACAAAGTAGAAAATCGAACAAGTGACGTACAGGGAACTCATAAAACCTTTTTAAATCGTAGTCAGCAACAAACAGAGGAAAAGCGACCTCCTTTAACATGCTATGGGTGCGGAAAAACTGGTTTTATCAAGTCTAAATGTTCAGACTGTAACCCCCCAAAGAGTTCAAATTCATCAAATTTTGGCACTATCCAAATCCGATCCTGTTTATCTTCCACTCGGACTGCTGTATTTCCAATTAGTATTGGTGGTGTTTCCGGTACAGTTTTCGCCGACACTGGTGCTAGTCACTCAATTGCAAGTGAATCCCTCTATCATATTCTGCAAAAACAAGATGCAGTATTTGAAAAGACAACACTACAGGTGTCTTTCGCTGATGGATTGGTATCTGAGAAAGAGGTACTTCGCACCGAACAAATCATTCTTCTCGAAGGCAGAGCGTTCAAAACTCCGCTCCTTGTGTTGCCTGATGCCAAGAATAACTCGACTTTGTTAGGAACTGACTTTCTTCAAAAAGCTAAAATTGTTTTAAATCTTGCTGAAAATAAGTGGAACTTTTCTGATGAACCTCGAAGAAAATATAGCTTCGTGAAACCTCATCAATCCCAAGTACTGGAAGAAACCCCAGTTGTTGTAAACAACTGCCGACTACGAGAAAATGAAGAACAGCAATTAACTACAGCCCAACGGCTTGCAACTGATGCATTGCTTAACAAATATCACACTGTCTTCAAAGTAGGGGGAGAAACCACTAATCAAAAGCCATCTGGCTTACTTCAAATTCCAGTCTATGCTCAACGTTTTGAAACCTTGTCAATTGATATTTTCGGTCCCCTTCCTGAAACACCGTCTGGTGAAAAATGGATTTTTATTGTGCAGGACTGTGCTACGAAGTGGACAGAACTATTTGCTTTAAAGGAAGCCACGGCCAGAGAATGTGCCACTATTCTTTTGGAAGAAGTTGCCCTTCGATTTGGGTTACCCAGGAAAATAATAAGTGATAATGGTACCCAGTTTACTAGTGCTGTTATGCAACAACTATGCTATATCTTGAACATTGATCAAAGTCTTACTCCTGTCTATCACCCACAATCTAACCCAGTTGAAATGAAGAATAGAGATCTGAAACCACGTTTAGCAATACTTGTTGGTAACGACCATCAATCATGGAAGGATAAACTGCCATTAATAAGGTTTGCTTTGAATACAGCCAAATGTGATTCAACTGGACATTCTGCTTCTTTTCTTCAATTTGCACGAGAGTTACGAACCTTAGATGATGTAAAGCATGATATAAAAGCCGTAATTGAGGACGATAATTTTGTTCCCGAAATTACTCCATATTTGAAACGTTTTGCAAGAAATGTACAACAGGTACGAGAAAGAGTCGAAATGCATCAAGATAAGCAGAAACGATATGTTGACAAAAAACGAAGAGAAACACCGAAATTCGTTCCTGGAGATAAAGTTTGAGTCACCCTCCATCCAATCAGCAAAGGTCCACTGAAGAAAACTGCTAAATTCATGCCCAAGAGAGATGGTCCTTATGTGATAGTGACTACAAGATCTCCAACCACTTATGATATTGCCGATCCTCATGAACCAGACAAAATTCTCGGCAAGTATCATGTTTCAGCCTTGAATCCATATCAAGATCGAAATAAGTTTCAAAACTTAGCTCGTGTAACTCCAGTGGTTCCCTTAAAGAAAAGAGGACGCCCGAAACGTGTAATATCACCCGAATCTGCACCTGTTGCACAAGGTGCTGGTGACGCTAAATTTCCTGCTTGTCAAACTGGAGCCCATTCATCTGATTCTCCGCCCGCTGCACAAAGTAGACAAAGGTCAGTTCCTGACTTCTTGCCGAGACGTCTACGAAGTCAGAGGGGGAGGATGTAACAGACCTATTTAAGTGTAATTGAACTATTTTATTCATGTCATGAACTGTAACCGAACTATTTTATTTAAACGCCATCTCGTGGCGATATGAAAAAACGTCAGTCGACCTCCAGCCGCCATGATGATAGCTTACTATGCTATGTTATTCTCAATGTTTGATGTTCCATTTCGTTTATGTTTCATTTATATATATATTTCTTTTGTTTGTAACCGTTCCTGTGTGCTCTGTTAATAAATCCTTTTAAAGCTAGCCGGCATTTGTGTCTATTGAGGAACGGCTACATCACAGAGTTTAAATCCAAAGTAATTTAGAAATTCTTACCTATTGGAACTTCTCCGACACGAATTATGCTTGTAAACCAAAATAAATGAAATACAATCTATAAAAATACACTAAAATAATACTAAAAAGGCAAGTAAATAGTAAGTTTTAATTTAACTTATATATATATACATCCACTCCCTTACCCAGCTCCGTGAGCATAGGTTTTTATTATTATGTGTTCCTAAATTTTGTGTTGTTTGCATTAAAAGTGATTCAATTATGTTGTTCTTATGTTCCGGTTAAGTATTTTATGACTTTCATTAATCTGCATGCAATAGTTGTAGAATTATCAACAATTTAAAAGGTGTTTGTCTCGCTAAGCCATTTGTTCACGTTTAAAACTCGTAGTAGAATAGTGAATTAAGTAAAGTTGTGCACCAACTTCAGTGTCTTTTTGCCGAGTGGGACTAAAAAGTAAACTTTCAGTTTTGTGCACCGAAAAATCTGTCTTTTTTAACTGTGCTTGGCGTTTTATGTTTTTCTGCATTTTGCAATGCAGTTTTAATGAAGATCTTCAGTTTTAATGAAGATCTTTTAATATGTATTTTTGCTTTGCCGCGAAGTGAAAAAATTAATTGAATGGGAAATATATCTGTGATGACATTCGAAGAAGTAAGTTTGAACGAAGTGCAGCAAAAAATGTTTATAATTTAATAGGCTATACAAGGAAGTCATGTGGTGTCAACATCAGATTTTTTTTCTTCAGTTTATCTACAGTTTCCACTGTTTGCTAGTTTTAGAGACATATTGTCTACGTCATTTGATTCTCCTTTCCGTCTTTGTTTTCATCTTCGTTGATTTCGTTTCGTTTATTTGATTATGACAAAGCATGCAAGATCTATCAGCTTAAGGGGAAGTATGCTTTCGCGGAGGATGTTTTAAGGGAAGTAACTAGCATCCACGTCACACATGGGTAAAACCACGAAAACATTCACGCAGTCCGTTTTCCTAAGTCAAACTAGCAGTAATCAGCGACTTTACCGATCGGCCGCTGGTTGGCCATCTTCATTGGAAAGTGAAATTTAGGTATATTATAATAAATATTTGGGTCTTTTGTAACAAACTGCATAGAAATGAAGCTTTTTTCGATTTAATTTATTTTGCTTTTCTATATTAATCTAAGCAAATTCCTATCTAATTGAGAAACTAAGATAAATCTCCTTTGGATATTCGGTGCAATCTGCAAAACTGGCAAGCAAAATCATCATAAAATACACGAGTTGGTGAAAGGATGTATTTAGTGCGGAATTTATAATTTATATAATTCTTTTCAAATGCGTGTATTTATTGTTTGCATTAGTTAAAAGAATTTCAGCATATAATAAACCGTTATATTATATGTTCAGAGGAAAAGCTGGCATTATTTTCCTATGCATACATGATTTCCAACATATCATCCATATTTATCTCATAAATTCAATGAAATGTCATTGTGTACCATTTGGCAAATATGCAGCTAATAAGCATAAAAATAGTTGGCATTATATGCGGGCCTACTTCTCTTCCTTACTAAATCACGGATTTATTGTACCAAGTGTTTGTTGATTGGAAATAATTTAATCAATGGGGTAGATGTTACGTTCGTTTTCTTTCCAGAAAAGCAATATTTATCTTACAATATGAAAGCGAAAATGCCCATCATACTGGTATTCTCTTAGCTTTTTTGCTTCTCTTGCTGCGTAAAATTTCTTACTCTTGATGATAAAGATTTCATTTTTAATTTTTAAACTGTAATATTTATTTAACTGCTTAATCATAGTTGATATAAAGTAGAATTCTATGTATTTAGTAATTAATATTTTAATTTTTGAATTTTTGAATATTTTTTATCGGACTTAAAATATATCTAGAGGTTAAAATTTAAATAAATGAAATTTTAAACTCTAGGTATATTTTATTTATGCTACTTCTCAATTTTAGAATAAGCAAAAACACAAATTTTGAATATATTTCTTCATAATTTTTCTTTTTTTAATATTAATAAATCATAAAATTTTAGAAATATTTTTATTTTATATTATTATATATTATTTTAATGTTTAATATTAAAATAATACATTATCTTAAACATTAATCTTAAACATTAAAATAATATTAGTATTTATTTTATTTAAAAAAATCGACCACCATATATCTTTCCAGCAGCTTATGCTATGAAGTTCCTATATCAAATTCTGATGTGGACACCACATGATTTCCTTGTACCGCCTATTAAATTAGACACATTTTTATTACATGCACTATTACATGCACTACTGCATGTAATAGCAGTCCCATGTAGAAAATTTCAACTTTCTGAGCCTATTCGTTTTTGAGTTTTGCAAGATACATACATACATACATATGTACTTACAGACGTCATGAAAAAAATCTCTTCTGAAAACATTTTAAATTCCTTTTACAACCCGTTTTTGGAAAAAAAAGTGCTTTATTATGTCCTTACGTACAGACACCATGCAAAAGCATCGTTAAATTGCATTCGATAGCGGTAAAATGAATATTTTCGTTGCTACCCGAAATTTTTGGAGATTACAATATTTCCTTTAATTCGTACAAGGAAGTAAAAAATGGAAATTTTCTATTAAGAAAACGTTTTTATTTCGCGAATTTACATCTCCCTAAAATAAGAAATCAGAAATTCATAGACCGTTGGATAGACTCGTTCACATACATATATGATGGAGGAAATAAATGCGATGGAGGGGATTTTCGCTTAATTCATATTTAAGGCAAATAATGAATTAATACACTAGAACAGTTCATTGAAAACCTGTGTGTGCTTCCAATATGAAGTCATTTCTACATTCAAATTTCATTTTTAAGAACTGTTTTAAAAAATTACTTTTTGGCATATACTTAACTAAACGCAGGCAAATTTTCGGAAATTAACTCGGTTCGTGCATGAAGTTTCGTGTAACTATTATTTGATGAAATACTTGAGTGAATGAATTTCAAATTACACATTTCTGTAATACTTTCTACTCAGTTTGTACTCATTATTCTATTTTTGGAAGCATACAGATTTAATCTCCTGTGTTATATGAAATTTTCTTGACTCATAGCAATGAACTGAGTTTTCTTGAGAAGTGTTTATTTTTATTCCATAATATAAACGTTAAAATTGAACTGACCTCAAGATTTACACTGACCTCCGGTAAAATTTCTTGCTGATGCAAATTCACGGAATTCTCTTCAGAAAAAGCGTAGATTTATCGGAAACAAGGCGAAAAATTGGTCACGAATGGCAATCATGTGTTATAAGTAACGTAAAGTGAAGAACGAAAGCGGTATGAATCCAAACCTTTTTGTCTGTATTATATTCACAAAGCATAATAACAATTTGCATCCGGTCAAATGTCATTTACCGTCAGACGAAGAGTGAAATGGGACATTTTTCAGTCATTTGTGACTTTTTTTTTTGACATCATTGAAACTTGGTGGTATGGAAAACATAATACTCCAGAGAGAAAATTAGAATAATTGGTGATGGCCAACTGTCTGTGAGGAGAGGATATGCACGGTTTCAACTTCTGGAATCGGCCAAGTGTACGTCACATTGAACTCTACGGTGGAATTCATTTTTTAAACAACTCGCGTATTTGTGGGATGTACCATTTCATCACGTAAGAGAAAACATCACGCCATGAGATTTTGTCCACTCTACTGTGTAAGAAATTTAATTGTCTAGGAAATTTTATCTTCCGAAAGTTAAATGTTAAAAGCCTTAATGCTATTATAAACGCAAGGAAAGAAGTTTCGGAAGAGCTTGGGATTCCGTACAGATTTCATTGTTAACTTTTAATGTCTTATCAGAACAGACGGCAGAAAATACTTTCACGTTAAGATCATCAGTTGCTTTTAAAGTATCTTTCATTCATATACACACACTTGTGGAGTTTGACTTCTTTGAGAGCATAAACTACTTCCAAACTAATAACAGACATAAAACAAATTATTCCGGTGTCTGAAGTAACAACAGAGATTTGGAAAGATATAAACAAGCTTTTTATTAAAACAGAACTTTGAGCATAAACGCACTTCTTGTGCTAACAGAATCAACCACCATTTGTGCCAGTGTAACCAAAATAAACGTCAAATTCATATATCAACGTAGACTATCAGACAAACTACACTGTTAAATTTAAGTCTACTTACTCAAAATCTGTAACCGGCGTATCAGATTCAAATATCTGTATAAAATGTAAAGCCAAATAATTCCAAACTTATCAGAGCTGGCAACGTAATACGGCCTCGAGGAGCAGAAAAAAGCTTTGTATTACAGTCCAGAAACTTCACTTGAGAAGTAAAGGCTGAAATTATAAACAAATAATTCATTTAAATAAATAACAATTCTTGCACACTAGTGTGCAGAGCTTAAGCAACAAATTCATTTTTCAGCACACGGCAATGAAAATGATGAAAATGGCTTTTTTCGTTGAGCACAGTTAAAAGCCAACCTAGCAGAAAGGGGATGCATACGCAAATATTAGCACCATGACGTCAGAGGGTACGTCAAGGCGCGAGGAATCAGCGCGCACAGCAAGTACAAGATAACTTAAAAAAAAGGATGAACGGTGCATTTCCAGGCATTCTTCTTCAACTGAAAGTGAAAGGCTACGTGCAGTATGACTACAAGGAAACACCAGGACATCTTTACACTTGGTAGAATGATTGGCAAGCTTGAGGACGTACGTAGTTTGACGTCTCTTTCACAAGATTTTGAAACTGTTTCAAGTGGTGATTCACGAGCTTGGAAAGCTTTTCAAATGACAGTTACTTGACTGTAGTGACAGGTACAACTGTAAGATCTGGTGGTCGGTCAAGGTGAACAATAGACATTTATTGCCAAAATATGGCTCTACAGGTGAAACCGAAATCAAACCGAGTCGCTAAGCAACATTATAAGGTATTTCTCCCTCCTTCTTAGCATGCCTTCATGGTGTAGTGGTTAGCACTCTCGACGCGTATTCGAGAGGTTCATGGCTCGAGTCCCGGAGAAGGAGTTGCTCATTTTTGCACGACTCCTGCTTCCAAATGAACTTCATATTTCTACAACATTACTCAGCAGTTGTGCACGGCAACCATACGACAGGTATTCGTTTTACTGTCGCCAAACGAATTCATAAAGGTGTCTGACGTCCTAAATGCTGCATACCATTGACAGAAGCCCATTATCGGTATCCTTAACAGAAGTGTAAAAAATAAAATATTGGACACCTCATCAATGGAAGTCACATCCTCTTTACCGATGAGAGTCGTCTATGCAAGCAGTTCTTGGGTCCAGTGGATATGGCAAGAGGCAGGGACAGGCTTTTATCCCGAGAATATCAGGGAAAGGAACCGTTCTGGGGAAAGTCTTGGCATGCTTGTATTGGGAGGCATTATGATGAACGGACGGACGGAGATTTACATTTCGACAGGGACTACAGGAGATGGTTACTGTGATGAAGTTTTTCTCCCTCATGTGCGTCTTTTCATAATTGCCAATACTCGCGACGTTTTTCTTATGAGTGACACTTTCATGGCCACACAGGCGTTAGATAATTTGGTATTGAATACCGACAGACGGTGCAATGCAACCATTGTAGTTAAGAGTGGTCATATGCCTTACTAAGTTTCTTTGGTTTGTTGTTCTTCCTGTAGGCCACACAATGTTTATACCAATGCCATTCTGCTAAAAAAAGTAATCCTTGGATCGCCTCTAGGGGATTGGGACATTATAACTGTGTAAGGGCTTCTCTAAACCTAGGTCTGGAAGCCCCTTCTCCCTGATCTAAGGTAATTACGCAACTACCCCTGTACGACTCTGTATCCACGGTTTTTGTCTTTCTTGCAGTCATGATACATGATCTAATTTTACGCTTTGATAATTAATATTCAGGGGATAAATTTGAACCGTAGTTGTAAGACATTTCGTCTGAAAATTTATTTCTAATTCCTAATAGAGAAAATAAATGCCTCGTGATTCATGTTTTTGCTTTTGTACCAGGCAGCACTAGTTTGAATATAAAAAAGAATTAAATAAGCCCACAAGTGGACATGTATACCCCATATGTGGACTTTCTTTTCTTTTTAATTATGCATAATTTTGTTCAGAATAATGCTTTTTGAACACTGATTAAAAGATCTATTAGTGCATTTATCAGTAGTTAATAAAAGAATACTTTAAAACTGGATTTTGCTTCCTAATTCAAGATCCTATTGCTGTAAAATTAAATATTTGTTAGGTTAATACTATTTAAAATGATTAGATCACTAACATGTAAAATGCCAATAAGATATAAATCTCCTTTTCTTGAACATTGATTCTTAAGATGCATAAAAAATTGTTATAAATGCATATAATCTAGGTCTTAATCTTCTTCTATTATTATAACTATTGGTTCTCTGCCTTATTTTCTTTTACAAGGCGGGGTTTCTTCTTATTTAGAGTTTCTCCGTTTTATATTTCGTTTTACCCATTTCTAAAATTTATATTTCAAGAAGGTTTTCTTGCTTGATGTCGCTTATTTTATTTCCCATGTTGTCGAGACATACATGTGTTTATGAGTAAGTCCCTTGCTATATAAATGACATTAGTAACTACGACTTACGACTTACGACTATTAGCGTAAGTGGTTATTTTACTGTTTAGCAAGTTAAGATTTCTATATATTTTCAAATTATTTGAACAACAAGAAGTTAGCGATATATGAAACTAAATAATAAAATTAATTATAATAAATAATAATAATAATAATTAATAAATAATAAATTATTTTATTAATTAAATTATTAATTTAAATGTGTATAATTCTGATTATGCTTCAGAAAACAGATTCTCGAGTGCTAATAAAGATTTAATTTTTACAGCGATTATAAATATGTCACAGTTGATTTTTAACGTTAAAATTATTCCATAATCACTCGAAATTAGACGCAAATGTGACTATCTATTTTAAATTTGCTAAAGTTATGACTGGATATTTTATGACAATATTAACAGCCCAACTATTATGCCTTTCAATGAGCTATTACAAGCCAACCATTAAAAATGCTCGAAAGAATATGTAATTCATGTAAAATGGAACATAAAATGTAATTTTTAGAATATTTTTTACATTTAAGCCATAAATATATTTTATAAATTTTCAAATCGTCACAATTAATTTCAATAACTTTCTTAATTTACAATTAGACTAAAGATCTATAAAATAATTAATTAAATTTTGAAGAGAAAGTTTCATGGTATGTGCATTAAATTTCACTAATTGTTTTTTCTCAAATAGGAATAATTACAAATCAGTCATATTTGCCGTCAACAGAATACGCTTAAAATTGTAAATATTTTATTATATTATATCTAGCAAACCTAAATCTAAAGAAAACTTGATATCATCATTTTAATACATTTTAGTATTTTTTCTCATTTAAAGTTCTTTAGCAAAGTTAATTGTAAGCGCGTGATTCATAATAACAAGACTTAAGGATGATTTCTTCATCTTTCCTGAGAGCGCTCTGTGGAGCTCTAATTCATCAAATTTAGCCTCTTCTAACAATAATTATTTATAGAAAATACCCAAAATGTCGATTGTCTTATTAGGGGCATATTACGTTAACTAACTAAACTTGCGCAATTGAAAAGAGTTTGTTTCATTTCTAAGAATAAGTCTGGGCGGCAAAACTTTTTTGAATTTTTTTTTTTTTTTTTTTTTTTTTTTTTTTTTTTTTTTGATTTTTTGATTGAAATGTAGTTTACTACTTTACGTAATTATTTCTATAATGGGAATCCTATAATAATGATAGAAAAGTAGACTATAACAGTACGTTCTACGAAGTATTTAATCACGTTTGTTTTATAATCAGTACCTAATAATGGAAAAATGCTAGTATGTGGTACTCTATATCAAAAGCTTAGAAAAAGAAGAACATTTGAGTTGAGTACTTGAGTGTCACATTTCTTATTCATATAATAGGATTAATATTGAGAAGCCATTACGTAGATATTAATTCGTAATATTTTTATATTTACCATCAGTAGAGTATATTTTAAAGATCTGGCGAGTATTTAATTAAATTGCACATTTTCCCAGAGTTCTTAACTGGAGCCCTTTAGCTACAGAATCCCGTATTTCCGATGCATATAGAAAATAAAATCAATGACATACAAAGAACCTCATCTTAGATTTTTTTTCCTCATTCTGCTTGAATAAAACCAATCTGAGGGAAAAAATATATTTCTGCATTAAAATATCCATATGAATAGCGCGAAAGTAACTTCTTTCTTCCAAGATTATCAGCTGTCTCTCCTATGAGACCGAAGTCACTTACTTACACATAATGCAAATGATGTTTTCAACCTGTTCCCAGAAGCTATAAATATAGCTACCTCAGGCTGGTTACTAAGGTAACGTGAAATTGGATGCCGTCGAAGTAAAAAGGCGTGGGCTGCATGCGATACATATTCTGAATAACAGATAACAGAAAATTCGTTGTAAATATTTGTCGCAAGAAATGTAGTTCCTAGAAAAACCTTTTTCGTCGTTGTTAAAGAAGTAGCAATAGAAATAAAACTATTAACATTTGTTCAAAATCTTAAAAAAAAAAAAAAAAAACCTTTTCATAATATAAGCCTTGTCTGCTTTCTACGTTCCTTGCTGTCATTTCTTGATTTGATTTTCTCTTTTTGAATATCCGGAGGCGAGGCGATTGTCTTTCTTGAGTTCTGTTTTTCTTAAATTGGGCTATGTCTTTGATAATGTTTTTTTTTTTTTTTTCCATCTCTAGACTGGACTGTATCTAAGGTTTTAATTTTATTATTGGCTTGGTATTTACCTCATCAATTATTTTATTATTGGTATAAAGTTTATTAATTTTCTTTAGTAACATAAAATGTAACTCAACTTTAGATAGGAGTTATCGCTGAATAACAATTCAAACTTGAGAAGGATGTACAAGACTCTTTATTTAAAGCTAAATAAGAACAGAAGGTACACTTAGTGATTACAAATCAGCCAATCAGCTCTGACAATAACAGTCAAATGTAAAATTTAATTTGAATAATCCAGTAGCCAGAAGCTACGCAGATCAATTAACTCGAAGTTGGCTCAAACCTTAGCCGGCGTAAATATTCAACTATCGGCAGTGATAATGCTAGACCGAAGACTACAAATCTTATCTGATCTAGCAACATAGTAACGTAGCCTTGAGAGGCAGAACAAACTCTGTCTAACAATCTAAAAACCTCACCTTAAATATGCGAGAACAAATTTGCATTCTAGCGCGAAAACGGAAAAAAGAAGTGACAGTAAAGGTCCAAAACATAAAATAACTGGTTAATTAATTAATACAAAGGAAACTTACAGCTTATTGTAATCATTTTTACATGTTTAAATTTAAACTTACTTTTATTTTAAATAAATTAATTCTTTATGCGTTTTGGAAGAAATTCTGCAACAGGTACTTTTTTTAAATTTTAATGATTCATATTTCAAACCTTCTTAATGTATAATTGAAATAGCATATTACAGTCACCACATTATTTTCTTATTTAAATCTTCGATATGTGTCACAGATCATTTTGTTTTCATTTGAATTATTTGTAAATTTAAAAAACTATTAAAATCATTCATTTTGAGTATATGTATGCTTTATATTTTATCTATTTTCCTGAAAAAAGCTTGAAAATCAGCATTCATTACCAGTTAGAACTTAATCCATTAAGTGCCATACCTTTTCTTTCAATTTACATTTATTTCTGGGTTTCTAGATTGACATAGAGACTGGAAATTGGAATCTAAATGGAATATAGATGGAATCTGCCTTGAATCTCAAATGAGGATCGATATTCAAGTAGCCCTCACCGGAGAATAAAATTCACACGGACAATAAATAGTTAGTAAATATATTACAAAATCGTTAGAGAACATGGCAATACACAGGAGTTGGAAGTGATGTACATAATTATGTGACATACCGCGCTTTGAAAATGTTGAAATCTTGAAACTCATAAAAATTTTACATCTTCTCACAAATAATACTTTCCAGCTCACTCATTTAACAACTGCTGTTCAACAACTCATACAAAAGCTTGAGAAAGGTTTAATTAACAACGTAAAAAGTAATCATTATAGCCAACCTAAGTTAAGTTAAGGAAGTTACCAAACTTCCGATACTGAGACAAATCCCCAAATAGGATCATGGCAGTTAATAGGTTAATATGATTGCGTTACCAAAGTAGTAACTTAAGATTCGAGATTAAGTATCTCTTTTGGAACTAGATTGCTCATTTTTCAATACTTTAGTCTTGGATAATCTGATAATTTCACTATATAATCTTCTTATCCTGATTTTATCACCTGAAGTTTTCCTAGAAAGTATGGAGCACTTTCTAAATATTTTGTCTAAAATAAGAACATCTTCAAAGGTAGATGTATTGAAAAAATTATTTCAGATATTTTATTTTCATTTTGATAAATTCCTGTTGAATAATGTGATGTGTTAAAAAGAAGTGCATTTTTGTTCCTTTGATTTTGATATGATATTATTGCGAAAAAGGTTCTTAAACTCTTATCTTACATTAAGCAGAATGATATTTCCATGCTTCATCGAAATACACAAACGCTTATCGGTAATTTCTTTGTAGTTTAGGGGAAACAAATTGGGATTTGCAGTTATCCATTTCTAACATATAATATTGAGTAGAATAGACTCAAAAGATCAATAACTTGAAAAAAAATTCGAAATAAAGATTTCTCTAAGTAATGACATTCAAAATCCCGAATTCATTAATTAATAATCTGATGAGGTAAAATGAAATTTTAAACAAATGTTTTTCAGAGGTTTCTGGAACCTGTTCCTTTCCCTTACTGCCCCTTTCTTGGGAAATATCTGTGATAAACAGGGCGAATTTAATGCCTAATATAAACAAATGCTGTAAAACGAGGTAGCGAAAGCCAAATGAAATGAGAGATAATGGACTTCATCTACCTTGTGACAGCTATGGCCCTTCATCGTAATTTTGTAATTCTAATCATTTCACCTCTTGGAAGATAAAGTAACCATTCAGTGTTTATGAAAGTTACTTTAAGGAGCTGTTTTGAATATTTAGGGAAATTTTAAAGTTAAAATTTGAAACAAAACTACATGGGTGGGGGAGGGAAGAAATGAAATTTCGGTCACAGGTAAACCTTTTTGGTAATTCTAATGCTAAAAAGACTTAAAAGTAGGTTTCCGAATATTTTACAGAGAGACAAATATTAATTCGAATGAGAATTTTAAGATAATAGGAATAGGAATAATAGAAATAAGAATAACAGAAGTAATAGAAAATCTTTTTTAATTTGTTTATTAAGTTCATGTGTATATTTTGTATTTGCATATATTCATGTATATATTTTATGTATATGATTATATACATAACTATATGTATCATAAAGTATTTAGGGAAATTATAAAATAATATTTCATTAAAAAATTTTAATTTTAATTCTTAAATTCATATTTCTGTTATTTATTTTTAATTGCATTTACTGACATCACACTTCTTTTTTCTTGCTGTTAGCCAAAATAAGTTGTTTCAACATTGAATTCTGAAGCAAAACTTATTAAAATGTAAAACGTAAGAAATATTATTCCTTCAAAATTAATATTTGTTAAAATAGCTTTAGAAACCTAAAATATCCATTCAGTCTCTGACTGAAAATTGTTTAATATTCAACTGTGGTTGAATAACGGGAAACTAGATGTGTGGATACATCCTTCAAAATATCATAAATACGGCCAGAACACTATTTGTAGGTTCCTTTAGCGTTTTGCTTTATTTATTGCCTTCTTAATCAAATAGTCCTCAAAACTACTCAAACTCTTTGCTCGTGAATTATTCAAAGGTCTCACAGGCTCAAATAGTTTTATTCAAATGCAAAGAAGGGCTTATCTTACATTGAAAAGCTGTAATAAAATTTTATTTACAATTCATTTCGACTTTTCTTGAACTCTTTTATGCAGATTAAGTCGGAAGTGAACAACAGTTTGTATCAAACCTTGAGAATGAGATCAAAGCCTAGAAAGCGTCTGCCTTAAATACAGAGCTACTCTTTTAACATTTTAGGAATTCAAAGCCAAACCATTACTAGGCTTAGAAGCAGAGGTTTAAATTTCTTAGAAGAATTAAGTTAGTTACGGTGTGTGCAGTGTAACATTAGAATACTGCTTATATTAATGTACTGCTGTTTTCAAATGCAATTTAAGCTACTATGGCAGAAAGTTGATATGAAATCCATTCTTATTCGTAACTGTATCAGTTTATAAACTCAACTGAACTCTTGACTTTTATTCTTTTGAAGTGAAGGAGAAATTTAAAATAAGAAATAATTTTAGTGTAACTTATTTTAATTAAAAACTGGTCTTAACATAAGTATACAAATACTGAACTCAACAGTAATTACTTTGCCTGTTAAGTACTCTTTTTCCTTCCTGTATGCAGTTTTTAAATTTAGAAATTTAATTTCTACTAAAAAAAGCTGCTAAATAACTGACAATAAAATTTATTATCTGGAATTTATCAACCTCAGAAAAATATTTACTGTCCTCTCAAGTAATCTCTTTGTCAGGAAAGAATTATTTCTGCTGTAAATATAAATTCTATATGGGGATTATATTTTCTAATCTCAACACCAGTATAATGACAAAAAGACTGGCAAAATAATGTTCATACGAGTCACGTACCTAAAGCCCTGCAAACATTGTTATGAGTATTGACATCTTGTTACTGTATATTTATTGCCACCGCTTGTTCGTAAGTGAATAAGATCGTTCGTTAAATTCTTGTCATGGATTAGTTCGGCAACTATTAGATGGGCTGGTTTACATAGACCTGTCGTGGTTTTTCTCAAATCTAGTCATTATCAAATAAACGTTCCTTTTAAACTTTTTCCGTAAAGGCATCCCATTTCGAATAGTATGATAGTAAGCTTAATGATAAGGAAGATAGCATTCGAATGTTCTGCAGTTGTAATGGAATAACCACTTTCTTTTTAATCCCTCTTTTGACCTGAGAGATATTTCATGTACAGCATTATAATGCCTCTTTGTTATAACTTGACAGTGTATATCGTGGTTTTGGATATAAATCGGGTATTATCTAAAACCATATTTCGGAATAACACGCTTAGAAAAGAACAGTGATTCGTCAGACTTTAAAATTATAACCAAAAATAATAATGTTATGAAAAAGCACTACAACTCAATAAATTTAAAAATTTCAGTTTGCTCAAACTTTAAAGAATCAAAGATTTCTTGAACTATTTCTAATTAGTACCTTCTGATTGGTACTATTGGTAATTATTAATATGAGATGTATTTGGCGTTATGTCTTAAATAAATACCACAGTGAAACCTCTCTTGACAACTGATTCCATAGATGACCACAGCCATAAGTGATCAGTATGTCAAGACATACAGAACATCAGTATTGAACATTTCCTCTCTAAAGCAACAACCACATCTTAAAACGTAGCTGTATTTTTATAATATTGTTAATTTATCTTACCTGTTGTTTGATGCATTTTAATGCTTTTCTTCATTAATTAGATTGAATTCCCGTGAATGAGCGCACGCTCTCATTCATAGGGATTTAGAAATCGAGAAAAGGCCATTCATTCACACACATTGCCAATTTTACTGCTATTACATTTTGCTTCAGTTAATCCCCACAAAATCTGCAATGGTAATATACCTGAATATCTATCTATTCATTTTAGATATCTAATCAATTTGTTCTGCATAAATATTTTTTGGCTAAACCTTCACTTTTAGAGTAACGCAATATTTCGTGCGCTGAACTTTTGTTTTATTATCTGTATTATAAGAAAAAGTACACTTAATTATTTTTACTATCAATAAAAATAAAACACATAAATCCAATCAGAAAATAAGATTCTTAAAACATACTTTTTAATGTAACCCAGAACATCTAAGATGGATTTTTTGCTTGATATGCGCGTACACTAGATGCCCCAGCATTCAGTCTTTAGACTACGGGAGGCCATTATATAATCTAAAGTAAGCAAAATAATGTTCCATAGATTCATACCAAGAATGGCCATCCGAGACGGCTATTCCTGCCATCTTAGATGATTAGCGATAGTACGCAGTTAATGAATGCTGATTGCTAGCACAAAACCAAGAGTAAGGCCTCGATATTCGGCTACGAATTTCGTTGTCTTCTTCCATTCCTCACGGTTGCGGTATCGATCTATTTCTCTATGACAACAATCTCGATGACAAGATGGTTAAATGAGCGATGGGTTGAACCGTTCCAGACAAATGCTTTCCAACAAGTAATCCAGCCTTCGGGTGAAAAGGCGCTTAATTTACGACTGCCGAATATTGGACAGAAATAATAACGGTACTTGTAGTAGAAGATGTCGATGGGAATAATCGGTGTTCTGCTTTGCGTTTCAATGAACATGTCAGGTAAGGCTGGTATGCAATTACAAAGCAGATGAGGTATTGGATGAATTAGAATGACCGATGTAAAAGCATGTTTTCGGAAGTATTTTGTAGGAACATTATCGTAAGAACTTACTAGAGCCTATAAGGGTTAATAGATAGGGTGTTAATAGAGATAATAAATAGATAGGGTGTTATTAGAGATAATTTAAGACAGCATGTATGAAAAAAGCATCTGTAGTACAGAATATATCCTATCCGAAGATCTTTTACAAAACTGCATTCCAAGAACTCCACAGACGACAACGTCTTTTGAGAGTTGCAAGATCAGATTGTGCAAGGCACCGTGATGTGCGGACGCCATTATTAAAGAAAACAGACCAGCGCAGTTTTAGGATGAGTAAAAACTAATATCTCTTCCAACAAAACATTTGTGCGCAACATTCGCACACAAGAGAACCATTTGTAAAGGATAAAGCCTTTAACACCGAATAATTAACTGCGCATTTCGGAGAGCATTTGAGCAAAGAATGAATGGTATGAGAAATGAAGCGAAATTTTATATTTATAGCTGAAACGTCGTTTCCAGAAGTAGCGCATTTTCTTGCAGTCACCATATATAGGTGGCCTTCAGCCAATCTTCATGCCATCAGCTAGAGTGGGTAGGCCTTTTTCCATCTGAATAAGTAGAGTTGCATCATCGGTTAACATACGCTGTGGTATCATCGAACCTTTTCAAAAAATTCTCAGTAATTTGGAACACCAATTACTGATGCTACTGAAAGAAGATAGGCCGTTAGCTATAGCTCAGTGTATGTATTTATTTCATATAGAACAGGTCATCTTGCACATTTAATTGTTTGAAATTTTTGTGCGCATCTTAATCATAAGTACGACAGCAAATACTTTAGGTATAGCATAAATATATACACTGGTGTGCAAAAATTAAGGACGAGACGGTTTTTTCAATATAACTTTGTACAAAAGCTTTCCAAATCAACACATTTAATACCGTAAGATCCCCAATACGTAGGGACATGAGTAATGTAAGCAACACTTACTAAAAGAGAAATCAGAGGGATAAAAAGAAACTTTATTGAAAAAGTAGCATGGAGCGCAATGCGACTGAAGGCCGAAACATCCCTGTGATGGGTGTCCAGCAAGAAACATCCGGTCTTTAATAAGGGATATGATCTCCCCTGACTGCTAGGCAGGTTTCACAGCGTCTGCCCATGCTGAGAATGAGGGTGTCACTGAGTTGTTAAGGCATTGCTGCCCATTCGTCTTGCAGCGCCAATCGAAGCTCCGGAATCGTTACTGGTGGTACGGTGCGAGCTGCCAAGCGTCTGCCTAGAAAATCCCATACATGCTCGATGGGATTAAGATCCGGAGATCGTGCCGGCCAATCCATACGTTCAATATCCTCACTTTCTAAGAGCTGTTCGGCAGCTACTGTGCGATGACATGGTGCATTGTCGTCCATGAAAAGGAACTGCGGACCCATAGCGCCTCTAAAAAGACGCACATATGGAAGAAGAATCTCGTTACAATAACGGGTCCCGTTGACTGAACCTGCGTCGAAGATGTGAATGTCTGTACGACTACCAAGCATGATGCCACCCAAACCAGAACACCGCCACCTCCATGCCTGTCCCTTTCAATGATGTTCGAGGGATGATTGCGGTTTCTCCACTCTCTCCAGATGAGTATGCGATGAGAATCGCTACTCAGACTGAATCTGCTGTCATCTGTAAAGAGTACTGGTCCCCATTCATTGTCTCTCCAATTCCGGTGTTCCCGGCACCACAGAGAACGCCTTCTCCGATGGGCAGGCGTTAGAGGTACACACCGTATAGGGAGCCGTGCAAACAGACCACCACCGTGCAGTCTTCTGGCCACGGTAAAACGCGATATCGGTCGTCCAGTCGCCTGTGTCGTGTGTCTAGCGATTTCTCCCGCTGTCTGCCGCCTGTTTCTTCTGGCCTGTAAGGCAATATACCGGTCATCTGCGGGTGTGGTTCCTCGTGGACGACCACTACTTAACCCCCGGATAGCTCTTCCTGTAGTTTGAAATTGTCTCCAAAGTCGTGAAACGATGCTGTGAGCAATTCGAACTCTTCAGCCACACTTGTCACACTGCGGCCTTCCTCCAACTTCCCAATGATTCGACCTCGGGTAAAAGCATCCAGATGTCGTCTAACAGATTGATTATTCGCCATTTCTCGCTGAGGCAGCAACTCGGTGTGATTTTAACTGCTATACTGCGTGCAATCTCTTTGCCAGAAATACTGATCTTACACCGACAACATGCTTTATACTACTCAGACACTCCCCCATTACGTCTACCTGCATATCTGCGCATGTGCTACCGTACATCACCTTGCTTAATCTCCTGATTGGTCTTTCTGTCCGCTCTGCCTCTTCGTTCAGCTGATATGCTAATTTTTCGACTTCGTCCTTAATTTTTGCACACCAGTGTATACGGTAGTTTGCAGTATACTTTTCTGCTTGTGTCACTGCTGATGTCTTTAGTTTCGAGGTCTTACTGTCATATTTACGTAAATACTAATTATACGTGGATATCATATTCATTTTCATATTACCGGAATTTCATTTCATTGTAAGCTATTCTATGCATATATGCTTCATATGATACCATTAAGTTCTAGTTAAATTATGTGGCCTCGGAAACTAGAACTAGAGAAGAGTATAGCAACTATTGGCTGTTCTTCTCACAACTGCAGAAATAAGGTCCAAAGAGGGGTAAAAATATCCTTTTATTTAACTCTAAAAATAATAACAGTTAGCCCCTTTCGGGCTCATAGAAAAGCATCTATTTGGGCTTAAAACAGAAATTATGAAACTAACTTAGCCGAAGCTGTATAGAAATAACTAACCGAGTCTGCTCTTATTAAAACATCACCGATGGATACTAGCAGACACGTAAGACTACGGCTGAACGGAGCAAGATAGGCTTAAAGCAACGATGTGGCCAGAAGACAGAACACGCTCTACTGAGAACTTCTGAGCTCTTCTACTTAAGTGACTGAAACTTTCCATTAAATACTGGTTCTAACTCATTTACATAAAACGCGATACTGACAACTCATTTTAACAGGCAGTTGTAGGTGAAAAAGAAGATAATAAAGGAAAGGATTTCAAAATTAGAAATAATTATTTGTTAAATTCCGC